>NC_081274.1:1553368-6541839 GCF_030490865.1 Poecile atricapillus | reverse complement strand
TTTTTCTTAATGACCCAATGACCCATCACCTCTGTGATGCACTGCGGCATTTTCTATCCAATCACTAACTATTACCCAAAAACCTCCAGGAGAAGAACATGAAGAAGAAAGAAGAAAGGACAAGGGACAACACCCTAAATCCTCCATCTTGTCTCCTGTTCTCTAAACTACTTTTTCACCCAGTGATTTAAGAAACTTTCTAATCTACACACCTACCTTTCTTATCTAACTTTAGCATTTGTTTTCATGTATCACTATAAAAACATGCTCATGAATTTCATGTTATATGAAATTCAGTGTTCTCTTGAATTCCAGAACTAAATATTAAAAACAAGGGCACACAGTCTGTATTTCAGACTCCAACACCAACAACCCCAATTCCATCCCCTTTGTGGCAACAGACAAGTCATAGCACCTGTGGAACTTTCTCTGGGACTGCACAACAGTGATCACTCCACTTTTCCCCTCTCTGGGACACCACAGCAGTGACAGACTCACTTTTCCCCTCTTTCTGACACCACAGAAGTGACAGGCCCAGTTGATGCCTCTCTGTGACACCAGTGCAGAGGCAGTCTCAGTTTTTTCCTTTCTGTGACATCACACCAATCAGGGACCCATTTTCCCCTCTCTGTGACATCACTGCACTGACAACTCTCATTTACGCCTCTCTTTGACACCACAGTGGTGACAGAGGCATTATTCCCCTCTCTGGGACATCACAGTCATGACAGCCTCAAATTCATCCCCTCTGGAACACCGCAGCAGTGACTGATCCACTTTTCCTCCATTTATGACACCAGAGCAGTGACAGGCCCAACTTACATCTGTTGATGACACCAAAGTGGTGGCAGCCTCAGTTTTTTCCTCTCTGTGACATCACAAAAATGAGTGACTCAGTTTCACCTCTCTGTGACATCACTGCAGTCAGTGACAAGTCCAATTTACACCTCTCTGGGACACCACAGTGGTGACAGACTCATTATTCCCTTCTCCGTGACATCACAGCAGAGACAGAACCAATTCAAACCTCTCTCTGATACCATAGCCATGACATCCCCAACTGCATCCCCTCTGTGGCAACAGGCAAGTCATAACACCTGTGTAACTTTCTCTCAGACTCCACAGCTGTGATAGCCTCTGTTTTCCCCTCTCTGGGACATCACAGCAGTGGGACACCCCAATCTACGCCTCTCTGGGACATCACAGCAGTGAAAGACCCAGTTTCCACCCTTTAAGACACCACAGCACTGACAGACCAAATTTCACCCTTTCTGTCACACCACAGATGGAACAAGCCCAATTTACACCTATCTGTAAAACCTTAGCGCTGACAGTGCCAGGTTTCTCCTCTCCGTGACATAACATCAAAGACAAGTGGGAATTCATCCCCTCCTATAGGCCACAGCAGTGACAGCCTCAGTTTTCCTCTTTCTGGGAGATCACTGCAGTGACAAGTCCAATTGACATCTCTCTGGGACACCATGGCGCTGAAAGACCCATTATTCCCCTCTCTGGGACATCACATCAGAACCAATTTAAAACTCTCTGTCATACCACAGCCCCAACTGTTACCTCTCTCTCTCTTTTCTTTGCCTCCTTTGGGCTCAATTCTCTTTGGATACAACTTTTTTCTGGTCTCCCAGCCTTCTTTGGGCTGAATTCTCTGTAGATACAGCTTTTCTCTGGTTTCCCAGCCTTCTCTGGTCTGAATTCTTTGTAGATACAGCTTTTCTCTAGTTTCCCAGCCTTCTCTGGGCTGAATTCTTCTGGGATCCTCCCTCGTGGGGAGTTCCACTTATCTCAGTCTTTATGATTCGAAGTAAACTCTCGAGCTCGTTAGAATCTTGTTTCTCGTGTTTATTGAAGGATCCTTACAAAACTTAACAGGTCTCTCTAGGCTGGTTACAAGGTTAATCTTTGCAATTTGGTACATTTCTTTCTTCTGATGGTACAAACAAGGCCTTGTGGCACACTTCATGTCTGATACACAAAATGGCCCCGAACTACGCAGTTCTTTTATCTTTATACCTATTTTTACCCAATTAACAATAGACACGTATATTATTTTTCTTAATGACCCAATGACCCATCACCTCTGTGATGCACTGCGGCATTTTCTATCCAATCACTAACTATTACCCAAAAACCTCCAGGAGAAGAACATGAAGAAGAAAGAAGAAAGGACAAGGGACAACACCCTAAATCCTCCATCTTGTCTCCTGTTCTCTAAACTACTTTTTCACCCAGTGATTTAAGAAACTTTCTAATCTACACACCTACCTTTCTTATCTAACTTTAGCATTTGTTTTCATGTATCACTATAAAAACATGCTCATGAATTTCATGTTATATGAAATTCAGTGTTCTCTTGAATTCCAGAACTAAATATTAAAAACAAGGGCACACAGTCTGTATTTCAGACTCCAACACCAACAACCCCAATTCCATCCCCTTTGTGGCAACAGACAAGTCATAGCACCTGTGGAACTTTCTCTGGGACTGCACAACAGTGATCACTCCACTTTTCCCCTCTCTGGGACACCACAGCAGTGACAGACTCACTTTTCCCCTCTTTCTGACACCACAGAAGTGACAGGCCCAGTTGATGCCTCTCTGTGACACCAGTGCAGAGGCAGTCTCAGTTTTTTCCTTTCTGTGACATCACACCAATCAGGGACCCATTTTCCCCTCTCTGTGACATCACTGCACTGACAACTCTCATTTACGCCTCTCTTTGACACCACAGTGGTGACAGAGGCATTATTCCCCTCTCTGGGACATCACAGTCATGACAGCCTCAAATTCATCCCCTCTGGAACACCGCAGCAGTGACTGATCCACTTTTCCTCCATTTATGACACCAGAGCAGTGACAGGCCCAACTTACATCTGTTGATGACACCAAAGTGGTGGCAGCCTCAGTTTTTTCCTCTCTGTGACATCACAAAAATGAGTGACTCAGTTTCACCTCTCTGTGACATCACTGCAGTCAGTGACAAGTCCAATTTACACCTCTCTGGGACACCACAGTGGTGACAGACTCATTATTCCCTTCTCCGTGACATCACAGCAGAGACAGAACCAATTCAAACCTCTCTCTGATACCATAGCCATGACATCCCCAACTGCATCCCCTCTGTGGCAACAGGCAAGTCATAACACCTGTGTAACTTTCTCTCAGACTCCACAGCTGTGATAGCCTCTGTTTTCCCCTCTCTGGGACATCACAGCAGTGGGACACCCCAATCTACGCCTCTCTGGGACATCACAGCAGTGAAAGACCCAGTTTCCACCCTTTAAGACACCACAGCACTGACAGACCAAATTTCACCCTTTCTGTCACACCACAGATGGAACAAGCCCAATTTACACCTATCTGTAAAACCTTAGCGCTGACAGTGCCAGGTTTCTCCTCTCCGTGACATAACATCAAAGACAAGTGGGAATTCATCCCCTCCTATAGGCCACAGCAGTGACAGCCTCAGTTTTCCTCTTTCTGGGAGATCACTGCAGTGACAAGTCCAATTGACATCTCTCTGGGACACCATGGCGCTGAAAGACCCATTATTCCCCTCTCTGGGACATCACATCAGAACCAATTTAAAACTCTCTGTCATACCACAGCCCCAACTGTTACCTCTCTCTCTCTTTTCTTTGCCTCCTTTGGGCTCAATTCTCTTTGGATACAACTTTTTTCTGGTCTCCCAGCCTTCTTTGGGCTGAATTCTCTGTAGATACAGCTTTTCTCTGGTTTCCCAGCCTTCTCTGGTCTGAATTCTTTGTAGATACAGCTTTTCTCTAGTTTCCCAGCCTTCTCTGGGCTGAATTCTTCTGGGATCCTCCCTCGTGGGGAGTTCCACTTATCTCAGTCTTTATGATTCGAAGTAAACTCTCGAGCTCGTTAGAATCTTGTTTCTCGTGTTTATTGAAGGATCCTTACAAAACTTAACAGGTCTCTCTAGGCTGGTTACAAGGTTAATCTTTGCAATTTGGTACATTTCTTTCTTCTGATGGTACAAACAAGGCCTTGTGGCACACTTCATGTCTGATACACAAAATGGCCCCGAACTACGCAGTTCTTTTATCTTTATACCTATTTTTACCCAATTAACAATAGACACGTATATTATTTTTCTTAATGACCCAATGACCCATCACCTCTGTGATGCACTGCGGCATTTTCTATCCAATCACTAACTATTACCCAAAAACCTCCAGGAGAAGAACATGAAGAAGAAAGAAGAAAGGACAAGGGACAACACCCTAAATCCTCCATCTTGTCTCCTGTTCTCTAAACTACTTTTTCACCCAGTGATTTAAGAAACTTTCTAATCTACACACCTACCTTTCTTATCTAACTTTAGCATTTGTTTTCATGTATCACTATAAAAACATGCTCATGAATTTCATGTTATATGAAATTCAGTGTTCTCTTGAATTCCAGAACTAAATATTAAAAACAAGGGCACACAGTCTGTATTTCAGACTCCAACACCAACAACCCCAATTCCATCCCCTTTGTGGCAACAGACAAGTCATAGCACCTGTGGAACTTTCTCTGGGACTGCACAACAGTGATCACTCCACTTTTCCCCTCTCTGGGACACCACAGCAGTGACAGACTCACTTTTCCCCTCTTTCTGACACCACAGAAGTGACAGGCCCAGTTGATGCCTCTCTGTGACACCAGTGCAGAGGCAGTCTCAGTTTTTTCCTTTCTGTGACATCACACCAATCAGGGACCCATTTTCCCCTCTCTGTGACATCACTGCACTGACAACTCTCATTTACGCCTCTCTTTGACACCACAGTGGTGACAGAGGCATTATTCCCCTCTCTGGGACATCACAGTCATGACAGCCTCAAATTCATCCCCTCTGGAACACCGCAGCAGTGACTGATCCACTTTTCCTCCATTTATGACACCAGAGCAGTGACAGGCCCAACTTACATCTGTTGATGACACCAAAGTGGTGGCAGCCTCAGTTTTTTCCTCTCTGTGACATCACAAAAATGAGTGACTCAGTTTCACCTCTCTGTGACATCACTGCAGTCAGTGACAAGTCCAATTTACACCTCTCTGGGACACCACAGTGGTGACAGACTCATTATTCCCTTCTCCGTGACATCACAGCAGAGACAGAACCAATTCAAACCTCTCTCTGATACCATAGCCATGACATCCCCAACTGCATCCCCTCTGTGGCAACAGGCAAGTCATAACACCTGTGTAACTTTCTCTCAGACTCCACAGCTGTGATAGCCTCTGTTTTCCCCTCTCTGGGACATCACAGCAGTGGGACACCCCAATCTACGCCTCTCTGGGACATCACAGCAGTGAAAGACCCAGTTTCCACCCTTTAAGACACCACAGCACTGACAGACCAAATTTCACCCTTTCTGTCACACCACAGATGGAACAAGCCCAATTTACACCTATCTGTAAAACCTTAGCGCTGACAGTGCCAGGTTTCTCCTCTCCGTGACATAACATCAAAGACAAGTGGGAATTCATCCCCTCCTATAGGCCACAGCAGTGACAGCCTCAGTTTTCCTCTTTCTGGGAGATCACTGCAGTGACAAGTCCAATTGACATCTCTCTGGGACACCATGGCGCTGAAAGACCCATTATTCCCCTCTCTGGGACATCACATCAGAACCAATTTAAAACTCTCTGTCATACCACAGCCCCAACTGTTACCTCTCTCTCTCTTTTCTTTGCCTCCTTTGGGCTCAATTCTCTTTGGATACAACTTTTTTCTGGTCTCCCAGCCTTCTTTGGGCTGAATTCTCTGTAGATACAGCTTTTCTCTGGTTTCCCAGCCTTCTCTGGTCTGAATTCTTTGTAGATACAGCTTTTCTCTAGTTTCCCAGCCTTCTCTGGGCTGAATTCTTCTGGGATCCTCCCTCGTGGGGAGTTCCACTTATCTCAGTCTTTATGATTCGAAGTAAACTCTCGAGCTCGTTAGAATCTTGTTTCTCGTGTTTATTGAAGGATCCTTACAAAACTTAACAGGTCTCTCTAGGCTGGTTACAAGGTTAATCTTTGCAATTTGGTACATTTCTTTCTTCTGATGGTACAAACAAGGCCTTGTGGCACACTTCATGTCTGATACACAAAATGGCCCCGAACTACGCAGTTCTTTTATCTTTATACCTATTTTTACCCAATTAACAATAGACACGTATATTATTTTTCTTAATGACCCAATGACCCATCACCTCTGTGATGCACTGCGGCATTTTCTATCCAATCACTAACTATTACCCAAAAACCTCCAGGAGAAGAACATGAAGAAGAAAGAAGAAAGGACAAGGGACAACACCCTAAATCCTCCATCTTGTCTCCTGTTCTCTAAACTACTTTTTCACCCAGTGATTTAAGAAACTTTCTAATCTACACACCTACCTTTCTTATCTAACTTTAGCATTTGTTTTCATGTATCACTATAAAAACATGCTCATGAATTTCATGTTATATGAAATTCAGTGTTCTCTTGAATTCCAGAACTAAATATTAAAAACAAGGGCACACAGTCTGTATTTCAGACTCCAACACCAACAACCCCAATTCCATCCCCTTTGTGGCAACAGACAAGTCATAGCACCTGTGGAACTTTCTCTGGGACTGCACAACAGTGATCACTCCACTTTTCCCCTCTCTGGGACACCACAGCAGTGACAGACTCACTTTTCCCCTCTTTCTGACACCACAGAAGTGACAGGCCCAGTTGATGCCTCTCTGTGACACCAGTGCAGAGGCAGTCTCAGTTTTTTCCTTTCTGTGACATCACACCAATCAGGGACCCATTTTCCCCTCTCTGTGACATCACTGCACTGACAACTCTCATTTACGCCTCTCTTTGACACCACAGTGGTGACAGAGGCATTATTCCCCTCTCTGGGACATCACAGTCATGACAGCCTCAAATTCATCCCCTCTGGAACACCGCAGCAGTGACTGATCCACTTTTCCTCCATTTATGACACCAGAGCAGTGACAGGCCCAACTTACATCTGTTGATGACACCAAAGTGGTGGCAGCCTCAGTTTTTTCCTCTCTGTGACATCACAAAAATGAGTGACTCAGTTTCACCTCTCTGTGACATCACTGCAGTCAGTGACAAGTCCAATTTACACCTCTCTGGGACACCACAGTGGTGACAGACTCATTATTCCCTTCTCCGTGACATCACAGCAGAGACAGAACCAATTCAAACCTCTCTCTGATACCATAGCCATGACATCCCCAACTGCATCCCCTCTGTGGCAACAGGCAAGTCATAACACCTGTGTAACTTTCTCTCAGACTCCACAGCTGTGATAGCCTCTGTTTTCCCCTCTCTGGGACATCACAGCAGTGGGACACCCCAATCTACGCCTCTCTGGGACATCACAGCAGTGAAAGACCCAGTTTCCACCCTTTAAGACACCACAGCACTGACAGACCAAATTTCACCCTTTCTGTCACACCACAGATGGAACAAGCCCAATTTACACCTATCTGTAAAACCTTAGCGCTGACAGTGCCAGGTTTCTCCTCTCCGTGACATAACATCAAAGACAAGTGGGAATTCATCCCCTCCTATAGGCCACAGCAGTGACAGCCTCAGTTTTCCTCTTTCTGGGAGATCACTGCAGTGACAAGTCCAATTGACATCTCTCTGGGACACCATGGCGCTGAAAGACCCATTATTCCCCTCTCTGGGACATCACATCAGAACCAATTTAAAACTCTCTGTCATACCACAGCCCCAACTGTTACCTCTCTCTCTCTTTTCTTTGCCTCCTTTGGGCTCAATTCTCTTTGGATACAACTTTTTTCTGGTCTCCCAGCCTTCTTTGGGCTGAATTCTCTGTAGATACAGCTTTTCTCTGGTTTCCCAGCCTTCTCTGGTCTGAATTCTTTGTAGATACAGCTTTTCTCTAGTTTCCCAGCCTTCTCTGGGCTGAATTCTTCTGGGATCCTCCCTCGTGGGGAGTTCCACTTATCTCAGTCTTTATGATTCGAAGTAAACTCTCGAGCTCGTTAGAATCTTGTTTCTCGTGTTTATTGAAGGATCCTTACAAAACTTAACAGGTCTCTCTAGGCTGGTTACAAGGTTAATCTTTGCAATTTGGTACATTTCTTTCTTCTGATGGTACAAACAAGGCCTTGTGGCACACTTCATGTCTGATACACAAAATGGCCCCGAACTACGCAGTTCTTTTATCTTTATACCTATTTTTACCCAATTAACAATAGACACGTATATTATTTTTCTTAATGACCCAATGACCCATCACCTCTGTGATGCACTGCGGCATTTTCTATCCAATCACTAACTATTACCCAAAAACCTCCAGGAGAAGAACATGAAGAAGAAAGAAGAAAGGACAAGGGACAACACCCTAAATCCTCCATCTTGTCTCCTGTTCTCTAAACTACTTTTTCACCCAGTGATTTAAGAAACTTTCTAATCTACACACCTACCTTTCTTATCTAACTTTAGCATTTGTTTTCATGTATCACTATAAAAACATGCTCATGAATTTCATGTTATATGAAATTCAGTGTTCTCTTGAATTCCAGAACTAAATATTAAAAACAAGGGCACACAGTCTGTATTTCAGACTCCAACACCAACAACCCCAATTCCATCCCCTTTGTGGCAACAGACAAGTCATAGCACCTGTGGAACTTTCTCTGGGACTGCACAACAGTGATCACTCCACTTTTCCCCTCTCTGGGACACCACAGCAGTGACAGACTCACTTTTCCCCTCTTTCTGACACCACAGAAGTGACAGGCCCAGTTGATGCCTCTCTGTGACACCAGTGCAGAGGCAGTCTCAGTTTTTTCCTTTCTGTGACATCACACCAATCAGGGACCCATTTTCCCCTCTCTGTGACATCACTGCACTGACAACTCTCATTTACGCCTCTCTTTGACACCACAGTGGTGACAGAGGCATTATTCCCCTCTCTGGGACATCACAGTCATGACAGCCTCAAATTCATCCCCTCTGGAACACCGCAGCAGTGACTGATCCACTTTTCCTCCATTTATGACACCAGAGCAGTGACAGGCCCAACTTACATCTGTTGATGACACCAAAGTGGTGGCAGCCTCAGTTTTTTCCTCTCTGTGACATCACAAAAATGAGTGACTCAGTTTCACCTCTCTGTGACATCACTGCAGTCAGTGACAAGTCCAATTTACACCTCTCTGGGACACCACAGTGGTGACAGACTCATTATTCCCTTCTCCGTGACATCACAGCAGAGACAGAACCAATTCAAACCTCTCTCTGATACCATAGCCATGACATCCCCAACTGCATCCCCTCTGTGGCAACAGGCAAGTCATAACACCTGTGTAACTTTCTCTCAGACTCCACAGCTGTGATAGCCTCTGTTTTCCCCTCTCTGGGACATCACAGCAGTGGGACACCCCAATCTACGCCTCTCTGGGACATCACAGCAGTGAAAGACCCAGTTTCCACCCTTTAAGACACCACAGCACTGACAGACCAAATTTCACCCTTTCTGTCACACCACAGATGGAACAAGCCCAATTTACACCTATCTGTAAAACCTTAGCGCTGACAGTGCCAGGTTTCTCCTCTCCGTGACATAACATCAAAGACAAGTGGGAATTCATCCCCTCCTATAGGCCACAGCAGTGACAGCCTCAGTTTTCCTCTTTCTGGGAGATCACTGCAGTGACAAGTCCAATTGACATCTCTCTGGGACACCATGGCGCTGAAAGACCCATTATTCCCCTCTCTGGGACATCACATCAGAACCAATTTAAAACTCTCTGTCATACCACAGCCCCAACTGTTACCTCTCTCTCTCTTTTCTTTGCCTCCTTTGGGCTCAATTCTCTTTGGATACAACTTTTTTCTGGTCTCCCAGCCTTCTTTGGGCTGAATTCTCTGTAGATACAGCTTTTCTCTGGTTTCCCAGCCTTCTCTGGTCTGAATTCTTTGTAGATACAGCTTTTCTCTAGTTTCCCAGCCTTCTCTGGGCTGAATTCTTCTGGGATCCTCCCTCGTGGGGAGTTCCACTTATCTCAGTCTTTATGATTCGAAGTAAACTCTCGAGCTCGTTAGAATCTTGTTTCTCGTGTTTATTGAAGGATCCTTACAAAACTTAACAGGTCTCTCTAGGCTGGTTACAAGGTTAATCTTTGCAATTTGGTACATTTCTTTCTTCTGATGGTACAAACAAGGCCTTGTGGCACACTTCATGTCTGATACACAAAATGGCCCCGAACTACGCAGTTCTTTTATCTTTATACCTATTTTTACCCAATTAACAATAGACACGTATATTATTTTTCTTAATGACCCAATGACCCATCACCTCTGTGATGCACTGCGGCATTTTCTATCCAATCACTAACTATTACCCAAAAACCTCCAGGAGAAGAACATGAAGAAGAAAGAAGAAAGGACAAGGGACAACACCCTAAATCCTCCATCTTGTCTCCTGTTCTCTAAACTACTTTTTCACCCAGTGATTTAAGAAACTTTCTAATCTACACACCTACCTTTCTTATCTAACTTTAGCATTTGTTTTCATGTATCACTATAAAAACATGCTCATGAATTTCATGTTATATGAAATTCAGTGTTCTCTTGAATTCCAGAACTAAATATTAAAAACAAGGGCACACAGTCTGTATTTCAGACTCCAACACCAACAACCCCAATTCCATCCCCTTTGTGGCAACAGACAAGTCATAGCACCTGTGGAACTTTCTCTGGGACTGCACAACAGTGATCACTCCACTTTTCCCCTCTCTGGGACACCACAGCAGTGACAGACTCACTTTTCCCCTCTTTCTGACACCACAGAAGTGACAGGCCCAGTTGATGCCTCTCTGTGACACCAGTGCAGAGGCAGTCTCAGTTTTTTCCTTTCTGTGACATCACACCAATCAGGGACCCATTTTCCCCTCTCTGTGACATCACTGCACTGACAACTCTCATTTACGCCTCTCTTTGACACCACAGTGGTGACAGAGGCATTATTCCCCTCTCTGGGACATCACAGTCATGACAGCCTCAAATTCATCCCCTCTGGAACACCGCAGCAGTGACTGATCCACTTTTCCTCCATTTATGACACCAGAGCAGTGACAGGCCCAACTTACATCTGTTGATGACACCAAAGTGGTGGCAGCCTCAGTTTTTTCCTCTCTGTGACATCACAAAAATGAGTGACTCAGTTTCACCTCTCTGTGACATCACTGCAGTCAGTGACAAGTCCAATTTACACCTCTCTGGGACACCACAGTGGTGACAGACTCATTATTCCCTTCTCCGTGACATCACAGCAGAGACAGAACCAATTCAAACCTCTCTCTGATACCATAGCCATGACATCCCCAACTGCATCCCCTCTGTGGCAACAGGCAAGTCATAACACCTGTGTAACTTTCTCTCAGACTCCACAGCTGTGATAGCCTCTGTTTTCCCCTCTCTGGGACATCACAGCAGTGGGACACCCCAATCTACGCCTCTCTGGGACATCACAGCAGTGAAAGACCCAGTTTCCACCCTTTAAGACACCACAGCACTGACAGACCAAATTTCACCCTTTCTGTCACACCACAGATGGAACAAGCCCAATTTACACCTATCTGTAAAACCTTAGCGCTGACAGTGCCAGGTTTCTCCTCTCCGTGACATAACATCAAAGACAAGTGGGAATTCATCCCCTCCTATAGGCCACAGCAGTGACAGCCTCAGTTTTCCTCTTTCTGGGAGATCACTGCAGTGACAAGTCCAATTGACATCTCTCTGGGACACCATGGCGCTGAAAGACCCATTATTCCCCTCTCTGGGACATCACATCAGAACCAATTTAAAACTCTCTGTCATACCACAGCCCCAACTGTTACCTCTCTCTCTCTTTTCTTTGCCTCCTTTGGGCTCAATTCTCTTTGGATACAACTTTTTTCTGGTCTCCCAGCCTTCTTTGGGCTGAATTCTCTGTAGATACAGCTTTTCTCTGGTTTCCCAGCCTTCTCTGGTCTGAATTCTTTGTAGATACAGCTTTTCTCTAGTTTCCCAGCCTTCTCTGGGCTGAATTCTTCTGGGATCCTCCCTCGTGGGGAGTTCCACTTATCTCAGTCTTTATGATTCGAAGTAAACTCTCGAGCTCGTTAGAATCTTGTTTCTCGTGTTTATTGAAGGATCCTTACAAAACTTAACAGGTCTCTCTAGGCTGGTTACAAGGTTAATCTTTGCAATTTGGTACATTTCTTTCTTCTGATGGTACAAACAAGGCCTTGTGGCACACTTCATGTCTGATACACAAAATGGCCCCGAACTACGCAGTTCTTTTATCTTTATACCTATTTTTACCCAATTAACAATAGACACGTATATTATTTTTCTTAATGACCCAATGACCCATCACCTCTGTGATGCACTGCGGCATTTTCTATCCAATCACTAACTATTACCCAAAAACCTCCAGGAGAAGAACATGAAGAAGAAAGAAGAAAGGACAAGGGACAACACCCTAAATCCTCCATCTTGTCTCCTGTTCTCTAAACTACTTTTTCACCCAGTGATTTAAGAAACTTTCTAATCTACACACCTACCTTTCTTATCTAACTTTAGCATTTGTTTTCATGTATCACTATAAAAACATGCTCATGAATTTCATGTTATATGAAATTCAGTGTTCTCTTGAATTCCAGAACTAAATATTAAAAACAAGGGCACACAGTCTGTATTTCAGACTCCAACACCAACAACCCCAATTCCATCCCCTTTGTGGCAACAGACAAGTCATAGCACCTGTGGAACTTTCTCTGGGACTGCACAACAGTGATCACTCCACTTTTCCCCTCTCTGGGACACCACAGCAGTGACAGACTCACTTTTCCCCTCTTTCTGACACCACAGAAGTGACAGGCCCAGTTGATGCCTCTCTGTGACACCAGTGCAGAGGCAGTCTCAGTTTTTTCCTTTCTGTGACATCACACCAATCAGGGACCCATTTTCCCCTCTCTGTGACATCACTGCACTGACAACTCTCATTTACGCCTCTCTTTGACACCACAGTGGTGACAGAGGCATTATTCCCCTCTCTGGGACATCACAGTCATGACAGCCTCAAATTCATCCCCTCTGGAACACCGCAGCAGTGACTGATCCACTTTTCCTCCATTTATGACACCAGAGCAGTGACAGGCCCAACTTACATCTGTTGATGACACCAAAGTGGTGGCAGCCTCAGTTTTTTCCTCTCTGTGACATCACAAAAATGAGTGACTCAGTTTCACCTCTCTGTGACATCACTGCAGTCAGTGACAAGTCCAATTTACACCTCTCTGGGACACCACAGTGGTGACAGACTCATTATTCCCTTCTCCGTGACATCACAGCAGAGACAGAACCAATTCAAACCTCTCTCTGATACCATAGCCATGACATCCCCAACTGCATCCCCTCTGTGGCAACAGGCAAGTCATAACACCTGTGTAACTTTCTCTCAGACTCCACAGCTGTGATAGCCTCTGTTTTCCCCTCTCTGGGACATCACAGCAGTGGGACACCCCAATCTACGCCTCTCTGGGACATCACAGCAGTGAAAGACCCAGTTTCCACCCTTTAAGACACCACAGCACTGACAGACCAAATTTCACCCTTTCTGTCACACCACAGATGGAACAAGCCCAATTTACACCTATCTGTAAAACCTTAGCGCTGACAGTGCCAGGTTTCTCCTCTCCGTGACATAACATCAAAGACAAGTGGGAATTCATCCCCTCCTATAGGCCACAGCAGTGACAGCCTCAGTTTTCCTCTTTCTGGGAGATCACTGCAGTGACAAGTCCAATTGACATCTCTCTGGGACACCATGGCGCTGAAAGACCCATTATTCCCCTCTCTGGGACATCACATCAGAACCAATTTAAAACTCTCTGTCATACCACAGCCCCAACTGTTACCTCTCTCTCTCTTTTCTTTGCCTCCTTTGGGCTCAATTCTCTTTGGATACAACTTTTTTCTGGTCTCCCAGCCTTCTTTGGGCTGAATTCTCTGTAGATACAGCTTTTCTCTGGTTTCCCAGCCTTCTCTGGTCTGAATTCTTTGTAGATACAGCTTTTCTCTAGTTTCCCAGCCTTCTCTGGGCTGAATTCTTCTGGGATCCTCCCTCGTGGGGAGTTCCACTTATCTCAGTCTTTATGATTCGAAGTAAACTCTCGAGCTCGTTAGAATCTTGTTTCTCGTGTTTATTGAAGGATCCTTACAAAACTTAACAGGTCTCTCTAGGCTGGTTACAAGGTTAATCTTTGCAATTTGGTACATTTCTTTCTTCTGATGGTACAAACAAGGCCTTGTGGCACACTTCATGTCTGATACACAAAATGGCCCCGAACTACGCAGTTCTTTTATCTTTATACCTATTTTTACCCAATTAACAATAGACACGTATATTATTTTTCTTAATGACCCAATGACCCATCACCTCTGTGATGCACTGCGGCATTTTCTATCCAATCACTAACTATTACCCAAAAACCTCCAGGAGAAGAACATGAAGAAGAAAGAAGAAAGGACAAGGGACAACACCCTAAATCCTCCATCTTGTCTCCTGTTCTCTAAACTACTTTTTCACCCAGTGATTTAAGAAACTTTCTAATCTACACACCTACCTTTCTTATCTAACTTTAGCATTTGTTTTCATGTATCACTATAAAAACATGCTCATGAATTTCATGTTATATGAAATTCAGTGTTCTCTTGAATTCCAGAACTAAATATTAAAAACAAGGGCACACAGTCTGTATTTCAGACTCCAACACCAACAACCCCAATTCCATCCCCTTTGTGGCAACAGACAAGTCATAGCACCTGTGGAACTTTCTCTGGGACTGCACAACAGTGATCACTCCACTTTTCCCCTCTCTGGGACACCACAGCAGTGACAGACTCACTTTTCCCCTCTTTCTGACACCACAGAAGTGACAGGCCCAGTTGATGCCTCTCTGTGACACCAGTGCAGAGGCAGTCTCAGTTTTTTCCTTTCTGTGACATCACACCAATCAGGGACCCATTTTCCCCTCTCTGTGACATCACTGCACTGACAACTCTCATTTACGCCTCTCTTTGACACCACAGTGGTGACAGAGGCATTATTCCCCTCTCTGGGACATCACAGTCATGACAGCCTCAAATTCATCCCCTCTGGAACACCGCAGCAGTGACTGATCCACTTTTCCTCCATTTATGACACCAGAGCAGTGACAGGCCCAACTTACATCTGTTGATGACACCAAAGTGGTGGCAGCCTCAGTTTTTTCCTCTCTGTGACATCACAAAAATGAGTGACTCAGTTTCACCTCTCTGTGACATCACTGCAGTCAGTGACAAGTCCAATTTACACCTCTCTGGGACACCACAGTGGTGACAGACTCATTATTCCCTTCTCCGTGACATCACAGCAGAGACAGAACCAATTCAAACCTCTCTCTGATACCATAGCCATGACATCCCCAACTGCATCCCCTCTGTGGCAACAGGCAAGTCATAACACCTGTGTAACTTTCTCTCAGACTCCACAGCTGTGATAGCCTCTGTTTTCCCCTCTCTGGGACATCACAGCAGTGGGACACCCCAATCTACGCCTCTCTGGGACATCACAGCAGTGAAAGACCCAGTTTCCACCCTTTAAGACACCACAGCACTGACAGACCAAATTTCACCCTTTCTGTCACACCACAGATGGAACAAGCCCAATTTACACCTATCTGTAAAACCTTAGAGCTGACAGTGCCAGGTTTCTCCTCTCCGTGACATAACATCAAAGACAAGTGGGAATTCATCCCCTCCTATAGGCCACAGCAGTGACAGCCTCAGTTTTCCTCTTTCTGGGAGATCACTGCAGTGACAAGTCCAATTGACATCTCTCTGGGACACCATGGCGCTGAAAGACCCATTATTCCCCTCTCTGGGACATCACATCAGAACCAATTTAAAACTCTCTGTCATACCACAGCCCCAACTGTTACCTCTCTCTCTCTTTTCTTTGCCTCCTTTGGGCTCAATTCTCTTTGGATACAACTTTTTTCTGGTCTCCCAGCCTTCTTTGGGCTGAATTCTCTGTAGATACAGCTTTTCTCTGGTTTCCCAGCCTTCTCTGGTCTGAATTCTTTGTAGATACAGCTTTTCTCTAGTTTCCCAGCCTTCTCTGGGCTGAATTCTTCTGGGATCCTCCCTCGTGGGGAGTTCCACTTATCTCAGTCTTTATGATTCGAAGTAAACTCTCGAGCTCGTTAGAATCTTGTTTCTCGTGTTTATTGAAGGATCCTTACAAAACTTAACAGGTCTCTCTAGGCTGGTTACAAGGTTAATCTTTGCAATTTGGTACATTTCTTTCTTCTGATGGTACAAACAAGGCCTTGTGGCACACTTCATGTCTGATACACAAAATGGCCCCGAACTACGCAGTTCTTTTATCTTTATACCTATTTTTACCCAATTAACAATAGACACGTATATTATTTTTCTTAATGACCCAATGACCCATCACCTCTGTGATGCACTGCGGCATTTTCTATCCAATCACTAACTATTACCCAAAAACCTCCAGGAGAAGAACATGAAGAAGAAAGAAGAAAGGACAAGGGACAACACCCTAAATCCTCCATCTTGTCTCCTGTTCTCTAAACTACTTTTTCACCCAGTGATTTAAGAAACTTTCTAATCTACACACCTACCTTTCTTATCTAACTTTAGCATTTGTTTTCATGTATCACTATAAAAACATGCTCATGAATTTCATGTTATATGAAATTCAGTGTTCTCTTGAATTCCAGAACTAAATATTAAAAACAAGGGCACACAGTCTGTATTTCAGACTCCAACACCAACAACCCCAATTCCATCCCCTTTGTGGCAACAGACAAGTCATAGCACCTGTGGAACTTTCTCTGGGACTGCACAACAGTGATCACTCCACTTTTCCCCTCTCTGGGACACCACAGCAGTGACAGACTCACTTTTCCCCTCTTTCTGACACCACAGAAGTGACAGGCCCAGTTGATGCCTCTCTGTGACACCAGTGCAGAGGCAGTCTCAGTTTTTTCCTTTCTGTGACATCACACCAATCAGGGACCCATTTTCCCCTCTCTGTGACATCACTGCACTGACAACTCTCATTTACGCCTCTCTTTGACACCACAGTGGTGACAGAGGCATTATTCCCCTCTCTGGGACATCACAGTCATGACAGCCTCAAATTCATCCCCTCTGGAACACCGCAGCAGTGACTGATCCACTTTTCCTCCATTTATGACACCAGAGCAGTGACAGGCCCAACTTACATCTGTTGATGACACCAAAGTGGTGGCAGCCTCAGTTTTTTCCTCTCTGTGACATCACAAAAATGAGTGACTCAGTTTCACCTCTCTGTGACATCACTGCAGTCAGTGACAAGTCCAATTTACACCTCTCTGGGACACCACAGTGGTGACAGACTCATTATTCCCTTCTCCGTGACATCACAGCAGAGACAGAACCAATTCAAACCTCTCTCTGATACCATAGCCATGACATCCCCAACTGCATCCCCTCTGTGGCAACAGGCAAGTCATAACACCTGTGTAACTTTCTCTCAGACTCCACAGCTGTGATAGCCTCTGTTTTCCCCTCTCTGGGACATCACAGCAGTGGGACACCCCAATCTACGCCTCTCTGGGACATCACAGCAGTGAAAGACCCAGTTTCCACCCTTTAAGACACCACAGCACTGACAGACCAAATTTCACCCTTTCTGTCACACCACAGATGGAACAAGCCCAATTTACACCTATCTGTAAAACCTTAGCGCTGACAGTGCCAGGTTTCTCCTCTCCGTGACATAACATCAAAGACAAGTGGGAATTCATCCCCTCCTATAGGCCACAGCAGTGACAGCCTCAGTTTTCCTCTTTCTGGGAGATCACTGCAGTGACAAGTCCAATTGACATCTCTCTGGGACACCATGGCGCTGAAAGACCCATTATTCCCCTCTCTGGGACATCACATCAGAACCAATTTAAAACTCTCTGTCATACCACAGCCCCAACTGTTACCTCTCTCTCTCTTTTCTTTGCCTCCTTTGGGCTCAATTCTCTTTGGATACAACTTTTTTCTGGTCTCCCAGCCTTCTTTGGGCTGAATTCTCTGTAGATACAGCTTTTCTCTGGTTTCCCAGCCTTCTCTGGTCTGAATTCTTTGTAGATACAGCTTTTCTCTAGTTTCCCAGCCTTCTCTGGGCTGAATTCTTCTGGGATCCTCCCTCGTGGGGAGTTCCACTTATCTCAGTCTTTATGATTCGAAGTAAACTCTCGAGCTCGTTAGAATCTTGTTTCTCGTGTTTATTGAAGGATCCTTACAAAACTTAACAGGTCTCTCTAGGCTGGTTACAAGGTTAATCTTTGCAATTTGGTACATTTCTTTCTTCTGATGGTACAAACAAGGCCTTGTGGCACACTTCATGTCTGATACACAAAATGGCCCCGAACTACGCAGTTCTTTTATCTTTATACCTATTTTTACCCAATTAACAATAGACACGTATATTATTTTTCTTAATGACCCAATGACCCATCACCTCTGTGATGCACTGCGGCATTTTCTATCCAATCACTAACTATTACCCAAAAACCTCCAGGAGAAGAACATGAAGAAGAAAGAAGAAAGGACAAGGGACAACACCCTAAATCCTCCATCTTGTCTCCTGTTCTCTAAACTACTTTTTCACCCAGTGATTTAAGAAACTTTCTAATCTACACACCTACCTTTCTTATCTAACTTTAGCATTTGTTTTCATGTATCACTATAAAAACATGCTCATGAATTTCATGTTATATGAAATTCAGTGTTCTCTTGAATTCCAGAACTAAATATTAAAAACAAGGGCACACAGTCTGTATTTCAGACTCCAACACCAACAACCCCAATTCCATCCCCTTTGTGGCAACAGACAAGTCATAGCACCTGTGGAACTTTCTCTGGGACTGCACAACAGTGATCACTCCACTTTTCCCCTCTCTGGGACACCACAGCAGTGACAGACTCACTTTTCCCCTCTTTCTGACACCACAGAAGTGACAGGCCCAGTTGATGCCTCTCTGTGACACCAGTGCAGAGGCAGTCTCAGTTTTTTCCTTTCTGTGACATCACACCAATCAGGGACCCATTTTCCCCTCTCTGTGACATCACTGCACTGACAACTCTCATTTACGCCTCTCTTTGACACCACAGTGGTGACAGAGGCATTATTCCCCTCTCTGGGACATCACAGTCATGACAGCCTCAAATTCATCCCCTCTGGAACACCGCAGCAGTGACTGATCCACTTTTCCTCCATTTATGACACCAGAGCAGTGACAGGCCCAACTTACATCTGTTGATGACACCAAAGTGGTGGCAGCCTCAGGTTTTTCCTCTCTGTGACATCACAAAAATGAGTGACTCAGTTTCACCTCTCTGTGACATCACTGCAGTCAGTGACAAGTCCAATTTACACCTCTCTGGGACACCACAGTGGTGACAGACTCATTATTCCCTTCTCCGTGACATCACAGCAGAGACAGAACCAATTCAAACCTCTCTCTGATACCATAGCCATGACATCCCCAACTGCATCCCCTCTGTGGCAACAGGCAAGTCATAACACCTGTGTAACTTTCTCTCAGACTCCACAGCTGTGATAGCCTCTGTTTTCCCCTCTCTGGGACATCACAGCAGTGGGACACCCCAATCTACGCCTCTCTGGGACATCACAGCAGTGAAAGACCCAGTTTCCACCCTTTAAGACACCACAGCACTGACAGACCAAATTTCACCCTTTCTGTCACACCACAGATGGAACAAGCCCAATTTACACCTATCTGTAAAACCTTAGCGCTGACAGTGCCAGGTTTCTCCTCTCCGTGACATAACATCAAAGACAAGTGGGAATTCATCCCCTCCTATAGGCCACAGCAGTGACAGCCTCAGTTTTCCTCTTTCTGGGAGATCACTGCAGTGACAAGTCCAATTGACATCTCTCTGGGACACCATGGCGCTGAAAGACCCATTATTCCCCTCTCTGGGACATCACATCAGAACCAATTTAAAACTCTCTGTCATACCACAGCCCCAACTGTTACCTCTCTCTCTCTTTTCTTTGCCTCCTTTGGGCTCAATTCTCTTTGGATACAACTTTTTTCTGGTCTCCCAGCCTTCTTTGGGCTGAATTCTCTGTAGATACAGCTTTTCTCTGGTTTCCCAGCCTTCTCTGGTCTGAATTCTTTGTAGATACAGCTTTTCTCTAGTTTCCCAGCCTTCTCTGGGCTGAATTCTTCTGGGATCCTCCCTCGTGGGGAGTTCCACTTATCTCAGTCTTTATGATTCGAAGTAAACTCTCGAGCTCGTTAGAATCTTGTTTCTCGTGTTTATTGAAGGATCCTTACAAAACTTAACAGGTCTCTCTAGGCTGGTTACAAGGTTAATCTTTGCAATTTGGTACATTTCTTTCTTCTGATGGTACAAACAAGGCCTTGTGGCACACTTCATGTCTGATACACAAAATGGCCCCGAACTACGCAGTTCTTTTATCTTTATACCTATTTTTACCCAATTAACAATAGACACGTATATTATTTTTCTTAATGACCCAATGACCCATCACCTCTGTGATGCACTGCGGCATTTTCTATCCAATCACTAACTATTACCCAAAAACCTCCAGGAGAAGAACATGAAGAAGAAAGAAGAAAGGACAAGGGACAACACCCTAAATCCTCCATCTTGTCTCCTGTTCTCTAAACTACTTTTTCACCCAGTGATTTAAGAAACTTTCTAATCTACACACCTACCTTTCTTATCTAACTTTAGCATTTGTTTTCATGTATCACTATAAAAACATGCTCATGAATTTCATGTTATATGAAATTCAGTGTTCTCTTGAATTCCAGAACTAAATATTAAAAACAAGGGCACACAGTCTGTATTTCAGACTCCAACACCAACAACCCCAATTCCATCCCCTTTGTGGCAACAGACAAGTCATAGCACCTGTGGAACTTTCTCTGGGACTGCACAACAGTGATCACTCCACTTTTCCCCTCTCTGGGACACCACAGCAGTGACAGACTCACTTTTCCCCTCTTTCTGACACCACAGAAGTGACAGGCCCAGTTGATGCCTCTCTGTGACACCAGTGCAGAGGCAGTCTCAGTTTTTTCCTTTCTGTGACATCACACCAATCAGGGACCCATTTTCCCCTCTCTGTGACATCACTGCACTGACAACTCTCATTTACGCCTCTCTTTGACACCACAGTGGTGACAGAGGCATTATTCCCCTCTCTGGGACATCACAGTCATGACAGCCTCAAATTCATCCCCTCTGGAACACCGCAGCAGTGACTGATCCACTTTTCCTCCATTTATGACACCAGAGCAGTGACAGGCCCAACTTACATCTGTTGATGACACCAAAGTGGTGGCAGCCTCAGTTTTTTCCTCTCTGTGACATCACAAAAATGAGTGACTCAGTTTCACCTCTCTGTGACATCACTGCAGTCAGTGACAAGTCCAATTTACACCTCTCTGGGACACCACAGTGGTGACAGACTCATTATTCCCTTCTCCGTGACATCACAGCAGAGACAGAACCAATTCAAACCTCTCTCTGATACCATAGCCATGACATCCCCAACTGCATCCCCTCTGTGGCAACAGGCAAGTCATAACACCTGTGTAACTTTCTCTCAGACTCCACAGCTGTGATAGCCTCTGTTTTCCCCTCTCTGGGACATCACAGCAGTGGGACACCCCAATCTACGCCTCTCTGGGACATCACAGCAGTGAAAGACCCAGTTTCCACCCTTTAAGACACCACAGCACTGACAGACCAAATTTCACCCTTTCTGTCACACCACAGATGGAACAAGCCCAATTTACACCTATCTGTAAAACCTTAGCGCTGACAGTGCCAGGTTTCTCCTCTCCGTGACATAACATCAAAGACAAGTGGGAATTCATCCCCTCCTATAGGCCACAGCAGTGACAGCCTCAGTTTTCCTCTTTCTGGGAGATCACTGCAGTGACAAGTCCAATTGACATCTCTCTGGGACACCATGGCGCTGAAAGACCCATTATTCCCCTCTCTGGGACATCACATCAGAACCAATTTAAAACTCTCTGTCATACCACAGCCCCAACTGTTACCTCTCTCTCTCTTTTCTTTGCCTCCTTTGGGCTCAATTCTCTTTGGATACAACTTTTTTCTGGTCTCCCAGCCTTCTTTGGGCTGAATTCTCTGTAGATACAGCTTTTCTCTGGTTTCCCAGCCTTCTCTGGTCTGAATTCTTTGTAGATACAGCTTTTCTCTAGTTTCCCAGCCTTCTCTGGGCTGAATTCTTCTGGGATCCTCCCTCGTGGGGAGTTCCACTTATCTCAGTCTTTATGATTCGAAGTAAACTCTCGAGCTCGTTAGAATCTTGTTTCTCGTGTTTATTGAAGGATCCTTACAAAACTTAACAGGTCTCTCTAGGCTGGTTACAAGGTTAATCTTTGCAATTTGGTACATTTCTTTCTTCTGATGGTACAAACAAGGCCTTGTGGCACACTTCATGTCTGATACACAAAATGGCCCCGAACTACGCAGTTCTTTTATCTTTATACCTATTTTTACCCAATTAACAATAGACACGTATATTATTTTTCTTAATGACCCAATGACCCATCACCTCTGTGATGCACTGCGGCATTTTCTATCCAATCACTAACTATTACCCAAAAACCTCCAGGAGAAGAACATGAAGAAGAAAGAAGAAAGGACAAGGGACAACACCCTAAATCCTCCATCTTGTCTCCTGTTCTCTAAACTACTTTTTCACCCAGTGATTTAAGAAACTTTCTAATCTACACACCTACCTTTCTTATCTAACTTTAGCATTTGTTTTCATGTATCACTATAAAAACATGCTCATGAATTTCATGTTATATGAAATTCAGTGTTCTCTTGAATTCCAGAACTAAATATTAAAAACAAGGGCACACAGTCTGTATTTCAGACTCCAACACCAACAACCCCAATTCCATCCCCTTTGTGGCAACAGACAAGTCATAGCACCTGTGGAACTTTCTCTGGGACTGCACAACAGTGATCACTCCACTTTTCCCCTCTCTGGGACACCACAGCAGTGACAGACTCACTTTTCCCCTCTTTCTGACACCACAGAAGTGACAGGCCCAGTTGATGCCTCTCTGTGACACCAGTGCAGAGGCAGTCTCAGTTTTTTCCTTTCTGTGACATCACACCAATCAGGGACCCATTTTCCCCTCTCTGTGACATCACTGCACTGACAACTCTCATTTACGCCTCTCTTTGACACCACAGTGGTGACAGAGGCATTATTCCCCTCTCTGGGACATCACAGTCATGACAGCCTCAAATTCATCCCCTCTGGAACACCGCAGCAGTGACTGATCCACTTTTCCTCCATTTATGACACCAGAGCAGTGACAGGCCCAACTTACATCTGTTGATGACACCAAAGTGGTGGCAGCCTCAGTTTTTTCCTCTCTGTGACATCACAAAAATGAGTGACTCAGTTTCACCTCTCTGTGACATCACTGCAGTCAGTGACAAGTCCAATTTACACCTCTCTGGGACACCACAGTGGTGACAGACTCATTATTCCCTTCTCCGTGACATCACAGCAGAGACAGAACCAATTCAAACCTCTCTCTGATACCATAGCCATGACATCCCCAACTGCATCCCCTCTGTGGCAACAGGCAAGTCATAACACCTGTGTAACTTTCTCTCAGACTCCACAGCTGTGATAGCCTCTGTTTTCCCCTCTCTGGGACATCACAGCAGTGGGACACCCCAATCTACGCCTCTCTGGGACATCACAGCAGTGAAAGACCCAGTTTCCACCCTTTAAGACACCACAGCACTGACAGACCAAATTTCACCCTTTCTGTCACACCACAGATGGAACAAGCCCAATTTACACCTATCTGTAAAACCTTAGCGCTGACAGTGCCAGGTTTCTCCTCTCCGTGACATAACATCAAAGACAAGTGGGAATTCATCCCCTCCTATAGGCCACAGCAGTGACAGCCTCAGTTTTCCTCTTTCTGGGAGATCACTGCAGTGACAAGTCCAATTGACATCTCTCTGGGACACCATGGCGCTGAAAGACCCATTATTCCCCTCTCTGGGACATCACATCAGAACCAATTTAAAACTCTCTGTCATACCACAGCCCCAACTGTTACCTCTCTCTCTCTTTTCTTTGCCTCCTTTGGGCTCAATTCTCTTTGGATACAACTTTTTTCTGGTCTCCCAGCCTTCTTTGGGCTGAATTCTCTGTAGATACAGCTTTTCTCTGGTTTCCCAGCCTTCTCTGGTCTGAATTCTTTGTAGATACAGCTTTTCTCTAGTTTCCCAGCCTTCTCTGGGCTGAATTCTTCTGGGATCCTCCCTCGTGGGGAGTTCCACTTATCTCAGTCTTTATGATTCGAAGTAAACTCTCGAGCTCGTTAGAATCTTGTTTCTCGTGTTTATTGAAGGATCCTTACAAAACTTAACAGGTCTCTCTAGGCTGGTTACAAGGTTAATCTTTGCAATTTGGTACATTTCTTTCTTCTGATGGTACAAACAAGGCCTTGTGGCACACTTCATGTCTGATACACAAAATGGCCCCGAACTACGCAGTTCTTTTATCTTTATACCTATTTTTACCCAATTAACAATAGACACGTATATTATTTTTCTTAATGACCCAATGACCCATCACCTCTGTGATGCACTGCGGCATTTTCTATCCAATCACTAACTATTACCCAAAAACCTCCAGGAGAAGAACATGAAGAAGAAAGAAGAAAGGACAAGGGACAACACCCTAAATCCTCCATCTTGTCTCCTGTTCTCTAAACTACTTTTTCACCCAGTGATTTAAGAAACTTTCTAATCTACACACCTACCTTTCTTATCTAACTTTAGCATTTGTTTTCATGTATCACTATAAAAACATGCTCATGAATTTCATGTTATATGAAATTCAGTGTTCTCTTGAATTCCAGAACTAAATATTAAAAACAAGGGCACACAGTCTGTATTTCAGACTCCAACACCAACAACCCCAATTCCATCCCCTTTGTGGCAACAGACAAGTCATAGCACCTGTGGAACTTTCTCTGGGACTGCACAACAGTGATCACTCCACTTTTCCCCTCTCTGGGACACCACAGCAGTGACAGACTCACTTTTCCCCTCTTTCTGACACCACAGAAGTGACAGGCCCAGTTGATGCCTCTCTGTGACACCAGTGCAGAGGCAGTCTCAGTTTTTTCCTTTCTGTGACATCACACCAATCAGGGACCCATTTTCCCCTCTCTGTGACATCACTGCACTGACAACTCTCATTTACGCCTCTCTTTGACACCACAGTGGTGACAGAGGCATTATTCCCCTCTCTGGGACATCACAGTCATGACAGCCTCAAATTCATCCCCTCTGGAACACCGCAGCAGTGACTGATCCACTTTTCCTCCATTTATGACACCAGAGCAGTGACAGGCCCAACTTACATCTGTTGATGACACCAAAGTGGTGGCAGCCTCAGTTTTTTCCTCTCTGTGACATCACAAAAATGAGTGACTCAGTTTCACCTCTCTGTGACATCACTGCAGTCAGTGACAAGTCCAATTTACACCTCTCTGGGACACCACAGTGGTGACAGACTCATTATTCCCTTCTCCGTGACATCACAGCAGAGACAGAACCAATTCAAACCTCTCCCTGATACCATAGCCATGACATCCCCAACTGCATCTCCTTTGTTGCGACAGGCAAGTCATAACACCTGTGTAACTTTCTCTCAGACTCCACAGCTGTGATAGCCCCTCTTTTCCCCTCTCTGGGACATCACAGCAGTGGGACACCCCAATCTACGCCTCTCTGGGACATCACAGCAGTGAAAGACCCAGTTTCCACCCTTTAAGACATCACAGCACTGACAGACCAAATTTCACCCTTTCTGTCACACCACAGATGGAACAAGCCCAATTTACACCTATCTGTATCACCCCAGCGCTGACAGTGCCAGGTTTTTCCTCTCCGTGACATAACATCAAAGACAAGTGGAAATTCATCCCCTCCTATAGGCCACAGCAGTGACAGCCTCAGTTTTCCTCTCTCTGGGAGATCACTGCAGTGACAAGTCCAATTGACACCTCTCTGCAGGTGACATCTAACGTCAAATGAGCAAGCGGGCTTACCACAGCTGCAGTCCTCTGGCAGTCTGAAAGCTTTGCGCACAAGCCGCATGCTAAGCGCCTTCCTTTGCCTTTTGGCAGTGCTCGTGCATTGCCAGCACTAGGCGTGAATGCTCACTATCCTGCACACACGTTTCGTTATGCCCGTTGCCAAGCGCTCTGGTGCACCGTTTAAGACGAAAGCGGAACACCTCTTGCCGTTCCATTCTCAGAGCTCCGGAGTTAAGCAATCTGCGACTCCTGGTGCAAATGCCAGAGGAAAACATTTCCAATGCGTCTGGCAGGGAGAAACTGAACCGGGAGAACACATTTGTCAGGAGCTTGCACCTGCACATTACACACACACAGATTTGCATCACATCTAAATGGCCAAGCTCTTTCTTAGGCAAGTTGAAAGCTGCTGTCAGAAGGCTGTGCTCCTTGTCAGATGGAAGCAGCAGCATGAACATAGGAGTTTGGCAAGCACTAAAGTGCCAAAGAAGAGCTTGACCTTTCAAAAGGAGGCAGGAAAAAGCATTTGCTACATGTGCCCTTGTTGTCGCCTAACAATAGGTAGCAGCATAAACCAGATGCGGGTGAAGTTCTTGCAGGTGACATCTAACGTCAAATGAGCAAGCGGGCTTACCACAGATATGTACACATCTGTAGCACACAGAGCATCCCCTCCTCGGGCCGCTCTGGACCCAGCGCCGGGGAGCGACCGTTCGGGCCCGAAGCCATCGGGGGTTCCTCCATTTCCCTGGGCCGGGGTGACAGAATGGAGCGAGAGGAGCGGCGGGAAGGTACGGGTCGCCGCGAGGGCCAAACCCAAAAACGCGGCTGCGCCAAGGACCCCGGCAGAGGGAGGCATCTTCACCGCTGCCTGTTGGTGCCCGGCTGGCTCGCGTCCGGCCCTGGCGCCGATGAGCGTACAGCCCGTGTCGGCACGATCGGAAAAGCCGCGGAAAATTGTGCTGGAGCGGCTTCGGCATCGGGGTGTTTGTCAGGCAGTCGAGTAGACACCCACTGCCCGGGGTCCTTGCATTTTCCTGCCTTTTTGGCCGCCATGCTTGGAAGGTCAAAGCCAGCCGCAACTCGGCAGCCATCTTGTGAGTGGCGTGACGTCACTTCCGCCCTTCCTTGCCACCATCTTTGTTGTGGCTGAAGCCACTTCCGGCCGAGCGGCCATCTTTGTTGTGGCACCATCAAGGCCCCCGCTGCTCTCAGCGTGTCTGTCTTGCTTACTTGCCTGAACGAAAAACCGGACGAAGCCGGCCGACTCCGAGCACTCCGCCCGATTTTCCGGGCATTGGAGTCGATGCCTCTGCCAGGGTCCTACCGGCCGGCCGCAAACTTCAGTGTGGCAATCAGCCCGACCCGGCTCCTGCGGGGGGGGGTCCCGGCTCGACACGGCACGCCTCGGTTCGGCTCCGCTCGGCTCGTCTCGGCACGCCTCCGCTCGGCTCGGTTCCGCTTGGCTCGGCCCCGCCCGCGCCGGGGCACAGCTGCAGTACCATTCTGTGGCCACAAGGCGGCAGCACTGCCGCAGAGCTCAGCCCGGGGCTGGGCGGGGGGCGCCCCTGCACGTGCAAAGAAGCCAGGCAAGAAACAAGGTGTGCAACCCCCTTCCAAAAACCCTTCTCCAAGGAACGCCCCAAAAAACCCCCCATCGGAACTTAGCAAGCCCTGCCTCTAACCAAATAAAAACCAAAAAGGCCCTTCATTTAAATATTTTTAATATCTATTTCTGTCATATTGAACTTCTTTATTTATACAAATAGATATAATACATAACAGATATTAAAATATATTATATTAGCATAATAGATATTAAATAGATATTAAAATTTATTATATAAACATCTATCCATATAGTTTTCATACTGAATATTAATCTACTTATCTAGATTAAATTACTTGTATTTATTTCTTTTTTATGGCTATATATATTAATATATATGTATGTATCACCCTATATTTATTTTTGGAGTATAGATGTGTATACTTTCCTTTCTATATTATTTATTCAAAAGCCCTGTTTGTAACAAAATAAAAAATAAAAAGACCCTTGATTTAAATAATTTTAATATCTATTTCTATCATATTGATCTTCTATATTTATACACATAGATATAATACATAACAAATATTAAAATATATTATATTAGTATCTATCCATATAGTTTGCATACTGAATATTAATCTACTTGTCTAGATATGGATTACTTGTATTTATTTCTTTTTTATGGCTATATATATTAATATATATACATATATATATCTCCCTCTATTTATTTCTTTAGTATAGATGTGTATATTTTCATTTCTATATTATTCATTTAAATGCCATGCCTCTAACCAAATAATAAACAAAAAGTCCATTGGTTTAAATATTTTTAATATCTATTTCTATCATAGTGATTTCTTTATTTATACATATAGATACAATGCATAACATGTATTAAAATACATTACCATCTATCCGTATATTTTTCATATTGAATATTAACCTGCTTTTCTAGATTTAGATAACTTGTATTTATTTTTTTCTTATGGCTATGTATATATCTATATCTATCTATCTATCTATCTATCTCCCTATATACATTTCTTTATTATAGATGTGTATATTTTCATTTCTATATTATTCATATAAATACCATGCCTCTAACCAAATAAAAACAAAAAGTCCCTCATTTAAAGATTTTAATATCTATTACTATAATATTGATCTTCTATATTTATACACACAGATGTAATGCATAACAGATATAAAATATATTACCGTTTATCCATATAGTTTTCATACTGATTATTAATCTACTTGTCCAGATTTGGATTACTTGTATTGATTTCTATTTTATGGCTATCTATCTATCTATCTATCTATCTATCTATCTATCTATCTATCTATCTATGTATCTCCTTATATTTATTTCTTTAGTATAGATGTGTATATTTTCATTTCTATATTATTCATTTAAATGTCATGCCTCTATCCAAATAATAAAGAAAAAGTCCCTTCCTTAAAATATTTTTAATATTTACTTCTATCATACTGATATTCTATATTTATACACATGGATATGTTGCATAACAGATATTAAAATTTATTATATTTGCATCTATCCATATAGTTTTTATACTGATTATTAATCTACTTGTCTAGATATGGATTTCTTGTATTTATTTCTTTTTTATCTCTCTCTCTCTATATATATATCTACCTAGCTCCCCTACATTTATTTTTACAAGTATATATTTCTCTTTCTAATGTTCTGCTTTTTGAAATTTGCATTTCTTTCTCTTTGAAACTCTACCCATTCATTCAGCTGACAGGTCAGAATGACAAAAATATAAAGCCCTGGTGAACCCCGAGTGCAGAACGCGCTCGTCACTATGGAACTTAGGCACAGAAATTTCTCTCGGTGCATTTTAGTACCTCATGGATGCACAGATGTGTTTTATACACTCACTTTTTACAGGGAAGTAAGAGATGGAAAAACAAAAGCCACTTTCTTAACCCTAAGCCGTTCCTGACATAACAAAACCCTAACGACGGCGTGCAAAGAGAGGGGGTTTCTTTCCAAGGGAATTTAGAGAGATCCATTCCTGTTCCTTGCCAATGCCTACCGTAAAAACCAGAACAACTCCACAGGTTTTTGGATTCTGCATCCAGCCCTCCCAGGGAATTTCCTGGCAGCTCGTGGTCCCCTCTGGGCAAGGGTACCTAGCACGAGCCCTCCCCATTCCCCACTCACCTTGCTCCTCCAGCGCAGCGCGTGCCTCCCTCTGCCGGGGACCTCGGCGTGCCCCAAGGGACATGGGAGCCCCCCAGTGCCCACCCCGTCCCCCTCAGCCTTTGCTCCTCGCTCCCAAAGAAGGCACAGAACAACTCCAACTGCCCTGGACAGCAGCACCCTGCTATATTGGAAGCCCTTCTAGGACTAGACCCCCTCCCAAAAAGGAGCTCTGCTGCAACAAGAAAAGGGGGGCAGGTGCCAGAAATCCCTCCCCAAAAACCCCAGGCACAGGCCAGAGGCAGAAAGAGGGAGTGGTGGCAGAGAGGACACAGGAAGAAAAGAAAGAACAAAAGAATGGGCTGTAGGATGAAATAGAAAAACAAAAAAAAACTGAAAAAAACCCCACCAAAAACCACCAAAAACAAAAACAACCAAATCACCAAAAAACCAAAACTTCCACCCAAACCCAAAACCTGGCATGGGCAGCAAGACAGCGAGGGATTGAAAAAGAACAGAGCCAAGGAAGGGGACACAAGGATCCACTGGGAAACAAGGGCATGGGGAAGAGCAGAGAGACAGACGGAATTAAAAAAGGCACGTGAGTGAGCCACGGAGAAGGACACAGAAAAAGGCCGAGCGCAGAACACACAGCAAGGACAGAGGGATTCTGTCCTTGATTGGACAAGAGGGAAACAAGGAGCCAGAGGGGAAAGGACCACGCCAGGGGCTGGCAAGATGGACGAGATGGACAAGGTGCTTCTCCCTCCGGTCACTATGGCGAGCACAGCTTCCCTGCAGTTTCACGTCTCTTCCAAGCACAACAGATGAACAAACAGCAGCACAGAGCAGCCGGTCTCCAATGCTCCGCAATCTAGAAGGAAAAAGAAGGAAAAAGGAAAAAGACCAGTTCATTCTGCCACCAAAGAGAGTTGCTTATCCCAAGACACCTTATTCGAGGCACAGAAATAATTTCTGCCACTCGAACAAACCCACTCGATGCTGTCTCAAGTTGATGGCAGCTACTTAAACCCTGTCTCAAGAATCACAGGGACACGAGCCTCGCAATTCTCAGGAAGGACTCGGCTGAGTCTTCAAGATTTCCCCACCCACAGAAGCCAGTGATCCCAGCTTGAAACAGCACATTTCCTCCCAACCCCATAGAAATTGCCCTGTGCTGCCAGCACTGAGGCTGCCAGCAGGAGCAGCAGGAGCAGCAGGAGCAGCAGAAGCAGCAGGAGCAGCAGCAGGAGCAGCAGCAGGAGCAGTTCTTGTTGTGAAGTGTAATTTTGTTTGTTTAGTTATATATCAGTTGTTTTGGTGTTGCAAAGTGTTGAAGCCCAGACCCCCGAGGACTGGATGTGTGAGTTTTTGGTGTTCGGGTTTTTAGTTTAGAGTACATTTGAATAGATTTAAGAGAAAGAAAATATATATATAGTTTGGAGAATTTTTTTCTTTTAGTTTGTTAAAAATTAATTCAAAGTAAGGGAGACTTTTGTTTTGTTGCAGATAATATCGTTTGGAGAAGGGTGTGGGGGAGTGAGTGTTGTTTTTGAAAATAACTTGTGTGGGGTGTTTTGTTTCTTTTGGAAATTAGTTATATATGTACAGATAAGAGTAGTGATATTGAGTAAAAAGCGAGGCTTATATGTATTTTTTATTTAATGATTAGATTTTTTTGAGGTATGTATTTTTTGAGGTATATCTTGTGTTATTTTTTTTAATACAATTTTTTTGTATTATTTATCACGTGTCATTTGGTTTTTGAGTAAAGACAGCTTCATGGAGTTTTTTCTATTTAAACTGGAATTGATTTTAATTGCTTTTTCAAATACATTTTTATATTTGTTACTGGGATTTTGGTTTTGTTAATGATATGTCAGGGTTTAGATTGGGTAGGGTTAGTTTGCTTGGTGGAGGTCGGGGTGTTAATGAATTAGGTGGTATTTGCCAGATGTTTTTTAATATTTGAAAGATTTTTTTATTTAATGTTTTTGAGATGTTTTTTAATAGTTTATTGTATTTTTTATTTGTACTTGGTGCACAGTAGGGGATATGATATATTTACTGAATATCATGATTTTTAGTTTAGGTGTTGATAGGGTTGTTTTTGAAATGAGTTTCATGGTTTGCTTTAATTTTTTAGGGGTATTATGTTTTTAAAGGACTTGTTTTTTAAGGTTAAGGATGATGTTTTGAGTAGCAGTGTGAGGTATAGGGTAGGTTTTTATTTATTTAGTGATGTTTTTTATTATTGTGAGTATGTAGTGTTTATTTTGGTGTATTTGGGGTACAGTAATGTAGTTATTTTGTTAGGTTTCTTCTATTTCTATTTGGATTAGTGTTTCTTACAGGGGGTTTAATTGTTTGATTGTAGTATATGTTTTACACGTATGGATAATGTGGGAAATATTGTTTATGGTTAAATTTATTTTTTGGTTTTGTGGTTATTTGGAGATGGTATTTTTATTTTGATGATTCAAGGTATTATGAGATTATTGAGTTAGGAAGAATTTGGTTTTGTATGGTTAATTGCAGTTTATTTTTGATCTTTCTATTGGTGTAGTTGCATATACCTGTTTATTGCTCGGGTGGTTTTCAGTAGTTGTATTTTTGGGGATATGAATATTTATATGATGGATTTTTACAGGGAGTTTGTTTTTGTAGTGATTTTTTTTTTTTAGTAGTTTAATTTTTTTTATTGTTAATGAGGTCTTTAGTTATTTTTATAGGGCATTGATTATTATTTATGAATTAGAAGGTAGAGATTTGGTTAGGTTTTCTTAAGTAATGTTTAGGGCTTATTGAATCATTTTGAGTTCAGTAAGCTGTTGAGGTTTTTTTAAGTAGATTGGGTTGTGTTAAGTTTCATATAGCTTTTTGTGGTTTTTTTTACTTTTATGATGTGGTATGAATTACTAGTAAAAAGAGTGTAGTGTGGGTTTTTGCTCCTCTTCTAATAACCTGGGTATAATTACTAATACACTTTTAAAACATGTTACTGGGATTGGGATGTAGGGTAGGACAAAGAAACTATAAACTAAAGCTATTTGGTACAAACAGTACTTTTAAAAAGTTTTTATCAATCATTATTACTGAGCTTAGCATAACAGCTATTTTAATCTGTGCCCTTTTACTTCGTGAAAGTTATGTATTAGGGACAATATTCGAGTTATTTTTGGATAAGAAAATAAACTTAGGGACAAGAAAGCCATTGAAACCTCAAACAAAGCTCAGAGACTAGAACTACATGAAGACCTCCACCCTGAAAGACACGAACTTAAGGAATACCATTACGAAGTCCTTTATCCCAACACATAGGAAGTACCAATATAACGTAATCAGTATAGGTTTTTCTTACTCTTTTGAACCCCACATTGGGCAGCAAATAATGCAATGCTTAGAAAGCTAAGACAAAACTCAAAGTGCTGCAGGGTAACTTGACAGCTCCAGACACCTTGTATCAATCTAGGAACACCCTCTAGACGCCAACTACACCCTACATGACAAATTTCAAATTACAGGGGCCTGGGACTTGGCCTTTTACACCTACACCCAGGCTGGGCAGCAGGACAGAGCAGCTCTGGGACAACTACACCCAGACACCCGTGACACACAAGACAACAGACGAGGGGACACAACGGGGAGACAAAACTCTGGGCCACAAGAATGGCCGCAAGGACCGAGAGAACGCGGAACGAGATGAGCCAGGTGAGAATGAAGGTGAGCTGATGAAGCTCGCAGAACCCGGGAGGAAGAAGATGCTGACGGAACACTTAACCCCAGGAACTGCCAAGACGGATGCCTGAGAATCTGAGGGCCACAGTCCCCTACCTATCTCTGCGTTTCTTCAAGTCCTAAGCCGCAACAATGGATCCTCGCGGCACACAGCTGTCAACACAGCTCGGAACAAGACCTCTAAAAGACATCCGATCGGATGCTTTTAAAAGAGAGACGCGATTCCAAGGCCTCTGAGAGCTCCCGAGGCAAAGCTTTGATGGCGTCGGGCTGAGGAGCCCAGAGAACAGAGATGCGACGAGTGACGCCGGGGTTTCTGGTAAGCCCCCAGAAGAGATAAGGCGAGGCACATACAACACAAGAAGCACAAAAGACACAGAAGGCACAACGGACAAGTGACACGACACGCCCCGGGACTGCTCTGTCCTGCACACCTCAGCACTGTGAACAAAAGTGAGGCTCTCCCACCGTGTGGCCTAAGGGGCCACAGCCTGGACCTCCCCGTCCCCAAAGCTGACTCAAAAATCCCTGGCCACGAGTCCTGAGCCGGCACCCCGCTTTCATCCCCTCTGTGGGTCGTAGCCTTCGACTTAGCTCTCAGATGCCCCGTGGGGGGGATTCAGATGGAGCGCCAAGGAAGGCTGCCTTGCCATCCGGGAAGTTCCTGCCATCGCCAGGATGTCGTCTCCTGGTCAGCTACAATCAAGAAGACCAAATATCAATGCAGGATCTTAGTGGCACATCTGTGAAAACCCAGCATTTACCTTCTCTAGAGAATGCCCAGGTTCATGGGCTGCACACTTCACCTCACAGGGAGGCAGAGGCTTGCTTCACAGCAGTATTGGCTGACACAGCCAAATTACCACCACCTCAAGGAGGGGAGGAAGACTCTCCAGTCAGTGAGGGACAGGGAACCCAGGGTACCCCAAGGATGGAAACCCCATCTTATATGACAGCAGTAGGCCCTAGCACCCACTATCTCTTCCTGGCTGGCCCTAGCACCAGGGGTACTGCCTGCAACTCTCGGGGGTTCTGGCACTCTGCTGCTTTAGGGTTCCTGCCTGCAGCTGCCTCAAGGAAACGGGAGTGTTGTTAGGGCTGCTGTTTAGGGTTTGAATAGTCCTGTACTCTACCTTAATATCCCAACCTGTACCCCTTTTATTTTCAATCTTAGTCTCCAGCCTTTGAGCTTTTGACCTCTGAAGCCCTCCCTCAGCCTCTCGGTCTCACTGCCAAGCTCCCGCGCTGAACCCTACAAACTTACAACCCTACGCTTGCAACCGGGCATGCTCCTTATCCATAGGCCCCAAGAGATGTCCATTAGCCCGGACCAGGCAATCCACAGTTGCTCCCTACCCTACCTAAGTTTGGCCCTGAGACAGGGCAGAGGCTGACAGAGCCGAACTCTTTGCGGAGGCTAGGCACGAAGCCCTGCCAACCGCCGCCTCAAGGAGGGGTGGGAGCAATCCCCGGCTGCGGAGGGACTGAGAGCCCAGGGTGGGGCGGGGCGGGAAACCCCCTGTTTCCCCAACCCTATGGATCGTCCCCCCACTATCTCCTGGCTGGCCCTAGCACCAGGGAACTGCCTGCACCTCTCGTGGGTTCTGGCACTCTGCTGCTTTAGGGTTCCTGCCTGCAGCTGTCTCAGGGAAATGGTGGTACTGTTAGGGCTGCTGTTTAGGGTTTGGGGTGGGGTGCACCTGAACTCCACCTTACCTATACCCCTTCTTTTCACTGTTTGCTCAGCCTTTTTTTTTTCATGGAATTCTTGTGACAGATTGAGGGCACCGGGGAGGGACTGCCAAGGTGAAATCAAAAGGGAAAAGGAGAAAGATCACCCCTGCAAATCCACAGTGGCTCAGCTGTTCAGGTGCTGCTTCCTGGCAAAAAGCTTTGTCCCTCACCACCTCCTTTAAGCGGTGCTCCACATCCAAGTGCATCCAGGTGCTCCTCCAGACCCTATGAGATGCTCTCACCATCATTCCATCAGATGCCACTGGGAGCCCACCACAAACTCCTCTCCTTCAGCAGCTCCATACCAATGTTCATTTGCCACTCGTATTTGACCCTGTAATAACGGCAAAATTGTTGCCCTCCGTCAGGTACGTGTTGTTAGACACAGGTTTTTCCATAGCCATCTTTTCAAAAATGGGGTGCCATCCCTGCTTGATTGCTAAATTAACGGTAAATTCTGGAAAACCTAAATGAGAAAAACAATCGAAAACACTGACGAGTTAATATGGGAACCTTTACGTCACTAAACTAATATGTTTTGAAATAAAGTGGATTCTTCCAGGCCTACTGAAAAAATCCAATTCCTAAAAAATAAAATAACCAAAAAAACCAAACAGCATCAAATTCCCACCAATATCATCAATAAAATCACAATACCTCCACCAACCAAGGGAAAAAAATCTTAACCTAGCAAAAATCCAAACCACCTCAAAAAGATTCAACACTGAAACACAACTCATCCTAACACTTCAACTACCAATACTGAAGTAAATTTTCAAAACAAATATTCCCTCTATCCAAACCACCAATACCACATAAAACAAATAAAGTACTCACATCACCCCCAAATCAAAAATCTAAATTTCCCTAAAATCTTTAAAATAATAACAAAGTAACCCCAAAATCAAGTTTAATCTCACTAACAAAAAACCCCCCAAACAGGTAACACAAACAAAACCAACACCGTACAACCAACTACCAGCAAAAAAAGATGCTATGCTTTCACTAACAGTTCTTATCACATCAGCGAAGTTAAACATAAATAAAAAGCAACCCTATTGAACTCCACACAACAAATCACACCAACTATTAAAAAGTAATCAAACCAAGTCACTGAACTCAAAACCATTCAACTAACCCTAAACATTAGTAAAAAAAACCCAAAGCTCTACACTTATAGTAATACCTAAATAATTACCAAGACTCTATAAAAATGTTTAATAACTAATTAAAAACAAAAAAAAATCTAAACTACTAAAAAGTTAAAAAACATCACCCCCAAAAATATACCTATAAAAAGCCACCATATAAATGTCTGTGTCTCCAGGAATGAAACTAAGAAACACCACAACAGAAAGGAATCCAAACTTATCAACACCTAAACTAAAAAGCACAATGTTAAATAAATAGAACATATACATTATTATACACCAACTACAAACAAAATAAAATTATACCATCAATTACTAAAAATCACCTTAAAACCACTCAATAAAAAACTTTCAAAAATTAAAAACTGCATCTAACAAAAGCCACCTAATTAACACCCAAAACTCAGCTAACCAAACAAACCCTACCCAATCTGAACCCCTACACAGAATAAACAAAACCCACTAACCGATATCAAAATCTATTTTAATTGATTCTACCTAAAAGACAAACCAACCCATTCATAAAATCATCTTTATTCAAAAACCAAATTTCACCTAGTATACAACACAAAAAAAAATCAAACAACACAGTGTACCACCAAAAAAAACCCTAATATTGAATAAAAACCACATATAAATACCTCTGCTTACTAAATATTACTACCACTATTTATATTTACCTCTATCTCTATAAAAGTGTATCTAAAATTAAAAAACATTAATTTGACTATTAAGCCAAATACATACAATAAAGAATAAAATGTTCTAAAATTACATTATATTATATCCCCATCATCTGCTTTATGCCCAAACATAAATTCTGTAACTTCAAAACTATAAAAGAAAAAAATTCTTTGAACATACAATCTGTATACAATACTAATACAGTCTACCCCAAATTCTCTCTCAACTCTATTGTTTAACACAGACAACAAAAAAATCAATTTTTTACTTTTTTAAAAATAACTTCTCATTGATTAGTGAATACAAAATAATTGCCAAAACCATAGTAACTTCTTCTTCTAAAACTGTTCAACTTTACTCCAATCCCAAAACCCAAGCTACCACCAAAACACCCCACGGCTCAAAAAGACCCACGCCACATCACAGCCACACGTGGGAAAAAAAAAACCAAACCAACCTTCTAAATCTCCTGATCTTTACTCCACAACAAAGAAATTATCTAACGTTATTCATCCTTTTTCCTACGCCCTACTTATTAAAATAAACATTTTTTTTCACTTTTCCTCAAAAAAAATTTCCTTTAAAATCTATTAAAAAACGGACTGAAACCTTCCCTCTATTAAGAAACACATTCATTTTAAAACAATTCCTCCCCATTGGTCTCTGACCTTTCCAAGGTTTGGATCCCGTTCCAGTGCACCAGAACCAAATCAACCTGCTCTGGCTCTGGAAACATCAGCGACACCAAACCCAGAGCATGAAGCACCTCGCCGTTCCTACCCCGCTGTCCCTCGGCCCTGCTCTCTTGCGTCCTACGCTGCAGAGCGCTGGGAGCCAGGTTCACCCCCGAGAATTGTCACATCCATTTCCTCGGACATTCCAGCTTCCACGGGGATATTGCGGGGACCCCCTGCATTCCATTCCCTAGTACAGCAGCAAGACAAAGTTCTCCCCCAGCCCGCATCTCCAGAAAATCGTGTACAAGGGTTAACAAGCCTCGAGGTGTGAGAAATACGGTCTGCCCAACAAGCCCAACTCTGCGTCCAGAGGAAATGAACATCACAAACAGATTCATGCACACCAGATGCACGGGACGCTGTCAGCTTGGACCTGCAGTTAACTCGGCAATGGAAAAACCTGAGCTCGAAGCCCTCACGTGAGGGTGCAAAAGGTATTGGACACAGTTTCTAGAAGGCGCCACATCGTTATTTAAAGGCGCGGCTCGGCTAAAGAGCAATACCGACAAAGCCCCGAGACAAAAAGGCGGGAAGGTCGGGCTTTTCCCCCTCCCCTCCTCCCAGCGGCTTTGGCCAGGGCACTCTGCAGCTGATGAGCCACAGGTGTCCCCCAGCGGCCCTCGACGGGACTCGCTCCCGGGCTGGCACCGCTCCAGGTGCGGGGGGACCGGGGGAGCCACGCGAGCCCCGGCAGCGGCGGCACGCGGCACCCGGGGGCGGTCCCGCGCTCCCGGCCCCGGATGGAGCGCGGCTCCCGGCAGGAAAGCGGCTCCTCCGGCGGGCGGGGGCGGCCCCGGCCCCGGGGGAGCCCGGCCCGCCCAGTGGCACCGGGACCGGCCCGAAGGGACCCCCACGGTGCCCGAGCCCCGCGCCCGGAGCGGGCGGAGCAGGCGGGACGGAGACAGCTCCACGCCGCGGCTCCCGCCTGCCGGCCCGGCAGAGCTCGCCTCGCCTCCGCACGGCTCTGTCACTCCCCGGCAAGAGGAAATCAAAAAGGAAAAGGAGAAAAGTCCCCCCTGCGAACCCACGCTGGCTCACCTGCTCAGATGCTGCTTCCAGACACAAAGGTTTGTCCCTCGGCACCTCCTTGAAGCAATGCTCTATGTCCAGTTGCTGCAGCAACGGAAAGCCCGGAGCACCGCGACTTCTCTAGAGGCAGCCCTGAAAAGGACTGGGCCGAAGCGCGTGTGAGCAGCTTCAGGCGGTCTCGAGTGATTTCAGCTCAGCGGTGGCGGGCAGGCGACACGGGAAGCACGGACGAGAAAGCTGGTCCAGCGTTTTGCTAAGTACAAACCTTTATTCAGGCAGAGCTTTGGTGAAGGGTGCCAGCAACAGCTAAACTACCGAAAAGGGGAAAACCCGGGATATTTATAGGAGAGGAGAGGGGCGGGGGGGAAGCCTGAGATACCTGTATCGGGGTGGGACAGCAGGGGGGAACACCAATGGGGCACTACAGTTTAACATATCTAACGCAAAGATCCCTGGGAGCGATACATTGTGTCTCTCTTACAGAGCAGTATCTTGTCTCTAGGGGAGAGCCGGGATCTCGGGCTCGCCGGGCTCCTCCGCACCCACATCCAAGTGCATCCAGCTGTTCTCCCAGACCCTACAAGATACTCCCGGTATCGTTCCATGAGACACCCCCGGGGAGCCCACCATAAACCCCTCTTCTCCAACTGCTCCGTGCCCAAGCGAACTGAGGGAAACCCTCCCCCTAAAACAGCCCCGGGCAGGACCCACCTGCTCCTCATCAACCTCACACCTGGGGCTGCTCTGAGCCCTCATCATCCTCAGTTCAGTTTGTGCTGTTGCCATCCTACGGGTGAGGGCAGGGGCAGAAGGAACTTGTTGCTCATTCCCTGGACAGCTCATTGTCTGCACCTGACACACGGGGGCACCAGGCTTTCCTTGCTATGGATGAGGACACCTCTCCTCCTCCAGGTGCCCAAGGCTGAAAATGGAATTCCACCTCCACAATTCCATGTGTTTGAGTTTCATAATTCCCAATGTAATTCCCCATGGATCATAAGACATCACCTCTAATTTTTCCTCTAGAATCACTGCTGACTTGCCTTTCTGTGGAAGTGTTTAACACATCAATGCAGAGTTCAGGGGCTCGTTTATGGCTTATCCTGACGAGCACAAAGGAAATCCAAACACCCAGAATTACGGGGAAATATGGATAAATTTTAGAAATACTCCTCTTCCCTGCAACTCCCTGGCAACCTCCCATTGACCTTTTACTCTTAACCTCTGAATTTTGACCTTTGACTCTTGACTTCTGCTCTCTGAAGTCTGATTCCCTGATAATTGACCTTGGACCACACAACCTTGGAAAATTAGCCCATAACATTGGACCTTGGACCCTTTACTCTTGATCTTTGAACCCTGACCATTCACATGTGACCCTTGCACTTTGAATCCCTGACTTTTCACTTTAACCATTGACTCCTGAGCTTTTGCCCTTGACCTCAGCCCTTTGACCCTGCCCCAACATCAATATTACTGACCTCCAGTGATTTCAGCATATGAATGCTACCATAGTTATCTCACCCAGCAGTGTCAATCCCACTATCAGTCTCTATCCCAGCCCCACAGTGATTATAGTTCCAGTCCTAGTGACCCCTTCCCTGGCCCAGTGATTTCAGCTCTTGTCCCACAAGCTTTATTTCACGGCCAGCTCTTTTCCTCCAGCTCCAGATGCGTGTTTCTCCAACTCTGCTGGTTGAAACTTCCCCAGGTTCAAGGAGCAGGATCTTCCTCTTGGTTCTGAAACATTTCAGCTCTCCCCCTACAGTCTCTGAGCCCACCCCAGAGTCAATATCCCAGCCCCACAGTGATTTTTGCTCCAGCCCCCTTGTCCCTCTCCCAGACCCACTATGCTGGTCCCACCATCATTTCACTGCAAATCACAGTATCCCATTCAAAGCTCTACAGCTTCTTTTCCATTTTCACCCTGAATCCAATTGCCACCGCCAATATCCCAGCCCCACAGTGATTTCCTCTCCAGCCCTACAGTGGCTATCACAGACCTGGGCAATATCCCAGCATTGCCAGCATTTCAGGCCCAACCTTACAGTCCCCTTTTTCAGCCCTACCCATCCTGCTCTATTTCCAGTGACAGAACCCAGCCCCAACGTCCATATCACAGGCTACAGTGATTCCAGCACACAGATCCTACAGTCCCCGTGTCAGCCCTACAGTGGCAATCCCATTATCAGTCCCTATCCCAGCCCCACAGTGATTTCAGCTCCAGCCCTGGAGTGCCCTTCCCTGCCCCAGTGATTTCAGCTCTTGACCCACAAGCTTTATTTCACGGCCAGCTCTCTTCTTCCAGCTCCACACCTGCTTCCTTTTCCCCTGCTCCGCTAGGTGAAGCTGCTCCAGGTTGAGACAAAAGGGTCTTTGTTTTGGTTCCAGCTCTGAGGTTTCACCTCCAGGCCAAGAAATGCCACTCCAACCCCATGCCAACCCCAAAGCAATCTTTACTGTATTTGCAGCCCATCCCATTGTGTACCATTCTATGGTTGCTTCCCACATCTACAGTCACTATCCCCTCAGAACAGCGTTTGCAGCTGCAGCACTGCAGTCTCCACCCCGGCCCCAGTGATTTCAGCTTCAGTCCCACAAGCTTTATTTGACTGCCGGCTCTTGTGCTGCGCTTCTGGCTCCACATCTTCCCAGCACTGCCACATCATGCTGCTTTCTGGCTCTCCAGGCAGGATCTCTGTTTTAGCTCTAGCTCTCTGTGGTTTGAGCTTAGCTCTTGAACCCACATTCCAGCCCCAACCTGACCATCCTTGACTCGATCTTCTCGAGTGGCCTGGCTAGCTCAGTGATGAGGTTTCTCTTCACTTGAGTTTCGAGCCAGCATATGTTTGTGGGGTTCACTGATTTTCTTCAAGAATTCAAGTCCATAGAGCGAGTAAAGAAATCAGGGGGGGACTCTCTCTCTGGTTTGCATTCCACAGTTTATTTCTGTGAAGGGGAATCCAAAGGACGAGAGACCAAGGATTTGGGGTCTGGGGGGTTTCTTTTAACAGGGTTTCTCGGAGGGTGGGAACATCAGAGAAAGAACCAATTATTTTTCTCAGTTAGTACATCTTACAAACTTTCTACAAATCAAGGTTACACACACCAAGATAAGAAATAACAGACACCAACTTCTTCAAATGCCCACAAAGGTGTAGGAATATTCTCCACAGAGGGACAGAGGGGGAGAGAGGGGGGGCTTGGTTTCCTGGCAACACAGGGGGGAAAGAAAGTGAAGGGAAGGGAAGCATGGCCTCCCAGCTTCCATAGCTCAGAGGCATTCTGGGACAGGAAAAACAAAGTTAGAAACTTCCGTGTTGGAAAGAAGGGTCTCTCTTCTCTCAACCCCGTGCTTTCCTGGGCTAAAGAAACTTCAAGCAGCTGGAAATGCCAGCACGGTCTTCTCTTTACTCTATCCGGCCTCTCACCGTGGGGCTGAGGAGAGAAACTTCAGTAACCATGGTAACTTAACGCCAGGTAAACAATTAGGAGAAAGAGAAGCTGGGGGGGGGGGGAATCACAACTAAAAGATGGGAAAAAATACTTTTCAAGCTATCAACTACAACATCTCCCCCTAATTTTTTCTAAAAGAAGGAAGGGAACTCGGTTTTACTTCTTCAAACCAAGGGGAAGGGGTTTGGGGTGTGTTGGGATTTGGGAATTCTACAGCATTTATCTGAGGTGCAGGAGAAATTAACTCGGTGGTGGTGGTAACACACCAACGTTACAAAACAAAAAACATAATTAAAACAACAACAACAATTACAAAAAAAACCCTAAAACAGTCCAAAAACAGAAGACAGCCATCCCGAAAATCCCCATCCTGAGAAAATGTCCACAAAACTGTCATGCTGGGGATTTTCTTCCTAAAATACAGGTAAACAAGGAACAAAAAACATTAACTAAATTCATCAATAAACAGATTCAACAGAGGAAAATCAGGGTAGAATGGAGAATCTGGATTTCCTTCTCCACCCAAATACCTGTTTGTTCTTTTAACTTCTGCCACTGAAATATCAGGGGGTCTTGTGGGATGTTTTTCAATGTACGGTTTTACCCACCTCTGTGGGACCCACCGTAAACCCAGGGGTGTTGATACACAAGCGTATCCTCTTCCCCATGTCACTAATTTGTAAGGACGTTCAATTTTTCCACTCCCAGGGTCTCTCATCAACACTGGTGGATGTTCCTTGAGCTTGTGTTTGCTATGAGGGGAGAAATGCTTAACCACTGGGGGGTTTTGATCTTCCATAGAACAGTTTAAAAAATTGAGAGTGAACAGGGCTTTGCATAATCTTTCTTGTGGTGTTAACTTTACTTTGTCTTTCCATTGATTTTTCAAAACTCTTTTGAGTGACTGGTGTGCTCTCTCTACTATTGCTTGACCTGTTGGAGAGTGGGGGATTCCTGTCTTGTGTCTCACTCCCCATTCTTGCAAAAATTCCTTAAACACTTTCGAAATATATGCTGGTCCATTATCTGTTTTAATTTCTTTAGGGATTCCTAACACAGAAAAAGCTTGCAACAGGTGCTTTGTGGCATGCACACCTTTTTCTCCTGCATGGGCTGAGGCAAAAATTGCTCCTGAGAAGGTATCAATAGATACATGTACCTATTTTACCTGTCCAAATTCAGGAATGTGTGTTACATCAGTTTGCCATACTTCACAGCTTTCAAGTCCCCTTGGATTGACTCCAGCACCCAGGGATGGCAGAGCTGTGCGCTGACAGTGGGGACATGTGGCCACAATGGCTTTGGCTTGATCTCGTTTCAGATTAAACTGTCGAATCAAACCTGGTACATTTTGATGAAACATTTCATGGCTTAATTTTGCCTGTTGAAACAGGTCAGGGAGTCTGGCCAGCCCAACAGGGGCAGCAGCCAGGGAATCAGCTCTGTCATTCCCTTCTGCTATGAAACCAGGTAATTCCGTGTGCGACCGGGTATGCATAACAAAATAAGGATGTTCTCGATGGGACACTGCATAAATCAATTTTGAGAGCAATTCAAACAAAGTTCTGTTTGAGATCTCCTTGAGGACTGCATTCTCTGCTCTGGAAACTACTCCTGCTACATAAGCTGAATCAGTGACCAAATTGAATGGTTCTGAAAATCTCTCAAATGCTCTAACCACTGCTGCTAACTCAGCAATTTGAGGGGATCCTTCTACATAATCAACATCTGATTCCCACTGCTGCGTCTGAGGATCCTTCCAGGTCATTACTGACCTTCCGGATGCTCCAGAAGCATCAGTAAAAACAGTCAAAGCCTCAAGGGGCTTCTGACTCCTCTTATCTTTTGGTACTAAATTAAATTTTGAATTAAACAATTTGTGTGCAGGGGCATGAACTGAAATCTGCCCAGTAAAATTCTCCAGAGCAATTTGCAGGGTCTCTTGATTCCTCAAGAGGTGCTCAAACATTTCCCTGGTCATCTTCACTGAGGAGGTTTCTTCCTCAGAGAGACTTAGGGGCAAATGTATACATGAAAAATCACAACCAGCAAGTTCTCTTATTCTCAGCCTGGCCTTTCCAACCAGCTGGGCCATCAATTCCTGTGGCCTTGTAATATTTTTGGACCGATGGTGACTGAGAAAGACCCACTCTATGATAATCAAATGGTCTTTCTGGTCCTTGTCCCACTGAAAAATCAACCCCTGAAGGTGTGGCAATTTCCCCATTACAATAAATTTGAAAGGCAGCTCTGGATGGCATCTATGTGCCTGTCTCTTCTCCATCATGCTGCTTACCTTCTCTAAAGCATCCTTGGCTTCTGGAGTCAGTGTCCTTGGAGCACTCAGCTCATCTCCCCCTTTCAATAAATTGAAAAGAGGGGCTAGGTCATCAGTGGCAATGCCTAGCCAAGGCCTAACCCAATTCAGTGTTCCACATAGAGAGTGCAAGTCGGCTAAGGTTTTGGGATTGCTGTTAAAAGCCAATTTCTGAGGAACAATTGTTTTTGCAGTGATTTCCAGACCTAGGTATTTCCAAGGAGGCATCTTTTGTACTTTTTCCTCCTGAAGGGTGAGTCCTGCAGTTGTTAAAACTTTGGTCACCCGGTCCAGTGTGGACTGGAGCAGTTTTTCCTGGGGGGCACATACTAGCGCGTCATCCATATAATGCAGGATGATGGCTTCCCCCACCTCAGCTCGTACAGGGTATAACAAGGCAGCAACATACCATTGGCAAATCACAGGTGAATTTTTCATCCCTTGAGGGAGGGATTTCCAATGAAACCTTCTCATTGGGGCTTCTCTGTTGAGGGAAGGCACAGAAAAAGCAAACCTGGGGGCATCGATAGAGTCTAGAGGAATTTTGAAAAAGCAATCTTTGATGTCAATCACAGCCAATTCCCAGTCTTGAGGAAGCATGGCAGGAGACGGCATTCCTGGTTGAAGAGGTCCCATGTCCACAATGACTTTGTTAATTTCTCTCAGATCATGAACCAATCTCCACTTGTCTTTCCCTGGCTTTTTAATGACAAACACAGGGGAGTTCCAAGGGCTAAAAGTAGGTTCAATATTGCCTTGGGCTAATTGCTCATCTACTAACTCGTTTAGCGCCTTTAATTTCTCTTTACTCAGCGGCCACTGGGGTATCCAAATTGGGGAATCTGTGGTCCATTCTAGTTTTTGGGTCTGGCGCTTCTCAGTGGCCGCAATCAAAAATCCCGAGGTGTTTTTGGAATTTCAAGGTGGACTCCCCATTGGGACATTGTCGTTCTAATTGGGAATGGCGGAAAGAATGACACAGACTCTCAAGGGAGTCAGAACAGGAGAGAATCTCTAGTTTATTGCTTCAGTCATGTTATATAGACTAGTTCGTCGAAAGTACAGAAAGGAAACTTTTATTGGTTAGTAAAGTGCTACATTACCATCATTGGTCAGTGGGGTTCACCACCCCCCTGACCCTCTCCTGCAAGGAAAACACGGGAACAGACAAACAGCACCTGCAGGCTGTTTTGTGTCTTTGAGGATTGTTTTGAATCCTCCCATGAATTTCCCAGGCTAGCTTCTCAGGCAGGGCTGGCAGGCCATGGGGCCTGCAGCTTGCTCCAAAGCTAGCCTCCATAGGACATGACATCTCTTCCCCACAGGGGAACCTGGAAGTCAGTGACAATGGGGCGAATAGATGCTATTTTCTCATCAGGTCCTCTAATCTGAATGGGTTCCTTTGGTATCTTGGCCAATTGGGCTCCCCCTATACCTTGGATGTGGTTAACCATCGGTTGCAGTTCCCATTGCGGTGGCCATCTCCTTTCAGGGATGACAGTCACATCTGCTCCTGTGTCTATCATGCCTGTCATTCCCATGCCTTCACTACCTTTTTTCAAATGGCATGAGATGATGGGTTTGTTTTCTCCCACTGCTTGAGCCCAGTAGATCTGAGATGCTACATCATCCACTGGGATCCCTGATGGAATGGGAATAGCTTGAGCAATTACTTGCCCTTGTGCCAGGTAGAATGGTGGGTTGATGCACTGTGCCAAAAGGATGAGTGCATCCAAGTCAGCTGAAAGAGTGACAGGAGAAATTTCAATCTCTGGGGGTGTGTTTTTTGTGTCCCAAATAACAAGAAACTTACAATTCAGGTCGGGGGTCAGTTTTTCCCTCAGCGGGTCAACGGAAACAACCGTCCAGTGGCGAGATCTAAAAAAATGATCTTTCACAGTAAACAATTTGAGAGGTAATTTTGGCTTCCAAACCTCACAACCCTTGGTGTTATTTCGGTGGCAGAAGTCAGACCTGTGAGAAATGTCACATTTAAGAGTGTTATCACATTCAATTTTCCCTCCACTTGTGACTTCTATTCCACTTGTGTCTCTGTGCGGAATAAACTCGCGCTGTGTATCTAGTTTTTTTGGTTCTGAGGACCCCCTCCCTTTTCCTGGTTTCCCTGCCCTTGCTTGTTAGGATATGGCACTTGGCAGAACTCTGCAAAATGTCCTGGCTGTCCACACTGATGACAGGTGAATGGTCCCTTCAGCTTGGCTGGCGATGGCAGAGTAGGTACAGCTGTGGCTGCAATCCTTCCTGGGGTTCTCTGGGAATCCTCAGTCCTTGGCACTGAAGTGCTGATTACATCCGTACACATCTCAATCAAAGTTGTCAAGGTCGGTGGTGGATCCTTCGGCAGCACCCGAATCAGTGCTTTGCAGGCTTCATTCGCATTCACTCGAGCCATTTCCAACAGCAAGTCAGAGTGCAGGGTGGTATTCTGCACTTGTCTTTCAATCTGTACCTTTAATCTATTCACAAAATCTACAAATCTTTCATCAAAACGTTGTTTAACTTGAGCATAGGGAACAACAGATTCAGAAAGAGGAATATTGAAAAATGCTTTCTCTGCAGCCTTCTGTATTTTCTCTCTAACTCCTTTTGGCAAATTTTGGGCCTGATCAATAGGTTCGCTCCAATCACCTTCACCACATAAATGATTCATGGTAATTATTTTACCCCTTTCATCTAAAGCTTCAAAATCACTGCTCAGTAATTCTCCCAAAAGGGTTTTCAACAATCTTTTCCAAGCCCCTTCCCAGAGCAAATATTCTCCTGGGGATAGAAGGCAGGAAAACAAATCCTTCAAATCATGGGGGACCAATTGGTTGGAGGAGAGGGTTGCCTTTAAAAGACTTTTAAAAAATTGGCTTTCCTTTCCAAACTCTTTTGCTGCTTTGCATAATTCCATTTTCAATCAAAATGACATTGCATTCCATTCTGGTAATGTTCCTCCCCTCCCAAAAGTTACAGGTGCTGCAAAGAAGGCAGGCCTCTGTTCCTGGTTTCTCCCTTCACCCCCTCCCTTCTCCACACTGTGTGAGCTGGAGGGAGTGACCTGGGAGCCAGCAGCAGAGAGAGGGCAGGCGGGGTTGCAGGGGGGGGTAGGAGGGGTCAGGGGCGGGGTGCCTTGGGAGGGAGACACCCCTGAGGGGTGGGGCGGAGGCAGAGGAGGGAGGGTCTGGAGGACCAGGAGGGGGGAGGTCTTGAGGGAGGAAAGGGTTGAAGGGGGGAGGGGAAACAAAGGGATCGTGGGAAGAAGAAGCAACCTGGGGGTCGACCATGTGCTCACCACCATTTTGAAGTTCCTGGACCCTTTGTGTAACATTTGGGGGGAGACTCACCATGTGGTCTCCTCCATTTTGTGTACCCAAAAGATCACCAGGAACAAAAGGAGAGGGATATTCAGGATAAAGAGGGGTAGGAGAGGGAGCTGGGATGGGTTTTAGGGAAAGGTTTCCAACAGCTTGGCCAGAGCTCCTGGAACAGGGGTGCTGAGAGGACTCCCCCAGCTTAGGGTAACAGGGTTGAGGTAAAGAAACAGGGTTATCAGGGTTAGGATTGGATAACCTTTTTTCTTCTTTCTCAATGAGAGTTAGTCTAATCAAAACAAACAAATGGATTACTTTCTCTGCTAAACTATCTCCAGCATTCACAGATTCAGTCAATTTTGTCCCCACTCTGTTCCAAAAGGAAACAGAAGTTACATCTGCAGGAGACACTTGAGGAAAATTTAAAAAAACCCAATTCACTAATTTTTCACTTTTTTCTTAGAAAATGGTTTCTCTCCAATTTGCAAAATGCCAATCACTTGATTAAAAATCCCCCTTTGTGCTACAGACAGTCTTGCACCCATCTCTGTGATCTCACCTGTCCGTTGCAGCTATTTCACCAACGGCTCCAAACTGCTCTGCATCCAGAAGTTTCACCTGGCATGGGACTCTTCTCTCACCCACTCCCTCTTCACCACTTCCCCCCTTTGGGGAATTCAGTCTTCAGAATGCTCCTGCCGTTGTCTCACTCTCAAAAGCAGTCCCTTGGTGCACAGGGGTTCTTGCTTTTCTCCCCAACACGTCTTCCACTTAGAACAGCGAAGAGACGCTTCTGGGGTAGATGTCGTCCCAGCGGTGGTCAGAATCTCACCTTCCGTGGTTCTTCTGTCCCCTTTATTGAGGGACAGGCCAGCCCCACGTTCTGGGCGTCATCTGACTCGATCTTCTCGAGTGGCCTGGCTAGCTCAGTGATGAGGTTTCTCTTCACTTGAGTTTCGAGCCAGCATATGTTTGTGGGGTTCACTGATTTTCTTCAAGAATTCAAGTCCATAGAGCGAGTAAAGAAATCAGGGGGGGACTCTCTCTCTGGTTTGCATTCCACAGTTTATTTCTGTGAAGGGGAATCCAAAGGACGAGAGACCAAGGATTTGGGGTCTGGGGGGTTTCTTTTAACAGGGTTTCTCGGAGGGTGGGAACATCAGAGAAAGAACCAATTATTTTTCTCAGTTAGTACATCTTACAAACTTTCTACAAATCAAGGTTACACACACCAAGATAAGAAATAACAGACACCAACTTCTTCAAATGCCCACAAAGGTGTAGGAGTATTCTCCACAGAGGGACAGAGGGGGAGAGAGGGGGGGCTTGGTTTCCTGGCAACACAGGGGGGAAAGAAAGTGAAGGGAAGGGAAGCATGGCCTCCCAGCTTCCATAGCTCAGAGGCATTCTGGGACAGGAAAAACAAAGTTAGAAACTTCCGTGTTGGAAAGAAGGGTCTCTCTTCTCTCAACCCTGTGCTTTCCTGGGCTAAAGAAACTTCAAGCAGCTGGAAATGCCAGCACGGTCTTCTCTTTACTCTATCCGGCCTCTCACCGTGGGGCTGAGGAGAGAAACTTCAGTAACCATGGTAACTTAACGCCAGGTAAACAATTAGGAGAAAGAGAAGCTGGGGGGGGGGAATCACAACTAAAAGATGGGAAAAAATACTTTTCAAGCTATCAACTACAACACATCCTTACTGCAGGAACAGCTCTGCAAGGCCCTGTCCCAGCCCTTACCTTGGTTTCAGCTCCTGCTACGCAGTCCGCATCCCGGCTCCATATTCCTTATCCCAGCCCCACAACAGTTTCACCCAAAACCCTACCATATTTGTGTCCTCCAGCTCTGCTTCCTCAGTTCCAGCTCCTCAGCTTCCCACTGCCGGTGGCTAAAAGCTGCTCCTGCTTCTCACTGCAGCCCAGGGCTGTTGATAAGGCCACAAATCAGTTATCACCATCACATCAATGTCTCTAGGAGTTGTCCTACCCACCCCAATGGGAGCCCAACTTTGGGGCCACTTGAGGCCTCAAGCCCAACAGGTACCTTCCCCCTCCCCCTGGGTCTCAGCCCAGCACTTGCCCAAAGGCCCCCTCACCTCCCCCAGGCAGCACCAGGGGCTGGGAATAGCCATTGGGCCCCTGCTCCCCCATCCCAAAAGGTGCCCTTGGGCTGGTTCTCGGGCCCTGGAGCCCTCCCAGCCCCCAGACCCTCAGCCTCTGCTTGGTACCAGCGGGCAGGGGCTGCTAAGCCCCCAGGCACCTCCTGCAGGCCCTGAGCTGCAGCTCCATCCCCTTCCCCCATGGCATTTATCCAGCTCCAGCCTCAGTATTTCCATTGCCCCACATTGGTTTAGGCCTGACTCCAGTGCCAAGGTCTTTATTCCACACCCTGGGGCTTTATGTCTCCACTGGCCCCACAACTGGTGTTTCAGCTCCAGCCCCACAATCTTTACTGAATTAACATCAGCTATCCAGCAAAAAAGCCCCTAAAGTAATTAATAAATAATATTTAATAATTATTTAGCAATAATATTTAATTAATAGATTAATAAATCTAAACATACAAATATATCTTATTAAAAGTAATGATCATTAATAATAATAATTTTATTATTTTAATAAAACGAGCAAAACAAAATAATGTAATAAAGAAAATCGTTATTATTTTAAATAAAAGCAAAATACAATAATAAAATCGCAAAAATCCCAGCTTTGTTCCCGATATTTTAAATATTATCTTCAATCCAGAAACTACGAAGCAGCTCCTATCCGTCTCACAGAAGCAGCAGCCCCTGTGCCACTCCAAACCCCGCACCTGCCTCCAACCGCCCGAACAGCCCAGGGCGTGGCGGAAAGAACTGGCCACGACCGGCCACGCCGCCCCAGGACACCACCGGCCCCCAGATGCTGGCCCCGGCAGACGCGGGCGTCGCGCCCGAGCTCACCGGCGCTCCCCGGATCGGCAGCCGTGGGGGTCCCGTCCTGGCGCTCCCTGGATCGGCAGCCGCAGCTCCCGCTGCCGCTCGCACCTCACCGCCGAACTAACGCCCGCACCCCTCCAGCACACGCCGGTTGTGCCCCAGGGCCGGCCAGCACAGCCGATCACAGCCCGAGGCAGCGCCGGGCCCGCCAATCTCAGCCCGCCCGTTCCCGCCGCGCTCGACTCCGCGACCCCCCCGCTGTCCCCTCAGGCCCTGCTCCCGCGATCCCGTCCGCTCCCCGCCTTCTCCCTGTTCCCCTGGGAGAACCAATGGCCGGGACCTGAACAGGAAGCCCCCGCCCACCCTTCCCGGGACACAACAGCACTTGCCGGGGCTGCGGCAGCACGGCTCCGCCGGATCCCAAAGCAACAGCGGCCGCAGTGGCGCCTCAGCAGAACAGGGGAGCGGGGCCGGGCTGCCTGAGGTGCTGGGCCGCGACTGAGCGGGCAGAGCTTGGCAGGACCGCGCCCGGATTCAAAGGGCGGCTGTGATTGGCCAGAGCGGAGCAAGGTGGGCCGGGATTGGCGGAAGCTTTGAGGCTGCGGCCCATGGGAGCTCAGCACCCTCGGGACTCATCCTGCACCTTCGGGATGGTGCTGAGCACCCTCGGCACTCACCCTGCACCCTCGGCACTCACCCTGCACCCTCGGGATGATGCTCAGCACCCTCGCCACTCATCCTGAACCCTCAGTACTCATCCTGCACCCTCGGGATGGTGCTGAGCACCCTCGGGATAACGCTCACCACCCTCGGCACCCATCCTGCACCATCGGGATGGTGCTCAGCACCCGCAAAACTCATCCTGCACTTTCGGGACTCATCCTGCTCCCTCGAGATGATGCTGAACACCCTCAAGACTCATCGTGCACCCTCGGCACTCATCCTGCACCCTCGGGATGGTGCTCAGCACGCTCGGGACTCATCCTGCACCTTCGGGAAGGCGCTCAGCACCCTCGGGACGGATCCAGCAACCTCTAGAAGGCGCTCAGGACCCTCGGGACGGATCCAGCAACCTCTGGAAGGCGCTCAGGACCCTCGGGACGGATCCAGCACCTTCTGGAAGGCGCTCAGCACCCTCAAAATGAATCCAGCACCTTCTATAAGGCGCTCAGCACACTCGGGACAAATCCAGCACCTTCTATAAGGCGCTCAGCACACTCGGGACGGATCCAGCACCTTCTGGAAGGCGCTCAGCACCCTCGGGACGGATCCAGCACCTTCTAAAAGGCGCTCAGCACCCTCGGGATGGATCCAGCACCTCCTAAAAGGCGCTCAGCACCCTCGGGACGGATCCAGCAACCTCTGGAAGGTGCTCAGCACCCTCGGGATGGATCCAGCACCTTCTGGAAGGCGCTCAGCACCCCCGGACGTACCCGGCACTTTCTGGAGGGCGCTCAGCACCCTCGGAACGGACCCAGCACCTTCTAAAAGGCGCTCAGCACCCTCGGGACGGATCCAGCATTTTCGGGAAGGCGCTCAGCACCCTCGGGACGAATCCAGCACCTTCTGGAAGAGCCTCAGCACCCTCGGGACGAATCCAGCACCTTCTTAAAGGCGCTCAGCACCCTCGGGACGGATCCAGCAGCTTCTAAAAGGCACTCAGCACCCTCGGGACGGATCCAGCAACCTCTGGAAGGCGCTCAGCAGCCTCGGGACGGATCCAGCAGCTTCTAAAAGGCGCTCAGCACCCTCGGGACTCATCCTGCACCCTCGGGACGGTGCTCAGCGCCCTCGGCACTCATCCTGCACCCTCGGGATGGTGTTCAGCACCCTCGGGACCTGCACCGGGACCCGCAGCGCTCCCGCAGCCGGCACCGCCCTCCCGCGGCGATCCCGGTACCGATCCCGATCCCGGGCCCGATCCGGACACCGGCAGGACCGCTGCAGACCCTGTCCCGAGCCGCGGCCCCGCCGCAGCGCGCAGGGCTCGGAGCGGAGCCCGCCGGGAGCAGCCCCCCGGCCGGGGCTCGACCAGCGCCGAGCGAGAGTCGCGGGCCGGCGGCACGGGGGCGGGGCCGCATGAGGAGCGGGGCAACGGGGCACAGCCCAACCGCACCTGGGAACTGCCGGGGGTCCCGGGCGGCGCCGCCTCTCCCTCATCGGGCGGATCGAGGCGGTATCGGGCCCGGGATGGGTCTCGGGTCCGGGATGGGTCTCGGGTCCGGGATCGGTCTCGGGATCGGTACCGGGCCCGGGATGGTGGTGGCGGTTCCCGCCGCGGACTCGGCACCCCCGCGCAGCCCCGGGACAGCGGCACGAAGGGGGCGAGGCCAGGGAGGACCGGGGGCAGCGCGGGTATGAGGGGTGGGGGCACGGAGCGCGTGCAGAGCTCGGGACAAGAGAGCGCATGCGCGGCTCGGGGCGGCCCCAGGTGAGCGAGGCGGGGCCGGCACAGGAGCGAGGGGACTCATCCTGCACCCTCGTGATGGTGCTCAGCACCCTTGGGCCTCATCCTGCACCCTCGGCACTCATACTGCACCCTCGGGATGGTGCTGAGCACCGTCCCGAGGGTGCTGAGCACCGTCCCGAGGGTGCTGAGCACCGTCCCGAGGGTGCAGGATGAGTGCCGAGGGTGCAGGATGAGACCCAAGAGTGCTGAGCACCATCCTGAGGGTGCTGAGCGCCGTCCCGAGGGTGCTGAGCACCATCCCGAAGGTGCTCAGCACCATCCCGAGGGTGCAGGATGAGTGCCGAGGGTGCAGGATGAGGCCCAAGGGTGCTGAGCACCATCACGAGGGTGCTGAGCGCCGTCCCGAGGGTGCTCAGCACCATCCCCAGGGTGCTCAGCACCATCACGAGGGTGCAGGATGAGTCCCCTCTCTCCTGTGCCGGCCCCGCCTCGCTCACCTGGAACCGCCCCGAGCCGCGCATGCGCTCTCTTGTCCCGAGCTCTGCACGCGCTCTGTGCCCCCACCCCTCATACCCGCGCTGCCCCCGGTCCTCCCTGGCCTCGCCCCCTTTGTGCCGCTGTCCCGGGGCCGCGCGGGGGTGCTGAGTCCGCGGCGGGAGCCGCCACCACCATCCCGGGCCCGGTACCGATCCCGAGACCGATCCCGGACCCGAGACCCATCCCAGACCCGAGACCCATCCCGGACTCGAGACCGATCCCGGGCCCGGTGCCGCCTCGATCCGCCCGATGTGGGAGAGGCGGCGCCGCCCGGGACCCCCGGCAGTTCCCAGGTGCGGTCGGGCTGTGCCCCGTGGCCCCGCTCCTCATGCGGCCCCGCCCCCCGTGCCGCTGGCCCGCGACTCTCGCTCGGCGCTGGTCGAGCCCCGGCCCGGGGGCTGCTCCCGGCGGGCTCCGATCCGAGCCCTGCGCGCTGCGGCGGGGCCGCGGCTCGGGACGGGGTCTGCAGCGGGGCAGAGTCCTGCCGGTGTCCGCCAGCGGAGCGGTGCCGCCTCTCCCCCGGCCGGCCCTGGGTGGCGGGTCTCGGGGGTGGCGGAGCATGGCCGGATTGGGGTTGAGACAAGGCTGGGGACGGGGCACTCCCTCGCCGGGACTCGACTCCCGCTCCTGCCGCGATGCCGGGACGGGGCTGACCGAAAGCGGGTGACGGAGCCCGCAACCGGAGCTGGGATGGGGGGTTCGGGTCCTGCCGGTGTCCGCCCTGGGGTCCCGGGCGGTGCCGCCTCTCCCGCTTGGGGTGGATCGGGCCCGGGATCGGGATCGGTACCGGGATCGGTACCGGCATCGCCGCGGGAGGGCGGTTCCGGCTGCGGGAGCGCTGCGGGTCCCGATGCGGACGCGGCGCCCCGGCCTGGGCAGGGCCGCTCCCGCAGCCCCGGAGCGCTCCCGGCCCGGCCCCCCCCGCTCCGTCAGCCACGAGGCCGCGGCGGGGCCCGAGCCGCGCTGGGCGCCCTCGTCTCCGTCCTTCCCTGCCCCGGCCCAACAGCTCCGTGGGGCTCCGGCCCGCCGCGCCCCAGGGGAATGAGGGGGACCGGCGGGGCGGCGCAAGAAGGGACACCCCGATCACAGCGGGTGATTTTAGCTTTACTCTCTTCCGGAGGACAGGAAGAGGAACCCGGCTGCTCCTCGGCTGGCTCAGAGCTCCCACATGCCAGCAGTGGGAGCTGGCTTCCCCACCCAGCCCACTTAAGCCCGGGAGAGCTGGAGCAGCACGGAGGGAGGGCAGCGGTGCAGCCGCTAAGACGGGAGCAGGGGGAATTGACAGCTGCCCCTCCTCACCAGACTAAAAAAATACCCACGTGGCTTTTCAGTTTTGGATTATCTTTATTTTACAGTTTATAAAAAGCTTTACCCAATGCGTGTGCTCCATGAAACTTCCGTGCCGTCATGCAAATTGCCATGGACTTTGACTTCCATGTGCACCTGCTTCACTTTCCTGCCCTGGCCCTGGCAGAGGCCACCGCTGTCCCTCGGTGGATGAAGGTTCCTGACGGTGCAGCAGCGGCCGCCCGCCGCCTTCGGGGCGCCCTGGGGCAGCTCCACCTCGGGTGTTCAAGGGGAGCTCCACGGGAGCACGGACCACCCCGTGAGGTGTCCTGCCTTTGCAATGGCATTAATTCGTTCAGGAACACGAATAATGTGTTTTTAAAGAGCTTTCTCATGAGTGCCTCAGGGAAAAAAAAAAAATGAAATTACGGGACTAACATCCTAATCTTCGTTTCTTGTCTCAGAGGTGAATTCTGAAGGCCCAGAGTCTACAATTCACCAAGTGTTTGGGGAGGTCCTGGACAGAGAAGTCCATTTTGGGCTACCAAAAGCACTGGGTACTACATACCTTGGAGAGAGCGTCTACCTTGAGAGTAAATCCATCAACTCCGGGCATGCTGCTCACCGAGTGGAACTCGGACAGCTCGGAAGCAAAGTGGGCGTCAAAAAGGCACATCGTGGAAATACTTATCCCTCACTTCTGGCTGGTTTTGTTAGCATTCAGGAACACACATAATCACAAATGGTTATATGAAAGTGCTTTATTTAGAGAGCTCTGGGTGTCAGGGGTACACATACCCAAATCTGACCCCATTTGGTTTTCGAGTTGAACATATTTTATACTCTATCGTTATGCAACTTACATATTAATTATTAAACTTACATTGTTCTATTGTATGCATTGTTTTTACCCAAGCATGCATTTCTCGTGATCCCCCCTTAGCCCCCTAACATGGTTCCCCATGTTCTCTAAACAATAATTATATCTAATCACATCTAACAATTGTATCATTTATCATATACTGACTACACAGGTGCAGCTTGACCTGGTCTTTAGCAAGCAGAAGGCCTAACATTTCCCAGGGCCTGCTTTTCCCAGGGCTTTCCAAACCTAACTTTCTTCCTAAGTCCCCAAATTTTCTAAGACTTTAAGACCTTTTACTATCAGTTTCAGTCCTGGAAAGTCAGAGAAGTGTCGTGAGGGATGCTGTCTGCTTTCCCAAGGGAGGCTGGAAGCCAGAGCCCCACCAAACACCTGTGTCAGGGATCTAGTCCAAATGCCCCATCTCCACACCTGCACGTGGGCACCGATTCAGGAACACACTCAAAGGGTGGGGAAAAACTGATCTGGTGTTCACAGCTTGCAGCAGCAGCAGCACAAAACATCCCCCACGGGCTCCCTTCCTCATCCCTTTGCAGCCACCACCTGCAGGTTGGCAGAGCAAATCCCAAACGGGATCAGCTGGAAGGCGATCGGGATCAAAAACCTGCAATTGGGACAAATGAGTGCCGAGGGTGCAGGATGAGTGCCGAGGGTGCTGAACACCATCCCAAGGATGCTCAGCACCGTTCCGAGGGTGCTGAGCACCATCCCGAGGGTGCAGGATGAGTGCCGAGGGTGCTGAACACCATCCCAAGGGTGCTGAGCACCGTCCCGAGGGTGCTCAGCACCATCCCGAGGGTGCAGGATGAGTGCTGAGAATGCAGGATGAGTCCCGAGGGTGCTGAGCACCATCCCGAGGGTGCAGGATGAGTCCCGAGGGTGCTGAAGGCTGCTAAAATTGTCCCGGGGTTTTGGACTGTCCTGGGTGATCTGGAACCTCAGCGCCGGGCGGGGTCCAGCAGAATAGTCTAGAACCCCCGGACTGGTTCCAGAACCTTGGGACTCTCAGGATGGATTTTGGGGTGAAATTTGGGGGTTTTGGGTGGAAATCCCGGCAGGAATTTGGGCTGAGGTGCTGGATCCGTCCTGTGGGTGCTGAGCGCCTCCCACAAGGTGCTGGATACGTCCCGAAGGTGCTGAGCACCTCCCAGAAGGTGTTGACCACCTTCCCAAAGGTGCTGGATCTGTCCTGTGGATGCTGAGAGCCTCCCAAATGGTGCTGAGCTCCTTCCCGAAGGTGCTGGATCTGTCCCGAGGGAGCTGGATCCATCCCGAGGGTGCTGAGCGCCTTCCCGAAGGTGCTGGATCCGTCCCGAGGGTGTAGATGGGGATTATCTGCTCAGCAACCTCGGGACTCATCCTACACCCTCGGGATGGTGCTGAGCACCCTCGGGACGGATCCAGCACCTTCTGGAAGAGCCTCAGCTCCCTCGGGACGAATCCAGCACCTTCTGGAAGGCGCTCAGGATCCTCGGCATGGATTCAGCACCGTTGGAAAGAGCCTCAGCACCCTCGGGATGGATCCAGCACCTTCTGGAAGGCGCTCAGCACCCTCGGGACGGATCCAGCATTTTCGGGAAGGCGCTCAGCACCCTCGGGACGAATCCAGCACCTTCTGGAAGAGCCTCAGCACCCTCGGGACGAATACAGCACCTTCTTAAAGGCACTCAGCACCCTCGGGACGGATCCAGCAGCTTCTAAAAGGCGCTCAGCACCCTCGGGATGGATCCAGCACCTTCTGGAAGGCGCTCAGCACCCTCGGGACGGATCCAGCACCTTCTAAAAGGCGCTCAGCACCCTCGGGATGGACCCAGCACCTTCTAAAAGGGGCTCAGCACCCTCGGGACGGATTCAGCACCTTCTAAAAGGCGCTCACCAGCCTCGGGACGGATCCAGCACCTTCTGGAAGGCGCTCAACAGCCTCGGGACGGATCCAGCACCTTCTAAAAGGCGCTCAGCACCCTCGGGACGGACTCACCACCTTTTTGAAGAGCCTCAGCACTCTCGGGATGGATCCAGCACCTTCTGGAAAACCCTCAGAACCCTCAAAACGAATCTAGCACCTTCGGGATGGCACTCAGCACCCTCAGAACCGATCCAGCACCTTCTGGAAGGCGCTCAGCACCCTCGGAAGAGATCCAGCACTATCTAAAAGGCACTCAGCACCCTCGGGACGGATCCAGCACCTTCTAAAAGGCGCTCAGCACCCTCGGGACGGATCCAGCACCTTCGGGAAGGCGCTCAGCACCCTCGGGATGGTTCCAGCACCTTCTAAAAGGCGCTCAGCACACTTGGGACGGATCCAGCACCTTCTAAAAGGTGATCAGCAGCCTCAAAACGAATCCAGCACCCTCTGGAATGCGCTCAGCACCTTCGGGAAGGCGCTCAGCACCCTCGGGACGGATCCAGCAGCTTCTAAAAGGTGCTCAGCACACTTGGGACGGATCCAGCACCTTCGGGAAGGCGCTCAGCACCCTCCAGACAAATCCAGCACCTTCTGGAAGAGCCTCAGTACCCTCGGGATGGATCCAGCACCTTCTGGAAGAGCCTCAGCACCCTCGGGATGGATCCAGCACCTTCTGGAAAGCGCTCAGCACTCTCGGGACGGATCCAGCACTTTCTGGAAGGCGCTCAGCACCTTCTGGAAGAGCCTCAGCATCCTCGGGACGAATCCAGCACCCTCTGGAAGGCGCTCAGGACCCTCGGGATGGATCCAGCACCTTCGGGATGGCGCTCAGCACTCTCGGGACGGATCCAGCACCTTCGGGAAGGCGCTCAGCACTCTCGGGACGGATCCAGCACCTTCGGGATGGCGCTCAGCACCCTCGGGACAGATCCAGCACCTTCTAAAAGGCGCTCAGCACCCTCGGGACAGATCCAGCACCTTCGGGAAGGCGCTCAGCACCCTCGGGATGGATCCAGCACCTTCTAAAAGGCGCTCAGCACGCTTGGGATGGATCCAGCACCTTCTAAAAGGTGATCAGCAGCCTCAAAATGAATCCATCACCCTCTGGAATGCGCTCAGCACCTTCTAAAAGGCGCTCAGCACCCTCGGGACGGATCCAGCACCTTCTAAAAGGCGCTCAGCACCCTCGGGACGGATCCAGCACCTTCGGGAAGGCGCTCAGCACCCTCGGGACGGATCCAGCAGCTTCTAAAAGGCGCTCAGCACCCTCCGGACAAATCCAGCACCTTCTGGAAGAGCCTCAGTACCCTCGGGATGGATCCAGCACCTTCTGGAAGAGCCTCAGCACCCTCGGGACGGATCCAGCACCTTCGGGAAGGCGCCCAGCACCCTCGGGATGGATCCAGCACCTTCTGGAGGGCGCTCAGCACCCCCGGACGTACCTGGCACTTTCTGGAGGGCGCTCAGCACCCTCGGAACGGACCCAGCACCAACTAAAAGGCGCTCAGCACGCTTGGGATGGATCCAGCACCTTCTAAAAGGCGATCAGCAGCCTCAAAATGAATCCATCACCCTCTGGAATGCGCTCAGCACCTTCGGGAAGGCGCTCAGCACCCTCAGGACGAATCCAGCACCTTCTAAAAGGCGCTCAGCACCCTCGGGACGGATCCAGCACCTTCGGGAAGGCGCTCAGCACCCTCAGGACGGATCCAGCAGCTTCTAAAAGGCGCTCAGCACCCTCGGGACAAATCCAGCACCTTCTGGAAGAGCCTCAGTACCCTCGGGATGGATCCAGCACCTTCTGGAAGAGCCTCAGCACCCTCGGGACGGATCCAGCACCTTCGGGAAGGCGCCCAGCACCCTCGGGATGGATCCAGCACCTTCTGGAGGGCGCTCAGCACCCCCGGACGTACCTGGCACTTTCTGGAGGGCGCTCAGCACCCTCGGGATGGATCCAGCACCTTCTAAAAGGCGATCAGCAGCCTCAAAACGAATCCAGCACCCTCTGGAATGTGCTCAGCACCTTCGGGAAGGCGCTCAGCACCCTCAGGACGAATCCAGCACCTTCGGGAAGGCGCTCAGCACCCTCGGGACGGATCCAGCACCTTCTGGAAGAGCCTCAGCTCCCTCGGGACGAATCCAGCACCTTCTGGAAGGCGCTCAGGATCCTCGGCATGGATTCAGCACCGTTGGAAAGAGCCTCAGCACCCTCGGGATGGATCCAGCACCTTCTGGAAGGCGCTCAGCACCCTCGGGACGGATCCAGCATTTTCGGGAAGGCGCTCAGCACCCTCGGGACGAATCCAGCACCTTCTGGAAGAGCCTCAGCACCCTCGGGACGAATACAGCACCTTCTTAAAGGCACTCAGCACCCTCGGGACGGATCCAGCAGCTTCTAAAAGGCGCTCAGCACCCTCGGGATGGATCCAGCACCTTCTGGAAGGCGCTCAGCACCCTCGGGACGGATCCAGCACCTTCTAAAAGGCGCTCAGCACCCTCGGGATGGACCCAGCACCTTCTAAAAGGGGCTCAGCACCCTCGGGACGGATTCAGCACCTTCTAAAAGGCGCTCACCAGCCTCGGGACGGATCCAGCACCTTCTGGAAGGCGCTCAACAGCCTCGGGACGGATCCAGCACCTTCTAAAAGGCGCTCAGCACCCTCGGGACGGACTCACCACCTTTTTGAAGAGCCTCAGCACTCTCGGGATGGATCCAGCACCTTCTGGAAAACCCTCAGAACCCTCAAAACGAATCTAGCACCTTCGGGATGGCACTCAGCACCCTCAGAACCGATCCAGCACCTTCTGGAAGGCGCTCAGCACCCTCGGAAGAGATCCAGCACTATCTAAAAGGCACTCAGCACCCTCGGGACGGATCCAGCACCTTCTGGATGGCGCTCAGCACCCTCGGGACAGATCCAGCACCTCCTAAAAGGTGCTCAGCACCCTCGGGATGGATCCAGCACCTTCTAAAAGGCGCTCAGCACACTTGGGACGGATCCAGCACCTTCTAAAAGGTGATCAGCAGCCTCAAAACGAATCCAGCACCCTCTGGAATGCGCTCAGCACCTTCGGGAAGGCGCTCAGCACCCTCGGGACGGATCCAGCAGCTTCTAAAAGGTGCTCAGCACACTTGGGACGGATCCAGCACCTTCGGGAAGGCGCTCAGCACCCTCGGGACAAATCCAGCACCTTCTGGAAGAGCCTCAGTACCCTCGGGATGGATCCAGCACCTTCTGGAAGAGCCTCAGCACCCTCGGGATGGATCCAGCACCTTCTGGAAAGCGCTCAGCACTCTCGGGACGGATCCAGCACTTTCTGGAAGGCGCTCAGCACCTTCTGGAAGAGCCTCAGCATCCTCGGGACGAATCCAGCACCCTCTGGAAGGCGCTCAGGACCCTCGGGATGGATCCAGCACCTTCGGGATGGCGCTCAGCACTCTCGGGACGGATCCAGCACCTTCGGGAAGGCGCTCAGCACTCTCGGGACGGATCCAGCACCTTCGGGATGGCGCTCAGCACCCTCGGGACAGATCCAGCACCTTCTAAAAGGCGCTCAGCACCCTCGGGACAGATCCAGCACCTTCGGGAAGGCGCTCAGCACCCTCGGGATGGATCCAGCACCTTCTAAAAGGCGCTCAGCACGCTTGGGATGGATCCAGCACCTTCTAAAAGGCGATCAGCAGCCTCAAAATGAATCCATCACCCTCTGGAATGCGCTCAGCACCTTCTAAAAGGCGCTCAGCACCCTCGGGACGGATCCAGCACCTTCGGGAAGGCGCTCAGCACCCTCGGGACGGATCCAGCACCTTCTAAAAGGCGCTCAGCACCCTCGGGACGGATCCAGCACCTTCGGGAAGGCGCTCAGCACCCTCGGGACGGATCCAGCAGCTTCTAAAAGGCGCTCAGCACCCTCCGGACAAATCCAGCACCTTCTGGAAGAGCCTCAGTACCCTCGGGATGGATCCAGCACCTTCTGGAAGGCGCTCAGCACCCTCGGAAGAGATCCAGCACTATCTAAAAGGCACTCAGCACCCTCGGGACGGATCCAGCACCTTCTAAAAGGCGCTCAGCACCCTCGGGACGGATCCAGCACCTTCGGGAAGGCGCTCAGCACCCTCGGGATGGTTCCAGCACCTTCTAAAAGGCGCTCAGCACACTTGGGACGGATCCAGCACCTTCTAAAAGGTGATCAGCAGCCTCAAAACGAATCCAGCACCCTCTGGAATGCGCTCAGCACCTTCGGGAAGGCGCTCAGCACCCTCGGGACGGATCCAGCAGCTTCTAAAAGGTGCTCAGCACACTTGGGACGGATCCAGCACCTTCGGGAAGGCGCTCAGCACCCTCCAGACAAATCCAGCACCTTCTGGAAGAGCCTCAGTACCCTCGGGATGGATCCAGCACCTTCTGGAAGAGCCTCAGCACCCTCGGGATGGATCCAGCACCTTCTGGAAAGCGCTCAGCACTCTCGGGACGGATCCAGCACTTTCTGGAAGGCGCTCAGCACCTTCTGGAAGAGCCTCAGCATCCTCGGGACGAATCCAGCACCCTCTGGAAGGCGCTCAGGACCCTCGGGATGGATCCAGCACCTTCGGGATGGCGCTCAGCACTCTCGGGACGGATCCAGCACCTTCGGGAAGGCGCTCAGCACTCTCGGGACGGATCCAGCACCTTCGGGATGGCGCTCAGCACCCTCGGGACAGATCCAGCACCTTCTAAAAGGCGCTCAGCACCCTCGGGACAGATCCAGCACCTTCGGGAAGGCGCTCAGCACCCTCGGGATGGATCCAGCACCTTCTAAAAGGCGCTCAGCACGCTTGGGATGGATCCAGCACCTTCTAAAAGGTGATCAGCAGCCTCAAAATGAATCCATCACCCTCTGGAATGCGCTCAGCACCTTCTAAAAGGCGCTCAGCACCCTCGGGACGGATCCAGCACCTTCTAAAAGGCGCTCAGCACCCTCGGGACGGATCCAGCACCTTCGGGAAGGCGCTCAGCACCCTCGGGACGGATCCAGCAGCTTCTAAAAGGCGCTCAGCACCCTCCGGACAAATCCAGCACCTTCTGGAAGAGCCTCAGTACCCTCGGGATGGATCCAGCACCTTCTGGAAGAGCCTCAGCACCCTCGGGACGGATCCAGCACCTTCGGGAAGGCGCCCAGCACCCTCGGGATGGATCCAGCACCTTCTGGAGGGCGCTCAGCACCCCCGGACGTACCTGGCACTTTCTGGAGGGCGCTCAGCACCCTCGGAACGGACCCAGCACCAACTAAAAGGCGCTCAGCACGCTTGGGATGGATCCAGCACCTTCTAAAAGGCGATCAGCAGCCTCAAAATGAATCCATCACCCTCTGGAATGCGCTCAGCACCTTCGGGAAGGCGCTCAGCACCCTCAGGACGAATCCAGCACCTTCTAAAAGGCGCTCAGCACCCTCGGGACGGATCCAGCACCTTCGGGAAGGCGCTCAGCACCCTCAGGACGGATCCAGCAGCTTCTAAAAGGCGCTCAGCACCCTCGGGACAAATCCAGCACCTTCTGGAAGAGCCTCAGTACCCTCGGGATGGATCCAGCACCTTCTGGAAGAGCCTCAGCACCCTCGGGACGGATCCAGCACCTTCGGGAAGGCGCCCAGCACCCTCGGGATGGATCCAGCACCTTCTGGAGGGCGCTCAGCACCCCCGGACGTACCTGGCACTTTCTGGAGGGCGCTCAGCACCCTCGGGATGGATCCAGCACCTTCTAAAAGGCGATCAGCAGCCTCAAAACGAATCCAGCACCCTCTGGAATGTGCTCAGCACCTTCGGGAAGGCGCTCAGCACCCTCAGGACGAATCCAGCACCTTCGGGAAGGCGCTCAGCACCCTCGGGACGGATCCAGCACCTTCTGGAAGAGCCTCAGCTCCCTCGGGACGAATCCAGCACCTTCTGGAAGGCGCTCAGGATCCTCGGCATGGATTCAGCACCGTTGGAAAGAGCCTCAGCACCCTCGGGATGGATCCAGCACCTTCTGGAAGGCGCTCAGCACCCTCGGGACGGATCCAGCATTTTCGGGAAGGCGCTCAGCACCCTCGGGACGAATCCAGCACCTTCTGGAAGAGCCTCAGCACCCTCGGGACGAATACAGCACCTTCTTAAAGGCACTCAGCACCCTCGGGACGGATCCAGCAGCTTCTAAAAGGCGCTCAGCACCCTCGGGATGGATCCAGCACCTTCTGGAAGGCGCTCAGCACCCTCGGGACGGATCCAGCACCTTCTAAAAGGCGCTCAGCACCCTCGGGATGGACCCAGCACCTTCTAAAAGGGGCTCAGCACCCTCGGGACGGATTCAGCACCTTCTAAAAGGCGCTCACCAGCCTCGGGACGGATCCAGCACCTTCTGGAAGGCGCTCAACAGCCTCGGGACGGATCCAGCACCTTCTAAAAGGCGCTCAGCACCCTCGGGACGGACTCACCACCTTTTTGAAGAGCCTCAGCACTCTCGGGATGGATCCAGCACCTTCTGGAAAACCCTCAGAACCCTCAAAACGAATCTAGCACCTTCGGGATGGCACTCAGCACCCTCAGAACCGATCCAGCACCTTCTGGAAGGCGCTCAGCACCCTCGGAAGAGATCCAGCACTATCTAAAAGGCACTCAGCACCCTCGGGACGGATCCAGCACCTTCTGGATGGCGCTCAGCACCCTCGGGACAGATCCAGCACCTCCTAAAAGGTGCTCAGCACCCTCGGGATGGATCCAGCACCTTCTAAAAGGCGCTCAGCACACTTGGGACGGATCCAGCACCTTCTAAAAGGTGATCAGCAGCCTCAAAACGAATCCAGCACCCTCTGGAATGCGCTCAGCACCTTCGGGAAGGCGCTCAGCACCCTCGGGACGGATCCAGCAGCTTCTAAAAGGTGCTCAGCACACTTGGGACGGATCCAGCACCTTCGGGAAGGCGCTCAGCACCCTCGGGACAAATCCAGCACCTTCTGGAAGAGCCTCAGTACCCTCGGGATGGATCCAGCACCTTCTGGAAGAGCCTCAGCACCCTCGGGATGGATCCAGCACCTTCTGGAAAGCGCTCAGCACTCTCGGGACGGATCCAGCACTTTCTGGAAGGCGCTCAGCACCTTCTGGAAGAGCCTCAGCATCCTCGGGACGAATCCAGCACCCTCTGGAAGGCGCTCAGGACCCTCGGGATGGATCCAGCACCTTCGGGATGGCGCTCAGCACTCTCGGGACGGATCCAGCACCTTCGGGAAGGCGCTCAGCACTCTCGGGACGGATCCAGCACCTTCGGGATGGCGCTCAGCACCCTCGGGACAGATCCAGCACCTTCTAAAAGGCGCTCAGCACCCTCGGGACAGATCCAGCACCTTCGGGAAGGCGCTCAGCACCCTCGGGATGGATCCAGCACCTTCTAAAAGGCGCTCAGCACGCTTGGGATGGATCCAGCACCTTCTAAAAGGCGATCAGCAGCCTCAAAATGAATCCATCACCCTCTGGAATGCGCTCAGCACCTTCTAAAAGGCGCTCAGCACCCTCGGGACGGATCCAGCACCTTCGGGAAGGCGCTCAGCACCCTCGGGACGGATCCAGCACCTTCTAAAAGGCGCTCAGCACCCTCGGGACGGATCCAGCACCTTCGGGAAGGCGCTCAGCACCCTCGGGACGGATCCAGCAGCTTCTAAAAGGCGCTCAGCACCCTCCGGACAAATCCAGCACCTTCTGGAAGAGCCTCAGTACCCTCGGGATGGATCCAGCACCTTCTGGAAGAGCCTCAGCACCCTCGGGACGGATCCAGCACCTTCGGGAAGGCGCCCAGCACCCTCGGGATGGATCCAGCACCTTCTGGAGGGCGCTCAGCACCCCCGGACGTACCTGGCACTTTCTGGAGGGCGCTCAGCACCCTCGGAACGGACCCAGCACCTTCTAAAAGGCGCTCAGCACGCTTGGGACGGATCCAGCACCTTCTAAAAGGCGATCAGCAGCCTCAAAATGAATCCATCACCCTCTGGAATGCGCTCAGCACCTTCTAAAAGGCGCTCAGCACCCTCGGGACGGATCCAGCACCTTCTAAAAGGCGCTCAGCACCCTCGGGACGGATCCAGCACCTTCGGGAAGGCGCTCAGCACCCTCAGGACGGATCCAGCAGCTTCTAAAAGGCGCTCAGCACCCTCGGGACAAATCCAGCACCTTCTGGAAGAGCCTCAGTACCCTCGGGATGGATCCAGCACCTTCTGGAAGAGCCTCAGCACCCTCGGGACGGATCCAGCACCTTCGGGAAGGCGCCCAGCACCCTCGGGATGGATCCAGCACCTTCTGGAGGGCGCTCAGCACCCCCGGACGTACCTGGCACTTTCTGGAGGGCGCTCAGCACCCTCGGGATGGATCCAGCACCTTCTAAAAGGCGATCAGCAGCCTCAAAACGAATCCAGCACCCTCTGGAATGTGCTCAGCACCTTCGGGAAGGCGCTCAGCACCCTCAGGACGAATCCAGCACCTTCTAAAAGGCGCTCAGCACCCTCGGGACGGATCCAGCACCTTCTGGAAGAGCCTCAGCTCCCTCGGGACGAATCCAGCACCTTCTGGAAGGCGCTCAGGATCCTCGGCATGGATTCAGCACCGTTGGAAAGAGCCTCAGCACCCTCGGGATGGATCCAGCACCTTCTGGAAGGCGCTCAGCACCCTCGGGACGGATCCAGCATTTTCGGGAAGGCGCTCAGCACCCTCGGGACGAATCCAGCACCTTCTGGAAGAGCCTCAGCACCCTCGGGACGAATACAGCACCTTCTTAAAGGCACTCAGCACCCTCGGGACGGATCCAGCAGCTTCTAAAAGGCGCTCAGCACCCTCGGGATGGATCCAGCACCTTCTGGAAGGCGCTCAGCACCCTCGGGACGGATCCAGCACCTTCTAAAAGGCGCTCAGCACCCTCGGGATGGACCCAGCACCTTCTAAAAGGGGCTCAGCACCCTCGGGACGGATTCAGCACCTTCTAAAAGGCGCTCACCAGCCTCGGGACGGATCCAGCACCTTCTGGAAGGCGCTCAACAGCCTCGGGACGGATCCAGCACCTTCTAAAAGGCGCTCAGCACCCTCGGGACGGACTCACCACCTTTTTGAAGAGCCTCAGCACTCTCGGGATGGATCCAGCACCTTCTGGAAAACCCTCAGAACCCTCAAAACGAATCTAGCACCTTCGGGATGGCACTCAGCACCCTCAGAACCGATCCAGCACCTTCTGGAAGGCGCTCAGCACCCTCGGAAGAGATCCAGCACTATCTAAAAGGCACTCAGCACCCTCGGGATGGATCCAGCACCTTCTGGAAAGCGCTCAGCACTCTCGGGACGGATCCAGCACTTTCTGGAAGGCGCTCAGCACCTTCTGGAAGAGCCTCAGCATCCTCGGGACGAATCCAGCACCCTCTGGAAGGCGCTCAGGACCCTCGGGATGGATCCAGCACCTTCGGGATGGCGCTCAGCACTCTCGGGACGGATCCAGCACCTTCGGGATGGCGCTCAGCACTCTCGGGACGGATCCAGCACCTTCGGGAAGGCGCTCAGCACTCTCGGGACGGATCCAGCACCTTCGGGATGGCGCTCAGCACCCTCGGGACAGATCCAGCACCTTCTAAAAGGCGCTCAGCACCCTCGGGACAGATCCAGCACCTTCGGGAAGGCGCTCAGCACCCTCGGGATGGATCCAGCACCTTCTAAAAGGCGCTCAGCACGCTTGGGATGGATCCAGCACCTTCTAAAAGGCGATCAGCAGCCTCAAAATGAATCCATCACCCTCTGGAATGCGCTCAGCACCTTCTAAAAGGCGCTCAGCACCCTCGGGACGGATCCAGCACCTTCGGGAAGGCGCTCAGCACCCTCGGGACGGATCCAGCAGCTTCTAAAAGGCGCTCAGCACCCTCCGGACAAATCCAGCACCTTCTGGAAGAGCCTCAGTACCCTCGGGATGGATGCAGCACCTTCTGGAAGAGCCTCAGCACCCTCGGGACGGATCCAGCACCTTCGGGAAGGCGCCCAGCACCCTCGGGATGGATCCAGCACCTTCTGGAGGGCGCTCAGCACCCCCGGACGTACCTGGCACTTTCTGGAGGGCGCTCAGCACCCTCGGAACGGACCCAGCACCTTCTAAAAGGCGCTCAGCACGCTTGGGACGGATCCAGCACCTTCTAAAAGGTGATCAGCAGCCTCAAAACGAATCCAGCACCCTCTGGAATGCGCTCAGCACCTTCGGGAAGGCGCTCAGCACCCTCGGGACGAATCCAGCACCTTCTAAAAGGCGCTCAGCACCCTCGGGACGGATCCAGCACCTTCGGGAAGGCGCTCAGCACCCTCAGGACGGATCCAGCAGCTTCTAAAAGGCGCTCAGCACCCTCGGGACAAATCCAGCACCTTCTGGAAGAGCCTCAGTACCCTCGGGATGGATCCAGCACCTTCTGGAAGAGCCTCAGCACCCTCGGGACGGATCCAGCACCTTCGGGAAGGCGCCCAGCACCCTCGGGATGGATCCAGCACCTTCTGGAGGGCGCTCAGCACCCCCGGACGTACCTGGCACTTTCTGGAGGGCGCTCAGCACCCTCGGGATGGATCCAGCACCTTCTAAAAGGCGATCAGCAGCCTCAAAACGAATCCAGCACCCTCTGGAATGTGCTCAGCACCTTCGGGAAGGCGCTCAGCACCCTCAGGACGAATCCAGCACCTTCTAAAAGGCGCTCAGCACCCTCGGGACGGATCCAGCACCTTCTAAAAGGCGCTCAGCACCCTCGGGACGGATCCAGCACCTTCGGGAAGGCGCTCAGCACCCTCGGGACGGATCCAGCACCTTCGGGAAGGCGCTCAGCACCCTCGGGACGGATCCAGCAGCTTCTAAAAGGCGCTCAGCACACTCGGGACGGATCCAGCACCTTCGGGAAGGCGCTCAGCACCCTCGGGACAAATCCAGCACCTTCTGGAAGAGCCTCAGTACCTTCGGGATGGATCCAGCACCTTCTGGAAGAGCCTCAGCACCCTCGGGACGGATCCAGCACCTTCGGAAATGCGCTCAGCACCCTCGGGATGGATCCAGCAGCTTCTAAAAGGCGCTCAGCACTCTCAGGACGGATACAGCACTTTCTGGAAGGCGCTCAGCACCTTCGGGACGGAAACAGCACCTTCTGGAAGGCGCTCAGCACCCTCGGGACAGATCCAACACCTTCGGGAAGGCGCTCAGCACCCTCAGGGCAGATTCAGCACTTTCTAAAAGGTGATCACCAGCCTCAAAACGAATCCAGCACCTTTTGAATGCGCTGAGCACCTTCGGGAAGGCGCTCAGCACCCTCGGGACGGATCCAGCACCTACTGGAAAAGCTTCAGAACCCTCAAAACGAATCCAGCACCTTCTAAATGGCGCTCAGCGCCCTCGGGACGGATCCAGCACCTTCGGGAAGGCGCTCAGCACCCTCGGGACGGATCCAGCAGCTTCTGGAGGATGCTTAGCTGCCTCGGGATGGATCCAGCACCTTCTAAAAGGCGCTCAGCACACTTGGGACGGATCCAGCACCTTCTAAAAGGTGATCAGCAGCCTCAAAACGAATCCAGCACCCTCTGGAATGCGCTCAGCACCTTCGGGAAGGCGCTCAGCACCCTCGGGACGGATCCAGCAGCTTCTAAAAGGTGCTCAGCACACTTGGGACGGATCCAGCACCTTCGGGAAGGCGCTCAGCACCCTCGGGACAAATCCAGCACCTTCTGGAAGAGCCTCAGTACCCTCGGGATGGATCCAGCACCTTCTGGAAGAGCCTCAGCACCCTCGGGATGGATCCAGCACCTTCTGGAAAGCGCTCAGCACTCTCGGGACGGATCCAGCACTTTCTGGAAGGCGCTCAGCACCTTCTGGAAGAGCCTCAGCATCCTCGGGACGAATCCAGCACCCTCTGGAAGGCGCTCAGGACCCTCGGGATGGATCCAGCACCTTCGGGATGGCGCTCAGCACTCTCGGGACGGATCCAGCACCTTCGGGATGGCGCTCAGCACTCTCGGGACGGATCCAGCACCTTCGGGAAGGCGCTCAGCACTCTCGGGACGGATCCAGCACCTTCGGGATGGCGCTCAGCACCCTCGGGACAGATCCAGCACCTTCTAAAAGGCGCTCAGCACCCTCGGGACAGATCCAGCACCTTCGGGAAGGCGCTCAGCACCCTCGGGATGGATCCAGCACCTTCTAAAAGGCGCTCAGCACCCTCGGGACAGATCCAGCACCTTCGGGAAGGCGCTCAGCACCCTCGGGATGGATCCAGCACCTTCTAAAAGGCGCTCAGCACGCTTGGGATGGATCCAGCACCTTCTAAAAGGCGATCAGCAGCCTCAAAATGAATCCATCACCCTCTGGAATGCGCTCAGCACCTTCTAAAAGGCGCTCAGCACCCTCGGGACGGATTCAGCACCTTCTAAAAGGCGCTCAGCACCCTCGGGACGGATCCAGCACCTTCGGGAAGGCGCTCAGCACCCTCGGGACGGATCCAGCAGCTTCTAAAAGGCGCTCAGCACCCTCCGGACAAATCCAGCACCTTCTGGAAGAGCCTCAGTACCCTCGGGATGGATCCAGCACCTTCTGGAAGAGCCTCAGCACCCTCGGGACGGATCCAGCACCTTCGGGAAGGCGCCCAGCACCCTCGGGATGGATCCAGCACCTTCTGGAGGGCGCTCAGCACCCCCGGACGTACCTGGCACTTTCTGGAGGGCGCTCAGCACCCTCGGAACGGACCCAGCACCTTCTAAAAGGCGCTCAGCACGCTTGGGACGGATCCAGCACCTTCTAAAAGGCGATCAGCAGCCTCAAAATGAATCCATCACCCTCTGGAATGCACTCAGCACCTTCGGGAAGGCGCTCAGCACCCTCAGGACGAATCCAGCACCTTCTAAAAGGCGCTCAGCACCCTCGGGACGGATCCAGCACCTTCGGGAAGGCGCTCAGCACCCTCAGGACGGATCCAGCAGCTTCTAAAAGGCGCTCAGCACCCTCGGGACAAATCCAGCACCTTCTGGAAGAGCCTCAGTACCCTCGGGATGGATCCAGCACCTTCTGGAAGAGCCTCAGCACCCTCGGGACGGATCCAGCACCTTCGGGAAGGCGCCCAGCACCCTCGGGATGGATCCAGCACCTTCTGGAGGGCGCTCAGCACCCCCGGACGTACCTGGCACTTTCTGGAGGGCGCTCAGCACCCTCGGGATGGATCCAGCACCTTCTAAAAGGCGATCAGCAGCCTCAAAACGAATCCAGCACCCTCTGGAATGTGCTCAGCACCTTCGGGAAGGCGCTCAGCACCCTCAGGACGAATCCAGCACCTTCTAAAAGGCGCTCAGCACCCTCGGGACGGATCCAGCACCTTCTGGAAGGCGCTCAGCACCCTCGGGACGGATCCAGCACCTTCGGGAAGGCGCTCAGCACCCTCGGGACGGATCCAGCACCTTCGGGAAGGCGCTCAGCACCCTCGGGACGGATCCAGCAGCTTCTAAAAGGCGCTCAGCACACTCGGGACGGATCCAGCACCTTCGGGAAGGCGCTCAGCACCCTCGGGACAAATCCAGCACCTTCTGGAAGAGCCTCAGTACCCTCGGGATGGATCCAGCACCTTCTGGAAGAGCCTCAGCACCCTCGGGACGGATCCAGCACCTTCGGAAATGCGCTCAGCACCCTCGGGATGGATCCAGCAGCTTCTAAAAGGCGCTCAGCACTCTCAGGACGGATACAGCACTTTCTGGAAGGCGCTCAGCACCTTCGGGACGGAAACAGCACCTTCTGGAAGGCGCTCAGCACCCTTGGGACAGATCCAACACCTTCGGGAAGGCGCTCAGCACCCTCAGGGCAGATTCAGCACTTTCTAAAAGGTGATCACCAGCCTCAAAACGAATCCAGCACCTTTTGAATGCGCTGAGCACCTTCGGGAAGGCGCTCAGCACCCTCGGGACGGATCCAGCACCTACTGGAAAAGCTTCAGAACCCTCAAAACGAATCCAGCACCTTCTAAATGGCGCTCAGCGCCCTCGGGACGGATCCAGCACCTTCGGGAAGGCGCTCAGCACCCTCGGGACGGATCCAGCAGCTTCTGGAGGATGCTTAGCTGCCTCGGGATGGATCCAGCACCTTCTAAAAGGCGCTCAGCACACTTGGGACGGATCCAGCACCTTCTAAAAGGTGATCAGCAGCCTCAAAACGAATCCAGCACCCTCTGGAATGCGCTCAGCACCTTCGGGAAGGCGCTCAGCACCCTCGGGACGGATCCAGCAGCTTCTAAAAGGTGCTCAGCACACTTGGGACGGATCCAGCACCTTCGGGAAGGCGCTCAGCACCCTCGGGACAAATCCAGCACCTTCTGGAAGAGCCTCAGTACCCTCGGGATGGATCCAGCACCTTCTGGAAGAGCCTCAGCACCCTCGGGATGGATCCAGCACCTTCTGGAAAGCGCTCAGCACTCTCGGGACGGATCCAGCACTTTCTGGAAGGCGCTCAGCACCTTCTGGAAGAGCCTCAGCATCCTCGGGACGAATCCAGCACCCTCTGGAAGGCGCTCAGGACCCTCGGGATGGATCCAGCACCTTCGGGATGGCGCTCAGCACTCTCGGGACGGATCCAGCACCTTCGGGATGGCGCTCAGCACTCTCGGGACGGATCCAGCACCTTCGGGAAGGCGCTCAGCACTCTCGGGACGGATCCAGCACCTTCGGGATGGCGCTCAGCACCCTCGGGACAGATCCAGCACCTTCTAAAAGGCGCTCAGCACCCTCGGGACAGATCCAGCACCTTCGGGAAGGCGCTCAGCACCCTCGGGATGGATCCAGCACCTTCTAAAAGGCGCTCAGCACCCTCGGGACAGATCCAGCACCTTCGGGAAGGCGCTCAGCACCCTCGGGATGGATCCAGCACCTTCTAAAAGGCGCTCAGCACGCTTGGGATGGATCCAGCACCTTCTAAAAGGCGATCAGCAGCCTCAAAATGAATCCATCACCCTCTGGAATGCGCTCAGCACCTTCTAAAAGGCGCTCAGCACCCTCGGGACGGATCCAGCACCTTCTAAAAGGCGCTCAGCACCCTCGGGACGGATCCAGCACCTTCGGGAAGGCGCTCAGCACCCTCGGGACGGATCCAGCAGCTTCTAAAAGGCGCTCAGCACCCTCCGGACAAATCCAGCACCTTCTGGAAGAGCCTCAGTACCCTCGGGATGGATCCAGCACCTTCTGGAAGAGCCTCAGCACCCTCGGGACGGATCCAGCACCTTCGGGAAGGCGCCCAGCACCCTCGGGATGGATCCAGCACCTTCTGGAGGGCGCTCAGCACCCCCGGACGTACCTGGCACTTTCTGGAGGGCGCTCAGCACCCTCGGAACGGACCCAGCACCTTCTAAAAGGCGCTCAGCACGCTTGGGACGGATCCAGCACCTTCTAAAAGGCGATCAGCAGCCTCAAAATGAATCCATCACCCTCTGGAATGCACTCAGCACCTTCGGGAAGGCGCTCAGCACCCTCAGGACGAATCCAGCACCTTCTAAAAGGCACTCAGCACCCTCGGGACGGATCCAGCACCTTCGGGAAGGCGCTCAGCACCCTCAGGACGGATCCAGCAGCTTCTAAAAGGCGCTCAGCACCCTCGGGACAAATCCAGCACCTTCTGGAAGAGCCTCAGTACCCTCGGGATGGATCCAGCACCTTCTGGAAGAGCCTCAGCACCCTCGGGACGGATCCAGCACCTTCGGGAAGGCGCCCAGCACCCTCGGGATGGATCCAGCACCTTCTGGAGGGCGCTCAGCACCCCCGGACGTACCTGGCACTTTCTGGAGGGCGCTCAGCACCCTCGGGATGGATCCAGCACCTTCTAAAAGGCGATCAGCAGCCTCAAAACGAATCCAGCACCCTCTGGAATGTGCTCAGCACCTTCGGGAAGGCGCTCAGCACCCTCAGGACGAATCCAGCACCTTCTAAAAGGCGCTCAGCACCCTCGGGACGGATCCAGCACCTTCTGGAAGGCGCTCAGCACCCTCGGGACGGATCCAGCACCTTCGGGAAGGCGCTCAGCACCCTCGGGACGGATCCAGCACCTTCGGGAAGGCGCTCAGCACCCTCGGGACGGATCCAGCAGCTTCTAAAAGGCGCTCAGCACACTCGGGACGGATCCAGCACCTTCGGGAAGGCGCTCAGCACCCTCGGGACAAATCCAGCACCTTCTGGAAGAGCCTCAGTACCCTCGGGATGGATCCAGCACCTTCGGAAATGCGCTCAGCACCCTCGGGATGGATCCAGCAGCTTCTAAAAGGCGCTCAGCACTCTCAGGACGGATACAGCACTTTCTGGAAGGCGCTCAGCACCTTCGGGACGGAAACAGCACCTTCTGGAAGGCGCTCAGCACCCTTGGGACAGATCCAACACCTTCGGGAAGGCGCTCAGCACCCTCAGGGCAGATTCAGCACTTTCTAAAAGGTGATCACCAGCCTCAAAACGAATCCAGCACCTTCTGAATGCGCTGAGCACCTTCGGGAAGGCGCTCAGCACCCTCGGGACGGATCCAGCACCTACTGGAAAAGCTTCAGAACCCTCAAAACGAATCCAGCACCTTCTAAATGGCGCTCAGCGCCCTCGGGACGGATCCAGCACCTTCGGGAAGGCGCTCAGCACCCTCGGGACGGATCCAGCAGCTTCTGGAGGATGCTTAGCTGCCTCGGGATGGATCCAGCACATTCTGGAAGGCTCTCAGCAGCCTTGGAACTGATCCAGCACCTTCTGGAAGAGCCTCAGTACCCTCGGGATGGATCCAGCATTTTCGGGAAGGCGCTCAGCACCCTCGGAAGAGATCCAGCACTATCTAAAAGGCACTCAGCACCCTCGGGACGGATCCAGCATTTTCGAGAAGGCGCTCAGCACCCTCGGGACGGATTCGCCACGTTTTTGAAGAGCCTCAGCACCCTCGGGACGGTTCCAGCACCTTCTAAAAGGGGTTCAGCACCCTCGGAACGGATCCAGCAGCTTCTGGAAGGTGCTCAGCACCCTCGGGACGGATCCAGCACCTTCTAAAAGGCGCTCAGCACCCTCGGGATGGATTCATCATTTTCTGGAAGGCGCTCAGCACCCTCGGGACAGATCCAGCACCTTCGGGAAGGCGCTCACCAGCCTCAAAAGGAATCCAGCATCTTCAGGAAGGCGCTCAGCACCCTTGGGACAGATTCAGCACCTTCTAAAAGGCGCTCAGCACCCTCGGGACGGACTCACCACCTTTTTGAAGAGCCTCAGCACTCTCGGGACGAATCCAGCACCTTCTGGAAAACCCTCAGAACGCTCGAAACGAATCTAGCACCTTCGGGATGGCACTCAGCACCCTCAGAACCGATCCAGCACCTTCTGGAAGGCGCTCAGCACCCTCGGGACAGATCCAGCACCTCCTAAAAGGTGCTCAGCACCCTCGGGATGGATCCAGCACCTTCTAAAAGGCGCTCAGCACGCTTGGGACGGATCCAGCACCTTCTAAAAGGTGATCAGCAGCCTCAAAATGAATCCAGCACCCTCTGGAATGCGCTCAGCACCTTCGGGAAGGCGCTCAGCACCCTCGGGACGGATCCAGCACCTTCTAAAAGGCGCTCAGCACCTTCTGGAAGGCGCTCAGCACCTTCTAAAAGGCGCTCAGCACCCTCGGGACAGATCCAACACCCTCTGGAAGGCGCTCAGCACCCTCCGGACGGATCCAGCATCTTCTGGAAGAGCCTCAGGACCCACTGGGCGATCACGAACCTCAGCACTGCTCAGCACCTGGGGGGCGGGGCCACATGAGGAGGGGGGCTACGGGGCACAGCCCCAGAGCGCCTGGGAACTGCCGGGGGTCACGGGCGGTGCCGCCTGTCCCCCATCGGGTGGATCGAGGCGGCACCGGGCCCGGGATCGGTCTCGAGTCTGGGATGGGTCTCGGGTCCGGGATCGGTACCAGGCCCGGGATCGGTCTCGGGTCCGGCATCGGTCTCGGGCCCGGGATCGGTACCGGGCCCGGGATGGCGGCGGCGGTTCCCGTTGCGGACTCGGCACCCCCGCCTGGCCCCGGGACAGCGGCACGAGGGGGGCGAGGCCAGGGAGGGGGGGGCCCGGCACAGGTGTGAGGGGCGGGGGCACGGGGCGCGTGCGCAGCTCGGGACAGCAGAGCGCGTGCGCGGCGCGGGGCCGCCTCAGGTGTGCGGGACGGGGCCAGCACAGGTGTGAGGGGCTCCAGAGCGGCTGCGCGGGGCGGGACTGAGGGCATTTATACCCCGGACGGGCGGCGGCTGCCATTTTCTCCCCAAAGCCGGGTGGAGGCGGCTGCGGCCGCTCCGGTGAGGCGCTTCTCTCTCCTCTGCTTTTATCTGTCCTTTCTGCTTTTATCTCTCCTTTCTCTGCTTCTGTCCCATCTCTGCTTCTGTCCCCTCTCTGCTTTTATCTCCCCTCTGCTTTTCGCTCCTTTCTGCTTCTCTCTGCTTCTCTCTCCTCTCCGTTTCTCTCTCCCGTCTCCTTCTCTCCCGTCTCTGCTCTTGTCCCCCGTCTCCCCTTCACAGCGCCCGCTCCCTCTCTCCCCTCACCTCCCCGCCCGCCCCCTTCTCCCCAGCCTGACCCCCGCCTCTGTTCCTCCTCTGTCTCTTCCTCCCGCTCCCTCCTCACCCGGCGCAACCTGGCTCTGCCCTCCGTTCTCCTTCTGTCCCCGCTCCCTTCCCCTGCTCCTTCTTTCTCCCCTCCGCCATCCCTGCCCCAGCCGCCCCGGCTTCTCCCTGTGTGCCGTACGCCCCTGTTTGTCCGTGTCCCCCTTCTCCCCTCCTTGGCGGCGCTATCGCCCCTCTGTCTCTGCCGCCCCTTCCTTCTCTGTCCCTTGTCCCTTTCTGTCTTCCCCCGCAGCCGCGGGGCTCGGGGCGCCGGATAATAAAGCCCAGAGGGCCGGAGCCGGCACCCCCGGCGGGAATCCCCTCACGGGGCCGGAGCCCGCGGTGCGGGTCCCCCCACGCACAACACCGCCCCACACTGCCGGGTGTCCCCACATCACACTGGGGGCTGAGGGGGGGCCGGGGCTGGGAGGGGGGCTTAGGGTGGGCCCCCTCCTCCGGAGGGGTCCTGGGGTGGGTTAGCGAGGGTTGGGGGGCCGGGGGGGGGGTTTGGGATGGGGGGTTTGGGAAGGGCCCCCTCGTTAGGAGGGGGTCCCGGGTGGGGGGGTGGGTTAGGGGGTTTTAGGGTGGGCCCCCTCCTCTGGAGGGGGTCCTGGGGGGGAAAGGTTTGGGAAGGGCCCCCTCGTTAGGAGGGGGTCCCGGGTGGGGGGAGGGTTTGGGAAGGGCCCCCTCCGGAGGGGGGGTCCTGGGGAGGGAGGGGCTGGGGGGTCTGCCCCCCTAAGCCCCTCCCACTCTGGGCCTTCCCCTCCAGGCGGGGCCCGGCCCGGCCCCTCCCCAGGACCCCTCCTCCGGACAGGGGCCCCTGGGGGGGGCGGGGTGGGTGGGTTGGGGTTAGCAGGTGGGGTGATGTCACTCTGCACTGTAATCACACTTTTGTGTCAAACAACAGCACTCCCCCTCCTATTCCCCCCCACCCACCCTACCCCGCCCCCCACCCACATCACAAAAATGAGTGACTCAGTTTCACCTTCCAAAATCCTTCCAAACCCAAAAGCATTCCATGATTCTCTGGTTCTGTAAGCTACTGTGAAACCTTTCGCATCAGTGCGGAGAAGTCATGTCTGTCCTGCTTAGATAATATTTGATGTCTGTGTATGTCAGAATTTTGTCACGCATCTATTTGGCCATAGGACAGAAGGAGATTCCTTTAAAATGAAATATTGGGATCTTAAAATCTTTAAATGTAAGGATTTAATGCGTGGCGTCTACAAATGATGACTGTGTATGAGACTGTGTGTCACACTCTCCAGTATTAATTGCCCCTCCTGGGGTCCATGTTCCCCACCTGCTCCTCATTATCTTCTGATTGATAAGTCATCTCTGGCTCTTTTCCCATGTCCACACAGCTGGTCCCTTGTGTAAGTCTCCTTTTGTCACATACTTGCTTACGTGCTTTTGAAAGAATGTGTTCTGCAATTAAGTTATTGATGTTTTTGATTCCCCCTAACTGTACCTCCAGTTTAATCAGAAGCTGTTTCTCCTCTCTTGTCCACACACTTTTGTGGGCTCCTTGGGCAGAGATCTCTGAGGGGTGGGATGAAACAGTCATTTCCTGGCTCCTGATAACAGGATGAGCCAGAGAGAAGGGTTGAGAGAAGCTCCCTGTCCTGTCCCAGTGTACACAGCAGTGTCATGTTCTTGTCTCTGCCTTTTTCAATTGGAAGTGTTGGTGACACCCATGTCTTGTCCCTCTCCAGTGGCATGAAGATAAGACCATCCTTGGAGGACCCCCCAATGCCCTGGGAGCTCAGGGCCACTTCCCTTGAATGATCAATAAACCCCTTCAGCAAAGCTCCCTTCTGTGTATCTGTGTTTTCCTGTGTGTATTTGTCTGTCTGAATTTCCATTCTCCTGGAAAACGAGGCGCTTTGGGCCAGGTGCTGGTCACTTTATGGCTGGGCTCTGCTGCCTCCCAAGAAGTCCCCCACTATCCAGCTTGTTTGCTGCAGGTTATGTGGGGTCCGGTGGGGGCAGTTTGAGTGAGTGAGTGTACGCACAGGCAGAGCAAAGAGCAGATGCTGGCTGTGATCACGATGGAGGTTGGTGTGGGTCCAAAATGAAAAAAAAGGTTTCCAAAAATATTTGTTTTTCAAAAACATTTTTTCTTCAACTAAAAAATACTTTTTTTTTTCAAAAAAAATGTTTATTTTTGTCAGAAATATTTACTGATCCTGAAATTTGTTTCCCTGCTTGACAGGTCTATGTAGCTATGGGGAGTCATGTGGCTGTGGGGTTTCTCCATGTCTGGAGAGGAAGTAGGATGCTAGGTGAACCCGGCTCTGGGGGGTTCCTCAGCAGACAGGTCAGCCCTGCTCTGAGGCAGTGCTCAGTCGCCAGCAGTACCCTTCTCTATGGTGTCACGGGGCAGCCAGGTCTACCTGGGTCCAAGGTCGGGCTCAGCCACCAGCCCTGCCCAGAGCTGGTGGAGTGGCAACACCACAGCATCCGGGCACAGGGTGAATTGGTCTACTTGGCTCCAGCAGGACTTTGCTGAATTTTGGCATGGCCTGGGTAGACCATTTTTTCCTGGCTATCCTGGAAGTTCACCAAGGACTTGCTGGTTTTCTCTGCCACCAGTTACTCCATTGAGGGAGTCACTGCCACTGGCACTGCCCCGGGGAAGCCTCACAGCAGAACTGGCACAAGGCATTGCCCTGGCAGAGTGGCACAGAAAATGTCTTGGCTGTGAGCAGCAGAGCAGAGAGAAACTGGCCCAGGCAGCTGCTGCTGTGCAGGCACAACTCCGCTGTCCAGGAAAGTCCCAGAGTGACCACAGGGGTTTGCAGATGGACATGGAGTGGACATAGGACATGATGGAGAGAACAGAATATTCTGCTCCAAGGAAGAGGAAGAGGTAAATGACCTGTGTGGCACATTCCCCATAGGAGATGTCCCTGGTGCTCCAGAGGGATTTGGCCATGGCTTTAGGCACAGTGCTGCAGATGGAGTCGAGGTCAAGGAGGAAGAGGTTGAGGAGGAAGAAGTCCCTGGGGGTGTGCAAGTGGTGGTTGCAGACTGTAGCAGGGATGATGAGGCTGTTGCTCAGGAGAGCAGACAGGGAGATGCCCAGGAAGAGCCACAAGTACAGGAGCTGCAGGTCCCGAGGGTCTGTGAAGGCCAGGAAGAGGAACTGGGTACTGGATCTGCTGTTGAACATCTGGAGCCTCCTGTCACAAGGACATTTGCAAAAACAGTGAGACATGAGGCTGGACTTTTCAGAGGAAAACCTGCTTCATTCTTTCCAGAAATGCCCAACCTCTGTGCCCTCAGTCCTGCCTGTGTGCAGCTCCCTTTGCCTGGAGCTGTGCTTGGCACTGGCTGAGGCTGCCAGGACAGCTGGGTGTTTGCTGTGGGCTTTTCAGAAATCACTTCTGTCCTGTAACAACTGGGAAACAGCAGGACAGGGGGAATTTGAGTGAAATCTGCTCCTGACAGAACAAAGCTTTTCATCATTGTTGCTCCCAACTCCCCCGACACGCGCAGAGCTCCAGAGGGTTTGTGTTTTTCCTTTTGGTCAAGTTCCCCACCACAGCAGAGGGGTGGTTTGAAGGCAGATTTGTGTTGCATTCCTGCTATCCTGGCAGTGAAATACTGGGCAGAAGGCACAGAGGTGTCTTCTCCATGGGGCTCAAAGGAAACATCAAGATGCTTTGCAGGCGCTGTTCCCTGCCTGAGGGCAGACTCAGCCCAGCAGCACCCCCGGGCAAAGGAAGGAATGTCCCAAAGATGGGATGTTGTGTTCAATGCCAGCCCCACACCTCAGCAGTGCCCAGAGCCCACTGGCTGGGTGGGGACAAAGGAGCAGAGCATGATGGGGAAACATCTCCAAATGCCTCCATGTTTTTGCAGAGGGAAACACAGCACACACAGCACGGTCACTCAGCAGCTTCTCCTCTGCAGGATTCAGGGTGTGAATGAGGAGACTCTGGCAGAAAACTTCCAGTATGGAGGGCAACAGCTCTGCTGGGTGAGAAGAGACAAGGGAATTTGCTGAAATTTTCCACTTTAACTCCATTCCTGAATCAATTCCTGATGTCTTGAAGACAATTCTGGTAGAGGAGCGGCTCCTTCAGGCTTTCTGCACTTCCATGAGCCCCATGGGAGATTTGGTGCTGAGTCCATGAGTCTCAGATCCACAGAGGCAACTTCACAAATGTCCAAGGTGTGAAAGTCAGAATCAAAGGCCCAAGACACTTTTCAAGGCCTGAGATAATTTTCCACTCTCCATTGGATTTTTGCTGTGGTCAGATGGCACTGAGTGTGGTCAGAAGGCTGTGAATTTTCCTGAGCAATCCTTTGCTCTCCAGGTGCTGATGAGCTCTTGGAAGGGAAACAGAGACTGTGATGTTGTCATTGCTGCCCTGTCAGGCACCAATGGGCACCTGTTGTTCTTGGACCCAACAACAACCCTAACAGAGGAGGATTCTCTGAGGTCCTAGCAAAGCCAAACAGCTCTTGAATCTTCTCCACTCTCAAGGCATTGCTACCAAAAGCCCATGGGCTCCTGGATAGGTCTGTCCAGGACCCAGTCTGGAGGTGGTCCCTGCCAAGGATGAACAGAGCCCCTGGGCCAGTTCCACGAGGGGGCTTTATCCACTCCTTCCCAGTGAGACCTTCCTGGGCCTCCAGCACAGACAGTCTGTGGGATCCTGTCTTCCTTCCAGAAATATGGATGAGTTCTGCCCCTTTGGAATGGGGGTTTCTGAGCACATGCTGCACCAGTGTCAACCAGAGACACATCCTTGATGCTGCCATGGGGCTGCTGTGCCAGGCTACCAATCCCACCCGTGCCAGAAGCCCTGACTGTCCCTTTCAGATACCAGGAGGGACACAGGGCCCCTCCGTTCCTGCTCAGGGAAGGGATTTGTGGGGTTTGTTCTAGCCAAGCAGAAGTTCTTAGAGCAGGGTGGAAAGTCAGAGCAGCCCTTCTGCTCTGCCCCATAGATACTGGAGCAGGAGTTCACCTGCAGAAATGCTTGGGGGCCTGTCTCATTATGGACTTCGTGGTTAGGTTCTTTTTCCCTTTGAACTGAAGATTGACGAGAGGGGGGCAGTTTTCTCTCATTCGGTCTTGGTTGTTTATTCTTTTCTTATCAGCATTACAAGGTACAAGGAGGTACAAGGAAGTCTCCAGCTGCAGCACAATCTCTAGAGAAGACTTTCCGCAAGGAAGACAAAAGAAAAGAATTGTTTCTTCCCTTTCCCTCATCCCTCCCCTTATGCCGATATTCTCGTCAACTTGTAGCAAAACCAACCAAAACGCATCTGCAGTGAGGTAACCCTGAGGATCTGTTCCCAAACAGGGCCCTCAAAAAAGTTAGAAAATTGTGATTTGGTTGAATAGTTTAAAAAACAGACATTCAAATTTCAGATGCTACAACAACAAAGTTGGCAGTTTTAATGGTCCTTTATCCTCCCTCTTCCCACTGCTCATTTGACACATCCCAACTCCAGAGAAGCAGATTATGGAAAGCAGAACTGCAGGAAGAGCTGGAGGTTCATTCCAGAGAGAGGAAGAAAGATTGAAATAGGGAAATTATTTCAACTGTTTTCTGGATCATAATGGCCACAAACAGCTTTTCATTCAGTGTTCAGTATCCCAGTGCTGACATATGTTTCTCATTTTTTAAGCCAAATTGCAGTAATTTAGAAATTGTCCCTGGTTTATAACAGAACCACGGGCAAATAATTGACTCACTTTGGTTCCTAAATCAGAAATCATTAAGCCTCTCCCACAATGTGTTTCCTTGCAGTAGAGAAGCCAGTTTGAATCCTTTTGTCCTGAGTTTGTCCTGACTTAATGACTTCAGATGAACTGGAATGGTCCCGGCACTATCAAATGTGGCTGCAGTGACAAGGATCAGACCCCTGAGTCCCCATAAATTGTGGTGGATCCTTGCTTTCCACAGCCCCACCACGCTGAGCACAGGCACCTTCATCTTGCTCTTGCACTAGTCAGCACTGGCCAAGGCTGCACCAGGGGAAGAGCACCTTTATCCCTGCACCCTCCCCAACAGCCCCAGGCCAAAGTCCGGCCTGATGGGCATTGCTCTGGTGTGCAGGGCTGGCTCCTTCAGAACACAGCACCCAGAGCTGCTTTGTGTCCTGCAGCTTTGGCATCTCAGGCACTGCCCCACAGCTGCGATGCCTGTGCCACCAATGTGTCACCAGTATGCCACCATGTGTCACCAGTGTGCCACCATGTGTCACCAGTGTGCCATCAATGTTTCACCAGTCTGCCACAGCTACAGTGCCTGTTCCACCATTGTTCCACCGCTTTTCCACTGCTTTTCTCTGGCTGCTCCATCATTGCTCCTCCGTTGCTTCACTCCTGCTCCACAGCTGCTGCTCCTGTTCCAGCCCTGCTGCCAAACCTCCCCTGCTGCCACACTCACTCCAGTGCTTCTCATCTGTGACCATGCAGGGCCTTCAGGACGAGTGGGGCCATTGTGATACTGTGGGGACACATGGAACCAAAGGAAGTCTTTGTTGCTATGGAGTCTTGTACAGTCCAAAGGTTCCTTTGGCACAAAGGAGCCTCATGGAACCAAGGGGACAACTGTGATACTGTGCATCCTCATGGAACCCAGGATCCCTTGTGATCCCTCAGGGCCTCATGGCTAACAGGGGTCATTGTGACACTCTGTGGCATCATGAAACTGAGGAGGATTTATGGCACTGCTGAGCCTCATGGAACCATGGATCCATTGGGACACTGGCATCACAGAAAAAAGGTAGCCTGAGAATCTGTGCGGCCTCATGGAATCCAGAGGCACCTGTGACACAGCAGGACCTTCTGGAATGGAGGGACCATTGTGATACCTCAGGGCCTCATGGTGTCTAGGGATGATTGAGACATTGTGGGGTCTCATGGAACCAAGGATCCATTGTGACACTGTGAGACCTCATGGAACGAAAGTGTCCATGGAATACTGTGGGACCATGTGACACAAAGAGCACCCTGGGACATTGTAGGGCTTCATGGAACTGAAAGGAATCTGAGACACTGCAGGCCCTCCTGTCTCTCAGTCTCTTCAGATACTTGTGTTCATCTACAAAGGGACAAAACTGGGCAGCCTGAGCCTGTTGATCCAGAATATTCCCATGTCCATTGGAGGACATTCCTGCCAACTGTAGGTGCTGTGTGTTCTCTCTGCTCTCAGGGTATAAGAACTGACAGAGAGACAAGGACTTCGGATGGCTTTTCTTTATAATGCTGTTTATTCCATAGATTAGGTTACAGCAGGGGGTTGTGGATTGGCTTACAGCTGCTGGCTATAGGCAAGCCCATGTGTCCTTGGGAAGGGAAAGCCAAAGGGAAGGGGAAGACAAAGGGAAGCCCCTTTGGTTCTGGTTACAATGCATTATATCTTTATTTTTCTGCGCATATATAACATAACAACCAAGCAGCATCATACACAATATGTTCACAATTTCATATATCCTATCAAAACTGCTAGAATTACCATAGAATGTTAGTGGCTAACCAATCATCTGAGTTAGTAATTGCATGTTAAACTTTGAAACTTGTTTTGCAGTGGAAAATCCTTGTTGCTTTGGAAAAAAACATCTTTCTGTCTGTCTATGGTTTTTTACTTGGTAGCAAACATGCTTTGTTTGAAGACCACTTAACCTGTTGGACTTTAGCCATAAAACTTCCTTCTAACTGACTAAACCTTTGCTCTAAACCTTCCAACTTGACTAAACCTTTGTTCTTTCAGCTGTTTCAGCAACAACTATCCCTAAAAGCATCTTTTTATATATCAAAGCTTACTTTCATTTCTAGAGGATCTTCTGTTAAGCATTCATATCCATAAAACTTTTCTGTTAAATTCTCATCCCTCCCAACATCAGGGGGAATTGCATCCTACAGGAGACACCAACCACTCCAGTAGCTGACACCACAGAACCTCCTGTGAAGTGGGAGAAGAAATATCTTTCACTCCATCATGTTGCTCAGAGCCTGTCTAATTAGGCCAGGAATGTTTCCAGGGATGGGGCATCCACCGGATCTTTGGGAAACCTATGCCAGTGTTTCATCACCCTCAGCATCAGAAATTTCTTCTTTATCTCTAATATGAACTTCACCCTGTTTTAGTTGAAAACCATCTCCACTTCTCTAATTGTGACAGGCCCTACTAAAACGCCCACATTTCTCCCCACATTTCCTGTGACATGCCTTGAAATCCTGCAAGGTCACACTGGGGTCTCCCCACGGTCTTTTCTGTTCTAGGCTGAACCTCCTCAACTTTCCCAGCCTGTTGTTGTCACAGTGCTCTAACACTTGGAGCATCTTGGTCTCCACTGGAACGGCTACATGAAGTCTGAGTCTTTCCGGTGCTGAGGACTGTGTTGTAAATTCTTTTGCAGAAGTACCAGTCAATCAAAGAAGGGAGATCCCTCATTCCTGAAATGCTGGCACAAATGTAGGGACAGTTTCTGCATAGCTCACACACAACCCTGAGGGAACGGGGACTTAGCCATGGGATCCCTGAACCTGCAGGGTCACACTGGGAGCCTCAGTACATGTCCAGCTCATTAGCCCCAGGCTGTTGGCATGTGGTCAGTCCCCCAACAGTTCCCCTGACTGACACTGCTCTTCAAGAAAGCCTGGAGCTCTCCTCAGCCAATGTTCCCCAATTAGGACCCTGTGGACACTTCCTCAATTTCATTCCAAGACCACGTTAGCACACCAATGACATCACAGTACTTGTCCATCTGGTCAAGAATCGCTGATGGGGACACTCCAGTCTCTCATCCCTGGGACACTCCACAGGAAAATCTTCCTTTCCAAGGCCCTGCAGCTCATTGGACAAGTTCCAGAGTGAACAGTCCAGGCAGTTGCCTGAAATGTTTCCCAGCTGACCCACAACACATCTCTGATTAATCTGCAGCGTCCCTGTGTAAAGAGAGGTGCGGAAACCTTCAAAAATGCCCTGGAATGTCAAACAAAAATTGAAGCCATGGACATTTCTTGGGAACCACTTCTCAGTGGATTTTCATTTCTTGGATGCCCCTGAATGTTGAATGTCTTCCTGGTGCCTTGGGCCCTTGGTAAACAGGGCTTATCAGAGATGCTGGCAGGGGACCAACATGCCTCTACCTGACTGGGCACCTCTGTTAGCCCAATTAGCTCTGAGTGGCTGCCCGGGGACAAATGCCCACTTGCCCATATCCCTCAAGATAGGTACATCCTGCTCTGGATGACCACTGGCCTGGGCCCAGGGCCAGAGCATTGCAGACACAATGTGTGGAGACAAAGGCCTTTGGGAAGCTGTAGCCAAGTCCCATCGAGGGACAGCGCTGGAGTAAGAACTTTGTTGGAGATGAGGACCCTAGCAAGTCCAATGTAGAACAGCTGTGCAGAATGGGACCCTGGTGCTCTGGGAGGGTATAGCTGCTGTGACACAGGGTGATGTTGCAGTCAGCAACCTCAGGATCTCGTCCAGGGAAGCAGCAGGGTTCTGGGGACCAGCATGAAACACCAACGAGACGGGCTCCCGTTCACGAAACCATTTATTCAGCATGAGAACAAACTCAGGTCCAGAACAGAGAGCCCCGAACAAAGGCTGAGCACGGGTTTTTGAGGGACAGAACCGAGGGTTTACACCTTTGAGGGTGGAGTTCAGGGTCAGGGACCATTAGAAACACACCAAGGGAGAACCCCCCAGGGACTCAAACCCAATCAGAACTCCTGGGCCGCCCTTCACAAGGGGTTTGGGGTGGAACAATGTTAACTCTTTGTCTCCCTGAGGCCGCTGCCACATCTGCTCCTTTTTTATTTTTTTTTTTTTTTTTTTTTTCAATTTTTAATTAGGAGCTTAAAATGTTTCCAAACATACACCTTAAAATCTCACCTCTTCCACAGATCACCCACTTTGCTTTGTGGGACACCAAAAACTCAATCACAAAACACATTAGGCAAACAGAAAAAAAACAAAATTGAAAACAAACACTTAAATCTCGGACTACGCCGGGCAAATTAAACGGTGATGGTACTTAATGCAAACATAATTTTTTTTTTTTTTTTTGTTCAGTCTCTTCCACTTTAGGATTCTCTGTTAGGAAGGGTGCAGCTCTTAGATCTCCTCTTACGAGGGGCAGAATTCTTCGATCTCCAGCTTCGGCTCCGGCTCCCATGTGGGCACCGCCTCTTCAGATGATCTGGGTGTAACACCGGCTTTGGGACATCAGGTTACAGTTTCGATTTCCCCAGAGGAGGTGTTGCCCACCATGGAACAGGCACAGCCCCCAGGGGTGGAGCACCGAACAAAGGGGTGGGAGTGAAGCAGGAGTTACTGGGAGGTTCGGGAAGGGAAGGTTTGGGGCCGGAAAAGAAGGAGCAAGGCGGGAAACAAGGGATCCCAGACCGCATGGCCGGCGCCATCTTGGGATGGGGGGGGTCCGGGATGGACTTTCCCGGACAGGGAACAATATGGAAAGACAGGGGGTGAAGGAGGACACGGAACGGCGGGCAGACGGCAGCAGACCCGCATCACTCTGGATGTTCTCCGTCCCTTGCCTGCCTTCAGGAAAACGGGGGATGGGATGGCAGAAAAGAAACTGGGGTGACGGGGAGTCGGCAGCAACCCCGAGCCATCTTGGCTTTTTTCACCCTTTGTCCTGCCCTTAGGAACAGAGGAAAGGGGAAGGTACAGGGAGGTATACACCAAAAAGGAACTCCACAGAAGACAAAAACAGTCCACTGGAACAGCCATACCGTCCATAATCGTCCATAATGTTGATATCGTCCATAATCGTCCATAATGTTAATAGAATCGTCCATAATTTTGATGTCGTCCATAATACGTCTCGTTGGGTGATGTTAGGTGCTTGTCCCAGCGTCTGATCTCGGCTCCCACACCTCCGTAAGCCCTTTTCTTCCCCCATGCCCGAGGCACTCTCAACCCAGTCTCCCTGCCAGGTACTCTCGAGTCCTCCGTTCCAAGGCGGGGGTCTCGCCGGCTCTCAAGCCATCAGCCGGGGACTTACGAGGTGTCCATGGAGCCGGGTCCTGCTGTTCTCCTGGTGCTTCGCTGGATGCCACGCATTCTCTCACCATTTGTTGCAGTCAGCAACCTCAGGATCTCGTCCAGGGAAGCAGCAGGGTTCTGGGGACCAGCATGAAACACCAACGAGACGGGCTCCCGTTCACGAAACCATTTATTCAGCATGAGAACAAACTCAGGTCCAGAACAGAGAGCCCCGAACAAAGGCTGAGCACGGGTTTTTGAGGGACAGAACCGAGGGTTTACACCTTTGAGGGTGGAGTTCAGGGTCAGGGACCATTAGAAACACACCAAGGGAGAACCCCCCAGGGACTCAAACCCAATCAGAACTCCTGGGCCGCCCTTCACAAGGGGTTTGGGGTGGAACAATGTTAACTCTTTGTCTCCCTGAGGCCGCTGCCACAGGGTGAGGGTCAAGGAGGGCATATTCCTCTCTGGAATCTGCTGTGGTTCTGGTGATGCCTTGGATTGGCTACCTAGAACAGAGGTTAGAGTTAAGAGAATAAAGCAAGTGTAGTAAAACATTTTAACAGAGTAAAAGCGTGACATTTTAGTAAAGGCCTGTCTGCACAAGCCAACCTTTGGTATAAGCGACAATATTAAAGGTAGTGTCCTTGAAACTCTCCTGAAGCAGTGAGAATAAAGAAAAACAATAGCCTTGTGTACTGGGGAAAGAATGTAAACAATACGTATTAACCAATAGTAGCTTGCTAAGCCTACAGACCCTGTCGGACCCTATAAAAGTGTACTAAAGATAGAAATAAATTATATTCACCATACTTCTGTGAAGACTTGGTGAATAGTCTGAGTGGTTTTTCATTATCTGGCCCTCCGACCAGGAACCCCTTGTGGGCAGAGGGAATTCAGAAGTCCCAAAGACGTGGAAGCAGGCCAGGGCCGACGGAGTGGATCTGCGTGCGGATAGACACGGGAAAAGCCCGTGGGAAAGCCGAGGGCAGAGGAGCTGGGGCGCAGACCGAGGGCGTACCAGGAGGAAGGGTCACTCCCCTCCCCCCACCTGTGGCCGCAAAAAATGAAAGTGGGGTTTGCGGCAGCACGAAAACTGCTTCTAAACATTATCGTTAAACGAAGCGAATCAGTCAAGGATATGGACCTTTGAAAGCTTGTTTTTTGGGCTAGAGATAATAGGTGCGGGCACCTCCAGGTCCCGCTGCTGCCTTTTGCAGCAGAAGAATGGAAAGACATAGGAGATTTGTTGTGGAAGAAAACGATTACAGGGAAAAGCAAGGACACTGTCTCTCGGTCCAACTTGGCAGATTGTAATTAATACCTTATGTTGTGGTTTTAAAGCATTAGCTAAAAAAATCACTAGAAAACTTACTTATTTTTTGTTGTGAGATATGGGTTAGAATAAGAGTAAAACAGGTTTAGAATTTAAAAGGAACAAAGAAAGTTTATTAATAAAACTATAAGAATAAGAAACCAGAATAAAACTTAGAATTTTTTTTTTTTTTTACTACTTATTTTCTCGTTTACATGATAACATAGAGACAAAAAACTTTCATGGTTAAAACAGTCTTTGCTAAAGTTTCTTTTTTATTTTTTGTAGAGAAAAATAAGGTTTTTTTCTGTTAATTTATGGAGTTTTTTACAAGAAAACAATTTTTTTATGGTTTTCTATTTTTCTCATGTCAGCTGCCTGGAAAACTTCGTCATTAGTTCTCTCCTCTTATTTTACATCACTTTGAAGTGTGTTATAGGTCATGATGTCTAGGGGTGTCATTTTAAGGATGAGTTATTTAAAGGCAAAAGTTTTTTTCATCTGTTTTTGTGAGCTTTTTTGGAAACAGAAGTTTTCTTTTTGCATTCTAAAGGTTACAGATTTTTAACTATTACTTTTTTTTTTGTTCTAGCATCTCATAGGATTACAACTACTTTATTATTTGCTTAAATCTATACTTTGAAATATTCTATTCTCCTTAAAATACTTTTTTATGAATTAAAGGAGTTTTTTAGAACATTATTGTTTATTTCCATAGCTTTAACAAACTAGTATTTCAGCTTATTAAAACATCTTTTTATTTCTCTCCTCATTTAAAGTTTATTCTTTTTTCACTGTTTTTTAATAGTTTATGTTGTCTTTTTACTTGTTGATCACTTTTTCTTTTTTTCTTTCTTCTTAGAAAAAAGATTAAATCTGCAAGTTTTACCTAGGTAGTAAAAGATTAAAGTTTTATTTAAGCTGCAAGTGTTTATAGGATCAAGCTTCAGCTCAGTGGCGCTTAGAACTTGGGAGCTTTTCTCAGAAAGCTTCAGCCACCCCAGAAGCTTCTTAGAAAGCTGCAACAGAGCTCGGCCCGATCTGAGCTCAAAAGAAGCCCTGCAGACCCCTTCTCCTAACTCAAAAACTGCAGCTGGCCCAGCCCAGCCCCCCCACCCCGGGCTACATAGCCTGGGCAAGAACCAAAGGAAGCCGACTGAAGTTTTGCTGTTTTTTAGAGCTAGAAACAAAGAGACAAAGTCTCAAGTTTCAGTCTTAAAGTAGCGTTCACAAGTTAATCTTACTTTTTAATAGTCAGAACTACTATCAATTCTCAGAAATACCCAGTTATTGGCTAAGAGAAAAACTTTTATCAGCTTTCAACTGTTTTAACTTCTTTAGCTCTCAAAACCAGTCTTGAAAGTGCAGAACTTATATATATGGCATAAACAAGACAATTAAGAATACTAGTATCATAAAGTCACTCCAGAATAATAACATAAACCAAGCAATTGAAGATACCAGTATCATAAAATCACCCCAAGACACCTTAAAAAACAGGAAAGTGTGGTATGCTCAGGCTGCTAGCGCCATAATTCTACCTACATCACAGCAGCAGCCGTCTCTACCTCCCACTGCTGGGCAAGCATTCCTGTCTATATTGCCCTTGGAGAGAGGGAGGGAGAGTCAGAGAGAAGAAAATAAGGAGAAAGCAGCTCCACAGCAAATGCTGAAACAACAAACAGAATCTGTTCAGCACCAGCAGGATATGATACATCCTGAACTATCTACTCCACCTTTGGAGACACTTTTAACACCATAATCTTATTTAAGTCCCAACTTTACTACCCTGGAAGAAGAGAGGCCAGATTTAGATCAGTTTCCACCCAAACCAGGGGGACATGGGGAAGGACTGAAGTGTGTGCAGAGAGCAAAGGCACCCCCAGGGCAGAGGTACTGCAGAAAAAGCTCCAAGGCCATGCAGGACAAATATCAGCAATTACGGAAACAATTGAGCAGAAACAAGTGGCTCAGATAGCTTCAAGGAGAGACAAAAAATCGCTAACTACATGATATCTAGTTCAAAATTCATCACTGTAATTAAAAGTTAATAAGTTGCAATGATCACCATTATTACCACCTGGCCCTAAGAGGCTTTTCATGTAACACAGCCTGTTTTTGTAAAATCATGCCCTTTTCCCTCTATCTGTGAATAACGAGAGAAATACTGAGAGAAATAACTGCATTTGTTAAAGCTAACTTTGTGATTTTTTTTTCTTTCTCTCTGTTTTTCCCCTCTGTGAGAATATGTGGGGAATGACAAAGACTTCACTCAAACCTTTTAGAGGTAACAGCAGCAGAGCAGCAGCATCAAAGTGGGCAGTTCACCCCCCTGCTCCCTCTTCAAGAAAAAGCACTGGGATAGTACCCAGTTTGTTAAAAAGTCACGATTCATTGGGTTTTAAAAATGATTTTATATACCCTTTTAGAGTTAATTTTGTGTTTTAAGTAATTATGAGTTTATACAGTTGCAGTTTTTTAGAGTTTTACTAGAGAAATTGTGATTTTTTGAAAGTTCAAAAAGCCCCTTTTTTAAAAAGTGTTTAAGGTGAATATTAACAGAAGTAAATGTTACCTTGCTATAATTAGTTTTGAAACCTAATGTTAAAATATTGAATGATTTACAGCTACTAATAAAACAACCTTCCAATTAATGTTATCTACAGAAGATATTCATGGTTTTAAAAATAATTAGCTAGGAGAACTTTGCTGTACAAGACAAAAGTTAAGTATAGATTGCCCATTTGTTTGTTTTTTCCACAATTTTAATAAGGTAATTTTAATGTGAGTCCTTTTGTTATAAAAAACATATATAACAGCATATATGCCAATTTGGACTTTGGATTTTAATTAAAAGTTAGACTTGATGTTTTTGAAAAGTGTTATAAAAGCTGAATGGCAACTTGCCAAATCCTGTGTTGTTGTGGCTTTTCTCTAGTAAAACTGCACTTTAAAAATCCTAACCAACTTAAGGATGTACTAGGCAAATTCCTGTTATGAATAAGTATTTTTAGTAACATTTGCAGTTATTGTGAGTTATTCTCAAAGCCAGATGACATAGAATTGTGATGTATTTGTTACATTTTTATGATTTTTATAGTGAATCCATGTTACTGTTCTATCGTGTTTAAAAAGTATATATCAAACTTTCAGTCGTCTTTTTGTAATAATTGAATAAGATTAAGTTATGCTTTTATTTGATATAGATTAAGTGCTAATAGAATTAAGCAAAGTGAAGTTTTATTATGTTTAAGTTTGAATGTTTTTAAGTTTTATAACTTTGATATTCTTTTAAAGTTGTTTTGTTATTTCCTTTTGTCATAATTAATTTTTACCAGGTTTAAATATTTTTTAATTTAAATTGTTTTATGTTTTATTGGAGATACTTGTTTGAACTGCAAAGTATAGTTATTTTCCTAGAGACATGAAGATGACTACAACTGAAACAGCTGTGATAGAACACTGATGAACACCTGCTTGTGGATAAAAGTGAATGCAGTCTGTGACACCCTTGATTTCATTGGGAGTTCTATTGGTTGTTGCAATCTGTGCAGTTTTTGGGTTTTTTTATAGCTTTATTATTTTTCAGTGTTTTCAGAATTCCAAGAAAATGTATTATTGCTGAGGGTCAGCTGCCATGGGAGAGGCTTCAGATTAAAACAACTGCTGAATGGTTTAATTGGTCTGGTACCTAAGGCTTCTGATCATTTGCTTTGTACGAGTGCATTTTAACAGTTTGCTGTGCTGTAAGCATCTCATAGCTGCTACTATTGATAACCTTGTTTTAGAAATGAGTTAAGAGGCATCTTTCCAGTTTAAAGCCTAAGGCCCTGGCCAAGCCTTGACTTTACCTGGATGGAATGTTTGCCAACAGATCCAGATGTTTTTTGCACCAAATCAGTATTTGAGTCACTTTTTGACTTAGCAATTTGACCCAATTAATATGACAGCTGGATCAATTTTGAAGTGGGCTTGGAGAATCATTTCCAGAGGTGGTTATCCAATCCTTCACTGATTTTGTTGTGTGTTTGCAGACTATGGGATGCTGGTGCAGTGTTTTAGTAATTAATAGTAATTCTATATGACATATGTTATTAATAAATGTTTATTATTTGACTGATTTTTAACTACTATAGGTTTTTATTCATTGTGTATATGGTTTTGTGTTGATATTGATGTGCATGACAGAAGTACATCTCATTTTATTTAAAAAAAACAAACAGGGGAATTGATTCCCTAAAAGCATTTGATTAGTGTAATATGTGCATTTGTAATTTGGACCACAATAATGAAATATTTATATAGAAAATTTAGAAAGATCTTATAATCTAAATTTACAATTGGGTGTACCACAGCTAAGTCAAAATGATTCATTAACTTCAAGGGGAGAAATGCCTGTGTTTTGTTAACATGTTCAGAAAAGTCACCTGTTCATCTGACCGGACTGTCTATCTCTGAAAACATGAGATCCAGTGAACCACACAACCTTGGTACTCCGAACAAGATCAGAAGTGGAGCTGTGAGGACACAGCTGTGTCTGAAAACTACACAGACACAGTTTGCCAACAGATATTTTATATTCTTATCATGATGTTATGTCTCTACCAATTTTCTTCAGTTATTCTCTGTTTTAAGATTTAGAAGGATGTGAAGAACAAGCCAAACATCAATGCCTTCAGTCAGTCACTAATCAGCTGCCAGCAGATGTCACAAGAGCAGCAGACGTTCCAAAACTGGAACGCATTAAATCATAGTCTGTTTGTGAGAAGAATTTTGTAGAAGATCTAAAAGAGTAGAGATTCCATCTAACTGTATATAAAAGCAAATTGTAACTGTATTTTACCCTTTGAGCAAATTGCTTTCACTCTTAGATTGCATAAATACCAGAGGACGTATGTTAAAAGTAGTTAGGTAATAGTTTAAGATAAAGAGTTTTAGTTCGCGTGATAATTGTTATTTGTAAGTTATTGATAAGTTTAGAAAAGATATTTGTATAAAGTAGAAGTATTTCCCCCTTCAAGAGTTAAAGTGAGCATATTTGAAAGTTCATTTAACCTTAAAACCTAGCCATGATTCTGAAAGTATGGTGTCATTTGCATGGAACAAACTGCTCATAGTAATCGCAATGTGTATAGTCCCAACCACCTGCTAAGAAACATCCAAAAGTGACAGAACATATGGGTCACTCTGGCACACTTAACAGGCCAAAAATCAATGTGTCTAAGCCTAGCCACACCTGGAGATCCTTTTCGCACCTGTCTCATAGGAGTCCCTGAATGGGATCCTCAAGCCTTTAAAAGTTTAGTTAGCAATGAAACTCGATTGAATCAACTGGCAATGTTACGAGAGTGTAATCGCACTGTTGGCTTCACATCAAGACAACTTGAAGCCTGCTGGCAAGCAAAAATTATTGAAGTTCTCAACATTACCATAGGACCCCCAGAAGAATTGGACTTGTTAGGTTCCACCCATACCGCAGGTGGATGGATAATGTTTGAGCCCCCAACAAAAAGCCACTCCAACAAAGTGCTGCAACACTGAGCTACAATTAACCCTATAGTTGATCTTATCATTAAAACCAAAAGTAAAGCCTCTTATTCACGATGCAATCTCACAAGACGATTACTATAACAATTACCTAGTGTCATATTCTTCATCTGTAGAGACAGAGCATGGAATGAGATTCCTGCTAGCCCACACAGAGGACCCTATTACCTTGAGAAACTTACTTTGTTCCATCCAAATTTATGCCAATTGTGTTGCCTCAGAACGAGGTGTAGCGACCCAGTTCATGAGTGACTCGACGGCTAAACTTACAGGCCTGTCGGGCTAATCACGTGTGAGCACCAATGTGGTGGACGGTGAAGAGCGTTTATTTCCGGTGTGCAAGGTTTTATATCACCGAGATATGATGATGTAATCACCATAATATTATGGGTAATAGAACATTGGAGAAAGAGGGGCCCTATCTTCACGTACAACGCGAGATCTTCCGACCGGCTTTCCCTATCTATCCACATCATCTCCCCCCCTCTCCATGAACAGAACTTTACAACTGAATGACTTTAACAACAAACCATGAACTTGTTAGTAACGAACATTAAACGAAACCACGGTGTGTTAGTACAAACTGTCATGCAAACTCAGGTTAACTGTCTTTGTTCTAAATATAAAATGTCTATCTTATCTAAATGGGTTTTTATGAACTGGGCTAACTTATTAAGAAGGCAAGGACCAAAAATAAGTGCAAACACAACAACTATAACTGGTCCTGCTAACGTGGAAATAAGGGTAATAATCCATGGGGATTGATTGAACATTGAATCAAACCTGTTCTGTTGGGAACATTGTCGACTACACTGTTCGAGTCTCTGCTGTAGCTCTGTTGAAACTCGGGATCTAACCAGGGACCTTCAGATTCCCAATCCAACGCTCTCCCAACTGAGCTATTTTGGCTGCCTTCCGTTGGACCAGTCTGTCCTGCAGCCCAGCTACGACATCCTGCACAACTCTAGCGCGATTTGCACAGAAGCAGCACTCTTCCTTCAGGGCGGCACAGAGGTGTTTCCGTCGCGTGAGCCGAAGGCTGAGATTTCGCTCGCCCTGCAAAACAACCTCGGAGAAAGAGGAGACAGACCCCTCTAGAAGGGACATGGATCTCTTAATAAAGTCAGCGGAGGAATTAAAGCCTTGGGTGTAAATACAAGGGCTTAGTCTACTGCGGTTGCAAACCCGCGCTGTGGGCTCGTCATTTGACCGCCTGCTCTGACCGGTGTCTGGGTCAGTGCCAGAAGTCGACTGACTCGAGGTTTCCGGGCTGCGGTGCATTTTTGTTGGGCTTCGCCCTCTCCCTTTTCCAGGGACGGGTTTCTCCCCTCCCTTTCTCTGCCTTCCTTCCAGCGGGTTCTTTCCCTTACGAGGAGACACTCTAGAGCACGCTCTCTGATTGGACTGTGAGCTCTCCTCCCCTTCACCATCGTCGCTGTCCGCCCGCCTCCCCTTAGACTCCCGATCGCATATGTCCGCGCGTGTTAGGCACCGTTCACTCCGCCCCTTGCTCCTGTCCCCGGCGCCATTTCGCGGCACGTATGGTGGAGGCCTTTCCACGACATCTCCAGGGCCTGCGGTGTCGGGTGCGCCCCGCGGCTCAGTGGCATCGGTACCCCACAGCGGCAAATTATGTTCCGCGGCCAAATCCGCATTAGGATCAGGCAGGCGGGACGGCGACTCGGGTTGCCCGTCATCATTAGATGACCAGTTAGAATCGGTGGGGCAATCAGCAAAAGTGGTCTGCGTGGCAGCTCCAACCCCCACCCGCGGTGTAACCTTTAAACAGCTTTGAGCTGCCTTCCAAGCTTTCTGCTCGTGAAGCACTTTTCGCAGCGCTTGCGTAACTTTCGCCCAGCTTTTAAGGCACTTGCTGGACTTAAAGCACAACACGTCATTCGTGAGCGCCTCAGTACACCTAACCCAGCAATCTGGGTGTAATATATCCACCGGATCACCAATGATACATAATTCTAGCAATCTGACAACCACGCATTCAAAATCCCTTGATTTTTTACAGTCTATACCCCTCTGCTTATGCAGCTGCGAATCTACCGTGCCAAGCGACTGCATGGTACGGGAGCGTCCTCCCCGCTGAAGTCAGTCCCGCCGCTCCAGCCATCCCTCAGCGTCCGGCGAGACTCCCGAACTCCGGCCACTTGAACCCGTGTATCGGGGAGCGGTCCCGGGTTTCGGCACCACCAATTGTTAAATACAGCTGGTAAAATAAAAAACATCAAATGGTCAAAGAGAAACCTAAATGAAGGTGATGATGTTAGAGACCCAGATTTTTGGGGTCATGGTATAACATAGCTAGCCTCCTTTTTACTCCAGGAGCAGCTGCTGCTAAAGGCTTATCAACTCTAAAAAAGCTAGCTTATTAGACCAGGAAAGAACTGAATTTAACATCAACCATTTTAAGTGAACTTTCAACTGATGTGAGTAGTGCACGTCAAGCCGTGTTGAAAATTCAAACTGCAATTGATTTCTTGCTTTTAGCACAAGAACATAGTTGTGAAGTGTTTAAAGGTATGTGCTGTTTAAACCTTACTAATCATTCTGTTTCAATCCACAAACAACTAAGACAGCTACAGAATGGGTTACATGCCCTGAAATAAGATAGTGACCCCATTGGAAGTTGGTTAGCCAACTGAGGCATTACTGGATGGATGAAGTCTCTTGTGCTAAAAGGGGGATGAATTTCACTTATGGTATTAATAGAGATAGTGGTTTTAAGTTGTATGTTATCTTGTATCTATAGAAGTGTAAAATTAATCACGTCTAAAGCCTGGCTTGTGCAAAAAGAGAAAGCGGGAATTGTAGTAAAACATTTTAACAGAGTAAAAGCGTGACATTTTAGTAAAGGCCTGTTTGCACAAGCCAACCTTTGGTATAAGCGACAATATTAAAGGTAGTGTCCTTGAAACTCTCCTGAAGCAGTGAGAATAAAGAAAAACAATAGCCTTGTGTACTGGGGAAAGAATGTAAACAATATGTATTAACCAGTAGTAGCTTGCTAAGCCTGCAGAGCCTGTCGGACCCTATAAAAGTGTGTTAAAGATAGAAATAAACGACGTTCACCATACTTCTGTGAAGACTTGGTGAATAGTCTGAGCAGTTTTTCAATAAGTAAGTACTTATTAAAGGCCTTCAATAGACACACCTTGTGCCATCAAAATCCTTCCAGAGGCTACCCTCAAGATGGATGGTGATCATGAGTTTTTCAGACAGATATAAGTTTGCTCTGGTTGCATATCAGGGGTGAATTGTGCAATGACAGCTTCAGGTAATAAAGTCATATTCCCCAGGTTTGCCTCCCCTCCTCCAACCCACTTTTGCTTATACATTTCGGGGCCTGAGGCAGAGGGTGTCTTTGGTTCTCAGGCCCAGAAGGATTGTTTTGTCTGACCAAAATGTGAAGACAGCTTACTAACAGTCTATATGTGTGGATATGATTTTCTGAGCCTGAGACAGTTTTCAGCCTGTCAGTGGCTGATCTGTTTCCCAAGGGGAAGTCTTTTGGGAAACTTTTCTCTCTCAAGGACTGTTTTTTGTAAATAGGTTTTGGTTCTCAGAAGAATGTTGTACAGATGTCTGAGTGTGTTTTTCTCCTGTTTCACCAGTGGGACAAGAGAGGTGTTGTCATGGTTTTAAATTAGTAACTAAAAAATTATGTATTTCTTGCTGTGAGATATGGATTAGAACAAGAGCAAAACAGGTTTAAAACTTAAAAAAGAATAAAGAAAGTTTATTAACAAACTACAAGAACAAGAACACCAGAATAAACTTCCAGAAAACCCTTTTATCTCCCACTACTTGACCATTCCCTTGTACACGTGACGACATAGAGACCAAAAAACCCCAGAACCTTGGTGGTCAAAAACAGTCCCAATTCCTGCTACAGTCTTCTCATCAGTCTTTGCAGAGAAACAGAACTCTCCTTCTGCCAATCTATGGAGTTTCTCACAAGAAAACTATTTCTGTTATAGTTTTCTATTTCTCCAATGCCAGCTGCCTGGAAATCTGTCATCAGAGTTCACTCCTCCCATTTCACATCACTCTGAGGTGTGTATGGGCCATGAGTTTAGGGATGCCATTTTAAGGATGAGTTATTCAAAGGCAAAAGTTTTCTTCACCTGTCTCTGTGAGCTTCCCTGGAAACAGTTTTCTCATTGCCCCAAGCGGCCTCAAATCTTCGCTCAAGTGAGGTGTTCCAAGCACCTCACTGTATCACAATTACTCTCTCCCTCTTTTGCTTAAAATCCACACTTTGAACACTCTATTCTTCCCAATACTCTATTGTGAATTAAAGGAGTTTTTTAAACTACTATTGTCCATCTCCATAGCTTTAACAGAAAGATATTTCAACTGTAAAGCATCTCCTTATTCTCTCTTCCCTATTTAAAACTTAACTATTTTCTTCACTGTTTTTGGTGGTTTTATGATGTCTTCTTCATGTTGATTGTCTCTCTCATTCTCTGTCTTTCTGAGAAAAAAGAGTAATCTGTACGTTTTATCCAGGTAGTAAAAGAATTAAAAGCTTTAGAAAAGCTGCAAGAATTCATGGTGTCAGGTTTCAGTCCAACAGCAGAAACTGAAAACTAAACCAGGCTGGACGTCTTTTCCACCCCCTACCCCCCCCCCCCCCCCCCCCCCACTTCGTCCTCTGCAGCCTCGTCCAGCCTGGGTCGGGGGGGGAAGGAAGAGGCCAGGACAGAGCCTTGTTACCCTCTCAAAAGCCGGAAACAAAAGAGACCAAGAGAGCTCTGACTGTACATCTTAAGGGGGTGTTTACAAGTTGACTTAACTTTTTAATGGACAAAACTGCTGTCAATTCTTAGAAATGACCGAAAATTGGTCAGGAGAAAGACTCCCATCAGCCACCAGCAGTTTCAACTTCCTTAGCTCTCAAAGCTATCTTAAAGGTAAAGCTACCCCATGACAGGTGTTCTTCCTTGTACCAATCAGGTTAACCTGTATTGGAACACCTTATAGAAGGGGCTGAAAACCCTGAAATAAACGCTTCTACCTCCTCGGGATTGAAAACCTCTGCTGTTGTGACTGAATCTGTGCTTGTATTTCGTGTCCGCTAGCAACATATATGGAGTTCAGTTTTACACTAATGCAGTACAGGATCTGAAAAATATAAAAGCTAAAAACAAGGCATCACTGGAGACTGGACCAGCATGGGGCCTGCAGTGCTGAGAAATGGGATGGTGTGGATGTGGGAAGTGCCACACCTGAGTAATTCCCCAATCGTCAGCCTTGTCTTCAGGTGATCACAATCCCCCAGCACTCCGGGGGGCTGGTGGAAGATGGATTGTGTTGGACAAGGGACCCAGCTGCCTTCAGCTCCCTGCCCAACACCTTAGCCACCGCACATACCCGGAGGCTCCATTTTTGCAGGACCAAATGCCCCATGAAGGAAGCTGGATGGATGCCAGGCGAAAGGGGCTGGTTCTGTGCCACAAGTGGTAGGGACTCTGTGCCAAGGCTGGGCTTGTAGCCAGGGCTGGGTGCTGTGCTAAGCTGGCCTTTGGCCTGGGGGCTGTTGGGGAGGGTGCAGGGATAAAGGTGCTCTTCCCCTGGTGCAGCCTTGGCCAGTGCTGACTAGTGCAAGAGCAAGATGAAGGTGCCTGTGCTCAGCGTGGTGGGGCTGTGGAAAGCAAGGATCCACCACAATTTATGGGGACTCAGGGGTCTGATCCTTGTCACTGCAGCCACATTTGATAGTGCCGGGACCATTCCAGTTCATCTGAAGTCATTAAGTCAGGACAAACTCAGGACAAAAGGATTCAAACTGGCTTCTCTACTGCAAGGAAACACATTGTGGGAGAGGCTTAATGATTTCTGATTTAGGAACCAAAGTGAGTCAATTATTTGCCCGTGGTTCTGTTATAAACCAGGGACAATTTCTAAATTACTGCAATTTGGCTTAAAAAATGAGAAACATATGTCAGCACTGGGATACTGAACACTGAATGAAAAGCTGTTTGTGGCCATTATGATCCAGAAAACAGTTGAAATAATTTCCCTATTTCAATCTTTCTTCCTCTCTCTGGAATGAACCTCCAGCTCTTCCTGCAGCTCTGCTTTCCATAATCTGCTTCTCTGGAGTTGGGATGTGTCAAATGAGCAGTGGGAAGAGGGAGGATAAAGGACCATTAAAACTGCCAACTTTGTTGTTGTAGCATCTGAAATTTGAATGTCTGTTTTTTAAACTATTCAACCAAATCACGATTTTCTAACTTTTTTGAGGGCCCTGTTTGGGAACAGATCCTCAGAGTTACCTCACTGCAGATGCTTTTTGGTTGGTTTTGCTACAAGTTGACGAGAATATTGGCATAAGGGGAGGGATGAGGGAAAGGGAAGAAACAATTCTTTTCTTTTGTCTTCCTTGCGGAAAGTCTTCTCTAGAGATTGTGCTGCAGCTGGAGACTTCCCAAGCCCAGGGCTGAGAGAAGCAATGCAGCTGAGGCAGTTGAGGCATCTTCTCTGTGTTTTGTTGTCCTGGGGCTGGGAGGGGACACAGCTGCCCCCCTGCACCCCAAAACCCCATGGAATGGGGGATCCTTCCTGCCTCTGCCAGATGCTCGTTATCTGGCATCAGCCTGGGAGTACCTGGTCTGAGCTGCCACGGCGCTTCTGGTGGTGGGGAGCAGGAGGGAGGAGTTCAGGTGCAAACCTGGGAGGTGTCAGTGGGGTCAGACATGTGTGGAGGTGACAGTCACAGAGTGATGGGATGTTCAGATGGATGGACACAGGGACAAGACAACACCTCCAGGGGAAACTTCCTGGAGGTTTGGGGAAATTTCCTTTGGAATACACACACAGACACACAGACACAGAGCGTGGCTTTGCTGAATGCATTTATTTCTCGTTTGAGGAAAAAGGCCCAGGGCTCACAGGGGATCAGGCAATTCCTCCAGGAATGATCATCTCCTCATGCCACTGGAGGGGGACAGGACATGGTTTTCACCAACAGTTCCAATCCTAAAACACAGAGCTCAAAATGTGATCCCCTGTGTCCACTGGGACAGGAGAGGGGCTTTGTGCCCACCCCTGTTTCTGGAGAGAGAAAAGAATTGAGGTCCTGGGTAGACCTAGAACAGGATTTGGGTCCTCAGATCCACAGGGCCCCCAGACCCCCTAATCCCTGGGATGCCCCAAAACCTGCAAGAGAACCTGCCCCTTGGGGACTGTGGGGTTCCCCCGAGCTCCCCAAGTGCAAGAAAAGACTTGGGGGAAGCTCTGTCCAGCACCCTCAGGAAACAGATCAGTGAAATTCAAGTTTTGCATCCCTCTACTGGCCCCAAACTCTGCCCACCCAGAAAATACCACGGTTCCCCATGAATTTCACAGAATCATGTGGGGGTCTGGGGACCACCAAGTGCTGCTCACCTATCCATGGAGAGAGGCAGCCAGGCGCTTCTGCCGCAGAAGACCCTCCAGCTTTTCAGCCACAGGGGGCTGGGGACAAAGGCAGCATTAAAGACACACTGGAGGCACGGGGCTGGATTGGGAGGAAAGGGGAAAGCAGGGGGGACATTGGGGAGATGGCCTATGGGAGAAATGGGGTGTAGCAGCTGCTGTGCTCCTGCCCTGAAGTACTGGGGTCCTGGCCAAGAGGCACTGCGGGGACAGGGGCTGTGTCATGGACCATGCGGCGGTGCTGGGGAACAGAGATGGGAATGCAATGGGAGCACTGGGCAAAGGGTTCCCTGGAGAGGATCTATGCGGCAGGGGAGTTGTCTGGGGTGTCAGCAGAGGTGCACTGGGCTGTGCTGGGACAAACTGGGATGGCTTGGAGTGTGGTGGCCATGCAAGGGGAGGGTCTGACACCGGCAGAACTCTTGGTACCCACCAGAGGTGTCTTCAGGATCTCAACATTGTCTAAATCCAACTGCAGAGAGACCAGGAGACCTTGCTGGTCACTGGGATGTCCCTGGTGCCAGCAAGGAATTGGGGGACCAAACTGTCCCCAGGTTCCCCGAAGGGATGCCCTCCAATCCCAGGAGCCCACTCACCTCCTGGAGATCATCTTGGGTTCCTTCCAGGAGTGCCTGGGAAAGGAGAACAAAGGCTTGGTCTGGATTGGGCCTTGTGCGCCTGTGGGGGGACACAGGTGCAGGGAGCAGGGCGGAGGCAAAGGGATGGGAACTCAGGGTGTCCTGGGGGATCTGTTTGAGGTGGGGGGAGACCCAAAGACACTGAACTGGGGAAAACTGAGAGCCCAAGGCAGTGGGCCAGGGGTGTGGAAGGGGCATGGCGTAAGCTACAGGGCGGGAGGAAAGGAATTGCGGTGTAGGGACATGGGCGTGCAAGGGAGAGGCTTGGTGGGAACAGAAGAATGAGGACAGGTGGGGACAAAAACCAGCAAGACTGAGAGAGGATTTGTGAGAGGGGCTGAGTCAGGGAATTGTACAGGCGGACCGCGCTGCAGTGGCCAGGAAGAAAGGCGGAGGATTGAGGGGGCACGTGGAAGGAAAGACCTCACTTGGGAATGGTCAGTGGGAGGGTGTTTGGGCACCCTGCACAGGACACAGAGGACGGAGCAGGGAGGAAATGTGTGACGGGCCCAAAAGGGTGGGATGGGAAGTCAGAAAGGCCAGGATATGGGGACAGCGTTTGGCTCACCTTGGCCTGTGCTGGGGAACACAGCAGGATGGAGAAGAGCAGGGCCACGCTGAGCACAGCCACCTTCATCTTCCTCTTGCACTGAGCAGCACTGCCTGAGGCTGCTCCATGCCAGGAGAGCCTTTATCCCTGCTGGGACTCCTCCCTGTGCCCTCCCCAAGAGCCCCCAGGCCAAAGCCCAGCTTGGCACAGCCCCCAGCCCTGGCCACAAGCCCAGCCCTGGCACAGAGTCCATACCACCTGTGGCACGGATCCAGCCCCACTCCCCACATCCCTCTGGCTTCCTGCACGGGGCAGCTGCCCCTGGAAGGGCCCAGGCACCCGGGGGTGCCAAGGGAGGCAGGCAGGGAGCGAAAGGCAGCTGGGGACCCTGTGGGGACAACCCCCACTCCAGCACAATCTGTTCTCCAACAGCCCCCAGTGCCAGATGCCCCATCTCCTGCTGCCCCTTCCCTTCCAGAGCTTTTCCTGTGGGACGCCCCAGAGCTGAGCCCGGCCCCAAACCCAACATGTGGGAGAACAGGGGGAACAAGGGGCATGTGATCAGGCCACGGATTGGGATCTGCAGTCACTGGAGACACTGGGGAGCACTGGGCAATGTTGATCACTTGCAGACAAGGCTGAGGTTTGGGGAATGGCTCAGGTGTGGCAATTCCCACATCCAGACAACCCTGTATCCCTTCCCCTGCAGATCCCAAGCTGGTTCAATTTTCCTCCCCAGAGCAGAGTTCAGAGGGAAATGTTTCCTCCTCTGGGACTCACCCTGTCACACCTGCAGTCTCAGTGCCCACCCAGAGCACATGGGTTCTACTCTGCACAGCTGCCCCACATGCAGTGGGCCAGCAACCCCCTCCCTAACAAGGCCCAAACTCCAGCACTGTCCCTGCTTGGGACATGCCCAGAACTCCTCAGGGTCCTTGTCCCCACAGAGGGTCTCTGCAATACTCTGGCCCTGGGCCCGGGCCAGCGCTGGCCCTGAGCAGAATGTGCCCATCCTGAGGGACGTGGGCAAGGGAACATTTGTCCCCAGGCAGCCATTCAGAGCTAATTGGGCAAACAGAGGTGACCTCTGAGAAGGAGGAATGATTTTGGTCCCCTGCCAGCATCTCTGATAAGCCCTGTTTACCCAGGGCCTGAGGCACCAGGAAGACACTCAGGAATTCTGTTCCTCCCTGGAGTGCCTGATGTGGGGCAGTGTGGGCATGGGACAGGTTCAGGCAGCCTGGAGGCCCTTGCTCCCTGCAGGCCTGGCAGTGGGGAGAGCCTGCAGAGCAGGGCAGAGCTGGGGCCACTAGTGGGAGCAGGGGATCTCTGACCAAATCTCCAAGGGGTCGGAGGAAAGTCTTTTTTCCACCATTCCTTGTCACTGCTCTCCTGGGTCAGACATTCCTGAGGGCTGCTCTTGTGTTACAGAAAGGGCAACTCCACCACTCCCTTTTCTGTCCTGTTTTTCTAAAACCCCTGAAGCCATTCCCGGCAACTCTCCAAGCATGGAGCCATCCCTTCATCTCTCTGGACCATCCAAGTCTCACGACTGTACAATATCTCTCAGTCTCTGAGTGTCTGTATCCCTTCCCCTGCAGATTCCAAGCTGGTTCAATTTCCCTCCCCAGAGCAGAGTTCAGAGGGAAATGTCTCCTCCTCTGGGATTCACCCTGTCCCGCCCAGAGCCACTGAGCCCTCCCAGAGCACCTCGATCTTTTTCTGCATATCTGCCCCAGTCAGGGGGAAGCAGGGATCCCATTTCCAATAAGGCTCAAACTCCAGCACTGTCTGTGGCTGCATGTCCCCAAGGTCCTTGTCCCCACAGAGGGTCTCCACAATGCCCTGGCCTTAGGCCCAGGCCAGCATCAGCCCTGAGCAGGATGTGCCCATCCTGAGTGATGTGGGGAAGCAGGGCTTGGCCTCAGGCAGCTATTGGGAGCTAATTGGGGTAACAGAGTTGTCTTGTGAGGAGCGATGTTTGTCCCCTGACAGCATCTCTGATAAGCCCTGTTTAGCCAGGGTCTGTGGCACCATGAAAGCATTCAGCAATCTGGGGCTTCCCCAGTTCTGCAGTTCCTTGGGCAAGTTCCAGAGCAAGCAGTCAAGACAGTGACCTGAAATGTTTTCCCAGCTGGGCCACAACAAATTTGTGCTGGATTCACAGTGTCCCTGGGGAAAGAGAGAAGCAGAACCCTTCACTAACGCCCTGGAATGTCAAACAAGAGCGACAGCCAAAGACAGATCTCAGGAACCACTTCTCTGTACATTTTTCCTTTTTGGGAGCCGGGACAGGCATCTGGATCCACCTGGGAACAAAATCGGGGGCACCTGTGATACTCTGAGGCTTAGGAAAACCTCCCATAGGCTTCCGAACCCAAACAGAGTTTTCACCCTCAGCCTTTGGTCTCCAACTTGGATCTCCTCAAAAGACTTTTCTTCACATCCCTGTAGGCAGAGCACTAAACCAGAGCAGGATTTTCCTGTCCTCGAGGCTGCTGCATGGAGGGATGGCTCCATGCTTGGAGAGTTGTCAGGAATGGCTTCAGGGGTTTTAGGAAAACAGGACAGAAAAGGGAGTGGTGGAGTTGCCCTTTCTGTAACACAAGAGCAGCCCTCAGGAATGTCTGACCCAGGAGAGCAGTGACAAGGAATGGTGGAAAAAAGACTTTCCTCCGACCCCTTGGAGATTTGGTCAGAGATCCCCTGGACAAACTTGGCATCCCAAAGTCCAAGGGCCCTGACAGAGGCATTTGGGAGTGCTGAAGGAGCTGGAGGACACCCTAGCCAGGCCTCCCATGACAATCTTTGCCAGGCTGTGGCAGTCAGGAGCGGGGCCTGAGGGCTGGAAGGAAGCCAGTGTCATCCCACTCTTCCCAGAGGGCAGCAAGGAGCCAGGGAAGTGCAGGTGATGCTTTTTTGGGCTTACTTAAAAACAGAGGCCAGACAAAATTAAGAGAAAAGTATGGAGGCTAGCTTTGGAGCAAGCTGCAGGCCCCATGGCCTGCCAGCCCTGCCTGAGAAGCTAGCCTGGGAAATTCATGGGAGGATTCAAGACAATCCTCAAAGACACAAAACAGCCTGCAGGTGCTGTTTGTCTGTTCCCATGTTTTCCTTGCAGGAGAGGGTCAGGGGGGTGGTGAACCCCACGGACCAATGATGGTAATGTAGCACTTTACTAACCAATAAGAGTTTCCTTTCTGTACTTTCCACGAACTAGTCTATATAACATGACTGAAGCAATAAACTAGAGATTCTCTCCTGTTCTGACTCCCTTGAGAGTCCGTGTCGTTCTTCCTGCCGTTCCCAATTAGAACGACAGAAAAGGGGTAATATTTATTGAAGGACCTTCAGATACGTTTAGAGGAGATGAAACCTCTGCAGTGGCTACACCCAAAAATGGCCAACAGGTTATAAGTTTGGTCCATTTGCATATTGGGGGTTAATCTTCCAATTACAACTTCAGGTAATGAAGCAATTTACTCCAAGTCTTCTCCCCCCAACTCACTTTTTGTTTAGGTCTCTCGAGGCCTGAGACAGTGAGGTGTCCTTGATTCCCAGACCTAGAGAGGAATTGTTTTGTCTCACCAAAATGTGAAGACAGTAGCTAGCACTGTATACAGAGTTTAGAGTTATACACTAAAGAACTACAGGCTTACAAATACATGAAAAAAACCCCAAACTAAAATCCTAAGGCATGACAGGCCAGGCAGTGTCCCCTCCACCTCTGCACAGGGCATGGAACATCTCATCCTGAAGGCCATCTGACCATAGGGATGCCAGGGAGGTGACCAGGAGTGGTCAGCATGGATTGACCAAAGGGAATCATGCTTAGGTAACAGGAATTTCTTCTCCCATCAGACAGCACCCAGGATGGATGAAGAGAATGGATTTTCTGAGCCCAGAGTTCAGTAGGCTTTGGCCACTGTCCCCAGATTGGGGCTCCAGCCTTTGCTGACAGCAGCAAGGGAGCTACAAGGGTGTGTGGTACCCCAGGAGCTGCTCCCACTAGTGGCCCCAGCTCTGCCCTGCTCTGCAGGCTCTCCCCACTGCCAGGCCTGCAGGGAGCAAGGGCCTCCAGGCTGCCTGAACCTGTCCCATGCCCACACTGCCCCACATCAGGCACTCCAGGGAGGAACAGAATTCCTGAGTGTCTTCCTGGTGCCTCAGGCCCTGGGTAAACAGGGCTTATCAGAGATGCTGGCAGGGGACCAAAATCATTCCTCCTTCTCAGAGGTCACCTCTGTTTGCCCAATTAGCTCTGAATGGCTGCCTGGGGACAAATGTTCCCTTGCCCACGTCCCTCAGGATGGGCACATTCTGCTCAGGGCCAGCGCTGGCCCGGGCCCAGGGCCAGAGTATTGCAGAGACCCTCTGTGGGGACAAGGACCCTGAGGAGTTCTGGGCATGTCCCAAGCAGGGACAGTGCTGGAGTTTGGGCCTTGTTAGGGAGGGGGTTGCTGGCCCACTGCATGTGGGGCAGCTGTGCAGAGTAGAACCCATGTGCTCTGGGTGGGCACTGAGACTGCAGGTGTGACAGGGTGAGTCCCAGAGGAGGAAACATTTCCCTCTGAACTCTGCTCTGGGGAGGAAAATTGAACCAGCTTGGGATCTGCAGGGGAAGGGATACAGGGTTGTCTGGATGTGGGAATTGCCACACCTGAGCCATTCCCCAAACCTCAGCCTTGTCTGCAAGTGATCAACATTGCCCAGTGCTCCCCAGTGTCTCCAGTGACTGCAGATCCCAATCCGTGGCCTGATCACATGCCCCTTGTTCCCCCTGTTCTCCCACATGTTGGGTTTGGGGCCGGGCTCAGCTCTGGGGCGTCCCACAGGAAAAGCTCTGGAAGGGAAGGGGCAGCAGGAGATGGGGCATCTGGCACTGGGGGCTGTTGGAGAACAGATTGTGCTGGAGTGGGGGTTGTCCCCACAGGGTCCCCAGCTGCCTTTCGCTCCCTGCCTGCCTCCCTTGGCACCCCCGGGTGCCTGGGCCCTTCCAGGGGCAGCTGCCCCGTGCAGGAAGCCAGAGGGATGTGGGGAGTGGGGCTGGATCCGTGCCACAGGTGGTATGGACTCTGTGCCAGGGCTGGGCTTGTGGCCAGGGCTGGGGGCTGTGCCAAGCTGGGCTTTGGCCTGGGGGCTCTTGGGGAGGGCACAGGGAGGAGTCCCAGCAGGGATAAAGGCTCTCCTGGCATGGAGCAGCCTCAGGCAGTGCTGCTCAGTGCAAGAGGAAGATGAAGGTGGCTGTGCTCAGCGTGGCCCTGCTCTTCTCCATCCTGCTGTGTCCCCCAGCACAGGCCAAGGTGAGCCAAACGCTGTCCCCATATCCTGGCCTTTCTGACTTCCCATCCCACCCTTTTGGGCCCGTCACACATTTCCTCCCTGCTCCGTCCTCTGTGTCCTGTGCAGGGTGCCCAAACACCCTCCCACTGACCATTCCCAAGTGAGGTCTTTCCTTCCACGTGCCCCCTCAATCCTCCGCCTTTCTTCCTGGCCACTGCAGCGCGGTCCGCCTGTACAATTCCCTGACTCAGCCCCTCTCACAAATCCTCTCTCAGTCTTGCTGGTTTTTGTCCCCACCTGTCCTCATTCTTCTGTTCCCACCAAGCCTCTCCCTTGCACGCCCATGTCCCTACACCGCAATTCCTTTCCTCCCGCCCTGTAGCTTACGCCATGCCCCTTCCACACCCCTGGCCCACTGCCTTGGGCTCTCAGTTTTCCCCAGTTCAGTGTCTTTGGGTCTCCCCCCACCTCAAACAGATCCCCCAGGACACCCTGAGTTCCCATCCCTTTGCCTCCGCCCTGCTCCCTGCACCTGTGTCCCCCCACAGGCGCACAAGGCCCAATCCAGACCAAGCCTTTGTTCTCCTTTCCCAGGCACTCCTGGAAGGAACCCAAGATGATCTCCAGGAGGTGAGTGGGCTCCTGGGATTGGAGGGCATCCCTTCGGGGAACCTGGGGACAGTTTGGTCCCCCAATTCCTTGCTGGCACCAGGGACATCCCAGTGACCAGCAAGGTCTCCTGGTCTCTCTGCAGTTGGATTTAGACAATGTTGAGATCCTGAAGACACCTCTGGTGGGTACCAAGAGTTCTGCCGGTGTCAGACCCTCCCCTTGCATGGCCACCACACTCCAAGCCATCCCAGTTTGTCCCAGCACAGCCCAGTGCACCTCTGCTGACACCCCAGACAACTCCCCTGCCGCACAGATCCTCTCCAGGGAACCCTTTGCCCAGTGCTCCCATTGCATTCCCATCTCTGTTCCCCAGCACCCAGGTTTCTAGGGGGTGGGGGCCCCTATAGGGGATGGGGGTCCCTCTATGAGGTGGAAGGGTCTCTGTGGGGTGGGAGGTCCCTCTAAAGGTGGGGAAGGGTTCCTGTGGGTGTGGGGCCTCCTTGTGGGACAGTGGGGTCTGTATCCCTATTCAGATGGGAGGGTTTCTATGGGGTTGGGGTCCCTATTGGGGGTTCCTCTAGGGTGGAGTCTCTATGGGGTGGAGGGTCCTTAGAAGAGGTAGGGGGGTCCCTACAAAAGGTGAGGGTGCCTATGGGGTTGGGGGTCCCTATATGGCAGTTGGTCCCTGTAAGGAGTTCCTCTATGGGATAGAGGCATTCCTATAGGGGTGGGGAGTCCTTTCAAGGGGTGTGCAGGTCCTTATGGGAATTCCTATAAAGGGTGGGGGTCCCTATAGGGGTGGGAGCACCCCTATGGGGTTAAAGGTGGACTTTATGGGATGGGGGTGTCCCTATAGGGTCAGGGGATCCTTTGAAAGAGTGGGTGTCCCTATAGGGGGTGGGGGCTCCTAATAGGGGGTGGAGGCACCGCTGTAGGGTTGAGAGGGGTCCTTGTGAGGTGGGGAATTCTTATAGGGCAGGGGGCCCCTGGGGGGGGTCCTTATAAAGGATGGGGGTATCCCATTAGGGGTGGGGGTTCTTTATAAGGGGTTGGGGACTCCCTATAAGGGGTTGAGGGGGGCCTTTATGGGGTGTGGGTCTCCACAGGGCATCTCTACAACGGGTAGGGGATCCCTATAGGGCAGGGGGCCTCTGTGGGGGATCCTTATAAGGGGTGTGAGTCCCTACAATGGGACCTATGGATGGGGGGGTTCTTATGGGGTGGTCGTTCCTACAGTGGTGGGGGCCTCTATGGAGGGGTCCCAATGGGGTGGGAGGGCTGTCTATAAGGGGTAGAGGCTCCCTGTGGAGTTGAGAGGGTTCCTATAGGTGGGGATTCCTATATGGTTGAGTGGGCTCTCTATAAAAGTTGGGGGTCCCTATAGGGTGGGGGATCTCAGTGGGGGGGGTCCGATAGGGTGGAGGGATCCCTATAAAGGGTGAGGGGTTCTTATTAAGGGTGGGGGCTCCCTATGGTGCTGAGGGAGGTCCCTATGGGGTGGGTGTCCCTTTTGGGGTTTCCTATAAGGGCTAGGGGGTCCTATAGGGTGGGGGTCCCTTTTGGGGTTTCCTATAAGGGCTAGGGGGTCCTATAGGGTGGGGGTCTCTGTGGGGAGTCCTTATAAAGGGTCGGGGTCCCAATGGGGTTCTTATGGGATGGGGGATCACTGGTCCTGAGACCCCCCAAAATCCCCTCCAGAATCCCATGAATTCCCCCAAATTCCCCACCCCTCCCCCATGCCCGAGATTCCTCCCAAATCCCCGGAAATTCTCTCCAAATCCCCCCTACTTTTCCCCAAATTTCACCCAAAATCCCCAAAAATCCCCCACCCCTCCCCCACTTCCAAATCCCCCGAAATTTCCTCCAAATCCCCCAATTTTCCCCCCCAAATTCTTCCCCGGCTCCCACCCTTCCCCCTTACCCAAATGTCCCTGCTCCCACCCTTCCCCCACACCTAAATCCCCACCAGTCTCGCTATTAATTAATATTAATAAAGAAAATATAAATTAAAATAACCCCAAGGCATTATTAGTATTATTATTTCATTATTACTTTTATAATTTTAATTATTATTTTTAGTTTTAAGTTTTATTTTTAATTTTATATTCATTTTTATTACTATAATTATTTTAATTTTTTAAAATTTTTATTGATTGTTTTTATCATTTTGGGGTTTGTGAGAATTTCCCCTTTCCCACCAGATTTTTGGGATCGAATTACACCTGAATTCCTGCAGATTTAGGAAAACTGGATTTCGCAGGTTTTTTTCCTCATTTTTGATGTCCTGGTTTCATTCCCAATGCTCTGGTGTGTCTGGGAAAAAACCTGGATAAATCTGTGAGAAATTGGTGACAATTGGGATAAATCCTGAAAAATGGCAGAAAATTGGGAGAAATTCACAAGGAAATCAAGAAAAATCGAGATAAATCTGCCAGAAATCACAAAAAATTGTTATAAATGCAAGAAAAGTTAGAGAAAACTGGGATAAATCCGTGGAGAATTGCAAAAAAAAATGGGAAAAATGAGTGAGGGATCACAGAAAATTGGGATAAATCCACAAAAAAATTACAGAAAGGATAACTCCAGAAGGAATCACCAAAAAATCAGAATAAATGAGAAAAATTGAAGAAAATCAGAATAAAACGATGAAAAATCACAGAAAATTTGGATAAATCAGTGGAAAATGGCATAAAAATGGGATAAACCTACAAGAAACCACAAAAAATTCAGATAAATCCGTGAGAAATGGTAGAAAATCGAGAAAAATCCATGAGAAATAAAAAAAGAAAATTGGGATAAATCAATAAGAAATAGCGGAAAATCCAGATAAATCCAGGATAAGTTGCAGAAAATCAGGATGAATGTGTGAAAATTAGAGAGAATTGGAATAAATCCATGAGAAATCAGAGAAAATCAGGATATATCCAGGATAAGTTACAGAAATCTGGGAAAAACTGGGTAAAATAGCAGAAAAACAGGATAAATCCATGTGAAATCACAGAAAATTGGGGTAAATCCACAAGAAATCATAAAAAATGCTATAAACGTGAAAAAATGCAGAAAATCTGGATAAATCCTTAAAAATCTCAGAAAATTAGGATAAATCTGGGATAGGTTGCAGAAATTGGAATAAATCTGTGAGAAAGCATAGAAAATGGGATAAATCCCTGAAAAGTCAGAGAAAATGGGAAAATTCCACAAGAAATTACAGGAAATTGGGTAAATGCATGAGAAATCCCAAAAAAACCAGGATAAATCCATGGAAAATCAAAGAAAATGGGATAAACATGTGAAAAATCACTGAAAACTGGGATATGTCCATGAGCAATCAGAGAAAATCTGGATAAATCCATGAAAAATCAAATAAAAGTGGGATTAGTCCAGGATAAATGACAGAAAGTCAAAATAAATCTGTGAGAAATCACAGAAAATCACAATAAATCCATGAAATCACTGAAGTGGGATGAATCTGTGAAAAGTTGTAGAAACTTGTGAAGAATCCAGGAGAAATCAGAGAAAATTGGGGTGAATCCATGAGAAATCCCAGAAAATCTGCATAAATCCAGGATAAATTGTAGAAAATCAGGATAAATCCATGAGAAATCACAGAAAGTCGGGATAAAGCCATGGGAACTGACAGAATACCAGAAAACACCAGGAATTCCCCATTTCCTAGGATTCTCATGGGTTAGCAAAACATAAATCCATAAAAGGCCATAAATCCATAATGAAAGTTGGAATTTCTCTGCTCCGGGCAGTTCCCGGGGCAGGCCCCGCCCCCTGAATAAAAAGGGGAGAATTCTGGACTGTTCTGGGATTTCGGCCCAAACGGGGAGGGAAAGATCTGGCTCCAGGTGAGAAGGAATGGACTAGTACTACCAGTACTAGTACTACTACTATCCATTAAATCAATAATCAATTATTGCTGGGTTTCATTTTCTTTTCCTGTTTCACTTTATTTTTATTTAATTAATTTCACTTTTCCTTCTTAAATTTTCTCTTACATTTTCTGTTTTATTTATATTTTGTATTTTCTATTTCCTATTTTATTTTTCATTTCAGTTTTATTTTTATTTTGTATTCTAGTTTTATTCAATCTAACTTTGTTATTTCTATTTTGGTTAATTATATTTATATTTATATTTATATTTATTTTAATTTTTTACTCTTAATTTCAATTTTATTTTTTATTCTATTTAGTCTTGTTTTATTTCTCTAATTTCTCTTTCATTTCTTTCATTTGATTTTTATTTTCTAATTAAATTTTACTTTTACTTTGGTTTTACATTTTGGTTTATTTTATTTTATTTCATTTCATTTCATTTTATTTTACTTCAGTTTAACATTAATTTTTTAGCAATTTTATTTTGATTTTTTGCCTTCTATTGAGTTTTATTTTCATATTCTAATTTAATTTTATTTGTATTTTCTTATTTTGGTTTGTTTTCTTTCAGTTTTATTTAATTTAATTGTTGTATTTCTTTATTTTATTTTACTTTATTTTCAAAATTATTTTATTTTGGCTTCATTAGGTTTATTTTCTTTTGTGGTATTTCATTTGTTTTCTTTTGATTTACGTTGGTTGTTTCATGTTTATTTTTTTCTTTACTTGTATTTCTATTTTAAATTTATTTTATTTTCTATTTTTATTTTAATTTTCTTTAAATTTCATTTCATGTTCTTTATATATAAACATTTAGAAATAAACATATATAAGGAAATAAACTTATATATAGAAATATAGAAATAAATAGAATAAATAGAAATAAACATATATATAGAAATAAACATATATAAAGAACATTTCATGTTCTTTATATATTTTTACTTCATATATTTTTGCTTTGTTTTAATTTTTTGCTATATTTTATTTTACTATATATTTTTACTTTATGTTATTTTAATATTTTATTTTCCTTTAGTTTCTTTACCTTAATTTTGAACAATTTTAATTATTTGAGTTTCCTTTTATAATAATTTCCAATTTTCTCTTAATTTAATTTGAATTTCTTTTCTTTTTTCTTTTACTCATTATTTTAAACAATCTTGTTATTTAATTTTACAATTTTATTTCGTTTTTTAACTTTCATTTATTTTATTTTATTTTCATATTTTTATTTCTTTTTAATTTACCTGATTATTATCATGAATTATGGTTTATTTCTTTTCCCTTCCCTTCCCTTCCTTTCCCTTCTCTTCCCTTCCTGCACCTTCCTGCACCTTCCCGCACCTTCCCTTCCTGCACCTTCCCGCACCTTCCCTTTTTTTCTTTTCCTTTCCTTTTCCTTATTATAATCTTAGTTTACTTTAGTTTCCATCCCTGGGGATTTCTGTGTTTGGGGCTTCTAAAAAATTGACTTTTTCTGGTTTTGCACTTCAAATTTCCCCATTTTGGTTCCAGAATTTTCCCAAAATCTCACAAATCATAGGAAGGCGGGAATTCTGGGTTTGGGGTGGGAAAATTCCTTGGATTACCTGCAAAAATGGGAATTATCACCTGAGAATCCAAATTACCCCAGAAATTGGAATTATTGATTGAGGATCTGAAATATTCAAAAATGGGAATTATTGACCAAGACCCCAAAAATGGGAACTATTGACCAAGAATCTGAATTACCCAAAATTAGGGAAATTTTGATTAATAATCAAAAATATCCCAAAAATTGGCAATTATTGAGACCACAAAACTGAGAATTATTTATTGAGGATCTGAATTAGCCCAAAAATGGGCATTACTGATTAAGGAAATGAAATACTAAAAAAAATTGGGAATTACTGAGCCCAAAATGGGAATTTTGGAATGTAAATCTGAATTATCAGAAAAATATGAGAATTATTTAGAGCCAAGAATTGCAAATGTTTGATAAAGGCTCGGATTTATCCCAAAACTTGGGAATTGTTGAGACCCCCAAAATGGGAATTATTCCCCTAAAAATGCCAATAATTGATCAAGGCTCTGAATGATCCCAAAAAATGAGAATTGTTGATTGAAAATCTGAATTTTCCCCCAAACGGGAAATATTAATTGAGGATCTGACATATTCAAAAATTGGGAATTATTGACCAAAATCCCCAAAATGGGAATTAATCCCCCAAAATGCCAATTTTTGGTTAGGGCTCCGACATACCCCCAAATGGGAATTATTGACCGAGATCTCAAAAATAGAAAATATTGATGGAAAATCTGAATTACCCTAATAATGGGAAAGATTGATTAAGAATCTGAATTTCACAAAAATGAGAATTACTGATTGAGGAAATTGGGAATTATTGACCAAGACCCTAAAAATGGGAATTATTGATGAAAAATCTGAATTACCCTAAAACTTGAGAATTATCAAGACCCCCCAAAACCAGGAATTATTCGCCTAAAAACTCCAATTACTGATTGCAGCTCCAAATTCTGCCAACAAGAAAAATTCTCCCCATCACCAGGAGCGGGTGTGGAATTTTGGGGAATTGCCGGAATTCCCAAAATCCCGTTTTCCCTCCAATTCCTGGCAGATGGGGCAGTGGAGCCGCCTGGAGCTGGCGCTGGGGGCGCTGTTCCTGGTGGCCGTGGCCGTGGCCGGAGTCCTGCTGGGCATCCTGGGGACGTGGGACCCCAAATCCCGGGAAACCCGTGAGCGATTTTGGGGGAAAAATGGGGATTTGGGAAAAAAGGGGACTTTTTGGGAGGAAAGCCACGGATTTTTTTGGGGAGAAGTGGGGATTTGAGGGGAAAAATGGGAATTTTGGGGTGAAACAGGAATCCGGGGGGAAGACCTGGGGATTTTTGGAAAGATTTGGAGGTGCAGGAGGAAAGGGAGTGAATAAAAGTTAGTGGGGAAAAATTAACGTTCGTTTGCTTTCTGAAACATTTTTTAGGTTAAAATTTCAATGTAATGTGAAAGAAATATTAAATATTACAATAAATAGTTATTTTATAAGAATGTTTTATATATTGATATAATTTATATCTTTATATAAGTGTATTTTATTTTTATTACTATATTATTTCAAAATTGGTTGTAATTTTTGCACCTGTAGTTTAATTCCTTTAAATTAAAATTTAAAATTAAATTAATAATTTATTTTCTATTATTTTTATTTTTACAATTTTAGTTTAATTTTATTTTAATGTATTTTTTATTTCTATATTTTATTGTTATTTAAATTATTTTGACTTTTATTTCTCTTTTTTTTAACTTCAATTTTTTTGTTTCCGTTTCTCCTTAGTTTTAGGCAGTTTAATTTCTATTTCAAATTTATTTGAATTTTAATTGTTTTGATTTTCATTATTTTGATTTAATTATAATTTTTATTATTTTAATATTTATTTCTCATTTATTTGAATTTCAATTATTCTGATTTTTGTTTCGTGTTACTCAATTTTAGTTGAGTTTCACTTCATGTTAATTTTAATTTCAGTTATTCTTTCTTCTCATTAATTTTTTATTTTCATTATTTTAATTCCATTATTTTAATTTTCATTTTCTAGCCCCACTTTCAATTTAAATTTAATTTTTAATTAATTCTTTATTCCCACTCTAGGTTTTTCTCCTCGGTGCCCAAATGTATCCCTGGCCGAGCGCCTCGACTGCATCCCTGACCATGCAGCCACCAAGGTCTGGACAAAAATTCCCCATATTCCAGCCCAAAACCCTTTTTCCACCCCAAAATCTACATTTTCAACTCCAGAATCCCCCTTTCCCACCCCAAATTCTGATTTTCCACCAAAATCCTCATTTTTCTCTTCCAAATCCCACATTTTCAATCCCAAAATTCCTGATTTTCCACTCAAAATTCCATTTACAATCCCAAAATCCCCCATTCCCACCCAAAATTCCTCCTTTCCAACCCAAATCCCCAAATTATAACCTAAACCCCCCCTTTTCCTCCCCAAAACTGCCAATTTTCCACTCAAAATTCTCCTTTTAATCCCCAAAATTCCTGATTTTCCACCCCAATTTCCCCATTTGAGCCTAAATTAAAACAGGGAGTGATGAAAATTTCATAATTTCCCATCAAAAATTGTGTGAAAAATCCAAATTTTGTGCATTTTTTTCTGGATGAAGAACAGAAGACAAAAATTTTTAATTTTTAATTAATATAATTTCAATATTTCATTATATTATTTATTGACATTTGTTATTCAAATAAAGTATTTTAAATATTTGATTAATTTAAATGTATTTAATCAAGACATTTTAATATTTAATAAATACTTGTTAAATTATTAATTACTGTTATTCTATCATTTAATTGATACCATTCTAATATTTAAACAAGAAAAGAGTGATGTTTGATTAGAATAATTTGAATAATTAATCAACAGCATAAAAATCCTTAATTGCCCTTCCAGTATTTCAATTATGTCATTCTAATATTTAATTATAATTGTAATAACTTTAAAATGTTATTAAGCACAATTTTAATATTTAATTGTTCTCATTTTAATATTTGATTATTGGGGAATTGCGAGAAATTTTAGGGCTGGGATTTAGGGGATTTCAGGGAATTTTGGGGCTGGGAATTGGGGGATTTTAGGGCTGGGAATTGTAGGGATTTGGGGAAATATTAGAATGGGCATTTGTGGGATTTTGTGGAATTTTAGGGCTGGGAATTGGGGGAGTTTTAGGGCTGGGACCGGGCGGATTTCAGGGGGTTTTGGGGCTGGGAATTTGGAGGAATTTAGGGCTGGGAATTGGGGGATTTTGAAGAATTTCAGGAAATGGAGGGTGGGAATTGGGAGATTTGAGGAACTTTGGGGCCTGGAATTGGGGGATTTGGGGGATTTAGGGCTGGGAATTGCAGGGTTTGGGGGGAATTCTGGGGCCAGGAAATGGAGGATTTGGGGGAATTTTGGGGCTGGGAATTGGGGGGTTTAGGGGGATGGGAACTGGAGGAATTTGTGGGATTTGGGGGAAATTCAAGCAGTTTTGGGGCTGGGAATTGTGAGAATTTTCGAAGTGAGAATTTGGGGATTTAGAGCTGGAAATTTGGGGGATTTTGGGCAATTTTAGGGGTGGGACTTGAGGGGGTTGGAGGAATTTTAGGGCTTGAAATTTGTGTTCGAGATTTGGGGGATTTGGGGTTGAGGAATGGGGGATTTTGTAGAATCTTGGAATTTTGTAGAATTTGGGGCTGGGAATTGGGGAAATTTTAGGGAGCTCCAGGGCTGGGAATTGGGTTTTTGGGGGCTGGGAATTGGGGGAATTCCAGGGAATTCCAGGGGAATTTCAGGGCAGTTTAAGTCACGGCCAAGGTGGGTGGGGCTCGTTGATAAAAACATTAAATTTTATGGGAGAGGGTACAAATTCCTGGACTTTGCCTGGGAGGGGCCAGGAGCAGAAGAAGGAGCAGAGATAAAATTTATAAATCAATGTTTAAAGATAAAATTCACAAATTATGATTTACAAATCAAAGATCAAAGTATATGGATAAACGTATGTAAATACATAATTATGTTTGTATTTAAAGAATTTGTGTATATCGAGTATTTGGAGAGATTTGATTTTTAGTTTTATTTTTATTTATAAAATATTCTCTTTTATTTATTTTGAACAAATATAAAAATCAAATAAATAGAATTGATTTTGATTTATGGAGTAGTCAATTTTATATATTTGAATTGAATATAAAAATAAATAGAATTTATTTTTATTTTTATTTTTATTTTTATTTATAGAATATCCTACTTTATTTTTTTCAGTAAATATTAAAATAAATAGAATTTATTATTATTTTTATCTTTAATATTTATATTTTTATTTCTATTTCTATTTTTGGAATATTGGAGATTTCTTTTAAATAGATCTAAAAATAATTTCTTTTTATAGTGCAAATTGATTCATTTATTGAGATATTATGGGTAAATGTGGATGGATTTGAATTAATTTATTAACAATGCAATTATTAATGTAATTAATAAAGTATAATTTGTCATTAAATTAATTATAGATTTTTTAACACACAATTATGCCTTCCAAAATTTTTCTAATTCTTTCCAAGCTCTTTCCATCTATTTATAATTTTTTTCTAAATTGTTCCAGTTTTTTTTTTTTCTATATTTTAAAAAATTCTTCCCGAACTTTTTCTGGTTTTCTTTTTCCGATTCCGCCCAAAATCGGGGTTTTTGTCCCCAGAGTCTGTGCGAACGCCGCGGCTGCTGCTGGAGCCCGCTCAGCGAGCCCGGGGTGCCCTGGTGTTTCTTCTCCTCTGAGCACGGCTACCGGCTGGAGAGCGGGCCCCACACCACGACCCAGGGTAGGGCCAGCTTCGGCATCCCCCGTTCAACTCCTGCCATTCAATCCCTTCCAGCCGCCTTAATTTCATGTAATTTAATGTATTATTAAAAAATTAATTTAATTTAATTTAATTTTTAGTTTGTGTCGAAGTTAATTCATTTTTCTATTAATTTAATTTTTAACTTCATTTTAAATTTCATTATTAATTTCATTTCAAATTCCATTTCATTTGTTATTAATTGTCAGTTTAATTTAATTTATTGTAAATTTATTTTGATTTAAATTACTTTGCTTTTAATTTCTTATTTAATTTGTGTTATATTTGAACTGAATTGGATTGAATTTAATTTTAAATTTAATTTTAAATATAATTAGTACTAAATTTAGGTTTAAGCTAATTTTAATGTAATTTAATTTAATTTTAATTTAATTTTAATTTATTTTCAAATTAATTTTTCCTCATATAATTTTTCATTTTATTTTTAATTCTCTTTAATTTTTAATTAATTTAATTCAATTTAAATTTAATTGAATGTAAATTTATTTTAGTTTAATGTAGTTTAGTTGAATTTTAATTTAATTTCTTATTTAATTTTTGTTAAATTGTAATTCAAATAATTTTAACTCATTTAATTTAAAATTTAAATATTACTAAATTTTTGTTTAATCTAATTTTAATGTAATTTAATTTAAATTTATTTTGGTTTAATTAATTTTAGTTTAATTTTAATTTAATTTCTTATTTAATTTTAATTAAATTGTAATTTAACTTAATTTGACTCAATTTAACTTTTTATGTTACTATATTTTTCTATTTCATTTCGAATTCCATTTCATTTTTAATTAATTTAATGTATGTTTATTTTAAATTAATGTAAATTTATGTTACTTTAATTTATTCTAGTTTAATTTTAATTTCTTCTTTAATTTTATTAAATTGAAATTTAATCCAATTTAATTTGAAATGTAATTATTTTTAAAATTCAGTTTAGTTAAATTTTAACATAACATAATTTAATTTAAGTAATTTTGATTTAGTTAAGTTTAATTCTAATTTAAGTTAAATTTAACTTTAAGCCTTAATATAATTTTCAATTTAATTTTACTTTATCTTTAATTTATATTATTTTTTTTTAGTTTGGTTTAATTTTCTAGTTCATATTTATTAAATTGTAAGGAAATTAATTTAAATTAAATTGATTTTATTTTAGAATTTAGTTATTATTAAATTAAATAATTTAATTTAAATTATTTTAATTTGCTTTATTTTATGCTTTTATTTAATTTTAATTTTATATTTTTTGTTTTATTGAATTCAATTTTACTTCTTATTATATCGTCCTTTATTTAGCTGTTTTCTTTATTATTTTATTTTGCTGCATTTTACTGTTTTGACTTTATTTTGTTTAATTCAATTCAGTTTTTATTATATTTTATTTCACCTTATTTTATTTTTTTTTATTTTTTTCTGTTATATTTTGTTCTATTTTGTTTTATTGTACTGTGTTGTATTCTACTTTTTTCTACTTTATTTTTTCTTTCATTTTTCAGTATTTAAATTAACAACTTTGCTGTATGTTATTTTATTTCATTGTATTTCATTTTGATTCAATAAAATAAAATTAACATCATAATAAAATACAATAAAAATGAAATACAATAGTTTAAATAAAATAATTAAAATAAAATAAAATTTAAAAATAAAATAAAAATAAAATAGAATAGAATCAAATCAAACCAAATCTAAAGAAAATTCAAAAATTAAATTAAATAGAATAAACCATGAAATGAAATTTTAAAAAATTTAATTTAAAAAATGAGTTGAATATAATAAAATTAAAATAGAATAAGATATGAAATTAAATTGAGTTTAAAAATTGAAATAAAATAAAATTTAAAAATTAAAATAAAAATTAAATAAAAATAAAATAAAATTTTAAAAATAAAATAAGGTTTAAAAATAAAAATGGTAAATAATATAAAAAATACAATAAATAAGAAATAGAAAAAATAGAATAAAATAAAGACGAGATAGAGTAAAGAATGGAATGGAATGGAATGGAATGGAATGGAATGGAATGGAATGGAATGGAGTGGAATGGAATGGAATGGAATGGAATGGAATGGAATGGATTCCAATTCTCTGAAATTGCCGATTCCCGCAGGCCTCGAGGTCTTCCTGCGCCGGCTCCCCTCCCCGTCGCTCTTCGGGGCAGCCGCGGACCTCGTGCGGCTCCGGGCACAGTTCCAGAGCTCCGCGCGGCTCCGCCTGCAGGTGCAGCCCGGGGGAAAACTGCCTGGGAAAAGGGAAAATTCCGTGGAAATTCCCCAGTCTGGGCGTGTTTTCCGCGCAGCGCATTCCAATCACTTTGTGGTTTGTGGGAAATTCAGGGCTCGGGGCAGAGGGGTGGGGGAAAATACGGGAAAATCCCGGGATTTGGGGTGGCACAGATTGGGATTTGTTTGAATTTGGCTCTTCGCTGTCTTGGATTATAGCGTTTTGGGTTTTTTGGTGGGGTTTTCGTACTTTTTCCTTTTTTCTCTCTCAATTTTGTCTAACTATTTTTCCTCTTTATATTTTTTCTTTATTCCTTTTCCCCTCGTTTCCTTTATTTTTTCCCCCTTTCCCCCCTTTTTCTGTTTTTCCTATTCCCTTTTTCCCTGCTTTTTGCTTTTGCCCATTTAATTTTTCATTTTCAAATATTTTTATATCTTTTTAAAGCTTTCCTTTCCCCTTTTTTTTCACGCCCCCTTTCCCATTTTGATTTTGATTTCCCTTTCTATTTTGAGTTTTCCTGGGTTTCTTTTTTCCATTTTTCTTCTTCTTTCTTTCCTCCTCTTTTTTAAAAATTTAATTTTCCCTTTACCTCCCTTTCTTCTTTCCGTGGATATATAAAAATATTTTCCTACTTTTTTTTTTTCTTTTTTTTTTTTTTTTTTTTTAAGATCTTGTCACCTTTTAATCCATTTCTTGGATTTTTTTCCTGGTTTCTATTTCCTTTTGTTGAGTTTCCTTCTTTTCTTTTTTCTTTCCTTTTCTCCCCTTTCCCCCTCTTTTTTCCTCCTTTTAAAATTAACCCCTTTTACTCCCTCCGCCCTCTTTTTCCCTCTTTTCCATCCATTTTTCCTCTTCCTTCTTTTCCCTCCCTTTTTTCTTCTTTTTACCATTTTTCTCCCTTTCCCACTTATTTTTCTCCCTTTATTCTCTGCCTCCTTTTCCCCTCTTTCCTTCCTTTTTCCTCCTTCTTTTTTTTCCTTTCTACTTCTACCTTTTCTCAATTTTTTCCCTTTTAAAATTACTTCTTTTCCTTTTCTCCCCTTTCCTTTTGTTATTTTCCCTTTATTCTCCTTTCATTTATTTAATTTCTTTCCCGTTTTACCCTTTATTCATTTCTGTTTATTTTCCTTTTAATTTTTTTTTCTTTTTTTCCCTTTTCTTTTTTTCTGTCACCTTTATTTTCCTTTGAAAAGGAAATGGAGTTTCCTTTATTTATTTTGATTTTTCCTTTTTCTCCTTTTTCTTTTTTAATTTCCCAGTTTTTCATTTCTCCTCGTTTCTCCCTTTTCCATTTTTTATTTCCCTGTTATTTCCCCTTTCCAATTTTTTCCTTTTTCAATTTCCAATTTCCTCCCTTTTAAATTTTATTTTTTCCCTTTTCCTTTTCTTATTTCCTCTTTATTTCCCTTTTTCCACTTAAATTTCACTTATATTTCCTTATTTTAAATTTTCCCAAATTTCTTCTTCTCTTCTCTATTCATTTATTAATGTTCCCTTCCCCCTTTTTAAAATTTCTTTCCTTTTTCCTTTTTTATTTCCATTTTATTTTCCTTTTCCCGTTTTTATTTCCCCTTTTCCCCCTTTTCCTTTTATATTCTGCAATTATTTAATTTCCTTTTATCCCTTTTCCTTTTCTTCCTTTATATCCCTTTTTTCCCATTTCTTTTATCCCCACCCCTCTGAGCCCAAATTTCCAATCTCAAAACCTATCATTTCCACCCCCAAAAAATAATCCCCAAATTCCCGTTTTTTCCCTTTTTTTTGCAGTTCACCGACCCCGAAAAGCAGCAGTTTGAGGTCCCCCACGACCACATTGGGCCCTTTTCTGGCCCCGCAACCTCTGACCCCAAATATCAGCTGAAATTCCAGGAAAATCCCTTTGGGATCCAGGTTATTCGAGCCAGCACCAGCAAAGTCATGTGAGCAAATTTCCCAGGTTTTGCCTCAAAAAATTCCTGCTTTGGGCTGGATTTATAAGCTTTAATCGCTAAATTGTCCTTTTCCCTGCTTTTTGGGGGGGCTTTTTTGCTCCCTAAAAAGGCAAATTTGTCATCAGGAAGGGCTGAGCCAATGGGAAAATTCTGAATTAATCTGGGATAAATGCTGGGAAATTCCAAATTATTCTGTTATAAATATCAGGATTTCTTTGAAATACTAAAAAATTGATTGAATTCTCCTTTGTTTTTTAGTTAATTTGGGGGAAAGAATTTTCAGATTTCAAAATTCCTTTAATTTTCCTTAAGTTTTTATTTCATTTTCTTTGGAAACTGATTTAATTTTAATTTTAATTTTATTTAATTTGGAAAAATCCAATGCTGGGATCTACTTGAAACCCTGGAAATTTGTCTTAATTTTCCATTAATTAGACTTCAATTTAATTTGGGGAAAATTTTTTGGGGGATCTAAAAATTGATTAAATTTTCCTTCAATTTTTATTGAATTTGGAAAAATTAATTCTGGGATTTTTTTAAATGTTAGAAAATTACTTTAAATTTCATTTAAAAATATTTAATTTGGGGAAATAAAGTTGGAATATGAAAAATGAAGAATTTTTCATGAAGATTTTTGTTTAATTTAGGAAAAAAAAATCGGGATCACTTTTGGAAAAGTTTCTTAGAAAATTTCCTAATTTTTCTTCAGTTTTTATTTGACTTGGAAATTAATTTAATTTTCGTTTTTTTAATTTAGAAAACGAGAGTTTTTTAAAACACCGATGCATGCCTTAATTTTTCCTTTGTTTTTTTTAATTCAGGAAAAATTATTTTGGGATTTAAAAATTCCTTAAATTTTGCTTTGGTTTTATTTAATTTTGGGAAAATAATGTCGGGATCAGAAAATTGCTTCGATTTTGCATCATTTTTTTTATTTAATTTAGACAAAAATTATATTTGGAGCTGAAAATTGCATAAAGTACAGCAGTTTATATTTAATTTGGAAAAAAAATAAGTCTGGGATTGTTTTGAAAACTTCCCTAGAAAATTGATAAAGTTTTTCTTTCGTTTTTTTCAATTTGGGGAATATACTCCTGGGATCATTCAAAGAATTCCCAAAGTTGTTTTTCCAGATTAAATAAAAACTGGAGGAAAATTGCAACAATTTGCAGATTCCAATATTATTTTCCCCAAATTAAATGAAAGCTTAAGGAAAATTTGGACTGTGTTTGGAGGAAGACTTTTTAAATAAGTCCCAATTTTTTAAATGCAATAAAAACTAAAAGGAAATTTACGAAACTTTTTTTAAAAAATTATCCCAGAATTATTTTTCAAAATTAAATAAAAACTGAAAGAACATTTAGGGAACGTTTCAAGAGAAGTTTTTCCAATGGATCCCAAAAGTGTTTTCTGAAAATAAATAAAAACAGAATGAAAATTTGTGCATTTTTTCTGCTCCAAACAGTATTTTCTCCAATTATAACTTAATTTCCAATTTTAAATTAAAATTTTAAATTTTGAGTTTGAAGTTCTAGGTTTTAAATTTTTAAGTTTTAAATTTCTGATTTTAAGGTTAAACTTAAACTCGCATTACAAATTTCAATTTTTTTCACCCCAGATTCGACACCACCATCGGCCCCTTGGTGTTTTCCGAGCAATTCCTGCAGATTTCCACCCGAATTCCCAGCTCCAACCTCTATGGCCTGGGGGAGCATCTCCACCGGAGCTTCCGGCACGATCTGCAGTGGAAGACCTGGCCCCTCTTCAGCCGCCACGCCGCCCCCTCTGCTGTGAGGCTTTGGGCTCATCTCCCCGCTTTTGGGGCAAATTTGGCCTTTGGGATTTCAATTTCCATTAAAAATTTGAAAAAATTTAAGGTTTTGATGGGTGAAATTCTCATTGGAATGAGGTTTTTCTAGATTGTTTGGAATTTGTTTGTGGAGCCGGAAGGCATGTGAGAATTTTTAAACTGAAATTTGACATGAAATGGTGATTTTAAAGTTTAGAGTTCAAAGTTTAAAGATTGAACTTCAAATTTTAAAAGTTAAAGTTTAATGTTTGAAATTTAAAATTTATATTTGGTTTTTGAAATGTTAAATTTAAAATTTAAAGTTTAAGGTTTAAAATTTAGTTTAAAATTAAATTTAAAAAGTTAAATTTCATTTTAAATTTTTAATTAATTTAATTAAAAACTTACAATTGAAACTTAAAAGAATAAATTAAAATTTAAAAATCTAAGTTTTAGTTTAAAATTTAAGTTTAAATTTCGACATTAAATGATAGTGGCTTTGAAATTAAAAATGCAGTATTTAATTTTTAAAGTCATAGTTTAAAGTTTAAAGTTTAAAATTCAAATAAAAGTGTCAAAGATCAAGACAGAAGAATTTCATTTTTAAAATTTCATTTTAAAAATTAAAGTTTAAATTTGATGATTAGACAATTATGTTGCAAAAATCAAGAATTAAAAATAAAATGGGAGTGAGATAAAGGAAAAAATCAAATGGGAGTGAATAAAGGAAAAGACCAAGTGGAAGTGAAGCAAAGAAAATTCCAAGTATCAATAAAAAGGAAAGGTGGAGGGAAAATTGACATGACTAGACATAAAATGAATATACTGGGAAATAAAACAAAATTCATGAAAATTATTTAAAATTAAACTTAAATTATAATAAAAATAGAATTTAAATAAAAAATAAATATAAAATATAAATAAATAAAAAATAAATATATAAATGAAAACCAAACTTCATAAATTAAACTAATATTAAAATTGTAAAAATTAAAATTAAATTAATCAAATTAAAGTTTTGAAAATCAATTTCAAAAAGAAATAAAAATGCAAATAAAATTTAAGAATTGAAATAAAATTTGAGTTCATTAAATAAGAAGTAAATTGAAGATTGAAAATAAAAAACAACATGGAAATTAATTTAAAACTAAAGGTTAGGCTAAAATGTAAATCTGAATTCCAAATAAAAACCCCTAAAATCACCTTTTTCTGGCTGCTTTGACACAAATCTGTGACTTGTTTGGGCTGTTGTTTCGACTCTTTATCAACTTAGAAAATCTGACATTTTTAATCAGCCTTTGATGCTTCTCATTTCCCACCCCCCTTTTTTTTCCTGCATTCCCAAATCCAAATTTTTCTGGGGATTTTGTAGGAAGACTTGACATGATCCTAAAGAAAGGACTTTTAATACTTTTTATGCTAAATTTTGAAGCTTAATTATTTTTTAAGTAAAAAAAAATTAAGTAAATTTATTTTATTATTATTTTAGATAAAAATTAAGTGAAATTGGGAAGAATTTGGGGTTTTTTCTCCAAAATCCCCAATTTTTGGGGGAGATTTCCCCAACTTTTTGCTTTAAGCGGATTTGAAACACTTGAAAATATTTTAAATAAAAGCAGAAATTTAACAGATAATGCTAAAAGTGATAATTTTTATGTTTCCCCTATGGTGGTTGATTTTTGAAGTGTTTGTAATTATTACTTTTTTAAATTTTAATGATTTTCTCCATTTTTTTGTCAGAGTGTGGAGAACTTGGCCGGAGTACATACATTTTTCCTCTGTTTGGAAGACAATTCTGGAGCTTCCATGGGCGTTTTCCTGATGAACAGCAATGCCATGGGTGAGGAAATTCCAAATAATGCCAAAAATACTAAAAATATTATAAAATATTTATTTAAATATTATTTTTCTATAAAATATTAAATTTTTTAAATTCTTGCAAAATGTTTACTTTTTTTAAAATATTACCTTTCACAAAATTTTAATATTTGAATAAAATATATTTATTAAAGTTTAAATAATTTTATACATTTGTAAATTATTATTGTTTACATAATAAAAATATAAAAATCAATAAATTTATTGTTATGTTTATGAGAGTAAAATGACCTCCATATTTCTAAATATAAAAATAATATTAATTTTTAATATTTATTTCATTTTTATCAAATATTAAAACATAATTTGTTACTGTTCAAGACAATTTCGGGAGAAAAAATTCAAATTTCAGCCAAAATTGGAAATAAAATCCCTGAATTGGCCTAAAATCTCTGTGAATGTGTTTGGGTGTTATTAAATTAATTATCTGAATAATTAATTGAAATTATTTAATTCAAGTATTGCATTTATTGACTGAATGAATTAATTGAAGGAATTTAATTGAAATTAAAATTTAAAAACTTAATTTAAAAATTAAGACAAAGTTTTTTATTTAAATTATTTAACTCTGTTAAAATAAAATTAATAAAAACTTAAATTATTCAATTTAAATTATTTCCGTTGTATTAATTGGCTGAGTGGATTAAATTAATTTAATTTTATTTATTGAATTCAAATTGCAGATTTAGTTACTTGATAATTTGATTAAGTGGTTATTTATTAAATAATTTAAGTCAGTGATAATCTAATTCAGTGATAATTTAAGTGAATTTATTGAGTGATAATTTATTCATTGATATTTTAATCCTTTAATCACTAAATTCGAACCATCAATTTAATTAATTAATTATTAATTAAATAAAATCAATAAAATAAAATTATTGAGACCAAATCCTGCCTTCTTGTTCCCCTTGCCTTTTTGGGGCTATAAATGAGTGAAAATCAGCATTTCTTAGGAAAAAAAAAACCTGAAAAAAATCAAAATTTCAAATTCTGGGATACCTTTAAATTTCCATCAAAATTTGGGGGCATTTGGGCAAATGTCCTGATGCAACACTGCTAACTGGGTTCTTTTCCCCAGGACTGAAAGTGATGAGACAGAGGCTGTTTCTTGTGTTCGGACTTGGTTGTTTATTCTTCTTTTATCTGAATTACATGTATACAGGGTACAAGGAGCTACGTGCACCAAGATAGAAAGGTGCAAAATGGCTAACAAAGAACTTTCCCAAGGTCTTTTATATGTTCATTTATCCATTTAACAAATGCTAAGTAAATAATTTTTCTTAGTGGCCCAATGACCCAACACCTGTGTGCTGCACTGCACCATTCTCTATCCAGTCACTTATTACTACCCAAAAACCTCTAGAAGAAGATGAAGAAAGAAGGACAAGAGGCAACACCCTAAATCCTCCATCTTGTCTTTTGTTTTCTAAAAGGGCTTAAACCTTAAACTTCACCTTTTTCACCTAGTGACTTAAGAAAACTCTCTAACACGCTCACACTCCTAGTTTTTCTATTTAAAAGTTATTTCCATGGTGTTATATGAAATTCAGTGCTTTCTTGGAAGTCAGAGCCAGGTATTGGAGATAAGGGCACACTCTCTGTGCCTCTCTGACTGCAAAAGGCATATTCTTCTGTTTTTGTGCCGGTAGAGGTGGCACTGACTCCGGCTCCCGCCGTCACTTTCCGGACAATCGGAGGAATCTTGGATTTTTACATCTTTTTGGGGGACACACCCGAGCAGGTGGTGCAGGAATATGTCCAGGTGCAGATCTGGGGAGAATTTGGGGGATTTGAGGAATGTGGGGTGGTTTCAGGTTGAATTCTGTCTCATTAGGGACTTTTAGATTAGGTTCTTTTGCCCTTTGAACTGAAGGTTGATGAGAGGGAGGCTAGTTTTCTCTCATTCGGTCTCAGTTGTTTATTCTTTTCTTATCAGTATTACAAGGTACAAGGAGCTATGTGCACTATGATAGAAAAGGGGTAAAATGGCTAACAAAGATCCCCTTCAAGGTCTTTTATATGTCCGTTTACCCAATTAACAGATGCCAACTAAATTATTTTTCTTAGTGACCCAATGACCCAACACCTGTGTGCTGCACTGCAGCATTTTTTACCCAATCACTTACTACTACCCAAAAACCCCCAGGAGAAGAACATGAAGAAGAAAGAAGGACAAGAGACAACACCCTAAATCCTCCATCTTGTCTCCTGTTCTCTAAACTACTTTTTCACCCAGTGATTTAAAGAACTTTCTAATCTACACGCTTAGACTTTTCCTATCTAACTTTAACATTTGTTTTCATGTATCACCATGAAAACATGCTCATGAATTTCATGTTATATGAAATTCAGTGTTTCTTTGAATCCTAGAACTAAGTATTAGAAACAAGGGCACACACTCTGTATCTCAGACTCCAACAGAATTCCCAATTTTTCAGGCTGCCACCACCCAAATTTGAGGTGAAATCAGCAAAATTCAGGAGTGTGAGGAGTTTTTAGGTCAAATTCCCAGTTTATTTAAGCTGCTGGTGCCAGCGCCTCCTGGATTTGGGTCAGAATGTTGGGATTTTGGAAGTCTGAGGTGTTTTGGGATTGAATTCTCAGTTTATTAGGCTGTCACTTCTGAAATTCGAAGTGAAATAGGGAATTTTGGGAATGTGAGGTGTTTTGGGGTTGAATTAACAGTTTATCAGCCAGCAAATGCCCAGGTTTGGGTTGGAATGTTGGGATTTCAAGGATATGAGGAAATTTTGGGTCAAATTCCCAGTTTATTGGGCTGACACCTCCCAGACTTGGATTGAAATCAGGGAATTTCAGGGAAGTGAGTAATTTTGGTGTCTAATTCCCAGTTTATTGGGCTGCCCGCCCTCCCACCATATTGGGCACTGGGATTCCAGCTCAGCCACCGCAGTTACGGATCCCTGGATGAGGTGAAGGCTGTGGTTGAGCGGAACCGGGCAATTGGGCTGCCCTATGTGAGTCAAAACACTACTCAAATATTTATTAATAATATTTCATTTTTATTTTCATTATAATTTTTATTGTTATTTATTATTTTATTACTATTATTATTACTATTATTATTCCCCACTATTATCCATTATTATTATCCACTATTAAATTTTATTTTTACATTTGGTATTGCATTAATTATTTTTATATTTTGTATTTATATATCATATGTATTTGTCTATTTAAGAAATTGTGATTGGCATGTTCTATATACTTTATTCTATAATAACGCCATATCCCATATTTAGTCTTTATTCTGCATTATATATATATATTTTATTCTACATGGGTTTATTATTTATTCTATGCTCTATAGAATATCTAAATGTAATGTGCCAAATTTTTAACTTCTAAATCCTATATAATAAAGTCCATATTCCATATTTTATTTCACAAATACTATATAACATATATATGCCTGTAGTCTATGTCAATATTATACAATGATTTCATATTAAATCTATAGTCTACATTCTATATATTATTTCTTGTATAACATATATTCTCTGTTCTGAATTTTATGTTTCCTTTATAATCTGTATAATGTATATTATATAATATTCTGTATTCCATAGGATAGCTATAATATAGTCTATATTTATTCTCTATAATTTATTCTGTATTCCACATTATACACCTATATTCTATATCCTACATTTAATATAATTAAAATATAATTTATATTTTCTGTAATTAATACACATTTTATATTTAATACTATTATTAAATTCAAATTTATTAATAATATTAAATTTTATTAATTTTATATTTTATTATTTAATATAATATAACATTTATATTGATTATATAGTCCATATGCTACATAAAAGACTCCAAATTATTTTACATCTTCCCCCATTTTTCCAGTAGTGGTTTCCCCATTTTGATTTCTCCCCATTCATTTCTTAATTCCCAAATTATTCCCAAATAATTTCCCTTAATTTCCCCCAAAAATGAGCTCCATCCACCCCCATCCCCAAAATCCCGTTTCCAAAATCCTGCAAACTTCGGAAAGTCCTCTGCCTTCAACTCCAATTTTATGGTAGAAAAGAATTTTAAAAACTTAAATGTTCCCAAATCCAGTGTTGTTCAAGGAATTTCACTCCAAATCCATGTCCCCAGGATGTGCAGTACACTGACATCGATGCTATGGACGGGTGCAAGGATTTCACCTATGACAAAATCAAATTCCACGATCTTCCCAATTTCCGCGAATTCCTGAGTGCGGCTGAGCAGAAATTCGTCATTGTCCTGGTGAGGGATTTTTCCCATTTCCCATCATTTTTGGGGGAATGCTGAAATCAGAGGTTTTTCCCCATTTTTGGTGGGTTTAGGATGCTGCCATCGCCATGGAGCCAATGGCAGACGGGAGCCCCTACAGGACCTTCGAGAGAGGCCAGGAGAAACGGGTGTGGGTCAACGAGTCTGATGGCGTCACACCGCTAATTGGGGAGGTAATTAATTAATGGCTTGTGAAGTTAACTGGAGAGAGAATTAATATCCTCTGATATTAATTGTAATGGGAATTTAATAATTGATAGCCTCCAGCTTAATAATTAGTAGCTTCTCCGGGGAGAGTGAATTAATTAATAACCACGGACTCTAAGTTGAAAGGTAATTAATCACTTCTGGTGTTAATTGGAGAGGGAATTAATAGCCCTACATGTGAATTGCAGAGGAAATTAATCAATAGCCCCTGCCACTAATTGGGAAGGCAATTAATTAATAGCTCCTCATGCTAACTGGGAAGGTAATTCATTCATTAATAGCCCACAATGGCAATTGGAGAGGTAATTCATACATTAATGGCCCCAAATACTAATGGGAGAGGGAATTAATAGCCCCCAAAGTGAATTTGAGAGGGAATTAATTAATAGCCCCTGATGCTGATAGGAGAGGGAATTACTTAACAACCACTGATTCTAAAGGGAGAGGGAATTAATTAATTAATAGCCCCTGGTGGTAATCGAAGACTGAAGTAATTAACGGCCTCAGTGCTGATTGGAGAGAAAATTAATTAGTAGTCTCTGATTCTAATTGATGTAGGAATTAATTGCCCCTGATTTTAGTTGGAAAGGGAATTATAGCCCCTGGTGTTAATTGTAAAGGTAATTCATTACTTAATAGCCTCTGGTGCTGGTGGGAGATGGAATTATTAGCCCCAGCTACTACTTGGGGTGGTAAATAATTAATTACTAGCCCACACAACTAATTTGAGAGATAATCCATTAATTAATGGCCCCAAACACTGACAAGAGAAGGAATTAATAGCCCCCATAGCCAGTTGGAGAGGTAATTAATAATTAGCCCTGGTGTTAATTGGAAAGCGAATTAAGAGCCCCACCTCTGAATTGAAGAGGGAATGAATTAATTCCCCATATGCTAATTGGAGAGGTAATTCATTAACTGATGGCCAATGACACTGATGGGAGAGGTAATTACTTAGTTTGAATTTTTTAATTTTTAAAAATTAGTTTTGACATGTTCCAATTTCTTGATTTTTCAATATTTTGAGTTTCAATTTTATTTTTCAACATAATTTTGATTTATTTTGATTTTTCTTTTTTATTTTTTATTTTTTGTACTTTACTAAAATTTTTAGGTTTTTTTTAATTAGTTTTATTTATTTTGAATTTTTTATTTTATTTTCTATTTTTCATAAATATATTTCAATTTGTTTTTAATCTTTAATTTTTCAATATTTAAATTTGATTTTTCATTCTATTTTTTTAAACAAAATTTTGATTTATTTTGATTCATTTATTTTATATTTTAGATTTTATTTTTTGTTTATTTTTTTTTCTATCCCTCCAAGGCCCCAAATCCCCAAACCCACTGGAAGCATGAAAATTCATGTTTCTCCCCTGTGCCAAAATCCCAATTTTAACCAATTAGGTGTTTTTTTCCTCCAGGCACGGCCAGGCCAGGTGGTTTTCCCAGATTTCTCCAACCCCGTGTGTGTGGAGTGGTGGGAGCAGGAATTCCAAAGGTTCCATGAGCTCATCCCCTACGACGGCATCTGGATCGTGAGCCAACCCCAAAATTTATATATAATTTTTAATTGTTTTAATGGAAACAGATGCTGGATTCTGTCAGAAAAGGGGGATTTGAGGAAATTTAATCTTTCTGAAAAGTGCCTGCAAACACAATTACAAAAAAAATTAATATTTATATCAATACTTTTATAATTATGAGTATTAATTAATAAAACAACAATAATTAATATTACCATTAAACTATTGTTATAATTAATATTAGTTAATAAAATCAAAATAATTGTTATTAATATTAATTTTCATATTATAATGTATTTAATACTAATGTAAGCTATTAAATATTAAATAAAATTCTAATAATATTAATAAAATTATACATTAGGTAATGGATTTAATTATATTTAATAGTAGTATATTATTTTTACTATTTATACAGAATTTGTATTAATAAATTATATATAAATTTAAAATTTATTATTATAAACAGTATAACATCTAATAAAATATGGATTATAATGTAATAAGATAGACATTCTATTGGATTTTTTTTATTTATGCAGAGATTTTATTACCAAATGATACAGAAATTAATGATTTGGTTTTTTGATACTGCATAATAAATAACCTGATACCTAGGATTATAGTATCATAATACAGAAATATTAATATTAACATATCCATTAATATAATAGATATTGCATTATTCAATTTAATATTTCTTATAATTTGTGTTAATAATTTTTATGTCAATTTATCATTTATTATTAGATACAATATAATAAATAATATCGGTAATGTCTTTTACATTATTACAATATTATAATCATAAAATTATGTCTATTATATTATTATTAATTTTAATGTCAATACAAATATAATGTCTATTATATTACTATTTATATCGATACACTTTATATTAAGAAACAGTACATACATTTGTCATTTATTACCATATATGGTGTAAATAACAGGGTAATGCTTAATATAATTTCTGTTATACTAATATAATATGATGATAATATAATGATAATGTAGTTATAATAAGTCTAAAATATAATAATTTTATTAGTGATATTGAAATAATACCTGTTATATTAGTTATTACATTATTTATGCTTTTTTACTACATAAATTATATTAAAGTATAGGTAAACTATAATAATTATACACAATATAATTATACAATCACAACATTTATTAATATTTTATATTAATATTTATATTAATACTACTATTATTACTATTGTTACCATTATTTCTTCAATACTTCTTGCAAGCAGGGGAATTTTATCTCCTCATTAATTTTAATTAAACTCCATACTTCACCTCAAAATTCCAATTTAATTAGGCAAAAAGCCCATGAGGATTTGCCGTTAAATATTAAAATATTAAAATATTTCAATATTCCAGTTTTGGTTTTAAGTTGGATTCTGTGATTTCCCAGGACATGAACGAAGCTGCATGCTTCATCCCTGGCTCCACCAGAGGCTGCACTGACAGCACATGGAACTTTCCGCCCTACACCCCCCGTAAGAGAAAATCCCCCAAAATCAGTGGGAATATGGAAAATTCACTGGGAATATGGAATTTTTATTCTTATTTCAATCTTTACTTTTCTATTTTTAATTTTCATGTTTATTTTTATATTTATTTTTATGTTTATTTTTATGGTTTTTATGTTTAATTTTCGTTTTTATTTTCATTTTTATATATTGTTTACATTTACATTTATGTTTATGATTCAATGTTTATTTTTTTTTATTTTTATTTATTGATGCTCAATTTTAAGGTCCATTTATTTTCAATAATTATCACTCAGGGAGAGTTTATTTTTAAATTTATTTTTCATTAATTTTGATGTTCACTTTTTCATTTATATTTTATTTTTATTTTAATTTAATATATTGTCTACATTTCTGTTCATATTTACTTTTATCTTTCAATGTTTATTTTATTTATTTATGCCACATTTAAAAATAAAATGGTTATTTTCAGTAATTATCAGGGCCAAGAAGAAAATCTCATGTTTCCACTCCATAAATGTGGTAGTAATCTATTTGTTAATAAGTTATAGTGGCAAATACTTTATAAAGATAAACATCAAAATATTCCCCTTGTATTTATATTTATTCATATTAATATATTTATTTTATCTGATTTCATATTTATTGATTTTTTAGTTATTTTTAATATTTTATTTTGTTCTAATACATACAAATATTACAATTTTTTTATTTTATTCTTGCATATATTTTGTAAATTAGTATTTATAATATGTTAATATATTTGTATAACAATATCATTTTATTTTATAACTTATACAGCACATAAATCCTATAGAATTCTAATCTAATTCTATGCCTTTGTTTATATTCAAATACTTTAATTAACTGTGCAAATGTATGGATTTATACTTAAATTTTATAGATATAATTACATACACATTTTGCAAAATTGCAAAATTTTATCTATAATAAACATTTATATCTATTATATATATTAAATATAATAAATATAATTAATAATTTCAATATATAGAATCTATATCATTAATATGGAACATATATATGTGCAACATATATAATTAACATATGCAGCAATAGATAATAATAGAATATCATATATAAATATATTGTATGTCATAAATATGTATAACAATAGAAGAATAGCATATTACATATACAAACCCTATATAATTTAAATGTAATTCGACCATTTGTATACATTTAAATAATATTTTATTAATTAATATATAATAGAGAGTTATATATTGTTTTTATTAATATAATTATTATGTAATTCTTTCATTACATGACTGTCATTTTATCTATAAAGAATGAATATTGAATATAATTAATGTATCTAGTTTTTATATAACATAATTTATGCACAGAAGAATATGTAATAAGTTAATATAACAATGTGATAATAATTTATATGTTAGCATATATGAATAATGTACAATTAAAAAACAATTAATACCTTTATATAAATTAAAATAATACTTTTGTTATGTCATATAAATACATATACTTTTATACAGGTTGTATAGATATATTTTTTTTCTGAAATTATGGAATTTTATCTTTAAAAAATAAATATTGAATTAAGTAAATATTGAATATATTAAATGTATCTAATTTTCATAGACCATACATAACTTACTTATAGAATATGTAATAATCTATAATCTCTAATATGTATGAATAACAATAATTCTTTAACTTAAATAACACATATAAGTCCTATGTAATTAAAATATAAATGTATACATTTGTATACATTAAAATAATATTAATACATATAAATAAATACATATATACCATAAATAATATGTGTCTAATATAAATTTTATTAATATAATTATTCATTTATTTTGTGAAGTTATTTAATTATAAATAACTAGAGTGTAATAAAGATCGAATACATTTAGTGTATCTTTTTATATATTGTTTATAATTAATGCGTAATAGACATAATTTACATACATAAATTAATTAAGAATAATATATAATAAGTGATAATGATAATGATAGTAATAATAAAGATGATTATGATAATGAAAATGGTAATGTAATTATAATGATGATAATGAAAATAATTATAATAATGATAATAATTATTGTCATTATTATGATGTTGGAAATTATAATAATGATAATGACAATAAAAAATAATAAAAGAAGTAAAATTGTAAGCAAAAATAGAATTAGAAATAGTAGAAATAGAAGCAGAAAATGAAAGAGAAAAATAATAAAAAATTTTTAAAATTATATTTAAAATTAGTAGTAATAATGTTGTAACTTATATAACCCACATACATACACATACCAACAATACATAACATACAATTTTAATCCATTTCTCTCCAATTCCCATGTCCCCTCGTAGGCGTGGCTGACTGGCCGCTCTTCAGACGGTCACTCTGCCTGGATGCTGTCCAGTCCTGGGGCCGGCAGTATGATGTGCACAGCCTGTACGGCCACTCCATGGCACTGGCAACGCTCCGGTGAGAATTACGGGAATTCTGGGAATCTTCCTCAGAAGTGACCCCCAGTGACCAACTGACCACTCCAGGCCACCCCTTTCTTCCCTTTTCCCTTCCCATTCACCTTTGTCTTCCCTTCCCCTTCCCTCCCCCTTTCCCTTCCTTTTCCCCTTCCCTTCCTTTCTCCTTCCCCTTCCATTTCCCATTTCCTTTTCTTTCCCTTTCCCTTCCATTATTTTATTCTTATTATTATTCTTTGTTTTTTAATCTCATTTCATTATTCTGTTCTATCATTTTATTTTCTTCCTTTTTTAAGGTAATTTATTTTTTATTTTTGTTTTTAAGGTAAATTATTTTATTCCATTATTTTATTTTATTATATTATCTCCTTTTTATAAGCTAATTTTATTTCATTATTTTATTTTCTCAGCTTATTTTATCTATTTTTAAAGCTCATTTTATTTCATTAATTAATTTCATTATTTTATTCCACTGTTTTATTACGTCCTCTTTTAAGATAATTTTATTTTATTATCTCTTTTTTAAAGCCATCTTATTTCATTACTTTTATTCATTGATGTTCTTATTTTGTGTTGTTATCTTATTCCATTATCTTATTTCACTTTTTTAAAAATTTCATTTTATTTCATTATTTTATTATAATTTTTTTTTTCTATTTTTTAAACTCATTTTATCTCATTTTGACATTTTGTGATTTCAATTTCTTATTTTATCTCCTTCTCTAAACTCATTTCATTTCATTATTTTATTCCTTTATTTTATTCCATTTTTTGTTATTTTCTTTCATTACCTTATTCCATTATTTTATTCTATTATTTAATTTCAATGTCCTTTTCTAATCTCATTTTATTCCACTATTTTATTCCATTATATTTTTCCATTCTTTTATTTTGTTATGTTACTCCATTCTTTCTTTCCATTGTTTCATTTCAGTCTCCTTTTTAATCTCATTTTAATCCATTATTTTATTTAATTTCATTATTTTATTTCACTCCTTTATTTCATTGTTGTATTTTAATCTCATTTTAGTCCATTATTTTATCCCACTATTCCATTTCAATCTCTCTTGTTTTTTTAAGTCTCACTTTAGTTTTTTTCCCCCCATTTTCCCCCATTTTTCACTCCAGGGCTCTAGGCCGGTTGTCCCCAGGGCGCCGCAGCTTCCTGGTGTCCGGTTCAACCTTTGCGGGCTCCGGACGCCTCGGTGGCCACTGGCTTGGGGACAACGCAGCCACCTGGGACCATCTGCGATGGGCTACCCCTGCTCTGCTGGAATTTGGCCTCTTTGGGATCCCCTATGTGAGTTATCAGGGCAAAAACAGGAAAAAAATGTGCAAGGAAATGCCAGGAAAAATCTGGATTAAGTCATTAGAGAGAAGCGGGGAAAATCCACCCAGCAATCCCAAAAATACAAATTAAATAATTAGAGAGAAATAGAAAGTCTGCAAAAATCCCAGGAAAAGCTGCCCAGAAACCCCAGAAAAAATCTGAATTAAATAATACAAAAATGGAGGGAAATCCAGAAAAACTGGAATTTGATAATTATTAGAGAGAAATGGGGTAAATCCACCCAGAAATCCAAGGAAAAACCTGAATTAAATAATTATACAAAAATAGGGGGAAATCCAGAAAAAAACCATAAACAAATAATTCGAGAAAAATAGGGAAAAATCCATCTGGAAATCCCAGGAAAAAACCCAAATTCAATAATTAGAGAGAAACTGGGGAAATCCGCCTGGAAATCCCAAAAATATCTGCATGAATCTGGGAAAATATGTCCAGAAATGCCAAAAAACCCTGAATTTGATAATCATAGAGAAGCAGAGAGAATCCACACTGGAATCGCAGGAAAAAAGCAAATGAAGTAATTATGGAGAAACAGGGAAAATCTGCCCAGAGATCCCAGAAAAATCTGAAATCAATAATTATAGAAAAATGGGAAAAATCCATAAAAACCTGAACTAAATAATTGCAGAAAAGTCAGGAGGGACTGGGGAATTCTGAAAGTGCAGGTGGACAAGAAATAAAAAACTGATGTGAATATTTAAGAGGAAAATGGAACAGGAAAATTTTGGGTCCGAATCTCAGAGATTTGGGAAATTTAATTTGAGTTTTGGTGGCAATTTGGGCCATAACAAGCTGGGCAACAAAAATGTCCTGCTTTTCTTTTAAATTCTACTTAAAACTCAATTTTAACTTTAATTTCAATTTCCATTTTAACTGCAACTTCAATTTCAATCTCAGCTTCTATGTCTACTGTGATTACTTTCAATTTCAGTTTTAATTTCAATTTCCATTTCAACTCAAATATAATTTCAATTTATACCTCAATTTTAAGTCCAACTTCAATTTAATTTTAATTGCAACTTCACTTTCAATTTAAATTTCACTCTAATTTTAATTTCAATTTCAATTTTGATTTCTACTTTAATTTCATTTTCAACTTCAAGTTTAATTTCAGTTTAACATTCCACTTCAATTTCACTTTAAATTTCAGTTTTAATTTAAATTTCTATTTCAATTTTTCTCTCCATGGCAGGTGGGGGCGGCCATCTGTGGGTCCTTGGGGGCAGCTCCGGAGGAACTTTGCCGGCGCTGGATGCAGCTTGGAGCCTTTTACCCCTTAGCCAGGAACCACAACCACGAGAGCAGCACAGTGAGAGAATTCCCCAAAACTTCAGTTTTGGGAATTAAATTTCTATGCTGATGGGTCCAAAATTTGGGGAATTTGGGCTCCCAAGGGTGTTTATGGATGGCAGGGGAAGGTTTGGCATAGTTAAATTTTTAAATTGTTGTCAGCTGGCATAAAATAAATTAAATTAACTAAATTAAATTAAATTAAAAATGGCAAAAAACCTCAAACAAAATAAAATTTTTTAAAAATTAAAAATTAAATTAAATTAGATTTAAAATTTAAAAATAATATTAACAAAGAAATAAAATAAAATAAAAACAGTAAAAATAAAACAAAAAATATAGTAAAATTATTTTTTAAAAAAATTAAAATTAAAATAATTTTAAAAGCCCCAAACAAAGAAACAAACAGAAAAAAAAGTAAAATCCCTGTCTCGGCTGCAGCCGCAGGATCCAGCTGCATTCGGTGCCAACTCAGTGCTGGTGAACTCATCCCGACACTACCTGAACATCCGGTACCACCTGTTGCCCTACCTGTACTCACTGTTCTACCGTGCCCACACCCGCGGAGATACCGTGGCTCGACCACTGCTGCATGAGTGAGTCCAGCCAGGAATGCACCTGGGAATGCACCTTGAGCTTGACTTGAATCTTGATCTTGACCTTGTCTTGGATCTTGACTTGAATCTTGGTCTTGGATCTTGAGCGTGACTTAGATCTTAATCTTGGTCTTGACTTGGATCCTGATCTTGACTTGGATCTTGAGCTTGAACTTGATTTGGTCTTGATCTTGAGCTTACCTTAGATATTGACTTGGATCTTGGTCTTAATGTTGACTTGGATCTTGATCTTGACTTGGTCTTGATCTTGATCTTGATCTTGATCTCGATCTTGATCTTGACTTGGGTTAACCTTGATCTTCATTTAGATTCTGATTTTGACTGGGTTTTTGATTTTGAACTTGATCTTGACTTGGATTTTGAACTTGATCTCAACTTGGATCTTGATCCTCATCTTGACTTGGATCTTGATCTGGATCTTGATTTGGATCTTGACTTGGATCTGAATCCTGATCTTGACTTATATATTGATCTTGGTCTTGACTTGCGTCTTGACCTTGATCTTGTTTTGGATCCTGACCTTGACTTGGTTTGTGATTTCAAACTTGATCTTGAACTTGACTTGGATCTTGATCTTGACTAAGACCATGACCTTGACTTGGACCTTGATTTGGATCTCAACCTTGATTTGGTCTTGATCTTGATATTGGCTGGGTCTTGAACTTGGCCTTGATTTGGGTCCTTGTCCTGATGGGACACTTTTGGTTGAGTTCTGTTTCCCCCTCAGACTGAGACTGATGAGAGAGAGGCAGTTTTCTCTTGTTTGGATTTGGTTGTTTATTCTTCTTTTATCTGCATTACATGTATACAGGGTACAAGAAGCTACGTGCACCAAGATAGAAGGGTGCAAAATGGCTAACAAAGAACTTTCCCAAGGTCTTTTATATGTACATTTATCCAATTAACAAATGCTAAGTAAATTATTTTTCTTAGTGATCCAATGACCCAACACCTGTGTGCTGCACTGCAGCATTCTCTATGCAGTCACTTACTACTACCCAAAAACCTCTAGAAGAAGATGAAGAAGAAGGAAGTAGGAAGAAGAGACAACACCTTAAATCTTCCGTCATGTCTTTTGTTCTCTAAACTATCTTAAACTCTAAACTTTAACTTTTTCACTCAGTGACTTAAGAAAATTTTCTAATTTACACACTTGCACTCCTAGTTTTTCTATTTAACTTTAACACTTGTTTTCATGGTGTTATATGAAATTCAGTGCTTCCGTGGATGTCAGATCCAGGTATCAAACATAAGGGCACACACTCTGTACCTCTAATTCCAGCAGGCCCTAATCTTGAGTTGGATCTTGGTCTTGACTTGCATCTTGACTTCTGTCTTAATCTTGATTTTGATTTGGATTTTGATCTTGACTTTGACCTTGACTTTGACCTTGACATTCACCTAGTTCACCCTGGAGAAAATGAGGCCCATCCCTCCCCAGAACCCCCTGAGAGGAGAGTTTGGCCAGGTGAGGGTGATCCCTTCCCAGTGTAATGCATGCCAGCCCCAGACTCATTTGCATAATTAATGCATCATTAACAAGCTGAATTTGCTCCACATTGCCTCCATCTGAAACAATTCTGGGATACAGTGCATTTTAAACATCTGAGATCTTGAAGGGTTAAAACAACATGAATTAGCCTTAATTAACATGCAATTAATTAGCCACTTAGTTAATTAATGCCGCTAACAACTCTGCTTTGCTGCCGGCCCAGGTTTTACGCTGAGGAGGCCACATGGGACGTGAATGGGCAGTTCCTGTGGGGTCCAGGGCTCCTCATCACCCCTGTGCTCGAGCCCGTAGGTGGAATTCCCCCAATTTGCACTGGGAATTACTGCAAAAAGCCCAAAACTGAATTTCTTGGTCCTTTATTCTCTCGAATCTGGGGTTTCTCTCCAGTTTTAAATTGTAATTCCCTGACTTTGGGAGGATCAATTTCCCCCTCCTGGTCTGGATTTTAAAGCTGGAGAAGAGAGGAAAAAAAATTGTTTAAAAATCTTATTTAAATACAATTTTCTTTAATATAAATTTCTCCTTAAATTATTACTTCTTAAATTTCATTTTCTCCTAAAAATTCTTATTTTTAAAACCTGATTTTCTCCTTAATTTATTTTTTATATTTAGTCCCTTCCTAAATACTTTCAAAATTTCATTTTCTGCTTAATGTATTTCAAAAAATTATTTTTCTCCATAAATTATTTTCTCCTACATTTATTTTTTTCCTTAAATTATTTTTATTCCATTTTCTGCCCCACAATAATAATAAATTTTAATAGTTAGTAATTTTCTTTCTTTTTCCCTACTTAACATATTTTTAACATTTAATTTTTTTCTTAAATTGCTTTTTAATTTAAATTTTCCACTTCTGCATTCATTTGCTTCTCAATGTATTTTTCCTTAAATCAATTTTTCTTAAATTTTCTCCTTTTTCTCCATTTTCCCCTTAAATGTTGATTTTTAACCTACTTTTCTTGTGATTCATCGCAACAAAAAATTGCGATTTTTGTTTTTTCTGTTGCAAAACCTTTGCAAATCACTCTGGATTTCTTGGAGTGGAACCAAATATTCCATAAACACAGGAAATATCAGCAAGAAAAGGGAAATTTGGGTGATTTAATGATTTCCATTAATATTCTGTGACTTTGTGCTTGGAGCACTCCAATTTTGGGTTAAATACAGTGAATTTCCATTAATGGCTTTGATGATGTAGCACTCAGGCCCTTCCAACCCAAAGCATGGATGCCCGGGTTAAATTCTGGTATTTTAGACTTCTTTGATTTGATGATTCTCCACGTTTTGGGATACTTAAAATTAACCCTGAAAAAGCAAAATCCTGATGGAATTTTGGTGATTTTAGGCAATTTTGGGTGCTTGTTGCTGGAATAATCCATGTGTCCCCACCTGCAGGGTGTGGAGGTGATCTCGGCTTACATTCCCGACGCTGTCTGGTATGAGTATGAGTCGGTGAGTCCAGGGTGTCCAGAAGTTAAAATTCCTTAATTACTTTAATACATGGATAAAAACCTGAAATGCTGAATAAATAAATAGAGGAGTAACACTGTTCCCTTCTCTTCCCCTTCCCCTTCCTCCTTTTTTCCCCTCCTGCTCTTCTTCTTTCTTCCTCTTTCTCCTCTTCCACATGTTCCGCACATTCCTCCTTGCCGTCCTCCTCCTTCTTCCTTGTTTTCTTCCTCCACCACATCCTTCTCCTCTTCCTCTCCTTCCTCTTCTTCCTCTTCCCTGTTCTCCCCTTCTTCCTTCTCCTCCTCCTGCTGATCCTCCTACTCATCTTCATTTTCCTCCTTCTTTCTCTTCTTCCTTCTTTTCCCCTTTCCCCTCCTTGCCCTCCTCCTCCCCTTCTTTCTCCTTCTCCCTTTCCTCCTCCTCCTCCACTTTCCCCTCCTCTTCCTCTTTTCTCCTCCACCTCTTCTCCTTTTCTTCTTCCTTCTCTTCTTCCTCCTTCCCCTCCCCTTTTTTCTTCTTTTCTCCTTCCCCCTCTTCTTCCTGCTGCTTCTCCTGTTCTTCATCTTTTTCCTCCTCCTTTTTCCTTTTCATTTTCCTCCTTTCTTCTTCTCCTTCTCTTCTTCTTCCTCCTCTACATCCTCCTCCTCTTCCTCCTCCTCCTTCTTCTCTTCTTTCTCGTCTCCTTCCTTCTTACTCTTGCTCTTCCTCTTCTTCATCCTCCTCCTCTTCCTCTGCTTTTTCCCTCCATCTCTTCTTCTTTTTCTTCCTCTTCCTCCTCTTCCTGTTTCTCCCTTTCCTTTTGTTCCTCCTCCTCCTCCTCCTCCTCTACCTCCTCCCCCCCTGCTTTTCACCCATCCCTCCCCCCCGGTCATCCCTGGTGTTCCAGGGCTCCAGGCTGTGGATGCGGAAGCAGTGGACTCACCTTTACCTGCCTGCAGACAAGCTGGGGCTGCACCTGCGCGGGGGTCACATCTTCCCCGTGCAGCACCCAGCCACCACCACAGCTGCCAGGTAACACCAGCAGGGGTGGGGCCGACGGGTTGGACAGAGATGGGGATGAAGGTGGACAATGACGATAATGATGATGATTATTATTTCTCCATCTTTGTCTTTTTCATCAGCTTCTTCTTCATTTTCACATTGCCGTTCTTCTTCTTGTTCTGTTTTCTTCTTCTTCTTCTTAGTTTTCTTCTTTTCTTCTTGTCATTGGCAATCTTCACCATTTTTGTCTTCATCTTCCTCTTTTTTTTGTCTTCTTCTTCATCATCTTCCTGATCTTCATCTTCTTTATCTTTGTCTTCTTTCTTGCCTTCACCTTCCTTTTTATCTTTGCCCTTTTTGTGTTCCTCTTTTCTTTTGTCTTCTTCCTCTTCCACTTCCTCATCTTCTTCATGTTTTTCATCTTCATCTTCTGTGTCATCTTTTTCTTCAATGTCTTTGTCTTCTTCATTTTTTTCTTCTTCATTATCTTCTTGCTGTTCTTCTCTTCCTTCTCTTCCATCTTCATTTTTGTCTTTTTATCTTTAATTTTCATCTTCTTCATCTTCTTCATCTTTGTTGTCTTTGTCTTTTTTGTTGGCTTCTTCATCTTCTTTAGCTGTCATCCTCCTCTTCCTCTTCATTTTCATCTTTTTCATCTTTGTCATCTTCTTGTCTTCATCTTCATCTTTTTCATCTTCATCATTTTCGTCTTTGTCTTCATCTTCATCTTCTTAATCTTCTTCATTTTTCTTCTTTCTTTTTCTTTTTCCTTTTTAATCTTCTTCATTTTCTTCTTGATCTTCTTGACCATCTTTATCTCCGTTTTTGTCTTCATCTCCCTCTTCTTCCTCTTCATCTTCTTTTCCTTCCTTATCTTCCTCTTGCTCTTCTGCATCTATATCTTCTTCCTCTTCTTTTCCTTCATTGTCTTCTTCTTTCTCCTCTCCTTCTCCATCTTCTTTGTCTTTTTAGTTTTCATCGTTTTCATCAGCTTCTTTGTCTTCAACATCATGGTCATCATTATCTTCATCTCATTCCACAATATTTACTATTTCCATAGTGAAATTTGGGAATTTCCATCCCTGCCACAACCTCATCCATTTTTTACCAATTACCCAAATCTTGATTAATTTCTTCCACCTGCTTAGGGATTATCTAATTATCCTTGATAAAATAATTTAATCATTATTAGAAGGATTTTATCCTGATGGAAGAAAATTGTCCAACACCAAAAATTCAGACAACAAGGAAGTTTTGAATCCCTGATAAACAGAAATTAATAAAATTAATAATACTCATTAAAATTAATTGGCTTCTTAATTAATGAATTATATACAGTTGTGGCTTGTCCCCTGTTTTCCAGCCGCAGGAATCCCATGGGGCTCATCGTGGCACTGGATGAGAACCAGGAGGCAACGGGGGAGCTTTTTTGGGATGACGGAGAATCTGCAGGTGAGACGGCTACAGCAAAAATTCCCTGAATCTGCTCAGCTTTGGGTCACTGAACTGATTTCAAGGAAGGAGAATAAAAGAAAAGAATACAGAAATATTTTTTAAATTATGCAAATATAAGATATTTGAAATTTTCAAAATATTTAAATATTTATTTTAAAAAAATTAAAATTAAAAAAGTTTAGAAGTTAAAAACATTTTAAAATTAAAAATAATTGAGTTCTTAATATTTATTTTAGAAACATTTAAAATATTTTATTAATATTTTTTTTAATTTACTTTTTTACAGCTTTTAAAAATATTTAAAAATTTAAAAATAAAATAAATGTATTTTGAATTTTATACTTAATTTTAAATTTTATAAACTATTTATATTTTGATTCCTATTTCCTGTAGTAAAGAATGGATATTTTCTTTTAAGAAATAAAAATTCAAAATATCCAATTTAAGAATAATTTTTAACCTTTCAAATTTACATTTGAAATAATATATGAATAAAAAAATATATAATATAGTATTCAAAACAAAATTCAAAATATATTCATTTTTAAAAAACTTTTAATCTTTAAAATTGCATTTAAAATTTCAAATAGCCAATATATATTTTAAAAACATTAAAAATATAAAAAATTCTAATAAAAATCTCAGGTTGGGAAGTGGAAACTCAAGATTTTGAGTGTTTAAAATTAAAAAATTAAACATTTAGAATTTTTAGATTAAAAAAATTATTAAAAATAGTTTTTTAAAGTATTTAGGAACTATTTGGAAAAAATTAATTTTGGAAATGAAATACATTTCAAATTTTCTGAGGTTGCTCCAAAGGGTCTCTTTAGTGCATGTTTTCACTGGAATTAAATAATTTTGGACACTCAAATATTTCAACAACATTCATCCTTCAATGGCCATTTTCCCCCAAAAAATGGCAAAATATTTGAGTTTTATTGATTTTGAGTGAAATAAAATATTTTAAAAACTTGAAGTTCCTTCACCATGACAACCAGAATGAGAAATTATTCAAAAAGGCCAAAATTTTGAGATAAAATGGCAAGTATTTGGCATTAATATAGGAGGATTTAATTGGAGTTTATGGATTTGTGACAAGAGGAAAATATTTGGGAAAAAATTCTTGAATATGAGGGAAACTGCATCAAAATGAAAGAAGAATTGCATTGTTGGGGAAAAAAATTAGTTCTTTTGGTTCAGTTTTTAATTTAATTTTTAATTTTATCATTTTACTCTCATTCCTTTATATTTCATTTTTACTGATTTATAATTCACTTTTAAAATAAAAAGTGAAGTATATAATTTTCTTCCTAATTGAAATTGAATTTTCTGATTCAATAATTAAGGACAGGGCAATTATTTTCAGAATGGGGGGTAAAATGGGGTAAAAAGGGGCAGATTTAGGGGGCTTTGGGCTCGCATGGCTGGGATAGAGAAAAACGTGGGAGTTGAGGGAGACTCTCCCACAAAAGAAAGGTATTTAAGGAAGAACAGACATTTCAATGCCCCACATTGCTTCAGAATGGGAATTTTAATGAAAATTAAATCTATAATTACTTACTTAATCGAATTATATTTCTTTTTAATTAAAAGTAAAGACTTAATTGGAAGACTAATAGGTGTTAAATTTTAAATTGTAAATTGTTTATATATTTGTATATAAATGTATATTTCATATCTATTCTAACAGATATCTAGTATATAGACAATAATAATATTAATATTAATAAAGTATTAATTATATAACAATAAATATGTATGTTATGTTATATATTTTATAATTAGCAGGATTATAACTATAAAAATTTTATAATATGATGGCATATTGTAATCATTAATTACTGCTTATTATTTCTATTATTATTACTACTACTATTATTATTTTTCTCCCCATTTTAGATACTGTGGGCAGCAAATCATACATTTTCTACAACTTCTGGTTTTCCAAAGTGAGTCACAAACTTTAAAGCAGTGAATTTTAATTTCTGGTTTAATCAATAACATTTTCCATTAATGATTACAGATTAAATTTGAATCCATAACACTTCCCAGCCAAGTTCCCTTTTCCTCCCCCTTTTCCTTAAAGTATTTCCTAAAAAATTTAAATATTTGGTAATGTGAAATTTTAGAGAGCCATTGCTTGGCCAAGATGGCAGTCTGAGATTAATCTTTTTTAATATTATAATTATTAACATCTGATAGTAATGATTTTATTTTTATCTTAATACTTTTAAAATATTTTAAATAAAAATTAAATTTAATTAATTGTATATCACTGTTATTACTTTTTCCTTTCCTAAGTATATAATTATAATAATCATGTTTAATTATATTTTATAAAAATTTCATTTCAGTATTACTAATAGTATTTAATTGAACTATTTTATAACTAAATTAATAAATTTTATTACTATTTTATTAGTGAAATATATGAAGATATTATGACCATTAATATTAATATATATTGTTATGATGTATATTGATTATAATAATGCTAATATTGATAATGATGATAAAAACAATGTGTTATATATATGTGTGTATATATAAATAAAAAAAATAATTTATCATTTTAAAGATTATTGAGATACATAAGTATTTTCATTTTACACTTCCAGGGCATGTATTTCTAATATAATTTTTAAACGTATTTGTATTTATAGAATTGTTCAAAATTACTTCCAGAATTTTATTTTGATTTGCAAGGATAAAATATAATATATATATATATTATATATATTATATTATTATTAATATATAATTATTAATTACTATATAATAATATAATTACTATACTACATATAGTAATTATACTATAATTACTATATAATTATTAATTACTATATAATAATATAATTACTATATATTAATTATTATATTAATACAACATAATTATTAATAATATTATTGATATAAATATACAATATACAATACTGTAATGTCAAATATATTAGAATATATCAATATATGATATATGATATTGGTATATTATATATGATAAAATATAATAAAAATATATATTTTAAAATTTTCCTTTGAAATGGTATTTAAATAAATTATATATTTATAAATATTATTTATATAAACTAAATATATCTTTTTTTACACTTCCCATCTGAAATGAAACAAAATTCTCCTGTTTCACCCCAAACTGTCCCTGTTCCCCCCAAGACTGTGTTGGAGCTGTCAGTGGCCCACAACAACTTCTCAGAGCCTCATGGGCTGGAGTTCCAGGAACTGCGCGTGCTGGGGCTACGGCAGGCGCCACTGGCCATCACCGTGACATCCAGCAAAGCCACTGTCCCATCACACCACAATCTCACCTATGACGCTGCCACACAGGTGAGGGAGGGGCAGGGAAAGTTTGGGCTTGGAAAATGGAAATTCGGTTTGATGGGAATGGCAGAAATTGGGTTATGGGTAAGTGATTATACTTTGTAAATTTGTATTTGTTTAAATTAATAATTGCACCTAAATTTATTTCTTTTAGTTGAGTGGTGTCGATGTATTAATATTTAGCACTTGAATATTAATTATGTGCTATAAATATGTATTATATATTTATATATTACATAATAATATTAGTGTGTCCACATAGGCTTGTAATTACATTAATAATTCTATGTAATGTATAATGTTATATTATACCATATATTCTTAATGACATATATGATATATGAATGTAGTAATTATTTTTATACTACTGTATTTTGTATTGTATATTATATTTCAGTTGGTATAATCTATATTAAAATTGGATTGCCTATCAATAATAATAGTTAAATATATAAAAATATATTTTATATTCCTTATATGATGAATATATTATCTGTAATTTTATTACGTATGCATCAATATATATATGTATCTATATATTTATATATAAATGCATTTATAAATATAAAATACAGATTTTTATAGATTTGTATGTCATGTAGTCTTTTATATTATTGATTTCTCTCTATAAAATATAAAACATACATAATATATAGCACTATTCAATGAGTAATTATTAATATTATTAACGTTAATGTAGCATTATTATATTTATATTTATATTTTAATGTTATATATTATCTATTAATTGATATATGTAACAATTTGAATTATATATAATAGATATATCTTATATATATTAATTCAAATATAAATATATAATATATATTTTCATATATCTCTACATTATATAGCATATAATACATACATTGTATGTAGTATATAATACATAATATATAATTCATAAAATACCATAATATGGTTTAGATATCAATACGTAAATATAAGCACATTATTTATACACATATAGTTTAGAGAATACCTTATATTGTTTTTGTATATTTTTAGACATACGAAATATATAAATATATAATAATAATTTCCTATACATGTATTAACAGTATATTTTTAATAAATGATATATTAATATAGTAGTTATTATTCTATGATAAATTTTCTACTTGAAATTATATGTAAAATGATACATAAAATACTTTGCTTTACATTTTACATTGTATTTTACAATGACCCATTAATTGACAGCTCATAAATTAACATTTCATTTATAACAATTAATTTTCAGGTCGCCATAGTCCAGGGGCTGCGTCTGCGCCTCGGTCAGTCCTACAGCCTGCACTGGACACTGGGGACACGCGACAGTGACCGCTTTGATTGTCATCCTGCCGAGGGTGCCTCCCGTGAGAGTTGTGAGCACCTTGGCTGCATCTGGAATGTGAGTGATCACCCAGGATCTTTGAATATCTGGGGTTTGGGGAAAGAGAAAACTCCGGGAAAGCAGAAATTCACAAAAATCAAAAATTTCCCTGTAGGGAGGAGCAGAAAGTCTTAAAGGAAAGAAGTTGTGGGGAATGAAAATTCCTGGAAAATAGAACGTTGTGAAAATTGAGAATTTTTCTGCAGGGAAACAAGTGATGAACAAAAAGTTAAAATAAAAATATTTCAGAGAGGGGAAATTTCTGGAAAGCAGAAATTTGTGAAAATTTAGAATTTGTCCATAAAGGAATTAATGATGAGTGAAAAGTTGTTACAAGGAAAAAAAAAATTGTGGAAAGTGAGAACTTTTAAGGAGAAATAGCCACAAAAATTTCTGAGAATGAAAAATTGCTGAAATGCAAGAATGTTTGAGAAGCAAAAATTTGCAAAAAGGCAAGATTTTTGAAAAGCCAAAGATTTCTGAAGAGGAAAAATTCACGAAGAGATGATTGTGGAAAGCAGGCATTTGAGAAATTAAAAAAATTCTCAAATAAAAAAAACTCTTGGAAAAGGTAAATTTTTAATAGCAAAAACTTGTCAATAGCAAATATTTGTGAAAAGTAAAAAAATCTGCTGAAAACAAAAATTTGTCCAGTGGAAATGTTTGTGAAAAGTGGAAATTCCAAACAGGGAAAGAATTGTAGAGAGCAAATATTTGAGAAATGCAAGAATTTCTGAAAATGGTGTATTTTTGAAATGAAAGAGTTTGTAGAAAATGTAAGATTTTTAGGGAGCAAAATTTTCTGAAAACTTGTGGAAAGCTGAAATTTTAGAAAAAGTGAAAATTGTGAAAAGACAAAACTTTCAGAATGGACAAAGAACTTGTGAAATACCAAAATTTGAAAAGAGCAAAAAAATGTAAAAAGGAAAGATCTGGGAAAACAAAAAATCTGGGAAAAACTAACTGGGAAGAAGATTCCATAGGGGAATTTTAAGGTTAATTAGTCTGTTTAAAGGGGTCACGTGATTTTGCTCATTAATTTTGGGCAAATCCTCTGGAAAATGCCCAAACAGGAAAAAAAAATGGAGTTTTGAAGGTGTTTTGTTGTTAATTTAAGCGAAAATCATAGAAAAAGAGAATTTTGGATTATTGGCATATCTGCATTTCTGGACAGCTGGGAAAGCATTAATTAAGGCTAATTAATTCTATAATTAATCAATGATTTCTTTATAGGGATTGAGAGGTTCATTGGGGTTTTATTGATCAGTAATAGTGCCAAATTTGAGGCAAAACCACTCATTAACCAGTTTTCTAGTTAAAAAAAATTACTTTCTGGGATAAATTATTACAAAAATGTGCCATAAATTCAAGAATTCCTCATAATTCCCAGGAAAATACCTCAGGCGTCCGTGTCCCCTACTGCCACTACAACGGTTCCGATAACGGATACTCTGCCTCGGACATCAGGTACTCGCCCACCGGAGCCACGGCCACCGTGACCCTAGAGCGCCGTGGCCATGCCAGCACCACTGCGGCCACTATACCCATTGAGACCCTGGGCCTGGAGGTGACCTTCCACATGGACCACCTGCTGCAGTTCAAGGTGGGGCCTTGTTAGTTTGGTAAGTAATGAATGAATTAATTAGGAAGCTGGGTGGATTTTGGTTCAATTTGGCTTAATCTGGTGGTTGAAGTTTTATTTGTTATTTTTTGTTATTTGCTGTGTAACATGTTCTGTTTTGTGGACCAGGTTTTATAGTTATATAGGTGATAGCTTTCATTTTCATTTGTAATATTTTTATTTTATTTATTATATATTATATTATTTCTTATAGATTGATTTATATCCTGTATTAAATATTTTACACTACACTCTATTATTATATATTACATATTATATATTATTTTATTTATTTTTCTTCATTTATTTTTTTATATTACTGGTTATATATGATACAAAATAATAGATAATATTATTAGAAAATGTATATTAGGCATTATACATGATAAAGAAATAAAAATATGGAAATAGAAATGGAAATAGAAATAATATAACTATAATACATCATATTGTATTGTATCATATTACGGTATATTATGCATATTATACCATAACATATTTAATTTTATGGGTTATTATATTTATATTTACTTATATTATTGTGTAGTAATAATTCTAATCTACAATTGTAATATCATGCAGTTAGAAACTATTAATTAGTTATATTTGGGGATCAATTCCCATCAGCCAACAGGAAAACAGAGAAGTGTTGTCATCAATTTTTTTCCCCCTGGAAATGCAAGTGGCTCATTTAAATGTATAATGTTAAAATACTGAAATGTTGAAGTTTTGAGATTTTGAAGTTCTGATATTTTGAAATTTTATTTTGAAATTTTTGCAGTTTTAAATTTTACAGTTTGAATTTTTGAGGTTTTCATAAGCTGAATTTTCAAGTTAGAAATGTCAAAATGTTAAAAATTTGAAATGCTGAATTGCTGGCATTTCAAAATTTTGAATTTAAAAATTCTTTATTGAGAAATTTCTATATTTTACATAGTTAAATACTGAGATTTTGAGATGTTGAATTTTTGAAATTTAGAAATTTTAAAATTTTGAAGTGCGGAAATATTGACATTTTTAGTCTTGATTTTTAAAAAATGCTTTATTTAGGAATTTCTACATTTTAAAAGTTTTCAGTGCTGAAATTTTGAAATGTCCAAGTTTTGAAATGCTGATATTTTTAAAATGTGTAAAGGATGATATTTTGAAATTTTGGAATACTTAAAATATTTAAAACATCTACATTTTAATATTTATTTTTGTTTTTTAACATGTTTGGAATTTCAAAATTTTAACACTTTGAAATGGTAAGTAGATAATTTTGAAATTTTGAAATTTTGGATTTTTTTAATCTGTCAATTTTGATATTTTTTATTTTTCTGTCACAGATTTACGACCCTGCCACTCAGCGGTACGAGGTTCCAGTGCCACTCTCACTCCCGGGCACCCCCCAGGCCTCAGTCCAGCACCGCCTCTATGATGTCACCATCCAGGAGCGACCCTTTGGGGTCCAGGTGCGGCGCCGCAGCAGTGGCACCGTCATGTGAGTCCACTCTTTCACTTTCCCTTTCTTTTTTGATTTCATTTTACGGCTCCTCATTTAAATGTTAGCTTTTGGTTTTTTATCTTCTCATTAATTCTTCGTTTATTTTTTCACTGAAACTTAAATTACATTTTTTCTTTTCCTTTTTTCTCCCTTGCTATTGGTTTTTGTTTATTTTTTTTGTTTTCCCCTATTTTTTTAACTCTGTGTTATGTTATATTTATGAGGGCTTCTTTCCCTATGTTTTAATTATTTTCTATTATTTTTGCTATTTCTTCCTGGTTGTTTTTCAGTATTTCAAAAAATTTCTTCCCTATTTTTATACTATTCCACTATCTTTGTCCTATTATTGTGTTATTTTAGCCTAATTTTGTATTTTATCCTAGTTAAATTTTTTAACATATTGTTCCTATTTTTTCCATGTATTTGTCCATTCTTTGTAATTTAGTTCCAACATTTTTTTATCATTTTTTTTCACTTCCATTCAATTTTTGTAATTTCCCCCCATTTTACCTCTATATTTTTAGTATTTTGTCTCATTTTTGACTTCTTAATGCTATTTTTGTATTAGTGGTCCCACTTTTAAATGTTTGGTCCTACTTATGGGGGTGGTTTCCCTATTTTCGTAAATATTAATGGCCATATTTTGCCCAGTTTTTAATTTTTTTCCTACTTCCACATTTATTGTCCAAGTTTTTCAGTTTTTGACCTATTTTTTAAATGTTCTCCTATTTTTTAAAAAAAATTTTGTCTTTTTTTCATACTTTTGTGTTTTGGGCCATATTTATATTATATATTATATTATATATATTATTTATATTATATATTATAGTTTATATTCTTCATACTATTTTTATTCTTTTCAACTTTCACTTTCATCCTAATATTTGCATTTTAATCGGGTTTTAGTTTTTCTTTCTTATTTTGTGTCTTATTTTTACATTTTTATCCTGTTTTGATTTATTTTGTTCCATTTTTGTATTTTTTCATCCAGTATTTATTTCCCCCTACTTTTATTTTTGTCCTTTTTATTCCTTTTTCTATGTACATAACTCTTCTCTATTTTTTGCTTATTTTTGTAATTTTTCCATATTTCTATATTTTAACCTTATTTTTATCTTTTTTCCTTTTTTCTCTATTTCTCCATTTTTATCTTTTCTCCTTATTTTTGTACTTTTTACCATTATTTTAGCCTTTTTTCACCTATTTTTAGCTTTTCTCCCTATTTTTGCACTTCCCCCCATTTTAGCCTTTTTTCACCAAATTTATACTTCTACCTTATTTTTGGGTTTTTCCCTTTTTTTTTTTTTTTTGCCTTTTTTTTTCCTTATTTTTATCTTTTCTCCATAGTTTTGGGTTTTATCCCCTTTTAAATTTTTCCTTATTTTTTCACTTTTCCCCCCCATTTTTCCTTTTTCCCCTATTTTTATTTTTTCTCCCTATTTTTCATTCTCCCCCCCTTTTTTTTTTTGCATTTCCCTTATTCACGTTCTTATTCCCTCCCCTTATTTTCATGATTTTTCCCAATTTCACTCATTTTCACCCCGTTTTCATCCAATTTCCAGCTGGGACTCGCAGCTGCCGACATTCATGTTCAGTGACCAATTCCTGCAGATCTCCACACACCTCCCAGCACCGTTTGTGTTTGGCTTCGGCGAGACTGAGCATGACGCCTTCCGCCACAACCTGGACTGGCACACCTGGGGCATGTTCACTCGTGACCAGCCCCCCGGCGTGAGTCTGGAATTCTATGGCTTTTAGAAGGAAAAACATAAAGGAAATGAGGAAATGGCTTTTGAGTGGGTTCTTCTGTGAAGGAGAGGTTGTTCCATGCTGGGGGATAAAAAAAATTATATGTATATTTACATTTACATTTATATTTATATTTATGTTTAAATGTATATTTATATTTAAGTTTTAATTTTGGTTTTAATTTTAAATTATACTTATTTTTTAATTTTAATTTTTGTTTTTACATTATACATATTTATTTCTATTAATACTTTTATTCTTATATATTTATATAATTATATTTTAAATATTTATATTTGCTCTTACTTTTTCATATTGTTTATATTTACATTCATATGCATACTTATATATTAAAATTATCAGAAATTTATTATTAAATTAAGTTGATTATAATAAACAGATTTGATTGTGATATAATTAGATATTAGAATCTAGATATAAGATCCATCCCAACTCAACTCAACCCAATCCAACCCAACTGAACCCAACCCATTCTTTACCCAATAGCTCCTCCACTGTATCTACAATGATCAATAATTTACTGCTAATTGGTACAAATATTGATAAATGCTCTAAATATTAATAAACCCTATAAAAATTGGTAATCCATTGATAAATAATGGGATGTTTTCCATGTCTTCCCAATCCATCATGTCAATTTTTGGGACAGTACAAGCTGAATTCCTATGGTTTCCAACCTTTCTACATGGGGCTGGAAAAGGATGGCAATGCTCACGGTGTCCTGCTGCTCAACAGTAACGCCATGGGTAAAAAACACCTCAATTCCTCTTTTTCTCCATGGATTTTTCCAAAATCCTCCATTTTTCAGCTCTAATTTGGGGGGTTGTCACCTTCTTTTCCCTTTACTATTTTTCCAGATGTCACTTTCCAGCCAACCCCAGCCCTCACCTACCGCACTGTTGGTGGCATCCTGGATTTCTATCTGGTCCTAGGGCCAACTCCTGAGGAAGTGGTGCAGGAATACACAGAGGTGACAATCGGGGGGAAGCCAAAGGGAATTTGGGCAGGCTTTGAGGGATTTGTGGGGCCTCAATTATTTAGGCAGATTGGGGGGTTTCAGGAGGTTTTTGGATGTTTAGGGGGGATTTTTTCAAGGGGTTGGGTTTTTCAGGTTTCTTTTTGAGGCTATTTTATTTTATTGGAGTTTTCCTTGTGGTTGCTATATTTTTTAATGTTTGCCCTGGGTTACCCTTTTTTATTTCTGATTTTGGGAGGATTGTCAGTTTGTCTTGGTTTGGGGGGTTTTTTTGTGTTTTTTTTTAATGCAATTTTCAATGTTATTTTTGATTTGGGGTTTGAGGTTTTTCCAGGGGGTTTTCTTCATGGTGTTTTTGCTGGGGTTATTTTTAGGATTTTTTGTGTTGTGTTTATTTCTAAAATTTTGGGAGGTTTGGTGTTTTTTACATGGGTGGTTATTGGGTTGGTTTGATTTATGGGGTGGGTTTAGAGGAATTTTTAGGGGATTTTGGAGACCATTTTGATATTTTTAAGGTTTTTTATGTTTTTTGCCTTTTTGGAAGAGAGTTGGTTCTTCTTGTGGTGTTTTAGGGGTGTTTATTTTAGGGAGTTCCTCATTTTTGAGGGGTTTTGAAGATTATTTGCTATTCTGAAGTATTTTCATTTTGTTTTTTTGGGGGCAGTTTATTGTTTTGGATTTTTGGAAGGCTTGCAATTTTCCTTGTTATTTTAAAAGGAGTTTTTTTGTTTAGGTGTTTTGGGAGGGTGGTTTTTACTGGGGTGGTTTTGCAGATTTTTTTTTTTTTTTCTAGGGGCTTGAATTTTATTGGCTTTGATTTTTTGGGGAAGTTTTAGTTTGGGGATTTTGGGCTTTTGTTTAATTTGGATTCCTTTGAGAGATTTGAGTTTTTCTGGGTTTTGCCATTTTCTCTGGTTCCTTTCTGTCTGTTTTCCTTCTTCCCCTAGTTCCTTTTTTGCAGGGCTTTTATTTCTTTATTTTAAAATTTATTTCTAGTTCACCTTAAATCACTTTTTATTTCTTCAGTGGGGATCTTTTTGTTGCTTGGGGCAGTGTGATTTTGTTTTTCCTTTTTTTTTTGTTCATTTGCTTGGGTTTTTTGTTTGATTTCTTGTTTGGTTTTTAGAGTTTTTTTCTCTATTTCCCTAAATCATGCTGTTTTCCCCCATGCCAGCTGGTGGGACGCCCAGTAATGCCTGCCTATTGGGCCCTGGGCTTCCAACTCTGCCGCTATGGCTATGAAAACGATGCCGAAATTGCCCAATTGGTCAATGACATGAACCGAGCCCAGATCCCTCTGGTGAGTTCAGCCCCCAGCCTTGGGGGATTTTCAGTGAAATTCAAGAAAATCCGGAGGGAGGTTAGGATCACCTTTCCCTGGGATTTTTTGAGGAAAAAATGTGGCATGTGAAAAAACAGGTTTTCGCTGGATTATTCTGGAATGCCATATTAAAAATATATTTATATATTAAAAATATAATTATAATAATATAAAATAATGTCATATATAGATGTTACATACTATATCTATCTATATTTGTATATTTTAATACTCCCCAATTATACAAATATAACATATTTAGAGAAAACTGACTTTTATAAAAAACACTGCAGACCATAAACAATGTCTATTGTTATAACTCTTATTGTATTATAATTATTGCTCTTATTTTGTCATAATGTAATTAATATGCATTCATTTCTTTTTTATTATTTGTTATGTATAATGCAGATCTTTTGATTCGCTATATAAAATATTATATACAATATTGACTATCATAGTAGGAAATAAATTAGTTAATATCTTATTCTGGGATTTCTATGATGGATGGTGACAAGATCACCATAAATGATCAATGCCTTTTAAATTTCTTCAACTTTCATTTAATTTTTTTTTTCTTTCTTCCTGTTTTTTTCATTTTGGCTGTTTTCCTTTTTTTTATGTCACCATTTTTTCATTACCTTTTTATGCTTTTTTCTTTTTTCTTTTTTTTTCTTTTTCCCGTTTTTATATCTATTCTCTTTCTGCTTTTTTGATTTTGATTTTTTTTCCATATTTCCATTTATCCTTTACTTTAAATTTCCCTCTTTCTTCTTTCTTCCTTTTCACCAATTTTCTATTTTGCTTTTTTCTTTCTTTTACCCATTTTTTCTTTATCGCACTTTTCCCCATTTTTTTTGCTTCCCCCTTTCTTTCATTTTTCTCTTTTTTCCATTATTTTCTCCTTTTTTTCATTCTTCTCCCTTTCCCCCATTTCTTCTTTCCCCCTTTTTCCACTTTTTTTTCCATTTTTTACTTTTTCCATTTCATCTTTCACTTTTTTCCCATTTATTTTTTCCTTTGCCCCCTATTTTCTCTTTTCCTCACTACCCCACATATTTTATTTCGCCCCTCTCCGGTGACATTCCTGGTATCCCACAGGATGTGCAGTATGCTGACATCGATTACATGGAGCGCCAGCTGGACTTCACGCTTAGCCCACACTTCCAGGGGCTCCCAGAGCTCGTGCGGCGCATCCAGAGCAACGGGATGCGCTTCATCCTCATTCTGGTGATGACGTCATCACTGAAAGGGGCTGGGATAAGGAGGACAGAGTGGGGCTAAAGGACAGGATGCACTTCATCCTCATCCTGGTGGTGACATCATACCCAAAAGGGGGTGGGGTTAGCTGAGAGGGGCAGGGCTAAAGGAGGGGATACACGTCATTCCCATCCAGGTGATGATGTCATCACTGAAAGGGGAAGAATAAGGAAAGGGGGAAAAAGTACGGGATGAGCTTCATCCCTGTCCTGGTGATGATGTCATACCCAAAAGGGAGTGAGGTTCACAGAGGGGGTGGGGCCAAAGGACAGGATACACTTTGTCTTCATCCTGGTGGTGATGTCATCATTGAATATGGGTAGGCCTAAGGAGGGGGTGTGGCTAAAGGATGGCATGTACTTCATCCTCATCCTGGTGGTGATATCATCACTGAAATAGGAGGTGCTAAGGAGGGGGTGGGGCTAAAGGGTAGGATGCACCTCTTTGGCATCCTGGTGAAGATGTCATCCCTTAAAGGGGTGGGTCTAAGGGAGGGCCCAATGAAATTATTTAATTACAGTCAGAACCTAATTAAAAACTGAACTGCAGCTTATGTTAAGATAACTGGAAATTGAAATGAAGCTTAATGTTTAAGCATTAAACCCCTATATTTAGGCCAAAAAAAGTTTAAACTCAGGATTAAAAGTCAATTAATATTTGAATTTCAGGACCCAGCCATCTCAGCCAACGAGACTAATTACCCGGCCTATGATCGTGGGGTGCAGCAGGACGTCTTCATCAAGTGGCCCGACAGTGATGACCTTGTCTACGCCAAGGTCAAAATCCCAATTACTTCACCCAAAATTTCCCCAATATCCTGTTGTAATTGCTAATATCATCCAAATTGACAGATTTTGTTGATAGATTGGTTTGGGTCCGACCATACTGTTTTATCCAATTCATTATCTTAGCAAGTCCGATCTTGTCTGATAAAAGTAAAATGAGATTAAATGACAAAATAAAAATAATGTAAAGAAAAAAAATTAAGATTTGTTTGAAAAAAATACAAAAATTTTAAAGGATAAATTTAAAATTTTAAAGTAAAGGTAAAAAAAGCAAAAAAATAAAGTAAAATGTAAAATAAAAATCTTAAAAGATAGGATAAAAAAATATAAAAGAAGTATAAAATATAAAAGATAAACAGTAAAAAAATACACCAAAAATAAAGCAATGGTAAGATTTAATATAAAATAAAAAATAAATCAATTTACAACTGAAAATGTGATTATGATCAAATGAAGAAAAAGTATAAAGATTGAATTAAAAAGAAATGAAAATGACCTAAAAATTAAAATAAGATTGAGAGTAAATAAATTTTTTAAAATCCATAAGGAAAAAGATAAAAAGTCAATTTAAGATGAAATAGAATAAAAACATTTAAAAATGAAACAATAAAAACTAAACAATAAACTAAAAAATAAGATTAAGTAAACAAAAACATTTTAAAATCAATAAATTTTAAAAAATTCAGGTTACATTTAAATATTATAAAATTTAAAGATCTAAAATAAGGCAAGAATAAAACTAAATAAAAATATAGAAAATAACTAGATAAAATAAAATTAATTTTATTTTACAATACTTTTCTGAAATACTAAAAGTTTCAAGCTAATTGTAATTTTAAAGTTTTAATCCAATTTCATTCTATTTGATTTTTTTTCAATCCTGTTTGAAATCAAGTCAGCTTAATTTTAATATGTTATTACTTTAATATCGCAATTATTTAATTTATTTTGCCCTCTCCTCCTCCAGGTGTGGCCGGACCTGCCCAACGTGGTGGTCAACGATTCCTTGGATTGGGACACCCAAGTGGAGGTGAGCATTGGCATTCTGGGGAGGAAAAGTGGGAATGGGAAATTCCTCATGTTTATACCGTGACTGGCTGAGGAAATCGAGGTCAGTGCAGGAATTGCCCCAGTTTTGTACCAGGACAGAAAAAAAAAATTAAGTAAAAATACTCGAAAAGTGCCGCAGTGTCTCTGCCAGGAAAAATGTGGCGAATCAGGAATTTTCAAAGAAAAAATAAATTTCTGTTTTAAAAGCTATTAAAAAAATAAGCTTCTACTTCTAATATTTTCTGTGACAAAAATTCTATTAAAAATTTAGACTCCAATTGAAAAACTATTTTTAAAAAAAGTTAAATTTCTACTTTAAGAGGTTTTATATTTTAAAAAATTATGTTTCTGTAAAAACACCTATGATTCATTAAAAAATATTTTAAAATATTTCATAATTTATGAACATAATTTGTATTTGTAAATAATCAAGTTTCTAACAAATATTTATTTTCATAATTTCCTGTTGAAAAGTTAAATTTGTATTTTAAGACTCTTGTTTCTTTAAAAATTCAATCTCCATTTTGAAAAAAATTGCTTTAGTGATATTAAATTTGTTTTATAAGAAGTACAATTTCCTATCAAAAATGAAACTTCTGTAAAAAATTAAATGTATTTTTAAATATTAGTAATATTTTTAAATTTCATTTATATCAGAAACCCAATATTTTTCTGAAAAATACACTCCTAAAAAATTCAATTACATATTTTTTAATCCCTTTTTAAAAATAAAGCTACATTTAAGTTTTTAATTTATTTCAAAAAAATTCTATTAGTATTATTCAAAAGAATATATTTTTAAAGATATGTATTTTGATAGAACTTTAATTCTATTTTTAAAAAATGTAATTTTTATTCTAAAGGAATTAAAGGCATTTTTAAAAAAATTCTAATTAAATAAAATTGCAACCATATTAAAAATCTAAATTCTGGTTTTATAAATATTTTTATTTACTTTATATTATTAAATTTTAATATGGTATAATTAATTTATTTATTTTAATTTATAATTGTGTTTAGAACTTATTTATAATCACTAGTGCTTATTATAATAAGCATTACAATAAATTATAATTACTTACAATTAATTACAATTCGTTATAGTTCACATTTATAATTACTATTTATTTTAACTAATAAAAATTAATTGTATTTACAAATTATTTAATTATAATTTTTGGTTAATAATTATATATGTAAATATAAAAGGTAAAATAATATAGGTATTAGGTATGATACAGAATATAAGAAATAATAATATAATATAATATAAATATTATTTATATATTACTTTTATATATTCATCTTTTAAAAAATTCTTTTAACTAAAAAATATTCTATTTAAAACCCAACAAATTCTTTTTTTAATTAATTTTATATTTATTTAACCCAAATTAACGCCACTTTCCCCCTCTCTCCCAGCTGTATCGGGCCTTTGCTGCCATGCCAGATTTTTTCCGGAACTCCACCAAGGACTGGTGGGCACAGGAAATTGCTGAAATCTACGAGAACCCCCGGAACTCCTCCCTCAGCATCAAATTCGATGGACTCTGGATCGTCAGTGGGAAACTTCTTTTTTTGAGGGATTCAGCCCAAAATCGTGGCTCCACCCCTTCCCAAAAAACCCCAGCAGTGTCACAGAGTTTAATCCCAAAAATTCACCCTAAAAGTCTTTATCCAATCATTGTTGTGTTTATTTATTTTTAATTTTTTAAAAATAATTTCTGAAATTATTTGCATATGTTTATGGGTTTATTTTGATTTATTTGTTCAAAAATATCTTCCCACAATATTAATTTTTAATGTCTTCCTATTGTTTTAATTTTGTGGGTTTTTGGTTAATTGGGGTTTTTATTACTTCAATAAGTTCTCCAAATTGTTTTTTATATTTATTTATTATTTACTGATTGTTTTCTTTTTGGCTATATATGTAAGGAAATAAAGATTAATTGAAAACTAATATAGGGAAAAAATATAGGGAAAAAAAGGAAAATAGAGAAATAAATATAAAAACAATAGAAAAGAGAGAAAAAGGGAAAAATAGAGGAAAGAAATAGAAAAATGTACAAAATAAATATGGAAAATATAGGGAAAATACAGAGAAAATAGAGGAAATAAGTAGAGAAAAATGTAGAAAATAAATTTAGAAAAATATAATAAAATGGAAAAAAAAGAAAAGAAATAGAAATACAGCAAAATTGAGGAAATCAGTGTGGGGAAATATAGAAAAAAGAGAGAAAATAAAAAAAAGAATTAGAAACAGAGAAATAAATAGAGAAATACAGAGACAGTAAATACAGAAAAATATAGAAAAGCCAGAAATAAATATAAATAAATCTTCTGAATCCAGAAACACACAAAAATTTTAAAAATCCTGGGAAATACTTGGCATTTTCCCATTATTTTCCCTATATAATCACCAAATTAGGGAATTAGGGATTTTCCTAATTTCTATATACTTAATGATACTTCTCAACTTAATTTCCCTTTCCAGAGATGAAAACAGGGGTTTTCCCAGAAATTTGGCAAATCCAGAAACAATCCTGCAATCCATAGGCTCTTACCCTGAGGAACCTATTTAATTAATTAATGATTCATTAATTCCCTCATTTTCTTAATAAATTTGATTTTGATTTGATCCATGGGAAGTGAAATATTGCTAATATTCAGGATTTGGCCATGAAGGGAATTTCCATCAGGAAAATTTCCTACTGATTAAATTAAAAAATCTAGTTGGCCAAAAAATACAAATTTTCCTCTATTTCATTAAATAATGTCATTAATTTTGATAAATAAAAATAATTAACTTTTTGTGAAAATGAGGAATTAAACCAACTGGAATTACACCAATTTAAGAAGAATTACTTAAATTTAAGAGGAATTTCCCCAATATAATAGGAATTCCCCCAGTTTAAGAGAAATTCTCCCAATTTAAGCATAATTCCCCTAATTTAAGAGGAATTTTGCTGTTTTTCCTGCCCTCAGGACATGAATGAGCCCTCAAGCTTTGTCCATGGCACCATCGGCGGCTGCCGGGACCGGAACCTCAACTTCCCACCCTACATGCCCCGTACGTCTTGGAACATCCCAAAATTCCAACATTTTGGGTCACTATGCATGAGATAAATATGGATTTAATATGGATTAAACCCCAAGTGAGCCCAAAATGGAAATTCAGCACTTCTAGCTCCATCTTTGTTGGTGAAAACAGTGCCTCGAACTGCTGAGAATTCAGATTATTTTTTTCTGTGGGGTTCGAGTGTTTTTCTCTTGGGATTTTGTTTTGTCAGCGCTGTGGATTTTAAGACAATTTATGTTAAAACAGACAAACCCCCCAATTTTCAAAGTTAAGAGACACTTGCAAACTCACCTCACAGATCCAGATCCTCACACAGGATTGTTTGGACTCAAAGATTTTCCTGAATTAGTGAAATAAAATTTCAGCATTTCTTAATCTATGAAACCAAATTTCAGCCTTTAAAAATTCTAAAAATAATAAAATATTCCATTTACATTATTTTCTGAATTTCTGAAATTAAATTTCAGTCTTTCCTCATCTATGAAATCAAATTTCAGCTTTTCTTCTTTTTTTAAAACTTCATTTTCTTCATTCCCAGAATTTCTGAAATCCAGCTTCAGCATTTCCTGTTTTTTTCTAAAACTTCATTCTCTTTTTATTCCCTGAATTTCTAAAATCCAATTACAGCATTTCCTAATTGTCCTAAAAATCCATTTTAATCATTTCCTGTACTTCCGAAATCCAGTCTCAGCATTTCCAACTTTTCCTAAAACTGAATTATAACCCCCTGATTTTCCTAAAATCCCATTTCCATCACACTCCAAACTTTCAAAACCAAATTCCAGCAAGCCTCGAATTCCCTATAAAAAATTCTTGTGTAAAACCCCAAATACGTTCTTCATTAATGATTTTAACCAAGAACACCCAGTCCTTAAAAAAATAAAAGAAAGTTTTTATTACTCCTGGGTGCTGTTTGAGGCAATTTGAGTGGATTTTTTTTTTCCCCCTTTTCTGGCAGAATTGGGATCCCGATCTGAGGGCCTGAGCTTCAAAACCATCTGCATGGAGGGGCAGCAGCAGCTGCCAGACGGGTCCCCCGTACGCCACTATGACGTCCACAACCTCTACGGGTGGGCGCAGACCAAACCCACCTTGGAGTGAGTTGCTTTTCCACTTTTGTCCCAGTTATTTGCATTTATTTCTCATCTTTCCAGCCTGGGATTCCTCAAAAATCAACACCCATTTTCAATCTTCTTATACCAAAATGTTCCTCCCTTTCTTTTGCTGGAAATCTTCTATTTTCTCCCACTTTTTTTCTGGCTATCTGAGTCCCTTCTGGTATTTGAGTCAGTTAAACAAGAATAATTTCACTGATTTCACCTTAAAATGCCCAAAAACATCCTTTAAACTCACAAGGACATTTCTAGAAACTTGGATTCATTAATCAAAAGGAGTTATTTACACAAGAGCAATTAACTAATTAAAAGAAATAAAAATCAAATCAAAGAAAAAGCAATTAATCAATTACACATAAATAATCAATCAAAACCAATTAATCAATTAAATTGCGTAAATCAATCACATGCAGTTGATCTGTTAAAGAGGAATAATTTAAAAAGCAATCAATCAATTTAAAGCAATTAATCATTCACATGCTGTTATTTAGTTAAAGGGAGTTAATCAAAAGCAATTAATCAATTAAAAGGAATTAATCAAAACCAAGGAGTTTATCAGTTAAAGGAGATTAATAAAAAAATAATCAATTAAAAAAGCAATTAATTACAGTTGATCAGTTAAAGGGGAATAATAGAAAAATCAATCAATTAAAAGCAATTAATCACACATTCAGTTAAAAAGAATTAATCAATAAAAACAATTAATCAATAAAATAATCATAATCAATTAATCAGTTAAAGAGGATTAATTTTAAAAAGCAGTAAGTCAGTTCAAAGTAAGTGGTTACAAGCAGTTTATCAGCTAAAAGGGAATAATCAAAAACAATCGATTAAAAGGAATTAATTAATCACAAGTAGTTTATTACTTAAGGAGGATTAATCAATCAAGAGTGGTTAATAAATTAAAATCAGTTAATGAGAATCAATTACCTAATCAAAAGCAATTAATTACTTGGAAAGGAAAATGGGGATGGGAGTGGGAATGGGATGGAAAGGGAAACAGAAACAGGAATGGGAATGGGAATGGGAATGGGAATGGGAATGGGAATGGGAATGGGAATGGAAAAGGAAATGGGAATGGGAGTGGGATCGGGAATGGGATCGGGAATAGGAATGGGAAAAGAAAAGGAAATGGAAATTTCCAAACCAAGACAAAAATACCAACTTAAATATGACTCTTTTTAGACCAACCCCTGCCAGTTTCATATTTAATATATAAATATATACTTTTAAAAAACTAAAACTCTGTTTTTATCCTCTCCCTGAATCACCAAATTCTGGGATTTCCCCCCAGCATCCTGCGGAACCTCACAGGGGAGCGTGGGATAGTCGTCACACGCTCAACCTTCCCCAGCAGCGGGAGGTGGGCGGGGCACTGGCTGGGGGACAACACAGCTGCCTGGAACCAGCTGGACAAATCCATCATTGGTGAGCACCCAAAATCCTGCTTTTCCACCCAAAATTCTGTGTTTCTCAGTTTTGTTCAAAAAATCCTCTATTTTTGAGCCAAAATTCTGCTCTAAAAATTCCATATATTTTTTGTTTTCCTACATAAAAAATATTTTTGAGCCCAGATTCCATATTTCTTCTTACTTTCCTTCCAAATATTTGCATTTTGTGAGCCAAAATGCCATGTTCTTTCTTAGTTTCTTTCCGAATGATCACAATTTTTTGAGCTTGAATTTCATATTTCTTGATTTCCTCTGCACTAATGAGCTTTTTTGACCCAAAATCCTTTATTTCTTGATTCCTTCCTCATAATCACATTTGTGACCGGAAATTCAATTTTTCTTCTTGATTCCCTTCTGATTATCTCATTTTTCATGCCAAAATGAACCGAACTCAGAGGAGTTTCTTCTCCAATAATCACATTTTCTTGACCCAGAATTCCATGATCTTTCTAGGTTTCTTTCCAAATAATCACATTTTTTGGAGCCAAAATTTCATTTCTCCTTGTTTTCCTACATAATATTAATATTTTTGAGCCAAAATTCCGTATTTCTTTGTTTTCTTCCTCATAATCAGATTTTTGAGCAAAATTGAAGAAAAAATCAATTTTCTTCCTTGATTACCTTCCAATTATCCCATTTTTTGACCTGAAAATGATTCATACTCAGCCAAGCCAAAAGAATTTTTGTCCCTATGGTTGATTTTTTGACCAATTCCAACAATTTCCAAATTAATCCACAGGAATGATGGAATTCAGCCTCTTTGGGATCTCTTATGTAAGTCCTTAGTGCATCCCTGACTCTCCAGTTCTCCTGTTAACTGTAATGGTGGATTTTGTGCACGGCCTGCTTGGGATTTTTTTTTTGCAGAGTGGGGCCGATATTTGTGGATTTTTCGGGGAGCCCTCATATGAACTCTGCGCCCGCTGGATGGAGCTCGGTGCCTTCTATCCCTATTCCCGCAATCACAATGGGAACAAGGCCAAGGTAGGTGAATTCCACCTTGATTTTCACTAAAAGTGGCTAATTCCCATATTTTCTATACTTTTTTTTATATATATTTTATATTTTACTTCATATATTTTTCATATTTCCTATCTTTTCCCCAAGTTTTCCCAGTATTTCCCATATTTTCTCTGCATTTCTGTATTTGCCCCAGTTTTTCCCAGTAGTTCCTACATTTCCAACATATTTGCAGTATTTTCCCCATAGTTCCCATATTTTGCCCATATTTCTTCCATATTTTGCCCATATTTCCCCAAAACTTTTCCCATATTCCCCAAACCTTTTCCTATATGTTCCCTGTATTTCCCTTATTTTGCCCATATTTTCACCATCATTCCCTGATATTTCCCTTAGTTTCCCCATTTTCCTGTACTTCCCGTATTTCCCTATATTTCTTTTGTATTTCCTCAATGTTTCCCATATTGTCCCCGTAATTCACATTTTTCCTTCATTTTCTTCATATTTTCCAGATATTTCCCATATTTTCTCCATATTTTCCCCTGTATTTTTCGTGTTTCCCTATCTTTTCCCTATTTTTTTAAAGTAGCTCCCATATTTTCCCCATATTTCCTGTATTTGCCCCATAGTTCCTAATTTTTTCCTATAGTTTCAGTCTATGCCCCATATTTTCTCAGTAGAACCCATTTTCCCCTTATATACCCACATTTCCCCTTTATTTCCCACGTTTTACTCATATTTTCCCAAATATTCTTCATCTTTTCCCTATCTTTCCCCAATATGTCCCATATTTTCCTCATACTTCCTCATATTTCCCATAATTCCCAGTTTCCCCATAATTCCTGTGTTTTTCCTGTATTTCTGATATTTTCCCTGTATTTATCCTATTTTCCTCCTATTTTCCAACATTTTCTCCATGTTTCCCATATTTTCCTTGTATTTACTCTATATTTTCCATATATTTCCTGTATTATTTTCCCCCATGTTTTCCCTGTATTTCTCATACTTTCCCTTTATTTCTCATGTTCTCCCCTATTTCCAGTATTCCCCCATATTTCCCGTATTTTCCCCATATTTAGTATTTTTTTCCATATTTTTTCTTACAGTTTTCCCCATATTTTCCCTATAATTTCCACATTTGCTCTGTATTTCCCCCATATCTTTCCCATATTTTCCCTGTATTTTCCCATACTCAAAATCACCACTTTTTTCCCTCATTACCCAAAATCTCCATTTTTCACTCCTTGACTCAAAATCACCATTTTCCACCCTGTGACCAAAAATCATTGTTTTTCACTCCATGACCCAAAATCTCCATTTTTCATCCCTTAGCCCAAAATCTCCATCTTTCACCCAATTACCCAAAATCACTGTTTTTCCCCCATAACCCAAAGCCTCAGATTTTTGTCCCATTTCAGCGCCAGGACCCCGTGGCCTGGAATTCCACTTTCGCGGATCTGTCCCGGGCCGTGCTCCAGCTCCGGTACCGGCTCCTGCCCCACCTGTACACACTGATGCTCCACGCCCATGTCCGTGGCAGCACTGTGGTGCGGCCCCTCCTGCATGAGTGAGTTTGCCCAAAACCACCCTTTTTCTCCCCAAAATCCATGGGGTTCCCAAATCTGACCAAAAAGCCTGTGGAATCGCATAAAAAATAATGGGTACATTGTATTTTTAATTTTTTTTTAGGTATAAATGTGTGTAAAAGTATGCATAAAAATGTATTTGGGCTTGTATTTTTGTGTCATATATAAAATAAAAAAGATAAAAAAATAAATTACAATGTATAAAATTAAATACAATATAAAATTATATACAATATATACAATATCTAAAATATTTACAATGTTTACAACATCTAAAATAAAACAATATAAAAATTATACAATATATACAGTACATAAAATACAAGCATAAAAATGAAATGTAGATATAAAATATATAGGATGAAGTGTATATAAAATATTAAAATTAAAATAATTAAAAATTAAAAATAGAATAATAACAATAAATTTGAAATACATAAATATTATATAAATATACGGCATAAAGGAGTATGTAATATAGTAATTTTTGATCTTCATATATTTTATACTTCTATTTATCAATATATAAAATATATAAAGTTATAATATTCTATATTTCTATTTCTATTTCTACTTATATTTCTTTTTAATAATATTTTATATATTATAAAATATATATATTTACACTTGGAGAATGTTTATGTGGTTTTTATAAATATAAAATAACTTATAATGTAGTATTATATTATATAATTGTATTTGTTTTGGTTTAGGGCAAATTTAGGAGAAAACTTTCAGTGGGGCTTCCCCCCCCTTGAGTTTAGCAAGTTGACTTGATTTACTTTTTTTTTTAGTGGCTTTTGCGACTTGTCGTGTGGGGCTCTATACGGCTGCTTTTTATTTTTGGTTCATCTTTACGATGCGATAGGAACTATTAGTGAAAAGAGCATAGCGTGTTTTTTTTGTTGGAAGTTGGTTATATGGTGGAGCTTTTTCAGCTCTTGTTATTTTTTCTTGTTTTTTATTTGTGAGATGAAAATTTTCACTTTTAGGCTAGTTTGTAATTATTTTTAAAATTTTAGGGCGGTTTAGTTTACTAATACGGGCGCGCTGTGTGATAAGAGCAATTCACTTGCTTCATGTGGCACTGGTTGCATGATGGGTGGAAGGAACTTTTTTCTTGAACATTTATCTTAGTATTGGTAGTCGGGGTGCCAGGAGGAGTTGTGCTTTAGTGTTAATTACTTTTGAGGCAGCTTGGACTCTTTCATAGGCTGCTAAAATTTTTTTTTTTGTTGGGGTGTAATGGGTTTTGAATTTTTTATAGTTTTTACTCTAAAATTTTAATGGTCGACTTTGAGTCTCACTAGACACTTTTTGCCAGAGGCTCTAGGACAGACTATGGTTCTCGGCTGCAGAGTAGAGCACGTTTTTTATATTGGGTCTTGTTTTGATTGGGCTAAGGGTTACTGCATGGGCGATTTTTTGCTTGATTTGAGTAAAGGCTTGTTGCTGCTCAGGGCTCTAATGGAAATTATTTTTTTTTCGAGTGACTAGGTAAAGAGGGCTCACAATTTGACTGTATTCAGGAATATGCATTTTTTAGAACTTTATGGCACTTAAGAAAGTTTGTGTTTTTTTCTTATTAGTTGGTGGAGACATTGCTGTGATTTTGTTGATGACAGTAGGAATCTGGCGCTGTTTATTTTGCTACTTTACTTCTAGGAACTGAATTTTACGAGTTGGTTTTTTAACTTTGCTTTTTTTGATGGCAAAACTAGATTTAAGGAGGATTTGGATGATTTTTTCTTTTTTTTTAAACACTTTTGCCGCTGTGTTCTTCTAGACAATGATGTCATCTATGTACTGTAGATGTTTTGGAGCTTCATTTTTTTCTAGGGCAGTTTGGATCAGTTTATGGCAGATGGTGGGGCTGTGTTTTTACTTTTGGGGCAGTCGGTTTTAGGTGTATTGTACTCTCTTTTACGTGAAAGCAAACTGAGGCTTGCATTCTGCTGCCAGGGGAATGGAGAAAAATGTATTAGTAATGTCGATAGTGGTATACTACTTTGCTGCTTTGGACTTTAGCTTGTATTGGAGCTTTAGCATGTCTGGCACGGTAGCGTTCAGTGGTGGAGTCACTTCATTTAATGCACGATAGTTTACAGTCAATTTCTATTTTCTTTTAGATTTATGCACAGGCTAGATAGGGTTGTTGATAGGTGAGTGGGTTTTGCTGATTACTTTTTGGCTTTTTAGTTTTTTGATTATTTTGTGGATGGAGATTACAGCATTTCGAGTTGTTTTATATTGTCAACGGTGTACCGTCGAGGTGGTAATTGGTACTTGTTGTTTTTTTACTTTTAGAAGTCTTACTGTGTCTGTTTAGGGACTTTTTGATTTGGGTTCTTTTTCCCTTTGAACTGAAGATTGATGAGAGGGAGGCAGTTTTTTCTCTCGTTCGGTCTCAGTTGTTTATTTTTTCTTATCAGCATTACAAGGTACAAGGAGCTATGTGCACTATGATAGAAAAGGGGTAAAATGGCCAACAAAGATCTTCTTCAAGGTCTTTTATACGTCCACTTACCCAATTAACAGATGCCAACTAAGCTATTTTTCTTAGTGACCCAATGACCCAACACCTGTGTGCTGCACTGTGACATTTTCTACCCAATCACCTACTACTACCCAAACACCCCTAGGAGAAGAACATGAAGAAGAAAGAAGAAGGACAAGAGACAACACCCTAAATCCTCCATCTTGTCTCCTGTTCTCTAAACTACTTTTTCACCCAGTGATTCAAGAAACTTTCTAATCTACACATTTACACATTTCCTATCTAACACTTGTTTTCATGTATCACCATGAAAACATGCACATGAATTTCATATTATATGAAATTCAGTGTTTCTTTGAATCTTGGAACTAAATATTAAAAGCAAGGGCACACAGTCTGTATCTCAGACTCCAACATTACTGTAGATGGTTTTTCGGACAGTTCAGGCAAGGTGTTCAGTTGTTGGACACTTTTTGTCTTTACAGCTGTTATTTTAAATGTTTACTTGAATTTTTTTGGGTTTTTGAAATACTCACTTTGGAGGTAGTCTATGCTCAAAATGCATGGGGCTTTTGGGCTTGTTACAACAGGGTGTTTTTTTTATTCTTTTTTAGTCAGGCTCACATTTGTTTTTACTAAGGTAAAATCTTGTGATTTTTTTGTTACGTTAGCAATAGAAACAGATTCTGCCCCTATATGTTTTGATGGGATTATTGTGCACTGTGCACCAGTGTTAATTAAGGTTTTATATCGTTGTGGTTCTGATGTGCCAGGCCAACGAATCTACACAGTTTAAAAAACACGATTTTTTCTAGCTTTTATTTGGTTAGAGGTAGGGTTCTTTTAAGCTTGGTTATTTTTTTTTCTTTTGGTATATGTTTTGGATGTTCTTTCAAGGGGATCGGACATGTCATTATTATCATACTTGGCAGTTTGGCTATGGGTAATTGGAGCTGGTTTTTTTTTGGTGGAACTTCTTTTGTGATTTTTTTCTTCTTTTAATTTACGCACTCGTTGTGCTAGAGCTGCAGTAGATTTCTTATCTCATCTTTTTATGTTTTTTCTGTAATTACGTAGGTAGAACTACAGCTTAGTTCGTGGGGTATATTTTTTTTTTCGATTTGGGGAACGCTTGCGTTGAGTGCTAGGATTTTTGATCTGTATTGTTGAGATTTGGAGAAGGTCTTTTTTAATCTCATCTTTAAGTTTTTTGTGATTTTCTTCTATTTTATTTTTTAATTTCAGTAGACGTGTTTCTACAGTTGTGATTCTTGCATGGGTGGGCCCATGCACGGTATCTGTGTATGCTCGAAGCTTTTTCTCTATATCTAGCACGGTCTCTTCTCTTTCATCTTGTTTCATCATTGCTAAAGCAGATGCATATTTTTGCGGCTCAAGTCGTACTAATTTTCGTTACATTACGGATGTACATGGTATTAAGTTAGGATTCTTAGTTGGTATGTTATTTGAAAAAACTATTTCTGCTACTGCTATTTTTTTCAGGCGTTGGATTTTTTGTTTGATGGTTTTTCACTGTGTTTGTTGTATGTAGAGGTCATCTACACACAGATATTTTCGGGTTATACTTTTAAGGACTCATGTTTAGAGACTGCGAGGGTTAGCTTCTTTTATTATTTTTTGGTTGATAATTGGATTATGTGATAGGGATTTCAGATGCCTCGCTTCAGTGCTATCTAGAATTGTAGCTTTACTTGCAGCATTTTACAGACGGACTAACTAACTAATTATAGATTTATTAGGTCGTTGAGTGTAATCTTTTTTCAGGTTACGAAGATTTTTTTAGGGAAAAGGACTCAATATTAGTTTCTGATTTTGTTTCAGTTGTTTTGACTTTTGGTTTTGTGTTAGTAGGCGTTGAGGGTCTTTTTTTTGCGTCTTTATTATCATTATTTACTGGTCGATTGGTTTTGTTTGTGCACTTTTCACTTTTTGTGCTAGTAGCAACAGCTATTGGTTGAGGTTTGTTGTTTGGTTTAGCTACTAGCTTTGTAATTGGGAGGCTGGTTGCAGTTTGAGTAATTGGGGTAGCTGTTGATTTATTTTTTTGTTTCTTTCTTCTTGTTTGCTGCCTTACAGTATCTAGCAATGCACGGTACGCATATGCTAGGGCTTAGCTTATTGCAATGATCTTTTTTTTTTTGGAATTAACTTGACACTTTTTTTTTAGGTATTTTTCTATTTCAATTGGATTTAGAATTTGTTCATGTGGGAAGTCTCAAACTACAGGGTCAGAGAATTTTTTTAGGATTTGGCTTATATCTTCTCATTCTTTACTCTACTTAGGATTTTTTATGCTCGATTTAGGGGTTTCATCAGTCTCTCTAGAAATCTCAGCTTTCATTTTAGAGAGGCTGAAGACTGTATAGAGGAAATTTACTAGATTAAATGTCAGGAAGGTGGTTTTTCTAACATTTAGGGGAAACTGAACACTTGCTAATAGTGATGTAACTGATTTAGAGGAGAAGAAGGAAAGGAAAGGTTGAAAAGTTTCGTTCTTTGCTTTTCTTTTAACAAACTGGGTGCATAACTATACTTATGAATTTTTTATATTTGGAACAGATTTTAGCACTTGAATAACTTTTTTAAAAATTATAATTACTAGGCTCAGCTTAATAGTTATTTTAATTCGTGCTTTTCTACTGTAAAAGCAATGTGTTAGGGACAACACTGTTGCTAGTTGTGGATAAGAAAATAAACTAAGGGACTACAAAGGTATTAAAACTTAAAAAAAGTTTAGCGATTAGAAACACATGAAGGCCTGTACTTTAAAAGACATTATTAATTCAAGTAGCATGGCTGGATGGTTAGGGACTGTTTTATTTTATCTCAATACAAAGTAATTGCTACTTTAATACAATTAGTACAGGGTTTTTTCACTCTTTCGTGCCCCACGTTGAGCGCCAATGAATGTATTTGTCTTGGTTTAGGGCAAATTTAGGAGAAAACTTTCAGTGGGGCTTCCCCCCCCACCCCGGGAAGCAAACTCACGTGGCTCTTTTCCCCCACCCCCCAACCGGTTCGGGAAGAGATTTCTCTGAGAGAAGTGGAAAAAACCTGTTTATTTCACAAGCACAGCACTACCCAGCACAAAAATGAATGATATCAAATTACAAAACCTCTCGCCGTTCAGAAGAGATGACAAAATTCAGAGGGTCTCTTTCCTGTGGGTGTTTGCTCTGTTATCAGTCCCTCTGGTGCTGGAAGATGCCGCTGCCCAGGCTGGGCTCCCGGTAGTCCACGGGTGCAAGCTCCCGGTGCTCCCCCAAGTCCCCAGTCCAAAGCAGGTTCGATTCGTTTCAGAAAAGGCAAAGAAAACAGTCCAGGAAGACCTCTCTGCTCCGGCTAGTTGGAAAGCCAAGGCGATCTGTGTCTTGTTGTCTGTCTGTGCTGTAGTCAAAACTCCCGATGCGGGGGGAGCAAGTACAGTCTCTGATAACAGACTCGGTGCTTCTTTTCCACTCACTTTTACTCTTAGATGGAATTTTAAGAATATAAAACCTGTCTCTGGGTTAGGTGGACGAATAGGGATACAATTTAACATCATAATCAACCCAGGACAATAATATATACACATAATAATACTACAGTATTATATTTTATATTATTTATAAGCATGGTTTCTAAACATAGAAAATAATGTAAAATTATAGATACAAAAATAATGTAAAATAATGTAAAATACATAATAATATGAAATACGAAAACACAATAAAATAATGTAAAATATATAAAATACAATATATAGCTATATAAAATATAATATATACTGTATGAAATGTAAATACATTTGGTTATTTTAAATATAATATTGTAATATATTAACTTATAATAAATGTAGTTACATATATAGTTATATATAACATGATACAAGAATATAAATCTGTAATTTTTAATATAATACATTAAAATATACAATATATGATAATAAATATGACAAAAATAATAGAAAAAAACCTATAAATAAATTTTATTTTCAAACTTAACTGGAATAATTAAATAGCAAATGGCAATGACTTATTTTAGCTTACATGAAAAGGCAAAGTTATTTTAATAATTATTTTCAATGAGATTCATTAATTGGAAAATTTCCCCAAAATTCTCCTTTTCCTCTTCAGGTTTGTGGAGGACAGAACTACGTGGGACATTTACAGGCAGTTCATGTGGGGGGCGGGTCTGCTCATCAGCCCTGTCCTGGAGCCGGTGAGGAAACTGGGACAAAATGGGCAAAATGAGGGAAATCCCCAAAAAACACCCAAATACCCGAAAATTGGGATTTCGGCATGAAAAGCCCCAAAATGTTTCATTCCAGGGTGTGTCCGAGGTGCGTGCATATCTGCCTGATGCCCGCTGGTTCAATTTCCACACTGTGAGTTCCTCAAAAATCTCCTTTTTCCTGATAAGAAAATGGAATTGGAATTGGATAATTGATTATTTGGACCACATGTATGTGAAAAACATAATTAATATCATTTAACTGAGAGAATTAGTGAATTTTTCCCCCAGATGTTGAGCAGGGGGAGGAGCAATAGTGATGGAAAAAAATTACCTTATAAATATATTTTATTTTATTTAACTTTATTGTCTTTTATTTAATTTCATTGTATTTCTTCCTTTTGTTGTCTTTATTTAATTTGATCTTATTTTAACCCCATTTTAAAATTTATTTTAATTTTTCATCATTTGATAGTTCATTTTTCTCAATTATATCTCAATTTAAAATTTTAATTTTATTCATTCTATTGAATATATTTTTTCACAGATTTTATTTTATTGCATTTAATTTCATGACACCTTATTTTATTTTCAGCTTTATTTATTTTATTGTATGTATTTCATTTAACCTTATCTCATGTTATTTTAGCATTAATATTTTCTGTTACTTTATTTTGTCTCACTTTGCTTTACTTTATCTCATTTTATAAATGCACAATAAATTACCTATGTTATATAAAAAAAATGAAATTTATACTACACAAATTTTGAAAAACAGCCCGAGAATAAAAAAAATTTTTGAAATGTAAAGATTTTATTCAGTTCAATGACTTCAGTTGAAAAAATAAATTCACTAAGTTTAAACAGTCAATAGCATTCAATGAAATCCAATCAAATTTAACAAAATTCAATTAAATGCAATAAATTTAAAAAATTTCAACCTCAATAAATGTTAAAAAACAAAAAAATTCAATAAATTTTTAAAAATCTAGACGAAAAAATGTTGATAAAGTTCAATGTACCAAAAAAATAAACACCTAGCAATTTTTTAAAAAATCCAATACATTGGATCATTAAGAAATTTAATTAATTTTTAAACAGCAATAACATTCAATAAATTTAAGAGTGTAAAACCCAATTCATTTTTAAAATTTACCAAAATTTGAGGTATCTGAAAGTTTTTTTAAAAATCAAGAAAACACAAAAATTTCAAAATCAATAAAACTAAAAAAAAATTCAGTAACTTCAAATAAATTAAATAAAGAGGCTCATTTTGGGTATTTTGTCATAAACTTTTCATTAATTTTTGGTAAATTTCTCACACTTTTCGTAAATTTCTATATGTTTATATAAAATTTTGTCAGTTTCTGTCTCCTTTTAGTAAACTAGTTTTTTAGTAAATTTTTGTCATTTTTTTGTAAGCTTTCACAAATTTCTTAAATTTCTAGCAACTTTTGTAAATTTCTGCTTGCTATTGTAAATTTTTTGTCAGTTCTTAGTAAAGTTTTGTCAACTTCTGTGAATTTCTGTCGATTTTAAGTAAATTTTTTGTACTTTATAATTTCTTGTCCATTTTTTGTCTTTTTTTTTTTTTTTTTTTTTTTGTGATTTTTTCTCAATTTTTTGGTCAATTTTTTGGAAAACTCTGTGATTATTTATGAATTTAACCATTTTTCGACATTCCCCAGGATGAGGAGGTTGGATTCCGTCGCCAGTTCCAGAACTTTCCAGCACCCCTGGGCCACATCAACCTCCATGTGCGGGGAGGCCACATCCTCCCCCAGCAGCTCCCGGCCAACAACACTTGGTTCAGGTGAAAAACGGGGACAATTTCCTTGCGTTTGGGGTTTTTAACTCGATAAAGAAACATAATGTGAATTACTATGTATTTTAAACTACTATTATTAGTGTATATTTAATATTTAATAAGTATATATTAATGTATAGTTATATATTGAATATATAATACATTATATTATATATGTTATATATAATGTATAACTTAATATATTAATATTTGTATTTTATTTTATAATTTGTCTTTGAATTTTCTGTATTTTCTTATATTTAATATATTTTATATATTTCAATAGATAGAAAATAATATTTGTAATGGTAGTGAAAATAATGTTTAATATAGTATTATAATATTATCATCTTATAATATTATAATACTATATTAAACATATACACACATATATAACATTAAAAATGTTATATATAATTTTATAATATGTAATAGTATTTGTATAATAAGTAATTAAAATACTCCATTATTATATGTAACTAATAAAATATAATTTAAAATATTAAATTATTAAATATTAATTTATATTTTATAAATATAATATTTTAATATAATGTTATAATATATTAAACATTATTATTACTACATTACTATTATGATTTTTATTTATCAAATATATGAAATATATAAAAAATACAGAAAATTTAAAGATAGAATATGAAAGAGAAAATATTAAAGATAAAAGATAAAATACTAAATATAGAATATATGGTATGGTAAGAAGCACCAACCAAATAAAATATGGCAAATTAAAATTGAACTGCAATTTATTCTGTTGGTTCTTGGGATTGTAAATTAATAGGATATAAAATAAAATGTAATTCCTAGTTCCTAGTGTTAATAATTTTTATCATATAAGTAATTGCATTGCTGTATACTCCTTTGCATGATATTTTATATTGTATATGATCTTAAATATTAAATGTAAAAACATACTTTATGCATAAAAGATAATTTCCATATTTATAAATATGTATATATAAAACATATAGAAATATATAGAAACATTATACAATACATAACATGCAAAACATAATACGTTTTATATTGCATATATAAAATAAAATTTAATATAATTATATAAATAATATAAATTATATACATAAAACATAATGTATAAAATATTTATTCTTATAATTATGTATTGTCTATTATAGATATATTATATGTTGTGTTTCATCTTTAATAACCCGCTTTTAATTTTGTATTAAATTAAATAATTAAAAGTTAAATTATAAAATTAAAATTTAAATATAAGTAGTGTTTTCCATACATAAAGGTATACTCATTCATACTTAATATGCATAAATATTAATACATGTAATAAGTAGCATAGTTATTTTAAATGTCTCATATAATTTTAACATAAGTACACCTTAGATAATATATATTATGTATTATTTGCATATTAATTAAAATATAGAAATATGTGAAAGGCATCATTTATTAATATTTTATATCTGGTATAGAAACTTTATTATATATAATTACATATTCCAGAATATATGTAAAATAAGAGATATTTCTATTTTGTATGATATATTGTTTATAATCATTATATATAACATAAACAACAATTATATATTATTACATAATTTCAGAAACTAGAAACAGACTATAAAAACACATTAGATTAAAACTTTAAAATAAATATGTAAACATATGTAAACATACAAATATACATAAATAAATATACGAATATGTAAATATGTAAATATATACAAATCCACAGCATTATAGATATTTAAATACCAAAATACTTAAATATGTAAATATGTAAGTATGTAAATAATACGAGTGTATCAATTTCTACAAATATAAACAAAGATAAATATATAATTTACATGTGAAATATAAATTATAATTTTATCTACTGCAAATAAACCCTGCAAATCAAAATCAAAATTTTAAAAATCAATTCCAAACCCAAAACTCAAACACATTCCCTCAATCCCACTAAAATCCCAACACCAACATAAGGAACCCTCCCAATTTCCTCTCAGCTGGATCTCTTTCCCCCTCATTACATTTTCCCAATTTCCCACCTGTGTAATCGCAAATTCCCTGGATTTAGGTGCCAAATCCTAAAAGTTTGGTTTTTCCAGCCGCCAGAACCCGCTGCTCCTGACTGTTGCTCTGGACGACGCCCAGGAGGCCTCGGGGAACTTCTACTGGGATGATGGCGTGGGCATCGGTCAGCCTCATTTGCAAAATTAATTAATACATTCATTAATCAACTCATGGCCTGCTGGCACAAATTTCCTACCTTTTTTTTGGTCCTTAATTTGAATTTTTGGGGATTTCTGGTTGTTTTGTGAAGCGACAAAACCAAATAAAATATGAAGGTGTTGAGGTTCATTAACGAAGATAAAATGCAAATGAAGTGAAATTTGGAGGAATAAAAAGACACATTAATGGCTAAATTAAGGTTAAGTTCATTAATTAAAGTTTCTAAAATTAAGTTAATAAAAGCTTCTCACAGTTAAAAGGATAAAACTTAACTAATGTAAATTTTTATTATATTCATAAAAATATTCTGCAGTAAAAGGATGAAGTATTTTATTTTGGTTTAATTTTTGTTTAATTTTGTTATTTTTGTTTATTTTCCTTTTCTTGTGGTTCTTCTATTCGTTGTTATTTTATTTGCAGGGGTTTTTTTATGGTATTGGTAAGTTTATAGGTTAATTTTTCTTTTATTCTTCACTTTTGTATTTGTTTTACTTTTGATTTTTTTGTTTTATTTTTATTTTATTAATTTTCATTTAAATTTTTGTTTTTATTTTATTGAGTTAATTTTTATTCATATTTATTTCTTTTTATTGGTGCTTTGAATTTATTTTTATTATTTTCTTCATTTTTCTCTTTATTTTGCTCATTTTTGGTTTTGGTTTATTTATTTTATTGTCTTTATTTTGTAAAATTATGTTTTATTATTTGTTTCATTTTAATTTTTAAAAATTATTTATTATTTCTATTTTTGATTTTATGCATTTAATTTCTTTTTCTTATTAAATTTTAATTTTACATTTATATTTCACCTTATTTTTTATTTTATTCTTTTTTTTTATTTTATTTTTAATTCCTTATTTTTGTTGGCTGGTCCAGAGGTCTGTCTGACCCCCAGCACTGCCACCGACTACACCGGACAGGGTTCACGCGAAGAATGGCTGTCCAAGGGGTCTTGGGCGGCTCCTAGTGAGGAGTAACTCCTATGAGCAGTCTGAGGCTTCAAGTGATCAGCTCTTTAAGAAGTGATTTCAGCTCTTGCAGTGATCAGCTCAGATCAGCCCAGTTCTGCTCATGGGTTACCCCAGCCGATGCATAGACGAGAGATAGGAGGCCGTGTAGAGTTCAACAGAGTCCTTTATTGGCAGTCTTCAGCGAAGGGAGCCAGTGACGGTCACATCCACTGAACTGGGCAAAAGCTGGGTTTTTTATAGCCAAGGGGAGAATTGGGAAAATGACCAATAGTTTAGGACCAGGGTAAAATGACCAATGGTTTACAAGGAGATAACATGGGGTCCCAAAGCAGGAAGGGGTCCACAGCTTGGTCACCATGACTAAGTACTCTTATCTTAGGGGGCAGATCACCAAGGAGGAAGCCTGTCACAGGACTGGCTTTCCTCCAACCATATTTTGTCTGTATTTTTTTATTTTATCAATTTTAATTTTTTTTCCATTTTAAATTTTATTTTTATTGTTCCTTATCCTATAATTTTATCTTTTTGTTTTTCTTTGTTTTTAATTTTTCTTTTCTATTTTAATTTTAATTTCCATTTCAATTTTAATTTAAATTTAATTCTCATTTCAACTTAATTTTTCTTTTCTTTGCTCACTCCAGACACTTTTGAGAAGGGCGAGTACCTAATGATGTCGTTCACTGCCAGCTCTGTGAGTCCCAAACCAAATTTTTAACCAAAATTTCCTTTTCAACCACTTCTTTATTATTTGTCCTCTTGTTCTAACCATTTTAATCCTTTTTTAGCCCTTTTCCTCTCTAATATTTTTAATAGGTTTTTTCCTTTTTTAATATTTGTAATAGTCATTAACCCACTTTTCCTCATTTTTTTCTCCTGTTTTTATCCTTCTAATCCCATTTTCGTCTTTTTCATCATCTTTTAGTCCCTTAAAACCTCTTTGTGCCCTTTTTAGTCCCATTTTAATCCTTTTAACCTCTTTGAGTCCATTTGCTTCTATTTGAACCTTTCCATTCAATTTTAGCAATTTTCCATCCTGCTTGAATCCTTTTTAATCCTATTTCAATCCTCAAATCCTCTTTTTGTTCTTTTTGATCCTTTTAAATAATTTTAATCCACTTTTAATAATTTTTCGACAATTTTAATCCTATTTTAGTCTTTTTCATCATCTTTTAGTCCATTAAAACCTCTTTTGACCCGTTTCTGTCCCATTTTAGTGCCTTTAATTCTGGTTTAGTCATTTCTCATCTCATTTTAGTCAGTTTCATCCTGTTTTAATCCATTTCATCCAATTCAAGTCATCTTCATTCAGCTTTTTAATTTTTAATCCTATTTAAGTCCTTTTCATCCTGCTTTAATATTTTTTCCAGTTTCTCCTTTTTCATTCTGTTCTAATCTTTTTTTTATCCAGTTTTATTTTTTTAACAAAGTTTTTGTCTTTTTCCTCCTGTTTTTGTCCCTTTAATCTGGTTTTCATATATTTCATCCCATTTTAGTCTTTTTGAAATACTTTTTAATCCAATTTTCATTCTTTTAATCTGTTTTAATCCTTTTAATAACATTATAATTATTTTTAACACCATTTTAAATTATTAAAGACTCTTTAATCCTGTTTTATTCCATGTACATCCAGTTTTAATGTTTTTACACCGCTTTATTTAAACGTATATTTCGTATGTATATTTTGTATACTGTATTTTTATTTTATTTTTAATACTTAAAAATATTTAACCTTTTTTTAATCCTCTTCTTGTTCTTCCTAATCCAGTTTTAAACCTTTAAAATCCCATTTAAATCCCTTTTATCCTCTTTTAAACCCTTCCTAATAATTTTTTAATCAATTCCAATATTTTTTCCCACCAAAAAATTCTCACCAGGCAGGTATTTTTAGTATTTTTAACTTTCTTTTTTTACAATTATTCAATGTCTTTTTTTTTTTCTTGGTAGCAGAAATTCCATGGGAAAAGGTGGAAAACTGATAAAACCCAAACTATCAGAATTTTGGGGGAAATGAGTAAACCCAAAAAGAATTTATTGATTAAAAAAGAGGATTAATGGGATTTAAACAGGATTTTAAATTAAATTCAAATTAAAAGGTTTAAAATTGGATTAGGAAAGATGAGAAGAGGATTAAAAAACATAAAATCTGGGTTAAAATAAAACAGTGTAAAAAGGATTGAAAGACATGAAAACAGGATGAAAATGGAATAAAGCAGGATTAAAGAGTCTTTTAAATACTAATTTAAAATGGGGTCAACAATAATTATAATGGTATTAAAAGGATTAAAACTGATTAAAAGGTTGCAAATGGGATTTAAAAATATTTTGAAAAGACTAAAATGAGGTGAAATGGATGAAAAAAAAGAAAAAAATCACACCCATCAAACAGGTGTGGAAAGAAGGGGAATTCTGAGCAATCTGAGAAAATCCCTGATTTTTTTTCTCCTTCTCCCCAGAACATTCTGGAGCTGCGGGTGCTGCATGGGGGGTACATGGACCCAAATTCCCTGAAATTCACAGAAATTAAGGTGCTGGGGGTCCCTGGGAGCGTCCAGGAAGTGACAGTGACGCGCGATGGGCTTGATGTCCCGTCCCCTCATGCCGTGGCCCATGACCCCCAAAAACAGGTAAATTCCAGGCAGTTTGGGGTTTCTAAAACTCTGGGGTTTTGGGGCAAAAAAGCGGCACTGGAGGAGCCCAAACTTGGTGTGGTTTGGGCAAAATTTGTTTTTTTGGAGAGAATTAATGGGAATTAATGAGTGGAAAGTTGATTTATGTTAATGTATGGATCCAAAATGGCTGTTATGAGGCAATATGTTAAATAATGTGTATATACTATATGCTATATACGATATACTATATATAAATAAATTATATATCAAGAAATTTTATATATATATTTCTAAAAGTTATATAATATATATTAATAACTATAAAATCCACATAATGTGATATAAAGTGCTATTTTCTATATTACATAGTGATATAGATGATATATTACATAATATATAAAATTATTATGTAAAAGAACAGAAATAAATGATGTAAAATCCACAGCAGAAAGTACCAAAAGCTCCTGTAATTAACCAAAAATTTCACAATTGTGGTAAAATCCCACAGGAACTGCCTGGGAGTCATTTTTTGCTGCTTTTTTTTTTCCCAAAGGTGCTGAAAATCACCCAACTGGAGCTGGAGCTGGGTCAGAACTACACCCTGAAATGGGCCTAAAGACCCAAAAGTGGCGCTGCACTGGAAATTGGAACTTTCTCACATCCATAAATTATTTCTCACTTTTTCTGCCTCTCCAGATCCTTAAAATAACTTTATTATTGTACTAAAAAATGTGTAAAAAGTTCTTGTTTTGTTAATTTACTCAGAGCTAATTTATTCCTCATTATTTTACTCTGCCTTAATCTACTCCGCATTAATTTATTCTGTGTTAATTTATTCAGGAAGCTGCTGTTCTGCTCTTGTTATGTGGAATTTTCCCATTTTTAATAATTTTGGCTCTCCCTACAGCTCCATATTTGGAGCTGTGAATTTTCCGTGGGAAACGAGTTTTTTTGGCGATTTTTGAACATTAAAAATTGACGAATTCAGTAAATTTGATGGAAGTATTGTGAATGGCGGGAAAGGGAGGGTGACAAATCCATACAAATTCTTCTTCCAGCCTCATTTGCACATCGTGAGTGGGGAGAAGGACTTAATTACGGTGTTAATTAATGTGGATGTTAAATGCAAAAAAAGGAAGGAGGGAGCACAGTGTCAGTGGGAAACCAAGTCACAGAACTTTCTCAGACTGGCCTGAGAAGTGTGGCCTGGGAAATCATAAGGAGGAATCAAATCAATCCTTAGAGATAGAAGACAACCTTGCAGGTGTTGTTTGTCACCTTGTTGTTTTCTTACAAGAGAAGGTCAAGGGGTGGTGTACACAACAGACCAGTGATGGTGATGCGTTCGTTTAATGGCCAATGAGAATTTTACCTTTCTGGACCTTCTCAGACCTGTCTATAAAACAAGATCTGGAATAATAAAACTTACTCTCTTGTGCAACTCAGAAGAGAGTCCGTGTCGTTACTTTTGCTGTTCCCAATACAGAGCGACATGTGGTGGACCCCAACGTTTGTTGCAGCTGAGACTGAAAGCGTGCCTCCCGTTTCTCCTCTGAAGAGAGGTAAGTAAAAAAATTCTCCTGTGCTTTCCTGGAGGGAAATGGTCTCTTCAACCACAGGACAGAGGACCCAACTGGTGACCGGGCCTGGAGTGGTAAATCTCAACAAAGCTAGAGTTTAGATTCCCAGGATAAGCCACTGCATTTGCATATTGCATTTGCGAGCCATTGGGATAAAAGGTTCCTACAATGGGGAACCAAAGTTCCACTGAGGAACAACTCGTCCTCTTTGCATGAAAGGACACTTTTCCATGCTTTGGGCTTACTGTCTCAGAAGATTCCATGTGGGCAAAAGCCCAGGGTTTTACAATAACCACCGACAATGCCTTTAATCTCAATATCTGGCAGTTGATGGGAGACCATATATGGTCCGAGTTAACTAATGGAGATACCAGCGTGTGTACGCTGGCAACCACCTGGGGCATGCTCTCTAAAGCATTACAACAGTGCCCATCTGGGGATGGTGATGAGGGGATGGAGGATTTGGATGCCAGGGATGCCTCTTCTATACACACTGAGAAGCTGGAGGACGGGACCGGGAACAATTTAAGTAGTGTTTCCTCAGCTCTGCCCAGACTCTCAAGGGACATTGGACTTGGGTGAAAAAAGTCTCTCTCTACGAGACTATGTTCCTCCAAAATATCCTTCCCCCGGGATATTGTAAGGCCAAAGTATCCATCACCCACAGAATTGCTTGAAAGGGCTTCATCAACAGATGGGTGGCGGGAAAGTGGCAAATGTCTGCTTCCATTTGTGCCCTCCACAGCACCATTCTCAGCACCGCAAGCGGCCATGGGAGAGCCTGCACTACCAATGGTTCCCTTCGCCCCCACCCCCGACACCCCCTGCACCCCTTTCTCCTGCTGTACTGCTGACAGTACAGCAGTCCCCGCAGCAGACCCCCAGCACGGTGGGAGGGGTCTTTCCGTCAGCGCACCCCCCCCCCCACTTCCATCTGTGGGGCCTGCACATGCATCAGAATTGCTGGGGCAACCACTGCTGCAGACCGTGGTGTGGTGGGAAAAGCTGCCCCTTCAGCCCTTTGGCTTCCAGCTATGGGGCCCATGCCTGAGCCTGCACGGCTTCCTCCCCCTGCCCAAAGCAGATGCTCTGCCACCATGCCTCCTGCTGTTTCAGAGCAACCATCTGTGGTGCCCGCAGCTGCTGCTCCCCTCGACTCTGCATCTCTGGCCAGCCTGCCCTCCTCTGCTCCCTGTGCATCACCTGACACACCACTTCCCCGGGACACAGACAGTGATCCAGCTGGCGACCAGCACTCCACCCCACAGTGGGGCAGCACTGAAACTGCCAAGCTGCGAGATCACCCCAGAGCCATCTCTGGACACTGCCACCGTGTCAGGTCATCATGCATCCGAAGCACCTGGGACACTTTCAGGAGGCAGAAAAAAGCAAACTTTGGAAATGGGAGATTAGGATTTACTAGAGAGGATATGGGTGCTCTATTGTATAGTTGGTACTTCTTTATCATCCCAGGTTTTGTCTCTGCATGGTCAGTTGGGAAAACAAAAAGTTGAGCAGGGGGAGGAAAGATTTCTAGAGGTTTTATTCTGATGTTTCTTATCCTTGTAGTCCTGTTAATAAAGTTCATGTATTTCTTTTAAGTTTTAAGCCTGTTTTTCCCTTCTCCTAATCCATATCTGGTGATTTTAGCCAGCACTAAAGGGATGAGGGGGGACCCAGGATGAATTTGGGGAGCCTGGGTGGGTCATGAAGGGACCCTCAGGAGTCTCATAGGGGGTGAGGAGGGCAAAGAACAGGGCAACCCCAAGGATGGGTTTGGGGAGTTGGAGCTTCCATGGCAGTGGCATGGGGAGATCTGCCCATGGAATTTCATGGGAATGGCATGGCAGAGAGATCCATCTAGAGAATTCCCACAGGAATGGTACCACAGTGGGATCCATCCATGGAAGTGCCATGGGAATGGGATGCCTGAGATCCACCCATGGAATTCCCATGGGAATTCCCATGTTCCCAAAATTTGCCCTCCCAAATCCTACATTCTCATTCCCATATTGTCATAGGAATTCTGCCCTCCCCAACTTTATACTCCAGTGCCTCCCACCCATATCTGACATAATTCGGGAAACATTCCCGCAGCTGTGACCCAGGGAATTTGTTAATTCCTTGGCCTGGATCTCATGGGTCCTCATGGTGGTGCCACATTTTCCATCGCAGCCCCACAGATCCCCCAGCCCCAGCTCCCCCCACTCAGCCCTGCTCTGGCTGTGCCACTGCTGCAGCATCTACAGCTCCTGGGTGGCCCTGTGCTGGTGCCGCTCCTTGTGCCAGCTCTAGCTATCCCAAGATCCCAGTTCAGCTTCGGCCTCCATGCCCAGCAGCTGTGGCTCCACCCAGCCCCACTTGCTGCAGTGGCACTGGAAGGGGATCCCAGCCAGGGACCCCATGGACATGGACTGCGGGAAGCCCAGGCCAGGCTCTGACAGCGCTGTGTGCAGGTAACAGGGAGAGGAGAACTGGGGGGAAACGGAGATTCGGGATCAGGGAGGTCACATCTGAAGGAAGGGCGGAACAGGGTGTTGGGGGTTAGGTGTCTTTTTTTTTTGTTCTGGCTTGCCTGTGGAACTTTTACCCATTAGTTTCGGGGACAACCTAACTGTGGGTATTTAGTGGGTGCTTGACAAAAGACAAAGAGTGTCTGGGCCCAGGGGGAGAAGTGGGGCAGGAAAAAGGAGGGTGGGGACAGTTTGGTGGGCTTCTCTTCAGCTTTGGAGAAAGATATTTTTGGGCGCGGAGCTGTTGAGGTGGGGAGAAGGGAATTTCGCCATCACCCAGACGGAGCTGCTGCTTCTTCTCCTTCTTCCCTCTTCGTTGGTTGGCCTCACACGCCCTGTACTGCTGGGACGTGTGGCAGTGCCAGCCACCGCCGCGGAGCTGCTGATACACCTCATCCACCGGCCCAGGATCTCAGCTCATCCCTGCTGTTCCAGCAGACTGTTCCTCAGAGCCCCTGCAGGAGCACCGGGACTGCCCGCCCTTGGGGGTTTGTGAAGCAAAGCCTCTCCTCCATCCCGTCTCAGCCAAGAAAGTTGTCACAGGGTCCCTGGTTCTGTTTTCTTGCTAATGCTGTAGTTATTGTTGTTTGTTTGCCTGGTTATACTGGTAAAGAACTGTTATTCCTATCCCCAGATCTCTGCCTAAAAGCCCTTTGATTTCAAAATTATAATAATTTGGAAGGAGGGGGTCCACATTCTTTCATTCCAAGGGAGGCTCCTGCCCTCCCTAGCAGACACCTGTCTTCTAGAACCGAGACACAGGGAGAGCCGGGAATGGCATTTGGGGATGCCAGGACTGACAAGAGTAAAGGCTAGGGCTGGCTAGATGTGGGATGGCTGGAGTTCAGGGGGCTCCTGTAACGAGGAAAGGGAACTCCAAGGATCCCAGGTATCCCCATTGCCAGGACAGGGCAGGGAAAGCCAGGATGGCTAAGAATACAGGTCCCGGGTGTCCTCAGTGCTGAGAAAAGGAGGGGCTGGGTGCTGGGAGAGGCAGGAATAGGGGTCCAGGGGATAAATGGGTCAAGGAGAAGGGGGCACTGGGGACTGCAAGAGGCGCAATGGCAAGGAAAGAGGTGCAGGTGTTTTTGGTGACAGATAAGGGCTTGCAGGGTGGAACCTACACCTGGGAATGGGGTTTCAGTGTGTTATAAATGCAAAGGCAAATTTGGGATAAAATCAAAAAGAGAAATTTATTAATAAACAGCAAAGAATAACAATGAGAGAAAAAAACCACAATAAAAATGGTCAGCGCAGCGCTGGGTGGACAGGGTCTACACCGGAGGTGTAGGGTTCCCAAATCCACCTCTGAGCGCTCTCAGGCTTGGGGTTTTATAGGGATTTTAAGTCCTCAGGCTAAAATTCCAAGCAGGCTCCATTCACCAAGTGTTCTTGATTGTCTGGTGAATGGATTTCCTGGCTTGGAAAAATAGACCTAACCAGTGTCCGGACAGAGTCTCCTCATATGTAAAGAGACTCTGTATGTATTTTAATTTGGGTTATCAAGGCAGCAGTGGTGTGATCCGGAATTGGTGCCGATGGAAATCTCGGCAGAGTCTTCCCTTTTGTTCCCAGTGATTGCATCTCCAACACTGGTCTGACAGGTGGGGCTTTTCAGGACTAGCGACGGATACTTTTTCTGAGGCTTGTCTTTGTCGACCTTGATTGTTTCCCGACAGAGATCTGCAGGGACGTTGGTCAGGTCCGGGGGTGGGTTCCTCCTCCAAGCTAGTCCTTTTGTTTTCTTGATGGCTCTCGTCCTGTCTATTTTCCGAGCTAATGTTCGTTATCTGGGTGTTGGCTGCAATCCTTTGCCTTTGGAGAAAAACTCCCGGCCAGGCTTGGAAAAAGGGTTTATGTACATTTTTGGATTTTTATTATTTTAACACATATACATCTTATTTATACCTTTACGAATTTTTATTTACAAATAATTTATTACAAGTGGGATTGCAGTGCCCAGGAATGGGAGTTTATAGGGGCCCCTCGGTGCTCCAGTGTCGTCGTGACAAATGAGGAATGGGACCACCTTGCTTCAAAATGATTTATTGCTCAAGTAGCCAGATATGATATCAGTCTCAAGGTATGAGATTTAGAGGAGCAACAAGTCAGCCATAGTTCAAGGAAGACACGAGTTTCTTCTTTGCACAGCAGTATGTAACATTTTAGCCCAATAGACGGTTGGCTTTGAGAGGAATGACAGGTTTGTCTTTACAAACAAGCTGTGGGTCTGCTGATAAGATGCAGCTATCAGTGAGAGACAACAGAAACAATGGGATGGATTCCACTAAAAGATCAAAGAGGCACCGAAAGACCACCATGAATTCCACAAAAGTTAAGAATTAAGAAGGGATTATGCATTGGGAGGGGGGGAAGGTATCCCAGGTATCAGGCGTTCCGGGAAGCCTGTAACTCTCAAGTACCTCAGCCTATGGGGAAAGAGAGAAGGGACAAGCGGACGGGAATTAGGATAAAAACGAGGCTGCGCCCTCCAAAAATTTGAGAGACCCCAGGGGAATGCCCCATGGCCTCTCCCTTTATTCAAATAAAGTAAAAGGACTCCTCTGTCTCCTTTTTGGACATAAACCTCTGGTGTTTGTGGATTAATTTTCCTGACAATTTTTGGGGGCTCGGTCCGGGATATTTCCACCATCCGGGGCGGCGGGCAGCGAGCGGAGCTGAAGGCGTGCCTCACCCAGTTTCGGTGATCAGCTCCCCTTGGTGGCGGCCGGCACCGGGTGATCGATTGGGTTCCCGAGACTGTCCAGGAGACAGACGAGTGGCGGACCAGGGGGGTCCGTGAAGAGTCCACAGGGAAGGACCACTGAAAATCTCACCGGTGAGTAAAATGGGATCGTCGGGGAGCAAGTCTGGGAGGGCACCCAGGGAGGGTAGCACAGGCTAAACAGGGCACCCAGGGAGGGTTGCAAGGGTACAGCCGGGAAGGGGTCCTGGCAAAAGGGATGACGATCCCATAATACCCCCGGAGAGTCCCTTGGGGAGAATGCTGAGATCTTGGGACATATTGTGCATTCACCCAGAAGTAAGTATGGAGATGATGGTAAAATATTGTTATTATGTATGGCCAGAGTATAAGTCGCCGAATGGACTCATATGGCCATCTTATGGAACAGATAGAATTCATTTGTGTCGAATTCTGTGGAGGTATCTAGAGGAGAATTGGAAAGGATGGATTAAAAGAGAATGTGGATTAATATGGTTTAAACAAGCAACAGGAGAAATCTATGTGTTAAGAAAAAAAAAAAAAAAAGAGAAGAGGAAAAAGGGGGGGAAGAGGAAAATGGTGAAGACTGGGATGTTTTTCAGCACCTTCCCCCATCTTGTCCTCCGGTGTTACCAGCTGACCCAGGGCCAGCTGAAGATGCCCTGTATCCTCACCTTCCAGGGCAAAGGGATCAGGGAAATGCTGTTCCTACAGCTCCACCTGAAAATAACAGTGGTGTAGGGGGAAGGGAGCAGCGTATCATATCACCCCCTAGAACTAGAAGGGATCTCGAGAATCCACGCCTGGGGTGGGGGGAACAATAAGGGAAGTCAAGAAAGAGTCTTTGACAACAGGAGATGGATGGATTGTGTTGGTGTGCTGGAACGGAATTGGTTAATGAGGAGTGTGGAGAGATATGGTTGAAGCAGGGACCAGGAGTAGAGTTGCAGGACCAGGAGCACTGGCTGGGGGCCTGTGAGGCTGCTGGGACTCAGCACTGGGCAGTGCCTGACCCCACCGGCCCCGGGCAGGGGCAGCAGCAGCTGCCGGCCCTTTGAGGCTGCGGGACGCCCTGGCCGCCTGTGGTGCTGCCAGCCGTGCCCACCGGGAGCACTGGAGCAGGGAGGAGCTGTTTGGACAATGTGGCAGGACAGGGACTGGCTCTGGTATTCGGCGTGTGGTAAATAGAGTGAGCACAAGGAGGAAAGGCGAAGGTGATGGCCTTTTTCAGGCCAAAGAGGGAAAAGCCGCAAGGTCCAAGGGGTCCCCCGGGACAGAGGGGACGGGATAGGGCACAAGGAAGTGGCAGAGGTATTGCTCCACAGCAGGTGAGATCCAACCCAAACAGTGGCTGGGAAAAGATCAGTGTGCTGCCTTCAGAGTGTAGGACACTGAAAACAGCAATGTCTGCAAAAAAGCCAAAAACAGCTGGATTGTTGAGAAAGTCCAGAAGATAAGAGAAATGGATTGTTAAGAGTGCCAAAGGCTCTCATTGTATCCACCAACCTAGAGCCGTTGTCAACTTTTAAAGTGAGTCTGGACCGAGGAGAGGTGTGTGTCTTAGTAAAACAAAGACCTCTCGATTCACCTTAATTTTTATCCCCGAGGGGGAAAATTGTCTAAAGATTTTTTTGTTCAAAGGAGTTGTGAAAATTGTGGTTTCTTCTGTAGGCTCAGAAGTTTGAACACATCTTTCTCTGAAAGAATTGTAAAAATTGTAGTAAATTAATCTGGAGATTTAATTAATTTGTCTACATGAAGTTTTGTGCAGAATGGCTCCAGATTGGAGGGGATCACACCCCTCTGCTTTTTGTATGTTTTGTTGTAAAAAGCCAGAACTGGCAAATTTCAGTTATGAAGCCAATGCTGCAAGTCATACCTTGTGGGGAACACCCCCACCAGTCTGTAGTTTGTTGTAGCCTTAAAGCAAATTCTGTAACTGCAACCTTGTAAAAATAGTGTCCTGTGGAAGGCCTGAGTATTTGTCATGCACTTCCTCTGTGGAAGTTATGAGAAAACTTTAAACGAAAGTATTTTGTTTCTTTCCTTAACCCAGCCTCCTGTTTGAATGGCCCTGAAGAGGGGAGCCAAGGCAAAGTCCATGATTGTATTCAAGTAATAGATCTGCAGACTCGGGCAAGGAATGATTTGTGAGACATTCCATGGCCTGAAGGGGAAAACGTGTTTATTGATGGGTCTTCAAGGGTGATAGAAGGAAGACGATTTACAGGGTACTCTGTCGTGAATGGAAAGCAATTAAAGGAAGGGGGGAGGTTACCACCCACCTGGTCAGATCAGATGGCAGAGCTGTATGCTCTTGTGAGTGCCTGTAAATTATACCGAGACAAGACAGTAAATGTTTTTACTGATTCTAAATATGCATATGGTGTGATACATGCATTTAAGAAACTGTGGGGAGAGGTTTATTAACCTGCAGAAGAAAAACGTTAGCTCATGAGAATTTAATCTCCCGCCTGTTGGAGGTGGTGAATTTGCCAAAAGTAGCAGTGATGCACATTAAAAGGCACCAGGCAAGGTGCTCAAAAGAGGCAAGGAGAAGCAGACTGGTTGATGAAGAAGTGAAAAGCTGCATTGTTGCCAGAAGTTTCTAAGATATTTCCCTTGCTCCCAGTGGCTGCCCCCTTGCCAGAAAAGTTGTCTTTTTCACTGAAGAACCTTGAGATAGTTGCGGAGAGTGGGGCAGAGGGAAAGGGAGGTGGTTAGTTTGCAAGGGATGGTAAGCAGATGCCGAGAGTTCCGACATCTCAGTTGTTAAAGCAGCTTCATGGGGGAAGTGCCGAGGCTCCCGAGAGATGGCAAAGACCTTCCTCAAAATGTATACTGCTGTGGGTCTTTTTGTTCTGGCAAAACGAGCTGTTGATGGTTGTTTGATTTGTGCTAAGACAAATAACAAAGTTACAAAGAAACTGGCCAGGGTGGGGAGGCCTTGGGCTGTACATCCCTTCCAAAGATGCCAAGTGGATTTTACGGAGATGCCCCAGGTGGGGAAATTTAAATATCTTTTGGTAATAGTATGTCAGATAACCGGATGGCCAGAAACCTTCCCAGCTGTTTCAGCAACCACAGGGTCAGTTATTAAAGTATTTTTGGAACAAATAATTCCAAGGTACGGGATGGTGGAAGCAATAGACTCAGATAGACGAACTCATTTTACTAGAAAAATTCTTAAAAGAGTAATGACTGCTTTAGGGATACAATGGAACCTCCACACTCCCTGGCATCCCCAAAGCTCAGGCCAGGTTCAAAAGATGAATGGAGAGATAAAAAACATCTGAAGCTAGTGATAGAAACCAAAATGCCATGGCTTCGGCTCTTACCACTGGCTTTAGCAAGAATAAGGGCCAGAACAAGGGAAGATATTCAACTATCTCCTTTTGAATTGATGTTTGGAATTCCTTATCCTTGTAATTCTCAGCCTGGGGCGGGGGCAGAGGTAAGTGATGTATATCTAAAACAGTATGTGGCTCGGATGCTGTCTCTTGTGAAATCTCTTCGACAGGAAGCTCAGCTGACACAGACCCTGCCTTTGGACTTTGCTGTGCATAATATCCAACCAGGAGACTGGATCCTAGTTAAGGAGTGGAAAGAAGCACCCCTAGTGGCTAAGTGGCGTGGACCTTTCCAGGTGTTGCTGACCACAGAAACAGCCGTCAAGACAGCTGAACAGGGGTAGACACATCACACTCGAGTCAAGGTCTCTAAAGCTCCAGAGATTTGGACATCTCAGCTGGAGGAGAAGGATGGGAAGCCGCGACTGACACTACGCAGGAGTGAACTGGAACAGTAGCTGGTGCGTCGACATCGGGGGAAGCCCTGAGTGCCCACCCACAGACTGACCGCTGAAATAGTCTGTATGGGCATCCCTGCTCTCAAATCTCCAGACACTGGGAGCCAATCCATGCTGTCATTGCTTTCTTCATGCTAAGCTGTTTCTGTGCTTTCACTTGCCACAGGTGGTGTAAAAGACAACGTGAAATTGAAAATTAGAAATTAGATTATAACACTATTAGAATGTTTCTCTTAATAATTTTACCTTTATATTTTCAGTTAAGTTGGAGTCTAAAGTGGGAAAATAAATTTTTACTTTAGGAGAACAAGTAGCAAAGACCTTTAACCTTAGGAACTGTTGGGTCTGCAGGGGGCCAGGGGGATCTGAAAGCTGGCCATGGGTGGCCAGCCCGGTCGAGCCTAAATGATGGGTTAACACCCTGAGTGAAGTCCATAATGGAACAGGATTTTGGGACAAAGAAGGAAGTCCATGGCAGCTTCATTCTTCTGAAAGACGCATTTATTGCCTAAACAGAACAGGAAGCACATATGTGAGAAAGAGCATTTCTGACTGGACTTTATCTTTGGGTTTAGATTGTTAGACCCCCAACTGCCCTCCTTATGACTGTTCCAGATATCAAGGCAGATGGAATCAAACGCATGTTAAGCTCACTAATGGTAGCTGGGTAAGGTGTTCCTTCCATAATTACCAAAAAGATTTTGAAGGCTGTAAAGCAGTGGGGAAGGATAAATTTTTTGACCCTTTATTTTTAAGCTGCCCCCGGGATAATTCCACAAGTCCGACACATGTTGTCCGAGACTATCAGTGGAAATGGCAACACCGGAATGGAACTCGAACCCTTTTCAGTAAGTTCTGGTCCAGATCCAATAAAACAGATCTGGGATGTGATTGCAAGTGGAAACCTCATGTAGGAGCTTGGAAATGTAAATATTGTGATTCTTATGGCGAGGCAACTATTGTTGGTGGACCACTAGGCCCTGGAAGCAAGCTGTATTTTGACCCACCAGTTGATGATGAAAATTGGAAAAGTCCCTTCGCTAATGGGACCTGGGCTCTAAAGGGGCATTACTGGACTTGTGACCAAAATGCTTACCACAGGCTACGCCCAAACTGGTCAGGGATATGTTATGTGGGGTATATTAGACCATTGTTCTTTCTGCTACCACAAGTTCAAGGAAATCAGTTAGGAATCAAAGTATATGATGATCTAATTAGAGAAAAGCAGTCCATTAATACCTCCCTGGTTGGAAAGAGCACCCAAAAGTGGGGAAAAGATGAATGGCCACCTGAACGAATCATACAACACTATGGACCAGCTACCTGGAACCCAAATGAATTAATATCAGGTGCCAGAGAACCCATTTATAATCTAAATTGGATAATTAGGTTGCAAGCTGTCTTTGAAATAATAATCAACCAGACAGCTACAGCTCTTGACCTTCTTGCTGACTAGTCTACTCAGACGAGAAATGCAATATTTCAACATCGGATGGTATTAGACTATTTATTAGCAGAAGAGGGGGTGTGTGGGAAATTTAATGACTGAAACTGCTGTTTGCAAATAGATGACAATGGAAAAGTGGTAAAACAAATAACAAAAGGAATAAGAAAGTTAGCCCATGTACCATTCCAAACATGGAAAGGATGGGAATGGGACATGTTTTCATGGTTACCTGGTGGCCTATGGGTCAAACAAATGCTTTTTTTTCTCTTATGTGTTGTAACAACTCTAATCTTTTTACCATGCATGATCCCTTGCTTTATACAACTCATTCAACATGTGATCAAAGGAATGCAGGTAGTAGCCATGCCTACTGATCCAGAGATAGCTAAAAAAGGGCAGAAAGTAATGCCACTGCAAATAGTTGCAAAGCCAAAAAGGACCCAAGAACAAGAAATTAAATCAATGATAACTAAAGTTTGTAAAGACAATTACTAACAAAAATTAAGAGGAGGGTTTGAGAGGAATGATGAGCTTATCTTTACAAACAAGCTGTGGGTCAGTTGATAAGATGTAGCTATCAGTGAGAGACGACAGAAACAATGGGATGGATTCCAGCAGAAGATCAAAGGGGCACTAAAAGAACACTATGAATTCCATAAAAGTTAAGGGATTATGCATTGGGGGTGGGGGGGGAAAGGTATCACCGCCAGGCGTTCCAGGAAGCCTGTAGCTCTCAAGTACCTCAGCCTATGGGGAAAGAGAGAAGGGACAAGCGGACGGGAATTAGGATAAAAACGAGGCTGCGCCCTCCAAAAATTTGAGAGACCCCAGGGGAATGCCCCATGGCCTCTCCCTTTATTCAAATAAAGTAAAAGGACTCCTCTGTCTCCTTTTTGGATATAAACCTCTGGTGTTTGTGGATTAATTTTCCTGACAGTGGGGAGTGATGAATTTTGGGGTGTGGGGTGGAAGGTGCTGGCCTGGTACAGCCCCCTGGGGTGCCTGGTCCCCCCTATCCCCAGGGGCTGTTCCTGCCCCACATGTCCCTGTCCCTGTGTGTCCCTGTGCCAGTTGGCACTGGTACCCAACCAAACCAGCTAGGTAACGGCAGGGCCATCCACATCACGAGCACAAAGCCACCCCAGCCTGGCCCCATGCGTGGCCTGTCACTCACACTGCCACACCCACTGGCATTGCCACCCCATGGCCACCTGTCCCCTGGTGACATCTCCATGAACATACTGGCACCTGCAGTGGCACCTCCAAGGCCATACATCCCTTGATGTCATCATACCCAAGGTGGTACGTCCATGGCCATGTGTCCCTTGATGTCACCACACCTGTGGTGGCAACCTCCATGGTTGCCTGTCCCCTGGTGTCACCATACCCTTTGTGGCACCTCCATGGCCATGTGTCTCATGGTGTCACCACACTCGTGGGGGCACGTCCATGGTCACCTGTCTCCCATCCTGGCACCCCTGGTGGCATGGCCAGGCCACATGTCTGCCATCACTGCCACATCCCCCATGGCAATAGGGTTATGAGGGGCACCAACACCTCTTCTGTCCCCTCCGATGGCCAGGGCAAGCCACAGCCCCTGCTGAGCTGCCCTGTAAATGGCCCCCCTCACAAACGGCCAGTAAGGAAGGGCATGGAATTGCTACCATGACACTTAAATGCATTTCTTTATTTCTTTCATCCAAAGAAATTGAGGAATATTGCAGTTGCTGTAGTCAGGAGGAGTGGGATGTCTGTGTTCACCAGGCTGGAACAGCTTTATTCTGGAGTGGAAGCTGAGTGCTGGATGCTGAAGTAATTTCAGAGAAGTACAAAAGGTGCTGAGTTCGAAAGGACCCATCAAGATCACGGAGTCCAACTCCTGCCCTGCACAGAACACCACAACAATTCAAAACAAAAGCATTGTACAAATGCTTCTTGTCCCAAGACAGACTTGGGGCTCAGGCCACTTCCCTGGGGACCGTATTTCAGTGCTCAACCACCCTTTAGGAGAAAAACTATTTCCTGATATCCAACCTTACCCTTCCCTGACTCAGCGCAGCCATTTTCTCAATTCAGACAATGAGAGTCTGAATGTTGTGGTATGTAGCACTTAGAAGGAAAGTGCATGGCCCAGGCTGGGAAGAAGCAATGCTTAGGAGTGCAGAGTGTTCTGTGCAAGTAGATTCACCTCTCAAGAATGAAAGTGCAACAAGTTACAAAGGCAAAGAATGAAGCCACAGAGCACTGGGCTCACGTGTGCATCATACAGGCTGCCAGAGGAGCGTGTCTGCCAAATTCACATTGGCAGTCATCAAGCGGGAAATTCAATGACAGCTACTGCAGCATATCAAAGATGTGCTGCTACATCTTCCTCTTCCAGCCCTATCGGAAAACTATTGTCCTTACATTTAGGCCGTGAGATCCAGAGTTAACAACAGTAGACACGAAAGAGAATGGATATACAGCATGCGCTGGTGAGTTACACATGGTTTAAGTGCTGCAAGGAGAAGGTGCAGCCCAGCAATGGCTTTGTCTTCTACAGTCTACTTGACGAGGACAGCTGCTGAGATAGCAGCAAGAGTGAAAAATGTGACAGTTCATATATGTTAAAAGGAGGTACGTAGTCCCAAATATGTTGTGCACAATTTAATGCTAGGAGAAACGGCTGCTTTAGTCTGCCCTAACACTTCCTTCCTTCTCTCTGAACTCTAGCTGCTTGCATGCAGCGACACTGAAGGTGTGTGAAAATGATTGCGCTTGAATATCAGGTTTCTTAGGGTAGAGTGAAGTGCAGCAAATGCTTGCTGTCCTGGCACATCTCTCAGTCTCAACTGCAGCTGGAAATGCTTCGCTGTAATGATGGACCCTGCCACTTTGAGAGAATGTGCTGATGTTATATAGTTGAGAAGTGACGTGCAAATCACTAGTGTGTTTCATCTAGTTTACAGACTGCAAAGGCACTATGAAGACCAGCACTGGCTTTTTGTTGTAGGATTTTTTCTTTGCAAGCAGCTGCTGGACATTTTGAAGGGATTTGCGATCTGTGCAAGTGAGAGAGTAGGATAGTATGTGGAGCTTGAGAAAAAGTGTGCATCTCAAGGGAGGTGGATGCAGTTCAGTGGGTGCAAATTATATGTTGAGCAGCTGATCACACAGAAAAGGTTTTAAAATAAAGCAACTGTGCTGCAATTACCTTTTCTTTTTCAGCTTATAAACTGCACAGTCAACAATGAAATTTCTCTTCCTTCCCCACTACAAGCAGGATCACACTCTATCAGTTACCAAGAGCCAGGATCCACAGCGGAGCTCTTCCATGAACTGCCCCTTACACAAATGGGGCCAGACCAGAAAAGCACTTGGCTTTTTTCTGGGCATTGTCAGTGCTCATCAAAACAACCACACAGCAGCACTGTCTACTTGCAAAAGAAGGAAATGCACCCAGCCCAGCTTGAAACTTCCTGGAGGGCAGAGCAAATTTGCAAACATCCCTGCTCTCAAATCTACTGTGCAGCACAAAAAGATTTCGCTGATCTTCCCCTTCCAAGTGCATACTCTTCTTTGCACACACTCAAAGGACAGCATGAATTCCATTGCCCTAAAAAAGCTTTTCACTCTTGCAGAGTCTGCTAACAAACTTGAAAACATCTGGCAAAACCAGAGCTCACAAAAGTCCCCATCAAGAAAGCTCTTGCTGCATACAATTTCAACTGCACCCATCAAACTACCAGCACACACCCAGCTATGGGCACTTTTTTTCCCAGCTCTAGGTACCATCCTAAGCATTCAGTCTCACAGAGTCATCATCCAAGTGGAATGGCACCAGGGACTGCTCACACACTAAAGCTACAAGGACAAAAAGCTCAACAGCTCAGCATCTGCATTCCCACTGACAGTTCAACAGTCCTAATCCAGAGAACTGCCTTTTGGCAAAAGCCTTTAAATTCACCAAGACCATCCAAAGTACCAAACCTATTTTCTTTGCCAAAGACAGGAACTAGAAGCCCATCTCAAAAGAAATGGCAACACCTCCTCCAAAATACAAAATGTCCAGGGACTGATCCCATACAAAGGTGCCAGAACACTGTTCCTGGGCATTATCTGCCCAGGGTACTAGCAACTGCACACCAAGACTCAGCATAGCTGCTTACCTTGTCCAAAAGATGTATGCTGCCAGAATTTCAGGAAGACCACTTCTGAGAAGTGGAATACTGTGGGTACGGAGGAGTCCGCTGGGCCCGAGATACTGGCCCTCCCCTGGAGAGGAGATACTTCTCTGTAAGAGCGACACAATGTTGCTCCCAGGGGTCTTTGAGTTAGTTATGTTAAACTGTTGTGTTTCATTGGTGTTCCCCCCTGCTGTCCCACCCCGATACAGGTATCTCGGGCTTCCCCCCGCCCCTCTCCTTCCCCATAAATATCCCGGGTTTTCCTCTGTTCGAGAGATTCGCTGTTACCGGCACCCTTTGCCGAAGCTTTGCCTGAATAAAGGCTTGTGCCTCGGTGGAACGCTGGACCAGCTGTCTCGTCCCTGCTTCCTGTGTTGCCTGCCGCCGCTGCTGCCGAGCTGAGCTGAGCTGAAATCACTATACTATTACTGAGCTGAGCTGGAATCACTCGACTGCTCGAAGCTGCTCACATGCGCTTCGGGCCAGCCTTTCTCAAGGCTGCTTCTGGAGAAGTCGCGGTGCTCCGAGCTTTCCGCCGCCGCGGCAAGTGGCGACCTGAACGTGGGGCTTTGAAGAAGCCCTGAAGAAGCGTCCGCCTGCACCTTCAGCTGTGAGGCGAGCCGCCATTGGAGCCGCCACCCCTCGAGGAAGCTTGCTTGCGTTCTAGCAAGAAGCGATCCAAGAGGCTGCGACCGGGACCCTCGCTGACCATCTGGGGCAAGGGAAAGCCCCTGAGGACCGGTCGCCAGGTGAGCACCCACCCAGCAACTTTGTTTTCGCCCGCCGGCATCTGCCGAAGAGAAATTGTAAGTGTATCCCGTGAAAGGTTTTTTCTTCGGGCTTTTTTTCTTTTTTTTGCTGTTTTACTGCTGGGCGGGGAGTGAAAAAGGATGGGGAATGAGTCCTCTGTATTGAGGCTGACCCCACCTGAGAGGGACTTTTATATCCAAGTTGTAACTACCTTAAACGCGGGAAATTTTAAGTTTTCTAAAGGGGATTTAAAAAGATTTATTCATTGGGTTTTTAAACATTTTAAGATTAATTCGGACTCTGCTAAATCAGGAATTTTTTGGGATAATGTGGGGAGAAAGTTATATACAGTTCAAGCTAAAGGGGATTTTTCTGTTGCAAAGTTTTTTCCTGTGTTTCAAAATATTATTTTCTCATTGGAAAAAGAGGGAAAAAAAGAAGAGGGAGTTTTGGGTCCCCAGTTAAATCCCCCAACCCCGTCAGCCCCTCCAGGTGTCCCTGAACCCCTTTCCCTATCTGAGAGCCAGTCGGCGGGTGGACATTGCCCCCGGGCACAGGGCTGCTGCCGTCTCCCTGACACCCCCCCACCGTCTCTCTACCCGCACCAGGGTGGCAATGGCCATGCCGCTCTGAGTCTTTCCCCTACCCTTTCTCCTATGCCCTCACACCCGGTTGTGTCCCCCCCAGTTCCTAGCGTTAGCACAGATGGCGCCGGCAGCGTGGCCAGCCCCATTTTGTCCCACTCCCACCCCGGTTTTCCTGCCCTCGATGCCCAAAATGGCCACTTTCCCGCCTTCACCCCTTCTCTTCCTGCCGCGTCCTGCTCCTCCTCCCCCCCCACTGCGTCGTTGGGTGTAACTGCGTCGGGCCCTCCCCCATCCATCGGGAAACCCCTCCCCGTCGCGGGCCCCGCTCCTGTCCCTTTGTGCCGGGGCCCCGTCCCCAGCGGCGCGCCCACTCCAGGGTCCCAGTGCCCCGGAGGTCGGGACGGCTCCGGCCGGAGCGGGGCCACCCCCGCTTCCCCACGCAGCCACAAAAGGGCCAGCTCTAGACACCTGAGCCGGCCCCGCGCTGCCAGCAAGCGCCCCCCATCTCCACTAGGAGATGAGAGCAGTGAATCTTCTTATTCAGATTCTGAGTATGAAGATCACTGGGCTGAGGTGCAGAGGGAAGCCACACGGGCGGGGAACTCAGCTCTGTCCCAGAAAATACTTGCCTTTCCTGTAATAATGAGGAGAGACAGGACAGGGGCACAGGTTGCTGCATGGGAATCCCTTCACTATAGGGAACTGCAGGAACTTTGCAAAGCTGCCGAGGAACATGGCAGGAGTTCACATTTTTTTAAACAGTTGCTGGAAGCCTCCTTCTCTGCCCACATCATGGTCCCGCATGACATCAAAAATATTATGAACTGCCTCCTCTCTCCAGCAGAATACATGTTGTGGGAGAGGCAGTGGAAAAAACATTTAAAGCAATTGGCAGAAGTTTATGCAAGAGATGCTAACAGACCCAATTTTACTTTAGAGCAATTAGCAGGAGAAGGAGATTTCCAAAAGCCCCGAGATCAGGCCTGGGATCTGCCTGAAGCAGCTTTACAGGATATAGCTAATGCTGCCAAGATATCTCTTTTTACCACCCCTGATGATAAAGTGCCAACACAGTGCTTCACCAATATTAAGCAGGGGGCAACTGAGTCTTTTATTAAGTATATTGATAAGTTAAAAATAGCCATTGAAAAACAGATAGAGAGCCCTCGGGCACAAAAGGAATTATTAGTAAAAATAGCAATGGCCAATGCTAATCAGGAGTGCAAAGCAGTTTTGCGAGCCCTCCCTCTGGACCCCGAACCAACCATAGATCAGATGGTTGAAGCCTGCACCAAACACTCCTCTGCCTCAAGTGAGAATACAGTGGCACTTGCAGTGGCTAAAGGAGTGGCAGAGGCGATATCTGGAGCTTATGCTGCAGACCCCAATAGAAATTGTTGTTTTAATTGTGGTGAGCCTGGACATTTTTTCAAAGACTGTCCGGAGAGACATTCTATACAACCGCCAGCCCACCAACAATTCCCCAGACAGAACTGGCATTCGGGAAACTTCGAGCAGAGCGCGGAACGGCCCCGCGCTTCGACATTAAATCAAATGCCGCACCGTTCCACCCCTCCTGCCAAACCCAGCATCCTGCCTCCACGGGGGCCCCAATATTAAACCCAGCAGGTGGAGCGCCTCAGATGGGAACTCGGCGTCAACTGGTAACTAGACTCTCTTTATATATGAAAGGTGACTGTGTTTACAAAGTCCCCACAGGGAAACGTGGACCACCAGGCGGTCCCTCTAACATCTTAATACTTGGGGATCCAACTAACTGTCCAGGACAAATTCATACTGTTCCTGAAGTCCAGACTATATACCCTGGAGATGAAATTTCCATCTCTTTGACCTGCATAGACCCTCCTTATTATTTAAAGGAACAGACTCCTGTGGCACAGGCCTTTTTACTTCCTAGTGACTGCCCAGATCATGTTCCCCTCAACCCCAGTGCTATGTGGACACAGGTTGTGGGCTCCTGCAAACCCATTGTGGACTGTAGCCTGTTTTGTTATGGGGAAAGGATTCAGCGCCCAGGAATGATAGACACTGGGCAGATGTTACCATCATTGCCCGCTCCGAGTGGCCAGACAATTGGGAATTACAACCTGTAGCAGGCATGATCTCAGGAATTGGAGGGATGACAGCTTCCATGAGGAGCAAACGGAATATTGTCATCGAAGGACCTGAGGGACAAATGGCAACCATCAGGCCATTTGTGGTGAGAGCACCAATCACCCTCTGGGGACGGGATCTCCTGTCCCAATGGGGGGCTTCTCTGAGGATTCCCAGCAGGGATTTTTAGTGGGGGTCACTGAGAAGCGCGCCACGCCTACCATCCCCCAACTCACCTGGAAACAGCACCATCCAGTGTGGGTTGATCAGTGGCCCCTATCTGAGACCAAACTGCGCGCACTGGAAGCTCTTGTAGAAGAGCAGCTTGCTAAGGGCCACATCACTGAGACCAATAGCCCTTGGAACTCCCCTGTCTTTGTCCTACGCAAACCAGGCAAAGACAGGTGGAGACTCCTTCATGACCTCAGGAAAATCAATGATGTCATTGAAGACATGGGCCCCCTCCAGCCTGGCATGCCCTCCCCTTCAATGCTCCCCCGAGATTGGAAGCTGGCTGTCATTGACATAAAGGACTGTTTTTTCAACATACCCCTCCATCCTCAGGACGCCCCCAGATTTGCATTCTCGGTTCCCTCTCCAAACAGACAAGCACCTTTAAAAAGATACCATTGGCTAGTCCTTCCTCAGGGGATGAAAAATTCTCCTACCATCTGCCAATGGTACGTGGCCTGCATCCTGTCACCTGTGAGGACCCTGTTCCCAGATGCCATCATCCTCCACTACATGGATGACATCCTAGTTTGTGCTGCTGCTGATGACTATCTGCACCGGACTTTACAAAAAACTATCCAGACAATCGAAGACGCTGGATTTGAGATCCGTGAGGACAAGATCCAGCACACCTGCCCGTGGACCTACCTAGGACTCCAGATCCGTGAGCGGACCATCGTGCCCCAGCAGCTGACCATCAAAGATGACCCCAAGACCCTGCGGGACTGCATCAGCTCTGTGGGTCCATCAACTGGATACGCCCTCTGCTTGGGGTAACAACAGAAGTCCTTGCACCCCTTTTCAACCTGCTCCGTGGCAGTGAGGCCCTCGACTCACCGCGCGCCCTCACACCAGAGGCTCGAGAATCCATCACCAAGGTCCAGGAGGCCCTGTCTTCACGGCAAGCCCACTGGTATGAGCCCGGCCTGCCCTTCCAGCTGGTTGTCCTGGGTAAGGCCCCGCGCTTACACGCACTCATCTTTCAATGGGACACTGCATTGAAGGATCCTCTCCTTATCATCGAGTGGATCTTTACACATAACCAGCCCACTAAGACTATCACCACTCCACAAGAAATCATGGCTGAACTCATTAAAAGAGCTAGAGTCCGTCTCCGCACTCTTGCAGCCTGTGAGTTCACCTGCATCTTCCTCCCATTGGCAACTGGAAGTTTGGAGCCTTTGCTCCAAACCAATGAGAGCCTTCAGTTTGCTCTCGATAGCTATTCAGGCCAAATTTCTATACACCCACCTGGCCACAGACTTTTCAAAACCACATTTAATTTGGTCCCCAAATCATTACAGAGCAAAACACCGCTCCAAGCCCTGACGGTTTTCACAGATGGCTCAGGGAAATCCCACAAGTCAGTCATGACTTGGAAGGACCCCAGGACACAGAAATGGGAGTCTGATGTCCAAGTGGTCAAGGGATCACCACAAATTGCTGAATTAGCAGCCGTTGTCAGAGCTTTTAAGAAATTCCAAGAACCTTTCAACCTGGTGACTGATTCGGCTTATGTGGCTGGAATAGCTATGAGAGCAGAACATGCATTTCTAAAAGAGGTCTCTAACCCAAATTTATACAAATTGCTTTCTGAATTACTATATCTTATCTCTCACAGAAAGCAACCTTACTATGTCATGCATGTGAGGGTGCACACCGACCTCCCAGGTGCCATTGCCGAAAGAAACAGGAGGGCAGACGCCTTAGCCATGCCTGCTGGAGCAGCCAATGTCCCTGACATTTTTGCACAAGCGAAATTGTCCCACCAGTTCTTCCACCAAAATGTGCCTGCACTGATGAGAATGTTCAGACTACCCAGAGACCAGGCTAGGGCAATAGTTGCCACCTGTCCTAATTGCCAATCGTTCCAAATACCTGTCGTTAACTCCGGGGTTAACCCCCGAGGACTTAACAGCTGCCAGATATGGCAAACCGATGTCACTCACGTCCCATCCTTCGGGAAAGTCAAATACGTACATGTCTCCGTAGACACCTTCTCTGGTGCAGTGTTTGCCTCAGCCCATGCAGGAGAAAATGCCAAGCACACCATCCGACATTTTCTCCTTGCTTTTGCTACCCTGGGAGTCCCAGAACAAATTAAAACAGACAATGGACCTGCTTACACCTCTCACAAATAAAGAGACTTTTTCAATGAGTGGGGGGTGAAACACACCACGGGCATTCCTCATTCCCCTACAGGGCAATCAATAGTACTAAAAAGAGTCCTTGATCACCAGCGGGGAAGAACAGAGATCATTCCTCCCATTGAGAGGCTCTGTAAGGCTCTATATGTCATGAACTTTCTAAATTGCTCGCCTACAGAGCCTGACCCCCCTGTAATACGGCACTTCTCTAACTCAACTCATGCCAAACTCACAGAGAAGCCGCCGGTGCTGATCAAGGATCCTGAATCACAACGGACATCAGGACCCTTCCCACTGATTACCTGGGGGAGAGGGTATGCGTGTGTGTCCACACCATCAGGACCTAAGTGGCTCCCAGGGAAAAATGTAAAACCTTACTTAGGCCCTACAAACCCTGCACCAGATTCAGAACTTTCAAAGTCTCCTGAGACCCACACAGGTCCAGAAAAACAGCAGTCCACTGCGGCCTGGAAACGGAGACGTCGTCGGAGTCCACAGAACCAACCTGCCACCAGACCAACAACCAGACAGAGGCCAAACCGTCCTGCTACCAGAGCTGCAACGAGACGACTGCCAACGTCACGCCTGACACTGTGACAGTACACAAGTCTTCTTAACTCCCTCCCCCTTCCCCTTCTTGCCCTCGTTGCCTAGCCCAAATTGCCAGCTTACACCCAAGTGCACCTCTGCTGCTGCTGGTGTCGAGTCTTGTGTCCCCAATACACAGAATAACCTTGCTTATAATTGTTTAGTTTTTTTGTTTTTGTTTTTTTTTAAAGAGGGGGGAGACGGGAGAGGAAAGGGAGAAAGAAAATAGCTCCCCCCCCTCCAAAAATTAGAGCTAATCTTCTATGTCCTGTTGTAGAAAATGGAGAGCAAAACCATCCTTGAGTTCCTGATGTCCCTGATTATCTGGATGCTCCTGAAAACATCAGCTGTGGATGCCTGGCTAGTAGCACAGCCCCAGGAGAACGTGTGGATCACCCTCGCAAAGACACTCCAACAAGAACACATGTGCTTGTCCATGGGCAGCGCCACCAACCCTCTGTCATCCTGCCTGGTAGGGATTCCTTTAAAGCCCCATGAATATCCTTTCACAGGGAAAGAACCCAACCCAGTAGACACTTGGGATGAGTGGACAAAGATCTTGCCCCATGCACCAGAGGAACCCCAGGAATTAGAGCTTTTGGGATCCTCCAAAGCTGCCTACTGCATAAATTTTAATTATCACCCAGTAGCCAATGCATGGCCTGCCTCGAAATACCAAAAGGCAATTAAATCAAGGAAAAATGTGACTCCCAACAGTAAAATTTACAGTCAGTCCAAATGGTGCAATTACACCAGCAGCACACGATCCACCTCCTCTCACTATCCCAGAGTGCTGCCCCGGGGAGTGTTCTTGATCTGTGGGGATAGAGTGTGGGCAGGAATCCCTTCCCGACTCCGGGGAGGTCCTTGCACGCTTGGACAGCTTACCATCCTCACTCCAAATTCAACTCTAATAAATGATTGGCTGAAAAAGAATGAATTGGCCCACCAAAAGAAAGATCTCACACAATTAGATGAAAAATGTGATAACCAAATTAAAGATCGGTCCTACACGAAGAAGATGGTGATGTCAGCATTTTTGCCGTGGGCAGCTGCTGCTAAAGCCCTTGGTGAGCCTTCTCACCTGGAGTGTTGGCTTGGTAAGCAGGCCAACCGGACCTCCTCTGTCCTGAGTGACCTCCTGACAGATGAAGAAACTGTTAGGCATGCTACGCTACAAAACCGAGCTGCTATAGACTTTCTGCTCCTGGCCCATGGACACGGCTGTGAAGAATCAGATGGTTTATGCTGCTTTAACCTCTCCAGCCCCAGTGAAGGCATCCACGCCCGCATCCAGAGACTCCAACATGCAGTCCAAAAACTCCAGGCTGAAAAGGAGCCCCAGTGGCTTGAAGACCTTTTTGTGAGCTGGGGACTCGAGAGATGGGTTGCCTCCGTTTTCAAGAACATTTGTTGGGTTTTCTTGATTGTTATTATCTTCCTAAGTATGTTTTCATGTTTTAAGAAGCTATCAGCTAACTCTCTAGGGGATGCTTTTTTAATAAATAAAGAAGTGGGAGTTGTGGGTGCGGAGGAGCCCGCTGGGCCCGAGATACTGGCCCTCCCCTGGAGAGGAGATACTTCTCTGTAAGAGCGACACAATGTTGCTCCCAGGGGTCTTTGAGTTAGTTATGTTAAACTGTTGTGTTTCATTGGTGTTCCCCCCTGCTGTCCCACCCCGATACAGGTATCTTGGGCTTCCCCCCGCCCCTCTCCTTCCCCATAAATATCCCGGGTTTTCCTCTGTTCGAGAGATTCGCTGTTACCGGCACCCTTTGCCGAAGCTTTGCCTGAATAAAGGCTTGTGCCTCGGTGGAACGCTGGACCAGCTGTCTCGTCCCTGCTTTCTGTGTTGCCTGCCGCCGCTGCTGCCGAGCTGAGCTGAGCTGAAATCACTATACTATTACTGAGCTGAGCTGGAATCACTCGACTGCTCGAAGCTGCTCACATGCGCTTCGGGCCAGCCTTTCTCAAGGCTGCTTCTGGAGAAGTCGCGGTGCTCCGAGCTTTCCGCCGCCGCGGCAGAATACATATGCCAAATTGAATCTTTCAGGAGACCACCTTCCAAAGATGGATACTGACTCCATAACTGTATATTGAGGCAGTGCTTCCAAACCAAATATTATGCCAGGATGGAAAGTTGCTGCTACCCTTGACCTCCACAAAGGCAGCTTCTAATCTGCACCTCCAACACTGGAGCTACATGCTTTCCTGTCCTTGATAAGCACTGCCATTCTTCAGGATCTTACCAAGCAAAAGTATTGAATACATCCAACAATTGCTCCTACACAGAACAGGCCAAGACAGAAATGTCTTGCTGGACTATACTTTCCTATGTACCATTAATATCTGCTCCACCAACACCGGCATGATGTCCTTTGCTTCCCGAGGAAAGGCACCCTGAGTCACTTGTCTCACCTTCAGTACCTAGTGCCTAGTGTTCCTAGCCTACCCTTACTTTGTTTGATTTAGCCTATGTCTGCTTTGCCTCGCCCTATTTACACAGGATCCATGGGTCTGTCATGAGGATCTATGGGGCAGGGATGGGATCTGTGGGGCTGAACTGGAAGTTAGTGGGGCTTGAACAAGGATAGAAAACATAGAGTGGGACCAGCACCTATGGTGAGGGATCCTCAGAATGCTGGCAGGTGGATCTATGCTGCCTTCCCGACCTGACTCAGGGTGTTACCGGGACACCAAATCTGATGAGGATGATGCTGGCAGCAATGACAGACACAGTGACCAAAATCACCTTGAGATTCCAGCCAGGTTCTGCATCGATGGTGAGGAGGGGGAAGAGAAACCCCATGCCAGTGCTCTGCAGTTCTGAATTCCTTTCCCAAATTCCCACTTCCCACATTCCATATTCCCAGCCTCCAGGAAATGCAGGGAGTGCCGAACTGGGGGGAACATGGAGATTTAGGAGGTCTGGAGGTCCCAGAACCAAGAAAAGGGGAAGCTGAGGGTGGGGAGAGATTGAATGGTTGGGAAAGAGGGTGCAAGGGGGGATTGGTGCAGGATAAGGGGGTGCACAGTGTACATGCTGCTAGGGAAGATGGCTTCAAGGGGTGCAGAGTCTTGCAGAGGGGATTCCAGGGGGTTTGTGTGCCCAGCAAAGGGTGTCCAGTGCTCCCCAGTTTCAAGAAAACAGGGAGACCCAGAAGAGCCAGGAATGAATAACTTGGAGGTCTTCAGTGCGAAAGAACAGGGGGTCTGGAGGGTAGGAAAGGAGGGAATGAGGATGCAGGTCCCAAAGACAAGGAAAAGGGGAAGGCTGCAGACTATTGACAGTAGGCCAATGGGATGGCCAAGAAAAGGAGTGCAGGGAGGTATTAGTAGAGGATAAGCAGTGCAGACTAAGGGGTCCCAGTGCCATATAAAGGGGTTCACAGGGTCTCGGTGTGGAGAAGCTGGCACAGAGGGTGTCAGTACTAGGGCTGGGGATGCAGAATGGGTCCCAGTGCACAGGAATGAGGATTCAGAGCAGTCACAAGGTCAAGGAAATAGGGTTTACAGGGATTGGGAGAGATAGGGTGAGAGGTTCAATGGGTCCCCACTCTCGAGCAATGGTGAGTAATGGGTTAGGGAGAGCCAAGATAGCTGCAGAGGGGTGCTAACCAGGTCTCCAGTATTAAGGAAGGGGAAAGGCAGGAATTGGGGGGCAGGGGGTCCCAGGATGAAGGAAAAATAGGGTCTGGAGGCTGGAGAGGCGGGATGTCTGGGAAAGGGGGTTCAGTGTTGTTCTGTGCCAGGAATGGTGGATCAGGCAGTTCTGGTTCTCTTGAACTGCAGTTCAAGGTTCCTGGTGCTGGGAAGTGCAGTTCAGGGGAGTCCCATGGTAAGGAAAGGCAGGGATAAGGGTGGTAAGAGGCAAGATCTGCGAGGAGGGTTCAGGGCGTCCCCAGTGTGGAGGAAAGGAGGGTTTGGGGACTGGGAGAAGAAGGAATGGGCACGGGACACCAGGTTCAAGGGAAAGGGAGAGGTTGGGGGCTGGGAGAAGTTGGATGGCTGGGAAACAAGATGAAGGGTGGTGCCAGGGCCAGGGAATGGCGTGCAGGGGTGGGTCTTGGTACACAGGAATGTGGGGGTCAGGAGGGTCATGGTTTCGGGCAATGGCAGTTCTGAGGTTCCTGTTCCCAGAACAGGGATGTCCCAGTGCTGGGGGTCCCACTCATCCCCTGCCCCATCAAGGAGCACCTCCAGACCCAGCAGTGGTGCCATCACGCTGCTCTGCTGTGGCCCCGCCCATGGCCCCGGCCCCATCCCCAGAGCCACCTCCGGGCCTGCCATTGGCGCCGCTCTTTCCTGCCCACCAATGGCAGCTGGGGATGCTTGTGATGGAGCAGACCTTGGGTAAAGCCAAGTGAAACTGCTGGCTCGGGCTGAACACCCATCCTTGGTTCACAGCCACCCCCAGGGCATTGCTTGGGTCATGTCCCCAGAACCATCTCCAAGACCGTTTCTTGGGTAATGTGCCCGCAGCCACCACCAGGGCCATCACTTGGGTAATGTCCCCACAGCCACTCCCAGGGCCATCTCTTGGGTAATGTCCTCACAGCTACCACCAGGACCATTTATTGGGTAATGTCCCCACAGCCACTCCCAGGGCCATCTCTTGGGTAATGTCCTCACAGCTACCCCCAGGACCATTTATTGGGTAATGTCCCCACAGCCACCCCCAGGGCCATCGCTTGGGTAATGTCTCCATGGTCATATCAGTTGAGATCAGATGTACTAGATGCTGGCCAGTAGCGGTGATCTGATAACACCTCCCTGAGAAGGAAGGACCCATCACCCGCTTACACAATGGCCATGGGGGTTGCAACACCCAAATCACCCAAAACAGCAGGTTTGCACCCCACAGCCCCTCACTCTTCTCTGAAGACATCTCCAGGACATCACTGCAGCTTGTCATGGCCGTCTATAAGGTGACAGTGGCAACAGGTGACATGGCGGAAGCTGGGACCAACAACTCCATCTCAATCACCTTGGTGGGCAGCTATGGCGAGAGCCGCCAGACCACCGTCTCCTTCTTGTTCCTGCCAGGGAAGGTGAGGAGGGGGATGGGGACATGAGGGGTGGTAGAGCTATTCTGGGGACATGAGGGGTGGCACAAGCTGCCCCAGGGGATGTGAGCGGCTGCATGGACTGTCCTGGGGATACAAGGGGATGGTGGGAAGGGATTTGAGGGACATGGAGGAAAGAATTTCCTCCAGGATTTGCAGGAAAAAAATTTGGGGAGGATGATGGGTAGTCGTCCTGGGGGGATTGGAAGAATGATGTTCTGGGAGGATGGAGGAAAAGGACTTTGAGGGGATGGTGGAGGACAAGGATCCTGGAGGCAATGGAAGCAAGTGAGGATGCTCTGAGCCCCTTCTCTGCTGGTGTCCCCAGTGCTACTACAGGGTATGTGCCCATCCCCCCAGAAGCCATTTTCCTTCTCTCCAGGAGAAGAGCCTGTCTGTGCACTGTGGGAAAGACTTGGGGCCCATTGTCCTCATCCGCCTGCATAAGTGGAGGCTCTTCCTGGAGGATGCCTGGTTCTGCAAGGACGTCCGGGTGACAGCCCCCAATGGCACCCTGTATCGCTTCCCCTGCTACCAGTGGCTAGAGGGGGTCACCACCGTGGAAGTGCGGGAGGGCTCAGGTAGGACCCACTCTGCCCCCATCCTCCTCTGATGGACAGAGGTCCAGTTTTGACGCCTGTCTTCTTTCTAGGGAAGAAACTGGTGGACGACAAGCTGCATATCCTCAAGGAACATCGTCGTCAGGAGCTGGCAGAACGGCAAGAGGCTTACCGGTGACAGTAGGGACATAGGGAAAAGGCCTACTTTGGCCAGGTGGGCTGGTCAGCAGTGATGCTGATGTCTGCTCCCATTTTCCCCCCAACTCAGGTGGAAGAACTTCGCCCAGGGCTGGCCCCGTTGCCTCAATGTGGACTCCGTCTCTGAGCTGGACTCCAACATCCGATTCTCCCGCGTCAGGGCTACCAATTTCACTGGTTTCCTCATCTTACAGTAAGCAGTGCCCTGAGGCTGTGGAGGACCTGGGGGATGGCAGGGCCAGAGAAGGCAAGAGATGTGCTAAGGTCCCCCTCTGCCCTGTAGAGGGGCCTCCCACTTTCTGTCAGGGTTCCTACTGAGATGCAGCTCCTGGAACAGCTTCGATGAGATGCGTACCATCTTTTCCCGGACGCAGGGCAGAGACATTGGTGGGTGCCTTGTGTGTTGTCCCCTGCCCTTCCCCCTCAGGGCTTCACAAAATGTGCCTGGAGGGTGGATAAGTGGGTACTGATGTCTGATCATCCCCTTAGTCCCTGAGTATGTGGCCAAGCACTGGCAAGAAGATGACTTCTTCGGTTCCCAGTTCCTCAATGGCAACAACCCCATCATCATCAATTGCTGCACCACACTGCCGCCCAAATTCCCAGTGACACCAGAGATGGTCAATGGCTCACTGGGAGATGGCACGGACCTTGGTAAGGAGCTGCAAGAAGGTCGGATCTTCATTGTGGACTACAAGGTGCTGGAGGACATCCCACCCGACACCATTTATGGGCGCCAGCAGTACGTAGCAGCCCCAATCTGCCTGCTTCACCAGGGCACCGATGGGCTCCTGCGCCCCATTGCTATCCAGGTAGGGATGCCCCACCCGAAACCCTGCCATCAGGAGGGTGGCAATAGTCCTAGACCATGGAGTGGTGTCCCACAGCTCAGCCAAACGCCAGGACCCTGCAGCCCCATCTTCCTGCCAAGTGATGATGAGTGGGACTGGCTGTTGGCCAAGACCTGGGTGCGCAACGCCGACTTCTACAGCCACCAGCTCCTCACCCACTTGCTGAGGACCCACTTGTTTGGGGAAGTCTTTGCCATTGCCACCCTGCGCCACCTGCCCACCTGTCACCCCCTCTTCAAGGTAAGGCCCCTCCTTGGGGTCACCTGTTGCTCCCCACCTCCAGATCTGAGGGCAGTTATTCCCCACCTGACAGCCCTCCCAGCTCCATGAATGGAACCCTGGTTACCTGTAAGGTGTTTGTTCTCCCCTCAGCTCCTCATGCCCCACTTCCACTTCACACTGCACATCAACACCTTGGCCCGCAGTGTCCTTATCAACCCAGGTGGCCTCATTGACAAGGTGAGCCCTGGAGACTAAGAGCACTGTGCTCTGCTGAGAACACTGGCAGGCACTGAGTGCTCTGGGGTATTTGATTTGGAAGCACGGGCATGTGCTGGGGACACTGGGGGTCTACTGGAGTCCACGGGGACACTAGAGGGCACTGGAGTCTTGGCAGTGCTGGGGCCTACGGGGGGACTGGAGGTACTAAATTCTGTTGGGGGCATGGGGGTCTCCTGAGAGCCTGGGGGTTTACTGAAAACATTGGGGCGTACTGGGGTGCTACTGGGACCAATGTGGAGTACTGGCATGTACAGGAAACTGAGTGTATTGGAATTAGTGGAGAGCACTGAAGTGTACTGGGGGCATTAGGGGGCACTGGAAAGCATGAGAGACCTGGGAGACACTAGAGAACATAGGGTGGAGGACACTGGAGAGCACTGGGGTATATGGGAGTACCAGGGGCACTGGGTGTGTACTTGGAGGACTTTTACCCTGGGAGCAGTGTGGGGTACTGGGATATACTGGGAGCACTGGGGGACACTGAAGCCTGGCATCACCTGTCCTCCCCACCTGTGGGTGACCCTCCTCCCAGGGCTCAGGGGTGACCTATGAGGGGCTGCTGCTGGTGGTGCAGCGAGGCCTGGAGCAGGTGACCTACACATCCCTGTGCCTCCCCGATGATATCCGCCACCGTGGCATGTCTAATATCCCCAACTACCACTACCGAGATGATGGGATGAGCATCTGGGAAGCCATTGAGAGGTGAGAGTGGTTTCGGGAGGCGGAGGGTGGTGTGGAGTGCCCCAGTATCTCACAGTCACCTCATCCCTATGGCAGCTTTGTCACCGGCATTGTGACATTCTACTATGGTGAGGATGCAGCAGTGAGCGAGGACACCGAGCTGCAGGCCTGGGTGATGGACATCTTCACCAATGGTTTCTTGGGCAGGACCTCCTCAGGTAGCATACCTACGGCTGGCACAGGATGTCCCCAGGGAGGCTGGGGACAGGCAGGTTCCTGAGGCTCTTAGCTGTCCCTACCCCCACCCAGGTGTTCCCTCCTCACTGCAGACAGTGGCAGAGCTCATCAAGTTCCTCACCATGGTGATGTTCACCTGCTCGGCACAGCACGCGGCCGTCAACAATGGGCAGGTGAGACATGGGCCAAGGACCGAAAGGATATCCCCAGTTGTCCTTGAGCCATGCTGGGGACATGTCCCACTCCCACTCCTCTGTGTGCAGGAAGGGAAGTCTGCATCCTGAACCAATGTCTATGTCACATCTCTCTATGTGCCAGAATGATGTCCCCATCCATCCCCTCTTCATACTGGAGATGTCAGCATCCATCTCCTTTACTATGCTGAGGTGTTCCCATCTGACCCCACTCTGTGCCAAAGAATGTCCCCACCCATCCCATAACTGTTTTGGGGGTACGTTCTCTAGAGTGACCTATCTCCCTGCAGTATGACCTGGGGGCCTTTATCCCCAATGCCCCATCCTCCATGCGCCACCCACCACCCTGCGAGAAGGGCCGGGCCTTCCTCCAGCACTTCCTCGATACCATCCCTGAGGTGGCCACCACTGCCAACATCCTGGTGGCCCTCATTCTCCTCAGCTCCCAACTCAAGGACAGGGTGAGTCTGACCCCACAGTCCCTATGTGCCCTCCTAAATAGCTCTGTGGACCGGGAACTGCAAGAGGTGCCCACAAGGGTGGATGTCACCACCTTTGGTGTCAGCAAGCTTGGGGGACTGCCACCATTGCTATACACCTACCAGGGTGCTTGAAAGGCACGAAGCGGTTGAAAGATGAAGGGTCCATCTCCCTGTCTCCCCCAGAGGATCCTGGGACAGTACCCAGAGGAGTGGTTCACGGAGGCAAAACCCCGGCAGCTCATCCAGGCCTTCCAAGGGCGGCTGGAGGAGATCCGGGACCGGATTGAGGAGAGGAACCGCCTGGCTGTGCTGAGATACAACTACCTGAACCCACTGGAGACGGAGAACAGCATCTCCATCTGAGCACAGGAGCTGCACCCTCTCAGCACCCCCAGCACACTCAGAACCCCACATCCGGTCACCTGCAGCACCCAGAAACCCCAGTATCTGGACACCCAGTGCACCTAGCACCTCCAGAACACCCAGCATCTGGCACATGGGCACTCCCACCAGACAGAACCACCATCTGGATATCCAGTACACCCAGCACTCCCAGCACCCCTTACATGGCCGTCCCCAACACCCTTGTAACCCACCACCCTGCACTTGCATAAGCCCAGCAACCCCATGACCCCACACCTAGAGATCCTCAGCATCTACCCCCCAGTGCCTTCAGCACCCCCCACTCCATTTTCCTCTTCTCAATAAATGCTAATTGTGAATCAAACCCTTGCTGCTTGTAGGCGTACCCTAAAACCAGAAGGATCCACATAGCCCCCACTCAAAGTGGGAAACTGGACTGAGGCAACTGGGAGACATAATGGAGTGCTGTGCTCCCTGTGCCCCCTCCCATTGCTCATGGTGTTCATCACTGGTCCCCAGTGACCCCAGTGGCCCCTGCAGCGCTCCCCTTGTTGTAGGAGAGTGGGAACTTCAAACAGTTTATTAGAGAAGCTCCTTTTGAGATACAAGGTACAGAAAAGACTCCAAACACCCCCAAAACCTACTCAGGACCCCCTGGCTTTCTAAACTTCTTCTCAGAAGGGAATGTGGGTGTGGCTGTATCTAATCCAAGTCCAGCTTCCTCAGCCTCTGACACGGCTGGGTGTAGTAGTCAGGTGCCACAACTATCTGAGGGATGCATCCTGAGAAGAGGATGTCCTTCAGCCACTTCTGCGATTCCAGCTCTGAGCTCTTAGAAGGACTTTTAAGTGAAAGTTCAGTTCTCTGAAGTGACACAGAAGAAAGAGACAGAGCTATCATAATAAAGCTCTCAGGAGGTTTTTAATCAGTTCTTTCCTCCAAGAAATCTCAGAACAAGCAGTTAGGAATTCAGAGAAAACAGAGGTTTTTATCCCTGAGGGCTGGGGCAGGGCAGAAGGAAAGAACCAATGAAATACCTAGAATCTACAAGGGCTGCAAGCATGCTGGGAGGCGACTTCTTTTGCCCACCACAACAATGAGGGCTATTAACCAGGATTTCTCTCCCAGGGGGAGAGTGGTCCAGGGGAGAGTGCCGACCCTACTGGTTGGCTCACTGCCCTCCACAGGCCTCCTCACAGGCAAGTGTTGTGGTTTTAAACTAGTAACAAAAATTACTTATTTTCTGTTGTGAGATATGGATTAAAATAAGAGCAAAACAGGCTTAAAACTTAAAAGGAATAAAGACAGTTTATTAACAAACTATTAGAATAAGAATACCAAAATAAACTTTCAGAAAACTCTTTTTCTTTTCACTAATTGACTATTTCTTTGTACACATAACAACATAGAGACAAAAAAAATAGTTTTACAATCTTGGTGGTCAAAAACAGTCTCAATTTCTAGAGTCTTCTCATCAGTCTCCGTAGAGAAACAGAAGTCTCTTCCTGCTAATCCATGGAGTTTCTAGAGTCCACTCCTCCCATCTCACACTATTCTGAGGTGTGCAATGGGTCAAATTGAATCTAGGGATGTTATTTTTAAGGATAAGTGATTCAAAGGTAGAAATTTCCTTCAGTTGTTTCTGTGAGCCTTCCTGGAAAACAGCCATCTCTTTGGCTCCTTTAAGGCTTTAAAATCTTCACTTCACTCGCAAGTTCCAGCAACCCACAGTATTACAACCATCCTCTTCTTTTCTTTAAAGTCCACACTTTGAATACTCTATTCCTCCCATACTCTAGTCATGAATTAAAGGAGTCTTTAAACTACTGTCCATCTCCATAGCTGTAACAGAAAGACTTTTCAGCAACAAGCATCTTCTTTTTTCTCTCTTTCTTATTTAAACTTAACTTTTTTCTTCACTGTTTTTGGTAGTTTTATGATGTCTTACATGTTAATTGTCTCTCTTTCTCTGTCTGTTCTAAGAAAAAGGAGTAATCTGTTGTTTATCTAGGTAATAAAGGAATTAAAAGAAGAAAGCTACAAAAGTTCATAGTGTCCGGTTTCAGTCTAGCAGCAGACCTTCAAAACTAAACTGAACTGCTAAACTTTGCTTTTCTCTCCTCCCCCCCTCTCCCTGCGGCCTTGTCCCGGGCCTGGGAGGCGCGGGGGGAAAGCCAAGACGGAGCTTGTTACCTCTCCAAAGCCGGAAACAAAAGAGAGCGAGACAGCTCTGAGTGTACTTCTTAAGGGAGTGTTTACAAGTTGAATTCACTTTTTAATGGTCAGATCTGCTGTCAATTCTTGAAAATGACTGATAATTGGTCAGGAAGAAAAACTCCCATCAGTCACCAGTAGCTTCAACTTCCCCTTTTTTTTACTCGGTCTTAAAGGTGAAGCTAACCCATGACAGCAAGGTACTCCAACTCCACCTTGGAGGGCCTTCACTAAACCTGCTCAGGCCCCCAGACATCTTTCCTGTGTTAAGGAATGAAAACAGGCACAGTAACCTGGATAATCCACACCCTTAATCTTCTGGTTACACAGCCCAGGGTACTCTGGCCTTCCTTGCTGCCAGGGCACATTGTTGCCTCCTGCCCAGCTCCCTGTCCACCAAGACCTTTCCTGCCACAATATTGTCAACAGTAAAGCTGGCGTGGACTGGACAAGGTAAATCTGACCATAAGACAAATCCAATTTGGCTAGCCTAGTTCATGCCAGAACAAGTCCCTGGATAAGTTACAGGGGACCCTCATACAAGCTTAGTAGAAAGCACACCGCTGGCCAGAGATCTGGGCGGAGAGAGATCCCAGCCAATGAGCTATCTGAGCCCGGGAGTTTTGAATCGGGTTCATAAGTAAGTTCCAAACAATTAACGAGGCTGTTTGTCTGATGAGCATTTGGATCTTGAATCATGGATTTCTGTCTCCCCACCCACGGCTGGCACAAAACACATGGTGAACCCGTGTGAGGACACAGCTATTCCCACATGCAGAGCGGGTGGGGAAGACAGAGGAAGAGCATGGAGAGCCTGTCCAAAACAGCTGAAAAAGCTGGAAAAGCAGAGGTGAGAAGAGCCAAAACTGCAGCAAAAAGCTGAAGTAAGAAGCATGCAGAAAAAGCTGTTTAAAAGATACAGTGAGGAGAGCTGTTTGCATGAAAAATCGCTAAAAATCCAGAATTTTTTTTTACTTACCCTTAAAAATAGAAGAAAACTATCATCAGAGCCATGGAAGAATGGATATCAACACAACCACATCCAGTTTTAAAGGTATGGTCACTTCTTTTACAAGAATGGGAGGCAGAATATGATAAAGATCCATTGTTAGCTTTAATAATGTGGGCAAAGAACCACGGATTGGACACAACCAAAGAGGCTGCTCTTGATATGTGAACGAACTGTACAATTTATACTTAGGGCAGCCTCCAGGGGAGACAAAAGCGTAATAAAAGTTTCAAAGCCCTTTTTGACTTAATGAGAATGATAAATACTGGAATGCAGGGCGAGAACGGAGCTCTGGAGGGGACAGAGGGAGATTGGGGCACTCTTCCAAGCCCTCAGACGGGGCAGCACCAACAAACAGCAGCCCCCCACGGCTGTGCCACCCTGAATGCGCCCCTCGCCCTGGGACAGCCTTTTAGCAAGCTGTTTCCTGCAACCCTGCCAAGCTGCAGAGTATAGGCAGCTGGCATTACCACAGCAGGTGGACAGACTGCAGTGTGCAACAATGAGCCAAACTGCACAATCCCGCCATGTGGCTGGATCCTGTATAAGAGATGGTCCAAAGTTTCCCTCATCTGCCTCACGACCAGCTCAAGAACAGAGACTAATATCCTCAAGACCCCAGAGGACTTTGTGCGGAGGTTCTGGCCTGGTTGGAGTGGATGCTTGCTAAGTGATTCTTTGAAGGTCTGCTCAGCCTGACACCTGCTTCCCAGAGCAACGGGTCACACCACAATAGTGATTGTTAGCAGGTGTGTTTGTTGTGATGCCATGGTACACTGCTGGTGAGCAGGGACTGGTGAAGAGCGGTCCACTCTGTACCTCACAACCGCTTCCCAGAGCAATGGGTCTCACCACAATTGCCTATAAATCTCCCCACCTTTTGGCCAACTGCCCCTCGCTTTAAAACAGACTATAAAAGTGACTTAGAAAAGTTACTTTCTTCAAGAGAGATCTCCCCACGAAAGAAGACACCGGCGACCCCGTCTTGTCCATTGGTAGCTGTAACCTCCCTTTTTCTCTCTTTACTTTGCCTCTTTCTTTCTTTCTCTCTCTCTTTTTCCCTCTCATAGATTGCATGTTGCTGGCATTAAAATAAAGATGCATTATTGCTGTTGTGATTTAAACTGAAATCCCTTGGTGTCCTTTTTGCACTCTGAGATCAAACGAACCTCTCACGACTCCCGCTTGTGCTAGCGGATCGTGCCAAGCGGATGTGCCAGGAAGCAGAGCGGGAATGGAGGGGTGAGCCCCCAGCTGCGCCAACACCACCGCAGCCGGGGGAACCACGAAAAGCGGCGAAGGCGCAGCTGTGCCAAAGAGGTGCTGCGAGGTGCCAGAGCACCCACTAGCTCATCCAAACTGTTGTACCATGCGAAGCTGCTGTCCCAAAACAGAGAAGGCCGCCATTTCAGCACGGCAGCTCCTGACAACGACTCAGCCCCATGCTGCTCCCGGGACCGCCCCCCGCCACCGGCGCCACTCACGTCCCCCGTCACCATGGAAACACCAATGACGCCCCTGCCCAGAGCTTATTGGCTCAGCCCAGAAACCACGCCCACAGCCCCGCCTCCACTGGCCACGCCTACCCCCCGCTTCAGCGAGCGAATGGGGCCCGAGGTGAGGCCACGTTGAGTGCCCGGATTTACACCCAGAAGTATCCAGAGAGGAGGAAGCAGCATGCCGGCGCCGGACCCTAGTCCAAGTTCTAGCCCCGACCCCGGCACCAGCACCCATCATTGCCACAGCTCCAACGCAGCTGGAACCAAGGCTCCCACAGCCCCAAGGAACAATATCGCTGATGGAAACACGAGATCCCCACAGAGGGAAACCAAGTCGTCACCCTGCTACCATCCCCGGAGAAAAAGCCCCTACAATCCTAGTGAAACCAGCTCCAGCTCCATCACTACTCCTATCAAATACTATCCCAGCACATGTTAGCTTCAGACTACGAGCCCTAATGAAAGTTGAAAAGCTGTACTCCAACACCCAGGTACTCAAACATGAAACAAAAACTTTTATGGGCACAAGAGTTTCTAATCTGTATTACAGTGTTTATTATCACTGTTAATTTGTATCCCACAAGAATCATTAGTCACAGGATACCACAGTGGTACCTTGAAAAAGAGAAGCTAGACACCCTAAAATCATTAGTACAAGGACAGCTAGCTCAAGGACACATAGAGCCATCTGTGAGCCCTTGGAACACACCAGTATTTGTCATAAAAAAAAAATATGGTAAATGGAAGTTTCTCCATGACCTAAGGAAAAACAATTCTGTAATGGAGAACATGGGCACATTGCAAGCTGGTATGCCATATCTGCCTCCTGGGACATTCTGACAGTAGACTTTTAAGGCTGTTTCTTTACTATTGCACTGCACCCAGATGATACCCCTGTCAGGAAAATTAATCCACCAACACCAGAGGTTTATGTCCAAAAAGGAGACAGAGGAGTCCTTTTACTTTATTTGAATAAAGGGAGAGGCCATGGGGCATTCCCCTGGGGTCTCTCAAATTTTTGGAGGGCGCAGCCTCCTTTTTATCCTAATTCCCGGCCACTTGTCCCTTCTCTCTTTCCCCATAGGCTGAGGTACTTGAGAGGTACAGACTGCCCGGAATGCCTGATACCAGGGATGCCCCTGCCCCCCCCCCCCCCCCCCCGCATAATCCCTTCTTAATTCTTAACTTTTGTGGAATTCATGGTGCCCTTTCAGTGCCTCTTTGATCTTTTAGTGGAATCCATCCCATAGTTTCTGTTGTCTCTCACTGATAGCTGCATCTTATCAGCAGACCCACAGCTTGTTTATAAAGACAAACCCGTCATTCCTCTCACCCCAAAGTTTGCTTTTACAGTGCCTTCCATAAATAAGACCAGCTCGCAATTAGCACTTTTCTTTGACCTCCTAAAAGGTGATCCAGAGTTAACTTCCCTCAGAAAATTAACACCAGAGGCAAAAGCTGCTCTCCAAACAGTAGAGCAAGCTATCACAAAAAGACAGCTCCACTGGATTTGCCCAGAGGTGTGTATCATTGTATCTGTTCTCATTGTAAATCTTCACCCTACTGGTATTATAGGGCAGTGGAACGCTCACTGGCCTGATCCTCTACACATCCTAGAGTGGATGTTTTTACTTCATCAATCAAAAAACACAGCACCCACAGTATTTGAGCTAATTGCACAATTAATTATCAAATGTCATCACAGGTGTTCACAATTGACAGGGATCCTTCTCAAATTATTATACCTGTGACACAAGAACACTTTGAAAGGTGCTTTGCTAACAGTACAGCCTTGCAAAATGCCCTGCAAAACTTCACAGGACAAATCACTTATCATTTACCAAGCCATAGATTGCTGAAGTTAAGTGGGGAAACTGCACTGTCTCTTAAACCTCTGAATAGCAGAACACCCTTAAAGGGTGTTAGCATTTACTGATGGTTCTGGGAAAACTGGAAAAGTCATTGTCACATGGAAAGAGGAAGGTGAGTGGCAAACATTGGAAAGTTATCAGAATGGATCACCCCAGTTAGTGGAGCTGCATGCTGTGGCTATGGCTTTCCAACATTTTTCCCACATTCCTCTAAATATAGTTACTGATTCTGCATACATAGCTGACATCACACAGAGATTAGACAGAGTATGACAATGCACAATTATTTAATCTGCTAAAAACTCTATGCCATAGCATCCAAGCCAGAACCTATTCTTATTACATCTTATACATCATGCAAATCTAGCAGGTTTTATCACAGAGAGCAACACAGAGCAGACATGCTAGTGAGCCCTGCCAGGACAGTACCTAAGCCAGACATGCTGGCACAAGCAAGGGCATCACATGATTTCTTCCAGCGGGGTGTTCAGGCCCTACAATGGCAATTCCAGCTGACAAACACAGAGGCTCATAATACTGTTAGCACCTGCGCTGACTGCCAAAGTCACACTGCACCAATGCAGATGGGAGTAAATCCTCATGGACTGCATGCTTTGCAAATCTGAAAAACTGATGTCATACACATCCCTGGATTCAGACGTTTAAAATATGTACATTTATCCATTGATACCTTTTCATCAGCACTATGGGCTACAGTACAGGAGAAAAGGGTCAGGATGCCATCGCACATTGGCAGTCAGTCTTTGATGTTTTGGGCATCCCTCACACCATTAAAACAGACAATGGCCCTGCATACATCTCACAGAAAACAAGACATTTCCTACAGCTCTGTGGTATAGCACACCACACTGGTATTCCCCGATTAGCCATTGTGGAAAGAGTACATTGCACTTTAAAACATATTCTTGAAAAACAAAGGGGAGGAATGTGTGGTGATACCTCACAGAGCAGGGTAGCTAAAGCTATTTATACACTAAATCATTTAACAGTATCAGAAAAGTCCCAGAACCCAGTCATTTTAAATCACTATCACTACAATCATCTGGAGATCAACTGTTGCTTAAGCCCAAGTTAATGGTGAAAGACCTCACCAATAAGAGGGGAGGCCTGTAGAGCCTCACTACCTGGGGATGGGGATATGCCTGTTTCCACAGACACCAGAACACAATGGGTACCTTCCAGATGTGGCCATCCTACCCGGGACCACAAGCAGCATCCTCCAGATGGTGCCCCAACAGACGTAGTGGAGCAGCATGAAGAAGAGTGATCAGAACAACCTATACACCTGCCTCATGAAAACTGTGGCTCTTGAAGTGACAGTTAATTTTAAAATTCTGTTTGTTTATAAATTGTTTTTTACTGTTCTTTTTTTTCTCACAGTTTTAAAGGTTGAATGTTTATAGAGTTAAGGTGTAATTTCAGTTCTAAATTGTTTCTTGTTTTTTAGTGTTAAGTTGTAACTGTGTTAACTTACCTCATGCGAGCCTGAAGGATTGTGATCTCACCTGCCAGCTCCTGGGAGTGAGTGCTACAAACTCCAGTTGGTACATGAGAAAACATCGCTGGCTGAGGGGAGCTAGATTTGTCAAACTGAGTGGAAAACCTCATGCAAATTAGATCCATGCTGTCTCCTGTCACCCTACCTGCAATGGGCCCTTGCTGGTAAGATAACAGAGAGCACTGGACAAGGTAAGCCTGACCATAACACAAATCCAATTTGGCTAGCCTAGTTCATGTCAGAACAAGTCCCTGGATAAGTTACAGGGGACCCTCTGCCATCCCCATACAAGCTTAGTAGAAAGCACACCGCTGGCCAGAGATCTGGGTGGAGAGAGATCCCAGCCAATGAACTATCCGAGCCCCAGAGTTTTGAATTGTGTATATAAGTGAGCTCTGAACAATAAATGAGGCTGTTTGATGAGCATTTGGATCTTGAGTAATGGATTTCTGTCTCCCCACTCACAGCTGGCACAAAACACTTTCCCACAGGGATACTTCCATCGAGGCAGCTCCAGCCAGTCCCATTGCAAGGGCTGACACTGGCATTTGTCCTTCTGGGATTTCATGACTGTGTGAACTGAATATATGCATGTAACCAAGATAGCCAAAATCCACAGCTGAACTGTAAAGAGTAGATTTATTCTATTGCCACGCTTGCAAAATGGGGACACATACACTCCTAAGCTTATTCCATCTTAACAGGGGCAAAAAGCACACATGCGAAGCCTGTTCCCCTGTCATATGTCCTGGTTTAGGGCAAATTTGGGAGAAAACCTCCAACTGGGGTCACTTCAGAAAGCAAATTCAAGCGACCCCTCCCCCAACAGGTTCAGGGAAAAGATTTCCTCGGAGAAAAGTGGAAAAAATTGTTTATTTAACAGAAATTGAATAATATTAAACAAAAAAACCTCTAGCTGTTCAATGAGACGGCAAAGCCAGAAAAAGTTCTTTTCATGGGGTGTAGCTCAGCTCACTCAGGTTCTTATCAGTCCCCCCAGCACTGGAAAGTGCCAAGGACCAGGCCTTGGTGGGCCATAGGCGTGAGCTCCTGGGACTTGTCTGGGTTTTCAGTCCAGAGCGGGTTTGAACAGATAAAAAAAAAAGGAAAAAATACAGTCCAGGGAACTTCTCTGCCTCAGTGAGCTAAAAACTAAAAGCAAAGGAGAGCTCTGTCCTGCTGTCTGTCTGTGCTGTGGACAATACAGTCCAGGAGCAGGATGCAGGAGAGTGCGGGCTCTTTCTCGACACAAACTTTGCACTTCTTCTTCTCCACCCTTTGCTCTCAGAGCCAGTCTTAAAGGTGCAGAACTTAATATGTAACATAAACAAGGCGACTGGGGATACAAGCATCATAAAGCCACCCCAAAACACCATAACATACCACAGGACCTCTCACAGGCACATTCCTTCACAAGGCTGTGCTTTTGCAATCTCAGAGCTTCTTATCTCCCTTCCCTCTCACCAGGAGGCCAAGGCCCTTGAGAAATGCTTTCAAGGACTTTTTTACAACATCCTGTTATCTTCTGCAGAAATTCCACTTCTCAAAGTAGACAGAAAACAACCCAAAGCAACCACAATATGTGAAATTGCCCCCACCAAATATTAGCATCTTTCAGCTGCAAGGTCATCTTTGAGTGAAAATATTCTTTTTATCTTATTTTTTTCTTCCTTGCCAAATCTTCCGCTTTTAACCCCTTCCTCCGCTCAGTGAGGTTCCTGCCGATACATGCTTTCATCCTCCTTGGAGCCCTTCACTGAATGCAGAAACCTGTGAGACCTTTCCAGTAAAGACTCAGGCAAGGAAGCCATTGCATCCCTCAACATCAGTATCAGTGTCTGCTGGTATTAAATCCCCCTCCCTGTTTTGAAGCAGTCCTGCACAGCACAAAAAATGCACAGAAATTCCTTGCCTGTTGCTGGCCTTGCTACTACCTCCTGTCAGCATCTTCATGGCTCCTGTTTGTAACCTGTCCTGTGACATCCCAGCCATGCTCCCTTCACATGTCCCCACAGCCCTTGTCCAGACCCAGCCCAGGGCAGGAGCATTGCAGGTGGGCACGGCCCCTGTGCCATGGTGCCCACAGCAGCCCTGGGGCTCTGTGCCCCATGGCCTCCCTGCTGGGCAGCCTCTCCCAGCTCCTGCAGAGCCCGTGGCACCTGTGGGCCTGCACACACAGCCCTGCCCCGGGCTCTGCCGGGCTCTGGGCCAGCACAGAGGCCGGGCAGGGCTGGCCATGGCCAGCAACAGGCCCTGAGCCCTGTAGGAGGATGGAGCTGGGCCACAACCAAACTCAGCCCAGGCCAAACCTGAGCTCAGCAGCCAGGGCTGCCAACACCTGGGGACAGAGCCTGGCGGTGACAAATGTCCTGGGCCCCCTCCCTGCCCTGCTCATGCCACCAAGGGCACAGAGCAGCCTCCTCTCTTGGCCACTTGCCTGTTTTCAATCCCTTGCCCTGTAGGCGCTGGCCCTGCCCCACAAGGCCTGGGCTGAGTCCTGTCCCTGCACGCTCACCCAGGCTGAGATGGACACTGCTGGTTTCTCTGGCAGGCTCTCTGAGCCCAGCCCAGCTCCCTCCAAGCTGTCCCAGCTGCCCTGAGCTCTCGGCAGCAGCCAGGGCCTCTCCCCAGCACAGCCCAGCCGGCTCTGGCCCCACAGCTCTGCTCAGGGCAGGCTGCTCTGGGCACTGCCCCACGGCCTCAGCCCCTCTGCAGGGCACAGCAGCAGCTGCAGCTCAGAGAGGCCTCAGCCCCAGCCATGGGGGAAGGTGCTTGGCCAAGGGAAAAGGAGGCTCCCTGGGTGCCCTGCTCCACACTCCCTGAGGTGCTGAGAGCTCTGCAGCCCCTCCTGCCATCCCATCTGCCCAGGCCAGGACAATAGCCCAGGCCTTGTAGTGCTAAAGAGCTCCTCCTCCTCCAGGCACAGGGCCCGTTCCAAGGGTGGTGCCGCCAGAAAGTTGCTCTCATTTCTCATTTGTTCCTGCTCCGATGAGGATGGATCTCAAGACCAAAAAAAATGCTGAAGGTTAATTTATTTCATTTGAATACAATGTGAGTCTCCCTATTTACACAAAGTCTCCGGGTCACACAAGCTTGGTGGATGCTGAAGGAGGATGGGATGAGTAACAACATTTCTTCTTAAAGACAACATCACAAGTGAAGAAAAGATATGTAAATAAGGAAAGACAGACTTGATCTGTCATGACATTCCCTGGGAATCACCAACAGAGGACAACAGGCAGGCTGTGGCTGCTTAAATGTATCCAGTACTGTTTCTTCAGGGCATCCTTGAGCTCCTGGTTCCTCAGACTGTAGATGAGGGGGTTCAGTGCTGGAGGCACCACCAAGTATAAAACTGACACCACCAGATCTAACAATGGGGAGGTGGTGAAGGGGGGCTTCAGGTTGTTGATATATTTTATATATTAGTAAAGGCCTGTATGCACAAACCAGCCTTTGAAATAAGTTGTGAAATTAAAGGCTAAAGTCCTTGAAACCTTCCTGCAGAAGAGACAGTAAAGCAAAACAATATCCTTGTGTATAGGAGAAAAAAAGTAAACTGTGTGTGTTAGCCAATAGTACCTTGCTCTGCCCACGGACCCTGTAGAACCCTATAAAAGGTGTGCTAAAGATAGAAATAAACGGTGTTCACGTTTACTTCTGTGAAGGCTAGTGAATAAACTGGCGGGCTCTCAATATCAGGTAAACAAACATAGCAATGCCGATTAACAGGGAGACCAGATAGGTAAGGGAAGCACATAGCTTTGTGCTGTCCCTGCTCAGAGGGGATCCTCAGCATGCCCCTGAAGATCTGCACAGCACAGGAAAATTAATACAAAACACCCAAATCCTAAACAGACACTGAACAAAAGAATCCTAACTTTGACCAGTTATTTTCAGAGACGTTTCAGTCTCCAGATTCTCAGAGACTTGAACCTTGTTGTCATGGAGACTCAGAATCCTGCAAGGTCAAGGGCCTGTTGAAGATGAAGGCTGAAAGAGAGTCATTGCATGTACCAAGAGGGAGGTTCCTCCCCCTTCTGAAAACTTGACAAGTAGGACAGGTACCTTCTACAACAGGTAAGAGGCCCTGGAACTAGGCAGCCAGACAACTGATGAGGTGGGTGAAGGTAGTTCTGGGATAGAGGAGCCTCCCATAGCAACACCACCTGTACCCTGCATCATGATCTCCTCTGTTAAGAGGAGAAGAAGGGTAGTTTAATAGGAGACTCCTTTCTGAGGACAATGGAGGGCTCAATTTGCAGACAGGACACAACTCACAGGGAAGTCTGCAGTCTCCCAGGGGCCTGGGTAAGGGACATTAGTGGAAAACTCTCCAGTCTAGTAAGGCCCTCTGATTACTATCTGCTATTAGTTTTTCAGGCTGGCAGTGACAAAATAGTAAAGAGAAGTCTGAGGGCAATCAAAAGAGATTTCAAAGCCTTGAGACAACTGGTTGCAAGATCAGGAGCACTGGTAGTGATTTCTGGTAACAAGGAATAATATAGACAGGAATAGGAATATCAATCACGTCAATGCATGGGTCCAAGGCTGATTGTTGTAGTGCATTAAGAAATACGGTTGTGAAAAACGAGGTTCACATAATTTTTATAGAATTTAAAAGTTTAATAAAAAAACAATTAGGAGAAAAAAATAAAGTATACAGATACGGCCGGGTGTCTCTGCATTCAGCCAAGAGAGCACATCTTACTAACAAAGGATTGTCCCTTAAAAACAGAACCCTACTACATATCCATAAAATCTCATACATATTCATACATTCTTCTTAGGATCTTTGGTGTTCTTCTGTTTAGTTTTCTCTTGCCCCCTTCCCAATAGATCAATCCTCTTGGCGCCATCGAGATTTACATTCCCTAATACCAGAAACACAATAAATTCCTCCCCCTGCAGAGCTCTGGTCACTGCTGTCTTCATCTGGATAAGATAGTTTACAAAAGGGAAAAAAAGGTCTCCAGCTATCTTTTTCAGTCTTTGGGTTATACAAACAAAAGTAGTTTTTGTTTTAATGCTATGTCATAGCTTAACATACATGTATTAGACCACTATTTCTAAGTTTCATTAATAATAGAAATAAAGAAGACTATATTATTACAGCTAAATTTTATACATATAATATTCATTATAATACTTGTGAAAAGCCAATAATATGGCACGCATTTATAACATGGTATAATCCTGAGACATACCCTCTGAGCTGTAGAGTGTTAGTTCCTTCCCCTGACTCCTCCCTTGTAATGTTCTCCTATTGGTTGTAACATGTAACCCTACCTCTTTTTCCCTCATTTCAAAAGGCAGCGTGGGATCGGATTCTTCCTCTTTTCTGCACTGGATTTCCCTGATTAAAGCTAGGACTATCTCAAGAGAAGAGAGCCTCGTTTTTATTCCCTAAATCCTTCCTATTGTTATCTCCCCTCCTCTCTGAGCCACAGCTGGGTGGATTGAGGTCACAGGGCGGCAGGAGGACATTTAAACAATAGCAGCTGATACAATTGGCAAACATTGGGTTATCTGACCATGGGATGATCTACTCAATACCTGATCTACTGACACCTAATGGGATTCACCTTTCTTAGAAGGAAAAAAGAGCTCTAGCACAGGAGCCAGCTGAATGAGCTTTGAATGAACTTAGAAGAGGGAAATGGACAAAATCAGGCTCACCAGTGATGAGCAATGGGACGGACTACCAAAACTTGAGGAAAGGAGCATTAATAGGATCCCTCAATCCTGCAACAATGTACTACACCTGAAATGTTTCTACACTAATGCATGCAGCATGAGTAACAAACAAGCTGAGCTGGTAGTGCTGGCCCACTGCCAGAGATTTGACATCGCTGGCATGAAGTGAAACCAGGTGGGATGAGACAACTCTGCGATGGGAGTGCCCTGTTGGATGGTTAAAGGCTCTTTCAGAAGGGTAATCAGGGTAATCAGAGGTCTGGGGTAGCACTGGATGTAATGGCAGGGCTGGAATGTCTGGAGCTCACAGGTGGCAACAGCACAGTTGACAGTAAGTCGGGGTGAGAATCAAGGGGCAAACAAATAATGCAGATGTCACCATAGGAGTCTACCAAAGACCACCCAGCTAGGCCCAGGATAATGAAGAGTTATTCTTTGAGGAACTAAGGGACACTTCCAAGGAAAGATGCTCTCCTGGATCTGCTGCTTCTCAACAGAGACAATCTAGTGAGCAAAATGGAGACTGGTAGCCATCTTAGCCATAGAAACCACAGAGCAACCAAGTTTAAAATCTCTGTTGACAGGAGGAAAAGTGCCAGCAAAACATCAACTCTGACCATAAGAGCAGACCTCAGGCTGTTCAGGGAACAAATGAGTACCCCAGGAATATGTTTCTGCAGGTGCTGAGGTCCATCACTGCATCACCTTCTAAGGACACACGAGCAGCAATTCCTAAATGCTGGAAGTCAAGCATGCAAGGTTAAAGGCTGACATGGCTGAACAGGGATTTGTTGCTGTGGGTTTCAGTCTCCTCAGGGCTGAGCTTCTTGGGATACTCCCTCAAAGGGGAGTTTCTTTTATCTCAGTTCTGTTTCAGGAAGGATTCTCTAAAGGCTCATTAGTTTCTTGGGTTTTGTGTTTATTAATATATATCAAAAGACTTGGCAGTCCTCTCCAGACTTTTCGCTCAAGTTCAACCCACCATCACATGGCTCAAATTGGCTCGAAAGGCACAAAATGGCCCTGAAATACATAGCTCTCTTATCTTTATACTTATTTTTACCTAATTAACAATAGACACATAAATTATTTTTCTTAGCGACCTAATGACTTATCACCTGTGTGCTGCAATGCAGCATTCTTTATCCAATCACTTACTATTACTCAAAAACCTCTAGAAGAAGATGAAGAAGAAAGAAGGAAAAGAGACAACACCCTAAATCCTCCATCTTGTCTTCTTCCCTCTAAACTAGTTTAAACTCTAAACTAACTTTTTCACCCAGTGACTTAAGAAATCTCTCTAATCTACACACTTACACTTTTAATTTTTCTATTTAACTTTAACAGTTGTTTTCATGGTGTTATATGAAATTCAGTGTTTTCCTGTATGTCAGAGCTAGGTATCAGAGACAAGGGCACACACTCTGTGCCTCAGACTCTAACAGGCATTTCCCCTTGTATACAAGGAAAAAAGGAAGGTGTGTGCCCAGTGGAATAAAGGTCAAGTAATACAGGAAGAATACAGAGACACTGCTCAACACTATAGGGACAAAAATTGTGTGGCCAAAGCTCAATTGGAACTGAAGCTGCCAGAAATGTGGGGAATAATAAAAAGTTTTTTCAAATATATTAATGGCAAAATGAAGGGTAGAAATAACATTGTCCCATTCCAGGATGAGGACGGTAACCTCACAAACAGGGCACAAGGCAGATGTGTTTAATACACTCCTTACCACTCAAGTGTTCACTTTCAACACAGATGACAGACCAAGGGAAGCTCAGTGCTGGATATCAAGGATGATCAACTTCCAGCTGATCCTGAACTTGTGTGGGATCTGCTGATTCAGCTTGATCCTTACAAATCTATGTAGTCTGATGGGATTAATACAAGAATACTCGAAAGAGCTGCTGATGTCATTGAAAAGCCTCTCTTGATGACTTTTGAGTACTCCTGGGAAACCGGAGAGGTCTCAACTGACTGGAAGCTAGCAAATGTCCCAGTTTTCAACAAGGGCAAGAAGGAAGACTGGAAACTACAGGCTCGTCAGTGTCACTTCAGTGTCCAATAATACAACAGAAAAGATTACTCTGGGAGATATTGAAAAATACCTGGAGGACACCACAATTATTGGTCACAGCCAGTACAGCTTCATGAGTGGATAGTCCTGCTTGTTGAACCTTATTTCCTTCTAAGACGGGGTAACCCATGTGGTTGATACAGGAAGGCCAGGAGATGGAGTGTTTTTGGAATTCAGCAAAGGTTTTGATACTGTCTTTCCCAGGACTCTTCTGGAAAAACTGTCCAGCCCACAGCTGAATAACTGTGTTATGGGTTGGGGACAAAGGGTGACAGTGACAGGTGAAATCAGGCTGGCACTGTCACTAGTGGCATTCTATAGGGATCCATCATCAGCCCAGCTCTCTTCAACATCTTCATAAATTACTTGGAGGCAGGACTCAAATGAATACCAAGAAAGTTTGCCAACAACACTAAACTAGGAGGAGCTATTGAGCCCTGCAAGGGCAGAGAGGCCCTTTTAAAGCCTCCACAAATTAGAGAAATGGGCAATCACCAACCGTGTGAAGTTTAACAAGGGTAAGTGCAGGATTCTGCACCTGAGATAGGGTGCCCCTGGTTGTGTGTATGGACTGGGGAATGAGATGCTGGAGAGCAGCTGTGGGAAGGGACCTGGAGGTCCTGGTCAATGTCCAGTTGGATCTAAATCAGTAGTGCCCTGGCAGCCAGGATGTCCTGGGGTCATCAGGTCCAGCATCACCAGCCTGGCCAGGGAGGGGATTGTCCTCTGCTTTACACTGGGGCAGCCTCACCTTGAGTCCTGGGGAGTTTTGGGCACCAAAACATAAAAAAGACATTTAGCCATTGGAGAGCATCCAAAGAAGGTCACAAGGATGGGAAAGGTCTGGAAAGAAATATTTATGAGGAACAGCTGAGTCACTTTCAGCTGGAGGAGACTGAGGGGAGACATCATTGAGCTCTTCAACATACTCCCAAGGGGCAGCACAGGAGCAGGTACTGACCTTTTCACTCTTGTGACCAGTGGACTCGAGAAAACATCTGGAGCTGAGTCAGGGAGGTTTAGGTGAGACATCAGGAAAAGGCTTTTACCCCAGAAGTTGATCAGGCACTGGAATAGGCTCCCCAGAGAAGTGGTCACAGCTCCAAACCTGTCTAAGCTCAAGGAGCATTTGGACAATGCTCTCAGCCCCTGGTGGGATTACTGGAGTGTCCTGTGCAAGGCCCAGAGTTGGACTTGATCCTGATGGGTCACTTCCTATTCAGCCTACTCTGTGATTCTCTGAACTCCCTGCTCTGCCCCAAGACTCATGCTCAGCCCTCCTGACTCACCCACTGGAGTCAGGGCAGCTCAAGGACAGTTGTGCCCACAGGAACAAAATCCACCAAAAGTTTGGTTTACACAAGAGGCTGCACCAGATGAACAGGAAAAGGGAGCAGATCAGTTCCCCTCACTCTTTTTTCTCTGTTTTCCCTGCCTTTCTTTATTTTCCCTCTTTCCCCTCTCTGCCCAGCTCTGGCCCATCCACACAGCAGCACCAACTGGATTGAAGCACTGGAAATATTCTTTGTTTCCTTCCCTGGCTATGCCTGAGCAAAGCACACCTCTCCTATTCTACCCCATTCTCCACATGAACTGTGTGGTGGGACATTGTGGAGCTGTGCTGTGCGTTGTAAGCCAGGTCCATGGAGAAGTTTGTGGTGGGAGCAGAGAACTCATGGAAGTGTTGGGTACAACATAAGAGTTCCTCATATGTGTCTGGGTCTTTGTTCAGATTGATGGAAATTTATAAAACATCACTCCCCTACTGGTGGGTCATGACAGGGGTCCTGGGGCTTACCTCTTTCCATACTCCCCCCCCCCTCTCCAGGCTGCTGAGGGTCCCTCCCTCTGTAGGCCCAATGTTTCAGAATCCCAGGACTCCCTTGCTCTCTGGGCTGCTGCGGGTTCCAGGGGTTCCCCCTCTTCGAGGTTCCCCCTCTCTGAGCTGTTAGTGGCTCTGAGGGTCTCCCAGTGAGAGACCGGAATGTTCTGGATTAATGGCTCAAATAATTGGCCATTTTTTAAAAAGCAGGGGGACTTGGCTGATTATGTACAAGGGAGCAGCCCAGATGCAGAGCATGTGAGCCCCAGAGGATGACCAGGACAAATCAACTTTTGTTTAGCAAGAAGTTGGACTTCGAGACAAATAAGGGAAGAGGCATATAAGCAGCTGATCCTGCAAGGTAGGACAGTGCTATTGATCAGGGCAATTTCATCCTTTACACAACTGGCTCAGTTGTAAAAACGCCCCTTTTTGAGGGAAAACATTCAGACATAGGGCTGAAGGTTTTCATCTCTTCTGATGGGTTATACAATGACTGAGAGGCAGCTGTCATGTCTAAACACCATCAAAGATGTCATAAACCATCAAAGATCCTTGAAGTGCCCCACACTGATTTCTGGGGCCTTCCACCAGAGGACTGTACATGATCCACAGTGTTGCAACAAATCCACAATGTTGTACAACAGTTGTACACAGACTTATTGTACAGACAGTGAAAACTCTCCCTTCCAGAGGAAGTACATGGACCTTCCTACATAAACCCAAGTGTACATTACCCCATTGAAGTTTATGTTTCATAGGCTTCATCCACCACCACCAAATCAAGACTGTGACCATCACATTGACCAACTGACATCAAAATTGCAACAATCAAGTTTCGTGTCTGGATCCACAGATGGTTATGCCTTTCTACTCTTATCCTTTCTTTCTTTCTTTTCCTCATATATTTTCTTACTTGTTATTTTTATGCTTTTATATTGTTGCATTTCTATAGATAATAATAACCAAAACAGTTGCCTACCTCCTTTCCACTGCATCCAAATTATGGGGTTCTAAAAAAAAGTAGACATAGATAGATACATACATACACTGATATATACACACATAAACACCACTATAAACTTCAGAGGTAGGTCATAACCACCCCTCTCCAGGATCCCCACTCTCTATGCCCCTGGGGGTCCCCTGTCTTCAAGGTTCCGTTTTCAGCACGCCACGGATCCAAGGGCTCCCCACCTCTCCAGGCTCCTTCCTTCTCTGGGGTCCCGTCTCTCAGAGCTACAAGGCAGTCTCCCTCTCCAGACTTCTGGGGGTTCCCCCTTTCCGTGCTTCCCCCTTTCAGGGTCCTCCCACCCCTCCAGGCTTCCAGGGGTTTCCCCTCTCCAGGTTCCCTATTTCAGGGTTCCCGGGGGTCCCGAGACTTCCCCCCTTTTCAGGCTCCTTCCTCTCCGGTCTCCCTCCTCTCTATTCTTTATCTGCCTCCAGGCTACTACGGGTCCTCAAAGCTTCGGTATGGCCCCTCTCCCCTGTTCCTATTCTGGGGATCCCATAGCTCCCACACCCCATCCGGCTCTCCCGGGAGGGTCCCCAAAGCCAGTGTCATACCTCTCCCCGCCCCATGCCGCTATCGGCAGTGGGGACCGCCCTGCATTTCTGGGCTGACAATGAAGGGGCAGTGCCTGACCCGGGAAGGCCCAGCCCCACCACACGGTGCGACCCCCCCGCCCACCGCCGCGCTTCCGCCGGCAGGCGCCACTGGGACCATCCTTCCAAAAGAACACCTCCTGGGGACCCCACAATATCTCCCCAAGGAGCATTTGCGCTTCAGCTTTGGAATTCTGAAAGGACGAAACATTCCTCAACCCGCCCCCCCCCCGCCCCCCAAAAAAACCAAAAGAGACCCAACCCAAGATACTTGGGGTGAACTTGAAATATCTCGACACCCCCCAAAAAAAGTCCCAGGGATACCCCACTCCCCCAAGATATTTGCGGCGAGCTCCCCCTCCCCGGTCCACCTGCGTGACGTAGGGGTGGAGGCGATGCTCCCGAGGGGGGAGGTGCCGGTGGGGCTGCCGATACACTGAGGGGTGGCCCCGTGAGCTTCTTCCTTTTCCGCTTCTTGCTCCTCCTTCTACCCTCGCTTCTCTTCTTCGTCCTCCGTAATCCTACCTCCTTCTCCTCTTACTTCATCCCTTCTCCCGCTCCTTCATCCTTCCTCCTTCGTTCCTTCTCCTCCTCCCCCCAAAACCCCTTCTATCCCGCAAGAGGAGAAGGAATGGAGCTGGGGCAGGTCGGGATGGGCAGTGATGGGCTCTTGGCTGTTTCCACCCGCTGTGGCAGAACACGGGAAGTGGAGAAGTAGAGGAAAAGAGAAAATCGGTGAATGGAGATAAAATTTGGGAGTTTGTGGCCTCCCTAGTCCAGGACTTCCACTCCTTTGGGCTCATCTCAGGAGCCTGGAGATCTTGGAGAGGGGGAATTCAGAGATGGATGGGGGATCCCAGGGGATTTTGAGGCAGGATGAGGGACCATGTGAGCCCCTTCCTGGAGCACAGTAGTCTAGCTGGAAACCCCCAAGTGCTCCTGGGCTGAAGACTTGTCACCACCTTCTACTTCAGGTGGTAGTTCTGGCAGGACCTTTGACTCCTTGTGGCTCTTCCTGCAGCCAGAGAACTTGTAGGGACCTCCTCCAGATGGGTCCTAGGGGTGTTGCAGGAGCTTTGGGCTCACAGTGAAGCCCTTCCCATAGTTTTGGCATCCAGAGGGTCTTCCCAGTGTTCATCAACTGGTGCTTGATGAGGTTGGAACTTCTTCCAAAGCTTTTGCTGCAGTCTTGGATCATGTAGGATGTGGTGGTGGGTTGACCCTGGCTGGGTGCCACCAAAACCTCTGTTCCTGCTCTCTGCATCTGGACACAGGAGAGAAAATAAAAGGAAGGCCCCGGGAGCTAAGGACTAGGAGACATCGCCCACCAACCACAGTCACAGTCAAAACAGATTCAGCCTGGAACTAGGAACTGAATTAATTACCAACCAAATCAATACAGGATAATGAGAAATAAAATAAATACTAAAAACACTTCCCTATCCCACCCTCCTTCCTGGGCTCTCCCTCCTCCCTACAGCAGTGCAGGGAAGTGGGAATGGGGGTCATGGTCAGTTCATCATACCTTGTTCCTAACACTGTTTAGGGAAAGGAGTCAGTCCTTCCTTGCACCAGCATGGGTCCCCCATAAGGCCTCAAGTCCTTCCAGCAAATCTGCCCTGGTGTGCCTTCTTCTGTTTGCTGGTCTTCAGGTTCCTGCAGGGTGTATGCTCCAGCATGGTCTTCCCAAGTCATCACATCCTTCTTTTTAAGCATCCACCTGCTCCAGTACGGACTTCCCATGAGTTCATAGGAATTCTCAAGGGAATTCTCAAGGGAATCTCTGTTCCAGCACCTGAAGCTCCTCCTGACCCTCCTTCTCCACTGACCTTGGTGTCTGCAGAGCTGTTCCTCTCACATACTCCCATTCTGCTCTTCTTTGCACCCAATTCCATCTGTACAATAAGGTTGTTTTTCTTCTTAAATATATTATCACTATCATCTCTGATGGGCTCAGCCTTGGCCAGCAGCAGGTGCCTACCAGAGCCTGGCATTGGCTCTACTGGATGTAGGAAAAGATTCTGGCAGCTTCTCATGTTAGCTACTCCTGTAGCCCCCTGCCCCCACTACCAAAAGCTGGCCATGAAACCCAATACAGTCCCCTTGTTTCCATGAGGCCCTGCAGTATCACAATGTCTCCTGGGCACCCGGAGACCCTGCAGGGTTGTGAACACACCTCTGTGCAGGTGGCTGGGGGGCAGTTGTAGTGGAGCTGCAGGTTGAACTCTGGGGGGAGTCTAGGGAGACAAGAGGCCATGAACTGTCAACCCTTTGCACAATAAAGGGCCCAGGGGCCTGTGGTGCATCCAAGGGCAGGACATTGAGAGACACTGTAGGAGCTGAGGATTCTGGAGCAAGAGCTGAGACTTGAGACTGGGGCACACGTAGACTGTGATGGGATAAAGCCAAGGGGTTCCTTTGTTGGAAGCTCCTCCTGGGAGGCACCAGCTGGGGCTCTTTCTGTGTTACTGCACTATGAATCAACTGCATTATGAAATGAGACATCTGAGACTACTATGGGAAACCTCAGGGGGAACCAGTGAGGAAACCTGGTCTGACTGAGAGAATGGGGGGTATGGGAGGGTCCTGCAGGGTTTATCAGGGCACTTCAGCCACCACTATGAAGGGGCTTTGGTCCCAGCAGTGAAAGTCTCTGCAAGTGGGAGTATGATGGCCAGAGAGTCTCCGGAATTGGGAAGACCCATTTCCCAGACTTTGAAGTTTCCTTAATACATGGATGATGCCAAGGAAGTTGTAAAGTCATCCAGTGTTAAGCCCTACACTGCTTGACACCAACACTGTCCTTTCTCATGTATCTTTTGTGACGACAAAAGGGTTTGTTTTTTAAATTAATAAAATTTTAAATTACCTCTTTACTAATTGATGGGAAAATCACATAGAAGCAACTTCCAGTGGGTGTGGTACTACTGAAACCTGAGTCCCATCTTTACATTCAAGCTGGCTGATGAATGGCCTGTCTGGAGAATGGCCAAGCCAGTTTAATACATGTTTTAAAAAGGAAAAAGAAAAGCCCTCTAAACATAGAACAGAAACCGAGCTCACTCCACTACCGAGTGAGCTTTCTCCCCATTAAGACATAATGATGTTTCCTCCTGCCAGTTGTTGTGACTGGGTTCTCTCTTACAAGACGGCCACTTCTAGAGAAACTTAATATTGGTGTGTGTTGTAGATGTGCCTTCATTAGATGTCACACTGTACAAATCTCATGGCTTGTTTTTCTGGATGGGAAATGATGGAGCTGTTTATGGGAAGGGGTTTTCTGATGTTGATCACAGCACAGTGAGAGGTTTCAGCTCTCTCAGGCTACTCAAATTCTTCTCAGATGATCATTAAAATACTGTTTATCACCTGAGCATTTCTGGAGTGCTTCTGAGTTAAGTGCTTTTTCTTCTCCACCCTGTCATGCTAGCTGCATTATTAGTTTATTTGATCCATTGTATACAATACATACAATAATAAATACCTTATAAATTCTCCAGTCTGGATTAAATCCCTATTTAACAGTTCTATGTCCCAGTTAGTCCATGGGATGGAGGGAAACGAAGGAATACAGGATCACAGTATCTACTAATTAGTCATTCACAGGCACTAACATGAACAAACAGAAGAGATTAATGAATTTCACAGGCTACTGTGTTTCAGCCATCCATGTCACTCTGTTATTTTTAAATATTTTCAGATTACAATCTTCCAGCTATATCATGGTGCTCACTGGTGGGAAATGAGTGAATGAGAGGCAGATTATGAAGGAAAATTCCTTCTCATCTCCAGCTATACGAGTTTGATCCCAGGATGGAGAAATTATATATTTATGCAGATGCTCTAAATCATTTTCACTGCTTAGAGTCCTGCAAACCATGGGCCTTTGCAAGGATGTTACTTGCCAAAATATGTAGACTGGATTCTCCAAATGCCTGGAAGGTGATGGCTGACACTGCTCTCGACTTCCCATTTCTTTCTTACTCAGGAGGAATGATCTCTGAAGTCCATCCCAAACAGACATTTGCCATCTATTGCTTAGCACTTTTGTATTTCTCAGTAAACAAAACATCTTGGACAGTGTTGTGATTTAACCCCATTCAGTTCCCAAACCCCTCACAGTTGCTCGCTCACTCTTCCCCCAGCAGGATCAGGGAGAGAATTGGAAGAGTAAAAACTGGAAAACTTGTAAACTGAGATTAAGACAGATTAAGACAGATAGCAAAAACCATCACAGAAGCAAAGCAAAACAAGAAATTCATTCACTGCTTCCCAAGGGCAGGCTGCTGTTTGGCACCTCCAGGACAGCATAGCCCCATCCCATGGAAGGGTGGCTTGGGAAGACAAATGCCACCACCGCAAACATCTCCCCCTTCCTCCCTCTTCCCCCCACTTTATATCCTGAGCATGATGCTATAAGGTCTGGAATATCTCTTGGGTCAGTTGGGGTCACCTGTCCTGGCCATGCCCCCTCCCACCTTCCCATGCACCACCACTCCCTCCCCACTGTGACCATACAAGGAGCAGGAAGGACCTCTGCTCTGGCTGACCTCAGCAAGAACAAACTCATGTCTGTGTTCTCAGACTGTGTTCAGCACAGCCCCAAACACAGCTCCACCACCATCCATGCAAAGGAAATTGATGCCACTCCAGTCAGAAGTAGCGCAGGTGCTCTGAGGTCTTCACATGACCTTGCCTTCTCCAGGCTGAACAGCCCCAGCTCTCTCAGCCTGTCTCTATAGAGAAGGTGCTCCAGTCCTTTTACCAACTTCATGACCTCCTCAATACTTTCTCTGACAGTTCTAAGTACTTCTTATGTTGGGGACACCAGACTTGTGCACAGGACTCCAGGTGAGGTCTCACAAGGGCAGAGTGGAGGGGCAGAGTCACCTCTCTCAATCTGCTGGCCACACTCCTTTGGATGCAGCCCGGGACTCCACTGGTTTCTGGTATGGGAGCACTCACTGCTGGCAGCTGGTGAGTTTTGCATCTACCATCACCCTGAAGTCCTTCTCCACAGGGCCACTCTTGATCATTTCTCCATTTCTCCACCCAGCCTGTTGGTGTGTTTGGGATTACCATGACTCTGGTGTAGGGCCTTGCACTTCGTTTTGTTGAACTTCATGAGGTTTATATCAGCCCCATCTCTCAAGCCTGTCAAGGTCCCTCTGGATGGCCTATCCCTTCCCTCCAGTGTGTGATGCACCACACAGCTCAGTGTCATCAGCAAACATGATGCAGGTGTCACAATCCCTCTCTCCATGTCACCGCCAGAGATGGTGAACAGTATTGGCGCCAGTATGAATTCCACTTGTCACTGGTCTCCACATGGACAATGAGCCATTGATCACAGCTTTTTGCATGCAGCCATCCTAAAGACAGTTCTTTATCCGCCAAGTGCTCCATTCATCAAATCCAAGTCTCTTCACTTTGGAGACAATGGTGTTGTGAGGGACAGTGTCAAATGCTTTGCATAAGTTTAGACAGACAACATCAGTAGGCCTGTCATAGGTCGCCATATTTGTCAGGCATGATTTCCCCTCTGTAAAGCCGTGTTGGCTGTCCAACCAACAAATTGTTTTCTATTTCCTGGGAGCCAGGCCTGTACTTGGTCCTGGTGGTACTGGAAGCACATCCAGGTGTGGGTGAGGAGCTCTTAGGTGAGCTCAGACCCACAGTGGGGAGAATAGGAGGGGAAAGCTGGGGATTGGAGGTGCTATGGAAAAGGCACAGAAGGTGGAAAAGAGGGAATGAGATGGTGTGAAGAGGGGTTCCATGACATCCTCCCTTACCTCTATCAACAGTTCCCTGGGCTGCTCGAGGTGCAGCTGCAGTCAGATGGCAATAGGGGTGGGGAGGATTAATGCTAGAGCTCATCATCCTTCCTCTACCTGCACAAGGTGAGCAGGAGGTGGGGGAATGAGGGCCATTCCTGGAGTGTCTCTTGTGCATGGGGCTCTCTGAGGCTGACCAGGGAGCTGGGCTCCAAATTTTGATGGTGGGTTATTGAGATTGCTCTTACCTCCTCCTGAACCTACCTCCCAAAACTGAGTAAGCCCAAGGATTGCTCCCACACAAAAGGTGCCAGGACAGAAAGCTGCTGCTTGCCTTTCCCTCCCCTGGGCAGCCATCACCTGCACAGCAACAATGGCCAGGTGTTGTACTTCCCAAGGAAAGGCACTGGCATCTACTTCAGGAGCCCACCAGCAGAAATTGGTATCATCAGGTTCCCACCTGTGCAAAAAGCAGGGCCTGCAGTAACCATAGATACCCCTCTCCACTCCTCTGTCTCTCTTGCCATCCTGGTACATCTCCCCATCCCTCTCTTATTCCCAGGATCCCATTTTCTGGCTCTTTCTCTACCTCCTTCTCTCCTCCCTCCTGCTTTTCTCTTCTCTCTTTTCTTTCTGTCCTGCTGGACAAATGGGGCAGGTCAGGTGGGACCTGTGACATGAGGGGTGTCTTGACCAATAGTTCCCAAAGGGAAAGCAAGGGTTCTTTCATTTATGCCTGTGTTTGGTTTGTGTGAGCAGGTTGTGGGGGGGCGCTACAGGGGTGGCTTCTGAAAGAAGTTGCCAGAAAGCTTCCCCATGTCCAGCAAAGCCAACACCAGCTGGCTGCAGGATGGACACACCACTGCCAAGGGTGGGTCAAAGAGAGATGGCAGTGACACCTCAAGGATCATGGATTCAAGAAGGAAAAAGTCCTTGGGCAGATGGAATTCGGTCCAGAGAAGATCCGAGTGAGAAAATGTGAGAGGAGCAGCTCTGCAGACACACAGGGCAGTGCAGAGGGAGGGACAGGACCTGCTTCAGGTGCCTGAGCTGGGATTCCCCTGCAGCCCCTGGAAGAGCTCATGCTGGAGCAGGGCAATGCCCAAAAAGAAGGATGTGAGCCTTGGGGAAACCCATGTTGGGATCCTTGGGGAGCCCAAGCTGGAGCAGCTTTGCTGGAAGCACTTGAGGCCCTGTGGGGGACCCTCACTGGGGCAGGGGAAAGACTTCCAATTTCTCTCCCTGAGCAGCAGCAGGAACAAGGTGTGATGAACTGACTGAGAGCCCTATTCCCATCTCCCTGTGCCACTGGAAGGAGAGCCCAGGAAGGCGGGAGGGGATCGGAGAAGGTGTTTATAAGATTTATTTTCCATCTCATTATCCTTCTGTTACTTGGATAGGTAATTAATTCAATTCCTATCCCCTGAAAAGAACGGGCAAGGAGACTAGCTCCTTTTTAATGCCTTTATTGAGATCAGTCCTAGGTGGGGGGGTGTCAAGGGGCTACACACACCACCACTGTTCCAAATGGATGACCCAGAGGAGGAGGAGGTGTTTGGCTGTGCCACATGGCAGAGCTGGGGTTTCTGTCCTCTCAAGAGTCCCTAGGAAGACACTGGCTCATTGTAAATCTAGGGTAGTCATGCATAGCAAGTGTTGTTATAGTTATGGCAACAAGGTCCAGAACATCAGTAAGTTGTGCAATGTTCTCCCTTGCTCCTCAGTGTAGTTTGGAGTCCAGTTTGTGCCACGGCTCGCTGATTCTAGGGGTCTTTAGATGTTAATTCCACTTCCCCTGGGTGCTAACCCCCATGGGAGTTCGGCTTATCTACACACTGGGTGCTGTCATCGGTGCCATTGGGGGGTGCTGGGAGCAGCAGAGGCAATAGACAAGGCCAGGTGGCATTAACAAGGCTGTCACATCAACATTTGATATTTACCAAACATGACACAACATGAGGTATTTTAACAAAGAAGGCACATTATGGTGACAACATTCTACTGGTTCAAACTGTAAACATCTTTGTAAACTGATCAGGAGGTCACATTTTACTCTTTACAATATCCCCCTTCTATCTTTTTGATCGGGCCTTGGGCCCACATAAATTTGGGTCCTCTGGCTCTTGGAAATATAGTTTTCTCAACTTCCAGAATTGATCATTTACCTTTTGGGCAGTTTGGTGTTTTTGATTTTGAGTTTCTACTGTCATCATTTTGATTTGCTTTTGATCCGTTACCCCTGGGATTAGGAGACTTGCTTGGACTGTAGATGTTACTGTTTGTATTAGTCTTGGGAGTAGACATAGTAGGAACAGAAAACTTACAAATGCGCTAGCTATGATAAACTCCGCTTTCTTCCTCCATCCTCCTTTAAATTACCAAAAGTCATCCCACCAATTGAAAATTATCAGGGGATTCTAATCTTGGGTACCCATGTATGCAATTTTAATTAAATCTTTAGAGATATTTTTGATTACTTCACTTTTGTCGTCGATCTCCAAGCAGATAAATTAAACTTGCTACAAATTCCCCCTTTGTCAGCTAATAAATAATCTACTGCAAGCCAGATTTGGTAGACTACAGCTTGAGTCTGGGCTAACTGATTGCTAATGTGGTCTAGAGCAAGGGGCTGTTTTGTTAGAGACAATCTCAAGTACTGCTTGGAGTCGAATTATTCTGTTCAACATATAAATTGGAGTACGGTAGCCCCAAGATCCATTTTGGGCCCAAGTGGCTGGCCCATATGTTCTAATTATTTCTCCTGGGGTCCAGATTTTTCCTTTCTATTCCTGAGCACTCCCCATGTCAATTATATGTCGTTTCTTTGGATAAGCTCTTTTTAGGTCATCAGAGAGTGGGACTCCTAGACTTGATCCCGACTCCTTTGGGAGGAGGAAGAAAGCAGGTTTGATAATTCCTACAATGCAACTCCCTCCCCAGTCCCCTGGGAGATGGATGTATGCTATATTCCCACAGATCCAAAATAGGTGTTCAGGAGCTTTCCAGAAATCATCTTATACCTCTGTAGGACATTCCCAATATTTGGATAACTCTCTGATTCCCCAAAAGGGCTTTAGCCCTTTCTCAGCACATTCGTATAGCCTATATCCGTCATGGTAAATACACCCTTTTTCCCCTTTTCCCATGGACCAATATTGATTTGGTCCTCAAAGAACCCAATGATTATTCACCTTCTTTACTATCAAGTACCTTTTGTAAGCCATTTTTCCCACTTGGGTTTTATACCTCTTCCCTGTTCTTTTAAAACATTCTTCACCAATCACTTCCAATTTCAAATCCCACTGCTCTTTTCTCCTCTGCCCTATAGCACGGGGTTTTTGTTCTATTAATTTCCATCTCAAAATTTCAAATGGTCCCAAACTGATTCCTTCCCATGGCCAAATCTCAGACATTTGGGTATTCCCACAAACCCAACAGTTCCTAAGATTTAGTTCTTTACTAATCTTTTCTATTAAGTCTATGAACAGATTCTTCCCTAGAGGTTCATCTAAGCCTCCCTTTTTCCCTGTTAGTGGCTTTTCCTTTACCATGTCATCCAATCCCTCATGTTCGAAACAGAACCAAGCTTCTTTTATTCCCCAAGCAGGTGCTGCCTGAATGAGGCTGCATTTCTCATAATTATAATCCAATATGTTTTCCAATTCTCTTGGCAGGTGCCCAATTGGGAATGATCAAAACAAGTGGGGTTAATATTCATATGGACCCTCATTAGGGACCTGAGGTTCTCTCCATCATAAAGAGGGTGGTAGCACTTCGTACATCCAGCTCCTGTACCCTCTACGATGTTATTCATGAGTAGGACTAGTATTAGTCCTCCCAAGAGTCTGGTATGAGCCATTCCTGGTGTGCTGGGCTTCATGGCTCACCTGTTCTTTGGCCTCACCTGGTCTTGCCTCTTGGGTCTGGGAATTTTACTGGAAAAGATGCTAGAGTCCTCTCTTTGTTCCCACTTTTTATTAATTTAATAGTCCTTAGGGAATGCTCTGCAGGAGATGTCGGTCCTAAATACCTTCCCCTTAACTTCCAATCTTATAATTTGGTTCCATAACAGTTAACAATAACCATTGATATAACCATTCCTACAATGACAGTTAACAATAACCATTCATATAACAGTGCATATAATGACAGCTAACTATTAATATAACAAATCCTATGATGACATTGATATTCCAATTCTTACAATGATAGTTAACAATAACAATTGATATAGTAGTCCTTCAGTCTGTGGTATTTTTCAACTAGTCTTCGGCTGTTTCCTAAAGGTCACTTGGAGATCTGTGGGATTTTGAATCGCAACGCACTCAGAAGAATTGGTGGGTGTCACTGCTGGATCCAGTTTATCATCAGGAGGGGGTACAGGTCCTTTAATCCTGGTGATATGAGTCCAGCCCTTTTCCTGGGTCCGTACCGTGGTGTGGGTGGTAAGCAACACCTGGAAGGGACCTTCAAATTTTGGAGTTAGTGGGGTGCCATACCACGACTTAACCAATACCCAATCCGCAGGGTTAATCTGATGGGCACTGGTATCAAGAGGAGACGTTCGGGGAAGGTACCCCTTTTTTATAAGATTTTCTAATGTCCTTCCAATAGTTTCTAGGTATTTACATGTTATTGCCTCTCCTTCTGAATAATCCCTACGCTATATGGTGTTAACAGGAAAGGGAGCCCAAACATCATCTCAAATGGGGAGACTCCAAGGTCTGATTGAGGCCTTGTCCTAATTCTTAAGAGGGCAAGGGGTAGACACTTGACCCTGTTCATTTGAGTTTCAGCCATTAATTTGGTCAACACATTCTTTAGGGTTTTGTTCATTCTCTCCACCCTCCCTGAGCTCTGGGGGTGCCATGGAGAGTGTAATCTCCATTTCATTCCCAGGGCTCTGACTGTTGCTTGTAACATTTGGGCAATAAAATATGGCCCTCTGTCAGTATTGAGGTTATTAACTAGCCCATATCTGGGAATGATGTGCTCTAATATTATTCTGGCAACCAGTTCTGCTGTTTCTTAGTTGGGACGGCCTTTACCCAGTGAGTAAGATGATCGACTATTACCAATAGACATTTGTAACCTTGCATAGGGGGCATCTCTGTGAAGTCTATTTGTGCATTTTGAAAAGGTCTAAGGGTTAGTTCTCTCCCTTCAGGCTCAGTTTTTCTCATTACCTTCTGATTCACCTTTTGACAGATTATACACCCTTTGGTTATAGCCTTTGCTAAATCATATATCCCAATGCACAGATTTTCCCTTAAGAAGTGATCGGGTTCCCCAATTAATCAATCCACGTATCTCGGTTAGTATCTTTCAGGCTAGAGCTTTGTTTAAAAATTTGCGGCCATCAGACCTAAGCCACTGCCCTTTTTCCCCTTGACTGTATCCCCAATTCTTTTATTGCTTTTAGTTCTTTTTTAGTGAATATTGGTTCTTCCTCCTTCTCTGTCCCAGGTGGTGTGTTATCTAATTTCAGAATTCTTATTGGCTCCTCCAGATCCAAAGCTGTTTCCTTGGCTATCCGATGGGCTAATTGATTTCCCTTCTCTTCCAAGGTATTCCCTTTCTGATGTCCCCTGATGTGTACCACCACTCTTTCTACAGGTATAGGCAGAGATTCCAATATAGATCTTATTAATTCTTCATGTACCAATTTTTTCCCCTTTGAATTCAAATATCCCCGCTTTTCCCATATTTTTCCAAAAGTGTGGACTATTCCGAATGCATATCGCGAATCAGTGTAAATAGTCCTTCTATCTCCTTCTAACAAATCCAATCCTCTTTTTAAGGCATATACTTCACAGCACTAGGCTGACCAGTTGAGAGGTAATTTCCCTTTCTCTAGAATTTCCATGTTTTCTCTTTTTGTTCTTACAATCACTGCATATCCTGAGTTTCTTTTGCCGTCCACTACTCATGAGGACCCATCAACAAATAAGATATTATCAACAAATAATATCTTTCCATAGGGCAGAGCTACATCTTCTAGGTCTTCCCTTACTTTAGTCTGTAGATTTACAAGTTCTAGACACTCATGTTCTAGCTCAGGTGAGGGTTCCCCTGATAGAAATTGTGCTGGATTTAAGCTTTTTGAGGTGACCAATTCTAAACTATTTGTATTCATCAATATAATTTCATATTTTAACATCCTGGAATCCTTCAGCCAATTCTGGGCCCTCTAACTCAAGACAGTTTTAAGATTATGTGGAGTGTGAACTCTAACCTTTCCTTGCAAAGTCAATTTTGGGGTTTCTTCTATCAGAATAGCTGTTGCTGCTATTGCTTGTAGGCAGGTTGGCCACCCTCAAGCTACTGGATCTAATAGTTTTGACAGGTAAGCTACCGACTTTCAGCACCCTCTTCACTTTTGAGTTAATGCTCCGTAAGTGGCTCCTTCCTCTGCATTTATAAACAGATCAAACTCTTTCTTAAGGTCAGGTAGGCTTAAAACTGGTGCTGAAGATAACTTCTCTTTTAGAACACTCAGTTGCTTCTCATCTTCAGCTGTCCACTCTATGGGTTCAGGGTCCACTAGCTTATTATAGAGAAACCTCAAACTCTGGATGTACTGGTCCAGCCACAATTTACAACACCCAAAAAGACCTAACAGTTTCCCTACATCTCTTTTGGTTTTGTGCACTGGTGTATATATAGCATGCCAGATATTCTTTCAGGGCTCAGCTTTTTGTATCCTTCCCCAATTATGTGCCCTAGGTAAGTGATTTTGGGTTCTACAAATTGCAATTTGTCCCGGGACACTTTCAGGCCTTTGGTCCCAAGGAAATCGAGAAGCCAGACACTGGTCTCCCTTACCCTGCTTTTCTCTTTTCCAGATATTAGCAAATCATTAGCAAATATTGTAGGATCTGTGTTTCACTCTCAAGAATGAATTGTTCTAATAGTTCTTCCAATGCCTGCCCAAAGAGATTTGGGGATTCTGTAAACCCCTGGGGCAGGCCTGTCCATCTCAATTGTTGCTTTCTCCTTTTATCGGGGTATTCCCATTCAAATGCAAACCAATTTTGGCAATCCTCAGCTAACAGACACGCCCAAAATGCATCCTTCAGATCAATGACCGTAAACCATGCATGGTCCCTCGGGATTTGATTTAGGAGAGTATAAGGATTAGATACTACAGGGTGTCTAGTAATAGCTCTTTTGTTTACTTCTCTCACGTCCTGGACCAGGCTGTATTTGCCTTCTGCCTTTTTAACTGCTAGTATAGGGGTGTTATGAGGTGACATGCATGGTTCCAGGATACCTTCTGCTAGTAGATGTTCAGTCACCAGGGCTAAACCCTTCCTGGCTTCTACAGATATTGGGTATTGCCTGACCCAAATGGGAGGGTGTTTTTCTTGCATTTTTATTCTAATTGGTGGGATATCCAAATAGCCACATTTTCCTTTTCCTGCCCATACTTCTGGATTTATCTCTTCTATGTCTTCGGTAGTCAGTCTCATTATTTGAACCACCATTCTACTGTTCTTTGGAATAATCCCCACCCCTAACTGGACTTGTAAGTCCCTTCCTAATAAATTTCACTCCAAATCTGGTAAATATACAAAGTCTATAAAACAGTGTCTGGAGTTCCCTTTTACTTTGACATTTTCTACTACTGAAGCGTTAAATGGTCTTCTCTCTGACCCTAATACATCACAGACCTGTTTCCTGATGATTACTCCCATTGGGAGTCAACTCCCATTGATCAATCTGCTTCCATGTAAACTAGAAATTCAAATTCTTCACACTGGGGACCCACTTCAAAGTTTACCAGGGGCTCTTCTTGGTGGTTCATTGGGTGCCCTAAAGTATAAAGCCCCTGACACCCTTAATTGTCACTATTTTCTAGGGTATCTTGCTCTCGAGCTATGGCTTCATCGAGTGAGAGCTTCCTACAATCCTTTTTCAGATGCCCTGTTTTCCCACAGTAATAACACCTCCTGTTCTCTCCAGGCTTCCTGGTATTAACCCAAGGTGGCACAGGTTTACTTTCATCCTCCCCAGGTGGGGGCCTCAGTTCATCTCCACTCAGCTGGTTTTTGCCTACTCCTATGCTCTCCCTAGCCATGGCTACCATAACTCTTGCCTTTTTTTTTAGCTCTTTCCTCTTCCCTGCTTAGATACACTTTCAAAGCCTCCTTCAACAATTCATTCATTCCTTTTTCCTGCCAGTCTTCTGTTTTTTCTAGTTTCCTCCTTATATCAGGTCATGATCTCATAACAAATTGTACCTCCAAAAGGACTTGGTCTTCAGGACTGTCAGGGTCGATGTTTGAATACAGTTGGAAATTCCTTCTCAATCTATTTAGCTAAACTGCTGGGGTTTCATCCTTTTCTTGCATGCCATCAAAGGCTAGCTTCATATGGCTACCTTGAGGGATGGATTCTCTTATCCCTTTTACCATCAGAGATCAGTAATCCTCCATGTTTCTCCTCCCTTCCTCTTGATTTGGATTCCACCCAGGGTCAACTAGTGGCAACTTATGGTCACCTGGAGGCCCTAATCTATTTTCTCTTTCCCATATTCTTATCCCTGCCATACAAATCATCCTGACTTCTTCCAGAATAAATAAGATATTTAGGATAGAATTTAACTTAATTTGGGACTAAGAATTGATCTACCTGATTGGATATACCTACAGGGTCTTCCTTTTTAAATCCCCGGACTTCAGAGGCCGTCAATGGGGCGTTCACAAACCCAGTTCCTCCAACCACTCCACCCATCAGGACCTCCCTCAAGGGAAAGAATCTCTCTATCTTACATGCCTTAGATGTAATATTACAATAGGGCCCTTCTGCAAGGTTTATATTTTGACCAAGAGTGGGAGATGTAGGGGTTTGATGATTGCTAGAGGAGGGGACAGGGTTAGATGTGGATAAACCCAACTCCCAGCTGGGAGGAGGCAAAGGAACAGTAGTGGGTGAAGGAGAAGGGACCGAGTTCGTCACAGAGGTCACAGGGGGAGGGGCTGAGGAGAATGGCAACGGGGTTAAAGGAACAATTGAAGGCGAGGTAGGTGGAGGATTTGGGTAAATTGAGAGAGAGGTGGTAGTTGGAGGTGGCAAAGAGATTACAGCTGTTGGAGAAGGAACAGGTAAGGGTTTTGGAGGGGAGGGAACTGGGGTCTCAACAGAAGATATTATGGGGGTGTTCACAGAAGAGTGCAAATGTAGAGCTGGGAGATCTAGGGGAAGGGCCTGGGGTTCTGCTGGGTAAACAGGAGGAGGGGGAGGTAAGTAATCAAGGGGGTCCCAATTGCTATTAACTCTTTTCTCTTGTTCCCTTTCCCTTTTATTCTCTTCTTTTTGTCCTTGCAATTTACAAATTCTTACAGCCTCACTACCCTCTGTGGTGTCCCTCCGCCAACAAGTTGCATAGGATAGCTGTTCTAAATCCAAGTCTTCTTGAGCCTTCAAATGCTGATTTAGTTGGGAGCACATCCATGGGTCCCTGCTTCCATACCACGGATGGCCCTCCTGGCTGTGAGGGCACTGCTGACTCAGATCCACATGGGCATTGATCAGGACTCCCAGGTCCCTTCCCACAGTTGCTCTCCAGCCTCTTCTTTCACAGTCTATACACACAGCCAGAGTGCCTAGAAGAGGAGAAGGAAGAGAAGAAGGGATGAAGAAGGAGAAGCAGGGGGAGGACAGATGAAGGACGACAAGGAGGAGTAAGGACTCAGCAGAAAAAGAAGTAGCCAGAGGAAGAGGGGAAGATTAGAGAGAGGAGCAGGGGAAGGAAAAGGAGGAGCCACAAGTCCATAGCTCACTGTAACTGCAGTACCCCCACCCTGGAAGCAATGGTTCTCCCCTCCACATCCCGCAGGTGAGGGGGTGGGGGGAGCTTGCCGCAAATGTCATGGGGAGCTCCTGGTAGAGTTTTTCTGGGAGGGGAATCTTTGGCTCTTACAGGATCCCGAAGCTTAGCTGGAAATGCCCCTTGGGGAGCATATTGGAGGGCCCTCAGGAGGTGGGATTTTTTGGGGTGTTCCCAGTGGCGGCTGGCCTCACAGCCCTGGCAGTGGGAGGGGGATATGGGGTTCTCAGAGCCATGCTGCAGGTTGGTCTTCCTGATCAGGCTCCTCCGCCTCCATTGTTAGCTTGTCCAGTACTGGCAGGGGGATGGGGCACCGGCTTTGGGGGCCCTTCGGAAGAGCCGAGGTGTAGAAGGGGGAGCCCCGGCGTGGGGAGACCAGGGAGAGACAATACCGGAGCTTGGAGATACCCAACAGCCTGGAGGGAGGTCAAGCACGGAGAGGGAAAAGCCTGGTACCCTCGGGACCCAGAAACAGAGTGAAATAAATGGAATTGATTCATGCTAACTAAATTGTAACTGTTATTAAAGTTATTATTAGAAGCAATCAAAAGAATCAGTGTTACAAGGCAGATGTGCACCTTCACAGATGTTACACGTTAAAACTGAGGTACAGGATGTAGTTTAGAAGATAAGTGATGTCCCAAGACAGAAACGGCCTTGAGATGGACAAAATTAGAACAACTTGAGGCATTGGGCCTAAAAATCAGTAAATATAAGACTAATTAGTAGACTTACATAACACAATGCTTAGTACGCACGCACAAACCTGTAAGGTTATGCAGAAGACAACGAGGAAGAGGAGAAGCCTTCGCCAAAAGACCCCCAAAAGAAGACTGAAGATCCCCTAACAACAAGTGAAGCATGTGCCGTAAAGAAAAGTGACACGACCTACTGGACTTCCAGCAGCCCAGAGAAGAGTGACCACCAGAACCCCAAAGTGGGGAGACCTCTGGGATTCTTGGGACTCCTGGCATCCCACAGAGTGAGGATCCCCAATACGCGGAGGAACCCCAGCAGCCTGGACGAGGGGGATCACTGAAACACCAAAATGGAGAGATCAAAGAGGAGGAACTCCTGGGAGACTTTTCTTTTGCAGAATCTTGATCTTTCAAAGTTTTTGGGGGGTGAATCCTGGTATTTTTACTGGGTTTTGGGCTAAATCTTGTCCATTTGTGGTTTTTGGGACTGAATTTCTTATCTTAGAGAATTAGAATTTCTTATCTTTTTGTCTGAATCTAGGTGTTTTAGGGGCTGTGTCTTAGTGTTTTGGAGGCTTTTATAGAGACAAGATGCCCAGTAACTTCTAGAGATGGACTTGGGAAGGAGGAATCTCCAATCCAGCACACTCACATCTTGTTTTCTTCTCCAAAACAGGATTTCTCATTCCCAAACTTTGGCTACATGGAGGAGGAGGCTGCAAAGAAGAGAAAGATGCCTTGGGACACCCAGGCAGGTGAGGAAGAAGTCATTGCCCCTTTCCCCCTCTCATCTGCCTCATCTCCCAGCCCAGCATCACCCCTGTCTGCAGGACAACCCCGCTGCCAATGCTGTCCTGCTTGGTATGAATTTAGGGGGAATGTCCCTCCCCTTCCCTCTGGCACAGAGGCAAATCTCCTTCCTCTCCTTCTTTCTTCCACCTTCCTTCTCCCTTCTCCTTGTTTCTCCCTCCCTTTTCTTCTGTTTTTTCCTTCCTGTCCTTGTTCCTTCTACTTTCTTCTTCTCCTTGTTCCTCTTTCCTGTCTCTCCTTCCTCCTTTTTCTTCATCCTCCTTCCTCTTATTTCCTTTTTCTCATTCCTTCCTCTCCTTTCTCCTTCTTCCCCTTCTTCTTTTTTTGTTCCTTCTCCTTCCTCCTCCTTTTTCATTCCTCCCCTTCTTCCTTCTTCTGCCTTCTTCACTTCCTTGCTCTCTCAGTTCCTGCTTCTTCTTCCTTCCTCTCTCTCCTCGATCCCTCCTCTTCTTGTTCCTTTGACTCCCTTATTCCTTCTCCCTTCTCCTTTTTCCTTCCTCTCCTTTTTTCTTCCTCTCCTTTCTTCCTCTCCTTCTTCCTTCTCCTTTTTCCTTCCTCTCCTTTTCCCTTCCTCTCCTTCTTCCCTCCTCCCCCAGGGAATGAGCTGCACACAGAAACCAGGGAAGACAAATCCCCATGTCAGAATCTCACGGAAGAGGCTGTTTTAAGCAGTTCACCGCACAGGAAGCCAACAAGGAGGAAAAGCCCTGGAGATACCCCATGAGGGGTGGTTGTAAACCCAGCCCAGGGAAGTCTGAGAAGGAAAGACCCACCCTGTGCTAGGAAGACAGCCAGAGCTTCAACCAGAGCTCTGACCTGGCGATCCATGAACAGCTTCATGACAGGAAGAAGCCCTACAAGTGTGGGGAATGTGGGAATAGCTTCATCTGTGTTGGGGAAGGTGAAACAGGGAAACCTTATGAATGTGAGGGTTTAACAAAAGATTCTGGAAATATGAAGGCTAGAATCAAAGTAGAAATGAAAGCCTGCTTTGAATCATAGGGTACTGAGTACTGGTTAACCAAAGAACAATAGCTTAGCCAGCTAGAGGAGAATCCCTGTTGATAAAACAATGTCCTTCTGCTGATAAAGAATGCAAAGGTCAAGAAGCAAGGAAAGAACTTGTAAGGTTTTGTAGAATCTAAAATGCAACACTGTATGTTAATAGAGGGAAGCGCATAGGCTGAATGTAAATTCTTTAGTGGGTGTGTCTCATGGTGATTGGTTGCTAAGAATTAGAATATTCACGATAGAAAAAGATATATTGAATTGTAACAAGAACTTCGCTCTTTTTACTCTCTTTACTCTTACCTCTTCGCTCTTTTCTCTTAACTCTTACCCCCCTCCCCCTCTCCCCCACTCCTAACTCTCAGCCCCCTCTCCCTGCTCCTACCCCTCTCGTCTTCCCTGCTCTCTCCCTCTGCTTTTTCCCTCTTTCCCTCTGCTCTCTTACTCCCTCCCTCCCTCATCCAACCTCACGTCCCCTGCTCAACCTGTTCTCTCTCCCCTCCCCCGGACCACGTGGACGCCGAGGCTGGTGGCGGACACGGGTCTCCCCTCCTTTTACCCTTATAATAAATTGCTTATACTTGAACAGCTTGACCCTGGAGAAGTCTCTCACCGCGAGCGAGAATTTATTACTCTCCAATACATCTGTAGCTCTGACCTAGTCAAGCACTGGCACATCCACACTGGGGAGAGCCCCTACAGGTGCTTGAAGTGTGGGAAGAGATTCACCCAGAGTTCTGCCTTGACCTCACACCAACAGACCCACTAGTCAGAGAAGCCCTACAAGTGCCTCAACTGTGGGAAGAGCATTGGAGGATCCATGTCAGGCAGAGGGCTGGTGACCCATGTTCCTGGTGATCCACCTTGGAAGACACCTGACTTGTGGTCTTCACATCCTCCTGGTTTCCCATAGGTACCTGAATGAACACAGGGGCAGGAACATCCACTGGGACACAGATTGATGTTGGAAATTCATCAGGAAGAGTGGATTTGTTGGCTTTACACTGCAAAAAACCCCATCTGCTCCATCCAATCATTTCTTCCTCTGGCATCAAGCAACACTGGATGATCTTTAGAGTCTTTTCAACCTAAGTAATTCTTTGATTCTAATTGTCTCTGGCCCACAGATGTCTTGCACAGCCAAATGGTGATGGACTGGGGCAAAGACCAAAATTTTGAATACAGTGGGGTGGAGACCCCTCTAAAAAAGGCTTTTCCACTCACCCAAGCCAACCCCATGGACACTCACATGTTGCTGACTTGTAAATATTTGTATTTTGGCCTTAGTTTTATTTTGATTCCTGGGGTTGGTGTAAAGAAATTGAATAAAACCTCTAAACCCCACCATTTTACTAGGATTTTGGGGTTCAGGGTGATATTTGGAGAAATCCATGTTTTCTCCATTGCTTTGCACCCAAAATCCAAGAAGGATCAATCTGTTACATCAAAATGACTCAATCCCACTGAAAATGCCTCAATTCCAATCTAAAATAGCTTGATCTCACCCCATAATGGCATGAGTCCACCTCAAAATGGCTCAATTCTACCCCAAAAATTAGTGATCCCACAGCACCCTCAAAACCCCCTAGAGGGGTGGGATGGGATGGGATGGGATGGGATGGGATGGGATGGGATGGGATGGGATGGGATGGGATGGGATGGGATGGGATGGGATGGGATGGGATGGGATGGGATGGGATGGGATGGGATGGGATGGGATGGGACGGGATGGGATGGGATGGGACGGGATGGAGGAAATAGGGCTTGGAAAGGGGATCTTCATATCCAGGAGGGGTGGAATTGGGATTGGGTATGGTGGGATGTTGCTTAGGAGCTGGAATGAAGTTTGGGAGGGGTGGGAAGGGATCTGGAATAAGATAGCAAAAGATAGGGGATGTTAAGGATGGGGATGACCCATGTCCCTGAGGGTGTTTCAGGGTATCCCCCAAATCTGTGGAGATTTTGGTGTATCTGCCATTCCTGAAGAGATTTTGGGATATTCCCCATACCTGAGGGCATTCCCCATCCTGAGCAAGTTTTTAGGGTACCCAGAATGCTGAGTGGGAGATAGTGGGAGAGGGGGAAGACATGTGGTCCTGGCACTTGGAAGGGGGGGCTCCATAGGAAGTGATACAGGGAGCCCATTTTGGGGAGGACCCTGCTGCTTTCTGCTAGTTTTGGGGCATTATAAACGGCTTTTGGGAATATACTGCTCATTTTCAGGGGCTGCAGTGATGCCCCCTGGGAGGCATGGGAAGATGAGGTGACCCCATTTTGAGGAGGATCCTGCTGCTTTCCGCCAATTTTCAGGGTTGTAAGTAGTTTGTGGAGGCCCCTTGCCCTAATTTTGGGGGGTTGGGGTGACCCCGTGGTTCCTCCGATGGCTGACGGGTTATAACTGGCTTGTGGGGGTCCCTCGATTGCGGGACGTCCCACCTGGAGTAGGGTGTGTCCCCTTCCTACAGACCCAGCCCTGAGGCAGCGCGCAGCCGAGCAGAGCGTGCGGCGCTGACCTCTCTTCAGTTGCCAGGCAGCGCCCAGTGCTCCCCACCCAGACCCCACTTGCAGCCGTCCAGCGCCCCCCGCGAGGGGAATTTGGGGAGGGGGGAGGTGGGGGGCGCCCAGGACAGGCCCATCCGCGCTGTCCCCGCGGGGCCCGGCCCTGCACGGGCACGGCTGATGCCGCCACGCTCCGCACTGGTCCGGACTGGTGCTCCCAGCACCGCGCGGGGCGGGACCGCGGGGACGCCCACCCCGGCCCAGTGCGGCTGCTTTGGGGCTGGCGGCATCTGCCCGGCGCTGGGGCCGTACTGGTGGCACTGGAGCTTTCAGGTGGACGAGGGGTGCAGGGAGTGGGGAAGGAGGGAGAGGGAAGGATAGGAAGCAGTGGGGGCAGGACGGGAAAGGGTAAGACCTCTCCAAACCAAGAGCAGGGTATGTACGGTGGGCTGGAGATCTGGAGACGATGAGAAAGAGGTGATAACACCTCTTTCTCATCGTCTTTGGTTTGGTCTGGGACCCATAAACCGAGTGAGAGGGATATGGAATCCACAAAACTTAGTGAAAGGGGCATGTCAGAACCCCAAATTAAGTGGGAGGTGGGTGGCAGCCCCAAAACAAGTTCTGGGGAAACCTGGAGATTGGAAGTATGATGGGAAGGGGGTGTGAGAGGGTGGAGAAGAGGGTCTTTTGACTTCCAAACTGAGTGTGAAGGGATTGAATTCCCAGTACCGAGCAGGGGGGTGTTGGGAACACCCTGAAACTAAGCTGGGGCAGGGGGGAGCTGAAGATTGCAAGGATGATGGGAAATGAATGGGAGAATGAAGAAAATTGGGGATGGGGACAGTGAGCAGGGACATCCCGTGCAGGTCCTTTACGGGGATGCTGCTTGGAATGGGGTCAAACAACATAAACAATGCCCTGTTTGCCAACATGCCTACAGTAAATGAAGAAGTGTCGTTCACTGCTTTTGGCATTGAGTGACAGTGAGATAAGATACAGGAGATCTGTTAAAATAACAGGATAAAAGAACAATCAAGTGATTCTACTGATAGCTTTTCCAAAGCTGCTGGGCTGGCACAGCTGCCTGGACACATCTGACAGTGCAGGCCTTCAGACTGTAACAGCCCCATCCCAAATTTTAACTGCAGAATCGCCTTATATATCCGTTCTTAGGGGGATAAATATCTTAGGGATGTAGAGATTCTTCCTAGGAATAAGGATACCCCTCAAGGACTGGGAGCTCCCAGTGCTGTGCAAGGCAGGGACACAAGGACCCCCTCCACTGCACAGGCTGGCTGCTTTTGGAGTGTCAGCACCTGTTTGGTGGGGGTTGTGTGTGGGGATGGGGCTGGGTAACAAGAAAATGTCACTGAAAAGGGGAACTAAACTCTTTAACTGTCATTTCTCTACTAGAAAGCAACTTTATTTTGGTGCCAAGTGTATGCAGGGTATGTCTCCCCCTATCACACACACTCACCTATCTCACATATTCATTTGTATTTATATAACTAATATTTATTAATACATTTCCCAAACTCATACATATATGCTAAACATTTCTCTTGAAATCTTTTACATATTTCAATCACTTCTTGGAACTCACATTTGATGAATTCAAGGGTCTCTGGTGGTCACTTGGGGAACATCCCATTCATCAAATTATCCCTGTTTATCACAGGCCTCAAAAAAAAGTTTCTTCTTGAATGCATCCCAGCTCTGAATATGGATCACCAGGTCTCTACATAATGTGGGTCCTCCAATGGGTGAAGAAGTTGGAGCAATAAACAAAGTTGGGGCATTCACAGGGCTCCCTTTGTTGGTGGGTGCATTTGTATGAGGTCAAACAGACCTGCAGAAGCTCCTCCCACACTCCCTCTCACTGTGAAACACCATGAAGTTCCATCCGGGAGTTTCCAGGTGCACCCGCAAAGTAAATCAAATCCTAAAAGATTTGTTTGGTAGCCCCCACAAACCTTTCAACTGTAGTTAACTCTAAGAGAGGATGGGATGTGCGTCCATGCCTATCCCCCCTAATCCATTCCTAGCTGTTTTAGTCCACAACCTCAGGATCTCGTCCAGAGAAGCCGCAGGGTTCTGGGGACCAGCATGGAACACCAACGAGATGGGCTCCCGTTCATGAAACCACTTATTCAACGTGGGAACAAACTCAGATCCAGAACAGAAAGCCCCGAACAGAGGCCGAGCAGGGGTTTTTGAAGGACAGAACTCTTGAGGGTCTCCACCTTTGAGGGTGGAGTTCAGAGTCAGAGACCACTAGAAACACAACAAGGGAGAAACCCCCAGGGACTCAAATCCAATCAGAACCCCTGGGCCACCCTTCACAAGGGGTTTGGGGTGGGACAACTTCATCCACGGCTCACATACCCATCCCCCAACACAGGGGGTCAAAATTCACACACATGGCCTACAGCCATTCCTCTCCTTTCACAATGCTTATCTGAAACTAACTCCTGGCCTCCCCGAGGCACTTCACAACACCCAGCAGGATGGCGTTGGCAGCAGCATTGTCCTGCAGCCAGGGGTGACACACTGCTGGAAGACAGAGCAGAAAAGAGGGAGAAAGGGGCAATGACTTCCTCCTCACCTGCCCGGGTGCCCGTCTCTGCACTCTCCCCTTTGGTTTCCCTCTGTCCAGCCTGCTGTGATTCTCGTGTATATTTGGGATCCCCCATCTCCATGGTTCCCCACTTTCAAGACTTCTGTGGGTCCTGGAATCCCTGGGTTCAGCCCTCTCCGGGATCTCTCCTTCTCCCAGATTACCCCTCACTGACATTTGCCCCTCTCTGGGCTGTCAGGGGTCTCTCAGTTCCAGTGTTGTCTCTCTCTGTTTTCCCCTCTCCGGTGGTTCTGGCCTTCCCCCAGCCCTGGCTGTCCCCAGGAATTGTGTTCCCGGCCCCCCCATCCTGGTACTGGGTGATCGCCATGTGGCTCCAGGGATTCCACATCCCCTGCCAGCCACGGGGGCTTGGCTGGCAGCAGCCACCAGGCATCCCCAAAGAAATATCATCTCTGGAATCCCCCCAATATCCCCTGAGGGGCATTTGCAGATCAGCTTTTGGAGTACTGCAAAATCCAGGTATCATGTCATAAAAATCAAATACCAAGAGACACACACCACCCTGGATATTTGAGGCAAGCTCCCCCTCCCCAGTCACCTAAGGGATATGAGGGGGTATGATGCGGTGGCAGATGCTGAGGTCAGTGCTATGGATAAAGCCTTCCCCACAGTTGGTGCAGCAGAAGGGCCTCCCCTCTGTGCATCTGTTGGTGCTTAGAAAGTTCCAAGCTGGTCTGGAACCTCTTCCCACACTTGGGACACTCATAAGGTCTCTCCTCTGTGTGTGTCTGCTGATGCTCAATGAGCTGCAAGCAACACTGAAATGTTTTCCAATACTCAGGACACTTCTAGGGCCTCTCCCCAGTGTGGACAGAACAGTGGATGATGAGGTGGCAGCTGCAGTTGAAGCCTTTCCACAGTCAAGTCACCCGGAGATCGGTTTCTCTGTGTGCAGGTGCTGGTGGGTGATGAAGGTAGTGCTGATGCTGAAGCTTATTCCACATTCTGAGCATTTGAAGGGCTTCTCTTTGGCGTGAAGCTGCTCTGGACCATGAGGCAAGAGCTCCAGCTGGATCTGTGTCTTCCTTCCCGGCATACAGTGGGTCTTTCCTCCTTGGAGCATCATGGGCTGGGTTTGCAGCACCTCCTCAACGGATATCTCCACAGTTTTTCCTCCCTGTTAAATTCCTGCACCATGGAGCCACTTGAAAAAGCCTCTTCCACAAAGTTCTGAGAAGAATTTGTCTTTACAAACAAGGTGTAGGTCTGCTGGTAGATAAAACTAGCACTGAGAGATAAAAGGAACAATGGGAAGGATTCCACTTATTGATGAATGGAAAAGAAGATATTTGCCTTTACAAACAAACTGTAGGTTTGCTGAGAAACGAATTTGGATATTGAAAGATAAAAGAAACAATGGGGAAAAAAACATAAATTCCATAATAATTAAAAATTAAAAGGGTGGGTTATACATTAGAGGGGAAACTTAGGTATCAGGCATTCTGGGAAGTCTGTACCTCTCAAGTACCTCAGCCTATGAGGAAAGAGAGAGGGACATGTGACTGGGAAATTAGGATAAAAAGGAGGCTACATCCTCCAAAAATTTGAGAGACCTCAGGGGAATGCCCCATGGCCTCTCCATTTGTCCGAATAAAAGTAAAAGGTCTCCTCTGTCTTCTTATTGAACATAAACCTCTGGTGTTTGTGGATTAATTTTCCTGACAGTTCTGACACAAGGAACTTCCCTCATGAAGTCTTCCCTCATCTCCAACTGCATCTTGTTGCCTGGGGGAGAAAGGGCAAGAACAGGAAGGAATGAGACAGATGGAGAAGAGGAGAGAACAAGAAAAAAAAGGAATGAGGAAAGGAAGTAAGAAAAAGAAGGAATAAAGAAAGGAAATGAGGACAGGAAGGAACAAGGAAAGGAAGGAGGAGAGGAAGGAAAAAGGAAAAGGAAAAAAACAAGGAATGGGAGGGAAATAAAAGAACACAAAAGAAAAAGAGGAAGGATAGAAGGAAGGAGAGGAAGGAAGAAGTAAAAGGAGAAGGAAGAAGGAAGAGGCAAGGAAGGAAGGGGAAGAAGGGCAGGAAGGGGATTTTCCTCAAAGGGAGGGGGAAGGCGATCCCCCCAAATCCATCCCTGGCAGGAGTGTTGGCAGCGGGGTTGTCCTGCATCTGAAACAATGCTGGACTGGGAGATGAAGCAGATGAGAGGGGGAAAGGTGCAGTGACTTCCTCCTCACCTTCCTGGGTATCCCAGAGCCTCTTCCTCCTCCTCATACTCTCGTCCATCCAACCAAGGCTTAGGAATAACAAATCTTGTTTTGGCAGGAAAATATGGTGTGAGCATAGCGGACTGGGGGCTCCTCCTGCCAAGTCCATCTCTAGAAATGAAACCTAAGTGATATGTAACAAAAGCCAAAAGTAATATTGTAATTACATGTGCAGGTAAAGCAAGCAAGATACCAGAGCAAGCGAGATAACATGCACAAGCAAAAGCAAGCAAGATAGCAATTTTTAACAGAACTTGCAAACTGTGATATTAGCTAAAAACAAGTTAGACTGAAAAACAGAGCATATGTTGAAGACAGAGGTAAAAAGCTTAAATGTGAGGTAGACTACAGAAGCCCTCATCAAAAACCCACCAGAAGGCTGACAACCACCACAGAAGGAACTGACACATATGTGAAAGCAAGAAACTGTTGTAAAAACCATGACACATCTTTATGCAAATATGAGTATGCTAATGATATGTTGTAATACTGACATTGTGTGGAAAGAATTTTGAAATGTAACCGAAGGCTAAAGAAGATTGAGTTTTGTGGCAGAGCGACTCCCCTCACTCCCAGCACTGAATAAAAAAATACCTGCTCTGAAGCTGAGTTGACTATAAAGCTTTATTTTCTTGCCCAGTTTTGGGCATCAGAAGTCACCAGACATCTGGTATCCATGAAAACCACCAAAATACCAAGATTCAGCTGAAAAAAATCTCACAACACCTCAACACAGCCCCCAAAACCTCAAGCAATCAAGATTCAGCCACAAAACCCTCCAAAATATGGAGATTCTACTTGTCAGGAAAATCCACAAATGACAGAGGTTTATGTCCAAAAATGAGACAGAGAAGTCCTTCAAATTTATTCAAATTCAGGGAGAGAGTCCACTGAGACACAGCCCATGGGCTTTTCTCTCTCTGGGTTTCAGAGGGCACAGCCTCCTTTTATCCTAACTCCCGGCCACACATTGCCCTCTTCCTTGCCCCACTGGCTGAAGTACTAGGAAGGTACAGCTTTCCCCAACTGCCTTCCACATATCCCCCATTGAACCTACTGTTTTACACCAAAGTTCAGAAATTCAGCCTTGTGCAGACCCTTGTCTCTTGCAGGAGCTAAGCTATCTGGGCCCTGTAAGGAATCTGCTGCCCAAAGTCAGCAAAGACATTAAGACCCATTTCAAAGATATTAACCTCCATACCTTCACCTACCAAATTATTTGTGAAGACATTAGCACACATCTTTCCTCTCAATCCCTCCTCTTCTTATTTCTCAGTTTGTCTTTCCAAATCCTAGTTATAATTAACTTAACCCTTTTTAACAACCTGGAACATTTGAAACACCCGACTTTTCTATGTCTGGTGTGGCAAGATTCCATGCATCAAGATGGAAGGCCTCCCATCCTTCTCTTCCAGTCAAGAAGTTCAAATCTTCAGGGCTTTAGAGACCTTGACCTGAGTGTCATGGGTTCACCTGTGTTCAGCTGTCCTGGCTGCTGTCTCTGCAGTCCTGGTTAGATGTTCTGAACAGCAAAATCCAAAGGTAGTGTCTGTGCTAACTGGGCTTCCTGTGAAAAAGATTTCACAAGACACAGTATCCTAGCCACATACTGGTTTAAATACACATCTTCACCTCCCTGCCACAATGAAAATTAACAGGGTAAGAATCCCAAACAATTCAAAAGGGAATAAATTAATATTCCCTTAGGTTTGGCTCTTATTCTTGCCAAAGCTATTCTTGCCATGGCATCTTAAGTTTCTGTCACCTGCTTCAAAAGGTGCTTCTTTATTCCTCCTGTGAGAGGTGGACCCCACTCCTCAGTTGAATTTTTAAAAATTAAATAAAGGACAATAGGGTACAAAATCAATAAAGGAAAAGTAACAGCACTTGAGTGCCTAGCAGTAGCCAGAGGCACACTGGCTAACAATAGCAACCCTTCTTATATACCCTTTTTAATTGCATCGGTCAAATACATATTCTTAAATAATTATACATATTCAAACATTTCCCCAAACTAGTTTGCATGTTCCAGGAACTTTCTAGCATGGCCTCTGCTCTGATCCACCTTTTTAGAGCACGTGCAATAATCTTGGTTGTGGTTTTGAGGGCCGTGCGTCATCCCCCACAACGGCCCCCTGTTCTGTGGTTTCAGCAGGTGACAGTTGTTGATAGTCAGTGTCAGTAGCAGAGGTCTCTGTAAAGCCCGTTCCTCAAATGTTATCCAACCAAGCAGACAGTTTAGTTATTTCAGTTATTGCAAGTTAACTACAAGTACTCTAAAACAACATCAGTTATTTCGTAAATATGTCTGAGTTATTTTAATTGTTGCCAGTTAGCCACAAAAAATAAAAGCATTACTTATTTTATTATTGAAAATTGCTCAGACTATTCACCGATTCTTCACAGAAGTATGGAGAACATAATTTATTTATATCTTTAACACACTTTTATAGGGTCCGACAGGGTCTGCAGGCTTAGCAAGTTACCATTGGTTAATACATATTGTTTACATTCTTTCCCCAGTACACAAGGCTACTGTTTTTCTTTATTCTCTCTGCTTCAGGAGAGTTTCAAGGACACTACCTTTAATATTGTCGCTTATACAAAAGGCTGGCTTGTGCAGACAGGCTTTTACTAAAATATCATGCTTTTACTCCGTTAAAATGTTTTACTACATTTTATACTCCATCATTATGTAACTTACATATTAATTATTAAACTTACGTTGTTATATTGTATGCATTGATTTTACCTAAGCATGGATTTCTCATGATCCCACTCAAACCCCTAACATAGTTTCTCATGATTCTTTAAACAATAATTATATCTAATCACATCTAACAATTATATCATTTACTGACTACACAGGTGCAGTTTCACATGATCTTAGCAAGCAAGAGGCCTAACATTTCCTAGGGCCTACTTTTCCCAGGGCTTGCCAAGGCTAACATTCTCTCTAACTCCCAGAACTTTCTATGATTTTAAAATCTTTTGCTATCAACCGACCAGCACATACACACTAGGGAGAGGCCCTATGAGTGCTCTGAGTGTGGGAAGAGCTTCTCCTACAGCTCTGCCTTGATTTCACACCAACAGCCCCATGAGTAGGAGAAGCCCTACAAGTGCCCTGACTGCAGGAAGAGTCTTGTCTCCTGCTCCAACTTCATCACCCACTAGAGGACCCATTATCCACAGTGACCTATATTGTGCAAAAACACAGTGATCTACATTCCTGGTGATCCATGTTGGATGAGACCTGGTGACCTATGTTCCACGTGATCCACATTGGGAAGACACGTGGCTGGTGGTTTTCACTCCCTCCTGGTTCCCTGGAGGTACCTGGATGAATGCAGGGGAAAGAATATCTATCAGCATGCGGACGGACACCAGAACTTGAAGTACTGAGGCCTGAACAACAGGCCCTGCACCAAAGCTGATCTCTAGATGAACCTTGCAACCAAACATTTGTCTTGGTTTGAAGAGACAGGTGTCTGCTAAGGAAGGCAGAAACCTCCCTTGAAATGGAAAAATGTAAATCCTCCCCTCCGAATTATTGAAGCCAAGGGGGTCTCAAGCAAAGAAATGGGAGTAGGAATACCAGTTCTTTACTAGGAAAATTAAAATAAAAATGCAGTAGTACAAAAAAAACCCAAACCACTGACAGAGTCAGAATACAACCTGAATCCTGTTAGTCAAGGTGTTGGTAGCAGTCTGATTAAATAATGGGTGCAGTCCTGGAGTGACAGATGTGGTTCTGTTGATGCAATGATCTCATAGAAGGGTGTAATTTTCCTCTGAAGATCCAGTGATATAGATGGACCCAGTCTCTCCTCTGAGATCCGGTGGAGAAAGGCTGCCTGTGGTGTTCTGATTCTCTAATTATATCCAGGCAGGAATGCTTGGCTCCTCCCCCTGGGTGGAGCATCTCACATTTGGTTGATGTAATTTTATCAGTGAGACCCAAAGGTCCATTAACAGAAGATATCCCCCTGGAGGGAGGATGGGTTGTGGAAGAGATAAAGAACACTGCCCCACCTGGTTTTAACAGCTGGCCCATTAACAGAAGATATCCCCCAGTTACGAGGGATGGGTGATGAAAGAAATAAAGAAAACTACCACACCTGTTTTTAGCAGACAGTAATAGAATACACAATTTCCGTTACATCTTGCGTTGCAACCCAAGACCCATTATATGTTACTTGTATCTGCTAATCAGTGAAATATCAATGATCATTAGTGAAATAGGCAATGTGATATAAATGTATTTATCTTTCTGTGTTTAGGGGACAGTCAAGGCAATGAAATCAGGTATCTGACCTTGTTTGGAGGTATATCATCAAAGCCAACTCCCTGGTTCCATCTTGAGCCCTGACCAGGCTTTGTCTGGAATCCAAATGTTGTGGGTTGATGCTGTCCAGATGCCATGTACCTACAAAAACCACTCCCCTCCACAGCTGGACAGGGGAGAGAAAATATGTAACAAAGGGTTTATAGGCTGAGATAAGGACCCAGAGAGATATCCCTCACCAAACACTGTCACAGGTAAAACAGTCTTAGCTTTGAGATAATGAAATGAACTAACAAAATCAGAGCAGGATAATAAATTAAATAAGCCCTTAAAATCACTTTTCCCTAACACTCCCTCCTTCCCAGCTCTATCCCAGCAGCACAAGGAGACAGGGAATAGGGGTCATGCTCAGTTCACCATCTGTGGCTTCTCCCATTGCTCAGGGAGAGGCATTGTTCCTCTCCTGTTAAGTGGGGTCTCTACCACAGGAGACAGTTCTCCACAAACTTCTCCATAGTGAGTCCATCCCATGGGCAACAGCTGTCTGCAAACTGCTGCAACATGAGTCCATCCCAGAGGCAACAGTCTTCCCCAAAATGCTGCAATGTAGGTCACCTTTCCATGGGTCAGTCATTCAAAGACAGGCTATTCCAGCATGGGAGCAGGGATCCTCTCTCCACAGGTCTCCCATGGGCCCACAGCCTCCTCTCAGGCAGCCCCCTGCTCGAGCAGGGGCTCCTCCAGGGGCTGTGGGTAGATCTCCAGACAGCTGTGGGGGCACAGCTGTCTCACTATGGGCTTCACCAAGGGCTGCAGGGGAATCTCAGCTCTGGTGCATAAAGCAGCTCCTGTCCCTCTTTGTTCCCTGGCCTTGGTGTCTGCAGAGCTGTTTTCTCACATGTTCTCACTCTGCTCTTCTCTGTCCCAAATTGAAACTCTGCACCAACCTTTGTTTTGATTTCTTCTTAAATATGTAATTACAGAGGTGTTACTACCATTTCTAATTGGCCCAGCCCTGGCCAACAGCACATCCATCTTTTGATATCAGGGATTGGCTGTGTTAGACATGGAAGAAGCTTCTGGCAGCTTCTCACAGAAGCCACCCCTGTAGCTCCCTGCTACCAAAACCAGGCCATGCAAAACCACTACACCAAGAGGACGATGAAAACCATGTATTCATCCTGCACTAGAAGGATTTATTCAACAGTATACTGAAAGCTGAGTCCTCTCACAATCAAGATGGAGACCCTGCCTACAGGTAGACATACTGTGTAGGAATTCTGAGTTACTGGGAGTGGTTCTCTGATCCTTCGCTGTGAGAGGAACTCACGAGGTGTGGATCTAGATGATGGTAAAGTCTCAGCGTAACTGGTGATGTATCTTTATTAATCACTATAGGCAATCTTTGTAGTAATGATTTGGTGCATCACTTAGACTGTTTTGTAATAGAAAATTACACTTATTTCCTAAAGTTGTGTCTTTTGTGCTGACCCCATCAACTGGCAAAACAGGAAGAGCACATTTGTTAGTCTGCATGCTCAGAGTTTCTTTTCTTTGGAGTGGGTGGTTTCTGGGGTTAGTGGCTGTGAGTCAGTGGGCACTATCTGCCCCTGCCAGAATTCCTTTTGAACCCAGTCAGAGCTGATTTCACACAGCCACTGGGTTGGGCTATCTTTGTGGCCCATAAATTCTACATTCTTTGTGTCTATTCCCCAAATCCATTCACCTCCCCCAGGACTGAGATAACACCTGGACAATTGTCCCACCTTGATCTTATCTACAGCCGAAGTGTCAGGTATCCACTGAGGAATACCAAAATATCTGGGGAGGGGGGAGGGAGGATTCAGTGGTCAATGGTGGTGGCAGCTGCCAGTGTGTCCATAACTTGGGGTGAGCTTCGTTTGACCGGTGATGTGCATATGAGCAATTGCTTCTTTACACACTTTGCCACAGTGGCAATTTTTGTGGGCATGTATTTCCCAGCATGTGCCACTCAGATCTTGCCTCTGACAGGCCTGGAATCAGCACCTTCCTGTTACTCCCTTCTGTGCTTATTTCATGGCAAAGTCTTTCTGTGGCCTTGACAGGGTTTGAGATGGGAAACTCTGCTCCTTAAGTCCTTATGCAGCCTGATCCATCACCCACCCATGAGTGACCTCACACCTGCCCTGAGTGTTGGAGGAGCTTCAGTGACAGCTCCAACCTCAGCTCCTATGTGAAGATTCATCATGGCAAGAGACTGATCTCCTGTGGGAAGAACTTTAGCTGGAGCGTGGACTTGATCTCCCACTGTAGGATCTACATGGGGGAGAAACCCTGTGTCTGCTTAAGCTTTGCCCAGAGGCCCAATTCAAATCAAGACATTTTGAAAGTGTAATTAAGCTATCTGGGGTTTGTATCAAGACATTTTGGGGTGGGATGGAGCCGTTTTCAGTGTGACTGTGTTGTTTTAAGATAATTGGTCAATCCCTCTTGGGATTTTGCAATGCACACCGACGGAGAAGACTCCCCCACATCCCTATGGAATCCCCAAATCCTCCAGAATGTCCCCCCAAACTCCAAATTTGCCCCCAAAAATCAGTAAAATGAGAGGGGTTTACATGTCTTTTTTCAGCTTCTTTATTTTTACCCCATTTTCAGGTGATTTAAAGGGATGAAGAGGAATCAAAAGAAAATTAAGGCCAAAATAAAATTATTTACATGTTGGTGCTGTGTGAGTATCCATGGATTTGGGTTGGGTGGTTGGAAGAGATTTTTTTTGAGGAGTTTCCACCCCATTGTCTCTGAAATCTTGGCCTTTGCTCCAATCCATCACTGGAAGACACCCATGGGCCATAGAGAAGTAGAATTGTATTAATGAGTTGTAACTGTATTAATTGAAATAGGAGGAAAAGGAGATGGGATTAGGTATGAGGAGGAAGGAGAGGAATAGCAGGAAGCCCACAGATCCACCGCTCCCTGTATCTGCAGCAGTTCCCAGCCTGGGAATATCATCCCCATCCTCTAAGGGATATCCCTTAGGTGACTGGGGAGGGGGAGCTTGCCTCAAATATCCAGGGTGGGGGGATGGTGCGTGTCTCTCGGTATTTGATTTTTATGACATGATACCTGGATTTTGCAGTACTCCAAAAGCTGATCTGCAAATGCCCCTCAGGGGATATTGGGGGGATTCCAGAGATGATATTTTTTTGGGGATGCCTGGTGGCTGCTGCCAGCCAAGCCCCCGTGGCTGGCAGGGGATGTGGAATCCCTGGAGCCACATGGCGATCACCCAGTACCAGGATGGGGGGGCCGGGAACACAATTCCTGGGGACAGCCAGGGCTGGGGGAAGGCCAGAACCACTGGAGAGGGGAAAACAGAGAGAGGCAACACTGGAACTGAGAGACCCCTGACAGCCCAGAGAGGCAAATGTCAGTGAGGGGTAATCTGGGAGAAGGAGAGATCCCGGAGAGGGCTGAACCCAGGGATTCCAGGACCCACAGAAGTCTTGAGAGTGAGGGATTCTGGGACAGGGAGATCCCCAGGACCTCCAGCAGTCTTGAAAGTGGGGAACCATGGAGATGGGGGATCCCTGATATACACGAGACCCCCAGCAGGCTGGACAGAGGGAAACCAAAGAAAAGAGTCCAGAGAGAGGCACCCAGGCAGATGGGGAGGAAGTCACTGCCCCTTTCCCTCTCTCCTGCTCCATCTCCCAGCCCAGCATTGCCCCCAGCTACAGGACAACCCTGCTGGCAACACCATCCTGCTGGGGATGAATTTGGGGAATCTCCTTCCCCTTCCCCCTGAAATGGAGGCAAATCCCATCCTCTCCTTCCCCTCCCTCCCTCCCTCCCTCCCTCCCTCCCTCCCTCCCTCCCTCCCTCCCTCCCTCCCTCCCTCCCTCCCTCCCTCCCTCCCTCCCTCCCTCCCTCCCTCCCTCGACCAGGGAGGACAAATCCCTGCATCAGAACCTTGTGGAAGAGACCATTTTGAGTGACTCCACATCATGGGAATCCAATTGGGACGAAAAGCTCCAGAGATATCCCACGAGGAAGGTTCCAAACACAGCTCAGGGAACTCCAAGGAGGAAAGACCCAGCCTTTGTCAGGAAGGTGGCCAAAGCTTCATCTGGAGCTCTGATCGGTTGTCCTTGAGTGGTTTCACCACTGGGGAAGTGCTTGAAGTGTGAGAAGAGCTTCAGATAGAGCTGCTACCTGATCCTGCACCAGATGATCCATAGAGGGAATGGCCCTAGAAGTGTTTAGAATGTGGGAAGAGCTCCAGCCAGAGCTCCTGTCTGATTCACCATCAGATAAAATTCACACAGGGGAATGGCCCTACAGGTGTAGGAAATGTTGGAAGAGCTTCAGTGACTGCTCCAACCTCACCAGCACCTGCATTCCAGGGAATGGCCCCTCAGGTCTGGAAAGCGCGATAAGAACTTCAGCCAGAGCTCCCACCTGACTTGCCACCAGAATATCAACACTAGGGAACAGCCCTAGGATTGTCCTGACTGGGACAAGCTTTGGGACTCAGAGCCCTGCCTTGACCTTTGGTGAATGGATTCACCAGAAAGGGAACCCCTGTGAATGCCCCAAGTGTGGGAAGAGCTTCATCTGCTGTTCCAACTCCATCCCCCATTGTAGGACCCGTGTTGGATGATCCACAGTGAGGCCCATTAGGCAGAGACCTAGTGACCCATGTTCCTGGTGATATTGGGCAGTGTATTGGGTTTGTGTGGTCAGGTTTTGGAAACGGGGGTGCTCCAGGGGTGGCTTCTGTGGGCAGCCTCCTGAACCTTCTCCCATGTCTGGCTCCTGTTCTGATCCACTCCTGAAGACAAGGGTAACCCAGGTTCTGGTTAATGGATCCCCTGGGACAGATTACAGCAAAACAACAGTGATTGATAAACAGTGTTTATAAATATATCTCTGATAGGACTATTTTAGTATTTTAGAACAATTTGTTTGCCGTGTAAAGCAGCTTTGGAACCCTTTTGGCTATCATCTCTAGCAATATAGAAGCATTAAAATAACACTTATGAAAACTTAGAAGGGAAAAGAAAGAAAGTGTAACAGTAGAAAGATCCACAGTCACCAACCCTGAATCCAGCAACAAACTTAGATTGTTGCAATGCCTTGTGCTTGGTTGAAGTGATGGTCCCAGGCTGGATCCATTGGGGGTTGGGGAGGCCCCAGAAACACCAAGTTCCTTGGGTTAATACAGGTTCAGGTACCTCCCCCGGGGGGGCAGGGGGGTGGAGTTCTACACTGATGTCACACTGTGAATCCTGGGGCACTTTTGGGGTCTCTAATGGTTCATGGCCTCCTCTAAGATGTGGCCCTGCCTCTCTTGGAAGCACAGATGAGCCAGGTATGGCCCATGCAAAGGGATGAAAACTTCAGCCCTCTGTGTGAGTGTCCTGCATCTTTCCCAGGGGAATTTCCAGAGCTGAGCCAGTTGTATAAGAGAGGGCATTGCCCTGGTCCAAACCCTATCCACCAAGCAGCATGTACTTCTGACCAGCCCCCCAGCTGATCTCCCCTGGCTCCCAGCCCGGATTGTCCCCTCCAGGGCTCAGTGTTCACCCCCTCTGCCCCTGGGTGCTTGCTGTGGCCAGCAAAAACCATGCTGCTTTTGCCAATGGCCAGTGGTTTGAGCCATTAACCTCAACTATTTCAGTCCCTCAGAGCTCTGCACCCCAAAAGCTGAGAGGGATCGATGGTGCCTCAAAACAACTCCATCACACTGAAAATGGCTTGATTTGACCTCAAAACAACTCAATGCCTCCTCAAAATAATGGGGTATCCCCTGTGCCCTAATTGCTCCCAATTGTGTAGGTTCCTGTCCATGAGCTTCACCCAGTTGTGAAGTCTAGGAAGTGACAGTGAGCTTTTCTCTGAAAATGGAACACATTTGTGTGGGAAAGGAGACAGGTGAGGCGGTGCCTCTCTTCACCCCACAAGAGCTCCCAGCACACCACAGCAGGTTGGGGGCTCAAGGGACCACCCTGGATCCCCCATTCCCACCCCCCCTCTGCCCCACACCCACCAGAGCACTGGCTGCTGGGTGGGGGGCACCCCAACTGTGAGCCCCCCAGGGAGGTATAGGGGGGTTTGGGGACTCCCCAGCAAGGTTCTGCATATCTCCTGTCCCTGTTGGACACAAAGTAAGTCACATAGATGCAACTCAAGGTGTGATGAAGGAAAGAGAAACTTTGTTTCTTCTCTCAGAATTTATAGGTTTCTGACCATGGCCAGGGATTGGATAGCCAGGATAACACTTTCCCAACCACACTGGCAGTGAGAGATGTCCATCAAAAGACGTGTATCAGAAAGAATGTACACATGTCTATGTTTACAGTTACTGTCCTGGGAAAGTCTTTAGAAACTGGGTCAACAAGCTCAAAAAGCTGAGTTTTCAGGGGGACAATCTCCCTTCCCCCCTCCACCCTGAGAGCCCCAGGTTACAGCTCAAGAGATCAAGTGATGAGGAAACAAAGGGACTCCCAGGAGAACCCCTTTGCCACTGTCCTCCTTCCCCTTACCCCCCTCTCAAACACCTTTCTCCTCTTCCCTGTGCCACTCTCCCCTCTCACAGAAGAGCTCCTCACCCACAGCCAGGAGGGCTCCCAGCACCAGAGTGGGGTGACATGCAGGCAACTCTGACTCACAGGGCTCCCCATTCCCCAGGACTGATTCTGCCCCCTCCCATCACAGTACCCCTGCAGGGTACCCAGATCCCTCACTACAGGTCCCCAATAAATGGGACCGGGGAGTGTTGAATCCAAAATAAAAGCCTCTCTGAGCTCCTCTGAGAGACAAAATAATTAAAATATATTAAACTATAGATAGAGAGTAAAAGTGTATGTTTTAGTTGTAAGTAAAATATAGCTTAAGTGCCCTAAGGGTCTGTGTTACCTACTGAAAAGCCTTATTACCCAGATTAAAGTTCAGTGATAATACCCTTCACAGATTCAACTTAGCTCTAGACATAATGAAAATATAGTTTACATTCTTAGATAAGAACAGACAGGATCATTCACTTAAACAGATAATACCCTATACATAAAATTTAGGTAAAAAGAACATTGCTTTCACATGTTAGAATTAAGTTCAGATTGGTGTAGAAAGTATTGTTTTAGAAGCATGTTTTTAGCTGATTGGATGATTTATGAATTTAATTCCCTGTATTGGGGATTGAAAAAAAACATCCAAAGAAGAACAGCAGCACCATGATCATCACCAACTGCTTTTGCGGCCCAGGACAACAGAACTCCACGCCGAGAAGCTGTTACCCCTGTCCTGGTTTAGGGCAAATCTGGGAGAAAACCTCCACTGGGCCCCCCCCCCGGAAAGCAAACCCACGTGGCCCCTTTCTCCCACCCCACAACCGGCTCGGGAAGAGATTTCTCTGAGAGAAGTGGAAAAAAACCTGTTTATTTCACAGGCACAGCACTACCCAGCACAAGAATGAATGATATCAAATTACAAAACCTCTCGCCGTTCCGAAGAGATGACAAACTTCAGAGGGTCTCTTTCCTGTGGGTGTTCTCTCTGTTATCAGTCCCTCTGGTGCTGGAAAATGCCACTGCCCAGGCTGGGCTCCCGGTAGTCCACGGGTGCAAGCTCCCGGTGCTCCCCTGAGTCCCCAGTCCAGAGCAGGTTCGATTCGTTTCAGAAAAAGGGAAAGAAAACAGTCCAGGAAGACCTCTCTGCTCCGGCTAGTTGGAAAGCCAAGGCGATCTGTGTCTTGTTGTCTGTCTGTGCTGTAGTCAAAACTCCCGATGCGGGGGGAGCAAGTACAGTCTCTGATAACAGGCTCAGTGCTTCTTTTCCACTCACTTTTACTCTTAGATGAAATTTTAAGAATACAGAATCTGTGTCTGGGTTAGGTGGACGAATGGGGATACAATTTAACATCATAATCAACCCAGGACAACTCTGAACATCAGGACCTTATACCAGAGAGCTGCTGCTCAGAACTCAGGACTTTATGCCAAAAGCTTTTAGCAAAGACTTCAACTCTCTGAACTCTTTGCCTTTGAGACTGATGCTTTTATACAATAAAAACTTATCTAGCAACCATCAACTGCTCGTGTCTCTTTGAGACCTAGAAATATTTCTGGAATCCCCACTGAAGCTGCGACAACGGGGAACTGGGAAGCTTTATCGGGAACACTGGGAGCAGCTGGGCAAGGGCAGAGTGACATCAGGGCTGGGGGGACACACGACCCCCCCAAAATCATTGGGGGATGGAGCAGGGGGTCCTGGTCAGGCCCGAGGCCACAAAGAGGGGCTGCGGCTGGCAGCAGCTCAGAAGCTCTGTGGGCAGAGAAAAGAAGATGACACCAGGCTGGGGCCCACAGGGGGAGGGTGGGCACGACCCCTGGGACCCCCCCCTCACCTTCTTGTGCAGGTAGAAGCTGAGCCCCAGCATCAGGAAGATGAAGCCCAACACAAAGCCCCCAATCCCTATCATCATCTTGCTGCAGGTGGTGTTTGGCAGCATCTCTATGGAGTCCACAGGGGTCAGGACCACCAAAAACCCCTCACAGGCATGTCAAGACCCTCCAAGCAGCCTGGCACCCCTCCAGCCCACCCAAGACCCAGTGAGACCTCCTTTCGAGCCCCATCTAAACTCCCTAGTACCACTTAATTCCCCTCCCTGTCCCTCCAGGACCCCAAACCCCCTCCCAGTTGACACCCATCCCCCAATGATCCCCCAAACCTTTTCCCAGTCCCTTCCCAGTCCCACCAGGACTCACCAGCATCACTGCCAGTAGATCAAAGCACACTCAACTTCCCTCCCAGCCCCACTTTTACATCCCCAGCCTACTTCCAGCCCCTCCAGCTCCAGCATGCTCCCTTCTAGTTCCACCCAGCTGCACTGGAACCCCAGTTGCCTCCCAGCAGCCCCCAGGAAACCTCTAATTGCATCCCAGTCTTCCCAGCATCCTCCAAACCTCTTCTCTGCCCTCCCAGACCATCCAAACCCTTCTCCTAGTTGCTCCCTGGCTCCCTCAAACTCCCTCCCAATCACTCCCGGTTACTATCAACTCTCCTCCCAGTCCCCCTGGTCTCTCTCCCCCATGACCCGGCGCTGTGGGGGCCAGGCCATACCCCAGTGCCGGCTTAGGGGCTCCTCCAGGCTGACGTGCTCCACCTGGCAGCTGTAGCTGACCCCACGCTGGGGGACAGTTTCCAGCAGCACCAGGAGCTGGTAGGTCCAGTCCCCGGTGGGGACCACATCAGTGGCCATCACGTGTCCCGAGAGCTCCTGCTGGCCCTGGAACCACCTCACCTGGATCTTGGCAGGGTAGAAATCCATCACTAAGCAGAGCAGGTGGCTGGCACCAGGGTGGGAGCTCGAGGGCACCAGGGAGATGGACACGCTGGGGGGCACTGGGAGAGAGTGGGGACACACCGGGATGAGATGCTGGTAAAATAGGACACACAGGGAAGGGCTCGACTTACATTGAGAAGGACTGGGGAGGGATTGGGAGGGCACTGAAAGAGATGAGACTGGATTGGGAGCCCCTGGGAGAGCACCTGGGAGAGAGGATGGAGGTCTGGCCGAGAAGGAGACCGGGTCCAGCGCGGAGCCTCGGCTCTGCGGACCTGCCTGGCAACTGATGAGTCATCAGACCAGCGTGCTCTGATTGGCTGAGGGGCTTCAGCGCCACTAAGGCCGAAATGGATACGCGGGGGCGGGGGGAGCACTGAGAGAAACTGGGATGGCCTGGGAGAGATAGGGAGAGCTCCGGTACACTGCGGGGAAGGCAAGAGGCCACGGGGATGGGCACAAGGAGAGGGGAGAGGTCTGGGGTGATTCCCAGGGAAGTTTTGCGAGGCTCCAGAGTCATTCCCAGGGCAGGGCCCGAGGAAACACACTGCCCCACGCTCACCTCTGCGCTCCACGAGGAACGGGGTGGACAACTCGTAGTTGTGCCGGCAGTGCCTGTCCACCGCATCCCGTCTGTACTCCATCCATTCCGGGTCACTGTTCCAGTACCTGGCAACCTTCTCCCCAAAGGAGGTGTCCCCCACAAACAGCCCCACATCGCTGTCGAAATGCAGGAACTGCTCCCGGTTGTAGATAAACCTCTTCACGAACCTCACGCTGTCGGTGCCGTTAATGAAGTGACACTCGGACTTAACCATCTCCTGGAAAACGCCTGTATGTGCAGGACAAAGGTCAGGGGGTGCCCTGCCAGCAGCCCCAGCACCCCACAGTAGTCAAGAGCTCAGAGGGCCACCCCGGATCCTCACTCTGCACCCCTTGTGCCTCACGTGTCACCCCTTGTAGGACCCTTCTTCCCGCGGTCCCACTTCCTCTTTTCCATCCTTCTCTGTATTTTCCTCCCTCTTTCCCACAACTCCTCAGTCGCCAGCACCATCCTTCACATCAGTTTGAGGGTTCCATCTCACCCTTTTCCCTCCATGCCCCATCGTTACTATCCTCCCAGCACTTCCTTCCCACCCCTCCCCTCACCCGAGAGCTCCGCGCCCGCAGCCGAGGAGGCTCCCAGCACCACCAGAGCCACCAGTAGGGCCCCAGCTGCCGCCACAGGCCCCATGGCCAGCGCCGGACAGGTTCTGACACCTCCCCCCTCCCCAGATTCCCCTGGCGGGCGGCGCTGGGGGCGAGGGCGGGGCGGGTTGGAGTCCAGCTGGGGAGCTCTGGGGGCTGTGGGACTGCCTGGCAACTGGGGAGTCATCAGTGCGCTGCGCGCTGATTGGCTCAATTATTTGAGTGCCTTCTCTGATTGGCTGAGGAGAAGGACCGAGAGAGACCCCGCCCCGAGCACCGGCAGGAGCACAACAGACCCAGCCTGGGCACAGGGAGAGAATTTATTACCAATCAAATCACAGCAGGACAAGGACAAGAAATCTCTCTAACACCTTCCCTAAACCCAGTAGGGGTCACCTGGAATAGGGATCACCAGGGCTCTGCCCAACAGGGATCCCTGGGCATCATCCAACGTGGATCCTTCCATGGGGGGTGGAGCTGGAACAGCGCACGAAGCTCTTCCCGCACTCGGGGCACTCGCAGGGCTTCCCTTATGGGTGGTTCTGTTGGGTCAAGTGAGCTCTGGGTGAATCTCTTCCCACACTCAGAACACTCATAGGGCCTCTCCCTATTGTGTGGATGTATTGGCGGGTGATGAGCTTTGAGCTCTGGCCAAAGCTCTCCCCACACTCGTAGGGCCGTTTCCCAGCGTGGGTCTTGTGGTCCTTGATGAGGTGGGAGCTCTTGTGGAAGCTCTGCCTGAATTGTAAGAACTTGTGGGGCTGTTCCCTGAGGTGGATCCTATGATGGGTGACCAGCACAGACTTCCATATAAAGCTCTTCCCACATTCCAAGCACCAACAGGGATGTTCCTCAGGTTGGATATCCTGATGCTGGATCAGGTGGGAGCTCTGGCTGGAGCTCATTCCACATTCCACTTGTAGAGTGTCTCAGTTTGAGAGACAATTTAAAAGAGGACACTCTGGAGTGAGTGCTGTCTGCTCTACAGGGTTCCACTAATCCTTTCCTACCAATAGGAAATGAATATTAATAGATGAAAGTGGAAAAAGATGCCAGTAGTTTATTAACAAACAGAATGCTCACAAGGCAAGGAAATATAAAGTAAATAACTGGTAGATACTAAATTGTCAGACCTTACCCTCCACACACACCCTGGGACAAAAGACCCAAAATGCCAGAGAAATCCTTGCTCACAACACAGGATACAGGACCAGCGCTGGCTTCGCCCTCAGGGGAAAAACCAGCCAGGGGCTATCACGAAGGAGATGAAAGCCCGGGACTCACCTGGTGTTGAATTCCTCCCCAGCTGGGCTCCGCGGGGAAGTCCCAGCAGGCGAAGCAGCGGGGATGAAGCCTCGGGGTGTTTTCTCTCCTGGCTCGGCCCAGCTCGCAGTGGCTTTGGGCTGCAGTGGCGCCACTCCGCTCCTGCTGGCGCGGAGGCCCTGGGCTCCCAAAAAGAAGCTGCTCAGTTCGCCTCCAGGCACTCCAGGGCCCGCCGCTGCAGCCTCTCTGAACCAAGGAAAGGGAAAGAATCCTTTGTTTGTCTGGTCCAAACAAGCTTTTCAGCCAAACAGAAAACCACGGTGCCCAGAGAGAGCTGCAGAAAACCCGAGCAGTGAGGCTTCAAAACGCCTGCGCAGCGAACAAGGATCCTCTCACTGCCCTGGCCCCCCACATATCCTGTCTCAGGCTCCCCAGAGAGAACCATTCTCTGAACACAAAGCTGAGGATCCTGGAATGTACCATCACAATAACTCACTCCAAGAGAGCTGTATATACAATGATACATGTATGTATCTATCTATAAAAGCATGGATACAGCAATGTGCATGTAAGACAGGAGTGGAGAGGCTGAACAGACACCAGGGGAGATGTGGAATGTACAGACAGAGCAACCTCTCCAAGGGCTTTAACCTGATTCTCAGCTTTTCCATGTTTCAAGGGCTTTGACTGCTGCATTTGCAATTACTGAGATCTCACTGTAAAAAGCAGAGCAGCCTAGAACCAAACACGGCTGTTGGAGTCAAAGTCTGGACTTGTCAAATTTTAGTTTTGAAAATATTTTGAATAAAAATGTCCATTACCAACAATTTTCCCAGCCCATCCATCACCACAAATAACAAAAAACAATGGAATTCCTTTTAAAGGGGAAAAAAAACAAAACATAAAATGAACATTGAAAATTCCTCCTCATTCCTTCTTTCATTGAGAAAATACAGAATAATGAAGTGGGAAGGTCTTTCTAAACCTGCTGTCATTTCTCAGGTACTTGGCTCAGTGTCAGTTCAGAGCCAGGCTCTGTCTCCCAGGTGCCCAAGTCCCCGGGCCAGCTCTGAGCAGCCTCTCCCGGCTTTCCAGCGCGGCTTTGCCCCGGCTCTGCCCCGGGCAGGCACTCGGTGTTTCCCCACAGGTGGTGCCCTTGCCCTGCTCAGCTCCCTGTGCCCTGCAAAGGCACGGAGGCTGCACTCGGTGCCCCTGGGTGCCACTGACCAAGGCAGGGATGAGCCCTGCGGCACAGGCAGAGCCCTGAGGGACACCCCCTCTCCCCGCCCTCCCACAGGACACGGAGCCACTGCCCACAAGGCCCTGGCACGTCTGGGTGGTCAATTCCTCTTGCCCTGAACAGCCCGGGCTGCAGCCCTAGGGCAAGGAGAAAAGGGACTCAGCTTAAAAGCTTAACAATACTGAGCAGCGCTTTAACTTCTACCTTAATTTATAACTTAACTTATACCTTAAGCCTAGCAATTCAACAGAGGAACAACACTGAACATATACCTAATTTAACTTAAACTTAATCTTAACAATTCAACAGAGGAATAATACTTAACAGCATTTAACCTAACTTACAGAGTTATACTTAGCAACTTAACAGAAAAACAATACTTTGAGACCATTTACTTAGCTTATAAGTTACATTTAACATCTTAGCAAGAGAACAACCCTTAGAAGCATTTAAGTAAGTTCATAATTATAACTGACCCTTGCTTACAGGCTTAACTTAGCTATCCAAAGTACTTATACATCTAAGAAAGCAGTATTTCTCCCAGATCTGAGCGAAGGATTGGAGTGATGGTATTGGACACATTGTTTTTTGGCGATCTTGCAGGCATAGCAAACCCCAGGGTTTGCTGGTTCTGAGAGGTCCCCTCAGAGGGAGATTGCTGGTCACAGCCTGTGGTGGCCCAGGAGAACTCAAAGGGTCTCCTTTTGGACTGCTATTGATTGGGTCACAAGAGAGCGGGCTTCAGTCACAACGATTTTTCATCCTGGCCACAGTCTGGATCAGCACATTCTCTAAAAGTGTGAGGACAGGAACACTGTGCCATTCAGGCAAAAGGAATATTTTCCAGGTCTAGACAAAAGGAAAACAGAAGCTTTTCAGCAATTCCTGGGAGCAGACTGTATTTCTGATAAGCTGGAAAAAGCTGAGTCCAGGTGCTGTTTCCAAGTACAGAGCCTAACAAGCATTTCTCAGATCACACTGCAGCCTGGAAAGGAGGAGGGGGGAAAGCACCACCACACTGGCATCTCAGGGGTGCCCATGGCCTGGGTGATGCTGGCCTGATGCCAGGAACCCTCCAAAGCCACTCTGTCTCAGCTGCACAGGGGAGAGAAAATTTAACTAAGACTTCTTTGGTTGGGATAAGACTGGAAGATACCCCCTGTCAAACACTGGCATGGGCACAACAGATCCAGCCTGGGCATAGGAAGGGAATTTATTACCAACCAAATCACACCAGGGCAAGGAGAAGGGAAAGAAATTTCTCCAACACCTTCCCCACACTTAACAGTGATCATACGTAACAGGGGTCACCAGGGCTCTGCCCAACAGGGGTCACTGGGGACCAGTGGGGATCCTCCCTTGGTGATGGAGTTGGAGCAGTGCACGAACCTCTTCCCACAATCAGGACAGTCCTAGGCTCTCCCTGGTGTGGATGTGTGTGGAGGAGGCACAGCTCTCCGACAGGCATCCTCTCTGGAGATCAATCCCCCAAGATAAGATTAAACTGCCTAGTCAGTGTGACTAAGCTGTGGATTCCTTCCTGCCTCAGGACCCCATGTTATCTCCCTGTTAACTGTTGGTCACCTTATCCTCTCCCAGACCATTGGTCCCCTTCCCAATCCTCCCCTTCCCTATGAAAACCCCAGCTTTTGCCCATGTTGGGGGTTAGACCATCACTGGCCGCCTTCGCTGAAGCCTGCATTAAAGACTCTGAGGAATGCTATATGGTCTTCCTGTCTCTTGTCTGCGTTGGCTGGAGAAACCCCAAAAGGAGCTGTCTGGGCTGAACAGAGCTGATCACAGAGCAGAAACTGCTGATAAAAGAGCTGATCACTTAAGGCCCTTGCCTGTGCTCCAAGGGTTACCCCTGGCTGGAGATTGCCTGCAGAACCCTGGATGGCAGCTCTGTCCCCTGGGACAGCCTGACTATCTGGGCTTGTTGCCAGCAGAAGCCAGCAGAAGCCAGGGGTTGGACAAGCCCCCAGGACCCAGCCTGCAACAGATGCTCTGATGGGTGATGATCTCAGAATTCCACCTGAGGGTCTTCCCACATTCCCCCACTCATAGGGCCATTCCCCAGTGTGGATGTTCTGATGTTCCCTCAGGTGGGAGCTGTAGCTGAAGCTCTTCCCACATTCTAAGCACTTGTGGGGCTTTTTTCCTCCTCCACCCAGCAGTGGTTTTGGAAAGACAAGTGCTGGTTTGAGGAAAAACAAGGGGGCAGTTCCTTGGTCTGGGTGCTCTTCCTGCCTAAATCCATCTCTAGAACATAGCAGGTGTCTTGAGTCCCTGAAAATCTCCAAAATATCAAGATTTAGCCCAAAGAACTCTTCCAGGTGTTCTCCATCTCTGATCTCTCCACTTTGGGGTTCCAGAGGTTTCCCTTTCCTAGAATGATTGGGGTCTCACAGCTCCAGGTGTTCCCCTCTCTCTGGAGAGAACAGGCTTAGGAATGGTTAGAGATGATCTAGGCGTTTTTGTGGGTCCATGTGGTCCCTTCTCCCCTGATGCTCTACTTTGAGATCCCAGGGATCCCAGGAGCCTCTCCTCTCCAGGCTCCCACCTCTCCAAGCTGCTGGGGTCCCCCAGCTCTGGGATCTCTCCTCTCTACTCTCCCCACTCTGGGGGTCCCAGGGGTTCCTCTCCTCTGCTCTCCCGGGGGTCCCCAGGACCCCAGCCAATACTGGGCAACGGCCATGTAGACCCCAAAGATCCCCCAAGTGGCTCACCTTTGGGGTCCTGCAAGATCCAAACCTACACATCCAGAGGAGAAAAAAACCTCCGAGGAATGCCAGATGATATTTGGGGCTCAATTCCTCAATCTGCGAGTTTCGAACACACCCCAATAAAAAGACCCTCTCAGGGACCCCCAACAGATTTGGGACCAGCTCCCCCTCCCTGCTCACCTGCAGGATGAGGTGGGGGCGATGGGCCTGTGGCCAGGGGTGCTGCAGACACATGGGGTACTGGAACCTCCAGCTTCTCCTTCTATTCCTGTTCCTGCTCCTCCTTTTCCTTTCTCCCTCCTCCTGCTCTTCCTCCTTCCTAATCCCACCTCCTCCCCAGTTCCTGCCTTCTGTATAATTTGAGTGGAGAACCTTGCTTGTTTTTAGAACTAGAACAAAGATTCCAGATGGAACAAGCCTGGCTGGTTTTAATCAGCAGTATCAGTGACTACAAGTCGTGTTTGCTTTGGTTTGGTCCTGTCCTCGTTCCTCCTCCATGTTCAGGCTGGCCTATGGGGTGTCCTTGTTTGCTGCATTTTCAGAGTTCCTCTTGGATCCTTTGGGCAATAGGCTGATGCCGAATTTTGCCCCAAAAGGCGATGAATAACTGTCTAAGAGACGCAGTTTAAGTCAAATAGACAGGAGGTATTTTATTAGCAACGTGCACGTTGGGGAAATCTCTAAAGGGAGTTTTCCAAAGTCTTACAACAAAAGCATGCCTTTTATACAGTTTAGGTTTGGAATTACATCATATACATGCATATTCATATGGGGCGTGCCGTAGGCGGGGCGTGGGTGGAAACTTCTATTTTGAGGATCTTTTCGGGGGTCGTTCCGGTCGGCCTTCATCGTGGGCGAGGGTCTCCGAGGAGTCTTCCTCCTTAAACTTTTGAACTTCTTTCCAAATTTGGTCCTTTCCCGGTGTAGTTGGCCGAGTTCCCAACCTCCTAGGGCCAACTTATCATATTGACATTGGGCATGCTTTAGCTTCGGCTTAAATTACGCTTAGTCCGGTGATTTTTTTATCCTTCTCTTTCCCTCCTGTCGTTGTGTTTATTACCTCCAGATGTTCCCTTCATATTCTATGTTTTAACCCATTATTTCTCGAAGGCTATCTATTTTATGGCTTCATTCCCCCCTTTTCTTATGACTTACGAATTCTTTCGTCAAGGTCTGATCCTAAGAGTGCTGATGTCTAATCCTAAGAGCGCTGATGCGCTCGTACCATAGCCCAAACCATTTGGGTCCTTTTCATTATGATCCTTAGCTTCCACCACATAAAAATATTTGTAAAAGTTAAAACCAACAGGGCTCCAACTACCAATATCATTGGGGGCACCAGGTAATTGAAAACCTGTGTGGCTGTTGGGGAAAATCCTGTGAAGATATCCCACCAATGATGCTGGCCTACTTGTTCTACTTCGGTGAGGACATTCTTTATTCTTTCTGAATCATGTTCTACCTGCCATACCATCCGTGTAGTTGTTTGATTCACTCTTTGCACCAATTCCTTTACTTTAGGGTGTGCGAGCATTGCTTTAAGAATTTTGACATCCATCCCTATTTGCAATTCTGGTATTTCCCGATACAGGTTAAAATCTGTGTTAATTAGCTGTTGAGTAGTTATTGGGACAGTATAATGAAAATCGCAACCCACTATTTTGGTAAAGTTGCATACACAAAAGTTAGTATTGTTAGTTTCCTCTTGGCAATTATCTATAGTGACATTGTCACAGGCTGTCCGTACGCAAGCACACCCATTCCCTATATAATAAACTTGTGACTGTGTTCGATTACGCAAAAGCACTTCAAAGGTGCACACTCTATTCTCAGCATCTAAGCATAAATCTTCTGCCTCTACTACAGCGTTTTCGCAAACATAGCCTAGCTGTCCTCTAGGAATACATGCCTCTGTGCTAACCGATTGCCACTTATTTTTGATATAATCATAACTGGCCCAAACATTGTGATCTATTGGCTTGACAATGACATCTTGTTGCATTGTCCCTAGGGTGAGGATAGGAAAAATAGCTCTTTCCTCTGCCGCACTGATGGTGAGGACATAAGCTTCGATATGTTCCTGTTGAGGTTCATAAGTGAAATTTACTAATTGCCACCAGGCTTGGTGGTCCTTCTCGAATTGTGTAGTATGATTGTCCTTTAATATTGTTTCCCTTAGTTCTTGAGGTAATATACCTGACGTTCCTTCTCTCATTATTCCTGCCGCTACCGATTGTACCCACTGTTGTGTCTGAGAGCATTGGATAGCGAGTGCAATGTCTTTGCTGAGCTCTCCTGTGTAATCAGCGAGCTTTACAAAATCCTCTGCAGTATGGTTTGCTACCATGGTTAGTAATTTTACTACTAGCGATTGTGTTTCTGCCAATGTAAGCATAGATGAACTCAGCGGCACCTTGAGTTTTCCTAAGTTGGTGGTGACAGTGCTCAATTTGTTCACCAATACCTCTTGATCTACTGTATTCAGTATTCCAAATCCAGTACCAACCCATCCACTTATATCTCTTTGCGCCCGCCTGTGATAGGACCTAGTTGCTAGCCATGCATTCCATCCCTTAAGGCTTTGCTGTACAAATGGTCGACAATCCTTCTGCAGATGCGTAACATCGACGCGTATATTCATCTGCACCTTTTTCAGGGAATAAGTGGGGTCCAATAATAATTTTAGTTCATTAGATTTTCTTATCACTTGAGGCCCTACAAAGGTTAAATTGTGCACTACTTTGCATTCCGCTGGTGGAGTGGTTTCTTGGGGCGAGTCTAGATTTGGATATAAGGGGGTCACGTCTTCCGATAGTGCCACCCTATATTCAACAGCATGCCCACTAGGGACCCCCTCTAGGCTAAGACCTTGTTCCGGTATCTTCAACTGTCTTTCGCATATGAACGACATCGATTGATCTAATCTAAATGCCATTTCACACCGTGCCTTCCCTTCCTCGGGGCCACCAGATGCCACGATCTTTCCCGCAGGGAAAGGAAGAGGGTGAGGGTCAAGGGTTATGTTTTGTGGGCGCAGGTCCCCAAGCGAATCTTTTCTATAAATTACTGTGTTTTGGGGCTGTGATCCGGTTGGATCTTCCCGGAAATCACTCCACCTACACGAAATTGGGCCCTTTTGCTGCCTCCAAATAGTGGGCTTACCCATTTTTACCGGACTAAAGGTAATTAAGTTATGTTCGGATGCTGACTTCCCCAAGGATCGAATTGTCAATACTAGCTGCTTTGTTCTTCCTTCCACTGAGTCAAGCTCTCGACACCCAATTTGGATTTGGTCTCCCTTGTATGCTACCATGGAAGATTGATGCCATAATTTACTTGCGTATGGCTGATTGTTATGTAGGGCATATACCTCGAAATAGGGTCCCTTCTCTCCCCATTCCGGGTGGGTACACTGATGTGCGTGAGACCATGGATCTATCGGGTCAGAGTCTCGGGGAAGAACTATACTTATCGAGAGTCCAATGATCAGGGTTGAAAGGGCTTGAGGTGAAGTCAAGGTCATGATGTCCGTTCCTCTTGTTTACTCTCTGGAGCTTTCTTGACCCGCGAGTAATGAATCCACGTAGGTCGCTCCTTGATCCGGACCGCGGTGAAGGTAGTCAGCAGCACTTGGAAAGGTCCTTCCCACTTCTCTTGTAGGGGTTTTCCTAAAAGATTCTTAACATACACCCAATCACCGGGGTTAAACGGATGCAATTTACAATCAGGTTGTTTAGGTTGGTGCTCTATTACCACGGTAGCATTCTTATCCAATTGTTTCCCTACTGTAATTACATAATCATAAATGTACTGGTTACCGATTTGGCCTATGGCATCCCCGTTTACAACTTGCATAGCATAAGGTCTACCATACAGGATTTCAAATGGGCTTAGCTTCTCTTTTGACCTTGGTTTGACTCTCAGCCTCAGCAGAGCAATAGGCAAGGCTTGATACCATTGCAAATTAGTCTCTTGGCATATTTTGGCAATTTGCTGCTTAATAAGATGATTCATTTTTTCTACTTGTCCACTGGCCTGTGGATGATAAGGTGTATGTAATTGCCATTTGATTTGTAATGCTTTGCTTATTGCTCTCACCACTTTCGCACAGAAGTGTGTACCCCTATCCGAGGAAATACTCTTCGGTACCCCAAACCGCGGAATGATTTCACTCAACAGTATTTTGGTCACTTCTCTTTCCTTGTTTGTCCTGCAAGGGAATGCTTCAGGCCACCCAGAAAATGTATCAGTTAATACCAACAAATATCGGAGCCCCCCTTTTCTTGGGAGCTCAGAAAAATCAATTTGCCATACTTCACCTGGGAATTTACCTCGACTTATGGCTCCTTGGTGTATCTTGGTTCCCGTATTCGGGTTATTTCTCAGGCACCGTTCGCACTGGGATGTTACGTGCTTTATAGTAGTAAATAATTTCGGTCCTGCTATCCTGGTTTGCAAATATTGGTAAAGCGGATCCAAACCCCAATGGGCCTTCTCATGTTCTGCTTTTACAAACTGCCACATCACATTTCCTGGTACTACTAACTGTCCTGTTTCCAATTGACCCCAACCATTTTCTAATATTTTGCCCTTATTTCTTTGAATCCATTTATGGTCTGATTCCTGGTAATCCGGCTTGATACTGATATCCAGGTCTCCTGGTATTAGGGCCGTTATTCCCACTTCCCTAGACTTTGTGGCAGCCAATTTGGCCTCTGTATCTGCCTTTCTATTTCCTATTTCTGGAATAGTATTGCCTTTCAGATGTCCCTTACAATGCATTATGGCCACTTGAGCTGGGAGTTGGACCGCCTCTAGCAATCGCAGAACCTCCTCTGCATGTTTGACTGTTTTTCCTTGTGTAGTCAACAGTCCTCTTTCTTTCCAGATGGCCCCATGAGCATGTACAACAGAAAAGGCATATTTAGAGTCTGTCCATATATTGATTTGCATATTCTCTGCCAATTCCAGAGCTCGAGTCAGAGCTATCAGTTCTGCCTTCTGGGCTGAAGTTCCTGTGGGTAAGGGGTTCGACTCAATTACCCTTTCTGTAGTAGTGACCGCATAACCAGCCATTCTTACTCCTTGCTTCACGAAGCTGCTGCCATCTGAGAACCAGTTGTCCGCATCTTCGAACGGCTCTTCTTTGAGGTCCGGGCGACTGGAATAGACAGCTTCAATTGTTTCCAGGCAGTCGTGTTCGATGGGTTCTGCCGGGGCTCTTCCTTCTAGAAATGAAGCTGGGTTCACAATGTTAGTTACCTGAATGGTTACGTCATCTGATTCAGCCAGAACGGCCTGGTATTTTAGGAATCTGGAAGGCGACAACCAATGGTTGCCTTTCTGTTCCAGCACAGCCGACACGGTGTGGGATACTAGTACAGTCACCTTTTGGCCCAGCGTGAGCTTCCTGGCCTCTTCTATGTTAATTATCACTGCGGCCACTGCCCTCAGACAGCCTGGCCATCCTTTGCTTACTTCATCCAATCGCTTAGAGAAGTAGGCCACAGCTCTCTTGTGCGGTCCCAGCTGCTGTGCTAGGACTCCTAAGGCCATCCCTTGTCGTTCGTGGGAGAACAGCCAGAATGGTTTTGATACGTCTGGGAGACCTAAGGCTGGTGCTCTCATTAGTTCCATCTTCAGCTTCTTGAAGGCTTCTTCTGCCTCGGGAGTCCAAACTAGGATGCTCTTAGCCTCCTTCAACAAATCATACAGTGGTTTAGCGAGTATCCCGTACTGGTAGATCCATAACCGACACCAACCTGTCATCCCCAAAAAGGCGCGCAGATCTCTCACCGTCTCTGGTTTGGGCATCTGGCAGATGGCCTCTTTCCTAGCTGCTCCCAGGGATCGCTGTCCTCTGGAGACTTCGTATCCCAGGTACACCACTTGTGTCTGTACCAGCTGTGCTTTCTGTCGAGAGACTCGATATCCATTTAAACCCAGGAAATTCAGCAAGGAAATAGTCCATTCAATGCATTCTTCCTCTGTCACTGTTGCTATTAGGAGGTCGTCTACGTACTGCAGAAGGGTGCCATCTCCCAGCGGCCTTTCCCACTGTTCTAGTTCCTTGGCTAACTGATTCCCAAAAATCGTAGGGGAATTGCACCACCCTTGGGGCAACACTGTCCAGGTGAGTTGGGTCTTTCTTCCACTATCTACAGATTCCCACTCAAAGGCAAAAATCTTTTGACTCTCGAGAGCTAAGGGGAGGCAAAAGAACGCGTCTTTTAAATCTAATACGGTGAACCAGGCCAAATTCTCCTTCAGTCTGGTCAAAAGCGTGTATGGGTTAGCAACTACCGGATGCAATGCCTTAGTTATTTCATTTACTGCTCTCAGATCCTGGACTAACCTATAGGTTCCATTTGGTTTCTTGACTGGCAGGATTGGTGTATTAAAATCTGATTCGCATTCTACCAATAACCCCAGTTCCATAAACCTTCTGATTGTGGGCTCAATCCCTTTCCTATCTTCTATCCTCAGAGGGTATTGTTTCTTTCTCACCGGTTTTGTCCCAGCTTTAAGTTCAACGACAATCGGTGCTGCTTGTTTTGATTTTCCAGGTATATCAGTAGCCCACACCAATGGGTACGTCTGGCTCAGGATTTGCTCGAAATTGTGGCTTTCAGGTTTAGGCTCTACACAACTGATCGTTAGGCTTAAAGCTGTAATCAGTTGTTCTTCATTTACTTGAAACTCCAATTGATCTTTATTAAACTTTATTACGGCCCCCAAGTTCTCCAATAAGTCTCTCCCTAGTAGGGGTTTTGGTGAATTTGGTAAATACAGGAACTGATGAATTCCCATTTGCTTCCCAATTTTGTATTTAATGGGTTTCAAAAAGTAAGCCTTTTCTGGTTGGCCTGTTGCTCCCACAACTTGCACAAATTCATCACTTTTAGGTACAAATTCTTGATTTAAAACTGAAAAGGTTGCTCCCGTATCAATCAAAAAGTCTAATTCCTTTTTACCCTCCCCTAGCTCTATCTTAACCAGTGGGTCTGCTAGGGTACGGCCCACCGGTTCCCTTCATTCACTATCCTGAGGCGTGGTAGTAGTGGTGGCCATTAGCCTTTCCCTTAGCTGGGGGCATTCTCGCTTCCAGTGTCCCGTCTGCAGGCAGTACGCACATTGATTCGGCCCTAACCCGTTTGAATGGGGCTGGAGCCTCCTTCCCCTTCCTGCTGGGTTGTCTCTACCTCTTCCCCTGGTTCCAGGTTCCGAGTAGCCTGTCTTCTGAGCTGCCACTGCTACAGCCACTACTCGAGCTATCCTCCTGTCCTCCTTTTTCTTCTCCTCAACTTCTCTATTATTGTATACTTTCCACGCCTCATTCAGCAGTGTCTCTAGGTTTTTATTTGCCGGGTGCTCGAGCTTTTGTAATTTCTTCCTGATGTCTGGGTTACTCTGTCCCATCATTAACCCTAACAAATGCTGTTTCCCTTCCTCTGTTGCTGGGTCCAGGGGTGTGTATTGTCTCATTGCTGCCCTAAGCCTATCCAGAAATTCTGACGGGGTCTCATCCTTTCCCTGCCTGACACCATACAGCATCGACCAATTGACAGCCTTAGGGATCGCATTACGCAAGCCCATCGCTATCAATTTTCTATACTGCACTAGCCGTTGATAGTGTTCCGCGTTGCCCGGGTCCCACTCTGGTTTACTGCTGGGAAAATTATCTTCTAGTCTCCCCGATAATAGTTGGGCATGTCGTCTCCCCGTTTCCAATACGAGTTCCCTTTCCGTATCTGTCAATTCTGACAACATCACTTCTATATCCTCCCAATCAATATCTAAGTTCTTTGCCATTAGTTCAAACCTCTTTGCTACTCCCTCTGGATTCCTCCTGAAGTTCCTTGCCTCATCCCTCCAATTGTTCAAATCACTCGTCGAGAATGGCACCTTTACTCTAGTCTTTTCCCCTACCATTGGCATAACTTGTCGGAGAGGAGCTATCGTGTGATTCCCTTTCTCCCCTTGCTTTGCTTCCCCCCGTGCCACAGATCTGGTGTAATACGAGTGAATGGTTCCCTCCCCGGGATCTTCTTCCTGTGCCTCAGTGCCTTCCCTATTCTTTCTCTTCTCTTTCTTCTTTCCCCCTTCCTGCTCTTCATTTTCCTCTCCTATCTCTATCACACAATCCATCCGATTCTCATCCTGCGTCTGTCGCCTCTTTTGTATCTGCCAGCTCTTATCCTGTCCCGGGCTGCGGTTCCTCTCATCCTTTGCTCCCCCTCCACCTCTCTTACCCTCTATCTGAATTACTATGTTCAGTTTCTGTGAGTTACTCTCTGCCTCCCTTTCACATGTCTCATTATCATTCTTCTTGCTGTATCTCAATTTAGGGACGTCGCCTCCCGGTGAATTGCTTTTATCCCCAGTCCTTGGTGCACTGGTTTCCATTCTACAGACGCCTCCATTTCTGGAGGTGTTGCTATCTCCATATGGACTGAGCTCGGGTATGCTACGTGCCTCCCTTCGGCTCTCTGCTTCTGACCCACTGCCTTCCTCCCCCTCAACCTCCAGTGTGGGTGGGCTGTCAGCATCCATGTAGCTCCCTGACCCCCGTGGACTATCTAGTCCCTGAGGGTTATTTTTCCTCTCGTCAATCCCTGATTTTAATGGGCTGCCCTCCTCCCAACTGTTGTCTATCCTCTGGGGGCTGCGCCCAAACTTGGATCTCCACCATCGTTCTAGTTCCTTTAATGGGGTAAGATCCCCTTGTTCCTCTTTTGGCCTGGGGAGGGGTCCTTCTCGTCCTGGGGCAAATGGATGGTATTCCCACAGGCTTATTTCGCTCTCCTTTCCACTGTCCCTTCTCGTTAACTTAAGGCATTGTTGCCCAATGCTACATGCATCGCAGCAGCGTTCTTTGGGCTTTGAACCTTTCTTATCTTTTTCCAGGGCTAGTACTAGAGGATCCTGAGGGGCTACATTAATTCCGCACTCTTTTTGCCACTCAGGTTTATTCCTTAAGGTGAAAAACATGTCTGCATACATCACCTCATCCCACTTATTGAGTCGGCGGAGGAAAAGCATTAGTTGTAAAATGGTATTATATTTAATTGTTCCCTCGGGTGGCCATTTCTCATTATCATCTAACTTATACAATGGCCACCACTGCGTACAATATTTGAGAAGTGTCTTTTTACTTATGTTTCCTCCCGGAATCCCTCCCAAGTCCTTCCAATGCTTTAGGATGCACCCTAAGGGGGTTTTCATATTTACGTCCTTACTCTGTTGACCTCCCATGACTATCCCCTGTATCTGCGTTTTCTGTTAACCGAAACAGTCCCTCTCTCGCAACCACGATATGCTGATATATTTTAACACTTCATGCACACAATCTCAATCGCTTCGTCCGTTTCCGACCTGGCTTCTCGCGAAGAACAGGAAATGCGGAGCAGGACTCCCTCTCGCTTCGCAGCTACGCTGCGTCTCACTCACCCTCACATACAACACACACTTATAAAATAAAATTGTTTTACCAGGTTTGGTCATAAAAAAAAGTCGCCCTCAAACTGTGAAGTACCGGCTTCCCAAATTCAAGGCACGTAGACAGCACAATGCGCGTTTCAATCTATTACATAAAGAGTGACAAGATGTTTCCTATAAAACTTTGCAACAAACACATAAAACGAACACACAAAACACATACAAACACCAATGGTACCAAAACCTATGACACAAAACACATACAAACACCAATGGTACCAAAACCTATGACACAAAACACATACAAACACCAATGGTACCAAAACCTATGATGTCCGAGATATCGAACACAAATGGTACCAATTAGGGACAAACACCAATAGTACCAAAACCTATGATGTCCGAGATATCGAACACAAATGGTACCAATTAGGGACAAACACCAATAGTACCAAAACCTATGATGTCCGAGATATCGAACACAAATGGTACCAATTAGGGACAAACACCAATAGTACCAAAACCTATGATGTCCGAGATATCGAACACAAATGGTACCAATTAGGGATTTTTACCAGGGCGTCCCCTGGTTTACCCTTCGGTGGTCACGTCTGACCCCCGTGTCCCAATAAAGCGCTTTAAACCAAAACCAATAAACAATTAAAAATACCTCTTAATTGGAGCAGGAGATGCAGGGAATCCTTCCTCTGCCGAAGAGCGCTGGTCCAGGAGGGGAGTCTCTTCTGACAAAAATCCGTCAGGGGCCCCAGAGGGTCCCGGCCCCGGACCGGCTCTTCGGAGGGAACCCCTCAAAGTCTGAGTCTCCTGTTTCGTCCCATCTGGGGTGCCAGAACTGATGCCGAATTTTGCCCCAAAAGGCGATGAATAACTGTCTAAGAGACGCAGTTTAAGTCAAATAGACAGGAGGTATTTTATTAGCAACGTGCACGTTGGGGAAATCTCTAAAGGGAGTTTTCCAAAGTCTTACAACAAAAGCATGCCTTTTATACAGTTTAGGTTTGGAATTACATCATATACATGCATATTCATATGGGGCGTGCCGTAGGCGGGGCGTGGGTGGAAACTTCTATTTTGAGGATCTTTTCGGGGGTCGTTCCGGTCGGCCTTCATCGTGGGCGAGGGTCTCCGAGGAGTCTTCCTCCTTAAACTTTTGAACTTCTTTCCAAATTTGGTCCTTTCCCGGTGTAGTTGGCCGAGTTCCCAACCTCCTAGGGCCAACTTATCATATTGACATTGGGCATGCTTTAGCTTCGGCTTAAATTACGCTTAGTCCGGTGATTTTTTTATCCTTCTCTTTCCCTCCTGTCGTTGTGTTTATTACCTCCAGATGTTCCCTTCATATTCTATGTTTTAACCCATTATTTCTCGAAGGCTATCTATTTTATGGCTTCAAGGCTGTGCCCTGGGAGGAATCTTTGTGCTCCTTTGTGACACAGGAGAAGCTTCCAGGAGGTTTTTGCGTGAGCAGCTGCTGTGGTGTCACAGGAACGTTGCCACGTCCCCGTGGTGTTCCCGTTGCTGTGAGACACGGAGGCCTCAGTGTCCAGAGCGGCTCTGGGCGCCTGCTCGTTGCCAGAGGATCCTCCTGCCCGAGGCATTCTCAGCAGCCAGCCCAGCCCCTGACGGGTGTCCTTCTGTGCTTGCAGGGGTACAGTCTGCAGACGTGTGCAGCGCAGCCAAAATGATGCAGCAAGTGGTTGCTGCAGTTGGCACTCTGTTCTCTGTGGCTTATTCGGGGTATTTTTTTAACCCACTTGGCACGTAAGTTGAGGTTTTCCCTCGGTGTAGCATCTGTGGCTTTGGGCTTGCTGTGTGCTTTCTGTTTTCCACTGGAACTGAGTTGACTCTGTAACCAAATTGCCATGAGGACACGGTTAGTTTGGGAGAGTTCCTGACAGCAGCTGCAGCTGAAAAAGGGGGTGTCTGCAGACAGCGGGGCATGCACAGCATTTGCAATGAGGTCTGGGGGGGTTCTGTTCCCTCAAGCGGGGAGTCTGTGGCAGCGGAGCCTGGAACTCCCTCCGTTTGCTGTTCCAGCCAAGAGCTGACACAGCCCAGTATTTTGTGCTGCTCTCTTGCTTGCTGTGTGAAGGGCCTGTGGCTCCTGGAGGGATGCTGTGAAAGCAAAATGCTCTCTCTGCCTTGCCTTGCTCATTTCCCACCACAGGCAGTTTTTTCCTGACAACATCTGGTTCATGTTCCCTCTCCCATTGCAGGGCACCTCACGCGTGGATCCCGAGCAGCTCCTCCTTCGGTGAGTGGGAAAGGAAGCTTTGGTGTTCAGAATTGTGCAGCAAGTTGTGAGCTCGGCGTGTGGCAGCCGAGTGCCAGCCTGGGAGGCTGAAGGGAAGTTCCTGTCAGTGTCTTTGCAGCAGCAGCAGCAGCATCAAAGAGATCCCCAGCAGTTTACTGCACTCAGCTCAGCCCTGAGCAGGACCAGTGCAGCTCCATGGTGGGCACTGCACACTGAATGGCCCCAGAAGTTGTGACCAGTTCTCCTTACGGCCCCAAGGTGGACATATGGTCCTTTGGCATTGTGACCATTGAGATGGTGGAAGGAGAACCTCCTTACTTCAAGCAAACAGGGGCCATGGTAAGAGGCAAATTCTCCAGGCTTTGCAGAGGCCTGTGAGCACAGGGTGACCCTGCACTGGGAGGAGCAGCTGGAGGTTTCTGCACATCGGGAAGGGAATTCCCACAGCACCTGAGCCTGAACACAGACAAATATTCTGCAGTCTCCAGCAACAGTTTGCTTTGGGATTTAAGTTGTTGCAGCTCTTGTGAGGATCACCCAAATACATGAAGCAAGTGCATCAGCTCTAATGTTGTCTTGTAGAAAACCCCAAACCAACCCCAACACCTACACACAAACCCAACAAGTTTTCTGAAGGAGTTTCTAAAAGAAGTTTTACAAGATGAACTCTCCCCTGGCTTTTCTCACTAGGAAACTTGTCTAAAACATGAAGATGATTGTTTAACATCCCCATAGTCTAACATATTTCTTTAGCAGTACAAACTACTTTCTCTGTGTCACCATGCCTGAGCTTTCAGCCACCCAAATCTCCTGTTCCTTGCCTGGAATCCTTGCCACCCCAGTTTCTGGGATGCAGCATCAGGAATGCATTTACTTGAGTGTCAGTGGCACTGCAGAGATGCATTTGATGTAAGAATCCCTTGAAATAACACAGGCAGACCACACTCACTCTTGAAAATGGCCTGTAAAGCTGGTGTCCATATTTGGAGAAGCAAAATGGGCTATTTCTGATGGAGGTTCCTACTGACAAAGTCAGCCAATGCAATCGGCTCTGAAGGCAAGATCATTTGGATGTTGCAATGGCTGTGGCTGCACCAGGGTTTGGGTTTTTTGGCTGGCCCAGAAGAATGAGCTGTGAGCAGCAGCATCTCTGCCAGGGAGGAAAGTGCCTGGGGAGCTGGGGCAGAGCAAGCGGGCTGGATGTGAGCACTTGTGGGTGTGGAGGAAGCTGTCAGAGCGCTGTGTTTGCTTTTCCTGCAGGCTCGCGCTCTGATCCAGCAGAACGGGACCCCGCAGCTGCAGGAGCCCAGGCGCCTGTCGGCTCTGCTGCGGGACTTCCTCGAGTGCAGCCTGGAGCCGGACGAGGAGCGGCGCTACTCTGCCCAGGAGCTGCTGCAGGTGAATGCCAAGCGGCTGCGGGGGAAACGGCAGCGCCAGGGAGGGCTTTTCTTGTGGGGCCCCCCTCCCATCATCTCCAGTCCCGCTGCTTTTCACACGCAAAGCAAGCAGAATCCTCGCCTGCTTTGGCTTGGCCGGCTCCTGTCGAGCTCATCTGGACCTGGTGACATCTTCAAGCACATCAGGTGGCTCAGAGCCCTGCCTGACCTGAGCCTGGATGTTTCCAGGGAGGAGGCACCTCCCACATCTCTGGGCTCCCTCTGTCAGTGTTTCCCCACTCTCCTGCTACAACAATTCTTCTTGAGATCTAATCTGAGCCTGCTTCCCTCTCTTGACTTTCAAACCATTCCCCTTTGTCCTGTAGCAACAGAGCCTGTGAGGAACTTGAGTCTGGAAAGTAACAGTTCATTTCTTTCTTTTTTATCCCTTGGGCAGCACCCATTTTTATCATCAGCCAAGCCTCTCTCCAGCCTGACCCCTCTGATCACTGCAGCAAAGCAACTGAGGGAGCAGCGGAGGAGATGAAGCACAGGAGGACAGCTTTTCGTTTTAGTAGTTAGGACAAGTAGTTAGTAATGTTAGTTAGCACTGCTAGTTAGTTAGGGTAGTTAGGACAGCCTGTTTGTTATGGCAGTTATTTGAATAAAATCTCTGTTAAACCTCAAGTCCCCTGAGGTGTCCTGTCCTTCTCCCGCTGTGACTCAGCTGCCCGGAGCACTGCGAGGGGAGAGCGGGCCCAGCCTCGCCCAGAGCTGAGCCCCAGCAGAGCCTGGCAGAGTCCAGAGCAGCCTCGGCATCTGCAGAGTCAGCCTGGAAGGAGGCGCTTGGAGCCTTCTGGGCTGCAGCCGGCTCTTGCTTACAAACTGTGTGCGCTGGAAAATGCCTCTGGTTCTGAGGGAGGGCAGAAGGGGCCCGGGGAAGGCCCAAGTGCTCCATGCAAGGGAAAAACCTGCCCTGTGTTTGTGATAAATAACTATGTTGTTGTTGACCTTCGCTATTATGTGTTGGCTTTTGCAAATTATTATAATCACAACGATTTTGATATAGTACAGTTTGTAATCACTTTTAACTGCTTTTGATATAGTAGAATTTGTCAGCTTTTTGTGGCCAATGCCCTGGCCCCTGTGTAGCTCATATCCTCAGGACATCATTTATGGATGATATTTTAGTTTGTGAACAGTGTGATAAACTTATATCATAGTGTTGGCTTTCATGATATATTTAAGTGGATGCTATGTGTTGTGCATTATAACATTAACTTTTGCAGAAGTAGCTGTAGTTGTGAAATAATAATGAATGCTTTTATTTTTGTAACTGACAGTAATAAGAATAACTCAGGTACATTTGTGATGTGGCTAATGTTGATTTAAAGTACTTGTGCAAGAAGCTAAAACTGTCTGCACGGTCAGATAACATTTCAGGAAAGGATGTGATAAGGACCCCTGCCACTGACCCTTGGGCTATCAGTACCTGTCGCCTGCTGCAAGCACGGAACGGGGCCGTTGTGAGGAAGTGACACACAACCCTCAAAACAACAATCCACAATTACTGCTCCTACTCTAAAAAGGCAGGCCAGGGGTCGAACCAAGTTAAAGAATTCCCAGAACAAGTAAACAAGTTCAAAGCAATGTTTGAATATGTATAAATGTTATGAATATGTATTTGACCAATGCAATGGAAAAGGTATATAGGAAGAGTTGTTACCAGTGTGCCTCTGGCTGTTGCCAAGCACCCAGTGCTGTTATTGATTTGTCCCTCATTAAACTTCTAAAAATGTTTAAGAGTGAGGTTTGTTTCTCACAATTGGAGGTTCCACCAAGGTTAACATCTCGTCTCTGTGACTCTGAGAGACCCCAAGCAAGGGGCACGTCCTGCGGATTTTGGCAGCAGGACTAGCTTATCCTGGTGTTATTGGCCATCTCGGGTCCAACACTTGGCAGATAAAAAGATCAAGCAAAAATAAGAGGGCAACCTCACAAACAGGGCCCAATCTGTCACTACTGCAAAGAGAGTGGGCATTTATGGCAAAACTGCCCATGGAGGGGACCTGAAAGTTTTTAAGGAGGCTCGAGAAATGGATGAATAGGGAAGTCAGAGGCTCTATCTCCTGGGGTCAAAGTATCAACAAAAGCCCTTGGTAGCTTTAAAATTGGGCCCCCAGGAGGAAGAATTTGAATTTTTAGTAGCTACAGGGGCTGAGAGGACCTGTGTTTGTAGAATTCCAAAAGGATGTGAAAAAAGCCAAAACACAATTCAAGTAGTAGGGGCAAAAGGAGAAGGATTTAAAGCAGCAGGTATAAAACATGTAATATTTTAAGGAACAAACAAATAGGAATGGGGGATCTTTTATTAGTACTGGGGGCAGGATGAAAATTGCTGGGGTGGGATTTGTAAGTGCAGTTAAATATCGGGGTGCTTCCAGAGGGAGAGAAAATGGTAGTCAAACTCCTCTGATTAAAAGAAGATGAAAAAGAAATTAACTAAGTAGTTTGGGTTATGCCTGGAAACAGGGGCAAGTTAAACATAACCCCTATAGTAATTAAAATAACTAACAGAGATTGCCCAATTCGAGTACAGCAATACCCACTTTCTTCAGAGGGAAAAAAAGGGTTGCAGACAGTAATTCAAGAATTACTTAAAGATGGAACTTTAGAACCATGCATGTCTCCCCATAATACCCCCATATTACCAGTAAAGAAGTCAGATGGAACCTACTGGCTCATCCAGAACCTGAGAGAAGTAAATAAAAGAACTATAGATCGATATACAGTGGTACCAAATCCCTACACACTATTGAGAAAAATCACCTCATTGCATCAAGGGTTTAGTGTGATAGACCTTAAAGATGCCTTTTGGGCCTGTCCTTTAGCAGAAGAAAGTAGAGATATATTTGCTTTTGAATGAGAAGGTCCCAGTACAAGGAGAAAGCAACAACTTAGATGGACCAAATTACCCCAAGGATTTATTGAGTCCCCTAATTTATTTGGATAAACCTTGGAAGAAATACTGCAACTTTTCCCTGTTGCACCTGAAGTAAAATTTATCCACTATATTGGTGATTTACTTTTCTCAGGGGAAGATGAAGAAAAAGTCTGAGAATTTACCACAGCATTACTAAGTTTTTTGGGAAACCAAGGACTTAGAGTATCAAAAGAAAAACTTCAACTTGTAGAAAGTGAAGTAAAATGCTTAGGGCATATAATTAGCCAAGGGAGCCGGCAATTGAATCCTGAAAAAATTTCAGGTACAACCTCACTCCCATGCCCAAAAACTAAAGAAGAAATCAGAAAGCTTTGGGGCTTATTAGGATATTTTAAGTTATGGGTAGAAGGGTACATTCAAGCTGTTAAATTCCTGTATGAGAAATTAGGAAAGGATGAAATTGTGTGAGGAAAAGAAAATGAGCCAAAATTTCAAAATTTGAAACAAAAATTGATCAGTGCACCTGCTCTAAGTCTTCCTGCTTTAGATAAACCATTTTATTTATTTGGAGAGGTAGAAAATGGAGTAGCCCATGGAGTCTTAGTCCAAGAATGGGGATGGTCCAGGAAACAGGTGGCTTATCTGTCAAAGTTGTTAGACCCTGTTAGTAGGGGGTGGCCAACCTGTATCCAGGTGGTGTCTGCCTCTGCTTTTCTACTAGAAGAAAGCAGAAAACTAACTTTTGGAGGGAAATTAAAAGTGAACTTCCCACACTCAGAAATATTTTGAAACAGAAAGCTGAGAAATGGCTCACTGATTCTTGAGTGCTAAAGTATGAAGCAATTCTAATAGACAAAGATGACTTAGAGCTAATTACAGATAAACACCTCAATCCTGCCCAGTTGTTGTATGGAAAACCAATAGAAGAACTAGTGCATGATTGCTTAAAAATCATAAACTATCAGACCAAAGTGAGAGAAGATCTGACACACCAACCCCTTCAGGGGGGTAAATGATTATACATCATTATACATCAATGGATGTACTGTCATGATGGGCAGCGGTGGTCAGAGTGCTGGGACTTTCCTGGGACTGTCCTTAGAAGGACAACCTGGAGGCACAGGCACATCTGCAGCCATTGAGTGATTTCAGCTCCTTTATGAAATCCCAGGGGAAGTGGAAGATAAGAGATGGAGCATTCGTATGGAGTTCCCTGGAAGGCTTAATTCAGCTTCTTCATCCAGGGATGAAGAACCAGGGAGTCAGAGGGAGCAGGGTTTTATATAGGAAAGACAGGGGGCAGGGTAGAGCATCAGGACAAATCATCTGAGGGCTCAGGGGCAGAGCAAGGGGGAAGAGCCAATGGGGCACAAACAATTCACATACAGAAGAAAGGCATGTTGGGGGTAACCTTTTTGCTCCCCACAACAGAAAGCTACTAGCTAGCGTTTTCTCCCTCATGGGGAATGTGACAAGCTGGAGCCTAAGGGCTTTCTTGCCAGGGGAGAGTGGTTACTTCTTTGGTTGGCCTACCAGCCTCCACAGCTTTTCACTGAATTGGCTGTATGAACTGCAGAACAGAGAGGGACTCATGCTAGCAGAATAAAAGGACCACTAAAAGAACTCAGTGACTGGAAAATCACCACTTCCACAAGAGGACTGAAAATTACTCTAAAGTGAAGCACACATGCTCAATGTGACAAGTAAACGAGCAACCACACATCAGTCCAGACTGGGAGAAAGTTCCCCGCAGGCTTTATCACTTCTTTTGTACTCCCAAAGGCCAAGGGCTCTCCAAACTCCAGCACAACCTTTGGAGTGGTAATTTACTTCCTCCCCCATCAAGTGGATTGGGGTTGTATATAAAATAAAATTTAATTAATTAAACACCAGGGCCATAGGTAATCACAGAGTTTTTGCTTTTGCTTGTGACCTACAAATAGAAAAAACACCACCTTTCCCTGCTGAGCTATCTCCCAGATTTATTCCTGGTCACATACCCTGTTTAAAGCACCCCAACGAGAGTCATTCAAGTTGGGTACAATGTCAGCATGCACTGTGGCCAGCTCTGGTGGTCTAGTGCTGCAGTCCACAACTGCAGGATCATGTCCAGAGAAGTCACAGTTACTAGGAACTGGCATGGGACATTAACAAGACGGGCTTCTGTTTATGAAACCATTTATTCAGCATGGGAACGAACTCAGATTCAGAGACAGAGAGCCCCGAACAAAGGCAGGGTGAAGGGTTTTGAGGGACAGAACCAGGGTGGAGCTCAGGGTCAGGGACCAGTAGGACCAGTAGGGTCTGGGTGGCGCAACTTCCTCCAGGGCTCACACTGCCCATCCCCCAAAGCAGGAGGTCAAAATTCACACTGGCCAAGCTTACAGCCATGCCTCTCACTTTAACTTTAGCGTGCTTATCTAAAACTAAATCTTTGCCTCCCTGAGGCGCCTCACAACAGTGTAGCTCCCCCAAGCAGCAAACATGTTGCAAAATTTTCAAGAGAAAGGGAAAAGGTTGAACAAAAGTGGAGGGCAAGTATCAATTTTAACACTGCGTTGTGGAGTTGAATTGATGCTCACCAATACTCAGGAGCTATTGAAGCTGAGTGGAAAGCAGTTGTATATCAAAATCTGGGACCATATTTTGAGTTCAGACAACTGTGTATAATGTGGATGTAATAAGACCCTATTCTGTAAATGAAATTAATAATGCTGGTTAACTAAGGAACAACAAAGAACCACAGTATAAGAAAAGCAAGTGACACAAATAATTTTGTGATAAGGAAATAGGAGGCAAGACCAGATTGACCACTATACCCATCACCAAGAAGATCATACATACCTGCTGTGGGCAGCAACCCCATAGGCATGGGAGCTGGGGGTACACACCATACCAGACTTCTATTATCTATCCTTGTTAATCTTTTCCCTTTTGGTAATCTGGATGATCCTTGTCACAAGTGCTACCAACCACTGTACTATGAAAACATTCAAGGTTTTTTTTCACTGCTCACACCCTCATCAACTAGTACTGTTATGACACATCCAAACTAGAAAACTGTGTACAGAATGAGCAAACAGTCTGAGTTGCAGAAAACTTAGGCCCAGGTGGCCTAAGGCTAGGAGCTGGATTCCCAAAGGGGGAAAGATAAATTTACTTTCTCAACAGTGGAATCCAGGATTTGATAAATAACACGGTTTTAATAAAAGAACAGGTAATAAGCAAGCCGACAAAACAAATACAGCCATCTAACCCAGAACCAACCCCACATGAAGATTTGTATATAAAAGTCAAACAATAATTTGAAAATTAAATAGATATCCTAAAGTCAGGAAAAAACTTGTCTGTAGATTTAGGGAAGAGAATCAATAAAAAACTACACATTACCAACTACTGAGTAGATGGGGAAGCTTTGATGACAGAAAAATGGCCATGGAAAGGTAGCAGCCTAGGCCTGGTTGAACTTCTTAAATGAAAGAGAACTGGCATAAAAGCAGGCCAGAAGGGTGGATTCTAATTTCAGAAGTAATAGGAAAGGAACGCCTCTAGTGTATTGAAAAAAGTTCCTTAAAGTAGGACAAACTCCCTGTAAAAGACATAAAGTCTATAATGAAACTTCTACATGGTGAATCCCTGAAAAACCCAAACAATATTGGACCCAAGAAAGAAAAAAGAATTGTAAACAGAATAAAGAAATGAAACTTTTCTTGTATAATGACACTGAAATAAAATCCTATTATGGGATCCCCAAAATATCTAAATTTTGGAAAAATATAATTCACCAAAGCAATAATTACTGGAAAACACCAGATGGCCTACTCTGAATATATGGGAAAAGAGCTTATCCAAAACTCCTTCCCTGGTGGAAAAGAAGTTGTACTCTAGGAATCATATAGCCAGGATTTTTCCTTTTACCAGACCAGGATGGAAATAAGTTAGGAATACTGGTTTATGATGCTTTAAAAAGAAATAAAAGGAATGTAGAAGTAATTGGAAGATATCAGAAGTGGAATAATGACGAATGGCCTCCTGAACGAACAATACAAACATATGGACCAGCTACCTGGGCACAAGATGGAAGTTGGGGATATCAGATCCAAATTTATATGTTAAATCGTATCATAAGACTCCTCGTATCATACAACTCATAAGTTGTAGAAATTATAACTAATGAAACAGCTCAAGCCTTAGAATTAATAATCAGCCAACAAAGGCAAACCAGAGCTGCAGTGTACCAAAATTGGTTGGCACTAGACTACTGATTAGCAGAAGAAGGTGTCAGTGGAAAACTTAGCATATCTGATTATTGTCTGCAAATTGATGATAACAGAGATGTAGTTTTGGACATAGCCAAAAAAATCTGAAAAATAACCCATATACCAGTCCAAAAGTGGGAATCTACAATTAATAAAGAATGGTAGGAAAAAATTTTGGAGTATCTTGGGGGAAGAAGATAGGATTTATAATGCTATGTAAAATAACAAGTTTAATTTTTCTTCCATGTTTGATTCCATGTCTTATCTGCTTAATTACTCATGTAATAACTGTAATAACAGTCCACCAATCCCAAGTCAACAACCTCAAGAGGAACACAGAAAGTCATGATATTAAAGAAAATAAATTATAATAAAAACCAAAGAAAGACACCTATGATCTACAAAAGATACCATGTTGGAAACTGAAGAATAGAAACTTCTACAAGTTGAAGGGTTCAATTTGCAGCTGTGGAAGGAGCTTGGATTAATGCAGTGTTGAAAGTACACAGACATTGGGTAGAGAAATTACAAGCTTATGTTCCTATAGTTATAAGTAAGAACATGCCTAGAGTAGGTAAGAAATTATATTAGGTAAAATAGTTTGAGGTTTAAACTGTAATAGTGTGATGTATAGAGTAAGTTAGAGATCTAGAAACTGCAGTAGAAAAGTATGTAAGTACGTGACCTGTCAGCTTATTGGTTAAAAGACAGATGCAATGTGGCAAAATTAAGTAAAGGCAATAGGTTAATAAATGAAAACAAGCTTTGTGTCAACTGTCTATTGGACCAAAATGTTATATATTGCCGTGCAAAGAAGAAACTTGTGACTTCCTCAAGCCATGGCTGACTAATTATTGCTTCTCTAAATCTCACGCCTCGAGACTGATATCTTATCTGGCTACTTGAGCAATCAATCATTTCAAAGTAAGGTAGTCCCATCCCTTGTTCTTCATCTCGACAGTATCAGTGTTCCAAAAATTCAGAGGTTTAAAATTGTAACTCAAGCTAAATAAAGTAAGAAAAAACAAAGAGGGGAAAGTGTTATAAATAACTATGTAAGTATTAACTTTAATGATTTATATTGTTTTTTGCAAATTATTATTAATCATTTATTAATGATTTTGATATAGCACAGTTTGTAATCACTTCTCACTGCATTTGATACAGTATAATTTGTCAACTTTTTGTGGCCAATGCCCTGCCCCCTGTGTAACTCATATATTTTAGTGTAATAAACATATATTATAGTTTAGGCTTTCCCAAAATATTAACATGAGGCTATGTGTTGAGCATAATAATATTAGCTTCTGCAGAAGTAACTGTAGTTGTGAAATAATGACTAATGGTTTTATTTTTATAACTGATAATAATGAGAATAAAATATATATGTGAAACAGGTATGTTGATTTAAAGTACTTATAATAAACTTACAATAATGGAAATAGCTAAAACCGTCTGCATGGTCAGATAACATTGAAAGAACAGATGTGAAGAGAACTCTGCCAGAGAAACAGAGGGTCATTGTAAGGAGGTGAAACACGACCCCCCTCACTACACAAAAGGTGATTCAGGGGTTGGACCAAGCCAAAGAATTCCCGGAAGATGTAAACTAATTCAAAGGAACGTTTGAATATGTATAATATTTACGAATATGTATTTGACCAACGCAATGAAAAAGCATGTAAGAAGACTTGTTATAGTTAACTGCGTGCCTCTGGCTATGGCTATGCACTCAGCGTTGTTATTGTCCCTTTTATCCCTTGTTAAATTTAAAAAAAAATTAAAGAGTGAGGCTCGTTTCTCACAAAACCCAAGGTGCTCACCCCTTCTTTTTCCTTCAAGCCAGGATTTGTCAATCCCAAACTTTATCCGGCTGTTGGAGGAGGCTGCAGGAAAGATGCCCCGGGACGCTGAGGCACGTGAGGAGGAAGTGACCGCCCCTTTCCCCCTTTCTCCTGCTCCATCTCCCAGCAAAGAATTGCCCCTGGCTGCAGGACAACGCTGGTGCTGATGCTGTCCTACCATGGACGGACTGGGGGGGATCTCCTTTGCCTTCCCTCTGGCATGGAGGCAAAACCCATCCTCTCCTTCTCCGTCCTCCTTCCTCTCCTCATTCTGTCCTTCATCCATCTAAGTTCCTTTCCCTTCTCTTTCCTCCCTTGTTCTTTCTTGCAACTTCCCCTCCTTCTGCCTTTTCCTTTCCCTTCTCTCTGTCTCTTCCTCTCCTTGTGCTTCCTCCCCCAGGCACTGAGCGGCAGACAGAGACCAGGGAAAACAAATCCCTGCCACAGAACCTCGTGGAAGAGGCCATTTGAAGCGGCTGCACCACACGGGAATCCAAAGGGGAGGAAAAACCCCAGAGATCCCACAGGAAGGGGGACTGCAAACCCAGCCCAGAGAGCTGTGAGTAGGAAAGACTTTCCCTGTGTGGGAATGCAGCCGGAGATCCAGCCAGAGCTCAGAGCTGGGGGAGAAGCCTCAGGCTGGGGAGAAGCTCCACAAGTGCTTGGAATATAGAAACTGTTTCAGGTGGAGCTTCAAGCTGAGGAAACCTCAGAACATCCACAGTGGGAAGAGGCCCTACGTGTGTGGGGAACGTGAGAAGAGCTTCAGGTGGAACTTAGTTCTGGCACCTCCAAAGACGGTTGTGCTGTATGCAAAGATCCATGACGATGCAGAGATCCACCTACAGCCCCTGGAAAAGCCCATGCCGGTCAAGGAGAATGCCTGAGATGAGGCTGTGACCCCGGGGGACACCTGTGGACAGAGGGGCCCCTGCTGGAGCTGCCGGTCCTGGAAGGACTGACCCCGTGGCAGAGTGACCCACGCTGCAGCTCTGTGAGGGGGCTGCTCCCCATGGAATGGACTCAGGTTGGAGAAGTTCCTGGAGAATTCTTTCATGGGAGGGACCCCAGGGTGCAGCAGGGGAACTACTCCTGTCCCTGAGCAGCAGGAAAAGCCACGGGAGATGAACTGACCATGGCCCCATTCCCTGTGTCCCTGCACTGCCGGGGCAGGAGGCAGAGCTGGAAGGAGGGAGGCATGGAAGCTGGCTTTAAGGGTCTTCATTTTCTTCTCATTATCCTGCTCTGAGTTTTTGGAGTTTTTTGCCAGCAATCTCTCCCCTCCCCCACTCATCCACAGGGGTTTGGGGCTGCTTTCCCTTTTTGCTGTGAATCAAAGCGACGTAGTGATGCTCCTAATTAAGGGGTAGAAAATGTGAGGGCTTCCCGCTGAGCCGGAGGCACCCAGCAGCCAGGGCTGGGCAAGGCGGGCCGGGAGCTGCGGAGAACTTTGCTTGTGTTGGGAGCTCAATGGCGGCGCGGACCGGGCCCGTTCCGGGGCTGTTCCTCATCCCCGCCTTTCCCCTCACGCAGCCCGGGGCGGACCCTGAGAGCGCGGGGCGGGGCTGTGCCGTGTGCAGAGCCCGCCACTGGCTGCGATTGGCTGCTTCTGCCGTCACTCGTGGTTCTGGCGCGCGCTGATTGGGCAGAGCGAGGACAAGCCCGGCCCCGCTGGCGCCCCCAGGGCGGCCGTGGCTTGGGAGAGCCGCCATTGCTGGAGCGTCTGTGCGGGCCCGGCAGCGGCGGCAGCAGCGGCCGGAGCCCGGTGAGACGGCGGCGGAGCTCGGAGGCGGCCCCAGCCATCGCAGGTGGGAGCCGCGCTCGGTTCTGCGGGGGCTCGGGGCTCGCTGCGGGCCCGGGAGGGGGCGGCAGGGGGCTGTGGCGGGTGGCTTGTGCCGTGGCCGGCCCGTGTTGGCCCTGGGCTGAGGGCGCTGCGGGAGCGGCTGCCCGCGGTCTCCTTGCCGCTGGGGCCTCGGCAGGAGGCGGTGGCGGAGCAGCGCTGGCTCGTCCCGCTTCGTGTCGGGAGGCCGGAGGTGGCTGCGCTGTGCCCGGGGCTGGGCGGGAAAATCCACGTCGCCAGAAGTTTCTGTCCTCAAAGGAGACAAAAAAACTCCTGTGAAAGTGACTTTATTCCTGAACAAAGCGAAAGGTTATGGGACTGCTTTACCAAAATATGGATATGATCTAGTATCAGTATCCAACTTGAAGCGGACAAAGACTCTTTAACCGATTAGGGTTAAAACGTGTATGTTTATTGGCAGCGCTGGGCCGATGTGCAGGGTCACCCCTTAATACACACGGCCCCGAATGCAGGCGATTACAGACTTTTTATTTTCCGAAATGTTGAATACAAATACATATTCTTAACTCAGTTACCGCCCACTCCCCGCTTCCTATGCTAATTAAGAAAAAGCAATTAAGCATGCGCAGTTTGTTCCTTGAAATGAGTCGGTGATCTCGTTATGGGGAGGGGTCATTAAGGGAGGAAGGAAAATATCTCTTACTCATTCTGACCTTTCTACCTTTTCAATACAAAGTGACAAATGAACACCTGGCTATGTTCCTAGTTTCATGTTTTCCAATTGGTTTCTGGTTTGCGATTGTCTTATGTTCTTGAAGTTCTTTACAAGATTCTTCGTTTCTCATTACAAGCCCAGCTGAATAAACATAAGGTTGACAGACAATTAGTTATTGCCTAATGATTATCTCCTAATTCTAGTAGTGCCTCTCTATTTTAATTAGATTTAGCAAGGACTAGTTTTTTATTAGATTTAGCAAAAATTATTTTTAATTAAAACTTTAGCTTTTCTAATATCTTAAATTCTTCAAAGTTTATCCTTCACTTGCCATGCAGCCTCTGCAGTTGTAGTACACAGCCTCCTTTTTAACCTAATTTTCCCGGCTGCATGTCCCTGTCCCTTTGCCCACTGGCAGAGGTGCTTGGAAGGTTCAGCCTTTCCGATCCGCCTGCTGCGTGTCCTCGTTAATATGCACCTCCTTTTGTATAACATCCGATATTCATGGCTCTGTGAAGTCTTTGTTCTTCTCAAAGTTCAGGAATTTAGCGGGACTTTGATTGATTTGATTTTAATTAGTAGCATTTTCTGAAACTGATGGTTCCTCCCATTGCTTTCTCATCTACAAGTCCCTGGCCCTATTGATGTACGGAATAAAAGGAACTCTATAACTCACAGAGTAGTTGTAAGAGTAGGTATGAATTTATTCAGCGCTGAGGTGCATGGGGGATATCTCCTCCGAAAAGCATGCACACCTTTTTTGATTTGGTTTTCCTTTTTTATCTTTTACAGACTAGGTTTACACGATACGCCTAATAAATATTAATTTCCTAACCCCGCCTGTCCTCACTTCATATTACAATTAGCTCCATGCCCCTTTCAGTCCTTTGGCCATCTTTTGGGACGTTAAATCCGCTCCTTCCAGCTTAGGGTCTGAGGAATCCCCTTTATCCTGTGGTGCCTTTGTCTTTGCATCTTGTTTGTGTATTCCCACTCCTTATCTCATCTTGCAGTCTGACCCTTTTCCTGTTCTGGTGGATCAGGGTGTCAGGGTATGGTTTTTGTCAAACTCCCCTTTTAGTCAAGCATTTCTTTGTAATTCTTAATTCCTCTGTTTCACTATCTCCAAGCAGATTCACTCATTGATGGTGTTTATTCTTCCTGGGTGTTCTTTGGTTTTGGGATTGCTCTCAGTGCCCTCATTCTCTGTCCTTTTGTAGCCGTTTGTGGCTCAGGAGGCCGGGCTGCCACCTGCATCCCCTTGCTCAGCTGCTGAATGAGCTGCACTCAGCAAGGTGTGGTGCATGGTAAAAAGATGAGAGTTGCTGTAGCACATGAGAAACAGCATTCATTTAACCCATGGTTTGCAAGGGACCCAGGAAATTGTGTCCCATTCCCATCCTTTCCATGTTTAGACCTGTACGTAAGCTATTTTTTTGTTTCCTTTGTTATCTGTTTTAACACTTTTCCATTGTCATCTATTTGCAAACAGCAGTTTGAGTCATTTAGTTTTCTACAAACTCCTCCTTTTTCTCCTAAAATCCTGTCCCATATCCCAGTGGATTATGATCCTATCCCATGGTGGTATTCCTCATCTAGGTGGATTGATCAGGAAGTAGGTCAGAAGCTGGAGCTGTCTGGTTGGTTATTATTTTGAGGACAGTTTTTAACCTAATTATACCATTGAAATAATAAATGGGTTCTCTGGCTCCTGATGTGTATTCGTTAGGGTTTCCCTGGGGCTGGTCCATGGTGTTGCAGGATTTGTTCTGGTGGCCGTTCATCTTTTCCCCATTTTTGGGTGCTCCCTCCAGCCAGGGCTGCATTAATTGCTGACTTTTCTCTAATTAAATCATCACATACTTGGATTCCCAACTGATTTCCCTGAACTTGTGGTAGCAAATAAACCCCAGTGGTCTGATACACCCTATATAAATAACATAGACAGTGACAGCACAGGTTGGAGTGGGGACAGGGATGATTCCCCCCCACTTGTTTTAGTGAAGTTTTCACAGCATTCTCCATTTGCTGTTTTTCTTTGCAGCTTAACCAATTTCTGTTGCAGAGTCAGATATCCTCACAGTGGGCTCTGCCTTTAGCTGTGCAAATTCCATCTGTGCAAGCAGGCAGAGCTTGGGCTGAGGGGCAGAGGGAATGAGCCCAATTCCTCCTGCAGGCAGGAAGCCCCTGGTCCATTGTGCAGGCTTTGTCCCAGCAGTGTTAATTTGCATTTCTAAAGCTCTTTCACTGGCTGCCTGGAACAAAGTGTTACAGATATATATTATATTATTGGCTTTTTGAAAATATTAAATGAATGTTATATGTATAATGTTAGAAAAATTTGCTGTATTAATACTGTTTCTTTTATTTCTGTTATTGATAAAACTTAGAAATAATGGTGTAATATATAGGTATATTTGTTATAGACTGTAGCACGCTATTAAAATAAAAACTGCTTTGGTTCATATAACCCAGCGTCTGAAAAGATAGTCAGAAATTATATAAGAACCTGCATTCTTTAAGTATCTTATCCAGATGAAGACAGTGATGACCAGTGCTCCAAGGAAATAATTTTTTGAACTTCTTTTATCAGGGAGTGTGAGACTCAAGGGAGCCAAGAAGATTGATCTGTTGGGGAGGGGGCAAGTTAAAGCTAAACAAAGGAACATCTAAAACTTAAGAGGGATGTGTGAATAGTGTATGAGAATTTATGAATATGTAATAGGGTTCTGTTTTTAAGGGACAACCCTTTGTTAGTAAGGTGTGCTCTCTTGGCTGAATGCTGAGGCACCCAGCTGTATTTGTACGTTTTGCTTTATTTCTATCTCCTTATGGTCTTTCTGTTAAACTTTTTAAATTTTATATAAAAAAATGTAAACCTCGTTTTTCACAAAAGCTTCTCTTCCAGCTCAGACATCCAGTGACTCACATGTGCCCCCCTCACAGTCTGCTTTTCTTTTGTTCTTTTTTTTTTAACAATATTCTATTAACTGTTTATGAGTTAAAGGGTCACCTTTAAAGCTCTTCTAGTTTTGCAAAATGCAAGCTAAAAATTAACATTAAAAAATCCATACCAAAATTTTGCCATCACTAAGAGGCATGCACAAACATTTCACGCAAAAAATTTCAAAAGCAATCAAGTTTTTTCTGCTTCTTCTTCTGGGACTGAAAATTGATTCTCATACTGCTGGCCCAAGCCTCATAGACAATATTAAAATAAGAATATTACGAATAATTATTCTAATGGTGTAATCTTGTCACTGAAACTACGGGAGAAACAAAAACTCTCCAACAATATCTTTAGTGTTGCATTACTTGATTCTGGCCAGGATGTGCAACAGAAATAATTTCATGCACATATACCCTGATGTGCAGAAGAAATTAAAATTCTTTTTCCCTGTCTGGAAGGGCCAGGGCAGGAACCTCAGTTAATCTTCTTTATAACACTTGAAAATTCTGATTTCCTCCTGGTGTACATCCATCTAGTTTCTTAACTGGCAAGATTGGAGCATTACAGGGAGACACTCCTGGCTCCAAAAGCCTTGCCTTTAGTAGGGACTCAATAACAGGCTGTAAGCCATTTCTTTTCTCCCTTGGAACAGGGGATTGCTTTGAGACTCCACTTGTCCTGGTTGCTTCAAAGTAATTTGGAGAGGCTCAATGTATAATTTTCCATGTTTCGCTGGGGCTGCCCGCACTTCTGGGTTCAAGACAGCATAGCCCTTGCCAGACATTTGACACAAAGTTGCGACAGCATCAGCCAACCTCTCTATCACCTTGTACCATGTTAAAATCCAGCCATTAAATTCCTTCCAAGTAAATTACAATCACAGTAAAAAGTAAAAGAAATTCACTTATTACAAACCTATCCCCTCAGCTCATAATAGTGGTTGAGCACATCACACCTGCTCATCTTTCCCACTTATTCTCTTAGTAAAAATATATCTTGATGATTTTCCCCTTTAGGTCTAAGATTCAGAATGGATAATGAAGCCTCTGTGTCCATCAGGAGAGGTCTCCTCTGGATCCAGAGCCACCCTGGATGTTCCCAAGGGCTGCAGTGTGGTGGGTCCCTGGTGGAATGGGAGCTGTGAGACCGCTAAGAATCCGTGTCCATCAAGGGCTGGACTTGCTCGTGCTGAGGGTGCTCCTGTCTGTGCTTGCAGTGTCCTTGTGCCCTGCAGCTGGAAGGCTGATTCCTTGCCAGGGGCTGTTTGGGTGGGCTGTCCCCTGGCCAGGAGGGCAATGCCTGTGCCAGGTGCTTGTGGCCGAGGGTGTCCCCTGGGTGCTGGGGCCCCCTTGGGCCCTGGGCTTGATCCCTCAGGGGCTGTAGGAACTGTGCCATGGCCTTTGCCTTCAGCTTGGCCTTTTGCTCATCCCTTGCTGCATTCAGCTGCTGAGCCTTTGTGAGCAAGTGCTGTCGGGGCTTCTTCTGGCATGGCCCTGTTTAACATTCACAAACAATTCAAATTCTTTTTCCCAGTCTGGAAGGGCCAAGGCAGGAGCCTCAGTTAATTTGCTTTTTAAAATCTTAAAATTCTATTTTCCTTCTGGTATCCATTCATCCAGTTTCCTGACTGGCAGGATAGGAGCATTATAGGGAGACATCCCTGGCTACAAAAGCCCTGCCTTTAGTAGGGACTCAATAACAGTCTGTGAGCCCTTCCTTCCCTCCCTTGGAACAGGGGATTGCTTTTAGACACCTCTTGTCCTGGTTGCTTCAGGGTAATTTGGAGAGGCTCCATATCTAATTTTCCTTATTTTGCTGGGGCTGCCCACACTTCTGTATTCACTTCAGCCTAGGCTCTGCCAGACATTTGTCAGGGAGTTAAAAAAGCATTAGCTTCTGTTTTACATTTTAGAATATAAATTTGTATTTCCACATTAGCCATCTAATCCCTTCCCAGTACATTACAATCACAATTAGGAGGAAGCAGAAATCCATGCGTTTCAAATCTGTCTCCCACATCTGCTAATAATGGTTGAAGAAAACACACCAGCTCATGTTTCCCACTTATTCACTCAATAATCAAAGACATTTTTGGCATTTTCCCCCCCTTAGATCTAAGATTCAGAATGGATCAAGAGGCCCCTCAGGAATGGCCTCCTCTGGATCCAGAGCCACCCTGGATGTTCCCAAGGGCTGCAGTGTGGTGGGTCCCTGGTGGAATGGGAGCTGTGAGACCGCTAAGAATCCGTGTCCATCAAGGGCTGGACTTGCTCGTGCTGAGGGTGCTCCTGTCTGTGCTTGCAGTGTCCTTGTGCCCTGCAGCTGGAAGGCTGATTCCTTGCCAGGGGCTGTTTGGGTGGGCTGTCCCCTGGCCAGGAGGGCAATGCCTGTGCCAGGTGCTTGTGGCCGAGGGTGTCCCCTGGGTGCTGGGGCCCCCTTGGGCCCTGGGCTTGATCCCTCAGGGGCTGTAGGAACTGTGCCATGGCCTTTGCCTTCAGCTTGGCCTTTTGCTCATCCCTTGCTGCATTCAGCTGCTGAGCCTTTGTGAGCAAGTGCTGCCGGGGCTTCTTGTGGCCCTGCTGCAGCCCCCCTCAGTGCCTGTGGGTGCTCATCCTGTGGCAGGTGCTGAGCTTTCTGCAAAATCCTTCCTTTCTGCAGGGACCCAGCACAAAATGCTTTCAAGATCATCTGGATCCTTGCAGGTCTAATCCCCATTTCTGAGCTGTTCCTTCCTGGTGCTGGCTGTGCTGAGGCTCCCCTCCCCAGCCCGTATCCCAGAGCCGGTCCCTGTCCTGCCGCAGTGTCCAAAGGCGGCCCCCCCGGCGGGCAGGGCCGGCAGCTCCACGGGGCCGGGCAGCGGCCGGGGCGTCCCGCAGCCTCCTGGGGGCCGGGGGCCACTGCCGGCCCTGCCCGGGGGGTGCTGGGGTCAGGCAGCGCCCGGCGCTGAGCCCCGGCTGCCCCACAGCCCCGGCCCGGCCCCACAGCTCCCCACAGGCCCCCAGCCCGTGCTCCCGGTGCCGCAGCTCTGCGCCCGCTCCTGCCGCTCCCAGCTCAGAGAAACCCCCTGAAATCCTGACCTCCTTCTTTTCCTGTCCTGGAAACAGGTGATGTAAAGGATCTGGATCAGCGGGCAAACTTTGAGGATAAGACAGTTCTGTAAAATATCCCAGTCCTCAGTATTTTTCTTTTCCTCCTCTTTGCCATCATCATTTTTCTTACCCCATAGATTCCTCCTGCTTCTTCTTGCTTCATAATCCTGCACACTCCCCTTCACCTAATCCCTTCCCAGCACACCAAAACCCTCTATTCCCTGTTGTCTAAATCCCTTCTGGACTTTCCTTATTGCCCTGTCTTTAATTACCTCTGGGAGAATGTGCAAATGACCTCAACATGCTCCCAAGGGACCCTTGAGAGATATTTTGGATCATCATCGGTTTGGCCAGGACACCTTTCCAGCTTTCCCTGTTTACTCCCCGAAGATTCCACTGTAGTCACTGCTGAGATTTTCAGTGCTCTCTCCCTGCCGACTCTTGAGAGCCCCCCTGATCCGTCCCTCGTCTGTCTCCTGCTCACTCTCGGGTACCCAATCAATCCCCGGTGCCGCCGCCAGCCGAGGGAGCCGATCCCCCAAACTGGGTGAGGCACCTTCAGCTGCACTCAGTGCCCGCCGGCCTGGACGGTGGAAGGAATTGCGGAGGAGCCCCAAGGTGTGTGGAAAAATTGACATCCCCAGAGGTTTCTGTCCACAAAGACAGAGGAGTCCTGTAAAAGTAGTTTCATTCATAAAAACAGGGAGAGGCCATGGGACATTTCTCAAAACGGTGAAGTGATGCTTGTGGTAGGAGAAGGTGGAATTATCCAGGAGAAGGTGGAATAGTAGGAGGAAGAGGAGTGTGAGGAAGAGTAGGGACACAAGAGGAGGAGGAGAAGCAGAAACAGGAAGCACCACAAGGTTCCACCACTCCCTGTATCTGCAGCCTCCCCCCAGCCCCAGGAGCACTGCACCCCCTACGTGCAGCAGGTGACTGGGAAGGAGGATCCATTATTTTCAGCAGGGCTGAATCTTGGTGTTTCTGAGCTTTATTGTGCTAAATGTTGGGGCTTCGATTTTTTTGCAGGGGCTAAATCTATATTCTGAAGATATTTTGGCAGATGTTTGGGGAGTTTTGTATCTGTGTCTTGACGTTTGGAGGATTTTTGGGCTGAATGTTGGTGTTTTGAAGGTTCTTACAGACTCAGGGTGCCCAATGATTTGCTGAGATGGAGTTGGGCAAGGAGAAACCCCCAACCCACGACACTTTCCTCTTCTTTTTTTCCCCAAACCATAAGTTTTCATTGCCAAGGAGTAGCCAGATGTAGAAGGAAAAGCCCCAGAGATCCAGCATGAGGAGGGGCTGCAAACCCAGCCCAGGGACCTGCGGGGAGGAAAGACACACCCCACCCCCGCCCCCCCCCCAGTATGCCAGAAAGGTGGCCAGAGATTCAGTCAGAGCTTGGAGCTGTTTGAGAAGCCTCATGGTGGGGAGAAGCTACACAAGTGCTTGGAATGTGGAAAGGGCTTCAGAAAGAGTTCCAACCTGATCCAGTACCAGGTGATCCACATGGGGGATCAGCCCTATGAGTGTCCCCGGTGTGGGAAGAAATTTCAGACAAACTCCACTCCCCTCGAACATGAGCAGATTCACACAGAGGAGAGGCCCTTCCACTGCCCTGACTACAAGAAGGGCTTCAAGCAAAACTCCCACCTCACTGTCCACCAGCGCATCCACACCATTGAGAGGCCCTACCAGTGTCCGGAGTGTGGGAAGAGCTTCCCAAACAGCTCTAACTTGACCCAGCACCAACGGAGGCACCACTAAAGGAAGCTCTGCGAGTGCCCCAAGTGTGGGAAGAGTTTCATGTGCTGCTCCAGCTCCATCCCCCATGGGAGGATCGGCGTTGGATGATCCCCAGTGACCCCTGTTGGGCAGAGCCCTGGTGATGCATGTTGGGAGGACACCTGGCTGGGATGCTTCACATCTTCATATCTCCCTGTGGGCTCCTGGATGAATGGAGGGACAGGAACATCCATCAGGACACAGACCGACATTGGAAATTCACTGGGGAGAGCGGATTTGTTAACTTTCAATCCCAAAAAATCTTTTGTGTTCAGTCCTATCTTCTGGTGGTATCAAGGAATACTGGATGATCTTGGAGGTCTTTTCCAACCTCAGGGATTCCATAGTTTTGGTATTCTATGATCCAAGGGCATCTTCCACAACCAGATGGTGATGGACTGGGGCAAAGACCAAGATTTTGGAGACAGTGGGGTGGAAACCCCTCCAAAAAAGGTTCTTCCCTCAGACCCAAGCACGTGGATCCTCAGCTGGCATGGACATGGAAATCGTTTTCTTATGGCCTTGATTTCCTTTTCATTTCTCTTCATCCCTTTAAAATATCCAGCTTTGGGATAAAAATAGACATTGAGCTGAGACGTGGGTGAGGACATGGTGGGACAGACATGGAGAGTGACATGGGGACGCATGGACATTGGGCATGGATGGAGATGTGGGTAACAATGACAGGGTTGAAAACACAGTGGGGACACAGCCACAGGTGAGGACATGGTGGGACATGGCCAGTGACATGTGGGGCCATGGCCATGGCCACTGCCATGGGGGGAACTGGCAGGGGCTGTGGGGGATGCTGGGTTTGAGGGACTTGAGGGTTCCTGGCAGGGACTTGGGGCTTGCTGAGGGCTTTGGGGAGCTCAGGCCGAGCAGCTGCGGCTGCGCTGGGAGCCCCTGGCGGAGGTTCTGGGGCAGCTGCTCAAGGACCCCCTGGCCTGGAGCCCCAGCCGGGCATTGGGCTCCTGGAAGGGAATGAATGCCCTTGTCCCTTGGAGGAAAATCCCAGTGCCCCAAGGTGTTGGAGGTAGCTGAGAGGCCACAACAGGGTGGGGAAAGCCAGACAGAGCTGTCTCACTCCAAAAAAGGGGTCATCTCCACACATAAACTGACCAGGAATTCCCCCAAAGCCATTTATAACCCCTCAGAACTGGTGGAAAACAGCAGAATCGTCCCTAATATGGGCTCCCCACGTCCTTCCCTGTGAGGCTTCACTCCATTGTAAGAGCCAGGTGTCTCCCCACTCCCAGTAACTCATCTCTTGGTGCTCCAAAAACCTCTGCAGTAACCAGATTGCCCCAAGATGTTTTTCCCAACGTGTTGCTGTCTCATTGCAGATCCCATCCCAGCCATCCTACCTCTCCCAAACACAGCCCCGTTCTTGGCAGAGCAGAGCCACTGCTGGGGGCATCGGTGTGTGCAGGGGATCCTTTATCCCCCTCGTGCAGCTCCAGGCTCCTGAGGGCAAATTCCTGGTTTCTAGGGCTGTCCCCCTCCCCACATTTGTTGGTTTGAATATCCAAGGCAGCAAGCCAGTGCCCTGTGGCAGCAGCCGGTGCTGGGACAGCCTTGGGAGCTATGCTAATGCCTGGCAATGCTCAGGAGGGACAGATGGAAGAGGAGTTCATAAGGACCATCCCACGCAGCCCTCGCTGCACACAGAAGGGCTATTTCATGCCTGGGACTGATTTCCCGGGGTTTCTGGGCTTTGTGGGACTGAGGTGGTGGCAGCAGGACCTGTGGGGGCCCAGCCTGTGGGGGTGGCCAGAGCTGAAAAGTTTGCAGCAGCCCCAGCGGGTGTCCAGCGGTTGAGTGGAGCTGGTTGGGAACAGCCCCAGAACCCTCCCTGGTGCCTGAGGGCTGAATGGAGCTGGTTTGGAACAGCCTCACAACCCCCCCCCCCCCCCCCCCCCCCCCCCGGTGCCCAAGTGCTGAGTGGACCTGGTTGGGAACAACTCCTGGAACCCCGCCAGTGCCTGAGGGCTGAGCAGATCTGATTGGGAATGCTCTGCTCATTTCTGCTGCTTGAAGCTGCTTCCCTGGCTCCAGCTGCTGCTGCCGCTTGGCCCCAACGCGGTCCCGCAGGCTTGCTGCTGGTTGCGCAGCTGGAGGGGCTCGATCCAGGATGTGCCCCACCTGTCCCTCGTTTCAGCTCCTTCAGTGACACGGGGTGGCCAAGAGCCCTCAGTGCTGCCCCAACACGACCTCGGTGCTGCTCTTTTAGTGTCAGGTAGCACCTACTGCCATTGCGGGTATTTTGTTATTTTTTATTCTACTGTCTACTGCCACCACTTCTCGCTGCTCTTGGTGCAGCTCTTCCATGTGGAACCCTTGGTGTGGCTCTTTTCTTGTATTTTATTCTATTTTCTATGTTTAATTCTGTTCACACCTGCCACCTGCCTCGGTGCTGCCCTTCCTGCCATACACGACAGCGCCCGTCCTGTGGTGCGGCTCTTCAATGACATCGGTCGCCAGGAGCCCCCAGTGGAGTTTCTTTATTCTATTTTACTCCATTCTCTGTATTTTGTGCTGTTCAACCCCCACCCAGGGAGGCAAATATTTAGTTTTAGATAAGCAGTGTTAAAGTGAGAGGTATGGCTTTAACGCTGGGAAAAATAAATTCCACCCTCTGCCTCGGAGAATGTGCCCTGTAAGCCTGGGAGGAGTTGCCTCACACGCAGACCCCTCATGGGGTGGCAGCCCAGGGTGTTCTGATTGGGTTTGAGCCCCTGGGGTTTCTCCCTTGCTATGTCCCTATTAGTCCCCAACCCTAAGCTCCACCCTGGCTCTGTTCTGGGTTCTCTGTCTCTGGATTTAATCTGAGTTTGTTACTGTGTTGAATAAATGGTTTCCTGAGCTTAACCAAGCAGAGACCCATCTCATTGTCATGTCAGCCACCAGAATCCATATAACCTCTCTGGACTCGATCCTGCAGCTGCAGAATGCAGCACAACCCCACCCATTCTTCAGTGCAGCTCATTCAGATGTGGATGAGGGAGACGCCCTTAGTGTGACTCTTTGATTGCATTTTAGTCTCTTTTCTGCATTTCAGTCTCTCCTCTTATTCCACCTCATCCGTCTGGTAGAGTAACTCCAGGACAAACTGGTGGTGCCACTGACGGGGCTGGAGCGTGACTGCCACACAACTGCCACACGCCTCAGAGCTGGGCCAAGGGGTGACCAAGAGATGGGGAGGGACTCTCGCTGGACAGAGCAGGGACTGACCCCATGGAAGGGACCCCATGCCTTGGAGCAGGGCAAGGATTCCTGTCCCTGAGGGAAGCAGCAGCACGAACTGACCATAATTCCCATCCCTTCTCCCCCACTGCTGGGCAGAGGAGGGATGGAACTGGGAGTCATGTTGAACTTTTATATTCATCGTTACAAAGCAGAGTCACGAGTGGAGCTCTGCCTTCAGCTTCAAACAAGGGAATCTAGTGTGGGTGCTGGGACTTCCATAACCTCAAGATGTTACTTGATACTCTACACTTTAGTTTTGGCAATATGAAGCCCTTCATCAGCAATGTCTGGTTTCTGGTTCGAAACCAGCTCAGAACTTGGAGAAGAAACCCAAAGTCCCAGGAGAAGTAGCTCTGCCGTTATTTTAATTTATTCATTTTTATTTTTCATTTTAGATATCATACATATTTTAATTTTTTTTCCTTTTTCTATAATTCCATGTTCACTCTCTACTCCCCCCCTAGCCTCTGTTCCCCTCCTGGAGGTTTGTGGGGAGGTTCTGTCCCACAGCCCTTCCTGCTCTGTCAGCTGTGACCACTCCGGTGCTGTTAGGCCCCAGCTTGAAGGGAAACCACAAAACCCTCTGGAAATAAAGTTGGTCTGGGGGAAAACCCTGCAGGGGGGATTGAATCCCATGGACAGCGATGGCTGAGTTGGAGATTCCAAATGCTCCAAGGGGCTGGAGGGAACCATGCTGGGGCATCAAGGCCTCCCTGGGAGCACCTCCAAGACCCCTGAGCAATGACCCCTCCCACCCCCTAAAATCCACAGGTTTGGGTCAGCTGAGGAAAAGAGCTGGAAAAAGACACTGGAAAGGGGATGGAGCCCAAGGGGACCTCTCAGCCATCGCCTGGAAAGGAAGGGCTTTCTGCAGGAAAGCCACAGGAAAATCCTTCAGAAACCAAGCAAATAATGATGAATTTTTTAGCTCTTTCCACTCCTGTTTTCAGAAGGTCCTGGCCAGGTCCTGCTGGGAGGAGCTGGGGGCAGTGATTTGCAGAATTAGGACTTTGCAACTGAAACAGTTTTATTTCCATTAGCTGACAGCATCAGGGATGCATGGGGGATCATCCACCATACATGCATACCTGGTCAAGACAGGTTTGGTATAAATATACATTGATCCCACAAACCCACACCTTCCTGCCCAGCCATTCTCTACCTTCTCTCGCTTTGTATTAGAATTACTGCCACGCCTCCTGGTGGTCATGGGCTGGGGTCTTGGGAGGAAGGCCAGAAGTCTACCTCAGTGTTCCGCTGTTTGACCTTCACTTCTGGGCAAGCGCAGTGGAGGTTTCGCTCTCTCACAGGTCAGCTTGCCTGGACCAAAACCATGAGTCTGGTCCTGGCTGGTTTCTGGAGCCATGGGTTCTTCTTCGTTGGGTTTTCACAATACCTAAGTCTTGCTTTGCTGAGTTTTCACATAATTATATAATATATAATTCACATTAATATATCTTAATGGTTTTTACCATTTGCTTTTAGATGGTTTTAAAAATCTAAATTATTGTAAATTCCTATGTGTTTTATTACTAATTGTTTCTGCTGTGTTCTATTTCCCTATCACCTGTTTAAGCACATTATAGGATTCTAAAATTCTGAATTTTCATAGCCATATATGTTCCCCATCTCAGTGGGGAGTGGGCTCAGAACCTAATTGGGAAGAAACGTTTAATGGGGGCAAGGAAATTTTATTTCTGGGGAGAAAATGTGAATGGAGGGGATTTGAATGGGAGGGGATGATGTGAACTGGAGAGAGAAAATGAAGTGGGGGAGGAGCCCTCAGCCACTGCCCGTGCCCTGAAGACACTGCCAGCGTTTCCCCTGCTCTGACCCCACCTGCACTCCCCCCTCGCCTCAGCACACCTGGGGAGTTGGAGAATGGATGGAGGAGGGCAGAGGAAGGAGCGGAAGGCTGGTTGAGGAAAGAGGAGGAGCAATGGAGGAGGAGCTGGGGAGGGGGAGGAGTGGGAGGAAGAGGAGGGAGGAAGAGGAGGAGCACAAAAAGGAGGAGCAGTGGAGAAATGGCGACTCAACGCCCACTCTGTCCACTGTGGATCTGGGAGCATCATTTCCCCCATCCCTCAAGTGAGCAAGTAGGGGGAGCTTGCCCCAAATCTCTTGGGGGATCCCCAGGCAGTGTTTTTCCTTGGGGGATGTTTGGAGCTCTCAGCTTCCAGAATCAAGACCCTAATATCTTTGTGGGACCCTGGGAGGGTTTCATTTTGGGAGACGTGGAAGGCAGGATGTTTGCATCTTGCAGAACCCCAAAGCTGAGCTGCAAATGCCCCTTTTGGGGATATTTTGGGGTCTGCATATGGCGATCACCTGGTGCCAGGAGCTCCCCTGGGAGAGCAGTGGAGGGCAACACCAGGAGAACTGGGGTGGGGTGAGGTGACAGGGGTGATCCTGGAGCTGGGAGACCCCCAGCAACCTGGAGAAGGGGGGAGCCTAGATAAGGGAGACCCCTGGGATCCCTAGAACACTGGAGCAGAGAGTGAGGGGAGAAGGGACCCCTGAGACACCCAAAATCCCTTAGGATCATCCCTAAGTGGAACCCATCCCTTGGGCTCAACCCACTACAACTCCAGAGAGGGGGAATCTGAGGAGCCACAGGACCCCCATTAGCCCAGGGAAGGGAGACCCCCTCCAGAACCCCAAAGTGGAGAGATCAGAGAGGGGGAACTCCAGGGAGGGACTTTTGTGCTGAATTGTGGTGGCTTGAGATCCTTATGGATATAAAATCATTGTAGACTTCCTGAGATAGAGTTGGGGAAGGAGGAACCCCCCAAGCCCAAGGTGCTCACTTTTTGTATTTCCCCCCAAACCAGGATTTTTCATTCCCAAGGCGTGGCCAGATGGAGGAAGAGGAAAAGCCCCAGAGATCAGACACGAAGGGGGCCTGCAAACCCAGCCCAGGGAAGGAGGAAAGACCCTCCCTGTCCCACGAAGGTGGCCAGAGATCCAGCCAGAGCTCAGAGCTGGTGGAGAAGCCTCAGGGCGAGGAGAAGCCCCACAAGTGCTTGGAATGTGGGAAGGGCTTCAGCCGGAGCTCCCATCTGAGGGAACACAAGAACATTCATGCGGGGGAACGGCCCTATGAGTGTGGGGAATGTGGGAAAGGCTTCAGCCAGAGCTCCCACCTGAGCCAGCACCAGAAGATCCACACTGGGGAGAAGCCCTATGAGTGTGGAGAATGTGGGAAGGGCTTTGTGCGGAGCTCCCAGTTGAGGGAACACCAGAGGATCCACACTGGAGAAAAGCCCTACCAGTGTGGGAAATGTGGGAAGAGCTTCAGCTGGAGCTCCAGCCTGATCCAGCACCAGGTGATCCATACTGGGAAACAAGCCTATGAGTGCTTGGAATGTGGAAAGAGCTTTGGGTGGAGCTCTGCCCTGAGAAACCACCAGCTCATCCACTCTGGGGAGAAGGCCTACGAGTGTCCGGAGTGTGGGAAGAGGTTCTCCAGGAGCTCTAACTTGACCCAACACCTACGGAGGCACCGGTAAGGGAAGCCTTGCGAGTGCCCCGAGTGCAGGAAGCACTTCATTCGCTGCTGTATCTGCATCCCCCATGGGAGGATCAGTGTTGGATGATCCCCAGTGACCCCTATTGGGCAGAGCCTTGGTGATCCCTGTTCTGGGTGATCCGCGTTGAGTGGGAGGAAAGTGTTGAAGAGATTTCTTTCCCTTTTCCTTGTGCTGCTGTGATTTGTTTGGTAATAAATTTGCTCCCTGTGCCCAGGCTGGGTCTGTCTGGCCATGCCGGTGCTCAGGGTAGGATCTCTCCTGGTCCTTCTCTCAACTCTCGGGCCTCTTGTCAGCCAATCAAGGGAATGCAGTGAACAAGATTCAGCCAATCAGAGACAGCAGATCTGATGACACACCAGCTGCCGCGCCGACCCGCAGCACCCAGAGTTCACTTCCCCAACCCCTCTCGCCCCGCCCAGTCACGGACCTCTGCTGGATAACCCGAAGTCCCTCCCCACTGTCCCACATAAACGGGATCGGGGCAAACTGGGAAACTTTATGTAGAACATTGGGAGCAGCCGGACAGGGACAGAATAACAGAAGGAATGGGAGGGACAGACGACCTCCCCCAGACTCACTGGGATGAAGCGTGTGGTCCCGGCCAGGCCCGAGGTCACAGGGAGGGGCTGTAGCCGCTGCCAGCTGAGGAGCTTTGTGAGCAGAGAAAAGGGTGACACTGGGCTGCAGTCTCCATGGGGAGTACAAACCCTCCAGGGGAGGGGGGACGACCCCCGGGACCCCCCCTCACCTTCTTGTGCAAGCAGAAGCCAAGCTTCTAAGCTGCTTCTGACACTTCTGAGCTTCTTCTGAAGTCCCACCACCAGAAAGATGAAGTCCCCAATCCACATTAACATCTTGTTGCCTTCTAGTTACTCCCACTACATCCCAATCCCCCTCCCAGCCCCCCCAGTGCCTCCCCTGCTGCCCCCGGCGCTGTGGGGGCCGGGCCGTGCCCCAGTGCCGGCTCAGGGGGTGCTCCAGGCTGACGTGCTCCACCTGGCAGCTGGAGCTGAGCCTGCATTGCCGGGGGCGGTTTCCAGCAGCACCAGGAGCTGCTGGCTCCAATCCCCGCTGGGGAGCACGGCAGTGGCCAGCATGTGGCCCGAGAGCTGCTGCTGGCCCTGGGAGCAGCTCAGCTGGATGTGGGCAGGGGAGAAATCCATCAGGGAGCAGAGCAGGCGGCCGGGCTGGGCTGGGAGCTCGAGGGCACCAGCGAGATGGACATGCTGGGGGCACTGGGAGAGAGGGGGACACACTGGGATCAGCTTGGGGGCACTGGGAGAGATGGGAGAGGCCTGGTGTGGCACTGGGAGGGGCTGGGAATGAAGCTGGAGAGTGGGGGAACACTGGGAGAGAGTGAAGTGGATTGGGGCAATGGGAGAGAGGGGGAGGTCTGGGATTGGACTTGAAAGAATTTGGGAGGGACTGAGGGTGCACTGGGAGAGTGGGGAGAGATTTGGAGGGGCACTGGGAGAGAGGGTAGAGGTCTGTGAGTGGAGTTAGAAGGACTGGGAGTGGACTGAGAATAGAATGGCTGTGGACTGAGAGGAATTGGGAGGGACTCTCAGAGGGACTGGGAGGGCTGAGATGGAAACGTGGGGGAGCAGTGGGAGAGACTGGGATGGACTGGCAGAGCTACCAGAGTCAGTTGGGGTGAGGGGGCAGGAGGCCACGGGGATGGACACAAGGTGGGCTGAGGGCTCTGGGATGATTCCCAGGGAGGTCTTGAGTGGCTCCAGGGTCATTCCCAGGGCAGGGTCTGAGGGCACACGCTCTGCCTCACACTCACCTCTGTGTTCCACGCTCACCTCTGCGCTCCACGAGGAACAGGGTGGATAATTTGTAGTTGTGCCGGCAGTGCCTGTCCACTGCAGCCTATCTGTGCTCCATACATTCCGGGTCGCTGTTGCAGTACCTGGCAACTTTCTTCCCAAAGGAGGTGTCCCCCACAAACAGCCCCACATCGCTGTCGAAATGCAGGAGCTGCTCCTGGGTGTAGATGTTCCTCTCCATGAACTTTGTATAGTCGGTGCACTTAATAAAGTGACACTCAGACTTACCCATCTCCTGGAACATACTTATGGACACAGGTCCGGGGGTATTCCCCCAGCATTCCCCAGTAGTCAAGAGCTCCGGGGCAGCCCCAACTCTGCACCCTCAGTGCCCCACGGCCACCATGGGACCCTTCTTTCCACGGTTCCAGTTCCTCTTCTCCACCCCTTTCCGTATTTTCCTCCCCCTTTCCCATAACTTCCCGGTAGCCAGCCCACCACTCCCAGAACATTTGTTTGGGGGTCCCACCACCCCATTTCCCTGTCTTTCCCCACACTTCCCACCGTGCCACCACTTCCCTTTCCAGCCCTCCCGCTCACCCGAGAGCTTCGCGCCCACAGCCTGGGGGGCTCCCAGTGCTACCAGTAGGGCCCCAGCTGCCGCCACACGCCCCATGGCCAGCGCCGGACAGGTTCTGACACCTCCCCCCTCCCCAGATTCCCCTGGCGGGCGGCGCTGGGGGCGAGGGCGGGGCGGGTTGGAGTCCAGCTGGGGAGCTCTGGGGGCTGTGGGACTGCCTGGCAACTGGGGAGTCATCAGTGCGCTGCGCGCTGATTGGCTCAATTATTTGAGTGCCTTCTCTGATTGGCTGAGGAGAAGGACCGAGAGAGATCCCGCCCCGAGCACCGGCAGGAGCACAACAGACCCAGCCTGGGCACAGGGAGAGAATTTATTACCAATCAAATCACAGCAGGACAAGGACAAGAAATCTCTCTAACACCTTCCCTAAACCCAATAGGGGTCACCTGGAACAGGAATCCCCAGGGCTCTGCCCAACAGGGATCCCTGGGCATCATCCAACGTGGATCCTTCCATGGGGGGTGGAGCTGGAACAGCGCACGAAGCTCTTCCCACACTCGGGGCACTCGTGGGGCCTCTCCCCATTGTGGATGTGCTGGTGTTTTCTCAGGGCAGAGGTCCACCCAGATCTCTTCTGACATTCCAAGCAGATGTAGGGCCGTTCCCCAGCATGGATCACCTGATGTTCAGACAGAGTAGGGATGTTCCTGAGGTTCATCCCACATTCCCCACACGCGAAGGACTTTCCTACAGAGTGGGTTACCTGGTTCCAGATCAGGTTGGAGCTCTGGCTGAAACCCTTCCCACATTCCAGGCACTTGTGTAGCTTCTCCTCCAGCTCAATATCTGTCCACCTTCCTATGACAGGGTGGCTCATTCCTCCACACAGCTCCCTGGGCTGGGTTTGCAGCCCCTCCTTGTGCAGGATCTCCAGGGCTTTTCCTCCTCCTCCATCCTGGTATGCCTTGGGAATGAAAAATCCTGTTTTGGGGAAAAAAAGAAGAGAATATTGTCTTGGGCTAAGGGTTCCTCCTTGCCCAAGGTCATCTCAGCAAGTCAATGGGCATCTTGTGTCTATAAGAACATCTTGTGTCTGTAAGGATTCAGCCCAAAAACCCTCCAAATGTCAAGACACAAATCAAAAACTCCCCAAACATAAAAAGTTATCCAATCCCCCTCCAAAATATAAAGATTCAGCCCCTGCAAAAAAAATCAAAGCACCAACATTTAGCCCAGTAAAGCGCAAAAACACCAATATTCAGCCCCGTTGAAAATCGTGGATCCTCCTCTTCTGCCACCTGCTGCCTGGAGGGGTGAAGCGGGGAGGGCAGGGGGCAACAGAGGCGGGGAGGCTGCAGATGCAGAAAGGGGTGGAACCTTGCGGTGCTTCCTGTTTGTGCTCCTCCTCTTCTTTTCTTGTGCCCCTACTCTTCCTCACATTCCTCTTCCTCCTACTATTCCTCCTGCACAATCCCACAATCTCCTCCCATGGGCATCGGTTGACCATTTTGAAGGTTCTTCAACCCTTCTTCTCCTTCCCTTCTCCTCCTGCCCCCAGACCCAGTACCCACTGCCGCCTCCCTCTTCCCCCCCAGTCCCACAGCATCCCACCGCAGGGGCACGGATGGAGCTGGGCCAGCTCGGCCTGGGGCAGCGCTGGGCTCTCGGCCGCTTCCGCCCGCACTCGCTCCCCACTGCAGCCGCTCCCGCCACCACAGCGCGGGGGGGCCCGGCCTTGGCGCTCCCCCCTCCCACCTCCCCAAATTCCCCTCAAGGGGGGCGCCAAGGCCCGGGGGGGAGGGGCGCAGCTGGGCTCCAGCTGGGGAACGCTGGCAGCTGCGGCTCTGCCTGGACACTGATGAGTCATCAGCGCCGCGCGCTCTGATTGCCTCAGCCCTGCCTGAGCCCTGCGCCTGCACCAAGGGGGGACACCCTGCTCCAGGGGGGATGGCCCGATGTCGTGGTTTTAAAGCAGCAACTAAAAAATTACTAGAAAACTTACTTATTTCTTGCTGTGAGATATGGATTAGAGCAAGAGCAAAACAGGCTTAAAACTTAAAAGGAATAAAGAAAGTTTATTAACAAAACTACAATAATAAGAACACCAGAATAAACCTCCAGAAAACCCCTTTATCCCCCACTACCCAACCATTCCCTTGTTCACATGACCACATAGAGACAAAAAACTTTGGTGGTTAAAACAGTCCCAGTTCCTGCTAGAGTGTTTTTATCAGCCTTTGTAGAGAAACAGAAGTCTTCCTCTGCTAATCTATGGAGTTTCTCACAAGAAAACTATTTCTGTTACAGCTTTCTGTTTTTCTGATGCCAGCTGCCCGGAAATCTGTCATCAGTTCACTCCTCCCATTTCACATCACTCTGAGGTGTGTATGGGTCAATGAGTCTAGGGATGTCATTTTTAAGGATGAGTTATTCAAAGGCAAAAGTTCTCCTCATCTGTCTCTATGAGCCTCCCTGGAAACAGAAGTTTTCTCTTTGCCTCTACAACGGCCCCGAATCTTCAACTATTACTTCTCCCCACTCTGTTCCAGCACCTCACTGTATCACAAATACTCCACCTTTTGCTCAAAATCCACACCTTGAACACTCCATTCCTCCCAATATACTCTGCCATGAATTAAAGGAGTTTTTTCAGAAAACTATTGTCCATTTCCATAGCTTTAACAGAAAAATATTTCAGCTTATAAAGCATCTCCTTATTCTCTCTTCCCCCATCTCAAACTTAACTCTTTTCTTCATGGTCTTTGATGGTTTTATGATGTCTTCTTCATGTTGATTGTCTCTATCTCTCTCTCTCTCTCTGTCTCTCTGGGAAAAAGGAGTAATCTGTACGTCTCATCCAGGTAGTAAAAGAATTAAAGTCTTGGAAAGCTGCAGATGTTCATGGTGGCAGGTTTCAGTCCAGCAGCAGAAACTGCAAACCAACCAGGCTGGCCGGCTCCATTTCTACCCCTCACCACCCACCCCTGCTCTCTGCGGCCTTGTCCAGCCTGGAGGGGGTGGGGGGGGGACCGAGACAGAGCCTTGTTACTTCTTCAGAAGCCGGAAACCAAAGAGGACAAGAGAACCCTGGCTTTACATCTTAAGGGGGTGTTCACAAGTTGGTCTCACTTTTCAATGATCAAAACTGCTGTCAATTCTTAGAAATGACAGATAATTGGTCAGGAGAAAAGACTCCCATCAGCCACCAGCAGCTTCAACTTCCTCCCAGCTCCCGAAGCTATCTTAAAGGTAAAGTCACCACATGACACCCGAAAACAGGGGAACCCCAGGAAAGGAAGAAGACTGAAGTGTCTTTACAAACAGATCCTGTGAATCTGATTGGACATAGGTCCAGGGACGTGTACAGAAGGAAGTGACAGGAGAAGCCATCAGTTGCAGAAAATGTTATTAATTGCTGACACAGACTGCTGCTCAGCCAAGGTCCTGCTAAATTCATGAACTTCCAGAAGAAGAACAAAGATTTAAAACAGCCATCGATATTGTTAGCTATAGAAAAGTGGGGTGCATATTAAGGGGGTTATGTAGCAGGTACATTGGGAAGTCTGTACCGCTTAAGTACTTCAGAGAGTGAGGAAGAGGAGAGAGAGATGTGGACAGGAAAAATTATGATGAAAAGGAGGCTGTGTCCTCCAACAATTGGAGAAACCCCATGGGAAATGTCCCATGGACTCCCCCTTTTTTTATGATTGAAATTACTTTTACAGGACTCCTGTTTTCTCTGTGGACAGAAACCTCTGGAGATGTCAATTTTTCCACACATCTTGGGGCCCTTCCTGAATTCCTTCCACCATCCGGGCCGGCGGGCACTGAGTGCAGCTGAAGGTGCCTCACCCAGTTTGGGGGATCGGCTCCCTCGGCTGGCGGCGGCACCGGGGATTGATTGGGTACCTGAGAGTGAGCAGGAGACAGACGAGGGACGGATCAGGGGGGCTCTCAAGAGTCGGCAGGGAGAGAGCACTGAAAATCTCAGCAGTGACTACAGTGGGATCTTTGGGGAGTAAACAGGGAAAGCTGGAAGGGTGTCCTGGCCAAACGGATGATGATCCATAAATATCTCTCAAGGGTCCCTTGGGAGCATTGTTGAGGTCATTTGCACATTCTCCCAGAGGTAATTAAAGACAGGGCAATAAGGGAAGTCCAGAAGGGATTTAGACAACAGGGAATAGATGGTGATGGTGTGCTGGGAAGGGATTAGGTGAAGGGGAGTTTGCAGGATTATGAAGCAAGAAGAAGCAGGAGGAATCTATGGGGTAAGAAAAATGATGATGGCAAAGAGGAGGAAAAGAAAAATACTGAGGACTGGGATATTTTACAGAACTGTCTTATCCTCAAAGTTTGCCCGCTGATCCAGATCCTTTACATCACCTGTTTCCAGGACAGGAAAAGAAGGAGGTCAGGATTTCAGGGGGTTTCTCTGAGCTGAGAGTGGCAGGAGCGGGCGCAGAGCTGCGGCACCAGGAGCACGAGCTGGGGGCCTGTGGGGAGCTGTGGGGCCGGGCCGGGGCTGTGGGGCAGCCGGGGCTCAGCACCGGGCGCTGCCTGACCCCAGCACCCCCCGGGCAGGGCCGGCAGTGGCCCCCGGCCCCCAGGAGGCTGCGGGACGCCCCGGCCGCTGCCCGGCCCCGTGGAGCTGCCGGCCCTGCCCGCCGGGGGGGCCGCCTTTGGACACTGCAGCAGGACAGGGACCGGCTCTGGGATACGGGCTGGGGAGGGGAGCCTCAGCACAGCCAGCACCAGGAAGGAACAGCTCAGAAATGGGGATTAGACCTGCAAGGATCCAGATGATCTTGAAAGCATTTTGTGCTGGGTCCCTGGAGAAAGGAAGGATTTTGCAGAAAGCTCAGCACCTGCCACAGGATGAGCACCCACAGGCACTGAGGGGGGCTCCAGCAGGGCCACAAGAAGCCCCTGCAGCACTTGCTCCCAAAGGCTCAGCAGCTGAATGCAGCAAGGGATGAGCAAAAGGCCAAGCTGAAGGCAAAGGCCATGGCACAGTTCCTACAGCCCCTGAGGGATCAAGCCCAGGGCCCAAGGGGGCCCCAGCACCCAGGGGACACCCTCGGCCACAAGCACCTGGCACAGGCATTGCCCTCCTGGCCAGGGGACAGCCCACCCAAACAGCCCCTGGCAAGGAATCAGCCTTCCAGCTGCAGGGCACAAGGACACTGCAAGCACAGACAGGAGCACCCTCAGCACGAGCAAGTCCAGCCCTTGATGGACACGGATTCTTAGCGGTCTCACAGCTCCCATTCCACCAGGGACCCACCACACTGCAGCCCTTGGGAACATTCAGGGTGGCTCTGGATCCAGAGGAGGCCATTCCTGATGGACACAGAGGATTCATTATCCATTTTGAATCTCAGACCTAAAGGAGAGAATGCCAAAAATGTCTTTGATAATTCATGGGATAAGTGTGGGCAGCCCCAGAGAAATAGGGAAAATTAGATTTGGAGTCTCTCCAAATTACCCTGAAGCAACCAGGACAAGAGGTGTCGAAAAGCAATCCCCTGTTCCAAGGGAGGGAAGGAAGGGCTCACAGCCTGTCTGTGAGTCCTGCTCAAGGCACAGCTTGCGGAGCCAGGGATGTCTCCCTAGAATGCTCCTATCCTGCCAAACAAGAAATCCAATGGAATCCACAGAATGCTGCAGGACCCAAGAATAAGAAATGAGATGATGAAACCGAGGCACCCCACACTCTCAGATCCTTACACCATCCTGAACCAGGTGCCCTCCTCACACTGCTGCCATTCAGAACTTGATGCAAAAGATGCTTTCTGGGGATGTGCCCACTCCCAGAGGATGCAAACAGAATTCTGCCTTTGAGTGGGAACAAGAGGTAGAAGGGAAAATGCTGAAGACATGGACGGTCCTTCTGCAGGGATGCACAGAAGCACCGGCCTTATTGGGGCAAATAAATAAATTGCAGGAAATACCAAAGGAATTTTCCTCACCCCCAGGAACTGGCTTAATGCAGGATGTGGATGACTTGCTCCAATCAGGAGGACAAGGAGAAGTGGTAGAAGAAGCCTCTGTGAAATGTCTTCATTTTCAGGCTAAAAAGCACCTAGCCTTTGAAAAAGGCTGCAAATAGTGGAGAAAAAGGTTAAATGTTTGGGACTTATTTTGACTGAAGGTTTGTGGTGTATTGACCCAGAGTGCGTCCAGGGAATCTCAGAAGTAATGTTACCCAGCACTAAAAAGGAGGTGCGACAATTCTGATGGTTAATAGGGAATTGCAGGAGTTGGATTGAGGATCCTCTATTCTAGCAAGAACATTGTAGAACATTTTAACCCCAGATAGCCTCCATGTCAGTGCATGGACAAGAGAAAGAGAACAAACTTGAGAAAATGAAAACACAAAATTATTGGATTGATGCCCCAGCCATGGCTCTTCCAGAATAAGAAAATAAGTTTGAATAGTATGTGAATGTTAAGCAGGGCCATGCCAAATTAATTCTTGTGCTAAAATGTTTAACCCAGTGGCCAGAGTGGCCTCATTGTCTGCAGAATTGTGAATCCACGACTTTAATGGGAACAGAGGCCCAAAAACTGATGGCAGGAGGATCTCCTGTTGTTCAAGTCTGGCATCAAGTTAAAGCTTTGTACATCAAAAGAGCCTCCAAATGAATGAGCAGAGCTCAGTTATTACAGTATGAAACTTGTTCAGTGGCACAGGAGGATTTAGAATTGAGGACAGGGGAAGGGTTTAACCCAGCCTCCTGTTTGAACAGCCTGGAGAGGGGGCTGGGAAGAAACCCATGACTGCATTCAAGTGACAGAGCTCCAGACTCAGGCTGGGAGAGATGAGACATTCCCTGGACTGAGGGAGAAAATGTGGTTTGGATGGGGTTTCAATGGCAGCAGAAGGGAAAAGAGTGACAAGACTCGCTATTGTTAAGGGAATCAGACAAAGCACTGGTTACTGCCCCCATGGTCAGCTCAACCTGCTGAGCTGGGGGTGCTTGTAAAAGCCTGGCACTGAAATGCCCTGAGCAGGAAGGCTTAAATATCTTCTGCTGACACCAGGGCAGCTAACAGGGTGCCAAAAGCAATTCTGACTTCCTCAGCAATCACTGGATCAGTTATCAAGGGATTTCTAAAACAAATAATTCCAAGAAAAGGGATTGTGGAAGCAACAGACTCAGACATAGGAACTCATTTTACAGGAAAGATCCTTCAGGGGCTTATGGCAGCTTTAGGAATACAATGGGAGCTCCACAACCCCGGGCACCACCAGAGCTCACATCAGGTAGGAAGAATGAATGGGGAAATAAAGAAACACCTGTGGAAGCTGGTGATGATAGTGAAAGGTTTTAAAATCATAGAAAATTCAGGGACTTAGGAAGAAAGTTAGGCTTGGCAAGCCCTGGGAAAAGCGTTAAAAGTAGGCCCTGGGAAATGTTGGGCCTTGTACTTGCTAAAGATCAGGTGAAACTGTACCTGTGTAAGCAGTAGATGATAAATGATACAATTATTAGATGTGATTAGATATAATTATTATTTAAAGAACATGAGAAACAATTAGGGGGTTGAGAGGGGATCACAAGAAATCCATGCTTGGGTAAAACAATGCATACAATAGAACAATGTAATTTTAATAAGTAATACGTAAGTTGTATAACGATAGAGTATAAAACATGTTCAACTCAAAACCAAGTTGGGTCAGATTTGGGTATGTGTACCCCTGACACCCAGAGCCCTTAATAAAGCACCTTCTTATAATTATTCCATGATTATGTGTTTCTGAACACTAACAGTGATAGAAACCAAGATGCCATGGATACAGCTTTTGCCATTGGTTTTGGCAAGAGTAAGAGCCAGACCTAGGGCAGATATTCAATTCTCTTCCCTGGAATTAATCTTTGGAATTTCTTACCCTGGTAAATCTCCACTTAGTGCAGGGTGGAGATCAGGGATGTATATTCAAAGCAGGCTGTGGCCAGAATCCTGTCTCTTGTGCAATCTCTCCCCCAGGAAGTTCGGCTGACAAAGACCCTGCCTTGGGACTTGCTGTTCACATCATCCAACCTGGACATTGGGTCCTGCTGACAGCTCTGGTGGCCAAGTGGTGTGGCCCATTCCAAGTGTCCCCAAGCACAGAAACAGCCCCAGCACAGCTGAACACAGGGGGACCTCTCAGCCTCGCCTCAAGGGCTCTGAAGCCCTGGAGATTTGGACTTCCCTGCTGCAGGAGGACCATGGGAGGCTGCCCATGGAGCCTGCACTGAAGGCAACACAGCAGCAGCCAGGGCTCCCCAGCAGGGGAAGCCCCTGGGCCTGCCCACAGATCCTCTGCTCAAATCCTCGGCCTGGGCACCCTCCTTTGCCATCTCCAGCCACTGCGGGACAATCCTTGCTCTCACTCTTGCAGCTTCAGCCCTTTCTGTGCCTGCCCTCGCCACAGCTGCTGGGGAAGGCACCGGGACAATTCCACTCTGCCTCTCAATTACACTCACACTCGGCCCTGCCTGGGATTAGATTATACCATTAGAATGTGTTTTCTTAATAATCCTACTTTTATATTGTCAGTTAGGTTTGGGACAGGGTTGTGAGAATCAATTTTTATTCTTAGAAGATGTAGTAGAAAAAATCTTTTTTGCTTTGGATTCTTTTTGTACATGTGTTTGCCTGGCTGTTGAGATTGCAAAATTTTGGTGTGGCTGAAGCTCTTCCCACATTCCAAGCACCAGTAGGGCTTCTCCCCAGCGTGAAGCTGCTCATGGACCACCAGGTTGGATCTCTGGATGAAGCACAGGGGGGGTCTTTTCTCCTCAGAGCACCCTGGGATGGGTTTGAAGCCCTTCCCTGTGGAGGATCCCTTTGGCATTTCCTCCCCATTGGATTCCTGCCCCTTGGAGCCGCTCAAAATGGCCTCTTCCACGAGGTTCTGCTGCAGGGATTTGTCCTCCCTGGTCTCCATCTGCAGCTCAGTGCCTGGGGGAGGAAGAACAAGGGGGGTATTGGGGGTTGGGTGTCCTCTTTTTAGTTCTGGCTCACCTGTGGAATTCTTACCCATTAGTTGTGGGGAAAACCTGACTTCGGGTACTTGGTGAGTGCTTGAGAAAACACAAAGCGTTAGGCCAGGCCCAGGGGGCGAAGGGGCCCAGGAAAAAGGAGGGCGGGCTTTTCTTCAGCTTCGGAGAAGAACACTTTGGGCGCGGAGCTGTTGCGGTGGGGAGAAAGGAATTTCGCCATCACCCAGATGGAGCTGATGCTTCTTCTCCTTCTTCCCTCTTCGCTGGTTGCCTCGCACCCCCTGTCCTGCCGGGACGTGTGGCAGTGCCAGCCACCGCCGCGGAGCTGCTGATACACCTCAGCCACCAGCCCAGGATCTCAGCTCATCCCTGCTGTTCCAGCCGACTGTTCCTCAGAGCCCCTGCAGGAGCACCGGCACCGACTGCCCGAGGGGGTTTGTGAAGCAAAGTCTCTCCTCCATCCCTTCCCCTCTCAGCTGAGAAAGCTGTCACGGGGTCCCTGATTCTGTTTTCTTGCTAATGCTGTAGTTATTGTTGTTTGTTTGCCTTGTTATAAATACTAGTAAAAAACTGTTATTCCTATCCCCAGATCTCTGCCTGAGCGCCCTTGATTTCAGAATTATAACAATTCAGAGGGAGGGGGTCTACATTTTTTCATTCCAGGGAGGCTCCTGCCCTCCCTAGCAGACACCTGTCTCCCAGAACTGAGACGGGGGGAAGGAACATGGAAGGAAGAAGGAAAGAACAAGGACAGGAAGGAGGGTAGAAAAGGAAGAAGGAAGATGAAAGAACAAGAAGCGGAAGGAAAAGGAAGGAACAAGAAGAATAAGAAACAAGAAGAGACAAGTAAAGGGAGGAAGGAAGAAGAGGGAAAAGGAAAGGAACAAGGAAATTGAATAAAAGTCATGGGATTTGCCTCCATGCCAGAGGGAAGGGGAAGGAGATCCGTGCAATCCGTCCCTGGCATGATAGCATCAGCCCCAGCATTGTCCTGCAGTCGAGGGTGATGCTGGGCTGGGAGATGGCCCAGAAGAGAGGGGGAAAGGGACAGTGACTTCCTCCTCACCTGCCTGGGGGGTCCCAGAGCATCTTCCTCACTGCCTCCTCCTCCATTTATCCGAGGCTTGGGAACGAGAAGTCCTGTTTTGGGTGCAAAAACAATGGGTGAGCACCTAGGGTTGGGGATTCCTCCTTCCCAAGTCCATCTCTAGAAGTCACCAGGTATCTTGTGTCCATGAAAACCTCCAAGACATCAAGACTCGGAGGAAAAAAATCCCTCCCTGAGGTTCCCCCTCTCTGGTGTCTCCACTGTGGGGTTCTGGGGGTCCCCCTTGTCCTGGATGCTGTGGCTCCTGCATATATTGGAGGACCCTCCTCTGCAGGGTCTCTGCCTGCTCCAGGCTTCCAGGGAATCCCAGAGGTCCCCTCCTTTGATCTCCCCACTTTGGGATTCTGGGAATCCCCCATCTCTGGGCTGCTGAGGGTCCCATGGGTCCCCCTCTCTGGAGCTGCAGAAAGGGATTGTGGGAACCAAATCAGCTGGGATAGATCACGCCTTGGACCAGGTTCCTGACACAGGGGAAACAAGCCTAAGACCATGGGAGGTGGGATACTGAAACGATGGAAATTAGGATACTACTGGGATCATTCCATAATAGGTCATGTCCCTGGTCCACGTTCGCAAGTGGACCCTTGCCCATCCGCTGGTTTTTGGATGCAGCACCTTGGACCATGTAGTCCCAGTGAACATTAAAATCTATCTTTGGGCACTCCAGCACACCCGTCCCGATTTATTCCACCACACTCCACCTGGCCGAACTGGACAAGACATCTAAACCTCACTATGACACGGGACGCTGAGGGTTCTGAGGTCCCAGGGATCCCTCCTTCCCTGACTCTCTACTCTGGGGTGCTGGGGGTCTTAGGGGTCTCCCCTCTCTGGGGTCCCCATTTTGGTGTCCCAGGGGTTCCCCCTCTCCAGGCTCATCCCTTCTCCAGGCTCCCCTCATTCCTGGCTCTCGGGTTCTCCCGTCTCCAGGCCTCCATTTCGGGCTCCGGGGCTCCTGGGGCTCCACCCTTTTCGATTTCCCCAGTCTCAAGGCTGCTCCTCTCCCCCCTGCTGGTACCGGGCGATCGCCACGTGCCTCCGGGAACCTCCATCCCCCACCCACTGCCGGGGCTCTGCCGGCAGCCACCACCGGGACATCCCCAAAAAAACACCTCCCGGGGTGTTTCCCCACCCAAAGGGGATTTCGGGTCCACTTTGGAGTCCTGCAAGATCCAAGCATCGCTCCGCCCGCCCCGTCCCGAAAAAAAGAAACAGGGACCCCCAAAGATACTTCGGGTAAGCTCCAAATATCCCTCCCCCCTTCAAGAAAGCCCTGCCAGGACCGCCCAAGATATTCGGGGTGACGCTCCCCTTCTCGGTCACCTGCGGGATCTGGGGCCCGATGTTCCCGGCGCGAAGGGGCTGCAGATCCAGAGAGCGACGGACACACGTGGAGCCTCCTCTGCTGTTCCTCTTGCAGTTCCTGCTCCTCCTCTACCCCTCCTCTTCCTCCCGCTCCTCCTCCTCCTCCTTCCCCTCCTCCTCCATCTCTCGGCTGCTGGCGAGGAGCTCTGGGGTGAGCGGAGCGGGGCCGGGAGGCGGTGGGAAAGGGCTGGGAGAGGGGGATGAGGGGAGCTGGGACAGGGGGAGAGGGGTTCTCAAGGAGGGGCTGCCAGTTAAGCCCAGGAGCCCCAAATGCCCTCCGTGTCCTGGCAGCCCCTGGCGGCGCTGTGGGGGCCGGGCCGTGCCCCAGTGCCGGCTCAGGGGGTGCTCCAGGCTGACGTGCTCCACCTGGCAGCTGGAGCTGAGCCCGCATTGCCGGGGGCGGTTTCCAGCAGCACCAGGAGCTGCTGGCTCCAGTCCCCGCTGGGGAGCACGGCAGTGGCCAGCACGTGGCCCGAGAGCTGCTGCTGGCCCTGGGAGCAGCTCAGCTGCATGTGGGCAGGGGAGAAATCCATCAGGGAGCAGAGCAGGCGGCCGGGGCCGGGCTGGGAGCTCGAGGACACCAGCGAGATGGACACGCTGGGATGGGCAGGGGGCTTGGGGACCCCCCAATGCGGATCTTCCTCCCCACAAGCCGCAGGGAATCGCTCCAGGGATTGAGTGCTGCGGGACGGGGAACCACGTTTCTTCCATCCCAACTCCACTTTTACCTCTCCTCTTCCCCCCTTTCTCATTGTTCCCCCAGTCCACAGACCCCTCCCAACTCAATTTTGGTTTCACAGCCCATTCCCCCACTCTTTAAAGGTCCCAGATCTCTTTTTTCCCCCCATTTTTCTGCCCCTTCCGAATCGTTCCCCCAATCCCCAACCCTCCCTCCCTCTGTACTTGGGTTTGGAGTACCAAACTCCCTCCTGCTCAATCCCCCTTTCAATCAATTTGGCAGCTCCTAGCACATTTTTTCTAGGAGGAATTCCAGAAAATCCCTGAGTTATAGGATTTTTAGGGTGTAATTTTGGAGGGGGACAGCTCTGTCTGGCATTTGTTCAACCCACAATCTGCCAGGGAACCACAAAAACATGTCCCATTCCCATCCTTTCCATGTTTGGACTGGTACATGAACTGATTTCTTATTTCCTTTGTAATCTATTTCATCACTTTTATGTTGTCATCTATTTGCAGACAGCATATTGAGTAATTTACTTTTCCACAAACTCTGCTTCCTGCTAATAGATAATCTGACCCCATCCCATGGTGAAATGTTGTGTTCCTCATCCGAGTGGATTGGCTGGTAGGAAGGTCAGGAGCTGGAGCTGTCTGGTTGGGTGTTATTTCAATGACATCCTGTAATCTAATTATGCCATTGAAATGATAAATGGGTTCTCTGGCCCCTGATATGAATTTGTTAGGGTGCCCATGGCCATGCCCATGGTGTTGCAGGATTTGTTCTGGTGGCCGTTCATCTTTTCCCATTTTTGGGTGCTCCCTCCAGCCAGGGCTGCATTAATTGTCAGAATTTCTCTAATTACATCATCACATACTTGGATTCCCAACTGATTTCTCTGAATTTGTGGCAGAAAAGAAACCCCAGTGGTCTGATACACCCTATATAATATAGACAGAGACAGCACATGTTGGAGTGGGGACAGGGATGATTCCCCCCACTTGTTTTAGTGAAGTTTTCACAGCATTCTCCATTTTCTGTTTTTCTTTGCAGCTTAACCAATTTCTGTTGCAGTCAGATACTCTCACTGTGGGCTCTGCCTTTAGCTGTGCAAATTCCATCTGTGCAAGCAGGCAGAGCTTGGGGTGAGGGGCAAAGGGAATCTGCCCAAATCCATCCCCCCCCCCCCCCCCCCCGGCAGAAAGCCCCTGGTCCATTGTTCAAGCTTTGGCCTAGCAGTGTTAATTTGCATTTCAATAAGTCCTCTGCTGGCTGCCTTGAACTAAGCTTCTCTTCCAAGGCAGGCATGGGGTGACTCACATGTTCCCCTGTCTTCCCCTCGCTGCTGCTTTTTTTTTTTTTAAATTCCATTAAATGTTTAAGAGTTAAAGGGTCACCTTTAAATCTCTTCTGGTTTTGCAAAATGCCTAAAGGGGAACACTGAAAAACCCATACCAAAATTTTGCCATCATTAACAGTCACACACAAACATACATGAAAACCCCCCCAAAGTATTAAAGATTTTTGCTACTTCTCCTCCTCGGACTAAAAAAAATTCTCACACTTCTCTCCTTAATCTAACTGACAATATAAAAATAGGATTATTGAGAAAAATTATTTTAATTTTGTCACTGAATCTGTAGGAAGAACAAAAACTCTCCCAACAATAACTTCAGGGTTAGAGAATCAAGCCATTACTTTATTCTGGTCAGGATATGCAACAGAAATAATTTCATACACACATAGCCTGGGTGTGCAGAGAAAATCATTCTATGACACGTGTTTCATGATTTATCCTTAACTTTTTACAGTCTAAAACCCATGGAAATCCATTGGTTTAATGTTCATTGGTTTGAAAGTGTGGAGTTGTTAGGATTTGGTTTCCTGTTGCACCCGGATTTCTGTGCCTGTGATGTGAATTAGGTGGGCACTCCTGGATTTCCTGCTCAGCCTTTTCCAGACCAGGTGTCTCCAGCTGTGCCTGGGGCAGTGTCTGGGGGAGATGTTGGTTGATGTTTGCTGCTGGGTGTTGATGTTTTGTTGATGGTCGTTATCTTGGGGAGAATCTTTTGTGCTATTCCCAGTCTGTTGAGGTGTTAAGCTCGGCTTTGCTGAGTGGTGTGACATCACTTAAAGAAAATTCTTTTATCCTAGGCAAAGGCAAACCAAGCCTGAGTAGAGGAATAAAATAAAAAATAATTTTAAAGTTGGTATTTTTTCCAATAATCGAATCCCAGGCAGGGCCGAGTGTGAGTGTAATTGAGAGGCAGAGTGGAATTGTCCCGGTGCCTTCCCCAGCAGCTGTGGCGAGGGCAGGCACAGAAAGGGCTGAAGCTGCAAGAGTGAGAGCAAGGATTGTCCTGCAGTGGCTGGAGATGGCAAAGGAGGGTGCCCAGGCCGAGGATTTGAGCAGAGGATCTGTGGGCAGGCCCAGGGGCTTCCCCCGCTGGGGAGCCCTGGCTGCTGCTGCGTTGCCTTCAGTGCAGGCTCCATGGGCAGCCTCCCATGGTCCTCCTGCAGCAGGGAAGTCCAAATCTCCAGGGCTTCAGAGCCCTTGAGGTGAGGCTGAGAGGTCCCCCTGTGTTCAGCTGTGCTGGGGCTGTTTCTGTGCTTGGGGACACTTGGAATGGGCCACTCCACTTGGCCACCAGAGCTGCTTCTTTCCACTGCTTCGGCAGGACCCGATGTCCTGGTTGGATGTGTCGTAGTAGAGATGAACAATGACACCTGTTTCTTCCATCATAGCCCAATCTTTATTCCACACAGCTTATATTTACATGGTTAGCAGAAGGCACTGTGCTTAATGCCAGTTGATTAGGAGCTCAGTTCTCTGGTTGGTAATGGTGAGTGTACGTGTCAATTGAAACTTGTCTCTCTAAAAATGTTTACATACTTCTACTGATTCTCATGGGACAGATCCCTTGTTACAACAGGTGCACTTGTTTTTCTCCCCAAGAATAGTTTGTTGTGTTAATGAACTTTTCATTCTCAAGATGTTTATGCATGGGAACTTATCAGGCTAGCAGCTAGCTATACTTAGCCAAAGTAACAAGTCCTAAACCATGATTTTACAAGACCTTTCTTTTGTAAGGTTTTACATGTATATAACAGGGTGTTGAGAAGAGCAAAGTCCAAAGGTTGGTGTGCCTCAAATCTCTCCCAGCCTGGGTCTGGAGCTCTGTCACTTGAATGCAGTCATGGGTTTCTTCCCAGCCCCCTCTCCAGGCTGTTCAAACAGGAGGCTGGGTTAAACCCTTCCCCGTCCTCAATTCTAAATCCTCCTGTGCCACTGAACAAGTTTCATACTGTAATAACCGAGCTCTGCTCATTCATTTGGAGGCTCTTTTGGTGTACAAAGCTCTAAGTTGATGCCAGACATGAACAACAGGAGATCCTCCTGCCATCAGTTTTTGGGCCTCAGTTCCCATTAAAGTCGTGGCTGCACAGTTCTGCAGACAATGAGGCCACTCTGGCCACTGGGTTAAACATTTTAGCATAAGAATTCATTTGGCATGGCCCTGTTTAACATTCACAAACAATTCAAATTCTTTTTCCCAGTCTGGAAGGGCCAAGGCAGGAGCCTCAGTTAATTTGCTTTTTAAAATCTTAAAATTCTATTTTCCTTCTGGTATCCATTCATCCAGTTTCCTGACTGGCAGGATAGGAGCATTATAGGGAGACATTCCTGGCTACAAAAGCCCTGCCTTTAGTAGGGACTCAATAACAGTCTGTGAGCCCTTCCTTCCCTCCCTTGGAACAGGGGATTGCTTTTAGACACCTCTTGTCCTGGTTGCTTCAGGGTAATTTGGAGAGGCTCCATATCTAATTTTCCTTATTTTGCTGGGGCTGCCCACACTTCTGTATTCACTTCAGCCTAGGCTCTGCCAGACATTTGTCAGGGAGTTAAAAAAGCATTAGCTTCTGTTTTACATTTTAGAATATAAATTTGTATTTCCACATTAGCCATCTAATCCCTTCCCAGTACATTACAATCACAATTAGGAGGAAGCAGAAATCCATGCGTTTCAAATCTGTCTCCCACATCTGCTAATAATGGTTGAAGAAAACACACCAGCTCATGTTTCCCACTTATTCACTCAATAATCAAAGACATTTTTGGCATTTTCCCCCCCTTAGATCTAAGATTCAGAATGGATCAAGAGGCCCCTCAGGAATGGCCTCCTCTGGATCCAGAGCCACCCTGGATGTTCCCAAGGGCTGCAGTGTGGTGGGTCCCTGGTGGAATGGGAGCTGTGAGACCGCTAAGAATCCGTGTCCATCAAGGGCTGGACTTGCTCGTGCTGAGGGTGCTCCTGTCTGTGCTTGCAGTGTCCTTGTGCCCTGCAGCTGGAAGGCTGATTCCTTGCCAGGGGCTGTTTGGGTGGGCTGTCCCCTGGCCAGGAGGGCAATGCCTGTGCCAGGTGCTTGTGGCCGAGGGTGTCCCCTGGGTGCTGGGGCCCCCTTGGGCCCTGGGCTTGATCCCTCAGGGGCTGTAGGAACTGTGCCATGGCCTTTGCCTTCAGCTTGGCCTTTTGCTCATCCCTTGCTGCATTCAGCTGCTGAGCCTTTGGGAGCAAGTGCTGCAGGGGCTTCTTGTGGCCCTGCTGGAGCCCCCCTCAGTGCCTGTGGGTGCTCATCCTGTGGCAGGTGCTGAGCTTTCTGCAAAATCCTTCCTTTCTCCAGGGACCCAGCACAAAATGCTTTCAAGATCATCTGGATCCTTGCAGGTCTAATCCCCATTTCTGAGCTGTTCCTTCCTGGTGCTGGCTGTGCTGAGGCTCCCCTCCCCAGCCCGTATCCCAGAGCCGGTCCCTGTCCTGCCGCAGTGTCCAAAGGCGGCCCCCCCGGCGGGCAGGGCCGGCAGCTCCACGGGGCCGGGCAGCGGCCGGGGCGTCCCGCAGCCTCCTGGGGGCCGGGGGCCACTGCCGGCCCTGCCCGGGGGGTGCTGGGGTCAGGCAGCGCCCGGCGCTGAGCCCCGGCTGCCCCACAGCCCCGGCCCGGCCCCACAGCTCCCCACAGGCCCCCAGCCCGTGCTCCCGGTGCCGCAGCTCTGCGCCCGCTCCTGCCGCTCCCAGCTCAGAGAAACCCCCTGAAATCCTGACCTCCTTCTTTTCCTGTCCTGGAAACAGGTGATGTAAAGGATCTGGATCAGTGGGCAAATTTTGAGGATAAGACAGTTCTGTAAAATATCCCAGTCCTCAGTATTTTTCTTTTCCTCCTCTTTGCCATCATCATTTTTCTTACCCCATAGCTTGTTCCTGCTGCTTCTTGCCTTAACCATAGTCCTGCACACTCCCCTTCAGCCAATCCCTTTCCAGCACACCAACATCATCCTGCAGCTCCCAGTTGTCTAAATCCCTTCTCAACTTCCCTCACTGCCCCTGTGGGTGTTCCTGTCCTTAATTACCTCTGGGAGAATGTGCAAACGACCTCAACATGCTCACCTTTTGCATATAAATACAATATTCATGGCTCTGTTAAGTCTTTGTTTTTCTTCTCAAAATTCAGAAATTTAGCAGGAGCTTGACTGAGTAGCAGTTCCTGTCAATTAATAACATTTTCTGAAACTGATGGTTTCTTCTGTCACTTCTGTCTACAAGTCCTTGGTCTTATCTCCAAGCAGGTTCACACCATCTGTTTGTAAAGTCACTTTCATCTCATTCCTTTCAACACGATGGGAAAGACAGGGAAATCCATAAAAACTCACCCAAACTGAGTGAGAGAGGGGGCTGGGTCAGCCCCAAACTGAGCCGGAGGGAAGATGGGGTTTGGGAGGATGGTGGCAAAGGGGTGGGAAAGGATAAGGGATGGGGGGATAGCAGGAAAGGGGTTCATGGGAGGGGTTGTCCTTTTGTTTCCCCATCACTTGATCCCTGGAGGGATTCCCCGGGGCTCTGTGAAGGTATGGATCCGCACTCGGGGGGTGGTCCCTAAATCACCTGGAGTGGTTCCCCTCCACTCAGCAGCTGGTGCTATGGCTATGGGGCAGACGAGTGTGGGAAAGGGGCATCCAGGGTAGGCATAGAGGAGAAGAGGAAGAGGGAGAGAGGAGAAGGAGGAACAGGAATCAGAGCAGAAGCATGAGGTTCCCTCTCAGAAGTTACCAGGGAAGTGAAGCTTGCCCAAATATATCAGGGAGTCCTGTAGTGATTCTTCTGAGAGGAGTGTTTGGAGTTTGCAGATTCCAGAATGGACACCCAAATATCTTTGTGGTCACTGGGAGGGCTTGGTTTCCTGGGGATCTTGCAGGATCCCAAAGCTGAGTTGCAGATCCCCCTTTGGGGGTCCATGTGATGTTCATGAGGTACTGACAGTGGGAGGACATCAGTCTTGGGTACCCCCCAGGTGAGTGGTGGAGGGGTAACGCAAAACCCCTGGGGTGGGAAAAGTGGAGAGGGATGATCCCAGAGCTGGGTGGGACCCAGCAGCCTGAAGGAGGGAGGAGAAGATCCTGGAGTGTGGGGACCCCTGGGATCCCTGGAACCCCAGAGCAGAGAGTCAGAAGAGAAGGGACCACTGGGACACTCAAAACCCCTTGGATCATCTGTAGGCAAGACCCCAGAGAGGGGGAATCCCAGGAGCCACGGGACCCCCATCAGCCCAGAGAAGGAAAGTCAGCAAACCCCAGAGTAGAGAGACAAGAGAGGTGGATCTCCTCCAAGATTATTTTGGAACCTGGTGCTTCACAGACTTTTTTGGACACAAAACCCCTGGAGACTTCCAGAGATGGACCTCTGCAGGAAGAACCCCCAGCCCAAGGCGCTCACACCTTGTTTTTTCCCCCAAACCAGGATTTGTCATTACCAAGTCGTGGCCAGATGGAGGAGGAGGAAAAGCCCCAAGCATCCCACACAAGGAGGGGCTGCAAACCAAGCATAGGAAGCTGCAGGGAGGGAAGACCCACCCTGTGCCAGGATGGTGACCAGAGATCCAGCCAGAGCTCAGAGCTGGGGGAGACGTCTCAGGCTGAGGAGAAGCCCCACAAGTGCTTGGAATGTGGAAAGGGCTTCAGGTACAGCTCCCATCTGAGAGAACACCAGGTGATCCACACTGGGGAAAAGCCCTACGAGTGTGGGGAATGTGGGAAGAGCTTCAGCCGGAGCTCCAACCTCATCAGTCACAGCAAGATCCACACTGGGGAAATGCCCTACACCTGCTTGGAATGTGGGAAGAGCTTCAGGCGGAAGTCCAGTCTGCGGGAACACCAGATGCTCCACACAGGCGAGAGGCCCTACGAGTGTCCCCAGTGTGGGAAGAGGTTTCGGAGGTCCTCCCGTCTCCTCCTGCATCAGCGGATTCACACAGAGGAGAGGCCCTTCTGCTGCCCCGACTGTGGGAAGGGCTTCAAGCAAAACTCCGCTGTCCTCCTGAACTGGTGCCTCCACAATGGGGAGAGGCCCTATGAGTGCCCCAAGTGCAGGAAGAGCTTCGTTCGCTGCTCCAACTCCATCCCCCATGGGAGGATCAGTGTTGGATGATCCCCAGTGACCACTATTGGGCAGAGCCCTGGTGATCCCTCTTCTGGGTGATCCATGTTGAGTGGGGGGAAAGCGTTGAAGAGATTTCTTTCCCTTCTCCTTGTGCTGCTGTGATTTGTTTGGTAATAAATTCACTCCCTGTGCCCAAGCTGAGTCTGTTTTGCCTGTGCCAGCGCTCAGGGCTGGATGTCTACCAGTCCTTCTTTCGACTTCTGGGCCTTTCATGTATTTCCTGTCCCTGTGCAGTTGCAGAGGGCAGGGACAGAGAGGTTTTGGTGGCTCTTGACATCCATGCAGGAGCAACCTAGCCCCAGGGTTCCAAGGGGCTTGTGGGGCTCCCCCATTTGCGGGACATCCCCACTGGAGGAGGGTGTCCCCGCTTTGCTGCTGCCTCAGCCCTCAGGCTGCGCTCAGGCAAGCAGAGAACGCCCTCACCTGGGGCCTCATTTTTGGGCAGACCTGAGCCCCTGGACATCTGGAACCCCATTTTTTGGGGTGTATTGGGTTTACACACGACCTTGTTTTGGTAGTGGGGTGGGTTCGGGGAGAAGATTCTGGAAGTTTCCTCTGTGTCCACCAGAGCCAATCCCTGGTGGCACCAAAGATGGAGGTGCCAGATGCAGAGATTCCCCCCCGCCCCAGCCCCTGGAGGAGCCCCTCCTGGAGCAGGGGGATGCCTGAGGCTGTGACCCCATGGTCACAGGAGCTGCCTGTCCTGGCAGGACTGACCCTGTGGCAGAGTGACCCCCAAGGCTGCAGCAGTGTGAGGGGGCTGCTACCTGTGGGATGGACTCACATCAGAGCCGGGCAGTGCTGGAGATTTGGGTGTCTCTGGGAGTTTTTGTCCCATTTGTCACCCGGAAACATGCTGGGAACAGAAGGGGGTGACACACATGGGTGACTGAGGTCTCTCAGGGGTGACTGCTGGCTCTGGCACAGCCCTGAAATCGTTTGGGAGAGGGCAGAGGCAAAGGGCTCGTCCACTTTGCAGTGTCAGGCGCTTCGCTCCTGGACTTTCCTGCCCGTGCCCACTGCTCCTGGGCCACAGAGAAGGACTCGGTCATGTCCTCTCAAAACCTCCCTGGGAATCACCCCAGAGCCCTCAGCCCTCCTTGTGCCCATCGCTCAGGGCCTCTTGTCCCTCTCAGTGGCTCCCAGGGCTCACCCAGTCCATCTCAGCGTGTGTGGAGCTGCCGCCCATCAGCCAATCAGAGCACGGCCCTCTTGATGACTCATCAGTTGCCAGGCAGCGCCTGAACTGTTGTGGTGTGTGGTTTTTATGGATACGGAGACTTCCAGAGCTGGACCTGGGTAGGAGGCCCCAGCCCAAGGCACTCACCACTTGTTTTTCCCTTAAAACAGGATTTGCCATTCTCAAGCTGTGGCCAGATGGAGAAGGAGGAAAAGCCCTGGAGATCCCACACAAGGAGGGGCTCCAAACCCAGTCCAGGGAGCTGCAAGGATGAAAGACATCACTACGCCAGGACGGCAGCCAGAGATCCAGTTGGAGTTCAGAGCTGGGGGAGAAGTCTCAGGCCTGGTAGAAGCTCAAGTGCTTGGAATGTGGGAAGAGCTTCAGTTACAGCTCCAACCTGATCCGGCACCAGAGGATCCACACTGGGGAAAAGCCCTACAAGTGTGGGCAATGTGGGAAGAACTTCAGGTGGAGCTATGAGTGTCCCAAATGTGGGAAGAAATTTCAGATCAGCTTCTCTCCTGGTACATCAGCAGATTCACACAGAGGAGGGGCCCTTCGACTGCAGGAAGGGCTTCAAGTGAAATGCCCACCTTGTCAGGCACTGGTGCATCCACACAGGGGAGAGGCCCTATGAGTGTCCCAAGTGTGGGAAGAGCTGCTCACAGAAGCCTCACTTGGCCAAACATCAATGGAGGCACCAGTAAGGGAAGCCCTGCGAGTGCCCCAAGTGCAGGAAGAGCTTCGTGCACTGCTCCAGCTCCATCCCCCATGGGAGGATCGGCATTGAATGATCCATAGTGACCCCCATGGGGCTGAGCCCTGGTGATCCGTGTTGGGAAGACACCTGACTCGTGGTCTTCTCGTCTTCCTGGCTCCCCGTGGGCACCGAGATGAACACAGGGGCAGGAGGATTCCTGCTCCTATTCCTGTTCCTGCTCCTCCTCTTCCTCCCACTTCTCCTCCTCCTCCCGCTCATCCAATTTTCGAATCCCACCTCCTTCTACTCTTCTTTCCAGCCCTTCTCCTGCTCCTTCCTCTGCCCGCCTCCTCCTCCTCCATCCCTTCTGCTTCCTCTGGGTCTAGCCCCCACCCTTGCCCCCGCCTTCTCCCAGTTCCTATGCATCCCGTGGGAGGAGCTAGTTTGAAGCCAGGGCAGGTCTGGCTGAGGCAGTGCTGGGCTCTTGACCCAGCGTGGGTGCCCACCACGCGCCCCCTGCCCAAATTACCCTGGCAGCTTGAGGGTCCCAGCGCCTTTTGGGGTTCGCTGGGTGCCGCGTTGGGGTTCAGGTGCCTCGTGAGGCCATCCCCAGAGCGAGGTGACACAGGGGGCAGACATGGGGGTCCACATTCCCGATCCATCCCATGCCCCGTTCGGTCCCCCCAATCTCAAACCCCCCACAGGATCCCCCCCAAGTCTGTCCACACTGCCCCCCAATAAACGGGACAGGGGTGAACTGGGAAGCTTTATTGGGAACACTGAGAGGGCCAGGCAGGGACAGTGACAGCGGGGCTGGGGGCCACATGACGCCCCCAAAATCAGCGCAGGGTCGGAGCGGGGGGTCCCGGCCAGGCCTGAGGCCACAGGGAGGGGCTGCGGCAGCCGGCTGAGGAGCTCTGTGGGCAGAGAAAATGGGGTAACACGAGGCTGGGGAGCCCTGGGAGAGCATACACACTCCAGGGAAGGGAGGACACAAGCCCTGGACACCTTCTCCTTTCTTGCACAGGTAGAAGCCGAAGCCCCCAATCCCCATCAACATCTTGCTGCAGGTGGCATCTGATAACATCTCTGGGGCGTCTGCAGGGGTCAGGATCCCCAAAAATCTCTCACAGACACCCCAAGCCGCTCCAAGCCCCCTCCCAATTACCTCCAGCCCATCCAGGACTGCCTGAAACCTCCTCGCAGTCCCTTCCCAGCCTCCCCATGACCCACCAAAGCCTCTTGAATCCCTCTCAGGATTCCACAGCGCCCTCCCAGTTGCCCCCCACTGCCCCAAGACCCCCAAACCCTCTCCCAGTCCTTTCCCAGCCCCACCAGGACTCACCAAGATCCCTCTCAGTCTCTTTCCAGCACAACCAACCTCATTCCAGCCCTCACTTTGATATATGGAAAGAAAACTCTATAACCCACAGAGTAAGTTATAAGACTAGGTATGTATTTATTCAGTCCTGAGGTACATGAGCAGTAGCTCCTCCAAAAACATGCACACCCTGGAGACTTGCCCCTCTCTTTTTATTCTATACAAACCAGGGTTACACCTAATACATATTAATTTCCTAACCCCGCCTGTCCCCACTTCATATTAAAATTACCTCCACACCTCTTTGAGGCTGCGCACTGCTACTTGTTGGTCACTGGGGGTCGTCTTGGGGTCTTTGGGATGAAGTCAGTGATCTTCCTCTCAGTCGAACTTTTCACCTTGTCTCCTTGCACATGCTCCTTTTAGTCCTTTGACCATCTTTTGGACTTTGATACCATTTCTCCTGGCTTAGGGGTCCAGAAAATTCCCTTATCCTGTAGTGCCTTTGTCTCTGCATCCTGTTTGCACATTCTAGCTCCTTATCTTATGTTGTAGTCTCGCTCTCTTCCTACTCTTGTGGGAGCAGTAAGTATTTCATATGGTTTTGGGGGCCCTCTTCTTTTAGTCGAATCATTTACTTATACTTGATTCCTAATTTTTAATTTCTCTGTTTCAGTGGGAGAATCATCCCTCTACCCACTCCAACATGTGCTGGCATTGTCTATGTTATATAGGGTGTTTTAGACCAGTGGCATTTATTTCCTACCACAAGTTCAGGGAAATCAGTTGGGAATCCAAGTATGTGATGATTTAATTAGAGAAAAGCCAAAAATTGATGCAGCCCTGGCTTCTGAGAGCCAAAAAATTGGGAAAAGATGAACAGCCATCAGAACATATCCTGCAACACCATGGACCAGCCCCAGGGAACCCTGATGAATTCATAGCAGGAGCCAGAGAATCCATTTATCATTTCACTGGCATAATTAGATTACAGGATGTCCTCAAAATAACACCCAACCAGACAGCTCCAGCTCCTGACCTTCTTCCCGACCAATCTACTCAGATGAGGAATGCAACATTTCACCATGGGATGGGATCAGATTATCTTTTAGCAGGAAAAGGAGGCAGTTTGTGGAAACTTAAATGACTCAAACTGCTGTTGGCAAAAATATGAGAACAGAAAAGTGGTAAAATACATAACAAAAAAAAAATAAGAAAGCAGCTCACGTATCAGTCCAAACATGGAAAGCATGGGAATGGGACACATTTCCATGTTTCTGTTATAGATACATTATTGGATTTTTGCAAATATTAAAATGAATCTTATATGTATAATTTTGGAAAACTTTCCTGTATTAATATAATTTTATTTCTCCTACTGATGAAACTTAAAAATAGTGGTGTAATACAGATATATTTTTTTAAGCTGTAGTATACAATTAAAATAAAGACTGTATTTGTTCATATAACCCAGAAAATGAAAATATAATCAGAACCCCCTCCCCACATTCCTAAATTATCTTATCCAGATGAAGAAAGCAGTGACAAGAGCTCCAAGGGAAAAATTTACTGCATCTCTGTTACCAGAGAGTGTAAGACTCAATAGAGCCAAGAAGCTTATCTGTTGGGGAGGGGGAAGTTGAAACTGAATAAAAGAACATCTAAAACTTAAGAGAAATGTTTGAATCATGCATAAGAATCTAAGAATATGCAAGAGACTAGGGTTTTAAAGGGACAATCCTTTGTGTGCTGTTGCTTAAATGCAGAAACACTGGGGCACATTTGTTCATTTTGCATTGTTTGTCTCCTAATCTCCTTTTTCTAAAACTTTTAAAATTACACCAAAAAGGTGATTTTCCCACCTTTTTGGCGAGGTTTTCACAGTTCCCTGGCAGACCATGAGTTAAACAAATGCTATTTCTCTTCTCATGTACTACAGCAACTCTCATCTTTTTACCATGCACCACACCTTGCTGAGTGCAGCTCATTCAGCAGCTGAGCAAGGGGATGCAGGTAGCAGCCAGGCCTCCTGAGCCACAAACGGCTACAAAAGGACAGAGAATGAGGGCACTGAGAGCAATCCTAAAACTAAAGAAGACCTAGGAAAAGAGGCTGAGTCAATGGTAATTAAAGTTTGCAAAGACTGGGAAAATTAGAAGAAGAGAGATTGAACAGAATAAGATTAATATGTCCTTACAAATAGATGCTGTGAATCTACTTGGAGATAGGGCCGGGACTTGTATATAAGAAAGCAGTGAGAGAAATCATCAGTTACATAAAATGTTACTAATTGATAAGGACTGCTGCTCAGACCAAGTCCTGCTACATTCCTGAACTTCCAGAAGAACAAAGACTTCACAGAGCCAGGAATATCGGATGTTATACAAAAAGGACATGCAGCAGGCGGATCGGGAAGGCTGAACCTTCCAAGCACCTCCGCCAGTGTTGGGCAAAGGGACAGGGACATGCGGCCGGGAAAATCAGGACAAAAACGAGGCCGCGTCCTCCAACAACCGGAGAGAGCGCATGGCAAATGCCCCATGGCCTCTCCCTTTGGGCAGCAATAAAGTCACTTGCACACCACTCCTCTGGCTCCTTGGGCCACACAAACCTCTGGCGCCGGGAATTTTCCCGCCCAGCCCCGGGCACAGCGCAGCCACCTCCGGCCTCCCGACACGAAGCGGGACGAGCCAGCGCTGCTCCGCCACCGCCTCCTGCCGAGGCCCCAGCGGCAAGGAGACCGCGGGCAGCCGCTCCCGCAGCGCCCTCAGCCCAGGGCCAACACGGGCCGGCCACGGCACAAGCCACCCGCCACAGCCCCCTGCCGCCCCCTCCCGGGCCCGCAGCGAGCCCCGAGCCCCCGCAGAACCGAGCGCGGCTCCCACCTGCGATGGCCGGGGCCGCCTCCGAGCTCCGCCGCCGCCTCACCGGGCTCCGGCCGCTGCTGCCGCCGCTGCCGGGCCCGCACAGACGCTCCGGCAATGGCGGCTCTCCTGCCCCACGGCCGCCCTGGGGGCGCCAGCGGGGCCGGGCTTGTCCCCGCTCTGCCCAATCAGCGCGCGCCAGAACCACGAGTGACGGCAGAAGCAGCCAATCGCAGCCAGTGGCGGGCTCTGCACACGGCACAGCCCCGCCCCGCGCTCTCAGGGCCCGCCCCGGGCTGCGTGAGGGGAAAGGCGGGGATGGGGAACAGCCCCGGAACGGGCCCGGTCCGCGCCGCCATTGAGCTCCCAACACAAACAAAGTTCTCCGCAGCTCCCGGCCCGCCTTGCCCAGTCCCTGGTCTTGAGGGTCTCCGGCTCAGCGGGAAGTCCTTCAGGCTCACTTGTCCTACCCCTTAATTAGGAGCATCAGTTCATCGCTTTGAATTCTCCGCAGAAACAGAAAACTGTCCCAAATCCCTGTGGAAGAATAGGGGAGGAGAAAGATTTTTGGCAGAAAACATCAGAAACATAGAGCAGGGTCATGAGAAGTATATGAAGACCTTTAAAACCAGTTTTACCCCACCCCTCCCTCCTTCCAGCTCTGCCTCCTGCACCGGCAGTGCAGGAACACAGGGAATGGAGCCATGGTCACTTCATCCCCCAGGGCTTTTCCCGTTGCTCAGGGACAGGAGTCGTTCCCCTGCTGCACCCTGGGGTCCCTCCCACTGGAGACTTCTCCAGGAACTTCTCCAACCTGAGTTCATCCCATGGGGAACAGCCCCCTCACAGTGCTGCAGCGTGGGTCACTCTGCCACGGGGTCAGTCCTTCCAGGACAGGCAGCACCAGCTCCTCTGTCCACAGGTGTCACAGCCTCATCTCAGGCATTGCCCTGCTCCACCATGGGCTTCTCCAGGGGCTGTGGGTGGATCTCCATCCCTGTGAATCTCTGCATCCAATACCTCCATTTTTGGAGCCACCAGGGACTGGATCTGCTGGATACAGAGGAAACTTCGCAAACCTTCTCTAAGAACCTAGTCCTGTAGAAAACCCAACTACCAAAATGAGGCTGTGCAAACCCAATACAGAGGAAACAACAGGCACCCAGATATCCAGCAGCTCTGGTACACCCCAAAATGGGTATCCAGATGTCCAGGGGCTCAGGTGTGCCCAAAAATGAGGCCCCAGGTGAGGGCGTTCTCTGCTTGGTTGAGCCCTGGGCTGCGGCTGCACCAAGTGGGGACACCCTCCTCCAGCAGGGATGTCCCGCAAATGGGGGAGCCCCACAAAGCCCTCAGGACCCCCGGGGCTGGGCTGGCCTTGCGTGGATGATGGGAGCCACCAAAAACTCTCTGTCCCTGCCCTCTGCAACTGCACAGGGACATGAACTACAAGGAGAGGCCCAGGAGCCGGGAGAAGGATGGGGAGGGATCCTGGTTCCAGCATTGACACGAGCACAACAGACCCAGCCTGGGCACAGGGAGTGAATTTATTCACAGCAGGACCAAAGGAGAAAGGAGAGAAATCTCTCCAACATCTTCCCCCCCACCCAACAGGGATATGGGGGATGGGGTCTGCAATGAGACAGCCACACTTGGGATGAAGAGCTTGGGGTGATCTGGTTACTGATGAGGTTTTGGGGCACCTTCCAGTTCTGAGGGATGAGTAACTGGGAGATGGGAGGCACCTGGGTCTGACAATGGAGTGGGGCCCCACATGGAAGGACCTGAGGAGCCCATATTAGGGAAGATCCTGCTGCTTTCTATCAGTTTTGGGGAGTTATAAATGGCTTTGCGGGGTTTCCCGGTAAGTTCAGGGTGTGGAGGTGACTCTTTCTTGGGAGAATCCTTAATGCTTTTTGCCAATTTTGGGGGTTCTGATGCCGCCTGCCCACGCTTCAAACTGGACTCGACTAGTGCTCTCAGCTCTTCATGGGGTGGGACCGCAGCCCCCCTCCCCGCCCCAGCCCAGCGCGACTGCTTTGGGGCTGGCGGCCCCTGCCAGGCACTGGGGATGGGGTGTGTGGGGGAGCTGGGGCTGTACTGGTGGTACTGGTGGTGCTGGGAGCTCACCTGTCGGGGGGCCAGTGGGATGTGGGTGAACATGTGTGCTCCCTCCAGGGACCCCCAGCCTGGTGTCACCCCCTTTTCTCTGCCCACAGAGCTCCTGAGCCGGCAGGGGCAGCAGCCCCTCCCCGTGGCCTCAGGCCCAGCCAGGACCCCCCGCTCCATCACCTGCTGATTTTGGGGTGGTCATGTGCCCATCCCAGCCCCGCTGTCACTCTGCCCATGCCCGCTGCTCACAGTATTCCCAATAAAGCTTCCTGTTCACCCCGGTCCCGTTTATTGGGGGGCAGTGGGGAGGGAGTTGGGGGACGCTGCAAGGGTGGCCATGATGGGGGGGGGAACCCATCTCTGGGATGGATCAGGAATGGGGATCCCATGTGTTCCCCACCATGTCCCACTGCTTTGGGGACTCCATGGGAGGCACCTGAACTCCAGAATGACACCCAGCGAACCCCAAAAGTCACCGGGACCCCTTGAAGCCACCAGGGAAACTTGGGGAGGGCATGCATGAAGGGTGCCCAGGCCAGGCCAAAAGCCCAGCTCTGCTCCAGCTCTATCCCATCTCCTGAGGGATGTGATGGCAATGGGCAAATGAGGGGGTAATGGTGGGCACTGGGTCTGAGAAAAGCAGAAGGGATGGAGGAGCAGGAGAGCAGAGGAGGGAGTGGGAGAAGGGTCTGAGAAAAGAGGAGGTGGGTTTAGAAAGGAGGCGTGGGACCCCTCTTTCCCCCACCCTTTCACCCCTTCTCCACTGCCCCCCAATCCACCACCCCTGTCCCCTGTGCTTGGTTTTGGGGGTTCCAGGCCCCTCCTCCTCAGTCTGGGGGTCCCATCCCCCTTTTCACTCAATTCGGTCAGCTCCTGACAGTTTTTTCCTGGGAAGAATCTCTGAGTTTGGTGATTTTTGTGATGCAACTATGGAGGGGGACAGCTCTGTCTGGCTCTCCCCTCCCTGCTCTGGCCTCCCAGGTGCCCCAGACACCATAGGGGTGCTAGAACTGCCCTCCTGGGGACAAGGATGTTCATTCCTTTCCAGGAGCTCAATACCCGGCTGGGGCTCCAGGCCAGGGGGTCCATCAGGGTCTCCCAACACAGCCACAGCCGCTCGGCCTGGGCTCCCCAAAGCCCTCAGCAAGCCCCAGGTCCCTGCCAGGAACCCTCAACTGCCTCAAACCCAGCATCCCCCACAGCCCCTGCCAGTTCCCCCCATGGCAGCAGCCATGGCCATGGCCCCACATGTCACTGGCCATGTCCCACCATGTCCTCACCCATGGCTGTGTCCCCACCATGTTTCCATCCCTGTCACTGTCCCCCACGTCTCCATCTGTGCCGGTGTCCCCCCGTGTCTCCATGAATGGCCACATCTATGTCCATGTGTCCCCACATCACTCTCCATGTCTATGTCCCTCAACATCCCAACCCATCTCTTAGTTCAGTGTCTTTATTCTTAAACCAAAAGTTGGATATTTTAAAGAGATAAAAATAAATGAAAAGCAAATCAAGGCCAAAAGAAAAGGATTCCAGTGTCTGTGCTGGCTGAAGGTCCACGTACTTGGATGCATGGGAAGAACCTCTTTTGGAGGGGTTTCCAGACCACTGTCTGTAAACTGCTGGTCTTTGACCCAGTTCATCACTGTTTGGCTGTGAAAGACACCCTTGGGCAATAAGAAATTAACACTGTGGAATCACAGAAGTTGGAAATGACCTCCAAGACCATCCAGTATTCCTTGATGCCACCAGAAGATATGACTGAATGCAAAAGACTTTTTCGGGTTGCAAGTCAACAGATCTACCCTCGCCAAGGAATTCCCATTGTTGGTCTGCGTCCTGATGGATGTTCCTACTCCAGCATTCATCCAGGTCCCCACAGGGAGACAGGAAGATGCGGACTCTCCCCAGCCAGGTGTCTTCCCAACATGGATCACCAGGGCTCTGCCCAACGGGGGTCACTGGGGATCATCCAATACGGATCCTCCCATAGGTGATGGAGCTGGAGCACCACAAGAAGCTCTTCCTGCACTTGGGGCACTCACAGGGATTCCCTTACTGGTGCCTCCGTTGGTGCTGGGTCAAGGTTGAGCTCTGTGAGAAGCTCTTCCCACACTGGGGACACTCGTAGGGCCTCTCCCCACTGTGGATGCGCCGGTGGAGAGTGAGGTGGGAGTTGCGGTTGAAGCCCTTCCCGCAGTCGGGGCAGTGGAAGGGCCTCTCGTCTGTGTGAATCCGCTCATGTAGGAGCACATTGCAGCTGGTCTGAAACCTCTTCCCACACTCAGGACACTCATAGGGCCTCTCCCCAGTGTGGATGCGCTGGTGGTTTCTCAGGTTGGACAACCGCCCAAAGCTCTTTCCACATTCCAAGCAGCTATAGGGCTGTTCCCCTGTGTGAATCACCCGGTGTTCAAACAGACCAGAGATGTTCCTGAAGCTCTTCCCACATTCCCCACAGTCGTAGGGCTTTTCCCCAGTGTGGATCCTCTGGTGTTGCATCAGGTGGGAGCGCTGGCTGAAGCTCTTCCCACATTCCCCACATTCATAGGGCTTTTCCCCAGTGTGGATACTCTGGTGCCGGATGAGGTTGGAGCTGTGGCTGAAGCTCTTCCCACATTCCCCACACTTGTAGGGCTTTTCCCCAGTGTGGATCACCTGGTGCCGAATCAGGTCAGAGCTGTAACTGAAGCCCTTCCCACATTCCAAGCACTTGTGGGGCTTCTCGCCATGAGGTTTCTCCACCAGCTCTGAGCTCCGTCTGGACTGCTGGCCACCTTCACAGCACAGGGGGAGTCTTTCCACCCTGCAGCTTCCTGGGTTGGGTTTGCAGCCCCTTCTCATTTGGGCTCTCTTTTCCTCCTCCTCCATCTAGCAATGCCTTGGGAATGACAAATCCTGTTTTGGGGAAAAACAAAAGGAGAGCATGTTTGCCTGGGGGCTGCTCCTTTCCCAAGTTCATCTCAGGAAGTCATTTGGCATCTTGTGTCTGTAAGAACCTCCAAAATATAAAGATTCAGCCCCAAAATCCTCCAAATATAAAGACACAGATCAAAAACTCCCCAAAGATCAGGATTCAGCCAAAACCCCATCCAAAAAAAGAGATTTAGCCCCTGCAAAAAAACAAAGTGTGGGAAACAGTGAAGTTAAGAAAACTTTTAGATGCCATGAAAATAGGCCTCAAAAGAAGAAGCAGAGAACTTAAACTTTGAGCTAGCTGCAGCTGCAAGGTCTGAAAGTAAAGATACAATAATAAAACATGCAAGGACATGAAACAATAGCTGAGTTTTTAGGCTTGGCCAAGACAGACCTTAAGATTGAAGAAAAATATGCTTACCAAGACAGTAGAAAGTTTTAAGTTTAATAACAGAGTATTGTGTATTGTTAATAGAAAGCAAACAAGCAAGCATTGTTTGAGGAAGATGTACGTGTATTTCTAGTGATTAGATAGAACAATTGTCTGTAAGATTTATCAATATGCTATTGGCTGAAAAACTTATAAAATGTTCTGTAACAAAGAGATTTTGGAGCTGCTTGTGGTAGACGTGAGCTTGTGCCATCTCCTGTATCTGTACTTGAGACTGGTTCCCAAAATAAAAGCTCATGACATGTCACCCAGCAGTCCTGTCCCATTTGTGAGAAATTTACCTCCAACACCAAAGCACTAACATTTAGCCCAATAAAGCTCAGAAACACCAAGATTCAGCCCCATGAAAATCATGGATCCCCCTCCCCGGACAGCTGCTGCATGTGTGGGGGGGGTAATGCTCAGAGGGCTGCAGATACAGGGAGGGATGGAACCTTGTGCTGCGTACTCTTCCTGCTCCTTCTCCTCCCATGTCCCTACTCTCCCTCATACTCCTTCCTACTATTCCTCCTTCTCCTGCACAATCCCACTTTCTCCTCCCACAGGCATCATTTAACCATTTTGTTCCTCAACCCTGCTTCTCTTTCCCTTCTCCTCCTGCCCCCAGGCCCAGCACCCACTGCCGCCTCCCTCTTTCCCCCCACTCCCACAGCATCCCACCGCAGGGGCACGGATGGAGCTGGGCCAGCTCGGCCTGGGGCAGCGCTGGGCTCTCGGCCGCTTCCGCCCGCACTCGCTCCCCACTGCAGCCGCTCCCGCCACCACAGCGCGGGGGGGCCCGGCCTTGGCGCTCCCCCCTCCCACCTCCCCAAATTCCCCTCAAGGGGGGCGCCAAGGCCCGGGGGGGAGGGGCACAGCTGGGCTCCAGCTGGTGAACGCTGGGAGCTGTGGGCAGGACACTGCAAGCAGAGACAGGAGCACCCTCAGCAGGAGGAAGTCCAGCCCTTGAGGGACATGGAGTCTTAGTGGTGTCAGAGCTCCCATTACACCAGGGACCCACCACACTGGAGCCCTTAGGAACATCCAGGGTGGGTCTGGATCGAGAGGAGGCATTTCCTGATGGACACAGGGGCCCCTTGATCCACTCTGTTTCTTAGACCTAAGGGGAAAAGTTGTCAAGAAATATTTTAATTCTTCGGTCCATCAGTGGGAAAGATGAGCAGGTATGTTTTTTTAACCAATATTATGAGCTGCAGGGTATAGGTTTAAAATAAATTAATTTCTTTTTCTTCTTAATTGTGAGTTATTAAGAAGGAATAAGATGGCTGGATTGTAATACTGTGAAAGGTGATACAGAGGCTGATGCTGTTGTGTTTTTTTCAACTAGCAGATGTGGGAGACAGATTTGAAACGCATGGATTTCTGCTTCCTCCTAATTGTGATTGTAACATACTACGAAGGGATTAGATGGCTAATGTAGAAATATAAATTTATATTCTAAAATGTAAAACAGAAGCTAATGCTTTTTTAACTCCCTGACAAATGTCTGGCAAGGCCTCAGCTGAAGTGAACCCAGAAGTGTGGGCAGCCCCAGAGAAATAGGCAAAATTAGATATGGAGCCTCTCTAAATCACTCTGAAGCAACCAGGACAAGAGGTGTCTAAAAGCAATCCCCTGTTCCAAGGGAGGTAAGTATGGATGCTAACTATGAAGCAGGGAGCAGAGTGCCCGTGGAATAGCAGGCCGCATAACTTTCTCAGTCTTGCCTGAGAAAGTGGCCTGGGAAATCATAAGGAGGAATTAAAACAATCCTCAGAGATAGAAAACAGCCTTGCAGGTGCTGTTTGTCAGTTTCTTGTTTTCTTGCAAGAGAAGGTCGAGGGGTGGTGTACCCCACTGACCAATGATGGTGATGTGTTAGTTCACTGACCAATAAGAGTTTTACATTTCTGTACTTTCACCTATCAGTCTATAAAAGAAGATCTGAGGTAATAAACCTTATGAGAAAGAACGCTCCTGTTCAACTCACAAGAGAGTCCATGTTGTTCTTCTCGCCATTCCCAATAGCGACATCTGGTGACCCCCGACGTTTGGTGCAGCCGACTGACGATGTACCACCCGCTTCCTCCACAGAGAGGTAAGCGAATATCTCCCACACTCTCCTTGAGGGAGCTGGTCTTTCAGACCACAGGATAGCAGGGCCCTGCCAGTGAGTGGGCCTGGAACAGTTTATCTTGACAAAGCTAGAGCTTAAAGTCTCGGGTTAAGCCACTGCGTTTGCGTAATTGCATTTGCGGGTCGTCAAGATAGACGGGATGAGGAACCAAAGTTCAACTAATGATCAACTTGTCTTTTCTGCGTGGCAGAACACTTTGTCACACGTGGGACTCAGTATTTCCGAAGATGCTATGTGTGTTTTGTTTCAGTGGGAGAAAGCACAGGGTTTTAGTGTGACTGTCAATAATGCCTTTGATCTCGAAGTTTGGCTGTCGGTGAGAGACCGCCTATGGTCTGAGTTAGCTGAAGGGAATACCAGCGTGTGCAGCTTGGCAGCCACCTCGGGCACACTCTTTAAAGCGTTGGAGCGGTGCCAGTCTGGGGACAGTGATGCTGGGACGGAGGATTCAGATGCCGGGGGTGCCTCTTTTGTATACCATGAGAGACTGGGGGATGGGACCAAGGACGAGCAGCGTAGCGCTCCCTCAGCTCTGCCCGGACCCTCAGAGGACTTTGGCCGTGGGCAGAAAAAGTCTGTGCCCCAAAAATCTCCCTCTCCCCAAGAGTTCAAGTATCCGTCACCCACGGAGTTGGGCGCGCAAGCTTCATCAACAGAGAGGCGGCAGGGGAATGGAGACCGCTTGCTTCCGCCTGCGCCCTCTGCGGTGCCTTCACCAGCACCGCAAGCACCGCCGCGGGCGGGCGCAGGAGGGCCTTGGCTGTCGATGGTGTCCTTCGGGCTCCCTGTGCCCTGCTCTCCTGTGCCGCAAGGGACAGCGCAGCAGTCCCCACGGATCACCAGCACGGCGGGGGGAGATGGGCTTTCAGCCCCCCCACGTCCATCCACGGGGCCCACGCATGCGCCAGTGTTGCCATGGCAACCACCGCTGGACACAGCAACAGCAGCTGAGCAGAAGTTTCAGCGAATAGCAGCAACTGCAACTTCACAACAGAGTCAGCTTTGCTCAAAACCTGCAAACTTCAAACCGCTCAGCAACACAGCTGCAGAACCCTACGAACAACAACAGCCTGACAAAGCAATCATGTCTACACCGCAGATAGTTCCACTGGTTACTTCACTGACTACAGAGAGTCAAAAAGCTTTTGACCACAGCCATGTGAACTCTACAAGTCCCTCAGAAACAATTTTCACGACAATAGAAATAATAATACAAATAATATTTGAGGTGAAAATCCAATGGTCAACAAAAAAAAGGAAAAAACTAAAGAAAAAGGGGGGGAATTTTACTTAGGCGATGAAAAATTAAAAGCATTGTAAGTTGCATTGTTAGCTAATCTGTAAATTGTTTATAGATATTGCATAATAGAATTAAGTAAAGTTTCACTAGGTTTAAATCTGAGTGTTAATCTCTACCAGGTTTGAAATTTGAATTCTCTCATGTTTTGTTAAAAAACACTTGTCTAAATTGCAAAATATACATATAGGCAGTGCATATTTGATATCTTCTGGGTTTGTTTTATAAATAACATGAGAAATGGTGATAGTCATTCATCCCAAGAAATTTGGGGGATATTTGCTTTGTTTTAGTATTCTCAATGCATGAATATTTTGAAAGTATTAGAAACTTAGAAAATGAATTATCAAATCTAAATTTTAACTAACAACAATGAAGTTTAATTAGCTTGTGAATTTAAAGACGTATGCTTGTGTTTTATTATCAGCAGGTCCAAGCAATCACATTAAACTCCATCGCCTTCAAAGAGTGATTCAAAAGACATCTGGTGATGCTGAAGAACATCTTCAGCTGTTGGACTTTTCTCTGAGTTTCATTTGTTTAAACTCTAAGCCAAAAATTATTAATTTTCAAAAAATACGTAATGGTAAACTATTGTCGAACACGCTCATGGTACCCTAAAGCATGTTCTGGAAAAACAAAAAATGGGAATGATTGGAGAAACTCCACACAGTTGGTTGGAGAAAGTTCTATATACAATCAGTCATCTCACAGTGCAAAAGAATTCTGATAATCCTGTCATTTTGAATCATTTTCTTTTGTTGCAGTCCTCAGGCGAGACGCACCTGCCTTGAGTGAAAGTTTGGGTGAGGGACCTAACCACTAACAAGTGGCAAGGCCCGTGTGAGCTCATCACTTGGGGTCGTGGGTATGCATGCGTTTCCACAGATGCTGGGATACATTGGATACCTGCGAGGTGCGTTCGCCCTGATCTGCGACACCATGAACAGAAAGCAGCCAACAGGCAGCCCTTGGATGATGATCAAGATACCGATCATCATTCAGATGGTCCTTCCACATGCAGAGAGTGAGCATTCTTCCCTGTTGACAAGTTAGACTGTCAGTTTTAAGCAGACTAACGATGTTTTATTTGCTGTGTGTGTTAGTTCACTGAACTAGTTGTATTAGAGTCACCCATCAGGTCCTTGCAAGGAAAACAATCCTTAGACATCAAGAATTCAGTAACATAGGCCAGAAAATCTCCCTGATCATTCTAAATCAGTGTCCACTCAAAATTCTGTTAATATCTGAAAGGAGACCTCTTGTGCTGTGCTTGTTCTCTTTCCTGCAAGGGCCCAGAAGGAGATTACAAACACTGCTTTTTATTTTAAAACAAAAAGGGGGAATTATGGATGCTAACTATGAAGCAGGGAGCAGAGTGCCCGTGGAATAGCAGGCCGCATAACTTTCTCAGTCTTGCCTGAGAAAGTGGCCTGGGAAATCATAAGGAGGAATTAAAACAATCCTCAGAGATAGAAAACAGCCTTGCAGGTGCTGTTTGTCAGTTTCTTGTTTTCTTGCAAGAGAAGGTCGAGGGGTGGTGTACCCCACTGACCAATGATGGTGATGTGTTAGTTCACTGACCAATAAGAGTTTTACATTTCTGTACTTTCACGTATTGGTCTATAAAAGAAGATCAGAGGTAATAAACCTTATGAGAAAGAACTCTCCTGTTCAACTCACAAGAGAGTCCATGCTGTTCTTCTTGCCGCTCCCAATAGAGGAACAGGGAAGGAAGGGCTCGCAGCCTGTCTGTGAGTCCTGCTCAAGGCACGGCTTTGGGAGCCAGGGATGGCTCCCTAGAATGCTCCTATCCTGCCAAACAAGAAATCCAATGGAATCCACAGAATGCTGCAGGACCCAAGAATAAGAAATGAGATGATGAAACCGAGGCACCCCACAGTCTCAGATCCTTACACCATCCTGAACCAGGTGCCCCCCTCACACTGCTGCCATTCACAACTTGATGCAAAAGATGCTTTCTGGGGATGCCCACTTCCAGAGGATGCAAAAAGAATTCTGCCTTTGAGTGGGAACAAGAGGTAGAAGGGAAAATGCTGAAGACATGGACGGTCCTTCTGCAGGGATGCACGGAAGCACTGCCCTTATTCAGGCTCTCCCCCAGGGTCTGGGTTAATGCAGGATGTGGATGACTTGCTCCAATCAGGAGGACAAAGAGAAGTGGTAGAAGAAGCCTCTGTGAAATGCCTTCATTTTCAGGCTAAAAAGCACCTTTGAGAATCTGGGGGGGAAAAGGGGTGCAAATGGTGGAGAAAAAGGTTAAATATTTGGGACATATTTCGACTGAAAGTTTTAGTGTATTGACCCTGAGAGGGTCCAGGGAATCTCAGACGTAACACTACCCAGGACTAAAAAAGAGCTGCGACAAATATGAGGGTTAATAGGGAATTGCAGGGCTTGGATTGAGGATCCTCTATTCTAGCCAGAACTTTGTAAGACTTTTTAACCCCAGACAGCCTCAATGATATGGTATAGATATGAGAATGTAAACAAAACGAGAAAATGAAGAAACAAAATGATTGAAGCCCCAGCCATGGCTCTTCCAGAATCAGAAAAAAAAAAAAAAAAAAAAAAAAATTTTACGTGAATGTTAAACAGGGCCATGCCAAATGAATTCTTATGCTAAAATGTTTAACCCAGTGGCCAGAGTGGCCTCATTGCCTGCAGAACTGTGCATCCACGACTTTAATGGGAACTGTGGCCCAAAAACTGATGGCAGGAGGATCTCCTGTTGTTCAAGTCTAGCATCAACTTAGAGCTTTGTACATCAAGAGCCTCCAAATGAATGAGCAGAGCTCAGTTATTACAGTATGAAACTTGTTTAATAGCACAGGAGGATTTGGAATTGAGGACAGGGGAAGGGTTTAACCCAGCCTCCTGTTTGAACAGCCTGGAGAGGGGGCTGGGAAGAAACCCATGACTGCATTCAAGTGACAGAGCTCCAGACCCAGGCTGGGAGAGATTTATGAGCATTCCCTGGACTGAGAGACAAAATGTGTTTCTGGATGGGTTTTGAAGGGCAGCAGAAGGGAAAAGAGTGACAAGACTCGCTATTGTTAAGGAAAGGGAATTAGACAAAGCACTGGTTACTGCCCCCATGGTCAGCTCAACCTGCTGAGTTGGGGGTGCTTGTAAAAGCCTGGCACTGAAATGCCCTGAGCAGGAAGGCTTAAATATCTTCTGCTGACACCAGGGCAGCTAACAGGGTGCCAAAAGCAATTCTGATTTCCTCAGCAATCACTGGATTAGTTATCAAGGGATTTCTAAAACAATTCCAAGTAAAAGGATTGTGGAGGCAATATAATTAGGTGGAGAACTCATTTTACAGGAAAGATCCTTCAGGGGCTTATGGCAGCTTTAGGAATACAGTGGGACCTCCACAACCCCGGGCACCACCAGAGTTCAAGTCAGGTAGAAAGAATGAATGGGAAAATAAAGAAACACCTTTGGAAGCTGGTGATAGAAACCAAGACGCCATGGGTATGGATTTTGCCATTGGCTTCATCAAGAATAAGAGCCAGACCCAGGGCAGATATCCTCCCTTGGAATTGCTCTTTGGAATTCCTTACCCTGGTAAATCTCCATCAGGAGATCCATACGAGCAGGGATGTAGATTCAAAAAAGGCTGTGGCCAGAATCCTGTCTCATGTGCAATCTCTCCCCCAGGAAGTTCGGCTGACAAAGACCCTGCCTTGGGACTTGCTGTTCACATCATCCAACCTGGACATTGGGTCCTGCTGACAGCTCTGGTGGCCAAGTGGAATGGCCCATTCCAAGTGTCCCTGAGCACAGAAACAGCCCCAGCACAGCTGAACACAGGGGGACCTCTCAGCCTCACCTCAAGGGCTCTGAAGCCCTGGAGATTTGGACTTCCCTGCTGCAGGAGGACCATGGGAGGCTGCCCATGGAGCCTGCACTGAAGGCAACGCAGCAGCAGCCAGGGCTCCCCAGTGGGGGAAGCCCCTGGGCCTGCCCACAGATCCTCTGCTCAAATCCTCGGCCTGGCCACCCTCCTTTGCCATCTCCAGCCACTGCGGGACAATCCTTGCTCTCACTCTTGCAGCTTCAGCCCTTTCTGTGCCTGCCCTCGCCACAGCTGCTGGGGAAGGCACCGGGAAAATTCCACTCTGCCTCTCAATTACACTCTGCGCTGCCTGGGATTAGACTGGTGGAAAATGTACTATATATATAGATATAAATAAATAAATAAATATATATATATATATATATATAAATATGCATCTGCATCTCCTACTTTAAAATTATATTTTATTTTATTTTTCTAGTCAGGTGTGGTTCAATTTTGACTTCAGGAGAAGAATTTATATTTTTTTCTTAAGGGATGTCACAGTACTCAACAGAGATGAGCTTAACACCTCAACAGACTGGGAACAGCACGAAAGATTCCCACCAAGATAACGACCATCAACAAAACATCAACACCCAGCAGCAAACATCAACCAACATCTACCCCAGACACTGCCCCAGGCACAGCTGGAGACACCTGGTCTGGAAAAGGCTGAGCAGGAAATCCAGGAGCGCCCACCTAATTCACATCACAGGCACAGAAATCCGGGTGCAACAGGAAACCAAATCCTAACAACTCCACACCTTCAAACCAATGAACATTAAACCAAGGGATTTCTATGGGGTCAGACTGTATAAATTTTACAAAAAATCTAGTAAAACTCACATGTCATGGAATGATTTTCTCTGCATACCAGATCCATGTGTGGATGAAATTATTTCTGTTGCACATTCTGGCAAGAATCAAGTAATACCTTATTTCTCTAAAGACATGGTTGGAGAGTGACTGCTTTTCACAGTTTCAGTGAAAGCATTACAATATTAGAATAATTTTTTATAATAATTCTACTTTTATACTGTCAGTTCTGTTTGGGCCAGTGGTGTGACTATCTGTCTTTAGTCCTAGTAGAAGAAAAAGAAAATACTTGATTGCTTTCTAATTTTTGTTTTATGTTTTTGTGTGGCTCTTAGTGATGGCAAAATGATGATATGGGGTTTTCAATGGTCAACTTTAGGCTGCATTTTGAAAACTAGAACATCTTTAAAGGTGGCCCTTTAACACATCAAGAGTTAACAGAATACCGTTTTTTAAAAAAAAGACAGATTGTGGGAGCAGCAACATTCGAGTCATCCCATGCCTGCCTTGGAAGAGCAGCTTTGTTCCAGGCAGCCAGTAGAGGAACTTTAGAAATGCAAATTAACACTACTGGGCCAAACCCTGGACAATGGACGTGGGGGTGGGAATTGGGCTGATTCCCTCTGCCCCTCAGCCCAAGCTCTGCCTGCTTGCACAGATGGAATTTGCACAGCTAAAGGCAGAGCCCATTGTGAGGATATCTGACTCTGCAACAGAAATTGGTTAAGCAGCAAAAGAAAACAGAAAATGGAGAATGTTGTGAAAACTTCACTAAAACAAGTGGGGGGGAATCATCCCTGTCCCCACTCCAACATGTGCTGTCACTGTCTATGTTATATAGGGTGTATTACACCATTTGAGGGTTTATTTGCTACCACAAGTTCAGAGAAATCAGTTGGGAATCCAAATATGTGATGATTTAATTGGAGAAAATCTGACAATTGATGCAGCCCTGGTTGGAGGGAGCACCCAAAAATGGGGAAAAGATGAACCCATTTTTGATGATGAACCACCACAACAAATCCTGCAACACCATGGACCAGGCCCTGGGAACCTGAACAAATTCGTATCATGTACCAAAGAATCCATTTATAATTTCCATGCCCTAATTAGATTACAGGATGTCCTCAAAATAATACCCAACCAGACAGCTCCAGCTCCTGACATTCCTACCAACCAATCCACTCAGATGAGGAACACAACATTTCACCATGGGATGGGATCAGATTATCTATTAGCAGAAGAAGGCAGAGTATGTGGAAAGTTAAATGACTCAAACTGCTCTTGGCAAAGAGATCACAAAGGAAAAATGGTGAAACAGGTAACAAAGGAAACAAGAAAACAGCTCTTGTACCAGTCCAAATGTGGAAAGAATGGGAATGGGACACGGTTTCGTGGTTCCCTCACGGACCATGGGTTAAACAAATGCTGTTTCTCCTCTCATGTGCTACAGCAACTCTCATCTTTTTACCATGCACCACACCTTGCTGAGTGCAGCTCATTCAGCAGCTGAGCAAGGGGATGCAGGTGGCAGCCAGGCCTCCTGAGCCACAAACGGCTACAAAAGGACAGAGAATGAGGGCACTGAGAGCAATCCCAAAAACAAAGAAGACCCAGCAAGAAAAGAGGTTGAATCAATGGTAATTAAAGTTTGCAAAGACAATCACAGGGAAAATTAGAAGAAGATCGATAGAAAGGAATAAAATGAATGTGCTCTAATAAACATGGTGTGAGTCTGATTGAAGATAGGGCCAAGGACTTGTACATAAGGAAGCAATGAGAGAAAACCATCAGTTTCAGAAAATGTCACTAATTGACAAGGACTGCTGCTCAGACGAAGTCCTGCTAAATTCCTGAACTTCCAGAAGAACAAAGACCTCACAGAGCCAGGAATATCGGATGTTATACAAAAGGGTGGTGCATATTAACGAGGCCATGCAACAGGCGGATCGGGAAGGCTGAACCTTCCAAGCACCTCCGCCAGTGTTGGGCAAAGGGACAGGGACATGCGGCCAGGAAAATCAGGACAAAAACGAGGCCGCGTCCTCCAACAACTGGAGAGAGCGCATGGCAAATGCCCCATGGCCTCTCCCTTTGGGCAGCAATAAAGTCACTCGCACACCACTCCTCTGGCTCCTTGGGCCACACAAACCTCTGGCGCCGGGAATTTTCCCGCCCAGCCCCGGGCACAGCGCAGCCACCTCCGGCCTCCCGACACGAAGCGGGACGAGCCAGCGCTGCTCCGCCACCGCCTCCTGCCGAGGCCCCAGCGGCAAGGAGACCGCGGGCAGCCGCTCCCGCAGCGCCCTCAGCCCAGGGCCAACACGGGCCGGCCACGGCACAAGCCACCCGCCACAGCCCCCTGCCGCCCCCTCCCGGGCCCGCAGCGAGCCCCGAGCCCCCGCAGAACCGAGCGCGGCTCCCACCTGCGATGGCTGGGGCCGCCTCCGAGCTCCGCCGCCGTCTCACCGGGCTCCGGCCGCTGCTGCCGCCGCTGCCGGGCCCGCACAGACGCTCCGGCAATGGCGGCTCTCCTGCCCCACGGCCGCCCTGGGGGCGCCAGCGGGGCCGGGCTTGTCCTCGCTCTGCCCAATCAGCGCGCGCCAGAACCACGAGTGACGGCAGAAGCAGCCAATCGCAGCCAGCGGCGGGCTCTGCACACGGCACAGCCCCGCCCCGCGCTCTCAGGGCCCGCCCCGGGCTGCGTGAGGGGAAAGGCGGGGATGAGGAACAGCCCTGGAACGGGCCCGGCCCGCGCCGCCATTGAGCTTTCAACGCAAACAAAGTTCTCCGCAGCTCCCGGCCCGCCTTGCCTAGTCCCGGAGTCTTGAGGTCTCCGGCTCAGCGGGAAGCCCTGGAGCCTCACGTCTCCCACCTCTAGTTAGGAGCATCAGTGCATCGCTTTGATTTCCCCCAAAAAGGTAAAACCGCCAGAAACCCCTTTGGCTGAATGGAGGAGGGGAGAGATTTCTGGCAGAAAGCACACAAAATCGTTTGTCCCCAGGTTGGGAAGAGCCAACCAAAGCGAAGTGAGCCGGGACCCCCCAGCAGCGCCTCTCTGCCGTCCCAGCTGAAGCCCTCGCTGGCTGCTCCAGGCTGGATCGGCACACTGGGAGCACTGGGAAGGGGCCCCGGCTCGGGGCGCAGCCCCCGGGGCAGCCCCACGGCCCCCACGGCAGCTCCAAGGCTCCGCCAGCTGGGATGGAACGTGGGACGGGGAGCAGGGGAAGGGACAGGGCTACCGGAGCCGAGGGAACACGAGGGACACCGGGGGCACTTCACAAGCATTTAATGAAAAAAAATAAATTGGTAAGAGAAACAAAACCAACAGCAACTGTGGCACCATAACAGAGGGCCACACAAGGACACGTCCACCTGCAGTGGGATGATGCTGGCCCGAGTCCAGGCACCCACCGCAGCCGCCCTCTCACTGCTCTCCACAGCTGCACAGGGAGAGGAAATGTACCAGTGGTTCATGAGTTAAGGACCAGGAGCATTCCCTCATCAAATACCACCACGGGAAAAACAGAAGAGAATAATTGAATTTATTGCTAACAAGCTCAGAGCAGGAGAATAAGAAGACCCTTAAAAGCACCTTCCTTTCACCCCTCCTTCCACCTCTACCTCCTACCCTGGCAGTGCAGGAACACAGGGAATGGGGTCATGGTCACTTCATCCCCCAGGGCTTTTCCCGCTGCTCAGGGACAGAAGTTGTTCCTCTGCCCCACCCTGGGGTCTCTCCCACTGGAAACTTCTCCAGGAACTTTTCCAACCTGAGTCCATTCCACGGAAACAGCCCCCTCACAATGCTGCAGCGTGGGTCACTCTGCCACGGGGTCAGTGCTTCCAGGACACGTGGCTCCTCTCTCCACAGATCTCCTGTGGGTTCACGGCCTTCCCTCAGGAATCCCCCTGCTCTGGTGTGAGCACCTCCAGGAGCTGTGGGTGGACCTCTGCATACCCATGAATCTCCAGGGGCGGTCAGTCTGTAATTCTCACCATTGGTCTGTGTCCTGATGGATGTTCTTGCCCCTGCATTTATCGAGGTGCCCACAGGGAGCCAGGAAGATGTGGAGCCTCCCAGCCAGGTGTCTTCCCCACATGGATCACCAGGACCACGGATCACCAGGGCTCTGCCCAACGGGGGTCACTGGGGATCATCCAACGCTGATCCTCCCATGGGGGATGGAACTGGAGCAGCGCACAAAGCTCTTCTGGCACTCGGGGCACTTGCAGGGCTTCCCTTACTGGTGCCTCTGAGTGTCTGGTCAAGTTAGAGCTCCTGGAGAAGCTCTTCCCACACTCGGGACACTCGCAGGGCCTCTCCCTGGTATGGATACACCAGTGCCTGATCCCTCCCCAGAAGTCATCAGGTATCTTCTGTCCATAAAAACCTCCAAGATATAAAGATTCAGCAAAAACACACCACCGCTCAAATATCAATTCAGCCCCAAAAGAACCTAAACTTCAATAATCAGGCAAACATTCCTCCGAATTATTCAGATTTAGCTTCCTGCAAATACCAATCCACCAACATTTAGCTCAGTAACTTCAGAGCTAACAAGATTAACGTCTCCCCACCTCCCTCTAAAATATAAAGATTTAGCCTAATAGGTCCACATACATGCCAAAAGCTCCAAGGTTCAGAAAAAAACCCAACAAACTCCCAGGAGTTCCCCCTCTATGTTTCTTCCACTTTGGGCTCTTGGTCCTTCCTTGTGTCTGTGATCCTGCAGGTCCTGCATGTTTTGGGGTCCCCCATACCCAGGGTTCCTGCCTTCTCTGCACTACCAATTCTCCCGGGAATCCCAGAGGTCCCCCATTTCTGGACCCCCCCCAATTCTGTGTCCAAGGGGTTCCTGGTTCCCCCACTCTCCTTCCTCCCCCTCCCTTCAGGCTCTCGGGGGTTCCCCAGCTCTGGGATCGCCCCTTTCTGCTCTCCCCACTCTGTGGCTCCTGCGCTTCCCACAAACCCAGCTCTCCTGGAGGTCTCCAAAACCAGTGTCCCCCTCAGCCCCGCTGGCACCAGGTGATTGTCATGTGGATCCTGAGCCTGACCCAGGGAGACCAAACCACAGGTGGGGGGAGACCCCACAACCCTTGCCCACAGCCAGGGCTGTGCCAGGAGCTGCTAGCAGGAACCCCCCAAAAACCCTCACAAGAACCGCCCAAGATATCTGGGGCAAGCTCCCCCTCCCTGGTCACCTGCAGTTGTGCTCACCCTGGGTGGGGGTTTCCAATCCATTGGTCGGGAGATCTCAGAGAGGGGAATGCAGAGATGGATGAGGATCCCCAGGGATTTTGGGGGCAGGATGAGGGGTTGTGTGAGCCCTTTGCTGGAGGGGGCAGGGTCTGGCTGAAGCCCCCCGGGTGCTCCTGGTGCCCCCGGCTGGAGAGTTGCCAAAGGCTCAAAATGGCTTGATCCCACCTCAAAATCCTCAATCACACCCCAAAATACACGATCCCACATAAGCCCCAAAACCCCCAGGAGGGGTGGGATGGGGATTGGGACTGATGGGATGTGGAACAGATTCTGCTTCCCAGAACAGAGGAGGATAAAGAGCAATAGGCAGAATTGAGGGAGTTTCCCCCACTGACATTCTCCAGCCCTTGGCATTCCCGGCTGCCAGGTCCCTTGAGGGAATCCAGCCCCTTTTTGCCATCCACCGTGTTTAACCCTTTCCTTCCCACTCCCTCCATTGTCTCCTTCTCTGGAGAAAGACTCGGATCCACTGACTCCTTGCTCTCCCCTCTGCACATGTAGACACTTCTCCATTGACTAAATATTGTCACTCCTCATCTACTCTGTGAGCCTGTAAATAATGGACAAAGCCTGCCCCTCTGAGGACTGGACTCTTTGTTTGTGTTGTTGGGATTTTTTAAATATCGATGTCTCTTGTCTATTTACTCTCCAGGTTGGGAGAGGTAATCTTTCAGTGTCACTGTTGGACAAGAAATAAGGAGTGTGAGTTCAGTTCCACAGCAGAAAGAGGATCATCAGAAGGGCTTTTCTTCGGAAATTTTCAGCCCCTTGTATAAGGTATTCCGATACAGGTTTAACATGATTGGTAAAGGGAACAACACCTCTCTAGTCTCATTGGTGGAACAAGAGTAAACACACTCATCACAGCTGTACAATATTGTTTTGAGAATCATAAACTATTTACAAAAATAGTCCTTGAGAGAGAAAGGTTCTCAAGAGACTTTCCCTTGGGAAGAGGACTTTTCACTGACATGCTGAAAACTCTCTCAGACTCAGAAAATCAGGTCCACATCTCACCCTTATTTTCTATAAAAAACGAAAAAAAAAAAAAAAAAGAAAAAAATGAGCATGATGTTTAATGTCTGCTTGTAGAGGGACCATCCAAGTTAGCACTTGCATCTTCTGCATCCGTGTCGTCACTTGAAGGTTCCTCCACTTGATGACCTTCCTCCTGGTCACAGCCTGCAGTTTGCCTGTTGGGTCTGTTCTGCCTTTGTGATTGCAGGTCAGGACTTTGTAGGTACCCAGTGCACCCCAGTGTCAGTGAATACACATTCATACCCACAACTCAATGCGATCAGTTAAAACAGCCCCCCCCCCCCCCCCCCCCCCACTGTTTGGTAATTTCACACCTGAACTTTTGCTTGAGACTGATGTGTCTTGCCCAAAGCCCAAAGCCTACAATGAAAGGCGACGGTTCAAGATGACCAGGTTATTTGAATTCTGCAGCACCGTAAGGTGATTTATCATGTACAAAGCTTTTGCCAATCAACTTTGCGGGGTTTCACCCTGCATTCCCCATTTTTGTTTTTGAAGAACCTGCTTCAGAGAACCATGAGCACGTTCAACAATGGCTTGGCCAGTTGGAGAATGCAGAATGCTGAATTTGTGTGAAACACCCCACAACTGCACAAACTGCCACACTTTCTGTGAGGTGTAATCAAATCAGGATCTTCCACCTGCTTCTCCAAAGATGCAGAGAGTTTCTCAACAAACTGCAAATAAGGTTCTTTAGTCCCTTGGACTATCGTGACTAACCTCTGTTTTGGAGCTGCTAACTCTATGGTTTTCACCAGTGCTGTCATGCTTGTCTTCTGACACCTGTCCAGCATCTGCAAGTGGAAGGTAGCCTGGAAATCAGGGTTAGCAATATTCCCTACCCCTGTCAATAGATCACATCCAACCACGTACCTGGGGTCTTGTGGAGGCAATTGACTATTGCGTGCAGCTACTTTCACAGCTAGCTGCCTCCAATTGGCTTCAAAGACTTCAAGCTGGATAGGCTGAAATAACACCTGAGCAAGGTGCCTAATGTCATACGGTACTAGTAGGTCAGAATTGATGACTCTAATCATCTGCATCACCTCTGCAGAACCCAGACCATATCTAGCCACCTTGTCTCTAATGTCCAACACAGCTTTGAAGGATATAACATGGTGCATGTTAGGCTGTCCTGATTGAGGGTTCGCTTTAAGCACGGGGAAAACCTGGAGACCTCCTTTGTGAGGTGACAGCATTCCTTTGATCCTGCCCCACAGATGTCACAGGAGCAGAGAGGCATCTGTCTAGGGTTCACATCCACTGTACCAGATAGCTTTTTCCTCCCGACATCTGCAAAGCCAGGGAGATCACCTCTAGACCCCATAAAATGGTCCAGAAGGTCCCATTCTCCCATCTTCAGAACCTTATCTTTGACTTCATCCCAAAAACACCTAGGGTCCTGGACTGTGGCCTGGCATGGTGGGAGTGTCCAATGGGTACTCGAATAAGGACCCTCTCAATGGCCCCCACTCCGAGCAGGCACCCGCCCCAAAACGGCTGCATCACCCCGAGACCCAAAGGTGAATGGGGGGGGTGGGGTAGACGCAACTGCCCTGGGACCAGCGGTGGCCGGGGGATGGAGCTCCGCAGCGCTAGCCGCTGGATTCGGGCCAGCCCTGGCAGGGCCTGTAGCCGCATGTGGTCCACAGCCCGCAGCAGACCCAAATAATGCATCCGAACCTGGCCCGCGGGAGGGAGGGGCAGTGCCGACAGAGGTCTGTCATCACCCCCTCCCGATACTACAGGGCTCAGCGTGGTGAATAAGGCGAGCCCTGGAGGGCCCCAGCATCATCTGTGTGTGTGGTGCCGCCCCCGCTGCCCGTGGCGGCCCCCGCGCCGGTGTGCGGGGCCGTGGGGGAGAACGGTCCCAACAAAAGACCGGCAGTGGCCGTGACCGCGGCGCCGCTTGCACCCAGCGCCGCCATTGTGGGAGAGGACGCAGGAGGCAGCGGAGCTGGGCGGCGCGAGGCCGGCCCACCTGCCGACTGCGCAGGCGCGGCGGAACTGTTTACAAACCACGGCATCGGAGTGGGGAGAATTCCCGCAGCCCCCACGCCAGCCGTGTTTCGCTGCTTAATCGGAACTAGCACAGCAACCCCACAGTTCAGACGAAGCATAGACTGACCTCTGAGGTCCCGCTGCCACTGCCGGCGGAGATCGAGCCGCCGGCGTTCCATTCCCCTCCACCGTGGAAAACACGTGAGGAATGGGTGATCCCTCCCCAACCCGCGGTTCTCCAAGCACAGGGCATGGCGGCCCCGGCTGAGCAGGGGGAAGAGGGCTTCCGATAGTCGAACCTCCCCCCACTGCTGCCCGCCCTGTGTGGGAGACTCCCCATCCCTGGGTTAGGCTCCCAAGGGAATGGGGTGGCCGAATGTCTTGCAGTGACCAGGGTAGGAGAGAAAATCCCATTAACGCTGCCTTGTCCCAAGTCCGATCCTCCACCAGAACAACTTCTGGATCAGACTGTGCCCCTTCTTCAGAGCCGCACTCCGAGACCTCATTGGTCGGGACTTCGGGGACAGAGTTCTCTGCAAAGCTCTGTAATATGGTCATAAATTTCTTCCAAGGCAGAAGTAGTTTCACAGCATCCACATCGCATGAAAGCATCAATTGAAGCAAGGCATCATCTAGGGCTTGCCTATAATGTTTCAACATCGCTATTTCAGCACTAGGAAAAAACCATGCCTTTTCCCTCAAAAATATAGGACTTGGAAATCAGCTCTAGAAATATACAGTACAAATCGCTGTGAAGTCTCTGCCCGTAAGTCCAGGACTAGAGAATCCTCTGGAGCTAAGACAGCAGTTATCATGCTTGCAGCTCACCAGGAAAAAAATCTTCCAGCGAAGGAAAAAAAGCCTTTTTTCTTTAGTGTTGGGGGGAGGGGTGGGCGGAGGGGAAATACGTCTTTTCGATGCTGCAGTCACACGTTGGGCCAGCAGATGTTGCTGTTGGACAAGAAATAAGGAGTGTGAGTTCAGTTCCACAGCAGAAAGAGGATCATCAGAAGGGCTTTTCTTCGGAAATTTTCAGCCCCTTGTATAAGGTATTCCGATACAGGTTTAACATGATTGGTAAAGGGAACAACACCTCTCTAGTCTCATTGGTGGAACAAGAGTAAACACACTCATCACAGCTGTACAATATTGTTTTGAGAATCATAAACTATTTACAAAAATAGTCCTTGAGAGAGAAAGGTTCTCAAGAGACTTTCCCTTGGGAAGAGGACTTTTCACTGACATGCTGAAAACTCTCTCAGACTCAGAAAATCAGGTCCACATTTTAGCTCCAATCTTTCACTGTCTGCCGAGTGAGAATTTAGCACCAGAGACTATACCAGGCACGGAGCCACAGGGACATTGCAGGGACGTTTCCTTGCCCGTCACAGCCTCAGCTAGGCAAGTACAGCCTGTGCTGAAAACAGTCAGTGGCAGAGATGATTTCTGCTGAATCTTGTCTGCCTCCAAGAAACTGGTTTGAGAAGAAAAACCTTTCAATTTGCTGAGGCAAAGAGATAGAAAGGCAGTATTAAATTAAATAAAAAGCAAGGCCTCTTGGAACAGCATTTGTCTTTAAAAAGTCAGAGCCAGCCCTGCCCTCTTCAGGGAGTTGTGCCCTGCTGGCTCCTGCTCAGCTGCTCTCACCCAGCACCCCCAGGGCCTTTCCCAGAGAGCCCTTCCCAGCCCCTCTGCCCCAGGCCTGGAGCTCTGCAGGGGCTGCTGTGGCCCCAGCACAGGATGCCACACTTGGCCCTGGGGAACCTCCTCCACTTGGCCTCGGCCCATCACTCCAGGCTGTTCAGATCCCTCTGCAGAGCCTTCCTGCCCTCCAGCACAGCAGCACCACCCACTGAAGCCAAGACTCCAATTGCACCCTGTGACGTGCCGGTCGTGGGTGGAGGAAACAGATTTGTGTCTACTGTTTATCAGACAAACAGCCTTGTTTATTGTTTGGAACTTGCTTATGAACCCGATTCAAAACTCCCGGGCTCAGATAGCTCATTGGCTGGGATCTCTCTCCGCCCAGATCTCTGGCCAGCGGTGTGCTTTCTACTAAGCTTGAATGAGGATGGCGGAGGGTACCCTGTAACTTATCCAGGGACTTGTTCTGGCATGAACTAGGCTAGCCAAATTGGATTTGTCTTATGGTCAGATTTACCTTGTCCAGTCCACGCCAGCTTTACTGTGACAATATTGTGACAGTGAGGCTCCATTGCTGATGGAGTGTTCAGGGAGATTTGCTCATCTCCATCTGCAGAGGGGCTGAGAATCCCTTCCAAGGATCTATGGAAATATCTAAAACTCGTGAATTTATCCCCATTTAGGAGAAAGTGACCCAGCAATGGTGATTCTTTAATTCTGCAATGAGCACCAGCCAACCCAGGGCCCCATTTCTGACATATAGCCAGTCTGTCCACCCCATTCCCATGCCCTCATGAGACAAACATCACCCAAAGCTCTTTTTTCCATCCCATACACGGCTTTGAGGCTCTGTTGGGTAAAAGGTGCCCTGTCCCTTTCGAGAGCAGGAGTGTCTGCTGTGGTCAGCAGTGTGAAAGCACAGAAGGGGTGGCACAGAAGCATCCTGTGGCAGCTGCCTCAGGTGACTCCAGAGTTGCTGCAGCCAAAGAGATGCTGATCCTAGGAAAAGACTCCTCAAAGGAAGGGATATGCTCCCTCGATGGCCAACTCTTCCCTCCCTGCAGCCGCATCCCACCTAAGCCTACCCGAGCCAGGGTGATGGGCACATTCCAACTCCTTCCATCTTCCTCTTCTTTAAGGAGGCAGAGAGGTGACACAGCCCCAAGAGTGCCATGTGAAGGGGGAATGTGGTGTTAGGAAGAAACTGGAAAGAACTAAAGAAGAGGGAGAGAAGAGCAGTGCCTCTCAAAAACAGTTTCTCCTTAAACTGAGAAGATCAAGACAAACAAAATTAAAGTGGGACTCCCAAGATGTCTCTGCTCTCTGAGCTGAAGACCTCGCTGGCTGCTCCAGGCTGGATTGGCACACTGGGAGCACTGGGAAGGGGCCCCAGCTCAGGGCACAGCCCCACGGCCCCCACGGCAGCTCCAATGCCCCGCCAGCTGGGATGGAACGTGGGACGGGGAGCAGGGGAAGGCTGCCGGTGCCAAGGGAGCACGAGGCTTGACAAGCACTTAATAAAAACCCCCTGAAACTATAATGACCAACACTGGCACCCTAAATACTAGTGGGGGTCATGCAGGGATATCTCAGAGGAGGCTCTGCATTGTTGGAAGGGACCCACAAGGACCGAGTCCATCCGTTAACGTAATGGCTGCTGCGGGGTCAAATCACACACTGGCATTATCGTCACCTTGCCCCAACCCAGGTCACATTCACCTTGGAAGCACTTGTTTGTAGTCTGTATTCACAGTGTTATACCAATATAGATATAAAAGGGTAGTGTATAAACACAATGTCAGAAGAATGTGTTTGTGGAAATCTGTTTCCACAGTGTCATATCTACATATATATACAGGCTTAGTGTATAAATGTGTAGTGCAAGAGAAACAGGATGATTCCTGGAATAGTTCCCAAAGGTGAAAGAAACCCCCAGCCCATGAGGTCATGAGATCATGAAATCATGAGATCAGGCACAGGAGTGCAGAGCCTGGCCTGGGCCAGAAGGTGTCAGGCCAGGCAAGGTCCTGTCCCCTGCTCAGCCTTCCCTCCTCTGCAGCTCTCCACCAGCAGCTGGAGAGTCCAGGAAGCAGCAATATCCGGAATGGGAATATTGGAGACGTCAACAGCACCCGGGAGAACATCCTCTCTGAACTGAGGGAAGTTCTCTGCCCTGCACAGTCACCACCACAGAACAGCACCAAGGCTTCTCCACTCTAAAATCTTTACCAAAATCTTGTGGCATGCCTGGATTGGAGCCCCAAACGCGGCTCAGGGTGCCCCTTGGGATGAAGTGGCATCTTGGTGACCTGACTTGGCTCTGATCCCATTTTCAAGGGGCCGAGGGATGCAGCATCTGCCTCCAGGGCTGGACGCCGGGCAGGACCAAGTGCTACTGGGTCTCCACTGGCTACAACCATTGGAGCAAGAGCCAGGACGACTGCAGGGATCATGGGGCCATGCTGCTGCTGCTGTGGGATCGGGATGAGCTGGTGGAAGGAATGATGGGGGATGGGAATATGGAAAAGACACGGGGCTGGGGACTGGTGGCACCCCGGGAAGGGTGAGGGGGTTCCCACAATCCTGGCATCAGCCCCCACCCCATGCCCAAGCCACCCAGGTGCCTCTGGAGGACACGGGTGGAGCTCAGTCCTGGGATCCATTGGCCCATCAAGGTTGGCTTCTCTTCTTCCGAGCCAGAAACTCCTGAATGAAACCCTGCAGAAATCCAGGCAGGGCTTCTGGATGGGGCTCTTGGTGCCCCCAGCCGGGACGGGCTGGATGTGGCTGAACGCCTCCCACCTGGACTGGCACCGGTGAGCACCAGGGGCAGCGCTGGGGGACAGGAGTGGCTGACAGACTCTTGGGGTGACCCGGGCTCCCTCCTGGAACCCACAGGTTCTAGCTGGACGTCAGGGATAGATGTGGTGATTGTGGGATGATCAGGACCAGCAGAATCATCCCTCAGCGCTATGGCAAGGAATTGCAGTGGATCTGCCAGGGAGAAGCCACCAAACTCTACCCTGGGGGCCGGAAGGGACACTCGGGCAGGATGTGGGAGCCAGGTGGGAGCTGTGGGGGCCAGCACTGACGTCACTGCACAACAACTGCCTGCACAAATGGACAGTGACTTTTCCTGGCTCTGCTCTCTGCTGTGTTCAAACCATGTCACAAATACAGAGCAAAGGTCCTCCAAATTCTGTTTCCCAGGCTGCAAAGCTTGGTGAGACTCGTGCCTTATACAAACATTCCTACAGCGGTCCTTCTGAGTCCTTTCAGTGGAATCTGCCCCAAGACTTTGAACACGGTGTGGGGCAGCCCCACAGGGAGGCGGACCCGGGGTGCTGCTGGGCCCGATCCAGTCCGGCCCATGGAGCTCCCGCCACACCCCTTTATAAACCTTTATAAACCCCAGACCCCCCTTCTTGCCACACTGCCACATCCAAACAGCCCAGATGCACCAGACGCAGGGGCGTCCCCGTGACGGGGTCTCTCCTATCCCAAAAAAATAGCACGAGGTTAAAAGAACTCTGCAAAATTGCCACAGATGGCCCCAAAAAGTGAAGCAGCCTTCGGGAAGAAGACTTATGGGGATTTAGCAGATGGACTGCAGCCAGGTCAGTGGCAGAGCACACACACAGATGTCTGTCTGTCACTGCTCAGAGTCTGTCAATGTTTTACACTTCGCACAGGTAAACTGAATCCAAATTGTTTGGCGTTGGCACCACCTGCTCTTTCTCCTCTCTTTTCCTTGACGGATTTTACATCGCTCCCTTTCACCCCACAGAGCCGGAAAGGAAAATCCCCAGCTGCCCCATGGCCATCTCTACCTGCCTTCCACTGCTCCAGGCCTATACCTTCTCCCCTCCCCTTTACTTTGCACCAGCTTCTCTCTCCTCCTCCCCCCGACAGTTCAGGGCAAGGAGATTTCACCCACTAGCACCACATCCCTCCTCTCACTGTGTCCTACTTTGCTCAGTTTTTATTTCTGTCGTTGCGTGCCTGCACAGCCAGACCCGCCGTGGGGCTGGTTAATGATAGAGTGAATTACTGGAGCAATTACTGGGACTGGTCAGTGCCACCAAAATTGCTCTGTCACTGGCCTCTTGAGGCTGGGCAGGAAACAGAAGACAAGGAGAGGCTCCCAGAGGATCAGGATAAGAGCAGGGAGAGGTCACTCATGGGCACAACACATCGGACTTGGGGAAATAATTGAATTAATTATTGCTGGGAAAAAGGTTTTGTTGTTGTTGTCTGTGTTGTCATTGTTGTTGTTTGTTTCTTTGTTTTTCAGTCAGGCAATTTTTTCTCCCATCTTCTACTTGGAAGAAAAACCGGTGTGGGGGAGAGAGGGGGGACAAACAGGAGCAAACAAATGAAATGGCCACACACTTTCACATACCACAGGAATGGCTCAGCCAGAGAATGGAGAGTTTGGAAGTCTTGGCTGGGGAATGACTTCTCTTGTCTTAGGGGAGGTTTTTCTTGGGAATTGCAGAAATACCTCAAGAAGTATTGGGGTGGACTCAGATTCTTGACTGGGGAGGGGGGAGCTGATCTCCAGTGCTTTCAGTGTGGCTGAGGATTGAGAGAGAGTGAGCGAGCGGTCACGCATGTCGCAGTGATATGCAGATAGAAAAACTCTGTAACTCACAGAGTAGTGATGAGAGTAAGTATGAATTTATTCAGCACTGAGTTGCATGGGGGATATCTCCTTCAAAAGCATGCACACCTTGGAGACTTGTTTCTCCCTTTTTATTCTCTACAAAGTAGGGTTACACAGTACACCTAATACATATTCATTTGCTAACCCCGCTTGTCCCCGCTTCGTATTAAAATTAGTTCCACGCCTATTTGCAGCTGCGCACTGCTCCTTGTTGGTCACTCTGGTGGTCGTCTGGGGGTCTTTGGGGCTGAAGTCAGCAATTTTCCATCAGCTGAACTTTTCACCTTGTCTTCCTGCACATGCTCCATTCAGTTCTTTTGACATCCCCCCCCCCCCTTCCATTTTTTCTGGCTAAGGGGTCCAAAAGAATCCAAGGAACCCACTCCTCCTGTGGTGCATTTATGCTTGCATCCTGTTTACGTATTCTAGCTCTTTATCTCATCCTGCAGTCTTTATTCTCTTGCTGCTCTTATGAGAGCAGTCAGCATTTCACAAGGATTTTGTAGCCCCTTCTTTTACTCAAGGCAATTTTTATAAATAATTCCTAATTCTTAATTTCTCAGTTTCAGCGGAGAGCAGGTGCCCGTTTCCTGGGGTGGAGCTATCCTGTTGCCGTGCTGCCTGGATCTGCCTTCTTGTCACCGTCCCTGTGGCTGCAGGGGGTGGTACCGAGGTCCTGCCTGATGGGACCTGCCTGCCTTCGCTGGTCGCTGCCTGCTGCTGGTGGGTCGGTGCAGAGACAGGTCGCTGTCCCGTGGGTCTCCAAAGGAGCGGTGTCCCTGTCCCCTCCCGCCCGTGGAGAGGTGGCCTTGCTCGCGCCACAGCGCCCCCGGCCAGGCACGATTGTAACTGCACCAAAGGGGAAACTGTGGCTCCATGCGGGAAAAGGCTGAGATTGGTTCGTTGGGTTGGTTGGTTGGTTGGTTGGTTGGGTTGGTTGGCTGGTTGGTTGGGTTGGTTGGGTTGGTTGGTTGGTTGGTTGGGTTGGTTGGTTGGTTGGTTGGTTGGGTTGGTTGGTTGGTTGGTTGGGTTGGTTGGTTGGGTTGGTTGGTTGGTTGGTTCATTGGGTTGGTTGGCTGGTTGGTTGGGTTGGTTGGGTTGGTTGGTTGGTTGGTTGGTTGGGTTGGTTGGGTTGGTTGGTTGGTTGGGTTGGTTGGTTGGGTTGGTTGGTTGGTTGGTTGGGTTGGTTGGTTGGTTGGTTGGTTGGGTTGGTTGGTTGGTTGGTTGGTTGTTTTGTTTGTGGTGCTGTTGCTGGTCTTGTTGGATTGTGTCATTACTTACAGATATATATATATATATATATATGTATACTAATAAAGAACTGTTACTTCTTCTCTCATATCTCTGCCTGAAAGCCCCATAATTTCAAAGGTACAATAGAGGAGGGAGGGGGTCATCTTTTCCATTCCAGGAAGGTTCCCGCACTCGTGGCAGATATCAAGGCACTGTCTTTTAAACCAGGACAATTATCAAACAAATCACAGCAGTAGAATGACTAGTAAAATAAATCCTACAAAACCACCCTTCCCCCATACCCTTCCCTTCTCTTCTTCCTGGATATCACTTTATACCCCATTTCTCTCCCTCCTCCCTACCCAGTGGCACAGGGGATGGAGGTCACAGTCAGGTCATGTCACTGCCTTCCCACTCAGGGACAGGAATCCTTGTCCTGCCCCAGCCTGAGGTCCATCCCACGGGACACAGTCCCTCAGGAACAGCCTGCTCCAGTGCGGATCCCCACAGGCTCTAAAGTCCCACCAGGAGCCATTTCCACAGCTCTGCAAGGGCTTCCCACAGGCTCGGGGCCTCTCTCAGGCATCCCCTGCTCTGGTCTGGGCTCCTGCCAGGACTGCAGGTGGTTCCCTGCTCGATCCCAGACTCACCCCAGCTCCCAGTGCCTCCAGCTCCAGGTCACCCCGAACTCCCAGCGGTTCAGGACAACAGCGGTTTCTTGGCCTCCTGCCCGGGCCGGGCACATCCCAGGGTGTGCAAATCTCGGCATCTCCTGGCAGAGAAGCACATTGTGAGGCCTGGAGCAATTTGTCCTGTGTGTCCAACCGGTGCTCAGCTAGCTGAGTCTCCCATCACTCCGCATCCTTGAGCACTGATTGGTCAGAATGGAGAGGAGGAATGGTCCCGGTCAGTCCCACACTTTGTCCCTCAGGGCTGCCCCTGGGCTCAGCCCCATATCGCTTTGATTTCCCCCAAGAGGGAAAAGCAGCGCAAATCCCTTTCGCTGAATGGAGGAGGGGAGAGATTTCTGGCAGAAAACTCACAAAATCGTTTTTTCCCAGGCTGCAAAGACCCAATCAACGTGAAGTGAGCCAGGACCCCCCAGCATTGCTTCTCTGCCGTCCCAGCTGAAGCCCTCGCTGGCTGCTCCAGGCTGGATCGGCACACTGGGAGCACTGGGAAGGGGCCCCGGCTCGGGGAACAGCCCCCAGGGCAGCCCCACCTGTCATGATCTGCAAGGTGGGATTTGTGATGTGGTTCTTTTAGTCGGTCTTAGAGTACAAAAGATTATCAGCAAACCAAGAACTTAAGCAGCAAAACACACTTTATTGAGTGCTCATCAGCACTAACATGCGATAGAGGGAAAAGAGGAGAAAGCAAAGCATAAGAAAAAAAAGAGAATAAGGGGATTATAGCTAACAATGTTGAAGTCCACTCAGCCATCCAACGATGCAGAGTCTTCTGTCCGTTGGGGAGATCTCAAAGAAAAGTAAGTTTGGGGTATAGTTTCATAGTCTTTTATAAAGCGAGGGGCACAGGGCCAAAACCAGAGGAGATTGATGATCATTGTGATGAATTCCATAGCACGGGGATCAGGTGTAGGGTACAGAGCAAACCACATCTTGCAAGTCTTTGCTCACCAGCAGGAACGAGGGCAATGTGTCATGGAAACCCATTGCACAGGGTACCATGCACAAGCCTCTGCTCACCAGCAGGAAGGAGGGCAGTGTACTGTGCAACCACCTGCAAACAATCACTTAGCAAACATCCACCTCAGCTAGGCCTGAACCCCTAAACCCAGTCCCTTGTGATATTCAGGGTCTCAGTCTCTGTCCTTGAGACGGTTGTGAGACGGATGAGAGAATCTTCGGACTGTTTCTTACACCACGGCCCCCATGGCAGCTCCAAGGCTCCGCCAGCCAGGACAGAATGTGGGACTGGGAACAGGGGAAGGGACGGGGCTGCCGGCACCAATTGAACACAAGGGACAAAGGGCAGAAAGCACAAGTGTTTAATGAAAAAGTAAGAAAATAATGCAGGAAATAACAGTGCCTCGTCTCCAGGAGATGAACCTGCAGGAAGACAACATGATATGGAAGCTGATGTGTTTCTCTTGCACAGCACGTTTATACACTAGCCTTTTATGTCTGTCTTGCCAGGACACTGCAGATACTGCCATGTGAACGTGATCTTGGCAATATTGGAATCATCATTACTGATGGGGATCACACAGGGACATCTCACAGGATGTTCTGAATTGGAAGGAACACACAAGGATTGAGGCCAGCTCCTAAGGGATTGGCTCATGCAGGCTCAAATCCCAACCTTGGCTTTATTGGCACCTTGCCCCAACCAAGACCAAGTACACATGGAAGTATACACAGTATTATATCAAGATAGACATAAAAGGTTAATGTATAAATGTGCAGTGCAATAGAAACAGGGTAAGTCCTGGAGTGGCTCCAGAAGGAGAAAGAAACCCCCAGCCCCAGCCCAGGCAGCCACACATCAGCTTGCACATCATGTCCTCTTCCTGCAGGTTCATCTCCTGGAGACCTGGCACTGAGGTTGTTAGCGTTCAGGAACACACATAATCACAGAATGATTATATGAAATTGCTTTATTGAAGAGCTCTGGGTGTCAGGGGTACACATACCCAAACCTGACCCCACTTGGTTTTGGGTTGAACATGTTTTTATACTCTATCATTATATAACTTACATATTAATTATTAAACTTATATTGTTCTATTGTTAAGCATTTTTTCTACCTAAGCATGGATTTCTCGTGATTCCCCTCAGCCCCCTAACATTGTTCCTCATGTTCTTTAAACAATAATTATATCTAATCACATCTAACAATTGTATCATGATCATCTCCTGCTTACACAGTGCAGTTTCACCTGATCTTTAGCAAGCACAAGGCCTAACATTTCCCAGAGCCTACTTTTCCCAGGGCTTTCCAAACCTAACTTTCTTTCTAAGTCCCTGAATTTTCTAAGATTTTAAGACCTTTTACTATCACTCCACCCTTTGAAAGCATTTTCACTTCACTATAAGGGCAAATGTTTTCACTTGATACAGTCCTTTGTTTCTGAGTTTATACCTGGTGTTCTTCAAATCCTTGATTGATGTAAACGTTGTCCTGGATGTAGTCACTAATTGGAGAACCACAAGATGGTGGGTGTGGATATTGCGTCAGTGCCTTTATTATTTTCTGGGTCCAGGACATTTTCCTCTGTATTTCTCTTTTTAAGATGCTGTAAACTAACTAAATTGCTAAGAATACAGTTAGTAAGATTATCACACTCTCAATGATAGATTTAATCCATGAACTCGCATTCCACCCTAACCCTTTGAAGATTTTGCCTAACCAATTTATAGTCAAATCCTTTTGCTCTTCCTGTGCTCCGTGCTTTATTTGTTGCAAGTGATTGATGTCATATTCTACATCTGCAGTCACATTTGGGATGTGGATGCAGCAATGATCAATCCGTCCCTTTAAGAAACTCACACACTCCATGCTCTTTCAGGAGTAGTAAATTGTAATTGTACGTTTGGTTCTTTAAATCTTTCCTGGCTGACTCTTGCTAGTCTGTCTACCTGACCTGTTTCTCTATTCTGATAGTTTGCTAAAGGACTGAGCAAAGACTCTAGGTCTCACCCAAATTTCACTTCACTAGAGGGTTCTTGCCAAGTGTCATCCTGATTCTATTCCTATCCTAATCTTTTCTAGCTATGCCTGTGTCTAGCCACTGAGTTGATTTTGCCATTGTTAGCATCCGTACCGAGATTAATTTTTGCTTTAGCAATTTTACCAGGGCCTCTGTACCCCAATGACATTTGTTATGTTTAATTTGTAAAACATCTCTCATTATCAAGGGGGGTAACACTATTTGTCTTTGTACAGTTACATACCACCCTTCTGAATTCTTTTGTGCATTTAGCAAATGTCCCAATTTCTCATCTTCTACTGAATATTTTGGTTTTAGAGGCAAATTGAATTGAGATACATTAGTCTTTAAAGGTATCAATGCCATTGCAGTTTGCACTTTTTGAGCAATCTGTTGAGCTGTCCCGTCTGCTTTTTGATTTTCTTCAGAAGTTTTGGAGTTTCTTGATTGGTGTGCTTTACAGTGTATAATTGCTACTTCTTCAGGTTTTTGTATTGCTTTTATCAATTGCAGGACTGCATTTTGATGTTTAATGTGCATACCTTGAGAAGACAGTAGTCTTCTTTCTTTCCACAGTGCTCTGTGTACATGCACTACTCCAAAAGCATACTTTGAGTCTGTCCATATGTTTACCCTTTTCCCTTCACTTAATTCTAGTGCTCTGGTTAAGGCAATGTTTTTGCATCTGCCTCTGGGCAGATGTATTTGGTGATAATGCTTTTGCCTCCACTATTGTACTGACTGTTGTTACCGCATATCCAGCGTATCTGGTCCTGTTCTCCATGAAGCTGCTTCCATCTGTGAATAGTTCCCGCTCTGGCTGCTCCAGTGGGATGTCTTTCAGGTCTTTTCTTGCTGAATAGGTGTACTCTATTACTTCTACACAGTCATGCTCTAATGGGCCTTCTTCAGTTGTGGTACCTAGGAACAAAGCTGGATTCAAAAGGTTAGCTGTCTTTAGTGTGACATCATCCTGCCCAGTCAGGATTACCTGGAATTTTATCATCCTGCCTGGAGATAGCCAATGGCCCCCCTTTTGTTCTAAAACAGTGGTCACCATGTGTGGCACATAGACATCTGTGTGTCTACCCATCGTGAGTTTCCTGGCTTCTTGGATCAGCATCACGGTGGCTGCAACTGCCCACAGGCATGAAGGCCATCCGGCACTCACGTTGTCAAGTTGTTTGGAAAAGCAGCCTACCAGCCTTTTCCAGCTTCCCAAATGTTGGGTCAGCACTCCCAGTGCTGGGTGTGATCTTTCATGCACAAACAAAATCCTTGGATGAATCAGGCAGTCTTAACGCTGGAGCCTCAATGCCTCCTTCAGTTTGAGGAAGGCCTCCTTCTGTGGCTTGCCCCAGGCAAACAGCTGTGTCTTCTGGGCCTCATACAGGGGTTTTGCAATTAGTCCATAGTCCGTGATCCACAGGCAGCACTCTGTCATCCTGAGGAAATCTTGCAGCTCATGCAGGTTCTGGGGTTGTAGATTAGCACAAATAGCTTGAATACAGTTAGTACCAAGCTTACGTTGCCCTTGTGAGATTTCACATCTCAGGTAAATCACAGTTTGTCGGGGAATTTGTGCCTTCTCTTTAGACACCTTATATCCACTCATTCCCAGCTGATTTAAAATTTCAATTGTTACCTTTATTCAGGTTGTTTTCTCTTCTGTAGTTGTCAGTGTATCATCAACATACTGTAACAGCAGGTATTGTTCTCTGGTACTTGTGCATTCTCAGCTCTTTCGCCAGCTGGCTTCCAAATAGTGTTGGACTGTTCTTGTATCCTTGTGGGAGTCATGTTCAGGTGAGCTGAGTTTTCCTTCCATTTTCCCACTCAAAGTCAGTTTCCTATTTTCTTTGTCAAGGGGTATGCAGAAAAAGGCATCTTTTAAATCAATTACAGTAAACCATTTATATTTCTCTTTTATGGATGTTAACAATGTGCAAGGATTAGCTACCACTGGGTAAATAACTTTAGTTATTCCATTTATTGCTCTCAAATCCTGTACTAGTCTCTATTGGTCAACACAGAAATTTGGGCTCTAGTGTTAACTACAGAAGTAATAGGTGCACGTTTAGGACCCACTATTGTTATAATCAGTACATCTCCAGTTTTGTTATTTCTAGTGAGCATTTTAAATACAACCAACCTCTGCCTCTCTGCTCACCCATGAGAGGCAGAGTTACCAGTTTCCCTGATTCTAAAGCTGTTTGGGCTCCACTCCCAGAAGCTGAGAAGGAGACTGCTTTGGCTCACAGCCCAGAGCCTGTGGAGCTGTGCTGGGTTATACAATGGGGCATTCGATACAGTCAGCCTGGGACAGTGCCGATTAGAGACTACTTTACTCAACTTTTAAGTGATAAGCAACCCATTATGTTTTTGGAGACCCCTTTCTTTATCTCTAGTGACCACCCATACTGGCGGTTAGAGATTTGTTTTCTCTTTTCTGGGTTTTCCTTAAGAGAAAGGAAATCTTTCTAACACCCTTTGCTTTCTCTGATTCTTCTTTTCAGATTTTTACAGGTCCATAATTGCTACTCTAATTAATTAGCTCTTTTGCAACTTTGCTCCCTGTCCAAATTGTATGGTACCTAGCAGGAGAATGCAATTGTGAATATTTTCCAGTAGTTGGTCAGGGGTACTCACTGTAGCTATAGGGTCCCCCTTTTCCAAGGGGTTAAGTCCCTCTGCCCAATAACTGCGTGCTGAGTTAGGGACCATGGGTTACGTCTGTCTCCTGATGTTAAGGAGACTTCATGTCCCCAGTGCCCACTGGATTCCTGTTCTCTCAACTGAATTTGATCACCTCTAGTGAGAGACACTCGGGATACGTATTCTGTCTCTGACTCGTGAGGGAGACGCCTGTACTCCCATGTTGGGTTCAAGCAAGGCTGGTACCCTGGCTGGAACCAGCACGGGTGGCTATCCTCAGCCGCGCGGTCCATATTCCACTGCACCAATGTGATGGATGGCAAAATATGGCGATTTATTGCAGGGAAACTTAACATTTTATAGTCTGGGGTCACTGTGTTACTCCCATCTGCTTACATCACACCTAGATGCTATTGGCTAATTGCAGAAGGTTTTATTATCCTAGAGAGAGGGGGGTTAGCTAACTTTCCCTAACATCCCAAGTTCTTCAGATCGCCAGGCCTTAAACTACAACACTCCCATTTCCTTTTTCTATTTTTTTTCTTCTCCCTTTTTTTTTCTATTTTTAGTGGTTATATGTGGATCAAGATCTTCATTATTGATATAATTATATTCTGTTTTAATTAGAGGTTTCAAACCAGGACAGCAGTGTTCCCCACAATTTTTATCTGAGTTAGCTCCTTTTGAGGGTAAATTTGATTAATGAAAGGGGTTTCCCTCACTTCTGTTTTTTTAGCAAGTCAGCATTTTTTGAATTTTATCATGGAAGGCTGCTCGCAACAGATTGATCTTATTTTCTTCATCTAATTGTTTTTGCAAAATTTTAACTAGGTTTTGGAGGGAGTCTGTTATAGTTCTTTCCTCACTTCTTCGCTTAAAGTGAGTTTCTATAGCTGCTGTAAAACAAGCTCCCAAAACTGAGCAGAGTATAGTGTTATTTTTGCCCAGTTTAAATTTTGTTTCATGTTGTAAAGAACATACTCTATCAATCACATTTTCCAAATTAAACTAATTATTAAGCACCAACTTTTCTCCTCCTGGAGAAGGTCTGGCATTGTGTTTTGCTAACAGAGCACAACATGCATAAAATGCAACTTTAACTTCTGCACTGCCGTTTTCGGTCATTTTTACAAAGGGAAAACCACTACAGGGAGGTATAAACTTAAATTATACACACACAGACACAACTTTTTGCTTCCCTGTATGGGTGAAAAGACCAAATCTGCTTGGGAGGCATTCCTTCCGTTTAAAATTCTGTTTGTCTTTTCGCTACGCCAAGCAGTCAAAACTCATACACCCAACAACAAAAACAGTCCCACCCTTTTGCACTAAGAGATCATTTGTGAAATCCTGCAGACAGAGCCCTCAAGTGAGTGTGGGGTGCTTTTGCACCTTGGCATGTGCAGTTTGTGGGAAATTCGAGTCGCCCCCCTTGCTTTCTAGACACCGCTCACTCTTTTGGGAGTGTCGGGCTGGGTGCAGCTGGAGAAAAACGTCTTTCCCCTAATACAGACTGCACAACGAACCTGCAGCCCCTTCTGTATTCAGAAATCCTGTCTGTGACACCAATTTAACTGTCATGATTCACTAACGCGAGTGGGGCTCATGAGAGGTTTGTTTGATCTCAGTGCAAAAGGGACACGAAGGGATTTCAGTTTAAATCACAATGCACCTTTATTTTAGTGCCAACAATAAAGGTTATGCGATAGAGGAGAGGGAGAGAGAGAGAAAAAAATAAAGAAAACAAAGTAAAGAAAGAGAGAAGAGGGGGTTATAGCTACCAATGGACGAGACAGGGTCGCTGGGGTCTTTTTCTGTGGGAGATCTTGCCGAAATTAACTTAGTCTTATGTAATTCTTCCCCAAAGTTACCTTGTTTCCAATGTGTTAATAAGCGCCCTGAAGGAGAAGTACCTGGTATGGGAGCATTGCTGCCCAAAAACCCTTAAACTTCTCCATATTATAACTATAATACACCACAAATGCCAAACGTGCAACACTTTCACAGTCGTCTGACAGACGGTGCATGGGCAATACCAACAGGAATTCCTTTAGCCCAACCACGCGCAGCTTTCACTGCGTCTTACTGTCAGGCACCCAAACCAAGTAAAAAACCTTACCTTTCCCTCCTGGGGATGTTGTGAGCAGCAAAGATGGTCACAGGCAGATGGGCTCCCCGAGAATCCCTCGGTGCCAGCTGGAGGAGGATCGGGAAGTGAACTCGCTCAGCAGCAGATCAGGGGTCGCCAAAATGTTATCATTCAGGAACACATATAATCACGGAATGATTATATGCAGGTGCTTTATTGAAGACCTCTGGGTGTCAGGGGTACACATACCCAAATCTCACCCATCTTGGTTTTGAGTTGAACATGTTTTTATACTCTATCGTTATATAACTTACATATTAATTATTAAACTTATATTGTTCTATTGTTAAGCATTGTTTTTACCTAAGCTCTCTTTGCTTGGAATAAAAAACACTGGTTTCCTGAGACATCAACAGTGCTGAAAAAGCCTTTCAGGGTTCCGACCCAGAAAGAGTTTCGCAATGACAAAGACTGAAGATTAATGGCCCATGAAGAGAGACCCACCCCGGCTGGTTCCGGCCCTGCGGTTCTCCAGGCACAGGACGGCAGTGCCGGGCCAGTCCTGCCCTGTCCCTGCTGCTCGAGGACGCTGCAGCAGCATCTGCAGCACAAGTGCAGACTCCAGGAACTCCGGCCCCCTCTGGCTCTGCAGCTGCTGCAGACGAGCTCTGGGCCGGGACAGGAGCTCGGGAAACGAGATGAGGCAGGCGGGAGGTATCAGCCAGTGGGGGAATAGGGCGGCTTGGCGTTCTGCATGGAATTGCCACGGTTGTTTCCCCGAACTCCGGCCGTTTCTCGGAAAAGGTGCTGTGCTGGGCCCAGATATTCCAGGCCAGTTTCACATCCGACTTTTCAAATTAGCAAAACAATGGAATAATCACCAAGTAAACAGCAGCGTTTCCGCACCCTGTGCCAAGCCCGCCCCTCTCTCCCTTTGGCCGACGTCTCCCGCCACGTCTCGTTCTCGCGCGCTGATTGGGCAGAGCCGGGCAGAGAAACGATCCCGCTCCGTCCCACTCCGCCTCTCGGATCGGCCCTCAGGGCGCGGCGCGTCTTTGGAAACCGGGAGTGACGGCAGTGACCAGACCGGACTGCGGAGCCCGGTGAGGCGGCGGCGGAGCTCGGAGGCGGCCCCAGCCATCGCAGGTGGGAGCCGCGCTCGGTTCTGCGGGGGCTCGGGGCTCGCTGCGGGCCCGGGAGGGGGCGGCAGGGGGCTGTGGCGAGTGGCTTGTGCCGTGGCCGGCCCGTGCTGGCCCTGGGCTGAGGGCGCTGCGGGAGCGGCTGCCCGCGGTCTCCTTGCCGCTGGGGCCTCGGCAGGAGGCGGTGGCGGAGCAGCGCTGGCTCGTCCCGCTTCGTGTCGGGAGGCCGGAGGTGGCTGCGCTGTGCCCGGTGTGAGGAAGAAGACACAACTTCGGGGTTCAAATAAACTAGGGTGTTTATTAAGGGAAAAAAAAAAAAACCAAACCCAAAACAAAGGGAAGGAAAGGATAATGGGTGAGTGAGTAAAAAAGAAAGGAAATAAAAAAAGTCCCGGGTCTGAGGATTGAGGAATCCTCTGGCTGAACCGGCGTTTTCGTCCCAACGCAAGAACTCAGCGGCACTGCAGTGAATGCAGCTAATCTGCACTCAAATTTATATTAAAAAAAATCTCTAAAAGAGATGTAGACCGTGGTCTTCAGTGTCTGAATCTGCTGCCGCTAATCCACAGTTAAAAGGGCAGTTCTTCGACTCTCGTAGCTCCTTTTATAATCTCTGTCCCCACAGTTTGTTGCTGGCAGTCCCACCCCTACAGTTTCTGTTGATTGGTGCTGGTAAAAAACCTTCTCCTCCAAGTCTGCTGTCCTTGGTGGTAACTGAGGTTTTCGGCGGGAAAGTTCTTCATTAGTGTGCACTGTTGTTGTGGCGTCAAGCTACAAGTCCTCTGGAGCAGGCTCAAAATTCTTTGTAAGATGCTGCATGCTGCTGGCGAGGGGATTTGCTTTGAAGCCCTCGAAAGTGACAAACTTAAAAGGGATTATTAAACTCACAAATAATATATCAATAGCAACAAATAATTGAGTAAGGGACCACAAAAATAGGGACAATGCTTATGGCAATTGACAGTCTCGTTGGCAGAACTATCAAACATTCAACTGTAACGCACAAAAAACCCCAACCAGTACAATTCTACAATGACCGAATTCTAAACAGCAACTTCAAACAATCCCACATGCAAAAGCCAGTCGAGGGGTTTTATAGATGACACCGGGACTGTTCTTGGCTATGCAGGACCAGACTGACAGCCCCTGGTGCGGCGAGAGATGTCCCTCCCCGGGGCTAAGATGGGACGGGACGGGATGAACTTGAACGTCGCTCACAACCGAAAGCACTCTGAGAGTGAGAGACACACGGGGTCAGTAGGGGAAGAAAACACTTCTCGCACGGTTTCCCGAAGGTTAAGCCAAGCAAATTCTGCTTTTTCTGCCAGGCCCTGCCTCTCCTGTTTCCAAACAGGGACACAAAGTGCGATGCCAGCGCTCAGTGTCCCTGGGCTCCAACCCGCCAGGACAGGGGCTGGCAGCAAGAGAGACAAGGGACAATCCTTGTCCTCCTCAGGAGGTTGATCCCGATTCACAGCTGCCCTGTGTAGGCACTCGGCAGCTCCCAGACCTTGTTACCGCCTGTCCCAGCCCAGAGCTCGTCTGCAGCAGCTGCAGAGCCAGAGGGGGCCGGAGTTCCTGGAGTCTGCACTTGTGCTGCAGATGCTGCTGCAGCGTCCTCGAGCAGCAGGGACAGGGCAGGACTGGCCCGGCACTGCCGTCCTGTGCCTGGAGAACCGCAGGGCCGGAACCAGCCGGGGTGGGTCTCTCTTCATGGGCCATTAATCTTCAGTCTTTGTCATTGCGAAACTCTTTCTGGGTCGGAACCCTGAAAGGCTTTTTCAGCACTGTTGATGTCTCAGGAAACCAGTGTTTTTTATTCCAAGCAAAGAGAGCCCAGCTGTGAGCTGGAGGAGAGGGAATCCTGCTCCACACACAGCATATTGTGATTGAGTTCCCGGGTCTCCAGCATGTCAGCAGCCAGGGTTGCACACTTGCCTCGGGAGAAAGAAGCCACTTCTCCTAAGCAGAAAGGTGTTGCTGCCGAGTGTGCAATGGATGAAGATGTGGAGAATGAGCTCTGCTGCAGCACTGGGAGTGTGAAGAAGCGCCTGAAGACTGAGAACAGATCAGAAGCTATGAATGTAAGGAAGAAAACCCTACAGTTTCTGGGTGAGTGCAGGGCTAGTGCTGTGGCCTGTAGGGAGGGGACAGAGTCACCCCAGGAGCACAGGGCTGGCGGGGGTATGGCTGTTTCCAGGGCTCTGGAAGAGGCCTCGTGCTCTGCTAGACCCCCACAGTGGCTGGGACTGACACCCCCAGCTGCCCTGGCCCTGGGCCATTCTCCTGCCACCCGCTGTCCCCTAGCCCTGACCGTGGCTGTGCCCAGGCCCTGGCTGTGTCCCTGTCCCTTGTCTTTCTTGCTGCCAGCTGAGTGAGGGGCGCACAGACTGGAGGGTCCCTCCTGTGCTCCCCAGGTATTGGGTGGGGGAATGCAGGGGCTGAGCCTGCTCAGGACAGCCCCATCCTCACAGTCAGCGGCTCTTTCCTACTCCAGGCCAGTGGACCAGATCCAGTCCCAAGGTGGCCCTGGCCCTGGCTGTGCTTGTGATCCTGGTCCTGACTTTGTTGATGAACTTGGTTTTGCAGTCAGGTAAGGGAGAGACGGCTGCCTTGGCCCAGCCCCTCGGGGCACAGCAGGGTCCCTGCTGCCTGTGGAGGGGAATCCTCAGACCTTCTCTTCTTCCCTCTGCAGGGGGAAGACAAACAGAAATTCCAGTTGTTCCTGACACTTCATAGCTGCTGGCCTGTCCAGATGGATGGATCGGGTACCGCAGGATCTGCTACTTCCTCTCAAAGGATCACCGCACCTGGGATCAGGGTCAGGCTCAATGCTCTAAGCTTGGGGCCTCCCTAGCTGTGCTCAGGGATGAGGAAATGGTGAGTGGGGGGAGGTTGGATGGCCGAGGGGAGCCTGGGGGGCTCCTGTGCTGCAGGTGCAGCTTCCCCAGCCGGCTCCTCTCTACTTCCCAGGAGTTCCTCTGACCTCAGTGGGAAAGTTGATTACTGGCTCGGGCTTCGCAGACTGGGAGAGCAGCTTCAGTGGGTGGATGGCAGCAGCTTCAAATCCTCGTGAGTCCCTGGGAGCTGAGCAGGGCCTGGGGAGCACAGGCAGGGAATGGAGGGCATGGGGGCACCAACTATCCCCTGCGGTGCCAGCACTTTCTCTGCTCCTCCTTACAGGGTTCCTGTCCTGGGCAATGGAGTGTGTGTGTACCTGGCTGAGAATAAACTCAGGAGCATATTCTGCTCAAATCCAATGCCCTATCTCTGCAGCAGACCCCAAACTCACTTGTAACAGGGGTTGGACAAAGCACCTTCTCCACACTTGGCAGTCACAGCTTCACCTCTTCCCTCCCAGCCCTGGGATGCCTTTCCTCAGCTGCAGCGTCAGCCTTGCACAGACCCTTGGGGTCACCTCAGTGCCTGATCTTGTGAACATCTCAGTGTTTGCTCTCAGGGTCACCTTGATAGTAGAAGGTCTTAAAATCTTAGAAAATTCAGGGACTTAGAAAGAAAGTTAGGTTTGGAAAGCCCTGGGAAAAGTAGGCCCTGGGAAATGTTAGGCCTTGTGCTTGCTAAAGATCAGGTGAAACTGCACCTGTGTAATCAGTAGATGATCATGATACAATTGTTAGATGTGATTAGATATAATTATTGTTTAAAGAACATGAGGAACAATGTTAGGGGGCTGAGGGGAATCACGAGAAATCCATGCTTAGGTAAAAAAAATGCTTAACAATAGAACAATATAAGTTTAATAATCAATATGTAAGTTATATAATGATAGAATATAAAAACATGTTCAACTCAAAACCAAGTTGGGTCAGATTTGGGTATGTGTACCCCTGACACCCAGAGCTCTTCAATAAAGCAACTTCATATAATCATTCTGTGATTATGTGTGTTCCTGAACGCTAACAACCTCAGTGCCAGGTCTCCAGGAGATGAACCTGCAGGAAGAGGACATGATGTGCAAGCTGATGTGTGGCTGCCTGGGCTGGGGCTGGGAGTTTCTTTCTCCTTCTGGAGCCACTCCAGGACTTACCCTGTTTCTATTGCACTGCACATTTATACACTAACCTTTTATGTCTATGTCATGGGGTTACTTTACCTTTAAGAAAGTTAAAGTTGCTGGGGACTGCCGGGAGTCTTTTCTCATGACCAATTATCGGTCATTGCTGAGAATTGACAGCAGTTTTAGCCATTGAAAAGTGGAATCAACTTGTGAACCCCACCTTAAAGTGTACAACCAGAACTCTGTGGTTCTCTTTGTTTTCTGGCTGTGAAAGGTAGCAGAGCTTCGGCCTCTCGGTCTCTGCGCGGCCACGTGGCCGGGCGGGGGCCGGGCTGGGCCTGCCGTTCTGCCAGCCGGGAGATGGGGCCTGCGGGAGCTTGCTCTGAGCCAAGCTAGGCCAGGCCGGTTCCTGGCTTGGCTGCAGGTTTTGCCGTGATGGAATTTACCAGAAAACTGTCGAGTAAAGAAGGAGAAGAGCTCTAAGCCTGCTGCAAGCAGAGACGGTGACTATGCTCTCCAGAGCAGCTATGAGGAACTTTTCATCGCAGACAGCTCCAGCTCCTGTTCAGCAGAGATCACCGAACCATCTACAAAAGCTTGGGCAAGATTTTAACTCTTTCTTATTCAGATGAGACTTGCGGATTAATCTTTTTATCCAGAGAGAGAAAAGGAGAGTGATCAACATGAAAAGAGACTTTATAAACTACTAGTGGCAAGAAAGAAAAGAAACTTCAAGAAAGGTAGAGAATTAAGAAGATGCTTTAATTAAGCTGAAATATCTTTCTGTTAAAACTATGGGGATGGCCAATAAAGTCCTGAAAAGAACTCCTTTAATTCATGATAGAGTATGGGGAGGAATAGAGTGTTCAAAGTGTAAATTTGAGAAAAAAGTAGAGTAATTATGGTATAGTGAAGTGCTGGGAGATTTGAAGCCTTGAGAGGCAATGAGAAAACTGTTTTCTAGTGAAGCTCACAGAAACAGATGAAGAATACTTTTTGCCTTTGAATAACTTATCCTTAAAATGCTATCCCCAAACTAATGACCTATAACACATTTCAGAGTGATGTGGAATAGGAGGGGTGGGCTCTGATAACAGCAGCTCTGAGCAGCTGATATCAGAGAAATGGGAAACTATAACAAAAATAGTTTTCTTGTGAGAAACTCCATAAATTAACAGAAAGGAACTTCTGTTTCTCTACAGAGACTGATAAAAGACTATAGAAGGAATTAAGAATTGTTTAAACCATCAAAAATTCTAAAGTTCTTGTCTCTGTTGTCATGTGAACAAAAGAATGGTAAGCAGTGAGAAATGGAAAGGTTTTTTCTAAAAGTTTATTCTGGTGTTCTTATTCTTGTAGTTTGTCAATAAACTTTCTTTATTCCTTTTAAGTTTTATGCCTGGTTTGCTCTTGTTTTAATCCATATCTCACAGCAAGAAATAAATAATTCTTTTTTCCCCTTTTTGTTAATTACTGGTTCAAAACCACGACACTATCTTGATATAAAACTGTGTGTACTTCCATGTGTACTTGGTCTTGGTTGGGGCAAGGTGCCAATAAAGCCAAGGTTGGGATTTGAGCCTGCATGAGCCAATCCCTTAGGAGCTGGCCTCAATCCTTGTGTGTTCCTTCCAATTCAGAACATCCTGTGAGATGTCCCTGTGTGATCCCCATCAGTAATGATGATTCCAATATTGCCAAGATCACGTTCACATGGCAGTATCTGCAGTGTCCTGGCAAGACAGACATAAAAGGCTAGTGTATAAACGTGCTGTGCAAGAGAAACACATCAGCTTCCATATCATGTTGTCTTCCTGCAGGTTCATCTCCTGGAGACGAGGCACTGTTATTTCCTGCATTATTTTCTTACTTTTTCATTAAACACTTGTGCTTTCTGCCCTTTGTCCCTTGTGTTCAATTGGTGCCGGCAGCCCCGTCCCTTCCCCTGTTCCCAGTCCCACATTCTGTCCTGGCTGGCGGAGCCTTGGAGCTGCCATGGGGGCCGTGGTGTAAGAAACAGTCCGAAGATTCTCTCATCCGTCTCACAACCGTCTCAAGGACAGAGACTGAGACCCTGAATATCACAAGGGACTGGGTTTAGGGGTTTGGGCCTAGCTGAGGTGGATGTTTGCTAAGTGATTGTTTGCAGGTGGTTGCACAGTACACTGCCCTCCTTCCTGCTGGTGAGCAGAGGCTTGTGCATGGTACCCTGTGCAATGGGTTTCCATGACACATTGCCCTCGTTCCTGCTGGTGAGCAAAGGCTTGCGAGGCGTGGTTTGCTCTGTACACTACACCAGCCCCCCGCGCAATGGAATTCATCACAATGATCATCAATCTCTGGTTTTGGCCCTGTGCCCCTTGCTTTGTAAAAGACTATAAAATTATACCCCAAATTTACCTTCCTTTGAGATCTCTCCAATGGACAGAAGACTCTGCATCATTGGATGGCTGAGTGGACTTTGACATTGTTAGCTGTAATCCCCTTACTCTCTTTTCCTCATGCTTTGCTTTCTCCTCTTTTCTCTCTGCCGCATATTAGTGCTGATGAGCACTCAATAAAGTGTGTTTTGCTGTTTGAAGTCTTGGTTTGCTGATAATCGTTTGTACTCTAAGACCAACTAAAAGAACCATGTTACCTCTGTCTCTCTTTTCTTTGCCTCCTTTGGGCTCTGTTCTCTGTGGATATAACTTTCTATAGTCTCCCAGCCTCCTCTGGGCTGAATTCTCTGTGAATACAGCTTTCTATAGTTCCCCAACCTTCTCTGGGCTGAATTATTCTGGGATCCTCCCTCGTGGGGAGTTCCACTTATCTCAATTCTCATTATTTGAAGTAAACTCTCGAGCTCGTTAGAATCTTGTTTCTCGTGTTTATTGAAGGATCCTCATAAAACTTAACAGGTTTCTCTAGGCTGGTTACAAGGTTAATCTTTGCAATTTGGTACATTTCTTTCTTCTGATGGTACAAACAAGGCCTTGTGGCACACTTCATGTCTGATACACAAAATGGCCCTGAACTACGCAGTTCTTTTATCTTTATACTTATTTTTATCCAATTAACAATAGACACGTATATTATTTTTCTTAATGACCCAATGACCCATCACCTCTGTGATGCACTGCGGCATTTTTTATCCAATTACTAACTACTACCCAAAAACCTTCAGGAGAAGAACATAAAGAAGAAAGAAGAAGGACAAGGGACAATACACTAAATCCTCCATCTTGTCTCCTGTTCTCTAAACTACTTTTTCACCCAGTGATTTAAGAAACTTTCTAATCTACACACCTACCTTTCTTATCTAACTTTAGCATTTGTTTTCATGTATCACTATGAAAACATGCTCATGAATTTCATGTTATATGAAATTCAGTGTTCTCTTGAATCTCAGAACTAAATATTAAAAACAAGGGCACACAGTCTGTATTTCAGACTCCAACAAACCACATCATGAATCCCACCTTGTGGATCATGACAGGTGGGGCTGCCCTGGGGGCTGTTCCCCGAGCCGGGGCCCCTTCCCAGTGCTCACAGTGTGTTGATCCAGCCTGGAGCAGCCAGCGAGGGCTTCAGCTGGGAGGGCAGAGAAGCGCTGAAGTGAGCCGGGCAGGAGGCCAAGAAACCGCTGTTGTCCTGAACCGCTGGGAGTTCGGGGTGACCTGGAGCTGGAGGCACTGGGAGCTGGGGTGAGTCTGGGATCGAGCAGGGACCCACCTGCAGTCCTGGCAGGAGCCCAGACCAGAGCAGGGGATGCCTGAGAGAGGCCCCGAGCCTGTGGGAAGCCCTTGCAGAGCCATGGAAGTGGCTCCTGGTGGGACTTCAGAGCCCGTGGGGTTCCGCACTGGAGCAGGCTGTTCCTGAGGGACTGTGTCCCATGGGATGGACCTCAGGCTGGGGCAGGACAAGGATTCCTGTCCCTGAGGGGGAGGCAGTGACATGACCTTGTTGCCATTTGATTCAATAAACTGTATTATTAAGATAGTAGCAAACGATAATAGTTAGCATTAGTTGACATTAGTAGTAGTTATGCTAAGGCTTGGTAGGCCGCATGTAACCTGCTGATGAACTGTATAGCAGATATTGCAATGTAAGCAGTGTAGCTAGGAGATAATCTAAAGAATGTACCTCTTGGCAAAACCTAAAGGTTAAAGAGATAATCGTACCAAGTAGTGAAAGAAATTAAGAAATTGTGATGATGAAGAAATCATGTAGAAAACATATAAAAACCCTGTGATTTTTCTGTGGAATGGGGCTCTGGCTTTGGATGCTAGTCCACAGGCTCCCGGGCCCTCAATAAAGCACCGCATAAATGACTTCGGTTGTTTGTGTTTTCTTCGGATCGGGCAACAGTTTTCTGGCGACCGCAGCAGGACTCTGAAGGTGACTGGGGCGGTTCGCGTTCTGATCCACTCCACGCCGGCACCGAGTGATTCTCGGGGAGTCATCAGTTCGTGCCCGACCCCCGCACCTGGCGGACGACTGCGAAAGGTAAGCCCGAAGGTGCTTTATTTTCTGGTTCTGGTTTGGGTGCCTGCTCATAAGACGAGGCGGCGATCCTCACAGGGTTGGGCTAAGATGTCTGGTTGGTCTGGGAAGCCTAGGCGCTGGCTGTCAGACGCAGCGAAAGCTGTGCAGGTCCGGCACTTGCCCCTCGCGGCGTCGAGAAGCGGCAAGTTGGATTGGTCTGGTATTTATCTGGTATTTAGTCCCTTTTGTTTGCTGTACGTGGTTTGCTTAAATTTGTTAAACTGTAAATATTGATTGTGGTTTTGTATATTGATGGTTATTGGTTGATATGATCATTTGTTGAATTATTGTTTAGGTGTTCGTAAGTTGTTGCTGCTAAGAGTGAAACTACCTCAGTATTGAAGTGATTGTTGTGTGAGTGTGTGGTGTGATTGATTCTGTTGGACTGTCAATATTGATTGTGGTTTTTATTGTTTCGTATATTGCTGCATATTGGTTATTGCTATCGGTTCCGAGTTTTTGTACGGCTGTAAGTAAGGTTCAAAATGCCATTCAAGGCACTTAAGTCTATGGTTCAGTCTGATAAAGGTATCCCGGAAAATACCCCGCTGGGATGTTTGCTGAAGAGGTGGAAAAGTGAAGGGTTTTTCCAGGAGATGAGTAAGGATAAAATGATTGATTATTGTAATCATTGGTGGCCCGAATATAAGCGAGAAGGGCCGTCATGGCCAAAGAATGGTACTGTGGATTATGACACCATAAATTCATTAATACACTATCTGGAGGAAAATGAAAAATGGGATAAAATACAGTATTTAGACTTGTTTCATTTACTGCGTCGTAAAAAGGAGTGGCAAACTGAATGTGGAATAATGGTGCTGGAAATGAAAGAATCTGAGTGCGGGGGGGGGAGGGTTGTAAAAAGAAATCTAAATGTGTGCAGTGTTTAGCCTTAAACTCCCGGCCAGAAGAGGATTTGTCTTTAATGGTGTCACCAGGTGCGCCTTCTGCTTCACCCCTTCCTACCGTTTCACCCCTCCCCTCTGCCTCACTCCATCCCTCGTTGTATCCACCGTTACCTGAAAGCAGTACTGAGGAGGAGGAGGAGAAGGAGGAGGATGAGGAGGCGACAAACATAACAGTGGTACCAGGGAATGCTAAAAAGGTTGCTATGCGTCTTCCAATCCCTCCCCCTACTTCTGCCCAAAATCAGCGGAACACTCCGCTCGCGGCACGAACTAGACAGGGACGTAAAAATCATGGGGGACCCCAGCTTATCGCCCCTTTAAGAGAGGCTATGGGACCCCAAAGAGAGAAAGTGCTTGTGAAAGTACCCTTCTCCCCAGGAGATTTGGTGATTTGGAAGCAGTCAGCAGGTAATTACCGTGAGAATCCTGAAAAGGTGGCACGGGTGGTTAAGATGATTGTTAGAACTCAGAACCCGGACTGGAATGACATGCAGGTTTTATTAGATACCTTAATAGATTCCACTGAAAAAAAGATGGTGTTGCGGGCAATGAAAGAGCGCGCTCGGGAAATGATTAGACTGTATCGAGCTGGGGGAACTGTGAACGACTTGGTTCCGAGTGATGATCCGGGATGGGACCCGAACAAGACTGAAGGAATGGAATCTATCAGGGAGTACCAGGAGTTGTTAGTAGAAGAAATCAGGACTGGGATGCCTAAAACACTAAATTGGTCAAAATTGTATTCAGTCAGGCAGGATAAGAATGAATCTCCTTCGGCGTTTTTAGAACGACTTAAGGAAACTGCTAGACGCTTCATTGATTTGGAGATCGACAGTGAAGCAAGAAAATTGCAGCTTGCTTTAATCTTTTTGGCTCAGACACAGGAAGATATACGTAGAAAACTGCAGAAATTAGAAGGACATGATACTCGGGATTTGGATAAAATGCTAGAAGTAGCTTGGAAAGTTTATAATAACAGAGAAAAAGAAACGGCCAAGAAACAGCAGGTGAATATATTAGCTATAATGCAGCAAGCCGGTGATAGAGGAGGAGGCAGAGGTGGTTTTGGGCGCGGTCGTGGCTTTGGACGTGGCAGGGCAGGATTCCAGAATGTCAAATTTGGAGGACGGGGGATGGCCCCTCCTGGTCCCCAGCAAGGAGGGATTGCTCCCAATTAATGCGTGTTCTGCCGTCAGATAGGACATTGGAAAAATGAGTGCCCAGTGAAAGCTGGACTGGGAGGAATGCCAGTGAATGGATCAACAGGTTTCCCCGTGAATCCAGAAGGTGGAGCCCAAGCATTAGTATTGGGGAATTATCAGAATCAAAGCTGACTAGAACAGGACTTGAAGGTCAGGATTGATATTGATGGGAAAGAACAAGAGTTTATCGTGGATACGGGGGCAACGCATTCAGTTTTAAACAAAAGGTTAGGACCTATTAGCGATACTACCATACAGGTAGTGGGGGCAACGGGACAATTAGAAGAAAGACCCTTTTTTACAACCATTAAATTTGAGATTTGGAGGAAAAGAATTAGACCATCAGTTTCTGTATATGCCTAATTGCCCCAAGCCATTGCTTGGCAGAGATTTGTTGTCATCATTAAATGTCAAAATTATATTCGAGAATGGGAGAGTAAAATTAGAGGTTCCGGGAGAAGAAATTGCTAAATTGTTTGTAATAAAAGAAATTGATCCCTCTCCTATTCCTATTGAAGTAGATCAAGCTGTAGTACCTTGGGTATGGGATTCGGGGAACCCAGGAAAATCAAAAGCTGCTCAGCCAGTGGTAGTAGAATTAAAAGAGGGAGCTCAGCCAGTGAGAATAAAACAATACCCAATTAAATTAGAAGGTAAACAGGGTGTCGCTCCTTTGATAACTCAGTTTTTAGCACAAGGAATTTTGCAGGAATGTGAATCAGACTTTAACACTCCTATTTTTCCAGTTAGAAAACCAAATGGTAAGTATCGGCTAGTGCAGGATTTAAGGGCAATTAATAATATTGTTAAAGACATTCACCCAGTGGTTGCCAATCCGTATACTCTATTAACATCTGTGTCGGAAAAATTTAAATGGTTCTCTGTTATTGATTTGAAAGATGCTTTCTTCTGCATCCCTCTGGCATTGGAAAGTAGGAAATATTTTGCATTTGAATGAGATAGTCCTGATACTGGAAGAAAGAGACAGCTCACCTGGTCTCGATTGCCGCAAGGTTTCAAAAACAGCCCTACAATATTTGGAAATCAATTGGCAAAAGAATTAGAAGAGTGGAAGACTGCTGAGGTAAGAGAGCTACCTTCCTCTTATGTCATTCTCCAGTACGTGGATAATATCTTTTTAGCAACAGCAGAAAAAGGAATGTGTCTGAAATTGACTATTGCTCTGTTGAATATGCTGGGCCAGTCTGGCTACCGAGTGTCAAAAGAAAAAGCACAGCTAATAAAAGGAAGTGTAATATATTTGGGATGTGAGATCACCCAAGGCCAGAGACGGTTGGGAGTCAATCGAGTGGAAGCTATTTGTGCTATTCCCCTTCCCAGGAACCATCAAGAACTAAGGTCTTTTCTGGGAATGGTAAGATGGTGCAGGCTGTGGATTCTGAATTTTGGACTTCTAGCTAAACCATTATATGAGGCTCTGAAAGAACCACAGTTGAGCTGGGATCGACAGAGGAAAAAGGCCTTTGAAGACTTGAAACAGGCATGGAGGGAAGCTCCGGCATTAGGCCTTCCAGATTTAAATAAAGACTTTCAATTATATGTGAATGAGAGACAGAAATTGGCACTGGGAGTGCTAGCTCAGAGACTTGGTTCATGGAAACGTCCGGTAGGGTATTTTTCGAAGCAACTAGATACAGTAAGTGCTGGTTGGCCGTCATGCTTGCGGGCAGTTACGGCCACAGTGATCCTCATCCAGGAAGCCAGGAAATTGACTTTGGGAAGGAAAATAGAGGTATTTGTGCCTCACATGGTACTGGCAGTCCTGGAACAAAAGGGGGGTCACTGGCTTTCATCCAGCAGAATGCTGCAATACCAAGCAATCCTGAGAGAACAAGATGATGTGGATCTAAAAATTACTAATCATGTTAACCCAGCAGAATTCCTCCGCAGTGAGCAGGAAGAAGGAGAACTAGCACATGACTGCATGGAGGTGATTGAACAAGTGTATGCCAGCCGAATGGATTTGAAAGATGTTCCAATGGAAGATCCGGATTGGGAACTGTTTACCGACGGGTCCAGCTTTGTAGAAAATGGTACCAGGTATGCGGGATATGCAGTGGTAACAGTTACCACTATAGTGGAAGCAAAGGCCTTGGTCCCTGGAACGTCAGCTCAGCGAGCTGAGATCATTGGACTCACTAGAGCCCTAATGTTAAGTTCCGGAAAGAAAGTGAATATATGGACTGACTCTAAATATGCTCTTGGGGTTGTGCACATTCATGGCTCCTTGTGGAAAGAACGAGGGTTATTGAACTCTCAAGGAACTACTATCAAATATAGAACTGAAATTCTAGCCTTGCTAGATGCAGTACACCAACCTGAAAAGGTTGCAATAATGCATGTGAGAGGTCACCAGAAGGAAGAAGGAAAAATATATCGAGGAAACAAATTAGCTGATGTCACAGCATGAGAAGTGGCCAGAAAAGTGTGGACCCAAATGGCCCTGATTCCCACTAAGGTGAGTCCTGTAACTCCACATTTGATTCAAGAACCGAAGTATTCCCCGGATGATGAAAAACTAGCATCACTGCTGAAAGCGCAAAAGAATGCAACTGGATGGTATGTAACAGCCATGGGACAAGTTGTAGTTCCCACCCGAATTATGAGAGCCATCTTAGAGACTGAACATAAAAAATGCCATTGGGGAGCAGAGGCATTGGTAAAATTTCTAAAAAGAGAAGTAATTTCTAACCAGATGTTAACATTGGCAAAACGGGTGAATGCTATGTGTCCAACTTGTTTGAAGAATAACCCAATAGTTAGGAAACAGATCCAGTTGGGGAAGTTACAAGTGGGACCAGAACCAGGAGATTACTGGCAAGTAGATTTTTCAGAATTACCAAAAGCGCAGAATTTTAAGTATCTTTTAGTGTATGTATGCACTTTTTCAGGATGGCCTGAAGCCTTTCCTTGTCGAACCAATCAGGCAAAAGAAGTAGTCAAAACACTGTTGAAAGAAATTATTCCAAGATTTGGGGTACCGTTAGGACTGTCATCAGATAGAGGCCCACACTTTACAGCAGGAATAGTACAAGAGGTGGCCAGGATGTTAGATATATCTTGGAACTTACACACCCCTTGGCAACCTCAATCAAGTGGTCAGGTAGAGCGGATGAATCAAACAATTAAGGGGCAAATTAAGAAAATTTGCCAAGAGGCAAAAATACAGTGGCCACAGGCACTGCCATTGGCATTGCTCAGAATCAGAATCAAACCCAGGGAGCGAGTGAGAGTTAGCCCATATGAAATTCTATATGGAAAACCATACCATGCTAATGTGTTGAAAAGAGATTTGCATGTGCAGGGTGATCAGACAGATCAGATTTGGTTACATCATGTCACTAAACAAAACTCTTAATGCTTTAAGGGGAACCTTGCAGTGGAATCGACCTTTACCACTGGAAAATCCGGTGCATGACATTCAACCAGGAGACCAAGTGTATGTGAAGAATTGGTCCACCCACCCCTTGAAAGAGACATGGGACGGGCCCCGCCAAGTGATCCTGACAACTTACACTGCAGTAAAGGTCGAAGGAATCGACTCATGGATCCACTACACCCGAGTCAAGAAAGTCCCTGTACAATGGGAGACTCAGATAGTCTCTCCAACACGGGTGATTTTTCGCAGAAAGTAGCCTTTTTGATTATATTGTTACTGGTAATAACGAAACCAATTCTTGTTAACGGTTCTATTGTAGTTGCAGTTACCAAACCAGTGGAAAGGATGGATGTGAACCTGACCTATGACCAGAAAACTGAAGTCCAGAATGTGCGAGCAACCTGGAAGAAAGGTGCTGATTATCCAGAAGCAAATATTGTCACACTTTGGGGTAAAGATGCACAAAAGACCAGGCCTACTTACATAGTATCCCTAACAGGAAAGAAGCATAGAGAGCTGAGAGATACAGAAGTAGCTGTACATCAAAGTCACGAACAAGAGAATTTAGTAGTAGGGTTGATTAGAGATTTTGGAAAAGTCCAAAATGTGTCCTGAATTACAGCATGCTTACCCCTCCCACAAGCAGCAGGAGAACCAATTCCGTGGGGAATAATTCCCATTCCATTACTACCTGAGACAGCAGACAACACATCTACAGTATGTCAGAAGACTGTCCAAAAGGTAGTTGTCCGACCTGAGGAAGATTGTATGAAACTGCCCAACAGCCAATTTACCCGTATAAGAGGGTTTAATGGTGTAGAGTGGTGTAGTTATGATGAGTTACAAGATTGCCAAAATATTACGAGCCAAACTACATTGTGGGATGATTGGAAAACCGTATGGGGTCGGAGTTTATTAGAACATTATAGCTATATTGGAGCAGTAGACTGGTGTATACAATGGACAGGAAGTAAAAATCAAACCCCGGAAGAAGTCTATAGAACAGGGACCTCTACAAGAGAAATTAAAGAAGCTAAGGAAAATTGGAATTGTATTAAAGTCATTACATGTGATACCCCTGAAAGCCAAATTAGCCTGGCTCCTCTTAGAGTACTACTTAAGTGGGGATGTGAATGTAGAAAATTTAATCATACAATTACAGGAGAAGCATCCGGAAACAGTGGAATCAGACGAGCTGTAAGTTGTAAAGATACTACTATTAAAAGTCCAGGAAATTTAGTTTGGGTAATGGGACATGGACAATGGACTACACATATTCCTATAGATGGGCCTGTGACACGAATCACTCTAGGAGTCCCAACCCTCTGCCCCCTGTGAAAACAATCAGAATTAAAATCTAATCGAAAGAAAAGAGAAGTGGATGAATTCACTGAACTAGAAAATGAATGGCACGAACCTGATGGTGGAGTTAAATTTGGGTGGGCTTTAGAATCACTATTTGCACCTGTGGCCTCCTATAGGAACAGAGAGATGCTATACAAATTGCTAGGGCAAACTGAGAGATTAGCAGCAGCCACTAAGAAAGGATTTAGAGATATGAATTTGCAATTACAAGCCACATCCCGAATGACTTTACAGAACAGGATGGCACTGGATATGCTATTGTTAAAAGAGCATGGTGTGTGTGTGTCAGTATCTAAATAGGAAAATTGACCATTGCTGCATCCATATTCCAAACATGACCATTGAAGTAGAAAAATATATTTCTCAATTAGAAACAATTGGATCCAAAACAAAAGAAATTGAAAAGGAAGCACAACATAATTGGATCGGAGCTATATTTGAGTCCTTAGGACTTCAGGTTTCTGGATGTGTTTCGTCAGTAGTACAGTACATTCTGTTATTTGCAGTTTTGTTATTAATCATTTGGTTAGCCTATAAGTGTGTTCTAGGAGTCATCGAAAAGGAAACAAGACGCACCAGAAGAGTGATAAAAGCCTTGGCAAGAACCAATGAGATACGCCTCAATGAAATACGCCGACCTCCTCCGAAATATGAAGATGTCGTTGGGCAAGATAATCCCAATCAATCTTGCAGAAGATTGAATAATGCTCAAAAGGGGGGAACTGTTGCCATTTGATCCAATAAACTGTATTATTAAGATAGTAGTAAACATTAATAGTTAGCATTAGTTGACATTAGTAGTAGTTATGCTAAGGCTTGGTAGGCTGCATGTAACCTGCTGATGAACTGTATAGCAGATATTGCAATGTAAGCAGTGTAGCTAGGAGATAATCTAAAGAATGTACCTCTTAGCAAAACCTAAAGGTTAAAAAGATAATCGTACCAAGTAGTGAAAGAAATTAAGAAATTGTGATGATGAAGAAATCATGTAGAAAACATATAAAATCCCTGTGATTTTTCTGTGGAATGGGGCTCTGGCTTTGGATGCTAGTCCACAGGCTCCCGGGCCCTCAATAAAGCACCGCATAAACGACTTCGGTTGTTTGTGTTTTCTTCGGATCGGGCAACAACCTGACTGTGACCCCCATCCCCTGTGCCACTAGGGTAGGGAGGAGGGAGAGAAATGGGGTATAAAGTGATATCCAGGAAGAAGGGAAGGGTATGGGGGAAGGGTGGTTTTGTAGGATTTATTTTACTAGTCATTCTACAGCTGTGATTTGTTTGATAATTGTCCTGGTTTAAAAGACAGTGCCTTGGTATCTGCCATGAGTGTGGGAACCTTCCTGGAATGGAAAAGATGACCCCCTCCCTCCTCTATTGTACCTTTGAAATTATGGGGCTTTCAGGCAGAGATATGAGAGAAGTAACAGTTCTTTACTAGTATACATATATAGATATATGTAAGTAATGACACAAACCAAAAAGACCAGCAACAGCACCACCAACCAACCCAACCAACCAACCAACCAACCAGCCAACCCAACCAACCAACCCAACCAACCCAACCAACCAACCAACCAACCAACCCAACCAACCCAACCAACCAACCAACCAACCCAACCAGCCAACCAACCAACCAGCCAACCAACCCAACGAACCAACCAACCAACCAACCTAACCAACCAACCAACCAACCCAACCAACCCAACCAACCAACCAACCCAACCAGCCAACCAACCAACCAGCCAGCCAACCCAATCAACCAGCCAACCAACCCAACCAACCCAACCAACCAACCAACCAACCCAACGAACCAATCTCAGCCTTTTCCCGCATGGAGCCGCAGTTTCCCCTTTGGTGCAGTTACAATCGTGCCTGGCCGGGGGCGCTGTGGCGCGAGCAAGGCCACCTCTCCACGGGCGGGAGGGGACAGGGACACCGCTCCTTTGGAGACCCACGGGACAGCGACCTGTCTCTGCACCGACCCACCAGCAGCAGGCAGCGACCAGCGAAGGCAGGCAGGTCCCATCAGGCAGGACCTCGGTACCACCCCCTGCAGCCACAGGGACGGTGACAAGAAGGCAGATCCAGGCAGCACGGCAACAGGATAGCTCCACCCCAGGAAATGGGCACCTGCTCTCCGCTGAAACTGAGAAATTAAGAATTAGGAATTATTTATAAAAATTGCCTTGAGTAAAAGAAGAGGCTACAAAATCCTTGTGAAATGCTGACTGCTCTCATAAGAGCAGCAAGAGAATAAAGACTGCAGGATGAGATAAAGAGCTAGAATACGTAAACAGGATGCAAGCATAAATGCATCATAGGAGGAGTGGGTTCCTTGGATTCTTTTGGACCCCTTAGCCAGAAAAAATGGAAGGGGGGGGGGGGGGGGGGAGATGTCAAAAGAACTGAATGGAGCATGTGCAGGAAGACAAGGTGAAAAGTTCAGCCGATGGAAAATTGCTGACTTCAGCCCCAAGGACCCCCAGACGACCACCAGAGTGACCAACAAGGAGCAGTGCGCAGCTGCAAATAGGCGTGGAACTAATTTTAATACGAAGCGGGGACAGGCGGGGTTAGCAAATGAATATGTGTTAGGTGTACTGTGTAACCCTACTTTGTAGAGAATAAAAAGGGAGAAACAAGTCTCCAAGGTGTGCATGCTTTTGAAGGAGATATCCCCCATGCAACTCAGTGCTGAATAAATTCATACTTACTCTCATCACTACTCTGCGAGTTACAGAGTTTTTCTATCTGCATATCACTGCGACATGCGTGACCGCTCGCTCACTCTCTCTCAATCCTCAGCCACACTGAAAGCACTGGAGATCAGCTTCCCCCTCCCCAGTCAAGAATCTGAGTCCACCCCAATACTTCTTGAGGTATTTCTGCAATTCCCAAGAAAAGCCTCCCCTCAGACAAGAGAAGTCATTCCCCAGCCAAGACTTCCAAACTCTCCATTCTCTGGCTGAGCCATTCCTGTGGTATGTGAAAGTGTGTGGCCATTTCATTTGTTTGCTCCTGTTTGTCCCCCCTCTCTCCCCCACACCGGTTTTTCTTCCAAGTAGAAGATGGGAGAAAAAATTGCCTGACTGAAAAACAAAGAAACAAACAACAACAATGACAACACGGACAACAACAACAAAACCTTTTTCCCAGCAATAATTAATTCAATTATTTCCCCAAGTCCGATGTGTTGTGCCCATGAGTGACCTCTCCCTGCTCTTATCCTGATCCTCTGGGAGCCTCTCCTTGTGTTCTGTTTCCTGCCCAGCCTCAAGAGGCCAGTGACAGAGCAATTTTGGTGGCACTGACCAGTCCCAGTAATTGCTCCAGTAATTCACTCTATCATTAACCAGCCCCACGGCGGGTCTGGCTGTGCAGGCACGCAACGACAGAAATAAAAACTGAGCAAAGTAGGACACAGTGAGAGGAGGGATGTGGTGCTAGTGGGTGAAATCTCCTTGCCCTGAACTGTCGGGGGGAGGAGGAGAGAGAAGCTGGTGCAAAGTAAAGGGGAGGGGAGAAGGTATAGGCCTGGAGCAGTGGAAGGCAGGTAGAGATGGCCATGGGGCAGCTGGGGATTTTCCTTTCTGGCTCTGTGGGGTGAAAGGGAGCGATGTAAAATCCGTCAAGGAAAAGAGAGGAGAAAGAGCAGGTGGTGCCAACGCCAAACAATTTGGATTCAGTTTACCTGTGCGAAGTGTAAAACATTGACAGACTCTGAGCAGTGACAGACAGTCATCTCTGTGTGTGCTCTGCCACTGACCTGGCTGCAGCTCATCTGCTAAATCCCCATAAGCTTCTTCCCGAAGGCTGCTTCACTTTTTGGGGCCATCTGTGGCAATTTTGCAGAGTTCTTTTAACCTCGTGCTATTTTTTTGGGATAGGAGAGACCCCGTCACGGGGACGCCCCTGCGTCTGGCGCATCTGGGCTGTTTGGATGTGGCAGTGTGGCAAAAGGGGGGTCTGGGGTTTATAAAGGTTTATAAAGGGGTGCGGCGGGAGCTCCATGGGCCGGACTGGATCGGGCCCAGCAGCACCCCGGGTCCGCCTCCCTGTGGGGCTGCCCCACACCGTGTTCAAAGTCTTGGGGCAGATTCCACTGAAAGGACTCAGAAGGACTGCTGTAGGAATGTTTGTATAAGGCACGAGTCTCACCAAGCTTTGCAGCCTGGGAAACAGAATTTGGAGGACCTTTGCTCTGTATTTGTGACATGGTTTGAACACAGCAGAGAGCAGAGCCAGGAAAAGTCACTGTCCATTTGTGCAGGCAGTTGTTGTGCAGTGACGTCAGTGCTGGCCCCCACAGCTCCCACCTGGCTCCCACATCCTGCCCGAGTGTCCCTTCCGGCCCCCAGGGTAGAGTTTGGTGGCTTCTCCCTGGCAGATCCACTGCAATTCCTCGCCGTAGCGCTGAGGGATGATTCTGCTGGTCCTGATCATCCCACAATCGCCACATCTCTCCCTGACGTCCAGCTAGAACCTGCAGGTTCCAGGAGGGAGCCTGGGTCACCCCAAGAGTCTGTCAGCCACTCCTGGTGACACCTGCCCCTGGTGCTCACCGGTGCCAGTCCAGGTGGGAGGCGTTCAGCCACATCCAGCCCGTCCCGGCTGGGGGCACCAAGAGCCCAATCCAGAAGCCCTGCCCGGATTTCTGCAGGGTTTCATTCAGGAGTTTCTGGCTCGGAAGAAGAGAAGCCAACCTTGATGGGCCAATGGATCCCAGGACTGAGCTCCACCCGTGTCCTCCAGAGGCACCTGGGTGGCTTGGGCATGGGGTGGGGGCTGATGCCAGGATTGTGGGAACCCCCTCACCCTTCCCGGGGTGCCACCAGTCCCCAGCCCCGTGTCTTTTCCATATTCCCATCCCCCATCATTCCTTCCACCAGCTCATCCCGATCCCACAGCAGCAGCAGCATGGCCCCATGATCCCTGCAGTCGTCCCGGCTCTTGCTCCAATGGTCGTAGCCAGTGGAGACCCAGTAGCACTTGGTCCTGCCCGGCGTCCAGCCCTGGAGGCAGATGCTGCATCCCTCGGCCCCTTGAAAATGGGATCAGAGCCAAGTCAGGTCACCAAGATGCCACTTCATCCCAAGGGGCACCCTGAGCCACGTTTGGGGCTCCAATCCAGGCATGCCACAAGATTTTGGTAAAGATTTTAGAGTGGAGAAGCCTTGGTGCTGTTCTGTGGTGGTGACTGTGCAGGGCAGAGAACTTCCCTCAGTTCAGAGAGGATGTTCTCCCGGGTGCTGTTGATGTCTCCAATATTCCCATTCCGGATATTGCTGCTTCCTGGACTCTCCAGCTGCTGGTGGAGAGCTGCAGAGGAGGGAAGGCTGAGCAGGGGACAGGACCTTGCCTGGCCTGACACCTTCTGGCCCAGGCCAGGCTCTGCACTCCTGTGCCTGATCTCATGATCTCATGATCTCATGACCTCATGGGCTGGGGGTTTCTTTCACCTTTGGGAACTATTCCAGGAATCATCCTGTTTCTCTTGCACTACACATTTATACACTAAGCCTGTATATATATGTAGATATGACACTGTGGAAACAGATTTCCACAAACACATTCTTCTGACATTGTGTTTATACACTACCCTTTTATATCTATATTGGTATAACACTGTGAATACAGACTACAAACAAGTGCTTCCAAGGTGAATGTGACCTGGGTTGGGGCAAGGTGACGATAATGCCAGTGTGTGATTTGACCCCGCAGCAGCCATTACGTTAACGGATGGACTCGGTCCTTGTGGGTCCCTTCCAACAATGCAGAGCCTCCTCTGAGATATCCCTGCATGACCCCCACTAGTATTTAGGGTGCCAGTGTTGGTCATTATAGTTTCAGGGGGTTTTTATTAAGTGCTTGTCAAGCCTCGTGCTCCCTTGGCACCGGCAGCCTTCCCCTGCTCCCCGTCCCACGTTCCATCCCAGCTGGCGGGGCATTGGAGCTGCCGTGGGGGCCGTGGGGCTGTGCCCTGAGCCGGGGCCCCTTCCCAGTGCTCCCAGTGTGCCAATCCAGCCTGGAGCAGCCAGCGAGGTCTTCAGCTCAGAGAGCAGAGACATCTTGGGAGTCCCACTTTAATTTTGTTTGTCTTGATCTTCTCAGTTTAAGGAGAAACTGTTTTTGAGAGGCACTGTTCTTCTCTCCCTCTTCTTTAGTTCTTTCCAGTTTCTTCCTAACACCACATTCCCCCTTCACTTGGCACTCTTGGGGCTGTGTCACCTCTCTGCCTCCTTAAAGAAGAGGAAGATGGAAGGAGCTGTAATGTGTGCCCATCACCCTGGCTCGGGTAGACTTAGGTGGGATGCGGCTGCAGGGAGGGAAGAGTTGGCCATCGAGGGAGCATATCCCCTCCTTTGAGGAGTCTTTTCCTAGGATCAGCATCTCTTTGGCTGCAGCAACTCTGGAGTCACCTGAGGCAGCTGCCACAGGATGCTTCTGTGCCACCCCTTCTGTGCTTTCACACTGCTGACCACAGCAGACACTCCTGCTCTCGAAAGGGACAGGGCATCTTTTACCCAACAGAGCCTCAAAGCCGTGTATGGGATGGAAAAAAGAGCTTTGGGTGATGTTTGTCTCATGAGGGCATGGGAATGGGGTGGACAGACTGGCTATATGTCAGAAATGGGGCCCTGGGTTGGCTGGTGCTCATTGCAGAATTAGAGAATCACCATAGCTGGGCCACTTTCTCCTAAATGGGGATAAATTCACGAGTTTTAGATATTTCCATAGATCCTTGGAAGGGATTCTCAGCCCCTCTGCAGATGGAGATGAGCAAATCTCCCTGAACACTCCATCAGCAATGGAGCCTCACTGTCACAATATTGTCACAGTAAAGCTGGCGTGGACTGGACAAGGTAAATCTGACCATAAGACAAATCCAATTTGGCTAGCCTAGTTCATGCCAGAACAAGTCCCTGGATAAGTTACAGGGGACCCTCCACCATCCTCATTCAAGCTTAGTAGAAAGCACACCGCTGGCCAGAGATCTGGGCGGAGAGAGATCCCAGCCAATGAGCTATCTGAGCCCGGGAGTTTTGAATCGGGTTCATAAGCAAGTTCCAAACAATAAACAAGGCTGTTTGTCTGATAAACAGTAGACACAAATCTGTTTCCTCCACCCACGACCGGCACGTCACAGGGTGCAATTGGAGTCTTGGCTTCAGTGGGTGGTGCTGCTGTGCTGGAGGGCAGGAAGGCTCTGCAGAGGGATCTGAACAGCCTGGAGTGATGGGCCGAGGCCAAGTGGAGGAGGTTCCCCAGGGCCAAGTGTGGCATCCTGTGCTGGGGCCACAGCAGCCCCTGCAGAGCTCCAGGCCTGGGGCAGAGGGGCTGGGAAGGGCTCTCTGGGAAAGGCCCTGGGGGTGCTGGGTGAGAGCAGCTGAGCAGGAGCCAGCAGGGCACAACTCCCTGAAGAGGGCAGGGCTGGCTCTGACTTTTTAAAGACAAATGCTGTTCCAAGAGGCCTTGCTTTTTATTTAATTTAATACTGCCTTTCTATCTCTTTGCCTCAGCAAATCGAAAGGTTTTTCTTCTCAAACCAGTTCCTTGGAGGCAGACAAGATTCAGCAGAAATCATCTCTGCCACTGACTGTTTTCAGCACAGGCTGTACTTGCCCAGCTGAGGCTGTGACGGGCAAGGAAACGTCCCTGCAATGTCCCTGTGGCTCCGTGCCTGGTATAGTCTCTGGTGCTAAATTCTCACTCGGCAGACAGTGAAAGATTGGAGCTAAAATGTGGACCTGATTTTCTGAGTCTGAGAGAGTTTTCAGCATGTCAGTGAAAAGTCCTCTTCCCAAGGGAAAGTCTCTTGAGAACCTTTCTCTCTCAAGGACTATTTTTGTAAATAGTTATGATTCTCAAAACAATATTGTACAGCTGTGATGAGTGTGTTTACTCTTGTTCCACCAATGAGACTAGAGAGGTGTTGTTCCCTTTACCAATCATGTTAAACCTGTATCGGAATACCTTATACAAGGGGCTGAAAAGTTCCGAAGAAAAGCCCTTCTGATGATCCTCTTTCTGCTGTGGAACTGAACTCATGCTCCTTATTTTGTGCCCAACAGCGACACTGAAAGATTTCCTCTCCCAACCTGGAGAGGAAATGGACAAGAGACATCGATATTTAAAAAATCCCAACAACACAAACAAAAAGTCCAGTCCTCAGAGGGGCAGGCTTTGTCCATTATTTGCAGGCTCACAGAGTAGATGAGGAGTGACAATATTTAATCAATGGAGGTTTCTACATGTCCAGAGGGGAGAGCAAGGAGTCAGTGGATCCGAGTCTTTCTCCAGAGAAGGAGACAATGGAGGGAGTGGGAAGGAAAGGGTTAAACACGGTGGATGGTGAGAAGGGGCTGGATTCCCTCAAGGGATCTGGCAGCTGGGAATGCCAAGGGCTGGAGAATGTCAGTGGGGGAAACCCCCTCAATTCTGCCTATTGCTCTTTATCCTCCTCTGTTCTGGGAAGCAGAATCTGTTCCACATCCCATCAGTCCCAATCCCCATCCCACCCCTCCTGGGGGTTTGGGGACTTCTGTGGGATCGTGTATTTTGGGGTGTGATTGAGGATTTTGAGGTGGGATCAAGCCATTTTGAGCCTTTGGCAATTCTCCAGCCGGGGGCACCAGGAGCACCGGCAGGGCTTCAGCCAGACCCTGCCCCCTCCAGCAAAGGGCTTACACTGATACGCAGAATAAAAGGAACTCTATAACTCACAGAGTAGTTATACGAGTAGGTATGAATTTATTCAGCGCTGAGGTGCATCGGGGATATCTCCTCTGAAAAGTATGCACACCTTTTTGATTTGGTTTTCCTTTTTTATCTTTTACAGACTAGGTTTACACGATACGCCTAATAAATATTAATTTCCTAACCCCGCCTGTCCTCACTTCATATTACAATTAGCTCCATGCCCCTTTCAGTTCTTTGGCCACCTTTTGGGACTTTAAATCCCTTCCTTCCGATTTAGGGTCCGAGGAATCCCCTTTATCCTGTGGTGCCTTTGTCTTTGCATCTTGTTTGTGTATTCCCGCTCCTTATCTCATCTTGCAGTCTGACTCTTTTCCTGTTCTGGTGGATTAGGGTGTCAAGGTATGGTTTTTGTCAACCCCCCCCTTTTAGTCAAGCATTTCTTCCTAATTCTTAATTTCTCTGTTTCAACACAACTCTTCATCCTGGCCCCAAAATCCCTGGGGATCCTCATCCATCTCTGCATTCCCCTCTCTGAGATGCAGTTAATGAAGTGACCCTCGAACTTACCCATCTCCTGGAAAACGTCTGTGTGTGCAGGACACAGGTCCGGGAATGCCCCCCCAGTACCAAGTAGCCAAGAGCTCCGGGACAGCCCCGACTCCACAGCCCCAGTGCCCCACGGCCGCCATGGGACCCTTCTTCCCACGGTCCCAGTTCCTCTTTTTTACCCCTTTCCGTATTTCCCTCCTCCTTTCCCATAACTCTCCAGTCGCCAGCCAACATCTGTTTGGGGGTCCCACCTCCCCATTTCCCTTTTTCCCTTTCTCTCCCCACAGTTCCCACCGTGCCAGTTCCCTTCCCGCCCCTCCCGCTCACCCAAGAGCTCCGCACCCACAGCCTTGGGGACTTCCAGTGCCACCAGGGCCTTGCCGGCACGGAGCCCCCGGGTTCCCACAAAGAAGCTGCTCAGTTCACCTCCAGGCACTCCAAGGCTCGCCACTGCAGTCTCTGAACTAAGGAAAGGGAAAAAAATGCTTTGTTTGCCTGGTCCAAACAAGCTTTTCAGCCAAACAGAAAACCACGGTGCTCAGAGAGAGCTGCAGAAAACCTGAGCAACGAGGCTTCAAAACACCTGCGCAGCGAACAAGGATCCTCTCACGGCCCTGGTCCCCCACACATCTGTCCCGGGCTCCCAGGTTTAAAGATACAAGAACCATTCTTTGGGCACAAAGCAGAGGATCATGGCATGTACTATCACAATAACTCACTCCAAAAGAATTGTATATACAGTAATCACATGTATCTATCTATCTATAAAAGCATGTCCTGAACTCTGGATACAGTAATGTGCGTGTAGGACAGGAGTGGAGAGGCTGAACAGACACCAGGGGAGATGTGGAATGTACAGACAGAGCAACCTCTCCAAGGGCTTTAACCTGATTCTCAACTTTTCCATATTTCAAAGGCTTTGACTGCTGGATTTGCAATTACTGAGATCTCACTGTAAAAAGCAGAGCAGCCTAGAACCAAACACGGCTGTTGGAGTCAAAGTCTGGACTTGTCAAATTTTAGTTTTGAAAATATTTTGAATAAAAATGTCCATTACCAACAATTTTCCCAGCCCATGCGTCACCACAAATAACAAAAAACAATGGAATTCCTTTTAAAGGGGAAAAAAACCAAAACATAAAATGAACATTGAAAATGTTCCCCATAAAAACTCACACTGAGAAAATACAGAATAATGAAATGAGAAGCTTTTTCTAAACCTGCTGTCATTTCTCAGGTACTTGGCTCAGTGTCAGCTCAGAGCCAGGCTCTGTCTCCCAGGTGCCCAAGTCCCCGGGCCAGCTCTGAGCAGCCTCTCCCGGCTTTCCAGCGCGGCTTTGCCCCGGCTCTGCCCCGGGCAGGCACTCGGTGTTTCCCCACAGGTGGTGCCCTTGCCCTGCTCAGCTCCCTGTGCCCTGCAAAGGCACGGAGGCTGCACTCGGTGCCCCTGGGTGCCACTGACCAAGGCAGGGATGAGCCCTGAGGCAAAGGCAGAGCCCTGAGGGACACCCCCTGTCCCCGGCCTCCCACAGGACACGGAGCCACTGCCCACAAGGCCCTGGCACGTCTGGGTGGTCAATTCCTCCTTCCCTAGGGCTCTGCAGGCCGGGCTGGGGCTGTCAGCTGGGAACGTGGCCAAAGCCTCCCAGGGTTCTGGGCATGGCCAGGACTACAAGGCCACAAGTCCGGGGCTGCTCCATGCCGGTTCCAGTCTGTCCCTCTGGGGTTGGGTGCCGGGTGTGGCCCTTTGTGACACGAGCACCTGTCAGGGCCCTTGGTGGTGCAGGACATTGTGGTGCTGTTGTGAATGAGAGTGTTTGAGATCGCTTAAAAATCAGTGGCAAGGCAACGAGCAAAAGTCAGATTTAATATTTGGCAACAAAACACAACAGGCTCCTTGGCAAGATTCACTCTACTGCCTACAGGACAGCTAAGGCACAGCAAGGGAAAACAAGCAACAACAAAACCAAACAAAAACCAGGCAACCAAAACAGACATGAACTGAGAATTCTCTAGGGGCGTGTGGGTAGGTGTGTGTCATGTTTAGGTGCATGGGACAAAAGACAGTGAAGGCATGGATTAAAAGGAACACAGCCTAAAAGCTTAACAACACTGTGCAGTAATTAGGCAGGACTACAGGTCCTTCTTAATGCCTTTATTTGAAGAACCAGCTTGGGTGGAGGCCCGAGGGTTAACACACAACACCACTGTTGCCTGATTCCAGGCAGAGGAGAAGGTTGACTTTACCACACGTCAGAGTCAGAGTTTCCGTCCCGATGGGAATCCGCAGCAATGCTCGACCTCTTTGACTCAGAGTCTAGGATGTCATCCTGGTCGAATTCCTTCTTGGTTATGTCAGCTCCTGGGAGGAAGTCAGGGCACTCCTCTGGGTCTTCCTCGTTCGGTGGTGCTGTTTTTATTTCTTCCTTTTAGTGTGGCTCATTGTCTCTAGGTTCTTATTAGTCTGTGTGCGTCCCATGAGTCTCTGGTCTCGTTTACATATAAGCCCTTATGTCATCCTCCTCCTCAGGGCTGGGGACCCCATTTTGGGAAGCAGTGGCGGTGGTTTCCCGACGGGACAGGGACATAACAACAAAAGGTAAGTACAACCAATACATAACAAGAAAAGAATTAACAACCTGAACTTGAAACAGACAACCAGTCTACAACAGAACACTGACCAAAGTTTAGCACTCGCATTCGAGTTCTCTAAATTATTTCTCACAAGCAGCACTTTATCTTCTACTTTAATTTATAAATTAACTTATACCTCAGCCCTACAAATTCAACAGAGGAACAATACTGAACTTATACCTAACTTAACTTATAACTTAACCTTAACAATCCAATAGAGGAATAATACTTAACTTCATTTAACTTAACTTATAGCTGTAACTTCCAAATTGTGCTTAGCAACTTAACAGAAAAACTTAGCTTATAACTTACGTTTAACTACTTAGCAAAAGAACAACACATAGCAGCATTTAAGTAAGTTCATAACTATAACTGAACCTTGCTTACAGGCTTAACTTTCCTATCCAAGGTACTTAGACACCTAAGAAAGCAGTATTTCTCCTAGATTTGCTATAGTATATGTGCAGGGGCACACACACAGTCACTGCAAGAGAGGTACCTGTGAAAAATTCCCCTCAGAGGTCAGTGGAATCCTCACTTCAGATGCTTTTGCATCTCCCACAAGGCAAAGGACTGGGCCTTGAGGAGTGAGGGTATGGGCTCCACTTGTAGGGTCTTTCTTCAGTGTGGATCTTGCAGTGATTGATGAGGTTGGAGCTCCCCCTGAAGCCCTTCCCTACTCCCACATTCCTAACAAAGAAAACAAGAAGAGAACCCGAAATATCAGGAGTTCCCAAGAAAGTTTGACTAAAACCCACAGGAATATGCATGAGCCTCAGAAATGATACAGCATAAAGATAACACAGTTTCAAATCTCCAATGTGCTCTCTGGCTAACCAGCCAGAGACACCCCAGCACTGGATATTTTTGTCCCTTCTTTTATCCCCTATTAAACTTTTTGAAAATTCTAAAGCATGAAGCTTATTTTTCACAGCATGAATTTTTATTTGCTCCTAATTGTAATTGTAATTTACTGGGAAGGGATTTGATGGCTAAATTGAGAATGCAAATCAATATTGCAAAAGGTGATACAGAGGCTGGTTCTGTTGTACCTCTGTGTCAAATGTCTGGCAAGGCCTAGGCTGAAGTGAATCCAGAAGTGTGGGCAGCCCCAGAGAAATTGGCAAAATTAGATATGGAGCCTCTCCAAATTTCCCTGAAGCAACCAGGACAAGAGGTGTCGAAAAGCAATCCCCTGTTCCAAGGGAGGGAAGGAAGGGCTCACAGCCTGTCTGTGAGTCCTGCTCAAGGCACGGCTTGGGGAGCCAGGGATGGCTCCCTAGAATGCTCCTATCCTGCCAAACAAGAAATCCAACGGAATCCACAGAATGCTGCAGGACCCAAGAAGAAGAAATGAGATGATGAAACCGAGGCACCCCACAGTCTCAGATCCTTACACCATCCTGAACCAGGTGCCCTCCTCACACTGCTGCCATTCAGAACTTGATGCAAAAGATGCTTTCTGGGGATCTGCCCACTCCCAGAGGATGCAAACAGAATTCTGCCTTTGAGTGGAAACAAGAAGTAGAAGGGAAAATGCTCAAGACATGGACGGTCCTTCTGCAGAGATGCACGGAGGCACCGGCCTGATTGGGGCAAGCCTTGCAGGAAATATCAAAGGAATTTTCCTCACCCCCAGGAACTGGCTTAATGCAGGATGTGGATGACTTGCTCCAGTAAGGAGGACAAGAAGTGCTAGAAGAAGCCGCTGTGCAATGGCTTCATTTTCAGGCTAAAAAGCATCTTTGAGTATTTGGGGAAAAAAAAAAGTGCAAATAGTGGAGAAAATTTGGGACCTTTTTTGACTGAAAGTTTGTGGTGAATTGACCCAGAGAGGGTCCAGTGAATCTCAGAAGTAACATTAACTAGCTCTAAAATGAGCTATGATGATTTTTAGTATTATTAGGGAATTGCAGGACATGAGGATTCTCTGTTCTTGCCAGAACATAGTATGACTTTTTATCCCCAGACAGCCACAGTGTTATGGTGTGGACATGATAAAGAGAACATGACTGCATTCAAATGACAGAGCTCCAGACGCAGGCTGGGAGAGATTTATGAGGTATTTCCTGGCCTGAGGGAGAAAATGTGTTTATGGATGGGTTTTGAAGGGCAGCAGAAGGGAAAAGAGTGACAAGACTTGCTATTGTTAAGGAAAGGGAATTAGACAATGCCCAGGTTACCACCGCCATGGTCAGCTCAACCTGCTGAGCTGGGGGTGCTTGTAAAAGCCTGGCACTGAAATGCCCTGAGCAGGAAAGCTTAAATATCTTCTGCTGACACCAGGGCAGCTAACAGGGTGGTAAAAGCGATTCTGACTTCCTCAGCAATCACTGGATCAGTTATCAAGGGATTTCTGAAACAAATTATTCCAAGAAAATGGATTGTGGAAGCAATAGACTCAGACATAGAAACTTATTTTACAGGTGTAGTGGTTTGAATTTGCCAATTTGAGTTTCCCGGACAGCACACCAAATAATGTGGTGGGTTTAATGCTGGCTAAAACCACCAGCACTCTTACTCATTTCTTGCTGTGAGATATGGATTAGGGGAAGGGCAAAACAGGCTTAAAACTTAAAAGATATAAAGAAACTTTATTAACAGGAATATTACAAGAAGCATTAGAATAAAACCTCCAAAAGACCTTTCCTCTCTCTGCCCAACTTCTTTTTCTTTCCCACCTGACAAAGTAGAGACAAAACCTGGGATGTTAAATCAGTACTAACTATACAATAGTCTTTCATCAATTCTTGTAGGGAGGGGAGTTTTCTCTTGCCATGCCATGGAGACTTCTCCACAAGAAACAGCTTTTTCATAGCTTTTCATTCACACAAATAGCAGCTGCCTTGGAAAAGTTCTGCATCATGAAATTCCTCCCATTTTCACAGCCCTACTACAGGTGTATCTATGGGCCATGAACTTATGGGGTATTATTTTAAGGATGAGTTGTTCAGAGTCAAAATTTCTTTCATCTGTCTCTGTGATCATCTCTGGGAACAGAGGTTTTCTTCTCTCCCTGGGGGCAAAGTCTTCATCATTCTCATCTCTCTGTTCAAGTTTCTTACGTGATCACAGCTACTCCAACATCTGCTTGGCCTCATCAATGGATGCCTCTGCTCACATCTACAGTTTGAATACGTCATCCCCTCATACTCTCTCATTAATTAAAGGAGATATTTCAGTATATCATTGTACATCTCCATGGCCCTACCAAAAGAATTTTCAACCCAAAATTAAGGCGTATCCTCACCTGCCATCTACAGCTTGACTCTTTCTTTACTGACCTCAGTGTTTTCACATTGTCTTCCACGTGTCCCCACTTTGTCCTTTTCTCTCCAGGGGAGAATCGTGGTCTGTAGGTCTCATCTGTGCACTGAAAGGGTTAAATCTTGCCAGGCCTGCAGATGGTCATAGGCAGTGGCTGCAGCAGTCATTATGATGGATTTCAGGCTGTGCTGGGCCCCTCCCTCCCTCTGTCTGTCAGCCGCTGGGAGCCACTGGTGTGGGCCAGGGGGGAGCATAGTGTTGGCAAGATGTCAGCAGCTGTGGCCCGGCCCAGAGCCCCCCGGCCTCCTGTCCCCCGCTTGCGAGACCGCTGGGGTCTGACCTGACCCCCCCAGGCCGCACAGGCCACATGAATGTCCCAGCGCTAAATCTAATGTTTAAGCTACCCAGGGATCAAGCTAGGGCAACTGTTGCCACCTGTCCCAATTGCCAGAGGTATCAAGTTCCATCCATGAATTCCGGGGTTAATCCCTGAGGTCTCAACAACTGCCAAATGTGGCAGATGCATGTAACCCACATTCCTTCATTCAGAAGAACAAAATATGTCCATATGTCCATAGACACATTCTCAGGTGCTGTGTTTGCCTCAGCCCACACAAGAGAGAATGCAAAGCATACCATCAGGCATTTTCTCCTTGCATTTGCCACCTTGGGAGTCCCAGAACAAATAAAAACTGACAATGGCCCTGCTTACACCTCTCACAGACTGAGGGGCTTTTTCAATCAGTGGGGGGTAAAGCACACCACAGGCATATCTCACTATTCCACAGGGCAGTCAGTTGTGGAAAGGACACATCAGACACTCAAGAGAGTCCTTGATCAACAGCGGGGAGGAACAGAGACCATCCGTTCCACTGAGAGTCTATGCAAAGCTCTTAATGTCATCAATTTCCTAAATTGTTCATCCTCAGAGCCTGACCCACCCTGTGATTCGGTACTTCTCCAATTCAACCCAAGCTAAGCTTACTGAGAAGCCCATGTGTTGATCAAAGATCCAGAATCACAACAAACATCAGGACCTTTCTCACTGATTACCTGGGGAAGGGGGTATGCATGTGTGTCCACACCATCTGGTCCCACATGGCTCCCAGGAAAAAATATAAAACCTTACTTGGGCCCCTTAAACACCACATCTGTGCCAGACCATTCATGTCCTACTGAGACACACACAGGTCCTCAAGAACAACAAGCCAGCGCTGCCTGGAAATGGAGACGTTGCTGAAAATTGCCGCCGCAGAAAACTGCTCCGCTTATCACCAGATCTCAAACAAGATCAAGTTCTGCACCGGATCAGAGCTGAGACACTGCTGCGCCTGATAAGCAAAGTTCCTAAAACTCCCTTCCCCTCTCCCTTCCGTATCGCTCTCCTCCTCTTTCCCTAAAACCTTTACCCAAATGTTGTGGGGATTTGTGAGCCCCCTATCCAGGAAAGTTCTAAATCCCCTTGGAGGGATGCCACTATGATTTAATGGCTGAGGCTTCTCCTATGATGTCTCCCTGTTGATGATACATGTACCCCAGTTCTACCCTTCCCCCTGGCCTGTTGGCCAGCCTCTTTTCCCTCCCCCTGGGTGGTTCCTTCCCTGCCTCCTTTCCTCAGGCCTTCCCCTATCCCGAGAACCTTCTCTCGTCCTTGGATCCCCATTGGTCCGAGTTCTCTAATCCCTCCCCTACCTCAGACTGATTGGCTTTGGCACCCTCGACCCTCCTCTGTACCACCCCCTGGCCCTAACCTCATTGGTCCCAGTTGCTCTCCACCCCCAGTACAAAATATGTTGCACAGCCCTGTTCTGGGCCCTTTGTCCCTGGACCCTTCACGAGTCAGAAAAAGTAAACTGTCCTCCTGGAACCCATACAAAGGCCCCTCTCAACTCTTTGCCACTGACTCCAATTGCATCTATCCTGCTGTCCACTCAGCTGCGTGAGTGTTTGTGTGGGTGTGTGGCGCTGTCCGAAGCGGCTTTCCCAGAGATGCTTCTGGGAAGGTTGCGGTACTCTACCATTGACCCTGCGCCGCAACAATATGTTACCCTCTTTCTTAGATGCACTGAAATGCACCTTAATGCTGCTGGTGACTGGTCATGCGTCCCCTCTGCACAGAATGACCTCACCAGCAAATAACTACCTCAACCCCAATACCTGATCATTTTATATAGTTTTTTAGAAAAATTGGGGATTGGATGGGGGAATTGACCTTGGAGTTACCCCCCCTTCCTTCAAAACTAATCTTCTTTTGTTTAAAACCCTACCACAGATGGCCCAACTACCTGGTATGGCGAACCAAGTCCCCTTGAAGTTCTTTTGGCTGCTCATTGGAACATCAGTTGTAGATACCTGGCTGGTAGCACAGCCCAAAGAAAAAGTATGGATCACCCTCACAAAGACTCAAGCAAGACCGTGTGTACCTGTCCATGGGCAGCACTACCAACCTTCTAGCATCCTGCCTGGTAGGGGTTCCTTTGAAGCCCCATGAATATCCTTTCACAGGGAAAGAACCCAATCCGGTAGATACTTGGGACGAGTGGACGAGGATCTTGCCTCATGCACCAGAGGAACCCCAAGAATTGGAACTTTTGAGGTCCTCCCAGGCCACTTTTTGTGTAAATTTTGACTACTGTCCAATAGGCAAGGCATGGCCTGCCTCCGAATATCATAGTGCAATCCAGACAAAGAAAAATGTTTTGCCCAACAATAAAATTTATAATCAATTTAAGTGGTGCAATTACACCAGCAGCACACAATCTGCCTCTTCTCGCCGTCTCAAAATGCTACCCTGAGGAGTGTTCTTGATCTGTGGGGACAGAGTGTGAGCAGGAATCCCCTCCTAACTCCAGGGAGATTCCTGTACACTTGGCCAGCTTACCATCCTCATTCCAAATTCAACCTTGATTTATGATTGGCAAAAAAAGAATGAATTGGCCCACCAAAAAAGAGAATTGACTCAATTGAATGAAAATTGTGATAGCCAAATCAAAGATTGGTCTTACACAAAAAGGGTAGTGATGTTAGCTTTTTTACCTTTGGTAGCTGCTGCTAAAGCCCTTGGTGAGCTTTCTCATCTGGAGTGTTGGCTTGGTAAACAGGCCAATTTGACCTCCACTGTATTAAGTGACCTTTTAGCAGATGAAGAGACTCCAAAACTGAACTGCAATAGACTTCCTGCTCCTTGCCCATGTACACAGCTGTGAGGAGTTTGAAGGGCTGAGCTGCTTAAATCTATCGAGCTTTGGCAAAGGCATCCACGCCCACATCCAAAGACTCCACAACATGGTTTGGGAACTCAAAACCGAGAAGGAACCCCAGTGGTTTGATGACATCTTTGGAACTCAGGGACTCAAGGGTTGGGTTGGTTCTCTTCAGTTATATTAAGGATATGAATTATATTGTTGTTGTTGTTGGTGGTGTTATTTATTATTATTATTATTATTATTATTATTATTATTATTATTATTATTATTATTATTATTATTATTGTTATTATTATTAATATTAATAATAATAATAATAATAATAATAATAATGTATTGTTTATATTTATTAAGAAATATCCTTTGGGTTTTTAGAATCATTTTCATTTTTCTGTGTATGTTCAGTTATTTCAAGAAATTACTTACAAGGTCTCTGGGAGAGGCTTTTTTATTAAATAAAGAAGGGAGAGTTGTGGGGGCTGAAAAGTCGGCCAATGAAGGCATTGTGGTACTCCCTTGAAGAGCCAATCTTTGAGCAAGATACTTTTGTTCATAATGAGAAAGTGTCCCACCCAGAGACCTTTGCAGTCTGTATGTTGATTTGTTGTATCTCATTGGTTTTCTCCCTGTCACTCTACCAAGTTACTTGTATCCTATTTGTTACTAGTTTCTTCCTGCCCCTCTCTTTCCCTATATAAACCCCAGTTTTCTCCCTGTTCAGGGAGCTGCTGTCCCTGGCTCCCTTCACAGAGGGCCCTGCACTCTGTGGATTGCCACACAGCGCTTCAGTCCCTCTCTCTGCATTGCCTGAGAGCTGCCACTGAGCTGAGCTGAAAATCACTCACTGGGCTAGGGATGTGCCTGTGCTCCTGGGCTGTCTTTTTAAAGACGCTTCTGCAGGGAGGTCACGGCCCCCCTACCATCTACTCCGCCGTAGCACCTCACCACCCGACTGACAGCTGCCATCTCTCCTTCAGCCATGCGTGTCTGTCTGACAACGTCCTGCAAAGTTCCTCCATCCATGTATTCCCTCACCAGCCAGAGATCTCCATCAACAAGGAAGCTGGAAGAGGAAAACAATGGCACCCTTGAGATGAATGTGCATTGCTCAATTCCCCCAGGGAAAAGCCTGGAGTGGAGTTTTGTTCCCAGGTCACTTGTCAAAGAGGACAGAATCAGATGGAGAGACATTCCTGCCAGGCTGCACAGGCCTTGGAATCTGCGCAGTCTAAAGGAGAAGGATGTTGCAGTCTGCAACCTCAGGATCTCGTCCAGGGAAGCAGCAGGATTCTGGGGACCAGCATGAAACACCAATGAGACGGGCTCCCGGTTCATGAAACCATTTATTCAGCATGAAAACAAACTCAGGTCCAGAACAGAGAGCCCTGAACAGAGGCTGAGCACAGGTTTTTGAGGGACAGAACCTTTGGGGGTCTCCACCCTTGAGGGTGGAGTTCAGGGTCAGGGACCAGTAGAAACACAGCAAGGGAGAACCCCCCAGGGACTCAAACCCAATCAGAACACCTGGGCTGCCCTTCGCAAGGGGTTTGAGGTGGGACAATGTTAACTCTTTGTTGTTCCTGAGGCACACTGCCACAGAAGGAGGCACCCATGAGAAAGGAGAGGCCTTAGATGGCAAGCAGGTGAAAAATGCACTTTAGCAACAGCCCAGCTCAATGTGGAACCACAACACTTTCCCCCAGCTGCTTCAACATTTGAACTCATCAGTTCCACCATTCCCTCCGGAACAAGGCAACACAACTTCCAGAATTATCCAGGGGAAGAGGCCATGCAACATTTGGGAAAAAAGCAGGCAAATGCTTGGAAAACCTTGCACAAAGTCCCTTCAGAAATAGGCAAGGCCATTGAAAAATGGGCAAATGAGGCATTTCTGGGAACAAGAACCTGGTCTTCCTGGCATCTGCAGCAATGGGAAAGGGCTAGGAAGAAGCAGACAAGGAAAATAATTTCTACCAGGGTTTATCAGCACTTGTAAGACACAGGAAATGGGGTCAACGTGAAGAAAAAACCAAAGCAAAGCAACAAAAGCACATGGAAGGAGTGAAGTGCCAGGCTGTTGTTCTGGGAAGATATGGCCGGGTCAGGCATTTTCAGAACAGGCTACAGACTGGGGATGCCAGGAAAGATGAACGCAGGGTCCGTGCACGGGAGAAGACCTGAAGCACTCACCTGTCCAAAGAATTGACAATGTTGGGGTTCTTCTTGTCCTTCAGGACCACGACCTCATTCACAGCTCGTTCCCTGTTCTGCCCTCTGAGACTCATTTTCTTGATGGCCACCTGAAGGGACATTGCAGACCTTGAACTGGAGGAGTCTGTGGCAGGAGGCCACAGCAAACACGGAGCGAGTCTTTTTGGAGCGACCGAGCCGGGCTGTGCCAAACTGCCTTGGGATGGGACACCAGAGCTCAGCAAGTGCCATTCCCACAGCCCATTGCTCTGCTCACTGGGGGCTGTTACAGGACTCATGGCCAGAGACATTTGGCTCTGTAAGCTCTGCAGAAATGGTGCCTCAGCTGTCAGCCTCAGAGCTCTAACAACATTCTCTGCACCTACAGTCTTCTCAGATGGCCTCAGCACTCTCAGGATTATTATTCCAACACATTTTGCAAGCAGGAGGTAATTCTATTTCTGTGCACACAGAGCAAAACAGCTGGGAACCCTTTTGCAATTCTATGGCATTTGGCCATGATTTCAAATGTCCCTGCTCTGTTTGGGATAGCACAACAAAGCAAACGTGCACATCCATTGCTCAGATAATCCCTGTCACAGCTGCCACTGACACCAGACCCAAACACAGCTGCAGGTTTTAGGGAAGAGGTTTGCTCTGGACATCCATCTTCTCATTTCTTTCCCTCTCTCTGTGCAAACAGGTGCAGTGGGACTATATCTTGGTTTAGAAGACAGGTGTCTGTTAGGGAGGGCAGGAGCCTCCCTTGGAATGAAAAATGTAAAACCTCCTCCCTCCAAATTACTACAGTTTTGAAATTAAGGGGCTCTCAAGTGTCGCTAAATGACATTAAATGATTCACACAAACGCCTCTCAGTGTCAGTACAGAAAAGCAGCACCTTTATTCTCTGACTCTAGTATTTATAGATTCTCAACAATGACCAGGGATTGCATAATTAAGTTACCATCTTCCTAAGCACACTGTTCATGCGAAATGTCCATCAAAAGATGTTTCTTAGAAGGAATGTGATAAACAACTTATGCTTATAGAACTTTCATGGGAAAGTAACTAAAACTATGAAAACATTATCGGAAGGTTTTAATTTCCAGGGCGACACTCATGCAAAGATATGGGGATAGGAACACGAGTTCTTCATTAGTATGTAAAACAAGTCAAAGAAACAACAATAACTATAGCATTAATAACAAAACAGAACCAAGGACCTTGTGACAACTTTCTCAGCTGATACAGGAAAGGATGGAGGAGAGGCTTTGCTTCACAAATCCCCTGAGGTTATTGGATGCCAGTGCTCCTGCCGGACTCTGCGGAAACACCCAGCTGGAATGGCAGAAATGAATAGAAATCCCAGGCCAGAGGATGAGGTGTATTAAGCTCTGTGGCTGTGGCTGGCATTGCAGCAGTCCCAGCGGGACAGAGTGGGGTGCAGGGGGCCCACAGACGAAGAACAGAAGAAAAAGAAGTTCTGTCTGGGTCACGGCAAACTCCCTTCTCCCAGTAACTGCAGCTCTAAGTGTGTCCTCTTCTGAAGCCCTAAGGAAAACCAGCTGCCCCTGACCTTCCTTCTTCCTGCCCCCCTTTCCCGTTGGGCCTAGCCAAACTCTGTTATTGGAGTGTAAAAAACGCTCGCTCGCGGTGAGAGACTTCTCCAGGGTCAAGCTGTTCAAGTATAAGCAATTTATTATAAGGGTAAAAGGAGAGGAGACCCGTGTCCGCCACCAGCCTTGGCGTCCACGTGGTCAGGGGGAGGGGAGAGAGAACAGGTAGAGCAGGGGAGGAGAGGTTGGAAGGGGGAGGGAGGGAGTAAGAGAGCAGAGAGAAAGAGGGAAAAAGCAGAGGGAGAGAGCAGGGAAGACGAGAGGGGTAGGAGCAGGGAGAGGGGGCTGAGAGTTAGGAGTGGGGGAGAGGGGTAAAGGGGTAAGAGGTAAGGGGTCAGAGTTAAGAGAGCGAAGTTCTTGTTACAATCCAATATATCTTTTTCTATCGTGAATATTCTAATTCTTAGAAACCAATCACCATGAGACACACCCACTAAAGAATTTACATACAGCCTATGAGCTTCCCTATATTAACATACAGTGTTGCATTTTAGATTCTACAAAACCTTACAAGTTCTTTCCTTGCTTCTTGACCTTTGCATTCTCTATGAGCAGAAGGACATTGTTTTATCAACAGGGATTCTCCTCTAGCTGGCTAAGCTATTGTTCTTTGGTTAACCAGTACTCAGTATCCTATGACTCAAAGCAGGCTTTCATTGCTACTTCAATTCTAGCCTTCATATTTTTAGAATCTTCTGCCAAACAATCACATTCATAAGGTTTCCCTGTTTCACCTTCCCCAACACTCTGTGTTTCTCAAGCACTCAGTAAGTACCATGTTACAGATACATAATATCATATTGGCTTTTCGCAAGTATTAAGATGAATGCTGTATGTATAATGTTAAAATGGCTTTGCTGTAATAGTTGATACAGTATGTTTGAACTGTCTGCTTAGTTAGGATAACCTCCAGTGAAGAGATGATGGGGACCCTGCTGCTATCAACACTCACCATCTGTGGAAAGAAGGAGCCAAGGCCCAAATTTAAAGGTGATAAGAAGAAGATTAAAACCACAAGCCAAGAAACATGCATGCTCTAAAAAGGTGGACCCAAGGAGTGGCCATGCCAAACACTTCCTGGAAAATGTAAATTAGTTAATAGAAAAGTTTGAATATGCATAAAGGTCTATGAATATGCATCAGGTTGATGTGACAGAAATTATATATAAAGGGTGTTCCCAAAACACCGGGTGTGCTCTTGGCAGAGTGCCATGCATCTGGCTATTTGAACCCTTTGCTTTATTGTTTTTGTCTCCTATTGTCTTTTTTTATTAAACATTTTAAAATTTACCAGGAAAGTGAACATTGTTTTTCACATACCAGCAATCAGGTTTCCCTGCAACTAATGGGTAAATATTCTATAGGTGAAAAGCAACAAAAGGTAGGACACCTAACCCCCAACAGACTAAAATCCCAAACTGAGCCCAGTTTGGAAGGATGGAAAAAGTGTTCCTGTCCGAGGCTGGGATGAAGGTAAATTGGGCCTCAGTCTCCAGCAGCTGATGCATTCACACTTTTAGACATGAAGACCAGGCCAGCGTGTCCTGCTCTGACAGACACTGCTGCCCTCCTTGCCTTCCTTTGGGCACTTCAGAAGGACCAAGTCTGTCCCAGCTGTGCTCTGCAGGCTGACACTGCTCTGCCTTCAGAGGAGCAGCCTGTGCAGGAAAGCTCTGCTGGGCCCCACAGCTCCAGCCACAGCTCCCAGCAGAGGGGAAAGGCCTCGAGAGCTGCCAGACGTGCTGGGCGTGTTGACACTGACCTCTCCTCCAGTGGCCCTGTCGAGTCCTTTGGAAACGGTTCCAAAAGCCCTGGAGACAAAACAGCAGAGAAGAAAGAAGCAGAGCTTTAGGCCCTGGCAGTGAAAGCCAGCCCAGACAGGAGATCTCTGCTGCCTGCAGCGTTCACAAAACACCCGAGTGCATCCACCCTTCAAACAACAGCACAGCAGCCACCAGCCCTCTGCCATGCAAGGTGTGCAAGAGAAAACTGAGGCCCAACACGAAGGAAAAGGGCTGGAGGAAATCCCAGATGTCCACACTGAATTCCTTCAGTTCAAAACCTGAGGTGGGGGGTGGGTGTCTGAAGAACTGGAAAAGAATGTATTTCATCCTTTATATATTTCCTGCCTTCACACCTGCAGGATCCCCAAGGGCCCTGCCAGCAGGCAGGTGATGCATTTTCCCCTCGAGTGCAGCAGCTCTGTGTCTGTTACTGAATGTATGGGGTCTGCTACATGTGCTGAAAAGAGGGCTTCTTAGTTCATCTCTGGTTTCTGTTTCTAAACTAATATGTGGATAATCCTGACTGATGGATATTTTTTGAAACAAAGCATTTGAAAGAAATCTTCCTGAGAACTGTTTTCTGACAGTCACCACCACATGATGAGTTGCTCTTTTAGGCAATCCAATTCCAGGGACAGAAGATCTTCCAGGTCCCGCTCCTTGCTGCAGACAGGACACTGCCAGCCTCAGGGGCCTTTGACGGTGCCTTCTGACCACAGTTATCAATTCTGATCAGCACTGAGAGACAGCAGCATCGTACCCCAGTGTCTGAAGGGGTTTGGAGCTCTCCTGACTTCTCACTGGATCCTGCACCAGCAAAATACCTGGGCCCTGCTTGTGCAGAAGTAACTGCCTTGCACTTACCCTTGGCCAATCTGCTCCAGTTCCAGGTATTTCTCGGCAGGCTCCCCCACGCTCACGCTGTTCCCTGAAAGAAACCACGTGGAAGATGCTCCCTCTCAGATGAGAGCCAGAATGCAGCCCCACTCCCTGGGGCCGGGAGCCCCTTGCTCTCAGCTGGGGAAGGACAATAAATGACTCTGTGCCATTCAGCTGCAGAGCAACACTGGGTGCAGCTGATGCTGACACACACACACAGCACCCTGCTCTGGCACACAGGAACAGAGCAGACGTACTCAGCTGCATCAGGCTCTACTCCCCGCTCCCCTCTGGCTGCAAGGCTGTGCTGCTGTCAGAATGTTCAGCCCAGGATCCTGCAGCACAGGGAGCTTCAGTGTCCTCTTCAGGAGCAGAGGGAGGTTCCCCATCCTCTTCCCAAATCATTGCAGGTTCCCTCTCCTCTTCCCAAAGCACTACAGGTTCCTTGTCCTCTGCCCAAAATGCTGCAGGTTCACCATCCTCTTCCCAAGCCACAGGATGTCCTCTGTCCTCATCCCACACTGGGAGATTGCCGTCATCCTCGTCACACGCCATGGGAGCTTGGCCATTCTCATCCCACACCAGGGGACATCCACCGTCCTTGTCCCACACCGGGAGATGTCCACTGTCCTTGTCACACACCGCGGGAGCCTCGCCGTTGTATTCCCAAACCGCGGGGTGTTCGCCCTCGTCTCCCAGAACAGCGGGAAGTTCACTGCTCTCTTCCTCCTCTTTGGCCTCCTCTTTGCAAGCAGAGGGAGCCAGAGGAGGTGCTGATGCTGCTTTGGTGCCCTGTGGACACACGGGAGCGTGAGGGACGGGAAGTTCTATCTCAGTTTTCACCTTCTTTATCCTCAGCTACACATCCAGCTGCACTAAGCAGAAATAGGGTTCAGAGCTGTTCAAACTAACAATGGGCTCAAGTCGACACTGCCACTTATTGTTGGGAATTCCATATTCCACCATGGCTAAAGCCAACAAGCAATCTTCTGCCTGCAAAACCAGTCCTGCAGCTCTTCAAAAGCTCTTCAGCAGAAAAGGAGAAAACTGCCAGGGATCTCTTTGCTGCTGCTGCTGCTGCTGCAAAGACATTGACGAGAACTTTCCTTCAGCCTCCCAGGCTGGCACTTGGCTGCCACACGCTGAGCTCACAACTTGCTGCACAATTCTGAACACCAAAGCTTCCTTTCCCACTCACCGAAGGAGGAGCTGCTCGGGATCCACGCGTGAGGTGTCCTGCAATGGGAGAGGGAACATGAACCAGATGTTGTTAGGAAAAAACTGCCTGTGGTGGGAAATGAGCAAGGCAACCCTGAGAGAGCATTTTGCTTTCACAGCATCCCTCCAGGAGCCACAGGCCCTTCACACAGCAAGCAAGAGAGCAGCACAAAATACTGGGCTGTGTCAGCTCTTGGCTGGAGCAGCAAATGGAGGGAGTTCCAGGCTCCGCTGCCACAGACTCCCCGCTTGAGGGAACAGAACCCCCCCAGGCCTCATTGCAAATGCTGTGAACGCCCCGCTGACTGCAGACACCCCCTTTTTCAGCTGCAGCTGCTGGCAGGAGCTCTCCCAAACCGTGTCCTCATGGCAATTTGGTTACAGAGTCAACTCCGTTCCAGTGGAAGATCAGAAAGCACACAGCAAGCCCAAAGCCACAGATGCTGCACCGAGGGAAAACCTCAACTTACGTGCCAAGTGGGTTAAAAAATACCCCGAATAAGCCACAGAAAACAGAGTGCCAACTGCAGCAACCACTTGCTGCATCATTTTGGCTGCGCTGCACACGTCTGCAGACTGTACCCCTGCAAGCACAGAAGGACACCCGTCAGGGGCTGGGCTGGCTGCTGAGAATGCCTTGGGCAGGAGGATCCTCTGGCAACGAGCAGGCGCCCAGAGCCGCTCTGGACACTGAGGCCTCCGTGTCCCACAGCAACGGGAACACCACGGGGACGTGGCAAGGTTCCTGTGACACCACAGCAGCCGCTCACGCAAAAACCGCCTGGAAGCTTCTCCTGTGTCACAAAGGAGCACAAAGAATCCTCCCGGGGCACAGCCTATTGCCCAAAGGATCCAAAAGGAACTCTGAAAACGCAGCAAACAAGGTCACCCCATAGCCCAGCCTGAACATGGAGGAGGAACACGGACAGGAGCAAACCAAAGCAAACACGACTTGTAGTCACTGATACTGCTGAGTAAAACCAGCAAGGCTTGTTCCATCTGGAATCTTTGTTCTAGTTCTAAAAACAAGCAAGGTTCTCCACTCTAAATATACAGAAGGCAGGAACTGGGGAGGAGGTGGGATTAAGAAGGAGGCAGAGCAGGAGGAGGAAGAGCGGGAGGAGGAATAGGATGAGCAGCTGGAGGTTCCAGTGCCCCATGTCCGGAGCACCCCTGGAAATGGGCCCATCACCCCCACCACGTCCTGTAGGTGAACAGGGAGGAGTTCATCTCAAATCTGTGAAAGGGGTCCTGAGAGTTTGGAGCTCACAGAGTGCGGAATTGAGCCCCAAATATCATCTGGCATCCCTGGGAGGTTTTTTTTCTCTGGGTGTGTAGGTTTGGATCTTGCAGGACCCCAAAGCTGAGCCCCTTGGGGGATCTTTGGGGTCCACATGGCCATTGCCCAGTATTGGCTGGGGGAGGACATTGGTCCTGGGGACCCCCGGGAGCGCAGAGGAGAGGAACCCCTGGGACCCCCAGAGTGGGGAGAGCAGAGAGGAGCGATCCCGGAGCTGGGGGATCTGGGCAGCATGGAGAGGTGGGAGCCTGGAGAGCAGGGCCCCCTGGGATCCCTGGGATCTCAAAGTAGAGTATCAGGGGAGGAGGGACCCCATGGACCCCATGAAAACCACTGATCATCCTTAAGCAGGACCCCAGAGAAGGGAGAACCCCTAGAGAGGACCCCCATCATCCCAGGTGTAATAGATAAACTTATGAATAAAAATTCGTAAAGGTCCAAATAAATATATTGGTAGCTATAATAATAATATAAAATAGAAAATACAGTGTGGCCAAAAAGGTCCTTCCCCAGATCTAGTCGCGAATTCCCATTCAGGAGATAACAACGCTAGCCGGCACCCAGATAAAGATCTTAGCCGTCGCCCATCAACCGAAAAGAATGAGCAAGACACGGGCCATCAGGCTGACAAAAGAACGAGCTCGGAGGAGATACCCATGGCTGGACCTGAACACCCCACCTGGCAGACCACTGTTGGGAAAGCAATCAGGCTGACAAAGGAACGAGCTCGGAGGAGATACCCATTGCCGGACCTGAACACCCCACCTGGCAGACCACAGCTGGGGAAGCAATCAGACTGGACAAAGGGAAAAGCCCAGCCGAGATATTCATCGGCTCCAACCCGATCCAACCACTCCATCCTGATGGCCCGAACCAAAATAAAATCAAGGAACATTCAGAATCTCTTTACATATGAGGAGACTCTGCCCGGACATCTATTAACTCTATTCTCCAATGCCAGGAAATCCATTCATCCAACAATCAAGGACCTTTGGTGAATGGTGCCTGCTTGGAATTTAGCCTCAGGACACAAAATCCCTATAAAAACCCAGGCCTGAGAATCCTCGATCGTGGATTTGGGAACACCTATACCTTGGGTATAGACCCCTGTCCACCCAGCGCTACGCTGACCTATTTATTGTGGTTTTTCCCTTTCGTTGCAGGTGTTTAAATTGTTTTATAATAAATTGCTTTTTATTGACCATATTTTGCCATTGCATTTATAACACAGGGAAGGGAAACCTCTGGAACCCCAAAAGTGGAGAGTCAAGACATGGGGAACTGGGAGAGTTTGTTTGGGCTGAATCTTGATATTTTGGATTCGTGGACACAAGGCTCCTGATGAGTTCTAGAGAGGGACTTGAGCAGGAGGAGCCTCTACTCCAAGGCACTCCCACTTTGGTTTGCCCCAAACCAGGCTTTATCATTCCCAATCCATGGCCAGATGGAGGAGGAGGAAAAGCACCACAGATGCTGCATGAGGAGGGGCTGCAAACCCAGCCCAGGGAGCCACAAGTAGAGAAGCCCTGCGAGTGCCCCGAGTGTGGGAAGAGCTTTGTGCGCTGCTCCAGCTCCATCCCCCATGGGAGGATCGGCGTTGGATGATCCCCAGTGACCCCCGTTGGGCAGAGCCCTGGTGATCCGTGGTCCTGGTGATCCGTGTTGGGAAGACACCTGGCTGGGAGGCTCCACATCTTCCTGGCCCCCTGTGGGCACCTGAATGAATGCAGGGGCAGGAATATTGGAGTGCAAATGGACATTAGGAATTCCTTGGGGAAAGCAGATTTGTTAACTTTCAACCCCAAAAATTCTTTTGCATTCAATCCTATCTTCTGATGGCATCAAGGAATACTGGATAGTTTTGGAGGTCTTTTCCAACCTCTGTGATTGCACAATTTTGATTTCCTGTTGTCCAAGGGCATCTTCTGCTGTCAAATGTTGATGAACTGGGTCAAAGATCAAGATTTTGGAGACAGTGGGGTGGAAACCCCTCTGGAAAAGGTTCTTCCCTCCCACCCAATCGTGTGGATCCTCGGACAGCACAGACACAGAAATTGTTTTCTTTTGGCCTTGATTTGCTTTTCTTTACTCTTCATCCCTTTAAAATATCCAACATTTGGGTAAAAATAGAGACATTGAACTAAAACATGGGTGGGGACATTGAGGGACATAGACACAGGTGGGACATAGACATGGAGAGTGACATGGGGACACATGGACATGGATAGGGACATGGCCATTCCTGAAGACATGGGGGGACACAGGCACAAATGGAGACATGGGGGACAATGCCAGGGATGGAAACATGGTGGGGACACAGCCATGGGTGAGGACATGGTGGGACATGGCCAGTGACATGTGGGGCCATGGCCATGGCTGCTGCCATGGGGGGAACTTGCAGGGGCTGTGGGGAATGCTGGGTTTGAGGGAGTTGAGGGTTCCTGGCAGGGACTTGGGGCTTGCTGAGGGCTTTGGGGAGCCCAGGCCGAGCAGCTGCAGCTGCGCTGGGAGCCCCTGGCGGAGGTTCTGGGGCAGCTGTTCAAGGACCCCCTGGCCTGGAGCCCCAGCCGGGCATTGGGCTCCTGGAAGGGAATGAACATCCTTGTGTTATAAACGGGATAGCAAAATACGATTAATATAAAAAGCAATTTATTATAAAACAATTTCAATCACCAGCAACAAGAGAAAAAAAACACAATAAAATAAATCAGCACAGCGCCGGGTGGACAGGGGTCTATACAGAGGTACAGATTTCCCAAATCCAGGAAGTAGGAACTGCAGTCCGGGGTTCTTATAGGGGTTTTTGTATCCTGAGGCAAAATCCGGAGTAAGCACTGTCCAACAAAGAGTCTAGATGTGTGGTTGAATAGATTTCCCGGATCCGTCGAGCTGAGTCAATAGTCCACTGGGCAGAGTCCTTTCACATGCGAATGGTTCTGGGTGCCTTCTGATTGCATCTTCTGGGTGGACTCCCGGAGTGGAGTGTCCAGGTCCGGTGCGAAGCCGATGGATATCTCACTTGGGCTATTCTCATTGTCTGACTTGATTGCTCCTGTCCTGCTCTTTATCTCGGGCTGATAAGTGTCCCCGTGGATCGTTACCGCTTGAGTGGATCGTTACCGCTTGCCTCGGGAAGGAGTCTTTAGACTACACGTTATATCTTTACATTAAAATATAACATATATTTCTTTATTTTCCTTCACGAATTTTTATCCAACGCCATATTTATCACACTTGTGCCCAGGAGGGAAATCCCAGGAACCCCAGGGTGTGGGGGGCAGCTGAGAGGCCACAACAAGGAGGGGAAAGCCAGACAGAGCTGTCCCCCTCCAGAACTGCACTCCACAAATCCCAAAACTCAGATATTCCTCCCAAGGAAAACCTGCCAGGAGCTGCCTGAGTTGAAAGAAAGGGTAAGGGGACCCCCAGACTGAAGGGCCTGGAAATCCCAAAACCAAGCATGGGGAACAGGACCCGTGGATTGAGGGGCAGTGGGGAAGTAGTGGAAGAGTTGAGGAAAAGAGAGGGCTGGGATCCCCAACGATTGGGAGAGGGGGCTAGGACCCTGAAATTGTGTTGAGATGGGTCCCACTCCTCCTCCTTTCTAATCCCGGCTCCGTCTTCGCTTCTGCCCTTGTCCCGCTCCTTCCTCAGCTCTCCTCCTCCGTCCCTTCTCCTGCTCCGCCTCTCCCTCCCCTCCCCCCCGGGCCCAGAGCCCAGCCCTCCTTTTCCCAACGCGGTCCCATCCCATGGGAGGCACCAGGGCAGGTCGGACTGGGGCAGCTGTGGGCTCTTGGCCCGGCCTGGGCACACCCCACACGCACCCTCACCAAATTCCCCTGGCGGCTTCGTGGGGTCCCGGTGCCTTTTAAGGTTTGCTGGGCGCTATGCTGGGGTTCAGGTGCCTCCCGTGGCCCCGCAGAGCAAGGTGACACGGGGGGACACACGGGGGTCCCCATTCTGGATCCATCTCGGGGCCTCTTCTGCCCCCCCAGTCAAGGTTCCTCTGCGGGATCCCCCAAATTCTTCCCCGCTGCTCCTCAATAAACGGGACTGAGGCCAACTGGGAAGCTTTATTGGGAACACTGGGAGCAGCCGGGCAGGGTCAGAGTGGCAGCGGGGTTGAGGAGGGACACACGACCCCTCCATAATCAGTGTGGGGTCGGAGCGGGGGGTCCCAGCTGGGTCTGAGGCCACGGGGAGGGGCTGCGGCCGCTGGCGGCTGAGGAGCTCTGTGGGCAGAGAAAAGGGGGTGACACCGGGCTGGGGGGCACCCGGGGGAGCACACACGCTCCAGGGGAGGGGGGACACGACCCCCGGTGCCCTCCTCACCTTCTTGCACAGGTAGAAGCCGAGCCGCAGCGCCAGTAATAGGACGAAGCCCAACACGGAGCTCCCGACCCCGTCAGCATCTTGCTGCGGCCGGCGGCCGGCAGCATCGCTGGTGGGTCTGCAGGGGTCAGGGCCCCCAAAACCTGTCACAAACACCCCAAGCCCCTCCAAGTCTCTCCCAGCCCACCCAGGACCCCTGAAACCTCCCCCAAATGCCTTCCAAGTCTCCCCAGGACCCACCAAAGCCACCCATGTCCCTCTCAGGATCCCATAGCCCCCTCCCAGTTGCCCCCCACCACCCCAGAAGCCCAAAACCCTTACCCAGTCCCTTACCAGCCCTACCAGGACGCAACAAGACGCCTCCCAGTCTCTACCCAGCACAACTAACCTCCTCATCCCATCCTCCGCTTTCCAATCCCCAATCTCCTTCCAGCCTCTCCAGGCTCACTCAAGTCCCTCCCAGTTACGAGGCTCCCAGCGAGGGCTGCAGTTGGGACGGCAGAGAGGCGCTGCTGGGGGGTCCCAGCTCACTTTGGTTTGGTTGGTTCTTCCTGAGAGGAATGACAGGTTTGTTTTTACAAACAAGCTGTGGGTCTGCACTAAGATGAAAATATCACTGAGAGATAACAGAAATGTGAAAAACGAGATTTACATATTTTTTAATAGAATTTAAAAGTTTAATAAAAAGACAATTAGGAGATAAAAATAAAGTAGACAGATACAGCCGGGTGTCTCTGCATTCAGCCAAGAGAGCATACCTACTAACAAAGGATTGTCCCTTAAAAACAGAATCCTACTACACATCCATAAATTCTCATACATATTCAGACATTCTTCTTAGTATTTTTGGTGTTCCTCTGTTTAGTTTTTCCTTGCTCCCGTTCCCAATAGACCAATCTTCTTGGCGCCACTATGTTTTATGTCCTTCAATAACGGGTGCCATAAATTTTTCCTTTGGAGGGCTTGAAGGACTGCTTGTCTTCACCTGGATGTGAAAAACAAGGTTCACATATTTTTTTAATAGAATTTAAAGGTTTAATAGAAAGATAATTAGGAGATAAAAATAAAGTGAAGTATACAGATACAGCTGGGTGTCACTGCATTCAGCCAAGAGAACACACCTTACCAACAAAGGATTGTCCCTTAAAAACAGAATCCTAATACATATTCATAAATTCTCATACATGATTCAAACATTCTTCTTAAGTTTTGGATGTTTTGTTGTTTAGTTTTTGACTCTCCTCCTTCTCAATAAATCAATCTTCTTGGCTCCACCGAGTTTCACATTCCCTGATAACAGAAATGCAATAAATTCCTCCCCCAGAGCTCTGGTTACTGCTGTCCTCATCTGGACAAGATAACCTAAGAATAGGGGTGTCTCCAACCATCTCCTCTAGTCCCTGGCTTATACAAACAAAAGTAGTCCCCACTCCAATACCATGTCATAGCTCAACATATATGTATATTATACTACCATTTCTAAGCTTCATCAACAACAGAAATAGAAGGAACCACACTAATACAACAAAGTTTTCTAACCTTATACATATAACATCCATTCCAATATTTGCGAAAAGCCAGCAATATAATATGTATCTATAATATGGACAAGATAATCTTAGGATGCAGGGGGGGGTCTCTTTTTTATTTTAGTCTCTGGGTTATATAAACAAAAAGTAGTTTGTGCCTTAAAATCATGTTACAGCCTAAAATATATGTATTATACCACTATTTCTAAGTTTAATCAATAACAGAAATAAAGGAAACCAAATTAATACAACAAAATTTTTCTAATCTTATAACATTCATTATAATATTTGCAAAAAGCCAATGATATGATATGCATTTATAACAGAAACAATGGGGTGGATTCCACTTAAAGATGAAAGAGATACTGAGGAAACACCATAAAATTCCAAAAGAATTAAGAACTAAGAAGGTGATTATGCTATGGGGCGGGGGGGTATCCCGGGTATCAGGTGTACCGGGAAGCCTGTACCTCTCATGTACCTCAGCCTATGGGGAAAGAGGGAAGGGACACACGGCCAGCACTTAGATTAAAAGGGAGGCTGCGCCCTCCAAAAATTTGAGAGACCCCAGGGGAATACCCCATGACGTCTCCCTTTATTCGAATAAAGTAAAAGGACTCCTCTGTCTCCTTTTTGGACATAAACCTCTGGTGTTTGTGGATTAATTTTCCTGATATTCTCAACCTGGCAACAAACGATTTTGGGAGTTTTCTGCAAGAAATCTCTCCCCTTCTCCATTCAGCCAAAGGGGTTTGGGGCGGTTATTCCTTTCTGGGGGAAATCAAAGCGATGCACTGATGCTCCTAATTAAGGGGCGGGAGAAGTGAGGCTCAAGGGCTTCCCGCTGAGCCGGAGCCACCCATCACCCCGGGTTGGCCAAGGCGGGCCGGGAGGTGAGGAGAACTTTGCGTCAGGAGCTCAATGGCCGCTCAGGCCGGGCCCGTTCCAGGGCTGTTCCTCATCCCCGCCTTTCCCCTCACGCAGCCCGGGGCGGGCCCTGAGAGCGCGGGGCGGGGCTGTGCCGTGTGCAGAGCCCGCCGCTGGCTGCGATTGGCTGCTTCTGCCGTCACTCGTGGCTCTGGCGCGCGCTGATTGGGCAGAGCGGGGACAAGCCCGGCCCCGCTGGCGCCCCCAGGGCAGCCGTGGCTTGGGAGAGCCGCCATTGCCGGAGCGTCTGTGCGGGCCCGGGAGGAGGCGGCAGGGGGCTGTGGCGGGTGGCTTGTGCCGTGGCCGGCCCGTGTTGGCCCTGGGCTGAGGGCGCTGCGGGAGCGGCTGCCCGCGGTCTCCTTGCCGCTGGGGCCTCGGCAGGAGGCGGTAGCGGAGCAGCGCTGGCTTGTCCTAGTTCATGTCGGTAGGCCGGAGGTGGCTGCCCTGTCCCCGGGACGCTGCGCTGGGGCCGCCTCCGAGCTCCGCCACCGCCTCACCGGGCTCCGGCCGCTGCCGCCGTTCCTGGGCCCGCACAGACATCCTGGCAACGTTGGCTGCCCTGCGTCAGGGGTTCCCTGCCTAAGCAGCAGGGCCGTGCTTATTCCCACTCTGCCCAATCAGCGCGCGCCAGAGCCACGAATGACGGCAGAAGCAGCCAATCGCAGCCAGCGGCGGGCTCTGCACACGGCACGGCCTCCCTCCCTTGGCCTCAGCTCCGCCATTTCTCGGAAGCCTCGGCCGAGGAGCGGCCCCGGCGCTGGGCCCGGCCCGGGCAGGAGGCCAAGGAAGCGCCGCTGCGCTGAAGCGCCGGGAGCTCGGGGTGCCCGGGAGCTGAGGGCGCTGCGAGCTGGGGGTGAGTCCGGGATGAAGCAGGGCATGCCGGAAAGCGGCCAAAACTTGTGACTCCTTCCTCCTCTGGGCAGGGAGCAGAATACATAAGGGAAGGCTTGAGGGTCTGGACAAGGATGAGGACAGTTCAGTCACTGGTCATGGGCACAACACACTTGACCTGGGGAAAGTAATTGAATTTATTATCAAATATGTCAGAGCAACAGAATGAGAAGCAAAGATTTCTACGGGAACATCTTTCCCCACTTCTTCCTCCTTCCTGGGCTTAACTTTATGCCCCATTCCCTCTCCCGTCCCTACCCAGAGGCACAGGGATGGGGGTCACAGTCAGGTCATGTCACTGCCTCCCCCTGAGGGACAGGAATCCTTGTCCTGCTGCAGCCTGGGGTCCCTGCCAGGGGCCAGAGTCCCTCAGGACCAGGCTGCTCCAGCGGGGATCGCCAGGGGGATCCCCGAGTCCGGCCAGGAGCCACTTCTATGGCTCTGCAGGGGCTTCCCCCGGGCTCGGGGCCTTTCAGGCATCCCCTGCTCTGGCCTGGGCTCCTGCTGGGGCTGCAAGTGGGTCCCTGCTCCATCCCGGCCTCGGCCCCAACTCCCAGCGCCTCCAGCTTCAGGTCACCCTGTCTGCCTTTAGCTGTGCAAATTCCGTCTGTGCAAGCAGGCAGAGCTTGAGGTGAGGGGGAAAGGGAATCAGCCCAATTCTTCCCCTATGTAGGACGACTGATATATTGTCCATACTTTGCCCAGCAGTGTCAATTTGCATTTCTAAAGCTCCCCTTCTGGCTGCCTGGAATGAAGCTTCTCTTCCAGGGCAGCCGTGGGATGACTCACATGTGGACCCTCCCACCATCTGCTATGGTTTGTTTTTTTTTTTTTTCCCTTTTTATTTTAACTGTATTCTAGGAATTGTTTATGTGTTAAAGGGTCACCTTTAAAACTCTTCTAGTTTTTCAGAATGCAGCCTAAGGGTGAACATTGAAAAACCTATACCAAAATTTTGCCATCACTAAGAGCCATGCACAAACATATGCAACAAAATTCCAAAGCAATTAGGTTTTTTGTACTTCTTTTCCTAGTACTAAAAATTGATTCTCACATCCCTAGCCCAAATCTAACTGACAATATAAAAGTAGGATTATTAAGAAAAAATATTCCAATGCTGTAATCTTGTCTCTGAAAGTGCAGGAAAAACAAAAACTCCAATAATGTCTTCAGTGTTAGAGAGTCAAGGCATTATTTGATTCTGGCCAGGATGTGCAACAGAAATCATTTCATCCACAGGTAACTTGAGCGTGCAGAGAAAATCATTCTGTAACATGTGAATTTTACTAGATTTCTCCTAAACTTTATACAGTCTGATCCCATAGAAATCCATTGGTTTCATTGCTTCCAAGTTATAGAGTTCTTAGTATCTGATTTCCTATTGCACCTGGATTTCTTCACCTCTGATGTTAATTAGATCTGCACTCCTGGGTTTCCTGATCAGACTTCTCCAGACCAGGTGTCTCCAGCTGTGCTTGGGGCAGTGTCTGTGGTAGATGTTGGTTGATATTTGCTACTGGGCATTGTTGCTGGGTCCAGAGAAGGGCAACGAGGCTGGTTAGGGGCTTGGAACATGAGCTCTGTGAGGAATGTCTGAGGGAGCTGGGGTTGTTCAGCCTGGAGAACAGAGGACTTGGGTGACTTTATCACTCTCTACAACTCCCTGAAAGGTGGTTGTAGTCAGGTGGGGTTGGTCTCTTTCTCCAGGCAGCAACTAACAGAACGAGAGGACAGAGTCTCAAGCTGAGTCAAGGGAAATATAGGTTGGATATTAGGAACAAGTTTCTCATGGAAAGAGTGATAAAGTACTGGAATTATCTTCCTGGAGAGGTGGTACAGTCACCATACCTGGATGTTTTAAAAAAGATACTGGATATGGCACTCAGTGCCATGATCTAGTTGAGGGGTTAGGGCACGAGTTGGACTCAATAATCATGAAGGTCTCTTCCAACCTGGCCATTCTGTGAATTCTGTGTGATGTTTTGTTGATGGTCATTATCTTTGTGGGAATCTCTTGGGCTATTTCCAGTCTGTTGAGATGTTAAGCTCACCTCTGTTGAGTGGTGTAACATCCCTTAAGAAAAAAATTAAAATTTCTTTCCCCAAGGCAAAACCAAACCAAGCCTGAATTGAGAAAGAAGATTTTAACAAAATTTACACTTGGTATATTTTCCCAGAATCGAATCCCAGGCAGGGCAGAGTGTGAGTGTAATTGAGAGGCAGAGTGGAATTGTCCCAGTGCCTTCCCCAGCAGCTGTGGCGAGGGCAGGCACAGAAAGGGCTGAAGCTGCAAGAGTGAGAGCAAGGATTGTCCCGCAGTGGCTGGAGATGGCAAAGGAGGGTGGCCAGGCCGAGGATTTGAGCAGAGGATCTGTGGGCAGGCCCAGGGGCTTCCCCCGCTGGGGAGCCCTGGCTGCTGCTGCATTGCCTTCAGTGCAGGCTCCATGGGCAGCCTCCCATGGTCCTCCTGCAGCAGGGAAGTCCAAATCTCCAGGGCTTCAGAGCCCTTGAGGCGAGGCTGAGAGGTCCCCCTGTGTTCAGCTGTGCTGCATCTGTTTCTGTGCTCAGGGACACTTGGAATGGGCCACTCCACTTGGCCACCAGAGCTGTCAGCAGGACCCAATGTCCTGGTTGGATGTTGTGAACAGCAAAGTCCCAAGGCAGGGTCTTTGCCAGCCGAGCTTCCTGAGGATGAGATTCCACAGGCAACAGGATTTTGCCCACAGCCTGCTTTGAATATACATCGCTTATCTCCACCTTGCACTCGGTCAAGAATTATCAGGATCAGTTAGGAATTCCAAAGATCAGTTCCAGATAATTGAATATCTGCCCTGGGTCTGGCTCTTATTCTTGCTGAAGCCAATGGCAAAAGCCGTACCCATGGCATCTTGGTTTCTATCACCAGCTTCCACAGGTGTTTCTTTATTTCCCCATTCATTCTTCCTACCTGACGTGAGTTCTGGTGGTGCCCGGGGTTGTGGAGCTCCCATTGTATTCCTAAAGCTGCCATAAGCCCCTGAAGGATCTTTCCTGTAAAATGAGTTCCTATGTCTGAGTCTGTTGCTTCCACAATCCCTTTTCTTGGAATTATTTGTTTTAGAAATCCCTTGATAACTGATCCAGTGATTGCTGAGGAAGTCAGAATTGCTTTTGGCACCCTGTTAGCTGCCCTGGTGTCAGCAGAAGATATTTAAGCCTTCCTGCTCAGGGCATTTCAGTGCCAGGCTTTTACAAGCACCCCCAGCTCAGCAGGTTGAGCTGACCATGGGGGCAGTAACCAGTGCTTTGTCTAATTCCCTTTCCTTAACAATAGCGAGTCTTGTCACTCTTTTCCCTTCTGCTGCCCTTCAAAACCCATCCAGAAACACATTTTGTCTCTCAGTCCAGGGAATGTCTCATAAATCTCTCCCAGCCTGGGTCTGGAGCTCTGTCACTTGAATGCAGTCATGGGTTTCTTCCCAGCCCCCTCTCCAGGCTGTTCAAACAGGAGGCTGGGTTAAACCCTTCCCCTGTCCTCAATTCTAAATCCTCCTGTGCTATTAAACAAGTTTCATACTGTAATAACTGAGCTCTGCTCATTCATTTGGAGGCTCTTTTGGTCTACAAAGTCTTAATTTGATGCCAGACTTGAACAATAGGAGATCCTCCTGCCATCAGTTTTTGGGCCTCAGTTCCCATTAAAGTCGTGGCTGCACAGTTCTGCAGGCAATGAGGCCACTCTGGCCACTGGGTTAAACATTTTAGCACAAGAATTCATTTGGCATGGCCCTGTTTAACATTCACATACAGTTAAAATTTCTTTTCTGATTCTGGAAGAGCCATGGCTGGGGCATCAATAATTTTGTTTTTTCATTTTCTCAAGTTTGAAAAGTTCTCAAGTTCATTTTTTCAAGTTTTTAATTTTGTTTTTTCATTTGTTCTCTTTCTCAAGTCCATACATCGACATTGAAGCTATCTGGGGTTAAAAAGTCCTACAATGTTCTTGCAAGAACAGAGAATCCTCAATCCAGGTCCTGCAATTCCCTAATAATCCTAAAAATCGTTATAGCTCCTTTTAAGCGCATTACTTCTGAGATTTCCCCAGACCCTCTCTGGGTCAGTTCACCGCAAACTTTCAGTCAAAATAGGTCCCAAATATTCAGCCTTTTTCTCCACTATTTGCACTTTTTTTTTCCCCCCAAATACTCAAAGATACTTTTTAGCCTGAAAATTAAGCCATTGCACAGAGGCTTCTTCTAGCACTTCTTGTCCTCCTGATTGGAGCAAGTCATCCACATCCTACATTAAGCCAGTTCCTGGGGGTGAGGAACATTCCTTTGATATTTTCTGCAATTTATTTATTTGCCCGAATAAGGCCGGTGCTTCCGTGCATCCCTGCAGAAGGACTGTCCATGTCTTAAGCATTTTCTCTTCTACCTCTTGTTCCCACTCAAAGGCAGAATTCTGTTTGCATCCTCTGTAAGAATCCGTGTCCATCAAGGGCTGGACTTGCTCGTGCTGAGGGTGCTCCTGTCTGTGCTTGCAGTGTCCTTGTGCCCTGCAGCTGGAAGGCTGATTCCTTGCCAGAGGCTTTTTGGGTGGGCTGTGCCCTGGCCAGGAGGGCAATGCCTGTGCCAGGTCCTTGTGGCCGAGGGTGTCCCCTGGGTGCTGGGGCCCCCTTGGGCCCTGGGCTTGATCCCTCAGGGGCTGTAGGAACTGTGCCATGGCCTTTGCCTTCAGCTTGGCCTTTTGCTCATCCCTTGCTGCATTCAGCTGCTGAGCCTTTGTGAGCAAGTGCTGCAGGGGCTTCTTGTGGCCCTGCTGCAGCCCCCCTCAGTGCCTGTGGGTGCTCATCCTGTGGCAGGTGCTGAGCTTTCTGCAAAATCCTTCCTTTCTCCAGGGACCCAGCACAAAATGCTTAAAAGATCATGTTGATCCTTGCAGGTCTAATCCCCATTTCTGAGCTGTTCCTTCCTGGTGCTGGCTGTGCTGAGGCTCCCCTCCCCAGCCCGTATCCCAGAGCCGGTCCCTGTCCTGCCGCAGTGTCCAAAGGCGGCCCCCCCGGCGGGCAGGGCCGGCAGCTCCACGGGGCCGGGCAGCGGCCGGGGCGTCCCGCAGCCTCCTGGGGGCCGGGGGCCACTGCCGGCCCTGCCCGGGGGGTGCTGGGGTCAGGCAGCGCCCGGCGCTGAGCCCCGGCTGCCCCACAGCCCCGGCCTGGCCCCACAGCTCCCCACAGGCCCCCAGCCCGTGCTCCCGGTGCCGCAGCTCTGCGCCCGCTCCTGCCACTCTCAGCTCAGAGAAACCCCCTGAAATCCTCACCTCCTTCTTTTCCTGTCCTGGAAAACTGGAATAGAAATGATCTGGATCAGCGGGCAAATTTTGAGGATAAGACAGTTCTGTAAAATATCCCAGTCCTCAGTATTTTTCTCTTCCTCCTCTTTTCTGTCATTCTTTTTTCTACCACATAGATTCCTCCTGTTGCTTCTTGCCTTAACCATAATCCTGCACACTCCCCTTCACCCAATCCCTTCCCAGCACACCAACACCATCCATCCCCTGTTGTCTGAATCTCCTCTGGACTTTCCTTATTGGCCCCCTGGGTGTCCATGTCCTTAATTACCTCTGGTAGAATTTGTAAACTACCTCAACATGCTCCCATGGGACCCCTCAGAGATATTTTGGGATCCTCATCCCTTTTGCTGGGACCCCATTGTGGCTTTCCCTTTTGTCCCCTCCCTGGGTGCCCTGCCATGTTTACTCCCTGAAGATCCCACTGGAGTCACTGCTGAGATTTTCAGTGCTCTCTCCCTGCCGACTCTTGAGAGCCCCCCTGATCCGTCACTCGTCTGTCTCCTGCTCACTCTCGGGTACCCAATCAATCCCCGGTGCCGCCGCCAGCCGAGGGAGCTGATCCCCCAAACTGGGTGAGGCACCTTCAGCTGCACTCACTGCCCACCGGCCTGAATGGTGGAAGGAATTGCCCCAAGGTGTGTGGAAAAATTGACATCTCCAGAGTTTCTGTCTACAAAGAAGACAGAGGAGTCCTGTAATAGTAATTTCATTCAAAAAATAAGGAGAGGCCATGGGACATTTCCCATGGGTTCTCTCCAATTGTTGGAGGATGCAGCCTCCTTTTCATTAAAATTTTCCTGACCACATTGTCAAGATGAAGAACAAGGGATGGGACGACTTTGCTTTGAGATAATTTATTGCTCAAGTAGCCAGATAAGATAATTTGTAAATGGTACAAAAATAATTTCCAGTGTCCTCCAGGGAAGTGAAAAAATTATTATTATTTAAGATCCAAATAGTTGAGACTCCAGATGTGCTGTTTAAAGCAGGTAAAAGTGTATCAGCTGAAAAGGTTGATCCTTAACATCACTGAATGTTCCTTCTAATCCTGAAACAGGGAGTAACTGAAGAAAATTAGTAGAGACACAACATCATGATAACATGAAACTTCTGTTGGCAAACTGTCTGTCTAGTTTTTCAGACATAATTGTGTTCTGGCAGTTTCACTTCCGGTCTTGTTTTGAGTACTACAGCTGTATGGTGACTTCTGTGTTTATTGGGTCTCATGTTTTCAGAGGCAGTCAAGTCTGGTCAGATGAATAAATTACTCTTTTGAACCTTTCAGCAAAACATAGGCATCTCTCCCCTTTAAGTTAATTAATCATTTAGGCTTAGCTGTGGTACACTTAATTGTGAATTCAGATTTTATGATATTTTCTACAATTTTTGGTGTAAATATTTCATTATTCAAGATGATTTGTGGTCTAAATTTCTAATGCACATATTACATTAATCGAATGTTCTTAGGGCATCAATTCCTTTTGCTTTCAAAAGTGAGATGTACTTTTACCATGCATATGAATACCAACACAAAACTATACACATAATGAATGAAAACTTACAGTAGTTAGAAATTAATTAGATAATAAACACTGTTAATAACATATCTGATATAGAATTATTATTAACCACTAAAACACTGTACCAGCATCTCAGAGTCTGCAAACAGTTGACAGACCTCAAATCAGCGAAGGACTGGATAACCACCTCTGGAAATGATTCTCCAAGCCCACTTCAAAATTAATCCAGCTGTCATATTAATAGGGTCAAGTTTCCAAGTCAAAAGTGACTCACATATTGATTTGGTACAGAAAACATCTGGACTTGTTGGCAGACATTCCATTTAGGTAAAGTCAAGGCTTGGCCAGGGCCTTAGGCTTTAAACTGGAAAGATGCCTCTTAACTCATTTTCAAAACAAGGTTCTTAATAATAGCACCTATGAGATGCTTAAAGCACAGCAAACTGTTAAAATGCATTTGTGTAAAGGAAGTGATCAGAAGTCGTATGCAACAGACCAATCAAACCATTTAGCAGTTGGTTTAATCTGAAGTTTCTCTCATGGTAGCTGACTTTCAGCAATGATAGATTTTTTTGGAATTCTGGAAGCACTGAGAACCAATTAAGCTATAGAAAACAAAACCAGTAAAGATTGTAATGAATAATTAAACCTTGGATGAAATGAAGGATGCAACAGACTGTATCCTCTTCCATTCACATGCAGGTGTTTATCAGTGTTCCATCACAGCTGTTTCAGTTGTAGTCATCCTCATCTCTCTAGGAAAATAACTGTACTTTGCAATTTAGACAAGTGTGTTTTAACAAAACAGGAGACAATTTAAATTTCAAACCTGGTAGAAATTAATTTTGAAAGAAGGAAATAACAAAACTTAACCCTAAAAGAATATTAAGAACACTCAGACCTAAACCTAGTGAAACTTAACTTTGCTTAATTCTATTAACACTTAATCTATATCAAATGAAAACATAACTCAATCTTACCTTCTTATTACAAAAAAAAGGCAATTGAAAGTTTGGTATATAACTTTTGAACATAATAAAACAGCAACATGGATTTACTATAGAGATTATAAAGATGTAAAAAATGCATTATGATTTTATGTAATTTAGCCTTGAGAATAACTCATAATAACTGCAGATGTTACTGAAAATACTCATTTGTAGTAGGAATTTGCCTGGTACAAGCTTAAGTTTGTTAGGATTTTTAAAGTACAATTTTACTAGAGAAAAGCCACAACAAAGAAGGGTTTGGCAATTTGCCATTCAGCTTTTGTAGCACTTTGAAGAAACATCAAGTCCAATTTTTAATTAAAATCCTTAGTCCCAATTGGTATATATGCTGTTACATGTGCTTTCATAGCAAAACGATTCCCATTGAAATTACCTTACTGAAATTGTGGAAAAAACGGGTAAATGGATAATCTGTGGTTAACTTAACTTTGTATTCTTGTACAGTGAAGTTTTCCTAGCTAATTATTTTTCAAACCATGAATATCTTCTGTAGATAGCATTAATTGGAAGGTCGTTTTATTAGTAGCTGTAAATCACTCAGTATTTCAACATTAGGTTTTAAAACTAATTATTGCAAGCTAACTTTTTACTTCTGTTAATATTTACTCTAAACATTTCTAAAGAGGGGTTTTTTGAATTTTCTAAGGGGTCACAATAATTTCTCCAGTAAAACTGTAAAACCGCAAGAACTCATAATTACTTAAAAAAACAAAATTAGCTCTAAAAAGGTATATAAAGACATTCTAAGAAAACAATGAATCATGACTTCTTAACAAACTGGGTACTACCCTGGTGCTTCTTCTTGGAGAGGGATCGGGGGGTGAACTGCCCTGGTTGGCTGCTGTTATCTCTAGAAGGTTCCAGTGTATTCTTCACCATGCCCCATATACACTTGCAGAGGGGAAAAACGGAGAGAAAAAAACCCTCAAAGTTAACTTTAACAAACCCAGTTCTTTCACTCAATATATCTCTTGTCGTTCACAGACAGAGGGAAAAGGACACAACTATACAAAAACAGGTGATGTTAAGCGAAGAGTCTCTATGAACCAGGTGGTAGCAGCGATGACCATTGCAGCTTATCAACCTTTAATTACAGTAATGAATCTTGAACTAGATACCATATAGTTAGTGATTTTTTTGGCTATTTTGTCTCCATTTGAAGCTGCTTGAGCCACCATGGCTCTGCTCAACTGTTTCTGTATTTGCTGGTATTTGTCCAGTGTGGACTTGGAGCTTCTTCTACAGCGGCTCCGCCATGGGGTGCCTTTGTTCTCTGTGCACACTCCAGCGCTCCCCCGTGCCCCCCTGGGTCGGGTGGAAACTGTTCTAAATTTGGCTCCTCTTCAAAGGTAAAGTTAATATCTTGCCCCTGTATGTCCACAATCGATTTAAAAACATTGGACATCTCCTTGTTTTTTTCTCTCTGACTCTCACCCCTCTCTCCAAAGGAGGGCATAGCCAAGAATGTTTGCAGTGGGAGGTAAAGATGGCTGCTGCTGTGACACAGGTAGAATTACAGGGCTTGCAGCCTGTGTAGATTGCTCGTTAACAATCTTAACAAAAAGCACAGAAAAAGCAGTGAGGGTAGGCGATATCCCACAGCATTCCAGGGAAACTTCTTAAAGGCAGACTCAAGGTCCATATCAAGCAAATTCCACTGAATCCAAATGAGAAAGCTCCTTAACTGTTGCTTAGGAGGATAATAACTTTTTATATTTTTTTTCTTTTTTTTTTCTTTTTTTTTAAATTTATAATAAACATCTCTCTGTTGCTTTAAAATTTTACTTCGCATCCTGATACCTGTCCTCACGTGACTCGCCCTGGCCAGGGATGAAATTGAGCACCTCTGCCGTCCTCATCGATTGAGTGATTGCATAGGCTTCTTGGTTACTCGTTGGAGTAACCTTTCAGACTAAAGCTTAATTCCCGGGATCATGTTCACTGGGGCTTTCTTGATGCTACTGCTAGCAATCGACCTCATAGAGGCACCACATCGTTGAGATGTATAACGAGGGATGGGACCACCTTGCTTTGAGATGATTTATTGCTCAAGTAGCCAGATAAGATACCAGTCTTGGGGCATGAGATTTAGAAGAGCAAGAAGTCAGCCATAGCTCAAGGAAGACACAAATTTCTTCTTTGCACAGCAATATATAACATTTTGGACAATAGACAGTTGACACAAAGCTTGTTTTCACTTACTAACCTATCACCTTTGTTTAATTTTGCTGCACTGTGTCAGTCTTTTTAGCCAATAAGCTGACAGGTCACGTACTCATACACACCTCTGTTACAGTTTCTAGGTCTCTTACCTACTCTGTAAGTCACACTATTACAGTTTAAACCTCAAACAATCGTACCTAATATAATTTCTTACTTACTCTAGTATAATAATTATAATGATAGGAACATAAGTTTATGATTTCTCTACAGAGTGTCTGTGTACCTTCATCACTACATCAATCCAAGCTCTCTCCAAGACCCTTCAGCATCTGTAGAAGTTTCTATTTTTCGGTTTCCAGCACCACATCTCCCTCTCCCTTTCCCCACTGGCTGAAGTACTTAAGCGGTACAGACTTCCCAATGCACCTGCTACATAACCCCCTTAATATGCACCCCACTTTTGTACAGCTAATGATATTGATGGCTGTGTTAAGTCTTTCTTGTTCTTCTGGAAGTTCATGAATTTAGCAGGACCTTGGCTGAGCAGCAGTCTGTGTCATCAATTAATAACATTTTCTGAAACTGATGGCTCCTGCTGTCAATTCCTTATGTCCACGTCCCTTGCCCTATGTCCAATGAGATTCCCATCATCTGTTTGTAAAGAGCCTTTGTTCTTCCTTTGCTGGGGTTCCCCCATTTTGGGGCCATCCCCCCTGGAGCAGGGTGTCCCCCCTTGGTGCAGGCGCAGGGCTCAGGCAGGGCTGAGGCAATCAGAGCGCGCGGCGCTGATGACTCATCAGTGTCCAGGCAGAGCCGCAGCTGCCAGCGTTCCCCAGCTGGAGCCCAGCTGCCCCTCCCCCCCGGGCCTTGGCGCCCTCCTTGAGGGGAATTTGGGGAGGTGGGAGGGGGGAGCGCCAAGGCCGGGCCCCCCCGCGCTGTGGTGGCGGGAGCGGCTGCAGTGGGGAGCGAGTGTGGGCGGAAGCGGCCGAGAGCCCAGCGCTGCCCCAGGCCGAGCTGGCCCAGCTCCATCCGTGCCCCTGCGGTGGGATGCTGTGGGACTGGGGGGGAAGAGGGAGGCGGCAGTGGGTGCTGGGCCTGGGGGCAGGAGGGGAAGGGAAGGAGAAGTAGGGCTGAAGAACAAAATGGTTAAATGATGCCTGTGGGAGGAGAAGGTGGAACTGTGCAGGAGAAGGAGGAGTAGTAGGAGGAAGAGGAGTGTGAGGAAGAGTAGAGGAGGAGCAGAAACAGGTAGCACCAAAAGGTTCCACCCCTCCTTGTATCTGCAGCCTCCCCCAGCCCCAGAAGTGTTGCCCCCCCTCACATGCATCAGGTGACCAGGGATCCATGATTTTCACAACGCTGAATCTTGGTGTTTCTGAGCTTTACTGGGCTAAATGTTGGTGCTTTGGTTCTTTGCAGGGGTTGAATCTTTCTCTTTTGGAGGGCGTTTTGGCTCAATCTTAATGCTTGGGGAGTTTTTGATCTGTGTCTCAATGTTTGGATGATTTTTGGGCTGACTCTTGGTGTTTTGGAGGTCCTTACAGACACAAGATGCCCAATGACTTTCTGAGACGAACTTGGGTGAAGAGGAACCCCCAGCCCAAAGCACTCTCCTCATGTTTATTTCCTCCAACCACGATTTCTCATTCCCAAGCCTTGGCCAGATGGAGGAGGAGGAAAAGCCTTGGAGATCCCAAATGAGGAGGGGCTGCAAACCCAGCCCAGGGAGCTGCATGATAGAACAACCCGCCCTGTGCCAGGAAGGCAGCAGGAAGTCCAGCAGGAGCTCAGAGCTGGTGGAGAAGCCTCATGGTAAGGAGAAACGCTACAAGTGCTTGGAATGTGGAAAGGCTTTCAGCCACAGCTCCAGCCTGATCCGGCACCAGGTGATCCACACTGGGGAAAAGCCCTACGGGTGTGGGCAGTGTGGGAGGAGCTTCAGTGACAGCTCCAACCTGGTCCGGCACCAGCGGGTCCACACTGGGGAAAAGCCCTATGAGTGTGTGGAATGTGGGAAGAGCTTCAGCAGTAGCTCTAACCTGATACAACATCAGGGGATCCACACCGGGGAGCGGCCCTATGACTGTGGGGAATGTGGCAAGAGCTTCAGAAGCATCTTTATCTTGATGCAACATCAGAGGATCCACACTGGTGAAAAGCCCTATGAGTGTGGGGAATGTGGGAAAAGCTTCAGCCAGAGTTCCAGCCTGATCAGTCATCAGGTGATCCATACAGGGGAACGGCCCTACACTTGCTTGGAATGTGGGAAGAGCTTTGGGTGGAGCTCTGAACTAAGAAAACATCAGCTCATCCACACTGGGGAGAGGCCCTATGAGTGTCCCAAGTGTGGGAAGAGGTTTCAGACCAGCTCCAATCTCGTCCTACATGAGCGGATTCACACAGACGAGAGGCCCTTCCGCTGCCCCGACTGCGGGAAGGGCTTCAAGCACAACTCCAACCTCACTGTCCACCGGCGCATCCACACCGGGGAGAGGCCCTACGAGTGTCCCCAGTGTGGGAAGAGTTTCTCAGACAGCTCTCATTTGACCCGACACCAACGGAGGCACCACTAAGAGAAGCCCTGCGAGTGCCCCGAGTGCGGGAAGAGCTTCTTGCGCTGCTCCAGCTCCATCCCCCATGGGAGGATCGGCGTTGGATGATCCCCACTGACCCCCGTTGGGCAGAGCCCTGGTGATCCGTGGTCCTGGTGATCCGTGTTGGGAAGACACCTGGCTGGGAGGCTCCACATCTTCCTGGCTCCCTGTGAGCACCTGGATGAACACAGGGGCAGGAACATCCATTGGGACGCAGACCAACAATGGAATTCCTTGGGATTTGTTGACTTTCAATCCAAGAAAACCTTTTGTGTTCAATCCTATCTTCTCGTGCCATCAAGTAATACTGGATAGTTTTGGAGGTCTTTTCCAACCTCTGTGATTCGATGATTTTGATTTCCTATGGCCCAAGGGTGCCTTCCTCAGCCAAATGCTAATGAACTGGGTCAAAGATCAAGATTTTGGAGACAGTGGGGTGGAAACCTCCCCAGACACCTTCTTCCCTCCCAACCAAGCACGTGGATCCTATTTGGACACAGACATGGGAATCCTTTTGTTTTGGCCTTGATTTGCTTTTCATTTCTCTTTGTCCCTTTAAAATATCCAACATTTGGGTAAAAATAAAGACAATGAACTAAAACCTGGATGGGGACATTGAGGGACAGAGACATGGTGGGACAGACATGGGGACACATGGACATGGACGGGGATGTGGCCATTCATGGGGACATGGGGGGACACCGTCACAGATGGAGAGGTGGGGGACAATGCCAGGGATGGAAACACAGTGGGGACACAGCCATGGGTGAGGACATGGTGGGACATGGCCAGTGACATGTGGGGCCATGGCCATGGCTGCTGCCATGGGGGGAACTGGCAGCGGCTGTGGGGGATGCTGGGTTTGAGGGACTTGAGGGTTCCTGGCAGGGACTTGGGGCTTGCTGAGGGCTTTGGGGAGCTCAGGCCGAGCGGCTGCGGCTGCGCTGGGAGCCCCTGGCGGAGGTTCTGGGGCAGCTGCTCAAGGACCCCCTGGCCTGGAGCCCCAGCCGGGCATTGGGCTCCTGGAAGGGAATGAACGTCCTTGTGCCCAGGAGGGAAATCCCAGCACCTCCAGGGTGTGGGGGGCAGCTGAGAGGCCACAGCAGGGAGTGGAAAGCTGAAGGAGCTGTCCCCCTCCACAGGTTGGAGGTGCACAACTGCACCCTAAAAATCCCAAAACCCAGGGATTCCTCCCAGGAAAAAGCAGCCAGGAGCTGTCCAAATTGAGCGATAGGCGGGATGGGACGCACAGATGGAGGAGGAGGGTTCTGGAACCTCCAAAACCAAGCAGGATGGACTAGGGTGGTGGATTTGGAGCCAGTGGGAAAGGGGTGGAAGAGCAGGGTAGAAGAGGGGCCTGGGACCCGCAAAGTGTGGGACAGGGAAACCCGAATTGCATTGGTAGGGATCTGTGGATTGGGGGAATGGTGAGAATGGGGGCAGGGGGGGAGGGAAGTGCAGGGTTGGGTTGAAAGAAATGTTGTTCCCTTAGCACTCGATCCCTGGGGCGATTCCCTGCAGCTTGGCAGGGGGCAGATCCGCACTGGGGGGTCCCCAAGCCCCCTGCCCATCCCAGCGTGTCCATCTCGCTGGTGCCCTCGAGCTCCCAGCCCGGCCCCGGCCGCCTGCTCTGCTCCCTGATGGATTTCTCCCCTGCCCACATCCAGCTGAGCTGCTCCCAGGGCCAGCAGCAGCTCTCGGGCCACGTGCTGGCCACTGCCGTGCTCCCCAGCGGGGACTGGAGCCAGCAGCTCCTGGTGCTGCTGGAAACCGCCCCCGGCAATGCGGGCTCAGCTCCAGCTGCCAGGTGGAGCACGTCAGCCTGGAGCACCCCCTGAGCCGGCACTGGAGCACGGCCCGGCACCCACAGCGCCGCCAGGGGCTGCCAGGACACGGAGGGCATTTGGGGCTCCTGGGCTTAACTGGTAGCCCCTCACTGAGAAACCACTTCCCCCTGTCCTACCTCTCCTTATCCCCGTCTCCCAGCCCTTTCCCACCGGCTCCCGGCCCCGCTCCGCTCACCCCAGAGCACCTCGCCACTAGCCGCGAGCTGGAGGAGGAGCGGGAGGAAGAGGAGGGGTAGAGGAGGAGCAGGAACTGCAAGAGGAGCAGCAGAGGAGGCTCCATGTGTGTCCGTCGCTCTCTGGATCTGCAGCCCCTTCGCTCCGGGAACATCGGGCCCCAGATCCCGCAGGTGACCGAGAAGGGGAGCGTCACCCCGAATATCTTGGGCGGTCCTGGCAGGGCTTTCTTGAAGTGGGGAGGGATATTTGGAGCTTACCCGAAGTATCTTTGGGGGTCCCTGTTTCTTTTTTTCGGGACGGGGCGGGCGGAGCGATGCTTGGATCTTGCAGGACTCCAAAGTGGACCCGAAATCCCCTTTGGGTGGGGAAACACCCCGGGAGGTGTTTTTTTGGGGATGTCCCGGTGGTGGCTGCCGGCAGAACCCCGGCAGTGGGTGGGGGATGGAGGTTCCCGGAGGCACGTGGCGATCGCCCGGTACCAGCAGGGGGGAGAGGAGCAGCCTTGAGACTGGGGAAATCGAAAAGGGTGGAGCCCCAGGAGTCCCGGAGCCTGAAATGGAGGCCTGGAGACGGGAGAACCCGAGAGCCAGGAATGAGGGGAGCCTGGAGAAGGGATGAGCCTGGAGAGGGGGAACCCCTGGGACACCAAAATGGGGACCCCAGAGAGGGGAGACCCCTAGGACCCCCAGCACCCCTGAGCAGACAGTCAAGGTAGGAGAGACCCCCAAACCCTCGGCATCCCTTAGTGGCACTGCAGAGAGGGGGACCCATGGGACCCTCATCAGCCCAGATATGGGGGATTCCCAGAATCCCAAAGTGGGGAGACCAAGTAGGAGGGACCCCTGTGATTCCCTGGAAGCCTGGAGCAGGCAGAGACCCTGCAGAGGAGGGTCCTCCAATATATGCAGGAGCCACAGCATCCAGGACAAGGGGGATCCCCAGAACCCCATAGTGAAGACACCAGAGAGGAGGAACCCCAGGGAAGGATTTTTTCTTCTTAGACCTGAAGTTTTGGAGGTTTTCATGGACACAAGATACCAGGTGACTTCTAGAGATGGACTTGGGCAGGAGGAACCCCCAATCCTGGGTGCTCCTCCCTTGTTTTCATTCCCAAGGTTTGGCCGAATGGAGGAGGCAGTGAGGAAGCTGCTCTGGGACCCCCAGGCAGATGAGGAGGAAGTTACTGCCCCTTTCCCATTCTCTTCTGCCCCATCTCCCAGCCCAACATTTCCCTGAGCTGCAGGACAGCCCTGCTGCCAACACTGTCCTGCCAGGGACAGATTGAGCCCATCTCCTTCCCTTTCCCCCTGGCGTGGAAGCAAATCCCATTTTTTCTTTGCCTCCCTTCCTCCCTCCCTTCCTTCCTCCCTTCCTCCCTTCCTCCCTTCCTCCCTTCCTCCCCTCCCCTCCCCTCCCCTCCCCTCCCCTCCCCTCCCCTCCCCTCCCCTCCCCTCCCCTCCCCTCCCCTCCCCTTTCCTTCTTTCCTTCTTCCTTCCTTGCTCCTTCCTTTTCTTGTCCCTTCCCTTGTCCTTCCTCCTCCAGGTGCTGAGCTGCAGACGGAGACCAGGGAGGACAAATCCCCGCAGCAGAACCTTGTGGAAGAGGCCGTTTTGAGCAGCTCCAAGGGGCAGGAATCCAATGGGGAGGAAATGTCAAAGGGATCCAAACCCATCCCAGGGTGCTCTGAGGAGAAAAGACCTCCGCTGTGCTTCATCCAGAGATCCAGCCTGGTGGTCCATGAGCAGCTTCACGCCGGGGAGAAGCCCTACAGGTGCTTGGAATGTGGGAAGAGCTTCAGCCACACCTCCCACCTCTTTATCCGCCATCAACCACACACAAGGAACAGTCCTGCAAGTGTGGGGAATGTGGGGAGAGCTTCAGCCTGAGTTCTGTCCTAGTCCAGCACCAGAAGATCCACTCAGGGGAACGGCCCTACAAGTGCTTCAGGTGTGGCAAGAGCTTCTGCCATACATCCAGCCTGATCGACCACCAGAAGACCCACAGTGAGGAACGGCCCTACGAGTGTCCTGAGTGTGGGAAGGGGTTTTGGACCAGGTCAAATCTCATGCATCAGAAAACACACACGGAGGAGAGGCCCTTCCTCTGCCCTGACTACGGGAAGCGTTTCATACGTAACTCCACCCTCTTCGTCCACTGGCACGTCCATACTGGGGAGAGGCCCTATTCCCGAGTATAGGAAGCACTTCCATCAGAGCTCTGCCTTAACTTCACACAAATGGACCTACCTGTAAGGGAAGCCCTGTGAATGTGCTGAGTGAAGGAAGAGCTTTGTGCACCGCTTCAACTCCATCTCCCATGGGAGGATCCGCATTGGATGATCCCCAGTGACCCCGATTGGGCAGACACCTGATGAGCCCCGTTCCAGGTGATTCCCCTTGAAAAGACACCTGGCTGGTGATCTCTACATCCTCTTGGTTCCTCAGTAGGCACCTGGATGAAGGCAGAGGCAGAAACGTCCATCGAGAGTCAGTATGATATCAGGAATTCATTGGGAAGAGTGGATTTGTTGACTTACAACCCTAAGAGTCTCAGCTCTTCCATCCAATGCATTCTTCCTTTGGCATCAAGCAATGTTGGATGGTCTTGGAGGTTTTTTCCTATTGCTGTGTAAAAAACGCTCGCGATGGGAGACTTCTCCAGGGTCAAACTGTTCAGGTATAAGCAATTTATTATATGGGTAAAGAGAGGGGAGACCTGTGTCCGCCACCAGCCTCGGTGTCCACGTGGTCTGGGGGAGGAGGGTGAGAGCAGGCAGAGCAGGGGAGGAGAGGTTGGAAAAGGGGAAGGAGGGTGTAAGAGCAACAGAGGGAGAGCGGGGGAAATCAGGGAGGCTTATGAGAGAGGGGGAAGACAAGAGAGGGGTAAGAGGGGAAAAACCAAGAGGGTAAGGGTAAGAGTAAGAGAGGGAAAGAGTGGAAGAGGTAAAAGAGGGGGAGAGGGGAGCTGAGAGAGGGGTAAAGGAGTAAGAGAGAAGAGCCAAGATTCTGGCAAAATAGACCAACTTTAAAATCGCTTAAAATCTTCTTTCTCTGGTCACACTAGGTTTGCCTTTGCCTTGGGGAAAGGAATTTTAATCTTTCTTTTCCAGCACTCAGCAGAGATGAAATTAACATCTCAACAGACTGGGAATAGCCCAGAAGATTCCCAGATAATGACCATCAACAAAACATCAACAGCCAGCAGCAAACATCAACCAACATCCACCCCAGACACTGCCCCAGGCACAGCTGGAGACACCTGGTCTGGAAAAGGCTGAGCAGGAAATCCAGGAGTGCCCACCTAATTCACATCACAGGCACAGAAATCCGGGTGCAACAGGAAACCAAATCCTAACAACTCCACACTTTCAAACCAATGAACATTAAACCAAGGGATTTCTATGGGGTCAGACTGTATAAATTTAGAAAAATCTAGTCAAACTAATGTGTCATGGAATGATTTTCTCTTCACACCCAGCCTAAGTGTGCATGAAATGATTTCTGTTGCACATTCTGGCCAGAATCAAGTAATACCTTATTTCTCTAAAGAATTGTTGAAGAGTTTTTGCTTTTTACAGTTTCAGTGAAAAAATTACACAGTGAGAATAATTTTTCATAATAATTTTACTTCTATATTGTCGGTTCTGTTCGGGCCAGTGGTCTGAAAATCAGTTATTAGTCCAAGGAGAATAAAAAGAAAACACTTGATTGCTTTCTCATTTTTGTTTTATATTTGTACGTGACTCTGTCGCGGTTTTGAACCAGTAATTAACAAAAAAGGGGGAAAAAAAATTATTTATTTCTTGCTGTGAGATATGGATTAAAACAAGAGCAAACCAGGCATAAAACTTAAAAGGAATAAAGAAAGTTTATTGACAAACTACAAGAGTAAGAACACCAGAATAAACTTTTAGAAAAAACCTTTTCATTTCTCACTGCTTACCATTCTTTTGTTCACATGACAACAGAGACAAAAACTTTAGAATTTTGATGGTTTAAACAATCCTAATTCCTTCTATAGTCTTTTCCTCAGTTTCTGTAGAGAAACAGAAGTTCCTTTCTGTTAATTTATGGAGTTTCTCACAATAAAACTATTTTTGTTATAGTTTCCCGTTTCTCTGATATCAGCTGCTCAGCGCTGCTGTTATCAGAGCCCACCCCTCCTATTCCACATCACTCTGAAATGTGTTATAGGTCATTAGTTTGGGGATAGCATTTTAAGGATAAGTTATTCAAAGGCAAAAAGTATTCTTCATCTGTTTCTGTGAGCTTCACTAGAAAACAGTTTTCTCATTGCTTCTCAAGGCTTCAAATCTCCCAGCACTTCACTATACCATAATTACTCTACCTTTTCTCAAATTTACACTTTGAACACTCTATTCCTCCCCATACTCTATCATGAATTAAAGGAGTTCTTTTCAGGACTTTATTGTCCATCCCCATAGTTTTAACAGAAAGATATTTCAGCTTAATTAAAGCATCTTCTTAATTCTGTACCTTTCTTGAAGTTTCTTTTCTTTCTTGCCACTAGTAGTTTATAAAGTCTCTTTTCATGTTGATCACTCTCCTTTTCTCTCTCTGGATAAAAAGATTAATCCGCAAGTCTCATCTGAATAAGAAAGAGTTAAAATCTTGCCCAAGCTTTTGTAGATGGTTCGGTGATCTCTGCTGAACAGGAGCTGGAGCCGTCTGCGATGAAAAGTTCCTCATAGCTGCTCTGGAGAGCATAGTCACCGTCTCTGCTTGCAGCAGGCTTAGAGCTCTTCTCCTTCTTTACTCGACAGTTTTCTGGTAAATTCCATCATGGCAAAACCTGCAGCCAAGCCAGGAACCGGCCTGGCCTAGCTTGGCTCAGAGCAAGCTCCCGCAGGCCCCATCTCCCGGCCGGCAGAACGGCAGGCCCAGCCCGGCCCCCGCCCGGCCACGTGGCCGCGCAGAGACCGAGAGGCCGAAGCTCTGCTACCTTTCACAGCCAGAAAACAAAGAGAACCACAGAGTTCTGGTTGTACACTTTAAGGTGGGGTTCACAAGTTGATTCTACTTTTCAATGGCTAAAACTGCTGTCAATTCTCAGCAATGACCGATAATTGGTCAGGAGAAAAGACTCCCGGCAGCCCCCAGCAACTTTAACCTTCTTAAAGGTAAAGTAACCCCATGACAAGAAAATAGTTGGGAACTTTAGTTAAGAGTTAAGGAACGTAGTTAAGAGGGATTGGGAAGAGAAGTAGCCAGAAATGAGTAGCCAAAGAGGGGTAAAAGAAATTGAGAAAGAGAGGAAATTAGACAGGAAGCAAGTTGTTGGCAAAAGACGGGATAGAGCAACAGAGTAATATTGAGGGAGGGGGGAAGTTTAACCACGGAGTGAATGAGAGGCATCAAGATTCTCCTGGTACCGGAGATTTCTTGGTTGGTTGCTGCCAGAGATGGGTTCAAGGGACAGTAAGTCCTTGAACCCAGGGGCTAAGAATTGTAAGGCGAATTCGCAAGAGCCCGGAATATCTGAGAACAGTGAGGGGGTTTCTCAGGAGGGGAGCATTCCTCAGGACAGTCCACTGAGGATGATGTTATGGTTTTAGGATACATGGGAATCCCGGAGAGGAAAAACAAGCAGAAAATTATTAATTATTATTGTTGAAGAATGGCTTGCTTCTCGAGGCCATAGCTCCTTGGAAGGCCTGCACAACCCTGACTTTGAGCTAGCATAAGTCCTTGGCAGAATATTGTATCAAAGAAATGAAGAAGACTAATTTTTAACAAGACAATGAAGAATAAGAATTTAGGATGAGAAATCTGCTAAATGTATCTTAATAAGTTTTACTAAAAAGTGTCTTATAGAGCTCGGGTGTTATGAGCTGGACCAATAGAAATGTAGAAATTAAAACATGAAAAATAGCAATTATCCAATCATAATAGAATACAGATTGCATGTTACCTTTTCAAAATACTATAAAAATGTAGCTAAGGTTGTAATAAAATTGGAACAAGCTGCTAACTCACATTGGGTCATCTCTTGATTCCCAAACCGTCTCCTACATTTTGGCGCCCAATGTGGGGCCCAGGGATTACAAATAAAGCCAGCACGCTGCCTGAGGACCTTGTCAAGAGGCTCAGTATTGCAGAAATGCAGTAAAATAATCCAGTGGATTCTGGAATAAGGAGAGAAGGCGATTCGGCACAAAGAGCCTGGAGAGGTTGAGAGGATCTGACGGCCGTCCTCCGAAGTGCCGGTAGCAGCGCTATCTCGGGAAATGGAGAGAGAAGCGGCATTATCGCTGCTGGCAGAATTTCTCGCTAAGCGAGAGGCCAGTGTAAGCATAAAAAAGCTCCAAGAGCTATGTAAATGGGCAAAAGAGAAGGGATTTATGCAAGATCCCACAGAACTCTTTAACCGAACAGAGTGGCAAAAAATTGGAGATGCCTTATGGGATGCCACTATTGATGGCAGTAAATCTGCTAGAGACCTTGCTACCACTTGGAGAGAAATTATTCGTGCCCTAAATCAATACCAAGCTGAAAAACGTATGGCACTAGCTGCACAAAAAACGTTAGGAGGGGAAGATATAGAAGCATCAGGAAATTCAAGTTCTTTTTTATTCACTGACCCTAGTCCTGCAAAAGGTATTAAAGTGCCTGTCAAAAGAAGTGCACAAGAAATTGCCAATCAAGAGACAGGACTGACCTCAGTAACTCCGAATGCATCCCCCTTATCTCCTGTAAACAAACAACACAACACAGGAGACAAAGAAACAGGAGGCAAAGACTGTACAATTTCCCAATATCGTACAACAAGTGCTAAAAACTCTGAGGATGAAAACTCAGCTGATGAAGCTGACGAAACACCCTATGATATTACAGTTCCAAAACATAAGAGGCCATCAGATAAACTTTCGGAAAAAGTAACTAAGAAAATGAGCAATCTAAATACTCAGGGAAAGCAACCAATAGGTCTCATAATAATTACCACTTCAGGGGGAATGCAGATATGACCAGTCAAATCTCACAGTCGCTGGTCTGCAGTAATCAGGGATGCTATTTTAGAAGGACAATGTGAAAGCTGCAGCTGCCTGTTCTCCACATGCCTATCCAGTACAACAAGGAACTCTTGCTAATGGCCAGCCTGGAGCACAATATACACCTTTTGAATGGAAATTAAAATGGAATTAAAACTGATAATGGCCCTGCATATGCCAGTGACAATATTAGAAAATTCATGCAGCAATGGGGAGTTGAGCATATTAAAAGGATCCCAAACTCTCCTACAGGACAAGCAATAGTGAAATGAACTAATAGAACCTTGAAGGAATATCTTAACAAATTCAAAGATATCTCTGACCCAAAAGAAAAATTAGATAAAGTTCTTTTTGTAATTAACCATTTGTGTGTTTTTTTTCAGATTGTCAAGATCCTCCAGCTGTCATACACAATGGATGTGTAAAATCAGGTGTTGTAACTAATGAAGTATTTGTTCATTACAGAGATCCTAAAACAGGACATTGGATAGGACCAGCCAAAGTCCTATTTAATGGCCGAGGCTACGTGTGTGTTGATACCCCTACAGGACCCTTATGGGTGCCGAGTAAATGGACACGAGCCACAATCAACTACATCAACAGTGGGATATTACAGCCAGACTAGAGAAAGTAAATGGTGGCAACTTACCCTTGAACCATTAGTGAGAGAAGTCAATTATCTATTGGGTGTACAAGTTGATTATAGAAATTCATGTATTGAAAGTGTTTCTTTTTCTGTTTATCTAAAACAGGTTAAAGAAAAATTAAAAGGTGTAAGGTGTTGGTATTGTAAAATCACAGAAAAATTGTGGATAAGAATTGTGTGTGGGGGTTGTAAAAGAGATTTATGGAAATATCAGAGATCAAAACCTCATAGAGGTTGTCTTAGGTGTTATAGAGAAATTCACCATTTAACTCCGCTTGCTCCATTGACAAATCACTTAAATTGTTCCTTAACATAGGCAGAAGCCTTAGCATTATGGGAAAATGTGGGTGCATTAGAAAGAGCCAATCTAATATTTAGAATTCAGAAAATAGCAAGTTTTACAAAACTTGCTCAGAAAACTAATATAATTGCAGCACAGTGCAGAAACTGTACTATTTCATGTAGACAGTGGGAAAGAGTTCAAAATAGCAACTGGCATTTTCATTCTTGTAATTTTACCTTTAATAACAGGCATGTTAACTAGAGAGACCATAGATCCATGGGAAAATGTATGGGTTTCACTTGCTCGTAGTTTAAATACTACGACCTTCTGTGCTAGTCTGTCGACACCTCAGTCTCCTTTCATTATTTGTCTGATTGGTGTTCCAGTCAATGAATCAAGGTGGACTTTGTTAGACAAGGCAATGAAAGAGACTCAGGACATTTTTAAGACAAGGTGTCTAGGGAATGGATATAACAATTTTTCACAGTGTATGGAGAATTATGATGTTTGAAATGATCATCTTCCAGAAGGCCCTGAGCCACAAGAAATTGATCTAGCAGATTCATTAGATGCTGCTTATTGTATTTATCTAAATGCTAGCAAAAAAAATTGTGTGCAAAAATTGTCTGAACAAAGATGTGAACAATCCAATATCATCACATTGACAAGTCCAACTGGCAATTTTTCGCAGTGGTGTGCTAAAATGGTGAGGAATGCATCAAACCCTGTATTTGGGACTCAATCCCCTCGTAGACTACCAACAGGTTATTTTCTAATTTGTGGTAACATAGCATGGGCAGGTATCCCATCACAACCTGTTGGAGGTCCTTGCACAACTGGACAACTCAGCGTGGCACTTCCACACCACCATCCTAGCAGCACACATCGTGTCAGATGGAATAGAGATCTTAGACAAATTTTGAGTTCTGACTGTGATGATAATTTGGATTTATGGAACAGATGGTAAGTGGTTTTTGCTTCTACCTTTTTGCCAGGTGCTGCTGCTGCTGCTAGAGCTCATCGCAATTAAAAAAAACTTAGTTGTTGGGTTGTAAAACGGGCAAACGGTACTAGCAGAGTACTTTCTGAATTAGCAATTGATATGTCACAAGTTCAGCATGCAGTACTGCAAAATCGAGCAGGCATTGATTTTTTGTTGCTAGCACATGGTCATGGATGTGAAGACTTTGATGGTATGTGTTGTATGGATTTACAGGATCATTCAAAATCTGTCCACAAGGAAATTCAAGAACTCATGCAATATACACAGAAGATCAAAGAAGATGTGGGATTCTTTGGGATTGATGGACTGACTGATTGGCTTGGATTGACAGGATGGGTTAAGGGTTTATGTAAAACAGGATTATTAATTATCTGTGTTATGATCATTGGTTTGTTATGTGCTAGTTGTGCAATATCCATAATCAAGTGTTTGCTTGTTAAGGTAACCAAAGTCATGGTTATGCAGACGGAAAACGGGGGAATTGTTGAAGAATGGCTCGCTTCTCGAGGCCATAGCTCCTTGGAAGGCCTGCACAACAACGACTTTGGGCTAGCACGAGTCCTTGGCAGAATATTGTATCAAAGAAATGAAGAAGACTAATTTTTAATAACACAACGAAGAATAAGAATTTAGGATGAGAAATCTGCTAAATGTATCTTAATAAGTTTTACTAAAAAGTATCTTATAGAGCTCGGGTGTTATGGGCTGGACCAATAGAAATGTAGAAATTAAAACATGAAAAGTAGCAATTATCCAATCATAGTAGAATACAGATTGCATGTTACCTTTTCAAAATACTATAAAAATGTAGCTAAGGTTGTAATAAATTTGGAACAAGCTGCTAACTCACATTCGGTTGTCTCTTGATTCCCGAACCCGTCTCCTATATATTATATGTTTAAATGGACAAAGAAAATGATCCGAAAAGATAATTTGAATTGGCCAAAGTTTGGATCGTTTAAAAATTGGATTTGTTAAGCTTTAAATCAGTATGTAAATTCAAAAGAACATTTTAATCAAGAAGAGAGCAACTATGCTACCCTGGTGGGGGGGAAAGATAAATTTATTACTAAAACACAAGAAAGCAAGAGTTATCTGTTGTATCCTTTACAAACAAAAAAGTAGCAGAAAAAAAAAAAAAAGAGGTAAAGCTGTTCCTACATCTAAAGATATTTTGCTGGAAATAGAAACAGCAGCACTACCTAAATCCCATTTAACTGAAAAGTGTGCAGTGCTGGCTGTGCCAAGTGAACTCTAACATATAACACGACTGACCATTTGTTACAACCTGGCATTAATTTGGTTTGGTTTATTATATTTACACATTCAAAAGACAAATTCTGCCTTGCTCAGAGTCTGTGAAGCACAAACACATTTTATGAATATACAGTATGTAAATGGTGTGTTACAGTTGTGTTATGTGCATTATAAGTGTTAAAAACATGTAGCACAGGTTTTTTTCACAGAACCTTAAATTCCCGTATTTTTAAAATATGTTTGTTTTTCAATATTTTTTATAGTAAATATAAATGGTTTTGACTAAATGTTTTATTTATTTAACAGCAAAAATTTTGCTAAAAGAACCCCCTGTTAATTAAAGCTTTATTAATAAATTACTAACTGAAGTTGTGTAAAAAGTAACTTTTATTGTAGTTGGCACATCTCTGGAGCTTTAGTAGTTTAAATTAAAAGAAAAAAAAATAACTGACTAACTCAGAGAGAGAGGTAAGACAGTGCTGTGAAATCTGTGCCATCCTTGAAACAAGCAGAGTTGAAGTGGCTCATAGGAGCCTTATGAGGCCAAGGGTAGCAGTGAGACCAAACGTGTCAGTGACCAGACCCCAGGGTATAAACTTTGCTACCAAGAAGAGCGGCACCTCGGCCCTTGGCTGCAGCCCAAGGGGCCTTGAGGAAGGTAGAGAGTGAAAACTCCTGAGGATTATTTTCACTGTGTTCATTAAGATACCCTTGGCAACTGGCCAAAACCATAAAGCAGGATGGGACAGAATCCAAAAAAATAAGAAAGAAACAAGCGATATTAAAACAAGCAGCACAAAAGCAAACAATGAGAAAAAAAATCTATGCAAAAGCAAAATCATAATACTTCTGATCCATGTGTCAAATGCAAACAAATGTGACAAATGCAAAACCAAGAAAAAATCTGTTTTTGTGGCACATCCATATGTTAATGCTGCCTGTTACAACCACAGTAATTTTATAAAAGTATAAAAAAGATCCCAAAGAAAGAATTAGACAAAATGAATAAGTAGTGTGAACAGTTGAAACAGCAGTATAGCAACTGAGATTGGCCAACCTTAACTAAAATATTTTTGTAGGTTTAATGCAAGAAGTAGTTACAGAATTAAAACTATTTAAATGTTAAATTTGTGAAATACTTAAAATAGCTAAAAAAATAGCTGTGGAAAAGTGAGAGTCTAGCTCCAGACCAATTTTTAAAATGAAATCTTACTCAAACTTCCAAGACATTAAAATGACCTGGAAGATAAATTTTGAATCATCAAATAATTAAAACAGTTTGTATCAGATAATAATACTAACACCTGGCCACCAAAAACTCCTGCTGGATATTAGAGAATAACAAAAATAAACTAATTGTAGGATAACCATGTTGATTTGTGCTGGTATAAAAGTTCTGGAGCTAACCCTTACCAATCCATAAGTGACCTAAAATTCTATTTGGAACAACCAGGTACAACAAGTAACAAATGGAAAGCCCCTGATAGAATATATTAAATTTGTGAGTAAAGAGCATAGAGTGAATTATCTCAAAAGTGAAAAAGAACCTGTATCTTAAGAGTTATATGACCCTCCTTCGTTGTACCGAGGTCCAGGAGCAGTATGTTAAGAACACCACTTTATGAAACATTAAAAAAAAATAAAAGAGACTTGAACCTTGACTTTCCAAAAGCAAGAAGAAACCAGAAATTAAGACAAATGGCCTGCAGAGAGATGACCCAGCCACTTGAGCTGCAGATGGATCTTAGAGATACAGAACCCAAATCTATCTATTGAATCAGTTCATGAAGCTGCAGACAGTAGTTAAAGTTGTTTCAAACCACACCTCTACTGCCCTAAAGCTGCTGGCCAAGCAGCATTCGCAAATGCAAGCATTTGTTTATGGAAACAGAATTACCCTGGAGTATTTGTTAGCTGAAGAAGGGGGAGTTTGTAGAAAGTTTAACGAATATGAGTGTTGTGTAAAGATAAATGATTATAGAAAAGCCGTCACAAAAATTGCTAAAGGTATTAAAAGAGTAGCACGTGTACCAGTTCAAAAATTGAATTTTATTTTGAAGACTGATTAGTGAGATAACCTTTTTAGAAGTACTTAGTGGAAAAAGTTAGAATTTATGGTATAGTGTTTTATATTAAGTGTTTCTATTTTGTGTAATTTCAAGCCTTATTAGATTAATGCATTCAGTAATTCAAGGAATACTGAACGAAAAGATACTATAATAGCTCAAAAAAAAAAGTTAATTGAATTTGAAAGAGAGTGCAAAAAGCTTGATACAGCATGAAAAATATTAAAAAATTAGAAATTAAAATAAAGTAAATGCAAAAAATGAAATTATTGAGAAGATAATAAAATTAATTTTCAAGTTTATTTATTTTTATAAAAATGCACGAATAAATGTAATCAAAAAGAGAAATGGGTGATTATAATTAATGGAATTGATTTGTGCTCACTAAATTGTAACTATTTGGAAAGTTATTATTAGAAGCAACCACAACAATCAGTGTTATAAGGCATATGCACCCCTTTGCAGATGTTACATGTTAAAATTGAGGTACAGGGTGTAGTTTAGAAGATAAGTGATGTCTCAAGACCAAAACGGCCTTGAGATGGACAAAATTACAACAACCTTAGGCATTGGGCCTAAAAACCAGTAAATATCAGACTAATTAGTAGAGTAACATAACACAACGCTTAGTACACACATGCAAACCTGTAAGGTTATCCAAAGGACAATGAGGAAGAGGAGAAGCCTTCACCAAAAGACCCCCCAAAGAAGACTGAAGACCCCCTAACAACAAGTGAAGCATGTGCCGTGAAGAAAAGTGACGTAAAGTCAGAAAAATTGGAAATAGGAGGAAACTTTTGGGAAACACTAATGAATATGTATAAGCATAGAGCATATAAGTTTAGCTTGAAGCGCTTTGTTTTGTACGTCATGTGGGGTAACAAGCCTCCGTACCCTGGTCGGTTTTGCTTATGCTTTAATTATACATAATTACTGGCAGATTATAAATTGTTATTTTTTGTTAAATTATATTATTTTATTAAACGGTATTTTTATACCGAATTACTATAAAATTTACTAATTTCTATTAATTTTTGATTAAACTGCCATTAACCCAAGGGACCTAAAAACAAAATTGTCAAAATTGTAATTTCTTTTATAACAACCGGTGAGGCGGCGGCGGAGCTCGGAGGCGGCCCCAGCCATCGCAGGTGGGAGCCGCGCTCGGTTCTGCGGGGGCTCGGGGCTCGCTGCGGGCCCGGGAGGGGGCGGCAGGGGGCTGTGGCGGGTGGCTTGTGCCGTGGCCGGCCCGTGTTGGCCCTGGGCTGAGGGCGCTGCGGGAGCGGCTGCCCGCGGTCTCCTTGCCGCTGGGGCCTCGGCAGGAGGCGGTGGCGGAGCAGCGCTGGCTCGTCCCGCTTCGTGTCGGGAGGCCGGAGGTGGCTGCGCTGTGCCCGGGACGCTGCGCTGGGGCCGCCTCCGAGCTCCGCACAGACGCTCCGGCAATGGCGGCTCTCCTGCCCCACGGCCGCCCTGGGGGCGCCAGCGGGGCCGGGCTTGTCCCCGCTCTGCCCAATCAGCGCGCGCCAGAGCCACGAGTGACGGCAGAAGCAGCCAATGGCAGCCAGCGGCGGGCTCTGCACACGGCACGGCCTCGCCTCCCTTGGGCTGAGCTCCGCCATTTCTCGTTAGCCTGGGCTGAGGAGCGGCCCAGGCGCTGGGCCCGGCCCGGGCAGGAGGCCAAGGAAGCGCCGCTGCGCTGAAGCGCCGGGAGCTCGGGGTGCCCGGGAGCTGAGGGCGCTGCGAGCTGGGGGTGAGTCCGGGATGGAACAGGGCATGCCGGAAAGAGGCCAAAGCTCTGTGACTCTGCTTCCTGTCCCAGACGGGGAGCAGAACACACAAGGAAAGGCTCGTGGGTCTGGATGAGGGTGGGGACAGTTCAATCCTTGGTCACGGGCACAGCACACCTGACTTGGGGAAATTAATTGAATTTATTGCCAAACGTATCAGAACAAGAAAATGAGAAGCAAAATGATTCCTCCGGACATCCATCTTCCCCCCCCCCCGCTCTCCCTCCTTCCCGGGCTTAACTTTCTGCCCCTCTCCGTCCCCCTCCCCGCCCAGAGGCACAGGGATGGGGGTCACAGTCAGGTCATGTCAGTGCCTCCCCCTGAGGGACAGGAATCCTTGTCCTGCTGCAGCCTGGGGTCCCTGCCAGGGGCCAGAGTCGCTCAGGACCAGGCTGCTCCAGCGGGGATCGCCAGGGGGATCCCCGAGTCCGGCCAGGAGCCACTTCCATGGCTCTGCAGGGGCTTCCCCCGGGCTCGGGGCCTCTCTCAGGCACCCCCTGCTCCGGCGCGGCCTCATTGCCCCCCTCACCCCCCCATGCAGCGAGTGCCCGGGCAAGGAGATGCACGATTTTCACGGGGCTGAATCTTGGTGTTTCTGAGCTTTATTGGGCTGAATGTTGGTGCTTTGGTTTTTTCTGTGGGGGCTGAATCTTTCTATTTTGGGGGGATATCAGAGTTTTGGTGTTTTGTAAGTTTTTGATCCGTCTTTGTTAGCGTTCAGGAACACAAATAATCACAGACTGATTATATGCAGGTGCTTTATTGAAGCGTGGGGGAACTGGGGGTATCAGCAACCCAAATCTAGCTCCATCGTCTTTTTCCAAAGTGCGCATATTTCTACAATTTCAGCAGTAGCAGTAATCACTGTAACAACCTTATCAATATTGCTTCATTAATATTGCTTCATTAACTTTATCAATATTGCTTCATGAGAGTTAGCTCATTCTTGTACGAACATGTCCGAATCTTATCTCTGGGTGGGTATCTTGGAGACCCCAAGTACCAGTTCCCATTACCGTAAACATTCCAGCTTGCTCGACCATCCCTAATACCAAGCATTCGTGTGGCCTACCTCTACATGATTTTAAGAAACATTTTCAGAAACATTTAACCCCATAGTAACATATTTCCCCACTTGGAAAGTATTTTACTATAATAAGTGTAATGCTTTCACTGTATACAGTCCTTTTTCTGAGTTTATACTTGATGTTCATCTTCGAATCCACAGTTGTCGTAAGTGTTGTTACACTCTGGAGGACTTGGTGATGACAAATGCGGATGTGGATCTCTGTCCCGTGTCAGCGCCTTTATTATCTTCTGGTTCCAGGATACTCTTTTCTCTATCTCTCCTTTCAGAACTGCATAGATTAACCAGATTGCTAAGAACACAATTAGTAGGATTATCTGACTCTCAAGAATAGATTTGATCCTAAGCCTTCAAAAATTTTATCTAACCAACTTGTGGTTAGATCTTCCCTCTCTTTCTGTGCTTCATGTTCTATTGGTTTTAATTGATTAATGTCATGTTCTACATCTGCAGTTCCATTTGGGATGTGGATGCAGCAGTGATCAATTTGTCCTTTTAGGTACCCACATACTCCATGTTCTTTCAACAATAACATATCTAAAGCCAATGTGTTTTGCAGGGTCATTTTAGTTGTGGCTTGTAATTGTACATTTAGCTCTCTAAATCCCTCTTTGGTAACTCTTGCCAATCTTTCTACCTGACCTGTAAGTTTGTACAACATCTTTCTATGTTATTATTTGCTATTGGACCAAACAACGATTCCATAGCCCACTTAAATTTTACACTACTGGAGGGTTGCTGCCATCTTTCTTCATCTTCAGCTTTGTTTTCCTGAACTTCTCGTCTTGTCCTTATTTGCAGAAGTTCATGCTCTCCCTTGAATGGGGACGTTTTCCAAATTGGGCATAAGGTGGGGAGGCCTAAAGTAATCTCTTTTACTTTTTCACCTACAGGCAAATGTGTTGTCCAGGTGCCATCGCTTGCTGCCTTTACAAATTGGCCTGGACTCTGAATTGTACTTGTGCTCCATATTACCTTTTGGATCACTTGTCCTATCTTGTCATTTATTTCACCTTGTTTATGTTTGATTCCTCTGCAGGCACATCCAATTTGCAGAGCTACCGCGAGTGGTGGCATTTGTTTTATTTCTTCATCATCAGAAGTACAGTCATAAGTTTTGTTCCATAGCCACCAATTCACTTTGCTTCCATTCTACTACTGGTTGCAGTGTTCCATACCCCTGGATCTGTTTCATTTTCAGAGCCTTCCCACTTAATGCACCAAGGGGTATCTGCCATAGATTGGAATTTCTGAAGCACACTCATTGACCATGCACTGTCCCACGCTTCAGCCCGATCTTTTCCTTCCTGTCCTTCACACTTCCACTTTGATACTGGAATCTTTTCTTTAATAACCTTTGCTATCTTTTCATAACATCATCCATAATTCCCTAATCCCCCATACCAGCCTAGTTTTGGTTCATACTTTCCTGCATTTTCATGACAATCCCATATAGATGAATACTTTGGCTTCACAGCATTTTCAAACACTGTCTTATTTTGGTACTCGTGAGGTATTTGCAATACACAGCTCACATTTTCATTTTTATTATTCTTTTGTATTTCAGGTAATTTTGATGTTATAATTCCGCAATTTATTTGGTCTCCTGCTGCCTTTGGTATTGGCAGACAGGCAGTTATTTTGCTGGTGTTTTGCATGTTGGCAAAATCTTTAATTAATCAAATCATCCCATTTTCTGCCTGAATAGGATTAGAGACTTTTATCACTTGTGTTTCTGGCTGCACCCCCACATCCCTCTTCATTCTAAAGTGAAGAGTTGTCAGCTGATCCTTTTGCATTTCACATCCCAAGGTAACATTGATTCCAGCTGATGGCACTAAAGGCCATAAAATAATCCCCATTACAGTCACCAGCAACCTAGACATTTGAAACAATCAAACCTGCTTTATCTGCAGCTTTGTTGGCCCTACAGTTTGTGCAGTCCACAGTGCAGGGGAAACCTTCTTCACTCTGGTGTAATGTATGCAGGGATCCAGTCCAGCTCCTTTGACTGCTGTCAAGGTAGTTAACAGTACCTGATAGGGTCCATTCCACCTTTCTTTTAATGGTTCTTCCTTCCAGCTTTTAACGTACACTTCATCTCCCGGGGGGATGTCATGAACTGGATTCTCAAGAGTCAGCGGCCTATTCCACACAAGGGTGCTCCAAAGTCGAGCTCGAGCTTTTCCAAGAGACAGAACATAATTCTACACCTCTTGCTTCCCTGTAACATGTACATTTGGATTAGGTTCAGGGGATTCATATGGTTTCCCATCCAATATCTCATAAGGACTGACTGACATCCCGCTTCTAGGCTTTATCTGAATCCTCAGCAGTGCTATTGGTAAAGCTTGTGGCTGCTGCAATTTAGCCTCTTGGCATATTTTGCTGATTTGCCTCTTCAATGTCTGATTCATCCTCTCTACCTGTCCACTGGATTGGGGTCTCCATGGTGTAGGGAGATCCCAAGCTATTCCCAGCAACCTACTCACCTCCCTCACTACTGTGGCTATGAAATGTGGGCCCCTATCTGATGATATTCCTAGAGACACCCCAAATCTTGGAATGATTTCTTGCAGCAACCACTTGACTGTCTCCTTTGCTTGATTTGTGTGACAGGGAAGAGCTTCTGGCCATCCTGAAAATGTGTCAACCCCTACCAATAGATATTTGTATCCTCAAGTTCTTGGTAATTCTGCAAAATCTACTTGCCAATAATCTCCTGGTTCTACTCCTACCCAAATTTTCCCTAATTGTGCCTGTCGTCTAGCCACTGGATTGTTCTTTAAGCAAATTTCACATTTTGACATTACTGATTTTGCCATTGTTGACATCTGTACTGAAATTAAATTTTGTTTTAAGAATTTCACCAATGTCTCTGCACTCCAATGACATTTGTTATGTTTAATTTGTAGAAGTTCTGTCATTATCAAGGGGGGTACCACTACTTGTCCCTGTGTAGTCACATACCACCCTTCTGAATTCTTCTGTGCATTCAGTGAGCGTCCCAATTTCTCGTCTTCTATTGAATATTTTGGTTCTGGGGGTAAATTGAATTGAGATACATTAGTTTTTAAAGGTATCAATGCCATTGCAGTTTGCACTTGTGTCCTAGTTTAGGGCAAATTAGGGAGGAAAACTCCAAATGGGGATTTCCCCAGGGAAATGCCCCTCCCCACTTTCTGGTCCGGGAAAAGAAAAAACAATTCTTTGGAGAGAAGTGGAAAAAGCTGTTTATTTAACAGAAATTGAGTAATATTAAATAATAAAACCTCTTGCTGTTCGATGGGATGGCAAATCTAGGAAGAAAAGTCCTTTTCATGTGGTGAACGGCTCGCTCAGGTTCTTATCAGTCCCTCCGGCGCTGGAAAGTGCCGAGGCCCAGGCCGCGGTGGGCCACAGGCGTGAGCTCCTGGGGTTTGGCTGGATGTTCAGTCCAGAGCAGGCTTGCACAGATCCAGGAAAATTGGAAAAAAAACAAAGGTCCGGGGAACTCCTCTGCCTCAGCTAGCTAAAACTAACTAAAAACCAGAGAGAAGCTCTGTCCTGCTGTCTGTCCGTGCTAGACACCACAGTCCAGGGGCGAGATGTGTGGGAGTGATGTTTTTCTTTAACACAAACTGTGCGCTTCTTCTTCCCCCTCTCTTGCTCTCAAAGCCAGTCTTAAAGGTGCAGAACATAATATATAACATAAACCAGACGATTGGGGATACCAGTATCATGAAGTCACCCCAGGGCATTCCACCCCTTATCCCCATGTCGTCAACTTATTATCAAAATTAATATATATATATATATTTTAACTCTACAACACATACATTATATACAGACAAGGGAATTAATTCATGATCTTCACCCAACCATCAGATCTCTCTGAGGTACACATTGTGTTGTTCCATCTTTTCGCATTATCCACCATGTGCAACCCGGTCCCTGAGCAAAAACAATTCTACGAATGGGTTTGTCTGCACTTGAAGTAGAATTGATCCAAACTGTCTTTCCTAACAAACCTCTGAGATGTACTGCTGGGACTTTGTCTCCGTCTACTACATGCAGGGCCTCGGATTGGGCTGGTCCTGCTCGGTTGGTGGAACCTCGGGTGTTAACTATCCAGGTGGCCTTTGCTAGATGCTGCTCCCAATTTTTGAAAGATCCCCCACCCAACGCTTTCAAGGTAGTCTTTAACAGTCCATTGTACCTCTCTACTTTTCCCGCAGCAGGTGCATGGTAGGGGATATGGTACACCCACTCAAAGCCATGTTCCCTAGCCCAGGTGTTTATAAGGTTATTCTTGAAATGAGTCCCATTGTCTGACTCAATCTTCTCAGGGGTGCCGTGCCTCCAAAGGACCTGCTTTTCAAGTCCCAGGATGGTGTTCCGGGCAGTGGCATGAGGCACAGGGTAGGTTTCCAACCATCCAGTGGTGGCTTCTACCATTGTGAGCACATAGCGCTTGCCTTGGCGGGTTTGGGGCAGTGTGATGTAGTCAATCTGCCAGGCCTCTCCATACTTGTATCTGGACCACCGCCCACCGTACCAGAGGGGCTTCAACCGCTTGGCCTGCTTGATCGTGGCACACATTTCACAGTCATGGATAACCTGGGAAATACTGTCCATGGTTAGATCCACCCCTCGGTCTCGTGCCCACTTATAGGTGGCATCTCTATCCTGATGACCTGAGGCGTCATGGGCCCATCGAGCTAGGAACAACTCTCCCTTGTGTTGCCAATCTAAGTCAGTCTTTGACACCTCTATCTTTGCAGCCTGATCCACCTGCTCATTGTTTCGGTGCTCTTCATTAGCCCTACTCTTGGGGACATGGGCATTTACATGACGGACCCTCACAGACAGTTTCTCTACCCTGGTGGCGATGTCTTTCCACTCATCAGCAGCCCAGATGGGCTTTCCTCTGCGTTGCCAGTTGGCCCTTTTCCACCTTTCCAGCCATCCTCACAGAGCATTGGCTACCATCCATGAATCAGTAGGTAGAGTTTTGGCCACTTCTCTTTTTCAGCAATATCCAGGGCCAGTTGAACAGCTTTGAGTTCCGCAAGTTGACTTGATCCACCTTCTCCTTCAGTGGCCTCTGCGACCTGTCGTGTGGGGCTCCATACGGCTGCTTTCCACTTCCGGTTCATCCCTACGATGCGACAGGAACCATCAGTGAACAGAGCGTAGCAGTTGGTTGTATGGTGGAGCTCCTTCAGCTCATGTCACTTGTTCCTGCTCCTCTTCATCAGTGAGACCAAAGTTTTCACCTTCTGGCCAGTTTGTAATTATCTCCAAAATCCCAGGGCGATTTGGGTTTCCAATACGGGCGCGCTGCGTGATGAGGGTGATCCACTTGCTCCATGTAGCGTCGGTGGCGTGATGGGTAGAGGGAACCTTTGCTTTAAACATCCACCCCAGCACTGGCAGTCGGGGTGCCAGGAGGAGTTGTGCTTCTGTGCCAATCACTTCTGAGGCGGCTTGAACTCCTTCATAGGCAGCTAAGATTTCCTTCTCTGTGGGAGTGTAGTTGGCTTCGGACCCTCTGTAGCTTCGGCTCCAGAATCCCAGTGGTTGGCCTCGAGTCTCCCCAGGCACTTTCTGCCAAAGGCTCCAGGACAGACCATGGCTCCTGGCTGCAGAGTAGAGCACGTTCTTCACATCTGGTCCTGTTCTGACTGGGCCAAGGGCTACTGCATGAGCAATCTCCTGCTTGATCTGAGCAAAGGCTTGTTGTTGTTCAGGGCCCCACTGGAAAGTGTTCTTTTTGCGGGTGACCAGGTAAAGAGGGCTCACAGTCTGGCTGTACTCAGGAATGTGCATCCTCCAAAAACCTATGGCACCTAGGAAAGCTTGTGTTTCCTTCTTGTTGGCTGGTGGAGACATTGCTGTGATCTTGTTGATGACATCAGTAGGAATCTGACGCCGTCCATCTTGCCACTTTACCCTCGGGAACTGAATTTCACGAGCTGGTCCCTTAACTTTGCTCTTCTTGATGGCAAAACCGGCTTTCAGGAGAACATGGATGATTTTCTCTCCTTTCTCAAAGACCTCTTCAGCCGTCTTTCCCCAAACAATGATGTCATCAATGTACTGCAGATGTTCTGGAGCCTCACTCTTTTCCAGGGCAGCCTGGATCAGTCCATGGCAGATGGTGGGGCTGTGCTTCCACCCCTGGGGCAGTCGGTTCCAGGTGTACTGCACTCCCCTCCACGTGAAGGCAAACTGAGGCCTGCATTCTGCTGCCAGGGGAATGGAGAAAAATGCATTGGCAATGTCAATAGTGGCGTACCACTTCACTGCCTTGGACTCCAGCTCGTACTGGAGCTCCAGCATGTCTGGCATGGCAGCGCTCAGAGGTGGAGTCACTTCATTCAATGCATGATAGTCCACAGTCAATCTCCATTCTCCTTCAGATTTACGCACAGGCCAGGTAGGGCTGTTGAAGGGTGAGTGGGTTTTGCTGACCACCCCTTGGCTCTCCAGTTCTCGGATCATCTTGTGGATGGGGATCACAGCATCTCGAGTTGTTCTATATCGTCGGCGGTGTACCGTCGAGGTGGCAATTGGTACTTGCTGTTCTTTCACCTTCAGAAGTCCTACTGTAGATGGCTTCTCAGACAGTCCAGGCAAAGTGTTCAATTGCTTGATGCCCTCTGTCTCTACAGCTGCTATCCCAAATGCCCACCTAAACTCCTTTGGGTCCTTAAAATACCCACTTCGGAGGTAGTCTATGCCCAAAATGCATGGGGCCTCTGGGCCAGTCACAATGGGGTGCTTCTTCCACTCATTTCCAGTCAGGCTCACATCAGCTTCCACTAAAGTAAAGTCCTGTGATCCCCCTGTCACACCAGCAATAGAAATAGATTCTGCCCCTACATATCTTGATGGGATTAGGGTGCACTGTGCACCAGTGTCAACCAAGGCCTCATATTTTCGTGGTTCTGATGTGCCAGGCCAACGAATCCACACAGTCCAAAAGACACGGTTTTCCCTAGCCTCTACCTGGCTAGAGGCGGGGCCCCTCTAAGCCTGGTTATCCTTCTTTCCTTGGGTATATGTCTTGGAGGTTCCTTCAAGAGAATCAGATATGTCATCATCATACTTGTCAGTTTGACTACAGGCTACTGGAGCGGCTTTCTTTTTGGTGGAGTATTCCCCCTGAGTCTTGCTGTCTTCCAATTCATGCACCTGTTTTGCCAGAGCAGCAGTAGATTTTCCATCCCATCTTTTCATGTTTTCTCCACAGTCACGTAGGAAAAACCACAGCTCAGCTCGTAGCCATTTCTCTCTATCTGGGGAACTTCTGCGTTGAGTACCGGGGCTCCTGGTCTGTACTGCTGAGACTGGAAGAAGGTCCTCCCTGAGTTTCTTGAAATTCTCCTCCATTTTGTCTTGGAAGTTTTGTATACGTGTTTTCACAGCTGCAATTGTTGCCTGTATGGGGCCATGCACGGTATCTGCGTATGCTCGAAGCTTCTTCGCTATATCCAGCACGGTCTCTTCCCTTTCATCCCACTTCATTGTTGCTAAAGCAGAAGCGTATTCTTGTGGCCCAAGTCGAACAAGTTTTCGCCACATCACAGATGTACATGGCACCAAGTCTGGATTTCTAGTACCTAAGTCACCCACGAAGACAATCTCTACTATTGCCATTTCTCTCAAGCGCTGAATCCCTTGTTCTGTGGTTTTCCAACGAGTTTGTTGTATATAGAGATCGTCTGCACACAGATATCTTTATGCCACACTTCTTAGGACTCGTTCCCAGAGACTATAAGGGTCAGCCCCCCTCATCATCTCCTGGTCAATAACCGGATTGTGTGACAGGGATCCCAGATGCTTCGCTTCAGTGCCATCCAGAACTGTAGCCTCACCTGCAGCATCTCACAGACGGACTAACCAACTAATTATAGATTCATCAGGTCGTCGAGTGTAATCTTTTCTCAGGCCACGAAGTTCCTTCAGGGAGAAAGGTTCACCAGCGCCTTCTGATTTTTGATCAGTTGCTGGTCTTGAGGGTCCTTCCCCCGCATCACCATTATCATCATCTACTGGCCAATCAGTTTTGGTTTTGAATTTCATACCTCTCGTGGCAGGAGCAACAGACACTGGCTTAGGCTCACTGTCTGGTTTGGCCACTGGCTTAGGCTCACTGTCTGGTTTGGCCACTGGCTTAGGCTCACTGTCTGGTTTGGCCACTGGCTTAGGCTCACTGTCTGGTTTGGCCGCTGGCTTAGGCTCACTGTCTGGTTTGGCTGCTGGCTTAGGCTGTCTGGTTTGGCTGCTGGCTTAGGCTCACTGTCTGGTTTGGCCACTGGCTTAGGCTCACTGGTTTGGCTGCTGGCTTGGCTGCAGCCTGAGTGACTGGGGTAGCTGCTGATTTATCTGCCTGCCCTACAGTATCTAGCAGCGTGTGATAAGCATACGCTAGGGCCCAGCTTATTGCAATGAGATTTTTCTTCTTAGAATCATCACAGCAATTCTCTTCCAGATATTTCCCTACTTCATCTGGGTTCTGAATTTGTTCACATGAAAATCCCCAGGCTGGGGGATCAGAAAATTCCTTCAGAGTTCGGCCAATTCTCTCTCATTCTCTGCACCACTCAGGATTTCCCACACCTGAGTCTACTTCTGGGGCAGGGGTCTCATTGGCTCTTCTGGATATCTCAGCCCTCACTCTGGAGAAGTTGCAGACCGTATAGAGGAAGCTTAACAGCTGAACTACCAGGAAAGTGACCAGGAATGTGGTATCCTTAACACTCAGGGGAAACTGGATATTCTCAAAGAGGGACATAACAGATTCAAAGGAGAAGAAGGAAAGAAAAGGCTGAAAAGCCTCATCCCCTGGTCTTCCTCTAACAAACTGGGTGCAATTACCAATAAACTCCCAAAATGTGCTACTGGGACTGGGAGGCAGGGTCGGGCGAAGAAACCATAAGCCAAACATACCTGACAGAAACTTCAGTAGTTCTATAAACTTCTTATAAATCATTATCACCGAGCCCAGCACAATAACCATTCTAATCCATGCCCCTCTACTGGGAAAGAGGGCAAAGACAGGTATTAAAACCTCAAAAACTTTTAGGGACCAGACCCACATGAAGGCTTCCACCCCGAGAGATATTATGTATCCAAACAACATGGCTACTGACTGCTTTATCCCAATACAGAATAAATACACCCAACAATCAGTACAGGTTTTTCCACTTTCTCTTGCCCCTGTTCGTTGGGTGCCAAAAACTGTATTTGTCCTAGTTTAGGGCAAATTAGGGAGGAAAACTCCAAATGGGGATTTCCCCAGGGAAATGCCCCTCCCCACTTTCTGGTCCGGGAAAAGAAAAAACAATTCTTTGGAGAGAAGTGGAAAAAGCTGTTTATTTAACAGAAATTGAGTAATATTAAATAATAAAACCTCTTGCTGTTCGATGGGATGGCAAATCTAGGAAGAAAAGTCCTTTTCATGTGGTGAACGGCTCGCTCAGGTTCTTATCAGTCCCTCCGGCGCTGGAAAGTGCCGAGGCCCAGGCCCCGGTGGCCCACAGGTGTGAGCTCCTGGGGTTTGGCTGGGTGTTCAGTCCAGAGCAGGCTTGCACAGATCCAAGAAAATTGGAAAAAAAACAAAGGTCCAGGGAACTCCTCTGCCTCAGCTAGCTAAAACTAACTAAAAACCAGAGAGAAGCTCTGTCCTGCTGTCTGTCCGTGCTGCAGACACCACAGTCCAGGGGCGAGATGTGTGGGAGTGATGTTTTTCTTTAACACAAACTGTGCGCTTCTTCTTCCCCCTCTCTTGCTCTCAAAGCCAGTCTTAAAGGTGCAGAACTTAATATATAACATAAACCAGATGATTGGGGATACCAGTATCATGAAGTCACCCCAGGACAACTTGTCAAGCAGCTTGTCGGGCTGTCCACTCTGCTTTCCGATTTCCCTCATGAATTTTGGAGCTTCCTGATTGGTGAGCTTTACAGTTCATGACTGTTACTTGCTCAGGCTTTTGTACTGCTTTTATTAATTGCAGGACTGCATCTTGATGTTTAATGTGTGTACCTTGAGAAGACAGCAGTCCTCTTTCTTTCCACAGTGCCCCATGTACATGCACCACTCCAAAAGCATATTTTGAATCAGTCCAGATATTTACTTTCTTCCCTTCACTCATCTCTAATGCCCTGGTTAAAGCAAACAGTTCTGCTCGTTGGGCAGATGTGTTTGCTGGTAAGGAACAAAGCTGGATTCAAAAGGTTAGTTGTCTTTAGTGGGACATCATCCTGCTCGGTTAGGATTACCTGGAATTTCATCATCCTGCTTGGAGATAGCCAGTGGTCCCCCTTTTGTTCTAAAACAGTGGTCACCATGTGTGGCACATAGACATCTGTGTGTCTACCCATCATGAGTTTCCTGGCTTCTTGGATCAGCATCACAGTGGCTGCAACTGCCCGCAGGCATGAAGGCCATCCGGCACTCACATTGTCAAGTTGTTTGACACCTACCAGCCTTTTCCAGCTTCCCAAATGTTGGGTCAGCACTCCCAGTGCTGGGTGTGATCTTTCATGCACAAACAGCTGAAAATCTTTGGACAAATCAGGCAATCCTAACACCGGAGCTGTTGTCAATGCCTCCTTCAGTCTGAGGAAGGCCTCCTTCTGTGGTCTGCCCCAGGTAAGCGGTTGTGTCTTCTGGGCTTCATACAGGGGTTTTGCAATTAGTCCATAGTCCATGATCCACAGGTGGTACCACTCTGTCATCCTGAGGAAAACTCATAGCTCATGTAGGTTCTGGGGTTCTGGAATAGCACGAATAGCTTGAATACAATTAGTACCCAGCTTACATTGCCCTTATGAGATTTCATATCCCAGGTAAATCACAGTCTGTTGGGCAATTTGTGCCTTTTCTTTAGACACTTTATATCTTCCCATTCCTAGCTGGTTTAAAATTTCAGTTGTTACCTTTATGCAGGTTGTTTTCTCTTCTGTAGCTATCAGTATATCATCAAAATACTGTAACAGCAGGTATTGTTCTCTTGGTACTTGCCCATTCTCTGTCCAAATCTCCAGCTCCTTCACCAGCTGGCTTCCAAATAGCGTTGGACTGTTCTTGTATCCTTGTGGGAGTCGTGTCCAGGTGAGCTGCATTTTCCTTCCATTTTCTGGATTTTCCCATTCAAAGGCAAACAGTTTCCTACTTTCTTTGTCAAGGGGTATGCAGAAAAGGCATCTTTTAAATCAATAACAGTAAACCATTTCTATTTCTCTTTCACAGATGTCAACAATGTGTAAGGATTAGCTACCACTGGGTAAATATCTTTAGTTATTCCATTTATTGCTCTCAAATCCTGTACTAGTCTGTGATCAGCATTTGGTTTCTTCACTGGAAATATCGATGTATTAAATTCTGATTCACATTCTTCTAAAATTTGGTACTTCAAAAATTTTTCAATAATCTTTACTATACCTTGCCGTGCTTCTGGCTTTATGGGATACTGTTTAACCTGGACAGCTTTTGCTCCTTCTTTTCATTCTACATGTACTGGTTGTGCCAACTTAGATTTTCCTGGTATGTCTGTTTCCCATACAGAGGGAATTACTGCATCCTCTGCTTCCCGAGAGATAGCAGGGACTGGGTTTTTTTTTACCATTAAGATTTGTCCTGTCTTTGATTCAGGTATTTTCATGAAAAGCTCCCTATTTTCAAAAGCTATCACTGTATCAAGTTTTGCTAATAAATCTCATCCTCAAAGTGGAATTGGACACTCAGGCATATCTAAAAATTCATGTGTTAACACTTTGTTTCCAATGCACAAATCCAGGGGTTGCAGGAATGGTCGATTCTCCTCCTTCCCTGTGGCTCCAACTATTGTTGCTGTTTTGTCTCCAGTTTGCCCTTTTAGATCATTTAGCACAGAATATGTAGCCCCCGTATCCACCAGAAATTTTACTTCTTTATCTCCCAATTGTATAGTTACTAAAGGTTCTTGTATTGGTTTTTGTTCCGATTCTAGTCAGCTGCTGTACTCCCCCAGCACCATTAATTTGGAGGCATCTTGATTCTGATTGAACTGATTGCCCTGGTTAAACCAATTTGAGCATTCATTTTTCCAGTGCTCCTCTTGTCTACAATAATCACATTGATTTAACCCCAATCTTGGCAAAACCCATCCCCCTCGTCCTCTGCCAAGTCCGCCCCTCCCCAGTCCACGACCACCTCTGCCGCATCCTCTGAAACCTGGATTCTCTCTTCCTTGGATCACTGCCAAAAGATTTTGCTGCTGCTTTTTACTAGCTTCCTTTTCCCTGTTATTGTGTACTTTCCAAGCCACTTCAAGTAATTGATTCAAATTCCTTGAATCTTCTCCTTCTAACTTCTGCAATTTTCTCCTAATATCATCCTGCGACTGCCCAAGAAAAATGAACGCAAGCTGAACATTCGCTTGTTCTGTTTCTGGTTGAAGATCTGTATACTTTCTTGCTGCCTCTTTAAGCCTTTCAAAAAATGCAGCAGGGGATTCTTTCTTTTCCTGTCTTACCTCATACAATTTAGACCAATTCATAGCCTTAGGTACAGCATTCCAAACCCCTGTCTGGAGCCACTCTTGATATCTCTTCAGCCTCCGCATGTCCCCAAAGGCATTGGGATCCCACCCTGGATCCTCGGTTGGAAAGTTCTCATCTAAAGTCCCCATCACCACCCCAGTTCTGAGATCTTCTCTCACCTTCTCCTTGGCTGCTCTGAGCACCATCTCTTTCTCAGCAGAGTCCATTAAATTCTCCACTATTACTTGTATATAATCCCAATCTGGATTCTGAGTTTTCATAATCATTTTTACCACCCCTGCTACTTTATCAGGATTTTCTCTCTAAGTTCCAGCTGATTGTTTCCAAATTATCAAGTCTGCAGGTGAAAAAGGAACTTCCACAAACACCGGCCCTTCTACTCCTACTCCTTGTCTCAAGGGGGCAATCACAGCCCACCTTTGTCTGCCCAAATCTTTTCCCGTTCTACCCAGAACCAGAGCAAGCTGTGACCGAGTCCGATGGGATACCGGTGTCGCTGATTTATTATCATCACCCCTGCTACTGCTATCTTCCTCCCCAGCATTTTTCACATTTCCTTGTATCACGGTTAGATTTTGATCATCTCCTGGAGAAGAAGGATCAGGTGAAGGCGGTAGAGGAGGATAAAGAGGGCAAGGTGAAGTGGGATTAGGTGAGATAGGGTTAGGTGAAGTGGGGGCAGACAAAACAAAATCGGGTTCTTTTGGGTCTGCTGAAACCACTTGTAAATCAACATCCATTTCTTTCCCCCGAAGCAAACTTTCTTTTAATGCCAGGTGCTCTAAACAACTTTTTCCTTTTACACAAACCTCACATTTATCACTCACATGTGCCTTAACTGCCATCAGTCCACACTCAGCCTGCCATTCTGGCTTGTCTCGCAAATAGAAAAACAAATCAACATATGGAACTTCATCCCACTTTCCCTCTGGCTTACAGAACAACATCAACTGTAAAATGGTGTTATACTGCAAAGATCCATTTCTCGGCCACTTTTCCCCACAGTCCAGATCATATCCTGGCCACCATGTATTACAATAATCAATCAACTTTACGTAAATCTTGCCCAAAGTTTCCCTGTTTCCAATGTGCTAATAAGCACCCCAAAGGAGAAGTACGTGGTACAGGGGCATTGCCACCTCAAATCCCTTTAAACTTCTCCATGTTACAGTTACAATGCACCACACACCACTGCTGCCCAACCTGCAACGCTTTCACACTTGTCTGACAGACGGCGCCTGGGCAATACCAGGAATTCCTCCAGCCCAACCGTGCGAAGCTTTGGCTGCGTCTTCTCGGCAGGCACCAGAGCAGAGTGAAAAGCACCTTACCTCTCTCAGAGGGACGTTGTGAGCAGTGGAGACGGTCGCAGCCGGATGGGCTCCCCAAGAATGCCTCGGTGCCGCCTGGAGCGTGATCAGGTCGTGAGCTCACTCAGCAGCACTCAGGGTCCCATCTGGGTTACCAAAATGTTAGAGTTCAGGAACACACATAATCAGGGATTGATTATATGCAGGTGCTTTATTGAAGTGTGTGGGAACTAGGGGTATCAGCAACCCAAATCTAGTTCCGTTGTCTTTGTCCAAAGTGCACATGTTTATACAATTTCAGCTGTAGCAGTAATCACTGTAACAACCTTATCAATATTGCTTCATTAATATTGCTTCATTAACTTTGTCCATATTGCTTCATGAGAGTTAGCTCATCCTTGCATGAACATGTCCGAATCTTATCTCTGGGTGGGTATCTTGGAGACCCCAACTACCAGTTCCCGTTACCGTAAACATTTTAGCTTGCTAGACCATCCCTAATTCCAAGCATTGTTGTGGTGTACCTCTACAAGATTTTAAGAAACATTTTCAGAAACATTTAACCCCGTAGTAACATTTTGATGTTTGGAGGATGTTTGTGCTGAATCTTGGTGTCCTGGAGGTTCTTACAGACACAAGATGCCCAATGACTTCCTGAGATGAACTTGGGCAAGGAGGAATCCCCACCCCAAGACACTCTTCTCTTGTTTTTTCCCCAAACCAGGATTTTTCATTCCCAAACCGAGGCCAGATGGAGGAGAAGGAAAAGCCACAGAGATCCCACAGGAGGATGGTCTGCAAACCCATCCCAGGGAGCTGCGAGGAGGAAAGATCCCCCCTGTGCCAGGAAGGCAGCCGGAGATCCAGCCAGAGCTCGGAGCTGGGGGAGAGGCCTCATGGAGGGGAGAAGCGCTACAAGTGCTTGGAATGTGGGAAGGGCTTCAGAAAGAGCTCCCACCTGATCCGGCACCAGGTGATCCACACTGGGGAAAAGCCCTACGAGTGTGGGGAATGTGGGAAGAGCTTCAACCACGGCTCCAGCCTCATGCGGCACCAACTGATTCACACTGGGGAAAAGCCCTACGAGTGTGAGGAATGTGGGAAGAGCTTCAGTGACCGCTCCAACTTGGTGCATCACCAGAGGAGTCACACAGGGGAACAGCCCTACTCCTGCTTGGAATGTGGGAAGACCTTTGGGTGGAGGTCTGACCTGAGGAATCACCAGCTCATCCACACGGGGGAGAAGCCCTACGAGTGTCCTGAGTGTGGGAAGAGATTTCAGCGCAGCTCCACTCTCATCAGACATGAGCGGATTCACACAGACGAGAGGCCCTTCCGCTGCCCCGACTGCGGGAAGAGCTTCAACCGCAACTCCACCCTCACTGCCCACCGGCGCATGCACACTGGGGAGAGGCCCTACGAGTGTCCCCAGTGTGGGAAGAGCTTCTCACGGAGCTCTAACTTGACCCAACACCAACGGAGGCACCAGTAAGGGAAGCCCTGCGAGTGCCCCGAGTGCAGGAAGAGCTTCGTGCGCTGCTCCAGCTCCATCCTCCATGGGAGGATCGGCACTGGATGATCCCCAGTGACCCCCGTTGGGCAGAGCCCAGGTGATCCATGGTTGTCGCCCGGAAAACTCAGCTTCTGAGCTTGTTAACATAGTTTTCTAAAGACTTTCCCAGGACAGTAACTGTAAACATAGATATGTGTACATTCTTTCTGTTACACGTCTTGTAATGGGCATTTCTCATGGCCAGTGCAGTGAGAAAGTGTTATCCTGACCATCCAATCCCTGGCCGTGGTCAAAAGCCTATAAATCCTGGGAGGAAAAATAAAATTTCTCTTCTTTTCACCACACTTCGACCTGTGTCCGTGTGATCTATTCATCTTCAGCAGCAACATGTGGTCGTGGTGATCCATGGTCCTGGTGATCCATGTTGGGAAGACACCTGGCTGGGAGGTTCCACATCTTCCTGGCTCCCTGTGGGCACCTGGATGAACACTGGAGCAGGAACATCCATTCGGACACAGACCAACAATGGGAATTCCTTGGGAGGAGTGGATTTGTTGACTTTCAATCCCAGAAAACTGTTTGTTAGAAGTAACGGAATTCACTAGGAATAGGAAAGCCCTATTTGTTACACTTCAGCAACTTCCCAACACCTCTCCTTCCTTTTCTTGGAATTCAACACAAACTTACAGTCAGTAAGTTCTGCAAGTGCTCTTGCTGCGTGATGCCACATTGTGTCGTCCATGCAGAAATTAATGAAGAAAACACAAATTGCCCACTGAGACCCTTCTGCTCCCTTCCAAATCACTACTCAAGAACAAGCCTCAGGCACATGCCCATAGTCCCTCTCTGCCAGCAGCTCCGAGCTGCATTGCACAGTGCTTGCTGTGGCCCAGAGAGCACAAAGCAGGCTGGCCTGGTGCCCCTGAATATTTCTGCAAAACCCTCTGCATTTCACACCTTTGCTCTGGCTCAGTGCAGAGCTCCAGGATTGCAGGCGCTTGGTCCCAGAGCTGTGTGAGGCACTGGCTCGTGCAGATGTGCCCTGACTTGTGGTCAGTGCCTCACGCTGGGCTTGGTTCCCCTGGCAGAAATGCCGTGCCTGAAGGACACTGCCCTGTGCTGGAGCCTGCGGAGCAGCCCGGCTCCCTCCCCCTGTGCCCAGAGTGCTGCACACACTGCTGACCATTGCCAGGAGTTCCAGGGCAGGCGGCAGAAGAGCAGGAATGGTCAGGCAGGGCACCAGCCCTGGGCTGCTCTTTGCCTTTCTCTCCTCCTGTGCAGACTCCAGACAGCCCATGGCACCAGTGTGTGCTGTGCCCAGCACGGCGCCGCTTCCCCTCAGGAGCAGCCAGCTGCCAGCTTGGCTCTGAGAGCGGAGGATTTGCCTGGTGCCAGCAAGAGGCAGCCAGGGCCAGGCTGCTGCCTCTTGCAGCTCCAAGGGCCTCCTTCCAGCCTGCCTCTGCCGAGGCTCAGGCTTCTCCGGGCTCTGCCAGGGCTCTGCTGGGGCTCCAGCCTGGCCAAGGCCAGGCCCGCTCTCACCTCACAGTCGCTGACAGCTCTGCACCACAGGACACCTTGCACAGCACCCTCACTGCTCTTTCTGCTTTCTCTCTTCAGCCAGACTCTCCTCCAGCCAAAGAGATTTCTCTTAGGGATACAAATCCAAGTGGCAGGAACCCAAATACTCTCGAGTCACATCTGCACAGCCTGCATCTGCACAGGTTGTTTGCGTTGCACCGCTCCTCCTTTGGTTTTTCCTGCAAATGCCATTGCTGTTTCTGCCTCAAATAGAAATGCCAGAGCTGGGCAAAACTTGGCCAGTTGGCCATATTGCAAAGGCAGTGTGGTCTGGAGAGGATGAATGAAGAGGAGCCTTCCCCACTTTGAAACCGTACCAAAGAAGCCATCAATGTCATTTTCCATCTCTAAAAAAACCTGACAATTCAGAAGGAAATGTTGAGCTTTCTCACAGTGTCAGAAGGAGAGAAATGTTCCAAAGGAGTTGTTCTGAAATAGAAAGGTTTCAGAAACTTTATTTACAATCCTACTCTACAGTCCTACACTACAATCCTACTCTAAGTTGTTCATGGAGAAAACAGTTCTAAATTGATTGGCGCATTCCTGTCTCCTCCTTCCACTTCTTCACTGCAACAATGAGTGGTGCCAGGCTGGACCCAGGCATGGCCGATGTTATAAATTGATGCTGCAGAAAGGAAAAGAAAAGAACAACAAAGCATGATTTTCCAAGCTAGAAGCTTCAAAGGCAGAGGAATACTTTTTAAATGAAAAGGGGATTGAGTCAGAGTAGGTCAGGAGCATGGGGCAAGAGTGGCACAGGTTGCCCCAAGAGCTGGTAGGTGGCCCACCCCTGGAAATATGTCAGGTGTGAGTATCCTGATCCCTTGAAAGATATCCCTGCTCATTGCAGGACACAGACTAGATGACCTTTCCATGTCCCTGTGTGTTAGTTTGAGATGAATTGACATTTAGGGAAAGAAGTAAGAAACCCCGCACAGAAGTGATTTCTTTGAGAGAAGCTGCTGGGAGCTTCCTCTGTGCCTGAGACAGGCCAATGGCTGGCTAGTTCTGAGAACTGACAACATTTTGCACCATTTAGAAATGAGATGTGCCTCTGTGATGATCCACATTTTGAAAACCACCAGCCCGGGAACTGGCCCTCTTTGCTTCCGGCCCCCGAAAGTAACGGAGCTCTGGTGAGGCCGGCCCTGCTCGCCCACGGCCTGTGCTCCTGGGGGAGGCCTGGCCAGACCCCAGCGGCTCCCGGGCGGGGGATGGAGGCTGCGGGACCCCGGCCCCAGGCTGGGCCAGGCCACGGCTGCTGACATCTTGCCCACACTAAACCCTCTCCCCGGCGTGCAGCGATGGCTCCAGGCTGAGCCTCCCCTCCCAGCGGCTACCGGGCAGAGAGAGGGGCCCAGCACAGCCTGAAATCCAACACCGTGACTGCCATGACCTGGGTGAGATTGAACCCTTTCACTACACAGATGAGACCTTTCTTATTCCTGTGGGCCTGATAATACAATTTGTTATTCCTTTTAAGTTTGAAGCCTGTTTTGCCCTTCTCCTAATCCATAGCTCCCAGCAAGAAATGAGGAAGTGCCCTGGTGATTTTAGCCAGCGCTAAAACCCAGCACTCCCTGCCAGCCCAGCCCAGTCTAGGATTCCTCCCCGTTGTCAGCTGAACAGCATCAAGGTTGGAAGTGAGGAGGATGGAGGCTCATTTGATGCCTTGGATTTCAGTGGAGGAGGAGCCCATCCCTCGGACACTGTTTCACCTGCAGCCCTTTTGGCATTTTACCTGCAGCAGCTCCTTGGCAGACCAGCGCTGCGCCTCGCCTTTCTGCAGGCAGCAGCTCAGGAAGTCACGCAGCAAAGGCGAGAATTGGTCGGGCTGCTGCAGCTGTGGGGTCCCTTCTGTGGCTATGTGGTATTTAGCCTGGAGAAAAAGGAAACACAAGGCTCCACCTGCTTCTTTCCCATCTGGAACTGCTCTCCCAGAGCCCATTGTTTAAGCTGCACTCTGCAGTGGCAGTTTTTGCCCTGGCAGAGAGGCAGAGATGACTTTACTGTATCATTTGGATGACGACTTTCCTGTATCATGAAAAAACCCAAGCCCCAAAGCCACAGCTTTGCCAACATCCAGCAGATCTTGCCATGGCAGCTGATTTCATTGCCTGATCTAGTTAGTGGCAACTACATCAGCAAATACATGTTTCCATCTCTGAGGATTCCCACCAGCTTGGCAGCCTTTTTGGAAGAGGGATTTTGCTATTCTAACTAACTCCACTATTTCCAAGGATTCTTATATGAAAAGAATCTCTGCAGTGCTTGTTGGTCCCTTAACCACAGCTGCCATAAAACAAAACTCATCCAGCTTTTTGTCCTGTTCTTGAAAATGATGGTAATTGGAAGAAAAGAAAGGAAATGCAGGAGGTGTTCCTCAGGGAAGGAAACAAACATTTGGAATCTCATTTTCAACACAGACACATTAAGATGCCTCCACAAATGTATTGGGTTGAAAATGCCTGTTTGGGCACACAGGAGCCACCTGCAGCTCTGTCTCTCAGCACTCTGAAACTTTCAGGTTCCCTTATGTGGCAAAAGGAAAATATTCATGGTGAAATCAGAAGCGTCACCCCTGTGGTAACCCTGTGCTCGTTGGATTCTCAAGTCAATGCATTAACGCTGTGCCCATCCCAGAAGGTGCCAGGAAACAAACAGGAGGTTTTGGCAGGCTCTCCCCATCACCAGGCTCCAGCTTGGTGATATGGAGAAAGGGGCTTGGGTTATGAAAGAAGGTGGTCACTGAGTGTCTCAGCAGCACTGCACAAGAAGCAGAAGAGACTCTGGCTTTACAGCCTCATCTCCAGGTTTCAGGCAAGTTTCCCTGTGAGAAGAATGGGGGTGCACTTCTTCTTTCAAAAGCACTGATTTAGAAACTTGGTTTGGTTTGAGTTTCTTTGCTTAATTTCTGGAAAGATAACACCAGCTCTGAGATGCTTGTTTCCTATTCTTGGGGCCATCTACACAGCCAAAAGAGCTGGAACGACTTCTAAGCCAAAGCAAAATGCTGCCTGAGAATGGAGATGGTTTGGGCAAGGTAAGGCTTGAGTTCCCCCACTGCTGCAACCAAAGCTACAGCAGATGCTGATGTGCTGCAGGGACATTTGTAGAAGGGGCCTTGGTGGAAGTACTTCCAGCAGATGGCCATGGGATTTTGTCCAGTGAGCAGAGAACACGGGACAGGTGAGAAAGACAGCGGGATCAGAGAGTATTTGCTCCTTACCAATCGAGCAGTGAAACTGTCATAAGGAGTTTTTTGTTCGGCCATTTCAATTGCCACAATTCCAAAAGACCACACGTCCACTTTGGGGCCATATGGTTGACGCTTCACCACTTCAGGTGCCATCCACCAAGGAGTCCCGATCACTGAGCACCGTTGATTTTGCTCAGGGATGAGCTGAACAGAAAGGCCAAAATCAGCTGAGGAGAAAGCAAAATACTGGTTTAATTTTAATACTGTCAATTAGGAAACCAAGCCAAAAAATTCCCCAGTAGAAGTTTGAGAATGCGCAGTTGAATTTCCTGGACAACAGTCCCTGCTCTGTTTCCTTGGGGCTTTAGCCAAGGAAATATGGCATTGGCTACTTAAAACATCTCCACATTTTTTACACTTCCTCCAGCAGTGCCTTTTGTTCCCCTGAAGGTTTAGATTATAGCTCCCTCACTCTGGAAGGAACACACACAGACACAGAGCAATAGCACTCTTGGCTGCTTCTGGTTCCTTGTCATAGCTGTGTGCACACTGCAACTGTGCCTTCAGCCCACAGCAGGGGGGACCCCTGCACTGCCAGCAGCACCATTTTTGGGGAGCTGGCAGTCACCACACCTTTGCTTTAGAGACAAGGAATGTAGTGCAGACAGGCAAAAGTTTAGCTAGGCAAGGTGGAGAACTGCAAATGCCAATGCAAGAGACAGAGCTAGAATACAACAGCAGGGGATAAGAGTACAGGAAGTGAGTCCAGTGAGTGCAGGGGCAGTGGCAGACAGTTCACTTGAGATGCTCTTGCTTGCCCATAGCCTAGCAGCAACACAGAAACCAAGCCTGGCCCATGAAATCACTCCCGTTCTGAGCCCCTGTTTCCCAGACAATCCAGCTCAAGGCCTTGGAAGCACAGATGGGATCCCTGACCTCCCGACTGACAGCTGCAATCTCTTCTTCAGACATTTGAGCCTCGTCGATGAGATCTCTCAGAGTGCCTCCGTCCATGTACTCCATCACCAGCCAGAGTTCCTCATGCACAAGGTAGCTGAAAAAAGGAAACAAGGCCATGCAGATGAACATGCACGGCTAGGTTGGTTTTTTGCTTGAGTCTTGTTTCTGGGTCCCTTTGAGACAAGGGCAGAAGAAAAGGAATAGACATTGCCTCTAGGCTGTGCAGTGTTTGCAGTCTGTGCTGTCTCAAGGAGAAAAGCAGTTTAGGAAGAGCCCAGATAAAAAACCTGTCACGCATGGCATTTCTGGAAATAAGCACCTAGTCTTCCTGGCATGCACAGCAGTGGAAAAGAGGGGCAACAATGCAAGGGCAATCCTCTGTTGGATGGTTCATCAGCATTTAAGAAACTTGAAAATCTCAATCCCAAAGAACTGTGGAGGCAATGAACTTACAAGGTATTGAATTATTAAGATAGGACTGATGCAGGTTTTTGAACAATTTTCAGTCTGCATTTGCCAGGTTAGGTTCATACAGACAAAATGCAGTCTCTTCCCATCCATTGGAGATAAGTTGAGAAATAATAATTAACAGCTCTATTTCCTGCCAGTGACCAAAGTGGGTTTTTAAGCTCTCATGCTTGTACTATATAAACAAACATTCAAGGGATAGGACAGTGACCACTCACCTGGCTAAGTAATTCACGACCCTGGGACGCCTATTACTCTTCATGATCCTGATTTCATTCACGGTTAGTTGCGTCCTCGTCACTCCTTGCACATTTATTTTCTTTATGGCCACCTCAAATGACATTGAAAAGGAGTAATTTGAGGAAATTGGTAGCATGAGACCACAACACACATGGATCAAGTGATTTTGGAATGGCACAGCCAAGCTGTGCCAAAGTGCCTTGTGATTAGACCTCATAATTGGAGTAATTAGGCAGTGACATTCCAACAGCCCATTTCTCTGCTCCCTTGGGGGCCAGTTACAGGACACGTGGCCACTGGCGATTTGTCTTGTCCACTTGGTAACAAAGGTGAATCCACTATCACCCACAAAGCTCTGACCACACTCTGCTGCTCTGCTTGGATTCAAAAGAAGGAATGGGTGCCTTGGTTCTCTGTGGATACATCCTGGGCTATGGGCAGGGCTCAGGGCTTTTAGGAACATCTTGCACATCTCTCCCTACGTGTGGCTCCCAAGTGCAGCACTGCACGTGGCTGAGGAACTACCAGGAGCATTCAGATGTATTTGCTGGCAGCCAGAAATGAGACTTCAGGACTCTGAAGCTGTAGCCCCAAAAAGCAGTGAGATGCTCTAAGACACCACCTTTGTTTTAGCAATTGAGAGCGTGTGGGTGCGTCCTTCTCTGAAAGGAACCGCTGCCCTCTTTGTCTTCCTACGGGCAGCTGAGGAGGACAAAGCCTGTTCCAAGTGCAATTTGCAGGCTGGCTCCAGTCTGTGCTTCTTGTGCCTTTTCAGCACAGCTCTACTCAAAGCTCCAGCCCCAGCTCTCAGCAGTGGGGAAAGGCCTGGAGAGCAGCAGAGGCTGCAGGGGCTGTTGACATTTACCTCTCCTCCTGTGGCAGTGTCAAGTGCTCTGGAAACCTCTCCAAAACCCCTAGAAACAAAACAGCAGCAAAGAAAGGAGAAGCCATTTAGATCTTGCACTGAAAGCCAGTCCAGACAGGAGAGCTCTGCTGTAAATGCCTAAAAGCTGCAGGTTGCAGGAGGGGTCTGCCAGAAGGCAGATGATGCATTTTCCTCTCAAGTGCATGGGCACTGGGCCTGTTCCTGAAGCGTTGGGCTTTACTGCCTCAGCTCCAAAAGGCAGCTTATTCCTTCATCTCAGGTATCAGCTTCTAAACTGTGCAATTCTAATCCTGAGCACGGAGTATTTCCTTTAGCAAACTCTTGGAAAGAAATGTTCCTGAGAACTGGTATCTGACAGCTCTCATTGGGGGTAGGTTGCTCTTTCAGGCAAGCAAGATTCTTCTCCTCTCATTAGTGTGGCCAGATGATTTGGAGACATCCAAAAATGTGAAGGAAATGAACCCTGAGCTGTCCCACACTTGAGAGATAAGCAGATGTACCAGGTTCTGTTCCTTGCTGCAGGCAAGACCTTGGCAGCATGGAGATGTCTTTGACAATGCCTTCTGAGCACACTTGACAAATTCTGGCCAGTACTGAGAGATGGGGCAGACTAAGCCCGGTGTCTAAACATGTGGACAACTTGTCTGACTTCCCACTTGATGGATATTCCACCAGTGAAACATCCGGCCCATGGCTGTGTAGAAGTAACTGTGGTTGGACTCACCCGCTGCCAAGACTTTCCAGTTCAATGTATTTTGTGACGGGATTTTCCTTGTTCACCATTCTCCCTGAGGGAAACAAAATGCAAGATGCTCACTTTCAGGCAGAGATCCCAACTTGCAGGAGATCCCAAAGGCAGCCCCGCTGTCTGGGGCTCTGAACCCTCTGTGGTCAGCTGGGCAGCAACCACAGCAGCAACAAGACAGGCAGTTGTGCAGTACAAATGGCCAGCAGAGACTGATTTTGTCCAGTCCTTGGAAGGAAATGAAGCGCAGAGAGCACAGCAGGGCACAGCACAAGGCTGGCAAAGGCCAAGCAGGAGCACTGACAAGCAATGGCAAGAAAACACAGCCAGCCTGAGCCCCTGACAAGCTGTGGCCCCCGTTCAGGACACAACAGCATTGCCTTGGAGATCAGACACACCCAGGTGCAGATCAAGGCCCTTTTTTGTCCCAGCAGGTGAAGGTAGACAGCAAATCAGCTGGGATCTTTTCTCAGCCCCACCAGGTCTTTTCTGAGAGCACAGCACTGGCAGCTGTTATGGGCAAGAAGCAGATTAAATGGGTTGTGCTGCAGAATCACAAAGGGCTTGATGTGTTTTCCCAGAGACTGATCTGAGCAGGGCTTGGGCCAATAGGTAGGATTCTAAGAGTCATGGGAATGACTGGGAATCAGGTATGAAAAAGTGCCATGGATCTGAGGAATACACAGCGGAGGGGCTGCAGGCTCGCTCCTGAGAAATGCCTGCAGTGCTGTTTTATCTGATTACATCACGTCGATGTGTCTCTTGGACACATCTTTATAAGAATAAAACTAGGATATTAATTACAGATTGTTATACAAGTATCTGTTTCTTCATTGTGGGCCCAATGAAAACATCTCTTGCTCTCTGTTTCTGCTGTCACCTGATGTTCTTTCAAAGGAGTCCTCACTGACAAAAATACAGCATTCTCATAAAAACCTTGTAGATGTAGTAGAAGCAATAAGATCAGTCCTAAAAATGACAGCAGTAAGACACATGGGGCAGAACAGCTCTTTCAGGATGGAAAAAAAAAACAATTCTACCAAAAAAACACCAAAACCAAAAGTCTATAAAAAAGCCCAAACTGAAAACAGAACCACAGCAAAAAGACAAAGCTCCAAACCAAATCAGTTTCTGTGAGGTATTTTGGTTCTGACGACTGGTGGGAAGTCTGGAGTCTAAGGAGAATTTAAAAATCAAATATTCTGTTCAGTTTGGCCACTAGCACACAGAACTTGCATAGACAATTTGCTAGGCCACAGCCTTCTGCTGATCCAAGAACAATTCCTGCTTCTGCCTTTAGTGGCAAGGGAATCCCAGGCAAAGCCGAGCCAGTCCAAGCTGCCCTCAGAGGCAGCAGGAACACCCAGAGCGCTCTCTCGCTGCCTCAGAGCACAGCAGTTCCTGTGGGGAGTCCTAAATGTCTCTGGGACACCAAAGTGAGGAGGATCATTTGCTACAGCTCTGCTGGCACGTGCACACAATACACTGTCCCTCAGACAAGAAATACACCAGACGTACTCAGTTGCTCCAGGAAGTCTCCCTGGCTCTCCTGTAGCTGAGCAGCAGATGTGTCACTGCTGGAAATGGACAAACTGCCCGGGCTCCACTGCTCAGCCTGGGAAACAAAGGCTCCTTTAGATGCTGCTGCTGCTGCAGATTCAATGGAAGAGCCTGTGTAGATCTGAGAGAAGAAAGGAGTTTGTGTCAGAAAGCTGGCTGGCCGAGATTACCCCTGCCGCGGCGGCGGAAAGCCCGGAACACCGCGACTTCTCCAGAAGCAGCCTTGAGAAAGGCTGGCCCGAAGCGCATGTGAGCAGCTTCGAGCAGTCGAGTGATTCCAGCTCAGCTCAGTAATAGTATAGTGATTTCAGCTCAGCTCAGCTCGGCAGCGGCGGCGGCAGGCAACACAGGAAGCAGGGACGAGACAGCTGGTCCAGCGTTCCACCGAGGCACAAGCCTTTATTCAGGCAAAGCTTCGGCAAAGGGTGCCGGTAACAGCGAATCTCTCGAACAGAGGAAAAGCCGGGATATTTATGGGGAAGGAGAGGGGAGGGGGGAAGCCCGAGATACCTGTATCGGGGTGGGACAGCAGGGGGGAACACCAATGAAACACAACAGTTTAACATAACTAACTCAAAGACCCCTGGGAGCGACATTGTGTCGCTCTTACAGAGAAGTATCTCCTCTCCAGGGGAGGGCCAGTATCTCGGGCCCAGCGGGCTCCTCCGCACCCACAACTCCCACTTCTTTATTTATTAAAAAGGCATCCCCTAGAGAGTTAGCTGATAGCTTCTTAAAACATGAAAACATACTTAGGAAGATAATAACAATCAAGAAAACCCAACAAATGTTCTTGAGAACGGAGGCAACCCATCTCTCGAGTCCCCAGCTCACAAAAAGGTCTTCAAGCCACTGGGGCTCCTTTTCAGCCTGGAGTTTTTGGACTGCATGTTGGAGTCTCTGGATGCGGGCGTGGATGCCTTCACTGGGGCTGGAGAGGTCAAAGCAGCACAGTCCGTTAAACTCCTCGCAGCCATGTCCATGGGCCAGGAGCAAAAGGTCTAGAGGGTTGGTGGCACTGCCCATGGACAAGCACATGTGGTCTTGTTGGAGTGTCTTTGCGAGGGTGATCCACACGTTCTCCTGGGGCTGTGCTACTAGCCAGGCATCCACAGCTGATGTTTTCAGGAGCATCCAGATAACCAGGGACATCAGGAACTCAAGGATGGTTTTGCTCTCCATTTTTGTCACGGTGTCAGGCGTGACGTTGGCAGTCGTCTCGTTGCAGCTCTGGTAGGATGGTTTGGCCTCTGTCTGGTTGTTGGTCTGGTGGCAGGTCGGCTCTGTGGACTCCGATGACGTCTCCGCTTCCAGGCTGCAGTGGGCTGCTGTTTTTCTGGACCTGTGTGGGTCTCAGGAGACTTTGAAAGTTCTGAATCTGGTGCAGGGTTTGTAGGGCCTAAGTAAGGTTTTACATTTTTCCCTGGGAGCCACTTAGGTCCTGATGGTGTGGACACACACGCATACCCTCTCCCCCAGGTAATCAGTGGGAAGGGTCCTGATGTCCGTTGTGATTCAGGATCCTTGATCAGCACCGGCGGCTTCTCTGTGTGTTTGGCATGAGTTGAGTTAGAGAAGTGCCGTATTACAGGGGGGTCAGGCTCTGTAGGCGAGCAATTTAGAAAGTTCATGACATATAGAGCCTTACAGAGCTTCTCAATGGGAGGAATGATCTCTGTTCCTCCCTGCTGGTGATCAAGGACTCTTTTTAGGTTTTGGTGGGTTCTCTCTACTATTGATTGCCCTGTAGGGGAATGAGGAATGCCCGTGGTGTGTTTCACCCCCCACTCATTGAAAAAGTCTCTTAGTTTGTGAGAGGTGTAAGCAGGTCCATTGTCTGTTTTAATTTGTTCTGGGACTCCCAGGGTAGCAAAAGCAAGGAGAAAATGTCGGATGGTGTGCTTGGCATTTTCTCCTGCATGGGCTGAGGCAAACACTGCACCAGAGAAGGTGTCTACGGAGACATGTACATATTTGACTCTCCCGAAGGATGGGACATGAGTGACATCAGTTTGCCATATCTGGCAGCTGTTAAGTCCTCGGGGGTTAACCCCGGAGTTAACGACTGGTATTTGGAACGATTGGCAATTAGGACAGGTGGCAACTATTGCCCTAGCCTGGTCTCTGGGTAGTCTGAACATTCTCATCAGTGCAGGCACATTTTGGTGGAAGAACTGGTGGGACAATTTCGCTTGTGCGAAAATGTCAGGGACATTGGCTGCTCCAGCAGGCATGGCTAAGGCGTCTGCCCTCCTGTTTCCTTCGGCAATGGCACCTGGGAGGTCAGTGTGCGCCCTCACATGCATGACATAGTAAGGTTGCTTTCTGTGAGAGATAAGATATACTAATTCAGAAAGCAATTTGTATAAATTTGGGTTAGAGACTTCTTTCAGAAATGCATGTTCTGCTCTCATAGCTATTCCAGCCACATAAGCCGAATCAGTCACTAGGTTGAAAGGTTCTTGGAATTTCTCAAAAGCTCTGACAACGGCTGCTAATTCAGCAATTTGTGGTGATCCCTCGACCACTTGGACATCAGACTCCCATTTCTGTGTCCTGGGGTCCTTCCAAGTCATGACTGACTTGTGGGATTTCCCTGAGCCATCTGTGAAAACCGTCAGGGCCTGGAGCGGTGTTTTGCTCTGTAATGATTTGGGGACCAAATTAAATGTGGTTTTGAAAAGTCTGTGGCCAGGTGGGTGTATAGAAATTTGGCCTGAATAGCTATCGAGAGCGAACTGAAGGCTCTCACTGGTTTGGAGCAAAGGCTCCAAACTTCCAGTTGCCAATGGGAGGAAGATGCAGGTGAACTCACAGGCTGCAAGAGTGCGGAGACGGACTCTAGCCCTTTTAATGAGTTCAGCCATGATTTCTTGTGGAGTGGTGATAGTCTTAGTGGGCTGGTTATGTGTAAAGATCCACTCGATGATAAGGAGTGGATCCTTCAATGCAGTGTCCCATTGAAAGATGAGTGTGTGTAAGCGCGGGGCCTTACCCAGGACAACCAGCTGGAAGGGCAGGCCGGGCTCATACCGGTGGGCTTGCCGTGAAGACAGGGACTCCTGGACCTTGGTGATGGATTCTCGAGCGTCTGGCGTGAGGGAACGTGGTGAATCGAGGGCCTCACTGCCACGGAGCAGGTTGAAAAGGGGTGCAAGGACTTCTGTTGTTACCCCAAGCAGGGGGCGTATCCAGTTGATGGACCCACAGAGCTGATGCAAGTCCCGCAGGGTCTTGGGGTCATCTTTGATGCTCAGCTGCTGGGGCACGATGGTCCGCTCACGGATCTGGAGTCCTAGGTAGGTCCACGGGCAGGTGTGCTGGATCTTGTCCTCACGGATCTCAAATCCAGCGTCTTCGATTGTCTGGATAGTTTTTTGTAAAGTCCGGTGCAGATAGTCATCGTCAGCAGCACAAACCAGGATGTCATCCATGTAGTGGAGGATGACGGCATCTGGGAACAGGGTCCTCACAGGTGACAGGATGCGGGCCACGTACCACTGGCAGATGGTAGGAGAATTTTTCATCCCTTGAGGAAGGACTAGCCAATGGTATCTTTTTAAAGGTGCTTGTCTGTTTGGAGATGGAACCGAGAATGCAAATCTGGGGGCGTCCTGAGGATGGAGTGGTATGTTGAAAAAACAGTCCTTTATGTCAATGACAGCTAGCTTCCAATCTCGGGGGAGCATTGAAGGAGAGGGCATGCCCGGCTGGAGGGGGCCCATGTCTTCAATGACATCATTGATTTTCCTGAGGTCATGAAGGAGTCTCCACCTGTCTTTGCCTGGTTTGCGTAGGACAAAGACAGGGGAGTTCCAAGGGCTGTTGGTCTCAGTGATGTGGCCTTTGGCAAGCTGCTCTTCTACGAGAGCTTCCAGTGCGCGCAGTTTGGTCTCAGATAGGGGCCACTGATCAACCCACACTGGATGGTGCTGTTTCCAGGTGAGTTGGGGGATGGTAGGCGTGGCGCGCTTCTCAGTGACCCCCACTAAAAATCCCTGCTGGGAATCCTCAGAGAAGCTCCCCATTGGGACAAGAGATCCCGTCCCCAGAGGGTGATTGGTGCTCTCACCACAAATGGCCTGATGGTTGCCATTTGTCCCTCAGGTCCTTCGATGACAATATTCCGTTTGCTCCTCATGGAGGCTGTCATCCCTCCAATTCCTGAGATCATGCCTGCTACAGGTTGTAATTCCCAATTGTCTGGCCACTCGGAGTGGGCGATGATGGTAACATCTGCCCAGTGTCTATCATTCCTGGGCTCTGAATCCTTTCCCCATAACAAAACAGGCTACAGTCCACAATGGGTTTGCAGGAGCCCACAACCTATGTCCACATAGCACTGGGGTTGAGGGGAACATGATCTGGGCAGTCACTAGGAAGTAAAAAGGCCTGTGCCACAGGAGTCTGTTCCTTTAAATAATAAGGAGGGTCTATGCAGGTCAAAGAGATGGAAATTTCATCTCCAGGGTATATAGTCTGGACTTCAGGAACAGTATGAATTTGTCCTGGACAATTAGTTGGATCCCCAAGTATTAAGATGTTAGAGGGACCGCCTGGTGGTCCACGTTTCCCTGTGGGGACTTTGTAAACACAGTCACCTTTCATATATAAAGAGAGTCTAGTTACCAGTTGGCACCGGGTTCCCATCTGAAGCGCTCCACCTGCTGGGCTTAATATTGGGGCCCCCGTGGAGGCAGGATGGTGGGTTTGGCAGGAGGGGTGGAGTGGTGCGGCATTTGATTTGATGTCGAAGCGCGGGGCCGCTCTGCTTGAAGTTTCCCGAATGCCAGTTTTGTCTGGGGAATCGTTGGTGGGCTGGCGGTTGTATAGAATGTCTTTCTGGACAGTCTTTGAAAAAATGTCCAGGCTCACCACAATTAAAACAACAATTTCTATTGGGGTCTGCAGCATAAGCTCCAGATATCGCCTCTGCCACTCCTTTAGCCACTGCAAGTGCCACTGTATTCTCACTTGAGGCAGAGGAGTGTTTGGTGCAGGCTTCAACCATCTGATCTATGGTTGGTTCGGGGTCCAGAGGGAGGGCTCGCAAAACTGCTTTGCACTCCTGATTAGCATTGGCCATTGCTATTTTTACTAATAATTCCTTTTGTGCCTGAGGGCTCTCTATCTGCTTTTCAATGGCTATTTTTAACTTATCAATATACTTAATAAAAGACTCAGTTGCCCCCTGCTTAATATTAGTGAAGCACTGCGTTGGCACTTTATCATCAGGGGTGGTAAAAAGAGATATCTTGGCAGCATTAGCTATATCCTGTAAAGCTGCTTCAGGCAGATCTCGGGCCTGATCTCGGGGCTTTTGGAAATCTCCTTCTCCTGCTAATTGCTCTAAAGTAAAATTGGGTCTGTTAGCATCTCTTGCATAAACATCTGCCAATTGCTTTAAATGTTTTTTCCACTGCCTCTCCCACAACATGTATTCTGCTGGAGAGAGGAGGCAGTTCATAATATTTTTGATGTCATGCGGGACCATGACGTGGGCAGAGAAGGAGGCTTCCAGCAAGTGTTTAAAAAAATGTGAACTCCTGCCATGTTTCTCGGCAGCCTTACAAAGTTCCTGCAGTTCCCTATAGTGAAGGGATTCCCATGCAGCAACCTGTGCCCCTGTCCTGTCTCTCCTCAGTATTACAGGAAAGGCAAGTATTTTCTGGGACAGAGCTGAGTTCCCCGCCCGTGTGGCTTCCCTCTGCACCTCAGCCCAGTGATCTTCATACTCAGAATCTGAATAAGAAGATTCACTGCTCTCATCTCCTAGAGGAGATGGGGGGTACTTGGTGGCAGCACGGGGCCGGCTCAGGTGTCTAGAGCTGGCCCTTTTGTGGCTGCGTGGGGAAGCGGGGGTGGCCCCGCTCCGGCCGGAGCCGTCCCGGCCTCCGGGGCACAGGGACCCTGGAGCGGGAGCGCCGCTGGGGACGGGGCCCCGGCACGAAGGGACAGGACCGGGGTCCGCGACGAGGAGAGGTTTCCCGATGGATGGGGGAGGGCCCGACGCAGTTACACCCAACGACGCAGTGGGGGGGGAGGAGGAGCAGGACGCGGCAGGAAGAGAAGGGGTGAAGGCGGGAAAGTGGCCATTTTGGGCATCGAGGGCGGGAAAACCGGGGTGGGAGTGGGACAAAATGGAGGGGCTGGCCACGCTGCCGGCGCCATCTGTGCTAACGCTAGGAACTGGGGGGGACACAACCGGGTGTGAGGGCATAGGAGAGAGGGTAGGGGAAAGACCCAGAGCGGCATGGCCATTGCCACCCTGGTACGGGTAGAGAGACGGTGGGGGGGTGTCAGGGAGACGGCAGCAGCCCTGTGCCCGGGGGCAATGTCCACCCGCCGACTGGCTCTCAGATAGGGAAAGGGGTTCAGGGACACCTGGAGGGGCTGACGGGGTTGGGGGGTTTAACTGGGGACCCAAAACTCCCTCTTCTTTTTTTCCCTCTTTTTCCAATGAGAAAATAATATTTTGAAACACAGGAAAGAATTTTGCAACAGAAAAATCCCCTTTAGCTTGAACTGTATATAACTTTCTCCCCACATTATCCCAAAAAATTCCTGATTTAGCAGAGTCCGAATTAATCTTAAAATGCTTAAAAACCCAATGAATAAATCTTTTTAAATCTCCTTTAGAAAACTTAAAATTCCCCACTTTTAAGGTAGTTACAACTTGGATATAAAAGTCCCTCTCAGGTGGGGTCAGCCTCAATACAGAGGACTCATTCCCCATCCTTTTTCACTCCCCACCCAGCAGTAAAACAGCAAAAACAGAAAAAAAGCCCGAAGAAAAAACCTTTCACGGGATACACTTACAATTTCTCTTCGGCAGATGCCGGCGGGCGAAAACAAAGTTGCTGGGTAGGTGGTCACCTGGCGACCGGTCCTCAGGGGCTTTCCCTTGCCCCAGATGGTCAGCAAGGGTCCCGGTCGCAGCCTCTTGGATCGCTTCTTGCTAGAACGCAAGCAAGCTTCCTCGAGGGGCGGTGGCTCCAACGGCGGCTCGCCTCACAGCTGAAGGTGCAGGCGGACGCTTCTTCAGGGCTTCTTCAAAGCCCCACGTTCGGGTCGCCACTTGCCGCGGCGGAGGAAAGCCCGGAACACCGCGACTTCTCCAGAAGCAGCCTTGAGAAAGGCTGGCCCGAAGCGCATGCGAGCAGCTTCGAGCAGTCGAGTGATTCCAGCTCAGCTCAGTAATAGTATAGTGATTTCAGCTCAGCTCAGCTCGGCAGCAGCGGCGGCAGGCAACACAGGAAGCAGGGACGAGACAGCTGGTCCAGCGTTCCACAGAGGCACAAGCCTTTATTCAGGCAAAGCTTCGGCAAAGGGTGCCGGTAACAGCGAATCTCTCGAACAGAGGAAAAGCCGGGATATTTATGGGGAAGGAGAGGGGAGGGGGGAAGCCCGAGATACCTGTATCGGGGTGGGACAGCAGGGGGGAACACCAATGAAACACAACAGTTTAACATAACTAACTCAAAGACCCCTGGGAGCGACATTGTGTCGCTCTTACGGAGAAGTATCTCCTCTCCAGGGGAGGGCCAGTATCTCAGGCCCAGCGGGCTCCTCCGCACCCACAACCCCGAGTTCCCTTTTCAAATGCAAGCCCTTAGGAAGTTGCTGTTAGCCACATGCAAAGCTCATCAACTGGATTTTTTTGGATGCCCGCTTCTGAAGCCAAATGGTCGAAACCCAAGGTTGGTTTTAATCAAGTTCATGGCCAGTTTCATATTCCATTTTCATGGATTTTCTGAAGGATGACTGCAACAACGACCATTCCACTTCCTCCCAAGGATCCCTTTCCCCCTCCAAGGGCTGCAGACACATTTGCAGCTCCTTGTTCTAATGTTGGAGCTCCTCCCCCTCAGTCCTCTCTTCCTGCACCATCTTCAGAAGGTGCTCAGCCTGCAGCACTTGTGCTTGGGACAGTACCTGTGCCTCCTGCCGACCTTGGGGCTCTTCATCACCAGGCATTTGCTGGAAGCCTTCGCAGGCTGCCAGGTGAGATATCAACACGTCCACCTCAAGTCAAACAGAACAAAGCAGTCAGAGACCACAGCTTGTCCCTGTGTGCCAAGGCTCATTGACTGTGAGCAAAGGGAAAGAGCAGGACAGCAGCAGATTCACCAAGGGATACAGACAGCTTGCAGCTTGTATTCCAAATCTATCTGGGGGACTCTGTTCACTTGCAAAAAGCCCTGAAGAAACAAGGAGAGCAGGAGCAGGCCAGCAGGAATCCCTTGAGATGAGTGCTGGCAAAAGGGGCAAATGACTGGTCCCACTGTCCAGGGCAGCAGCTGAGATTGAGCACAGCAGGAAATGTCCTTCAAAGCAGCTGGGATAGACACTACAGCAGGATGGCACTGAGAGGCATCAGCCCACCCCCCTGCTGCTCTGCAGAGGAAAGGCAAGAAGGGCAGAAAGCACCAGACTGCAGTGACTGCTGTGCCTATCGCTCTTTCACTCACTCGATTTTCTAGAGCCTCTTGCTTCTGAACGAGATTAAATTTCTCTTGGATGATTTTCCTTTCTTGCTCCAGCCTCTTCTTCCTTGCCCTGATCCTAGCCTCAGTTTCCTGCAGCCCTGCCTGCAGCTTCCCATCAGAGGTCTCTGAAGAACAAGAGAGAGAAATTTCCATGAGTGGAGTGTCTGCCACTCTTTCACTCACCTGCTTTTTTTGATTGCCTCTCTGCCAGTGGAGATTCATCTCCTCCTGGATGTTTCTCCTGTCTTCCTCGTGCCTCCTCTTCACTGCCATGATTGTCCTCTAAGCTTCGGGCAGCTCTGCTTGGGGCTCTGCCTTGATGTTCTGTACACACAAATGGAGAGCAAGTGCCTGGGAGCTGCCATCAGGCTCAGCTTCTTCCTCAGTTTCAGCCTCAAAATCACACTCATTCAGTCACTTCTTTCTGCTTCCCTACCCACCTCTGCTTCCACTGTAACCTCCTGTCCTGCTGCTGATCTCTGCAGAGGCTCTTTGCTTTCAGGGCCTCTGGCACTCGTGGCCTGCTCAGTCCCAAGAGCTGCGTTTTATGCCCCTCTTCCTGCCCTTCACTCTGTCCCCTGCTGAGTCAGGCTTACCTGGCCATTCTCCAGTGGCTCTTCCACCTGCTGCCCCAGCTGCTCTTCCTGCTCTTGGGCTGGGAACAGCTCTCCCTCAGTCTGGCACGGCCTCCCTGATAAAACAATCTGCTCCTGCTCTTTCTCTGGAAGGACCTGCAGAGAAAGCAAGAGAAGATGGGCTTCAACTTCTCATACAACATTTGTGGGCCAAGACTCAAAGACTGATGGGCTCCCACGTTCCCAAAGCACTGTGCTGCTGCTCTCCTGCCTTGTTCTCTGCCCGTGGGGAAGCACAGATTCCAAAGTGACCCTGGCAGTGCAATCAGGACCCATCTGGCACTGAATCTCCAACAGACTCTTGGGCAGCTGACAGGAAATGTGGGGCATTTCTCAAGGGCCTCCCTCCCCTTCTGCTGTGTCCTGCTTGTCTCTCCATAGTGACTGACAGCCAGCCCTGTCCCACAGCTCCATCCTGGCTCTGCAGGGGCTTCCTGGGTGAGCTCACCCCTTGGGAGAGACACTGCTGGAGTTCATGTTCTTTTCAGGCCTGCACTGCCACTCCTGCCCTTCTGACATCTACACTCTTGTTAGAAATCCTGCTCATTCAGGAGACAAGGATGTCTGCAATTTGATCCTCTGCTGCAGGTCAGAGAGCCCCTATGGCCACCTCAGGATATGGAAGAGGACCAAGGTGTTTCTCCTCCCTCTTTTGTCAGCTGAGAATTCTGAGCGGCAGTGACAGAGATCCTCAAAAGGCCCCATCAACAAATTAATTGACACACCCTTAGGGATGCCAATGAAGGAAGCCATGTGTCATGTAATGCATGTATGACCAAAGTCAGCAAAAACCACCTAAAATATGGAATTGTCCCACCTCACTAGGACAGGCAGAAATTTATAGGTTAAACCGGGAGTGTTGGGACAGAAGAGGCAGCAGCAGGAAAACAGCTCTGAGGGGAAAAAAACAACCATCTCTAAAGGGGGAAACATCTCTGCCTGCTGAGGATCAGTCAACAGAACATGTCTCTTCTCTTCTCCTGAATGGGATGCCTTTAGGTGAGATTTGCACCCCCAATTGCTTTGGACCAGAGCTGGGAAGAATCAATTATGTAAAAGTTACATGGATAGATAGATAGATAGATAGATAGATAGATAGATAGATAGATAGATAGATAGATAGATAGATGAACAGACAGGCAGATAGATAGACAGACAGCTAAATTTCACTATTATAAACTCTATTACTATACTTTCTGTTACTACACACATCAACCCTTAGTAGCCAGTCCCCCGATCAGCAGCAATGCTGAACTCGCTCTCCTGTTGCTCCAATAAACCGCACTCCTGGGGAATCTGGAGCGTGTCGGTCCTTATGGAATGTGATCAGAGCCAGAGCACTGCACTGGGAACTGCAGTCTTTGTGCATCTGTGCTCAGACAAGTTCTTCTCTTGGACTCAACCACGGTGACGGTGTTGAAGTGGCTGGAATCAGAAATGAATCCCAGCCCCTCCCAGCCTCTCTGATCTCTGGAGGACCAGCTGCAATGCAAGGGCATTGATTTCCTGCTCAATTCCCAAACACAACACATACTGATCCCTTGGGCTTCCAAAAAGACATGGACATTGTTAACCTGAAAATGATGTGCAAGCCCTGCTGTCTGGCCTGGTACCAGAACAGCTCTTTCTGGACCAACATCCCTGCCCCAAACTACGTGTTCTCATGCAAAAATACTGCATCTTCCAGAACTTCCACCTTGCAAACTAAAAGTCTATCACAATCTCAACCAGTGCTGGAAAAGGACAGGAAATCTGGAGCAAAAAGCATCTTTGGTTGCTGGAGAAAGAGAAAAGAAACAGGTTTTCTTCTCTTAGGAGACCAACAATGCAACAAAGATAAGGTGAAAATGTCACCTCCTCCAGTGTCAAAAGTACTTGGATGCAGGGAGGGGATGTTTGGCAGGGAAAAAGCCCTTGTGGTGAGCAAGGTCATGTAGGGATTTATGGAAGTCTGCCTGCTGGTCCCTCATCAGCCTGCCTTTCTCCAGGCTAAAGCTCCCTCAGCACCTCCTCATTGCACTTGTCCTCCACAGCCTTCCCCAGTGCCCTTCTCCTTCTCTGGACACGCTCCAGCCCCTCAATGACTTTCTGATCAGAGGGGCCCAGAACTGGACACAGCACTGGCGCTGCGGCCACAGCAGTGCCCAGCACAGGGGGACGGTCACTGCCCTGCTCCTGCTGCCCCACTATTGCTGACACAGGCCAGCAGGCCCTTGGCCTTCTTGGCCACCTGAGCTAACCCAGCCTGGCTCAGCTTCAGCTGCTGTTGAGCGGCTCCCTTGGCTGCTTTGGTCCCAGGCAGCTGCCCAGGCACCCAGTTGCACATTTGACTTAAAATACTGCAGCTGCCATTTCCAGATGCCTTTCCTCTGCTTAGCAACACAGGACAGCACTCTAGGACTTGCAGCTTTACCCCCACACTAGGCTCCAATGCAGTTTCCAAAGCTGCAGACTTCACCACAAAACGTATCAACAGAAACTTGCCACTTGTGGATTTTGCCTCAGAAGAAGGGCTCAGAACTACGCAGTTTGTTTCTTTGGCCACACAGGACAAGAATGGCCAGCCACAGCTTCATGGACAACACAATCATCTCCTTGCAGCTTATCAAAAGCCAAAAGACAGGTGGCCTAAAAGACTCTGCAGAAGTGAAGAATTACTCAAGGAAACTGCAAAACACTTCTCCAGGTCATCCAGAGGTTTCCAAATAGGGAAAGCAAACAAACCAAGCCCTGTGAGCCCCAGAAATGCCGTGTGAGCCCTTGGCCATGGCTTGGCAGAAGCCAAGAGACAGAGCTTCACTGAGCCAAGCAGCCAGCTGCTCACCCGCAGGCAGCAGTGCTTTGGGGCCTCAGCACGACGGCTCAAAGCCCAATTTTCAGCTGCCACGGGATGGGGGAATGGCTGGGTGCTGGCAGGACTCCAGCACGCAGCATCCTCAGCCACCAACAGCAAGTGCTGGCTGCTCAGAAACTTGCAGCTCTGCCTTGCACTAAAGACAGCAGCACCCAGCACTGGCACTTACTGTCTGGGGATGGTCAGGCTGGGCTGTGACCACAGCTGGAGGCTCATGCTCCTTTTGCTCATTTTGCTCCTCTTTGGCCTCTTCTCCAGGAGCAGAGGGAGCCACAGGAGAGTCTGCTCTTGGTTCTGGGCTCTGTGGACAGATGGTGGAGTTAGGGACAGGCAGCTACCTATCATTTAGAACCTTATTTCTATTCAGCTCTATTTCTACAACCAGCTCTACCAAGCACAAATCATCAGCTTTGATAGCAATGGGATTCTAAGTCACTCCAACTAAATTAAAATGGGTTAATTCAGCCATACTGCAAATAGTTCTGAATTAGAGAGTTCACCCTGGCTACTATCAGCAAGCAACGTTCTCTCTGCAAAACTGAGCTCTGAGTTCTTTTAAAGCTCTGCAATGGAAAATTAGGAAATAGCCAACAATGCCTTTGCTATTGCTGTTGTAAACATGGAAATGGATCTTCTTTCAGCCTACCAGCTGCCCCTCCACACTCTACTGCCACAGGCCAAGCTCACAGTTTCCTCCACAATTCTGAAACACCAGGAACATCAAATGTTCCTTTCTGACTCACCTCAGGATCGGTACCTCTGAACACACGGGTCAGATGACCTGCAGTGGGCAAGGAAAATGAACCAAATTCTTTGAGAAAACTGGGGAGAACCGTGGCCTATTTAGAACAGCATCTGAGAAGATCTCCCAGTCTACATTTTCAAAGGTGTCCTGCTTGAGCCAGCAAAGTGAGGAAATGACAGACTCTGCTGCCACAGGCTCTCCCATGGAGGGAACAGAACCCCTGCAAATGCTGCCCGCAGCCCCCTGGCTACAGACACCCCGTGTTCTGCTGAAGGTGTTGACAGGAGCTTTACCAAACCAGTGGCATCCTCATGGTCTTTCTGTTTCAATAGCAACCCGGTCACTAAGAAAGAGCAGGGAGACCTACAAAAGCCAGCTTAGGTTCCAGCCAGGGAAAACCTCTACTTACGTGCCAGGTTGGTCAGGTAATAGCCAGAATAGCCAATGCCATAAAGGGTGCAAACGGCAGCAGCGAGCTGCTCAATCATTGTAGCACTGCTGTGCCAGTTTGCAGACTGTGCTCAACTCAAGGACAAACAAGGCTCCTGTCAGTGTGCAGCTGCCCACTGACAAACGCCTCAAGCAGGAGGATGCTCCTGCACTGAGCGAGCCCAAGAGCTGCTCTGACACTGAGGCCTTCCGTGCACCAAGGCAACCTTGGGATGTCACCACGACAATGTGGCATCCATGCCCTGACACCACAAAGCCAATGCTCTGCGGTGCTCTGGGAATTGATGCAGAGCAACCCAACCTTCCCTACAGCAAACACAAAATTGCCTGGGAGGTTCTCCTCTGTCACAAAGTGTCACAAATCCTTTGGTGGGCTGTGGGAAATGGAAAGACAGAAACTTCCACAGATACTGAAGGGTTTAATTTACAGCCTTGGAAGGAGCTTAGGTTAAAGCAATGCTAAAGGTTCACAGATGTTGAGTCGAGAAATCATAAGCTTATGTTCCTATAGCTGCAAGTAAGAATATGCGAGAATTAAATAAGAAATGCATTGAGTGAGATGGTGGAGAGTTTTCAACTGTAATTGTGTGATTTTATAGAGTAAGCTATGAATCTAAATATTATCATAAGAAGCACGTGTGTACGTGAAAAGCAGACACAGTGCAGCAGAACTTGGCAAAGGTGAAAGGTGATTAAGTACTAATAAACTCCATGTCAGCTGTCCATTGGACCAAAATGTGATATATTGCTGTGTAACAAAGAAACTCATGACTACCTTTGAGCTATGGCCCACTTGTTACTCCTCCAAAATCTCATGCCTTCAGACTGAGACCTTTTCTGATGTATTTCAGCAATAAATTGACTTCACAGCACCAGTGGTCCCACCCCTGGTTATTTACAGCCTGACAATGAGCCAAACCCTGTTGTTCAAGAGATCCAAGAGTAACTCCAAGATTGCCCTGTGGAGAGAGAAAACAAAGAGAACTTGTCATAAGAGAACAAAGATTGCTCCTCAGTCAGGGCAGGATGGATGGAACAGAGTTTCTAAAATGTAACAAGTAGCAGAAGCAGAGTAGTTTGCAGAAGAAATTGTTTTACAAGTGCTTGCCCTAGGGAAATAAAACTGATGTGGCTAATAGGGAATTAATCATGTCTATTATTCATTAGCAGCCATCTGAACATTTATACCATTGGCTATCCAGGCTCACACTATTCTAACCCAATAGGAAAAACAGCACAAAAGTTATGTACACTTGTAATAAATGTTTCCAGATATACCACCTCTGGGGACCATGCATCGTTCATGCACGGCAGTGCCCCAAGCACCCACATCCTGCCCCACAACTGAGCTCTGAGATGGGACTAAACCAAAGGAAATTGGGTTTTTGGCCACTGATGCTTCTGACTAAACCCAAGAATGCCTGTTCCTGTACCAAAGGAACTGCACAGCCATCAGCCTGCTGCAGCACTGCTGGGGCATCTCAAAGAAGCATGTGGGCCTGTGCCTCACCCCTGGAGCCCCCCTGGGCACATTTGTGAGCCACAGAGATGAGGCTGCAATGGTCATAAGGAAAGAGAAGAAGAAAGTCACAGAAGAATGGGGGAAGATGTAGAAGATGGTGGGAGGAGGAAGCCAGTGGGAGCAAATGGGTAACTTTCATCCAAATTGGGAACTACGAGGCAGGGACCCAAGAGATGTGGGATAGAGACCCCATCACCTGTGACTTCCTCTCTCAGCTGAAAAGAAAAAGAACAGAGAAATATCTGGGCTTTGGCTGTGTGTCTAGATATGAAGCCACGTTACATTTTTGAATGGCTCCACACGAGTTCTTCAAGTTTTCTCCAAGCCTGCAGGTTCCCCTGCCCCAGGACCACCAGTGGCCAGTTTTGTTGGTTTTTCATGGTTTAAATTTTGGTGAGGAGGGAAGAAGCCAGCCATGGGAATGCTATTTCTGCTAAAAGGAGCTGCTAAAAGCTTTCTCCATGCCTGGCAAAACCAATCACTGGCTGGCTCTGAGAACAGGCCCATTGCTAAGCCAATTAGAAAAGCTGGAAACACTTTGATGACAACAGATTTAAGAGAAGAAAGAAACGTGGGAAGCTCTCTTTCTTTCTGCCCTCCGAGTGGTGGTGAGGGGGCACCGAACCCCTTCCCAGCAGGCCAGCTGTGGTGGTTTGGCATTTTTGGGAAAAAAGTAGAAAACACCAATGGAAGTGATTTCTCTGAGAGCGGCTGCTGGGAGTTTCTGCTTGAGATCAGGCCAATAGCTGGCCAGTTCTGAGAACTGACAGCATTTTGCAGCACTGAAAAGTGAGATCACCTTTGTGAATAGCACATTTAAAAACTCCAGCTGGGGAAGTTGTCTCTTTTTGTTTGCAGCCTTGAAAGGTATTGGAGCTGTGGTGTGGCTGGCCCTGCTCCCCGCAGCCTGTGTGGCCTGGGGGGGCTGGGCTGGAGCCCAGTGGCTTTGGGCTGGGGGGATGGAGACTGCGGGACTTCCCCCAGCCCCAGGCCAGGCCGGGCTCTGCTGTGGCCCCTCCCGGGAAGCCCTCCCAGTCCCATTCCAGTGGGGTGGCTGAAGCCCTCCCCAGGGGGACCTCGGCCCTGAGCTGGGCCGGGCCACAGCTGCTGACATCTCGCCGATCCCCGCCATGGCCTGCACAGACCGCTCCAAGCTGGAAACCGTCCCCTGCCTTCCAGCAGCTGCTGAGCTGAAATCCCACACCAGGAATGCCTGCCACACCTTGGGCCACATTTAACCCTTCCACTACACAGATGAGACCTGCAGACTTCATTCCCTCTCCAGAGAGCGCAAAGTGGGAGCGATCGACACGTAAAAGACAACATCAAACATCAAGGTCAGTACGAGGAAGAGTCAAGCCTCAGATGGAAGGAGAATGAGGAGATGCTTTAATAAGCTGAAATAGTCTTTTGGTAGGGGCATGGAGATGGACAATAATGTTCTGAAAAATAACTCCTTCAATTAATGAAAGAGTATTGGGAGGAATGAAGGATTCAAAGTGTAAATCTGAGCAAAGGTATCCATTGATGAAGCCAAGCAGGTGGTGGAGTAGCTGTGATCCCATGACATGCTTGAACAGAGGGAGAGAGATGAGAGAGATGAGAGCTGATGAAGACCCTTTGGCCCCAGGGAGAGAAGGAGAAAACTTCTGTTCCCAGAGATGATCACAGAGACAGATGAAGATAATAACACTTGAATAATTCATCCTTAAAATAAGACCCCTTGAGTTCATGGCCCATGAACACACCTCAGAGTGGTGTGGAAATGGGAGGAAGGCACGATGGCAGAGTTTTGTCCGGGACAGCTGCTATTCATAGAAAGGAAAAGGCACAAGAATTTTTCTTGTGGAGAACTCTCCATGGAATGACAAGACAAAACTTCTCTCCCTACAAAGACTGATGAAAAGACTATTCTGTAGTTGATACTGCTTTAACATCCCAAGTTTTGTGTCTACATTGTCAGTTGAGAAAGGAAAAAATTGGGTGGGGAGAGAAAAAGTTTCTGAAAGTTTAATTCTGGTTTCTTATTTCTTGTAGTCCTTTTAATAAAGTTTCTTTATTCCTTCTAGGTTTTAAGCCTGTTTTGCCCTTCTCCTAATCCATATCTTACAGTGAGAAATGAGTAAGTGCCCTGGAGATTTCAGCCAGCGCTAAACCCACCACATTATTTAGTGCATTAGCCAAAAAACTCAAATTAGTAAATCTAAGCCATCACTGCACCAGGCTGAAGCTGAGGATCCCCAGCCAAGCTCAGAGGGAGGAGAACACAGCATTTGTGGGATCCTTTCCAGTCTGACTTGCTTTAGCTGGAGCCTGGGGGAGGAGAGAGCAGGAGAAGGGTTGGCTGAGTCCTCTCCCCTCTGCCTTGCCCTTCTCTGCTGGATCCTCAGTTCATCCCACACCCACCCCAAGACTCCATCCCCATCCTACTGGTGCTGACGGGATTAAAGGAGATAAAGAGGAGATTAAAAAGATAGACAGGAGAGAAAAAGAGAAGTTTAAATGCAGTTTAAATATGAAAGAAATGCATATGTTAGTGACTGCTGAGAGTTCAAAGGGAGCTGAAGGGTTTGGGAGGGGACAGGAGCCCGTGAAGGGCTCAGGAGCTGCTGCTGCTGCCGGGAGGGAGGAAATGCACCAATGGCTCCCAGCAGAGTCTGTGCTTTGAGGCTCTTTCCCAAACAGCTGCAGGAGGGAAAGCAGCTGAGTTTGGAGGAAGAGTTTTCTGCTGAGGTTTCCTGTTTGGAGCTGTCACAAGCTTGAGCTGCTCAAGGGAAAGGCGGCTCTGCTTCCAGCAGGGCCCAACTGCACGGGAGCACAACTTGGTTCCCTGGCCCTGAGCCAACGGGCAGCAGCAGCTTCTGTTCCCTCCTGGCTCTTGTGTCATTTCCAGCAGCACAAGACACACCAAGAAAAGCTCCTCCAGAACATGCCATGATCAACACAACCTGATTTCATTGCATGAAGGAGCTCTGACAGTCCCACGGGCTCAGGTTTGTTTGTCAGTGAACAGAGCAGGGAAAAGCACAGACACATTCCCTGCACAGGGAATTCACAGGAGGAAAGTGCAGCGCTGGAGGATGTGCTTGGATACAACGTTCCCACGGCAGTTTTGGGGATAAAATCGTCAGCAGAGAGAAAAGAAAAAGTCCTACCAAGGGTGGGCTGGGGAGGGCTGGTGCTTCCCGGGAAGCTCCTGAAGCTCAAGAGAACAAAGCCCAGACCTTGTCCAAGCTCCGAGCTGAGTCTGAGCCAGAAACCAGGGGGTGGCAGAGCCATTGCTGCTGAAGGGCTTCAGATTGCCAAAGCTAAAGTGTCCAGTATCAAGGAACAGCTTGAGGTTATGGAATTCCCAGTGCCCACGTTCCATCCCCTCATTTCAAGCTGAAAGCAGAGCTCCACTTGTGACACTGCTTTTTAATAATGAATGTCAAACTTCAACAAAATTCCCTTAGAAAGACCCCATGAAGGTTCACACTGTGAGAGCTCACTCGAGGCAGCCCCAACTCCTGCCCTGGTTCAGTCCCTGTCAAGCCCACTGTGCTTTCCAGCTGCTTTGCTCCAGCTCCCCCCAAATCACCATGAATTCCACTGAACTGAAACAAATCCAAGTCCTCGTGGGTCGGGACAAGGGCAGGGAGAGGTCACTCAGGGATCACCATCACGGGCACAACAGCCCGACATGGGGAAATGAATTGAATTTAGGACTGAGCAAATCAGACCAGGAGAATGAGGATTAAAATCAATCTTGAGAAACACCTCCTCCCGCTCCTGAACTTTTCTGTCCGGGCCGCTGCTCTCGGGGCACGGAGATTTAAGAAACTTTCTAATCTACACACTTAGACTTTTCCTATCTAACTTTAACATTTGTTTTCATGTATCACCATAAAAACATGCTCATGAATTTCATGTCATATGAAATTCAGTGTTTCTTTGAATCCTAGAAAAAAGTATTAGAAACAAGGGCACACACTCTGTATCTCAGACTCCAACATCTGCCCCTCTCTTTTTTAAAAAAAAACAATTAAAAAAAATCAACCCAAATATTTTCTTGGATTACTTTTCAAGAAGGGTTATTTTTCCTTCACTCATGTTTTAACAAATGAGGCTTTACAATATTAATTTTCCCACTCTTTCACATGAAACCCAAAGTCCATTGCTTTTGCATGTGGGATCCAAGCTGTTCAGCTGTCAACTGTGGTCCTGATACAGTTCACATCAGCGTGCTCGCTCTTCTGCTCTTTGGGCTGTCTGCTTGTCTCTGCAGCTGATGAGTTTCCACGTTCTTCTCTAGGAAGTTACTTCTGTTTTGAACCTGTGAATACAAAAACATAGACTTTCCTCCAAATTATTAATTGAAATGAATTTTTAATCTGTCCTGCTTCTGAACTTTTGACCAGAACCAAAGAACTCTCTCTCGACTTTGTTTGAGAACTGTTAGAACAATACCTGATAATTGATGGAATTGGCTTTGTAACAGACTTGTTTAAAAGGACTGTTCAAGAATTATTTGCAATAGATATAAGATCTTTACGCTTTTTCCAAAACATTTAAGATATATAAGGTTTTTATACTTCTGAGGCATAGCCCCTTTTTTTTGTAATTAAGGTATTTGTTTTTTTTGTTATGACAATGAAAAACCATCAAAGTAAAACACTTGCATATGTATACACATATAGGAAATAACACTTTTACAGAAATCAAAAACTTATTAAGAAGATGCATAATTAATATAATGCAATATTAAACTTATCTGAATAATCTGTAATATGAATTACTGAATATACTAAATATATACTCTCATCCCAGAGTCTGCCACAGCTGATAAATCAATGGAAGATTGGAAAATCATGTCCGGATAACAATTTTCCAAGCTCAATGTAAAATCCAGCTGCTATATTAAATCACTAATTGCCAAGTCAAATTGACCTGAATATTGTTTTGATGCAGAAAACTTCTGGGTTTATTGGTAAATTCTCCATCCAGGTAAAGTCAAGGCTTGGCCAGAGCCTTAGGTCTCATCTGGAAAGATGTCTCTTAAGTCATTTTCAAAGCAAGGGGTTTAAAAATAACAGCTATAAGATGCTTAAAACACAGCAAACTTTTAAAAGGCATTTGTATAAAACAAATTACCAGATGTCTTAGGTAATTGACTAATTAAACCATTCACCAGTTAATTTAATCTGAAGTTTCTTTCATAACACTTAACTTTCAACAATGATTTTTTTTTCTTAGAATCCTGGAAACTAAAATAATAACGCTACACTGGATTAGGCAAATGCAAATCTTCTTAAACAAAGAAAAGAGTAAAAACCAACACCAAAAACCACCTCTGTATAGGAACAGCTATATAGCTTATTTGCCAAGATGCATCTGTAGTTAGAAAACAAAAAAAATCTCAAATGATATGTGTCTAAAAGGTAATTACACAAAGATATATCAAAATATGTATAAAGCTGGCTGTAAATACAAAGACACTTTATAGATAATGCTCATCATAGAAATCTATAAATTTACATTATACAATGAATATGTCATCAGTAAGTGTCTGAAGAAATCAAGATAATATTTTTAAAACATTCACGTCTTAGTGACTAAAAATGAATTAAAGTGAAAAATTTCTAATTTTTTTGTAAATAACAATCACTATTCTTTTGTGCAATTTATATAAAACGAAAACTGCAGAGATTATAACAAACAATAGAACCTCCAATGAAATCAAGGGTGTCTCAAATTGCATTCACCTCTATTCTTAAGCAGGTGTTCACCAGTGGTCTATCACAGCTGTTTCAGTTGTAGTTATCTTCATCTCTCCAGGAAAATAACTACGCAGTTTAAACAAATGTCTTCAATAAAACATGAAGCAATTTAAATTTAAACCTGTTAAAAATTAATTATGATAAAAGGAAGTAACAAAACTTAACATCAAAAAATACCAAAGTTATAACTTAAGTTAAAAACACTCAAACTTACATATAGTGGTTTAACTCTGCTTAATCTTATTAACACTTAATCTATATCAGATGAAAACACGACTTAATCTTACTCTATTATTATAAAAAAGGCAACTAAAAATTTGGTATACACTTCTTGAACACAATATAACAGGAACATTGATTCACTATAGGGATGCAGCAAATACATCACCATTCTGTTATCTGGTTTTGAGAATAACTCACAACAACTACAGATGTTATTAAAAATGTTATTAAAAATACCCATTCGTAACAAGAACTTGCTTGGCATATGCTTAAATTTGTTAGGATTTTTAGAGTGCAGTTTTACTAGAGAAAAAATACAACAACACAGATTTGACAAGTTGCTATTCAGCTTTTGTAGTACTTTTCAGAAACATTAAGTCTTAACTTTTTAACTAAAATCCAAAATTTAAATTGGTATATATGCTGTTATACATGTTTTTTATAACAAAAGGACTCACATTAAAATTTCCTTATTAAAATTGTAAAAAAAACCAAAAAACAAGCAAATGGGTAATATATGGTTAACATAACTTTGACACTACTGAAAATTGTATTGAACTAAATCCACAATACACTTATTCAAATGAAAAGTTAAAAATGAAAAAAAACTGTCATTCAATCCTTTTTCTGTAGGGTTTATCATATGATCTTTCAATTCAATTTTAAAGAAATGCATCTTGCAGAAATTGACTGCAACTACAGTAATAATACTTGATGATCACTCCATATCATACAATATTACATTATCAGTAGATGTATAGAGAAGGTAACATTTTCAAAACCTTCATGTATTTGGAATACTGAAACAGAACCAAAATATTTTAAATTTCTTGGGATGCAAAAATATCATCATTTTCTATGTTATTTATAAAAACAAAACCAGCAGATATCATTAGAAACAGAACATCCATATGTATTCTATTATGCCACATTTTTTAAACTTTTTGATCCATTTTTGAAGGCACTTCAATAAGGGCTTCTCTCTGAAGCTTAACTGACTGCAATGATTTGCAGATTAGTCAGTAATGCATCTTACAATGCTTTTGATTTTTACTTTTTGGCTATTTTTCTGAAACCATTCCAGAAATACTGGACTTTGTATTGACATGTCCCGTAACCCTGTGTCCATGTCTGTGGGAGGATTTGTAGATTGAAAGAACTGTGCATTAGCACGGCTGTGCTCAAAAGACTCTTGGCTTTGTGTGGTATCCAGTGAATCTATCTGCTGTGGTGAAGCTGCTGTTTATCCAAGCTGTTGTTGCTCTGCTGCAGCTGTATTGCAAAGCGGATTCAACTTTAAAAGTGCCGCTGCTGCTTGCTGACACTGCAGTTCAGCCGCTGCTGCTGCTTCCTTTAGCATCTGTTGCCATGGTGACAGGGCTGCAGCGCTCGGCGCAGGCCGAGGCTCTGCTTGTGCGCATGCCTGCCCCCCGCTCCGGGCTGGGCACGGAGGGACGGGACCACGCCTCCCTGTGACATCACTGTGCCTCCCTGTGATGTCACCACGCCTCCCTGTGACGTCATGGGCACCCCTGATGAGGGCTGGCCTGGGGGCGGTGCCGCAGGCGGGGTCTGGAGCTGCGGCTGTGGTTGCGTCACTGCTGACGTCACTTTGACAGACAGCTGTGGCTCCAAGCCCACCCCTGGCAGGCGGGGCACAGGGGCCACCGTGCCCGTGGAGGTCCCGGACCGCTCTGGGTCGGGCCAAACCCTCCCGTACCCTCCCAGGGGGGACAGGGCTGTCCCCTCCACCCCCCTAGGGCCGGAAAGGGACTCGGCTGTCGTTTCCCCTCCCTCTTCTGCCTGCAACAGCATACCGGGTGCTGGAACAGCTCCAAGAGAACCCAGACACTCTTGCAAAAGCTCTAAGACCCCTTTTTGCAGATTCTGCCCGCGTTTTAGAATCGCCTCCTCGTCTCTGTATAGTTGTTTTTCTGGGCTTTCAACAGGCTTAGACATTCTCTTTCCTAAGGTAGATTTCAGGAAGGGCGCCACAGACTTTACAGCGTGCGGTAACAAGCATTCCACATCTGACTGAAACAAACCCTTCTGTTTTTCTGGACCCATAGTGTCCCTTGCCTGAGTTTCAGAGTCCCATTTACTGGTGATGACTTCATAAATCACTGCAGAAGCCATCAGAAGTTCAGTCACTGCCCGGTCTCTTAGAGTGTTTTTTCATATATTCTCACGTTTATCTTCTCCCACAGGCTTGGGGTAAAAATTTTCTCTGAATCCACGTTAGGGAATTCTACCCGTACCCAGGATAGAAGGCTTTCAAGCTCCTCCGTGTGGATCTCTGTGGACACAGAGAGCGGGTGCTCCTTTACCATAGCTTCCAAAATAGCCAAAACCTCCCCCTCAGGTTTGGACATGTTTCCAATTTTTTTGCTCCCTTTTGACGGCTTACCTGACCTTAGGGTCAGCTTTCTCTCGGCTCCTCTATCCGTGATCCGTTCCTCTTTTCTCATTATAAGCACAGCTGAACAAACATATGACATTTTTTACCTAAATCCAAGATTATCTCAAATCCTGCTTCTCTCTTAATCATTAACTCTAGTTCCAGCAAGGCCTATCTCTAGCTAACATCTCTAATTTTTCTAAAATTCTTCATTTTTTAAAATTAATGACTCTAAAGGAGGTTTCAGAGGGTCCTGGGTGGGCAGGGGGAGACTGGGAGGGTCCTTGGAGGAGCTTGCGGAGTCTGTGAGAGGTTTTGGGGACGCTCTGCAGACCTGCCAGGGATGCTGTGAAATGCCACCCGCAGCAAGATGCTCATGGAGATCAGGGGCTCCACGTCGGACTTCATCTTCCTGGTGCTGGGGTTCGGCTTCTACCTGAGCAAGAATGTGAGAGGGGGTCCTGGGTCTTGTGTCCTCCCTCCCTCAGAGCATGTGTGCTTTCCTCAAGGCCCCCAAGCCCAATGTCATCCCATTTTCTCTTTCCACAGAGCTCCTGAGGCGACAGCAAAAGGTTCTCTAGGACTGAAAGTCAACAAATCTGCTCCCCTCAAGGAATTACCATTGTTGGGCTGTGTCACAATGGATGTTCCTGTCTCTGTGTTCATCCAGGTGCCCACAGAGAGCCAGGAAGATGTGGAGCCTCCCAGCCAGGTGTCTTCCCAACAAGGATCACCAGGACCACGGATCACCAGGGCTCTGCCCAATGGGGGTCACTGGGGATCATCCAACGCCGATCCTCCCATGGGGGATGGAGCTGGAGCAGCGCACGAAGCTCCTCCCACACTTGGGGCACTCACAGGGATTCCCTTAGTGGTGCCTCCGTTGGTGCTGGGTCAAGATACAGCTCTGTGAGAAGCTCTTCCCACACTGGGGACACTCGTAGGGCCTCTCCCCAGTGTGGATGCGCCGGTGGGCAGTGAGAGTGGAGTTGCGGTTGAAGCTCTTCCCGCAGTCGGGGCAGCGGAAGGGCCTCTCGTCTGTGTGAATCCGCTCATGTCTGATGAGAGTGAAGCTGCGCTGAAACCTCTTCCCACACTCAGGACACTCATAGGGCTTCTCCCCCGTGTGGATGAGCTGGTGTTTTCTCAGGTCAGAGCTCCACCCAAAGCTCTTCCCACATTCCCCACACTCATAGGGCTTTTCCCCAGTGTGGATTCTCTGGTGCCGGATCAGATTTGAGCTCTGGCTGAAGCTCATCCCACATTCCCCACACTCGTAGGGCTTTTCCCCAGTGTGGATCACTTGGTGCTGCATGAGGCCAGAGATGTCTCTGAAGCTCTTCCCACATTCCCCACACTCGTAGGGCTTTTTCCCAGTGTGAATCACCTGGTGCCGGAACAGGTGGGAGCTCTTTCTGAAGCTCTTCCCACATTCCAAGCATTTGTGGGGCTTCTCCCCACCATGAGCTTTCTCCCCCAGCTCCGAGTTCTGGCTGGAACTCCGGCCGCCTTCCTGGCACTGGGGGGATCTTTCCTCCTTGCAGCTCCCTGGGCTGGGTTTGCAGACTCTCCTCGTGCGGCATCTCCAGGGCTTTTCCTCCTCCTCCATCTGGCCACAGCTTAGGAATGAAAAATCCTGGTTTGGGGGAAAAAACAAGAGCAGAGCTCCTTAGACTGGGGTTTCCTCCTTGCCCAAGTTCATCTCAGGAAGTCACTGGGCATTTTGCGTCTGGAAGAACCTCCAGGACACCAAGACTCAGCACAAACATCCTCCAAACAGCAAAACAGATCAAAAACTTCCAAAACACCAAAAAATTGGTATCACCCCAAAATACAAAGATTAAGGCCCTCCCCCCCAAAAAAAGAACTACCAACATTCAGCCCAATAAAGCTCAGAAACTCCAAGATTCAGCCCCGTGAAAATCATGGATCTCCCTGCCCGGGCACTAGCTGCATGGGGGGGTGAGGGGGGCAATGAGGCCGCGCCGGAGCAGGGGGTGCCCGAGAGAGGCCCCGAGCCCGGGGGAAGCCCCTGCAGAGCCATGGAAGTGGCTCCTGGCCGGACTCGGGGATCCCCCTGGCGATCCCCGCTGGAGCAGCCTGCTCCTGAGGGACTCTGGCCCCTGGCAGGGACCCCAGGCTGCAGCAGGACAAGGATTCCTGTCCCCCAGGGGGAGGCACTGACATGACCTGACTGTGACCCCCATCCCTGTGCCTCTGGGCGGGGAGGGGGACGGAGAGGGGCAGAAAGTTAAGCCCGGGAAGGAGGGAGAGCGGGGGGGGGGAAGATGGATGTCCGGAGGAATCATTTTGCTTCTCATTTTCTTGTTCTGATACGTTTGGCAATAAATTCAATTAATTTCCCCAAGTCAGGTGTGCTGTGCCCGTGACCAAGGATTGAACTGTCCCCACCCTCATCCAGACCCACGAGCCTTTCCTTGTGTGTTCTGCTCCCCGTCTGGGACAGGAAGCAGAGTCTCAGAGTTTTGGCCTCGCTCCGGCATCCCCTGCTCCATCCCGGACTCACCCCCAGCTCGCAGCGCCCTCAGCTCCCGGGCACCCCGAGCTCCCGGCGCTTCAGCGCAGCGGCGCTTCCTTGGCCTCCTGCCCGGGCCAGGCCCAGCGCCTGGGCCGCTCCTCAGCCCAGGCTTCCGAGAAATGGCGGAGCTCAGCCCAAGGGAGGCGAGGCCGTGCCGTGTGCAGAGCCCGCCGCTGGCTGCCATTGGCTGCTTCTGCCGTCACTCGTGGCTCTGGCGCGCGCTGATTGGGCAGAGCGGGGACAAGCCCGGCCCCGCTGGCGCCCCCAGGGCGGCCGTGGGGCAGGAGAGCCGCCATTGCCGGAGCGTCTGTGCGGGCTCGGCAGCGGCGGCAGCAGCGGCCGGAGCCCGGTGAGGCGGCGGGGGAGCTCGGAGGCGGCCCCAGCGCAGCGTCCCGGGCACAGCGCAGCCACCTCCGGCCTCCCGACACGAAGCGGGACGAGCCAGCGCTGCTCCGCCACCGCCTCCTGCCGAGGCCCCAGCGGCAAGGAGACCGCGGGCAGCCGCTCCCGCAGCGCCCTCAGCCCAGGGCCAGCACGGGCCGGCCACGGCACAAGCCACCCGCCACAGCCCCCTGCCGCCCCCTCCCGGGCCCGCAGCGAGCCCCGAGCCCCCGCAGAACCGAGCGCGGCTCCCACCTGCGATGGCTGGGGCCGCCTCCGAGCTCCGCCGCCGCCTCTCCGGTTGTTATAAAAGAAATTACAATTTTGACAGCTAGGTCCCTTGGGTTAATGGCAGTTTAATTAAAAATGAATACAATTTAGTAAATGGAATAGTAATATGGTATAAAAGAATACAGTTTAGTAAAAGAATATAGTTTAGCAAAAAGTTACAATTTATATATATATTTGCCAGTAATTAAGTATGATTAAAGAATAAGCAAAACCGACCGGGGTACAGAGGGGGTTCCCCACCCTGCCTCATGTACAAAACAAAGCACTTCAAGCTAAACTTATATACTAACTATATGCTTATACATATTCATTAGTGTTTCCTGTAAGTTTCCTCCTATTTCCAATTTTTCTGACTTTATGTCACTATTCTTCACAGTGCATGCTTCACTTGTTGTTAGGGGGTGTTCAGTTTTCTTTTGGTGGTCTTTTGACAAAGGCTTCTCTTCCTCATCCTTTGGATAACCTTACAGGTTTGCGTGTGCATACGAAGCATTGTGTTACTTAAGCGTACTAATTAGTCTGATATTTTCTGATTTTCAGGCCCAATGCCTAAAATCGTTCTAATTTTGTCCATCTCAAGGCTGTTTTAGTCTTGAGACATCACTTATTTTCCAAACTATATCCTGTACCTCAATTTTAACATGTAACATCTGTAAAGGGGGTACATCTGCCTTGTAACACTAATTATTTTGATTGCCTTTAATAATAACTTTAATAACAGTTACAATTTAGTCAGCACGAATCAATTCCATTTATTACAAGACGAATTCCCTGGAATTCCCCTTTCCTCCCCTCTCGCTTTCCCGTCTCCCAAACTGCGTCCCCGGGATCCGCCCGCCTCTCCCCGCCCCAGCCCCCCTTTCCCGTCACCCAGGGACCCCCTGGACCCCCATTCCTGCCTTTCCCAGCTCCCAGACCCCGCTCTCCTCAACCCCAGGACCCCTGGACCCCCTTTCGTGGGCACAGGGACCCCCTGGATCCCCCATTGCGCCTCTCCCAGCCCCTTCCTTGAACCTTGGACCATTCCTGGCTCTCCCGGTTCTGCTTCCTGACCCTCAATCTCTGTGTCCCCCCAGTTCTTCACCCCCTGCTTGTCATGTATGGGGGTCCCAGGGGGTCCGGGAGGGTCTCTGGGGGATTGCAGAGGGTTCTAGTGGGGATTCTGGGCCCTGGAACCCCCCTGAACTTCCAGCCCTGAGCACTGGGACCCCACACCCCTGCACTCCCTTATCCTGTACCAATCCCCCCCACACACCCCTTTTCCCATCCATGCCGCCTTTCCCAGTCCCCAGACCCCGCCTTTTCCTTCACCCTGAGACCCCCCAGACCCCCATTCCTGCTTTTCTCAGCTCCCACCCCCCCCTTTCCTCTGCATCAAGTAGACCAAGGGGGCACCAAGCCCCCCGTTCCAGCCATCCCAGTTCTCCCCACCTCGTGACCTTTTTCCTTGGCACTGGGGACCCCTGGACCCCCTTTCCTGGGCACAGGGACCTGCTGGGACCCCCACCCCACCTCTCTTAGTCCCTGCACCCCCCCTTCCATAACTCTGGAACCCCCTGAGCCCCTGGACACTGGGACCCCCTTGTCCACCCCACCTCTCTCGCCCCTGGATCCCCTTTCCTTGTCCCCAGGATCCCCAAACCCCTTCCTGGCTCTCCCAGTTCCCCTTTCATTGATTCATGACCCCCTCAGCCCCCCCAAATCTCCGTGTCCCCCCAGTTCTCCACTCCCTGCATTACCTGCATGTGGCGGTGTCAGAGCCCAGCCCGGGGGTCCCCCAGTTCATGGCTTTGGGGTTCATGGACAGGATCCCCTTCACGCGCTACGACAGCGAGCAGGGCCGGGTGGAGCCACTGACGCAGTGGATGGAGGATGGAGCCGAGATGGGATATTGGGAGCGCCAGACTCAGAACTGTCAGGTGAACCAGCACGTGGGTGCGGAGGGCCTGGAGACGCTATGGCACTGGTACAACCAGAACAGGGGTGAGTGGGGGCATCTGTGGGGCTGGGATGGGAACTGTGGGGTGGGAATGGGAATTGTGGGGCTGGGATGGAGATCTGTAGGGCTGTGATGGGTTCCTGGGGGCTAGGATAGGGTCCGTGGCGCTGGGATGGGATCTGTGGGGTGGGAATGGGATCCATGACTTTGGGATATGGATCCATGGAGCTGGAATGGATTCTGTAGGGCTGGGATGGAATCCATGGGGCTGGGATGGGACCTGTGGAACTGGAATGGGGGTCCATGACTTTGGGACATGGATCCATGGAGCTGGGATGGGATCTGTGGGACTGGAATGGAAATCCATGGCTTTGGGACATGGATCCATGGGGCAGGGATGGGATCTGTGGGGCTGGGACACAACTCCATGTGTCTCTGTGGATACAATCCCCCTAGGTCTCCACACCTCACAGTGGCTTTACGGCTGTGACCTCCTGGTCGATGGGAGCATCCATGGCTCCCAGCGGGAGGGCTAAGACGGGTGAGATTTCATCTCCTTCGAGCTGGGATCCAAGAGCTTCGTGGTGGCCGACGACACTGCTGAGATCACCCAGAGACTCTGGAAAGAAAAAGGGAATGTGGCTGAGGGGCACATCAGGCTCATGGAGGGGCAGTGGGATGGGAGGGATCAGACCAGGCCTCGCTGTCCCCAAGTGTCCTTGAGTGTCCCAAAATTGGTACTTGGGATCACAGAGAGGTTCCCTGGCCATGACCACAGCCATGACACAAGCACAAGATGGCCGTGAGATGAGAGTGATCATGAGTGACTGACGCTGCCTGTTTCCCACGGCCTTCCACGCTTTGGCTAGCCCTGGACTTTCTGGCCGGTGGCAACGCCAAGAGTGGGGAACCGTGCAAGCACAATGCGTCTCAACACGGAACCTCCAGAGCTCCACGCAGTCAGGCTCTGTGAATCCCAATGGTCGTAGGTCGCGGCGAAGGGAGAGAGAGGACTCAGTCTCTTCCAACTTCCCAGGAAAGAGTTTTATTATAAGGGCAAGGGAGCGATGACAAGGGAAAGGGCTGGGACTGCAGGGAAGAGGTCTGAGCCGAGACCCCGAGCACCTCTGTGCGTCGGGTTTTAAAGGCAAGGGGCGGTGAAAGCACTAACCAATGGGGATACATCAGAGGAGTGGTCATAGGAGGGGATTACAATGTTCAGAACCAATGGTAGTGACACGGGGGAGGGACGGCAGCTAGACAATCAATGGGGCTTCGAGGAAGGGATAATGGGCAGGGAAAGAGCTAGAATAAAGGGTTGGGTTTACATAGACAGACTTGAGGGCAGGATGAGGGTGATGGATGGGGAATTCTCTGGAAATAAGGGATGGGTTTACAGTGATGGATAACTGGGAACAGACCACTCTAGATAACAGGGGGGCAACTGGGACAAACTAATTCGAACTTAACAAAGGTAGACAAACCGGCGGCAACAAGTGACACAACCCTGAGATGATTATGGCCATGGGATGACCATGACTGTGACCATGGCTGTGACCATGGCTGTGACCATGACCAGGAGGTGACCATGACCAGGAGATCACCATGACCATGACACAACCACAACCTTGACCATGAGATGATTTGGACCAAGAGATGACCATAGCTTGGCCATGGGACAGCCGTGGCCTTGAGGTGACCCTGACGTGATCATGGCCATGAGATGACCATGAGGTGACAATGACATGATCATGAGATGGCCATTACAGTGAGATGACCATGAGCATAAAATGATGGTGATCAGGAAATGACTGTGACCACAAGATGACCATAAGATGATCGTGACAATGATATGACCATGAGATAACCATGACACCACCATGGCCATGAAATGATGAAGGCCTTGAGATGACCATGACTGTGACCATGGCATGATCTTGACCAAGAGGTGACCACACCACACCATGGCTGTGTGGTGATCAAGACCATGAGATGATCATGACACAACCATGGCTGTGAGATGATTGTGACCATGAGGTGACTGTAAGATGACCATGAGATGACCATGACCATAAGATGATGGTGATGACCATAACTGTGGGAAATAAGAAAACCCTTACAGAATAAGGACCTTTTCCACCTCTGTTAAATCCTGGTTACTTCCGTTCATTTTTGTTCCCCAAAAAGCACTCTGGGAAGGGTTCAGCTGCGGGTCAGATGGTCCGCGAGTGGGCTGGTGGTCATCTCATGGGTGAGGCAGTGATTGGCTGGGGAGATGCGTGGCCACCACATGATCAGAGAGCTGATTGGGTAAAGGGACACATCAACAGCAATACCGCAGTGGCAGGCAGCCAATGTGTGCTTGGTTCGGTTTAGTTAAGTTTGGTTGAGTTTGGGTCAGGTTTGGTTGAGTTTGAGTTAGGTTTGGTTAAGTTTGAGTTAGGTTTGGGTCAAGTTTGGGTTAGATTTGGGTTAAGTTTGGTTAATTTTGGGTTAGGTTTCGAGTATAAAAAGGCTCGGTTGGTTACAATAAAGGATCTTTGAAGCAAGCAAGGAAGTCCGTGTGTCTTCGTTCCCCATTGCTACTCATGACCATGAGATGGCCATGATGATGACCATGAGATGAGTCAGCTATGATCCTGGCATAACCATGATATGATTGTGGCCATGAGTTGACCATGAGACAATCGTGAGGTGACCGTGACCATGTGATGACCATGTCTGTGACCATGACCATAGATGACCATATGATTGTGGCCATGAGTTGACCATGAGATGACCATGACTGTGACATGACACAACCATGACCATGAGATGACCATGATATGATTGTGGCCATAAGTTGACCGGGAGACGATCATGAGATGACGATGACCATGAGATGACCACGACTGTGACCGTGCCCATGAGATGATCATGACCATGCGAGGACTGTGACCATCAGATGACCACGACATGACTGTGATCAGGAGATGACAATGAACATGAGATTATGGTGCTCAGGAAATGACCATGACCATGACATGACTATGACTGTGGCCATGACATGACTGTGGCCATAAGATGACCATGAGCATTTCATGACCATGACACAGCCATGAGGTGATCAAGGTCATGAGATGACCATGAGATGACCATGAGGTGACCATGACTTAACCATGGCCATGGGGTCATTAAGACTATGAGATGAGCAAGAGATGACCATGGCCTTGATACAACAATGACCATGAGATGACCATAATGAGGAAACTATGAGCATGTGATGATTGTGACCAAGAGATGACCACAACACAACCATGGCCATGAGACCATTGTGACCATGAGGTGATTCTGAGATGACCGTGAGATGACCATGACTATAAGATGACCATGACCGTGAGATAACCACAACATGACCATGACAGGATCAAGACCATGACAGGATCGTGACCATAAGATGACGACAAGATGATCATGAGATGACCATGACCATGACATGATCATGACACAACCATGACCTTGAGATGACCGTGACCATATGATGGCCATGACATGAACTTGACAGAACCATGACCATGACTGTGACCATGACCATTACAATGAGATCACCATCACCATGAGATGATGGTGATCAGGAAATGACCATGACCATGAGATGACTGACCATGAGATGACCATGATCATAAGATGACCAGGACCATGGAATGACCATTACAGTGATATAACCATCACTATGAGGTGACCATGAGCATGAGATCATTGGGACCAAAAGATGACCATGAGATGACCACAACATGGCCATGGCCATGTGTGACCATGATCATGAGGTGACTGTGAGATGACCCTTACAGTGAGATGACCATGAGCAGGAGAAGACCAAAACAGAATCATGGCCATGACATGACTATGAAATGACTATGACATTGATAGCAAAAGGTTTTGAAAATTAGAAAATTTGGGGACTTAGAAAGAAAGTTAGGTTTGGAAAGCCCTGAGAAAAGTAGGCTCTGGGAAATGTTAGGCCTTGTGTTTGCTAAAGATCAGGTCAAACTGCACCTGTGTAATCAGTAGATGATCATGATACAATTGTTAGATATGATTAGATATAATTATTGTTTAAAGAACATGAGGAACAATGTTAGGGGGCTGGGGGGGGAATCACGAAAAATCCATGCTTGGGTAAAAACCATGCTTACAATACAACAATGCAAGTTTAATAATTAATATGTAAGTTATATAATGATAGAATATAAAAACATGTTCAACCCAAAACCAAGATGGGTCAGATTTGGGTATGTGTACCCCTGACACCCAGATCTCTTCAATAAAGCACCTTCATATAATCATTCCATGGTTATGTGTGTTCCTGAACACTAATATTTTGGCACCCCAGATGGGACATTGTGAGTGCTGCTGAGTGAACTCGTGACCCGATCACGATCCAGCCGGCACCGAGGGATCCTTGGGGAGCCCATCAGCCACGACTGTCTCTGTTGCTCACAATGTCTATGGGAGAGAAAGGTAAGGTGCTTTACCTGGTCTGGGTGCCTGCCAATAAAGCTGCGCGTGGTAGGACTAAAGGAATTCCTGTTCATATTGCCTAGGCACCGTCAATAAGACAACTGCGAAAGCGTCGCAGGTTTGGCATTTGTGGTGTATTATAGTTGTAACATGGAGAAGATTAAAGGGGTTTTGGGCAGCAATGCTTCCATACCAGGTACTTCTTTGGGGTGCTTATTAGCACATTGGAAACAAGGTAACTTTGGGGAAGAATTACATAAGACTAAGTTAATTTCGGCGAGATCTCCCACAGAAAAAGACCCCAGTGACCCCGTCTCATCCGTTGGTAGCTATAACCCCCCTCTTCTCTCTCTCTTTACTTTGTTTTCTTTATCTCTCTCCCTCTCTCTCCCCCCCTCTCCTCTATCGCATAACCCTTATTGGCACTAAAATAAAGGTACATTATTGCTGTTGTGATTTAAACTGAAATCCCTTCGTGTCCTTTTTGCACTCTGAGATCAAACAAACTTCTCACAACTCCCACACGTGCTAGCGAATCATGACATTTAAACTGGAGTCACAGACAGGATTTCTGACAGACAGAAGGGGCTGCAGGTTTGTTGTGCAGTCTGTATTAGGGGAAGGACGTCTCGCTCCAGCCGCACCCAGCCCGACACTCCCAAAAGAGCGAGCGGTGTCTAGAAAGCAAGGGGGGCGACTCGAATTTCCCACAAACTGCACACACCGAGGTGAAAAGCACCCCACACTCACTTGAGGGCTCTGTCTGCAGAATTTCACAAAAGATCACTTAGTGCAAAAGGGTGGGACTGTTGATGTTGTTGTTGTGTGTATGAATTTTGACTGCTTGGTGTAGCAGAAAGACAACCAGAATTTTAAACTGAAGGAGTGCCTCCCAAACAGATTTGGTCTTTTCACCCATACAGGGAAGCAAAAAGCTGTGTGTGTGTGTGTATAATTTAAGTTTATACCTCCCTGTAGTGGTTTTCCCTTTGTAAAAATGACTGAAAATGGCAGTGCAGAAGTTAAAGCTGCATTTTATGCTCTTTTAGCAAAACACAATGCCAGACCCTCTCCAGGAGGGGAAGAGTGGGTGCTTAGTAACTGGTTTAATTTGAAAAATGTGATTGATAGAGTATGCTTTTTTACAACATGAAACAAAATTTAAACTGGGCAAAAATAAAACTATACTCTGCTCAGTTTTGGGAGCTTGTCTTACAGCAGCTATAGAAATTAGCTTTAAGCAAAGAAGTGAGGAAAGAACTATAATAGACTCGCTCCAAAACCTAGTTAAAATTTTACAAAAACAATTAAACGAAGAAAAGAGTAAGATGAATCTGTTGCAAGCAGCCCTCCATAACAAAAATTCAAAAATGCTGACTCGCTAAAAGAAACAGAAGAGAGGGAAACCCCTCTCATTAATCAAATTTAACCTCAAAAAGAGCTAATTAATTGCAGTAGAAAATATGGACCTGTAAAAAAATCCCAGAAGAAAATCAGAGAAAGCAAAGGGTGTTAGATACATTGGTTCTCTTAACAAATTTGTTTTCCCAGAAAAGGGAAAACAAATCTCTAACCGCCAGTATGGGTGGTCACTAGAGAAAAAGAAGAGGGTCCCCAGAAACGTAATAGATGGCTTATCACTTAAAAGTTGAGTAAAGTAGTTTTTAATTGGCACTTTCTCAAGTTCATTGTATCGAATGCCCCATTATATAACCCAGCACACTTCCACAGGCTTCGGGCTGGGAGCCAAAGCAGTCTCCTTCTCAGCTTCTGGGAGTGGAGCCCAAACAGCTTTAGAATCAGGGAAACTGGTAACTCTGCCTCTCATGGGTGAGCAGAGAGGCAGAGGTTGGTTGTATTTAAAATGCTCACTAGAAATAACAAAACTGGAGACATACTGATTATAACAATAGCGGGTCCTAAACGTGCACCTATTACTTCTGTAGTTAACACTCGAGCCCAGATTTCTGTGTTGACCAATACAGACTAGTACAGGATTTGAGAGCAATAAATAGAATAACTAAAGATATTTACCCAGTGGTAACTAATCCCTACACATTGTTAACATCCATAAAAGAGAAATAGAAATGGTTTACTGTAATTGATTTAAAAGATGCCTTTTTCTGCATACCCCTTGACAAAGAAAGTAGGAAACTGCCTTTGAGTGGGAAAATCCAGAAAATGGAAGGAAAACTCAGCTCACCTGAACACGACTCCCACAAGGATACAAGAACAGTCCAACCCTATTTGGAAGCCAGCTGGCGAAGGAGCTGGAGATTTGGACTGAGAATGGGCAAGTACCAAGAGAACAATACCTGCTGTTACAGTATGTTGATGATATACTGACAGCTACAGAAGAGAAAACAACCTGCAGAAAGGTAACAATTGAAATTTTAAATCAGCTGGGAATGGGAGGATATAAGGTGTCTAAAGGAAAGGCACAAATTGCCCTGCAGACTGTGATTTACCTGTGATGTGAAATCTCACAAGGGCAATGTAAGCTGGGTACTAATTGTATTCAAGCTCTTTGTGCTGTTCCAGAACCCCAGAACCTGCATGAGCTGTGAGTTTTCCTTGGGATGACAGAGTGGTGCCGTGGATCATGGACTATGGACTAATTGCAAAACCCCTGTATGAAGCCCAGAAGACACAACCGCTTACCTGGGGCAGACCACAGAAGGAGGCCTTCCTCAGACTGAAGGAGGCATTGACAACAGCTCCGGCGTTAGGATTGCCTGATCTATCCAAAGATTTTCAGCTGTTTGTGCATGAAAGATCACACCCAGCACTGGGAGTGCTGACCCAACATTTGGGAAGCTGGAAAAGGCTGGTAGGCTGCTTTTCCAAACAACTTGACAACGTGAGTGCCAGATGGCCTTCATACCTGTGGGCAGTTGCAGCCACTGTGATGCTGATCCAAGAAGCCAGGAAACTCACGATGGGTAGACACATAGACGTCTATGTGCCACACATGGTGACCACTGTTTTAGAACAAAAGGGGGCCATTGGCTATCTCCAAGCAGGATGATGAAATTCCAGGTAATCCTGACTGAGCAGGATGATGTCACACTAAAGACAGCTAACCTTCTGAATCCAGCTTTGTTCCTAGGTACCACAACTGAAGAAGGCCCACTGGAACACGATCGTGTGGCAGTGATAGAACACACCTGTTCAGCCAGAGCAGATTTGAAAGATGTCCCACTGGAACAGGCAGACTGGGAGCTGTTTACAGATGGAAGCAGTTTTGTGGAGAATGAGACCAGATACTATTGAGAGACCACCAGCTATTCACAACCCTTCACAGAAGTAAAAGTGAATGTCATTTATTTCTATCTTTAGCACACCTTTTATAGGATTCTACAGGGTCCACGGGCTAAGCAAGTTACCATTGGCCAATACACACAGGTTTACATTTTTTCTACTGTATACATTGATATTGTTTTGCTTTACTTTCTCTTCTGCTGGAAAGTTTCAAGCACTTTAGCCTTTAATATCACAACTTATTCCAGAGGCTGGTTTGTGCAGACAGGCCTTTCATGCCCACCTTCTGTTAGAACATGATCTACAGAAATCTTCTTGAGAACTGTTTTTTTACACTTACAGTCACCACACGGTGAGTTGCTCTCTTAGGCAATCCAATTCCATGGACAGAAGATCTTCCAGTTCCAGCTCCTTGCTGCAGACAGGACACTGCCAGCCTCAGGGGCCTTTGACGGTGCCTTCTGACCACAGTTATCAACTCTGATCAGCACTGAGAGACAGCAGCATTGTACCCCAGTGTCTGAAGGGGTTTGGAGCTCTCCTGACTTCTCACTGGATCCTGCACCAGCAAAATACCTGGGCCCTGCTTGTGCAGAAGTAACTGCCTTGCACTTACCCTTGGCCAATCTGCTCCAGTTCCAGGTATTTCTCAGCAGGCTCCCCCACGCTCACACTGTTCCCTGAAAGAAACCACGTGGAAGATGCTCCCTCTCAGATGAGAGGCAGAATGCAGCCCCATTCCCTGGGGCCAGGAGCCCCTTGCTCTCAGCTGGGGAAGGACAATAAATGACCCTGTGCCATACAGCTGCAGAGCAACACTGGGTGCAGCTGATGCTGAGACACACACACAGCACCCTGCTCTGGCACACAGGAACAGAGCAGACGTACTCAGCTGCATCAGGCTCCACTCCCCGCTCCCCTCTGGCTGCAGGGCTGTGCTGCTGTCAGAATGTTCAGCCCAGGATCCTGCAGCACAGGGAGCTTCAGTTTCCTCTTCAGGAGCAGAGGGAGGTTCCCCATCCTCTTCCCAAAACTCTGCAGGTTCCTCATCCTCTTCCAAAGCACTGCAGCTTCTCTGTCCTCTTCCCAAAATGATGCAGGTTCACCATCATCTTTCCAAGCCACGGGATGTTCTCTGTCCACTTCCCATGCTGGAAGATGTTCACCCTCCTCTTCCCAAGGCACAGGATGTTCTCTGTCTTCATCCCATGCTGGGAGATGTCCACTGTCCTTGTCACACACCGCGGGAGCCTCGCCGTTGTATTCCCAAACCGCGGGTTGTTCGCCCTCGTCTCCCAGAACAGCGGGAAGTTCACTGCTCTCTTCCTCCTCTTTGGCCTCCTCTTTGCAAGCAGAGGGAGCCAGAGGAGGTGCTGATGCTGCTTTGGTGCCCTGTGGACAGACGGGAGCGTGAGGGACGGGAAGTTCTATCTCAGTTTTCACCTTCTTTATCCTCAGCTACACATCCAGCTGCACTAAGCAGAAATAGGGTTCAGAGCTCTTCAAACTAACAATGGGCTAAAGTCAACACTGCCACTTATTGTTGGGAATTCCATATTCCACCATGGCTAAAGCCAGCAAGCAATCTTCTGCCTGCAAAACCAGTCCTGCAGCTCTTCAAAAGCTCTTCAGCAGAAACAGAGAAAACTGCCAGGGATCTCTTTGCTGCTGCTGCTGCTGCTGCAAAGACACTGACAGGAACTTTCCTTCAGCCTCCCAGGCTGGCACTTGGCTGCCACAAGCCAAGCTCACAACTTGCTGCACAATTCTGAACACCAAAGCTTTCTTTCCCACTCACCGAAGGAGGAGCTGCTCGGGATCCACGCGTGAGGTGCCCTGCAACGGGAGAGGGAACATGAACCAGATGTTGTCAGGAAAAAACTGCCTGTGGTGGGAAATGAGCAAGGCAAGGCGGAGAGAGCATTTTGCTTTCACAGCATCCCTCCAGGAGCCACAGGCCCTTCACACAGCAAGCAAGAGAGCAGCACAAAATACTGGGCTGTGTCAGCTCTTGGCTGGAACAGCAAACGGAGGGGGTTCCAGGCTCCGCTGCCACAGACTCCCCGCTTGAGGGAACAGAACCCCCCCCAGGCCTCATTGCAAATGCTGTGAACGCCCCGCTGGCTGCAGACACCCCCTTTTTCAGCTGCAGCTGCTGGCAGGAGCTCTCCCAAACCAACCGTGTCCTCATGGCAATTTGGTTACAGAGTCAACTCAGTTCCAGTGGAAGAACAGAAAGCACAAAGCAAGCCCAAAGCCACAGATGCTGCACCGAGGGAAAACCTCAATTTACGTGCCAAGTGGGTTAAAAAATACCCCGAATAAGCCACAGAGAACAGAGTGCCAACTGCAGCAACCACTTGCTGCATCATTTTGGCTGCGCTGCACACGTCTGCAGACTGTACCCCTGCAAGCACAGAAGGACACCCGTCAGGGGCTGGGCTGGCTGCTGAGAATGCCTTGGGCAGGAGGATCCTCTGGCAACAAGCAGGCGCCCAGAGCCGCTCTGGACACTGAGGCCTCCGTGTCCCACAGCAACGGGAACACCACGGGGACGTGGCAACATTCCTGTGACACCACAGCAGCCGCTCACGCAAAAACTGCCTGGAAGCTTCTCCTGTGTCACAAAGGAGCACAAAGATTCCTCCCAGGGCACAGCCTATTGCCCAAAGGATCCAAGAGGAACTCTGAAAATGCAGCAAACAAGGACACCCCATAGGCCAGCCTGAGCACTGAGGAGGAACGAGGACAGGACCAAACCAAAGCAAACACGACCTGTAGCCACTGATACTGCTGAGTAAAACCAGCAAGGCTTGTCCCATCTGGAATCTTCGTTCTAGTTCTAAAAACAAGCAAGGTTCTCCACTCTAAATATACAGAAGGCAGGAACTGGGGAGGAGGTGGGATTAGGAAGGAGGAAGAGCAGGAGGAGGGAGAAAGGAAAAGGAGGAGCAGGAACAGGAATAGAAGGAGAAGCTGGAGGTTCCAGTGCCCCATGTGTCTGCAGAACCCCCGGCCACAGGCCCATCGCCCCCACCTCATCCTGCAGGTGAGCAGGGAGGGGGAGCTGGTCCCAAATCTGTCCGGGGGTCCCTGAGAGGGTCTTTTTATTGGGCTGTGTTCAGAACTTACAGATTGAGGAATTGAGCCCCAAATATTGTCTGGCATCCCTAGGAGGTTTTTTTCTCCGGGTGTGTAGGTTTGGATCTTGCAGGACCCCAAAGCTGAGCCCCTTGGGGGATCTTTGGGGTCCACGTGGCCATTGCCCAGTATTGGCTGGGGGTGGACATTGGTCCAGGGGACCCCCAGGAGCACAGAGGAGAGGAACCCCTGGGACCCCCAGAGTGGAGAGAGCAGAGAGGAGCGATCCCAGAGCTGGGGGACCCTGGCAGAATGGAGAGGTGGGAGCCTGGAGAGGAGACACTCCTGGGATCCCTGGGATCTCAAAGCAGAGCATCAGGGGAGAAGGGACCCCATGGACCCCATGAAAAGCCCCTTGATCATCGCTAAGGAGGACTCCAGAGAAGGGGGAACCCTGGAGCTTTTGGACCCCCATCATCCCAGGGAACTGAAACCTCTGGAAGCCCAAAAGTGGAAAGACAAGAGATGGGGAACTCCTGGGGGAGTTTTTTCAAGCTGAATCTTGATATTTTGGAGATTTTCATGGACACAAGACTCCTGCTGAGCTCTAGACATGGACTGGGGCAGGAGGAGCCTCTACTCCAAGGCACTCCCACTTTGGTTTCCCCCAAACCAGGATTTGTCATTCCCAAGCCATGGCCAGATGGAGGAGGAGGAAAAGCCCCGGAGATCCTGCATGAGGAGGGGCTGCAAACCCAGCCCAGGGAGCTGCAAGGAGGAAAGATCCCCCCTGTGCCAGGAAGGCGTCCGGAGATCCTGCCGGAGCTCAGAGCTGGGGGAGAGAGCTCATGATGGGGAGAACCCCCACAGATGCTTGGAATGTGGGAAGGGCTTCAGCTGGAGCTTCAAGGTGAGGGAAAACCAGAGGGTCCACCCTGGGGAATGGCTCTGGGAGTGTCGGGAGTGTGGGAAGGGCTTCAAGAATAGCTCCCATCTGATCTGGCACCAGGTGATTCACACTGGGGAGAGCCCCTAGGAGTGTGGGGAGTGTGGGAAGAGATTCAGGAAGATCTCTGTCCTGATTAACCACCATAGGATCCACACAGGGGAAAAGCCCTACACGTGTGGGGAGTGTGGAAAGGGCTTCAGCTGGAGCTCCAGCCTCGGGGCACACCAGTGCATCCTGAGTGTGGGAAGAGATTTCCAAGGATCTCAGGTCTCATCAAACATCAGTGGATTCACACAGAGGAGAGGCTCTTCTTTCCGCTGCCCTGACTGTGGGAAGGGCTTCACAAAACTGTACCCTCATCATGCACCGGCACATCCACACTGGGGAGAGGCCCTACAAGTGTCCCCAGTGTGGGAAGAGCTTCTCCAGGAGCTCTCACTGGACCCAACACCAACGGAGGCACCACTACGGGAAGCCCTGCGAGTGCCCCAAGTGCAGGAAGAGCTTCGTGCGCTGCTCCAGCTCCATCCCCCATGGGAGGATCAGCGTTGGATGATCCCCAGTGACCCCCGTTGGGCAGAGAGCCCTGGCACCTGGATGAAAACAGAGGCAGGAGCATCCACTGGGACACAGGCCAACAATGGGAATTGCAGATTGACAGCCCCTGGAGATTCACCAGGATGCAGAGGTACACCTGCAGCCCCTGGAGAAGCCTATGCTGGAGCAGGGGAATGCCTGAGATGAGGCTGTGACCCTGGGGGACACCTGTGGACAGAGGGGCCCCCGCTGGAATCGCCTGTCCTGGAAGGACTGACCCCGTGGCAGAGTGACCCACGCTGCAGCACTGTGAGGGGGCTGCTCCCCATGGAATGGACTCAGGTTGGAGAAGTTCCTGGAGACCTCTCTGGTGGGAGAGACCCCAGAGCACATCAGGGGAATGACTCCTGTCCCTGAGCAACGGGAAAAGCCCCGGAGATGAACTGACCATGGCTCCATTCCCTGTGTTCCGGCACTGCCAGGTTAGGATGCAGAGCTGGAAGGAGGGAGGGGTGAAAGGAAGGTGCTTTTAAGGGTCTTCTTATTCTCCTGCTCTGAGCTTATTGGCAATAAATTCAATTCATATCTCCTGTTTTGCCCCTGACTGTGTTTGATGAGGAAACGGTCCTGGGTCCTTAACTAATGAACCCTTGATTAAATTTTCTCTCCCTGTGTGGCTGTGGAGAGCAGTGAGAGGGCGGCTGTGGTGGGTGCCTGGACTCGGGCCAACATCATCCCACTGCAGGCGGACGTGTCCTTGTGTGGCCCTGTGCTATGGTGCCACAGTTGCTGTTGGTTTTGTTTCTCTTATCAATTTATTTTTTTCATTAAATGCTTGTGAAGCGCCCCTGGTGTCCCTCGTGTTCCCTCGGCGCCGGTATCCCTGTCCCTTCCCCTGCTCCCCGTCCCACGTTCCATCCCGGCTGGTGGAGCCTTGGAGCTGCCGTGGGGGCCGTGGGGCTGCCGGGGCCCCTTCCCAGTGCTCCCAGTGCTGGATCCAGCCTGGAGCAGCCAGCGAGGGCTTCAGCTGGGACGGCAGAGAGGCGCTGCTGGGGGGTCCCGGCTCACTTCGCTTTGGTTGGCTCTTCCCAACCTGGGGACAAACGATTTTGGGAGTTTTGTGCAAGAAATCTCTCCTCTCCTCCATTCAACCAGTGGGGTTTGGAGCAGTGTTCTGTTTTTTGGGGGGGGAAATCAAAGTAATGCACTGATGCTCCTAATTAGGACATAGGAGAAGTTAGGCTCCAGGGCTTCCCGCTGAGCCGGAGTCACCCAGCAGCCAGGGCTGGGCAAGGCGGGCCGGGAGCTGCGGACAACTTTGTTTGTTTTGGGAGCTCAATGGCGGCGCGGGCCGGGCCCGTTCCGGGGCTGTTCCTCATCCCCGCCTTTCCCCTCACGCAGCCCGGGGCGGGCCCTGAGAGCGCGGGGCGGGGCTGTGCCGTGTGCAGAGCCCGCCGCTGGCTGCGATTGGCTGCTTCTGCCGTCACTCGTGGCTCTGGCGCGCGCTGATTGGGCAGAGCGGGGACAAGCCCGGCCCCGCTGGCGCCCCCAGGGCGGCCGTGGGGCAGGAGAGCCGCCATTGCCGGAGCGTCTGTGCGGGCTCGGCAGCGGCGGCAGCAGCGGCCGGAGCCCGGTGAGACGGCGGCGGAGCTCGGAGGCGGCCCCAGCCATCGCAGGTGGGAGCCGCGCTCGGTTCTGCGGGAGCTCGGGGCTCGCTGCGGGCCCGGGAGGGGGCGGCAGGGGGCTGTGGCGGGTGGCTTGTGCCGTGGCCGGCCCGTGCTGGCCCTGGGCTGAGGGCGCTGCGGGAGCGGCTGCCCGCGGTCTCCTTGCCGCTGGGGCCTCGGCAGGAGGCGGTGGCGGAGCAGCGCTGGCTCGTCCCGCTTCGTGTCGGGAGGCCGGAGGTGGCTGCGCTGTGCCCGGGGCTGGGCGGGAAAATTCCCGGCGCCAGAGGTTTGTGTGGCCCAAGGAGCCAGAGGAGTGGTGTGCGAGTGACTTTATTGCTGCCCAAAGGGAGAGGCCATGGGCCATTTGCCATGCGCTCTCTCCAGTTGTTGGAGGACGCGGCCTCGTTTTTGTTCTGATTTTCCCGGCCGCATGTCCCTGTCCCTTTGCCCAACACTGGCGGAGGTGCTTGGAAGGTTCAGCCTGCCCGATCCGCCTGCTGCATGTCTTCGTTAATATGCACCACCCTTTTGTATAGCATCCGATATTCTGTGAAGTCTTTGTTCTATTGGAATTTAAGGAATGTATCGGGACTTTGTCTGAGCAACAATCCTTGTGAATTAGTAGCGTTTTCTGAAACTGGTGGTTTCTCCCATTGTTTGCTTATGTACAGATCCTTGGCCCCATCTCCAAGCAGAGTCACTCATTGCCTCTGTGTTTTCTTCCTGGGTGTTCTTTGGTTTTGGGATTGCTCTGTGCCCTCATTCTCTGTCCTTTTGTAGCCGTTTGTGGCTCAGGAGGCCTGGCTGCCACCTGCATCCCCTTGCTCAGCTGCTGAATGAGCTGCACTCAGCAAGGTGTGGTGCATGGTAAAAAGATGAGAGTTGCTGTAGCACATGAGAGGAGAAACAGCATTCGTTTAACCCATGGTCTGTGAGGGAACCACAAAACCGTGTCCACTACAAGCTGTGTTCTTATATCCTTCTTCATCTTCTTCTGCACTTTTTCCTTTGTGATGTGCTTGCCAAAAGTAGATTCAATCATTTAACTTTCCCCAAACCTCTCCTTTTTCTGCTAAAAGGTAATCTGATCTCATCCTGTGGTGAAATGTTGTGTTCCTCATCTGAGTGGATTGGTTGGGGGGAAGGTCAGGAGCTGGAGCTGTCTGGTTGGTTATTATTTCAATGACATCCTGTAATCTAATTATGCCATTGACATGATAAATGGGTTCTCTGGTACCTGATATGAATTCATCAGGGTTCCCAGGGTCTGGTCCATGGTGTTGCAGGATTTGTTCTGGTGGTTGTTCATCTTTTCCCCATTTCTGGGCGCTCCCTTCAGGCAGGGCTGTATCAATTGTCAGCTTTTCTCTCATTAAATCATCACATACTTGGATTCCCAACTGATTTCTCTGACCTTGTGGTAGCAAATAAACCCCAGTGGTCTGATACACCCTATATAACATAGACAGTGACAGCACAGGTTGGAGTGGGGACAGGGATGATTCCCCCCCATCTTGTTTTAGTGAAGTTTTCACAACATTCTCCATTTTCTTATTTTCTTTGCAGCTTAACCACTTTCTGTTGCAGAGTCACATATCCTCACTGTGGGCTCTGCCTTTAGCTGTGCAAATTCCATCTGTGCAAGCAGGCAGAGCTTGGGCTGAGGGGCAGAGGGAATCAGCCCAATTCCTCCTGTGGGCAGGAAGCCCCTGGGCCATTGTGCAGGCTTTGAGCCATCAGTGTTAATTTGCATTTCTAAAGCTCCTCTCCTGGCTGCCAGGAATGAAACTTCTCTTCCCGGGAGGCCATGGGATGGCTCACATGTGGCCACTCCAAAAGTGACATTTTTGAAGAAAAAAATACTATATTATCTTTTTACAAGTTAAGGGGTCACCTTTAAACCTCTTAGTTTTTTAAAATGAGGCATAAAGGTGAACATTCAAAAATGCACACCAAAATTTTGCCATCATAACAGGCATGCACACACATTCCCAAAAAAATCCAAAGGAATAAAGATTTTCTACTTCTTGCCCTAAGTCTAAATACTGATTCTCACACCCCTGGGCCAGCACTACCAGTCTAACTAACAGTATAGAAGTAGGAATATTAAGAAAGAGCATAATAATGGTGTAGTCTTGTCACCAAAACTGCGCGATGAACAAAAACTCTCCAACGATAGAAAATCAAGACATGACTTGATTCTGGCCAGGATGTGCAACAGAAATCATTAATTCCTCACTTTGGCTGGGTGTGCAGAGAAAATCATTCCATGACACATGAGTTTGACTAGATTTTTCCTAAATTTATACAGTCAGAACCCATAGAAATTCATTGGTTTGAAGGTGTGGAGTTGTTAGGATTTGGTTTCCTGTTGCACCGGGATTTCTGTGCCTGTGATGTGAATTAGGTGGGCACTCCTGGATTTCCTGCTCAGCCTTTTCCAGACCAGGTGTCTCCAGCTGTGCCTGGGGCAGTGTCTGGGGTAGATGTTGGTTGATGTTTGCTGCTGAGTGTTGATGTTTTGTTGATGGTCGTTATCTTGGGGAGAATCTTTTGGGCTATTCCCAGTCTGTTGAGATGTTAATTTCATCTGTGCTGAGTGGTGGAAAAGAAACATTAAAATTCCTTTCCCCAAGGCAAAGGCAAACCAAGTCCATTTAGAGAAATAAGATTTGAATCGATTTTAAAGTTGGTCTATTTTGCCAGCAGCTAATCCCAGGCAGGGCAGAGTGTGAGTGTAATTGAGAGGCAGAGTGGAATTGTCCCGGTGCCTTCCCCAGCAGCTGTGGCGAGGGCAGGCACAGAAAGGGCTGAAGCTGCAAGAGTGAGAGCAAGGATTGTCCCGCAGTGGCTGGAGATGGCAAAGGAGGGTGGCCAGGCCGAGGATTTGAGCAGAGGATCTGTGGGCAGGCCCAGGGGCTTCCCCCGCTGAAGAGCCCTGGCTGCTGCTGCGTTGCCTTCAGTGCAGTCTCAGGGGTGGCCTGTTTAATATTCCCTTCCAATTCAGATTTCTGAGTCTGGAAGAGCCATGGCTGGGGCATCAATAATTTTTTTCATTTTGTTAAGTTTTGTTTTCTTTCTCATATCCACTCCATAACATTGAGACTATCTGGGGGTAAAGAAGTCACACAATGCTCAGGCTAGAACAAAGAATCCTCAATCCAGCTCCTGCAATCCCCTGTTAATTGTAAGAATTGCTGCAGCTCCTTTTTAGTCCTGGGTAACATTATTTCTGAGATTCCCTGAACCCTGTCAGGGTCAGTACAAGACAAAGCTTCAGTCAAAATAGGTCTCAAATATTTAACCATTTTCTCCAATATTTGCACTTTTTTTCCAGGCACTCAAAGGTGCTTTTTAGCCTGAAAATGAAGCCATTTCACAGAGGCTTCCTCTACCTCTTCTCCTTGTCCTCCTGACTGGATCAAGTCATCTACATCCTGCATTAAGCCAGTCCCTGGAGGTGAGGTCAATTCCTTTGATATTTCCTGCAAGGCTTGCCCCAGTCAGGCCGGTGCTTCCGTGCATCCCTGCAGAAGGACCGTCCATGTCTTGAGCATTTTCCCTTCTACCTCTTGTTGCCAGCCCAAGGCAGAATTCTGTTTGCATCCTCTGTGAGTGGGCAGATCCCCAGAAAGCATCTTTTGCATCAAGTTGTGAATGGCAGCAGTGTGAGGAGAACCCCTGGTTCAGGATGGTGTAAGGATCTGAGCCTGTGGGGTGCCTCAGTTTCATCATTTCATTTCTTATTCTTGGGTCCTGCAGCATTCTGTGGATTCCATTGGATTTCTTGTTTGGCAGGATAGGAGCATTCTAGGGAGCCATCCCTGGCTCCCCAAGCCGTGCCTTGAGCAGGACTCCCAGACAGGCTGTGAGCCCTTCCTTCCCTCCCTTGGAACAGGGGATTGCTTTTAGACAGCTCCTGTCCTGGTTGCTTCAGGGAAATTTGGAGAGGCTCCATATCTAATTTTGCCAATTTCCCTGGGGCTGCCCACACCTGTGGGCTCCCTTCAGCCTAAGCTCTGCCAGACATTTGACACAGAGGTACAGCAGAACCAGCCACTGTTTCACCTTTTGCAGCATTAATTTGCATTCCCCATTTTGCCATCAAATCCCTTCCCAGTAAGTTACAATCAAAATTGTGAGCAAATAAAAATTCCCGCATTTCAAGGCAATCCCCCACATCTGCTAATAGTGGCTGAACAAAACACACTCGCTCATCATTCCCACTTAGTGCCTTAATAATTAAAATATTCCCTAGCATTTTTAGTTAGAAGATTCTGAGTGGATGAAGAGGCCCCTGTGTCCATCAGGAAAGGTCTCCTCTGGATCCAGAGCCACCCTGAATGTTCCCAAGGGCTGCAGTGTGGTGGGTCCCTGGTGTAATGGGAGCTGTGAGAGCGCTAAGAATCCGTGTCCATCAAGGGCTGGACTTGCTCGTGCTGAGGGTGCTCCTGTCTGTGCTTGCAGTGTCCTTGTGCCCTGCAGCTGGAAGGCTGATTCCTTGCCAGGGGCTGTTTGGGTGGGCTGTCCCCTGGCCAGGAGGGCAATGCCTGTGCCAGGTGCTTGTGGCCGAGGGTGTCCCCTGGGTGCTGGGGCCCCCTTGGGCCCTGGGCTTGATCCCTCAGGGGCTGTAGGAACTGTGCCATGGCCTTTGCCTTCAGCTTGGCCTTTTGCTCATCCCTTGCTGCATTCAGCTGCTGAGCCTTTGTGAGCAAGTGCTGCAGGGGCTTCTTGTGGCCCTGCTGCAGCCCCCCTCAGTGCCTGTGGGTGCTCATCCTGTGGCAGCTGCTGAGCTTTCTGCAAAATCCTTCCTTTCTCCAGGGACCCAGCACAAAATGCTTAAAAGATGATCTGGATCCTTGCAGGTCTAATCCCCATTTCTGAGCTGTTCCTTCCTGGTGCTGGCTGTGCTGAGGCTCCCCTCCCCAGCCCGTATCCCAGAGCCGGTCCCTGTCCTGCCGCAGTGTCCAAAGGCGGCCCCCCCGGCGGGCAGGGCCGGCAGCTCCACGGGGCCGGGCAGCGGCCGGGGCGTCCCGCAGCCTCCTGGGGGCCGGGGGCCACTGCCGGCCCTGCCCGGGGGGTGCTGGGGTCAGGCAGCGCCCGGCACTGAGCCCTGGCTGCCCCACAGCCCCGGCCTGGCCCCACAGCTCCCCACAGGCCCCCAGCCCGTGCTCCCGGTGTCGCAGCTCTGCGCCCGCTCCTGCCGCTCCCAGCTCAGAGAAACCCCCTGAAATCCTGACCTCCTCGTTTTGCTCTTCCTGGAATCTGGAGGTACAGAGGATCTGGATCAGCTGGTTTGGTGGTTTTAGCAGTAGCTAAAAATCACCAGAATACTTATTCATTTCTTGCTGTGAGTTATGGATTAGGAGAAGGGCAAATCAGGCTTAAAATTTAAAAGGAATAAAGAAATTTTATTCCTAGAGCTACAAAAATAAGAAACCCGAATAAAACCTCCAGACACGTTTTCTTCCCATCCCACCTTTTTCCTTGCCCAGCAGACAACATAGAGACAAAATCTGGTGTTTAAAGCAGTCCCAGCTGTACAATGGTCATTTCATCAGTCTTTGTAGAGAGAGTTCTCTCTTGTCATTCCATGGAGAGTTTTCCAGAAGAAAAACTGTTTCTTGTGGCTTTTCATTTCTCATGATTGGCCACTGCCCAGAAAAAACTCTGCCATCATTCCTTCCTCCCATTTCACACCACTCAGAGGTGCGTTCATGGGCCATGAACTCAAGGAGTATTATTTTAAGGATGAGTTATTCAAAGGCAAAGGTTCTCTTCATCTGTCTCTGTGATCATCTCTGGGAACAGAGGTTTTCTCTTTTCTTCCTGGGTGCCCAAGTATCTCCATCAACTCTCACTTTTCATTCTCTGTTCCAGCATCTCATGGGATCACAGCTACTCTACCATCTGCTTAGCTCATCAGTGGATACCTTTGCTCAGAGTTCATGGTTTGAATAGTTCATTCCACCTTATACTCTTTTCATGAATTAAAGGAGTTATTCAGAAACACTGTTCATATCCATGGCCTTACCAAAAGAGTATTTTAGCTTATTAAAGCATGTCCTCAATCTCCTTCCATCTGAGGCTTGATTCCTTCCTTCACTGACTTGGATGGTTTATGTTGTCTCTTTACATGATGATCACTCTCCCTTTCCTCTCTCTGGAAAAGGATTAAATCTGCAGGTCTCATCTGGGTAGTGAAAGGGTTTAAATCTGGTCCAAGTTTTGTGGATGATCAGGGGCAGAGGCTGGGGCTGTTTTTGATGGGTGATTTTTCAGTGGCTGTGCTGGGGGAGGGTGGCCAGCATCTCAGCACGCTGCAGGCCGATGGCTTCCCCTGCCCGTACTCGGCAGTTTCTGGTGAAATCCAGCGGCAGCAGAAATTTCAGCTGAGCCAGGGACCGGCCTGGCCCGGCAGTGCTGCTGTTCAGGGCTCAGCGGGCTTCCCGAGGGGCTCAGCCACTCTGGGAAAGGGCTCCTGCCAGTCTCCATCCCCTTCCCGGGAGCTGCTGGGCTCTGGCCCCACGCCCCCACCCCGAGGCCGTACAGGCTGTGGGGAAAGCGGGGAGGGAGGGGCCCGGCTGCACCAGAGCTCTGTTATGTTTTAAAGCCAGAAACACAAAAGACCCAAAAGCTCCTGGCTTTAGGGTTAAAAGGTGGTATTCACAAAGGTAATCTCACTTTTCATTGTTCAAACATACTATCAATTCTCAGAACTGGCCAGCTATTGGCCAGGTCTCAGGCAGAGAAGAAACTCCCAGCAGCCTCTCTCAGAGCCATCGTATTCGTGGATGTTTCCGACTTTTTTTCTTAAATGCCAACGCATCACAGCTGGCAAATTTGGAGGATAAGACCCTTCTGAAAAACATCCCAATCCTTTGTATTTTTCTCTACCCCCTCTTTTCTATCATCCCTTTTCTTACCCCATAACTTGCTCCTGTTGCTTCTTGCCTTAAGCACATTCCTGCACACTCCCTTTCAGCCAATCCCTTCCCAGCACACTAACACCATCCATCCCCGGTTGTCTAAATCCCTTCTGGACTTCCCTTCTTGCCCCCCGGGTGTCCATGTCCTTAATTCCCTCTGGGAGAATGTGCAAATGACCTCCACATGCTCCCAATGGACCCTTGAGAGATATTTTGGGGTCATCATCCCTTTGTCCAGGATGCCCCTCTAACATTCCATTTTCTCCCCTCAATGGTCCCACCTGGATCCCACCTGTGCCCTCCCCCGGGCCTTGGCGCCCCCCTTGAGGGGAATTTGGGGAGGTGGGAGGGGGGAGCGCCAAGGCCGGGCCCCCCCGCGCTGTGGTGGCGGGAGCGGCTGCAGTGGGGAGCGAGTGCGGGCGGAAGCGGCCGAGAGCCCAGCGCTGCCCCAGGCCGAGCTGGCCCAGCTCCATCCGTGCCCCTGCGGTGGGATGCTGTGGGACTGGGGGGGAAGAGGGAGGCGGCAGTGGGTGCTGGGCCTGGGGGCAGGAGGAGAAGGGAAGGAGAAGCAGGGCTGAAGAACAAAATGGTCAAACAATGCCTGTAGGAGCAGAAGGTGGGATTGTGCAGGAGAAGGAGGAAGAGGAGTGTGAGGAAGAGTAGGGACACAGGAAGAGGAAGCCGTACAAGGTTCCAGCCCTCCCTGTATCTGGAGCTCTGCCAGCTGCAGGAGTGTTGCACCTCCACATGCAGCAGATGACCGGGGAGGGGGATCCACGATTTTCACTGGGCTGAATCTTGGTGTTTCTGTGCTTTTTTTGGCTAAATGTTGGTGCTTTGGTTTTTTGCAGGGGCTGAATCTTTCTCTTTTGGAGGAGGTTTTGGCTGAATCTTGATGTTTGGGGAGTTTTTGATCTGTGCTGTGATGTTTGCAGGATGTTTGGGCTGAATGTTGTTTTTTTTTGAGGTTCTTACAGATACAAGTTGCCCAATGACTTCCTGAGATGAACTTGGGCAAGGAGGAACCCCCAGTCCAAGGCGGTCTCCTCTTGTTTTTTCCCCCCAAACCAGGATTTTTCGTTCCCAAACCGAGGCCAGATGGGGGAGAAGGAAAAGCCCTGGAGATGCCACACAATGAGGGGCTGCAAACCCAGCCCAGGGAGCTGTGAGGAGAAAGGACTCCCCCTCTCCTGGGAAGGCGACCAGAGATCCAGCCGGAGCTCAGAGCTGGGGGAGAAGCCTCATGGTGTGGAGAAGCCCCACAAGTGTTTGGAATGTGGGAAGGATTTCAGCCACAGCTCTGGCCTGCTCCAGCACCAGAGTATCCACACTGGGGAAAAGCCCTACAAGTGTGGGGAATGTGGGATGAGCTTCAGACGGAGCTCCTATCTGATCCGGCACCAGAGGATCCACACTGGGGAAAGACCCTACGAGTGTGGGGAATGTGGAAAGAGCTTCAGCCAGAGGTCCAACCTGAGGTATCACCAGAGGATCCACACTGGGGAACGGCCCAATGAGTGTGGGGAATGTGGGATGAGCTTTAGCATGAGTTCCAGCCTGATATATCACCAGAGGGTTCACACTGGGGAAAAGCCCTATGAATGCAGGGAATGTGGGAAGAGCTTCAGGAACAGCTCCAGCCTGATCCAGCACCAGAGGATCCACAGTGGGGAAAAGCCCTACACCTGCTTGGAATGTGGGAAAAGCTTCGGGCGGAGCTCCAGCCTTAGATATCACCAGCTCATCCACACTGGGGAGAGGCCCTATGAGTGTCCTGAGTGTGGGAAGAGGTTTCAGACCACCTCCACTCTCATCAAACATGAGCGGATTCACACAGACGAGAGGCCCTTCCGCTGCCCCGACTGTGGGAAGGGCTTCAAGCAAAACTCGAACCTCACTGTCCACCGGCGCATTCACACTGGGGAGAGGCCCTACGAGTGTCCCCAGTGTGGGAAGAGCTTCTCACAGAGCTGTAACTTGACCCAGCACCAACGGAGGCACCAGTAAGGGAAGCCCTGCGAGTGCCCCGAGTGCGGGAAGAGCTTCGTGCGCTGCTCCAGCTCCATCCCCCATGGGAGGATCGGCGTTGGATGATCCCCAGTGACCCCCGTTGGGCAGAGCCCTGGTGATCCGTGGTCCTGGTGATCCATGTTGGGAAGACACCTGGCTGGGAGGCTCCACATCCTCCTGGCTCTCTGTGAGCACCTGGATGAGCACAGGGGAGGAACATGCATTGGGACACAGACCAACAATGGGAATTCCTTGGGGGGAGTGGATTTGTTGACTTTGAATCCTAGAGAACCTTTTGCCGCTGCCTCAGGAGCTTTGTGGGCAGAGAAAAGGGCGTGACACCAGACTGGGGGAAGCACACACACTCCAGGGGAGGGAGACATGAGCCCTGGGACCCCTCCTCACCTTCTTGCAGAGGCAGAAGCCAAACCCCAGTGCCAGGAAGACGAAGCCCAACAAGGAGCCCCCGATCCCCGTCAGCATCTTGCTGCGGGTGTCGTCCGATGGCATGTCTGGGAGGTCTGCAGGGGTCAGGATCCCCCCCAAAACCTCTCACAGATGCCCCAAGCCCCTCCAGGGACCCTCCCAGTCTCCCCCAGCTCACCCAGGACCCTCTGAAATCTTCTTTGGAGTCACTGATTTTAAAATATGATGAATTAGAGAAAAATTAGAGATCTTAGCTGGAGACAGGACTTGCTGGAACTAGTTAGAGTCAATGATTAAGTTAGAAGCAGAATTTGAGATAATCAATCTCGGTCTTAGGTAAAAAATTACTTGTCATTGTATGTTTGTTCAGCTGTGCTTATAACGAGAAAAGAGAAACTGATGAATGCCTTCAGGAAGATCACAGACTTTACATCTGGAAACCCATTTTAAAGTCACAAGGGAGGAAACTGGAGTTGTACCAAATGTCATTTGTAATGTCAACCATTGTAAAGGTAGAAAGGTGAGAGTGAGGAAGAGCGGTTTTCCTTCATCTCTTGATGACCCCTCCTCACTAAAACGACCCCCTCCTCAAATTAGGGAGCCAACCACGCAGGCATAATGACTTTTTAATCTCATTACCGTGCTTTTTAATCCAAGGTGGGGAATGAGAGGTGTTAGCATTGTGAATATGTATTAGTATTTTGAATATTCAAGACTTCTGTAAATAAATACACACTGGAATCTTTTTTCAGCTTGCAGTGTGTATGAAGGGGATGACTCCTGCACTTGCCCAGTGCTGTGATTAAACATCCACTTTGTAACTTTAAACTGTTGGAGAGGTTTTTTGTCCATTAACAAATTGATGTTGATACTGGATCAATATTGCTATTTTGGTAAATCACTGCCAGTCTCTTCCCAGCCTCCCCAGGACCCACCAAAGCCCCTTCTGTTCCTCTCAGGATCCCACAGCCTGCTCCCAATTCCTCCCCACTGCCCCTGAACCCCCAAACCCTCTCCCAGTCCCTTCCCAGCCCCACCAGGACTCATCAAGACTCCTCCCAGTCTTTTCCCAGTGCAACCAACCTCATTCTAATCCCTGATTTCCAATCCCCAATCTCCTTCCAGCCCCTCCAGACTCACTCAAATCCCTCCCAGTGACACCCAGGGCCCCCAAACTCCCTCCCAGTGTCCATCAGGAACCCCAGAACCCCAACACCCTCCCCAACATCCTTCAAACCCCTTCCCAGCCATCCTAAGCACCTCAATCCCTTCCCCAGTTTAAACCAGTCTATCTCAAACTCCCTCCCAGTTCCTCCCAGCACACCCCAATCCCCCTCTGGGCCCCCCCAGTGCCTCCCCCGCTGCCCCCGGCGCTGTGGGGGCCGGGCCGTGCCCCAGTGCCGGCTCAGGGGGTGCTCCAGGCTGACGTGCTCCACCTGGCAGCTGGAGCTGAGCCCGCATTGCCGGGGGCGGTTTCCAGCAGCACCAGGAGCTGCTGGCTCCAGTCCCCGCTGGGGAGCACGGCAGTGGCCAGCACGTGGCCCGAGAGCTGCTGCTGGCCCTGGGAGCAGCTCAGCTGGATGTGGGCAGGGGAGAAATCCATCAGGGAGCAGAGCAGGCAGCCGGGGCCGGGCTGGGAGCTCGAGGGCACCAGCGAGATGGACACACTGGGGGCACTGGGAGAGACTGGAGAGAAGTGTGTGGCATTGAGAGGGACTGGGGTGGCACTGGGAGGGACTGGTGGCACTGGGAGGGACTGGGGGCACTGGGAGGGACTGTGGTGGTACTGGGATGGACTGGGAGAGCCACGGGAGCCATTGGGAGGGACAAGGGGCCCCGGGGATGGGCAGAAGGAAGGCTGAGGGCTCTGGGCTGATTCCCAGGGAGGTTTGGAGGGACACGGCCGGGCCCCTCTCCGTGCCCCGAGAGCAGCGGCCCGGACAGAAAAGTTCAGGAGCGGCAGGAGGTGTTTCTCAAGATTGATTTTAATCCTCATTCTCCTGGTCTGATTTGCTCAGTCCTAAGTTCAGTTCATTTCCCCATGTCGGGCTGTTGTGCCCGTGATGGTGATCTCTGAGTGACCTCTCCCTGCCCTTGTCCCGACCCACGAGGACTTGGATTTGTTTCAGTTCAGTGGAATTCATGGTGATTTGGGGGGAGCTGGAGCAAAGCAGCTGGAAAGCACAGTGGGCTTGACAGGGACTGAACCAGGGCAGGAGTTGGGGCTGCCTCGAGTGAGCTCTCACAGTGTGAACCTTCATGGGGTCTTTCTAAGGGAATTCTGTAGAAGATTGACATTCATTATTAAAAAGCAGTGTCACAAGTGGAGCTCTGCTTTCAGCTTGAAATGAGGGGATGGAACATGGGCACTGGGACTTCCATAACCTCAAGTTGTTCCTTGATACTGGACACTTTAGCTTTGGCAATCTGAAGCCCTTCAGCAGCAATGGCTCTGCCACCCCCTGGTTTCTGGCTCAGACCCAGCTCGGAGCTTGGACAAGGTCTGGGCTTTGTTCTCTTGAGCTTCGGAAGCCTCCCGGGAAGCACCAGCCCTCCCCAGCCCACCCTTGGTAGGACTTTTTCTTTTCTCTCTGCTGACGATTTTATCCCCAAAACTGCCGTGGGAACGTTGTATCCAAGCACATCCTCCAGCGCTGCACTTTCCTCCTGTGAATTCCCTGTGCAGGGAATGTGTCTGTGCTTTTCCCTGCTCTGTTGACTGACAAACAAACCTGAGCCCGTGGGACAGTCAGAGCTCCTTCATGCAATGAAATCAGGTTGTGTTGATCATGGCATGTTCTGGAGGAGCTTTTCTTGGTGTGTCTTGTGCTGCTGGAAATGACACAAGAGCCAGGAGGGAACAGAAGCTGCTGCTGCCCGTTGGCTCAGGGCCAGGGAACCAAGTTGTGCTCCCGTGCAGTTGGGCCCTGCTGGAAGCAGAGCCGCCTTTCCCTTGAGCAGCTCAAGCTTGTGACAGCTCCAAACAGGAAACCTCAGCAGAAAACTCTTCCTCCAAGCTCAGCTGCTTTCCCTCCTGCAGCTGTTTGGGAAAGAGCCTCAAAGCACAGACTCTGCTGGGAGCCATTGGTGCATTTCCTCCCTCCCGGCAGCAGCAGCAGCTCCTGAGCCCTTCACGGGCTCCTGTCCCCTCCCAAACCCTTCAGCTCCCTTTGAACTCTCAGCAGTCACTAACATATGCATTTCTTTCATATTTAAACTGCATTTAAACTTCTCTTTTTCTCTCCTGTCTATCTTTTTAATCTCCTCTTTATCTCCTTTAATCTCGTCAGCACCAGTAGGATGGGGATGGAGTCTTGGGGTGGGTGTGGGATGAACTGAGGATCCAGCAGAGAAGGGCAAGGCAGAGGGGAGAGGACTCAGCCAACCCTTCTCCTGCTCTCTCCTCCCCCAGGGTGCAGCTAAAGCAAGTCAGACTGGAAAGGATCCCACAAATGCTGTGTTCTCCTCCCTCTGAGCTTGGCTGGGGATCCTCAGCTTCAGCCTGGTGCAGTGATGGCTTAGATTTACTAATTTGAGTTTTTTGGCTACAGCACTAAATAATGTGGTGGGTTTAGTACTGGCTGAAATCTCCAGGGCACTTACTCATTTCTTGCTGTGACAGAAATTATTAGGAGAGAGGCAAAACAGGAATAAAGAAACTTTATTAACAGGACTACAAGAAAAAGAAACCAGAATTGAACTTTCAGAACACCTTTCCTCCCCCTGATTACCTTTTTTTTTGTTTTAACTGACAATGTAGAGATAGAACTTGGGATGCTACAACAGTATTCATTTTACAATAGTTTTTATTAGATTTTTTTATGTCATGGAGACTTTTTTACAAGGAACAGATTTTTTGTGTTTTTTTATTTTTACAAATCACAGCCGCCTGGGAAGAAATTTTGCTATCATGACATTTTTCTCATTTTTACAGCCCTCTGAGAGGTGTTTCTATGGGTTATGAATTCATGGGGTGTTATTTTAAGGATGAGTTGGTTGAAGGCAAAGGTTTTCTTCATCTGTTTTTGTGATCATCTTTGGAAACAGAAGGTTTTTTCTTCTCTCTTTGGGGGCAAAGGGCATTTTATTGTTTTTATTTATTTTTCTGTTCAAACTTTTTATGGGATTACAGTTACTTTAACATTTGTTCGGTTTCATTTATGGATGCTTTCATTTAGATTTACAGTTTGAATATTTTTTTATTCTTTTTTCATTAATTAAAGGAGATACTTTCATATATCATTGTTTATTTCTATGGCTTTACTAAAAGAATATTTTCATTTCAATTGCCATTTTTTCATTTCTTTTCTATTTAAGGTTTAACTTTTTTTTTACTGACTTTGATGTTTTTATGGGGTTTTTTTGTGTGTTGTTACTCTGTCCTTCTCTGTCCCTGGAGAGATGAACAAGGTTTGTAGGTCTCATCTCTGTATTGAAAGGGTTAATATCTTGCCCAGGCTCATAATCTTCCTAGTGTTCCAATAAATAGGTACTGTGAGGGATACATATCACAGGTGAGCACCCACTGCACAATCTGCTTTGGATTAAATCCCATCTCCGTCTTCATCAGCTCACAGTCACTGTGACACTATTCCTGCATGGAAGAAACAGGTTGGGATGCCCCTTTCTGCTTTTGGTCCTTTTTTTTGCTGCTGGAGGGACTGATAAGAACCTGAGCAGGCCGAACTACACCACATGAAAAGGACTTTTCTTCCTAGATTTACCATTTCATCGAGTAGTGAGAGGTTTTATTGTTTAATATTATTCAATTTCTTTTACATAAACAGTTTTTTCCACTTTTCTTGAAAGAATTTTTTTTTTCTGGAGTGGAGGAGTAGTTTGAATTTTGCTTTCCTGGGGGAACCCCATTTAAGGTTCTCTCCCAGATTTGCCCTAAACTAGGAAACATGGTCATCACATGGTCACGGTCCTCTCATGGTCATGGTCATGGTCATGGTCATCTCATGGTCATCTCTTGGTCTCAATATCTCATGTTCGTGGTTATCTCACAGTCGTAGTTGTGTCATCATTACAGTCATGGTCATTTCCTCATCACCATCATCTCATGCTCATGGTCAACTCGCCGTCATAGTCATCTCATGGTTGCCTCATGGTCGTGGTTATCTCACAGTCGTAGTTGTGTCATCATTACAGTCATGGTCATTTCCTCATCACCATCATCTCATGCTCATGGTCAACTCGCCGTCATAGTCATCTCATGGTTGCCTCATGGTCATGGTCATCTCCTTATCACCATCATCTCATTGTCATAGTCACTCCATGGTCACAATCATTTCATAGCCACGGTCATATTGTTGTCACCTCATGGTCATCTCTTAATCCAAATCACCTCATACCACAGGTGTGTCATGGTCATCTTATGGTCATTTCATGGGCATGTCATGGTCATCTCATGGCCACAATCATATCATGGTTGCCGCGGCAGTGTCGATGACAGGGGTGCCGCGACTACCCTGAAGAAGCCATCCTGAAAAGGACTGTCCAGGGGCACAGGCACGTCCTCTTCCCGGCGAGTGATCTCAGCTCAGCAGCAGCATGCAGGCAACACGGAGAGAGAGACTAGAGAGCTGTATGGCATTCCACTGAGAAGTAGCCTTTATTATAGCAGGGCCCTCAGTGAAGGGAGCCAGTGACAGCAGCTGCCTGAACTGGGGAAAAACCAGGGTATTTATAGAGGAGGAGAGGGGCAGGGGAAACTTGGATACATGTATCGGGGTGGACTGATAGGGAGGGAAACCAATGGGGTGTAACAAATTAACATGTTCAACTCAAAGGCCTCTGGGAGTGACACTTTTTCTCTGCATGATATAAAAGTGTCTTGCCTAGGAAGAAGCTCTCCAGGGGAGAGCCAAGATTTCTGAACTGGCCAGTTCCCTGGCCTCCACACATGGTCATCTTACAGTCATGGCTGTGTCACAGTCATGCTTATTTCATGGTTTTGGTCATCTCATTGTAATGACCATCTCATGGTCTTGATCACCACATGGCCATGGTGTGGTGTGGTCATCACTTGGTCACAATCACCACATGCTCATGGTCATGTCATGGTCATGTCCTGGTCATGGTCATCTCATTATTACTTCATGGTCAACTTATGGCCACAATCATATCATGGTCACCTCACAGCTGTGCTTGTGTCATGGGCATGGTTATCTCTTGGTCAACTCATAGTCAGAATCATGTCATGATCTCGATCATTTCATGGTTGTGGTTGTATTATGGTCACAGTCATGGTCATCTCATGGCCTTGATCACCACATGGCCATGGTTGTGTTGTGGTCATGTCTCGGTCACAGTCATCACATGCTCATAGTCACCCCATGGTCATGGTCGTGTCATGGTCACATTCATGGTCATCTCACTGTAATGGTCATCTTATGATCATGGGTGTGTCATGGTCATGATAATCTCATGATCATCTCATGATCATCTCATGGTCACAGTCATCTCACTGTAATGGTCATGTCCCAGTCACCTCATGATCATGGTCACACATGGCCATGGTGTGTTGTGGTCATCTCATGGTCATCTCTTGGTCACAATCATCTCATGCTCATGGTCACCTCATAGTCATGGTCATCTCATTGTAATGGTCATCCCATGATCATGATCATTCCATGGCCATGGTTGTGTCATGGTAACGGTCATGGTCATTGCACGGTTATGGTCATTTTATGATCATCTCATGATCAACTCATTTGCCACCATCTTATCATGGTCATCTCTCAGTGGTGGTTGGGTCGTGATCACGGTTATCTCATGATCTCACGTCCATCGCATGGTCGTTTCCTGATAGTCATCATCTCATCCTCTCAGTCATCTCATTGTCATGGTCATCTCATGGTCACAATCACATCATGGTCACCTCATGGCCATCTCGTGTTCACAATGATCTCATGAGCATGGTCATCTCATGGTCATCTCTTGGTCACAGTCATCACATGCTCAAAGTAATCTCACATTCATGGTCATCTCATCATGATGGTACATGACCATGGCTGTTTCATGGTCACAGTCAAGGTCATTGCATGTTCATGGCCATCTCATGGTCACAATCATGTCATGGTCATCTCACGGTCAACTCATGGCCAATCATAACATGGTCATTTCATGGTTGTAGTTGTGTCACAGTCACGGTCATCTCATGGTCATGGCCATTTCCTGATTACCATCATCTCATGGCCATGGTCATCATATGTAATGGTCATGGTTCTGTCAAGTTCATATCATGGTCATGGTCATCATATGGTCACGGTCATCTCAAGGTCATGGTTGTGTCATGGTCATGTCATGGTCCTGTTCATCTCATCATCATCTTGTGGTCATCTTATGGTCACTATCCTGTCATGGTCTTAATCCTGTCATGGTCTGTCGCCCTGAAAACTCAGCTTCTGAGCTTGCTAACATAGTTTTCTAAAGACTTTCCCAGGACAGTAACTGTAAACATAGATATTTGTACATTCTTTCTGTTACGCGTCTTGTGATGGACATCTCTCATGGCCAGTGCAGTGAGAAAGTGTTATCCTGACCATCCAATCCCTGGCTGTGGTCAGGAGCCTATAAATCCTGGAGGGAAAAATAAACTCTCTCTTCTTCTCACCACACCTCGACCTGTGTCCGTGTGATCTATTCATCTTCAGCGGCAACATCTGGTGAACCCCTACGTGTCTTGCACGTGTGTTACAGGGTACTGTCTAGCCTGTGGCTATGGCTCTTTTTGGGCTCTCTCCTACAGGGGGCCTGGCGATGGAGATACGGTATGCGGTGTTGGATCAGAGAGGGATTGATGTTTCGAATGCTGAGTTCCAGCGATTGTGTGAGTATGGCAGAGATGAGGGTTTTTTCCCTGTGGTTGAGGCCCTGTTTTCGAAGTCGGCTTGGGATGCTTTAGGCGATTCCCTGCTCGAGGCTCTGCTGCTCGATTATGAGCCCCAGCTGGTCCAGCTGCTAAGGGCTTGGCGGCAGTGCGCCCGTGTTTTGCATGGTCGCTCGCCCTCTTCTGTGAGTTCTGTGGCCGCTCTCTCTGATCTGGATGAGAGCGGCGACTCTGATTCCAGCTGTGGCAGCGAGGCGGAGTTTTCCCTCTCCCCCAGTGATGCGGAGCAGGTGGATGAGGCCCCGTCTCGCCCAGCACCCCGGCGGCGCCGGTCTGGGGCAGGGTTGGATTCCGGCCGGTGGGCTGTCAGAAGCACCGCGGAACGGGGGGATGTAACTCCACCGCGTCCGGCACCCCGGCGGTGTCGGGCTGGGGTGGGATCGCCTCCTTGGTGTGCTTTCCCGGCACAGGCCGATGGGGGGCCGCCTGAGCAGGGAGCGCCGCCGCCCCTGGGGGCGATGTCAGGGACGGTCCCCTGTCCCCGCTGTGGCTGGGCTGTGTCGTATCCCGCTGTGGGGGATGGGGCAGGCCCGGGCTCTGCGGCAGCGCCTGCGCACGCTGCTCCAAAGGGGGGCTGGCCGGTACCGGCTCCTGGCTTTCGCGCTCCCGACGGGATGTTGCTGGGGGCGCTGCCGAGCGTTGTCCCTCCCGCGCCGGATTTGTGCGACGTGAGGCCGGGTGCGGCGCGTTGTGTAGACGCTGGGCCGGCTGCCAGCTCCGGGGCATGGGTTTCTCCCCCTGCGAGCCCGGGACGGCCCCTGGGGGCGGAACGGGACGGTGCTGCGTCTCCACGGGCTACGCCCCAGCCGGCGCCGCGTTCCCCCCCCTAGCGGGAGGCAGGCCGCGCTGCGCCGGCTTCACCTCGCCCCGCCTCGCGTTCTCGGGCATCGCTGGCGCCTGCGGCTGGAGGCAGCCCCCCCCCGTCGCCTCCGGCGGCCCGGGCGGATCGAGGTCCCGCACTGTTTACCATTGGTTCGGGTGGTGATGCCGCGGGGACGAAGCCGGTGGCCCCCAAGGGGAAGGGATCCCGGGCTGCTAAGGCTTCTTCGGCTACCCGGTGGACCTTGCCTTCCTGCCAGATGACCGTGCGGCCGAAGCGTCCGAAAGCCTTTTGGGGTGCTGTGAGGGTTAAGGTTGATGAGGTTGAGGGCGGCCCCCTGGACGGCGAGGATGCCTCCTCAGACTCCACTGGTGTTACGGTGGCTGTGGCGCCAGATGCTGTGGTGCGGTCTTCCAGCCCGGTACCTGAGCCTGTCTCGGGGCACTCTCCAAGACGGGGAGCGGCAAGTGAGGCCGCTCCTCCAGGGGGGTACCAGGCATTTCCTGTGCTTCAGGATGGGACTCAAAAGACTCATCAGCCGTTACCCTGGAAGGCTTTGACAGATCTCCACGAGACGGCTGAAAAGCATGGCCTTGGATCGAACGAGGTTATGCAGGCTCTTCGAGGCATTGTGGGGGGTGTGCTGGTACCCTATGACATTCGGAATATAGCCCGTGTTGTTTTTCAGCCAGTGGAGTATGGCATTTTTGAGGGGGTATGGGCTGAGATGGCTTGTCAAGTGGTACTGCAGAATGCTGCCTTGGGTCAGCGAGATCCCAGGCAGGTGGCCGGTTCAGATGTTCTGCTGGGTAAGGATGTCTTTGCTGATGTTAATAGGCAGGTTAACCTTGACCCTCTTGTACTTGAGCAGTGTAAGGAGACCGGCGTGGCGGCGTTGGTGCGGACCTTAGAACTGGCCGCCCCCAAGGAGCCCTTTGCAACTGTTGTCCAGCGAGATGGCGAGTCTTTTCTGCGTTTTGCAAATCGGCTGACTGCTTCTGTGGAGCAGCAGGTGCAGGATGGTATGGCGAGGGAGATGATGCTTAAGACTCTCGCAAAGACTAATTGTAATGCCGCATGTCGGAGGGTCATTAGTGCGATCCCTGGTGATCCTTCACTGCCACAGATGGCGTGAGCCTGTGTAGAGGCTGGTGTCGATGTTGGAGAGACCCCTACTGTGGCTGCTGCGCAGCGGCCACCTTGGGTGAAGCTGCCGGGTGGGCAGCAACAACGGGGAACCACTCAGGCCGGCAAGAAGCAGAAGAAGAAGGCGCAGGGAGCCTCGGCTCCTCTGTATTACTGCGCCCGGTGTGGTAGGGCCAATCATGGGGCGGATGTGTGCAGGGCGACGGTCCATGTCAATGGTAAGTCTTTGACAGGCTCGGGAAACGAGAAGCCGAGCGCGAAGGGGAGACGCGCTCAGACACAAGTCTCTCTTCACACTCCGGAGCCAATGGAGGTCTGCTCAGCCGGCTTGTAGCCAGCACCTCCGGCTCTGCAGGCCTTGATGTCTGCACAGCAGACACGGTTGTCTTGGACTCTTGTAGGGTGCACAGGGTTCCTTTGGATGCCTCAGGCCCAGTGGGTGGAGGCATGAGGGCTCTTCTTGTGGGGAGATCTAGTGCCACTGCTCAGGGCATCATTGTGCACCTGGGAATCATTGATTCAGACTTCACGGGGCGGATTTATGCCATGGTTTCCACACTCACCCCTCCTGTTACTATCCCTGCGGGAACCAGACTTGCTCAACTTGTGCCCTTTAAGTCTTGTATTCGCAGGGCGGAAGGTCGGCAGCGGGGAACTGGCGGCTTTGGATCCACGGGGCCACCTCAGGTTCACTGGACTGCAGTTCTGGCAGCCAAGGATCGTCCTGAGCGGCTCTGCATCCTGTCCAACCCTGGTGAGACGCCATCAGAAGTCAGTCTCCGCGGGCTTCTTGACACTGGCGCAGATGTTACAATCATCGGATCTGCCGACTGGCCCTCGGGATGGCCCTTGGACCCGGTGCAGACGTCAGTTGTGGGGCTGGCAGGAGCTGTGCAATGCTATGTGAGCCGAAGGCCTGTGTTCGTCACGAACCCCGAGGGGGACACGGCCATGGTCTGGCCGTATGTCACGAAAGACTCCCGGTTAACACTCTGGGGGAGGGACGTTCTGGCTGCATGGGGGGTGCGTATGGGGACGGATTTTTGATGGGGGCCACTGTGTTGGAGGGTGCAGATTGTCCTACACCTCCCATACGTTGGTTGGTGGACAAACCCGTTTGGGAAAATCAGTGGCCCCTCTCTCAAGATAAGTTAGTCGCCCTCCGTGAATTGGTGCAGGAACAGTTGGACTAGGGTCATCTGGAGCCTTCAACCAGTCCCTGGAACACTCCTGTTTTCTGCATCAAGAAGAAGTCTGGGAAATGGAGGTTATTGCAAGACCTCCGGAAAGTTAATGCCGTGATGGAAAGCATGGGGGCATTGCAGGTTGGAATGCCATCGCCCACCATGCTTCCTGCTGATTGGCCCGTTCTCATTGCGGATCTGAAGGATTGTTTCTTCACAATTCCTTTGCATCCCGATGACAGACTGAAATTTGCTTTCTCAGTGCCGGCTATCAATAATGCTGAGCCTGCACAGAGATATCAATGGAGGGTTTTGCCGCAAGGCATGAGAAACTCACCGGCCCTTTGCCAATGGTATGTGGCTCGAGCCCTGTCTGGAGTTCGCGAGCAGTTTCCTGATGCTCATATTTATCATTATATGGATGACATCTTGGTGGCTGCGCCCACCCAGGATGAGCTGCTGAGGATACGGCCTCAGCTGCTCACTGCTTTGCATTCTTATGGGCTGCAAGTGGCTCCAGAAAAGGTTCAGCAACAACCTCCTTGGAAGTACTTAGGGATGAAAATTTTGGAATGGACAGTCCAACACCAGGAGGTGCAATTTGTGCATTCGGTGAAGACACTGAATGATGTTCAGAAATTGGTGGGTGTCGTTACTTGGTTGCGTCCCTACTTGGGACTGACCACGGCACAATTATCCCCCTTGTTTGGTCTATTGAAAGGGGACTCTGATTTAAAGTCACCTCGGACACTGACCCCGGAGGCACAGCAGGTACTGGAGGAGGTTCAGCGAGCGGTCTCCGCTCATCAGGTTCATCGCATTGACCCTTCCATTGATGTCGCTGTGTTCATTGTTACTCCAGATTTGCATCCTGCGGGTATCACTGGCCAGTGGAATGATGAGTGGTCTGATCCCTTGCATGTCCTAGAATGGATTTTCCTGCCCCATCAGCCGCAGAAGACGGCGACAACGATGTTTGAGCTGATAGCTCATTTGATAATTAAATGCCGACAACAGTGTTTACAATTGATGGGTGCAGATCCCGCAAAGATTGTGCTCCCGGTACCGCGGGAGGATTTTGATTGGAGCTTTGCAAACAGTATTTCCATGCAAAGTGCTCTGGAGAATTTTTCTGGGCACATCACTTACCATCTGCCCAGTCATAAGTTGCTGCAAGTGGCAAACTTCATAAAACTTTCTTTGCGGCCCAAACATAGTCAGGAGCCTGTGCAAGGCCCCACTGTCTTTACTGATGGTTCAGGGAGGACTGGAAAGGCCATTGCTACCTGGAAGGAAGGATCTGAGTGGCAAGTCTTGGAGAGTCGTGAGACTGGGTCAGCCCAATTGGTGGAATTACGGGCTGCCGTCATGGCGTTTCAGAAGTTTTCCCAGGAACCTTTCAATTTGGTCACAGATTCTGCCTACGTGGCCGATATAGCCCAGCGGTTGGGTCATTCAGTCTTGAAGGAGGTCAGCAATCCTGCCTTGTTTAATTTACTGAAGGCCCTGTGGAGTGCTATTCAGGCCCGGGTGCATCCATATTACGTTCTGCATGTGCGGAGTCACACCAATTTGCCAGGGTTTATTGCAGAGGGTAACGCAAGGGCTGACAAGTTGGCTAACCCTGCGTGGGTTGCACCTCAGCCTGATACGCTCAGCCAGGCCAAAGCATCGCATGGATTCTTCCATCAGAATGCACATACTTTGCAGAAACAGTTTCAGCTGACGTCAGCTGAGGCCCATGACATCGTTGAGTCTTGTGACGATTGTCATGCACTTGCTGCACCTCTGCCAGCAGGGGTAAACCCCAGGGACCTTTGGGCCTTGGAGCTTTGGCAGACAGATGTCACTCAGGTTGCCGAGTTTGGCCGGCTTCGGTATGTGCATGTCAGTGTGGACACTTTCTCCTCTGCCATGTGGGCTTCTGCTCACACGGGAGAAAAAACCTGCGATGTCATTGCCCACTGGAAGCAGGCCTTTGCTGTTTTGGGCGTGCCTTCTGCTGTGAAGACCGATAATGGTCCTGCTTACACCTCTCAGAAGGTGCGGCAGTTCCTGCAGTTGTGGGGTGTGTCACACAAGTTTGGTATCCCTCATTCTCCGACAGGTCAGGCTATCGTAGAACGCGCTCACGGTACGCTGAAGCGAGTTCTGCAGAAGCAGAAACGGGGAATGCAGGGCGAGACCCCGCACGGTCGGTTGGGGAAAGCTTTATATACCCTCCATCACCTCACGGTGCCGCAGAACTCCAGTAACCCGGTCATGTTGAACCACCACCTTTCTTTGCGGGCTTCGGATGAGACGCCTCAGCCTTGGGCAAAGGTTAGAGTGAGGAATCTCGTCACAAAACAGTGGGAGGGTCCCTATGACCTCATTGCTTCGAGGCAAGGGTATGCTTGCGTATCCACAGATACTGGGGTACGCTGGGTACCTGCGAAGTGTGTCCGTCCTGACCTGCAACCACAGAGGCAGCATTCGACCGGCGAGCGGGCTGGAGACCGTGACCAAATTGGAAGTCAGCGGATGGCTGGGTCATCGGATGAGGACTCAGATGTAGATGACATGCGTGCTCACCCCGATGGCCCATCCACGAGCAGGTGTTGATGTTGGACAATTGTGTCATTTATTTTGAGTTTTGTTGTTCTTTCTGGTTCTTGTTTTTTGGGTTTTTTGGTTTTTTTGTTTTGTTTTTTTTAATAATAACGAAAGGGTGAGATATCACCCTGAAATTACAGCCTTCTGATTGTATGGAGTATTGTATTTTTTCCTGTTATTTACCTTTTGATTGCTTATAATGTTGCTAGTTTCTTTGTTCATTTTTCTTTTTTCTTTTCTTTTTATTAAACCGAAAAGGGTGAGATGTCGCCCTGAAAACTCAGCTTCTGAGCTTGCTAACATAGTTTTCTAAAGACTTTCCCAGGACAGTAACTGTAAACATAGATATGTGTACATTCTTTCTGTTACACGTCTTGTGATGGACATCTCTCATGGCCAGTGCTGTGAGAAAGTGTTATCCTGACCATCCAATCCCTGGCTGTGGTCAGGAGCCTATAAATCCTGGAGGGAAAAATAAACTCTCTCTTCTTCTCACTACACCTCGACCTGTGTCCGTGTGATCTATTCATCTTCAGCGGCAACAATGGTCATGTTATGGCTATCTCACAGTCGTGGTCATCTCATAGTCATGGTCATCTCATGGTCATCTCAGAATCACCTCATGGTCACAATGGTCTCATGGCCATGGTTGTGTTGTGGTCATCTCTTGGTCACAATCATCACATGCTCATAGTTGCCTCATTATGGTCATCTCATGGTCATTGTTGTATCAAAGCCATGGTCATCTCTTGCTCATCTCATGGTCATTATGACCCCATGACCATGGTTAAGTCATGGTCATCTCATGGTCATCTCATGACCTTGATCACCTCATGGCTATGTCATGGTCATGAAATCCTCATGGTCATCTCGTGGTCATCTTATGGCCACAGTTATGTCTTGGCTACAGTCATAGTCATGCCATGGTCATGGTTATTTCCTGAGCAACATCATCTCGTGTTCATTGTCGTCTCCTGATCACAATCATCTCATGCTCATGGTCCTCTCATGGTCACGATCTCATGCTCATGATTGTGTCGTGGTCATCTGATGGTCACAGTCCTCTCATGGTCACCTCATGATCATCTCATGGTCAACTCATGGCCACAATCATCTCATGGTCATCTATGGTCATGATTGTGTTGTGGTCACAGTCATGGTCATCACACGGTCACGATCACCTCACAATCATATCATGGTCAACTCATGGCCACAATCATATCATGGCTATGCCAGGATCATAGCTGACTCATCTCATGGTCACAGTCGCGGCCATCTCATGGTCACAGTCATGGCCATCTCATGGTTGTGAGACACGGACTTCCTTGCTTGCTTCAAAGATCCTTTATTGTAACCAACCGAGCCTTTTTATACTCGAAACCTAACCCAAAATTATCCAAACTTAACCAAACCTAACCGAAACTTAACTCAAACTTAACCAAACCTAACTCAAACTCAACCAAACCTGACCCAAACTCAACCAAACTTAACTAAACCGAACCAAGCACGCATTGGCTGCCTGCCACTGCGGTATTGCTGTTGATGTGTCCCTTTACCCAATCAGCTCTCTGATCATGTGGTGGCCACGCATCTCCCCAGCCAATCACTGCCTCACCCATGAGATGACCACCAGCCTACTCGTGGACCATCTGACCTGCAGCTGAACCCTTCCCAGAGTGCTTTTTGGGGAACAAAACTGAACGGAAGTAACCAGGATTTAACAGAGGTGGAAAAGGTCCTTATTCTGTAAGGGTTTTCTTATTTCCCACAGTTACGGTCATCACCATCATCTTATGGTCATGGTCATCTCATGGTCATCTCACAGTCACCTCATGGTCACAATCATCTCACAGCCATGGTTGTGTCATGATCATCTCATGGTCTTGATCACCACACAGCCATGGTGTGGTGTGGTCACCTCTTGGTCAAGATCATGCCATGGTCACAGTCATGGTCATCTCAAGGCCTTCATCATTTCATGGCCATGGTGGTGTCATGGTTATCTCATGGTCATATCATTGTCACGATCATCTTATGGTCATCTTGTGGTCACAGTCATTTCCTGATCACCATCATTTTATGCTCATGGTCATCTCACTGTAATGGCCATCTCATGATCATGTCATTGTCACCTCATGGTCATCTCATGGCCACGATCACGTCAGGGTCACCTCAAGGCCACAGGTGTCCCATGGCCAAGCTACGGTCATCTCTTGGTCCAAATCATCTCATGGTCAAGGTTGTGGTTGTGTCATGGTCATGGTGATCTCCTGGCCATGGTCACAGCCATGGTCACGGTCATGGTCACAGTCATGGTCATCCCATGGCCATGGTCATCTCAGGGTTGTGTCACTCATGGTCACTCTCATCTCACGGCCATCTTGTGCTCGTGTCATGGCTGTGGTCATAGCCAGGGAACCTCTCTATGATCCCAAGTACCAATTTTGGGACACTCAAGGACACTTGGGGACAGTGAGGCCTGGTCTGACCCCTCCCCCCATCCCACTGCCCCTCCATGAGCCCGATGTGGCCAAACCCTTCTGGGGACACTTTGGACATGAGACACTGCGTGGGAAATAAATCCTGGGGGGTGGACCTGGGCATGAGTAGCACGTCCCCACACTGCTCCTGGTGTCCCCAACCCAGTCTTGGTGTCCCCAACCCATTCCTTGTGTCCCCAACCCGCTCCTGATGTCCCTAACCTCTCCTGGTGTCCTTATTCCCATTTTTGGTGCCACATCCTGGTGCTGCTGTCCCCACCCCAGTTCCTGGATTCCCCACCCCAGTTCCTGGTGTCCCCATTCCCATTCCTGCTGTTCCCATCCCTGCTCCCAGTGTCACAAACCTATCCCCAGTGTCCCATCCCTGTCCCCAGTGTCCCCATCACTGTCCCCAGTGTCCCCACTCACACCCCAGGCTCCCAGAGAGGAACTGCTGGACACTGGAGGAGGAACCCAGATTTCTTGCCCCAAGCAGGATTTCTTGCCCCAAGCAGGATAATTTCACACCAGAACTAAAGCATCAGGAATATTTGTGGGTTTTGGCTCTAAAACATTGGAAAACGGGAAATCGATCCGTTAGCAAGAGCTGTGGGGTGGGTGGCAGCAGTGGGATGAGCTCTGCTGGCAGCTCTCGGCTTACCCGGGAAGAGGGAAAGGGCCAGATCCAGCTCTGTGGATCGCTCCAGCGGTGATTCCTGCCGGGTTTAGAGAGGGTCACGGTGTCACCCTGTCCTTGTCCCCATTTCACAGGATGGACCTGGCCGGAGCCCATGGGGAGCAGGAGCTGCTCTAGAATCCCACCTGATCCTGCCTCAATCCTGCTTCATCCATTCTGCACCAGTCCTGCTCCATCCATCCTACCTGATCCCGCCCCAATCCTGCTCCATCCATTTCACCCAATCCCATACTGAAATCCCTCCCTGATTCCACTCCATCCATCCCGCACCAATCCCTCTCTGGAGTCCCGACTTGATCCTGCCCCAATAATTCCACCTGATCCCACTGTATCCATCCCACCCAATCCTTCTCCATCCATCCATCCATCCATCCATCCATCCATCCATCCATCCATCCATCCATCCATCCCACTTGATCCTGCCACATCCACCCTACCCCAATCCCTCTCGGGAATCCCAACATGATCCTGCTCCATCCATCCCAACTAATCCCACACTGGAATCCTGCCTTGATCCAGAATCCCACCTGATCCCTCCCCATCCCTCCTGCCCCAATCCTGCTCCATTCCATCCCACCTGATTCTTCTCTGGAATCCAGCCCTGATCCCTCTCCATCCATTCCACACCAATCCTGCTCCATCCATCCCACCTGATCCTGCTCCAGAATCCAGCACTGATTCCACTCAACAATTCCATCTGATCCTGCTCTGGATCCCTGCTCTGATCCGGAATCCCTCCCTGATCCCAGTCCATCCATCCTGCCCTGATCCCCCTCTGGAATCCTACCCCAATCCTGCTCCATAAATGTGGTTCAGCCATTCATTTCCATGTCCCTTCCTGCAGAAAGAGAAGATCTGTGAGATTCCAGAATGGATCACACACCGGGATTAACCCCAGGATCCACCCTGGGATGCACAAAGAGGGGATCCAAAGCTGGATTCACCACTGGAACTCACTGGCTGGCGGGTTGTATCCATTCCTGTCCCTCCTCCCTGTGGAAAAACAGCGGGATCAGTGTGGGTGCTGCATTCCCAGAACGGTGCCGGATGGATCCGTGCCCCTTCCCGACCCCCATCCTGTGTGTTACCGGATTGAAGCCTCCAGACACCGAATCCAATGAAGACAAGGACGAGGATGGCAGCAATGATGGACACAGCGATCACCACGGCGAGATTCCCACCAGATGTCAGCTCTGGGAAACGTGGGACAGTGAGGAGGAGAAGCAGAATCCCCATTCCAGGGTTCCAAATCCCCAATTCCCACATTCCCAGCGTCACCCCAAGTGAAGATCTTAGGTTCCAGCATTCCGGGATGCTCCACCCCGGCACTGGTACTGCTCCCACTCCTCCGGCAGCGCCTCGATCCTGGCCCAGGTGTGGGAGGTGCCGTCGCTGTTGGGAACAATCCCACCCCACTCCGTCTTCTGAACCTGGATTTCACCCCCCTTCATCCAGTGGACTGCGATGGTGTTGGGATAGAATCCGTACATGTGGCAGGATAGGATCAGTGTCCCATGTTCCTCTTTTCCAGACACATGGACGTCAGGAACCACTGGAATGGGATAATGGTGGAACTCATGCATGGAATTCCATGGGAATGGGATGGGGGCGATATCTGTCCATGGAATTCCCACAGGAATTATAATGTTCCCAAGTCCTCCATTCCCAAATCCCAAATTCCCACCCACCTTTGCACTCCAGCTCTTTCTGCCCATATCTGATGTATTTCCGGAGCCATTCTGGGCAGACGTGTTTCAGGTAATTCTCCAGCCCCTCAGCCACATTCCCTTTTTCTTTCCAGAGTCTCCGGGTGATCTCAGCAGCATTGTCGGCCTCCACGAAGCTCTTGTATCTCAACTTGAAGGAAATGAAATCTTGCCCATCGTAGCCGTACCAACTGGATCCACAGACACTCCCATTGTCCAGGAGGTCACAGCCGTAAAGCCACTGGGAGGTGTGGAGACATGGGGGGATTGTACCAACAGAGACACATGGAATTGTGTCCCCAGCCCCACAGATCCCATTCCATCCACATAGATCCCAGCCCCATGGACCTCCATCCCAGTCCCACGGCTATCCACCCCAGTCCCACAATTCCCATTCCAGCTGCACAGGTCCCATCCCAGCCCCATAGGATCCCCCATTCCAGCTCTACAATTCCCATTCCAGCCCCATGGATCCCATCTCAGCCCCATGGATCCCATCCCAGCCACACAGATCCCCCTACTCACCCTCACTCTGGTTGTACCGGTGTCGCAGCGTCTCCAGGTTTCTGGCAACTATGTGCTGGTTCCCCACAGCAATCTGGGTCTGGCTCTCCCAATATCCCATCTCAGCTCCATCCTCCATCCACTGCATCAGCGTCTCCACTGGCCCTGCTCGCTGTCGTAGCGCGTGAAGGGGATCCCGTCCACGAACCCCAAAGCCATGAACTGGGGGACCCCCGGGCTGGGCTCTGACACCGCCACATGCAGGTAATGCAGGGAGTGGAGAACTGGGGGGACACGGAGATTTGGGGGGGGCTGAGGGGGTCATGAATCAATGAAAGGGGAACTGGGAGAGCCAGGAAGGGGTTTGGGGATCCTGGGGACAAGGAAAGGGGGTCCAGGGGTGGGAGAGGTGGGGTGGACAGGAAAGGGCATGCAGGGGAGTCCTGGTGTCCAGGGGCTCAGGGGGTTCCAGAGTTATGGAAGGGGGGGTGCAGGGACTAGGAGAGGTGGGGTGGGGGTTCCAGCAGGTCCCTGTGCCCAGGAAAGGGGGTCCAGGGGTCCCCAGTGCCAAGGAAAAAGGTCACGAGGTGGGGAGAACTGGGATGGCTGGAATAGGGGGCTCGGGGGTCCTTAATGCAGAGGAAAGGGGGGGTGAGAACTGAGAAAAGCAGGAATTGGGGTCTGGGGGGGGTCTCAGAGTGAAGGAAAAGGAGGGGTCTGAAGACTGGGAAAGGCGGGATGAATGGGAAAGGGGGTGTGGGAGGGATTGGTACAGGATAAAGGAGTGCAGGGGTGGGGTCCCAGTGCTCGGGACTGGAAATTCAGGGGGGGTCCCAGGGACCAGAACCCCCTCTGGGACCCTACAAGACACCCCAGAGACCCTCCCAAACCCCCTGGGACCCCAAACAGGACGAGCAGGGGGTGAAGAACTGGGGGGACGCAGAGATTTGGGGGTCTGGGGGCGTCCAAAGGTCAGGAAGCGTAATCGGGAGAGCCAGGAAAGGTCCAAGGTTCAAGGAAGGGGCTGGGAGAGGCGCAATGGGGGATCCAGGGGGTCCCTGTGCCCACGAAAGGGGGTCCAGGGGTCCTGGGGTTGAGGAGAGCGGGGTCTGGGAGCTGGGAAAGGCAGGAATGGGGGTCCAGGGGGTCCCTGGGTGACGGGAAAGGGGGGCTGGGGCGGGGAGAGGCGGGCGGATCCGGGGGACGCAGTTCAGGAGAAGGGAAAGCGAGAGGGGAGGAAAGGGGGAATTCCAGGGAATTCATCTTGTAATAAATGGAATTGATTTGGGCTGACTAAATTGTAACTGTTATTAAAGTTATTATTAAAGGCAATGAAAAGAATCAGTGTTACGAGGCAGATGTACCCCCTTTACAGATGTTACATGTTAAAATTGAGGTACAGGATATAGTTTGGAAAATAAGTGATGTCTCAAGACTAAAACAGCCTTGAGATGGACAAAATTAGAACGATTTTAGGCATTGGGCCTGAAAATCAGAAAATATCAGATTAATTAGACTTACATAACACAGCACTTTGTATGCACACGCAAACCTGTAAGGTTATCCAAAGGACGAGGAAGAGGAGAATCCTTCGCCAAAAGACCCCCAAAAGAAGACTGAAGACCCCCTAACAACAAGTGAAGCATGTGCCGTGAAGAAAAGTGATGTAAAGTCAGAAAAATTGGAAATAGGAGGAAACTTATGGGAAACGTTAATGAATATGTATAAGCATACAGTATATAAGTTTAGCTTGAAGTGCTTTGTTTTGTACATGAGGCAGGGTGATAAACCTTCTCTGTACCCCGGTCGGTTTTGCTTATGCTTTAATCATATTTAATTACTGGCAAATTATATATATAAATTGTAATTTTTTGCTAAATTATGTTCTTTTACTAAACTGTATTCTTTTATACCAAATTACTATTCCATTTACTAAATTGTATTCATTTTTGATTAAACTGCCATTAACCCAAGGAACCTAGTTGTCAAAATTGTAATTTCATTGATAACAACCGGTGAGGCGGCGGCGGAGCTCGGAGGCGGCCCCAGCCATCGCAGGTGGGAGCCGCGCTCGGTTCTGCGGGGGCTCGGGGCTCGCTGCGGGCCCGGGAGGGGGCGGCAGGGGGCTGTGGCGGGTGGCTTGTGCCGTGGCCGGCCCGTGTTGGCCCTGGGCTGAGGGCGCTGCGGGAGCGGCTGCCCGCGGTCTCCTTGCCGCTGGGGCCTCGGCAGGAGGCGGTGGCGGAGCAGCGCTGGCTCGTCCCGCTTCGTGTCGGGAGGCCGGAGGTGGCTGCGCTGTGCCCGGGACGCTGCGCTGGGGCCGCCTCCGAGCTCCGCCGCCGCCTCACCGGGCTCCGGCCGCTGCTGCCGCCGCTGCCGGGCCCGCACAGACGCTCCGGCAATGGCGGCTCTCCTGCCCCACGGCCGCCCTGGGGGCGCCAGCGGGGCCGGGCTTGTCCCCGCTCTGCCCAATCAGCGCGCGCCAGAGCCACGAGTGACGGCAGAAGCAGCCAATCGCAGCCAGCGGCGGGCTCTGCACACGGCACGGCCTCGCCTCCCTTGGGCTGAGCTCCGCCATTTCTCGTTAGCCTGGGCTGAGGAGCGGCCCCGGCGCTGGGCCCGGCCCGGGCAGGAGGCCAAGGAAGCGCCGCTGCGCTGAAGCGCCGGGAGCTCGGGGTGCCCGGGAGCTTAGGGCGCTGCGAGCTGGGGGTGAGTCCGGGATGGAGCAGGGGATGCCGGAGCGAGGCCAAAACTCTGTGACTCTGCTTCCTGCCCCGGGCGGGGAGCAGAACACACAAGGAAAAGCTCGGGGGTCGGGATGAGGGTGGGGACAGTTATAAATTGTTGTGACTGAATAAAAAGGGACAATTTAAATTATTACTCATAAAAACCAATTTTATTAATTTGACAAGCGGTAAAAGCAAGCAAAAGGCCAGCTAACTGGGGCGAGCTGGGGAACGCTGCTCTACTTCAGCATCTCCACCCACGGTGCGCGCTTTAGCTGGGGAGGTTTCCCTTTATACACTCCCTGTGTCGGTGTCTTCCTGAATCGCGTCGGCGCCTGCGCCAGCTGTGGCTAGAGGGTCTTCTTCTGCCTCCCGGTGGTCGTGGGGTGAAGGCTTGCAGTCTTCCTCAGTCCATGATCGGGCGTTGGTCTTATGACAGTTAGGCAGTTCTCCTTAATAAGGAGATGTTCTAATTTTTGTTTGTGCCACTGGATGCTGTGGTCTAACTTCTCTGCAGCTGCTGTAGTCTGGCATCTCTGCAACTTCAGCTTTTTCTTTCTACAACCGTAGGTTGTGGCTTGGCATTTCTACAGTGTTAGGTCCTAAAACAGCTTCAGCAATTACATTATACTTAGACTAATTATATTAAATGAAATTTGATGAACATTAGCAATCTATTACAGGGACAGTTCAATCCTTGGTCACGGGCACAGCACACCTGACTTGGGGAAATTAATTGAATTCATTATCAAACATGTCAGAGCAAGAAAATGAGAAGTAAAGTAATTCCTACGGAAATCCATCTTCCCCCCAGCTCTCCCTCCTTCCCGGGCTTAACTTTCTGCCCCTCTCCGTCCCCCTCCCCGCCCAGAGGCACAGGGATGGGGGTCACAGTCAGGTCATGTCAGTGCCTCCCCCTGGGGGACAGGAATCCTTGTCCTGCTGCAGCCTGGGGTCCCTGCCAGGGGACAGAGTCCCTCAGGACCAGGCTGCTCCAGCAGGGATCGCCGGGGGATCCCCAAGTCCGGCCAGGAGCCACTTCCATGGCTCTGCAGGGGCTTCCCCCGGGCTCGGGGCCTCTCTCAGGCACCCCCTGCTCCGGCCCGGCCTCATTGCCCCCCTCACCCCCCCCATGCAGCGAGTGCCCGGGCAGGGAGATCCACGATTTTCATGGGGCTGAATCTTGGAGTTTCTGAGCTTTATTGGGCTAAATGTTGGTGCTTTGGTTTTTTTGTGGGGGTTGAATCTTTCTATGTTGGGGGGATATCAGACTTCTGGTGTTTTGGAAGTTTTTTATCTGTCTTGATGTTTGGAGGATTTTTTGGGCTGAATCTTGGTGTCTTAGAGGTTCTTACAGACACTAGATGCCCAATGACTTCCTGAGATGAACTTGGGAAAGGAGAAACCCTCAGCCCAAGGTGCTCTCCTTTCTTTTTTTCCCCCAAACCAGGATTTTTCATTCCCAAGCTGTGGCCAGATGGAGGAGGAGGAAAAGCCCTGGAGATCTCGCACAAGGAGGGGCTGCAAACCCAGCCCAGGGAGCTGTGAGGAGGAAAGATCCTCCCTGTGCCAGGAACACGGCCAGAGATCCAGCCAGAGCTCAGAGCAGGGGGAGAACCCCCACAAGTTCTTGGAATGTGGGAAAGATTTCAGCCACAGCTCCAGCCTGCTCCGGCACCAGGTGATCCACACTGGGGAAAAGCCCTATGAGTGTGGGGAATGTGGAAAGAGTTTCAGCTGCCGCTCCAAACTGAGGGCACACCAGGTGATCCACAGTGGGGAAAGACCCTATGAGTGTGGGAGATGTGGGAAGAGCTTCAGAGATACCTCTGACCTGATGAGACACCAGGTGATCCACACAGGGGAACTGCCCTACACCTGCTTGGAATGTGGGAAGAGCTTTGGGTGGAGCTCAAATCTGAGGAAACACCAGCTCATCCACACCAGGGAGAGGCCGTACAAGTGTCCCAAGTGCGGGAAGAGTTTTCGGACCAGCTCCCATGTCCTCGTACATGAGCGGATTCACACAGAGGAGAGGCCCTTCCGCTGCCCCGACTGCGGGAAGGGCTTCAAGCACAGTTCCCACCTCACCGTCCACCGGCGCATCCACACTGGGGAGAGGCCCTACGAGTGTCCCCAGTGTGGGAAGAGCTTCTCCAGGGGCTATCACTTGACCCAACACCAACGGAGGCACCAGTAAGGGAAGCCCTGCGAGTGCCCCGAGTGCGGGAAGAGCTTCGTGCGCTGCTCCAGCTCCATCCCCCATGGGAGGATCGGCGTTGGATGATCCCCAGTGACCCCCGTTGGGCAGAGCCCTGGTGATCCGTGGTCCTGGTGATCCGTGTTGGGAAGACACCTGGCTGGGAGGCTCCACATCTTTCTGGCTCCCTGTGGGCACCTGGATGAACACCAGGGCAGGAACATCCACTGGGACACAGACCAACAATGGGAATTCCTTGGGGGGAGTGGATTTGTTGACTTTCAATCCCAGAAAATCTTTTGCATTCAATCCACCTATCTTCTGGTGGCATCAAGGAGGTCTTGGAGGTCTTGTCCAACCTCAGTGATTCCACAATTTTCATTTCCTATTGCCCAGAGGTGTCTTCCACAGCCAGATGTCGATGAAATGGGTCAAAGACCAAGATTTTGGAGATAGTGGTGTGGAAAGCCTTCCAAAAAATGTTATTCCCTTCCACCCAAGCACGGGGATCCTCAGCTGGCAGAAATCCTTTCAATATGGCCTGATTGGCTTTTCATTTTTCTTTATCCCTTCAAAATATCCAACTTTGGGGTGAAAATAAAGACATTGAACTAACACGTGCGGGAGGACATTGAGACACATAGACATGGTGGGACATAGACATGGGGAGTGACATGGGGACACATGGACAGGGACATGGCCATTCATGGGGCATGGGGGGACACATGCACAGATGGAGACGTGGTGGACAATGCCAATGATGGAAACACAGTGGGGACACAGCCATGGGTGAGGACATGGTGGGACATGGCCAGTGACATGTGGGGCCATGGCCATGGCTGCTGCCATGGGGGGAACTGGCAGGGGCTGTGGGGGATGCTGGGTTTGAGGGAGTTGACGGTTCCTGGCAGGGACTTGGGGCTTGCTGAGGGCTTTGGGGAGCCCAGGCCGAGCGGCTGCGGCTGCGCTGGGAGCCCCTGGCGGAGGTTCTGGGGCAGCTGCTCAAGGACCCCCTGGCCTGGAGCCCCAGCCGGGCATTGGGCTCCTGGAAGGGAATGAACGTCCTTGTGCCCAGGAGGGAAATCCCAGCACCCCCAGGGTGTGGGGGGCAGCTGAGAGGCCACAGCAGGGAGGGGAAAGCCAGACAGAGCTGTCCCCCTCCAGAACTGCACCCCAAAAATCCCCAAAGTCAGAGATTTCTCATAGGAAAAAGCTGCCAGGAGGTGCCTGAATTGAGGGGAAGGGGATATGGGAATCCCAGACTGAGGGACCTGGAACCACCAAAGTCAGGCATGAGGGATGGGGCTGGTGGTGTGGGGGACACTGGAGAAGGGGTGGAAGTGCAGGGGAAATGAGGTTGGCTGGGACCCCCAAATGGTGTTGGAGGGATCCACTCCTCCTTCTTCTTCATCCTGCCTCCTCGTCTTGTGCCTTTCTTCCACTCATTCCTCTGCCCTCCTCCTCAATCCCTTGACCTGTTCCCCCCAGGCCCAGCGCCCACCCTTGGCCTCACCTTTTCCCAACGCCTCCTCATCCCATGGGAGGAGCCGGGATGGAGCCGGGGCAGGTTGGGCTGGGGCAGCGCTGGGCTCTTGGCCTGGGCTCCCCCCATGCACCCCCTCCCCAGATTTCCCTGGCAGCTTTGGGGTGTCCCAGTGCCTTTTGGGGTTCAATGGGTTCCCTGCTGGTGTTCTGGTGCTTCCCAAGGAGTCCCAGAGCGGGGTGACACGGGGGAGACACATGGGGGTCCCCATTCCCAGGGCGAAGTGGGAAGCTTTATTGGGAACACTGGGAGCAGCCAGGTGTGGGCAGAGTGGCAACAGGGCTGAGGGGGGACACACAACCCCCCCCCCCCAAAATCAGTGCAAGGACAGAGTGGGGGTCCCGGCCGGGCCTGAGGCCATGGGGAGGGGCTGCTGCCCCTGCCGGCTCAGGAGCTCTGTGGGCAGAGAAAAGGGGGTGACACCAGGCTGGGGGTCCCTGGAGGGAGCACACATGTTCACCCACATCCCACTGGCCCCCCGACAGGTGAGCTCACAGCACCACCAGTACCACCAGTACAGCCCCAGCTCCCCCACATGCCCCATCCCCAGTGCCAGGCAGGGGCCACCAGCCCCAAAGCAGCAGCGCTGGGCCAGAGGGGTCCTGCCCTGCACAGTGCTGGGAGCACCAGTCCAGGCCAGTTCGAAGTGTGGGTGGAGAACATCAAAACCCACAAAAGTGGGGGTCCACCACAAGTGTTGGGGAAGGTGAAACAGGGAAACCTTATGAATGTGATGGTTTAACAAAAGATTCTGAAAATATGAAGGCTAGAATCAAAGTAGAAATGAAAGCCTGCTTTGAGTCATAGGATACTGAGTACTGGTTAACCAAAGAACAATAGCCTAGCCAGCTAAAGGAGAATCCCTGTTGATAAAACAATGTCCTTCTGCTGATAAAGAATGCAAAGGTCAAGAAGCAAGGAAAGAACTTTTAAGGTTTTGTAGAATCTAAAATGCAACACTGTATGTTAATATAGGGAAGCGCATAGGCTGTATGTAAATTCTTTAGTGGGTGTGTCTCATGGTGATTGGTTTCTAAGAATTAGAATATTCACGATAGAAAAAGATATATCGGATTGTAACAAGAACTTTGCTCTCTTAACTCTGACCCCTTACCTCTTACTCCTTTACCCCTCTCCCCCACTCCTAACTCTCAGCCCCCTCTCCCTGCTCCTACCCCTCTCGTCTTCCCTGCTCTCTCCCTCTGCTTTTTCCCTCTTTCCCTCTGCTCTCTTACTCCCTCCCTCCCCCATCCAACCTCACCTCCCCTGCTCTACCTGTTCTCTCTCCCCTCCCCCTGACCACGTGGACGCCGAGGCTGGTGGCGGACACGGGTCTCCTCTCCTTTTACCCTTATAATAAATTGCTTATACTTGAACAGCTTGACCCTGGAGAAGTCTCTCACCGCGAGCGAGAATTTTTACACTCCAATACACAAGCCATTTAGAACCCCTGAAAATGCTGAAAAACAGGATTTTCCCAAAAAAGAGGTCACCTTCACCTTCTAAACTGAGTGGGAAACCCCCCAAAGCCCTTTATAACCCCCCAAAATAGGGAAAAAGCAGCAGGATCTTCCCTAGTACGGGTTCCCTATGTCCTTCCATGTGGGGCCACACTCCAATGTCAGAGCCAGGTGCCTTCCCCTTCCAAGTTACTCCTCCCTCAGGATTGGAAGGTGCCCCAAAACCTCTTTAGTAACCAGATCACCCCAAGCTCATCATCCCAACGTGTGGCTGTCTCATTGCAGACCCCATCCCCCAGATCCCCGTTGGGTGGGAGGAGGTGTTGGAGAGATTTCTCTCCCTTCTCCTTTGGTCCTGCGGTGAATAAATTCACTCCCTGTGCCCAGGCTGGGTCTGTTGTGTCCGTGCTGGTGCTGGGACCAGGATCCCTCCCCATCCTTCTCCCAGCTCCTGGGCCTTTCCTTGTATTCAATGTCCCTGTGCAGTTGCAGAGGGCAGGGACAGAGAGTTTTTGGTGGCTCCCAGCATCTACGCAAGGCCAGCCCAGCCCCAGGGATCCTGAGGGCTTTGTGGGGCTCCCCCATTTGCGGGACATCCCTGCTGGAGGAGGGTGTCCCCACTTGGTGCAGCCCCAGCCCTCAGGCAGGGCTCAGCCAAGCAGAGAACGCCCTCAATTGGGGCTTCATCTGTGGGTGGCAGGGGGCTGTGGCGGGTGGCTTGTGCCGTGGCCGGCCCGTGTTGGCCCTGGGCTGAGGGCGCTGCGGGAGCGGCTGCCCGCGGTCTCCTTGCCGCTGGGGCCTCGGCAGGAGGCGGTGGCGGAGCAGCGCTGGCTCGTCCCGCTTCGTGTCGGGAGGCCGGAGGTGGCTGCGCTGTGCCCAGGGCTGGGCGGGAAAATTCCCGGCGCCAGAGGTTTGTGTGGCCCAAGGAGCCAGAGGAGTGGTGTGCAAGTGACTTTATTGCTGCCCAAAGGGAGAGGCCATGGGGCATTTGCCATGCGCTCTCTCCGGTTGTTGGAGGACGCGGCCTCGTTTTTGTCCTGATTTTCCCGGCCGCATGTCCCTGTCCCTTTGCCCAACACTGGCGGAGGTGCTTGGAAGGTTCAGCCTGCCCGATCTGCCTGCTGCTTGTCTTCGTTAATATGCACCACCCTTTTGTATAGCATCCGATATTCTGTGAAGTCTTTGTTCTATTGGAATTTAAGGAATGTATCGGGACTTTGTCTGAGCAACAATCCTTGTGAATTAGTAGCGTTTTCTGAAACTGGTGGTTTCTCCCATTTTTTGCTTATGTACAGATCCTTGGCCCCATCTCCAAGCAGAGTCACTCATTGCCTCTGTGTTTTCTTCCTGGGTCTTCTTAGGTTTTGGGATTGCTCTGTGCCCTCATTCTCTGTCCTTTTGTAGCCGTTTGTGGCTCAGGAGGCCTGGCTGCCACCTGCATCCCCTTGCTCAGCTGCTGAATGAGCTGCACTCAGCAAGGTGTGGTGCATGGTAAAAAGATGAGAGTTGCTGTAGCACATGAGAGGAGTATTGAGAGACCACCAGCTATTCACGAGTCTTCACGGAAGTAAAAGTGAACGTCGTTTATTTCTATCTTTAGCACACCTTTTATAGAGTTCTACAGGGTCCGCAGGCTAAGCAAGTTACCATTGGCCAATACACACAGGTTTACATTTTTTCTCCTGTACACATGGATATTGTTTTGCTTTATTCTCTATTCTGCTGCAAAGTTTCAAGGTCTTTAGCCTTTAATATCAGGACTTATTCCAAAGGCTGGTTTGTGCAGACAGATCTTTACTAATATATCATGCCCACCTTCTGTTAAAATATTCACTGCAATTCCCCTTTTCTCTTTTTGCACAAGCCAGGCTTTGGATGAGACTCATTCTACACTTCTACAAAGACAGGATAACATACAACTTAAAACTACTGTCTCAATTAACACCATAAGTAATATCTGTCCCCCTTCTAGTACAAGAGACCTCAGCCATCCAGTGATGCCCTGTTGCAGTCAGCAACCTCAGGATCTCGTCCAGGGAAGCAGCAGGATTCTGGGGACCAGCATGAAACACCAATAAGACAGGCTCCCAGTTCATGAAAACATTTATTCACCATGAAAACAAACTCAGGTCCAGAACAGAGAGCCCCGAACAGAGGCACAGCAGGGGTTTTTGAGGGACAGAACCCCCGAGGGTTTCCACCTTTGAGGGTGGAGTTCAGGGTCAGGGACCATTAGAAACACACCAAGGGAGAACCCCCCAGGGACTCAAACCCAATCAGAACTCCTGGGCCGCCCTTCACAAGGGGTTTGGGGTGGGACAATGTTAACTCTTTGTCGTCCCTGAGGCACACTGCCACAATGCCCCAGCTGGCGAACCAACTTCCAATGGGGTCACTATCTTCTTTCAGGGCATGTAACCCATCCTGTAGCTGTTGCAGTTGCTTATGGATGAAAACTGAATGATCAGTAAGATTCAAGCAGCACATGCCTTCAAACTCCTCACAACCATGTCCTTGTGCTAAGAGCAAAAAGTCAATTGTGGCTCAATTTTGCAATACTGCATGACATACACTACTCACATCAGCTGAAAGTTCACTTAAATTGTTGATGTTAAGCTCAATTCTTTTCCAGTCCAGCAAGCGAGCCTTTTTAGAGTTTAGATTTAGCAAAATAGTGATATTGATCTAGTATCAATATCAATCTGTTAACGGACATAAAACCTCTCCAGCAGTTTAAAGTTACAAAGTGGATGTTTAATCACAGCATTGGGTGAGTGTGGGAGTCACCCCTTAATATGCACTGCAAGTTGACAAAAGATTCCAGTGTCTATTTGTGATAGATTGGCATTTAAGAAAACAAAGAGAAACACCTAAGGAAGTTAAAACTGCTGGCAGCTGATGGGAGTTTTTCTCCCAGCCAACAGCTGGCCATTTCTAAGAATTGACAGCAGTTTTAACCATTGAAAAGTGAGATCAACCTGTGAAAACCACCTTAAGACCTAAGCCTGGGAATTTCTTTGTCTGTTTTCTGGCTGTGAAAGGTAACTGAGCTTTAGCTGGCTTCCCGTCCCCTGCCCAGCACATGCGGCCCGGGCAAGGGCTGGGCTGGGCCTGCTGCGGCTCCCGGTCGGGAGATGGGGCCTGCGGGGCTTGCCCCGGGCTCTGGCCGGGCCAGGCCGGTCCCTGCCTCGGCTGCAGTTTTTTTTGCCGTGACTGAATTCACCAGAGACTGCCGAGTAACGAAAGAAAAAGCTCTTGACCTGCGGCGGGCTGAGACAGTGACCACACTCTCCAGAGCAGCCATGAAGAATCTTCCATCGCAGACAACTCCAGCCGCTGCTCCGGCAGAGATCACAGAACCATCTACAAAGCCTGGGCAAGATTTTAACCTTTTCATTACCCAGATGAGACTTGCAGATTAATCCTTTTATCCAGAGAGAGAAAAAGAGAGTAATCAACATGTAAAGAGACTTTATAAACTATCGGAGACAGTAAAGAAAAGAATTAAGCTTCAGAAGAGGCAGAGAATAAGGAGATGCTTTAATTAAGCTGAAATATTTTTCTGTTAAAGCTATGGAGATGGACAGTAGTGTTCTGAAAAAAACTCCTTTAATTCATGACAGAGTATATTGGGAGGAGTAGAGTGTTCAAAGTGTGGATTTTGAGCAAAAGATGGAGTAATTGTGATACAGTGAGGTGCTGGAACAGAAGGAGAGAAGTAATAGTTAAAGATTTGACGCCTTGAGAAGCAATGAGAAAACTGTTTCCAGAGAAGCTCACAGAGACAGATGAAGAGAACTTTTGCCTTTGAATAACTCATCCTTAAAAAATGATATCCCTAGACTCACTGACCTATACACACCTCAGAGTGATGGGAAATGGGAGGAGTGAACTCTGATGACAGATTTCCGGGCAACTGGCATCAGAAAAATAGAAAGCTATAACAGAAATAATTTTCCTGTGAGAAACTCCATAGATTAGCAGAGGAAGACTTCTGTTTCTCTACAAAGGCTGATGAAAAGACTCTAGCAGGAATAGGGACTGTTGTAAACACCAAAGTTCCAAACTTTTTTTGTCTCTATGTTGTCATGTGAACAAGGAAATGGTTGGGTAGTGGGGGATAAAGGGGTTTTCTGGAGGTTTATTGTGGTGTTCTTATTCTTGTAGTTTTGTTAATAAACTTTCCTTATTCCTTTTAAATTTTAAGCCTGTTTTGTTTTTGTTCTAATCCATATCTCACAGCAAGAAATAAGTAAGTTTTCTAGTAATTTTTTTAGTTACTGCTTTAAAACCACTATTTATTTACAAAAGTCTTGAATATCCAAAATATGAATACATATTCACAATGCTAACACCTCCCATTCCCCACTTTGGATTAAAATTCATGGTAATGAGTTTAAAATTTATTACATCTGCAGGGTTCGCTTCCTAATTTGAAGAGGGGGTCATTTTGGCGAGAGGGGTCATCAAGTGATGAAGGAAAACCACTCTTCCTCACTCTCACCTTTCTACCTTTACAATGGTTGACATTACAAATGACATTTGGTACAACACAAATTTCTTCCCTTGTGACTTTTAAATGGGTTTCCAGATGTAAGGTCTGCGATCTTCCTGTACCCGTTTATCAGTTTATTTTCTCATTATAAGCACATCTAAACAAACATACAATGACAAGACGTGTTTTACCTAAGTCCAAGATTCATTATCTGAAACCCTGTTTCTCACTTAATCATTAACTCTACTTCCAGCAAGGCCTATCTCTAGCTAACATCTCTAGTTTTTCTAAAATTCTTCCTTTTATAAAATTTGTGACTCCAAAGGAGGTTTCAGAGGGTCCTGGGTAGTCTGGGGAAGACTGGGAGGGTCCTTAGATGGGCTTGGGGAGTCTGTGAGAGGTTTTGGGGGTCCTGACCCCTGGAGACCCCTCAGAATGCCATTAGACGCTGCCCACAGCAAGATGCTGACGGGGATCAGGGACTCTGTGTTGGGCTTCATCTTCCTGGCACTGGGGCTTGGCTTCTGCCTGCGCAGGAAGGTGAGAAGGGGGTCCCGGGGGTCGTGTCCCCACTCCCCTGGTGCATGTGTGCTTCATTCAGGGGCCCCAAGCCCGGTGTCACCCCCATTTCTCTGCCCACAGAGCTCGAGAGGCAATGGCAAAAGGTTCTCTAGGATTTAAAGTCAACAAATCCCCTCTCCCAAAGGAATTCCCATTGTTGGTCTGTGTCCCAATGGATGTTCCTGCTCTGATGTTCATCCAGGTGCCCACAGGGAACCAGGAAGATGTGGAGCCTCCCAGCCAGGTGTCTTCCCAACACGGATCACCAGGACCACGGATCACCAGGGCTCTCTGCCCAACGGGGGTCACTGGGGATCATCCAACGCCGATCCTCCCATGGGGGATGGAGCTGGAGCAGCGCACGAAGCTCTTCCCGCACTCGGGGCACTCGCAGGGCTTCCCTTACTGGTGCCTCCGTTGGTGTTGGGTCAAGGCTGAGCTCTGTGAGAAGCTCTTCCCACACTGGGGACACTCGTAGGGCCTCTCCCTGGTGTGGATGAGCTGGTGTACCCTCAGGTAGAAGCTCCACCCAAAGCTCTTCCCACATTCCAAGCAGGTATAGGGTCATTCCCCCATGTGGATCACCTGGTGTTTCATCCGTTCAGAGGTATCTGTGAAGCTCTTCCCACATTCCTGACACTAATAGGGCCATTCCCCAGTGTGGATCCTTTCGTGATTCAACAGGTTGGAGCTCTGGCTGAAGTTCTTTCCACATTCCCCACACTCGTAGGGCTTTTCCCCAGTGTGAATCACCTGGTGCCAGAGCAGGCTGGAGCCGTGGCTGAAATCTTTCCCACATTCCAAGCACTTCTGGGGCTTCTCCCTCAGCTCTGAGCTCTGGCTGGATCTCTGGCCATGTTCCTGGCACAGGGGGGATCTTTCCTCCTCACAGCTCCCTGGGCTGGGTTTGCAGCCCCTCCTTGTGCGGCATCTCCGGGACTTTTCCTCCTCCTCCTCCATCTGAACACATTTGGGAATGAAAATTCCTGGTTTGGGGGAAAAAAAGAAAGGAGAGCACCTTGGGCTGAGGGTTTCTCCTTTCCCAAGTTCATCTCAGAAAGTCATTGGGCAGCTTGTGTCTGTAACAAACCAAAACACCACGATTCAGCCCAAACATCCTCCAAACATCACAGCACAGATCAAAAACTCCCGAAACATCAAGATTCAGACAAAACCTCCTCCAAAAGAGAAAGGTTCAGCCCTCACAAAAAATCAAAGCATTAACATTTAGCCCAATAAAGCTCAAAAACACCAAGATTCAGCCGCATGAAAAGCGTGGATCCCCCTCCCCAGTCACCTGCTGACTGTGAGCAGGGCAACACTCCTGGGACTGCATGTACAGGGAGGGTGGAACCTTGTCCTGCTTCCTCTTCCTGCTCCTCCTCCTCCTCCTGTGGCCCTATTCTTCTTCACACTCCTCTTCCTCCTACTATTTCTCCTCCTACACAATCCCACCTTCTCCTCCCACGTGCATCCTAAAACCATTTTATTCCTCAACCCTGCTTCTCCTTCCCTTCTCCCCCTACCCCCAGGCCCAGCACCCACTGCCGCCTCCCTCTTCCCCCCCAGTCCCACAGCATCCCACCGCAGGGGCACGGATGGAGCTGGGCCAGCTCGGCCTGGGGCAGCGCTGGGCTCTCGGCCGCTTCCGCCCGCACTCGCTCCCCACTGCAGCCGCTCCCGCCACCACAGCGCGGGGGGGCCCGGCCTTGGCGCTCCCCCCTCCCACCTCCCCAAATTCCCCTCAAGGGGGGTGCCAAGGCCCGGGGGAGGGCACAGGTGGGCTCCAGGTAGGACCATTGAGGGGAGAAAATGGAATGTTAGAGGGACATTCTGGACAAAGGGATGATGACCCCAAAATATCCAGGAAGGGTCCCTTGGGAGCATGTGGAGGTCATTTGCACATTCTCCCAGAGGGAATTAAGGACATGGACACCCAGGGGGGCAAGAAGGGAAGTCCAGAAGGGATTTAGACAACCGGGGATGGATGGTGTTAGTGTGCTGGGAAGGGATTGGCTGAAAGGGAGTGTGCAGGAATGTGCTTAAGGCAAGAAGCAGCAGGAGCAAGTTATGGGGTAAGAAAAGGGATGATAGAAAAGAGGGGGTAGAGAAAAATACAAAGGATTGGGATGTTTTTCAGAAGGGTCTGTCATGGGGTAGCTTCACCTTTAAGACAGAGTAAGAAGAGGGGAAGTTGAAGCTGCTGGTGGCTGATGGGAGTTTTTCCTCCTGACCAATTATCAGTCATTTTCAAGAACTGACAGCAGATCTGACCATTAAAAAGTGAATTCAACTTGTAAACACCCCCTTAAGAAGTACACTCAGAGCTCTCTCGCTCTCTTTGGTTTCCAGCTTTTGAGAGGTAACAAGCTCCGTCTTGGTTTTCCCCCCCTCCCAGGCCCGGGACAAGGCTGCAGGGAGGGGGGGGAAGGAGAAGAAAGCAGAGCTGCTCAGTTACTGCTACTGCTAAACTGAAACCTGACACTATGAACTCTTGCAGCTCTTCTAAGGCTTTAATTTTTTTTTACTACCTGATAAACAGATTACTCCTTTTTGCTAGAAAGACAGAGAAAGAGAGACAATCAACATGCAAAAGACATCATAAAACTACTAAAAACAGTGAAGAAAAGAGTTAAGTTTAAATAAGAAAGAGAGAAAAAGAAGATGCTTGTTGCTGAAAAGTCTTTCTGTTACAGCTATGGAGATGGACAGTAGTTTAAAGACTCCTTTAATTCATGACTAGAGTATGGGAGGAATAAAGTATTCAAAGTGTGGACTTTAGAGAAAGAAAAGTGGTTGTGATACTGTGAGTTGCTGGAACTTACGAGTGAAGTGAAGATTTTAAAGCCTTAAAGGAGCCAAGGAAATGGCTGTTTTCCAGGAAGGCTCACAGAAACAACTCAAGAAGATTTCTACCTTTGAGTAACTTATCCTTAAAAATAACATCCCTGGATTCATTTTGACCCATGTACACTTCAGAATAGTGTGGGATGGGAGGAGTGGACTCTAGAAACTCCATAGATTGGCAAAAAGAGACTTCTGTTTCTCTACAGGGACTGATGAAAAGACTCTAAAAATTGAGACTGTTTTTAACCACCAAGATTCTAAAATTTTTTTGTCTCTATGTTGTTATATGTACAAAAAATAATCGAGTAGTAAGAAGTAAAAGAGTTTTCTGAATGTTTATTTTGGTATTCTTATTCTAATAGTTTGTTAATAAACTGTCTTTATTCCTTTTAAGTTTTAAGCCTGTTTTGCTCTTATTTTAATCCATATCTCACAACAAAAAACAAGTAATTTTTGTTACTAGTTTAAAACCACGACAGGGTCTTATCCTCCAAATTTGTGATGGGTTGGCATTTAAGAAAAAAAGTTGGAAACATCCACGAATACGATGGCTCTGAGAGAGGCTGCTGGGAGTTTCTTCTCTGCCTGAGACCTGGCCAATAGCTGGCCAGTTCTGAGAATTGATAGTATGTTTGAACAATGAAAAGTGAGATTACCTTTGTGAATACCACCTTTTAACCCTAAAGCCAGGAGCTTTTGGGTCTTTTGTGTTTCTGGCTTTAAAACATAACAGAGCTCTGGTGCAGCCGGGCCCCCCCCTCCCCGCTTTCCCCACAGCCTGTACGGCTTCGGGGTGGGGGCGTGGGGCCAGAGCCCAGCAGCTCCCAGGAAGGGGATGGAGACTGGCAGGAGCCCTTTCCCAGAGTGGCTGAGCCCCTCGGGAAGCCCGCCGAGCCCTGAACAGCAGCACTGCCGGGCCAGGCCGGTCCCTGGATCAGCTGAAATTTCTGCTGCCGCTGGATTTCACCAGAAACTGCCGAGTACGGGCAGGGGAAGCCATCGGCCTGCAGCTGAGATGCTGGCCACCCTCCCCCAGCACAGCCACTGAAAAATCACCCATCAAAACAGCCCCAGCCACTGCCCGTGAGCATCCACAAGACTTGGGCCAGATTTAAACCCTTTCACTACCCAGATGAGACCTGCAGATTTAATCCTTTTCCAGAGAGAGGAAAGGGAGAGTGATCATCATGTAAAGAGACAACATAAACCATCCAAGTCAGTGAAGGAAGGAATCAAGCCTCAGATGGAAGGAGAATGAGGACATGCTTTAATAAGCTAAAATACTCTTTTGGTAAGGCCATGGATATGAACAGTGTTTCTGAATAACTCCTTTAATTCATGAAAAGAGTATAAGGTGGAATGAACTATTCAAACCATGAACTCTGAGCAAAGGTATCCACTGATGAGCTAAGCAGATGGTAGAGTAGCTGTGATCCCATGAGATGCTGGAACAGAGAATGAAAAGTGAGAGTTGATGGAGATACTTGGGCACCCAGGAAGAAAAGAGAAAACCTCTGTTCCCAGAGATGATCACAGAGACAGATGAAGAGAACCTTTGCCTTTGAATAACTCATCCTTAAAATAATACTCCTTGAGTTCATGGCCCATGAACGCACCTCTGAGTGGTGTGAAATGGGAGGAAGGAATGATGGCAGAGTTTTTTCTGGGCAGTGGCCAATCATGAGAAATGAAAAGCCACAAGAAACAGTTTTTCTTCTGGAAAACTCTCCATGGAATGACAAGAGAGAACTCTCTCTACAAAGACTGATGAAATGACCATTGTATAGCTGGGACTGCTTTAAACACCAGATTTTGTCTCTATGTTGTCTGCTGGGCAAGGAAAAAGGTGGGATGGAAAGAAAAGGTGTCTGGAAGTTTTATTCGGGTTTCTTATTTTTGTAGTTCAAGTAATAAAATTTCTTTATTCCTTTTAAGTTTTAAGCCTGATCTACCCTTCTCCTAATCCATAATTCACAGCAAGAAATGAATAAGTATTCTGGTGATTTTTAGCTACTGCTAAAACCACCACAACAGCTGATCCAGATCCTCTGTACCTCCAGATTCCAGGAAGAGCAAAACGAGGAGGTCAGGATTTCAGGGGGTTTCTCTGAGCTGGGAGCGGCAGGAGCGGGCGCAGAGCTGCGGCACCGGGAGCACGGGCTGGGGGCCTGTGGGGAGCTGTGGGGCCGGGCCGGGGCTGTGGGGCAGCCGGGGCTCAGCGCCGGGAGCTGCCTGACCCCAGCACCCCCCGGGCAGGGCCGGCAGTGGCCCCCGGCCCCCAGGAGGCTGCGGGACGCCCCGGCCGCTGCCCGGCCCCGTGGAGCTGCCGGCCCTGCCCGCCGGGGGGGCCGCCTTTGGACACTGCGGCAGGACAGGGACCGGCTCTGGGATACGGGCTGGGGAGGGGAGCCTCAGCACAGCCAGCACAAGGAAGGAACAGCTCAGAAATGGGGATTAGACCTGCAAGGATCCAGATCATCTTTTAAGCATTTTGTGCTGGGTCCCTGCAGAAAGGAAGGATTTTGCAGAAAGCTCAGCAGCTGCCACAGGATGAGCACTCACAGGCACTGAGGGGGGCTGCAGCAGGGCCACAAGAAGCCCCTGCAGCACTTGCTCACAAAGGCTCAGCAGCTGAATGCAGCAAGGGATGAGCAAAAGGCCAAGCTGAAGGCAAAGGCCATGGCACACTTCCTACAGCCCCTGAGGGATCAAGCCCAGGGCCCAAGGGGGCCCCAGCACCCAGGGGACACCCTCGGCCACAAGCACCTGGCACAGGCATTGCCCTCCTGGCCAGGGGACAGCCCACCCAAACAGCCCCTGGCAAGGAATCAGCCTTCCAGCTGCAGGGCACAAGGACACTGCAAGCACAGACAGGAGCACCCTCAGCACGAGCAAGTCCAGCCCTTGATGGACACGGATTCTTAGCGCTCTCACAGCTCCCATTCCACCAGGGACCCACCACACTGCAGCCCTTGGGAACATTCAGGGTGGCTCTGGATCCAGAGGAGACCTTTCCTGATGGACACAGGGGCCTCTCCATCCACTCAGAATCTTACACCTAAAAGGGGAAAATTGTTAGGGAATATTATAATTATTAAGGCACTAAGTGGGAAAGATGAGTGGGTGTGTTTTATTCAGCCACTATTAGCAGATGTGAGGGATGGGTTTGAAATGCAGGAGCTTTTATTTGCTCACAATTGTGATTGTAATTTACTGGGAAGGGATTTGATGGCTAAATGGGGAATGCAAATTGATGTTGCAAAAGGTGATACAGAGGCTGGTTCTGTTGTACCTCTGTGTCAAATGTCTGGCAGAGCCACGGCTGAAGGGAGCCCACAGGTGTGGGCAGCCCCAGGGAAACTGGCAAAATTAGATATGGAGCCTCTCCAAATTTCCCTGAAGCAACCAGGACAAGAGGTGTCGAAAAGCAATCCCCTGTTCCAAGGGAGGGAAGGAAGGGCTCACAGCCTGTCTGTGAGTCCTGCTCAAGGCACGGCTTGGGGAGCCAGGGATGTCTCCCTAGAATGCTCCTATCCTGCCAAACAAGAAATCCAATGGAATCCACAGAATGCTGCAGGACCCAAGAATAAGAAATGAGATGATGAAACCGAGGCACCCCACAGGCTCAGATCCTGAACCATCCTGAACCAGGTGCCCCCCTCACACTGCTGCCATTCACAACTTGATGCAAAAGATGCTTTCTGGGGATCTGCCCACTTCCAGAGGATGCAAACAGAATTCTGCCTTGGGCTGGCAACAAGAGGTAGAAGGGAAAATGCTCAAGACATGGACGGTCCTTCTGCAGGGATACACGGAAGCACCGGCCTTACTGGGGCAAGCCCTGCAGGAAATATCAAAGGAATTGACCTCACCCCCAGGGACTGGCTTAATGCAGGATGTGGATGACTTGATCCAGTCAGGAGGACAAGGAGAAGAGGTAGAAGAAGCCTCTGTGAAATGGCTTCATTTTCAGGCTAAAAAGCAGCTTCGAGTATCTGAAAAAATCATGCAAATGGTGGAGAAAATGTTTAAATATTTGGGACCTATTTTGACGGAAGTTTTGTCTTGTATTGACCCTGAGAGGGTTCAGGGAATCTCAGAAATAATGTTACCCAGGACTAAAATGGAGCTCGAACAATTCTTAGGATTAATAGGGAATTGCAGGAGCTGGATTGAGGATTCTCTCTTCTAGCAACAACATTGTGTGAATTTTTTACCCCCAGATAGCCTCAATGTTATGGAGTGGACATAAGATAGAAAACAAAACTTAACAAAATGAAAAAATAAAATGATTGATGCCCCAGCCATGGCTCTTCCAGACTCAGAAATCTGAATTGGAAGGGAATATTAAACAGGCCACCCCTGAGCCTGCACTGAAGGCAACGCAGCAGCAGCCAGGGCTCCCCAGCGGGGGAAGCCCCTGGGCCTCTGCCCACAGATCCTCTGCTCAAATCCTCGGCCTGGGCACCCTCCTTTGCCATCTCCAGCCACTGCGGGACAATCCTTGCTCTCACTCTTGCAGCTTCAGCCCTTTCTGTGCCTGCCCTCGCCACAGCTGCTGGGGAAGGCACTGGGACAATTCCACTCTGCCTCTCAATTACACTCACACTCTGCCCTGCCTGGGATTCGATTCTGGCAAAATAGACCAACTTTAATGGCTTCAAATCTTATTTCTCTAAATGGACTTGGTTTGCCTTTGAAACAAAGAAATTAAGAATTAGGAAGAAATGCTTGACTAAAAGGGGTGTCTGACAAAAACCATACCCTGACACCCTAATCCACAAAAACAAGAAAAAAGGTCAGATTTTTCAATTATTGAAGGGTTGGGATGGAATGTGAGCTCCTGGATCAAATCTATTCTTGAGAGTCTGATAATCCTACTGATTGTGTTCTTAGCAATCTGGTTAATCTGTGCAGTTCTGAAAGGAGAGATAAAGAAGAGAGTATCCTGGAACCAGAAGATAATAAAGGCACTGACACGGGACAGAGATCCACATCCGCATTTGTCATCTCCAAGTCCTCCAGAGTGTAACAACGCTTACGACAACTGTGGATTCGAAGATGAACATCAAGTATAAACTCAGAAAAAGGACTGTATATAGTGAAAGCATTACACTTATTGTAGTAAAATACTTTCAAAGGGGGGAAATATGTTACTATGGGGTTAAATGTTTCTGAAAGTATTTCTTAAAATCTTATAGAGGTAGGCCACAAGAATGCTTGGTATTAGGGATGGTCTAGCAAGCTGAAATGTTTATGGTAATGGGAACTGGTACTTGGGGTCTCCAAGATACCCACCCAGAGATAAGATTTGTACATGTTCATCCAAGGATGAGCTAACTCTCATGAAGCAATATAGATAAAGTTAATGAAGCAACATTAATAAAGCAATATTGATAAGGATATTATAGTGATTACTGCTACAGCTGAAATTGTAGAAATATGTGCACTATGGACAAAGACGATGGAGCTAGATTTGGGTTGCTGATACCCCCAGTTCCCGCACACTTCAATAAAGCACCTCCATACAATCAATCTACAATAATGGGTTTTCCAGAATGCTAACAAAGACAGATCAAAAACTTCCAAAACACCAAAAATCTGATATCCCTCCAAAATAGTAAGATTCTGCCCCCACAAAAAAACAAACCGCCAACATTTAGCCCAATAAAGCTCAGAAACTCCAAGATTCAATCCCGTGAAAATTGTGCATCTCTCTGCCCGGGCACTCGCTGCATGGGGGGGTGAGGGGGGCAATGAGGCCGGGACGGAGCAGGGGGTGCCTGAGAGAGGCCCCGAGCCCGGGGGAAGCCCCTGCAGAGCCATGGAAGTGGCTCCTGGCCGGACTCGGGGATCCCCCTGGCGATCCCCGCTGGAGCAGCCTGGTCCTGAGGGACTCTGGCCCCTGGCAGGGACCCCAGGCTGCAGCAGGACAAGGATTCCTGTCCCTCAGGGGGAAGCACTGACATGACCTGACTGTGACCCCCATCCCTGTGCCTCTGGGCGGGGAGGGGGACGGAGAGGGGCAGAAAGGAGGAAGGAGGGAGAGCTGGAGGCAAGATGGATTTCCGTAAGAATTACTTTGCTTCTTGTTTTCTTGTTCTGACATGTAGGATAATAAAATCAATTAATTTCCCCAAGTCAGGTGTGCTGTGCCCGTGACCAAGGATTGAACTGTCTCCACTCTCATCCAAACCCCCGAGCCTTTCCTTGTGTGTTCTGCTCCCCGCCCAGGGAAGGAAGGAGAGTCACAGAGTTTTGGCCTCGCTCCGGCATCCCCTGCTCCATCCCGGAGTCACCCCCAGCTCGCAGCGCCCTCAGCTCCCGGGCACCCCGAGCTCCCGGCGCTTCAGCGCAGCGGCGCTTCCTTGGCCTCCTGCCCGGGCCGGGCCCAGCGCCGGGGCCGCTCCTCAGCCCAGGCTTCCGAGAAATGGCGGAGCTCAGCCCAAGGCAGGCGAGGCCGTGCCGTGTGCAGAGCCCGCCGCTGGCTGCGATTGGCTGCTTCTGCCGTCACTCGTGGCTCTGGCGCGCGCTGATTGGGCAGAGCGGGGACAAGCCCGGCCCCGCTGGCGCCCCCAGGGCGGCCGTGGGGCAGGAGAGCCGCCATTGCCGGAGCGTCTGTGCGGGCCCGGCAGCGGCGGCAGCAGCGGCCGGAGCCCGGTGAGGCGGCGGCGGAGCTCGGAGGCGGCCCCAGCGCAGCGTCCTGGGCACAGCGCAGCCACCTCCGGCCTCCCGACACGAAGCGGGACGAGCCAGCGCTGCTCCGCCACCGCCTCCTGCCGAGGCCCCAGCGGCAAGGAGACCGCGGGCAGCCGCTCCCGCAGCGCCCTCAGCCCAGGGCTAACACGGGCCGGCCACGGCACAAGCCACCCGCCACAGCCCCCTGCCGCCCCCTCCCGGGCCCGCAGCGAGCCCCGAGCCCCCGCAGAACCGAGCGCGGCTCCCACCTGCGATGGCTGGGGCCGCCTCCGAGCTCCGCCGCCGCCTCTCCGGTTGTTATCAATGAAATTACAATTTTGACAACTAGGTCCCTTGGGTTAATGGCAGTTTAATCAAAAATGAATACAATTTAGTAAATTGAATAGTAATTTGGTATAAAAGAATACAGTTTAGTAAAAGAATATAGTTTAGCAAAAAATTACAATTTTTATATATAATTTGCCAGTAATTAAGTATGATTAAAGCATAAGCAAAACCGACCTGGGTACGGGTTCCTCACCCTCCCTCATGTACAAAACAAAGCACTTCAAGCTAAACTTATATACTGTATACTTATACATATTCATTAATGCTTCCCGTAAATTTCCTGCTATTTCCAATTTTTCTGACTTTACGTCACTTTTCTTCACGGCACATGCTTCACTTGTTAGGGGATCTTCAGTCTTCTTTTGAGGGTCTTTTGGCGAAGGCTTCTCCTCTTCCTCATTGTCCTTTGGATAACCTTACAGGTTTGTGTGTGCGTACTAAGCGTTGTGTTATGTTACTCTACTAATTAGTCTGATATTTACTGATTTTTAGGCCCAGTGCCTAAAGTCGTTCTAATTTTGTCCATCTCAAGGCCATTTTGGTCATGAGACATCACTTATCTTCTAAACTACATCCTGTACCTTAATTTTAACATGTAACATCTGCAAAGGGCTGCATCTGCCTTATAACACTGATTATTTTGGTTGCTTCTAATAATAACTTTCCGAATAGTTACAATTTTGTCAGCACAAATCAATTCCATTTATTACAATCCCCCATTTCTCTTTTTGATTACATTTATTCATGCTTTTTAAAAAAAAAAATAAACTTGAATCTTATTTTTTTTTTATCTTCTCAATAATTTCATTTCTTGCATTTACTTTATTTTCAGTTCTAATTTTTTAACATTTTTCATGCAGTATCAAGCTTTTTGCACTCTCTTTCAAATTTAGTTAACTTTTTTTTTTTTTTGAGCTATTATAGTTTCTTTTCATTCAGTATTCCTTGAATTACTGAATGGATTAATCTAATAAGGCTTGAAATTATACAAAATAGAAACAATAATCTTAATATAAAACACTATGCCATATATTTTAACTTTTTCCACTAAGTACTTCTAAAAAGGTTATCTCACTAATCAGTCTTCAAAATAAAATTCTAGTTTTGAACTGGTACATGTGCTACATTTTTAATATCTTTAGCAATTTTTGTGACGGCTTTTCTATAATCATTTATCTTTATACAACACTCAGATTTGTTAAACTTTCTACAAACTCCCCCTTTTTCAGCTAACAAGTACTCCAGGGCAATTCTGTTTCCATAAACAAATGCTCACATTTGTGAATGCTGCTTGGCCAGCAGCTTTAGGGCAGTAGAGGTGTGGTTTGAAACAACTTTAACTACTGTCTGCAGCTTCATGAACTGATTCAATAGATAGATTTGGGTTCTGTATCTCTAAGATCCATCTGCAGCTCAAGTGGCTGGGTCATCTCTCTGCAGGCCATTTGTCTTCATTTCTGGTTTCTTCTTGCTTTTGGAAAGTCAAGGTTCAAGTCTCTTTTATTATTCTTTAATGTTTCATAAAGTGGTGATCTTAATATATTGCTCCTGGACCTCGGTATAACGAAGAAGGAGGGTCATATAACTCTTAAGATACAGGTTCTTTTTCACTTTTGAGGTAATTCACTGTATGCTCCTGGCTCACAAATTTAATATATTCTATCAGGGGCTTTCCATTTGTTACTTGTTGTACCTGGTTGTTCCAAATAGAATTTTAGGTCACTTATGGATTGGTAAGGGTTAGCTCCAGAACTTTTATACCAGCACAAATCAACATGGTTATCCTACAATTAGTTTCTTTTTGTTATTCTCTAATATCCAGCAGGAGTTTTTGGTTGCCAGGTGTTAGTATTATTATCTGATACAAACTGTTTTAATTATTTGATGATTCAAAATTTATCTTCCAGGTCATTTTAATGTCTTGGAAGTTTGAGCAAGATTTCATTTTAAAAATTGGTCTGGAGCTAGACTCCCACTTTCCCACAGCTATTTTTCTAGCTATTTTAAGCCTTTCACAAATTAAAAATTTAAATAATTTTAATTCTATAACTACTTCTTGCATTAAACTTACAAAAATATTTTAGTTAAGGCTGCCCAATCTCAGTTGCTATACTGCTGTTTCAACTGTTCACACTACTTACTTATTTTGTCTAATTCTTTCTTTGGAATCTTTTTTATACTTTTATAAAATTACTGTGATTGTAACAGGCAGCATTAACATATTAACAAACACAGGTTTTATCTTGTTTTTGCTTTTTTCACTGTCTCATTTTGGACTTTTGGATTTGGGTTCTTTTTCCATTTGAACTGAAGATTGATGAGAGGGAGGCTGGTTTTTTCTCTCGTTCGGTCTCAGTTGTTTATTTTTTCTTATCAGCATTACAAGGTACAAGGAGTTATGTGCACTATGATAGAAAAGGGGTAAAATGGCCAACAAAGATCTTCTTCAAGGTCTTTTATATGTCCATTTACCCAATTAACAGATGCCAACCAAGCTATTTTCTTTAGTGACCCAATGACCCAACACCTGTGCACTGCACTGCAACATTTTCTACCCAATCACCTACTACTACCCAAAAACTCCCAGGAGAAGAACATGAAGAAGAAAGAAGAAGGACAAGAGACAACACCCTAAATCCTCCATCTTGTCTCTTGTTCTCTAAACTACTTTTTCACCCAGTGATTTAAGAAACTTTCTAATCTACACACCTACCTTTCCTATCTAACTTTAGCATTTGTTTTCATGTATCACCATGAAAACATGCACATGAATTTCATATTATATGAAATTCAGTGTTTCCTTGAATCCTAGAACTAAATATTAAAAACAAGGGCACACAGTCTGTATCTCAGACTCCAACACTGAAAGACATCCCACTCTAGAAACCAGAGTGAGAGCTATTCACAGATGGAAGCAGCTTCGTGGAGAACAGGACCAGATACGCTGGATATGCGGTAACAACAGTCAGTACAATAGTGGAGGCAAAAGCATTATCACCAAATACATCTGCCCAGAGGGCAGAACTGGTTGCCTTAACCAGAGCACTAGAATTAAGTGAAGGGAAAAGGGTAAACATATGGACTGGCTCAAAGTATGCTTTTGGAGTAGTGCATGTACACAGAACACTGTGGAAAGAAGGAAGACTGCTGCCTTCTCAAGGTATATACATTAAACATCAAGATGCAATTTTGCAATTGATAAAAGCAGTACAAAACCTGAAGATGTAGCAATTATACACTCTAAAGCACACCAATCAAGAAACTCCAAAATTTGTGAGGAAAATCGAAAAGCAGACTGGACAGCCCGACAAGCTGCTCGAGAAGTGCAAACAATGGCATTGATACCTTTAGAAGTTAATGTATGTCAATTCAATTTGCCTCCAAAACCAAAATATTCAATAGAAGATGAGAAATTGGGACACTTGCTAAATGCACAAAAGAATTCAGAAGGGTGGTATGTAACTGCACAAAGACAAATAGTGTTAACCCCCTTGATAACATAACAAATGTCATTGGGGTGCAGAGGCATTGGTAAAATTGCTAAAGCAAAAATTAATCTCGGTACGGATGCTAACAATGGCAAAATCAACTCAGTGGCTAGACACAGGCACAGCTAGGAAGGATTAGGGTAGAAATAGAATCAAGATAACACTTGGCAAGAACCCTCTAGTAGAGTGAAATCTGGGCTGGCCCTGGAGTCAGAATAGAGAAACAGGTCAGGTAGATAAATTAGCAAAAGTCACCCGGGAAAGATTTAAAGAACCAAACGTACAATTACAATTTACTACTCCTGAAAGAGCATGGAGTGTGTGAGTTTCTTAAAGGGATGGATTGATCATTGCTGCATCCACACCCCAAATGTAACTGAAGATGTAGAATATGACATCAATCAGTAACAAATAGAGCATGAAGCACAGGAAGAGCAAAAGGATTTGTCTACAAGTTGGTCAGGCAAAATCTTCAAAGGGTTAGGGTGTAATGTGAGTTCATGGATTAAATCTATCATTGAGAGTGGGATAATCTTACTAATTGTATTCTTAGCAATTTGGTTAGTTTATAGCCTCTTAAAAGGAGAAACACAGAAGAAAATGTCCTGGAACCAGAAAATAATAAAGGCACTGATGTGAGATCCACAGCCACCATCTTTTGGTTCTCCAGTTCGTGACAACATCCAGGACAGCGCTTACATCAATCAAGGATTCAAAGAACATCAAGTATAAACTCAGAAACAAAGAACTCTATCAAGTGAAAACATCTGCACTTAGAGTGAAGTGAAAATGCTATCAAAGGGGGCAATGATAGTAAAAGGTCTTAAAATCTTAGAAAATTTGGGGACATAGAAAGAAAGTTAGGTTTGGAAAGCCCTGGGAAAAGTAGGCCCTGGGAAATGTTAGGCCTTGTGCCTGCTAAAGATCAGGTCAAACTGCACCTGTGTAATCAGTAGATGATAAATTATACAATTGTTAGATGTGATTAGATATAATTATTGTTTAAAGAACATGAGGAACAATGTCAGGGGGCTGAGGGGGATCATGAGAAATCCATGCTTGGGTAAAAACAATGCATACAATAGAACAATGTCAGTTTAATAATTCATATGTAAGTTGCATAACAATAGAGTACAAAATATGTTCAACTCAAAACCAAATCGGGTCAGATTTAGGTATGTGTACCCCTGACACCCAGAGCTCTTCAATAAAGCACCTTCATATAATCATGCCGTGATTATGTGTCTTCCTGAACACTAACAGAAGGGGAGGCACTGGGGGGGCTGGGAGGGGGATTGGGGTGTGCTGGGAGGAACTGGGCGGGAGTTTGAGATCGACTGATTTAAACTGGGAGAGGGGTTTGGGGGTCAAGAATGTCTGGGAAGGGGTTTGAAGGATGTTGGGGAGGGTGGGATGGGGTTCTGGGGGTCCTGGTGGAAACTGGAAAGGAGTTTGGGGGTGCTGTGTAGAACTGGGAGGGATTTGAGTGAGCCTGGAAGGGCTGGAAGAGGATTGGGGATTGGAAAGCAGGGATTGGGATGTGGTTCGTTGTGCTGGGAAGAGACTGAGAGGGTTCCTGATGAGTCCTGGTGGCGCTGGGAAGGAACTGGGAGAGGGTTTGGAGGTCCTGGGGCAGAGGGGGGCAACTGGGAGGGGGCTGTGGGATCCTGAGAGGAACAGGAGGGGCTTTGGTGGATCCTGGGAAGGGACTGGGAGGAGGTTTCAGAGGTCCTGGGTGGGGTGGACGAGAGTGGAAGGGTGCTTGGAAGGGCTTGGGGTGTCAGAGAGTTTTTGGGGGAGATCCTGACCCCTGCAGACCCCCCAGAGATGCCACCAGACTCTACCCGCAGCAAGATGCTGATAGGGATCAAGGGCTCAGTTTCTGCCTGCGCAAGAAGGTGAGGGGGGGTCCTGGGGATCAAATCCTCCCTCTCCTGGAACGTGTGTGCTCCCCCAGGGCCCCCAGCCTGTTGTCACCCCCTTTTCTCTGCCCACAGAGCTCCTGAGCCTCTGGTGGTCGCAGCCCCTCCCTGTGGCCTTGCACCCAGCCAGGAGCCCCCGCTCCATCCCTGCAGTGATTCTGGAGGGGTCGTGTGTCCTCCCAGCCCTGCTGTCACTCTGCCCCTGCCCGGCTGCTCCCAGTGTTCCCAGTAAAGCTTCCCAGTTCGTCTCTGTCCCGTTTATGGGGGGCAATGGGGAGGGACTTGGGGAGACGCCATGGGGGTACCCTGTCAGGGACAGACCCTGCCCCGTGATGGATCCTCCATGTGTCATCCTGTTCTCGGGACTCCTTGGGAGACACCCAACTCCAGCATGGCACCCAGCAAACCCTAAAAAGCACTGGGACCCCTGAAGCTACCAGGCAAATTTGGGGAGGGTGTGCATGGGTGGTACCTGGACCATGCCAAGAGCCCAGCACTGCCACAGCCCAATCTGCCCTGGCTTCATCCTGGCTCCTCCCATGGGGCGTGAAGGAATTAGAAAAATGGGGATCCAAGGGTGGGCACTGGGCCTGGGGGGAACAGGAGAAGAGATGGAGGAAGAGGAACAATGCCAGAGAAGAGAAGGAGGCAGGATGAAGGAGGAGCGAGACTCATCCAAACCCAATATGGGGCTCCCATGACTCTCTTTTCCCCTGCTCCTCCACCCCTGCCCCACTGCCGACCAATCCACCACCCCACCTCTCCTATCCCCCCTTTCACTCAATTCAAGCAGATCCTGGCAGCTTTTTCCTGGGAGAAATCCCTGAGTTTTGGGATTTTTGGGGTGCAGTTCTGGAGGGGGACAGCTCTGTCTGGCTTTCCCCTCCCTGCTGTGGCCTCTCAGCTGCCCCCCACACCCTGGAGGTGCTGGGATTTCCCTCCTGGGCACAAGGACATTCATTCCCTTCCAGGAGCCCAATGCCCGGCTGGGGCTCCAGGCCAGGGGGTCCTTGAGCAGCTGCCCCAGAACCTCCGCCAGGGGCTCCCAGCGCAGCCGCAGCCGCTCGGCCTGGGCTCCCCAAAGCCCTCAGCAAGCCCCAAGGCCCTGCCAGGAACCCTCAACTCCCTCAAACCCAGCATCCCCCACAGCCCCTGTAAGTTCCCTCCATGGCAGTGGCTACAGCCATGCCCCCACATGTCACTGGCCATGTCCCCCCATGTCCTCACCCATGGCTGTGTCCCCACCATGTTTCCATCCCTGGCATTGTCCCCCACATCTGTGCCAGTGTCCCCGCATGTCCCCATGAATGGCCACGTCCCCATCCCTCTCCATGTGTCCCCATGTCACTCCCCATGTCTATGGCCCACCATGTCCATGTCCCTCAATGTCCTCACCTGTGTCTTACTTCAATGTCTTTATATTTAATCCGAAGTTGGATATTTTGAAAGGATAAAGAAAAATCAAAACCAATCAAAGCCAAAAGGAAAGGATTTTTGTGTCTCTGCCAGCTGAGGACCCACATGCCTGGCTGGGAAGGAAGAGCATTTTTTGGAGGGCTTTCCACACCACTACCTCCAAAATCTTGGTCTTTGCCCCAGTTCATCAACATTTGGCTGAGGAAAACACCTTTGACTGAGGTGGGAAAAGATCTCCAAGAGCATCCAGTATTCCTTGATGGCAGTAGAAGATTGGACTGAAAGCAAAATACTTTTTTGCCATGAAAATCAACAAATCCGCTCTCCCAAAGGAATTCCCTATGTCTGTGTCCCAATGGATGTTCCTGCTCCGGTGTTGATCCAGGTGTCCACAAGGAACCAGGAAGATGTGGAGCCTCCCAGCCAGGTGTCTTCCCAACACGGATCACCAGGACCACGGATCACCAGGGCTCTGCCCAACGGGGGTCACTGGGGATCATCCAACGCCGATCCTCCCATGGGGGATGGAGCTGGAGCAGCGCACGAAGCTCTTCCCGCACTCGGGGCACTCGCAGGGCTTCCCTTACTGGTGCCTCCGTTGGTGTTGGGTCAAGTTAGATCTCTGTGAGAAGCTCTTCCCACACTGGGGACACTCGTAGGGCCTCTCCCCAGTGTGGATGCGCCGGTGGAGAGTGAGGTGGGTGTTGCGGTTGAAGCTCTTCCCGCAGTCGGGGCAGCGGAAGGGCCTCTCGTCTGTGTGAATCCGCTCATGTAGGAGGACATGGGAGCTGCGCTTAAACCTCTTCCCACACTCGGGACACTCGTAGGGCCTCTCCCCAGTGTGGATGAGCTTGTGTGTCCTCAGATTGGAGCTCCACCCAAAGCTCTTCCCACATTCCAAGCAGGTGTAGGGCCGTTCCCCTGTGTGGCTCCTCTGGTGATTCAACAGGTTGGAGAGGTCACAGAAGCTCTTCCCACATTCCCCACACTCATAGGGCTTTTTCCCAGTGTGGATGCTCTGGTGTCGGATCAGGTGGGAGCTCCTGCTGAATCCCTTCCCACATTCGAAGCACCTGTGGGGCTTCTCCCCCGGCTCGGAGCTCTGGCTGGATCTCCAGCCGCCTTCCTGGCACAGGGAGGATCCTTCCTCCCCGCAGCTCCCTGGACTGGGTTTGCAGACCCTCCTTGTGTGGGATCTCTGGGGCTCTTCCTTCTCCTCCATCCAGCCACGGCTTAGGAATAGGAAATCCTGGTTTGGGGGAAAAAAAAAGAGGAGAGTGCCTTGGGCTTGGGGTTCCTCCTTGCCCAAGGTCATCTCAGGAAGTCATTGGGCATCTTGCGTCTGGAAGAACCTCCAGGACACCAAGATTCACCACAAACATCCTCCAAACATCAAAACAGATCAAAAACTTCCAAAACACCAAAAATCTGATATCCCTCCAAAATAGTAAGATTCTGCCCCCACAAAAAAAAGAAAAAAGCACCAACAGTTAGCCCAGTAAAGCTCAGAAACTCCAAGATTCAATCCCGTGAAGATCGTGGATCTCCCTGCCCGGGCACTCGCTGCATGGGGGGTGAGGGGGGCAATGAGGCCGGGCCGGAGCAGGGGGTGCCTGAGAGAGGCCCCGAGCCCGGGGGAAGCCCCTGCAGAGCCATGGAAGTGGCTCCTGGCCGGACTCGGGGATCCCCCTGGCGATCCCCGCTGGAGCAGCCTGGTCCTGAGGGACTCTGGCCCCTGGCAGGGACCCCAGGCTGCAGCAGGACAAGGATTCCTGTCCCTCAGGGGGAGGCACTGACATGACCTGACTGTGACCCCCATCCCTGTGCCTCTGGGCGGGGAGGGGGACCGAGAGGGGCAGAAAGGAGGAAGGAGGGAGAACTGGGGGGAAGATGGATTTCCGTAAGAATTACTTTGCTTCTCGTTTTCTTGTTCTGACATGTTTGATAATAAATTCAATTAATTTCCCCAAGTCAGGTGTGCTGTGCCCGTGACCAAGGATTGAACTGTCTCCACTCTCACCCAAACCCCGGAGCCTTTCCTTGTGTGTTCTGTTCCCCGCCCGGGGCAGGAAGCAGAGTCACAGAGTTTTGGCCTCGCTCCGGCATCCCCTGCTCCATCCCGGACTCACCCCCAGCTCGCAGCGCCCTAAGCTCCCGGGCACCCCGAGCTCCCGGCGCTTCAGCGCAGCGGCGCTTCCTTGGCCTCCTGCCCGGGCCGGGCCCAGCGCCGGGGCCGCTCCTCAGCCCAGGCTTCCGAGAAATGGCGGAGCTCAGCCCAAGGCAGGCGAGGCCGTGCCGTGTGCAGAGCCCGCCGCTGGCTGCGATTGGCTGCTTCTGCCGTCACTCGTGGCTCTGGCGCGCGCTGATTGGGCAGAGCGGGGACAAGCCCGGCCCCGCTGGCGCCCCCAGGGCGGCCGTGGGGCGGGAGAGCCGCCATTGCCGGAGCGTCTGTGCGGGCCCGGCAGCGGCGGCAGCAGCGGCCGGAGCCCGGTGAGGCGGCGGCGGAGCTCGGAGGCGGCCCCAGCCATCGCAGGTGGGAGCCGCGCTCGGTTCTGCGGGGGCTCGGGGCTCGCTGCGGGCCCGGGAGGGGGCGGCAGGGGGCTGTGGCGGGTGGCTTGTGCCGTGGCCGGCCCGTGCTGGCCCTGGGCTGAGGGCGCTGCGGGAGCGGCTGCCCGCGGTCTCCTTGCCGCTGGGGCCTCGGCAGGAGGCGGTGGCGGAGCAGCGCTGGCTCGTCCCGCTTCGTGTCGGGAGGCCGGAGGTGGCTGCGCTGTGCCCGGGGCTGGGCGGGAAAATTCCCGGCGCCAGAGGTTTGTGTGGCCCAAGGAGCCAGAGGAGTGGTGTGCGAGTGACTTTATGGCTGCCCAAAGGGAGAGGCCATGGGGCATTTGCCATGCGCTCTCTCCAGTTGTTGGAGGACGCGGCCTCGTTTTTGTCCTGATTTTCCCGGCCGCATGTCCCTGTCCCCAACACTGGCGGAGGTGCTTGGAAGGTTCAGCATTCCCAATCCGCCTGCTGCATGTCCTTTTTGTATAACATCCTGTGAAAAACGAGGTTCATATAGGTTTTATAGAATTTAAAAGTTTAATAAAAAAACAATTAGGAGAAAAAAATAAAGTATGCAGATACGGCCGGGTGTCTCTGCATGCAGCCAAGAGAGCACACCTTACTGTCAGGAAAATTAATCCACAAACACCAGAGGTTTATGTCCAAAAAGGAGACAGGGGGGTCCTTTTCCTTTATTCGAATAAAGGGAGAGGCCATGGGGCATTGCCCTGGGGTCTCTCAGATTTTTGGAGGGCGCAGTCTCCTTTTTATCCTAATTCCCGGCCGCTTGTCCCTTCTCTCTTTCCCCATAGGCTGAGGTACTTGAGAGCTACAGGCTTCCCGGAACGCCTGATACCTGCGATATCTTTCCCCCCCCCCCCCCCCCAATGCATAATCCCTTCTTAACTTTTATGGAATTCATAGTGTTCTTTCAGTGCCCCTTTGATCTTCTACTGGAATCCATTCCATTGTTTCTGTCGTCTCTCACTGATAGCTACATCTTATCAACTGACCCACAGCTTGTTTATAAAGACAAGCTCATCATTCCTCTCAATCCCTCTTCTTTTAATTTTTGTCAGTAATTGTCTTTACAAACTTTAGTTATCATTGACTTAATTTCTTGTTCTTGGGTCCTTTTTGGCTTTGCAATTATTTGCAGGGGCATCACTCTCTGCCCTTTTATAGCTATTTCTGGGTCAGTAGGCACGGCTACTACCTGCATTCCTTTGATCACATGTTGAATGAGTTGTATTAAGCAAGGGATCATGCATGGTAAAAAGATTAGAGTTGCTACAACACATAAGAGGAAAAAAAAGCATTTGTTTGACTCATAGGCCACCAGGTAACCATGAAAACATGTCTCATCACTATATATTTTGATTCCTAACTGATTTCCTTGAACTTGTGGTAGCAGAAAGAACAATGGTCTAATATACCCCACATAACATATCCCTGACCAGTTTGGGGGTAGCCTGCGGTAAGCATTTTGGCCACAAATCCAGTAATGCCCCTTTAGAGCCCAGGTCTCATTACCGAAGGGACCTTTCCAATTTTCATCATCAACTGGTGGGTCAAAATACAGCTTGCTTCCAGGGCCTAGTGGTCCACCAACAATAGTTGCCTCACTATAAGAATCACAATATTTACATTTCCAAGCTCCTATATGAGGCTTCCACTTGCAATCACATCCCAGATCTGTTTTATTAGATCTGGACCAGAACTTACTGAAAAGGGTTCGAGTTCCATTCCGGTGTTGCCATTTCCACTGATAGTCTCGGACAACATGTGTCGGACTTGTGGAATTATCCCGGGGGCAGCTTAAAAATAAAGGGTCAGAAAAGTTATCTTTCTTCACTGCTTTACAGCCTTCAAAATCTTTTTGGTAATTATGGAAGGAACACCTTACCCAGCTACCATTAGTGAGCTTAACATGTGTTTGATTCCATCTGCCTTGATATCTGGAACAGTCATAAGGAGGGCAGTTGGGGGTCTAACAATCTAAACCCAAAGATAAAGTCCAGTCACAAATGCTCTTTCCCACATATGTGCTTCCTGTTCTGTTTAGGCAATAAATGCCTCTTTCAGAAGAATGAAGCTGCCATGGACTTCCTTCTTTGTCCCAAAATCCTGTTCCATTATGGACTTCACTCAGGGTGTTAACCCACCATTTAGGCTCGACTGGGCTGGCTACCCATGGCCAGCTTTCAGATCCCTCAGGCCCCCTGCAGACCTAACAGTTCCTAAGGTTAAAGGTCTTTGCTACTTGTTTTTCTAAAGTAAAAAAATTATTTTCCCACTTTAGACTCTAACTTAACTGAAAATATAAAGGTAAAATTATTAAGAGAAACATTCTAATAGTGTTATAATCTAATTTCTAATTTTCAATTTCACGTTGTCTTCTACACCACCTGTGGCAAGTGAAAGCACAGAAACAATTTAGTATAAAGAAAGCAATGACAGCATGGATTGGCTCCCAGTGTCTGGAGATTTGAGAGCAGGGATGCTCATACAGACTATTTCAGCAGTCAGTCTGTGGGTGGGCACTCAGGGCTTCCCCCGATGTCGACGCACTGGCTACTGCTCCAGTTCACTCCTGCGGAGTGTCAGTCGCGGCTTCCCATCCTTCTCCTCCAGCTGAGATGTCCAAATCTCTGGAGCTTTAGAGACCTTGACTCAAGTGTGATGTGTCCACCCGTGTTCAGCTGTCTTGACGGCTGTTTCTGTAGTCAGCAACACCTGGAAAGGTCCAGGCCACTTAGGCACCAGGGGTGCTTCTTTTCACTTCTTAACTAGGACCCAGTCTCCTGGTTGGATATTATGCACAGCAAAGTCCAAAGGCAGGGTCTGTGTCAGCTGAGCTTCCTGTCGAAGAGATTTCACAAGAGACAGTATCCTTTTAGATATACATCACTTATCTCTGACCCCGCCCCAGGCTGAGAATTACAAGGATAAGGAATTCCAAACATCAATTATCTCTCCATTCATCCTTTCAACCTGGCCTGAGCTTTGGGATGCCAGGGAGTGTGGAGGTTCCATTGTATCCTTAAAGCAGTCATTACTCTTTTAAGAATTTTTCCAGTAAAATCTTCTATTTGAGTCTATTGCTTCCACCATCTCATATCTTGGAATTATTTGTTCCAAAAATTCTTTAATAACTGTCCCTGTGGTTGCTGAAACAGCAGGGAAGGCTTCTGGCTATCCTGTTAATTGACATACTATTACCAAAAGATATTTAAATTTCTTCACCGGGGCATCTCAGTAAAATCTACTTGGCATCTTTGGAAGGGACTACAGCCCAAGGCCTCCCCACCCTGGCCAGTTTCTTTGTAACTTTGTTATTTGTCTTAGCACAAATCAAACAACCATCAACAGCTCGCTTTGCCAGAACAAAAAGACTCACAGCAATATACATTTTGAGGAAGGTTTTTGCTATCTCTCCAGAGCTCCAATGACTCCTTTCGTGGAGCTGTTTTAGCAGTTGTAAGGGTAAAGCTTTTGGTATCCACTGCTTACCATCTCTTTGCAAACCAATTACTTCCTTTTCCTTCTGCCCCACTCTCCACAACTATCTCAAGCTCCTTCAGTGAAAAAGACAACCTTTCTGGCAAGGGGGCAGCCACTGGGAGCAAGGGAAATATCCTAGAAACTTCCGGCAACAATGCAGCTTTTCGCTTTTTCATCAACCAGTCTGCTTCTCCTTGCCTCTTTTGAGCACCTTGCCTGGTGCCTTCTAATGTGCATCATTGCTACTTCTTTTGGCAAATTCACCATTTCTAACAGGCGGGAGATTAAATTCTCATGAGCTAACGTTTTTCTTCTGCAGGTTAATAAACCTCTCTCTTCCCACAGTTTCCCAAATGCGTGTATCACACCATATGCATACTTAGAATCAGTAAAAACATTTACTGTCTTGTCTCCGTATAACTCACAGGCTCTCACGAGTGCTCGGCTGTCTGAGCTGACCAGGTGGGCGGTAACCTCCCCCCTTCCTTTAATTGCTTTCCATTCACAACAGAGTACCCTGTAAACCGTCTTCCTTCTATTACCCTTGAAGACCCATCAATAAACACATCAATAATTCCCCTTCAGGCCATGGAATGTCTCGCAAATCATTCCTTGCCCTAGTCTGCAGATCTATTACTTGAATACAGTCATGGACTTTGCCTTGGCTCTCCTCCTCGGGGCCATTCAAACAGGAGGCTGGGTTCTCATATTGTAACAACCAAGAGCTGGTCATCGACTTAGAGGCTCTCTCAGTTAACAAAGCTTTAATCTGGTGTGAAACTTTAACAATTAGATAACCTCCCTTGTCAGCTTTCGGGCTTCAGCCACCATCAGAGCTGTGGCTGCACAGTTTTGCAAACAATAGGGCCAGCTTCTGGCTACTAGGTCTAACATTTTAGGAAGATAGTCAACAGGTCTCTGTGTTCTCCCATGCTCCTGAACTAAAATTTCTTTTGCATGACTTCTCCTCCTGTTCTCTTGATAACAGCAAATCATGCACATACTGCAACAACTTAACTTCGGAGGGTGGAGCAAACTCTCTTAACATTTTTCTTTTGTGAAATTTGCTCAAACAAAACAGGTGACTTTGTATAAACATGATTTAGTTCAGCAGCAAGTAATGCCACTGCTTCAAGCCAATTACATTACATTTCTCTATTTTTTAGTAACTAACTACTCTCCATCTCAATTTTTTTGCATGAAGTCTATCCTAGGCGTATGGAGGTGACTAACACATTAACTTCCATTAAGGAAACTCTAATATTTATAACATTTTATAACTTTTAACATTTAAAACTTTTATTAAGGAAAGAAACAAGATACTTTCCTTTAAAGTTTTCCCATAACTTCCACAGAGGAAGTGCATGACAAATACCCAGGCCTTCTATAGGACACTATTTTCACAAGGTTGTAGCTACAGAATTTGCTTTAAGGCTACAACAAACCACAGACTGGTGGGGGTGTTCCCCACAAGGTATGACCTGCAGCATTGGCTTCATAACTGAAATTTGCCAATTCTGGCTTTTTACAACAAAACATACAAAAAGCAGAGGGGTGTGGTCCCCTCCAAACTGGAGCCATTCTGCACAAAACTTCATGTAGACAAATTAATTAAATCTCCAAATTAATTTACTACAATTTTTAGAATTCTTTCAGAGAAAGATGTGTTCAAACTTCTGAGCCTACAGAAGAAACTACAGTTTTCACAACTCCTTTGAACGAAAAAATCTTTAGACAATTTTCCCCCTCGGGGATAAAAATTAAGGTGAATCGAGAGGTCTTTGTTTTTACTAAGACACACACCTCTCCTCAATCCAGACCCAGTTTAAAAGTTGACAACGGCTCTAGGTTGGTGGATATAATGAGAGCCTTTGACACTCTTAACAATCCATTTTTCTTATCTTCTGGACTTTCTCGACAATCCAGCAGTTTTTGGTTTTTTTGCAGACATTGCCGTTTTCAGTGTCCTACACCCTGAAGGCAGCACACTGATCCTTTCCCAACCGCTGCTTGGCTTGGGTCTCCCCTGCTCGGGAGAGAAAGCTTCTGCTACTTCCTTGTGCCCGATCCCGTCCCCTCTGTCCCGGGAGACCCCTTGGACCTTGCGGTTTTTCCCTCTTTGGCCTGAAAAAGGCCATCACCTTCGCCTTTCCTCCTTGTGCTCACTCTATTTACCACACACCAAATACTAGAGCCAGTCCCTGTCCTGCCACATTGTCCAAACAGCTCCTCCCTGCTCCAGTGCTCCCGGTGGGCACGGCCAGCAGCACCACAGGCGGCCAGGGCGTCCCGCAGCCTCAAAGGGCCGGCAGCTGCTGCTGCCCCTGCCCGGGGCCGGTGGGGTCAGGCACTGCCCAGTGCTGAGTCCCAGCAGCCTCACAGGCCCCCAGCCAGTGCTCCTGGTCCTGCAACTCTACTCCTGGTCCCTGCTTCAACCATATCTCTCCACACTCCTCATTAACCAATTCTGTTCCAGCACACCAACACAATCCATCCATCCCCTGTTGTCAAAGACTCTTTCTTGACTTCCCTTATTGTTCCCCCCCACCCCGGGAGTGGATTCTCAAGATTCCTTCTAGTTCCAGGGGGTGATATGATATGCTGCTCCCTTCCCCCTACACCACTGTTATTCTCAGGTGGAGCTATAGGAACAGCATTTCCCCGATCCCTTTGCCCTGGAAGGTGAGGATACAGGGACCTGCAGCTGGCCTTGGGTCAGCTGGTAACACCAGAGGACAAGATGGGGGAAGGTGCTGAAAAACATCCCAGTCTTTACCAGTTTCCTCTTCCCCCCCTTTTTCCTCTTCTTTTTTTTTTTTTTTTTTTTTCTTAACACACAGATTTCTCCTGTTGCTTGTTTAAACCATATCAATCCACATTTCAATCCATCTTTTCCAATTCTCCTCTAGATACCTTCACAGAACTCAACACAAATGAATTCTGTTTTCTAAGGTGGCCATATAGGTCTATTTGGCAACTTATACTCTGGCCATACATAATAACAATATTGTACCACCATCTCCATAGTTACCTCTGGGTGAATGCATAATCTGTCCCAAGATCTCAGCATTCTCCCCAAGGGACTCTCCGGGGGTATTGTGGGATCGTCATCCCTTTTGCCGAGACCACTTCCCGGCTGTACCCTTGCAACCCTCCCTGGGTGCCCTGTTTAGCCTGTGCTACCCTCCATGGGTGCCCTCCCAGGCTTGCCTGTGCTACCCTTCATGGGTGCCCTCCCAGGCTTGCTCCCCGAAGATGCCATTTTACTCACCGGTGAGATTTTCAGTGGTCCTTCCCTGTGGACTCTTCACGGACCCCCCTGGTCCGCCACTCATCTGTCTCCTGGACAGTCTCGGGAACCCAATCGATCACCCGGTGCCGGACGCCACCAAGGGGAGCTGATCACCAAAACTGGGTGAGGCGTGCCTTCAGCTCCGCTCGCTGCCCGCCGCCCCGGACGGTGGAAATATCCCGGACCGAGCCCCCAAAATTGTCAGCAAAATTAATCCACAAACACCAGAGGTTTATGTCCAAAAAGGAGACAGAGGAGTCCTTTTCCTTTATTCGAATAAAGGGAGAGGCCATGGGGCATTCCCCTGGGGTCTCTCAAATTTTTGGAGGGCGCAGCCTCCTTTTTATCCTAATTCCCGGCCGCTTGTCCCTTCTCTCTTTCCCCATAGGCTGAGGTACTTGAGAGGTACAGGCTTCCCGGAACGCCTGATACCTGCGATATCTTCCCCCCCTCAATACATAATCCCTTCTTTTATAGAATTCATAGTGTTCTTTTAGTGCCCCTTTGATCTTCTACTGGAATCCATCCCATTGTTTCTGTCGTCTCTCACTGATAGCTACATCTTATCAACTGACCCACAGCTTGTTTGTAAAGACAAGCCTGTCATTCCTCTCACTCCTGCAGCTGTTTGGGAAAGAGCCTCAAAGCACAGACTCTACTGGGAGCCATTGGTGCATTTCCTCCCTCCCAGCAGCAGCAGCTCCTGAGCCCTTCACGGGCTCCTGTCCCTTTGCAAACCCTTCAGCTCCCTTTGAACTCTCAGCAGTCACTAACATATGCATTTCTTTCATATTTAAACTGCATTTAAACTTCTCTTTTTCTCTCCTCTCTATCTTTTTAATCTCCTCTTTATCTCCTTTAATCTCGTCAGCACCAGTAGGATGGGGATGGAGTCTTGGGGTGGGTGTGGGATGAACTGAGGATCCAGCAGAGAAGGGCAAGGCAGAGGGGAGAGGACTCAGCCAACCCTTCTCCTGCTCTCTCCTTCCCCAGGCTCCAGCTAAAGCAAGTCAGACTGGAAAGGATCCCACAAATGCTGTGTTCTCCTCCCTCTGAGCTTGGCTGGGGATCCTCAACTTCAGCCTGGTGCAGTGGCTTAGATTTACTAATTTGAGTTTTTTGGCTAATGCACTAAATTGAAGAGGTTTATTATTACTTAATCACCTTTCACCTTTGCCAAGTTCTGCTGCACTGTGTCTGCTTTTTACCCAATACACTGCTAGCTCACGTACACACATGTGCTTCTTATGATAATATTTAGATTCATAGCTTATTCTATAAAATCACACAATTACACTTGAAAACTCTCCACCATCTCACTCAATGCAGTTTCTTATTTACTTATGGCATATTCTTACTTGCAGCTATAGGAACATAAGCTTATGATTTCTCGACTCAACATCTGTGAACCTTTAGCATTGCATGAACCCAAGCTTCTTCCAAGGCTGTAAATGAAACCCTTCAGTATCTGTGGAAGTTTCTGTCTTTCCATTTCCCACAGCCCACCAAAGGATTTGTGACATTTTGTGACAGAGGAGAACCTCCCAGGCAATTTTGTGTTTGCTGTAGGGAAGCTCAGGTTGCTCTGCATCAATTCCCAGAGCACCGCAGAGCATTGGCTTTGTGATGTCAGGGCATGGATGCCACATTGTCGTGGTGACATCCCAAGGTTGCCTTGGTGCACGGAAGGCCTCAGTGTCAGAGCAGCTCTTGGGCTTGCTCAGTGCAGGAGCATCCTCCTGCTTGAGGCGTTTGTCAGTGGGCAGCTGCACACTGACAGGAGCCTTGTTTGTTCTTGAGTTGAGCACAGTCTGCAAACTGGCACAGCAGTGCTACAATGATTGAGCAGCTCGCTGCTGCCGTTTGCACCCTTTATGGCATTGGCTATTCCGGCTATTACCTGACCAACCTGGCACGTAAGTAGAGGTTTTCCCTGGCTGGAACCTGAGCTGGCTTTTGTAGGTCTCCCTGCTCTTTCTTAGTGACCGGGTTGCTATTGAAACAGAAAGACCATGAGGATGCCACTGGTTTGGTAAAGCTCCTGTCAACACCTTCAGCAAAACACGGGGTGTCTGTAGCCAGGGGGCTGCGGGCAGCATTTGCAGGGGTTCTGTTCCCTCCACGGGAGAGCCTGTAGCAGCAGAGTCTGTCATTTCCTCACTTTGCTGGCTCAATGTCTTGGGGTGACTTTACTTTTAAGACAGCTCTGAGAGCTCGGGAAGTTGAAACTGCTGGAGGCTGATGGGAGTTTTTTCTCCTGACTAATTACTGGCCATTTGTGAGAATTGGCAGCAGTTTGAACTATTGAGAAGTGAGATCAACCTGTGAACACCACCTTAAGATGTGAGGCTGGGAATTTCTTGCTCTCTTTGGTTTCTGGCTTCTGAGGAGGTCACAGGGCTCTGTCTCGGCCTCCTCCCCCCCTCCAGGCTGGACAAGGCTGCAGAGGGCGGGGTGGGGGGAGAAACGGAGCCAGCCCGGCCTGACTTGGTTTGCAGTTTCTGCCACTGAACTGAAACCTGACACCATCAACATCTGCAGCTTTAGCAAGATTTTAACTCTTTTACTACCTGGATGAGACTTGCAGATTAATCCTTTGTTTCCAGAGAGAGAGAGGGAGTGATCAACCATCAACCCATCAAAGAGAGTGAAGAAAAAAAATAAATTTAGAGGGGGAAGAGAAATAAGGAGATGCTTTAATAAGATGAAATATTCTTCTGTTAAAGCTATGAAGATGGACAGTAGTGTTCTGAAAAAAACTCCTTTAATTCATGACTGAGTATATTGTGAGGAATGGAATGTTTCCAAGTGTGGATTTTGAGCAAATGATGGAGTAGTTGTGACACTGTGAGATGCTGGAACAGAGGGGGAGAAGTAATAGTTGAAGGTTTGTGGCTTTTAAGAAGCAAAAAGAAAACTTCTGTTTCCAGGAGGGCTCACAAAAACAGATAAAGAGAACTTCTGCCTTTGAATAACTCATCCTTAAAAATGACATCCCTAGACTCATGACCCATAACACACCTCAGAGTGATGTGAAATGGGAGGAGACCACTGATGGCAGATTTCCGGGCAGCTGGCATCAGAGAAATAGGAAGCTATGATGACAAATAGTTTTCTTGTGAAAAACTCCATAGATTAGCAGAAGAAGACTTCTGTTTCTCTACAAAGACTGATGAAAGACTCTAGGAGAAATTGGGACTGTTTTAAACACCAAAGTTCTAAAGTTTTTTGTCTCTATGTTTTCATGTAAACAAGGGAATGGCTGGAAGTTTTATTCTGGTTTCTTCTTCTTGTAGTTTTTGTTAATAAACTTTCTTTATTCCATTTAAGTTTTAAGCCTGTTTTGCTCTTGTTCTAATCCATATCTCACAGCAAGAAATAAGTAAGTTTTCTAGTGATTTCTTAGTTGCTGCTTTAAACCACAACAGTCAAGCAGGACACCTCTGAAAATGTAGACTGGGAGATCTTCTCAGATGCTGTTCTAAATAGGCCACGGTTCTCCCCAGTTTTCTCAAATAATTTGGTTCATTTTCCTTGCCCACTGCAGGTCATCTGACCTGTGTGTTCAGAGGTACCGATCCTGAGGTGAGTCAGAAAGGAACATTTGATGTTCCTGGTGTTTCAGAATTGTGGAGGGAACTGTGAGCTTGGCCTGTGGCAGTAGAGTGCAGAGGGCCAGCTGGTAGGCTGAAAGAAGATCCATTTCCATGTTTACAACAGCAATAGCAAAGGCATTGTTGGCTATTTCCTAATTTTCCATTGCAGAGCTTTAAAAGAACTCAAAGCTCAGATTTGCAGAGAGAACATTGCTTGCTGATAGTAGCCAGGGTGAACTCTCTAATTCAGAACTATTTGCAGTATGGCTGAATTAACCCATTTTAATTTAGTTGGAGAGACTTAGAATCCCATTGCTATCAAAGCTGATGATTTGTGCTTGGTAGAGCTGGTTGTAGAAATAGAGCTGAAGAGAAATAGAGCTGAAGAGAAATAAGGTTCTAAATGATAGGTAGCTGCCTGTCCCTAACTCCACCATCTGTCCACAGAGCCCAGAACCAAGAGCAGACTCTCCTGTGGCTCCCTCTGCTCCTGGAGAAGAGGCCAAAGAGGAGCAAAATGAGCAAAAGGAGCACGAGCCTCCAGCTGTGGTCACAGCCCAGCCTGACCATCCCCAGACAGTAAGTGCCAGTGCTGGGTGCTGCTGTCTTTAGTGCAAGGCAGAGCTGCAAGTTTCTGAGCAGCCAGCACTTGCTGTTGGTGGCTGAGGATGCTGCGTGCTGGAGTCCTGCCAGCACCCAGCCATTCCCCCATCCCGTGGCAGCTGGTAATTGGGCTTTGAGCCGTCGTGCTGAGGCCCCAAAGCGCTGCTGCCTGCGGGTGAGCAGCTGGCTGCTTGGCCCAGGGAAGCTCTGTCTCTTGGCTTCTGCCAAGCCATGGCCAAGGGCTCACACGGCATTTCTGGGGCTCACAGGGCTTGGTTTGTTTGCTTTCCCTTTTTGGAAACCTCTGGATGACTTGGAGAAATATTCTGCAGTTTCCTTGAGTAATTCTTCACTTCTGCAAAGTCTTTTAGGCCACCTGTCTTTTGGCTTTTGATAAGCTGCAAGATGATTGTGTTGTCCATGAAGCTGTGGCCGGCCATTCTTGTCCTGTGTGGCCAAAGAAACAAACTGCATAGTTCTGAACCCTTCTTCTGAGGCAAAATCCACAATTGGCAAGTTTCTGTTGATACGTTTTGTGGTGAAGTCTGCAGCTTTGGAAACTGCATTGGAGCCTAGTGTGGGGACAAAGCTGCAAGTCCTTGAGTGCTGTCTTGTGTTGCTAAGAACAGGAAAGGCATCTGGAAATGATAGCTGCAGTATTTTAAGTCAAATGTGCAACTGGGTGCCTGGGCAGCTGCCTGGGACCAAAGCAGCCAGGGGTGCAGCTCAACAGCAGCTGAAGCTGAGCCAGGCTGGGTTGTCTCAGGTGGCCAAGAAGGCCAAGGGCCTGCTGGCCTGTGTCAGCAATAGTGGGGCAGCAGGAGCAGGGCAGTGACCGTCCCCCTGTGCTGGGCACTGCTGTGGCCGCAGCGCCAGTGCTGTGTCCAGTTCTGGGCCCCTCTGATCAGAAAGTCATTGAGGGGCTGGAGCGTGTCCAGAGAAGGAGAAGGGCACTGGGGAAGGCTGTGGAGGACAAGTGCAATGAGGAGGTGCTGAGGGAGCTTTAGCCTGGAGAAAGGCAGGCTGATGAGGGACCAGCAGGCAGACTTCCATAAATCCCTACATGACCTTGCTCACCACAAGGGCTTTTTCCCTGCATCCAAGTACTTTTGACACTGGAGGAGGTGACATTTTCACCTTATCTTTGTTGCATTGTTGGTCTCCTAAGAGAAGAAAACCTGTTTCTTTTCTCTTTCTCCAGCAACCAAAGATGCTTTTTGCTCCAGATTTCCTGTCCTTTTCCAGCACTGGTTGAGATTGTGATAGACTTTTAGTTTGCAAGGTGGAAGTTCTGGAAGATGCAGTATTTTTGCATGGGAACATGTAATTTGGGGCAGGGATGTTGGTCCAGAAAGAGCTGTTCTGGTACCAGGCCAGACAGCAGGGCTTGCACATCTTTTTCAGGTTCACAGTGTTCATGTCTTTTTGGAAGCCCAAGGGATCAGTATGTGTTGTGTTTGGGAATTGAGCAGGAAATCAATGCCCTTGCATAGCAGCTGGTCCTCCAGAGATCAGAGAGGCTGGGAGGGGCTGGGATTCATTTCTGATTCCAGCCACTTCAGCACCGTCACCGTGGTTGAGTCCAAGAGAAGAACTTGTCTGAGCACAGATGCACAAAGACTGCAGTTCCCAGTGCAGTGCTCTGGCTCTGATCACATTCCATAAGGACCGACACGCTCCAGATTCCCCAGGAGTGCGGTTTATTGGAGCAACAGGAGAGCGAGTTCAGCATTGCTGCTGATCGGGGGACTGGCTACTAAGGGTTGATGTGTGTAGTGACAAAAAGTACAGGAAGAGAGTTTATAATAGTGAGATCTAGCTGTCTGTCTGTCTATCTATCCATCCATCTATCTATCTATCTATCTATCTATCTATCTATCTATCTATCTATCTATCTATCTATCCATGTAACTTTTACAAAATTGATTCTTCCCAGCTCTGGTCCAAAGCAATTGGGGGTGCAAATCTCACCTAAAGGCATCCCATTCAGGAGAAGAGAAGAGACATGTTCTGTTGACTGATCCTCAGCAGGCAGAGATGTTTCCCCCTTTAGAGATGGTTGTTTTTTTCCCCTCAGAGCTGTTTTCCTGCTGCTGCCTCTTCTGTCCCAACACTCCCGGTTTAACCTATAAATTTCTGCCTGTCCTAGTGAGGTGGGACAATTCCATGTTTTAGGTGGTTTTTGCTGACTTTGGTCATACATGCATTACATGACACATGGCTTCCTTCATTGGCATCCCTAAGGGTGTGTCAACTAATTTGTTGATGGGGCCTTTTGAGGATCTCTGTCACTGCCGCTCAGAATTCTCAGCTGACAAAAGAGGGAGGAGAAACACCTTGGTCCTCTTCCATATCCTGAGGTGGCCATAGGGGCTCTCTGACCTGCATCAGAGGATCAAATTGCAGACATCCTTGTCTCCTGAATGAGCAGGATTTCTAACAAGAGTGTAGATGTCAGAAGGGCAGGAGTGGCAGTGCAGGCCTGAAAAGAACATGAACTCCAGCAGTGTCTCTCCCAAGGGATGAGCTCACCCAGGAAGCCCCTGCAGAGCCAGGATGGAGCTGTGGGGCAGGGCTGGCTGTCAGTCACTATGGAGAGAAAAGCAGGACACAGCAGAAGGGGAGGGAGGCCCTTGAGAAATGCCCCACATTTCCTGTCAGCTGCCCAAGAGTCTGTTGGAGATTCAGTGCCAGATGGGCTCTGATTGCACTGCCAGGGTCACTTTGGAATCTGTGCTTCCCCACGGGCAGAGAACAAGGCAGGAGAGCAGCAGCACAGAGCTTTGGGAACGTGGGAGCCCATCAGTCTTTGAGTCTTGGCCCACAAATGTTGTATGAGAAGTTGAAGCCCATCTTCTCTTGCTTTCTCTGCAGGTCCTTCCAGAGAAAGAGCAGGAGCAGATTGTTTTATCAGGGGGGCCATGCCAGACTGAGGGAGAGCTGTTCCCAGCCCAAGAGCAGGAAGAGCAGCTGGGGCAGCAGGTGGAAGAGCCACTGGAGAATGGCCAGGTAAGCCTGACTCAGCAGGTGACAGAGTGAAGGGCAGGAAGAGGGGCATAAAACGCAGCTCTTGGGACTGAGCAGGCCACGAGTGCCAGAGGCCCTGAAAGCAAAGAGCCTCTGCAGTGATCAGCAGCAGGACAGGAGGTTACAGTGGAAGCAGAGGTGGGTAGGGAAGCAGAAAGAAGTGACTGAATGAGTGTGATTTTGAGGCTGAAACTGAGGAAGAAGCTGAGCCTGATGGCAGCTCCCAGGCACTTGCTCTCCATTTGTGTGTGCAGAACATCAAGGCAGAGCCCCAAGCAGAGCTGCCCGAAGCTCAGAGGGCCATCATGGCAGTGAAGAGGAGGCACGAGGAAGACAGGAGAAACATCCAGGAGGAGATGAATCTCCACTGGCAGAGAGGCAATCAAAAAAAGCAGGTGAGTGAAAGAGTGGCAGACACTCCACTCATGGAAATTTCTCTCTCTTGTTCTTCACAGACCTCTGATGGGAAGCTGCGGGCAGGGCTGCAGGAAACTGAGGCTAGGATCAGGGCAAGGAAGAAGAGGCTGGAGGAAGAAAGGAAAATCATCCAAGAGAAATTTCATCTCCTCGCTCAGAAGCAAGAGGCTCTAGAAAATCGAGTGAGTGAAAGAGCGATAGGCACAGCAGTCACTGCAGTCTGGTGCTTTCTGCCCTTCTTGCCTTTCCTCTGCAGAGCAGCAGGGGGGTGGGCTGATGCCTCTCAGTGCCATCCTGCTGTAGTGTCTATCCCAGCTGCTTTGAAAGACATTTCCTGCTGTGCTCAATCTCAGCTGCTGCCCTGGACAGTGGGACCAGTCATTTGCCCCTTTTGCCAGCACTCATCTCAAGGGATTCCTGCTGGCCTGCTCCTGTTCTCCTTGTTTCTTCAGGGCTTTTTGCAAGTGAACAGAGTCCCCCAGATAGATTTGGAATACAAGCTGCAAGCTGTCTGTATCCCTTGGTGAATCTGCTGCTGTCCTGCTCTTTCCCTTTGCTCACAGTCAATGAGCCTTGGCACACAGGGACAAGCTGTGGTCTCTGACTGCTTTGTTCTGTTTGACTTGAGGTGGACGTGTTGATATCTCACCTGGCAGCCTGCGAAGGCTTCCAGCAAATGCCTGGTGATGAAGAGCCCCAAGGTCGGCGGGAGGCACAGGTACTGTCCCAAGCACAAGTGCTGCAGGCTGAGCACCTTCTAAAGATGGTGCAGGAAAAGAGGACTGAGGGGGAGGAGCTCCAACATTAGAACAAGGAGCTGCAAATGTGTCTGCAGCCCTTGGAGGGGGAAAGGGATCCTTGGGAGGAAGTGGAATGGTCATTGTTGCAGTCATCCTTCAGAAAATCCAGGAAAATGGAATATGAAACTGGCCATGAACTTGATTAAAACCAACCTTGGGTTTTGACCATTTGTTTTCAGAAGCAGGCATCCAAAAAAATCCAGTTGATGAGCTTTGCATGTGGCTAACAGCAACTTCCTAAGGGCTTGCATTTGAAAAGGGAACTTGGGGTAATCTCGGCCAGCCAGCTTTCTGACACAAACTCCTTTCTTCTCTCAGATCTACACAGGCTCTTCCATTGAATCTGCTGCAGCAGCAGCATCTAAAGGAGCCTTTGTTCCCCAAGCTGAGCAGTGGAGCCCGGGCAGTTTCTCCATTTCCAGCAGTGACACATCTGCTGCTCAGCTACAGGAGAGCCAGGGAGACTTCCTGGAGCAACTGAGTACGTCTGGTGTATTTCTTGTCTGAGGGACAGTGTATTGTGTGCACGTGCCAGCAGAGCTGGAGCAAATGATCCTCCTCACTTTGGTGTCCCAGAGACATTTAGGACTCCCCACAGGAACTGCTGTGCTCTGAGGCAGCGAGAGAGCGCTCTGGGTGTTCCTGCTGCCTCTGAGGGCAGCTTGGACTGGCTCGGCTTTGCCTGGGATTCCCTTGCCACTAAAGGCAGAAGCAGGAATTGTTCTTGGATCAGCAGAAGGCTGTGGCCTAGCAAATTATCTATGCAAGTTCTGTGTGCTAGTGGCCAAACTGAACAGAATATTTGATTTTTAAATTCTCCTTAGACTCCAGACTTCCCACCAGTCATCAGAACCAAAAGACTTCAGAGATATTGATTGGTTTTGGGGTTTTGTCTTTTTGTTGTGGTTCCGTTTTTAGTTTTCAGTTTTGTCGTGGTTTTAAACCAGTAATTAACAAAAGGGGAAAAAAAAATTACTTATTTCTTGCTGTTAGATATGGATTAAAACAAGAGCAAACCAGGCATAAAACTTAAAAGGAATAAAGAAAGTTTATTGACAAACTACAATAATAAGAACACCAGAATAAACTTCCAGAAAAACCTTTTCATTTCTTACTGCTCACCATTCTTTTGTTCACATGACAACAGAGACAGAAACTTTAGAACTTTGATGTTTAAACAGTCTCAATTCTTTCTACAGTCTTTTCACCAGTCTCTGTAGAGAAACAGAAGTTCCTTTCTGCTAATTTATGAAGTTTCTCACAAAAAAACTATTGTTATAGTTTTCCGTTTCCCTGATATCAGCTGCCCAGAGCTGCTGTTATCAGAGCCCACCCCTCCCATTCCACATCACTCTGAAATGTGTTATGTGCCATGAGTTTAGGGATAGCATTTTTAAGGATAAGTTATTCAAAGGCAAAAAGTATTTTTCATCTGTTTTTGTGAGCTTCACTAGAAAACAGTTTTCTTATTGCCTCTCAAGGTTTCAAATCTCCCAGCACTTCACTATACCATAATTACTCTACTTTTTATTCAAATTTACACTTTGAACACTCTATTCTTCCCCATACTGCGTCATGAATTAAAGGAGTTCTTTTTAGGACTTCATTGTCCATCCCCATAGTTTTAACAGAAAGATATTTCAGCTTAATTAAAGCATCTTCTTAATTCTCTACCTTTCTTGAAGCTTCTTTTCTTTCTTGTCACTGGTAGTTTATAAAGTCTCTTTTCATGTTGATCACTCTCCTTTTCTCTCTCTAGATAAAAAGATTAATCCGCAAGTCTCGTCTGGATAAGAAAGAGTTAAAATCCTGCCCAAGCTTTTGTAGATGGTTTGGTGATCTCTGCTGAACAGGAGCTGGAGCTGTCTGCGATGAAAAGTTCCTCATAGCTGCTCTGGAGAGCGTGGTCACCGTCTCTGCTTGCAGCAGGCCCAGAGCCCCTCTCCTTCTTCACTTGACAGTTTTCTAGTGAATGTAGTTACAGCAAAACCTGCAGCCGAGCCTGGGGCAAGCCCCCCACAGGCCCCATCTCCCAGCCAGGAGACACGGCAGGCCCAGCGCGGCTCCCGCCTGGCCGCATGGCCTGGGCAGGGAACAGGAGGCCTGGAGCTCTGCCACCCTTCACAGTCACGAGACAAAGAGAACAAGAGAGCTCTGGTTTTACACTTTAAGGTGGGGTTCACAAGTTGATCCCCCTTTTTAATGGCTAAAACTGCTGTCAATTCTCTGCAATGACCGATAATTGGTCAGGAGAAAAGACTCTAGGCAGTCCCCAGCAACTTTAACTTTCTTAAAGGTAAAGAAACCCCATGACAAATTTCTATCCTTTTTTGGTTTTGGGTTTGGGGTTTTTTGGAAGAGTTTGTTTTTTATCCATCCTGAAAGAGCTGTTCTGCCCCATGTGTCTTACTGGTGTCATTTTTATGACTGATCTTATTGCCCCTACTACATCTACAAGGTTTTTATGAGAATGCTGTATTTTTGTCAGTGAGGACTCCTTTGCAAGAACATCAGGTGACAGCAGAAACAGAGAGCAAGAGATGTTTTCATTGGGCCCACAATGAAGAAACAGATACTTGTATAACAATCTGTAATTAATATCCTAGTGTTTTTTAATAAAGATGTTTCCAAGAGACACATCCACGTGGTGTGATCAGATAAAACAGCACTGCAGGCATTTCTCAGGAGCGAGCCTGCAGCCCCTCCGCTGTGTATTCCTCAGATCCATGGCACTTTTTCATACCTGATTCCCAGTCATTCCCATGACTCTTAGAATCCTACCTATTGGCCCAAGCCCTGCTCAGATCAGTCTCTGGGAAAACACATCAAGCCCTTTGTGATTCTGCAGCACAACCCATTTAATCTGCTTCTTGCCCATAACAGCTGCCAGTGCTGTGCTCTCAGAAAAGACCTTGTGGGGCTGAGAAAAGATCCCAGCTGATTTGGTGTCTACCTTCACCTGCTGGGACAAAAAAGGGCCTTGATCTGCACCTGGGTGTGTCTGATCTCTAAGGCAATGCTGTTGTGTCCTGAACGGGGGCCACAGCTTGTCAGGGGCTCAGGCTGGCTGTGTCTTCTTGCTGTTGCTTGTCAGTGCTCCTGCTTGGCCTTTGCCAGCCTTGTGCTGTGCCCTGCTGTGCTCTCTGCGCTTCATTTCCTTCCAAGGACTGGACAAAATCAGTCTCTCTGCTGGCCATTTGTACTGCACAACTGCCTGTCTTGTTGCTGCTGTGGTTGCTGCCCAGCTGACCACAGAGGGTTCAGAGCCCCAGACAGCGGGGCTGCCTTTGGGATCTCCTGCAAGTTGGGATCTCTGCCTGAAAGTGAGCATCTTGCATTTTGTTTCCCTCAGGGAGAATGGTGAACAAGGAAAATCCCATAACAAAATACATTGAACTGGAAAGTCTTGGCAGCGGGTGAGTCCAACCACAGTTACTTCTACACAGCCATGGGCCAGGTGTTTCGCTGGTGGAATATCCATCAAGTGGGAAGTCAGACAAGTTGTCCACATATTTAGACACCGGGCTTAGTCTGCCCCATCTCTCAGTACTGGCCAGAATTTGTCAAGTGTGCTCAGAAGGCATTGTCAAAGACATGTCCATGCTGCCAAGGTCTTGCCTGCAGCAAGGAACAGAACCTGGTAAATCTGCTTGTCTCTCAAGTGTGGGACAGCTCAGGGTTCATTTCCTTCACATTTTTGGATGTCTCCAAATCATCTGGCCACACTAATGAAAGGTGAAGAATCTTGCTTGCCTGAAAGCACAACCTATCCCCAATGAGAGCTGTCAGATAACAGTTCTCAGGAACATTTCTTTCCAAGAGTTTGCTAAAGGAAATACTCCGTGCTCAGGATTAGAATTGCACAGTTTAGAAGCTGATACCTGAGATGAAGGAATAAGCTGCCTTTTGGAGCTGAGGCAGTAAAGCCCAGCGCTTCAGGAACAGGCCCAGTGCCCATGCACTTGAGAGGAAAATGCATCATCTGCCTTCTGGCAGACCCCTCCTGCAACCTGCAGCTTTTAGGCATTTACAGCAGAGCTCTCCTGTCTGGACTGGCTTTCAGTGCAAGATCTAAATGGCTTCTCCTTTCTTTGCTGCTGTTTTGTTTCTAGGGGTTTTGGAGAGGTTTCCAGAGCACTTGACACTGCAACAGGAGGAGAGGTAAATGTCAACAGCCCCTGCAGCCTCTGCTGCTCTCCAGGCCTTTCCCCACTGCTGACAGCTGTGGCTGGAGCTTTGAGTAGAGCTGTGCTGAAAAGGCACAAGAAGCACAGACTGGAGCCAGCCTGCAAATTGCACTTGGAACAGGCTTTGTCCTCCTCAGCTGCCCGTAGGAAGACAAAGAGGGCAGCGGTTCCTTTCAGAGAAGGACGCACCCACACGCTCTCAATTGCTAAAACAAAGGTGGTGTCTTAGAGCATCTCACTGCTTTTTGGGGCTACAGCTTCAGAGTCCTGAAGTCTCATTTCTGGCTGCCAGCAAATACATCTGAATGCTCCTGGTAGTTGCTTAGCCACGTGCAGTGCTGCACTTGGGAGCCACATGTAGGGAGAGATCTGCAAGAAGTTCCTAAAAGCCCTGAGCCCTGCCCATAGCCCAGGATGTATCCACAGAGAACCAAGGCACCCATTCCTTCTTTTGAATCCAAGCAGAGCAGCAGAGAGTGTGGTCAGAGCTTTGTGGGTGATCGTTGATACACCTTTGTTACCAAGTGGACAAGGCAAATCGCCAGTGGCCACGTGTCCTGTAACTGGCCCCCAAGGGAGCAGAGAAATGGGCTGTTGGAATGTCACTGCCTAATTACTCCAATTATGAGGTCTAATCACAAGGCACTTTGGCACAGCTTGGCTGTGCCATTCCAAAATCACTTGATCAACATCACTTGATGTGTGTTGTGGTCTCATGCTACCAATTTTCTCAAATTACTCCTTTTCAATGTCCTTTGAGGTGGCCATAAAGAAAATTAGTGTGCAAGGAGTGAGGAGGACGCAACTAACCGTGAATGAAATCAGGATCATGGAGAGTAATAGGAGTCCCAGGGTCATGAATTACTTAGCCAGGTGAGTGGTCACGGTCCTATCCCTTGAATGTTTGTTTACATACTACAAGCATGAGAGCTTAAAAACCCACTTTGGTCACTGGCAGGAAATAGAGCTGTTAATTATTATTTCTCTACTTATCTCCAATGGATGGGAAGAGACTGCATTTTGTCTGCATGAATCTAACCTGGCAAATGCAGACTGAAAATTGTTCAAAAACCTGCATCAGCCCTATCTTAATAATTCAATACCTTCTAAGTTCATTGCCTCCACAGTTCTTTGGGATTGAGATTTTCAAGTTTCTTAAATGCTGATGAACCATCCAACAGAGGATTGCCCTTGGATTGTTGCTCCTCTTTTCCATTGCTGTGCATGCCAGGAAGACTAGGTGCTTATTTCCAGAAATGCCATGTGTGACAGGTTTTTTATCTGGGCTCTTCCTAAACTGCCTTTCTCCTTGAGACAGCACAGACTGCAAACACTGCACAGCCTAGAGGCAATGTCTATTCCTTTTCTTCTGCCCTTGTCTCAAAGGGACCCAGAAACAAGACTCAAGCAAAAAACCAACCTAGCCGTGCATGTTCACCTGCATGGCCTTGTTTCCTTTTTTCAGCTACCTTGTGCATGAGGAACTCTGGCTGGTGATGGAGTACATGGACGGAGGCACTCTGAGAGATCTCATCGACAAGGCTCAAATGTCTGAAGAAGAGATTGCAGCTGTCAGTCGGGAGGTCAGGGATCCCATCTGTGCTTCCAAGGCCTTGAGCTGGATTGTCTGGGAAACAGGGGCTCAGAACGGGAGTGATTTCATGGGCCAAGCTTGGTTTCTGTGTTGCTGCTAGGCTATGGGCAAGCAAGAGCATCTCAAGTGAACTGTCTGCCAGTGCCCCTACACTCACTGGACTCACTTCTTGTACTCTTATCCCCTGCTGTTGTATTCTATCTCTGTCTCTTGCATTGGCATTTGCAGTTCTCCACCTTGCCTAGCTAAACTTTTGCCTGTCTGCACTACATTCCTTGTCTCTAAAGCAAAGGTGTCGTGGCAGGATTTGAAACAAACAGGAAAGAAAAAAAGAGAGACTAATTTCTTTTAGTCCTCAGCTGAAAAGGATAGTCGTGCAGCCCAAATGCTCTTTGCTTCTGAGCACATGCACTGCAGCTGCAGTCACCCTGGCTGGTTTGCAGGGGACAGTCTACAACAGCAGTTGCTGGTGCTCTTTCAAAAGCTGACATGCCTTTCCTGAGAAAGGTGCTGCTCTGCTACTGTTGGAGCAGCAGGCTTTTGCTCTCAATGGCGCCGTGTTCTGCCATTACTCCCCATTCCCCTGCAAAGGGAACCTTCCACAGCTGTTTCCTTTCTTGTGGGATGAACTCACAGCACAACTTTTTGCCCCCCTGGTTCTGTTTTCTCTCTCAGTGCCTGCAAGGACTGGATTTTCTTCACTCCAACCACGTGATCCATCGAGATGTGAAGAGCAACAACATCCTGCTCAGAACCGACGGCTCTGTCAAGCTGGGTCAGTGTATTCTTGGTCAGCTTCAGCGTTCCAGGAATGGGGGGTGTGGGGCTGCTTTCAGTGACTGCCAGCTCCCCAAAAATGCTGCTGCTGGCAGTGCAGGGGTCCCCCCTGCTGTGGGCTGAAGGCACAGTTGCAGTGTGCACAGAGCTATGACAAGGAACCACAAGCAGCCAAGAGTGCTATTGCTCTGTGTGTGTCTGTGTGTGTTCCTGCCAGAGGGAGGGAGCTACAATCTAAACCTTCAGGGGAACAAAAGGCACTGCTGGAGGAAGTGTAAAAAATGTTTGAAGTAGCCAATTTTATACTTCCTTGGCTAAAGTCCCAAGGAAACAAAGCAGGGACTGTTGTCCAGGAAATTCAACTGCACATTCTCAAACTTCTACTGGGGAATTCTTTGGCTTGGTTTCCTAATTGACAAAATTAATTGATTAAAATTAAAACAGTATTTTGCTTTCTCCTCAGCTGATTTTGGCCTTTCTGCTCAGCTCACCCCTGAGCAAAATCAACGCTGCTCGGTGATTGGGACTCCTTGGTGGATGGCACCTGAAGTGGTGAAGCATCAACCATATGGCCCCAAAGTGGACGTGTGGTCTTTTGGAATTGTGGCAATTGAAATGGCCAAACAAAAAACTCCTTATGACAGTTTCACTGCTCGATCGGTAAGGAGCAAATACTCTCTGGTCCCGCTGTCTTTCTCACCTGTCCCGTGTTCTCTGATCACTGGACAAAATCCCATGGCCATCTGCTGGAAGTACTTCTACCAAGACCCCTTCTACAAATGTCCCTGCAGCACGTCAGCATCTGCTGTAGCTTTGGTTGCAGCAGTGGATGAACTCAAGCCTTACCTTGCCCAAACCATCTCCTTTCTCAGGCAGCATTTTGCTTTGGCTTAGAAGTCGTTCCAGCTCTTTTGGCTGTGTAGATGGCCCGAAGAATAGGAAACAAGCATCTCAGAGCTGGTGTTATCTTTCCAGAAATTAAGCAAAGAAACTCAAACCAAACCAAGTTTCTAAATCAGTGCTTTTGAGAGAAGAAGTGCACCCCCATTCTTCTCACAGGGAAACTTGCCTGAAACCTGGAGATGAGGGTGTAAAGCCAGAGTCTCTTCTGCTTCTTGTGCAGTGCTGCTGAGACACTCAGTGACCACCTTCTTTCATAACCCAAGCCACTTTCTCCATATCACCATGCTGGAGCCTGGTGATGGGGAGAGCCTGCCAAAACCTCCTGTTTGTTTCCTGGCACTTTCTGGGATGGGCACAACGTTAATGCATTGACTTGAGAATCCAACGAGCACAGGGTTACCACAGGGGTGACACTTCTGATTTCAGCATGAATATTTTCCTTTTGCCACATAAGGGAACCTGAAATTTTCAGAGTGCTGAGAGACAGAGCTGCAGGTGGCTCCTGTGTGCCCAAACAGGCATTTTCAACCCAATACATTTGTGGAGGCATCTTAATGTGTCTGTGTTGAAAATGAGATTCCAAATGTTTGTTTCCTTCCCTGAGGAACACCCACTGCATTTCCTTTCTTTTCTTCCAATTCCCATCATTTTCAAGAACAGGACAAAAAGCTGGATGAGTTTTGTTTTATGGCAGCTGTGCTTAAGGGACCAACAAGCACTGTAGAGATTCTTTTCATATAGGAATCCTTGGAAGTAGTAGAGTTAGTTAGAATAGCAAAATCCCTCTTCCAAAAAGGCTGCCAAGCTGGTGGGAATCCTCAGAGAAGGAAACATGTATTTGCTGATGTAGTTGCCACTAACTAGATCAGGCAATGAAATCAGCTGCCATGGCAAGATCTGCTGGATGTTGGCAAAGCTGTGGCTTTGGGGCTTGGGTTTTTTCATGATACAGGAAAGTCGTCATCCAAATGATACAGGAAAGTCATCTCTGCCTCTCTGCCAGGGCAAAAACTGCCACTGCAGAGTGCAGCTTAAACAATGGGCTCTGGGAGAGCAGTTCCAGATGGGAAAGAAGCAGGTGGAGCCTTGTGTTTCCTTTTTCTCCAGGCTAAATACCACATAGCCACAGAAGGGACCCCACAGCTGCGGCAGCCCGACCAATTCTCACCTTTGCTGCGTGACTTCCTGAGCTGCTGCCTGCAGAAAGGCGAGGCGCAGCGCTGGTCTGCCAAGGAGCTGCTGCAGGTAAAATGCCAAAAGGGCTGCAGGTGAAACAGTGTCCGAGGGATGGGCTCCTCCTCCACTGAAATCCAAGGCATCAGATGAGCCCCCATCCTCCTCACTTCTAACCTTGATGCTGTTCAGCTGACAGTGGGGAGGTGCCGCGGCGGCGGAAAGCCCGGAGCACCGCGACTTCTCCAGAAGCAGCCTTGAGAAAGGCTGGCCCGAAGCGCATGCGAGCAGCTTTGAGCAGTCGAGTGATTCCAGCTCAGCTCAGTAATAGTATAGTGATTTCAGCTCAGCTCAGCTCGGCAGCAGCGGCGGCAGGTAACACAGGAAGCAGGGACGAGATAGCTGGTCCAGCGTTCCACCGAGGCACAAGCCTTTATTCAGGCAAAGCTTCGGCAAAGGGTGCCAGTAGCAGCGAATCTCTCGAACAGAGGAAAAGCCGGGATATTTATGGGGAAGGAGAGGGGCGGGGGGAAGCCCGAGATACCTGTATCGGGATGGGACAGCAGGGGGGAACACCAATGAAACACAACAGTTTAACATAACTAACTCAAAGACCCCTGGGAGCAACATTGTGTCGCTCTTACAGAGAAGTATCTCCTCTCCAGGGGAGGGCCAGTATCTGGGGCCCAGCGGGCTCCTCCGTACCCACAGGGAGGAATCCTAGACTGGGCTGGGCTGGCAGGGAGTGCTGGGTTTTAGCACTGGCTAAAATCACCAGTGCACTTCCTCATTTCTTGCTGGGAGCTATGGATTAGGAGAAGGGCAAAACAGGCTTCAAACTTAAAAGGAATAACAAATTGTATTATCAGGCCCACAGGAATAAGAAAGGTCTCATCTGTGTAGTGAAAGGGTTCAATCTCACCCAGGTCATGGCAGTCACGGTGTTGGATTTCAGGCTGTGCTGGGCCCCTCTCTCTGCCCGGTAGCCGCTGGGAGGGGAGGCTCGGCCTGGAGCCGTCGCTGCACGCCGGGGAGAGGGTTTAGTGTGGGCAAGATGTCAGCAGCCGTGGCCTGGCCCAGCCTGGGGCCGGGGTCCCGCAGCCTCCATCCCCCGCCCGGGAGCCGCTGGGGTCTGGCCCGGCCTCCCCCAGGAGCACAGGCCGTAGGCGAGCAGGGCCGGCCTCACCAGAGCTCCGTTACCTTCGGGGGCCGGAAGCAAAGAGGGCCAGTTCCCGGGCTGGTGGTTTTCAAAATGTGGATCATCACAGAGGCACATCTCATTTCTAAATGGTGCAAAATGTTGTCAGTTCTCAGAACTAGCCAGCCATTGGCCTGTCTCAGGCACAGAGGAAGCTCCCAGAAGCTTGTTTCAAAAAAATCACTTCCGTGGGGGGGGTTTCTTACTTCTTTCCCTAAATGTCAATTCATCTCAAACTAACACACAGGGACATGGAAAGGTCATCTAGTCTGTGTCCTGCAATGAGCAGGGACATCTTTCAAGAGATCAGGATACTCACACCTCAGATATTTCCAGGGGTGGGCCACCTACCAGCTCTTGGGGCAACCTGTGCCACTCTTGCCCCATGCTCCTGACCTACTCTGACTCAATCCCCGTTTCATTTAAAATTATTCCCCTGCCTTTGAAGCTCATAGCTGGGAAAATCATGCTTTGTTGTTGTTTTCTTTTCCTTTCTGCAGCATCAATTTATAACATCGGCCATGCCTGGGTCCAGCCTGGCACCACTCATTGTTGCAGTGAAGAAGTGGAAGGAGGAGACAGGAATGCAACAATTAATTTAGAACTGTCTTCTCCGTGACCAACTAAGAGTAGCATTGTAGAGTAGGATTATAGAGTAGAATTGTAGTGCAGGATTGTAATGTACGATTGTAGTGTAGGATTGTAGAGTAGGATTCTTAAAAACGAGATTCACTTAATAAATTATAAAAAGAATTTAATATAAATAAAAAGACAATTAGGAGACAAAAGTAATAAAGCAAAGGGTTAAAACGGCCGGGTGCCCTGGTGAGTTGCCAGGAACACACCTGGTATCTCAGGAACACTCTTTTTATCCCCCCCCTGCTGTGAGGGGTTAATGCATATTCAAAGCGTGTCCCCTCCCTGGTTCTGCCTTCTTAGATCATGCTTTTGCACAACTTATTTTTCTGTTGGTCAGCACTATTTTTGCTGGTCATCATTATTCTTGCTGATGAGCATTATTTTGGAGTTTGGTTTCCTTTCTCTTGCAAATGGTCATTGTTGATAACAGTCCAGCCCCCCGTCATCCTTCCTCTGAGGGTATCTGGGCTTCATATCTTTCGCTGATAACAGTTTGGGCTCTATTGTTCTCCTGATAACAGCTTGGGCCCCACTGTCCTTGCCCTCTGGGGTTTCCTTGCCTTGTACCTAGGAAATTCTTTTAAGCTTAAGACTTGTTAGTAAGAAAAAAGTACATACATAGCTAAAAAGTATTTAACATATAAGATTCATCTGCAAAAGCCAATATCACAATACAAATTTATAACAAACCCCTCCTCTTCTTTTTTTATAAATCATTTGGCTTGAGCAATAATTCTTGTTTTCTAGCTTCTAGCACTCGTTCATTTTTTTCACAAATTAGCTTCTTCCAACGGATCTTTCACATTATTTTGTTTTCTTCATACCATGATTTTTTTGTTTTTGCCATTCCAGATGTAGCCAATTTCAAGTCTGTAGGCATTTGCTATGCCCTAAAATATACTGGTGATCAGCCAATTTAAACATTGGGTTAAACAAAGAAGAAATATTAAACCAGCTGTAGCACTGCTACAAGGGGAAGAAACTTAGCTTCTTCTACTACTTTATCCCCAATACATTATCTCACCAATTAGTGGTCATTACTGATTTTCATTTTTGGACCACATGGGCCATTTTTCTGATACCCTTGGCGATATCTAGAATGGCATTTTTTTATTGTCATTGAAAACAACAATTTTATGTATTAATTTTCTCACAGAACACCCCTTCTTTTAGCCAATAAATAGTCTAAAGCCAGCTTACTCTGACATATTGCAGCTCTGGCTTTTCATCTCTGAATGGCTATTAGTTCCATAGCCCCAGCTGTTTTATTGGTTATGATTTCTACAACAGCTTGGAGTTTCATAATGCAAAAATTGGGGTTCGATATCCCCAACTTCCATCTTGTGCCCAAGAATGTTTCCAATATGTGTTCAGAGGCCATTTCTCATCTCTCCATTTTTGAGGTGCTCAAAACCATTCTCTTTTATTTCTTTTTAGGACCTCAAAAACCAACACCCCAATTGATTTGTCTCATCCTGACAAAAGGAAAAATCCTGGTTGAATCATTCCCAGAGTACAATTCCTTTTCCATTGCGAAGGGAGCTTTGGATATGCCCTTTTCTCACATATCCCAAAATAAGACATCTGGTGCTTTGTAATAGTCATTTTTCTGTTGATTTATATTTCCCCAAAATTTGGCTATTTCTGGGATTCCAGAGTAAGGATTTTTCCCTGTACTATTACACTGGGAGAATCTGGTTCTATTAACATGTACACAATTTTTCTTTTACTTTCTTTTGGGTCTAATACAGAGTTGGTTTCTCTGGAACTTACTATGTACAAGTTTTATTACCAACTTTAAACTTTTTACCAGGAGTATTTCTCACTTCATGAAGAAATTTCTCCATTTAATTGCTGTTTGAGCTTTGCTTACAGGTCCTGATATGAGGTTAATACAGGTCTAGGTTGCTGTGTTGGCTTTATCTTTTCACTTACCATTTGCTCTCTTACCAAATCTTGGTTATTTCTCCTGGCAACAACTGTGAAGCAAATCCATCTTTTTCTCCTTTTGGGCAGTTGTTTTCTAATCTGTTACTACTTGTTCCTAGATTTTCTGTGGTCTAATATTTTCCCTTTTATGCATACAGGTACTTAATTTGGATGGGTTATAGCAGTGATTATTGATACTGGTGTGGGTAATAAGAAAGAAACCCCGGTGTCTTTCCATGTAAAGCTTTCGATAGCATTTGTAACATGGCTTTGCTGGTGTCCCAAAAGGGAAAAGGATAAGTGACAGAAGAAGGAATAATAGGGGTCCAGTATGGCTTACACCCCCACCAATCCTGCCTATGAGGTTGCAGCTCACAGCAGGTGTTTGTATTCTTCTCGGTGGCGAGTTGTAGTGGTCAGTCTGGTCTTGCCCCCTATTTCCTTGTCACTTCCTCTTTTGTAATTTCCAAGCAAATTTCTTTTGACACCTTTTAACAGCAGTTTCCCACAGTTCCTCAGGTATTTCCCACAGTTCCTCAGGTATTTCCCACTCAACACGCACTAGTAATTTCCCATCTGTAAAAAAAGTTATCATTTAAGTTATTTTTAATAGATTTGGCACCTAACACTTCCTGCAATGAGAGGCTTAACTTTGTGAATCACAATATCTATTATTCTTTAATTTAAACACTTATATTTAATCCAGATAGCATGTCTCGTATTGGGATGATTTAGACAAGGTATATGATGTGGCACTGATGGAAATTGTGGTTTTCCCCCCTACTTTATACAAATCACAGGCAAAAGCAAAAATATACGAGGATTTCCTGACCAAAACAGCCCCAGTTCTCCTGTTTGGAGTGGGAGTTTTCCTCCCACCAAGGTGGATATCGAAAGTGTCCCAGAACTTGTCCAGGCAGGACTTGAAACTACTGATACAGGCTTGGTCTTACTTCCCAGTTAGGCGTGATTCTTAGCTCATTCCTTGGATCATTTGGATTGTCTCAGTTCATTACTGCCGGTCTCTGCTCAAGAGTACATTTGGTATCACTGGGTTTGGGTGTTACAGTCCAGTCCTCAGGTCTTATGATCTTATTGGTGTGAATCCAACTTCACTCTTTGGTCCAGATTGCAGCTTCTCTGCCTTAATTATCAGTAGTACCTGAAAACGATTTCTTAATAACACTGGGAGAGTGAAAACATCACATCAAATTTTTCCATCAGTATTCTTTAAAATTCTTGGGTTAAACAAAATTTAACATTAAACCTAGGAGCCAATCTCTTTCTGCGCGTTCAAATTAGTTAAACAAGAAAGGCTAGGTCAGTCTTAACTTCAAATAAATTACATTTATTACCTTTTTATTCTTTGGTTAATATTTACTTGTTTAGCTTCACAAACCTTTTTTATCAGTTTCTTAGAACAAACCCCTTCTTTTTAACAACAAGAGTAAAAGAAAGGAAGGGAAAAAAAATAAGAGAAAAAGAAATCTTATTTCAAGAAATTAAACACCTTGATGAGGTTTTCAGAACCTAGCGAGCAAGACTACTTTTGCTTTGGTCCCATCATACACCGGTCTGTTTCTCGGCTTTTGTTCCGTTCCTTCTTTCTCATTTACAGCAGTTTTTCAGGCCATTTCTCTTCCCCTCTGCTGCCGCAGCTCTGGGCTGAGCAGGCTCTATTCAGCCGCTCGCTCTGCAGGGGCCCACTTGCCTCCTTGCCAGTCACTTGCGTGCTGACCCTGGGGCAAAGCCTGTGTCCCCTCTCTCCCCGCTGCGCCGTCCCTTCACACACAGGACTGGCATGTTCAAACACACTCAGCTCCCACCACAGCCGAGGGGCAGAGCTCGGAGTCCACAGTGCTCTGGTCTGGGGCTCCTCTGCTGGGCCAGTTCACTCCTCAGCAGCAATCCTCACCCAGCACCGCTGCCGGGCCGGCGAGTGCTGCCTGCAACCCCGCACCCCTCGAGACCCCGGCACAGACACGGCGGGTCCCGCTTCAGCAGCGCCCCTCACGAACCGCGCTCTGCACCCTTTACATCGGGTGGGAGAGGACCGGGAACCACCGCTCCGGGCCGCGCTGTTCACCACTCACAGGGACCGGGTCCTGCTACAGCCGCTTTACATAAAAGCAATAAAACAACACCTAAACCCAGCGCTCCAGATGCTCCTAACATCTCTTATTTCGAGCACAATTCTCACCTCTAATCCCACTTGAAAGTTTCTCTCCTCACAAGCCAGTGCTCACTCTTTGGAGCCAACAAGACACTTTTCGCTCTCTTTCTAAAAATCTTTACAACTCTAATGAAAGGGATCGCAGAGCTCTCTCTCTCTCTCTGCCACTATCATCTTGCCACTCTTTACACCACATCCCTCCAGAATCTCTACTACACAAATTACTCTGCTTCAGAATCAACTACAGATTCCAACACCTCCTTTTGGGGACCCTCCCCAAAGCCATCAAAGGCGCTAAACACAGAGACCAGTCAGCTAGCCAGCTACCTTTACTAACTAAAACAAACCTGCAGTTACTATTTCCACTCCCTTGAACAGATCTTCAGTCAAGCTAGAAATGAAGACACAGACATCATTCTTCTCTAAATTTTCTTCTACAAGTACAAAGGAGTCTATTCTCACGCAGCTGCTTAATGTGAATAATCTCTAGTGTAACTTTTCTCATGACAAGATATGATCAGGTCTTTTATTTTTACAGGCATTTACATACATTGACAAGTTTCTGACAATACCTTTATGTTTCAACAGTACTTGCAGCTTATATACTATGAACCATTTATAGCAAGAACCAGTCTTATAATTGTTTTCAAACTCTTCTTTCACAAAATAAGACTCATTTTTAAATTAACACATGTATTTATTAAAATAGACTAAGTTTAGAGTCTTTACAACTCTCTTCTCAATTCAAAACACCAACAATCTTAATTCTAATCTTTTAACTGGGTCTACTTCTGCTTCTGTAATAAGCACAGCTACAAAACAACACAAGAACTCCTAGAGACATGTGCACTCTCTTGGCAAATTCAAAAGAACACGAAATCATGGCAGTTCTGAGCCTGATCTTCAACTAAACACACCATCACAAGAACTCTTTAGAAATCTACAGAGAGATGATCAGCATTTCATATTGTGAAAAGAGAGACAAAATAATTTTCAGCAGCAGTAAAAAGATTTATAACAACCTACAGGATTTTGCTTTTAGGCTGGCACCAGGTTCTGCTGTTAAGAACCATGGGCTGTGCCCATCAGCACGGGACACAAACAACATTAGGGTTAACAGCTCTAACACTTAATGACAAACTGGTAAGTTTCCACTTTAAGGAGTGAGTACTATGCAAATTACTGTAACTTGCCTTTAAAATTAAAATCAACCACAAAATTCTACGATATTCACTAAAGTAAAGAAATTGGAAGGCATACTAAGAAATTGGTTTGTTTCTCTACAAAATAAATATTGCAGTCACTCAAGAAAAAAACCAAACAGAGCTTATTTCTTTTTCTATTTTCTCCCAGGATGCATTTCTTGGAATTCTTCTAATCACCCCTCCAAACTTCTCTGTTTTTTCTGAAATTTCAAATTTTAAGCACCGACACAGCTTACTGCTGCAGAAGCCCACTGCACAATCACACACGGAATTCTCTCAGAACCCGGGAAAACAAAGGCTTGCAACTTGCAGCTCCCTTGGTTTGGAGCTGATACCATACGCCAGTACTGCTCCATATCTCACTCACACATCTGGCTAAGAAAAAGCTCTCTGAGCCAGTTTGACACCAGTCTTTACTCCCGGAATCACAGAACTTAATGTGCCCAAGGTCTCATAAGACCCCAGCCTAGAAAACCTGGGTCCCAGAGGGACTCACTCAGCTCTCTCACCATTGGGCATGTTCCCGGCCTGTTTCACAGCTTCAGGAGGTTCCAGGAGTCACTGAGAGCTCCTCCGATCCCCCTGTGCCTGGAGCCGGGAACCCGAACCAGCATCTGTGGTTCAATCCAGCCTGCCTGCAGCCACCAGAACAACCTAAACACAGCTCTGCGGCTTGAGAGCTCCAAAATAAGTTTAAACAATCCAGGGGCACCAAGACCTAGACAGCCTTTGCTCTTGCCTTACTCAAAAGGGACGAGCTGAGCTCATCCCCTCAGGGCACCCTCCATGCTCGGATCTTATCAGGGTTTGGCCCGACTCACCGCCGGCCAGAGCTCCAGGAGTTCCCCTGCACTCCTGAGGCTGACCTGCCACTCCGTCTCAATAGCTCGATGGGGAGTAGCTCTGGGAGCACGGTCTCCCAGAAAAACCTTTCACCGCCGCCACAGTGGGGCAAAAAAAAAAAACTTCTAAAAAAAACCCCCAAAAAACCAAAAACCAAACCACTCCAAACGCTGAATCACATACCAAAGCGACCTACCCCCACAAGCAGCTCTTGTTGCCCAGGGGGAGGAAAGGCGCGGAGGGAAGATCACCACTAAAGATAACCTTGGCTCTGCTCTGAGACCAGAGCTGCTATCCCGCTGAGAACAGATTTGATACAACACCCCCACGGCCCCTGGGTTACAAGCCCCAGTTCTGGTTTGCCCCCCCGGGGGCTCCAAGACAGGAGCTCGCAGGGAGGAAGCGAATCACTCCATGTGTCCCCACCATGATCCAGTCCCTGTGGAAACATTGACTCGTGTTCAGTCTTACTCCAGCACAGCACAGAAAACCTTTCCTCTTTAGCAACACTCACACCTATTTACACATTCTCACATCTGTTCATTCACTCCACCCAGTCACAGCAAGACAATAAGGTGCTCTTTATTTCCCAGTTACTTGTTAATATCCACCCATGGGCACTGTAATATGTCAAATATCTCAAGTTTCTTGGATTATTCCTCAATTTGGCAGTTTTAAGTCTAAATTTCTTGGATTTAATCCTCAACTTGACAAAGTTTTAGAAAATGTACATTTTACTCTGTTTTTCCCAGTGGATTCTGCCAGGAAAACCTTCGGCTCCCTTTCCCAAGGGGCTAACCCCTCCCCTGAGACCCAGTCCCAGTAACCCCGGGGGTATCTTGAAACCCCTGCTTCCCGCTCCCCCAAAGATTACTTACAATCCGTTTTCTTCTTTGAGTCTTCGTGCACAAGAATTATGGAGCAAAAATACCGTGGTTTAGGGAGCCTTTTCCCCTTTCCTTTGCTTTATTTCTTCTCCTTCTTGTCCTCAGGGTTTTGACCTGCAGCCGCTTGGTCCACACTAGGAGAAACGGAGCGGGGTCTGCTGAACTCAGCAGGGGCGCGCCTGTTTCCTCGTTCTGGATCTCTGGTGGTCCTAGAGGTGAGGTACGTATCCCGGACGAGGCCCCAAAATTCTTAAAAACGAGATTCACTTAATAAATTATAAAAAGAATTTAATATAAATAAAAAGACAATTAGGAGACAAAAGTAATAAAGCAAAGGGTTAAAACGGCCGGGTGCCCTGGTGAGTTGCCAGGAACACACCTGGTATCTCAGGAACACTCTTTTTATCCCCCCCCTGCTGTGAGGAGTTAATGCATATTCAAAGCGTGTCCCCTCCCTGGTTCTGCCTTCTTAGATCATGCTTTTGCACAACTTATTTTTCTGTTGGTCAGCACTATTTTTGCTGGTCATCATTATTCTTGCTGATGAGCATTATTTTGGAGTTTGGTTTCCTTTCTCTTGCAAATGGTCATTGTTGATAACAGTCCAGCCCCCCGTCATCCTTCCTCTGAGGGTATCTGGGCTTCATATCTTTCGCTGATAACAGTTTGGGCTCTATTGTTCTCCTGATAACAGCTTGGGCCCCACTGTCCTTGCCCTCTGGGGTTTCCTTACCTTGTACCTAGGAAATTCTTTTAAGCTTAAGACTTGTTAGTAAGAAAAAAGTACATACATAGCTAAAAAGTATTTAACATATAAGATTCATCTGCAAAAGCCAATATCACAATACAAATTTATAACAAACTATAAATAAAGTTTCTAAAATCTCAACTCCTTTGGAACATTTCTCTCCTTCTGACCCTGTGAGAAAGCTCAACATTTCCTCCTGAATTGTCAGTTTTTTCTTACAGGTGGAAAGTTACATTGATGGCTTCTTTGGTATGGTTTCAAAGTGGGGAAGGCTCCTCTTCATTCATCCTCTCCAGACCACACTGCCTTTGCAATATGGCCAACTGGCCAAGTTTTGCCCAGCTCTGGCATTTCTATTTGAGGCAGAAACAGCAATGGCATTTGCAGGAAAAACCAAAGGAGGAGCGGTGCAACGCAAACATCCCGTGCAGATGCAGGTTGTGCAGATGTGACTCAAGAGTATTTGGGTTCCTGCCACTTGGATTTGTATCCCTAAGAGAAATCTCTTTGGCTGGAGGAGAGTCTGGCTGAAGAGAGAAAGCAGAAAGAGCAGTGAGGGTGCTGTGCAAGGTCTCCTGTGGCGCAGAGCTGTCAGTGACTGTGAGGTGAGAGCGGGCCCGGCCTTGGCCAGGCTGGAGCCCCAGCAGAGCCCTGGCAGAACCTGGAGAAGCCTGAGCCTCGGCAGAGGCAGGCTGGAAGGAGGCCCTTGGAGCTGCAAGAGGCAGCAGCCTGGCCCTGGCTGCCTCTTGCTGGCACCAGGCAAATCCTCCGCTCTCAGAGCCAAGCTGGCAGCTGGCTGCTCCTGAGGGGAAGCGGCGCCATGCTGGGCACAGCACACACTGGTGCCATGGGCTGTCTGGAGTCTGCACAGGAGGAGAGAAAGGCAAAGAGCAGCCCAGGGCTGGTGCCCTGCCTGACCATTCCTGCTCTTCTGCCGCCTGCCCTGGAACTCCTGGCAATGGTCAGCAGTGTGTGCAGCACTCTGGGCACAGGGGGAGGGAGCCGGGCTGCTCCGCAGGCTCCAGCACAGGGCAGTGTCCTTCAGGCACGGCATTTCTGCCAGGGGAACCCAGGCCAGCGTGAGGCAGTGACAGCAAGTCAGGGCACATCTGCACGAGCCAGTGCCTCACACAGCTCTGGGACCAAGCGCCTGCAATCCTGGAGCTCTGCACTCAGCCAGAGCAAAGGTGTGAAATGCAGAGGGTTTTGCAGAAATATTCAGGGGCACCAGGCCAGCCTGCTTTGTGCTCTCTGGGGCACAGCAAGCACTGTGCAATGCAGCTCAGAGCTGCTGGCAGAGAGGGACTATGGGCATGTGCCTGAGGCTTGTTCTTGAGTAGTGATTTGGAAGGGAGCAGAAGGGTCTCAGTAGGCAATTTGTGTTTTCTTCATTAATTGCTGAAAGAATGTGGCTTCATGCAGCAAGAGCACTTGCAGAACTTACTGACTATAAGTTTGTGTTGAATTCCCAGAAAAGGAATGTGTTGAAGTGTAACAAATAGGGCTTTTGAATTGTTACCTTCATCCAAAATGACCACCAGGAGGCTGATGACCACCTCGTGCAGAGCCCTGCTACAAGGGCTTCCATAATCACGGAATTAGAAAATATGAAGCTTAGGAAAGTAGAATGTGCCCATTAAGTTAAAAAAGTTTAAAAGCTTGTTCTGTGCAAAGAATGGATAAGTGAGTTTGTGGTGGAGCTTTCTCCCTCACTCCTGGTATTGAATAAACAAAAATCCCTGCTCTGTAGGCCCTACACTATGGAGTGCTGTTTTCTTGACTACTTTTTGCGCATCATAATCACACTATGCTTTTCATTTTCTTCTTTGAACCTTCTAAGCATAAAGTGAGTAAGACAGTGAGTTGTGTACTGACAAGGCTGAAGAAACATTTCCAAATGCCATCTGGGAAAGGAAAGGACACGAAACAGCGCTGGGGAAGAGCGTCCCTCACACAGCCCTCAGAGCTGCCACCATGCACAAGATGCCGGCCGGGGATGAGGCGGTGCCACCATGCACAAGATGCCGGCCGGGGCTGAGGCAGTGCCACCATGCACAAGATGCCGGCCGGGGCTGAGGCGGTGCCACCATGCACAAGATGCCGGCCGGGGCTGAGGCGGTGCCACCATGCACAAGATGCCGGCCGGGGCTGAGGCGGTGCCACCATGCACAAGATGGCGGCCGGGGCTGAGGCGGTGCCACCATGCACAAGATGGCGGCCAGGGCTGAGGCGGTGCCACCATGCACAAGATGCCGGCCGGGGCTGAGGTGGTGCCTCTCAGAGCGCTCTGCAGCCTCTGCCAGCCCAGCCCCAGCCCCGGAGCAGCGCAGGGCGGGCAGAGCCCCCTTCCAGCCGTCTGCTTCAATGGACATTGACAGACACCCGGGCCACAGACACAGGCTGACACCTTTGCTCTGTGCACACAAACACGTACCAGACACTTGGGAACCTCGGCTGGCAGCATTTTCAGGTGAAAATACAAAGAAACTCCAGGGTTTGAATGTTTTCAAATAGAATATTCTATTTGCAAAAAAAAAGGACCAAAAGCAGAAAGGGGCATCCCAGCCTGTTTCTTGCATGCAGGAATAGTGTCACAGTGACTGTGAGCTGATGAAGACGGAGATGGGATTTAATCCAAAGCAGATTGTGCAGTGGGTGCTCACCTGTGATATGTATCCCTCACAGTACTGTTATAAATGCAAAGGCAATTTTGGGATAAAATCAAAGAGAAATTTATTAATAAACAATAATAAGTGAAACAGCGATAAAAACCCACAATAAAAAGATCAGCGCAGCGCTGGGTGGACAGGGGTCTACACCAGAGGTATAGGTTTCCCAAATCCACGTCTGAGCGTCCTCAGGATTGGGGTTTTATAGGATTTTTAAGTCCTCAGGCCAAAATTCCAAGCAGGTTCCATTCACCAAGTGTCCTTGATTGTCCAGTGAATGGATTTCCTGGCATAGAATAATGACATTAACTAGTGTCCGGACAGAATCTCCTCATATGTAAAGGAGATTCCGTATGTGTTGCAATGTTAGGTTTTTCATGGCAGGGTGGTGGAATCCGGGCTGGTGCCGATGGATATCTCGGCCGGGCTTTCCCTTTTGTCTCTCCTGATTGCCTTTTCAACACCGAGATGTTCAGGTCTGGCGAAGTCTTTCTTTTGGAGCTTGTCTTTTTCGCCGATCAGTTTCTTTTCCCACTGAAATCTGCAGGGCGTTGCTTGGGTCCGGAGGTAGATAATTTCCCGAGCCAGCTCCATTGTCCTTCTGATGGTCCGTGTCCTGTCTGTTTGTTCGAGTTGATGGGCCGGCCTGAGTTCGTTATCTGGGCGTTGCTGGCAATCAGCGACTTTTTGGAGAAAAGCCCCGTCCTGCTCTGAGGAGAGGCTTTTATACATTTTTATATTTTTATGTTCTTGCAAAACACATTTGTCCTGTTGATATACTTCGAATTTTTAATACAACAATAATTTATTACAGTCCCCCACCTAATAATTTATTACATTTAAAAATTCGTTATTTCAACATTAATTTTCTTTTGAAGGAAAGTATTTCTTTCTTACTCTTTTTCACTCTTTCCTTCTTCTGTTATCCAATCATTAATTTCAGTTGACAACATGTGTTCGCTTTCAAATTTTTCTAAGGCTTTTAATGCCTTATCACTCTCTTTCTCTTCTTCTAAAATCATTAATTTAGAGGGAAGGGCTGTTTTATCTTGTGCCTTTTCCGGGTCTATTGGGAGGGCGGCAATTTGCATTCCTTGCACCACAGATTGTATTAATCTAATCAGGCAAGGAATCAAACAAGGCAAAAAGATGATTCCGGCAATTGAACATCCTACAAAGAATACTAGCTTTTTCCACCAAGCCCCCTGCCCAAAAATTTGGTCCCACCAGGAGGCTTGTAGAATGGAATTCCATTTCTGAACTGGCACATGTGCCACCTTCTTGATTTCCGCAGCTAGTCCCTTTATAGTTTCGCCATAATCATCTATCTCCATGCAACACTCTGATTCATTAAATCTTCCGCACACTCCTCCCTCCTCAGCTAGCAAGTAGTCGAGAGCTAATCTGTTTTGGTAAACAAAGGCTCTCATTTGGGAATGTTGTCTTGCTAGGAGTTCCAGGGCTTCTGAAGTGTGATTTGAAACTACTTCCATTACCGCTTGCAGTCTGATGAGCCGATTGAGGAGGTAAATGGGGGTTCTATAACCCCAACTGCCATCATTTGCCCAGGTGGCTGGACCATAATATTGTATGATTCTCTCGGCCGGCCATTCCTCCTCTTTCCATTTCTGGCTTCCTCCTGCCATTGGTAATATCTTTTTTAGATCCCTCTTTTGTCGAGCTAGAGTTTCAAAGAGGGGAGCACCTAAAGACTTGCTTTCACCTTTTGGTAGTGTAAAGAAAAATGGCCGAATTAATCCGAGTGTGCATGACCCTTTCCACTTCCGAGGTAATTCACTGTATGCTTTTTTTCCGCATATCCAGTAAATTCCATCGGGAGCTTCCCAATCTCTATTAGTTCTTGCCGGATCCTCCCAATAGTCCCTCAGGCCTATGAAAGCATGGAAGGGATTGGCCCCTGGTTTCTTGTTCCAACACAATCTAATAAGTTTCTATCCACTCGCAGTTATTTTCCCGATAGGGAATCCAATACCCTTCGGGCGATTCCGGTTGCCAGATTTTTGTTTTCTTATCTGAGTTTACCGTGAGGGTATTTACACACGGAGTGTATCCTACCAGATCGGTAAACTCTTTTCCCTCCCGGCTAATGCAAAAAGTTCCAATTATTCGATCATCTATTACCCATCCCTCTGGTCTCCGGGTTGTTTTCGAAAATTTTAATTCTGTCCATTTTAGTAATTGTTCCGGGGTCAATCCCTCTCCTTTCCATGGCCGTCTTTCAGCTGATTTTAAGCCACCGCATATCCAGCAGTTGGATAAACCCAATTCGGTGGCTATTTCCTGCATTAAATCTACAAATAGGTTTTGGTCGGGGCTAGGTAATTTCCAATTGTCGTATTGTTTTTCTAATAGTTCATATTGTTTACTGAGAGAGTTTAACCTCTCTTGCTCCAACCTTTTCTTTTTATTTTCCATTTCTTGTCGTTTCATGTCTATGGCTATTTGTTTTATTTTACTTTCTGGGTCCAACCCTTCCTCATCCTTAGAAAAACAGAACACTGGGTCAAATTGAAGACACGAGTTCTCGTCATCTGACTTCAATAGATCCAAAATTATGGGTTCATTATTGAATGTCAGTTTTGCTTTGTGTTTCACATTTTTCCCTTCCCAGTACAATTTCCCCCCCATCATGCATGGTTTTAAGTTTGCTTTATTGTAGCATGTAGGGTTAACTCGGTGGTAAGCCAAAAATGTCGAATGTTTCTTTCCCCCAATCCAGACAGTTTTATTACACTGTCCACAGACCGCGATTGGGGAAATTCCCTTTATTTCTCTTTTGTTCCGGAAGTGGGTCATTGCGACCCCTATTTCTTCCGAGGTCCGAATGGGTTTTTCCTTGATACTTGCTCTCGAATTCGAGCACCAGACTTTCCCTTTTGATTTACACAATTTGAACTGAGTGCCGTTTAACCAACAAATACCCGCGTGTAGTTCTGAAGGGCACTCGGTCAAGCGCTCGATTTTTGTGGCAGTCTGACACTGCTCACACTTCCCCAGGGGACCCTCCCCTGGGGGCGCCTCGGGCTCCATTCCTTTGGTCGAGCACATGGCTAGGCTCAGGGACATCAGGATTCCCCACAATTGCATCCCTCTGCCACTCCCTCTGCCCGTACAAAAGTATATGGCGGGGGTAAGCATCTTCTCGGCAGCAAGGACTGTCTTCAGGGGCCCTTGATGTCCTGATGGCAAACCTCCGCTTAAAGGTTGCCCACCGAGACGCTTTAACCGGGTCAAACCTGCACGGTACTTTCACGGTTCTACGGCACTCAACCTCCAAGGGTTCTGCTTTGCAATCAAGCTGACCCCCTAATCCTTTTTGATAAAACAGGAACCACTCCGGAGAGTCGAGTTCCAAAAGGCCCGCTCGAGTTGCAAGTATCAGGAATCTGTTGGTCTGGTCTAATTCTTTCTCGTGGCACCTAGTGCACAATCCCCTCGGTTTATAACCCCTTATGCAATGAGCTACCCAAATCTGCTTACAATAAGCACACTTAAAATGCACAAACGGAAAACAGTAACAATCACGGATATTGCAACTTATCCTTTCGCCACTGTTCATTTGTGTTGCCTTCGGAGCTTGATTTTCAGATCTCCTGGCGGGGTGGTGATCTTCTACTCAGGGGCTTTGCAATCGGGAACTTTCTTTGTTCGAGAAAAGTGAGTCCAACCTTTCTCGGCCGTTCGTACAGCGGTGTCTGTTGTCAGGAGAACGAGGAACGGGCCTTCCCAATGAGGGCTGAGGGGAAGTTCCCTCCACACTTTGATCAATACTTTGTCGCCCGGCTGGATTTTGTGAATTGGAAATCCCAATGACGCGCTTTGGGGAATCAATCCTCTTTTCCGGAGCTCCTGTAGATTTTTATTTACAGAAATGAGATAAGGTTGTAATTGCACATCCTCTATTTGGGGATGTGACACCGGCATTCCATGCTTATATGGCATTCCATATAGCATTTCAAAGGGGGACAAACCGGTTTCTGAATGAGGCATGGTCCTGATGTTTAACAAGGCCAAAGGAAGACATCGGACCCAAGTCATTTTTGTTTCAATTATTAATTTGGACAATTGTGATTTTAATGTTTGATTCATCCTTTCTACCTGCCCCGAACTTTGAGGATGCCAGGGAGTGTGATATTGCCATCTGATTCCCAATGCTTCCGATAATTGTTTAATGATTTTTGAGGTAAAGTGAGTACCTTGATCTGAATCGATATGGTCTACTATCCCATATCTAGGAATTATTTCTTCTAGTAGAATTTTAGACACAGTTTGGGCTGTAGCCTTCGCTCTAGGAAATGCTTCTACCCAATGTGTCAGTTTATCTACTATCACTAGTAAATATTTATTTCTCCCAATCTTTGGTAATTCCGTGAAATCCACCTGGATTCTTTCGAATGGCCTATATGAAAGTGGCCGGCCACCCCAGTTTGTTTGTTTTGAATTTGAGCGATTTACTTTCTGGCATATCACACACCCCTGTACCTCTTGTTTGGCAAGTTCAAAGATTCCCTTACATCCGAAAAATTTTAAGAATTGTTCAGCCAACGCTCTGGTTCCCCAGTTGGTTTGTTCATGCAATCTCCGGAGTATTCCTCTTGCTATACTTTTTGGAACTAGCTCCCTCCCGTCTGGTAACCACCATTTATTTTCTTTGAAATATCTACCTACCTTCTTGAAATCCTCTAGCTCCTTCTCCGAAGGAAGCACGGATACTTCTGGTGGTTCCTTGGGACTAATCTCAGGAATACTTACCGCCAGCAACGCAGCTCGTTTCGCCTCTTTGTCTGCTAAATTGTTCCCCCTGGTGTGAAACTGCCACCCAGTTTGGTGTCCTTTTACATGGACTACCGATATCTCCTGGGGCTACCTGACAGCTTCCAAAATTTGTCTAATGATTTCTCCATGTATTAATCCTTTTTCCTTGGTATTTATTAAACCTCTTTCTTCCCATATTTTTCCGAAAGTATGCACTACTCCAAATGCATACTTTGAATCCGTGAAAATCGTTCCCCTTTTTCCCTTCAGGCCTTTGAGGGCTCTTAAGAGCGCAAATAGTTCACAGGCTTGAGCTGACCAGCATGCCTGCAGGGGACCTGATTCTATGATTTGTCCGGTCATACCATTTATGATGGCATAACCTGATTTTCTTTTTCCTTCTACCATTTTTGATGAACCATCAATGAACCATTTCTCCCCCCCTTCTAACTCTTGATCCTCCAGGTCTGGTCTTACCTTAGTTTGCAATTCTACTGCTTCAATGCAATTATGAAATAGCTCGCCTGTTGGTTCCCCAAACAAAAACTGCGCCGGGTTCTGGGCAGTAGTTGTTCTTAACTCGAGACCTGGCGAACTGATTAGCATGGCTTCGTATTTCAGAAGTCTTGAATCAGTTAGCCATTTCTCGGCCTTTTGTTGTAAGATATTTCTTACATCGTGTGGGGTGTAGACTGTTAAAGAGGCTCCAAAAGTTATCTTTTTTGCTTCCCCAACTAACAGTGCTACTGCAACAATTGCCTGCAAGCAAGTAGGCTAACCTCGACTGACTGGATCTAGGATTTTTGATAAAAATCCTATGGGCTTTTTCTTTTCTGCCCATTCCTGGGTCAGAACTCCCTGGGCTGTTTGTCCACTTACATCGACAAACAGCTGGAATTCTTTGCTTGTATCTGGCAAGGTTAGAACTGGGGCAGTTATGAGTGCAGTTTTCAGTTCCTGAAACTTGCTTTCATCTTGAGTGGTCCATTTCAATCTGTCAGTGTTCAATCTTTCATACAAAAATTTTACTTTTTCGCTGTATCCTTCAATCCACTGTCTGCAATATCCCAGGAGCCTTAAAAATTGCCTGATTTGTCTTTTTGTTTTTGGGGCTGGGAGCACGAGGATCCCAGCCACTCTGTCAGGGTCTAGCCTCTTTTTCCCCTGAGAAATCCAATGTCTAAGGTATTTTACCTCGGGCTCTGTGAATTGCAGTTTGGATTTTGATACCTTCAAACCCTTATTTCCCAGAAAATTCAACAACGAAATTGTACTCTTTTTAACCTGTTCTTCTGTTGTTCCGGCAATTAATAAATCATCTACGTATTGTAATAGCTTTGTCCCTTCCTCTGGAATGAATTCAGTAAATAATTGCTCCAATGCCTGTCCGAATAAATTTGGTGATTCTACGAATCCCTGGGGGAGGACCGTCCACCTTAACTGTTGATTTCTGTTCGTGTCAGGATCCTCCCACTGAAAGGCAAAGAAATTCCTACTCCCTTCATCCAAAGGACAAGTCCAGAATGCATCTTTTAGATCAATTACACTGTACCATACATCCTCAGGTGAGAGTCTGTTAAGTAAAGTATAAGGATTTGCCACCACCGGAAACCTGGTTCGGGTTCTAGCATTTACTGCCCTGAGATCCTGAACCAGTCGGAAGCTCCCATCCGCTTTCTTTACTGCCAGGATGGGGGTGTTATGTTGGGACATGCAAGGTTCGAGGGTACCTCCTCTAAGGAGGTCATCAATTACTGATTTCAAACCTCTTCTCCCTTCTATCGGGATGGGATATTGTTTGATCCTTATCGGATCCTCTGGGTTTTCTATTTCAATTTTGATGGGGGTAATGTCTAATTTCCCCACCTCCCCTTTTGAATGCCATACTTTGGGATCAATTTCCCTTTCATCTTTTGGAGTCAAATGGAATATCTTTATTACTAATTCAGAATTCTTTACAACAATGTTTATACCTAATGCAACAATCATATCTCTTCCCAATAAATTGTAATCAGCTGCTTCTACTAATAATAAATTTCCTAGGCATATTTTATTTTGAGACTCAATTTCCACATCTTTTATTACAGAAACTTTGAAGGGATCTCCCTTTGCACCGATTACCACTACTTTTTCTTTACTTGCCACGCATCCCCTGGGTAATTTCTGCAGGGTGCTTCTCTCAGCTCCCGTGTCAACTAAAAATTCTATTTCTTGGCGATGGGGACCTACTTTTAATTTTATCAAGGGCTCTTTTGCTGTTATCGTCCCCATCTGAAAGAGCCCAAGACTCCCCTAATCTTCTTGAAATACTTGTTCATCTTTTAATCTCTGTCGGCAGTTCCGCTGAACGTTCCTTACTTTCTTACAGTAGAAACATTCCGGGGGATCTTTCCGCGGGGCGGAGCCATCCTTTTGAGACTCTTGCGGCTTTTTCGGCGCTGTTTTAGACTTGCCGTGTGCCTGTTCCTGTTTCTGAGCCTCTTTTACTGCGGCCACTAGTATTTTGGCCTGGAGTTTCTGTTTCTCATCCTCTCTCCTCATGTAAATCTTTTGAGCTTCCCTTAGAAGCTCTTGGAGACTTTTCTCTTGCCACCCTTCAATCTTTTCTAATTTCTTTCTAATATCCTCCCATGATTTTGCCACAAATTGGGTTTTGAGTAACACTTCTCCCACCGGAGAGCTAGGATCAGTCCCAGAGTAAATCTGCAGACTTCGTCGCAACCTCTCCAACCATTCGGTGGGGGATTCCTCCTTCCCTTGGCATTCCCCAAACACCTTACTAATATTTTGGCCCCGGGGAACTGCTTCCCTTATTCCTTGCACAATGATATTTCTCAAATCATTCATACTTCTCCTGCCATCCTCTGTTTGGGCGTTCCAACTCGGGCTTACGCTCGGCCATTTCTGATCACCTGGCGTTCCCTGAGGGTTTCGCCGCTCCCAGTCTCTGACACCAGCCTGTTTAATCATTTCTCTTTCCTCTTGACTAAACAGGGATCTCAGGATAGCCATGAGATCCTCATATGTATAAATACTACTACCCAAAAATTCATCCAATCTCTCAGCCACTCCAAACAGATCATCTAACAATCGTCCCATCTCTTTCTTAAACGCTCACACATCCCCTGAGTTTAGGGGTACATTCACAAACCCAATCACTCCCGGAGCGGTAGGCACCTCCCTGAGAGGGAACATTCTGTGCCTACTCTCATTCTCTTCCCATCCTTCACTCATCTGTCTAGACTTAAAACGAGTCCTGCTTGCGGGGGGGGAATTGGGGTTTTTGAGAGTCTGGTCCTTTATTACTGATGTAATGTCCATTGCCACCAGGTTATTATGAAGGATTCCCTCTGCCAAATTCGAGGGACCTGGTTGTGGCAGCGGGACGGGCAATGGGGGATAAGGAGATCCCCGACCTCGCACCACCATAGATTCTGGAGAAGCGGCGGCGGCTGCGGTCCCCACAGGAGGAGCCAGAGGGGGGGCCACCGGAACCACTGCTGGCGCCGGCTCCCCTGTTCGCGATGTGTGTGCTTCACCTGGTTGTGCCGACGAGCCCGTGGGAGCTGATGGCACCACTTGATCCACCACGGGAGACCCTGCCGGCCCGTGGTATGGAGGGGGTAAATGATCAAGGGGTTCCCAGGTTTCTGTTTTTGTTTCACTTCTTAGTTTCATTGGAAATAGCCCTACTCTGGCCTTTAGCCAGAGCTTGGCATATTCCTTTTCCTCGGAGTCCGAGGAAACTCTGCTCTCTACATAAGAGAGTAATTCACTACACGTCCACCTTTCAAATGTTCCTAATATTGGCCAAATGAGATGGGGTCTCAATTCCTGCCCACCCCAAACTTCGGCACAATAGTAGATCATTTTTGCCTTGGACTTCTTTTTCCTTTCAGGGCAATTTTCCCAATATTTTAACAACCAACCTAAAGGACTTTCTGGTGGGATGTCTAGCAATTCCTTCGTTGTTTTGGAAGGGTTTTTCTTATCAACTGGCTTTTGTACTTTACTCTTTCTCTGTCCCATGGTGAAAAGGGAGTCTTACCTGTTTCTCTGCGTTGTGTTCGTGTTTGGAGAGTCAAAAGTCTGCTAATACTCACCTTCGTGGTTTGCTGTACCGGGGTTTTTCTTAGCGCTTCGATCTCTCCTCCGGACCTCCCTTTGGGTCCTTGTTGCTGGAAGAGTTTACTAATTCCCGAGCTCAACTGGACGTCCTCTTCCTCTTCCAGCCCCTTGTGATCGGTCCCCCAGAGCACCCCTTTGGCCCCAGGCTTTACAAACGTGTAGAGAGAGTCCTCTCACACCGACTCGCTTCCTCCGTGGCCGGCCAATTCCCTCGCGGGAGGATGGAACCGCGGCTTTGGAGTCCGCTCTCGCTTCGTGATCAGATCACGTCTCACACACGCTCGCCCAATCACCCACTCAACCTCGCAGTACTTACAGCAATTTTCTTGCGAGGATGTCTTCGTGCACGATTGACTTTTTATGAGCTACCAAGCCGCGGCTTTTCTTCCCGAGCTCCTTTTGGATCCGTGGTCTCTTTTATTGTGGTTTTTACCTCAGCCTAAATTTGGTTCGGATGTCGGAGTGAACTGCGGAGGTTCTCGGCTTCCCAGGCCGCTGAAATCAGCGGGGGTACCCCCCTGGACAGCGAGGTTCTCCCACAGTTTTCCGATCCGAGTCATGGCACCAATCTGTTATAAATGCAAAGGCAATTTTGGGATAAAATCAAAGAGAAATTTATTAATAAACAATAATAAGTGGAACAGCGATAAAAACCCACAATAAAAAGATCAGCGCAGCGCTGGGTGGACAGGGGTCTACACCAGAGGTATAGGTTTCCCAAATCCACGTCTGAGCGTCCTCAGGATTGGGGTTTTATAGGATTTTTAAGTCCTCAGGCCAAAATTCCAAGCAGGTTCCATTCACCAAGTGTCCTTGATTGTCCAGTGAATGGATTTCCTGGCATAGAATAATGACATTAACTAGTGTCCGGACAGAATCTCCTCATATGTAAAGGAGATTCCATATGTGTTGCAATGTTAGGTTTTTCATGGCAGGGTGGTGGAATCCGGGCTGGTGCCGATGGATATCTCGGCCGGGCTTTCCCTTTTGTCTCTCCTGATTGCCTTTTCAACACCGAGATGTTCAGGTCTGGCGAAGTCTTTCTTTTGGAGCTTGTCTTTTTCGCCGATCAGTTTCTTTTCCCACTGAAATCTGCAGGGCGTTGCTTGGGTCCGGAGGTAGATAATTTCCCGAGCCAGCTCCATTGTCCTTCTGATGGTCCGTGTCCTGTCTGTTTGTTCGAGTTGATGGGCCGGCCTGAGTTCGTTATCTGGGCGTTGCTGGCAATCAGCGACTTTTTGGAGAAAAGCCCCGTCCTGCTCTGAGGAGAGGCTTTTATACATTTTTATATTTTTATGTTCTTGCAAAACACATTTGTCCTGTTGATATACTTCGAATTTTTAATACAACAATAATTTATTACAGTACCTATTTATTTGGAACACTAGGAAGATTATGAGCCTGGGCAAGATATTAACCCTTTCAATACATGGATGAGACCTACAAACCTTGTTCATCTCTCCAGGGACAGAAAAGGACACAGTAACAGCACGCAAAAAAACTACATAAAAACATCAAAGTCAGTCAAAAAAAAAGAGTCAAACATTAGATAGAAAAGTAATAAAAAAATTGTAATTGAAACAGAAATATTCTTTTAGTAAAACCATAGAAATAAACAATGATGTACTAAAATATCTCCTTTAATTCATGAAAAAAAAAATAAAAAATAAAGTATTCAAACTGTAAATCTAAACAAAAGCACCCAGTAATGAAACCAAACAAATGTTAAAGTAACTGTAATCCTATAAAAAGTTTGAACAGGAAAAAAAAATAAAAACAATAAAATGCCCTTTGCCCCCAGGGAGAGAAAAAAGAAAACTTCTGTTTCCAAAGATGATCACAAAAACAAATGAAGAAAACATTTGCCTTCAAACAACTCATCCTTAAAATAACATCACATGAATTCATAACCCATAGACACACCTCTAGAAGGGCTGTAAAAATGAGAAAAATGTCACAATAGAATTTTTTTTTCCCAGATGGCTGCTATTTGTAAAAATAAAAAAACACAAAAAACCTGTTTCTTGTAAAAAAGCCTCCATGATACACTAAGAAAAAACTCCTCTCCCTACAAAAACTGATAAAAAACTATTGTGTAACGAATACTGTTTTAACATCCCAAGTTCTATCTCTATGCAGTCAGTTTAAAAAAAACCAAAACAACAAAAGTTATTCAGGACAGGAAAGGTGTTCTGAAAGTTTTATTCTAGTTTCTCATTCTTGTAGTCCTATTAATAAGGTTTCTTTATTCCTTCTAAGTTTTAAGCCTGTTTTGCCCTTCTCCTAATCCATATCTCACAGTGAGAAATAAGTAAGTGCCCTGGAGATTTCAGCCAGCGCTAAACCCACCACATTATTTAGTGCATTAGCCAAATAACTCAAATTAGCGAATCTAAGCCATCACTGCACCAGGCTGAAGCTGAGGATCCCCAGCCAAGCTCAGAGGGAGGAGAACACAGCATTTGTGGGATCCTTTCCAGTCTGACTTGCTTTAGCTGCACCCTGGGGGAGGAGAGAGCAGGAGAAGGGTTTGCTGAGTCCTCTCCCCTCTGCCTTGCCCTTCTCTGCTGGATCCTCAGTTCATCCCACACCCACCCCAAGACTCCATCCCCATCCTACTGGTGCTGACGGGATTAAAGGAGATAAAGAGGAGATAAAAAAAGATAGAGAGGAGAGAAAAAGAGAAGTTTAAATGCAGTTTAAATATGAAAGAAATGCATATGTTAGTGACTGCTGAGAGTTCAAAGGGAGCTGAAGGGTTTGGGAGGGGACAGGAGCCCGTGAAGGGCTCAGGAGCTGCTGCTGCCGGGAGGGAGGAAATGCACCAATGGCTCCCAGCAGAGTCTGTGCTTTGAGGCTCTTTCCCAAACAGCTGCAGGAGGGAAAGCAGCTGAGTTTGGAGGAAGAGTTTTCTGCTGAGGTTTCCTGTTTGGAGCTGTCACAAGCTTGAGCTGCTCAAGGGAAAGGCGGCTCTGCTTCCAGCAGGGCCCAACTGCACGGGAGCACAACTTGGTTCCCTGGCCCTGAGCCAACGGGCAGCAGCAGCTTCTGTTCCCTCCTGGCTCTTGTGTCATTTCCAGCAGCACAAGACACACCAAGAAAAGCTCCTCCAGAACAGGCCATGATCAACACAACCTGATTTCATTGCATGAAGGAGCTCTGACAGTCCCACGGGCTCAGGTTTGTCAGTGAACAGAGCAGGGAAAAGCACAGACACATTCCCTGCACAGGGAATTTACAGGAGGAAAGTGCAGCGCTGGAGGATGTGCTTGGATACAACGTTCCCACGGCAGTTTTGGGAATAAAATGGTCAATAGAAAGGAAAAAGTCATAACACTGGTAGTCTGGGGAGGGCTGGTGCTTCCCGGGAGGCTCCTGAAGCTCAACAGTGTGGAAGAGTGGCTAGCTAACAAAGGTCATGTTCCCATGCAGCAATTAGCTGAGAAAGAATTGAACAACAGTAGAGTGTAGTTGGTATGAGATGTTGCAAGGTCACAAAGTCCTTAGTGATAACTGTGAACTGAGAACAGGACACTGTGATCAGAAGAATGTAAATTCAGCACAGATGAACGACCAAAAGAATGTGGAACTAGGTGGAGTTGACCTTAAACGAAATACCCAATAATGAGCTTGCTTTTGCACTACGTATGAGCCTAATTATTGATGTTATATAGGGAGTTTGGAGTTGTCAATAAATGAGACTTGCTGATCATTCATATTGAGTGCTGCTTGTCTCCCAGTAAACTCATGAAATGGCGCCCGAACAAATGGGACCCTTAGGACCTTTGGGACATTAAAAAGCAAAGGCCACAGGAGTCGGCGACAGGGGACGGGTCCTCCGCAGCAAGGACGGCGAAAAGCAACTGTGCCGCCCCCCAGGCGACCTCAGACGAGTGTCCTGGCCGTAACGTGCTGCCGAACCTTGTAGGGCTGCAATAGCGCTGAGGGTAAGATGGAAAGGCAAGCAGCATATGATTTCTTTACCTGCTTTTTAGAAAAGCGACAGGTTAAGGGTTTTGATTTGCACAAGGAGCTTCCTGGACTTCTTGCTTATGGGTATGCTCACGCCTTTACCTCCCACTGCTGGGCAAACACTCCTATCTATGCTGCCCATGGAAAAAGGAAGGGAGAAGGAAAAAATAAGAATTTCCACAGCAAACGCTGAAACAATGAACAGAATCTGTTCAGTTACGGCAGGATGTGATATATCCCGAACTATTTGCTTCACTTTTGGAGTCACTCTTAACACTACAATCATATTTAAGTTCCAACTTTACTACCCTGGAAGAAAATAATCCAAATTTAGGGGGACCAGGGGGACATGGGGGAGCACTGAGGTGTGCGCAGAGAGCGGGGGCACCCCTGGGGCAGAAGCAGTGCAGAAAAAGTTCCAAGGCCATGCTGAACAATTACAGAAACAGCTGAGCAGAAACAGGTGGCTCAGACAGCTTCAAAAAGAGACAAAATAGCCAAAAAATCACAAACTATATGGTATCTAGTTCGAAATTCATCACTGTAATTAGAAGTTGATAAACTGCAATGGTCACCATTGTTAGCACCTGGCCATGAGAGACTTTTCGTGTAACATCGCCTGCTTTTGTAAAAATCGTGCCCCTTTTTTCCTCTATCGGCGAACAAGAGAGATTGAGAGAAACAACTGTATGTGTTAAAGTTAACTTTGTGAGGTTTTTTTATTTTTTTCTGCGAGAGTATGTGGAGAATGTGAAGAAAGATAACAGCAGCAGAGAGAGCAGCAGCAGGGCCGGCAGTCCACACCCCCGCTCCCTCTCTAAGAAAAAGCACCGGGATAGTACCCAGTTTGTTAAAAAGTCATGATTTATTGGTTTTTTAAATGTTTTTATATACCCTTTCAGAGTTAATTTTGTGTTTTAAGTAATTATGAGTTTATGCAGTTGCAGTTTTTAGAGTTCTACTGGAGAAATTATTGTGATTCTTTGAAAGTTTAAAAAGGCCCCTTTTCAAAAAAAAGGTGTTTAAGGTGAATATTAACAGAAGTTACCTTGCAATAATTAGTTTTAAAACCTAAGGTTAAAATATGATATGATTTACAGCTACTAAGAAAACCTTCCAATTAATGTTACCTACAAAAGAGATTTGTGGTTTAAAAAAAAATAATTAGTTAAGAGAACTTTACTGTACAAGACAAAGTTAAGTTAGAGTATATATTACCCATTTGCTTGTTTTTTCCACAATTTTAATAAGGTAATTTCAATGTGAGTTCTTTTCTTATATAAAACACATATAACTGCATATATACCAATTTGGATTTTAGATTTTAGTGTAAGAATTAGACTTAATGTTTCTGAAAAGTGCTACAAAAGCTGGATGGCAACTTGCCAAATCCTGTGTTGTTGTGGTTTTTCTCTAGAAAAACTGCACTTTAAAATCCTAACCAATTTTAACATATACTAGGCAAATTCCTGTTATGAATGAGTATTTTTAGTAACATTTGCAGTTATTGTGGGTTATTCTCAAAGCTAGATGACATGGAATTGTGATGTATTTGTTAAATTTTTATAATCTTTATAGTGAATCCATGTTACTGTTATATTGTGTTTAAAAGGTATATATCAAACCTTTAGTTGCCTCTTTGTAATAACAGAATAAGATTAAGTTATGTTTTTATTTAATATAGATTAAGTGTTAATAGAATTAAGAGAAGTCAAGTTTTATTATGTTTAGGCTTGAATGTTTTTAAGTTTTATAACTTAGATATTCCTTTAAGGTTAAGTTTTGTTATTTCATTGTGTTAGAATTAATTTCATTAAGTTTAAATATTGTTTAATTTAAATTGTTTTATGTTTTATTGGAGACATTGTCTAAACTGCAAAGTATAGTTATTTTTCTAGAGAGATGAAGATAGCTACAACTGAAACAGCTGTGACAGAACGCTGATGAACACCTGCTTGTGGATAGAGTTGAATGCAGTCTGTGACACCCTTGACTTCATCAGGAGTTCTATTGGTTGTTGCAATCTCTGCAGGTTTTTTTTTTTTTTGTTATAGCTTTCTTATTTTTCAGTGTTTCCAGAATTTTAAGATGTACCATTGCTGAGGATCAGCTGCCATGGGAGAGGTTTCAGATTAAACCAACTGCTGAATGGTTTAATTGGTCTGGTACCTAAGGCTTCTGATCATTTGCTTTGTACAAATGCATTTTAACAGTTTGCTGTGCTGTAAGCATCTCATAGCTGCTACTATTGAGAACCTTGTTTTAGAAATGAGTTAAGAGGCATCTTTCCAGTTTAAAGCCAGGCCCTGGCCAAGCCTTGACTTTACCTGGACAGAATGTTTGCCAGCAGATCCAGATGTTTTCTGTACCAAATCAGTATTTGAGTCACTTTTTGACTCAGCAATTTGACCCTATTAATATGACAGCTGGATCAATTTTGAAGTGGGCTTGGAGAATCATTTCCAGAGGTGGTTATCCAATCCTTCACTGATGATTTTTTGTTTCTGTTTGCTAACTATGGGATGCTGGTGCAGTGTTTTAGTAATTAATAGTAGTTTTATATTACATTTGTTATTAATAATGTTTATCATTTGATTGATTTTTAACTGTTATAGGTTCTTATTAATTGTGTATATGGTTTTGTGTCAATGTTGATGTTTATAACAGTAGTACATCTCGTTTTTATTTAAAAAAAAAAAAAAAAAAAGAGGGAAATTGATGCCCTAAAAGCATTTGATTAGTGTAATTCATTAACTTCAAAGGAAGAAGTGTCTGTGTTTTGTTGATAGGTTCAAGAAGGTCACCTGTCCATCTGATCAGACTGTGTGCCTCTGAACACATGAGATCCAGTGAACAGAGAAGTCATCACACAGCCTTGGTACTCCAGACATGGATCAGAAGTGGACCTGTCAGGACACAGTTGTGTCTGAACACTGCACAGACAGTTGCCAACAGAAATTTTATGTTGTTATTATGATATTGTGTCTCTACCAATTTTTCAGTTATCTTCTGTTTTAAGATTTAGAAGGATCTGAAGAACAACTTGAACATCAAAGCCCTCAGTCACCGATCAACTGCCAGCTGACATCATGGGAGCAGTGAACGTTCCAGGACTGAATCGTGTTAGAGAAATTCTGTAGAAGATCTAAGAAAAGTGTAGAGACTCCATCTAACTGTATATAAAGCAAATTGTAGTTGTGTGTTTACCCTTTCAGCAAATTGCTTTCACGCTTAAACTACATATATACCAGAGCACGTGTGTTAAAAGTAGTTAGACAATAGTTTAAGATAAAGAGTTTAGCCTGTGTAGTAATTGTTATGTTAGTATAAAGTATAAGTATTCCCTCTTTAAGAGGTAGTGTAAGCATCTTTGAAAGTTCATTTAACGATTGAAGTTCTAGCTGTGAGTTTGCAAATATGGTGTCATTTACATGGTAAAATGCTTATGGTAATTGTGTTGTGTATAGTCGTGACCAACTGTCTGCTAACTAACATCCAAAAGTGACAGAACATATGGGTCACTCTGGCACACTTAACAGGCCAAAGGTCAATGTGTTTGAGCCTAGCCACCCCTGGAGATCCTTTCGCACCTGTCTCGTAGGAGTCCCTGAATGGGATCCTCCAGCATTTAAAGGTTTAATTAGTAATGAGACTCGACTGAATCGATTGGCAATGTTGCAAGAGTGCAGTCGCACTGTTGGCTTCACATTAAGACAACTTGAAGCCTGCTGGCAAGCAAAGATTACCAAAGTTCTTAATATTACCAGAGGGCCCCCAGAAGAATTAGATTTATTAGGTTCCACCAATACTTCAGGTGAATGGATAATGTTTGAACCCCCAACAGAAGCCATTCTAACAAAGTAATGCAGCACTGGGCTGCAGTCAACCCTATAGCTGATCTCATTACTACCATTGAAAGTAAAGCCTTTATTCGTGGTGCAATCTCACAGAACAATTACCAAAGTGATTACCTAGTTCCATATTCCTAATCTGTGGTGATAGAGCATGGAATTAGATTCCTGCTAATCCACATAGAAAACCCTGTTATCTTGGGAAACTTACTTTGTTTCCATCCAAGCTTACACCAATTGCTGAATGTAGTTGATAAAATAAAAAACATCAGTCGAAGTGAAGCCTGAATGAATTAAAGCTTAGCAACTCTAAAAAGGCTCGCTTGTTAGACTAAGGAAGAATTGAATTTAACATCCACGATGTTAAGTGAGCTTTCAGCCGATGTGAGTAGTGTACGTCTTGCTGTATTACAAAACCAAGCTGCAATTGACTTTTTGCTCTTAGCACAAGGACATGGTTGTGAGGAGTTTGAAGGCATGTGCTGTCTGAATCTTACTGATCATTCAGCTTCCATCCATGAGCAACTACAACAGCTACAGGATGGGTTACATGCCCTGAAGGAAGATAGTGATCCCATTGGAAGTTGGTTCGCCAGCTGGGGCATCACTGGATGGTCGAGGTCTCTTGTGCTAGAATGGGGACGGACTTTACTTATAATGTTAATTGGGATGAAAGTCTAAGTTGTATGTTATCTTGTCTTCATAAAGGTATAGAATGAGTCACATCCAAAGCCTGGTTTGTGCAAAAAGAGAAAGGGGGAATTTTTGATATATTTTATATATTAGTAAAGGCCTGTCTGCACAAACCAGCCTTTGAAATAAGTCATGATATTAAAGGCTAAAGTCCTTGAAACCTTCATGCAGAAGAGAGAGCAAAGCATAACAATATCCTTGTGTACAGGAGAAAAAATGTAAACCTGTGTGTATTAGCCAATAGTAACTTGCTCCGCCTGCAGACCCTGTAGAACCCTATAAAAGGTGTGCTAAAGATAGAAATAAACGCGTTCACGTTTACTTCTGTGAAGGGTTGTGAATAGCTGGCGGTCCTCCAATGAAGTTCTACAAATTTAACATAACAAATGTCATTGGGGTGCAGAGGCATTAGTGAAATTGATGAAACAAAAATTAATCTCGGTACGGATGCTAACAATGGCAAAATCAGTAATGTCAAAATGTGAAATCTGCTTAAAAAACAACTCAGTGGCTAGACACAGGCACAGCTAGGGAAGATTAGGATAGGAATAGAATCAGGATGACACTTGGCAAGAACCCTCTAGTAGAGTGAAATTTGGGTGGGCCCTAGAGTCTTTGCTTGGTCCTATAGCAAGCTATCAGAATAAAGAAATGTTGTACAAACTTACAGGTCAGGTAGATAAATTAGCAAGAGTGACCTGAGAAAGATTTAAAGAACCAAACGTACAATTACAATTTACTACTCCTGAAAGAGCATGGAGTGTGTGAGTTTCTTAAAGGGATGGATTGATCATTGCTGCATCCACACCCCAAATGTAACTGAAGATGTAGAATATGACATCAATCAGTTGCAACAAATAGAGCATGAAGCACAGGAAGAGCAAAAGGATTTGTCTACAAGTTGGTCAGGCAAAATCTTCAAAGGGTTAGGGTGTAATGTGAGTTCATGGATTAAATCTATCATTGAGAGTGGGATAATCTTACTAATTGTATTCTTAGCAATTTGGTTAGTTTACAGCATCTTCAAGGGAGAAATATGGAAGAAAATGTCCTGGAACCAGAAAATAATAAAGGCACTGATGTGAGATCCACACCCACCATCTTTTGGTTCTCCAGTTCGTGACAACATCCAGGACAGCGCTTACATCAATCAAGGATTCGAAGAACACCAAGTATAAACTCAGAAACAAAGGACTGTATCAAGTGAAAACATTTGCACTTAGAGTGAAGTGAAAATGCTTTCAAAGGGGGGAATGATAGTAAAAGGTTTTGAAATCATAGAAAATTCAGGGACATAGAAAGAAAGTTAGGTTTGGAAAGCCCTGGGAAAAGTAGGCTCTGGGAAATGTTAGGCCTTGTGCTTGCTAAAGATCAGGTCAAACTGCACCTGTGTAATCAGTAGATGATAAATGATACAATTGTTAGATATGAATAGATATAATTATTGTTTAAAGAACATGAGGAACAAAGGGGGCTGGGGGGGATCACGAGAAATCCATGCTTGAGTAAAATCAATGTATACAATAGAACAATGTCAGTTTAATAATTAATATGTAAGTTATATAAGGATAGAGTATAAAAACATGTTCAACTCAAAACCTAGGGGGTCAGATTAGGTTATGTGTACCCCTGACACCCAGATCTCTTCAATAAAGCACCTTCATATAATCATTCCGTGATTATGTGTGTTCCTGAACACTAACAATTTCATCAGATTTTACTGGAATTTTGTGGGACTTTCTGTGAAATTTTGTGGGATATTGAGGAGATTTAGGGAATTTTGTGGAAATTTTTCTGGAATTTTGTGCAACTTTGTGGTGATTTTGTGGGATGTTTCTGGAATTTGGTAGGGTTTTGAGAATATTTAGGGAATTTTGTAGGATTTTTCTGGAATTTTGTGGGATATTTCTGGAATTTTGTGGAAATTGGACGGGATTTTCTGGGATGTTTTTGGAATTTGGTGACATTTTTAAGAATTTGTGGAATTTTTATAGAATTTTGTGGGATTTTTCCTTAGATTGTATGGAAATTTGTGGAGATTTTGTGGGATGTTTCTGGAATTTGGTAGGGTTATGAGAAGATTTAGGGAATTTTATGGATTTTTTTCTGGAATTTTGTGGGATTTTGAGAAAATGTAAAGAATTTTGTGGTGTGTTTCTGGAAATTTGTGTGATTTCTTTGGAATGTTGTGGAATTGCCTGGAGTTTTGTAGGATTTTGAGGCGACTTGAGGGATTCTGTGGGATGTTTCTAGAAGTTTTGGGATTATTTTGGAATGTTGTGGGGTTTTTCAGGAATTTTGTGGGATTTTGAGGAGATTTGAAGAATTTTGAGATATTTTTCAGGAATTTTGTGGGATTTTTTTTAACTTTGTGGGATGTTTCTGGAATCACGTGGGAGTTTTGCGGGATTTTGGGGAGACTTGAAGAATTTGGAGGGCTTTTTCGTAGATTTTGTGGAAATTTGTGGAGATTTTGTGGGATGTTTCAAAAATTTGATAGGGTTTTGAGAAGATTTAAGGATTTTTTTAGGGATTTTGCTGCAATTTTGTGGGATTTTTTTGGAATGTTGTGGGATTTTTCTGGAATTTTGTGGGATATTGAGGAGACTTGAAGAATTTTGAAAGATGTTTCTGGTATTTTGTGGAAATCGGAGGAGATTTTGTGGGATATTTCTGGAATTTGGTAGGGTTTTGAGAAGATATGAGGAATTCTGTGGGATTTTTTTTAATTTTGTGGGATTCTTCTGGAATTTTGTGGGATATTGAAGAGATTTTGTGGGATGTTTCTGCAATGTGGTAAAGTTTTGAGAAGATTTAGGGAATTTTTTGGGATTTTTTTGGAATGTTTTGGAATTTTCTGGAATATTGTGGGATTTTGAGGAGACTTGAAGAATTTTTGGGGATTTTTCTGGAATTTTGTGGAAATTTGAGAAGATTTTGTGGGTTTTTTTTTAGAATTAGGTAAAGTGAGAAGATTTAGAGAATTCTGTGGGATTTTTTTGAAATGTTGTGTAATTTCTCTTGAATTTAATGGGATTTACTAAAATTTTGAGGGATTTTTCTTCGATTTTGTGGAAATTAGTGGAGATTTTGTGGGATGTTTCTGGAATTTGGTAAAGTTTTGAAAAGATTTAGGGAATTTTGTGGGAGTTTTCTGCCATTTTGTGGGATTTTTTCCTTAAATTTTGTGGAATGTTTCTGGAATTTCGTGGGGGTTTTGTGGAATATTGAGGGATTTTGAGGAGACTTGAAGAATTTGGAGGGCTTTTTCTTAGATGTTGTGGAAATTTGTGGAGATTTTGTGGGATGTTTCTGGAATTTGGTAGGGTTTTGAGAAGTTTCAGGGGATTTTGTGGGATTTTTCTGCCATTTTGTGGGATTTTTTTCGGAATGTTGTGGGATTTTTCTGGAATTTTGAGGGATATTGAGACTTGAAGAATTTTGAGGGATATTTCTGGAATTTTGTGGAAATTGGAGGAGATTTTGTGGGATATTTCTGGAATTTGGTAGAGTTTTGAGAAGATGTAGGGAATTTTGTAGGATTTTTCTGGAATTTTGTGGATGTTTCTGAAATTTTGTGGATTGCTGAGGTTTTGTCGTGGTTTTAAGCTAGTAACAAAAAACTACTTATTTCTTGCTAGAGATATGGATTAAAATAAGAGCAAAACAGGCTTAAAACTGAAAAGGAATAAAGACAGTTTATTAACAAACTACTAGAATAAGAATACCAAAATAAACTTTCAGAGAACCCTTTTACTTTTCACTACTTGATCATTTCTTTGTACACATAACAACATAGAGACAAAAAATTTAGAATCTTGGTGGTCAAAAACAGTCTCAATTTCTAATCTTTTCATCAGTCTCCGCAGAGAAACAGAAGTCTCTTTCTGCTAATCTAGGGAGTTTCTAGAGTCTACTCCTCCCATTGTACACTCTTCTGAGGTGTGCAGGGGTCATTTTAAGTCCTGGGATGCCATTTTTAAGGATAAGTAATTCAAAGGTAGAAATCTTCTTCATTTCTCTCTGTGAGCCCTCCTGGAAAACAGCCATCTCTCTGGCTCTTTCAAAGCTTCAAAATCTTCACTTCACTCCTAAGTTCCAGCAACTCACAGTTGTCACAACTACTTTTTCCTAAAGTCCACACTTTGAATACTCTATTCCTCCCATACTCTAGTCATGAATTAAAGGAGTCTTTAAACTACTGTCCATCTCTATAGCTGTAACAGAAAGACTTTTCAGCAACAAGCATCTCCTTTTCTCTCTTTCTTATTTAAACTTAACTCTTTTCTTCACTGTTTTTGGTGGTTTTATGATGTCTTACATGTTAATTGTCTCTCTCTGACTTTTCTAAGAAAAAGGAGTAATCTGTTTGTTTATTCAGGTAGTAAAAGAATTAAAAGTTTTAAGAAAGCTGCAAAGGTTCGTAGTGTCAGGTTTCAGTCTAACAGCAGACCTTGAAAACTAAACAAAAGTGTTAAGCTCGGCTTTTTCTCTCCTCCTCCCCCCCCATCCCTGCGGCCTTGTCCCGGGCCTGGGAGGGGGGGGGGAAACCAACACAGAGCTTGTTACCTCTCAAACGCCGGAAACCAGAAAGAGAACGAGACAGCTTTGAGTATACTTCTTAAGGGGGTGTTTACAAGTTGAATTCACTTTTTAATGGTCAGATCTGCTGTCAATTCTTGGAAATGGCTGATAATTGGTCAGGAAGAAAAACTCCCATCAGTCACCAGTAGCTTCAACTTCCTCTTTTTTTTCACTCGGTCTTAAAGGTGAAGCTAACCCATGACAGTTTTTTTTTGATGTTTCTGGAATTTTGAGGGATTATTTTGGAACGTTATGGAAATTGGAGAAGATTTTTTGGTTTCTGGAATTTGGTGACATTTTTAAGAATGTTGTGGAATTTTTGCGGAATTTTTGTAGAATTTTGTGGGATTCTGAGGAGACTTGAAGAATTTTGAGGGATTTTTCTGGAATTTTGTGGAAATTGGAATGGATTTTGTGGGATGTTTTTGATATTTGGTAGGGTTTTGAGAAGTTTTAGGGATTTTTATGGGGTGTTTCTGGAATTTCATGGGGGTTTTGTGAAGTTTTAGGGAATTCTGTGGGAGTTTTCTGGAATTTTGTGGGATTTTTCTAGAATTTTGTTGAATGTTTCTGGAATTTCGTGGGGGTTTTGTGGAATTTTGAGGGATATTGAGGAGACATTGCTGTGGTTTTAAAGCAGCAACTAAAAATCACTAGAAAACTTACTTATTTCTTGCTGTGAGATATGGATTAGAACAAGAGCAAAACAGGCTTAAAACTTAAATGGAATAAAGAAAGTTTATTAACAAAAACTACAAGAAGAAGAAACCAGAATAAAACTTCCAGAACAACCCTTTTCTCCCCCACTACCCAACCATTCCCTTGTTTACATGACAACATAGAGACAAAAAAACTTCGGAACTTTGGTGTTTAAAACAGTCCCAATTCCTGCTAGAGTCTTTTCATCAGTCTTTGTAGAGAAACAGAAGTCTTCTTCTGCTAATCTATGGAGTTTTTCACAAGAAAACAATTTTTCTTCATAGCTTTATATTTCTCTGATGCCAGCTGCTCACAAATCTGCCATCAGTTGTCTCCTCCCATTTCCCATCACTCTGAGGTGTGTTATGGGTCATGAGTCTAGGGATGTCATTTTTAAGGATGAGTTATTCAAAGGCAAAAGTTCTCTTTATCTGTTTTTGTGAGTCCCCCTGGAAACAGAAGTTTTCTTTTTGCTTCTTAAAAGCCACAAACCTTCAACTATTACTTCTCCCCCTCTGTTCCAGCATCTCACAGTGTCACAACTACTTCATCATTTGCTCAAAATCCACACTTGGAAACACTCCATTCCTCCCAATATACTCTGTCATGAATTAAAGGAGTTTTTTCAGAACACTACTGTCCATCTCCATAGCTTTAACAGAAAAATATTTCAGCTTAATTAAAGCATCTCCTTATTCTCTACCTCCTCTGAAGTTTAATTCTTTTCTTTACTGTCTCTGATAGTTTATAAAGTCTCTTTACATGTTGATTACTCTCTTTTTCTCTCTCTGGATAAAAGGATTAATCTGCAAGTCTCATCTGGGTAACGAAAAGGTTAAAATCTTGCCCAGGCTTTGTAGATGGTTCTGTGATCTCTGCCGGAGCAGCGGCTGGAGTTGTCTGCGATGGAAGATTCTTCATGGCTGCTCTGGAGAGTGTGGTCACTGTCTCAGCCCGCCGCAGGTCAAGAGCTTTTTCTTTCGTTACTCGGCAGTCTCTGGTGAATTCAGTCACGGCAAAAAAAACTGCAGCCGAGGCAGGGACCGGCCTGGCCCAGCCAGAGCCCGGGGCAAGCCCCGCAGGCCCCATCTCCCAGCCGGGAGCCGCGGCAGGCCCAGCCCAGCCCCTGCCCGGGCCGCATGGGCTGGGCAGGGGACGGGAAGCCAGCTAAAGCTTTCACAGCCAGGAAAACAAAGAAAAAAAGAGAGCTCTGGCTTTACATCTTAAGGGGGTGTTCACAAGTTGATCTCACTTTTCAATGGTCAAAACTGCTGTCCATTCTTAGAAATGACCGATAATTGGTCGGGAGAAAAGACTCTCATCAGCCACCAGCAGCTTCAACTTCCTTAGCTCTCAAAGCTATCTTAAAGGTAAAGTCACCCCATGACAGTCCCTCAATGTTCTCACCCGTGTCTTATTTCAATGTCTTTATTTTTACCCCAAAATTAGATATTTTTAAGGAAAGAAGAGAAAAGAAAATTAAGGCCAAAACAAAAGGATTTCTTTGTGCTGGCTGAGCATCCCTGTAACTGAGTGGGAGGGAAGAAGCTTTCTGGAGGGGTTTCCACCCCACTGTCTCCAAAACCTTGATCTTTGCCCCACTTCATCACCATTTGGCTGAGGAAGACACCCTTGGGCAATAGGAAATCAAAGCTGTGCAATCAGTGAGGTTGGAAAAGACTTCCAAGACCATCCAGTATTCCTTGATGCCACCAAAACAGAGGATTGAATGCAAAAGATTTTCTGGGATTGAAAGTCAACAAATCTGCCCCCCACAAGGAATTCCATTGTTGGTCTGCGTCCCAATGGATGTTCCTGCCCCAGTGTTCATCCAGGTGCCCACAGGGAGCCAGGAAGATGTGGAGTCTCCCAGCCAGGTGTCTTCCCAACACGGATCACCAGGACCATGGATCACCAGGGCTCTGCCCAACGGGGGTCACTGGGGATCATCCAACGCTGATCCTCCCATGGGGGATGGAGCTGGAGCAGCGCACGAAGCTCTTCCCACACTCGGGGCACTCACAGGGATTCCCTTACTGGTGACTCCGTTGGTGTCGGGACAAGTGAGAGCTGGTGGAGAAGCTCTTCCCACACTGGGGACACTTGTAGGGCCTCTCCCCAGTGTGGATGCGCCGGTGACTGACAAGGGTGGAGTTGCGGTTGAAGCTCTTCCCGCAGTCGGGGCAGCGGAAGGGCCTCTCGTCTGTGTGAATCCGCTCATGTAGGAGGACATGGGAGGTGGTCCGAAACCTCTTACCACACTCGGGACACTCGTAGGGCCTCTCTCCAGTGTGGATGCGCTGGTGTGCCCTCAGGTCAGAGCTCCACCCAAAGCTCTTCCCACATTCAAAGCAGGTGTAGGGTCGTTCCCCTGTGTGGCTCCTCCGGTGTTTCATCAGGTCAGAGATAGTTCTGAAGCTCTTCCCACATTCCCCACACTCATAGGGCTTTTCCCCAGTGTGGATCCTCTGGTGTTTCCGAAGGTCGGAGCCCTGGCTGAAGCTCTTCCCACATTCCAAGCACTTGTGGGGCATCTCCCCACCATGAGGCTTCACCCCCAGCTCTGAGCTCTGGCTGGATCTCTGGCCGTGTTCCTGGCACTGGGGGGATCTTTCCTCCTTGCAGCTCCCTGGACTGGGTTTGCAGCCTCTCCTTGTGCGGCATTTCCAGCGTTTTTCCTCTTCCTGCTCCATCTGGACACGGTTTGGTCACGTAAAATTCCTGTTTGGGGGGAAATAAACAACAGGAGAGCACCTTGGACTGGGGGTTCCTCCTTGCCCAAGTTCATCTCAGAAAATCATTGGGCATCTTGTGTCTGTAAGAGTCTCTAAAACACCAACATTCAGCCCAAACAAGAAAACACAGATCCAAAACTAATCAAACAAGATCCAGCCAAAACCCCCAGCAGAATAGAAATGTTCAGCCCTCACAAGAAATCAAAGCACCAACATTTAGCCCGATAAAGCTTAGAAACACCAAGATTCAGCCCCAAGAAAATCATGGATCCCCCTCCCCAGTCACCTGCTGCATGTGGGGAGGCAATGTTCCTGCGGTGGGGGAACTGAAGATTCAGGGATGAACTTGGTGCTGCTTCCTCTTCCTACTCCTCCTCTTCCTGAGTCCCTACTCTACCTCACACTCCTCCTCCTCCTCCTGCAAAACCTCAGGTACATATTTTGACCATTTTGTTCATCAGCCCTACTTCTCCTTCCCTTCTCCTCCTGCCCCCAGGCCCAGCACCCACTGCCACCTCCCTCTTCCCCCCCAGTCCCACAGCATCCCACCGCAGGGGCACGGATGGAGCTGGGCCAGCTCGGCCTGGGGCAGCGCTGGGCTCTCGGCCGCTTCCGCCCGCACTCGCTCCCCACTGCAGCCGCTCCCGCCACCACAGCGCGGGGGGGCCCGGCCTTGGCGCTCCCCCCTCCCACCTCCCCAAATTCCCCTCAAGGGGGGCGCCAAGGCCCGGGGGGGAGGGGCGCAGCTGGGCTCCAGCTGGGGAACGCTGGCAGCTGCGGCTCTGCCTGGACACTGATGAGTCATCAGCGCCGCGCGCTCTGATTGGCTCAGCCCTGACTGAGCCCTGCGCCTGCACCAAGGGGGGACACCCTGCTCCAGGGGGGATGGCCCCAAAACGGGGGAACCCCAGCAAAGGAACAACAACAAAGGCTCTTTACAAACTGATCCCGTGAAACTCATTGCACATGGGGCCAGGGACATGAACATAAGGAAGTGATAGGAGGAGCCATCAGCTGCACAAAATGTTATTAATTGATGACACAGACTGCTGCTCAGCCAAGGTTCTGCTTTATAAATTCATGAACTTCCAGAAGAACAACAAAGACTTAACACAGCCATCAATATCGTTAGCTAAACAAAATTATACCTAAAAGGGTTCATATTAAGTGGTATTGGGCAGTGTGTATATCTCCAGTACTTCAGCCAATGGGGAAAGGGAGAGGGAGATGTGGCCAAGAAAATAAGGATGAAAAGGAGGCTGTGTCTGCCAACAACTGGAGAGACCCCATGGGAAATGGCCTATGGCCTCTGTGGGCAGCTGAGGTCCGGCAGTCGGAACATATCGGGATGTACGGAAAGATGGAATCACTCCCCTCCTCAATAGTTTATGGTAATTACTCCCATAATTAGCCAATGGCACCTAGCTGTGATGAAAGCAGATGGGAGTCACACTGTGAACCCAGGTTATAAAGTGTCAAATTCTTCACCAATAAACGCCATTTTGCCATCTGTCACATTGGTGTTTTGTGCAGATGGACCGAGTGACCTGGGATTGGTCACCATGCCATCCCTGAACCAGGTCACCATGCCTTTAAAGGCAACAAAGTGGTGCCGAAACCCGGGAATCAAATCCAGAAAGCGGGAATCGCCTGGACGGGGGGTGACGGGTGGAGCGGCGGGCAAGGATCCTGACAAGGATCCAGTGGTCTGTGCCCACAGTGGAGCTGTGGGGCCGGGCCGGGGCTGTGGGGCAGCCGGGACTCAGCGCCGGGCGCTGCCTGACCCCAGCACCCCCCGGGCAGGGCCGGCAGTGGCCCCCGGCCCCCAGGAGGCTGCGGGACGCCCCGGCCGCTGCCCGGCCCCGTGGAGCTGCCGGCCCTGCCCGCTGGGGGGGCCGCCTTTGGACACTGCGGCAGGACACGGACCGGCTCTGGGATACGGGCTGGGGAGGGGAGCCTCAGCACAGCCAGCACAAGGAAGGAACAGCTCAGAAATGGGGATTAGACCTGCAAGGATACAGATGATCTTTTAAGCATTTTGTGCTGGGTCCCTGCAGAAAGGAAGGATTTTGCAGAAAGCTCAGCAGCTGCCACACGATGAGCACCCACAGGCACTGAGGGGGGCTCCAGCAGGGCCACAAGAAGCCCCTGCAGCACTTGCTCACAAAGGCTCAGCAGCTGAATGCAGCAAGGGATGAGCAAAAGGCCAAGCTGAAGGCAAAGTCCATGGCACAGTTCCTACAGCCCCTGAGGGATCAAGCCCAGGGCCCAAGGGGGCCCCAGCACCCAGGGGACACCCTCGGCCACAAGCACATGCCACAGGCATTGCCCTCCTGGCCAGGGGACAGCCCACCCAAACAGCCCCTGGCAAGGAATCAGCCTTCCAGCTGCAGGGCACAAGGACACTGCAAGCACAGACAGGAGCACCCTCAGCACGAGCAAGTCCAGCCCTTGATGGACACGGATTCTTAGCGCTCTCACAGCTCCCATTACACCAGGGACCCACCACACTGCAGCCCTTGGGAACATCCAGGGTGGCTCTGGATCCAGAGGAGACCTTTCCTGATGGACACAGGGGCCTCTCCATCCACTCAGAATCTTACACTTAAGGGGGATAAATTGTTAGGGAATATTTTAATAATTAAGGCACTAAGAGGGAAAGATGAGTGGGTGTACTCTATTCAGCCACTATTAGCAGATGTGAGGGATGGGTTTGAAATGCAGGAGCTTTTATTTGCTCACAATTGTGATTGTAATTTACTGGGAAGGGATTTGATGGCTAAATGGGGAATGCCAATTAATGTTGCAAAAGGTGATACAGAGGCTGGTTCTGTTCTACCTCTGGGTCAAATGTCTGGCAGAGCCTAGGCTGAAGTGAACCCACAAGTGTGGGCAGCCCCAGGGAAATTGGCAAAATTAGATATGGAGCCTCTCCAAATTTCCCTGAAGCAACCAGGACAAGAGGTGTTGAAAAGCAATCCCCTGTTCCAAGGGAGGGAAGGAAGGGCTCACAGCCTGTCTCTGAGTCCTGCTCAAGGCACGGCTTGGGGAGCCAGGGATGGCTCCCTAGAATGCTCCTGTCCTGCCAAACAAGAAATCCAATGGAATCCACAGAATGCTGCAGGACCCAAGAATAAGAAATGAGATGATGAAACCGAGGCACCCCACACTCTCAGATCCTTACACCATCCTGAACCAGGGGCCCTCCTCACACTGCTGTCATTCACAACTTGATGCAAAAGATGCTTTCTGGGGATCTGCCCACTTCCAGAGGATGCAAACTGAATTCTGCCTTGGGCTGGCAACAAGAGGTAGAAGGGAAAATGCTCAAGACATGGACGGTCCTTCTGCAGGGATGCACGGAAGCACCGGCCTGATTGGGGCAAGCCTTGCAGGAAATATCAAAGGAATCAATCTCACCCCCAGAGACTGGCTTAATGCAGGATGTGGATGACTTGATCCAGTCAGAAAAACAAGAAGAGGTAGAGGAAGCCTCTGTGAAATGGCTTCATTTTCAGGCTAAAAAGCAGCTTTGAGTATCTGAAAAGGAAAGGGCAAATGATAGTGTTAGCGTTCTGTTGCTATATTTTATATATTAGTAAAGGCCTGTATGCACAAACCAGCCTTTGAAATAAGTCGTGATATTAAGGGCTAAAGTCCTTGAAACCTTCATGCAGAAGAGAGTAAAGCAAAACAATATCCCTGTGTGTAAGAGAAAAAATGTAAACTGTGTGTGTTAGCCAATAGTAGCTTGTTCTGCCTGCAGACCCTGTAGAACCCTATAAAAGGTGTGCTAAAGATGGAAATAAACGGCATTCACAATTACTTCTGTGAAGACTGGTGAACAGCTCGGGGGTCCTTCAATATTTGGCGCTCCGACCAGAGACACCCCTGCGGGCAGAGGGGTTTTGGAGTCAGTGGAGTGGATCTGGGCATTAATCGTCGAGGGCTCGGATCGGCACCAGATAGGCAGCCTGAGCGCGGTGAGACGCGGTGCGGTAGGACGTGGAAAGTCAGGCTGCTGGGGGGGGGCCAGGTAGGCAAGAGCATGATAGAAGGCTCGCAACCTTCCACCTTGCGGGGTGCCGTCGGCATGGAGACAGAATTTGCGGTGGCGAAAAAACTGCTTCTCAGCATCCTCGTTAAATGAGGCGAAGCAGCCCAGGAAAAGGACCTGGATATGCTCATTATATGGGCTAATTGTCTTGGGCATTTGCAGTGCTCACTGCTTCTTGCGGTACAAGAACGGACTGATATATATCGGCTCTGATACGGGAAACGGCAATCACGGAAAAGAGCAAGGACACTGTGTTTCTCGGTCGAACTTGGCAGATTGTAATTAATACCCTAAAAAACAGAAAAATGAGATATGCTGAGGCTGTGAGCCCTGTAATTCTACCTGCATCACAGCGGCAGATGCCTTTACCTCCCACTGCTGGGCAAGTACTCCTATCATGCTGCCCTTGGAGAGAGGGAGGGAGAGTTAGGGAGAAGAAAATAATGAGAAAAAAAGTTCCACAGCGAACACTGAAACAACGAACAGAATCTGTTCAGTTACGGCAGGATGTGATACATCCAGAACTATTTGCTTCATTTTTGGAGTCACTTTTAGCACTACAACCTTATTTAAGTTCCATCTTTACCACCCTGGAAGAAAAGAAGCCGGATTTGGACTGGTTTCCACCCGAACCAGGGGGACATGAGGGAGCGAGGTGGGCGCAGAGAACAAAGGCACCCTGGGGGTAGAAGCAGTGCAAGAAAAGTTCCAAGGCAACTCTGAACAATTACAGAAACAGCTGAGCAGAAACAGATAGCTCAGACAGCTTCAAAGAGAGACAAAATAGTCAAAAAATCTCAAACTATATGGTATCTAGTTCAAAATTCATCCTTGTAATTAGAAGCTGATAAACTGCAATGATCGCCGTTGTTAGCACCTGGCCGTGAGAGACTTTTCGTGTAAAATCGCCTGCTTTTGCAAAATCGTGTCCCTTTTTCCTCTATCAGCAAACAAGAGTGATTGAGAGAAAAAACTGCATTTGTTAAAGTTAACTTTGTGAGGCTTTTTTTTTCTTTCTCTCCATTTTTCCTCGCTGCAAGACTATGTGGAGAATGTGCAGCAGCGGCAGGGCAGGCGGTTGACCCCCCCGCTCCCTCTCTGGGAGGGGGGCACTGAGATGGTGCCTGGTTTGTTGCAGAGTCATGATTTACTGGGTTTTCAAAATGTTTTTATATACCATTGTAGAGTTAATTTTGTGTTTTAAGTAATTATGAGTTTATGCAATTGCAGTTTTTAGGATTTTACTACAGAAATTATTGTGGTTCTTTAAAAGTTAAGAAAAGAAAAAAAAAAAAAAAGTGTTTAAGGTGAATACTAGCAGCAGAAGTTGCCTTGCAATAATTGGTCTTAGAACCTAAGGTTAAAATATGGTGTGATTTACAGCTTCTAGGAAAACCTTCTTCCAATTAGTGTTATCTATAGAAGAGATTTGTGGTTTAAAAAAAAAAAAAATTAGTTAAGAGAACTTTACTGCACAAGACAAAGCTAAGTTAAAGTATATATTATCTATTTGCTTGTTTTTTCCACAATTTTAATAAGGGAATTTTAATGTGAGTTCTTTTGTTATATAAAACACATATAACTGCATATATACCAATTTGGATTTTAGATTTTAGATTAAGAATTGGACTTAATGTTTTTGAAAAGTGCTATAAAAGCTGGATGGCAACCTACCAAATCCCATGTTGTTGTGGTTTTTCTCTAGAAAAACTGCACTTTAAAATCCTAACCAATTTAAGCATATACTAGGCAAATTTCTATTATGAATAAGTATTTTTAGTAACATTTGCAGTTATTGTGGGTTATTCTCAAAGCTAGATGACATAGAATTGTGATGTGTTTGCTACATCTTTATAATCTTTATAGTGAATCCATGTTATTGTTATATTGTGTTTAAAAGGTATATATTAAACTTTTAGCTGCTTTTTTGTAGTAACAGAATAAGATTAAGTTATGTTTTTATTTAATATAGATTAAGTGTTAATAGAATTAAGGATAGTCAAGTTTTATAATGTTTAGGCTTGAATGTTTTTAAATTTTCTAACTTAGATATTCTTTTAAGGTTAAGTTTATTATTTCCTTTTGTCATATGTAATTATTGTTTGGTTTAGATATTGTTTAATTTAAATTGTTTTATGTTTTCTTGGAGACACTTGTTTAAACTGCAAAGTATAGTTGTTTTCCTAGAGTGAGGAGGACGGCCACAGCTGAGACAGCTGTGATGGAACACTGGTGAACACCTGCTTGTGGATAGAAGTGAATGCAGTCTGTGACACCCTTGACTTCATTGGGAGTTCTATTGGTTGTTGCAATCTCTGCAGGTTTTGTTTGTTATAGTTTTCTTATTTTTCAGTGTTTCCAGAATTTTAAGAAGATGTACCATTGCTGAGGATCAGCTGCCATGGGAGAGGTTTCAGATTAAACCAACTGCTGCATGGTTTAATTGGTCTGGTACCTAAGGCTTCTGATCATTTGCTTTGTACAAATGCATTTTAACAGTTTGCTATGCTGTAAGCATCTCATAGCTGCTACTATTGAGAACCTTGTTTTAGAAATGAGTTAAGAGGCATCTTTCCAGTTTAAAGCCAGGCCCTGGCCAAGCCTTGACTTTACCTGGACAGAATGTTTGCCAGCAGATCCAGATGTTTTCTGTACCAAATCAGTATTTGAGTCACTTTTTGACTCAACAATTTGACCCTATTAATATGACAGCTGGATCAATTTTGAAGTGGGCTTGGAGAATCATTTTCCGGAGGTGATTACCCAGTCCTTCACTGATTTTTTGTTTCTGTTTGTTTGCTAACTATGGGATGCTAGTGCAGTGTTTTAGTAATTAATAGCAGTTTTATATTATATACCCTATTAATAATGTTTAAGATTCAATTGATTTTTAACTAGTATAAGTTCTTATTAATTGTGTATATGGTTTTGTGTTGCTGTTGATGCTTATAACAGAAGTACATCTCATTTTTATTTTTTTTTAAGAAAAACGGGGGAAATGGATGCCCCACAAGCATTTAATTAGTGTAATTCATTAACTTCAAGGAGAGAAGTGTCTGTGTTTTGTTGGCAGGTTCAAAAAGGTCACCTGTCCATCTGATCAGACTGTGTGCCTCTGAACACACGAGATCCAGTGAACAGAGAAGTCATCACACAGCCTTGGTACTCCAGACATGGATCAGAAGTGGACCTGTCAGGACACAGTTGTGTCTGAACACTATATAGACAGCTGCCAACAGAGATTCTATGTTGTTATTATGATGTTGTGTCTCTACCAATTTTCAGGTATCCTTCGTTTTAAGATTTAGAAGGATCTGAAGAACAACTTGAACATCAAAGCCCTCAGTCACCGATCAACTGCCAGCTGACATCACGAGAGCAGTGAACATTCCAGGACTGAATCGTGCTGGAGAAATTCTGTAGAAGATCTAAGAAGAGACTCCATTAAACTGTATATAAAGCAAACTGTAGTTGTGTGTTTACCCTTTCAGCAAATTGCTTTCACGCTTAGACTACATATATACCAAAGCACCTGTGTTAAAAGTAGTTAGATATTAGTTTAAGTGTTTAGCTTGTGTAGTAATTGTTATGTTAGTATAAAGTATAAGCATTCCCCCTTCAAGAGGTAGTGTAAGCATCTTTGAAAGTTCATTTAACGATCGAAGTTCTAGCTGTGAGTTTGCAAATATGGTGTCATTTACATGGTAAAATGCTTATGGTAATTGTGTTGTGTATAGTCGTGACCAACTGTCTGCTAACTAACATCCAAAATGACAGAACATATGGGTCACTCTGGCACACTTAACAGGCCAAAGGTCAATGTGTTTGAGCCTAGCCACCCCTGGAGATCCTTTCGCACCTGTCTCGTAGGAGTCCCTGAATGGGATCCTCAAGCATTTAAAGGTTTAATTAGTAATGAGACTCAACTGAATCGACTGCCAATGTTGCAAGAGTGCAGTCGCACTGTTGGCTTCACATTAAGACAACTTGAAGCCTGTTAGCAAGCAAAAATTACCAAAGTTCTTAATGTTACCATAGAACCTTCAGAAGAATTAGATTTGTTAAGTTCCACCAATACCTCAGGTGGATAGATAATGTTTGAACCCCCGACAAAAAGTCATTCTAACAAAGTAATGCGGCACTAGGCTGCAGTCAACCCTATAGCTGATCTCGTTACTACCACTGAAAGTAAAGCCTTTATTCGTGGTGCAATCTCACAGGACAATTACCAAAGCGATTACCTAGTTCCATATTCCTAATCTGTGGAGATAGAGCATGGAATTAGATTCCTGCTAATCCACATAGAAGACCCTGTTATCTTGGGAAACTCACTTTGTTCCACCCAAGCTTACATCAATTCTTGAATGTAGCTAGCAAAATAAAGAAAATCAAACAGTCAAAGCGAAGCCTGAATGAATTAAAGTTTAGCCACCCTAAAAAGGCTCGCTTGCTGGACTAGGAAAGAATTAAACTTAACATCCACAATGTTAAGTGAGCTTTCAGCCGATGTGAGTAGTGTATATCATGCAGTACTATGAAATCAAGTTGCAATTGACTTTTTGCTCTTAGCACAAGGACATGGTTGTGGAGAGTTTGAAGGCATGTGCTGCTTGGATCTTACTGATCATTCAGCTTCCATCCATGAGCAACTACAACAGCTATAGGATGGGTGGCATGCCCTGAAGGAAGATAGTGATCCCATCGGAAGTTGGTTCGCCAGCTGGGGCATCACTGGATGGTCGAGGTCTCTTGTGCTAGAAGGGGGACGGACTTTACTTACAGTGTTAATTGAGATGACAGTCTAAGTTGTATGTTATCTTATCCAAAGCCTGGTTTGTGCAAAAAGAGAAAGGGGGAATTGTTGCTATATTTTATATATTAGTAAAGGCCTGTATGCACAAACCAGCCTTTGAAATAAGTTGTGATATTAAGGGCTAAAGTCCTTGAAACCTTCATGCAGAAGAGAGAGTAAAGCAAAACAATATCCCTGTGTGTAAGAGAAAAAATGTAAACTGTGTGTGTTAGCCAATAGTAGCTTGCTCTGCCTGCAGACCCTGTAGAACCCTGTAAAAGGTGTGCTAAAGATAGAAATAAACGGCATTCACAATTACTTCTGTGAAGACTGGTGAACAGCTCGGGGGTCCTTCAATAGCGTTCAGGAACACAGAATCACAAATGATTATATGCAGGTGCTTTATTAAAAAGCTCTGCGTGTCAGGGGTACACATAACCAATTCTGACCCGATTTGGTTTTGAGTTGAACATGTTTTATACTCTATCGTTATACAACTTACATATTAATTATTTAACTTACATTGTTCTATTGTAAGCATTGTTTTTACCCAAGCATGGATTTCTCATTATTCCCCCCAAACCCCTAACATCGTTCCTCATGTTCTTTAAACAATAATTGTATCTAAACACATCTAACAATGGTATCACTTATCATATACTGATTACACAGGTGCAGTTTGACCTGATCTTTAGCAAGCACAAGGCCTAACATTTCCCAGGGCCTACTTTTCCCAGGGCTTTCCAAACCTAACTTTCTTTCTAAGTCCCTGAATTTTCTAAGATTTTAGAACCTTTTACTATCAGTAAAGAAAATGGTTAAATATTTGGGACCTATTTTGACTGAAGTTTTGTGGTGCATTGACTCAGAGACTGTTCAGGGAATCTCAGAATTAATGTTTCCCCGGACTAAAAAGGAGCTGCAGCAATTCTTAGGATTAACAGGGAATTGCAGGAGCTGGATTGAGGATTCTCTTTTGCAGACAACACATTTTGCCACTTCTTTAGCCCCAGATAGCCTCAATGTTATCGAGTGCACATAAGAAAGAGAACAAAACTTAACAAAATGAAAAAATAAAATGCTTGATGCCCCAGCCATGGCTCTTCCAGACTCAGAAATCTGAATTGGAAGGGAATATTAAACAGGCCACCCCTGAGCCTGCACTGAAGGCAACGCAGCAGCAGCCAGGGCTCCCCAGCGGGGGAAGCCCCTGGGCCTGCCCACAGATCCTCTGCTCAAATCCTCGGCCTGGGCACCCTCCTTTGCCATCTCCAGCCACTGCGGGACAATCCTTGCTCTCACTCTTGCAGCTTCAGCCCTTTCTGTGCCTGCCCTCGCCACAGCTGCTGGGGAAGGCACCGGGACAATTCCACTCTGCCTCTCAATTACACTCACACTCTGCCCTGCCTGGGATTAGCTGCTGCCAAAATAGACCAACTTTAAAATGGTTTAAAATCTTATTTCCCTGGTCAGACTAGGTTTACCTTTGCCATGGGTAAGCTATTTTAATCTTTCTTTTAAAGGAATTTTAATGTTTCTTTTCCAGCACTCAGCAGAGATGAAATTAACATCTCAACAGACTGGGAATAGCCCAAAAGATTCCCCCCAAGATAACGACCATCAACAAAACATCAACACCCAGCAGCAAACATCAACCAACATCTACCCCAGACACTGCCCCAGGCACAGCTGGAGACACCTGGTCTAGAAAAGGCTGAGCAGGAAATCCAGGAGTGCCCACCTAATTCACATCACAGGCACAGAAATCCGGCTGCAACAGGAAACCAAATCCTAACAACTCCACACCTTCAAACCAATGAACATTAAACCAATGGGTTTCTATGGGTTCAGACTGTATATAGTTTAGGAAACATCTATTAAATTCACATGTCTTGGAATGATTTTCTCTGCACACCCAGCCAAAGTGAGGAATTAATGATTTCTGTTGCACATCCTGGCCAGACTCAAGTCATGCCTTGATTTTATATTGTTGGAGAGTTTTTGCTCATCCCACAGTTTTGGTGACAAGACTACACCATTATTATGCTTTTCCTCAATATTCCTACTTCTATATTGTTAGTTAGACTGGTAGTTCTGGGCCAGGGTTGGGAGAATCAGTTTTTAGACTTAGGGCAAGAAGTAGGTAAAAAATCTTTATTCATTTGGATTTTTTTGGGAATGTGTGTGCGTGGCTGTTATGATGGCAAAATTTTGGTGTGTGTTTTTGAATGTTCACCTTTATGCCTCAGTTTTAAAAACTAAGAGGTTTAAAGGTGACGCCCTTAACTTGTAAAAAGATAATATAGTACTTTTTTCTTCAAAAATGTCACTTTTGGAGTGGCCACATGTGAGCCATCCCATGGCCTCTGGGGAAGAGAAGTTTTTTTCCAGGCAGCCAGGAGAGGAGCTTTAGAAATGCAAATTAACACTGATGGCCCAAAGACTGCACAATGGACCAGGGGCTTCCTACCTGGGGGGAACTGGCCTGATTCCCTCTGCCCCTCAGCCCAAGCTTTGCCTGCTTGCACAGATGGAATTTGCACAGCTAAAGACAGAGCCCACTGTGAGGATATCTGACTCTGCAACAGAAATTGGTTAAACTGCAAAGAAAAACAGAAAAGGAAGAATGTTGTGAAAACTTCACTAAAACAAGATGGGGGGGAATCATCCCTGTCCCCACTCCAACATGTGCTGTCTCTGTCTATGTTATATAGGGTGTATCAGACCACTGGAGTTTATTTGCTACCACAAGTTCAGGGAAATCAGTTGGGAATCCAAGTATGTGATGATTTAATTAGAGAAAAGTCAGCAATTAATGCAGCCCTGCCTGAAGGGAGCACCCAGAAATGGGGAAAAGATGAACGGCCACCAGAACAAATCCTGCAACACCATGGACCAGACCCTGGGAACCCTGATGAATTCATATCAGGTACCAGAGAAACCATTTCTCATTTCAATGGCATAATTACATTACAGGATGTCATTGAAATAATAACCAACCACACACCTCCAGCTCCTGACATTCCCCCACACCAATCCACTCAGATGAAGAACACAACATTTCACCATGGGATGGGATCACATTACCTTTTAGTAGAAAAAGGAGAGGTTTGGGGAAAGTTAAATGATTCAAACTGATGGCAAACAGATCAGCAAGGAAAAGGTGCAGAAACAGATAAAAAAGGAAATAGCAAAGCAGCTCATATATTTGTTCAAAAGTGGAAAGGATGGGAAGGGGACACAGTTTTGTGCTTCCCTCACAGACCACGGGTTAAACAAATGCTGTTTCTCCTCTCATGTGCTACAGCAACTCTCATCTTTTTACCATGCACCACACCTTGCTGAGTGCAGCTCATTCAGCAGCTGAGCAAGGGGATGCAGGTGGCAGCCAGGCCTCCTGAGCCACAAACGGCTACAAAAGGACAGAGAATGAGGGCACTGAGAGCAATCCCAAAACCTAAGAAGAACCAGGAAGAAAAAACAGAGGCAATGAGTGAATCTGCTTGGAGATAGGGCCAGGGACTTGTACATAAGGAAACAATGGGAGAAATCACCAGTTTCAGAAAATGTTACTAATTGACAAGGACTGCTGCTCAGACCAAGTCCTGCTACATTCCTCAACTTCCAGAAGAACAAACACTTCACAGAGCCACGAATTCTCCAGAAGCCCATCCGGCCGCGACCGTCTCCGCCGCTCACAACGTCCCTCTGAGAGAGGTAAGGTGCTTTTCGCTCTGCTCTGGTGCCTGCCGAGAAGACGCAGCGAAAGCTTCACACGGTTGGGCTGGAGGAATTCCTGGTATTGCCCAGGCGCCGTCTGTCAGACAAGTGCGAAAGCGTTGCAGGTTGGGCAGCAGTGGTGTGTGGTGCATTGTAACTGTAACATGGAGAAGCTTAAAGGGATTTGAGGTGGCAATGCCCCCATACCATGTACTTCTCCTTTGGGGTGCTTATTAGCACATTGGAAACAGGGAAACTTTGGGCAAGATTTACGTAAAGTTGATTGATTATTGTAATACATGGTGGCCAGGATATGACCTGGACTGTGGGGAAAAGTGGCCGAGAAATGGATCATTGCAGTATAACACCATTTTACAGTTGATGTTGTTCTGTAAGCCAGAGGGAAAGTGGGATGAAGTTCCGTACGTTGATTTGTTTTTCTATTTGCGAGACAAGCCAGAATGGCAGGCTGAGTGTGGATTGATGGCAGTTAAGGCACGTGTGAGTGATAAATGTGAGCTTTGTGTAAAAGGAAAAAGTTGTTTAGAGTACCTGGCATTAAAAGAAAGTTTTTGTCAGGGGAAAGAGATGGATGTTGATTTACAAGTGGTTTCAGCAGAACCAAAAGAACCCGATTCTGTTTTGTCTGCCCCCACTTCACCCAATCCTATTTCACCTAACCCTATCTCACCTAACCCCACTTCACCTTGCCCTCTTTATCCTCCTCTACTGCCTTCACCTGATCCTTCTTCTCCGGGAGATGATCAAAATCTAACCTTGATACAAGGAAATGTGAAAAATGCTGGGGAGGAAGATAGCAGTAGTGGGGTGATGATAATAAATCAGCGACACCGCTATCCCATCAGACTCGGTCACAGCTTGCTCCTGTTCTGGGTAGAATGGGAAAAGATTTGGGCAGACAAAGGTGGGCTGTGATTGCCCCCTTGAGACAAGGAGTAGGAGTAGAAGGGCCGGTGTTTGTGGAAGTTCCTTTTTCACCCACAGACTTGATAATTTGGAAACAATCAGCTGGAACTTAGAGAGAAAATCCTGATAAAGTAGCAGGGGTGGTAAAAATGATTATGAAAACTCAGAATCCAGACTGGAATGATATAAAAGTAATATTGGAGAATTTAATGGACTCTACTGAGAAAGAGATGGTGCTCAGAGCAGCCAAGGAGAAGGTGAGAGAAGATCTCAGAACTGGGGTGGTGACGGCGACTTTAGATGAGAACTTTCCAACCGAGGATCCAGGGTGGGATCCCAATGCCTTTGGGGACATGCGGAGGCTGAAGAGATATCAAGAGTGGCTCCAGACAGGGGTTTGGAATGCTGTACCTAAGGCTATTGTTAAGTCCAATCTTAAGGCAGGAATCAGACAGCACACCAATGTGATGTGGAACTGAGACCTTTATTTCTTGCTCTTGCATTACTTATATAGTTTTTGCCAAGCATCTAAAAATAGAATACAAACTTATAGCTCTAGTTTATAACACTGTTTTCGTTCTTCTCTAAACATGTTACTATCCTTATCTTAAAGCAAATTACTAGATGCTTGCAGACCTTTGTTTGATCCTTGTTCTTGCTCAACAAGCAGGAATATTTATCACTTTGTTTTCTTTGGCAGCTCACTGTTAGGGTCAGCATGCTCTGTAAAGAGGCTGTAAGCAAAGCACACCTGCAAAAGCCTCCACACTTCCCCCTCTTTTTTCAAAACAGAATCAGCTACGGCTGATATATGTCCAAACAAACAACGGATCAAAATGGGCCTACAAGTAACACAATAACAATCGATAAAATCTAACTAATTGTTTTAATAATTTCTTTTATCTAAAAGGTAATTTTCTAAGATTCTAGCTATTCATATAAAGGACTATGATTAACAGTAATTTTTTCAGCATGATCTTTTATTGCAATCAGGAGACAAAGAAGATATATCTCTTTTAACTTTATTTGCTTTGAGAGATCTCAAAGTTTCGGCATTAGGTGTTAACATTGCCAAAGTACTTAAATAGCATGGACCTCCTTGAGCATATCTCGGAATATCTTGCCATGCACGATCTTCACAAATAAGGTAAACTCTCGGGGGTAAAGCTTTTGCAGAGTCGTCTATGAAAATATGAACATGAGAACATTCTCAGCCATAGGACTGATGTTGACACAAAAACGTTGCATCTGCTAATTCGGGTTGTTTTGGGGTAAGCTAAATTTTACGACTAGTAAGGTTCTAATGTCTAAATTTCACACATCCAGTCTCATTGGGGTGGAACTGCTTGTTACTAAGTAAATTTATTTCTTGAGGGTCTCATGGCAAAGACTTAGTTAAACTTGCTAATAGCATGGCAGTACAATTACTAGTGTTTTTAGCAGTAGAACAATTGTTGGTGGCCCAACCATTAAAATCGCTAAGGTTATACTCAGGAGCTCCAACTAAACAGGTGTGAAAAGGATCAGTAGCTGCTGTCAGGTGCAAACAAAAGGCAGGATTGTTAGTTCGATTGGCCTATGTAACCCAAAAATTAGCTCGAGTTTCTAGTCTTTGATTCGTTTCAAACGGCATCAAAACACAAAGATTCATTATCGCTATAATACTCTTCATAATGCTTCATACACAAAATACGATATTTGGAATCAGCTATTTTAGTAAATACAATAAATTTTACTCTTTTTACTAATTGTGTTAAATTTACATAGGCTTGTGCTAATCTAAGCTCTTCTTCACATTCAAATAATTCTACTGCTTGATCAAAAGTTAACTCAAAATTATTTAGCTACTTGTCTTAAACTCAAATAGCTATATCGAAGCTATCTTCTACACCTATTACACTCTAAAAAAAGTTCTACACTATCTTCAGAATAAAATGTTTGATAACAATTCTCATAATATACATAAGATGTCAGCCAACCACTACAACCACAATTTGGCTGAATAATTTCTCTGAGCCTCCTTTCTAGCAATTCAGCAACTAGCTCTTGACAGTTGATTGTAGATGGTGTGCCCAGATTATCTCTTCTTGTGAGTTATCCTAGGAGGTCAATTATTGGGGCAAGTTGTTGTCTCCACCGCCAGCATCTTCGGGTTTCTGCTTCAATATCCAGGGCTTCACCCACTTAGCAGGCAACCAAAAGGTATTATCTCTTGTCGATCGTGGATCTTGTTTTGCTTGAACATGGGGAGAATATCGTTGCTGCCATTCTCTTATTTCTCTCTTTTCCTCTGGCATTATTCGAGCCACAGTTCCATATTTAGAACAAAGATAATTATCAGCCTCCTCCACAGACCATTCCCCATCTTTCATATAATTCAAAAGGGCCTTGCGTTTGCTTAATGACAAAGATTGTGACGACCCCGGAGATGGCTGTTTAGGTGTTAAAGGGGAAGGTCCCGGCACACTATCATTTACATCTCCTAATTGATTTTCAATGTTCTTAAGTCCACTCACAATTGCATTGTGTGCCTTTTTATATGCTTGTTTTATAGTAGTAGACTTTGCATCTCGATCCAAACATTGCACTTCTTGTAAAAGCTGCGTCATAACTCTTGCTTGCTGTGATAATAGAGTTTTTAATGCCTCCGATTCAGTATCGGAATCAGGAGATAGGGGAGCCGAGACTGGATCTACTTCCATAGGCAGCAGTGGAACAAACGGTGGCATTGAGGGGTTTACAGGGGACGATGTCTGCGGGACTTGGGAATTACCGTCCCATGGTGGAATCAAATCGTCATAGGGTCCCTTATGCGCTGGAGCAGCAACCATATGAGGGGTAGGAATATTTTCATTACTCCGATCACAGTCATTTTCACTCCCTGGCTGCTTGTTACTCGACTTTTCAGCTGCTTTTCCTTCTGCTGCAGCGTAAACTCCCTTCACAGTTGCTTCAATTTCAGCTTCTACACTTAACTGCTCTATCATTAATCTAACTTGACGATATGTTTTCGCTAGAGCTTGAGCTTCTTTTGAGCCAGACTGTATAGCTTCCCATAAATCTTCTCCTACCCTTTTCCAGGCGGCATTAGTAAAAACATCGGCAGTCTCAATGATTAATCTATGCCGCTTTGCCCAAAATAATACATCTGTCAGAAGCGTACGGTCTAAAGGAGTCCCCACATTCTGACTCATCCGGAGCAAGGCTTCTATCGTAGCTTTCTCAAGGGCTAATACAGCATTGCCCATCTGTCCTGGGGTGACTTTATGACACTGGTATCCCCAATAGTCTGGTTTATGTTATATATTAAGTTCTGCACCTTTAAGACTGGCTTTGAGAGCAAGAGAGGGGGAAGAAGAAGCGCACAGTTTGTGTTAAAGAAAAACATCACTCCCACACATCCTGCTCCGGGACTGTGGTGTCTGCAGCATGGACAGACAGCGGGACAGAGCTTCTCTCTGGTTTTTAGTTAGTTTTAGCTAGCTGAGGCAGAGGAGTTCCCTAGGCCTTTGTTGTTTTTTTTTTCCTTTTTTCTTGGATCTGTGCAAGCCTGCTCTGGACTGAACACCCAGCCAAACCCCAGGAGCTCACGCCTGTGGCCCACCGGGGCCTGGGCCTCGGCACTTTCCAGCGCCAGAGGGACTGATAAGAACCTGAGCGAGCTGAGCTACACCACATGAAAAGGACTTTTCTTCCTAGATTTGCCATCCCATCGAACAGCAAGAGGTTTTATTATTTAATATTATTCCATTTTCTGTTAAATAAACAGCTTTTTCCACTTCACTCCAAGGAATTTTTTTTCCCTTTCCCGGACCAGTTGGTGAGGAGGGGACATTTCCCTGGGGAAATCCCCATTTGGAGTTTTCCTCCCTAATTTGCCCTAAACTAGGACACCATCCCATCAATTTCCAGCTCAAAGGCTGCCAGCTCACCAGTCAATCTGTGGCCACACGCATCTCTCTCGGACGCCTGGTCGCAACCACCATGGGATTCTTCTTCTTTTCAGCCTTAGATTATGCCAGACTATTCACTAAAGCTCATCACGTCAGGGTCCCCAGATGTTAAGTCCAATCTTAAGGCAGGAATCGGACAGCACACCAATATGATGTGGAACTGAGACCTTTATTTCTTGCTCTTGCATTACTTATATAGTTTTTGCCAAGCATCTAAAAATAGAATACAAACTTATAGCTCTAGTTTATAACACTGTTTTCGTTCTTCTCTAAACACGTTACTATCCATATCTTAAAGCAAATTACTAGATGCTTGCAGACCTTTGTTTGATCCTTGTTCTTGCTCAACAAGCAGGAATATTTATCACTTTGTTTTCTTTGGCAGCTCACTGTTAGGGTCAGCATGCTCTGTAAAGAGGCTGTAAGCAAAGCACACCTGCAAAAGCCTCAACAGGCTATGAATTGGTCTAAATTGTATGAGATAAGACAGAATGCCCTGCTGCATTTTTGGAAAGCCTTAAGGAGGCAGCAAGAAAGTACACAGATCTTCAATCAGAAACAGAACAAGCGAATGTTCAGCTTGCGTTCATTTTTCTTGGGCAGTCGCAGGATGATATTAGGAGAAAATTGTAGAAGTTAGAAGGAGAAGATTCAAGGAATTTGAATAAATTACTTGAAGTGGCTTGGAAAGTACACAATAACAGGGAAAAAGAAGCTAGTAAAAAGCAGCAGCAAAATCTTTTGGCAGTGATCCAAGGAAGAGAGAATCCAGCTTTCAGAGGTCACGGCAGAGGTGGTCATGGACTGGGGAGGGGCAGACTTGGCAGAGGACAAGGGGGATGGGTTTTGCCAAGATTGAGGTTAAATCAATGTGCTTCTTGTAGACAAGAGGGGCACTGGAAAAATGAATGCTCAAATTGGTTTAACCAGGGCAATCAGTTCAATCAGAATCAAGATGCTTCCAAATTAATGGTGCTGGGGGAGTACAGCAGCTGACTAGAATCGGAACAAAAACCAATACAAGAACCTTTAGTAACTATACAATTGGGAGATAAAGAAGTAAAATTTCTGGTGGATACGGGGGCTACATATTCTGTGCTAAATGATCTAAAAGGGCAAACTGGAGACAAAACAGCAACAATAGTTGGAGCCACAGGGAAGGAGGAGAATCGACCATTCCTGCAACCCCTGGATTTGTGCTTTGGAAACAAAGTGTTAACACATGAATTTTTAGATATGCCTGAGTGTCCAATTCCACTTTGAGGATGAGATTTATTAGCAAAACTTGATGCAGTGATAACTTTTGAAAACAGGGAGCTTTTCATGAAAATACCTGAATCAAAGACAGGACAAATCTTAATGGTAAAAAAAAAAACAGTCCCTGCTATCTCTCGGGAAGCAGAGGATGCAGTAATTCCCTCTGTATGGGAAACAGACATACCAGGAAAATCTAAGTTGGCACAACCAGTACATGTAGAATGAGAAGAAGGAGCAAAAGCTGTCCAGGTTAAACAGTATCCCATAAAGCCAGAAGCACGGCAAGGAATAGTAAAGATTATTGAAAAGTTTTTGAACTACCAAATTTTAGAAGAATGTGAATCAGAATTTAATACATCGATATTTCCAGTGAAGAAACCAAATGGTGAGTACAGACTAGTACAGGATTTGAGAGCAATAAATGGAATAACTAAAGATATTTACCCAGAGGTAGCTGATCCATACACATTGTTGACATCTGTGAAAGAGAAATAGAAATGGTTTACTGTAATTGATTTAAAAGATGCCTTTTCTGCATACCCCTTGACAAAGAAAGTAGGAAACTGTTTGCCTTTGAATCCGAAAATCCAGACAATGGAAGGAAAACTCAGGTCACCTGAACACGACTCCCACAGGGATACAAGAACAGTCCAACCCTATTTGGAAGCCAGCTGGTGAAGGAGCTGGAGATTTGGACTGAGAATGGGCAAGTACCGAGAGAACAATACCTGCTGTTACAGTATGTTGATGATATACTGATAGCTACAGAAGAGAAAACAACCTGCAGAAAGGTAACAATAAAAATTTTAAATCAGCTGGGAATGGGAAGATATAAAGTGTCTAAAGAAAAGGCACAAATTGCCCAACAGACTGTGATTTACCTGGGATGTGAAATCTCACAAGGGCAATCTAAGCCGGGTACTAATCGTATTCAAGCTATTTGTGCTATTCCAGAATCCCAGAACCTGCATGAGCTGTGAGTTTTCCTTGGGATGACAGAGTGGTGCCGTGGATCATGGACTATGGACTAATTGCAGAGCCCCTGTATGAAGCCCAGAAGACACAACCGCTTACCTGGGGCAGACCACAGAAGGAGGCCTTCCTCAGACTGAAGGAGGCATTGACAACAGCTCCGGTGTTAGGATTGCCTGATCTATCCAAAGATTTTCAGATGTTTGTGCATGAAAGATCACACCCAGCACTGGGAGTGCTGACCCAACATTTGGGAAGCTGGAAAAGGCTGGTAGGCTGCTTTTCCAAACAACTTGACAACGTGAGTGCTGGATGGCCTTCATGCCTGCGGGCAGTTGCAGCCACCGTGATGCTGATCCAAGAAGCCAGGAAACTCACGATGGGTAGACACACAGATGTCTATGTGCCACACATGGTGACCACTGTTTTAGAACAAAAGAGGGGCCATTGGCTATCTCCAAGCAGGATGATGAAATTCCAGGTAATCCTAACTGAGCAGGATGATGTCCCACTAAAGGCAACTAACCTTTTGAACCCAGCTTTGTTCCTAGGTACCACAACTGAAGAAGGCCCACTGGAACACGATTGTGTGGAAGTGATAGAACACACCTGTTCAGCCAGAGCAGATTTGAAAGATGTCCCACTGGAACAGGCAGACGAGCTGTTTACAGATGGAAGCAGTTTTGTGGAGAACGGGACCAGATACGCTGGGTATGCGGTAACAGCAACAGGTGCAGTGGTGGAGGCAAAGGCCTTGCCAGCAAACACATCTGCCCAACGAGCAGAACTGGTTGCTTTAACCAGGGCATTAGAGATGAGTGAAGGGAAGAAAGTAAATATTTGGACTGATTCAAAATATGCTTTTGGAGTCGTGCATGTACACAGGGCACTGGGGAAAGAAAGAGGACTGCTGTCTTCTCAAGGCACACACATTAAACATCAAGATGCAGTCCCGCAATTAATAAAAGCAGTACAAAACCCCGAGCAAGTAGCAATCATGCACTGCAAAGCTCACCAATCAGGAAACTCCAAAATTCATGAGGGAAATCAGAAAGCAGACTGGACAGCCCGACAAGCTGCTCGAGAAGCTCAAACTGCAGTGCCATTGATACCTTTAGAAACTAATGTATCTCAATTCAATTTACCTCCAGAACCAAAATATTCAATAGAAGATGAGAAATTGGGACGCTCACTGAATGCACAGAAGAATTCAGAAGGGTGGTATGTGACTACACAGGGACAAGTAGTGGTACCCTCCTTGATAAGGAGAGAAGTTCTACAAATTACACATAACAAATGTCATTGGAGTGCAGAGACATTGGTGAAATTGTTAAAACAAAATTTAATTTCAGTACGGATGTTAACAATGGCAAAATCAGTAATGCCAAAATGTGAAATTTGCTTAAAGAACGCTCCAGTGGCTAGACGACAGGCACAATTAGGGAAAATTTGGGTAGGAGTAGAACCAGGAGATTATTGGCAAGTAGATTTTGCAGAATTACCAAGAACTCGAGGATACAAATATCTATTGGTAGGGCTTGACACATTTTCAGGATGGCCAGAAGCTCTTCCCTGTCGCACAAATCAAGTAAAGGAGACAGTCAAGTGGTTACTGCAAGAAATCATTCCAAGATTTGGGGTGCCTATAGAAATATCATCAGATAGGGGCCCACATTTCACAGCCACAGTAGTGAGGGAGGTGAGTAGGTTACTGGGAATAGCTTGGCATCTCCATACACCATGGAGACCCCAATCCAGTGGACAGGTAGAGAGGATGAATCAGACATTGAAGAGGCAAATCAGCAAAATATGCCAAGAGGCTAAATTGCAGTAGCCACAAGCTTTACCAATAGCACTGCTGAGGATTTGGATAAAGCCTAGAAGCGGGATGTGTCAGTCCTTATGAGATATTGGATGGGAAACCATATGAATCCCCTCAACCTAATCCAAATGTACATGTTACAGGGAAACAAGAGGTGTCGAATTATGTTCTGTCTCTTGGAAAAGCTCCAGCTCGACTTCGGAGCACCCTTGTGTGGAACAGGCCGCTGACTCTTGAGAATCCAGTTCATGACATCCCCCCGGGAGATGAAGTGTACGTTAAAAGCTGGAACGAAGAACCATTAAAAGAAAGGTGGAATGGACCCTATCAGGTACTGTTAACTACCTTGACAGCAGTCAAAGCAGCTGGACTGGATCCCTGCATACATTACACCAGAGTGAAGAAGGTTTCCCCTGCACTGTGGACTGCACAAACTGTAGGGCCAACAAAGCTGCAGATAAAGCGGGTTTGATTGTTTCAAATGTCTAGGTTGCTGGTGACTGTAATGGTGATTATTTTATGGCCTTTAGTGCCATCAGCTGGAATCAATGTTACCTTGGGATGTGAAATGCAAAAGGATCAGCTGACAACTCTTCATTTGAGAATGAAGAGGGATGTGGGGGTGCAGCCAGAAACACAAGTGATAAAAGTCTCTAATACTATCCAGGTAGAAAATGGGATGATTGGATTAATTCAAGATTTTGCCAACACGCAAAACACCAGCAAAATAACTGCCTGTCTGCCTATACCAAAGGCAGCAGGAGACCAAATAAATTGGGGAATTATAACATCAAAATTACCTGAAATACAAAAGAATAAAAATGAAAATGTGAGCTGTGTATTGCAAATAGATTACAAGTACCCAAATAAGGCAGTGTTTGAAAATGCTGTGAAGCCAAAGTATTCATCTACATGGGATTGTCATGAAAATGGAGGAAAGTATGAACCAAAACTAGGCTGGGATGGGGGATTAGGGAATTATGGATGGTGTTATGAAAAGGTAGCAAAGGTTATTAAAGAAAAGATTCCTGTGTTGAAGTGGAAGTGTGAAGGACAGGAAGGAAAAGATCGGGCTGAAGCTTGGGACAGTGCATGGTCAATGAGTGTGCTTCAGAAATTCCAATCTATGGCAGATAGCCCTTGGTGCATTAAGTGGGAAGGCTCTGAAAATGAAACAGATCCAGGGGTATGGAACACTGCAACCAGTAGTAGAATGGAGGCAGACAAAGTGAATTGGTGGGTATGGAACAAAACCTATGACTGTACTTCTGATGATGAAGAAATAAAACAAATGCCACCACCTGCGGTAGCTCTGCAAATTGGATGTGCCTGCAGAGGAATCAAACATAAACAAGGTGAAATAAATGACAAGACAGGACAAGTGATCCAAAAGGTAATATGGAGCACAAGTACAATTCAGAGTCCAGGCCAATTTGTAAAGGCAGCAAGCGATGGCACCTGGACAACACATTTGCCTGTAGGTGAAAAAGTAAAAGAGATTACTTTAGGCCTCCCCACCTTATGCCCAATTTGGAAAAGGTCCCCATTTAAGGGAGAGCATGAACTTCTGCAAATAAGAACAAGACGAGAAGTTCAGGAAAACAAAGCTGAGGATGAAGAAAGATGGCAGGAACCCTCCAGTAGTGTAAAATTTGAGTGGGCTCTGGAATCCTTGTTTGGTCCAATAGCAAATTATAACAATAGAAAGATGTTGTACAAACTTACAGGTCAGGTAGAAAGATTGGCAAGAGTTACCAAAGAGGGATTTAGAGAGCTAAATGTACAATTACAAGCCACAACTAAAATGACCCTGAAAAACACATTGGCTTTAGATATGTTATTGTTGAAAGAACACGGAGGATGCGGGTACCTAAAAGGACAAATTGATCACTGCTGCATCCACATCCCAAATGGAACTGCAGATGTAGAACACGACATTAATCAATTAAAACAAATAGAACATGAAGCACAGAAAGAGAGGGAAGATCTCACCACAAGTTGGGTAGATAAAAGTTTTGAAGGGTTAGGATGGAATGTGAGCTCCTGGATCAAATCTATTCTTGAGAGTCTGATAATCCTGCTAATTGTGTTCTTAGCAATCTGGTTAATCTGTGCAGTTCTGAAAGGAGAGGTAAAGAAAAGAGTATCCTGGAACCAGAAGATAATAAAGGCACTGACATGGGACAGAGATCCACATCCGCATTTGTCATCTCCGAGTCCTCCACAGTGTAACAACACTTACGACAACTGTGGATTCGAAGATGAACATCAAGTATAAACTCAGAAAAAGGACTGCATATAGTGAAAGCATTACACTTATTAAAGTGAAATACTTTCAAAGGGCGGAAATATGTTACTGTGGGGTGAAATGTTTCTGATAATGCTTCTCAAAATCATGCAGAGGTAGGCCACAACAATGCTTGGTATTAGGGATGGTCTAGCAAGCTGAAATGTTTACGGTAATGGGAACTGGTACTTGGGGTCTCCAAGATACCCACCCAGAGATAAGATTTGTACATGTTCATCCAAGGATGAGCTAACTCTCATGAAGCAATATAGATAAAGTTAATGAAGCAATATTAATGAAACAATATTGATAAGGTTGTTACAGTGATTACTGCTACAGCTGAAATTGTAGAAATATGCGCACTTTGGACAAAGACAATGGAGCTAGATTTGGGTTGCTGATACCCCTAGTTCCCCCACGCTTCAATAAAGCACCTGCATATATTCAGTCTGTGATTCTGTGTGTTCCTGAACGCTAACAAAGACGGATCAAAAACTTCCAAAACACCAAAAATCTGATATCCCTCCAAAATAGAAAGATTCAGCCCCCACAGAAAAAACCAAAGCACCAACATTCAGCCCAATAAAGCTCAGAAACTCCAAGATTTAATCCCGTGAAAATCGTGGATTTCCCTGCCCGGGCACTCGCTGCATGGGGGGTGAGGGGGGCAATGAGGCCGGGCCGGAGCAGGGGGTGCCCGAGAGAGGCCCCGAGCCCGGGGAAAGCCCCTGCAGAGCCATGGAAGTGGCTCCTGGCCGGACTCGGGGATCCCCCTGGCGATCCCCGCTGGAGCAGCCTGCTCCTGAGGGACTCTGGCCCCTGGCAGGGACCCCAGGCTGCAGCAGGACAAGGATTCCTGTCCCTCAGGGGGAGGCACTGACATGACCTGACTGTGACCCCCATCCCTGTGCCTCTGGGCGGGGAGGAGGACGGAGAGGGGCAGAAAGTTAAGCCCGGGAAGGAGGGACAGCTGGGGGGAAGATGGATTTCCGGAGGAATTACTTTACTTCTCATTTTCTTGCTCTGACACGTTTGAAAACAAATTCAAATAATTTCCCCAAATCAGGTGTGCTGTGCCCGTGACCAAGGATTGAACTGTCCCCACCCTCATCAAAACCCCCGAGCCTTTCCTTGTGTGTTCTGTTCCCCGCCCGGGACAGGAAGGAGAGTCACAGAGTTTTGGCCTCTTTCCGGCATAGCCCTGCTCCATCCCGGACTCACCCCCAGCTCGCAGCGCCCTCAGCTCCCGGGCACCCCGAGCTCCCGGCGCTTCAGCGCAGCGGCGCTTCCTTGGCCTCCTGCCCGGGCCGGGCCCAGCGCCGGGGCCGCTCCTCAGCCCAGGCTAACGAGAAATGGCGGAGCTCAGCCCAAGGGAGGCGAGGCCGTGCCGTGTGCAGAGCCCGCCGCTGGCTGCCATTGGCTGCTTCTGCCGTCACTCGTGGCTCTGGCGCGCGCTGATTGGGCAGAGCGGGGACAAGCCCGGCCCCGCTGGCGCCCCCAGGGCGGCCGTGGCTTGGGAGAGCCGCCATTGCCGGAGCGTCTGTGCGGGCCCGGCAGCGGCGGCAGCAGCGGCCGGAGCCCGGTGAGGCGGCGGCGGAGCTCGGAGGCGGCCCCAGCGCAGCGTCCCGGGCACAGCGCAGCCACCTCCGGCCTCCCGACACGAAGCGGGACGAGCCAGCGCTGCTCCGCCACCGCCTCCTGCCCAGGCCCCAGCGGCAAGGAGACCGCGGGCAGCCGCTCCCGCAGCGCCCTCAGCCCAGGGCTAACACGGGCCGGCCACGGCACAAGCCACCCGCCACAGCCCCCTGCCGCCCCCTCCCGGGCCCGCAGCGAGCCCCGAGCCCCCGCAGAACCGAGCGCGGCTCCCACCTGCGATGGCCGGGGCCGCCTCCGAGCTCCGCCGCCGCCTCACCGGTTGTTATAAAAGAAATTACAATTTTGACAACTAGGTCCCTTGGCAGTTTAATTAAAAATGAATACAATTTAGTAAATGGAATAGTAATTTGGTATAATAAAAGAATACAGTTTAGTAAAAGAATATCATTTAGCAAAAAATTACAATTTATATATATATGTAATTTGCCAGTAATTAAGTATGATTAAAGCATAAGCAAAATCGACCGGGCTCCTCACCCTGCCTCATGTACAAAACAAAGCACTTCAAGCTAACCTTATATACTGTATGCTTATACATATTCATTCATGTTTCCCATAAGTTTCTTCCTATTTCCGATTTTTCTCTCTTTACATCACTTTTCTTCACGGCACATGCTTCACTTGTTGTTAAGGGATCTTCAGTCTTCTTTTGGGGGTCTTTTGGCGAAGGCTTCTCCTCTTCCTCATTGTCCTTTGGATAACCTTACAGGTTTGTGTGTGCGTACAAAGCGTTGTGTTATGTTACTCTACTAATTAGTCTGATATTTACTGATTTTTAGGCCCAATGCCTAAAGTCGTTCTAATTTTGTCCATCTCAAGGCCATTTTGGTCATGAGACATCACTTATCTTCTAAACTACATCCTGTACCTCAATTTTAACATGTACATCTGCCTTGTAACACTGATTCTTTTGGTTGCTTCTAATAATAACTTTCCGAATAGTTACAATTTAGTCAGCACGAATCAATTCCATTTATTACAATCCCCCATTTCTCTTTTTGATTACATTTATTCATGCTTTTTTAAAAAAACAAAATAAACTTGAATCTTATTTTTTTTATCTTCTCAATAATTTCATTTCTTGCATTTACTTTATTTTCATTTCTAATGTTTTAACATTTTTCATGCTGTATCAAGCTTTCTGCACTCTCTTTCAAATTTAGTTAACTTTTTTTTTTTTGAGCTATTATAGTTTCTTTTCTTTCAGTATTCCTTGAATTACTGAATGGATTAATCTAATAAGGCTTGAAATTATACAAAATAGAAACAATAATCTTAATATAAAACACTATAGCATAAACTTTAGCTTTTTCCACTAAGTGCTTCTAAAAAGGTTATCTCACTTAGCAGTCTTCAAAATAAAATTCTAGTTTTGAACTGGTACACATGCTACATTTTTAATATCTTTAGCAATTTTTGTGACGGCTTTTCTATAATCATTTATCTTTATACAACACTCAGATTTGTTAAACTTTCTACAAACTCCTCCTTCTTCAGCTAACAAATAGTCCAGGGTAATTCTGTTTTGATAAACAAATGCTCACATTTGTGAATGTTGCTTGGCCAGCAGCTTTAGGGCAGTAGAGGTGTGGTTTGAAACAACTTTAACTACTGTCTGCAGCTTCATGAACTGATTCAATAGATAGATTTGGGTTCTGTATCTCTAAGATCCATCTGCAGCTCAAGTGGCTGGGTCATCTCTCTGCAGGCCATTTGTCTTCAATTCTGGTTTCTTCTTGCTTTTGGAAAGTCAAGGTTCAAGTCCCTTTTATTGTTCTTTAATGTTTCATAAAGTGGTGATCTTAACATATTGCTCCTGGACCTCGGTATAACGAAGAAGGAGGGTCATATAACTCTTAAGATACAGGTTCTTTTTCACTTTTGAGGTAATTCACTGTATGCTCCTGGCTCACAAATTTAATATATTCTATCAGGGGCTTTCCATTTGTTACTTGTTGTACCTGGTTGTTCCAAATAGAATTTTAGGTCACTTACGGATTGGTAAGGGTTAGCTCCAGAACTTTTATACCAGCACAAATCAACATGGTTATCCTACAATTAGTTTCTTTTTGTTATTCTCTAATATCCAGCAGGAGTTTTTGGTTGCCAGGTGTTAGTATTATTATCTGATACAAACTGTTTTAATTATTTGATGATTCAAAATTTATCTTCCAGGTCATTTTAATGTCTTGGAAGTTTGAGTAAGATTTCATTTTAAAAATTGGTCTGGAGCTAGACTCTCACTTTCCCACAGCTATTTTTTTAGCTATTTTAAGTCTTTCACAAATTTAACATTTAAATAATTTTAATTCTGTAACTACTTCTTGCATTAAACCTACAAAAATATTTTAGTTAAGGTTGGCCAATCTCAGTTGCTATACTGCTGTTTCAACTGTTCACACTACTTATTCATTTTGTCTAATTCTTTCTTTGGGATCTTTTTTATACTTTTATAAAATTACTGTGATTGTAACAGGCAGCATTAATATATGGATGTGCCACAAACACAGATTTTATCTTGTTTTTGCATTTGTCACATTTGTTTGCATTTGTCACATGGATCACAATTATTGTGATTGTGTTTTTGCATAGTTTGTTTGCTCATTGTTTGCTTTTGTGCTGCTTGTTTTAATATCGCTTGTTTCTTTCTTATTTTTTTTGATTCTGTCCCATCCTGCTTTATGGTTTTGGCCAGTTGCCAAGGGTATCTTAATGAACACAGTGAAAATAATCCTCAGGAGTTTTCACTCTCTACCTTCCTCAAGGCCCCTTGGGCTGCAGCCAAGGGCCGAGGTGCCGCTCTTCTTGGTAGCAAAGTTTATACCCTGGGGTCTGGTCACTGACACGTTTGGTCTCACTGCTACCCTTGGCCTCATAAGGTTCCTATGAGCCACTTCAACTCTGCTTGTTTCAAGGATGGCACAGATTTCACAGCACTGTCTTACCTCTCTCTCTGAGTTAGTCAGCTAGATTTTTTTTTCTTTGTAATTAAACCACTAAAGCTCCAGAGATGTGCCAACTACAATAAAAGTTACTTTTTACACAACTTCAGTTAGCAATTTATTAATAAAGCTTTAATTAACAGGGGGTTCTTTTAGCAAAATTTTTGCTGTTAAATAAATAAAACATTTAGTCAAAACCATTTATATTTACTATAAAAAATATTGAAAAACAAACTTATTTTAAAAATACGGGAATTTAAGGTTCTGTGAAAAAAACCTGTGCTACATGTTTTTAACACTTATAATGCACATAACACAACTGTAACACACCATTTAGATACTATATATTAATAAAATGTGTTTGTGCTTCACAGACTCTGAGCAAGGCAGAATTTGTCTTTTGAATGTGTAAATATAATAAACCAAACCAAATTAATGCCAGGTTGTAACAAATGGTCAGTTGTGTTATATGTTAGAGTTCACTTGGCACAGCCAGCACTGCACACTTTTCAGTTAAATGGGATTTAGGTACTGCTGCTGTTTCTATTTCCAACAAAATATCTTTAGATGAAGGAACAGTTTTACCTTTTTTTTTTCCCCCTACTTTTTAGTTTGTAAAGGATACAACAGATTACTCTATCTTTCTTGTGTTTTAGTAATAAATTTATCTTTCCCCCCACCCCGGGGAAGCTACAGGGTAGCATAGTCGCTCTCTTCTTCATTAAAAGGTTCTTTTGAATTTACATACTGATTTAAAGCTTAACAAATCCAATCTTTAAACGATCCAAACTTTGGCCAATTCAAATTATATTTTCGGATCATTTTCTTTGTCTATTTAAACATATAATAATTAATCATTTTCTGCTTGTTTTTCCTCTCCGGGATTCCCACGTATCCCAAAATCATAACATCATCCTCAGTGGACTGTCCTGAGGAATGCTCCCCTCCTGAGAAACCCCCTCACGGTTCTCAGATATTCCGGGCTCTTGCGAATTCCCCTTATAATTCGCAGCCCCTGGGTTCAAGGACTTACTCTCCCTTGAACCCATCTCTGGCAGCAACCAAGCAAGAAATCTCCGGTACCAGGAGAATCTTGATCCCCCTCACTCACTCCGTGCTTCAACTTCCCCCCTCCCTCAATATTACTCTGTTGCTCTATCCCGTCTTTTGCCAACAACTTGCTTCCTGTCTAATTTCCTCTCTTTCTCAATTTCTTTTACCCCTCTTTGGCTACTCATTTCTGGCGACTTCTCTTCCCAATCCCTCTTAGCTACGTACTAAAGTTCCCAACTATTTTCTCTTTTTAAAGGAAGTTGAACTTGACTCGATCACTCTCCTCCTGAGTCACTTCACTCAGCGATCAGATCGCTCCCTTCTCCCCGAGGACTTTCCCGTGGGTTTTAAGATTGGGACTCTCCCTCCCGTCCCTCCCGGGGATTTTCACTCGTTCTTCTCTTTCCCTTCCCTCCTTTCCCGGCCGGTCTCCTCGCGGAGAGCCGAAAACGCGGTACGGCCGGAGGTCTGCACTCCCTTTGTGGGTCCGGGCTGCCCAGCCCCGTCTCAGCCACTGCACACACACACACAGGCACACAGCTCCCCCCTGCCCAGCCCCGTGGGACTCACACACTCCGTTTGCCCAGCGCTTCATGTGTACAAGACGTTTTACAGGCACCTTTATCTCTGGCCGGCACTCTACGGGAGCTCTTCTGCACGCTTCCTACAGCCAGCTTCTTCTGCTTATGCTTTATCCTAAGTGGAACTTCTATTTCCAAGGGAGCACGATCTAACCTTGGCACCACCTTAAAAAATTGGTGGGGAGCTCCTTCCCATGATTAGCCGTTCTTTCCCTAGATTGGAGTTCCTGGGTTTTGGCACCAAATTGTTATAAATGACTTTCAAATTTCCAAACAGTCAATCTAATTAATTGATAATATAGTTTAATAAATTGGATACAAAATAATAAATGAATAAAATTTAGTAAAATAATACAATTTAGTATGAAAGATACAATTTAGTAGATATATTAATATATATATACATATTTATATATATATATATATAAATATGATTGGCCAGTGGTTACAAATGGTTAAGGCATAAGCAAAACCGACTGGGGTACAGAGGGGGTTCCTGGCTCACGTACAAAACAAAGCACTTCAAGCTAATCCTATATACCGTATGCTTATACATATTCATTCATGTTTCCCATATGTTTCCTCCTATTTCCGATTTTGCTGACTTTAGGTCACTATTCTTCACGGCACATGCTTCACTTGTTGTTAGGGGATCTTCAGTCTTCTTTTGGGGATCTTTTGGCAAAGGCTTCTCCTCTTCCTCATTGTCCTTTGGATAACCTTACAGGTTTGTGTGTGCGTACAAAGCGTTGTGTTGTGTTACTCTACTAATTAGTCTGATATTTACTGATTTTTAGGCCCAATGCCTAAAGTCGTTCTAATTTTGTCCATCTCAAGGCCATTTTGGTCATGAGACATCACTTATCTTCTAAACTACATCCTCAATTTTAACATGTAACATCTGTAAAGGGGTGCATCTGCCTTGTAACACTGATTCCTTTGGTTGCTTCTACTAATAACTTTCCAAATAGTTACAATTTAGTGAGCACGAATCAATTCCATTTATTACACAACCTCCCGGGCCCGCAGCGAGCCCCGAGCCCCCGCAGAACCGAGCGCGGCTCCCACCTGCGATGGCTGGGGCCCCCTCCGAGCTCCGCCGCCGCCTCACCGGGCTCCGGCCGCTGCTGCCGCCGCTGCCGGGCCCGCACAGACGCTCCGGCAATGGCGGCTCTCCCAAGCCACGGCCCGCCCAGCGGGGCCGGGCTTGTCCCCGCTCTGCCCAATCAGCGCGCGCCAGAGCCACGAGTGACGGCAGAAGCAGCCAATGGCAGCCAGCGGCGGGCTCTGCACACGGCACGGCCTCGCCTCCCTTGGGCTGAGCTCCGCCATTTCTCGTTAGCCTGGGCTGAGGAGCGGCCCCGGCGCTGGGCCCGGCCCGGGCAGGAGGCCAAGGAAGCGCCGCTGCGCTGAAGCGCCGGGAGCTCGGGGTGCCCGGGAGCTGAGGGCGCTGCGAGCTGGGGGTGAGTCCGGGATGGAGCAGGGCTATGCCGGAAAGAGGCCAAAACTCTGTGACTCTGCTTCCTGCCCTGGGCGGGGAGCAGAACACACAAGGAAAGGATCGGGGGTCTGGATGAGGGTGGGGACAGTTCAATCCTTGGTCACGGGCACAGCACACCTGACTTGGGGAAATTATTTGAATTTGTTTTCAAACGTGTCAGAGCAAGAAAATGAGAAGTAAAGTAATTCCTCCGGAAATCCATCTTCCCCCCAGCTCTCCCTCCTTCCCGGGCTTAACTTTCTGCCCCTCTCCGTCCTCCTCCCCGCCCAGAGGCACAGGGATGGGGGTCACAGTCAGGTCATGTCAGTGCCTCCCCCTGAGGGACAGGAATCCTTGTCCTGCTGCAGCCTGGGGTCCCTGCCAGGGGCCAGAGTCCCTCAGGAGCAGGCTGCTCCAGCGGGGATCGCCAGGGGGATCCCCGAGTCCGGCCAGGAGCCACTTCCATGGCTCTGCAGGGGCTTCCCCCGGGCTCGGGGCCTCTCTCAGGCGCCCCCTGCTCCGGCCCGGCCTCATTGCCCCCCTCACCCCCCATGCAGCGAGTGCCCGGGCAGGGAGATCCACGATTTTCATGGAGCTGAATCTTGGAGTTTCTGAGCTTTATTGGGCTAAATGTTGGTGCTTTGTTTTTTTGTGGGGGCAGAATCTTACTATTTTGGAGGGATATCAGATTTTTGGTGTTTTGGAAGTTTTTGATCTGTCTTTGTTAGCGTTCAGGAACGCACATAATCACAGACTGATTATATGCAGGTGCTTTATTGAAGTGTGTGGGAATTGGGGGTATCAGCAACCCAAATCTAGTTCCATTGTCTTTGTCCAAAGTGCGCATATTTCTACAATTTCAGCTGTACCAGCAATCACTGTAACAACCTTATCAATATTGTTTCATTAATATTGCTTCATTAACTTTATCTATATTGCTTCATGAGAGTTAGCTCATCCTTGGATGAACATGTCCGAATCTTATCTCTGGGTGGGTATCTTGGAGACCCCAAGTACCAGTTCCCATTACCGTAAACATTTCAGCTTGCTCGACCATCCCTAATACCAAGCATTGTTGTGGCCTACCTCTGCATGATTTTGAGAAACATTATCAGAAACATTTCACCCCCACAGTAACATATTTCCCCCCTTTGAAAGTATTTCACTTTAATAAGTGTAATGCTTTCACTATATGCAGTCCTTTTTCTGAGTTTATACTTGATGTTCATCTTCGAATCCATAGTTGTCGTAAGTGTTGTTACACTCTGGAGGACTCGGAGATGACAAATGCGGATGTGGATCTCTGTCCCATGTCAGTGCCTTTATTATCTTCTGGTTCCAGGATACTCTTTTCTTTATCTCTCCTTTCAGAACTGCACAGATTAACCAGATTGCTAAGAACACAATTAGTAGGATTATCAGACTCTCAAGAATAGATTTGATCCAGGAGTTCACATTCCATCCTAACCCTTCAAAACTTTTATCTACCCAACTTGTGGTGAGATCTTCCCTCTCTTTCTGTGCTTCATGTTCTATTTGTTTTAATTGATTAATGTCGTGTTCTACATCTGCAGTTCCATTTGGGATGTGGATGCAGCAGTGATCAATTTGTCCTTTTAGGTACCCGCATCCTCCGTGTTCTTTCAACAATAACATATCTAAAGCCAATGTGTTTTTCAGGGTCATTTTAGTTGTGGCTTGTAATTGTACATTTAGCTCTCTAAATCCCTCTTTGGTAACTCTTGCCAATCTTTCTACCTGACCTGTAAGTTTGTACAACATCTTTCTATTGTTATAATTTGCTATTGGACCAAACAAGGATTCCAGAGCCCACTCAAATTTTACACTACTGGAGGGTTCCTGCCATCTTTCTTCATCTTCAGCTTTGTTTTCCTGAACTTCTCGTCTTGTCCTTATTTGCAGAAGTTCATGCTCTCCCTTGAATGGGGACGTTTTCCAAATTGGGCATAAGGTGGGGAGGCCTAAAGTAATCTCTTTTACTTTTTCACCTACAGGTAAATGTGTTGTCCAGGTGCCATCGCTTGCTGCCTTTACAAATTGGCCTGGACTCTGAATTGTACTTGTGCTCCATATTACCTTTTGGATCACTTGTCCTGTCTTGTCATTTATTTCACCTTGTTTATGTTTGATTCCTCTGCAGGCACATCCAATTTGCAGAGCTACCGCGAGTGGTGGCATTTGTTTTATTTCTTCATCATCAGAAGTACAGTCATAGGTTTTGTTCCATACCCACCAATTCACTTTGTCTGCCTCCATTCTACTACTGGTTGCAGTGTTCCATACCCCTGGATCTGTTTCATTTTCAGAGCCTTCCCACTTAATGCACCAAGGGCTATCTGCCATAGATTGGAATTTCTGAAGCACACTCATTGACCATGCACTGTCCCAAGCTTCAGCCCAATCTTTTCCTTCCTGTCCTTCACACTTCCACTTCAACACAGGAATCTTTTCTTTAATAACCTTTGCTACCTTTTCATAACACCATCCATAATTCCCTAATCCCCCATCCCAGCCTAGTTTTGGTTCATACTTTCCTGCATTTTCATGACAATCCCATGTAGATGAATACTTTGGCTTCACAGCATTTTCAAACACTGTCTTATTTTGGTACTCGTAGTCTATTTGCAATACACAGCTCACATTTTCATTTTTATTCTTTTGTATTTCAGGTAATTTTGATGTTATAATTCCCCAATTTATTTGGTCTCCTGCTGCCTTTGGTATAGGCAGACAGGCAGTTATTTTGCTGGTGTTTTGCGTGTTGGCAAAATCTTGAATTAATCCAATCATCCCATTTTCTGCCTGAATAGTATTAGAGACTTTTATCACTTGTGTTTCTGGCTGCACCCCCACATCCCTCTTCATTCTAAAATGAAGAGTTGTCAGCTGATCCTTTTGCATTTCACATCCCAAGGTAACATTGATTCCAGCTGATGGCACTAAAGGCCATAAAATAATCACCATTACAGTCACTAGCAACCTAGACATTTGAAACAATCAAACCCGCTTTATCTGCAGCTTTGTTGGCCCTACAGTTTGTGCAGTCCACAGTGCAGGGGAAACCTTCTTCACTCTGGTGTAATGTATGCAGGGATCCAGTCCAGCTGCTTTGACTGCTGTCAAGGTAGTTAACAGTACCTGATAGGGTCCATTCCACCTTTCTTTTAATGGTTCTTCGTTCCAGCTTTTAACGTACACTTCATCTCCCGGGGGGATGTCATGAACTGGATTCTCAAGAGTCAGCGGCCTATTCCACACAAGGGTGCTCCGAAGTCGAGCTGGAGCTTTTCCAAGAGACAGAACATAATTCTACACCTCTTGCTTCCCTGTAACATGTACATTTGGATTAGGTTGAGGGGATTCATATGGTTTCCCATCCAATATCTCATAAGGACTGACTGACATCCCGCTTCTAGGCTTTATCCGAATCCTCAGCAGTGCTATTGGTAAAGCTTGTGGCTGCTGCAATTTAGCCTCTTGGCATATTTTGCTGATTTGCCTCTTCAATGTCTGATTCATCCTCTCTACCTGTTCACTGGATTGGGGTCTCCATGGTGTATGGAGATCCCAAGCTATTCCCAGTAACCTACTCACCTCCCTCACTACTGTGGCTGTGAAATGTGGGCCCCTATCTGATGATATTCCTAGAGGCACCCCAAATCTTGGAATGATTTCTTGCAGTAACCACTTGACTGTCTCCTCTGCTTGATTTGTGCAACAGGGAAGAGCTTCTGGCCATCCTGAAAATGTGTCAAGCCCTACCAATAGATATTTGTATCCTCGAGTTCTTGGTAATTCTGCAAAATCTACTTGCCAATAATCTCCTGGTTCTACTCCTACCCAAATTTTCCCTAATTGTACCTGTCGTCTAGCCACTGGAGCGTTCTTTAAGCAAATTTCACATTTTGGCATTACTGATTTTGCCATTGTTAACATCCGTACTGAAATTAAATTTTGTTTTAACAATTTCACCAATGTCTCTGCACTCCAATGACATTTGTTATGTGTAATTTGTAGAACTTCTCTCCTTATCAAGGAGGGTACCACTACTTGTCCCTGTGTAGTCACATACCACCCTTCTGAATTCTTCTGTGCATTCAGTGAGCGTCCCAATTTATCATCTTTTATTGAATATTTTGGTTCTGGAGGTAAATTGAATTGAGATACATTAGTTTCTAAAGGTATCAATGGCACTGCAGTTTGAGCTTCTCGAGCAGCTTGTCGGGCTGTCCAGTCTGCTTTCTGATTTCCCTCATGAATTTTGGAGTTTCCTGATTGGTGAGCTTTGCAGTGCATGATTGCTACTTGCTCGGGGTTTTGTACTGCTTTTATTAATTGCGGGACTGCATCTTGATGTTTAATGTGTGTGCCTTGAGAAGACAGCAGTCCTCTTTCTTTCCCCAGTGCCCTGTGTACATGCACTACTCCAAAAGCATATTTTGAATCAGTCCAGATATTTACTTTGTTCACTTCACTCATCTCTAATGCCCTGGTTAAAGCAACCAGTTCTGCTCGTTGGGCAGATGTGTTTGCTGGCAAGGCCTTTGCCTCCACCACTGCACCTGTTGTTGTTACCGCATATCCAACGTATCTGGTCCCGTTCTCCACAAAACTGCTTCCATCTGTAAACAGCTCCAGTCTGCCTGTTCCAGTGGGACATCTTTCAAATCTGCTCTGGCTGAACAGGTGTGTTCTATCACTGCCACACAATCGTGTTCCAGTGGGCCTTTTTCAATTGTGGTACCTAGGAACAAAGCTGGATTCAGAAGGTTAGCTGTCTTTAGTGTGACATCATCCTGCTCAGTCAGGATTACCTGGAATTTCATCATCCTGCTTGGAGATAGCCAATGGCCCCTCTTTTGTTCTAAAACAGTGGTCACCATGTGTGGCACATAGACATCTGTGTGTCTACCCATCGTGAGTTTCCTGGCTTCTTGGATCAGCATCACAGTGGCTGCAACTGCCCACAGGTATGAAGGCCATCCGGCACTCACGTTGTCAAGTTGTTTGGAAAAGCAACCTACCAGCCTTTTCCAGCTTCCCAAATGTTGGGTCAGCACTCCCAGTGCTGGGTGTGATCTTTCATGCACAAACAGCTGAAAATCTTTGGATAAATCAGGCAATCCTAACGCCGGAGCTGTTGTCAATGCCTCCTTCAGTCTGAGGAAGGCCTCCTTCTGTGGTCTGCCCCAGGTAAGCAGTTGTGTCTTCTGGGCTTCATACAGGGGCTCTGCAATTAGTCCATAGTCCATGATCCACAGGTGGTACCACTCTGTCATCCCAAGGAAAACTCACAGCTCATGCAGGTTCTGGGGTTCTGGAATGGCACTAATAGCTTGAATATGATTAGTCCCCAGCTTACATTGCCCTTGTGAGATTTCACATCCCAGGTAAATCACAGTCTGTTTTGCAATTTGTGCCTTTTCTTTAGACACCTTATATCCTCCCATTCCCAGCTGATTTAAAATTTCAATTGTTACCTTTCTGCAGGTTGTTTTCTCTTCTGTAGCTATCAGTATAACATCAACATACTGTAACAGCAGGTATTGTTCTCTTGGTACTTGCCCATTCTCGTTCCAAATCTCCAGCTCCTTCGCCAGCTGGCTTCCAAATAGGGTTGGACTGTTCTTGTATCCTTGTGGGAGTCGTGTCCAGGTGAGCTGGGTTTTCCTTCCATTGTCTGGATTTTCCCATTCAAAGGCAAACAGTTTCCTACTTTCTTTGTCAAGGGGTATGCAGAAAAAGGCATCTTTTAAATCAATTCCAGTAAACCATTTCTATTTCTCTTTCACAGATGTCAACAATGTGTATGGATTAGCTACCACTGGGTAAGTATCTTGAGTTATTCCATTTATTGCTCTCAAATCCTGTACTAGTCTGTGCTCAACATTTGGTTTCTTCACTGGAAATATCGATGTATTAAATTCTGATTCACATTCTTCTAAAATTTGGTAGTTCAAAAACTTTTCAATAATCTTTACTATTCCTTGCCGTGCTTCTGGCTTTATGGGATACTGTTTAACCTGGACAGCTTTTTCTCCTTCTTTTCATTCTACATGTACTGGTTGTGCCAACTTAGATTTTCCTGGTATGTCTGTTTCCCATACAGAGGGAATTACTGCATCCTCTGCTTCCCGAGAGATAGCAGGGACTGTTTTTTTTTTTACCATTAAGATTTGTCCTGTCTTTGATTCAGGTATTTTCATGAAAAGCTCCCTGTTTTCAAAAGTTATCACTGCATCAAGTTTTGCTAATAAATCTCATCCTCAAAGTGGAATTGGACACTCAGGCATATCTAAAAATTCATGTGTTAACACTTTGTTTCCAAAGCACAAATCCAGGGGTTGCAGGAATGGTCGATTCTCCTCCTTCCCTGTGGCTCCAACTATTGTTGCTGTTTTGTCTCCAGTTTGCCCTTTTAGATCATTTAGCACAGAATATGTAGCCCCCATATCCACCAGAAATTTTACTTCTTTATCTCCCAATTGTATAGTTACTAAAGGTTCTGGTATTGGTTTTTGTTCCGATTCTAGTCAGCTGCTGTACTCCCCCAGCACCATTAATTTGGAAGCATCTTGATTCTGATTGAACTGATTGCCCTGGTTAAACCAATTTGGGCATTCATTTTTCCAGTGCCCCTCTTGTCTACAAGAAGCACATTGATTTAACCCCAATCTTGGCAAAACCCATCCCCCTCGTCCTCTGCCAAGTCCGCCCCTCCCCAGCCCATGACCACCTCTGCCGTGACCTCTGAAACCTGGATTCTCTCTTCCTTGGATCACTGCCAAAAGATTTTGCTGCTGCTTTTTACTAGCTTCCTTTTCCCTGTTATTGTATACTTTCCAAGCCACTTCAAGTAATTGATTCAAATTCCTTGAATCTTCTCCTTCTAACTTCTGCAATTTTCTCCTAATACCATCCTGCGACTGGCCAAGAAAAATGAACGCAAGCTGAACATTCGCTGTTCTGTTTCTAGTTGAAGATCTGTATACTTTCTTGCTGCCTCCTTAAGCCTTTCAAAAAATGCAGCAGGGGATTCTTTCTTTTCCTGTCTTACCTCATACAATTTAGACCAATTCACAGCCTTAGGTACAGCATTCCAAACCCCTGTCTGCAGCCACTCTTGATATCTCTTCAGCCTCCGCATGTCCCCAAAGGCATTGGGATCCCACCCTGGATCCTCGGTTGGAAAGTTCTCATCTAAAGTCGTCGTCACCACCCCAGTTCTGAGATCATCTCTCACCTTCTCCTTGGCTGCTCTAAGCACCATCTCTTTCTCAGTAGAGTCCATTAAACTCTCCAATATTACTTGTATATCATCCCAATCTGGATTCTGAGTTTTCATAATCATTTTTACCACCCCTGCTACTTTATCAGGATTTTCTCTCTAAGTTCCAGCTGATTGTTTCCAAATTATCAAGTCTGCAGGGGAAAAAGGAACTTCCACAAACACCGGCCCTTCTACTCCTACTCCTTGTCTCAAGGGGGCAATCACAGCCCACCTTTGTCTGCCCAAATCTTTTCCCATTCTACCCAGAACCGGAGCAAGCTGTGACCGAGTCCGATGGGATACCGGTGTCGCTGATTTATTATCATCACCCCGCTACTGCTGTCTTCCTCCCCAGCATTTTTCACATTTCCTTGTATCAAGGTTAGATTTTGATCATCTCCCGGAGAAGAAGGATCAGGTGAAGGCAGTAGAGGAGGATAAAGAGGGCAAGGTGAAGTGGGGTTAGGTGAGATAGGGTTAGGTGAAATAGGATTGGGTGAAGTGGGGGCAGACAAAACAGAATCGGGTTCTTTTGGTTCTGCTGAAACCACTTGTAAATCAACATCCATCTCTTTCCCCTGACAAAAACTTTCTTTTAATGCCAGGTACTCTAAACAACTTTTTCCTTTTACACAAAGCTCACATTTATCACTCACACGTGCCTTAACTGCCATCAATCCACACTCAGCCTGCCATTCTGGCTTGTCTCGCAAATAGAAAAACAAATCAACGTACGGAACTTCATCCCACTTTCCCTCTGGCTTACAGAACAACATCAACTGCAAAATGGTGTTGTACTGCAAAGATCCATTTCTCGGCCACTTTTCCCCACAGTCCAGGTCATATCCTGGCCACCATGTATTACAATAATCAATCAACTTTACGTAAATCTTGCCCAAAGTTTCCCTGTTTCCAATGTGCTAATAAGCACCCCAAAGGAGAAGTACGTGGTATAGGGGCATTGCCACCTCAAATCCCTTTAAGCTTCTCCATGTTACAGTTACAATGCACCACACACCACTGCTGCCCAACCTGCAACGCTTTCACACTTGTCTGACAGACGGCGCCTGGGCAACACCAGGAATTCCTCCAGCCCAACCGTGCGAAGCCTTCGCTGCATCTTCTTGGCAGGCACCAGAGCAGAGCGAAAAGCTCCTTACCTCTCTCAGAGGGACGTTGTGAGCGGCGCAGACGGTCGCAGCCGGATGGGCTTCTGGAGAATGCATGGCTCTGTGAAGTGTTTGTTCTTCTGGAAGTTGAGGAATGTAGCAGGACTTGGTCTGAGCAGCAGTCCTTGTCAATTAGTAACATTTTCTGAAACTGATGATTTCTCCCATTGTTTCCTTATGTACAGGTCCCTGGCCCCATCTCAAAGCAGATTCACTCATTGCCTCTGTTTTTTCTTCCTGGTTCTTCTTAGGTTTTGGGATTGCTCTCAGTGCCCTCATTCTCTGTCCTTTTGTAGCCGTTTGTGGCTCAGGAGGCCTGGCTGCCACCTGCATCCCCTTGCTCAGCTGCTGAATGAGCTGCACTCAGCAAGGTGTGGTGCATGGTAAAAAGATGAGAGTTGCTGTAGCACATGAGAGGAGAAACAGCATTTGTTTAACCCATGGTCTGCCAGGGAAGCACAAAACTGTGTCCCATTCCCATCCTTTCCACGTTTGAACATGAGCTGCCTTGCTATTTCCTTTTTTATCTGTTTCTGTACCTTTTCCTTGCTGATCTGTTTGCCATCAGCAGTTTGAATCATTTAACTTTCCTCAAACCTCTCCTTTTTCTGCTAGAAGGTAATCTGACCCCAACCCATAGTGAAATGTTGTGTTCCTCATCTGAGTGGACTGGTTGGGAGGAAGGTCAGGAGCTGGAGCTGTCTGGTTGGTTATTATTTCAATGACATCCTGTAATCTAATTATGCCATTGAAATGAGAAATGGTTTCTCTGGTACCTGATACGAATTCATCAGGGCTCCCAGGGTCTGGTCCATGGTGTTACAGGATTTGTTCCGGTGGCCGTTCATCTTTTCCCCATTTCTGGGTGCTCCCTTCAGGCAGAGCTGCATCAGTTGTCAGCTTTTCTCTCATTAAATCATAACGTACTTGGATTCCCAACTGATTTCCCTGAACTTGTGGTAGCAAATAAACCCCAGTGGTCTGATACACCCTATATAACATAGACAGAGACAGCACATGTTGGAGTGGGAACAGGGATGATTCCCCCCCATCTTGTTTTAGTGAAGTTTTCACAACATTCCCCTATTTTCTGTTTTCCTTTGCAGTTTAACCAATTTCTGCTGCAGAGTCAGATATCCTCACAATGGGCTGTGCCTTTAGCTGTGCAAATTCCATCTGTGCAAGCAGGCAGAGCTTGGGCTGAGGGGCAGAGGGAATCAGGCCAGTTCCCCCCAGGTAGGAAGCCCCTGGTCCATTGTGCAGGCTTTGGGCCATCAGTGTTAATTTGCATTTCTAAAGCTCCTCTCCTGGCTGCCTGGAACAAAGCTTCTCTTCCAGGGCAGCTGTGGGTGATTCAAGTGTTCTCCCCACTTCGCTGCTGGTTCCTTCTTTGCTGATTTTCTTTTTTTGACAAAAAAAATATTCTTTTAACTGTTTATGTGTTAAAGTGCCACCTTTAAAGCTCTTCTAGTTTTCAAAATGCAGCTTAAAGGTGAACATAAGATAACTCATACCATCATTTTGCCATCACTATGGGCCACACACAAACATAAAAAGAGAAATTAGAAAGCAATCAAGTACTTTCTTTTTATTTTCTTAGGGCTAAAAACTGATTCTCACAGCACTGGCCCAAATAGAACCAACAATATAGAAGTAAAATTATTACGAAAAATTATTCTAATAGTGTAATCTTTTCACTGAAACTGTGAAAAGCAAAAACTCTTCAACAATGTCTTTAGAGAAATGAGGCATTACTTGATTCTGGCCAGAATGTGCAACAGGAATAATTTCATGCACACTTAGGCTGGGTGTGAAGAGAAAAGCATCCCATGACACATGAGTTTGACTAGATTTTTCTAAATGTATACATTCTGACCCCATAGAAATCCCTTGGTTTAATGTTCATTGGTTTGAAGGTGTGGAGTTGTTAGGATTTGGTTTCCTGTTGCAGCCGGATTTCTGTGCCTGTGATGTGAATTAGGTGGGCACTCCTGGATTTCCTGCTCAGCCTTTTCCAGACCAGGTGTCTCCAGCTGTGCCTGGGGCAGTGTCTGGGGTGGATGTTGGTTGATGTTTGCTGCTGGGTGTTGATGTTTTGTTGATGGTCGTTATCTTGGGGAGAATCTTTTGGGCTATTCCCAGTCTGTTGAGATGTTAATTTCATCTGTACTGAGTGGTGGAAAAGAAACATTAAAATTCCTTTCCCCAAGGCAAATGCAAACCAAGTCCATTTAGAGAAATAAGATTTGAAGCCATTTTAAAGTTGGTCTGTTTTGCCAGAATCGAATCCCAGGCAGGGCAGAGTGTGAGTGTAATTGAGAGGCAGAGTGGAATTGTCCCGGTGCCTTCCCCAGCAGCTGTGGCGAGGGCAGGCACAGAAAGGGCTGAAGCTGCAAGAGTGAGAGCAAGGATTGTCCCGCAGTGGCTGGAGATGGCAAAGGAGGGTGCCCAGGCCGAGGATTTGAGCAGAGGATCTGTGGGCAGGCCCAGGGGCTTCCCCCGCTGGGGAGCCCTGGCTGCTGCTGCGTTGCCTTCAGTGCAGGCTCAGGGGTGGCCTGTTTAATATTCCCTTCCAATTCAGATTTCTGAGTCTGGAAGAGCCATGGCTGGGGCATCAATCATTTTATTTTTTTCATTTTGTTAAGTTTTGTTCTCTTTCTCATATCCACTCCATAACATTGTGGCTATCTGAGGCTAATGAAGTCACAAAATGTGTTGTCTGCAAAAGAGAATCCACAATCTAGCTCCTGCAATTCCCTGTTAATCCTAAGAATTGCTGCAGCTCCTTTTTAGTCCTGGGAAACATTATTTCTGAGATACCCTGAACCCTTTATGAGTCAATACACCACAAGCCTTCAGTCAAAATAGGTCTCAAATATTTAATGATTTTCTCTACTGTTTGCCCTTTCTTTTATTTCAGTTACTCAAAGCTGCTTTTTAGCCTCAAAATGAAGCCATTTCACAGAGGCTTCTTCTACCTCTTCTCCTTGTCCTCCTGACTGGATCAAGTCATCCACATCCTGCATTAAGCCAGTCCCTGGGGGTGAGATCGATTCCTTTGATATTTCCTGCAAGGCTTGCCCCAATAAGGCCGGTGCTTCCGTGCATCCCTGCAGAAGCACCGTCCATGTCTTGAGCATTTTCCCTTCTACCTCTTGTTGCCAGCCCAAGGCAGAATTCTGTTTGCATCCTCTGGGAGTGGGCAGATCCCCAGAAAGCATCTTTTGCATCAAGTTGTGAATGGCAGCAGTGTGAGGAGGGCACCTGGTTCAGGATGGTGTAAGGATCTGAGAGTGTGGGGTGCCTCGGTTTCATCATCTCATTTCTTCTTCTTGGGTCCTGCAGCATTCTGTGGATTCCATTGGATTTCTTGTTTGGCAGGACAGGAGCATTCTAGGGAGCCATCCCTGGCTCCCCAAGCCGTGCCTTGAGCAGGACTCAGAGACAGGCTGTGAGCCCTTCCTTCCCTCCCTTGGAACAGGGGATTGCTTTTCAACACCTCTTGTCCTGGTTGTTTCAGCAAAATTTGGAGAGGCTCCATATCTAATTTTGCCAATTTCCCTGGGGCTGCCCACACTTGTGAGTTCACTTCAGCCTAGGCTCTGCCAGACATTTGACCCAGAGGTAGAACAGAACCAGCCTCTGTATCACCTTTTGCAACATTAATTTGCATTCCCCATTTAGCCATCAAATCCCTTCCCAGTAAATTACAATCAGAAATGTGAGCAAATAAAAGCTCCTGCATTTCAAACCCATTCCCCCCATCTGCTAATAGTGACTGAATAAAACACACCTGCTCATCTTTCCCACTAAGTGCCTTAATTATTAAAATATTCCCTAACACCTTTAAGCATAAGATTCCAAGTAGATGGAGAGGCCCCTGTGTCCATCAGGAAAGGTCTCCTCTGGATCCAGCCCCACCCTGGATGTTCCCAAGGGCTGCAGTGTGGTGGGTCCCTGGTGGAATGGGAGCTGTGAGAGCGCTAAGAATCCGTGTCCATCAAGGGCTGGACTTGCTGGTGCTGAGGGTGCTCCTGTCTGTGCTTGCAGTGTCCTTGTGCCCTGCAGCTGGAAGGCTGATTCCTTGCCAGGGGCTGTTTGGGTGGGCTGTCCCCTGGCCAGGAGGGCAATGCCTGTGCCAGGTGCTTGTGGCCGAGGGTGTCCCCTGGGCGCTGGGGCCCCCTTGGGCCCTGGGCTTGATCCCTCAGGGGCTGTAGGAACTGTGCCATGGACTTTGCCTTCAGCTTGGCCTTTTGCTCATCCCTTGCTGCATTCAGCTGCTGAGCCTTTGTGAGCAAGTGCTGCAGGGGCTTCTTGTGGCCCTGCTGCAGCCCCCCTCAGTGCCTGTGGGTGCTCATCCTGTGGCAGCTGCTGAGCTTTCTGCAAAATCCTTCCTTTCTGCAGGGACCCAGCACAAAATGCTTTCAAGATCATCTGTATCCTTGCAGGTCTAATCCCCATTTCTGAGCTGTTCCTTCCTGGTGCTGGCTGTGCTGAGGCTCCCCTCCCCAGCCCGTATCCCAGAGCCGGTCCCTGTCCTGCCGCAGTGTCCAAAGGCGGCCCCCCCGGCGGGCAGGGCCGGCAGCTCCACGGGGCCGGGCAGCAGCCGGGGCGTCCCGCAGCCTCCTGGGGGCCGGGGGCCACTGCTGGCCCTGCCCGGGGGGTGCTGGGGTCAGGCAGCGCCCGGCGCTGAGCCCTGGCTGCCCCACAGCCCCGGCCCGGCCCCACAGCTCCCCACAGGCCCCCAGCCCGTGCTCCTGGTGCCGCAGCTCTGCGCCCATTCCTGCCGCTCCCAGCTCAGAGAAACCCCCTGAAATCCTGACCTCCTTCTTTTCCTGTACTGGAAAACTGGGATACAAAGGATCTGGGTCATCTGGCAAATTCTGAGGATAAGACCCTTCTGAAAACATCCCAATCCTCAGTATTTTTCTCTTCCTCCTCTTTTCCATCATCATTTTTCTTACCCCATAGATTCCTCCTGCTGCTTCTTGCCTTAAGCACATTCCTGCACACTCCCCTTCAGCCAATCCCTTCCCAGCACACCAACACCATCCATCCCCTGTTGTCTAAATCCCTTCTGGACTTCCCTTATTGTCCCCCTGGGTGTCCATATCCTTAATTCCCTCTGGGAGAATGTGCAAACGACCTCCACATGCTCCCAAGGGAGCCTTGAGAGATATTTTGGGATCCTCATCCCTTTTGCTGGGAGCCCATTGTGGCTTTCCCTTTTGTCCCCTCCCTGGGTGCCCTGCCATGTTTACTCCCCGAAGATGCCACTGGAGTCACTGCTGAGATTTTCAGTGCTCTCTCCCTGCCGACTCTTGAGAGCCCCCCTGATCCGTCCCTCGTCTGTCTCCTGCTCACTCTCCGGTACCCAATCAATCCCCGGTGCCGCCGCCAGCCGAGGGAGCCGATCCCCCAAACTGGGTGAGGCACCTTCAGCTGCACTCAGTGCCCGCCGGCCCGGACGGTGGAAGGAATTGCGGAGGAGCCCCAAGGTGTGTGGAAAGATTGACATCCCCAGAGGTTTCTGTCCACAAGGAAGACAGAGGAGTCCTGTAACAGTAATTTCATTCATAAACAAGGGTTGAGGCCCTGGGACATTTCCCATGGGGTCTCTCCAATTGTTGGCAGACACAGCCTCCTTTTCATCCTAATTTTCTTGGTCACATCTCCCTCTCCCTTTCCCCATTGGCTGAAGAGAGGTACAGACTTCCCAATGCACCTCCTACATACCCCCTTAATATGCACCCCACTTTTGTATAGCTAACGATATTGATGGCAGTGTTAAGTCTTTGTTGTTCTTCTGGAAGTTGATGAATTTAGCAGGACCTTGGCTGAGCAGCAGTCTGTGTCATCAATTAATAACATTTTGTGCAGCTGATGGCTCCTCCTGTCCCTTCGTTATGTCCACGTCCCTGGCCCTATGTGCAATGAGGTTGACGGGATCAGTTTGTAAAGAGCCTTTGTTGTTGTTCCTTTGCTGGGGTTCCCCCGTTTTGGGGCCATCCCCCCTGGAGCAGGGTGTCCCCCCTTGGTGCAGGCGCAGGGCTCAGGCAGGGCTGAGCCAATCAGAGCGCGCGGCGCTGATGACTCATCAGTGTCCAGGCAGAGCCGCAGCTGCCAGCGTTCCCCAGCTGGAGCCCACCTGTGCCCTCCCCCGGGCCTTGGCGCCCCCCTTGAGGGGAATTTGGGGAGGTGGGAGGGGGGAGCGCCAAGGCCGGGCCCCCCCGCGCTGTGGTGGCGGGAGCGGCTGCAGTGGGGAGCGAGTGCGGGCGGAAGCGGCCGAGAGCCCAGCGCTGCCCCAGGCCGAGCTGGCCCAGCTCCATCCGTGCCCCTGCGGTGGGATGCTGTGGGACTGGGGGGGAAGAGGGAGGCGGCAGTGGGTGCTGGGCCTGGGGGCAGGAGGAGAAGGGAAGGAGAAGCAGGGCTGATGAACAAAACGGTGAAAATATGTACCTGGGGTTGTGCAGAAAGAGGAAGAGGAGTGTGAGGTCGAGCAAACACACAGGAGGAGGAAGAGGAACAGGAAAAGGAAGCAGCACAAAGTTTATCCCTGTATCTGCTGCTGCCCCAGCCCCAGGAGCGTTGCCTCCTCACATGCAGCAGGTGACTTGGGGGGGGATCCACCATTTTCACGGGGCTGACTATTGGTATTTTTGAGCCTTATTGTGCTAAATGTTGGTGCTTTGGTTTCTTGCAGGGGCTGAACCTTTCTATTCTGGAGGGGGTTTTGGTTGAATCTTGTAGTTTGATTAGTTTTTTTTGATCTGTTTTCATGTTTGGAGGATGTTTGGGCTGAATCTTGGTGTGTAGGAGGCTCTTACAGACACAAGATGCCCAATGACTTTCTGAGATGAACTTGGGCAAGGAGGAACCCCCAGTCCAAGGTGCTCTCCTATTGTTTATTTCCCCCCAACCAGGATTTTATGTTCCCGAACCGTGTCCAGATGGAGGAGGAGGAGGAAAAGCCCTGGAGATCCCACACGAGGAGGGGCTGCAAACCCAGTCCAGGGAGCTGCGAGGAGGAAAGATCCCCCCAGTGCCAGGAACACGGCCAGAGATCCAGCCGAAGGTCAGTGGGGGAGAAGCCCCACAAGTGCTTGGAATGTGGGAAGGGCTTCAGGTGGAGCTCTGAGCTGCTCCAGCACCAGGTGATCCACACTGGGGAAAAGCCCTATGAGTGTGGGGAATGTGGGAAGAGCTTCAACCGGAAGTCCAGCCTGTGGAATCACCAGAGAATCCACACTGGGGAAAAGCCCTATGAGTGTGGAAAATGTGGGAAGAGCTTCACCAGCACCTCTTACCTGATGGAACACCAGGTGATCCACACAGGGGAACGGCCCTACACCTGCTTGGAATGTGGGAAGAGCTTTGGGTGGAGCTCCGCCCTGAGGGTACACCAGCGCATCCACACTGGGGAGAGGCCCTACGAGTGTCCCCAGTGTGGGAAGAGGTTTCAGCGCAGCGCCGATGTCCTCCTACACGAGCGGATTCACACAGAGGAGAGGCCCTTCCGCTGCCCTGACTGCGGAAAGGGCTTCCAACAAAACTCCCACCTCACCGTCCACCGGCGCATCCACAGTGGGGAGAGGCCCTACGAGTGTCTTCAGTGTGGGAAGAGCTTCTCACAGAGCTGTAACTTGTCCCGACACCAAGGGAGGCACCAGTAAAGGAAGCCCTGCGAGTGCCCCGAGTGTGGGAAGAGCTTCGTGCGCTGCTCCAGCTCCATCCCCCATGGGAGGATCGGCGTTGGATGATCCCCAGTGACCCCCGTTGGGCAGAGCCCTGGTGATCCGTGGTCCTGGTGATGCGTGTTGGGAAGACACCTGGCTGGGAGGCTCCACATCTTCCTGGCTCCCTGTGGGCACCTGGATAAAAGCAGGGGAATGAAAATCCAGCAGGATACAGAATGACAGTGGGAATTGTTGACTTTAAATCCTCCAGAAGCTTTTGCCTCAGGAGCTGTGTGGGCAGAGAAAAGGGGGTGATATCAGGATTGGGGGCCCGAGGGGAGCACACACACTCTGTGGGGGGGGAGGATACGACCCCCGGTACCCCCCCTCACCTTCCTGCACAGGCAGAAGCCGAGCCCCAGTGCCAGGAAGACAAAGCCCAACATGGAGACTGCAATCCCCGTCAGCATCTTGCTGTGGGCAGCGTCTGACTGCATCCCTGGGGGGTCTGCAGGGGTCACGACCCCCAAAACTTCTGTCAGACACCCGAAGCCCCTCCAAGCACCCTCCCAGTCTCTCCCAGCCCACCCAGGATCCTCTAAACCTCCTTTGGAGTCACTAATTTTAAAAAATGAGGTATTTTAGAAAAATTAGAAATCTTAGCTAGAGATAGGCCTTGCTGGAGCTTGTTAGAGTTAATGATGATGTGAGAAGCAGGATTTGAGATAATGAATCTCGGACTGAGGTAAAAAATTATTTGTCACTGTATGTTTGTTTATATGTGCTTATAATGAGAAAAGAGAAACTGATCAACGGGTTCAGGAAGATCACAGACCTCACATCTGGAAACCCATTTAAAAGTCACAAGGGAGGAAAGTGGAGTTGTACCAAATGTCATTTGTAATGTCAACCATTGTAAAGGTAGAAAGGTGAGAGTGAGGAAGAGCGGTTTTCCTTCATCTCTTGATGACCCCTCCTCACCAAAAGAACCTCCTCCTCAAATTAGGGAGACAACCACGCAGGCATAATGACATTTTAAACTCATTACTGTGCATTTTAGTCCAAAGTGGGGAATGGGAAGTGTTCGAATTATGAATATGTATTAGTATTAATATGTATTAGTATTTTGGATATTCAAGACTTTTGTAAATAAATAGACACTGGAACCTTTTGTCAACTTGCAGTGTGTATTAAGGGGTGACTCCCGCACTCGCCCAGTGCTGGGATTAAACATCCACTTTGTAACTTTAAACTGTTGGAGAGGTTTTTTGTCCATTAACAGATTGATGTTGATACTGGATCAATATTGCTATTTTGGTAAATCACTGCCAGTCTCTTCCCAGCCTCCCCAGGACCCACCAGAGCCCCTCCTGTTCCTCTCAGGATCTCACAGCCCCCTCCTAATTTCTCCCCACTGCCCCAGGACCCCCAAACCCTCTCCCAGTCCCTTTCCAGCCCCACCAGGACTCATCAAGATTCCTCTCAGTCTCTTCTCAGTACAACCAACCTCATCCCAATCCCTGCTTTCCAATGCCCAATCTCCTTCCAGCTCCTCCAGGTTCACTCAAATCCCTCCCAATGACACCCAGCACCCCCAAACTCCCTCCCAGGGTCCATCGGGACCCCCAGAACCCCATCCCACCCTCCCCAACATCCTCCAAACTCCTTCCCAGCGATCCTGAGCACCTCAATCCCTTTTCCAGTTTAAACCAGTCTATCTCAAACTCCCTCCCAGTTCCTCCCAGCTCACCCCAATCCCCCTCTGGGCCCCCCCAGTGCCTCCCCCGCTGCCCCCGGCGCTGTGGGGGCCGGGCCGTGCCCCAGTGCCGGCTCAGGGGGTGCTCCAGGCTGACGTGCTCCACCTGGCAGCTGGAGCTGAGCCCGCATTGCCGGGGGCGGTTTCCAGCAGCACCAGGAGCTGCTGGCTCCAGTCCCTGCTGGGGAGCACGGCAGTGGCCAGCACGTGGCCCGAGAGCTGCTGCTGGCCCTGGGAGCAGCTCAGCTGGATGTGGGCAGGGGAGAAATCCATCAGGGAGCAGAGGAGGCGGCCGGGGCCGGGCTGGGAGCTCGAGGGCACCAGCGAGATGGACACACTGGGGGAACTGGGATAGATTGGATACACACTGGGATGAGCTGGGGGGGAACTGGGAGAAAGTGGAGAGGAATGGTGTGGTATTGGGAGGGACCGGGAATGGACTGACAGGGACAGGGGTGGCACTGAAATAGATGGGAGTCAATACTGGGACACTGGAAGAGAGGGTGAGGGTCTGGGAGTGAAGTGGGAATGAACTCGGAATAGACTGGGAATGGGCTAAAAAGGAGTGGGAGGGACTCTGGGGACTCTGGGAGAGACTGGGAATGAAGTGCGCGGGGCTCTCGGGTCTGTGGATCTGCCCGGAAACTGATGAGTCATCGGAGAACACGCGTTGTGATTGGCTGAGAGGCGGCAGTTAACGGAGAAGCGAGCCTGAACAGGGGGGCATTTGGGGTGACTGGGATGAACTAGAAGGGGCTGGGATGGACTGGGAGAGCCACGGGAGCCACTGGGAGGCCCCGGGGATGGGCAGATGGAGGGCTGAGGGCTCTGGGGTGATTCGCAGGAAGGTTTGGAGGGACTTCTCCCTGTCCTTATCCCGACCCACGAGGACTTGGATTTGTTTCAGTTCAGTGGAATTCATGGTGATTTGGGGGGAGCTGGAGCAAAGCAGCTGGAAAGCACAGTGGGCTTGACAGGGACTGAACCAGGGTAGGAGTTGGGGCTGCCTCGAGTGAGCTCTCACAGTGTGAACCTTCCTGGGGTCTTTCTAAGGGAATTTTGTTGAAGTTTGACATTCATTATTGAAAAGCAGAGTCAGAAGTGGAGCTCTGCTTTCAGCTTGAAATGAGGGGATGGAGCGTGGACGCTGGGCCTTCCATAACCTCAAGTTGTTCCTTGATACTGGACACTTTAGCTTTGGCAATCTGAAGCCCTTCAGCAGCAATGTCTCTGCCACCCCCTGGTTTCAGGCTCAGACCCAGCTCGGAGCTTGGACAAGGTCTGGGCTTTGTCCTCTTGAGCTTCGGGAGCCTCCCGGGAAGCACCAGCCCTCCCCAGCCCACCCTTGGTAGGACTTTTTCTTTTCTCTCTCCTGACGATTTTATCCCCAAAACTGCCGTGGGAACGTTGTATCCAAGCACATCCTCCAGCGCTGCACTTTCCTCCTGTGAATTCCCTGTGCAGGGAATGTGTCTGTGCTTTTCCCTGCTCTGTTGACTGACAAACAAACCTGAGCCCGTGGGACAGTCAGAGCTCCTTCATGCAATGAAATCAGGTTGTGTTGATCATGGCCTGTTCTGGAGGAGCTTTTCTTGGTGTGTCTTGTGCTGCTGGAAATGACACAAGAGCCAGGAGGGAACAGAAGCTGCTGCTGCCCGTTGGCTCAGGGCCAGGGAACCAAGTTGTGCTCCCGTGCAGTTGGGCCCTGCTGGAAGCAGAGCCGCCTTTCCCTTGAGCAGCTCAAGCTTGTGACAGCTCCAAACAGGAAACCTCAGCAGAAAACTCTTCCTCCAAACTCAGCTGCTTTCCCTCCTGCAGCTGTTTGGGAAAGAGCCTCAAAGCACAGACTCTGCTGGGAGCCATTGGTGCATTTCCTCCCTCCCGGCAGCAGCAGCTCCTGAGCCCTTCACGGGCTCCTGTCCCCTCCCAAACCCTTCAGCTCCCTCTGAACTCTCAGCAGTCACTAATATATGCATTTCTTTCATATTCAAGCTGCATTTAAACTTCTCTTTTTCTCTCCTCTCTATCTTTTTAATCTCCTCTTTATCTCCTTTAATCCCATCAGCACCAGCAGGATGGGGATGGAGTCTTGGGGTGGGTGTGGGATGAACTGAGGATCCAGCAGAGAAGGGCAAGGCAGAGGGGAGAGGACTCAGCCAACCCTTCTCCTGCTCTCTCCTCCCCCAGGGTGCAGCTAAAGCAAGTCAGACTGGAAAGGATCCCACAAATGCTGTGTTCTCCTCCCTCTGAGCTTGGCTGGGGATCCTCAGCTTCAGCCTGGTGCAGTGGCTGAGATTCGCTGATTTGAGTTTTTTTGGCTACAGCACTAAATAATGTGGTGGGTTTAGCGCTGGCTGAAATCTCCAGGGCACTTACTCATTTCTCACTGTGAGATGTGGATTAGGAGAAGGGCAAAACAGGCTTAAAACTTAGAAGGAATAAAGAAACTTTATTAACAGGACTACAAGAATGAGAAACTAGAACAAAACTTTCAGAACACCTTTCCTCTCCTGAATAACTTTTCTTTTTGGTTTTTTTTTTTTTTTAACTGGCAACATAGAGATAGAACTTGGGATGTTAAAACAGTATTCATTATACAATAGTTTTTCATTAGTTTTTGTAGGGAGAGTAGTTTTTTCTTATTGTATCATGGAGACTTTTTTACAAGAAATAAGAAAGTTTTTTGTGGTTTTTTATTTTTACAAAAAGCAGCCATCTGGGAAAAAAAATTTCTATTGTGACATTTTTCTCATTTTTACAGCCCTCCTAGAGGTGTGTCTATGGGTTATGAATTCATGGGGTGTTATTTTAAGGATGAGTTGTTTGAAGGCAAATGTTTTCTTCGTTTGTTTTTGTGATCATCTTTGGAAACAGAAGTTTTCTTTTTTCTCTCCCTGGGGGCAAAGGGCATTTTATTGGTTTTTTTGGGTTTTTTTCTGTTCACACTTTTTATGGGATTACAGTTAGTTTAACATTTGTTTGGTTCCTTTAATGGATGCTTTTGTTTAGATTTACAGTTTGAATACTTTTTAATATTTTTTTTCATGAATTAAAGGAGATATTTTAATATATCATTGTTTATTTCCATGGTTTTACTAAAAGAATATTTCTGTTTCAATTGCCATTTCTTCATTCCTTTTCTATCTAAGATTTAACTCTTGTTTTTACTGACTTTGATGTTTTTATGGTGTTTTTTTGTGTGTTGTTACTCTGTTCTTTTCTGTCCCTGGAGAGATGAACAAGGTTTGTAGGTCTCATCTCTGTATTGAAAGGGTTAATATCTTGCCCAGGCTCATAATCTTCCTAGTGTTCCAAATAAATAGGTACTGTGAGGGATACATATCACAGGTGAGCACCCACTGCACAATCTGCTTTGGATTAAATCCCATCTCCGTCTTCATCAGCTCACAGTCACTGTGACACTATTCCTGCATGCAAGAAACAGGCTGGGATGCCCCTTTCTGCTTTTGGTCCTTTTTTTGGCAAATGAAATATTCTATTTGAAAACATTCAAACCCTGGAGTTTCTTTGTATTTTCCCCTGCAAATGCTGCCAGCCGAGGTTCCCAAGTGTCTGGTTCGTGTTTGTGTGCACAGAGCAAAGGTGTCAGCCTGTGTCCGTGGCCCGGGTGTCTGTCAATGTCCATTGAAGCAGACGGCTGGAAGGGGGCTCTGCCCGCCCTGCGCTGCTCCGGGGCTGGGGCTGGGCTGGCAGAGGCTGCAGAGCGCTCTGAGAGGCACCACCTCAGCCCCGGCCGGCATCTTGTGCACGGTGGCACCGCCTCAGCCCCGGCCGCCATCTTGTGCATGGTGGCACCGCCTCAGCCCCGGCCGGCATCTTGTGCATGGTGGCACCGCCTCAGCCCCGGCCGGCATCTTGTGCATGGTGGCACCGCCTCAGCCCCGGCCGGCATCTTGTGCATGGTGGCACCGCCTCAGCCCCGGTCGGCATCTTGTGCATGGTGGCACAGCCTCAGCCCCGGCCGCCATCTTGTGCATGGTGGCACCGCCTCAGCCCCGGCCGCCATCTTGTGCATGGTGGCACCGCCTCAGCCCCGGCCGCCATCTTGTGCATGGTGGCAGCTCTGAGGGCTGTGCGAGAGACGCTCTTCCCCAGCACTGTTTCGCGTCCTTTCCTTTCCCAGGATGGCATTTGGAAATGTTTCTTCGGCCTTGTCAGTACACAACTCACTGTCTAACTCACTTTATGCTTAGAAGGTTCTAAGAAGAAAATGAAAAGCACAGTGTGATTACGATGCACAAAAAGTAGTCAAGAAATCAGTACTCCATAGTGTAGGGCCTACAGAGCAGGGATTTGTTTATTCAATGCCAGGAGTGAGGGGGAAAGCTCCACCACAAACTCACTTGTCCATTCTTTGCACAGGACAAAATTTTAAACTTTTTTAACTTAATGGGCACATTCTACTTTCCTAAGCTTCATATTTTGTAATTCCATGATTATGGAAGCCCTTGTAGCAGGGCTCTGCACGAGGTGGTCATCAGCCTCCTGGTGGTCATTTTGGATGAAGGCTCAGAAGCTAACTGAATTCAAAAGCCTTATTTGTTACACTTCAACACTTTCCTTTTCTGGGAATTCAACACAAACTTATAGTCCATAAGATCTGCAAGTGCTCTTGCCGCGTGAGGCCACATTGTGTCTTTCATTCAGCAATTAATGAAGAAAACACAAATTGCCTACTGAGACCCTTCTGCTCCATCCCAAATCACTACTCAAGAACAAGCCTCAGGCACATGCCCATAGTCCCTCTCTGCCAGCAGCTCCGAGCTGCATTGCACAGTGCTTGCTGTGGCCCAGAGAGCACAAAGCAGGCTGGCCTGGTGCCCCTGAATATTTCTGCAAAACCCTCTGCATTTCACACCTTTGCTCTGGCTCAGTGCAGAGCTCCAGGATTGCAGGCGCTTGGTCCCAGAGCTGTGTGAGGCACTGGCTCGTGCAGATGTGCCCTGACTTGCTGTCACTGCCTCACGTTGGCCTCGGTTCCCCTGGCAGAAATGCCGTGCCTGAAGGACACTGCCCTGTGCTGGAGCCTGCGGAGCAGCCCGGCTCCTTCCCCCTGTGCCCAGAGTGCTGCACACACTGCTGACCATTGCCAGGAGTTCCAGGGCAGGCGGCAGAAGAGCAGGAATGGTCAGGCAGGGCACCAGCCCTGGGCCGCTCTTTGCCCTTCTCTCCTCTTAGGCACTTAGGGATACAAATCCAAGTGGCAGGAACCCAAATGTTCTTGAGTCACATCTGCACAGCCTGCATCTGCACAGGATGTTTGCGTTGCACCGCTCCTCCTTTGGTTTTTCCTGCAAATGCCATTGCTGTTTCTGCCTCAAATACAAATGTCAGAGCTGGGCAAAACTTGGCCAGTTGGCCATATTCCAAAGGCAGTGTGGTCTGGAGAGGATGAATGAAGAGGAGCCTTCCCCACTTTGAAACCATACCAAAGAAGCCATCAATGCCACTTTCCACCTGTAAGAAAAAACTGACAATTCAGGAGGAAATGTTGAGCTTTCTCACAGGGTCAGAAGGAGAGAAATGTTCCAAAGGAGTTGAGATTTTAGAAACTTTATTTATAATCCTACTCTACAATCCTACACTAGAATCCTACTCTACAATCCTGCACTATAATCCTACACTACAATCCTGCACTACAATCCTACTCTATAATCCTACTCTGCAATCCTACTCTACAGTGCTACTCTAAGTTGGTCGTGGAGAAGACAGTTCTAAATAAATTGGTGCATTCCTGTCTCCTCCTTCCACTTCTTCACTGCAACAATGAGTGGTGCCAGGCTGGACCCAAGCATGGCTGATGCTATAAACTGATGCTGCAGAAAGGAAAAGAAAACAACAAGAAAGCATGATTTTCCAAGCTAAGAGCTTCAAAGGCAGGGGAATACTTTTTAAATTAAAAGGGTCAGAGTAGGTCAGGAGCATGGGGCAAGAGTGGCACAGGCTGCTCCAAGAGCTGGTAGGAGGTCCACCCCTGGAAATATCTCAGGTGTGAGTATCCTGATCTCTTGAAAGATGTCCCTGCTCATTGCAGGACACATAGATGACCTTTCCATGTCCCTGTGTGTTAGTTTGAGAGGAATTGACATTTAGGGAAAGAAGTAAGACACCCCGCACAGAAGTGATTTCTTTGAGAGAAGCTGCTGGGAGCTTCCTCTGTGCCTGAGACAGGCCAATGGCTGGCTAGTTCTGAGAACTGACAACATTTTGCACCATTTAGAAATGAGATGTGCCTCTGTGATGATCCACATTTTGAAAACCACCAGCCCGGGAACTGGCCCTCTTTGCTTCCGGCCCCCGAAGGTAACGGAGCTCTGGTGAGGCCGGCCCTGCTCGCCCACGGCCTGTGCTCCTGGGGGAGGCCGGGCCAGACCCCAGCGGCTCCCGGGCGGGGGATGGAGGCTGCGGGACCCCGGCCCCAGGCTGGGCCAGGCCACGGCTGCTGACATCTTGCCCACACTAAACCCTCTCCCCGGCGTGCAGCGACGGCTCCAGGCCTCCCCTCCCCTCCCAGCGGCTACCGGGCAGAGAGAGGGGCCCAGCACAGCCTGAAATCCAACACCGTGACTGCCCTGACCTGGGTGAGATTGAACCCTTTCACTACACAGATGAGACCTTTCTTATTCCTGTGGGCCTGATAATACAATTTGTTATTCCTTTTAAGTTTGAAGCCTGTTTTGCCCTTCTCCTAATCCATAGCTCCCAACAAGAAATGAGTAAGTGCACTGGTGATTTTAGCCAGCGCTAAAACCCAGCACTCCCTGCCAGCCCAACCCAGTGTAGGATTCCTCCCCATTGTCAGCTGAACAGCACCAAGGTTGGAAGTGAGGAGGATGGGGGCTCATCTGATGCCTTGGATTTCAGTGGAGGAGGTGATGAGTTCAGCAGGAGAATTGCAGCACTCAATATGAATGATCAGCAAGTCTCATTTATTGGTAACTCTAAAACCACTTATATAACATCAATAAGGCTCATACATAGTGCAAAAGCAAGCTCATTATTGGATATTTCATTTAAGGTCAACTTCACCTAGTTCCACATTCCTGTGATCGCTCATCTACGCTGAATTCACATTCTTCTGATCACAGCATCCTGTTCTCAGTTAACAGTTATCACCAAGGTCTTCCTGACTTTGCAACATCTCACACTAACTGTACTCTATTGTCTAATTCTTTCTCAGCTAATTGCTGCATGGGAACATGTTCTTTGCTAGCTAACCATTCCTCTATAATTCCCCTGTTTTCTTTTTGTACTAACAAAACTGTAGAAGTAGCCTTTTTTACCATGTTTTGCAAGCATTGCAGTATTCAAGGAATAAACAGTAACATAATCACAATGATCTATACAACAACAACTGCCCTTTGTGCCAAATTTTTTAACCATCCTGTGAGACCTAGGGATTGAAACCACTCCTCTAATGGATTTGTTTCTATGGTTATTTTTTTCATATTGTTCTGTAGTTGTTGAAGACAAGCCTGAATAGACACTGAATGATCAGAAAGATTCATGCAGCACATTCCATCAAAGTCTTCACAGCCATGGCCTTGTGCTAATAGCAAAAAATCAATAGCAGCTCTATTCTGCAATACAGCATGCCTAACACTGTTCATATCCAAAAGCAAATCAGACAAAACCTTTGATGTATCATTAAGCTGTTTTCCTGTCCAACATGCCAATTGTCGTAACTGTGTTAAAGCTTGGGCACTAGATACTCCAGGTGTAAAAATAGATGACACAATCACTGTAGGACGTTCCCAAAGTTCAACCTTATCTTTGCATTCTGGCCCTAATTGGAACACACTTCTCTTTGTTCGTAACCTGGTTCTCTTGGTTCCTAATAGCTGTGTGGGTGCAAACAGTGTCAATTTCCCAAAATAACAAGGCCCTCCATAAATGTTTGCTGGCAGTCCTTGCCATGCACGATCTCCACAAATTAGAAAAATACCAGGTGATAATTGTAGAGGTGTACTGCTAGAATTTACTTTGTGAGACCAATTGCCACAGTATGCATCATTATTTTGCACATATAGCAAATTTTGTGGAGAAATATTTGTACCATTTGGCCCATGAGACTTTTTCGCATGATTGTTCCTAGCCCAATTGACAAAAGTTAAACAATAATTGCTAGGGGCTGTGGGTACGGAGGAGCCCGCTGGGCCCGAGATACTGGCCCTCCCCTGGAGAGGAGATACTTCTCTGTAAGAGCGACACAATGTCGCTCCCAGGGGTCTTTGAGTTAGTTATGTTAAACTGTTGTGTTTCATTGGTGTTCCCCCCTGCTGTCCCATCCCGATACAGGTATCTCGGGCTTCCCCCTGCCCCTCTCCTTCCCCATAAATATCCCGGGTTTTCCTCTGTTCGAGAGATTCGCTGTTACCGGCACCCTTTGCCGAAGCTTTGCCTGAATAAAGGCTTGTGCCTCGGTGGAACGCTGGACCAGCTGTCTCGTCCCTGCTTCCTGTGTTGCCTGCCGCCGCTGCTGCCGAGCTGAGCTGAGCTGAAATCACTATACTATTACTGAGCTGAGCTGGAATCACTCGACTGCTCGAAGCTGCTCACATGCGCTTCGGGCCAGCCTTTCTCAAGGCTGCTTCTGGAGAAGTCGCGGTGCTCTGGGCTTTCCGCCGCCGCGGCAAGTGGCGACCCGAACGTGGGGCTTTGAAGAAGCCCTGAAGAAGCGTCCGCCTGCACCTTCAGCTGTGAGGCGAGCCGCTGTTGGAGCCGCCACCCCTCGAGGAAGCTTGCTTGCGTTCTAGCAAGAAGCGATCCAAGAGACTGCGACCAGGACCCTCGCTGACCATCTGGGGCAAGGGAAAGCCCCTGAGGACCGGTCGCCAGGTGACCACCCACCCAGCAGCTTTGTTTTCGCCCGCCGGCATCTGCCGAAGAGAAATTGTAAGTGTATCCCGTGAAAGGTTTCTTTTTTCGGGCTTTTTTTTTTCTTTTTTTTGCTGTTTTACTGCTGGGCGGGGAGTGAAAAAGGATGGGGAATGAGTCCTCTGTATTGAGGCTGACCCCACCTGAGAGGGACTTTTATATCCAAGTTGTAACTACCTTAAAAGTGGGAAATTTTAAGTTTTCTAAAGGGGATTTAAAAAGATTTATTCATTGGGTTTTTAATAATTTTAAGATTAATTCGGACTCTGCTAAATCAGGAGTGCAAAGCAGTTTTGCGAGCCCTCCCTCTGGACCCTGAACCAACCATAGATCAGATGGTTGAAGCCTGCACCAAACACTCTTCTGCCTCAAGTGAGAATACAGTGGCACTTGCAGTGGCTAAAGGAGTGGCAGAGGCGATATCTGGAGCTTATGCTGCAGACCCCAATAGAAATTGTTGTTTTAATTGTGGTGAGCCTGGACATTTTTTCAAAGACTGTCCGGAGAGACATTCTATACAACCGCCAGCCCACCAACGATTCCCCAGACAGAACTGGCATTCGGGAAACTTCAAGCAGAGCGGCCCCGCGCTTCGACATCAAATCAAATGCCGCACCGCTCCACCCCTCCTGCCAAACCCACCATCCTGCCTCCACGGGGACCCCGATATCAAACCCAGCAGGTGGAGCGCTCCAGATGGGAACCCGGTGCCAACTGGTAACTAGACTCTCTTTATATATGAAAGGTGACTGTGTTTACAAAGTCCCCACAGGGAAACGTGGACCACCAGGCGGTCCCTCTAACATCTTAATACTTGGGGATCCAACTAACTGTCTAGGACAAATTCATACTATTCCTGAAGTCCAGACTATATACCCTGGAGATGAAATTTCCATCTCTTTGACCTGCATAAACCCTCCTTATTATTTAAAGGAACAGACTCCTGTGGCACAGGCCTTTTTACTTCCTAGTGACTGCCCAGATCATGTTCCCCTCAACCCCAGTGCTATGTGGACACAGGTTGTGGGCTCCTGCAAACCCATTGTGGACTGTAGCCTGTTTTGTTATGGGGAAAGGATTCAGCGCCCAGGAATGATAGACACTGGGCAGATGTTACCATCATCGCCCACTCCGAGTGGCCAGACAATTGGGAATTACAACCTGTGACAAGCATGATTTCAGGAATTGGAGGGATGACAGCCTCCATGAGGAGCAAACGGAATATTGTCATCGAAGGACCTGAGGGACAAATGGCAACCATCAGGCCATTTGTGGTGAGAGCACCAATCACCCTCTGGGAACGGGATCTCCTGTCCCAATGGGGGGCTTCTCTGAGGATTCCCAGCAGGGATTTTTAGTGGGGGTCACTGAGAAGCGCGCCACGCCTACCATCCCCCAACTCATCTGGAAACAGCACCATCCAGTGTGGGTTGATCAGTGGCCCCTATCTGAGACCAAACTGCGCGCACTGGAAGCTCTCGTAGAAGAGCAGCTTGCCAAGGGCCACATCACTGAGACCAATAGCCCTTGGAACTCCCCTGTCTTTGTTCTGCGCAAACCAGGCAAAGACAGGTGGAGACTCCTTCAGGACCTCCGGAAAATCAATGATGTCATTGAAGACATGGGCCCTCTCCAGCCTGGCATGCCCTCCCCTTCAATGCTCCCCTGAGATTGGAAGCTAGCTGTCATTGACATAAAGGACTGTTTTTTCAACATACCACTCCATCCTCAGGACGCCCCCAGATTTGCATTCTTGGTTCCCTCTCCAAACAGACAAGCACCTTTAAAAAGATACCATTGGCTAGTCCTTCCTCAAGGGATGAAGAATTCTCCTACCATCTGCCAATGGTACGTGGCCCGCATCCTGTCACCTGTGAGGACCCTGTTCCCAGATGCCGTCATCCTCCACTACATGGATGACATCCTGGTTTGTGCTGCTGCTGATGACTATCTGCACCGGACTTTACAAAAAACTATCCAAACAATCGAGGACGCTGGATTTGAGATCCGTGAGGACAAGATCCAGCACACCTGCCCGTGGACCTACCTGGGACTCCGGATCCGTGAGCGGACCATCGTGCCCCAGCAGCTGACCATCAGAGATGACCCCAAGACCCTGCGGGACTTGCATCAGCTCTGTGGGTCCATCAACTGGATACGCCCCCTGCTTGGGGTAACAACAGAAGTCCTTGCACCCCTTTTCAACCTGCTCCGTGGCAGTGAGGCCCTCGATTCACCACGTTCCCTCACGCCAGACGCTCGAGAATCCATCACCAAGGTCCAGGAGGCCCTGTCTTCACGGCAAGCCCACTGGTATGAGCCCGGCCTGCCCTTCCAGCTGGTTGTCCTGGGTAAGGCCCCGCGCTTACACGCACTCATCTTTCAATGGGACATGGCATTGAAGGATCCACTCCTTATCATCGAGTGGATCTTTACACATAACCAGCCCACTAAGACTATCACCACTCCACAAGAAATCATGGCTGAACTCATTAAAAGAGCTAGAGTCCGTCTCCGCACTCTTGCAGCCTGTGAGTTCACCTGCATCTTCCTCCCATTGGCAACTGGAAGTTTGGAGCCTTTGCTCCAAACCAATGAGAGCCTTCAGTTCACTCTCGATAGCTATTCAGGCCAAATTTCTATACACCCACCTGGCCACAGACTTTTCAAAACCACATTTAATTTGGTCCCCAAATCATTACAGAGCAAAACACCGCTCCAGGCCCTGACGGTTTTCACAGATGGCTCAGGGAAATCCCACAAGTCAGTCATGACTTGGAAGGACCCCAAGACACAGAAATGGGAGTCTGATGTCCAAGTGGTCGAGGGATCACCACAAATTGCTGAATTAGCAGCCGTTGTCAGAGCTTTTGAGAAATTCCAAGAACCTTTTAACCTGGTGACTGATTCGGCTTATGTGGCTGGAATAGCTATGAGAGCAGAACATGCATTTCTGAAAGAAGTCTCTAACCCAAATTTATACAAATTGCTTTCTGAATTAGTATATCTTATCTCTCACAGAAAGCAACCTTACTATGTCATGCATGTGAGGGCGCACACCGACCTCCCAGGTGCCATTGCCGAAGGAAACAGGAGGGCAGACGCCTTAGCCATGCCTGCTGCAGCAGCCAATGTCCCTGACATTTTCACACAAGCGAAATTGTCCCACCAGTTCTTCCACCAAAATGTGCCTGCACTGATGAGAATGTTCAGACTACCCAGAGACCAGGCTAGGGCAATAGTTGCCACCTGTCCTAATTGCCAATCGTTCCAAATACCTGTCGTTAACTCCGGGGTTAACCCCCGAGGACTTAACAGCTGCCAGATATGGCAAACCGATGTCACTCACGTCCCGTCCTTCGGGAGAGTCAAATATGTACATGTCTCCGTAGACACCTTCTCTGGTGCAGTGTTTGCCTCAGCCCATGCAGGAGAAAATGCCAAGCACACCATCCGACATTTTCTCCTTGCTTTTGCGACCCTGGGAGTCCCAGAACAAATTAAAACAGACAATGGACCCGCTTACACCTCTCACAAACGAAGAGACTTTTTCAATGAGTGGGGGGTGAAACACACCACGGGCATTCCTCATTCCCCTACAGGGCAATCAATAGTAGAAAGAACCCACCAAAACCTAAAAAGAGTCCTTGATCACCAGCGAGGAGGAACAGAGATCATTCCTCCCATTGAGAGGCTCTGTAAGGCTCTATATGTCATGAACTTTCTAAATTGCTCACCTACAGAGCCTGACCCCCCTGTAATACGGCACTTCTCTAATTCGACCCATGCCAAACTCACAGAGAAGCCACCGGTGCTGATCAAAGATCCTGAATCACAACGGACATCAGGACCCTTCCCACTGATTACCTGGGGGAGAGGGTATGCGTGTGTGTCCACACCATCAGGACCTAAATGGCTCCCAGGGAAAAATGTAAAACCAAACTTAGGCCCTACAAACCCTGCACCAGATTCAGAACTTTCAAAGTCTCCTGAGACCCACACAGGTCCAGAAAAACAGCAGTCCACTGCGGCCTGGAAACGGAGACGTCGTCGGAGTCCACAGAACCGACCTGCCACCAGACCAACAACCAGACAGAGGCCAAACCGTCCTGCTACCAGGGCCGCAACGAGACCACTGCCAACGTCACGCCTGACACTGTGACAAAAATGGAGAGCAAAACCATCCTTGAGTTCCTGATGTCCCTGGTTATCTGGATGCTCCTGAAAACATCAGCTGTGGATGCCTGGCTAGTAGCACAGCCCCAGGAGAACGTGTGGATCACCCTCGCAAAGACACTCCAACAAGACCACATGTGCTTGTCCATGGGCAGTGCCACCAACCCTCTAGACCTTTTGCTCCTGGCCCATGGACATGGCTGTGAGGAATTTAACGGACTGTGCTGCTTTGACCTCTCCAGCCCCAGTGAAGGCATCCACGCCCGCATCCAGAGACTCCAACACACGGTCCAGGAACTCCAAACTGAAAAGGAGCCCCAGTGGCTTGAGGACCTTTTTGGAAACTAAGGGCTCAAAGGATGGGTTGCCTCCCTCCTCAAAAATTTTTTTTCTTTTCTTGAGTTTTCCTAGCTGTTATTATCTTCCTAAGTATGTTTTCATGTTTTAAGAAGCTATCAGCTAACTCTCTAGGGGATGCCTTTTTAATAAATAAAGAAGTGGGAGTTGTGGGTGCGGAGGAGCCCGCTGGGCCTGAGATACTGGCCCTCCCCTGGAGAGGAGATACTTCCCTGTAAGAGCGACACAATGTCGCTCCCAGGGGTCTTTGAGTTAGTTATGTTAAACTGTTGTGTTTCATTGGTGTTCCCCCCTGCTGTCCCACCCCGATACAGGTATCTCGGGCTTCCCCCCGCCCCTCTCCTTCCCCATAAATATCCCGGCTTTTCCTCTGTTCGAGAGATTCGCTGTTACCGGCACCCTTTGCCGAAGCTTTGCCTGAATAAAGGCTTGTGCCTTGGTGGAACGCTGGACCAGCTGTCTCGTCCCTGCTTCCTGTGTTGCCTGCCGCCGCTGCTGCCGAGCTGAGCTGAGCTGAAATCACTATACTATTATTGAGCTGAGCTGGAATCACTCGACTGCTCGAAGCTGCTCGCATGCGCTTCGGGCCAGCCTTTCTCAAGGCTGCTTCTGGAGAAGTCGCGGTGCTCCGGGCTTTCTGCCGCCGTGGCAAGGGGCTGAACCTAACAGTCTTAACTCTTGTGGTTCTGACCCAGTACCATTTAAACCTGTAGCAATGTACCAATTTTGAGCACCAATGGGATTTGCTGGAATTAAACCTGTGTCACAGATATTGATCATGAATTTACCTGATGGAATTTCACATAATGTTTTGTTTGCTTCCTTGGGTGTTTTCCAATTCTTTGTCCAGTTTTTAAACATCGTGGCATTGAGTGAATCATCTAAAGGTGTGCCCACTAAACAAGTTCGAAAAGGATCTGAAGGGGTAGCCATTGAAAGGCAAAAATTATCCTGTCCAGTTTGATTAGCCCACGTTACCCACATATTTTGTCTTTCATCCATGTCAATAAAAAACCCTTAATTTCCCTTTATACAACAACTTGATCAGAGATAGTCCTCTAAGGACTTTAAAAGGATTGCGGCAGTTCAGCCAGCATCTTGGCTGGATCCCATGCGAGATCTTGCTTCCCTTTTCTTTTACCCCTCTGCCTCGCCCGTCGATTTGGTTGCTTCGAACCACGGGGTGTTCCATCTTCTCGGCAGCAGGGGTAACTTTCAAGGAAAGACCCTTTTTCTCGAGACTGCCATTTTAAGAATTGCTCCCAATTTTTATTTTTTACCCCTGGAATATCATACCTGACTTGTGTAAGTGTCTTATGACAACGTATTGTGGTTATTTCAATAATATACGGTAAAGGGGTATTAGGATGGTAACAATAATTTTCTGGATTTATTCCAAAAGCAAAAATCTCCCACCATCTATCAGATCCTTTTTCAAATTGTCCTGTTTGCACACCTTCCTGTAATGCAATCTCAGTTAAATTTCTTTCAAAGTTGTAACACTCTGTACAAGTCCCTCTTGGAGATCAACCCCACTTAGAATGTATCCACCACTTTTCTTTACACACTTCACAAATGTAACATACAAAAGGATAACATTCACAATTTGGTACTGTACACAAGATTTGCATGTGAGAGTTCATCAGATCCCGTCTCTATGTTGATGGTAGAGAGCGAGAAGTATCTGCTAAATTTTCTGGATCAGCTGAAGGTAAATCACTGGGATCAGCAGGTTTAGTCCATCGGCTCGGCACCCAGACAGGCCCTGTGGGGGTAGACACACAAAGATAACCACGTCCCCAATATAGTACCTTGCTAGGACCTCCCCACAGACCTGTTTTTGGATCCTTATAGCGAACCCATATTGGATTTTGAGTTTTCTCTGCTTCAGGTGCACTATGACGTATTGCTGCAGGCAAATCACTGTTTCCAAAAATACACAGAAAATTTAAAACAAATAAACAACGCAATAATCGTTCTTGTGGATCTCTGATCTCCCTAAATTTATTCAGATATTGTTTTAGGGTACCATTTGCTCGTTCTACTATTGCCTGACTCGTGGGGGAATGTGGAATCCCTGTTATGTGTTTGATTCCCCATGACTGCATCACCTGCTTAATTCTACTACTACAATAAGCAGGTCCATTGTCTGTTTTAATAGAACGTGGAACTCCCATGACTGCAAAACAACATACTAAATGTCGCTCAACATTCCGTGCTTTCTCACCAGATTGAGCTGTAGCCCAGATGTAATGACTATAAGTATCGATGGTGACATGTACATATTTAACTCTCCCAAACTCTGCAACATGAGTAATATCCATTTGCCACAACTCATTAGCCTGTAATCCTCTAGGGTTTACCCCAAGACCCAATCCACTGCCTTGATTATGAAAACTACAAATAGGACATGCTTTGACAATAGCCCGAGCCTCCTCCAAAGGTATCTGAAACTCTCAATGGAGACCTTTTGCATTTTGATGAAAGATGGCATGAGCTTCTCTAGCTAATGTCTGTGGTGGGACAGGGCTATTTTGCGACAATGACACCAATCGGTCTGCCCTAGCATTTCCTTCTCCTAAACCCACATCCCATTTGTGGCTACGAATATGGATAATAGCAAAGGCTGCAGTCCTCAACTTTATTGCTCTTTGAAGCTGCAAAAACAGTTCATATAAACGAGGGTTTTTTACTTCCTTTATGTCTGCATTTTCAATACATTCACTCACTCCTGCAACATATAAAGAATCAGTTACGACATTAACAGGACCCTTAAACTGCACCAAAACCCAAACAACAGCAACTAATTCCAGAGTTTGTAATGCGTCCTCCTTTTGAGCTGGAATAATATGATGATTCCATTGTCCTTGTGAATCTTGCCATGTCGCAGCAGCTGTGCGAGATTTCTTTCCAGCATCCGTAAACACAGTTGATGCCCCTGGTAATGGCACAAATGATCGTTTGGGCTTTTCGATCCAATTCTGCTGGCCTATCCATCCTAGTGGTATTCGAGGCACTTCCTCAGTACTGACTACACTGCTGTTGTCAAGCAATGCTTCTTGCAATGTGGAGCTGTGAATTAAATACCAATCTAAAGTGTCCTTTTTTATTAGCATCTGAATTACAGCTGGATCTGCACCCATAATTTGCCACAATCGCTTCCGCCCTTGTTTTATCAAATTTGCTAAAATTTCAATTTTTTGAATTAAGGTATGTCTCTGTTGTAGCGGTGGCAACAACCACTCTAATACCCATATCTCCCCTGTTTTCTTTTGTTGCTGCGTTAAAGCACCGATGAGATGTTGAGGTCCGAACCATACAGTAAGGTTAATGTCCAAGTCTGGATCTCGCCTATGAACAACACCTGTCTGGATACAGTCCATTATTTTATTGAGAGCTTCTTGTTGTTCACTGGTGACCTGTATGGGTGCTGTAGGATCAGTACCTTTTAACAAAGGTCGTAAGGATTGTAAAAGTTCATTAGGAATACCCACAACAGGTTTAAGCCATTGTAAATCTCCTAGCAATCGCTGAGCATCATGAACAGTATGAAGTGACATGTTTAATGACAGTTTCTGAGGGGCAACAGACTGCTCAGTTAAAGTCCACCCGAGATACTTCCATGGGGATGACTGCTGTATTTTCTCAGGTGCAACCACCAGTCCATTCTGAAGTAGTTGTGTTTGAATGTCTTTAACTTGTTTATCTGTAAAAGGTTGTGACTGAGCAAAAAGAATATCGTCCATATAATGATAAATAATGGTTGTAGGCCATCGAACACGTAGTGGCTGCAAAGCATTATCAACGTCAAGCTGGCACAAGGTAGGAGAATTACGCATACCCTGTGGTAAAACTGTCCATTCAAATCTTTTGTCTGGTTCTGCTTGATTTAATGAAGGCAAGGTAAAAGCAAATCTGCAAGTATCCTGTTCATGCAGTGAGATAGTGAAAAAACAGTCCTTTAAATCAATTATTAACAAGGGCCAATCTTTTGGTAACATTGCAGGATTGGGCAAACCAGGTTGTAGCGCCCCCATTGGTTCCATTTGTTCATTGACTGCACGTAAGTCATGCAGCAATCGATATTTCCCAGATTTCTTTTTTATAACAAAAATAGGAGTATTCCAAGGACTTGTTGACAACTTTAAATGTCCTTGTTGATATTGTTCCAGCACTAATTGATGAGCGTGTTGCAGACTTTCCCTTTTTAAAGGCCACTGTTCAACCCATACTGGTTCCTGAATTATCCATTTAAGTGGGAGTGGGAAAGTCCAAACAATGGCCTCTATTCTAAAGGGTGTTCATTGGTCAAAATAACACCAAGTTGTGACAAAATATCTCGCCCAATTAGACATTGAACCTTGTCTGGTAATGGGACAACTGACAAAACAGAATTGATGACCTTCCCATCTAATTGAATCTGGATTTGTGGAGACCTTTTTGCTAAAGTTAAGCCTCCCATCCCTGTAACAGTAACCATACTAGGCAACAAAGGCCATTCCTGAGGCCAATACTGTGGAGCAACAATACTTGAGTCCGCCCCAGTATCCAATAGTCCTTCTAATTGGTGGGATTCTCCGTTATAATTGAGAACAACTGTTTGCTTGGGTCGAGTGTTTAAGTCCAGAGTAAGTAATGTAAGTTCTCCTGTAGAACCAAATCCACCCGTACCCCGTGATTGATTTTTCAATGGTGTCAATTGATGGGTATATTGCGGTAATGGCACCAATTGTGCAATTCGCTGTCCCTTATCAATTCTGGTTGGTGGTGCCAGTGTATATGCCATGATATATATTTCACCAGAATAGTCCACATCAATTACTCCAGGTAAAATAAACAGTCCCATTAGACTAGCAGATGAATGTCCCAACACTATTGCACCCATAGCTTTTCCATTTATCATCACTGGTCCAATAATTCCCATGGGAATCTTGTAGGGCTGTGATGTCAATAAATCCACAGTCACTGAGGCTGCCAGGTCCAGGCTGAGGCTCCCTGCTGTGGCAGGCTGGAGGGAAGTTGCACTGATGTTCTGGCAGCTGCTATTTGTGTCTTGGTGCAGCGGCTTCTCGCGCTGGCTTTCCCGTTTCCCGATCTCCAGCGGCAGACATTATCAGCGTGGGTATTGGACCAACACTGATTGCACCAAACAGATGGTACAGTACATTCCTTCCGAATATGTCCAAGGTTGCCACAGCGAAAACATTTGAGTCGGGAGGCTGGAATCCTGCCACTGTTGGTTGTAGCTGCTTGTAGGGGTGCAAGAGCTGCTAAAACCTGACTCTGATTAGATGCTAGTTCTTTAATTGCCTGGACTAACATTGCCTGTGAGCCCACTGGTATATTAGACATCCTCTCTAATGTCTCTTCAATAGTCCAGTTAGCATTTAGGGAATTTAAACCTGACCTGGTTGCTGGATTACAATTTTGTAATGCACATTGTTTTAATAATGCTCTCCTCATATATTCAGGAACACCTGCTCGCTCTATAGCTGCAGATGCTTTATCAATAAATGCTCCAAATAGCTCATCTCGCCCCTGTTTAATACCCATATAAGATGGAATACCTCCTGGCTCTTTAATCTGGTGAAATGCAGCTCGCACTAACCGCATTCCTTCCCTCAACTTATCTGGTCCCAAAATAGCTTGTGCTTCCACTTGACTATATGCCCCTAAGCCCATAAGTTCTTCCAAAGTTAGTCCATGCAGTGGATCACCTGCCTGTCTTTGCACATTTACACTTTCTTGACAATAAGCTTGCCAGTGTGCATTAAACAACAACTGCTGATGCTGACTAAGAATCAATTTCATAATACTCCTACAATCTGCAGGCAACAAAATCTGTGTACCCCACAAATAACCAATCATCTGTCTAACCGGTTCACTGGTCACTCCAAACTGACTGTAGACCGCAACTGTGATAACCATTTCCAATCTAAAGCTGTAATTTGAGCTTGTATTCCTCCCCTTTGCATCGGTGCAAAGGTTACGAGACATGCTACTTCCAATACAGCATCTGCTATTTCCTGATCTCTTGCAAAATATTCCGTGCCAACGCAGCCCATGTCTCCCTTCTTCCCGTGCAAGTCTCACCTAACTCACGCCCTTCCCCAGGGACAGATTTATTTCCTATAGGGGAGGATGGTAATGGTGCCGAAGGCTCCGTTCCAGAATCCAGGTTAGTAGGTGAAGGAATTGGAGATGGCACAAGAGGATTAATAGCTGTGGCAGGGGTCAGTGACTGCGTGGGGGGGGTCAAAATTACTGTATTCGTGGCAGGTGGCAATGGACACTCATTAATTCCCTCTAATAATCTATTTTTTGACATAGCTGCAGTTGCCTTTGTGGCAGCTGCCTGTTCAGCCTGATACTGCAAAAAAACATTATGAACTGTCCGCCACAGTTTTCCCAATTTTTTAGCAGTTTTATCATCATCTAAAGTAGCTTCCCAACAATTTATCTCCAAATTTTCACCACTCACTTAATTCATGGACTGTATGGGGATTCTGAAAACAACCCTGAGCATACCCATAAGCAAGAAGTCCAGGAAGCTCCTTGTGCAAATCAAAGTCTTTAACCTGTCGCTTTTCTAAAAAGCAGGTAAATAAATCATATGCTGCTTGCCTTTCCATCTTACCGTCAGCGCGCGCTGTTGCAGCCCCTACAAGGTTTCGGCAGCACGTTACGGCCAGGACTCTACTCCGAGGTTGCCTGGGGTGCGGCACCGTTGCTGTGTGATCAGGACTCGCCTGTGAGGTTGTCTGGAATGCAGCACAGCTGTTGTGTTTCGTCGTCCTTGCTGCAAAGGACCCGTCCCCTGTCGCCGACTCCCTTGGCCGACTCCGACTCCTTTTTAAGGTCCAAAAGGCTCCAAAGGTCCCAAAGGCTCTGAAGGTTCCAAAGGTTCCAAGGGTCCCTAGGGTCCCAAAGGTCCCCAAGGCCCCTGCTATTCAGGCGCCATTTGTCGAGTTCGGCAGGAGAAATGCAGCACTCAATATGAATGATCAGCAAGTCTCATTTATTGGTAACTCTAAAACCACTTATATAGCATCCATAATTGGGCTCATACATAGTGCAAAAGCAAGCTCATTTTTGGATATTTCATTTAAGGTCAACTCCACCTAATTCCACATTCCTGTGATCGCTCATTTATGCTGAATTCACATTCTTCTGATCACAGCATCCTGTTCACAGTTAACAATTATCACTAAGGTCTTCCTAACTTTGCAACATCTCACACTGACTGTACTCTATTGTCTAATTCTTTCTCAGCTAACTGCTGCATGGGAACATGACCTTTGCTCTCTAGCCACTCCTCTACACTTCTCACTTCATCATTAACTCTAACTAGTTCCAGCAAGGCTTATCTCTAGATAAGATCCCTAATTTTTCTAAAATACCTAATTTTTTAAAATTAGTGACGCCAAAGGAGGTTTCAGAGGGTCCTTGGAAAGGCTTGGGGTGTCTGTGAGAGGTTTTGGGGGTCCTGACCTGTGCAGACCCCCCTGGGATGCTGTCAAACGCCACCCACAGCAAGATGCTGATGGGGACTGAAGTTTCTGGGTTGGGCTTCATCTTCCTGGCACTGGGGCTCGGCTTCTGCCTGCGCAGGAAGGTGAGGGGGGGTCTCGGGGGTCGTGTCCTCCCCCCCCATAGAGCGTGTGTGCTACCCTGGGGCCCCCCAAGCCTGGTGTCACACCCTTTTCTCTGCCCACACAGCTCCTGAGGCAAAAGCTTCTCTAGGATTTATAGTCAACAATTCCCAATGTCATTCTGTATCCTGTTGGATTTTCATTCCCCTGTTTTCATCCAGGTGCCCACAGGGAGCCAGGAAGATGTGGGGCCTCCCAGCCAGGTGTCTTCCCAACACGCATCATCAGGACCACGGATCACCAGGGCTCTGCCCAACGGGGGTCACTGGGGATCATCCAACGCCGATCCTCCCATGGGGGATGGAGCTGGAGCAGCGCACGAAGCTCTTCCCGCACTCGGGGCACTCGCAGGGCTTCCTTTACTGGTGACTCCGTTGGTGTTTGGTCAAGTCAGAGCTCCTGGAGAAGCTCTTCCCACACTGGGGACACTCGTAGGGCCTCTCCCCACTGTGGATGCACCGGTGGACGGTGAGGTTGGAGTTGTGCTTGAATCCCTTCCCGCAGTCGGGGCAGCGGAAGGGCCTCTCGTCTGTGTGAATCCGCTCATGTCTGAGGACATGGGAGCTGGTCTGAAACCTCTTCCCACACTCAGGACACTCGTAGGGCCTCTCCCCAGTGTGGATGCGCTGGTGTGCCCTCAGGGCGGCGCTCCACCCAAAGCTCTTCCCACATTTCAAGCAGGTGTAGGGCCGTTCCCCTGTGTGGATCACCTGGTGTGTCATCAGGTCAGAGATCTCTCTGAAGCTCTTCCCACATTTCCCACACTCATAGGGCCGTTCCCCAGTGTGGATTCTCTGGTGTTTCCAAAGGTTGGAGTTCTGGCTGAAGCTCCTCCCACATTCCCCACACTCGTAGGGCTTTTCCCCGGTATGAATCACCTGGTGCTGGATCAGGTGGGTGCTGTACCTGAAGCCCTTCCCACATTCCAAGCACCTGTGGGGCTTCCCCCCCAGCTCTGAGCTCTGGCTGGATCTCTGGCTGTGTTCCTGGCACTGGGGGGATCTTTCCTCCTCGCAGCTCCCTGGGCTGGGTTTGCAGCCCCTCCTCGTGCGGGATCTCTGGGGCTTTTCCTCCTCCTCTTCCATCTGGACACAGTTTGGGAATGAAAATTCCTGGTTAGGAGGAAAAAAAGACAGGAGAGCGCCTTGGACTGGGGGTTCCTCCTTGCCCAAGTTCATCTCAGAAAGACACTGGGCATCTTGTGTCTGTAACAAACCAAAACAGCAAGATTCAGCAAAAACATCCTCCAAACATAAAAACACTGGTCAAAAACTACCCAAACACCAAATTCTGGCAAAACCCCCGCCAGAATAGAAAGATACAGCCCCTGCAAAAAGACAAAGCACCAACATTTAGCCCCATAAAGCTCAGAAACACCAAGATTCAGCCCCATCAAAATTGTGGATCCCCTCCCCAGTCACCTCCAGGGCAACACTCCTGGGACTTCACATACAGGGAGGGTGGAACCTTGTGCTGCTTCCTCTTCCTGCTCCTCCACCTCCTGTGTCCCTACTCTTCTTCACACTCCTCTTCCTCCTACTATTTCTCCTCCTACACAATCCCACCTTCTCCTTCCACGTGAATTCTTTGACCATTTTGTTCTTCAGCCCTGCTTCTCCTTCCCTTCTCCTCCTGCCCCCAGGCCCAGCACCCACTGCCGCCCCCCTCTTCCCCCCCAGTCCCACAGCATCCCACCGCAGGGGCACGGATGGAGCTGGGCCAGCTCGGCCCGGGGCAGCGCTGGGCTCTCGGCCGCTTCCGCCCGCACTCGCTCCCCACTGCAGCCGCTCCCGCCACCACAGCGCGGGGGGGCCCGGCCTTGGCGCTCCCCCCTCCCACCTCCCCAAATTCCCCTCAAGGGGGGCGCCAAGGCCCGGGGGGGAGGGGCGCAGCTGGGCTCCAGTGGGACCATTGAGGGGACAAAATGGAATGTTAGAAGGGCATCCTGGACAAAAGGATGATGACCCCAAAATATCTCTCAAGGGTCCCTTGGGAGCATGTGGAGGTCGTTTGCACATTCTCCCAGAGGGAATTAAGGACATGGACACCCAGGGGGGCAAGAAGGGAAGTCCAGAAGGGATTTAGACAACAGGGGATGGATGGTGTTGGAGTCCTGGGAAGGGATTGGCTGAAGGGGAGGGTGCAGGAATGTGCTTAAGGCAAGAAGTAACAAGAGCAATCTATGGGGTAAGAAAAATGAGAATGGAAAAGAAGAGAAAGAGCAAAATACTGAGGATTGGGATGTTTCTCTGAAGGGTCTTATCCTCAGAATTTGCCAGCTGACTCAGATCCTTTGTATCCCAGTTTTCCAGGACAGGAAAAGAAGGAGGTCAGGATTTCAGGGGGTTTCTCTGAGCTGGGAGCGGCAGGAGCGGGCGCAGAGCTGCGGCACCGGGAGCACGGGCTGGGGGCCTGTGGGGAGCTGTGGGGCCGGGCCGGGGCTGTGGGGCAGCTGGGGCTCAGCGCCGGGCGCTGCCTGACCCCAGCACCCCCCGGGCAGGGCCGGCAGTGGCCCCCGGCCCCCAGGAGGCTGCGGGACGCCCCGGACGCTGCCCGGCCCCGTGGAGCTGCCGGCCCTGCCCGCCGGGGGGGCCGCCTTTGGACACTGCGGCAGGACAGGCACCGGCTCTGGGATACGGGCTGGGGAGGGGAGCCTCAGCACAGCCAGCACCAGGAAGGAACAGCTCAGAAATGGGGATTAGACCTGCAAGGATCCAGATGATCTTCTAAGCATTTTGTGCTGGGTCCCTGGAGAAAGGAAGGATTTTGCAGAAAGCTCAGCAGCTGCCACACGATGAGCACCCACAGGCACTGAGGGGGGCTGCAGCAGGGCCACAAGAAGCCCCTGCAGCACTTGCTCCCAAAGGCTCAGCAGCTGAATGCAGCAAGGGATGAGCAAAAGGCCAAGCTGAAGGCAAAGGCCATGGCACAGTTCCTACAGCCCCTGAGGGATCAAGCCCAGGGCCCAAGGGGGCCCCAGCACCCAGGGGACACCCTCGGCCACAAGCACCTGGCACAGGCATTGCCCTCCTGGCCAGGGGACAGCCCACCCAAACAGCCCCTGGCAAGGAATCAGCCTTCCAGCTGCAGGGCACAAGGACACTGCAAGCACAGACAGGAGCACCCTCAGCACGAGCAAGTCCAGCCCTTGATGGACACGGATTCTTAGCGCTCTCACAGCTCCCATTACACCAGGGACCCACCACACTGCAGCCCTTGGGAACATCCAGGGTGGCTCTGGATCCAGAGGAGACCTTTCCTGATGGACACAGGGGCCTCTCCATCCACTCAGAATCTTACACCTAAAAGGGGAAAATTGTTAGGGAATATTATAATTATTAAGGCACTAAGTGGGAAAGATGAGTGGGTGTGTTTTATTCAGCCACTATTAGCAGATGGGGGGAATGGGTTTGAAATGCAGGAGCTTTTATTTGCTCACATTTCTGATTGTAATTTACTGGGAAGGGATTTGATGGCTAAATTTGGAATGCAAATTAATGTTGCAAAAGGTGATACAGAGGCTGGTTCTGCTGTACCTCTGTGTCAAATGTCTGGCAGAGCCACGGCTGAAGTGAACCCACAAGTGTGGGCAGCCCCAGGGAAATTGGCAAAATTAGATATGGAGCCTCTCCAAATTTCCCTGAAGTAACCAGGACAAGAGGTGTTGAAAAGCAATCCCCTGTTCCAAGGGAGGGAAGGAAGGGCTCACAGCCTGTCTCTGAGTCCTGCTCAAGGCACGGCTTGGGGAGCTAGGGATGGCTCCCTAGAATGCTCCTATTCGTCCAAACAAGAAATCCAATGGAATCCACAGAATGCTGCAGGACTCAAGAAGAAGAAATGAGATGATGAAACCGAGGCACCCCACACTCTCATATCCTTACACCATCCTGAACCAGGTGCCCTCCTCACACTGCTGCCATTCACAACTTGATGCAAAAGATGCTTTCTGGGGATCTGCCCAGGGGATGCAAACAGAATTCTGCCTTGGGCTGGCAACAAGAGGTAGAAGGGAAAATGCTCAAGACATGGACGGTCCTTCTGCAGGGATGCACGGAAGCACCGGCCTGACTGGGGCAAGCCTTGCAGGAAATATCAAAGGAATTGACCTCACCCCCAGGGACTGGCTTAATGCAGGATGTGGATGACTTGATCCAGTCAGGAGGACAAGGAGAAGAGGTAGAGGAAGCCTCTGTGAAATGGCTTCATTTTCAGGCTAAAAAGCAGCTTCAAGTATCTGAAAAAAAAGAAAAGGGCAAATGGTAGAGAAAATGGTTAAATATTTGAGACCTATTTTGACTGAAGCTTTGTCTTCTACTGCCCCAGAGAAGGTCCAGGGAATCGCAGAAATAATGTTTCCCCGGACTAAAAAGGAGCTGCAGCAATTCTTAGGATTAACAGGGAATTGCAGGAGCTGGATTGAGGATTCTCTTTTGCAGACAACACATTTTGCCACTTCTTTAGCCCCAGATAGCCTCAATGTTATCGAGTGCACATAAGAAAGAGAACAAAACTTAACAAAATGAAAAAATAAAATGCTCGATGCCCCAGCCATGGCTCTTCCAGACTCAGAAATCTGAATTGCAAGGGAATATTAAACAGGCCACCCCTGAGCCTGCACTGAAGGCAACGCAGCAGCAGCCAGGGCTCCCCAGCGGGGGAAGCCCCTGGGCCTGCCCACAGATCCTCTGCTCAAATCCTCGGCCTGGCCACCCTCCTTTGCCATCTCCAGCCACTGCGGGACAATCCTTGCTCTCACTCTTGCAGCTTCAGCCCCTTCTGTGCCTGCCCTCGCCACAGCTGCTGGGGAAGGCACCGGGACAATTCCACTCTGCCTCTCAATTACACTCACACTCTGCCCTGCCTGGGATTCGATTCTGGCAAAACAGACCAACTTTAAAATGGCTTCAAATCTTATTTCTCTAATCACACTAGGTTTGCCTTTACCTTGGGGAAAGGAATTTTAATGTTTCTTTTCCACCACTCAGCACAGATGAAATTAACATCTCAACAGACTGGGAATAGCCCAAAAGATTCTCCCCAAGATAACGACCATCAACAAAACATCAACACCCAGCAGCAAACATCAACCAACATCCACCCCAGACACTGCCCCAGGCACAGCTGGAGACACCTGGTCTGGAAAAGGCTGAGCAGGAAATCCAGGAGTGCCCACCTAATTCACATCACAGGCACAGAAATCCGGGTGCAACAGGAAACCAAATCCTAACAACTCCACACCTTGAAACCAATGAACATTAAACCAAAGGTTTATGGGGTCAGACTGTATATAGTTTAGGAAACATCTATTAAATTCACATGTCTTGGAATGATTTTCTCTGCACACTCAGCCAAAGTGAGGAATTAATGATTTCTGTTGCACATTTTGGCCTGACTCCACTCATGCCTTGATTTTATATTGTCGGAGAGATTTTATTCATCCCACAGGTTTGGTGACAAGACTACACCATTATTATACATTTCCTTAATAATCCTACTTCTATATTGTTACTTAGACTGGTAGTGCTGGGCCAGGGTTGGGAGAATCAGTTTTTAGACTTAGGGCAAGAAGTAGAAAAAATCTTTATTGCTTTGAAATTTTTTGGGAATGTGTGTGCATGGCTGTTATGATGGCAAAATTTTGGTGTGTGTTTTTGAATGTTCATCTTTATGCCTCAGTTTTAAAAACTAAGAGTTTTATTGGTAACCCCCTTAACTTGTAAAGTGATAGTATAGTATTATTTTCTTCAAAAATGTCACTTTTCAAGTGGCCACATGTGAGTCATCCCATGGCTGCCCTGGAAGAGAAGTTTCCTTCCAGGCAGCCAGGAGAGGAGCTTTAGAAATGCAAATTAACACTGATGGCCCAAAGCCTGCACAATGGACCAGGGGCTTCCTGCCTGCAGGAGGAATTGGGCTGATTCCCTCTGCCCCTCGGCCCAAGCTCTGCCTGCTTGCACAGATGGAATTTGCACAGATAAAGGCAGAGCCCATTGTGAGGATATCTGACTCTGCAGCAGAAACTGGTTGAGGTGCAAAGGAAAACAGAAAATAGGCTACGTCGCAAAAACTTCACTAAAACAAGATGGGGGGGGAATCATCCCTGTCCCCACTCCAACATGTGCTGTCTCTGTCTATGTTATATAGGCTGTATCAGACCACTGGGGTTTATTTGCTACCACAAGGTCAGAGAAATCAGTTGGGAATCCAAGTACGTGATGATTTAATGAGAAAAGCAGACAATTGATGCAGCCCTGGCTGAAGGGATCACACAGAAATGGGGAAAAGATGAACAACCACCAGAACAAATCCTGCAACACCATGGACCAGACCCTGGGAACCCTGATGAATTCATATCAGACACCAGGGAAACCATTTCTCATTTCAATGGCATAATTACATTACAGGATGTCATTGAAATAATAACCAACCAGACAGCTCCAGCTCCTGACCTTCCCCCCAACCAATCCACTCAGATGAGGAACACAACCTTTCACCATGGGTTGGGGTCAGATTACCTTTTAGCAGAAAAAGGAGAGGTTTGGGGAAAGTTAAATGATTCAAACCGCTGATGGAAAAGAGATCAGCAAGGAAAAGGTACAGAAACAGATAAAAAAGGAAATAGCAAAGCAGCTCATGTACTTGTCCAAACGTGGAAAGGATGGGAAGGGGACACGGTTTCGTGGTTCCCTCACGGACCATGGGTTAAACAAATGCTGTTTCTACTCTCATGTGTTACAGCAACTCTCATCTTTTTACCATGCACCACACCTTGCTGAGTGCAGCTCATTCAGCAGCTGAGCAAGGGGATGCAGGTGGCAGCCAGGCCTCCTGAGCCACAAACGGCTACAAAAGGACAGAGAATGAGGACACTGAGAGCAATCCCAAAACCTAAGAAGAACCAGGAAGATAAAACACAGGCAATGAGTGAATCTGCTTGGAGATAGGGACAGGGACTTGTACAAAAGGCAACAATGGGAGAAATCACCAGTTTCAGATAATGTTACTAATTGACAAGGACTGCTGCTCAGACCAAGTCCCGCTACATTCCTCAACTTCCAGAAGAACAAACACTTCACAGAGCCATGCATTCTCCAGAAGCCCATCCGGCCGCGACCGTCTCCGCCGCTCACAATGTCCCTCTGAGAGAGGTAAGGTGCTTTTCGCTCTGCTCTGGTGCCTGCCGAGAAGACGCAGCCAAAGCTTCGCACGGTTGGGCTGGAGGAATTCCTGGTGTTGCCCAGGCGCCGTCTGTCAGACAAGTGTGAAAGCGTTGCAGGTTGGGCAGCAGTGGTGTGTGGTGCATTGTAACTGTAACACGGAGAAGCTTAAAGGGATTTGAGGTGGCAATGCCCCTGTACCACGTACTTGTCCTTTGGGGTGCTTATTAGCACATTGGAAACAGGGAAACTTTGGGCAAGATTTACGTAAAGTTGATTGATTATTGTAATACATGGTGGCCAGGATATGACCTGGACTGTGGGGAAAAGTGGCCGAGAAATGGATCTTTGCAGTACAACACCATTTTACAGTTGATGTTGTTCTGTAAGCCAGAGGGAAAGTGGGATGAAGTTCCATACGTTGATTTGTTTTTCTATTTGTGAGACAAGCCAGAATGGCAGGCTGAGTGTGGATTGATGGCAGTTAAGGCACGTGTGAGTGATAAATGTGAGGTTTGTGTAAAAGGAAAAAGTTGTTTAGAGCACCTGGCATTAAAAGAACGTTTCTGTCAGGGGAAAAGAGATGGATGTTGATTTACAAGTGGTTTCAGCAGAACCAAAAGAACACGATTTTGTTTTGTCTGCCCCCACTTCACCCAATCCTATTTCACCTAACCCTATCTCACCTAATCCCACTTCACCTTGCCCTCTTTATCCTCCTCTACCACCTTCACCTGATCCTTCTTCACTGGGAGATATCCAAATCTAAACGTGATACAAGGAAATGTGAAAAATGCTGGGGAGGAAGATAGCAGTAGTGGGGTGATGATAATAAATCAGCAACACCGCTATCCCATCAGACTCGGTCACAGCTTGCTCCGGTTCTGGGTAGAATGGGAAAAGATTTGGGCAGACAAAGGCGGACTGTGATTGCCCCCTTGAGACAAGGAGTAGGAGTAGAAGGGCTGGTGTTTGTGGAAGTTCCTTTTTCACCTGCAGACCTGATAATTTGAAAACAATCAGCTGGAACTTAGAGAGAAAATCCTGATAAAGTAGCAGGGGTGGTAAAAATGATTATGAACACTCAGAATCCAGATTGGGATGATATACAAGTAATAGTTGAGAGTTTAATGGACTCTACTGAGAAAGAGATGGTGCTCAGAGCAGCCAAGGAGAAGGTGAGAGAAGATCTCAGAACAGGGCTGGTGACGGCGACTTTAGATGAGAACTTTCCAACCGAGGATCCAGGGTGGGATCCCAATGCCTTTGGGGACATGCGGAGGCTGAAGAGATATCAAGAGTGGCTCCAGACAGGGGTTTGGAATGCTATACCTAAGGCTATGAATTGGTCTAAATTGTATGAGGTAAGGCAGGAAAAGAAAGAATGCCCTGCTGCAATTTTGGAAAGGCTTAAGGAGGCAGCAAGAAAGTATACAGATCTTCAACTAGAAACAGAACAGCGAATGTTCAGCTTGCGTTCATTTTTCTTGGGCAGTCGCAGGATGATATTAGGAGAAAATTGTAGAAGTTAGAAGGAGAAGATTTAAGGAATTTGAATAAATTACTTGAAGTGGCTTGGAAAGTATACAATAACAGGGAAAAGGAAGCTAGTAAAAAGCAGCAGCAAAATCTTTTGGCAGTGATCCAAGGAAGAGAGAATCCAGGTTTCAGAGGATGTGGCAGAGGTGGTCGTGGACTGGGGAGGGGCGGACTTGGCAGAGGACGAGGGGGATGGGTTTTGCCAAGATTGGGGTTAAATCAGTGTGATTATTGTAGACAAGAGGGGCACTGGAAAAATGAATGCCCAAATTGGTTTAACCAGGGCAATCAGTTCAATCAGAATCAAGATGCTTCCAAATTAATGGTGCTGGGGGAGTACAGCAGCTGACTAGAATAGGAATGAAAACCAATACAAGAACCTTTAGTAACTATACAATTGGGAGATAAAGAAGTAAAATTTCTGGTGGATACAGGGGCTACATATTCTGTGCTAAATGATCTAAAAGGGCAAACTGGAGACAAAACAGCAACAATAGTTGGAGCCACAGGGAAGGAGGAGAATTGACCATTCCTGCAACCCCTGGATTTGTGTTTTGGAAACAAAGTGTTAACACATGAATTTTTAGATATGCCTGAGTGTCCAATTCCACTTTGAGGATGAGATTTATTAGCAAAACTTGATGCAGTGATAACTTTTGAAAATGGGGAGCTTTTCATGAAAATACCTGAATCAAAGACAGGATAAATCTTAATGATAAAAGAAAAACCAGTCCCTACTATCCCTCGGGAAGTAGAGGATGCAGTAATTCCCTCTGTATGGGAAACAGACATACCAGGAAAATCTAAGTTGGCACAACCAGTACATGTAGAATGAAAAGAAGGAGCAAAAGCTGTCCAGGTTAAACAGTATCCCATAAAGCCAGAAGCACAGCAAGGAATAGTAAAGATTATTGAAAAGTTTTTGAAGTACCAAATTTTAGAAGGATCTGAATCAGAAATTAATACATCAATATTTCCAGTGAAGAAACCAAATGGTGAGTACAGACTAGAACAGGATTTGAGAGCACTAAATGGAATAACTAAAGATATTTACCCAGTGGTAGCTAATCCTTACACATTGTTGACATCTGTGAAAAAGAAATAGAAATGGTTTACTGTAAGTGATTTAAAAGATGCCTTTTTCTGCATACCCCTTGACAAAGAAAGTAGGAAACTGTTTGCCTTTGAATGGGAAAATCCAGACATTGAAAGAAAACTCAGGTCACCTGAACACGACTCCCACAAGGATACAAGAACAGTCCAACCCTATTTGGAAGCCAGCTGGTGAAGGAGCTGGAGATTTGAACTGAGAATGGGCAAGTTCTGAGGGAGCAATACCTGCTGTTACAGTATGTTGATGATATACTGACAGCTACAGAAGAGAAAACAACCTGCAGAAAGGTAACAATTGAAATTTTAAATCAACTAGGAATGGGAGGATATAAAGTGTCTAAAGGAAAGGCACAAATTGCCCAACAGACTGTGATTTAGCTGGGATGTGAAATCTCACAAGGGCAATGTAAGCTGGGTACTAATCGTATTCAAGCTATTTGTGCCATTCCAAAATCCCAGAACCTGCATGAGCTGCGAGTTTTCCTTGGGATGACAGAGTGGTACCACCTGTGGATCATGGACTATGGACTAATTCCAAAACCCCTGTATGAAGCCCACAACCGCTTACCTGGGGCAAACCACAGAAGGAGGCCTTCCTCAAACTGAAGGAGGCTTTGACAACAGCTCCGGCGTTAGGATTGCCCGATTTGTCCAAAGATTTTCAGCTGTTTGTGCATGAAAGATCACACCCAGCACTGGGAGTGCTGACCCAACATTTGGGAAGCTGGAAAAGGCTGGTAGGCTGCTTTTCCAAACAACTTGACAACGAGAGTGCTGGATGGCCTTCATGCCTGCGGGCAGTTCCAGCCACTGTGATGCTGATCCAAGAAGCCAGGAAACTCACGATGGGTAGACACACAGATGTCTATGTGCCACACATGGTGACCGCTGTGTTAGAACAAAAGGGGGCCATTGGCTATCTCCAAGCAGGATGATGAAATTCCAGGTAATCCTGACTGAGCAGGATGATGTCACACTAAAGACAGCTAACCTCTTGAATCCAGCTTTGTTCCTTACCAGCAAACACATATGCCCAACGAGCAGAACTGGTTGCTTTAACCAGGGCATTAGAGATGAGTGAAGGGAACAAAGTAAATATCTGGACTGATTCAAAACATGCTTTTGGAGTGGTGCAGGTACACAGGGCACTGTGGAAAGAAAGAGGACTGCTGTCTCCTCAAGGTACACACATTAAACATCAAGATGCAGTCCTGAAATTAATAAAAGCAGTACAAAGGCCTGAGCAAGTAGCAATCATGCACTGCAAAGCTCACCAGTCAGGAAGCTCCAAAATTCATGAGGGAAATCGGAAAGCAGACTGGACAGCCCGACAAGCTGCTCAAGAAGTGCAAACTGCAATGGCATTGATACCTTTAAAAACTAATGTATCTCAATTCAATTTACCCCCAGAACCAAAATATTCAATAGAGGATGAGAAATTTGGATGCTCACTGAATGCACAGAAGAATTCAGAAGGGTGGTATGTGACTACACAGGGACAAGTAGTGGTACCCCCCTTGATAATGACAGAAGTTCTACAAATTAAACATAACAAATATCATTGGAGTACAGAGACATTGGTGAAATTGTTAAAACAAAGTTTAATTTCAGTATGGATGTTAACAATGGCAAAATCAGTAATGTCAAAATGTGTAATTTGCTTAAAGAAAAATCTAGTGGCTAGACAACAGGCACAATTAGGGAAAATTCGGGTAGGAGTAGAACCAGGAGATTATTGGCAAGTAGATTTTGTAGAATTACCAAGAACTCGAGGATACAAATATCTATTGGTAGGGCTTGACACATTTTCAGGATGGCCAGAAGCTCTTCCCTGTTGCACAAATCAAGCAAAGGAGACAGTCAAGTGGTTACTGCAAGAAACCATTCCAAGATTTGGGGTGTCTCTAGGAATATCATTTCCATACACCATGGAGACCCCAATCCAGTGGACAGGTACAGAGGATGAATCAGACATTGAAGAGGCAAATCAGCAAAATATGCCAAGAGGCTAAATTGCAGCAGCCACAAGCTTTACCAATAGCACTGCTGAGGATTTGGATAAAGCCTAGAAGCGGGATGTCAGTCAGTCCTTATGAGATATTGGATGGGAAACCATATGAATCCCCTCAACCTAATCCAAATGTACATGTTACAGGGAAGCAAGAGGTGTAGAATTATGTTCTGTCTCTTGGAAAAGCTCCAGCTCGACTTCGGAGCACCCTTGTGTGGAACAGGCCGCTGACTCTTGAGAATCCAGTTCATGACATCCCTTCGGGAGATGAAGTGTACGTTAAAAGCTGGAACGAAGAACCATTAAAAGAAAGGTGGAATGGACCCTATCAGGTACTGTTAACTATCTTGACAGCAGTCAAAGGAGCTGGACTGGATCCCTAGATACATTACACCAGAGTGAAGAAGGTTTCCCCTGCACTGTGGACTGCACAAACTGTAGGGCCAACAAAGCTGCAGATAAAGCGGGTTTGATTGTTTCAAATGTCTAGGTTGCTGGTGACTGTAATGGGGATTATTTTATGGCCTTCACTGCCATCAGTTGGAATCAATGTTACCTTGGGATGTGAAATGCAAAAGGATCAGCTGAGAACTCTTCATTTTAGAATGAAGAGGGATGTGGGGGTGCAGCCAGAAACACAAGTGATAAAAGTCTCTAATACTATTCAGGCAGAAAATGGGATGATTGGATTAATGAAAGATTTTGCCAACACGCAAAACACCAGCAAAATAACTGCCTGTCTGCCAATACCAAAGGCAGCAGGAGACCAAATAAATTGGGGAATTATAACATCAAAATTACCTGAAATGCAAGAGAATAAAAATGAAAATGTGAGCTGTGTATTGCAAATAGATTACGAGTACCAAAATAAGACAGTGTTTGAAAATGCTGTGAAGCCAAAGTATTCATCTAGATGGGATTGTCATGAAAATGGAGGAAAGTATGAACCAAAACTAGGCTGGGATGGGGGATTAGGGAATTATGGATGGTGTTATGAAAAGATAGGAAAGGTCATTAAAGAAAAGATTTCAGTATCAAAGTGGAAGTGTGAAGGACAGGAAGGAAAAGATCGGGCTGAAGCTTGGGACAGTGCATGGTCAATGAGTGTGCTTCAGAAATTCCAATCTATGGCAGCTAGCCCTTGGTGCATTAAGTGGGAAGGCTCTGAAAATGAAACAGATCCAGGGATATGGAACACTGCAACCAGTAGTAGAATGGAGGCAGACAAAGTGAATTGGTGGGTATGGAACAAAACTTAGGACTGTACTTCTGATGATGAAGAAATAAAACAAATGCCACCACTCGCGGTAGCTCTGCAAATTGGATGTGCCTGCAGAGGAATCAAACATAAACAAGGTGAAATAAATGACAAGACAGGACAAATGATCCAAAAGGTAATATGTAGCACAAGTACAATTCAGAGTCCAGGCCAATTTGGATGGGCAGCAAGCGATGGCACCTGGACAACACATTTGCCTGTAGGTGAAAAAGTAAAAGAGATTACTTTAGGCCTCCCCACCTTATGCCCAATTTGGAAAAGGTCCCCATTCAAGGGAGAGCATGAACTTCTGCAAATAAGGAGAAGATGAGAATTTCAGGAAAACAAAGCTGAAGATGAAGAAAGATGGCAGGAAACCTCCAGCAGTGTAAAATTTGAGTGGGTTCTGGAATCCTTGTTTGGTCCAATAGCAAATTATAACAATAGAAAGATGTTGTACAAACTTACAGGTCAGGTAGAAAGAGACTGGCAAGAGTTACCAAAGAGGGATTTAGAGAGCTAAATGTACAATTACAAGCCACAACTAAAATGACCCTGAAAAACAGATTGGCTTTAGATATGTTATTGTTGAAAGAACACGGAGTATGCAGGTACCAAAAAGGACAAATTGATCACTGCTGCATCCACATCCCAAATGGAACTGCAGATGTAGAACATGACATTAATCCGTTAAAACCCATAGAACATGAAGCACAGAAAGAGAGGGAAGATCTCACCACAAGTTGGGTAGATAAAATTTCTGAAGGGTTAGGATGGAACGTGAGCTCGTGGATCAAATCTATTCTTGAGAGTCTGATAATCCTACTAACTGTGTTCTTAGCAATCTGGTTAATCTGTGCAGTTCTGAAAGGAGAGATAAAGAAAAGAGTATCCTGGAACCAGAAGATAATAAAGGCACTGACACGGGACAGAGATCCACATCCGCATTTGTCATCTCCAAGTCCTCCAGAGTGTAACAACGCTTACGACAACTGTGGATTTGAAGATGAACATCAAGTATAAACTCAGAAAAAGGACTGCATATAGTGAAAGCATTACACTTATTATAGTAAAGTGAAATATTTTCAAAGTGGGGAAATACATTACTATGGGGTTAAATGTTTCTGAAAATGTTTCTTAAAATCATGTAGAGGTAGGCCACAAGAATACTTGGTATTAGGAATGGACTAGCAAGCTGAAATGTTTACAGTAATGGGAACTGGTACTTGGGGTCTCCAAGATACCCACCCAGAGATAAGATTCGGACGTGTTCGTGCAAAGATGAGCTAATTCTCATGAAGCAATATAGATAAAGTTAATGAAGATTTATTAATGAAGCAATATTGATAAGGTTCTTACAATGACTACTGCTACAGCTGAAATAAGAGAAATATGTGCACTTTGGACAAAGACAACGGAACTAGATTTGGGTTGCTGATACCCCCAGTTCCCACACACTTCAATAAAGCACCTGCATACAGTCAATCTACAATTATGTGTTTTCCTGAACGCTAACAAAGACAGATCAAAAACTTCCAAAACACCAAAAATCTGATATACCCCCAAAACAGAAATATTCAGCCCCCACAAAAAAACAAAGCACCAACATTTAGCCCAATAAAGCTCAGAAATTCCAAGATTCAGTCCCGTGAAAATCATGGATCTCCCTGCCCGGGCACTCGCTGCATGGGGGGGTGAGGGGGGCAATGAGGCCGCGCCGGAGCAGGGGGTGCCTGAGAGAGGCCCCGAGCCCGGGGGAAGCCCCTGCAGAGCCATGGAAGTGGCTCCTGGCCGGACTCGGGGATCCCCCTGGCGATCCCCTCTGGAGCAGCCTGGTCCTGAGGGACTCTGGCCCCTGGCAGGGACCCCAGGCTGCAGCAGGACAAGGATTCCTGTCCCCCAGGGGGAGGCAGTGACATGACCTGACTGTGACCCCCATCCCTGTGCCTCTGGGCGGGGAGGGGGACGGAGAGGGGCAGAAAGTTAAGCCCGGGAAGGAGGGAGAGCTGGGCGGAAGATGGATTTCCGTAAGAATTACTTTACTTCTCATTTTCTTGTCCTGACATGTTGGACAATAAATTCAATTTAATTTCCCCAAGTCAGGTGTGCTGTGCCCGTGACCAAGGATTGAACTGTCCCCACCCTCATCCAGACCCCCGAGCCTTTCCTTGTGTGTTCTGCTCCCCGCCCGGGACAGGAAGGAGAGTCACAGAGTTTTGGCCTCGCTCCGGCATAGCCCTGCTCCATCCCGGACTCACCCCCAGCTCGCAGCGCCCTCAGCTCCCGGGCACCCCGAGCTCCCGGCGCTTCAGCGCAGCGGCGCTTCCTTGGCCTCCTGCCCGGGCCGGGCCCAGCGTCGGGGCCGCTCCTCAGCCCAGGCTAACGAGAAATGGCGGAGCTCAGCCCAAGGCAGGCGAGGCCGTGCCGTGTGCAGAGCCCGCCGCTGGCTGCGATTGGCTGCTTCTGCCGTCACTCGTGGCTCTGGCGCGCGCTGATTGGGCAGAGCGGGGACAAGCCCGGCCCCGCTGGCGCCCCCAGGGCGGCCGTGGGGCAGGAGAGCCGCCATTGCCGGAGCGTCTGTGCGGGCCCGGGAGGGGGCGGCAGGGAGCTGTGGCGGGTGGCTTGTGCCGTGGCCGGCCCGTGTTGGCCCTGGGCTGAGGGCGCTGCGGGAGCGGCTGCCCGCGGTCTCCTTGCCGCTGGGGCCTCGGCAGGAGGCGGTGGCGGAGCAGCGCTGGCTCGTCCCGCTTCGTGTCGGGAGGCCGGAGGTGGCTGCGCTGTGCCCGGGACGCTGCGCTGGGGCCGCCTCCGAGCTCCGCCGCCGCCTCACCGGGCTCCGGCCGCTGCTGCCGCCGCTGCCGGGCCCGCACAGACTCTCCGGCAATGGCGGCTCTCCTGCCCCACGGCCGCCCTGGGGGCGCCAGCGGGGCCGGGCTTGTCCCCGCTCTGCCCAATCAGCGCGCGCCAGAGCCACGAGTGACGGCAGAAGCAGCCAATCGCAGCCAGCGGCGGGCTCTGCACACGGCACGGCCTCGCCTCCCTTGGGCTGAGCTCCGCCATTTCTCGTTAGCCTGGGCTGAGGAGCGGCCCCGGCGCTGGGCCCGGCCCGGGCAGGAGGCCAAGGAAGCGCCGCTGCGCTGAAGCGCCGGGAGCTCGGGGTGCCCGGGAGCTGAGGGCGCTGCGAGCTGGGGGTGAGTCCGGGATGGAGCAGGGCTATGCCGGAGCGAGGCCAAAACTCTGTGACTCTCCTTCCTGTCCCGGGCGGGGAGCAGAACACACAAGGAAAGGCTCGGGGGTTTGGATGAGGGTGGGGACAGTTCAATCCTTGGTCACGGGCACAGCACACCTGACTTGGGGAAATTAATTGAATTTATTGTTTAACATGTCAGGACAAGAAAATGAGAAGTAAAGTAATTCTTACGGAAATCCATCTTCCGCCCAGCTCTCCCTCCTTCCCGGGCTTAACTTTCTGCCCCTCTCCGTCCCCCTCCCCGCCCAGAGGCACAGGGATGGGGGTCACAGTCAGGTCATGTCAGTGCCTCCCCCTGAGGGACAGGAATCCTTGTCCTGCTGCAGCCTGGGGTCCCTGCCAGGGGCCAGAGTCCCTCAGGACCAGGCTGCTCCAGCGGGGATCGCCAGGGGGATCCCCGAGTCCGGCCAGGAGCCACTTCCATGGCTCTGCAGGGGCTTCCCCCGGGCTCGGGGCCTCTCTCAGGCACCCCCTGCTCCGGCCCGGCCTCATTGCCCCCCTCACCCCCCCATGCAGCGAGTGCCCGGGCAGGGAGATCCATGATTTTCACGGGACTGAATCTTGGAGTTTCTGAGCTCTATTGGGCTAAATGTTGGTGCTTTGTTTTTTTGTGGGGGCTGAATCTTACTATTTTGGGGGTATATCAGATTTTTGGTGTTTTGGAAGCTTTTGATCTGTTTTGATGTTTGGAGGATGTTTGTGCTGAATATTAGTGTCCTGGAGTTTCTTCCAGACACAAGATGCCAAATGAATTTCTGAGATGACCTTGGGCAAGGTGGAAACCCCAGCCCCAGGCACTCTCCTCTTGTTTTTTCCCTTAAACCAGGATTTCTTATTCCTAAGCCGTGGCTGGATGGAGGAGAAGGAAAAGCCCCAGAGATCCCACACAAGGAGGGTCTGCAAACCCAGCCCAGGGAGCTGCGGGGAGGAAGGATCCCCCCTGTGCCAGGAAGGCGGCTGGAGATCCAGCCAGAGCTCAGAGCTGGGGGAGAAGCCCCACAGGTGCTTGGAATGTGGGAAGGGATTCAGCAGGAGCTCCCACCTGATCCGGCACCAGAGCATCCACACTGGGAAAAAGCCCTATGAGTGTGGGGAATGTGGGAAGAGCTTCTGTGACCTCTCCAACCTGTTGAATCACCAGAGGAGCCACACAGGGGAACGGCCCTACACCTGCTTGGAATGTGGGAAGAGCTTTGGCTGGAGCTCCAATCTGAGGACACACCAGCTCATCCACACTGGGGAGAGGCCCTACGAGTGTCCCGAGTGTGGGAAGAGGTTTAAGCGCAGCTCCCATGTCCTCCTACATGAGCGGATTCACACAGACGAGAGGCCCTTCCGCTGCCCCGACTGCGGGAAGAGCTTCAACCGCAACACCCACCTCACTCTCCACCGGCGCATCCACACTGGGGAGAGGCCCTACGAGTGTCCCCAGTGTGGGAAGAGCTTCTCACAGAGATCTAACTTGACCCAACACCAACGGAGGCACCAGTAAGGGAAGCCCTGCGAGTGCCCCGAGTGCGGGAAGAGCTTCGTGCGCTGCTCCAGCTCCATCCCCCATGGGAGGATCGGCATTGGATGATCCCCAGTGAACCCCATTGGGCAGAGCCCTGGTGATCCGTGGTCCTGGTGATCCATGTTGGGAAGACACCTGGCTGGGAGGCTCCACATCTTCCTGGCTCCCTGTGGACACCTGGATCAACACCGGAGCAGGAACATCCATTGGGACACAGACATAGGGAATTCCTTTGGGAGAGTGGATTTGTTGATTTTCATGGCAAAAAAGTATTTTGCTTTCAGTCCAATCTTCTACTGCCATCAAGGAATACTGGATGCTCTTGGAGATCTTTTCCCACCTCAGTCAAGGGTGTTTTCCTCAGCCAAATGTTGATGAACTGGGGCAAAGACCAAGATTTTGGAGGTAGTGGTGTGGAAAGCCCTCCAAAAAATGCTCTTCCCTCCCACCAGTCATGTGGGTCCTCAGCTGGCAGAGACACAAAAACCCTTTCCTTTTGGCTTTGATTGGCTTTTGATTTTTCTTTATCCTTTCAAAATATCTAACTTCTGATTAAAAATAAAGACATTGAAGTAAGACACAGGTGAGGACATTGAGGGACATGGACATGGTGGGCCATAGACATGGGGAGTGACATGGGGACACATGGAGAGGGATGAGGACGTGGCCATTCATGGGGACATGGGGAGACACTGGCACTGATGGAAACGTTGGGGACAATGCCAGGGATGGAAACATGGTGGGGACACAGCCACAGGTGAGGACATGGGGGGCCATGGCCAGTGACATGTGGGGACATGGCTGTGGCTGCTGCCATGGGGGGAACTTGCAGGGGCTGTGGGGGATGCTGGGTTTGAGGGAGTTGAGGGTTCCTGGCAGGGACTTGGGGCTTGCTGAGGGCTTTGGGGAGCCCAGGCCGAGCGGCTGCGGCTGCGCTGGGAGCCCCTGGCGGAGGTTCTGGGGCAGCTGCTCAAGGACCCCCTGGCCTGGAGCCCCAGCCGGGCATTGGGCTCCTGGAAGGGAATGAACGTCCTTGTGCCCAGGAGGGAAATCCCAGCACCTCCAGGGTGTGGGAGACAGCTGAGAGGCTACAGCAGGGAGGGGAAAGCCAGACAGAGCTGTCCCCCTCCAGAACTGCACCCCAAAAATCCCAAAACTCAGGGATTGCTCCCAGGAAAAAGCTGCCAGAATCTGCTTGAATTGAGTGAAAGGGGGGATAGGAGAGGTGGGGTGGTGGATTGGTCAGCAGTGGGGCAGGGGTGGAGGAGCAGGGGAAAACCCCATTTTTCCAATTCCTTCACGCCCCATGGGAGGAGCCAGGATGGAACCAGGGCAGGCCAAGCTGGGGCAGTGCTGGGCTCTTGGCATGGTCCAGGTACCACCCATGCACCCCCTCCCCAAATTTCCCTGGTGGCTTCAGGGGTCCCAGTGCTTTTTAGGGTTTGCTGGGTGCCATGCTGGAGTTGGGTGTCTCCCAAGGAGTCCCCAGAATAGGATGACACATGGAGGATCCATCACGGGGCAGGGTCTGTCCCTGACAGGGTATACCCATGGCGTCTCCCCAAGTCCCTCCCCACTGCCCCCCATAAACGGGACAGAGACGAACTGGGAAGCTTTACTGGGAGCACTGGGAGCAGCCTGGCAGGGGCAGAGTGACAGCAGGGTTGGGAGGACACACGACCCCTCCAGAATCACTGCAGGGATGGAGCGGGGGCTCCTGGCCGGGTGCAAGGCCACGGGGAGGGGCTGCGACCACCAGAGGCTCAGGAGCTCTGTGGGCAGAGAAAAGGGGGTGACATCAGGCTGGGGGCCCCGGGGGAGCACACACGTTCCAGGAGAGGGAGGATTTGATCCCCAGGACCCCCCCTCACCTTCTTGCGCAGGCAGAAACTGAGCCCTTGATCCCTATCAGCATCTTGCTGCGGGTAGAGTCTGGTGGCATCTCTGGGGGGTCTGCAGGGGTCAGGATCTCCCCCAAAAACTCTCTGACACCCCAAGCCCTTCCAAGCACCCTTCCACTCTCGTCCACCCCACCCAGGACCTCTGAAACCTTCTCCCAGGACCCACCAGAGCCCCTCCTGTTCCTCTCAGGATCCCACAGCCCCCTCCCAGTTGCCCCCCTCTGCCCCAGGACCTCCAAACCCTCTCCCAGTTCCTTCCCAGCGCCACCAGGACTCATCAGGAACCCTCTCAGTCTCTTCCCAGCACAATGAACCACATCCCAATCCCTGCTTTCCAATCCCCAATCCTCTTCCAGCCCCTCCAGGCTCACTCAAATCCCTCCCAGTTCTACACAGCACCCCCAAACTCCTTTCCACTTTCCACCAGGACCCCCAGAACCCCATCCCACCCTCCCCAACATCCTTCAAACCCCTTCCCAGCCATTCTTGACCCCCAAACCCCTCTCCCAGTTTAAATCAGTCGATCTCAAACTCCCGCTCAGTTCCTCCCAGCACACCCCAATCCCCCTCCCAGCCCCCCCCAGTGCCTCCCCTTCTGTTAGTGTTCAGGAAGACACATAATCACGGCATGATTATATGAAGGTGCTTTATTGAAGAGCTCTGGGTGTCAGGGGTACACATACCTAAATCTGACCCGATTTAGTTTTGAGTTGAACATATTTTGTACTCTATTCTTTTGCAACTTACATATGAATTATTAAACGGACATTGTTCTATTGTATGCATTGTTTTTACCCAAGCATGGATTTCTCATGATCCACCTCAGCCCCCTGACATTGTTCCTCATGTTCTTTAAACAATAATTATATCTAATCACATCCAAAAATTGTATCATTTATCATCTACTGATTACACAGGTGCAGTTTGACCTGATCTTTAGCAAGCACAAGGCCTAACATTTCCCAGGGCCTACTTTTCCCAGGGCTTTCCAAACCTAACTTTCTTTCTAAGTCCCCAAATTTTCTAAGATTTTAAGACCTTTTACTATCATTCCCGCCTTTGAAAGCATTTTCACTTCACTATAAGTGCAAATGTTTTTACTTGATACACTCCTTTGTTTCTGAGTTTATACTTGATGTTCTTTGAATCCTTGATTGATGTAAGCGCTGTCCTGGATGTTGTCACGAACTGGAGAACCAAAAGATGGTGGGGGTAGATCTCGTGTCAGTGCCTTTATTATTTTCTGGTTCCAGGACATTTTCTTCTGTATTTCTCCTTTTAAGAGGCTATAAACTAACCAAATTGCTAAGAATACAATTAGTAAGATTATCCCACTCTCAATGATAGATTTAATCCATGAACTCACATTCCACCCTAACCCTTTGAAGATTTTGCCTGACCAACTTGTCGACAAAACCTTTTGCTCTTCCTGTGCTTCGTGCTCTATTTGTTGCAACTGATAGATGTCATATTCTACATCTGCAGTCACATTTGGGGTGTGGATGCAGCAATGATCAATCCGTCCCTTTAAAAAAACTCACACACTCCATGCTCTTTCAGGAGTAGTAAATTGTAATTGTACGTTTGGTTCTTTAAATCTTTCCCGGGTGACTTTTGCTAATTTATCTACCTGACCTGTTTCTCTATTCTGATAGTTTGCTATAGGACCAAGCAAAGACTCCAGGGCCAACCCAAATTTCACTCTACTAGAAGGTTCTTGCCAAGTGTTATCTTGATTCTGTTCCTACCCTAATCCTTCCTAGCTGTGCCTGTGTCTAGCCACTGAGTTGATTTTGCCATTGTTAGCATCCGTACCGAGATTAATTTTTGTTTTAGCAATTTCACCAATGCCTCTGCACCCCAATGACATTTGTTATGTTTAATTTGTAGAACTTCTCTCATTATCAAGGGGGTTAACACTATTTGTCTTTGTGCAGTTACATACCACCTTTCTGAATTCTTTTGTGCATTTAGCAAATGTCCCAATTTCTCATCTTCTATTGAATATTTTGGTTTTGGAGGCAAATTGAATTGACATACATTAACTTTTAAAGGTATCAATGCCATTGTTGTTTGCACTTCTCGAGCAGCTTGTCGGGCTGTCCAGTCTGCTTTTCGATTTTCCTCACAAATTTTGGAGTTTCTTGATTGGTGTGCTTTAGAGTGTATAATTGCTACATCTTCAGGTTTTGTACTGCTTTTATCAATTGCAAAATTGCATCTTGATGTTTAATGTGTGCCTTGAGAAGACAGCAGTCTTCCTTGTTTCTACAGTGCTCTGTGTACATGCACCACTCCAAAAGCATACTTTGAGCCAGTCCATATGTTTACCCTTTTCCCTTCACTTAATTCTAGTGCTCTGGTTAAGGCAACCAGTTCTGCCCTCTGGGCAGATGTATTTGGTGATAATGCTTTTGCCTCCACTATTGTACTGACTGTTGTTACCGCATATCCAGCGTATCTGGTCCCGTTCTCCACGAAGCTGCTTCCATCTGTGAATAGCTCTCACTCTGGTTTCTAGAGTGGGATGTCTTTCAGTGTTGGAGTCTGAGATACAGACTGTGTGCCCTTGTTTTTAATATTTAGTTCTAGGATTCAAGGAAACACTGAATTTCATATAATATGAAATTCATGTGCATGTTTTCATGGTGATACATGAAAACAAATGCTAAAGTTAGATAGGAAAGGTAGGTGTGTAGATTAGAAAGTTTCTTAAATCACTGGGTGAAAAAGTAGTTTAGAGAACAAGAGACAAGATGGAGGATTTAGGGTGTTGTCTCTTGTCCTTCTTCTTTCTTCTTCATGTTCTTCTCCTGGGGGTGTTTGGGTAGTAGTAGGTGATTGGGTAGAAAATGTTGCAGTGCAGTGCACAGGTGTTGGGTCATTGGGTCACTAAAGAAAATAGCTTGGTTGGCGTCTGTTAATTGGGTAAATGGACATATAAAAGACCTTGAAGAAGATCTTTGTTGGCCATTTTACCCCTTTTCTATCATAGTGCACATAACTCCTTGTACCTTGTAATACTGATAAGAAAAAATAAACAACTGAGACCGAATGAGAGAAAACCAGCCTCCCTCTCATCAATCTTCAGTTGAAAGGGAAAAAGAACCCAAATCCAAAAGTCCATAAAGAGACAAATGGCTCCCAAACTTGGGGCACTTTGAACTGAAGGCTCCTGTTGGAAAAAAAAAAAAAAAGGAAAAAAGAGAAGACAGCGGAAAGCTGGAAAACTCCCTGGAAAGGGGAAAAATATGATCTCGGTAATCCCGGTGCTGGTGAGAGCGGACAAGCCAAGCCAGATGTCTGTGAGCTGTGGAACGGATCACGGAGAGAGGAGCTGAGAGAAAGCTGACCCTGAGGTCAGGTAAGCCATCAAAAGGGAGCAAAAATATGGGAAACATGTCCAAACCTGAGGGGGAGGTTTTGGCTATTTTGGAAGCTATGGTAAAGGAGCACCCGATCTCTGTGTCCACGGAGGAGCTTGAAAGCCTTCTATCCTGGGTACGGGTAGAATTCCCTAACGTGGATTCAGAGAAAATTTTTACCCCAGCCTGTGGGAGATGATAAACGTGAGAATATATGAAAAAACCACTCTAAGAGACCGGGCAGCGACTGAACTTCTAATGGCTTCTGCAGTGATTTATGAAGTCATCACCAGTAAATGGGACTCTGAAACTCAGGCAAGGGACACGATGGGTCCAGAAAAACAGAAGGGTTTGTTTCAGTCAGATGTGGAATGCTTGTTACCGCAAGCTGTAAAGTCTGTGGCGCCCTTCCTGAAATCTACCTTAGGAAAGAGAATGTCTAAGCCTGTTGAAAGCCCAGAAAAACAACTATACAGAGACGAGGAGGTGATTCTAAAACACGGGCAGAATCTGCAAAAAGGGGTCTTAGAGCTTTTGCAAGAGTGTCTGGGTTCTCTTGGAGCTGTTCCAGCACCCGGTATGCTGTTGCAGGCAGAAGAGGGAGGGGAAATGACAGCCGAGTCCCTTTCCGGCCCTAGGGGGGTGGAGGGGACAGCCCTGTCCCCCCTGGGAGGGTACGGGAGGGTTTGGCCCGACCCAGAGCGGTCCGGGACCTCCACGGGCATGGTGGCCCCTCTACCCCGCCTGCCAGGGGTGGGCTTGGAGCCACAGCTGTCAGTCAAAGTGACGTCAGCAGTGACGCAACCACAGCCGCAGCTCCAGACCCCGCCTGCGGCACCGCCCCCAGGCCAGCCCTCATCAGGGGTGCCCATGACGTCACAGGGAGGCGCGGTGACATCACAGGGAGGCGTGGTCCCGTCCCTCCGTGCCCAGCTCGGCGCGGGGGGCAGGCATGCGCACAAGCGGAGCCGCAGCCTGCGCCGAGCGCTGCAGCGGCACTTTTAAAATTGAATTCGCTTTGCAATACAGCTGCAGCAGAGCAACAACAGCTTGGATAAACAGCAGCTTCACCACAGCAGATAGATTCACTGGATACCACACAAAGCCAAGAGTCTTTTGAGCACAGCCGTGGTAATGCACAGTTCTTTCAGCCTACAAATCCTCCCACAGACATGGACACAGGGTTACGGGACATGTCAATACAAAGTCCAGTATTTCTGGAATGGTTTCAGAAAAATAGCCGAAAAGTAAAAATCAAAAGCATTGTAAGATGCATTACTGACTAATCTGCAAATCATTGCAGTCAGTTAAGCTTCAGAGAGAAGCCCTTATTGAAGTGCCTTCAAAAATGGATCAAAAAGTTTAAAAATGTGGCATAATAGAATACATATGGATGTTGTATTTCTAATGATACCTGTTGGTTTTGTTTTTACAGAATAACATAGAAAATGATATTTATGCATCCCAAGAAATTTAAAAGATTTTTCTTCCTTTTCAGTATTCCTAATACATGAAAGTTTTGAAAATGTTATCTTCTCTATACATCTACTGATAATGTAATATTGTATGATATGGAGTGATCAAGTATTATTACTAAAGTTACAGTTAACTTCTGCATGATGCATTTCTTTAAAATTAAGTTGAAAGATCATATGATAAGCCTACAGAAAAATGATTTAATGACAGGTTTCTTTCATTTTTAACCTTTCCTTTCATCTGAGTAAGTGTATTGTGGATTTAGTTCAATACAGTTTTCAGTAATCTGAAAGTTATGTTAACCATATATTACCCATTTCCTTGGGTTTTTTTTACAATTTTAATAAGGAAATTTTAAGATGAGTCTTTTGTTATAAAAAAAACCCAAAAAAACCAAAAACATGTATAACAGCATATATACCAATTTAGATTTTAGATTTTAGTTAAAAAGTTAGACTTAATGTTTCTGAAAAGTACTACAAAAGCTGAATGACAAATTGCCAAATCTGTGTTGTTGTATTTTTTTCTAGTAAAATTACATTCTAAAAATCCTAACAAATGTAAACATATACCAAGCAAATTCTTGTTACGAATGGGTAGTTTTAATAACATCTGCAGTTATTATGAATTATTCTCAAAATCAGATAACATAGAATAGTGATATATTTGTTGCATCCCTATAATCTCTATGATGAATCAATGTTCCTGTTATATTGTGTTCAAAGAAGTGTATACCAAACTTTTGGTTGCCTTTTTTTATAATAACAGAGTAAGATTAAGTTGTGTTTTCATCTGATATAGATTAACTGTTAATAAGATTAAGCAAAGTTAAACTTCACTGTTTAAATTTAAGTATTTTTAACTTAAATTATAACTTTGGTATTTTTTGACGTTAAGTTTTGTTACTTCTTTTTATCATAATTAATTTTTAACAAGTTTAAAATTTAAATTGCTTCATGTCTTATTGAAAACATTTGTTTAAACTACATAGCTATTTTCCTAGAGAGATGAAGAAACAGCTGTGGTAAAACAGTGGTGAACACCTGCTTAAGAACAGAGGTGAATGCAATTTGTAACCCTCTTGATTTCATTGGAAGTTCTATTGTTTGTTATAATCTCTGCAGTTTTAATTTTCTATAAGTTGCACGAAAAAATAGTGATTGTTATTTACAAAAAATTTAAAAGTTTTTCACTTTAATTCATTTTTAGTCCTCAAGACATGAATGTTTTAAAAATATTATCTTGATTTCCTCAGACACTGATGACATATTCATTCTATAATGTAAATTTGTAGATTTCTAAGATGAACATTATCTATAAAGTGTTGTTGTATTTAAAGCCAGCTTTATACATATTTTAATATATCTTTGTGTAATTACCTTTTAGACACATGTCATTTGAGATTTTTTTGTTTTCTAACTACAGATGCATCTTGGTAAATAAGTTATGCAGCTGCTTCTATACAGAGTTTTTTTGTGTTGGTTTTTACTGTTTTCCTTGTTTAAGAAGATTTGCATTTGCCTAATCCAGTGTATCTTTATTATTTTAGTTTCCAAAATTCTAAGAAAATGTGTCATGGTTGAAAGTTAAGTGTTATGAAAGAAACTTCAGATTAAACCAACTGCTGAATGGTTTAATTAGTCAATTACCTAAGACATCTGATCATTTGTTTTATACAAATGCCTTTTAAAAGTTTGCTGTGTTTTAAGCATCTTATAGTTGTTATTTTTAAACCCCTTGCTTTGAAAATTACTTAAGAGACATCTTTCCAGATGAGACCTAAGGCTCTGGCCAAGTCTTGACTTTACCTGGATGGAGAATTTACCAATAAACCCAGAAGTTTTCTGCATCAAAACAATATTCAGGTCAATTTGACTTGGCAATTAGTGAATTAATATAGCAGCTGGATTTTACAGTGGGCTTGGAAAATTGTTATCCGGACATGATTTTCCAATCTTCCATTGATTTATCAGCTGTGGCAGACTCTGGGATGAGAGTATATATTTAGTACATTTAGCAATTCATATTACAGATTATTTAGATAAGTTTAATATTGCATAATATTAATTATGCATCTTCTTAATAAGTTTTTAATTTCTGTAAAAATATTATTTCCTATATGTGTATACATGTGCAAGTATTTTACTTTGATAGTTTTCCATTGTCCTAACAAAAAAAACCCCAGATATCTTACTTAATTATAAAAAAAAGGGGGGGAACCAAGGCTATGCCTCAGAAGTATAAAAACCTTATATATCTTAAATTTTTGGAAAAAGCATAAAGATCTTATATCTATTACAAATAATTCTTGAACAGTCCTTTTAAACAAGTCTGTTACAAAGCCAATTCCATCAATTATCAGGTATTGTTCTAACAGTACTCAAGCAAAGTTGAGAGAGAGTTCTTTAGTTCTGGTCAAAAGTTCAGTAGGAAGAAAATTAAAAATTCATTTCAATTAATAATTTGGAGGAAAGTCTATGTTTTTGTATTCACAGGTTCAAAACAGAAGTAACTTCCTAGAGAAGAACGTGGAAACTCATCAGCTGCAGAGACAAGCAGACAGCCCAAAGAGCAGAAGAGCGAGCACGCTGATGTGAACTGTATCAGGACCACAGTTGACAGCTGAACAGCTTGGATCCCACATGCAAAAGCAATGGACTTTGGGTTTCATGTGAAAGAGTGGGAAAATTAATATTGTAAAGCCTCATTTGTTAAAACATGAGTGAAGGAAAAATAACCCTTCTTGAAAAGTAATCCAAGAAAATATTTAGGTTGATTTTTTTTATTGTTTTTTTTTTAAAAAAAAGAGAGGGGCAGATGTTGGAGTCTGAGATACAGAGTGTGTGCCCTTGTTTTTAATATTTAGTTCTAGGATTCAAAGAAACACTGAATTTCATATAATATGAAATTCATGTGCATGTTTTCATGGTGATACATGAAAACAAATGCTAAAGTTAGATAAGAAAGGTAGGTGTGTAGATTAGAAAGTTTCTTAAATCACTGGGTGAAAACGTAGTTTAGAGAACAAGAGACAAGATGGAGGATTTAGGGTGCTGTCTCTTGTCCTTCTTTCTTCTTCATGTTCTTCTCCTAGGGGTGTTTGGGTAGTAGCAGGTGATTGGGTAGAAAATGCCGCAGTGCAGCACACAGGTGTTGGGTCATTGGGTCACTAAGGAAAATAGCTTGGTTGGCATCTGTTAATTGGGTAAACGGACATATAAAAGACCTTAAAGAAGATCTTTGTTGGCCATTTTACCCCTTTTCTATCATAGTGCACATAACTCCTTGTACCTTGTAATGCTGATAAGAAAAAATAAACAGCTGAGACCGAACGAGAGAAAACCGCCTGCCTCTCATCAATCTTCAGTTGAAAGGGAAAAAGAACCCAAACCCAAAAGTCCAAAATGAGACAGTGAAAAAAGCAAAAACAAGATAAAACCTGTGTTTGTGGCACATCCATATATTAATGCTGCCTGTTACAACCACAGTAATTTTATAAAAGTATAAAAAAGATCCCAAAGAAAGAATTAGACAAAATGAATAAGTAGTGTGAACAGTTGGAACAGCAGTATAGCAACTGAGATTGGCCAACCTTAACTAAAATATTTTTGTAGGTTTAATGCAAGAAGTAGTTATAGAATTAAAGTTATTTAAATGTTAAATTTGTGAAAGACTTAAAATAGCTAAAAAAATAGCTGTGGGAAAGTGAGAGTCTAGCTCCAGACCAATTTTTAAAATGAAATCTTACTCAAACTTCCAAGACATTAAAATAACCTGGAAGATAAATTTTGAATCATCAAATAATTAAAACAGTTTGTATCAGATAATAATACTAACACGTGGCCACCAAAAACTCCTTCTGGATATTAGAGAATAACAAAAAGAAACTAATTGTAGGATAACCATGTTGATTTGTGCTGGTATAAAAGTTCTGGAGCTAACCCTTACCAATCCATAAGTGACCTAAAATTCTATTTGGAACAACCAGGTACAACAAGTAACAAATGGAAAGCCCCTGATAGAATATATTAAATTTGTGAGCAAAGAGCATACAGTGAATTATCTCAAAAGTGAAAAAGAACCTGTATCTTAAGAGTTATATGACCCTCCTTCTTCGTTATACCAAGGTCCAGGAGCAATATATTAAGAACACCACTTTATGAAACATTAAAGAACAATAAAAGAGACTTGAACCTTGACTTTCCAAAAGCAAGAAGAAACCAGAAATGAAGACAAATGGCCTGCAGAAAGATGACCCAGCCACTTGAGCTGCAGATGGATCTTAGAGATACAGAACCCAAATCTATCTATTGAATCAGTTCATGAAGCTGCAGACAGTAGTTAAAGTTGTTTCAAACCACACCTCTACTGCCCTAAAGCTGCTGGCCAAGCAACATTCACAAATGTGAGCATTTGTTTATGGAAACAGAATTGCCCTGGAGTATTTGTTAGCTGAAGAGGGGGGAATTTGTAGAAAGTTTAACAAATCTGAGTTTTGTATAAAGATAAATGATTATAGAAGAGCCATCACAAAAATTGCTAAAGATATATATACCAGTTCAAAAATAGAATTTTATTTTGAAGACTGATTAGTGAGATAACCTTTTTAGAAGTACTTAGTGGAAAAAGTTAAAATATATGGCATAGTGTTTTATATTAAGATTATTGTTTCTATTTTGTATAATTTCATGCCTTATTAGACTAATCCATTCAGTAATTCAAGGAATACTAAACGAAAAGAAACTATAATTGCTCAAAAAAAAAAGTTAACTAAATTTGAAAGAGAGTGCAAAAAGCTTGATACAGCATGAAAAATGTTAAAACATTAGAAATGAAAATAAAGTAAATGCAAGAAATGAAATTATTGAGAAGATAAAAAAATAAGATTCAAGTTCATGGGTTTTTTTTAAAAAGGCATGAATAAATGTAATCAAAAAGAGAAATGGGGGATTAAAATAAATGGAATTGATTCGTGCTGACTAAATTGTAACTATTCGGAAAGTTATTATTAGAAGCAACCAAAAGAATCAGTGTTATAAGGCAGATGTACCCCTTTGCAGATGTTACATGTTAAAATTGAGGTACAGGATGTAGTTTAGAAGATAAGTGATGTCTCAAGACCAAAACGGCCTTGAGATGGACAAAATTAGAACGACTTTAGGCATTGGGCCTAAAAATCAGTAAATATCAGACTAATTAGTAGAGTAACATAACACAACGCTTAGTACGCACACACAAACCTGTAAGGTTATCCAAAGGACAATGAGGAAGAGGAGAAGCCTTCGCCAAAAGACCCCCAAAAGAAGACTGAAGATCCCTTAACAACAAGTGAAGCATGTGCCGTGAAGAAAAGTGATGTAAAGAGAGAAAAATCGGAAATAGGAGGAAACTTATGGGAAGCATTAGTGAATATGTGTAAGCATACAGTATATAAGTTTAGCTTGAAGTGATTTGCTCTGTACGTGAGGCAGGGTGAGGAACCCGTACCCCGGTCGGTTTTGCTTATGCTTTAATCATACTTAATTACTGGCAAATTATATATATAATTTGTAATTATTTCCTAAATTATATTCTTTTACTAAACTGTATTATTTTATTATACCAAATTACTATTCCATTTACTAAATTGTATTCATTTTTGATTAAACTGCCATTAACCCAAGGAACCTAGTTGTCAAAATTGTAATTTCATTGGTAACAACCGGAGAGGCGGCGGCGGAGCTCGGAGGCGGCCCCAGCCATCGCAGGTGGGAGCCGCGCTCGGTTCTGCGGGGGCTCGGGGCTCGCTGCGGGCCCGGGAGGGGGCGGCAGGGGGCTGTGGCGGGTGGCTTGTGCCGTGGCCGGCCCGTGTTGGCCCTGGGCTGAGGGCGCTGCGGGAGCGGCTGCCCGCGGTCTCCTTGCCGCTGGGGCCTCGGCAGGAGGCGGTGGCGGAGCAGCGCTGGCTCGTCCCGCTTCGTGTCGGGAGGCCGGAGGTGGCTGCGCTGTGCCCGGGACGCTGCGCTGGGGCCGCCTCCGAGCTCCGCCGCCGCCTCACCGGGCTCCGGCCGCTGCTGCCGCCGCTGCCGGGCCCGCACAGACGCTCCGGCAATGGCGGCTCTCCTGCCCCACGGCCGCCCTGGGGGCGCCAGCGGGGCCGGGCTTGTCCCCGCTCTGCCCAATCAGCGCGCGCCAGAGCCACGAGTGACGGCAGAAGCAGCCAATCGCAGCCAGCGGCGGGCTCTGCACACGGCACGGCCTCGCCTCCCTTGGGCTGAGCTCCGCCATTTCTCGTTAGCCTGGGCTGAGGAGCGGCCCCGGCGCTGGGCCCGGCCCGGGCAGGAGGCCAAGGAAGCGCCGCTGCGCTGAAGCGCCGGGAGCTCGGGGTGCCCGGGAGCTGAGGGCGCTGCGAGCTGGGGGTGAGTCCGGGATGGAGCAGGGCTGTGCCGGAGCGAGGCCAAAACTCTGTGACTCTCCTTCCTGCCCTGGGCGGGGAGCAGAACACACAAGGAAAGGCTCGGGGGTCTGGATGAGGGTGGGGACAGTTCAATCCTTGGTCACGGGCACAGCACACCTGACTTGGGGAAATTAAATTGAATTTATTATCCAACTTTTCAGAGAAAGAAAATTATAAGTAATTCTTACGGAAATCCATCTTCCGCCCAGCTCTCCCTCCTTCCCGGGCTTAACTTTCTGCCCCTCTCCGTCCCCCTCCCCGCCCAGAGGCACAGGGATGGGGGTCACAGTCAGGTCATGTCAGTGCCTCCCCCTGAGGGACAGGAATCCTTGTCCTGCTGCAGCCTGGGGTCCCTGCCAGGGGCCAGAGTCCCTCAGGACCAGGCTGCTCCAGCGGGGATCGCCAGGGGGATCCCCGAGTCCGGCCAGGAGCCACTTCCATGGCTCTGCAGGGGCTTCCCCCGGGCTCGGGGCCTCTCTCAGGCACCCCCTGCTCCGGCGCGGCCTCATTGCCCCCCTCACCCCCCCATGCAGCGAGTGCCCGGGCAGGGAGATCCACGATTTTCATGGAGCTGAATCTTGGTGTTTCTGAGCTTTATTGGGCTAAATGTTGGTGATTTTTTCTTTTTTTTGTGGGGGCTGAATCTTTGTATTTTGGGGGGATATCAGATTTTTGGTGTTTGGGAAGTTTTTGATCTGTCTTTGTTAGCATTCAGGAAAACACAGAATTGTAGATTGATTGTATGCAGGCGCTTTATTGAAGCGCGCTGGAACTAGGGGTATCAGCAACCCAAATCTAGCTCCATTGTCTTTGTCCAAAGTGCACATATTTCTCTTATTTCAGCTGTAGCAGTTATCATTGTAACAACCTTATCAATATTGCTTCATTAATATTGGTTGATTAACTTTATCTATATTGCTTCATGAGAGTTAGCTCATCCTTGTATGAACGTGTCCGAATCTTATCTCTGGGTGGGTATCTTGGAGACCCCAAGTACCAGTTCCCATTACCGTAAACATTTCAGCTTGCTAGACCATCCCTAATACCAAGCATTCTTGTGGCCTACCTCTACAAGATTTTAAGAAACATTTTCAGAAACATTTAACCACATAGTAGCTTATTTCCCACCCTTGAAAATATTTCACTTTGCTATAATAAGTGTAATGCTTTCACTATATGCAGTCCTTTTTCTGAGTTTATACTTGATGTTCATCTTTGAATCCACACTTGTCGTAAGCGTTGTTACACTCTGGAGGACTTGGAGATGACAAATGCGGATGTGGATCTCTGTCCCGTGTCAGTGCCTTTATTATCTTCTGGTTCCAGGATACTCTTTTCTTTATCTCTCCTTTCAGAACTGCACAGATTAACCAGATTGCTAAGAACACAGTTAGTAGGATTATCAGACTCTCAAGAATAGATTTGATCCACGAGCTCACATTCCATCCTAACCCTTCAAAAATTTTATCTAATCAACTTGTGGTCAGATCTTCCCTCTCTTTCTGTGCTTCATGTTCTGTTTGTTTTAATGGATTAATGTCGTGTTCTACTTCTGCAGTTCCATTTGGGATGTGGATGCAGCAGTGATCAATTTGTCCTTTTAGGTACCCGCATCCTCCGTGTTCTTTCAACAATAACATATCTAAAGCCAATCTGTTTTGCAGGGTCATTTTAGTTGTGGCTTGTAATTGTACATTTAGCTCTCTAAATCCCTCTTTGGTAACTCTTGCCAGTCTCTTTCTACCTGACCTGTAAGCTTGTACAACATCTTTCTATTGTTATAATTTGCTATTGGACCAAACAAGGATTCCAGAGCCCACTCAGATTTTATACTACTGGAGGGTTCCTGCCATCTTTCTTCATCTTTGTTTTCCTGAACTTCTCGTCTCGTCCTTATTTCCAGAAGTTCATGCTCTCCCTTGAATGGGGACCTTTTCCAAATTGGGCATAAGGTGGGGAGGCCTAAAGTAATCTCTTTTACTTTTTCACCTACAGGCAAATGTGTTGTCCAGGTGCCATCGCTTGCTGCCCATCCAAATTGGCCTGGACTCTGAATTGTACTTGTGCTCCATATTACCTTTTGGATCACTTGTCCTATCTTGTCATTTATTTCCCCTTGTTTATGTTTGATTCCTCTGCAGGCACATCCAATTTGCAGAGCTACCACGAGTGGTGGCATTTGTTTTATTTCTTCATCATCAGAAGTACAGTCCTAAGTTTTGTTCCATACCCACCAATTCTCTCCATTCTGCTACTGGTTGCAGTGTTCCATACCCCTGGATCTGTTTCATTTTCAGAGCCTTCCCACTTAATGCACCAAGGGCTATCTGCCATAGATTGGAATTTCTGAAGCACACTCATTGACCATGCACTGTCCCAAGCTTCAGCCCGATCTTTTCCTTCCTGTCCTTCACACTTCCACTTCGATACTGGAATCTTTTCTTTAATGACCTTTGCTACCTTTTCATAACACCATCCATAATTCCCTAATCCCCCATCCCAGCCTAGTTTTGGTTCATACTTTCCTCCATTTTCATGACAATCCCATCTAGATGAATACTTTGGCTTCACAGCATTTTCAAACACTGTCTTATTTTGGTACTCGTAATCTATTTGCAATACACAGCTCACATTTTCATTTTTATTCTTTTGTATTTCAGGAAATTTTGATGTTATAATTCCTCAATTTGTTTGGTCTCCTGCTGCCATTGGTACTGGCAGACAGGCAGTTATTTTGCTGGTGTTTTGCATGTTGGCAAAATCTTTCATTAATCCAATCATCCCATTTTCTGCCTGAATAGTATTAGAGACTTTTATCACTTGTGTTTCTGGCTGCACCCCCACATCCCTCTTCATTCTAAAATGAAGAGTTGTCAGCTGATCCTTTTGCATTTCACATCCCAAGGTAACATTGATTCCAACTGATGGCAGTGAAGGCCATAAAATAATCCCCATTACAGTCACCAGCAACCTAGACATTTGAAACAATCAAACCCGCTTTATCTGCAGCTTTGTTGGTCCTACAGTTTGTGCAGTCCACAGTGCAGGGGAAACCTTCTTCACTCTGGTGTAATGTATGCAGGGATCCAGTCCAGCTCCTTTGACTGCTGTCAAGGTAGTTAACAGTACCTGATAGGGTCCATTCCACCTTTCTTTTAATGGTTCTTCGTTCCAGCTTTTAACGTACACTTCATCTCCCGGGGGGATGTCATGAACTGGATTCTCAAGAGTCAGTGGCCTATTCCACACAAGGGTGCTCCGAAGTCGAGCTCGAGCTTTTCCAAGAGACAGAACATAATTCTACACCTCTTGCTTCCCTGTAACATGTACATTTGGATTAGGTTGAGGGGATTCATATGGTTTCCCATCCAATATCTCATAAGGACTGACTGACATCCCGCTTCTAGGCTTTATCCGAATCCTCAGCAGTGCTATTGGTAAAGCTTGTGGCTACTGCAATTTAGCCTCTTGGCATATTTTGCTGATTTGCCTCTTCAATGTCTGATTCATCCTCTCTACCTGTCCACTGGATTGGGGTCTCCATGGTGTATGGAGATGCCAAGCTATTCCCAGTAACCTACTCACCTCCCTCACTACGGTGGCTGTGAAATGTGGGCCCCTATCTGATGATATTCCTAGAGGCACCCCAAATCTTGGAATGATTTCTTGCAGTAACCACTTGACTGTCTCCTTTGCTTGATTTGTGTGACAGGGAAGAGCTTCTGGCCATCCTGAAAATGTGTCAACCCCTACCAATAGATATTTGAATCCTCGTGTTCTTGGTAATTCTACAAAATCTACTTGCCAATAATCTCCTGGTTCTACTCCTACCCGAATTCTTCCTAATTGTGCCTGTTGTCTAGCCACTGGATTGTTTTTTAAGCAAATTACACATTTTGACATTACTGATTTTGCCATTGTTAACATCTGTACTGAAATTAGATTTTGTTTTAACAATTTCACCAATGCCTCTGCACTCCAATGACATTTGTTATGTTTAATTTGTAGAACTTCTCTCCTTATCAAGGGGGGTACCACTACTTGTCCCTGTGTAGTCACATACCACCCTTCTGAATTCTTCTGTGCATTCAGTGAGCGTCCCAATTTCTCATCCTCTATTGAATATTTTGGTTCTGGGGGTAAATTGAATTAAGATACATTAGTTTTTAAAGGTATCAATGCCATTGCAGTTTGCACTTCTTGAGCAACTTGTCGGGCTGTCCAGTCTGCTTTCCGATTTCCCTCATGAATTTTGGAGTTTCCTGATTGGTGAGCTTTACAGTGCATGATTGCTACTTGCTCAGGCTTTTGTACTGCTTTTATTAATTGCAGTACTGCATCTTGATGTTCAATGTGTGTGCCTTGAGAAGACAGCAGTCCTCTTTCTTTCCACAGTGCTCTGTGTACATGCACTACTCCAAAAGCATGTTTTGAGTGAGTCCATATGTTTACCCTTTTCCCTTCACTTAATTCTAGTGTTCTGGTTAAGGACAACCAGTTCTGCCCTCTGGGCAGATGTATTTGGTGATAATGCTTTTGCCTCCACTATTGTACTGACTGTTGTTGCTGGGGGTCCCAGAGCATCTTCCTCTCAGCCTCCTCCTCCTCCATTCGTCTAATGCTTGGACATGAGAAGTCTGGTTTGGGGGGAAAAACAAGGGGTGACCACCTAGGATTCAGGGTTCCTCCTGCCCAAGTCCATCTCTAGAAGTCATCAGGTGTCTTGTGTCCATGAAAATCTCCAAAGCATCAGGACTGAGAGGAAAAAAATCCCTCCCTGAGGTTCCCCTTTCCTGGGGTCCCCACTTTGGTGTCCCAGGGCTTCCCCCTGTGCAGGCTCATCCCTTCTCCGGGCTGCCCCTTCTCCAGGCTCCCCTCACTCCCGGCTCTCGGGGTCCCCCCTCTCCAGGCCCCCATTTCAGGCTCCGGGACTCCCGGGGCTCCCCCCTTTTCGCTGCTCCCCTCCCCCTGCCGGTACCGGGCATCTCAGGTCAGCTTTTGAGTCCTGCAAGATCCAAACATCGCTCTGCCCGGCCCGGCCCCAGAAAAAGGAACAGGGGTCCCCAAGGATACTTCGAGTGAGCTCCAAATATCCCTTCCCCTTCAAACAAATCCTGCCAGGACGGCCCAAGACCTTCGGGGCGAGGTTCCCGTCCCCCGTGAGCTGCGGGATGCGGGGCCCGATGCTCCCGGCGCGAAGGGGCTGCAGATCCAGAGAGCGATGGACGCACGTGGGGCCTCCTCTGCTGCTCCTCTTGCAATTCCTGCTGCTCCTTTACCCCTCCTCTTCCTCCCGCTCCTCCTCCTCCTCCCCCTCCTGCTCCATCTCTCGGCTGCTGGCGAGGAGCTCTGGGGTGAGCGGAGCGGGGCCGGGAGGCGGTGGGAAAGGGCTGGGAGAGGGGGATGAGGGGAGCTGGGACAGGGGGAGAGGGGTTCTCAAGGAGGGGCTGCCAGTTAAGCCCAGGAGCCCCAAATGGCCTCCGTGTCCTGGCAGCCCCTGGCGGCGCTGTGGGGGCCGGGCCGTGCCCCAGTGCCGGCTCAGGGGGTGCTCCAGGCTGACGTGCTCCACCTGGCAGCTGGAGCTGAGCCCGCATTGCCGGGGGCGGTTTCCAGCAGCACCAGGAGCTGCTGGCTCCAGTCCCCGCTGGGGAGCACGGCAGTGGCCAGCACGTGGCCCGAGAGCTGCTGCTGGCCCTGGGAGCAGCTCAGCTGGATGTGGGCAGGGGAGAAATCCATCAGGGAGCAGAGCAGGCGGCCGGGGCCGGGCTGGGAGCTCGAGGGCACCAGCGAGATGGACATGCTGGGATGGGCAGGGGGCTTGGGGACCCCCCACTGCGGATCTTCCTCCCCACAAGCCGCAGGGAATCGCTCCAGGGATCGAGTGCTGCAGGACAGGGAACCATGTTTATTTCATCCCAAGCCCACCTTTCCCTCTCCTCTCCCCCCTTCTCATCCTTCAGCCAATCCCCATCCATTCCCCGCAAATGCAATTTGGGTTTCCCAGCACCCTCCCCCACGCTTTGGGGGTCCCAGACCCTTCTTTTCCCCCAGTCTTTTGCCCCTTCCCAATCATCCCGCCAATCTCCGATCCCCTCCCCCGTGCTCGGATTTGGGGGTTCCAAGACCCCCTGCTCAGTCTGTGGGTCCCATCCCCCCTTTCACTCAATTTGGGGAGATCCTAGCAGATTTTTTTCTGGGAGGAATCCCTGAGTTACAGGATTTTTGGTGTGTAGGTTTGAAGGGGGACAGCTCTGTCTGGCATTTCTTTAACCTGTGGTCTGCCGGGGAAGCACAAAAACGTTTCCCATTTCCATCCTTTCCTTATCTGGACTGGTTCCTGAGCTGCTTTCTTGTTTCCTTTGGTATCTGTTCTCATCTGTTTGTCAACAGCAGTTTGAATCATTTACTTTTCCACAAATTCTGCCTCGATTTTCTGCTAATAGATAATGTGATCCCATCCCATGGTGAAATGTTGTGTTCCTCATCTGAGTGGATTGGTTGGGGGGAAGGTCAGGAGGTGGAGCTGTGTGGTTGGGTGTTATTTCAATGACATCCTGTAATCTAATTATCCCATTGAACTGAGGAATGGTTTCTCTGGTACCTGATATGAATTTGTTTGGGTTCCCAGGGTCTGGTCCATGGTGTTGCAGGATTTGTTCTGGTGGCCGTTCATCTTTTCCCCTTTTTTGGGTGCTCTCTCCAGCCAGGGCTGCATCAATTGTCAGCTTTTCTCTCATTAAATCATCACATACTTGGATTCCCAACTGATTTCCCTGAACTTGTGGTAGCAAATAAACCCCAGTGGTCTGATACACCCTATATAACATAGACAGAGACAGCACATGTTGGAGTGGGGACAGGGATGATTCCCCCCCACTTGTTTTAGTGAAGTTTTCACAACATTCTTCCTTTTCTGTTTTCCTTTGCAGCTTAACCAATTTGTGTTGCAGAGTCAGATATCCTCACAATGGGCTGTGCCTTTAGCTGTGCAAATTCCATCTGTGCAAGCAGGCAGAGCTTGGGCTGAGGGGCAGAGAGAATCAGCCCAATTCCTCCTGTGGGCAGGAAGCCCCTGGGCCATTGTGCAGGCTTTGGGCCATCAGTGTTAATTTGCATTTCTAAAGCTCCTCTCCTGGCTGCCTGGAACAAAGCTTCTCTTCCAGGGAGGCCATGGGATGACTCACATTTGCCAGTGCCACAATGTGGTTGTTTTTTGTTTTGTTTTTTTTTTTAACAGTACTCTAATAAGTGTTTGTGAGATAAAGGGTCACCTTTAAAGTGTGGAGGCTAGCTTTGGAGCAAGCTGCAGGCCACATGGCCTGCCAGACCTGCCTGAGAAGCTAGCCTGGGAATTTCATGGGAGGATTCAAAACAATCCTCAAAGACAGAAAACAGCCTGCAGGTGCTGTTTGTCTGTTCCCATGTTTTCCTTGCAGGAGAAAGTCAGGGGGTGGTGAACCCCACTGACCAATGATGGTAATGTAGCACTTTACTAACCAATAAGAGTTTCCTTTCTGTACTTTCCACTAACTAGTCTATATAACATGACTGTAGCAATCAACTAGAGATTCTCTCCTGTTCTGACTCCCTTGAGAGTCCGTGTCCTGGTTTAGGGCAAATTTAGGAGAAAACCTGCAGTGGGGCTTCCCCCCCGGGGAAGCAAACCCACGTGGCTCTTTTCCCCCACCCCCCAACCGGTTCGGGAAGAGATTTCTCTGAGAGAAGTGGAAAAAACCTGTTTATTTCACAGGCACAGCACCACTGAGCACAAAAATGAATGATATCAAATTACAAAACCTCTCGCCCTTCAGAAGAGATGACAAACTTCAGAGGGTCTCTTTCCTGTGGGTGTTTGCTCTGTTATCAGTCCCTCTGGTGCTGGAAAATGCCGCTGCCCAGGCTGGGCTCCCGGTAGTCCACGGGTGCAAGCTCCCGGTGCTCCCCCAAGTCCCCAGTCCAAAGCAGGTTCGATTCGTTTCAGAAAAGGGAAAGAAAACAGTCCAGGAAGACCTCTCTGCTCCGGCTAGTTGGAAAGCCAAGGCGATCTGTGTCTTGTTGTTTGTCTGTGCTGTAGTCAAAACTCCCGATGTGGGGGGGGAGCAAGTACAGTCTCTGATAACAGACTCGGTGCTTCTTTTCCACTCACTTTTACTCTTAGATGGAATTTTAAGAATATAAAACCTGTCTCTGGGTTAGGTAGATGAATGGGGATACAATTTAACATCATAATCAACCCAGGACATTCCACCCCTTATCCCCATATCGTCGACTTACTGCCAAAACTAACATTCTAACTCTGCACACCTTTACATACATAAAAACTTCCCCTCCGTTCCACCCAAAAAAAATACAAACAATATATCCATCATGCCCCTGTCACGCCCCACACCAAGCTACTGAATCCAGACCCCCACGCTAGAGAGCTGCAGGATTCCCCACTCTCTCATTTTACTCACTCAAAACATCATCTTTCACTTGCTCATACCTTCAACACTTGCACATTTCCTTCTATTTCACGTCTGCATGGTTTAATGTACAGACAATGGCAGTAACCTTTTACCCAGTGATCAGGTCTCCCTGAGGTACACATTGTGTTGTTCCATCTCTCTGCATTATCCACCATGTACAACCTGGTCCTTGAGCAAAGACAACCCCACGAATGGGTTTGTCTGTGCTCGAGGTAGAATTGACCCAAACTGTCTTCCCTAGCAGACCTCTGACATGTACCACTGGGACTTTGTCTCCGTCTACTACATGTAAAGACTCAGACTGGGCAGGACCTGCTTGGTTGGTGGAACCTCTGGTGTTGACTAACCAGGTGGCCTTTGCTAGATGTTGCTCCCAGTTTTTAAAAGATCCTCCACCCAGTGCCTTTAAGGTGATTTTTAATAGTCCATTGTACCTCTCCACTTTCCCAGCAGCCGGTGCATGGTAGGGGATATGGTACACCCACTCAATGCCATGTTTCCTAGCCCAGCTGTTTATAAGGCTGTTCTTGAAATGAGTCCCATTGTCTGACTCAATCCTCTCAGGGGTGCCATGCCTCCAAAGGACCTGCTTTTCAAGTCCCAGGATGGTGTTCCGGGCAGTGGCATGAGGCACAGGGTAGGTTTCCAACCATCCTGTGGTGGCTTCTACCATTGTGAGCACATAGCGCTTGCCTTGGCGGGTTTGGGGCAGTGTGATGTAGTCAGTCTGCCAGGCCTCCCCATACTTGTATCTGGACCACCGCCCACCGTACCAGAGGGGCTTCAACCGCTTGGCCTGTTTGATCACAGCACATGTCTCACAGTCATGGATAACCTGAGAAATGCTGTCCATGGTTAAATCCACCCCTCGATCTCGTGCCCACTTATAGGTGGCATCTCTACCCTGATGACCCGAGGCATCATGAGCCCATCGGGCTAGGAACAACTCTCCCTTATGTTCCCAATCCAAATCTATTTTTGACACTTGTATCTTCGCAGCCTGATCTACCTGCTTATTATTTTGGTGTTCCTCATTAGCTCTACTCTTGGGGACATGGGCATCTATGTGGCGGACTTTCACTGGTAGTCTCCCTACTCTGGTAGCAATATCTTTCCACTCTTTAGCAGCCCAAATTGGTTTTCCTCTATGCTGCCAATTAGCCTCTTTCCACCTCTCCAGCCATCCCCACAGAGCATTGGCCACCATCCATGAATCAGTGTAGAGGTACAGCTTTGGCCACCTCTCTCTTTCAGCAATGTCCAGGGCCAGTTGAACAGCTTTGAGTTCAGCAAGTTGACTTGATCCACCTTCTCCTTCAGTGGCCTCTGCGACCTGTCGTGTGGGGCTCCATACGGCTGCTTTCCACTTCCAGTTCATCCCTACGATGCGACAGGAACCATCAGTGAAAAGAGCATAGTGTGTTTCTTCTGCTGGAAGCTGGTTATATGGTGGAGCTTCTTCAGCCCTTGTCACTTCCTCTTGTTCTTCATCTGTGAGACCAAAATTTTCACCTTCAGGCCAGTTTGTAATTATTTCCAAAATCCCAGGGCGATTCAGTTTACCAATACGGGTGCGCTGTGTGATAAGAGCAATCCACTTGCTCCATGTGGCACTGGTTGCATGATGGGTGGAAGGAACCTTTCCTTTGAACATCCATCCTAGCACCGGTAGTTGGGGTGCCAGGAGGAGTTGTGCTTCAGTGCCAATCACTTCTGAGGCAGCTTGGACTCCTTCATAGGCTGCCAAATTTTTTTTTTTTGTTGGGGTGTAATGGGCTTCGGACCCCCTATAGCTTCTACTCCAAAATCCTAATGGTCGACCTCGAGTCTCACCAGACACCTTCTGCCAGAGGCTCCAGGACAGACCATGGCTCCCGGCTGCAGAGTAGAGCACGTTCTTCACATCTGGTCCTGTTCTGACTGGGCCAAGGGCTACTGCATGGGCGATCTCCTGTTTGATCTGAGCAAAGGCTTGTTGCTGCTCAGGGCCCCAATGGAAATTATTCTTCTTCCGAGTGACCAGGTAAAGAGGGCTCACAATCTGACTGTATTCAGGAATATGCATTCTCCAGAACCCTATGGCACCTAAGAAAGCTTGTGTTTCCTTCTTATTAGTTGGTGGAGACATTGCTATGATTTTGTTGATGACATCAGTAGTAATCTGACGCCGTCCATCTTGCCACTTTACCCCCAGGAACTGAATCTCACGAGCTGGTCCCTTAACTTTGCTCTTCTTGATGGCAAAACCAGCTTTCAGGAGGATCTGGATGATCTTTTCTCCTTTCTCAAACACTTCTGCTGCTGTGTTCCCCCAGACAATGATGTCATCTATGTACTGTAGATGTTCTGGAGCCTCACCCTTTTCCAGGGCAGCCTGGATCAGTCCATGGCAGATGGTGGGGCTGTGCTTCCACCCCTGGGGCAGTCGGTTCCAGGTGTACTGCACTCCCCTCCACGTGAAGGCAAACTGAGGCCTGCATTCTGCTGCCAGGGGAATGGAGAAAAATGCATTAGCAATGTCAATAGTGGCGTACCATTTCGCTGCCTTGGACTCCAGCTCGTACTGGAGCTCCAGCATGTCCGGCACGGCAGCGCTCAGAGGTGGAGTCACTTCATTCAATGCACGATAGTCTACAGTCAATCTCCATTCTCCTTCAGATTTACGCACAGGCCAGATAGGGCTGTTGAAGGGTGAGTGGGTTTTGCTGACCACCCCTTGGCTCTCCAGCTCTCTGATCATCTTGTGGATGGGGATCACAGCATCTCGAGTTGTTCTATATTGTCGGCGGTGTACTGTCGAGGTGGCAATTGGTACTTGCTGTTCTTTCACCTTCAGAAGTCCTACTGTAGATGGCTTCTCGGACAGTCCAGGCAAGGTGTTCAGTTGCTGGACACCCTCTGCCTCCACAGCTGCTATTCCAAATGCCCACTTGAATCCTTTTGGGTCTTTGAAATACCCACTTCGGAGGTAGTCTATGCCCAAAATGCATGGGGCCTCTGGGCCTGTCACAATAGGGTGTTTCTTCCATTCCTTTCTAGTCAGGCTCACATCTGCTTCCACCAAGGTAAATTCCTGTGATCCCCCTGTCACGCCAGCAATAGAAACAGATTCTGCCCTTACATGTCTTGATGGGATTATTGTGCACTGTGCACCAGTGTCAACCAAGGCCTCATATCGTGGTTCTGATGTGCCAGGCCAACGAATCCACACAGTCCAAAAAACACGATTTTCCCTAGCCTCTACCTGGCTAGAGGCAGGGCCCCTCTAAGCCTGGTTATCCTTCTTTCCTTTGGTATATGTTTTGGATGTTCCTTCAAGGGGATCGGGCATGTCATCATCATCATACCTGGCAGTTTGGCTACGGGCAACTGGAGCTGCTTCCCTTTTGGTGGAACTTCCTTTGTGACTCTTCTCCTCCTTCAATTCACGCACCCGTTGTGCCAGAGCTGCAGTAGACTTCCCATCCCATCTCCTCATGTTTTCTCCGCAATCACGCAGGTAGAACCACAGCTCAGCTCGTGGGGTATACCTTTTCTCCCGATCTGGGGAACGCCTGCGTTGAGTGCCAGGACCTCTGATCTGTACTGCTGAGATTTGGAGAAGGTCCTCTTTAATCTCATCTCTAAGTTTTTTGTGATTCTCCTCTATCTTATCTTCTAATTTCAGCAGACGTATTTCCACAGCTGCGATTCTTGCATGGGTGGGCCCATGCACGGCATCTGCGTATGCTCGAAGCTTCTTCGCCATATCCAGCACGGTCTCCTCCCTTTCATCCCGTTTCATCATTGCTAAAGCAGATGCATATTCTTGCGGCCCAAGTCGTACCAATTTTCGCCACATCACGGATGTACATGGCACCAAGTCAGGATTCTTAGTTGGTATGTCATCTGAAAAAACTATCTCTGCCACTGCCGTTTCTCTCAGGCGTTGGATCCTTTGTTCGATGGTTTTCCATTGTGTTTGTTGCATGTAGAGGTCATCTACACACAGATATCTTTGGGCTACGCTTTCAAGGACCCGTGCCCAGAGACTGCGAGGGTTAGCCCCCTCATCATCTCCTGGTCAATAACTGGATCATGTGACAGGGATCCCAGATGCCTCGCTTCAGTGCCATCCAGAACTGTAGCTTCACCTGCAGCATCCCACAGACAGACTAACCAACTAATTATAGATTCATCTGGTCGTCGAGTGTAGTCCTTCCTCAGGCCACGAAGATCTTTCAGGGAAAAGGACTCAATATTAGCTTCTGATCTTGTTCCAGTTGCTTTGACTCTTGGTTTTGTGTCAGCAGGTGTTGAGGGTCCTTCTCCTGCATCCTCATCATCATCATCCACTGGTCGATCGGTTTTGTTTGTGCACTTTCCACTTCCTGTGCTAGTAGCAACAGCCATTGGTTGAGGCTTGCTGTCTGGTTTAGCTACCAGCTTTGTAACTGGGAGGTTGGCTGCAGCCTGAGTAATTGGGGTAGCTGTTGATTTATCTCCCTGTCCCCTTCCTCCTGTTTGCTGCCCTACAGTATCCAGCAGTGTACGGTATGCATATGCCAGGGCCCAGCTTACTGCAATGATCTTTTTTTCTTTGGAATTAACCTGACACTTCTCTTTCAGGTATTTCCCCATCTCAGCTGGATTCAGAATTTGTTCATGTGGGAAGTCCCAAACTACAGGGTCAGAGAATTCCTTCAGGATTTGGCCCATATCCTCCCATTCTCCACCCCACTCAGGATTTTCCATGCTCGGTTCAGGGGTCTCATCAGTCCCTCTAGAAATCTCAGCCCTCATTCTAGAGAGGCTGAAGACTGTATAGAGGAAACTTACCAGATTAAATGCCAGGAAGATGGTCTCTTTAACATTCAGGGGGAACTGAACACTCGCCAATAGTGATGTAACCGATTCAGAGGAGAAGAAGGAAAGGAAAGGTTGAAAAGCCTCGTTCCCTGCTCCTCCTTTAACAAACTGTGTGCATAACCATACACATGAATCCTTTATATTTGGAACAGACTCCAGCACCTGAATAACCTTCTTAGAAATCATAATCACTAGGCCCAGCCCAATAGCTATTCTAATCCGTGCCCCTCTACTGTAAAAGCTATGTGTTAGGGACAACACCGGGGCTAGTTGTGGATAAGAAAATAAACCAAGGGACCATAAAGGTATTAAAACCTCAAAAAAGCCTAGCGACCAGAAACACATGAAGGCCTGCACCCCAAAAGACATTATTAATTCAAGCAGCATGGCTGGATGGCTAGGGACTGCTTTATCTTATCCCAATACAAAGTAATTGCCACTTCAATACAATCAGTACAGGGTTTTTCCACTCTCTCGTGCCCCACGTTGGGCGCCAATTAATGTATTTGTCCTGGTTTAGGGCAAATTTAGGAGAAAACCTCCAGTGGGGCTTCCCCCCCGGGGAAGCAAACCCACGTGGCTCTTTTCCCCCACCCCCCAACCGGTTCGGGAAGAGATTTCTCTGAGAGAAGTGGAAAAAACCTGTTTATTTCACAGGCACAGCACCACTGAGCACAAAAATGAATGATATCAAATTACAAAACCTCTCGCCCTTCAGAAGAGATGACAAACTTCAGAGGGTCTCTTTCCTGTGGGTGTTTGCTCTGTTATCAGTCCCTCTGGCGCTGGAAAATGCCGCTGCCCAGGCTGGGCTCCCGGTAGTCCACGGGTGCAAGCTCCCGGTGCTCCCCCAAGTCCCCAGTCCAAAGCAGGTTCGATTCGTTTCAGAAAAGGGAAAGAAAACAGTCCAGGAAGACCTCTCTGCTCCGGCTAGTTGGAAAGCCAAGGCGATCTGTGTCTTGTTGTCTGTCTGTGCTGTAGTCAAAACTCCCGATGTTGGGGGGGGGAGCAAGTACAGTCTCTGATAACAGACTCGGTGCTTCTTTTCCACTCACTTTTACTCTTAGATGGAATTTTAAGAATATAAAACCTGTCTCTGGGTTAGGTGGACGAATGGGGATACAATTTAACATCATAATCAACCCAGGACAGTCCGTGTCGTTCTTCCTGCCGTTCCTAATTAGAACGACATCTGGTGACCCCGCGTGATGATGAACCGACCCTCCGAGGTCTGGTAACCCGACGTGATGTGCAGCCGACCCCCGAGGTCCGGTAACCCGACGTGAACTGTATCTACTGACCCCTGAGGTCTGAAGACAACCGACGTGACGCTGAACCCCTGAGGGTAAGCAGCGAGCGGGAAAAACACCAGCCCTTCCCCCTAGAGGGGAAAGTGGAATTCTCCCGGGCTTTCCAAGAGGAAGCTGGTTTCTAACCAACGGGATAGTGGAGCCTGCCAGAGAGCGGGCTTGGAACGGTCTATCTTGGTGAAGCAGAGCTTGAAATCCCGGGTCCAAGCCGATAGCGTTTGCATAATTGCATTCGCGGAGCCGCCAAGATAAAAATTTTTTCATAATGGAGAACTGTGATTTAGCTGATGAGCAACTTGTCAGCTTTGCATGGCAAGACGCCTTGCTGAGCATGAGACTCTGTATTCCTGAAGAAGATATACGCGCTTTTTTCCACTGGGTGAAAGTGCAGGAGTTTGCTATGACTGTGAATGCTGTGAATGATGTGTTTAACCTTGAGATTTGGTGGTCAGTGGGGGACCACCTGTGGACTAGGCTGGCTGCGGGAGATACCAGTGCGTGCAGCTTAGCAGCAACTTGGGGAGTGATTTTTAAGGCACTGGAACAGTGCCAGCTTAAAAACAGTGAAACCGAGCTGTGTGGCGGTCCTTCAGCTCTGCCCAGACCCTTAGAGAACTTTAGCAACGGGCAGGAGCAATCCGTGGACCAGAGATCTCCCTTCTCCAGAAAAATTTGAGCGCCCGCCATCCGCGGAGCTCGGCGCGCAGGTTTTACCAGCAGAAAAACAACAGAAGAGTGAAAATTGCTCGGCTCTGCCTTTACCGCACCTGCAGCCGCCGCCATCGCCAGCGCAGCGAGAGCCGCCTTTGCCTGCGCCCTCCGCGGAGCCTCCGCCGGCCCCTCCAGGACCAGCGCTGCGGGCACTGCTGCCAGCGGCCGCCGTGGAGCCTCCGCCGGTGCCCCGAGTACCTGCCAGTGTGGCCGTGAAAAACCCTCTCTTCAGCCCCCCCCGCGCCCAGGGGGCGGGGGGGCGCTGCCGCCGCGGAGCCAGGGCAGACGCCCGAGCACACAGAAGAGCCGCAGCCACCGGTAAAATCCCCACAGCGGCAGCAGCAGTGGCGAGAAAAAAACGAGAGAAAAGGTGGAAAAGAAGGAAGAAAAAGCTAACTCAGGACGCCGCCCGCCGCCACCGGCCGCGGGCCAGGCGGCCATCCAGGCCCTCTGGCTCCGGCCGGCTGCAAAAACCCCGTAAAAGCCGAGCCGAAACCCGGATCTGGAGCCGGAGCCGGGGCCGTGGCGAGCATTCCCCCCCCCCCACACCCATCCAAAGTGCCGGCCAAAAAGCGGCGGGAGGGGGGGGGAGAGCCCAGGCCCCCCTTTCGCTCGCGTGCGCGCGCCCTGTGAGCTCCTTTCTTCTGTGCCGCCGGAAGCAGCGCGAAACCGCAGCACCCGCACGGACGCCCGCCGCTGCCCCGCGCGTGTGCGCCCCGCGCAGAGCGAGCCGCGAGGGTCAGCGCAGAGCCGCGTGGCCCGCACAACACCCCCGCTGCCCCGCGCTCGCCCGCGCTCGCCAGCGGGGAAGCGGCGGGGAGGACGGGGAGCGAACTTCACTCCGCCCCGCGCCCGTCAGTGCGGCCCGCGCGCGCGTGGACCGTGCTACAGGTGCCGGGCCGAGTTCTGCCAGCCTTGTGCTGCCAGGTTCTTCTGTGAACCCGAGCCGCCCCGCGAGACGGTGCCGGGGCTCGAGCAGTGCCCCGGCCAACACGCGTTCCCCCCCGCCTTGCAGGGGGTGAACCGCACCAAAGTCCTGCAATCCCTGCGAGACCCAAATTTGCTCACTTTGTACCACTTTAGTGTTCTTTTAAACTACTATATTGACAAGTTAGACTGTCAGTTTGAACAGACTAACAATGTTTTGTATTAGTTCACTGAGTTAAGGATATTTGACTCAACCATCAAATCCTTGCAAGGAAAACAATCTTTAAACATCATCATAAACCAAAATTCCAAATTAATATCCATTCCAATATCTAGTAAAAGAAACCACTTGTGCCGTGTTTGTTCTCCCTCCTGCAGGGCCCAGCAGGATGTTACAAACACTGTACATTTTTTATTTTTTTCCTAAACCAAAAGGGTGAATTGTGGAGGCTAGCTTTGGAGCAAGCTGCAGGCCCCATGGCCTGCCAGGCCTGCCTGAGAAGCTAGCCTGGGAATTTCATGGGAGGATTCAAAACAATCCTCAAAGACAGAAAACAGCCTGCAGGTGCTGTTTGTCTGTTCCCGTGTTTTCCTTGCAGGAGAAAGTCAGGGGGTGGTGAACCCCACTGACCAATGATGGTAATGTAGCACTTTACTAACCAATAAGAGTTTCTTTTCTGTACTTTCCATGAACTAGTCTATATAACATGACTGTAGCAATAAACTAGAGATTCTCTCCTGACTCCTTTGAGAGTTCGTGTCGTTCTTTCTGCCGTTCGCAATTAGAACGACATTTAAAGCTCTTCTAGTTTTTCAGAAACAGCCTAAAATTCAACATCCAAAAACCCATATAAAATTTCTGCCACCACTATGAGCCAGGCACAAACATTCCCAAAAAATTTTCAAGGCAATCGAATTTTTCCTACTTCTCTCTCGGCCTAAAAATTAAGTCTCCCTGCCCTGGCCCAAACTGAACTGACAATATAAAATCAGGATTATTAAAAAAAAAAAATCTAACGCTGTAATCCTTTCACTGAAACTTTGGAAAAATCAAAAACTCTCCCACAATGTCTTTAGTGCTAGAGAGTAAAGGCACAACTTGATTCTGGCTAGGATGTGCAACAGAAATCATTAAATCCACAATTAGGCTGGGTGTGCAGAGAAAATCATTCCGTGACACATGAGTTTGACTAGATTTTTCTAAATTTATACAGTCTGACCCCATAGAAATCCCTTGGTTTAATGTTCATTGGTTTGAAGGTGTGGAGTTGTTAGGATTTGGTTTCCTGTTGCACCCGGATTTCTGTGCCTGTGATGTGAATTAGGTGGGCACTCCTGGATTTCCTGCTCAGCCTTTTCCAGACCAGGTGTCTCCAGCTGTGCCTGGGGCAGTGTCTGGGGTAGATGTTGGTTGATGTTTGCTGCTGGGTGTTGATGTTTTGTTGATGGTCGTTATCTTGGGGGGGAATCTTTTGGGCTATTCCCAGTCTGTTGAGATGTTAAACACATCTCTGCTGGGTGGTGGAAAAGAAACATTAAAATTCCTTTAAAAGAAAGATTAAAATTCCTTTCCCCAAGGCAAAGGCAAACCTAGTGTGACCAGAGATATAAGTTTTGAAGCCATTTTAAAGTTGGTCTATTTTGGCAGCAGCTAATCCCAGGCAGGGCAGAGTGTGAGTGTAATTGAGAGGCAGAGTGGAATTGTCCCAGTGCCTTCCCCAGCAGCTGTGGCGAGGGCAGGCACAGAAAGGGCTGAAGCTGCAAGAGTGAGAGCAAGGATTGTCCCGCAGTGGCTGGAGATGGCAAAGGAGGGTGGCCAGGCCGAGGATTTGAGCAGAGGATCTGTGGGCAGCCCTGCGATTCCCTGGACCTTCTCTGGGGCAGTAGAAGACAAAGCTTCAGTCAAAATAGGTCTCAAATATTTAACCATTTTCTCTACCATTTGCCCTTTTTTTTTTTTTTCAGATACTCAAAGCTGGTTTTTAGCCTGAAAATGAAGCCATTTCACAGAGGCTTCCTCTACCTCTTCTCCTTGTCCTCCTGACTGGATCAAGTCATCCACATCCTGCATTAAGTCAGTCCCTGGGGGTGAGGTCAATTCCTTTGATGTTTCCTGCAAGGCTTGCCCCAGTCAGGCCGGTGCTTCCGTGCATCCCTGCAGAAGGACCGTCCATGTCTTGAGCATTTTCCCTTCTACCTCTTGTTGCCAGCCCAAGGCAGAATTCTGTTTGCATCCTCTGGGAGTGGGCAGATCCCCAGAAAGCATCTTTTGCATCAAGTTGTGAATGGCAGCAGTGTGAGGAGGGCACCTGGTTGAGGATGGTGTAAGGATCTGAGAGTGTGGGGTGCCTCGGTTTCATCATCTCATTTCTTATTCTTGGGTCCTGCAGCATTCTGTGGATTCCATTGGATTTCTTGTTTGGCAGGATAGGAGCATTCTAGGGAGCCATCCCTGGCTCCCCAAGCCGTGCCTTGAGCAGGACTCACAGACAGGCTGTGAGCCCTTCCTTCCCTCCCTTGGAACAGGGGATTGCTTTTCGACACCTCTTGTCCTGGTTGCTTGAGGGAAATTTGGAGAGGCTCCATATCTAATTTTGCCAATTTCCCTGGGGCTGCCCGCACTTGTGGGTTCACTTCAGCCTAGGCTCTGCCAGACATTTGACACAGAGGTACAACAGAACCAGCCTCTGTATCACCTTTTGCAACATTAATTTGCATTCCAAATTTAGCCATCAAATCCCTTCCCAGTGAATTACAATCACAATTGTGAGCAAATAAAAATTCCTGCATTTTAAACCCATCCCCCACATTGGTTAATAGTGACTGAATAAAACACACCTGCTCATCTTTCACATTTAGTGCTTTAATAGTTAAAATATTCCTTAACAATTTTCTCCGCTTAGGTGTAAGATTCCGAGTGGATGGAGAGGCCCCTGTGCCCATCAGGAAAGGTCTCCTCTGGATCCAGAGCCACCCTGGATGTTCCCAAGGGCTGCAGTGTGGTGGGTCCCTGGTGGAATGGGAGCTGTGAGACCGCTAAGAATCCGTGTCCATCAAGGGCTGGACTTGCTCGTGCTGAGGGTGCTCCTGTCTGTGCTTGCAGTGTCCTTGTGCCCTGCAGCTGGAAGGCTGATTCCTTGCCAGGGGCTGTTTGGGTGGGCTGTCCCCTGGCCAGGAGGGCAATGCCTGTGCCAAGTGCTTGTGATCCTTAAAAGATGATCTGGATCCTTGCAGGTCTAATCCCCATTTCTGAGCTGTTCCTTCCTTGTGCTGGCTGTGCTGAGGCTCCCCTCCCCAGCCCGTATCCCAGAGCCGGTGCCTGTCCTGCCGCAGTGTCCAAAGGCGGCCCCCCCGGCGGGCAGGGCCGGCAGCTCCACGGGGCCGGGCAGCGGCCGGGGCGTCCCGCAGCCTCCTGGGGGCCGGGGGCCACTGCCGGCCCTGCCCAGGGGGTGCTGGGGTCAGGCAGCGCCCGGCGCTGAGCCCCGGCTGCCCCACAGCCCCGGCCCGGCCCCACAGCTCCCCACAGGCCCCCAGCCCGTGCTCCCGGTGCCGCAGCTCTGCGCCCGCTCCTGCCGCTCCCAGCTTAGAGAAACCCCCTGAAATCCTGACCTCCTTCTTTTCCTGTCCTGGAAAACTGGGATACAAAGGATCTGAGTCAGCTGGCAAATTCTGAGGATAAGACCCTTCTGAAACACATCCCAATCCTCGGTATTTTTCTCTTCCTCTTCTTTTCCATCATCATTTTTTTTACCTCATAGACTGCTCCTGCTGCTTCTTGCCTTAAGCACATTCCTGCACCCTCCCCTTCACCCAATCCCTTCCCAGCACACCAACACCATGCATCCCCTGTTGTCTAAATCCCATCTGGACTTCCCTTATTGCCCCCCTGGGTATCCATGTCCTTCCTTAATTCCCTCTGGGAGAATGTGCAATTGACCTCCACATGCTCCCAAGGGACCCTTCAGAGATATTTTGGGATCCTCATTCCTTTTGCTGGGACCCCATTCTGGCTTTCCCTTTTGTCCCCTCCCTGGGTGCCCTGCCGTGTTTACTCCCCGAAGATCCCACTGTAGTCACTGCTGAGATTTTCAGTGCTCTCTCCCTGCCGACTCTTGAGAGCCGCCCTGATCCGTCCCTCGTCTGTCTCCTGCTCACTCTCGGGTACCCAATCAATCCCCGGTGCCGCCGCCAGCCGAGGGAGCCGATCCCCCAAACTGGGTGAGGCACCTTCAGCTGCACTCAGTGCCCGCCGGCCCGGACGGTGGAAGGAATTGCGGAGGAGCCCCAAGGTGTGTGGAAAGATTGACATCCCCAGAGGTTTCTGTCCACAAGGAAGACAGAGGAGTCCTGTAAAAGTAATTTCATTCATAAAAAAGGGTGAGGCCATGAGACATTTCTAATGAGATTTCTCCTGTTATTGGAGGACACCGCCTCCTTTTCATCCTGATTTTCTTGGTCACATCTCCCTCTCCCTTTCCCCATTGGCTGAAGTCCTGGAGAGGTACAGACTTCCCAGTGCACCTCCTACATACCCCCTTAATATGCACCCCACTTTTGTATAGCTAACGATATTGATGGCTGCGTTAAGTCTTTGTTGTTTATTCTGGAAGTTGATGAATTTAGCAGGACCTTGGCTGAGCAGCAGTCTGTGTCATCAATTAATAACATTTTGTGCAGCTGATGGCTCCTTCTGTCACTTCCTTATGTCCACGTCCCTGGCCCTATGTGCAATGAGGTTGACGGGATCAGTTTGTAAAGAGCCTTTGTTGTTGTTCCTTTGCTGGGGTTCCCCCGTTTTGGGGCCATCCCCCCTGGAGCAGGGTGTCCCCCCTTGGTGCAGGCGCAGGGCTCAGGCAGGGCTGAGGCAATCAGAGCGCGCGGCGCTGATGACTCATCAGTGTCCAGGCAGAGCCGCAGCTGCCAGCGTTCCCCAGCTGGAGCCCAGCTGCGCCCCTCCCCCCCGGGCCTTGGCGCCCCCCTTGAGGGGAATTTGGGAAGGTGGGAGGGGGGAGCGCCAAGGCCGGGCCCCCCCGCGCTGTGGTGGCGGGAGCGGCTGCAGTGGGGAGCGAGTGCGGGCGGAAGCGGCCGAGAGCCCAGCGCTGCCCCAGGCCGAGCTGGCCCAGCTCCATCCGTGCCCCTGCGGTGGGATGCTGTGGGACTGGGGGGGAAGAGGGAGGCGGCAGTGGGTGCTGGGCCTGGGGGCAGGAGGAGAAGGGAAGGAGAAGCAGGGCTGAAGAACAAAATGGTCAAAGGTTGCACGTGGGAGGAGAAGGTGGGATTGTGCAGGCATAGGAGAAAGAGGAGTGTGAGGAAGAGTTGGGACACAGGAGGAGGAGGAGCAGGAAGAAGGAGCAGCACAAGGTTCCACCCTCCCTGTATGTGGAGTCCCAGGAGCGTTGCTCTCCCCACAGTCAGCAGGTGACTGGGGAGGGGGATCCGCAGTTTTCACAGGGCTGAATCTTGGTGTTTCTGAGCTTTATTGGGCTAAATGTTGGTGCTTTGTCTTTTTGCAGGGGCTGAATCTTTCTCTTCTGCAGGGGGTTTTGCCTGAATTTGGTGTTTGGGTAGTTTTTCATCTTTGTTTTGATGTTTGAAGGATGTTTGGGCTGAATCTTGGTGTTTTGGTTTTACAGACACAAGATGCCCAGTGACTTTCTGAGATGACCTTGGGCAAGGAGGAACCCCCAGCCCAAAGCACTCTCCTCTCTTTTTTTCCTCCTAATCCGGAATTTTCATTCCCAAACTCGGTCCAGATGGAAGAGGAGGAGAAAAAGCCCCAGAGATGCCGCACGAGGCGGGGCTGCAAACCCAGCCCAGGGAGCTGTGAGGAGGAAAGATCCCCCCAGTGCCAGGAACACGGCCAGAGATCCAGCCAGAGGTCGGAGCTGAGGGAGAAGCCCCACAACTGCTTGGAATGTGGGAAGGGCTTCAGGTGGAGCTCTGAGCTCCTCCGGCACCAGGTGATCCACACTGGGGAAAAGCCCTACGAGTGTGGGAAATGTGGGAAGAGCTTCAACCTCGGCTCCAGCCTGTGGAAACACCAGAGGATCCACACTGGGGAACGACCCTATGAGTGTGGGAAATGTAGGAAGAGCTTCAGAGAGATCTCCGACCTGATGAGACACCAGGTGATCCACACAGGGGAACGGCCCTACACCTGCTTGAAATGTGGGAAGAGCTTTGGGTGGAGCTCCGCCCTGAGTGCACACCAGCGCATCCACACTGGGGAGAGGCCCTACGAGTGTCCCCAGTGTGGGAAGAGGTTTCAGCGCAGCTCCCATGTCCTCCAACATGAGCGGATTCACACAGACGAGAGGCCCTTCCGCTGCCCCGACTGCGGGAAGGGCTTCAACCGCAGCTCCACCCTCATCAGGCACCGGCGCATCCACACTGGGGAGAGGCCCTACGAGTGTCCCCAGTGTGGGAAGAGCTTCTCACAGAGCTCAGCCTTGACCCAACACCAACAGAGGCACCACTAAGGGAAGCCCTGCGAGTGCCCCAAGTGCAGGAAGAGCTTCGTGCGCTGCTCCAGCTCCATCCCCCATGGGAGGATCGGCGTTGGATGATCCCCAGTGACCCCCGTTGGGCAGAGCCCTGGTGATCCGTGGTCCTGGTGATCCGTGTTGGGAAGACACCTGGCTGGGAGGCTCCACATCTTCCTGGCTCCCTGTGGGCACCTGGATGAAAGCAGGGGAATGAAAATCCAACAGGATACAGAATGACATTTTTCCCATACAGAATGGGAATTGTTGACTTTAAATCCTCGAGAACCTTTTGCCCCTTCTTCAGGAGCTCTGTGGGCAGAGAAAAGAGGGTGACACCGGGCTTGGGGGGCCCGAGGGGAGCACACACGCTCTGTGGGGGGGATGACACCACTCCCGGGACCCCCCCTCACCTTCCTGCACAGGCAGAAGCCGAGCCCCAGTGCCAGGAACACGGAGACTCGAATCGCCGTCAGCCTTGTGCTGTGGGCAGCGTTTGACAGCATCCCTGGGGGGTCTGCAGGGGTCAGGGGTTCCAAAACCTTTCACAGACACCCGAAGCCCCTCCAAGGACCCTTCCAATCTCTCCCAGCCCACCTAGGACCCTCTAAAACCTCTTTTGGAGTCACTAATTTTAAACAATTAAGAATTAGAGAAACATTAGAGATCTTGGCTAGAGATAGGCCTTGCTGGAACTAGTTAGAGTTAATGATTAACTGAGAAGCAGGATTTGAAATAATGAATCTCGGACTTAGGTAAAAAATTACTTGTCATTGTATGTTTGTTCAGCTCTGCTTATAATGAGAAAAGAGGAAATGATAAACGGGTTCAGGAAGATCACAGACCTTACATCTGGAAACCCATTTAAAAGCCTCCCCAACATCCTTCAAACCCCTTCCCAGCCATTCTTGAGCCCCCCAAACCACTCTCCCAGTTTAAACCAGTCTATCTCAAACTCCCTCCCGGTTCCTCCCAGCACACCCCAATCCCCCTCCCGTTCCCCCCAGTGCCTCCCCCGCTGCCCCTGGCGGCGCTGTGGGGGCCGGGCCGTGCCCCAGTGCCGGCTCAGGGGGTGCTCCAGGCTGACGTGCTCCACCTGGCAGCTGGAGCTGAGCCCGCATTGCCGGGGGCGGTTTCCAGCAGCACCAGGAGCTGCTGGCTCCAGTCCCCGCTGGGGAGCACGGCAGTGGCCAGCACGTGGCCCGAGAGCTGCTGCTGGCCCTGGGAGCAGCTCAGCTGGATGTGGGCAGGGGAGAAATCCATCAGGGAGCAGAGCAGGCGGCCGGGGCCGGGCTGGGAGCTCGAGGGCACCAGCGAGATGGACACGCTGGGATGGGCACTGGGAAAGAGTGGAGACACACTGGGATCAGCTGCGGGGGAACTGGGAGAGATGGGTGAAGAGTGGTGTGGCACTGGGAGGGACTGGGAGTGGACTGGGAGGACTGGGGTGGCACTGAAACAGATGGGAATGGATACTGGGACACTGGATAAGGGCGTAGAGGTCTGGGAGTTGAAGTGGGTATGAATTCGAAATAGACTGGGAATGGACTGGGAATGGGCTGAAAGGAGTGGGAGAGACTCCGGAGCGTCTGGGCGGGACTGTGGTGGCACTGGGAGGGACTGGGAATGAAGTGCGCGGCGCTGGGAGGCCGAGTCCAGCGCGGGGCTCTCGGCTCTGTGGATCTGCCCGGCAACTGATGAGTCATCAGAGATGCGCGCTCTGATTGGCTGAGGAGCGGCAGATCCACGGAGGGGAGAGATGGCCCGGATGGCATTTGGGGTGACTGGGATGGACTGGGAGAGCCACGGGAGCCATTGGGAGGCCCCGAGGATGGGCACAAGGAAGGCTGAGGGCTCTGGGGTGAATCCCAGGGAGGTTTGGAGGGACGCGGCCGGGCCCCTCTCTGTGCCCCGCGAGCAGCGGCCCGGACAGAAAAGTTCAGGAGCGGGAGGAGGTGTTTCTCAAGATTGATTTTAATCCTCATTCTCCTGGTCTGATTGGCTCAGTCCTAAGTTCAGTTCATTTCCCCGTGTCGGGCTGTTGTGCCCCTGATGGTGATCCCTGAGTGACCTCTCCCTGCCCTTGTCCCGACCCACGAGGACTTGGATTTCGTTCAGTTCAGTGGAATTCATGGTGATTTGGGAGGAGCTGGAGCAAAGCAGCTGGAAAGCACAGTGGGCTTGACAGGGACTGAACCAGGGTAGGAGTTGGGGCTGCCTCGAGTGAGCTCTCACAGTGTGAACCTTCATGGGGTCTTTCTAAGGGAATTTTGTTGAAGTTTGACATTCTTTAGTAAGAAGCAGAATCACAAGTGGAGCTCTGCTTTCAGCTTGAAATGAGGGGATGGAACGTGGGCACTGGGACTTCCATAACCTCAAGTTGTTCCTTGATACTGGACACTTTAGCTTTGGCAATCTGAAGCCCTTCAGCAGCAATGGCTCTGCCACCCCCTGGTTTCTGGCTCAGACCCAGCTCGGAGCTTGGACAAGGTCTGGGCTTTGTCCTCTTGAGCTTCGGGAGCCTCCCGGGAAGCACCAGCCCTCCCCAGCCCACCCTTGGTAGGACTTTTTCTTTTCTCTCTACTGACGATTTTATCCCCAAAACTGCCGTGGGAACGTTGTATCCAAGCACATCCTCCAGCGCTGCACTTTCCTCCTGTGAATTCCCTGTGCAGGGAATGTGGCTGTGCTTTTCCCTGCTCTGTTCACTGACAAACAAACCTGAGCCCGTGGGACTGTCAGAGCTCCTTCATGCAATGAAATCAGGTTGTGTTGATCATGGCATGTTCTGGAGGAGCTTTTCTTGGTGTGTCTTGTGCTGCTGGAAATGACACAAGAGCCAGGAGGGAACAGAAGCTGCTGCTGCCCGTTGGCTCAGGGCCAGGGAACCAAGTTGTGCTCCCGTGCAGTTGGGCCCTGCTGGAAGCAGAGCCGCCTTTCCCTTGAGCAGCTCAAGCTTGTGACAGCTCCAAACAGGAAACCTCAGCAGAAAACTCTTCCTCCAAACTCAGCTGCTTTCCCTCCTGCAGCTGTTTGGGAAAGAGCCTCAAAGCACAGACTCTGCTGGGAGCCATTGGTGCATTTCCTCCCTCCCGGCAGCAGCAGCTCCTGAGCCCTTCACGGGCTCCTGTCCCCTCCCAAACCCTTCAGCTCCCTCTGAACTCTCAGCAGTCACTAACATATGCATTTCTTTCATATTCAAGCTGCATTTAAACTTCTCTTTTTCTCTTCTCTCTATCTTTTTAATCTCCTCTTTATCTCCTTTAATCCCATCAGCACCAGTAGGATGGGGATGGAGTCTTGGGGTGGGTGTGGGATGAACTGAGGATCCAGCAGAGAAGGGCAAGGCAGAGGGGAGAGGACTCAGCCAACCCTTCTCCTGCTCTCTCCTCCCCCAGGGTGCAGCTAAAGCAAGTCAGACTGGAAAGGATCCCACAAATGCTGTGTTCTCCTCCCTCTGAGCTTGGCTGGGGATCCTCAGCTTCAGCCTGGTGCAGTGGCTGAGATTGGCTAATTTGACTTTTTTGGCTAATGCACTGAATTGAAGAGGTTTATTATTACTTAATCACCTTTCACCTTTGCCAAGTTCTGCTGCACTGCATCTGCTTTTCATCCAATACACTGCTAGCTCACGTACACACGTGCTTCTTATGATAATATTTAGATTCATAGCTTAGTCTATAAAATCACACAATGACAGTTGAAAATCTCTCCACCATCTCACTCAATGCAGTTTCTTATTTACTTCTGGCATATTCTTACTTGCAGCTATAGGAACATAAGCTTATGAATTCTTGACTCATTGTCTGTGAACTTTTAGCATTGCATGAACCCAAGATCCTTCCAAGGCTGTAAATGAAACCCTTCAGTATCTGTGGAAGTTTCTGTCTTTCCATTTCCCACAGCCCACCAAAGGATTTGTGACACTTTGTGACAGAGGAGAACCTCCCAGGCAATTTTGTGTTTGCTGTAGGGAAGCTCAGGTTGCTCTGCATAAATTCCCAGAGCACCGCAGAGCACTGGCTTTGTGGTGTCAGGGCATGGATGCCACATTGTCGTGGTGACATCCCAAGGTTGCCTTGGTGCACGGAAGGCCTCAGTGTCAGAGCAGCTCTTGGGCTTGCTCAGTGCAGGAGCATCCTCCTGCTTGAGGCGTTTGTCAGTGGGCAGCTGCACACTGACAGGAGCCTTGTTTGTCCTTGAGTTGAGCACAGTCTGCAAACTGGCACAGCAGTGCTACAATGATTGAGCAGCTCGCTGCTGCCGTTTGCACCCTTTATGGCATTGGCTATTCCGGCTATTACCTGACCAACCTGGCACGTAAGTAGAGGTTTTCTCTGGCTGGAACCTAAGCTGGCTTTTGTAGGTCTCCCTGCTCTTTCTTAGTGACCGGGTTGCTATTGAAACAGAAAGACCATGAGGATGCCACTGGTTTGGTAAAGCTCCTGTCAACACCTTCAGCAAAACACGGGGTGTCTGTAGCCAGGGGGCTGCGGGCAGCATTTGCAGGGGTTCTGTTCCCTCCATGGGAGAGCCTGTGGCAGCAGAGTCTGTCATTTCCTCACTTTGCTGGCTCAATGTCTTGGGGTGACTTTACTTTTAAGACAGCTCTGAGAGCTCGGGAAGTTGAAACTGCTGGAGGCTGATGGGAGTTTTTTCTCCTGACTAATTACTGGCCATTTGTGAGAATTGGCAGCAGTTTGAACTATTGAGAAGTGAGATCAACCTGTGAACACCACCTTAAGATGTAAGGCCGGGAATTTCTTGCTCTCTTTGGTTTCTGGCTTCTGACGAGGTCACAGGGCTCTGTCTCGGTCTCCTCCCCCCCTCCAGGCTGGACAAGGCTGCAGAGGGCGGGGTGGGGGGAGAAACGGAGCCAGCCCGGCCTGACTTGGTTTGCAGTTTCTGCCACTGAACTGAAACCTGACACCATCAACATCTGCAGCTTTAGCAAGATTTTAACTCTTTTACTACCTGGATGAGACTTTCAGATTAATCCTTTGTTTCCAGAGACAGAGAGAGGGAGTGATCAACCATCAACCCATCAAAGAGAGTGAAGAAAAAAAATAAATTTAGAGGGGGAAGAGAAATAAGGAGATGCTTTAATAAGCTGAAATAGTTTTCTGTTAAAGCTATGAAGATGGACAGTAGTGTTCTGAAAAAAACTCCTTTAATTCATGACAGAGAATATTGGGAGGAATGGAGTGTTTCCAAGTGTGGATTTTGAGCAAATGATGAAGTAGTTGTGACACTGTGAGATGCTGGAACAGAGGGGGAGAAGTAATAGTTGAAGATTTGTGGCTTTTAAGAAGCAAAAAAAAAACTTCTGTTCTGTTCTGTTCTGGGGGACTCACAAAAACAGATAAAGAGAACTTTTGCCTTTGAATAACTCATTCATAAAAATGACATCCCTAGACTCATGACCCATAACACACCTCAGAGTGATGGGAAATGGGAGGAGATGGCAGATTTCCGGGCAGCTGGCATCAGAGAAATAGAAAGCTATGAAGAAAAAGAGTTTTCTTGTGAAAAACTCCATAGATAGCAGAAGAAGACTTCTGTTTCTCTACAAAGACTGATGAAAAGACTCCAGCAGGAATTGGGACTGTTGTAAACACCAAAGTTCCAAAGTTTTTTGTCTCCATGTTGTCATGTAAACAAGGGAATGGTTGGGTAGTGGGGGAGAAAAGGATTGTTCTGGAAGTTTTATTCTGGTTTCTTATTCTTGTAGTTTTTATTAATAAACTTTCTTTATTCCATTTAAGTTTTAAGCCTGTTTTGCTCTTGTTCTAATACATATGTCACAGCCAGAAATAAATAAGTTTTCTAGTGATTTTTTAGTTGCTGCTTTAAACCACAACAGTCAAGCAGGACACCTTTCAAAATGTAGACTGGGAGATCTTCTCAGATGCTGTTCTAAATAGGCCACGGTTCTCTCCAGTTTTCTCAAAGAATTTGGTTCATTTTCCTTGCCCACTGCAGGTCATCTGACCCGTGTGTTCAGAGGTGCCGATCCTGAGGTGAGTCAGAAAGGAACATTTGATGTTCCTGGTGTTTCAGAATTGTGGAGGGAACTGTGAGCTTGGCCTGTGGCAGTAGAGTGTAGAGGACCAGCTGGGTGGGCTGAAAGAAGATCCATTTCCATGTTTACAACAGCAATAGCAAAGGCATTGTTGGCTATTTCCTAATTTTCCATTGCAGAGCTTTAAAAGAAGTAAAAACTCAGATTTGCAGAGAGAACGTTGCTTGCTGCTTGCTGATAGTAGCCAGGGTGAACTCTCTAATTCAGAACTATTTGCAGTATGGCTGAATTAACCCATTTTAATTTAGTTGGAGTGACTTAGAATCCCATTGCTATCAAAGCTGATGATTTGTGCTTGGTAGAGCTGGTTGTAGAAATAGAGCTGAAGAGAAATAATGTTGTAAATGATAGGTAGCTGCCTGTCCCTAACTCCACCATCTGTCCACAGAGCCCAGAACCAAGAGCAGACTCTCCTGTGGCTCCCTCTGCTCCTGGAGAAGAGGCCAAAGAGGAGCAAAATGAGCAAAAGGAGCACGAGCCTCCAGCTGTGGTCACAGCCCAGCCTGACCATCCCCAGACAGTAAGTGCCAGTGCTGGGTGGTGCTGTCTTTAGTGCAAGGCAGAGCTGCAAGTTTCTGAGCAGCCAGCACTTGCTGTTGGTGGCTGAGGATGCTGAGTGCTGGAGTCCTGCCAGCACCCAGCCATTCCCCCATCCCGTGGCAGCTGGAAATTGGGCTTTGAGCCGTCGTGCTGAGGCCCCAAAGCGCTGCTGCCTGCGGGTGAGCAGCTGGCTGCTTGGCTCAGTGAAGCTCTGTCTCTTGGCTTCTGCCAAGCCATGGCCAAGGGCTCACACGGCATTTCTGGGGCTCACAGGGCTTGGTTTGTTTGCTTTCCCTTTTTGGAAACCTCTGGATGACCTGGAGAAGTGTTCTGCAGTTTCCTTGGGTAATTCTTCACTTCTGCAGACTCTTTTAGGCCACCTGTCTTTTGGCTTTTGATAAGCTGCAAGATGATTGTGTTGTCCATGAAGCTGTGGCTGGCCATTCTTGTCCTGTGTGGCCAAAGAAACAAACTGCGTAGTTCTGAACCCTTCTTCTGAGGCAAAATCCACAAGGGGCAAGTTTCTGTTGATACGTTTTGTGGTGAAGTCTGCAGCTTTGGAAACTGCATTGGAGCCTAGTGTGGGGGTAAAGCTGCAAGTCCTTGAGTGCTGTCTTGTGTTGCTAAGAACCCCTTTAGAGATGGTTGTTTTTTCCCCTTAGAGCTGTTTTCCTCCTCCTGCCTCTTCTGTCCTGACAATCCCTGTTTAACCTATAAATTTCTGCCTGTCCTAGTGAGGTGGGACAATTCCATGGTTTAGGTGGTTTTTGCTGACTTTGGTCATACATGCATTACATGACCCATGGCTTCCTTCACTGGCATCCCTAGGGGTGTGTCAATTCATTTGTTGATGGGGCCTTTTGAGGATCTCTGTCACTGCCGCTCAGAATTCTCAGCTGACAAAAGAGGGAGGAGAAACACCTTGGTCCTCTTCCATATCCTGAGGTGGCCATAGAGGCTCTCTGACCTGCAGCAGAGGATCAAACTGCAGACATCCTTGTCTCCTGAATGAGCAGGATTTCTAACAAGAGTGTAGATGTCAGAAGGGCAGGAGTGGCAGTGCAGGCCTGAAAAGAACATGAACTCCAGCAGTGTCTCTCCCAAGGGGTGAGCTTACCCAGGAAGCCCCTGCAGAGCCAGGATGGAGCTGTGGGGCAGGGCTGGCTGTCAGTCACTATGGAGAGACAAGCAGGACACAGCAGAAGGGGAGGGAGGCCCTTGAGAAATGCCCCACATTTCCTGTCAGCTGCCCAAGAGTCTGTTGGAGATTCAGTGCCAGATGGGCTCTGATTGCACTGCCAGGGTCACTTTGGAATCTGTGCTTCCCCACGGGCAGAGAACAAGGCAGGAGAGCAGCAGCACAGAGCTTTGGGAACGTGGGAGCCCATCAGTCTTTGAGTCTTGGCCCACAAATGTTGTATGAGAAGTTGAAGCCCATCTTCTCTTGCTTTCTCTGCAGGTCCTTCCAGAGAAAGAGCAGGAGCAGATTGTTTTATCAGGGAGGCCGTGCCAGACTGAGGGAGAGCTGTTCCCAGCCCAAGAGCAGGAAGAGCAGCTGGGGCAGCAGGTGGAAGAGCCACTGGAGAATGGCCAGGTAAGCCTGACTCAGCAGGGGACAGAGTGAAGGGCAGGAAGAGGGGCATAAAACGCAGCTCTTGGGACTGAGCAGGCCACGAGTGCCAGAGGCCCTGAAAGCAAAGAGCCTCTGCAGAGATCAGCAGCGGGACAGGAGGTTACAGTGGAAGCAGAGGTGGGTAGGGAAGCAGAAAGAAGTGACTGAATGAGTGTGATTTTGAGGCTGAAACTGAGGAAGAAGCTGAGCCTGATGGCAGCTCCCAGGCACTTGCTCTCCATTTGTGTGTGCAGAACATCAAGGCAGAGCCCCAAGCAGAGCTGCCCGAAGCTCAGAGGGCCATCATGGCAGTGAAGAGGAGGCACGAGGAAGACAGGAGAAACATCCAGGAGGAGATGAATCTCCATTGGCAGAGAGAAAATCAACAAAACCAGGTGAGTGAAAGAGTGGCAGACACTCCACTCACAGAAATTCCTCTCTCTGGTTCCTCACAGGCCTCCGAGGAGAAGCTGCTGGCAGAGCTGCAGGAAACTGAGGCTAGGATCAGGGCAAGGGAGAAGAGGCTGGAGGAAGAAAGGAAAATCATCCAAGAGAAATTTAATCTCCTCGCTCAGAAGCAAGAGGCTCTAGAAAATCGAGTGAGTGAAAGAGCGATAGGCACAGCAGTCACTGCAGTCTGGTGCTTTCTGCCCTTCTTGCCTTTCCTCTGCAGAGCAGCAGGGGGGTGGGCTGATGCCTCTCAGTGCCATTCTGCTGTAGTGTCTATCCCAGCTGCTTGGAAGGACATTTCCTGCTGTGCTCAATCTCAGCTGCTGCCCTGGACAGTGGGACCAGTCATTTGCCCCTTTTGCCAGCACTCATCTCAAGGGATTCCTGCTGGCCTGCTCCTGTTCTCCTTGTTTCTTCAGGGCTTTTTGCAAGTGAACAGAGTCCCCCGATAGATTTGGAATACAAGCTGCAAGCTGTCTGTATCCCTTGGTGAATCTGCTGCTGTCCTGCTCTTTCCCTTTGCTCACAGTCAATGAGCCTTGGCACACAGGGACAAGCTGTGGTCTCTGACTGCTTTGTTCTGTTTGACTTGAGGTGGACGTGTTGATATCTCACCTGGCAGCCTGCGAAGGCTTCCAGCAAATGCCTGGTGATGAAGAGCCCCAAGGTCGGCGGGAGGCACAGGTACTGTCCCAAGCACCAGTGCTGCAGGCTGAGCACCTTCTGAAGATGGTGCAGGAAAAGAGGACTGAGGGGGAGGGGCTCCAACATTAGAACAAGGAGCTGCAAATGTGTCTGCAGCCCTTGGAGGGGGAAAGGGATCCTTGGGAGGAAGTGGAATGGTCATTGTTGCAGTCATCCTTCAGAAAATCCAGGAAAATGGAAAATGAAACTGGCCATGAACTTGATTAAATCCAACCTTGGGTTTTGACCATTTGGTTTCAGAAGCGGGCATCCAAAATAATCCAGTTGATGAGCTTTGCATGTGGCTAACAGCAACTTCCTAAGGGCTTGCATTTGAAAAGGGAACTCGGGGTAATCTCGGCCAGCCAGCTTTCTGACACAAACTCCTTTCTTCTCGCAGATCTACACAGGTTCTTCCATTGAATCTGCTGCAGCAGCAGCGGCAGCAGCATCTAAAGGAGCCTTTGTTCCCCAAGCTGAGCAGTGGAGCCCGGGCAGTTTGTCCATTTCCAGCAGTGACACATCTGCTGCTCAGCTACAGGAGAGCCAGGGAGACTTCCTGGAGCAACTGAGTACGTCTGGTGTATTTCTTGTCTGAGGGACAGTGTATTGTGTGCACGTGCCAGCAGAGCTGGAGCAAATGATCCTCCTCACTTTGGTGTCCCAGAGACATTTAGGACTCCCCACAGGAACTGCTGTGCTCTGAGGCAGCGAGAGAGCGCTCTGGGTGTTCCTGCTGCCTCTGAGGGCAGCTTGGACTGGCTCGGCTTTGCCTGGGATTCCCTTGCCACTAAAGGCAGAAGCAAGAATGGTTCTTGGATCAGCAGAAGGCTGTGGCCTAGCAAATTATCTATGCAAGTCCTGTGTGCTAGTGGCCAAAGTGAACAGAATATTTGATTCCTAAATTCTCCTTAGACTCCAGACTTCCCACCAGTCGTCAGCACCAAAATACTTCAGAGAAATTGATTGGTTTTGGGGTTTTGTCTTTTTGTTGTGGTTCTGGTTTTAGTTTTCAGGTTTTATCCTTTTTTGGTTTCAGATTTGGGATTTTTTGGTAGTTTGTTTTTTCTCCATCCTGAAAGACCTGTTCTGCCCCATGTGTCTTACTGGTGTCATTTTTAGGACTGTTTTTATTGCCTCTACTACATCTACAAGGTTTTTATGAGAATGCTGTATTTTTGTCAGTGAGGACTCCTTTGAAAGAACATCAGGTGACAGCAGAAACAGAGAGCAAGAGATGTTTTCATTGGGCCCACAATGAAGAAACAGATATTTGTATAACAATCTGTAATTAATATCCTAGTTTTATTTTTATAAAGATGTGTCCAAGAGACACATCAATGTGGTGTGATCAGATAAAACAGCACTGCAGGCATTTCTCAGGAGCGAGCCTGCAGCCCCTCCGCTGTGTATTCCTCAGATCCATGGCACTTTTTCATACCTGATTCCCAGTCATTCCCATGACTCTTAGAATCCTACCTATTGAGCAGGCCCAAGCCCTGCTCAGATCAGTCTCTGGGAAAACACATCAAGCCCGTTGTGATTCTGCAGCACAACCCATTTAATCTGCTTCTTGCCCATAACAGCTGCCAGTGCTGTGCTCTCAGAAAAGACCTGGTGGGGCTGAGAAAAGATCCCAGCTGATTTGGTGTCTACCTTCACCTGCTGGGACAAAAAAGGGCCTTGATCTGCACCTGGGTGTGTCTGATCTCCAAGGCAATGCTGTTGTGTCCTGAACGGGGGCCACAGCTTGTCAGGGGCTCAGGCTGGCTGTGTCTTCTTGCCATTGCTTGTCAGTGCTCATGCTTGGCCTTTGCCAGCCTTGTGCTGTGCCCTGCTGTGCTCTCTGCGCTTCATTTCCTTCCAAGGACTGGACAAACTCAGTCTCTCTGCTGGCCATTTGTACTGCACAACTGCCTGTCTTGTTGCTGCTGTGGTTGCTGCCCAGCTGACCACAGAGGGTTCAGAGCCCCAGACAGCGGGGCTGCCTTTGGGATCTCCTGCAAGTTAGGATCTCTGCCTGAAAATGAGCATCTTGCATTTTGTTTCCCTCAGGGAGAATGGTGAACAAGGAAAATCCCGTCACAAAATACATTGAACTGGAAAGTCTTGGCAGCGGGTGAGTCCAACCACAGTTACTTCTACACAGCCATGGGCCAGGTGTTTCCCTGGTGGAATATCCATCAAGTGGGAAGTCAGACAAGTTGTCCACATGTTTAGACACCGGGCTTAGTCTGCCCCATCTCTCAGTACTGGCCAGAATTTGTCAAGTGTGCTCAGAAGGCATTGTCAAAGACATCTCCATGCTGCCAAGGTCTTGCCTGCAGCAAGGAACAGAACCTGGTAAATCTGCTTGAAGGAATAAGCTGCCTTTTGGAGCTGAGGCAGTAAAGCCCAGCGCTTCAGGAACAGGCCCAGTGCCCATGCACTTGAGGGGAAAATGCATCATCTGCCTTCTGGCAGACCCCCCCTGCAATCTGCAGCTTTTAGGCATTTACAGCAGAGCTCTCCTGTCTGGACTGGCTTTTAGTGCAAGATCTAAATGGCTTCTCCTTTCTTTGCTGCTGTTTTGTTTCTAGGGGTTTTGGAGAGGTTTCCAGAGCACTTGACACTGCCACAGGAGGAGAGGTAAATGTCAACAGCCCCTGCAGACTCTGCTGCTCTCCAGGCCTTTCCCCACTGCTGAGAGCTGGGGCTGGAGCTTTGAGTAGAGCTGTGCTGAAAAGGCACAAGAAGCACAGACTGGAGCCAGCCTGCAAATTGCACTTGGAACAGGCTTTGTCCTCCTCAGCTGCCCGTAGGAAGACAAAGAGGGCAGCGGTTCCTTTCAGAGAAGGACGCACCCACACGCTCTCAATTGCTAAAACAAAGGTGGTGTCTTAGAGCATCTCACTGCTTTTTGGGGCTACAGCTTCAGAGTCCTGAAGTCTCATTTCTGGCTGCCAGCATATACATCTGAATGCTCCTGGTAGTTCCTCTGCCATGTGCAGTGCTGCACTTGGGAGCCACACGTAGGGAGAGATCTGCAAGAAGTTCCTAAAAGCCCTGAGCCCTGCCCATAGCCCAGGATGTATCCACAGAGAACCAAGGCACCCATTCCTTCTTTTGAATCCAAGCAGAGCAGCAGAGAGTGTGGTCAGAGCTTTGTGGGTGATAGTGGATTCACCTTTGTTACCAAGTGGACAAGACAAATCGCCAGTGGCCACGTGTCCTGTAACTGGCCCCCAAGGGAGCAGAGAAATGGGCTATTGGAATGTCACTGCCTAATTACTCCAATGATGAGGTCTAATCACAAGGCACTTTGGCACAGCTTGGCTGTGCCATTCCAAAATCACTTGCTCCATGTGTGTTGTGGTCTCATGCTACCAATTTTCTCAAATTACTCCTTTTCAATGTCCTTTGAGGTGGCCATAAAGAAAATAAGTGTGCAAGGAGTGAGGAGGACACAACTAACCATGAATGAAATCAGGATCATGGAGAGTAATAGGAGTCCCAGGGTCGTGAATTACTTAGCCAGGTGAGTGGTTACGGTCCTATCCCTTGAATGTTTGTTTACATACTACAAGCATGAGAGCTTAAAAACCCACTTTGGTCAGTGGCAGGAAATAGAGCTGTTAATTATTATTTCTCAACTTATCTCCAATGGATGGCAAGAGACTGCATTTTGTCTGCATGAATCTACCCTGGCAAATGCAGACTGAAAATTGTTCAAATACCTGCATCAGCCCTATCTTAAGAATTCAATACCTTGTAAGTTCATTGCCTCCACAGTTCTTTGGGATTGAGTTTTTCAAGTTTCTTAAATGCTGATGAACCATCCAAGAGAGGATTGCCCTTGCATTGTTGCCCCTCTTTTCCACTGCTGTGCATGCCAGGAAGACTAGGTGCTTATTTCCAGAAATGCCGTGCGTGACAGGTTTTTTATCTGGGCTCTTCCTAAACTGCCTTTCTCCTTGAGACAGCACAGACTGCAAACACTGCACAGCCTAGAGGCAATGTCTATTCCTTTTCTTCTGCCCTTGTCTCAAAGGGACCCAGAAACAAGACTCAAGCAAAAAACCAACCTAGCCGTGCATGTTCACCTGCATGGCCTTGTTTCCTTTTTTCAGCTACCTTGTGCATGAGGAACTCTGGCTGGTGATGGAGTACATGGACGGAGGCACTCTGAGAGATCTCATCGACGAGGCTCAAATGTCTGAAGAAGAGATTGCAGCTGTCAGTCGGGAGGTCAGGGATCCCATCTGTGCTTCCAAGGCCTTGAGCTGGATTGTCTGGGAAACAGGGGCTCAGAACGGGAGTGATTTCATGGGCCAGGCTTGGTTTCTGTGTTGCTGCAAGGCTATGGGCAAGCAAGAGCATCTCAAGTGAACTGTCTGCCAGTGCCCCTACACTCACTGGACTCACTTCCTGTACTCTTATCCCCTGCTCTTGTATTCTAGCTCTGTCTCTTGCATTGGCATTTGCAGTTCTCCACCTTGCCTAGCTAAACTTTTGCCTGTCTGCACTACATTCCTTGTCTCTAAAGCAAAGGTGTGGTGGCAGGATTTGAAACAAACAGGAAAGAAAAAAAGAGAGACCAATTTCTTTTAGTCCTCAGCTGAAAAGGATAGTAGTGCAGCCCAAATGCTCTTTGCTTCTGAGCACATGCACTGCAGCTGCAGTCACCCTGGCTGGTTTGCAGGGGACAGTCTACAACAGCAGTTGCTGGTGCTCTTTCAAAAGCTGACATGCCTTTCCTGAGAAAGGTGCTGCTCTGCTACTGTTGGAGCAGCAGGCTCTTGCTCTCAATGGCGCTGTGTTCTGCCATTACTCCCCATTCCCCTGCAAAGGGAACCTTCCACAGCTGTTTCCTTTCTTGTGGGATGAACTCACATCACTACTTTTTGCCCCCCTGGTTCTGTTTTCTCTCTCAGTGCCTGCAAGGACTGGATTTTCTTCACTCCAACCATGTGATCCATCGAGATGTGAAGAGCAAGAACATCCTGCTCAGAACCGACGGCTCTGTCAAGCTGGGTCAGTGTATTCTTGGTCAGCTTCAGCGTTCCAGGAATGGGGGGTGTGGGGCTGCTTTCAGTGACTGCCAGCTCCCCAAAAATGCTGCTGCTGGCAGTGCAGGGGTCCCCCCTGCTGTGGGCTGAAGGCAGAGTTGCATTGTGCACAGAGCTATGACAAGGAACCACAAGCAGCCAAGAGTGCTATTGCTCTGTGTGTGTCTGTGTGTGTTCCTGCCAGAGGGAGGGAGCTACAATCTAAACCTTCAGGGGATCAAAAGGCACTGCTGGAGGAAGTGTAAAAAATGTTTGAAGTAGCCAATTCATATTTCCTTGGCTAAAGCCCCAAGGAAACAGAGCAGGGAGTGTTGTCCAGGAAATTCAACTGCACATTCTCAAACTTCTACTGGGGAATTCTTTGCCTTGGTTTCCTAATTGACAGTATGAAAATTAAAACAGTATTTTGCTTTCTCCTCAGCTGATTTTGGCCTTTCTGTTCAGCTCACCCCTGAGAAAAATCAACGGTGCTCAGTGATCGGGACTCCTTGGTGGATGGCACCTGAAGTGGTGAAGCGTCAACCATACGGCCCCAAAGTGGACGTGTGGTCTTTTGGAATTGTGGCAATTGAAATGGCCGAACAAAAAACTCCTTATGACAGTTTCACTGCTCGATCGGTAAGGAGCAAATACTCTCTGATCCCGCTGTCTTTCTCACCTGTCCCGTGTTCTCTGATCACTGGACAAAATCCCATGGCCATCTGCTGGAAGTACTTCCACCAAGGCCCCTTCTACAAATGTCCCTGCAGCACATCAGCATCTGCTGTAGCTTTGGTTGCAGCAGTGGGGGAACTCAAGCCTTACCTCGCCCAAACCATCTCCATTCTCAGGCAGCATTTTGCTTTGCCTTAGAAGTCGTTCCAGCTCTTTTGGCTGTGTAGATGGCCCGAAGAATAGGAAACAAGCATCTCAGAGCTGGTGTTATCTTTCCAGAAATGAAGCAAAGAAACTCAAACCGAACCAAGTTTCTAAAACAGTGCTTTTGAGAGAAGAAGAGCACCCCCATTCTTCTCACAGGGAAACTTGCCTGAAACCTGGAGATGAGGCTGTAAAGCCAGAGTCTCTTCTGCTTCTTGTGCAGTGCTGCTGAGACACTCAGTGACCACCTTCTTTCATAACCCAAGCCACTTTCTCCATATCACCAAGCTGGAGCCTGGTGACGGGGAGAGCCTGCCAAAACCTCCTGTTTGTTTCCTGGCACCTTCTGGGATGGGCACAGCGTTAATGCATTGACTTGAGAATCCAACGAGCACAGGGTTACCACAGGGATGACACTTCTGATTTCACCATGAATATTTTCCTTTTGCCACATAAGGGAACCTGAAATTTTCAGAGTGCTGAGAGACAGAGCTGCAGGTGGCTCCTGTGTGCCCAAACAGGCATTTTCAACCCAATACATTTGTGGAGGCATCTTAATGTGTCTGTGTTGAAAATGAGATTCCAAATGTTTGTTTCCTTCCCTGAGGAACACCCACTGGATTTCCTTTCTTTTCTTCCAATTCCCATCATTTTCAAGAACAGGACAAAAAGCTGGATGAGTTTTGTTTTATGGCAGCTGTGCTTAAGGGACCAACAAGCACTGCAGAGATTCTTTTCATATAGGAATCCTTGGAAATAGTGGAGTTAGTTAGAATAGCAAAATCCCTCTTCCAAAAAGGCTGCCAAGCTGGTGGGAATCCTCAGAGAAGGAAACATGTATTTGCTGATGTAGTTGCCACTAACTAGATCAGGCAATGAAATCAGCTGCCAAGGCAAGATCTGCTGGATGTTGGCAAAGCTGTGGCTTTGGGGCTTGGGTTTTTTCATGATACAGGAAAGTCGTCATCCAAATGATACAGGAAAGTCATCTCTGCCTCTCTGCCAGGGCAAAAACTGCCACTGCAGAGTGGAGCTTAAACAATGGGCTCTGGGAGAGCAGTTACAGATGGGAAAGAAGCAGGTGGAGCCTTGTGTTTCCTTTTTCTCCAGGCTAAATACCACATAGCCACAAAAGGGACCCCACAGCTGCGGCAGCCCGACCAATTCTCGCCTTTGCTGCGTGACTTCCTGAGCTGCTGCCTGCAGAAAGGCGAGGCGCAGCGCTGGTCTGCCAAGGAGCTGCTGCAGGTAAAATGCCAAAAGGGCTGCAGGTGAAACAGTGTCCGAGGGATGGGCTCCTCCTCCACTGAAATCTAAGGCATCAGATGAGCCCCCATCCTCCTCACTTCCAACCTTGGTGCTGTTCAGCTGACAATGGGGAGGAATCCTAGACTGGGCTGGGCTGGCAGGGAGTGCTGGGATTTAGCGCTGGCTAAAATCACCAGTGCACTTACTCATTTCTTGCTGGGAGCTATGGATTAGGAGAAGGGCAAAACAGGCTTCAAACTTAAAAGGAATAACAAATTGTATTATCAGGCCCACAGGAATAAGAAAGGTCTCATCTGTGTAGTGAAAGGGTTCAATCTCACCCAGGTCATGGCAGTCACGGTGTTGGATTTCAGGCTGTGCTGGGCCCCTCTCTCTGCCCGGTAGCCGCTGGGAGGGGAGGCTCAGCCTGGAGCCGTCGCTGCACGCCGGGGAGAGGGTTTAGTGTGGGCAAGATGTCAGCAGCCGTGGCCTGGCCCAGCCTGGGGCCGGGGTCCCGCAGCCTCCATCCCCCGCCCGGGAGCCGCTGGGGTCTGGCCCGGCCTCCCCCAGGAGCACAGGCCGTGGGCGAGCAGGGCCGGCCTCACCAGAGCTCCGTTACCTTCGGGGGCCGGAAGCAAAGAGGGCCAGTTCCCGGGCTGGTGGTTTTCAAAATGTGGATCATCACAGAGGCACATCTCATTTCTAAATGGTGCAATATGTTGTCAGTTCTCAGAACTAGCCAGCCATTGGCCTGTCTCAGGCACAGAGGAAGCTCCCAGCAGCTTCTCTCAAAGAAATCACTTCTGTGGGGGGTTTCTTACTTCTTTCCCTAAATGTCAATTCATCTCAAACTAACACACAGGGACATGGAAAGGTCATCTAGTCTGTGTCCTGCAATGAGCAGGGACATCTTTCAAGAGATCAGGATACTCACACCTCAGATATTTCCAGGGGTGGGCCACCTACCAGCTCTTGGAGCAACCTGTGCCACTCTTGCCCCATGCTCCTGACCTAATCTGACTCAATCCCCTTTTCATTTAAAAAGTATTGCCCTGCCTTTGAAGCTCTTAGCTTGGAAAATCATGCTTTCTTGTTGTTTTCTTTTCCTTTCTGCAGCATCAATTTATAACATCGGCCATGCCTGGGTCCAGCCTGGCACCACTCATTGTTGCAGTGAAGAAGTGGAAGGAGGAGATATGAATGCGCCAATCAATTTCAAACTGTTTTTTCCATGCTCAACTTAGAGTAGGATTGTAGTGTAGGATTGTAGAGTAGGACTGTAGTGTAGGATTGTAGTGTAGGATTGTAGAGTAGGACTGCAGTGTAGGATTGTAGTGCAGGATTGTAGAGTAGGACTGCAGTGTAGGATTGTAGTGCAGGATTGTAGAGTAGGATTATAAATAAAGTAACTGATACCTCAACTCCTTTGGAACATTTCTCTCCTTCTGACCCTGTGAGAAAGCTCAGCATTTCCTCCTGAATTGTCAGTTTTTTCTTAGAGGTGGAAAGTGACATTGATGGCTTCTTTGGTACAGTTTGTAAGGGGGGAAGGCTCCTCTTCATTCATCCTCTCCAGACCACACTGCCTTTGCAATATGGCCAACTGGCCAAGTTTTGCCCAGCTGTGGCATTTCTATTTGAGGCAGAAACAGCAATGGCATTTGCAGGAAAAACCAAAGGAGGAGCGGTGCAACGCAAACATCCTGTGCAGATGCAGGCTGTGCAGATGTGACTCGAGAACATTTGGGTTCCTGCCACTTGGATTTGTATCCCTAAGAGAAATCTCTTTGGCTGGAGGAGAGTCTTGCTGAAGAGAGAAAGCAGAAAGAGCAGTGAGGGTGCTGTGCAAGGTCTCCTGTGGTGCAGAGCTGTCAGCGACTGTGAGGTGAGAGCGGGCCCGGCCTTGGCCAGGCTGGAGCCCCAGCAGAGCCCTGGCAGAGCCCGGAGAAGCCTGAGCCTCGACAGAGGCAGGCTGGAAGGAGGCCCTTGGAGCTGCAAGAGGCAATAGCCTGGCCCTGGCTGCCTCTTGCTGGCACCAGGCAAATCCTCCGCTCTCAGAGCCAAGCTGGCAGCTGGCTGCTCCTGAGGGGAAGCGGCGCCGTGCTGGGCACAGCACACACTGGTGCCATGGGCTGTCTGGAGTCTGCACAGGAGGAGAGAAAGGCAAAGAGCAGCCCAGGGCTGGTGCCCTGCCTGACCATTCCTGCTCTTCTGCCGCCTGCCCTGGAACTCCTGGCAATGGTCAGCAGTGTGTGCAGCACTCTGGGCACAGGGGGAGGGAGCCGGGCTGCTCCGCAGGCTCCAGCACAGGGCAGTGTCCTTCAGGCACGGCATTTCTGCCAGGGGAACCGAGGCCAGCGTGAGGCAGTGACAGCAAGTCAGGGCACATCTGCATGAGCCAGTGCCTCACACAGCTCTGGGACCAAGCGCCTGCAATCCTGGAGCTCTGCACTGAGCCAGAGCAAAGGTGTGAAATGCAGAGGGTTTTGCAGAAATATTCAGGGGCACCAGGCCAGCCTGCTTTGTGCTCTCTGGGGCACAGCAAGCACTGTGCAATGCAGCTCGGAGCTGCTGGCAGAGAGGGACTATGGGCATGTGCCTGAGGCTTGTTCTTGAGTAGTGATTTGGAAGGGAGCAGAAGGGTCTCAGTAGACAATTTGTGTTTTCTTCATTAATTGCTGAATGAAAGACACAATGTGGCTTCACACAGCAAGAGCACTTGCAGAACTTACTGACTAGAAGTTTGTGTTGAATTCCCAGAAAAGGAAGGAGAGGTGTTGATGTGTAACAAATAGGGCTTTTGAATTCAGTTAGCTTCTGAGCCTTCATCCAAAATGACCACCAGGAGGCTGACGACCACCTCATGCAGAGCCCTGCTACAAGGGCTTCCATAATCACGGAATTAGAAAATATGAAGCTTAGGAAAGTAGAATGTGCCCATTAAGTTAAAAAAGTTTAAAAGCTCCTCCTGTGCAAAGAATGGATGAATGAGTTTGTGGTGGAGCTTTCCCCCTCACTCCTGGTATTGAAGAAACAAATCCCTGCTCTGTAGGCCCTACACGATGGAGTACTGATTTCTTGACTACTTTTTGTGCATCATAATCACACTATGCTTTTCATTTTCTTCTTAGAACCTTCTAAGCATAAAGTAAGACAGTGAGTTGTGTATTGACAAGGCTGAAAAAAATTTCCAAATGCCATCCTGGGAAAGGAAAGGACACGAAACAGCGCTGGGGAAGAGCGTCCCTCGCACAGCCCTCAGAGCTGCCACCATGCACAAGATGCCGGCCGGGGCTGAGGCGGTGCCACCATGCACAAGATGCCGGCCGGGGCTGAGGTGGTGCCTCTCAGAGCGCTCTGCAGCCTCTGCCAGCCCAGCCCCAGCCCCGGAGCAGCGCAGGGCGGGCAGAGCCCCCTTCCAGCCGTCTGCTTCAATGGACATTGACAGACACCCGGGCCAGGGACACAGGCTGACACCTTTGCTCTGTGCACACAAACACGAACCAGACACTTGGGAACCTCGGCTGGCAGCATTTGCAGGGGAAAATACAAAGAAACTCCAGGGTTTGAATGTTTTCAAATAGAATATTTCATTTGCCAAAAAAAGGACCAAAAGCAGAAAGGGGCATCCCAGCCTGTTTCTTGCATGCAGGAATAGTGTCACAGTGACTGTGAGCTGATGAAGACGGAGATGGGATTTAATCCAAAGCAGATTGTGCAGTGGGTGCTCACCTGTGATATGTATCCCTCACAGTACCTATTTATTTGGAACACTAGGAAGATTATGAGCCTGGGCAAGATATTAACCCTTTCAATACATGGATGAGACCTACAAACCTTGTTCTTCTCTCCAAGGACTGAAAAGGACAGAGTAACAACACAAAAAAGAACAACATAAAAACATCAAAGTCAGTAAAAAAAGTCAAATCTGAGACAGAAAAAAAAATGAAAAAATGACAATTGAAACTAAAATATTCTTAGTAAAGCCATAGAAATATACAATGATATACTAAAATATCTCCTTTAATTCATTAATAAAGTATAAAAAATATTCAACCTGTAAATCTAAACAAAAGCATCCATTAAAGAAACCAAACAAATGTTAAAGTAACTGTAATCCCATAAAAAGTTTGAACAGAAAAACAAATAAAAACAGTAAAATGCCCTTTGCCCTCAGGGAGAGAAGAAGAAAACTTCTGTTCCCAGAGATGATCACAAAAACAGATGAAGAAAACCTTTGCCTTCAAACAACTCATCCTTAAAATAACACCCCATGAATTCATAACCCATAGACACACCTCTAGGAGGGCTGTAAAAACGAGAAAAATGTCACGATAGCAAAATTTCTTCCCAGACGGCTGCTATTTGTAATAATAAAAAACCACAAAAAAATCTGTTCCTCGTAAAAAATCCTCCATGACGTAACAAGAAAAACTTCTGTCCCTACAAAAACTAATAAAAAACTATTGTGTAATTAATACTGTGTTAACATCCCAAGTTCTATCTCTACGTTGTCAGGTAAAAAAAAAAAAAGGCAGGAGAGAAAAAGCGTTCTGAAAGTTTTATTCTAGTATCTCATTCTTGTAGTCCTGTTAATAAAGTTTCTTTATTCCTTCTAAGTTTTAAGCCTGGTTCTCCCTTCTCCTAATCCACATCTCACAATGAGAAATGAGTAAGTGCCCTGGAGATTTCAGCCAGCGCTAAACCCACCACATTATTTAGTGCATTAGGCAAAAAACTCAAATTAGCGAATCTCAGCCACTGCACCAGGCTGAAGCTGAGGATCCCCAGCCAAGCTCAGAGGGAGGAGAACACAGCATTTGTGGGATCCTTTCCAGTCTGACTTGCTTTAGCTGCACCCTGGGGGAGGAGAGAGCAGGAGAAGGGTTGGCTGAGTCCTCTCCCCTCTGCCTTGCCCTTCTCTGCTGGATCCTCAGTTCATCCCACACCCACCCCAAGACTCCATCCCCATCCTACTGGTGCTGATGGGATTAAAGGAGATAAAGAGGAGATTAAAAAGATAGAGAGAAGAGAAAAAGAGAAGTTTAAATGCAGTTTAAATATGAAAGAAATGCATATGTTAGTGACTGCTGAGAGTTCAAAGGGAGCTGAAGGGTTTGGGAGGGGACAGGAGCCCGTGAAGGGCTCAGGAGCTGCTGCTGCCGGGAGGGAGGAAATGCACCAATGGCTCCCAGCAGAGTCTGTGCTTTGAGGCTCTTTCCCAAACAGCTGCAGGAGGGAAAGCAGCTGAGTTTGGAGGAAGAGTTTTCTGCTGAGGTTTCCTGTTTGGAGCTGTCACAAGCTTGAGCTGCTCAAGGGAAAGGCGGCTCTGCTTCCAGCAGGGCCCAACTGCACGGGAGCACAACTTGGTTCCCTGGCCCTGAGCCAACGGGCAGCAGCAGCTTCTGTTCCCTCCTGGCTCTTGTGTCATTTCCAGCAGCACAAGACACACCAAGAAAAGCTCCTCCAGAACATGCCATGATCAACACAACCTGATTTCATTGCATGAAGGAGCTCTGACAGTCCCACGGGCTCAGGTTTGTTTGTCAGTGAACAGAGCAGGGAAAAGCACAGACACATTCCCTGCACAGGGAATTCACAGGAGGAAAGTGCAGCGCTGGAGGATGTGCTTGGATACAACGTTCCCACGGCAGTTTTGGGGATAAAATCGTCAGTAGAGAGAAAAGAAAAAGTCCTACCAAGGGTGGGCTGGGGAGGGCTGGTGCTTCCCGGGAGGCTCCCGAAGCTCAAGAGGACAAAGCCCAGACCTTGTCCAAGCTCCGAGCTGGGTCTGAGCCAGAAACCAGGGGGTGGCAGAGCCATTGCTGCTGAAGGGCTTCAGATTGCCAAAGCTAAAGTGTCCAGTATCAAGGAACAACTTGAGGTTATGGAAGTCCCGGTGCCCACGTTCCATCCCCTCATTTCAAGCTGAAAGCAGAGCTCCACTTATGACTCTGCTTTTTAATAATGAATGTAAAAATTCAACAAAATTCCATTAGAAAGACCCCATGAAGGTTCACACTGTGAGAGCTCACTCGAGGCAGCCCCAACTCCTGCCCTGGTTCAGTCCCTGTCAAGCCCACTGTGCTTTCCAGCTGCTTTGCTCCAGCTCCTCCCAAATCACCATGAATTCCACTGAACTGAAACAAATCCAAGTCCTCGTGGGTCTGGACAAGGGCAGGGAGAGGTCACTCAGGGATCACCATCAGGGGCACAACAGCCCGATATGGGGAAATGAACTGAACTTAGGACTGAGCCAATCAGACCGGGAGAATGAGGATTGAAATCAATCTTTAGAAACACCTCCTCCCGCTCCTGAACTTTTCTGTCCGGGCCGCTGCTCGCGGGGCACGGAGAGGGGACCGGCCGTGTCCCTCCAAACCTCCCTGGGAATCACCTCAGAGCCCTCAGCCTTCCTTGTGCCCATCCCCGGGGCCCCTTGTTCCTCCTAATGGCTCCCGTGGCTCTCCCAGTCCATCCCAGCCTCTCCCAGTCCATCCCAGTCACTGCCAATGACCCCGCCTGTCCATCTCGCCCCTCCGTGGATCTGCCGTCCCTCAGCCAATCAGATCGCGTCTCTCTGATGACTCATCAGTTGCCGGGCAGATCCACAGAGCCGAGTGCCCCGCGCTGGACTCGGCCTCCCAGTGCCGCGCACTTCATTCCCAGTCCCTCCCAGTGCCACCACAGTCCCGCCCAGTGCCACCACAGTCCCGCCCAGTGCCACCACAGTCCCGCCTAGAGGCCCCAGAGTCCCTCCCATTCCTTTTTAGCCCATTCCCAGTCTATTCCGAGTTAATTCCCTCTTCACTCCCAGGCGCCCACACTCTCTTCCAGTGTCCCAGTATCCACTCTCATCTCTTTCAGTGCCACCCCAGTCCCTGCCAGTCCATTCCCAGTCCCTCTCAATGCCACAGCACTCCACTCTCTCCCAGTGCCCCCAGCGTGTCCATCTCGCTGGTGCCCTGGAGCTCCCAGCCCGGCCCCGGCCGCCTCCTCTGCTCCCTGATGGATTTCTCCCCTGCCCACATCCAGCTGAGCTGCTCCCAGGGCCAGCAGCAGCTCTCGGGCCACGTGCTGGCCACTGCCGTGCTCCCCAGCGGGGACTGGAGCCAGCAGCTCCTGGTGCTGCTGGAAACCGCCCCCGGCAATGCGGGCTCAGCTCCAGCTGCCAGGTGGAGCACGTCAGCCTGGAGCACCCCCTGAGCCGGCACTGGGGCACGGCCCGGCCCCCACAGCGCCGGGGGCAGCGGGGGAGGCACTGGGGGGGCCCAGAGGGGGATTGGGGTGTGCTGGGAGGAACTGGGAGGGAGTTTGAGATAGACTGGTTTAAACTGGGGAAGGGATTGAGGTGCTTAGGATGGCTGGGAAGGTGTTTGAAGGATGTTGGGGAGGGTGGGATGGGGTTCTGGGGGTCCTGGTGAACACTGGGAGGGAGTTTGGGGGTGCTGGGTGTCACTGGAAGGGATTTGAGTGAGCCTGGAGGAGCTGGAAGGAGATTGGAGATTGGAAAACAGGGATTAGGATGAGGTTGGTTCTACTGGGAAGAGACTGGGAGGAGTCTCGATGAGTCCTGGTGGGGCTGGAAGGGACTGGTAGAGGGTTTGGGGGTCCTGGGGCAGTGGGGGGGAAATTGGGAGGGGGCTCTGGTGGGTCCTGGGGAGGCTGGGAAGAGACTGGGAGTCATTTACCAAAATAGTGATATTGATCCAGTATCAACATCAATCTGTTAATGGACAAAAAACCTCTCCAACAGTTTAAAGTTACAAAGTGGATGTTTAATCACAGCACTGGGCGAGTGCAGCAGTCACCCCTTAATACACACTGCAAGTTGACAAAAGATTCCAGTGTCTATTTATTTAAAAAAGTCTTGAATATCCAAAATACTAATACATATTAATACTAATACAGATCCATTATGCTAACACTTCCCATTCCCCACTTTGGATTAAAATGCACTGTAATCAGTTTAAAATGTCATTACACCTGCGTGGTTGTCTCCCTAATTTGAGGAGGGGGTCGTTTTGGTGAGGAGGGGTCATCAAGAGATGAAGGAAAACCGCCCTTCCTCACGCTCACCTTTCTACCTTTACAATGGTTGATATTACAAATAACATTTGGTACAACTCCAGTTTCCTCCCTTGTGACTTTGAAATGGGTTTCCAGATGTAAGGTCTGTGATCTTCCTGAACCCGTTGATCAGTTTCTCTTTTCTCATTATAAGCACAGCTGAACAAACATACAATGACAAGAAATTTTTTACCTCAGTCCCAAGTTGATTATCTCAAATTGTGCTTCTCACTTAATCATTAACTCCAACTAGTTCCAGCAAGGCCTGTCTCTAGCTGAGATCTCCAAATTTTCTGAAATACCTAATTTTTTAAAATTAGTGACTCCAAAGGAGGTTTCAGAGGGTCCTGGGTGGGCTGGGGGAGACTGGGAGGGTCCTTGGAGGGGCTTGGGGTGTCTGTAAGAGGTTTTGGGGGTCCTGACCTCTGCAGACCCCCCAGGGATGCTGTGAAATGCTGCCCACAGCAAGAGGCTGATGGGGATTGGAGTCTCCGTGGTGGGCTTCATCTTCCTGGCACTGGGGCTTGGCTTCTTCCTGTGCAGGAAGATGGGGTGGGGGTCCCGGGGGTCATGTCCTTCCCCCCCACAGAGCGTGTGTGCTCCCCTTGGGCCCCTCAAGTCTGGTGTCACCCCCTTTTCTCTCCCCACAGAGCTCCTGAGGCAGCAGGAAAACATTCTCTAGGATTGAAAGTCAACAAATCCACTCTCCCCAAGGAATTCCCATTGTTGGTCTGTGTCCCAATGCATGGTCCTGCCCTGGTGTTCATCCAGGTGCCCACAGGGAGCCAGGAAGATGTGGAGCCTCCCAGCCAGGTGTCTTCCCAACACGGATCACCAGGACCACGGATCACCAGGGCTCTGCCCAACGGGGGTCACTGGGGATCATCCAACGCCGATCCTCCCATGGGGGATGGAGCTGGAGCAGCGAATGAAGCTCTTCCCGCACTCGGGGCACTCGCAGGGCTTCTCTTACTGGTGCCTCTGTTGGTGTTGGGTCAAGTTAGATCTCTGTGAGAAGCTCTTCCCACACTGGGGACACTCGTAGGGCCTCTCCCCAGTGTGGATGCGCCGGTGGACGGTGAGGTGGCCGTTGTACAGGAAGCCCTTCCCGCAGTCGGGGCAGCGGAAGGGCCTCTCCTCTGTGTGAATCCGCTCATGTAGGAGGACATGGGAGCTGCGCCGAAACCTCTTCCCACACTGGGGACACTCGTAGGGCCTCTCCCCAGTGTGGATGCGCTGGTGTGCCCTCAGATTGGAGCTCTGACCAAAGCTCTTCCCACATTCCAAGCAGGTGTAGGGCCGTTCCCCTGTGTGGATCATCTAGTGTTTCATCAGGCCAGAGATCTCTCTGAAGCTCTTCCCACATTTCCCACACTCATAGGGTCGTTCCCCAGTGTGGATCCTCTGGTGATTCCTCAGGGTGGAGCTCTGGCTGAAGCTCTTCCCACATTCCCCACACTCGTAGGGCTTTTCCCCAGTGTGGATCCTCTGGTGCCGGAGGAGCTCAGAGCTCCACCTGAAGCCCTTCCCACATTCCAAGCACTTCTGGGGCTTCTCCCCCAGCTCTGAGCTCCGGTTGGATCTCTGGCCGTGTTCCTGGCACTGGGGGGATCTTTCCTCCTCACAGCTCCCTGGGCTGGGTTTGCAGCCCCTCCTCGTGCGGCATCTCTGGGGCTTTTTCTCCTCCTCTTCCATCTAGACACGGTTTGGGAATGAAAATTCCGGATTAGGAGGAAAAAAAGAGAGGAGAGTGCTTTGGGCTGGGGGTTCCTCCTTGCCCAAGGTCATCTCAGAAAGTCACTGGGCATCTTGTGTCTGTAACAAACCAAAACACCAAGATTCAGCCCAAACATCCTCCAAACATCAAAACAAAGATGAAAAACTACCCAAACACCAAATTCAGGCAAAACCCCCTGCAGAAGAGATAGATTCAGCCCCTGCAAAAAGACAAAGCACCAACATTTAGCCCAATAAAGCTCAGAAACACCAAGATTCAGACCTGTGAAAACTGCAGATCCCCCTCCACAGTCACCTGCTGACTGTGGGCAGGGCAACACTCCTGGGACTTCACATACAGGGAGGGTGGAACCTTGTGCTGCTCCCTCTTCCTGCTCCTCCTCCTCCTGTGTCCCAACTCTTCCTCACGCTCCTCTTCCTCCTATGCCTGCACAATCCCACCTTCTCCTCCCAAGTGCAACCTTTGACCATTTTCGTCTTCAACCCTACTTCTCCTTCCCTTCTCCTCCTGCCCCCAGGCCCAGCACCCACTGCCGCCTCCCTCTTCCCCCCCAGTCCCACAGCATCCCACCGCAGGGGCACGGATGGAGCTGGGCCAGCTCGGCCTGGGGCAGCGCTAGGCTCTCGGCCGCTTCCGCCCGCACTCGCTCCCCACTGCAGCCGCTCCCGCCACCACAGCGCGGGGGGGCCCGGCCTTGGCGCTCCCCCCTCCCACCTCCCCAAATTCCCCTCAAGGGGGGCGCCAAGGCCCGGGGGGGAGGGGCGCAGCTGGGCTCCAGCTGGGGAACGCTGGCAGCTGCGGCTCTGCCTGGACACTGATGAGTCATCAGCGCCGCGCGCTCTGATTGCCTCAGCCCTGCCTGAGCCCTGCGCCTGCACCAAGGGGGGACACCCTGCTCCAGGGGGGATGGCCCCAAAACGGGGGAACCCCAGCAAAGGAACAACGACAAAGGCTCTTTACAAACTGATCCCGTCAACCTCATTGGACATAGGGCCAGGGACGTGGACATAAGGAAGGGACAGGAGGAGCCATCAGCTGCACAAAATGTTATTAATTGATGACACAGACTGCTGCTCAGCCAAGGTCCTGCTAAATTCATCAACTTCCAGAAGAACAACAAAGACAACACAGACATCAATACCGTTAGCTATACAAAATTACAGCTAAAATGGTACATATTAAGGGGGTATGTAGTAGGTGCATTAGGAACTTCAGCCAATTGGGAGAGGGAGATGCGGCCGGAAAACTTTGAACGAAAAGGAGGCTGTGTCCTCCAACAATTGGAGACCCCATGGGAAATGTCCCATAGCATCAACCCTTTTTTATGAATGAAATGACTTTTACAGGACTCCTCTGTCTTCCTTGTGGACAGAAACCTCTGGGGATGTCAATCTTTCCACACACCTTGGGGCTCCTCTGCAATTCCTTCCACCGTCCGGGCCGGCGGGCACTGAGTGCAGCTGAAGGTGCCTCACCCAGTTTGGGGGATCGGCTCCCTCGGCTGGCGGCGGCACCGGGGATTGATTGGGTACCCGAGAGTGAGCAGGAGACAGACGAGTGACAGATCAGGGGGGCTCTCAAGAGTCGGCAGGGAGAGAGCACTGAAAATCTCAGCAGTGACTACAGTGGGATCTTCGGGGAGTGAACATGGCAGGGCACCCAGGGAGGGGACAAAAGGGAAAGCCACAATGGGATCCCAGCAAAAGGGATGAGGGTCCCAAAATATCTCTCAAGGGTCCCTTGGGAACATATGGAGGTCGTTTGCACATTCTCCCAGAGGGAATTAAGGACATGGACACCCAGGGGGGCAAGAAGGGAAGTCCAGAAGGGATTTAGACACCAGGGGATGGATGGTGTTGGTGTGCTGGGAAGGGACTGGCTGAAGGGGAGTGTGTTGGAATGTGCTTAAGGCAAGAAGGAGCAGGAGGAATCTACGGGGTAAGAAATAGGATGATGGAAAAGAGGAGGAAGAGAAAAATACTGAGGATTGGGATGTTTTTCAGAAGGGTCTTATCCTCAGAATTTGCCAGCTGACTCAGATCCTTTGTATCCCAGTTTTCCAGGACAGGAAAAGAAGGAGGTCAGGATTTCAGGGGGTTTCTCTGAGCTGGGAGCGGCAGGAGCGGGCGCAGAGCTGCGGCACCGGGAGCACGGGCTGGGGGCCTGTGGGGAGCTGTGGGGCCGGGCCGGGGCTGTGGGGCAGCCGGGGCTCAGCGCCGGGCGCTGCCTGACCCCAGCACCCCCCGGGCAGGGCCGGCAGTGGCCCCCGGCCCCCAGGAGGCTGCGGGACGCCCCGGCCGCTGCCCGGCCCCGTGGAGCTGCCGGCCCTGCCCGCCGGGGGGGCCGCCTTTGGACACTGCGGCAGGACAGGGACCGGCTCTGGGATACGGGCTGGGGAGGGGAGCCTCAGCACAGCCAGCACCAGGAAGGAACAGCTCAGAAATGGGGATTAGACCTGCAAGGATCCAGATCATCTTTGAAGCATTTTGTGCTGGGTCCCTGCAGAAAGGAAGGATTTTGCAGAAAGCTCAGCAGCTGCCACACGATGAGCACCCACAGGCACTGAGGGGGGCTGCAGCAGGGCCACAAGAAGCCCCTGCAGCACTTGCTCACAAAGGCTCAGCAGCTGAATGCAGCAAGGGATGAGCAAAAGGCCAAGCTGAAGGCAAAGGCCATGGCACAGTTCCTACAGCCCCTGAGGGATCAAGCCCAGGGCCCAAGGGGGCCCCAGCACCCAGGGGACACCCTCGGCCACAAGCACCTGGCACAGGCATTGCCCTCCTGGCCAGGGGACAGCCCACCCAAACAGCCCCTGGCAAGGAATCAGCCTTCCAGCTGCAGGGCACAAGGACACTGCAAGCACAGACAGGAGCACCCTCAGCACGAGCAAGTCCAGCCCTTGATGGACACGGATCCTTAGCGGTCTCACAGCTCCCATTACACCAGGGACCCACCACACTGCAGCCCTTGGGAACATCCAGGGTGGCTCTGGATCCAGAGGAGACCTTTCCTGATGGACACAGGGGCCTCTCCATCCACTCAGAATCTTACACATAAGAGGGGTAAATTGCTGGGAATATTTTAATAATTATGGCACTAAGTGGGAAAGATGAGTGGGTGTACTCTATTCAGCCACTATTAGCAGTTGTGAGGGATGGGTTTAAAATGCAGGAAGTTTTATTTGCTCACAACTGTGACTGCAATTTACTGGGAAGGGATTTGATGGCTAAATTGGAAATGCAAATTAATGTTGCATAAGGTGATACAGAGGCTGGTTCTGTTTTACCTCTGTGTCAAATGTCTGGCAGAGCCTAGGCTGAAGTGAACCCACAAGTGTGGGCAGCCCCAGGGAAATTGGCAAAATTAGATATGGAGCCTCTCCAACTGTCCCTGAAGCAACCAGGACAAGAGGTGTGGAAAAGCAATCCCCTGTTCCAAGGGAGGGAAGGAAGGGCTCACAGCCTGTCTGGGAGTCCTGCTCAAGGCACGGCTTGGGGAGCCAGGGATGGCTCCCTAGAATGCTCCTATCCTGCCAAACAAGAAATCCAACGGAATCCACAGAATGCTGCAGGACCCAAGAAGAAGAAATGAGATGATGAAACCGAGGCACCCCACACTCTCAGATCCTTACACCATCCTCAACCAGGTGCCCTCCTCACACTGCTGCCTCATCACACAACTTGATGCAAAAGATGCTTTCTGGGGATCTGCCCACTTCCACAGGATGCAAACAGAATTCTGCCTTGGGCTGGCAACAAGAGGTAGAAGGGAAAATGCTCAAGACATGGACGGTCCTTCTGCAGGGATACACGGAAGCACCGGCCTTACTGGGGCAAGCCTTGCAGGAAACATCAAAGGAATTGACCTCACCCCCAGGGACTGGCTTAATGCAGGATGTGGATGACTTGATCCATTCAGAAAAACAAGGAGAAGAGGTAGAGGAAGCCTCTGTGAAATGGCTTCATTTTCAGCTTTGAGTATCTGAAAATAAAAGAAAGGGCAAATGGTGGAGAAAATGTTTAAATATTTGGGACCTATTTTGACTGAAGGCTTGTGGTGAATTGACTCAGAGAGGGTCCAGGGAATACCAGAAATAATGTTTCCTAGGACTAAAAAGGTGCTGGAACAATTCTTACAATTAACAGGGAATTGCTGGAGCTGGACTGAGGATTCTTTGCTCTAGCCTGAGCATTGTATGAGTTTTTTAGCCCCAGATAGCCTCAATGTTATGGAGTGGACACAAGAAAGAAAACAAAACTTAACAAAATGAAAAAATAAAATGCTTGATGCCCCAGCCATGGCTCTTCCAGACTCAGAAATCTGAATTGGAAGGGAATATTAAACAGGCCACCCCTGAGCCTGCACTGAAGGCAACGCAGCAGCAGCCAGGGCTCCCCAGCGGGGGAAGCCCCTGGGCCTGCCCACAGATCCTCTGCTCAAATCCTCGGCCTGGCCACCCTCCTTTGCCACCTCCAGCCACTGCGGGACAATCCTTGCTCTCACTCTTGCAGCTTCAGCCCTTTCTGTGCCTGCCCTCGCCACAGCTGCTGGGGAAGGCACCGGGACAATTCCACTCTGCCTCTCAATTACACTCACACTCTGCCCTGCCTGGGATTAGCTGCTGCCAAAATAGACCAACTTTAAAATGGCTTCAAATCTTATTTCTCTAAAGGGATTTGCCTTGGAGAAAGGAATTTTAAATGTTTCTAAGGGATGTTCCACCACTCAGCAGAGATGAAATTAACATCTCAACAGACTGGGAATAGTCCAAAAGATTCTCACCAAGGTAAGGACCATCAACAAAACATCAACACCCAGCAGCAAACATCAACCAACATCTCCCCCAGACACTGTCCCAGGCACAGCTGGAGACACCTGGTCTGGAAAAGGCTGAGCAGGAAATCCAGGAGTGCCCACCTAATTCACATCACAGGCACAGAAATCCGGCTGCAACAGGAAACCAAATCCTAATAACTCCACACCTTCAAACCAATGAACATTAAACCAAGGGATTTCTATGGGGTCAGACTGTATAAATTTAGAAAAATCTAGTCAAACTCATGTGTCATGGAATGATTTTCTCTGCACACCCAGCCTAAGTGTGCATGAAATTATTCCTGTTGCACATCCTGGCCAGAATCAAGTCATGCCTTATTTCTCTAAAGACATCGTTGAAGAGTTTTTGCTTTTCTCAGTTTCAGTGAAAAGATTACACTGTTAGAATAATTTTTCATAATAATTTTACTTCTATATTGTCGGTTCTGTTTTGGCCAGTGGTGTGAGAATCAGTTTTTAGTCCTAGGAAAATAAAAAGAAACCACTTGATTTCTTTCTCATTTTTGTTTTATATTTGTACTTCACTCTTAGTGATGACAAAATGATGATATGAGTTTTTCAATGTTCACCTTTAAGCTCCACTTTGAAAACTAGAAGAGTTTTAAAGTTGGTGCTTTAACACATAAACAGTTAATGGAATATTGTTTAAAAAAAAATAAATAGCAGATTCTGTGGGGGCCACGTGTGAGTCACAGGATGTCTGCCCTGAAAGAGAAGCTTTGTTCCAGGCAGCCCGGAGAGGAGCTTTAGAAATGCAAATTAACACTGATGGGACAAAGCCTGCACAATGGCCCAGGGGCTTCCTGCCTGCAGGAGGAATTGGGCTGATTCCAGGAAGAAAAAACAGAGGCAATGAGTGAATCTGCTTGGAGATGGGGCCAGGGACTTGTACATAAGGCAACAATGGGAGAAACCATCAGTTTCAGAAAATGTTACTAATTGACAAGGACTGCTGCTCTGACCAAGTCCCGCTCTGAACATTCCTGATCTTCCAGAAGAACAAACACTTCCCAGAGCCAGGAATATCGGGTGTTATACAAAAAGGACATGCAGCAGGCGGATCGGGAAGGCTGAACCTTCCAAGCACCTCCGCCAGTGTTGGGCAAAGGGACAGGGACATGCGGCCGGGAAAATCAGGACAAAAACGAGGCCGCGTCCTCCAACAACTGGAGAGAGCGCACGGCAAATGGCCCATGGCCTCTCCCTTTGGGCAGCAATAAAGTCACTCGCACACCACTCCTCTGGCTCCTTGGGCCACACAAACCTCTGGCGCCGGGAATTTTCCCGCCCAGCCCCGGGCACAGCGCAGCCACCTCCGGCCTCCCGACACGAAGCGGGACGAGCCAGCGCTGCTCCGCCACCGCCTCCTGCCGAGGCCCCAGCGGCAAGGAGACCGCGGGCAGCCGCTCCCGCAGCGCCCTCAGCCCAGGGCCAACACGGGCCGGCCACGGCACAAGCCACCCGCCACAGCCCCCTGCCGCCCCCTCCCGGGCCCGCAGCGAGCCCCGAGCCCCAGCAGAACCGAGCGCGGCTCCCACCTGCGATGGCCGGGGCCGCCTCCGAGCTCCGCCGCCGCCTCACCGGGCTCCGGCCGCTGCTGCCGCCGCTGCCGGGCCCGCACAGACGCTCCGGCAATGGCGGCTCTCCCAAGCCACGGCCGCCCTGGGGGCGCCAGCGGGGCCGGGCTTGTCCCCGCTCTGCCCAATCAGCGCGCGCCAGAGCCACGAGTGACGGCAGAAGCAGCCAATCGCAGCCAGCGGCGGGCTCTGCACACGGCACGGACTCGCCTGCCTTGGGCTGAGCTCCGCCATTTCTCGGAAGCCTGGGCTGAGGAGCGGCCCCGGCGCTGGGCCCGGCCCGGGCAGGAGGCCAAGGAAGCGCCGCTGCGCTGAAGCGCCGGGAGCTCGGGGTGCCCGGGAGCTGAGGGCGCTGCGAGCTGGGGGTGAGTCCGGGATGGAGCAGGGCTATGCCGGAAAGAGGCTAAAACTCTGTGACTCTGCTTCCTGGCCCGGGCGGGGAGCAGAACACACAAGGAAAGGCTCGGGGGTTGTGGATGAGGGTGGGGACAGTTCAATCCTTGGTCACGGGCACAGCACACCTGACTTGGGGAAATTAATTGAATTTATTTTCCAACATGTCAGAGCAAGAAAATGAGAAGCAAAGTAATTCCTCCGGAAATCCATCTTCCCCCCAGCTGTCCCTCCTTCCCGGGCTTAACTTTCTGCCCCTCTCGGTCCCCCTCCCCGCCCAGAGGCACAGGGATGGGGGTCACAGTCAGGTCATGTCAGTGCCTCCCCCTGAGGGACAGGAATCCTTGTCCTGCTGCAGCCTGGGGTCCCTCGCAGGGGCCAGAGTCCCTCAGGACCAGGCTGCTCCAGCGGGGATCGCCAGGGGGATCCCCGAGTCCGGCCAGGAGCCACTTCCATGGCTCTGCAGGGGCTTCCCCCGGGCTCGGGGCCTCTCTCAGGCACCCCCTGCTCCGGCCCGGCCTCATTGCCCCCCTCACCCCCCCATGCAGCGAGTGCCCGGGCAGGGAGATGCACAATTTTCACGGGGCTGAATCTTGGAGTTTCTGAGCTTTATTGGGCTGAATGTTGGAGTTCTGTTTTTTTGTGGGGGCAGAATCTTTGTATTTTGGGGGGATATCAGATTTTTGGTGTTTTGGAAGTTTTTGATCTGTCTTTGTTAGCATTCAGGAACACACATAATCACAGACTGATTATATGCAGGTGCTTTATTGAAGTGCGTGGGAGCTGGGGGTATCAGCAACCCAAATCTATCTCTCTTGTCTTTGTCCAAAGTGCACATATTTCTACAATTTCAGCTGTAGCAGTAATCACTATAACAACCTTATCAATATTGCTTTATTAATATTGCTTCATTAACTTTATCTATATTGCTTCATGGGACTTAACTCATCCTTGCACGAACATGTCCGAATCTTATCTCTGGGTGGGTATCTTGGAGACCCCAAGTACCAGTTCCCGTTACCATAAACATTTCAGCTTGCTAGTCCATTCCTAATACCAAGCATTCTTGTGGCCTGCCTCTACATGATTTTAAGAAACATTTTCAGAAACATTTAACCCCATAGTAACATATTTCCCCCCCTTTGAAAATATTTCACTTTGCTATAATAAGTGTAATTCTTTCACTGTATACAGTCCTTTTTCTGAGTTTATACTTGATGTTCATCTTCGAATCCACAGTTGTCGTAAGCGTTGTTACACTCTGGAGGACTTGGAGATGACAAATGCGGATGTGGATCTCTGTCCCGTGTCAGTGCCTTTATTATCTTCTGGTTCCAGGATACTCTTTTCTTTATCTCTCCTTTCAGAACTGCACAGATTAACCAGATTGCTAAGAAAACAATTAGTAGGATTATCAGACTCTCAAGAATAGATTTGATCCAGGAGCTCACATTCCATCCCAACCCTTCAAAAATTTTATCTAACTAACTTGGGGTCAGATCTTCCCTCTCTTTCTGTGCTTCATGGTCTATTTGTTTTAATGGATTAATGTCGTGTTCTACATCTGCAGTTCCATTTGGGCTGTGAATGCAGCAGTGATCAATTTGTCCTTTTAGGTACCCGCATCCTCCGTGTTCTTTCAACAATAACATATCTAAAGCCAATCTGTTTTGCAGGGTCATTTTAGTTGTGGCTTGTAATTGTACATTTAGCTCTCTAAATCCCTCTTTGGTAACTCTTGCCAATCTCTTTCTACCTGACCTGTAAGTTTGTACAACATCTTTCTATTGTTATAATTTGCTATTGGAGCAAACAAGGATTCCAGGGCCCACTCAAATTTTACACTACTGAAGGGTTCCTGCCATCTTTCTTCATCCTCAATTTTGTTTTCCTGAACTTCTCATCTTGTCCTTATTTGCAGAAGTTCATGCTCTCCCTTGAATGGGGACCTTTTCCAAATTGGGCATAAGGTGGGGAGGCCTAAAGTAATCTCTTTTACTTTTTCACCTACAGGCAAATGTGTTGTCCAGGTGCCATCGCTTGCTGCCCATCCAAATTGGCCTGGACTCTGAATTGTACTTGTGGTACATATTACCTTTTGGATCACTTGTCCTGTCTTGTCATTTATTTCCCCTTGTTTATGTTTGATTCCTCTGCAGGCACATCCAATTTGCAGAGCTACCACTAGTGGTGGCATTTGTTTTATTTCTTCATCATCAGAAGTACAGTCCTAAGTTTTGTTCCATACCCACCAATTGACTTTGTCTGCCTCCATTCTACTACTGGTTGCAGTGTTCCATACCCCTGGATCTGTTTCATTTTCAGAGCCTTCCCACTTAATGCACCAAGGGCTATCTGCCATAGATTGGAATTTCTGAAGCACACTCATTGACCATGCACTGTCCCAAGCTTCAGCCCGATCTTTTCCTTCCTGTCCTTCACACTTCCACTTCAATACTGGAATCTTTTCTTTAATGACCTTTGCTATCTTTTCATAACACCATCCATAATTCCCTAATCCATCCCAGCCTAGTTTTGGTTCATACTTTCCTCCATTTTCATGACAATCCCATCTAGATGAATACTTTGGCTTCACAGCATTTTCAAACACTGTCTTATTTTGGTACTCGTAATCTATTTGCAATACACAGCTCACATTTTCATTTTTATTCTTTTGTATTTCAGGAAATTTTGATGTTATAATTCCCCAATTTATTTGGTCTCCTGCTGCCTTTGGTATTGGCAGCCAGGCAGTTATTTTGCTGGTGTTTTGCATGTTGGCAAAATCTTTCATTAATGCAATCATCCCATTTTCTGCCTGAATAGGATTAGAGACTTTTATCACTTGTGTTTCTGGCTGCACCCCCACATCCCTCTTCATTCTCAAATGAAGAGTTGTCAGCTGATCCTTTTGCATTTCACATCCCAAGGTAACTTTGATTCCAACTGATGGCCCTAAAGGCCATAAAATAATCCCCATTACAGTCACCAGCAACCTAGACATTTGAAACAATCAAACCCGCTTTATCTGCAGCTTTGTTGGCCCTACAGTTTGTGCAGTCCACAGTGCAGGGGAAACCTTCTTCACTCTGGTGTAATGTATGCAGGGATCCAGTCCAGCTCCTTTGACTGCTGTCAAGGTAGTTAACAGTACCTGATAGGGTCCATTCCACCTTTCTTTTAATGGTTCTTCGTTCCAGCTTTTAACGTACACTTCATCTCCCGGGGGGATGTCATGAACTGGATTCTCAAGAGTCAGCAGCCTGTTCCACACAAGGGTGCTCCGAAGTCGAGCTCGAGCTTTTCCAAGAGACAGAACATAATTCTACACCTCTTGCTTCCCTGTAACATGTACATTTGGATTAGGTTCAGGGGATTCATATGGTTTCCCATCCAATATCTCATAAGGACTGACTGACATCCCGCTTCTAGGCTTTATCCAAATCCTCAGCAGTGCTATTGGTAAAGCTTGTGGCTACTGCAATTTAGCCTCTTGGCATATTTTGCTGATTTGCCTCTTCAATGTCTGATTCATCCTCTGTACCTGTCCACTGGATTGGGGTCTCCATGGTGTATGGAGATCCCAAGCTATTCCCAGTAACCTACTCACCTCCCTCACTACTGTGGCTGTGAAATGTGGGCCCCTATCTGATGATATTCCTAGAGGCACCCCAAATCTTGGAATGATTTCTTGCAGTAACCACTTGACTGTCTCCTTTGCTTGATTTGTGTGACAGGGAAGAGCTTCTGGCCATCCTGAAAATGTGTCAACCCCTACCAATAGATATTTGAATCCTCGTGTTCTTGGTAATTCTACAAAATCTACTTGCCAATAATCTCCTGGTTTTCCCTAATTGTGCCTGTCGTCTAGCCACTGGATTGTTCTTTAAGCAAATTTCACATTTTGACATTAATGATTTTGGATTTTTAACATCCATACTGAAATTAAATTTTGTTTTATCAATTTAATCAGTGCCTCTGCACTCCAATGACATTTGTTATGTTTAATTTGTAGAACTTCTCTCATTATCGAGGGGGGTACCACTACTTGTCCCTGTGTAGTCACATACCACCCTTCTGAATTCTTCTGTGCATTCAGTGAGCGTCCCAATTTCTCATCCTCTATTGAACATTTTGGTTCTGGAGGTAAATTGAATTGAGATACATTAGTTTTTAAAGGTATCAATGCCATTGCAGTTTGCACTTTTCGAGCAGCTTGTCGGGCTGTCCAGTCTGCTTTCCGATTTCCCTCATGAATTTTGGAGCTTCCTGATTGGTGAGCTTTGCAGTGCATGATTGCTACTTGCTCAGGCTTTTGTACTGCTTTTATTAATTGCAGGACTGCATCTTGATGTTTAATGTGTGTGCCTTGAGGAGACAGCAGTACTCTTTCTTTCCACAGTGCTCTGTGTACATGCACCACCCCAAAAGCATACTTTGAGCCAGTCCATATGTTTACCGTTTTCCCTTCACTTAATTCTAGTGTTCTGGTTGAGGCAACCAGTTCTGCCCTCTGGGCAGATGTATTTGCTGATAATGCTTTTGCCTCCACTATTGTACTGACTGTTGTTGCCTGGGGGTCCCAGAGCAGCTTCCTCTTTGCCACCTTCTCCTCCATTTGTCTAATGCTTGGGCATGAGAAGTCTGGTTTGGGGAAAAAAACAAGGGGTGACCACCTAGGATTCAGGGTTCCTCCTGCCCAAGTCCATCTCTAGAAGTCATCAGGTGTCTTGTCTCCATGAAAATCTCCAAAGCATCCTGCCAGGACGGCCCAAGACCTTCGGGGCGAGGTTTCCGTCCCCGGTGAGCTGCGGGATGCGGGGCCCGATGCTCCCGGCGCGAAGGGGCTGCAGATCCAGAGAGCGATGGACGCACGTGGGGCCTCCTCTGCTGCTCCTCTTGCAGTTCCTGCTCCTCCTCTACCCCTCCTCTTCCTCCCGCTCCTCCTCCTCCTTCCCCTCCTCCTCCATCTCTCGGCTGCTGGCGAAGAGCTCTGGGGTGAGCGGAGCGGGGCCGGGAGGCGGTGGGAAAGGGCTGGGAGAGGGGGATGAGGGGAGCTGGGACAGGGGGAGAGGGGTTCTCAAGGAGGGACTGCCAGTTAAGCCCAGGAGCCCCAAATGCCCTTCGTGTCCTGGCAGCCCCTGGCGGCGCTGTGGGGGCCGGGCCGTGCCCCAGTGCCGGCTCAGGGGGTGCTCCAGGCTGACGTGCTCCACCTGGCAGCTGGAGCTGAGCCCGCATTGCCGGGGGCGGTTTCCAGCAGCACCAGGAGCTGCTGGCTCCAGTCCCCGCTGGGGAGCACGGCAGTGGCCAGCACGTGGCCCGAGAGCTGCTGCTGGCCCTGGGAGCAGCTCAGCTGGATGTGGGCAGGGGAGAAATCCATCAGGGAGCAGAGCAGGCGGCCGGGGCCGGGCTGGGAGCTCGAGGGCACCAGCGAGATGGACACGCTGGGATGGGCAGGGGGCTTGGGGACCCCCCAGTGCGGATCTTCCTCCCCACAAGCCGCAGGGAATCGCTCCAGGGATCGAGTGCTGCGGGACAGGGAACCACATTTCTTTCATCCCCATCCCACCTTTCCCTCTCCTCTCTCCCCCTTTCTCATCCTTCCCCCAGTCCATTGACCCCTCTCAATGCAATTTGGGTTTCCCAGCACCTTCCCCCACGCTTTGGGGGTTTCAGCCCTCTCTTTTTCCTACTCTTCTTCCACATCCCTTCCCAATCGTCCCTCCAATCTCTAACCCCCTCCCCCGTGCTCGGATTTGGGGGTTCCAAGACCCCCTGCTCAGTCTGTGGGTCCCATCCCCCCTTTCACTCAATTTGGGGAGATCCTAGCAGATTTTTTTCTGGGAGGAATCCCTGAGTTACAGGATTTTTGGGGTGTAGGTTTGAAGGGGGACAGCTCTGTCTGGCATTTCTTTAACCCATGGTCTGCTGGGGAAGCACAAAAACGTTTCCCATTTCCATCCTTTCCTCATTTGGACTGGTTCATGAGCTGCTTTCTTGTTTCCTTTGGTATCTGTTCTCATCTATTTGTCAACAGCAGTTTGAATCATTTACTTTTCCACAAATTCTGCCTCCTTCTGCTAATAGATAATGTGATCCCATCCCATGGTGAAATGTTGTGTTCCTCATCTGAGTGGAACACAACATCTGAGTGGCTGGGAGGAAGGTCAGGAGGTGGAGCTGTCTGGTTGGTTATTATTTCAATGGCATCCTGTAATCTGATTATCCCATTGAAATGATAAATGGTTTCTCTGGTATCTGATATCAATTTGTTTGGGTTCCAGGGTCGGGTCCATAGTGTTGCAGGATTTGTTCTGGTGGTTGTTCATCTTTTCCCCATTTTTGGGTGCTCCCTCCAGCCAGGGCTGCATCAATTGTCAGCTTTTCTCTCATTAAGTCATCACATACTTGGATTCCCAACTGATTTCCCTGAACTTGTTGTAGCAAATAAACCCCAGTGGTCTGATACACCCTATATAACATAGACAGTGACAGCACATGTTGGAGTGGGGACAAGGATGATTCTCTCCCACTTGTTTTAGTGTAGTTTTCACAACATTCCCTATTTTCTGTTTTCCTTTGCAGCTTAACCAATTCCTCTAGCAGAGTCAGATATCCTCACAATGGGCTGTGCCTTTAGCTGTGCAAATTCCATTTGTGCAAGCAGGCAGAGCTTGGGCTGAGGGGCAGAGAGAATCAGCCCAATTCCTCCTGCAGGCAGGAAGCCCCTGGGCCATTGTGCAGGCTTTGTCTCATCAGTGTTAATTTGCATTTCTAAAGCTCCTCTCCTGGCTGCCTGGAACAAAGCTTCTCTTCCCAGGAGGCCATGGGCTGACTCACATTTGGCCACTCCAAAAGTGACATTTTTGAAGAAAAAAATACTATACTATCTCTTTACAAGTTAAGGGGGTCACCTTTAAAGCTCTTAGTTTTTAAAACTGAGGCATAAAGGTGAATATTCAAAAATGCATACCAAAATCTTACCATCAGAACAGCCACGCATACACATTCCCAAAAAAATCCAAAGCAATCAAGATTTTTTCTACTTCTTGCCCTAAGTCTAAAAACTGATTCTCCCAACCCTGGCCCAGCACTACCAGTCTGAGTAACAATATAGAAGTAGGATTATTAAAGAAAAGCATAATAATGGTGTAGTCTTGTCACCAAAACTGCGAGATGAATAAAAACTCTCCAACAATATAAAATCAAGGCATGACTTGAGTCTGGCCAGAATGTGCAACAGAAATCATTAATTCCTCAGTTTGGCTGGGTGTGCAGAGAAAATCATTCCAAGACATTTGAATTTAATAGATGTTTCCTAAACTATATACAGTCTGAACCCATAGAAATCCCTTGGTTTAATGTTCATTGGTTTGAAGGTGTGGAGTTGTTAGGATTTGGTTTCCTGTTGCAGCTGGATTTCTGTGCCTGTGATGTGAATTAGGTGGGCACTCCTGGATTTCCTGCTCAGCCTTTTCCAGACCAGGTGTCTCCAGCTGTGCCTGGGGCAGTGTCTGGGGGAGATGTTGGTTGATGTTTGCTGCTGGGTGTTGATGTTTTGTTGATGGTCGTTATCTTGGGGGGGAATCTTTTGGACTATTCCCAGTCTATTGAGATGTTAATTTCATCTCTGCTGAGTGGTGGAAAAGAAACATTAAAATTCCTTTAAAAGAATTATTAAAATTCCTTTCCCCAAGGCAAAGGCAAACCTAGTGTGACCAGAGAAATAAGATTTGAAGCTATTTTAAAGTTGGTCTATTTTGGCAGCAGCTAATCCCAGGCAGGGCAGAGTGTGAGTGTAATTGAGAGGCAGAGTGGAATTGTCCCGGTGCCTTCCCCAGCAGCTGTGGCGAGGGCAGGCACAGAAAGGGCTGAAGCTGCAAGAGTGAGAGCAAGGATTGTCCCGCAGTGGCTGGAGATGGCAAAGGAGGGTGGCCAGGCCGAGGATTTGAGCAGAGGATCTGTGGGCAGGCCCAGGGGCTTCCCCCGCTGGGGAGCCCTGGCTGCTGCTGCGTTGCCTTCAGTGCAGGCTCAGGGGTGGCCTGTTTAATATTCCCTTCCAATTCAGATTTCTGAGTCTGGAAGAGCCATGGCTGGGGCATCAAGCATTTTATTTTTTCATTTTGTTAAGTTTTGTTTTCTTTCTTGTGTCCACTCCATAACATTGAGGCTATCTGGGGCTAAAAAACTCATACAAATGCTCAGGCTAGAGCAAAGAATCCTCAGTCCAGCTTCAGCAATTCCCTGTTAATTGTAAGAATTGTTCCAGCACCTTTTTAGTCCTAGGAAACATTATTTCTGGTATTCCCTGGACCCTCTCTGAGTCAATTCACCACAAGCCTTCAGTCAAAATAGGTCTCAAATATTTAAACATTTTCTCCACCATTTGCCCTTTCTTTATTTTCAGATACTCAAAGCTGTTTTTTAGCCTGAAAATGAAGCCATTTCACAGAGGCTTCCTCTACCTCTTCTCCTTGTTTTTCTGACTGGATAAAGTCATCCACATCCTGCATTAAGCCAGTCCCTGGGGGTGAGGTCAATTCCTTTGATATTTCCTGCAAGGCTCGCCCCAGTCAGGCCGGTGCTTCCGTGCATCCCTGCAGAAGGACCGTCCATGTCTTGAGCATTTTCCCTTCTACCTCTTGTTGCCAGCCCAAGGCAGAATTGTGTTTGCATCCTCTGAGAGTGGGCAGATCCCCAGAAAGCATCTTTTGCATCAAGTTCTGAATGGCAGCAGTGTGAGGAGGGCACCTGGTTGAGGATGGTGTAAGGATCTGAGAGTGTGGGGTGCCTCGGTTTCATCATCTCATTTCTTCTTCTTGGGTCCTGCAGCATTCTGTGGATTCCATTGGATTTCTTGTTTGGCAGGATAGGAGCATTCTAGGGAGCCATCCCTGGCTCCCCAAGCCGTGCCTTGAGCAGGACTCCCAGACAGGCTGTGAGCCCTTCCTTCCCTCCCTTGGAACAGGGGATTGCTTTTCCACAGCTATTGTCCTGGTTGCTTGAGGGAAATTTGGAGAGGCTCCATATCTAATTTTGCCAATTTCCCTGGGGCTGCCCACACTTGTGGGTTCACTTCAGCCTAAGCTCTGCCAGACATTTGACCCAGAGGTAGAACAGAACCAGCCTCTGTATCACCTTTTGCAACATTAATTTGCATTTCCCATTTAGCCATCAAATCCCTTCCCAGTAAATTGCAGTCACAATTGTGAGCAAATAAAACTTCCTGCATTTTAAACCCATCCCTCACAACTGCTAACAGTGGCTGAATAAAACACACCCACTTATCTTTCCCACTTAGTGCCTTAATTATTAAAATATTCCCAGCAATTTACCCCCCTTAAGTGTAAGATTCTGAGTGGATGGAGAGGCCCCTGTGTCCATCAGGAAAGGTCTCCTCTGGATCCAGAGCCACCCTGGATGTTCCCAAGGGCTGCAGTGTGGTGGGTCCCTGGTGGAATGGGAGCTGTGACACCACTAAGAATCCGTGTCCATCAAGGGCTGGACTTGCTGGTGCTGAGGGTGCTCCTGTCTGTGCTTGCAGTGTCCTTGTGCCCTGCAGCTGGAAGGCTGATTCCTTGCCAGGGGCTGTTTGGGTGGGCTGTCCCCTGGCCAGGAGGGCAATGCCTGTGCCAGGTGCTTGTGGCCGAGGGTGTCCCCTGGGCGCTGGGGCCCCCTTGGGTCCTGGGCTTGATCCCTCAGGGGCTGTAGGAACTGTGCCATGGCCTTTGCCTTCAGCTTGGCCTTTTGCTCATCCCTTGCTTCATTCAGCTGCTGAGCCTTTGTGAGCAAGTGCTGCAGGGGCTTCTTGTGGCCCTGCTGCAGCCCCCCTCAGTGCCTGTGGGTGCTCATCGTGTGGCAGCTGCTGAGCTTTCTGCAAAATCCTTCCTTTCTGCAGGGACCCAGCACAAAATGCTTCAAAGATGATCTGGATCCTTGCAGGTCTAATCCCCATTTCTGAGCTGTTCCTTCCTGGTGCTGGCTGTGCTGAGGCTCCCCTCCCCAGCCCGTATCCCAGAGCCGGTCCCTGTCCTGCCGCAGTGTCCAAAGGCGGCCCCCCCGGCGGGCAGGGCCGGCAGCTCCACGGGGCCGGGCAGCGGCCGGGGCGTCCCGCAGCCTCCTGGGGGCCGGGGGCCACTGCCGGCCCTGCCTGGGGGGTGCTGGGGTCAGGCAGCGCCCGGCGCTGAGCCCCGGCTGCCCCACAGCCCCGGCCCGGCCCCACAGCTCCCCACAGGCCCCCAGCCCGTGCTCCCGGTGTCGCAGCTCTGCGCCCGCTCCTGCCGCTCCCAGCTCAGAGAAACCCCCTGAAATCCTGACCTCCTTCTTTTCCTGTCCTGGAAAACTGGGATACAAAGGATCTGAGTCAGCTGGCAAATTTTGAGGATAAGACCCTTCAGAGAAACATCCCAATCCTCAGTATTTTTTTTGTCTTCCTCCTCTTTTCCATCATCCTTTTTCTTACCCCATGGATTGCTCCTGCTGCTTCTTGCCTTAAGCACATTCCTGCACACTCCCCTTCAGCCAATCCCTTCCCAGCACACCAACACCATCCATCCCCTGTTGTCTAAATCCCTTCTGGACTTCCCTTCTTGCCCCCCTGGGTGTCCATGTCCTTAATTTTCTCTGGGAGAATGTGCAAATGACCTCCACATGCTCCCAGCAGTCCCTTGAGAGATATTTTGGGATCATGATCCCTTTTCCTGGGACTCCATTGTGGCTTTCCCTTTTGTCCCCTCCCTGGGTGCCCTGCCATGTTTACTCCCCGAAGATCCCACTGGAGTCACTGCTGAGATTTTCAGTGCTCTCTCCCTGCCGACTCTTGAGAGCCGCCCTGATCCGTCCCTCGTCTGTCTCCTGCTCACTCTCGGGTACCCAATCAATCCCCGGTGTCGCCGCCAGCCGAGGGAGCCGATCCCCCAAACTGGGTGAGGCACCTTCAGCTGCACTCAGTGCCCGCCGGCCCGGACGGTGGAAGGAATTGCGGAGGAGCCCCAAGGTGTGTGGAAAAATTGACATCCCCAGAGGTTTCTGTCCACAAGGAAGACAGAGGAGTCCTGTAACAGTAATTTCATTCATAAAAAAAAGAATGAGGCCATGGGACATTTCCCATTGGGTCTCTCCAGCTGTTGGCAGACACAGCCTGCTTTTCATCTTAATTTTCTTTGCCACATCTCCTTTTCCCCATTGGCTGAAGTCCTGGAGAGGTACAGACTTCCCAATGCACCTCCTACATACCCCCTTAATATGCACCCCACTTTTGTATAGCTAAGGATATTGATGGCTGTGTTAAGTCTTTGTTGTTCTTCTGGAAGTTGATGAATTTATCAGGACCTTGGCTGAGCAGCAGTCTGTGTCATCAATTAATAACATTTTGTGCAGCTGATGGCTCCTCCTGTCACTTCCTTATGTCCACATCCCTGGCCCTATGTCCAGTGAGGTTGACGGGATCAGTTTGTAAAGAGCCTTTGTTGTTGTTCCTTTGCTGGGGTTCCCCCGTTTTGGGGCCATCCCCCCTGGAGCAGGGTGTCCCCCCTTGGTGCAGGCGCAGGGCTCAGGCAGGGCTGAGGCAATCAGAGCGCGCGGCGCTGATGACTCATCAGTGTCCAGGCAGAGCCGCAGCTGCCAGCGTTCCCCAGCTGGAGCCCAGCTGCGCCCCTCCCCCCCGGGCCTTGGCGCCCCCCTTGAGGGGAATTTGGGGAGGTGGGAGGGGGGAGCGCCAAGGCCGGGCCCCCCCGCGCTGTGGTGGCGGGAGCGGCTGCAGTGGGGAGCGAGTGCGGGCGGAAGCGGCCGAGAGCCCAGCGCTGCCCCAGGCCGAGCTGGCCCAGCTCCATCCGTGCCCCTGCGGTGGGATGCTGTGGGACTGGGGGGAAAGAGGGAGCCAGCAGTGGGTGCTGGGCCTGGGGGCAGGAGGAGAAGGGAAGGAGAAGCAGGGTTGAAGAACAAAACGGTGAAATTATGTTCCTGGGGTTTTGCAAAAGTAGGAGGAGGAGTGTGAGGTAGAGTAGGGACTCGAGGAGGAGGAGTAGGAAGAGGAAGCAGCACCAAGTTCATCCCTGAATCTTCAGCTTCCCCACCCCAGGAACTTTGCCTCCCCACATGCAGCAGGTGACTGGGGAGGGGGATCCACGATTTTCTTGGGGCTGAATCTTGGTGTGTCTAAGATTTATTAGGCTAAATGTTGGTGCTTTGATTTCTTGTGAGGGCTGAACATTTCTATTCTGCACTGGCTTTTGGCTGAATCTTGTTGTTTGATTAGTTTTGGATCTGTGTTTTCTTGTTTGGGCTGAATGTTGGTGTTTTAGAGATTCTTACAGACACAAGTTGCCCAATGACTTTCTGAGATGAACTTGGGCAAGGAGGAACCCACAGTCCAAGGTGCTCTCCTGTTGTTTTTTTCCCCCCAACCAGGATTTTATGTTCTTGAATTGTGTTCAGATGGAGGCAGAGGAGGAAGAGCCCTGGAGATGCCGCACAAGGAGGAGCTGCAAACCCAGTCCAGGGAGCTGCAAGGTGGAAAGATCCCCCCAGTGCCAGGAACACGGCCAGAGATCCAACCAGAGCTCAGAGCTGGGGGTGAAACCTCGTGGTGGGGAGAAGCCCCACAAGTGCTTGGAATGTGGGAAGAGCTTCAGCCGGAGCTCCGACCTTTGGAAACACCAGAGGATCCACACTGGGGAAAAGCCCTATGAGTGTGGGGAATGTGGGAAGAGCTTCAGAAGTATCTCTGACCTGATGAAACACCAGGTGATCCACACAGGGGAACGACCCTACACCTGCTTGGAATGTGGGAAGAGCTTTGGTTGGAGCTCTTACCTGAGGGCACACCAGCGCATCCACACTGGGGAGAGGCCCTACGAGTGTCCTGAGTGTGGGAAGAGGTTTCAGACCAGCTCCAGTGTCCTCCTGCATGAGCGGATTCACACAGACGAGAGGCCCTTCCGCTGCCCCGACTGCGGGAAGAGCTTCAAGCGCAACTCCACCCTTGTCAGTCACCAGCGCATCCACACTGGGGAGAAGCCCTATGAATGTCCCCAGTGTGGGAAGAGCTTCTCAAGGAGCTCTCACCTGTCCCGACACCAACGGAGGCACCAGTAAGGGAAGCCCTGCGAGTGCCCCGAGTGCGGGAAGAGCTTCGTGCGCTGCTCCAGCTCCATCCCCCATGGGAGGATCGGCGTTGGATGATCCCCAGTGACCCTTGTTGGGCAGAGCCCTGGTGATCCGTGGTCCTGGTGATTGGTGTTGGGAAGACACCTGGCTGGGAGGCTCCACATCTTCCTGGCTCCCTGTGGGCACCTTGATGAACACAGGGGCAGGAACAACATCGGGACACAGAACAACAATGGGAATTCCTTGTGGGGGGCATATTTGTTGACTTTCAATCCCAGAAAATCTTTTGCATTTAATCTTATCTTCTGGTGGCATCAAGGAATACTGGATGGTCTTGGAGGTCTTTTCCAACCTCACTGATTGCACTGTTTTGATTTCCCATTGCTCAAGGGTGTCTTCCACAGTCAAATGGTGATGACGTGGGGCAAAGATCAAGGTTTTGGAGACAGTGGGGTGGAAACCCCTCCAAAAAAGCTTCTTCCCTCCCTCTCAGTCACAGGGATGCTAAGCCAGCACAAAGAAATCCTTTTGTTTTGGCCTTGATTTTCTTTTCATTTCTCTTCTTTCCTTTAACATATCTAATTTTGGGGTAAAAATAAAGACATTGAATTAAGACATGGGTGAGAACATTGAGGGACATAGACATGGTGGGACATGGAGAGTGACATGGAGCCACATAGACATGGACAGGGACATGGCTATGCATTCTAACTCTGAAATAGAGAGCACGGTGCCTGTGGAAATTGCAGGCCACATAGCTTTCTCAGTCTTGCCTGGGAAAGTGGCCTGGGAATTCATAAGGAGGAATTAAAACAATCCTCAGAGATAGAGAACAGCCTTGCAGGTGCTATTTGTCTGTTCCTTGTTTTCTTGCAAGAGAAGGTCAAGGGTTCAACCCACTGACTAGTGATGGTGATGTGGTAGTTTACTAACCAGTAAGAGTTTCTTTTCTGTACTTTTCACGTATCGGTCTAGAAAAAAGACCTGAGGTAATAAACCAGAGAGAAATTCTCCTGATCGACTCCCAAGAGAGTCTGTGTCGTTCTTCTTGCCGTTCCTAATAGAGCAACATCTGGTGACCCCGACGTGATGTGCATCTAATGACCCCCAAGGGTCAGTGCAGCCAGCGGTCGACGAGCCAGCCGCTTCCCCCACAGAGGGGTAAGTGAGAATCTCCCAGGCTCCCCTGGAGGGGGCTGGTTTTTTAGACCAACGGGATGGTGGAGCCCTGCCAGTGAGCGGGCTTGGAACAGCTTATCTTGATGAAGCTAGAGCTTAAAGTCCCGGGTTAAGCCACTGCGTCTGCATCATTGCATTCATGGGCCGTCAAGATAGACGGTTCTCACAATGAAGAACCACAATTCAACTAATGATCAGCTTGTCTCCTCTGCGTGGCAAGACACTTTGCCGCGCATGGGACTCGATATTTCTGAAGATGCTATGTGCACTTTGTTCCAGTGAGTAAAAGTGCAAAGTTTTACTGTGACTCTTGATAATGCCTTTAACCTCGAGATTTGGCTGTCAGTGGGAGACTGCCTATGGTCTGAACTAGCTGCAGGAGATACCGGCGTGTGCAGCTTGGCAGCCACCTTGGGCATGCTCTTTAAAGCGCTGGAGCGGTGCCAGTCTGAGGACAGTGATGCCGGGATAGAAGATTCGGAAGCCAGGGGTGCCTCTTTTGTACACCATGATGGACTGGGGGGTGAGACCAAGAACCCGTCACCCGCGGAGTTGGGCGCACAAGCCTCGCCAACAGAGAGGTGGCAGAGGAATGGAGACCGCCCGTCCCCGCCTGCGCCTCCGTCTGCGGCGCCTTCACCAGCGCCGCGAGCACCGCTGCGAGCGGCCGCGGGGGACCCTTCGTTGTCGATGGTGTTCTTCAGCCCCCCCGCGCCTTCTGCATTCCTTTCTCCTGTGCCACAAAGGACAGCACGGATGCCCCTGCTGCAGCCTGCCGGCGCGGCAGGGGGACGGCCTCCCCGCGTCCATCCGAAGGGCCCACTGGCCCGGCGGGGGGAGATCGACTTTCAGCCCCCCCATGTCCTGCTGCAGAACCCGCGCATGCGCAAACCTCGCTGGTGGAGGAGTCTAGAAATGCAGGGACATTTCTCTGTCTATGTAATTCTTTAAAAAATACATCAATCATATATAATACTGATAAAAAGGCTTCCAAATATCCCTGAGCAAGCCAGAGTTTGTAAGAAATTAAATAGAAAGTAGAAAAATGTTTCTTTTAACACAGAGGTGAAAGTACAGATTTTAAGAGGGTTCCACACGTGGAGTAAAGATGGAGGAAAAAGGGTGTAGTTTTTAATCCTTCTTCTTCCTTCTTCTCCATGCTTCTGCAGTTTATAGAAGCACAAAATATGATTGGTGTAGAGTTAGTCGCACTTTTAATTACGCGAGTAGATATAGAAAACTTATTTGTTGAGATATAATAACAATATACGTGTCTGTAGCTAATAGGATAAAAGTTAGTATAAAGGTGAAAAGACCGTGTGGTTCGAGGCCATTTTGTATCATTAGTACGAGATGAGCCAGGCTGTGGTGATTTAAGCTTGTGCAGTTAGTCTGGATAGACCTGCCAAGTTTTGTAAGGATCCTTCAATAAACACGAGAAACCAGAATCTAATGAGCCCGGGAGTTTTCTTCGAATAATAAGGACTGAGATAAGTGGGACTCCCCACGAGGGAGGATCCCAAGGGAACTCAGCCCAAAGGAGGCTGAGAGACTAGAGAAAAGTTATATCCACAGAAAATTCAGCCCAAAGGAGTCAAGGAGAGACAAGTAACAGCTGGGACACCCATCGCGGCAGCCCTCATCAGGGGTGTCCCCTCCGGCCTCCGCACCGCCTCTGCACAGCCCCCTGACGGCAGTGACACCGCCCACCACGGCAGAGGCAGGCATGGTTCCTTCCCTCCATGCCCAGCCCAGTGCAGGGGGGCAGACAGGTCCACAAGCAGAGCCAGTGCCCCTGCCGGCTACTGCAACGCAGTTGTCATGGCAACCACTGCTGGAAACAACAACAACTGGGCAAAAACTTCAGTGAGTAACAGCAGCAACAACTTTACAATGGAGTCAGCTTTACTCAAACCATGCAAACTTCAAACTGCTCAGCAACACAGCTGCAAAACCCGACAAACAACAACAGCAGCCTGAACCTGATGAAACAACCATCTCCACACCACAGATAGCTTCCCTGTTTACTTCACTGATTGCAGAGAGTTGGGAAGCTTTTAACCACAGCCATGTGAACTCTACAAGTCCCTCAATCATATTTGAGGGAAAAATCCAATGGACAAAAAAAAAAAAAAAAAAAAAAAAAAGGGAGGGAGATCAAAGCATCGTGAATTGCATTGTTGATTGATCTGTAAAAAGTTTATAGATTTTGCATAGTACAATTGAGTAGACTGGGTTTGGATCTGGGTGTTCTTGAGTTTTGTCACTTTAGTGTTCTTTTAAACTTCCCTGTCGGTGTATGTTAGTTCACTGAACTAGTCAACCATCAAGTCCTTGCAAAGAAAACAATCCTTAAACATCAAAAACGTAAGCCAGAAAATCATTCTAAATCAGTGTCCATTCCAATTGCTGTTGAAGGAGACCTCTTGTGCTGTGTTTGTTCTCTTTCCTGCAAGGGCCCAGCAGAAGATTACAAACACTGCTTTTTTATTTTAAAACAAAAAGGGGGATGCTAACTCTGAAATAGAGAGCACAGTTGGCTGTGGAAATTGCAGGCCACATAGCTTTCTCAGTCTTGCCTGGGAAAGTGGCCTGGGAATTCATAAGGAGGAATTAAAACAATCCTCAGAGATGGAGAACAGCCTTGCAGGTGCTGAGGGGTGGTGTACCCCACTGACCAATGATGGTGATGTGGTAGTTTACTAACCAGTAAGAATTTCTTTTCTGTACTTTTCACTGTATCTTTAGACTTTAGACTGTATCAGTCTAGAAAAAAGACCTGAGGTAATAAACCAGAGAGAAATTCTCCTGATCGACTCCCAAGAGAGTCTGTGTTGTTCTTCTCGCCGTTCCTAATAGAGCGACACGTGGCCATTCATGGGGCATGGGGGGACACGGGCACAGATGGAGACGTGGGGGACAGTGCCAGGGATGGAAACATGGTGGGGACACAGCCCTGGGTGAGGACATGGTGGGACATGGCCAGTGACGTGGGGACATGGCTGTGGCCGCTGCCATGGGGGGAACTTGCAGGGGCTGTGGGGGATGCTGGGTTTGAGGGAGTTGAGGGTTCCTGGCAGGGACTTGGGGCTTGCTGAGGGCTTTGGGGAGCTCAGGCCGAGCGGCTGCGGCTGCGCTGGGAGCCCCTGGTGGAGGTTCTGGGGCAGCTGTTCAAGGACCCCCTGGCCTGGAGCCCCAGCCGGGCATTGGGCTCCTGGAAGGGAATGAACGTCCTTGTGCCCAGGAGGGAAATCCCAGCACCCCCAGGGTGTGTGGGGCAGCTGAGAGGCTACAGCAGGGAGGGGAAAGCCAGACAGAGCTGTCCCCCTCCAGAACTGCACCCCAAAAATCCTCAAACTCAGGGATTTCTCCCAAAGAAATGCTGCCAGGAGGTGCTGGAATTGAGTGAAAGGGGGGATAGGAGAGGTGGGGTGGTGGATTGGTTGGCAGTGGGGCAGGAGTGGAGGAGCAGGGGAAAAGAGAGTCATGGGAGCCCCATATTGGGTTTGGATGAGTCTCACTCCTCCTTCTTCATCCTGCCTCCTCCATCCTGCCTCCTTCTCTCTGGCCCTTTTTCTCCTCCTCCATCTCTTCTCCTGTTCACCCCCGGCCCAGCGCCCACCCTTGAATCCCCATTTTTCCAATTCCTTCACATTCCACGGGAGGAGCTGGGGCAGGCCAAGCTGCGGCAGTGCTGGGCTCTTGGCATGGTCCAGGTACCGCCCATTCACCCCCTCCCCAAATTTCCCTGGTGGCTTCAGGGGTCCCAGTGCTTTTTAGGGTTTGCTGGGTGCCATGCTGGAATTTGGTGTCTCCCAAGGAGTCCCCAGAACAGGATGACACATGGGGGGGGACACACGGGGGTCCTGATCCATCCTGGGGCAGGGTCTGTCCCTGCCACAGCCCCCCCACAGGGTCTCCCCATGTCCCTCCCCACTGCCCCCCATAAACGGGACAGGGGCGAACTGGGAAGCTTTACTGGGAACACTGGGAGCAGCCAGGCAGGGGCAGAGTGACAGCAGGGCTGGGAGGACACACGACCCCTCCAGAATCACTGCAGGGATGGAACGGGGGCTCCTGGCCGGGTGCAAGGCCACGGGGAGGGGCTGCGACCACCAGAGGCTCAGGAGCTCTGGGAGCAGAGAAAAGGGGGTGACATCAGGCTGGGGGCCCCGGGGGAGCACACACGTTCCAGGAGAGGGAGGATATGACCCCCAGGACCCCCCTCACCTTCCTGCACAGGTAGAAGCTGAGTCCCCGATCCCCATCAGCATCTTGCTGTGGGCGGCGTCCGGTGGGATCTCTGGGGGGTCTGCAGGGGTCAGGATCCCCCCTAAAACCTCACACGGACATCCCAAGCCCTTCCAAGCACTCTCCTAGTCTCTCCAAGCCCACCCAAGACCCCCAAACCCTCTCCCAGTCCCTTCCCAGCCCCACCAGGACTCATCAGGAACCCTCTCAGTCTCTTCCCAGCACAATGAACCACATCCCAACCCCTGCTTTCCAATCCCCAATCTCCTTCCAGCCCCTCCAGTCTCACTCAAATCCCTCCCAGTGACACCCAGCACTCCCAAACCCCTTCCCAGTTTCCACCAGGACCCCCAGAACCCCATCCCACCCTCTCCAACATCCTTTAAATCCCCTTCTCAGCCATTCTTGATCCCCAGACTCCTCTCCCAATTTAAATCAATCTATCTCAAGCTCCCTCCCAGTTCCTCCCAGCACACCCAAATCCCCCTCCCAGCCCCCCCAGTGCCTCCCCCGCTGCCCCCGGCGCTGTGGGGGCTGGGCCGTGCCCCAGTGCCAGCTCAGGGGGTGCTCCAGGCTGACGTGCTCCACCTGGCAGCTGGAGCTGAGCCCGCATTGCCAGGGGTGGTTCCCAGCAGCATCAGGAGCAAAAGACACAGAATACAAGCCTACAGCAATTTATATATGGGGAGGGTCCAGGGGTGGATACAAAACTTCAACCAGTGAGGGATATCCTGGGGAGGGGAATAGGACACATGGACCAATGGGGTGCTGTGGATTAGGGGATTTCCAAAGGGGACGTCCAAGCAGGGGGTTGGCATAAGGCAGGATTGACAGGGAACATTCGGGAACAAGGGGCAGGGTGGACAAGATTGATAGGGAAGGTGCTGGAAAAAGGGGTTGGGATACAATGATGGGCAGGGCAGGGGAGGAGATAACTTTGGGTTAAACCAACAAAGCAGGGGGGTAACAGAACAAACCAATTATACAAACAGCTTCAAACTTTAAACAAAAACACACCACAACATCTCCCCTTTTCTGTTTAAAAGGAAGAGCTGTGGTTTTGGGGGATCCATTCTCATTTTGGCAGGTCCCTGGCTCAGCTGCAGGGGGGTCCCAGGGTGTGAGGATGGAGGGTTTGGGAGGGTTCCAGTCCTGGATACAGGGGTGCACGGGGGTCCTGCTGCAGCGGAATGGGAGTTCAGGGGGGTCCCTTCCTCTGTTCTGGTGTTCAGGGGGTCCCGGTGTATGAAAATGGAGATTCAGGGGGGTCTTGGTTCCCAGAAATGGGGGTTCTGGGAGGTTTCCATTCCCGAGAATGGGGGTTCAGGGGATTCCAGGTTCCAGATAAGGGGGTGCAAGGGTTTTTGGGGCTGGGTAAGGGGGTACCAGGTGCCCTGAAATGAACGTTCCAGGGGGTCTCTGTGCCCAGGAAGGGGGGTTCACCTGGAAATGGAAGCACAGAGATTCCCCATTCCCAGTGTAATAAATGGAATTGGTTTGTGCTAACTAAATTGCAGCTGTTACTAAAGTTGTTATTAGAAACTATCAAGAATCAGTGTTTTAAAGCAGATGTACCCCTTTGCAGATGTTGCATGTCAAAATTAAGGTACAGGATGTAGTTTAGAAGATAAATGGTGTCTCAAGACCAAAATGGCCTTGAGATGGACAAAATTAGGATGAATCTAGGCATTGGGCCTAAAGATTAGAAAATATAAGAGTAATTAGTAGACCAACATAACACAACGCTTAGTACACACATGCAAACCTGTAAGGTTATCCAAAGGACAATGAGGAAGAGGAGAAGCCTTTGCCAAAAGACCACCAAAAGAAGACTGAAGACCCCCTAACAACAAGTGAAGCATGCGCCATTGAAGAAAGGTGACGTAAAGTCAGCAAAATCAGAAATAGGAGGAAACTTATGGGAAACATGAATGAATATTTATAAGCATACAGTATATAAGTTTAGCTTGAAGTGCTTTATTTTGTACGTGAGGTGAGGTGAGAAGCACCCCCTGTACCCCCATCGGTTTTGCTTATGCCTTAACCATCTGTAACCACTGCCCAATTGTATGCACATTGTAAGAGACGGGTTCGGGAATCAAGAGACGACCCAGTGTGAGTTAGTTGCTTGTTCCAAATTTATTACAATCTTAGCTACATTTTTATAGTATTTTGAAAAGGTAACATGCAATCTGTATTCTACTATGATTGGATAATTGCTATTTTTCACGCATTAATTTCTACATTTCTATTGGACCAGCTCATAACACCCAAGCTCTATAAGATACTTTTTAGTAAAACTTATTAAGATACATTTATCAGATTTCTCATCCTAAATTCTTATTCTTCATTGTCTTATTAACAATTAGTCTTCTTCATTTCTTTGATACAGTATTTTGCCAAGGACTTACGCTAGCTCAAAGTCAGGGTTGTGCAGGCCTTCCAAGGAGCTATGGCTTCGAGAAGCGAGCCATTCTTCAACAGCACATATATATATAAATATATATACCTGAATATATTTACTAAATTGTATCTTTCTTACTAAATTGTATTCTTTTGCTAAATTGTATTTTTTTATTATTTTGTTTCCAATTTATTAAAGTATTTTATCAGTTAATTAGATTGATTGTTTGGAAATTTGAAAGTCGTTTATAACACTACTTATTTCAAACATTATGTAGACTATGTAGGAATGAAAAAACCACCAAACTGCAGCAGGATATCCACTGTGCTTTAGGTTCTTCTTATTGAGATTCTGCAGGGTGAGAATATTTGGCTCATTCTGAGAACTGACAACGTTTTTTACCATTCAAGATTAGATCTGCCTCTGTGAGTACCACATTTCAAAAACCCAAGCCTGGGAACCTCTTTCTGTTTTTCTTCTGTCCCTGAGCAGGTAACGGGGATCCGGCCCCTGTTGGGCCCTGGCGGGGCCGGGCCGGGCTCTGCTGCAGCGCTGGTCCCTCCCGGGAATCCCTCTGGGTCCCGTTCCCGGGGGGCCGAGCCCTTCCCGGGGAACCCGCCCAGCCCCTTCCAGCGGCGCTGCCGGGCCGGGCCAGCCCCCGGCTCGGCTGAAATTCTGCTGCCACTGAGTTTCTGCAGAAGCTGCCGGGCAGGGGGAGCGGAAGCGGCCTCTGAGTGCTGGCCTGGCTGCTGAGATCCCAGTGCAGCCACGGGAAAATCATCCAGCAGGAACAGCTCCGGCAGCTGCCCCAGCACAGAGCGAGTAACCAGCCACAGGCCTGGGCAAGATATTAACCCTTTCAATACACAGATGAGACCTACAAACCTTGTTCATCTCTACAGGGACAGAAAAGGACAGAGTAACAACACGCAAAAAAACAACATAAAAACATCAAAATCAGTAAAAAAAAAGTCAAACCTCTGATAGAAAAAAAAATGAAAAAATGTAAATTAAAACGAAAATATTCTTTTAGTAAAGCCATAGAAATAAACAATGATGTATGAAAATATCTCCTTTAATTAATGAAAAAACTATAAAAAAATATTCAAACTGTAAATCTAAACAAAAACATCCATTAATGAAACCAACCAAATGTTAAAATAACTGTAATCCCATAAAAAGTTTGAACAGAAAAATAAATAAAAACAATAAAAAACCGTTGCCCCCAGGGAGAGAAGAAGAAAACTTCTGTTCCCAGAGATGATCACAAAAACAAATGAAGAAAACATTTGCCTTCAAACAACTCATCCTTAAAATAACATCCCATGAATTCATAACCCATACACACACCTCTCAGAGGGCTGTAAAAATGAGGAAAACATCACAATAGCAAAATTTCTTCCCCGGCGGCTGCTATTTGTAAAAATAAAAAACCACAAAAAACCTGTTCCTTGTAAAAAAGTCTCCATGACATAACAAAATCCAATAAAAACTATTGCATAATTAATACTGTTTTAAAATCACAAGTTTTATCTCGACAATGTCAGATAAAACAAAAAAAAGTTATTCAGGGGGAGGAAAGGTGTTCTGAAAGTTTTATTCTGGTTTCTTATTCTTGTACTCCAGTTAATAAAGTTTCTTTATTGCTTCTAAGTTTTAAGCCTGTTTTGCCCTTCTCCTAATCCATATCTCACAGACAGAAATGAGTAAGTGCCCTGGAGATTTTAGCCAGCGCTAAACCCACCACATTATTTAGTGCATTAGCCAAAAAACTCAAATTAGCCAATCTCAGCCACTGCACCAGGCTGAAGCTGAGGATCCCCAGCCAAGCTCAGAGGGAGGAGAACACAGCATTTGTGGGATCCTTTCCAGTCTGACTTGCTTTAGCTGCACCCTGGGGGAGGAGAGAGCAGGAGAAGGGTTGGCTGAGTCCTCTCCCCTCTGCCTTGCCCTTCTCTGCTGGATCCTCAGTTCATCCCACACCCACCCCAAGACTCCATCCCCATCCTACTGGTGCTGACGAGATTAAAGGAGATAAAGAGGAGATTAAAAAGATAGAGAGGAGAGAAAAAGAGAAGTTTAAATGCAGTTTAAATATGAAAGAAATGCATATGTTAGTGACTGCTGAGAGTTCAAAGGGAGCTGAAGGGTTTGGGAAGGGACAGGAGCCCGTGAAGGGCTCAGGAGCTGCTGCTGCCGGGAGGGAGGAAATGCACCAATGGCTCCCAGCAGAGTCTGTGCTTTGAGGCTCTTTCCCAAACAGCTGCAGGAGGGAAAGCAGCTGAGTTTGGAGGAAGAGTTTTCTGCTGAGGTTTCCTGTTTGGAGCTGTCACAAGCTTGAGCTGCTCAAGGGAAAGGCGGCTCTGCTTCCAGCAGGGCCCAACTGCACGGGAGCACAACTTGGTTCCCTGGCCCTGAGCCAACGGGCAGCAGCAGCTTCTGTTCCCTCCTGGCTCTTGTGTCATTTCCAGCAGCACAAGACACACCAAGAAAAGCTCCTCCAGAACATGCCATGATCAACACAACCTGATTTCATTGCATGAAGGAGCTCTGACAGTCCCACGGGCTCAGGTTTGTTTGTCAGTCAACAGAGCAGGGAAAAGCACAGACACATTCCCTGCACAGGGAATTCACAGGAGGAAAGTGCAGCGCTGGAGGATGTGCATGGATACAACGTTCCCACGGCAGTTTTGGGGATAAAATTGTCAGGAGAGAGAAAAGAAAAAGTCCTGCCAAGGGTGGGCTGGGGAGGGCTGGTGCTTCCCGGGAGGCTCCCGAAGCTCAAGAGGACAAAGCCCAGACCTTGTCCAAGCTCCGAGCTGGGTCTGAGCCAGAAACCAGGGGGTGGCAGAGCCATTGCTGCTGAAGGGCTTCAGATTGCCAAAGCTAAAGTGTCCAGTATCAAGGAACAACTTGAGGTTACGGAATTCCCAGTGCCCACGTTCCATCCCCTCATTTCAAGCTGAAAGCAGAGCTCCACTTCTGACTCTGCTTTTTAATAATGAATGTCAAACTTCAACAAAATTCCCTTAGAAAGACCCCATGAAGGTTCACACTGTGAGAGCTCACTCGAGGCAGCCCCAACTCCTGCCCTGGTTCAGTCCCTGTCAAGCCCACTGTGCTTTCCAGCTGCTTTGCTCCAGCTCCCCCCAGATCACCATGAATTCCACTGAACTGAAACAAATCCAAGTCCTCGTGGGTCGGGACAAGGGCAGGGAGAGGTCACTCAGGGATCACCATCAGGGGCACAACAGCCCGACACGGGGAAATGAACTGAACTTAGGACTGAGCAAATCAGACCAGGAGAATGAGGATTAAAATCAATCTTGAGAAACACCTCCTCCCGCTCCTGAACTTTTCTGTCCGGGCCGCTGCTCGTGGGGCACAGAGAGGGGCCCGGCCGTGTCCTTCCAAACCTCCCTGGGAATCACCCCAGAGCCCTCAGCCTTCCTTCTGCCCATCCCCGGGGCCTCCCAATGGCTCCCGTGGCTCTCGCAGACCATCCCAGCCTCTCCCAGTCCATCCCAGTGACCCCAAATGACACCCGGGTCCATTTCGCGTCTCGGTGGATCTGCCGCCCCTCAGCCAATCAGAGCGCGCATCTCTGATGACTCATCAGTTGCCGGGCAGATCCACAGAGCCGAGAGCACCGCGCTGGACTCGGCCTCCCAGTGCCGCGCACTTCATTCCCAGTCCCTCCCAGTGCCACCACAGTCCCTCCCAGTGCCACCACAGTCCCGCCCAGTTCCACCACAGTCCCGCCCAGTGCCACCACAGTCCCGCCCAGAGGCCCCAGAGTCCCTCCCACTCCTTTTTAGCCCATTCCCAGTCTATTCCGAGTTCATTCCCGCTTCACTCCCAGACGTCCACGCTCTCTTCCAGTGTCGCAGTATCCACTCTCATCTCTTTCAGTGCCACCCCAGTCCCTCTCAATGCCACACCACTCCTCTCCACTCTCTCCCAGTGCCCCCACCGTTTCCATCTCGCTGGTGCCCTCGAGCTCCCAGCCCGGCCCCGGCCGCCTCCTCTGCTCCCTGATGGATTTCTCCCCTGCCCACATCCAGCTGAGCTGCTCCCAGGGCCAGCAGCAGCTCTCGGGCCACGTGCTGGCCACTGCCGTGCTCCCCAGCGGGGACTGGAGCCAGCAGCTCCTGGTGCTGCTGGAAACCGCCCCCGGCAATGCGGGCTCAGCTCCAGCTGCCAGGTGGAGCACGTCAGCCTGGAGCACCCCCTGAGCCGGCACTGGGGCACGGCCCGGCCCCCACAGCGCCGGGGGCAGCGGGGGAGGCACTGGGGGGGCCCGAAGGGAGATGGGGGTGTGCTGGGAGGAACTGGGAGGGAGTTTGAGATAGACTGGTTTAAGCTGGGGAAGGGATTGAGGTGCTCAGGATGGCTGTGAAGGGGTTTGAAGGATGTTGGGGAGGGTGGGATGGGGTTCTGGGGGTTCTGGTGGACACTGGGAGGGAGTTTGGGGGTGCTGGGTGTCACTGGGAGGGATTTGAGTGAGCCTGGAGGAGCTGGAAGGAGATTGGGGATTGGAAAGCAGGGATTGGGATGAGGTTGGTTGTACTGGGAAGAGACTGGGAGGAGTCTCGATGAGTCCTGGTGGGGCTGGGAAGGGACTGGGAGAGGGTTTGGGGGTCCTGGGGCAGTGGGGGGAAATTGGGAGGGGGCTGTGGGATCCTGAGAGGAACAGGAGGGGCTCTGGTGGGTCCTGGGGAGGCTGGGAAGAGACTGGCAGTGATTTAACAAAAAAATTGCGATATTGATTCAGTATCAATATCAATCTGTAATTGGACAAAAAACCTCTCCAACAGTTTAAAGTTACAAAGTGGATGTTTAATCACAGCACTGGGCGAGTGCAGGACTCACCCCTTAATACGCACAGCAAGCTGACAAAAGATTCCAGTGTCTATTTATTTACAAAAGTCTTAAATATCCAAAATACTAATACATATTAATACTAATACATATTCATAATGCTAACACCTCCCATGCTCCACTTTGGATTAAAATTCATGGTAATGAGTTTAAAAAGTCATTATGCCTGCGTGGTGGGCTCCCTAATTTGAGGAGTGGGTTGTTTTGGTGAGGAGGGGTCATCAAGAGATGAAGGAAAACCGCTCTTCCTCACTCTCACCTTTCTATCTTTACAATGGTTGACATTACAAATGACATTTGGTACAACTCCAGTTTCCTCCCTTGTGACTTTGAAATGGGTTTCCAGATGTAAGGTCTGTGATCTTCCTGAACCCATTGATCAGTTTCTCTTTTCTCATTATAAGCACAGCTGAACAAACATACAATGAAAAGGAATTTTTTACCTAAGTCCGAGATTCATTATCTCAAATCCTGCTTCTCACTCAATCATTAACTCCGACTAGTTCCAGCAAGGCCGATCTCTAGCTAAGATCTCCAATTTTTCTAAAATACCTGATTTTTTAAAATCAGTGACTCCAAAGGAGGTTTCAGAGGGTCCTGGGAGGGCTGGGAGATATTGGAAGGGTCCTTGGAGGGGCTTGGGAGGTCTGTGAGAAGTTTTGGGGGTCCTGACCTCTGCAGACCCCCCAGGGATGCTGTCAAACGCTGCCCACAGCAAGAGGCTGATGGGGATTGGAGTCTCCGTGTTGGGCTTCGTCTTCCTGGAGATGGGGCTTGGCTTCTACCTGTGCAGGAAGGTGAGGGGGGGTCCCGGGGGTGGTGTCCTCTCTTCCAGAGAGCGTGTGTGCTCCCCTCGGGGCCCCCCAAGCCCGGTGTCATCCCCTTTTCTCTGCCCACACAGCTCCTGAAGCAGGGGCAAAAGGTTCTGGAGGATATAAAGTCAACAATTCCCATTGTCATTCTGTATCCTGTTGGATTTTCATTCCCCTGTGCTCATCCAGGTGCCCACAGGGAGCCAGGAAGATGTGGAGCCTCCCAGCCAGGTGTCTTCCCAACACGGATCACCAGGACCACGGATCACCAGGGCTCTGCCCAACGGGGGTCACTGGAGATCATCCAACGCCGATCCTCCCATGGGGGATGGAGCTGGAGCAGCGCACGAAGCTCTTCCCGCACTCGGGGCACTCGCAGGGCTTCCCTTACTGGTGCCTCCGTTGGTGTTGGGACAAGTGAGAGCTCCGTGAGAAGTTCTTCCCATACTGGGGACACTCGTAGGGCCTCTCCCCAGTGTGGATGCGCTGGTGTTTTCTCAGGCCAGAGCTCCACCCAAAGCTCTTCCCACATTCCAAGCAGGTGTAGGGCCGTTCCCCTGTGTGGACCACCTGGTGTGTCATCAGGTCAGAGACATCTCTGAAGCTCTTCCGACATTTCCCACACTCATTGGGCTTTTCCCCAGTGTGGATCACCTGGTGCTGGATCAGGTGGGAGGTCTTTCTGAAGCCCTTCCCACATTCCAAGCACTTGTGGGGCTTCTCCCCCAGCTCTGAGCTCTGGTTGGATCTCTGGCCGTGTTCGTGGCACTGGGGGGATCTTTCCTCCTCGCAGCTCCCTGGACTGGGTTTGCAGCCCCTCCTTGTTCGGCATCTCCAGGGCTTTTCCTCCTCCTCTTCCATCTGGACAGTTTGGGAAGGAAAATTCCTGGTTAGGAGGAAAAAAAGAGAGGAGAGCGCCTTGGGCTGGGGGTGCCTCCTTACCCAAGTTCATCTCAGAAAGTCATTGGACATCTTGTGTCTCTAACAAAGCAAAGCACCAAGATTCAGCCCAAACATCAAAACAATGATGAAAAAGTACCCAAGCACGAAATTCAGGCAAAACCCCATCCAGAATACAAAGATTCAGACCCTGCAAAAAACCAAAGCACCAATATTTAGCCCAATGAAGTTAAGAAACACCAAGATTCAGCCTCATCAAAATCGTGGATCCCCTCCCCAGTCACCTCCAGGGAAACACTCCCAGGACTGCACATACAGGGAGGGTGGAACCTTGTCCTGCTTCCTCTTCCTGCTCCTCCTCCTCCTCCTGTGGCCCTACTCTTCCTCACACTCCTCTTCCTCCTACTATTTCTCCTTCTCCTGCACATTCCCACCTTGTCCTCCCACATGCATCCTTTCACCATTTTGGTCTTCAACCCTGCTTCTCCTTCCCTTCTCCTCCTGCCCCCAGGCCCAGCACCCACTGCCGCCTCCCTCTTCCCCCCCAGTCCCACAGCATCCCACCGCAGGGGCACGGATGGAGCTGGGCCAGCTCGGCCTGGGGCAGCGCTGGGCTCTCGGCCGCTTCCGCCCGCACTCGCTCCCCACTGCAGCCGCTCCCGCCACCACAGCGCGGGGGGGCCCGGCCTTGGCGCTCCCCCCTCCCACCTCCCCAAATTCCCCTCAAGGGGGGCGCCAAGGCCCGGGGGGGCACAGGTGGGATCCAGGTAGGACCAATGTGGGGAGAAAATGGAATGCCAGAGGGGCATTCTGGACAAAGGGATAATGACCCCAAAATATCTCTCAAGGGTCTCTTGGGAGCATGTGGAGGTCGTTTGCACATTCTCCCAGAGGGAATTAAGGACATGGACACCCAGGGGGACAATAAGGGAAGTCCAGAAGGGATTTAGACAACAGGGGATGGATGGTGTTGGTGTGCTGGGAAGGGATTGGCTGAAGGGGAGTGTGCAGGAATGTGCTTAAGGCAAGAAACAGCAGGAGCAATCTATGGGGTAAAAAAAAGGATGATGGAAAAGAGGAGGAAGACAAAAAAATACTGAAGACTGGGATGTTTCTCTGAAGGGTCTTATCATCAGATCATTTGTATCTCAGTTTTCCAGGACAGGAAAAGAAGGAGGTCAGGATTTCAGGGGGTTTCTCTGAGCTGGGAGCGGCAGGAGCGGGCGCAGAGCTGCGGCACCGGGAGCACGGGCTGGGGGCCTGTGGGGAGCTGTGGGGCCGGGCCGGGGCTGTGGGGCAGCCGGGGCTCAGCGCCGGGCGCTGCCTGACCCCAGCACCCCCCGGGCAGGGCCGGCAGTGGCCCCCGGCCCCCAGGAGGCTGCGGGACGCCCCGGCCGCTGCCCGGCCCCGTGGAGCTGCCGGCCCTGCCCGCCGGGGGGGCCGCCTTTGGACACTGCGGCAGGACAGGCACCGGCTCTGGGATACGGGCTGGGGAGGGGAGCCTCAGCACAGCCAGCACCAGGAAGGAACAGCTCAGAAATGGGGATTACACCTGCAAGGATCCAGATGAACTTTTAAGCATTTTGTGGTGGGTCCCTGCAGAAAGGAAGGATTTTGCAGAAAGCTCAGCAGCTGCCACACGATGAGCACCCACAGGCACTGAGGGGGGCTGCAGCAGGGCCACAAGAAGCCCCTGCAGCACTTGCTCACAAAGGCTCAGCAGCTGAATGCAGCAAGGGATGAGCAAAAGGCCAAGCTGAAGGCAAAGGCCATGGCACAGTTCCTACAGCCCCTGAGGGATCAAGCCCAGGGCCCAAGGGGGCCCCAGCACCCAGGGGACACCCTCGGCCACAAGCACCTGGCACAGGCATTGCCCTCCTGGCCAGGGGACAGCCCACCCAAACAGCCCCTGGCAAGGAATCAGCCTTCCAGCTGCAGGGCACAAGGACACTGCAAGCACAGACAGGAGCACCCTCAGCACCAGCAAGTTCAGCCCTTGATGGACACGGATTCTTAGTGGTGTCACAGCTCCCATTCCACCAGGGACCCACCACACTGCAGCCCTTGGGAACATTCAGGGTGGCTCTGGATCCAGAGGAGACCTTTCCTGATGGACACAGGGGCCTCTCCATCCACTCAGAATCTTATGCCTAAAGGTGCTAGGGAGTATTTTAATAATTAAGGCACTAAGTGGGAAAGATGAGTGGGTGTGTTTTATTCAGCCACTATTAGCAGATGTGGGGGATGGGTTTAAAATGCAGGAATTTTTATTTGCTCACAATTGTGATTGTAATTTATTGGGAAGGGATTTGATGGCTAAATTTGGAATGCAAATTCATGATACAGAGGCTGGTTCTGTTGTACCTCTGTGTCAAATGTCTGGCAGAGCCTAGGCTGAAGTGAACCCACAAGTGTGGGCAGCCCCAGGGAAATTGGCAAAATTAGATATGGAGCCTCTCCAAATTTCCCTCAAGCAACCAGGACAAGAGGTGTCGAAAAGCAATCCCCTGTTCCAAGGGAGGGAAGGAAGGGCTCACAGCCTGTCTGGGAGTCCTGCTCAAGGCACGGCTTGGGGAGCCAGGGATGGCTCCCTAGAATGCTCCTATCCTGCCAAACAAGAAATCCAATGGAATCCACAGAATGCTGCAGGACCCAAGAAGAAGAAATGAGATGATGAAACCGAGGCACCCCACACTCTCAGATCCTTACACCAGCCTGAACCAGGTGCCCTCCTCACACTGCTGCCATTCACAACTTGATGCAAAAGATGCTTTCTGGGGATCTGCCCACTTCCAGAGGATGCAAACACAATTCTGCCTTGGGCTGGCAACAAGAGGTAGAAGGGAAAATGCTCAAGACATGGACGGTCCTTCTGCAGGGATGCACGGAAGCACCGGCCTGACTGGGGCAAGCCTTGCAGGAAACATCAAAGGAATTGACCTCACCCCCAGGGACTGGCTTAATGCAGGATGTGGATGACTTGATCCAGTCAGGAGGACAAGGAGAAGAGGTAGAGGAAGCCTCTGTGAAATGCCTTCATTTGCAGGCTAAAAAAGCAGCTTTGAGTATCTGAAAAAAAATAAAGGGCAAATGGTAGAGAAAATGGTTAAATATTTGAGACCTATTTTGACTGAAGCTTTGTCTTGTACTGCCCCAGAGAAGGCCCAGGGAATCGCAGAAATAATGTTTCCCCGGACTAAAAAGGAGGTGGAACAATTCTTACAATTAACAGGGAATTGCAGAAGCTGGATTGAGGATTCTCTTTTGCAGACAACACATTTTGTCACTTCTTTAGCCCCAGATAGTCTCAATGTTATCGAGTGCACATAAGAAAGAGAACAAAACTTAACAAAATGAAAAAAATAAAATAATTGATGCCCCAGCCATGGCTCTTCCAGACTCAGAAATCTGAATTGGAAGGGAATATTAAACAGGCCACCCCTGAGCCTGCACTGAAGGCAACGCAGCAGCAGCCAGGGCTCCCCAGCGGGGGAAGCCCCTGGGCCTGCCCACAGATCCTCTGCTCAAATCCTCGGCCTGGCCACCCTCCTTTGCCATCTCCAGCCACTGCGGGACAATCCTTGCTCTCACTCTTGCAGCTTCAGCCCTTTCTGTGCCTGCCCTCGCCACAGCTGCTGGGGAAGGCACCGGGACAATTCCACTCTGCCTCTCAATTCCACTCACACTCTGCCCTGCCTGGGATTAGCTGCTGCCAAAATAGACCAACTTTAAAATGGCTTCAAATCTTATTTCTCTAAAGGGACATGGTTTGCCCTGCCTCCGGGAAAGGAATTTTAATCCTTCTTTTCCACCACTCAGCAGAGATAAAATTAACATCTCAACAGACTGGGAATAGTCCAAAAGATTCCCAGATAACGACCATCAACAAAACATCAACACCCAGCAGCAAACATCAACCAACATCTCCCCCAGACACTGCCCCAGGCACAGCTGGAGACACCTGGTCTGGAAAAGGCTGAGCAGGAAATCCAGGAGTGCCCACCTAATTCACATCACAGGCACAGAAATCCGGCTGCAACAGGAAACCAAATCCTAACAACTCCACACCTTCAAACCAATGAACATTAAACCAAGGGATTTCTATGGGTTCTGACTGTATAAATTTAGGAAACATCTATTAAATTCAAATGTCTTGGAATGATTTTCTCTGCACACCCAGCCAAACTGAGGAATTAATGATTTCTGTTGCACATTCTGGCCAGACTCAAGTCATGCCTTGATTTTATATTGTTGGAGAGTATTTATTCATCTCTAAGTTTTGGTGACAAGACTACACCATTATTATGCTTTTCTTTAATAATCCTACTTCTATATTGTTACTCAGACTGGTAGTGCTGGGCCACGGTTGGGAGAATCAGTTTTTAGACTTAGGGCAAGAAGCAGAAAATATCTATATTGCTTTGGATTTTTTTGGGAATGTGTGTGCATGGCTGTTATGATGGCAAAATCTTGGTATGCATTTTTGAATGTTCACATTTATGCCTCAGTTTTAAAAACTAAGAGATTTAACGGTGACCCCCTTAACTCGTAAAGAGATAGTATAGTATTTTTTTCTTCAAAAATGTCACTTTTGGAGTGGCCACATGTGAGTCATCCCATGGCTGCCCTGGAAGAGAAGTTTCCTTCCAGGCAGCCAGGAAAGAAGCTTTAGAAATGCAAATTAACACTCCTGGGACAAAGCCTGTACAATGGACCAGGGGCTTCCTGCCTGCAGGAGGAATTGGAATGATTCCCTCTGCCCCTCAGCCCAAGCTCTGCCTGCTTGCACAGATGGAATTTGCACAGTTAAAGGCACAGCCCATTGTGAGGATATATGACTCTGCAGCAGAAATTGGTTAAACTGCAAAGGAAAACAAAAGATGGGGAATGTTGTGAAAACTTCACTAAAACAAGTGGGGGGGAATCATCCCTGTCCCCACTCCAACATGTGCTGTCACTGTCTATGTTATATAGGGTGTATCAGACCACTGGCGTTTATTTGCTACCACAAGGTCAGAGAAATCAGTTGGGAATCCAAGTATGTGATGATTTAATGAGAAAAGCTGACAATTGATGCAGCCCTGGCTAAAGGGAGCGTCCAGAAATGAGGAAAAGATGAACAACCACCAGAACAAATCCTGCAACACCATGGACCAGACCCTGGGAACCCTGATGAATTCATATCAGGTACCAGAGAAACCATTTCTCATTTCAATGCGATAATTAGATTCCAGGATGTCATTGAAAAAATAACCAACCAGACAGCTCCAGCTCCTGACCTTCCTCCCAACCAATCCAGTCAGATGAGGAACACAACCTTTCAGCATGGGATGGGATCAGATTACCTTTTAGCAGAAAAAGGAGAGGTTTGGGGAAAGTTAAATGATTGAAACTGCTGATGGAAAACAGATCAGCAAGGAAAAGGTGCAGAAACAGATTAAAAAAAAAAGGAAATAGCAAAGCAGATCATGTACTTGCTCAAACGTGGAAAGGGTGGGAATGGGACACGGTTTTGTGCTTCCCTGGCAGACCATGGGTTAAACTAATGCTGTTTCTCCTCTCATGTGCTACAGCAACTCTCATCTTTTTACCATGCACCACACCTTGCTGAGTGCAGCTCATTCAGCAGCTGAGCAAGGGGATGCAGGTGGCAGCCAGGCCTCCTGAGCCACAAACGGCTACAAAAGGACAGAGAATGAGGGCACTGAGAGCAATCCCAAAACCAAAGAACACCCAGGAAGAAAAAACAGAGGCAATGAGTGAATCTGCTTGGAGATAGGGCCAGGGACTTGTACATAAGGCAACAATGGGAGAAATCACCAGTTTTAGAAAATGTTACTAATTGACAAGGACTGCTGCTCAGACCAAGTCCCGCTACATTCCTCAACTTCCAGAAGAACAAAGACTTCACAGAGCCACGAATTCTCCAGAAGCCCATCCGGCCGCGACCGTCTCCGCCACTCACAACGTCCCTCTGAGAGAGGTAAGGTGCTTTTCGCTCTGCTCTGGTGCCTGCCGAGAAGACGCAGCCAAAGCTTTGCACGGTTGGGCTGGAGGAATTCCTGGTGTTGCCCAGGCGCCGTCTGTCAGACAAGTGTGAAAGCGTTGCAGGTTGGGCAGCAGTGGTGTGTGGTGCATTGTAACTGTAACATGGAGAAGCTTAAAGGGATTTGAGGTGGCAATGCCCCTGTACCACGTACTTCTCCTTTGGGGTGCTTATTAGCACATTGGAAACAGGGAAACTTTGGGCAAGATTTACGTAAAGTTGATTGATTATTGTAATACATGGTGGCCAGGATATGACCTGGACTGTGGGGAAAAGTGGCCGAGAAATGGATCTTTGCAGTACAACACCATTTTACAGTTGATGTTGTTCTGTAAGCCAGAGGGAAAGTGGGATGAAGTTCCGTACGTTGATTTGTTTTTCTATTTGCGAGACAAGCCAGAATGGCAGGCTGAGTGTGGATTGATGGCAGTTAAGGCACGTGTGAGTGATAAATGTGAGCTTTGTGTAAAAGGAAAAAGTTCTTTAGAGCACCTGGCATTAAAAGAAAGTTTGTGTTGGGGAAAAGAGATGGATGTTGATTTACAAGTGGTTTCAGCAGAACCAAAAGAACCCGATTTTGTTTTGTCTGCCTCCGCTTCACCCAATCCTATTTCACCTAACCCTATCTCGCCTAATCCCACTTCACCTTGCCCTCTTTATCCTCCTCTACCACCTTCACCTGATCCTTCTTCTCCAGGAGATGATCAAAATCTAACTGTGATACAAGGAAATGTGAAAAATGCTGGGGAGGAAGACAGCAGTAGCGGGGTGATGATAATAAATCAGCAACACCGGTATCCCATCGGACTCGGTCACAGCTTGCTCCGGTTCTGGGTAGAATGGGAAAAGATTTGGGCAGACAAAGGCGGACTGTGATTGCCCCCTTGAGACAAGGAGTAGGAGTAGAAGGGCTGGTGTTTGTGGAAGTTCCTTTTTCACCCGCAGACCTGATAATTTGGAAACAATCAGCTGGAACTTAGAGAGAAAATCCTGATAAAGTAGCAGGGGTGGTAAAAATGATTATGAAAACTCAGAATCCAGATTGGGATGATATACAAGTAATAGTTGAGAGTTTAATGGACTCTACTGAGAAAGAGATGGTGCTTAGAGCAGCCAAGGAGAAGGTGAGAGAAGATCTCAGAACTGGGGTGGTGACGGCGACTTTAGATGAGAACTTTCCAACCGAGGATCCGGGGTGGGATCCCAATGCCTTTGGGGACATGCGGAGGCTGAAGAGATATCAAGAGTGGCTCCAGACAGGGGTTTGGAATGCTGTACCTAAGGCTGTGAATTGGTCTAAATTGTATGAGGTAAGACAGGAAAAGAAAGAATCCCCTGCTGCATTTTTGGAAAGCCTTAAGGAGGCAGCAAGAAAGTATACAGGTCTTCAACTAGAAACAGAACAGCGAATGTTCAGCTTGCGTTCATTTTTCTTGGGCAGTCACAGGATGATATTAGGAGAAAATTGCAGAAGTTAGAAGGAGAAGATTTAAGGAATTTGAATAAATTACTTGAAGTGGCTTGGAAAGTATACAATAACAGGGAAAAGGAAGCTAGTAAAAAGCAGCAGCAAAATCTTTTGGCAGTGATCCAAGGAAGAGAGAATCCAGGTTTCAGAGGTCGCGGCAGAGGTGGTCGTGGACTGGGGAGGGGCGGACTTGGCAGAGGACGAGGGGGATGGGTTTTGCCAAGATTGGGGTTAAATCAATGTGATTATTGTAGACAAGAGGGGCACTGGAAAAATGAATGCCCAAATTGGTTTAACCAGGGCAAGCAGTTCAATCAGAACCAAGACGCCTCCAAATTAATGGTGCTGGGGGAGTACAGCAGCTGACTAGAATCAGAACAAAAACCAATACCAGAACCTTTAGTAACTATACAATTGGGAGATAAAGAAGTAAAATTTCTGGTGGATATGGGGGCTACATATTCTGTGCTAAATGATCTAAAAGGGCAAACTGGAGACAAAACAGCAACAATAGCTGGAGCCACAGGGAAGGAGGAAAATTGACCATTCCTGCAACCCCTGGATTTGTGCTTTGGAAACAAAGTGTTAACACATGAATTTTTAGATATGCCTGAGTGTCCAATTCCACTTTGAGGACGAGATTTATTAGCAAAACTTGATGCAGTGATACCTTTTGTAAATGGGGAGCTTTTCATGAAAATACCTGAATCAAAGACAGGACAAATCTTAATGATAAAAGAAAAAACAGTCCCTACTATCCCTCGGGAAGTAGAGGATGCAGCAATTCCCTCTGTATGGGAAACAGACATACCAGGAAAATCTAAGTTGGCACAACCAGTACATGTAGAATGCAAAGAAGGAGCAAAAGCTGTCCAGGTTAAACAGTATCCCATAAAGCCAGAAGCACGGCAAGGAATAGTAAAGATTATTGAAAAGTTTTTGAAGTACCAAATTTTAGAAGAATGTGAATCAGAATTGAATACACCAATATTTCCAGGGAAGAAACCAAATGATGAGTACAGACTAGTACAGGATTTGAGAGCAATAAATGGAATAACTAAAGATATTTACCCAGTGGTAGCTAATCCTTACACATTGTTGACATCTGTGAAAGAGAAATAGAAATGGTTTACTGGAATTGATTTAAAAGATGCCTTTTTCTGCATATCCCTTGACAAAGAAAGTAGGAAACTGTTTGCCTTTGAATCCGAAAATCCAGACAATGGAAGGAAAACCCAGCTCACCTGGACACGACTCCCACAAGGATACAAGAACAGTCCAACCCTATTTGGAAGCCAGCTGGTGAAGGAGCTGGAGATTTGGACTGAGAATGGGCAAGTACCGAGAGAACAATACCTGCTGTTACAGTATGTTGATGATATACTGACAGCTACAGAAAACAACCTGCTTAAAGGTAACAATTGAAATTTTAAATCAACTAGGAATGGGAGGATATAAGGTGTCTAAGGAAAAGGCACAAATTGCCCAGTAGACTGTGATTTACCTGGGGTGTGAAATCTCACAAGGGCAATGTAAGCTGGGTACTAATCGTATTCAAGCTATTTGTGCCATTCCAGAACCCCAGAACCTACATGAGCTGTGAGTTTTCCTTGGGATGACGGAGTGGTACCACCTGTGGATCATGGACTATGGACTAATTGCAGAGCCCCTGTATGAAGCCCAGAAGACACAACTGCTTACCTGGGGCAGACCACAGAAGGAGGCCATCCTCAGACTGAAGGAGGCATTGACAACAGCTCCGGTGTTAGGATTGCCTGATTTGTACAAAGATTTTCAGCTGTTTGTGCATGAAAGATCACACCCAGCACTGGGAGTGCTGACCCAACATTTGGGAAGCTGGAAAAGGCTGGTAGGCTGCTTTTCCAAACAACTTGACAACGTGAGTGCCGGATGGCCTTCATGCCTGCGGGCAGTTCCAGCCACTGTGATGCTGATCCAAGAAGCCAGGAAACTCACGATGGGTAGACACACAGATGTCTATGTGCCACACATGGTGACCACTGTTTTAGAACAAAAGGGGGGCCATTGGCTGTGGAGGCTACCTTTGGAGCAGGCTGTAGGCCCATGGCCTGCCAGCCCTGCCTGAGAAGCTAGCCTGGGAAATTCCTGGGAGGATTCAAAACAATCCTCAAAGACAGAAAACAGCCTGCAGGTGCTGTTTGTCTGTTCCCGTGTTTTCCTTGCAGGAGAGGGTCAGGGGGGTGGTGAACCCCACTGCCAATGATGGTAATGTAGCACTTTACTAACCAATAAGAGTTTCCTTTCTGTACTTTCCATGAACTAGTCTATATAACATGGCTGTAGCAATAAACTAGAGATTCTCTCCTGTTCTGACTCCCTTGAGAGTCCGTGTCGTTCTTTCTGCCGTTCCCAATTAGAACGACAATTGGCTATCTCCAAGCAGGATGATGAAATTCTAGGTAATCCTAACCGAGCAGGATGATGTCACACTAAAGACAGCTAACCTCTTGAATCCAGCTTTGTTCCTTACCAGCAAACACATCTGCCCAACGAGCAGAACTGGTTGCTTTAACCAGGGCATTAGAGATGAGTGAAGGGAACAAAGTAAATATCTGGACTGATTCAAAACATGCTTTTGGAGTGGTGCATGTACACAGGGCACTGTGGAAAGAAAGAGGACTGCTGTCTTCTCAAGGCACACACATTAAACATCAAGATGCAGTCCTGCAATTAATAAAAGCAGTACAAAAGCCTGAGCAAGTAGCAATCATGCACTGCAAAGCTCACCAATCAGGAAACTCCAAAATTCATGAAGGAAATGGGAAAGCAGACTGGACAGCCCGACAAGCTGCTCAAGAAGCGCAAACTGCAATGGCATCGATACCTTTAAAAACTAATGTATCTCAATTCAATTTACCCCCAGAACCAAAATATTCAATAGAAGATGAGAAATTGGGACGCTCACTGAATGCACAGAAGAATTCAGAAGGGTGGTATGTGACTACACAGGGACAAGTAGTGGTACCCTCCTTGATAATGAGGGAAATTCTACAAATTAAACATAATGAATGTCATTGGGATGCAGAGGCATTGGTGAAATTGTAAAAACAAAATTTAATTTTAGTATGGATGTTAATAATGGCAAAATCAGTAATTTCAAAATGTGAAATTTGCTTAAAGAACAATCCAGTGGCTAGACGACAGGCACAATTAGGGAAAACCAGGAAATTATTAGCAAGTAGATTTTGTAGAATTACCAAGAACACGAGGATTCAAATATCTATTGGTAGGGGTTGACACATTTTCAGGATGGCCAGAAGCTCTTCCCTGTCACACAAATCAAGCAAAGGAGACAGTCAAGTGGTTACTGCAAGAAATCATTCCAAGATTTGGGGTGCCTCTAGGAATATCATCAGATAGGGGCCCACATTTCACAGCCACAGTAGTGAGGGAGGTGAGTAGGTTACTGGGAATAGCTTGGCATCTCCATACACCATGGAGACCCCAATCCAGTGGACAGGTAGAGAGGATGAATCAGACATTGAAGAGGCAAATCAGCAAAATATGCCAAGAGGCTAAATTGCAGTAGCCACAAGCTTTACCAATAGCACTGCTGAGGATTCGGATAAAGCCTAGAAGCGGGATGTCAGTCAGTCCTTATGAGATATTGGATGGGAAACCATATGAATCCCCTGAACCTAATCCAAATGTACATGTTACAGGGAAGCAAGAGGTGTCGAATTATGTTCTGTCTCTTGGAAAAGCTCGAGCTCGACTTCGGAGCACCCTTGTGTGGAACAGGCTGCTGACTCTTGAGAATCCAGTTCATGACATCCCCCCGGGAGATGAAGTGTACGTTAAAAGCTGGAACGAAGAACCATTAAAAGAAAGGTGGAATGGACCCTATCAGGTACTGTTAACTACCTTGACAGCAGTCAAAGGAGCTGGACTGGATCCCTGCATACATTACACCAGAGTGAAGAAGGTTTCCCCTGCACTGTGGACTGCACAAACTGTGGGGCCAACAAAGCTGCAGATAAAGCGGGTTTGATTGTTTCAAATGTCTAGGTTGCTGGTGACTGCAATGGGGATTATTTTATGGCCTTCACTGCCATCAGTTGGAATCACTGTTACCTTGGGATGTGAAATGCAAAAGGATCAGCTGACAACTCTTCATTTGAGAATGAAGAGGGATGTGGGGGTGCAGCCAGAAACACAAGTGATAAAAGTCTCTAATACTATTCAGGCAGAAAATGGGATGATTGCATTAATTAAAGATTTTGCCAACGTGCAAAACAGCAGCAAAATAACTGCCTGTCTGCCAATAACAAAGGCAGCAGGAGACCCAATAAATTAAAGAATTATAACATCAAAATTTCCTGAAATACAAAAGAATAAAAATGAAAATGTGAGCTGTGTATTGCAAATAGATTACGAAAACCAAAATAAGACAGTGTTTGAAAACGCTGTGAAGCCAAAGTATTCATCTACATGGGATTGTCATGAAAATAGAGGAAAGTATGAACCAAAACTAGGCTGGGATGGGGGATTAGGGAATTATGGATGGTGTTATGAAAAGATAGCAAAGGTTATTAAAGAAAAGATTCCTGTGTTGAAGTGGAAGTGTGAAGGACAGGAAGGAAAAGATCGGGCTGAAGCTTGGGACAGTGCATGGTCAATGAGTGTGCTTCAGAAATTCCAATCTATGGCAGATAGCCCTTGGTGCATTAAGTGGGAAGGCTCTGAAAATGAAACAGATCCAGGGGTATGGAACACTGCAACCAGTAGTAGAATGGAGGCAGACAAAGTGAATTGGTGGGTATGGAACAAAACTTAGGACTGGACTTCTGATGATGAAGAAATAAAACAAATGCCACCACTTGTGGTAGCTCTGCAAATTGGATGTGCCTGCAGAAGAATCAAACACAAGCAAGGGGAAATAAATGACAAGACAGGACAAGTGATCCAAAAGGTAATATGGAGCACAAGTACAATTCAGAGTCCAGGCCAATTTGGATGGGCAGCAAGCGATGGCACCTGGACAACACATTTGCCTGTAGGTGAAAAAGTAAAAGAGATTACTTTAGGCCTCCCCACCTTATGCCCAATTTGGAAAACGTCCCCATTCAAGGGAGAGCATGAACTTCTGCAAATAAGGACAAGACAAGAAGTTCAGGAAAATTGAAGATAAAGAAAGATGTCAGGAACCCTCCAGTAGTGTAAAATCTGAGTGGGCTCTGGAATCCTTCTTTGCTCCAATAGCAAATTATAACAACAGAAAGATGTTGTACAAACTTACAGGTCAGGTAGAAAGATTGGCAAGAGTTACCAAAGAGGGATTTAGAGAGCTAAATGTACAATTACAAGCCACAACTAAAATGACCCTGCAAAACACACTGGCTTTAGATATGTTATTGTTGAAAGAACACGGAGTGTGCGGGTACCTAAAAGGACAAATTGATCACTGCTGCATCCACATCCCAAATGGAACTGCAGATGTAGAACACGACATTAATCAATTAAAACAAATAGACCATGAAGCACAGAAAGAGAGGGAAAATCTGACCACAAGTTGGGTAGATAAAAGTTTTGAAGGGTTAGGATGGAATGTGAGCTCCTGGATCAAATCTATTCTTGAGAGTCTGATAATCCTACTGATTGTGTTCTTAGCAATCTGGTTAATCTGTGCAGTTCTGAAAGGAGAGATAAAGAAAAGAGTATCCTGGAACCAGAAGATAATAAAGGCACTGACACGGGACAGAGATCCACATCCGCATTTGTCATCACCAAGTCCTCCAGAGTGTAACAACGCTTACGACAACTGTGGATTCGAAGATGAACATCAAGTATAAACTCAGAAAAAGGACTGCATATAGTGAAAGCCTTACACTTATTATAGTAAAGTAAAATACTTTCAAAGAGATGAAATATGTTACTATGGGGTTAAATGTTTCTGAAAATGTTTCTTAAAATCTTGTAGAGGTAGGCCACAACAATGCTTGGTATTAGGAATGGACTAGCAAGCTGAAATGTTTATGGTAACGGGAAGTGGTACTTGGGGTCTCCAGGATACCCACCCAGAGATAAGATTCGTACATGTTCATACAAGGATGAGCTAAGTCTCATGAAGCAATATAGATAAAGTTAATCAACCAATATTAATGAAGCAATATTGATAAGGTTGTTACAGTGATTACTGCTACAGCTGAAATTCTAGAAATATGTGCACTTTGAACAAAGACGGTTGAGCTAGATTTGGGTTGCTGATACCCCTAGTTCGTGCGCGCTTCAATAAAGCACCTGCATATAATCAGTCTGTGATTATGTGTGTTCCTGAACGCTAACAAAGACAGATCAAAAACTTCCAAAACACCAAAAACCTGATATCCCCCCAAAATACAAAGATTCAGCCCCCACAAAAAAAAGAAAAAATCACCAACATTTAGCCCAATAAAGCTCAGAAACTCCAAGATTCAGCCCCGCTGAAATCGTGGATCTCCCTGCCCGGGCACTCGCTGCATGGGGGGGTGAGGGGGGCAATGAGGCCGGGCCGGAGCAGGGGGTGCCTGAGAGAGGCCCCGAGCCCGGGGGAAGCCCCTGCAGAGCCATGGAAGTGGCTCCTGGCCGGACTCGGGGATCCCCCTGGCGATCCCCGCTGGAGCAGCCTGGTCCTGAGGGACTCTGGCCCCTGGCAGGGACCCCAGGCTGCAGCAGGACAAGGATTCCTGTCCCTCAGGGGGAGGCACTGACATGACCTGACTGTGACCCCCATCCCTGTGCCTCTGGGCGGGGAGGGGGACGGAGAGGGGCACAAAGTTAAGCCCGGGAAGGAGGGAGAGCTGGGGGGAAGATGGATTTCCGTAAGAATTACTTTACTTCTCATTTTCTTGCTCTGACATGTCGGATAATAAATTCAATTAATTTCCCCAAGTCAGGTGTGCTGTGCCCGTGACCAAGGATTGAACTGTCCCCACCCTCATCCAGACCCCCGAGCCTTTCCTTGTGTGTTCTGCTCCCCGCCCAGGGCAGGAAGGAGAGTCACAGAGTTTTGGCCTCGCTCCGGCATACCCTGCTCCATCCCGGACTCACCCCCAGCTCGCAGCGCCCTCAGCTCCCGGGCACCCCGCGCTCTCGGCGCTTCAGCGCAGCGGCGCTTCCTTGGCCTCCTGCCCGGGCCGGGCCCAGCGCCGGGGCCGCTCCTCAGCCCAGGCTAACGAGAAATGGCGGAGCTCAGCCCAAGGCAGGCGAGTCCGTGCCGTGTGCAGAGCCCGCCGCTGGCTGCGATTGGCTGCTTCTGCCGTCACTCGTGGCTCTGGCGCGCGCTGATTGGGCAGAGCGGGGACAAGCCCGGCCCCGCTGGCGCCCCCAGGGCGGCCGTGGGGCAGGAGAGCCGCCATTGCCGGAGCGTCTGTGCGGGCCCGGCAGCGGCTGCAGCAGCGGCCGGAGCCCGGTGAGGCGGCGGCGGAGCTCGGAGGCGGCCCCAGCGCAGCGTCCCGGGCACAGCGCAGCCACCTCCGGCCTCCCGACACGAAGCGGGACGAGCCAGCGCTGCTCCGCCACCGCCTCCTGCCCAGGCCCCAGCGGCAAGGAGACCGCGGGCAGCCGCTCCCGCAGCGCCCTCAGCCCAGGGCCAACACGGGCCGGCCACGGCACAAGCCACCCGCCACAGCCCCCTGCCGCCCCCTCCCGGGCCCGCAGCGAGCCCCGAGCCCCCGCAGAACCGAGCGCGGCTCCCACCTGCGATGGCCGGGGCCGCCTCCGAGCTCCGCCGCCGCCTCACCGGTTGTTATAAAAGAAATTACAATTTTGACAACTAGGTCCCTTGGGTTAATGGCAGTTTAATTAAAAATGAATACAATTTAGTAAATTGAATAGTAATTTGGTATAAAAGAATACAGTTTAGTAAAATAATATAATTTAGGAAAAAATTACAAATTACGTATATAATTTGCCAGGAATTAAGTATGATTAAAGCATAAGCAAAACCAACCGGGGTACGGGTTCCCCACCCTGCCTCATGTACAGAGCAAATCACTTCAAGCTAAACTTATATACTGTATGCTTATACATATTCATTAATGCTTCCCGTAAATTTCCTCCTATTTCAAATTTTTCTGTCTTTACATCACTTTTCTTCACGGCACATGCTTCACTTCTTGTTAGGGGGTCCTCAGTTTTCTTTTGGGGGTCTTTTGGCAAAGGCTTCTCCTCTTCCTCATTGTCCTTTGGGTAACCTTACAGGTTTGTGTGTGTGTACTAAGCGGTGTGTTAGGTTACTCTACTAATTAGTCTGATATTTACTGGTTTTTAGGCCCAATGCTTAAAGTCGTTCTAATTTTGTCCATCTCAAGGCCGTTTTGGTCATGAGACATCACTTATCTTCTAAACTACATCCTGTACCTTAATTTTAATTTTAATGCAAAGGGGTACATCTGCCTCATAACACTGATTCTTTTGGTTGCTTCTAATAATAACTTTCCGAATAGTTAAAATTTAGTCAGCACAAATCAATTCCATTTATTTTAGTGACCCATTTCTCTTTTTGATTACATTTATTCATGCTTTTAAAAAAAAAAAAACAAAAAAAACCTTGAATCTTATTTTTTTTATCTTCTCAATAATTTCATTTCTTGCATTTACTTTATTTTAATTTCTAATTTTTAAACTTTTTCCATGCTGTATCAAGCTTTTTGCACTCTCTTTCAAATTTAGTTAACTTTTTTTTGAGCTATTATAGTTTCTTTTCATTCAGTATTCCTTGAATTACTGAACGGATTAGTCTAATAAGGCATGAAATTATACAAAATAGAAACAATAATCTTAATATAAAACACTATACCATAAATTTTAACTTTTTCCACTAAGTGCTTTTAAAAAGGTTATCTCACTAATCAGTCTTCAAAATAAAATTCTATTTTTGAACTGGTACATGTGCTACATTTTTAATATCTTTAGCAATTTTTGTGATGGCTTTTCTATAATCATTTATCTTTATACAACACTCAGATTTGTTAAACTTTCTACAAACTCCCCCTTCTTCAGCTAACAAATAGTCCAGGGTAATTCTGTTTTGATAAACAAATGCTCACATTTGTGAATGTTGCTTGGCCAGCAGCTTTAGGGCAGTAGAGGTGTGGTTTGAAACAACTTTAACTACTGTCTGCAGCTTTATGAACTGATTCAATAGATAGATTTGGGTTCTGTATCTCTAAGATCCATCTGCAGCTCAAGTGGCTGGGTCATCTCTCTGCAGGCCATTTGTCTTCATTTCTGGTTTCTTCTTGCTTTTGGAAAGTCAAGGTTCAAGTCCCTTTTATTGTTCTTTAATGTTTCATAAAGTGGTGTTCTTAACATATTGCTCCTGGACCTTGGTATAACGAAGAAGGAGGGTCATATAACTCTTCAGATACAGGTTCTTCTCCACCTTTGAGGTAATTCACTGTATGCTCTTTACTCACAATTTTAATATATTCCATCAGGGGCTTTCCATTTGTTACTTGTTGTACCTGGTTGTTCCAAATAGAATTTTAGGTCACTTATGGATTGGTAAGGGTTAGCTCCAGAACTTTTATACCAGCACAAATCAACATGGTTAATTAGTTTCTTTTTGTCATTCTCTAATATCCAGCAGGAGTTTTTGGTGGCCAGGTGTTAGTATTGTTATCTGATACAAACTGTTTTAATTATTTGATGATTCAAAATTTATCTTCCAGGTTATTTTAATGTCTTGGAAGTTCGAGTAAGATTTCATTTTAAAAATTGGTCTGGAGCTAGACTCTCACTTTCCCACAGCTATTTTTTAGCTATTTTAAGTCTTTCACAAATTTAACATTTAAATAATTTTAGTTCTGTAACTACTTCTTGCATTTAACTTACAAAAATATTTTAGTTAAGGTTGGCCAATCTCAGTTGCTATACTGCTGTTTCAACTGTTCACACTACTTACTAATTTTCTCTAATTCTTTCCCTGAGATTTTTTTATACTTCTATAAAATTACTGTGATTGTAACAGGCAGCATTAACATATGGATGTGCCACAAACATAGATTTTATCTTGTTTTTGTATTTGTCACATTTGTTTGCATTTGTCACATGGATCAGAATTATTGTGATTTTGTTTTTGCATAGTTTGTTTGCTCATTGTTTGCTTTTGTGCTGCTTGTTTTAATATCGCTTGTTTCTTTCTTATTTTTTTGGATTCTGTCCCATCCTGCTTTATGGTTTTGGCCAGTTGCCAAGGGTATCTTAATGAACACAGTGAAAATAATCCTCAGGAGTTTTCACTCTCTGCCTTCCTCAAGGCCCCTTGGGCTGCAGCCAAGGGCCGAGGTGCCGCTCTTCTTGGTAGCAAAGTTTATACCCTGGGGTCTGGTCACTGACACGTTTGGTCTCACTGCTACCCTTGGCCTCATAAGGTTCCTATGAGCCACTTCAACTCTGCTTGTTTCAAGGATGGCACAGATTTCACAGCACTGTCTTACCTCTCTCTCTCTTAGTCAGTTATTTTTTTTTTCTTTTAATTTAAACTACTAAAGCTCCAGAGATGTGCCAACTACAATAAAAGTTACTTTTTACACAATTTCAGTTAGTAATTTATTAATAAAGCTTTAATTAACAGGGGGTTCTTTTAGCACAATTTTTGCTGTTAAATAAATAAAACATTTAGTCAAAACCATTTATATTGACTATACAAAATATTGAAAAACAAACATATTTTAAAAATACGGAAATTTAAGGTTCTGTGAAAAAAACCTGTGCTACATGTTTTTAACACTTATAATGCACATAACACAACTGTAACACACCATTTAGATACTATATATTCATAAAATGTGTTTGTGCTTCACAGACTCTAAGCAAGGCAGAATTTGTCTTTTGAATGTGTAAATATAATAAACCAAACCAAATTAATGCCAGGTTGTAACAAATGGTCAGTTGTTATATGTTAGAGTTGACTTGGCACAGCCAGCACTGCACACTTTTCAGTTAAATGGGATTTAGGTAGTGCTGCTGTTTCTATTTCCAGCAAAATATCTTTAGATGAAGGAACAGTTTTACCTCTTTTTTTTTTTTTTTTTTTTTTTTTTTCTGCTACTTATTAGTTTGTAAAGGATACAACAGATAACTCTCGCTTTCTTGTGTTTTAGTAATGAATTAATCTTCCCCCCCCCAACCCCGGGAAACTACAGGGTAGCATAGTCACTCTTTTGATTAAAAGGTTCTTTTGAATTTACATACTGATTTAAACCTTAAGAAATCCAATCTTTAAACGATCCAAACTTTGGCCAATTCAAATTATATTTTCGGATCATTTTCTTTGTCTATTTAAACATACAATAATTAATCATTTTCTGCTTGTTTTTCCTCTCCGGGATTCCCATGTATTCCCATGTATTCCATGTATTCTCCTAGATTGGAGTTCCTGGGTTTTGGCATCGAATTGTTATAAATGACTTTCAAATTTCCAAATAAACAATCTAATTAATTGATAATATACTTTAATAAATTGGATACAAAATAATAAAAGAATACAATTTAGTAAAAGAATACAATTTAGTAAGAAAGATAAAATTTAGTAGATATATTCAGATATATATTTATATATATATATGTGTGAATATAATTGGCCAGTGGTTACAAATGGTTAAGGCATAAGCAAAACCGACCCGGGGTACGGAGGGGGTTCCCCACCCTGCCTCACGTACAGAACAAAGCACTTCAAGCTAACCTTATATACTGTATGCTTATACATATTCATTTATGTTTCCCGTATGTTTTCTCCTATTTCCGATTTTGCTGACTTTAGGTCACTTTTCATCACGGCACATGCTTCACTTCTTGTTAGGGGGTCTTCAGTTTTCTTTTGGGGGTCTTTTGGCGAAGGCTTCTCCTCTTCCTCATTGTCCTTTGGATAACCTTACAGGTTTGTGTGTGCGTACAAAGCGTTGTGTTATGTTACTCTACTCATTAATCTGATATTTACTGGTCTTTAGGCCCAATGCTTAAAGTCGTTCTAATTTTGTCCATCTCAAGGCCGTTTTGGTCTTGAGACACCATTTATCTTCTAAACTACATCCTGTACCTCAATTTTAACATGTAACATCTGCAAAGGGGTGCATCTGCCTTATAACACTGATTCTTTTGGTTGCTTCTAATAGTAACTTTCCAAATAGTTACAACTTAGTCAGCACAAATCAATTCCATTTATTACACTTCCTCCCGGGCCCGCAGCGAGCCCCGAGCCCCCGCAGAACCGAGCGCGGCTCCCACCTGCGATGGCCGGGGCCGCCTCCGAGCTCCGCCGCCGCCTCACCGGGCTCCGGCCGCTGCTGCCGCCGCTGCCGGGCCCGCACAGACGCTCCGGCAATGGCGGCTCTCCTGCCCCACGGCCGCCCTGGGGGCGCCAGCGGGGCCGGGCTTGTCCCCGCTCTGCCCAATCAGCGCGCGCCAGAGCCACGAGTGACGGCAGAAGCAGCCAATCGCAGCCAGCGGCGGGCTCTGCACACGGCACGGACTCGCCTCCCTTGGGCTGAGCTCCGCCATTTCTCGTTAGCCTGGGCTGAGGAGCGGCCCCGGCGCTGGGCCCGGCCCGGGCAGGAGGCCAAGGAAGCGCCGCTGCGCTGAAGCGCCGGGAGCTCGGGGTGCCCGGGAGCTGAGGGCGCTGCGAGCTGGGGGTGAGTCCGGGATAGAGCAGGGTTATGCCGGAGCGAGGCCAAAACTCTGTGACTCTGCTTCCTGCCCTGGGCGGGGAGCAGAACACACAAGGAAAGGCTCGGGGGTCTGGATGAGGGTGGGGACAGTTCAATCCTTGGTCACGGGCACAGCACACCTGACTTGGGGAAATTATTTGAATTTGTTTTCAAACGTGTCAGAGCAAGAAAATGAGAAGTAAAGTAATTCTTACGGAAATCCATCTTCCCCCCAGCTCTCCCTCCTTCCCGGGCTTAACTTTGTGCCCCTCTCCGTCCCCCTCCCCGCCCAGAGGCACAGGGATGGGGGTCACAGTCAGGTCATGTCAGTGCCTCCCCCTGAGGGACAGGAATCCTTGTCCTGCTGCAGCCTGGGGTCCCTGCCAGGGGCCAGAGTCCCTCAGGAGCAGGCTGCTCCAGCGGGGATCGCCAGGGGGATCCCCGAGTCCGGCCAGGAGCCACTTCCATGGCTCTGCAGGGGCTTCCCCCGGGCTCGGGGCCTCTCTCAGGCACCCCGTGCTCCGGCCCGGCCTCATTGCCCCCCTCACCCCCCCCATGCAGCGAGTGCCCGGGCAGGGAGATCCACGATTTCAGCGGGGCTGAATCTTGGAGTTTCTGAGCTTTATTGGGCTAAATGTTGGTGATTTTTTCTTTTTTTTGTGGGGGCTGAATCTTTGTATTTTGGGGGGATATCAGGTTTTTGGTGTTTTGGAAGTTTTTGATCTGTCTTTGTTAGCGTTCAGGAACACACATAATCACAGACTGAATATATGCAGGTGCTTTATTGAAGCATGGGTGAACTAGAAGTATCAGCAACCCAAATCTAGTTCCGTTGTCTTTGTCCAAAGTGCACATATTTCTACAATTTTAGCTGTAGCAATAATCACTGTAACAACCTTATCAATATTGTTTCATTAATATTGGTTGATTAACTTTATCTATATTGCTTCATGAGAGTTAGCTCATCCTTGCACGAACATGTCTGAATCTTATCTCTGGGTGGGTATCCTGGAGACCCCAAGTACCAGTTCCTGTTACCGTAAACATTTCAGCTTGCTAGACCATGCCTAATACCAAGCACTGTTGTGGCCTACCTCTACATGATTTTAACAAACATTTTCAGAAACATTTAACCCCATAGTTACATATTTCATCTATTTGAAAGTATTTCACTTTGCTATAATAAGTGTAATGCTTTCACTGTATACAGTCCTTTTTCTGAGTTTATACTTGATGTTCATCTTCGAATCCACAGTTGTCGTAAGCGTTGTTACACTCTGGAGGACTTGGTGATGACAAATGCGGATGTGGATCTCTGTCCCGTGTCAGTGCCTTTATTATCTTCTGGTTCCAGGATACTCTTTTCTTTTTCTCTCCTTTCAGAACTGCACAGATTAACCAGATTGCTAAGAACACAGTTAGTAGGATTATCAGACTCTCAAAAATAGGTTTGATCCAAGAGCTCACATTCCATCCTTACGCCTCAAAAATTTTATCTACCCAACTTGTGGTCAGATCTTCTCTCTCTTTCTGTGCTTCATGGTCTATTTGTTTTAATTGATTAATGTCATGTTCTACATCTGCAGTTCCATTTGGGATGTTGATGCAGCAGTGATCAATTTGTCCTTTTAGGTACGCGCATACTCCGTGTTCTTTCAACAATAACATATCTAAAGCCAATCTGTTTTGCAGGGTCATTTTAGTTGTGGCTTGTAATTGTACATTTAGCTCTCTAAATCCCTCTTTGGTAACTCTTGCCAATCTTTCTACCTGACCTGTAAGTTTGTACAACATCTTTCTATTATTATAATTTGCTATTGGACCAAACAAGGATTCCAGAGCCCACTCAAATTTTACACTACTGGAGGGTTCCTGCCATCTTTCTTTATCTTCAATTTTGTTTTCCTGAACATCTTGTCTTGTCATTATTTGCAGAAGTTCATGCTCTCCCTTGAATGGGGACCTTTTCCAAATTGGGCATAAGGTGGGGAGGCCTAAAGTAATCTCTTTTACTTTTTCACCTACAGGCAAATGTGTTGTCCAGGTGCCATCGCTTGCTGCCCATCCAAATTGGCCTGGACTCTGAATTGTACTTGTGCTCCATATTACCTTTTGGATCACTTGTCCTATCTTGTCATTTATTTCACCTTGTTTGTGTTTGATTCCTCTGCAGGCACATCCAATTTGCAGAGCTACCACAAGTGGTGGCATTTGTTTTATTTCTTCATCATCAGAAGTCCAGTCCTAAGTTTTGTTCCATACCCACCAATTCACTTTGTCTGCCTCCATTCTACTACTGGTTGCAGTGTTCCATACCCCTGGATCTGTTTCATTTTCAGAGCCTTCCCCCTTAATGCACCAAGGGCTATCTGCCATAGATTGGAATTTCTGAAGCACACTCATTGACCATGCACTGTCCCAAGCTTCAGCCCGATCTTTTCCTTCCTGTCCTTCACACTTCCACTTCAATACTGGAATCTTTTCTTCAATGACCTTGGCTATCTTTTCATAACACCATCCATAATTCCCTAATCCCCCATCCCAGCCTAGTTTTGGTTCATACTTTCCTCCATTTTCATGACAGTCCCATAGAGATGAATACTTTGGCTTCACAGCATTTTCAAACACTGTCTTGTTTGGTGTCTTGTTTCTAGAAGACAGGTGTCCGCTAGGGAGAGCAGGAGCCTCCCGTGGGATGAAAGAATGTAGACCCCCTCCCTCCGAATTATTATAATTTTGAAATCAAGGGGCTTTCAGGCAGAGATCTGGGGATAGGAATAACAGTTCTTTACTAGTATAACCAGGTAAACAAACAAACAATAACTACAGCAATAACAAGAACACAGAACCAGGGACCCCATGACAGCTTTCTCGGCTGAGATGGGATGAAGGAGAGGCTTTGTTTTCACAAACCCCTCGGGCAGTCAGTCCCGGTGCTCCTGCAGGGCTCCGAGGAACACTCAGCTGCGACAGCAGGGACGAGCTGAGATCCTGGGCTGGTGGATGAGGTGGGTCAGCAGCTCCACGGCGATGCCTGGCACTGCCACACGTCCCGGCAGGACAGGGGGTGCGAGGCCACCAACCAAGAGGGGAGGAGAAGAAGCAGCAGCTCTGTCTGGGTGATGGCGAAATTCCCTTCTCCCCACCGCAGCAGCTCCGCGACCCAGCACATGAACGTCCTTCCCCGAAAAACCGAGGAAAAGCCAGCTAAAAACTGTCCCCACCCTCCTTTTCTGCCCCCTTCCCCCCCCACCCTGGGCCCAGCCACTCTTTGTCCTTTGTGAGCACCCCTAAGTACCAGTAGTTAGGTTGTCCCAGCACATAATGGGTAAAAATTCCCTGGGCAGGCCAGAACACAAAAATAAAACAAAAAAAAAAAAGAACACCTAACCCTCAACATTTGGGTACTCGTAATCTATTTGCAGTACACAGCTCACATTTTCATTTTTATTCTTTTGTATTTCAGGTAATTTTGATGTTATAATTCCCCAATTTGTTTGGTCTCCTGCTGCCTTTGGTATTGGCAGACAGGCAGTTATTTTGCTGCTGTTTTGCATGTTGGCAAAATCTTGAATTAATCTAATCATCCCATTTTCTGCCTGAATAGTATTAGAGACTTTTATCACTTGTGTTTCTGGCTGCACCCCCACATCCCTCTTCATTCTAAAATGAAGAGTTGTCAGCTGATCCTTTTGCATTTCACATCCCAAGGTAACTTTGATTCCAACTGATGGCAGTGAAGCCCATAAATAAATCACCATTACAGTCACCAGCAACCTAGACATTTGAAACAATCAAACCCGCTTTATCTGCAGCTTTGTTGGTCCTACAGTTTGTGCAGTCCACAGTGCAGGGGAAACCTTCTTCACTCTGGTGTAATGTATGCAGGGATCCAGTCCAGCTCCTTTGACTGCTGTCAAGGTAGTTAACAGTACCTGATAGGGTCCATTCCACCTTTCTTTTAATGGTTCTTCGTTCCAGCTTTTAACGTACACTTCATCTCCCGGGGGGATGTCATGAACTGGATTCTCAAGAGTCAGTGGCCTGTTCCACACAAGGGTGCTCCAAAGTCGAGCTCGAGCTTTTCCAAGAGACAGAACATAATTCTACACCTCTTGCTTCCCTGTAACATGTACATTTGGATTAGGTTCAGGGGATTCATATGGTTTCCCATCCAATATCTCATAAGGACTGACTGACATCCCGCTTCTAGGCTTTATCCGAATACTCAGCAGTGCTATTGGTAAAGCTTGTGGCTGCTGCAATTTAGCCTTTTGGCATATTTTGCTGATTTGCCTCTTCAATGTCTGATTCATCCTCTGTACCTGTCCACTGGCTTGGGGTCTCCATGGTGTATGGAGATGCCAAGCTATTCCCAGTAACCTACTCACCTCCCTCACTACTGTGGCTGTGAAATGTGGGCCCCTATCTGATGATATTCCTAGAGGCACCCCAAATCTTGGAATGATTTCTTGCAGTAACCACTTGACTGTCTCCTTTGCTTGATTTGTGCGACAGGGAAGAGCTTCTGGCCATCCTGAAAATGTGTCAACCCCTACCAATAGATATTTGAATCCTCGTGTTCTTGGTAATTCTACAAAATCTACTTGCTAATAATTTCCTGGTTTTCCCTAATTGTGCCTGTCGTCTAGCCACTGGATTGTTCTTTAAGCAAATTTCACATTTTGACATTACTGATTTTGCCATTATTAACATCCATACTAAAATGAAATTTTGTTTTTACAATTTCACCAATGCCTCTGCATCCCAATGACATTCATTATGTTTAATTTGTAGAATTTCCCTCATTATCAAGGAGGGTACCACTACTTGTCCCTGTGTAGTCACATACCACCCTTCTGAATTCTTCTGTGCATTCAGTGAGCATCCCAATTTCTCATCTTCTATTGAATATTTTGGTTCTGGGGGTAAATTGAATTGAGATACATTAGTTTTTAAAGGTATCAATGCCATTGCAGTTTGTACTTCTCGAGCAGCTTGTCGGGCTGTCCAGTCTGCTTTCCCATTTCCTTCATGAATTTTGGAGCTTCCTGATTGGTGAGCTTTACAGTGCATGATTGCTACTTGCTCAGGCTTTTGTACTGCTTTTATTAATTGCAGGACTGCATCTTGATGTTTAATGTGTGTACTTTGAGAAGACAGCAGTCCTCTTTCTTTCCACAGTGCCCCATGTACATGCACCACTCCAAAAGCATGTTTTGAATCAGTCCAGATATTTACTTTGTTCCATTCACTCATCTCTAATGCCCTGGTTAAAGCAACCAGTTCTGCTCGTTGGGCAGATGTGTTTGCTGGTAAGGAACAAAGCTGGATTCAAGAGGTTAGCTGTCTTTAGTGTGACATCATCCTGCTCGGTTAGGATTACCTGGAATTTCATCATCCTGCTTGGAGATAGCCAATGGCCCCCTTTTGTTCTAAAACAGTGATCACCATGTGTGGCACATAGACATCTGTGTGTCTACCCATCGTGAGTTTCCTGGCTTCTTGGATCAGCATCACAGTGGCTGCAACTGCCCACAGGCATGAAGGCCATCCGGCACTCACGTTGTCAAGTTGTTTGGAAAAGCAGCCTACCAGCCTTTTCCAGCTTCCCAAATGTTGGGTCAGCACTCCCAGTGCTGGGTGTGATCTTCCATGCACAAACAGCTGAAAATCTTTGGATAGATCAGGCAATCCTAACGCAGGAGCTGTTGTCAATGCCTCCTTCAGTCTGAGGAAGGCCTCCTTCTGTGGTTTGCCCCAGGTAAGCGGTTGTGTCTTCTGGGCTTCATACAGGGGCTCTGCAATTAGTCCATAGTCCATGATCCACAGGTGGCACCGCTCTGTCATCCCAAGGAAAACTCACAGCTCATGCAGGTTCTGGGGTTCTGGAATGGCACAAATAGCTTGAATACGATTAGTACCCAGCTTACATTGCCCTTGTGAGATTTCACACCCCAGGTAAATCACAGTCTACTGGGCAATTTGTGCCTTTTCCTTAGACACCTTATATCCTCCCATTCCTAGTTGATTTAAAATTTCAATTGTTACCTTTATTCAGGTTGTTTTCTGTAGCTGTCAGTATATCATCAACATACTGTAACAGCAGGTATTGTTCTCTCGGTACTTGCCCATTCTCAGTTCAAATCTCCAGCTCCTTCACCAGCTGGCTTCCAAATAGGGTTGGACTGTTCTTGTATCCTTGTGGGAGTCGTGTTCAGGTGAGCTGAGTTTTCCTTCCATTGTCTGGTTTTCCCATTCAAAGGCAAACAGTTTCCTACTTTCTTTGTCAAGGGGTATGCAGAAAAAGGCATCTTTTAAATCAATTCCAGTAAACCATTTCTATTTCTCTTTCACAGATGTCAACAATGTGTAAGGATTAGCTACCACTGGGTAAATATCTTTAGTTATTCCATTTATTGCTCTCAAATCCTGTACTAGTCTGTACTCATCATTTGGTTTCTTCCCTGGAAATATTGGTGTATTCAATTCTGATTCACATTCTTCTAAAATTTGGTACTTCAAAAACTTTTCAATAATCTTTACTATTCCTTGCCGTGCTTCTGGCTTTATGGGGTACTGTTTAACCTGGACAGCTTTTGCTCCTTCTTTTCATTCTACATGTACTGGTTGTGCCAACTTAGATTTTCCTGGTATGTCTGTTTCCCATACAGAGGGAATTACTGCATCCTCTACTTTCCGAGGGATAGTAGGGACTGGTTTTTCTTTTATCATTAAGATTTTGTCATGAAAAGCTCCCCGTTTTCAAAAGTTATCACTGCATCAAGTTTTGCTAATAAATCTCGTCCTCAAAGTGGAATTGGACACTCAGGCATATCTAAAAATTCATGTGTTAACACTTTGTTTCCAAAGCACAAATCCAGGGGTTGCAGGAATGGTCAATTCTCTTCCTTCCCTGTGTCTCCAACTATTGTTGCTGTTTTGTCTCCAGTTTGCCCTTTTAGATCATTTAGCACAGAATATGTAGCCCCTGTATCCACCAGAAATTTTACTTCTTTATCTCCCAATTGTATAGTTACTAAAGGTTCTTGTATTGGTTTTTGTTCTGATTCTAGTCAGCTGCTGTACTCCCCCAGCACCATTAATTTGGAAGCATCTTGATTCTGATTGAACTGATTGCCCTGGTTAAACCAATTTGGACATTCATTTTTCCAGTGCCCCTCTTGTCTACAATAATCACATTGATTTAACCCCAATCTTGGCAAAACCCATCCCCCTCGTCCTCTGCCAAGTCCGCCCCTCCCCAGTCCACAACCACCTCTGCCGTGACCTCTGAAACCTGGATTCTCTCTTCCTTGGATCACTGCCAAAAGATTTTGCTGCTGCTTTTTACTAGCTTCCTTTTCCCTGTTATTGTATACTTTCCAAGCCACTTCAAGTAATTGATTCAAATTCCTTGAATCTTCTCCTTCTAACTTCTGCAATTTTCTCCTAATATCATCCTGCGACTGCCCAAGAAAAATGAACACAAGCTGAACATTCACTTGTTCTGTTTCTAGTTGAAGATCTGTATACTTTCTTGCTGCCTCTTTAAGCCTTTCCAAAAATGCAGTAGGGGATTCTTTCTTTTCCTGTCTTACCTCATACAATTTAGACCAATTCATAGCCTTAGGTACAGCATTCCAAACCCCTGTCTGGAGCCACTCTTGATATCTCTTCAGCCTCCGCATGTCCCCAAAGGCATTGGGATCCCACCCTGGATCCTCGGTTGGAAAGTTCTCATCTAAAGTCGCCGTCACCACCCCAGTTCTGAGATCTTCTCTCACCTTCTCCTTGGCTGCTCTGAGCACCATCTCTTTCTCAGCAGAGTCCATTAAATTCTCCACTATTACTTGTATATCATCCCAATCTGGATTCTGAGTTTTCATAATCATTTTTACCACCCCTGCTACTTTATCAGGATTTTCTCTCTAAGTTCCAGCTGATTGTTTCCAAATTATCAGGTCTGCAGGTGAAAAAGGAACTTCCACAAACACCAGCCCTTCTACTCCTACTCCTTGTCTCAAGGGGGCAATCACAGTCTGCCTTTGTCTGCCCAAATCTTTTCCCATTCTATCCAGAACTGGAGCAAGCTGTGACCGAGTCCGATGGGATAGCGGTGTCGCTGATTTATTATCATCACCCCACTACTGCTATCTTCCTCCCCAGCATTTTTCACATTTCTTTGTATCACAGGTAGATTTTGATCATCTCTTGGAGAAGAAGGATCAGGTGAAGGCAGTAGAGGAGGATAAAGAGGGCAAGGTGAAGTGGGATTAGGCGAGATAGGGTTAGGTGAAATAGGATTGGGTGAAGCGGAGGCAGACAAAACAAAATCGGGTTCTTTTGGTTCTGCTGAAACCACTTGTAAATCAACATCCATTTCTTTTCCTCAACACAAACTTTCTTTTAATGCCAGGTGCTCTAAACAACTTTTTCCTTTTACACAAACCTCACATTTATCACTCACACGTGCCTTAACTGCCATCAATCCACACTCAGCCTGCCATTCTGGCTTGTCTCACAAATAGAAAAAGAAATTAACGTATGGAACTTCATCCGACTTTCCCTCTGGCTTACAGAACAACATCAACTGTAAAATGGTGTTGTACTGCAAAGATCCATTTCTCGGCCACTTTTCCCCACAGTCCAGATCATATCCTGGCCACCATGTATTACAATAATCAATCAACTTTACGTAAATCTTGCCCAAAGTTTCCCTGTTTCCAATGTGCTAATAAGCACCCCAAAGGAGAAGTACATGGTATGGGGGCATTGCCACCTCAAATCCCTTTAAGCTTCTCCGTGTTACAGTTACAATGCACCACACACCACTGCTGCCCAACCTGCAACGCTTTCACACTTGTCTGACAGACGGCGCCTGGGCAATACCAGGAATTCCTCCAGCCCAACCGTGCAAAGCTTTCGCTGCGTCTTCTCGGCAGGCACCAGAGCAGAGCGAAAAGCACCTTACCTCTCTCAGAGGGACGTTGTGAGTGGCGGAGACGGTCGCGGCCGGATGGGCTCCCCGAGAATCCCTCGGTGCTGGCTAGAGCGTGATCGGGTCGTGAGCTCGTTCAGCAGCACTCACAGGGTCTCATCTGGGTCACCAAAATGTTAGAGTTCAGGAACACACATAATCACAGACTGATTATATGCAGGTGCTTTATTGAAGTGTGCAGGAACTAGGGGTATCAGCAACCCAAATCTAGCTCCATCGTCTTTGTCCAAAGTGCACATATTTCTACAATTTCAGCTGTCGCAGTAATCACTATAACAACCTTATCAATATTGCTTCATTAATTTTGCTTCGTTAACTTTATCTATATTGCTTCATGAGAGTTAGCTCATCCTTGTATGAACATGTCTGAATCTTATCTCTGGGTGGGTATCTTGGAGATCCCAAGTACCAGTTCCCGTTACCGTAAACATTTCAGCTTGCTAGACCATCCCTGATACCAAACATTCTTGTGGCCTACCTCTACATGATTTTAAGAAACATTTTCAGAAACATTTAACCCCATAGTAACATCTTGATGTTTGCAGGATGTTTGTGCTGAATCTTGGTGTCCTGGAGGTTCTTACAGACACAAGATGCCCAATGACTTCCTGAGATGAACTTGGGCAAGGAGGAATCCCCAGCCCAAGACATTCTTCTCTTGTTTTTTCCCCAAACCAGGATTTTTCATTCCCAAACTGAGGCCAGATGGAGGAGAAGGGAAAGCCCCAGAGATCCCACACGAGGAGGGTCTGCAAACCCAGCCCAAGGAGCTGTGAAGAGGAAAGATCCCCCCAGTGCCAGGAAGGCGGCCGGAGATCCAGCCAGAGCTCGGAGCTGGGGGTGAAGCCTCATGTAGGGGAGGAGCCCCACAAGTGTTTGGAATGTGGGAAGGGCTTCAGAAAGAGCTCCCACCTGATGCAGCACCAGAGGATCCACACTGGGGAAAAGCCCTACGAGTGTGGGGAATGTGGGAAGAGCTTCAGCCAGAGCTCCACCCTCATGCGGCACCAAGTGATTCACACTGGGGAAAAGCCCTACAAGTGTGGGGAATGTGGGAAGAGCTTCAATGACCGCTCCAGCCTTAGGAAGCACCAGGGGAGCCACAGTGGGGAACGGCCCTACACCTGCTTGGATTGTGGGAAGAGCTTTGGTCAGAGCTCCACCCTGACAAATCACCAGCTCATCCACACCGGGGAGAAGCCCTACGAGTGTCCCAAGTGTGGGAAGAGGTTTCAGCGCAGCTCCACTCTCATCAGACATGAGCGGATTCACACAGATGAGAGGCCTTTCCGCTGCCCTGACTGCGGGAAGAGCTTCAACCGCAACACCATCCTCACCGTCCACCGGCGCATCCACAGTGGGGAGAGGCCCTACGAGTGTCCCCAGTGTGGGAAGAGCTTCTCCAGGAGATCTAACTTGACCCAACACCAACAGAGTCACCAGTAAGGGAAGCCCTGCGAGTGCCCCGAGTGCGGGAAGAGCTTCGTGCGCTGCTCCAGCTCCATCCCCCATGGGAGGATTGGCGTTGGATGATCCCCAGTGACCCCCGTTGGGCAGAGCCCTGGTGATCCGTGGTCCTGGTGATCCGTGTTGGGAAGACACCTGGCTGGGAGGCTCCACATCTTCCTGGCTCCCTGTGGGCACCTGGATGGACACAGGAGCAGGAACATCCATTCGGACACAGATCAACAATGGGAATTCCTTGGGGAAAGCAGATTTGTTGACTTTCAATCCCAGAAAACTGTTTGTTAAACGTAACAGAATTCACAAGCCCTATTTGTTATACTTCAAGATGTTGTTCTTCCCAACACCTCTCCTTCCTTTTCTTGGAATTCAGCAAAAAGTTAAGAGTCAAAAGGTTTTCCAAGTGCTCTTGCTGCATGATGCCACATTGTGTCTTTCATTCAGCAATTAATGAAGAAAACACAAATTGCCTACTGAGACCCTTCTGCTCCCTTCCAAATCACTACTCAAGAACAAGCCTCAGGCACATGCCCATAGTCCCTCTCTGCCAGCAGCTCCGAGCTGCATTGCACAGTGCTTGCTGTGCCCCAGAGAGCACAAAGCAGGCTGGCCTGGTGCCCCTGAATATTTCTGCAAAACCCTCTGCATTTCACACCTTTGCTCTGGCTCAGTGCAGAGCTCCAGGATTGCAGGCGCTTGGTCCCAGAGCTGTGTGAGGCACTGGCTCGTGCAGATGTGCCCTGACTTGCTGTCACTGCCTCACGCTGGCCTGGGTTCCCCTGGCGGAAATGCCGTGCCTGAAGGACACTGCCCTGTGCTGGAGCCTGCGGAGCAGCCCGGCTCCCTCCCCCTGTGCCCAGAGTGCTGCACACACTGCTGACCATTGCCAGGAGTTCCAGGGCAGGCGGCAGAAGAGCAGGAATGGTCAGGCAGGGCACCAGCCCTGGGCTGCTCTTTGCCTTTCTCTCCTCCTGTGCAGACTCCAGACAGCCCATGGCACCAGTGTGTGCTGTGCCCACCACGGCGCCGCTTCCCCTCAGGAGCAGCCAGCTGCCAGCTTGGCTCTGAGAGCGGAGGATTTGCCTGGTGCCAGCAAGAGGCAGCCAGGGCCAGGCTGCTGCCTCTTGCAGCTCCAAGGGCCTCCTTCCAGCCTGCCTCTGCCGAGGCTCAGGCTTCTCTGGGCTCTGCCAGGGCTCTGCTGGGGCTCCAGCCTGGCCAAGGCCGGGCCCGCTCTCACCTCACAGTCGCTGACAGCTCTGCACCACAGGAGACCTTGCACAGCACCCTCACTGCTCTTTCTGCTTTCTCTCTTCAGCAAGACTCTCCTCCAGCCAAAGAGATTTCTCTTAGGGATACAAATCCAAGTGGCAGGAACCCAAATACTCTCGAGTCACATCTGCACAGCCTGCATCTGCACAGGTTGTTAGCGTTGCACCGCTCCTCCTTTGGTTTTTCCTGCAAATGCCATTGCTGTTTCTGCCTCAAATAGAAATGCCACAGCTGGGCAAAACTTGGCCAGTTGGCCATATTGCAAAGGCAGTGTGGTCTGGAGAGGATGAATGAAGAGGAGCCTTCCCCACTTTGAAACCATACCAAAAAAGCCATCAATGTCACTTTCCACCTCTAAGAAAAAAACTGAAAATTCAGAAGGAAATGTTGAGCTTTCTCACAGGGTCAGAAGGAGAGAAATGTTCCAAAGGAGTTGAGATTTTTGAAATTTTATTTAAAATCCTACTCTACAATCCTACACTAGAATCCTACTCTATAATCCTGCACTACAGTCCTACTCTACAATCCTACTCTATAATCCTACTCTAAGTCGGTCACGGAGAAGACAGTTCTAAATTGATTGGCGCATTCATATCTCCTCCTTCCACTTCTTCACTGCAACTATGAGTGGTGCCAGGCTGGACCCAGGCATGGCCGATGTTATAAATTGATGCTGCAGAAAGGAAAAGAAAACAACAAGAAAGCATTATTTTCCTGAAGCTAAGAGCTTCAAAGGCAGGGGAATACTTTTTAAATGAAAAGGGGATTGAGTCAGATTAGGTCAGGAGCATGGGGCAAGAGTGTTACAGGTTGCCCCAAGAGCTGGTAGGTGGCCCACCCCTGGAAATATCTGAGGTGTGAGTATCCTGATCTCTTGAAAGATGCCCCTGCTCATTGCAGGACACAGACTAGATGACCTTTCCATGTCCCTGTGTGTTAGTTTGAGATGAATTGACATTTAGGGAAAGAAGTAAGAAACCCCCCACAGAAGTGATTTCTTTGAGAGAAGCTGCTGGGAGCTTCCTCTGTGCCTGAGACAGGCCAATGGCTGGCTAGTTCTGAGAACTGACAACATTTTGCACCATTTAGAAATGAGATGTGCCTCTGTGATGATCCACATTTTGAAAACCACCAGCCCGGGAACTGGCCCTCTTTGCTTCCGGCCCCCAAAGGTAACGGAGCTCTGGTGAGGCCGGCCCTGCTCGCCCACGGCCTGTGCTCCTGGGGGAGGCCGGGCCAGACCCCAGCGGCTCCCGGGCGGGGGATGGAGGCTGCGGGACCCCGGCCCCAGGCTGGGCCAGGCCACGGCTGCTGACATCTTGCCCACACTAAACCCTCTCCCCGGCGTGCAGCGACGGCTCCAGGCTGAGCCTCCCCTCCCAGCGGCTACCGGGCAGAGAGAGGGGCCCAGCACAGCCTGAAATCCAACACCATGACTGCCATGACCTGGGTGAGATTGAACCCTTTCACTACACAGATGAGACCTTTCTTATTCTTGTGGGCCTGATAATAAAATTTGTTATTCCTTTTTAAGTTTGAAGCCTGTTTCGCCCTTCTCCTAATCCATAGCTCCCAGCAAGAAATGAGTAAGTGCACTGGTGATTTTAGCCAGCGCTAAATCCCAGCACTCCCTGCCAGCCCAGCCCAGTCTAGGATTCCTCCCCGTTGTCAGCTGAACAGCACCAAGGTTGGAAGTGAGGAGGATGGGGGCTCATCTGATGCCTTGGATTTCAGTGGAGGAGGAGCCCATCCCTCGGACACTGTTTCACCTGCAGCCCTTTTGGCATTTTACCTGCAGCAGCTCCTTGGCAGACCAGCGCTGCGCCTCGCCTTTCTGCAGGCAGCAGCTCAGGAAGTCACGCAGCAAAGGTGAGAATTGGTCGGGCTGCTGCAGCTGTGGGGTCCCTTTTGTGGCTATGTGGTATTTAGCCTGGAGAAAAAGGAAACACAAGGCTCCACCTGCTTCTTTCCCATCTGTAACTGCTCTCCCAGAGCCCATTGTTTAAGCTCCACTCTGCAGTGGCAGTTTTTGCCCTGGCAGAGAGGCAGAGATGACTTTCCTGTATCATTTGGATGACGACTTTCCTGTATCATGAAAAAACCCAAGCCCCAAAGCCACAGCTTTGCCAACATCCAGCAGATCTTGCCTTGGCAGCTGATTTCATTGCCTGATCTAGTTAGTGGCAACTACATCAGCAAATATATGTTTCCTTCTCTGAGGAGTCCCACCGGTTTGGCAGCCTTTTTGGAAGAGGGATTTTGCTATTCTAACTAACTCCACTATTTCCAAGGATTCTTATATGAAAAGAATCTCTGCAGTGCTTGTTGGTCCCTTAAGCACAGCTGCCATAAAACAAAACTCATCCAGCTTTTTGTCCTGTTCTTGAAAATGATGGTAATTGGAAGAAAAGAAAGGAAATCCAGCAGGTGTTCCTCAGAGAAGGAAACAAAAATTTGGAATCTCATTTCCAACACAGACACATTAAGATGCCTCCACAAATGTATTGGCTTGAAAATGCCTGTTTGGGCACACAGGAGCCACCTGCAGCTCTGTCTCTCAGCACTCTGAAAATTTCAGGTTCCCTTACGTGGCAAAAGGAAAATATTCATGGTGAAATCAGAAGTGTCATCCCTGTGGTAACCCTGTGCTCATTGGATTCTCAAGTCAATGCATTAACGGTGTGCCCATCCCAGAAGGTGCCAGGAAACAAACAGGAGGTTTTGGCAGGCTCTCCCCGTCACCAGGCTCCAGCTTGGTGATATGGAGAAAGTGGCTTGGGTTATGAAAGAAGGTGGTCACTGAGTGTCTCAGCAGCACTGCACAAGAAGCAGAAGAGACTCTGGCTTTACAGCCTCATCTCCAGGTTTCAGGCAAGTTTCCCTGTGAGAAGAATGGGGGTGCATTTCTTCTCTCAAAAGCACTGTTTTAGAAACTTGGTTCGGTTTGAGTTTCTTTGCTTAATTTCTGGAAAGATAACACCAGCTCTGAGATGCTTGTTTCCTATTCTTCGGGCCATCTACACAGCCAAAAGAGCTGGAACGACTTCTAAGGCAAAGCAAAATGCTGCCTGAGAATGGAGATGGTTTGGGCGAGGTAAGGCTTGAGTTCCCCCACTGCTGCAACCAAAGCTACAGCAGATGCTGATGTGCTGCAGGGACATTTGTAGAAGGGGCCTTGGTGGAAGTACTTCCAGCAGATGGCCATGGGATTTTGTCCAGTGAGCAGAGAACACGGGACAGGTGAGAAAGACAGCGGGACCAGAGAGTATTTGCTCCTTACCAATCGAGCAGTGAAACTGTCATAAGGAGTTTTTTGTTCGGCCATTTCAATTGCCACAATTCCAAAAGACCACACGTCCACTTTGGGGCCATATGGTTGACGCTTCACCACTTCAGGTGCCATCCACCAAGGAGTCCCGATCACTGAGCACCGTTGATTTTTCTCAGGGGTGAGCTGAACAGAAAGGCCAAAATCAGCTGAGGAAAAAGCAAAATACTGTTTTAATTTTCATACTGTCAATTAGGAAACCAAGGCAAAGAATTCCCCAGTAGAAGTTTGAGAATGTGCAGTTGAATTTCCTGGACAACACTCCCTGCTCTGTTTCCTTGGGGCTTTAGCCAAGGAAATATGAATTGGCTACTTCAAACATCCCCCCATTTTTTACACTTCCTCCAGCAGTGCCTTTTGATCCCCTGAAGGTTTAGATTGTAGCTCCCTCCCTCTGGCAGGAACACACACAGACACACACAGAGCAATAGCACTCTTGGCTGCTTGTAGTTCCTTGTCATAGCTCTGTGCACACTGCAACTCTGCCTTCAGCCAGCAGCAGCATTTTTGGGGAGCTGGCAGTCACTGAAAGCAGCCCCACACCCCCCATTCCTGGAACGCTGAAGCTGACCAAGAATACACTGACCCAGCTTGACAGAGCCGTCGGTTCTGAGCAGGATGTTGTTGCTCTTCACATCTCGATGGATCACATGGTTGGAGTGAAGAAAATCCAGTCCTTGCAGGCACTGAGAGAGAAAACAGAACCAGGGGGGCAAAAAGTAGTGATGTGAGTTCATCCCACAAGGAAGGAAACAGCTGTGGAAGGTTCCCTTTGCAGGGGAATGGGGAGGAATGGCAGAACACAGCGCCATTGAGAGCAAGAGCCTGCTGCTCCAACAGTAGCAGAGCAGCACCTTTCTCAGGAAAGGCATGTCAGCTTTTGAAAGAGCACCAGCAACTGCTGTTGTAGACTGTCCCCTGCAAACCAGCCAGGGTGACTGCAGCTGCAGTGCATGTGCTCAGAAGCAAAGAGCATTTGGGCTGCACTACTATCCTTTTCAGCTGAGGACTAAAAGAAATTGGTCTCTCTTTTTTCTTTCCTGTTTTTTTCAAATCCTGCCACCACACCTTTGCTTTAGAGACAAGGAATGTAGTGCAGACAGGCAAAAGTTTAGCTAGGCAAGGTGGAGAACTGCAAATGCCAATGCAAGAGACAGAGCTAGAATACAAGAGCAGGGGATAAGAGTACAGGAAGTGAGTCCAGTGAGTGTAGGGGCACTGGCAGACAGTTCACTTGAGATGCTCTTGCTTGCCCATAGCCTTGCAGCAACACAGAAACCAAGCCTGGCCCATGAAATCACTCCCGTTCTGAGCCCCTGTTTCCCAGACAATCCAGCTCAAGGCCTTGGAAGCACAGATGGGATCCCTGACCTCCCGACTGACAGCTGCAATCTCTTCTTCAGACATTTGAGCCTCGTCGATGAGATCTCTCAGAGTGCCTCCGTCCATGTACTCCATCACCAGCCAGAGTTCCTCATGCACAAGGTAGCTGAAAAAAGGAAACAAGGCCATGCAGGTGAACATGCACGGCTAGGTTGGTTTTTTGCTTGAGTCTTGTTTCTGGGTCCCTTTGAGACAAGGGCAGAAGAAAAGGAATAGACATTGCCTCTAGGCTGTGCAGTGTTTGCAGTCTGTGCTGTCTCAAGGAGAAAGGCAGTTTAGGAAGAGCCCAGATAAAAAACCTGTCACACATGGCATTTCTGGAAATAAGCACCTAGTCTTCCTGGCATGCACAGCAGTAGAAAAGAGAGGCAACAATGCAAGGTCAATCCTCTCTTGGATGGTTCATCAGCATTTAAGAAACTTGAAAATCTCAATCCCAAAGAACTGTGGAGTCAATGAACTTACAAGGTATTGAATTCTTAAGATAGGGCTGATGCAGGTATTTGAACAATTTTCAGTCTGCATTTGCCAGGGTAGATTCATGCAGACAAAATGCAGTCTCTTGCCATCCATTGGAGATAAGTTGAGAAATAATAATTAACAGCTCTATTTCCTGCCACTGACCAAAGTGGGTTTTTAAGCTCTCATGCTTGTAGTATGTAAACAAACATTCAAGGGATAGGACAGTGACCACTCACCTGGCTAAGTAATTCACGACCCTGGGACTCCTATTACTCTCCATGATCCTGATTTCATTCATGGTTAGTATCTTCCTCCTCACTCCTTGCACACTTATTTTCTTTATGGCCACCTCAAAGGACATTGAAAAGGAGTAATTTGAGAAAATTGGTAGCATGAGACCACAACACACATGGAGCAAGTGATTTTGGAATGGCACAGCCAAGCTGTGCCAAAGTGCCTTGTGATTAGACCTCATCATTGGAGTAATTAGGAAGTGACATTCCAACAGCCCATTTCTCTGCTCCCTTGGGGGCCAGTTACAGGATACGTGGCCACTGGCGATTTGTCTTGTCCACAAGGACTGTTCCAAGTGCAATTTGCAGGCTGGCACCAGTCTGTGCTTCTTGTGCCTTTTCAGCACAGCTCTACTCAAAGCTCCAGCCACAGCTCTCAGCAGTGGGGAAAGGCCTGGAGAGCAGCAGAGGCTGCAGGGGCTGTTGACATTTACCTCTCCTCCTGTGGCAGTGTCAAGTGCTCTGGAAACCTCTCCAAAACCCCTAGAAACAAAACAGCAGCAAAGAAAGGAGAAGCCATTTAGATCTTGCACTGAAAGCCAGTCCAGACAGGAGAGCTCTGCTGTAAATGCCTAAAAGCTGCAGGTTGCAGGAGGGGTCTGCCAGAAGGCAGATGATGCATTTTCCCCTCAAGTGCATGGGCACTGGGCCTGTTCCTGAAGCGTTGGGCTTTACTGCCTCAGCTCCAAAAGGCAGCTTATTCCTTTATCTCGGGTATCAGCTTCTAAACTGTGCAATTCTAATCCTGAGCATGGAGTATTTCCTTTAGCAAACTATTGAAGAGAAATGTTCCTGAGAACTGTTATCTGACAGCTCTCATTTGGGATAGGTTGCTCTTTCAGGCAAGCAAGATTCTTCTCCTCTCATTAGTGTGGCCAGATGATTTGGAGACATCCAAAAATGCGAAGGAAATGAACCCTGAGCTGTCCCACACTTGAGAGACAAGCAGATTTACCAGGTTCTGTTCCTTGCTGCAGGCAAGACCTTGGCAGCATGGAGATGTCTTTGACAATGCCTTTGAGCACACTTGACAAATTCTGGCCAGTACTGAGAGATGGGGCAGACTAAGCCCGGTGTCTAAACATGTGGACAACTTGTCTGACTTCCCACTTGATGGATATTCCACCAGGGAAACACCTGGCCCATGGCTGTGTAGAAGTAACTGTGGTTGGACTCACCCGCTGCCAAGACTTTCCAGTTCAATGTATTTTGTGACGGGATTTTCCTTGTTCACCATTCTCCCTGAGGGAAACAAAATGCAAGATGCTCATTTTCAGGCAGAGATCCTAACTTGCAGGAGATCCCAAAGGCAGCCCCGCTGTCTGGGGCTCTGAACCCTCTGTGGTCAGCTGGGCAGCAACCACAGCAGCAACAAGACAGGCAGTTGTGCAGTACAAATGGCCAGCAGAGAGACTGATTTTGTCCAGTCCTTGGAAGGAAATGAAGTGCAGAGAGCACAGCAGGGCACAGCACAAGGCTGGCAAAGGCCAAGCAGGAACACTGACAAGCAATGGCAAGAAGACACAGCCAGCCTGAGCCCCTGACAAGCTGTGGCCCCCGTTCAGGACACAACAGCATTGCCTTGGAGATCAGACACACCCAGGTGCAGATCAAGGCCCTTTTTTGTCCCAGCAGGTGAAGGTAGACACCAAATCAGCTGGGATCTTTTCTCAGCCCCACAAGGTCTTTTCTGAGAGCACAGCACTGGCAGCTGTTATGGGCAAGAAGCAGATTAAATGGGTTGTGCTGCAGAATCACAAAGGGCTTGATGTGTTTTCCCAGAGACTGATCTGAGCAGGGCTTGGGCCAATAGGTAGGATTCTAAGAGTCATGGGAATGACTGGGAATCAGGTATGAAAAAGTGCCATGGATCTGAGGAATACACAGCAGGGGGGCTGCAGGCTCGCTCCTGAGAAATGCCTGCAGTGCTGTTTTATCTGATCACACCACGTGGATGTGTCTCTTGGACACATCTTTATAAAAATAAAACTAGGATATTAATTACAGATTGTTATACAAATATCTGTTTCTTCATTGTGGGCCCAATGAAAACATCTCTTGCTCTCTGTTTCTGCTGTCACCTGATGTTCTTTCAAAGGAGTCCTCACTGACAAAAATACAGCATTCTCATAAAAACCTTGTAGATGTAGTAGAGGCAATAAAAACAGTCATAAAAATGACACCAGTAAGACACATGGGGCAGAACAGCTCTTTCTGGATGGAGAAAAAACTCTACCAAAAAACCTCAAAACCAAAAAAGGGTAAAAACTGAAAACTAAAAACGGAACCAGAACAAAAAGACAAAACCCCAAAACCAATCAATATCTCTGAAGTCTTTTGGTTCTGATGACTGATGGGAAGTCTGGAGTCTAAGGAGAATTTAGGAATCAAATATTCTGTTCACTTTGGCCACTAGCACACAGGACTTGCATAGACAATTTGCTGGGCCACAGCCTTCTGCTGATCCAAGAACAATTCTTGCTTCTGCCTTTAGTGGCAAGGGAATCCCAGGCAAAGCCGAGCCAGCCCAAGCTGCCCTCAGAGGCAGCAGGAACACCCAGAGCGCTCTCTCGCTGCCTCAGAGCACAGCAGTTCCTGTGGGGAGTCCTAAATGTCTCTGGGACACCAAAGTGAGGAGGATCATTTGCTCCAGCTCTGCTGGCACGTGCACACAATACACTGTCCCTCAGACAAGAAATACACCAGACGTACTCAGTTGCTCCAGGAAGTCTCCCTGGCTCTCCTGTAGCTGAGCAGCAGATGTGTCACTGCTGGAAATGGACAAACTGCCCGGGCTCCACTGCTCAGCTTGGGGAACAAAGGCTCCTTTAGATGCTGCTGCCGCTGCTGCTGCTGCAGCAGATTCAGTGGAAGAGCCTGTGTAGATCTGCGAGAAGAAAGGAGTTTGTGTCAGAAAGCTGGCTGGCAGAGATTATCCCAAGTTCCCTTTTCAAATGCAAGCCCTTAGGAAGTTGCTGTTAGCCACATGCAAAGCTCATCAACTGGATTTTTTTGGATGCCTGCTTCTGAAAACAAATGGTCAAAACCCAAGGTTGGATTTAATCAAGTTCATGGCCAGTTTCATATTCCATTTTCCTGGATTTTCTGAAGGATGACTGCAACAATGACCATTCCACTTCCTCCCAAGGATCCCTTTCCCCCTCCAAGGGCTGCAGACACATTTGCAGCTCCTTGTTCTAATGTTGGAGCTCCTTCCCCTCAGTCCTCTTTTCCTGCACCATCTTCAGAAGGTGCTCAGCCTGCAGCACTGGTGCTTGGGACAGTACCTGTGCCTCCCGCTGACCTTGGGGCTCTTCATCACCAGGCATTTGCTGGAAGCCTTCGCAGGCTGCCAGGTGAGATATCAACACGTCCACCTCAAGTCAAACAGAACAAAGCAGTCAGAGACCACAGCTTGTCCCTGTCTGCCAAGGCTCATTGACTGTGAGCAAAGGGAAAGAGCAGGACAGCAGCAGATTCACCAAGGGATACAGACAGCTTGCAGCTTGTATTCCAAATCTCTCTGGGGGACTCTGTTCACTTGCAAAAAGCCCTGAAGAAACAAGGAGAACAGGAGCAGGCCAGCAGGAATCCCTTGAGATGAGTGCTGGCAAAAGGGGCAAATGACTGGTCCCACTGTCCAGGGCAGCAGCTGAGATTGAGCACAGCAGGAAATGTCCTTCCAAGCAGCTGGGATAGACACTACAGCAGGATGGCACTGAGAGGCATCAGCCCACCCCCCTGCTGCTCTGCAGAGGAAAGGCAAGAAGGGCAGAAAGCACCAGACTGCAGTGACTGCTGTGCCTATCGCTCTTTCACTCACTCGATTTTCTAGAGCCTCTTGCTTCTGAGCGAGGAGATTAAATTTCTCTTGGATGATTTTCCTTTCTTCCTCCAGCCTCTTCTCCCTTGCCCTGATCCTAGCCTCAGTTTCCTGCAGCTCTGCCAGCAGCTTCTCCTCGGAGGCCTGTGAAGAATGACAGAGAGGAATTTCTGTGAGTGGAGTGTCTGCCACTCTTTCACTCACCTGGTTTTGTTGACTGCCTCTCTGCTGACGGAGATTCATCTCCTCCTGGATGCTTCTCCTGTCTTCCTCGTGCCTCCTCTTCACTGCCATGATGGCCCTCTGAGCTTCGGGCAGCTCTGCTTGGGGCTCTGCCTTGATGTTCTGCACACACAAATGGAGAGCAAGTGACTGGGAGCTGCCATCAGGCTCAGCTTCTTCCTCATTTTCAGCCTCAAAATCACACTCATTCAGTCACTTCTTTCTGCTTCCCTACCCACCTCTGCTTCCACTGTAACCTCCTGTCCCGCTGCTGATCTCTGCAGAGGCTCTTTGCTTTCAGGGCCTCTGGCACTCGTGGCCTGCTCAGTCCCAAGAGCTGCGTTTTATGCCCCTCTTCCTGCCCTTCACTCTGTCCCCTGCTGAGTCAGGCTTACCTGGCCATTCTCCAGTGGCTCTTCCACCTGCTGCCCCAGCTGCTCTTCCTGCTCTTGGGCTGGGAACAGCTCTCCCTCAGTCTGGCATGGCCCCCCTGATAAAACAATCTGCTCCTGCTCTTTCTCTGGAAGGACCTGCAGAGAAAGCAAGAGAAGATGGGCTTCAACTTCTCATACAACATTTGTGGGCCAAGACTCAAAGACTGATGGGCTCCCACGTTCCCAAAGCTCTGTGCTGCTGCTCTCCTGCCTTGTTCTCTGCCTGTGGGGAAGCACAGATTCCAAAGTGACCCTGGCAGTGCAATCAGGGCCAATCTGGCACTGAATCTCCAACAGACTCTTGGGCAGCTGACAGGAAATGTGGGGCATTTCTCAAGGGCCTCCCTCCCCTTCTGCTGTGTCCTGCTTGTCTCTCCATAGTGACTGACAGCCAGCCCTGCCCCACAGCTCCATCCTGGCTCTGCAGGGGCTTCCTGGGTAAGCTCACCCCTTGGAAGAGACACTGCTGGAGTTCATGTTCTTTTCAGGCCTGCACTGCCACTCCTGCCCTTCTGACATCTACACTCTTGTTAGAAATCCTGCTCATTCAGGAGACAAGGATGTCTGCAGTTTGATCCTCTGCTGCAGGTCAGAGAGCCTCTATGGCCACCTCAGGATATGGAAGAGGACCAAGGTGTTTCTTCTCTGTCTTTTGTCAGCTGAGAATTCTGAGTGACTGTGACAGAGATCCTCAAAAGGCCCCATCAACAAATTAATTGACACACCCTTAGGGATGCCAATGAAGGAAGCCATGGGTCATGTAATGCATGTATGACCAAAGTCAGCAAAAACCACCTAAACCATGGAATTGTCCCACCTCACTAGGACAGGCAGAAATTTATAGGTTAAACTGGGAGCGTCAGGAGGAGGAAAACAGCTCTGAGGGGAAAAAAACAACCATCTCTAAAGGGGTTCTTAGCAACACAAGACAGCACTCAAGGACTTGCAGCTTTGCCCCCACACTAGGCTCCAATGCAGTTTCCAAAGCTGCAGACTTCACCACAAAACGTATCAACAGAAACTTGCCCCTTGTGGATTTTGCCTCAGAAGAAGGGTTCAGAACTACGCAGTTTGTTTCTTTGGCCACACAGGACAAGAATGGCCGGCCACAGCTTCATGGACAACACAATCATCTCCTTGCAGCTTATCAAAAGCCAAAAGACAGGTGGCCTAAAAGACTCTGTAGAAGTGAAGAATTACTCAAGAAAATTGCAGAACAGTTCTCCAGGTCATCCAGAGGTTTCCAAAAAGGGAAAGCAAACAAACCCAGCCCTGTGAGCCCCAGAAATGCCGTGTGAGCCCTTGGCCATGGCTTGGCAGAAGCCAAGAGACAGAGCTTCACTGAGCCAAGCAGCCAGCTGCTCACCCGCAGGCAGCAGCGCTTTGGGGCCTCAGCACGACGGCTCAAAGCCCAATTTCCAGCTGCCACGGGATGGGGGAATGGCTGGGTGCTGTCAGGACTCCAGCACTCAGCATCCTCAGCCACCAACAGCAAGTGCTGGCTGCTCAGAAACTTGCAGCTCTGCCTTGCACTAAAGACAGCAGCACCCAGCACTGGCACTTACTGTCTGGGGATGGTCAGGCTGGGCTGTGACCACAGCTGGAGGCTCGTGCTCCTTTTGCTCATTTTGCTCCTCTTTGGCCTCTTCTCCAGGAGCAGAAGGAGCCACAGCAGAGTCTGCTCTTGGTTCTGGGCTCTGTGGACAGATGGTGGAGTTAGGGACAGGCAGCTACCTATCATTTAGAACCTTATTTCTCTTCAGCTCTATTTCTACAACCAGCTCTACCAAGCACAAATCATCAGCTTTGATAGCAATGGGATTCTAAGTCACTCCAACTAAATTAAAATGGGTTAATTCAGCCATACTGCAAATAGTTCTGAAGTAGAGAGTTCACCCTGGCTACTATCAGCAAGAAACGTTCTCTCTGCAAATCTGAGTTTTGAGTTCTTTTAAAGCTCTGAAATGGAAAATTAGGAAATAGCCAACAATGCCTTTGCTATTGCTGTTGTAAACATGGAAATGGATCTTCTTTCAGCCCACCCAGCTGGCCCTCTACACTCTACTGCCACAGGCCAAGCTCACAGTTCCCTCCACAATTCTGAAACACCAGGAACATCAAACGTTCCTTTCTGACTCACCTCAGGATCGGCACCTCTGAACACACGGGTCAGATGACCTGCAGTGGGCAAGGAAAATGAACCAAATTCTTTGAGAAAACTGGAGAGAACTGTGGCCTATTTAGAACAGCATCTGAGAAGATCTCCCACTCTACCATTTTGAAAGGTGTCCTGCTTGACTGGTGTGGTTTAAAGCAGCAACTAAAAAATCACTAGAAAACGTACTTATTTCTTGCTGTGAGATATGGATTAGAACAAGAGCAAAACAGGCTTAAAACTTAAATGGAATAAAGAAAGTTTATTAACAAAAACTACAAGCATAAGAAACCAGAATAAAACTTCCAGAACAACCCTTTTCTCCCCCACTACCCAACCATTCCCTTGTTTACATGACAACATGGAGACAAAAATACTTTGGAACTTTGGTGTTTACAACAGTCCCAATTCCTGCTGGAGTCTTTTCATCAGTCTTTGTAGAGAAACAGAAGTCTTCTTCTGCTATTTATGGAGTTTTTCAGAAGAAAACGATTTTTCTTCATAGCTTTCTATTTCTCTGATGCCAGCTGCTCACAAATCTGCCATCAGTTGTCTCCTCCCATTTCCCATCACTCTGAGGTGTGTTATGGGTCATGAGTCTAGGGATGTCATTTTTATGAATGAGTTATTCAAAGGCAAAAGTTCTCTTTATCTGTTTTTGTGAGCCCTCCTGGAAACAGAAGTTTTCTTAAAGCCACAAATCTTCAACTATTACTTCTCCCCCTCTGTTCCAGCATCTCACAGTGTCACAACTACTTCATCATTTGCTCAAAATCCACACTTGGAAACACTCCATTCCTCCCAATATTCTCTGTCATGAATTGAAGGGTTTTTTTTCAGAACACTACTGTCCATCTCCATAGTTTTAACAGAAAAATATTTCAGCTTATTGAAGCATCTCCTTATTTCTCTTCCCCCTCTAAATTTAATTTTTTTCTTCACTCTCTTTCATGGGTTGATGGTTGATCACTCCCTCTCTCTCTCTCTGGAAAAAAAAGATTAATCTGCAAGTCTCATCCAGGTAGTAAAAGAGTTAAAATCTTGCTAAAGCTGCAGATGTTGATGGTGTCAGGTTTCAGTTCAGTGGCAGAAACTGCAAACCAAGTCAGGCCGGCCGGCTCCGTTTCTCCCCCCACCCCGCCCTCTGCAGCCTTGTCTGGCCTGGAGGGGGGGAGGAGGCCGAGACAGAGCCCTGTGACCTCCTCAGAAGCCAGAAACCAAAGAGAGCAAGAAATTTCCAGCCTCACATCTTAAGGTGGTGTTCACAGGTTGATCTCACTTCTCAATAGTTCAAACTGCTGCCAATTCTCACAAATGGCCAGTAATTAGTCAGGAGAAAAAACTCCCATCAGCCTCCAGCAGTTTCAACTTCCCGAGCTCTCAGAGCTATCTTAAAAGTAAAGTCACCCCAAGACACTGAGCCAGCAAAGTGAGGAAATGACAGACTCTGCTGCCACAGGCTCTCCCGTGGAGGGAACAGAACCCCTGCAAATGCTGCCCGCAGCCCCCTGGCTACAGACACCCCGTGTTTTGCTGAAGGTGTTGACAGGAGCTTTACCAAACCAGTGGCATCCTCATGGTCTTTCTGTTTCAATAGCAACCCGGTCACTAAGAAAGAGCAGGGAGACCTACAAAAGCCAGCTCAGGTTCCAGCCAGGGAAAACCTCTACTTACGTGCCAGGTTGGTCAGGTAATAGCCGGAATAGCCAATGCCATAAAGGGTGCAAACGGCAGCAGCGAGCTGCTCAATCATTGTAGCACTGCTGTGCCAGTTTGCAGACTGTGCTCAACTCAAGAACAAACAAGGCTCCTGTCAGTGTGCAGCTGCCCACTGACAAACGCCTCAAGCAGGAGGATGCTCCTGCACTGAGCAAGCCCAAGAGCTGCTCTGACACTGAGGCCTTCCGTGCACCAAGGCAACCTTGGGATGTCACCACGACAATGTGGCATCCATGGCCTGACACCACAAAGCCAACGCTCTGCGGTGCTCTGGGAATTGATGCAGAGCAACCCAGCCTTCCCTACAGCAAACACAAAATTGCCTGGGAGGTTCTCCTCTGTCACAAAGTGTCACAAATCCTTTGGTGGGCTGCGGGAAATGGGAAGACAGAAACTTCCACAGATACTGAAGGGTTTGATTTACAGCCTTGGAAGGAGCTTGGGTTTATGCAATGCTAAAGGTTCACAGACGTTTAGTCGAGAATTCATAAGCTTATGTTACTATAGCTGCAAGTAAGAATATGCCATAAGTAAATAAGAAACTGCATTGAGTGAGATGGTGGAGAGTTTTCAACTGTAATTGTGTGATTTTATAGAGTAAGCTATGAATCTAAATATTATCATAAGAAGCACATGTGTGTACATGAGCTAGCAGTGTATTGGGTGAAAAGCAGACACAGTGCAGCAGAACTTGGCAAAGGTGAAAGGTGATTAAGTAATAATAAACCTCTTCAATTTAGTGCATTAGCCAAAAAACTCAAATTAGCCAATCTCAGCCACTGCACCAGGCTGAAGCTGAGGATCCCCAGCCAAGCTCAGAGGGAGGAGAACACAGCATTTGTGGGATCCTTTCCAGTCTGACTTGCTTTAGCTGCACCCTGGGGGAGGAGAGAGCAGGAGAAGGGTTGGCTGAGTCCTCTCCCCTCTGCCTTGCCCTTCTCTGCTGGATCCTCAGTTCATCCCACACCCACCCCAAGACTCCATCCCCATCCTACTGGTGCTGATGGGATTAAAGGAGATAAAGAGGAGATTAAAAAGATAGAGAGGAGAGAAAAAGAGAAGTTTAAATGCAGTTTAAATATGAAAGAAATGCATATGTTAGTGACTGCTGAGAGTTCAAAGGGAGCTGAAGGGTTTGGGAGGGGACAGGAGCCCGTGAAGGGCTCAGGAGCTGCTGCTGCCGGGAGGGAGGAAATGCACCAATGGCTCCCAGCAGAGTCTGTGCTTTGAGGCTCTTTCCCAAACAGCTGCAGGAGGGAAAGCAGCTGAGCTTGGAGGAAGAGTTTTCTGCTGAGGTTTCCTGTTTGGAGCTGTCACAAGCTTGAGCTGCTCAAGGGAAAGGCGGCTCTGCTTCCAGCAGGGCCCAACTGCACGGGAGCACAACTTGGTTCCCTGGCCCTGAGCCAACGGGCAGCAGCAGCTTCTGTTCCCTCCTGGCTCTTGTGTCATTTCCAGCAGCACAAGACACACCAAGAAAAGCTCCTCCAGAACATGCCATGATCAACACAACCTGATTTCATTGCATGAAGGAGCTCTGACAGTCCCACGGGCTCAGGTTTGTTTGTCAGTCAACAGAGCAGGGAAAAGCACAGACACATTCCCTGCACAGGGAATTCACAGGAGGAAAGTGCAGCGCTGGAGGATGTGCTTGGATACAACGTACCCACGGCAGTTTTGGGGATAAAATTGTCAGGAGAGAGAAAAGAAAAAGTCCTACCAAGGGTGGGCTGGGGAGGGCTGGTGCTTCCCGGGAGGCTCCCGAAGCTCAAGAGGACAAAGCCCAGACCTTGTCCAAGCTCCGAGCTGGGTCTGAGCCAGAAACCAGGGGGTGGCAGAGCCATTGCTGCTGAAGGGCTTCAGATTGCCAAAGCTAAAGTGTCCAGTATCAAGGAACAACTTGAGGTTACGGAAGTCCCGGTGCCCACGTTCCATCCCCTCATTTCAAGCTGAAAGCAGAGCTCCACTTCTGACTCTGCTTTTTAATAATGAATGTCAAACTTCAACAAAATTCCCTTAGAAAGACCCCATGAAGGTTCACACTGTGAGAGCTCACTCGAGGCAGCCCCAACTCCTGCCCTGGTTCAGTCCCTCTCAAGCCCACTGTGCTTTCCAGCTGCTTTGCTCCAGCTCCCCCCAAATCACCATGAATTCCACTGAACTGAACCAAATCCAAGTCCTTGAGGGTCGGGACAAGGGCAGGGAGAGGTCACTCAGGGATCACCATCAGGGGCACAACAGACCGACACGGGGAAATGAACTGAACTTAGGACTGAGCAAATCAGACCAGGAGAATGAGGATTAAAATCAATCTTGAGAAACACCTCCTCCCGCTCCTGAACTTTTCTGTCCGGGCCGCTGCTCGTGGGGCACAGAGAGGGGCTCGGCCGTGTCCCTCCAAACCACCCTGGGAATCACCCCAGAGCCCTCAGCCTTCCTTCTGCCCATCCCCGGGGCCTCCCAATGGCTCCCGTGGCTCTCGCAGACCATCCCAGCCTCTCCCAGTCCATCCCAGTGACCCCAAATGACACCCGGGTCCATTTCGCGTCTCGGTGGATCTGCCGCCCCTCAGCCAATCAGAGCGCGTCTCTCTGATGACTCATCAGTTGCCGGGCAGATCCACAGAGCCGAGTGCCCCGCGCTGGACTCGGCCTCCCAGTGCCGCGCACTTCATTCCCAGTCCCTCCCAGTGCCACCACAGTCCCGCCCAGTGCCACCACAGTCCCTCCCAGTGCCACCACAGTCCCGCCCAGTGCCATCACAGTCCCGCCCAGTGCCACCACAGTCCCTCCCAGTGCCACCACAGTCCCGCCCAGAGGCCTCAGAGTCCCTCACACTCCTTTTTAGCCCATTCCCAGTCTATTCCGAGTTCATTCCCGCTTCACTCCCAGACGTCCACGCTCTCTTCCAGTGTCGCAGTATCCACTCTCATCTCTTTCAGTGCCACCCCAGTCCCTCTCAATGCCACACCACTCCTCTCCACTCTCTCCCAGTGCCCATCCCAGCGTGTCCATCTCGCTGGTGCCCTCGAGCTCCCAGCCCGGCCCCGGCCGCCTGCTCTGCTCCCTGATGGATTTCTCCCCTGCCCACATCCAGCTGAGCTGCTCCCAGGGCCAGCAGCAGCTCTCGGGCCACGTGCTGGCCACTGCCGTGCTCCCCAGCGGGGACTGGAGCCAGCAGCTCCTGGTGCTGCTGGAAACCGCCCCCGGCAATGCGGGCTCAGCTCCAGCTGCCAGGTGGAGCACGTCAGCCTGGAGCACCCCCTGAGCCGGCACTGGGGCACGGCCCGGCCCCCACAGCGCCGCCAGGGGCAGCGGGGGAGGCACTGGGGGGACCCAGAGGGGGATTGGGGTGTGCTGGGAGGAACTGGGAGGGAGTTTGAGATAGACTGGTTTAAACTGGGGAAGGGATTGAGGTGCTCAGGATGGCTGTGAAGGGGTTTGAAGGATGTTGGGGAGGGTGGGATGGGGTTCTGGGGGTTCTGGTGGACACTGGGAGGGAGTTTGGGGGTGCTGGGTGTCACTGGGAGGGATTTGAGTGAGCCTGGAGGAGCTGGAAGGAGATTGGAGATTGGAAAGCAGGGATTGGGATGAGGTTGGTTGTGCTGGGAAGAGACTGGGAGGGTTCCTGATGAGTCCTGGTGGGGCTGGGAAGGGACTGGGAGAGGGTTTGGGGGTCCTGGGGCAGTGGGGAGGAATTGGGAGAGGGCTGTGGGATCCTGAGAGGAACAGGAGGGGCTCTGGTGGGTCCTGGGGAGGCTGGGAAGGGACTGGGAGTGATTTAGCAAAATAGCAATATTGATCCAGTATCAATATCAATCTGTTAATGGACAAAAAACCTCTCCAACAGTTTAAAGTTACAAAGTGGATGTTTAATCACAGCACTGGGCGAGTGCAGGAGTCATCCCCTTAATACACACTGCAAGTTGACACAAGCTTCCAGTGTCTATTTATTTTAAAAATCTTGAATTTCCAAAAGATGAATATATATTATTACTAATACATATTCACAATTCTAACACCTCCCATTCCCCACTTTGGATTAAAATTCACAGTAATGAGTTTAAAAAGTCATTCTGCCTACGTGATGGGCTCCCTAATTTGAGGAGGGGGTGGTTTTGGTGAGGAGGGGTCATCAAGAGATGAAGGAAAACCGCTCTTCCTCACTCTCACCTTTCTACCTTTACAATGGTTGACTTTACAAATGACATTTGGTACAACTCCAGTTTCCTCCCTTGTGACTTTGAAATGGGTTTCCAGATGTAAGGTCTGTGATCTTCCTGAACCTGTTTATCAGTTTCTCTTTTCTCATTATAAGCACATCTAAACAAACATACAGTGACAAGTAATTTTTTACCTAAGTCCGAGATTTATTATCTCAAATCCTGCTTCTCACTTAAATCATTAGCTCTAACTAGTTCCAGCAAGGCCTATCTCTAGCTAAGATCTCCAATTTTTCTAAAATACTTAATTGTTTAAAATTAGTGACTCCAAAGGAGGTTTCAGATGGTCCTGGGTGGGCTGGGGAAAACAGGGAGGGTCTTTGGAGGGGCTTGGGGTGTCTGTGAGAGGTTTTGGGGGTTCTAAATCTGGCAGATGCCCCAGGGATGCCATGAAATGCTGCCCACAGCAAGATGCTGATGGGCATCAGGGGCTCCTTGTTGGGCTTTGTCTTCCTGGTGCTGGGGCTCAGCTTCTATCTGAGGAAAAAGGTGAGGGGGGTACTGGGGCTTGTGTCCTCCCTCCCCCAGAGCGTGTGTGCTCCCCTCCAGGGCTCCCAAGCTCAATGTCACCCTGTTTTCTCTGTCCAAAGAGCTCCTTGAGGTGACGACAAAAGGTTCTTTAGGATTGAAAGTCAATAAATCTGCTCCCCACAAGGAATTCCCATTGTTGGTCTGTTTCCCAATGGATGTTCCTGCCCCGATGTTCACCCAGGTGCCCACAGGGACCCAGGAAGATGTGGAGCCTCCCAGCCAGGTGTCTTCCCAACACCGATCACCAGGACCACGGATCACCAGGGCTCTGCCCAACGGGGGTCACTGGGGATCATCCAACGCCGATCCTCCCATGGGGGATGGAGCTGGAGCAGCGCACGAAGCTCTTCCCGCACTCGGGGCACTCGCAGGGCTTCCCTTACTGGTGCCTCCGTTGGTGTTGGGTCAAGGCTGAGCTCTGTGAGAAGCTCTTCCCACACTGGGGACACTCGTAGGGCCTCTCCCCAGTGTGGATGCGCCGGTGGACGGTGAGGGTGGAGTTGTGCTTGAAGCCCTTCCCGCAGTCGGGGCAGCGGAAGGGCCTCTCCTCTGTGTGAATCCGCTCATGTAGGAGGACATGGGAGCTGGTCCGAAACCTCTTCCCACACTCAGGACACTCGTAGGGCCTCTCCCCAGTGTGGATGAGCTGGTGTGCCCTCAGGGCGGTGCTCCACCCAAAGCTCTTCCCACATTCCAAGCAGGTGTAGGGCCGTTCCCCTGTGTGGATCACCTGGTGTCTCATCAGGTCAGAGATATCTCTGAAACTCTTCCCACATTTCCCACACTCATAGGGTCGTTCCCCAGTGTGAATCACCTGGTGATTCCTCAGGCTGGAGCTCCAGCTGAAGCTCTTCCCACATTCCCCACACTGGTAGGGCTTTTCCCCAGTGTGGGTCACCTGGTGCTGGATCAGCTGGGAGCTCCACCTGAAGCCCTTCCCACATTCCAAGCACTTCTGGGGCTTCTCCCCCAGCTCTGAGCTCTGGCTGGATCTCTGGCCGTGTTCCTGGCACTGGGGGGATCTTTCCTCCTCACAGCTCTCTGGGCTGGGTTTGCAGCCCCTCCTCGTGCGGGATCTCTGGGGCTTTTCCTCCTCCTCTTCCATTTGGATACAGTTTGGGAATGAAAATTCCTGGTTAGGAGGAAAAATAGAGAGGAGAGCGCCTTGGGCTGAGGGTTCCTCCTTGCCCAAATTCATCTCAGAAAGTCATTGGCCATCTTGTGTCTCTAAGAATCTATAAAACACCAACATTCACCGCAAACATCCTCCAAACATTAAAACACTGATCAAAAACTAATCAAACACTAAATTTAGGTAAAACCGCCTCCAGAATACAAAGATTCAGCTCCTGCAAAAACAAAGCACCAATATTTAGCCCAATAAAGCTCAGAAACACCAAGATTGTGACCCATGAAAATCGTGGATTCCCCTCCCCAGTCACCTTCTGACTGCGGGCAGGTCAATGCTCCTGGGACTGCACATACAGGGAGGGTGGAACCTTGTGCTACTTCCTCTTCCTGCTCCTCTTCCTCCTCCTGTGGCCCTACTCTTCCTCACACTCCTCTTTCTCCTACTATTTCTCCTCCTCCTGCACAATCCCACCTTCTCCTTCCACGTGCATCCTTTGAACATTTTATTCCTCAACCCTGCTTCTCCTTCCCTTCTCCTCCTGCCCCCAGGCCCAGCACCCACTGCCGCCTCCCTCTTCCCCCCCAGTCCCACAGCATCCCACCGCAGGGGCACGGATGGAGCTGGGCCAGCTCGGCCTGGGGCAGCGCTGGGCTCTCGGCCGCTTCCGCCCGCACTCGCTCCCCACTGCAGCCGCTCCCGCCACCACAGCGCGGGGGGGCCCGGCCTTGGCGCTCCCCCCTCCCACCTCCCCAAATTCCCCTCAAGGGGGGCGCCAAGGCCCGGGGGGGCACAGGTGGGATCCAGGTAGGACCAATGTGGGGAGAAAATGGAATGTTAGAAGGGCATCCTGGACAAAGGGATGATGACCCCAAAATATCTCTCAAGGGTCTCTTGGGAGCATGTGGAGGTAATTTGCACATTCTCCCAGAGGGAATTAAGGACATGGACACCCAGGGGGTGTGGAGACTGGGGAACCAGCCAGTTCAGAAAACTTGGCTCTCCCCTGGAGAGCTTCTCCCTAGGCAAGACACTTCTATGTCATGCAGAGAAAAAGTGTCACTCCCAGACGCCCTAGAGTTGAACATGTTAATTTGTTACACCCCATTGGTTTCCCTCCCTATCAATCCACCCCAATACATGTATCCAAGTTTCCCCCGCCCCTCTCCTCCTCTATAAATACCCCGGTTTTCCCCAGTTCAGGCAGCTGCTGTCACTGGCTCCCTTCACTGAGGGCCCTGCTATAATAAAGGCTATTTCTCAGTGGAATGCCATACAGCTCTCTAGTCTCTCCGCGTCGCCTGCACGCTGCCGCTGAGCTGAGATCACTCGCCGGGCAGAGGACGTGCCTGTTCCCCTGGGCAGTCCTTTTCAGGATGGCTTCTTCAGGGTAGTCGAGGCACCCGTGTAATCGACACCGCCGCGGCAAGGGGGGACAATAAGGGAAGTCCAGAAGGGATTTAGACAAGAGGGGATGGATGGTGTTGGTGTGCTGGGAAGGGATTGGCTGAAGGGGAGTGTGCAGGAATGTGCTTAAGGCAAGAAGCAGCAGGAGCAATCCATGGGGTAAGAAAAGGGATGATAGAAAAGAGGGGGTAGAGAAAAATACTGAGCATTGGAAATGTTTTTCAGAAGGGTCTCATCCTCCAAATTTGCCAGCTCTGATGGGTTGGCATTTAAGAAAAAAAGTTGGAAACATCCACGAATACGATGGCTCTGAGAGAGGCTGCTGGGAGTTTCTTCTCTGCCTGAGACCTGGCCAATAGCTGGCCAGTTCTGACAGTATTTTTGACCACTGAAAAGTGAGATTACCTTTGTGAATACCACCTTTTAAACCTAAAGCCAGGAGCTTTTGGGTCTTTTGTGTTTCTGGCTTTAAAACATAACAGAGCTCTGGTGCAGCCAGGCCCCCCCTCCCCGCTTTCCCCACAGCCTGTACGGCCTCGGGGTGGGGGCGTGGGGCCAGAGCCCAGCAGCTCCCAGGAAGGGGATGGAGACTGGCAGGAGCCCTTTCCCAGAGTGGCTGAGCCCCTCGGGAAGCCCGCCGAGCCCTGAACAGCAGCGCTGCCGGGCCAGGCCGGTCCCTGGCTCAGCTGAAATTTCTGCTGCCGCTGGATTTCACCAGAAACTGCCGAGTACGGGCAGGGGAAGCCATCGGCCTGCAGCGTGCTGAGATGCTGGCCACCCTCCCCCAGCACAGCCACTGAAAAATCACCCATCAAAAACAGCCCCAGCCTCTGCCCGTGATCATCCACAAGAGTTGGGCCAGATTTAAACCCTTTCACTACCCAGATGAGACCTGCAGATTTAATCCTTTTCCAGAGAGAGGAAAGGGAGAGTGATCATCATGTAAAGAGACAACATAAACCATCCAAGTCAGTGAAGGAAGGAATCAAGCCTCAGATGGAAGGAGAATGAGGACATGCTTTAATAAGCTAAAATACTCTTTTGGTGAGGCCATGGAGATGAACAATGCTTCTGAATAACTCCTTTAATTCATGAAAAGAGTATAAGGTGGAATGAACTATTCAAACCATGAACTCTGAGCAAAGGTATCCACTGATGAGCTAAGCAGATGGGAGAGTAGCTGTGATCCCATGAGATGCTGGAACAGAGAATGAAAAGTGAGAGTTGATGGAGATACTTGGGCACCCAGGAAGAAAAAGAGAAAACCTCTGTTCCCAGAGATGATCACAGGGAGAAATGAAGAGAATCTTTGCCTTTGAATAACTCATCCTTAAAATAATACTCCTTGAGTTCATGGCCCATGAACGCACCTCTGAGTGGTGTGAAATGGGAAGAGGGAATGATGGCAGAGTTTTTTCCGGGCAGCTGCCAATCAAGAGAAAGGAAAAGCCACAAGAAACTGTTTTTCTTGTGGAAAACTCTCCATGGAATGACAAGAGAGAACTCTCTCTACAAAGACTGATGAAATGACCATTGTAGAGCTGGGACTGCTTTAACCACCAGATTTTGTCTCTATGCTGTCAGTCGGGCAAGGAAAAAGGTGAGATGGGAAGAAAAGGTGTCTGGAAGTTTTATTCTGGTTTCTTATTTTTGTAGTTCGAGTAATAAAATTTCTTTATTCCTTTTAAGTTTTAATCCTGTTTTGCCCTTCTCCAAATCCACAACTCACAACAAAAAATGAATAAGTATTCTAGTGATTTTTAGCTACTGCTAAAACCACCAAACCAGCTGATCCAGATCCTCTTTACCTCCAGATTCCAGGACAGGAAAAGAAGGAGGTCAGGATTTCAGGGGGTTTCTCTGAGCTGGGAGCGGCAGGAGCGGGCGCAGAGCTGCGGCACCGGGAGCACGGGCTGGGGGCCTGTGGGGAGCTGTGGGGCCGGGCCGGGGCTGTGGGGCAGCCGGGGCTCAGCGCCGGGCGCTGCCTGACCCCAGCACCCCCCGGGCAGGGCCGGCAGTGGCCCCCGGCCCCCAGGAGGCTGCGGGACGCCCCGGCCGCTGCCCAGCCCCGTGGAGCTGCCGGCCCTGCCCGCCGGGGGGGCCGCCTTTGGACACTGCGGCAGGACAGGGACCGGCTCTGGGATACGGGCTGGGGAGGGGAGCCTCAGCACAGCCAGCACCAGGAAGGAACAGCTCAGAAATGGGGATTAGACCTGCAAGGATCCACATGATCTTTTAAGGATCACAAGCACCTGGCACAGGCATTGCCCTCCTGGCCAGGGGACAGCCCACCCAAACAGCCCCTGGCAAGGAATCAGCCTTCCAGCTGCAGGGCACAAGGACACTGCAAGCACAGACAGGAGCACCCTCAGCACCAGCAAGTCCAGCCCTTGATGGACACGGATTCTTAGTGCTCTCACAAGCTCCCATTTCACCAGGGACCCACCACACTGGAGCCCTTGGGAACATTCAGGGTGGCTCTGGATCCAGAGGAGACCTTTCCTGATGGACACAGGGGCCTCTCCATCCACTCAGAATCTTACATCTAAAGGGAGTAAATTGTTAGGGAATATTTTAATAATTAAGGCAATAAGTGGGAAACATGAGTGGCTGTGTTTTATTCAGCCACTATCAGTAGATGTGGGGGATGGGTTTGAAATGCAGAAATTTTTATTTGCTCACAATTGTGGTTGTAATTTACTGGGAAGGGATTTGATGGCTAAATTGGGAATGCAAATTAATATAGCAATAGGTGATACAGAGGCTGGTTCTGTTGTACCTCTGTGTCAAATGTCTGGCAGAGCCTAGGCTGAAGTGAACCCACAAGTGTGGGCAGCCCCAGGGAAATTGGCAAAATTGGATATGGAGCCTCTCCAAATTTCCCTCAAGCAACCAGGACGAGAGGTGTCGAAAAGCAATCCCCTGTTCCAAGGGAGGGAAGGAAGGGCTCACAGCCTGTCTGGGAGTCCTGCTCAAGGCACGGCTTGGGGAGCCAGGGATGGCTCCCTAGAATGCTCCTATCCTGCCAAACAAGAAATCCAATGGAATCCACAGAATGCTGCAGGACCCAGGAATAAGAAATGAGATGATGAAACCGAGGCACCCCACACTCTCAGATCCTTACACCATCCTCAACCAGGTGCCCTCCTCACACTGCTGCCATTCAGAACCTGATGCAAAAGATGCTTTCTGGGGATCTGCCCACTTCCAGAGGATGCAAACACAATTCTGCCTTGGGCTGGCAACAAGAGGTAGAAGGGAAAATGCTCAAGACATGGATGGTCCTTCTGCAGGGATGCACGGAAGCACCGGCCTGATTGGGGCAAGCCTTGCAGGAAATATCAAAGGAATTGACCTCACCCCCAGGGACTGGCTTAATGCAGGATGTGGATGACTTGATCCAGTCAGGAGGACAAGGAGAAGAGGTAGAGGAAGCCTCTGTGAAATAGCTTCATTTTCAGGCTAAAAAGCGGCTTTGAGTATCTGAAAAAAAAGGGCAAATGGTAGAGAAAATAGTTAAATATTTGGGAACTATTTTGACTGAAGCTTTGTCTTGCATTGACCATGAGAGGGTTCAGGGAATCTCAGAAATAATGTTCCCTAGGACTAAGAAGGAACTGCAGCAATTCTTAGGATTAACAGGGAATTGTAGGAGCTGGATTGAGGATTCTCTCCTCTCGCCAGAACATTGTGTGACATTTTACTCCCAGGTATTCTCAATGTTACGGGGTGGACATAAGAAAGAGAAAAAAACTTAACAAAATGAAAAAAATAAAATTATTGATGCTTCAGCCATGGCTCTTCCAGACTCAGAAATCTGAATTGCAAGGGAATATTAAACAGGCCACCCCTGAGCCTGCACTGAAGGCAACGCAGCAGCAGCCAGGGCTCCCCAGCGGGGGAAGCCCCTGGGCCTGCCCACAGATCCTCTGCTCAAATCCTCGGCCTGGCCACCCTCCTTTGCCATCTCCAGCCACTGCGGGACAATCCTTGCTCTCACTCTTGCAGCTTCAGCCCTTTCTGTGCCTGCCCTCGCCACAGCTGCTGGGGAAGGCACCGGGACAATTCCACTCTGCCTCTCAATTCCACTCACACTCTGCCCTACCTGGGATTAGCTGCTGCCAAAATAGACCAACTTTAAAATGGCTTCAAATCTTATTTCTCTGCTCACACTAGGTTTGCCTTTGCCTTGGGGAAAGGAATTTTAAGGTTTCTTTTCCACCACTCAGCAGAGATGAAATTAACATCTCAACAGACTGGGAATAGCCCAAAAGATTCCCCCCCAAGATAACGACCATCAACAAAACATCAACACCCAGCAGCAAACATCAACCAACATCCACCCCAGACACTGCCCCAGGCACAGCTGGAGACACCTGGTCTGGAAAAGGCTGAGCAGGAAATCCAGGAGTGCCCACCTAATTCACATCACAGGCACAGAAATCCCCGTGCAACAGGAAACCAAATCCTAACAACTCCACACCTTCAAACCAATGAACATTAAACCAATGGATTTCTATGGGGTCAGTCTGTATAAATTTAGAAAAATCTAGTCAAACTCACGTGTCATGGAATGATTTTCTCTGCACACCCAGCCTAAATGTGCATGAAATTATTCCTGTTGCACATTCTGGCCAGAATCAAGTAATGCCTTATTTCTCTAAAGACATCGTTGAAGAGTTTTTGCTTTTCTCAGTTTCAGTGAAAAGATTACACTCTTAGACTAATTTTTTGTAATAATTTTTCTTCTATATTGTTGGTTCTGTTTGGGCCAGTGGTGTGAGAATCAGTTTTTAGTCCTAGGAGAAGAAAAAGAAAATACTTGACTGCTTTGTAATTTCTCTTTTTATGTTTGTGTGTGGCTCGTAGTGATGGCAAAATGATGGTATGGGTTATCTTATGTTCACCTTTAAGCTGCACTTTGAAAACTAGAAGAGCTTTAAAGTTGGCGCTTTTACACATGAACAGTTAATAAAATATTTTTTAAAAAAAAATAAAATAGCAGATTCTGTGGGGGCCACGTGTGAGTCATGGGATGTCTGCCCTGGAAGAGAAGCTTTGTTCAAGTCAGCCAGGAGAGGAGCTTTAGAAATGCAAATTAACACTGATGGGACAAAGCCTGCACAATGGCCCAGGGGCTTCCTGCCTGCAGGAGGAATTGGGCTGATTCTCTCTGCCCCTCAGCCCAAGCTCTGCCTGCTTGCACAGATGGAATTTGCACAGATAAAGGCAGAGCCCATTGTGAAGATATCTGACTCTGCAAAAACAAAACCAGAAAATAGGGAATGTTGTGGAAACTTCACTAAAACATGTGGGAGAGAATCATCCCTGTCCCCACTCCAACATGTGCTGTCACTATCTATGTTATATAGGGTGTATCAGACCAGTGGGGTTTTCTGCTACCACAATTTGAGAAAAATCAGTTGGGAATCCAAGTATGTGATGATTTAATGAGAGAAAAGCTGACAATTGATACAGCCCTGGCTGGAGGGAGCACCCAAAAATGGGGAAAAGATGAACAGCCACCAGAACAAATCCTGCAACACCATGGACCAGACCCTGGGAACCCTGATGAATTCATATCAGGTATCAGAGAAACCATTTATCATTTCAATGGCATAATCACATTACAGGATGTCATTGAAATAATAACCAACCAGACAACTCCAGCTCCTGACCTTCCCCCCAACCAACCCACTCAGATGAGGAACATAACATTTCACCATGGGATGGGATCACATTATCCATTAGCAGAAGGAGGCAGAATTTGTGGAAAAGTAAATGATTCAAACTGCTGTTGGCAAATAGATGAGAACAGATACCAAAGGAAACAAGAAAGCAGCTCATGAACCAGTCCAAATGAGGAAAGGATGGGAATGGGAAACGTTTTTCTGCTTTCCCAGCAGACCATGGGTTAAACTAATGCCAGACAGAGCTGTCCCCCTTCAAACCTACACCCCAAAAATCCTGTAACTCAGGGATTCCTCCCAGAAAAAAATCTGCTAGGATCTTCCCAAACTTTGTGAAAGTAAGGATGAGACACCCAGACTGAGCAGGAGGGGCCTGGTACCCCCAAATCTAAGCATGGGGGAGGGGGTTGGAGAATGGAGGGATGATTTGGAAGGGGCAAGAGTGGGGAAAAAGAGAGGGCTGACACCCCCAAAGTGTGGAGGAAGGTGCTGGGAAACCCAAATTGCATTGAGAGGGGTCAGTGGACTGGGGGAAGGATGAGAAAGGGGGAGAGAGGAGAGGGAAAGGTGGGCTTGGGATGAAAGAAATGTGGTTCCCTGTCCCGCAGCACTCGATCCCTGGAGCGATTCCCTGCGGCTTGTGGGGAGGAAGATCCGCAGTGGGGGGTCCCCAAGCCCCCTGCCCATCCCAGTGTGTCCATCTCGCTGGTGCCCTCGAGCTCCCAGCCCGGCCCCGGCCGCCTGCTCTGCTCCCTGATGGATTTCTCCCCTGCCCACATCCAGCTGAGCTGCTCCCAGGGCCAGCAGCAGCTCTCGGGCCACGTGCTGGCCACTGCCGTGCTCCCCAGCGGGGACTGGAGCCAGCAGCTCCTGGTGCTGCTGGAAACCGCCCCCGGCAATGCGGGCTCAGCTCCAGCTGCCAGGTGGAGCACGTCAGCCTGGAGCACCCCCTGAGCCGGCACTGGGGCACGGCCCGGCCCCCACAGCGCCGCCAGGGGCTGCCAGGACACGAAGGGCATTTGGGGCTCCTGGGCTTAACTGGCAGCCCCTCCTTGAGAACCCCTCTCCCCCTGTCCCAGCTCCCCTCATCCCCCTCTCCCAGCGCTTTCCCACCGCCTCCCGGCCCCGCTCCGCTCACCCCAGAGCTCCTCGCCAGCAGCCGAGAGATGGAGGAGGAGGGGAAGGAGGAGGAGGAGCGGGAGGAAGAGGAGGGGTAAAGGAGCAGCAGGAACTGCAAGAGGAGCAGCAGAGGAGGCCCCACGTTCGTCCATCGCTCTCTGGATCTGCAGCCCCTTCGCGCCGGGAGCATCGGGCCCCGCATCCCGCAGCTCACCGGGGACGGGAACCTCGCCCCGAAGGTCTTGGGCCGTCCTGGCAGGATTTGTTTGAAGGGGAAGGGATATTTGGAGCTCACTCGAAGTATCCTTGGGGATCCCTGTTCCTTTTTCTGGGGTCGGACCGGGCAGAGCGATGTTTGGATCTTGCAGGACTCCAAAGCTGACCTGAGATGCCCGGTACCGGCAGGGGGAGGGGAGCAGCGAAAAGGGGGGAGCCCCGGGAGTCCTGGAGCCTGAAATGGGGGCCTGGAGAGGGGGAACCCCGAGAGCCGGGAGTGAGGGGAGCCTGGAGAAGGGGCAGCCCGGAGAAGGGATGAGCCTGCACAGGGGGAAGCCCTGGGACACCAAAGTGGGGACCCCAGGGAAGGGGAACCTCAGGGAGGGATTTTTTCCTCTCAGTCCTGATGCTTTGGAGATTTTCATGGACACAAGACACCTGATGACTTCTAGAGATGGACCTGGGCAGGAGGAACCCTGAATCCTAGGTGGTCACCCCTTGTTATTCCCCCCAAACCAGACTTCTCATGCCCAAGCATTAGACAAATGGAGGAGGAGGCAGAGAGGAAGATGCTCTGGGACCCCCAGGCAACAACAGTCAGTACAATAGTGGAGGCAAAAGCATTATCACCAAATACATCTGCCCAGAGGGCAGAACTGGTTGTCTTTAACCAGAACACTAGAATTAAGTGAAGGGAAAAGGGTAAACATATGGACTGGCTCAAAGTATGCTTTTGGAGTGGTGCATGTACACAGAGCACTGTGGAAAGAAAGAGGACTGCTGTCTTCTCAAGGCACACACATTAAACATCAAGATGCAGTCCTGCAATTAATAAAAGCAGTACAAAAACCTGAGCAAGTAGCAATCATGCACTGCAAAGCTCACCAATCAGGAAGCTCCAAAATTCATGAGGGAAATTGGAAAGCAGACTGGACAGCCCGACAAGCTGCTCGAGAAGTGCAAACTGCAATGGCATTGATACCTTTAAAAACTAATGTATCTCAATTCAATTTACCCCCAGAACCAAAATGTTCAATAGAGGATGAGAAATTGGGACGCTCACTGAATGCACAGAAGAATTCAGAAGGGTGGTATGTGACTACACAGGGACAAGCAGTGGTACCCTCCTTGACAATGAGGGAAATTCTACAAATTAAACATAATGAATGTCATTGGAGTGCAGAGGCACTGATGAAATTGATAAAACAAAATTTAATTTCAGTATGGATGTTAAAAATCCAAAATCATTAATGTCAAAATGTGAAATTTGCTTAAAGAACAATCCAGTGGCTAGATGACAGGCACAATTAGGGAAAACCAGGAGATCATTGGCAAGTAGATTTTCTAGAATTACCAAGAACACGAGGATACAAATATCTATTGGTAGGGGTTGACACATTTTCAGGATGGCCAGAAGCTCTTCCCTGTCACACAAATCAAGCAAAGGAGACAGTCAAGTGGTTACTGCAAGAAATCATTCCAAGATTTGGGGTGCCTCTAGGAATATCATCAGATGGGGGCCCACATTTCACAGCCACAGTAGTGAGGGAGGTGAGTAGGTTACTGGGAATAGCTTGGGATCTCCATACACCATGGAGACCCCAATCCAGTGGACAGGTAGAGAGGATGAATCAGACCTTGAAGAGGCAGATCAGCAAAATATGCCAAGAGGCTAAATTGCAGCAGCCACAAGCTTTACCAATAGCACTGCTGAGGATTCGGATAAAGCCTAGAAGCGGGATGTCAGTCAGTCCTTATGAGATATTGGATGGGAAACCATATGAATCCCCTGAACCTAATCCAAATGTACATGTTACAGGGAAGCAAGAGGTGTAGAATTATGTTCTGTCTCTTGGAAAAGCTCGAGCTCGACTTCGGAGCACCCTTGTGTGGAACAGGCCGCTGACTCTTGAGAATCCAGTTCATGACATCCCCCCGGGAGATGAAGTGTACGTTAAAAGCTGGAACGAAGAACCATTAAAAGAAAGGTGGAATGGACCCTATCAGGTACTGTTAACTACCTTGACAGCAGTCAAAGGAGCTGGACTGGATCCCTGCATACATTACACCAGAGTGAAGGAGGTTTCCCCTGCACTGTGGACTCCACAAACTGTAGGGCCAACAAAGCTGCAGATAAAGCGGGTTTGATTGTTTCAAATGTCTAGGTTGCTAGTGACTGGAATGGTGATTATTTTATGGCCTTTAGGGCCATCAGTTGGAATCAATGTTACCTTGGGATGTGAAATGCAAAAGGATCAGCTGACAACTCTTCATTTTAGAATGAAGAGGGATGTGGGGGTGCAGCCAGAAACACAAGTGATAAAAGTCTCTAATACTATTCACGCAGAAAATGGGATGATTGCATTAATGAAAGATTTTGCCAACATGCAAAACACCAGCAAAATAACTGCCTGTCTGCCAATACCAAAGGCAGCAGGAGACCAAATAAATTAAAGAATTATAACATCAAAATTTCCTGAAATACAAAAGAATAAAAATGAAAATGTGAGCTGTGTATTGCAAATAGATTACGAGTACCAAAATAAGACAGTGTTTGAAAATGCTGTGAAGCCAAAGTATTCATCTAGATGGGATTGTCATGAAAATGCAGGAAAGTATGAACCAAAACTAGGCTGGTATGGGGGATTAGGGAATTATGGATGGTGCTATGAAAAGATAGCAAAGGTTATTAAAAAAAAGATTCCAGTATCGAAGTGGAAGTGTGAAGGACAGGAAGGAAAAGATCGGGCTGAAGCTTGGGACAGTGCATGGTCAATGAGTGTGCTTCAGAAATTCCAATCTATGGCAGATAGCCCTTGGTGCATTAAGGGGGAAGGCTCTGAAAATGAAACAGATCCAGGGGTATGGAACACTGCAACCAGTAGTAGAATGGAGGCAGACAAAGTGAATTGGTGGGTATGGAACAAAACTTAGGACTGTACTTCTGATGATGAAGAAATAAAACAAATGCCACCGCTAGTGGTAGCTCTGCAAATTGGATGTGCCTGCAGAAGAATCAAACATAAACAAGGTGAAATAAATGACAAGACAGGACAAGTGATCCAAAAGGTAATATGTACCACAAGTACAATTCAGAGTCCAGGCCAATTTGGATGGGCAGCAAGCGATGGCACCTGGACAACACATTTGCCTGTAGGTGAAAAAGTAAAAGAAATTACTTTAGGCCTCCCCACCTTATGCCCAATTTAGAAAACATCCCCATTTAAGGGAGAACATGAACTTCTGCAAATAAGGACGAGATGAGAAGTTCAGGAAAACAAAATTGAAGATAAAGAAAGATGGCAGGAACCCTCCAGCAGTGTAAAATTTGAGTGGGCTCCGGAATCCTTGTTTGGTCCAATAGCAAATTATAACAATAGAAAGATGTTGTACAAACTTACAGGTCAGGTAGAAAGATTGGCAAGAGTTACCAAAGAGGGATTTAGAGAGCTAAATGTACAATTACAAGCCACAACTAAAATGACCCTGCAAAACAGATTGGCTTTAGATATGTTATTGTTGAAAGAACACGGAGTATGCGGGTACCTAAAAGGACAAATTGATCACTGCTGCATCCACAGCCCAAATGGAACTGCAGATGTAGAACACAACATTAATCCATTAAAACAAACAGAACATGAAGCACAGAAAGAGAGAGAAGATTTGACCACAAGTTGGGTAGATAAAAATTTTGAAGGGTTAGGATGGAATGTGAGCTCCTGGATCAAATCTATTCTTGAGAGTCTGATAATCCTACTAATTGTGTTTTTAGCAATCTGGTTAATCTGTGCAGTTCTGAAAGGAGACATAAAGAAAAGAGTATCCTGGAACCAGAAGATAATAAAGGCACTGACACGGGACAGAGATCCACATCCGCATTTGTCATCTCCAAGTCCTCCAGAGTGTAACAACGCTTACGACAACTGTGGATTCGAAGATGAACATCAAGTATAAACTCAGAAAAAGGACTGTATATAGTGAAAGCCTTGCAGTTATTATAGCAAAGTGAAATATATTGAATGTGGGAAAATACATTACTATAGGGTTAAATGTTTCTGAAAATGTTTCTTAAAATCATGTAGAGGTAGGCCACAAGAATGCTTGGTATTAGGAATGGACTAGCAAGCTGAAATGTTTACGGTGATGGCAACTGGTACTTGGGGTCTCCAAGATACCCACCCAGAGATAAGATTCAGACATGTTCGTGCAAGGATGAGTTAAGTCTCATGAAGCAATATGGACAAAGTTAATGGAGCAATATTAATGAAGCAATATTGATAAGGTTGTTACAGTGATTACTGCTTCAGCTGAAATTGTAGAAATATGTGCACTTTGGACAAAGACAACGGAACTAGATTTGGGTTGCTGATACCTCTAGTTCACCCACGCTTCAATAAAACACCTGCATACAGTCAATATACAATTATGTGTGTTCCTGAATGCTAACAAAGACAGATCAAAAACTTCCAAAACACCAAAAATCTGATATCCCCCCAAAATACAAAGATTCAGCCCCCACAAAAAAACAAAGCACCAACATTCAGCCCAATAAAGCTCAGAAACTCCAAGATTCAGCCCCGTGAAAATCGTGCATCTCCCTGCCCGGGCACTCGCTGCATGGGGGGGTGAGGGGGGCAATGAGGCCGGGCCGGAGCAGGGGGTGCCTGAGAGAGGCCCCGAGCCCGGGGGAAGCCCCTGCAGAGCCATGGAAGTGGCTCCTGGCCGGACTCGGGGATCCCCCTGGCGATCCCCGCTGGAGCAGCCTGGTCCTGAGCGACTCTGGCCCCTGGCAGGGACCCCAGGCTGCAGCAGGACAAGGATTCCTGTCCCTCAGGGGGAGGCACTGACATGACCTGACTGTGACCCCCATCCCTGTGCCTCTGGGCGGGGAGGGGGACCGAGAGGGGCAGAAAGTTAAGCCCGGGAAGGAGGGAGAGCTGGGGGCAAGATGGATTTCCGGAGGAATTACTTTACTTCTCATTTTCTTCCTCTGACATGTTGGATATTAAATACAATTTACTTCCCCAAATCAGGTGTGCAGTGCCCGTGACCAAGGACTGAACTGTCCCCCACCCTCATCCAGACCCCCGAGCCTTTCCTTGTGTGTTCTGCTCCCCGCCCGGGACAGGAAGGAGAGTCACAGAGTTTTGGCCTCGCTCCGGCATAGCCCTGCTCCATCCCGGACTCACCCCCAGCTCGCAGCGCCCTCAGCTCCCGGGCACCCCGAGCTCCCGGCGCTTCAGCGCAGCGGCGCTTCCTTGGCCTCCTGCCCGGGCCGGGCCCAGCGCCGGGGCCGCTCCTCAGCCCAGGCTAACGAGAAATGGCGGAGCTCAGCCCAAGGCAGGCGAGTCCGTGCCGTGTGCAGAGCCCGCCGCTGGCTGCGATTGGCTGCTTCTGCCGTCACTCGTGGCTCTGGCGCGCGCTGATTGGGCAGAGCGGGGACAAGCCCGGCCCCGCTGGCGCCCCCAGGGCGGCCGTGGCTTGGGAGAGCCGCCATTGCCGGAGCGTCTGTGCGGGCCCGGCAGCGGCGGCAGCAGCGGCCGGAGCCCGGTGAGGCGGCGGCGGAGCTCGGAGGCGGCCCCAGCGCAGCGTCCCGGGCACAGCGCAGCCACCTCCGGCCTCCCGACACGAAGCGGGACGAGCCAGCGCTGCTCCGCCACCGCCTCCTGCCGAGGCCCCAGCGGCAAGGAGACCGCGGGCAGCCGCTCCCGCAGCGCCCTCAGCCCAGGGCCAACACGGGCCGGCCACGGCACAAGCCACCCGCCACAGCCCCCTGCCGCCCCCTCCCGGGCCCGCAGCGAGCCCCGAGCCCCCGCAGAACCGAGCGCGGCTCCCACCTGCGATGGCCGGGGCCGCCTCCGAGCTCCGCCGCCGCCTCACCGGGCTCCGGCCGCTGCTGCCGCCGCTGCCGGGCCCGCACAGACGCTCCGGCAATGGCGGCTCTCCTGCCCCACGGCCGCCCTGGGGGCGCCAGCGGGGCCGGGCTTGTCCCCGCTCTGCCCAATCAGCGCGCGCCAGAGCCACGAGTGACGGCAGAAGCAGCCAATCGCAGCCAGCGGCGGGCTCTGCACACGGCACGGACTCGCCTGCCTTGGGCTGAGCTCCGCCATTTCTCGTTAGCCTGGGCTGAGGAGCGGCCCCGGCGCTGGGCCCGGCCCGGGCAGGAGGCCAAGGAAGCGCCGCTGCGCTGAAGCGCCGGGAGCTCGGGGTGCCCGGGAGCTGAGGGCGCTGCGAGCTGGGGGTGAGTCCGGGATGGAGCAGGGCTATGCCGGAGCGAGGCCAAAACTCTGTGACTCTCCTTCCTGTCCCGGGCGGGGAGCAGAACACACAAGGAAAGGCTCGGGGGTCTGGATGAGGGTGGGGGACAGTTCAGTCCTTGGTCACGGGCACTGCACACCTGATTTGGGGAAGTAAATTGTATTTAATATCCAACATGTCAGAGGAAGAAAATGAGAAGTAAAGTAATTCCTCCGGAAATCCATCTTGCCCCCAGCTCTCCCTCCTTCCCGGGCTTAACTTTCTGCCCCTCTCGGTCCCCCTCCCCGCCCAGAGGCACAGGGATGGGGGTCACAGTCAGGTCATGTCAGTGCCTCCCCCTGGGGGACAGGAATCCTTGTCCTGCTGCAGCCTGGGGTCCCTGCCAGGGGCCAGAGTCGCTCAGGACCAGGCTGCTCCAGCGGGGATCGCCAGGGGGATCCCCGAGTCCGGCCAGGAGCCACTTCCATGGCTCTGCAGGGGCTTCCCCCGGGCTCGGGGCCTCTCTCAGGCACCCCCTGCTCCGGCCCGGCCTCATTGCCCCCCTCACCCCCCCATGCAGCGAGTGCCCGGGCAGGGAGATGCACGATTTTCACGGGGCTGAATCTTGGTGTTTCTGAGCTTTATTGGGCTGAATGTTGGTGTTTTGTTTTTTTGTGGGGGCTGAATCTTTGTATTTTGGGGGGATATCAGCTTTTTGGTGTTTTGGAAGTTTTTGATCTGTCTTTGTTAGCGTTCAGGAACACACAGAATCACAGACTGAATATATGCAGGTGCTTTATTGAAGTGTGCAGGAACTAGGGGTATCATCAACCCAAATCTAGCTCCATCGTCTTTGTCCAAAGTGCACATATTTCTACAATTTCAGCTGAAGCAGTAATCACTATAACAACCTTATCAATATTACTTCATTAATAAATCTTCATTAATTTTATCTATATTCCTTCATGAGACTTAACTCATCCTTGCACAAACATGTACGAATCTTATCTTTGGAGATGGTATCTTGGATACCCCAAGTACCAGTTCCCATTACCGTAAACATTTCAGCTTGCTAGTCCATCCCTAATACCAAGCATTCTTGTGGCCTACCTCCACATGATTTTAAGAAACATTTTCAGAAGCATTTAACCCCATAATAACATATTTCCCCCCTTTGAAAATATTTCACTTTACTATAAGTGTAATGCTTTCACTATATACAGTCCTTTTTCTGAGTTTATACTTGATGTTCATCTTCGAATCCACAGTTGTCGTAAGCGTTGTTACACTCTGGAGGACTTGGAGATGACAAATGTGGATGTGGATCTCTGTCCCGTGTCAGCGCCTTTATTATCTTCTGGTTCCAGGATACTCTTTTCTTTATCTCTCCTTTCAGAACTGCACAGATTAACCAGATTGCTAAGAACACAATTAGTAGGATTATCAGACTCTCAAGAATAGATTTGATCCAGGAGCTCACATTCTATCCTAACCCTTCAAAACTTTTATCTACCCAACTTGTGGTCAGATCTTCCCTCTCTTTCTGTGCTTCATGTTCTATTTGTTTTAATTGATTAATGTCGTGTTCTACATCTGCAGTTCCATTTGGGATGTGGATGCAGCAGTGATCAATTTGTCCTTTTAGGTACGCGCATACTCCGTGTTCTTTCAACAATAACATATCTAAAGCCAATCTGTTTTGCAGGGTCATTTTAGTTGTGGCTTGTAATTGTACATTTAGCTCTCTAAATCCCTCTTTGGTAACTCTTGCCAATCTTTCTACCTGACCTGTAAGTTTGTACAACATCTTTCTATTGTTATAATTTGCTATTGGACCAAACAAGGATTCCAGAGCCCACTCAAATTTTACACTACTGGAGGGTTCCTGCCATCTTTCTTTTTCTTCAATTTTGTTTTCCTGAACATCTTGTCTCGTCATTATTTGCAGAAGTTCATGTTCTCCCTTGAATGGGGACCTTTTCCAAATTGGGCATAAGGTGGGGAGGCCTAAAGTAATCTCTTTTACTTTTTCACCTACAGACAAATGTGTTGTCCAAGTGCCATCGCTTGCTGCCCATACAAATTGGCCTGGACTCTGAATTGTACTTGTGCTCCATATTACCTTTTGGATCACTTGTCCTATCTTGTCATTTATTTCACCTTGTTTATGTTTGATTCCTCTGCAGGCACATCCAATTTGCAGAGCTACCACTAGTGGTAGCATTTGTTTTATTTCTTCATCATCAGAAGTCCAGTCCTAAGTTTTGTTCCATACCCACCAATTCACTTTGTCTGCCTCCATTCTACTACTGGTTGCAGTGTTCCATACCCCTGGATCTGTTTCATTTTCAGAGCCTTCCCACTTAATGCACCAAGGGCTATCTGCCATAGATTGGAATTTCTGAAGCACACTCATTGACCATGCACTGTCCCAAGCTTCAGCCCAATCTTTTCCTTCCTGTCCTTCACACTTCCACTTTGATACTGGAATCTTTTCTTTAATAACCTTTGCTACCTTTTCATAACACCATCCATAATTCCCTAATCCCCCATACCAGCCTAGTTTTGGTTCATACTTTCCTCCATTTTCATGACAATCCCATCTAGATGAATACTTTGGCTTCACAGCATTTTCAAACACTGTCTTATTTGGGTACTTGTAATCTATTTGCAATACACAGTTCACATTTTAATTTTTATTCTTTTGTATTTCAGGAAATTTTGATGTTATAATTCCCCAATTTATTTGGTCTCCTGCTGCCTTTGGTATTGGCAGCCAGGCAGTTATTTTGCTGGTGTTTTGCATGTTGGCAAAATCTTTCATTAATGCAATCATCCCATTTTCTGCGTGAATAGTATTAGAGACTTTTATCACTTGTGTTTCTGGCTGCACCCCCACATCCCTCTTCATTCTAAAATGAAGAGTTGTCAGCTGATCCTTTTGCATTTCACATCCCAAGGTAACATTGATTCCAACTGATGGCCCTAAAGGCCATAAAATAATCATCATTACAGTCACTAGCAACCTAGACATTTGAAACAATCAAACCCGCTTTATCTGCAGCTTTGTTGGTCCTACAGTTTGTGCAGTCCACAGTGCAGGGGAAACCTTCTTCACTCTGGTGTAATGTATGCAGGGATCCAGTCCAGCTCCTTTGACTGCTGTCAAGGTAGTTAACAGTACCTGATAGGGTCCATTCCACCTTTCTTTTAATGGTTCTTCCTTCCAGCTTTTAACGTACACTTCATCTCCCGGGGGGATGTCATGAACTGGATTCTCAAGAGTCAGCGGCCTGTTCCACACAAGGGTGCTCCGAAGTCAAGCTCGAGCTTTTCCAAGAGACAGAACATAATTCTACACCTCTTGCTTCCCTGTAACATGTACATTTGGATTAGGTTCAGGGGATTCATATGGTTTCCCATCCAATATCTCATAAGGACTGACTGACATCCCGCTTCTAGGCTTTATCCGAATCCTCAGCAGTGCTATTGGTAAAGCTTGTGGCTGCTGCAATTTAGCCTTTTGGCATATTTTGCTGATTTGCCTCTTCAATGTCTGATTCATCCTCTCTACCTGTCCACTGGATTGGGGTCTCCATGGTGTATGGAGATCCCAAGCTATTCCCAGTATCCTACTCACCTCCCTCACTACTGTGGCTGTGAAATGTGGGCCCCTATCTGATGATATTCCTAGAGGCACCCCAAATCTTGGAATGATTTCTTGCAGCAACCACTTGACTGTCTCCTTTGCTTGATTTGTGTGACAGGGAAGAGCTTCTGGCCATCCTGAAAATGTGTCAACCCCTACCAATATATCTTTGTATATTTGAGTTCTTGGTAATTCTACAAAATGTACTTGCCAATAATCTCCTGGTTCTACTCCTACCCGAATTTTCCCTAATTGTGCCTGTCGTCTAGCCACTGGATTGTTCTTTAAGCAAATTTCACATTTTGACATTACTGATTTTGCCATTGTTAACATCTGTACTGAAATTAAATTTTGTTTTAACAATTTCACCAATGCCTCTGCACTCCAATGACATTCGTTATGTTTAATTTGCAGAACTTCTCTCATTATCAAGGGGGGTACCACTACTTGTCCCTGTGTAGTCACATACCACCCTTCTGAATTCTTCTGTGCATTCAGTGAGTGTCCCAATTTCTCATCTTCTATTGAATATTTTGGTTCTGGGGGTAAATTGAATTGAGATACATTAGTTTTTAAAGGTATCAATGCCATTGCAGTTTGCACTTCTCGAGCAGCTTGTTGGGCTGTCCAGTCTGCTTTCCGATTTCCTTCATGAATTTTGGAGTTTCCTGACTGGTGAGCTTTACAGTGCATGATTGCTACTTGCTCAGGCTTTTATACTGCTTTTATTAATTGCAGGACTGCATCTTGATGTTTAATGTGTGTGCCTTGAGGAGACAGCAGTCCTCTTTCTTTCCCCAGTGCCCTGTGTACATGCACCACTCCAAAAGCATGTTTTGAATCAGTCCAGATATTTACTTGGTTCCCTTCACTCATCTCTAATGCCCTGGTTAAAGCAACCAGTTCTGCTCGTTGGGCAGATGTGTTTGCTGGCAAGGCCTTTGCCTCCACCACTGCACCTGTTGTTGTTACCGCATATCCAACGTATCTGGTCCCGTTCTCCACAAAACTGCTTCCATCTGTAAACAGCTCCAGTCTGCCTGTTCCAGTGGGACATCTTTCAAATCTGCTCTAGCTGAACAGGTGTGTTCTATCACTTCCACACAATCGTGTTCCAGTGGGCCTTCTTCAGTTGTGGTACCTAGGAACAAAGCTGGATTCAAAAGGTTAGTTGTCTTTAGTGGGACATCATCCTGCCCAGTCAGGATTACCTGGAATTTCATCATCCTGCTTGGAGATAGCCAATGGCCCCCCTTTTGTTCTAGAACAGTGGTCACCATGTGTGGCACATAGACATCTGTGTGTCTACCCATCGTGAGTTTCCTGGCTTCTTGGATCAGCATCACAGTGGCTGCAACTGCCCACAGGCATGAAGGCCATCCGGCACTCACGTTGTCAAGTTGTTTGGAAAAGCAGCCTACCGGCCTTTTCCAGCTTCCCAAATGTTGGGTCAGCACTCCCAGTGCTGGGTGTGATCTTTCATGCACAAACAGCTGAAAATCTTTGGATAGATCAGGCAATCCTAACACCGGAGCTGTTGTCAATGCCTCCTTTAGTCTGAGGAAGGCCTCCTTCTGTGGTTTGCCCCAGGTAAATGGCTGCATCTTCTGGGCTTCATACAGGGGTTTTGGAATTAGTCCATGATCCACAGCACCACTCTGTCATCCCAAGGAAAACTTGCAGCTCATGCAGGTTCTGAAATGGCACAAATAGCTTGACTATGATTAGTACGCAGCTTACGTTGCCCTTGTGAGATTTCACACCCCAGGTAAATCACAGTCTGCTGGGCAATTTGTGCCTTTTCCTTAGACACCTTATATCCTCCCATTCCTAGTTGATATAAAATTTCAATTGTTACCTTTATGCAGGTTGTTTTCTCTTCTGTAGCTGTCAGTATATCATCAACATACTGTAACAGCAGGTATTGTTCTCTTGGTACTTGCCCATTTTCGGTCCAAATCTCCAGCTCCTTCACCAGCTGGCTTCCAAATAGGGTTGGACTGTTCTTGTATCCTTGTGGGAGTCGTGTCCAGGTGAGCTGAGTTTTCCTTCCATTGTCTGGATTTTCCCATTCAAAGACAAACAGTTTCCTACTTTCTTTGTCAAAGGGTATGCAGAAAAAGGCATCTTTTAAATCAGTTACAGTAAACCATTTCTATTTCTCTTTCACAGATGTCAGGAATGTGCAGGGATTAGCTACCACTGGGTAAGTATCTTTAGTTATTCCATTTATTGCTCTTAAATCCTGTACTAGTCTGTACTCACTATTTGGTTTCTTCACTGGAAGTATTGGTGTATTAAATTCTGATTCACATTCTTCTAAAATTTGGTACTTCAAAAACTTTTCAATAATCTTTACTATTCCTTGCCATGCTTCTGGCTTTATAGGATACGGTTTAACCTGGACACCTTTTGCTCCTTCTTTTCATTCTACATGTACTGGTTGTGCCAACTTAGATTTTCCTGGTATGTCTGTTTCCCATACAGAGGGAATTGCTGCATCCTCTACTTTCCGAGGGATAGCAGGGACTGGTTTTTCTTTTATCATTAAGATTTGTCCTGTCTTGATTCAGGTATTTTCATTAAAAGCTCCCCATTTTTAAAAGTTATCACTGCATCAAGTTTTGCTAATAAATCTCATCCTCAAAGTGGAATTGGACACTCAGGCATATCTAAAAATTCATGTGTTAACACTTTGTTTTCAAAACACAAATCCAGGGGTTGCAGGAATGGTCAATTCTCCTCCTTCCCTGTGGCTCCAACTGTTGTTGCTGTTTTGTCTCCAGCTTGCCCTTTTAGATCATTTAGCACAGAATATGTAGCCCCTGTATCCACCAGAAATTTTACTTCTTTATCTCCCAACTGTATAGTTACTAAAGGTTCTTGTATTGGTTTTTGTTCCGATTCTAGTCAGCTGCTGTACTCCCCCAGCACCATTAATTTGGAAGCATCTTGATTCTGATTGAACTGATTGCCCTGGTTAAACCGATTTGGGCATTCATTTTTCCAGTGCCCCTCTTGTCTACAATAATCACATTGATTTAACCCCAATCTTGGCAAAACCCATCCCCCTCGTCCTCTGCCAAGTCTGCCCCTCCCCAGTCCACGACCACCTCTGCCGTGACCTCTGAAACCTGGATTCTCTCTTCCTTGGATCACTGCCAAAAGATTTTGCTGCTGCTTTTTACTAGCTTCCTTTTCCCTGTTATTGTATACTTTCCAAGCCACTTCAAGTAATTGATTCAAATTCCTTGAATCTTCTCCTTCTAACTTCTGCAGTTTTCTCCTAATGTCATCCTGCGACTGGCCAAGAAAAATGAACACCAGCTCAACATTCGCTGTTCTGTTTCTAGTTGAAGACCTGTATACTTTCTTGCTGCCTCCTTAAGCCTTTCCAAAAATGCAGCAGGGGATTCTTTCTTTTCCTGTCTTACCTCATACAATTTAGACCAATTCATAGCCTTAGGTACAGCATTCCAAACCCCTGTCTGGAGCCACTCTTGATATCTCTTCAGCCTCCGCGTGTCCCCAAAGGCATTGGGATCCCACCCGGGATCCTCGGTTGGAAAGTTCTCATCTAAAGTCCCCATCACCACCCCAGTTCTGAGGTCTTCTCTCACGTTCTCCTTGGCTGCTCTGAGCACCATCTCTTTCTCAGTAGAGTCCATTAAACTCTCAGCTATTACTTGTATATCATCCCAATCTGGATTCTGAGTTTTCATAATCACTTTTACCACCCCTGCTACTTTATCAGGATTTTCTCTCTAAGTTCCAGCTGATTGTTTTCAAATTATCAGGTCTGCAGGGGAAAAAGGAACTTCCACAAACACCAGCCCTTCTACTCCTACTCCTTGTCTCAAGGGGGCAATCACAGCCCACCTTTGTCTGCCCAAATCTTTTCCCATTCTACAAAGAACCAGAGCAAGCTGTGACCGAGTCCGATGGGATACCGGTGTCGCTGATTTATTATCATCACCCCGCTACTGCTATCTTCCTCCCCAGCATTTTTCACATTTCTTTGTATCACAGGTAGATTTTGATCATCTCCCAGAGAAGAAGGATCAGGTGAAGGCAGTAGAGGAGGATAAAGAGGGCAAGGTGAAGTGGGATTAGGCGAGATAGGGTTAGGTGAAATAGGATTGGGTGAAGTGGGGGCAGACAAAACAAAATCGGGTTCTTTTGGTTCTGCTGAAACCACTTGTAAATCAAAATCCATCTCTTTCCCCTGAAGCAAACTTTCTTTTAATGCCAGGTGCTCTAAAGAACTTTTTCCTTTTACACAAACCTCACATTTGTCACTCACACGTGCCTTAACTGCCATCAATCCACACTCAGCCTGCCATTCTGGCTTGTCTCGCAAATAGGAAAACAAATCAACGTACGGAACTTCATCCCACTTTCCCTCTGGCTTACAGAACAACATCAACTGTAAAATGGTGTTGTACTGCAAAGATCCATTTCTCGGCCACTTTTCCCCACTGTCCAGGTCATATCCTGGCCACCATGTATTACAATAATCAATCAACTTTACGTAAATCTTGCCCAAAGTTTCCCTGTTTCCAATGTGCTAATAAGCACCCCAAAGGAGAAGTACGTGGTACAGGGGCATTGCCACCTCAAATCCCTTTAAGCTTCTCCATGTTACAGTTACAATACACCACACACCACTGCTGCCCAACCTGCAACGCTTTCACACTTGTCTGACAGACGGCGCCTGGGCAATACCAGGAATTCCTCCAGCCCAACCGTGCGAAGCTTTCGCTGCGTCTTCTCGGCAGGCACCAGAGCAGAGCGAAAAGCTCCTTACCTCTCTCAGAGGGACGTTGTGAGCGGCGGAGACGGTCGCGGCCGGATGGGCTTCTGGAGAATTCATGGCTCTGTGAAGTGTTTGTTCTTCTGGAAGTGTAGGAATGTAGTGGGACTTGGTCTGAGCAGCAGTCCTTGTCAATTAGTAACATTTTCTGAAACTGGTGATTTCTCCCATTGTTTCCTTATGTACAAGTCCCTGGCCCTATCTCCAAGCAGATTCACTCATTGCCTCTGTTTTTTCTTCCTGGGTGTTCTTTGGTTTTGGGATTGCTCTCAGTGCCCTCATTCTCTGTCCTTTTGTAGCCCTTTGTGGCTCAGGAGGCCTGGCTGCCACCTGCATCCCCTTGCTCAGCTGCTGAATGAGCTGCACTCAGCAAGGTGTGGTGCATGGTAAAAAGATGAGAGTTGCTGTAGCACATGAGAGGAGAAACAGCATTTGTTTAACCCATGGTCTGCTAGGGAACCATAAAACTGTGTCCCCTTCCCATCCTTTCCACGTTTGAACAAGTACATGAGCTGCTTTGCTATTTCCTTTTTTATCTGTTTCTGTACCTTTTCCTTGCTGATCTCTTTTCCATCAGCAGTTTGAATCATTTAACTTTTCCCAAACCTCTCCTTTTTCTGCTAAAAGATAATCTGATCCCATCCCATGGTGAAATGTTGTGTTCCTCATCTGAGTGGATTGGTTGGGAGGAAGGTCAGGAGCTGGAGCTGTCTGGTTGGTTATTATTTCAATGACATCCTGTAATCTAATTATGCCATTGAAATGAGAAATGGTTTCCCTGGTGTCTGATAGGAATTCATCAGGGTTCCCAGGGTCTGGTCCATGGTGTTGCAGGATTTGTTCTGGTGGTTGTTCATCTTTTCCTCATTTCTGGGCGCTCCCTTCAGCCAGGGCTGCATCAATTGTCTGCTTTTCTCATTAAATCATCACGTACTTGGATTCCCAACTGATTTCTCTGACCTTGTGGTAGCAAATAAACCCCAGTGGTCTGATACACCCTATATAACATAGACAGTGACAGCACATGTTGGAGTGGGGACAGGGATGATTCCCCCCACTTGTTTTAGTGAAGTTTTCACAACATTCCCTATTTTCTGTTTTCCTTTGCACCTCAACCAGTTTCTGCTGCAGAGTCAGATATCCTCACAATGGGCTGTGCCTTTATCTGTGCAAATTCCATCTGTGCAAGCAGGCAGAGCTTGGGCCGAGGGACAGAGGGAATCAGCCCAATTCCTCCTGCAGGCAGGAAGCCCCTGGGCCATTGTGCAGGCTTTGGGCCATCAGTGTTAATTTGCATTTCTAAAGCTTCTCTCCTGGCTGCCTGGAAGGAAACTTCTCTTCCAGGGCAGCCATGGGATGGCTCACATGTGGCCACTCCAAAAGTGACATTTTTGAAGAAAAAAATACTATACTATCACTTTACAAGTTAAGGGGGTTACCAATAAAACTCTTAGTTTTTAAAACTGAGGCATAAAGATGAACATTCAAAAACACACACCAAAATTTTGCCATCATAACAGCCACGCACACACATTCCCAAAAAATTTCGAAGCAATAAAGATTTTTTCTACTTCTTGTCCTAAGTCTGAAAACTGATTCTCCCAACCCTGGCCCAGCACTACCAGTCTAAGTAACAATATAGAAGTAGGATTATTAAGGAAATGTATAATAATGGTGTAGTCTTGTCACCAAACCTGCGGGATGAATAAAATCTCTCCGACAATATAAAATCAAGGCATGACTTGAGTCTGGCCAGAATGTGCAACAGAAATCATTAATTCCTCACTTTGGCTGAGTGTGCAGAGAAAATCATTCCAAGACATGTGAATTTAATAGATGTTTCCTAAACTATATACAGTCTGAACCCATAGAAATCCCTTGGTTTAATGTTCATTGGTTTGAAGGTGTGGAGTTGTTAGGATTGGGTTTCCTGTTGCACCCGGATTTCTGTGCCTGTGATGTGAATTAGGTGGGCACTCCTGGATTTCCTGCTCAGCCTTTTCCAGACCAGGTGTCTCCAGCTGTGCCTGGGGCAGTGTCTGGGGTGGATGTTGGTTGATGTTTGCTGCTGGGTGTTGATGTTTTGTTGATGGTCGTTATCTGGGTGGGAATCTTTTGGGCTATTCCCAGTCTGTTGAGATGTTAATTTCATCTCTGCTGAGTGCTGGAAAAGAAACATTAAAACTCCTTTCCCCAAGGTAAAGGCAAACCTAGTGTGACCAGAGAAATAAGATTTGAAGCCATTTTAAAGTTGGTCTGTTTTGCCAGAATCGAATCCCAGGCAGGGCAGAGTGTGAGTGTAATTGAGAGGCAGAGTGGAATTGTCCCGGTGCCTTCCCCAGCAGCTGTGGCGAGGGCAGGCACAGAAAGGGCTGAAGCTGCAAGAGTGAGAGCAAGGATTGTCCCGCAGTGGCTGGAGATGGCAAAGGAGGGTGGCCAGGCCGAGGATTTGAGCAGAGGATCTGTGGGCAGGCCCAGGGGCTTCCCCCGCTGGGGAGCCCTGGCTGCTGCTGCGTTGCCTTCAGTGCAGGCTCAGGGCTGGCCTGTTTAATATTCCCTTGCAATTCAGATTTCTGAGTCTGGAAGAGCCATGGCTGGGGCATCAAGCATTTTATTTTTTCATTTTGTTAAGTTTTATTCTCTTTCTTATGTGCACTCGATAACATTGAGGCTATCTGGGGCTAAAGAAGTGGCAAAATGTGTTGTCTGCAAAAGAGAATCCTCAATCCAGCTCCTGCAATTCCCTGTTAATCCTAAAAACTGCTTTTTAGTCTGGGGAAACATTATTTCTGCGATTCCCTGGACCTTCTCTGGGTCAGTAGAAGACAAAGCTTCAGTCAAAATAGGTCTCAAATATTTAACCATTTTCTCTACCATTTGCCCTTTTCTTTTTTTCCAGGTACTCAAAGCTGCTTTTTTGCCTGAAAATGAAGCCATTTCACAGAGGCTTCCTCTACCTCTTCTCCTTGTCCTCCTGACTGGATCAAGTCATCCACATCCTGCATTAAGCCAGTCCCTGGGGGTGAGGTCAATTCCTTTGATATTTCCTGCAAGGCTTGCCCCAATCAGGCCGGTGCTTCCGTGCATCCCTGCAGAAGGACCGTCCATGTCTTGAGCATTTTCCCTTCTACCTCTTGTTGCCAGCCCAAGGCAGAATTCTGTTTGCATCCCCTGGGCAGATCCCCAGAAAGCATCTTTTGCATCAAGTTGTGAATGGCAGCAGTGTGAGGAGGGCCCCTGGTTGAGGATGGTGTAAGGATCTGAGAGTGTGGGGTGCCTCGGTTTCATCATCTCATTTCTTCTTCTTGGGTCCTGCAGCATTCTGTGGATTCCATTGGATTTCTTGTTTGGCAGGATAGGAGCATTCTAGGGAGCCATCCCTGGCTCCCCAAGCCGTGCCTTGAGCAGGACTCCCAGACAGGCTGTGAGCCCTTCCTTCCCTCCCTTGGAACAGGGGATTGCTTTTCGACACCTCTTGTCCTGGTTGCTTCAGGGAAATTTGGAGAGGCTCCATATCTAATTTTGCCAATTTCCCTGGGGCTGCCCACACCTGTGGGTTCACTTCAGCCGTGGCTCTGCCAGACATTTGACCCAGAGGTACAGCAGAACCAGCCTCTGTATCACCTTTTGCAACATCAATTTGCATTCCCAATTTAGCCATCAAATCCCTTCCCAGTAAATTACAATCAGAAATGTGAGCAAATAAAAATTCCTGCATTTTAAACCCATCCCCCACATCGGTTAATAGCGGCTGAATAAAACACACCTGCTCATCTTTCACATTTAGTGCTTTAATAGTTAAAATATTCCTTAACAATTTTCCCCGCTTAGGTGTAAGATTCTGAGTGGATGGAGAGGCCCCTGTGCCCATCAGGAAAGGTCTCCTCTGGATCCAGCCCCACCCTGGATGTTCCCATGGGCTGCAGTGTGGTGGGTCCCTGGTGGAATGGGAGCTGTGACACCGCTAAGAATCCGTGTCCATCAAGGGCTGGACTTGCTCGTGCTGAGGGTGCTCCTGTCTGTGCTTGCAGTGTCCTTGTGCCCTGCAGCTGGAAGGCTGATTCCTTGCCAGGGGCTGTTTGGGTGGGCTGTCCCCTGGCCAGGAGGGCAGTGCCTGTGCCAGGTGCTTGTGGCCGAGGGTGTCCCCTGGGTGCTGGGGCCCCCTTGGGCCCTGGGCTTGATCCCTCAGGGGCTGTAGGAACTGTGCCATGGCCTTTGCCTTCAGCTTGGCCTTTTGCTCATCCCTTGCTGCATTCAGCTGCTGAGCCTTTGTGAGCAAGTGCTGCAGGGGCTTCTTGTGGCCCTGCTGCAGCCCCCCTCAGTGCCTGTGGGTGCTCATCGTGTGGCAGCTGCTGAGCTTTCTGCAAAATCCTTCCTTTCTGCAGGGACCCAGCACAAAATGCTTAAAAGATCATCTGGATCCTTGCAGGTCTAATCCCCATTTCTGAGCTGTTCCTTCCTGGTGCTGGCTGTGCTGAGGCTCCCCTCCCCAGCCCGTATCCCAGAGCCGGTGCCTGTCCTGCCGCAGTGTCCAAAGGCGGCCCCCCCGGCGGGCAGGGCCGGCAGCTCCACGGGGCCGGGCAGCGGCCGGGGCGTCCCGCAGCCTCCTGGGGGCCGGGGGCCACTGCCGGCCCTGCCCGGGGGGTGCTGGGGTCAGGCAGCGCCCGGCGCTGAGCCCCGGCTGCCCCACAGCCCCGGCCCGGCCCCACAGCTCCCCACAGGCCCCCAGCCCGTGCTCCCGGTGTCGCAGCTCTGCGCCCACTCCTGCTGCTCCCAGCTCAGAGAAACCCCCTGAAATCCTCACCTCCTTCTTTTCCTGTCCTGGAAAACTGGGATACAAAGGATTTGAGTCAGCTGGCAAATTCTGAGGATAAGACTCTTCTGAAACACATCCCCAGTCCTCGGTATTTTTCTCTTTCTCTTCTTTTCCGTCCTCATTTTTCTTACCCCATAGATTGCTCTTGTTACTTCTTGCCTTAAGCACATTCCTGCACACTCCCCTTCAGCCAATTCCTTCCCAGGACTCCAACACCATCCATCCCCTGTTGTCTAAATCCCTTCTGGACTTCCCTTCTTGCCCCCCTGGGTGTCCATGTCCTTAATTCCCTCTGGGAGAATGTGCAAACGACCTCCACATGGTCCCTAGGGACCCTTGAGAGATATTTTGGGGTCATCATCCCTTTGTCCAGGATGCCCTTCTAACATTCCATTTTCTCCCCTCAATGGTCCCAGCTGGAGCCCAGCTGCGCCCCTCCCCCCCGGGCCTTGGCGCCCCCCTTGAGGGGAATTTGGGGAGGTGGGAGGGGGGAGCGCCAAGGCCGGGCCCCCCTGCGCTGTGGTGGCGGGAGCGGCTGCAGTGGGGAGCGAGTGCGGGCGGAAGCGGCCGAGAGCCCAGCGCTGCCCCAGGCCGAGCTGGCCCAGCTCCATCCGTGCCCCTGCGGTGGGATGCTGTGGGAGTGGGGGGGAAGAGGGAGGCGGCAGTGGGTGCTGGGCCTGGGGGCAGGAGGAGAAGGGAAGGAGAAGCAGGGCTGAAGAACAAAATGGTCAAAGAATTCACGTGGAAGGAGAAGGTGGGATTGTGTAGGAGGAGAAATAGTAGGAGGAAGAGGAGTGTGAGGAAGAGTAGGAACACATGAGGTGGAGGAGTAGGAAGAGGAAGCAGCACAAGGTTCCACCCTCCCTGTATGTGCAGTCCCAGGAGTGTTGCCCTGGAGGTGACTGGGGAGGGGATCCACAAATTTGATGGGGCTGAATCTTGGTGTTTCTGAGTTTCATTGGGCTAAATGTTGGTGCTTTGTCTTTTTGCAGGGGCTGTATCTTTCTATTCTGGCGGGGGTCTTGCCAGAATTTGGTGTTTGGGTAGTTTTTGACCAGTGTTTTTATGTTTGGAGGATGTTTTGGCTGAATCTTGCTGTTTTGGTTTGCTACAGACACAAGATGCCCAGTGTCTTTCTGAGATGAACTTGGGCAAGGACGAAACCCCAGTCCAAGGCGCTCTCCTGTCTTTTTTTCCTCCTAACCAGGAATTTTCATTCCCAAACTGTGTCCAGATGGAAGAGGAGGAGGAAAAGCCCCAGAGATCCCGCACGAGGAGGGTCTGCAAACCCAGTCCAGGGAGCTGCGAGGAGGAAAGATCCCCCCAGTGCCAGGAACACAGCCAGAGATCCAGCCAGAGCTCAGAGCTGGGGGAGAAGCCCCACAGGTGCTTGGAATGTGGGAAGGGCTTCAGGTACAGCACCCACCTGATCCAGCACCAGGTGATTCATACCAGGGAAAAGCACTACGAGTGTGGGGAATGTGGGAAGAGATTCAGCCAGAACTCCAACCTTTGGAAACACCAGAGAATCCACACTGGGGAACGGCCCTATGAGTGTGGGAAATGTAGGAAGAGCTTCAGAGAGATCTCCGACCTGATGAGACACCAGGTGATCCACACAGGGGAACGGCCCTACACCTGCTTGGAATGTGGGAAGAGCTTTGGGTGGAGCTCCGCCCTGAGTGCACACCAGCTCATCCACACTGGGGAGAGGCCCTACGAGTGTCCCCAGTGTGGGAAGAGGTTTCAGCGCAGCTCCCATGTCCTCAAACATGAGCGGATTCACACAGACGAGAGGCCCTTCCGCTGCCTCGACTGCGGGAAGGGCTTCAAGCACAACTCCCACCTCATCAGGCACCAGCGCATCCACAGTGGGGAGAGGCCCTACGAGTGTCCCCAGTGTGGGAAGAGCTTCTCACAGAGCTCTGACTTGTCCCAACACCAACGGAGGCACCAGTAAGGGAAGCCCTGCGAGTGCCCCGAGTGCGGGAAGAGCTTCGTGCGCTGCTCCAGCTCCATCCCCCATGGGAGGATCGGCGTTGGATGATCCCCAGTGACCCCCGTTGGGCAGAGCCCTGGTGATCTGTGGTCCTGGTGATCCGTGTTGGGGAGACACCTGGCTGGGAGGCTCCACATCTTCCTGGCTCCCTGTGGGCACCTGGATGAAAGCAGGGGAATGAAAATCCAACAGGATACAGAATGACAATGGGAATTGTTGACTTTAAATCCTCGAGAACCTTTTGCCCCTGCTTCAGGAGCTCTGTGGGCAGAGAAAAGGGGGTGACACCGGGCTTGGGGGGCCCGAGGGGAGCACACACACTCTGTGGGGGGGATGACACCACTCCCGGGACCCCCCCTCACCTTCCTGCACAGGCAGAAGCCGAGCCCCAGTGCCAGGAACACGGAGACTCGAATCGCCGTCAGCCTTGTGCTGTGGGCAGCGTTTGACAGCATCCCTGGGGGGTCTGAAGTGGTCAGGGGTCCCAAAACCTTTCACAGACACCCGAAGCCCCTCCAAGGACCCTTCCAATCTCTCGCAGCCCACCCAGGACCCTCTAAAACCTCTTTTGGAGTCACTAATTTTAAACAATTAAGAATTAGAGAAACATTAGAGATCTTGGCTAGAGATAGGCCTTGCTGGAACTAGTTAGAGTTAATGATTAAGTGAGAAGCAGGATTTGAAATAATGAATCTCGGACTTAGGTAAAAAATTACTTGTCATTGTATGTTTGTTCAGCTGTGCTTATAATGAGAAAAGAGAAACTGATAAACAGGTTCAGGAAGATCACAGACCTTACATCTGGAAACCCATTTAAAAGCCTCCCCAACATCCTTTAAACCCCTTCCCAGCCATTCTTGAGCCCCCCAAACCACTCTACCAGTTTAAACCAGTCTATCTCAAACTCCCTCCCAGTTCCTCCCAGCACACCCCAATCCCCCTCTGGGCCCCCCCAGTGCCTCCCCCGCTGCCCCCGGCGCTGTGGGGGCCGGGCCGTGCCCCAGTGCCGGCTCAGGGGGTGCTCCAGGCTGACGTGCTCCACCTGGCAGCTGGAGCTGAGCCCGCATTGCCGGGGGCGGTTTCCAGCAGCACCAGGAGCTGCTGGCTCCAGTCCCCGCTGGGGAGCACGGCAGTGGCCAGCACGTGGCCCGAGAGCTGCTGCTGGCCCTGGGAGCAGCTCAGCTGGATGTGGGCAGGGGAGAAATCCATCAGGGAGCAGAGCAGGCGGCCGGGGCCGGGCTGGGAGCTCGAGGGCACCAGCGAGATGGACACGCTGGGGGTGATAGTAAAAGGTCTTAAAATCTTAGAAAATTTGGAAACTTAGCAAGAAAGTTAAGTTTGCCAAGCCCTGGGAAAAGTAGGCCCTGGGAAATGTTAGACCTTGTGCTCACTAAAGATCAGTTCAAACTGCACCTGTGTAATCAGTATATGATAAATGATACAATTGTTAGATATGATTAGATATAATTATTGTTTAAAGAACATGAGGAACAATGTTAGGAAGCTGGGGGAGATCACGAGAAATCCATGCTTGGATAAAAACAATGAGTACAATAGAACAATATAAGTTTAATAATTAATATGTAAGTTATATAAGGATGGAGTGTAAAAACATGTTCAACTCAAAACCAAGTCAGGTCAGATTTGGGTCTGTGTACCCCTGATACCCAGAGCTCTTCAATAAAGCACCTGCATATAATCAGTCTGTGATTATGTGTGTTCCTGAGCTCTAATATTTTGGCACCCCAGATGGGACCCTGTGAGTGCTACTGAGCTCGCTCACGACCCGATCACGCTCCAGCCGGCACCGAGGGATTCTCGGGGAGCCCATCCGGCTGCGACCGTCTCCGCTGCTCACAACGTCCCCGGGAGAGAAAGGTAAGGTGCTTTACTTTGGTTTGGGTGCCTGCCAGTTAGACACAGCAAAAGCTGCGCGTGGTTGGGCTAAAGGAATTCCTGTTGGTATTGCCCAGGCGCCGTCTGTCAGACGACTGCGAAAGCGTCGCAGGTTCGGCATTTGGTGTATTGTAGTTGTGACATGGAGCAGGGTTCTGGGCTGCAGTGCTCCCATACTGGGTACTTCTCCTTTGGGGTGCTTATTAGCACATTGGAAACAAGGTAACTTTGGGGAAGAATTACATAAGGTTAAGTTAATTTATGCGAGATCTCCCACAGAAAAAGGACCCCAGTGACCCCATTTCATCTGTTGGTAGCTATAACCCCCTCTTCTCTCTCTCTTTACTTTGTTTTCTTTCTTTCTCTCTCTCTCTCTCTCTCTCTCCCTTTCCTCTATCGCACAACCCTTGTTGTTGGCACAAAAATAAAGGTACATTATTGCTGTTGTTATGATTTAAACTGAAATCCCTTTCTGTCCTTTTTGCACTCTGAGATCAAACAAACCTCTCACGAGTCCCACTCACGTTATTGAATCCTGACATTTAAACTGGAGTCACGGACAGGATTTCTGACAGACAGAAGGGGCTGCAGGTTTGTTGTGCAGTCTGTATTAGGGGAAGGACGTCTCGCTCCAGCCACACCCAGCCCGACACTCCCAAAAGAGTGAGCGGTGTCTAGAAAGCAAGGGGGGCGACTCGAATTTCCCACAAACTGCACACACCGAGGTGAAAAGCACCCCACACTCACTTGAGGGCTCTGTCTGCAGAATTTCACAAAAGATCTCTTAGTGCAAAAGGGCGGGAATGTTTTTGTTCTTGTTGTGTGTATGAATTTTGACTGCTTGGTGTAGCAGAAAGACAACCAGAATTTTAAACTGAAGGAGTGCCTCCCAAGCAGATTTGGTCTTTTCACCTATACAGGGAAGCAAAAAGCTCTGTGTGTGTGTGTATAATTTAAGTTTATACCTCCCTGTAGTGGTTTTTTCCTTTGTAAAAATGAATGAAAACAGCAGTGCAAAAGTTAAAACTGCATTTTATGCATGTTATGCTCTCTTAGCAAAACACAATGCCAGACCTTCTCCAGGAGGGAAAAGTTGGTGCTCAATAATTGGTTTAATTTGGAAAATGTGATTGACAGAGTATGTTCATTACAACATGAAACAAAATTTAAACTGGACAAAAATAAAACTGTACTCTGCTCAGTTTTGGGAGCTTGTCTTACAGCAGCTATAGAAACCCACTGTAAGCAAACAAGTGAAGAAAAAACTACCTCCAAAACCTAGTTAAAATTTTGCAAAAACAATTGGATGAAGAAAGAAGTATGATCAATCTGTTGCAAGCAGCCCTCCATAATAAAATTCAAAAAATGCTGACTTGCTAAAAGAAACAAGAGAGGGAAACCCCTCTCATTAATCAAATTTACCCTCAAAAAGAGCTAACTTGGATAAAATTGTGGGGAACACTGCTGTCCTAGTTTGAAACCTCTAATTAAAACAGAATATAATTATATCAATGATAAAAGTCTTGATCCGCACATAACCACTAAAAATAGAAAAAAGGAAAAAAAAAAAAGAAAAAAGAAAAAAAAGAGAAAAAAAAGGAAGTACAGGCGTCTACCTCACGAGTCAGAGACAGAATACGTATTCCCAGTGTCTCTCACTAGAGGTGATCAAATTTGGTTGAGAGAACGGGAATCCAGTGGGCACTGGGGACATGAAGTCTTCTTAACAGCAGGAGACAGACGTAACCCATGGTCCCTAACTCAGCACACAGCTTATTGGGCAGAGGGGCTTCACCCCTTGGAAAGGGGGGACCCTATAGCTATAGTGAGTACCCCAAACCAACTACTGAAAACATTCACAAAGCTGCCTGCTTGCAAATGATACACAAAAGAAAATTAATTGCTGGCTATGAATCACCAATGTTGTTACCTGTGAAAACTGAAATTATGACCCCTTTCATTCAAGGCCTTCCAGAATCACTTAAACCTACAGCAATTTTCCTCCAAAAACATAGCAGCTATAACTGTGGATACACTAGACAGATTTCTTGGGAACCTGACTGCTCAACCTGGTTCCACTGATCCTGGGTTTACTCCCTTCACCAACCCCTCTCAGCCCACAGGTTCACAATTGTGTTCTCCTGCTAGGAACCATAAAATTTGGACACGGAGAAAAGTTGCAAAAGAGCTAATTAATTACAGAAGAAATTAATTACAGGACCTGTAAAAATCCCAGAAGAAAAATCAGAGAAAGCAAAGGGTGTTAGATACATTGGTTCTCTTAAGGAAAACCCAGAAAAGAGAAAACAAATCTCTAACTGCCCGTATCGGTGGTCACTAGAGATAAAGAAAGGGGTCCCCAGAAACATAATGGATGGCTTATCACTTAAAAGTTGAGTAAAGCAGTTTCTAATTGGCACTGTCCCAGGTTCATTGTATCGAATGCCCCATTGTATAACCCAGCACAGCTCCACAGGCTCTGGGCTGGGAGCCAAAGCAGTCTCCTTCTCAGCTTCTGGGAGTGGAGCCCAAACAGCTTTAGAATCAGGGAAACTGGTAACTCTGCCTCTCATGGGTGAGCAGAGAGGCAGAGGTTGGTTGTATTTAAAATGCTCACTAGAAATAACAAAACTGGAGATGTACTGATTATAACAATAGTGGGTCCTAAACGTGCACCTATTACTTCTGTAGTTAACACTCGAGCCCAAATTTCTGTGTTGACCAATACAGACTAGTACAGGATTTGAGAGCAATAATAGAATAACTAAAGGTATTTAGCCAGTGGTAGCTAATCCCTACGCATTGTTAACATCTGTAAAAGAGAAATAGAAATGGTTTACTGGAATTGATTTAAAAGATGCCTTTTTCTGCATACCCCTTGACAAAGAAAGTAGGAAACTGTTTGCCTTTGAATGGGAAAATCCAGAAAATGGAAGGAAAACTCAGCTCACCTGAACACGACTCCCACAAGGATACAAGAACAGTCCAACCCTATTTGGAAGCCAGCTGGTGAAGGAGCTGGAGATTTGAACTGAGAATGGGCAAGTACCGAGAGAACAATACCTGCTGTTACAGTATGCTGATGATACACTGACAGCTACAGAAGAGAAAACAACCTGCATAAAGGTAACAATTGAAATTTTAAATCAGCTGGGAATGGGAGGATATAAGGTGTCTAAAGAAAAGGCACAAATTGCCCGGCAAACTGTGATTTACCTGGGGTGTGAAATCTCACAAGGGCAGTGTAAGCTGGGTACTAATCGTATTCAAGCTATTTGTGCCATTCCAGAACCCCAGAACCTACATGAGCTGTGAGTTTTCCTTGGGATGACGGAGTGGTACCACCTGTGGATCATGGACTATGGACTAATTGCAGAGCCCCTGTATGAAGCCCAGAAGACACAACCGCTTACCTGGGGCAAACCACAGAAGGAGGCCTTCCTCAGACTGAAGGAGGCATTGACAACAGCTCCGGTGTTAGGATTGCCTGATCTATCCAAAGATTTTCAGCTGTTTGTGCATGAAAGATCACACCCAGCACTGGGAGTGCTGACCCAACATTTGGGAAGCTGGAAAAGGCTGGTAGGCTGCTTTTCCAAACAACTTGACAACGTGAGTGCCGGATGGCCTTCATGCCTGCGGGCAGTTGCAGCCACTGTGATGCTGATCCAAGAAGCCAGGAAACTCACGATGGGGAGACACACAGATGTCTATGTGCCACACATGGTGACCACTGTTTTAGAACAAAAGGGGGCCATTGGCTATCTCCAAGCAGGATGATGAAATTCCAGGTAATCCTGACTGAGCAGGATGATGTCACATTAAAGACAACTAACCTTTTGAATCCAGCTTTGTTCCTAGGTACCACAACTGAAGAAGGCACAACTGTGTAGAGGTAATAGAGTACACCTATTCGGCAAGAGAAGACCTGAGAGACATCCCACTGGAGCAACCAGAGTGAGAGCTATTCACAGATGGAAGCAGCTTTGTGGAGAACGGGACCAGATACGCTGGATATGTGGTAACAACAGTCAGTACAATAGTGGAGTCAAAAGCATTATCACCAAATCCATCTGCCCAGAGGGCAGAACTGGTTGCCTTAACCAGAACACTAAAATTGAGTGAAGGGAAAAGGGTAAACATATGGACTGGCTCAAAGTATGCTTTTGGAGTGGTCCATGTACACAGAGCACTGTAGAAAGAAGGAAGACTACTGTCTTCTCAAGGTATATACATTAAACATCAAGATGCAATTTTGCAATTGATAAAAGCAATACAAAAACCTGAAGAAGTAGCAATTATACACTGTAAAGCACACCAATCAAGAAACTCCAAAATTTGTGAGGAAAATTGAAAAGCAGATTGGACATCTCGACAGATTGCTCGAGAAGTGCAAACAACAATGGCATTGATACCTTTAAAAACTAATGCATCTCAATTTAATTTGCCTCCAAAACTGAAATATTCAATAGAAGATGAGAAATTGGGACATTTGCTAAATGCACAAAAGGATTCAGAAGAGTGGTATGTAACTGCACAAAGACAAATAGTGTTAACCCCCTTGATAATGAGAGAAGTTCTACAAATTAAACATAACAAATGTCATTGGGGTGCAGAAGCATTGGTGAAATTGCTAAAACAAAAATTAATCTCGGTACGGATGCTAACAATTGCAAAATTCACTCAGTGAGTAGACACAGGCATAGGTAGGAAAGATTAGGATAGGAATAGAATCAAGATAACACTTGGCAAGAACCCTCTAGTGAAGTGAAATTTAGGTGGGCCCTGGAGTCTTTGCTTGGTCCTATAGCAAACTATCAGAAGAGAGAAATCTACAAACTTACAGGTCAGGTAGATAAATTAGCAAGAGTGACCTGAGAAAGATTTAAAGAACTAAAGGTACAATTACAATTTACTACTCCTGAAAGAGCATGGAGTGTGTGAGTTTTTTTAAAGGGACGGATTGATCATTGCTGCCTCCACATTCCAAATGTGACTGCAGATGTAGAATATGACATCAAACAATTGCAACAAATAGAGCACGAAGCACAGGAAGAGCAAAAGGATTTGACCACAAGTTGGTTAGGCAAAATCTTCAAAGGGTTAGGGTGGAATGTGAGTTCATGGATTAAATCTATCATTGAGAATGTAATCATCTTACTAATTGTATTCTTAGCAATTTGGTTAGTTTATAGCCTCTTAAAAGGAGAAATACAGAAGAAAACGTCCTGGAACCAGAAAATAATAAAGGCACTGATGTGAGATCCACACCCATCTTCTGGTTCTCCAATTTGTGACAACATCCAGGACAATGCTTACATCAATCAAGGATTCGAAGAACATCAAGTATAAACTCAGAAACAAAGGACTGTATCAAGTGAAAACATTTGCACTTATGGTGAAGTGAAAATGCTTTCAAAGGGGGGAATGATAGTAAAAGGTTTTGAAATCATAGAAAATTCGGGGACTTAGAAAGAAAGTTAGGTTTGGAAAGCCCAGGGAAAAGTAGGCCCTGGGAAATGTTAGGCCTTGTACTTGCTAAAGATCAGGTGAAACTGCACCTGTGTAATCAGTAGATGATAAATGATACAATTGTTAGATGTGATTAGATATAATTATTGTTTAAAGAACATGAGGAACAATGTTAGGGGGCTGGGGAGAATCACGAGAAATCCATGCTTGGGTAAAAACAATGCATACCATAGAACAATGTCAGTTTAATAATTCATAGGAAAGTTGTATAATGATAGATCATAAAACACGTTCAGCCCAAAACCAAGATGGGTCAGATTTGGGTATGTGTACCCCTGACACGCAGAGCTCTTCAATAAAGCACCTGCATATAATCATTCCATGATTGTGTATTCCTGAATGCTAACACCGCCCCTCAGCCAATCAGAGCGCGTGTCTCTGATGACTCATCAGTTGCCGGGCAGATCCACAGAGCCGAGAGCCCCGCGCTGGACTCGGCCTCCCAGTGCCGCGCACTTCATTCCCAGTCCCTCCCAGTGCCACCACAGTCCCGCCCAGTGCCACCACAGTCCCTCCCAGTGCCACCACAGTCCCGCCCAGTGCCACCACAGTCCCGCCCTGAGGCCCCAGAGTCACTCCCACTCCTTTTTAGCCCATTCCCAGTCAATTCCGAGTTCATTCCCACTTCGATCCCAGACCTCCACACTCTCTTCCAGTGTCCCAGTGTCCACTCTCATCTCTTTCAGTGCCACCCCAGTCCCTCCCAGTTCATTTCCAGACCCTCCCAATGCCACATCACTCCTCTCCTCTCTCATCCAGTTCCTTCCCAGCTGATCCCACTCTGTTTCTGATCTCTCCCAGTGCCCCCAGCGTGTCCATCTCGCTGGTGCCCTCGAGCTCCCAGCCCGGCCCCGGCTGCCTGCTCTGCTCCCTGATGGATTTCTCCCCTGCCCACATCCAGCTGAGCTGCTCCCAGGGCCAGCAGCAGCTCTCGGGCCACGTGCTGGCCACTGCCGTGCTCCCCAGCGGGGACTGGAGCCAGCAGCTCCTGGTGCTGCTGGAAACCGCCCCCGGCAATGCGGGCTCAGCTCCAGCTGCCAGGTGGAGCACGTCAGCCTGGAGCACCCCCTGAGCCGGCACTGGGGCACGGCCCGGCCCCCACAGCGCCGGGGGCAGCGGGGGAGGCACTGGGGGGACCCAGAGGGGGATTGGGGTGTGCTGGGAGGAACTGGGAGGGAGTTTGAGATAGACTGGTTTAAACTGGGGAAGGGATTGAGGTGCTTAGGATGGCTGGGAAGGGGTTTGAAGGATGTTGGGGAAGGTGGGATGGGGTTCTGGGGGTCCTGGTGGACACTGGGAGGGAGTTTGGGGGTGCTGGGTGTCCCTGGGAGGGATTTGAGTGAAACTGGAGGAGCTGGAAGGAGATTGGGCATTGGAAAGCAGGGATTGGGATGAGATTGGTTGTGCTGGGAAGAGACTGGGAGGGTTCTTGATGAGTCCTGGTGGGGCTGGGAAGGGACTGGGAGAGGGTTTGGGGGTCCTGGGGCAGTGGGGGGAAATTGGGAGGGGGCTGTGGGATCCTGAGAGGAACAGGAGGGGCTCTGGTGCGTCCTGGGGAGGCTGGGAAGAGACTGGCAGTGATTTAACAAAAAAATTGCGATATTGATCCAGTATCAATATCAATCTGTAATTGGACAAAAAACCTCTCCAACAGTTTAAAGTTACAAAGTGGATGTTTAATCACAGCACTGGGCGAGTGCAGGAGTCACCCCTTAATACACACTGCGAGTTGACAAAAGCTTCCAACGTCTATTTATTTAAAAAATCTTGAATTTCCAAAAGATGAATATATATTATTACTAATACATATTCACAATTCTAACACCTCCCATTCCCCACTTTGGATTAAAATTCACAGTAATGAGTTTAAAAAGTCATTCTGCCTACGTGATGGGCTCCCTAATTTGAGGAGGGGGTGGTTTTGGTGAGGAGGGGTCATCAAGAGATGAAGGAAAACCGCTCTTCCTCACTCTCACCTTTCTACCTTTACAATGGTTGACTTTACAAATGACATTTGGTACAACTCCAGTTTCCTCCCTTGTGACTTTGAAATGGGTTTCCAGATGTAAGGTCTGTGATCTTCCTGAATCTGTTTATCAGTTTCTCTTCTCTCATTATAAGCACAGCTGAACAAACATACAGTGACAAGTAATTTTTTACCTAAGTCTAAGATTCATTATCTCAAATCCTGCTTCTCACTCAATCATTAACTCTAACTTGTTCCAGCAAGGCCTATCTCTAGCTAAGATCTCCAATTTTTCTAAAATACCTGATTTTTTAAAATCAGTGACTCCAAAGGAGGTTTCAGATGGTCCTGGGTGGGCTGGGAGGGACTGGGAGGGTGCTTGGAGGGGCTTAGGGTGTCTGTGAGAAGTTTTGGGGGTCCTGACCACCGCAGACCTTCCAGGGATGCTGTCAAACGCTGCCCACAGCAAGATGCTGATGGGGATTGGAGTCTCCGTGTTGGGCTTCGTCTTCCTGGCACTGGGGCTCGGCTTCTGCCTGTGCAGGAAGGTGAGGGGGGATCCCGGGGGTGGTGTCCTCCCCCCCCACAGAGCGTGTGTGCTCCCCTCCAGGCCCCCCAAGCCCGGTGTCACCCCCTTTTCTCTGCCCACACAGCTCCTGAAGCAAAAGGTTCTGGAGGACATAAAGTCAACAATTCCCATTGTCATTCTGTATCCTGTTGGATTTTCATTCCCCTGTGTTCATCCAGGTGCCCACAAGGAGCCAGGAAGATGTGGAGCCTCCCAGCCAGGTGTCTTCCCAACACGGATCACCAGGACCACGGATCACCAGGGCTCTGCCCAACGGGGGTCACTGGGGATCATCCAACGCCGATCCTCCCATGGGGGATGGAGCTGGAGCAGCGAATGAAGCTCTTCCCGCACTCGGGGCACTCGCAGGGCTTCCCTTACTGGTGACTCCGTTGGTGTCGGGTCAAGTTAGAGCTCCTGGAGAAGCTCTTCCCACACTGGGGACATTCGTAGGGCCTCTCCCCAGTGTGGATGCGCTGGTGGAGGGTGAGGTGAGCGTTGTGCTTAAAGCCCTTCCCACAGTCAGGGCAGCGGAAGGGCCTCTCCTCTGTGTGAATCCGCTCATGTAGGAGGACACTGGAGCTGCGCTGAAACCTCTTCCCACACTGGGGACACTCATAGGGCCTCTCCCCAGTGTGGATGAGCTGGTGTTTTCTCAGGTCAGAGCTCCACCCAAAGCTCTTCCCACATTCCAAGCAGGTGTAGGGCCGTTCCCCCGTGTGGATCACTTGGTGTCTCATCAGGTTAGAGATGCTTCCGAAGCTCTTTCCACATTTTCCACACTCATAGGGCCGTTCCCCAGTGTGGATCATCTGGTGATTCCTCAGGCTGGAGCTGTGGCTGAAGCTCTTCCCACATTCCCCACACTCGTAGGGCTTTTCCCCAGTGTGGATCCTCTGGTGCTCAATCAGGTGGGAGCTCTTTCTGAAGCCCTTCCCACATTCCAAGCACTTGTGGGGCTTCTCCCCCAGCTCTGAGCTCTGGCTGGATCTCTGGCCGTGTTCCTGGCACTGGGGGGATCTTTCCTCCTCGCAGCTCCCTGGGCTGCGTTTACAGACCCTCCTTGTGTGGAATCTCGAGGGCTTTTTCTCCTCTTTTTCCATCTAAACAGTTTGAGAAGGAAAATTCCTGGTTAGGAGGAAAAGGAGAGGAGAGCGCCTCGGGCTGAGGGTTCCTCCATGCCCAAGTTCATCTCAGAAATTCATTGGGCATCTTGTGTCTGTAACAAAGCAAAGCACCAAGATTCAGCCCAGACATCAAAACAATGATGAAAAACTACCCAAACACCAAATTCAGGCAAAACCTATCCAGAATAGAAAGATTCAGCCCCTGCAAAAAAACAAAGCACCAACATTTAGCCCAATAAAGTTCAGAAACACCAAGATTCAGCCCCATCAAAATCGTGGATCCCCTCCACAGCCACCTCCAGGGCAACACTCCCGGGACTGCACATACAGGGAGGGAGGAACCTTGTGCTGCTCCCTGTTCCTGTTCCTCCTCCTCCTGTGGCCCTACTCTTCCTCACACTCCACTTCCTCCTACTATTTCTCCTCCTGTACAATCCCATCTTCTCCTCCCACGTGCATCCTTTCACCATTTTGTTCTTCAACCCTGCTTCTCTTTCCCTTCTCCTCCTGCCCCCAGGCCCAGCACCCACTGCCGCCTCCCTCTTCCCCCCCAGTCCCACAGCATCCCACCGCAGGGGCACGGATGGAGCTGGGCCAGCTCGGCCTGGGGCAGCGCTGGGCTCTCGGCCGCTTCCGCCCGCACTCGCTCCCCACTGCAGCCGCTCCCGCCACCACAGCGCGGGGGGGCCCGGCCTTGGCGCTCCCCCCTCCCACCTCCCCAAATTCCCCTCAAGGGGGGCGCCAAGGCCCGGGGGGGAGGGGCGCAGCTGGGCTCCAGCTGGGGAACGCTGGCAGCTGCGGCTCTGCCTGGACACTGATGAGTCATCAGCGCCGCGCGCTCTGATTGCCTCAGCCCTGCCTGAGCCCTGCGCCTGCACCAAGGGGGGACACCCTGCTCCAGGGGGGATGGCCCCAAAACGGGGGAACCCCAGCAAAGGAACAACAACAAAGGCTCTTTACAAACTGATCCCGTCAACCTCACCGGACACAGGGCCAGGGACGTGGACATAAGGAAGGGACAGGAGGAGCCATCAGCTGCACAAAATGTTGTTAATTGATGACACAGACTGCTGCTCAGCCAAGGTCCTGCTAAATTCATGAACTTCCAGAAGAACAACAAAGACTTAACACAGCCATCAATATCGACAGATATACAAAAGTGGGGTGCATATTAAGGGGGTATGTAGGAGGTGCACTGGGAAGTCTGTACCTCTCCGGTACTTCAGCCAATGGGGAAAGGGAGAGGGAGATGTGACCAAGAAAATTAGGATGAAAAGGAGGCGGTGTCCTCCAACAACAGGAGAAATCTCATTAGAAATGTCTCATGGCCTCACCCTTTTTATGAATGAAATTACTTTTACAGGACTCCTCTGTCTTCCTTGTGGACAGAAACCTCTGGGGATGTCAATTTTTCCACACACCTTGGGGCTCCTCCGCAATTCCTTCCACCGTCCGGGCCGGCGGGCACTGAGTGCAGCTGAAGGTGCCTCACCCAGTTTGGGGGATCGGCTCCCTCGGCTGGCGGCGGCACCGGGGATTGATTGGGTACCCGAGAGTGAGCAGGAGACAGACGAGGGACGGATCAGGGCGGCTCTCAAGACTCGGCAGGGAGAGAGCACTGAAAATCTCAGCAGTGACTACAGTGGCATCTTCGGGGAGTAAACATGGCAGGGCACCCAGGGAGGGGACAAAAGGGAAAGCCACAATGGGGTCCCAGCAAAAGGGATGAGGATCCCAAAATATCTCTCAAGGCTCCCTTGGGAGCATGTGGAGGTCGTTTGCACATTCTCCCAGAGGGAATTAAGGACATGGACACCCAGGGGGGCAATAAGGGAAGGCCAGAAGGGATTTAGACAACAGGGGATGGATGGTGTTGGTGTGCTGGGAAGGGACTGGCTGAAGGGGAGTGTGCAGGAATGTGCTTAAGGCAAGAAGCAGCAGGAGGAATCTATGGGGTAAGAAAAAGGATGATGGAAAAGAAGAGGAAGAGAAAACCACTGAGGATTGGGATGTTTTAAAGAAGGGTCTTATCCTCAGAATTACCCAGCTGACTCAGATCCTTTGTATCCCAGTTTTCCAGGACAGGAAAAGAAGGAGGTGAGGATTTCAGGGGGTTTCTCTGAGCTGGGAGCGGCAGGAGCGGGCGCAGAGCTGCGGCACCGGGAGCACGGGCTGGGGGCCTGTGGGGAGCTGTGGGGCCGGGCCGGGGCTGTGGGGCAGCCGGGGCTCAGCGCCGGGCGCTGCCTGACCCCAGCACCCCCCGGGCAGGGCCGGCAGTGGCCCCCGGCCCCCAGGAGGCTGCGGGACGCCCCGGCCGCTGCCCGGCCCCGTGGAGCTGCCGGCCCTGCCCGCCGGGGGGGCCGCCTTTGGACACTGCGGCAGGACAGGGACCGGCTCTGGGATACGGGCTGGGGAGGGGAGCCTCAGCACAGCCAGCACCAGGAAGGAACAGCTCAGAAATGGGGATTAGACCTGCAAGGATCCAGATCATCTTTTAAGCATTTTGTGGTGGGTCCCTGCAGAAAGGAAGGATTTTGCAGAAAGCTCAGCAGCTGCCACAGGATGAGCACCCACAGGCACTGAGGGGGGCTGCAGCAGGGCCACAAGAAGCCCCTGCAGCACTTGCTCCCAAAGGCTCAGCAGCTGAATGCAGCAAGGGATGAGCAAAAGGCCAAGCTGAAGGCAAAGGCCATGGCACAGTTCCTACAGCCCCTGAGGGATCAAGCCCAGGGCCCAAGGGGGCCCCAGCACCCAGGGGACACCCTCGGCCACAAGCACCTGGCACAGGCATTGCCCTCCTGGCCAGGGGACAGCCCACCCAAACAGCCCCTGGCAAGGAATCAGCCTTCCAGCTGCAGGGCACAAGGACACTGCAAGCACAGACAGGAGCACCCTCAGCACCAGCAAGTCCAGCCCTTGATGGACACGGATTCTTAGCGCTCTCACAGCTCCCATTCCACCAGGGACCCACCACACTGCAGCCCTTGGGAACATCCAGGGTGGCTCTGGATCCAGAGGAGACCTTTCCTGATGGGCACAGGGGCCTCTCCATCCACTCAGAATCTTACACCTAAAGGTGCTAGGGAATATTTTAATTATTAAGGCACTAAGTGGGAAAGATGAGTGGGTGTGTTTTATTCAGCCACTATTAGCAGATGTGGGGGACTGGTTTGAAAGGCAGGAGCTTTTATTTGCTCACAATTGTGATTGTAATTTATTGGGAAGGGATTTGATGGCTAAATTGGGAATGCAAATTACTGTTGCAAAAGGTGATACAGAGGCTGGTTCTGTTGTACCTCTGTGTCAAATGTCTGGCAGAGCCTAGGCTGAAGTGAACCCACAAGTGTGGGCAGCCCCAGGGAAATTGGCAAAATTAGATATGGAGCCTCTCCAAATTTCCCTGAAGCAACCAGGACAAGAGGTGTGGAAAAGCAATCCCCTGTTCCAAGGGAGGGAAGGAAGGGCTCACAGCCTGTCTGGGAGTCCTGCTCAAGGCACGGCTTGGGGAGCCAGGGATGGCTCCGTAGAATGCTCCTATCCTGCCAAACAAGAAATCCAATGGAATCCACAGAATGCTGCAGGACCCAAGAAGAAGAAATGAGATGATGAAACCGAGGCACCCCACACTCTCAGATCCTTACACCATCCTCAACCAGGGGCCCTCCTCACACTGCTGCCATTCACAACTTGATGCAAAAGATGCTTTCTGGGGATCTGCCCACTTCCAGAGGATGCAAACACAATTCTGCCTTGGGCTGGCAACAAGAGGTAGAAGGGAAAATGCTCAAGACATGGACGGTCCTTCTGCAGGGATGCACGGAAGCACCGGCCTGATTGGGGCAAGCCTTGCAGGAAATATCAAAGGAATTGACCTCACCCCCAGGGACTGGCTTAATGCAGGATGTGGATGACTTGATCCAGTCAGAAAAAGAAGGAGAAGAGGTAGAGGAAGCCTCTGTGAAATGGCTTCATTTTCAGGCAAAAAAGCAGCCTAGAGTACCTGGGAAAAAATGCAAACAGTGGAGAAAATAGTTAAATATTTGAGACCTATTTTAACTGAAGCTTTGTCTTGTATTGACCCTGACAGGATTCAGGGAATCTCAGAAATAATGTTTCCCTGGACAAAAAAGTACCTGCAGCAATTCTTAGGATTAACAGCGAATTGTAGGAGCTGGATTGAGGATTCTCTTTTGCAGCCAAAACATTTTGTGACTTCTTTAACCCCAGATAGTCTCAATGGTATGGAGTGGACATAAGAAAGAGAACAAATCTTAAGAAAATGAAAAAAATAAAATTATTGATGCCCCAGCCATGGCTCTTCCAGACTCAGAAATCTGAATTGCAAGGGAATATTAAACAGGCCACCCCTGAGCCTGCACTGAAGGCAACGCAGCAGCAGCCAGGGCTCCCCAGCGGGGGAAGCCCCTGGGCCTGCCCACAGATCCTCTGCTCAAATCCTCGGCCTGGCCACCCTCCTTTGCCATCTCCAGCCACTGCGGGACAATCCTTGCTCTCACTCTTGCAGCTTCAGCCCTTTCTGTGCCTGCCCTCACCACAGCTGCTGGGGAAGGCACTGGGACAATTCCACTCTGCCTCTCAATTCCACTCACACTCTGCCCTGCCTGGGATTAGCTGCTGCCAAAATAGACCAACTTTAAAATAGCTTAAAATCTTATTTCTCTGGTAACACTAGGTTTGCCTTTGCCTTGGGGAAAGGAATTTTAAAGGGTTTTTTTTAAGGGATATTCCACCACTCAGCAGAGATGAAATTAACATCTCAACAGACTGGGAATAGCCCAAAAGATTCCCCCCCAAGATAACGACCATCAACAAAACATCAACACCCAGCAGCAAACATCAACCAACAACCACCCCAGACACTGCCCCAGGCACAGCTGGAGACACCTGGTCTGGAAAAGGCTGAGCAGGAAATCCAGGAGTGCCCACCTAATTCACATCACAGGCACAGAAATCCGGCTGCAACAGGAAACCAAATCCTAACAACTCCACACCTTCAAACCAATGAACATTAAACCAAGGGATTTCTATGGGTTCAGACTGTATAAAGTTTAGGAAACATCTATTAAATTCACATGTCTTGGAATGATTTTCTCTGCACACCCAGCCAAAATGAGGAGTTAATGATTTCTGTTGCACATTCTGGCCAGACTCAAGTCATGCCTTGATTTTATATTGTTGGAGAGTTTTTATTCATCTCGCAGTTTTGGAGACAAGACTACACCATTATTATGCTTTTCTTTAATAATCCTACTTCTATATTGTTACTCAGACTGGTAGTGCTGGGCCAGGGTTGGGAGAATCAGTTTTTAGACTTAGGGCAAGAAGTAGAAAAAATCTTGATTGCTTTGGATTTTTTTGGGAATGTGTGTGCGTGGCTGTTACGATGGCAAAATTTTGGTATGCATTTTTTAATGTTCACCTTTATGCCTCAGTTTTAAAAACTAAAAGCTTTAAAGGTGACACCCTTAACTTGTAAAGAGATAGTATAGTATTTTTTTCTTCAAAAATGTCACTTTTGGAGTGGCCACATGTGAGTCATCCCATGGCCTCCTGGGAAGAGAAGCTCTGTTCCAGGCAGCCAGGAGAGGAGCTTTAGAAATGCAAATTAACACTGATGGCCCAAAGCCTGCACAATGGCCCAGGGGCTTCCTGCCTGCAGGAGGAATTGGGCTGATTCTCTCTGCCCCTCAGCCCAAGCTCTGCCTGCTTGCACAGATGGAATTTGCACAGCTAAAGGCAGAGCCCATTGTGAGGATATCTGACTCTGCTAGAGGAATTGGTTAAGATGCAAAGGAAAACAGAAAATGGAGAATGTTGTGAAAACTACACTAAAACAAGTGGGGGAGAATCATCCCTGTCCCCACTCCAACATGTGCTGTCACTGTCTATGTTATATAGGGTGTATCAGACCACTGGGGTTTATTTGCTACCACAAGTTCAGGGAAATCAGTTGGGAATCCAAGTATGTGATGATTTAATGAGAAAAGCTGACAACTGATGCAGCCCTGGCTGGAGGGAGCACCCAAAAATGGGGAAAAGATGAATGGCCACCAGAACAAATCCTGCAACACTATGGACCAGACCCTGGAACCCAAACAAATTGATATCAGATACCAGAGAAACCATTTATCATTTCAATGGGATAATTAGATTACAGGATGCCATTGAAATAATAACCAACCACACAGCTCCAGCTCCTGACCTTCCTCCCAGCCAATCCACTCAGATGAGGAACACAACATTTCACCATGGGATGGGATCACATTATCTATTAGCAGAAGGAGGCAGAATTTGTGGAAAAGTAAATGATTCAAACTGCTGTTGACAAATAGATGAGAACAGATACCAAAGGAAACAAGAAAGCAGCTCATGAACCAGTCCAAATGAGGAAAGGATGGGAATGGGAAACGTTTTTGTGCTTCACCAGCAGACCATGGGTTAAAGAAATGCCAGACAGAGCTGTCCCCCTTCAAACCTACACCCCAAAAATCCTGTAACTCAGGGATTCCTCCCAGAAAAAAATCTGATAGGATCTCCCCAAATTGAGTGAAAGGGGGGATGGGACCCACAGACTGAGCAGGGGGTCTTGGAACCCCCAAATCCGAGCACGGGGGAGGGGGTTAGAGATTGGAGGGACGATTGGGAAGGGATGTGGAAGAAGAGTAGGAAAAAGAGAGGGCTGAAACCCCCAAAGCGTGGGGGAAGATGCTGGGAAACCCAAATTGCATTGAGAGGGGTCAATGGACTGGGGGAAGGATGAGAAAGGCGGAGAGAGGAGAGGGAAAGGTGGGATGGGGATGAAAGAAATGTGGTTCCCTGTCCCGCAGCACTCGATCCCTGGAGCGATTCCCTGCGGCTTGTGGGGAGGAAGATCCGCATTGGGGGGTCCCCAAGCCCCCTGCCCATCCCAGTGTGTCCATCTCGCTGGTGCCCTCGAGCTCCCAGCCCGGCCCCGGCTGCCTGCTCTGCTCCCTGATGGATTTCTCCCCTGCCCACATCCACCAGAGCTGCTCCCAGGGCCAGCAGCAGCTCTCGGGCCACGTGCTGGCCACTGCCGTGCTCCCCAGCGGGGACTGGAGCCAGCAGCTCCTGGTGCTGCTGGAAACCGCCCCCGGCAATGCGGGCTCAGCTCCAGCTGCCAGGTGGAGCACGTCAGCCTGGAGCACCCCCTGAGCCGGCACTGGGGCACGGCCCGGCCCCCACAGCGCCGCCAGGGGCTGCCAGGACACGGAGGGCATTTGGGGCTCCTGGGCTTAACTGGCAGCCCCTCCTTGAGAACCCCTCTCCCCCTGTCCCAGCTCCCCTCATCCCCCTTTCCCAGCCCTTTCCCACCGCCTCCCGGCCCCGCTCCGCTCACCCCAGAGCTCCTCGCCAGCAGCCGAGAGATGGAGGAGGGAGGGGAAGGAGGAGGAGGAGCGGGAGGAAGAGGAGGGGTAGAGGAGGAGCAGGAACTGCAAGAGGAGCAGCAGAGGAGGCCCCACGTGCGTCCATCGCTCTCTGGATCTGCAGCCCCTTCGCGCCGGGAGCATCGGGCCCCGCATCCCGCAGCTCACCGGGGACGGGAACCTCGCTCCGAATGTCTTAAGCCGTTCTGGCAGGATTTGTTTGAAGGGGAAGGGATATTTGGAGCTCACTCGAAGTATCCTTGGGGACCCCTGTTCCTTTTTCTGGGGCCGGGCCGGGCAGAGCGATGTTTGGATCTTGCAGGACTCCAAAGCTGACCTGAGATGCCCGGTACCGGCAGGGGGAGGGGAGCAGCGAAAAGGGGGGAGCCCCGGGAGTCCCGGAGCCTGAAATGGGGGCCTGGAGAGGGGGGACCCCGAGAGCCGGGAGGGAGTGGGGCCTGGAGAAGGGGCAGCCCGGAGAAGGGATGAGCCTGCACAGGGGGAAGCCCTGGGACACCAAAGTGGGGACCCCACTGAAGGGGAACCTCAGGGAGGGATTTTTTCCTCTCAGTCCTGATGCTTTGGAGATTTTCATGGACACAAGACACCTGATGACTTCTAGAGATGGACTTGGGCAGGAGGAACCCTGAATCCTAGGTGGTCACCCCTTGTTTTTCTCCCCAAACCAGACTTCTCATGCCCAAGCATTAGAGGAATGGAGGAGAAGGAGGCAGAGAGGAAGATGCTCTGGGACCCCCAGGCAACAACAGTCAGTACAATAGTGGAGGCAAAAGCATTATCACCAAATCCATCTGCCCAGAGGGCAGAACTGGTTGTCCTTAACCAGAACACTAGAATTAAGTGAAGGGAAAAGGGTAAACATATGGACTGGCTCAAAGTATGCTTTTGGGGTGGTGCATGTACACAGAGCACTGTGGAAAGAAAGAGGACTGCTGTCTTCTCAAGGCACACACATTAAACATCAAGATGCAGTCCTGCAATTAATAAAAGCAGTACAAAAGCCTGAGCAAGTAGCAATCATGCACTGCAAAGCTCACCAATCAGGAAGCTCCAAAATTCATGAGGGAAATGGGAAAGCAGACTGGACAGCCCGACAAGCTGCTCGAGAAGCACAAACTGCAATAGCATTGATACCTTTAAAAACTAATGTATCTCAATTCAATTTACCACCAGAACCAAAATATTCATTAGAGGATGAGAAATTGGGACGCTCACTGAATGCATAGAATTCAGAAGGGTGGTATGTGACTACACAGGGACAAGTAGTGGTACCCTCCTTGATAATGAGGGAAATTCTACAAATTAAACATAATGAATGTCATTGGAGTGCAGAGGCACTGATGAAATTGATAAAACAAAATTTAATTTCAGTATGGATGTTAAAAATCCAAAATCATTAATGTCAAAATGTGAAATTTGCTTAAAGAACAATCCTGTGGCTAGATGACAGGCACAATTAGGGAAAACCAGGAGATTATTGGCAAGTAGATTTTGTAGAATTACCAAGAACTCGAGGATACAAATATCTATTGGTAGGGGTTGACACATTTTCACAATGGCCAGAAGCTCTTCCCTGTCGCACAAATCAAGCAAAGGAGACAGTCAAGTGGTTACTGCAAGAAATCATTCCAAGATTTGGGGTGCCTCTAGGAATATCATCAGATAGGGGCCCACATTTCACAGCCACAGTAGTGAGGGAGGTGAGTAGGTTACTGGGAATAGCTTGGCATCTCCATACACCATGGAGACCCCAATCCAGTGGACAGGTAGAGAGGATGAATCAGACATTGAAGAGGCAGATCAGCAAAATATGCCAAGAGGCTAAATTGCAGCAGCCACAAGCTTTACCAATAGCACTGCTGAGGACTCGGATAAAGCCTAGAAGCGGGATGTCAGTCAGTCCTTATGAGATATTGGATGGGAAACCATATGAATCCCCTGAACCTAATCCAAATGTACATGTTACAGGGAAGCAAGAGGTGTAGAATTATGTTCTGTCTCTTGGAAAAGCTCGAGCTCGACTTTGGAGCACCCTTGTGTGGAACAGGCCGCTGACTCTTGAGAATCCAGTTCATGACATCCCCCCGGGAGATGAAGTGTACGTTAAAAGCTGGAACGAAGAACCATTAAAAGAAAGGTGGAATGGACCCTATCAGGTACTGTTAACTACCTTGACAGCAGTCAAAGGAGCTGGACTGGATCCCTGCATACATTACACCAGAGTGAAGAAGGTTTCCCCTGCACTGTGGACTGCACAAACTGTAGGACCAACAAAGCTGCAGATAAAGCGGGTTTGATTGTTTCAAATGTCTAGGTTGCTAGTGACTGGAATGGTGATTATTTTATGGCCTTTAGGGCCATCAGTTGGAATCAATGTTACCTTGGGATGTGAAATGCAAAAGGATCAGCTGACAACTCTTCATTTTAGAATGAAGAGGGATGTGGGGGTGCAGCCAGAAACACAAGTGATAAAAGTCTCTAATACTATTCAGGCAGAAAATGGGATGATTAGATTGATTAAAGATTTTGCCAACATGCAAAACAGCAGCAAAATAACTGCCTGTCTGCCAATACCAAAGGCAGCAGGAGACCAAATAAATTAAAGAATTATAACATCAAATTTTCCTGAAATGCAAAAGAATAAAAATGAAAATGTGAGCTGTGTATTGCAAATAGATTACGAGTACCAAAATAAGACAGTGTTTGAAAATGCTGTGAAGCCAAAGTATTCATCTAGATGGGATTGTCATGAAAATGGAGGAAAGTATGAACCAAAACTAGGCTGGTATGGGGGATTAGGGAATTATGGATGGTGTTATGAGAAGATAGCAAAGGTCATTAAAGAAAAGATTCCAGTATCAAAGTGGAAGTGTGAAGGACAGGAAGGAAAAGATCGGGCTGAAGCTTGGGACAGTGCATGGTCAATGAGTGTGCTTCAGAAATTCCAATCTATGGCAGATAGCCCTTGGTGCATTAAGTGGGAAGGCTCTCAAAATGAAACAGATCCAGGGGTATGGAACACTGCAACCAGTAGTAGAATGGAGGCAGACAAAGTCAATTGGTGGGTATGGAACAAAACTTAGGACTGTACTTCTGATGATGAAGAAATAAAACAAATGCCACCACTAGTGGTAGCTCTGCAAACTGGATGTGCCTGCAGAAGAATCAAACATAAACAAGGGGAAATAAATTACAAGACAGGACAAGTGATCCAAAAGGTAATATGTAGCACAAGTACAATTCAGAGTCCAGGCCAATTTGGATGGGCAGCAAGCGATGGCACTTGGACAACACATTTGCCTGTAGGTGAAAAAGTAAAAGAGATTACTTTAGGCCTCCCCACCTTATGCCCAATTTGGAAAAGGTCCCCATTCAAGGGAGAGCATGAACTTCTGCAAATAAGGACAAGATGAGAAGTTCAGGAAAACAAAATTGAAGATAAAGAAAGATGGCAGGAACCCTCCAGTAGTGTAAAATTTGAGTGGGCTCTGGAATCCTTGTTTGCTCCAATACCAAATTATAACAATAGAAAGATGTTGTACAAACTTACAGGTCAGGTAGAAAGAGATTGGCAAGAGTTACCAAAGAGGGATTTAGAGAGCTAAATGTACAATTACAAGCCACAACTAAAATGACCCTGCAAAACAGATTGGCTTTAGATATGTTATTGTTGAAAGAACACGGAGTATGCAGGTACCTAAAAGGACAAATGGATCACTGCTGCATCCACATCCCAAATGGAACTGCAAATGTAGAACACGACATTAATCAATTAAAACAAATAGAACATGAAGCACAGAAAGAGAGGGAAGATCTGACCACAAGTTGGGTAGATAAAATTTTTGAAGGGTTAGGATAGAATGTGAGCTCCTCGATCAAATCTATTCTTGAGAGTCTGATAATCCTACTAATTGTGTTCTTAGCAATCTGGTTAATCTGTGCAGTTCTGAAAGGAGAGATAAAGAAAAGAGTATCCTGGAACCAGAAGATAATAAAGGCGCTGACACGGGACAGAGATGCACATCCGCATTTGTCATCTCCAAGTCCTCCAGAGTGTAACAACGCTTACGACAACTGTGGATTCGAAGATGAACATCAAGTATAAACTCAGAAAAAGGACTGTATATAGTGAAAGCATTACACTTATAGTAAAGTGAAATATTTTCAAAGGGGGGAAATATGTTATTATGGGGTTAAATGCTTCTGAAAATGTTTCTTAAAATCATGTGGAGGTAGGCCACAAGAATGCTTGGTATTAGGGATGGACTAGCAAGCTGAAATGTTTACGGTAATGGGAACTGGTACTTGGGATCTCCAAGATACCATCTCCAAAGATAAGATTCGTACATGTTCGTGCAAGGATGAGTTAAGTCTCATGAAGGAATATAGATAAAATTAATGAAGATTTATTAATGAAGTAATATTGATAAGGTTGTTATAGTGATTACTGCTTCAGCTGAAATTGTAGAAATATGTGCACTTTGGACAAAGACGATGGAGCTAGATTTGGGTTGATGATACCCCTAGTTCCTGCACGCTTCAATAAAGCACCTGCATATATTCAGTCTGTGATTCTGTGTGTTCCTGAACGCTAACAAAGACAGATCAAAAACTTCCAAAACACCAAAAAGCTGATATCCCCCCAAAATACAAAGATTCAGCCCCCACAAAAAAACAAAACACCAACATTCAGCCCAATAAAGCTCAGAAACACCAAGATTCAGCCCCGTGAAAATCGTGGATCTCCCTGCCCGGGCACTCGCTGCATGGGGGGGTGAGGGGGGCAATGAGGCCGGGCCGGAGCAGGGGGTGCCTGAGAGAGGCCCCGAGCCCGGGGGAAGCCCCTGCAGAGCCATGGAAGTGGCTCCTGGCCGGACTCGGGGATCCCCCTGGCGATCCCCGCTGGAGCAGCCTGGTCCTGAGCGACTCTGGCCCCTGGCAGGGACCCCAGGCTGCAGCAGGACAAGGATTCCTGTCCCTCAGGGGGAGGCACTGACATCACCTGACTGTGACCCCCATCCCTGTGCCTCTGGGCGGGGAGGGGGACGGAGAGGGGCACAAAGTTAAGCCCGGGAAGGAGGGAGAGCTGGGGGGAAGATGGATTTCCGTAGGAATTACTTTACTTCTCATTTTCTTGCTCTGACACGTTTGAAAACAAATTCAAATAATTTCCCCAAGTCAGGTGTGCTGTGCCCGTGACCAAGGACTGAACTGTCCCCACCCTCATCCAGACCCCGAGCCTTTCCTTGTGTGTTCTGCTCCCCGCCCGGGACAGGAAGGAGAGTCACAGAGTTTTGGCCTCTTTCCGGCATAGCCCTGCTCCATCCCGGACTCACCCCCAGCTCGCAGCGCCCTCAGCTCCCGGGCACCCCGAGCTCCCGGCGCTTCAGCGCAGCGGCGCTTCCTTGGCCTCCTGCCCGGGCCGGGCCCAGCGCCGGGGCCGCTCCTCAGCCCAGGCTGCCGAGAAATGGCGGAGCTCAGCCCAAGGGAAGCGAGTCCGTGCCGTGTGCAGAGCCCGCCGCTGGCTGCCATTGGCTGCTTCTGCCGTCACTCGTGGCTCTGGCGCGCGCTGATTGGGCAGAGCGGGGACAAGCCCGGCCCCGCTGGCGCCCCCAGGGCGGCCGTGGGGCAGGAGAGCCGCCATTGCCGGAGCGTCTGTGCGGGCCCGGCAGCGGCGGCAGCAGCGGCCGGAGCCCGGTGAGGCGGCGGCGGAGCTCGGAGGCGGCCCCGGCCATCGCAGGTGGGAGCCGCGCTCGGTTCTGCGGGGGCTCGGGGCTCGCTGCGGGCCCGGGAGGTTGTGTAATAAATGGAATTGATTCGTGCTGACTAAATTGTAACTATTTGGAAAATTATTATTAGAAGCAACCAATGGAATCAGTGTTATAAGGCAGATGCAGCCCTTTGCAGATGTTACATGTTAAAATTGAGGTACAGGATGTAGTTTAGAAGATAAGTGATGTCTCATGACCAAAACGGCCTTGAGATGGACAAAATTAAAACCACTTTAAGCATTGGGCCTAAAAATCAGTAAATATCAGACTAATTAGTAGAGTAACCTAACACAACGCTTAGTACGCACATGCAAATCTGTAAGGTTATCCAAAGGACAATGAGGAAGAGGAGAAGCCTTCGCCAAAGACCCCCAAAAGAAGACTGAAGACCCCCTAACAACAAATGATGCATGTGCCTTGAAGGAAAATGACGTAAAATCAGAAAAATTCGAAATATGCGGAAACATATGGGAAACATTCATGAATATGTACAAGCACACAGTATATAAGGTTAGCTTGAAGTGCTTTGTTCTGTACGTGAGGTGGAGTGAGAAGCGCCCCCCGTACCCCGGTTGGTTTTGCTTATGCATTAACCATTTGTAACCACTGGCCAATTATATTCAGACACACACACAAACATATATGTATCTGAATATATCTACTAAATTCTATCTTTCTTACTAAATTGTATTCTTTTGCTAAATTGTATTATTTTATTATTTTGTATCTAATTTATTAAAGTATATTATCAATTAATTAGATTGACTGTTTGGAAATTTGAAAGTAATTTATAACAGTTTGGTGCCAAAACCTGTGAACTCCAATCTAGGGGAAGAACGGCTAATGATGGGAAGGAGCTCCCCACCAATTTTTCAAGGTGGTGCCAAGGTTAGATCGTGCTCCCTTGGAAATAGAAGTTCCACTTAGGATAAAGCATAAGCAGAAGAAGCTGGCTGTAGGAAGCGTGCAGAAGAGCTCCCGTAGAGTGCCGGCCAGAGATAAAGGTGCCTGTAAAACGTCTTGTGCACAAGAAGCGCTGGGCAAACGGAGTGTGTGAGTCCCACGGGGCTGGGCAGGGGGGAGCTGTGTGCCTGTGTGTGTGTGTGCAGTGGCTGAGACGGGGCTGGGCAGCCCGGAGCCACAAAGGGAGTGCAGACCTCCGGCCGTACCGCGTTTTCGGCTCTCCGCGAGGAGACCGGCCGGGAAAGGAGGGAAGGGAAAGAGAAGAACGAGTGAAAATCCCCGGCAGGGACGGGAGGGAGAGTCCCAATCTTAAAACCCACGGGAAAGTCCTCGGGGAGAAGGGAGCGATCTGATCGCTGAGTGAAGTGACTCAGGAGGAGAGTGATCGAGTCAGGTTCAACTTCCTTTAAAAAGAGAAAATAGTTGGGAACTTTAGTACGTAGCTAAGAGGGATTGGGAAGAGAAGTAGCCAGAAATGAGTAGTCGAAGAGGGGTAAAAGAAATTGAGAAAGAGAGGAAATTAGACAGGAAGCGAGTAGTTGGCAAAAGACGGGATAGAGCAAGAGAGTAATATTGAGGGAGGGGGGAAGTTGAAGCACGGAGTGAGTGAGGGGGATCAAGATTCTCCTGGTACCGGAGATTTCTTGCTTGGTTGCTGCCAGAGATGGGTTCAAGGGACAGTAAGTCCTTGAACCCAGGGGCTGGGAATTATAAGGGGAATTCGCAAGAGCCCGGAATATGTGAGAACCGTGAGGGGGTTTCTCAGGAGGGGAGCATTCCTCAGGACAGTCCACTGAGGATGATGTTATGATTTTGGGATACATGGGAATCCAGGAGAGGAAAAACAAGCAGAAAATGATTAATTATTGTATGTTTAAATAGACAAAGAAAATGATCCGAAAATATAATTTGAATTGGCCAAAGTTTGGATCGTTTAAAGATTGGATTTGTTAAGCTTTAAATCAGTATGTAAATTCAAAAGAACCTTTTTATCAAGAAGAGAGCGACTATGCTACCCTGCAGCTTCCCCGGGGTGGGGGGAAAGATAAATTTATTACTAAAACACAAGAAAGCGAGAGTTATCTGTTGTATCCTTTACAAAATAATAAGTAGCAGAAAAAAAAAAAAAAAAGAAAAAAAAAAAGAGGTAAAACTGTTCCTTCATCTAAAGATATTTTGCTGGAAATAGAAACAGCAGCACTACCTAAATCCCATTTAACTGAAAAGTGTGCAGTGCTGGCTGTGCCAAGTGAACTCTAACATATAACACGACTGACCATTTGTTACAACCTGGCATTAATTTGGTTTGGTTTATTATATTTAGACATTCAAAAGACAAATTCTGCCTTGCTCAGAGTCTGTGAAGCACAAACACATTTTATGAATATATAGTATCTAAATGGTGTGTTACAGTTGTGTTATGTGCATTATAAGTGTTAAAAACATGTAGCAGGTTTTTTTTTCACAGAAACTTATATTTCCGTATTTTTAAAATGTTTGTTTTCCAATATTTTGTATAGTAAATATAAATGGTTTTGACTAAATGTTTTATTTATTTAACAGCAAAAATTGTGCTAAAAGAACCCCCTGTTAATTAAAGCTTTATTAATAAATTGCTAACTGAAGTTGTGGAAAAAGTAACTTTTATTGTAGTTGGCACATCTCTGGAGCTTTAGTAGTTTAAATTAAAAGAAAAAAAAAAATAACTGCCTAAGAGAGAGAGAGGTAAGACAGTGCTGTGAAATCTGTGCCATCCTTGAAACAAGCAGAGTTGAAGTGGCTCATAGGAACCTTATGAGGCCAAGGGTAGCAGTGAGACCAAACGTGTCAGTGACCAGACCCCAGGGTATAAACTTTGCTACCAAGAAGAGCGGCACCTCGGCCCTTGGCTGCAGCCCAAGGGGCCTTGAGGAAGGTAGAGAGTGAAAACTCCTGAGGATTATTTTCACTGTGTTCGTTAAGATACCCTTGGCAACTGGCCAAAACCATAAAGCAGGATGGGACAGAATCCAAAAAAATAAGAAAGAAACAAGCGATATTAAAACAAGCAGCACAAAAGCAAACAATGAGCAAACAAACTATGCAAAAACAAAATCACAATAATTCTGATCCATGTGACAAATGCAAACAAATGTGACAAATACAAAAACAAGATAAAATCTATGTTTGTGGCACATCCATATGTTAATGCTGCCTGTTACAATCACAGTAATTTTATAAAAGTATAAAAAAATCTCAGGGAAAGAATTAGAGAAAATTAGTAAGTAGTGTGAACAGTTGAAACAGCAGTATAGCAACTGAGATTGGCCAACCTTAACTAAAATATTTTTGTAAGTTAAATGCAAGAAGTAGTTACAGAACTAAAATTATTTAAATGTTAAATTTGTGAAAGACTTAAAATAGCTAAAAAATAGCTGTGGGAAAGTGAGAGTCTAGCTCCAGACCAATTTTTAAAATGAAATCTTACTCAAACTTCCAAGACATTAAAATAACCTGGAAGATAAATTTTGAATCATCAAATAATTAAAACAGTTTGTATCAGATAACAATACTAAAACCTGGCCACCAAAAACTCCTGCTGGATATTAGAGAATGACAAAAAGAAACTAATTGTAGGATAACCATGTTGATTTGTGCTGGTATAAAAGTTCTGGAGCTAACCCTTACCAATCCATAAGTGACCTAAAATTCTATTTGGAACAACCAGGTACAACAAGTAACAAATGGAAAGCCCCTGATGGAATATATTAAAATTGTGAGTAAAGAGCATACAGTGAATTACCTCAAAAGTGAAAAAGAACCTGTATCTGAAGAGTTATATGACCCTCCTTCTTCGTTATACCGAGGTCCAGGAGCAATATATTAAGAACACCACTTTATGAAACATTAAAGAACAATAAAAGGGACTTGAACCTTGACTTTCCAAAAGCAAGAAGAAACCAGAAATGAAGACAAATGGCCTGCAGAGAGATGACCCAGCCACTTGAGCTGCAGATGGATCTTAGAGATATAGAATCCAAATCTATCTATTGAATCAGTTCATAAAGCTGCAGACAGTAGTTAAAGTTGTTTCAAACCACACCTCTACTGCCCTAAAGCTGCTGGCCAAGCAACATTCACAAATGTGAGCATTTGTTTATCAAAACAGAATTGCCCTGGAGTATTTGTTAGCTGAAGAAGGGGGAGTTTGTAGAAAGTTTAACAAATCTGAGTGTTGTATAAAGATAAATGATTATAGAAGAGACGTCACAAAAATTGCTAAAGATATATATACCAGTTCAAAAATAGAATTTTATTTTGAAGACTGATTAGTGAGATAACCTTTTTAGAAGCACTTAGTGGAAAAAGTTAAAATTTATGGTATAGTGTTTTATATTAAGATTATTGTTTCTATTTTGTATAATTTCAAGCCTTATTAGACTAATCCATTCAGTAATTCAAGGAATACTGAACGAAAAGAAACTATAATAGCTCAAAAAAAAAAAGTTAACTAAATTTGAAAGAGAGTGCAAAAAGCTTGATACAGCATGAAAAATGTTAAAAAATTAGAAATGAAAATAAAGTAAATGCAAGAAATGAAATTATTGAGAAGATAAAAAAATTAAAATTTAAGTTTATGTTTTTTTTAAAAAAAGCACCAATAAATGCAATAAAAAAGAGAAATGGGGGATTATAATAAATGGAATTGATTCGTGCTGACTAAATTGTAACTATTTGGAAAGTTATTATCAGAAGCAACCAAAAGAATCAGTGTTACGAGGCAGATGCATCCCTTTACAGATGTTACGTGTTAAAATTGAGGTACAGGATGTAGTTTAGAAGATAAGTGATGTCTCATGACCAAAACGGCCTTGAAATAGACAAAATTAGAACGACTTTAAGCATTGGGCCTAAAAATCACTAAATATCAGGCTAATGAGTAGAGTAACGTAGCACAACGCTTAGTACACACACACAAACCTGTAAGGTTATCCAAAGGACAATGAGGAAGAGGAGAAGCCTTCGCCAAAAGACCACCAGAAGACTGAAGACCCCCTAACAAAAAGTGAAGCATGTACCATGAAGAAAAGTGACATAAAGACAGAAAAATCGGAAATAAGAGGAAAGTTATGGGAAGTATTAATTAATATGTATAAGCATACAGTATATAAGTTTAGCTTGAAGTGATTTGCTCTGTACATGAGGCAGGGTGAGGAACCCGGTTGGTTTTGCTTATGCTTTAATCATACTTAATTACTGGCAAATATATATATAAATTGTAACTTTTTGCTAAATGATATTCTTTTACTAAACTGTATTCTTTTATACCAAATTACTATTCCATTTACTAAATTGTATTCATTTTTAATTAAACTGCCATTAACCCAAGGGACCTAGCTGTCAAAATTGTAATTTCCTTTATAACAACCGGTGAGGCGGCGGCGGAGCTCGGAGGCGGCCCCAGCCATCGCAGGTGGGAGCCGCGCTCGGTTCTGCGGGGGCTCGGGGCTCGCTGCGGGCCCGGGAGGGGGCGGCAGGGGGCTGTGGCGGGTGGCTTGTGCCGTGGCCGGCCCGTGTTGGCCCTGGGCTGAGGGCGCTGCGGGAGCGGCTGCCCGCGGTCTCCTTGCCGCTGGGGCCTCGGCAGGAGGCGGTGGCGGAGCAGCGCTGGCTCGTCCCGCTTCGTGTCGGGAGGCCGGAGGTGGCTGCGCTGTGCCCGGGACGCTGCGCTGGGGCCGCCTCCGAGCTCCGCCGCCGCCTCACCGGGCTCCGGCCGCTGCTGCCGCCGCTGCCGGGCCCGCACAGACGCTCCGGCAATGGCGGCTCTCCTGCCCCACGGCCGCCCTGGGGGCGCCAGCGGGGCCGGGCTTGTCCCCGCTCTGCCCAATCAGCGCGCGCCAGAGCCACGAGTGACGGCAGAAGCAGCCAATGGCAGCCAGCGGCGGGCTCTGCACACGGCACGGACTCGCTTCCCTTGGGCTGAGCTCCGCCATTTCTCGGCAGCCTGGGCTGAGGAGCGGCCCCGGCGCTGGGCCCGGCCCGGGCAGGAGGCCAAGGAAGCGCCGCTGCGCTGAAGCGCCGGGAGCTCGGGGTGCCCGGGAGCTGAGGGCGCTGCGAGCTGGGGGTGAGTCCGGGATGGAGCAGGGCTATTCCGGAGCGAGGCTAAAACTGTGTGACTCTCCTTCCTGTCCCGGGCGGGGAGCAGAACACACAAGGGAAGGCTCGGGGGTCTGGATGAGGGTGGGGACAGTTCAATCGTTGGTCACGGGCACAGCACACCTGACTTGGGGAAATTAATTGAATTTATTACCAAACGTATCAGAACAAGAAAATGAGAAGCAAAGTAATTCCTCCGGAAATCCATCTTCCCCCCAGCTCTCCCTCCTTCCCGGGCTTAGCTTTCTGCCCCTCTCCGTCCCCCTCCCCGCCCAGAGGCACAGGGATGGGGGTCACAGTCAGGTCATGTCAGTGCCTCCCCCTGAGGGACAGGAATCCTTGTCCTGCTGCAGCCTGGGGTCCCTGGCAGGGGCCAGAGTCCCTCAGGACCAGGCTGCTCCAGCGGGGATCGCCAGGGGGATCCCCGAGTCCGGCCAGGAGCCACTTCCATGGCTCTGCAGGGGCTTCCCCCGGGCTCGGGGCCTCTCTCAGGCACCCCCTGCTCCGGCCCGGCCTCATTGCCCCCCTCACCCCCCCATGCAGCGAGTGCCCGGGCAGGGAGATCCACGATTTTCACGGGGCTGAATCTTGGAGTTTCTGACCTTTATTGGGCTGAATGTTGGTGTTTTGTTTTGTTGTGGGGGCTGAATCTTTCTATTTTTGGGTGATATCAGATTTTTGGTGTTTTGGAAGTTTTTGATCTGTCTTTGTTAGCATTCAGGAACACACAGAATCACAGACTGATTATATGTAGGTACTTTATTGAAGCGCGCAGGAACTAGGGGTATCAGCAACCCAAATCTAGCTCCATTGTCTTTGTCCAAAATGCACATATTTCTACAATTTCAGCTGAAGCAGTAATCACTATAACAACCTTATAAATATTGCTTCATTAATATTGCTTCATTAACTTTGCCCATATTGCTTCATGAGACTTAACTCATCCTTGCACGAACATGTCCGAATCTTATCTCTGGGTGGGTATCTTGGAGACCCCAAGTACCAGTTCCCATTACCGTAAACATTTCAGCTTGCTAGTCCATCCCTAATACCAAGCATTCTTGTGGCCTACCTCTACATGATTTTAAGAAACATTTTCAGAAACATTTAACCCTATAGTAACGTATTTCCCCACATTCAATGTATTTCACTTTGCTATAATAAGTGTAATGCTTTCACTATATACAGTCCTTTTTCTGAGTTTATACTTGATGTTCATCTTGGAATCCACAGTTGTTGTAAGCGTTGTTACACTCTGGAGGACTTGGAGATGACAAATGCGGATGTGGATCTCTGTCCCTTGTCAGTGCCTTTATTATCTTCTGGTTCCAGGATACTCTTTTCTTTATCTCTCCTTTCAGAACTGCACAGATTAACCAGATTGCTAAGAACACAATTAGTAGGATTATCAGACTCTCAAGAATAGATTTGATCCAGGAGCTCACATTCCATCCCAACCCTTCAAAAATTGTATCTAACTAACTTGTGGTGAGATCTTCCCTCTCTTTCTGTGCTTCCTGTTCTATTTGTTTTAATGGATTAATGTTGTGTTCTACATCTGCAGTTCCATTTGGGATGTGGATGCAGCAGTGATCAATTTGTCCTTTTAGGTACGCGCACACTCCGTGTTCTTTCAACAATAACATATCTAAAGCCAATCTGTTTTGCAGGGTCATTTTAGTTGTGGCTTGTAATTGTACATTTAGCTCTCTAAATCCCTCTTTGGTAACTCTTGCCAATCTTTCTACCTGACCTGTAAGTTTGTACAACATCTTTCTATTATTATAATTTGCTATTGGACCAAACAAGGATTCCAGGGCCCACTCAAATTTTACACTACTGGAGGTTTCCTGCCATCTTTCTTCATCTTCAGATTTGTTTTCCTGAACATCTTGTCTTGTCCTTATTAGCAGAAGTTCATTTTCTCCCTTGAATGGGGACCTTTTCCAAATTGGGCATAAGGTGGGGAGGCCTAAAGTAATCTCTTTTACTTTTTCACCTACAGGCAAATGTGTTGTCCAGGTGCCATCGCTTGCTGCCCATCCAAATTGGCCTGGACTCTGAATTGTACTTGTGCTCCATATTACCTTTTGGATCACTTGTCCTATCTTGTCATTTATTTCCCCTTGTTTATGTTTGATTCCTCTGCAGGCACATCCAATTTGCAGAGCTATCACTAGTGGTGGCATTTGTTTTATTTCTTCATCATCAGAAGTACAGTCCTAAGTTTTGTTCCATACCCACCAATTCACTTTGTCTGCCTCCATTCTACTACTGGTTGCAGTGTTCCATACCCCTGGATCTGTTTCACTTTCAGAGCCTTCCCACTTAATGCACCAAGGGCTATCTGCCATAGATTGGAATTTCTGAAGCACACTCATTGACCATGCACTGTCCCAAGCTTCAGCCCGATCTTTTCCTTCCTGTCCTTCTCACTTCCACTTCAACACTGGAATCTTTTCTTTAATGACCTTTCCTATCTTTTCATTACACCATCCATAATTCCCTAATCCCCCATCCCAGCCTAGTTTTGGTTCATACTTTCCTCCATTTTCATGACAATCCCATCTAGATGAATACTTTGGCTTCACAGCATTTTCAAACACTGTCTTATTTGGGTACTCGTAATCGATTTGCAATACACAGTTCACATTTTCATTTTTATTCTTTTGTATTTCAGGAAATTTTGATGTTATAATTCTTTAATTTATTTGGTCTCCTGCTGCCTTTGGTATTGGCAGACAGGCAGTTATTTTGCTGCTGTTTTGCATGTTGGCAAAATCTTTAATCAATCTAATCATCCCATTTTCTGCCTGAATAGTATTAGAGACTTTTATCACTTGTGTTTCTGGCTGCACCCCCACATCCCTCTTCATTCTCAAATGAAGAGTTGTCAGCTGATCCTTTTGCATTTCACATCCCAAGGTAACTTTGATTCCAACTGATGGCAGTGAAGGCCATGAAATAATCACCATTACAGTCACCAGCAACCTAGACATTTGAAACAATCAAACCCGCTTTATCTTCAGCTTTGTTGGCCCCACAGTTTGTGCAGTCCACAGTGCAGGGGAAACCTTCGTCACTCTGGTGTAATGTATGCAGGGATCCAGTCCAGCTCCTTTGACTGCTGTCAAGGTAGTTAACAGTACCTGATAGGGTCCATTCCACCTTTCTTTTAATGGTTCTTCGTTCCAGCTTTTAACGTACACTTCATCTCCCGGGGGGATGTCATGAACTGGATTCTCAAGAGTCAGCGGCCTGTTCCACACAAGGGTGCTCCGAAGTCGAGCTCGAGCTTTTCCAAGAGACAGAACATAATTCTACACCTCTTGCTTCCCTGTAACATGTACATTTGGATTAGGTTGAGGGGATTCATATGGTTTCCCATCCAATATCTCATAAGGACTGACTGACATCCCGCTTCTAGGCTTTATCCGAGTCCTCAGCAGTGCTATTGGTAAAGCTTGTGGCTGCTGCAATTTAGCCTCTTGGCATATTTTGCTGATTTGCCTCTTCAATGTCTGATTCATCCTCTGTACCTGTCCACTGGATTGGGGTCTCCATGGTGTATGGAGATCCCAAGCTATTCCCAGCAACCTACTCGCCTCCCTCACTATGGTGGCTGTGAAATGTGGGCCCCTATCTGATGATATTCCTAGAGGCACCCCAAATCTTGGAATGATTTCTTGCAGTAACCACTTGACTGTCTCCTTTGCTTGATTTGTGCGACAGGGAAGAGCTTCTGGCCATCCTGAAAATGTGTCAACCCCTACCAATAGATATTTGTATCCTCGAGTTCTTGGTAATTCTACAAAATCTACTTGCCAATAATCTCCTGATTCTCCTCCTACCTGAATTTTCCCTAATTGTGCCTGTTGTCTAGCCACTGGATTGTTCTTTAAGCAAATTTCACATTTTGACATTAATGATTTTGGATTGTTAACATCCATACTGAAATTTCACCAATGCTTCTGCACTCCAATGACATTTGTTATGTTTAATTTGTAGAACTTCTCTCATTATCGAGGGGGGTACCACTACTTGTCCCTGTGTAGTCACATACCACCCTTCTGAATTCTTCTGTGCATTCAGTGAGCGTCCCAATTTCTCATCTTTTATTGAACATTTTGGTTCTGGGGGTAAATTGAATTGAGATACATTAGTTTTTAAAGGTATCAATGCCATTGCAGTTTGTACTTCTCGAGCAGCTTGTCGGGCTGTCCAGTCTGCTTTCCGATTTCCCTCATGAATTTTGGAGTTTCCTGATTGGTGAGCTTTGCAGTGCATGATTGCTACTTGCTCCGGCTTTTGTACTGCTTTTATTAATTGCAGGACTGCATCTTGATGTTTAATGTGTGTGCCTTGAGGAGACAGCAGTCCTCTTTCTTTCCACAGTGCCCTGTGTACCTGCACCACTCCAAAAGCATGTTTTGAATCAGTCTAGATATTTACTTTGTTCCCTTCACTCATCTCTAATGCCCTGGTTAAAGCAACCAGTTCTGCTCGTTGGGCAGATGTGTTTGCTGGTAAGGAACAAAGCTGGATTCAAGAGGTTAGCTGTCTTTAGTGTGACATCATCCTGCTCGGTTAGGATTACCTGGAATTTCATCATCCTGCTTGGAGATAGCCAATGGCCCCCTTTTGTTCTAAAACAGTGGTCACCATGTGTGGCACATAGACATCTGTGTGTCTACCCATCGTGAGTTTCCTGGCTTCTTGGATCAGCATCACAGTGGCTGCAACTGCCCGCAGGCATGAAGGCCATCCGGCACTCACGTTGTCAAGTTGTTTGGAAAAGCAGCCTACCAGCCTTTTCCAGCTTCCCAAATGTTGGGTCAGCACTCCCAGTGCTGGGTGTGATCTTTCATGCACAAACAGCTGAAAATCTTTGGATAGATCAGGCAATCCTAACGCTGGAGCTGTTGTCAATGCCTCCTTCAGTCTGAGGAAGGCCTCCTTCTGTGGTTTGCCCCAGGTAAGCGGTTGTGTCTTCTGGGCTTCATACAGGGGCTCTGCAATTAGTCCATAGTCCATGATCCACAGGTGGCACCGCTCTGTCATCCCAAGGAAAACTCACAGCTCATGCAGGTTCTGGGGTTCTGGAATGGCACAAATAGCTTGAATACGATTAGTACCCAGCTTACACTGTCCTTGTGAGATTTCACACCCCAGGTAAATCACAGTCTGCTGGGCAATTTGTGCCTTTCCTTTAGACACTTTATGTCCTCCCATTCCCAGCTGATTTAAAATTTCAATTGTTACCTTTATGCAGGTTGTTTTCTGTAGCTGTCAGTATATCATCAACATACTGTAACAGCAGGTATTGCTCCCTCAGAACTTGCCCGTTTTCGGTCCAAATCTCCAGCTCCTTCGCCAGCTGGCTTCCAAATAGGGTTGGACTGTTCTTGTATCCTTGTGGGAGTCGTGTCCAGGTGAGCTGAGTTTTCCTTCCATTGTCTGGATTTTCCCATTCAAAGGCAAACAGTTTCCTACTTTCTTTGTCAAGGGATATGCAGAAAAAGGCATCTTTTAAATCAATTACAGTAAACCATTTTTATTTCTCTTTCACAGATGTCAACAATGTGTAAGGATTAGCTACCACTGGGTAAATATCTTTAGTTATTCCATTTATTGCTCTCAAATCCTGTACTAGTCTGTACTCACTATTTGGTTTCTTCACTGGAAATATTGGTGTATTAAATTCTGATTCACATTCTTCTGAAATTTGGTACTTCAAAAACTTTTCAATAATCTTTACTATTCCTTGCTGTGCTTCTGGCTTTATGGGATACTGTTTAACCTGGACAGCTTTTGCTCCTTCTTTTCATTCTACATGTACTGGTTGTGCCAACTTAGATTTTCCTGGTATGTCTGTTTCCCATACAGAGGGAATTACTGCATCCTCTGCTTCCCGAGGGATAGTAGGGACTGGTTTTTCTTTTATCATTAAGATTTGTCCTGTCTTTGATTCAGGTATTTTCATTAAAAGCTCCCCATTTTTAAAAGTTATCACTGCATCAAGTTTTGCTAATGAATCTCATCCTCAAAGTGGAATTGGACACTCAGGCATATCTAAAAATTCATGTGTTAACACTTTGTTTCCAAAGCACAAATCCAGGGGTTGCAGGAATGGTCAATTCTCTTCCTTCCCTGTGTCTCCAACTATTGTTGCTGTTTTGTCTCCAGTTTGCCCTTTTAGATCATTTAGCACAGAATATGTAGCCCCCGTATCCACCAGAAATTTTACTTCTTTATCTCCCAATTGTATAGTTACTAAAGGTTCTTGTATTGGTTTTTGTTCTGATTCTAGTCAGCTGCTGTATTCCCCCAGCACCATTAATTTGGAAGCATCTTGATTCTGGCTGAACTGCTTGCCCTGGTTAAACCAATTTGGGCATTCATTTTTCCAGTGCCCCTCTTGTCTACAATAATCACATTGATTTAACCCCAGTCTTGGCAAAACCCATCCCCCTCGTCCTCTGCCAAGTCCGCCCCTCCCCAGTCCACGACCACCTCTGCCGCATCCTCTGAAACCTGGATTCTCTCTTCCTTGGATCACTGCCAAAAGATTTTGCTGCTGCTTTTTACTAGCTTCCTTTTCCCTGTTACTGTATACTTTCCAAGCCACTTCAAGTAATTGATTCAAATTCCTTGAATCTTCTCCTTCTAACTTCTACAATTTTCTCCTAATATCATCCTGCGACTGCCCAAGAAAAATGAACACAAGCTGAACATTCGCTTGTTCTGTTTCTAGTTGAAGACCTGTGTACTTTCTTGCTGCCTCCTTAAGCCTTTCCAAAAATGCAGCAGGGGATTCTTTCTTTTCCTGTCTTATCTCATACAATTTAGACCAATTCATAGCCTGTTGAGGCTTTTGCAGGTGTGCTTAGCTTACAGCCTCTTTACAGAGCATGCTGACCCTAACAGTGAGCTGCCAAAGAAAACAAAGTGATAAATATTCCTGCTTGTTGAGCAAGAACAAGGATCAAACAAAGGTCTGCAAGCATCTAGTAGTTTGCTTTAAGATAAGGGTAGTAACGTGTTTAGAGAAGAATGAAAACAGTGTTATAAACTAGAGCTGTAAGTTTGTATTCTATTTTTAGATGCTTGGCAAAAACTATATAAGTAATGCAAGAGCAAAAAATAAAGGTCTCAGTTCCACATCACATTGGTGTGCTGTCTGATTCTTGCCTTAAGATTTGACTTAACAATAGCCTTAGGTACAGCATTCCGAACCCCTGTCTGGAGCCACTCTTGATATCTCTTCAGCCTCCGCATGTCCCCAAAGGCATTGGGATCCCACCCTGGATCCTCGGTTGGAAAGTTCTCATCTAAAGTCGCCATCACCAGCCCAGTTCTGAGATCTTCTCTCACCTTCTCCTTGGCTGCTCTAAGCACCATCTCTTTCTCAGTAGAGTCCATTAAATTCTCCAGTATTACTTGTATATCATCCCAGTCTGGATTCTGAGTTTTCATAATCACTTTTACCACCCCTGCTACTTTATCAGGATTTTCTCTCTAAGTTCCAGCTGATTGTTTCCAAATTATCAGGTCTGCAGGTGAAAAAGGAACTTCCACAAACACCAGCCCTTCTACTCCTATTCCTTGTCTCAAGGGGGCAATCACAGTCCGCCTTTGTCTGCCCAAATCTTTTCCCATTCTATCCAGAACCAGAGCAAGCTGTGACCGAGTCCTATGGGATACCGGTGTCGCTGATTTATTATCATCACCCCGCTACTGCTATCTTCCTCCCCAGCATTTTTAACATTTCCTTGTATCACAGGTAGATTTTGATCATCTCCTGGAGAAGAAGGATCAGGTGAAGGCGGTAGAGGAGGATAAAGAGGGCAAGGTGAAGTGGGATTAGGCGAGATAGGGTTAGGTGAAATAGGATTGGGTGAAGCGGAGGCAGACAAAACAAAATCGGGTTCTTTTGGTTCTGCTGAAACCACTTGTAAATCAAAATCCATCTCTTTCCCCTGAAGCAAACTTTCTTTTAATGCCAGGTGCTCTAAACAACTTTTTCCTTTTACACAAACCTCACATTTGTCACTCACACGTGCCTTAACTGCCATCAATCCACACTGAGCCTGCCATTCTGGCTTGTCTCGCAAATAGGAAAACAAATCAACGTACGGAACTTCATCCCACTTTCCCTCTGGCTTACAGAACAACATCAACTGTAAAATGGTGTTGTACTGCAAAGATCCATTTCTCGGCCACTTTTCCCCACTGTCCAGGTCATATCCTGGCCACCATGTATTACAATAATCAATCAACTTTACGTAAATCTTGCCCAAAGTTACCCTGTTTCCAATGTGCTAATAAGCACCCCAAAGGAGAAGTACGTGGTATGGGGGCATTGCCACCTCAAATCCCTTTAAGCTTCTCCATGTTACAGTTACAATGCACCACACACCACTGCTGCCCAACCTGCAACGCTTTCACACTTGTCTGACAGACGGCGCCTGGGCAACACCAGGAATTCCTCCAGCCCAACCGTGCAAAGCTTTCGCTGCGTCTTCTCGGCAGGCACCAGAGCAGAGCGAAAAGCACCTTACCTCTCTCAGAGGGACGTTGTGAGTGGCGGAGACGGTCGCGGCCGGATGGGCTCCCCGAGAATCCCTCGGTGCCGGCTGGAGCGTGATCGGGTCGTGAGCTCATTCAGCAGCACTCACAGGGTCTCATCTGGGTCACCAAAATGTTAGAGTTCAGGAACACACATAATCACAGACTGATTATATGCAGGTGCTTTATTGAAGTGTGCAGGAACTAGGGGCATCAGCAACCCAAATCTAGCTCCATCGTCTTTGTCCAAAGTGCACATATTTCTACAATTTCAGCTGTCGCAGTAATCACTATAACAACCTTATCAATATTGCTTCATTAATTTTGCTTCATTAACTTTATCTATATTGCTTCATGAGAGTTAGCTCATCCTTGTACAAATATGTACGAATCTTATCTCTGGGTGGGTATCTTGGAGACCCCAAGTACCAGTTCCCGTTACTGTAAACATTTCAGCTTGCTAGACCATCCCTGATACCAAACATTCTTGTGGCCTACCTCTACATGATTTTAAGAAACATTTTCATAAACATTTAACTCCATAGTAACATCTTGATGTTTGGAGGATGTTTGGGCTGAATCTTGGTGTTTTAGAGATTCTTACAGACTCAAGATGCCCAGTGACTTTCTGAGATGAACTTGGGCAAGGAGGAATCCTCACCCCAAGGCGCTCTCCTCTTGTTTTTTCCCCAAGCCAGGATTTTCATTCCCACATCGTTGCCAGATGGAAGAGGAGGAAAAGCCCCAGAGATCCCGCACGAGGAGGGTCTGCAAACCCAGTCCAGGGAGCTGCAAGGAGGAAAGATCCCCCCAGTGCCAGGAGGGCAGCCGGAGATCCAGGCGGAGCTCAGTGCAGGGGGAGAAGTCCCACAAGTGTTTGGAATGTGGGAAGGGCTTCAGAAAGAGCTACCACCTGATCCGACACCAGGTGATCCACACTGGGGAAAAGCCCTATGAGTGTGGAGAATGTGGGAAGAGCTTCAGCCACAGCTACAGCCTCATGCGGCACCAAATGATCCACACTGGGGAAAAGCCCTACGAGTGTGGGGAATGTGGGGATAGGTTCAGCTGCAGCTCCAACCTAAGGACACACCAGAGCATCCACACTGGGGAAAAGCCCTACAAGTGTGGGGAATGTGGGAAGAGGTTCAGGTACAGCTCCAACCTGAGGAATCACCAGAGGAGCCACACAGGGGAATGGCCCTACACCTGCTTGAAATGTGGGAAGAGCTTTGGATGGAGCTGTGAGCTGAGAAAACACCAGGTCATCCACACTGGGGAGAGGCCCTACGAGTGTCCCGAGTGTGGGAAGAGGTTTCAGCGCAGCTCCACTCTCATCAGACATGAGCGGATTCACACAGGTGAGAGGCCCTTCCGCTGCCCCGACTGCGGGAAGAGCTTCAACCGCAACTCCACTTTTGTCAGGCACCAGCGCATCCACAGTGGGGAGAGGCCCTACGAGTGTCCTGAGTGTGGGAAGAGCTTCTCACAGAGATCTAACTTGACCCAACACCAACAGAGGCACCAGTAAGGGAAGCCCTGCGAGTGCCCCGAGTGCAGGAAGAGCTTCGTGCGCTGCTCCAGCTCCATCCCCCATGGGAGGATCGGCGTTGGATGATCCCCAGTGACCCCCGTTGGGCAGAGCCCTGGTGATCCGTGGTCCTGGTGATCCGTGTTGGGAAGACACCTGGCTGGGAGGCTCCACATCTTCACGGCTCCCTGTGGGCACCTGGATGAACACCAGGGCAGGAACATCCATTGAGACGCAGACCAATAGTGGGAATTCCTTTGGGAGAGCAGATTTGTTTACTTTCAATCCCAGAAAACTGTTAAAGCTAATGGAACTCACCAGCCCTATTTGTTACACATCAACACCTCTCCTTCCTTTTCTGGAATTTGACACAAACTTATAGTCAGTAAGTTCTGCAAGTGCTCTTGCTGCGTGAGGCCACATTGTGTCTTTCATTTAGCAATTAATGAAGCAAACACAAATTGCCTACTGAGACCCTTCTGCTCCCTCCCAAATCACTACTCAAGAACAAGCCTCAGGCACATGCCCATAGTCCCTCTCTGCCAGCAGCTCCGAGCTGCATTGCACAGTGCTTGCTGTGTCCCAGAGAGCACAAAGCAGGCTGGCCTGGTGCCCCTGAATATTTCTGCAAAACCCTCTGCATTTCACACCTTTGCTCTGGCTCAGTGCAGAGCTCCAGGATTGCAGGCACTTGGTCCCAGAGCTGTGTGAGGCACTGGCTCATGCAGATGTGCCCTGACTTGCTGTCACTGCCTCACGCTGGCCTGGGTTCCCCTGGCAGAAATGCCATGCCTGAAGGACACTGCCCTGTGCTGGAGCCTGCGGAGCAGCCCGGCTCCCTCCCCCTGTGCCCAGAGTGCTGCACACACTGCTGACCATTGCCAGGAGTTCCAGGGCAGGCGGCAGAAGAGCAGGAATGGTCAGGCAGGGCACCAGCCCTGGGCTGCTCTTTGCCTTTCTCTCCTCCTGTGCAGACTCCAGACAGCCCATGGCACCAGTGTGTGCTGTGCCCACCACGGCGCCGCTTCCCCTCAGGAGCAGCCAGCTGCCAGCTTGGCTCTGAGAGCGGAGGATTTGCCTGGTGCCAGCAAGAGGCAGCCAGGGCCAGGCTGCTGCCTCTTGCAGCTCCAAGGGCCTCCTTCCAGCCTGCCTCTGCCGAGGCTCAGGCTTCTCCGGGCTCTGCCAGGGCTCTGCTGGGGCTCCAGCCTGGCCAAGGCCGGGCCCGCTCTCACCTCACAGTCGCTGACAGCTCTGCACCACAGGAGACCTTGCACAGCATCCTCACTGCTCTTTCTGCTTTCTCTCTTCAGCCAGACTCTCCTCCAGCCAAAGAGATTGCACTTAGGGATACAAATCCAAGTGGCAGGAACCCAAATGTTCTCGAGTCACATCTGCACAGCCTGCATCTGCACAGGATGTTTGCGTTGCACCGCTCCTCCTTTGGTTTTTCCTGCAAATGCCATTGCTGTTTCTGCCTCAAATAGAAATGCCACAGCTGGGCAAAACTTGGCCAGTTGGCCATATTCCAAAGGCAGTGTGGTCTGGAGAGGATGAATGAAGAGGAGCCTTCCCCAGTTACAAACTGTACCAAAGACGCCATCAATGTCACTTTCCACCTTGTCCTGGGGTGACTTTATGATACTGGTATCCCCAGTCGCCTGGTTTATGTTGCATATTAAGTTCTGCACCTTTAAGACTGGCTCTGAGAGTGAAGGGGAGAAGAAGAAGCGCGCACTTTGTGTTGAAATAAAACATCACTCCCCTGTATCCTGCTCCTGGACTGTGGTGTCTGCAGCACGGACAGACAGCAGGACAGAGCTTCTCTTTGGCTTTTAGTTAGTTTTAGCTAGCTGAGGCAGAGGAGTTCCCTGGACTTTTTTTTCCTTTTTTCTTGGATCTTTGCAAACCTGCTCTGGACTGAAAAACACCCTGACAAACCCCGGGAGCTCATGCCTGTGGCCCACCGGGGCCTGGGCCTCGGCACTATCCAGTGCCGGAGGGACTGATAAGAACCTGAGTGGGCTGAGCTATACCACATGAAATCCATCCATCTTCCTGGATTTACCATTTCATCGAACAGTGAGAGGTTTTATTGTTTAATATTATTCAATTTCTTTTAAATAAACAGGTTTTTTCCACTTCTGTCCAAAGAAATCTCTTTTTTTCCTGAACTAGTTGTGGGGAGGGATCGTTTGAATTTTGCTTTCCTGGGGGAACCCCATTTAGAGGTTCTCTCCCAAATTTGCCCCAAACTAAGACAAATACAGTTCTTGGTGCCCAACACATGGGTTGAGAAAGTGGAAAAACCTTTACTAATTATTAATTGTATTTTGGTTGTACTTATTATGTATTGGGATAAAGCATTCAGTAGCCATGTTGTTGGAATGTATAATGTCTCTAGGGATGGAGGCCTTCATGTGGATCTGGTCCCTAGACTTTTTTGAGGTTTTAATACCTTTCTTTTGCCTTTTTTACAGTAGAGGGGCACGGATTAGAATGGTTATTGTGCTGGGCTCGGTGATAATGATTTATAGGAAGTTCATAAAAGTACTGAAGTTTCTGCCAGGTATGTTTGGTTCTGGGTGCATAGCCATAACCAGGAGCACACCAGTAACGACTCTTCTTCTATATTTTTTCATTGCATTGGTCAGATATATATTCATAACATTTATACATAATCAAACATTGCTTTGAACTCATTTACATGTTGCAGGAATTCTTCACCTTGGTTTGACCCCTGACCTGCCTTTTTAGAGTAGGAGCAGTAATCGTGGATTGTTGTTGAGGGTTGTGTGTCACTCCCTCACAACGGCCCCGTTCCGTGCTTGCAGCAGGAGACAGGTACTGATAGCCCAAGGGTCAGTGGCACGGGTCCTTATCACATCTGTTCCTTAAATGTTATCTGACCGTGCAGACAGTTTTAGCTACTTCCACAAGTACTTTAAATCACCATCAGCTATTTCAGAAATATATGAGTTATTCTCATTATTGTCAGTTAGTTACAAAAATAAAAGCATTTGTTGTGATACCACAGCTACTTCTGCCAAAGTTAACATTATATTGCACAACACATAACATACATCTTAATATTTTGTAAAAGCCAAAACTATAATATATGTTTATCACACTGTTCACAAACTAAAATATCATCCATAAATGATGTCCTGAGAATATGAGCTACACAGGGGCCAGGGCATGGGCCACAAAAAACTGACAAATTCTACTATATCAAAAGCAGTTAAAAGTGATTACAAACTGTGCTATATCAAAATCATTGTGATTATAATAATTTGCAAAAGCCAACACATAATAGCAAAGGCCAACAACAACATAGTTATTTATCACAAACACAGGGCAGGTTTTTCCCTTGCATGGAGCACTTGGGCCTTCCCCGGGCCCCTTCTGCCCTCCCGCAGAAGCAGAGGCATTTTCCAGCGCACACAGTTTGTAAGCAAGAGCCGGCTGCAGCCCAGGAGGCTCCAAGCGCCTCCTTCCAGGCTGACTCTGCAGATGCCGAGGCTGCTCTGGGCTCTGCCAGGCTCTGCTGGGGCTCAGCTCTGGGCGAGGCTGGGCCCGCTCTCCCCTCGCAGTGCTCCGGGCAGCTGAGTCACAGCGGGAGAAGGACAGGACACCTCAGGGGACTTGAGCTTTAACAGAGATTTTATTCAAATAACTGCCATAACAAACAGGCTGTCCTAACTACCCTAACTAACTCACAGTGCTAACTACCATAACTAACTACTTGTCCTAACTACTGTAACGAAAAGCTGGCCTCCAGGACTTCATCTCCTCTGCTGCTCCCTCAGTTGCTTTGCTGCAGTGATCAGAGGGGTCAGGCTGGAGAGAGGCTTGGCTGATGACAAAAATGGGTGCTGCCCAAGGGATAAAAAAGAAAGAAATGAACTGTTACTTTCCAGACTCAAGTTCCTCACAGGCTCTGTTGCTACAGGACAAAGGGGAATGGTTTGAAAGTCAAGAGAGGGAAGCAGGCTCAGGTTAGATCTAAAGAAGAATTGCTGTAGCAGGAGAGTGGGGAAACACTGACAGAGGGATCCCAGAGATGTGGGAGGTGCCTCCTCCCTGGAAACATCCAGGCTCAGGTCAGGCAGGGCTCTGAGCCACCTGATGTGCTTGAAGATGTCCCCGCTCGTGGCGGGGCACCAGGTCCAGATGAGCTCGACAGGAGCCGGCCAAGCCAAAGCAGGCGAGGATTCTGCTTGCTTTGCGTGTGAAAAGCAGCGGGACTGGAGATGATGGGGGGGGGGCCCCACAAGAAAAGCCCTCCCTGGCGCTGCCGTTTCCCCCGCAGCCACTTGGCATTCACCTGCAGCAGCTCCTGGGCAGAGTAGCGCCGCTCCTCGTCCGGCTCCAGGCTGCACTCGAGGAAGTCCCGCAGCAGAGCCGACAGGCGCCTGGGCTCCTGCAGCTGCGGGGTCCCGTTCTGCCGGATCAGAGCGCGAGCCTGCAGGAAAAGCAAACACAGCGCTCTGACAGCTTCCTCCACACCCACAAGTGCTCACATCCAGCCCGCTTGCTCTGCCCCAGCTCCCCAGGCACTTTCCTCCCTGGCAGAGATGCTGCTGCTCACAGCTCATTCTTCTGGGCCAGCCAAAAAACCCAAACCCTGGTGCAGCCACAGCCATTGCAACATCCAAATGATCTTGCCTTCAGAGCCGATTGCATTGGCTGACTTTGTCAGTAGGAACCTCCATCAGAAATAGCCCATTTTGCTTCTCCAAATACAGGCACCAGCTTTACAGGCCATTTTCAAGAGTCAGTGTGATCTGCCTGTGTTATTTCAAGGGATTCTTACATCAAATGCATCTCTGCAGTGCCACTGACACTCAAGTAAAAGCATTCCTGATGCCCCATGCCAGAAACTGCTAGGCAAGAACAGCAGGTTTGTGTGGCTGAAAGCTCAGGCTTGGTGACACAGAGAAAGTAGCTTGGACTAGGAAAGAAATATGTTAGACTGTGGGGATGTTAAACAATCATCTTCATGTTTTAGACAAGTTTCCCAGTGAGAAGAGCCAGGGGGGAGTTCATCTCACAAAACCTATTTCAGAAACTTCTTCAGAAAACTTGTTGGGTTTGGGTTTGGGTGTTGGGGTTGGTTTGTGGTTTTGTACAAGACAACATTAGAGCTGATGCACTTGCTTCATGTATTTGGGTCATCCTCACAAGAGCTGCAACAACTTAAATCCCAAAGCAAATTGTTGCTGGAGACTGCAGAATATTTGTCTGTGTTCAGGCTCAGGTGCTGTGGGAATTCCCTTCCCGATGTGCAGAAACCTCCAGCTGCTCCTCCCAGTGCAGGGTCACCCTGTGCTCACAGGCCTCTGCAAAGCCTGGAGAATTTGCCTCTTACCATGGCCCCCGTTTGCTGGAAGTAAGGAGGTTCTCCTTCCACCATCTCGATGGTCACAATGCCAAAGGACCAGATGTCCACCTTGGGGCCGTAAGGAGAACTGGTCACAACTTCTGGGGCCATCCAGTGAGCAGTGCCCACCATGGAGCTGCACTGGTCCTGCTCAGGGCTGAGCTGAGCGCAGAGGCCAAAATCAGCTGAGGACAGAAACAAGCACTGTCAAAGGCAGCTGCAATGAGGAAACCAAGCACAAAGATTCCCCACTCTCAGTCTGAGAATGCAGTGCTGAATCCAGCTGGAAAAGTCCTCAGGGCTGGAGGCAAGGAAAGATGGAACTGGACCCTTAAAGAAGCCCTCAGCTTTCATGCTTGGCTTTTACTGATTTCCTTTGAAGCTTTAGATTGCAACTCCTGCCCCTCTGGGAGGGCCATACCCAGAGCAAAGGCACTCCTGACACCCTGCTCCTCTCCTGAGCTCTCTGCACGGGGCAGCCGCTCTCAGCTGGCAGCAGGGCCCGGGCAGTGCCACCAGCAGCACTTGTGGGGCTCTGGCCCTCACTGGGAAGCAGCCCCACAGCCGCACCCCGGGAGCGCCGTGCCTGGCCAGGAACACCCACCCAGCTTGACAGAGCCGTCCATTCCCAGAAGGATGTTGGAGCTCTTCAGATCTCTGTGGATCACCCGGATGGAATGGAGGAAATCCAGACCCTGCAGACACTGAGAGACAACAAGAACCACGAGGGAAAAAATCAGTGGCCGGAATATATCACACAAGAAAGGACAGTTTAGAATTCTGCCAGCAGCAACTTTGCTCTGACAGCCCAGGAGTGCAGTGCAGACAAGCTCCAGGCAAAAGGTTCAAGACAAAGCTGAGAGCAGCAAAATCAGATCCAAAAAAGACAGAGAGTACCACAACAGCAGGAAAGAAGACAAGAACAGAGTAGAAATGCAGTGATATTTGCAGGCCATTCACTTCAGAGGCTCTTTTCTCTCCAGCTCATAAAAACAACACAGAAACAAAGACCTGAGCATGGAGCCACCCTGTTCTCACAGCCTCTTTGGAAGGACCATGGTGTCCCAGCCATGGGAAGTACAAGCAGGATCCCTCACCTCCTGACTGACAGCTGCCATCTCTCCTTCAGCCATGCGTGTCTGTCTGACAACGTCCTGCAAAGTTCCTCCATCCATGTATTCCATCACCAGCCAGAGATCTCCATCAACAAGGAAGCTGCAAGAGGAGAACAATGGCACCCTTGAGATGAATGTGCATTGCTCAATTCCCCCAGGGAAAAGCCTGGAGTGGAGTTTTGTTCCCAGGTCACTTGTTAATGAGGACAGAATCAGATGGAGAGACATTCCTGCCAGGCTGCACAGGCCTTGGAATCTGCACAGGCTAAAGGAGAAGGAGGCACCCGGGAGAAAGGAGAGGCCTTAGATGGCAAGCAGGTGAAAAATGCACTTTAGCAACAGCCCAGCTCAATGTGGAACCACAACACTTGCCCCCAGCTGCTTCAGCATCTGAACTCATCAGTTCCACCATTCCCTCTGGAAAAAGGCAACACAACTTCCAGAGTTATCCAGGGGAGGAGGCCGTGCAGCACTTGGGGCAAAAGCAGTCAAATACTTGGAAAACCTTGCACAAAGTCCCTTCAGAAATAGGCAAGGCCTTTGAAAAATGGGCAAATGAGGCATTTCTGGAAACAGGAACCTGGTCTTCCTGGCACCTGTAGCAATGGGAAAGGACTGGGAAGAAGAAGCCAAGGAAAATAATTTCTACCGGGGTTTATCAGCACTTGCTGTAAATCACAGCAAATGGGGTCAACTTGAAGAAAAAGCCAAAGCAAAGCAACAAAAGCACATGGATGGAGTGAAGTGCCAGGCTGTTGTTCTGGGAAGATATGGCCGGGTCAGGCATTTTCAGAACAGGCTACAGACTGGGGATGCCAGGAAAGATGAACGCAGGGCCCGTGCATGGGAGAAGACCTGAAGCACTCACCTGTCCAAAGAGTTGACAATGTTGGGGTTCTTCTTGTCCTTCAGGACCACGACCTCGTTCACAGCTCGTTCCCTGTTCTGCCCTCTGAGACTCATTTTCTTGATGGCCACCTGAAGGGACATTGCAGACCTTGAACTGGAGGAGTCTGTGGCAGGAGGCCACAGCAAACACGGAGCGAGTCTTTTTGGAGCGACCGAGCCGGGCTGTGCCAAACTGCCTTGGGATGGGACACCAGAGCTCAGCAAGTGCCATTCCCACAGCCCATTGCTCTGCTCGCTGGGGGCTGTTACAGGACTCATGGCCAGAGACATTTGGCTCTGTAAGCTCTGCAGAAATGGTGCCTCAGCTGTCAGCCTCAGAGCTCTAACAACATTCTCTGCACCTACAGTCTTCTCAAATGGCCTCAGCACTCTCAGGATTATTATTCCAACACATTTTGCAAGCAGGAGGTAATTCTGTTTCTGTGCACACAGAGCAAAACAGTTGGGAACCCTTTAGCAATTCTATGGCATTTGGCCATGATTTCAAATGTCCCTGCTCTGTTTGGGATAGCACAACAAAGCAAACGTGCACATCCATTGCTCAGATAATCCCTGTCACAGCTGTCACTGACACCAGACCCAAACACAGCTGCAGGGTTTAGGAGAGAGCTTTGCTCTGGACATCCACCTTCTCATTTCTCTCCCTGTCTCTGTGGGGACAGCTGCAGTAGGACTAAAACCCCAAACTGAGCCCAAGCAGGATCCCTCCTTAATTAGGCCTTGAGGTATCCTGTTGAAACTCAGGATGATAAAACTGCTAAATAGTGTTCCTGTCCGAGGCTGGGATGAAGGTAAATTGGGCCTCAGTCTCCACCAGCTGATGCATTCACACTTTCAGACATGAAGACCAAGCCAGCGTGTCCTGCTCTGACAGACACCGCTGCCCTCCTTGCCTTCCTTTGGGCACTTCAGAAGGACCAAGTCTGTCCCAGCTGTGCTCTGCAGGCTGACACTGCTCTGCCTTCAGAGGAGCAGCCTGTGCAGGAAAGCTCTGCTGGGCCCCACAGCTCCAGCCACAGCTCCCAGCAGAGGGGAAAGGCCTCGAGAGCTGCCAGACGTGCTGGGCGTGTTGACACTGACCTCTCCTCCAGTGGCCCTGTCGAGTCCTTTGGAAACGGTTCCAAAAGCCCTGGAGACAAAACAGCAGAGAAGAAAGAAGCAGAGCTTTAGGCCCTGGCAGTGAAAGCCAGCCCAGACAGGAGATCTCTGCTGCCTGCAGCGTTCACAAAACACCCGAGTGCATCCACCCTTCAAACAACAGCACAGCAGCCACCAGCCCTCTGCCATGCAAGGTGTGCAAGAGAAAACTGAGGCCCAACACGAAGGAAAAGGGCTGGAGGAAATCCCAAATGTCCATGCTGAATTCCTTCAGTTCAAAACCTGAGGTGGAGGGTGGGTGTCTGAAGAACTGGAAAAGAATGTATTTCATCCTTTATATATTTCCTGCCTGAGACCTGCAGGATCCCCAAGGGCCCTGCCAGCAGGCAGGTGATGCATTTTCCCCTCGAGTGCAGCAGCTCTGTGTCTGTTACTGAATGTATGGGGTCTGCTACCTGTGCTGAAAAGAGCACTTATTAGTTCATCTCTGGTTTCTGTTTCTAAACCATTATGTTGATAATCCTGACTGATGGATATTTTTGGAAACAAAATATTTGAAAGAAATCTTCTTGAGAACTGTTTTCTGACAGTCACAGTCACCACATGGTGAGTTGCTCTTTTAGGCAATCCAATTCCAGGGACAGAAGATCTTCCAGGTCCCGCTCCTTGCTGCAGACAGGACACTGCCAGCCTCAGGGGCCTTTGATGGTGCCTTCTGACCACAGTTATCAATTCTGATCAGCACTGAGAGACAGCAGCATCGTACCCCAGTGTCTGAAGGGGTTTGGAGCTCTCCTGACTTCTCACAGGATCCTGCACCAGCAAAATACCTGGGCCCTGCTTGTGCAGAAGTAACTGCCTTGCACTTACCCTTGGCCAATCTGCTCCAGTTCCAGGTATTTCTCGGCAGGCTCCCCCACGCTCACAGTGTTCCCTGAAAGAAACCACGTGGAAGATGCTCCCTCTCAGATGAGAGCCAGAATGCAGCCCCACTCCCTGGGGCCGGGAGCCCCTTGCTCTCAGCTGGGGAAGGACAATAAATGACCCTGTGCCATTCAGCTGCAGAGCAACACTGGGTGCAGCTGATGCTGAGACACACACACAGCACCCTGCTCTGGCACACAGGAACAGAGCAGACGTACTCAGCTGCATCAGGCTCCACTCCCCGCTCCCCTCTGGCTGCAGGGCTGTGCTGCTGTCAGAATGTTCAGCCCAGGATCCTGCAGCACAGGGAGCTTCAGTTTCCTCTTCAGGAGCAGAGGAAGGTTCCTCATCCTCTTCCCAAAGCAGTGCAGGCTCCTCATCCTCTTCCCAAAACTGTGCAGGTTCTCTGTCTGCTTCCCATTCTGGAAGTTGTTCACCCTCCTCTTCCCAAGCCACAGGATGTCCTCTGTCCTCATCCCACACTGGGAGATTGCCGTCATCCTCGTCACTTGCCATGGGAGCTTGGCCATTCTCATCCCACTTCAGGGGACATCCACCGTCCTCGTCCCACACCGGGAGATGTCCACTGTCCTTGTCACACACCGCGGGAGCCTCGCCGTTGTATTCCCAAACCGCGGGGTGTTCGCCCTCGTCTCCCAGAACAGCGGGAAGTTCACTGCTCTCTTCCTCCTCTTTGGCCTCCTCTTTGCAAGCAGAGGGAGCCAGAGGAGGAGCTGATGCTGCTTTGGTGCCCTGTGGACAGACGGGAGCGTGAGGGACGGGAAGTTCTATCTCAGTTATCACCTTCTTTATCCTCAGCTACACATCCAGCTGCACTAAGCAGAAATAGGGTTCAGAGCTGTTCAAACTAACAATGGGCAAAAGTTGACATTGCCACTTATTGTTGGGAATTCCATATTCCACCATGGCTAAAACCAGCAAGCAATCTTCTGCCTGCAAAACCAGTCCTGCAGCTCTTCAAAAGCTCTTCAGCAGAAACAGAGAAAACTGCCAGGGATCTCTTTGCTGCTGCTGCTGCTGCAAAGACACTGACAGGAACTTTCCTTCAGCCTCCCAGGTTGGCACTCAGCTGCCACACGCCGAGCTCACAACTCGCTGCACAATTCTGAACACCAAAGCTTCCTTTGCCACTCACCGAAGGAGGAGCTGCTCGGGATCCACGCGTGAGGTGCCCTGCAACGGGAGAGGGAACATGAACCAGATGTTGTTAGGAAAAAACTGCCTGTGGTGGGAAATGAACAAGGCAACCCTGAGAGAGCATTTTGCTTTCACAGCATCCCTCCAGGAGCCACAGGCCCTTCACACAGCAAGCAAGAGAGCAGCACAAAAGACTGGGCTGTGTCAGCTCTTGGCTGGAGCAGCAAACGGAGGGGGTTCCAGGCTCCGCTGCCACAGACTCCCCGCTTGAGGGAACAGAACCCCCCAGGCCTCATTGCAAATGCTGTGAACGCCCCGCTGGCTGCAGACACCCCCTTTTTCAGCTGCAGCTGCTGGCAGGAGCTCTCCCAAACCAACCTTGTCCTCATGGCAATTTGGTTACAGAGTCAATTCAGTCCCAGTGGAAGAACAGAAAGCACACAGCAAGCCCAAAGCCACAGATGCTGCACCGAGGGAAAACCTCAACTTACGTGCCAAGTGGGTTAAAAAATACCCCGAATAAGCCACAGAGAACAGAGTGCCAACTGCAGCAACCACTTGCTGCATCATTTTGGATGCACTGCACACGTCTGCAGACTGTACCCCTGCAAGCACAGAAGGACACCCGTCAGGGGCTGGGCTGGCTGCTGAGAATGCCTCGGGCAGGAGGATCCTCTGGCAACGAGCAGGCGCCCAGAGCCGCTCTGGACACTGAGGCCTCCGTGTCCCACAGCAACGGGAACACCACGGGGACGTGGCAACGTTCCTGTGACACCACAGCAGCCGCTCACGCAAAAACCGCCTGGAAGCTTCTCCTGTGTCACAAAGGAGCACAAAGATTCCTCCCAGGGCACAGCCTATTGCCCAAAGGATCCAAGAGGAACTCTGAAAATGCAGCAAACAAGGACACCCCATAGGCCAGCCTGAGCACTGAGGAGGAATGAGGACAGGACAAAACCAAAGCAAACACGACCTGTAGTCACTGATACTGCTGAGTAAAACCAGCAAGGCTTGTTCCATCTGGAATCTTTGTTCTAGTTCTAAAAACAAGCAAGATTCTCCACTCTAAATATACAGAAGGCAGGAACTGGGGAGGAGGTGGGATTAGGAAGGAGGAAGAGCAGGAGGAGGGAGAAAGGAAAAGGAGGAGCAGGAACAGGAATAGAAGGAGAAGCTGGAGGTTCCAGTGCCCCCTGTGTCCGCAGCACCCCCGGCCACAGGCCCATCGCCCCCACCTCATCCTGCAGGTGAGCAGGGAGGGGGAGCTGGTCCCAAATCTCTCAGGGGGTCCTTGAGAGGGTCTTTTTATTGGGGTGTGTTTGGAACTCGCAGATTGTGGAATTGAGCCCCAAATATTGTCTGGCATCCCTGGGAGGTTTTTTTCTCTGTGTGTGTAGGTTTGGATCTTGCAGGACCCCAAAGCTGAGCCCCTTGGGGGATCTTTGGGGTCCACGTGGCCATTGCCCAGTATTGGCTGGGGGAGGACATTGGTCCTGGGGACCCCCGGGAGCGCAGAGGAGAGGAACCCCTGGGACCCCCAGAGTGGGGAGAGCAGAGAGGAGCAATCCCAGAGCTGGGGGACCCTGGCAGCTTGGAGAGGTGGGAGCCTGGAGAGGAGACACTCCTGAGATCCCTGGGATCTCAAAGCAGAGCATGGACCCCCAAAAGCCCCATGATCATCGCTAAGGAGGACCCCAGAGAAGGGGGAACCCCTGGAGCCCTTGGACCCCCATCATCCCAGGGAACTGAAACCTCTGGAAGCCCAAAAGTGGAAAGACAAGAGATGGGAAAATCCTGAGAGATTTTTTTGGGCTGAATCTTGATATTTTGGAGATTATCGTGGACACAAGACTCCTGCTGAGCTCTAGACATGGACTTGGGCAGGAGGAGCCTCTACTCCAAGGCACTCCCACGTTGGTTTCCCCCAAAGCAGGATTTGTCATTCTCAAGCCATGGGCAGGTGGAGGAGGAGGAAAATCCCCAGAGATCCTGCATGAGGAGGGGCTGCAAACCCAGCCCAGGGAGCTGCAAGGAGGAAAGATCCCCCCTGTGCCAGGAAGGCGGCCAGAGATCCACCCAGAGCTCAGACTTGGGGGAGAGAGCTCATGGCAGGGAGAAGCCCCACAAATGCTTGAAATGTGGGAAGGGCTTCAGCTGGAGCTTCAAGCTGAAGCAACACCAGAGGATCCACCCTGGGGAATTGCTCTGGGAGTGTGGGGGAGTGTGGGAAGGGCTTCAAGAATAGCTCCCATCTGATCTGGCACCAGGTGATTCACACTGGGGAGAGCCCCTAGGAGTGTGGGGAGTGTGGGAAGAGGTTCAGGAAGATCTCTTTCCTGATTAACCACCATAGGATCCACACAGGGGAAAAGCCTGGAAAGTGCTTGGAATGTGCGAAGAGCTTCAGTCACAACTCCCACGTGATCTGGTGCCAGAACATCCACACAGGAGAATGCCCCAGTGAGTGTGGGGAATGTGGGAAGAACTTCACTGAGATGTCCAATCTGATTTGTCACCAGAAGATCCACACAGGGGAAAAGCCCTACACGTGTGGGGAGTGTAGAAAGGTCTTCAACTATAGCTCCAACCCTGGGGCACACCAGTGCATCCTGAGTGTGGGAAGAGATTTCCAAGGAGCTCAGGTCTCATCAAACACCAGTGGATTCACACAGAGGAGAGGCCCTTCCGCTGCCCTGACTGCGGGAAGGGTTTCACAAAACTGCACCCTCATCAGGCACCGGCACATCCACACTGGGGTGAGGCCCTATGAGTGTCCCCAGTGTGGGAAGAGCTTCTCACAGAGATAAACCTTGACCAAACAGATCTTCCTGACTCCCTGTGGGCACCTGGGTGAACACAGGGGTAGGAACATCCATCAGAACACAGACGAACAATGGGAATTGCAGATTGACTGGCCCTGAAGATTCACCAGGATGCAGAGATACACCCACAGCCCCTGGAGAAGCCCATGCCTGAGCAGGGGAATGCCAGAGATGAGGCTGTGACCCTGGGGGACACCTGTGGACAGAGGGGCCCCTGCTGGAGCCACCTGTCCTGGAAGGTCTGACCCCGTGGCAGAGTGACCCACGCTGCAGCACTGTGAGGGGGCTGCTCCCCATGGAATGGACTCAGGTTGGAGAAGTTCCTGGAGACCTCTCTGGTGGAAGAGATCCCAGAGTGCAGCAGGGGAATGACTCCTGTCCCTGAACAGCAGGAAAAGCCCCAGGAGATGAACTGACCATGGCTCCATTCCCTGTATCCCTGCACTGCCAGGTTAGGATGCAGAGGTGGAAGGAGGGAGGGGTGGAAGGAAGGTGCTTTTAAGGGTCTTCTTATTCTCCTGCTCTGAGCTTATTGGCAATAAATGCAATTTATATATCCTGTTTTGCCTGTGACTGTGTTTGATGAGGAAACGCTCCCGGGTCCTTAACTCATGAACCCTTGGTTAAATTTTCTCTCCCTGTGTGGCTGTGGAGGGCAGTGAGAGAGCGGCTGTGCTGGGTGACTGGACTCGGGCCAGCATCACCCCACTGCAGTGGGACATGTCCTTGTGTGGCCCTGTGCTATGGTGCCACAGGTGCTGTTGCTTTTGTCTCCCTTATGATTTTATCTTTTGCATTAAATGCTTGTGAAGTGCCCCTGGTGTCCCTCGTGTTCCCACGGCATTGTTAGCCCCATCCCTTCCCCTGCTCCCCGTCCCACGTTCCATCCCGGCTGGCGGAGCCTTGGAGCTGCCGTGGGGGCCGTGGGGCTCCCCCGGGGGCTGCGCCCCGAGCCGGGGCCCCTTCCCAGTGCTCCCAGTGCTGGATCCAGCCTGGAGCAGCCAGCGAGGGCTTCAGCTGGGACGGCAGAGAGGCGCTGCTGGGGGGTCCCGGCTCACTTCGCTTTGGTTTTGGTATTTTTGGGAGTTTTGTGCAAGAAATCTCTCCTCTCCTCCACTCAGCAGAAGGGTTTTTTTTGGGGGGGGGGTTCCCTTTTTTGGGAGAAATCAAAGTGATGCACTGATGCTCCTAATTAGACGTGGGAGAAGTGAGGCTCCAGGGCTTCCCGCTGAGCCGGAGCCACCCAGCAGCCAGGGCTGGGCAAGGCGGGCCGGGAGCTGCGGAGAACTTTGTTTGTGTTGAAAGCTCAATGGCGGCTCGGGCCGGGCCCGTTCCAGGGCTGTTCCTCATCCCCGCCTTTCCCCTCACGCAGCCCGGGGCGGGCCCTGAGAGCGCGGGGCGGGGCTGTGCCGTGTGCAGAGCCCGCCGCTGGCTGCGATTGGCTGCTTCTGCCGTCACTCGTGGCTCTGGCGCGCGCTGATTGGGCAGAGCGGGGACAAGCCCGGCCCCGCTGGCGCCCCCAGGGCGGCCGTGGGGCAGGAGAGCCGCCATTGCCGGAGCGTCTGTGCGGGCCCGGCAGCGGCGGCAGCAGCGGCCGGAGCCCGGTGAGGCGGCGGCGGAGCTCGGAGGCAGCCCCGGCCATCGCAGGTGGGAGCCGCGCTCGGTTCTGCTGGGGCTCGGGGCTCGCTGCGGGCCCGGGAGGGGGCGGCAGGGGGCTGTGGCGGGTGGCTTGTGCCGTGGCCGGCCCGTGTTGGCCCTGGGCTGAGGGCGCTGCGGGAGCGGCTGCCCGCGGTCTCCTTGCCGCTGGGGCCTCGGCAGGAGGCGGTGGCGGAGCAGCGCTGGCTCGTCCCGCTTCGTGTCGGGAGGCCGGAGGTGGCTGCGCTGTGCCCGGGGCTGGGCGGGAAAATTCCCGGCGCCAGAGGTTTGTGTGGCCCAAGGAGCCAGAGGAGTGGTGTGCGAGTGACTTTATTGCTGCCCAAAGGGAGAGGCCATGGGCCATTTGCCATGTGCTCTCTCCAGTTGTTGGAGGACGCGGCCTCGTTTTTGTCCTGATTTTCCCGGCCGCATGTCCCTGTCCCTTTGCCCAACACTGGCGGAGGTGCTTGGAAGGTTCAGCCTTCCCGATCCGCCTGCTGCATGTCCTTTTTGTATAACACTCGATATTCCTGGCTCTGTGAAGTGTTTGTTCTTCTGGAAGTTCGGGAATGTAGTGGGACTTGGTCTGAGCAGCAGTCCTTGTCAATTAGTAACATTTTCTGAAACTGGTGATTTCTCCCATTCCTTCCTTATGTACAAGTCCCTGGCCCTATCTCCAAGCAGATTCACTCATTGCCTCTGTTTTTTCTTCCTGGGTGTTCTTTGGTTTTGGGATTGCTCTCAGTGCCCTCATTCTCTGTCCTTTTGTAGCCCTTTGTGGCTCAGGAGGCCTGGCTGCCACCTGCATCCCCTTGCTCAGCTGCTGAATGAGCTGCACTCAGCAAGGTGTGGTGCATGGTAAAAAGATGAGAGTTGCTGTAGCACATGAGAGGAGAAACAGCATTTGTTTAACCCATGGTCTGTGAGGGAAGCGCAAAACCGTGTCCCATTCCCATCCTTTCCACGTTTGGACAAGTAGATGAGCTGCTTTTTTATTTCCTTTTTAATCTGTTTTACTACTTTTCCATTGCTGTCTATTTGCCAAGAGTACTTTGAGTTACTTAACTTTTCCACAAACTCTGCCTCGATTTTCTGCTAAAAGATAATGTGATCCCATCCCATGGTGAAATGTTGTGTTCCTCATCTGAGTGGATTGGTTGGGGGGAAGGTCAGGAGCTGGAGCTGTGTGGTTGGTTATTATTTCAATGACATCCTGTAATCTGATTATCGCATTGAAATGAGAAATGGTTTCTCTGGTACCTGCTATGAATTCATCTGGGTTCCCAGGGTCTGGTCCATGGTATTGCAGGATTTGTTCTGGTGATCGTTCGTCTTTTCCCCATTTTTGGGTGCTCCCTCCGGATATGCGAAATAAAAAGAGCTCTATAACTCGCAGAGTAGTTATAAGAGTAGGTATGAATTTATTCAGCGCTGAGGTGAATGGGGGATATCTCCTCCGAAAAGCATGGACACCTTTTTGATTTGGTTTTCTCTTTTTTTCTTTTACAGACTAGGTTTACAAGATACGCCTAGTACATATTCATTTTTGTAACTCTGCTTGTCCTCACTTCATGTTACAATTAACTCCATGCCCCTTTCATTCCTCTGGCCACCTTTTGGAACTTTAAATCTGTTCTTTCCGGCATAGGGTCTGAAGAATCTCCTTTATCTTGTGGTGCCTTTGTCTTTGCATCTTGTTTGTGTATTCTGGCTCCTTATCTTAACTTGCAGTCTGACTCTTTTCTTGTTCTTGTGGATCAGCCTGTCAGGGTATGGTTTTTGTCCAACCCCTCTTTTAGTCAAGCATTTCTTTGTGTTTATTTCCTAATTTTTAATTTCTGTTTCACTCCAGCCAGGACTGCATCAATTGTCAGCTTTTCTCTCATTAAATCATCACATACTTGGAATTCCCAACTGATTTCCCTGAACTTGTGGTAGCAAATAAACCCCAGTGGTCTGATACACCCTATATAACATAGACAGTGACAGCACATGTTGGAGTGGGGACAGGGATGATTCCCCCCAACTTGTTTTAGTGAAATTTTCACAACATTCTCCATTTTCTGTTTTCCTTTGCAGCTTAACCAATTTGTGTTTCAGAGTCAGATATCCTCACAATGGGCTGTGCCTTTAGCTGTGCAAATTCCATCTGTGCAAGCAGGCAGAGCTTGGGCTGAGGGGCAGAGAGAATCAGCCCAATTCCTCCTGCAGGCAGGAAGCCCCTGGTCCATTGTGCAGGCTTTGTCCCATCAGTGTTAATTTGCATTTCTAAAGCTTCTCTCCTGGCAGCCTGGAACAAAGCTTCTCTTCCAGGGCAGCTGTGGGTGATTCAAGTGTTCTCCCCAATTCCCTGCTGGTGCCTTTGGTCCTTTTCTTTTTGTGACAAAAAATATTCTATTAATGGTTTACGAGTTAAAGGGTCACCTTTAAAGCTCTTCTAGTTTTTCAAAATGCAGCTTAAAGGTGAAAATAAGATAACTCATACCATCATTTTGCCATCACTACGAACCACACACAAACATAAAAAGAGAAATTACAAAGCAATCAAGTGTTTTCTTTTTCTTCTGCTAAAATTAAAAAGTGATTCTCACAACCTTGTCCCAAACAGAACGAACAATATAGAAGTAAAATTATTATGAAAAATTATTCTAACAGTGTAATCCTTTCACTGAAACTGTGAAAAGCAAAACCTCTTTAACAGTGTCTTTAGAGAAATAAGGTGTTACTTGAATCTGTTCAGGATGTGCAACAGGAATAATTTCATGCACACTTAGGCTGGGTGTGCAGAGAAAATCATTCCATGACACATGAGTTTGACTAGATTTTTCTAAATTTATACAGTCTGAACCCATAGAAATCCCTTGGTTTAATGTTCATTGGTTTGAAGGTGTAGAGTTGTTAGGATTTGGTTTCCCGTGGCACCCAGATTTCTGTGCCTGTGATGTGAATTAGGTGGGCACTCCTGGATTTCCTGCTCAGCCTTTTCCAGACCAGGTGTCTCCAGCTGTGCCTGGGGCAGTGTCTGGGGTGGATGTTGGTTGATGTTTGCTGCTGGGTGTTGATGTTTTGTTGATGGTCGTTATCTTGGTGGGAATCTTTTGGGCTATTCCCAGTCTGTTGAGATGTTAATTTCATCTCTGCTGAGTGGTGGAACATCCCTTAAAATAAACATTTAAAATTCCTTTCCCCAAGGCAAAGGCAAACCTAGTGTGACCAGAGAAATAAGATTTGAAGCCATTTTAAAGTTGGTCTATTTTGGCAGCAGCTAATCCCAGGCAGGGCAGAGTGTGAGTGGAATTGAGAGGCAGAGTGGAATTGTCCCAGTGCCTTCCCCAGCAGCTGTGGCGAGGGCAGGCACAGAAAGGGCTGAAGCTGCAAGAGTGAGAGCAAGGATTGTCCCGCAGTGGCTGGAGATGGCAAAGGAGGGTGGCCAGGCCGAGGATTTGAGCAGAGGATCTGTGGGCAGGCCCAGGGGCTTCCCCTGCTGGGGAGCCCTGGCTGCTGCTGCGTTGCCTTCAGTGCAGGCTCAGGGGTGGCCTGTTTAATATTCCCTTGCAATTCAGATTTCTGAGTCTGGAAGAGCCATGGCTGGGGCATCAATCATTTTATTTTTTTCATTTTGTTAAGTTTTGTTCTCTTTCTTATATCTACACCATAACATTGAGGCTATCTAGGGCTAAAAAATTCATGCAGAGTTCTGCCTAGAGAAGACAATCCTCAATCCAGCTCCTGCTGTTAATTTTAAGAATTGTTCCAGTTTAATTTTAGGGCTGGGTAGCATTATTTCTGAGATTCCCTGGATCCTCTCAGAGTGAATACAAGACAAAACTTCAGTCAAAATTGTCCCAAATATTTAAACATTTTCTCTACCGTTTGCCCTTTCTTTTTTTGCAGATACTCAAAGCTGCTTTTTAGCCTGAAAATGAAGCCATTTCACAGAGGCTTCCTCTACCTCTTCTCCTTGTCCTCCTGACTGGATCAAGTCATCCACATCCTGCATTAAGCCAGTCCCTGGGGGTGAGGTCAATTCCTTTGATATTTCCTGCAAGGCTTGCCCCAGTCAGGCCAGTGCTTCCGTGCATCCCTGCAGAAGGACCGTCCATGTCTTGAGCATTTTCCCTTCTACCTCTTGTTGCCAGCCCAAGGCAGAATTGTGTTTGCATCCTCTGGGAGTGGCAGATCCCCAGAAAGCATCTTTTGCATCAAGTTGTGAATGGCAGCAGTGTGAGGAGGGCACCTGGTTGAGGATGGTGTAAGGATCTGAGAGTGTGGGGTGCCTCGGTTTCATCATCTCATTTCTTCTTCTTGGGTCCTGCAGCATTCTGTGGATTCCATTGGATTTCTTGTTTGGCAGGATAGGAGCATTCTAGGGAGCTATCCCTGGCTCCCCAAGCCGTGCCTTGAGCAGGACTCACAGACAGGCTGTGAGCCCTTCCTTCCCTCCCTTGGAACAGGGGATTGCTTTTCGACACCTCTTGTCCTGGTTGCTTCAGGGAAATTTGGAGAGGCTCCATATCCAATTTTGCCAATTTCCCTGGGGCTGCCCACACTTGTGGGTTCACTTCAGCCTGGGCTCTGCCAGACATTTGACACAGAGGTAGAACAGAACCAGCCTCTGTATCACCTATTGCTATATTAATTTGCATTCCCAATTTAGCCATCAAATCCCTTCCCAGTAAATTACAACCACAATTGTGAGCAAATAAAAATTTCTGCATTTCAAACCCATCCCCCACATCTACTGATAGTGGCTGAATAAAACACAGCCACTCATGTTTCCCACTTATTGCCTTAATTATTAAAATGTTCCCTAACAATTTACTCCCTTTAGATGTAAGATTCTGAGTGGATGGAGAGGCCCCTGTGTCCATCAGGAAAGGTCTCCTCTGGATCCAGAGCCACCCTGAATGTTCCCAAGGGCTGCAGTGTGGTGGGTCCCTGGTGAAATGTGAGCTGTGAGAGCGCTAAGAATCCGTGTCCATCAAGGGCTGGACTTGCTGGTGCTGAGGGTGCTCCTGTCTGTGCTTGCAGTGTCCTTGTGCCCTGCAGCTGGAAGGCTGATTCCTTGCCAGGGGCTGTTTGGGTGGGCTGTCCCCTGGCCAGGAGGGCAATGCCTGTGCCAGGTGCTTGTGATCCTTAAAAGATGATCTGGATCCTTGCAGGTCTAATCCCCATTTCTGAGCTGTTCCTTCCTGGTGCTGGCTGTGCTGAGGCTCCCCTCCCCAGCCCGTATCCCAGAGCCGGTCCCTGTCCTGCCGCAGTGTCCAAAGGCGGCCCCCCCGGCGGGCAGGGCCGGCAGCTCCACGGGGCCGGGCAGCGGCCGGGGCGTCCCGCAGCCTCCTGGGGGCCGGGGGCCACTGCCGGCCCTGCCCGGGGGGTGCTGGGGTCAGGCAGCGCCCGGCGCTGAGCCCCGGCTGCCCCACAGCCCCGGCCCGGCCCCACAGCTCCCCACAGGCCCCCAGCCCGTGCTCCCGGTGCCGCAGCTCTGCGCCCGCTCCTGCCGCTCCCAGCTCAGAGAAACCCCCTGAAATCCTCACCTCCTCGTTTTCCTGTCCTGGAATCTGGAGGTAAAGAGGATCTGGATCAGCTGGTTTGGTGGTTTTAGCAGTAGCTAAAAATCACTAGAATACTTATTCATTTTTTGTTGTGAGTTGTGGATTTGGAGAAGGGCAAAACAGGATTAAAACTTAAAAGGAATAAAGAAATTTTATTACTGGAACTACAAAAATAAGAAACCAGAATAAAACTTCCAGACACCTTTTCTTCCCATCTCACCTTTTTCCTTGCCCGACTGACAGCATAGAGACAAAATCTGGTGGTTAAAGCAGTCCCAGCTCTACAATGGTCATTTCATCAGTCTTTGTAGAGAGAGTTCTCTCTTGTCATTCCATGGAGAGTTTTCCACAAGAAAAACAGTTTCTTGTGGCTTTTCCTTTCTCTTGATTGGCAGCTGCCCGGAAAAAACTCTGCCATCATTCCCTCTTCCCATTTCACACCACTCTGAGGTGCATTCATGGGCCATGAACTCAAGGAGTATTATTTTAAGGATGAGTTATTCAAAGGCAAATGTTCTCTTCATTTCTCCCTGTGATCATCTCTGGGAACAGAGGTTTTCTCTTTTTCTTCCTGGGTGCCCAAGTATCTCCATCAACTCTCACTTTTCATTCTCTGTTCCAGCATCTCATGGGATCACAACTACTCTCCCATCTGCTTAGCTCATCAGTGGATACCTTTGCTCAGAGTTCATGGTTTGAATAGTTCATTCCACCTTATACTCTTTTCATGAATTAAAGGAGTTATTCAGAAACATTGTTCATCTCCATGGCCTTACCAAAAGAGTATTTTAGCTTATTAAAGCATGTCCTCATTCTCCTTCCATCTGAGGCTTGATTCCTTCCTTCACTGACTTGGATGGTTTATGTTGTCTCTTTACATGATGATCACTCTCCCTTTCCTCTCTCTGGGAAAGGATTAAATCTGCAGGTCTCATCTGGGTAGTGAAGTGGTTTAAATCTGGCCCAAGTCTTGTGGATGCTCACGGGCACAGGCTGGGGCTGTTTTTGATGGGTGATTTTTCAGTGGCTGTGCTGGGGGAGGGTGGCCAGCATCTCAGCACGCTGCAGGCCGATGGCTTCCCCTGCCCGTACTCGGCAGTTTCTGGTGAAATCCAGCGGCAGCAGAAATTTCAGCTGAGCCAGGGACCGGCCTGGCCCGGCAGCGCTGCTGTTCAGGGCTCGGCGGGCTTCCCGAGGGGCTCAGCCACTCTGGGAAAGGGCTCCTGCCAGTCTCCATCCCCTTCCCGGGAGCTGCTGGGCTCTGGCCCCACGCCCCCACCCCGAGGCCGTACAGGCTGTGGGGAAAGCGGGGAGGGGGGGGCCCGGCTGCACCAGAGCTCTGTTATGTTTTAAAGCCAGAAACACAAAAGACCCAAAAGCTCCTGGCTTTAGGGTTAAAAGGTGGTATTCACAAAGGTAATCTCACTTTTCAGTGGTCAAAAATACTGTCAGAACTGGCCAGCTATTGGCCAGGTCTCAGGCAGAGAAGAAACTCCCAGCAGCCTCTCTCAGAGCTATCGTATTCGTGGATGTTTCTGACTTTTTTTCTTAAATGCCAACCCATCAGAGCTGGCAAATTTGGAGGATGAGACCCTTCTGAAAAACATTTCCAATGCTCAGTATTTTTCTCTACCCCCTCTTTTCTATCATCCCTTTTCTTACCCCATGGATTGCTCCTGCTACTTCTTGCCTTAAGCACATTCCTGCACACTCCCCTTCAGCCAATCCCTTCCCAGCACACCAACACCATCCATCCCCTCTTGTCTAAATCCCTTCTGGACTTTCCTTATTGTCCCCCCTTGCCGCGGCGGTGTCGATGACAGGGGTGCCACGACTACCCTGAAGAAGCCATCCTGAAAAGGACTGCCCAGGGGAACAGGCACGTCCTCTGCCCGGCGAGTGATCTCAGCTCAGCGGCAGCGTGCAGGCGACGCGGAGAGAGAGACTAGAGAGCTGTATGGCATTCCATGGAGAACCAGCCTTTATTGTAGCAGGGCCCTCAGTGAAGGGAGCCAGTGACAGCAGCTGCCTGAACTGGGGACAACCAGGGTATTTATAGAGGAGGAGAGGGGCGGGGGAAACTGGGATACATGTATCGGGGTGGATTGATAGGGAGGGAAACCAATGGGGTGTAACAAATTAACATGTTCAACTCTAGGGCCTCTGGGAGTGACACTTTTTCTCTGCATGACATAGAAGTGTCTTGCCTAGGGAGAAGCTCTCCAGGGGAGAGCCAAGATTTCTGAACTGGCTGGTTCCCCAGTCTCCACACCCCCTGGGTGTCCATGTCCTTAATTCCCTGTGGGAGAATGTGCAAACGACCTCCACATGCTCCCAAGAGACCCTTGAGGGATATTTTGGGGTCATTATCCCTTTCTCCAGGATGCCCCTCTGGCATTCCATTTTCTCCCCACATTGGTCCTACCTGGAGACCGCCTGTGCCCCCCCGGGCCTTGGCGCCCCCCTTGAGGGGAATTTGGGGAGGTGGGAGGGGGGAGCGCCAAGGCCGGGCCCCCCCGCGCTGTGGTGGCGGGAGCGGCTGCAGTGGGGAGCGAGTGCGGGCGGAAGCGGCCGAGAGCCCAGCGCTGCCCCAGGCCGAGCTGGCCCAGCTCCATCCGTGCCCCTGCGGTGGGATGCTGTGGGACTGCGGGGGAAGAGGGAGGCAGCAGTGGGTGCAGGGCCTGGGGGCTGGAGGAGAAGGGAAGGAGAAGAAGGGCTGAAGAACAAAATGGTCAAAATATGTACCTGAGGTTGTGCATAAGGTGGAGGCGGAGTGTGAGGTGTAGAGTAGGGCCACAGGATGAGGAGGAGTAGGAAGAGGAAGCAGCACAAAGTTCCTCCCTGTATCTGTAGCTGCCCCAGCCCCAGTAGCATTTCTCCCTCCTGATAAATGCAGCAGGTGACTGGGGAGGGGGATCCACGATTTTCATGGGGCTGAATCTTGGTGTTTCTGAGCTTTATTGGGTTAAATGTTGGTGCTTTGGTTTCTTGTGAGGGCTGAACCTTTCTATTCTGCAGGGGTTTTTGGCTGAATCTTGTGCCACAAGATTGCTCTTGTGCCACAAGGTGCTCCTTGTGGGCACCTGGATGAAATCATGGGAATGAAAATCCAACAGGATACAGAATGACAATGGGAATTGTTGACTTCTTTGATTAGCTATGGATCTGTTGTGATGTTTGGAGGATGTTTGGGCCGAATCTTTGTGTCCTGGAGGTTATTTTAGACACAAGATGCCCAATGAATTTCTGAGATGAACTTGGGCAAGGAGGAAACCCCAGTCCAAGGCGCTCTCCTGTTGTTTTTTTTCCCCCCCAACCAGGATTTTACGTTCCCAAACTGTGTTGAGATGGAAGAGAAGAAAAAGGCCCAGAGATCCCACACGAAGAGGGGCTGCAAACCCAGCCCAGGGAGCTGTGAGGAGGAAAGATCCCCCCAGTGCCAGGAACACGGCCAGAGATCCAGCCAGAGCTCAGAGCTGGGGGAGAAGCCCCACAAGTGCTTGGAATGTGGGAAGGGTTTCAGGTGGAGCTCCAGGCTGATCCAGCACCAGGTGATTCATACCGGGGAAAAGCCCTACGAGTGTGGGGAATGTGGGAAGAGCTTCAGCCGGAGCTCCGACTTTTGGAAACACCAGACGATCCACACTGGGGAAAAGCCCTATGAGTGTGGGAAGTGTGGGAAGAGCTTCAGAGGTATCTCTGACCTGATGAGACACCAGGTGATCCACACAGGGGAACGGCCCTACACCTGCTTGGAATGTGGGAAGAGCTTTGGGTGGAGCTCCTACCTGAGGGCACACCAGCTCATCCACACTGGGGAGAGGCCCTATGAGTGTCCTGAGTGTGGGAAGAGGTTTCAGACCAGCTCCCATGTCCTCAAACATGAGCGGATTCACACAGAGGAGAGGCCCTTCCGCTGCCCCGACTGCGGGAAGGGCTTCAAGCACAACTCCCACCTCATCAGGCACCGGCGCATCCACACTGGGGAGAGGCCCTACGAGTGTCCCCAGTGTGGGAAGAGCTTCTCCACCAGCTCAGCCTTGACCTGACACCAACGGAGGCACCAGTAAGGGAAGCCCTGCGAGTGCCCCGAGTGCGGGAAGAGCTTCGTGCGCTGCTCCAGCTCCATCCGCCATGGGAGGATCGGCGTTGGATGATCCCCAGTGACCCCCGTTGGGCAGAGCCCTGGTGATCCGTGGTCCTGGTGATCCGTGTTGGGAAGACACCTGGCTGGGAGGCTCCACATCTTCCTGGCTCCCTGTGGGCACCTGGATGAAATCAGGGGAATGAAAATCCAACAGGATACAGAATGACAATGGGAATTGTTGACTTTCAATCCTTCAGAACATTTTGCCTCAGGAGCTCTGTGGGCAGAGAAAAGGGGGTGACACCGGACATGGGGGCCCAGAGGGAAGCCCACACGCTCTGTGGGGGGGGAGGACACGACCCCTGGGACCCCCCCTCACCTTCCTGCACAGGCAGAAGCCGAGCCCCAGTGCCAGGAAGATGAAGGCCAACATGGAGCCGCCCATTCCCGTCAGCCTCTTGCTGCAGGTGGCATTTCACGCATCCCTGGGGCACCTGCCGGCGTCAGGACCCCCAAAACCTCTCACAGACACCCCAACCTCCTCCAAGGACCCTCCCAGTCTCCCCCAGCCCACCCAGGACCCTTTGAAACCTCTTTTGGAGTCACTAATTTTAAACAAATAAGAATTAGAGAAAAATTATAGATTATGGATAGAGATAGGCCTTGCTGGAACTAGTTAGAGCTAATGATTTAAGTGAGAAGCAGGATTTGAGATAATGAATCTCAGACTTAGGTAAAAAATTACTTTTCAGTGTAAGTTTCTTCAGCTGTGCTTATAATGTGAAAAAAGAAATTGATAAACGGGTTCAGGAAGATCACAGACCTTACATCTGGAAACCCATTTAAAAGTCACAAGGAAGGAAATTGGAATTGTACCAAATGTTATTTGTAATGTCCACCATTGTAAAGGTAGAAAGGTGAGAGTGAGGAAGAGCAGTTTTCTTTCATCTCTTGATGACCCCTACATGCCAAAATGACCCCCTCCTCAAATTACAGAGCCCACCATGCAGGCATAATGACTTTTTAAATCATTACCGTGCATTTTCACCAAACCTGGGGAATGGGAAGTGTTAGCATTATGCATATCTATTAATATTAATATGTATTAGTATTTTGGAAATTTAAGACTTGTAAATAAATAGACACTGGAACCTTTTGTCAACTTGCAGTGTGTATTAAGGGGTGACTCCCGCACTCGCCCAGTGCTGTGATTAAACATCCACTTTGTAACTTTAAACTGTTGGAGAGGTTTTTTGTCCATTAACAGATTGATGTTGATACTGGATCAATATTGCTATTTTGGTAAATCACTGCCAGTCTCTTCCCAGCCTCCCCAGGACCCACCAGAGCCCCTCCTGTTCCTCTCAGGATCCCACAGCCCCCTCCCAATTTCCCCCCACTGCCCCAGGACCCCCAAACCCTCTCCCAGTCCCTTCCCAGCCCCACCAGGACTCATCAAGACTCCTCCCAGTCTCTTCCCAGCACAACCAACCTCATCCCAATCCCTGCTTTCCAATCCCCAATCTCCTTCCAGCTCCTCCAGGCTCACTCAAATCCCTCCCAGTGACACCCAGCACCCCCAAACTCCCTCCCAGTGTCCACCAGGACCCCCAGAACCTCATCCCACCCTCCCCAACATCCTCTAATCCTTTTCTCAGCCATTTTGGACCCCCAAACCCCTCTCCCAGTTTAAACCAGTCTATCTCAAACTCCCTCCCAGTTCCTCCCAGCACACCCCAGTCCCCCTCTGGGCCCCCCCAGTGCCTCCCCCGCTGCCCCCGGCGCTGTGGGGGCCGGGCCGTGCCCCAGTGCCGGCTCAGGGGGTGCTCCAGGCTGACGTGCTCCACCTGGCAGCTGGAGCTGAGCCCGCATTGCCGGGGGCGGTTTCCAGCAGCACCAGGAGCTGCTGGCTCCAGTCCCCGCTGGGGAGCACGGCAGTGGCCAGCACGTGGCCCGAGAGCTGCTGCTGGCCCTGGGAGCAGCTCAGCTGGATGTGGGCAGGGGAGAAATCTGGATCTGCGGCCCCTTCCTGGCACAGGGGGATCTTTCCTCCTTGCAGCTCCCTTGGCTGGGTTTGCAGCCCCTCCTCGTGCAGGATCGCTGGGGCTTTTCCTCCTCCTCCATCCAGCCAAGGGTTGGGATTGACAAATCCTGGTTTGGGGAGAAAACAAGGGTGAACATGTTGGGTTGGGGTTTCCTTTAGCCCAGGTCCATCTCCAGAAATCATCAGGTATCTTGTGTCCATGAAAACCTCCCTGATACTAAGATTCAGCAAAAGCAAAAAAATGACAAATACCAAGACACAGTCCCAAAAGAACCAAAACTTTGATACTCTGGCAAAGAGTTGTCCAAAATGTTCAGATTTGGCTTCCTGCAAAAACCAAACTACCAACATTTAGCTCAAAAAACTTCAGGAAGAACAAGATTCACCTCTCACCCCATGAAAAAAATAAAAACTCAGCCCAATAGATCCACATTCAAGCCAAAAGGTCTAAGATTCAGACAAAAAAAACCTTTCTAGAAGTTTCCTTATCTATTTTTTCCACTTTGTGCTCTGGGTCCTTCCTTGTTATTGGGATTTTGCGAGTGAGATGGGAGCACTTAAAGACCTTTTAAGGCATGATTTTTTTTCTTCTTCCACAGTCTCATAAAGGAGTGAGTACATCTTCACCTTATTCACCAGTTGTTCATGGTCAGTGGTCACAAGGCTATAGGTCACAAGGGTTTTTAACGGTAAATTAGCCAATAAACTAATGCCACAAAGGAATGTTTCTATTTTCACACCAATAGCTAATTATTGTGTTTTACACGTCTTTGCCGCAGTGTGGACATTTTTACCCAATCATATAATGACACAAAAAACTAGTTGTTATACCTTAAATTTCTTCTTATCTTCATAACTACTTCTATATCTTAACTTTAAAACCTTAAAACTTCCTACAACCTAACTTAATGTCTTTCTATTTAAACCCACATTCTCACTTATGATTCTAAGTCTTGGAGCTTTCTCCAAGGCCTTAAACCAAACCCTGTGTCCATGTCTATATCTAAGCTTTCATTTACAGCATTTTGAGAGCTTTCTGTGCTTGGAATTCCCACATCCAGCCCTTGTTCTTGTAGGTTATTTTAACTTACCAGACATCTGCCGGGAACTTAATACAGCAGGAAAGAGGCAGTCCAGGAATTCTTAGTGTGTGGAGGAGAACTTTTTGGAGCATCTGGTGAGTGAGCCCACCAGGGGAGGGACTAAGTTAGACCTGTTGTTTGCAAATAGAGATGGGCTGGTGGGAGATGGGGTGGTTGGAGGCCACTTGGGGCACAGTGATCATGGAATTATAGAATTGTCAATATTTGGTGAAATGAGGAGGAACATCAATAAGATTTTACACTGGAGTTCTGGAGGGCAGACTTTGGCCTATTTAGGAGACTTATTCAGAGAGTTCCTTGGGAAGTAGCCCTTAAAAACAAAGGAGTCCAGGAAGGGCAGGCATGCTTCAAAAGAGAGATCTTGAGGGCACAGGAACAGACTGTCCCTGTGTGCTGAAAGATGAGTTGACGAGGCAAACTTCCAGACCTGGGTGAGCAACGAGATTTTGAAGGATCTTAGGAATAAAAAGAGGATGTATCATCTTTGGAAGGAGGGTTAAGTTTAGTTTCTCAGGAAGTATTTAAGGGGGTTGCTAGGGTAGGAAAAAAATTAGGGAGACCAAAGCTCAGTTCAAACTTAATTTGGCAACTTTTGTAGAGGATAATAAATAGCTAGCCAGCATGGATTTAGGAGTGGTAGGTTGTGTTTGACCAACCTGGTCTCCTTTCATGACCAGGTGACCACCTGGTGGATGCGGGAAGGGCTGTGGATGTTGTCTATTTGGACTTGAGCAAGGCCTTTGACACTGTCTCCCACAGCATTCCCTCGAAAAGCTGTAGCCCACGGCTTGGACAGGAGCACTCTTTGCTGGGTTCAGAACTGGCTGGGTGGCAAGGCCTAGAGAGTGGTGGTGAACGGTGCAGCAGTCACCAGTGGTGTCCCTCAGGGGTCTGTGCTGGGGCCTGTTCTGTTCAATATTTTTATTGATGACATGGATGAGGGTATGGAGTCTTTCATCAGTAAATCTGCAGGTGACACTAAGCTGGGAGCATGTGTCCATCTGTTGGAAGAGAGGAGGGCTCTGCAGAGAGACCTGGAATGGTTGGATGAATGGGCAGAGTCCAATAAGATGACATTTAACAAGTCCAAGTGCCAAGTCCTGCAGTTTGGCTACAACAACCCCTGTAGTGCCACACTCTGGGGACAGCGTGGCTGGACAGTGCCCAAGCAGAAAGGGACCTGGGGACACTGGTGACAGCCAGCTGAACATGAGCCAGCAGTGTGCCCTGGTGGCCAAGAAGGCCAAGGGCATCCTGGCCTGGATCAGGAATAGTGTGGCAAGCAGGGAGGTCATTCTTCCCCTGTATTCAGCACTGGTGAGGCCACACCTGGAGCGCTGTGTCCAGTTCTGGCCCCTCAGTTTCGGAAGGACATTGAGACACTTGAGCGCGTCCAGAGAAGGGCAAGGAGGCTGGTGATGGGCTTGGAACGCGAGCCCTGTGAGGAACCACAGAGGGAGCTGGGGTTGTTTAGCCTGGAGAAAAGGAGACTCAGAGGTGACCTTATCACTCTCTACAACTCCCTGAAAGGTGGTTGTAGATAGGTGGGGTTGGTCTGTTTCACCAGGCAATAACTGACAGAACAAGAGGACACAGGCTTAAGCTGCACTAAGGGAAGTTTAGATTGGACATTAGGAAAAAGTTCTTTGTTGCAGCCTGCAACCTCAGGATCTTGTCCAGGGAAGCAGCAGGGTTCTGGGGACCAGCATGAAACACCAACGAGACGGGCTCCCGTTCATGAAACCATTTATTCAGCATGAGAACAAACTCAGGTCCAGAACAGAGAGCCCCGAACAGAGGCACAGCAGGGGTTTTTGAGGGACAGAACCGAGGGTTTACACCTTTGAGGGTGGAGTTCAGGGTCAGGGACCATTAGAAACACAGCAAGGGAGAACCCCCCAGGGACTCAAACCCAATCAGAACTCCTGGGCCGCCCTTCACAAGGGGTTTGGGGTGGGACAATGTAACTCTTTGTCTCCCTGAGGCCGCTGCAACATCTGCTCCTTTTTTTTTTTTTTTTTTTTTTTTTTTTTTTTTTCAAATTTTAATTAGGAGCTTAAAACGTTTCCAAACATACACCTTAAAATCTCACCTCTTCCACAGAGCACCCACTTTGCTTTGTGGGACACCAATAGCTCAATAACAAAACACATTAAGCAAACAGAAAAAACAAAATTGAAAACAAACACTTAAATCTCGGACTACGCCGGGCAAATTAAACGGTGATGGTACTTAATGCAAACATAATGTTTTTTAGTTCAGTCTCTTCCACTTCAGGATTCTCTCTTTGGAAGGGCGCAGCTCTTAGATCTCCTCTCACGAGGGGCAGAATTCTTCGATCTCCAGCTTCGGCTCGGGCTCCCATGTGGGCGTCGCCCTTTAGATGATCTCGGTGAAACGCTGGCTTTGGGAGCTCGGTTACAGTTTCGATTTCCCCAGAGGAGGTGTTGCCCACCATGGAACAGGCACAGCCCCAGGGGTGGAGCACCGAACAAAGGGGTGGGGCCAAGCAGGAGTTACTGGGAGGTTTGGGAAGGTTTGGGACCGGAAAAGAAGGAGCAAGGCGGGAAACAAGGGATCCCAGACCGCGTGGCCGGCGCCATCTTGGGATGGGGGGGGGAGGCCGGGACGGACTTTCCCGGACAGGGAACGGGGAATATGGAAAGACAGGGGGTGAAGGAGGACACGGAACGGCGGGCAGACGGCAGCAGACCCGCATCACTCTGGATGTTCTCCGTCCCTTGCCTGCCTTCAGGAGAACAGGGGATGGGATGGCAGAGACACCGGGGTGACGGGGAGACGGCAGCAGCCCCGAGCCATCTTGGCTTTTTTCACCCTTTGTCCTGCCCTTAGGAACAGAGGAAAGGGGAAGGTACAGGGAGGTATACACCAAAAAAAAAAAAGGAACTTCACAGAAGACAGAAACAGTCCACCGGAAGAGCCATACCGTCCATAATCGTCCATAATGTTGATATAATCGTCCATAATGTTGATATCGTCCATAATACGTCTCGTTGGGTGATGTTAGGTGCTTGTCCCAGCGTCTGGTCTCGGCTCCCCCACCTCCGTAATCCCTTTTCTTCCCCCATGCCCGAGGCACTCTCAACCCAGCTTCCCTGCCAGGTACTCTCGAGTCCTCCTTTCCAAGGCGGGGGTCTCGCCGGCTCTCAAGCCATCAGCCGGGGACTTACGAGGTGTCCATGGAGCCGGGTCCTGCTGTTCTCCTGGTGCTTCACTGGATGCCCGCATTCTCTCACCATTTGTTGCAGTCTGCAAACCTCAGGATCTCGTCCAGGGAAGCAGCAGGATTCTGGGGACCAGCATGAAACACCAACGAGACGGGCTCCCGTTCATGAAACCATTTATTCAGCATGGGAACAAACTCAGGTCCAGAACAGAGAGCCCCGAACAGAGGCACAGCAGGGGTTTTTGAGGGACAGAACCGAGGGTTTACACCTTTGAGGGTGGAGTTCAGGGTCAGGGACCATTAGAAACACAGCAAGGGAGAACCCCCCAGGGACTCAAACCCAATCAGAACTCCTGGGCCGCCCTTCACAAGGGGTTTGGGGTGGGACAATGTAACTCTTTGTCTCCCTGAGGCCGCTGCAACAGTTCTTCACAAAAAGTCATAAAATACTGGAATGGTCTGCCTGGGGAGGTGGATGCCTGGGTGCCTGGATGTGTTTAGAAAAAGACTGGATGTGGCACTCAATGCCATGGTTTAGTTGAGGTCTTAGGGCATGGGTTGGTCTCGATGATGTTGAAGGTCTCTTCCAACACAGTGATTCTGTGATTCATCTCATGGCCTTGATCACCACATGGTTGTGTTGTGGTCATGTCTCGGTCACAGTCATCACATGCTCATTGTTATCTCATGGAATGTGTCATGGTCACATTCATGGTTATCTCACTGTAATGGTCATCTTATGATCATGGGTGTGTCACGGTCATGATAATCTCATGGTCATCTCATGGTCACAGTCATCTCATGCTCATGGTCACCTCATAGTCATGGTCATCTCATTGTAATGGTCATCCCATGGTCATGATCATTCCATGACTGTGTCATGGTCACAGTCATGGTCATTGCATGGTTATGGTCATTTTATGATCATCTCATGATCAACTCATTTGCCACAATCTTATCATGCTCACAGTCATCTCACTGTAAGGGTCATCTCACAGTCACCTCATGATCATGGTCACACATGGCCATGGCCATGTTGTGGTCATCTCTTGGTCACAATCATCTCATGCTCATGGTCACCTCATAGTCCTGGTTATATTGTTGTAATGGTCATTCCATGGTCCTGGTCATCTCATGATCATGGTCATCTCATAGTCAGTCATCTCATGGCCATTTCATGGTCATGGTCATTTCCTGATCACCATAATCTCATGGTCATGGTTATCTCCTTGTAATGGTCATGGTCATGGTCATAGTTCTGTCAAGTTCATGTCATGATCATGGTCATCATATGGTCATGGTCATCTCAAGGTCATGGTTGTGTCATGGTCATGTCATGGTCATGGTAATCTCATGATCATCTTGTGGCCATCTCATGGTCACTATCCTGTCATGGTTATGTTGTGGTTATCTCATGGTCGTGGTCACCTCATGGTCGTGGTCATCTCACAGCCATGGTTGTGTCATGATCATCTCATGGTTTTGATCACCACACAGTCATGGTGTGGTGTGGTCATCTCTTGGTCACCTCTTGGTCAAGATCATGTCATGGTCACAGTCAAGGTCATCTCAAGGCCTTCCATCATTTCATGGCCATGGTGGTGTCATGGTTATCTTGTGGTCATCTGTCACGATGTCACGATCATCTTACGGTCATCTTGTGGTCACGGTCATTTCCTGATCACCATCATCTTATGCTCATGGTCATCTCACTGTAATGGTCATCTCATGATCATGCCATTGTCACCTCATGAGCATCTCATGGTCACAATCACATCAGTGTCACCTCAAGGCCACGGCTGTCCCATGGCCAAGCCATGGTCATCTCTTGGTCCAAATCATCTCATGGTCAGGGTTGTGGTTGTGTCATGGTCATCTCCTGGTCATGGTCACAGTCGTGGTCACAGTCATGGTTATCCCATGGTCATGGTCATCTCAGGGTTGTGTCACTCATGGTCACTCTCATCTCACGGCCATCTTGTGCTCGTGTCATGGCCATGGTGATGCCGAATTTTGCCCCAAAAGGCGATGAATAACTGTCTAAGAGACGCAGTTTAAGTCAAATAGACAGGAGGTATTTTATTAGCAACGTGCACGTTGGGGAAATCTCTAAAGGGAGTTTTCCGAAGTCTTACAACAAAAGCATGCCTTTTATACAGTTTAGGTTTGGAATTACATCATATACATGCATATTCATATGGGGCGTGCCGTAGGCGGGGCGTGGGTGGAAACTTCTATTTTGAGGATCTTTTCGGGGGTCGTTCCGGTCGGCCTTCATCGTGGGCGAGGGTCTCCGAGGAGTCTTCCTCCTTAAACTTTTGAACTTCTTTCCAAATTTGGTCCTTTCCCGGTGTAGTTGGCCGAGTTCCCAACCTCCTAGGGCCAACTTATCATATTGACATTAGGCATGCTTTAGCTTCGGCTTAAATTACGCTTAGTCCGGTGATTTTTTTATCCTTCTCTTTCCCTCCTGTCGTTGTGTTTATTACCTCCAGATGTTCCCTTCATATTCTATGTTTTAACCCATTATTTCTCGAAGGCTATCTATTTTATGGCTTCATTCCCCCCTTTTCTTATGACTTACGAATTCTTTCGTCAAGGTCTGATCCTAAGAGTGCTGATGTCTAATCCTAAGAGCGCTGATGCGCTCGTACCATAGCCCAAACCATTTGGGTCCTTTTCATTATGATCCTTAGCTTCCACCACATAAAAATATTTGTAAAAGTTAAAACCAACAGGGCTCCAATTACCAATATCATTGGGGGCACCAGGTAATTGAAAACCTGTGTGGCTGTTGGGGAAAATCCTGTGAAGATATCCCACCAATGATGCTGGCCTACTTGTTCTACTTCGGTGAGGACATTCTTTATTCTTTCTGAATCATGTTCTACCTGCCATACCATCCGTGTAGTTGTTTGATCCACTCTTTGCACCAGTTCCTTTACTTTAGGGTGTGCGAGCATTGCTTTGAGAATTTTGACATCCATCCCTATTTGCAATTCTGGTATTTCTCGATACAGGTTAAAATCTGTGTTAATTAGCTGTTGAGTAGTTATTGGGACAGTATAATGAAAATCGCAACCTACTATTTTGGTAAAGTTGCGTACACAAAAGTTAGTATTGTTAGTTTCCTCTTGGCAATTATCTATAGTGACATTGTCACAGGCTGTCCGTACGCAAGCACACCCATTCCCTATATAGTAAACTTGTGACTGTGTTCTATTATGCAAAAGCACTTCAAAGGTGCACACTCTATTTTCAGCATCTAAGCATAAATCTTCTGCTTCTACTACAGCGTTTTCGCAAACATAACCTAGCTGTCCTCTAGGAATACATGCTTCTGTGCTAACCGATTGCCACTTATTTTTGATATAATCATAACTGGCCCAAACATTGTTTGCATTCCGCTGGTGGAGTGGTTTCTTGGGGCAAGTCTTTGGGGCTGTGATCCGGTTGGATCTTCCCGGAAATCACTCCACCGACATGAAATTGGGCCCTTTTGCTGCCTCCAAATAGTGGGCTTGCCCATTTTCACTGGACTAAAGGTAATTAGGTTATGTTCGGATGCTGATTTCCTCAAGGATCGAATTGTTAATACTAGCTGCCTTGTTTTTTCCTTCTACTGAGTTAAGCTCTCGACACTCAATTTGGATTTGGTCTCCCTTGTATGCTACCATGGAAGGTTGATGCCATAATTTACTTGCGTATGGCTGATTGTTACGTAGGGCATATACCTCGAAATAGGGTCCCTTCGCTCCCCATTCCGGGTGGATACACTGGTGTGCGTGAGACCATGGATCTATCGGGTCAGAGTCTCGGGGAAGAACTATACTTATCGAGAGTCCAATGATCAGGGTTGAAAGGGCTTGAGGTGAAGTCAAGGTCATGATGTCCGTTCCTCTTGTTTACTCTCTGGAGCTTTCTTGACCCGCGAGTAATGAATCCACGTAGGTCGCTCCTTGATCCGGACCGCGGTGAAGGTAGTCAGCAGCACTTGGAAAGGTCCTTCCCACTTCTCTTGTAGGGGTTTTCTTAAAAGATTCTTAACATACACCCAATCACCGGGGTTAAACGGATGCAATTTACAATCAGGTTGTTTAGGTTGGTGCTCTATTACCACGGTAGCATTCTTATCCAATTGTTTCCCTACTGTAATTACATAATCATAAATGTACTGGTTACCGATTTGGCCTATGGCATCCCCGTTTACAACTTGCATAGCATAAGGTCTACCATACAGGATTTCAAATGGGCTTAGCTTCTCTTTTGACCTTGGTTTGACTCTCAGCCTCAGCAGAGCAATAGGCAAGGCTTGATACCATTGCAAATTAGTCTCTTGGCATATTTTGGCAATTTGCTGCTTAATAAGATGATTCATTTTTTCTACTTGTCCACTGGCCTGTGGATGATAAGGTGTATGTAATTGCCATTTGATTTGTAATGCTTTGCTTATTGCTCTCACCACTTTCGCACAGAAGTGTGTACCCCTATCCGAGGAAATACTCTTCGGTACCCCAAACCGCGGAATGATTTCACTCAACAGTATTTTGGTCACTTCTCTTTCCTTGTTTGTCCTGCAAGGGAATGCTTCAGGCCACCCAGAAAATGTATCAGTTAATACCAACAAATATCGGAGCCCCCCTTTTCTTGGGAGCTCAGAAAAATCAATTTGCCATACTTCACCTGGGAATTTACCTCGACTTATGGCTCCTTGGTGTATCTTGGTTCTCGTATTCGGGTTATTTCTCAGGCACCGTTCGCACTGGGATGTTACGTGCTTTATAGTAGTAAATAATTTCGGTCCTACTATCCTGGTTTGCAAATATTGGTAAAGCGGATCTAAACCCCAATGGGCCTTCTCATGTTCTGCTTTTACAAACTGCCACATCACATTTCCTGGTACTACTAACTGTCCTGTTTCCAATTGACCCTAACCATTTTCTAATATTTTGCCCTTATTTCTTTGAATCCATTTATGGTCTGATTCCTGGTAATCTGGCTTGATACTGATATCCAGGTCTCCTGGTATTAGGGCCATTATTCCCACTTCCCTAGACTTTGTGGCAGCCAATTTGGCCTCTGTATCTGCCTTTCTATTTCCTATTTCTGGAATAGTATTGCCTTTCAGATGTCCCTTACAATGCATTATGGCCACTTGAGCTGGGAGTTGGACCGCCTCTAGCAATCGCAGAACCTCCTCTGCATGTTTGACTGTTTTTCCTTGTGTAGTCAACAGTCCTCTTTCTTTCCAGATGGCCCCATGAGCATGTACAACAGAAAAGGCATATTTAGAGTCTGTCCATATATTGATTTGCATATTCTCTGCCAATTCCAGAGCTCGAGTCAGAGCTATCAGTTCTGCCTTCTGGGCTGAAGTTCCTGTGGGTAAGGGGTTCGACTCAATTACCCTTTCTGTAGTAGTGACCGCATAACCAGCCATTCTTACTCCTTGCTTCACGAAGCTGCTGCCATCTGAGAACCAGTTGTCCGCATCTTCGAACGGCTCTTCTTTGAGGTCCGGGCGACTGGAATAGACAGCTTCAATTGTTTCCAGGCAGTCGTGTTCGATGGGTTCTGCCGGGGCTCTTCCTTCTAGAAATGAAGCTGGGTTCACAATGTTAGTTACCTGAATGGTTACGTCATCTGATTCAGCCAGAACGGCCTGGTATTTTAGGAATCTGGAAGGCGACAACCAATGGTTGCCTTTCTGTTCCAGCACAGCTGACACGGTGTGGGATACTAGTACAGTCACCTTTTGGCCCAGCGTGAGCTTCCTGGCCTCTTCTATGTTAATTATCACTGCGGCCACTGCCCTCAGACAGCCTGGCCATCCTTTGCTTACTTCATCCAATCGCTTAGAGAAGTAGGCCACAGCTCTCTTGTGCGGTCCCAGCTGCTGTGCTAGGACTCCTAAGGCCATCCCTTGTCGTTCGTGGGAGAACAGCCAGAATGGTTTTGATACGTCTGGGAGACCTAAGGCTGGTGCTCTCATTAGTTCCATCTTCAGCTTCTTGAAGGCTTCTTCTGCCTCGGGAGTCCAAACTAGGATGCTCTTAGCCTCCTTCAACAAATCATACAGTGGTTTAGCGAGTATCCCGTACTGGTAGATCCATAACCGACACCAACCTGTCATCCCCAAAAAGGCGCGCAGATCTCTCACCGTCTCTGGTTTGGGCATCTGGCAGATGGCCTCTTTCCTAGCTGCTCCCAGGGATCGCTGTCCTCTGGAGACTTCGTATCCCAGGTACACCACTTGTGTCTGTACCAGCTGTGCTTTCTGTCGAGAGACTCGATATCCATTTAAACCCAGGAAATTCAGCAAGGAAATGGTCCATTCAATGCATTCTTCCTCTGTCACTGTTGCTATTAGGAGGTCGTCTACGTACTGCAGAAGGGTGCCATCTCCCAGCGGCCTTTCCCACTGTTCTAGTTCCTTGGCTAACTGATTCCCAAAAATCGTAGGGGAATTGCACCACCCTTGGGGCAACACTGTCCAGGTGAGTTGGGTCTTTCTTCCACTATCTACAGATTCCCACTCAAAGGCAAAAATCTTTTGACTCTCGAGAGCTAAGGGGAGGCAAAAGAACGCGTCTTTTAAATCTAATACGGTGAACCAGGCCAAATTCTCCTTCAGTCTGGTCAAAAGCGTGTATGGGTTAGCAACTACCGGATGCAATGCCTTAGTTATTTCATTTACTGCTCTCAGATCCTGGACTAACCTATAGGTTCCATTAGGTTTCTTGACTGGCAGGATTGGTGTATTAAAATCTGATTCGCATTCTACCAATAACCCCAGTTCCATAAACCTTCTGATTGTGGGCTCAATCCCTTTCCTATCTTCTATCCTCAGAGGGTATTGTTTCTTTCTCACCGGTTTTGTCCCAGCTTTAAGTTCAACGACAATCGGTGCTGCTTGTTTTGATTTTCCAGGTATATCAGTAGCCCACACCAATGGGTACGTCTGGCTCAGGATTTGCTCGAAATTGTGGCTTTCAGGTTTAGGCTCTACACAACTGATCGTTAGGCTTAAAGCTGTAATCAGTTGTTCTTCATTTACTTGAAACTCCAATTGATCTTTATTAAACTTTATTACGGCCCCCAAGTTCTCCAATAAGTCTCTCCCTAGTAGGGGTTTTGGTGAATTTGGTAAATACAGGAACTGATGAATTCCCATTTGCTTCCCAATTTTGTATTTAATGGGTTTCAAAAAGTAAGCCTTTTCTGGTTGGCCTGTTGCTCCCACAACTTGCACAAATTCATCACTTTTAGGTACAAATTCTTGATTTAAAACCGAAAAGGTTGCTCCCATATCAATCAAAAAGTCTAATTCCTTTTTACCCTCCCCTAGCTCAATACTGCACTAGCCGTTGATAGTGTTCCGCGTTGCCCGGGTCCCACTCTGGTTTACTGCTGGGAAAATTATCTTCTAGTCTCCCCGATAATAGTTGGGCATGTCGCCTCCCCGTTTCCAATACGAGTTCCCTTTCCGTATCTGTCAACTCTGACAACATCACTTCTATATCCTCCCAATCAATATCTAAGTTCTTTGCCATTAGTTCAAACCTCTTTGCTACTCCCTCTGGATTCCTCCTGAAGTTCCTTGCCTCATCCCTCCAATTGTTCAAATCACTCGTCGAGAATGGCACCTTTACTCTAGTCTTTTCCCCTACTATTGGCATACCTTGTCGGAGAGGAGCTATCGTGTGATTTCCTTTCTCCCCTTGCTTTGCTTCCCCCCGTGCCACAGATCTGGTGTAATACGAGTGACTGGTCCCCTCCCCGGGATTTTCTTCCTGTGCCTCAATGCTTTCCCTATTCTTTCTCTTCTCTTTCTTCTTTCCCCCTTCTTGCTCTTCATTTTCCTCTCCTATCTCTATCACACAATCCATCCAATTCTCATCCTGCGTCTGTCGCCTCTTTTGTATCTGCCAGCTCTTATCCTGTCCCGGGCTGCGGTTCCTCTCATCCTCTGCTCCCCCTCCACTTCTCTTATCCTCTATCTGAATTACTATGTTCAGTTTCTGTGAGTTACTCTCTGCCTCCCTTTCGCATGCCTCATTATCATTCTTCTTGCTGTATCTCAATTTAGGGACGTCGCCTCCCGGTGAATTGCTTTTATCCCCAGTCCTTGGTGCACTGGTTTCCATTCTACAGACGCCTCCATTTCTGGAGGTGTTGCTATCTCCATATGGACTGAGCTCGGGTATGCTACGTGCCTCCCTTCGGCTCTCTGCTTCTGACCCACTGCCTTCCTCCCCCTCAACCTCCAGTGTGGGTGGGCTGTCAGCATTCATGTAGCTCCCTGACCCCTGTGGACTATCTAGTCCCTGAGGGCTGTTTTTTCTCCCGTCAATCTCTGATTTTAATGGGCTGCCCTCCTTCCAACCCCGGACTCCCTCCCAGGTCCTTCCAATGCTTTAGGATGCACCCTAAGGGGGTTTTCATATTTACGTCCTTACTCTGTTGACCTCCCATGACTATCCCCTGTATCTGCGTTTTCTGTTAACCGAAACAGTCCCTCTCTCGCAACCACGATATGCTGATATATTTTAACACTTCATGCACACAATCTCAATCGCTTTGTCCGTTTCCGACCTGGCTTCTCGCGAAGAACAGGAAATGCGGAGCAGGACTCCCTCTCGCTTCGCAGCTACGCTGCGTCTCACTCACCCTCACATACAACACACACTTATAAAATAAAATTGTTTTACCAGGTTTGGTCATAAAAAAAAGTCGCCCTCAAACTGTGAAGTACCGGCTTCCCAAATTCAAGGCACGTAGACAGCACAATGCGCGTTTCAATCTATTACATAAAGAGTGACAAGATGTCTCCTATAAAACTTTGCAACAAACACATAAAACGAACACACAAAACACATACAAACACCAATGGTACCAAAACCTATGATGTCCGAGATATCGAACACAAATGGTACCAATTAGGGACAAACACCAATAGTACCAAAACCTATGATGTCCGAGATATCGAACACAAATGGTACCAATTAGGGACAAACACCAATAGTACCAAAACCTATGATGTCCGAGATATCGAACACAAATGGTACCAATTAGGGACAAACACCAATAGTACCAAAACCTATGATGTCCGAGATATCGAACACAAATGGTACCAATTAGGGACAAACACCAATAGTACCAAAACCTATGATGTCCGAGATATCGAACACAAATGGTACCAATTAGGGACAAACACCAATGGTACCAAAACCTATGATGTCCGAGATATCGAACACAAATGGTACCAATTAGGGACAAACACCAATAGTACCAAAACCTATGATGTCCGAGATATCGAACACAAATGGTACCAATTAGGGACAAACACCAATAGTACCAAAACCTATGATGTCCGAGATATCGAACACAAATGGTACCAATTAGGGATTTTTACCAGGGCGTCCCCTGGTTTACCCTTCGGTGGTCACGTCTGACCCCCGTGTCCCAATAAAGCGCTTTAAACCAAAACAAATAAACAATTAAAAATACCTCTTAATTGGAGCAGGAGATGCAGGGAATCCTTCCTCTGCCGAAGAGCGCTGGTCCGGGAGGGGAGTCTCTTCTGACAAAAATCCGTCAGGGGCCCCAGAGGGTCCCGGCCCCGGACCGGCTCTTCGGAGGGAACCCCTCAAAGTCTGAGTCTCCTGTTTCGTCCCATCTGGGTCGCCAGAACTGATGCCGAATTTTGCCCCAAAAGGCGATGAATAACTGTCTAAGAGACGCAGTTTAAGTCAAATAGACAGGAGGTATTTTATTAGCAACGTGCACGTTGGGGAAATCTCTAAAGGGAGTTTTCCGAAGTCTTACAACAAAAGCATGCCTTTTATACAGTTTAGGTTTGGAATTACATCATATACATGCATATTCATATGGGGCGTGCCGTAGGCGGGGCGTGGGTGGAAACTTCTATTTTGAGGATCTTTTCGGGGGTCGTTCCGGTCGGCCTTCATCGTGGGCGAGGGTCTCCGAGGAGTCTTCCTCCTTAAACTTTTGAACTTCTTTCCAAATTTGGTCCTTTCCCGGTGTAGTTGGCCGAGTTCCCAACCTCCTAGGGCCAACTTATCATATTGACATTAGGCATGCTTTAGCTTCGGCTTAAATTACGCTTAGTCCGGTGATTTTTTTATCCTTCTCTTTCCCTCCTGTCGTTGTGTTTATTACCTCCAGATGTTCCCTTCATATTCTATGTTTTAACCCATTATTTCTCGAAGGCTATCTATTTTATGGCTTCAATGGTCATGGAACATCTCCGAGATCCTGAGCACCGATTTTGGGACACTCAAGGACACCTGGGGACAGCGAGGCCTGGCCTGACCCCTCCCCCCATCCCACTGCCCCTCCAGGAGCTCGATGTAGTCAAACCCTCCTGGGGACACTTTGGACATGGGACACGGAGCGGGAAATGAATCCTGAGGAATGGAGCTGGGCATGGCTGGCAAGTCCCCACCCTTCTCCTGCTGTCCCGAACCCAGTCCTGTTGTCCCCATCCTGCTCCTGGTGTCCCCATCCCAGTCCTGGTGTCCCCAGCCCACTCCTGGTGTCCTCAGCCTGCTCCTGGTGTCCCCATCCTGCTCCTGGTGTCCCCACACTGCTCCTGGTGTCCCCATCCTGCTCCTGGCGTCCCCAACCCACTCCTGGTATCCTCATCCCACTCCTGGTGTCCCAAACCTGTTCCTGGAGTCCCCATTCTGCTCCTGGTGTCCGAAATCTGTTCCTGGTGTCCCCAATCCACTCCTGGTGTCCCCATTCCAGTCCTGGTGTCCCCACACTGCTCCTGATGTCCCCATCCTGCTCCTGCTGTCCCCATCCTGCTCCTGGTGACCCCAATCCAGTCCTGGTGTCCCCATCCCGCTCCTGGTGTCCCTATCCTGCTCCTCATGTCCCCATCCATCTCCTGGTGTCCCCATTCCCATCCCTGCTGTTCCCATCCCTACTCCCAGTGTCCTCATCCCTGTCCCCAATGTCACCACTCCCACTGCAGGCTCTCAGAGAGGAACTGCCGGACACTGGAGGAGGAACCCGGATTTCTTGCCCCAAGCAGAATTTCTTGCCCCAAGCAGGATTTCTTGCCCCAAGCAGGATAATTTCACACCAGAAGTAAAAGCATCAGGAATATTTGTAGGTTTTGGCTCTAAAACATTGGAAAACAGGAAATCGATCTGTTAGCAAGAGCTGTGGGGTGGGTGGCAGCAGTGGGATGAGCTCTGCTGGCAGCTCTCGGCTTTCCCAGGAACAGGGAAAGGGGCGGATCCAGCTCCGTGGATCGCTCAGACGGTGATTCCTGCCGGGATGAGAGAGGGTCACGGTGTCACCCTGTCCCCATTCCACAGGATGGACCTGGCTGGAGCCCATGGGCAGCAGGAGCTGCTCCAGAATCCCACCTGATCCCACCTCAATCCTGCTCCATCCATCCCACCTGATTCCACGCCATCCATTCTGCCCCAGTCCTTCTCGGGAATCCCAACCTGATCCTGCTCCATCCATTCTGCCCCAGTTCCTTCTCTGGAATCTCAACCTGATCCTGCCCCAATAATCCCACCTGATCCCACTGTATCCATCCTACCCAGTCCCACTCCATCCATCCTCCATCCATCCATCCATCCATCCATCCATCCATCCATCCATCCATCCATCCATCATCCATCCAACCATCCATCCATCCAACCATCCATCCATCATCCACCCGATTCTGCCATGTCCACCCTTCCCCAATCCCTCTTGGGAATCCCAACCTGATCCTGCTCCATCCATCCCAACTAATCCCACACTGGAATCCTGCCTTGATTCAGAATCCCGCCTGATCCCACCCCATCCCTGCTGCCCAAATCCTGCTCCATTCCATCCCACCTGATTCTTGTCTGGAATGCAGCCCTGATCCCTCTCCATTCCACACCAATCCTGCTCCATCCATCCCACCTGATCCTGCTCCAGAATCCAGCACCGATCCCACTCAACAATTCCATCTGATCCTGCTCTGGATCCCTGCTCTGATCCAGAATCCCTCCCTGATCCCACTCATCCATCCTGCCTTGATCCCCCTCTGGAATCCCACCCCAATTCCGCTCCATACGTGTGATTCAGATCTTGACTTCCGTGTTCTTTCCTGCAGAAAGAGAAGATCCGTGAGATTCCAGCATGGATCACACACCGGGATTAACCCCAGGATCCATCCTGGGATGCACAAAGAGGGGATCCAGAGCTGGATCCACCACTGGAACTCACCGGCTGGCGGGTTGTATCCATTCCTGTCCCTCCTCCCTGTGGAAAAACAGCGGGATCAGTGTGGGTGCTGCATTCCCAGAACGGTGCTGGGTGGATCCGTGCCCCTTCCCGACCCCCATCCCGTGTGTTACCGGATTGGAGCCTCCAGACACCGAATCCAATGAGGACAAGGACGAGGATGGCAGCGATGACGGACACAGCGATCACCACAGCGAGATTCATGCCAGATGTCGGCTCTGGGAAACGCGGGATAGTGAGGAGGGGAAGCGGAATCCCCATTCCAGAATTCCAAAATCCCCAATTCCCACATTCCCAGCCTCACCCCAAGCAAAGATCCCGGGTTCCAGCATTCCGGGATGCTCCACCCGGCACTGGTACTGCTCCCACTCCTCCGGCAGCGCCTCGATCCTGGCCCAGGTGTGGAAGGTGCCGTCGCTGTTGGGAACGATCCTGCCCCACTCCGTCTCCTGATCCCGGATTTCACCCCCCTTCATCCAGTGGACTGCGATGGTGTTGGGATAGAATCCGTACACGTGGCAGGACAGGATCAGTGTCCCATGTTCCTCTTTTCCGGACACATGGACGCCAGGGACCACTGGAATGGGATAATGGTGGAACTCATGCATGGAATTCCATGGGAATGGGATGGGGGTGAGATCTGACTATGGAATTCTGTGGGAATGGGATAGGGGTGAGATCTGACCATGGAATTCCATGGGAATGGGATGGGAGCGAGATCTGCCCATGGAATTCCATAGGAATGGGATTGGGTGAGATCTGACCATGGAATTCCATGGGAATGGGATTGGGTGACATCTGCTCACGGAATTCCATGAGAATGGGAATGGGATTGGGTGAGATCTGACCATGGATTCCATGGGAATGTGTTGCAGCGTGCAGCGGCCTCAGGGAGACAAAGAGTTACATTGTCCCACCCCAAACCCCTTGTGAAGGGCGGCCCAGGAGTTCTGATTGGGTTTGAGTCCCTGGGGGGTTCTCCCTTGCTGTGTTTCTAATGGTCCCTGACCCTGAACTCCACCCTCAAAGGTGTAAACCCTCGGTTCTGTCCCTCAAAAACCCCTGCTGTGCCTCTGTTCGGGGCTCTCTGTTCTGGACCTGAGTTTGTTCTCATGCTGAATAAATGGTTTCATGAACGGGAGCCCGTCTCGTTGGTGTTTCATGCTCGTCCCCAGAACCCTGCTGCTTCCCTGGACGAGATCCTGAGGTTGCAGGCTGCAACAAATGGTGAGAGAATGCGGGCATCCAGTGAAGCACCAGGAGAACAGCAGGACCCGGCTCCATGGACACCTCGTAAGTCTCCGGCTGATGGCTTGAGAGCCGGCGAGACCCCCGCCTTGGAAAGGAGGACTCGAGAGTACCTGGCAGGGAGACTGGGTTGAGAGTGCCTCGGGCATGGGGGAAGAAAAGGGATTACGGAGGTGTGGGAGCCGAGACCAGACGCTGGGACAAGCACCTAACATCACCCAACGAGACGTATTATGGACGATATCAACATTATGGACGATTCTATTAACACTATGGACGATTATGGACGATTATATCAACATTATGGACGATTATATCAACATTATGGACGATTATGGACGGTATGGATCTTCCGGTGGACTGTTTTTGTCTTCTGTGGAGTTCCTTTTTTGGTGTATACCTCCCTGTACCTTCCCCTTTCCTCTGTTCCTAAGGGCAGGACAAAGGGTGAAAAAAGCTAAGATGGCTCGGGGTTGCTGCCGTCTGCCCGCCGTTCCGTGTCCTCCTTCACCCCCTGTCTTTCCATATTCCCCATTCCCTGTCCGGGAAAGTCCGTCCCGGCCTCCCCCCCCCCATCCCAAGATGGCGCCGGCCACGCGGTCTGGGATCCCTTGTTTCCCGCCTTGCTCCTTCTTTTCCAGTCCCAAACCTTCCCAAACCTCCCAGTAACTCCTGCTTCACTCCCATCCCTTTGTTCGGTGCTCCACCCCTGGGGGCTGTGCCTTCTCCATGGTGGGCAACACCTCCTCTGGGGAAATCGAAACTGTAACCGAGCTCCCAAAGCCAGTGTTTCACCCAGATCATCTAAAGGGCGACGCCCACATGGGAGCCCGAGCCGAAGCTGGAGATCGAAGAATTCTGCCCCTCGTGAGAGGAGATCTAAGAGCTGCGCCCTTCCAAAGAGAGAATCCTGAAGTGGAAGAGACTGAACTAAAAAACATTATGTTTGCATTAAGTACCATCACCGTTTAATTTGCCCGGCGTAGTCCGAGATTTAAGTGTTTGTTTTCAATTTTGTTTTTTCTGTTTGCTTAATGTGTTTTGTTATTGAGCTATTGGTGTCCCACAAAGCAAAGTGGGTGCTCTGTGGAAGAGGTGAGATTTTAAGGTGTATGTTTGGAAACATTTTAAGCTCCTAATTAAAATTTGAAAAAAAAAAAAAAAAAAAAAAGGAGCAGATGTTGCAGCGTGCAGCGGCCTCAGGGAGACAAAGAGTTACATTGTCCCACCCCAAACCCCTTGTGAAGGGCGGCCCAGGAGTTCTGATTGGGTTTGAGTCCCTGGGGGGTTCTCCCTTGCTGTGTTTCTAATGGTCCCTGACCCTGAACTCCACCCTCAAAGGTGTAAACCCTCGGTTCTGTCCCTCAAAAACCCCTGCTGTGCCTCTGTTCGGAGCTCTCTGTTCTGGACCTGAGTTTGTTCTCATGCTGAATAAATGGTTTCATGAACGGGAGCCCGTCTCGTTGGTGTTTCATGCTCGTCCCCAGAACCCTGCTGCTTCCCTGGACGAGATCCTGAGGTTGCAGGCTGCAACAGGAATGGGATTGGGTGAGATCTGCCCATGGAATTCCATGGGAATGGGACAGGGGTGAGATCTGACCATGGAATTCCATGGGAATGGGAATGGGTGAGATCTGACCATGGAGTTCCATGGGAATGGGATGATGGAGATACCCGCCCATGGAATTCCCACAGGAATTACAGTGTTCCCAAGTCCTCCATTCCCAAATCCCAAATTCCCACCCACCTTTGCGCTCCAGCTCTTTCCGCCCATATCCAACGTATTTCCGGAGCCATTCCGGGCAGACGTGTCCCAGGTAATTCTCCCGCCCCTCAACCATGTTCTCATCTTCCCAGCGCTTCCGTGTGATCTCAGCAACGTCATCGGCCGCCACGAAGCTCCTGGATCCCAGCTCGAAGGAGATGAAATCCCGCCCGTCATAGCCCTCCCGCCAGGATCCACGGACGCTCCCGTCGGACAGGAGGTCACAGCCGTAAAGCCACTGCACGGTGTGCAGACCTGAGAGAATTGTACCCACAGAGACCCATGGAATTGCGTCCCAGCCCCACGGATCCCATCCCAGCCCCATAGATCCCAACCTGGCCCCACAGATCTCCATCTCAGCCCCACAGTTCCCATCCCAGCCCCACAGATCTCATCCCAGCCCCACAGATCTCATCCCAGCCCCACTGATCTCCATCCCAGCCCCAGGGATCCCATCCCAGCCCCACAATTCCCATCCCAACCCCACAGATCCCATCCCAGCCTCACAGATCCCCCTACTCACCCCCGCTCTGGTTGTACCGGTGCCGCAGCGTCTCCAGGTTCCCGGCACCCACGTGCTGGTTCCCCTGACAGATCTGGGTCTGGCTCTCCCAATATCCCGGCTCAGCTCCCTCCTCCATCCACCGCGTCAGCGGCTCCGCCCGGCCCCGCTCGCTGTCGTAGCGCGTGAAGGGGATCCCATCCACCAACCCCAATTCCATGAACTGAGGAACCGCCGGGCTGGGCTCTGACACCGCCACAGACAGGTAACGCAGGGAATGGAGAACTGGGGGGACACAGAGATTTGGGGGGGGCTGAGGGGGTCATGGATCAGTGAAAGGGGAACTGGGAGAGCCAGGAAGGGATTTGGGGATCCTGGAGCCAAGGAAAGGGGATCCAGGGGTGGGAGAGGTGGGGTGGACAGGAAAGGGCGTGCAGGGGGGTCCCGGTGTCCAGGGGCTCAGGGGGTTCCAGGGTTATGAAAGGGGGGGTGCAGGGACTGGGAGAGGTGGGGTGGGGGTTCCAGCAGGTCCCTGTGCCCAGGAAAGGGGGTCCAGGGGACCCCAGTGCCAAGGAAAGGGGTCACGAGGTGGGGAGACCTGGGATGGCTGGAATGGGGGGCTCGGGGGTCCTTGATGCAGAGGAAAGGGGGGGTGAGAGCTGAGAAAAGCAGGAATGGGGGTCTGGGGGGTCTCAGGGTGAAGGAAAAGGGGGGTCTGGGGACTGGGAAAGGCGGGATGGATGGGAAAGGGGGTGCGGGGGGAGATTGGTACAGGATAAGGGAGTGCAAGGGAGGTCCCAGTGCCTGAGACTGAAAATTCAGGGCTCAGAATCTCCTCTGGGACCCTCCACTATTGGTGTCTAAAAATGCTCGCTTGCGGTGAGAGGCTTCTCCTGGGTCAAGCTGTTCAGGTATAAGCAATTTATTGTGAGGGTAAAGAGAGGGAGAGACCTGTGTCCGCCACCAGCCTCGGCGTGCACGTGGTCCCGGGGGAGGGGAGAGAGCGCGGAGCGAGAGGGAGAAAAGAGGTTAGAGATCAGGGAAAACTAGAGAGGGGCAGGAGCAGGGAGAGGGGTAATAAGTAAGAGAGGGGTAGGAGTTAAGAGGTGGGGAAAGGGGTAAGGGCTAAGAGCTCAGAGGTGAGAGCTAAGAGTCAAGAGTTAAGAGAGGAGAGAGAAGAGCTGAGAGAGGAGTAAGAGTTAAGAGCCAGAGGTTCTTGTTACAATACATCTTTTTCTATAGTCAATATTCTAATTCTCAGTAACCAATCACTACAAGATACACCCACTAAAGAATTTACATACAGCCTCTGAGCATCCTCATACAGTGTTGCATTTTAAACTCTACAAGCTTTACAAGTTCTCCCCTTGCTTCTTGACCTTTGGACTTTCTATCAGCAGAAGGACATTGTTTTATCAGCAGGGATTCTCCTTTAGCTGGCTAGGCTATTGCTCTTTGGTTATACAGTAACCAGTACTCAGCTTTGTGACTCAAAGCAGGCTTTCATTTATACTTTGATTCTAAACTTCATATTTTCAGAATCTTCTGCTAAACAATCACATTCATAAGGTTTCCCTGTTTCACCCTCCCCAACACTCCACGACCCCCCAGGGACCGTCCCGGACCCCCTGGGACCCCCAAATAGGATGACCAGGGTGTGAAGAACTGGGGGGACGCAGAGATTTGGGGGTCTGGGGGCGTCCAAAGGTCAGGAAGTGGAACCAGGGGAGCCGGGAATGGTCCAAGGTTCAAGGAAGGGGCTGGGAGAGGCGCGATGGGGGATCCAGGGAGTCCCTGTGACCACGAAAGGGGACCCAGGAGTCCCTGGGGTTAAGGAGAGCGGGGTCTGGGAGCTGGGAAAGGCAGGAATAGGGGTCCAGGGGGTCCCTGGGTGACGGGAAAGGGGGGCTGGGGCAGGAAGAGGCAGGTGGATCCCAGGGACACAGTTTGGAAGACGGGAAAAGAGAAAGTGACCGAGGGAACGCGGTGGGCAGGGGACGGGGGGAAAGGGGAACTCCAGGGAGTTCATCCGGACCCCACTGGATCCCTGCTGAGACCCCCCGAGACCCCTGGGACCCTCTGGGACCCCGTTTCGGGAAGTGGCGGGAGTGGAAAATGGGGTGGAAAGGGAGATTTGGGAGATCTGGGGGTCCTAAAGCCGAGGAAAAGGGCAGGTCTGGGGTCTGGGAAAAGCGGGATGCAGGAGGGTCCCAGAGCACTGGCGGGGGTGTGGGGGGGTCCCAGTCCCGGCTAAGAAGGTTCAGGGGGTGCCGGTGACCAGGAATGGAGGTTCAGGGGGTCTCGGTGCTGGGAAAGGGGATTGAGGGGGGGTCACAGGACCCAAAATGGGGCTCAGGGGGGTTCCCCTGCCCGGGAACGGAGGTTTAGGGGGTTCCCGGTGCCCGGAAATGAAAGTTCGGAAGGGTCCCGGTGCCCGCGAATTGCGGCTTAGGGTAGTCCCGGATTCGGGGGGTCCCACTCACCTCTTGTCGGGCCGCCCGGGTCCCCCAGGATCCCCTGCAGCTCCAAGAGGAGCCCCAGAGCCAGCGCTGGACCCATGGAGCTGCTCCACTGCGGCCCCAGCCCCGGCGCTGGCCCCGCCCACAGAGCCGCCTCCGGCCCCGCCATTGGCGTCGCTATTTCCTGCTCGCCAATGGCAGCCGATGTGTCAGTGACGTCATCGGGCGCCAGGCAGATCCCGGCTTCTCAGGTTAGGACGCGGAAGAGGACGAGCCCGAGGCGGGGCTGGGGGGAGGGGACGGGGGAATTCCAGAGAATCCCTCTGGATCCCCCTGGATCCCTCTGGATCCCCGCTGCGGCCGCCCTGGAGCCCTCTGGGAACCACCTGGGACCCCGCTTGAGAAAGCGCCGGGTGTGGAGAACTGGGGGGACCCGGAAATTTGGGAGATGTGGGGGTGCAAAGGTGAAGGAAAAGGCCGGCTCGGGGGTCTGGGAAGGGCGGGATGCCCGGGAACGGAGGGCGGGGGGTCCCAGAACACGGGAAGGGGGTCCAGGAGGGGGTTCCAGTCCCGGATAAGGAGGTGCAGAGGGTCCCCATGCCCAGGAACGGAGGTTCAGGGGGTCCCGGGGTCAAGGAAAAGTGGGGGCTGGGGTCTCCGAGAGGGGGAGGGGCCGGAAAGGGGGTGGGGGGTGCTGGAGATGGGGCTGCAGGGGGATCCCCGTGCTGGATATGGGGGTACAGGGGGGTGCCAGTGTGCGAGGATGGAGGGTTTGGGAGGGTTCCAGTCCCGGGTACGGGGCTGCACGGGGGTCCTGGTGCAGCGGAATGGGGGTTCAGGGGGTCCCGCTGCTGCATAAGGGGATGCAGAGGGGTCCCGATGCCCAGGAAATGGGGTTCACGTGGGGGTTCCCTTCCTGGTCATCGGGGTTCAGGGATGTCCCGGTGCCAGATAATGGCGTGGTGGGGATCCGGTGCTGGGAAAGGGGGTGCAGGGGGGTTCCCTTTCCCAGGAATGGGGGCCTTAGGGGGTCCTGATGCAGAGGAATGGGGGTTCAGGGGGTCCCAGTGCCCAGGAAATGGGGGTTCAGGGGGTCCCGGTGCCCAGAAATGGGAGGTTTCCGTGCCCGAGAATGGGGGTTCAGGGGGTTCCAGGTTCCAGATAAGGGGGTGCAGGGGTTTTCGGGACTGGGGAAGGGGGTACAGGGGCGTCCCGGTGCCCCGAAATGAACGTTCAAGGGGGTCTCTGTGCCCAGGAAGGGGGATTTGCCCGGAAATGGAAGTGCAGGGGTTCCCGGTGCCCAGGAATTGCGGCTCAGGGGGGTCCCGGTGCCGGGGGCAGTCCCCGGTCCCCGGGCAGATCCCGGTGCCGCAGCTTGGGAGACGCGAAAGTGACCGGGAGAGTGCGGGGAGGGGACGGAGGAAACCCTGGGAATTCCCCTGAATCCCCCCTGGGATCACCCAGGACCCCCCCACAGGACGCGCAGGGGGTGGAGAACTGGGGGAACGCAGAGATTTGGGGGTCTGGGGGCGTCCAAAGGTCAGGAAGCGGAACCGGGGGATCCGGGAATGGTCCAAGGTTCAAGGACGGGGCTGGGAGAGGCGCGATGGGGGATCCAGGGAGTCCCTGTGACCACGAAAGGGGGTCCAGGGGTCCCTGGGGTTGAGGAGAGCGGGGTCTTGGAGCTGGGAAAGGCAGGAATGGGGGTCCAGGGGGTCCCTGGGTGACGGGAAAGGGGGGCTGGGGCGGGGAGAGGCGGGCGGATCCCGGGGACGCAGTTTGGGAGACGGGAAAGCGAGACGGGAGGAAAGGGGAATTCCAGGGAATTCGTAATAAATGGAATTGATTTGTGCTGACTAAATTGTAACTATTTGGAAAGTTATTATTAGAAGCAATCAAAAGAATCAGTGTTATGAGGCAGATGCACTCCTTTGCAGATGTTACATATTAAAATTAAGGTACAGGATGTAGTTTGGAAAGTAAGCGATGTCTCAAGGCTAAAACGGTCTTGAGATGGACTAAATTAGAACGATTTTAGGCATTGAGGCTGAAAATCAGTAACTGTAAGACTAATTAGTAGAGTAACAACACAGCGCTTAGTATGCACATGCAAACCTGTAAAGTTATCCAAAGGACAACGAGGAAGAGGAGAAGCCATCGCCAAAAGACCCCCAAAAGAAGATTGAAGACCCCCTAAAAGCAAGTGAAGCATGTGCCGTGAAGGAAAGTGACGTAAAGTCAGAAAAATTTTAAATAGGAGGAAACATACGGGAAACATTAATGATTATGTATAAGCATACAGTATATAAGTTTAGCTTGAAGTGCTTTGTTTTGTATGTGAGGCAGGGTGAGAAGCCCTCCCCATACCCCGGTAGGATTTGCTTATACTTTAATCATACTTAATTACTGGCAGATTATATATAAATTCTTTCTTATTTTGGAAAATTGTTTTGTTAAACTGTATTTTTTACACCAAATCAGTATTAAATTTACTAAATTGTATTAATTTTTAATTAAACTACCATTAACCCAAGGGACCTAGCTGTCAAAATTGTAATTTCTTTTATAACAACCGGTGAAGCGGCGGCGGAGCTCGGAGGCGGCCCCAGCCATCGCAGGTGGGAGCCGCGCTCGGTTCTGCGGGGGCTCGGGGCTCGCTGCGGGCCCGGGAGGGGGCGGCAGGGGGCTGTGGCGGGTGGCTTGTGCCGTGGCCGGCCCGTGTTGGCCCTGGGCTGAGGGCGCTGCGGGAGCGGCTGCCCGCGGTCTCCTTGCCGCTGGGGCCTCGGCAGGAGGCGGTGGCGGAGCAGCGCTGGCTCGTCCCGCTTCGTGTCGGGAGGCCGGAGGTGGCTGCGCTGTGCCCGGGACGCTGCGCTGGGGCCGCCTCCGAGCTCCGCCGCCGCCTCACCGGGCTCCGGCCGCTGCTGCCGCCGCTGCCGGGCCCGCACAGACGCTCCGGCAATGGCGGCTCTCCTGCCCCACGGCCGCCCTGGGGGCGCCAGCGGGGCCGGGCTTGTCCCCGCTCTGCCCAATCAGCGCGCGCCAGAGCCACGAGTGACGGCAGAAGCAGCCAATCGCAGCCAGCGGCGGGCTCTGCACACGGCACGGCCTCGCCTGCCTTGGGCTGAGCTCCGCCATTTCTCGTTAGCCTGGGCTGAGGAGCGGCCCCGGCGCTGGGCCCGGCCCGGGCAGGAGGCCAAGGAAGCGCCGCTGCGCTGAAGCGCCGGGAGCTCGGGGTGCCCGGGAGCTGAGGGCGCTGCGAGCTGGGGGTGAGTCCGGGATGGAGCAGGGCTGTGCCGGAGCGAGGCCAAAACTCTGTGACTCTCCTTCCTGCCCCGAGCGGGGAGCAGAACACACAAAGAAAGGCTCGGGGGTCTGGATGAGGGTGGGGACAGTTCAGTCCTTGGTCACGGGCACAGCACACCTGACTTGGGGAAATTAATTGAATTTATTATCCAACGTGTCAGAGGAAGAAAATGAGAAATTAAGTAATTCCTCCGGAAATCCATCTTCCCCCCAGCTGTCCCTCCTTCCCGGGCTTAACTTTGTGCCCCTCTCCGTCCCCCTCCCCGCCCAGAGGCACAGGGATGGGGGTCACAGTCAGGTCATGTCAGTGCCTCCCCCTGAGGGACAGGAATCCTTGTCCTGCTGCAGCCTGGGGTCCCTGCCAGGGGCCAGAGTCCCTCAGGAGCAGGCTGCTCCAGCGGGGATCGCCAGGGGGATCCCCGAGTCCGGCCAGGAGCCACTTCCATGGCTCTGCAGGGGCTTCCCCCGGGCTCGGGGCCTCTCTCAGGCACCCCCTGCTCCGGCCCGGCCTCATTGCCCCCCTCACCCCCCCATGCAGCGAGTGCCCGGGCAGGCAGATCCACGATTTTCACGGGGCTGAATCTTGGAGTTTCTGAGCTTTATTGGGCTGAATGTTGGTGTTTTGTTTTTTTGTGGGGGCTGAATCTTTGTATTTTGGGGGGATATCAGCTTTTTGGTGTTTTGGAAGTTTTTGATCTGTCTTTGTTAGCGTTCAGGAACACACAGAATCACAGACTGAATATATGCAGGTGCTTTATTGAAGTGTGCAGGAACTAGGGGTATCATCAACCCAAATCTAGCTCCATCGTCTTTGTCCAAAGTGCACATATTTCTACAATTTCAGCTGTACCAGTAATCACTGTAACAACCTTATCAATATTGCTTCATTAATATTGCTCCATTAACTTTGTCCATATTGCTTCATGAGACTTAACTCATCCTTGCACGAACATGTCTGAATCTTATCTCTGGGTGGGTATCTTGGAGACCCCAAGTACCAGTTCCCATTACCGTAAACATTTCAGCTTGCTAGTCCATTCCTAATACCAAGCATTCTTGTGGCCTACCTCTACATGATTTTAAGAAACATTTTCAGAAACATTTAACCCCATAGTAACATATTTCCCCACATTCAATATATTTCACTTTACTATAATAAGTGTAATGCTTTCACTATATACAGTCCTTTTTCTGAGTTTATACTTGATGTTCATCTTGGAATCCACAGTTGTCGTAAGCGTTGTTACACTCTGGAGGACTTGGAGATGACAAATGCGGATGTGGATCTCTGTCCCGTGTCAGCGCCTTTATTATCTTCTGGTTCCAGGATACTCTTTTCTTTATCTCTCCTTTCAGAACTGCACAGATTAACCAGATTGCTAAGAACACAATCAGTAGAATAATCTCAAGAATAGATTTGATCCAGGAGCTCACATTCCATCCCAACCCTTCAAAATTTTTATCTACCCAACTTGTGGTCAGATCTTCCCTCTCTTTCTGTGCTTCATGTTCTATTTGTTTTAATTGATTAATGTCGTGTTCTACTTCTGCAGTTCCATTTGGGATGTGGATGCAGCAGTGATCCATTTGTCCTTTTAGGTACCCGCACACTCCGTGTTCTTTCAACAATAACATATCTAAAGCCAATCTGTTTTGCAGGGTCATTTTAGTTGTGGCTTGTAATTGTACATTTAGCTCTCTAAATCCCTCTTTGGTAGCTCTTGCCAATCTTTCTACCTGGCCTGTAAGTTTGTACAACATCTTTCTGTTGTTATAATTTGCTATTGGAGCAAACAAGGATTCCGGAGCCCACTCAAATTTTACACTACTGGAGGGTTCCTGCCATCTTTCTTTATCTTCAGTTTTGTTTTCCTGAACTTCTCATCTCGTCCTTATTTGCAGAAGTTCATGTTCTCCCTTAAATGGGGACCTTTTCCAAATTGGGCATAAGGTGGGGAGGCATAAAGTAATCTCTTTTACTTTTTCACCTACAGGCAAATGTGTTGTCCAGGTGCCATCGATTGCTGCACATCCAAATTGGCCTGGACTCTGAATTGTACTTGTGGTACATATTACCTTTTGGATCATTTGTCCTGTCTTGTAATTTATTTCCCCTTGTTTATGTTTGATTCTTCTGCAGGCACCTCCAATTTGCAGAGCTACCACAAGTGGTGGCATTTGTTTTATTTCTTCATCATCATAAGTACAGTCCTAAGTTTTGTTCCATACCCACCAATTCACTTTGTCTGCCTCCATTCTACTACTGGTTGCAGTGTTCCATACCCCTGGATCTGTTTCATTTTCAGAGCCTTCCCACTTAATGCACCAAGGGCTATCTGCCATAGATTGGAATTTCTGAAGCACACTCATTGACCATGCACTGTCCCAAGCTTCAGCCCGATCTTTTCCTTCCTGTCCTTCACACTTCCACTTTGATACTGGAATCTTCTCTTTAATGACCTTTGCTATCTTTTTATAACACCATCCATAATTCCCTAATCCCCCATCCCAGCCTAGTTTTGGTTCATACTTTTCTCCATTTTCATGACAATGCCATAGAGATGAATACTTTGGCTTCACAGCATTTTCAAACACTGTCTTATTTGGGTACTCGTAATCTATTTGCAATACACAGCTCACATTTTCATTTTTATTCTTTTGCATTTCAGGGAATTTTGATGTTATAATTCCCCAATTTATTTTGTCTCCTGCTGCCTTTGTTATTGGCAGACAGGCAGTTATTTTGCTGCTGTTTTGCACGTTGGCCAAATCTTTAATTAATCCAATCATCCCATTTTCTGCCTGAATAGTATTACAGACTTTTATCACTTGTGTTTCTGGCTGCACCCCCACATCCCTCTTCATTCTAAAATAAAGAGTTGTCAGCTGATCCTTTTGCATTTCACATCCCAAAGTAACATTGATTCCTACTGATGGCCCTAAAGGCCATAAAATAATCACCATTCCAGTCACCAGCAACCTAGACATTTGAAACAATCAAACCCGCTTTATCTGCAGCTTTGTTGGTCCTACAGTTTGTGCAGTCCACAGTGCAGGGGAAACCTTCTTCACTCTGGTGTAATGTATGCAGGGATCCAGTCCAGCTCCTTTGACTGCTGTCAAGGTAGTTAACAGTACCTGATAGGGTCCATTCCACCTTTCTTTTAATGGTTCTTCCTTCCAGCTTTTAACGTACACTTCATCTCCCGGGGGGATGTCATGAACTGGATTCTCAAGAGTCAGCGGCCTATTCCACACAAGGGTGCTCCGAAGTCGAGCTCGAGCTTTTCCAAGAGACAGAACATAATTCTACACCTCTTGCTTCCCTGTAACATGTACATTTGGATTAGGTTGAGGGGATTCATATGGTTTCCCATCCAATATCTCATAAGGACTGACTGACATCCCGCTTCTAGGCTTTATCCAAATCCTCAGCAGTGCTATTGGTAAAGCTTGTGGCTACTGCAATTTAGCCTCTTGGCATATTTTGCTGATTTGCCTCTTCAATGTCTGATTCATCCTCTCTACCTGTCCACTGGATTGGGGTCTCCATGGTGTATAGAGATGCCAAGCTATTCCCAGTAACCTACTCACCTCCCTCACTACTGTGGCTGTGAAATGTGGGCCCCTATCTGATGATATTCCTAGAGACACCCCAAATCTTGGAATGATTTCTTGCAGTAACCACTTGACTGTCTCCTTTGCTTGATTTGTGCGACAGGGAAGAGCTTCTGGCCATCCTGAAAATGTGTCAACCCCTACCAATAGATATTTGTATCCTCGAGTTCTTGGTAATTCTACAAAATCTACTTGCCAATAATCTCCTGGTTCTACTCCTACCCAAATTTTCCCTAATTGTGCCTGTTGTCTAGCCACTGGATTGTTCTTTAAGCAAATTTCACATTTTGACATTAATGATTTTGGATTTTTAACATCCATACTGAAATTAAATTTTGTTTTATCAATTTAATCAGTGCCTCTGCACTCCAATGACATTCATTAATTTGTAGAATTTCCCTCATTATCAAGGAGGGTACCACTACTTGTCCCTGTGTAGTCACATACCACCCTTCTGAATTCTTCTGTGCATTCAGTGAGCGTCCCAATTTCTCATCCTCTATTGAATATTTTAGTTCTGGAGGTAAATTGAATTGAGATACATTAGTTTTTAAATTTATCAATGCCATTGCAGTTTTCACTTCTCGAGCAGCTTGTCGGGCTGTCCAGTCTGCTTTCCGATTTCCCTCATGAATTTTGGAGCTTCCTGATTGGTGAGCTTTACAGTGCATGATTGCTACTTGCTCAGGCTTTTGTACTGCTTTTATTAATTGCAGGACTGCATCTTGATGTTTAATGTGTGTACCTTGAGGAGACAGCAGTCCTCTTTCTTTCCACAGTGTCCCATGTATATGCACTACTCCAAAAGCATGTTTTGAACCAGTCCATATGTTTACCCTTTTCCCTTCACTTAATTCTAGTGTTCTGGTTAAGGACAACCAGTTCTGCCCTCTGGGCAGATGTATTTGGTGATAATGCTTTTGCCTCCACTATTGTACTGACTGTTGTTGCCTGGGGTTCCCAGAGCATCTTCCTCTCTGCCTCCTTCTCCTCCATTTGTCTTATGCTTCTGAATGAGAAGTCTGGTTTGGGGGGAAAAAACAAGGGGTGACCACCTAGGATTCAGGGTTCCTCCTGCCCAAGTCCATCTCTAGAAGTCATCAGGTGTCTTGTGTCCATGAAAATCTCCAAAGCATCAGGACTGAGAGGAAAAAATCCCTCCCTGAGGTTCCCCTTCTGTGGGGTCCCCACTTTGGTGTCCCAGGGCTTCCCCCTGTGCAGGCTCATCCCTTCTCCGGGCTGCCCCTTCTCCAGGCTCCCCTCCCTCCCGGCTCTCGGGGTTCCCCCTCTCCAGGCCCCCATTTCAGGCTCCGGGACTCCCGGGGCTCCCCCCTTTTCGCTGCTCCCCTCCCCCTGCCGGTACCGGGCATCTCAGGTCAGCTTTGGAGTCCTGCGAGACCAAACATCGCTCTGTCCGGCCCGTGCCCAGAAAAAGGAACAGGGGTCCCCAAAGATACTTCGAGTGAGCTCCAAATATCCCTTCCCCTTCAAACAAATCCTGCCAGGACGGCCCAAGACCTTCGGAGCGAGGTTCCCGTCCCCGGTGAGCTGCGGGATGCGGGGCCCGATGCTCCCGGCGCGAAGGGGCTGCAGATCCAGAGAGCGATGGACGAACGTGGGGCCTCCTCTGCTGCTCCTCTTGCAGTTCCTGCTGCTCCTTTACCCCTCCTCTTCCTCCCGCTCCTCCTCCTCCTTCCCCTCCTCCTCCATCTCTCGGCTGCTGGCGAGGAGCTCTGGGGTGAGCGGAGCGGGGCCGGGAGGCGGTGGGAAAGGGCTGGGAGAGGGGGATGAGGGGAGCTGGGACAGGGGGAGAGGGGTTCTCAAGGAGGGGCTGCCAGTTAAGCCCAGGAGCCCCAAATGGCCTCCGTGTCCTGGCAGCCCCTGGCGGCGCTGTGGGGGCCGGGCCGTGCCCCAGTGCCGGCTCAGGGGGTGCTCCAGGCTGACGTGCTCCACCTGGCAGCTGGAGCTGAGCCCGCATTGCCGGGGGCGGTTTCCAGCAGCACCAGGAGCTGCTGGCTCCAGTCCCCGCTGGGGAGCACGGCAGTGGCCAGCACGTGGCCCGAGAGCTGCTGCTGGCCCTGGGAGCAGCTCAGCTGGATGTGGGCAGGGGAGAAATCCATCAGGGAGCAGAGCAGGCGGCCGGGGCCGGGCTGGGAGCTCGAGGGCACCAGCGAGATGGACACGCTGGGATGGGCAGGGGGCTGGGGGACCCCCCAATGTGGATCTTCCTCCCCACAAGCCGCAGGGAATCGCTCCAGGGATCGAATGCTGCAGAACAGGGAACCACATTTCTTTCATCCCAAGCCCACCTTTCCCTCTCCTCTCTCCGCCTTTCTCATCCTTCCCCAATCCATTGACCCCTCTCAATGCAATTTGGGTTTCCCAGCACCTTCCCCCACGCTTTGGGGGTTTCAGCCCTCTCTTTTTCCTACTCTTCTTCCACATCCCTTCCCAATCGTCCCTCCAATCTCTAACCCCCTCCCCCGTGCTTGGATTTGGGGGTTCCAAGACCCCCTGCTCAGTCTGTGGGTCCCATCCCCCCTTTCACTCAATTTGGGGAGATCCTAGCAGATTTTTTTCTGGGAGGAATCCCTGAGTTACAGGATTTTTGGGGTGTAGGTTTGAAGGGGGACAGCTCTGTCTGGCATTTCTTTAACCCATGGTCTGCTGGGGAAGCACAAAAACGTTTCCCATTCCCATCCTTTCCTCATTTGGACTGGTTCATGAGCTGCTTTCTTGTTTCCTTTGGTATCTGTTCTCATCTATTTGTCAACAGCAGTCTGAGTCATTTACTTTTCCACAAATTCTGCCTCCTTCTGCTAATAGATAATGTAATCCCATCCCATGGTGAAATGTTGTGTTCCTCATCTGAGTGGATTGGTTGGGAGGAAGGTCAGGAGCTGGAGCTGTCTGGTTGGTTATTATTTCAATGGCATCCTGTAATCTGATTATCCCATTGAAATGAGAAATGGTTTCTCTGGTATCTGATATCAATTTGTTTGGGTTCCAGGGTCTGGTCCATAGTGTTGCAGGATTTGTTCTGGTGGTTGTTCATCTTTTCCCCATTTTTGGGTGCTCCCTCCAGCCAGGGCTGCATCAATTGTCAGCTTTTCTCTCATTAAGTCATCACATACTTGGATTCCCAAGTGATTTCTCTGAACTTGTGGTAGCAAATAAAGCCCAGTGATCTGATACACCCTATATAACATAGATAGTGACAGCACATGTTGGAGTGGGGACAAGGATGATTCTCCCCACTTGTTTTAGTGAAGTTTTCACAACATTCCCTATTTTCTGTTTTCCTTTGCAGCTTAACCAATTCCTCTAGCAGAGTCAGATATCCTCACAATGGGCTGTGCCTTTAGCTGTGCAAATTCCATCTGTGCAAGCAGGCAGAGCTTGGGCTGAGGGGCAGAGAGAATCAGCCCAATTCCTCCTGCAGGCAGGAAGCCCCTGGTCCATTGTGCAGGCTTTGGGCCATCAGTGTTAATTTGCATTTCTAAAGCTCCTCTCCTGGCTGCCTGGAACAAAGCTTCTCTTCCCAGGAGGCCATGGGATGACTCACATGTGGCCACTCCAAAAGTGACATTTTTGAAGAAAAAAATACTATACTATCTCTTTACAAGTTAAGGGGGTCGCCATTAAAACTCTTAGTTTTTAAAACTGAGGCATAAAGGTGAACATTAAAAAATGCATACCAAAATTTTGCCATCGTAACAGCCACGCACACACATTCCCAAAAAAATCCAAAGCAATCAAGATATTTTCTACTTCTTGCCCTAAGTCTAAAAACTGATTCTCCCAACCCTGGCCCAGCACTACCAGTCTGAGTAACAATATAGAAGTAGGATTATTAAAGAAAAGCATAATAATGGTGTAGTCTTGTCACCAAAACTGCGAGATGAATAAAAACTCTCCAACAATATAAAATCAAGGCATGACTTGAGTCTGGCCAGAATGTGCAACAGAAATCATTAATTCCTCAGTTTGGCTGGGTGTGCAGAGAAAATCATTCCAAGACATGTGAATTTAATAGATGTTTCCTAAACTATATACAGTCAGAACCCATAGAAATCCCTTGGTTTAATGTTCATTGGTTTGAAGGTGTGGAGTTGTTAGGATTTGGTTTCCTGTGGCACCCGGATTTCTGTGCCTGTGATGTGAATTAGGTGGGCACTCCTGGATTTCCTGCTCAGCCTTTTCCAGACCAGGTGTCTCCAGCTGTGCCTGGGACAGTGTCTGGGGGAGATGTTGGTTGATGTTTGCTGCTGGGTGTTGATGTTTTGTTGATGGTCGTTATCTTGGGGGGGAATCTTTTGGGCTATTCCCAGTCTGTTGAGGTGTTAATTTCATCTCTGCTGAGTGGTGGAACATCCCTTAAAAGACACCTTTAAAATTCCTTTCCCCAAGGCAAAGGCAAACCTGGTGTGACCAGAGAAATAAGATTTGAAGCCATTTTCAAGTTGGTCTATTTTGGCAGCAGCTAATCCCAGGCAGGGCAGAGTGTGAGTGGAATTGAGAGGCAGAGTGGAATTGTCCCAGTGCCTTCCCCAGCAGCTGTGGCGAGGGCAGGCACAGAAAGGGCTGAAGCTGCAAGAGTGAGAGCAAGGATTGTCCCGCAGTGGCTGGAGATGGCAAAGGAGGGTGGCCAGGCCGAGGATTTGAGCAGAGGATCTGTGGGCAGGCCCAGGGTCTTCCCCCGCTGGGGAGCCCTGGCTGCTGCTGCGTTGCCTTCAGTGCAGGCTCAGGGGTGGCCTGTTTAATATTCCCTTGCAATTCAGATTTCTGAGTCTGGAAGAGTCATGGCTGGGGCATCAATCATTTTATTTTTTCATTTTGTTAAGTTTTGTTTTCTTTCTTGTGTCCACTCCATAACATTGAGGCTATCTGGGGCTAAAAAACTCATACAATGCTCAGGCTAGAGCAAAGAATCCTCAATCCTGCTCCAGCAATTCCCTGTTAATTGTAAGAATTGTTCCAGCACCTTTTTAGTCCTAGGAAACATTATTTCTGGTATTCCCTGGACCCTCTCTGAGTCAATTCACCACAAGCCTTCAGTCAAAATAGGTCCCAAATATTTAAACATTTTCTCCACCATTTGCCCTTTCTTTATTTTCAGATACTCAAAGCTGAAAATGAAGCCATTTCACAGAGGCTTCCTCTACCTCTTCTCCTTGTTTTTCTGAATGGATCAAGTCATCCACATCCTGCATTAAGCCAGTCCCTGGGGGTGAGGTCAATTCCTTTGATGTTTCCTGCAAGGCTTGCCCCAATCAGGCCGGTGCTTCCGTGCATCCCTGCAGAAGGACCGTCCATGTCTTGAGCATTTTCCCTTCTACCTCTTGTTGCCAGCCCAAGGCAGAATTGTGTTTGCATCCTCTGGAAGTGGGCAGATCCCCAGAAAGCATCTTTTGCATCAAGTTGTGAATGGCAGCAGTGTGAGGAGGGCACCTGGTTGAGGATGGTGTAAGGATCTGAGAGTGTGGGGTGCCTCGGTTTCATCATCTCATTTCTTCTTCTTGGGTCCTGCAGCATTCTGTGGATTCCATTGGATTTCTTGTTTGGCAGGATAGGAGCATTCTAGGGAGCCATCCCTGGCTCCCCAAGCCGTGCCTTGAGCAGGACTCCCAGACAGGCTGTGAGCCCTTCCTTCCCTCCCTTGGAACAGGGGATTGCTTTTCGACACCTCTTGTCCTGGTTGCTTCAGGGAAAGTTGAAGAGGCTCCATATCTAATTTTGTCAATTTCCCTGGGTCTGCCCACACTTGTGGGTTCACTTCAGCCGTGGCTCTGCCAGACATTTGACCCAGAGGTACAACAGAACCAGCCTCTGTATCACCTTTTGAAACATTAATTTGCATTTCCCATTTAGCCATCAAATCCCTTCCCAGTAAATTGCAGTCACAATTGTGAGCGAATAAAACTTCCTGCATTTTAAACCCATCCCTCACAACTGCTAATAGTGGCTGAATAGAGTACACCCACTCATATTTCCCACTTAGTGCCTTAATTATTAAAATATTCCCAGCAATTTACCCCCCTTAAGTGTAAGATTCTGAGTGGATGGAGAGGCCCCTGTGTCCATCAGGAAAGGTCTCCTCTGGATCCAGAGCCACCCTGGATGTTCCCAAGGGCTGCAGTGTGGTGGGTCCCTGGTGGAATGGGAGCTGTGAGAGCGCTAAGAATCCGTGTCCATCAAGGGCTGGACTTGCTGGTGCTGAGGGTGCTCCTGTCTGTGCTTGCAGTGTCCTTGTGCCCTGCAGCTGGAAGGCTGATTCCTTGCCAGGGGCTGTTTGGGTGGGCTGTCCCCTGGCCAGGAGGGCAATGCCTGTGCCAGGTGCTTGTGGCCGAGGGTGTCCCCTGGGTGCTGGGGCCCCCTTGGGCCCTGGGCTTGATCCCTCAGGGGCTGTAGGAACTGTGCCATGGCCTTTGCCTTCAGCTTAGCCTTTTGCTCATCCCTTGCTGCATTCAGCTGCTGAGCCTTTGGGAGCAAGTGCTGCAGGGGCTTCTTGTGGCCCTGCTGCAGCCCCCCTCAGTGCCTGTGGGTGCTCATCCTGTGGCAGCTGCTGAGCTTTCTGCAAAATCCTTCCTTTCTGCAGGGACCCAACACAAAATGCTTAAAAGATGATCTGGATCCTTGCAGGTCTAATCCCCATTTCTGAGCTGTTCCTTCCTGGTGCTGGCTGTGCTGAGGCTCCCCTCCCCAGCCCGTATCCCAGAGCCGGTCCCTGTCCTGCCGCAGTGTCCAAAGGCGGCCCCCCCGGCGGGCAGGGCCGGCAGCTCCACGGGGCCGGGCAGCGGCCGGGGCGTCCCGCAGCCTCCTGGGGGCCGGGGGCCACTGCCGGCCCTGCCCGGGGGGTGCTGGGGTCAGGCAGCGCCCGGCGCTGAGCCCCGGCTGCCCCACAGCCCCGGCCCGGCCCCACAGCTCCCCACAGGCCCCCAGCCCGTGCTCCCGGTGCCGCAGCTCTGCGCCCGCTCCTGCCGCTCCCAGCTCAGAGAAACCCCCTGAAATCCTGACCTCCTTGTTTTCCTGTCCTGGAAAACTGGGATACAAAGGATCTGGGTCAGCTGGCAAATTCTGATGATAAGACCCTTCTGAAAAACATCCCAATCCTCAGTATTTTTTTCTCTTCCTCCTCTTTTCCATCATTCTTTTTCTTACCCCATAGAATCCTCCTGCTGCTTCTTGCCTTAAGCACATTCCTGCACACTCCCCTTCAGCCAGTCCCTTCCCAGCACACCAACACCATCCATCCCCTTTTGTCTGAATCCCTTCTGGCCTTCCCTTCTTGCCCCCCTGGGTGTCCATGTCCTTAATTCCCTCTGGGAGAATGTGCAAACGACCTCCACATGCTCCAAGGGACCCTTGAGAGATATTTTGGGATCCTCATTCCTTTTGCTGGGACCCCATTGTGGCTTTCCCTTTTGTCCCCTCCCTGGGTGCCCTGCCATGTTTACTCCCCGAAGATCCCACTGAAGTCACTGCTGAGATTTTCAGTGCTCTCTCCCTGCCGAGTCTTGAGAGCCGCCCTGATCCGTCCCTCGTCTGTCTCCTGCTCACTCTCGGGTACCCAATCAATCCCCGGTGCCGCCGCCAGCCGAGGGAGCCGATCCCCCAAACTGGGTGAGGCACCTTCAGCTGCACTCAGTGCCCGCCGGCCCGGACGGTGGAAGGAATTGCGGAGGAGCCCCAAGGTGTGTGGAAAAATTGACATCCCCAGAGGTTTCTGTCCACAAGGAAGACAGAGGAGTCCTGTAAAAGTCATTTCATTCATAAAAAAGGGTTGATGCTATGGGACATTTCCCATGGGGTCTCCAATTGTTGGAGGACACAGCCTCCTTTTCGTTCAAAGTTTTCCGGCCGCATCTCCCTCTCCCCATTGGCTGAAGTTCCTAATGCACCTACTACATACCCCCTTAATATGCACCATTTTAGCTGTAATTTTATATAGCTAACGGTATTGATGGCTGTGTTAAGTCTTTGTTGTTCTTCTGGAAGTTGATGAATTTAGCAGGACCTTGGCTGAGCAGCAGTCTGTGTCATCAATTAACAACATTTTGTGCAGCTGATGGCTCCTCCTGTCCCTTCCTTATGTCCACGTCCCTGGCCCTATGTCCAGTGAGGTTGATGGGATCAGTTTGTAAAGAGCCTTTGTTGTTGTTCCTTTGCTGGGGTTCCCCCGTTTTGGGGCCATCCCCCCTAGAGCAGGGTGTCCCCCCTTGGTGCAGGCGCAGGGCTCAGGCAGGGCTGAGCCAATCAGAGCGCGCGGCGCTGATGACTCATCAGTGTCCAGGCAGAGCCGCAGCTGCCAGCGTTCCCCAGCTGGAGCCCAGCTGCGCCCCTCCCCCCCGGGCCTTGGCGCCCCCCTTGAGGGGAATTTGGGGAGGTGGGAGGGGGGAGCGCCAAGGCCGGGCCCCCCCGCGCTGTGGTGGCGGGAGCGGCTGCAGTGGGGAGCGAGTGCGGGCGGAAGCGGCCGAGAGCCCAGCGCTGCCCCAGGCCCAGCTGGCCCAGCTCCATCCGTGCCCCTGCGGTGGGATGCTGTGGGACTGGGGGGGAAGAGGGAGGCGGCAGTGGGTGCTGGGCCTGGGGGCAGGAGGAGAAGGGAAGGAGAAGCAGGGTTGAAGAACAAAACGGTGAAAATATGTACCTGGGGTTTTGCAGAAGGAGGAGGAGGAGGAGTGTGACGTAGAGCAGGAGCACAGGAGGAGGAGGAGTAGGAAGAGGAAGCAGCACAAAGTTCCTCCCTGTATCTTTAGCTCCCCCAGCACCAGGAACGTTGTCCTCCCCTGCCCTTTCAGCAGGTGTCTGGGGAGGGGGATCCACGATTTTCACAGGGCTGAATCTTGGTGTTTCTGAGCTTTATTGGGCTAAATGTTGGTGCTTTGGTTTCTTGTGAGGACTGAATCTTTCTATTCTGCAGGGGGTTTTGGCTGAATCTTATTGTTTGATTAGTTTTTGATCTGTGTTTGATGTTTGGAGCATGTTTGGGGTGAATGTTGGTGTTTTAGAGATTCTTACAGACACAAGATGCCAAATGACTTTCTGAGATGAACTTGGGCATGGAGGAACCCCCAGTCAAAAGGTGCTCTCCTGTTGTTTTTTTCCCCCCAACCAGGATTTTTCATTCCCAAACTGTGTTCAGATGGAGGAGGAGGAAAAGCCCCAGAGATCCCGCACAAGGAGGAGCTGCAAACCCAGTCCAGGGAGCTGTGAGGAGGAAAGATCCCCCCCAGTGCCAGGAACATGGCCAGAGATCCAGCCAGAGCTCAGAGCTGGGGGAGAAGCCCCACAAGTGCTTGGAATGTGGGAAGGGCTTCAGGTAGAGCTCCCAGCTGATCCAGCACCAGGTGATTCATACCGGGGAAAAGCCCTATGAGTGTGGGGAATGTGGGAAGAGCTTCAGCCTGAGCTCCAACCTTTGGAAACACCAGAGGATCCACACGGGGGAAAAGCCCTATGAGTGTGGGAAATGTAGGAAGAGCTTCAGAGAGATCTCCGACCTGATGAGACACCAGGTGATCCACACAGGGGAATGGCCCTACACCTGCTTGGAATGTGGGAAGAGCTTTGGGCGGAGCTCCACCCTGAATGCACACCAGCGCATCCACACTGGGGAGAGGCCCTACGAGTGTCCCAAGTGTGGGAAGAGGTTTCAGTGCAGCTCCAGTGTCCTCCTACATGAGCGGATTCACACAGAGGAGAGGCCCTTCCGCTGCCCCGACTGTGGGAAGGGCTTCAAGCACAACTCCCACCTCATCAGGCACCAGCGCATCCACAGTGGGGAGAGGCCCTACGAGTGTCCCCAGTGTGGGAAGAGCTTCTCACAGAGATCTGACTTGACCCGACACCAACGGAGGCACCAGTAAGGGAAGCCCTGCGAGTGCCCCGAGTGCAGGAAGAGCTTCGTGCGCTGCTCCAGCTCTATCCCCCATGGGAGGATCGGCGTTGGATGATCCCCAGTGACCCCCGTTGGGCAGAGCCCTGGTGATCCGTGGTCCTGGTGATCCGTGTTGGGAAGACACCTGGCTGGGAGGCTCCACATCTTCACGGCTCCCTGTGGGCACCTGGATGAACACCAGGGCAGGACCATGCATTGGGACACAGACCAACAATGGGAATTCCTTGGGGAGAGTGGATTTGTTGACTTTCAATCCTAGATAATGTTTTCCTGCTGCCTCAGGAGCTCTGTGTGGGCAGAGAAAAGGGGGTGACACCAGACTTGAGGGGCCCAAGGGGAGCACACAGGCTCTGTGGGGGGGAAGGACATGACCCCCGGGACCCCCCCCCATCTTCCTGCACAGGAAGAAGCCAAGCCCCAGTGCCAGGAAGATGAAGCCCAACACAGAGACTCCAATCCCCATCAGCCTCTTGCTGTGGGCAGTATTTCACAGCATCCCTGGGGGGTCTGCAGAGGTCAGGACCCCCAAAACCTCTTACAGACACCCCAAGCCCCTCCAAGGACCCTCCCAGTCTCCCCCAGCCCACCCAGGACCCTCTGAAACCTCCTTTGGAGTCACTAATTTTAAAAAATTAGGTATTTCAGAAAATTTGGAGATCTCAGCTAGAGACAGGCCTTGCTGGAACTAGTCGGAGTTAATGATTGAGTGAGAAGCAGGATTTGAGATAATCAACTTGGGACTGAGGTAAAAAATTTCTTGTCATTGTATGTTTGTTCAGCTGTGCTTATAATGAGAAAAGAGAAACTGATAAACAGGTTCAGGAAGATCACAGACCTTACATCTGGAAACCCATTTTAAAGTCACAAGGGAGGAAACTGGAGTTGTACCAAATGTCATTTGTAATATCAACCATTGTAAAGGTAGAAAGGTGAGCGTGAGGAAGGGCGGTTTTCCTTCATCTCTTGATGACCCCTCCTCACCAAAACGACCCCCTCCTCAAATTAGGGAGACAACCACGCAGGTGTAATGACATTTTAAACTGATTACAGTGCATTTTAATCCAAAGTGGGGAATGGGAAGTGTTAGCATTATGGATATGTGTTAGTATTAATATGTATTAGTATTTTGGATATTTAAGACTTTTGTGAATAAATAGAAACTGGAATCTTTTGTCAACTTGCAGTGTGTATTAAGGGGTGACTCCCTCATTCGCCCAGTGCTGTGATTAAACATCCACTTTGTAACTTTAAACTGTTGGAGAGGTTTTTTGTCCATTAACAGATTGATATTGATACTGGATCAATATTGCTATTTTGGTAAATCACTGCCAGTCTCTTCCCAGCCTCCCCAGGACCCACCAGAGCCCCTCCTGTTCCTTTCAGGATCCCACAGCCCCCTCCTAATTTCCCCCCACTGCCCCAGGACCCCCAGACCCTCTCCCAGTCCCTTCCAGGCCCACCAGGACTCATCAAGACTCCTCCCAGTCTCTTCCCAGCACAACCAACCTCATCCCAATCCCTGCTTTCCAATCCCCAATCTCCTTCCAGCTCCTCCAGGCTCACTCAAATCCCTCCCAGTGACACCCAGCACCCCCAAACTCGCTCCCAGGGTCCACCAGGACCCCCAGAACCCCATCCCACCCTCCCCAACATCCTTCAAACCCCTTCCCAGCCATCCTAAGCACCTCAATCCCTCTCCCAGCTTAAACCAGTCTATCTCAAACTCCCTCCCAGTTCCTCCCAGCACACCCCAATCCCCCTCTGGGCCCCCGCAGTGCCTCCCCCGCTGCCCCCGGCGCTGTGGGGGCCGGGCCGTGCCCCAGTGCCGGCTCAGGGGGTGCTCCAGGCTGACGTGCTCCACCTGGCAGCTGGAGCTGAGCCCGCATTGCCGGGGGCGGTTTCCAGCAGCACCAGGAGCTGCTGGCTCCAGTCCCCGCTGGGGAGCACGGCAGTGGCCAGCACGTGGCCCGAGAGCTGCTGCTGGCCCTGGGAGCAGCTCAGCTGGATGTGGGCAGGGGAGAAATCCATCAGGGAGCAGAGCAGGCGGCCGGGGCCGGGCTGGGAGCTCGAGGGCACCAGCGAGATGGACACGCTGGGATGGGCACTGGGAGAGAGTGGAGAGGAGTGGTGTGGCATTGAGAGGGACTGGGAATTGAGTGGCAGGGACTGGGGTGGCACTGAAAGAGATGAGAGTGGATACTGGGACACTGGAAGAGAGTGTGGAGGTCTGGGAGTGAAGTGGGAATGAACTCGGAATAGACTGGGAATGGGCTAAAAAGGAGTGTGAGGGACTCTGGGGCCTCTAGGCGGGACTGTGGTGGCACTGGGCGGGACTGTGGTGGCACTGGGAGGGACTGTGGTGGCACTGGGCGGGACTGTGGTGGCACTGGGAGGGACTGGGAATGAAGTGCGCGGCACTGGGAGGCCGAGTCCAGCGCGGTGCTCTCGGCTCTGTGGATCTGCCCGGCAACTGGTGAGTCATCAGAGAGACGCGCTCTGATTGGCTGAGGGGCGGCAGATCCACGGAGGGGCGAGATGGACAGGCGGGGTCACTGGGAGTGACTGGGATGGACTGGGAGAGGCTGGGATGGACTGGGAGAGCCGCGGGAGCCATTGGGAGGAACAAGGGGCCCCGGGGAAGGGCACAAGGAAAGCTGAGGGCTCTGGGCTGATTCCCAGGGAGGTTTGGAGGGACACGGCCGGGCCTCTCTCTGTGCCCCGCGAGCAGCGGCCCAGACAGAAAAGTTCAGGAGCGGGAGGAGGTGTTTCTCAAGATTGATTTCAATCCTCATTCTCCCGGTCTGATTGGCTCAGTCCTAAGTTCAGTTCATTTCCCCATATCGGGATGTTGTGCCCCTGATGGCGATCCCTGAGTGACCTCTCCCTGCCCTTGTCCCGACCCACGAGGACTTGGATTTGGTTCAGTTCAGTGGAATTCATGGTGATCTGGGGGGAGCTGGAGCAAAGCAGCTGGAAAGCACAGTGGGCTTGAGAGGGACTGAACCAGGGCAGGAGTTGGGGCTGCCTCGAGTGAGCTCTCACAGTGTGAACCTTCATGGGGTCTTTCTAATGGAACTTTGTTGAATTTTTACATTCATTATTAAAAAGCAGAGTCACAAGTGGAGCTCTGCTTTCAGCTTGAAATGAGGGGATGGAACGTGGGCACTGGGACTTCCATAACCTCAAGTTGTTCCTTGATACTGGACACTTTAGCTTTGGCAATCTGAAGCCCTTCAGCAGCAATGGCTCTGCCACCCCCTGGTTTCTGGCTCAGACCCAGCTCGGAGCTTGGACAAGGTCTGGGCTTTGTCCTCTTGAGCTTCGGGAGCTTCCCGGGAAGCACCAGCCCTCCCCAGCCCACCCTTGGTAGGACTTTTTCTTTTCTCTCTGCTGACGATTTTATCCCCAAAACTGCCGTGGGAACGTTGTATCCAAGCACATCCTCCAGCGCTGCACTTTCCTCCTGTGAATTCCCTGTGCAGGGAATGTGTCTGTGCTTTTCCCTGCTCTGTTGACTGACAAACAAACCTGAGCCCGTGGGACTGTCAGAGCTCCTTCATGCAATGAAATCAGGTTGTGTTGATCATGGCATGTTCTGGAGGAGCTTTTCTTGGTGTGTCTTGTGCTGCTGGAAATGACACAAGAGCCAGGAGGGAACAGAAGCTGCTGCTGCCCGTTGGCTCAGGGCCAGGGAACCAAGTTGTGCTCCCGTGCAGTTGGGCCCTGCTGGAAGCAGAGCCGCCTTTCCCTTGAGCAGCTCAAGCTTGTGACAGCTCCAAACAGGAAACCTCAGCAGAAAACTCTTCCTCCAAACTCAGCTGCTTTCCCTCCTGCAGCTGTTTGGGAAAGAGCCTCAAAGCACAGACTCTGCTGGGAGCCATTGGTGCATTTCCTCCCTCCCGGCAGCAGCAGCTCCTGAGCCCTTCACGGGCTCCTGTCCCCTCCCAAACCCTTCAGCTCCCTTTGAACTCTCAGCAGTCACTAACATATGCATTTCTTTCATATTTAAACTGCATTTAAACTTCTCTTTTTCTCTCCTCTCTATCTTTTTAATCTCCTCTTTATCTCCTTTAATCCCATCAGCACCAGTAGGATGGGGATGGAGTCTTGGGGTGGGTGTGGGATGAACTGAGGATCCAGCAGAGAAGGGCAAGGCAGAGGGGAGAGGACTCAGCCAACACTTCTCCTGCTCTCTCCTCCCCCAGGGTGCAGCTAAAGCAAGTCAGACTGGAAAGGATCCCACAAATGCTGTGTTCTCCTCCCTCTGAGCTTGGCTGGGGATCCTCAGCTTCAGCCTGGTGCAGTGGCTGAGATTGGCTAATTTGAGTTTTTTGGCTAATGCACTAAATAATGTGGTGGGTTTAGCGCTGGCTGAAATCTCCAGGGCACTTACTCATTTCTCACTGTGAGATATGGATTAGGAGAAGGGCAAAACAGGCTTAAAACTTAGAAGCAATAAAGAAACTTTATTAACTGGAGTACAAGAATAAGAAACCAGAATAAAACTTTCAGAACACCTTTCCTCCCCCTGAATAACGTTTTTTTGTTTTATCTGACATTGTCGAGATAAAACTTGTGATTTTAAAACAATATTAATTATGCAATAGTTTTTATTAGATTTTGTTATGTCATGGAGACTTTTTTACAAGGAACAGGTTTTTTGTGTTTTTTTATTTTTATAAATAGCAGCCGCCAGGGAAGAAATTTTGCTATTGTGACGTTTTTCTCATTTTTACAGCCCTCCTAGAGGTGTGTCTATGGGTTATGAATTCATGGGGTGTTATTTTAAGGATGAGTTGTTTGAAGGCAAATGTTTTCTTCATCTGTTTTTGTGATCATCTCTGGGAACAGAAGTTTTCTTCTTCTCTCCCTGGGGGCAAAGGTTTTTTATTGTTTTTATTTATTTTTCTGTTCAAACTTTTTATGGGATTACAGTTATTTTAACATTTGGTTGGTTTCATTAATGGTTTTTTTTGTTTAGATTTACAGTTTGAATTTTTTTTATAGTTTTTTCATTAATTAAAGGAGATATTTTCATACATCATTGTTTATTTCTATGGCTTTACTAAAAGAATATTTTCGTTTTAATTTACATTTTTTCTTTTTTTTTTCTATCAGAGGTTTGACTTTTTTTTTACTGACTTTGATGTTTTTATGTTGTTTTTTTGCGTGTTGTTACTCTGTCCTTTTCTGTCCCTGGAGAGATGAACAAGGTTTGTAGGTCTCATCTGTGCATTGAAAGGGTTAATATCTTGCCCAGGCCTGTGGCTGGTTACTCGCTCTGTGCTGGGGCAGCTGCCGGAGCTGTTCCTGCTGGATGATTTTCCCGTGGCTGCACTGGGATCTCAGCAGCCAGGCCAGCACTCAGAGGCCGCTTCCGCTCCCCCTGCCCGGCAGCTTCTGCAGAAACTCAGTGGCAGCAGAATTTCAGCCGAGCCGGGGGCTGGCCCGGCCCGGCAGCGCCGCTGGAAGGGGCTGGGAGGGTTCCCCGGGAAGGGCTCGGCCCCCCGGGAACGGGACCCAGAGGGATTCCCGGGAGGGGCCAGCGCTGCAGCAGAGCCCGGCCCGGCCCCGCCAGGGCCCAACAGGGGCCGGATCCCCGTTACCTGCTCAGGGACAGAAGAAAAACAGAAAGAGGTTCCCAGGCTTGGGTTTTTGAAATGTGGTACTCACAGAGGCAGATCTAATTTTGAATGGTAAAAAACGTTGTCAGTTCTCAGAATGAGCCAAATATTCTCACCCTGCAGAATCTCAATAAGAAGAACCTAAAGCACAGTGGATATCCTGCTGCAGTTTGGTGGTTTTTTTCATTCCTACATAGTCTACGTAATGTTTGAAATAAGTAGTGTTATAAATGACTTTCAAATTTCCAAACAATCAATCTAATTAATTGATAAAATACTTTAATAAATTGGAAACAAAATAAAAAAAGAATACAATTTAGTAAAAGAATACAATTTAGTAAGAAAGATACAATTTAGTAAATATATTCAGGTATATCTATTTCTATATATATGTGCTGTTGAAGAATGGCTCGCTTCTCGAGGCCATAGCTCCTTGGAAGGCCTGCACAACCCTGACTTTGAGCTAGCATAAGTCCTTGGAAAAATATTGTATCAAAGAAATGAAGAAGACTAATTGTTAATAAGACAATGAAGAATAAGAATTTAGCATGAGAAATCTGCTAAATGTATCTTAATAAGCTTTACTAAAAGGTATCTTATAGAGCTCGGGTGTTATGAGCTGGACCAATAGAAATGTAGAAATTAATGCGTGAAAAATAGCAATTATCCAATCATAGTAGAATACAGATGGCATGTTACCTTTTCAAAATACTATAAAAATGTAGCTAAGATTGTAATAAATTTGGAACAAGCTGCTAACTCACACTGGGTCGTCTCTTGATTCCCGAACCTGTCTCCTACATTTTGTCGCCCAAAACAGGGACCCAGGGATTACAAATAAAGCCAGCACGCTGCCTGAGGACCTTGTCAAGAGGCTCAGTATTGCAGAAATGCAGTAAAAGACTCCAGTGGATTCTGGAATAAGGAGAGAAGGCGATTCGGCACAAAGAGCCTGGAGAGGTTGAGAGGATCTGACGGCCGTCCTCCGAAGTGCCGGTAGCAGCGCTATCTCGGGAAATGGAGAGAGAAGCGGCATTATCGCTGCTGGCAGAATTTCTCGCTAAGTGAGAGCCCGGTGTAAGCACAAAAAAACTCCAAGAGCTATGTAAATGGGCAAAAGAGAAGGGATTTATGCAAGATTCCATGGAAATCTTTAACCGAACAGAGTGGCAAAAAATTGGAGATGCCTTATGGGATGCCACTATTGATGGCAGTAAGTCTGCTAGAGACCTTGCTACCACTTGGAGAGAAATTATTCATGCGCTAAATCAATACCAAGCTGAAAAACATATGGCATTAGCTGCACAAAAAATGTTAGGAGGGGAAGATATAGAAGTGTCAGCAAAATCAAGTTCTCATTTATTCACTGACCCTAGTCCTGCAAAAGGTATTAAAGTGCCTGTCAAAACAAGTGCACAAGAAATTGCCAATCAAGAGACAGGACTGACCTCAGTAACTCCGAATGCATCCCCCTTATCTCCTGTGAACAAACAACACAACACAGAAACAGGAGGCAAAGACTGTACAATTTCCCAATTCCGTACAACTAGTGCAAAAAACTCTGGGGATGAAAGCTCAGCTGATGAAGCTGACGGAACACCCTATGATATTACAGTTCCAAAACATAAGAGGCCATCAGATAAACTTGTAAAAAAAGTAATCAAGAAAATGAGCAATCTAAATCCTCATGGAAGGCAGCCAGTAGGTGACATGATAATTACCACTTCAGGGGGAATGCAGATACGACCAGTTGAATCTCACAGTCGCTGGTCTGCAGTAATCAGGGATGCTATTTTAGAAGGACAATGCGAAGCTGCAGCTGCCTGTTCTCCACATGCCTATCCAGTACAGCAAGGAACTCTTGCTAATGGCCAGCCTGGAGCACAATATACACCTTTTGAATGGAAATTAATGCAGCAATTACGAAATACAGTTACTCAATATGGACTACATTCAGAGCCCTCTAAGCAAATGATTAATTATATTTTTGCATCTAATGTTTTGTCACCTGACGATTGTATGGCCATAGCAAAACTATTACTCACTCCCTCACAGTATGTATTGTGGGAGCGAGAATGGGAATCTGGCTGTAAGAGAATTATAAATACACCACGACAGCCAATTGATCCTCTTCATGGTGCCACTATCGATATGTTAATGGGCAAAGGTATCTATGCATCAGCGGCACAGCAATTACAATTTCCAGCAGATTTGCATAATGCATCTGCTGAGGAAGCAAAGCAAGCCCTGTGGAGGATTCCAGCTGATAAAAGAGCACCAAGCTACACCACTATCAAACAGGGAATGAATGAGTCTTTTGACTCTTTTATTAAGACTTGTCATTTCACTCGATCAGGCAACAGACCTAACTCCTGAAGTACGAGAACAATTAACAAGGACTTTTGCATTTGAGAATGCAAATCCAAAAGCTAAAATGATACTAACTACTCTCCCAGGCACAGCTGACTTGGGAACAATGTTAGAACACATGGCCAATGCAGTGTATCAACAGCAAGCTGCTTTTATGTCAGAGGCTGTAGCTAGTGCTGTGAAAACACAAAATGAAACAATGTTAAATGTAATAATCACCCAAAACCAAGCTTTTGCTGCGGCTTTAAAACCTCTTGTAAAAGGAGGACGCTCCTGACCGACAAATGTTTGCTTTCGGTGTGGAAAAACTGGGCATTTACAAAAGCAATGTGTAGGCAATGTAAGGTGTAATAATTGCCAATCTAATACTCATGCTACCATGAGTATTAGATTGATGCCTACCATGACTGCGAAAGGCAGTCGCGTGCGGATAACAGCAACTGCCCCCGAGACCCAGAGTTGTGCCCTGCAACCACAGGAAGCCTGGGAATCGACTTGGAAACAGCAGTAGGAGTTACCCTTATAGACAATCAGCCGCAAAAGATACCTACAACTTTCAAAGGTCCAATTCATTCCTCTAAACACGATGTAGGAGCATTATTGCTAGAACGTTCATCGGCAGGCTTAAAAGGTATCTTGGTGATACCAGGACTCATTGATGCAGATTACACGGGAGTTATTCAAATTGTTGCATATACACTGCATCCGCCTTTGTTTACACCTCAAGGCAGTAAAATTGCACAAATAATTCCCTTTCAAAATCTTGTATCTGCAATGATGAAAGGATCCAAACCTATGTGACCCATGAGAGGAGATGCTTGCTTTGGTTCAATAGGACCAGTTACATACCTAACACTACGAATGCATGATCATCCTGTTCAAAAAACAATCATCATAAATGGAAAAGAACAGATAAATATACAAGCACTGTTAGATACAGGTGCAGATATTACCATCATTTCTAGTAAAATTTGGCCACCCTGTTGGCCATTGCAAACAACCACAACTGCTGTGGATGGAGTTGGAGGAGTGTCTGCAGCTGCTTCAGTCACACCTAATCCTCTAACATTTGTGCTTGAAGAAAGGCCTGTGCAGTTGCAACAGTAATACCTTTGCCAGAAGGAACATTTGCCCTCATTGGTCGAGAATGTTTAACTCAATGGGGAGTGGTACTAACTACCCCAGATTCGGTTTTCTCACCGCGGTCCCTGCAGTGCAGCCAGCCCCATGACAACTGACCTGGAAAAGTAATGATCCTGTGTGGGTGGAGCAGTGGCCGCTAAGTGAGGAACGGCTGCAAAAAGCACATGAATTGGTTAATGCAAAACATATTAAACCATCAGTAAGTCCATGGAGTACACCTATTTTTGTTATACCCAAGAAATCAGGAAAATGGAGACTTTTGCATGATTTACGAAAAGTTAATGAACAAATGCAGCCCATGGGAGCTTTACAACCAGGATTACCTTCACCTGCAATGTTACCACAAAAGTGGCCACTGTTAATTGTTGATTTAAAAGACTGTTTTTTCACTATTCCACTACATCCAGATGATACAAAACGGTTTGCATTCACATTACCTGCAATTAATAAAGAGAAACCTAGTGAGAGATATGAATGGATTGTACTGCCTCAAGGAATGCGCAGTAGTCCCACCATGTGTCAGTTGTTTGTGTCCACAGCTTTGCAGCCAATACATGAACAATGGCCACAAGCTATCATCTATCATTATATGGATGATATTCTCATTGCACAGGAACACCCTTTTACAGATGAACAATTAAAGGTGCTCACACAAGTATTGTCTAATGCTGGATTACAAATTGTTCCTGAGAAAACCTAAAAAACTGCCCCATGGAAATACTTGGGGTGGCAAATTAGTGACAGCATAATACATCTACTGAAAGCAACACTGAATTACAAAATACAAAATCTTACAGATGTACAAACTTTAATGGGTGATTTACAATGGGTCCACACTGTTGTTGGAATTTCTAATGAAGATCTTGCCCCCTTGTGACCTTTATTAAAAGGAACTAACCCTGCTGCTCCAATTGTTCTCACAGAAACACAGCAACAATGTATTGAACATCTTGCTTCTTTACTTGTTACCAGATGGCCATCACAGCGTGTAATAAATTTACCTCTTCGTTTGCTTGTTATTTCACAGCCTTCTTCAGTGTGTGCCATCATTGCTCAATGGCAAAAGAAAAACAGGGCAGAGTATCTGGTTTACATAATTGAGTGGGTCTTTGTATCAATGCAACCTAAGCATAGCTTACAGACCCGGATGGAACAAGTGGGAGAGACAATTAAAAAAGGTTGTGATCATACAATTGCTTTTTCAGGAAATGGACCAGTGAGTATTCATATCCCAATGACTGCTGCTGATCTTGAACGGACAATGCGTCACTCTTATCCTCTTCAGCTTGCATTATTGGCATACAATGGGCAAGTAACTAATGAAATTCCAAAAAGTAAAGTTATTCAAATATTGAAAGATCATAATTGGATTCAATTGCCTAAACATTCATTAATTCCTTTAAAAGAGGGACATACAGTTTTTACAGATGCTGGTAAAACAACCAGACGAGCAGCAATTGTCTGGCAGCAACAGGGATCTTGGACTTACCATATTTTGCACACTGAGCAGGGAGACTCATTACAGATGCTTGAACTAGCAGCAGTTTGTTGGGCTATGTGTCGGTGGATAAAATGTCCCCTTCATGTGGTTACAGATTCATTCTATGTTGCAGGTATTTTGAAAAGGATTGAGGATGCTTTTATTAAGGAAACTCAAAATAAACAGTTAATGCAGTTGTTTCAACAAATACAACAAGCTACACAATTAAGATCAGCACCATATTGTCTAATACATATTAGAAGTCATAAATTTCAAGAAGGCCTTGGTCTTGGCAATCATATTGCAGATCAATTAGTTAGTTGGGTGCAGAGGAGAGTTCCTCTCAATCAGCTTGAGTTTGCTCATATGGCTCATGAAGTTTCATCAAAATGCAAAGGGCCTACAAAGACAGTTCTCATTATCAATTTCAGAAGCACAAGGAATTGTACAAGCATGTCCACAATGTAGTCATCATGGTCCTGGGTTAGGGATAGGAGTCAACCCTAGAGGGTTAAAAGCCCTAGAGATATGGATGTTACCCATGTTTCTGAATTTGGCAGATTAAAAGATGTACATGTTACTGTAGATACCTATTCAAAATTTGTATGGGCTGCAGCCCAGACAGGAGAAAAGAGTTTGCATGTAAAGAAACATTTAACCCAATGTTTTGCTATTATGGGGGTCCCAGAGTGAATTAAGACTGATAATGGCCCTGCATATGCCATTGACAATATTAGAAAATTCATGCAGCAATGGGGAGTTGAGCATATTGAAGGGATTCCAAACTCTCCTACAGGACAAGCAATAGTGGAACGAACTAAGAGAACCTTAAAGAAATATCTTAACAAATTCAAAGATATCTCTGACCCAAAAGAAAAATTAGATTAAGTTCTTTTTGTAATTAGGGTTAATTAGGTAATTAGGTAATTAACCATTTGTGTGTTTTTGCAGATTGTCAAGACCCTCCAGCTGTCATACACAATGAATGTGTAAAATCAGGTGTTGTAACTAATGAAGTATTTGTTCCTTACAGAGAGCCTAAAACAGGACATTGGATAGGACCAGCTAAAGTCCTGTTTAATGGCCGAGGCTACGTGTGTGTTGATACCCCTACAGGACTGTTATGGGTGCCGAGTAAATGGACACGAGCCGCGATCAACCACATCAACAGTGGGATATCACAGCCAGACTGCAAGGAAGTAGATGGTGGCGAGAAAGTAAAGAGTGGTAACTTGCCCTTGAGCCATTAGTGAGAGAAGTCAATTATCTATTAGGTGTACAAGTTGATTATAGAACTCCCTATATAGAAAGCGTTTATTTTTCTGTTTATCTACAATGGGTTAAAGAAAAATTGGAAGGTATAAGGTGTTGGTATTGTAAAACCACAGAAAAATTGTGGATAAGAATTGTGTGTGAAGGTTGTAAAAGAGATTTGTGAGAATATCAGAGATCAGAACCTCACAGAGGCTGTCTTAGGTGTTATAGACAAATTCACCATTTAACTCCACTTGCTTCATTGACAAAATACTTAAATTGTTCTTTAACACAGGCAGAAGCCGTATCATTATGGGAAAATGTGGGTGCATTAGAAAGAGCCAATCTAATATTTAGAATTCAGAAAATAGCAACATTTACAAAACTTGCTCAGAAAACAAATATAATTGCAGCACAGTGCAAAAACTGTACTATTTCATGTAGACAGTGGGAAAGAGTTCAAAATGGCAACTGGCATTTTCATTCTCATAATTTTACCTTTAATAACAGGCATGTTAACTAGAGAGACCATAGATCCATGGGAAAATGTATGGGTTTCACTTGCTCGTAGTTTAAATACTACGACCTTCTGTGCTAGTCTGTCGACACCTCAGTCTCCTTTCATTATTTGTCTGATTGGTGTTCCAGTCAATGAATCGAGGTGGACTTTGTTAGACAAGGCAATGAAAGAGACTCAGGACATTTTTAAGACAAAGCATCTAAGGAATGGATATAAGAATTTTTCACAATGTATGGAGAATTATGATGTTTGGAATGATCATCTTCCAGAAGGCCCTGAGCCACAAGAAATTGATCTAGCAGATTCATTAGATGCTGCTTATTGTATTTATCTAAATGCTAGCAAAAAAATTGTGTGCAAAAATTGTCTGAACAAAGATGTGAACAATCCAATATCATCACATTGACAAGTCCAACTGGCAATTTTTTGCAGTGGTGTGCTAAAATGGTGAGGAATGCATCAAACCCTGTATTTGGGACTCAATCCCCTCATAGACTACCAACAGGTTATTTTCTACTTTGTGGTAACAGAGCATGGGCAGGTATCCCATCACAACCTGTTGGAGGTCCTTGCACAACTGGACAACTCAGCGTGGCACTTCCACACCACCATCCTAGCAGCACACATCGTGTCAGATGGAAAAGAGATCTTTGTCAAATTTTGAGTTCTGACTGTGATGATAATTTGGATTTATGGAACAGATGGCAAGTGGTTTTTGCTTCTACCTTCTACTTTTTTGCCAGGTGCTGCTGCTGCTAGAGCTCATCGCAATTTAAAGAAACTTAGTTGTTGGGTTGTAAAACAAGCAAATGGTACTAGCAGAGTACTTTCTGAATTAGCAATTGATATGTCACAAGTTCAGCATGCAGTACTGCAAAATCGAGCAGGCATTGATTTTTTGTTGTTAGCACATGGTCATGGATGTGAAGACTTTGATGGTATGTGTTGTATGGACTTACAAGATCATTCAGAATCCATCCACAAGGAAATTCAAGAACTCATGCAACATACACAGAAGATCAAAGAAGATGTGGGATTCTTTGGGATTGATGAACTGACTGATTGGCTTGGACTGACAGGATGGGTTAAGAGTTTATGTAAAACAGGATTATTAATTATCTGTGTTACGATCATTGGATTGTTATGTGTTAGTTGTGCAATATCCTTTGCAATTTTGTTGGATATTGCAATATCCTTTGCAATATCCAACAAAATCAAGTGTTTGTTTGTTAAGGTAACCAAAGTCATGGTTGTGCAGACGGAAAACGGGGGAATTGTTGAAGAATGGCTCGCTTCTCGAAGCCATAGCTCCTTGGAAGGCCTGCACAACCTTGACTTTGAGCTAGCATAAGTCCTTGGCAAAATATTGTATCAAAGAAATGAAGAAGACTAATTGTTAATAAGACAATGAAGAATAAGAATTTAGGATGAGAAATCTGCTAAATGTATTTTAATAAGTTTTACTAAAAAGTATCTTATAGAGCTTGGGTGTTATGAGCTGGTCCAATAGAAATGTAGAAATTAATGCGTGAAAAATAGCAATTATCCAATCATAGTAGAATACAGATCGCATGTTACCTTTTCAAAATACTATAAAAATGTAGCTAAGATTGTAATAAATTTGGAACAAGCAACTAACTCACATTGGGTCGTCTCTTGATTCCCGAACCTGTCTCTTACAATGTGCATACAATTGGGCAGTGGTTACAGATGGTTAAGGCATAAGCAAAACCGATGGGGGTACAGGGGGTGCTTCTCACCTCACCTCACGTACAAAATAAAGCACTTCAAGCTAAACTTATATACTGTATGCTTATAAATATTCATTCATATTTCCCGTAAGTTTCCTCCTATTTCTGATTTTGCTGACTTTACGTCACCTTTCTTCAATGGCGCATGCTTTACTTGTTGTTAGGGGGTCTTCAGTCTTCTTTTGGGGGTCTTTTGGCAAAGGCTTCTCCTCTTCCTCATTGTCCTTTGGATAACCTTACAGGTTTGCACGTGTTGCATTCCTAAGCATTGTGTTATGTTAGTCTACTAATTAGCCTTATATTTACTAATCTTTAGGCCCAATGCCTAGATTCATTATAATTTTGGTCCATCTCAAGGCCATTTTGGTCTCGAGACACCATTTATCTTCTAAACTACATCCTGTACCTTAATTTTGCTATGTAACATCTGCAAAGGGGTACATCTGCTTTAAAACACTGATTCTTGATAGTTTCTAATAATAACTTTAATAACAGTTACAATTTAAGTAGCACGAATCAATTCTATTTATTACACTGGGAATGGGGAACCCCTGCACTTCCATTTCTGGGTGAACCCCCCTTCCTGGGCACAGAGACCCCCTTGAACATTCATTTCAGGGCACTGGGACCCCCTGGTACCCCCTTCCCAGCCCCAAAAACCCCTGCACCCCCTTATCTGGAACCTGGAACCCCCTGAACCCCCATTCTCGGGAATGGAAACCTCCCAGAACCCCCATTTCTGGGAACCAGGACCCCCCTGAACCTCCATTTTCAGGCACTGGGATCCCTTGAACCCCAGAACATAGGAAGGGACCCCCCTGAACTCCCATTCCGCTGCAGCAGGACCCCCGTGCACCCCTGTATCCAGGACTGGAACCCTCCCAAACCCTCCATCCTCACACCCTGGGACCCCCCTGCAGCCGAGCCAGGGACCTGCCAAAATGAGAATGGATCCCCCAAAACCACAGCTCTTCCTTTTAATCAGAAATGGGGGAGATGTTGTGCTGTGTTTTTCTTTAATTTAAAGTTTGAAGCTGTTTGTATAAGTGGTTTGTTCTGTTACCCCCCTGCTTTGTTGGTTTAACCCAAAGTTATCTCCTCCCCTGCCCTGCCCATCATTGTATCCCAACCCCTTTTTCCAGCACCTTCCCTATCAATCTTGTCCACCCTGCCCCTTGTTCCCAAATGTTCCCTGTCAATCCTGCCTTATGCCAACCCCCTGCTTGGACGTCCCCTTTGGAAATCCCCTAATCCACAGCACCCCATTGGTCCATGTGTCCTATTCCCCTCCCCAGGATATCCCTCACTGGTTGAAGTTTTGTATCCACCCCTGGACCCTCCCCATATATAAATTGCTGTACACTTGTATTGTGTGTCTTCTGCTCCTGGACCCTTGGGAGATGAAAGCTTTCACTGAAATACAATACCAAAACCCCCCCATAAAAATACCTTCCCCCCATTCTTGCCTCCACACTGTGCCTGACAGCTGTTAATTGCTGTAGAGCATTGCTCTAAGCCACACCTCAGGTCATCCTGCTCCTGAGGTGTGTCCCACTCCCAGCGTGGAGCTGAGGAAGAGCTGACCAACCTTGGCACCACGTCACACCCAGCTGATCCCAGTGTGTCCCCACTCTCTCCCAGTGCCCACCCCTGCGTGTCCATCTCGCTGGTGCCCTTGAGATGGAGCCAGCAGCTCCTGGTGCTGCTGGAAACCGCCCCCGGCAATGCGGGCTCAGCTCCAGCTGCCAGGTGGAGCACGTCAGCCTGGAGCACCCCCTGAGCCGGCACTGGGGCACGGCCCGGCCCCCACAGCGCCGCCAGGGGCAGCGGGGGAGGCACTGGGGGGAACGGGAGGGGGATTGGGGTGTGCTGGGAGGAACTGGGAGGGAGTTTGAGATAGACTGGTTTAAACTGGGAGAGGGGTTTGGGGGTCCAAAATGGCTGAGAAAAGGATTAGAGGATGTTGGGGAGGGTGGGATGAGGTTCTGGGGGTCCTGGTGGACACTGGGAGGGAGTTTGGGGGTGCTGGGTGTCACTGGGAGGGATTTGAGTGAGCCTGGAGGAGCTGGAAGGAGATTGGGCATTGGAAAGCAGGGATTGGGATGAGGTTGGTTGTGCTGGGAAGAGACTGGGAAGAGTCTTGATGAGTCCTGGTGGGGCTGGGAAGGGACTGGGAGAGGGTGTGGGGGTCCTGGGGCAGTGGGGGGAAATTGGGAGGGGGCTGTGGGATCCTGAGAGGAACAGGAGGGGCTCTGGTGGGTCCTGGGGAGGCTGGGAAGAGACTGGCAGTGATTTACCAAAATAGTGATATTGATCCAGTATCAACATCAATCTGTTAATGGACAAAAAACCTCTCCAACAGTTTAAAGTTACAAACTGGATGTTTAATCACAGCACTGGGTGAGTGAGGGAGTCATCCCCTTAATACACACTGCAAGTTGACAAAAGATTCCAGTGTCTATTTATTTACAAAAGTCTTGAAATTCCAAAATACTAATACATATTAATACTAATAGATATGCATAATGCTAAACACTTCCCATTCCCCACTTTGGATTAAAATGCACAGTAATGAGTTTAAAAAGTCATTATGCCTGCATGGTGGGCTCCCTAATTTGAGGAGGGGGTCGTTCTGGCAAGGAGGGGTCATCAAGAGATGAAGGAAAACCGCTCTTCCTCACTCTCACCTTTCTACCTTTACAATGGTTGACTTTACAAATGACATTTGGTACAACTCCAGTTTCCTCCCTTGTGACTTTGAAATGGGTTTCCAGATGTAAGGTCTGTGATCTTCCTGAACCCGTTGATCAGTTTCTCTTTTCTCATTATAAGCACAGCTGAACAAACATACAATGAAAAGGAATTTTTTACCTCAGTCCGAGATTCATTATCTCAAATCCTGCTTCTCACTCAATCATTAACTCCGACTAGTTCCAGCAAGGCCTATCTCTAGCTAAGATCTCCAATTTTTCTAAAATACCTGATTTTTTAAAATTGGTGACTCCAAAGGAGGTTTCAGAGGGTCCTGGATAGGCTGGGAGGGACTGGGAGGGTGCTTGGGGTGTCTGTGAGAAGTTTTGGGGGTCCTGACCTCTGTAGACCCCCCAGGGATGCCATCAAACACTGCCCACAGCAAGATGCCGAGGGGGATTGGAGTTTCCGTATTGGGCTTCATCTTCCTGGCACTGGGGCTCGGCTTCTGCCTGTGCAGGAAGGTGAGGGGGGGTCCCGGGGGTGGTGTCCTCCCCCCCCATAGAGGGTGTGTGCTCCCCTTGGCCCCCCAAGTCCGGTGTCACCCCCTTTTCTCTGCCCACAGAGCTCCTGAGGCAAAAGGTTCTCAAGGACTGAAAGTCAACAATTCCCACTGTCGGTCTGTATCCTGTTGGATTTTCTTTCCCCTGCTTTCATCCAGGTGCCCACAGGGAGCCAGGAAGATGTGGAGCCTCCCAGCCAGGTGTCTTCCCAACACGGATCACCAGGACCACGGATCACCAGGGCTCTGCCCAACGGGGGTCACTGGGGATCATCCAACGCCGATCCTCCCATGGGGGATGGAGCTGGAGCAGCGCACGAAGCTCTTCCCGCACTCGGGGCACTCGCAGGGCTTCTCTTAGTGGTGCCTCCGTTGGTGTTGGGTTAAGTTAGAGCTCTGTGAGAAGCTCTTCCCACACTGGGGACACTCGTAGGGCCTCTCCCCACTGTGGATGCGCCGGTGGACGGTGAGGGTGGAGTTGTGCTTGAAGCCCTTCCCGCAGTCGGGGCAGCGGAAGGGCCTCTCCTCTGTGTGAATCCGCTCATGTAGGAGGACATTGGAGCTGGTCTGAAACCTCTTCCCACACTCGGGACACTCGTAGGGCCTCTCCCCAGTGTGGATGCGCTGGTGTTTTCTCAGGGTGGAGCTCCGCCCAAAGCTCTTCCCACATTCCAAGCAGGTGTAGGGCCGTTCCCCCGTGTGGATCACCTGGTGTCTCATCAGGTCAGAGATATCTCTGAAGCTCTTCCCACATTTCCCACACTCATTGGGCTTTACCCCAGTGTGGATCATCTGGTGTTTGCACAGGCTGGAGCTGTGGCTGAAGCTCTTCCCACATTCCCCACACTCGTAGGGCTTTTCCCCAGTGTGGATCCTCTGGTGCTCAATCAGGTGGGAGCTCTTTCTGAAGCCCTTCCCACATTCCAAGCACTTGTGGGGCTTCTTCCCCAGCTCTGAGCTCCGGTTGGATCTCTGGCCGTGTTCCTGGTGCTGGGGGGATCTTTCCTCCTCGCAGCTCCCTGGGCTGGGTTTGCAGCCCCTCCTCGTGCGGGATCTCTGGGGCTTTTCCTCTTCGTCTTCCATCTGGACACAGTTTGGGAATGAAAATTCCTGGTTAGGTGGAAAAGGAGAGGAGAGAGCCTTAGACTGGGGGTTCCTCCTTGCCCACGTTCATCTCAGAAATTCATTGGGCATCTTGTGTCTGTAACAAAGCAAAGGACCAAGATTCAGCCCAGACATCAAAACAATGATGAAAAACTACCCAAGCACCAAATTCAGGCAAAACCCCCTCCAGAATAGAAAGATTCAGCCCCTGCAAAAAAATAAAGCACCAATATTTAGCTCAATGAAGTTCAGAAACACCAAGATTCAGCCCCATCAAAATCGTGGATCTCCTCCCCAGTCACCTCCAGGGCAACACTCCTGGGACTGCACATACAGGGAGAGTGGAACCTTGTCCTGCTTCCTCTTCCTGCTCCTCCTCCTCCTCCTGTAGCCCTATTCTTCCTCACACTCCTCTTCCTCCTACTATTTCTCCTTCTCCTGCACAGTCCCACCTTGTCCTCCCATGTGCATCCTTTGACAATTTTGGTCTTCAGCCCTTCTTCTCCTTCCCCTCCCCTCCTGCCCCCAGGCCCAGCACCCACTGCCGCCTCCCTCTTCCCCCCCAGTCCCACAGCATCCCACCGCAGGGGCACGGATGGAGCTGGGCCAGCTCGGCCTGGGGCAGCGCTGGGCTCTCGGCCGCTTCCGCCCGCACTCGCTCCCCACTGCAGCCGCTCCCGCCACCACAGCGCGGGGGGGCCCGGCCTTGGCGCTCCCCCCTCCCACCTCCCCAAATTCCCCTCAAGGGGGGCGCCAAGGCCCGGGGGGGAGGGGCGCAGCTGGGCTCCAGCTGGGGAACGCTGGCAGCTGCGGCTCTGCCTGGACACTGATGAGTCATCAGCGCCGCGCGCTCTGATTGGCTCAGCCCTGACTGAGCCCTGCGCCTGCACCAAGGGGGGACACCCTGCTCCAGGGGGGATGGCCCCAAAACGGGGGAACCCCAGCAAAGGAACAACAACAAAGGCTCTTTACAAACTGATCCCGTCAACCTCATTGCACATAGGGCCAGGGACATGGACATAAGGAAGTGACAGGAGGAGCCATCAGCTGCACAAAATCTTATGAATTGATGACACAGACTGCTGCTCAGCCAAGGTCCTGCTAAATTCATGAACTTCCAGAAGAACAACAAAGACTTAACACAGCCATCAATATCGACAGATATACAAAATTACAGCTAAAAGGGTGCATATTAAGGGGGTACGTAGTAGGTGCATTGGGAAGTCTCCAGGACTTCAGCCAATGGGGAAAGGGAGAGGGAGATGTGGCCAAGAAAATTAGGATGAAAAGGAGGCTGTGTCTGCCAACAATTGGAGACACACCATGGGAAATGTCCCATAGTCTCAACCCTTTTGTATGAATGAAATTACTGTTACAGGACTCCTCTGTCTTCCTTGTGGACAGAAACCTCTGGGGATGTCAATTTTTCCACACACCTTGGGGCTCCTCCGCAATTCCTTCCACCGTCCGGGCCGGCGGGCACTGAGTGCAGCTGAAGGTGCCTCACCCAGTTTGGGGGATCGGCTCCCTCGGCTGGCGGCGGCACCGGGGATTGATTGGGTACCCGAGAGTGAGCAGGAGACAGACGAGGGACGGATCAGGGGGGCTCTCAAGAGTCGGCAGGGAGAGAGCACTGAAAATCTCAGCAGTGACTACAGTGGCATCTTCGGGGAGTAAACATGGCAGGGCACCCAGGGAGGGGACAAAAGGGAAAGCCACAATGGGGTCCCAGCAAAAGAGATGAGGATCCCAAAATATCTCTCAAGGGTCTCTTGGGAGCATGTGGAGGTCGTTTGCACATTCTCCCAGAGGGAATTAAGGACATGGACACCCAGGGGGGCAAAAAGGGAAGGCCAGAAGGGATTTAGACAACAGGGGATGGATGGTGTTGGTGTGCTGGGAAGGGATTGGCTGAAGGGGAGTGTGCAGGAATGTGCTTAAGGCAAGAAGCAGCAGGAGGATTCTATGGGGTAAGAAAAAGGATGATGGAAAAGAGGAGGAAGAGAAAAAAATACTGAGGATTGGGATGTTTTTCAGAAGGGTCTTATCCTCAGAATTTCCCACCTGACTCAGATGCTTTGTATCCCAGTTTTCCAGGACAGGAAAAGAAGGAGGTGAGGATTTCAGGAGGTTTCTCTGAGCTGGGAGCGGCAGGAGCGGGCGCAGAGCTGCGGCACCGGGAGCACGGGCTGGGGGCCTGTGGGGAGCTGTGGGGCCGGGCCGGGGCTGTGGGGCAGCCGGGGCTCAGCGCCGGGCGCTGCCTGACCCCAGCACCCCCCGGGCAGGGCCGGCAGTGGCCCCCGGCCCCCAGGAGGCTGCGGGACGCCCCGGCCGCTGCCCGGCCCCGTGGAGCTGCCGGCCCTGCCCGCCGGGGGGGCCGCCTTTGGACACTGCGGCAGGACAGGCACCGGCTCTGGGATACGGGCTGGGGAGGGGAGCCTCAGCACAGCCAGCACCAGGAAGGAACAGCTCAGAAATGGGGATTAGATCTGACAGGATCCAGATGAACTTTTAAGCATTTTGTGTTGGGTCCCTGCAGAAAGGAAGGATTTTGCAGAAAGCTCAGCAGCTGCCACACGATGAGCACCCACAGGCACTGAGGGGGGCTGCAGCAGGGCCACAAGAAGCCCCTGCAGCACTTGCTCACAAAGGCTCAGCAGCTGAATGCAGCAAGGGATGAGCAAAAGGCTAAGCTGAAGGCAAAGGCCATGGCACAGTTCCTACAGCCCCTGAGGGATCAAGCCCAGGGCCCAAGGGGGCCCCAGCACCCAGGGGACACCCTCAGCCACAAGCACCTGGCACAGGCATTGCCCTCCTGGCCAGGGGACAGCCCACCCAAACAGCCCCTGGCAAGGAATCAGCCTTCCAGCTGCAGGGCACAAGGACACTGCAAGCACAGACAGGAGCACCCTCAGCACCAGCAAGTCCAGCCCTTGATGGACACGGATTCTTAGCGCTCTCACAGCTCCCATTCCACCAGGGACCCACCACACTGCAGCCCTTGGGAACATCCAGGGTGGCTCTGGATCCAGAGGAGACCTTTCCTGATGGACACAGGGGCCTCTCCATCCACTCGGAATCTTACACTTAAGGGGGGTAAATTGCTGGGAATATTTTAATAATTAAAGCACTAAGTGGGAAATATGAGTGGGTGTGTTTTATTCAGCCACTATTAGCAGATGTGGGGGATGGGTTTAAAATGCAGGAAGTTTTATTCGCTCACAATTGTGACTGCAGTTTACTGGGAAGGGATTTGATGGCTAAATGGGAAATGCAAATTAATGTTGCAAAAGGTGATACAGAGGCTGGTTCTGTTGTACCTCTGTGTCAAATGTCTGGCAGAGCCTAGGCTGAAGTGAACCCACAAGTGTGGGCAGCCCCAGGGAAATTGGCAAAATTAGATATGGAGCCTCTCCAAATTTCCCTCAAGCAACCAGGACAAGAGGTGTTGAAAAGCAATCCCCTGTTCCAAGGGAGGGAAGGAAGGGCTCACAGCCTGTCTGGGAGTCCTGCTCAAGGCACGGCTTGGGGAGCCAGGGATGGCTCCCTAGAATGCTCCTATCCTGCCAAACAAGAAATCCAATGGAATCCACAGAATGCTGCAGGACCCAAGAAGAAGAAATGAGATGATGAAACCGAGGCACCCCACACTCTCAGATCCTTACACCATCCTCAACCAGGTGCCCTCCTCACACTGCTGCCATTCAGAACTTGATGCAAAAGATGCTTTCTGGGGATCTGCCCACTCCCAGAGGATGCAAACACAATTCTGCCTTGGGCTGGCAACAAGAGGTAGAAGGGAAAATGCTCAAGACATGGACGGTCCTTCTGCAGGGATGCACGGAAGCACCGGCCTGATTGGGGCAAGCCTTGCAGGAAATATCAAAGGAATTGACCTCACCCCCAGGGACTGGCTTAATGCAGGATGTGGATGACTTGATCCAGTCAGGAGGACAAGGAGAAGAGGTAGAGGAAACCTCTGTGAAATGGCTTCATTTTCAGGCTAAAAAACAGCTTTGAGTATCTGAAAATAAAGAAAGGGCAAATGGTGGAGAAAATGTTTAAATATTTGGGACCTATTTTGACTGAAGGCTTGTGGGGAATTGACTCAGAGAGGGTCCAGGGAATACCAGAAATAATGTTTCCTAGGACTAAAAAGGTGCTGGAACAATTCTTACAATTAACAGGGAATTGCTGAAGCTGGACTGAGGATACTTTGCTCTAGCCTGAGCATTGTATGAGTTTTTTAGCCCCAGATAGCCTCAATGTTATGGAGTGCACATAAGAAAGAAAACAAAACTTAACAAAATGAAAAAATAAAATGATTGATGCCCCAGCCATGACTCTTCCAGACTCAGAAATCTGAATTGCAAGGGAATATTGAACAGGCCACCCCTGAGCCTGCACTGAAGGCAACGCAGCAGCAGCCAGGGCTCCCCAGCGGGGGAAGCCCCTGGGCCTGCCCACAGATCCTCTGCTCAAATCCTCGGCCTGGCCACCCTCCTTTGCCATCTCCAGCCACTGCGGGACAATCCTTGCTCTCACTCTTGCAGCTTCAGCCCTTTCTGTGCCTGCCCTCGCCACAGCTGCTGGGGAAGGCACTGGGACAATTCCACTCTGCCTCTCAATTACACTCACACTCTGCCCTGCCTGGGATTAGCTGCTGCCAAAATAGACCAACTTGAAAATGGCTTCAAATCTTATTTCTCTGGTCACACCAGGTTTGCCTTTGCCTTGGGGAAAGGAATTTTAATAATTCTTTTAAAGGAATTTTAATGTTTCTTTTCCACCACTCAGCAGAGATGAAATTAACACCTCAACAGATTGGGAATAGCCCAAAAGATTCTCCCCAAGATAACGACCATCAACAAAACATCAACACCCAGCAGCAAACATCAACCAACATCCACCCCAGACACTGCCCCAGGCACAGCTGGAGACACCTGGTCTGGAAAAGGCTGAGCAGGAAATCCAGGAGTGCCCACCTAATTCACATCACAGGCACAGAAATCCGGGTGTAACAGGAAACCAAATCCTAACAACTCCACACCTTCAAACCAATGAACATTAAACCAAGGGATTTCTATGGGTTCAGACTGTATATAGTTTAGGAAACATCTATTAAATTCACATGTCTTGGAATGATTTTCTCTGCACACCCAGCCAAAGTGAGGAATTAATGATTTCTGTTGCACATTCTGGCCAGACTCAAGTCATGCCTTGATTTTATACTGTTGGAGAGTTTTTATTCATCTCGCAGTTTTGGTGACAAGACTACACCATTATTATGCTTTTCTTTAATAATCCTACTTCTATATTGTTACTCAGACTGGTAGTGCTGGGCCAGGGTTGGGAGAAACAGTTTTTAGACTTAGAGCAAGAAGCAGAAAAAATCTTGGTTGCTTTGGATTTTTTTGGGAATGTTACGTTATGTAACATTTTGGGAATGTTATGTTTTTTTGGCTGTTACGATGGCAAAATTTTGGTATGCATTTTTGAATATTCACCTTTATGCCTCAGTTTTAAAAACTAAGAGCTTTAAAGGTGATCCCCTTAACTTGTAAAGAGATAGTATAGTATTTTTTTCTTCAAAAATGTCACTTTTGGAGTGGCCAAATGTGAGTCATCCCATGGCCTCCTGGGAAGAGAAGCTTTGTTCCAGGCAGCCAGGAGAGGAGCTTTAGAAATGCAAATTAACACTGATGAGACAAAGCCTGCACAATGGCCCAGGGGCTTCCTGCCTGCAGGCGGAATTGACCTGATTCCCTCTGCCCCACAGCCCAAGCTCTGCCTGCTTGCACAGATGGAATTTGCACAGCTAAAGGCACAGCCCATTGTGAGGATATCTGACTCTGCTAGAGGAATTGGTTAAGATGCAAAGGAAAACAGAAAATAGGGAATGTTGTGAAAACTACACTAAAACAAGTGGGAGAGAATCATCCTTGTCCCCACTCCAACATGTGCTGTCACTGTCTATGTTATATAGGGTGTATCAGACCACTGGGGTTTATTTGCTACCACAAGTTCAGGGAAATCAGTTGGGAATCCAAGTATGTGATGATTTAATGAGAGAAAAGCTGACAATTGATGCAGCCCTGGCTGGAGGGAGCACCCAAAAATGGGGAAAAGATGAACAGCCACCAGAACAAATCCTGCAACACCATGGACCATATCCTGGAACCCAAACAAATTGATATCAGATACCAGAGAAACCATTTATCATTTCAATGGGATAATCAGATTACAGGATGCCATTGAAATAATAACCAACCACACAGCTCCAGCTCCTGACCTTCCTCCCAGCCAATCCACTCAGATGAGGAACACAACATTTCACCATGGGATGGGATCACATTATCTATTAGCAGAAGGAGGCAGAATTTGTGGAAAAGTAAATGATTCAAACTGCTGTTGACAAATAGATGAGAACAGATACCAGAGGAAACAAGAAAGCAGCTCATGAACCAGTCCAAATGAGGAAAGGATGGAAATGGGAAACGTTTTTGTGCTTCCCCAGCAGACCATGGGTTAAAGAAATGCCAGACAGAGCTGTCCCCCTTCAAACCTACACCCCAAAAATCCTGTAACTCAGGGATTCCTCCCAGAAAAAAATCTGCTAGGATCTCCCCAAATTGAGTGAAAGGGGGGATGGGACCCACAGACTGAGCAGGGGGTCTTGGAACCCCCAAATCCAAGCACGGGGGAGGGGGTTAGAGATTGGAGGGACGATTGGGAAGGGATGTGGAAGAAGAGTAGGAAAAAGAGAGGGCTGAAACCCCCAAAGCGTGGGGGAAGGTGCTGGGAAACCCAAATTGCATTGAGAGGGGTCAATGGACTGGGGGAAGGATGAGAAAGGGGGAGAGAGGAGAGGGAAAGGTGGGCTTGGGATGAAAGAAATGTGGTTCCCTGTCCCGCAGCACTCGATCCCTGGAGCGATTCCCTGCGGCTTGTGGGGAGGAAGATCCGCAGTGGGGGGTCCCCAAGCCCCCTGCCCATCCCATCGTGTCCATCTCGCTGGTGCCCTCGAGCTCCCAGCCCGGCCCCGGCCGCCTGCTCTGCTCCCTGATGGATTTCTCCCCTGCCCACATCCAGCTGAGCTGCTCCCAGGGCCAGCAGCAGCTCTCGGGCCACGTGCTGGCCACTGCCGTGCTCCCCAGCGGGGACTGGAGCCAGCAGCTCCTGGTGCTGCTGGAAACCGCCCCCGGCAATGCGGGCTCAGCTCCAGCTGCCAGGTGGAGCACGTCAGCCTGGAGCACCCCCTGAGCCGGCACTGGGGCACGGCCCGGCCCCCACAGCGCCGCCAGGGGCTGCCAGGACACGGAGGGCATTTGGGGCTCCTGGGCTTAACTGGCAGCCCCTCCTTGAGAACCCCTCTCCCCCTGTCCCAGCTCCCCTCATCCCCCTCTCCCAGCCCTTTCCCACCGCCTCCCGGCCCCGCTCCGCTCACCCCAGAGCTCCTCGCCAGCAACCGAGAGATGGAGCAGGAGGGGGAGGAGGAGGAGGAGGAGCGGGAGGAAGAGGAGGGGTAGAGGAGGAGCAGGAACTGCAAGAGGAGCAGCAGAGGAGGCCCCACGTGCGTCCATCGCTCTCTGGATCTGCAGCCCCTTCGCGCCGGGAGCATCGGGCCCCGCATCCCGCAGCTCACCGGGGACGGGAACCTCGTCCCGAAGGTCTTGGGCCGTCCTGGCAGGATTTGTTTGAAGGGGAAGGGATATTTGGAGCTCACTCGAAGTATCCTTGGGGACCCCTGTTCCTTTTTCTGGGGCCGGGCCGGGCAGAGCGATGTTTGGATCTTGCAGGACTCCAAAGCTGACCTGAGATGCCCGGTACCGGCAGGGGGAGGGGAGCAGCGAAAAGGGGGGAGCCCCGGGAGTCCTGGAGCCTGAAATGGGGGCCTGGAGAGGGGGGACCCCGAGAGCCGGGAGTGAGGGGAGCCTGGAGAAGGGGCAGCCCGGAGAAGGGATGAGCCTGCACAGGGGGAAGCCCTGGGACACCAAAGTGGGGACCTCACAGAAGGGGAACCTCAGGGAGGGATTTTTTCCTCTCAGTCCTGATGCTTTGGAGATTTTCATGGACACAAGACACCTGATGACTTCTAGAGATGGACTTGGGCAGGAGGAACCCTGAATCCTAGGTGGTCACCCCTTGTTTTTTTCCCCCAAACCAGACTTCTCATGCCCAAGCATTAGACGAATGGAGGAGAAGGAGGCAGAGAGGAAGATGCTCTGGGACCCCCAGGCAACAACAGTCAGTACAATAGTGGAGGCAAAAGCATTATCACCAAATACATCTGCCCAGAGGGCAGAACTGGTTGTCTTTAACCAGAACACTAGAATTAAGTGAAGGGAAAAGGGTAAACATATGGACTGGCTCAAAGTATGCTTTTGGAGTGGTGCATGTACACAGAGCACTGTGGAAAGAAAGAGGACTGCTGTCTCCTCAAGGCACACACATTAAACATCAAGATGCAGTCCTGCAATTAATAAAAGCAGTACAAAAGCCTGAGCAAGTAGCAATCATGCACTGTAAAGCTCACCAATCAGGAAGCTCCAAAATTCATGAGGGAAATGGGAAAGCAGACTGGACAGCCCGACAAGCTGCTCGAGAAGTGCAAACTGCAATGGCATTGATACCTTTAAAAACTAATGTATCTCAATTCAATTTACCTCCAGAACCAAAATGTTCAATAGAGGATGAGAAATTGGGACGCTCACTGAATGCACAGAAGAATTCAGAAGGGTGGTATGTGACTACACAGGGACAAGCAGTGGTACCCTCCTTGACAATGAGGGAAATTCTACAAATTAAACATAATGAATGTCATTGGAGTGCAGAGGCACTGATGAAATTGATAAAACAAAATTTAATTTCAGTATGGATGTTAAAAATCCAAAATCATTAATGTCAAAATGTGAAATTTGCTTAAAGAACAATCCAGTGGCTAGATGACAGGCACAATTAGGGAAAACCAGGAGATTATTGGCAAGTAGATTTTCTAGAATTACCAAGAACACGAGGATTCAAATATCTATTGGTAGGGGTTGACACATTTTCAGGATGGCCAGAAGCTCTTCCCTGTCGCACAAATCAAGCAAAGGAGACAGTCAAGTGGTTACTGCAAGAAATCATTCCAAGATTTGGGGTGCCTCTAGGAATATCATCAGATAGGGACCCACATTTCACAGCCACAGTAGTGAGGGAGGTGAGTAGGTTACTGGGAATAGCTTGGGATCTCCATACACCATGGAGACCCCAAGCCAGTGGACAGGTAGAGAGGATGAATCAGACACTGAAGAGGCAGATCAGCAAAATATGCCAAGAGGCTAAATTGCAGCAGCCACAAGCTTTACCAATAGCACTGCTGAGGATTTGGATAAAGCCTAGAAGCGGGATGTCAGTCAGTCCTTATGAGATATTGGATGGGAAACCATATGAATCCCCTGAACCTAATCCAAATGTACATGTTACAGGGAAGCAAGAGGTGTAGAATTATGTTCTGTCTCTTGGAAAAGCTCAAGCTCAACTCCGGAGCACCCTTGTGTGGAATAGGCCGCTGACTCTTGAGAATCCAGTTCATGACATCCCCCCGGGAGATGAAGTGTACGTTAAAAGCTGGAACGAAGAACCATTAAAAGAAAGGTGGAATGGACCCTATCAGGTACTGTTAACTACCTTGACAGCAGTCAAAGGAGCTGGACTGGATCCCTGCATACATTACACCAGAGTGAAGAAGGTTTCCCCTGCACTGTGGACTGCACAAACTGTAGGGCCAACAAAGCTGCAGATAAAGCGGGTTTGATTGTTTCAAATGTCTACGTTGCTGGTGACTGCAATGGTGATTATTTTATGGCCTTTAGTGCCATCAGCTGGAATCAATGTTACCTTGGGATGTGAAATGCAAAAGGATCAGCTGACAACTCTTCATTTGAGAATGAAGAGGGATGTGGGGGTGCAGCCAGAAACACAAGTGATAAAAGTCTCTAATACTATTCAGGCAGAAAATGGGATGATTGGATTGATTAAAGATTTTGCCAACGTGCAAAACAGCAGCAAAATAACTGCCTGTCTGCCAATACCAAAGGCAGCAGGAGACCAAATAAATTGGGGAATTACAACATCAAAATTCCCTGAAATGCAAAAGAATAAAAATGAAAATGTGAGCTGTGTATTGCAAATAGATTACGAGTACCCAAATAAGACAGTGTTTGAAAATGCTGTGAAGCCAAAGTATTCATCTAGATGGGATTGTCATGAAAATGGAGGAAAGTATGAACCAAAACTAGGCTGGGATGGGGGATTAGGGAATTATGGATGGTGTTATAAAAAGATAGCAAAGTTTATTAAAGAAAAGATTCCATTATCAAAGTGGAAGTGTGAAGGACAGGAAGGAAAAGATCGGGCTGAAGCTTGGGACAGTGCATGGTCAATGAGTGTGCTTCAGAAATTCCAATCTATGGCAGATACCCCTTGGTGCATTAAGTGGGAAGGCTCTGAAAATGAAACAGATCCAGGGGTATGGAACACTGCAACCAGTAGTAGAATGGAGGCAGACAAAGTGAATTGGTGGGTATGGAACAAAACTTAGGACTGGACTTCTGATGATGAAGAAATAAAACAAATGCCACCACTTGTGGTAGCTCTGCAAATTGGATATGCCTGCAGAGGAATCAAACATAAACAAGGGGAAATAAATGACAAGACAGGACAAGTGATCCAAAAGGTAATATGGAGCACAAGTACAATTCAGAGTCCAGGCCAATTTGGATGGGCAGCAAGCGATGGCAGCTGGACAACACATTTGTCTGGAGGTGAAAAAGTAAAAGAGATTACTTTAGGCCTCCCCACCTTATGCCCAATTTGGAAAAGGTCCCCATTCAAGGGAGAACATGAACTTCTGCAAATAAGGACAAGATGAGAAGTTCAGGAAAACAAATTTGAAGATGAAGAAAGATGGCAGGAACCCTCCAGTAGTGTAAAATTTGAGTGGGCTCTGGAATCCTTGTTTGGTCCAATAGCAAATTATAACAATAGAAAGATGTTGTACAAACTTACAGGCCAGGTAGAAAGATTGGCAAGAGTTACCAAAGAGAGATTTAGAGAGCTAAATGTACAATTACAAGCCACAACTAAAATGACCCTGCAAAACAGATTGGCTTTAGATATGTTATTGTTGAAAGAACACGGAGGATGCGGGTACCTAAAAGGACAAATTGATCACTGCTGCATCCACATCCCAAATGGAACTGCAGATGTAGAACACAACATTAATCCATTAAAACAAACAGAACATGAAGCACAGAAAGAGAGGGAAGATCTGACCACAAGTTGATTAGATAAAATTTTTGATGGGTTAGGATGGAATGTGAGCTCCTGGATCAAATCTATTCTTGAGAGTCTGATAATCCTACTAATTGTGTTCTTAGCAATCTGGTTAATCTGTGCAGTTCTGAAAGGAGAGATAAAGAAAAGAGTATCCTGGAACCAGAAGATAATAAAGGCACTGACACGGGACAGAGATCCACATCCGCATTTGTCATCACCAAGTCCTCCAGAGTGTAACAACGCTTACGACAACTGTGGATTCGAAGATGAACATCAAGTATAAACTCAGAAAAAGGACTGTATATAGTGAAAGCATTACACTTATTATAGTAAAGTGAAATACTTTCAAAGAGATGAAATATGTTACTATGGGGTTAAATGTTTCTGAAAATGTTTCTTAAAATCATGTAGAGGTAGGCCACAAGAATGTTTGGTATTAGGGATGGTCTAGCAAGCTGAAATGTTTATGGTAACGGGAACTGGTACTTGGGGTCTCCAAGATACCCACCCAGAGATAAGATTCAGACATGTTCATACAAGGATGAGTTAAGTCTCATGAAGCAATATGGACAAAGTTAATGGAGCAATATTAATGAAGCAATATTGATAAGGTTGTTACAGTGATTACTGCTTCAGCTGAAATTGTAGAAATATGTGCACTTTGGACAAAGACAACGGAACTAGATTTGGGTTGCTGATACCTCTAGTTCACCCACGCTTCAATAAAACACCTGCATACAGTCAATATACAATTATGTGTGTTCCTGAATGCTAACAAAGACAGATCAAAAACTTCCAAAACACCAAAAATCTGATATACCCTCAAAATACAAAGATTCAGCCCCCAAAAAAAAACAAAACACCAACATTCAGCCCAATAAAGGTCAGAAACTCCAAGATTCAGCCCCGTGAAAATCGTGCATCTCCCTGCCCGGGCACTCGCTGCATGGGGGGGGTGAGGGGGGCAATGAGGCCGGGCCGGAGCAGGGGGTGCCTGAGAGAGGCCCCGAGCCCGGGGAAAGCCCCTGCAGAGCCATGGAAGTGGCTCCTGGCCGGACTCGGGGATCCCCCTGGCGATCCCCGCTGGAGCAGCCTGGTCCTGAGCGACTCTGGCCCCTGGCAGGGACCCCAGGCTGCAGCAGGACAAGGATTCCTGTCCCTCAGGGGGAGGCACTGACATGACCTGACTGTGAGCCCCATCCCTGTGCCTCTGGGCGGGGAGGGGGACGGAGAGGGGCACAAAGTTAAGCCCGGGAAGGAGGGAGAGCTGGGGGGAAGATGGATTTCCGGAGGAATTACTTTACTTCTCATTTTCTTCCTCTGACATGTTGGATATTAAATACAATTTACTTCCCCAAATCAGGTGTGCAGTGCCCGTGACCAAGGACTGAACTGTCCCCCACCCTCATCCAGACCCCCGAGCCTTTCCTTGTGTGTTCTGCTCCCCGCCCGGGACAGGAAGGAGAGTCACAGAGTTTTGGCCTCGCTCCGGCATAGCCCTGCTCCATCCCGGACTCACCCCCAGCTCGCAGCGCCCTCAGCTCCCGGGCACCCCGAGCTCCCGGCGCTTCAGCGCAGCGGCGCTTCCTTGGCCTCCTGCCCGGGCCGGGCCCAGCGCCGGGGCCGCTCCTCAGCCCAGGCTAACGAGAAATGGCGGAGCTCAGCCCAAGGCAGGCGAGGCCGTGCCGTGTGCAGAGCCCGCCGCTGGCTGCGATTGGCTGCTTCTGCCGTCACTCGTGGCTCTGGCGCGCGCTGATTGGGCAGAGCGGGGACAAGCCCGGCCCCGCTGGCGCCCCCAGGGCGGCCGTGGGGCAGGAGAGCCGCCATTGCCGGAGCGTCTGTGCGGGCCCGGCAGCGGCGGCAGCAGCGGCCGGAGCCCGGTGAGGCGGCGGCGGAGCTCGGAGGCGGCCCCAGCCATCGCAGGTGGGAGCCGCGCTCGGTTCTGCGGGGGCTCGGGGCTCGCTGCGGGCCCGGGAGGGGGCGGCAGGGGGCTGTGGCGGGTGGCTTGTGCCGTGGCCGGCCCGTGTTGGCCCTGGGCTGAGGGCGCTGCGGGAGCGGCTGCCCGCGGTCTCCTTGCCGCTGGGGCCTCGGCAGGAGGCGGTGGCGGAGCAGCGCTGGCTCGTCCCGCTTCGTGTCGGGAGGCCGGAGGTGGCTGCGCTGTGCCCGGGACGCTGCGCTGGGGCCGCCTCCGAGCTCCGCCGCCGCCTCACCGGGCTCCGGCCGCTGCTGCCGCCGCTGCCGGGCCCGCACAGACGCTCCGGCAATGGCGGCTCTCCTGCCCCACGGCCGCCCTGGGGGCGCCAGCGGGGCCGGGCTTGTCCCCGCTCTGCCCAATCAGCGCGCGCCAGAGCCACGAGTGACGGCAGAAGCAGCCAATCGCAGCCAGCGGCGGGCTCTGCACACGGCACGGCCTCGCCTGCCTTGGGCTGAGCTCCGCCATTTCTCGTTAGCCTGGGCTGAGGAGCGGCCCCGGCGCTGGGCCCGGCCCGGGCAGGAGGCCAAGGAAGCGCCGCTGCGCTGAAGCGCCGGGAGCTCGGGGTGCCCGGGAGCTGAGGGCGCTGCGAGCTGGGGGTGAGTCCGGGATGGAGCAGGGCTATGCCGGAGCGAGGCCAAAACTCTGTGACTCTCCTTCCTGTCCCGGGCGGGGAGCAGAACACACAAGGAAAGGCTCGGAGGTCTGGATGAGGGTGGGGGACAGTTCAGTCCTTGGTCACGGGCACTGCACACCTGACTTGGGGAAGTAAATTGTATTTAATATCCAACATGTCAGAGGAAGAAAATGAGAAGTAAAGTAAGTCCTCCGGAAATCCATCTTCCCCCCAGCTGTCCCTCCTTCCCGGGCTTAACTTTGTGCCCCTCTCGGTCCCCCTCCCCGCCCAGAGGCACAGGGATGGGGCTCACAGTCAGGTCATGTCAGTGCCTCCCCCTGAGGGACAGGAATCCTTGTCCTGCTGCAGCCTGGGGTCCCTCGCAGGGGCCAGAGTCCCTCAGGACCAGGCTGCTCCAGCGGGGATCGCCAGGGGGATCCCCGAGTCCGGCCAGGAGCCACTTCCATGGCTCTGCAGGGGCTTCCCCCGGGCTCGGGGCCTCTCTCAGGCACCCCCTGCTCCGGCCCGGCCTCATTGCCCCCCTCACCCCCCCCATGCAGTGAGTGCCCGGGCAGGGAGATGCACGATTTTCACGGGGCTGAATCTTGGAGTTTCTGAGCTTTATTGGGCTAAATGTTGGTGTTTTGTTTTTTGTGGGGTCAGAATCTTTCTATTTTGGGGGCATATCAGATTTCTGGTGTTTTGGTGTCTGTCTTTGGTAAGGTTCAGGAACACACATAATCACAGACTTATTATATGCAGGTACTTTATTGAAGCGTGGGGGAACTAGAGGTATCAGCAACCCAAATCTAGCTCCATTGTCTTTGTCCAAAGTGCATATATTTCTGCAATTTCAGCTGTAGCAGTAATCACTATAACAACCTTATCAATATTGCTTTATTAATATTGCTTCATTAACTTTGTCCATATTGCTTCATGGGACTTAACTCATCCTTGCATGAACATGTCCAAATCTTATCTCTGGGTGGGTATCTTGGAGACCCCAAGTACCAGTTCCCGTTACCGTAAACATTTCAGCTTGCTAGACCATCCCTGATACCAAGCATTCTTGTGGCCTACCTCTACATGATTTTAAGAAACATTTTCAGAAACATTTATCCCCATAGTAACGTATTTCCCCACATTCAATATATTTCACTTTACTATAATAAGTGTAATGCTTTCACTATATACAGTCCTTTTTCTGAGTTTATAGTTGATGTTCATCTTCGAATCCACAGTTGTCGTAAGCGTTGTTACACTCTGGAGGACTTGGAGATGACAAATGTGGATGTGGATCTCTGTCCCGTGTCAGTGCCTTTATTATCTTCTGGTTCCAGGATACTCTTTTCTTTATCTCTCCTTTCAGAACTGCACAGATTAACCAGATTGCTAAGAACACAATCAGTAGGATTATCAGACTCTCAAAAATAGGTTTGATCCAAGAGCTCACATTCCATCCTTACGCCTCAAAAATTTTATCTACCCAACTTGTGGTCAGATCTTCTCTCTCTTTCTGTGCTTCATGGTCTATTTGTTTTAATTGATTAATGTCATGTTCTACATCTGCAGTTCCATTTGGGATGTTGATGCAGCAGTGATCAATTTGTCCTTTTAGGTACGCGCATACTCCGTGTTCTTTCAACAATAACATATCTAAAGCCAATCTGTTTTGCAGGGTCATTTTAGTTGTGGCTTGTAATTGTACATTTAGCTCTCTAAATCCCTCTTTGGTAACTCTTGCCAATCTTTCTACCTGACCTGTAAGTTTGTACAACATCTTTCTGTTGTTATAATTTGCTATTGGAGCAAACAAGGATTCCAGAGCCCACTCAGATTTTACACTACTGGAGGGTTCCTGACATCTTTCTTTATCTTCAACTTTCCTGAACTTCTCGTCGTGTCCTTATTTGCAGAAGTTCATGCTCTCCCTTGAATGGGGACGTTTTCCAAATTGATCATAAGGTGGGGAGGCCTAAAGTAATCTCTTTTACTTTTTCACCTACAGGCAAATGTGTTGTCCAGGTGCCATCGCTTGCTGCCCATCCAAATTGGCCTGGACTCTGAATTGTACTTGTGCTACATATTACCTTTTGGATCACTTGTCCTGTCTTGTCATTTATTTCCCCTTGCTTGTGTTTGATTCCTCTGCAGGCACATCCAATTTGCAGAGCTACCACAAGTGGTGGCATTTGTTTTATTTCTTCATCATCAGAAGTCCAGTCCTAAGTTTTGTTCCATACCCACCAATTCACTTTGTCTGCCTCCATTCTACTACTGGTTGCAGTGTTCCATACCCCTGGATCTGTTTCATTTTCAGAGCCTTCCCACTTAATGCACCAAGGGCTATCTGCCATAGATTGGAATTTCTGAAGCACACTCATTGACCATGCACTGTCCCAAGCTTCAGCCCGATCTTTTTCTTCCTGTCCTTCTCACTTCCACTTCAACACAGGAATCTTTTCTTTAATAACCTTTGCTACCTTTTCATAACACCATCCATAATTCCCTAATCCCCCATCCCAGCCTAGTTTTGGTTCATACTTTCCTCTATTTTCATGACAATCCCATGTAGATGAATACTTTGGCTTCACAGCGTTTTCAAACACTGTCTTATTTTGGTATTCGTAATCTATTTGCAATACACAGCTCACATTTTCATTTTTATTCTTTTGTATTTCAGGAAATTTTGATGTTATAATTCTTTAATTTATTGGGTCTCCTGCTGCCTTTGTTATTGGCAGACAGGCAGTTATTTTGCTGCTGTTTTGCACGTTGGCAAAATCTTTAATTAATGCAATCATCCCATTTTCTGCCTGAATAGTATTAGAGACTTTTATCACTTGTGTTTCTGGCTGCACCCCCACATCCCTCTTCATTCTCAAATGAAGAGTTGTCAGCTGATCCTTTTGCATTTCACATCCCAAGGTAACTTTGATTCCAACTGATGGCCCTAAAGGCCATAAAATAATCACCATTACAGTCACTAGCAACCTAGACATTTGAAACAATCAAACCCGCTTTATCTGCAGCTTTGTTGGCCCCACAGTTTGTGCAGTCCACAGTGCAGGGGAAACCTTCTTCACTCTGGTGTAATGTATGCAGGGATCCAGTCCAGCTCCTTTGACTGCTGTCAAGGTAGTTAACAGTACCTGATAGGGTCCATTCCACCTTTCTTTTAATGGTTCTTCGTTCCAGCTTTTAACGTACACTTCATCTCCCGGGGGGATGTCATGAACTGGATTCTCAAGAGTCAGCGGCCTATTCCACACAAGGGTGCTCCGAAGTCGAGCTCGAGCTTTTCCAAGAGACAGAACATAATTCTACACCTCTTGCTTCCCTGTAACATGTACATTTGGATTAGGTTCAGGGGATTCATATGGTTTCCCATCCAATATCTCATAAGGACTGACTGACATCCCGCTTCTAGGCTTTATCCAAATCCTCAGCAGTGCTATTGGTAAAGCTTGTGGCTGCTGCAATTTAGCCTCTTGGCATATTTTGCTGATTTGCCTCTTCAGTGTCTGATTCATCCTCTCTACCTGTCCACTGGATTGGGGTCTCCATGGTGTATGGAGATGCCAAGCTATTCCCAGCAACCTACTCGCCTCCCTCACTATGGTGGCTGTGAAATGTGGGCCCCTATCTGATGATATTCCTAGAGGCACCCCAAATCTTGGAATGATTTCTTGCAGTAACCACTTGACTGTCTCCTTTGCTTGATTTGTGTGACAGGGAAGAGCTTCTGGCCATCCTGAAAATGTGTCAACCCCTACCAATAGATATTTGAATCCTCGTGTTCTTGGTAATTCTAGAAAATCTACTTGCCAATAATCTCCTGGTTTTCCCTAATTGTGCCTGTCATCTAGCCACTGGATTGTTCTTTAAGCAAATTTCACATTTTGAAATTACTGATTTTGCCATTATTAACATCCGTACTAAAATTAAATTTTGTTTTTACAATTTCACCAATGCCTCTGCACCCCAATGACATTCATTATGTTTAATTTGTAGAATTTCCCTCATTATCAAGGAGGGTACCACTACTTGTCCCTGTGTAGTCACATACCACCCTTCTGAATTCTTCTGTGCATTCAGTGAGCGTCCCAATTTCTCATCCTCTATTGAATATTTTGGTTCTGGGGGTAAATTGAATTGAGATACATTAGTTTTTAAAGGTATCGATGCCATTGCAGTTTGCGCTTCTTGAGCAGCTTGTCGGGCTGTCCAGTCTGCTTTCCCATTTCCTTCATGAATTTTGGAGTTTCCTGATTGGTGAGCTTTGCAGTGCATGATTGCTACTTGCTCAGGCTTTTGTACTGCTTTTATTAATTGCAGGACTGCATCTTGATGTTTAATGTGTGTGCCTTGAGGAGACAGCAGTCCTCTTTCTTTCCACAGTGCCCTGTGTACATGCACCACTCCAAAAGCATGTTTTGAATCAGTCCAGATATTTACTTTGTTCCCTTCACTCATCTCTAATGCCCTGGTTAAAGCAACCAGTTCTGCTCGTTGGGCAGATGTGTTTGCTGGTAAGGAACAAAGCTGGATTCAAGAGGTTAGCTGTCTTTAGTGTGACATCATCCTGCTCGGTTAGGATTACCTAGAATTTCATCATCCTGCTTGGAGATAGCCAATTGTCGTTCTAATTGGGAACGGCAGAAAGAACGACACGGACTCTCAAGGGAGTCAGAACAGGAGAGAATCTCTAGTTTATTGCTACAGCCATGTTATATAGACTAGTTCATGGAAAGTACAGAAAGGAAACTCTTATTGGTTAGTAAAGTGCTACATTACCATCATTGGCAGTGGGGTTCACCACCCCCCTGACCCTCTCCTGCAAGGAAAACACGGGAACAGACAAACAGCACCTGCAGGCTGTTTTCTGTCTTTGAGGATTGTTTTGAATCCTCCCAGGAATTTCCCAGGCTAGCTTCTCAGGCAGGGCTGGCAGGCCATGGGCCTACAGCCTGCTCCAAAGGTAGCCTCCACAGCCAATGGCCCCCCTTTTGTTCTAAAACAGTGGTCACCATGTGTGGCACATAGACATCTGTGTGTCTACCCATCGTGAGTTTCCTGGCTTCTTGGATCAGCATCACAGTGGCTGGAACTGCCCCCAGGCATGAAGGCCATCCGGCACTCACGTTGTCAAGTTGTTTGGAAAAGCAGCCTACCAGCCTTTTCCAGCTTCCCAAATGTTGGGTCAGCACTCCCAGTGCTGGGTGTGATCTTTCATGCACAAACAGCTGAAAATCTTTGTACAAATCAGGCAATCCTAACACCGGAGCTGTTGTCAATGCCTCCTTCAGTCTGAGGAAGGTCTCCTTCTGTGGTCTGCCCCAGGTAAGCAGTTGTGTCTTCTGGGCTTCATACAGGGGCTCTGCAATTAGTCCATAGTCCATGATCCACAGGTGGTACCACTCCGTCATCCCAAGGAAAACTCACAGCTCATGCAGGTTCTGGAATGGCACAAATAGCTTGAATACGATTAGTACCCAGCTTACATTGCCCATGTGAGATTTCACACCCCAGGTAAATCACAGTCTACTGGGCAATTTGTGCCTTTTCCTTAGACACCTTATATCTTCCATTCCCAGCTGACTTAAAATTTCAATTGTTACCTTTAAGCAGGTTGTTTTCTGTAGCTGTCAGTATATCATCAACATACTGTAACAGCAGGTATTGCTCCCTCAGAACTTGCCCGTTTTCGGTCCAAATCTCCAGCTCCTTCACCAGCTGGCTTCCAAATAGGGTTGGACTGTTCTTGTATCCTTGTGGGAGTCGTGTCCAGGTGAGCTGGGTTTTCCTTCCATTGTCTGGATTTTCCCATTCAAAGGCAAACAGTTTCCTACTTTCTTTGTCAAGGGATATGCAGAAAAAGGCATCTTTTAAATCAATTCCAGTAAACCATTTCTATTTCTCTTTCACAGATGTCAACAATGTGTAAGGATTAGCTACCACTGGGTAAATATCTTTAGTTATTCCATTTATTGCTCTCAAATCCTGTACTAGTCTGTACTCATCATTTGGTTTCTTCCCTGGAAATATTGGTGTATTCAATTCTGATTCACATTCTTCTAAAATTTGGTACTTCAAAAACTTTTCAATAATCTTTACTATTCCTTGCCGTGCTTCTGGCTTTATGGGATACTGTTTAACCTGGACAGCTTTTGCTCCTTCTTTGCATTCTACATGTACTGGTTGTGCCAACTTAGATTTTCCTGGTATGTCTGTTTCCCATACAGAGGGAATTGCTGCATCCTCTACTTCCCGAGGGATAGTAGGGACTGTTTTTTCTTTTATCATTAAGATTTGTCCTGTCTTTGATTCAGGTATTTTCATGAAAAGCTCCCCATTTACAAAAGGTATCACTGCATCAAGTTTTGCTAATAAATCTCGTCCTCAAAGTGGAATTGGACACTCAGGCATATCTAAAAATTCATGTGTTAACACTTTGTTTCCAAAGCACAAATCCAGGGGTTGCAGGAATGGTCAATTTTCCTCCTTCCCTGTGGCTCCAACTATTGTTGCTGTTTTGTCTCCAGTTTGCCCTTTTAGATCATTTAGCACAGAATATGTAGCCCCTGTATCCACCAGAAATTTTACTTCTTTATCTCCCAATTGTATAGTTACTAAAGGTTCTTGTATTGGTTTTTGTTCCGATTCTAGTCAGCTGCTGTACTCCCCCAGCACCATTAATTTGGAAGCATCTTGATTCTGATTGAACTGATTGCCCTGGTTAAACCAATTTGAGCATTCATTTTTCCAGTGCCCCTCTTGTCTACAATAATCACATTGATTTAACCCCAATCTTGGCAAAACCCATCCCCCTCGTCCTCTGCCAAGTCCGCCCCACCCCAGTCTACGACCACCTCTGCCGTGACCTCTGAAACCTGGATTCTCTCTTCCTTGGATCACTGCCAAAAGATTTTGCTGCTGCTTTTTACTAGCTTCCTTTTCCCTGTTATTGTATACTTTCCAAGCCACTTCAAGTAATTTATTCAAATTCCTTAAATCTTCTCCTTCTAACTTCTGCAATTTTCTCCTAATATCATCCTGTGACTGCCCAAGAAAAATGAACGCAAGCTGAACATTCGCTGTTCTGTTTCTAGTTGAAGACCTGTATACTTTCTTGCTGCCTCCTTAAGGCTTTCCAAAAATGCAGCAGGGGATTCTTTCTTTTCCTGTCTTACCTCATACAATTTAGACCAATTCATAACCTTAGGTACAGCATTCCAAACCCCTGTCTGGAGCCACTCTTGATATCTCTTCAGCCTCCGCATGTCCCCAAAGGCATTGGGATCCCACCCTGGATCCTCGGTTGGAAAGTTCTCATCTAAAGTCGCCGTCACCACCCCAGTTCTGAGATCTTCTCTCACCTTCTCCTTGGCTGCTCTGAGCACCATCTCTTTCTCAGCAGAGTCCATTAAATTCTCCACTATTACTTGTATATCATCCCAATCTGGATTCTGAGTTTTCATAATCATTTTTACCACCCCTGCTACTTTATCAGGATTTTCTCTCTAAGTTCCAGCTGATTGTTTCCAAATTATCAGGTCTGCAGGTGGAAAAGGAACTTCCACAAACACCAGCCCTTCTACTCCTACTCCTTGTCTCAAGGGGGCAATCACAGTCCGCCTTTGTCTGCCCAAATCTTTTCCCGTTCTACCCAGAACCGGAGCAAGCTGTGACCGAGTCCGATGGGATACCGGTGTCGCTGATTTATTATCATCACCCCGCTACTGCTGTCTTCCTCCCCAGCATTTTTCACATTTCCTTGTACCACAGTTAGATTTTGATCATCTCCTGGAGAAGAAGGATCAGGTGAAGGTGGTAGAGGAGGATAAAGAGGGCAAGGTGAAGTGGGATTAGGCGAGATAGGGTTAGGTGAAATAGGATTGGGTGAAGCGGAGGCAGACAAAACAAAATCGGGTTCTTTTGGTTCTGCTGAAACCACTTGTAAATCAACATCCATCTCTTTTCCCCTGACACAAACTTTCTTTTAATGCCAGGTGCTCTAAAGAACTTTTTCCTTTTACACAAAGCTCACATTTATCACTCACACGTGCCTTAACTGCCATCAATCCACACTCAGCCTGCCATTCTGGCTTGTCTCGCAAATAGAAAAACAAATCAACGTACGGAACTTCATCCCACTTTCCCTCTGGCTTACAGAACAACATCAACTGTAAAATGGTGTTGTACTGCAAAGATCCATTTCTCGGCCACTTTTCCCCACAGTCCAGGTCATATCCTGGCCACCATGTATTACAATAATCAATCAACTTTACGTAAATCTTGCCCAAAGTTTCCCTGTTTCCAATGTGCTAATAAGCACCCCAAAGGAGAAGTACGTGGTACAGGGGCATTGCCACCTCAAATCCCTTTAAGCTTCTCCATGTTACAGTTACAATGCACCACACACCACTGCTGCCCAACCTGCAACGCTTTCACACTTGTCTGACAGACGGCGCCTGGGCAATACCAGGAATTCCTCCAGCCCAACCGTGCAAAGCTTTGGCTGCGTCTTCTCGGCAGGCACCAGAGCAGAGCGAAAAGCACCTTACCTCTCTCAGAGGGACATTGTGAGCCGCGGAGACGGTCGCGGCCAGATGGGCTTCTGGAGAATTCGTGGCTCTGTGAAGTGTTTGTTCTTCTGGAAGTTGAGGAATGTAGTGGGACTTGGTCTGAGCAGCAGTCCTTGTCAATTAGTAACATTTTCTAAAACTGGTGATTTCTCCCATTGTTGCCTTATGTACAAGTCCCTGGCCCTATCTCCAAGCAGATTCACTCATTGCCTCTGTTTTTTCTTCCTGGTTCTTCTTAGGTTTTGGGATTGCTCTCAGTGCCCTCATTCTCTGTCCTTTTGTAGCCGTTTGTGGCTCAGGAGGCCTGGCTGCCACCTGCATCCCCTTGCTCAGCTGCTGAATGAGCTGCACTCAGCAAGGTGTGGTGCATGGTAAAAAGATGAGAGTTGCTGTAGCACATGAGAGGAGAAACAGCATTAGTTTAACCCATGGTCTGCCAGGGAAGCACAAAACCGTGTCCCATTCCCATCCTTTCCACGTTTGAGCAAGTACATGAGCTGCTTTGCTATTTCCTTTTTTTTTTTAATCTGTTTCTGCACCTTTTCCTTGCTGATCTGTTTTCCATCAGCAGTTTCAATCATTTAACTTTCCCCAAACCTCTCCTTTTTCTGCTAAAAGGTAATCTGATCCCATCCCATGCTGAAATGTTGTGTTCCTCATCTGACTGGATTGGTTGGGAGGAAGGTCAGGAGCTGGAGCTGTCTGGTTGGTTATTTTTTCAATGACATCCTGGAATCTAATTATCGCATTGAAATGAGAAATGGTTTCTCTGGTACCTGATATGAATTTATCAGGGTTGCCAGGGTCTGGTCCATGGTGTTGCAGGATTTGTTCTGGTGGTTGTTCATCTTTTCCTCATTTCTGGACGCTCCCTTTAGCCAGGGCTGCATCAATTGTCTGCTTTTCTCATTAAATCATCACATACTTGGATTCCCAACTGATTTCCCTGAACTTGTGGTAGCAAATAAACCCCAGTGGTCTGATACACCCTATATAACATAGACAGAGACAGCACATGTTGGAGTGGGGACAGGGATGATTCCCCCCCACTTGTTTTAGTGAAGTTTTCACAACATTCCCCATCTTTTGTTTTCCTTTGCAGTTTAACCAATTTCTGCTGCAGAGTCAGATATCCTCACAATGGGCTCTGCCTTTAGCTGTGCAAATTCCATCTGTGCAAGCAGGCAGAGCTTGGGCTGAGGGGCAGAGAGAATCAGCCCAATTCCTCCTGCAGGCAGGAAGCCCCTGGGCCATTGTGCAGGCTTTGGGCCATCAGTGTTAATTTGCATTTCTAAAGCTTCTCTCCTGGCTGCCTGGAAGGAAACTTCTCTTCCAGGGCAGCCATGGGATGACTCACATGTGGCCACTCCAAAAGTGACATTTTTGAAGAAAAAAATACTATACTATCTCTCTACGAGTTAAGGGGGTCACCGTTAAATCTCTTAGTTTTTAAAACTGAGGCATAAATGTGAACATTCAAAAATGCACACCAAAATTTTGCCATCATAACAGCCATGCACACACATTCCCAAAAAAATCCAAAGCAATATAGATATTTTCTGCTTCTTGCCCTAAGTCTAAAAACTGATTCTCCCAACCCTGGCCCAGCACTACCAGTCTGAGTTACAATATAGAAGTAGGATTATTAAAGAAAAGCATAATAATGGTGTAGTCTTGTCACCAAAACTGCGAGATGAATAAATACTCTCCAACAATATAAAATCAAGGCATGACTTGAGTCTGGCCAGAATGTGCAACAGAAATAATTAATTCCTCACTTTGGCTGAGTGTGCAGAGAAAATCATTCCAAGACATGTGAATTTAATAGATGTTTCCTAAATTTATACAGTCAGAACCCATAGAAATCCCTTGGTTTAATGTTCATTGGTTTGAAGGTGTGGAGTTGTTAGGATTTGGTTTCCTGTTGCAGCCGGATTTCTGTGCCTGTGATGTGAATTAGGTGGGCACTCCTGGATTTCCTGCTCAGCCTTTTCCAGACCAGGTGTCTCCAGCTGTGCCTGGGACAGTGTCTGGGGGAGATGTTGGTTGATGTTTGCTGCTGGGTGTTGATGTTTTGTTGATGGTCGTTATCTTGGGGGGGAATCTTTTGGACTATTCCCAGTCTGTTGAGATGTTAATTTTATCTCTGCTGAGTGGTGGAAAAGAAGGATAAAAATTCCTTTCCCGGAGGCAGGGCAAACCATGTCCCTTTAGAGAAATAAGATTTGAAGCCATTTTAAAGTTGGTCTATTTTGGCAGCAGCTAATCCCAGGCAGGGCAGAGTGTGAGTGTAATTGAGAGGCAGAGTGGAATTGTCCCGGTGCCTTCCCCAGCAGCTGTGGCGAGGGCAGACACAGAAAGGGCTGAAGCTGCAAGAGTGAGAGCAAGGATTGTCCCGCAGTGGCTGGAGATGGCAAAGGAGGGTGGCCAGGCCGAGGATTTGAGCAGAGGATCTGTGGGCAAGCCCAGGGGCTTCCCCCGCTGGGGAGCCCTGGCTGCTGCTGCGTTGCCTTCAGTGCAGGCTCAGGGGTGGCCTGTTTAATATTCCCTTCCAGTTCAGATTTCTGAGTCTGGAAGAGCCATGGCTGGGGCATCAATTATTTTATTTTTTTCATTTTGTTAAGTTTTGTTCTCTTTCTTATGTGCACTCGATAACATTGAGACTATCTGGGGCTAAAGAAGTGGCAAAATGTGTTGTCTGCAAAAGAGAATCCTCAATCCAGCTCCTGCAATTCCCTGTTAATTGTAAGAATTGTTCTAGCTCCTTTTTAGTCCGGGGAAACATTATTTCTGCGATTCCCTGGGCCTTCTCTGGGGCAGTACAAGACAAAGCTTCAGTCAAAATAGGTCTCAAATATTTAACCATTTTCTCTACCATTTGCCCTTTGTTTTTTTTTCAGATACTCAAAGCTGCTTTTTTAGCCTGCAAATGAAGCCATTTCACAGAGGCTTCCTCTACCTCTTCTCCTTGTCCTCCTGACTGGATCAAGTCATCCACATCCTGCATTAAGCCAGTCCCTGGGGGTGAGGTCAATTCCTTTGATATTTCCTGCAAGGCTTGCCCCAATCAGGCCGGTGCTTCCGTGCATCCCTGCAGAAGGACCGTCCATGTCTTGAGCATTTTCCCTTCTACCTCTTGTTGCCAGCCCAAGGCAGAATTGTGTTTGCATCCTCTGGAAGTGGGCAGATCCCCAGAAAGCATCTTTTGCATCAAGTTGTGAATGGCAGCAGTGTGAGGAGGGCACCTGGTTCAGGCTGGTGTAAGGATCTGAGAGTGTGGGGTGCCTCGGTTTCATCATCTCATTTCTTCTTCTTGGGTCCTGCAGCATTCTGTGGATTCCATTGGATTTCTTGTTTGGCAGGATAGGAGCATTCTAGGGAGCCATCCCTGGCTCCCAAAGCCGTGCCTTGAGCAGGACTCACAGACAGGCTGTGAGCCCTTCCTTCCCTCCCTTGGAACAGGGGATTGCTTTTCAACACCTCTTGTCCTGGTTGCTTGAGGGAAATTTGGAGAGGCTCCATATCTAATTTTGCCAATTTCCCTGGGGCTGCCCACACTTGTGGGTTCACTTCAGCCTAAGCTCTGCCAGACATTTGACACAGAGGTACAACAAAACTAGCCTCTGTATCATGAATTTGCATTCCAAATTTAGCCATCAAATCCCTTCCCAATAAATTACAATCACAATTGTGAGCAAATAAAAATTCCTTCATTTCAAACCCATACCAAACATCTGCTAATAGTGGCTGAATAAAACACACCCACTCATCTTTCCCACTTAGTGCCTTAATTATTAAAATACTCCCTAGCACCTTTAGGCATAAGATTCTGAGTGGATGGAGAGGCCCCTGTGTCCATCAGGAAAGGTCTCCTCTGGATCCAGAGCCACCCTGAATGTTCCCAAGGGCTGCAGTGTGGTGGGTCCCTGGTGGAATGGGAGCTGTGAGAGCGCTAAGAATCCGTGTCCATCAAGGGCTGGACTTGCTGGTGCTGAGGGTGCTCCTGTCTGTGCTTGCAGTGTCCTTGTGCCCTGCAGCTGGAAGGCTGATTCCTTGCCAGGGGCTGTTTGGGTGGGCTGTCCCCTGGCCAGGAGGGCAATGCCTGTGCCAGGTGCTTGTGGCCGAGGGTGTCCCCTGGGTGCTGGGGCCCCCTTGGGCCCTGGGCTTGATCCCTCAGGGGCTGTAGGAACTGTGCCATGGCCTTTGCCTTCAGCTTAGCCTTTTGCTCATCCCTTGCTGCATTCAGCTGCTGAGCCTTTGTGAGCAAGTGCTGCAGGGGCTTCTTGTGGCCCTGCTGCAGCCCCCCTCAGTGCCTGTGGGTGCTCATCGTGTGGCAGCTGCTGAGCTTTCTGCAAAATCCTTCCTTTCTGCAGGGACCCAACACAAAATGCTTAAAAGTTCATCTGGATCCTGTCAGATCTAATCCCCATTTCTGAGCTGTTCCTTCCTGGTGCTGGCTGTGCTGAGGCTCCCCTCCCCAGCCCGTATCCCAGAGCCGGTCCCTGTCCTGCCGCAGTGTCCAAAGGCGGCCCCCCCGGCGGGCAGGGCCGGCAGCTCCACGGGGCCGGGCAGCGGCCGGGGCGTCCCGCAGCCTCCTGGGGGCCGGGGGCCACTGCCGGCCCTGCCCGGGGGGTGCTGGGGTCAGGCAGCGCCCGGCGCTGAGCCCCGGCTGCCCCACAGCCCCGGCCCGGCCCCACAGCTCCCCACAGGCCCCCAGCCCGTGCTCCCGGTGTCGCAGCTCTGCGCCCGCTCCTGCCGCTCCCAGCTCAGAGAAACCCCCTGAAAACCTGACCTCCTTCTTTTCCTGTCCTGGAAAACTGAGATACAAATGATCTGATGATAAGAGCCTTCTGAAAACATCCCAATCTTCAGTATTTTTTTGTCTTCCTCCTCTTTTTCATCATCCTTTTTTTTACCCCATAGATTGCTCCTGTTGTTTCTTGCCTTAAGCACATTGCTGCACACTCCCCTTCAGCCAGTCCCTTCCCAGCACACCAACACCATCCATCCCCTGTTGTCTAAATCCCTTCTGGACTTCCCTTATTGCCCCCCTGGCTGTCCATGTCCTTAATTCCCTCTGGGAGAATGTGCAAACGACCTCCACATGCTCCCAAGAGACCCTTGATATGACCTTTTGGGGTCATTATCCCTTTGTCCAGAATGCCCCTCTGGCATTCCATTTTCTCCCCACATTGGTCCTACCTGGATCCCACCTGTGCCCCCCCGGGCCTTGGCGTCCCCCTTGAGGGGAATTTGGGGAGGTGGGAGGGGGGAGCGCCAAGGCTGGGCCCCCCCGCGCTGTGGTGGCGGGAGCGGCTGCAGTGGGGAGCGAGTGCGGGCGGAAGCGGCCGAGAGCCCAGCGCTGCCCCAGGCCGAGCTGGCCCAGCTCCATCCGTGCCCCTGCGGTGGGATGCTGTGGGACTGGGGGGGAAGAGGGAGGCGGCAGTGGGTGCTGGGCCTGGGGGCTGGAGGAGAAGGGAAGGAGAAGAAGGGCTGAAGACCAAAATGGTGAAAGGATGCATGTGGGAGGACAAGGTGGGAATGTGCAGGAGAAGGAGAAATAGTAGGAGGAAGAGGAGTGTGAGGAAGAATAGGGCCACAGGAGGAGGAGGAGGAGCAGGAAGAGGAAGCAGGACAAGGTTCCACCCTCCCTGTATGTGCAGTCCCGGGAGTGTTTCCCTGGAGGTGACTGGGGAGGGGATCCGCGATTTTGATGAGGCTGAATCTTGGTGTTTCTTAACTTCATTGGGCTAAATATTGGTGCTTTGGTTTTTTGCAGGGTCTGAATCTTTGTATTCTGGATGGGGTTTTGCCTGAATTTCGTGCTTGGGTACTTTTTCATCATTGTTTTGATGTTTGGGCTGAATCTTGGTGCTTTGCTTTGTTACAGACACAATATGCCCAATGACTTTCTGAGATGAACTTGGGTAAGGAGGAACCCCCAGTCCAAGGCGCTCTCCTCTCTTATTTTCCTCCTAACCAGGAATTTTCCTTCCCAAACTGTGTCCAGATGGAAGAGGAGGAGGAAAAGCCCTGGAGATGCCGAACAAGGAGGGGCTGCAAACCCAGTCCAGGGAGCTGCGAGGAGGAAAGATCCCCCCTGTGCCAGGAACCCGGCCAGAGATCCAACCAGAGCTCAGAGCTGGGGGAGAAGCCCCACAAGTGCTTGGAATGTGGGAAGGGCTTCAGAAAGAGCTCCCACCTGATCCAGCACCAGGTGATCCACACTGGGGAAAAGCCCTACGAGTGTGGGGAATGTGGGAAGAGCTTCAGCCACAGCTCCAGCCTGTGCAAACACCAGATGATCCACACTGGGGTAAAGCCCAATGAGTGTGGGAAATGTCGGAAGAGCTTCAGAGATGTCTCTGACCTGATGACACACCAGGTGGTCCACACAGGGGAACGGCCCTACACCTGCTTGGAATGTGGGAAGAGCTTTGGGTGGAGCTCTGGCCTGAGAAAACACCAGCGCATCCACACTGGGGAGAGGCCCTACGAGTGTCCCCAGTGTGGGAAGAGGTTTCACACCAGCTCTGATGTCCTCGTACACGAGCGGATTCACACAGAGGAGAGGCCCTTCCGCTGCCCCGACTGCGGGAAGAGTTTCAACCGTAACTCCCACCTCATCAGGCACCGGCGCATCCACACTGGGGAGAGGCCCTACGAGTGTCCCCAGTGTGGGAAGAACTTCTCACGGAGCTCTCACTTGTCCCAACACCAACGGAGGCACCAGTAAGGGAAGCCCTGCGAGTGCCCCGAGTGTGGGAAGAGCTTCGTGCGCTGCTCCAGCTCCATCCCCCATGGGAGGATCGGCGTTGGATGATCCCCAGTGACCCCCGTTGGGCAGAGCCCTGGTGATCCGTGGTCCTGGTGATCCGTGTTGGGAAGACACCTGGCTGGGAGGCTCCACATCTTCCTGGCTCCCTGTGGGCACCTGGATGAACACAGGGGAATGAAAATCCAACAGGATACAGAATGACAATGGGAATTGTTGACTTTATATCCTCCAGAACCTTTTGCCCCTGCTTCAGGAGCTGTGTGGGCAGAGAAAAGGGGATGACACCGGGCTTGGGGGGCCCTGAGGGGAGTACACACGCTCTCTGGAAGAGAGGACACCACCCCCGGGACCCCCCCTCACCTTCCTGCACAGGTAGAAGCCAAGCCCCATCTCCAGGAAGACGAAGCCCAACACGGAGACTCCAATCCCCATCAGCCTCTTGCTGTGGGCAGCGTTTGACAGCATCCCTGGGGGGTCTGCAGAGGTCAGGACCCCCAAAACTTCTCACAGACCTCCCAAGCCCCTCCAAGGACCCTTCCAATATCTCCCAGCCCTCCCAGGACCCTCTGAAACCTCCTTTGGAGTCACTGATTTTAAAAAATCAGGTATTTTAGAAAAATTGGAGATCTTAGCTAGAGATAGGCCTTGCTGGAACTAGTTAGAGTTAATGATTGAGTGAGAAGCAGGATTTGAGATAATCAATCTCAGACTTAGGTAAAAAATTCCTTTTCATTGTATGTTTGTTCAGCTGTGCATATAATGAGAAAAGAGAAACTGATCAATGGGTTCAGGAAGATCACAGACCTTACATCTGGAAACCCATTTCAAAGTCACAAGGGAGGAAACTGGAGTTGTACCAAATGTCATTTGTAATGTCAACCATTGTAAAGGTAGAAAGGTGAGAGTGAGGAAGAGCGGTTTTCCTTCATCTCTTGATGACCCCTCCTCACCAAAACGACCTCCTCCTCAAATTAGGGAGCCCACCACGCAGGCATAATGACATTTTAAACTCATTACCATGAATTTTAATCCAAAGTGGAGCATGGGAGGTGTTAGCATTATGAATATGTATTAGTATTAATATGTATTAGTATTTTGGATATTTAAGACTTTTGTAAATAAGTAGACACTGGAATCTTTTGTCAGCTTGCTGTGCGTATTAAGGGGATGACTCCTGCACTCGCCCAGTGCTGTGATTAAACATCCACTTTGTAACTTTAAACTGTTGGAGAGGTTTTTTGTCCAGTTACAGATTGATATTGATACTGAATCAATATCGCAATTTTTTTGTTAAATCACTGCCAGTCTCTTCCCAGCCTCCCCAGGACCCACCAGAGCCCCTCCTGTTCCTCTCAGGATCCCACAGCCCCCTCCCAATTTCCCCCCACTGCCCCAGGACCCCCACACCCTCTCCCAGTCCCTTCCCAGCCCCACCAGGACTCATCGAGACTCCTCCCAGTCTCTTCCCAGTACAACCAACCTCATCCTAATCCCTGCTTTCCAATGCCCAATCTCCTTCCAGCTCCTCCAGGCTCACTCAAATCCCTCCCAGTGACACCCAACACCCCCAAACTCCCTCCCAGTGTCCACCAGGACCCCCAGAACCTCATCCCACCCTCCCCAACATCCTTCAAACCCCTTCCCAGCCATCCTAAGCACCTCAATCCCTTCCCCAGTTTAAACCAAGCCATCTCAAACTCCCTCCCAGTTCCTCCCAGCACACCCCAATCCCCCTCTGGGCCCCCCCAGTGCCTCCCCCGCTGCCCTCGGCGCTGTGGGGGCCGGGCCGTGCCCCAGTGCCGGCTCAGGGGGTGCTCCAGGCTGACGTGCTCCACCTGGCAGCTGGAGCTGAGCCCGCATTGCCGGGGGCGGTTTCCAGCAGCACCAGGAGCTGCTGGCTCCAGTCCCCGCTGGGGAGCACGGCAGTGGCCAGCACGTGGCCCGAGAGCTGCTGCTGGCCCTGGGAGCAGCTCAGCTGGATGTGGGCAGGGGAGAAATCCATCAGGGAGCAGAGCAGGCGGCCGGGGCCGGGCTGGGAGCTCGAGGGCACCAACGAGATGGAGACGATGGGGGTGATAGTAAAAGGTTCTAAAATCTTAGAAAATTTGGAGACTTAGCAAGAAAGTTAAGTTTGCCAAGCCCTGGGAAAAGTAGGCCCTGGGAAATGTTAGACCTTGTGCTTGCTAAAGATCAGGTCAAACTGCACCTGTGTAATCAGTAGATGATAAATGATACAATTGTTAGATGTGATTAGATATAATTATTGTTTAAAGAACATGAGGAACAATGTTAGGGGGCTGGGGGGGGATCATGAGAAATCTGTGCTTGGGTAAAAATAATGCTTACAATAGAACGATGTAAGTTTAATAATTAATATGTAAGTTATATAAGGATAGAGTATAAAAACATGTTCAATTCAAAACCAAATCGGGTCAGATTTGGGTATGTGTACCCCTGACACCCAGAGCTCTTCAATAAAGCACCTGCATATAATCAGTCTGTGATTATGTGTGTTCCTGAGCTCTAATATTTTGGCACCCCAGATGGGACCCTGTGAGTGCTGCTGAGCTCGCTCACGACCCGATCACGCTCCAGCCGGCACCGAGGGATTCTCGGGGAGCCCATCCGGCTGCGACCGTCTCCGCTGCTCACAACGTCCCCGGGAGAGAAAGGTAAGGTGCTTTACTTTGGTTTGGGTGCCTGCCAGTTAGACACAGCGAAAGCTGCGCGTGGTTGGGCTAAAGGAATTCCTGTTGGTATTGCCCAGGCGCCGTCTGTCAGACGACTGCGAAAGCGTCGCAGGTTCGGCATTTGGTGTATTGTAGTTGTGACATGGAGCAGGGTTCTGGGCTGCAATGCTCCCATACTGGGTACTTCTCCTTTGGGGTGCTTATTAGCACATTGGAAACAAGGTAACTTTGGGGAAGAATTACGTAAGACTAAGTTAATTTATGCGAGATCTCCCACAGAAAAAGACCCCAGTGACCCCATTTCATCTGTTGGTAGCTATAACCCCCTCTTCTCTCTTTCTTTACTTTGTCTTCTTTATCTCTCTCTCTCTCTGTCTCTCCCTTTCCTCTATCGCACAACCCTTGTGGTTGGCACTAAAATAAAGGTACATTATTGTTGTTATGATTTAAACTGAAATCCCTTTGTGTCCTTTTTGCACTCTGAGATCAAACAAACCTCTCACGAGTCCCACTCGTGTTATTGAATCCTGACATTTAAACTGGAGTCACGGACAGGATTTCTGACAGACAGGAGAGGCTGCAGGTTTGTTGTGCAGTCTGTATTAGGGGAAGGACGTCTCGCTCCAGCCGCACCCAGCCCGACACTCCCAAAAGAGTGAGCGGTGTCTAGAAAGCAAGGGGGGCGACTCGAATTTCCCACAAACTGCACATGCTGAGGTGAAAAGCACCCCACACTCACTTGAGGGCTCTGTCTGCAGAATTTCAAAAAAGATCTCTTAGTGCAAAAGGGCGGGAATGTTTTTGTTCTTGTTGTGTGTATGAATTTTGACTGCTTGGTGTAGCAGAAAGACAACCAGAATTTTAAACTGAAGGAGTGCCTCCCAAGCAGATTTGGTCTTTTCACCCAAACAGGGAAGCAAAAAGCTGTGTGTGTGTGTATAATTTAAGTTTATACCTCCCTGTAGTGGTTTTTCCCTTTGTAAAATGACTGAAAACAGCAGTGCAAAAGTTAAAGCTACATTTTATGCATGTTATGCTCTGTTAGCAAAACACAATGCCAGACCTTCTCCAGGAGGGAAAAGTTGGTGCTTAATAATTGGTTTAATTTGGAAAATGTGATTGACAGAGTATGTTCTTTACAACATGAAACAAAATTTAAACTGGACAAAAATAAAACTGTACTCTGCTCAGTTTTGGGAGCTTGTCTTACAGCAGCTATAGAAACTCGCTGTAAGTAAAGAAGTGAGGAAAAAACATCAACAGACTCCCTCCAAAACCTAGTTAAAACTTTGCAAAAACAATTGGATGAAGAAAGAAGTAAGATCAATCTGTTGCGAGCAGCCCTCCATAATAAAATTCAAAGAATGCTGACTTGCTAAAAGAAACAAGAGAGGGAAACCCCTCTCATTAATGAAATTTACCCTCAAAAAGAGCTAACTTGGATAAAATTGTGGGGAACACTGCTGTCCTAGTTTGAAACCTCTAATTAAAACAGAATATAATTATATCAATGATAAAAATCTTGATCCACACATAACCACTAAAAATAGAAAAAAGGAAAAAAAAAAAAAAAAAAAAAAAGAGAAAAAAAGGGGAGTACGGGCGTCTCCCTCACGAGTCAGAGACAGAATACGTATTCCCAGTGTCTCTCACTGGAGGTGATCAAATTCGATTGAGGGAACTGGAATCCAGTGGGCACTGGGGACATGAAGTCTTCTTAACAGCAGGAGACAGACGTAACCCATGGTCCCTAACTCAGCACACAGCTTATTGGGCAGAGGGGCTTCACCCCTTGGAAAGGGGGGACCCTATAGCTATAGTGAGTACCCCAAACCAACTACTGAAAACATTCACAAAGCTGCCTGCTTGCAAATGATACACAAAAGAAAATTAATTGCTGGCTATGAATCACCAATGTTGTTACCTGTGAAAACTGAAATTATGACCCCTTTCATTCAAGGCCTTCCAGAATCACTTAAACCTACAGCAATTTTCCTCCAAAAACATAGCAGCTATAACTGTGGATACACTAGACAGATTTCTTGGGAACCTGACTGCTCAACCTGGTTCCACTGATCCTGGGTTTACTCCCTTCACCACCCCCTCTCAGCCCACAGGTTCACAATTGTGTTCTCCTGCTAGGAACCATAAAATTTGGACACGGAGAAAAGTTGCAAAAGAGCTAATTAATTACAGTAGCAATTATGGACCTGTAAAAATCCCAGAAGAAAAATCAGAGAAAGCAAAGGGTGTTAGATACATTGGTTCTCTTAAGGAAAACCCAGAAAAGAGAAAACAAATCTCTAACTGCCCATATTGGTGGTCACTAGAGATAAAGAAAGGGGTCCCCAGAAACATAATGGATGGCTTATCACTTAAAAGTTGAGTAAAGCAGTTTCTAATTGGCACTGTCCCAAGTTCATTGTATCGAATGCCCCATTGTATAACCCAGCACAGCTCCACAGGCTCTGGGCTGGGAGCCAAAGCAGTCTCCTTCTCAGCTTCTGGGAGTGGAGCCCAAACAGCTTTAGAATCAGGGAAACTGGTAACTCTGCCTCTCATGGGTGAGCAGAGAGGCAGAGGTTGGTTGTATTTAAAATGCTCACTAGAAATAACAAAACTGGAGATGTACTGATTATAACAATAGTGGGTCCTAAACGTGCACCTATTACTTCTGCAGTTAACACTCGAGCCCAAATTTCTGTGTTGACCAATACAGACTAGTACAGGATTTGAGAGCAATAAATGGAATAACTAAAGATATTTAGCCAGTGGTAGCTAATCCTTGCACATTGTTAACATCTGTAAAAGAGAAATAGAAATGGTTTACTGGAATTGATTTAAAAGATGCCTTTTTCTGCATACCCCTTGACAAAGAAAGTAGGAAACTGCTTTTGAGTAGGAAAATCCAGAAAATGGAAGGAAAACCCAGCTCACCTGAACACGACTCCCACAAGGATACAAGAACAGTCCAACCCTATTTGGAAGCCAGCTGGTGAAGGAGCTGGAGATTTGAACTGAGAATGGGCAAGTTCTGAGGGAGCAATACCTGCTGTTACAGTATGTTGATGATATACTGACAGCTACAGAAGAGAAAACAACCTGCATAAAGGTAACAATTGAAATTTTAAGTCAGCTGGGAATGGGAAGATATAAGGTATCTAAAGAAAAGGCACAAATTGCCCGGCAAACTGTGATTTACCTGGGGTGTGAAATCTCAGAAGGGCAAAGAAAGCTAGGTACTAACTGTATTCAAGCTATTTGTGCCATTCCAGAACCCCAGAACCTGCATGAGCTGTGAGTTTTCCTTGGGATGACAGAGTGGTACCACCTGTGGATCATGGACTATGGACTAATTCCAAAACCCCTGTATGAAGCCCAGAAGACACAACCGCTTACCTGGGGCAGACCACAGAAGGAGGCCTTCCTCAGACTGAAGGAGGCATTGACAACAGCTCCGGTGTTAGGATTGCCTGATCTATCCAAAGATTTTCAGCTGTTTGTGCATGAAAGATCACACCCAGCACTGGGAGTGCTGACCCAACATTTGGGAAGCTGGAAAAGGCTGGTAGGCTGCTTTTCCAAACAACTTGACAACGTGAGTGCCGGATGGCCTTCATGCCTGCGGGCAGTTGCAGCCACTGTGATGCTGATCCAAGAAGCCAGGAAACTCACGATGGGTAGACACACAGATGTCTATGTGCCACACATGGTGACCACTGTTTTAGAACAAAAGGGGGCCATTAGCTATCTCCAAGCAGGATGATGAAATTCCAGGTAATCCTGACTGGGCAGGATGATGTCACACTAAAGACAACTAACCTCTTGAATCCAGCTTTGTTCCTAGGTACCACAACTGAAGAAGGCTCATTAGAGCACGACTGTGTAGAGTTAATAGAGTACACCTATTCGGCAAGAGAAGACCTGAGAGACATCCCACTGGAGCAACCAGAGTGAGAGCTATTCACAGATGGAAGCAGCTTTGTGGAGAACGGGACCAGATACGCTGGATATGCGGTAACAACAGTCAGTACAATAGTGGAGGCAAAAGCATTATCACCAAATACATCTGCCCAGAGGGCAGAACTGGTTGCCTTAACCAGAACACTAAAATTAAGTGAAGGGAAAAGGGTAAACATATGGACTGGCTCAAAACATGCTTTTGGAGTGGTGCATGTACACGGGGCACTGGGGAAAGAAGGAAGACTACTGTCTCCTCAAGGTACACACATTAAACATCAAGATGCAGTCCTGCAATTGATAAAAGCAATACAAAAACCTGAAGAAGTAGCAATTATACACTCTAAAGCACACCAATCAAGAAACTCCAAAATTTGTGAGGAAAATCGAAAAGCAGACTGGACAGCCCAACAGATTGCTCGAGAAGTGCAAACAACAATGGCATTGATACCTTTAAAAGTTAATGTATGTCAATTCATGACAATGCCTCCAAAACTGAAATATTCAATAGGAGATGAGAAATTTGGACATTTGCTAAATGCACAAAAGAATTCAGAAAGGTGGTATGTAACTGCACAAAGACAAATAGTGTTAACCCCCTTGATAATGAGAGAAGTTCTAGAAATTAAACATAACAAATGTCATTGGGGTGCAGAGGCATTGGTGAAATTGCTAAAGCAAAAATGAATCTCGGTACGGATGCTAACAATGGCAAAATCAACTCAGTGGCTAGACACAGGCACAGCTAGGAAGGATTAGGGTAGGAACAGAATCAAGATAACACTTGGCAAGAACCTTCTAGTAGAGTGAAATTTGGGTTGGCCCTGGAGTCTTTGCTTGGTCCTATAGCAAACTATCAGAAGAGAGAAACAGGTCAGGTAGATAAATTAGCAAGAGTGACCTGAGAAAGATTTAAAGAACTAAAGGTACAATTACAATTTACTACTCCTGAAAGAGCATGGAGTGTGTGAGTTTTTTTAAAGGGACAGATTGATCATTGCTGCATCCACACCCCAAATGTGACTGCAGATGTAGAATATGACATCAATCAGTTGCAACAAATAGAGCATGAAGCACAGGAAGAGCAAAAGGATTTGACTGTAAATTGGTTAGGCAAAATCTTCAAAGGATTAGGGTGGAATGTGAGTTCATGGATTAAATCTATCATTGAGAGTGTGATAATCTTACTAATTGTATTCTTAGCAATTTGGTTAGTTGACAGCATCTTAAAAGGAGAAATACAGAAGAAAATGCCCTGGAACCAGAAAATAATAAAGGCACTGATGTGAGATCCACACCCACCATCTTCTGGTTCTCCAGTTCGTGACAACATCCAGGACAATGCTTACATCAATCAAGGATTCGAAGAACATCAAGTATAAACTCAGAAACAAAGGACTGTATCAAGTGAAAACATTTGCACTTATAGTGAAGTGAAAATGCTTTCAAAGGGGGGAATGATAGTAAAAGGTTTTGAAATCTTAGAAAATTCGGGGACTTAGAAAGAAAGTTAGGTTTGGAATGCCCAGGGAAAAGTAGGCCCTGGGAAATGTTAGGCCTTGTGCTTGCTAAAGATCAGGTGAAACTGCACCTGTGTAATCAGTATATGATAAATGATACAATTGTCAGATGTGATTAGCTATAATTATTTTTTAAAGAACATGAGGAACAATGTTAGGGGGCTGGGGGAGAATCACAAAAAATCCATGCCTGGGTAAAAACAATGCATGCAATAGAACAATGGAAGTTTAATAATTAATATGTAAGTTATATAACGATAGAGTATAAAACATGTTCAGCTCAAAACCAAGATGGGTCAGCTTTGGGTATGTGTACCCCTGACATCCAGAGCTCTTCAATAAAGCACCTTCATATAATCATTCCGTGACTATGAACATTCCAGAACATATAACATATGGCTGTTAGTGTTCTGGAATATATAACATATATTCCAGAACACTAACAGCTGTTCCTCTCTTCCAGCCCTTGAAGACATGGCACATAACATCAGCCCCGCCATCAGAAGCCTGGCAATTCAAAAACTTTGTATCCTCTAGGCAGTAGAGAGAACTCAATATTCCATCTTTGGAAACCTGCAAGATCAGCTCCACATGGCACAGAGGACACGGTCTCATCTCTCAGGCCTTGACTGGATGCGCTGCTGGAGCTCTGCTGAGAGCTGATCTGGGAGGCTCTGTCTGCTGGGGCCACCTGAGCCAGCCAGGATTTTATTTTTCTTCAAAATTGTTCTTTCCTTATTTTTGTTTTTGTTTAGTATGTAAATATAGGATATGTTATAAATACACAGACTCCCAGGAGCTTTCTTTTGCTGCCCAAGGTCCGCAGGATATCGGGGAAGAGAGGGAAAAGGGTCCTTGTGCTCAGCAACCTGCTGGGGTGTGCAGTGGTGAAGGGAAAATGGCCAGAAGCCCCTTGGCCTTTGGTGGTTTTGCTGAAGCCACAACCCCTGTCCCAGCCAGGAAGTGCCATCTGTGTCCTCGTGCCCGTGTGGTGCTGGCTGGGCTGCTGAGGGCTCCCAGGTGCCTCTTGATCCAGCTCCTCTGGAGCTCCTGTGGGGCTGCGGCGCTGCTGCCGGGCCACGCTGGGGGAGACCCTGAGGGAACAGGGTGCTGGGAGGCCATGAAGGGATGAGGGGCTGTGGAGGCCCTGACGGGACATGGCAGTGGGAAGGCACAAGGGGGATGTGTGAGGGAGTGGATGGCAGGAGGCTCCGAGTGGATAGGAGGCCCCTGAGGGGCCGGGGTGGTGGGAAGACCTGAGGAACTGGGTGTCAGAGGCCATAAGCAGCCCCTGGGCAGCCGCCTGGTTCCTGACACCCGGCTGATCTGGCGCTTCCCCAAAAAGTCTCCCAGGCCTGCAGCAGAAGCCCTCGAGGCTGGGACACCACCCCTCCAGGAGGGTGGGGACAGCCTGAGGTGTGCTCAGGCTGGGCTGGCTGGGGACATGGAGGGCAGGGGGGTGCTGCCAGGCCATGGCCACTGGGTGCCTGCGATAAGGGGCAGTGGGCAGAGGCAGGGCTGGCGGCCAGGCCGGGCCCTCACGGCTGCCCAGGCCACGCTGCTGTGACCGAGGCTCCCCTGACACAGAGCTCGGGGCCCACAGAGCTGCTGCCACCATGGGGAGGGCAGCGATGTCTCCTCCAGCAGGGCTGCCCAGTCACTGCTGCCCAAGCGGCTCTGGAGCCCACAGAAACAGCAGCAGAGTGTGCACAGGAACAGCAGCAGAGTGGGAACAGGAACAGCAGCAGAGTGTGCACAGGAACAGCAGCAGAGTGGGCACAGGAACAGCAGCAGAGTGGGCACAGGAACAGCAGCAGAGTGGGAACAGGAACAGCAGCAGAGTGTGCACAGGAACAGCAGCAGAGTGTGCACAGGAACAGCAGCAGAGTGGGCACAGGAACAGCAGCAGAGTGGGCACAGGAACAGCAGCAGCCCGAACGTCGGCACCTGTGCACTGAGGCGTCCGCAGCAGCCGGGTGCCAAACAGGGGGAGGCTGTGGGCACAGCTGCCTTTGGTTTGGCAAAAGGCTTCAGCAGAATTGGCCACAATGGCTTTCTCTTGACTTGCCAGCCTCACAGCAACGCTTGGCAGCTTCAGCTGCAGCCTGTGCCCGTGACTGACTTGGATGGCCGTGCTTGAGGGCAGGCTCACCTTCCACACTCAGGTGTCCCATGACAGCGGCCTTGGCGCCGTCGTGACACAGAGAGAGAGAGAGACTCAGGACATGAGAACACAGGAACAGCCTGTTTGGCTCATTCTTGAGTTTGCTGCTCCTGCCTAAAATAATCATCAGGAGTATATGCTGATATAAAAGTATAGCTGAACACCAAGGACTTTTTCTGTACTGTCTAGAACTAAAACCTTCTGTGACTGTTCAGAGACTATAAAATGCAAGGCGAGAATGACAGCTCTGGTTTGTAAGAGTCCTAAAAATTTTGACATGTGATATTTCTAGTCAAGGATTTTAATTCCAATGTGGAAACTACAAAACTATTAAAATTTGTTTTCATTGGCAACCGCTTTGAAATGGCATCAGCACACCTACAGGTGTACTGAGGACAGTACTTGGCAATTCATGGCTTCAGATGTGGGAGATAAATATTTTGCCCGGTTTCACCTTGAAGTTGAAGTTTTCCCAGGGCTTTGATTGACTGGTCATTGCAGGTAACTTTAATAAATGCAAAAGGATGTGAAAGCACAATTTCTGGAGAATGTGCACTGGGGACAGAGAGAAAACCTTGAAAACAGTCAGCAGGCTCTGGAAAACTTAAAAAAAATTAAAATTACTAATGTAAAAATTACTAATGTAAAAATAGATGTAGCTCTGTGACTGTTCAAGCAGCACTCTGTCTGTGGATGAAATGTTTGCCTTGCATCAGCTGTAACACAGACAGACACACAGCAACTGGAGCCTTGAACATCAGAGACTGGACTAATGTTTGTCCCAGAAAAAGACAGAGAAGATCCCACTGATACAGGACAGTGCCTCTGTACAATCTAGCCATCCCGGGAAACTCAGCAGCTGATGGTGTTTTTGTGCTACTGCAAACCCCTTCCATGAAAAACATCATTCCAGGAAGGAGCAACATCATCTGACAGATAGCAGGAGTAGCCAGCAATAGCTCCACGAACTCCTGCCAAGACCCCAAAGGAAGGAGCCCAGCCCCCAATGCACAGGGCTTTGGCTTTGGCCCTCTGGCACAGAAGCCCCCCAGGGGCACAGGTCTCTGGGGCAGGAGAAGGGCACCAGCACTGCCAGGGCTCGGCTGGGGTGGCAGGTCTGCCTCGGTGGGGACTCTGCCACACCTGCTGATTTCAGTGCTGCCAGGCCCCTGTACAGATTCTGTGCAAGGCCCCGTGCCCTTCCTGCTGCAGCTGCCTCGGCAGCCCTGGGGGCTCCTTCTGCTGCCCTGAGCCTGCAGAGCAGGGCAGCGTTTGCTGATGGTTGGAGCTGTTCCTAAAGATCCTGTCAGGCTGTCTTAGACACTTTGGGCAAGGGATTCCTTCCATCCTGGGCCACTTTGGGGGGGATGGGGGCGGAACCAGGAAGGTGGCAGGGCGTGCAAGGGCCGTTAGTGACACGGCGCAGCCTGGTAACCGTGGAATGGAACGGTGGAATGGACAAGAGCTGGCGGTGACAAGAGCACACCAGAGTGCCTGGTGCATGCGACGGGACAGGACACGCCAGAGTGGTGCTGTGAGGAGCCCCCACACAGCCCACTCGTTAGTGCCTGACCCGGAGCTTTTCTGAGGCGTAACTCCTACAGCTCACGTTGTGAGCAGACTGTGGGTCTTGGTGAGCCGGAGCTTTCCGTTGACATCTCTTTAGAAGGTGCTCCCAAGGCCCGATTTTGTCATGGCGGGCAGATTCTTCAGGCTATTCAGAGTGTTCCGACGGAACAGAAACACCGACCCTGGAGCTGCCCCAGCAGAACACCCTGAAGAGCCAGAGCAGTTCCAGCAAGGGCAGGATGGTGAGTGGCAGAGCTGGGCCGCAGGGCTGAAGCTGCAGCCAGCTGGGCCCTGCACCATCCCATCCCATCCCATCCCATCCCATCCCATCCCATCCCATCCCATCCCATCCCATCCCATCCCATCCCATCCCATCCCATCCCATCCCATCCCATCCCATCCCATCCCATGTGGACATTCCCAAGGGCAGGACGGAATATGGGCTGGGTCTGACCCCTGGCAGTGGCCGTGCTCCATCCCCTGAGCCACCCCAGGGCTGTCCCTGCCTGGGGAGTGCAGGGCTGGGCTGTGTTCTCCGGCCTCTCCCGCAGCCCCTCAGCTCTGGCTGCTCTTTGACAGATGCAGCCATGGACAGGACACAAGAGCAGGAGCCTGCCCGTGGCCGCTTCCGCAAAATGCTGAAGGTACCTGCAGCCATCCCCACCTGGGCTGGGCCTGCTGTCACTGCTCAGCCCAGCTCTGCACATGGAGCACTCCTTGGAACATGCCTCTCTTCCCTGTCCTTTGTTCATTCTACACAGAGGTTCCGCCGGTTCCTGCCAATTCGGCATAGAAAGATCAGCCCCATGGGAACTGAGGGCACAGCTGAGCCTGACTCGGGGCTGACCGAGCTCCAGGCAGAGCCTGATGTCAGCCCAGATTCAGCTGCGCCCTCACAAGACTCTGATGCTGCGGTGAGTGATGCCAGGGCAAACTCTGATGTGGCACTGACTGAGGACATGGCCATTCCAAACACCAGAGGGACTCAGGGCATCACAAATACTGACACTACGCCCCCTCCCACGGTGAGTCACGCACCTAATACGGATGTTTTTGAAAGGGGGGTGTTCCTTCTGACCAGCAGGTAGCCAGCCAGGGGCCAGAACTGGAGGTCTGCCACGATCGTGTGCCCCTTCAAGCCACATCCACAGGGCCCCCTCAGCTTTTGAGGCCAGCACAGTGTGGCAGGAAGGGAAGCACTTCTTAGGAGAAGCTGGGGAAGCTGCTGCCTTGGACAGCGCTCCAAGTCTTCCCCATTCCTACTCTAGGTGCCAGCTATTGTACGGAGCATTCACCAGTGTCTTATGTGCTCCGTTACGGTGGATGCCAGGCTGGCCACTAACATCGTGAGGCTGGCTGAAGAACACCCGGACGATGTGGTGCTGACCCTCCTGCGCTGTGCCCCATCGTGTGACAGGTATGGGGCCCACGTGCCTTGAGAGCTCAGGGCTCACTGGCCTTTAGGGCCCATTGCCCTGCACAGCCTGTCCAATGGGCTCTGCCCAACAGGCAGAGAGGTCCAGGAGCCTCGGGCCCCTCTGTTTCCTGAGGCTGCTGCCAATGCTCCCTCCCTGCCCCTCAAGGCACTGGGGCTTTGTCACCTGGGACCCCACAGCTACACAGGGCATGGCTCTGTGACTCAGACACCCCTGACACAGAGCTCTGATCCCACAGAGCTGCTGCAGTGATGTGGCAAACCATAGCCTCATCAGGACCAGCAATGGAGAAGGTGCTGCCAGCTCTGCTCCATGTGATGGAGAACTGGCCACTTTGCAGCATCTGCAGCTCTGATGAGGACAACAAGGACGTTTTTGCTCTGGCTGTGAGTTTGTGGAACTGGCCTTGACTGTCCCCTAGGTCGCTTCTCCAGCAGCTCTTCATCCTCTCCTTGCCTCAGGCTGGGCTGAAACCTGGGCTAGGGGCAGGCCCAGGGGGCACCGGGCCCGCTGTTCCCCCTGCATCTCCCCTTGGGCTCTGCCCCATGGACGCCTTGGCACTGAGCGCTGTCTTGGTGTGCTTCTTTTGCAGGCAACTCTGGTGCTCTGGGTGATTCTGCAAGTGCCTCAGCGCCATGAGGCGATGATGCATTATTCTGACTCTCTCTTTACGGCTCTGCTGTTGCACGTTTTCACCACCACACAGCTGATGCCAGCAGAAGTTGATAACTTCTGGAGAGCATGCCAGCAGGAACACCACCTTCCCAAAAAACCCAACAGGTGCCAGTCCTCCTGTCCTTCCCATGCCCTTGTGGCTGACACCAATTCACCCAATGTGACCTGGGCTTTGCTCTGCACACAGGTTTGCAGTGCAGGCCATGAAGGCTCTGCTCTGCTTTCTGCACTATGACAATGAGTTGATGGCCATGGAGCGCAAGTGTGGCTGGGAAACGCTGCTCCGTGCTGACACCCAGCACTATGCCGTGGGTCTGTTGGCCAGGTGAGACCCCTTCTCACCACTGCCTCTGAAATGTGTGCCCTGTGCCCAGGGTGCCCTACCACAGTCCCTGTGGTCCTGGCCAGAGGGCTGTGCCATTGAGGGATGGCTGAGCAGACTGGAGAAGTCTGAGAGGAGGGTGCCCAGAAGGAGCCCCATGGTCCCAAAACACCCACAGTCCCTCCAGGGATGCTGGGGAAAGGCCAGATCTCTGTGAGTCATTCCTGGGAGAGGTTTGCCCCCCCACCCCCCACCTCATTGTCTTGGTGCCATTTCCCCCCTTCCAGGGTGATGCGCCCTGACTTGACGCCCTTGTGTTACCATGTCGCACACCAATTTATCCGGAGGCTCATCAGGGAGGAGGCACCTTGGGATCTGTCCTCCCTGGCATTCCTTGTGGAGGTGAGCCTGATGGCCAGCACTACCTCGCTGAGCTGCCTGCCAGCCCTGTCCCCTTGCATAGCCACAGCTGCCTGGGACGGTGCCCGTGCCCTGTGCTGCTGCCTGGGCCCAGCCCTGCGCAGTTCCAGGCTCCTGCTGGCTGGTTCCCCTGTCACTGCCCTGTGCCTTTCAGGTCCTGGATTGCCTAAACTTGAGTGACTGTGGGTACTGTGTCCTTGAGATCACGTCAAGGCAGCTGCAGAGCGAGTGCAGGCAGAGGCGTCGCCTGGCGCTCAGAGGCCTCGTGGTGCTCAGCAAGGAACCCTCGCTGGTGAGAACGGGGCAGCGGCTGAAGCTGTGCTGGGCAAAGCAGCCCCTTGGGCTGGCTGTGATTCAGGAGCTGAGGCAGCTGCTCCCAGCTCTCCTGCCTCACCTGCCTGAGTGCTTTGGGACAGGCCTTTGGCCTCTGGGCCCAGCAGCAGCAGGGTGGGGTTGCAGTGCCAGGGTGGTCTTGGCACTGCAGCCGTTCAGGGCTTCCCAGCACAGCCTTGTGTTCCACACAGGCCGCACATATACGCAGACTGTGTCGAAGCTTCCTGCAGCTGCTGAGTGACACAGACGGAGAAGTGGTCAGCATGTCTCTGTCTGTGTTCACAAATCTGCTCAAGAGAAAACATCTTCGTTTATCAAGGACTGCTGCCCCCAAGCTTGCTGAGCCACTTGTGCCTCTCTTTGACCATGTAAGGCTCTGTGCCCCGGCCACGGGCACTGGCTACTGCCCACACAAACTTTGGTCCTGTGGATTTTCAGGCCTTTGCCCAGGTGGGCTGGAGAAGTTGGCGCTGAGATCTTTTCCTCCTTCTTTCCTCCAGGACAAAAGCCACGTGCAGGTGCTCTCCATTCACCTCTTCTGCAAGGCCATGAACCTGGTAGTGGAAGAGGGAAAAAAGGCAATGGAGGGAATTGTGAAGCAGAGCCTGCTCCCACTCATTTTGCACTGCCACGATGAGAACCTGCGCGTGGCTGATGTGAGGTTTTGGGTGATGCTGGTTGATCTCTGGCAGGGGGCTCGGCTGCTTCCTGCTCTGCTGCCTCCCAGGCTGCAGCTTCCTCCTGGCCTTGGCACAGGGATGCAACTCCTGTGCCCTGGGCAGCAATGCCATCTCTGCATCTCTCCAGGCCTCTCGGGAAACCCTGCACTGTGCTGCCACCTTCTTGAAGAACACAGAGCTCCTGTGTGTGCTGCCAACAGAGGATCTGTCGAAGATCGCCGAATGTGTGGTAAAGGACGGCCTGGAAACCCCAGCCTCAGCCTGGAGAAGCTCCCTGGCCCCAGTGCTCAGTGTGTGGGGCTGGCAGCTGTGGCCCAGTGCTGCACCCAGGGGAGCCAGCCTGTGCCCCACACGCTGCTCCCTTCCCTGGGCCACACGGGTTCCTCTCCAGGCTCCTGTGGCCCCGAGCCGGGTGTCGATAGAGCCCCAGCCCAGTGGGGCTGCTGGCCGGGCCTCAGGGCTGGGCGGGCACGGGAGGCCGGGGCTGGCCGCAGGCAGCGCCCGGCCGAGGGGCAGAGCCCGCACCAACCCTTCCCTCCTGCCGCTCTCTGCAGCTGGCACAGGACGAGAGCCGAGCGGCCGAGCAGGTGAGCCGGGCCCTGCCATATCTGGACAGCCCACAGGAGTCCCTGCGAGAGGCGGCCGTCAGCTTCATCGGTGAGCCACGAGCCCGGGCTCCCTCCCCGCCCCGCCGCAGCTCGGCCCCAGCCCCGGCTGCTGCCCCGGCAGCGACACCCGGGCCCGGTGCCCTGGAGCCCCGGCTGCCCTCGGGGCTGCTGCTGCCGGCCTCTGGCAGCCAGGCCCTTGGGCTGAGTCAGGATGCGGCAAGGGCCCGGGCTGAGCCCTGCCGGGGCGGGAGGCCGTGTGGCCACAGGGCTGGCAGCGCCGCTGGCAGGGAGCTGTGCTGCTGGGGCCCTGACAGGCTCTGTGTTCCCAGGCACGGTCAGGATGTTCATGAACAAGGGCGCACAAGGAAGAGCTGCAGACCCTCAGTGAGGGTGAGTGAGAGCAGCAGGCTGGCACTGGGGGCTGGCGGGGGGCACTTGCAATGCCTGGGCAGGGAGCTGCAATCCCTGGCCCAGCTGCAGAGTGCTTCGTTCCCTGTCTGGGTGAGGGCGGTGTGGGCAGAGAGCAGAGAGATTTCAGGGACATGGGTGGGAGTTGTGGCCAGCACCTTCTGGCTGATCCTGTTGTCTGGTCCACTCTTGTGGCCATTGCAAGAGCCAGGTGGAATGTCCTTGGGAGGAATGTCTCCTAGGATCCCTGCAGATGCATGCCCTGACCGTGCCTCTCCTCCTCTCTCTTCCAGCCACTGAAGCCCCGAGGAAAGACACCGCTCCATCCCACAGCAACCAGAATATCCAAGCTCAGTTTGCCAGTAAACAAGTGTCCCAAGAACAGCAGCAGGAGACACTGAAGAGGACACCACCTCCCAGTGCCACTGGAGACAACTGGCACAGCTGAGCCTGTGGGATTCTCACGGGGCTTCAGCCCTCTCCCAGCCTGTAGATAGCTCCCTCCAGCCCTCAGACTGTGCCCATCCCCTTTTTTCCCTCTATTCTTCCTCCCTTTTGACAGCTCCTTCCCTCCAGCCCTCAGTCCATGCCCATCCCCTTCTTTCCCTTTCCAGTTCATCCCTGTTAATAAACAGTTTGCCTTTTTCACTTAACCTGCATCTCTGTGGAGCTGAAGGGTCACAAATCCAGAGCGCTGTGACACACAGGCCCCTCCTGCCGTTCTCTCCTGCACCGTGTTTTGTGCAGAGACGCAGAGGAAGGAGCGCAGATCAGGCTGGAAAGGTCCCTGTGCTGAAGGCCTGGATCCACAGCATTGTGGAGTTAAAGGTGTTACTGAAGGCCAGTAGTGGGACAAGGAGCCTGTGTGTGTCAGGGAGCAAAGTTGTGTCTAAGGCCCTGCCGTATTTGGTCCTCTGTTGTGCACACCAACAGGATGACAAAGAACAGACTTTGAAGGAAACCTTATGGGTCGACTGCTGGGAATTTGACCCTTAAGAGGAACAATGGATTGATCAATTGATGGGAAGTTAGCCTGTGAAAGAGGAACAGTAACAATGAGGCTGTTATTGGCATGGTGACCTTACCTCCTGTACTGGCCAAGGGTGAGATGACATGGTAACTAGGAAAATTCCAGTCCAGGGGAGAAGATAGGAGGCTTGGTTCTGCAGAGGAGAGGCAAGAAGGACAAAATGCACGCCTTTTTGATGCAGGGCATGCCCTGAAGGTGCATGGCCTGCCTGCCCCTCCCATTGGAGCACCATGCTCCATCTCCTGCCGCTGCTCAGTGGCTTTTCACCAGTCCAGGGGTTTGTAGGTATTATTTGCAACAGCAACTAATAAAATAAGACTTGCTTTGCAATTTTGTGCACGGGCATCTTCCAGCACCCATGATGTTCTTGGCAACGAGGATGGGATGCCCAGAGCACAAAAACCCATGGTGTTTTGAGCACGTGTGAGTGAAAAATGGACGCATGTTTGAGAGTGGGTAAGCGAACAGGGACAGGGTTTGGGCAGTGGAGTGTATGGTTGTGTAATATATGTTGGTATAATTTGTGTTTTATTGTACACATATAAAATCATGTATAAAAGCATGTTTTATGTAAAACAAAAACCACAAGCAACTTAAGATTTCAAAAGCAGCTGCTGGAAAACCAGGAATTTGCAAGAGAATGACCCAGCAATTAAGATAACACTGAGAAGAGCTGGGTCCACCCAAGCAAGATAAGCGCTCTAACAACTCGGTGATTAACGCCTGATACCGACCTGATCTGATTCTCCAGGACCATACATCTCAATGTCGGTTTCCCAAAAAAAACTACACAGACTAAAAAGAAAACTCACCACGATTCTACATCTCAAAGCCTGCTTCCCGAAAAACCACTCAAACTTCATCTTCTTCTCAGAAAACTTGTTATAAATTTTTATTGTGATATTGGCTTTCGCAGATGAATATTATATGTTAAATACATTTTAGCTATGTATGTACTTTTTTCTTGTTAACAAGTTTTAAGCTTAAAAGAATTTCCTAGGTACAAGGTGTCCTAGTGTAATAAATTATTGTTTGTATTAAAAATTCGAAGGTTATAACTAAGACAAATGTGTTTGCAATGACATAAAAATATGAAATGTAAAAAGCCTCTCCTTGCAGAGGGGGGGAACGGGATTCTCTCCGGAAAATCACTGATTGCCACCAACACCCAGATAACGAACTCAGGCAGGCCCATCAACTCGGACAAACAGACAGGACACGGACCATAAAGACGACAATGGAGCTAGCTCGGGGAAATTACCCGCCTCCGGACCCGAGCAACGCCCTGCAGATTCCTGTAGGGAACAATCTGATCGACAAAAGAAAGACAAGCTCCAAAAGATAGGCCTTGCCAGACCTGAACATCCCGGTGTTGCAAAAGCAATCATTGGAAACAAAGGGGAAGACTCCGCCGAGATTTCCATCGGCACCAACCCCGGATCACATCACTTCATCCTTGATAACTCAGAATTAAAATACATACAGAGTCTCTTTGCATATGAGGAGACTCTGTCCGGACACAAGTTAGGTCTATTCTTCCAAGCCAGGAAATCTATTCACCAAACAATCAGAAACACTTGGTGAATGGAGCCTGCTCGGAATTTTAGCCTGAGGACTTAAAAATCCTATAAAACCCCAAGCCTGAGAGCGCTCAGACGTGGATTTGGGAAACCTACACCTCAGGTGTAGGTCCTGTCCACCCAGCGCTGCGCTGATCATTTTTATTGTGGTTTTTCTCTCTGTTTTTTTCTATGTTGTTTATTAATAAATTTCTCTTTGATTTTATCCCAAATTTGCCTTTGCATTTATAACACTAGTTTAGGGCAAATTAGGGAGGAAAACTCCAAATGGGGATTTCCCCAGGGAAATGCCCCTCCTCACTTTCTGGTCCGGGAAAAGAAAGAAAAAAAAATTCTTTGGAGAGAAGTGGAAAAAGCTGTTTATTTAACAGAAATTGAGTAATAGTAAATAATAATAAAACCTCTTGCTGTTCGATGGGATGGCAAGTTTAGGAAGAAAAGTCCTTTTCATGTGGTGTAGCTCAGCTCGCTCAGTTTCTTATCAGTCCCTCCGGCGCTGGAAAGTGCTGAGGCCCAGGCCCCGGTGGGCCACAGGCGTGAGCTCCCGGGGTTTGGCTGGGTGTTCAGTCCAGAGCAGGCTTGCACAGATCCAGGAAAAAAGGGAAAAACAAAGGTCCAGGGAACTCCTCTGCCTCAGCTAGCTAAAACTAACTAAAAGCCAGGGAGAAGCTCTGTCCCGCCGTCTGTCTGTGCTGCAGACAACACAGTCCAGGAGCGAGATGTGTGGGAGTTATATTTTCTTTAACACAAACTGCGGCTTCTTCTACCCCCCTCTCTTGCTCTCAGAGCCAGTCTTAAAGGTGCAGAACATAATATATAACATAAACCAGACGATTGGGGATACCAGTATCATAAAGTCACCCCAGGGCATTCCACCCCTTATCCCCATATCGTCAACTTATTATCAAAATTAATATATATATATTTTAACTCTACAACACATACATTATATACAGACAAGGGAATTAATTCATGATCTTCACTCAACCATCAGATCTCCCTGAGGTACACATTGTGTTGTTCCATCTTTCTGCATTATCCACCATGTGCAACCCGGTCCCTGAGCAAAAACAACCCCACGAATGGGATTGTCTGCACTCGAAGTAGAATTGATCCAAACTGTCTTTCATAACAAACCTCTGAGGTGTACTGCTGGGACTTTGTCTCCGTCTACTATATGTAGAGTCTCGGATTGGGCTGGTCCTGCTCGGTTGGTGGAACCTCGGGTGTTAACTATCCAGGTGGCCTTTGCTAGATGCTGCTCCCAATTTTTAAAAGATCCCCCACTCAACGCTTTCAAGGTAGTCTTTAACAGTCCATTGTACCTCTCCACTTTCCCAGCAGCCGGTGCATGGTAGGGGATATGGTACACTCACTCAATGCCATGTTCTCTAGCCCAGGTGTTTATAAGGTTATTCTTGAAATGAGTCTCATTGTCTGACTCAATCCTCTCAGGGGTGCCGTGCCTCCAAAGGACCTGCTTTTCAAGTCCCAGGATGGTGTTCCGGGCAGTGGCATGAGGCACAGGGTAGGTTTCCAACCATCCTGTGGTGGCTTCTACCATCGTGAGCACGTAGCGCTTGCCTTGGCGGGTTTGGGGCAGTGTGATGTAGTCAATCTGCCAGGCCTCCCCATACTTGTATCTGGACCACCGCCCACCGTACCAGAGGGGCTTCAACCGCTTGGCCTGTTTGATCACAGCACATGTCTCACAGTCATGGATAACCTGGGAAATACTGTCCATGGTTAAATCCACCCCTCGGTCTCGTGCCCGCTTATAGGTGGCATCTCTACCCTGATGACCTGAGGCGTCATGGGCCCATCGAGCTAGGAACAACTCTCCCTTGTGTTGCCAATCTAAGTCTGTCTTTGACACCTCTATCTTTGCAGCCTGATCCACCTGTTCATTGTTTCGGTGCTCTTCATTAGCCCGACTCTTGGGGACATGGGCATCTACATGACGGACCCTCACAGACAGTTTCTCTACCCTGGTGGCGATGTCTTTCCACTCATCAGCAGCCCAGATTGGCTTTCCTCTGCGTTGCCAGTTGGCCTTTTTCCACTTTTCTAGCCATCTCTACAGAGCATTGGCTACTATCCATGAATCAGTGTAGAGATAGAGTTTTGGCCACTTCTCTCTTTCAGCAATGTCCAGGGCCAGTTGAACAGCTTTGAGTTCAGCAAGTTGGCTTGATCTACTTTTTTCTTCAGTGGCCTCTGCGACCTGTCGTGTGGGGCTCTATACGGCTGCTTTCTACTTCCGGTTCATCCCTACGATGCGACAGGAACTATCAGTGAAAAGAGCATAGCGTGTTTCTTCTGCTGGCAGTTGGTTGTACGGTGGAGCTTCTTCAGCTCATGTCACTTGTTCTTGTTTCTCTTTATCAGTGAGACCAAAGTTTTCACCTTCCGGCCAGTTTGTAATTATCTCTAAAATCTCAGGGCGATTTGGGTTTCTAATACGGGCGCGCTGTGTGATGAGAGTGATCTACTTGTTCTATGTAGCGTCGGTGGCGTGGTGGGTAGAGGGAACCTTTCTTTTAAACATCCACTCCAGCACTGGCAGTCGGGGTGCCAGGAGGAGTTGTGCTTCTGTGCCAATCACTTCTGAGGCGGCTTGGACTCCTTCATAGGCAGCTAAGATTTCCTTCTCTGTGGGAGTGTAGTTGGCTTCGGACCCTCTGTAGCTTCGGCTCCAGAATCCCAGTGGTCGGCCTCGAGTCTCCCCAGGCACTTTCTGCCAAAGGCTCCAGGACAGACCATGGCTCCCGGCTGCAGAGTAAAGCACGTTCTTCACATCTGGTCCTGTCCTGACTAGGCCAAGGGCTACTGCATGAGCAATCTCCTGTTTGATCTGAGCAAAGGCTTGTTGTTGTTCAGGGCCCCACTGGAAAGTGTTCTTTTTGCGGGTGACCAGGTAAAGAGGGCTCACGATCTGGCTGTACTCAGGAATGTGCATCCTCCAAAAACCTATGGCACCTAGGAAAGCTTGTGTTTCCTTCTTGTTGGCTGGTGGAGACATTGCTGTGATTTTGTTGATAACATCAGTAGGAATCTGACGCCGTCCATCTTGCCACTTTACCCCCAAGAACTGAATTTCACGAGCTGGTCCCTTAACTTTGCTCTTCTTGATGGCAAAACCGGCTTTCAGGAGAACCTGGATGATTTTCTCTCCTTTCTCAAAGACCTCTTCAGCCGTCTTTCCCCAAACAATGATGTCATCAATGTACTGCAGATGTTCTGGAGCATCACCCTTTTCCAGGGCAGCCTGGATCAGTCCATGGCAGATGGTGGGGCTGTGCTTCCACCCCTGGGGCAGTCGGTTCCAGGTGTACTGCACTCCCCTCCACGTGAAGGCAAACTGAGGCCTGCATTCTGCTGCCAGGGGAATGGAGAAAAATGCATTGGCAATGTCGATAGTGGCGTACCACTTCGCTGCTTTGGACTCCAGCTCGTACTGGAGCTCCAGCATGTCCGGCACGGCAGCGCTCAGCGGTGGAGTCACTTCATTCAATGCATGATAGTCCACAGTCAATCTCCATTCTCCTTCAGATTTACGCACAGGCCAGATGGGGCTGTTGAAGGGTGAGTGGGTTTTGCTGACCACCCCTTGGCTCTCTAGTTCTCGGATCATCTTGTGGATGGGGATCACAGCATCTCGAGTTGTTCTGTATCGCCGGCGGTGCACCGTCGAGGTGGCAATTGGCACTCGCTGTTCTTCCACTTTCAGGAGTCCTACTGCAGATGGGTTCTCTGACAGTCCAGGCAAAGTGTTCAATTGCTTGATGCCCTCTGTCTCTACAGCTGCTATCCCAAATGCCCACCTAAGCCCCTTTGGGTCCTTAAAATACCCACTTCGGAGGTAGTCTATGCCCAAAATGCATGGGGCCTCTGGGCCAGTCACAATGGGGTGTTTCTTCCACTCATTTCCAGTCAGGCTCACATCAGCTTCCACTAAAGTAAAGTCCTGTGATCCCCCTGTCACACCAGCAATAGAAACAGATTCTGCCCCTACATATTTTGATGGGATTAGGGTGCACTGGGCACCAGTGTCAACCAAGGCCTCATATTTTCGTGGTTCTGATGTGCCAGGCCAACGAATCCACACAGTCCAAAAGACACGGTTTTCCCTAGCCTCTACCTGGCTAGAGGCAGGGCCCCTCTAAGCCTGGTTATCCTTCTTTCCTTGGGTATATGTCTTGGAGGTTCCTTCAAGGGAATCAGACATGTCATCATCATACTTGTCAGTTTGGCTACAGGCTACTGGAGCGGCTTTCTTTTTGGTGGAGTATTCCCCCTGAGTCTTGCTGTCTTCTAATTCACGCACCCTTTGTGCCAGAGCACCAGTAGATTTTCCATGCCATCTTTTCATGTTTTCTCCACAGTCGCGTAGGAAAAACCACAGCTCAGCTCGTAGCCTTTTCTCTCTATCTGGGGAACTTCTGCGTTGAGTACCAGGGCTCCTGGTCTGTACTGCCGAGACTGGAAGAAGATCTTCCTTGAGTTTCTTGAAATTCTCTTCCATTTTGTCTTGGAAGTTTTGCATACGTGTTTCCACAGCTGCAATTTTTGTCTGTATGGGGCCATGCACGGTATCTGCATATGCTCGAAGCTTCTTCGCCATATCCATCACAGTCTCCTCCCGGTCATCCCGCTTCATTGTTGCTAAAGCAGAAGCGTATTCTTGTGGCCCAAGTCGAACAAGTTTTCGCCACATCACAGATGTACATGGCACCAAGTCTGGATTTCTAGTACCTAAGTCACCCATGAAGACAATCTCTACTATTGCCATTTCCCTCAAGCGCTGAATCCCTTGTTCTATGGTTTTCCAACGAGTTTGCTGTATATAGAGATCGTCTGCACACAGATATCTTTGTGCCACACTTCTCAGGACCCGTTCCCAGAGACTGTAAGGGTCAGCCCCCCTCATCACTTCTTGATCGATAACCGGATCATGTGACAGGGATCCCAGATGCCTCGCTTCAGTGCCATCCAGAACTGTAGCCTCACCTGCAGCATCCCACAGACGGACTAACCAACTAATTATAGATTCATCAGGTCGTCGAGTGTAATCTTTTCTCAGGCCACGAAGGTCCTTCAGGGAGAAAGGTTCACCAGCGCCTCCTGATTTTTGATCAGTTGCTGGTCTTGAGGGTCCTTCCCCCGCATCGCCATCATCATCATCTACTGGCCGATCGGTTTTGGTTTTGAATTTCATGCTTCTCGTGGTAGGAGCAACAGACACTGGCTTAGGCTCACTGTCTGGTTTGGCCACTGGCTTAGGCTCACTGTCTGGTTTGGCTGCTGGCTTAGGCTCACTGTCTGGTTTGGCCACTGGCTTAGGCTCACTGTCTGGTTTGGCTGCTGGCTTAGGCTCACTGTCTGGTTTGGCCACTGGCTTAGGCTCACTGTCTGGTTTGGCTGCTGGCTTGGCTGCAGCCTGAGTGACTGGGGTAGCTGCTGATTTATCTCCCTGCCCTACAGTATCTAGCAGCGTGTGATAAGCATACACTAGGGCCCAGCTTATTGCAATGAAATTTTTCTTCTTAGAATCATCACAGCAATTCTCTTCCAGATATTTCCCTACTTCATCTGGGTTCTGAATTTGTTTACGTGAAAATTCCCAGGCTGGGGAATCAGAAAATTCCTCCAGAGTTCGGCCAATTCTCTCCCATTCTCTACTCCACTCAGGATTTCCCACACCTGAGTCTACTTCTGGGGCAGGGGTCTTGTTGGCTCCTCTGGATATCTCAGCCCTCACTCTGGAGAAGTTGCAGGCCGTATAGAGGAAGCTTAACAGCTGAACTACCAGGAAAGTGACCAGGAAAGTGGTATCCTTAACACTCAGGGGAAACTGGATATTCTCAAAGAGGGACATAACAGATTCAAAGGAGAAAAAGGAAAGAAAAGGCTGAAAAGCCTCATCCCCTGCTCTTCCTCTAACAAACTGGGTACAATTACCAATAAACTCCCAAAATGTGCTACTGGGACTGGGAGGCTGGGTCGGGCGAAGAAACCATAAGCCAAACATACCTGACAGAAACTTCAGTAGTTCTATAAACTTCCTACAAATAATTATCACCAAGCCCAGCACAATAACCATTCTAATCCATGCCCCTCTACTGTGAAAGAGGGAAAAGACAAGTATTAAAACCTCAAAAAATTCTAGGGACCAGATCGACATGAAGGCTTCCACCCCGAGAGATATTATGTATCCAAACAACATGGCTACTGACTGCTTTATCTTAACACAGAATAAATACAACCAAAAATACAACCAACAATCAGTACAGGTTTTTCCACTTTCTCTCGCCCCGCACTGGGCGCCAAAAATGTATATGTCTTAGTTTAGGGCAAATTAGGGAGGAAAACTCCAAATGGGGATTTCCCCAGGGAAATGCCCCTCCCCACCAACTGGTCCGGGAAAGGGAAAAAATTTCCTTGGAGAGAAGTGGAAAAAGCTGTTTATTTAACAGAAAATTGAATAATATTAAATAATAAAACCTCTTGCTGTTTGATGGGATGGCAAATCTAGGAAGAAAAGTCCTTTTTATGCGGTGTAGCTCGGCTCGCTCAGTTTCTTATCAGTCCCTCCGGCGCTGGAAAGTGCCGAGGCCCAGGCCCCGGTGGGCCACAGGCGTGAGCTCCCGGGGTTTGGCTGGATGTTCAGTCCAGAGCAGGCTTGCACAGATCCAAGAAAAAGGAAAAAAACAAAGGTCCAGGGAACTCCTCTGCCTCAGCTAGCTAAAACTAACTAAAAACCAGAGAGAAGCTCTGTCCTGCTGTCTGTCCATGCTGCAGACACCACAGTCCAGGAGCAAGATGTGTGGGAGTGATGTTTTTCTTTAACACAAACTGTGCGCTTCTTCTTCCCCCTCTCTTGCTCTCAGAGCCAGTCTTAAAGGTGCAGAACATAATATATAACATAAACCAGACGATTGGGGATACTAGTATCATAAAGTCACCCCAGGACACTTACTGATGACATATTCATTCTATAATGTAAATTTATAGATTTCTATGATGAGCATTATCTATAAAGTGTCATTGTATTTACACCCAGCTTTATACATATTTTAATATATCTTTGTGTAATTACCTTTTAGACACGTGTCATTTGAGATTTTTTTGTTTTCTCACTACAGATGCATCTTGGTAAATAAGTTATGCAGCTGCTTCTATACAGAGTTTTTTTTGTCTTGGTTATTACTGTTTTCCTTGTTTAAGAAGATTTGCATTTGCCTAATCCAATGTATCTTTATTATTTTAGTTTCCAAAATTCTAAGAAGATGTGTCACGGTTGAAAGTTAAGTGTTATGAAAGAAACTTCAGATTAAATTAACTGCTGAATGGTTTAATTAGTCAATTACCTAAGACATCTGATCATTGTTTTATACAAATGCCTTTTAAAAGTTTGCTGTGTTTTAAGCATCTTACAGCTGCTATTTTTAAACCCCTTGCTTTGAAAATGACTTAAGAGACATCTTTCCAGATGAGGCTCTGGCCAAGCCTTGACTTTACCTGGATGGAGAATTTACCAATAAACCCAGAAGTTTTCTGCATCAAAACAATATTCAGGTCAATTTGACTTGGCAATTAGTGAATTAATATAGCAGCTGGATTTTTACAGTGAGCTTGGAAAATTGTTATCCGGACATGATTTTCCAATCTTCCATTGATTTATCAGCTGTGGCAGACTCTGGGATGAGAGTATATATTTAGTACATTTAGCAATTCATATTACAGATTATTTAGATAAGTTTAATATCGCATAATATTGGTTATGCATCTTCTTAATAGGTTTTTCATTTCTGTAAAAATGTTATTTCCTATATATGTATACATGTGCAAGTGTTTTACTTTGATAGTTTTTCATTGTCATAACAAAAAAAACCCCAAATATCTTACTTAATTATAAAAAAAAGGGGGGGAACCAAGGCTATGCCTCAGAAGTATAAAAACCTTATATATCTTAAATTTTTGGAAAAAGCATAAAGATCTTATATCTATTACAAATAATTCTTGAACAGTCCTTTTAAACAAGTCTGTTACAAAGCCAATTCCATCAATTATCAGGTATTGTTCTAACAGTACTCAAGCAAAGTTGAGAGAGAGTTCTTTAGTTCTGATCAAAAGTTCAGTAGCAAGAAAATTAAAAATTCATTCCAATTAATGATTTGGAGGAAAGTCTATGTTTTTGTATTCACAGATTCAAAACAGAAGTAACTTCCTAGAGAAGAACCTGGAAACTCATCAGCTGCAGAGACAAGCAGACAGCCCAAAGAGCAGAAGAGCGAGCACGCAGATGTGAACTGTATCAGGACCACAGTTGACAGCTGAACAGCTTGGATCCCACATGCAAAAGCAATGGACTTTGGGTTTCATGTGAAAGAGTGGGAAAATTAATATTGTAAAGCCTCATTTGTTAAAACATGAGTGAAGGAAAAATAACCCTTCTTGAAAAGTAATCCAAGAAAAGATTTAGGTTGATTTTTTTAATTGTTTTTTTTTTTTTAAAAAGAGAGGGGCAGATGTTGGAGTCTGAGATACAGAGTGTGTGCCCTTGTTTTTAATATTTAGTTCTAGGATTCAAGGAAACACTGAATTTCATATAATATGAAATTCATGTGAATGTTTTCATGGTGATACATGAAAACAAATGCTAAAGTTAGATAGGAAAAGTGTAAATGTGCAGATTAGAAAGTTTCTTAAATCACTGGGTGAAAAAGTAGTTTAGAGAACAAGAGACAAGATGGAGGATTTAGGGTGTTGTCTCTTGTCCTTCTTCTTTCTTCTTCATGTTCTTCTCCTGGGGGTATTTGGGTAGTAGTAGGTGATTGGGTAGAAAATGTCGCAGTGCAGCACACAGGTGTTGGGTCATTGGGTCACTAAGAAAAATAATTTAGTTGGCACCTGTTAATTGGGTAAATGGACATATAAAAGACCTCGAAGAAGATCTTTGTTAGCCATTTTACCCCTTTTCTATCATAGCTCCTTGTACCTTGTAATGCTGATAAGAAAAAATAAACAACTGAGACCGACTGAGAGAAAAAACCAGCCTCCTTCTCATCAATCTTCAGTTCAAAGGGAAAAAGAACCCAAAGCCAAAAGTCCATAAAGAGACACCACTGAACTAAAACAAATCCAAGTCCTCGTGGGTCGGGACAAGGGCAGGGAGAGGTCACTCAGGGATCACCATCAGGGGCACAACAGCCCGACATGGGGGAATGAAATGAACTTAGGATTGAGCAAATCTGACCAGGAGAATGAGGATTAAAATCAATCTTGAGAAACATCTCCTCCCGCTCCTGAACTTTTCTGTCCGGGCCGCTGCTCGTGGGGCACAGAGAGGGGCTCGGCCGTGTCCCTCCAAACCACCCTGGGAATCACCCCAGAGCCCTCAGCCTTCCTTGTACCCATCCCTGGGGCCTCTTGTCCCTCTCAATGGCTCCCGTAGCTCTCCCAGTCCATCCCAGCCTCTCCCAGTCCATCCCAGTCACTCCCAGTGACACCGCCTGTCCATCTCGCCCCTCCGTGGATCTGCCGCCCCTCAGCCAATCAGAGCGCGTCTCTCTGATGACTCATCAGTTGCCGGGCAGATCCACAGAGCCGAGAGCCCCGCGCTGGACTCGGCCTCCCAGTGCCGCGCACTTCATTCCCAGTCCCTCCCAGTGCCACCACAGTCCCGCCCAGTGCCATCACAATCCCGCCCAGTGCCACCACAGTCCCGCCCACTGCTACCACAGTCCCTCCCAGTGCCACCACAGTCCCTCCCAGAGGCCCCAGTCCCTCCCACTCCTTTTTAGCCCATTCCCAGTCTATTCCGAGTTCATTCCCACTTCACTCCCAGACCTCCACACTCTCTTCGTGTCCCAGTATCCACGCTCATCTCTCTCAGTGCCACCCCAGTCCCTGCCAGTCCATTCCCCGTCCGTCCCAATAACACACCACTCAGTCAACCCACTCCTCTCCACTCTCTCCCAGTGCCCCCATCGTGTCCATCTCGCTGGTGCCCTCCAGCTCCCAGCCCGGCCCCGGCCGCCTGCTCTGCTCCCTGATGGATTTCTCCCCTGCCCACATCCAGCTGAGCTGCTCCCAGGGCCAGCAGCAGCTCTCGGGCCACGTGCTGGCCACTGCCGTGCTCCCCAGCGGGGACTGGAGCCAGCAGCTCCTGGTGCTGCTGGAAACCGCCCCCGGCAATGCGGGCTCAGCTCCAGCTGCCAGGTGGAGCACGTCAGCCTGGAGCACCCCCTGAGCCGGCACTGGGGCACGGCCCGGCCCCCACAGCGCCGGGGGCAGCGGGGGAGGCACTGGGGGGGCCCAGAGGGGGATTGGGGTGTGCTGGGAGGAACTGGGAGGGAGTTTGGGGTAGTCTGGTTCAAACTGGGAGAGGGGTCTGGGGGTCTACAATGGCTGGGAAGGGGTTTGAAGGATGTTGGGGAGGGTGGGATGGGGTTCTGGGGGTGCTGGGTGTCACTGGGAGGGAGTTTGGGGGTGCTGGGTGTCACTGGGAGGGATTTGAGTGAGCATGGAGGAGCTGGAAGGAGATTGAAGATTGGAAAGCAGGGATTGGGATGAGGTTGGTTGTGCTGGGAAGAGACTGGGAGGGGACTTGATGAGTCCTGGTAGGGACTTCCCCCGGGAAGGGACTGGGAGAGGGTTTGGGGGTCCTGGGGGAGTGGGGAGAAATTGGGAGGGGGCTGTGGGATCCTGAGAGGAACAGGAGGGGCTCTGGTGGGTCCTGGGGAGGCTGGGAAGAGACTGGCAGTGATTTACCAAAATAGTGATATTGATCTAGTATCAATATGAATCTGTTAATGGACAAAAAACCTCTCCAACAGTTTAAATTTACAAAGTGGATGTTTAATCACAGCACTGGGCTAGTGCGGGAGTCATCCCCTTAATACACACTGCAAAAAGATTCCAGTGTCTATTTATTTACAAAAGTCTTGAATATCCAAAATATGAATACATATTCATAATGCTAACACTTTCCATTCCCCAGGTTTGATTAAAATGCACGGTAATGATTTAAAAAGTCATTATGCCTGTGTGGTGGGCTCCCTAATTTGAGGAGGGGGTCGTTTTGGCGAGGAGGGGTCATCAAGAGATGAAGGAAAACCGCTCTTCCTCACTCTCACCTTTCTACCTTTACAATGGTTGACATTACAAATGACATTTGGTACAACTCCAGTTTCCTCCCTTGTGACTTTTAAATGGGTTTCCAGATGTAAGGTCTCTGATCTTCCTGAAGCTGTTTATCAGTTTCTCTTCTCTCATTATAAGCACAGCTGAACAAACATACAATGAAAAGTAATTTTTTACCTCAGTCCGAGATTCATTATCTCAAATCCTGCTTCTCACTTAATTATTAACTCTAACTAATTCCAGCAAATCCTATCTCTAGCCAAGATCCCTAATTTATCTAAAATTCTTAATTGTTTACAATTAGTGACTCCAAAGGAGGTTTCAGAGGGTCCTGGGTGGGCTGGGGGAGACTGGGAGGGTCCTTGGAGGGGCTTGGGAGGTCTGTGAGAGGTTTTGGGGGTCCTGACCCCTGCAGACCCCCAGGGATGCTGTCAAACGCTGCCCACAGCAAGATGCTGATGGGGATTGGAGTCTCCGTGTTGGGCTTTGTCTTCCTGGCAATTGAGTTCAGCTTCTGCCTGCGCAGGAAGGTGAGGGGGGGGTTCTGGGGATTGTGTCTCCCTCACCCAGAGTGTGTGCACTCCCCTCGGGGCCCCCAAGCCCAGTGTCACCCCCTTTTCTCTGCACACACAGCTCCTGAGGCTGCAGCAAAAGGTTCTTGAGGATTGAAAGTCAACAAATCCACTCCCCCCAAGGAATTCCCATTGTTGGTCTGTGTCCCAATGGATGTTTCTGCTCCGGTGTTCATCCAGGTGCCCACAGGGAGCCAGGAAGATGTGGAGCCTCCCAGCCAGGTGTCTTCCCAACATGGATCACCAGGATCACGGATCACCAGGGCTCTGCCCAACGGGGGTCACTGGGGATCATCCAATGCCGATCCTCCCATGGGGGATGGAGCTGGAGCAGCGCACGAAGCTCTTCCTGCACTCGGGGCACTCGCAGAGCTTCCCTTACTGGTGCCTCCGTTGGTGTTGGGACAAGTTACAGCTCTGTGAGAAGCTCTTCCCACACTGGGGACACTCTTAGGGCCTCTCCCCACTGTGGATGCGCCGGTGGATGGTGAGGGTGGAGTTGCGTTTGAAGCCCTTCCCGCAGTTGGAGCAGCGGAAGGGCCTCTCGTCTGTGTGAATCTGCTCATGTTGGAGGACATGGGAGCTGCGCTGAAACCTCTTCCCACACTCGGGACACTCATAGGGCCTCTCCCCAGTGTGGATGAGCTGGTGTTCCCTCAGATTGGAGCTCCACCCAAAGCTCTTCCCACATTCCAAGCAGGTGTAGGGCCGTTCCCCCGTGTGGATCACCTGGTGTTGCATCAGGTAAGACGTGCTGGTGAAGCTCTTCCCACATTTCCCACACTCGTAGGGCTTTACCCCAGTGTGGATCCTCTGGTGCCGGATCAGCCTTGAGCTCTTTCTGAAGCCCTTCCCACATTCCAAGCACTTGTGGGGCTTCTCCCCCAGCTCTGAGCTCTGGCTGGATCTCTGGCCGTGTTCCTGGCACTTCGGGGATCTTTCCTCCTCGCAGCTCCCTGGACTGGGTTTGCAGCCCCTCCTGCAGAGAGTGCGGGATCTCTGGGGCTTTTCCTCTTCCTCTTCCATCTGGAAAAAATTTGGGAATGAAAATTCCTGGTTAGGAGAAAAAAAAAGAGAGGAGAGCGCCTTGAGCTGGGGGTGCCTCTGTTGGGAAGGCAGAATTAGAAAGAAATTATAAATATGACTCTTTCGCCAGAAAGGCTAAAGGAGAAATACAAATGAAGGCACGGTTTGAATAATTCAAATAAACCAGGCTGGTGTGCCAGAACACATTCTTTCCCCCAGTAAAACTAAGCTGAGACCCCTCTTCCCAGCCTTATAAGGAAAGGTCTGAAGGACCCTGAGATAAAACAGCGATTTCTATAGGTCGCACACAAATGTTACTGTATTAGGATACTCAGAAAGATTGGTTAGTAAAGGAATAGAATATTCAATGTATAGGTTATATAAGTAATTGTAAAAGAGAGTTCTCTCTCTTGGCTCTCTTAGTCTCTCTTAAGTCTTGGCTCTCTTGCTACTCTCTCTTGGCTCTCTCTCTGTTCTCTTGTTTCTCTTAGCCTTCTTGCCTCACGCTTTCTACACTCTTGCTGCTCTCTTTTTCCTGCTCTTCTTTATCCCTTTTTCCTGGCTCTCTCACTTCTGTTCTGTTACTCTCTTTCTTAACAATCTTAAAGTCTTGAACTCATGTATTCATATTTTACCCCCTTTTGTATTGTTCTCTCCGAGCCTGCTTTGCGCTCTATCTGTTGGCTCATAGCAGGCTCTCTCTCTCTCTCTCTCCCCCATGCCCTGAAATAAATTACTAACATCTAACTCGACTATAGAGGTCTCTGCCGTGTCTCAGACCGTCCACCCCCGAAGCGTCTCCTACATGCCTCCTTGCCCACGTTCGTCTCAGAAAGACATTGGGCATCTTGTGTCTGTAAGAACCTCAAAAACACCAAGATTCAGCCCAAACAACAAAACACAGATCAAAAACTAACCAAACAACAAGATTCAGCCAAAACCCCCTGCACAATAGAAAGGTTCAGCCCCTGCAAGAAACCAAAGCACCAACGTTTAGCACAATAAGGCCCAGAAACACCAAGATTCAGCCCAGTGAAAAATGTGGATCGCCCACTCTGGTCACCTGCTGCATGTGGGGAGGAAATGCACCTGGGGCTGGGGGAGCTGCAGATACAGGGATGAACTTTGTGCTGCTTCCTCTCCCTGCTCCTCCTCCTCCTCCTGTGTCCCTACTCTTCCTCACACTCCTCCTCCTCCTTCTGCACAACCCCAGGTACATATTTTGACCGTTTTGTTCTTCAACCCTTCTTCTCCTTCCCTTCTCCTCCTGCCCCCAGGCCCAGCACCCACTGCCGCCTCCCTCTTCCCCCCCAGTCCCACAGCACCCCACCGCAGGGGCACGGATGGAGCTGGGCCAGCTCGGCCTGGGGCAGCGCTGGGCTCTCGGCCGCTTCCGCCCGCACTCGCTCCCCACTGCAGCCGCTCCCGCCACCACAGCGCGGGGGGGCCCGGCCTTGGCGCTCCCCCCTCCCACCTCCCCAAATTCCCCTCAAGGGGGGCGCCAAGGCCCGGGGGGGAGAGGCGCAGCTGGGCTCCAGGTTAAGACCATTGATGGGAGAATATGGAATGTTAGAAGGGCATCCTGGACAAAGGGATGAAGATCCCAAAATATCTCTCAAGGCTCCCTTGGGAGCATGTGGAGGTCATTTGCACATTCTCCCAGAGGGAATTAAGGACATGGACAGCCAGGGGGGCAAGAAGGGAAGTCCAGAAGGGATTTAGACAACAGGGGATGGATGGTGTTGGTGTGCTGGGAAGGGATTGGCTGAAGGGGAGTGTGCAGGAATGTGCTTAAGGCAAGAAGCAGCAGGAGGAATCCATGGGGTAAGAAAAAGGATGATGGAAAAGAAGAGGAAGAGAAAACCACTGAGGATTGGGATGTTTTTCAGAAGAGTCTTATCATCAGATCCTTTGTATCCCAGTTTTCCAGGACAGGAAAACAAGGAGGTCAGGATTTCAGGGGGTTTCTCTGAGCTGGGAGCGGCAGGAGCGGGCGCAGAGCTGCGGCACCGGGAGCACGGGCTGGGGGCCTGTGGGGAGCTGTGGGGCCGGGCCGGGGCTGTGGGGCAGCCGGGGCTCAGCGCCGGGCGCTGCCTGACCCCAGCACCCCCCGGGCAGGGCCGGCAGTGGCCCCCGGCCCCCAGGAGGCTGCGGGACGCCCCGGCCGCTGCCCGGCCCCGTGGAGCTGCCGGCCCTGCCCGCCGGGGGGGCCGCCTTTGGACACTGCGGCAGGACAGGGACCGGCTCTGGGATACGGGCTGGGGAGGGGAGCCTCAGCACAGCCAGCACCAGGAAGGAACAGCTCAGAAATGGGGATTAGACCTGCAAGGATCCAGATCATCTTTTAAGCATTTTGTGCTGGGTCCCTGCAGAAAGGAAGGATTTTGCAGAAAGCTCAGCAGCTGCCACACGATGAGCACCCACAGGCACTGAGGGGGGCTGCAGCAGGGCCACAAGAAGCCCCTGCAGCACTTGCTCCCAAAGGCTCAGCAGCTGAATGCAGCAAGGGATGAGCAAAAGGCCAAGCTGAAGGCAAAGGCCATGGCACAGTTCCTACAGCCCCTGAGGGATCAAGCCCAGGGCCCAAGGGGGCCCCAGCACCCAGGGGACACCCTCGGCCACAAGCACCTGGCACAGGCATTGCCCTCCTGGCCAGGGGACAGCCCACCCAAACAGCCCCTGGCAAGGAATCAGCCTTCCAGCTGCAGGGCACAAGGACACTGCAAGCACAGACAGGAGCACCCTCAGCACCAGCAAGTCCAGCCCTTGATGGACACGGATTCTTAGCGCTCTCACAGCTCCCATTCCACCAGGGACCCACCACACTGCAGCCCTTGGGAACATCCAGGGTGGCTCTGGATCCAGAGGAGACCTTTCCTGATGGACACAGGGGCCTCTCCATCCACTCGGAATCTTACACCTAAGGGGGGAAAATTGTTAGGGAATATTTAAATTTTAAGGCATTAAGTGGGAAAGATGAGTGGGTGTGTTTCTTTCAGCCACTATTAGCAGATGGGGGGGATGGATTTGAAATGCAGGAATTTTTATTTGCTCACAATTGTGATTGTAATTTACTGGGAAGGGATTTGATGGCTAAAATGGGAATGCAAATTAATTTTGCAAAAGGTGATACAGAGGCTGGTTCTGTTGTACCTCTGTGTCAAATGTCTGGCAAAGCCCAGGCTGAAGTGAACCCACAAGTGTGCGCAGCCCCAGGGAAATGGGCAAAATTAGATATGGAGCCTCTCCAAATTTCCCTCAAGCAACCAGGACAAGAGGTGTGGAAAAGCAATCCCCTGTTCCAAGGGAGGGAAGGAAGGGCTCACAGCCTGTCTGGGAGTCCTGCTCAAGGCACGGCTTGGGGAGCCAGGGATGGCTCCCTAGAATGCTCCTATCCTGCCAAACAAGAAATCCAATGGAATCCACAGAATGCTGCAGGACCCAAGAAGAAGAAATGAGATGATGAAACCGAGGCACCCCACACTCTCAGATCCTTACACCATCCTCAACCAGGTGCCCTCCTCACACTGCTGCCATTCAGAACTCGATGCAAAAGATGCTTTCTGGGGATCTGCCCACTCCCAGAGGATGCAAACAGAATTCTGCCTTGGGCTGGCAACAAGAGGTAGAAGGGAAAATGCTCAAGACATGGACGGTCCTTCTGCAGGGATGCACGGAAGCACCGGCCTGACTGGGGCAAGCCTTGCAGGAAATATCAAAGGAATTGACCTCACCCCCAGGGACTGGCTTAATGCAGGATGTGGATGGCTTGATCCAGTCAGGAGGACAAGGAGAAGAGGTAGAAGAAACCTCTGTGAAATGGCTTCATTTTCAGGCTAAAAAGCAGCTTCGAGTATCTAAAATAAAAGAAAGGGCAAATGGTAGAGAAAATGGTTAAATATTTGGGACCTATTTTGACTGAAACTTTGTCTTGTATTGACCATGACAGGGTTCAAGGAATCTAAGAAATAATGTTACCCAGGACTAAAATGGAGCTGGTAAACTTCTAACAATTAACAGGGAATTGCAGGAGCTGGATTGAGGATTCTGTCTTCCAGACAGAACCTTGAGTGAATTTTTTACTCCCAGGTAGTCTCAATGTTATGGAGTGGACATAAGAAAGAGAACAAAACTCAACAAAATGAAAAAAATAAAATGAGTGATGCCCCAGCCATGGCTCTTCCAGACTCAGAAATCTGAATTGCAAGGGAATATTGAACAGGCCACCCCTGAGCCTGCACTGAAGGCAACGCAGCAGCAGCCAGGGCTCCCCAGCGGGGGAAGCCCCTGGGCCTGCCCACAGATCCTCTGCTCAAATCCTCGGCCTGGCCACCCTCCTTTGCCATCTCCAGCCACTGCGGGACAATCCTTGCTCTCACTCTTGCAGCTTCAGCCCTTTCTGTGCCTGCCCTCGCCACAGCTGCTGGGGAAGGCACTGGGACAATTCCACTCTGCCTCTCAATTCCACTCACACTCTGCCCTGCCTGGGATTAGCTGCTGCCAAAATAGACCAACTTTAAAATGGCTTCAAATCTTATTTCTCTGGTCACACTAGGTTTGCCTTTGCCTTGGGGAAAGGACTTTTAAATGTTTATTTTAAGGGATGTTCCAGCACTCAGCAGAGATGTGTTTAACATCTCAACAGACTGGGAATAGCCCAAAAGATTCCAGCAGCAAACATCAACCAACATCTCCCCCAGACACTGCCCCAGGCACAGCTGGAGACACCTGGTCTGGAAAAGGCTGAGCAGGAAATCCAGGAGTGCCCACCTAATTCACATCACAGGCACAGAAATCCCGGTGCAACAGGAAACCAAATCCTAACAACTCCACACCTTCAAACCAATGAATATTAAACCAAGGGATTTCTATGGGTTCTGACTGTATAAATTTAGGAAAAATCTAGTCAAACTCATGTGTCATGGAATGATTTTCTCTGCACACCCAGCCTAAATGTGCATGAAATTATTCCTGTTGCACATCCTGGCCAGAATCAAGTAATGCCTTATTTCTCTAAAGACATTGTGGAGAGTTTTTGCTTTTCACAGTTTCAGTGAAAAGATTACACCGTTAGAATAAATTTTCATAATAATTTTACTTCTATATTGTCGGTTCTGTTTGGGCCAGTGGTGTGAGAATCAGTTTTTAGTCATAGGAGAATAAAAAGAAAACACTTGACTGCTTTCTCATTTTTGTTTTATATTTGTACGTGACTCTTAGTGATGACAAAATGATGGTATGAGTTTTTCAATGTTCACCTTTAAGCTGCACTTTGAAAACTAGAAGAGCTTTAAAGTTGACGCTTTAACACATAAACAGTTAATAAAATATTGTTTAAAAAAATAAAATAAAATAGCAGATTCTGTGGGGGCCACATGTGAGTCACAGGATGTCTGCCCTGGAAGAGAAGCTTTGTTCCAGGCAGCCAGGAGAGGAGCTTTAGAAATGCAAATTAACACTGATGGCCCAAAGAATGCACAATGGCACAGGGGCTTCCTGCCTGCAGGAGGAATTGGAATAATTCTCTCTGCCCCTCAGCCCAAGCTCTGCCTGCTTGCACAGATGGAATTTGCACAGCTAAAGGCACAGCCCATTGTGAGGATATCTGACTCTGTAGCACAAATTGGTTAAGCTGCAAAGGAAAACAGAAAATGGAGAATGTTGTGAAAATTTCACTAAAACAAGTTGGGGGGAATCATCCCTGTCCCCACTCCAACATGTGCTGTCACTGTCTATGTTATATAGGGTGTATCAGACCACTGGGGTTTATTTGCTACCACAAGTTCAGGGAAATCAGTTGGGAATTCCAAGTATGTGATGATTTAATGAGAGAAAAGCTGACAATTGATGCAGTCCTGGCTGGAGTGAAACAGAAATTAAAAATTAGGAAATAAACACAAAGAAATGCTTGACTAAAAGAGGGGTTGGACAAAAACCATACCCTGACAGGCTGATCCACAAGAACAAGAAAAGAGTCAGACTGCAAGTTAAGATAAGGAGCCAGAATACACAAACAAGATGCAAAGACAAAGGCACCACAAGATAAAGGAGATTCTTCAGACCCTATGCCGGAAAGAACAGATTTAAAGTTCCAAAAGGTGGCCAGAGGAATGAAAGGGGCATGGAGTTAATTGTAACATGAAGTGAGGACAAGCAGAGTTACAAAAATGAATATGTACTAGGCGTATCTTGTAAACCTAGTCTGTAAAAGAAAAAAAGAGAAAACCAAATCAAAAAGGTGTCCATGCTTTTCGGAGGAGATATCCCCCATCCACCTCAGCGCTGAATAAATTCATACCTACTCTTATAACTACTCTGCCAGTTATAGAGCTCTTTTTATTTCGCATATCCGGAGGGAGCACCCAAAAATGGGGAAAAGACGAACGATCACCAGAACAAATCCTGCAATACCATGGACCAGACCCTGGGAACGCTGATGAATTCATAGCAGGTACCAGAGAAACCATTTCTCATTTCAATGCGATAATCAGATTACAGGATGTCATTGAAATAATAACCAACCACACAGCTCCAGCTCCTGACCTTCCCCCCAACCAATCCACTCAGATGAGGAACACAACATTTCACCATGGGATGGGATCACATTATCTTTTAGCAGAAAATCGAGGCAGAGTTTGTGGAAAAGTTAAGTAACTCAAAGTACTCTTGGCAAATAGACAGCAATGGAAAAGTAGTAAAACAGATTAAAAAGGAAATAAAAAAGCAGCTCATCTACTTGTCCAAACGTGGAAAGGATGGGAATGGGACACGGTTTTGCGCTTCCCTCACAGACCATGGGTTAAACAAATGCTGTTTATCCTCTCATGTGCTACAGCAACTCTCATCTTTTTACCATGCACCACACCTTGCTGAGTGCAGCTCATTCAGCAGCTGAGCAAGGGGATGCAGGTGGCAGCCAGGCCTCCTGAGCCACAAACGGCTACAAAAGGACAGAGAATGAGGGCACTGAGAGCAATCCCAAAACCAAAGAACACCCAGGAAGAAAAAACAGAGGCAATGAGTGAATCTGCTTGGAGATAGGGCCAGGGACTTGTACATAAGGAAGGAATGGGAGAAATCACCAGTTTCAGAAAATGTTACTAATTGACAAGGACTGCTGCTCAGACCAAGTCCCACTACATTCCTGAACTTCCAGAAGAACAAACACTTCACAGAGCCAGGAATATCGGGTGTTACACAAAAAGGACATGCAGCAGGCGGATCGGGAAGGCTGAACCTTCCAAGCACCTCCGCCAGTGTTGGGCAAAGGGACAGGGACATGCGGCCGGGAAAATCAGGACAAAAACGAGGCCGCGTCCTCCAACAAGTGGAGAGAGCGCACGGCAAATGGCCCATGGCCTCTCCCTTTGGGCAGCAATAAAGTCACTCGCACACCACTCCTCTGGCTCCTTGGGCCACACAAACCTCTGGCGCCGGGGATTTTCCCGCCCAGCCCCGGGCACAGCGCAGCCACCTCCGGCCTCCCGACAAGAAGCGGGACGAGCCAGCGCTGCTCCGCCACCGCCTCCTGCCGAGGCCCCAGCGGCAAGGAGACCGCGGGCAGCCGCTCCCGCAGCGCCCTCAGCCCAGGGCCAACACGGGCCGGCCACGGCACAAGCCACCCGCCACAGCCCCCTGCCGCCCCCTCCCGGGCCCGCAGCGAGCCCCGAGCCCCCGCAGAACCGAGCGCGGCTCCCACCTGCGATGGCTGGGGCCGCCTCCGAGCTCCGCCGCCGCCTCACCGGGCTCCGGCCGCTGCTGCCGCCGCTGCCGGGCCCGCACAGACGCTCCGGCAATGGCGGCTCTCCTGCCCCACGGCCGCCCTGGGGGCGCCAGCGGGGCCGGGCTTGTCCCCGCTCTGCCCAATCAGCGCGCGCCAGAGCCACGAGTGACGGCAGAAGCAGCCAATCGCAGCCAGCGGCGGGCTCTGCACACGGCACAGCCCCGCCCCGCGCTCTCAGGGCCCGCCCCGGGCTGCGTGAGGGGAAAGGCGGGGATGAGGAACAGCCCTGGAACGGGCCCGGCCCGAGCCGCCATTGAGCTTTCAACACAAACAAAGTTCTCCGCAGCTCCCGGCCCGCCTTGCCCAGCCCTCGCTGCTGGGTGGCTCCGGCTCAGCGGGAAGCCCTGGAGCCTCACTTCTCCCACGTCTAATTAGGAGCATCAGTGCATCACTTTGATTTCTCCCAAAAAAGGGAACCCCCCCCCCAAAAAAAACCCTTCTGCTGAGTGGAGGAGAGGAGAGATTTCTTGCACAAAACTCCCAAAAATACCAAAACCAAAGCGAAGTGAGCCGGGACCCCCCAGCAGCGCCTCTCTGCCGTCCCAGCTGAAGCCCTCGCTGGCTGCTCCAGGCTGGATCCAGCACTGGGAGCACTGGGAAGGGGCCCCGGCTCGGGGCGCAGCCCCCGGGGGAGCCCCACGGCCCCCACGGCAGCTCCAAGGCTCCGCCAGCTGGGATGGAACGTGGGACGGGGAGCAGGGGAAGGGATGGGGCTAACAATGCTGTGGGAACACGAGGGACACCAGGGGCACTTCACAAGCATTTAATGCAAAATATAAAATCATAAGGGAGACAAAAGCAACAGCACCTGTGGCACCATAGCACAGGGCCACACAAGGACATGTCCCACTGCAGTGGGGTGATGCTGGCCCGAGTCCAGTCACCCAGCACAGCCGCTCTCTCACTGCCCTCCACAGCCACACAGGGAGAGAAAATTTAACCAAGGGTTCATGAGTTAAGGACCCGGGAGTGTTTCCTCATCAAACACAGGCACGGCCAAAACAGGATATATAAATTGCATTTATTGCCAATAAGCTCAGAGCAGGAGAATAAGAAGACCCTTAAAAGCACCTTCCTTCCACCCCTCCCTCCTTCCACCTCTGCATCCTAACCTGGCAGTGCAGGGATACAGGGAATGGAGCCATGGTCAGTTCATCTGCTGGGGCTTTTCCTGCTGTTCAGGGACAGGAGTCATTCCCCTGCTGCACTCTGGGATCTCTTCCACCAGAGAGGTCTCCAGGAACTTCTCCAACCTGAGTCCATTCCATGGGGAGCAGCCCCCTCACAGTGCTGCAGCGTGGGTCACTCTGCCACGGGGTCAGACCTTCCAGGACAGGCAACTCCAGCAGGGGCCCCTCTGTCCACAGGTGTCCCCCAGGGTCACAGCCTCATCTCTGGCATTCCCCTGCTCAGGCATGGGCTTCTCCAGGGGCTGCGGGGGGATCTCTGCATCCTCATGGATCTCTGCATTCTGGTGAATCTTCAGGGCCAGTCAATCTGCAATTCCCATTGTTCGTCTGTGTTCTGATGGATGTTCCTACCCCTGTGTTCACCCAGGTGCCCACAGGGAGTCAGGAAGATCTGTTTGGTCAAGGTTTATCTCTGTGAGAAGCTCTTCCCACACTGGGGACACTCATAGGGCCTCACCCCAGTGTGGATGTGCCGGTGCCTGATGAGGGTGCAGTTTTGTGAAACCCTTCCCGCAGTCAGGGCAGCGGAAGGGCCTCTCCTCTGTGTGAATCCACTGGTGTTTGATGAGACCTGAGCTCCTTGGAAATCTCTTCCCACACTCAGGATGCACTGGTGTGCCCCAAGGTTGGAGCTATAGTTGAAGACCTTTCTACACTCCCCACACGTGTAGGGCTTTTCCCCTGTGTGGATCTTCTGGTGACAAATCAGATTGGACATCTCAGTGAAGTTCTTCCCACATTCCCCACACTCACTGGGGCATTCTCCTGTGTGGATGTTCTGGCACCAAATCACGTGGGAGTTGTGACTGAAGCTCTTCGCACATTCCAAGCACTTTCCAGGCTTTTCCCCTGTGTGGATCCTATGGTGGTTAATCAGGAAAGAGATCTTCCTGAACCTCTTCCCACACTCCCCACACTCCTAGGGGCTCTCCCCAGTGTGAATCACCTGGTGCCAGATCAGATGGGAGCTATTCTTGAAGCCCTTCCCACACTCCCCCACACTCCCAGAGCAATTCCCCAGGGTGGATCCTCTGGTGTTGCTTCAGCTTGAAGCTCCAGCTGAAGCCCTTCCCACATTTCAAGCATTTGTGGGGCTTCTCCCTGCCATGAGCTCTCTCCCCCAAGTCTGAGCTCTGGGTGGATCTCTGGCCGCCTTCCTGGCACAGGGGGGATCTTTCCTCCTTGCAGCTCCCTGGGCTGGGTTTGCAGCCCCTCCTCATGCAGGATCTCTGGGGATTTTCCTCCTCCTCCATCTGCCCATGGCTTGAGAATGACAAATCCTGCTTTGGGGGAAACCAACGTGGGAGTGCCTTGGAGTAGAGGCTCCTCCTGCCCAAGTCCATGTCTAGAGCTCAGCAGGAGTCTTGTGTCCACGATAATCTCCAAAATATCAAGATTCAGCCCAAAAAAATCTCTCAGGATTTTCCCATCTCTTGTCTTTCCACTTTTGGGCTTCCAGAGGTTTCAGTTCCCTGGGATGATGGGGGTCCAAGGGCTCCAGGGGTTCCCCCTCCTCTGGGGTCCTCCTTAGCGATGATCCAGGGGCTTTTGGGGGTCCATGCTCTGCTTTGAGATCCCAGGGATCTCAGGAGTGTCTCCTCTCCAGGCTCCCACCTCTCCAAGCTGCCAGGGTCCCCCAGCTCCGGGATCGCCCCTCTCTGCTCTCCCCACTCTGGGGGTCCCAGGGGTTCCTCTCCTCTGCGCTCCCGGGGGTCCCCAGGACCAATGTCCTCCCCCAGCCAATACTGGGCAATGGCCACGTGAACCCCAAAGATCCCCCAAGGGGCTCAGCTTTGGGGTCCTGCAAGATCCAAACCTACACACACAGAGAAAAAAACCTCCCAGGGATGCCAGACAATATTTGGGGCTCAATTCCGCAATCTGCAAGTTCCAAACACACCCCAATAAAAAGACCCTCTCAGGGACCCCCTGACAGATTTGGGACCAGCTCCCCCTCCCTGCTCACCTGCAGGATGAGGTGGGGGCGATGGGCCTGTGGCCGGGGGTGCTGCGGACACAGGGGGCACTGGAACCTCCAGCTTCTCCTTCTATTCCTGTTCCTGCTCCTCCTTTTCCTTTCTCCCTCCTCCTCCTCCTCCTCCTCCTCCTCCTCCTTCCTAATCCCACCTCCTCCCCAGTTCCTGCCTTCTGTATATTTAGAGTGGAGAATCTTGCTTGTTTTTAGAACTAGAACAAAGATTCCAGATGGAACAAGCCTTGCTGGTTTTACTCAGCAGTATCAGTGACTACAGGTCGTGTTTGCTTTGGTTTTGTCCTGTCCTCATTCCTCCTCAGTGCTCAGGCTGGCCTATGGGGTGTCCTTGTTTGCTGCGTTTTCAGAGTTCCTCTTGGATCCTTTGGGCAATAGGCTGTGCCCTGGGAGGATTCTTTGTGCTCCTTTGTGACACAGGAGAAGCTTCCAGGTGGTTTTTGCGTGAGCGGCTGCTGTGGTGTCACAGGAACGTTGCCACGTCCCCGTGGTGTTCCCGTTGCTGTGGGACACGGAGGCCTCAGTGTCCAGAGCGGCTCTGGGCGCCTGCTCGTTGCCAGAGGATCCTCCTGCCCGAGGCATTCTCAGCAGCCAGCCCAGCCCCTGACGGGTGTCCTTCTGTGCTTGCAGGGGTACAGTCTGCAGACGTGTGCAGTGCATCCAAAATGATGCAGCAAGTGGTTGCTGCAGTTGGCACTCTGTTCTCTGTGGCTTATTCGGGGTATTTTTTAACCCACTTGGCACGTAAGTTGAGGTTTTCCCTCGGTGCAGCAGCTGTGGCTTTGGGCTTGCTGTGTGCTTTCTGTTCTTCCACTGGGACTGAATTGACTCTGTAACCAAATTGCCATGAGGACAAGGTTGGTTTGGGAGAGCTCCTGCCAGCAGCTGCAGCTGAAAAAGGGGGTGTCTGCAGCCAGCGGGGCGTGCACAGCATTTGCAATGAGGCCTGGGGGGGTTCTGTTCCCTCAAGCGGGGAGTCTGTGGCAGCGGAGCCTGGAACTCCCTCCGTTTGCTGCTCCAGCCAAGAGCTGACACAGCCCAGTCTTTTGTGCTGCTCTCTTGCTTGCTGTGTGAAGGGCCTGTGGCTCCTGGAGGGATGCTGTGAAAGCAAAATGCTCTCTCAGGGTTGCCTTGTTCATTTCCCACCACAGGCAGTTTTTTCCTAACAACATCTGGTTCATGTTCCCTCTCCCGTTGCAGGGCACCTCACGCGTGGATCCCGAGCAGCTCCTCCTTCGGTGAGTGGCAAAGGAAGCTTTGGTGTTCAGAATTGTGCAGCGAGTTGTGAGCTCGGCGTGTGGCAGCCGAGTGCCAACCTGGGAGGCTGAAGGAAAGTTCCTGTCAGTGTCTTTGCAGCAGCAGCAGCAGCAAAGAGATCCCTGGCAGTTTTCTCTGTTTCTGCTGAAGAGCTTTTGAAGAGCTGCAGGACTGGTTTTGCAGGCAGAAGATTGCTTGCTGGTTTTAGCCATGGTGGAATATGGAATTCCCAACAATAAGTGGCAATGTCAACTTTTGCCCATTGTTAGTTTGAACAGCTCTGAACCCTATTTCTGCTTAGTGCAGCTGGATGTGTAGCTGAGGATAAAGAAGGTGATAACTGAGATAGAACTTCCCGTCCCTCACGCTCCCGTCTGTCCACAGGGCACCAAAGCAGCATCAGCTCCTCCTCTGGCTCCCTCTGCTTGCAAAGAGGAGGCCAAAGAGGAGGAAGAGAGCAGTGAACTTCCCGCTGTTCTGGGAGATGAGGGCGAACACCCCGCGGTTTGGGAATACAACGGCGAGGCTCCCGCGGTGTGTGACAAGGACAGTGGACATCTCCCGGTGTGGGACGAGGACGGTGGATGTCCCCTGGAGTGGGATGAGAATGGCCAAGCTCCCATGGCGTGTGACGAGGATGACGGCAATCTCCCAGTGTGGGATGAGGACAGAGGACATCCTGTGGCTTGGGAAGAGGAGGGTGAACAACTTCCAGAATGGGAAGCAGACAGAGAACCTGCACAGTTTTGGGAAGAGGATGAGGAGCCTGCACTGCTTTGGGAAGAGGATGAGGAACCTTCCTCTGCTCCTGAAGAGGACACTGAAGCTCCCTGTGCTGCAGGATCCTGGGCTGAACATTCTGACAGCAGCACAGCCCTGCAGCCAGAGGGGAGCGGGGAGTGGAGCCTGATGCAGCTGAGTACGTCTGCTCTGTTCCTGTGTGCCAGAGCAGGGTGCTGTGTGTGTGTCTCAGCATCAGCTGCACCCAGTGTTGCTCTGCAGCTGAATGGCACAGGGTCATTTATTGTCCTTCCCCAGCTGAGAGCAAGGGGCTCCCGGCCCCAGGGAGTGGGGCTGCATTCTGGCTCTCATCTGAGAGGGAGCATCTTCCACGTGGTTTCTTTCAGGGAACACTGTGAGCGTGGGGGAGCCTGCCGAGAAATACCTGGAACTGGAGCAGATTGGCCAAGGGTAAGTGCAAGGCAGTTACTTCTGCACAAGCAGGGCCCAGGTATTTTGCTGGTACAGGATCCTGTGAGAAGTCAGGAGAGCTCCAAACCCCTTCAGACACTGGGGTACGATGCTGCTGTCTCTCAGTGCTGATCAGAATTGATAACTGTGGTCAGAAGGCACCGTCAAAGGCCCCTGAGGCTGGCAGTGTCCTGTCTGCAGCAAGGAGCGGGACCTGGAAGATCTTCAGTCCCTGGAATTGGATTGCCTAAAAGAGCAACTCACCATGTGGTGACTGTGACTGTCAGAAAACAGTTCTCAAGAAGATTTCTTTCAAATATTTTGTTTCCAAAAATATCCATCAGTCAGGATTATCAACATAATGGTTTAGAAACAGAAACCAGAGATGAACTAATAAGTGCTCTTTTCAGCACAGGTAGCAGACCCCATACATTCAGTAACAGACACAGAGCTGCTGCACTTCAGGGGAAAATGCATCACCTGCCTGCTGGCAGGGCCCTTGGGGATCCTGCAGGTCTCAGGCAGGAAATATATAAAGGATGAAATACATTCTTTTCCAGTTCTTCAGACACCCATCCCCCACCTCAGGTTTTGAACTGAAGGAATTCAGCGTGGACATTTGGGATTTCCTCCAGCCCTTTTCCTTCGTGTTGGGCCTCAGTTTTCTCTTGCACACCTTGCATGGCAGAGGGCTGGTGGCTGCTGTGCTGTTGTTTGAAGGGTGGATGCACTCGGGTGTTTTGTGAACGCTGCAGGCAGCAGAGATCTCCTGTCTGGGCTGGCTTTCACTGCCAGGGCCTAAAGCTCTGCTTCTTTCTTCTCTGCTGTTTTGTCTCCAGGGCTTTTGGAACCGTTTCCAAAGGACTCGACAGGGCCACTGGAGGAGAGGTCAGTGTCAACACGCCCAGCACGTCTGGCAGCTCTCGAGGCCTTTCCCCTCTGCTGGGAGCTGTGGCTGGAGCTGTGGGGCCCAGCAGAGCTTTCCTGCACAGGCTGCTCCTCTGAAGGCAGAGCAGTGTCAGCCTGCAGAGCACAGCTGGGACAGACTTGGTCCTTCTGAAGTGCCCAAAGGAAGGCAAGGAGGGCAGCGGTGTCTGTCAGAGCAGGACACGCTGGCTTGGTCTTCATGTCTGAAAGTGTGAATGCATCAGCTGCTGGAGACTGAGGCCCAATTTACCTTCATCCCAGCCTCTGACAGGAACACTATTTAGCAGTTTTATCATCCTGAGTTTCATCAGGATACCTCAAGGCCTAATTAAGGAGAGATCCTGCTTGGGCTCAGTTTGGGGTTTTAGTCCTACTGCAGCTGTCCCCACAGAGACAGGGAGAGAAATGAGAAGGTGGATGTCCAGAGCAAAGCTCTCTCCTAAACCCTGCAGCTGTGTTTGGGTCTGGTGTCAGTGACAGCTGTGACAGGGATTATCTGAGCAATGGATGTGCACGTTTGCTTTGTTGTGCTATCCCAAACAGAGCAGGGACATTTGAAATCATGGCCAAATGCCATAGAATTGCTAAGGGGTTCCCAACTGTTTTGCTCTGTGTGCACAGAAACAGAATTACCTCCTGCTTGCAAAATGTGTTGGAATAATAATCCTGAGAGTGCTGAGGCCATTTGAGAAGACTGTAGGTGCAGAGAATGTTGTTAGAGCTCTGAGGCTGACAGCTGAGGCACCATTTCTGCAGAGCTTACAGAGCCAAATGTCTCTGGCCATGAGTCCTGTAACAGCCCCCAGCGAGCAGAGCAATGGGCTGTGGGAATGGCACTTGCTGGGCTCTGGTGTCCCATCCCAAGGCAGTTTGGCACAGCCCGGCTCGGTCGCTCCAAAAAGACTCGCTCCGTGTTTGCTGTGGCCTCCTGCCACAGACTCCTCCAGTTCAAGGTCTGCAATGTCCCTTCAGGTGGCCATCAAGAAAATGAGTCTGAGAGGGCAGAACAGGGAACGAGCTGTGAACGAGGTCGTGGTCCTGAAGGACAAGAAGAACCCCAACATTGTCAACTCTTTGGACAGGTGAGTGCTTCAGGTCTTCTCCCATGCACGGGCCCTGCGTTCATCTTTCCTGGCATCCCCAGTCTGTAGCCTGTTCTGAAAATGCCTGACCCGGCCATATCTTCCCAGAACAACAGCCTGGCACTTCACTCCATCCATGTGCTTTTGTTGCTTTGCTTTGGCTTTTTCTTCAAGTTGACCCCATTTGCTGTGATTTACAGCAAGTGCTGATAAACCCCGGTAGAAATTATTTTCCTTGGCTTCTTCTTCCCAGTCCTTTCCCATTGCTGCAGGTGCCAGGAAGAACAGGTTCTTGTTCCCAGAAATGCCTCATTTGCCCATTTTTCAAAGGCCTTGCCTATTTCTGAAGGGACTTTGTGCAAGGTTTTCCAAGTATTTGACTGCTTTTGCCCCAAGTGCTGCACGGCCTCCTCCCCTGGATAACTCTGGAAGTTGTGCTGCCTTTTTCCAGAGGGAATGGTGGAACTGATGAGTTCAGATGCTGAAGCAGCTGGGGGCAAGTGTTGTGGTTCCACATTGAGCTGGGCTGTTGCTAAAGTGCATTTTTCACCTGCTTGCCATCTAAGGCCTCTCCTTTCTCCCGGGTGCCTCCTTCTCCTTTAGCCTGTGCAGATTCCAAGGCCTGTGCAGCCTGGCAGGAATGTCTCTCCATCTGATTCTGTCCTCATTAACAAGTGACCTGGGAACAAAACTCCACTCCAGGCTTTTCCCTGGGGGAATTGAGCAATGCACATTCATCTCAAGGGTGCCATTGTTCTCCTCTTGCAGCTTCCTTGTTGATGGAGATCTCTGGCTGGTGATGGAATACATGGATGGAGGAACTTTGCAGGACGTTGTCAGACAGACACGCATGGCTGAAGGAGAGATGGCAGCTGTCAGTCAGGAGGTGAGGGATCCTGCTTGTGCTTCCCATGGCTGGGACACCATGGTCCTTCCAAAGAGGCTGTGAGAACAGGGTGGCTCCATGCTCAGGTCTTTGTTTCTGTGTTGTTTTTATGAGCTGGAGAGAAAAGAGCCTCTGAAGTGAATGGCCTGCAAATATCACTGCATTTCTACTCTGTACTTGTCTTCTTTCCTGCTGTTGTGGTACTCTCTGTCTTTTTTGGATCTGATTTTGCTGCTCTCAGCTTTGTCTTGAACCTTTTGCCTGGAGCTTGTCTGCACTGCACTCCTGGGCTGTCAGAGCAAAGTTGCTGCTGGCAGAATTCTAAACTGTCCTTTCTTGTGTGATATATTCCGGCCACTGATTTTTTCCCTCGTGGTTCTTGTTGTCTCTCAGTGTCTGCAGGGTCTGGATTTCCTCCATTCCATCCGGGTGATCCACAGAGATCTGAAGAGCTCCAACATCCTTCTGGGAATGGACGGCTCTGTCAAGCTGGGTGGGTGTTCCTGGCCAGGCACGGCGCTCCCGGGGTGCGGCTGTGGGGCTGCTTCCCAGTGAGGGCCAGAGCCCCACAAGTGCTGCTGGTGGCACTGCCCGGGCCCTGCTGCCAGCTGAGAGCGGCTGCCCCGTGCAGAGAGCTCAGGAGAGGAGCAGGGTGTCAGGAGTGCCTTTGCTCTGGGTCTGGCCCTCGCAGAGGGGCAGGAGTTGCAATCTAAAGCTTCAAAGGAAATCAGTAAAAGCCAAGCATGAAAGCTGAGGGCTTCTTTAAGGGTCCAGTTCCATCTTTCCTTGCCTCCAGCCCTGAGGACTTTTCCAGCTGGATTCAGCACTGCATTCTCAGACTGAGAGTGGGGAATCTTTGTGCTTGGTTTCCTCATTGCAGCTGCCTTTGACAGTGCTTGTTTCTGTCCTCAGCTGATTTTGGCCTCTGCGCTCAGCTCAGCCCTGAGCAGGACCAGTGCAGCTCCATGGTGGGCACTGCTCACTGGATGGCCCCAGAAGTTGTGACCAGTTCTCCTTACGGCCCCAAGGTGGACATCTGGTCCTTTGGCATTGTGACCATCGAGATGGTGGAAGGAGAACCTCCTTACTTCCAGCAAACGGGGGCCATGGTAAGAGGCAAATTCTCCAGGCTTTGCAGAGGCCTGTGAGCACAGGGTGACCCTGCACTGGGAGGAGCAGCTGGAGGTTTCTGCACATCGGGAAGGGAATTCCCACAGCACCTGAGCCTGAACACAGACAAATATTCTGCAGTCTCCAGCAACAATTTGCTTTGGGATTTAAGTTGTTGCAGCTCTTGTGAGGATGACCCAAATACATGAAGCAAGTGCATCAGCTCTAATGTTGTCTTGTAGAAAACCCCAAACCAACCCCAACACCCAAACCCAAACCCAACAAGTTTTCTGAAGAAGTTTCTGAAATAGGTTTTGTGAGATGAACTCCCCCCTGGCTCTTCTCACTGGGAAACTTGTCTAAAACATGAAGATGATTGTTTAACATCCCCACAGTCTAACATATTTCTTTCCTAGTCCAAGCTACTTTCTCTGTGTCACCAAGCCTGAGCTTTCAGCCACACAAACCTGCTGTTCCTTGCCTAGCAGTTTCTGGCATGGGGCATCAGGAATGCTTTTACTTGAGTGTCAGTGGCACTGCAGAGATGCATTTGATGTAAGAATCCCTTGAAATAACACAGGCAGATCACACTGACTCTTGAAAATGGCCTGTAAAGCTGGTGCCTGTATTTGGAGAAGCAAAATGGGCTATTTCTGATGGAGGTTCCTACTGACAAAGTCAGCCAATGCAATCGGCTCTGAAGGCAAGATCATTTGGATGTTGCAATGGCTGTGGCTGCACCAGGGTTTGGGTTTTTTGGTTGGCCCAGAAGAATGAGCTGTGAGCAGCAGCATCTCTGCCAGGGAGGAAAGTGCCTGGGGAGCTGGGGCAGAGCAAGCGGGCTGGATGTGAGCACTTGTGGGTGTGGAGGAAGCTGTCAGAGCGCTGTGTTTGCTTTTCCTGCAGGCTCGCGCTCTGATCCGGCAGAACGGGACCCCGCAGCTGCAGGAGCCCAGGCGCCTGTCGGCTCTGCTGCGGGACTTCCTCGAGTGCAGCCTGGAGCCGGACGAGGAGCGGCGCTACTCTGCCCAGGAGCTGCTGCAGGTGAATGCCAAGCGGCTGCGGGGGAAACGGCAGCGCCAGGGAGGGCTTTTCTTGTGGGGCCCCCCTCCCATCATCTCCAGTCCCGCTGCTTTTCACACGCAAAGCAAGCAGAATCCTCGCATGCTTTGGCTTGGCCGGCTCCTGTCGAGCTCATCTGGACCTGGTGACATCTTCAAGCACATCAGGTGGCTCAGAGCCCTGCCTGACCTGAGCCTGGATGTTTCCAGGGAGGAGGCACCTCCCACATCTCTGGGATCCCTCTGTCAGTGTTTCCCCACTCTCCTGCTACAGCAATTCTTCTTTAGATCTAACCTGAGCCTGCTTCCCTCTCTTGACTTTCAAACCATTCCCCTTTGTCCTGTAGCAACAGAGCCTGTGAGGAACTTGAGTCTGGAAAGTAACAGTTCATTTCTTTCTTTTTTATCCCTTGGGCAGCACCCATTTTTATCTTCAGCCAAGCCTCTCTCCAGCCTGACCCCTCTGATCACTGCAGCAAAGCAACTGAGGGAGCAGCAGAGGAGATGAAGTCCTGGAGGCCAGCTTTTCGTTACAGTAGTTAGGACAAGTAGTTAGTTATGGTAGTTAGCACTGTGAGTTAGTTAGGGTAGTTAGGACAGCCTGTTTGTTATGGCAGTTATTTGAATAAAATCTCTGTTAAAGCTCAAGTCCCCTGAGGTGTCCTGTCCTTCTCCCGCTGTGACTCAGCTGCCCGGAGCACTGCGAGGGGAGAGCGGGCCCAGCCTCGCCCAGAGCTGAGCCCCAGCAGAGCCTGGCAGAGCCCAGAGCAGCCTCGGCATCTGCAGAGTCAGCCTGGAAGGAGGCGCTTGGAGCCTTCTGGGCTGCAGCCGGCTCTTGCTTACAAACTGTGTGCGCTGGAAAATGCCTCTGGTTCTGCGGGAGGGCAGAAGGGGCCCGGGGAAGGCCCAAGTGCTCCATGCAAGGGAAAAACCTGCCCTGTGTTTGTGATAAATAACTATGTTGTTGTTGGCCTTTGCTATTATGTGTTGGCTTTTGCAAATTATTATAATCACAATGATTTTGATATAGCACAGTTTGTAATCACTTTTAACTGCTTTTGATATAGTAGAATTTGTCAGTTTTTTGTGGCCCATGCCCTGGCCCCTGTGTAGCTCATATTCTCAGGACATCATTTATGGATGATATTTTAGTTTGTGAACAGTGTGATAAACATATATTATAGTTTTGGCTTTTACAAAATATTAAGATGTATGTTATGTGTTGTGCAATATAATGTTAACTTTGGCAGAAGTAGCTGTGGTATCACAACAAATGCTTTTATTTTTGTAACTAACTGACAATAATGAGAATAACTCATATATTTCTGAAATAGCTGATGGTGATTTAAAGTACTTGTGGAAGTAGCTAAAACTGTCTGCACGGTCAGATAACATTTAAGGAACAGATGTGATAAGGACCCGTGCCACTGACCCTTGGGCTATCAGTACCTGTCTCCTGCTGCAAGCACGGAACGGGGCCGTTGTGAGGGAGTGACACACAACCCTCAACAACAATCCACGATTACTGCTCCTACTCTAAAAAGGCAGGTCAGGGGTCAAACCAAGGTGAAGAATTCCTGCAACATGTAAATGAGTTCAAAGCAATGTTTGATTATGTATAAATGTTATGAATATATATCTGACCAATGCAATGAAAAAATATAGAAGAAGAGTCGTTACTGGTGTGCTCCTGGTTATGGCTATGCACCCAGAACCAAACATACCTGGCAGAAACTTCAGTACTTTTATGAACTTCCTATAAATCATTATCACTGAGCCCAGCACAATAACCATTCTAATCCGTGCCCCTCTACTGTAAAAAAGGCAAAAGAAAGGTATTAAAACCTCAAAAAAGTCTAGGGACCAGATCCACATGAAGGCCTCCATCCCTAGAGACATTATACATTCCAACAACATGGCTACTGAATGCTTTATCCCAATACATAATAAGTACAACCAAAATACAATTAATAATTAGTAAAGGTTTTTCCACTTTCTCAACCCATGTGTTGGGCACCAAGAACTGTATTTGTCTTAGTTTGGGGCAAATTTGGGAGAGAACCTCTAAATGGGGTTCCCCCAGGAAAGCAAAATTCAAACGATCCCTCCCCACAACTAGTTCAGGAAAAAAAGAGATTTCTTTGGACAGAAGTGGAAAAAACCTGTTTATTTAAAAGAAATTGAATAATATTAAACAATAAAACCTCTCACTGTTCGATGAAATGGTAAATCCAGGAAGATGGATGGATTTCATGTGGTATAGCTCAGCCCACTCAGGTTCTTATCAGTCCCTCCGGCACTGGATAGTGCCGAGGCCCAGGCCCCGGTGGGCCACAGGCGTGAGCTCCCGGGGTTTGTCAGGGTGTTTTTCAGTCCAGAGCAGGTTTGCAAAGATCCAAGAAAAAAGGAAAAAAAAGTCCAGGGAACTCCTCTGCCTCAGCTAGCTAAAACTAACTAAAAGCCAAAGAGAAGCTCTGTCCTGCTGTCTGTCCGTGCTGCAGACACCACAGTCCAGGAGCAGGATACAGGGGAGTGATGTTTTATTTCAACACAAAGTGCGCGCTTCTTCTTCTCCCCTTCACTCTCAGAGCCAGTCTTAAAGGTACAGAACTTAATATGCAACATAAACCAGGCGACTGGGGATACCAGTATCATAAAGTCACCCCAGGACAAGGTGGAAAGTGACATTGATGGCGTCTTTGGTACAGTTTGTAAGGGGGGAAGGCTCCTCTTCATTCATCCTCTCCAGGCCACACTGCCTTTGGAATATGGCCAACTGGCCAAGTTTTGCCCAGCTCTGGCATTTCTATTTGAGGCAGAAACAGCAATGGCATTTGCAGGAAAAACCAAAGGAGGAGCGGTGCAACGCAAACATCCTGTGCAGATGCAGGCTGTGCAGATGTGACTCGAGAACATTTGGGTTCCTGCCACTTGGATTTGTATCCCTAAGTGCAATCTCTTTGGCTGGAGGAGAGTCTGGCTGAAGAGAGAAAGCAGAAAGAGCAGTGAGGATGCTGTGCAAGGTCTCCTGTGGTGCAGAGCTGTCAGCGACTGTGAGGTGAGAGCGGGCCCGGCCTTGGCCAGGCTGGAGCCCCAGCAGAGCCCTGGCAGAGCCCGGAGAAGCCTGAGCCTCGGCAGAGGCAGGCTGGAAGGAGGCCCTTGGAGCTGCAAGAGGCAGCAGCCTGGCCCTGGCTGCCTCTTGCTGGCACCAGGCAAATCCTCCGCTCTCAGAGCCAAGCTGGCAGCTGGCTGCTCCTGAGGGGAAGCGGCGCCATGCTGGGCACAGCACACACTGGTGCCATGGGCTGTCTGGAGTCTGCACAGGAGGAGAGAAAGGCAAAGAGCAGCCCAGGGCTGGTGCCCTGCCTGACCATTCCTGCTCTTCTGCCGCCTGCCCTGGAACTCCTGGCAATGGTCAGCAGTGTGTGCAGCACTCTGGGCACAGGGGGAGGGAGCCGGGCTGCTCCGCAGGCTCCAGCACAGGGCAGTGTCCTTCAGGCACGGCATTTCTGCCAGGGGAACCCAGGCCAGCGTGAGGCAGTGACAGCAAGTCAGGGCACATCTGCATGAGCCAGTGCCTCACACAGCTCTGGGACCAAGTGCCTGCAATCCTGGAGCTCTGCACTGAGCCAGAGCAAAGGTGTGAAATGCAGAGGGTTTTGCAGAAATATTCAGGGGCACCAGGCCAGCCTGCTTTGTGCTCTCTGGGACACAGCAAGCACTGTGCAATGCAGCTCGGAGCTGCTGGCAGAGAGGGACTATGGGCATGTGCCTGAGGCTTGTTCTTGAGTAGTGATTTGGGAGGGAGCAGAAGGGTCTCAGTAGGCAATTTGTGTTTGCTTCATTAATTGCTAAATGAAAGACACAATGTGGCCTCACGCAGCAAGAGCACTTGCAGAACTTACTGACTATAAGTTTGTGTCAAATTCCAGAAAAGGAAGGAGAGGTGTTGATGTGTAACAAATAGGGCTGGTGAGTTCCATTAGCTTTAACAGTTTTCTGGGATTGAAAGTCAACAAATCTGCTCTCCCAAAGGAATTCCCACTATTGGTCTGCGTCTCAATGGATGTTCCTGCCCTGGTGTTCATCCAGGTGCCCACAGGGAGCCGTGAAGATGTGGAGCCTCCCAGCCAGGTGTCTTCCCAACACGGATCACCAGGACCACGGATCACCAGGGCTCTGCCCAACGGGGGTCACTGGGGATCATCCAACGCCGATCCTCCCATGGGGGATGGAGCTGGAGCAGCGCACGAAGCTCTTCCTGCACTCGGGGCACTCGCAGGGCTTCCCTTACTGGTGCCTCTGTTGGTGTTGGGTCAAGTTAGATCTCTGTGAGAAGCTCTTCCCACACTCAGGACACTCGTAGGGCCTCTCCCCACTGTGGATGCGCTGGTGCCTGACAAAAGTGGAGTTGCGGTTGAAGCTCATCCCGCAGTCGGGGCAGCGGAAGGGCCTCTCGTCTGTGTGAATCCGCTCATGTCTGATGAGAGTGGAGCTGCGCTGAAACCTCTTCCCACACTCGGGACACTCGTAGGGCCTCTCCCCAGTGTGGATGACCTGGTGTTTTCTCAGCTCACAGCTCCATCCAAAGCTCTTCCCACATTTCAAGCAGGTGTAGGGCCATTCCCCTGTGTGGCTCCTCTGGTGATTCCTCAGGTTGGAGCTGTACCTGAACCTCTTCCCACATTCCCCACACTTGTAGGGCTTTTCCCCAGTGTGGATGCTCTGGTGTGTCCTTAGGTTGGAGCTGCAGCTGAACCTATCCCCACATTCCCCACACTCGTAGGGCTTTTCCCCAGTGTGGATCATTTGGTGCCGCATGAGGCTGTAGCTGTGGCTGAAGCTCTTCCCACATTCTCCACACTCATAGGGCTTTTCCCCAGTGTGGATCACCTGGTGTCGGATCAGGTGGTAGCTCTTTCTGAAGCTCTTCCCACATTCCAAACACTTGTGGGACTTCTCCCCCTGCACTGAGCTCCGCCTGGATCTCCGGCTGCCCTCCTGGCACTGGGGGGATCTTTCCTCCTTGCAGCTCCCTGGACTGGGTTTGCAGACCCTCCTCGTGCGGGATCTCTGGGGCTTTTCCTCCTCTTCCATCTGGCAACGATGTGGGAATGAAAATCCTGGCTTGGGGAAAAAACAAGAGGAGAGCGCCTTGGGGTGAGGATTCCTCCTTGCCCAAGTTCATCTCAGAAAGTCACTGGGCATCTTGAGTCTGTAAGAATCTCTAAAACACCAAGATTCAGCCCAAACATCCTCCAAACATCAAGATGTTACTATGGAGTTAAATGTTTATGAAAATGTTTCTTAAAATCATGTAGAGGTAGGCCACAAGAATGTTTGGTATCAGGGATGGTCTAGCAAGCTGAAATGTTTACAGTAACGGGAACTGGTACTTGGGGTCTCCAAGATACCCACCCAGAGATAAGATTCGTACATATTTGTACAAGGATGAGCTAACTCTCATGAAGCAATATAGATAAAGTTAATGAAGCAAAATTAATGAAGCAATATTGATAAGGTTGTTATAGTGATTACTGCGACAGCTGAAATTGTAGAAATATGTGCACTTTGGACAAAGACGATGGAGCTAGATTTGGGTTGCTGATACCCCTAGTTCCTGCACACTTCAATAAAGCACCTGCATATAATCAGTCTGTGATTATGTGTGTTCCTGAACTCTAACATTTTGGTGACCCAGATGAGACCCTGTGAGTGCTGCTGAATGAGCTCACGACCCGATCACGCTCCAGCCGGCACCGAGGGATTCTCGGGGAGCCCATCCGGCCGCGACCGTCTCCGCCACTCACAACGTCCCTCTGAGAGAGGTAAGGAGCTTTTCGCTCTGCTCTGGTGCCTGCCGAGAAGACGCAGCGAAAGCTTTGCACGGTTGGGCTGGAGGAATTCCTGGTGTTGCCCAGGCGCCGTCTGTCAGACAAGTGTGAAAGCGTTGCAGGTTGGGCAGCAGTGGTGTGTGGTGCATTGTAACTGTAACATGGAGAAGCTTAAAGGGATTTGAGGTGGCAATGCCCCCATACCACGTACTTCTCCTTTGGGGTGCTTATTAGCACATTGGAAACAGGGAAACTTTGGGCAAGATTTACGTAAAGTTGATTGATTATTGTAATACATGGTGGCCAGGATATGACCTGGACAGTGGGGAAAAGTGGCCGAGAAATGGATCTTTGCAGTACAACACCATTTTACAGTTGATGTTGTTCTGTAAGCCAGAGGGAAAGTGGGATGAAGTTCCGTACGTTGATTTGTTTTCCTATTTGCGAGACAAGCCAGAATGGCAGGCTGAGTGTGGATTGATGGCAGTTAAGGCACGTGTGAGTGACAAATGTGAGGTTTGTGTAAAAGGAAAAAGTTCTTTAGAGCACCTGGCATTAAAAGAAAGTTTGCTTCAGGGGAAAGAGATGGATTTTGATTTACAAGTGGTTTCAGCAGAACCAAAAGAACCCGATTTTGTTTTGTCTGCCTCCGCTTCACCCAATCCTATTTCACCTAACCCTATCTCGCCTAATCCCACTTCACCTTGCCCTCTTTATCCTCCTCTACCGCCTTCACCTGATCCTTCTTCTCCAGGAGATGATCAAAATCTACCTGTGATACAAGGAAATGTGAAAAATGCTGGGGAGGAAGATAGCAGTAGCGGGGTGATGATAATAAATCAGCGACACCGGTATCCCATAGGACTCGGTCACAGCTTGCTCCGGTTCTGGATAGAATGGGAAAAGATTTGGGCAGACAAAGGCGGACTGTGATTGCCCCCTTGAGACAAGGAGTAGGAGTAGAAGGGCTGGTGTTTGTGGAAGTTCCTTTTTCACCTGCAGACCTGATAATTTGGAAACAATCAGCTGGAACTTAGAGAGAAAATCCTGATAAAGTAGCAGGGGTGGTAAAAGTGATTATGAAAACTCAGAATCCAGACTGGGATGATATACAAGTAATACTGGAGAATTTAATGGACTCTACTGAGAAAGAGATGGTGCTTAGAGCAGCCAAGGAGAAGGTGAGAGAAGATCTCAGAACTGGGCTGGTGATGGCGACTTTAGATGAGAACTTTCCAACCGAGGATCCAGGGTGGGATCCCAATGCCTTTGGGGACATGCGGAGGCTGAAGAGATATCAAGAGTGGCTCCAGACAGGGGTTCGGAATGCTGTACCTAAGGCTATTGTTAAGTCAAATCTTAAGGCAAGAATCAGACAGCACACCAATGTGATGTGGAACTGAGACCTTTATTTTTTGCTCTTGCATTACTTATATAGTTTTTGCCAAGCATCTAAAAATAGAATACAAACTTATAGCTCTAGTTTATAGCACTGTTTTCATTCTTCTCTAAACACGTTACTACCCTTATCTTAAAGCAAACTACTAGATGCTTGCAGACCTTTGTTTGATCCTTGTTCTTGCTCAACAAGCAGGAATATTTATCACTTTGTTTTCTTTGGCAGCTCACTGTTAGGGTCAGCATGCTCTGTAAAGAGGCTGTAAGCTAAGCACACCTGCAAAAGCCTCAACAGGCTATGAATTGGTCTAAATTGTATGAGATAAGACAGGAAAAGAAAGAATCCCCTGCTGCATTTTTGGAAAGGCTTAAGGAGGCAGCAAGAAAGTACACAGGTCTTCAACTAGAAACAGAACAAGCGAATGTTCAGCTTGTGTTCATTTTTCTTGGGCAGTCGCAGGATGATATTAGGAGAAAATTGTAGAAGTTAGAAGGAGAAGATTCAAGGAATTTGAATCAATTACTTGAAGTGGCTTGGAAAGTATACAATAACAGGGAAAAGGAAGCTAGTAAAAAGCAGCAGCAAAATCTTTTGGCAGTGATCCAAGGAAGAGAGAATCCAGGTTTCAGAGGATGCGGCAGAGGTGGTCGTGGACTGGGGAGGGGCGGACTTGGCAGAGGACGAGGGGGATGGGTTTTGCCAAGACTGGGGTTAAATCAATGTGATTATTGTAGACAAGAGGGGCACTGGAAAAATGAATGCCCAAATTGGTTTAACCAGGGCAATCAGTTCAATCAGAATCAAGATGCTTCCAAATTAATGGTGCTGGGGGAATACAGCAGCTGACTAGAATCAGAACAAAAACCAATACAAGAACCTTTAGTAACTATACAATTGGGAGATAAAGAAGTAAAATTTCTGGTGGATACGGGGGCTACATATTCTGTGCTAAATGATCTAAAAGGGCAAACTGGAGACAAAACAGCAACAATAGTTGGAGACACAGGGAAGGAAGAGAATTGACCATTCCTGCAACCCCTGGATTTGTGCTTTGGAAACAAAGTGTTAACACATGAATTTTTAGATATGCCTGAGTGTCCAATTCCACTTTGAGGATGAGATTCATTAGCAAAACTTGATGCAGTGATAACTTTTAAAAATGGGGAGCTTTTAATGAAAATACCTGAATCAAAGACAGGACAAATCTTAATGATAAAAGAAAAACCAGTCCCTACTATCCCTCGGGAAGCAGAGGATGCAGTAATTCCCTCTGTATGGGAAACAGACATACCAGGAAAATCTAAGTTGGCACAACCAGTACATGTAGAATGAAAAGAAGGAGCAAAAGCTGTCCAGGTTAAACAGGATCCCATAAAGCCAGAAGCACAGCAAGGAATAGTAAAGATTATTGAAAAGTTTTTGAAGTACCAAATTTCAGAAGAATGTGAATCAGAATTTAATACACCAATATTTCCAGGGAAGAAACCAAATAGTGAGTACAGACTAGTACAGGATTTGAGAGCAATAAATGGAATAACTAAAGATATTTACCCAGTGGTAGCTAATCCTTACACATTGTTGACATCTGTGAAAGAGAAATAAAAATGGTTTACTGTAATTGATTTAAAAGATGCCTTTTTCTGCATACCCCTTGACAAAGAAAGTAGGAAACTGTTTGCCTTTGAATGGGAAAATCCAGACAATGGAAGGAAAACTCAGCTCACCTGGACACGACTCCCACAAGGATACAAGAACAGTCCAACCCTATTTGGAAGCCAGCTGGCGAAGGAGCTGGAGATTTGGACCGAAAACGGGCAAGTTCTGAGGGAGCAATACCTGCTGTTACAGTATGTTGATGATATACTGACAGCTACAGAAAACAACCTGCAGAAAGGTAACAATTGAAATTTTAAATCAGCTGGGAATGGGAGGACATAAAGTGTCTAAAGGAAAGGCACAAATTGCCCAGCAGACTGTGATTTACCTGGGGTGTGAAATCTCACAAGGGCAATGTAAGCTGGGTACTAATCGTATTCAAGCTATTTGTGCCATTCCAGTACCCCAGAACCTGCATGAGCTGTGAGTTTTCCTTGGGATGACAGAGCGGTGCCACCTGTGGATCATGGACTATGGACTAATTGCAGAGCCCCTGTATGAAGCCCAGAAGACACAACCGCTTACCTGGGGCAAACCACAGAAGGAGGCCTTCCTCAGACTGAAGGAGGCATTGACAACAGCTCCAGCGTTAGGATTGCCTGATCTATCCAAAGATTTTCAGCTGTTTGTGCATGAAAGATCACACCCAGCACTGGGAGTGCTGACCCAACATTTGGGAAGCTGGAAAAGGCTGGTAGGCTGCTTTTCCAAACAACTTGACAACGTGAGTGCCGGATGGCCTTCATGCCTGCGGGCAGTTCCAGCCACTGTGATGCTGATCCAAGAAGCCAGGAAACTCACGATGGGTAGACACACAGATGTCTATGTGCCACACATGGTGACCACTGTTTTAGAACAAAAGGGGGCCATTGGCTATCTCCAAGCAGGATGATGAAATTCCAGGTAATCCTAACCGAGCAGGATGATGTCCCACTAAAGACAACTAACCTTTTGAATCCAGCTTTGTTCCTTACCAGCAAACACATCTGCCCAACGAGCAGAACTGGTTGCTTTAACCAGGGCATTAGAGATGAGTGAAGGGAACAAAGTAAATATCTGGACTGATTCAAAACATGCTTTTGGAGTGGTGCAGGTACACAGGGCACTGTGGAAAGAAAGAGGACTGCTGTCTCCTCAAGGCACACACATTAAACATCAAGATGCAGTCCTGCAATTAATAAAAGCAGTACAAAAGCCTGAGCAAGTAGCAATCATGCACTGTAAAGCTCACCAATCAGGAAACTCCAAAATTCATGAGGGAAATCGGAAAGCAGACTGGACAGCCCGACAAGCTGCTCGAGAAGTACAAACTGCAATGGCATTGATACCTTTAAAAACTAATGTATCTCAATTCAATTTACCCCCAGAACCAAAATGTTCAATAAAAGATGAGAAATTGGGACGCTCACTGAATGCACAGAAGAATTCAGAAGGGTGGTATGTGACTACACAGGGACAAGTAGTGGTACCCCCCTCGATAATGAGAGAAGTTCTACAAATTAAACATAACAAATGTCATTGGAGTGCAGAAGCATTGGTGAAATTTCAGTATGGATGTTAACAATCCAAAATCATTAATGTCAAAATGTGAAATTTGCTTAAAGAACAATCCAGTGGCTAGACAACAGGCACAATTAGGGAAAATTCAGGTAGGAGGAGAATCAGGAGATTATTGGCAAGTAGATTTTGTAGAATTACCAAGAACTCGAGGATACAAATATCTATTGGTAGGGGTTGACACATTTTCAGGATGGCCAGAAGCTCTTCCCTGTCGCACAAATCAAGCAAAGGAGACAGTCAAGTGGTTACTGCAAGAAACCATTCCAAGATTTGGGGTGTCTCTAGGAATATCATCAGATAGGGGCCCACATTTCACAGCCACCATAGTGAGGGAGGCGAGTAGGTTGCTGGGAATAGCTTGGGATCTCCATACACCATGGAGACCCCAATCCAGTGGACAGGTAGAGAGGATGAATCAGACATTGAAGAGGCAAATCAGCAAAATATGCCAAGAGGCTAAATTGCAGCAGCCACAAGCTTTACCAATAGCACTGCTGAGGATTTGGATAAAGCCTAGAAGCGGGATGTCAGTCAGTCCTTATGAGATATTGGATGGGAAACCATATGAATCCCCTGAACCTAATCCAAATGTACATGTTACAGGGAAGCAAGAGGTGTAGAATTATGTTCTGTCTCTTGGAAAAGCTCAAGCTCGACTTTGGAGCACCCTTGTGTGGAATAGGCCGCTGACTCTTGAGAATCCAGTTCATGACATCCCCCCGGGAGATGAAGTGTACGTTAAAAGCTGGAAGGAAGAACCATTAAAAGAAAGGTGGAATGGACCCTATCAGGTACTGTTAACTACCTTGACAGCAGTCAAAGGAGCTGGACTGGATCCCTGCATACATTACACCAGAGTGAAGAAGGTTTCCCCTGCACTGTGGACTGCACAAACTGTGGGGCCAACAAAGCTGAAGATAAAGCGGTTTGATTGTTTCAAATGTCTAGGTTGCTAGTGACTGGAATGGTGATTATTTCATGGCCTTCACTGCCATCAGTTGGAATCAATGTTACCTTGGGATGTGAAATGCAAAAGGATCAGCTGACAACTCTTCATTTGAGAATGAAGAGGGATGTGGGGGTGCAGCCAGAAACACAAGTGATAAAAGTCTCTAATACTATTCAGGCAGAAAATGGGATGATTAGATTGATTAAAGATTTTGCCAACATGCAAAACACCAGCAAAATAACTGCCTGTCTGCCAATACCAAAGGCAGCAGGAGACCAAATAAATTAAAGAATTATAACATCAAAATTTCCTGAAATACAAAAGAATACAAATGAAAATGTGAGCTGTGTATTGCAAATCGATTACGAGTACCCAAATAAGACAGTGTTTGAAAATGCTGTGAAGCCAAAGTATTCATCTAGATGGGATTGTCATGAAAATGGAGGAAAGTATGAACCAAAACTAGGCTGGGATGGGGGATTAGGGAATTATGGATGGTGTAATGAAAAGATAGGAAAGGTCATTAAAGAAAAGATTCCAGTGTTGAAGTGGAAGTGAGAAGGACAGGAAGGAAAAGATCGGGCTGAAGCTTGGGACAGTGCATGGTCAATGAGTGTGCTTCAGAAATTCCAATCTATGGCAGATAGCCCTTGGTGCATTAAGTGGGAAGGCTCTGAAAATGAAACAGATCCAGGGGTATGGAACACTGCAACCAGTAGTAGAATGGAGGCAGACAAAGTGAATTGGTGGGTATGGAACAAAACCTATGACTGTACCTCTGATGATGAAGAAATAAAACAAATGCCACCACTAGTGATAGCTCTGCAAATTGGATGTGCCTGCAGAGGAATCAAACACAAACAAGGTGAAATAAATGACAAGACAGGACAAGTGATCCAAAAGATAATATGTAGCACAAGTACAATTCAGAGTCCAGGCCAATTTGGATGGGCAGCAAGCGATGGCACCTGGACAACACATTTGCCTGGAGGTGAAAAAGTAAAAGAGATTACTTTAGGCCTCCCCACCTTATGCCCAATTTGGAAAAGGTCCCCATTCGAGGGAGAACATGAACTTCTGCTAATAAGGACAAGACAAGATGTTCAGGAAAACAAATCTGAAGATGAAGAAAGATGGCAGGAAACCTCCAGCAGTGTAAAATTTGAGTGGGCCCTGGAATCCTTGTTTGGTCCAATAGCAAATTATAATAATAGAAAGATGTTGTACAAACTTACAGGTCAGGTAGAAAGATTGGCAAGAGTTACCAAAGAGGGATTTAGAGAGCTAAATGTACAATTACAAGCCACAACTAAAATGACCCTGCAAAACAGATTGGCTTTAGATATGTTATTGTTGAAAGAACACGGAGTGTGCGCGTACCTAAAAGGACAAATTGATCACTGCTGCATCCACATCCCAAATGGAACTGCAGATGTAGAACACAACATTAATCCATTAAAACAAATAGAACAGGAAGCACAGAAAGAGAGGGAAGATCTCACCACAATTTAGTTAGATACAATTTTTGAAGGGTTGGGATGGAATGTGAGCTCCTGGATCAAATCTATTCTTGAGAGTCTGATAATCCTACTAATTGTGTTCTTAGCAATCTGGTTAATCTGTGCAGTTCTGAAAGGAGAGATAAAGAAAAGAGTATCCTGGAACCAGAAGATAATAAAGGCACTGACATGGGACAGAGATCCACATCCGCATTTGTCATCTCCAAGTCCTCCAGAGTGTAAGAACACTTACAACAACTGTGGATTCCAAGATGAACATCAAGTATAAACTCAGAAAAAGGACTGTATATAGTGAAAGCATTACATTTATTATAGCAAAGTGAAATACATTGAATGTGGGGAAATACGTTACTATAGGGTTAAATGTTTCTGAAAATGTTTCTTAAAATCATGTAGAGGTAGGCCACAAGAATGCTTGGTATTAGGGATGGACTAGCAAGCTGAAATGTTTACGGTAATGGGAACTGGTACTTGGGGTCTCCAAGATACCCACCCAGAGATAAGATTCGGACATGTTCGTGCAAGGATGAGTTAAGTCTCATGAAGCAATATGGGCAAAGTTAATGAAGCAATATTAATGAAGCAATATTTATAAGGTTGTTATAGTGATTACTGCTTCAGCTGAAATTGTAGAAATATGTGCATTTTGGACAAAGACAATGGAGCTAGATTTGGGTTGCTGATACCCCTAGTTCCTGCGCGCTTCAATAATGTACCTACATATAATCAGTCTGTGATTCTGTGTGTTCCTGAATGCTAACAAAGACAGATCAAAAACTTCCAAAACACCAAAAATCTGATATCACCCAAAAATAGAAAGATTCAGCCCCCACAACAAAACAAAACACCAACATTCAGCCCAATAAAGCTCAGAAACTCCAAGATTCAGCCCCGTGAAAATCGTGCATCTCTCTGCCCGGGCACTCGCTGCATGGGGGGGTGAGGGGGGCAATGAGGCCGGGCCGGAGCAGGGGGTGCCTGAGAGAGGCCCCGAGCCCGGGGGAAGCCCCTGCAGAGCCATGGAAGTGGCTCCTGGCCGGACTCGGGGATCCCCCTGGCGATCCCCGCTGGAGCAGCCTGGTCCTGAGGGACTCTGGCCCCTGCGAGGGACCCCAGGCTGCAGCAGGACAAGGATTCCTGTCCCTCAGGGGGAGGCACTGACATGACCTGACTGTGACCCCCATCCCTGTGCCTCTGGGCGGGGAGGGGGACCGAGAGGGGCAGAAAGTTAAGCCCGGGAAGGAGGGAGAGCTGGGGGGAAGATGGATTTCCGGAGGAATTACTTTGCTTCTCATTTTCTTGTTCTGATACGTTTGGTAATAAATTCAATTAATTTCCCCAAGTCAGGTGTGCTGTGCCCGTGACCAAGGATTGAACTGTCCCCACCCTCATCCAGACCCCCGAGCCTTCCCTTGTGTGTTCTGCTCCCCGCCCGGGACAGGAAGGAGAGTCACACAGTTTTAGCCTCGCTCCGGCATCCCCTGCTCCATCCCGGACTCACCCCCAGCTCGCAGCGCCCTCAGCTCCCGGGCACCCCGAGCTCCCGGCGCTTCAGCGCAGCGGCGCTTCCTTGGCCTCCTGCCCGGGCCGGGCCCAGCGCCGGGGCCGCTCCTCAGCCCAGGCTAACGAGAAATGGCGGAGCTCAGCCCAAGGGAAGCGAGTCCGTGCCGTGTGCAGAGCCCGCCGCTGGCTGCGATTGGCTGCTTCTGCCGTCACTCGTGGCTCTGGCGCGCGCTGATTGGGCAGAGCGGGGACAAGCCCGGCCCCGCTGGCGCCCCCAGGGCGGCCGTGGGGCAGGAGAGCCGCCATTGCCGGAGCGTCTGTGCGGGCCCGGCAGCGGCGGCAGCGGCGGCCGGAGCCCGGTGAGGCGGCGGCGGAGCTCGGAGGCGGCCCCAGCGCAGCGTCCCGGGCACAGCGCAGCCACCTCCGGCCTCCCGACACGAAGCGGGACGAGCCAGCGCTGCTCCGCCACCGCCTCCTGCCGAGGCCCCAGCGGCAAGGAGACCGCGGGCAGCCGCTCCCGCAGCGCCCTCAGCCCAGGGCCAACACGGGCCGGCCACGGCACAAGCCACCCGCCACAGCCCCCTGCCGCCCCCTCCCGGGCCCGCAGCGAGCCCCGAGCCCCCGCAGAACCGAGCGCGGCTCCCACCTGCGATGGCCGGGGCCGCCTCCGAGCTCCGCCGCCGCCTCTCCGGTTGTTATCAATGAAATTACAATTTTGACAGCTAGGTCCCTTGGGTTAATGGCAGTTTAATTAAAAATGAATACAATTTAGTAAATTGAATAGTAATTTGGTATAAAAGAATACAGTTTAGTAAAATAATATCATTTAGCAAAAAGTTACAATTTATATATATATTTGCCAGTAATTAAGTATGATTAAAGCATAAGCAAAACCAACCGGGTTCCTCACCCTGCCTCATGTACAGAGCAAATCACTTCAAGCTAAACTTATATACTGTATGCTTATACATATTAATTAATACTTCCCATAACTTTCCTCTTATTTCCGATTTTTCTGTCTTTATGTCACTTTTCTTCATGGTACATGCTTCACTTTTTGTTAGGGGGTCTTCAGTCTTCTGGTGGTCTTTTGGCGAAGGCTTCTCCTCTTCCTCATTGTCCTTTGGATAACCTTACAGGTTTGTGTGTGCGTACAAAGCGTTGTGCTACGTTACTCTACTCATTAGCCTGATATTTAGTGATTTTTAGGCCCAATGCTTAAAGTCGTTCTAATTTTGTCCATTTCAAGGCCGTTTTGGTCATGAGACATCACTTATCTTCTAAACTACATCCTGTACCTCAATTTTAACACGTAACATCTGTAAAGGGATGCATCTGCCTCGTAACACTGATTCTTTTGGTTGCTTCTGATAATAACTTTCCAAATAGTTACAATTTAGTCAGCACGAATCAATTCCATTTATTATAATCCCCCATTTCTCTTTTTTATTGCATTTATTGGTGCTTTTTTTAAAAAAAACATAAACTTAAATTTTAATTTTTTTATCTTCTCAATAATTTCATTTCTTGCATTTACTTTATTTTCATTTCTAATTTTTTAACATTTTTCATGCTGTATCAAGCTTTTTGCACTCTCTTTCAAATTTAGTTAACTTTTTTTTTTTGAGCTATTATAGTTTCTTTTCGTTCAGTATTCCTTGAATTACTGAATGGATTAGTCTAATAAGGCATGAAATTATACAAAATAGAAACAATAATCTTAATATAAAACACTATACCATAAATTTTAACTTTTTCCACTAAGTGCTTCTAAAAAGGTTATCTCACTAATCAGTCTTCAAAATAAAATTCTATTTTTGAACTGGTATATATATCTTTAGCAATTTTTGTGACGGCTCTTCTATAATCATTTATCTTTATACAACACTCAGATTTGTTAAACTTTCTACAAACTCCCCCTTCTTCAGCTAACAAATAGTCCAGGGCAATTCTGTTTCCATAAACAAATGCTCACACTTGTGAATGTTGCTTGGCCAGCAGCTTTAGGGCAGTAGAGGTGTGGTTTGAAACAACTTTAACTACTGTCTGCAGCTTCATGAACTGATTCAATAGATAGATTTGGGTTCTATATCTCTAAGATCCATCTGCAGCTCAAGTGGCTGGGTCATCTCTCTGCAGGCCATTTGTCTTCATTTCTGGTTTCTTCTTGCTTTTGGAAAGTCAAGGTTCAAGTCCCTTTTATTGTTCTTTAATGTTTCATAAAGTGGTGTTCTTAATATATTGCTCCTGGACCTCGGTATAACGAAGAAGGAGGGTCATGTAACTCTTAAGATACAGGTTCTTTTTCACTTTTGAGGTAATTCACTGTATGCTCTTTACTCACAATTTTAATATATTCCATCAGGGGCTTTCCATTTGTTACTTGTTGTACCTGGTTGTTCCAAATAGAATTTTAGGTCACTTATGGATTGGTAAGGGTTAGCTCCAGAACTTTTATACCAGCACAAATCAACATGGTTATCCTACAATTAGTTTCTTTTTGTCATTCTCTAATATCCAGCAGGAGTTTTTGGTGGCCAGGTTTTAGTATTGTTATCTGATACAAACTGTTTTAATTATTTGATGATTCAAAATTTATCTTCCAGGTTATTTTAATGTCTTGGAAGTTTGAGTAAGATTTCATTTTAAAAATTGGTCTGGAGCTAGACTCTCACTTTCCCACAGCTATTTTTTAGCTATTTTAAGTCTTTCACAAATTTAACATTTAAATAATTTTAGTTCTGTAACTACTTCTTGCATTTAACTTACAAAAATATTTTAGTTAAGGTTGGCCAATCTCAGTTGCTATACTGCTGTTTCAACTGTTCACACTACTTACTAATTTTCTCTAATTCTTTCCCTGAGATTTTTTTATACTTTTATAAAATTACTGTGATTGTAACAGGCAGCATTAACATATGGATGTGCCACAAACATAGATTTTATCTTGTTTTTGTATTTGTCACATTTGTTTGCATTTGTCACATGGATCAGAATTATTGTGATTGTGTTTTTGCATAGTTTGTTTGCTCATTGTTTGCTTTTGTGCTGCTTGATTTAATATCGCTTGTTTCTTTCTTATTTTTTTGGATTCTGTCCCATCCTGCTTCATGGTTTTGGCCAGTTGCCAAGGGTATCTTAATGAACACAGTGAAAATAATCCTCAGGAGTTTTCACTCTCTGCCTTCCTCAAGGCCCCTTGGGCTGCAGCCAAGGGCCGAGGTGCCGCTCTTCTTGGTAGCAAAGTTTATACCCTGGGGTCTGGTCACTGACACGTTTGGTCTCACTGCTACCCTTGGCCTCATAAGGTTCCTATGAGCCACTTCAACTCTGCTTGTTTCAAGGATGGCACAGATTTCACAGCACTGTCTTACCTCTCTCTCTCTCTTAGTTATTTTTTTTTTCTTTTAATTTAAACTACTAAAGCTTCAGAGATGTGCCAACTACAATAAAAGTTACTTTTAACACAACTTCAGTTAGCAATTTATTAATAAAACTTTAATTAAGAGGGGCTTCTTTTAGCACAATTTTTGCTGTTAAATAAATAAAACATTTAGTCAAAACCATTTATATTTACTATACAAAATATTGAAAAACAAACATATTTTAAAAATACGGAAATTTAAGGTTCTGTGAAAAAAACCTGTGCTACATGTTTTTAACACTTATAATGCACATAACACAACTGTAACACGCCATTTAGATACTATATATTCATAAAATGTGTTTGTGCTTCACAGACTCTAAGCAAGGCAGAATTTGTCTTTTGAATGTCTAAATATAATAAACCAAACCAAATTAATGCCAGGTTGTAACAAATGGTCAGTCGTGTTATATGTTAGAGTTCACTTGGCACAGCCAGCACTGCACACTTTTCAGTTAAATGGGATTTAGGTAGTGCTGCTGTTTCTATTTCCAGCAAAATATCTTTAGATGAAGGAACAGTTTTACCTCTTTTTTTTTTTTCTTTTTTTTTTTTTTCTGCTACTTATTATTTTGTAAAGGATACAACAGATAACTCTCGCTTTCTTGTGTTTTAGTAATAAATTTATCTTTCCCCCCACCCCGGGGAAGCTGCAGGGTAGCATAGTCGCTCTCTTCTTGATAAAAAGGTTCTTTTGAATTTACATACTGATTTAAAGCTTAACAAATCCAATCTTTAAACGATCCAAACTTTGGCCAATTCAAATGATATTTTCGGATCATTTTCTTTGTCTATTTAAACATACAATAATTAATCATTTTCTGCTTGTTTTTCCTCTCCGGGATTCCCATGTATCCCAAAATCATAACATCATCCTCAGTGGACTGTCCTGAGGAATGCTCCCCTCCTGAGAAACCCCCTCACGGTTCTCACATATTCCGGGCTCTTGCAAATTCCCCTTATAATTCGCAGCCCCTGGGTTCAAGGACTTACTGTCCCTTGAACCCATCTCTGGCAGCAACCAAGCAAGAAATCTCCGGTACCAGGAGAATCTTGATCCCCCTCACTCACTCCGTGCTTCAACTTCCCCCCTCCCTCAATATTACTCTCTTGCTCTATCCCGTCTTTTGCCAACTACTCGCTTCCTGTCTAATTTCCTCTCTTTCTCAATTTCTTTTACCCCTCTTCGACTACTCATTTCTGGCTACTTCTCTTCCCAATCCCTCTTAGCTACGTACTAAAGTTCCCAACAATTTTCTCTTTTTAAAGGAAGTTGAACCTGACTCGATCACTCTCCTCCTGAGTCACTTCACTCAGCGATCAGATCGCTCCCTTCTCCCCGAGGACTTTCCCGTGGGTTTTAAGATTGGGACTCTCCCTCCCGTCCCTGCCGGGGATTTTCACTCGTTCTTCTCTTTCCCTTCCCTCCTTTCCCGGCCGGTCTCCTCGCGGAGAGCCGAAAACGCGGTACGGCCGGAGGTCTGCACTCCCTTTGTGGCTCCGGGCTGCCCAGCCCCGTCTCAGCCACTGCACACACACACACAGGCACACAGCTCCCCCCTGCCCAGCCCCGTGGGACTCACACACTCCGTTTGCCCAGCGCTTCTTGTGCACAAGACGTTTTACAGGCACCTTTATCTCTGGCCGGCACTCTACGGGAGCTCTTCTGCACGCTTCCTACAGCCAGCTTCTTCTGCTTATGCTTTATCCTAAGTGGAACTTCTATTTCCAAGGGAGCACGATCTAACCTTGGCACCACCTTGAAAAATTGGTGGGGAGCTCCTTCCCATCATTAGCCGTTCTTCCCCTAGATTGGAGTTCACAGGTTTTGGCACCAAACTGTTATAAATGACTTTCAAATTTCCAAACAGTCAATCTAATTAATTGATAATATACTTTAATAAATTAGATACAAAATAATAAAATAATACAATTTAGCAAAAGAATACAATTTAGTAAGAAAGATAGAATTTAGTAGATATATTCAGATACATACATGTTTGTGTGTGTGTCTGAATATAATTGGCCAGTGGTTACAAATGGTTAATGCATAAGCAAAACCAACCGGGGTACGGGGGGCGCTTCTCACTCCACCTCACGTACAGAACAAAGCACTTCAAGCTAACCTTATATACTGTGTGCTTGTACATATTCATGAATGTTTCCCGTATGTTTCCGCATATTTCGAATTTTTCTGATTTTACGTCATTTTCCTTCAAGGCACATGCATCATTTGTTGTTAGGGGGTCTTCAGTCTTCTTTTGGGGGTCTTTGGCGAAGGCTTCTCCTCTTCCTCATTGTCCTTTGGATAACCTTACAGATTTGCATGTGCGTACTAAGCGTTGTGTTAGGTTACTCTACTAATTAGTCTGATATTTACTGATTTTTAGGCCCAATGCTTAAAGTGGTTTTAATTTTGTCCATCTCAAGGCCGTTTTGGTCATGAGACATCACTTATCTTCTAAACTACATCCTGTACCTCAATTTTAACATGTAACATCTGCAAAGGGAAACATCTGCCTTATAACACTGATTCCATTGGTTGCTTCTAATAATAATTTTCCAAATAGTTACAATTTAGTCAGCACGAATCAATTCCATTTATTACACAACCTCCCGGGCCCGCAGCGAGCCCCGAGCCCCCGCAGAACCGAGCGCGGCTCCCACCTGCGATGGCCGGGGCCCCCTCCGAGCTCCGCCGCCGCCTCACCGGGCTCCGGCCGCTGCTGCCGCCGCTGCCGGGCCCGCACAGACGCTCCGGCAATGGCGGCTCTCCTGCCCCACGGCCGCCCTGGGGGCGCCAGCGGGGCCGGGCTTGTCCCCGCTCTGCCCAATCAGCGCGCGCCAGAGCCACGAGTGACGGCAGAAGCAGCCAATCGCAGCCAGCGGCGGGCTCTGCACACGGCACGGACTCGCCTGCCTTGGGCTGAGCTCCGCCATTTCTCGTTCGCCTGGGCTGAGGAGCGGCCTCGGCGCTGGGCCCGGCCCGGGCAGGAGGCCAAGGAAGCGCCGCTGCGCTGAAGCGCCGGGAGCTCGGGGTGCCCGGGAGCTGAGGGCGCTGCGAGCTGGGGGTGAGTCCGGGATGGAGCAGGGCTATGCCGGAGCGAGGCCAAAACTCTGTGACTCTGCTTCCTGTCCCGGGCGGGGAGCAGAACACACAAGGAAAGGCTCGGGGGTCTGGATGAGGGTGGGGGACAGTTCAGTCCTTGGTCACGGGCACTGCACACCTGATTTGGGGAAGTAAATTGTATTTAATATCCAACATGTCAGAGGAAGAAAATGAGAAGTAAAGTAATTCCTCCGGAAATCCATCTTGCCCCCAGCTCTCCCTCCTTCCCGGGCTTAACTTTGTGCCCCTCTCCGTCCCCCTCCCCGCCCAGAGGCACAGGGATGGGGGTCACAGTCAGGTCATGTCAGTGCCTCCCCCTGAGGGACAGGAATCCTTGTCCTGCTGCAGCCTGGGGTCCCTCGCAGGGGCCAGAGTCCCTCAGGACCAGGCTGCTCCAGCGGGGATCGCCAGGGGGATCCCCGAGTCCGGCCAGGAGCCACTTCCATGGCTCTGCAGGGGCTTCCCCCGGGCTCGGGGCCTCTCTCAGGCACCCCCTGCTCCGGCCCGGCCTCATTGCCCCCCTCACCCCCCCCATGCAGCGAGTGCCCGGGCAGGGAGATGCACGATTTTCACGGGGCTGAATCTTGGAGTTTCTGAGCTTTATTGGGCTGAATGTTGGTGTTTTGTTTTTTTGTGGGGGCTGAATCTTTGTATTTTGGGGGGATATCAGCTTTTTGGTGTTTTGGAAGTTTTTGATCTGTCTTTGTTAGCGTTCAGGAACACACAGAATCACAGACTGAATATATGCAGGTGCTTTATTGAAGTGTGCAGGAACTAGGGGTATCATCAACCCAAATCTAGCTCCATCGTCTTTGTCCAAAGTGCACATATTTCTACAATTTCAGCTGAAGCAGTAATCACTATAACAACCTTATCAATATTACTTCATTAATAAATCTTCATTAATTTTATCTATATTCCTTCATGAGACTTAACTCATCCTTGCACGAACATGTACGAATCTTATCTTTGGAGATGGTATCTTGGAGACCCCAAGTACCAGTTCCCATTACCGTAAACATTTCAGCTTGCTAGTCCATCCCTAATACCAAGCATTCTTGTGGCCTACCTCCACATGATTTTAAGAAACATTTTCAGAAGCATTTAACCCCATAATAACATATTTCCCCCCTTTGAAAATATTTCACTTTACTATAAGTGTAATGCTTTCACTATATACAGTCCTTTTTCTGAGTTTATACTTGATGTTCATCTTCGAATCCACAGTTGTCGTAAGCGTTGTTACACTCTGGAGGACTTGGAGATGACAAATGTGGATGTGCATCTCTGTCCCGTGTCAGCGCCTTTATTATCTTCTGGTTCCAGGATACTCTTTTCTTTATCTCTCCTTTCAGAACTGCACAGATTAACCAGATTGCTAAGAACACAATTAGTAGGATTATCAGACTCTCAAGAATAGATTTGATCGAGGAGCTCACATTCTATCCTAACCCTTCAAAAATTTTATCTACCCAACTTGTGGTCAGATCTTCCCTCTCTTTCTGTGCTTCATGTTCTATTTGTTTTAATTGATTAATGTCGTATTCTACATTTGCAGTTCCATTTGGGATGTGGATGCAGCAGTGATCCATTTGTCCTTTTAGGTACCTGCATACTCCGTGTTCTTTCAACAATAACATATCTAAAGCCAATCTGTTTTGCAGGGTCATTTTAGTTGTGGCTTGTAATTGTACATTTAGCTCTCTAAATCCCTCTTTGGTAACTCTTGCCAATCTCTTTCTACCTGACCTGTAAGTTTGTACAACATCTTTCTATTGTTATAATTTGGTATTGGAGCAAACAAGGATTCCAGAGCCCACTCAAATTTTACACTACTGGAGGGTTCCTGCCATCTTTCTTCATCTTAAGATTTGTTTTCCTGAACTTCTCATCTTGTTCTTATTTGCAGAAGTTCATGCTCTCCCTTGAATGGGGACCTTTTCCAAATTGGGCATAAGGTGGGGAGGCCTAAAGTAATCTCTTTTACTTTTTCACCTACAGGCAAATGTGTTGTCCAAGTGCCATCGCTTGCTGCCCATCCAAATTGGCCTGGACTCTGAATTGTACTTGTGCTACATATTACCTTTTGGATCACTTGTCCTATCTTGTCATTTATTTCACCTTGTTTATGTTTGATTCTTCTGCAGGCACATCCAGTTTGCAGAGCTACCACTAGTGGTGGCATTTGTTTTATTTCTTCATCATCAGAAGTACAGTCCTAAGTTTTGTTCCATACCCACCAATTCACTTTGTCTGCCTCCATTCTACTACTGGTTGCAGTGTTCCATACCCCTGGATCTGTTTCATTTTCAGAGCCTTCCCACTTAATGCACCAAGGGCTATCTGCCATAGATTGGAATTTCTGAAGCACACTCATTGACCATGCACTGTCCCAAGCTTCAGCCCGATCTTTTCCTTCCTGTCCTTCACACTTCCACTTTGATACTGGAATCTTTTCTTTAATGACCTTTGCTATCTTCTCATAACACCATCCATAATTCCCTAATCCCCCATCCCAGCCTAGTTTTGGTTCATACTTTCCTCCATTTTCATGACAATCCCATCTAGATGAATACTTTGGCTTCACAGCATTTTCAAACACTGTCTTATTTTGGTACTCGTAATCTATTTGCAATACACAGCTCACATTTTCATTTTTATTCTTTTGCATTTCAGGAAAATTTGATGTTATAATTCTTTAATTTATTTGGTCTCCTGCTGCCTTTGGTATTGGCAGACAGGCAGTTATTTTGCTGCTGTTTTGCATGTTGGCAAAATCTTTCATTAATGCAATCATCCCATTTTCTGCCTGAATAGTATTAGAGACTTTTATCACTTGTGTTTCTGGCTGCACCCCCACATCCCTCTTCATTCTAAAATGAAGAGTTGTCAGCTGATCCTTTTGCATTTCACATCCCAAGGTAACATTGATTCCAACTGATGGCCCTAAAGGCCATAAAATAATCATCATTACAGTCACCAGCAACCTAGACACTTGAAACAATCAAACCCGCTTTATCTGCAGCTTTGTTGGCCCCACAGTTTGTGCAGTCCACAGTGCAGGGGAAACCTTCTTCACTCTGGTGTAATGTATGCAGGGATCCAGTCCAGCTCCTTTGACTGCTGTCAAGGTAGTTAACAGTACCTGATAGGGTCCATTCCACCTTTCTTTTAATGGTTCTTCGTTCCAGCTTTTACCGTACACTTCATCTCCCGGGGGGATGTCATGAACTGGATTCTCAAGAGTCAGCGGCCTATTCCACACAAGGGTGCTCTGAAGTCAAGCTCGAGCTTTTCCAAGAGACAGAACATAATTCTACACCTCTTGCTTCCCTGTAACATGTACATTTGGATTAGGTTCAGGGGATTCATATGGTTTCCCATCCAATATCTCATAAGGACTGACTGACATCCCGCTTCTAGGCTTTATCCAAATCCTCAGCAGTGCTATTGGTAAAGCTTGTGGCTGCTGCAATTTAGCCTCTTGGCATATTTTGCTGATTTGCCTCTTCAATGTCTGATTCATCCTCTCGACCTGTCCACTGGATTGGGGTCTCCATGGTGTATGGAGATGCCAAGCTATTCCCAGCAACCTACTCACCTCCCTCACTACTGTGGCTGTGAAATGTGGGCCCCTATCTGATGATATTCCTAGAGGCACCCCAAATCTTGGAATGATTTCTTGCAGTAACCACTTGACTGTCTCCTTTGCTTGATTTGTGCGACAGGGGAGAGCTTCTGGCCATCCTGAAAATGTGTCAACCCCTACCAATATATCTTTGTATATTTGAGTTCTTGGTAATTCTACAAAATCTACTTGCCAATAATCTCCTGGTTCTACTCCTACCCGAATTTTCCCTAATTGTGCCTGTCGTCTAGCCACTGGATTGTTCTTTAAGCAAATTTCACATTTTGACATTACTGATTTTGCCATTGTTAACATCTGTACTGAAATTAAATTTTGTTTTAACAATTTCACCAATGCCTCTGCACTCCAATGACATTCGTTATGTTTAATTTGCAGAACTTCTCTCATTATCAAGGGGGGTACCGCTACTTGTCCCTGTGTAGTCACATACCACCCTTCTGAATTCTTCTGTGCATTCAGTGGGTGTCCCAATTTCTCATCTTCTATTGAATATTTTGGTTCTGGGGGTAAATTGAATTGAGATACATTAGTTTTTAAAGGTATCAATGCCATTGCAGTTTGCACTTCTCGAGCAGCTTGTCGGGCTGTCCAGTCTGCTTTCCAATTTCCCTCATGAATTTTGGAGTTTCCTGATTGGTGAGCTTTGCAGTGCATGATTGCTACTTGCTCAGGCTTTTATACTGCTTTTATTAATTGCAGGACTGCATCTTGATGTTTAATGTGTGTGCCTTGAGGAGACAGCAGTCCTCTTTCTTTCCCCAGTGCCCCATGTACATGCACCACTCCAAAAGCATGTTTTGAATCAGTCCAGATATTTACTTGGTTCCCTTCACTCATCTCTAATGCCCTGGTTAAAGCAACCAGTTCTGCTCGTTGGGCAGATGTGTTTGCTGGCAAGGCCTTTGCCTCCACCACTGCACCTGTTGTTGTTACCGCATATCCAACGTATCTGGTCCCGTTCTCCACAAAACTGCTTCCATCTGTAAACAGCTCCAGTCTGCCTGTTCCAGTGGGACATCTTTCAAATCTGCTCTAGCTGAACAGGTGTGTTCTATCACTTCCACACAATCGTGTTCCAGTGGGCCTTCTTCAGTTGTGGTACCTAGGAACAAAGCTGGATTCAAAAGGTTAGTTGTCTTTAGTGGGACATCATCCTGCCCAGTCAGGATTACCTGGAATTTCATCATCCTGCTTGGAGATAGCCAATGGCCCCCCTTTTGTTCTAGAACAGTGGTCACCATGTGTGGCACATAGACATCTGTGTGTCTACCCATCGTGAGTTTCCTGGCTTCTTGGATCAGCATCACAGTGGCTGGAACTGCCCGCAGGCATGAAGGCCATCCGGCACTCACGTTGTCAAGTTGTTTGGAAAAGCAGCCTACCGGCCTTTTCCAGCTTCCCAGATGTTGGGTCAGCGCTCCCAGTGCTGGGTGTGATCTTTCATGCACAAACAGCTGAAAATCTTTGGATAGATCAGGCAATCCTAACACCGGAGCTGTTGTCAATGCCTCCTTCAGTTTGAGGAAGGCCTCCTTCTGTGGTTTGCCCCAGGTAAATGGCTGCATCTTCTGGGCTTCATACAGGGGTTTTGGAATTAGTCCATGATCCACAGCACCACTCTGTCATCCCAAGGAAAACTTGCAGCTCATGCAGGTTCTGAAATGGCACAAATAGCTTGACTATGATTAGTACGCAGCTTACGTTGCCCTTGTGAGATTTCACACCCCAGGTAAATCACAGTCTGCTGGGCAATTTGTGCCTTTTCCTTAGACACCTTATATCCTCCCATTCCTAGTTGATATAAAATTTCAATTGTTACCTTTATGCAGGTTGTTTTCTCTTCTGTAGCTGTCAGTATATCATCAACATACTGTAACAGCAGGTATTGTTCTCTTGGTACTTGCCCATTTTCGGTCCAAATCTCCAGCTCCTTCACCAGCTGGCTTCCAAATAGGGTTGGACTGTTCTTGTATCCTTGTGGGAGTCGTGTCCAGGTGAGCTGAGTTTTCCTTCCATTGTCTGGATTTTCCCATTCAAAGACAAACAGTTTCCTACTTTCTTTGTCAAAGGGTATGCAGAAAAAGGCATCTTTTAAATCAGTTACAGTAAACCATTTCTATTTCTCTTTCACAGATGTCAGGAATGTGCAGGGATTAGCTACCACTGGGTAAGTATCTTTAGTTATTCCATTTATTGCTCTTAAATCCTGTACTAGTCTGTACTCACTATTTGGTTTCTTCACTGGAAGTATTGGTGTATTAAATTCTGATTCACATTCTTCTAAAATTTGGTACTTCAAAAACTTTTCAATAATCTTTACTATTCCTTGCCGTGCTTCTGGCTTTATAGGATACTGTTTAACCTGGACAGCTTTTGCTCCTTCTTTTCATTCTACATGTACTGGTTGTGCCAACTTAGATTTTCCTGGTATGTCTGTTTCCCATACAGAGGGAATTGCTGCATCCTCTACTTTCCGAGGGATAGCAGGGACTGGTTTTTCTTTTATCATTAGAATTTGTCCTGTCTTGATTCAGGTATTTTCATTAAAAGCTCCCCATTTTTAAAAGTTATCACTGCATCAAGTTTTGCTAATAAATCTCATCCTCAAAGTGGAATTGGACACTCAGGCATATCTAAAAATTCATGTGTTAACACTTTGTTTTCAAAACACAAATCCAGGGGTTGCAGGAATGGTCAATTCTCCTCCTTCCCTGTGGCTCCAACTGTTGTTGCTGTTTTGTCTCCAGCTTGCCCTTTTAGATCATTTAGCACAGAATATGTAGCCCCTGTATCCACCAGAAATTTTACTTCTTTATCTCCCAATTGTATAGTTACTAAAGGTTCTTGTATTGGTTTTTGTTCCGATTCTGGTCAGCTGCTGTACTCCCCCAGCACCATTAATTTGGAAGCATCTTGATTCTGATTGAACTGATTGCCCTGGTTAAACCGATTTGGGCATTCATTTTTCCAGTGCCCCTCTTGTCTACAATAATCACATTGATTTAACCCCAATCTTGGCAAAACCCATCCCCCTCGTCCTCTGCCAAGTCTGCCCCTCCCCAGTCCACGACCACCTCTGCCGTGACCTCTGAAACCTGGATTCTCTCTTCCTTGGATCACTGCCAAAAGATTTTGCTGCTGCTTTTTACTAGCTTCCTTTTCCCTGTTATTGTATACTTTCCAAGCCACTTCAAGTAATTGATTCAAATTCCTTGAATCTTCTCCTTCTAACTTCTGCAGTTTTCTCCTAATGTCATCCTGCGACTGGCCAAGAAAAATGAACACAAGCTGAACATTCGCTTGTTCTGTTTCTAGTTGAAGACCTGTGTACTTTCTTGCTGCCTCCTTAAGCCTTTCCAAAAATGCAGCAGGGGATTCTTTCTTTTCCTGTCTTACCTCATACAATTTAGACCAATTCATAGCCTTAGGTACAGCATTCCAAACCCCTGTCTGGAGCTACTCTTGATCTCTTCAGCCTCCGCATGTCCCCAAAGGCATTGGGATCCCACCCTGGATCCTCGGTTGGAAAGTTCTCATCTAAAGCCCCCATCACCACCCCAGTTCTGAGATCTTCTCTCACGTTCTCCTTGGCTGCTCTGAGCACCATCTCTTTCTCAGTAGAGTCCATTAAACTCTCAACTATTACTTGTATATCATCCCAATCTGGATTCTGAGTTTTCATAATCACTTTTACCACCCCTGCTACTTTATCAGGATTTTCTCTCTAAGTTCCAGCTGATTGTTTTCAAATTATCAGGTCTGCGGGTGAAAAAGGAACTTCCACAAACACCAGCCCTTCTACTCCTACTCCTTGTCTCAAGGGGGCAATCACAGCCCACCTTTGTCTGCCCAAATCTTTTCCCATTCTATCCAGAACCGGAGCAAGCTGTGACCGAGTCCGATGGGATACCGGTGTCGCTGATTTATTATCATCACCCCGCTACTGCTGTCTTCCTCCCCAGCATTTTTCACATTTCTTTGTATCACAGGTAGATTTTGATCATCTCCCAGAGAAGAAGGATCAGGTGAAGGCAGTAGAGGAGGATAAAGAGGGCAAGGTGAAGTGGGATTAGGTGAGATAGGGTTAGGTGAAATAGGATTGGGTGAAGTGGGGGCAGACAAAACAAAATCGGGTTCTTTTGGTTCTGCTGAAACCACTTGTAAATCAAAATCCATCTCTTTCCCCTGAAGCAAACTTTCTTTTAATGCCAGGTGCTCTAAACAACTTTTTCCTTTTACACAAAGCTCACATTTGTCACTCACACGTGCCTTAACTGCCATCAATCCACACTCAGCCTGCCATTCTGGCTTGTCTCGCAAATAGGAAAACAAATCAACGTACGGAACTTCATCCCACTTTCCCTCTGGCTTACAGAACAACATCAACTGTAAAATGGTGTTGTACTGCAAAGATCCATTTCTCGGCCACTTTTCCCCACAGTCCAGGTCATATCCTGGCCACCATGTATTACAATAATCAATCAACTTTACGTAAATCTTGCCCAAAGTTTCCCTGTTTCCAATGTGCTAATAAGCACCCCAAAGGAGAAGTACGTGGTATGGGGGCATTGCCACCTCAAATCCCTTTAAGCTTCTCCATGTTACAGTTACAATGCACCACAAACCACTGCTGCCCAACCTGCAACGCTTTCACACTTGTCTGACAGACGGCGCCTGGGCAATACCAGGAATTCCTCCAGCCCAACCGTGTGAAGCTTTCGCTGCGTCTTCGTGGCAGGCACCAGAGCAGAGCGAAAAGCTCCTTACCTCTCTCAGAGGGACGTTGTGAGCGGCGGAAACGGTCGCGGCCGGATGGGCTTCTGGAGAATTCATGGCTCTGTGAAGTGTTTGTTCTTCTGGAAGTTGAGGAATGTAGTGGGACTTGGTCTGAGCAGCAGTCCTTGTCAATTAGTAACATTTTCTGAAACTGGTGATTTCTCCCATTGTTTCCTTATGTACAAGTCCCTGGCCCTATCTCCAAGCAGATTCACTCATTGCCTCTGTTTTTTCTTCCTGGGTGTTCTTTGGTTTTGGGATTGCTCTCAGTGCCCTCATTCTCTGTCCTTTTGTAGCCGTTTGTGGCTCAGGAGGCCTGGCTGCCACCTGCATCCCCTTGCTCAGCTGCTGAATGAGCTGCACTCAGCAAGGTGTGGTGCATGGTAAAAAGATGAGAGTTGCTGTAGCACATGAGAGGAGAAACAGCATTTGTTTAACCCATGGTCTGCTAGGGAACCATAAAACTGTGTCCCCTTCCCATCCTTTCCACGTTTGAACAAGTACATGAGCTGCTTTGCTATTTCCTTTTTTATCTGTTTCTGCACCTTTTCCTTGCTGATCTCTTTTCCATCAGCAGTTTGAATCATTTAACTTTTCCCAAACCTCTCCTTTTTCTGCTAAAAGATAATCTGATCCCATCCCATGGTGAAATGTTGCGTTCCTCACGTGAGTGGATTGGTTGGGGGGAAGGTCAGGAGCTGGAGCTGTCTGGTTGGTTATTATTTCAATGACATCCTGTAATCTAATTATGCCATTGAAATGAGAAATGGTTTCCCTGGTGTCTGATATGAATTCATCTGGGTTCCCAGGGTCTGGTCCATGGTGTTGCAGGATTTGTTCTGGTGGTTGTTCATCTTTTCCTCATTTCTGGGCGCTCCCTTCAGCCAGGGCTGCATCAATTGTCTGCTTTTCTCATTAAATCATCACGTACTTGGATTCCCAACTGATTTCTCTGACCTTGTGGTAGCAAATAAACCCCAGTGGTCTGATACACCCTATATAACATAGACAGTGACAGCACATGTTGGAGTGGGGACAGGGATGATTCTCCCCACTTGTTTTAGTGAAGTTTTCACGACGTAGCCTATTTTCTGTTTTCCTTTGCACCTCAACCAGTTTCTGCTGCAGAGTCAGATATCCTCACAATGGGCTCTGCCTTTAGCTGTGCAAATTCCATCTGTGCAAGCAGGCAGAGCTTGGGCTGAGGGGCAGAGGGAATCAGCCCAATTCCTCCCTCAGGCAGGAAGCCCCTGGGCCATTGTGCAGGCTTTGGGCCATCAGTGTTAATTTGCATTTCTAAAGCTTCTCTCCTGGCTGCCTGGAAGGAAACTTCTCTTCCAGGGCAGCCATGGGATGACTCACATGTGGCCACTCCAAAAGTGACATTTTTGAAGAAAATAATACTATACTATCACTTTACAAGTTAAGGGGGTTACCAATAAAACTCTTAGTTTTTAAAACTGAGGCATAAAGATGAACATTCAAAAACACACACCAAAATTTTGCCATCATAACAGCCACGCACACACATTCCCAAAAAATTTCGAAGCAATAAAGATTTTTTCTACTTCTTGTCCTAAGTCTGAAAACTGATTCTCCCAACCCTGGCCCAGCACTACCAGTCTAAGTAACAATATAGAAGTAGGATTATTAAGGAAATGTATAATAATGGTGTAGTCTTGTCACCAAACCTGCGGGATGAATAAAATCTCTCCGACAATATAAAATCAAGGCATGACTTGAGTCTGGCCAGAATGTGCAACAGAAATCATTAATTCCTCACTTTGGCTGAGTGTGCAGAGAAAATCATTCCAAGACATGTGAATTTAATAGATGTTTCCTAAACTATATACAGACTGACCCCATAGAAATCCATTGGTTTAATGTTCATTGGTTTGAAGGTGTGGAGTTGTTAGGATTTGGTTTCCTGTTGCAGCCGGATTTCTGTGCCTGTGATGTGAATTAGGTGGGCACTCCTGGATTTCCTGCTCAGCCTTTTCCAGACCAGGTGTCTCCAGCTGTGCCTGGGGCAGTGTCTGGGGTAGATGTTGGTTGATGTTTGCTGCTGGGTGTTGATGTTTTGTTGATGGTCGTTATCTGGGTGGGAATCTTTTGGGCTATTCCCAGTCTGTTGAGGTGTTAATTTCATCTCTGCTGAGTGCTGGAAAAGAAACATTAAAATTCCTTTCCCCAAGGTAAAGGCAAACCTAGTGTGAGCAGAGAAATAAGATTTGAAGCCATTTTAAAGTTGGTCTGTTTTGCCAGAATCGAATCCCAGGCAGGGCAGAGTGTGAGTGTAATTGAGAGGCAGAGTGGAATTGTCCCGGTGCCTTCCCCAGCAGCTGTGGCGAGGGCAGGCACAGAAAGGGCTGAAGCTGCAAGAGTGAGAGCAAGGATTGTCCCGCAGTGGCTGGAGATGGCAAAGGAGGGTGGCCAGGCCGAGGATTTGAGCAGAGGATCTGTGGGCAGGCCCAGGGGCTTCCCCCACTGGGGAGCCCTGGCTGCTGCTGCGTTGCCTTCAGTGCAGGCTCAGGGGTGGCCTGTTTAATATTCCCTTGCAATTCAGATTTCTGAGTCTGGAAGAGCCATGGCTGGGGCATCAAGCATTTTATTTTTTCATTTTGTTAAGTTTTATTCTCTTTCTTATGTGCACTCGATAACATTGAGGCTATCTGGGGCTAAAGAAGTGGCAAAATGTGTTGTCTGCAAAAGAGAATCCTCAATCCAGCTCCTGCAATTCCCTGTTAATCCTAAAAACTGCTTTTTAGTCTGGGGAAACATTATTTCTGCAATTCCCTGGACCTTCTCTGGGTCAGTAGAAGACAAAGCTTCAGTCAAAATAGGTCTCAAATATTTAACCATTTTCTCTACCATTTGCCCTTTTCTTTTTTTCCAGGTACTCAAAGCTGCTTTTTTGCCTGAAAATGAAGGCATTTCACAGAGGCTTCCTCTACCTCTTCTCCTTGTCCTCCTGACTGGATCAAGTCATCCACATCCTGCATTAAGCCAGTCCCTGGGGGTGAGGTCAATTCCTTTGATATTTCCTGCAAGGCTTGCCCCAATCAGGCCGGTGCTTCCATGCATCCCTGCAGAAGGACCGTCCATGTCTTGAGCATTTTCCCTTTTACCTCTTGTTGCCAGCCCAAGGCAGAATTCAGTTTGCATCCTGTGGAAGTGGGCAGATCCCCAGAAAGCATCTTTTGCATCAAGTTGTGTGATGAGGCAGCAGTGTGAGGAGGGCACCTGGTTCAGGCTGGTGTAAGGATCTGAGAGTGTGGGGTGCCTCGGTTTCATCATCTCATTTCTTCTTCTTGGGTCCTGCAGCATTCTGTGGATTCCCTTGGATTTCTTGTTTGGCAGGATAGGAGCATTCTAGGGAGCCATCCCTGGCTCCTCAAGCCGTGCCTTGAGCAGGACTCCCAGACAGGCTGTGAGCCCTTCCTTCCCTCCCTTGGAACAGGGGATTGCTTTTCGACACCTCTTGTCCTGGTTGCTTCAGGGAAATTTGGAGAGGCTCCATATCTAATTTTGCCAATTTCCCTGGGGCTGCCCACACTTGTGGGTTCACTTCAGCCTGGGCTCTGCCAGACATTTGACACAGAGGTACAACAGAACCAGCCTCTGTATCACCTTTTGCAACATTAATTTGCATTGCCCATTTAGCCATCAAATCCCTTCCCAGTAAATTACAATCAGAAATGTGAGCAAATAAAAATTCCTGCATTTTAAACCCATCCCCCACATCGGTTAATAGCGGCTGAATAAAACACACCTGCTCATCTTTCACATTTAGTGCTTTAATAGTTAAAATATTCCTTAACAATTTTCCCCGCTTAGGTGTAAGATTCTGAGTGGATGGAGAGGCCCCTGTGTCCATCAGGAAAGGTCTCCTCTGGATCCAGAGCCACCCTGGATGTTCCCAAGGGCTGCAGTGTGGTGGGTCCCTGGTGGAATGGGAGCTGTGACAGCGCTAAGAATCCGTGTCCATCAAGGGCTGGACTTGCTGGTGCTGAGGGTGCTCCTGTCTGTGCTTGCAGTGTCCTTGTGCCCTGCAGCTGGAAGGCTGATTCCTTGCCAGGGGCTGTTTGGGTGGGCTGTCCCCTGGCCAGGAGGGCAATGCCTGTGCCAGGTGCTTGTGGCCGAGGGTGTCCCCTGGGTGCTGGGGCCCCCTTGGGCCCTGGGCTTGATCCCTCAGGGGCTGTAGGAACTGTGCCATGGCCTTTGCCTTCAGCTTGGCCTTTTGTTCATCCCTTGCTGCATTCAGCTGCTGAGCCTTTGGGAGCAAGTGCTGCAGGGGCTTCTTGTGGCCCTGCTGCAGCCCCCCTCAGTGCCTGTGGGTGCTCATCCTGTGGCAGCTGCTGAGCTTTCTGCAAAATCCTTCCTTTCTGCAGGGACCCAGCACAAAATGCTTAAAAGATCATGTGGATCCTTGCAGGTCTAATCCCCATTTGTGAGCTGTTCCTTCCTGGTGCTGGCTGTGCTGAGGCTCCCCTCCCCAGCCCGTATCCCAGAGCCGGTCCCTGTCCTGCCGCAGTGTCCAAAGGCGGCCCCCCCGGCGGGCAGGGCCGGCAGCTCCACGGGGCCGGGCAGCGGCCGGGGCGTCCCGCAGCCTCCTGGGGGCCGGGGGCCACTGCCGGCCCTGCCCGGGGGGTGCTGGGGTCAGGCAGCGCCCGGCGCTGAGCCCCGGCTGCCCCACAGCCCCGGCCCGGCCCCACAGCTCCCCACAGGCCCCCAGCCCGTGCTCCTGGTGCCGCAGCTCTGCGCCCGCTCCTGCCGCTCCCAGCTCAGAGAAACCCCCTGAAATCCTGACCTCCTTCTTTTCCTGTCCTGGAAAACTGGGATACAAAGGATCTGAGTCAGCTGGCAAATTCTGAGGATAAGACTCTTCTGAAACACATCCCCAGTCCTCGGTATTTTTCTCTTTCTCTTCTTTTCCGTCCTCATTTTTCTTACCCCATAGATTGCTCCTGCTGTTTCTTGCCTTAAGTACATTCCTGCACACTCCCCTTCAGCCAATTCCTTCCCAGGACTCCAACACCATCCATCCCCTGTTGTCTAAATCCCTTCTGGACTTCCCTTCTTGCCCCCCTGGGTGTCCATGTCCTTAATTCCCTCTGGGAGAATGTGCAAACGACCTCCACATGGTCCCTAGGGACCCTTGAGAGATATTTTGGGGTCATCATCCCTTTGTCCAGGATGCCCTTCTAACATTCCATTTTCTCCCCTCAATGGTCCCAGCTGGAGCCCAGCTGCGCCCCTCCCCCCCGGGCCTTGGCGCCCCCCTTGAGGGGAATTTGGGGAGGTGGGAGGGGGGAGCGCCAAGGCCGGGCCCCCCCGCGCTGTGGTGGCGGGAGCGGCTGCAGTGGGGAGCGAGTGCGGGCGGAAGCGGCCGAGAGCCCAGCGCTGCCCCAGGCCGAGCTGGCCCAGCTCCATCCGTGCCCCTGCGGTGGGATGCTGTGGGACTGGGGGGGAAGAGGGAGGCGGCAGTGGGTGCTGGGCCTGGGGGCAGGAGGGGAGGGGAAGGAGAAGCAGGGCTGAAGAACAAAATGGTCAAAGAATTCACGTGGAAGGAGAAGGTGGGATTGTGTAGGAGGAGAAATAGTAGGAGGAAGAGGAGTGTGAGGAAGAGTAGGGACACAGGAGGTGGAGAAGTAGGAAGAGGAAGCAGCACAAGGTTCCACCCTCCCTGTATGTGCAGTCCCAGGAGTGTTGCCCTGGAGGTGACTGGGGAGGGGATCCACAAATTTGATGGGGCTGAATCTTGGTGTTTCTGAGTTTCATTGGGCTAAATGTTGGTGCTTTGTCTTTTTGCAGGGGCTGTATCTTTCTATTATGGCGGGGGTTTTGCCAGAATTTGGTGTTTGGGTAGTTTTTGACCAGTGTTTTTATGTTTGGAGGATGTTTTGGCTGAATCTTGCTGTTTTGGTTTGCTACAGACACAAGATGCCCAGTGTCTTTCTGAGATGAACTTGGGCAAGGACGAAACCCCAGTCCAAGGCACTCTCCTGTCTTTTTTTCCTCCTAACCAGGAATTTTCATTCCCAAACTGTGTCCAGATGGAAGAGGAGGAGGAAAAGCCCCAGAGATCCCGCACGAGGAGGGTCTGCAAACCCAGTCCAGGGAGCTGCGAGGAGGAAAGATCGCCCCAGTGCCAGGAACACAGCCAGAGATCCAGCCAGAGCTCAGAGCTGGGGGGGAAGCCCCACAGGTGCTTGGAATGTGGGAAGGGCTTCAGGTACAGCACCCACCTGATCCAGCACCAGGTGATTCATACCAGGGAAAAGCACTACGAGTGTGGGGAATGTGGGAAGAGATTCAGCCAGAGCTCCAACCTTTGGAAACATCAGAGAATCCACACTGGGGAACGGCCCTATGAGTGTGGGAAATGTAGGAAGAGCTTCAGAGAGATCTCCGACCTGATGAGACACCAGGTGATCCACACAGGGGAACGGCCCTACACCTGCTTGGAATGTGGGAAGAGCTTTGGGTGGAGCTCCGCCCTGAGTGCACACCAGCGCATCCACACTGGGGAGAGGCCCTACGAGTGTCCCCAGTGTGGGAAGAGGTTTCAGCGCAGCTCCCATGTCCTCAAACATGAGCGGATTCACACAGAGGAGAGGCCCTTCCGCTGCCTCGACTGCGGGAAGGGCTTCAAGCACAACTCCCACCTCATCAGGCACCAGCGCATCCACAGTGGGGAGAGGCCCTACGAGTGTCCCCAGTGTGGGAAGAGCTTCTCCAGGAGCTCTGACTTGTCCCAACACCAACGGAGGCACCAGTAAGGGAAGCCCTGCGAGTGCCCCGAGTGCGGGAAGAGCTTCGTGCGCTGCTCCAGCTCCATCCCCCATGGGAGGATCGGCGTTGGATGATCCCCAGTGACCCCCGTTGGGCAGAGCCCTGGTGATCCGTGGTCCTGGTGATCCGTGTTGGGGAGACACCTGGCTGGGAGGCTCCACATCTTCCTGGCTCCCTGTGGGCACCTGGATGAAAGCAGGGGAATGAAAATCCAACAGGATACAGAATGACAATGGGAATTGTTGACTTTAAATCCTCGAGAACCTTTTGCCCCTGCTTCAGGAGCTCTGTGGGCAGAGAAAAGAGGGTGACACCGGGCTTGGGGGGCCCGAGGGGAGCACACACGCTCTGTGGGAGAGAGGACACCACTCCCGGGACCCCCCCTCACCTTCCTGCACAGGCAGAAGCCGAGCCCCAGTGCCAGGAACACGGAGACTCGAATCGCCGTCAGCCTTGTGCTGTGGGCAGCGTTTGACAGCATCCCTGGGGGGTCTGAAGTGGTCAGGGGTCCCAAAACCTTTCACAGACACCCGAAGCCCCTCCAAGGACCCTCCCAATCTCTCGCAGCCCACCCAGGACCCTCTAAAACCTCTTTTGGAGTCACTAATTTTAAACAATTAAGAATTAGAGAAACATTAGAGATCTTGGCTAGAGATAGGCCTTGCTGGAACTAGTTAGAGTTAATGATTAAGTGAGAAGCAGGATTTGAAATAATGAATCTCGGACTTAGGTAAAAAATTACTTGTCATTGTATGTTTGTTCAGCTGTGCTTATAATGAGAAAAGAGAAACTGATAAACAGATTCAGGAAGATCACAGACCTTACATCTGGAAACCCATTTAAAAGCCTCCCCAACATCCTTCAAACCCCTTCCCAGCCATTCATGAGCCCCCCAAACCACTCTACCAGTTTAAACCAGTCTATCTCAAACTCCCTCCCAGTTCCTCCCAGCACACCCCAATCCCCCTCTGGGTCCCCCCAGTGCCTCCCCCGCTGCCCCCGGCGCTGTGGGGGCCGGGCCGTGCCCCAGTGCCGGCTCAGGGGGTGCTCCAGGCTGACGTGCTCCACCTGGCAGCTGGAGCTGAGCCCGCATTGCCGGGGGCGGTTTCCAGCAGCACCAGGAGCTGCTGGCTCCAGTCCCCACTGGGGAGCACGGCAGTGGCCAGCACGTGGCCCGAGAGCTGCTGCTGGCCCTGGGAGCAGCTCAGCTGGATGTGGGCAGGGGAGAAATCCATCAGGGAGCAGAGCAGGCGGCCGGGGCCGGGCTGGGAGCTCCAGGGCACCAGCGAGATGGACACGCTGGGGGTGATAGTAAAAGGTCTTAAAATCTGCGAAAATTTGGAAACTTAGCAAGAAAGTTAAGTTTGCCAAGCCCTGGGAAAAGTAGGCCCTGGGAAATGTTAGACCTTGTGCTCACTAAAGATCAGTTCAAACTGCACCTGTGTAATCAGTAGATGATAAATGATACAATTGTTAGATATGATTAGATATAATTATTGTTTAAAGAACATGAGGAACAATGTTAGGAAGCTGGGGGAGATCACGAGAAATCCATGCTTGGATAAAAACAATGAGTACAATAGAACAATATAAGTTTAATAATTAATATGTAAGTTATATAAGGATGGAGTGTAAAAACATGTTCAACTCAAAACCAAGTCGGGTCAGATTTGGGTCTGTGTACCCCTGATACCCAGAGCTCTTCAATAAAGCACCTTCATATAATCAGTCTGTGATTATGTGTGTTCCTGAGCTCTAATATTTTGGCACCCCAGATGGGACCCTGTGAGTGCTGCTGAGCTCGCTCACGACCCGATCACGCTCCAGCCGGCACCGAGGGATTCTCGGGGAGCCCATCCGGCTGCGACCGTCTCCGCTGCTCACAACGTCCCCGGGAGAGAAAGGTAAGGTGCTTTACTTTGGTTTGGGTGCCTGCCAGTTAGACACAGCGAAAGCTGCGCGTGGTTGGGCTAAAGGAATTCCTGTCGGTATTGCCCAGGCGCCGTCTGTCAGACGACTGCGAAAGCGTCGCAGGTTCGGCATTTGGTGTATTGTAGTTGTGACATGGAGCAGGGTTCTGGGCTGCAATGCTCCCATACTGGGTACTTCTCCTTTGGGGTGCTTATTAGCACATTGGAAACAAGGTAACTTTAGGGAAGAATTACATAAGACTAAGTTAATTTATGCGAGATCTCCCACAGAAAAAGGACCCCAGTGACCCCATTTCATCTGTTGGTAGCTATAACCCCCTCTTCTCTCTCTCTTTACTTTGTTTTCTTTCTTTCTCTCTCTCTCTCTCTCTCTCTCCCTTTCCTCTATCGCACAACCCTTGTGGTTGGCACTAAAATAAAGGTACATTATTGCTGTTGTTATGATTTAAACTGAAATCCCTTTGTGTCCTTTTTGCACTCTGAGTTCAAACAAACCGCTCACGAGTCCCACTCGTGTTATTGAATCCTGACATTTAAACTGGAGTCACGGACAGGATTTCTGACAGACAGAAGGGGCTGCAGGTTTGTTGTGCAGTCTGTATTAGGGGAAGGACATCTCGCTCCAGCCACACCCAGCCCGACACTCCCAAAAGAGTGAGCGGTGTCTAGAAAGCAAGGGGGGCGACTCGAATTTCCCACAAACTGCACACACCGAGGTGAAAAGCACCCCACACTCACTTGAGGGCTCTGTCTGCACAATTTCACAAAAGATCTCTTAGTGCAAAAGGGCGGGAATGTTTTTGTTCTTGTTGTGTGTATGAATTTTGACTGCTTGGTGTAGCAGAAAGACAACCAGAATTTTAAACTGAAGGAGTGCCTCCCAAGCAGATTTGGTCTTTTCACCCATACAGGGAAGCAAAAAGCTCTGTGTGTTTGTGTATAATTTAAGTTTATACCTCCCTGTAGTGGTTTTTTCCTTTGTAAAAATGAATGAAAACAGCAGTGCAAAAGTTAAAGCTACATTTTATGCATGTTATGCTCTCTTAGCAAAACACAATGCCAGACCTTCTCCAGGAGGGAAAAGTTGGTGCTCAATAATTGGTTTAATTTGGAAAATGTGATTGACAGAGTGTGTTCATTACAACATGAAACAAAATTTAAACTGGACAAAAATAAAACTGTACTCTGCTCAGTTTTGGGAGCTTGTCTTACAGCAGCTATAGAAACCCACTGTAAGCAAACAAGTGAAGAAAAAACTACCTCCAAAACCTAGTTAAAATTTTGCAAAAACAATTGGATGAAGAAAGAAGTATGATCAATCTGTTGCAAGCAGCCCTCCATAATAAAATTCAAAAAATGCTGACTTGCTAAAAGAAACAAGAGAGGGAAACCCCTCTCATTAATCAAATTTACCCTCAAAAAGAGCTAACTTGGATAAAATTGTGGGGAACACTGCTGTCCTAGTTTGAAACCTCTAATTAAAACAGAATATAATTATATCAATGATAAAAGTCTTGATCCGCACATAACCACTAAAAATAGAAAAAAGGAAAAAAAAAAAGAAAAAAGAAAAAAAAGAGAAAAAAAAGGAAGTACGGGCGTCTGCCTCACGAGTCAGAGACAGAATACGTATTCCCAGTGTCTCTCACTAGAGGTGATGAAATTCGATTGAGGGAACTGGAATCCAGTGGGCACTGGGGACATGAAGTCTTCTTAACAGCAGGAGACAGACGTAACCCATGGTCCCTAACTCAGCACACAGCTTATTGGGCAGAGGGGCTTCACCCCTTGGAAAGGGGGGACCCTATAGCTATAGTGAGTACCCCAAACCAACTACTGAAAACATTCACAAAGCTGCCTGCTTGCAAATGATGCACAAAAGAAAATTAATGGCTGGCTATGAAACACCAATGTTGTTACCTGTGAAAACTGAAATTATGACCCCTTTCATTCAAGGCCTTCCAGAATCACTTAAACCTACAGCAATTTTCCTCCAAAAACATAGCAGCTATAACCTCTGTGGATACACTAGGTAGATTTCTTGGGAACCCGACTGCTCAACCTGGTTCCACTGATCCTGGGTTTACTCCCTTCACCACCCCCTCTCAGCCCACAGGTTCACAATTGTGTTCTCCTGCTAGGTACCATAAAATTTGGACACAGAGAAAAGTTGCAAAAGAGCTAATTAATTACAGAAGAAATTAATTACAGGACCTGTAAAAATCCCAGAAGAAAAATCAGAGAAAGCAAAGGGTGTTAGATACATTGGTTCTCTTAAGGAAAACCCAGAAAAGAGAAAACAAATCTCTAACTGCCCGTATCGGTGGTCACTAGAGATAAAGAAAGGGGTCCCCAGAAACATAATGGATGGCTTATCACTTAAAAGTTGAGTAAAGCAGTTTCTAATTGGCACTGTCCCAAGTTCATTGTATCGAATGCCCCATTGTATAACCCAGCACAGCTCCACAGGCTCTGGGCTGGGAGCCAAAGCAGTCTCCTTCTCAGCTTCTGGGAGTGGAGCCCAAACAGCTTTAGAATCAGGGAAACTGGTAACTCTGCCTCTCATGGGTGAGCAGAGAGGCAGAGGTTGGTTGTATTTAAAATGCTCACTAGAAATAACAAAACTGGAGACATACTGATTATAACAATAGTGGGTCCTAAACGTGCACCTATTGCTTCTGTAGTTAACACTCGAGCCCAAATTTCTGTGTTGACCAATAGAGACTAGTACAGGATTTGAGAGCAATAATAGAATAACTAAAGGTATTTAGCCAGTGGTAGCTAATCCCTACGCATTGTTAACATCTGTAAAAGAGAAATAGAAATGGTTTACTGGAATTGATTTAAAAGATGCCTTTTTCTGCATACCCCTTGACAAAGAAAGTAGGAAACTGTTTGCCTTTGAATGGGAAAATCCAGAAAATGGAAGGAAAACTCAGCTCACCTGAACACGACTCCCACAAGGATACAAGAACAGTCCAACCCTATTTGGAAGCCAGCTGGTGAAGGAGCTGGAGATTTGAACTGAGAATGGGCAAGTACCAAGAGAACAATACCTGCTGTTACAGTATGTTGATGATATACTGACAGCTACAGAAAACAACCTGCTTAAAGGTAACAATTGAAACTTTAAATCAGCTGGGAATGGGAGGATATAAGGTGTCTAAAGAAAAGGCACAAATTGCCCAGCAAACTGTGATTTACCTGGGGTGTGAAATCTCACAAGGGCAGTGTAAGCTGGGTACTAATCGTATTCAAGCTATTTGTGCCATTCCAGAACCCCAGAACCTACATGAGCTACAAGTTTTCCTTGGGATGACAGAGCGGTGCCACCTGTGGATCATGGACTATGGACTAATTGCAAAACCCCTGTATGAAGCCCAGAAGACACAACCGCTTACCTGGGGCAAACCACAGAAGGAGGCCTTCCTCAAACTGAAGGAGGCATTGACAACAGCTCCGGTGTTAGGATTGCCTGATCTATCCAAAGATTTTCAGCTGTTTGTGCATGAAAGATCACACCCAGCACTGGGAGCGCTGACCCAACATTTGGGAAGCTGGAAAAGGCTGGTAGGCTGCTTTTCCAAACAACTTGACAACGTGAGTGCTGGATGGCCTTCATGCCTGCGGGCAGTTCCAGCCACTGTGATGCTGATCCAAGAAGCCAGGAAACTCACGATGGGTAGACACACAGATGTCTATGTGCCACACATGGTGACCACTGTTTTAAAACAAAAGGGGGGCCATTGGCTATCTCCAAGCAGGATGATGAAATTCCAGGTAATCCTGACTGGGCAGGATGATGTCACATTAAAGACAACTAACCTTTTGAATCCAGCTTTGTTCCTAGGTACCACAACTGAAGAAGGCACAACTGTGTAGAGGTAATAGAGTACACCTATTCGGCAAGAGAAGACCTGAGAGACATCCCACTGGAGCAACCAGAGTGAGAGCTATTCACAGATGGAAGCAGCTTTGTGGAGAACGGGACCAGATACGCTGGATATGTGGTAACAACAGTCAGTACAATAGTGGAGGCAAAAGCATTATCACCAAATACATCTGCCCAGAGGGCAGAACTGGTTGCCTTAACCAGAACACTAGAATTAAGTGAAGGGAAAAGGGTAAACATATGGACTGGCTCAAAGTATGCTTTTGGAGTGGTCCATGTACACAGAGCACTGTAGAAAGAAGGAAGACTACTGTCTTCTCAAGGTATATACATTAAACATCAAGATGCAATTTTGCAATTGATAAAAGCAATACAAAAACCTGAAGAAGTAGCAATTATACACTGTAAAGCACACCAATCAAGAAACTCCAAAATTTGTGAGGAAAATTGAAAAGCAGATTGGACATCTCGACAGATTGCTCGAGAAGTGCAAACAACAATGGCATTGATACCTTTAAAAACTAATGCATCTCAATTTAATTTGCCTCCAAAACTGAAATATTCAATAGAAGATGAGAAATTGGGACATTTGCTAAATGCACAAAAGGATTCAGAAGAGTGGTATGTAACTGCACAAAGACAAATAGTGTTAACCCCCTTGATAATGAGAGAAGTTCTACAAATTAAACATAACAAATGTCATTGGGGTGCAGAAGCATTGGTGAAATTGCTAAAACAAAAATTAATCTCGGTACGGATGCTAACAATTGCAAAATTCACTCAGTGAGTAGACACAGGCACAGCTAGGAAGGATTAGGATAGGAATAGAATCAAGATAACACTTGGCAAGAACCCTCTAGTGAAGTGAAATTTAGGTGGGCCCTGGAGTCTTTGCTTGGTCCTATAGCAAACTATCAGAAGAGAGAAATGTACAAACTTACAGGTCAGGTAGATAAATTAGCAAGAGTGACCTGAGAAAGATTTAAAGAACTAAAGGTACAATTACAATTTACTACTCCTGAAAGAGCATGGAGTGTGTGAGTTTTTTTAAAGGGACGGATTGATCATTGCTGCATCCACACCCCAAATGTGACTGCAGATGTAGAATATGACATCAAACAATTGCAACAAATAGAGCACGAAGCACAGGAAGAGCAAAAGGATTTGACCACAAGTTGGTTAGGCAAAATCTTCAAAGGGTTAGGGTGGAATGTGAGTTCATGGATTAAATCTATCATTGAGAATGTGATCATCTTACTAATTGTATTCTTAGCAATTTGGTTAGTTTATAGCCTCTTAAAAGGAGAAATACAGAAGAAAACGTCCTGGAACCAGAAAATAATAAAGGCACTGATGTGAGATCCACACCCACCATCTTCTGGTTCTCCAATTTGTGACAACATCCAGGACAATGCTTACATCAATCAAGGATTCAAAGAACATCAAGTATAAACTCAGAAACAAAGGACTGTATCAAGTGAAAACATTTGCACTTATGGTGAAGTGAAAATGCTTTCAAAGGGGGGAATGATAGTAAAAGGTCTTAAAATCTTAGAAAATTCGGGGACATAGAAAGAAAGTTAGGTTTGGAAAGCCCAGGGAAAAGTAGGCCCTGGGAAATGTTAGGCCTTGTACTTGCTAAAGATCAGGTGAAACTGCACCTGTGTAATCAGTAGATGATAAATGATACAATTGTTAGATGTGATTAGATATAATTATTGTTTAAAGAACATGAGGAACAATGTTAGGGCGCTGGGGAGAATCACGAGAAATCCATGCTTGGGTAAAAACAATGCATGCAATAGAACAATGTCAGTTTAATAATTCATAGGAAAGTTGTATAATGATAGATCATAAAACACGTTCAGCCCAAAACCAAGATGGGTCAGATTTGGGTATGTGTACCCCTGACACGCAGAGCTCTTCAATAAAGCACCTTCATATAATCATTCCATGATTGTGTATTCCTGAATGCTAACACCGCCCCTCAGCCAATCAGAGCACGTGTCTCTGATGACTCATCAGTTGCCGGGCAGATCCACAGAGCCGAGAGCCCCGCGCTGGACTCGGCCTCCCAGTGCCGCGCACTTCATTCCCAGTCCCTCCCAGTGCCACCACAGTCCCGCCCTGAGGCCCCAGAGTCACTCCCACTCCTTTTTAGCCCATTCCCAGTCAATTCCGAGTTCATTCCCACTTCGCTCCCAGACCTCCACACTCTCTTCCAGTGTCCCAGTGTCCACTCTCATCTCTTTCAGTGCCACCCCAGTCCCTCCCAGTTCATTTCCAGACCCTCCCAATGCCACATCACTCCTCTCCTCTCTCATCCAGTTCCTTCCCAGCTGATCCCACTCTGTTTCTGATCTCTCCCAGTGCCCCCAGCGTGTCCATCTCGCTGGTGCCCTGGAGCTCCCAGCCCGGCCCCGGCCGCCTGCTCTGCTCCCTGATGGATTTCTCCCCTGCCCACATCCAGCTGAGCTGCTCCCAGGGCCAGCAGCAGCTCTCGGGCCACGTGCTGGCCACTGCCGTGCTCCCCAGCGGGGACTGGAGCCAGCAGCTCCTGGTGCTGCTGGAAACCGCCCCCGGCAATGCGGGCTCAGCTCCAGCTGCCAGGTGGAGCACGTCAGCCTGGAGCACCCCCTGAGCCGGCACTGGGGCACGGCCCGGCCCCCACAGCGCCGGGGGCAGCGGGGGAGGCACTGGGGGGGCCCAGAGGGGGATTGGGGTGTGCTGGGAGGAACTGGGAGGGAGTTTGAGATAGACTGGTTTAAACTGGGGAAGGGATTGAGGTGCTTAGGATGGCTGGGAAGGGGTTTGAAGGATGTTGGGGAAGGTGGGATGGGGTTCTGGGGGTGTTGATGGACACTGGGAGGGAGTTTGGGGGTGCTGGGTGTCCCTGGGAGGGATTTGAGTGAAACTGGAGGAGCTGGAAGGAGACTGGGGATTGGAAAGCAGGGATTGGGATGAGGTTGGTTGTGCTGGGAAGAGACTGGGAGGGTTCTTGATGAGTCCTGGTGGGGCTGGGAAGGGACTGGGAGAGGGTTTGGGGGTCCTGGGGCAGTGGGGGGAAATTGGGAGGGGGCTGTGGGATCCTGAGAGGAACAGGAGGGGCTCTGGTGCGTCCTGGGGAGGCTGGGAAGAGACTGGCAGTGATTTAACAAAAAAATTGCGATATTGATCCAGTATCAATATCAATCTGTAATTGGACAAAAAACCTCTCCAACAGTTTAAAGTTACAAAGTGGATGTTTAATCACAGCACTGGGCGAGTGCAGGAGTCACCCCTTAATACACACTGCGAGTTGACAAAAGCTTCCAGCGTCTATTTATTTAAAAAATCTTGAATTTCCAAAAGATGAATATATATTATTACTAATACATATTCACAATTCTAACACCTCCCATTCCCCACTTTGGATTAAAATTCACAGTAATGAGTTTAAAAAGTCATTCTGCCTACGTGATGGGTTCCCTAATTTGAGGAGGGGGTGGTTTTGGTGAGGAGGGGTCATCAAGAGATGAAGGAAAACCGCTCTTCCTCACTCTCACCTTTCTACCTTTACAATGGTTGACATTACAAATGACATTTGGTACAACTCCAGTTTCCTCCCTTGTGACGTTTAAATGGGTTTCCAGATGTAAGGTCTGTGATCTTCCTGAATCTGTTTATCAGTTTCTCTTCTCTCATTATAAGCACAGCTGAACAAACATACAGTGACAAGTAATTTTTTACCTAAGTCTAAGATTCATTATCTCAAATCCTGCTTTTCACTCAATCATTAACTCTGACTACTTCCAGCAAGGCCTATCTCTAGCTAAGATCTCCAATTTTTCTAAAATACCTGATTTTTTAAAATCAGTGACTCCAAAGGAGGTTTCAGATGGTCCTGGGTGGGCTGGGAGGGACTGGGAGGGTGCTTGGAGGGGCTTAGGGTGTCTGTGAGAAGTTTTGGGGGTCCTGACCACCGCAGACCTTCCAGGGATGCTGTCAAACGCTGCCCACAGCAAGATGCTGATGGGGATTGGAGTCTCCGTGTTGGGCTTCGTCTTCCTGGCACTGGGGCTCGGCTTCTGCCTGTGCAGGAAGGTGAGGGGGGATCCCGGGGGTGGTGTCCTCACTCCCACAGAGCGTGTGTGCTCCCCTCCAGGCCCCCCAAGCCCGGTGTCACCCCCTTTTCTCTGCCCACACAGCTCCTGAAGCAAAAGGTTCTTGAGGATATAAAGTCAACAATTCCCATTGTCATTCTGTATCCTGTTGGATTTTCATTCCCCTGTGTTCATCCAGGTGCCCACAGGGAGCCAGGAAGATGTGGAGCCTCCCAGCCAGGTGTCTTCCCAACACGGATCACCAGGACCACGGATCACCAGGGCTCCGCCCAACGGGGGTCACTGGGGATCATCCAACGCCGATCCTCCCATGGGGGATGGAGCTGGAGCAGCGCACGAAGCTCTTCCCGTACTCGGGGCACTCGCAGGGCTTCCCTTACTGGTGCCTCCGTTGGTGTCGGGACAAGTTAGAGCTCCTGGAGAAGCTCTTCCCACACTGGGGACACTCGTAGGGCCTCTCCCCAGTGTGGATGCGCTGGTGGAGGGTGAGGTGAGCGTTGTGCTTAAAGCCCTTCCCACAGTCAGGGCAGCGGAAGGGCCTCTCCTCTGTGTGAATCCGCTCATGTAGGAGGACACTGGAGCTGGTCCGAAACCTCTTCCCACACTCGGGACACTCATAGGGCCTCTCCCCAGTGTGGATGGGCTGGTGTTTTCTCAGGTCAGAGCTCCACCCAAAGCTCTTCCCACATTCCAAGCAGGTGTAGGGCCGTTCCCCCGTGTGGATCACTTGGTGTCTCATCAGGTTAGAGATGCTTCCGAAGCTCTTTCCACATTTTCCACACTCATAGGGCCGTTCCCCAGTGTGGATCATCTGGTGATTCCTCAGGCTGGAGCTGTGGCTGAAGCTCTTCCCACATTCCCCACACTCGTAGGGCTTTTCCCCAGTGTGGATCCTCTGGTGCTGGATCAGGTGGGAGCTCTTTCTGAAGCCCTTCCCACATTCCAAGCACTTGTGGGGCTTCTCCCCCAGCTCTGAGCTCTGGCTGGATCTCTGGCCATGTTCCTGGCACTGGGGGGATCTTTCCTCCTCGCAGCTCCCTGGGCTGCGTTTACAGACCCTCCTTGTGTGGAATCTCGAGGGCTTTTTCTCCTCTTTTTCCATCTAAACAGTTTGAGAAGGAAAATTCCTGGTTAGGAGGAAAAGGAGAAGAGAGCGCCTCGGGCTGAGGGTTCCTCCATGCCCAAGTTCATCTCAGAAATTCATTGGGCATCTTGTGTCTGTAACAAAGCAAAGCACCAAGATTCAGCCCAGACATCAAAACAATGATGAAAAACTACCCAAACACCAAATTCAGGCAAAACCTATCCAGAATAGAAAGATTCAGCCCCTGCAAAAAAACAAAGCACCAACATTTAGCCCAATAAAGTTCAGAAACACCAAGATTCAGCCCCATCAAAATCGTGGATCCCCTCCACAGCCACCTCCAGGGCAACACTCCTGGGACTGCACATACAGGGAGGGAGGAACCTTGTGCTGCTCCCTGTTCCTCCTCCTCCTGTGGCCCTACTCTTCCTCACACTCCACTTCCTCCTACTCTTTCTCCTCCTGCACAATCCCATCTTCTCCTCCCACGTGCATCCTTTCACCATTTTGTTCTTCAGCCCTGCTTCTCCTTCCCCTCCCCTCCTGCCCCCAGGCCCAGCACCCACTGCCGCCTCCCTCTTCCCCCCCAGTCCCACAGCATCCCACCGCAGGGGCACGGATGGAGCTGGGCCAGCTCGGCCTGGGGCAGCGCTGGGCTCTCGGCCGCTTCCGCCCGCACTCGCTCCCCACTGCAGCCGCTCCCGCCACCACAACGCGGGGGGGCCCGGCCTTGGCGCTCCCCCCTCCCACCTCCCCAAATTCCCCTCAAGGGGGGCGCCAAGGCCCGGGGGGGAGGGGCGCAGCTGGGCTCCAGCTGGGGAACGCTGGCAGCTGCGGCTCTGCCTGGACACTGATGAGTCATCAGCGCCGCGCGCTCTGATTGCCTCAGCCCTGCCTGAGCCCTGCGCCTGCACCAAGGGGGGACACCCTGCTCCAGGGGGGATGGCCCCAAAACGGGGGAACCCCAGCAAAGGAACAACAACAAAGGCTCTTTACAAACTGATCCCGTCAACCTCATTGCACATAGGGCCAGGGACGTGGACATAAGGAAGTGACAGGAGGAGCCATCAGCTGCACAAAATGTTATTAATTGATGACACAGACTGCTGCTCAGCCAAGGTCCTGATAAATTCATCAACTTCCAGAAGAACAACAAAGACTTAACACTGCCATCAATATCGTTAGCTATACAAAAGTGGGGTGCATATTAAGGGGGTATGTAGGAGGTGCACTGGGAAGTCTGTACCTCTCCAGTACTTCAGCCAATGGGGAAAGGGAGAGGGAGATGTGACCAAGAAAATTAGGATGAAAAGGAGGCGGTGTCCTCCAACAACTGGAGAAATCTCATTAGAAATGTCTCATGGCCTCACCCTTTTTTATGAATGAAATTACTTTTACAGGACTCCTCTGTCTTCCTTGTGGACAGAAACCTCTGGGGATGTCAATCTTTCCACACACCTTGGGGCTCCTCCGCAATTCCTTCCACCGTCCGGGCCGGCGGGCACTGAGTGCAGCTGAAGGTGCCTCACCCAGTTTGGGGGATCGGCTCCCTCGGCTGGCGGCGGCACCGGGGATTGATTGGGTACCCGAGAGTGAGCAGGAGACAGACGAGGGACGGATCAGGGGGGCTCTCAAGAGTCAGCAGGGAGAGAGCCCTGAAAATCTCAGCAGTGACTACAGTGGGATCTTCGGGGAGTAAACATGGCAGGGCACCCAGGGAGGGGACAAAAGGGAAAGCCAGAATGGGGTCCCAGCCAAAGGGATGAGGATCCCAAAATATCTCTCAAGGGTCCCTTGGAGCATGTGGAGGTTGTTTGCACATTCTCCCAGAGGGAATTAAGGACATGGACACCCAGGGGGGCAATAAGGGAAGGCCAGAAGGGATTTAGACAACAGGGGATGGATGGTGTTGGTGTGCTGGGAAGGGACTGGCTGAAGGGGAGTGTGCAGGAATGTGCTTAAGGCAAGAAGCAGCAGGAGGAATCTATGGGGTAAGAAAAAGGATGATGGAAAAGAAGAGGAAGAGAAAACCACTGAGGATTGGGATGTTTTTCAGAAGAGTCTTATCCTCAGAATTACCCAGCTGACTCAGATCCTTTGTATCCCAGTTTTCCAGGACAGGAAAAGAAGGAGGTGAGGATTTCAGGGGGTTTCTCTGAGCTGGGAGCGGCAGGAGCGGGCGCAGAGCTGCGGCACCGGGAGCACGGGCTGGGGGCCTGTGGGGAGCTGTGGGGCCGGGCCGGGGCTGTGGGGCAGCCGGGGCTCAGCGCCGGGCGCTGCCTGACCCCAGCACCCCCCGGGCAGGGCCGGCAGTGGCCCCCGGCCCCCAGGAGGCTGCGGGACGCCCCGGCCGCTGCCCGGCCCCGTGGAGCTGCCGGCCCTGCCCGCCGGGGGGGCCGCCTTTGGACACTGCGGCAGGACAGGGACCGGCTCTGGGATACGGGCTGGGGAGGGGAGCCTCAGCACAGCCAGCACCAGGAAGGAACAGCTCAGAAATGGGGATTAGACCTGCAAGGATCCAGATCATCTTTTAAGCATTTTGTGCTGGGGTCCCTGCAGAAAGGAAGGATTTTGCAGAAAGCTCAGCAGCTGCCACACGATGAGCACCCACAGGCACTGAGGGGGGCTGCAGCAGGGCCACAAGAAGCCCCTGCAGCACTTGCTCCCAAAGGCTCAGCAGCTGAATGCAGCAAGGGATGAGCAAAAGGCCAAGCTGAAGGCAAAGGCCATGGCACAGTTCCTACAGCCCCTGAGGGATCAAGCCCAGGGCCCAAGGGGGCCCCAGCACCCAGGGGACACCCTCGGCCACAAGCACCTGGCACAGGCATTGCCCTCCTGGCCAGGGGACAGCCCACCCAAACAGCCCCTGGCAAGGAATCAGCCTTCCAGCTGCAGGGCACAAGGACACTGCAAGCACAGACAGGAGCACCCTCAGCACCAGCAAGTCCAGCCCTTGATGGACACGGATTCTTAGCGCTCTCACAGCTCCCATTCCACCAGGGACCCACCACACTGCAGCCCTTGGGAACATCCAGGGTGGCTCTGGATCCAGAGGAGACCTTTCCTGATGGACACAGGGGCCTCTCCATCCACTCGGAATCTTACACATAAAGGAGCTAGGGAGTATTTTAATAATTAAGGCACTAAGTGGGAAGGATGAGTGGGTGTGTTTTATTCAGCCACTATTAGGAGATGTGGGGGATGGGTTTGAAATGCAGGAATTTTTACTTGCTCACAATTGTGATTGTAATTTACTGGGAAGGGATTTGATGGCTAAATGGGCAATGCAAATTAATGTTGCAAAAGGTGATACAGAGGCTGGTTCTGTTGTACCTCTGTGTCAAATGTCTGGCAGAGCCACGGCTGAAGTGAACCCACAAGTGTGGGCAGCCCCAGGGAAATTGGCAAAATTAGATATGGAGCCTCTCCAAATTTCCCTCAAGCAACCAGGACAAGAGGTGTCGAAAAGCAATCCCCTGTTCCAAGGGAGGGAAGGAAGGGCTCACAGCCTGTCTGGGAGTCCTGCTCAAGGCACGGCTTGGGGAGCCAGGGATGGCTCCCTAGAATGCTCCTATCCTGCCAAACAAGAAATCCAATGGAATCCACAGAATGCTGCAGGACCCAAGAAGAAGAAATGAGATGATGAAACCGAGGCACCCCACACTCTCAGATCCTTACACCATCCTCAACCAGGTGCCCTCCTCACACTGCTGCCATTCAGAACTTGATGCAAAAGATGCTTTCTGGGGATCTGCCCACTCCCAGAGGATGCAAACTGAATTCTGCCTTGGGCTGGCAACAAGAGGTAGAAGGGAAAATGCTCAAGACATGGACGGTCCTTCTGCAGGGATGCACGGAAGCACCGGCCTGACTGGGGCAAGCCTTGCAGGAAATATCAAAGGAATTGACCTCACCCCCAGGGACTGGCTTAATGCAGGATGTGGATGACTTGATCCAGTCAGGAGGACAAGGAGAAGAGGTAGAGGAAGCCTCTGTGAAATGGCTTCATTTTCAGGCAAAAAAGCAGCCTAGAGTACCTGGGAAAAAATGCAAACAGTGGAGAAAATAGTTAAATATTTGAGACCTATTTTAACTGAAGCTTTGTCTTGTATTGACCCTGACAGGATTCAGGGAATCTCAGAAATAATGTTTCCCTGGACAAAAAAGTACCTGCAGCAATTCTTAGGATTAACAGCGAATTGTAGGAGCTGGATTGAGGATTCTCTTTTGCAGACAACACATTTTGCCACTTCTTTAGCCCTAGATAGTCTCAATGGTATGGAGTGGACATAAGAAAGAGAACAAATCTTAAGAAAATGAAAAAAAAAAATTATTGATGCCCCAGCCATGGCTCTTGCAGACTCAGAAATCTGAATTGGAAGGGAATATTAAACAGGCCAGCCCTGAGCCTGCACTGAAGGCAACGCAGCAGCAGCCAGGGCTCCCCAGCGGGGGAAGCCCCTGGGCCTGCCCACAGATCCTCTGCTCAAATCCTCGGCCTGGCCACCCTCCTTTGCCATCTCCAGCCACTGCGGGACAATCCTTGCTCTCACTCTTGCAGCTTCAGCCCTTTCTGTGCCTGCCCTCGCCACAGCTGCTGGGGAAGGCACTGGGACAATTCCACTCTGCCTCTCAATTCCACTCACACTCTGCCCTGCCTGGGATTAGCTGCTGCCAAAATAGACCAACTTTAAAATAGCTTAAAATCTTATTTCTCTGGTAACACTAGGTTTGCCTTTGCCTTGGGGAAAGGAATTTTAAAGGGTTTTTTTTAAGGGATATTCCACCACTCAATAGAGATGAAATTAACATCTCAACAGACTGGGAATAGCCCAAAAGATTCCCCCCCAAGATAACGACCATCAACAAAACATCAACACCCAGCAGCAAACATCAACCAACAACCACCCCAGACACTGCCCCAGGCACAGCTGGAGACACCTGGTCTGGAAAAGGCTGAGCAGGAAATCCAGGAGTGCCCACCTAATTCACATCACAGGCACAGAAATCCGGGAGCAACAGGAAACCAAATCCTAACAACTCCACACCTTCAAACCAATGAACATTAAACCAAGGGATTTCTATGGGTTCAGACTGTATAAAGTTTAGGAAACATCTATTAAATTCACATGTCTTGGAATGATTTTCTCTGCACACCCAGCCAAAATGAGGAGTTAATGATTTCTGTTGCACATTCTGGCCAGACTCAAGTCATGCCTTGATTTTATACTGTTGGAGAGTTTTTATTCATCTCGCAGTTTTGGTGACAAGACTACACCATTATTATGCTTTTCTTTAATAATCCTACTTCTATATTGTTACTCAGACTGGTAGTGCTGGGCCAGGGTTGGGAGAATCAGTTTTTAGACTTAGGGCAAGAAGTAGAAAAAATCTTGATTGCTTTGGATTTTTTTGGGAATGTGTGTGCGTGGCTGTTACGATGGCAAAATTTTGGTATGCATTTTTGAATGTTCACCTTTATGCCTCAGTTTTAAAAACTAAAAGCTTTAAAGGTGACACCCTTAACTTGTAAAGAGATACTATAGTATTTTTTTCTTCAAAAATGTCACTTTTGGAGTGGCCAAATGTGAGTCATCCCATGGCCTCTGGGGAAGAGAAGCTTTGTTCCAGGCAGCCAGGAGAGGAGCTTTAGAAATGCAAATTAACACTGATGCCCCAAAGCCTGCACAATGGCCCAGGGGCTTCCTGCCTGCAGGAGGAATTTGTCTGATTCTCTCTGCCCCTCAGCCCAAGCTCTGCCTGCTTGCACAGATGGAATTTGCACAGCTAAAGGCACAGCCCATTGTGAGGATATCTGACTCTGCAGCAGAAACTGGTTGAGGTGCAAAGGAAAACAGAAAATAGGCTACGTCGTGAAAACTTCACTAAAACAAGTGGGGAGAATCATCCCTGTCCCCACTCCAACATGTGCTGTCACTGTCTATGTTATATAGGGTGTATCAGACCACTGGGGTTTATTTGCTACCACAAGTTCAGGGAAATCAGTTGGGAATCCAAGTATGTGATGATTTAATGAGAGAAAAGCTGACAACTGATGCAGCCCTGGCTGGAGGGAGCACCCAAAAATGGGGAAAAGATGAATGGCCACCAGAACAAATCCTGCAACACTATGGACCAGACCCTGGAACCCAAACAAATTGATATCAGATACCAGAGAAACCATTTATCATTTCAATGGGATAATCAGATTACAGGATGCCATTGAAATAATAACCAACCAGACAGCTCCAGCTCCTGACCTTCCTCCCAGCCAATCCACTCAGATGAGGAACACAACATTTCACCATGGGATGGGATCACATTATCTATTAGCAGAAGGAGGCAGAATTTGTGGAAAAGTAAATGATTCAAACTGCTGTTGACAAATAGATGAGAACAGATACCAAAGGAAACAAGAAAGCAGCTCATGAACCAGTCCAAATGAGGAAAGGATGGGAATGGGAAACGTTTTTGTGCTTCACCAGCAGACCATGGGTTAAAGAAATGCCAGACAGAGCTGTCCCCCTTCAAACCTACACCCCAAAAATCCTGTAACTCAGGGATTCCTCCCAGAAAAAAATCTGATAGGATCTCCCCAAATTGAGTGAAAGGGGGGATGGGACCCACAGACTGAGCAGGGGGTCTTGGAACCCCCAAATCCAAGCACGGGGGAGGGGGTTAGAGATTGGAGGGACGATTGGGAAGGGATGTGGAAGAAGAGTAGGAAAAAGAGAGGGCTGAAACCCCCAAAGCGTGGGGGAAGGTGCTGGGAAACCCAAATTGCATTGAGAGGGGTCAATGGATTGGGGAAGGATGAGAAAGGCGGAGAGAGGAGAGGGAAAGGTGGGCTTGGGATGAAAGAAATGTGGTTCCCTGTTCTGCAGCATTCGATCCCTGGAGCGATTCCCTGCGGCTTGTGGGGAGGAAGATCCGCATTGGGGGAGTCCCCAAGCACCCTGCCCATCCCAGCGTGTCCATCTCGCTGGTGCCCTCGAGCTCCCAGCCCGGCCCCGGCCGCCTGCTCTGCTCCCTGATGGATTTCTCCCCTGCCCACATCCAGCTGAGCTGCTCCCAGGGCCAGCAGCAGCTCTCGGGCCACGTGCTGGCCACTGCCGTGCTCCCCAGCGGGGACTGGAGCCAGCAGCTCCTGGTGCTGCTGGAAACCGCCCCCGGCAATGCGGGCTCAGCTCCAGCTGCCAGGTGGAGCACGTCAGCCTGGAGCACCCCCTGAGCCGGCACTGGGGCACGGCCCGGCCCCCACAGCGCCGCCAGGGGCTGCCAGGACACGGAGGGCATTTGGGGCTCCTGGGCTTAACTGGCAGCCCCTCCTTGAGAACCCCTCTCCCCCTGTCCCAGCTCCCCTCATCCCCCTCTCCCAGCGCTTTCCCACCGCCTCCCGGCCCCGCTCCGCTCACCCCAGAGCTCCTCGCCAGCAGCCGAGAGATGGAGGAGGGAGGGGAAGGAGGAGGAGGAGCGGGAGGAAGAGGAGGGGTAGAGGAGGAGCAGGAACTGCAAGAGGAGCAGCAGAGGAGGCCCCACGTGCGTCCATCGCTCTCTGGATCTGCAGCCCCTTCGCGCCGGGAGCATCGGGCCCCGCATCCCGCAGCTCACCGGGGACGGGAACCTCGCCCCGAATGTCTTGGGCCGTCCTGGCAGGATTTGTTTGAAGGGGAAGGGATATTTGGAGCTCACTCCAAGTATCTTTGGGGACCCCTGTTCCTTTTTCTGGGGCCGGGCCGGGCAGAGCGATGTTTGGATCTTGCAGGACTCCAAAGCTGACCTGAGATGCCCGGTACCGGCAGGGGGAGGGGAGCAGCGAAAAGGGGGGAGCCCCGGGAGTCCCGGAGCCTGAAATGGGGGCCTGGAGAGGGGGGACCCCGAGAGCCGGGAGGGAGGGGAGCCTGGAGAAGGGGCAGCCCGGAGAAGGGATGAGCCTGCATAGGGGGAAGCCCTGGGACACCAAAGTGGGGACCCCACAGAAGGGGAACCTCAGGGAGGGATTTTTTCCTCTCAGTCCTGATGCTTTGGAGATTTTCATGGACACAAGACACCTGATGACTTCTAGAGATGGACTTGGGCAGGAGGAACCCTGAATCCTAGGTGGTCACCCCTTGTTTTTCTCCCCAAACCAGACTTCTCATGCCCAAGCATTAGAGGAATGGAGGAGAAGGAGGCAGAGAGGAAGATGCTCTGGGACCCCCAGGCAACAACAGTCAGTACAATAGTGGAGGCAAAAGCATTATCACCAAATCCATCTGCCCAGAGGGCAGAACTGGTTGTCCTTAACCAGAACACTAGAATTAAGTGAAGGGAAAAGGGTAAACATATGGACTGGCTCAAAGTATGCTTTTGGGGTGGTGCATGTACACAGAGCACTGTGGAAAGAAAGAGGACTGCTGTCTTCTCAAGGCACACACATTAAACATCAAGATGCAGTCCTGCAATTAATAAAAGCAGTACAAAAGCCTGAGCAAGTAGCAATCATGCACTGTAAAGCTCACCAATCAGGAAGCTCCAAAATTCATGAGGGAAATCGGAAAGCAGACTGGACAGCCCGACAAGCTGCTCGAGAAGCACAAACTGCAATAGCATTGATACCTTTAAAAACTAATGTATCTCAATTCAATTTACCACCAGAACCAAAATATTCAATAGAGGATGAGAAATTGGGACGCTCACTGAATGCATAGAATTCAGAAGGGTGGTATGTGACTACACAGGGACAAGTAGTGGTACCCTCCTTGATAATGAGGGAAATTCTACAAATTAAACATAATGAATGTCATTGGAGTGCAGAGGCACTGATGAAATTGATAAAACAAAATTTAATTTCAGTATGGATGTTAAAAATCCAAAATCATTAATGTCAAAATGTGAAATTTGCTTAAAGAACAATCCTGTGGCTAGATGACAGGCACAATTAGGGAAAACCAGGAGATTATTGGCAAGTAGATTTTCTAGAATTACCAAGAACTCGAGGATACAAATATCTATTGGTAGGGGTTGACACATTTTCAGGATGGCCAGAAGCTCTTCCCTGTCGCACAAATCAAGCAAAGGAGACAGTCAAGTGGTTACTGCAAGAAATCATTCCAAGATTTGGGGTGCCTCTAGGAATATCATCAGATAGGGGCCCACATTTCACAGCCACAGTAGTGAGGGAGGTGAGTAGGTTACTGGGAATAGCTTGGCATCTCCATACACCATGGAGACCCCAAGCCAGTGGACAGGTAGAGAGGATGAATCAGACATTGAAGAGGCAGATCAGCAAAATATGCCAAGAGGCTAAATTGCAGCAGCCACAAGCTTTACCAATAGCACTGCTGAGGATTTGGATAAAGCCTAGAAGCGGGATGTCAGTCAGTCCTTATGAGATATTGGATGGGAAACCATATGAATCCCCTGAACCTAATCCAAATGTACATGTTACAGGGAAGCAAGAGGTGTAGAATTATGTTCTGTCTCTTGGAAAAGCTCGAGCTCGACTTTGGAGCACCCTTCTGTGGAACAGGCCACTGACTCTTGAGAATCCAGTTCATGACATCCCCCCGGGAGATGAAGTGTACGTTAAAAGCTGGAAGGAAGAACCATTAAAAGAAAGGTGGAATGGACCCTATCAGGTACTGTTAACTACCTTGACAGCAGTCAAAGGAGCTGGACTGGATCCCTGCATACATTACACCAGAGTGAAGAACGTTTCCCCTGCACTGTGGACTGCACAAACTGTAGGACCAACAAAGCTGCAGATAAAGCGGGTTTGATTGTTTCAAATGTCTAGGTTGCTAGTGACTGTAATGGTGATTATTTTATGGCCTTTAGGGCCATCAGTTGGAATCACTGTTACCTTGGGATGTGAAATGCAAAAGGATCAGCTGACAACTCTTCATTTTAGAATGAAGAGGGATGTGGGGGTGCAGCCAGAAACACAAGTGATAAAAGTCTCTAATACTATTCAGGCAGAAAATGGGATGATTAGATTGATTAAAGATTTTGCCAACATGCAAAACAGCAGCAAAATAACTGCCTGTCTGCCAATACCAAAGGCAGCAGGAGACCAAATAAATTAAAGAATTATAACATCAAATTTTCCTGAAATGCAAAAGAATAAAAATGAAAATGTGAGCTGTGTATTGCAAATAGATTACGAGTACCAAAATAAGACAGTGTTTGAAAATGCTGTGAAGCCAAAGTATTCATCTAGATGGGATTGTCATGAAAATGGAGGAAAGTATGAACCAAAACTAGGCTGGGATGGGGGATTAGGGAATTATGGATGGTGTTATGAGAAGATAGCAAAGGTCATTAAAGAAAAGATTCCAGTATCAAAGTGGAAGTGTGAAGGACAGGAAGGAAAAGATCGGGCTGAAGCTTGGGACAGTGCATGGTCAATGAGTGTGCTTCAGAAATTCCAATCTATGGCAGATAGCCCTTGGTGCATTAAGTGGGAAGGCTCTGAAAATGAAACAGATCCAGGGGTATGGAACACTGCAACCAGTAGTAGAATGGAGGCAGACAAAGTGAATTGGTGGGTATGGAACAAAACTTAGGACTGTACTTCTGATGATGAAGAAATAAAACAAATGCCACCACTAGTGGTAGCTCTGCAAACTGGATGTTCCTGCAGAAGAATCAAACATAAACAAGGTGAAATAAATGACAAGATAGGACAAGTGATCCAAAAGGTAATATGTAGCACAAGTACAATTCAGAGTCCAGGCCAATTTGGATGGGCAGCAAGCGATGGCACTTGGACAACACATTTGCCTGTAGGTGAAAAAGTAAAAGAGATTACTTTAGGCCTCCCCACCTTATGCCCAATTTGGAAAAGGTCCCCATTCAAGGGAGAGCATGAACTTCTGCAAATAAGAACAAGATGAGAAGTTCAGGAAAACAAAGCTGAAGATGAAGAAAGATGGCAGGAACCCTCCAGTAGTGTAAAATTTGAGTGGGCTCTGGAATCCTTGTTTGCTCCAATACCAAATTATAACAATAGAAAGATGTTGTACAAACTTACAGGTCAGGTAGAAAGAGATTGGCAAGAGTTACCAAAGAGGGATTTAGAGAGCTAAATGTACAATTACAAGCCACAACTAAAATGACCCTGCAAAACAGATTGGCTTTAGATATGTTATTGTTGAAAGAACACGGAGTATGCAGGTACCTAAAAGGACAAATGGATCACTGCTGCATCCACATCCCAAATGGAACTGCAAATGTAGAATACGACATTAATCAATTAAAACAAATAGAACATGAAGCACAGAAAGAGAGGGAAGATCTGACCACAAGTTGGGTAGATAAAATTTTTGAAGGGTTAGGATAGAATGTGAGCTCCTCGATCAAATCTATTCTTGAGAGTCTGATAATCCTACTAATTGTGTTCTTAGCAATCTGGTTAATCTGTGCAGTTCTGAAAGGAGAGATAAAGAAAAGAGTATCCTGGAACCAGAAGATAATAAAGGCGCTGACACGGGACAGAGATGCACATCCACATTTGTCATCTCCAAGTCCTCCAGAGTGTAACAACGCTTACGACAACTGTGGATTCGAAGATGAACATCAAGTATAAACTCAGAAAAAGGACTGTATATAGTGAAAGCATTACACTTATAGTAAAGTGAAATATTTTCAAAGGGGGGAAATATGTTATTATGGGGTTAAATGCTTCTGAAAATGTTTCTTAAAATCATGTGGAGGTAGGCCACAAGAATGCTTGGTATTAGGAATGGACTAGCAAGCTGAAATGTTTACGGTAATGGGAACTGGTACTTGGGGTCTCCAAGATACCATCTCCAAAGATAAGATTCGTACATGTTCGTGCAAGGATGAGTTAAGTCTCATGAAGGAATATAGATAAAATTAATGAAGATTTATTAATGAAGTAATATTGATAAGGTTGTTATAGTGATTACTGCTTCAGCTGAAATTGTAGAAATATGTGCACTTTGGACAAAGACGATGGAGCTAGATTTGGGTTGATGATACCCCTAGTTCACCCACGCTTCAATAAAGCACCTGCATATATTCAGTCTGTGATTCTGTGTGTTCCTGAACGCTAACAAAGACAGATCAAAAACTTCCAAAACACCAAAAAGCTGATATCCCCCCAAAATACAAAGATTCAGCCCCCACAAAAAAACAAAACACCAACATTCAGCCCAATAAAGCTCAGAAACTCCAAGATTCAGCCCCGTGAAAATCGTGGATCTCCCTGCCCGGGCACTCGCTGCATGGGGGGGTGAGGGGGGCAATGAGGCCGGGCCGGAGCAGGGGGTGCCTGAGAGAGGCCCCGAGCCCGGGGGAAGCCCCTGCAGAGCCATGGAAGTGGCTCCTGGCCGGACTCGGGGATCCCCCTGGCGATCCCCGCTGGAGCAGCCTGGTCCTGAGGGACTCTGGCCCCTGGCAGGGACCCCAGGCTGCAGCAGGACAAGGATTCCTGTCCCCCAGGGGGAGGCACTGACATGACCTGACTGTGACCCCCATCCCTGTGCCTCTGGGCGGGGAGGGGGACGGAGAGGGGCACAAAGTTAAGCCCGGGAAGGAGGGAGAGCTGGGGGCAAGATGGATTTCCGGAGGAATTACTTTACTTCTCATTTTCTTGCTCTGACACGTTTGAAAACAAATTCAAATAATTTTCCCAAATCAGGTGTGCTGTGCCCGTGACTAAGGATTGAACTGTCCCCACCCTCATCCAGACCCCGAGCGTTTCCTTGTGTGTTCTGCTCCCCGCCCGGGACAGGAAGGAGAGTCACAGAGTTTTGGCCTCGCTCCGGCATAGCCCTGCTCCATCCCGGACTCACCCCCAGCTCGCAGCGCCCTCAGCTCCCGGGCACCCCGAGCTCCCGGCGCTTCAGCGCAGCGGCGCTTCCTTGGCCTCCTGCCCGGGCCGGGCCCAGCGCCGGGGCCGCTCCTCAGCCCAGGCGAACGAGAAATGGCGGAGCTCAGCCCAAGGCAGGCGAGTCCGTGCCGTGTGCAGAGCCCGCCGCTGGCTGCGATTGGCTGCTTCTGCCGTCACTCGTGGCCCTGGCGCGCGCTGATTGGGCAGAGCGGGGACAAGCCCGGCCCCGCTGGCGCCCCCAGGGCGGCCGTGGGGCAGGAGAGCCGCCATTGCCGGAGCGTCTGTGCGGGCCCGGCAGCGGCGGCAGCAGCGGCCGGAGCCCGGTGAGGCGGCGGCGGAGCTCGGAGGCGGCCCCGGCCATCGCAGGTGGGAGCCGCGCTCGGTTCTGCGGGGGCTCGGGGCTCGCTGCGGGCCCGGGAGGTTGTGTAATAAATGGAATTGATTCGTGCTGACTAAATTGTAACTATTTGGAAAATTATTATTAGAAGCAACCAATGGAATCAGTGTTATAAGGCAGATGTTTCCCTTTGCAGATGTTACATGTTAAAATTGAGGTACAGGATGTAGTTTAGAAGATAAGTGATGTCTCATGACCAAAACGGCCTTGAGATGGACAAAATTAAAACCACTTTAAGCATTGGGCCTAAAAATCAGTAAATATCAGACTAATTAGTAGAGTAACCTAACACAACGCTTAGTACGCACATGCAAATCTGTAAGGTTATCCAAAGGACAATGAGGAAGAGGAGAAGCCTTCGCCAAAGACCCCCAAAAGAAGACTGAAGACCCCCTAACAACAAATGATGCATGTGCCTTGAAGGAAAATGACGTAAAATCAGAAAAATTCGAAATATGCGGAAACATACGGGAAACATTCATGAATATGTACAAGCACACAGTATATAAGGTTAGCTTGAAGTGCTTTGTTCTGTACGTGAGGTGGAGTGAGAAGCGCCCCCCGTACCCCGGTTGGTTTTGCTTATGCATTAACCATTTGTAACCACTGGCCAATTATATTCAGACACACACACAAACATATATGTATCTGAATATATCTACTAAATTCTATCTTTCTTACTAAATTGTATTCTTTTGCTAAATTGTATTATTTTATTATTTTGTATCTAATTTATTAAAGTATATTATCAATTAATTAGATTGACTGTTTGGAAATTTGAAAGTCATTTATAACAGTTTGGTGCCAAAACCTGTGAACTCCAATCTAGGGGAAGAACGGCTAATGATGGGAAGGAGCTCCCCACCAATTTTTCAAGGTGGTGCCAAGGTTAGATCGTGCTCCCTTGGAAATAGAAGTTCCACTTAGGATAAAGCATAAGCAGAAGAAGCTGGCTGTAGGAAGCGTGCAGAAGAGCTCCCGTAGAGTGCCGGCCAGAGATAAAGGTGCCTGTAAAACGTCTTGTGCACAAGAAGCGCTGGGCAAACGGAGTGTGTGAGTCCCACGGGGCTGGGCAGGGGGGAGCTGTGTGCCTGTGTGTGTGTGTGCAGTGGCTGAGACGGGGCTGGGCAGCCCGGAGCCACAAAGGGAGTGCAGACCTCCGGCCGTACCGCGTTTTCGGCTCTCCGCGAGGAGACCGGCCGGGAAAGGAGGGAAGGGAAAGAGAAGAACGAGTGAAAATCCCCGGCAGGGACGGGAGGGAGAGTCCCAATCTTAAAACCCACGGGAAAGTCCTCGGGGAGAAGGGAGCGATCTGATCGCTGAGTGAAGTGACTCAGGAGGAGAGTGATCGAGTCAGGTTCAACTTCCTTTAAAAAGAGAAAATTGTTGGGAACTTTAGTACGTAGCTAAGAGGGATTGGGAAGAGAAGTAGCCAGAAATGAGTAGTCGAAGAGGGGTAAAAGAAATTGAGAAAGAGAGGAAATTAGACAGGAAGCGAGTAGTTGGCAAAAGACGGGATAGAGCAAGAGAGTAATATTGAGGGAGGGGGGAAGTTGAAGCACGGAGTGAGTGAGGGGGATCAAGATTCTCCTGGTACCGGAGATTTCTTGCTTGGTTGCTGCCAGAGATGGGTTCAAGGGACAGTAAGTCCTTGAACCCAGGGGCTGCGAATTATAAGGGGAATTCGCAAGAGCCCGGAATATGTGAGAACCGTGAGGGGGTTTCTCAGGAAGGGAGCATTCCTCAGGACAGTCCACTGAGGATGATGTTATGATTTTGGGATACATGGGAATCCCGGAGAGGAAAAACAAGCAGAAAATGATTAATTATTGTATGTTTAAATAGACAAAGAAAATGATCCGAAAATATCATTTGAATTGGCCAAAGTTTGGATCGTTTAAAGATTGGATTTGTTAAGCTTTAAATCAGTATGTAAATTCAAAAGAACCTTTTTATCAAGAAGAGAGCGACTATGCTACCCTGCAGCTTCCCCGGGGTGGGGGGAAAGATAAATTTATTACTAAAACACAAGAAAGCGAGAGTTATCTGTTGTATCCTTTACAAACTAATAAGTAGCAGAAAAAAAAAAAAAAAAAAAAAAAGAAAAAAAAAAAAGAGGTAAAACTGTTCCTTCATCTAAAGATATTTTGCTGGAAATAGAAACAGCAGCACTACCTAAATCCCATTTAACTGAAAAGTGTGCAGTGCTGGCTGTGCCAAGTGAACTCTAACATATAACACAACTGACCATTTGTTACAACCTGGCATTAATTTGGTTTGGTTTATTATATTTAGACATTCAAAAGACAAATTCTGCCTTGCTCAGAGTCTGTGAAGCACAAACACATTTTATGAATATATAGTATCTAAATGGTGTGTTACAGTTGTGTTATGTGCATTATAAGTGTTAAAAACATGTAGCAGTTTTTTTTTTCACAGAAACTTATATTTCCGTATTTTTAAAATGTTTGTTTTCCAATATTTTGTATAGTAAATATAAATGGTTTTGACTAAATGTTTTATTTATTTAACAGCAAAAATTGTGCTAAAAGAACCCCCTGTTAATTAAAGCTTTATTAATAAATTGCTAACTGAAGTTGTGGAAAAAGTAACTTTTATTGTAGTTGGCACATCTCTGGAGCTTTAGTAGTTTAAATTAAAAGAAAAAAAAAAATAACTGACTAAGAGAGGGAGAGGTAAGACAGTGCTGTGAAATCTGTGCCATCCTTGAAACAAGCAGAGTTGAAGTGGCTCATAGGAACCTTATGAGGCCAAGGGTAGCAGTGAGACCAAACGTGTCAGTGACCAGACCCCAGGGTATAAACTTTGCTACCAAGAAGAGCGGCACCTCGGCCCTTGGCTGCAGCCCAAGGGGCCTTGAGGAAGGCAGAGAGTGAAAACTCCTGAGGATTATTTTCACTGTGTTCATTAAGATACCCTTGGCAACTGGCCAAAACCATAAAGCAGGATGGGACAGAATGAAAAGAATAAGAAAGAAACAAGCGATATTAAAACAAGCAGCACAAAAGCAAACAATGAGCAAACAAACTATGCAAAAACAAAATCACAATAATTCTGATCCATGTGACAAATGCAAACAAATGTGACAAATACAAAAACAAGATAAAATCTATGTTTGTGGCACATCCATATGTTAATGCTGCCTGTTACAATCACAGTAATTTTATAAAAGTATAAAAAAATCTCAGGGAAAGAATTAGAGAAAATTAGTAAGTAGTGTGAACAGTTGAAACAGCAGTATAGCAACTGAGATTGGCCAACCTTAACTAAAATATTTTTGTAAGTTAAATGCAAGAAGTAGTTACAGAACTAAAATTATTTAAATGTTAAATTTGTGAAAGACTTAAAGTAGCTAAAAAATAGCTGTGGGAAAGTGAGAGTCTAGCTCCAGACCAATTTTTAAAATGAAATCTTACTCAAACTTCCAAGACATTAAAATAACCTGGAAGATAAATTTTGAATCATCAAATAATTAAAACAGTTTGTATCAGATAACAATACTAACACTTGGCCACCAAAAACTCCTGCTGGATATCAGAGAATGACAAAAAGAAACTAATTGTAGGATAACCATGTTGATTTGTGCTGGTATAAAAGTTCCGGAGCTAACCCTTACCAATCCATAAGTGACCTAAAATTCTATTTGGAACAACCAGGTACAACAAGTAACAAATGGAAAGCCCCTGATGGAATATATTAAAATTGTGAGTAAAGAGCATACAGTGAATTACCTCAAAGGTAGAGAAGAACCTGTATCTTAAGAGTTATATGACCCTCCTTCTTCATTATACCGAGGTCCAGGAGCAATATGTTAAGAACACCACTTTATGAAACATTAAAAAACAATAAAAGAGACTTGAACCTTGACTTTCCAAAAGCAAGAAGAAACCAGAAATGAAGACAAATGGCCTGCAGAGAGATGACCCAGCCACTTGAGCTGCAGATGGATCTTAGAGATATAGAACCCAAATCTATCTATTGAATCAGTTCATGAAGCTGCAGACAGTAGTTAAAGTTGTTTCAAACCACACCTCTACTGCTCTAAAGCTGCTGGCCAAGCAACATTCACAAGTGTGAGCATTTGTTTATCAAAACAGAATTGCCCTGGAGTATTTGTTAGCTGAAGAAGGGGGAGTTTGTAGAAAGTTTAACAAATCTGAGTGTTGTATAAAGATAAATGATTATAGAAGAGCCGTCACAAAAATTGCTAACGATATATATACCAGTTCAAAAATAGAATTTTATTTTGAAGACTGATTAGTGAGATAACCTAAGAAGTACTTAGTGGAAAAAGTTAAAATTTATGGCATAATGTTTTATATTAAGATTATTGTTTCTATTTTGTATAATTTCATGCCTTATTAGACTAATCCATTCAGTAATTCAAGGAATACTGAACGAAAAGAAACTATAATAGCTCAAAAAAAAAGTTAAATAAATTTGAAAGAGAGTGCAAAAAGCTTGATACAGCATGAAAAATGTTAAAAAATTAGAAATGAAAATAAAGTAAATGCAAGAAATTAAATTATGGAGAAGATAAAAAAAATAAGATTCAAGTCTATGTTTTTTTTAAAAAAAGGCATGAATAAATGTAATCAAAAGGAGAAGTGGGGTATTAAAATAAATGGAATTGATTCGTGCTGACTAAATTGTAACTATTTGGCAAGTTATTATCAGAAGCAACCAAAAGAATCAGTGTTATGAGGCAGATGTACCCCTTTGCAGATGTTACATGTTAAAATTGAGGTACAGGATGTAGTTTAGAAGATAAGTGATGTCTCAAGACCAAAACGTCCTTGAGATGGACAAAATTAGAACACCTTTAGGCATTGGGCCTAAAAATCAGTAAATATCAGACTAATTAGTAGAGTAACATAACACAACGCTTAGTACGCACACACAAACCTGTAAGGTTATCCAAAGGACAATGAGGAAGAGGAGAAGCCTTCACCAAAAGACCCCCAAAAGAAGACTGAAGACCCCCTAACAACAAGTGAAGCATGTGCCGTGAAGAAAAGTGACGTAAAGTCAGAAAAATTTGAAATAAGAGGAAATTTACAGGAAGCATTAATGAATATGTATAAGCATACACTATATCAGTTTAGCTTGAAGTGCTTTGCTCTGTACATGAGGCAGGGTGAGGAAGCCGTACCCCGGTCGGTTTTGCTTATGCTTTAATCATACTTAATTACTGGCAAATTATAGATATAAATTGTAATTTTTTGCTAAATTATATTCTTTTACTAAACTGTATTCTTTTATACCAAATTACTATTCCATTTACTAAATTGAATTAAACTGCCATTAACCCAAGGGACCTAGCTGTCAAAATTGTAATTTCTTTTATAACAACCGGTGAGGCGGCGGCGGAGCTCGGAGGCGGCCCCGGCCATCGCAGGTGGGAGCCGCGCTCGGTTCTGCGGGGGCTCGGGGCTCGCTGCGGGCCCGGGAGGGGGCGGCAGGGGGCTGTGGCGGGTGGCTTGTGCCGTGGCCGGCCCGTGTTGGCCCTGGGCTGAGGGCGCTGTGGGAGCGGCTGCCCGCGGTCTCCTTGCCGCTGGGGCCTCGGCAGGAGGCGGTGGCGGAGCAGCGCTGGCTCGTCCCGCTTCGTGTCGGGAGGCCGGAGGTGGCTGCGCTGTGCCCGGGACGCTGCGCTGGGGCCGCCTCCGAGCTCCGCCGCCGCCTCACCGGGCTCCGGCCGCTGCTGCCGCCGCTGCCGGGCCCGCACAGACGCTCCGGCAATGGCGGCTCTCCTGCCCCACGGCCGCCCTGGGGGCGCCAGCGGGGCCGGGCTTGTCCCCGCTCTGCCCAATCAGCGCGCGCCAGAGCCACGAGTGACGGCAGAAGCAGCCAATCGCAGCCAGCGGCGGGCTCTGCACACGGCACGGACTCGCCTGCCTTGGGCTGAGCTCCGCCATTTCTCGTTCGCCTGGGCTGAGGAGCGGCCCCGGCGCTGGGCCCGGCCCGGGCAGGAGGCCAAGGAAGCGCCGCTGCGCTGAAGCGCCGGGAGCTCGGGGTGCCCGGGAGCTGAGGGCGCTGCGAGCTGGGGGTGAGTCCGGGATGGAGCAGGGCTATGCCGGAGCGAGGCCAAAACTGTGTGACTCTCCTTCCTGTCCCGGGCGGGGAGCAGAACACACAAGGAAAGGCTCGGGGGTCTGGATGAGGGTGGGGGACAGTTCAGTCCTTGGTCACGGGCACTGCACACCTGATTTGGGGAAGTAAATTGTATTTAATATCCAACATGTCAGAGGAAGAAAATGAGAAGTAAAGTAATTCCTCCGGAAATCCATCTTGCCCCCAGCTCTCCCTCCTTCCCGGGCTTAACTTTGTGCCCCTCTCCGTCCCCCTCCCCGCCCAGAGGCACAGGGATGGGGGTCACAGTCAGGTCATGTCAGTGCCTCCCCCTGAGGGACAGGAATCCTTGTCCTGCTGCAGCCTGGGGTCCCTGCCAGGGGCCAGAGTCCCTCAGGACCAGGCTGCTCCAGCGGGGATCGCCAGGGGGATCCCCGAGTCCGGCCAGGAGCCACTTCCATGGCTCTGCAGGGGCTTCCCCCGGGCTCGGAGCCTCTCTCAGGCACCCCCTGCTCCGGCCCGGCCTCATTGCCCCCCTCACCCCCCCATGCAGCGAGTGCCCGGGCAGGGAGATGCACGATTTTCACGGGGCTGAATCTTGGAGTTTCTGAGCTTTATTGGGCTGAATGTTGGTGTTTTGTTTTTTTGTGGGGGCTGAATCTTTGTATTTTGGGGGGATATCAGATTTTTGGTGTTTTGGAAGTTTTTGATCTGTCTTTGTTAGCATTCAGGAACACACATAATTGTATATTGACTTTATGCAGGTGTTTTATTGAAGCGTGGGTGAACTAGAGGTATCAGCAACCCAAATCTAGTTCTGTTGTCTTTGTCCAAAGTGCACATATTTCTACAATTTCAGCTGAAGCAGTAATCACTGTAACAACCTTATCAATATTGCTTCATTAATATTGCTCCATTAACTTTGTCCATATTGTTTCATGAGACTTAACTCATCCTTGCACGAACATGTCTGAATCTTATCTCTGGGTGGGTATCTTGGAGACCCCAAGTACCAGTTCCCATTACCGTAAACATTTCAGCTTGCTAGTCCATTCCTAATACCAAGCATTCTTGTGGCCTACCTCTACATGATTTTAAGAAACATTTTCAGAAACATTTAACCCTATAGTAATGTATTTTCCCACATTCAATATATTTCACTTTGCTATAATAACTGCAAGGCTTTCACTATATACAGTCCTTTTTCTGAGTTTATACTTGATGTTCATCTTCAAATCCACAGTTGTCGTAAGCATTGTTACACTCTGGAGGACTTGGAGATGACAAATGCGGATGTGGATCTCTGTCCCGTGTCAGTGCCTTTATTATCTTCTGGTTCCAGGATACTCTTTTCTTTATCTCTCCTTTCAGAACTGCACAGATTAACCAGATTGCTAAGAACACAATTAGTAGGATTATCAGACTCTCAAGAATAGATTTGATCCAGGAGCTCACATTCCATCCTAACCCTTCAAAATTTTTATCTACCCAACTTGTGGTCAAATCTTCTCTCTCTTTCTGTGCTTCATGTTCTGTTTGTTTTAATGGATTAATGTTGTGTTCTACATCTGCAGTTCCATTTGGGCTGTGGATGCAGCAGTGATCAATTTGTCCTTTTAGGTACCCGCATACTCCGTGTTCTTTCAACAATAACATATCTAAAGCCAATCTGTTTTGCAGGGTCATTTTAGTTGTGGCTTGTAATTGTACATTTAGCTCTCTAAATCCCTCTTTGGTAACTCTTGCCAATCTTTCTACCTGACCTGTAAGTTTGTACAACATCTTTCTATTGTTATAATTTGCTATTGGAGCAAACAAGGATTCCGGAGCCCACTCAAATTTTACACTGCTGGAGGGTTCCTGCCATCTTTCTTTATCTTCAATTTTGTTTTCCTGAACTTCTCATCTCGTCCTTATTTGCAGAAGTTCATGTTCTCCCTTGAATGGGGACCTTTTCTAAATTGGGCATAAGGTGGGGAGGCCTAAAGTAATTTCTTTTACTTTTTCACCTCCAGGCAAATGTGTTGTCCAGGTGCCATCGCTTGCTGCCCATCCAAATTGGCCTGGACTCTGAATTGTACTTGTGCTACATATTACCTTTTGGATCACTTGTCCTATCTTGTCATTTATTTCACCTTGTTTATGTTTGATTCTTCTGCAGGCACATCCAATTTGCAGAGCTACCACAAGTGGTGGCATTTGTTTTATTTCTTCATCATCAGAAGTACAGTCCTAAGTTTTGTTCCATACCCACCAATTCACTTTGTCTGCCTCCATTCTACTACTGGTTGCAGTGTTCCATACCCCTGGATCTGTTTCATTTTCAGAGCCTTCCCCCTTAATGCACCAAGGGCTATCTGCCATAGATTGGAATTTCTGAAGCACACTCATTGACCATGCACTGTCCCAAGCTTCAGCCCGATCTTTTCCTTCCTGTCCTTCACACTTCCACTTTGATACTGGAATCTCTTTTTTAATAACCTTTGCTATCTTTTCCTAGCACCATCCATAATTCCCTAATCCCCCATACCAGCCTAGTTTTGGTTCATACTTTCCTCCATTTTCATGACAATCCCATCTAGATGAATACTTTGGCTTCACAGCATTTTCAAACACTGTCTTATTTTGGTACTCGTAATCTATTTGCAATACACAGCTCACATTTTCATTTTTATTCTTTTGTATTTCAGGAAATTTTGATGTTATAATTCTTTAATTTATTTGGTCTCCTGCTGCCTTTGGTATTGGCAGACAGGCAGTTATTTTGCTGGTGTTTTGCATGTTGGCAAAATCTTTCATTAATGCAATCATCCCATTTTCTGCCTGAATAGTATTAGAGACTTTTATCACTTGTGTTTCTGGCTGCACCCCCACATCCCTCTTCATTCTAAAATGAAGAGTTGTCAGCTGATCCTTTTGCATTTCACATCCCAAGGTAACATTGATTCCAACTGATGGCCCTAAAGGCCATAAAATAATCACCATTACAGTCACCAGCAACCTAGACATTTGAAACAATCAAACCCGCTTTATCTGCAGCTTTGTTGGCCCTACAGTTTGTGGAGTCCATAGTGCAGGGGAAACGTTCTTCACTCTGGTGTAATGTATGCAGGGATCCAGTCCAGCTCCTTTGACTGCTGTCAAGGTAGTTAACAGTACCTGATAGGGTCCATTCCACCTTTCTTTTAATGGTTCTTCCTTCCAGCTTTTAACGTACACTTCATCTCCCGGGGGGATGTCATGAACTGGATTCTCAAGAGTCAGCGGCCTGTTCCACACAAGGGTGCTCTGAAGTCAAGCTCGAGCTTTTCCAAGAGACAGAACATAATTCTACACCTCTTGCTTCCCTGTAACATGTACATTTGGATTAGGTTCAGGGGATTCATATGGTTTCCCATCCAATATCTCATAAGGACTGACTGACATCCCGCTTCTAGGCTTTATCCGAATCCTCAGCAGTGCTATTGGTAAAGCTTGTGGCTGCTGCAATTTAGCCTCTTGGCATATTTTGCTGATTTGCCTCTTCAATGTCTGATTCATCCTCTCTACCTGTCCACTGGATTGGGGTCTCCATGGTGTATGGAGATGCCAAGCTATTCCCAGTAACCTACTCACCTCCCTCACTACTGTGGCTGTGAAATGTGGGCCCCTATCTGATGATATTCCTAGAGGCACCCCAAATCTTGGAATGGTTTCTTGCAGCAACCACTTGACTGTCTCCTTTGCTTGATTTGTGCGACAGGGAAGAGCTTCTGGCCATTGTGAAAATGTGTCAAGCCCCTACCAATTTGTATCCTCGTGTTCTTGGTAATTCTACAAAATCTACTTGCCAATAATCTCCTGGTTTTCCCTAATTGTGCCTGTCGTCTAGCCACTGGATTGTTCTTTAAGCAAATTTCACATTTTGACATTAATGATTTTGGATTTTTAACATCCATACTGAAATTAAATTTTGTTTTAACAATTTCACCAATGCCTCTGCACTCCAATGACATTTGTTATGTTTAATTTGTAGAATTTCCCTCATTATCGAGGGGGGTACCACTACTTGTCCCTGTGTAGTCACATACCACCCTTCTGAATTCTTCTGTGCATTCAGTGAGCGTCCCAATTTCTCATCTTTTATTGAACATTTTGGTTCTGGAGGTAAATTGAATTGAGATACATTAGTTTTTAAAGGTATCAATGCCATTGAAGTTTGCGCTTCTCGAGCAGCTTGTCGGGCTGTCCAGTCTGCTTTCCGATTTCCCTCATGAATTTTGGAGCTTCCTGATTGGTGAGCTTTGCAGTGCATGATTGCTACTTGCTCAGGCTTTTGTACTGCTTTTATTAATTGCAGGACTGCATCTTGATGTTTAATGTGTGTGTCTTGAGAAGACAGCAGTCCTCTTTCTTTCCACAGTGCTCTGTGTACCTGCACCACTCCAAAAGCATGTTTTGAATCAGTCCAGATATTTACTTTCTTCCCTTCACTCATCTCTAATGCCCTGGTTAAAGCAACCAGTTCTGCTCGTTGGGCAGATGTGTTTGCTGGTAAGGAACAAAGCTGGATTTGAAAGGTTGGCTGTCTTTAGTGTGACGTCATCCTGCTTGGTTCGGATTACCTGGAATTTCATCATCCTGCTTGGAGATAGCCAATGGCCCCCTTTTGTTCTAAAACAGTGGTCACCATGTGTGGCACATAGACATCTGTGTGTCTACCCATCGTGAGTTTCCTGGCTTCTTGGATCAGCATCACGGTGGCTGCAACTGCCCGCAGGCATGAAGGCCATCTGGCACTCACGTTGTCAAGTTGTTTGGAAAAGCAGCCTACCAGCCTTTTCCAGCTTCCCAAATGTTGGGTCAGCACTCCCAGTGCTGGGTGTGATCTTTCATGCATAAACAGGTGAAAATCTTTGGATAAATCAGGCAATCCTAACACCGGAGCTGTTGTCAATGCCTCCTTCAGTCTGAGGAAGGCCTCCTTCTGTGGTTTGCCCCAGGTAAGCGGTTGTGTCTTCTGGGCTTCATACAGGGGTTTTGCAATTAGTCCATAGTCCATGATCCACAGGTGGTACCACTCTGTCATCCCAAGGAAAACTCACAGCTCATGCAGGTTCTGGGGTTCTGGAATGGCACAAATAGCTTGAATACGATTAGTACCCAGCTTACATTGCCCTTGTGAGATTTCACATCCCAGCTAAATCACAGACTGTTGGGCAATTTGTGCCTTTTCTTTAGACACTTTATATCCTCCCATTCCCAGCTGATTTAAAATTTCAATTGTTACCTTTCTGCAGGTTGTTTTCTCTTCTGTAGCTGTCAGTATATCATCAACCTACTGTAACAGCAGGTATTGTTCTCTTGGTACTTGCCCATTCTCAGTCCAAATCTCCAGCTCCTTCGCCAGCTGGCTTCCAAATAGGGTTGGACTGTTCTTGTATCCTTGTGGGAGTCATGTTCAGGTGAGCTGGGTTTTCCTTCCATTGTCTGGATTTTTCCCTTTCAAAGGCAAACAGTTTCCTACTTTCTTTTTCAAGGGGTATGCAGAAAAAGGCATCTTTTAAATCAATTCCAGTAAACCATTTCTATTTCTCTTTCACAGATGTCAACAATGTGCAAGGATTAGCTACCACTGGGTAAATATCTTTAGTTATTCCATTTATTGCTCTCAAATCCTGTACTAGTCTGTACTCACCATTTGGTTTCTTCCCTGGAAATATTGGTGTATTCAATTCTGATTCACATTCTTCTAAAATTTGGTTCTTCAAGAATTTTTCAATAATCTTTACTATTCCTTGCCATGCTTCTGGCTTTATGGGATACTGTTTAACCTGGACACCTTTTGCTCCTTCTTTTCATTCTACATGTACTGGTTGTGTCAACTTATATTTTCCTGGTATGTCTGTTTCCCATACAGAGGGAATTACTGCATCCTCTACTTTCCGAGGCATAGTAGGGACTGGTTTTTCTTTTATCATTAAGATTTGTCCTGTCTTTGATTCAGGTATTTTAATTAAAAGCTCCCCATTTTCAAAAGTTATCACTGCATCAAGTTTTGCTAATCTCATCCTCAAAGTGGAATTGGACACTCAGGCATATCTAAAAATTCATGTGTTAACACTTTGTTTCCAAAGCACAAATCCAGGGGTTGCAGGAATGGTCAATTCTCCTCCTTCCCTGTGGCTCCAACTATTGTTGCTGTTTTGTATCCAGTTTGCCCTTTTAGATCATTTAGCACAGAATATGTAGCCCCTGTATCCACCAGAAATTTTACTTCTTTATCTCCCAATTGTATAGTTACTAAAGGTTCTTGTATTGGTTTTTGTTCTGATTCTAGTCAGCTGCTGTACTCCCCCAGCACCATTAATTTGGAAGCATCTTGATTCTGATTGAACTGATTGCCCTGGTTAAACCGATTTGGGCATTCATTTTTCCAGTGCCCCTCTTGTCTACAATAATCACATTGATTTAACCCCAATCTTGGCAAAACCCATCCCCCTCGTCCTCTGCCAAGTCCGCCCCTCCCCAGTCCACGACCACCTCTGCCGTGACCTCTGAAACCTGGATTCTCTCTTCCTTGGATCACTGCCAAAGGATTTTGCTGCTGCTTTTTACTAGCTTCCTTTTCCCTGTTATTGTATACTTTCCAAGCCACTTCAAGTAATTGATTCAAATTCCTTAAGTCTTCTCCTTCTAACTTCTGCAATTTTCTCCTAATATCATCCTGCGACTGCCAAAGAAAAATGAACACCAGCTCAACATTCGCTTGTTCTGTTTCTGGTTGAAGATCTGTATACTTTCTTGCTGCCTCCTTAAGCCTTTCCAAAAATGCAGCAGGGGATTCTTTCTTTTCCTGTCTTACCTCATACAATTTAGACCAATTCATAACCTTAGGTACAGCATTCCAAACCCCTGTCTGGAGCCACTCTTGATATCTCTTCAGCCTCCGCATGTCCCCAAAGGCATTGGGATCCCACCCTGGATCCTCGGTTGGAAAGTTCTCATCTAAAGTCGCCGTCACCACCCCAGTTCTGAGATCTTCTCTCACCTTCTCCTTGGCTGCTCTAAGCACCATCTCTTTCTCAGCAGAGTCCATTAAATTCTCCACTATTACTTTTATATCATCCCAGTCTGGATTCTGAGTTTTCATAATCATTTTTACCATCCCTGCTACTTTATCAGGATTTTCTCTCTAAGTTCCAGCTGATTGTTTCCAAATTATCAGGTCTGCGGGTGAAAAAGGAACTTCCACAAACACCAGCCCTTCTACTCCTACTCCTTGTCTCAAGGGGGCAATCACAGTCCGCCTTTGTCTGCCCAAATCTTTTCCCATTCTACCCAGAACCGGAGCAAGCTGTGACCGAGTCCGATGGGATACCGGTGTCGCTGATTTATTATCATCACCCCACTACTGCTATCTTCCTCCCCAGCATTTTTAACATTTCCTTGTATCACAGGTAGATTTTTATCATCTCCTGGAGAAGAAGGATCAGGTGAAGGCGGTAGAGGAGGATAAAGAGGGCAAGGTGAAGTGGGATTAGGCGAGATAGGGTTAGGTGAAATAGGATTGGGTGAAGCGGAGGCAGACAAAACAAAATCGGGTTCTTTTGGTTCTGCTGAAACCACTTGTAAATCAACATCCATCTCTTTTCCCCAACACAAACTTTCTTTTAATGCCAGGTGCTCTAAAGAACTTTTTCCTTTTACACAAAGCTCACATTTATCACTCACACGTGCCTTAACTGCCATCAATCCACACTCAGCCTGCCATTCTGGCTTGTCTCGCAAATAGAAAAACAAATCAACGTATGGAACTTCATCCCACTTTCCCTCTGGCTTACAGAACAACATCAACTGTAAAATGGTGTTATACTGCAAAGATCCATTTCTCGGCCACTTTTCCCCACAGTCCAGGTCATATCCTGGCCACCATGTATTACAATAATCAATCAACTTTACATAAATCTTGCCCAAAGTTTCCCTGTTTCCAATGTGCTAATAAGCACCCCAAAGGAGAAGTACGTGGTATGGGGGCATTGCCACCTCAAATCCCTTTAAGCTTCTCCATGTTACAGTTACAATGCACCACACACCACTGCTGCCCAACCTGCAACGCTTTCACACTTGTCTGACAGACGGCGCCTGGGCAATACCAGGAATTCCTCCAGCCCAACCGTGCAAAGCTTTCGCTGCGTCTTCTCGGCAGGCACCAGAGCAGAGCGAAAAGCACCTTACCTCTCTCAGAGGGATGTTGTGAGCGGCGGGGACGGTCGCGGCCGGATGGGCTTCTGGAGAATTCGTGGCCCTGTTAATTGTTTGTTCTTCTGGAAGTTCAGGAATGTGTTGGGACTTGGTCTGAGCAGCAGTCCTTGACAATTAGTAACATTTTTTATAATTGGTGATTTCTCCCATTGTTTCCTTATGTACAAGTCCCTGGCCCTATCTCCAAGCAGATTCACTCATTGCCTCTGTTTTTTCTTCCTGGGTGTTCTTTGGTTTTGGGATTGCTCTCAGTGCCCTCATTCTCTGTCCTTTTGTAGCCCTTTGTGGCTCAGGAGGCCTGGCTGCCACCTGCATCCCCTTGCTCAGCTGCTGAATGAGCTGCACTCAGCAAGGTGTGGTGCATGGTAAAAAGATGAGAGTTGCTGTAGCACATGAGAGGAGAAACAGCATTTGTTTAACCCATGGTCTGCCAGGGAAGCACAAAACCGTGTCCCATTCCCATCCTTTCCACGTTTGGACAAGTACATGAGCTGCTTTGCTATTTCCTTTTTTATCTGTTTCTGCACCTTTTCCTTGCTGATCTGTTTGCCATCAGCAGTTTGAATCATTTAACTTTCCCCAAACCTCTCCTTTTCTCCTAAAAGGTAATCTGACCCCAACCCATAGTGAAATGTTGTGTTCCTCATCTGAGTGGATTGGTTGGGGGGAAGGTCAGGGGCTGGAGCTGTCTGGTTGGGTGTTATTTCAAGGACATCCTGTAATCTAATTATGCCATTGAAATGAGAAATGGTTTCTCTGGTATCTGATATGAATTCATCAGGGTTCCCAGGGTCTGGTCCATGGTGTTACAGGATTTGTTCTGGTGGCTGTTCATCTTTTCCCCATTTCTGGGTGCTCCCTCCAGCCAGGGCTGCATCAATTGTCAGCTTTTCTATAATTAAATCATCGCATACTTGGATTCCAAACTGATTTTTCTCAAATTGTAGTAGCAGAAAACCCCAATGGTCTGATACACCCTATATAACATAGATAGTGGCAGCACAAGTTGGAGTGGGGACAGGGATGATTCCCCTCACTTGTTTTAGTGAAGTTTTCACAACATTCTCCATTTTCTGTTTTCCTTTGCAACCAATTTGTGTTGCAGAGTCAGATATCCTCACAATGGGCTCTGCCTTTAGCTGTGCAAATTCCATCTGTGCAAGCAGGCAGAGCTTGGGCTGAGGGGCAGAGAGAATCAGCCCAATTCCTCCTGCAGGCAGGAAGCCCCTGGTCCATTGTGCAGGCTTTGGGGCATCAGTGTTAATTTGCATTTCTAAAGCTCCTCTCCTGGCTGCCTGAAACAAAGCTTCTCTTCCTAGGCAGACATCCCGTGACTCACACGTGTCCTCCACAGAATCTGCAATTTTTTTTTTTAACAATATTTCATTAACTGTTTATGTGTTAAAGCACCAACTTTAAAGCTCTTCTAGTTTTCAAAGTGGAGCTTAAAGGTGAACATTGAAAAACTCATACCATCATTTTGTTATCACTAAGAGTCACGTACAAATATAAAACAAAAATGAGAAAGCAATCAAGTGTTTTCTTTTTCTTCTCCTAGGACTAAAAACTGATTCTCACACCACTGGCCCAAACAGAACTGACAATACTGAAGTATAATTATTACAAAAAATTATTCTACCGGTGTAATCTTTTCACTGAAACTGTGAAAAGCAAAAACTCTTCAACAATGTCTTTAGAGAAATAAGGCGTTACTTGATTCTGGCCAGGATGTGCAACAGGAATAATTTCATGCACACTTAGGCTGGGTGTGCAGAGAAAATCATTCCATTGCACATGAGTTTGACTAGATTTTTATAAATTCATACAGTCTGACCCCATAGAAATCCCTTGGTTTAATGTTCATTGGTTTGAAGGTGTGGAGGTGTTAGGATTTGGTTTCCTGTTGCACCGGGATTTCTGTGCCTGTGATGTGAATTAGGTGGGCACTCCTGGATTTCCTGCTCAGCCTTTTCCAGACCAGGTGTCTCCAGCTGTGCCTGGGGCAGTGTCTGGGGTAGATGTTGGTTGATGTTTGCTGCTGGGTGTTGATGTTTTGTTGATGGTCGTTATCTGGGAATCTTTTGGGCTATTCCCAATCTGTTGTGATGTATATTTCATCTCTGCTGAGTGGTGGAACATCCCTTAAAAGACACCTTTAAATTTCCTTTCCCCAAGGCAAATGCAAACCATGTCCCTTTAGAGAAATAAGATTTTAAGCTATTTTAAAGTTGGTCTATTTTGGCAGCAGCTAATGCCAGGCAGGGCAGAGTGTGAGTGTAATTGAGAGGCAGAGTGGAATTGTCCCGGTGCCTTCCCCAGCAGCTGTGGCGAGGGCAGGCACAGAAAGGGCTGAAGCTGCAAGAGTGAGAGCAAGGATTGTCCCGCAGTGGCTGGAGATGGCAAAGGAGGGTGGCCAGGCCGAGGATTTGAGCAGAGGATCTGTGGGCAGGCCCAGGGGCTTCCCCCGCTGGGGAGCCCTGGCTGCTGCTGCGTTGCCTTCAGTGCAGGCTCAGGGGTGGCCTGTTTAATATTCCCTTGCAATTCAGATTTCTGAGTCTGGAAGAGCCATGGCTGGGGCATCACTCATTTTTTTCATTTTGTTAAGTTTTTTTCTCTTTCTTATGTCCACCCCATAACACTGAGACTATCTGGGGCTAAAAAAGTCACAGAATGTTCTGGCTAGAAGCGAGAATCCTCAACCCTGCTCGTGCAATTCCCTGTTAATTGTAAGAATTGCACCAGCTGCATTTTAGTCCTGGGAAACATTATTTCTTAGTTTCCCTGGACTCTCTGAGAGTCAATACACCACAGGCCTTCAGTCAAAATAGGTCCCAAATATTTAACCATTTTCTCTACTGTTTGCCCTTTCTTTTTTTTCAGATACTCAAAACTGCTTTTTTGCCTGAAAATGAAGCCATTTCACAGAGGCTTCCTCTACCTCTTCTTCTTTTTCTGACTGGATCAAGTCATCCACATCCTGCATTAAGCCAGTCCCTGGGGGTGAGGTCAATTCCTTTGATATTTCCTGCAAGGCTTGCCCCAATCAGGCCAGTGCTTCCGTGCATCCCTGCAGAAGGACCGTCCATGTCTTGAGCATTTTCCCTTCTACCTCTTGTTGCCAGCCCAAGGCAGAATTCTGTTTGCATCCTCTGGAAGTGGGCAGATCCCCAGAAAGCATCTTTTGCATCAAGTTCTGAATGGCAGCAGTGTGAGGAGGGCCCCTGGTTCAGGCTGGTGTAAGGATCTGAGAGTGTGGGGTGCCTCGGTTTCATCATCTCATTTCTTCTTCTTGGGTCCTGCAGCATTCTGTGGATTCCATTGGATTTCTTGTTTGGCAGGATAGGAGCATTCTAGGGAGCCATCCCTGGCTCCCCAAGCCGTGCCTTGAGCAGGACTCAGAGACAGGCTGTGAGCCCTTCCTTCCCTCCCTTGGAACAGGGGATTGCTTTTCAACACCTCTTGTCCTAGTTGCTTGAGGGAAGTTTGGAGAGGCTCCATATCTAATTTTGCCAATTTCCCTGGTGCTGCCCACACTTGTGGGTTCACTTCAGCCTAGGCTGTGCCAGACATTTGACCCAGAGGTACAACAGAACCAGCCTCTGTATCACCTTTTGCAACATTAATTTGCATTCCCAGTGTAGCCATCAAATCCCTTCCCAGTATATTACAATCACAATTGTGAGCAAATAAAAGCTCCTGCATTTTAAACCCATCCCCCACATCTGCTAATAGTGGCTGAATAAAACTTGCTCATTCATCTTTCCCATTTAGTGCCTTAATAATTAATATATTCCCTAACACCTTTAGGTGTAAGATTCCGAGTGGATGGAGAGGCCCCTGTGTCCATCAGGAAAGGTCTCCTCTGGATCCAGAGCCACCCTGGATGTTCCCAAGGGCTGCAGTGTGGTGGGTCCCTGGTGGAATGGGAGCTGTGAGAGCGCTAAGAATCCGTGTCCATCAAGGGCTGGACTTGCTGGTGCTGAGGGTGCTCCTGTCTGTGCTTGCAGTGTCCTTGTGCCCTGCAGCTGGAAGGCTGATTCCTTGCCAGGGGCTGTTTGGGTGGGCTGTCCCCTGGCCAGGAGGGCAATGCCTGTGCCAGGTGCTTGTGGCCGAGGGTGTCCCCTGGGTGCTGGGGCCCCCTTGGGCCCTGGGCTTGATCCCTCAGGGGCTGTAGGAAGTGTGCCATGGCCTTTGCCTTCAGCTTGGCCTTTTGCTCATCCCTTGCTGCATTCAGCTGCTGAGCCTTTGTGAGCAAGTGCTGCAGGGGCTTCTTGTGGCCCTGCTGCAGCCCCCCTCAGTGCCTGTGGGTGCTCATCGTGTGGCAGCTGCTGAGCTTTCTGCAAAATCCTTCCTTTCTCCAGGGACCCAGCACAAAATGCTTAGAAGATCATGTGGATCCTTGCAGGTGTAATCCCCATTTCTGAGCTGTTCCTTCCTGGTGCTGGCTGTGCTGAGGCTCCCCTCCCCAGCCCGTATCCCAGAGCCGGTCCCTGTCCTGCCGCAGTGTCCAAAGGCGGCCCCCCCGGCGGGCAGGGCCGGCAGCTCCACGGGGCCGGGCAGCGGCCGGGGCGTCCCGCAGCCTCCTGGGGGCCGGGGGCCACTGCCGGCCCTGCCCGGGGGGTGCTGGGGTCAGGCAGCGCCCGGCGCTGAGCCCCGGCTGCCCCACAGCCCCGGCCCGGCCCCACAGCTCCCCACAGGCCCCCAGCCCGTGCTCCCGGTGCCGCAGCTCTGCGCCCGCTCCTGCCGCTCCCAGCTCAGAGAAACCCCCTGAAATCCTGACCTCCTTCTTTTCCTGTCCTGGAACACTGGGATACAAAGGATCTGAGTCAGCTGGGAAAATCTGAGGATAAGACCCTTCCGAAAAACATCCCAACCCTCAGTATTTTTTTCTCTTCCTCCTCTTTTCCATCATCCTATTTCTTACCCCATAGATTCCTCCTGCTGCTTCTTCCCTTAAGCACATTCCTGCACACTCCCCTTCAGCCAGTCCCTTCCCAGCACACCAACACCATCCATCCCCTGTTGTCTAAATCCCTTCTGGACTTCCCTTATTGCCTTGCTGGGTGTCCATGTCCTTAATTCCCTCTGGGAGAATGTGCAAACGACCTCCACATGCTCCCAAGGGACCCTTGAGAGATATTTTGGAATCCTCATCCCTTTGGCTGGGACCCCATTGTGGCTTTCCCTTTTCTCCCCTCCCTGGGTGCCCTGCCATGTTTACTCCCCGAAGATGCCACTGTAGTCACTGCTGAGATTTTCAGTGCTCTCTCCCTGCCAACTCTTGAGAGCCCCCCTGATCCGTCCCTCGTCTGTCTCCTGCTCACTCTCGGGTACCCAATCAATCCCCGGTGCCGCCGCCAGCCGAGGGAGCCGATCCCCCAAACTGGGTGAGGCACCTTCAGCTGCACTCAGTGCCCGCCGGCCCGGACGGTGGAAGGAATTGCGGAGGAGCCCCAATGTGTGTGGAAAAATTGACATCCCCAGAGGTTTCTGTCCACAAGGAAGAAAGAGGAGTCCTGTAAAAGTAATTTCATTTATAAAAAAGGGAGAGGCCATGGGACAATTTCCATGGTGTCTCTCCTGTTTTTGGCAGACACAGCCTCCTTTTCATCCTAATTTTCTTGGTCACATCTCCCTCTCCCTTTCCCCATTGGCTGAAGTACTGGAGAGGTACAGACTTCCCAATGCACCTCCTACATACCCCCTTGATATGCACCCCACTTTTGTATAGCTAATGATATTGATGGCTGCGTTAAGTCTTTGTTGTTCTTCTGGAAGTTGATGAATTTAGCAGGAGCTTGGCTGAGCAGCAGTCTGTGTCATCAATTAATAACATTTTGTGCAGCTGATGGCTCCTCCTGTCACTTCCTTATGTCCACGTCCCTGGCCCTATGTGCAATGAGGTTGACGGGATCAGTTTGTAAAGAGCCTTTGTCGTTGTTCCTTTGCTGGGGTTCCCCCGTTTTGGGGCCATCCCCCCTGGAGCAGGGTGTCCCCCCTTGGTGCAGGCGCAGGGCTCAGGCAGGGCTGAGGCAATCAGAGCGCGCGGCGCTGATGACTCATCAGTGTCCAGGCAGAGCCGCAGCTGCCAGCGTTCCCCAGCTGGAGCCCAGCTGCGCCCCTCCCCCCCGGGCCTTGGCGCCCCCCTTGAGGGGAATTTGGGGAGGTGGGAGGGGGGAGCGCCAAGGCCGGGCCCCCCCGCGCTGTGGTGGCGGGAGCGGCTGCAGTGGGGAGCGAGTGCGGGCGGAAGCGGCCGAGAGCCCAGCGCTGCCCCAGGCCGAGCTGGCCCAGCTCCATCCGTGCCCCTGCGGTGGGATGCTGTGGGAGTGGGGGGGAAGAGGGAGGCGGCAGTGGGTGCTGGGCCTGGGGGCAGGAGGAGAAGGGAAGGAGAAGCAGGCGTGAAGAGCAAAATGTTCAAAGGATGCACTTGGTAGGAGAAGGTGGGATTGTGCAGGAGGAGAAATAGGAGGAAGAGGAGTGTGAGGAAGAGTAGGGCCACAAGAGGAGGAGGAGGAGCAGGAAGAGGAAGCAGGACAAGGTTCCACCCTCCCTGTATGTGCAGTCCCAGGAGTGTTGCCCTGCCCACAGTCAGCAGGTGACTGGGGAGGGGGATCCGCAGTTTTCTCAGTCTGAATCTTGGTGTTTCTGAGCTTTATTGGGCTAAATGTTGGTGCTTTGTCTTTTTCAGGGGCTAAATCTATCTCTTCTGCAGGGGGTTTTGCCTGAATTTGGTGTTTGGGTAGTTTTTCATCTTTGTTTTGATGTTTGGAGGATGTTTGGGCTGAATCTTGGTGTTTTGGTTTGTTACAGACACAAGATGCCCAGTGACTTTCTGAGATGACCTTGGGCAAGGAGGAACCCCCAGCCCAAAGCACCCTCCTCTCTTTTTTTCCTCCTAATCCGGAATTTTCATTCCCAAACTCGGTCCAGATGGAAGAGGAGGAGAAAAAGCCCCAGAGATGCCGCACCAGGCAGGGCTGCAAACCCAGCCCAGTGAGCTGCAAGGAGGAAAGATCCCCCCAGTGCCAGGAACACGGCCAGAGATCCAGCCAGAGCTCAGAGCTGGAGGAGAAGCCCCACAAGTGCTTGGAATGTGGGAAGGGCTTCAGAAAGAGCTCCCACCTGATCCATCACCAGGTGATTCATACTGGGGAAAAGCCCTACGAGTGTGGGGAATGTGGGAAGAGCTTCAACCACTGCTCCAGCCTGTGGAAACACCAGAGGATCCACACTGGGGAACGACCCTATGAGTGTGGGAAATGTGGGAAGAGCTTCAGAGAGATCTCCGACCTGATGAGACACCAGGTGATCCACACAGGGGAACGGCCCTACACCTGCTTGGAATGTGGGAAGAGCTTTGGGCGGAGCTCCACCCTGAGTGCACACCAGCGCATCCACACTGGGGAGAGGCCCTACGAGTGTCCTGAGTGTGGGAAGAGGTTTCAGCGCAGCTTCCATGTCCTCCTACATGAGCGGATTCACACAGAGGAGAGGCCCTTCCGCTGCCCCGACTGTGGGAAGGGCTTCAACCGCAATGGTAACCTCACCGTCCACCGGCGCATCCACACTGGGGAGAGGCCCTACGAGTGTCCCCAGTGTGGGAAGAGCTTCTCACAGAGCTCAGCCTTGACCCGACACCAACGGAGTCACCAGTAAGGGAAGCCCTGCGAGTGCCCCGAGTGCGGGAAGAGCTTCGTGCGCTGCTCCAGCTCCATCCCCCATGGGAGGATCGGCGTTGGATGATCTCCAGTGACCCCCGTTGGGCAGAGCCCTGGTGATCCGTGGTCCTGGTGATCCGTGTTGGGAAGACACCTGGCTGGGAGGCTCCACATCTTCCTGGCTCCCTGTGGGCACCTGGATGAAATCAGGGGAATGAAAATCCAACAGGATACAGAATGACAATGGGAATTGTTGACTTTATATCCTCCAGAACCTTTTGCCCCTGCTTCAGGAGCTGTGTGGGCAGAGAAAAGGGGATGACACCGGGCTTGGGGGGCCCTGAGGGGAGTACACACGCTCTCTGGAAGAGAGGACACCACCCCCGGGACCCCCCCCTCACCTTCCTGCACAGGTAGAAGCCAAGCCCCATCTCTAGGAAGATGAAGCCCAACACGGAGACTCCAATCCCCATCAGCATCTTGCTGTGGGCAGCGTTTTACGGCATCCCTGGGGGGTCTACAGGGTTCAGGACCCCCAAAACTTCTCACAGACCTCCCAAGCCCCTCCAAGGACCCTTCCAATATCTCCCAGCCCTCCCAGGACCCTCTGAAACCTCCTTTGCAGTCACTGATTTTAAAAAATCAGGTATTTTAGAAAAATTGGAGATCTTAGCTAGAGATAGGCCTTGCTGGAACTAGTTAGAGTTAATGATTGAGTGAGAAGCAGGATTTGAGATAATGAATCTCGGACTTAGGTAAAAAATTCCTTTTCATTGTATGTTTGTTCAGCTGTGCTTATAATGAGAAAAGAGAAACTGATCAACGGGTTCAGGAAGATCACAGACCTCACATCTGGAAACCCATTTCAAAGTCACAAAGGAGGAAACTGGAGTTGTACCAAATGTCATTTGTAATGTCAACCATTGTAAAGGTAGAAAGGTGAGAATGAGGAAGAGCAGTTTTCCTTCATCTCTTGATGACCCCTCCTCACCAAAACGACCCTCTCCTCAAATTAGGGAGCCCACCACGCAGGCATAATGACTTTTTAAACTCATTACCATGAATTTTAATCCAAAGTGGAGCATGGGAGGTGTTAGCATTATGAATATGTATTAGTATTAATATGTATTAGTATTTTGGATATTTAAGACTTTTGTAAATAAATAGACACTGGAATCTTTTGTCAACTTGCAGTGTGTATTAAGGGGTGACTCCTGCACTCGCCCAGTGCTGTGATTAAACATCCACTTTGTAACTTTAAACTGTTGGAGAGGTTTTTTGTCCAATTACAGATTGATATTGATACTGAATCAATATCACAATTTTTTTGTTAAATCACTCCCAGTCTCTTCCCAGCCTCCCCAGGACCCACCAAAGCCCCTCCTGTTCCTCTCAGGATCCCACAGCCCCCTCCCAATTTCTCCCCACTGCCCCAGGACCCCCAAACCCTCTCCCAGTCCCTTCCCAGCCCCACCAGGACTCCTCAAGACCCTTCCCAGTCTTTTCCCAGCACAACCAACCTCATCCCAATCCCTGCTTTCCAATGCCCAATCTCCTTCCAGCTCCTCCAGGCTCACTCAAATCCCTCCCAGTGACACCCAGCACCCCCAAACTCCCTCCCAGAGTCCACCAGGACCCCCAGAACCCCATCCCACCCTCCCCAACATCCTTTAATTCCCTTCCCAGCCATCCTAAGTACCTCAATCCCTTCCCCAGTTTAAACCAGGCCATCTCAAACTCCCTCCCAGTTCCTCCCAGCACACCCCAATCTCCCTCCCAGCCCCCGCAGTGCCTCCCCCGCTGCCCCCGGCGCTGTGGGGGCCGGGCCGTGCCCCAGTGCCGGCTCAGGGGGTGCTCCAGGCTGACGTGCTCCACCTGGCAGCTGGAGCTGAGCCCGCATTGCCGGGGGCGGTTTCCAGCAGCACCAGGAGCTGCTGGCTCCAGTCCCCGCTGGGGAGCACGGCAGTGGCCAGCACGTGGCCCGAGAGCTGCTGCTGGCCCTGGGAGCAGCTCAGCTGGATGTGGGCAGGGGAGAAATCCATCAGGGAGCAGAGCAGGCGGCCGGGGCCGGGCTGGGAGCTCCAGGGCACCAGCGAGATGGACACGGTGGGGACATTGGGAGAGAGTGGAGAGGAATGGTGTAGCATTGAGAGAGACGGGGAATGGACTGGGAGGGACTGGGGTGGCACTGAAAGAGATGAGAGTGGATACTGGGACACTGGAAGAGAGTGTGGAGGTCTGGGAATGAACTCGGAAGAGACTCGGAATAGCCAAAAAGGAGTGGGAGGGACTCTGGGGCCTCAGGGCGGGACTGTGGTGGCACTGGGAGGGACTGTGGTGGCACTGGGAGGGACTGGGAATGAAGTGCGCGGCACTGGGAGGCCGAGTCCAGCGCGGGGCTCTCGGCTCTGTGGATCTGCCCGGCAACTGATGAGTCATCAGAGAAACGCGCTCTGATTGGCTGAGGGGCGGCAGATCCACCGAGACGCGAAATGGACCCGGGTGTCATTTGGGGTGACTGGGATGGACTGGGAGAGGCTGGGATGGTCTGGGAGAGCCACGGGAGCCATTGGGAGGCCCCGGGGATAGGCAGAAGGAAGGCTGAGGGCTCTGGGGTGATTCCCAGGGAGGGTTGGAAGGACACGGCCGGGCCCCTCTCTGTGCCCCACGAGCAGCGGCCCGGACAGAAAAGTTCAGGAGCGGGAGGAGGTATTTCTCAAGATTAATTTTAATCCTCATTCTCCTGTTCTGATTTGCACAGTCCTAAGTTCAGTTCATTTCCCCATGTCGGGCTGTTGTGCCCCTGATGGTGATCCCTGACTGACCTCTCCCTGTCCTTGTCCCGACCCACGAGGACTTGGATTTGGTTCAGTTCAGTGGAATTCATGGTGATTTGGGGGGAGCTGGAGCAAAGCAGCTGGAAAGCACAGTGGGCTTGACAGGGACTGAACCAGGGTAGGAGTTGGGGCTGCCTCGAGTGAGCTCCCACAGTGTGAACCTTTGTGGGGTCTTTCTAATGGAATTTTGTTGAATTTTTACATTCATTATTAAAAAGCAGAGTCAGAAGTGGAGCTCTGCTTTCAGCTTGAAATGAGGGGATGGAACGTGGGCACTGGGACTTCTGTAACCTCAAGTTGTTCCTTGATACTGGACACTTTAGCTTTGGCAATCTGAAGCCCTTCAGCAGCAATGGCTCTGCCACCCCCTGGTTTCTGGCTCAGACCCAGCTCGGAGCTTGGACAAGGTCTGGGCTTTGTCCTCTTGAGCTTCGGGAGCCTCCCGGGAAGCACCAGCCCTCCCCAGCCCACCCTTGGTAGGACTTTTTCTTTTCTCTCTGCTGACGATTTTATCCCCAAAACTGCCGTGGGAACGTTGTATCCAAGCACATCCTCCAGCTCTGCACTTTCCTTCTGTGAATTCCCTGTGCAGGGAATGTGTCTGTGCTTTTCCCTGCTCTGTTCACTGACAAACAAACCTGAGCCCGTGGGACTGTCAGAGCTCCTTCATGCAATGAAATCAGGTTGTGTTGATCATGGCCTGTTCTGGAGGAGCTTTTCTTGGTGTGTCTTGTGCTGCTGGAAATGACACAAGAGCCAGGAGGGAACAGAAGCTGCTGCTGCCCGTTGGCTCAGGGCCAGGGAACCAAGTTGTGCTCCCGTGCAGTTGGGCCCTGCTGGAAGCAGAGCCGCCTTTCCCTTGAGCAGCTCAAGCTTGTGACAGCTCCAAACAGGAAACCTCAGCAGAAAACTCTTCCTCCAAACTCAGCTGCTTTCCCTCCTGCAGCTGTTTGGGAAAGAGCCTCAAAGCACAGACTCTGCTGGGAGCCATTGGTGCATTTCCTCCCTCCCGGCAGCAGCAGCTCCTGAGCCCTTCACGGGCTCCTGTCCCTTCACAAACCCTTCAGCTCCCTTTGAACTCTCAGCAGTCACTAACATATGCATTTCTTTCATATTTAAGCTGCATTTAAACTTCTCTTTTTCTCTCCTCTCTATCTTTTTAATCTCCTCTTTATCTCCTTCAATCCCGTCAGCACCAGTAGGATGGGGATGGAGTCTTGGGGTGGGTGTGGGATGAACTGAGGATCCAGCAGAGAAGGGCAAGGCAGAGGGGAGAGGACTCAGCCAACCCTTCTCCTGCTCTCTCCTCCCCCAGGGTGCAGCTAAAGCAAGTCAGACTGGAAAGGATCCCACAAATGCTGTGTTCTCCTCCCTCTGAGCTTGGCTGGGGATCCTCAGCTTCAGCCTGGTGCAGTGGCTGAGATTCGCTAATTTGAGTTTTTTGGCTAATGCACTAAATAATGTGGTGGGTTTAGCGCTGGCTGAAATCTCCAGGGCACTTACTTATTTCTCACTGCGAGATATGGATTAGGAGAAGAACAAAACAGGCTTAAAACTTAGAAGCAATAAAGAAACTTTATCAACCGGAGTACAAGAATAAGAAACCAGAATTAAACTTTCAGAACACCTTTCCTTTCCTGAATAACTTTTTTTTGTTTTATCTGACATTGTCGAGATAAAACTTGTGATTTTAAAACAGTATTAATTATGCAATAGTTTTTATTAGATTTTGTTATGTCATGGAGACTTTTTTACAAGGAACAGGTTTTTTGTGGTTTTTTATTTTTACAAATAGCAGCCGCCAGGGAAGAAATTTTGCTATTGTGACGTTTTTCTCATTTTTACAGCCCTCTGAGAGGTGTTTCTATGGGTTATGAATTCATGGGGTATTATTTTAAGGATGAGTTGTTTGAAGGCAAATGTTTTCTTCATCTATTTTTGTGATCATCTCTGGGAACAGAAGTTTTCTTCTTCTCTCCCTGGGGGAAAAGGTTTTTTATTGTTTTTATTTATTTTTCTGTTCAAACTTTTTATGGGATTGCAGTTATTTTAACATTTGGTTGGTTTCATTAATGGATGTTTTTGTTTAGATTTACAGTTTGAATATTTTTTTATACTTTTTTCATTAATCAAAGGAGATATTTTCATACATCATTGTTTATTTCTCTGGCTTTACTAAAAGAATATTTTCGTTTTAATTTACATTTTTTCATTTTTTTTCTATCAGAGGTTTGACTTTTTTTTTACTGACTTTGATGTTTTTATGTTGTTTTTTTGCGTGTTGTTACTCTGTCCTTTTCTGTCCCTGTAGAGATGAACAAGGTTTGTAGGTCTCATCTGTGCATTGAAAGGGTTAATATCTTGCCCAGGCCTGTGGCTGGTTACTCGCTCTGTGCTGGGGCAGCTGCCGGAGCTGTTCCTGCTGGATGATTTTCCCGTGGCTGCACTGGGATCTCAGCAGCCAGGCCAGCACTCAGAGGCCGCTTCCGCTCCCCCTGCCCGGCAGCTTCTGCAGAAACTCAGTGGCAGCAGAATTTCAGCCGAGCCGGGGGCTGGCCCGGCCCGGCAGCGCCGCTGGAAGGGGCTGGGCGGGTTCCCCGGGAAGGGCTCGGCCCCCCGGGAACGGGACCCAGAGGGATTCCCGGGAGGGGCCAGCGCTGCAGCAGAGCCCGGCCCGGCCCCGCCAGGGCCCAACAGGGGCCGGATCCCCGTTACCTGCTCAGGGACAGAAGAAAAACAGAAAGAGGTTCCCAGGCTTGGGTTTTTGAAATGTGGTACTCACACAAGCAGATCTAATTTTGAATGGTAAAAAATGTTGTCAGTTCTCAGAATGAGCCAAATATTCTCACCCTGCAGAATCTCAATAAGAAGAACCTAAAGCACAGTGGATATCCTGCTGCAGTTTGGTGGTTTTTTTCATTCCTACATAGTCTACATAATGTTTGAAATAAGTAGTGTTATAAATGACTTTCAAATTTCCAAACAATCAATCTAATTAATTGATAAAATACTTTAATAAATTAGAAACAAAATAAAAAAAGAATACAATTTAGTAAAAGAATACAATTTAGTAAGAAAGATACAATTTAGTAAATATATTCAGGTATATCTATTTCTATATATATGTGCTGTTGAAGAATGGCTCGCTTCTCGAGGCCATAGCTCCTTGGAAGGCCTGCACAACCCTGACTTTGAGCTAGCGTAAGTCCTTGGAAAAATATTGTATCAAAGAAATGAAGAAGACTAAGTGTTAATAAGACAATGAAGAATAAGAATTTAGGATGAGAAATCTGCTAAATGTATCTTAATAAGCTTTACTAAAAGGTATCTTATAGAGCTCGGGTGTTATGAGCTGGTCCAATAGAAATGTAGAAATTAATGTGTGAAAAACAGCAATTATTCAATCATAGTAGAATACAGATGGCATGTTAGCTTTTCAAAATACTATAAAAATGTAGCTAAGATTGTAATAAATTTGGAACAAGCTGCTAACTCACACTGGGTCGTCTCTTGATTCCCGAACCCGTCTCCTACATTTTGTCACCCAAAACAGGGACCCAGGGATTACAAATAAAGCCAGCACGCTGCCTGAGGACCTTGTCAAGAGGCTCAGTATTGCAGAAATGCAGTAAAAGAATCCAGTGGATTCTGGAATAAGGAGAGAAGGCGATTCGGCACAAAGCGCCTGGAGAGGTTGAGAGGATCTGACGGCCGTCCTCCGAAGTGCCGGTAGCAGCGCTATCTCGGGAAATGGAGAGAGAAGCGGCATTATCCCTGCTGGCAGAATTTCTCGCTAAGTGAGAGCCCAGTGTAAGCACAAAAAAACTCCAAGAGCTATGTAAATGGGCAAAAGAGAAGGGATTTATGCAAGATTCCATGGAAATCTTTAACCAAACAGAGTGGCAAAAAATTGGAGATGCCTTATGGGATGCCACTATTGATGGCAGTAAATCTGCTAGAGACCTTGCTACCACTTGGAGAGAAATTATTCATGCGCTAAATCAATACCAAGCTGAAAAACATATGGCACTAGCTGCACAGAAAATGTTAGGAGGGGAAGATATAGAAGTGTCAGCAAAATCAAGTTCTCATTTATTCACTGACCCTAGTCCTGCAAAAGGTATTAAAGTGCCTGTCAAAAGAAGTGCAAAAGAAATTGCCAATCAAGAGACAGGACTGACCTCAGTAACTCCGAATGCATCCCCCTTATCTCCTGTGAACAAACAACACAACACAGAAACAGGAGGCAAAGACTGTACAATTTCCCAATTCCGTACAACTAGTGCAAAAAACTCTGGGGATGAAAGCTCAGCTGACAAAGCTGACGGAACACCCTCTGATATTACAGTTCCAAAACATAAGAGGCCATCAAGAAAAAGTAATCAAGAAAATGAGCAATCTAAATCCTCATGGAAGGCAGCCAGTAGGTGACATGATAATTACCACTTCAGGGGGAATGCAGATACGACCAGTTGAATCTCACAGTCGCTGGTCTGCAGTAATCAGGGATGCTATTTTAGAAGGACAATGGGAAGCTGCAGCTGCCTGTTCTTCACATGCCTATCCAGTACAGCAAGGAACTCTTGCTAATGGCCAGCCTGGAGCACAATATACACCTTTTGAATGGAAATTAATGCAGCAATTACGAAATACAGTTACTCAGTATGGACTACATTCAGAGCCCTCTAAGCAAATGATTAATTATATTTTTGCATCTAATGTTTTGTCACCTGACGATTGTATGGCCATAGCAAAACTATTACTCACTCCCTCACAGTATGTATTGTGGGAGCAAGAATGGGAATCTGGCTGTAAGAGAATTATAAATACACCACAACAGCCAATTGATCCTCTTCATGGTGCCACTATCGATATGTTAATGGGCAAAGGTATCTATGCATCAGCGGCACAGCAATTACAATTTCCAGCAGATTTGCATAATGCATCTGCTGAGGAAGCAAAGCAAGCCCTGTGGAGGATTCCAGCTGATAAAAGAGCACCAAGCTACACCACTATCAAACAGGGAATGAATGAGTCTTTTGACTCTTTTATTAACAGACTTGTCATTTCACTCGATCAGGCAACAGACCTAACTCCTGAAGTACGAGAACAATTAACAAGGACTTTTGCACTTGAGAATGCAAATCCAAAAGCTAAAATGATACTAGCTACTCTCCCAGGCACAGCTGACTTGGGAACAATGTTAGAACACATGGCCAATGCAGTGTATCAACAGCAAGCTGCTTTTATGTCAGAGGCTGTAGCTAGTGCTGTGAAAACACAAAATGAAACAATGTTAAATGTAATAACCACCCAAACCCAAGCTTTTGCTGCGGCTTTAAAACCTCTTGTAAAAGGAGGACGCTCCTGACCGACAAATGTTTGCTTTCGGTGTGGAAAAACTGGGCATTTACAAAAGCAATGTGTAGGCAATGTAAGGTGTAATAATTGCCAATCTAATACTCATGCTACCATGAGTATTAGATTGATGCCTACCATGACTGCGAAAGGCAGTCGCGTGCGGATAACAGCAACTGCCCCTGAGACCCAGAGTTATGCCCTGCAACCACAGGAAGCCTGGGAATCGACTTGGAAACAGCAGTAGGAGTTACCCTTATAGACAATCAGCCGCAAAAGATACCTACAACTTTCAAAGGTCCAATTCATTCCTCTAAACACGATGTAGGAGCATTATTGCTAGGACGTTCATCGGCAGGCTTAAAAGGTATCTTGGTGATACCAGGACTCATTGATGCAGATTACACGGGAGTTATTCAAATTGTTGCATATACACTGCATCCGCCTTTGTTTATACCTCAAGGCAGTAAAATTGCACAAATAATTCCCTTTCAAAATCTTGTATCTGCAATGATGAAAGGATCCAAACCTATGCAGCCCATGAGAAGAGATGCTAGCTTTGGTTCAACAGGACCAGTTACATACCTAACACTACGAATGCATGATCGTCCTGTTCAAAACACAACCATCATAAATGGAAAAGAACAGATAAATATACAAGCACTGTTAGATACAGGTGCAGATATTACCATCATTTCTAGTAAAATTTGGCCACCCTGTTGGCCATTGCAAACAACCACAACTGCTGTGGATGGAGTTGGAGGAGTGTCTGCAGCTGCTTCAGTCACACCTAATCCTCTAACATTTGTGCTTGAAGAAAGGCCTGTGCAGTTGCAACAGTAATACCTTTGCCAGAAGGAACATTTGCCCTCATTGGTCGAGAATGTTTAACTCAATGGGGAGTGGTACTAACTACCCCAGATTCGGTTTTCTCACCGCGGTCCCTGCAGTGCAGCCAGCCCCATGACAACTGACCTGGAAAAGTAATGATCCTGTGTGGGTGGAGCAGTGGCCGCTAAGTGAGGAATGGCTGCAAAAAGCTCATGAATTGGTTAATGCAAAACATATTAAACCATCAGTCCATGGAGTACACCTATTTTTGTTATACCCAAGAAATCAGGAAAATGGAGACTTTTGCATGATTCACGAAAAGTTAATGAACAAATGCAGCCCATGGGAGCTTTACAACCAGGATTACCTTCACCTGCAATGTTACCACAAAAGTGGCCACTGTTAATTGTTGGTTTAAAAGACTGTTTTTTCACTATTCCACTACATCCAGATGATACAAAACGGTTTGCATTCACATTACCTGCAATTAATAAAGAGAAACCTAGTGAGAGATATGAATGGATTGTACTGCCTCAAGGAATGCACAGTAGTCCCACCATGTGTCAGCTGTTTGTGTCCACAGCTTTGCAGCCAATACATGAACAATGGCCACAAGCTATCATCTATCATTATATGGATGATATTCTCATTGCACAGGAACACCCTTTTACAGATGAACAATTAAAGGTGCTCACACAAGTATTGTCTAATGCTGGATTACAAATTGTTCCTGAGAAAACCTAAAAAACTGCCCCATGGAAATACTTAGGCTGGCAAATTAGTGACAGCATAATACATCTACTGAAAGCAACACTGAATTACAAAATACAAAATCTTACAGATGTACAAACTTTAATGGGTGATTTACAATGGGTCCACACTGTTGTTGGAATTACTAATGAAGATCTTGCCCCCTTGTGACCTTTATTAAAAGGAACTAACCCTGCTGCTCCAATTGTTCTCACAGAAACACAGCAACAATGTATTGAACATCTTGCTTCTTTACTTGTTACCAGATGGCCATCACAGCGTGTAATAAATTTACCTCTTCGTTTGCTTGTTATTTCACAGCCTTCTTCAGTGTGTGCCATCATTGCTCAATGGCAAAAGAAAAACAGGGGAGAGTATCTGGTTTACATAATTGAGTGGGTCTTTGTATCAATGCAACCTAAGCATAGCTTACAGACCCGGATGGAACAAGTGGGAGAGACAATTAAAAAAGGTTGTGATCATACAATTGCTTTTTCAGGAAATGGACCAGTGAGTATTCATATCCCAATGACTGCTGCTGATCTTGAACGGACAATGCGTCACTCTTATCCTCTTCAGCTTGCATTATTGGCATACAATGGGCAAGTAACTAATGAAATTCCAAAAAGTAAAGTTATTCAAATATTGAAAGATCATAATTGGATTCAATTGCCTAAACATTCATTAATTCCTTTAAAAGAGGGACATACAGTTTTTACAGATGCTGGTAAAACAACCAGACGAGCAGCAATTGTCTGGCAGCAACAGGGATCTTGGACTTACCATATTTTGCACACTGAGCAGGGAGACTCATTACAGATGCTTGAACTAGCAGCAGTTTGTTGGGCTATGTGTCGGTGGATAAAATGTCCCCTTCATGTGGTTACAGATTCATTCTATGTTGCAGGTATTTTGAAAAGGATTGAGGATGCTTTTATTAAGGAAACTCAAAATAAACAGTTAATGCAGTTGTTTCAACAAATACAACAAGCTACATGATTAAGATCAGCACCATATTGTCTAATACATATTAGAAGTCATAAATTTCAAGAAGGCCTTGGTCTTGGCAATCATATTGCAGATCAATTAGTTAGTTGGGTGCAGAGGAGAGTTCCTCTCAATCAGCTTGAGTTTGCTCGTATGGCTCATGAAGTTTCATCAAAATGCAAAGGGCCTACAAAGACAGTTCTCATTATCAATTTCAGAAGCACAAGGAATTGTACAAGCATGTCCACAATGTAGTCATCATGGTCCTGGGTTAGGGATAGGAGTCAACCCTAGAGGGTTAAAAGCCCTAGAGATATGGCAGATGGATGTTACCCATGTTTCTGAATTTGGCAGATTAAAAGATGTACATGTTACTGTAGATACCTATTCAAAATTTGTATGGGCTACAGCCCAGACAGGAGAAAAGAGTTTGCATGTAAAGAAACATTTAACCCAATGTTTTGCTATTATGGGGGTCCCAGAGTGAATTAAGACTGATAATGGCCCTGCATATGCCATTGACAATATTAGAAAATTCATGCAGCAATGGGGAGTTGAGCATATTGAAGGGATTCCAAACTCTCCTACAGGACAAGCAATAGTGGAACGAACTAACAGAACCTTAAAGAAATATCTTAACAAATTCAAAGATATCTCTGACCCAAAAGAAAAATTAGATGAAGTTCTTTTTGTAATTAACCATTTGTGTGTTTTCGCAGATTGTCAAGACCCTCCAGCTGTCATACACAATGAATGTGTAAAATCAAGTGTTGTAACTAATGAAGTATTTGTTCCTTACAGAGAGCCTAAAACAGGACATTGGATAGGACCAGCTAAAGTCCTATTTAATGGCCGAGGCTACGTGTGTGTTGATACCCCTACAGGACTGTTATGGGTGCCGAGTAAATGGACACGAGCCACGATCAACCACATCAACAGTGGGATATCACAGCCAGACTGCAAGGAAGTAGATGGTGGCGAGAAAGTAAACAGTGGCAACTTGCCCTTGAGCCATTAGTGAGAGAAGTCAATTATCTATTAGGTGTACAAGTTGATTATAGAACTCCCTATATAGAAAGCGTTTATTTTTCTGTTTATCTACAATGGGTTAAAGAAAAATTAGAAGGTATAAGGTGTTGGTATTGTAAAACCACAGAAAAATTGTGGATAAGAATTGTGTGTGAAGGTTGTAAAAGAGATTTGTGGGGATATCAGAGATCAGAACCTCACAGAGGTTGTCTTAGGTGTTATAGAGAAATTCACCATTTAACTCCGCTTGCTGCATTGACAAAATACTTACATTGTTCTTTAACACAGGCAGAAGCCGTATCATTATGGGAAAATGTGGGTGCATTAGAAAGAGCCAATCTAATATTTAGAATTCAGAAAATAGCAACTTTTACTAAACTTGCTCAGAAAACAAATATAATTGCAGCACAGTGCAAAAAATGGACTATTTCACGTAGACAGTGAGAAAGAGTTCAAAATGGCAACTGGCATTTTCATTCTCGTAATTTTACCTTTAATAACAGGCATGTTAACTAGAGAGACCATAGATCCATGGGAAAATGTATGGGTTTCACTTGCTCGTAGTTTAAATACTACGACCTTCTGTGCTAGTCTGTCGACACCTCAGTCTCCTTTCATTATTTGTCTGATTGGTGTTCCAGTCAATGAATCAAGGGGGACTTTGTTAGACAAGGCAATGAAAGAGACTCAGGACATTTTTAAGACAAGGTGTCTAGGGAATGGATATAAGAATTTTTCACAATGTATGGAGAATTATGATGTTTGGAATGATCATCTTCCAGAAGGCCCTGAGCCACAAGAAATTGATCTAGCAGATTCATTAGATGCTGCTTATTGTATTTATCTAAATGCTAGCAACAAATTGTGTGCAAAAGGTACTGATCAAAGATGTGAACAATCCAATATCATCACATTGACAAGTCCAACTGGCAAGTTTTTGCAGTGGTGTGCTAAAATGGTGAGGAATGCATCAAACCCTGTATTTGGGACTCAATCCCCTCATAGACTACCAACAGGTTATTTTCTAATTTGTGGTAACAGAGCATGGGCAGGTATCCCATCACAACCTGTTGGAGGTCTTTGCACAATTGGACAACTCAGCATGGCGCTTCCACACCATCATCCTAATAGCACACATCGTGTCAGATGGAAAAGAGATCCTTGTCAAATTTTGAGTTCTGACTGTGATGATAATTTGGATTTATGGAACAGATGGCAAGTGGTTTTTGTTTCTACCTTTTGCCAGGTGCTGCTGCTGCTAGAGCTCATCGTAATTTAAAGAAACTTAGTTGTTGGGTTGTAAAACAAGCAAACGGTACTAGCAGAGTACTTTCTGAATTAGCAATTGATATGTCACAAGTTCAGCATGCAGTACTGCAAAATCGAGCAGGCACTGATTTTTTGTTGTTAGCACATGGTCATGGATGTGAAGACTTTGATGGTATGTGTTGTATGGATTTACAAGATCATTCAGAATCCATCCACAAGGAAATTCAAGAACTCATGCAACATACACAGAAGATCAAAGAAGATGTGGGATTCTTTGGGATTGATGAACTGGCTGATTGGCTTGGACTGACAGGATGGGTTAAGAGTTTATGTAAAACAGGATTATTAATTATCTGTGTTATGATCATTGGATTGTTATGTGTTAGTTGTGCAATATCCTTTGCAATTTTGTTGGATATTGCAATATCCTTTGCAATATCCAACAAAATCAAGTGTTTGTTTGTTAAGGTAACCAAAGTCATGGTTGTGCAGACGGAAAACGGGGGAATTGTTGAAGAATGGCTCGCTTCTCGAGGCCATAGCTCCTTGGAAGGCCTGCACAACCTTGACTTTGAGCTAGCATAAATCCTTTGCAAAATACTGTATCAAAGAAATGAAGAAGACTAATTGTTAATAAGACAATGAAGAATAAGAATTTAGGATGAGAAATCTGCTAAATGTATCTTAATAAGTTTTACTAAAAAGTATCTTATAGAGCTTGGGTGTTATGAGCTGGTCCAACAGAAATGTAGAAATTAATGCATGAAAAATAGCAATTATCCAATCATAGTAAAATACAGATCACATGTTAGCTTTTCAAAATACTATAAAAATGTAGCTAAGATTGTAATAAATTTGGAACAAGCAACTAACTCACATTGGGTCGTCTCTTGATTCCCGAACCTGTCTCTTACAATGTGCATACAATTGGGCAGTGGTTACAGATGGTTAAGGCATAAGCAAAACCGACTGGGGTACAGGGGGTGCTTCTCACCTCACATTACGTACAAAATAAAGCACTTCAAACTAAACTTATATACTGTATGCTTATAAATATTCATTCATGTTTCCCGTAAGTTTCCTCCTATTTCTGATTTTGCTGACTTTACATCACCTTTCTTCAATGGCGCATGCTTCACTTGTTGTTAGGGGGTCTTCAGTCTTCTTTTGGGGGTCTTTTGGCGAAGGTTTCTCCTCTTCCTCATTGTCCTTTGGATAACCTTACAGGTTTGCATGTGTGTACTAAGCGTTGTGTTATGTTGGTCTACTAATTACTCTTATATTTTCTAATCTTTAGGCCCAATGCCTAGATTCATCCTAATTTTGTCCATCTCAAGGCCATTTTGGTCTTGAGACACCATTTATCTTCTAAACTACATCCTGTGCCTTAATTTTGACACATAACATCTGCAAAGGGGTACATCTGCTTTATAACACTGATTCTTGATAGTTTCTAATAATGACTTTAATAACAGCTGCAATTTAGTTAGCACAAACCAATTCCATTTATTACACTGGGAATGGGGAACCTCTGTGCTTCCATTTCCAGGTAAACCCCCCTTCCTGAGCACAGAGACCCCCTTGAATGTTCATTTCGGGGCACTGGGAACCCCTGGTACCCCCTTCCCCAGCCCCAAAAACCCTTGCACCCCCTTATCTGGAACCTGGAACCCCCTGAACCCCCATTCTCGGGAATGGAAACCTCCCAGAACCCCCATTTCTGGGCACCAGGACCCCCCTGAACCTCCATTTTCATACACCGGGACCCCTTGAACCCCAGAACAGAGGAAGGGACCCCCCTGAACTCCCATTCCGCTGCAGCAGGACCCCCGTGCACCCCTGTATCCAGGACTGGAACCCTCCCAAACCCTCCATCCTCACACCCTGGGACCCCCCTGCAGCCGAGCCAGGGACCTGCCAAAATGAGAATGGATCCCCCAAAACCACAGCTCTTCCTTTTAATCAGAAAAGGGGAGATGTTGTGATGTGGTTTTGTTTAATTTAAAGTTTGAAGCTGTTTGTATAAGTGGTTTGTTCTGTTACCCCCCTGCTTTGTTGGTTTAACCCAAAGTTATCTCCTCCCCTGCCCTGCCCATCATTGTATCCCAACCCCTTTTTCCAGCACCTTCCCTATCAATCTTGTCCACCCTGCCCCTTGTTCCCAAATGTTCCCTGTCAATCCTGCCTTATGCCAACCCCCTGCTTGGACGTCCCCTTTGGAAATCCCCTAATCCACAGCACCCCATTGGTCCATGTGTCCTATTCCCCTCCCCAGGATATCCCTCACTGGTTGAAGTTTTCTATCCACCCCTGGACCCTCCCCATATATAAATTGCTGTACACTTGTATTCTGTGTCTTTTGTCCCTGGACCCTTGGGCGGTTAAAACTTTCCCTCAAACCCAATATAAAATACCTTCCCCCCACTCTTGCCTCCACACTGTGTCTGACAGCTGTTAATTGCTGTAGAGCATTGCTCTAAGCCACACCTCGAGTCATCCTGCTCCCGAGGTGTGTCCCACTTCCACCGTGGAGCGGATGAAGAGTTAACCGGGTCGGGCACTGTGTCACACCCAGCTGACCCCAGTGTGTCCCCACTCTCTCCCAGTGCCCTCCAGCATGTCCATCTCGCTGGTGCCCTTGAGCTGGAGCCAGCAGCTCCTGGTGCTGCTGGAAACCGCCCCCGGCAATGCAGGCTCAGCTCCAGCTGCCAGGTGGAGCACGTCAGCCTGGAGCACCCCCTGAGCCGGCACTGGGGCACGGCCCTGCCCCCACAGCGCCGGGGGCAGCGGGGGAGGCACTGGAGGGGCTGGGAGGAGGATTGGGGTGTGCTGGGAGTATGGATGTTAACTATGAGCAAAAGTAGGGAGCACAGTGCCTGTGGAATAGCAGGCCGCATAACTTTCTCAGTCTCGCCTGAGAAAGTGGCCTGGGAAATCATAAGGAGGAATTAAAACAATCCTCAGAGACAGAGAACAGCCCTGCAGGTGCTGTTTGTCAGTTTCTTGTTTTCTTGCAAGAGAAGGTCGAGGGGTGGTGTACCCCACTGACCAATGATGGTGATGTGTTAGTTCACTGACCAGTAAGAGTTTTACTTTTCTATACTTTCACGTATCGGTCTATAAAAGAAGATCTTAGGTAATAAACCTTAAGAGCTCTCCTGTTCAACTCACAAGAGAGTCTGTGTCGTTCTTCTTGCTGTTCCCAATAGAGCGACACTGGGAGTAACTGGGAGTTTGAGATAGACTGGTTTAAACTGGGGAAGGGATTGAGGTGCTTAGAATGGCTAAGAAGGGGATTAAAGGTTGTTGGGGAGGGTGGGATGGGGTTCTGGGGGTCCTGGTGGACACTGGGAAGGAGTTTGGGCGTGCTGGGTGTCACTGGGAGGGATTTGAGTGAGCCTGGAGGAGCTGGAAGGAGATTGGGGATTGGAAAGCAGGGGTTGGGATGTGGTTCATTGTGCTGGGAAGAGACTGAGAGGGTTCCTGATGAGTCCTGGTGGGGCTGGGAAGGGACTGGGAGAGGGTTTGGGGGTCTTGGGTGGGCTTCGAGAGACTGGGAGAGTGCTTGGAAGGGCTTGGGGTGTCCGTGTGAGGTTTTAGGGGGGATCCTGACCCCTGCAGACCCCCCAGAGATGCCACCGGACGCCGCCCACAGCAAGATGCTGATGGGGATCAGGGGCTCAGCTTCTACCTGTGCAAGAAGGTGAGGGGGGTCCTGGGGGTCATATCCTCCCTCTCCTGGAATGTGTGTGCTCCCCCAGGCCCCCCAGCCTGATGTCACCCCCTTTTCTCTGCACAGAGAGCTCCTGAGCCTCTGGTAGTCGCAGCCCCTCCCTGTGGCCTTGCACCCAGCCAGGAGCCCCTGCTCCATCCCTGCAGTGATTCTGGAGGGGTCGTGTGTCCCCCCAGCCCCGCTGTCACTCTGCTCCCGCCCTGCTGCTCCCAGTGTTCCCAGTAAAGCTTCCCAGTTCACCCCTGTCCCATTTATGGGGGGCAGTGGGGAGGGACTCGGGGAGACCCTGTGGGGGGGCTGTGGCAGGGACAGACCCTGCCCCGTGATGGATCAGGACCCCCGTGTGTCCCCCCCATGTGTTATCCTGTTCTGGGGACTCCTTGGGAGACACCAAACTCCAGCATGGCACCCAGCAAACCCTAAAAAGCACTGGGACCCCTGAAGCTGCCAGGGAAATTTGGGGAGGGGGCCCATGGGTGGTGCCCAAACCATGCCAAGAGCCCAGCACTGCCCCAGCTCGATCTGCCCTGGTTCCATCCCAGCTGCTCCTGTGGGATGCGAAGGAATTGGAAAAATGGGGATCCAAGGCTGGGTGCTGGGCTCAGGGGAGCAGAAGAGATGGAGGAGGAGGAGGAGGAGGGCAGAGGAAGTAGCGGGAGAAGGGCTGGAGAGGAGAAGGAGGCAGGATGAAGAAGAAGGAGGAGCGAGACTCATCCAAACCCAATATGGAGCTCCCATGCGCCCCTTGTCCTCTGCACTTCCACCCCTGCCTCACTGCCACTCAATCCACCACCCCACCCCTCTGCTTGGTTTTGGGTGTTCCAGGTCCCTCCTGCTCAATCCGGGCCTCCCATCCCCCCTTTCACTCAATTCTGGCAGCTTCTGGCAGCCTTTTCCTGGGCAGAATCCCAGAGTTTGGGAATTTTTGAGGTGCAGTTCTGGAGGAGCGCCGCAGCAGTGTCGATGGCAGGGGTTCCGTGACTACCCTGAAGAAGCCATCCTGAAAAGGACTGTCCAGGGGAACAGGCACGTCCTCTGCCCGGCGAGTGATCTCAGCTCAGCGGCAGCGTGCAGGCGACGCGGAGAGAGAGACTAGAGAGCTGTATGGCATTCCATGGAGAACCAGCCTTTATTGTAGCAGGGCCCTCGGTGAAGGGAGCCAGTGACAGCAGCTGCCTGAACTGGGGAAAAACCAGGGTATTTATAGAGGAGAGGGGCGGGGGAAACTGGGATACATGTATCGGGGTGGATTGATAGGGAGGAAAACCAATGGGGTGTAACAAATTAACATGTTCAACTCTAGGGCCTCTGGGAGTGACACTTTTTCTATTCATGGGAGCAAAGTGTCTCACCTAGGGAGAAGCTCTCCAGGGGAGAGCCAAAATCTCTGAGCTGGCCGGTTCTTTGGGCCCCACAGAGGAAGACAGTGCTGTCTGCTGTGGCCTCTCAGCTGTCCCCCACACCCTGGGGGTGCTGGGATTTCCCTCCTGGGCACAAGGACCTTCATTCCCTTCCAGGAGCCCAATGCCCGGCTGGGGCTCCAGGCCAGGGGGTCCTTGAGCAGCTGCCCCAGAACCTCCGCCAGGGGCTCCCAGCGCAGCCGCAGCCGCTCAGCCTGGGCTCCCCAAAGCCCTCAGCAAGCCCCAAGTCCCTGCCAGGAACCCTCAACTCCCTCAAACCCAGCATCCCCCACAGCCCCTGCCAGTTCTCCCCATGGCAGTGGCCACAGCCATGTCCCCACGTGTCACTGGCCATGGCCCACCATGTCCTCACCCAGGGCTGTGTCCCCACCATGTTTCCATCCCTGGCATTGTCCCCCACATCTCCATCTGTGCCCGTGTCCCCCCATGTCCTCATGAAAGGCCACATCCATGTCCATGTGTCACCATGTCACTCTCCATGTCCCACAATGTTCTCACCCGTGTCTTGATTCAATGTCTTTATTTCTACCCCAAAATTAGATATTTTAAAGGAAAGAAATGATAAGCAAATCAAGGCCAAAACAAAAGGATTTCTTTCTGCTGGCTGAGCATCCCTGTGATTGAGTGGGAAGAAAGAAGATTTTTTGGAGGCGTTTCCACCCCACTGTCTCCAAAACCTTGATCTTTGCCCCACTTCATCACCATTTGGCTGTGGAAGACACCCTTGGGCAATAGGAAATCAAAATTGTGCAATCAGTGAGTCCACCCTTACTGCTGGTTGGTGTTGGGTCAAGTTAGATGTGGTGGAGAAGCTCTTCCCAAACTGGGGACACTCGTAGGGCCTCTCCCCAGTGTGGATGCGCTGGTGGACGGTGAGGGTGGAGTTGTCTTTGAAGCCCTTCCTGCAGTCAGCAGCACAAGGGCCTCTCCTCCGTGTGTGTTTTTTGATGCCTCAGGAGATTTGACCTGGTCTGAAATCCTTTCCCACACTCAGGACACTCGTAGGGCCGTTCCTCACTGTGGCTCTTCTGGTGGCTGATCAGGCTGGATTTCTGGCAGAAGCTCTTGCCACACCCGAAGCACTTGTAGGGCCGTTCCCCAGAGTGGAGCTTCTGGTGCTGGACCAGGACAGAGCTCAGGCTGAAGCTCTTCCCACATTCCCCACACTCGTAGGGCCGTTCCCCTGTGTGCTGCCGCATGTGGGGGATGAGATGGGAGGTGCAGTTGAAGCTCTTGCCACATTCCAAGCACTGGTAGGGCCATTGCCCCGTGTGTACTTGGTGGTGGATGAAGAGGTGGGAGGTGTGGTGAAGCTCTTCCCACATTCCAAGCACCTGTAGGGCTTCTCCCCGGCATGAAGCTGCTCATGGACCACCAGGTTGGATCTCTGGATGAAGCACAGGGGGGGTCTTTTCTCCTCAGAGCACCCTGGGATGGGTTTGGAGCCCCTCCCTGTGGGGGATCCCTTTGGCATTTCCTCCCCATTGGATTCCTGCCCCTTGGAGCTGCTCAAAACGGCCTCGTCCACGAGGTTCTGCTGTGGGGATTTGTCCTCCCTGGTCTCCCTCTGCAGCTCAGTGCCTGGGGGAGGAAGGACAAGGGGAGGAAGGAGCAAGGAAGGAAGAAGGGAAGAACAAGGAGAAGAAGGAGGGTAGAGAAGGATGAAGGAGAGGCAGGGACAGTAAGAAAAAAGGGAAAAAGAAAGAGATCAAGAAGGAAGAGAAACAAGAAGAGGAAGGAACAAGGGGAGGGAAGGAGGGAGGGAGGGAGGGAGGGAGGGAGGGAGGGAGGGAGGGAGGGAGGGAGGGAGGGAGGGAGGGAGGGAGGGAGGAAGGAAGGAAGGAAGGAAGGAAGGAAGGAAGGAAGGAAGGAAGGAAGGAAGGAAGGAAGGAAGGAAGGAAGGAAGGAAGGAAGGAAGGAAGGAAGGAAGGAAGGAAGGAAGGAAGGAAGGAAGGAAGGAAGGAAGGAAGGAAGGAAGGAAGGAAGGAAGGAAGGAAGGAAGGAAGGAAGGAAGGAAGGAAGGAAGGAAGGAAGGAAGGAAGGAAGGAAGGAAGGAAGGAAGGAAGGAAGGAAGGAAGGAAGGAAAAGGAGGGGATGGGATTTGTCTCCAAGCCACAGGGAAGGGGAAGGAGCTCTGCCCAGTCTGTCCCTGACAGGAAGGCATCTGCAGCAGGGTTGTCCTTCAGTCGGGGGCCATCCTGGGCTGGGAGATGGAGCAGAAGAGAGGGGGAAAGGGGCAGTGACTTCCACCTCACCTGCCTGGGGGTCCCAGAGCATCTTCCTCTCTGCCTTCTCCTCCTCCTCCATTCGTCTAATGCTTGGGAATGAGAAGTCTGGTTTGGGGAGAAAAACAAGGGGTGACCACCTAGGATTCAGGGTTCCTCCTGCCCAAGTCCATCTCTAGAAGTCATCAGGTATCTTGTGTCCATGAAAACCTCCAAAACATCAGAAAACATCAAAACATCATAGGAAAAAATCCCTCCCTGAGGTTCCCCTTCCCTGGGGTCCCCACTTTGGTGTCCCAGGGCTTCCCCCTGTGCAGGCTCATCCCTTCTCCGGGCTGCCCCTTCTCCAGGCTCCCCTCACTCCCGGCTCTCGGGGTCCCCCCTCTCCAGGCCCCCATTTCAGGCTCCGGGACTCCCGGGGCTCCCCCCTTTTTGCTGCTCCCCTCCCCCTGCCGGTACCGGGCATCTCAGGTCAGCTTTGGAGTCCTGCGAGATCCAAACATCGCTCTGCCCGGTCCGACCCCAGAAAAAGGAACAGGGCTCCCCAAAGATACTTCGAGTGAGCTCCAAATATCCTTTCCCCCTTCAAACTGAGAGGAATGATGGGTTTGTCTTTACAAACAAGCTGTGGGTCAGTTGATAAGATATACTATCAGTGAGAGACGACAGAAACAATGGGATGGATTCCAGTAGAAGATCAAAGGGGCACTAACAGAACACTATGAATTCCATAAAAGTTAAGAAGGGATTATGCATGGAGAGGGGGGGGAGAAAGGTATCACCGCCGGTATCAGGCGTTCCGGGAAGCCTGTACCTCTCAAGTACCTCAGCCTATGGGGAAAGACAGAAGGGACAAGCGGCCGGGAATTAGGATAAAAAGGAGGCTGCGCCCTCCAAAAATTTGAGAGACCCCAGGGGAATGCCCCATGGCCTCTCCCTTTATTCGAATAAAGAAAAAGGACTCCTCTGTCTCCTTTTTGGACATAAACCTCTAGTGTTTGTGGATTAATTTTCCTGACAGTTGGGAATCCAAGTATGTGATGATTTAATGAGAGAAAAGCTGGCAATTGATGCAGCCCTGGCTGGAGTGAAACAGAAATTAAAAAGTAGGAAATAAACACAAAGAAATGCTTGACTAAAAGGGGGGTTTGACAAAAACCATACCCTGACACGCTGATCCACAAGAACAAGAAAAGAGTCAGACTGCAAGGTAAGATAAGGAGCCAGAATACACAAACAAGGTGCAAAGACAAAGGCACCACAAGATAAAGGAGATTCTTCAGGCCCTAAGCCGGAAAGAACAGATTTAAAGTTCCAAAAGGTGGCCAGAGGAATGAAAGGGGCATGGAGTTAATTGTAACATGAAGTGAGGACAAGCAGAGTTACAAAAAGAATACGTTTTAGGTGTATCTTGTAAACCTAGTCTGTAAAAGATAAAAAGAGAAAACCAAATCAAAAAGGTGTCCATGTTTTTCAGAGGAGATATCCCCCATGCATCTCAGCGCTGAATAAATTCATACCTACTCTTATAACTACTCTGCGAGTTATAGAGCTCTTTTTATTTCGCATATCAGGAGGGAGCACCCAAAAATGGGGAAAAGATGAACGATCACCAGAACAAATCCTGCAACACCATGGACCAGACCCTGGGAACCCTGATGAATTCATAGCAGGTACCAGAGAAACCATTTATCATTTCAATGGTATAATTAGATTACAGGATGTCATTGAAATAATAACCAACCAGACAGCTCCAGCTCCTGACCTTCCCCCCAACCAATCCACTCAGATGAGGAACACAACATTTCACCATGGGATGGGATCACATTATCTATTAGCAGAAAATCGAGGCAGAGTTTGTGGAAAAGTTAAGTAACTCAAACTACTCTTGGCAGATAGATGGCAATGGAAAAGTAGTAAAACAGATAACAAAGGAAACAGCAAAGCAGCTCATGTACTTGTCCAAACGTGGAAAGGATGGGAATGGGACACGGTTTTGTGCTTCCCTCACAGACCATGGGTTAAACAAATGCTGTTTCTCCTCTCATGTGCTACAGCAACTCTCATCTTTTTACCATGCACCACACCTTGCTGAGTGCAGCTCATTCAGCAGCTGAGCAAGGGGATGCAGGTGGCACCCAGGCCTCCTGAGCCACAAACGGCTACAAAAGGACAGAGAATGAGGGCACTGAGAGCAATCCCAAAACCAAAGAAGACCCAGCAAGAAAAAACACAGGCAATGAGTGAATCTGCTTGGAGATAGGGCCAGGGACTTGTACATAAGGAAGCAGTGGGAGAAATCACCAGTTTCAGAAACTGTTACTAATTGTCAAGGACTGCTGCTCAGACCAAGTCCCAACACATTCCTGAACTTCCAGAAGAACAAACACTTCCCAGAGCCAGGAATATCGGGTGTTATACAAAAAGGACATGCAGCAGGCGGATCGGGAAGGCTGAACCTTCCAAGCACCTCCGCCAGTGTTGGGCAAAGGGACAGGGACATGCGGCCGGGAAAATCAGGACAAAAACGAGGCCGCGTCCTCCAACAACTGGAGAGAGCGCACGGCAAATGGCCCATGGCCTCTCCCTTTGGGCAGCAATAAAGTCACTCGCACACCACTCCTCTGGCTCCTTTGGCCACACAAACCTCTGGCGCCGGGGATTTTCCCGCCCAGCCCCGGGCACAGCGCAGCCACCTCCGGCCTCCCGACACGAAGCGGGACGAGCCAGCGCTGCTCCGCCACCGCCTCCTGCCGAGGCCCCAGCGGCAAGGAGACCGCGGGCAGCCGCTCCCGCAGCGCCCTCAGCCCAGGGCCAACACGGGCCGGCCACGGCACAAGCCACCCGCCACAGCCCCCTGCCGCCCCCTCCCGGGCCCGCAGCGAGCCCCGAGCCCCCGCAGAACCGAGCGCGGCTCCCACCTGCGATGGCCGGGGCCGCCTCCGAGCTCCGCCGCCGCCTCACCGGGCTCCGGCCGCTGCTGCCGCCGCTGCCGGGCCCGCACAGACGCTCCGGCAATGGCGGCTCTCCTGCCCCACGGCCGCCCTGGGGGCGCCAGCGGGGCCGGGCTTGTCCCCGCTCTGCCCAATCAGCGCGCGCCAGAGCCACGAGTGACGGCAGAAGCAGCCAATGGCAGCCAGCGGCGGGCTCTGCACGCGGCACGGACTCGCCTGCCTTGGGCTGAGCTCCGCCATTTCTCGTTAGCCTGGGCTGAGGAGCGGCCCCGGCGCTGGGCCCGGCCCGGGCAGGAGGCCAAGGAAGCGCCGCTGCGCTGAAGCGCCGGGAGCTCGGGGTGCCCGGGAGCTGAGGGCGCTGCGAGCTGGGGGTGAGTCCGGGATGGAGCAGGGCTATGCCGGAGCGAGGCCAAAACTCTGTGACTCTGCTTCCTGTCCTGGGCGGGGAGCAGAACACACAAGGAAAGGCTCGGGGGTCTGGATGAGGGTGGGGACAGTTCAATCCTTGGTCACGGGCACAGCACACCTGACTTGGGGAAATTAATTGAATTTATTATCCAACATGTCAGAACAAGAAGACGAGAAGCAAAGTAATTCCTCCGGAAATCCATCTTGCCCCCAGCTCTCCCTCCTTCCCGGGCTTAACTTTCTGCCCCTCTCCGTCCCCCTCCCCGCCCAGAGGCACAGGGATGGGGGTCACAGTCAGGTCATGTCAGTGCCTCCCCCTGAGGGACAGGAATCCTTGTCCTGCTGCAGCCTGGGGTCCCTGCCAGGGGCCAGAGTCCCTCAGGAGCAGGCTGCTCCAGCGGGGATCGCCAGGGGGATCCCCGAGTCCGGCCAGGAGCCACTTCCATGGCTCTGCAGGGGCTTCCCCCGGGCTCGGGGCCTCTCTCAGGCACCCCCTGCTCCGGCCCGGCCTCATTGCCCCCCTCACCCCCCCATGCAGCGAGTGCCCGGGCAGGGAGATCCACAATTTTCACGGGGCTGAATCTTGGAGTTTCTGAGCTTTATTGGGCTGAATGTTGGTGTTTTGTTTTTTTGTGGGAGCTGAATCTTACTATTTTGGGTGATATCAGATTTTTGGTGTTTTGGAAGTTTTTGATCTCTCTTTGTTAGTGTTCAGGAACACACATAATCACAGACTGATTATGTGCAGGTGCTTTATTGAAGTGTGTGGGAACTAGGGGTATCAGCAACCCAAATCTAGCTCCATCGTCTTTGTCCAAAGTGCACATATTTCAACAATTTCAGCTGTAGCAGTAATCACTATAACAACCTTATCAATATTGCTTCATTTACTTTGTCCATATTGCTTCATGAGACTTAACTCATCCTTGCACTAACATGTCCGAATCTTATCTCTGGGTGGGTATCTTGGAGACCCCAAGTACCAGTTCCCGTTACCGTAAACATTTCAGCTTGCTAGACCATGCCTAATACCAAGCATTCTTGTGGCCTACCTCTACATGATTTTAAGAAACATTTTCAGAAACATTTAACCCCATAGTAACATATTTCCCCACATTCAATATATTTCACTTTGCTATAATAAGTGTAATGCTTTCACTATATACAGTCCTTTTTCTGAGTTTATACTTGATGTTCATCTTCGAATCCACAGTTGTCGTAAGCGTTGTTACACTCTGGAGGACTTGGAGATGACAAATGCGGATGTGGATCTCTGTCCCGTGTCAGTGCCTTTATTATCTTCTGGTTCCAGGATACTCTTTTCTTTATCTCTCCTTTCAGAACTGCACAGATTAACCAGATTGCTAAGAACACAATCAGTAGGATTATCAGACTCTCAAGAATAGATTTGATCCAGGAGCTCACATTCCATCCCAACCCTTCAAAAATTTTATCTACCCAACTTGTGGTCAGATCTTCCCTCTCTTTCTGTGCTTCCTGTTCTATTTGTTTTAATTGATTAATGTTGTGTTCTACATCTGCAGTTCCATTTGGGATGTGGATGCAGCAGTGATCAATTTGTCCTTTTAGGTACCTGCATACTCCGTGTTCTTTCAACAATAACATATCTAAAGCCAATCTGTTTTGCAGGGTCATTTTAGTTGTGGCTTGTAATTGTACATTTAGCTCTCTAAATCCCTCTTTGGTAACTCTTGCCAATCTTTCTACCTGGCCTGTAAGTTTGTACAACATCTTTCTATTGTTATAATTTGCTATTGGACCAAACAAGGATTCCAGGGCCCACTCAGATTTTACACTACTGGAGGGTTCCTGCCATCTTTCTTCATCTTCAGTTTTGTTCTCCTGAACTTCTCGTCTCGTCCTTATTTGCAGAAGTTCAGCTCTCCCTTGAATGGGGACCTTTTCCAAATTGGGCATAAGGTGGGGAGGCCTAAAGTAATCTCTTTTACTTTTTCACCTACAGGCAGATGTGTTGTCCAGGTGCCATCGATTGCTGCCCATCCAAATTGGCCTGGACTCTGAATTGTACTTGTGCTACATATTACCTTTTGGATCACTTGTCCTATCTTGTCATTTATTTCCCCTTGTTTATGTTTGATTCCTCTGCAGGCACATCCAATTTGCAGAGCTACCACTAGTGTTGGCATTTGTTTTATTTCTTCATCATCAGAAGTACAGTCCTAAGTTTTGTTCCATACCCACCAATTCACTTTGTCTGCCTCCATTCTACTACTGGTTGCAGTGTTCCATACCCCTGGATCTGTTTCATTTTCAGAGCCTTCCCACTTAATGCACCAAGGGCTATCTGCCATAGATTGGAATTTCTGAAGCACACTCATTGACCATGCACTGTCCCAAGCTTCAGCCCGATCTTTTCCTTCCTGTCCTTCACACTTCCACTTTGATACTGGAATCTTTTCTTTAATGACCTTTGCTATCTTTTCATAACACCATCCATAATTCCCTTATCCCCCTTACCAGCCTAGTTTTGGTTCATACTTTCCTCCATTTTCATGACAATCCCATGTAGATGAATACTTTGGCTTCACAGCATTTTCAAACACTGTCTTATTTGGGTACTCGTAATCTATTTGCAATACACAGCTCACATTTTCATTTTTATTCTTTTGTATTTCAGGTAATTTTGATGTTATAATTCCCCATTTTATTTGGTCTCCTGCTGCCTTTGGTATTGGCAGACAGGCAGTTATTTTGCTGGTGTTTTGCACGTTGGCAAAATCTTGAATTAATGCAATCATCCCATTTTCTGCCTGAATAGTATTAGAGACTTTTATCACTTGTGTTTCTGGCTGCACCCCACATCCCTCTTCATTCTCAAATGAAGAGTTGTCAGCTGATCCTTTTGCATTTCACATCCCAAGGTAACTTTGATTCCAGCTGATGGTCCTAAAGGCCATAAATTAATCACCATTACAGTCACTGGCAACCTAGACATTTGAAACAATCAAACCCGCTTTATCTGCAGCTTTGTTGGTCCTACAGTTTGTGCAGTCCACAGTGCAGGGGAAACCTTCTTCACTCTGGTGTAATGTATGCAGGGATCCAGTCCAGCTCCTTTGACTGCTGTCAAGGTAGTTAACAGTACCTGATAGGGTCCATTCCACCTTTCTTTTAATGGTTCTTCGTTCCAGCTTTTAACGTACACTTCATCTCCCGGGGGGATGTCATGAACTGGATTCTCAAGAGTCAGCGGCCTGTTCCACACAAGGGTGCTCCGAAGTCGAGCTCGAGCTTTTCCAAGAGGCAGAACATAATTCTACACCTCTTTCTTCCCTGTAACATGTACATTTGGATTAGGTTGAGGGGATTCATATGGTTTCCCATCCAATATCTCATAAGGACTGACTGACATCCCGCTTCTAGGCTTTATCCAAATCCTCAGCAGTGCTATTGGTAAAGCTTGTGGCTGCTGCAATTTAGCCTCTTGGCATATTTTGCTGATTTACCTCTTCAATGTCTGATTCATCCTCTGTACCTGTCCACTGGATTGGGGTCTCCATGGTGTATGGAGATGCCAAGCTATTCCCAGCAACCTACTCACCTCCCTCTCTATGGTGGCTGTGAAATGTGGGTCCCTATCTGATGATATTCCTAGAGGCACCCCAAATCTTGGAATGATTTCTTGCAGTAACCACTTGACTGTCTCCTTTGCTTGATTTGTGTGACAGGGAAGAGCTTCTGGCCATCCTGAAAATGTGTCAAGCCCTACCAATAGATATTTGAATCCTCGAGTTCTTGGTAATTCTAGAAAATCTACTTGCTAATAATCTCCTGGTTTTCCCTAATTGTGCCTGTCATCTAGCCACTGGATTGTTCTTTAAGCAAATTTCACATTTTGACATTACTGATTTTGCCATTATTAACATCCGTACTAAAATTAAATTTTGTTTTTACAATTTCACCAATGCCTCTGCACCCCAATGACATTTGTTATGTTTAATTTGTAGAATTTCCCTCATTATCAAGGAGGCTACCACTACTTGTCCCTGTGTAGTCACATACCACCCTTCTGAATTCTTCTGTGCATTCAGTGAGCGTCCCAATTTCTCATCTTCTATTGAATATTTTGGTTCTGGGGGTAAATTTAATTGAGAGTTTTTAAAGGTATCAATGCCATTGCAGTTTGCGCTTCTCGAGCAGCTTGTCGGGCTGTCCAGTCTGCTTTCCGATTTCCCTCATGAATTTTGGAGTTTCCTGATTGGTGAGCTTTGCAGTGCATGATTGCTACTTGCTCAGGCTTTTGTACTGCTTTTATTAATTGCAGGACTGCATCTTGATGTTTAATGTGTGTGGCTTGAGAAGACAGCAGTCCTCTTTCTTTCCACAGTGCCCCATGTACATGCACCACTCCAAAAGCATGTTTTGAATCAGTCCAGATATTTACTTTGTTCCCTTCACTCATCTCTAATGCCCTGGTTAAAGCAGCCAGTTCTGCTCGTTGGGCAGATGTGTTTGCTGGTAAGGAACAAAGCTGGATTCAAGAGGTTAGCTGTCTTTAGTGTGACATCATCCTGCTCGGTTAGGATTACCTGGAATTTCATCATCCTGCTTGGAGATAGCCAATGGCCCCCCTTTTGTTCTAAAACAGTGGTCACCATGTGTGGCACATAGACATCTGTGTGTCTACCCATCGTGAGTTTCCTGGCTTCTTGGATCAGCATCACAGTGGCTGCAACTGCCCGCAGGCATGAAGGCCATCCGGCACTCACGTTGTCAAGTTGTTTGGAAAAGCAGCCTACCGGCCTTTTCCAGCTTCCCAAATGTTGGGTCAGCGCTCCCAGTGCTGGGTGTGATCTTTCATGCACAAACAGCTGAAAATCTTTGGATAGATCAGGCAATCCTAACACCGGAACTGTTGTCAATGCCTCCTTCAGTCTGAGGAAGGCCTTTGTTGCAGTCTGCAACCTCAGGATCTCGTCCAGGGAAGCAGCAGGGTTCTGGGGACCAGCATGAAACACCAACGAGACGGGCTCCCGTTCATGAAACCATTTATTCAGCATGAGAACAAACTCAGGTCCAGAACAGAGAGCTCCGAACAGAGGCACAGCAGGGGTTTTTGAGGGACAGAACCGAGGGTTTACACCTTTGAGGGTGGAGTTCAGGGTCAGGGACCATTAGAAACACAGCAAGGGAGAACCCCCCAGGGACTCAAACCCAATCAGAACTCCTGGGCCGCCCTTCACAAGGGGTTTGGGGTGGGACAATGTAACTCTTTGTCTCCCTGAGGCCGCTGCAACATCTGCTCCTTTTTTTTTTTTTTTTTTTTTTTTTCAAATTTTAATTAGGAGCTTAAAATGTTTCCAAACATACACCTTAAAATCTCACCTCTTCCACAGAGCACCCACTTTGCTTTGTGGGACACCAATAGCTCAATAACAAAACACATTAAGCAAACAGAAAAAACAAAATTGAAAACAAACACTTAAATCTCGGACTACGCCGGGCAAATTAAACGGTGATGGTACTTAATGCAAACATAATTTTTTTTTTTTGTTCAGTCTCTTCCACTTTAGGATTCTCTGTTAGGAAGGGTGCAGCTCTTAGATCTCCTCTTACGAGGGGCAGAATTCTTCGATCTCCAGCTTCAGCTCCAGCTCCCATGTGGGCGTCGCCCCTTTAGATGATCTCGGTGAAACGCTGGCTTTCGGAGCTCGGTTACAGTTTCGATTTCCCCAGAGGAGGTGTTGCCCACCATGGAACAGGCACAGCCCCAGGGGTGGAGCACCGAACAAAGGGATGGGGCCAAGCAGGAGTTACTGGGAGGTTCGGGAAGGTTTGGGACCGGAAAAGAAGGAGCAAGGCGGGAAACAAGGGATCCCAGACCGCGTGGCCGGCGCCATCTTGGGATGTGGGGGGTCCGGGACGGACTTTCCCGGACAGGGAACGGGGAATATGGAAAGACAGGGGTGAAGGAGGACACGGAACGGCGGGCAGACGGCAGCAGACCCGCATCACTCTGGATGTTCTCCGTCCCTTGCCTGCCTTCAGGAAAACAGGGGATGGGATGGCAGAAAGACACTGGGGTGACGGGGAGTCGGCAGCAACCCCGAGCCATCTTAGCTTTTTTCACCCTTTGTCCTGCCCTTAGGAACAGAGGAAAGGGGAAGGTACAGGAAGGTATACACCAAAAAAGGAACTCCACAGAAGACAAAAACAGTCCACTGGAAGAGCCATACCGTCCATAATCGTCCATAATGTTGATATCGTCCATAGTGTTGATATCGTCCATAATCGTCCATAATGTTGATATCGTCCATAATACGTCTCGTTGGGTGATGTTAGGTGCTTGTCCCAGCGTCTGGTCTCGGCTCCCACACCTCTGTAATCCCTTTTCTTCCCCCATGCCCGAGGCACTCCCAACCCAGTCTCCCTGCCAGGTACTCTCGAGTCCTCCTTTCCAAGGCGGGGGTCTCGCCGGCTCTCAAGCCATCAGCCGGGGACTTACGAGGTGTCCATGGAGCCGGGTCCTGCTGTTCTCCTGGTGCTTCACTGGATGCCCGCATTCTCTCACCATTTGTTGCAGTCTGCAACCTCAGGATCTCGTCCAGAGAAACAGCAGGATTCTGGGGACCAGCATGAAACACCAACGAGACGGGCTCCCGTTCATGAAACCATTTATTCAGCATGGGAACTAACTCAGGTCCAGAACAGAGAGCCCCGAACAGAGGCACAGCAGGGGTTTTTGAGGGACAGAACCGAGGGTTTACACCTTTGAGGGTGGAGTTCAGGGTCAGGGACCATTAGAAACACACCAAGGGAGAACCCCCCAGGGACTCAAACCCAATCAGAACTCCTGGGCCGCCCTTCACAAGGGGTTTGGGGTGGAACAATGTAACTCTTTGTCTCCCTGAGGCCGCTGCCACAGTCCCTAACTCAGCACACAGCTTATTGGGCAGAGGGGCTTCACCCCTTGGAAAGGGGGGACCCTATAGCTATAGTGAGTACCCCAAACCAACTACTGAAAACATTCACAAAGCTGCCTGCTTGCAAATGATACACAAAAGAAAATTAATGGCTGGCTATGAATCACCAATGTTGTTACCTGTGAAAACTGAAATTATGACCCCTTTCATTCAAGGCCTTCCAGAATCACTTAAACCTACAGCAATTTTCCTCCAAAAACATAGCAGCTATAACCCCTGTGGATACACTAGGTAGATTTCTTGGGAACCTGACTGCTCAACCTGGTTCCACTGATCCTGGGTTTACTCCCTTCACCACCCCCTCTCAGCCCACAGGTTCACAATTGTGTTCTCCTGCTAGGAACCATAAAATTTGGACACAGAGAAAAGTTGCAAAAGAACTAATTAATTACAGAAGAAATTACGGACCTGTAAAAATCCCAGAAGAAAAATCAGAGAAAGCAAAGGGTGTTAGATACATTGGTTCTGTTAATGAAAACCCAGAAAAGAGAAAACAAATCTCTAACTGCCCATATTGGTGGTCACTAGAGATAAAGAAAGGGGTCCCCAGAAACATAAAGGATGGCTTATCACTTAAAAGTTGAGTAAAGCAGTTTTTAACTGGCACTGTCCCAAGTTCACTGTATCGAATGCCCCATTGTATAACCCAGCACAGCTCCACAGGCTCTGGGCTGGGAGCCAAAGCAGTCTCCTTCTCAGCTTCTGGGAGTGGAGCCCAAACAGCTTTAGAATCAGGGAAACTGGTAACTCTGCCTCTCATGGGTGAGCAGAGAGGCAGAGGTTGGTTGTATTTAAAATGCTCACTAGAAATAACAAAACTGGAGACGTACTGATTATAACAATAGTGGGTCCTAAACGTGCACCTATTACTTCTGTAGTTAACACTCGAGCCCAAATTTCTGTGTTGACCAATACAGACTAGTACAGGATTTGAGAGCAATAATAGAATAACTAAAGGTATTTAGCCAGTGGTAGCTAATCCTTGCACATTGTTAACATCTGTAAAAGAGAAATAGAAATGGTTTACTGGAATTGATTTAAAAGATGCCTTTTTCTGCATACCCCTTGACAAAGAAAGTAGGAAACTGTTTGCCTTTGAATGGGAAAATCCAGACAATGGAAGGAAAACTCAGCTCACCTGAACACGACTCCCACAAGGATACAAGAACAGTCCAACCCTATTTGGAAGCCAGCTGGTGAAGGAGCTGGAGATTTGGACTGAGAATGGGCAAGTACCAAGAGAACAATACCTGCTGTTACAGTATGCTGATGATATACTGACAGCTACAGAAGAGAAACCAACCTGCTTAAAGGTAACAATTGTAATTTTAAGTCAGCTGGGAATGGGAGGATATAAAGTGTCTAAAGAAAAGGTACAAATTGTCCAACAGACTGTGATTTACCTGGGGTGTGAAATCTCACAAGGGCAATGTAAGCTGGGTACTAATCGTATTCAAGCTATTTGTGCCATTCCAGAACCCCAGAACCTACATGAGCTGTGAGTTTTCCTCAGGATGACAGTGTTGCCTGTGGATCACGGACTATGGACTAATTGCAGAACCCCTGTATGAAGCCCAGAAGACACAACCGCTTACCTGGGGCAAACCACAGAAGGAGGCCTTCCTCAGACTGAAGGAGGCATTGACAACAGCTCCGGTGTTAGGATTGCCTGATCTATCCAAAGATTTTCAGCTGTTTGTGCATGAAAGATCACACCCAGCACTGGGAGTGCTGACCCAACATTTGGGAAGCTGGAAAAGGCTGGTAGGCTGCTTTTCCAAACAACTTGACAACGTGAGTGCTGGATGGCCTTCATGCCTGCGGGCAGTTGCAGCCACTGTGATGCTGATCCAAGAAGCCAGGAAACTCACGATGGGTAGACACACAGATGTCTATGTGCCACACATGGTGACCACTGTTTTAAAACAAAAGGGGGGCCATTGGCTATCTCCAAGCAGGATGAGGAAATTCCAGGTAATCCTGACTGGGCAGGATGATGTCACATTAAAGACAGCTAATCTTTTGAATCCAGCTTTGTTCCTAGGTACCACAACTGAAGAAGGCTCATTAGAGCACGACTGTGTAGAGGTAATAGAGTACACCTATTCGGCAAGAGAAGACCTGAGAGACATCCCACTGGAGCAACCAGAGTGAGAGCTATTCACAGATGGAAGCAGCTTTGTGGAGAACGGGACCAGATAGGCTGGATATGTGGTAACAACAGTCAGTACAATAGTGGAGGCAAAAGCATTATCACCAAATCCATCTGCCCAGAGGGCAGAACTGGTTGTCCTTAACCAGAACACTAGAATTAAGTGAAGGGAAAAGGGTAAACATATGGACTGGCTCAAAGTATGCTTTTGGAGTGTGCATGTACACAGAGCACTGTGGAAAGACGGAAGACTGCTGTCTTCTCAAGGTATATACATTAAACATCAAGATGCAGTCCTGCAATTGATAAAAGCAATACAAAAACCTGAAGAAGTAGCAATTATACCCTGTAAAGCACACCAATCAAGAAATTCCAAAATTTGTGAGGAAAATTGAAAAGCAGATTGGACATCTCGACAGATTGCTCGAGAAGTGCAAACAACAATGGCATTGATACCTTTAAAGACTAATGTATCTCAATTTAATTTGCCTCCAAAACCAAAATATTCAATAGAAGATGAGAAATTGGGACATTTGACATTTACTAAATGCACAAAAGGATTCAGAAGAGTGATATGTAACTGCACAAAGACAAATAGTGTTAACCCCCTTGATAATGAGAGAAGTTCTACAAATTAAACATAACAAATGCCATTGGGGTGCAGAGGCATTGGTGAAATTGATGAAACAAAAATTAATCTCGGTACGGATGCTAACAATGGCAAAATCAACTCAGTGGCTAGACACAGGCATAGCTAGGGAAGATTAGGATAGGAATAGAATCAAGATGACACTTGGCAAGAACCCTCTAGTGAAGTGAAATTTAGGTGGGCCCTAGAGTCTTTGCTTGGTCCTATAGCAAACTATCAGAATAAAGAAACAGGTCAGGTAGATACATTAGCAAGAGTCACCCGGGAAAGATTTAAAGAACTAAACGCACAATGACAATTTACTACTCCTGAAAGAGCATGGAGTGTGTGAGTTTTTCTAAAGGGATGGATTGATCATTGTTGTGTCCACATCCCAAATGTGACTGCAGATGTAGAATATGACATCAATCAGTTGCAACAAATAGAGCACGAAGCACAGGAAGAGCAAAAGGATTTGTCTACAAGTTGGTCAAGCAAAATCTTCAAAGGGTTAGGGTGGAATGTGAGTTCATGGATTAAATCTATCATTGAGAATGTGATCATCTTACTAATTGTATTCTTAGCAATTTGGTTAGTTGACAGCATCTTCAAGGGAGAAATACAGAAGAAAATGTCCTGGAACCAGAAAATAATAAAGGCACTGATGTGAGATCCACACCCATCTTCTGGTTCTCCAGTTTGTGGCAACATCCAGGACAATGCTTACATCAGTCAAGGATTCGAAGAACACCAAGTATAAACTCAGAAACAAAGGACTGTATCAAGTAAAAACATTTGCACTTATGGTGAAGTGAAAATGCTTTCAAAGGGGGGAATGATAGTAAAGGTCTTAAAATCTTAGAAAATTCGGGGACTTAGAAAGAAAGTTAGGTTTGGAAAGCCCAGGGAAAAGTAGGCCCTGGGAAATGTTAGGCCTTGTGCTTGCTAAAGATCAGGTGAAACTGCACCTGTGTAATCAGTAGATGATAAATGATACAATTGTTAGATGTGATTAGATATAATTATTGTTTAAAGAACATGAGGAACAATGTTAGGAGGCTGGGGAGAATCACGAAAAATCCATGCCTGGGTAAAAACAATGCATGCAATAGAACAATGGAAGTTTAATAATTAATATGTAAGTTATATAACGATAGAGTATAAAACATGTTCAGCTCAAAACCAAGATGGGTCAGCTTTGGGTATGTGTACCCCTGACACCCAGAGCTCTTCAATAAAGCACCTGCATATAATCATTCCATGACTATGTGTGTTCCAGAACACTAACAGCTCTGTTCCTCTCTTCCAGCCCTTGAAGACATGGCACATAACATCAGCCCTGCCATCAGAAGCCTGGCAATTCAAAAACTTTGTATCCTCCAGGCAGTAGAGAGAACTCAATATTCCATCTTTGGAAACCTGCAAGATCAGCTCCACATGGCACAGAGGACACGGTCTCATCTCTCAGGCCTTGACTGGATGCGCTGCTGGAGCTCTGCTGAGAGCTGATCTGGGAGGCTCTGTCTGCTGGGGCCACCTGAGCCAGCCAGGATTTTATTTTTCTTCAAAATTGTTCTTTCCTTATTTTTGTTTTTGTTTAGTATGTAAATATAGGATATGTTATAAATACACAGACTCCCAGGAGCTTACTTTTGCTGCCCAAGGTCCGCAGGATATCGGGGAAGAGAGGGAAAAGGGTGCTTGTGCTCAGCAACCTGCTGGGGTGTGCAGTGGTGAAGGGAAAATGGCCAGAAGCCCCTTGGCCTTTGGTGGTTTTGCTGAAGCCACAACCCCTGTCCCAGCCAGGAAGTGCCATCTGTGTCCTCGTGCCCGTGTGGTGCTGGCTGGGCTGCTGAGGGCTCCCAGGTGCCTCTTGATCCAGCTCCTCTGGAGCTCCTGTGGGGCTGCGGCGCTGCTGCCGGGCCGCGCTGGGGGAGACCCTGAGGGAACAGGGTGCTGGGAGGCCATGAAGGGATGAGGGGCTGTGGAGGCCCTGACGGGACAAGGCAGTGGGAAGGCACAAGGGGGATGTGTGAGGGAGTGGATGGCAGGAGGCTCCGAGTGGATAGGAGGCCCCTGAGGGGCCGGGGTGGTGGGAAGACCTGAGGAACTGGGTGTCAGAGGCCATAAGCAGCCCCTGGGCAGCCGCCTGGTTCCTGACACCCGGCTGATCTGGCGCTTCCCCAAAAAGTCTCCCAGGCCTGCAGCAGAAGCCCTCGAGGCTGGGACACCACCCCTCCAGGAGGGTGGGGACAGCCTGAGGTGTGCCCAGGCTGGGCTGGCTGGGGACATGGAGGGCAGGGGGGTGCTGCCAGGCCATGGCCACTGGGTGCCTGCGATAAGGGGCAGTGGGCAGAGGCAGGGCTGGCGGCCAGGCCGGGCCCTCACGGCTGCCCAGGCCACGCTGCTGTGACCGAGGGCCCCCTGACACAGAGCTCGGGGCCCAGAGAGCTGCTGCCACCATGGGGAGGGCAGCGATGTCTCCTCCACCAGGGCTGCCCAGTCACTGCTGCCCAAGCGGCTCTGGAGCCCACAGAAACAGCAGCAGAGTGTGCACAGGAACAGCAGCAGAGTGGGAACAGGAACAGCAGCAGAGTGTGCACAGGAACAGCAGCAGAGTGTGCACAGGAACAGCAGCAGAGTGTGCACAGAAACAGCAGCAGAGTGTGCACAGAATCAGCAGCAGAGTGTGCACAGGAACAGCAGCAGAGTGTGCACAGGAACAGCAGCAGAGTGGGCACAGGAACAGCAGCAGAGTGTGCACAGGAACAGCAGCAGAGTGTGCACAGGAACAGCAGCAGAGTGGGCACAGGAACAGCAGCAGAGTGGGCACAGGAACAGCAGCACCCCGAACGTCAGCACCTGTGCACTGAGGCGTCCGCAGCAGCCGGGTGCCAAACAGGGGGAGGCTGTGGGCACAGCTGCCTTTGGTTTGGCAAAAGGCTTCAGCAGAATTGGCCACAATGGCTTTCTCTTGACTTGCCAGCCTCACAGCAACGCTTGGCAGCTTCAGCTGCAGCCTGTGCCCGTGACTGACTTGGATGGCCGTGCTTGAGGGCGGGCTCGCCTTCCACACTCAGGTGTCCCAAGACAGCGGCCTTGGCGCCGTCGTGACACAGAGAGAGAGAGAGACTCAGGACATGAGAACACAGGAACAGCCTGTTTGGCTCTTTCTTGAGTTTGCTGCTCCTGCCTAAAATAATCATCAGGAGTATATGCTGATATAAAAGTATAGCTGAACACCAAGGACTTTTTCTGTACTGTCTAGAACTAAAACCTTCTGTGACTGTTCAGAGACTATAAAATGCAAGGCGAGAATGACAGCTCTGGTTTGTAAGAGTCCTAAAAATTTTGACATGTGATTTTTCTAGTCAAGGATTTTAATTCCAATGTGGAAACTACAAAACTATTAAAATTTGTTTTCATTGGCAACCGCTTTGAAATGGCATCAGCACACCTACAGGTGTACTAAGGACAGTACTTGGCAATTCATGGCTTCAGATGTGGGAGATAAATATTTTGCCCGGTTTCACCTTGAAGTTGAAGTTTTCCCAGGGCTTTGATTGACTGGTCATTGCAGGTAACTTTAATAAATGCAAAAGGATGTGAAAGCACAATTTCTGGAGAATGTGCACTGGGGACAGAGAGAAAACCTTGAAAACAGTCAGCAGGCTCTGGAAAACTTAAAAAAAATTAAAATTACTAATGTAAAAATTACTAATGTAAAAATAGATGTAGCTCTGTGACTGTTCAAGCAGGACTCTGTCTGTGGATGAAATGTTTGCCTTGCATCAGCTGTAACACAGACAGACACACAGCAACTGGAGCCTTGACCATCAGAGACTGGACTAATGTTTGTCCCATGAAAAGAAAGAGAAGATCCCACTGATACAGGACAGTGCCTCTGTACAATCTAGCCATCCCGGGAAACTCAGCAGCTGATGGTGTTTTTGTGCTACTGCAAACCCCTTCCATGAAAAACATCATTCCAGGAAGGAGCAACATCATCTGACAGATAGCAGGAGTGGCCAGCAATAGCTCCACGAGCTCCTGCCAAGACCCCAAAGGAAGGAGCCCAGCCCCCAATGCATGGGGCTTTGGCTTTGGCCCTCTGGCACAGAAGCTCCCCAGGAGCACAGGTCTCTGGGGCAGGAGAAGGGCACCAGCACTGCCAGGGCTCGGCTGGGGTGGCAGGTCTGCCTCGGTGGGGACTCTGCCACACCTGCTGATTTCAGTGCTGCCAGGCCCCTGTACAGATTCTGTGCAAGGCCCCGTGCCCTTCCTGCTGCAGCTGCCTCGGCAGCCCTGGGGGCTCCTTCTGCTGCCCTGAGCCTGCAGAGCAGGGCAGCGTTTGCTGATGGTTGGAGCTGTTCCTAAAGATCCTGTCAGGCTGTCTTAGACACTTTGGGCAAGGGATTCCTTCCATCCTGGGCCACTTTGGGGGGGATGGGGGCAGAACCAGGAAGGTGGCAGAGTGTGCAAGGGCCGTTAGTGACACGGCGCAGCCTGGTAACCGTGGAATGGAACGGTGGAATGGACAAGAGCTGGCGGTGACAAGAGCACACCAGAGTGCCTGGTGCATGCGACGGGACAGGACACGCCAGAGTGGTGCTGTGAGGAGCCCCCACACAGCCCATTCGTTAGTGCCTGACCCGGAGCTTTTCTGAGGCGTAACTCCTACAGCTCACGTTGTGAGCAGACTGTGGGTCTTGGTGAGCCGGAGCTTTCCGTTGACATCTCTTTAGAAGGTGCTCCCAAGGCCCGATTTTGTCATGGCGGGCAGATTCTTCAGGCTATTCAGAGTGTTCCGACGGAACAGAAACACCGACCCTGGAGCTGCCCCAGCAGAACACCCTGAAGAGCCAGAGCAGTTCCAGCAAGGGCAGGATGGTGAGTGGCAGAGCTGGGCCGCAGGGCTGAAGCTGCAGCCAGCTGGGCCCTGCACCATCCCATCCCATCCCATCCCATCCCATCCCATCCCATCCCATCCCATCCCATCCCATCCCATCCCATCCCATCCCATCCCATCCCATCCCATCCCATCCCATCCCATCCCATCCCAACATTCCCAAGGGCAGGACGGAATATGGGCTGGGTCTGACCCCTGGCAGTGGCCGTGCTCCATCCCCTGAGCCACCCCAGGGCTGTCCCTGCCTGGGGAGTGCAGGGCTGGGCTGTGTTCTCCGGCCTCTCCCGCAGCCCCTCAGCTCTGGCTGCTTTTTGACAGATGCAGCCATGGACAGGACACAAGAGCAGGAGCCTGCCCGTGGCCGCTTCCGCAAAATGCTGAAGGTACCTGCAGCCATCCCCACCTGGGCTGGGCCTGCTGTCACTGCTCAGCCCAGCTCTGCACATGGAGCACTCCTTGGAACATGCCTCTCTTCCCTGTCCTTTGTTCATTCTGCACAGAGGTTCCGCCGGTTCCTGCCAATTCGGCATAGAAAGATCAGCCCCATGGGAACTGAGGGCACAGCTGAGCCTGACTCCGGGCTGACCGAGCTCCAGGCAGAGCCTGATGTCAGCCCAGATTCAGCTGTGCCCTCACAAGACTCTGATGCTGCGGTGAGTGATGCCAGGGCAAACTCTGATGTGGCACTGACTGAGGACATGGCCATTCCAAACACCAGAGGGACTCAGGGCATCACAAATACTGACACTACGCCCCCTCCCACGGTGAGTCATGCACCTAATACGGATGTTTTTGAAAGGGGGGTGTTCCTTCTGACCAGCAGGTAGCCAGCCAGGGGCCAGAACTGGAGGTCTGCCACGATCGTGTGCCCCTTCAAGCCACATCCACAGGGCCCCCTCAGCTTTTGAGGCCAGCACAGTGTGGCAGGAAGGGAAGCACTTCTTAGGAGAAGCTGGGGAAGCTGCTGCCTTGGACAGCGCTCCAAGTCTTCCCCATTCCTACTCTAGGTGCCAGCTATTGTACGGAGCATTCACCAGTGTCTTATGCGCTCCGTTACGGTGGATGCCAGGCTGGCCACTAACATCGTGAGGCTGGCTGAAGAACACCCGGACGATGTGGTGCTGACCCTCCTGCGCTGTGCCCCATCGTGTGACAGGTATGGGGCCCACGTGCCTTGAGAGCTCAGGGCTCACCAGCCTTTAGGGCCCATTGCCCTGCACAGCCTGTCCAATGGGCTCTGCCCAACAGGCAGAGAGCTCCAGGAGCCTCGGGCCCCTCTGTTTCCTGAGGCTGCTGCCAATGCTCCCTCCCTGCCCCTCAGGGCACTGGGGCTTTGTCACCTGGGACCCCACAGCTACACAGGGCATGTCTCTGTGACTCAGACACCCCTGACACAGAGCTCTGATCCCACAGAGCTGCTGCAGTGATGTGGCAAACCATAGCCTCATCAGGACCAGCAATGGAGAAGGTGCTGCCAACTCTGCTCCATGTGATGGAGAACTGGCCACTTTGCAGCATCTGCACCTCTGATGAGGACAACAAGGACGTTTTTGCTCTGGCTGTGAGTTTGTGGAACTGGCCTTGACTGTCCCCCAGGTCGCTTCTCCAGCAGCTCTTCATCCTCTCCTTGCCTCAGGCTGGGCTGAAACCTGGGCTAGGGGCAGGCCCAGGGGGCACCAGGCCCGCTCTTCCCCCTGCATCTCCCCTTGGGCTCTGCCCCATGGACGCCTTGGCACTGAGCGCTGTCTTGGTGTGCTTCTTTTGCAGGCAACTCTGGTGCTCTGGGTGATTCTGCAAGTGCCTCAGCGCCATGAGGCGATGATGCATTATTCTGACTCTCTCTTTACGGCTCTGCTGTTGCACGTTTTCACCACCACACAGCTGATGCCAGCAGAAGTTGATAACTTCTGGAGAGCATGCCAGCAGGAACACCACCTTCCCAAAAAACCCAACAGGTGCCAGTCCTCCTGTCCTTCCCATGCCCTTGTGGCTGACACCAATTCACCCAATGTGACCTGGGCTTTGCTCTGCACACAGGTTTGCAGTGCAGGCCATGAAGGCTCTGCTCTGCTTTCTGCACTATGACAATGAGTTGATGGCCATGGAGCGCAAGTGTGGCTGGGAAACGCTGCTCCGTGCTGACACCCAGCACTATGCCGTGGGTCTGTTGGCCAGGTGAGACCCCTTCTCACCACTGCCTCTGAAATGTGTGCCCTGTGCCCAGGGTGCCCTACCACAGTCCCTGTGGTCCTGGCCAGAGGGCTGTGCCATTGAGGGATGGCTGAGCAGACTGGAGAAGTCTGAGAAGAGGGTGCCCAGAAGGAGCCCCATGGTCCCAAAACACCCACAGTCCCTCCAGGGATGCTGGGGAAAGGCCAGATCTCTGTGAGTCATTCCTGGGAGAGGTTTGCCCCCCCACCTCATTGTCTTGGTGCCATTTCCCCCCTTCCAGGGTGATGCGCCGTGACTTGATGCCCTTGTGTTACCATGTCGCACACCAATTTATCCGGAGGCTCATCAGGGAGGAGGCACCTTGGGATCTGTCCTCCCTGGCATTCCTTGTGGAGGTGAGCCTGATGGCCAGCACTACCTCGCTGAGCTGCCCGCCAGCCCTGTCCCCTTGCATAGCCACAGCTGCCTGGGACGGTGCCCATGCCCTGTGCTGCTGCCTGGGCCCAGCCCTGCGCAGTTCCAGGCTCCTGCCGGCTGGTTCCCCTGTCACTGCCCTGTGCCCTTCAGGTCCTGGATTGCCTAAACTTGAGTGACTGTGGGTACTGTGTCCTTGAGATCACGTCAAGGCACCTGCAGAGCGAGTGCAGGCAGAGGCGTCGCCTGGCGCTCAGAGGCCTCGTGGTGCTCAGCACGGAACCCTCGCTGGTGAGAACAGGGCAGCGGCTGAAGCTGTGCTGGGCAAAGCAGCCCCTTGGGCTGGCTGTGATTCAGGAGCTGAGGCAGCTGCTCCCAGCTCTCCTGCCTCACCTGCCTGAGTGCTTTGGGACAGGCCTTTGGCCTCTGGGCCCAGCAGCAGCAGGGTGGGGTTGCAGTGCCAGGGCGGTCTTGGCACTGCAGCCGTTCAGGGCTTCCCAGCACAGCCTTGTGTTCCACACAGGCCGCACATATACGCAGACTGTGTCGAAGCTTCCTGCAGCTGCTGAGTGACACAGACGGAGAAGTGGTCAGCATGTCTCTGTCTGTGTTCACAAATCTGCTCAAGAGAAAACATCTTCGTTTATCAAGGACTGCTGCCCCCAAGCTTGCTGAGCCACTTGTGCCTCTCTTTGACCATGTAAGGCTCTGTGCCCCGGCCACGGGCACTGGCTACTGCCCACACAAACTTTGGTCCTGTGGATTTTCAGGCCTTTGCCCAGGTGGGCTGGAGAAGTTGGCGCTGAGATCTTTTCCTCCTTCTTTCCTCCAGGACAAAAGCCACGTGCAGGTGCTCTCCATTCACCTCTTCTGCAAGGCCATGAACCTGGTAGTGGAAGAGGGAAAAAAGGCAATGGAGGGAATTGTGAAGCAGAGCCTGCTCCCACTCATTTTGCACTGCCACGATGAGAACCTGCGCGTGGCTGATGTGAGGTTTTGTGTGATGCTGGTTGATCTCTGGGAGGGGGCTCGGCTGCTTCCTGCTCTGCTGCCTCCCAGGCTGCAGCTTCCTCCTGGCCTTGGCACAGGGATGCAACTCCTGTGCCCTGGGCAGCAATGCCATCTCTGCATCTCTCCAGGCCTCTCGGGAAACCCTGCACTGTGCTGCCACCTTCTTGAAGAACACAGAGCTCCTGTGTGTGCTGCCAACAGAGGATCTGTCGAAGATCGCCGAATGTGTGGTAAAGGACGGCCTGGAAACCCCAGCCTCAGCCTGGAGAAGCTCCCTGGCCCCAGTGCTCAGTGTGTGGGGCTGGCAGCTGTGGCCCAGTGCTGCACCCAGGGGAGCCAGCCTGTGCCCCACATGCTGCTCCCTTCCCTGGGCCACACGGGTTCCTCTCCAGGCTCCTGTGGCCCCGAGCCGGGTGTCGATAGAGCCCCAGCCCAGTGGGGCTGCTGGCCGGGCCTCAGGGCTGGGCGGGCACGGGAGGCCGGGGCTGGCCGCAGGCAGCGCCCGGCCGAGGGGCAGAGCCCGCACCAACCCTTCCCTCCTGCCGCTCTCTGCAGCTGGCACAGGACGAGAGGCGAGCGGCCGAGCAGGTGAGCCGGGCCCTGCCATATCTGGACAGCCCACAGGAGTCCCTGCGAGAGGCGGCCGTCAGCTTCATCGGTGAGCCACGAGCCCGGGCTCCCTCCCCGCCCCGCCGCAGCTCGGCCCCAGCCCCGGCTGCTGCCCCGGCAGCGGCACCCGGGCCCGGTGCCCTGGAGCCCCGGCTGCCCTCGGGGCTGCTGCTGCCGGCCTCTGGCAGCCGTGCCCTTGGGCTGAGTCAGGATGCGGCAAGGGCCCGGGCTGAGCCCTGCCGGGGCGGGAGGCCGTGTGGCCCCAGGGCTGGCAGCGCCGCTGGCAGGGAGCTGTGCTGCTGGGGCCCTGACAGGCTCTGTGTTCCCAGGCACGGTCAGGATGTTCATGAACAAGGGCGCACAAGGAAGAGCTGCAGACCCTCAGTGAGGGTGAGTGAGAGCAGCAGGCTGGCACTGGGGGCTGGCGGGGGGCACTTGCAATGCCTGGGCAGGGAGCTGCAATCCCTGGCCCAGCTGCAGAGTGCTTCGTTCCCTGTCTGGGTGAGGGCGGTGTGGGCAGAGAGCAGAGAGATTTCAGGGACATGGGTGGGAGCTGTGGCCAGCACCTTCTGGCTGATCCTGTTGTCTGGTCCTCTCTTGTGGCCATTGCAAGAGCCAGGTGGAATGTCCTTGGGAGGAATGTCTCCTAGGATCCCTGCAGATGCATGCCCTGACCGTGCCTCTCCTCCTCTCTCTTCCAGCCACTGAAGCCCCGAGGAAAGACACCGCTCCATCCCACAGCAACCAGAATATCCAAGCTCAGTTTGCCAGTAAACAAGTGTCCCAAGAACAGCAGCAGGAGACACTGAAGAGGACACCACCTCCCAGTGCCACTGGAGACAACTGGCACAGCTGAGCCTGTGGGATTCTCACGGGGCTTCAGCCCTCTCCCAGCCTGTAGATAGCTCCCTCCAGCCCTCAGACTGTGCCCATCCCCTTTTTTCCCTCTATTCTTCCTCCCTTTTGACAGCTCCTTCCCTCCAGCCCTCAGTCCATGCCCATCCCCTTCTTTCCCTTTCCAGTTCATCCCTGTTAATAAACAGTTTGCCTTTTTCACTTAACCTGCATCTCTGTGGAGCTGAAGGGTCACAAATCCAGAGCGCTGTGACACACAGGCCCCTCCTGCCGTTCTCTCCTGCACCGTGTTTTGTGCAGAGACGCAGAGGAAGGAGCGCAGATCAGGCTGGAAAAGTCCCTGTGCTGAAGGCCTGGATCCACAGCATTGTGGAGTTAAAGGTGTTACTGAAGGCCAGTAGTGGGACAAGGAGCCTGTGTGTGTCAGGGAGCAAAGTTGTGTCTAAGGCCCTGCCGTATTTGGTCCTCTGTTGTGCACACCAACAGGATGACAAAGAACAGACTTTGAAGGAAACCTTATGGGTTAACTGCTGGGAATTTGACCCTTAAGAGGAACAATGGATTGATCAATTGATGGGAAGTTAGCCTGTGAAAGAGGAACAGTAACAATGAGGCTGTTATTGGCATGGTGACCTTACCTCCTGTACTGGCCAAGGGTGAGATGACATGGTAACTGGGAAAATTCCACTCCAGGGGAGAAGATAGGAGGCTTGGTTCTGCAGAGGAGAGGCAAGAAGGACAAAATGCACGCCTTTTTGATGCAGGGCATGCCCTGAAGGTGCATGGCCTGCCTGCCCCTCCCATTGGAGCACCATACTCCATCTCCTGCCGCTGCTCAGTGGCTTTTCACCAGTCCAGGGGTTTGTAGGTATTATTTGCAACAGCAACTAATAAAATAAGACTTGCTTTGCAATTTTGTGCACGGGCATCTTCCAGCACCCATGATGTTCTTGGCAACGAGGATGGGATGCCCAGAGCACAAAAACCCATGGTGTTTTGAGCACGTGTGAGTGAAAAATGGACGCATGTTTGAGTGTGGGTAAGCAAACAGGGACAGGGTTTGGGCAGTGGAGTGTATGGTTGTGTAATATATGTTGGTATAATTTGTGTTTTATTGTACACATATAAAATCATGTATAAAAGCATGTTTTATGTAAAACAAAAACCACAAGCAACTTAAGATTTCAAAAGCAGCTGCTGGAAAACCAGGAATTTGCAAGAGAATGACCCAGCAATTAAGATAACACTGAGAAGAGCTGGGTCCACCCAAGCAAGATAAGCGCTCTAACGACTCGGTGATTAACGCCTGATACCGACCTGATCTGATTTTCCAGGACCATACATCTCAATGTCGGTTTCCCAAAAAAAACTACACAGACTAAAAAGAAAACTCACCACGATTCTACATCTCAAAGCCTGCTTCCCGAAAAACCACTCAAACTTCATCTTCTTCTCAGAAAACTTGTTATAAATTTGTATTGTGATATTGGCTTTCGCAGATGAATATTATATGTTAAATACTTTTTAGCTATGTATGTACTTTTTTCTTGTTAACAAGTTTTAAGCTTAAAAGAATTTCCTAGGTACAAGGCAAGGAAACCCCAGAGGGCAAGGACAGTTGAGCCAAAGCTGCTTATCAGGAGAACAATAGAGCCCAAACTGTTATCAGCAGAAGATATGAAGGCCAGCTGCCCTCAAAAGGAAGGATGAGAGGCCCAGATGGTTATCAACAAGTGACCATTTGCAAAAGAAAGGAAACCAAACTTCAAATAATGCTGACCAGCTAGAATAATGATGACCAGCAAAAAATATGCTGACCAGCAGAAAATAAAAAAATTGTGGAAAAGCATGATCTAAGAAGGCGGAACCAGGGAGGGGACATGTTTGAATATGCATAAAATCCTCACAGCAGGGGGGGATAAAAAGAGTATTCCCAAGATACCAGGAGTGTTCCTGGCAACCCGCCAGGGCACCCGGCCGTTTTAACCCTTTGCTTTATTTCTTTTGTCTCCTAATTGTCTTTTTGTTTATATTAAATTCTTTTTTATAATTTATTAAGTGAATCTCGTTTTTAAGAATAGGGCTGAAGAAACATATTTCCAAATGCCATCCTGGGAAAGGAAAGGATGTGAAACAGCGCTGGGGAAGAGCGTCTCTCGCACAGCCCTCAGAGCTGCCACCATGCACAAGATGGCGGCCGGGGCTGAGGCGGTGCCACCATGCACAAGATGGCGGCCGGGGCTGAGGCGGTGCCACCATGCACAAGATGGCGGCCGGGGCTGAGGCGGTGCCACCATGCACAAGATGCCAGCCGGGGCTGAGGCGGTGCCTCTCAGAGCGCTCTGCAGCCTCTGCCAGCCCAGCCCCAGCCCCGGAGCAGCGCAGGGCGGGCAGAGCCCCCTTCCAGCCGTCTGCTTCAATGGACATTGACAGACACCCGGGCCACGGACACAGGCTGACACCTTTGCTCTGTGCACACAAACACGAACCAGACACTTGGGAACCTCGGCTGGCAGCATTTGCAGGGGAAAATACAAAGAAACTCCAGGCTTTGAATGTTTTCAAATAGAATATTTCATTTGCCAGTAAAAGGACCAAAAGCAGAAAGGGCCATCCCAGCCTGTTTCTTGCATGCAGGAATAGTGTCACAGTGACTGTGAGCTGATGAAGACGGAGATGGGATTTAATCCAAAGCAGATTGTGCAGTGGGTGCTCACCTGTGATATGTATCCCTCACAGTACCTATTTATTTAGAACACTAGTGTCAGGAAAATTAAATCCACAAACACCAGAGGTTTATGTCCAAAAAGGAGACAGAGGAGTCCTTTTTCTTTATTCGAATAAAGGGAGAGGCCATGGGGCATTCCCCTGGGGTCTCTCAAATTCTTGGAGGGCGCAGCCTCCTTTTTATCCTAATTCCCGGCCGCTTGTCCCTTCTCTCTTTCCCCATAGGCTGAGGTACTTGAGAGGTACAGGCTTCCCGGAACGCCTGATACCGGCGGTGATACCTTCCCCCCCCCCCCATGCATAATCCCTTCTTAACTTTTATAGAATTCATAGTGTTCTTTTAGTGTCCCTTTGATCTTCTACTGGAATCCATCCCATTGTTTCTGTCGTCTCTCACTGATAGTACACCTTATCAACTGACCCACAGCTTGTTTGTAAAGACAAACCTGTCATTCCTCTCAATTCCTCCTCTTTTAATTTTTGTTAATAATTGTCTTTACAAACTTTAGTTATCATTGACTTAATTTCTTGTTCTTGGGTCTTTTTTGGCTTTGCAATTATTTGCAGGGGCATCACTCTGTGCCCTTTTGTAGCCATCTCTGGGTCAGTAGGCACTGCTACTACCTGCATTCTTTTGATCACATGTTGAATGAGTTGTATGAAGCAAGGGATCATGCATGGTAAAAAGATTAGAGTTGCTACAACACATAAGAGAAAAAAAGCATTTGTTTGACCCATAGGCCACCAGCTAACTATGAAAACATGTCCCATTCCCATCCTTTCCATGTTTGGACCGGTACATGGGCTAACTTTCTTATTTCTTTCGTTATTTGCTTCACTACCTTTCCATTGTCATCTATTTGCAAACAGCAGTTTGAGTCATTAAATTTTCTACACACCCCCCCTTCTTCTGCTAATAAGTAGTCTAATACCATCCGATGTTGAAATATTGCATTTCTCATCTGAGTAGACTGGTCAGCAAGAAGGTCAAGAGCTGTAGCTGTCTGGTTGATTATTATTTCAAAGACAGCTTGCAACCTAATTATCCGATTTAGATTATAAATGGGTTCTCTGGCACCTGATATTAATTCATTTGGGTTCCAGGTAGCTGGTCCATAGTGTTGTATGATTCGTTCAGGTGGCCATTCATCTTTTCCTCACTTTTTGGGTGCTCTTTCTAACTAGGGATGTATCAATGGACTGCTTTTCTCTAATTAGATCATCATATACTTTGATTCCTAACTGATTTCCTTGAACTTGTGGTAGCAGAAAGAACAATGGTCTAATATACCCCACATAACATATTCCTGACCAGTTTGGGGGTAGCTTGCGGTAAGCATTTTGGCCACAAATCCAGTAATGCCCCTTTAGAGCCCAGGTCCCATTAGCGAAGGGACCTTTCCAATTTTTATCATCAACTGGTGGGTCAAAATACAGCTTGCTTCCAGGGCTTAGTGGTCCACCAACAATAGTTGCCTCGCCATAAGAATCACAATATTTACATTTCCAAGCTCCTACATGGGGCTTCCACTTGCAATCACATCCCAGATCTGTTTTATTAGATCTGGACCAGAACTTACTGAAAAGGGTTCGAGTTCCATTTCGGTGTTGCCATTTCCACTGATAGTCTCGGACAACATGTGTCGGACTTGTGGAATTATCTCGGGGGCAGCTTAAAAATAAAGGGTCAAAAAACTTATCCTTCCCCACTGCTTTACAGCCTTCAAAATCTTTTTGGTAATTATGGAAGGAACACCTTACCCAGCTACTATTTTAACATGTGTTTGATTCCATCTGCCTTGATATCTGGAACAGTCATAAGGAGGGCAGTTGGGGGTCCAACAATCTAAACCCAAAGATAAAGTCCAGTCACAAACGCTCTTTCCCACATATGTGCTCCCTGTTCTGTTTAGGCAATAAATGCCTCTTTCAGAAGAATGAAGCTGCCATGGACTTCCTTCTTTGTCCCAAAATCCTGTTTCATTATGGACTTCACTCAGGGTGCTAACCCACCATTTAGGCTCGACTGGGCTGGCTATCCATGGCCAGCTTTCAGATCCCCCCGGCCCCCCGCAGACCCAACAGTTCTTAAGGTTAAACGTTTTTGCTACTTGTTCTCTTAAAGTAAAAAAATTATTTTCCCACTTTAGACTCCAACTTAACTGAAAATATAAAGGTAAAATTATTAAGAGAGACATTCTAATAGTGTTACAATCTAATTTCTAATTTTCAATTTCACGTTGTCTTCTACACCACCTGTGGCAAGTGAAAGCACAGAAACAGTTTAGCATAAAGAAAGCAATGACAGCATGGATTGGCTCCCAGTGTCTGGAGATTTGAGAGCAGGGATGCCCATACAGACTATATCAGCAGTCAGTCTGTGGGTAGGCACTCAGGGCTTCCCCCGATGTCGACGCACCAGCTACTGCTCCAGGCCACTCCTGCGGAGTGTCAGTCGCGGCTTCCCATCCTTCTCCTCCAGCTGAGATGTCCAAATCTCTGGAGCTTTAGAGACCTTGACCCGAGTGTGATGTGTCCACCCGTGTTCAGCTGTCTTGACGGCTGTTTCTGTAGTCAGTAACACCTGGAAAGGTCCATGCCACTTTGCCACTAGGGGTGCTTCTTTCCACTCTTTAACTAGGACTCAGTCTCCTGGTTGGATATTATGCACAGCAAAGTCCAAAGGCAGGGTCTGTGTCAGCTGAGCTTCCTGTCGAAGAGATTTCACAAGAGACAGTATCCGAGCCACATACTGTTTTAGATATACATCACTTATCTCTACCCCCGCCCCAGGCTGAGAATTACAAGGATAAGGAATTCCAAACATCAATTCAAAGGGAGATAGTTGAATATCTTCCCTGGGTCTGGCTCTTATTCTTGCTAAAGCCAGTGGTAAGAGCCGCAGCCATGGCATTTTGGTTTCTATCACTAGCTTCAGAAGATGTTTTTTTATCTCTCCATTCATCCTTTCAACTTGGCCTGAGCTTTGGGGATGCCAGGAAGTGTGGAGGTTCCATTGTATCCCTAAAGCAGTCATTACTCCTTTCAGAATTTTTCCAGTAAAATGAGTTCCTCTATCTGAGTCTATTGCTTCTACCATCCCATATCTTGGAATTATTTGTTCCAAGAATACTTTAATAACTGACCCTGTGGTTGCTGAAACAGCAGGGAAGGCTTCTGGCCATCCTGTTAATTGACATATTATTATCAAAAGATATTTAAATTTCCCCACCCGGGGCATCTCAGTAAAATCTACCTGGCATCTTTGGAAGGGACGTATGGCCCAAGGCCTTCCACCCCTGGCCAGTTTCTTTGTAGCTTTGTTATTTGTCTTAGCACAAATTAAACAACCATCAACAGCTCGTTTTGCTAGAACAAAAAGACCCTCAGCAACATACATCTTGAGGAAGGTTTCTGCTATCCCTCGGGAGCCCCAATGACTCCCTTCGTGGAGCTGTTTTAGCAGTTGTAAGGCTAAAGCTTTCGGTATCCACTGCTTACCATCTCTTGTAAACCAATTACCCCCTCTTTCTTCTGCTCCACTCTTTTTGACTATCTCAAGTTCTTCTGGTGGAAAAGACAGTTTTTCTGGCAAGGGGGTAATTACTGGGAGCAAGGGAAGTAACTTAGAGATTTCTGGCAACAGTGCAGCTTTTCGAGCTTCTTCATCAGCCAGTCTGTTTCCTATTGCCTCTTCCGAGCACCCTGCCTGGTGTCCCTTGATGTGTATTATTGCTACCTTTTTTGGTAAATTCACCACTTCCAATAGGCGGGAGATTAAGTTCTCATGAGCTAACGTTTTTCTTCTGCAGGTTAATAAACCTCTCTCTTCCCACAGTTTCTCAAATGCATGTATCACACCATACGCATATTTAGAATCAGTAAAAACATTTACTGTCTTGTCTCGGTATAACTCACAGGCTCTCACGAGTGCATAGAGCTCGGCTGTCTGAGCTGACCAGGTGGGTGGTAACCTCCCCCCTTCCTTTAATTGCTTTCTATTTACGACAGAGTACCCTGTAAACCATCTTCCTTCTATTACCCTTGAAGACCCATCAATAAACACATTTTCTCCTTCAGGCCACGGAATGTCTCGCAAATCATTCCTTGCCCTAGTCTGCAGATCTATTACTTGAATACAATCATGGACTTTGCCTTGGCTCTCTTCCTCGGGGCCATTCAAACAGGAGGCTGGGTTAAAACTTTCTCTGCTTTTAAATTCTAAATCTTCCTGTTCTAATAAACACATCTCATATTGTAACAACCGAGAGCTGGTCATCCACTTAGAGGCTCTCTCAGTTAACAAAGCTTTAATCTGGTGTGAAACTTTAACAATTAGATAACCCCCCCTTGTCAGCTTTCTAGCCTCAGCGACCATCAGCGCTGTGGCTGCACAGTTTTGCAAACAATGGGGCCAGCCTCTGGCCACCGGGTCTAACATTTTTGAAAAATAGGCAACAGGTCTTTGTGTTCCCCCATGCTCTTGAACTAAAATTCTTTTTGCATGGCCTTGTGTAACATCTACATATAATTCAAAATCTTTTTCTATATCTGGAAGAGCTAGGACTGGGGCTTTAACCAATTTGTCTTTTAACTTTTTAAAACTTTGTTCTCCTTCTGGTGTCCATACTACAACATTAGGACTGTCTTGTGTTTAAAAGCTATATAAAGGTCTGGCCACAACAGAAAAGTCTTCTATCCACACTCGGCAGTATCCTACCAACCCTAAAACTGCCGCAATTCCCTTTTTGTTTGGGGTAATGGTACTTGTAGAATTCCTTGTATCCTTTCTGGATCAATACACCGTAACCCTCCAGTTAAAATATGCCCTAAATATTTGACCTGTTTCTCTACTAACTGTGCTTTCTTTTTAGACACTCTAAGTCCTGTTTTAGCAAGAAAATTAAGCAGTTTCACAGTAGCTCTTTCAACCATTTCTTCTTGTTCTCCTGATAACAATAAATCATCTACATACTGTAACAACTTAACTCCGGAGGGTGGAGTAAATTCTCTTAGTATTTTTTGCAAAGCTTGTCTAAACAATACAGGTGACTCTGTATAAACATGATTTAGTTCAGCAGCAAGTAATGCTACTGCTTCAAGCTAATTACATTACATTTCTCTATTTTTTGGTAACTAACCACTCTCCATCTCAATTTTTTGCATCAAGTTCATCCTAGGTGTATGGAGGTGACTAACAAATTAACTTCTATTAAGGAAACTCTAATATTTATAACATTTTATAACCTTTAACATTTAAAACTTTTATTAAGGAAAGAAACAAGATACTTTCCTTTAAAGTTTTCCCATACCTTTTACCGAGGAAGTGCATGACAAATACCCAGGCCTTCCATAGGACACTATTTTCACAAGGTTGTAGCTACAGAATTTGCTTTAAGGCTACAACAAACTACAGAGTGGTGGGCGTGTTCCCCACAAGGTATGACTTGCCGCATTGGCTTCATAACTGAAATTTGCCAATTCTGGCTTTTTACAACAAAACATACAAAAAGCAGAGGGGTGTGGTCCCCTCCAAACTGGAGCCATTCCGCACAAAACTTCATGTAGACAAATTAATTAAATCTTCAAATTAATTTACTACAATTTTTACAATTCTTTCAGAGAAAGATGTGTTCAAACTTCTGAGCACACAGAAGAAACCACAATTCTCACAACTCTTTTGAACGATCAAAAAAATTCTTTAGACAATTTTCCCCCTCAGGGATAAAAATTAAGGTGAATCGAGAGGTCTTTGTTTTTACTAAGACACACACCTCTCCTCGATCCAGACTCACTTTAAAAGTTGACAACGGCTCTAGGTTGGTGGATATAATGAGAGCCTTTGACACTCTTAACAATCCATTTATCTTATCTTCTGGACTTTCTCGACAATCCAGCTGTTTTTGGCTTTTTTTTGCAGACATTGCCGTTTTCAGTGTCTTACGCCCTGAAGACAGCACACTGATCTTTTCCCAGCCGCTGTTTGGCTTGGGTCTCCCCTGCTGGGGAGAGAAATCCTCTGCCACTTCCTTGTGGCCGATCCCGTCCCCTCTGTCCCGGGGGACCCCTTGGACCTTGCGGTTTTTCCCTCTTTGGCCTGAAAAAGGCCATCACCTTCGCCTTTCCTCCTTGTGCTCACTCTATTTACCACACACCGAATACCAGAGCCAGTTCCTGTCCTGCCACATTGTCCAAACAGCTCCTCTCCACTCCAGTGTTCCCGGTGGGCACGGCCGGCAGCACCACAGGCAGCCAGGGCGTCCCGCAGCCTCAAAGGGCCGGCAGCTGCTGCTGCCCCTGCCCGGGGCCGGTGGGGTCAGGCACTGCCCAGTGCTGAGTCCCAGCAGCCTCACAGGCCCCCAGCCTGTGCTCCTGGTCCTGCACCTCCACTCCTGGTTCCTGCTTCAACCACATCTCTCCACACTCTTCATTAACCAATTCTGTTCCAGCACACTAACACAATCCATCCATCTCCTGCTGCCCGTACAAACCACATTAATCTACATTCTCTTTTAATCCATCTTTTCCAGCTCTCCTCTAGACACCTTCACAGAACTCAACACAAATGAATTCTGTTTTCTAAGGTGGCCATATAAGTCCATTTGGCAACTTATACTCTGGCCATACATAATAACAATATTTCACCATCATCTCTATAGTTACTTCTGTGTGAATGCATAATCTGTCCCAAGATCTCAGCATTCTCCCCAAGGGACTCTCCGGGGGTATTGTGGGATCGTCATCCCTTTTGCCGAGACCCCTTCCCGGCTGTACCCTTGCAACCCTCCATGGGTGCCCTGTTTAGCCTGTGCTACCCTCCATGGGTGCCCTCCCAGGCTTGCCTGTGCTACCCTCCCTGGGTGCCCTCCCAGGCTTGCTCCCCGAAGATCCCATTTTACTCACCGGTGAGGTTTTCAGTGGTCCTTCCCTGTGGACTCTTCACGGACCCCCCTGGTCCGCCACTCGTCTGTCTCCTGGACAGTCTCGGGAACCCAATCGATCGCCCGGTGCTGGCCGCCACCAAGGGGAGCTGATCACCGAAACTGGGTGAGGCGCGCCTTCAGCTCCGCTCGCTGCCCGCCGCCCCGGACGGTGGAAATATCCCGGACCGAGCCCCCAAAATTGTCAGGAAAATTAAATCCACAAACACCAGAGGTTTATGTCCAAAAAGGAGACAGAGGAGTCCTTTTTCTTTATTCGAATAAAGGGAGAGGCCATGGGGCATTCCCCTGGGGTCTCTCAAATTCTTGGAGGGCGCAGCCTCCTTTTTATCCTAATTCCCGGCCGCTTGTCCCTTCTCTCTTTCCCCATAGGCTGAGGTACTTGAGAGGTACAGGCTTCCTGGAACGCCTGATACCGGCGGTGATACCTTCCCCCCCCCCCCATGCATAATCCCTTCTTAACTTTTATAGAATTCATAGTGTTCTTTTAGTGTCCCTTTGATCTTCTACTGGAATCCATCCCATTGTTTCTGTCGTCTCTCACTGATAGTACACCTTATCAACTGACCCACAGCTTGTTTGTAAAGACAAACCTGTCATTCCTCTCACTAGGAAGATTATGAGCCTGGGTAAGATATTAACCCTTTCAATACAGAGATGAGACCTACAAACCTTGTTCTTCTCTCCAAGGACTGAAAAGGACAGAGTAACAACACAAAAAAGAACAACATAAAAACATCAAAGTCAGTAAAAAAAGTCAAATCTGAGACAGAAAAAAAAATGAAAAAATGACAATTGAAACTAAAATATTCTTAGTAAAGCCATAGAAATATACAATGATATACTAAAATATCTCCTTTAATTCATTAATAAAGTATAAAAAAATTTCAGACTGTAAATCTAAACAAAAGCATCCATTAAAGAAACAAAACAAATGTTAAAGTAACTGTAATCCCATAAAAAGTTTGAACAGAAAAACAAATAAAAACAATAAAATGCCCTTTGCCCTCAGGGAGAGAAGAAGAAAACTTCTGTTCCCAGAGATGATCACAAAAACAGATGAAGAAAACCTTTGCCTTCAAACAACTCATCCTTAAAATAACACCCCATGAATTCAAAACCCATAGAAACACCTCTAGGAGGGCTGTAAAAATGAGAAAAATGTCACGATAGCAAAATTTCTTCCCAGACGGCTGCTATTTGTAAATATAAAAAACCACCAAAAAATCTGTTCCTCGTAAAAAATCCTCCATGACGTAACAAGAAAAACTTCTGTCCCTACAAAAACTAATAAAAAACTATCGTGTAATTAATACTGTGTTAACATCCCAAGTTCTATCTCTACGTTGTCAGGTAAAAAAAAAAAAAGGCAGGAGAGAAAAAGCGTTCTGAAAGTTTTATTCTAGTTTCTCATTCTTGTAGTCCTGTTAATAAAGTTTCTTTATTCCTTCTAAGTTTTAAGCCTGGTTTTCCCTTCTCCTAATCCACATCTCACAGCCAGAAATGAGTAAGTGCCCTGGAGATTTCAGCCAGCGCTAAACCCACCACATTATTTAGTGCATTAGGCAAAAAACTCAAATTAGTGAATCTCAGCCACTGCACCAGGCTGAAGCTGAGGATCCCCAGCCAAGCTCAGAGGGAGGAGAACACAGCATTTGTGGGATCCTTTCCAGTCTGACTTGCTTTAGCTGCACCCTGGGGGAGGAGAGAGCAGGAGAAGGGTTGGCTGAGTCCTCTCCCCTCTGCCTTGCCCTTCTCTGCTGGATCCTCAGTTCATCCCACACCCACCCCAAGACTCCATCCCCATCCTACTGGTGCTGACGGGATTAAAGGAGATAAAGAGGAGATTAAAAAGATAGAGAGGAGAGAAAAAGAGAAGTTTAAATGCAGCTTGAATATGAAAGAAATGCATATGTTCGTGGCTGCTGAGAGTTCAAAGGGAGCTGAAGGGTTTGTGAAGGGACAGGAGCCCGTGAAGGGCTCAGGAGCTGCTGCTGCTGCCGGGAGGGAGGAAATGCACCAATGGCTCCCAGCAGAGTCTGTGCTTTGAGGCTCTTTCCCAAACAGCTGCAGGAGGGAAAGCAGCTGAGTTTGGAGGAAGAGTTTTCTGCTGAGGTTTCCTGTTTGGAGCTGTCACAAGCTTGAGCTGCTCAAGGGAAAGGCGGCTCTGCTTCCAGCAGGGCCCAACTGCACGGGAGCACAACTTGGTTCCCTGGCCCTGAGCCAACGGGCAGCAGCAGCTTCTGTTCCCTCCTGGCTCTTGTGTCATTTCCAGCAGCACAAGACACACCAAGAAAAGCTCCTCCAGAACATGCCATGAGAAACACAACCTGATTTCATTGCATGAAGGAGCTCTGACAGTCCCACGGGCTCAGGTTTGTTTGTCAGTCAACAGAGCAGGGAAAAGCACAGACACATTCCCTGCACAGGGAATTCACAGGAGGAAAGTGCAGCGCTGGAGGATGTGCTTGGATACAACGTTCCCACGGCAGTTTTGGGGATAAAATCGTCAGGAGAGAGAAAAGAAAAAGTCCTACCAAGGGTGGGCTGAGGAGGGCTGGTGCTTCCCGGGAGGCTCCTGAAGCTCAAGAGGACAAAGCCCAGACCTTGTCCAAGCTCTGAGCTGGGTCTGAGCCAGAAACCAGGGGGTGGCAGAAGACATTGCTGCTGAAGGGCTTCAGATTGCCAAAGCTAAAGTGTCCAGTATCAAGGAACAACTTGAGGTTACGGAAGTCCCAGCGCCCACGTTCCATCCCCTCATTTCAAGCTGAAAGCAGAGCTCCACTTCTGACTCTGCTTTTTAATAATGAATGTAAAAATTCAACAAAATTCCATTAGAAAGACCCCATGAAGGTTCACACTGTGAGAGCTCACTCGAGACAGCCCCAACTCCTGCCCTGGTTCAGTCCTCGTCAAGCCCACTGTGCTTGCCAGCTGCTTTGCTCCAGTTCCTCCCAAATCACCATGAATTCCACTGAACTGAAACAAATCCAAGTCCTCGTGGTTCGGGACAAGGGCAGGGAGAGCTCCCTCCAAACCTCCCTGGGAATCACCCCAGAGCCCTCAGCCTTCCTTGTGCCCATCCCTGAGACCTCCTAGTGGCTCCCGTGGCTCTCACAGTCCATCCCAGCCTCTCCCAATCCATCCCCGTCACCCCAAATGCCCCCCTGATCCATCTCGCCTCTCGTGGAGTCCCTCGCCTCTCAGCCAATCACAGCGCGTCTCTCTGATGACTCATCAGGTGCCGGGCAGATCCACAGAGCCGAGAGCCCCGCGCTGGACTCGGCCTCCCAGTGCCGCGCACTTCATTCCCAGTCCCTCCCAGTGCCACCACAGTCCCGCCCAGTGCCACCACAGTCCTTCCCAGTCCCACCACAGTGCCGCCCAGAGGCCCCAGAGTCACTCCCATTACTTTTTAGCCCATTCCCATTCTATTCCGAGTTCATTCTCACTTCACTCCCAGACCTCCACACTCTCTTCCAGTGTCCCAGTATCCACTCTCATCTCTTTCAGTGCCACCCCAGGCCCTCCCAGTCCATTCCCAGTCCCTCCCAATGCCACACCACTCCTCACCCATCTCTCACAGTTCCCCTCCAGCTGATCCCAGTCTGTCTCTGCTCTCTCCCTGTGCCCTCACCGTGTCCATCTCGCTGGTGCCCTCGAGCTCCCAGCCCGGCCCCGGCCGCCTGCTCTGCTCCCTGATGGATTTCTCCCCTGCCCACATCCAGCTGAGCTGCTCCCAGGGCCAGCAGCAGCTCTCGGGCCACGTGCTGGCCACTGCCGTGCTCCCCAGCGGGGACTGGAGCCAGCAGCTCCTGGTGCTGCTGGAAACCGCCCCCGGCAATGCGGGCTCAGCTCCAGCTGCCAGGTGGAGCACGTCAGCCTGGAGCACCCCCTGAGCCGGCACTGGGGCACGGCCCGGCCCCCACAGCGCCGGGGGCAGCGGGGGAGGCACTGGGGGGGCCCAGAGGGGGATTGGGGTGTGCTGGGAGGAACTGGGAGGGAGTTTCAGATAGACTGGTTTAAACTGGGGAAGGGATTGAGGTGCTTAGGATGGCGGGGAAGGGGTTTGAAGGATGTTGGGGAGGGTGGGATGAGGTTCTTGGGGTCCTGGTGGACACTGGGAGGGAGTTTGGGGGTGTTGGGTGTCACTGGGAGGGATTTGAGTGAGCCTGGAGGAGCTGGAAGGAGATTGGGGATTGGAAAGCAGGGATTAGGATGAGGTTGGTTGTGCTGGGAAGAGACTGGGAGGAGTCTTGATGAGTCCTGGTGGGGCTGGGAAGGGACTGGGAGAGGGTTTGGAGGTCCTGGGGCAGTGGGGAGAAATTGGGAGGGGGTTGTGGGATCCTGAGAGGAACAGGAGGGCTCTGAAGGGTCCTGGGGAGGCTGGGAAGAGACTGGCAGTGATTTACCAAAATAGCAATATTGATCTGGTATCAACATCAATCTGTTAATGGAGAAAAAACCTCTCCAACAGTTTAAAGTTACAAAGTGGATGTTTAATCACAGCATGGGTCGAGTGCGGGAGTCATCCCCTTAATACGCACTGCAAGTTGACAAAAGATTCCAGTGTCTATTTAGTTACAAAAGTCTTGAATTTCCAAAAGATGAATACATATTATTACTAATACATATTCACAATTCTAACACCTCCCATTCCCCACTTTGGATTAAAATGCACGGTAATGAGTTTAAAAAGTCATTCTGCCTACGTGATGGGCTCCCTAATTTGAGGAGGGGGTCATTTTGGTGAGGAGGGGTCATAAAAAGATGAAGGAAAACTGCTCTTCCTCACTCTCACCTTTCTACCTTTACAATGGTGGACATTACAAATGACATTTGGTACAACTCAAATTTCCTCCCTTGTGTCTTTTAAATGGGTTTCCAGATGTAAGGTCTGTGATCTTCCTGAACCCGTTGATCAGTATCTCTTTTCTCATTATAAGCACAGCTGAACAAACATACAATGACAAGTAATTTTTTACCTCAGTCCGAGATTCATTATCTCAAATCCTGCTTCTCACTTAATCATTAACTCTAACTACTTCCAGCAAGGCCGATCTCTAGCTAAGATCTCTAATTTTTCTAAAATTGCTCATTGTTTAAAATTAGTGAGTCCAAAGGAGGTTTCAGAGGGTCCTGGGTGGGCTGGGGGAGACTGGGAGGGTCCTTGGAGGAGCTTGGGGGTTCTGTGAGAGGTTCTGGGGGTTCCTGATCTCTGCAGATGCATCATGGATGCCGTGAAACATTGCCCACAGCAAGATGCTGACGGGGATTGCAGTCTCCATGTTGGGCTTTGTCTTCCTGGCACTGGGGCTCGGCTTCTGCCTGTGCAGGAAGGTGAGGGGGGATCCCAGGGGTCGTGTCCTTCCCCCCCACAGAGCGTGTGTGCTCCCCTCGGGCCCCCCAAGCCCGGTGTCACCCCCTTTTCTCTGCCCACACAGCTCCTGAGGCAAAAGGTTCTCAAGGATTGAAAGTCAACAATTCCCACTGTCGGTCTGTATCCTGTTGGATTTTCATTCCCCTGCTTTCATCCAGGTGCCCACAGGGAGCCAGGAAGATGTGGAGCCTCCCAGCCAGGTGTCTTCCCAACACGGATCACCAGGACCACGGATCACCAGGGCTCTGCCCAACGGGGGTCACTGGGGATCATCCAACGCCGATCCTCCCATGGGGGATGGAGCTGGAGCAGCGCACGAAGCTCTTCCTGCACTCGGGACACTCGCAGGGCTTCCCTTACCGGTGCCTCCGTTGGTGTCGGGTCAAGGCTGAGCTGTGTGAGAAGCTCTTCCCACACTGGGGACACTCGTAGGGCCTCTCCCCACTGTGGATGCGCTGGTGGACCGTGAGGTGGCCGTTCTGCTTGAAGCCCTTCCCGCAGTCGGGGCAGCGGAAGGGCCTCTCCTCTGTGTGAATCCGCTCATGTAGGATGACATTGGAGCTGCGCTGAAACCTCTTCCCACACTGGGGACACTCGTAGGGCCTCTCCCCAGTGTGGATGCGCTGGTGTGCCCTCAGATTGGAGCTCCACCCAAAGCTCTTCCCACATTCCAAGCAGGTGTAGGGCCGTTCCCCTGTGTGGATCACCTGGTGTTTCATCAGGTCAGAGATATTTCCAAAGCTCTTCCCACATTTCCCACACTCATAGGGCTTTTCCCCAGTGTGGATCATCTGGTGACTCCTCAGGTTGGAGCTGTGGCTGAAGCTCTTCCCACATTCCCCACACTCGTAGGGCTTTTCCCCAGTGTGGATCCTCTGGTGCCGGATCAGGTGGGAGCTCTTTCTGAAGCCCTTCCCACATTCCAAGCACTTGTGGGGCTTCTCCCCCAGCTCTGAGCTCTGGCTGGATCTCTGGCCATGTTCCTGGCACTGGGGGGATCTTTCCTCCTCGGAGCTCCCTGGAGTGGGTTTGCAGCCCCTCCTCGTGTGGAATCTCCAGGGCTTTTCCTCATCCTCCTCCATCTGGACACGGTTTGGGAACGTAAAATCCTGGTTGGGGGAAAATAAACAATAGGAGAGCGCCTTGGGCTGAGGGTTCCTCCTTGCCCAAGTTCATCTCAGAAAGTCATTGGGCATCTTGTGTCTGAAAGAATCTCTAAAACACCACCATACAGCCCAAACAAGAAAACACTGATCAAAAACTAATCAAACAACAAGATTCAGCCAAAACCCCCTGCAGAACAGAAAGGTTCAGCCCTCACAAGAAACCAAAGCACCAACGTATAGCCCAGTAAAGCTCAGAAATACCAAGACTCAGCCCCAAGAAAATCCTGGATCCCCCTCCCCAGTCACCTGCTGCATGTGGGGTGGCAACACTCCTGGGGTGGGGGAACTGAAGATACAGGGATGAACTCTATGCTGCTTCCTCTCCCTGCTCCTCCTCCTCCTGTGCCCCTGCTCTAATTCACACTCCTCCTCCTCCTTCTGCAAAACCCCAGGTACATATTTTGATCATTTTATTCCTCAGCCCTGCTTCTCCTTCCCTTCTCCTCCTGCCCCCAGGCCCAGCACCCACTGCCGCCTCCCTCTTCCCCCCCAGTCCCACAGCATCCCACCGCAGGGGCACGGATGGAGCTGGGCCAGCTCGGCCTGGGGCAGCGCTGGGCTCTCGGCCGCTTCCGCCCGCACTCGCTCCCCACTGCAGCCGCTCCCGCCACCACAGCGCGGGGGGGCCCGGCCTTGGCGCTCCCCCCTCCCACCTCCCCAAATTCCCCTCAAGGGGGGCGCCAAGGCCCGGGGGGGAGGGGCGCAGCTGGGCTCCAGCTGGGGAACGCTGGCAGCTGCGGCTCTGCCTGGACACTGATGAGTCATCAGCGCCGCGCGCTCTGATTGCCTCAGCCCTGCCTGAGCCCTGCGCCTGCACCAAGGGGGGACACCCTGCTCCAGGGGGGATGGCCCCAAAACGGGGGAACCCCAGCAAAGGAACAACAACAAAGGCTCTTTACAAACTGATCCCGTCAACCTCATTGCACATAGGGCCAGGGACATGGACATAAGGAAGTGACAGGAGGAGCCATCAGCTGCACAAAATCTTATGAATTGATGACACAGACTGCTGCTCAGCCAAGGTCCTGCTAAATTCAAGAACTTCCAGAAGAACAAAGACTTAACACAGCCATCAATATCGTTAGCTACACAAAAGTGGGGTGCATATTAAGGGGGTAGGTAGTAGTTGCATTGGGAAGTCTGTACCTCTCCAGCACTTTAGCCAATGGGAAAAAGAAGAGGGAGATGTGGCCGGGAAAATTAGGATGAAAAAGAGGCTGTGTCCTCCAACAATTAGAGAAATCTCATTAGAAATGTCCCATGGCCTCACCCTTTTTATGAATGAAATTACTTTTACAGGACTCTTCTGTCTTCCTTGTGGACAGAAACCTCTGGGGATGTCAATTTTTCCACACACCTTGGGGCTCCTCCGCAATTCCTTCCACCGTCCGGGCCGGCGGGCACTGAGTGCAGCTGAAGGTGCCTCACCCAGTTTGGGGGATCGGCTCCCTCGGCTGGCGGCGGCACCGGGGATTGATTGGGTACCCGAGAGTGAGCAGGAGACAGACGAGGGACGGATCAGGGGGGCTCTCAAGAGTCGGCAGGGAGAGAGCACTGAAAATCTCAGCAGTGACTACAGTGGCATCTTCGGGGAGTAAACATGGCAGGGCACCCAGGGAGGGGACAAAAGCGAAAGCCAGAATGGGGTCCCAGCAAAAGAGATGAGGATCCCAAAATATCTCTCAAGGGTCCCTTGGGAGCATGTGGAGGTCGTTTGCACATTCTCCCAGAGCGAACTAAGGACATGGACACCGAGGAAGGCAATAAGGGAAATCCAGAAGGGATTTAGACAAGAGGGGATGGATGGTGTTGGTGTGCTGGGAAGGGATTGGCTGAAGGGGAGTGTGCAGGAATGTGCTTAAGGCAAGAAGCAACAGGAGGATTCTATGGGGTAAGAAAAAGAATGATGGAAAAGAAGAGAAAGAGAAAAATACCGAGGACTGGGATGTTTTTCAGAAGGGTCTTATCCTCAGAATTTGCCAGCTGACTCAGATCCTTTGTATCCCAGTTTTCCAGGACAGGAAAACAAGGAGGTCAGGATTTCAGGGGGTTTCTCTGAGCTGGCAGCGGCAGGAGCGGGCGCAGAGCTGCGGCACCGGGAGCACGGGCTGGGGGCCTGTGGGGAGCTGTGGGGCCGGGCCGGGGCTGTGGGGCAGCCGGGGCTCAGCGCCGGGCGCTGCCTGACCCCAGCACCCCCCGGGCAGGGCCGGCAGTGGCCCCCGGCCCCCAGGAGGCTGCGGGACGCCCCGGCCGCTGCCCGGCCCCGTGGAGCTGCCGGCCCTGCCCGCCGGGGGGGCCGCCTTTGGACACTGCGGCAGGACAGGGACCGGCTCTGGGATACGGGCTGGGGAGGGGAGCCTCAGCACAGCCAGCACCAGGAAGGAACAGCTCAGAAATGGGGATTAGACCTGCAAGGATCCAGATCATCTTTTAAGCATTTTGTGCTGGGTCCCTGGAGAAAGGAAGGATTTTGCAGAAAGCTGAGCAGCTGCCACACGATGAGCACCCACAGGCACTGAGGGGGGCTGCAGCAGGGCCACAAGAAGCCCCTGCAGCACTTGCTCACAAAGGCTCAGCAGCTGAATGCAGCAAGGGATGAGCAAAAGGCCAAGCTGAAGGCAAAGGCCATGGCACAGGTCCTACAGCCCCTGAGGGATCAAGCCCAGGGCCCAAGGGGGCCCCAGCACCCAGGGGACACCCTCGGCCACAAGCACCTGGCACAGGCATTGCCCTCCTGGCCAGGGGACAGCCCACCCAAACAGCCCCTGGCAAGGAATCAGCCTTCCAGCTGCAGGGCACAAGGACACTGCAAGCACAGACAGGAGCACCCTCAGCACCAGCAAGTCCAGCCCTTGATGGACACGGATTCTTAGCGGTCTCACAGCTGCCATTCCACCAGGGATCCACCACACTGGAGCCCTTGGGAACATCCAGGGTGGCTCTGGATACAGAGGAGACCTTTCCTGATGGACACAGGGGCCTCTCCATCCACTCAGAATCTTACACCTAAGGGGGGAAAATTGTTAAGGAATATTTTAATAATTAAGGCAGTATGTGGGAAAGATGAGTGGGTGTGTTTTATTCAGCCACTGTTAGGAGATGGGGGGGATGGGTTTGAAATGCAGGAATTTTTATTTGCTCACAATTGTGATTGTAATTTACTAGGAAGGGATTTGATTGTGGAGACTTTTGTGGCAGAATGGTTAGGCGAGAAAGGCCATGACTGTACAAACTTGCTAGAGATAAAACATAACTAGTGTAGAGACAGTCTCAAGGCCGGATTGCCCTTGAGATGTGGGGAGGAGAACAAGAATGTGGTAAACAGAACGAAAAAGAAGGAACAGGGACGGTCTGGTAACCGCAAGAATGCAGAGGCAGATAGCTATGTTTCGTAGTGACGTAAATAGCAGAATAACCAATGATGAGCTATACTTTTGCAATATGTATGAGCTAATTAAATCATGTATTTAAACACGAGTATAAGGATCAATAAACGAGATTTGCTTGACGACCACCTGGTGTCTGCGTCTCCCTTCTCCGACAAATGGTGACCCCGACGTCGACCCCCTGCTGAAAAGAAAGCGGGGGAGAGAACGCGCCACGGTCGGTGAAGTAGTGTTGGGGCCCGATGCACCCGGGTCGGTGCTAAACGACGAAGGGAGAGCACCCTCAAGGATCACATCGGTGGTCTTGAGCCATACGTGCTGCCGGAGCCGGAGAGGTGCAACAGCGCTGACGACAAAATGGACAGGCAAGCAGCATATGATTTATTTTTGGGGTTATTAGATAAGCTGGGGGTTAGAGACATAAATCCTAGAAAAGACGTACCGGGATTGCTAGCATGGGGGCACGCGAAGGGTTGTTTTTCCAACCCGCACACGGTACATGAATTGAGTGAGTGGCGTAAGTTAGGAGATGTGTTGTGTGAAGCAGTCTTAGAAGAAGATAAAACAGCAAAAAAGTTAGGAAAAATTTGGCGAGTTGTGCATAATACTCTATTGAAACATCAGGCAGAAAAAAGAGCGGCTCAGCAAGCAGTAGAAGCCTATAAAAGGAATGCACGGTATGGAGATCATGAACCTTTAGCGCCAAGTGTCTCTCAAGTAATTATACCTGCTTCTAGCAGTTTGGGCACAGATGATTGTGCTTGGCCCTCGGCGCCCCCTCTCACTGAGTCCACAGAGGACGCTGAAGTGCCTGTCGTAGCCACCTCCGATATTAAGGACCCTTCAGCCCAATCTGTTAAGCCTGGAATGCGTAGTTCACAATCTCCGCCAGAGCCAGATCCTGTCCCTGGGGCAGAGAGTGACCTGTGGGAGGAAATGGCTAGACAGAGGAGAGAAGCCTGGAACGCATTGGCTAAGCATGGGCTAGAGAGTGGGGATGAAGTCACCGTGGAGGCGGCGAGGACGTGGGCTCTGCCTGTAGTTTACACCCCGGGGGTAAACCAACAAGGACAAGCTGTTCAGTTAGGGACCTATACACCTCTTGATTGGAAGTTATTAGCTCAGCTGCGACAGACAGTGAGTCAATTTGGATTTAAGAGTGAACCAGCTAAACAAATGATAGACTACATATTTGATACGCATTTGCTAACTGTCAATGACTGTAGAAGCATTGTGAAACTGATGTTTATTCAACATCAGCAGCTGCTGTTTAACGCACATTGGCAAGCTTTAGTTCAAGAGTCGGTTGCAGTTCAAAGAGGACCAGGTGATCCGTTACAGGGAATTACAGTAGAAGAGATGATGGGATTAGGAAATTATAAAAGAACCGAAGCTCAGATGATTTCCGGACCAGACAAAGTTAGGGACGAGGGGGGAGGGAACAGCCTGCCCACGGGGGTGGTAGCGAAGCCGGGGCCCAAGAAAAGGCACGGCAAACGGGAAGTAACCCACCAGTTTTGACTTTGACTGAGATACAAGCGGTTCACAACACCCCCCCCCCCCCCTCTCTGAGAAGCGGCGGGACAATACCGAGTTTGTTACAAAGTCATAATTTACTGAGTTTTTAAAAGGTGTTCATGTACCCTTTTGGAGTTAATTTTGTGTTTTAAGTAATTATGAGTTTATGCAGTTGGAGTTTTCAGAGTTTTTCTCAGATTTAAAAAGTAGCCCGGCACGGCCCAGTTCAGGAAAACACACGGCAGAACGCTGTCGCCATGGCAACCACCGCTGAAACAAGTAACAGCGACTTCAATGAAACCGCCTAAAGTAAAACTACAAAACAAAAGAAGAACAACAGAAAGCTGGACATCTTTGAGAAGGATAAGAAAAAGAGATAGTTTTAATTAGACAATTTAAAAATTAGAAGCTTTGTAAATTGTATTGTTTATAAATTAGCAAATTGTTGTAATTAAAATTGAGATTTAAAAATAAGTTTCTATTGAATTAAGTGCCTTCACAAATCGATTAAAAGATTTAAATGTTGTATTTTTGCATCCCAAGAAACTTAAAAGATTCTTGTTTTGTTTCAGTAATTTCAAAGTTATGTTGATCATATATTACCCATTTGTTGAGTTTTTGACAATTTTAATAAGGAAATTTTAATGTGAATATTTTTGTTATACAAAACACATATAACTGCATATATACCACTTTGGATTTTGGATTTTAGTTTAAAAATTGGACTTGATATTTTTGAGAAGTGCTGCAAAAGCTAAATGACAACTTGCCCAATCCTGTATTGTGGCTTTTTCTTTGGAAAGGCTGCACTTTGGAGTCTTAGCAAATTTGAGCATATACTAGGCAAATTCTTGTTGTGAATGAGTGTTTTTAGTAACATTTGCAGTTATTATGGGTTATTCTCAAAGCTAAATGGCATGGAATTGTGATGTATTTGTTAAATTTTTATAATTTTATAATGAATCCATGTTACTGTTGACTTAGATGTTTTTAAGTTAAGCTGTATAACTTAGATATTTTTTTTTAAAGTTAGGTTTTGCTATTTCCTTTTGTTATAAATAATTATTGTTAAGTTTAAATTTTGTTTACTTTGAATTGTTTTATGTTTCACTGAAAACACTTGTTTAAATTGCAAACCATAGTTATTTTCCTAGAAATATGAAGACAGCTACAACTGAAGCAACTATGATAAACCACTGATGAACACCTGCTTGTGGACAGAAATGAATGCAGACTGTGACACCCTAGACTTCATTGGGAGTTCTATTGGTTGTTACAATCTCTGCAGGTTTTGTTTTTCATAGCTTTATTTTTTATTTATTTTTTTATTTTTTAGTGTTTCCAGAATTTTAAGATGTACCATTGCTAAAAATCAGCTGCCATTAAAGAGGCTTCAAATTAAACCAACTGCTGAATGATTTAATTAGTCTGGTACCTAAGGCTTCCGATTATTTGCTTTGTACAAATGCTGTAAGCATCTCATAGCTGTTGCTATTAAAAATCTTGTTCTAAAAATATATTAAGAGACATCTTTCCAGTTTAAAGTCTAAGGCCCTGGCCAAGTCTTAACTTTACCTGGACAGAATGTTTATCAACAGATCCAGATGTTTTTTGTCCCAAATCAGTATTTGAGTCACTTTTTGACTTTGCAATTTGACCCTATTAATATGACAGCTGGATCAATTTTAAAGTGAGCTTGGAGAATCACTTCCGGAGATGATGATCCAATCCTTCACTGATGATTTTTGGTTTTGTTTGTTTGTTAACTATGAGATGCTGGTGCAGTGTTTTAATAATTAACAGTACCTTCATATTAATTGATTTTTAACTGTTATACGTTCTTACTAATTGTATATAAGGTTTTGTGTTAATGTTGAACAGAAATACATTTCATTTTTATTTTTTAGAAAACGGGGGAAATTGATTCCCTAAAAGCAATTTGATTAGTGTATTTCATTAACTTCAAGGAGAGAAGTGACTGTGTTTTGTTGACAGATTCAGAAAAGTCACCTGTCCATCTGACCAGACTGTCTGCCTCTGAACACATGAGATCCAGTGAACAGAGATGTCATCACACAGTCTTGATACTCCAGACATGGATCAGAAGTGGACCTGTCAGGACACAGTTGTGTCTAAACATTAACAGACATTTGCCAACAGAAATTTTATGTTGTTATTATGATGTGGTGTTTCTAAGATTTAGAAGGGTCTAAAGAACAACTTGAACATCAAAGCCCTCAGTCACCGATCAGCTGCCAGCTGACATCACGGGAGCAGTGAATGTTCCAGGACTGAATCGTGTTGGAGAAATTCTGTAGAAGATTTGGGAAGTGTAGAGACTCCATCTAACTATATATAAAGCAAATTGTAATTGTGTGTTTATCCTTTTAGCAAATTGCTTTCATGCTTAGACTACATATATATAGAGCACGTGTGTTAAAAGTAGTTAGATAATAGTTTAAGACAAAGTGTTTAGAAGTACGTATAAAAAATAACATTAGAATTTTTAAGACTAATATACCTTATATTTTAGCAAATTAATTATTCATAGAGAGGGGGGAATATGTTGTAGTCTAGGGCATTGCGCTGCGGAAGAATTCGGGATTGTAACGGGAAGCTGCTAGACCCCCTCTCTGTTAGGATAGCAAAACCTGCAATTAGCCAATAGCACCCAGGTGTGACGTATGCAGATGGGAGTAACACAGTGACCCCCAGGCTATAAAATGTTAAGTTTCCCTGCAATAAATCGCCATATTGCCATCCATCACATTGATACAGTGGGATATGGACCGCGCGGCTGAGGATAGCCGCCCGTGCTGGTTCCAGCCAGGGTACCAGCCTTGCTTGACCCCGACATATGGTACCGAAACCCAGGAACAAGAAAAGTGAGACAAGAAGAAAGCAAAAATACCCTGAGTCAAGGAGCAGCGGTCAAGATAGTGAGTCTATTCTTGACGGGAGAGCCTGGGCCCAGAAGGATGATGGAATCATCGAAAAAGGTTAGATAGTAAGTTGTAAATTAATTAAGTCGTAAACCTAATTCGCTTGTTATTACAAGGCGTTGGGTTGTCAAAGTCGTAAATGAGTTTGTAAGGTTTATCCACCCTAAGGTGTGGGACAGATGTACTAAAACGCTTGCCAAAAAGAAAGCGGGGGAAGTGTGGAGACTTTTGTGGCAGAATGGTTAGGCGAGAAAGGCCATGACTGTACAAACTTGCTAGAGATAAAACATAACTAGTGTAGAGACAGTCTCAAGGCCGGATTGCCCTTGAGATGTGGGGAGGAGAACAAGAATGTGGTAAACAGAACGAAAAAGAAGGAACAGGGACGGTCTGGTAACCGCAAGAATGCAGAGGCAGATAGCTATGTTTCGTAGTGACGTAAATAGAAGAATAACCAATGATGAGCTATACTTTTGCAATATGTATGAGCTAATTAAATCATGTATTTAAACACAAGTGTAAGGATCAATAAACGAGATTTGCTTGACGACCACCTGGTGTCTGTGTCTCCCTTCTCCGACATTTGATGGCTAAATGGGGAATGCAAATTAATGTTGCAAAAGGTGATACAGAGGCTGGTTCTGTTGTACCTCTGTGTCAAATGTCTGGCAGAGCCTAGGCTCAAGTGTACCCAGAAGTGTGGGCAGCCCCAGGGAAATGGGCAAAATTAGATATGGAGCCTCTCCAAATTTCCCTGAAGCAGCCAGGACAAGAGGTGTCCAAAAGCAATCCCCTGTTCCAAGGGAGGGAAGGAAGGGCTCACAGCCTGTCTGGGAGTCCTGCTCAAGGCACGGCTTGGGGAGCCAGGGATGGCTCCCTAGAATGCTCCTATCCTGCCAAACAAGAAATCCAATGGAATCCACAGAATGCTGCAGGACCCAGGAATAAGAAATGAGATGATGAAACCGAGGCACCCCACACTCTCAGATCCTTACACCATCCTCAACCAGGGGCCCTCCTCACACTGCTGCCATTCACAACTTGATGCAAAAGATGCTTTCTGGGGATCTGCCCACTTCCAGAGGATGCAAACACAATTCTGCCTTGGGCTGGCAACAAGAGGTAGAAGGGAAAATGCTCAAGACATGGACGGTCCTTCTGCAGGGATGCATGGAAGCACCGGCCTGATTGGGGCAAGCCTTGCAGGAAACATCAAAGGAATTGACCTCACCCCCAGGGACTGGCTTAATGCAGGATGTGGATGACTTGATCCAGTCAGGAGGACAAGAAGAGGTAGAGGAAGCGTCTGTGAAATGGCTTCATTGTCAGGCAAAAAAGCAGCTTTGAGTATCTGAAAAAAAAGTGCAAATCGTGGAGAAAATGGTTAAATATTTGAGACCTATTTTGACTGAAGCTTTGTGTTTTATTGACCCTGAGAGGGTTCATGGAATCTCAGAAATAACATTTCCCAGGATTAAAACGGGACAATTCCTACAATTAACAGGGAAATGCAGGAGCCGGATTGAGGATTCTCTCTTCTAGCCAGAACTTCTTTAGCCACAGATAGCGTCAGTGTTAGACAGGGGACATAAGAAAGAGAAAAAAACTTAATAAAATGAAAAAAAATCAAATGATTGATGCCCCAGCCATGGCTCTTCCAGACTCAGAAATCTGAATTGGAAGGGAATATTAAACAGGCCACCCCTGAGCCTGCACTGAAGGCAACGCAGCAGCAGCCAGGGCTCCCCAGCGGGGGAAGCCCCTGGGCCTGCCCACAGATCCTCTGCTCAAATCCTCGGCCTGGCCACCCTCCTTTGCCATCTCCAGCCACTGCGGGACAATCCTTGCTCTCACTCTTGCAGCTTCAGCCCTTTCTGTGCCTGCCCTCGCCACAGCTGCTGGAGAAGGCACCAGGACAATTCCACTCTGCCTCTCAATTACACTCACACTCTGCCCTGCCTGGGATTAGCTGCTGCCAAAATAGACCAACTTTAAAATAGCTTAAAATCTTATTTCTCTGGTCACACTAGGTTTGCCTTTGCCTTGGGGAAAGGAATTTTAAAGGGTTTTTTTTAAGGGATGTTCCACCACTCAGTAGAGATGAAATTTACAACAGACTGGGAATAGCCCAAAAGATTTTCCCCCAGATAACAACCATCAAAACATCCACACCCAGCAGCAAACATCAACCAACATCTCCCCCAGACACTGCCCCAGGCACAACTGGAGACACCTGGTCTGGAAAAGGCTGAGCAGGAAATCCAGGAGTGCCCACCTAATTCACATCACAGGCACAGAAATCCGGCTGCAACAGGAAACCAAATCCTAACAACTCCACACCTTCAAACCAATGAACATTAAACCAAGGGATTTCTATGGGGTCAGACTGTATAAATTTAGAAAAATCTAGTCAAACTCATGTGTCATGGAATGATTTTCTCTGCACACCCAGCCTAAGTGTGCATGAAATTATTCCTGTTGCACATTCTGGCCAGAATCAAGTAATGCCTTATTTCTCTAAAGACATTGTGGAGAGTTTTTGCTTTTCACAGTTTCAGTAAAAAGATTACACCATGAGAATAATTTTTTGTAATAATTTTATTTCTATATTGTCGGTTCTGTTTGGGCCAGTGGTGTGAGAATCAGATTTTAGTCGTAGGAGAATAAAAAGAAAACACTTGATTGCTTTCTCATTCTTGTTTTATATTTGTACGTGACTCTTAGTGATGACAAAATGATGGTATGAGTTTTTCAATGTTCACCTTTAAGCTCCACTTTGAAAACTAGAAGAGCTTTAAAGTTGGCGCTTTAACACATAAACAGTTAATAAAATATTGTTAAAATAAAAAAAAAATAGCAGATTCTGTGGGGTGGCCACATGTGAGTCACGGGATGTCTGCCCTGGAAGAGAAGCTTTGTTCCAGGCAGCCAGGAGAGGAGCTTTAGAAATGCAAATTAACACTGATGCCCCAAAGCCTGCACAATGGACCAGGGGCTTCCTGCCTGCAGGAGGAATTGGAATGATTCCCTCTGCCCCTCAGCCCAAGCTCTGCCTGCTTGCACAGATGGAATTTGCACAGCTAAAGGCACAGCCCATTGTGAGGATATCTGACTCTGCAACAGAAATTGGTTAAGCTGCAAAGGAAAACAGAAAATGGAAAATGTTGTGAAAACTTCACTAAAACAAGTTGGGGGGAATCATCCCTGTCCCCACTCCAACATGTGCTGTCACTGTCTATGTTATATAGGGTGTATCAGACCACTGGGGTTTATTTGCTACCACAAGTTCAGGGAAATCACTTGGGAATCCAAGTATGTGATGATTTAATGAGAGAAAAGCTGACAATTGATGCAGCCCTGGCTGGAGTGAAACAGAAATTAAAAATTAGGAAATAAACACAAATAAATGCTTGACTAAAAGAGGGGTTTGACAAAAACCATACCCTGACACGCTGATCCACAAGAACAAGAAAAGAGTCAGACTGCAAGTTAAGATAAGGAGATGGAATACACAAACAAGATGCAAAGACAAAGGCACCACAATATAAAGGAGATTCTTTAGACCCTAAGCCGGAAAGAACAGATTTAAAGTTACAAAAGGTGGCCAAAGGACTGAAAGGGGCATGGAGTTAATTGTAATATGAAGTGAGGACAAGCAGAGTTACAAAAAGAATATGTTTTAGGTGTATCTTGTAAACCTAGTCTGAAAAAGATAAAAAGAGAAAACCAAATCAAAAAGGTGTGCATGCGTATCAGAGGAGATATCCCCCATGCATCTCAGTGCTGAATAAATTCATACCTACTCTTATAACTACTCTGCGAGTTATAGAGCTCTTTTTATTTTGCATATCAGGAGGGAGCACCCAAAACTGGGGAAAAGATGAACGATCACCAGAACAAATCCTGCAATACCATGGACCAGACCCTGGGAACCCTGATGAATTCATATCAGGTACCAAAGAATCAGTTTCTCATTTCAATAGCATAATTAGATTACAGGATGTCATTGAAATAATAACCAACCAGACAGCTCCAGCTCCTGACCTTCCTCCCAACCAATCCACCCACATGAGGAACACAACATTTCACCATGGGATGGGATCAGATTACCTTTTAGCAGAAAATCAAGGCAGAGTTTGTGGAAAAGTTAAGTAACTCAAACTACTCTTGGCAGATAGATAGCAATGGAAAAGTAGTAAAACAGATAACAAAGGAAACAGCAAAGCAGCTCATGTACTTGTCCAAACGTGGAAAGGATGGGAATGGGACACAGTTTTGTGCTTCCCTGTCAGGCCATGGGTTAAACAAATGCCGTTTCTCCTCTCATGTGCTACAGCAACTCTCATCTTTTTACCATGCACCACACCTTGCTGAGTGCAGCTCATTCAGCAGCTGAGCAAGGGGATGCAGGTGGCAGCCAGGCCTCCTGAGCCACAAACGGCTACAAAAGGACAGAGAATGAGGGCACTGAGAGCAATCCCAAAACCAAAGAACACCCAGGAAGAAAAAACACAGGCAATGAGTGAATCTGCTTGGAGATGGGGCCAGGGACTTGTACATAAGGAAGAAATGGGATAAACCATCAGTTACAGAAAATGTTACTAATTGATAAGGACTGCTGCTCAGACCAAGTCCCAACACATTCGTGAACTTCCAGAAGAACAAGCACTTCACAGAGCCAGGAATATCGGGTGTTATACAAAAAGGACATGCAGCAGGCGGATCGGGAAGGCTGAACCTTCCAAGCACCTCCGCCAGTGTTGGGCAAAGGGACAGGGACATGCGGCCGGGAAAATCAGGACGAAAACGAGGCCGCGTCCTCCAACAACTGGAGAGAGCGCACGGCAAATGGCCCATGGCCTCTCCCTTTGGGCAGCAATAAAGTCACTCGCACACCACTCCTCTGGCTCCTTGGGCCACACAAACCTCTGGCGCCGGGAATTTTCCCGCCCAGCCCCGGGCACAGCGCAGCCACCTCCGGCCTCCCGACACGAAGCGGGACGAGCCAGCGCTGCTCCGCCACCGCCTCCTGCCGAGGCCCCAGCGGCAAGGAGACCGCGGGCAGCCGCTCCCGCAGCGCCCTCAGCCCAGGGCCAACACGGGCCGGCCACGGCACAAGCCACCCGCCACAGCCCCCTGCCGCCCCCTCCCGGGCCCGCAGCGAGCCCCGAGCCCCCGCAGAACCGAGCGCGGCTCCCACCTGCGATGGCTGAGGCCGCCTCCGAGCTCCGCCGCCGCCTCACCGGGCTCCGGCCGCTGCTGCCGCCGCTGCCGGGCCCGCACAGACGCTCCGGCAATGGCGGCTCTCCTGCCCCACGGCCGCCCTGGGGGCGCCAGCGGGGCCGGACTTGTCCCCGCTCTGCCCAATCAGCGCGCGTCAGAGCCACGAGTGACGGCAGAAGCAGCCAATCGCAGCCAGCGGCGGGCTCTGCACACGGCACGGACTCGCCTGGCTTGGGCTGAGCTCCGCCATTTCTCGTTAGCCTGGGCTGAGGAGCGGCCCCGGCGCTGGGCCCGGCCCGGGCAGGAGGCCAAGGAAGCGCCGCTGCGCTGAAGCGCCGGGAGCTCGGGGTGCCCGGGAGCTGAGGGCGCTGCGAACTGGGGGTGAGTCCGGGATGGAGCAGGGCATGCCGGAGCGAGGCCAAAACTGTGTGACTCTCCTTCCTGTCCCGGGCGGGGAGCAGAACACACAAGGGAAGGCTCGGGGGTCTGGATGAGGGTGGGGAGAGTTTAATCCTTGGTCACGGGCACAGCACACCTGACTTGGGTTTAAATTAATTGAATTTATTATCAAGCATGTCAGAACAAGAAGACGAGAAGCAACGTAATTTCTACGGAAATCCATCTTCCCCCCAGCTCTCCCTCCTTCCCGGGCTTAACTTTCTGCCCCTCTCCGTCCCCCTCCCCGCCCAGAGGCACAGGGATGGGGGTCACAGTCAGGTCATGTCAGTGCCTCCCCCTGAGGGACAGGAATCCTTGTCCTGCTGCAGCCTGGGGTCCCTGGCAGGGGCCAGAGTCCCTCAGGACCAGGCTGCTCCAGCGGGGATCGCCAGGGGGATCCCCGAGTCCGGCCAGGAGCCACTTCCATGGCTCTGCAGGGGCTTCCCCCGGGCTCGGGGCCTCTCTCAGGCACCCCCTGCTCCGGCCCGGCCTCATTGCCCCCCTCACCCCCCCATGCAGCGAGTGCCCGGGCAGGGAGATGGACGATTTTCACGGGGCTGAATCTTGGAGTTTCTGAGCTTTATTGGGCTGAATGTTGGTGCTTTGTTTTTTTGTGGGGGCAGAATATTTGTATTTTGGGTGATATCAGATTTTTGGTGTTTTCGAAGTTTTTGATCTGTCTTTGTTAGCATTCAGGAACACACATAATCACAGACTGGTTATATGCAGGTGCTTTATTGAAGCGTGCAGGAACTAGGGGTATCAGCAACCCAAATCTAGCTCCATCATCTTTATCCAAAGTGCACATATTTCTACAATTTCAGCTGTAGCAGTAATCACTATAACAACCTTATCAATATTGCTTCATTAACTTTGTCCATATTGCTTCATGAGACTTAATTCATCCTTGCACGAACATGTCCGAATCTTATCTCTGGGTGGGTATCTTGGAGACCCCAAGTACCAGTTCCCGTTACCGTAAACATTTCAGCTTGCTAGTCCATCCCTAATACCAAGCACTGTTGTGGCCTACCTCTACATGATTTTAAGAAACATTTTCAGAAACATTTAATCCCATAGTAACATATTTCCCCCCTTTGAAAATATTTCACTTTGCTATAATAAGTGTAATGCTTTCACTATATACAGTCCTTTTTCTGAGTTTATACTTGATGTTCATCTTCGAATCCACAGTTGTCGTAAGCGTTGTTACACTCTGGAGGACTTGGAGATGACAAATGCGGATGTGGATCTCTGTCCCATGTCAGCGCCTTTATTATCTTCTGGTTCCAGGATACTCTTTTCTTTGTCTCTCCTTTTAGAACTGCAGAGATTAACCAGATTGCTAAGAACACAATTAGTAGGATTATCAGACTCTCAAGAATAGATTTGATCCAGGAGCTCACATTCCATCCCAACCCTTCAAAAATTGTATCTAACTAACTTGTGGTGAGATCTTCCCTCTCTTTCTGTGCTTCCTGTTCTATTTGTTTTAATGGATTAATGTCGTGTTCTACATCTGCAGTTCCATTTGGGCTGTGGATGCAGCAGTGATCAATTTGTCCTTTTAGGTACCCGCATACTCCGTGTTCTGTCAACAATAACATATCTAAAGCCAATCTGTTTTGCAGGGTCATTTTAGTTGTGGCTTGTAATTGTACATTTAGCTCTCTAAATCCCTCTTTGGTAACTCTTGCCCATCTTTCTACCTGACCTGTAAGTTTGTACAACATCTTTCTATTGTTATAATTTGCTATTGGACCAAACAAGGATTCCAGAGCCCACTCAGATTTTACACTACTGGAGGGTTCCTGCCATCTTTTTTCATCTTCAGTTTTGTTCTCCTGAACTTCTCGTCTTGTCCTTATTTGCAGAAGTTCAGCTCTCCCTTGAATGGGGACCTTTTCCAAATTGGGCATAAGGTGGGGAGGCCTAAAGTAATCTCTTTTACTTTTTCACCTACAGGCAAATGTGTTGTCCAGGTGCCATCGATTGCTGCCCATCCAAATTGGCCTGGACTCTGAATTGTACTTGTGCTACATATTACCTTTTGGATCACTTGTCCTATCTTGTCATTTATTTCACCTTGTTTATGTTTGATTCCTCTGCAGGCACATCCAATTTGCAGAGCTATCACTAGTGGTGGCATTTGTTTTATTTCTTCATCATCAGAAGTACAGTCCTAAGTTTTGTTCCATACCCACCAATTCACTTTGTCTGCCTCCATTCTACTACTGGTTGCAGTGTTCCATACCCCTGGATCTGTTTCATTTTCAGAGCCTTCCCACTTAATGCACCAAGGGCTATCTGCCATAGATTGGAATTTCTGAAGCACACTCATTGACCATGCACTGTCCCAAGCTTCAGCCCGATCTTTTCCTTCCTGTCCTTCACACTTCCACTTTGATACTGAAATCTGTTCTTTAATGACCTTTGCTATCTTTTCATAACACCATCCATAATTCCCTAATCCCCCATCCCAGCCTAGTTTTGGTTCATACTTTCCTCCATTTTCATGACAGTCCCATGTAGATGAATACTTTGGCTTCACAGCATTTTCAAACACTGTCTTATTTGGGTACTCGTAATCTATTTGCAATACATAGCTCACATTTTCATTTTTATTCTTTTGTATTTCAGGGAATTTTGATGTTATAATTCCCCAATTTATTGGGTCTCCTGCTGCCTTTGGTATTGGCAGACAGGCAGTTATTTTGCTGCTGTTTTGCATCTTGGCAAAATCTTTAATTAATCTAATCATCCCATTTTCTGCCTGAATAGTATTAGAGACTTTTATCACTTGTGTTTCTGGCTGCACCCCCACATCCCTCTTCATTCTCAAATGAAGAGTTGTCAGCTGATCCTTTTGCATTTCACATCCCAAGGTAACTTTGATTCCAACTGATGGCAGTGAAGGCCATAAAAAAATCACCATTACAGTCACCAGCAACCTAGACATTTGAAACAATCAAACCCGCTTTATCTGCAGCTTTGTTGGCCCTACAGTTTGTGCAGTCCACAGTGCAGGGGAAACCTTCTTCACTCTGGTGTAATGTATGCAGAGATCCAGTCCAGCTCCTTTGACTGCTGTCAAGGTAGTTAACAGTACCTGATAGGGTCCATTCCACCTTTCTTTTAATGGTTCTTCGTTCCAGCTTTTAACGTACACTTCATCTCCCGGGGGGATGTCATGAACTGGATTCTCAAGAGTCAGCGGCCTGTTCCACACAAGGGTGCTCCGAAGTCGAGCTCGAGCTTTTCCAAGAGGCAGAACATAATTCTACACCTCTTGCTTCCCTGTAACATGTACATTTGGATTAGGTTCAGGGGATTCATATGGTTTCCCATCCAATATCTCATAAGGACTGACTGACATCCCGCTTCTAGGCTTTATCCAAATCCTCAGCAGTGCTATTGGTAAAGCTTGTGGCTGCTGCAATTTAGCCTCTTGGCATATTTTGCTGATTTGCCTCTTCAATGTCTGATTCATCCTCTCCACCTGTCCACTGGATTGGGGTCTCCATAGTGTATGGAGATCCCAAGCTATTCCCAGCAACCTACTCGCCTCCCTCACTACTGTGGCTGTGAAATGTGGGCCCCTATCTGATGATATTCCTAGAGGCACCCCAAATCTTGGAATGATTTCTTGCAGTAACCACTTGACTGTCTCCTTTGCTTGATTTGTGCGACAGGGAAGAGCTTCTGGCCATCCTGAAAATGTGTCAACCCCTACCAATAGATATTTGTATCCTCGAGTTCTTGGTAATTCTACAAAATCTACTTGCCAATGATCTCCTGGTTTTCCCTAATTGTGCCTGTCGTCTAGCCACTGGATTGTTCTTTAAGCAAATTTCACATTTTGACATTAATGATTTTGGATTTTTAACATCCATACTGAAATTAAATTTTGTTTTATCAATTTAATCAGTGCCTCTGCACTCCAATGACATTCATTATGTTTAATTTGTAGAATTTCCCTCATTGTCAAGGAGGGTACCACTGCTTGTCCCTGTGTAGTCACATACCACCCTTCTGAATTCTTCTGTGCATTCAGTGAGCATCCCAATTTCTCATCCTCTATTGAATATTTTGGTTCTGGAGGTAAATTGAATTGAGATACATTAGTTTTTAAAGGTATCAATGCCATTGCAGTTTGCGCTTCTCGAGCAGCTTGTCGGGCTGTCCAGTCTGCTTTCTGATTTCCCTCATGAATTTTGGAGCTTCCTGACTGGTGAGCTTTGCAGTGCATGATTGCTACTTGCTCAGGCTTTTATACTGCTTTTATTAATTGCAGGACTGCATCTTGATGTTTAATGTGTGTGCCTTGAGAAGACAGCAGTCCTCTTTCTTTCCACAGTGCCCCATGTACATGCACCACTCCAAAAGCATACTTTGAGTCAGTCCATATGTTACCCTTTTCCCTTCACTTAATTCTAGTGTTCTGAATAAAGCAACCAGTTCTGCCCTCTGGGCAGATGTATTTGCTGATAATGCTTTTGCCTCCACTATTGTACTGACTGTTGTTGCCTGGGGTTCCCAGAGCATCTTCCTCTCTGCCTCCTTCTCCTCCATTTGTCTAATGCTTGGGCATGAGAAGTCTGGTTTGGGTAGAAAAACAAGGGGTGACCACCTAGGATTCAGGGTTCCTCCTGCCCAAGTCCATCTCTAGAAGTCATCAGGTGTCTTGTGTCCATGAAAGTCTCCAAAGCATCAGGACTGAGAGGAAAAAATCCCTCCCTGGGGTTCCCCTTCTGTGGGGCCCCCACTTTGGTGTCCCAGGGCTTCCCCCTGTGCAGGCTCATCCCTTTTCCGGGCTGCCCCTTCTCCAGGCTCCCCTCCCTCCCGGCTCTCGGGGTCCCCCCTCTCCAGGCCCCCATTTCAGGCTCCGGGACTCCCGGGGCTCCCCCCTTTTCGCTGCTCCCCTCCCCCTGCCGGTACCGGGCATCTCAGGTCAGCTTTGGAGTCCTGCAAGATCCAAACATCGCTCTGCCCGGCCCGGCCCCAGAAAAAGGAACAGGGGTCCCCAAAGATACTTGGAGTGAGCTCCAAATATCCCTTCCCCTTCAAACAAATCCTGCCAGGACGGCCCAAGACCTTCGGGGCGAGGTTCCCGTCCCCGGTGAGCTGCGGGATGCGGGGCCCGATGCTCCCGGCGCGAAGGGGCTGCAGATCCAGAGAGCGATGGACGCACGTGGGGCCTCCTCTGCTGCTCCTCTTGCAGTTCCTGCTCCTCCTCTACCCCTCCTCTTCCTCCCGCTCCTCCTCCTCCTCCTTCCCCTCCTCCTGCATCTCTCGGCTGCTGGCGAGGAGCTGTGGGGTGAGCGGAGCGGGGCCGGGAGGCGGTGGGAAAGAGCTTGGAGAGGGGGATGAGGGGAGCTGGGACAGGGGGAGAGGGGTTCTCAAGGAGGGGCTGCCAGTTAAGCCCAGGAGCCCCAAATGCCCTCCGTGTCCTGGCAGCCCCTGGCGGCGCTGTGGGGGCCGGGCCGTGCCCCAGTGCCGGCTCAGGGGGTGCTCCAGGCTGACGTGCTCCACCTGGCAGCTGGAGCTGAGCCCGCATTGCCGGGGGCGGTTTCCAGCAGCACCAGGAGCTGCTGGCTCCAGTCCCCGCTGGGGAGCACGGCAGTGGCCAGCACGTGGCCCGAGAGCTGCTGCTGGCCCTGGGAGCAGCTCAGCTGGATGTGGGCAGGGGAGAAATCCATCAGGGAGCAGAGCAGGCGGCCGGGGCCGGGCGGGGAGCTCGAGGGCACCAGCGAGATGGACACGATGGGATGGGCAGGGGGCTTGGGGACCCCCCAATGCGGATCTTCCTCCCCACAAGCCGCAGGGAATCGCTCCAGGGATCGAGTGCTGCATTTCTTTCATCCCAAGCCCACCTTTCCCTCTCCTCTCTCTGCCTTTCTCATCCTTTCCCCAGTCCATTGACCCCTCTCAATGTAATTTGGGTTTCCCAGTACCTTCCCCCACACTTTGGGGGTTTCAGCCCTCTCTTTTTCCCCACTCTTGCCCCTTCCCAATCATCCCTCCAATCTCCAACCCCCTCCCCCATGCTTGGATTTGGGGGTACCAGGCCTCTCCTGCTCAGTCTGGGTGTCTCATCCTTACTTTCACAAAGTTTGGGAAGATCCTAGCAGATTTTTTTCTGGGAGGAATCCCTGAGTTACAGGATTTTTGGGGTGTAGGTTTGAAGGGGGAGAGCTCTGTCTGGCATTTCTTTAACCCATGGTCTGCCGGGAAAGCAGAAAAACGTTTCCCATTCCCATCCTTTCCTCATTTGGACTGGTTTGTGAGCTGCTTTCTTGTTTCCTTTGGTATCTGTTCTCATCTATTTGTCAACAGCAGTTTGAATCATTTACTTTTCCACAAATTCTGCCTCCTTCTGCTAATAGATAATGTGATCCCATCCCATGGTGAAATGTTGTGTTCCTCATCTGAGTGGATTGGCTGGGAGGAAGGTCAGGAGCTGGAGCTGTGTGGTTGGGTGTTAATTCAATGACATCCTGTAATCTGATTATCCCATTGAAATGATTAATGGTTTCTCTGGTATCTGATATCACTTTGTTTGGGTTCCAGGATATGGTCCATGGTGTTGCAGGATTTGTTCTGGTGGCCATTCATCTTTTCCCCACTTTTGGGTGCTCCCTCCAGCCAGGGCTGCATCAGTTGTCAGCTTTTCTCTCATTAAATCATCACATACTTGGATTCCCAACTGATTTCCCTGAACTTGTGGTAGCAAATAAACCCCAGTGGTCTGATACACCCTATATAACATAGACAGTGACAGCACATGTTGGAGTGGGGACAGGGATGATTCCCCCGCACTTGTTTTAGTGAAGTTTTCACAACATTCCCCATTTTCTGTTTTCCTTTGCAGCTTAACCAATTTCTGCTGCAGAGTCAGATATCCTCACAATGGCTCTGCCTTTAGCTGTGCAAATTCCATCTGTGCAAGCAGGCAGAGCTTGGGCTGAGGGGCAGAGGGAATTATTCCAATTCCTCCTGCAGGCAGGAAGCCCCTGGGCCATTGTACAGGCTTTGTCCCATCAGTGTTAATTTGCATTTCTAAAGCTCCTCTCCTGACTGCCTGGAACAAAGCTTCTCTTCCCAGGAGGCCATGGGATGACTCACATTTGCCAGTGCCACAATGTGGTTGTTTTTTGTTTTGGTTTATTTTTTTTACGTTACTCTAATAAGTGTTTATGAGATAAAGGGTCACCTTTAATGCTCTTCTAGTTTTTTCAGAAACAGCCTAAATGTGAACATTCAAAAACCCATACAGAAATTTTGCCATCACTATGAGCCAGGCACAAACATTCCCAAAAAAATTTCAAGGCAATGAAATTTTTCCTACTTCTCTCTCAGCCTAAAAATTTATTCTCCCTGCCCTGGCCCAAACTGAACTGACAATATAAAATCAGGATTATTAAAAAAAAATAATCTAATGCTGTAATCCTTTCACTGAAACTTTGGAAAAATCAAAAACTCTCCCACAATGTCTTTAGTGTTAGAGAGTCAAGGCACAACGTGTTTCTGGCCTAGGATGTGCATCAGAAATCATAAAATCCACACATAGGCGGGGTGTGCAAAGAAAATCATTCCATGACACATGAGTTTGACTAGATTTTTCCTAAATTTACACAGTCTGACCCCATAGAAATCCATTGGTTTAATGTTCATTGGTTTGAAGGTGTGGAGTTGTTAGGATTTGGTTTCCTGTGGCACCCAGATTTCTGTGCCTGTGATGTGAATTAGGTGGGCACTCCTGGATTTCCTGCTCAGCCTTTTCCAGACCAGGTGTCTCCAGCTGTGCCTGGGGCAGTGTCTGGGGGAGATGTTGGTTGATGTTTGCTGCTGGGTGTTGATGTTTTGTTGATGGTCGTTATCTTGGTGGGGAATCTTTTGGGCTATTCCCAGTCTGTTGAGATGTTAATTTAATCTCTGCTGAGTGCTGGCAAAGAAACATTAAAATTCCTTTCCCCAAGACAAAAGGCAAACCTAGTGTGAGCAGAGAAATAAGATTTGAAGCCATTTTAAAGTTGGTCTATTTTGGCAGCAGCTAATCCCAGGCAGGGCAGAGTGTGAGTGTAATTGAGAGGCAGAGTGGAATTGTCCCGGTGCCTTCCCCAGCAGCTGTGGCGAGGGCAGGCACAGAAAGGGCTGAAGCTGCAAGAGTGAGAGCAAGGATTGTCCCGCAGTGGCTGGAGATGGCAAAGGAGGGTGGCCAGGCCGAGGATTTGAGCAGAGGATCTGTGGGCAGGCCCAGGGGCTTCCCCCGCTGGGGAGCCCTGGCTGCTGCTGCGTTGCCTTCAGTGCAGGCTCAGGGGTGGCCTGTTTAATATTCCCTTCCAATTCAGATTTCTGAGTCTGGAAGAGCCATGGCTGGGGCATCAATCATTTTATTTTTTTCATTTTGTTAAGTTTTGTTCTCTTTCTTATGTCCACCCCATAAAATTGAGAATACCTGGGAGTAAAATGTCACACAATGTTCTGGCGAGAGGAGAGAATCCTCAATCCACCTCCTACAATTCCCTGTTAATCCTAAGAATTGCTGCAGTTCCTTCTTAGTCCTAGGGAACATTATTTCTGAGATTCCCTGAACCCTCTCATGGTCAATGCAAGACAAAGCTTCAGTCAAAATAGTTCCCAAATATTTAACTATTTTCTCTACCATTTGCCCTTTTTTTTCAGATACTCAAAGCCGCTTTTTAGCCTGAAAATGAAGCCATTTCACAGAGGCTTCCTCTACCTCTTCTCCTTGTCCTCCTGACTGGATCAAGTCATCCACATCCTGCATTAAGCCAGTCCCTGGGGGTGAGGTCAATTCCTTTGATATTTCCTGCAAGGCTTGCCCCAATCAGGCCGGTGCTTCCGTGCATCCCTGCAGAAGGACCATCCATGTCTTGAGCATTTTCCCTTCTACCTCTTGTTGCCAGCCCAAGGCAGAATTCAGTTTGCATCCTCTGGAAGTGGGCAGATCCCCAGAAAGCATCTTTTGCATCAAGTTGTGAATGGCAGCAGTGTGAGGAGGGCCCCTGGTTGAGGATGGTGTAAGGATCTGAGAGTGTGGGGTGCCTCGGTTTCATCATCTCATTTCTTCTTCTTGGGTCCTGCAGCATTCTGTGGATTCCATTGGATTTCTTGTTTGGCAGTATAGGAGCATTCTAGGGAGCCATCCCTGGCTCCCCAAGCCGTGCCTTGAGCAGGACTCCCAGACAGGCTGTGAGCCCTTCCTTCCCTCCCTTGGAACAGGGGATTGCTTTTCGACACCTCTTGTCCTGGTTGCTTGAGGGAAATTTGGAGAGGCTCCATATCTAATTTTGCCAATTTCCCTGGGGCTGCCCACACTTGTGGGTTCACTTCAGCCTAGGCTCTGCCAGACATTTGACACAGAGGTAGAACAGAACCAGCCTCTGTATCACCTTTTGCAACATTAATTTTCATTCCCCATTTAGCCATCAAATCCCTTCCCTAGTAAATTACAATCACAATTGTGAGCAAATAAAAATTCCTGCATTTCAAACCTATCCCCCCCATCTCCTAATAGTGGCTGAATCAAACACACCCACTCATCTTTCCCACTTAGTGCCTTAGTTAAAATATTCCTTAACAATTTTCCCCCCTTAGGTGTAAGATTCCGAGTGGATGGAGAGGCCCCTGTGTCCATCAGGAAAGGTCTCCTCTGGATCCAGAGCCACCCTGGATGTTCCCAAGGGCTGCAGTGTGGTGGGTCCCTGGTGGAATGGGAGCTGTGAGAGCGCTAAGAATCCGTGTCCATCAAGGGCTGGACTTGCTGGTGCTGAGGGTGCTCCTGTCTGTGCTTGCAGTGTCCTTGTGCCCTGCAGCTGGAAGGCTGATTCCTTGCCAGGGGCTGTTTGGGTGGGCTGTCCCCTGGCCAGGAGGGCAATGCCTGTGCCAGGTGCTTGTGGCCGAGGGTGTCCCCTGGGTGCAGGGGCCCCCTTGGGCCCTGGGCTTGATCCCTCAGGGGCTGTAGGAACTGTGCCCTGGCCTTTGCCTTCAGCTTGGCCTTTTGCTCATCCCTTGCTGCATTCAGCTGCTGAGCCTTTGTGAGCAAGTGCTGCAGGGGCTTCTTGTGGCCCTGCTGCAGCCCCCCTCAGTGCGTGTGGGTGCTCATCGTGTGGCAGCTGCTGAGCTTTCTGCAAAATCCTTCCTTTCTGCAGGGACCCAGCACAAAATGCTTAAAAGATCATGTGGATCCTTGCAGGTCTAATCCCCATTTCTGAGCTGTTCCTTCCTGGTGCTGGCTGTGCTGAGGCTCCCCTCCCCAGCCCGTATCCCAGAGCCGGTCCCTGTCCTGCCGCAGTGTCCAAAGGCGGCCCCCCCGGCAGGCAGGGCCGGCAGCTCCACGGGGCCGGGCAGCGGCCGGGGCGTCCCGCAGCCTCCTGGGGGCCGGGGGCCACTGCCGGCCCTGCCCGGGGGGTGCTGGGGTCAGGCAGCGCCCGGCGCTGAGCCCCGGCTGCCCCACAGCCCCGGCCCGGCCCCACAGCTCCCCACAGGCCCCCAGCCCGTGCTCCCGGTGCCGCAGCTCTGCGCCCGCTCCTGCCGCTCCCAGCTCAGAGAAACCCCCTGAAATCCTCACCTCCTTCTTTTCCTGTCCTGGAAAACTGGGATACAAAGGATCTGAGTCAGCTGGCAAATTCTGAGGATAAGGCCCTTCTGAAAAACATCCCAATCCTCAGTATTTTTTTCTCTTCCCTTTCTTTTCCATCATCCTGTTTCTTACCCCATAGATTGCTCCTGCTGCTTCTTGCCTTAACCACATTCCTGCACACTCCCCTTCAGCCAATCCCTTCCCAGCACACCAACACCATCCATCCCCTGTTGTCTAAATCCCTTCTGGACTTCCCTTATTGCCCCCCTGGGTGTCCATGTCCTTAATTCCCTCTGGGAGAATGTGCAAACGACCTCCACATGCTCCCAAGGGACCCTTGAGAGATATTTTGGGATCCTCATCTCTTTTGCTGGGACCCCATTCTGGCTTTCCCTTTTGTCCCCTCCCTGGGTGCCCTGCCATGTTTACTCCCCGAAGATGCCACTGTAGTCACTGCTGAGATTTTCAGTGCTCTCTCCCTGCTGACTCTTGAGAGCCCCCCTGATCCGTCCCTCGTCTGTCTCCTGCTCACTCTCGGGTACCCAATCAATCCCCGGTGCCGCCGCCAGCCGAGGGAGCCGATCCCCCAAACTGGGTGAGGCACCTTCAGCTGCACTCAGTGCCCGCCGGCCCGGACGGTGGAAGGAATTGCGGAGGAGCCCCAAGGTGTGTGGAAAAATTGACATCCCCAGAGGTTTCTGTCCACAAGGAAGAAAGAGGAGTCCTGTAAAAGTAATTTCATTTATAAAAAAGGGTGAGGCCATGGGACAATTTCCATGGAGTCTCTCCTGTTTTTGGCAGACACAGCCTCCTTTTCATCCTAATTTTCTTGGTCACATCTCCCTCTCCCTTTCCCCATTGGCTGAAGTACTGGAGAGGTACAGACTTCCCAATGCACCTCCTACATACCCCCTTGATATGCACCCCACTTTTGTATAGCTAAGGATATTGATGGCTGTGTTAAGTCTTTGTTGTTCTTCTGGAAGTTGATGAATTTAGCAGGACCTTGGCTGAGCAGCAGTCTGTGTCATCAATTAATAACATTTTGTGCAGCTGATGGCTCCTCCTGTCACTTCCTTATGTCCACGTCCCTGGCCCTATGTGCAATGAGGTTGACGGGATCAGTTTGTAAAGAGCCTTTGTTGTTGTTCCTTTGCTGGGGTTCCCCCGTTTTGGGGCCATCCCCCCTGGAGCAGGGTGTCCCCCCTTGGTGCAGGCGCAGGGCTCAGGCAGGGCTGAGCCAATCAGAGCGCGCGGCGCTGATGACTCATCAGTGTCCAGGCAGAGCCGCAGCTGCCAGCGTTCCCCAGCTGGAGCCCAGCTGCGCCCCTCCCCCCCGGGCCTTGGCGCCCCCCTTGAGGGGAATTTGGGGAGGTGGGAGGGGGGAGCGCCAAGGCCGGGCCCCCCCGCGCTGTGGTGGCGGGAGCGGCTGCAGTGGGGAGCGAGTGCGGGCGGAAGCGGCCGAGAGCCCAGCGCTGCCCCAGGCCGAGCTGGCCCAGCTCCATCCGTGCCCCTGCGGTGGGATGCTGTGGGACTGGGGGGGAAGAGGGAGGCGGCAGTGGGTGCTGGGCCTGGGGGCAGGAGGAGAAGGGAAGGAGAAGCAGGGCTGAGGAACAAAATGGTCAAAGGATGCACGTGGAAGGAGAAGGTGGGATTGTACAGGAGGAGAAATAGTAGGAGGAAGTGGAGTGTGAGGAATAGTAGGGACACAGGAGGAGGAGGAGGAGCAGGAAGAGGAAGCAGGACAAGGTTCCACCCTCCCTGTATGTGCAGTCCCGGGAGTGTTGCCCTGGAGGTAACTGGGGAGGGGATCCACGATTTTGATGAGGCTGAATCTTGGTGTTTCTTAACTTCATTGGGCTAAATATTGGTGCTTTGTTTTTTTGCAGGGGCTGAATCTTTGTATTCCGGAGGGGGTTTTGACTGAATTTGGTGCGTGGGTACTTTTTCATCATTGTTTTGATGTTTGGGCTGAATCTTGGTGCTTTGCTTTGTTACAGACACAAGATGCCCAATGAATTTCTGAGATGAACTTGGGCAAGGAGAAACCCTCAGCCCAAGGCGCTCTCCTCTCCTTTTCCTCCTAACCAGGAATTTTCCTTCCCAAACTGTGTCCAGATGGAAGAGGTGGAGGAAAAGCCCCAGAGATCCCACACAAGGAGGGTCTGCAAACCCAGCCCAGGGAGCTGCAGAGAGGAAAGATCCCCCCAGTGCCAGGAACACGGCCAGAGATCCAGCCAGAGCTCAGAGCTGGGGAAGAAGCCCCACAAGTGCTTGGAATGTGGGAAGGGCTTCAGAAAGAGCTCCCAATTGATCGAGCAACACAGGATCCACACTGGGGAAAAGCCCTACGAGTGTGGGGAATGTGGGAAGAGCTTCAGCCACAGCTCCAGCCTGTGCAAACACCAGACGATCCACACTGGGGAACGACCCTATGAGTGTGGGAAATGTGGGAAGAGTTTCAGAGATATCTCTGACCTGATGAGACACCAGGTGATCCACACAGGGGAACGGCCCTACACCTGCTTGGAATGTGGGAAGAGCTTTGGGTGGAGCTCCAACCTGAGAAAACACCAGCGCATCCACACTGGGGAGAGGCCCTACGAGTGTCCCCAGTGTGGGAAGAGGTTTCAGCGCAGCTCCAGTGTCCTCCTACATGAGCGGATTCACACAGAGGAGAGGCCCTTCCGCTGCCCTGACTGCGGGAAGGGCTTCAACCGCAACTCCAACCTCACCGTCCACCGGCGCATCCACAGTGGGGAGAGGCCCTACGAGTGTCCCCAGTGTGGGAAGAGCTTCTCACAGAGCTCTGAGTTGACCAAACACCAACGGAGGCACCAGTAAGGGAAGCCCTGCGAGTGCCGCGAGTGCGGGAAGAGCTTCGTGCGCTGCTCCAGCTCCATCCCCCATGGGAGGATCGGCGTTGGATGATCCCCAGTGACCCCCGTTGGGCAGAGCCCTGGTGATCCGTGGTCCTGGTGATCCGTGTTGGGAAGACACCTGGCTGGGAGGCTCCACATCTTCCTGGCTCCCTGTGGGCACCTGGATGAACACAGGGGAATGAAAATCCAACAGGATACAGAATGACAATGGGAACTGTTGACTTGATATCCTCCAGAACCTTTTGCCCCTGCTTCAGGAGCTGTGTGGGCAGAGAAAAGGGGATGACACCGGGCTTGGGGGGCCCCGAGGGGAGCACACTCGCTCTCTGGGAGAGAGGACACGACCCCCGGGACCCCCCCTCACCTTCCTGCACAGGCAGAAGCCGAGCCCCATCTCCAGGAAGACGAAGCCCAACACAGAGACTCCAATCCCCATCAGCATCTTGCTGTGGGCAGCGTTTGACAGCATCCCTGGGGGGTCTGCAGAGGTCAGGACCCCCAAAACTTCTCACAGACCTCCCAAGCCCCTCCAAGGACCTTTCCAATATCTCCCAGCCCACCCAGGACCCTCTGAAACCTCCTTTGGAGTCACTGATTTTAAAAAATCAGGTATTTTAGAAAAATTGGAGATCTTAGCTAGAGATAGGCCTTGCTGGAACTAGTTAGAGTTAATGATTGAGTGAGAAGCAGGATTTGAGATAATGAATCTTAGACTTAGGTAAAAAATTCCTTTTCATTGTATGTGTGTTCAGCTGTGCTTATAATGAGAAAAGAGAAACTGATAAACGGGTTCAGGAAGATCACAGACCTTACATCTGGAAACCCATTTAAAAGTCACAAGGGAGGAAACTGGAGTTGTACCAAATGTCATTTGTAATGTCAACCATTGTAAAGGTAGAAAGGTGAGAGTGAGGAAGAGCGGTTTTCCTTCATCTCTTGATGACCCCTCCTCACCAAAACGACCCCCTCCTCAAATTAGGGAGCCCACCACGCAGGCATAATGACTTTTTAAACTCATTACCATGAATTTTAATCCAAAGTGGAGCATGGGAGGTGTTAGCATTATGAATATGTATTAGTATTAATATGTATTAGTATTTTGGATATTTAAGACTTTGGTAAATAAATAGACACTGGAATCTTTTGTCAACTTGCAGTGTGTATTAAGGGGATGACTCCTGCACTCACCCAGTGCTGTGATTAAACATCCACTTTGTAACTTTAAACTGTTGGAGAGGTTTTTTGTCCATTAACAGATCGATGTTGATACTGAATCAATATCGCAATTTTTTTGTTAAATCACTGCCAGTCTCTTCCCAGCCTCCCCAGGACCCACCAGAGCCCCTCCTGTTCCTCTCAGGATCCCACAGCCCCCTCCCAATTTCCCCCCACTGCCCCAGAACCCCCAAACCCTCTCCCAGTCCCTTCCCAGCCCCACCAGGACTCATCAAGGCTCCTCCCAGTCTCTTCCCAGCTCAACCAACCTCATCCCAATCCCTGCTTTCCAATCCCCAATCTCCTTCCAGCTCCTCCAGGCTCACTCAGATCCCTCCCAGTGACACCCAGCACCCCCAAACTCCCTCCCAGTGTCCACCAGGACCCCCAGAACCCCATCCCACCCTCCCCAACATCCTTCAAACCCCTTCACAGCCATCCTGAGCACCTCAATCCCTTCCCCAGTTTAAACCAGGCCATCTCAAACTCCCTCCCAGTTCCTCCCAGCACACCCCAATCCCCCTCTGGGCCCCCCCAGTGCCTCCCCCGCTGCCCCCGGCGCTGTGGGGGCCGGGCCGTGCCCCAGTGCCGGCTCAGGGGGTGCTCCAGGCTGACGTGCTCCACCTGGCAGCTGGAGCTGAGCCCGCATTGCCGGGGGCGGTTTCCAGCAGCACCAGGAGCTGCTGGCTCCAGTCCCCGCTGGGGAGCACGGCAGTGGCCAGCACGTGGCCCGAGAGCTGCTGCTGGCCCTGGGAGCAGCTCAGCTGGATGTGGGCAGGGGAGAAATCCATCAGGGAGCAGAGCAGGCAGCCGGGGCCGGGCTGGGAGCTCCAGGGCACCAGCGAGATGTACACGCCGGGGACATTGGGAGAAAACGGTGACAGACTGGGATCAGCTGGAGGGGAACTGGGAGAGATGGGTGAGAAGTGGTGTGGCATTGGGAGGGACTGGAAATGGACTGGCAGGGACTGGGGTGGCACTGAAAGAGATGAGAGTGGATACTGGGACACTGGAAGAGAGTGTGGAGGTTGGGGAGTGAAGTGGGAATGAACTCGGAAGAGACTGGGAATGGGCTAAAAAGGAGTGGGAGGGACGCTGGGGCCTCAGGGCGGGACTGTGGTGGCACTGGGCGGGACTGTGGTGGCACTGGGAGGGACTGTGATGGCACTGGGCGGGACTGTGGTGGCACTGGGCGGGATTGTGATGGCACTGGGCGGGACTGTGGTGGCACTGGGAGGGACTGGGAATGAAGTGCGCGGCACTGGGAGGCCGAGTCCAGTGCGGGGCTCTCGGCTCTGTGGATCTGCCCGGCAACTGATGAGTCATCAGAGAGACGCGATCTGATTGGCTGAGGGGCTGCAGATCCACGGAGACGCGAAATGGACCCGGATGTCATTTGGGGTCACTGGGATGGACTGGGAGAGGCTGGGATGGACTGGGAGAGCCACGGGAGCCATTGGGAGGGACAAGGGGCCCCGGGGATGGGCAGAAGGAAGGCTGAGGGCTCTGGGCTGATTCCCAGGGAGGTTTGGAGGAGCACGGCCGGTCCTCTCTCTGTGCCCCGAGAGCAGCGGCCCGGACAGAAAAGTTCAGGAGCGGCAGGAGGTGTTTCTCAAGATTGATTTCAATCCTCATTCTCCTGGTCTGATTTGCTCAGTCCTAAGTTCAGTTCATTTCCCCATGTCGGTCTGTTGTGCCCCTGATGGTGATCCCTGAGTGACCTCTCCCTGCCCTTGTCCCGACCCACGAGGACTTGGATTTCGTTCAGTTCAGTGGAATTCGTGGTAATTTGGGAGGAGCTGGAGCAAAGCAGCTGGAAAGCACAGTGGGCTTGAGAGGGACTGAACCAGGGCAGGAGTTGGGGCTGCCTCGAGTGAGCTCTCACAGTGTGAACCTTCATGGGGTCTTTCTAATGGAATTTTGTTGAAGTTTGACATTCATTATTAAAAAGCAGAGTCAGAAGTGGAGCTCTGCTTTCAGCTTGAAATGCGGGGATGGAACGTGGGCACTGGGACTTCCGTAACCTCAAGTTGTTCCTTGATACTGGACACTTTAGCTTTGGCAATCTGAAGCCCTTCAGCAGCAATGTCTCTGCCACCCCCTGGTTTCTGGCTCAGACCCAGCTCGGAGCTTGGACAAGGTCTGGGCTTTGTCCTCTTGAGCTTCGGGAGCCTCCCGGGAAGCACCAGCCCTCCCCAGCCCACCCTTGGTAGGACTTTTTCTTTTCTCTCTGCTGACGATTTTATCCCCAAAACTGCCGTGGGAACGTTGTATCCAAGCACATCCTCCAGCGCTGCACTTTCCTCCTGTGAATTCCCTGTGCAGGGAATGTGTCTGTGCTTTTCCCTGCTCTGTTGACTGACAAACAAACCTGAGCCTGTGGGACTGTCAGAGCTCCTTCATGCAATGAAATCAGGTTGTGTTGATCATGGCCTGTTCTGGAGGAGCTTTTCTTGGTGTGTCTTGTGCTGCTGGAAATGACACAAGAGCCAGGAGGGAACAGAAGCTGCTGCTGCCCGTTGGCTCAGGGCCAGGGAACCAAGTTGTGCTCCCGTGCAGTTGGGCCCTGCTGGAAGCAGAGCCGCCTTTCCCTTGAGCAGCTCAAGCTTGTGACAGCTCCAAACAGGAAACCTCAGCAGAAAACTCTTCCTCCAAACTCAGCTGCTTTCCCTCCTGCAGCTGTTTGGGAAAGAGCCTCAAAGCACAGACTCTGCTGGGAGCCATTGGTGCATTTCCTCCCTCCCGGCAGCAGCAGCTCCTGAGCCCTTCACGGGCTCCTGTCCCCTCCCAAACCCTTCAGCTCCCTTTGAACTCTCAGCAGTCACTAACATATGCATTTCTTTCATATTTAAACTGCATTTAAACTTCTCTTTTTCTCTCCTCTCTATCTGTTTTAATCTCCTCTTTATCTCCTTTAATCCCATCAGCACCAGTAGGATGGGGATGGAGTCTTGGGGTGGGTGTGGGATGAACTGAGGATCCAGCAGAGAAGGGCAAGGCAGAGGGGAGAGGACTCAGCCAACCCTTCTCCTGCTCTCTCCTCCCCCAGGGTGCAGCTAAAGCAAGTCAGACTGGAAAGGATCCCACAAATGCTGTGTTCTCCTCCCTCTGAGCTTGGCTGGGGATCCTCAGCTTCAGCCTGGTGCAGTGGCTGAGATTCGCTAATTTGAGTTTTTTGGCTAATGCACTAAATAATGTGGTGGGTTTAGCGCTGGCTGAAATCTCCAGGGCACTTACTTATTTCTCACTGTGAGATGTGGATTAGGAGAAGGGCAAAATAGGCTTAAAACTTAGAAGGAATCAAGAAACTTTATTAACCGGAGTACAAGAATAAGAAACTAGAACAAAACTTTCAGAACATCTTTCCTTCCCTGACTTTTTCTTTTTTTTAACTGACAATGTAGAGATAAATCTTTGGATGTTAAAACAGTATTCATTATACAATAGTTTTTCATTAGTTTTTGTAGGGAGAGTAGTTTCTTTTTGTTATGTCATGGAGAATTTTTTACAACAAACAGGTTTTGTGTTTTTTATTTTTACAAATAGCAGCAGCCTGGGAAGAAATTTTGTTATTGTGAGAGTTTTCTCATTTTTACACCCCTCCTAGAGGTGTGTCTATGGGTTATGAATTCATGGGGTGTTATTTTAAGGATGAGTTGTTTGAAGGCAAATGTTTTCTTCATCTATTTTTGTGATCATCTTTGGGAAGAGAAGTTTTCTTCTTCTCTCCCTGGGGGCAAAAGGCATTTTATTGTTTTTATTTTTTTTCTGTTCAACCTTTATGGGATTATAGTTATTTTAAAATTTGTTTGATTTCATTAATGGATGCTTTTGTTTAGATTTACAGGTTGATTTTTTTTTTTTTTTACTTTTTTCATGAATTAAAGGAGATATTTTCATACATCATTGCTTATTTCTATGGTTTTACTAAAAGAATATTTTTGTTTCAATTGCCATTTTATAATTTCTTTTCTATCTGAGGTTTGACTTTTTTTTTTACTGGCTTTGATGTTTTTATGGTGGTTTTTTGTGTGTTGTTACTCTGTCCTTTTCTGTCCCTGGAGAGATGAACAAGGTTTGTAGGTCTCATCTGTGTATTGAAAGGGTTAATATCTTACCCAGGCTCATAATCTTCCTAGTGTTCCAAATAAATAGTACTGTGAGGGATACATATCACAGGTGAGCACCCACTGCACAATCTGCTTTGGATTAAATCCCATCTCCGTCTTCATCAGCTCACAGTCACTGTGACACTATTCCTGCATGGAAGAAACAGGCTGGGATGGCCCTTTCTGCTTTTGGTCCTTTTATTGGCAAATGAAATATTCTATTTGAAAACCTTCAAACCCTGGAGTTTCTTTGTATTTTCACCTGCAAATGCTGCCAGCCGAGGTTCCCAAGTGTCTGGTTCGTGTTTGTGTGCACAGAGCAAAGGTGTCAGCCTGTGTCCCTGGCCCGGGTGTCTGTCAATGTCCATTGAAGCAGACGGCTGGAAGGGGGCTCTGCCCGCCCTGCGCTGCTCCGGGGCTGGGGCTGGGCTGGCAGAGGCTGCAGAGCGCTCTGAGAGGCACCGCCTCAGCCCCGGCCGCCATCTTGTGCATGGTGGCACCGCCTCAGCCCCGGCCGGCATCTTGTGCACGGTGGCACCGCCTCAGCCCCGGCCGGCATCTTGTGCACGGTGGCACCGCCTCAGCCCCGGCCGCCATCTTGTGCATGGTGGCAGCTCTGAGGGCTGTGCGAGGGACGCTCTTCCCCAGCGCTGTTTCGCGTCCTTTCCTTGCCCAGGATGGCATTTGGAAATGTTTCTTCAGCCCTATTCTTAAAAACGAGATTCACTTAATAAATTATAAAAAAGAATTTAATATAAACAAAAAGACAATTAGGAGACAAAAGAAATAAAGCAAAGGGTTAAAACGGCCGGGTGCCCTGGCGGGTTGCCAGGAACACACCTGGTATCTTGGGAATACTCTTTTTATCCCCCCCTGCTGTGAGGATTTTATGCATATTCAAACATGTCCCCTCCCTGGTTCCGCCTTCTTAGATCATGCTTTTCCACAATTTTTTTATTTTCTGTTGTTCAGCATATTTTTTGCTGGTCATCATTATTCTAGCTGGTCAGCATTATTTGAAGTTTGGTTTCCTTTCTTTTGCAAATGGTCACTTGTTGATAACCATCTGGGCCTCTCATCCTTCCTTTTGAGGGCAGCTGGCCTTCACATCTTCTGCTGATAACAGTTTGGGCTCTATTGTTCTCCTGATAAGCAGCTTTGGCTCAACTGTCCTTGCCCTCTGGGGTTTCCTTGCCTTGTACCTAGGAAATTCTTTTAAGCTTAAAACTTGTTAACAAGAAAAAAGTACATACATAGCTAAAAAGTATTTAACATATAATATTCATCTGCGAAAGCCAATATCACAATACAAATTTATAACAAGTTTTCTGAGAAGAAGATGAAGTTTGAGTGGTTTTTTGGGAAGCAGGCTTTGAGATGTAGAATCGTGGTGAGTTTTCTTTTTAGTCTGCGTAGTTTTTTTTTGGGAAACCAACATTGAGATGTATGGTCCTGGAGAATCAGATCAGGTCGGTATCAGGCGTTAATCACCGGGTCGTTAGAGCGCTTATCTTGCTTGGGTGGACCCAGCTCTTCTCAGTATTATCTTAATTGCTGGGTCATTCTCTTGCAAATTCCTGGTTTTCCAGCAGCTGCTTTTGCAATCTTAAGTTGCTTGTGGTTTTTGTTTTACATAAAACATGCTTTTATACTTGATTTTATACAAGTATAAAATACGCTTTTATACATGATTTTATATGTGTACAATAAAACGCAAATTATACCAACATATATTACACAACCATACACTCCACTGCCCAAACCCTGTCCCTGTTCTCTTACCCACACTCAAACATGCGTCCATTTTTCACTCACACGTGCTCAAAACACCATGGGTTTTTGTGCTCTGGGCATCCCATCCTCGTTGCCAAGAACATCATGGGTGCTGGAAGATGCCCGTGCACAAAATTGCAAAGCAAGTCTTATTTTATTAGTTGCTGTTGCAAATAATACCTACAAACCCCTGGACTGGTGAAAAGCCACTGAGCAGCGGCAGGAGATGGAGCATGGTGCTCCAATGGGAGGGGCAGGCAGGCCATGCACCTTCAGGGCATGCCCTGCATCAAAAAGGCGTGCATTTTGTCCTTCTTGCCTCTCCTCTGCAGAACCAAGCCTCCTATCTTCTCCCCTGGACTGGAATTTTCCCAGTTACCATGTCATCTCACCCTTGGCCAGTACAGGAGGTAAGGTCACCATGCCAATAACAGCCTCATTGTTACTGTTCCTCTTTCACAGGTTAACTTCCCATCAATTGATCAATCCGTTGTTCCTCTTAAGGGTCAAATTCCCAGCAGTCGACCCATAAGGTTTCCTTCAAAGTCTGTTCTTTGTCATCCTGTTGGTGTGCACAACAGAGGACCAAATACGGCAGGGCCTTAGACACAACTTTGCTCCCTGACACACACAGGCTCCTTGTCCCACTACTGGCCTTCAGTAACACCTTTAACTCCACAATGCTGTGGATCCGGGCCTTCAGCACAGGGACCTTTCCAGCCTGATCTGCGCTCCTTCCTCTGCGTCTCTGCACAAAACACGGTGCAGGAGAGAACGGCAGGAGGGGCCTGTGTGTCACAGCGCTCTGGATTTGTGACCCTTCAGCTCCACAGAGATGCAGGTTAAGTGAAAAAGGCAAACTGTTTATTAACAGGGATGAACTGGAAAGGGAAAGAAGGGGATGGGCACAGTCTGAGGGCTGGAGGGAGCTATCTACAGGCTGGGAGAGGGCTGAAGCCCCGTGAGAATCCCACAGGCTCAGCTGTGCCAGTTGTCTCCAGTGGCACTGGGAGGTGGTGTCCTCTTCAGTGTCTCCTGCTGCTGTTCTTGGGACACTTGTTTACTGGCAAACTGAGCTTGGATATTCTGGTTGCTGTGGGATGGAGCGGTGTCTTTCCTCGGGGCTTCAGTGGCTGGAAGAGAGAGGAGGAGAGGCACGGTCAGGGCATGCATCTGCAGGGATCCTAGGAGACATTCCTCCCAAGGACATTCCACCTGGCTCTTGCAATGGCCACAAGAGAGGACCAGACAACAGGATCAGCCAGAAGGTGCTGGCCACAGCTCCCACCCATGTCCCTGAAATCTCTCTGCTCTCTGCCCACACCGCCCTCACCCAGACAGGGAACGAAGCACTCTGCAGCTGGGCCAGGGATTGCAGCTCCCTGCCCAGGCATTGCAAGTGCCCCCCGCCAGCCCCCAGTGCCAGCCTGCTGCTCTCACTCACCCTCATTGAGGGTCTGCAGCTCTTCCTTGTGCGCCCTTGTTCATGAACATCCTGACCGTGCCTGGGAACACAGAGCCTGTCAGGGCCCCAGCAGCACAGCTCCCTGCCAGCGGCGCTGCCAGCCCTGGGGCCACACGGCCTCCCGCCCCGGCAGGGCTCAGCCCGGGCCCTTGCCGCATCCTGACTCAGCCCAAGGGCACGGCTGCCAGAGGCCGGCAGCAGCAGCCCCGAGGGCAGCCGGGGCTCCAGGGCGCCGGGCCCGGGTGCCGCTGCCGGGGCAGCAGCCGGGGCTGGGGCCGAGCTGCGGCGGGGCGGGGAGGGAGCCCGGGCTCGTGGCTCACCGATGAAGCTGACGGCCGCCTCTCGCAGGGGCTCCTGTGGGCTGTCCAGATATGGCAGGGCCCGGCTCACCTGCTCGGCCGCTCGCCTCTCGTCCTGTGCCAGCTGCAGAGAGCGGCAGGAGGGAAGGGTTGGTGCGGGCTCTGCCCCTCGGCCGGGCGCTGCCTGCGGCCAGCCCCGGCCTCCCGTGCCCGCCCAGCCCTGAGGCCCGGCCAGCAGCCCCACTGGGCTGGGGCTCTATCGACACCCGGCTCGGGGCCACAGGAGCCTGGAGAGGAACCCGTGTGGCCCAGGGAAGGGAGCAGCATGTGGGGCACAGGCTGGAACCCCTGGGTGCAGCACTGGGCCACAGCTGCCAGCCCCACACACTGAGCACTGGGGCCAGGGAGCTTCTCCAGGCTGAGGCTGGGGTTTCCAGGCCGTCCTTTACCACACATTCGGCGATCTTCGACAGATCCTCTGTTGGCAGCACACACAGGAGCTCTGTGTTCTTCAAGAAGGTGGCAGCACAGTGCAGGGTTTCCCGAGAGGCCTGGAGAGATGCAGAGATGGCATTGCTGCCCAGGGCACAGGAGTTGCATCCCTGTGCCAAGGCCAGGAGGAAGCTGCAGCCTGGGAGGCAGCAGAGCAGGAAGCAGCCGAGCCCCCTGCCAGAGATCAACCAGCATCACCCAAAACCTCACATCAGCCACGCGCAGGTTCTCATCGTGGCAGTGCAAAATGAGTGGGAGCAGGCTCTGCTTCACAATTCCCTCCATTGCCTTTTTTCCCTCTTCCACTACCAGGTTCATGGCCTTGCAGAAGAGGTGAATGGAGAGCACCTGCACGTGGCTTTTGTCCTGGAGGAAAGAAGGAGGAAAAGATCTCAGCGCCAACTTCTCCAGCCCACCTGGGCAAAGGCCTGAAAATCCACAGGACCAAAGTTTGTGTGGGCAGTAGCCAGTGCCCGTGGCCGGGGCACAGAGCCTTACATGGTCAAAGAGAGGCACAAGTGGCTCAGCAATCTTGGGGGCAGCATTCCTTGATAAACGAAGATGTTTTCTCTTGAGCAGATTTGTGAACACAGACAGAGACATGCTGACCACTTCTCCGTCTGTGTCACTCAGCAGCTGCAGGACGCTTTTACACAGTCTGCGTATAGATCTGGCCTGTGTGGAACACAAGGCTGTGCTGGGAAGCCCTGAACGGCTGCAGTGCCAAGACCACCCTGGCACTGCAACCCCACCCTGCTGCTGCTGGGCCCAGAGGCCAAAGGCCTGTCCCAAAGCACTCAGGCAGGTGAGGCAGGAGAGCTGGGAGCAGCTGCCTCAGCTCCTGAATCACAGCCAGCCCAAGGGGCTGCTTTGCCCAGCACAGCTTCAGCCGCTGCCCCGTTCTCACCAGCGAGGGTTCCTTGCTGAGCACCACGAGGCCTCTGAGCGCCAGGCGACGCCTCTGCCTGCACTCGCTCTGCAGCTGCCTTGACGTGATCTCAAGGACACAGTACCCACAGTCACTCAAGTTTAGGCAATCCAGGACCTGAAAGGCACAGGGCAGTGACAGGGGAACCAGCCGGCAGGAGCCTGGAACTGCGCAGGGCTGGGCCCAGGCAGCAGCACAGGGCACGGGCACCGTCCCAGGCAGCTGTGGCTATGCAAGGGGACAGGGCTGGCAGGCAGCTCAGCGAGGTAGTGCTGGCCATCAGGCTCACCTCCACAAGGAATGCCAGGGAGGACAGATCCCAAGGTGCCTCCTCCCTGATGAGCCTCCGGATAAATTGGTGTGCGACATGGTAACACAAGGGCGTCAAGTCATGGCGCATCACCCTGGAAGGGGGGAAATGGCACCAAGACAATGAGGTGGGGGGGCAAACCTCTCCCAGGGATGACTCACGGAGATCTGGCCTTTCCCCAGCATCCCTGGAGGGACTTGTGGGTGTTTTGGGACCATGGGGCTCCTTCTGGGCACCCTCCTCTCAGACTTCTCCAGTCTGCTCAGCCATCCCTCAATGGCAAAGCCCTCTGGCCAGGACCACAGGGACTGTGGTAGGGCACCCTGGGCACAGGGCACACATTTCAGAGGCAGTGGTGAGAAGGGGTCTCACCTGGCCAACAGACCCACGGCATAGTGCTGGGTGTCAGCACGGAGCAGCGTTTCCCAGCCACACTTGCGCTCCATGGCCATCAACTCATTGTCATAGTGCAGAAAGCAGAGCAGAGCCTTCATGGCCTGCACTGCAAACCTGTGTGCAGAGCAAAGCCCAGGTCACATTGGGTGAATTGGTGTCAGCCACAAGGGCATGGGAAGGACAGGACTGGCACCTGTTGGGTTTTTTGGGAAGGTGGTGTTCCTGCTGGCATGCTCTCCAGAAGTTATCAACTTCTGCTGGCATCAGCTGTGTGGTGGTGAAAACGTGCAACAGCAGAGCCGTAAAGAGAGAGCTGGAATAATGCATCATCGCCTCATGGCGCTGAGGCACTTGCAGAATCACCCAGAGCACCAGAGTTGCCTGCAAAAGAAGCACACCAAGACAGTGCTCAGTGCCAAGGCGTCCATGGGGCAGAGCCCAAGGGGAGATGCAGGGGGAACAGCGGGCCTGGTGCCCCCTGGGCCTGCCCCTAGCCCAGGTTTCAGCCCAGCCTGAGGCAAGGAGAGGATGAAGAGCTGCTGGAGAAGTGACCTAGGGGACAGTCAAGGCCAGTTCCACAAACTCACAGCCAGAGCAAAAACGTCCTTGTTGTCCTCATCAGAGGTGCAGATGCTGCAAAGTGGCCAGTTCTCCATCACATGGAGCAGAGTTGGCAGCACCTTCTCCATTGCTGGTCCTGATGAGGCTATGGTTTGCCACATCACTGCAGCAGCTCTGTGGGATCAGAGCTCTGTGTCAGGGGTGTCTGAGTCACAGAGCCATGCCCTGTGTAGCTGTGGGGTCCCAGGTGACAAAGCCCCAGTGCCCTGAGGGGCAGGGAGGGAGCATTGGCAGCAGCCTCAGGAAACAGAGGGGCCCGAGGCTCCTGGAGCTCTCTGCCTGTTGGGCAGAGCCCATTGGACAGGCTGTGCAGGGCAATGGGCCCTAAAGGCCGGTGAGCCCTGAGCTCTCAAGGCACGTGGGCCCCATACCTGTCACACGATGGGGCACAGCGCAGGAGGGTCAGCACCACATCGTCCGGGTGTTCTTCAGCCAGCCTCACGATGTTAGTGGCCAGCCTGGCATCCACCGTAACGGAGCACATAAAACACTGGTGAATGCTCCGTACAATAGCTGGCACCTAGAGTAGGAATGGGGAAGACTTGGAGCGCTGTCCAAGGCAGCAGCTTCCCCAGCTTCTCCTAAGAAGTGCTTCCCTTCCTGCCACACTGTGCTGGCCTCAAAAGCTGAGGGGGCCCTGTGGATGTGGCTTGAAGGGGCACACGATCATGCCAGACCTCCAGTTCTGGCCCCTGGCTGGCTACCTGCTGGTCAGAAGGAACACCCCCCTTTCAAAAACATCCGTATTAGGTGCGTGACTCACCGTGGGAGGGGGCGTAGTGTCAGTATTTGTGATGCCCTGAGTCCCTCTGGTGTTTGGAATGGCCATGTCCTCAGTCAGTGCCACATCAGAGTTTGCCCTGGCATCACTCACCGCAGCATCAGAGTCTTGTGAGGGCGCAGCTGAATCTGGGCTGACATCAGGCTCTGCCTGGAGCTCGGTCAGCCCCGAGTCAGGCTCAGCTGTGCCCTCAGTTCCCTTGGGGCTGATCTTTCTATGCCGAATTGGCAGGAACCGGCGGAACCTCTGTGCAGAATGAACAAAGGACAGGGAAGAGAGGCATGTTCCAAGGAGTGCTCCATGTGCAGAGCTGGGCTGAGCAGTGACAGCAGGCCCAGCCCAGGTGGGGATGGCTGCAGGTACCTTCAGCATTTTGCGGAAGCAGCCACGGGCAGGCTCCTGCTCTTGTGTCCTGTCCATGGCTGCATCTGTCAAAAAGCAGCCAGAGCTGAGGGGCTGCGGGAGAGGCCGGAGAACACAGCCCAGCCCTGCACTCCCCAGGCAGGGACAGCCCTGGGGTGGCTCAGGGGATGGAGCATGGCCACTGCCAGGGGTCAGACCCAGCCCATATTCCGTCCTGCCCTTGGGAATGTCCACATGGGATGGGATGGGATGGGATGGGATGGGATGGGATGGGATGGGATGGGATGGGATGGGATGGGATGGGATGGGATGGGATGGGATGGGATGGGATGGTGCGGGGCCCAGCTGGCTGCAGCTTCAGCCCTGCGGCCCAGCTCTGCCACTCACCATCCTGCCCTTGCTGGAACTGCTCTGGCTCTTCAGGGTGTTCTGCTGGGGCAGCTCCAGGGTCGGTGTTTCTGTTCCGTCGGAACACTCTGAATAGCCTGAAGAATCTGCCCGCCATGACAAAATCGGGCCTTGGGAGCACCTTCTAAAGAGATGTCAACGGAAAGCTCCGGCTCACCAAGACCCACAGTCTGCTCACAACGTGAGCTGTAGGAGTTATGCCTCAGAAAAGCTCCGGGTCAGGCACTAACGAGTGGGCTGTGTGGGGGCTCCTCACAGCACCACTCTGGCGTGTCCTGTCCCGTCGCATGCACCAGGCACTCTGGTGTGCTCTTGTCACCGCCAGCTCTTCTCCATTCCACCGTTCCATTCCACGGTTACCAGGCTGTGCCGTGTCACTAACGGCCCTTGCACACTCTGCCACCTTCCTGGTTCCGCCCCCATCCCCCCCAAAGTGGCCCAGGATGGAAGGAATCCCTTGCCCAAAGTGTCTAAGACAGCCTGACAGGATCTTTAGGAACAGCTCCAACCATCAGCAAACGCTGCCCTGCTCTGCAGGCTCAGGGCAGCAGAAGGAGCCCCCAGGGCTGCCGAGGCAGCTGCAGCAGGAAGGGCACGGGGCCTTGCACAGAATCTGTACAGGGGCCTGGCAGCACTGAAATCAGCAGGTGTGGCAGAGTCCCCACCGAGGCAGACCTGCCACCCCAGCCGAGCCCTGGCAGTGCTGGTGCCCTTCTCCTGCCCCAGAGACCTGTGCCCCTGGGGAGCTTCTGTGCCAGAGGGCCAAAGCCAAAGCCCCGTGAATTGGGGGCTGGGCTCCTTCCTTTGGGGTCTTGGCAGGAGCTCGTGGAGCTATTGCTGGCCACTCCTGCTATCTGTCAGATGATGTTGCTCCTTCCTGGAATGATGTTTTTCATGGAAGGGGTTTGCAGTAGCACAAAAACACCATCAGCTGCTGAGTTTCCCAGGATGGCTAGATTGTACAGAGGCACTGTCCTGTATCAGTGGGATCTTCTCTGTCTTTTTCTGGGACAAACATTAGCCCAGTCTCTGATGGTCAAGGCTCCAGTTGCTGTGTGTCTGTCTGTGTTACAGCTGATGCAAGGCAAACATTTCCTCCAGAGTCCTGCTTGAACAGTCACAGAGCTACATCTATTTTTACATTAGTAATTTTTACATTAGTAATTTTAATTTTTTTTTAAGTTTTCCAGAGCCTGCTGACTGTTTTCAAGGTTTTCTCTCTGTCCCCAGTGCACATTCTCCAGAAATTGTGCTTTCACATCCTTTTGCATTTATTAAAGTTACCTGCAATGACCAGTCAATCAAAGCCCTGGGAAAACTTCAACTTCAAGGTGAAACCGGGCAAAATATTTATCTCCCACATCTGAAGCCATGAATTGCCAAGTACTGTCCTCAGTACACCTGTAGGTGTGCTGATGCCATTTCAAAGCGGTTGCCAATGAAAACAAATTTTAATAGTTTTGTAGTTTCCACATTGGAATTAAAATCCTTGACTAGAAAAATCACATGTCAAAATTTTTAAGACTCTTACAAACCAGAGCTGTCATTCTCGCCTTGCATTTTATAGTCTCTGAACAGTCACAGAAGGTTTTAGTTCTAGACAGTACAGAAAAAGTCCTTGGTGTTCAGCTATACTTTTATATCAGCATATACTCCTGATCATTATTTTAGGCAGGAGCAGCAAACTCAAGAAAGAGCCAAACAGGCTGTTCCTGTGTTCTCATGTCCTGAGTCTCTCTCTCTCTGTGTCACGACGGCGCCAAGGCCGCTGTCTTGGGACACCTGAGTGTGGAAGGCGAGCCCGCCCTCAAGCACGGCCATCCAAGTCAGTCACGGGCACAGGCTGCAGCTGAAGCTGCCAAGCGTTGCTGTGAGGCTGGCAAGTCAAGAGAAAGCCATTGTGGCCAATTCTGCTGAAGCCTTTTGCCAAACCAAAGGCAGCTGTGCCCACAGCCTCCCCCTGTTTGGCACCCGGCTGCTGCGGACGCCTCAGTGCACAGGTGCCGACGTTCGGGGTGCTGCTGTTCCTGTGCCCACTCTGCTGCTGTTCCTGTGCCCACTCTGCTGCTGTTCCTGTGCACACTCTGCTGCTGTTCCTGTGCACACTCTGCTGCTGTTTCTGTGCACACTCTGCTGCTGTTCCTGTGCCCACTCTGCTGCTGTTTCTGTGGGCTCCAGAGCCGCTTGGGCAGCAGTGACTGGGCAGCCCTGCTGGAGGAGACATCGCTGCCCTCCCCATGGTGGCAGCAGCTCTCTGGGCCCCGAGCTCTGTGTCAGGGGGCCCTCGGTCACAGCAGCGTGGCCTGGGCAGCCGTGAGGGCCCGGCCTGGCCACCAGCCCTGCCTCTGCCCACTGCCCCTCATCGCAGGCACCCAGTGGCCATGGCCTGGCAGCACCCCCCTGCCCTCCATGTCCCCAGCCAGCCCAGCCTGGGCACCTTGGGCTGTCCCCACCCTCCTGGAGGGGTGGTGTCCCAGCCTCGAGGGCTTCTGCTGCAGGCCTGGGAGACTTTTTGGGGAAGCGCCAGATCAGCCGGGTGTCAGGAACCAGGCGGCTGCACAGGGGCTGCTTATGGCCTCTGACACCCAGTTCCTCAGGTCTTCCCACCACCCCGGCCCCTCAGGGGCCTCCTATCCACTCGGAGCCTCCTGCCATCCACTCCCTCACACATCCCCCTTGTGCCTTCCCACTGCCTTGTCCCGTCAGGGCCTCCACAGCCCCTCATCCCTTCATGGCCTCCCAGCACCCTGTTCCCTCAGGGTCTCCCCCAGCGCGGCCCGGCAGCAGCGCCGCAGCCCCACAGGAGCTCCAGAGGAGCTGGATCAAGAGGCACCTGGGAGCCCTCAGCAGCCCAGCCAGCACCACACGGGCACGAGGACACAGATGGCACTTCCTGGCTGGGACAGGGGTTCAGCAAAACCACCAAAGGCCAAGGGGCTTCTGGCCATTTTCCCTTCACCACTGCACACCCCAGCAGGTTGCTGAGCACAAGCACCCTTTTCCCTCTCTTCCCCGATATCCTGCGGACCTTGGGCAGCAAAAGAAAGCTCCTGGGAGTCTGTGTATTTATAACATATCCTATATTTACATACTAAACAAAAACAAAAATAAGGAAAGAACAATTTTGAAGAAAAATAAAATCCTGGCTGGCTCAGGTGGCCCCAGCAGACAGAGCCTCCCAGATCAGCTCTCAGCAGAGCTCCAGCAGCGCATCCAGTCAAGGCCTGAGAGATGAGACCGTGTCCTCTGTGCCATGTGGAGCTGATCTTGCAGGTTTCCAAAGACGGATTATTGAGTTCTCTCTACTGCCTAGAGGATACAATGTTTTTGAATTGCCAGGCTTCTGATGGCGGGGCTGATGTTATGTGCCATGTCTTCAAGGGCTGGAAGAGAGGAACAGAGCTGTTAGTGTTCTGGAACACACATAGTCACGGAATGATTATATGAAGGTGCTTTATTGAAGAGCTCTGGGTGTCAGGGGTACACATACCCAAATCTGACCCATCTTGGTTTTGAGCTGAACATGTTTTATACTCTATCATAACATAATAACATAATAACTTACATATTAATTATTAAACTTCCATTGTTCTATTGCATGCATTGTTTTTACCCAGGCATGGATTTTTTGTGATTCTCCCCAGCCTCCTAACATTGTTCCTCATGTTCTTTAAACAATAATTATATCTAATCACATCTAACAATTGTATCATTTATCATCTACTGATTACACAGGTGCAGTTTCACCTGATCTTTAGCAAGCACAAGGCCTAACATTTCCCAGGGCCTACTTTTCCCTGGGCTTTCCAAACCTAACTTTCTTTCTATGTCCCCGAATTTTCTAAGATTTTAAGACCTTTTACTATCATTCCCCCCTTTGAAAGCATTTTCACTTCACCATAAGTGCAAATGTTTTTACTTGATAGAGTCCTTTGTTTCTGAGTTTATACTTGATGTTCTTTGAATCCTTGATTGATGTAAGCATTGTCCTGGATGTTGCCTGGAGAACCAGAAGATGGTGGGGGTAGATCTTGTGTCAGTGCCTTTATTATTTTCTGGTTCCGGGACGTTTTCTTCTGTATTTCTCCCTTGAAGATGCTGTCAACTAACCAAATTGCTAAGAATACAATTAGTAAGATGATCACATTCTCAATGATAGATTTAATCCATGAACTCACATTCCACCCTAACCCTTTGAAGATTTTGCCTGACCAACTTGTAGACAAATCCTTTTGCTCTTCCTGTGCTTCGTGCTCTATTTGTTGCAACTGATAGATGTCATATTCTACATCTGCAGTCACATTTGGGATGTGGACACAACAATGATCAATCCATCCCTTTAGAAAAACTCACACACTCCATGCTCTTTCAGGAGTTGTAAATTGTAATTGTACGTTTAGTTCTTTAAATCTTTCCCGGGTGACTCTTGCTAATGTATCTACCTGACCTGTAAGTTTGTACATTTCTCTCTTCTGATAGTTTGCTATAGGACCAAGCAAAGACTCCAGGGCCCACCTAAATTTCACTTCACTAGAGGGTTCTTGCCAAGTGTTATCTTGATTCTATTCCTATCCTAATCTTCCCTAGCTATGCCTGTGTCTAGCCACTGAGTTAATTTTGCCATTGTTAGCATCCGTACCGAGATTAATTTTTGCTTTAGCAATTTCACCAATGCCTCTGCACCCCAATGACATTTGTTTTGTTTAATTTGTAGAACTTCTCTCATTATCAAGGGGGTTAACACTATTTGTCTGTGCAGTTACACACCACTCTTCTGAATCCTTTTGTGCATTTAGCAAATGTCCCAATTTCTCATCTTCAATTGAATATTTCAGTTTTGGAGGCAAATTAAATTGAGATGCATTAGTTTTTAAAGGTATCAATGCAATTGTTGTTTGCACTTCTTGAGCAATCTGTCGAGATGTCCAATCTGCTTTTCAATTTTCCTCACAAATTTTGGAGTTTCTTGATTGGTGTGCTTTGCAGTGTATAATTGCTACTTCTTCAGGTTTTTGTATTGCTTTTATCAATTGCAAAATTGCATCTTGATGTTTAATGTGTGCCTTGAGAAGACAGTAGTCTTCCTTCTTTCTACAGTGCTCTGTGTACATGCACCACTCCAAAAGCATACTTTGAGTCTGTCCATATGTTTACCCTTTTCCCTTCACTTAATTTTAGTGCTCTGGTTAAGGCAACCAGTTCTGCCCTCTGGGCAGATGTATTTGCTGATAATGCTTTTGCCTCCACTATTGTACTGACTGTTGTTACCACATATCCAGCGTATCTGGTCCTGTTCTCCACGAAGCTGCTTCCATCTGTGAATAGCTCTCACTCTGGTTTCTAGAGTGGGATGTCTTTCAGTGTTGGAGTCTGAGATACAGACTGTGTGCCCTTGGTTTTTTTAGTTCTAGGATTCAAGGAAACACTGAATTTCATATAATATGAAATTCATGTGCATGTTTTCATGGTGATACATGAAAACAAATGCTAAAGTTAGATAGGAAAGGTAGGTGTGTAGATTAGAAAGTTTCTTAAATCACTGTGTGAAAAAGTAGTTTAGAGAACAAGAGACAAGATGGAGGATTTAGGGTGTTGTCTCTTGTCCTTCTTCTTTCTTCTTCATGTTCTTCTCCTGGGGGTTTTTGGGTAGTAGTAGGTTATTGGGTAGAAAATGCCGCAGTGCAGCACACAGGTGTTGGGTCATTGGGTCACTAAGGAAATTAGCTTGGTTGGCATCTGTTAATTGGGTAAATGGACATATAAAAGACCTTGAAGAAGATCTTTGTGAGCCATTTTACCCCTTTTCTATCATAGTGCACATAACTCCTTGTACCTTGTAATGCTGATAAGAAAAAATAAACAACTGAGACCGAATGAGAGAAAACCGCCTCCCTCTCATCAATCTTCAGTTGAAAGGGAAAAAGAACCCAAATCTAAAAGTCCAAAATGAGACAGTGAAAAATGCAAAAACAAGATAAAATCTGTGTTTGTGGCACATCCATATGTTAATGCTGCCTGTTACAATCACAGTAATTTTATAAAAGTATAAAAAAGATCCCAAAGAAAGAATTAGACAAAATAAATAAGTAGTGTGAACAGTTGAAACAGCAGTATAGCAACTGAGATTGGCCAACTTTAACTAAAATCATTCTGTAGGTTTAATGCAAGAAGTAGTTACAGAATTAAAATTATTTAAATATTTAATTTGTGAAAGACTTAAAATAGCTAAAAAAATAGCTGTGGGAAAGTGAGAGTCTAGCTCCAGACCAATTTTTAAAATGAAATCTTACTCAAACTTCCAAGACATTAAAATAACCTGGAAGATAAATTTTGAATCATCAAATAATTAAAACAGTTTGTATCAGATAATAATACTAACACCTGGCCACCAAAAACTCCTGCTGGATATTAGAGAATAACAAAAAGAAACTAATTGTAGGATAACCATGTTGGTTTGTGCTGGTATAAAAGTTCTGGAGCTAACCCTTACCAATCCATAAGTGACCTAAAATTCTATTTGGAACAACCAGGTACAACAAGTAACAAATGGAAAGCCCCTGATAGAATATATTAAATTTGTGAGCAAAGAGCATATAGTGAATTACCTCAAAGGTGGAGAAGAACCTGTATCTTAAGAGTTACATGACCCTCCTTCTTCGAGGTCCAGGAGCAATATGTTAAGAACACCACTTTATGAAACATTAAAAAACAATAAAAGAGACTTGAACCTTGACTTTCCAAAAGCAAGAAGAAACCAGAATTGAAGACAAATGGCCTGCAGAGAGATGACCCAGCCACTTGAGCTGCAGATGGATCTTAGAGATATAGAACCCAAATCTATCTATTGAATCAGTTCATAAAGCTGCAGACAGTAGTTAAAGTTGTTTCAAACCACACCTCTACTGCCCTAAAGCTGCTGGCCAAGCAACATTCACAAATGTGAGCATTTGTTTATCAAAACAGAATTGCCCTGGAGTATTTGTTAGCTGAAGAAGGGGGAGTTTGTAGAAAGTTTAACAAATCTGAGTGTTGTATAAAGATAAATGATTATAGAAGAGCCATCAGAAAAATTGCTAAAGATATATATACCAGTTCAAAAATAGAATTTTATTTTGAAGACTGATTAGTGAGATAACCTTTTTAGAAGTACTTAGTGGAAAAAGTTAAAATATATGGCATAGTGTTTTATACTAAGATTATTGTTTCTATTTTGTATAATTTCATGCCTGATTAGACTAATCCATTCAGTAATTCCAGGAATACTGAACGAAAAGAAACTATAATAGCTCAAAAAAAAAAGTTAACTAAATTTGAAAGAGAGTGCAAAAAGGTTGATACAGCATGAAAAAATGTTAAAAAATTAGAAATGAAAATAAAGTAAATGCAAGAAATGAAATTATGGAGAAGATAAAAAAAATAAGATTCAAGTTTATGTTTTTTTTAAAAAAAGGCATGAATAAATGTAATCAAAAAGAGAAATGGGGTATTAAAATAAATGGAATTGATTCGTGCTGACTAAATTGTAACTATTTGGAAAGTTATTATTAGAAGCAACCTAAAGAATCAGTGTTATAAGGCAGATGTACCCCTTTACAGATGTTACATGTTAAAATTGAGGTACAGGATGTAGTTTAGAAGATAAGTGATGTCTCAAGACCAAAACGTCCTTGAGATGGACAAAATTAGAACGACTTTAAGCATTGGGCCTAAAAATCAGTAAATATCAGACTAATTAGTAGAGTAACCTAACACAACGCTTAGTACGCACATGCAAACCTGTAACATTATCCAAAGGACAATGAGGAAGAGGAGAAGCCTTCGCCAAAAGACCCCCAAAAGAAGACTGAAGACCCCCTAACAACAAGTGAAGCATGTGCTGTGAAGGAAAGTGACGTAAAGTCAGAAAAATTTGAAATAGGAGGTGTTACTTCAGTCTCTCTCTTCTTTGCTTTTTTTGGGCTTTGTTCTTTGTGGATATGACTTTCTATATTCTCCCAGCCTCCTCTGGGCTGAATTCTCTGTGAATACAGTTCTTTATAGTCTCCCAGCCTTCTCTGGGCTGAATTCTCTTTAAGATACAATTTTCTCTTACTCTCCAGCCTCCTCTGGGCTGACTTTTCTGTAGATATAGTCTCTTTTTAATTCTCCAGCCTCCTCTGGGCTGAATTCTCTTGGGATCCTCCCTCGTGGGGAGTTCTCTTTATCTCCGTCTTCGTCACTCGAAGAAAGCTCTCGGACTTATTAGGTTCTGATTTCTCGGGTTTATTAAAGGATTTTTACAGAACTTGGCAGGTCCATCTAGACTAACTGCACAAGCTCAAATCGCCATGGCCTGGCTTATTTTGTTCTAATGATACAAAATGGCCTCGAACCATGCGGCCTTTTCACTCTTATACTAATTTCTATCCTATTAACTACTGACACGTATATTGTTATCATACTTTAACAAATAAGTTTTCTATATCTACTAACGTAATTAAAAGTGCGACTAACTCTAAACTAATTACATTCTGTGTTTTTATAAACTGCAGAAGCATGGAGAAGAAGGAAGAAGAAGGACTAAAAACTACACCCTTTTTCCTCCATCTTTACTCCATGTGTGGAACCTTCTTAAAACTTATACTTTCACCTCTGTGTCAAAAAAACTATTTTTCTACTTTTTATTTAATCTCTTACAAGCTCTGGCTTATTCAGGGATATTTGGAAGCCTTTTTATCAGTATTATATACAATTGATGTATTTTTAAGAGAATTACACAAGCAGAGAAATATTCCTGCATTTCTAGACTCCTACAGGAGGAAATTTACAGGAAGCATTAATGAATATGTATAAGCATACACTATATCAGTTTAGCCTGAAGTGCTTTGCTCTGTACATGAGGCAGGGTGAGGAACCCGTACCCCGGTCGGTTTTGCTTATGCTTTAATCATACTTAATTACTGGCAAATATATATATAAATTGTAATTTTTTCCTAAATGATATTCTTTTACTAAACTGTATTCTTTTATTATACCAAATTACTATTCCATTTACTAAATTGTATTCATTTTTAATTAAACTGCCATTAACCCAAGGGACCTAGTTGTCAAAATTGTAATTTCATTGATCACAACCGGCGAGGCGGCGGCGGAGCTCGGAGGCGGCCCCGGCCATCGCAGGTGGGAGCCGCGCTCGGTTCTGCGGGGGCTCGGGGCTCGCTGCGGGCCCGGGAGGGGGCGGCAGGGGGCTGTGGCGGGTGGCTTGTGCCGTGGCCGGCCCGTGTTGGCCCTGGGCTGAGGGCGCTGCGGGAGCGGCTGCCCGCGGTCTCCTTGCCGCTGGGGCCTCGGCAGGAGGCGGTGGCGGAGCAGCGCTGGCTCGTCCCGCTTCGTGTCGGGAGGCCGGAGGTGGCTGCGCTGTGCCCGGGACGCTGCGCTGGGGCCGCCTCCGAGCTCCGCCGCCGCCTCACCGGGCTCCGGCCGCTGCTGCCGCCGCTGCCGGGCCCGCACAGACGCTCCGGCAACGGCGGCTCTCCTGCCCCACGGCCGCCCTGGGGGCGCCAGCGGGGCCGGGCTTGTCCCCGCTCTGCCCAATCAGCGCGCGCCAGAGCCATTAGTGACGGCAGAAGCAGCCAATCGCAGCCAGCGGCGGGCTCTGCACACGGCACGGACTCGCCTGCCTTGGGCTGAGCTCCGCCATTTCTCGTTCGCCTGGGCTGAGGAGCGGCCCCGGCGCTGGGCCCGGCCCGGGCAGGAGGCCAAGGAAGCGCCGCTGCGCTGAAGCGCCGGGAGCTCGGGGTGCCCGGGAGCTGAGGGCGCTGCGAGCTGGGGGTGAGTCCGGGATGGAGCAGGGCTATGCCGGAGCGAGGCCAAAACTGTGTGACTCTCCTTCCTGTCCCGGGCTAGGAGCAGAACATGCAAGGAAAGGCTCGGGGGTCTGGATGAGGGTGGGGACAGTTCAATCCTTGGTCACGGGCACAGCACACCTGACTTGGGGAAATTAATTGAATTTATTGTCCAACATGTCAGGACAAGAAAATGAGAAGCAAAGTAATTCCTCCGGAAATCCATCTTCCCCCAGCTCTCCCTCCTTCCCGGGCTTAACTTTGTGCCCCTCTCCGTCCCCCTCCCCGCCCAGAGGCACAGGGATGGGGGTCACAGTCAGGTCATGTCAGTGCCTCCCCCTGAGGGACAGGAATCCTTGTCCTGCTGCAGCCTGGGGTCCCTGCCAGGGGCCAGAGTCCCTCAGGACCAGGCTGCTCCAGCGGGGATCGCCAGGGGGATCCCCGAGTCCGGCCAGGAGCCACTTCCATGGCTCTGCAGGGGCTTCCCCCGGGCTCGGGGCCTCTCTCAGGCACCCCCTGCTCCGGCCCGGCCTCATTGCCCCCCTCACCCCCCCATGCAGCGAGTGCCCAGGCAGGGAGATGCACGATTTTCACGGGGCTGAATCTTGGAGTTTCTGAGCTTTATTGGGCTAAATTTTGGTGATTTTTTCTTTTTTTTGTGGGGGCTGAATCTTTGTATTTTGGGGGGATATCAGATTTTTGGTGTTTTGGAAGTTTTTGATCTGTCTTTGTTAGCATTCAGGAAAACACAGAATTGTAGATTGACTGTATGCAGGTGCTTTATTGAAGCGCGCACGAACTAGGGGTATCAGCAACCCAAATCTAGCTCCACCGTCTTTGTTCAAAGTGCACATATTTCTACAATTTCAGCTGTAGCAGTAATCACTGTAACAACCTTATCAATATTGCTTCATTAATATTGGTTGATTAACTTTATCTATATTGCTTCATGAGATTTAGCTCATCCTTGTATGAACATGTCCGAATCTTATCTCTGGGTGGGTATCTTGGAGACCCCAAGTACCAGTTCCCGTTACCGTAAACATTTCAGCTTGCTAGTCCATCCCTAATACCAAGCATTCTTGTGGCCTACCTCTACAAGATTTTAAGAAACATTTTCAGAAACATTTAGCCCCATAGTAACATATTTCATCCCTTTGAAAGTATTTCACTTTACTATAATAAGTGTAATGCTTTCACTATATACAGTCCTTTTTCTGAGTTTATACTTGATGTTCATCTTCGAATCCATTGCTGTCGTAAGCGTTGTTACACTCTGGAGGACTTGGAGATGACAAATGCGGATGTGGATCTCTGTCCCGTGTCAGCGCCTTTATTATCTTCTGGTTCCAGGATACTCTTTTCTTTATCTCTCCTTTCAGAACTGCACAGATTAACCAGATTGCTAAGAACACAATTAGTAGGATTATCAGACTCTCAAGAATAGATTTGATCCAGGAACTCACATTCCATCCCAACCCTTCAAAAATTTTATCTACCCAACTTGTGGTCAGATCTTCCCTCTCTTTCTGTGCTTCCTGTTCTATTTGTTTTAATTGATTAATGTCATGTTCTACATCTGCAGTTCCATTTGGGATGTGGATGCTGCAGTGATCAATTTGTCCTTTTAGGTACCCGCATACTCCGTGTTCTTTCAACAATAACATATCTAAAGCCAATCTGTTTTGCAGGGTCATTTTAGTTGTGGCTTGTAATTGTACATTTAGCTCTCTAAATCCCTCTTTGGTAACTCTTGCCAATCTTTCTACCTGGCCTGTAAGTTTGTACAACATCTTTCTATTGTTATAATTTGCTATTGGACCAAACAAGGATTCCAGAGCCCACTCAAATTTTACACTACTGGAGGGTTCCTGCCATCTTTCTTCATCTTCAGTTTTGTTCTCCTGAACTTCTCGTCTCATCCTTATTTGCAGAAGTTCAGCTCTCCCTTGAATGGGGACCTTTTCCAAATTGGGCATAAGGTGGGGAGGCCTAAAGTAATCTCTTTTACTTTTTCACCTACAGGCAGATGTGTTGTCCAAGTGCCATCGCTTGCTGCCCATCCAAATTGGCCTGGACTCTGAATTGTACTTGTGCTCCATATTACCTTTTGGATCACTTGTCCTATCTTGTCATTTATTTCACCTTGTTTATGTTTGATTCCTCTGCAGGCACATCCAATTTGCAGAGCTACCACGAGTGGTGGCATTTGTTTTATTTCTTCATCATCAGAAGTACAGTCCTAAGTTCTGTTCCATACCCACCAATTGACTTTGTCTGCCTCCATTCTACTACTGGTTGCAGTGTTCCATACCCCTGGATCTGTTTCACTTTCAGAGCCTTCCCACTTAATGCACCAAGGGCTATCTGCCATAGATTGGAATTTCTGAAGCACACTCATTGACCATGCACTGTCCCAAGCTCCAGCCCGATCTTTTCCTTCCTGTCCTTCACACTTCCATTTCAACACAGGAATCTTTTCTTTAATAACTTTTGCTAGCTTTTCATAACACCATCCATAATTCCCTAATCTCCCATACCAGCCTAGTTTTGGTTCATACTTTCCTCCATTTTCATGACAATCCCATCTAGATGAGTACTTTGGCTTCACAGCATTTTCAAACACTGTCTTATTTGGGTACTCGTAATCTATTTGCAATACACAACTCACATTTTCATTTTTATTCTTTTGTATTTCAGGAAATTTTGATGTTATAATTCCCCAATTTATTTGGTCTCCTGCTGCCTTTGGTATTGGCAGACAGGCAGTTATTTTGCTGCTGTTTTGCATGTTGGCAAAATCTTGAATTAATGCAATCATCCCATTTTCTGCCTGAATAGTATTAGAGACTTTTATCACTTGTGTTTCTGGCTGCACCCCCACATCCCTCTTCATTCTCAAATGAAGAGTTGTCAGCTGATACTTTTGCATTTCACATCCCAAGGTAACTTTGATTCCAACTGATGGCCCTAAAGGCCATAAAATAATCACCATTACAGTCACTAGCAACCTAGACACTTGAAACAATCAAACCCGCTTTATCTGCAGCTTTGTCGGCCCTACAGTTTGTGCAGTCCACAGTGCAGGGGAAACCTTCTTCACTCTGGTGTAATGTATGCAGGGATCCAGTCCAGCTCCTTTGACTGCTGTCAAGGTAGTTAACAGTACCTGATAGGGTCCATTCCACCTTTCTTTTAATGGTTCTTCCTTCCAGCTTTTAACGTACACTTCATCTCCCGGGGGGATGTCATGAACTGGATTCTCAAGAGTCAGCGGCCTGTTCCACACAAGGGTGCTCCGAAGTTGAGCTCGAGCTTTTCCAAGAGACAGAACATAATTCTACACCTCTTGCTTCCCTGTAACATGTACATTTGGATTAGGTTCAGGGGATTCATATGGTTTCCCATCCAATATCTCATAAGGACTGACTGACATCCCGCTTCTAGGCTTTATCCGAATCCTCAGCAGTGCTATTGGTAAAGCTTGTGGCTGCTGCAATTTAGCCTCTTGGCATATTTTGCCGATTTGCCTCTTCAGTGTCTGATTCATCCTCTCTACCTGTCCACTGGATTGGGGTCTCCATGGTGTATGGAGATGCCAAGCTATTCCCAGTAACCTACTCACCTCCCTCACTACTGTGGCTGTGAAATGTGGGCCCCTATCTGATGATATTCCTAGAGGCACCCCAAATCTTGGAATGATTTCTTGCAGTAACCACTTGACTGTCTCCTTTGCTTGATTTGTGCGACAGGGAAGAGCTTCTGGCCATTGTGAAAATGTGTCAACCCCTACCAATAGATATTTGTATCCTCGAGTTCTTGGTAATTCTACAAAATCTACTTGCCAATAATCTCCTGGTTCTACTCCTACCCGAATTCTTCCTAATTGTGCCTGTCGTCTAGCCACTGGATCGTTCTTTAAGCAAATTTCACATTTTGATATTACTGATTTTGCCATTGTTAACATCTGTACTGAAATTAAACTTTGTTTTAACAATTTCACCAATGCCTCTGCACCCCAATGACATTTGTTATGCTTAATTTGTAGAACTTCTCTCATTATCAAGGGGGGTACCACTGCTTGTCCCTGTGTAGTCACATACCACCCTTCTGAATTCTTCTGTGCATTCAGTGAGTGTCCCAATTTCTCATCCTCTATTGAATATTTTGGTTCTGGGGGTAAATTGAATTGAGATACATTAGTTTTTAAAGGTATCAATGCCATTGCAGTTTGCGCTTCTCGAGCAGCTTGTCGGGCTGTCCAGTCTGCTTTCTGATTTCCCTCATGAATTTTGGAGTTTCCTGATTGGTGAGCTTTGCAGTGCATGATTGCTACTTGCTCCGGCTTTTATACTGCTTTTATTAATTGCAGGACTGCATCTTGATGTTTAATGTGTGTGTCTTGAGGAGACAGCAGTCCTCTTTCTTTCCCCAGTGCCCTGTGTACATGCACCACTCCAAAAGCATGTTTTGAATCAGTCCAGATATTTACTTTGTTCCCTTCACTCATCTCTAATGCCCTGGTTAAAGCAACCAGTTCTGCTCATTGGGCAGATGTGTTTGCTGGCAAGGCCTTTGCCTCCACCACTGCACCTGTTGTTGTTATCGCATATCCAACGTAACTGGTCCTGTTCTCCACAAAACTGCTTCCATCTGTAAACAGCTCCAGTCTGCCTGTTCCAGTGGGACATCTTTCAAATCTGCTCTGGCTGAACAGGTGTGTTCTATCACTGCCACACGATCGTGTTCCAGTGGGCCTTCTTCAGTTGTGGTATCTAGGACTCATACCATCATTTTGCCATCACTACGACCCACACACACATAAAAAGAAAAACTACAAAGCAATCAAATATTTTCTTTTTCTTCTCCTAGGACTAAAAACTGATTCTCAGACCACTGCCCAAATAGAACCAACAATATAGAAGTAAAAGTATTACGAAAAATTGTTCTAACAGTGTAATCTTTTCACTGAAACTATGAAAAGCAAAAACTCTCCAATGATGTCTTATATAAATGAGGCATTACTTAATTCTGGCCAGAATGTGCAACAGGAATAATTTCATGCACACTCAGGCTGGGTGTGTAGAGAAAATGATTCCATGACACATGAGTTTGACGAGATTTTCCTAAATTTATACACTCTGACCCCGTAGAAATCCCTTGGTTTAATGTTCATTGGTTTGAAGGTGTGGAGTTGTTAGGATTTGGTTTCCTGTTGCAGCCGGATTTCTGTGCCTGTGATGTGAATTAGGTGGGCACTCCTGGATTTCCTGCTCAGCCTTTTCCAGACCAGGTGTCTCCAGCTGTGCCTGGGGCAGTGTCTGGGGTGGATGTTGGTTGATGTTTGCTGCTGGGTGTTGATGTTTTGTTGATGGTCGTTATCTTGGGGGGGAATCTTTTGGCCTGTTCCCAGTCTGTTGAGATGTTAAATACATCTCTGCTGAGTGCTGGCAAAGAAACATTAAAATTCCTTTCCCCAAGACAAAAGGCAAACCTAGTGTGAGCAGAGAAATAAGATTTGAAGCCATTTTAAAGTTGGTCTATTTTGGCAGCAGCTAATCCCAGGCAGGGCAGAGTGTGAGTGTAATTGAGAGGCAGAGTGGAATTGTCCCGGTGCCTTCCCCAGCAGCTGTGGCGAGGGCAGGCACAGAAAGGGCTGAAGCTGCAAGAGTGAGAGCAAGGATTGTCCCGCAGTGGCTGGAGATGGCAAAGGAGGGTGGCCAGGCCGAGGATTTGAGCAGAGGATCTGTGGGCAGGCCCAGGGGCTTCCCCCGCTGGGGAGCCCTGGCTGCTGCTGCGTTGCCTTCAGTGCAGGCTCAGGGGTGGCCTGTTTAATATTCCCTTCCAATTCAGATTTCTGAGTCTGGAAGAGCCATGGCTGGGGCATCAACCATTTTATTTTTTCATTTTGTTTTGTTTTCTTTCATATGTCCACCCATAACATTGAGGCTATCTGGGGGTAAAAAATTCACAGAATGTTCTGGCTAAAAGAGAGAATCCTCAATCCAGCTCCTACAATTCCCTGTTAATTTTAAGAATTGTACCAGCTCTATTTTAGTCTAGGGAAATATTATTTCTGAGATTCCCTGAACCCTCTCTGAGTCAATACAAGACAAAACTTCCATCAAAATAGTTCCCAAATATTTAAACATTTTCTCCACCATTTGCTTATTTTTTTTCAGATACTCTAAGCTGCTTTTTCGCCTGAAAATGAAGCCATTTCACAGAGGCTACCTCTACCTCTTCTTCTTGTTTTTCTGACTGGATCAAGTCATCCACATCCTGCATTAAGCCAGTCCCTGGGGGTGAGGTCAATTCCTTTGATATTTCCTGCAAGGCTTGCCCCAATCAGGCCGGTGCTTCCGTGTATCCCTGCAGAAGGACCGTCCATGTCTTGAGCATTTTCCCTTCTACCTCTTGTTGCCAGCCCAAGGCAGAATTCAGTTTGCATCCTCTGGAAGTGGGCAGATCCCCAGAAAGCATCTTTTGCATCAAGTTGTGAATGGCAGCAGTGTGAGGAGGGCCCCTGGTTGAGGATGGTGTAAGGATCTGAGCCTGTGGGGTGCCTCGGTTTCATCATCTCATTTCTTCTTCTTGGGTCCTGCAGCATTCTGTGGATTCCATTGGATTTCTTGTTTGGCAGGATAGGAGCATTCTAGGGAGCCATCCCTGGCTCCCCAAGCCGTGCCTTGAGCAGGACTCCCAGACAGGCTGTGAGCCCTTCCTTCCCTCCCTTGGAACAGGGGATTGCTTTTCGACACCTCTTGTCCTGGTTGCTTGAGGGAAATTTGGAGAGGCTCCATATCTAATTTTGCCAATTTCCCTGGGGCTGCCCACACTTGTGGGTTCACTCCAGTCTAGGCTCTGCCAGACATTTGACACAGAGGTAGAACAGAACCAGCCTCTGTTTCTCCTTTTGCAACATTAATTTTCATTCCCCATTTAGCCATCAAATCCCTTCCCAATAAATTACAATCACAATTGTGAGCAAATAAAAATGCTCCTGCATTTCAAACCCATCCCCAACATCTGCTAATAGTGGCTTAGTAAAACACACCCACTCATATTTCCCACTTAGTGCCTTAATAATTTAAATATTCCCTAACAATTTTCCCCCCTTAGGTGTAAGATTGTGAGTGGATGGAGAGGCCCCTGTGTCCATCAGGAAAGGTCTCCTCTGGATCCAGAGCCACCCTGGATGTTCCCAAGGGCTGCAGTGTGGTGGGTCCCTGGTGGAATGGGAGCTGTGACACCGCTAAGAATCCGTGTCCATCAAGGGCTGGACTTGCTGGTGCTGAGGGTGCTCCTGTCTGTGCTTGCAGTGTCCTTGTGCCCTGCAGCTGGAAGGCTGATTCCTTGCCAGGGGCTGTTTGGGTGGGCTGTCCCCTGGCCAGGAGGGCAATGCCTGTGCCAGGTGCTTGTGGCCGAGGGTGTCCCCTGGGTGCTGGGGCCCCCTTGGGCCCTGGGCTTGATCCCTCAGGGGCTGTAGGAACTGTGCCATGGCCTTTGCCTTCAGCTTGGCCTTTTGCTCATCCCTTGCTGCATTCAGCTGCTGAGCCTTTGGGAGCAAGTGCTGCAGGGGCTTCTTGTGGCCCTGCTGCAGCCCCCCTCAGTGCCTGTGGGTGCTCATCCTGTGGCAGCTGCTGAGCTTTCTGCAAAATCCTTCCTTTCTCCAGGGACCCAGCACAAAATGCTTAAAAGATCATCTGGATCCTTGCAGGTCTAATCCCCATTTCTGAGCTGTTCCTTCCTGGTGCTGGCTGTGCTGAGGCTCCCCTCCCCAGCCCGTATCCCAGAGCCGGTCCCTGTCCTGCCGCAGTGTCCAAAGGCGGCCCCCCCGGCGGGCAGGGCCGGCAGCTCCACGGGGCCGGGCAGCGGCCGGGGCGTCCCGCAGCCTCCTGGGGGCCGGGGGCCACTGCCGGCCCTGCCCGGGGGGTGCTGGGGTCAGGCAGCGCCCGGCGCTGAGCCCCGGCTGCCCCACAGCCCCGGCCCGGCCCCACAGCTCCCCACAGGCCCCCAGCCCGTGCTCCCGGTGCCGCAGCTCTGCGCCCGCTCCTGCCGCTCCCAGCTCAGAGAAACCCCCTGAAATCCTCACCTCCTTCTTTTCCTGTCCTGGAAAACTGGGATACAAAGGATCTGAGTCAGCTGGCAAATTCTGAGGATAAGACCCTTCTGAAAAACATCCCAATCCTCAGTATTTTTCTCTTCCTCTTCTCTTCCATCATCTTTTTTCTTACCCCATAGATTGCTCCTGCTGCTTCTTGCCTTAAGCACATTCCTGCACACTCCCCTTTAGCCAATCCCTTCCCAGCACACCAACACCATCCATCCCCTGTTGTCTAAATCCCTTCTGGACTTCTCTTATTGCCCCCCTGGGTGTCCATGTCCTTAATTCCCTCTGGGAGAATGTGCAAACGACCTCCACATGCTCCCAAGGGACCCTTGAGAGATATTTTGGGACCCTCATCCCTTTGTCCTGGATGCCCTTCTAACATTCCATTTTCTCCCCTCAATGGTCCTACCTGGATCCCACTTGTGCCCCCCCGGGCCTTGGCGCCCCCCTTGAGGGGAATTTGGGGAGGTGGGAGGGGGGAGCGCCAAGGCCGGGCCCCCCCGCGCTGTGGTGGCGGGAGCGGCTGCAGTGGGGAGCGAGTGCGGGCGGAAGCGGCCGAGAGCCCAGCGCTGCCCCGGGCCGAGCTGGCCCAGCTCCATCCGTGCCCCTGCGGTGGGATGCTGTGGGACTGGGGGGGAAGAGGGAGGCGGCAGTGGGTGCTGGGCCTGGGGGCAGGAGGAGAAGGGAAGGAGAAGCAGGCTTGAGGAACAAAATGGGCATAGGATGCACGTGGGAGAAGGTGGGATTATGCGGGAGAAGTAGGAGGAAGAGGAGTGTGAGGAAGAGTACGGCCACAGTAGGAGGAGCAGGAGCAACAAGAGGAAGAAACACAAGGTTCCACCCTCCCTGTATGTGCAGTCCCAGGAGTGTTGCCATGCCCACAGTCAGTTGGTGACTGGACAGGGTGATCCATAATTTTCAGTGGGCTGAATCTTAGTGTTTCTGAGATTTATTGGGCTAAATGTTGCTGGTTTGCTTTTTTTCAGGGGCTGAATCTTTGTATTCTGGAGCGGGTTTTGCCTGAATTTGATGTTTGGGTAGTTCTTGATCTTTGTTTTGATGTTTGGAGGATGTTTGGTCTGGATGTTGGTGTTTTGGTTTGTTACAGACACAAGATGCCAAATGACTTTCTGAGATGAACTTGGGCAAGGAGGAACCCCCAGCCCAAGGCCCTCTCCTCTCTTTTTTTCCTCCTAACCAGGAATTTTCATTCCCAAACTGTGTCCAGATGGAAGAGGAAGAGGAAAAGCCCCAGAGATCCCGCACAAGGAGGGGCTGCAAGCCCAGCCCAGGGAGCTGCGAGGAGGAAAGATCCCCCCAGTGCCAGGAACACGGCCAGAGATCCAGCCAGAGCTCAGAGCTGGGGGAGAAGCCCCACAAGTGCTTGGAATGTGGGAAGGGTTTCAGGTACAGCTCCCACCTGATCCAGCACCAGGTGATCCACACTGGGGAAAAGCCCTACGAGTGTGGGGAATGTGGGAAGAGCTTCAGCTGGAGCTCCACCCTGAGGAATCACCATATGATCCACACTGGGGAACGACCCTATCAGTGTGGGAAATGTGGGAAGAGCTTCAGAAATATCACTGAACTGATGAGACACCAAGTGATCCACACAGGGGAACGGCCCTACACCTGCTTGGAATGTGGGAAGAGCTTTGGGAGGAGCTCCAGTCTGAGAAACCACCAGCGCATCCACACTGGGGAGAGGCCCTACGAGTGTCCTGAGTGTGGGAAGAGGTTTCAGACCAGCTCTGATGTCCTCGTACATGAGCGGATTCACACAGAGGAGAGGCCCTTCCGCTGCCCCGACTGCGGGAAGGGCTTCAAGCACACTTCCCACCTCATCAGTCACCGGCGCATCCACAGTGGGGAGAGGCCCTACGAGTGTCCCCAGTGTGGGAAGAGCTTCTCCAGGAGCTCTCACTTGACCAAACACCAACGGAGGCACCAGTAAGGGAAGCCCTGCGAGTGCCCCGAGTGCGGGAAGAGCTTCGTGCGCTGCTCCAGCTCCATCCCCCATGGGAGGATCGGCGTTGGATGATCCCCAGTGACCCCCGTTGGGCAGAGCCCTGGTGATCCGTGGTCCTGGTGATCTGTGTTGGGAAGACACCTGGCTGGGAGGCTCCACATCTTCCTGGCTCCCTGTGGGCACCTGGATCAAAGCAGGGGAATGAAAATCCAACAGGATACAGATAAACAATGGGAATGCCTTGAGGAGAGTGGATTTGTTGACTTTAAATCCTAGAGAACCTTTTTCCGTCACCTCAGGAGCTCTGCGGGCAGAGAAAATGGGGTGACATGGAGCTTGGGAGCCCTGGAGGGGAGCACACACGCTCTGGGGGAGGGAGGACACAATCCCCAGTACCCCCCTCACCTTCTTCCTCAGGTAGAAGCCAAGCCCCAGCACCAGGAAGACAAAGCCCAACAAGGAGCCCCCAATGCCCATCAGCATCTTGCTGTGGGCAGCATTTCACGGCATCCCTGGGGCATCTGCTAGATTCAGGTCCCCCAAAACCTCTCACAGACACCCCAAGCCTCTTCAAAGACCCTTCAAGTCTCCCCCAGCCTGCCCAGGACCCTCTGAAACCTCCTTTGTAGTCACTAATTTTAAAAAATGAAGAATTTTAGAAAAATTGGAGATCTTAGCTAGAGATAGGCCTTGCTGGAACTAGTTAGAGTTAGTGATTAAGTGAGAAGCAGGATTTGAGATAATGAATCTTAGACTTAGGTAAAAAATTACTTTTCATTGTATGTGTGTTCAGCTGTACTTATAATGAGAAAAGAGAAACTGATCAACGGGTTCAGGAAGATCACAGACCTTACATCTGGAAACCCATTTAAAAGTCACAAGGGAGAAAATTTGAGTTGTACCAAATGTCATTTGTAATGTCAACCATTGTAAAGGTAGAAAGGTGAGAGTTAGGAAGAGCAGTTTTCCTTCATCTCTTGATGACCTCTCCTCGCCAAAATGACTCCGTCCTCAAATTAGGGAGCCCACCACATAGGCATAATGACATTTTAAAAACATTACCATTCATTTTTATCTGAAGTGGGGAATGGGAAGTGTTAGCATTATAAATATGTATTCATATTTTGGATATTCAAGACTTTTGTGAATAAAAACACACTGGAATCTTTTGTCAACTTGCAGTGCGTATTAAGGGGTGACTCCCACACTCGCCCAGTGCTGTGATTAAACATCCACTTTGTAACTTTAAACTGTTGGAGAGGTTTTTTGTCCATTAACAGATTGATATTGATACTGGATCAATATTGCTAGTTTGGTAAATCACTGCCAGTCTCTTCCCAGCCTCCCCAGGACCCACCAGAGCCCCTCCTGTTCCTCTCAGGATCCCACAGCCCCCTCCCAATTTCTCCCCACTGCCCCAGGACCCCCACACCCTCTCCCAGTCCCTTCTCAGCCCCACCAGGACTCATCAAGACCCCTCCCAGTCTCTTCCCAGCACAACCAACCTCATCCCAATCCCTGCTTTCCAATCCCAAATCTCCTTCCATCCCTTCCAGACTCACTCAAATCCCTCCCAGTGACACTCAGCACCCCCAAACTCCCTCCCAGGGTCCACGGGGACCCCCAGAACCCCATCCCACCCTCCCCAACATCCTTCAAAACCCTTCTCAGCTATTCTTGACCTGCAAACCCCTCTTCCAGTTTAAACCAGTCTAGCTCCCAGTTCCTCCCAGCAGGAGCTGCTGGCCCTGGGAGCAGCTCAGCTGGATGTGAGCAGGGGAGAAATCCATCAGGGAGCAGAGCAGGCGGCCGGGGCCGGGCTGGGAGCTCGAGGGCACCAGCGAGATGGCCACGATGGGGGCACTGGGAGAGAGTGGAGATGAGTGGGATGAGCTGAGGGAGAACTGGGAGAGATGGGAGACGAGTGATGTGGTGTTGGGGGGGACCGGGAATGGACTGGGAGGGACTGGGGTGGCACTGAAAGAGATGAGAGTGGATACTGGGACACTGGAAGAGAGTGTGGAGGTTGGGGAGTGAAGTGGGAATGAACTCGGAAGAGACTGGGAATGGCTAAAAAGGAGTGGGAGTGACTCTGGGGCCTCTGGGCGGGACTGTGTTGGCACTGGGCGGGACTGTGGTGGCACTGGGAGGGACTGTGGTGGCACTGGGAGGGACTGTGGTGGCACTGGTTGGGACTGGGAATGAAGTGCGCGGCACTGGGAGGCCGAGTCCAGCGCGGGGCTCTCGGCTCTGTGGATCTGCCCGGCAACTGATGAGTCATCAGAGAGACGCGCTCTGATTGGCTGAGGAGCGGCAGATCCACGGAGGGGCGAGATGGACATGGAGGGTCACTGGGAGAGGCTGGGATGGACTGGGAGAGCCACGGGAGCCACTCGGAGGGACAAGAGGCCCCCGGGATGGGCAGAAGGAAAGCTGAGGGCTCTGGGGTGATTCCCAGGGTGGTTTGGAGGGACACGGCCGGGCCCCTCTCTGTGTCCCGCGAGAAGCGGCCCGGACAGAAAAGTTCAGGAGCGGGAGGAGGTGTTTCTCAAGATTGATTTTAATCCTCATTCTCCTGGTCTGATTTGCTCAGTCCTATGTTCTGTTCATTTCCCCATGTCGGGCTGTTGTGCCCCTGATGGTGATCCCTGAGTGACCTCTCCCTGCCCTTGTCCCGACCCACGAGGACTTGGATTTGGTTCAGTTCAGTGGAATTCATGGTGATTTGAGGGGAGCTGGAGCAAAGCAGCTGGAAAGCACAGTGGGCTTGACAGGGACTGAACCAGGGCAGGAGTTGGGGCTGTCTCGAGTGAGCTCTCACAGTGTGATCCTTCATGGGGTCTTTCTAAGGGAATTTTGTTGAAGTTTGACATTGATTCTTAAAAAGCAGAGTCACAAGTGAAGCTCCGCTTTCACCTTGAAATGAGGGGATGGAACGTGGGCACTGGGACTTCCGTAACCTCAAGTTGTTCCTTGATACTGGACACTTTAGCTTTGGCAATCTGAAGCCCTTCAGCAGCAATGTCTCTGCCACCCCCTGGTTTCTGGCTCAGACCCAGCTCGGAGCTTGGACAAGGTCTGGGCTTTGTCCTCTTGAGCTTCGGGAGCCTCCCGGGAAGCACCAGCCCTCCCCAGCCCACCCTTGGTAGGACTTTTTCTTTTCTCTCTGCTGACGATTTTATCCCCAAAACTGCCGTGGGAACGTTGTATCCAAGCACATCCTCCAGCGCTGCACTTTCCTTCTGTGAATTCCCTGTGCAGGGAATGTGTCTGTGCTTTTCCCTGCTCTGTTCACTGACAAACAAACCTGAGCCCGTGGGACTGTCAGAGCTCCTTCATGCAATGAAATCAAGTTGTGTTGATCATGGCATGTTCTGGAGGAGCTTTTCTTGGTGTGTCTTGTGCTGCTGGAAATGACACAAGAGCCAGGAGGGAACAGAAGCTGCTGCTGCCCGTTGGCTCAGGGCCAGGGAACCAAGTTGTGCTCCCGTGCAGTTGGGCCCTGCTGGAAGCAGAGCCGCCTTTCCCTTGAGCAGCTCAAGCTTGTGACAGCTCCAAACAGGAAACCTCAGCAGAAAACTCTTCCTCCAAACTCAGCTGCTTTCCCTCCTGCAGCTGTTTGGGAAAGAGCCTCAAAGCACAGACTCTGCTGGGAGCCATTGGTGCATTTCCTCCCTCCCGGCAGCAGCAGCAGCTCCTGAGCCCTTCACGGGCTCCTGTCCCTTCACAAACCCTTCAGCTCCCTTTGAACTCTCAGCAGCCACGAACATATGCATTTCTTTCATATTTAAGCTGCATTTAAACTTCTCTTTTTCTCTCCTCTCTATCCTTTTAATCTCCTCTTTATCTCCTTTAATCCCGTCAGCACCAGTAGGATGGGGATGGAGTCTTGGGGTGGGTGTGGGATGAACTGAGGATCCAGCAGAGAAGGGCAAGGCAGAGGGGAGAGGACTCAGCCAACCCTTCTCCTGCTCTCTCCTCCCCCAGGGTGCAGCTAAAGCAAGTCAGACTGGAAAGGATCCCACAAATGCTGTGTTCTCCTCCCTCTGAGCTTGGCTGGGGATCCTCAGCTTCAGCCTGGTGCAGTGGCTGAGATTCGCTAATTTGAGTTTTTTGGCTAATGCACTAAATAATGTGGTGGGTTTAGCGCTGGCTGAAATCTCCAGGGCACTTACTCATTTCTCACTGTGAGATATGGATTAGGAGAAGAGCAAAATAGGCTTAAAACTTAGAAGGAATAAAGAAACTTTATTAACTGGAGTACAAGAATAAGAAACCAGAATAAAACTTTCAGAACACCTTTCCTCCCCCTGAATAACTTTTTTTTGTTTTATCTGACATTGTCGAGATAAAACTTGTGATTTTAAAACAATATTAATTATGCAGTAGTTTTTATTAGATTTTGTTATGTCATGGAGACTTTTTTACAAGGAACAGGTTTTTTGTGGTTTTTTATTTTTACAAATACAATTTTACAATTTTGCTATTGTGACGTTTTTCTCATTTTTACAGCCCTCTGAGAGGTGTGTCTATGGGTTATGAATTCATGGGATGTTATTTTAAGGATGAGTTGTTTGAAGGCAAATGTTTTCTTCATCTGTTTTTGTGATCATCTCTGGGAACAGAAGTTTTCTTCTTCTCTCCCTGGGGGCAACCGGTTTTTATTGTTTTTATTTATTTATCTGTTCAAACTTTTTATGGGATTACAGTTATTTTAACATTTGGTTGGTTTCATTAATGGATGTTTTTGTTTAGATTTACAGTTTGAATATTTTTTTATACTTTTTTCATTAATTAAAGGAGATATTTTCATACATCATTGTTTATTTCTATGGCTTTACTAAAAGAATATTTTCGTTTTAATTTACATTTTTTCCTTTTTTTTTCTATCAGAGGTTTGACTTTTTTTTTACTGACTTTGATTTTTTTTATGTTGTTTTTTTGCGTGTTGTTACTCTGTCCTTTTCTGTCCCTGGAGAGATGAACAAGGTTTGTAGGTCTCATCTGTGTATTGAAAGGGTTAATATCTTGCCCAGGCCTGTGGCTGGTTACTCGCTCTGTGCTGGGGCAGCTGCCGGAGCTGTTCCTGCTGGATGATTTTCCCGTGGCTGCACTGGGATCTCAGCAGCCAGGCCAGCACTCAGAGGCCGCTTCCGCTCCCCCTGCCCGGCAGCTTCTGCAGAAACTCAGTGGCAGCAGAATTTCAGCCGAGCCGGGGGCTGGCCCGGCCCGGCAGCGCCGCTGGAAGGGGCTGGGAGGGTTCCCCGGGAAGGGCTCGGCCCCCCGGGAACGGGACCCAGAGGGATTCCCGGGAGGGGCCAGCGCTGCAGCAGAGCCCGGCCCGGCCCCGCCAGGGCCCAACAGGGGCCGGATCCCCGTTACCTGCTCAGGGACAGAAGAAAAACAGAAAGAGGTTCCCAGGCTTGGGTTTTTGAAATGTGGTACTCACAGAAGCAGATCTAATTTTGAATGGTAAAAAACGTTGTCAGTTCTCAGAATGAGCCAAATATTCTCACCCTGCAGAATCTCAATAAGAAGAACCTAAAGCACAGTGGATATCCTGCTGCAGTTTGGTGGTTTTTTTCATTCCTACATAGTCTACATAATGTTTGAAATAAGTAGTGTTATAAATGACTTTCAAATTTCCAAACAATCAATCTAATTAATTGATAAAATACTTTAATAAATTGGAAACAAAATAATAAAAGAATACAATTTAGTAAAAGAATACAATTTAATAAGAAAGATACAATTTAGAAAATATATTCAGGTATATCTATTTCTATATATATGTGCTGTTGAAGAATGGCTCGCTTCTCGAGGCCATAGCTCCTTGGAAGGCCTGCACAACCCTGACTTTGAGCTAGCCTAAGTCCTTGGCCAAATACTGTATCAAAGAAATGAAGAAGACTAAGTGTTAATAAGACAATGAAGAATAAGAATTTAGGATGAGAAATCTGATAAATGTATCTTAACAAGTTTTACTAAAAGGTATCTTATAGAGCTTGGGTGTTATGAGCTGGTCCAATAGAAATGTAGAAATTAATGCGTGAAAAATAGCAATTATCCAATCATAGTAGAATACAGATCGCAGGTTACCTTTTCAAAATACTATAAAAATGTAGCTAAGATTGTAATAAATTTGAAAAAAGCAACTAACTCACACTGGGTCGTCTCTTGATTCCTGAACCTGTCTCTTACAATGTGCATACAATTGGGCAGTGGTTACAGATGGTTAAGGCATAAGCAAAACCGACTGGGGTACAGGGGGTGCTTCTCACCTCACATTACGTACAAAATAAAGCACTTCAAGCTAAACTTATATACTGTATGCTTATAAATATTCATTCATGTTTCCCGTAAGTTTCCTCCTATTTCTGATTTTGCTGACTTTACATCACCTTTCTTCAATGGCGCATGCTTCACTTGTTGTTAGGGGGTCTTCAGTCTTCTTTTGGGGGTCTTTTGGCGAAGGCTTCTCCTCTTCCTCATTGTCCTTTGGATAACCTTACAGGTTTGCATGTGTGTACTAAGCGTTGTGTTATGTTGGTCTACTAATTACTCTTATATTTTCTAATCTTTAGGCCCAATGCCTAGATTCATCCTAATTTTGTCCATCTCAAGGCCATTTTGGTCTTGAGACACCATTTATCTTCTAAACTACATCCTGTGCCTTAATTTTGACATGCAACATCTGCAAAGGGGTACATCTGCTTTAAAACACTGATTCTTGATAGTTTCTAATAACGACTTTAATAACAGCTGCAATTTAGTTAGCACAAACCAATTCCATTTATTACACTGGGAATGGGGAACCTCTGCACTTCCATTTCCAGGAAAACCCCCCTTCCTGGGCACAGAGACCCCCTTGAACGTTCATTTCGGGGCACCGGGACCGCCTGGTACCCCCTTCCCAGCCCCAAAAACCCTTGCACCCCCTTATCTGGAACCTGGAATCCCCTGAACCCCCATTCTCGGGAATGGAAACCTCCCAGAACCCCCATTTCTGGGCACCAGGACCCCCCTGAACCTCCATTTTCATACACCGGGACCCCTTGAACCCCAGAACAGAGGAAGGGACCCCCCTGAACTCCCATTCCGCTGCAGCAGGACCCCCGTGCACCCCTGTATCCAGGACTGGAACCCTCCCAAACCCTCCATCCTCACACCCTGGGACCCCCCTGCAGCCGAGCCAGGGACCTGCCAAAATGAGAATAATGGATCCCCCAAAACCACAGCTCTGCCTTTTAAACAGAAAAGGGGAGATGTTGTGGTGTGTTTTTGTTTAATTTAAAGTTTGAAGCTGTTTGTATAAGTGGTTTGTTCTGTTACCCACCTGCTTTGTTGGTTTAACCCAAAGTTATCTCCTCCCCTGCCCTGCCCATCATTGTATCCCAACCCCTTTTTCCAGCACCTTCCCTATCAATCTTGTCCACCCTGCCCCTTGTTCCCAAATGTTCCCTGTCAATCCTGCCTTATGCCAACCCCCTGCTTGGACGTCCCCTTTGGAAATCCCCTAATCCACAGCACCCCATTGGTCCATGTGTCCTATTCCCCTCCCCAGGATATCCCTCACTGGTGGAAGTTTTGTATCCACCCCTGGACCCTCCCCATATGTAAATTGCTGTACGCTTGTATTCTGTGTCTTTTGCTCCTGGTGCTGCTGGAAACCGCCCCCGGCAATGCGGGCTCAGCTCCAGCTGCCAGGTGGAGCACGTCAGCCTGGAGCACCCCCTGAGCCGGCACTGGGGCACGGCCCGGCCCCCACAGCGCCGGGGGCAGCAGGGGAAGCACTGGGGGAGCCCAGAAGAGGTTTGGGGTGTGCTGGGAGTACCTGGGAGGGAGTTTGAGATAGACTGATTTAAACTGGGAGAGGGGTTTAGGGGTCAAGAATGGCTGAGAAGGGGATTTAAAGGATGTTGGAGAGGGTGGGATGGGGTTCTGGGGGTCCTGGTGGAAACAGGGAAGGAGTTTGGAGGTGCTGGGTGTCACTGGGAGGGATTTGAGTGAGCCTGGAGGGGCTGGAAGGAGATTGGGGATTGGAAAGCAGGGGTTGGGATGTGGTTCATTGTGCTGGGAAGAGACTGAGAGGGTTCCTGATGAGTCCTGGTGGAGCTGGGAAGGGACTGGGAGAGGGTTTGGGGGTCTTGGGTGGGCTTGGAGAGACTGGGAGAGTGCTTGGAAGGGCTTGGGGTGTCCGTGTGAGGTTTTAGGGGGGATCCTGACCCCTGCAGACCCCCCAGAGATGCCACCGGACGCCGCCCACAGCAAGATGCTGATGGGGATCGGGGGCTCAGCTTCTACCTGTGCAAGAACGTGAGGGGGGTCCTGGGGGTCATATCCTCCCTCTCCTGGAACGTGTGTGCTCCCCCAGGCCCCCCAGCCTGATGTCACCCCCTTTTTTCTGCCCACAGAGCTCCTGAGCCTCTGGTGGTCGCAGCCCCTCCCCGTGGCCTCGCACCTGGCCAGGAGCCCCTGCTCCATCCCTGTGCTGATTCTGGAGGGGTCGTGTGTCCCCCCAGCCCCGCTGTCACTCTGCCCCCGCCCAGCTGCTCCCAGTGTTCCCAGTAAAGCTTCCCAGTTCGCCCCTGTCCCGTTTATGGGGGGCAGTGGGGAGGGACCCCGTGGGGGGGCTGTGGCAGGAACAGACCCTGCCCTAGGATGGATCAGGACCCCCGTGTGTCCCCCCCATGTGTCACCCTGTTCTGGGGACTCCTTGGGAGACACCAAACTCCAGCATGGCACCCAGCAAACCCTAAAAAGCACTGGGACCCCTGAAGCCACCAGGGAAATTTGGGGAGGGGGTGAATGGGTGGTGCCCAAACCATGCCAAGAGCCCAGCACTGCCCCAGCTTGGCCTGCCCTGGTTCCTCCCGTGGGATGTGAAGGAATTGGAAAAATGGGGATTCAAGGGTGGGCGCTGGGCCTGGGGGGAACAGGAGAAGATATGGAGGAAGAGGAAAAGAGCCAGAGAAGAGAAGGAGGCGGGATGAAGAAGGAGGAGCGAGACTCATCCAAACCCAATATGGAGCTCCCATGCGCCCCTTGTCCTCTGCACTTCCACCCCTGCCCCACTGCCGCCCAATCCACCACCCCACCTCTCCTATCCCCCCTTTCACTCAATTGAAGCAGATCCTGGCAGCTTTTTCCTGGGAGCAATTCCTGAGTTTGGGGATTTTTGAGGTGCAGTTCTGGAGGGGGACAGCTCTGTCTGGCTTTCCCCTCCCTGCTGTGGCCTCTCAGCTGCCCCCCACACCCTGGAGGTGCTGGGATTTCCCTCCTGGGCACAAGGACGTTCATTCCCTTCCAGGAGCCCAATGCCCGGCTGGGGCTCCAGGCAAGGGGGTCCTTGAGCAGCTGCCCCAGAACCTCCGCCAGGGGCTCCCAGCGCAGCCGCAGCCGCTTGGCCTGGGCTCCCCAAAGCCCTCAGCAAGCCCCAAGTCCCTGCCAGGAACCCTCAACTCCCTCAAACCCAGCATCCCCCACAGCCCCTGCAAGCTCCCCCCATGGCAGCGGCCATGGTCATTGCCCCACACATCACTGGCCCACCATGTCCTCACCCATGGCTGTGTCCCCACCATGTTTCCATCTCTGGCATTGTCCCCCACGTCTCCATCTGTGCCCATGTCCCCCCATGTCCCCATGAATGGCCATGTCCCTGTCCATGTCCATGTGTCCCCATGTCACTCTCCACGTCTATGTCCCACCATGTCTATGTGTCTCAATGTCCTCACCCACGTCTTAGTTCAATGTCTTTATTTTCACCTCAAAGTTGGATATTTTGAAGGGATAAAGAAAAATGAAAAGCCAATCAGGCCATATTGAAAGGATTTCTGCCAGCTCAGGATCCCCATGCTTGGGTGAAAGGGAACAACATCTTTTGGAAGGCTTTCCAGACCACTGTCTCCAAAATCCTGGTCTTTGACCCATTTCATCAACATCTGGCTGTGGAAGACACCTCTGGGCAATAGGAAATGAAAATTGTGGAATCACTGAGGTTGGACAAGACCTCCAAGACCTCCTTGATGCCACCAGAAGATAGGTGGATTGAATGCAGAAGATTTTCTGGGATTGAAAGTCAACAAATCCACTCCCCCAAGGAATTCCCATTGTTGGTCTGTCCCAGTGGATGTTCCTGCCCCGGTGTTCATCCAGGTGCCCACAGGGAGCCAGGAAGATGTGGAGCCTCCCAGACAGGTGTCTTCCCAACACCGATCACCAGGACCACGGATCACCAGGGCTCTGCCCAACGGGGATCACTGGGGATCATCCAACGCCGATCCTCCCATGGGGGATGGAGCTGGAGCAGCGCACGAAGCTCTTCCTGCACTCGGGGCACTCGCAGGGCTTCCCTTACTGGTGCCTCCGTTGGTGTTGGGTCAAGGCTGAGCTCTGTGAGAAGCTCTTCCCACACTGGGGACACTTGTAGGGCCTCTCCCCTGTGTGGATGCGCCGGTGGACGGTGAGGTTGGAGTTGTACTTGAAGCCCTTCCCACAGTCGGGGCAGCGGAAGGGCCTCTCCTCTGTGTGAATCCGCTCATGTAGGAGGACATGGGAGCTGCGCTGAAACCTCTTCCCACACTCGGGACACTCGTAGGGCCTCTCCCCAGTGTGGATGCGCTGGTGTTTTCTCAGGCCAGAGCTCCATCCAAAGCTCTTCCCACATTCCAAGCAGGTGTAGGGCCGTTCCCCTGTGTGGATCACCTGGTGATACATCAGGTAAGATGTGCTGGTGAAGCTCTTCCCACATTTCCCACACTCGTAGGGCTTTTCCCCAGTGTGGATCCTCTGGTGCCGGATCTGCTCAGAGCTCCACCTGAAGCCCTTCCCACATTCCAAGCACTTGTGGGGCTTCTCCCCGAGCTCTGAGCTCTGGCTGGATCTCTGGCCGTGTTCCTGGCACTGGGGGGATCTTTCCTTCTCGCAGCTCCCCAGACTGGGTTTGCAGCCCCTCCTTGTGCGGGATCTCCAGGGCTTTTCCTCCTCCTCCTCCATCTGGATGCAGTTTGGGAATGAAAATTCCTGGTTTGGGGGAAAAAACAAGAGGAGACATCCTTGGGCTCGGGTTCCTCCTTGCCCAAGTTCATCTCAGAAAGTCATTGGGCACCTTGTGTCTGTAAGAATCTCTAAAACAGCAAGATTCAGCCCAGACATCCTCCAAACATCAAAACACTGATCAAAAACTACCCGAACACCAAATTCATGCAAAACCCCCTCAATAATAGAAAGATTCAGCCCCTGAAAATAGACAAAGCACCAACATTTAGCCCAGTAAAGCTCAGAAACACCAATATTCAGCCCCGTGAAAATGGTGGATTCTCCTCCCCAGTCACCTGCTGACTGTGGGCAGGGCAACGCTCCTGGGACTGCACATACAGGGAGGGTGGAACCTTGTCCTACTTCTTCTTCCTGCCCCTCCTCCTCCTCCTGTGACCCTACTCTTCCTCACACTCCTCTTCCTCCTACTATTTCTCCTCCTCCTGCACAATCCCACCTTCTCCTCCCACATGCATCCTTCGACCATTTTGTTCCTCAGCCCTGCTTCTCCTTCCCTTCTCCTCCTGCCCCCAGGCCCAGCACCCACTGCCGCCTCCCTCTTCCCCCCCAGTCCCACAGCATCCCACCGCAGGGGCACGGATGGAGCTGGGCCAGCTCGGCCTGGGGCAGCGCTGGGCTCTCGGCCGCTTCCGCCCGCACTCGCTCCCCACTGCAGCCGCTCCCGCCACCACAGCGCGGGGGGGCCCGGCCTTGGCGCTCCCCCCTCCCACCTCCCCAAATTCCCCTCAAGGGGGGCGCCAAGGCCCGGGGGGGAGGGGCGCAGCTGGGCTCCAGCTGGGGAACGCTGGCAGCTGCGGCTCTGCCTGGACACTGATGAGTCATCAGCGCTGCGCGCTCTGATTGGCTCAGCCCTGCCTGAGCCCTGCGCCTGCACCAAGGGGGGACACCCTGCTCCAGGGGGGATGGCCCCAAAACGGGGGAACCCCAGCAAAGGAACAACAACAAAGGCTCTTTACAAACTGATCCCGTCAACCTCATTGCACATAGGGCCAGGGACGTGGACATAAGGAAGGGACAGGAGGAGCCATCAGCTGCACAAAATATTATTAATTGATGACACAGACTGCTGCTCAGCCAAGGTCCTGCTAAATTGATCAACTTCCAGAAGAACAACAAAGATTTAACACAGCCATCAACATCGTTAGCTATACAAAAGTGGTGTGCATATTAAGGGGGTATGTAGGAGGTGCATTGGGCAGTCTGTACCTCTCCAGTACTTCAGCCAATGGGGAAAGGGAGAGGGAGATGTGACCAAGAAAATTAGGATGAAAAGGAGGCTGTCTCTCCCAACAATTGGTGAAATCTCATTAGAAATGTTCCATGGCCTCTCCCTTTTTTATGAATGAAATTACATTTACAGGACTCCTCTGTCTTCCTTGTGGACAGAAACCTCTGGGGATGTCAATTTTTCCACACACCTTGGGGCTCCTCCGCAATTCCTTCCACCGTCCAGGCCGGCAGGCACTGAGTGCAGCTGAAGGTGCCTCACCCAGTTTGGGGGATCGGCTCCCTCGGCTGGCGGCGGCACCGGGGATTGATTGGGTACCCGAGAGTGAGCAGGAGACAGACGAGGGACGGATCAGGGGGGCTCTCAAGAGTCGGCAGGGAGAGAGCACTGAAAATCTCAGCAGTGACTCCAGTGGGATCTTCGGGGAGTAAACATGGCAGGGCACCCAGGGAGGGGACAAAAGGGAAAGCCACAATGGGGTCCCAGCAAAAGGGATGAGGATCCCAAAATATCTCTCAAGGGTCCCTTGGGAGCATGTGGAGGTCGTTTGCACATTCTCCCAGAGGGAATTAAGGACATGGACACCCAGGGGGGCAATAAGGGAAGGCCAGAAGGGATTTAGACAAAAGGGGATGGATGGTGTTGGTGTGCTGGGAAGGGATTGGCTGAAGGGGAGTGTGCAGGAATGTGCTTAAGGCAAGAAGCAGCAGGAGCAATCCATGGGGTAAGAAAAAGGATGATGGACAAGAGGAGAAAGAGAAAAATACTGAGGATTGGGATGTTTCTCTGAAGGGTCTTATCCTCAGAATTTGCCAGCTGACTCAGATCCTTTGTATCCCAGTTTTCCAGGACAGGAAAAGAAGGAGGTGAGGATTTCAGGGGGTTTCTCTGAGCTGGGAGCGGCAGGAGCGGGCGCAGAGCTGCAGCACCGGGAGCACGGGCTGGGGGCCTGTGGGGAGCTGTGGGGCCGGGCCGGGGCTGTGGGGCAGCCGGGGCTCAGCGCCGGGCGCTGCCTGACCCCAGCACCCCCCGGGCAGGGCCGGCAGTGGCCCCCGGCCCCCAGGAGGCTGCGGGACGCCCCGGCCGCTGCCCGGCCCCGTGGAGCTGCCGGCCCTGCCCGCCGGGGGGGCCGCCTTTGGACACTGCGGCAGGACAGGGACCGGCTCTGGGATACGGGCTGGGGAGGGGAGCCTCAGCACAGCCAGCACCAGGAAGGAACAGCTCAGAAATGGGGATTACACCTGCAAGGATCCACATGATCTTTTAAGCATTTTGCGCTGGGTCCCCGGAGAAAGGAAGGATTTTGCAGAAAGCTCAGCAGCTGCCACACGATGAGCACCCACAGGCACTGAGGGGGGCTGCAGCAGGGCCACAAGAAGCCCCTGCAGCACTTGCTCCCAAAGGCTCAGCAGCTGAATGCAGCAAGGGATGAGCAAAAGGCCAAGCTGAAGGCAAAGGCCATGGCACAGTTCCTACAGCCCCTGAGGGATCAAGCCCAGGGCCCAAGGGGGCCCCAGCACCCAGGGGACACCCTCGGCCACAAGCACCTGGCACAGGCATTGCCCTCCTGGCCAGGGGACAGCCCACCCAAACAGCCCCTGGCAAGGAATCAGCCTTCCAGCTGCAGGGCACAAGGACACTGCAAGCACAGACAGGAGCACCCTCAGCACCAGCAAGTCCAGCCCTTGATGGACACGGATTCTTAGCGGTCTCACAGCTCCCATTCCACCAGGGACCCACCACACTGCAGCCCTTGGGAACATCCAGGGTGGCTCTGGATCCAGAGGAGACCTTTCCTGATGGACACAGGGGCCTCTCCATCCACTCACAATCTTACACCTAAAGGTGTTAGGGAATATTATAATTATTAAAACACCAAGTGGGAAAGATGAGTGGGTGTGTTTTATTCAGCCACTATTAGCAGATGTGTGGGATGGGTTTAAAATGCAGGAATTTTTCTTTGCTCACAATTGTGGTTGTAATTTACTGGGAAGGGATTTGATGGCTAAATTTGGTAGTCAAAATAATGTTGCAAAAGGTGATACAGAGGCTGGTTCTGCTGTACCTCTGTGTCAAATGTCTGGCAGAGCCTAGGCTGAAGTGAACCCAGAAATGTGGGTTCAATTTCCCGAGGGAAATTGGCAAAATTAGATATGGAGCCTCTCCAAATTTCCCTGAAGCAACCAGGACAAGAGGTGTCGAAAAGCAATCCCCTGTTCCAAGGGAGGGAAGGAAGGGCTCACAGCCTGTCTGTGAGCCCTGCTCAAGGCACGGCTTGGGGAGCCAGGGATGGCTCCCTAGAATGCTCCTATCCTGCCAAACAAGAAATCCAATGGAATCCACAGAATGCTGCAGGACCCAAGAAGAAGAAATGAGATGATGAAACTGAGGCACCCCACACTCTCTGATCCTTACACCATCCTGAACCAGGTGCCCTCCTCGCACTGCTGCCATTCAGAACTTGATGCAAAAGATGCTTTCTGGGGATCTGCCCACTTCCAGAGGATGCAAACACAATTCTGCCTTGGGCTGGCAACAAGAGGTAGAAGGGAAAATGCTCAAGACATGGACGGTCCTTCTGCAGGGATGCATGGAAGCACCGGCCTGATTGGGTCAAGCCTTGCAGGAAATATCAAAGGAATTGACCTCACCCCCAGGGACTGGCTTAATGCAGGATGTGGATGACTTGATCCAGTCAGAAAAACAAGGAGAAGAGGTAGAGGAAGCCTCTGTGAAATGGTTTCATTTTCAGGAAAAAAAACAGCTTTGAGTGTCTGAAAAAAAAAGAAAGAGCAAATGGTAGAGAAAATGTTTAAATATTTGAGACCTATTTTGACTGAAGGCTTGTGGTGTATTGATTCAGAGAGGGTCCAGGGAATCTCAGAAATAATGTTACCCAGGACTAAAATGGAGCTGCAGCAATTCTTAGGATTAATAGGTGTCATAAAGTTCCTTTACCTTTAAGAAAGTTAAAGTTGCTGGAGTCTCCTGGGAGTCTTTTCTCTTGACCAATTATCGGTCATTGCTGAGAATTGACAGCAGTTTTAGCTATTGAAAAGTAGAATCAACTTGTGAACCCTACCTTAAAGTGTACACCCAGAAGTCTGTGGTGGTTCTTTGTTTCCTGGCTGTGAAGAGTGGCGGAGCTCCGGCTGGCCTCTCGTTCTCTGCCCAGGCCATGCGGCCTGGGTGGGGAGCCGGGCTGGGCCTGCCGTTCTCCCGCCCGGGAGATGGGGACCGGCGGGGGCTTGCCCCGGGCTGAGCCGGGCCAGGCCGGTTCCTGGCTTAGCTGCAGGTTTTGCTGTAATAGAATTTACTAGGAAACTGCCGAGTAAAGAAGAAAAGCTCTGGACCTGCGGCAGGCTGAGACAGCAACTACACTGCAAAGCAGCCATGAAGAATCTTCTATCAAAGACAGCTTCAGCTGCTGCTCCGGCAGAAATCACAGAACCATCTACAAAGCCTGGGCAAGATTTTAACTCTTTCTTATCCAGATGAAACTTGCAGATTAATCTTTTCATCCAGAGAGAGAAAAGGAAAGGAATCAACATGAAAAGAGACTTTATAAACTACTAGTGGCAAGAAAGAAAAGAGACTTCAAGAAAGGTAGAGAATTAAGGAGATGCTTTAATTAAGCTGAAATATCTTTCTGTTAAAACTATGGAAATGGACAATGAAGTCTTGAGAAAAACCCCTTTAATTCATAATAGAGTATGGAGAGGAATAAGGTGTTCAAAGTGTAAATTTAAGTAATAAGTGAAGTAATTGTGGTATAGTGAAGTGCTGAGAAATTTGAAGCCTTGAGAGGCAATGAGAAAAACTGTTTCTTAGTGAAGCTCACAGAAGCAGATGAAGAATACTTTTTTGCCTTTGACTAACTTATCCTTAAAAATGCTATCTTCAAACTCATGACCCATAACACATTTTCAGAGTGATGTGGAATGGGAGGGGTAGGCTTTAATAACAGTAGCTCTAAACAGCTGATATCAGAGAAACGAGAAACTATAACAAAAATAGTTTTCTTGTGACAAACTCCATAAATTAACAGAAAAGAACTTCTGTTTCTCTACAGAAACTGAGGAAAAGACTATGGAAAGAATTAGAACTGTTTAAACCATCAAAATTATACAGTTTTTGTCTCTGTTGTCATGTAAACAAAAGAATAGTGAGCAGTGAGAAATGAAAAAGTTTTTCTAAAAGTTTATTCTGGTGTTCTTATTCTTGTAGTTTGTCAATAAACTCTTCTTTATTCCTTTTAAGTTTTATGCCTGGTTTGCTCTTATTTTAATCCATATCTCACAGCAAGAAATAAAGAATTCCTTTTTTCCCCTTTTTGTTAATTACTGGTTTAAAACCACGACAATAGGGAATTGTAGGAGCTGGATCGAGGATTCTCTTTTCCACCCAGAATATTGCATGAATTTTTTAGCCCCAGATAGCCTCAATGTTTTGAGGTGGAAATAAGAAAGAGAACAAAACTTAACAAAATGAAAAAAATAAAATGATTGATGCCCCAGCCATGGCTCTTCCAGACTCAGAAATCTGAATTGCAAGGGAATATTAAACAGGCCACCCCTGAGCCTGCACTGAAGGCAACGCAGCAGCAGCCAGGGCTCCCCAGCGGGGGAAGCCCCTGGGCCTGCCCACAGATCCTCTGCTCAAATCCTCGGCCTGGCCACCCTCCTTTGCCATCTCCAGCCACTGCGGGACAATCCTTGCTCTCACTCTTGCAGCTTCAGCCCTTTCTGTGCCTGCCCTCGCCACAGCTGCTGGGGAAGGCACCGGGACAATTCCACTCTGCCTCTCAATTACACTCACACTCTGCCCTGCCTGGGATTAGCTGCTGCCAAAATAGACCAACTTTAAAATGGCTTCAAATCTTATTTCTCTGCTCACACTAGGTTTGCCTTTGCCTTGGGGAAAGGAATTTTAATGTTTCTTTTCTACCACTCAGCAGAGATGAAATTAACATCTCAACAGACTGGGAATAGCCCAAAAGATTGCAACCAAGATAACGACCATCAACAAAACATCAACACCCAGCAGCAAACATCAACCAACAACCACCCCAGACACTGCCCCAGGCACAGCTGGAGACACCTGGTCTGGAAAAGGCTGAGCAGGAAATCCAGGAGTGCCCACCTAATTCACATCACAGGCACAGAAATCCGGCTGCAACAGGAAACCAAATCCTAACAACTCCACACCTTCAAACCAATGAACATTAAACCAATGGATTTCTATGGGTTCAGATTGTATACAGTTTAGGAAACATCTATTAAATTCACATGTCTTGGAATGATTTTCTCTGCACACCCAGCCAAAGTGAGGAATTAATGATTTTTGTTGCACATTCTGACCAGACTCAAGTCATGCCTTGATTTTATATTGTTGGAGAGTTTTTATTCATCTCGCATTTTTGGTGACAAGACTACACCATTATTATGCTTTTCCTTAATAATCCTACTTCTATATTATTACTTAGACTGGTAGTGCTGGGCCAGGGTTGGGAGAAACAGTTTTTAGACTTAGGGCAAGAAGTAGAAAAAATCTTCATTGCTTTGGATTTTTTTGGGAATGTGTGTGCATGGCTGTTATGATGGCAAAAGTTTGGTATGCATTTTTCAATGTTCACCTTTATGCCTCAGTTTTAAAAACTAAGAGCTTTAAAGGTGACGCCCTTAACTTGTAAAAAGATAGTATATTATTATTTTCTTCAAAAATGTCACTTTTCGAGTGGCCACATTTTACCAAAAATGGCTGCCCTGGAAGAGAAGCTTTGTTCCAGGCAGCCAGGAGAGGAGCTTTAGAAATGCAAATTAACACTGATGCCCCAAAGCCTGCACAATGGCCCAGGGGCTTCCTGCCTGCAGGAGGAATTGGGCTGATTCCCTCTGCCCCTCAGCCCAAGCTCTGCCTGCTTGCACAGATGGAATTTGCACAGCTAAAGGCACAGCCCATTGTGAGGATATCTGACTCTGCAGCAGAAATTGGTTGAGGTGCAAAGGAAAACAGAAAATAGGCTATGTCGTGAAAACTTCACTAAAACAAGTGGGGAGAATCATCCCTGTCCCCACTCCAACATGTGCTGTCACTGTCTATGTTATATAGGGTGTATCAGACCACTGGGGTTTATTTGCTACCACAAGTTCAGGGAAATCACTTGGAAATCCAAGTATGCGATGATTTAATGAGAGAAAAGCTGACAATTGATGCAGCCCTGGCTGAAGGGAGCGCCCAGAAATGGGGAAAAGATGAACGGCCACCAGAACAAATCCTGCAACACCATGGACCAGACCCTGGGAACCCTGATGAATTCATATCAGGTACCAGAGAAAACATTTCTCATTTCAGTGGCATAATTAGATTACAGGATGTCATTGAAATAATAACCAACCAGACAGCTTCAGCCCCTGACCTTCCCCCACACCAATCCAGTCAGGTGAGGAACACAGCATTTCACCATGGGATGGGATCAGATTATCTTTTAGCAGAAAATCGAGGCAGAGTTTGTGGAAAAGTTAAGTAACTCAAAGTACTCTTGGCTGATAGATGGCAATGGAAAAGTAGTAAAACAGATAACAAAGGAAATAGCAAAGCACCTCATGTACTTGTCCAAATGTGGAAAGGATGGGAATGGGACACGGTTTTGTGCTTCCCTCACAGACCACGGGTTAAACAAATGCTGTTTCTCCTCTCATGTGCTACAGCAACTCTCATCTTTTTACCATGCACCACACCTTGCTGAGTGCAGCTCATTCAGCAGCTGAGCAAGGGGATGCAGGTGGCAGCCAGGCCTCCTGAGCCACAAACGGCTACAAAAGGACAGAGAATGAGGGCACTGAGAGCAATCCCAAAACCAAAGAACACCCAGGAAGAAAAAACAGAGGCAATGAGTGAATCTGCTTGGAGATAGGGCCAGGGACTTGTACATAAGGAAACAATGGGAGAAATCACCAGTTTCAGAAAATTGACAAGGACTGCTGATCAGACCAAGTCCCAACACATTCCTGAACTTCCAGAAGAACAAACACTTCACAGAGCCATGCATTCTCCAGAAGCCCATCCGGCCGCGACCATCTCCGCCGCTCACAACGTCCCTCTGAGAGAGGTAAGGAGCTTTTCGCTCTGCTCTGGTGCCTGCCGAGAAGACGCAGCCAAAGCTTTGCACGGTTGGGCTGGAGGAATTTCTGGTATTGCCCAGGCGCCGTCTGTCAGACAAGTGTGAAAGCGTTGCAGGTTGGGCAGCAGTGGTGTGTGGTGCATTGTAACTGTAACATGGAGAAGCTTAAAGGGATTTGAGGTGGCAATGCCCCCATACCACGTACTTCTCCTTTGGGGTGCTTATTAGCACATTGGAAACAGGGAAACTTTGGGCAAGATTTACGTAAAGTTGATTGATTATTGTAATACATGGTGGCCAGGATATGACCTGGACAGTGGGGAAAAGTGGCCGAGAAATGGATCTTTGCAGTACAACACCATTTTACAGTTGATGTTGTTCTGTAAGCCAGAGGGAAAGTGGGATGAAGTTCCGTACGTTGATTTGTTTTCCTATTTGCGAGACAAGCCAGAATGGCAGGCTGAGTGTGGATTGATGGCAGTTAAGGCACGTGTGAGTGATAAATGTGAGCTTTGTGTAAAAGGAAAAAGTTGTTTAGAGCACCTGGCATTAAAAGAAAGTTTGTGTCAGGGGAAAGAGATGGATGTTGATTTACAAGTGGTTTCAGCAGAACCAAAAGAACCCAATTTTGTTTTGTCTGCCTCCGCTTCACCCAATCCTATTTCACCTAACCCTATCTCGCCTAATCCCACTTCACCTTGCCATCTTTATCCTCCTCTACCGCCTTCACCTGATCCTTCTTCTCCAGGAGATGATCAAAATCTACCTGTGATACAAGGAAATGTGAAAAATGCTGGGGAGGAAGATAGCAGTAGCGGGGTGATGATAATAAATCAGCGACACCGGTATCCCATCAGACTCGGTCACAGCTTGCTCCGGTTCTGGGTAGAATGGGAAAAGATTTGGGCAGACAAAGGCGGACTGTGATTGCCCCCTTGAGACAAGGAGTAGGAGTAGAAGGGCTGGTGTTTGTGGAAGTTCCTTTTTCACCCACAGATAATTTGGAAACAATCAGCTGGAACTTAGAGAGAAAATCCTGATAAAGTAGCAGGGGTGGTAAAAATGATTATGAAAACTCAGATCCAGATTGGGATGATATACAAGTAATAGTGGAGAATTTAATGGACTCTACTGAGAAAGAGATGGTGCTTAGAGCAGCTAAGGAGAAGGTGAGAGAAGACCTCAGAACTGGGGTGGTGATGGGGACTTTAGATGAGAACTTTCCAACCGAGGATCCCGGGTGGGATCCCAATGCCTTTGGGGACACGCGGAGGCTGAAGAGATATCAAGAGTGGCTCCAGACAGGGGTTTGGAATGCTGTACCTAAGGCTGTGAATTGGTCTAAATTGTATGAGGTAAGACAGGAAAAGAAAGAATCCCCTGCTGCATTTTTGGAAAGGCTTAAGGAGGCAGCAAGAAAGTATACAGATCTTCAACTAGAAACAGAACAAGCGAATGTTCAGCTTGTGTTCATTTTTCTTGGGCAGTTGCAGGATGATATTAGGAGAAAATTGCAGAAGTTAGAAGGATGAAGATTCAAGGAATTTGAATAAATTACTTGAAGTGGCTTGGAAAGTATACAATAACAGGGAAAAGGAAGCTAGTAAAAAGCAGCAGCAAAATCTTTTGGCAGTGATCCAAGGAAGAGAGAATCCAGGTTTCAGAGGACGCGGCAGAGGTGGTCGTGGACTGGGGAGGGGCGGACTTGGCAGAGGACGAGGGGGATGGGTTTTGCCAAGATTGGGGTTAAATCAATGTGATTATTGTAGACAAGAGGGGCACTGGAAAAATGAATGCCCAAATCGGTTTAACCAGGGCAATCAGTTCAATCAGAATCAAGATGCTTCCAAATTAATGGTGCTGGGGGAGTACAGCAGCTGACTAGAATCAGAACAAAAACCAATACAAGAACCTTTAGTAACTATACAATTGGGAGATAAAGAAGTAAAATTTCTGGTGGATACGGGGGCTACATATTCTGTGCTAAATGATCTAAAAGGGCAAACTGGAGACAAAACAGCAACAATAGTTGGAGACACAGGGAAGGAGGAGAATCGACCATTCCTGCAACCCCTGGATTTGTGCTTTGGAAACAAAGTGTTAACACATGAATTTTTAGATATGCCTGAGTGTCCAATTCCACTTTGAGGACGAGATTTATTAGCAAAACTTGATGCAGTGATAACTTTTGAAAATGGGGAGCTTTTCATGAAAATACCTGAATCAAAGACAGGACAAATCTTAATGATAAAAGAAAATCCAGTCCCTACTATCCCTCGGGAAATAGAGGATGCAGTAATTCCCTCTGTATGGGAAACAGACATGCCAGGAAAATCTAAGTTGGCACAACCAGTACATGGAGAATGAAAAGAAGGAGCAAAAGCTGTACAGGTTAAATAATATCCCAAAAAGCCAGAAGCACAGCAAGGAATAGTAAAGATTATTGAAAAATTTTTGAAGTACCAAATTTTAGAAGAATGTGAATCAGAATTGAATACACCAATATTTCCAGTGAAGAAACCAAATGGTGAGTACAGACTAGTACAGGATTTGAGAGAAATAAATGAAATAACTAAAGATATTTACCCAGTGGTAGCTAATCCTTACACATTGTTGACATCTGTAAAAGAGAAATAGAAATGGTTTACTGTAAGTGATTTAAAAGATGCCTTTTTCTGCATACCCCTTGAAAAAGAAAGTAGGAAACTGTTTGCCTTTGAATGGGAAAATCCTGACAATGGAAGGAAAACCCAGCTCACCTGAACACGACTCCCACAAGGATACAAGAACAGTCCAACCCTATTTGGAAGCCAGCTGGTGAAGGAGCTGGAGATCTGGACTGAGAATGGGCAAGTACCAAGTGAACAATACCTGCTGTTACAGTATGCTGATGAAATACTGACAGCTACAGAAGAGAAAACAACCTGCATAAAGGTAACAATTGAAATTTTAAATCAACTAGGAATGGGAGGATATAAGGTGTCTAAGGAAAAGGCACAAATTGCCCAGTAGACTGTGATTTAGCTGGGATGTGAAATCTCACAAGGGCAATGTAAGCTGGGTACTAATCGTATTCAAGCTATTTGTGCCATTCCAGAATCCCAGAACCTGCATGAGCTGTGAGTTTTCCTTGGGATGACAGAGTGGTACCACCTGTGGATCATGGACTATGGACTAATTGCAGAGCCCCTGTATGAAGCCCAGAAGATGCAGCCATTTACCTGGGGCAAACCACAGAAGGAGGCCTTCCTCAGACTGAAGGAGGCATTGACAACAGCTCCGGTGTTAGGATTGCCTGATCTATCCAAAGATTTTCAGCTGTTTGTGCATGAAAGATCACACCCAGCACTGGGAGTGCTGACCCAACATTTGGGAAGCTGGAAAAGGCTGGTAGGCTGCTTTTCCAAACAACTTGACAACGTGAGTGCCGGATGGCCTTCATGCCTGCGGGCAGTTGCAGCCACTGTGATGCTGATCCAAGAAGCCAGGAAACTCACGATGGGTAGACACACAGATGTCTATGTGCCACACATGGTGACCACTGTTTTAGAACAAAAGGGGAGCCATTGGCTATCTCCAAGCAGGATGATGAAATTCCAGGTAATCCTAACCGAGCAGGATGATGTCACACTAAAGACAGCTAACCTTTTGAATCCAGCTTTGTTCCTTACCAGCAAACACATCTGCCCAAGGAGCAGAACTGGTTGCTTTAACCAGGGCATTAGAGATGAGTGAAGGGAACAAAGTAAATATCTGGACTGATTCAAAACATGCTTTTGGAGTGGTGCATGTACATGGGGCACTGGGGAAAGAAAGAGGACTGCTGTCTTCTCAAGGCACACACATTAAACATCAAGATGCAGTCCTGCAATTAATAAATGCAGTACAAAAGCCTGAGCAAGTAGCAATCATGCACTGTAAAGCTCACCAATCAGGAAACTCCAAAATTCATGAGGGAAATCGGAAAGCAGACTGGACAGCCCGACAAGCTGCTCGAGAAGCGCAAACTGCAATGGCATTGATACCTTTAAAAACTCTCAATTAAATTTACCCCCAGAACCAAAATATTCAATAGAAGATGAGAAATTGGGACGCTCACTGAATGCACAGAAGAATTCAGAAGGGTGGTATGTGACTACACAGGGACAAGTAGTGGTAGCCTCCTTGATAATGAGGGAAATTCTACAAATTAAACATAATGAATGTCATTGGGGTGCAGAGGCATTGGTGAAATTGTAAAAACAAAATTTAATTTTAGTACGGATGTTAATAATGGCAAAATCAGTAATGTCAAAATGTGAAATTTGCTTAAAGAACAATCCAGTGTCTAGATGACAGGCACAATTAGGGAAAACCAGGAGATTATTGGCAAGTAGATTTTCTAGAATTACCAAGAACTCGAGGATTCAAATATCTATTGGTAGGGGTTGACACATTTTCAGGATGGCCAGAAGCTCTTCCCTGTCACACAAATCAAGCAAAGGAGACAGTCAAGTGGTTACTGCAAGAAATCATTCCAAGATTTGGGGTGCCTCTAGGAATATCATCAGATAGGGGCCCACATTTCACAGCCACAGTAGTGAGGGAGGTGAGTAGGTTACTGGGAATACCTTGGCATCTCCATACACCATGGAGACCCCAATCCAGTGGACAGGTAGAGAGGATGAATCAGACATTGAAGAGGTAAATCAGCAAAATATGCCAAGAGGCTAAACTGCAGCAGCCACAAGCTTTACCAATAGCACTGCTGAGGATTTGGATAAAGCCTAGAAGCGGGATGTCAGTCAGTCCTTATGAGATATTGGATGGGAAACCATATGAATCCCCTGAACCTAATCCAAATGTACATGTTACAGGGAAGCAAGAGGTGTAGAATTATGTTCTGTCTCTTGGAAAAGCTCGAGCTTGACTTCGGAGCACCCTTGTGTGGAACAGGCCGCTGACTCTTGAGAATCCAGTTCATGACATCCCCCCGGGAGATGAAGTGTACGTTAAAAGCTGGAAGGAAGAACCATTAAAAGAAAGGTGGAATGGACCCTATCAGGTACTGTTAACTACCTTGACAGCAGTCAAAGGAGCTGGACTGGATCCCTGCATACATTACACCAGAGTGAAGAAGGTTTCCCTTGCACTGTGGACTGCACAAACTGTAGGGCCAACAAAGCTGCAGATAAAGCGGGTTTGATTGTTTCAAATGTCTAGGTTGCTGGTGACTGTAATGGTGATTATTTTATGGCCTTTAGTGCCATCAGCTGGAATCAATGTTACCTTGGGATGTGAAATGCAAAAGGATCAGCTGACAACTCTTCATTTGAGAATGAAGAGGGATGTGGGGGTACAGCCAGAAACACAAGTGGTAAAAGTCTCTAATACTATTCAGGCAGAAAATGGGATGATTGCATTAATTAAAGATTTTGCCAACGTGCTAAACACCAGCAAAATAACTGCCTGTCTGCCAATACCAAAGGCAGCAGGAGACCAAATAAATTAAAGAATTATAACATCAAAATTTCCTGAAATACAAAAGAATAAAAATGAAAATGTGAGCTGTGTATTGCAAATAGATTACGAGTACCAAAATAAGACAGTGTTTGAAAATGCTGTGAAGCCAAAGTATTCATCTACATGGGACTGTCATGAAAATAGAGGAAAGTATGAACCAAAACTAGGCTGGGATGGGGGATTAGGGAATTATGGATGGTGTTATGAGAAGATAGCAAAGGTCATTAAAGAAAAGATTCCAGTGTTGAAGTGGAAGTGTGAAGGACAGGAAGGAAAAGATCGGGCTGAAGCTTGGGACAGTGCATGGTCAATGAGTGTGCTTCAGAAATTCCAATCTATGGCAGATAGCCCTTGGTGCATTAAGTGGGAAGGCTCTGAAAATGAAACAGATCCAGGGGTATGGAACACTGCAACCAGTAGTAGAATGGAGGCAGACAAAGTCAATTGGTGGGTATGGAACAAAACTTAGGACTGTACTTCTGATGATGAAGAAATAAAACAAATGCCAACACTAGTAGTAGCTCTGCAAATTGGATGTGCCTGCAGAGGAATCAAACATAAACAAGGTGAAATAAGTGACAAGATAGGACAAGTGATCCAAAAGGTAATATGGAGCACAAGTACAATTCAGAGTCCAGGCCAATTTGGATGGGCAGCAAGCGATGGCAGCTGGACAACACATTTGCCTGTAGGTGAAAAAGTAAAGGAGATTACTTTAGGCCTCCCCACCTTATGCCCAATTTGGAAAAGGTCCCCATTCAAGGGAGAGCATGAACTTCTGCAAATAAGGACAAGACAAGAAGTTCAGGAAAACAAAATTGAAGATAAAGAAAGATGGCAGGAACCCTCCAGTAGTGTAAAATCTGAGTGGGCTCTGGAATCCTTGTTTGGTCCAATAGCAAATTATAACAATAGAAAGATGTTGTACAAACTTACAGGTCAGGTAGAAAGAGATTGGCAAGAGTTACCAAAGAGGGATTTAGAGAGCTAAATGTACAATTACAAGCCACAACTAAAATGACCCTGCAAAACAGATTGGCTTTAGATATGTTATTGTTGAAAGAACACGGAGTATGCAGGTACCTAAAAGGACAAATTGATCACTGCTGCATCCACATCCCAAATGGAACTGCAGATGTAGAACACGACATTAATCAATTAAAACAAATAGACCATGAAGCACAGAAAGAGAGGGAAGATCTGACCACAAGTTGGGTAGATAAAAGTTTTGAAGGGTTAGGATGGAATGTGAGCTCCTGGATCAAATCTATTCTTCAGAGTCTGATAATCCTACTGATTGTGTTCTTAGCAATCTGGTTAATCTGTGCAGTTCTGAAAGGAGAGATAAAGAAAAGAGTATCCTGGAACCAGAAGATAATAAAGGCACTGACACGGGACAGAGATCCACATCCGCATTTGTTATCTCCAAGTCCTCCAGAGTGTAACAATGCTTACGACAACTGTGGATTTGAAGATGAACATCAAGTATAAACTCAGAAAAAGGACTGTATATAGTGAAAGCATTACACTTATTATAGTAAAGTGAAATATATTGAATGTGGGGAAATACGTTACTATGGGGTTAAATGTTTCTGAAAATGTTTCTTAAAATCATGTAGAGGTAGGCCACAAGAATGCTTGGTATTAGGAATGGACTAGCAAGCTGAAATGTTTACGGTAACGGGAAGTGGTACTTGGGGTCTCCAAGATACCCACCCAGAGATAAGATTCGGACATGTTCATGCAAGGATGAGTTAAGTCTCATGAAGCAATATGGACAAACTTAATGAAGCAATATTAATGAAGCAATATTGATAAGGTTGTTACAGTGATTACTGCTACAGCTGAAATTGTAGAAATATGTGCACTTTGGACAAATACGATGGAGCTAGATTTGGGTTGCTGATACCTCTAGTTCCCCCACGCTTCAATAAAGTACCTGCATACAATAAGTCTGTGATTATGTGTGTTCCTGAACGCTAACAAAGACAGATCAAAAACTTCCAAAACACCAGAAATCTGATATCCCCCCAAAATACAAAGATTCAGTCCCCACAAAAAAACAAAGCACCAACATTTAGCCCAATAAAGCTCAGAAACTCCAAGATTCAGCCCCGTGAAAATCGTGGATCTCCCTGCCCGGGCACTCGCTGCATGGGGGGGTGAGGGGGGCAATGAGGCCGGGCCGGAGCAGGGGGTGCCTGAGAGAGGCCCCGAGCCCGGGGGAAGCCCCTGCAGAGCCATGGAAGTGGCTCCTGGCCGGACTCGGGGATCCCCCTGGCGATCCCCGCTGGAGCAGCCTGCTCCTGAGGGACTCTGGCCCCTGCCAGGGACCCCAGGCTGCAGCAGGACAAGGATTCCTGTCCCTCAGGGGGAGGCACTGACATGACCTGACTGTGACCCCCATCCCTGTGCCTCTGGGCGGGGAGGGGGACGGAGAGGGGCACAAAGTTAAGCCCGGGAAGGAGGGAGAGCTGGGGGGAAGATGGATTTCTGGAGGAATTACTTTACTTCTCATTTTCTTCCTCTGAAATGCTAGAAAACAAATTCAAATAAGTTCCCCAAGTCAGATGTGCTGTGCCCGTGACCAAGGATTGAACTGTCCCCACCCTCATCCAGACCCCCGAGCCTTTCCTTGTGTGTTCTGCTCCCCGCCCGGGACAGGAAGGAGAGTCACAGAGTTTTGGCCTCGCTCCGGCATGCCCTGCTCCATCCCGGACTCACCCCCAGCTCGCAGCGCCCTCAGCTCCCGGGCACCCCGAGCTCCCGGCGCTTCAGCGCAGCGGCGCTTCCTTGGCCTCCTGCCCGGGCCGGGCCCAGCGCCGGGGCCGCTCCTCAGCCCAGGCGAACGAGAAATGGCGGAGCTCAGCCCAAGGCAGGCGAGGCCGTGCCGTGTGCAGAGCCCGCCGCTGGCTGCCATTGGCTGCTTCTGCCGTCACTCGTGGCTCTGGCGCGCGCTGATTGGGCAGAGCGGGGACAAGCCCGGCCCCGCTGGCGCCCCCAGGGCGGCCGTGGGGCAGGAGAGCCGCCGTTGCCGGAGCGTCTGTGCGGGCCCGGCAGCGGCGGCAGCAGCGGCCGGAGCCCGGTGAGGCGGCGGCGGAGCTCGGAGGCGGCCCCAGCGCAGCGTCCCGGGCACAGCGCAGCCACCTCCGGCCTCCCGACACGAAGCGGGACTAGCCAGCGCTGCTCCGCCACCGCCTCCTGCCGAGGCCCCAGCGGCAAGGAGACCGCGGGCAGCCGCTCCCGCAGCGCCCTCAGCCCAGGGCCAACACGGGCCGGCCACGGCACAAGCCACCCGCCACAGCCCCCTGCCGCCCCCTCCCGGGCCCGCAGCGAGCCCCGAGCCCCCGCAGAACCGAGCGCGGCTCCCACCTGCGATGGCCGGGGCCGCCTCCGAGCTCCGCCGCCGCCTCACCGGGCTCCGGCCGCTGCTGCCGCCGCTGCCGGGCCCGCACAGACGCTCCGGCAACGGCGGCTCTCCTGCCCCACGGCCGCCCTGGGGGCGCCAGCGGGGCCGGGCTTGTCCCCGCTCTGCCCAATCAGCGCGCGCCAGAGCCACGAGTGACGGCAGAAGCAGCCAATGGCAGCCAGCGGCGGGCTCTGCACACGGCACGGCCTCGCCTGCCTTGGGCTGAGCTCCGCCATTTCTCGTTAGCCTGGGCTGAGGAGCGGCCCCGGCGCTGGGCCCGGCCCGGGCAGGAGGCCAAGGAAGCGCCGCTGCGCTGAAGCGCCGGGAGCTCGGGGTGCCCGGGAGCTGAGGGCGCTGCGAGCTGGGGGTGAGTCCGGGATGGAGCAAGGCTATGCCGGAGCGAGGCTAAAACTCTGTGACTCTCCTTCCTGTCCCGGGCGGGGAGCAGAACACACAAGGGAAGGCTCGGGGGTCTGGATGAGGGTGGGGACAGTTCAATCCTTGGTCACGGGCACAGCACACCTGACTTGGGGAAATTAATTGAATTTATTACCAAACGTATCAGAACAAGAAAATGAGAAGCAAAGTAATTCCTCCGGAAATCCATCTTCCCCCCAGCTCTCCCTCCTTCCCGGGCTTAACTTTCTGCCCCTCTCCGTCCCCCTCCCCGCCCAGAGGCACAGGGATGGGGGTCACAGTCAGGTCATGTCAGTGCCTCCCCCTGAGGGACAGGAATCCTTGTCCTGCTGCAGCCTGGGGTCCCTGCCAGGGGCCAGAGTCCCTCAGGAGCAGGCTGCTCCAGCGGGGATCGCCAGGGGGATCCCCGAGTCCGGCCAGGAGCCACTTCCATGGCTCTGCAGGGGCTTTCCCCGGGCTCGGGGCCTCTCTCAGGCACCCCCTGCTCCGGCCCGGCCTCATTGCCCCCCTCACCCCCCCATGCAGCGAGTGCCCGGGCAGGGAGATGCACGATTTTCACGGGGCTGAATCATGGTGTTTCTGAGCTTTATTGGGCTAAATGTTGGTGTTTTGTTTTTTTGTGGGAGCTGAATCTTACTATTCTGAGTGGATATCAGAATTTTGGTGTTTTGGAAGTTTTTGATCTGTCTTTGTTAGCGTTCAGGAACACACAGAATCACAGACTGAATATATGCAGGTGCTTTATTGAAGTGTGTGGGAACTAGGGGTATCAGCAACCCAAATCTAGCTCCATTGTCTTTGTCCAAAATGCACATATTTCTACAATGTCAGCTGTAGCAGTAATCACTGTAACAACCTTATCAATATTGCTTCATTAATATTGCTTCATTAACTTTATATTGCTTCATGAGAGTTAGCTCATCCTTGCACAAACATGTCCGAATCTTATCTCTGGGTGAGTATTTTGGAGACCCCAAGTACCAGTTCCCGTTACCGTAAACATTTCAGCTTGCTAGACCATCCCTAATACCAAGCATTCTTGTGGCCTACCTCTACATGATTTTAAGAAACATTTTCAGATACATTTAACCCCATAGTAATGTATTTCCCCACTTTGAAAATATTTCACTTTACTATAATAAGTGTAATGCTTTCACTATATACAGTCCTTTTTCTGAGTTTATACTTGATGTTCATCTTCGAATCCACAGTTGTCGTGAGCGTTGTTACACTCTGGAGGACTTGGAGATGACAAATGCGGATGTGGATCTCTGTCCCGTGTCAGCGCCTTTATTATCTTCTGGTTCCAGGATACTCTTTTCTTTATCTCTCCTTTCAGAACTGCACAGATTAACCAGATTGCTAAGAACACAATTAGTAGGATTATTAAATTCTCAAGAATAGTTTTGATCCATGCGCTCACGTTCCATCCTAACCCTTCAAAAATTTTATCTACCCAACTTGTGGTGAGATCTTCCCTCTCTTTCTGTGCTTCATGTTCTATGGGTTTTAATGGATTAATGTCGTGTTCTACATCTGCAGTTCCATTTGGGATGTGGATGCAGCAGTGATTATTGAGAGACCGCCAGCTCTTCACCAGTCTTCACAGAAGTAATTGTGAATGCCACTTTATTTCTATCTTTATCACACTTTTATAGGGTTCTACAGGGTGTGCAGGCAGAGCAAGTTACTATTGGCTAACACACACAGTTTACATTTTTTCTCTTACACACAGGGATATTGTTTTGCTTTACTCTCTCTTCAGCATGAAGGTTTCAAGGACTTTAGCTCTTAATATCATGACTTATTTCAAAGGCTGGTTTGTGCATACAGGCCTTTACTAATATATAAAATATAGCAACAAGTGATCAATTTGTCCTTTTAGGTGCCCGCATACTCCGTGTTCTTTCAACAATAACATATCTAAAGCCAATCTGTTTTGCAGGGTCATTTTAGTTGTGGCTTGTAATTGTACATTTTGCTCTCTAAATCCCTCTTTGGTAACTCTTGCCAATCTTTCTACCTGACCTGTAAGTTTGTACAACATCTTTCTATTGTTATAATTTGCTATTGGACCAAACAAGGATTCCAGCGCCCACTCAAATTTTACACTGCTGGAGGGTTCCTGCCATCTTTCTTCATCTTCAGCTTTGTTTTCCTGAAATTCTCATCTTCTCCTTATTTGCAGAAGTTCATGCTCTCCCTTGAATGGGGACCTTTTCCAAATTTGGCATAAGGTGGGGAGGCCTAAAGTAATCTCTTTTACTTTTTCACCTACAGGCAAATGTGTTGTCCAGGTGCCATTGCTTGCTGCCCATCCAAATTGGCCTGGACTCTGAATTGTACTTGTGCTCCATATTACCTTTTGGATCACTTGTCCTATCTTGTCATTTATTTCCCCTTGTTTATGTTTGATTCCTCTGCAGGCACATCCAATTTGCAGAGCTACCACTAGTGTTGGCATTTGTTTTATTTCTTCATCATCAGAAGTACAGTCCTAAGTTTTGTTCCATACCCACCAATTCACTTTGTCTGCCTCCATTCTACTACTGGTTGCAGTGTTCCATACCCCTGGATCTGTTTCATTTTCAGAGCCTTCCCACTTAATGCACCAAGGGCTATCTGCCATAGATTGGAATTTCTGAAGCACACTCATTGACCATGCACTGTCCCAAGCTTCAGCCCGATCTTTTCCTTCCTGTCCTTCACACTTCCACTTTGATACTGAAATCTGTTCTTTAATGACCTTTGCTATCTTTTCATAACACCATCCATAATTCCCTAATCCCCCATCCCAGCCTAGTTTTGGTTCATACTTTCCTCCATTTTCATGACAGTCCCATGTAGATGAATACTTTGGCTTCACAGCATTTTCAAACACTGTCTTATTTGGGTACTCGTAATCTATTTGCAATACATAGCTCACATTTTCATTTTTATTCTTTTGTATTTCAGGGAATTTTGATGTTATAATTCCCCAATTTATTGGGTCTCCTGCTGCCTTTGGTATTGGCAGACAGGCAGTTATTTTGCTGCTGTTTTGCATCTTGGCAAAATCTTTAATTAATCTAATCATCCCATTTTCTGTCTGAATAGTATTAGAGACTTTTATCACTTGTGTTTCTGGCTGCACCCCCACATCCCTCTTCATTCTAAAACGAAGAGTTGTCAGCTGATCCTTTTGCATTTCACATCCCAAGGTAACTTTGATTCCAACTGATGGCAGTGAAGGCCATAAAATAATCACCATTCCAGTCACTAGCAACCTAGACATTTGAAACAATCAAACCCGCTTTATCTGCAGCTTTGTCGGCCCTGCAGTTTGTGCAGTCCACAGTGCAGGGGAAACCTTCTTCACTCTGGTGTAATGTATGCAGGGATCCAGTCCAGCTCCTTTGACTGCTGTCAAGGTAGTTAACAGTACCTGATAGGGTCCATTCCACCTTTCTTTTAATGGTTCTTCGTTCCAGCTTTTAACGTACACTTCATCTCCCGGGGGGATGTCATGAACTGGATTCTCAAGAGTCAGCGGCCTGTTCCACACAAGGGTGCTCCGAAGTCGAGCTCGAGCTTTTCCAAGAGACAGAACATAATTCTACACCTCTTGCTTCCCTGTAACATGTACATTTGGATTAGGTTCAGGGGATTCATATGGTTTCCCATCCAATATCTCATAAGGACTGACTGACATCCCGCTTCTAGGCTTTATCCAAATCCTCAGCAGTGCTATTGGTAAAGCTTGTGGCTGCTGCAATTTAGCCTCTTGGCATATTTTGCTGATTTGCCTCTTCAATGTCTGATTCATCCTCTCTACCTGTCCACTGGATTGGGGTCTCCATGGTGTATGGAGATGCCAAGCTATTCCCAGTAACCTACTCACCTCCCTCACTACTGTGGCTGTGAAATGTGGGTCCCTATCTGATGATATTCCTAGAGGCACCCCAAATCTTGGAATGATTTCTTGCAGTAACCACTTGACTGTCTCTTTTGCTTGATTTGTGCAACAGGGAAGAGCTTCTGGCCATCCTGAAAATGTGTCAACCCCTACCAATAGATATTTGTATTCTCGTGTTCTTGGTAATTCTACAAAATCTACTTGCCAATAATCTCCTGGTTCTACTCCTACCCAAATTTTCCCTAATTGTGCCTGTCATCTAGCCACTGGGTTGTTCTTTAAGCAAATTTCACATTTTGACATTACTGATTTTGCCATTGTTGACATCTGTACTGAAATTAAACTTTGTTTTAACAATTTCACCAGTGCCTCTGCACTCCAATGACATTTGTTATGTTTAATTTTTAGAACTTCTGTCATTATCGAGGGGGTACCACTACTTGTCCCTGTGTAGTCACATACCACCCTTCTGAATTCTTCTGTGCATTCAGTGAGCGTCCCAATTTCACATCTTTTATTGAACATTTTGGTTCTGGGGGTAAATTGAATTGAGATACATTAGTTTTTAAAGGTATCAATGCCATTGCAGTTTGTACTTCTCGAGCAGCTTGTCGGGCTGTCCAGTCTGCTTTCCGATTTCCCTCATGAATTTTGGAGCTTCCTGATTGGTGAGCTTTGCAGTGCATGATTGCTACTTGCTTGGGCTTTTGTACTGCTTTTATTAATTGCAGGACTGCATCTTGATGTTTAATGTGTGTGCCTTGAGAAGACAGCAGTCCTCTTTCTTTCCACAGTGCCCTGTGTACATGCACCACTCCAAAAGCATGTTTTGAATCAGTCCAGATATTTACTTTGTTCCCTTCACTCAGCTCTAATGCCCTGGTTAAAGCAACCAGTTCTGCTCGTTGGGCAGATGTGTTTGCTGGTAAGGAAGAAAGCTGGATTCAAAAGGTTAGCTGTCTTTAGTGTGACATCATCCTGCAAAGTTGGGATTAACTGGAATTTCATCATCCTGCTTGGAGATAGCCAGTGGCCCCCTTTTGTTCTAAAACAGTGGTCACCATGTGTGGCACATAGACATCTGTGTGTCTACCCATCGTGAGTTTCCTGGCTTCTTGGATCAGCATCACAGTGGCTGCAACTGCCCATAGGCATGAAGGCCATCCAGCACTCACGTTGTCAAGTTGTTTGGAAAAGCAGCCTACCGGCCTTTTCCAGCTTCCCAAATGTTGGGTCAGCACTCCCAGTGCTGGGTGTGATCTTTCATGCACAAACAGCTGAAAATCTTTGGATAGATCAGGCAATCCTAACACCGGAGCTGTTGTCAACGCCTCCTTCAGTCTGAGGAAGGCCTCCTTCTGTGGTTTGCCCCAGGTAAGTGGTTGTGTCTTCTGGGCTTCATACAGGGGTTTTGCAATTAGTCCATAGTCCATGATCCACAGGTGGTACCGCTCTGTCATCCCAAGGAAAACTTGTAGCTCATGCAGGTTCTGGGGTTCTGGAATGGCACAAATGGCTTGAATACGATTAGTACCCAGCTTACACTGTCCTTGTGAGATTTCACACCCCAGGTAAATCACAGTCTGCTGGGCAATTTGTGCCTTTTCCTTAGACACCTTATATCCTCCCATTCCCAGCTGATTTAAAATTTCAATTGTTACCTTTATGCAGTCTGTTGAGATGTTAAACACATCTCTGCTGAGTGGTGGAAAAGAAACATTAAAATTCCTTTCCCCAAGGCAAAGGCAAACCTAGTGTGACGAGAGAAATAAGTTTTTAAGCCATTTTAAAGTTGGTCTGTTCTGCCAGCAGCTAATCCTGGGCAGGGCAGAGTGTGAGTGTAATTGAGAGGCAGAGTGGAATTGTCCCGGTGCCTTCCCCAGCAGCTGTGGCGAGGGCAGGCACAGAAAGGGCTGAAGCTGCAAGAGTGAGAGCAAGGATTGTCCCGCAGTGGCTGGAGATGGCAAAGGAGGGTGGCCAGGCCGAGGATTTGAGCAGAGGATCTGTGGGCAGGCCCAGGGGCTTCCCCCGCTGGGGAGCCCTGGCTGCTGCTGCGTTGCCTTCAGTGCAGGCTCAGGGGTGGCCTGTTTAATATTCCCTTCCAATTCAGATTTCTGAGTCTGGAAGAGCCATGGCTGGGGCATCAATTATTTTATTTTTTTCATTTTGTTAAGTTTTTTTCTCTTTCTTATGTCCACCCCGTAACATTGAGAATATCTGGGAGTAAAAAAGTCACACAGTGTTGTGGCTAGAAGAGAGAATCCTCAATCCAGCTCCTGCAATTCCCTGTTAATGATAAGAATAATTCCATCTCCATTTTAGTCCTGGGAAATGTTATTTCTGAGATTCCCTGGACCCTCTCAGGGTCAATATACCACAAGCCTTCAGTCAAAATAGGTCTCAAATATTTAAACATTTTCTCCACTATTTGAACTTTTCCGTCAGATACTCAAAGCTGCTTTTTTGCCTGCAAATGAATCCATTTCACAGAGACTTCCTCTACCTCTTCTCCTTGTCCTCCTGACTGGATCAAGCCATCCACATCCTGCATTAAGCCAGTCCCTGGGGGTGAGGTCAATTCCTTTGATATTTCCTGCAAGGCTTGCCCCAATCAGGCTGGTGCTTCCGTGCATCCCTGCAGAAGGACCGTCCATGTCTTGAGCATTTTCCCTTCTACCTCTTGTTGCCAGCCCAAGGCAGAATTCTGTTTGCATCCTCTGGGAGTGGGCAGATCCCCAGAAAGCATCTTTTGCATCAAGTTCTGAATGGCAGCAGTGTGAGGAGGGCACCTGGTTCAGGCTGTTGTAAGGATCTGAGAGTGTGGGGTGCCTCGGTTTCATCATCTCATTTCTTCTTCTTGGGTCCTGCAGCATTGTGTGGATTCCATTGGATTTCTTGTTTGGCAGGATAGGAGCATTCTAGGGAGCCATCCCTGGCTCCCCAAGCCGTGCCTTGAGCAGGACTCCCAGACAGGCTGTGAGCCCTTCCTTCCCTCCCTTGGAACAGGGGATTGCTTTTCCACACCTCTTGTCCTGGTTGCTTCAGGGAAATTTGGAGAGGCTCCATATCTAATTTTGCCAATTTCCCTGGGGCTGCCCACACTTGTGGGTTCACTTCAGCCGTGGCTCTGCAAGACATTTGACACAGAGGTAGAACAGAACCAGCCTCTGTATCACCTTTTGCAACATTAATTTCCATTCCCAATTTAGCCATCAAATCCCTTCCCAGTAAATTACAATCACAATTGTGAGCAAGTAAAAATTCCTGCATTTCAAACCCATCCCCAACATCTCCTAATAGTAGCTGAATAAAACACACCCACTCATCTTTCCCACTTAGTGCCTTAATAATTAAAATATTCCCTAGCACCTTTAGGTGTAGGATTCCGAGTGGATGGAGAGGCCCCTGTGTCCATCAGGAAAGGTCTCCTCTGGATCCAGAGCCACCCTGAATGTTCCCAAGGGCTGCAGTGTGGTGGGTCCCTGGTGGAATGGGAGCTGTGAGACCGCTAAGAATCCGTGTCCATCAAGGGCTGGACTTGCTGGTGCTGAGGGTGCTCCTGTCTGTGCTTGCAGTGTCCTTGTGCCCTGCAGCTGGAAGGCTGATTCCTTGCCAGGGGCTGTTTGGGTGGGCTGTCCCCTGGCCAGGAGGGCAATGCCTGTGCCAGGTGCTTGTGGCCGAGGGTGTCCCCTGGGTGCTGGGGCCCCCTTGGGCCCTGGGCTTGATCCCTCAGGGGCTGTAGGAAGTGTGCCATGGCCTTTGCCTTCAGCTTGGCCTTTTGCTCATCCCTTGCTGCATTCAGCTGCTGAGCCTTTGTGAGCAAGTGCTGCAGGGGCTTCTTGTGGCCCTGCTGCAGCCCCCCTCAGTGCCTGTGGGTGCTCATCGTGTGGCAGCTGCTCAGCTTTCTGCAAAATCCTTCCTTTCTCCAGGGACCCAGCACCAAATGCTTAAGAGATCATCTGGATCCTTGCAGGTCTAATCCCCATTTGTGAGCTGTTCCTTCCTGGTGCTGGCTGTGCTGAGGCTCCCCTCCCCAGCCCGTATCCCAGAGCCGGTCCCTGTCCTGCCGCAGTGTCCAAAGGCGGCCCCCCCGGCGGGCAGGGCCGGCAGCTCCACGGGGCCGGGCAGCGGCCGGGGCGTCCCGCAGCCTCCTGGGGGCCGGGGGCCACTGCCGGCCCTGCCCGGGGGGTGCTGGGGTCAGGCAGCGCCCGGCGCTGAGCCCCGGCTGCCCCACAGCCCCGGCCCGGCCCCACAGCTCCCCACAGGCCCCCAGCCCGTGCTCCCGGTGCCGCAGCTCTGCGCCCGCTCCTGCCGCTCCCAGCTCAGAGAAACCCCCTGAAATCCTCACCTCCTTCTTTTCCTGTCCTGGAAAACTGGGATACAAAGGATCTGAGTCAGCTGGCAAATTCTGAGGATAAGACCCTTCTGAAAAACATCCCAGTCCTCGGTATTTTTCTCTTCCTCCTCTTTTCCATCATCCTTTTTCTTACCCCATAGATTCCTCCTGTTGCTTCTTGTCTTAAGCACATTCCTGCACACTCCCCTTCAGCCAATCCCTTCCCAGCACACCAACACCATCCATCCCCTGTTGTCTAAATCCCTTCTGGACTTCCCTTCTTGCCCCCCTGGGTGTCCATGTCCCTAGTTAGCTCTGGGAGAATGTGCAAACGACCTCCACATGCTCCCAAGGGACCCTTGAGAGATATTTTAGGATCCTCATCCCTTTTGCTGGGACCCCATTGTGGCTTTCCCTTTTGTCCCCTCCCTGGATGCCCTGCCATGTTTACTCCCCGAAGGTGCCACTGTAGTCACTGCTGAGATTTTCAGTGCTCTCTCCCTGCCGACTCTTGAGAGCCCCCCTGATCCGTCCCTCGTCTGTCTCCTGCTCACTCTCGGGTACCCAATCAATCCCCGGTGCCGCCGCCAGCCGAGGGAGCCGATCCCCCAAACTGGGTGAGGCACCTTCAGCTGCACTCAGTGCCTGCCGGCCCGGACGGTGGAAGGAATTGCAGAGGAGCCCCAAGGTGTGTGGAAAAATTGACATCCCCAGAGGTTTCTGTCCACAAGGAAGACGCAGGAGTCCTCTAACAGTAATTTCATCCATAAAAAAGGGTGAGGCCCTGGGACATTTCTAATGAGATTTCTCCAGTTGTTGGCAGACAGAGCCTCCTTTTCATCCTAATTTTCTTGGTCACATCTCCCTCTCCCCATTGGTTGATGTACTGTAATGGTACAGACTTCCCAATGCACCTCCTACACACCCCCTTAATATGCACCCCACTTTTGTATAGCTAACGATATTGATGGCTGTGTTAAGTCTTTGTTGTTCTTCTGGAAGTTGATGAATTTAGCAGAACCTTGGCTGATCAGCAGTCTGTGTCATCAATTAATAATATTTTGTGCAGCTGATGGCTCCTCCTGTCCCTTCCTTATGTCCACGTCCCTGGCCCTGTGTGCAATGAGGTTGACGGGATCAGTTTGTAAAGAGCCTTTGTTGTTGTTCCTTTGCTGGGGTTCCCCCGTTTTGGGGCCATCCCCCCTGGAGCAGGGTGTCCCCCCTTGGTGCAGGCGCAGGGCTCAGGCAGGGCTGAGGCAATCAGAGCGCGCGGCGCTGATGACTCATCAGTGTCCAGGCAGAGCCGCAGCTGCCAGCGTTCCCCAGCTGGAGCCCAGCTGCGCCCCTCCCCCCCGGGCCTTGGCGCCCCCCTTGAGGGGAATTTGGGGAGGTGGGAGGGGGGAGCGCCAAGGCCGGGCCCCCCCGCGCTGTGGTGGCGGGAGCGGCTGCAGTGGGGAGCGAGTGCGGGCGGAAGCGGCCGAGAGCCCAGCGCTGCCCCAGGCCGAGCTGGCCCAGCTCCATCCGTGCCCCTGCGGTGGGATGCTGTGGGACTGGGGGGGAAGAGGGAGGCGGCAGTGGGTGCTGGGCCTGGGGGCAGGAGGAGAAGGGAAGGAGAAGCAGGGCTGATGAACAAAATGGTCAAAATATCTATCTCGGGTTTTACAGAAGAAGGAGGAAGAGCAGTGTGAGCAAGAGTTGGGACACAGGAGGAGGAGGAGCAGGAAAAGGAAGCAGCACAAGGTTCCACCCTCCCTGTATGTGCAGTTCCAGGAGTGTTGCCCTGCCCACCATCAGCAGGTGACTGGACAGAGGGATCCATGATTTTGATGGGGCTGAATCTTGGTGTTTCTGAGTTTTATTGGGATAAATGTTGCTGGTTTGCTTTTTTGCAGGGGCTGAATTTTTCTGTTCTGGAGGGAGTTTTGCCTGAATTTGGTGTTTGGGTAGCTTTTGATCTTTGTTTTGATGTTTGGAGGATGTTTGGGCTTGGTGTTTTAGAGATTCTTACATACACAAGATCCCCAATGACTTTCTGAGATGAACTTGGGCAAGGAGCAAACCCCAGCCCAAGGCGCTCTCCTCTCTTTTTTTCCTCCTAACCAGGAATTTTCCTTCCCAAACCGTGTCCAGATGGAAGAGAAGGAGGAAAAGCCCTGGAGATCCCGCACGAGGAGGGGCTGCAAACCCAGTCCAGGGAGCTGCGAGGAGGAAAGATCCCCCCAGTGCCAGGAACACGGCCAGAGATCCAGCCAGAGCTCAGAGCTGGGGGAGAAGCCTCACAAGTGCTTGGAATGTGGGAAGGGCTTCAGGTGGAGCTCTGAGCTGCTCCAGCACCAGAGGATCCACACTGGGGAAAAGCCCTACGAGTGTGGGGAATGTGGGAAGAGCTTCAGCCGGAGCTCCAGCCTTTGGAAACACCAGAGGATCCACATGGGGGAACGACCCTATGAGTGTGGGAAATGTGGGAAGAGCTTCAGAGAGATCTCTGGCCTGATGAGACACCAGGTGATCCACACAGGGGAACGGCCCTACACCTGCTTGGAATGTGGGAAGAGCTTTGGGTGGAGCTCCGCCCTGAGGGCACACCAGCGCATCCACACTGGGGAGAGGCCCTACGAGTGTCCCGAGTGTGGGAAGAGGTTTCAGACCAGCTCCAATGTCCTCAAACATGAGCGGATTCACACAGAGGAGAGGCCCTTCCGCTGCCCCGACTGCGGGAAGGGCTTCAACCGCAACTCCAACCTCACCGTCCACCGGCGCATCCACACTGGGGAGAGGCCCTACGAGTGTCCCCAGTGTGGGAAGAGCTTCTCCAGGAGATCTAACTTAGCCCGACACCAACGGAGGCACCAGTAAGGGAAGCCCTGCGAGTGCCCCGAGTGCGGGAAGAGCTTCGTGCGCTGCTCCAGCTCCATCCCCCATGGGAGGATCGGCGTTGGATGATCCCCAGTGACCCCCGTTGGGCAGAGCCCTGGTGATCCGTGGTCCTGGTGATCCGTGTTGGGGAGACACCTGGCTGGGAGGCTCCACATCTTCCTGGCTCCCTGTGGGCACCTGGATGAAAGCAGGGGAATGAAAATCCAACAGGATACAGAATGACAATGGGAATTGTTGACTTTCAGTCCTCGAGAACCTTTTGCCTCAGGACCTGTGTGGGCAGAGAAAAGGGGGTGACACCGGGCTTGGGGGGCCCAGAGGGGAGCACACACGCTCTGTGGGGGGGAGGACACGACCCCTGGGATCCCCCCTCACTCTCCTGCACAGGCAGAAGCTGAACCCCAGTACCAGGAAGACAAAGCCCAACATGGATTCCCCGATCCCCTCGGCATCTTGCTGTGGGTGGCGTTTCATGGCATCCCTGGGGCATCTGCAAAATACAGGACCTCCAAAACCTTTCACAGACACCCCAAGCCCCTCCAAGCACCCTCCCAGTCTCCCCCAGCCCAGCCAGGACCCTCTGAAACCTCCTTTGGAGTCACTAATTTTAAACAATTAAGAATTTTAGAAAAATTGGAGATCTTAGCTAGAGATAGGCCTTGCTGGAACTAGTTCAAGTTAATGACTAAGTGAGAAGCAGGATTTGAGGTAATGAATCTTGGTCTTAGGTAAAAAATTACTTTTCATTGTATGTTTGTTCAGCTGTACTTATAATGAGAGAAGAGAAACTGATCAATGGGTTCAGGAAGATCACAGACCTTACATCTGGAAACCCATTTAAACGTCACAAGGGAGGAAACTGGAGTTGTACCAAATGTCATTTGTAATGTCCACCATTGTAAAGGTAGAAAGGTGAGAGTGAGGAAGGGTGGTTTTCCTTCATCTCTTGATGACCCTGCCTCACCAAAACGACTCCCTCCTCAAATTACACAGCCAACAACGCAGGTGTAATGACATTTTAAACTGATTACTATGCATTTTAATCCAAAGTGGAGCACGGGAGGTGGTAACATTATACTTATGTATTAGTATTTTGGATATTTAAGACTTTTGTAAATAAATAGACACTGGAATCTTTTGTCAACTTGCAGTGCGTATTAAGGGGTGACTCCTGCACTCGCCCAGTGCTGTGATTAAACATCCACTTTGTAACTTTAAACTGTTGGAGAGGTTTTTTGTCCATTAACAGATTGATATTGATAACAGGTCAATATCATTGTTTTGCTAAATCACTGCCAGTCTCTTCCCGGCCTCCCCAGGACCCACCAGAGCCCCTCCTGTTCCTCTCAGGATCCCACAGCCCCCTGCCAATTTCCCCCCACTGCCCCAGGACCCCCAAACCCTCTCCCAGTCCCTTCCCAGCCCCACCAGGACTCATCAAGTCCCCTCTCAGTCTCTTCCCAGCACAACCAACCTCATCCCAATCCCTGCTTTCCAATGCCCAATCTCCTTCCAGCTCCTCCTGTTACCTCTGTCTCTCTTTTCTTTGCCTCCTTTGGGCTCTGTTCTCTGTGGATATATCTTTTCTCTAGTCTCTCAGCCTTCTCTGGGCTGAATTCGCTGTAGATACAGCTTTCTATAGTCTCCCAGCCTCCTCTGGGCTGAACTTTCTGTGAATACAGCTTTCTATAGTTCCCCAGCCTTCTCTGGGCTGAATTCTCTGTGAATACAGTTCTTCTCTAATTCCCCAGCCTCCTCTGGGCTGAATTCTTCTGGGATCCTCCCTCGTGGGGAGTTCCACTTATCTCAATTCTCATTATTTGAAGTAAACTCTCGAGCTGGTTAGAATCTTGTTTCTCGTGTTTATTGCAGGATCCTTACAGAACTTAACAGGTCTGTCTAGGCTGGTTACAAGGTTAATCTTTGCAATTTGGTACATTTCTTTCTTCTGATGGTACAAACAAGGCCTTGTGGCACACTTCATGTCTGATACACAAAATGGCCCCGAACTACGCAGCTCTTTTATCTTTATACCTATTTTTATCCAATTAACAATAGGCACGTATATTATTTTTCTTAATGACCCAATGACCCATCACCTTTGTGATGCACTGCGGCATTTTCTATCCAATTACTAACTACTACCCAAAAACCTCTAGGAAAAGAACATGAAGAAGAAAGAAGAATGACAAGAGACAACACCCTAAATCCTCCATCTTGTCTCCTGTTCTCTAAACTACTTTTTCACACAGTGATTTAAGAAGCTTTCTAATCTACACACCTACTTTTCTTATCTAACTTTAACATTTGTTTTCATGTATCACTATGAAAACATGCTCATGAATTTCATATAATATGAAATTCAGTGTTCTCTTGAATCCCAGAACTAAACATTAAAAGCAAGGGCACACAGTCTGCATTTCAGACTCCAACACCGAGAACACCCTAAACCTCCATTCCCGGGCAGGGGAACCCCCCTGAGTCCCATTTTGGGTCCTGTGACCCCCCTCAATCCCCTTTCCCAGCACCGGGACCCCCGTGTACCCCCTCATCTGGAACCGGCACCCCCCTGAACCCCAATTCCCGGGCATTCGGCTTTTCCCAGACCCGAGACCCGCCCTTTTCCTCGGCTTTTGGACCCCCGGATCTCCGAAATTTCCGTCTCCACCCCGTTTTCCACTCCCGCCGCTTCCCGAAACGGGGTCCCAGAGGGTCCCAGGGGTCTCAGGGGGTCTCAGCAGGGATCCAATGGGATCCGGATGAACTCCCTGGAATTCCCCTTTCCCCCCGTCCCCTGCCCACCGCGTTCCCTCGGTCACTTTCTCTTTTCCCGTCTCCCAAACTGCGTCCCCGGGATCCGCCTGCCTCTCCCCGCCCCAGCCCCCCTTTCCCGTCACCCAGGGACCCCCTGGACCCCCATTCCTGCCTTTCCCAGCTCCCAGACCCCGCTCTCCTCAACCCCAGGGACCCCTGGACCCCCTTTCGTGGGCACAGGGACTCCCTGGATCCCCCATCGCGCCTCTCCCAGCCCCTTCCTTGAACCTTGGACCATTCCCGGCTTTCTCGGTTTCGCTTCCTGACCTTTGGACGCCCCCAAACCCCCAAATCTCTGCGTCCCCCCAGTTCTCCACCCCCTGCGCGTCCTGTGGGGGGTCCTGGGTGATCCCAGGGGGGATTCAGGGGAATTCCCAGGGTTTCCTCTGTCCCCTCCCCGCGCTCTCCCGGTCACTTTCGCGTCTCCCAAGCTGCGGCACCGGGATCTGCCCGGGGACCGGGGACTGCCCCCGGCACCGGGACCCCCCTGAGCCGCAATTCCTGGGCACCGGGAACCCCTGCACTTCCATTTCCGGGCGAACCCCCCTTCCTGGGCACAGAGACCCCCTTGAACGTTCATTTCGGGGCACCGGGATGCCCCTGTACCCCCTTCCCCGGCCCCAAAAACCCCTGCACCCCCTTATCTGGAACCTGGAACCCCCTGAACCCCCATTCTCGGGCACGGAAACCTCCCGGAACCCCCATTTCTTCGGCACCGGGACCCCCCTGAACCTCCATTTTCAGGCACTGGGACCCCTTGAACCCCGGAACATGGGAAGGGACCCCCAGAACCCCATTTCCTGGGCACCGGGACCCCCTGAATCCCCATTCCGCTGCACCAGGACCCCCTAAGGCCCCCATTCCTGGGAAAGGGAACCCCCCTGCACCCCCTTTCCCAGCACCGGATCCCCACCACGCCATTATCTGGCACCGGGACCCTCTGAACCCCGATGACCAGGAAGGGACCCCCCCCCCACCCCGAACCCCATTTCCTGTGCATCGGGACCCCCCTGCATCCCCTTATGCAGCACCGGGACTCCCTGAACCCCCATTCCGCTGCACCAGGACCCCCGTGCACCCCCGTCCTCGAGACTGGAGCCCTCCCAAACCCTCCATCCTCGCACACTGGCACCCCCCTGTACCCCCATATCCAGCACGGGGATCCCCCTGCAGCCCCATCTCCAGTACCCCCCACCCCCTTTCCCGCCCCTCCCCCTCTCGGAGACCCCAGCCCCCACTTTTCCTTGACCCCGGGACCCCCTGAACCTCCGTTCCTGGGCATGGGGACCCTCTGCATCCCCTTCTCCGGGACTTGAACCCCCTCCTGCACCCTCTTCCCGTGTTCTGGGACACCCCGCCCCCCGTTCCCGGGCACCCCGCCCTTCCCAGACCCCCGAGCCGCCCTTTTCCTTCACCTTTGCACCCCCAGATCCCCCAAATTTCCGGGTCCCCCCAGTTCTCCACACCCGGCGCTTTCTCAAGCGGGGTTCCAGGGGGTCCCAGGTGGTTCCCAGAGGGCTCCAGGGCGGCCGCAGCGGGGATCCAGAGGGATCCAGAGGGATCCAGGGGGATCCAGAGGAATTCTCTGGAATTCCCCCGTCCCCTCCCCCCAGCCCTGCCTCGGGCTCGTCCTCTTCCGCGTCCTAACCTGAGAACCCGGGATCTGCCCGGCGCCCGGTGACGTCACTGACACATCGGGCTGCCATTGGGGAACAGGAAATAGCGGCGCCAATGGCGGGGCAGGAGGCGGCTCTGTGGGCGGGGCCAGAGCTGTGGGCGGGAGGGACCAGAGCTGTGCCCGGGGCCGCAGCGGAGCAGCTCCATGGGTCCAGCGCTGCCTCTGGGGCTCCTCTTGGGGCTGCAGGGGATCCTGGGGGACCCGGGCGGCCCGACAAGAGGTGAGTGGGACCCCTCCGAAACCGGAACCACTCTGAGCCGCAATTCCCGGACAGCGGGACCACCCTGAACTTCCATTTCCGGGTACCAGGAACCCCCTGAACTTCCATTCCCGGGCAGGTGAACCCCCCTGAGTCCCATTTTGGGTCCTGTGACCCCCCCTCAATCCCCTTTCCCAGCACCGGGACCCCCGTGTACCCCCTCATCTGGAACCGGCACCCCCCTGAACCCCAATTCCCGGGCACTGGGAACCCCCTGCACCCCCTAATCCTGGACTGGGACCCCCCCGCACCCCCGCCAGTGCTCTGGGACCCCCCTGCACCCTATTCCCGGGCATCGCGTTTTTCCCAGACCCCAGACCCGTCGTTTTCTTTGGCGTTTGGACTCTCCGTATCTCCGAAATTTCCGTCTCCACCCCATTTTCCACTCCCGCCGCTTCCCGAAACGGGGTCCCAGGGGTCTCGGGGGTCTCAGCAGGGATCCAGTGGGGTCCGGATGAACTCCCTGGAATTCCCCTTTCCCCCCGTCCCCTCCCCCCACCGCGTTCCCTCGGTCACTTTCTCTTTCCTTTCTCCCAAACTGCGTCCCCGGGATCCGCCCGCCTCTCCCCGCCCCAGCCCCCCTTTCCCGTCACCCAGGGACCCCCTGGACCCCCATTCCTGCCTTTCCCAGCTCCCAGACCCCGCTCTCCTCAACCCCAGGGACCCCTGGACCCCCTTTCGTGGTCACAGGGACCCCCTGGATCCCCCATCGCGCCTCTCCCAGCCCCTTCTTTGAACCTTGGACCATTCCCGGCTCTCCTGGTTCCGCTTCCTGACCCCCAAATCTCTGCGTCCCCCCAGTTCTCCACCCCCTGTTCGTCCTACTGAGGGGTTCCAGGGGGTCCGGGACGGTCCCTGGGGGGCCGTGGAGGGTCCCAGGGAGGATTCTGAGCCCTGAATTTTCAGTCTCAGGCACTGGGACCTCCCCTGCACTCCCTTATCCTGTACCAACCCCCCCCCCGCACCCCCTTTCCCATCCATCCCGCCTTTCCCAGTCCCCAGCCCCCCCTTTTCCTTCACCTTGAGACACCCCCAGACCCCCATTCCTGTTTTTCTCAGCTCTCACCCCCCCATTCCTCTGCATCAAGGACCCCCGAGCCCCCCATTCCAGCCATCCCCACCTCGTGACCCCTTTCCTTGACACTGGGGACCCCTGGACCCCCTTTCCTGGGCACAGGGACCTGCTGGAACCCCCACCCCACCTCTCCCAGTCCCTGCACCCCCCCTTTCATAACCCTGGAACCCCCTGAGCCCCTGGACACCGGGACCCCCCTGCACGCCCTTTCCTGTCCACCCCACCTCTCCCACCCCTGGAGACATCCTTTCCTTGTCCCCAGGATCCCCAAATCCCTTCCCGGCTCTCCCAGTTCCCCTTTCATTGATCCATGACCCCCTCAGCCCCCCAAATCTCCGTGTCCCCCCAGTTCTCCATTCCCTGCGTTACCTGTCTGTGGCGGTGTCAGAGCCCAGCCCGGGGGTCCCCCAGTTCATGGAATTGGGGTTGGTGGACGGGATCCCCTTCACGCGCTACGACAGCGAGCGGGGCCGGAAAGTGCCGCTGACGCGGTGGATGGAGGAGGGAGCTGAGCCGGGATATTGGGAGAGCCAGACCCAGATCTGTCAGGTGAACCAGCATGTGCGTGTGGAGGACCTGAAGACGCTGCGGCACCGGTACAACCAGAGCGGGGGTGAGTGGGGGGATCTGTGGGGATTTGTAGGATTGGGATGGGATCTGTAGGATTGGGATGGAGATCCATGGACTGGGATGGGATCTGTGGGGCTGAGATGGGATCTGTGGGGCTGGAATAGGATCCGTGGGGCTGGGACATGGATCCATGGGGGTGGGATGAGATCTGTGGGCTGGAATGGAGATCCATGACTTTAGGACATGGATCCATGGGGCTGGGATGGGATCTGTGGGTTTGAGACATGGATCTATGGGGCTGGAATGGGATCTGTAGGGCTGGAATGGGATCTGTGGGGTTGGGATGGGATCCCTGGGGCTGGGATGGGAATTGTGGGGCTGGGATGGAGATCCATGACTTTGGGACATGGATCCCTGGGGCTGGGATGGGATCTGTGGGGCTGGAATAGAAATCCATGACTTTGGGACATGGATCCATGGGGCTGGGATGGTATCTGTGGGGCTGAGATGGGTTCTGTGGGGCTGGGACACAATTCCATGTGTCTCTGTGGTTACAATCCCCCCCAGGTCTCCACACCATACAGTTGCTTTCCGGCTGTGACCTCCTGTCTGACGGGAGTGTCCGTGGATCCGAGCGGTTCGGCTACGATGGGCGGGATTTCATCTCCTTCGAGCTGGGATCCAAGAGCTTCGTGGCGGCTGACGACGCTGCTGAGATCACACGGAGGCGCTGGGAAGATGAGAACGTGGCTGAGGGGCGGGAGAATAGCCTGAAACATGTCTGCCCAGAATGGCTCCGGAAATACATTGGATACGGGATGAAAGAGCTGGAGCGCAAAGGTGGGTGGGAATTTGGGATTTGGGAATGGAGGACTTGTGAACGTGATAATTCCTGTGGGAATTCCATGGGCGGATATCACCACCATCCTGTTGTAGTGCATCTAAAAATCTTGGTACCTCCCAAGGGTAAAACTCACCTCTGGTTTGTGTAATGTTAGTTCCTACCTGAGAACCTTCTTTCCCTTCCCCCTTCTCATTGGCTGTGACCTCCCTGCATCCCCTAATCAGCCCTGCCCCCTGGTATAAGAGATAAGACCCAGAGCATTTCGCCCTCTCTCTCTTGCCCCGGATGGACTACAGACAATAAACCCGGGATTATTCCAGCAAGTTTGAGCCTCCTGTGTCTAGATACTTTGAGTCTGTGTTGTATCCACTCCAGGACCTCCTCCACCACCTGTGCCCAGAGACCAGGCTCTCACCACAGGGGGTGGGACAGAGGGGTCCCATCAGGGAGAAGGATTGCAACAGAGTGGCGCCCAACGTGGGGCGCCACCTGAAGAGATCCTTCCTTAGCCCCTCGAAGTAATCCAATCCTCTGTCGATGGAGGGGTTCAGGGAGATCCTTCATGACCAAGAAAAAGACCAAAAAGTGCTTCTCCATCCCATTCCAGTGGGAATGCCATGGGCAGATATCTCCAGCATCCCATTCCCATGGAATTCCATGGTCAGATCTCACCCCCATCCCATTCCCATTCCCACGGAATTCCATGGGCAGATCTCACCCAATCCCATTGCCATGGAATTCCATGGGCAGATATCACCACCATCCCATTCCCATGGAATTCCATGGGCAGATCTCACCCAGTCCCATTCCCACAGAATTCCATGGGCGGATATCTCCAGCATCCCATTCCCATTCCCATGGAATTCTATGGGCAGATCTCACTCAGTCCCATTCCCACAGAATTCCATAGTCAGATCTCACCCCCATCCCATTCCTATGGAATTCCATGGTCAGATCTCGCCCCCATCCCATTCCCATGGAATTCCGTGCATGAGTTCCACCATTATCCCATTCCAGTGGTCCCTGACGTCCATGTGTCCGGGAAAGAGGAACACGGGACACTGATCCTATCCTGCCACGTGTACGGATTCTATCCCAACACCATCGCAGTCAACTGGATGAAGGGGGGTGAAATCCGGGATCAGGAGACAGAGTGGGGCAGGATCGTTCCCAACAGCGACGGCACCTTCCACACCTGGGCCAGGATCGAGGCGCTGCCGGAGGAGTGGGAGCAGTACCGGTGCCGGGTGGAGCATCCCGGAATGCTGGAACCCGGGATCTTCGCTTGGGGTGAGGCTGGGAATGTGGGAATTGAGGATTTGGAATTCTGGAATGGGGATTCCGCTTCCCCTCCTCACTATCCCGCGTTTCCCAGAGCCAACATCTGGCATGAATCTCGCTGTGGTGATCGCTGTGTCCGTCATTGCTGCCATCCTCGTCCTTGTCCTCATTGGATTCGGTGTCTGGAGGCTCCAATCCGGTAACACACGGGATGGGGGTCGGGAAGGGGCATGGATCCACCCAGCACCGTTCTGAGAATGCAGCACCCACACTGATCCCGCTGTTTTTCCACAGGGAAGAGGGACGGGAATGGATACAACCCGCCAGCCGGTGAGTTCCAGTGGTGGATCCAGCTCTGAATCCCCTCTTTGTGCATCCCAGGATGGATCCTGGGGTTAATCCCGGTGTGTGATCCATGCTGGAATCTCACGGATCTTCTCTTTCTGCAGGAAGGGACATGGAAATGAATGGCTGAACCACATTTATGGAGCAGGTTTGGGGTGGGATTACAGAGGAGAATCAGGGCAGGATGGACAGACTGGGATCAGGGAGGGATTCTGGATCAGAGCAGGGATCCAGAGCAGGATCAGATGGAATTGTTGAGTGGAATCGGTGCTGGATTCTGGAGCAGGATCAGGTGGGATGGATGGAGCAGGATTGGTGTGGAATGGATGGAGAGGGATCAGGGCTGCATTCCAGACAAGAATCAGCTGGAGGAATGGAGCAGGATTGGGGCAGCAGGGATGGGGTGGGATCAGGTGGGATTCTGGATCAAGGCAGGATTCCAGTGTGGGATTAGTTGAGATGGATGGAGCAGGATCAGGTTGGGATTCCCAAGAGGGATTGGGGCAGGGTGGATGTGGCAGGATTGGGTGGGATGGATGGATGGATGGATGGATGGATGGATGGATGGATGGATGGATTGTCGTGGTTTTAAACTAGTAACAAAAAATTACTTATTTCTTGCTAGAGATATGGATTAAAATAAGAGCAAAACAGGCTTAAAACTTAAAAGGAATAAAGACAGTTTATTAACAAACTACTAGAATAAGAATACCAGAATAAACTTTCAGAAAACCCTTTTACTTCTCACTACTTGACTATTTCTTTGTACACATAAGATAGAGACAAAAAATTTTAGAATCTTGGTGGTCAAAAACAGTCTCAATTTCTAGAGTCTTTTCATCAGTCCCCATAGAGAAACAGAAGTCTCTTTCTGCCAATCTATGGAGTTTCTAGAGTCCACTCCTCCCATTGTACACTACTCCGAGGTGTGCATGGGTCAAATGAGTCCAGGGATGCTATTTTTAAGGATAAGTTATTCAAAGGTAGAAATCTTCTTCATTTGTTTCTGTGAGCCTTCCTGGAAAACAGCCATCTCCTTGGCTCCTTTAAGGCTTTAAAATTCTCACTTCACTCGTAAGTTCCAGCAACTCACAGTATCACAACTACTCTCTCTTTTCTCTAAAGTCCACACTTTGAATACTCTATTCCTCCCATACTCTAGTTATGAATTAAAGGAGTCTTCTAAACTATTACTGTCCATCTCTATAGCTGTAACAAAAAGATATTTCAGCTGTAAAGCATCTTCTTATTCCCTCCTTCTTATTTAAACTTAACTCTTTTCTTCACTGTTTTTAGTAGTTCTATGATGTCTTTTGCATGTTGATTGTCTCTCTTTCTTTGTCTTTTCTAAGAAAAGGAGTAATCTGTTTGTTTATCCAAGTAGTAAAAGAATTAAAAGCTTAGAAAACTGTAAAAGTTCATGGTGTCAGGTTTCAGTCCAGCTGCAGAAACTGAAAACCAAGCTCGGCTGACCAGCTCTGCTTCCCCCCCCCTTCCCTGCGGCCTCGTTCTGGCCTGGGAGGGGGAGGGGAAAGCCAAGATAGAGCTTGTTACCTGGTCAGCAGTCGGAAATCAAAGAGAACGAGACAGCTCAGAATGTACTTCTTAAGGAGGTGTTTACAAGTTGAATTCACTTTTTACTGGTCAGAACGGCTGTCCATTCTTGGAAATGACTGATAATTGGTCTGGAGGAAAAACTCCCATCAGCCACCAGTAGCTTCAACTTCCCCTCTTTTTACTCTGTCTTAAAGGTGAAGCTACCCCATGACATGGATGGATGGATGGATGGATGGATGGATGGATGGATGGATGGATGGAGGATGGAGTGGAATCAGGGAGGGATTTCAGTATGGAATTGGGTGGGATGGATGGAGCAGGACTGGGGCAAGATCAGGTTGGGATTCCAGAGAGGGATTGGGACAGGGTGGATGTGGCAAGATCAGGTGGGATGGATGGAGCAGGATTGGTACAGAATGGATGAAGAAGGATCAAGTTGGGATTCCAGAGAGGGACTGGGGCAGAATGGATCAAGCAGGATCAGGTGGGATTCCGGAGAAGGATTGGGGCAGGAAGGATGTGGCAGGATCAGGTGGGATGGATGGAGCAGGATCAGGTGGTATGGATAGAGGAGGATTGAGGTGGGATCAGGTGGGATTCTGGAGCAGAGCAGGGATCCAGAGCAGGATCAGATGGAATTGTTGAGTGGAATCGGTGCTGGATTCTGGAGCAGGATCAGGTGGGATGGATGGAGCAGGATTGGTGTGGAATGGATGGAGAGGGATCAGGGCTGCATTCCAGACAAGAATCAGGTGGCTGCATTCCAGACAAGAATCAGCTGGAGGAATGGAGCAGGATTGGGGCAGCAGGGATGGGGTGGGATCAGGTGGGATTCTGGATCAAGGCAGGATTCCAGTGTGGGATTAGTTGAGATGGATGGAGCAGGATCAGGTTGGGATTCCCAAGAGGGATTGGGGCAGGGTGGATGTGGCAGGATTGGGTGGGATGGATGGATGGATGGATGGATGGATGGATGGATGGATGGATGGATTGTCGTGGTTTTAAACTAGTAACAAAAAATTACTTATTTCTTGCTAGAGATATGGATTAAAATAAGAGCAAAACAGGCTTAAAACTTAAAAGGAATAAAGACAGTTTATTAACAAACTACTAGAATAAGAATACCAGAATAAACTTTCAGAAAACCCTTTTACTTCTCACTACTTGACTATTTCTTTGTACACATAAGATAGAGACAAAAAATTTTAGAATCTTGGTGGTCAAAAACAGTCTCAATTTCTAGAGTCTTTTCATCAGTCCCCATAGAGAAACAGAAGTCTCTTTCTGCCAATCTATGGAGTTTCTAGAGTCCACTCCTCCCATTGTACACTACTCCGAGGTGTGCATGGGTCAAATGAGTCCAGGGATGCTATTTTTAAGGATAAGTTATTCAAAGGTAGAAATCTTCTTCATTTGTTTCTGTGAGCCTTCCTGGAAAACAGCCATCTCCTTGGCTCCTTTAAGGCTTTAAAATTCTCACTTCACTCGTAAGTTCCAGCAACTCACAGTATCACAACTACTCTCTCTTTTCTCTAAAGTCCACACTTTGAATACTCTATTCCTCCCATACTCTAGTTATGAATTAAAGGAGTCTTCTAAACTATTACTGTCCATCTCTATAGCTGTAACAAAAAGATATTTCAGCTGTAAAGCATCTTCTTATTCCCTCCTTCTTATTTAAACTTAACTCTTTTCTTCACTGTTTTTAGTAGTTCTATGATGTCTTTTGCATGTTGATTGTCTCTCTTTCTTTGTCTTTTCTAAGAAAAGGAGTAATCTGTTTGTTTATCCAAGTAGTAAAAGAATTAAAAGCTTAGAAAACTGTAAAAGTTCATGGTGTCAGGTTTCAGTCCAGCTGCAGAAACTGAAAACCAAGCTCGGCTGACCAGCTCTGCTTCCCCCCCCCTTCCCTGCGGCCTCGTTCTGGCCTGGGAGGGGGAGGGGAAAGCCAAGATAGAGCTTGTTACCTGGTCAGCAGTCGGAAATCAAAGAGAACGAGACAGCTCAGAATGTACTTCTTAAGGAGGTGTTTACAAGTTGAATTCACTTTTTACTGGTCAGAACGGCTGTCCATTCTTGGAAATGACTGATAATTGGTCTGGAGGAAAAACTCCCATCAGCCACCAGTAGCTTCAACTTCCCCTCTTTTTACTCTGTCTTAAAGGTGAAGCTACCCCATGACATGGATGGATGGATGGATGGATGGATGGATGGATGGATGGATGGATGGATGGATGGATGGATGGATGGAGGATGGAGTGGAAATCAGGGAGGGATTTCAGTATGGAATTGGGTGGGATGGATGGAGCAGGACTGGGGCAAGATCAGGTTGGGATTCCAGAGAGGGATTGGGACAGGGTGGATGTGGCAAGATCAGGTGGGATGGATGGAGCAGGATTGGTACAGAATGGATGAAGAAGGATCAAGTTGGGATTCCAGAGAGGGACTGGGGCAGAATGGATCAAGCAGGATCAGGTGGGATTCCGGAGAAGGATTGGGGCAGGAAGGATGTGGCAGGATCAGGTGGGATGGATGGAGCAGGATCAGGTGGTATGGATAGAGGAGGATTGAGGTGGGATCAGGTGGGATTCTGGAGCAGCTCCTGCTCCCCATCGGCTCCAGCCAGGTCCATTCTGTGGAATGGGGACAGGGTGACACCGTGACCCTCTCTCATCTCGGCAGGAATCGCCGCCTCAGCGATCCATGGAGCTGGATCGGGCCCTTTCCCTGTTCCTGGGAAAGCCGAGAGCTGCCAGCAGAGCTCATCCCACTGCTGCCACCCACCCCACAGCTCTTGCTAACGGATCGATTTCCTGTTTTCCAATGTTTTAGAGCCAAAACCCACAAATATTCCCGATGCTTTACTTCTGGTGTGAAATTATCCTGCTTGGGGCAAGAAATCCTGCTTGGAGCAAGAAATCCGGGTTCCTCCTCCAGTGTCCAGCAGTTCCTCTCTGGGAGCCTGGAGTGGGAGTGGGGACACTGGGGACAGGGATGGGGACACTGGCAGTAGGGATGGGAACAGCAGGAATGGGAATGGGGACCCCAGGAACTGGGGTGGGGACCCCAGGAGCAGGGTGAGGACACCAGGACCAGGGTGAGGACACCAGGACTGGGACAGGGACACCAGGAACAGGTTTGAGACACCAGGAGCAGGATGGGGACACCAGGAGTGGGATGGGGACACCAGGACTGAGATGGGGATACCAGGAGCAGGATGGGGACACCAGGACTGGGTTGGGGACATCAGGAGCAGGGTGGGGACTTGCCAGCCACACCCAGCTCCATTCCCCAGGATTCATTTCCCATTCCGTGTCCCATATCCAAGGTATCCCCAGGAGGGTTTGGCCACACTGGGCTCCTGGAGGGGCAGTGGGATGGGGGGAGGGGTCAGACCAGGCCTCGCTGTCCCCAGGTGTCCTTGAGTGTCCCAAAATCGGTGCTTGGGATCACAGAGAGGTTCCCTGGCCATGACCATGGCCATGACACAAGCACAAGATGGCCATGAGATGAGAGTGACCATGAGTGACACAACCCTGAGATGACCACGACCATGGGATAACCATGACTGTGACCACAACTGTGACCATGACTGTGACCATGGCTGTGACTATGACCAGGAGATGACCATGACCATGACACAACCACAACCCTGACCATGAGATGATTTGGACCAAGAGATGACCATGGCTTGGCCATGAGACAGCCGTGGCCTTGAGGTGACGCTGATGTGATTGTGGCCATGAGATGACCATGAGGTGACAATGGCATGATCATGAGATGACCATTACAGTGGGATGACCATGAGCATAAGATGATGGTGATCAGGAAATGACTGTGACCATGAGACAACCACAAGATGATCGTGACATCGTGACAGATGACCACGAGATAACCATGACACCACCATAGTCATGAAATGATGGAAGGCCTTGAGATGACCGTGACTGTGACCATGACATGATCTTGACCAAGAAGTGCCACACCACACCATAGCTGTGTGGTGATCAAGACCATGAGATGATCATGACACAACCATGGCTGTGAGATGATTGTGACCATGAGGTGACTGTGAGATGACCATGAGGTGACCATGACCATAAGATGATGGTGATGACCATAACCGTGGGAAATAAAAAAACTCTTACAGAATAAGGACCTTTTCCACCTTTGTTAAATCCCAGTCACTTCCGTTCACTTTTGTTCACCAAAAAGCACTCTGGGAAGGGTTCAGCTGCAGGTCAGATGGTCCGAGAGTGGGCTGGTGGTCATCTCATGGGTGAGGCAGTGATTGGCTGGGGAGATGCGTGGCCACCACATGATCAGAGAGCTGACTGGGTAAAGGAATGCATCAACAGCGACACTACAGTGGCAGACAGCCAATGCATGCTTGGTTCGGTTTAGTTAAGTTTGGTTAAGTTTGGGTCAGGCTTGGTTAGGTTTGGGTTAGGTTTTGTTAAGTTTGGGTTAGGTTTGGTTAAGTTTGGGTTAGGTTTGGTTAAGTCTGGGTTAGGTTTTGTTAAGTTTGGGTTATGTTTCAAGTATAAAAAGGCTCAGTTGGTTACAATAAAGGATCTTTGAAGCAAGCAAGGAAGTCCTTGTGTCTTTGTTCCCCATTGCTATTCATGACCATGAGATGGCCATGATGATGACCATGAGATGGCTGTGACTGTGACCATGAGATGAGTCAGCTATGATCCTGGCATAACCATGATATGATTGTGGCCATGAGTTGACCATGAGACAATCATGAGGTGACCATGACACAACCATTACCATGGCATAACCATGATATGATTGTGGCCATGAGTTGACCATGAGATGATCGTGAGGTGACCATGACCATGTGATGACCATGACTGTGACCATGCCCATGAGATATCATGACCATGAGAGGACTGTGACAGTCAGATGACCACAACACAGCCATGAGCATGAGATCGTGACCATGAGAGGAGCATGAGCATGAACATGGGATGATTGTGATCAGGAGACGACAATGAACATGAGATGATGGTGCTCAGGAAATGACCATGACCATGACATGACTATGACTGTGGCCGTGACATGACTATGGCCATAAGATGACCACAAGATGACTGTGAGCATTTCATGACCATGAGCATTTCATGACCATGACACAGCCATGAGGCGATCAAGTTAATGAGATGACTGTGAGGTGACCATGACTTAACCATGGGCATGGGGTCATAAAGACCATGAGATGAGCAAGAGATGACCATGGTCGTGATACAATGACCATGAGATGACCATAATGAGGCAACTATGAACATGAGATGATTGTGACCAAGAGATGACCATGAGATGACCACATCACAACCATGGCCATGAGACCATTGTGACCATGTGGTGATTTTGAGATGACTATGGGGTGACCATGACCGTGAGATAACCACAACATGATCATGACAGGATCAAGACCATGACAGGATAGTGACCATAAGATGGCCACAAGATGATCATGAGATGACCATGACACAACCATGACCTTGAGATGACTATGACCATATGATGACCATGACCATGATATGAACCATGACCATTACAATGAGATGACCATGACCATGAGATGATGGTGATCAGGAAATGACCATGACCATGAAATGGCCATGAGATGACTGACCATGAGATGACCATGATCATGAGATGACCAGGACCATGGAATGACCATTACAACAATATAACCAGGACTATGAGGTGACCATGAGCATGAGATAATTGTGAGCAAGAGATGACCTTGAGATGGCCATGGCCATGTGTGACCATGATCATGAGGTGACTGTGAGATGACCCTTACAGTGAGATGACCGTGACACGAGAAGACCAAAATAGAATCATGGCCATGACATGGCTATGACATGACCATGACATGACCATGGATGTGAGATGATCGTAACCATCAGGTGACTGTGAGTTGACCATGAGAGGACAGTGATCAGGAAATGACTGTGACCATGAGATGACCTTGACCATGACAAAACCACAACCATGAAATGACCATGTTATGATTGGCCATGAGTTGACTGTGAGATGACCATGACGTGATTGTGACCATGAGATGACCATGAGTATGAGATGACCATGAGTATGAGATGACCATGAGCATGAGATGGCCATGAGCATGCAATGACCCTGACTGTGACCATGACACAGCCATGGTCATGGACCATCATGATGAGATGACCATGCATGTGAGATTACTTTGAGCATGTGATGGCTGTGACCAAGAGATGACCATGAGATGACCATGAGATGACCATGCTCATGAGATCATTGTGAACATGAGATGGTCATGAGGTTACCATGATGTGATTGTGACCATGAGATGACCATGACAATGAGATGACTGAGAGGATGAGATGATGACTATCAGGAAATGACCATGCAATGGGCGTGAGGTCATAAGATAACCATGACCATGACCCAAACACCACTGAGAGATGACCATGATAAGATTGTGGCAAATGAGTTGATCATGAGATGATCATAAAATGACCATAACCATGCAATGACCATGACTGTGGTCATGACACAACCATGGCCATGGAATGACCATGATCATGGGATGACCATTACAATGAGATGACCATGACTATGAGGTGACCATGAGCATGAGATGATTGTGACCAAGAGATGACCATGAGATGATCACAACACACCATGGCCATGTGTGACCATGATTGTGAGGTGACTGGGACATGACCATTACAGTGAGATGACTGTGACCATGAGATGATCAAGACCATGAGATGACCATGAGATGATCATGAGATTATCATGACCATGACACACCCATGATCATAAGATGACTATTACAGTGAGACGACTGTGACCATGAGATGATCAAGACCATGAGATGATCGTGAGATTATCATGACCATGACACACCCATGATCATAAGATGACTATTACAGTGAGATGACCATGAATGTGACCATGACACGACCATGACCATGGGGTGATCATGAGCATGTGATGACTGTGACCAAGACATGACCACAATGCAACCATGGCCATGTGGTGATCAAGGCCATGAGATGACCATGATTGTGATCGTAATACAACCACAACCATGAAAGGATAGAGATCATGACATGATTCTGACTATGAGCTGACCAAGAGATAACCATGCCCATGACACAACCACAGCTGTGAGGTGACCATGATGTGATTGTGGCCACGAGCTGACCATGAGATGACCATGAGGTAACAATGACATGACCATGACCAAGAGATGACCATGTCATGACCGTGAGCATGTGGTGATTGTGACCAAGAGATGACCACAGCACACCATGGCCATGTGGTAATCAAGACCATGAGATGGTCATTACAATGAGATGACCACGACCATGGAATAACCATGACTATGGCACAACTATGGCTGTAAGATGACCATGATGTGACTGTGGCCATGAGATGACCATGAGATACCCATGAAATGACCATGAGATGACCATGACCATGCAATGACCATGACACAACCATGACCATGAGATGATTTGGATTAAGAGATGACCATGAGGTGACCACAATATGACCATGGCTATGAAATGCTTGTGACCATGGGGTGACAACGACCATGAGATGACTGTGATCAGGAAATGACCATGACTGTGATGATGACACAACTACAACTGCGAGATGACCACGAACATGAAATATTGAGACCAAGAGATGACCATGACCATGAGAGGACTGTGACCATGAGATGACCATGTGTCCTAGTTTAGGGTACATTTGGGAGAGAACCTCTAAATGGAGTTCCCCCAGGAAAGCAAAATTCAAATGACCCCTCCCCCCTACTGGTTCGGGAAAAAAAAAATTCTTTGGAGAGAAGTGGAAAAAACTGTTTATTTAACAGAAATTGAATAATATTGAACAATAAAACCTCTCACTGTTTGATGAAATGGTGAATCTAGGAAGAAAAGTCCTTTTCATGTGGTTTAACTTGGCTTGCTCAGGTTCTTATCAGTCCCTCTGGCACTGGATAGTGCCAAGGCATAGGCCCCGGTGGGACACAGGCATGAGCTCCTGGGGTTTGTCTGGGTGTCTTTCAGTCCAGAGCAGGTTTGCACAGATCCAAGAAAAAAGGAAGATAAGTCCAGGGAGCTCCTCTGCCTCAGCTAGCTAAAACTAACTAAAAGTCAAAGAGAAGCTCTGTCCCGCTGTCTGTCCGTACTGCAGACACCACAGTCCAGGAGCAGGATATGGGGGAGTGATGTCTTCTTTTAACACAAACTGCGGCTTCTTCTGCCCCCCTTCACTCTCAGAGCCAGTCTTAAAGGTGCAGAACTTAGTATGTAACATAAACCAGGCGACTGGGAATACAAGTATCATAAAGTCGCCCAGGACAAGGTGGAAAGTGACATTGATGGCTTCTTTGGTATGGTTTGTAAGTGGGGAAGGCTCTTCTTCATTCATCCTCTCCAGGCCACACTGCCTTTGGAATATGGCCAACTGGACAAGTATTTCCCAGCTCTGGCATTTCTATTTGAGGCACGAACAGCAATGGCATTTGCAGGAAAAACCAAAGGAGGAGCGGTGCAACGCAAACATCCTGTGCAGATGCAGGCTGTGCAGATGTGACTCGAGAACATTTGGGTTCCTGCCACTTGGATTTGTATCCCTAAGTGCAATCTCTTTGGCTGGAGGAGAGTCTGGCTGAAGAGAGAAAGCAGAAAGAGCAGTGAGGGTGCTGTGCAAGGTCTCCTGTGGTGCAGAGCTGTCAGCGACTGTGAGGTGAGAGCGGGCCCGGCCTTGGCCAGGCTGGAGCCCCAGCAGAGCCCTGGCAGAGCCCGGAGAAGCCTGAGCCTCGGCAGAGGCAGGCTGGAAGGAGGCCCTTGGAGCTGCAAGAGGCAGCAGCCTGGCCCTGGCTGCCTCTTGCTGGCACCAGGCAAATCCTCCGCTCTCAGAGCCAAGCTGGCAGCTGGCTGCTCCTGAGGGGAAGCGGCGCCGTGCTGGGCACAGCACACACTGGTGCCATGGGCTGTCTGGAGTCTGCACAGGAGGAGAGAAAGGCAAAGAGCAGCCCAGGGCTGGTGCCCTGCCTGACCATTCCTGCTCTTCTGCCGCCTGCCCTGGAACTCCTGGCAATGGTCAGCAGTGTGTGCAGCACTCTGGGCACAGGGGGAGGGAGCCGGGCTGCTCCGCAGGCTCCAGCACAGGGCAGTGTCCTTCAGGCACGGCATTTCTGCCAGGGGAACCGAGCCCAGCGTGAGGCAGTGACAGCAAGTCAGGGCACATCTGCACGAGCCAGTGCCTCACACAGCTCTGGGACCAAGCACCTGCAATCCTGGAGCTCTTCACTGAGCCAGAGCAAAGGTGTGAAATGCAGAGGGTTTTGCAGAAATATTCAGGGGCACCAGGCCAGCCTGCTTTGTGCTCTCTGGGGCACAGCAAGCACTGTGCAATGCAGCTCGGAGCTGCTGGCAGAGAGGGACTATGGGCATGTGCCTGAGGCTTGTTCTTGAGTAGTGATTTGGAAGGGAGCAGAAGGGTCTCAGTAGAAAATTTGTGTTTGCTTCATTAATTGCTGAATGAAAGACACAATGTGGCCTCACGCAGCAAGAGCACTTGGAAAACTTTTTGACTCTAACTTTATGCTGAATTCCAAGAAAAGGAAGGAGAGGTGTTGGGAAGAACAACATCTTGAAGTATAACAAATAGGGCTTGTGAATTCTGTTACGTTTAACAAACAGTTTTCTGGGATTGAAAGTCAACAAATCTGCTTTCCCCAAGGAATTCCCATTGTTGATCTGTGTCCAAATGGATGTTCCTGCTCCTGTGTCCATCCAGGTGCCCACAGGGAGCCAGGAAGATGTGGAGCCTCCCAGCCAGGTGTCTTCCCAACACCGATCACCAGGACCACGGATCACCAGGGCTCTGCCCAACGGGGGTCACTGGGGATCATCCAATGCCGATCCTCCCATGGGGGATGGAGCTGGAGCAGCGCACGAAGCTCTTCCCGCACTTGGGGCACTCGCAGGGCTTCCCTTACTAGTGACTCTGTTGGTGTTGGGTCAAGTTAGATCTCTGTGAGAAGCTCTTCCCACAATGGGGACACTCGTAGGGCCTCTCCCCAGTGTGGATGCGCCGGTGGACGGTGAGGATGGAGTTGCGGTTGAAGCTCTTCCCGCAGTCAGGGCAGCGGAAGGGCCTCTCCTCTGTGTGAATCCGCTCATGTCTGATGAGAGTGGAGCTAGTCTGAAACCTCTTCCCACACTTGGGACACTCGTAGGGCTTCTCCCCGGTGTGGATGAGCTGGTGATTTGTCAGGGTGGAGCTCTGACCAAAGCTCTTCCCACAATCCAAGCAGGTGTAGGGCCATTCCCCCATGTGGATCCTCTGGTGTTTCCTCAGGCTGGAGCTCTGGCTGAAGCTCTTCCCACATTCCCCACACTCGTAGGGCTTTTCCCCAGTGTGGATCACCTGGTGCTGCATCAGGTGGGAGTTCTGGCTGAAGCCCTTCCCACATTCCAAGCACCTGTGGGGCTTCTCCCCCAGCTCTGAGCTCTGGCTGGATCTCCGGCCGCCTTCCTGGCACTGGGGGGATCTTTCCTCTTCACAGCTCCTTGGGCTGGGTTTGCAGACCCTCCTTGTGTGGGATCTCTGGGGCTTTTCCTCCTCCTCCATCTGGCCTCAGTTTGGGAATGAAAAATCCTGGTTTGGGGAAAAAACAAGAGAAGAATGTCTTGGGCTGGGGATTCCTCCTTGCCCAAGTTCATCTCAAAAAGTCATTGGGCATCTTGTGTCTGTAAGAACCTCCAGGACACCAAGATTCACCACAAACATCCTGCAAACATCAAGATGTTACTATGGGGTTAAATGTTTCTGAAAATGTTTCTTAAAATCATGTAGAGGTAGGCCACAAGAATGTTTGGTATCAGGGATGGTCTAGCAAGCTGAAATGTTTACGGTAATGGGAACTGGTACTTGGGATCTCCAAGATACCCACCCAGAGATAAGATTCGTACATGTTCGTGCAAGGATGAGCTAACTCTCATGAAGCAATATAGATAAAGTTAATCAACCGATATTAATGAAGCAATATTGATAAGGTTGTTACAGTGATTATTGCTACAGCTGAAATTGTAGAAATATGTGCACTTTGGACAAAGACAATGGAACTAGATTTGGGTTACTGATACCCCTAGTTCACCCACGCTTCAATAAAGCACCTGCATATATTCAGTCTGTGATTCTGTGTGTTCCTGAACGCTAACAAAGACAGATCAAAAACTTCCAAAACACCAAAAATCTGATATCACCCAAAATACAAAGATTCAGCTCCCACAAAAAAACAAAGCACCAACATTCAGCCCAATAAAGCTCAGAAACTCCAAGATTCAGCCCCGTGAAAATCGTGCATCTCCCTGCCCGGGCACTCGCTGCATGGGGGGGTGAGGGGGGCAATGAGGCCGGGCCGGAGCAGGGGGTGCCTGAGAGAGGCCCCGAGCCCGGGGGAAGCCCCTGCAGAGCCATGGAAGTGGCTCCTGGCCGGACTCGGGGATCCCCCTGGCGATCCCCGCTGGAGCAGCCTGGTCCTGAGGGACTCTGGCCCCTGCCAGGGACCCCAGGCTGCAGCAGGACAAGGATTCCTGTCCCTCAGGGGGAGGCACTGACATGACCTGACTGTGACCCCCATCCCTGTGCCTCTGGGCGGGGAGGGGGACGGAGAGGGGCACAAAGTTAAGCCCGGGAAGGAGGGACAGCTGGGGGGAAGATGGATTTCCGTAGAAATTACGTTGCTTCTCGTCTTCTTGTTCTGACATGCTTGATAATGAATTCAATTAATTTCCCCAAGTCAGGTGTGCTGTGCCCGTGACCAAGGATTGAACTGTCCCCACCCTCATCCAGACCCCCGAGCCTTTCCTTGTGTGTTCTGCTCCCCGCCCAGGACAGGAAGGAGAGTCACAGAGTTTTGGCCTCGCTCCGGCATAACCCTGCTCCATCCCGGACTCACCCCCAGTTCGCAGCGCCCTCAGCTCCCGGGCACCCCGAGCTCCCGGCGCTTCAGCGCAGCGGCGCTTCCTTGGCCTCCTGCCCGGGCCGGGCCCAGCGCCGGGGCCGCTCCTCAGCCCAGGCGAACGAGAAATGGCGGAGCTCAGCCCAAGGCAGGCGAGTCCGTGCCGTGTGCAGAGCCCGCCGCTGGCTGCGATTGGCTGCTTCTGCCGTCACTCGTGGCTCTGACGCGCGCTGATTGGGCAGAGCGGGGAGAAGCCCGGCCCCGCTGGCGCCCCCAGGGCGGCCGTGGGGCAGGAGAGCCGCCATTGCCGGAGCGTCTGTGCGGGCCCGGCAGCGGCGGCAGCAGCGGCCGGAGCCCGGTGAGGCGGCGGCGGAGCTCGGAGGCGGCCCCGGCCATCGCAGGTGGGAGCCGCGCTCGGTTCTGCGGGGGCTCGGGGCTCGCTGCGGGCCCGGGAGGTTGTGTAATAAATGGAATTGATTCGTGCTGACTAAATTGTAACTATTTGGAAAGTTATTATCAGAAGCAACCAAAAGAATCAGTGTTATAAGGCAGATGTACCCCTTTGCAGATGTTACATGTTAAAATTGAGGTACAGGATGTAGTTTAGAAGATAAATGGTGTCTCAAGACCAAAACGGCCTTGAGATGGACAAAATTAGAACGACTTTAAGCATTGGGCCTAAAACCCAGTAAATATCAGACTAATGAGTAGAGTAACCTAACACAATGCTTAGTACACACACACAAACCTGTAAGGTTATCCAAAGGACAATGAGGAAGAGGAGAAGCCTTCGCCAAAAGACCCCCAAAAGAAAACTGAAGACCCCCTAACAACAAGTGAAGCATGTACCGTGATGAAAAGTGACCTAAAGTCAGCAAAATCGGAAATAGGAGAAAACATATGGGAAACATAAATGAATATGTATAAGCATACAGTATATAAGGTTAGCTTGAAGTGCTTTGTTCTGTACGTGAGGCAGGGTGGGGAACCCCCTCCGTACCCCGGGTCGGTTTTGCTTATGCCTTAACCATTTGTAACCACTGGCCAATTATATTCACACATATATATATATAAATATATATCTGAATATATCTACTAAATTTTATCTTTCTTACTAAATTGTATTCTTTTACTAAATTGTATTCTTTTATTATTTTGTATCCAATTTATTAAAGTATATTATCAATTAATTAGATTGATTATTTGGAAATTTGAAAGTCATTTATAACAATTCGATGCCAAAACCCAGGAACTCCAATCTAGGGGAATACATGGAATACATGGGAATCCCAGAGAGGAAAAACAAGCAGAAAATGATTAATTATTATTTGTTTAAATAGACAAAGAAAATGATCCGAAAATATCATTTGAATTGGCCAAAGTTTGGATCGTTTAAAGATTAGATTTGTTAAGCTTTAAATCAGTATGTAAATTCAAAAGAACCTTTTTATCAAGAAGAGAGCGACTATGCTACCCTGTAGTTTCCCGGGGTGTGGGGAAAGATAAATTCCTTACTAAAACACAAGAAAGCGAGAGTTATCTGTTGTATCCTTTACAAACTAAAAAGTAGGAAAAAAAAAAAAAAGAGGTAAAACTGTTCCTTCATCTAAAGATATTTTGCTGGAAATAGAAACAGCAGCACTACCTAAATCCCATTTAACTGAAAAGTGTGCAGTGCTGGCTGTGCCAAGTGAACTCTAACATATAACACAACTGACCATTTGTTACAACCTGGCATTAATTTGGTTTGGTTTATTATATTTAGACATTCAAAAGACAAATTCTGCCTTGCTTAGAGTCTGTGAAGCACAAACACATTTTATGAATATATAGTATCTAAATGGTGTGTTACAGTTGTGTTATGTGCATTATAAGTGTTAAAAACATGTAGCACAGGTTTTTTTCACAGAAACTTAAATTTCCGTATTTTTTAAATATGTTTGTTTTTCAATATTTTGTATAGTAAATATAAATGGTTTTGACTAAATGTTTTATTTATTTAACAGCAAAAATTTTGCTAAAAGAAGCCCCTGTTAATTAAAGTTTTATTAATAAATTTCTAACTGAAGTTGTGTAAAAAGTAACTTTTATTGTAGTTGGCACATCTCTGGAGCTTTAGTAGTTTAAATTAAAAGAAAAAAAATATAACTGACTAAGAGAGAGAGAGAGAGAGATAAGACAGTGCTGTGAAATCTGTGCCATCCTTGAAACAAGCAGAATTGAAGTGGCTCATAGGAACCTTATGAGGCCAAGGGTAGCAGTGAGACCAAACGTGTCAGTGACCAGACCCCAGGGTATAAACTTTGCTACCAAGAAGAGCGGCACCTCGGCCCTTGGCTGCAGCCCAAGGGGCCTTGAGGAAGGTAGAGAGTGAAAACTCCTGAGGATTATTTTCACTGTGTTCATTAAGATACCCTTGGCAACTGGCCAAGACCATAAAGCAGGATGGGACAGAATCCAAAAAAATAAGAAAGAAACAAGCGATATTAAAACAAGCAGCACAAAAGCAAACAATGAGCAAACAAACTATGCAAAAACAAAATCACAATAATTCTGATCCATGTGACAAATGCAAACAAATATGACAAATGCAAAAACAAGATAAAATCTGTGTTTGTGGCACATCCATATGTTAATGCTGCCTGTTACAATCACTGTAATTTTATAAAAGTATAAAAAAATCTCAGGGGAAGAATTAGACAAAATGAATAAGTAGTGTGAACAGTTGAAACAGCAGTATAGCAACTGAGATTGGCCAACCATAACTAAAATATTTTTGTAAGTTAAATGCAAGAAGTAGTTACAGAACTAAAATTATTTAAATGTTAAATTTGTGAAAGACTTAAAATAGCTAAAAAATAGCTGTGGGAAAGTGAGAGTCTAGCTCCAGACCAATTTTTAAAATGAAATCTTACTCAAACTTCCAAGACATTAAAATGACCTGGAAGATAAAGTTTGAATCATCAAATAATTAAAACAGTTTGTATCAGATAACAATACTAACACCTGGCCACCAAAAACTCCTGCTGGATATTAGAGAATGACAAAAAGAAACTAATTGTAGGATAACCATGTTGATTTGTGCTGGTATAAAAGTTCTGGAGCTAACCCTTACCAATCCATAAGTGACCTAAAATTCTATTGGGAACAACCAGGTACAACAAGTAACAAATGGAAAGCCCCTGATAGAATATATTAAATTTGTGAGTAAAGAGCATAGAGTGAATTACCTCAAAGGTGGAGAAGAACCTGTATCTTAAGAGTTACATGACCCTCCTTCTTCGAGGTCCAGGAGCAATATGTTAGGAACACCACTTTATGAAACATTAAATAACAATAAAAGAGACTTGAACCTTGACTTTCCAAAAGCAAGAAGAAACCAGAAATGAAGACAAATGGCCTGCAGAGAGATGACCCAGCCACTTGAGCTGCAGATGGATCTTAGAGATACAGAACCCAAATCTATCTATTGAATCAGTTCATAAAGCTGCAGACAGTAGTTAAAGTTGTTTCAAACCACACCTCTACTGCCCTAAAGCTGCTGGCCAAGCAACATTCACAAATGTGAACATTTGTTTATGAAAACAGAATTGCCCTGGAGTATTTGTTAGCTGAAGAAGGGGGAGTTTGTAGAAAGTTTAACAAATCTGAGTGTTGTACAAAGATAAATGATTATAGAAAAGCCATCACAAAAATTGCTAAAGATATATATACCAGTTCAAAAATAGAATTTTATTTTGAAGACTGATTAGTGAGATAACCTTTTTAGAAGTACTTAGTGGAATAAGTTAAAATATATGGCATAGTGTTTTATATTAAGATTATTGTTTCTATTTTGTATAATTTCATGCCTTATTAGACTAATCCATTCAGTAATTCAAGGAATACTGAACGAAAAGAAACTATAATAGCTCAAAAAAAAGTTAACTAAATTTGAAAGAGAGTGCAAAAAGCTTGATACAGCATGAAAAATGTTAAAAAATTAGAAATGAAAATAAAGTAAATGCAAGAAATGAAATTATTGAGAAGATAAAAAAATAAGATTCAAGTTTATGTTTTTTTTAAAAAAAGGCATGAATAAATGTAATCAAAAGGAGAAATGGGGTATTAAAATAAATGGAATTGATTCGTGCTGACTAAATTGTAACTATTTGGAAAGTTATTATTAGAAGCAACCAAAAGAATCAGTGTTACAAGGCAGATGTACCCCTTTGCAGATGTTACATGTTAAAATTTAGGTACAGGAGGTAGTTTAGAAGATAAGTGATGTCTCAAGACCAAAACGTCCTTGAGATGGACAAAATTAGAACACCTTTAGGCATTGGGCCTAAAAATCAGTAAATATCAGACTAATTAGTAGAGTAACATAACACAATGCTTAGTACGCACACACAAACCTGTAAGGTTATCCGAAGGACAATGAGGAAGAGGAGAAGCCTTCACCAAAAGACCCCCAAAAGAAGACTGAAGACCCCCTAACAACAAGTGAAGCATGTGCCGTGAAGAAAAGTGACCTAAAGTCAGAAAAATTTGAAATAGGAGGAAATTTACAGGAAGCATTAATGAATATGTATAAGCATACACTATATCAGTTTAGCTTGAAGTGCTTTGCTCTGTACATGAGGCAGGGTGAGGAACCCGTACCCCGGTCGGTTTTGCTTATGCTTTAATCATACTTAATTACTGGCAAATTATAGATCTAAATTGTAATTTTTTGCTAAATGATATTCTTTTACTAAACTGTATTCTTTTATTATATCAAATTACTATTCAATTTACTAAATTGTATTCATTTTTAATTAAACTGCCATTAACCCAAGGGACCTAGTTGTCAAAATTGTAATTTCTTTTATAACAACCGGTGAGGCGGCGGCGGAGCTCGGAGGCGGCCCCGGCCATCGCAGGTGGGAGCCGCGCTCGGTTCTGCGGGGGCTCGGGGCTCGCTGCGGGCCCGGGAGGGGGCGGCAGGGGGCTGTGGCGGGTGGCTTGTGCCGTGGCCGGCCCGTGTTGGCCCTGGGCTGAGGGCGCTGCGGGAGCGGCTGCCCGCGGTCTCCTTGCCGCTGGGGCCTCGGCAGGAGGCGGTGGCGGAGCAGCGCTGGCTCGTCCCGCTTCGTGTCGGGAGGCCGGAGGTGGCTGCGCTGTGCCCGGGACGCTGCGCTGGGGCCGCCTCCGAGCTCCGCCGCCGCCTCACCGGGCTCCGGCCGCTGCTGCCGCCGCTGCCGGGCCCGCACAGACGCTCCGGCAATGGCGGCTCTCCTGCCCCACGGCCGCCCTGGGGGCGCCAGCGGGGCCGGGCTTGTCCCCGCTCTGCCCAATCAGCGCGCGCCAGAGCCACGAGTGACGGCAGAAGCAGCCAATGGCAGCCAGCGGCGGGCTCTGCACACGGCACGGCCTCGCCTGCCTTGGGCTGAGCTCCGCCATTTCTCGTTAGCCTGGGCTGAGGAGCGGCCCCGGCGCTGGGCCCGGCCCGGGCAGGAGGCCAAGGAAGCGCCGCTGCGCTGAAGCGCCGGGAGCTCGGGGTGCCCGGGAGCTGAGGGCGCTGCGAGCTGGGGGTGAGTCCGGGATGGAGCAGGGCTATGCCGGAGCGAGGCCAAAACTCTGTGACTCTGCTTCCTGTCCCGGGCGGGGAGCAGAACACACAAGGAAAGGCTCGGGGGTCTGGATGAGGGTGGGGACAGTTCAATCCCTGGTCACGGGCACAGCACACCTGATTTGGGGAAATTAATCGAATTTATTATGGAACGTGTCAGAGCAAGAAAATGAGAAGTAAAGTAATTCCTCCGGAAATCCGTCTTCCCCCCAGCTGTCCCTCCTTCCCGGGCTTAACTTTCTGCCCCTCTCCGTCCCCCTCCCCGCCCAGAGGCACAGGGATGGGAGTCACAGTCAGGTCATGTCAGTGCCTCCCCCTGAGGGACAGGAATCCTTGTCCTGCTGCAGCCTGGGGTCCCTGGCAGGGGCCAGAGTCCCTCAGGAGCAGGCTGCTCCAGCGGGGATCGCCAGGGGGATCCCCGAGTCCGGCCAGGAGCCACTTCCATGGCTCTGCAGGGGCTTCCCCCGGGCTCGGGGCCTCTCTCAGGCACCCCCTGCTCCGGCCCGGCCTCATTGCCCCCCTCACCCCCCCATGCAGCGAGTGCCCGGGCTGAATCTTGGAGTTTCTGAGCTTTATTGGGCTAAATGTTGGTGTTTTGTTTTTTTGTGGGAGCTGAATCTTTCTATTTTGGGGGGATTTCAGATTTTTGGTGTTTTGGAAGTTTTTGATCAGTCTTTGTTAGCGTTCAGGAACACACATAATCACAGACTGATTATATGCAGGTGCTTTATTGAAACGCGCTGGAACTGGGGGTATCAGCAACTCAAATCTAGCTCCATCGTATTTGTCCAAAGTGCACATATTTCTGCAATTTCAGCTGTAGCAGTAATGACTATAACAACCTTACCAATATTGCTTCATTAATAAATCTTCATTATCTTTATCTATATTGCTTCATGAGAGTTAGCTCATCCTTGCATGAACATGTACGAATCTTACCTCTGGTGGGTATCTTGGAGACCCCAAGTACCAGTTCCTGTTACCGTAAACATTTCAGTTTGCTAGACCATCCCTAGTACCAAGCATTGTTGTGGCCTACCTCTGCATGATTTTAAGAAACATTTTCAGAAACATTTAACCCCATTGTAACGTATTTCCCCTCTTTGGAAGTATTTCACTTTAATAAGTGTAATGCTTTCACTATATACACTCCTTTTTCTGAGTTTATACTTGATGTTCATCTTCGAATCCACAGTTGTCGTAAGCGTTGTTACACTCTGGAGGACTTGGAGATGACAAATGCGGATGTGGATCTCTGTCCCGTGTCAGTGCCTTTATTATCTTCTGGTTCCAGGATACTCTTTTCTTTATCTCTCCTTTCACAACTGCATAGATTAACCAGATTGTTAAGAACACAATTAGTAGGATTATCAGACTCTCAAGAATAGATTTGATCCAGGAGCTCACATTCCATCCCAACCCTTAAAAAATTGTATGTACCCAACTTGTGGTCAGATCTTCCTGCTCTTTCTGTGCTTCATGTTCTATGGGTTTTAATGGATTAATGTTGTGTTCTACATCTGCAGTTCCATTTGGGATGTGGATGCAGCAGTGATCAATTTGTCCTTTTAGGTACCTGCATACTCCGTGTTCTTTCAACAATAACATATCTAAAGCCAATGTGTTTTGCAGGGTCATTTTAGTCGTGGCTTGTAATTGTACATTTAGCTCTCTAAATCCCTCTTTGGTAACTCTTGCCAATCTTTCTACCTGACCTGTAAGTTTGTACAACATATTTCTATTATTATAATTTGCTATTGGACCAAACAAGGATTCCAGAGCCCACTCAAATTTTACACTACTGGAGGGTTCCTGCCATCTTTCTTCATCTTCAGCTTTGTTTTCCTGAACTTCTCATCTCATCCTTATTTGCAGAAGTTCATGTTCTCCCTTGGATGGGGACCTTTTCCAAATTGGGCATAAGGTGGGGAGGCCTAAAGTAATCTCTTTTACTTTTTCACCTCCAGGCAAATGTGTTGTCCAGGTGCCATCGCTTGCTGCCCATCCAAATTGGCCTGGACTCTGAATTGTACTTGTGCTCCATATTACCTTTTGGATCTCTTGTCCTATCTTGTCATTTATTTCACCTTGTTTATGTTTGATTCCTCTGCAGGCACATCCAATTTGCAGAGCTACTACTAGTGGTGGCATTTGTTTTATTTCTTCATCATCAGAAGTACAGTCCTAAGTTTTGTTCCATACCCACCAATTGACTTTGTCTGCCTCCATTCTACTACTGGTTGCAGTGTTCCATACCCCTGGATCTGTTTCATTTTCAGAGCCTTCCCACTTAATGCACCAAGGGCTATCTGCCATAGATTGGAATTTCTGAAGCACACTCATTGACCATGCAGTGTCCCAAGCTTCAGCCCGATCTTCTCCTTCCTGTCCTTCACACTTCCACTTCAACACAGGAATCTTTTCTTTAATAACTTTTGCTACCTTTTCATAACACCATCCATAATTCCCTAATCCCCCATCCCAGCCTAGTTTTGGTTCATACTTTCCTCCATTTTCATGACAATCCCATCTAGATGAATACTTTGGCTTCACAGCATTTTCAAACACTGTCTTATTTTGGTACTCGTAATCTATTTGCAATTCACAGCTCACATTTTCATTTTTATTCTTTTGTATTTCAGATAATTTTGATGTTATAATTCCCCGATTTATTGCGTCTCCTGCTGCCTTTGGTATTGGCAGACAGGCAGTTATTTTGCTGCTGTTTAGCACATTGGCAAAATCTTTAATTAATCTAATCATCCCATTTTCTGCCTGAATAGGATTAGAGACTTTTATCACTTGTGTTTCTGGCTGCACCCCCACATCCCTCTTCATTCTAAAATGAAGAGTTGTCAGCTGATCCTTTTGCATTTCACATCCCAAGGTAACATTGATTCCAACTGATGGCAGTGAAGGCCATGAAATAATCACCATTACAGTCACCAGCAACCTAGACATTTGAAACAATCAAACCCGCTTTATCTGCAGCTTTGTTGGCCCTACAGTTTGTGCAGTCCACAGTGCAGGGGAAACCTTCTTCACCCTGGTGTAATGTATGCAGGGATCCAGTCCAGCTCCTTTGACTGCTGTCAAGGTAGTTAACAGTACCTGATAGGGTCCATTCCACCTTTCTTTTAATGGTTCTTCGTTCCAGCTTTTAACGTACACTTCATCTCCCGGGGGGATGTCATGAACTGGATTCTCAAGAGTCAGCGGCCTGTTCCACACAAGGGTGCTCCGAAGTCGAGCTCGAGCTTTTCCAAGAGACAGAACATAATTCTACACCTCTTGCTTCCCTGTAACATGTACATTTGGATTAGGTTCAGGGGATTCATATGGTTTCCCATCCAATATCTCATAAGGACTGACTGACATCCCGCTTCTAGGCTTTATCCAAATCCTCAGCAGTGCTATTGGTAAAGCTTGTGGCTGCTGCAATTTAGCCTCTTGGCATATTTTGCTGATTTACCTCTTCAATGTCTGATTCATCCTCTCTACCTGTCCACTGGATTGGGGTCTCCATGGTGTATGGAGATGCCAAGCTATTCCCAGCAACCTACTCACCTCCCTCACTACTGTGGCTGTGAAATGTGGGCCCCTATCTGATGATATTCCTAGAGGCACCCCAAATCTTGGAATGATTTCTTGCAGTAACCACTTGACTGTCTCCTTTGCTTGATTTGTGCAACAGGGAAGAGCTTCTGGCCATCCTGAAAATGTGTCAAGCCCTACCAATAGATATTTGTATCCTCGAGTTCTTGGTAATTCTACAAAATCTACTTGCCAATAATCTCCTGGTTTTCCCTAATTGTGCCTGTCGTCTAGCCACTGGATTGTTCTTTAAGCAAATTTCACATTTTGACATTACTGATTTTGGATTTTTAACATCCATACTGAAATTAAATTTTGTTTTATCAATTTAATCAGTGCCTCTGCACTCCAATGACATTCATTATGTTTAATTTGTAGAATTTCCCTCATTATCAAGGTGGATACCACTACTTGTCCCTGTGTAGTCACATACCACCCTTCTGAATTCTTCTGTGCATTCAGTGAGCGTCCCAATTTCTCATCCTCTATTGAATATTTTGGTTCTGGGGGTAAATTGAATTGAGATACATTAGTTTTTAAAGGTATCAATGCTAATGTAGTTTGCGCTTCTCGAGCAGCTTGTCGGGCTGTCCAGTCTGCTTTCTGATTTCCCTCATGAATTTTGGAGCTTCCTGATTGGTGAGCTTTGCAGTGCATGATTGCTACTTGCTTGGGCTTTTGTACTGCTTTTATTAATTGCAGGACTGCATCTTGATGTTTAATGTGTGTGCCTTGAGAAGACAGCAGTCCTCTTTCTTTCCCCAGTGCCCCGTGTACATGCACAACTCCAAAAGCATACTTTGAGCCAGTCCATATGTTTACCCTTTTCCCTTCACTTAATTCTAGTGTTCTGAATAAAGCAACCAGTTCTGCCCTCTGGGCAGATGTATTTGGTGATAATGCTTTTTTCTCCACTATTGTACTGACTGTTGTTGCCTGGGGTTCCCAGAGCATCTTCCTCTCTGCCTCCTTCTCCTCCATTTGTCTTTTGCTTGGGCATGAGAAGTCTGGTTTGGGGGAAAAAAACAAGGGGTGACCACCTAGGATTCAGGGTTCCTCCTGCCCAAGTCCATCTCTAGAAGTCATCAGGTGTCTTGTGTCCATGAAAATCTCCAAAGCATCAGGACTGAGAGGAAAAAATCCCTCCCTGAGGTTCCCCTTCTGTGGGGTCCCCACTTTGGTGTCCCAGGGCTTCCCCCTGTGCAGGCTCATCCCTTCTCCGGGCTGCCCCTTCTCCAGGCTCCCCTCACTCCCGGCTCTCGGGGTCCCCCCTCTCCAGGCCCCCATTTCAGGCTCCGGGACTCCCGGGGCTCCCCCCTTTTCGCTGCTCCCCTCCCCCTGCCGGTACCGGGCATCTCAGGTCAGCTTTGGAGTCCTGCAAGATCCAAACATCGCTCGGCCCGGCCCCAGAAAAAGGAACAGGGGTCCCCAAAGATACTTGGAGTGAGCTCCAAATATCCCTTCCCCTTCAAACAAATCCTGCCAGAACGGCTTAAGACCTTCGGGGCGAGGTTCCCGTCCCCGGTGAGCTGCGGGATGCGGGGCCCGATGCTCCCGGCGCGAAGGGGCTGCAGATCCAGAGAGCGATGGACGCACGTGGGGCCTCCTCTGCTGCTCCTCTTGCAGTTCCTGCTCCTCCTCTACCCCTCCTCTTCCTCCCGCTCCTCCTCCTCCTCCTTCCCCTCCTCCTGCATCTCTCGGCTGCTGGCGAGGAGCTCTGGGGTGAGCGGAGCGGGGCCGGGAGGCGGTGGGAAAGGGCTGGGAGAGGGGGATGAGGGGAGCTGGGAGAGGGGGAGAGGGGTTCTCAAGGAGGGGCTGCCAGTTAAGGCCAGGAGCCCCAAATGGCCTCCGTGTCCTGGCAGACCCTGGCGGCGCTGTGGGGGCCGGGCCGTGCCCCAGTGCCGGCTCAGGGGGTGCTCCAGGCTGACGTGCTCCACCTGGCAGCTGGAGCTGAGCCCGCATTGCCGGGGGCGGTTTCCAGCAGCACCAGGAGCTGCTGGCTCCAGTCCCCGCTGGGGAGCACGGCAGTGGCCAGCACGTGGCCCGAGAGCTGCTGCTGGCCCTGGGAGCAGCTCAGCTGGATGTGGGCAGGGGAGAAATCCATCAGGGAGCAGAGCAGGCGGCCGGGGCCGGGCTGGGAGCTCGAGGGCACCAGCGAGATGGACACGCTGGGATGGGCAGGGGGCTTGGGGACCCCCCAATGCGGATCTTCCTCCCCACAAGCCGCAGGGAATCGCTCCAGGGATCGAGTGCTGCGGGACTGGGAACCACATTTCTTTCATCCCAAGCCCACCTTTCCGTCTCCTCTCTCCCCCTTTCTCATCCTTCCCCCAGTCCATTGACCCCTCTCAATGCAATTTGGGTTTCCCAGCACCTTCCCCCACACTTTGGGGGTTTCAGCCCTCTCTTTTTCCTACTCTTCTTCCACATCCCTTCCTCCAATCTCTAACCCCCTCCCCCGTGCTCAGATTTGGGGGTTCCAAGACCCCCTGCTCAGTCTGTGGGTCCCATCCCCCCTTTCACTCAATATGGGGAGATCCTAGCAGATTTTTTTCTGGGAGGAATCCCTGAGTTACGGGATTTTTGGTGTGTAGGTTTGAAGGGGGACAGCTCTGTCTGGCATTTCTTTAACCCATGGTCTGCTGGGGAAGCACAAAAACGTTTCCCATTTCCATCCTTTCCTCATTTGGACTGGTTCATGAGCTGCTTTCTTGTTTCCTTTGGTATCTGTTCTCATCTATTTGTCAACAGCAGTTTGAATCATTTACTTTTCCACAAATTCTGCCTCCTTCTGCTAATAGATAATGTGATCCCATCCCATGGTGAAATGTTGTGTTCCTCATCTGAGTGGATTGGCTGGGAGGAAGGTCAGGAGCTGGAGCTGTGTGGTTGGTTATTATTTCAATGGCATCCTGTAATCTAATTATCCCATTGAAATGATAAATGGTTTCTCTGGTATCTGATATCAATTTGTTTGGGTTCCAGGGTCTGGTCCATGGTGTTGCAGGATTTGTTCTGGTGGCCATTCATCTTTTCCCCATTTTTGGGTGCTCCCTCCAGCCAGGGCTGCATCAGTTGTCAGCTTTTCTCTCATTAAATCATCACATACTTGGATTCCCAACTGATTTCCCTGAACTTGTGGTAGCAAATAAACCCCAGTGGTCTGATACACTCTATATAACATAGACAGTGACAGCACATGTTGGAATGGGGACAGGGATGATTCTCCCCACTTGGTTTAGTGAAGTTTTCACAACATTCCCTATTTTCTGTTTTCCTTTGCATCTTAACCAATTCCTCTAGCAGAGTCAGATATCCTCACAATGGGCTCTGCCTTTAGCTGTGCAAATTCCATCTGTGCAAGCAGGCAGAGCTTGGGCTGAGGGGCAGAGAGAATCAGCCCAATTCCTCCTGCAGGCAGGAAGCCCCTGGGCCATTGTGCAGGCTTTGGGCCATCAGTGTTAATTTGCATTTCTAAAGCTCCTCTCCTGGCTGCCTGGAACAAAGCTTCTCTTCCCAGGAGGCCATGGGATGACTCACATGTGGCCACTCCAAAAGTGACATTTTTGAAGAAAAAAATACTATACTATCTCTTTACAAGTTAAGGGGGTCACCTTTAAAGCTCTTAGTTTTTAAAACTGAGGCATAAAGGTGAACATTCAAAAATGCATACCAAAATCTTGCCATCATAACAGCCACGCACACACATTCCCAAAAATATCCAAAGCAATCAAGATTTTTTCTACTTCTTGCCCTAAGTCTAAAAACTGATTCTCCCAACCCTGGCCCAGCACTACCAGTCTGAGTAACAATATAGAAGTAGGATTATTAAAGAAAAGCATAATAATGGTGTAGTCTTGTCACCAAAACTGCGAGATGAATAAAAACTCTCCAACAATATAAAATCAAGGCATGACTTGAGTCTGGCCAGAATGTGCAACAGAAATCATTAATTCCTCACCTTGGCTGGGTGTGCAGAGAAAATCATTCCAAGACATGTGAATTTAATAGATGTTTCCTAAACTATATACAGTCTGAACCCATAGAAATCCCTTGGTTTAATGTTCATTGGTTTGAAGGTGTGGAGTTGTTAGGATTTGGTTTCCTGTTGCAGCCGGATTTCTGTGCCTGTGATGTGAATTAGGTGGGCACTCCTGGATTTCCTGCTCAGCCTTTTCCAGACCAGGTGTCTCCAGCTGTGCCTGGGGCAGTGTCTGGGGGAGATGTTGGTTGATGTTTGCTGCTGGGTGTTGATGTTTTGTTGATGGTCGTTATCTTGGTGGGAATCTTTTGGGCTATTCCCAGTCTATTGAGATGTTAAACACATCTCTGCTGAGTGGTGGAACATCCCTTAAAATAAACATTTAAAATTCCTTTCCCCAAGGCAAAGGCAAACCTAGTGTGACCAGAGAAATAAGATTTTAAGCTATTTTAAAGTTGGTCTATTTTGGCTACAGCTAATCCCAGGCAGGGCAGAGTGTGAGTGGAATTGAGAGGCAGAGTGGAATTGTCCCGGTGCCTTCCCCAGCAGCTGTGGCGAGGGCAGGCACAGAAAGGGCTGAAGCTGCAAGAGTGAGAGCAAGGATTGTCCCGCAGTGGCTGGAGATGGCAAAGGAGGGTGGCCAGGCCGAGGATTTGAGCAGAGGATCTGTGGGCAGGCCCAGGGGCTTCCCCCGCTGGGGAGCCCTGGCTGCTGCTGCGTTGCCTTCAGTGCAGGCTCAGTGGTGGCCTGTTTAATATTCCCTTCCAATTCAGATTTCTGAGTCTGGAAGAGCCATGGCTGGGGCATCAATCATTTTATTTTTTCATTTTGTTGCGTTTTGTTCTCTTTCTTATGTGCACTCCATAACATTGAGACTACCTGGGAGTAAAAAATTCACTCAAGGTTCTGTCTGGAAGACAGAATCCTCAATCAAGCTCCTGCAATTCCCTGTTAATTGTAAGAAGTTTACCAGCTCCATTTTAGTCCAGGGAAACATTATTTCTGAGATTCCTTGAACCCTGTCACGGTCAATACAAGACAAAACTTCAGTCAAAATAGGTCTCAAATATTTAACCATTTTCTCTACCATTTGCTCTTCCTTTTTTTTCAGATACTCAAAGCTGCTTTTTTGCCTGAAAATGAAGCCATTTCACAGAGGCTTCCTCTACCTCTTCTCCTTGTCCTCCTGACTGGATCAAGTCATCCACAACCTGCATTAAGCCAGTCCCTGGGTGTGAGGTCAATTCCTTTGATATTTCCTGCAAGGCTTGCCCCAATCAGGCCGGTGCTTCCGTGCATCCCTGCAGAAGGACCGTCCATGTCTTGAGCATTTTCCCTTCTACCTCTTGTTGCCAGCCCAAGGCAGAATTGTGTTTGCATCCTCTGGGAGTGGGCAGATCCCCAGAAAGCATCATTTGCATCAAGTTGTGAATGGCAGCAGTGTGAGGAGGGCACCTGGTTGAGGATGGTGTAAGGATCTGAGAGTGTGGGGTGCCTCGGTTTCATCATCTCATTTCTTCTTCTTGGGTCCTGCAGCATTCTGTGGATTCCATTGGATTTCTTGTTTGGCAGGATAGGAGCATTCTAGGGAGCCATCCCTGGCTCCCCAAGCCGTGCCTTGAGCAGGACTCCCAGACAGGCTGTGAGCCCTTCCTTCCCTCCCTTGGAACAGGGGATTGCTTTTTGACACCTCTTGTCCTGGTTGCTTCAGGGAAATTTGGAGAGGCTCCATATCTAATTTTGCCAATTTCCCTGGGGCTGCCCACACTTGTGGGTTCACTTCAGCCGTGGCTCTGCCAGACATTTGACACAGAGGTACAACAGAACCAGCCTCTGTATCACCTTTTGCAACATTAATTTGCATTCCCAGTGTAGCCATCAAATCCCTTCCCAGTAAATTACAATCACAATTGTGAGCAAATAAAAATTCCTGCATTTCACACCCATCCCCCACATTGGTTAATAGTGGCTGAATAAAACACTTCCACTCATCTTTCCCATTTAGTCCCTTAATTATTTAAATATTCCCTAACACCTTTAGGTGTAAGTTTCAGAGTGGATGGAGAGGCCCCTGTGTCCATCAGGAAAGGTCTCCTCTGGATCCAGAGCCACCCTGGATGTTCCCAAGGGCTCCATTGTGGTGGGTCCCTGGTGGAATGGGAGCTGTGCCAGCGCTAAGAATCCGTGTCCATCAAGGGCTGGACTTGCTGGTGCTGAGGGTGCTCCTGTCTGTGCTTGCAGTGTCCTTGTGCCCTGCAGCTGGAAGGCTGATTCCTTGCCAGGGGCTGTTTGGGTGGGCTGTCCCCTGGCCAGGAGGGCAATGCCTGTGCCAGGTGCTTGTGGCCGAGGGTGTCCCCTGGGTGCTGGGGCCCCCTTGGGCCCTGGGCTTGATCCCTCAGGGGCTGTAGGAACTGTGCCATGGCCTTTGCCTTCAGCTTGGCCTTTTGCTCATCCCTTGCTGCATTCAGCTGCTGAGCCTTTGGGAGCAAGTGCTGCAGGGGCTTCTTGTGGCCCTGCTGCAGCCCCCCTCAGTGCGTGTGGGTGCTCATCGTGTGGCAGCTGCTGAGCTTTCTGCAAAATCCTTCCTTTCTCCGGGGACCCACCAGAAAATGCTTAAAAGATCATGTGGATCCTTGCAGGTGTAATCCCCATTTCTGAGCTGTTCCTTCCTGGTGCTGGCTGTGCTGAGGCTCCCCTCCCCAGCCCGTATCCCAGAGCCGGTCCCTGTCCTGCCGCAGTGTCCAAAGGCGGCCCCCCCGGCGGGCAGGGCCGGCAGCTCCACGGGGCCGGGCAGCGGCCGGGGCGTCCCGCAGCCTCCTGGGGGCCGGGGGCCACTGCCGGCCCTGCCCGGGGGGTGCTGGGGTCAGGCAGCGCCCGGCGCTGAGCCCCGGCTGCCCCACAGCCCCGGCCCGGCCCCACAGCTCCCCACAGGCCCCCAGCCCGTGCTCCCGGTGCCGCAGCTCTGCGCCCGCTCCTGCCGCTCCCAGCTCAGGGAAACCCCCTGAAATCCTGACCTCCTTCTTTTCCTGTCCTGGAAAACTGGGATACAAAACATCTGATGATAAGAGCCTACTGAAAAACATCCCAATCCTCAGTGGTTTTCTCTTCCTCTTCTTTTCCATCATCTTTTTTCTTACCCCATAGATTCCTCCTGCTGCTTCTTGCTTTAAGCACATTGCTGCACACTCTCCCTCAGCCAATCCCTTCCCAGCACACCAACACCATCCATCTCCTGTTGTCCAAATCCCTTCTGGACTTCCCTTATTGCCCCCCTGGGTGTCCATGTCCTTAATTCCCTCTGGGAGAATGTGCAAACGACCTCCACATGCTCCCAAGGGACCCTTGAGAGATATTTTGGGATCCTCATTCCTTTTGCTGGGACCCCATTGTGGCTTTCCCTTTTGTCCTCTCCCTGGGTGCCCTGCCATGTTTACTTCCCGAAGATCCCACTGTAGTCACTGCTGAGATTTTCAGTGCTCTCTCCCTGCCGACTCTTGAGAGCCCCCCTGATCCGTCCCTCGTCTGTCTCCTGCTCACTCTCGGGTACCCAATCAATCCCCGGTGCCGCTGCCAGCCGAGGGAGCCGATCCCCCAAACTGGGTGAGGCACCTTCAGCTGCACTCAGTGCCCGCCGGCCCGGACGGTGGAAGGAATTGCGGAGGAGCCCCAAGGTGTGTGGAAAAATTGACATCCCCAGAGGTTTCTGTCCACAAGGAAGACAGAGGAGTCCTGTAAAAGTAATTTCATTCATAAAAAAGGGTTGAGGCCATGGGACATTTCTAATGAGATTTCTCCAGTTGTTGGAGGACACAGCCTCCTTTTCATCCTAATTTTCTTGGTCACATCTCCCTCTCCCTTTCCCCATTGGCTGAAGTACTGGAGAGGTACAGACTTCCCAATGCACCTCCTACATACCCCCTTTAATATGCACCCCACTTTTGTATAGGTAACAATATTGATGGCTGTGTTAAGTCTTTGTTGTTCTTCTGGAAGTTGATGAATTTAGCAGGACCTTGGCTGAGCAGCAGTCTGTGTCATCAATTAATAACATTTTGTGCAGCTGATGGCTCCTCCTGTCACTTCCTTATGTCCACGTCCCTGGCCCCATGTCCAGTGAGGTTGACGGGATCAGTTTGTAAAGAGCCTTTGTTGTTGTTCCTTTGCTGGGGTTCCCCCGTTTTGGGGCCATCCCCCCTGGAGCAGGGTGTCCCCCCTTGGTGCAGGCGCAGGGCTCAGGCAGGGCTGAGGCAATCAGAGCGCGCGGCGCTGATGACTCATCAGTGTCCAGGCAGAGCCGCAGCTGCCAGCGTTCCCCAGCTGGAGCCCAGCTGCGCCCCTCCCCCCCGGGCCTTGGCGCCCCCCTTGAGGGGAATTTGGGGAGGTGGGAGGGGGGGAGCGCCAAGGCCGGGCCCCCCCGCGCTGTGGTGGCGGGAGCGGCTGCAGTGGGGAGCGAGTGCGGGCGGAAGCGGCCGAGAGCCCAGCGCTGCCCCAGGCCGAGCTGGCCCAGCTCCATCCGTGCCCCTGCGGTGGGATGCTGTCGTGGTTTTGAACCAGTAATTAACAAAAAGGGGAAAAAAGAATTATTTATTTCTTGCTGTGAGATATGGATTAAAACAAGAGCAAACTAGGCATAAAATTTAAAAGGAATAAAGAAAGTTTATTGACAAACTACAAAAATAAGAACACCAGAATAAACTTTTAGAAAACCCTTTTCATTTCTCACTGCCCACCATTCTTTTGTTCACATGACAACAGAGACAAAAACTTTATAATTTTGATGGTTTAAACAATCTCAATTCTTTCTACAGTCTTTCCATCAGTTTCTGTAAAGAAACAGAAGTTCCTTTCTGTTAATTTATGGAGTTTCTCACAAGAAAGCTATTTTTGTTATAGTTTTCTGTTTCCTTGATATCAGCTGCCCAGAGCTGCTGTTATCAAAGCCCACTCCTCCCATTCCACATCACTCTGAAATGTGTTATGGGTCATGATGTTTAGGGATAGTATTTTTAAGGATAAGTTAGTCAAAGGCAAAAAGTATTCTTCATCTGTTTCTGTGAGCCTCACCAGAAAACAGTTTTCTCATTGCCTCGCAAGGCCTCAAATCTCTCAGCACTTCACTATACCACAATTACTCCACTCTTTACCCAAATTTACACTTTGAACACTCCACTCCTCCCCATACTCCATCATGAATTAAAGGAGTTCCCCTCAGGACCCCACTGTCCATCCCCATAGTTCCAACAGAAAGACACCTCAGCTCAATCAAAGCATCTTCTTAATTCTCCACCTTTCCTGATGCCCCTTTTCCTTCTTGCCACTAATAGTTTATAAAGTCTCTCTTCACGTTAATCACTCTCCCTTTCTCTCTCTGGACAAAAAGACCAATCCGCAAGTCTCATCTGGATAAGAAAGAGTTAAAATCTTGCCCAAGCTTCTGTAGATGGTTCGGTGATCTCTGCTGAACAGGAGCTGGAGCCGTCTGCGATAGAAAGTTCCTCATAGCTGCTGTAGAGAGTGTGGTCAGTGTCTCTGCTTGCTGCAGGCCCAGAGCTCCTCTCTTTCTTCACTTGGCAGTTTTCTGGTAAATTCCATCACGGCAAAACCTGCAGCCAAGCCAGGAACCGGCCTGGCCCGGCTTGGCTCGGAGCAAGCTCCCGCAGGCCCCATCTCCCGGCCGGGAGAACGGCAGGCCCAGCCCGGCCCCCGCCCGGCCACGTGGCCGGGCAGAGAGCGAGAGGCCGAAGCTCTGCCACCTTTCACAGCCAGAAAAACAAAGAGAACCACAGAGTTCTGGTTGTACACTTTAAGGTGGGGTTCACAAGTTGATTCTACTTTTCAATGGCTAAAACTGCTGTCAATTCTCAGCAATGACCGATAATTGGTCATGAGAAAAGACTCCCGGCAGTCCGCAGCAACTTTAACTTTCTTAAAGGTAAAGTAACCCCATGACAGATGCTGTGGGACTGGGGGGGAAGAGGGAGCCAGCAGTGGGTGCTGGGCCTGGGGGCAGGAGGAGAAGGGAAGGAGAAGCAGAGTTGAAGAACAAAATGGTCAAAGGCTGCACGTGGGAGGAGAAGGTTGGATTGTGAAACAAGAGAAATAGTAGGAGGAAGAGGAGTGTGAGGAACGGTAGGGCCACAGGAGGAGGAGGAGGAGCAGGAAGAGGAAGCAGGAGAAGGTTCCACCCTCCCTGTATGTGCAGTCCCAGGAGTGTTGCCCTGCAGGGGACTGGGGAGGGGGCTCCACGATTTTGATGAGGCTGAATCTTGGTGTTTCTGAACTTTATTGGGCTAAATGTTGGTGCTTTGTTTTTTTTGCAGGGGCTGAATCTTTCTATTCTGGAGGGGGTTTTGCCTGAATTTGGTGTTTGGGTAGTTTTTCATCATTGTTTTGATGTTTGGGCTGAATCTTGGTCCTTTGCTTTGTTACAGACACAAGATGCCCAATGAATTTCTGAGATGAACTTGGGCAAGGAGGAACCCTCAGCCCAAGGCGCTCCCCTCTCTTTTTTTCCTCCTAACCAGGAATTTTCCTTTCCAAACTGTGTCCAGATGGAGGAGGAGGAGGTAGAAAAGCCCTGGAGATGCCGCACAAGGAGGGGCTGCAAACCCAGCCCAGGGAGCTGCGAGGAGGAAAGATCCCCCCAGTGCCAGGAACACGGCCAGAGATCCAGCCAGAGCTCAGAGCTGGGGGAGAAGCCCCACAAGTGCTTGGAATGTGGGAAGGGCTTCAGAAAGAGCTCTACCATGCTCCTGCACCGAAGGATCCACACTGGGGAAAAGCCCTACGAGTGTGGGGAATGTGGGAGGAGCTTCAGCCGGAGCTCCAGCCTGAGGAATCACCAGGTGATCCACACTGGGAAACGACCCTATGAGTGTGGAAAATGTGGGAAGAGCTTCAGAGATGTCTCTGGCCTGATGAAACACCAGGTGATCCACACAGGGGAACGGCCCTACACCTGCTTGAAATGTGGGAAGAGCTTTGGGTGGAGCTCTACCCTGAGGGCACACCAGCGCATCCACACTGGGGAGAGGCCCTACGAGTGTCCCCAGTGTGGGAAGAGGTTTCAGCGCAGCTCCGATGTCCTCGTACACGAGCGGATTCACACAGAGGAGAAGCCCTTCCGCTGCCCTGACTGCGGGAAGGGATTCAAGCAAAACTCCAACCTCACCGTGCACCGGCGCATTCACAGTGGGGAGAGGCCCTACGAGTGTCCCCAGTGTGGGAAGAGCTTCTCAGACAGCTCTCACTTGACCCGACACCAACGGAGGCACCAGTAAGGGAAGCCCTGCGAGTGCCCCGAGTGCGGGAAGAGCTTCGTGCGCTGCTCCAGCTCCATCCCCCATGGGAGGATTGGCGTTGGATGATCCCCAGTGACCCCCATTGGGCAGAGCCCTGGTGATCCGTGGTCCTGGTGATCCGTGTTGGGAAGACACCTGGCTGGGAGGCTCCACATCTTCCTGTGTCCTTGTGGGCACCTGGATGAAAGCAAGGTGTAATAAATTATGTGTAAATAAAAATTCGTAAAGTTATAAATAAGATGTATATATGTTGAAATAATAAAAATCCAAAGATGTATACATAAAACCTTTTTCCAAACCTGGCCGGGAGTTTTGTTCTCCAAAAGCAAAGGATTGCAGCCAACACCCAGATAACGAACATTAGCTCGAAGAATAAGGCAGGACAAGAGCCATCAAGGAAACAAAAAGACTAGCTCGGAGGAGAAACCCACCCCGGACCTGACCAACGCCTCTGCAGATCGCTGTTGGGAAACAATCAAGGTCAACAAAGACGGGCCTCAGAAAAAGTATCCATCGCTAGTCCTGAGAGTTTCCCCTGTCAGACCAGTGTTGGAGATGCAATCACAGGAAACAAAAGGGAAGACTCTGCCGAGATTTCCATCGGCACCAATTCCGGATCACATCACTGCAGCCTTGATAACTCAAATTAAAATACATACAGAGTCACTTTACATATGAGGAGACTCTGTCCGGACACTGGTTAGGTCTATTTTTCCATGCCAGGAAATCCATTCACCTGACAATCAAGGACACTTGGTGAATGGAGCCTGCTTGGAATTCTAGCCTGAGGACTTAAAATCCCTATAAAACCCCAAGCCTGAGAGCGCTCAGACGTGGATTTGGGAACCCTGCACCTCCGGTGTAGACCCTGTCCACCCAGCGCTGCGCTGACCATTTTTATTGTGGTTTTTTTCTCTCATTGTTATTCTTTGTTGTTTATTAATAAATTTCTCTTTTTGATTTTATCCCAAATTTGCCTTTGCATTTATAACAGATTGGTGCCGTGACTCGGATCAGAAAACTGTGGGAGAACCTCGCTATCCAGGTCGGGTACCCCCGCTGATTTCGGCGGCCCGGGGAGCCGAGAGCCTCCGCAGTTCGCTCCGACATCCGAACCAAATTTAGGCTGGGGTAAAAACCACAATAAAAGAGAAAACGGATCCAGAGGAGCTCGGGAAGGCACAGAGCCTTCAAGAAAAGCCACGGCTTGGTAGCTCATAAAAAGTCGACCGTGCACGAAGACATCCTCGCAAGAAAATTGCTGTAAGTATTGTGAGGTTGAGCAGGTGATTGGGCAAGCGTGTGTGAGACGTGATCTAATCACGGAGCGAGAGCGGACTCCAAAGCCGCGTTTCCATCCTCCTGCGAGGGAATTGGCCGGCCACAGAGGAAGCGATTCGGTGTGAGAAAGACTCTCTCTTCACGTTTGTAAAGCCTGGGACTAAAGGGAGTCCTGGGGGACCGATCACAAGGGGCTGAAAGGGGAAGAGGACGTCCAGTTGAGCTTGGGAATTAGTAAACCCTTTCAGCCATCGGACCTAGGAGAAGGTCCAGAGGAAAATCGAGACAGAGGACCCCGGTGCAGCTAACCGAGAGGTGAGTATTAGCAGACTTTGATTTTCCTGGAAAAAGCGGAACGAACACAACGCAGGACAGGTAAGATTTTTTGTTTAAAATATGGGGCAGAGAAAAAGTAAACTACAAAAGAAAGGCGAGGAAAAGAGTCCTTCCAAAAAAGCGAAGGAATTGTTAGACATCCCACCAGAAAGTCCCTTGGGATGGATGTTGAAATATGTTGCAGCCTGCAACCTCAGGATCTTGTCCAGGGAAGCAGCAGGGTTCTGGGGACCAGCATGAAACACCAACGAGACGGGCTCCCGTTCATGAATCCATTTATTCAGCATGAGAACAAACTCAGGTCCAGAACAGAGAGCCCCGAACAGAGGCACAGCAGGGGTTTTTGAGGGACAGAATCGAGGGTTTACACCTTTGAGGGTGGAGTTCAGGGTCAGGGACCACTAGAAACACACCAAGGGAGAACCCCCAGGGACTCAAACCCAATCAGAACTCCTGGGCCGCCCTTCACAAGGGGTTTGGGGTGGGACAATGTAACTCTTTGTCTCCCTGAGGCCGCTGCAACATCTGCTCCTTTTTTTTTTTTTTTTTTTTTTTTTTTTTTTTTTTTTCCAAATTTTAATTAGGAGCTTAAAATGTTTCCAAACATACACCTTAAAATCTCACCTCTTCCACAGAGCACCCACTTTGCTTTGTGGGACACCAATAGCTCAATAACAAAACACATTAAGCAAACAGAAAAAACAAAATTGAAAACAAACACTTAAATCTCGGACTACGCCAGGCAAATTAAACGGTGATGGTACTTAATGCAAACATAATTTTTTTTTTTTGTTCAGTCTCTTCCACTTTAGGATTCTCTGTTAGGAAGGGTGCAGCTCTTAGATCTCCTCTTACGAGGGGCAGAATTCTTCGATCTCCAGCTTCGGCTCCGGCTCCCATGTGGGCGTCGCCTCTTTAGATGATCTCGGTGAAACACTGGCTTTCGGAGCTCGGTTACAGTTTCGATTTCCCCAGAGGAGGTGTTGCCCACGATGGAGAAGGCACAGCCCCCAGGGGTGGAGCACCGAACAAAGGGATGGGGCCAAGCAGGAGTTACTGGGAGGTTCGGGAAGGTTTGGGACCGGAAAAGAAGGAGCAAGGCGGGAAACAAGGGATCCCAGACCGCGTGGCCGGCGCCATCTTGGGATGTGGGGGGTCCGGGACGGACTTTCCCGGACAGGGAACGGGGAATATGGAGAGACAGGGGGTGAAGGAGGACACGGAACGGCGGGCAGACGGCAGCAGACCCGCATCACTCTGGATGTTCTCCGTCCCTTTCCTGCCTTCAGGAAAACGGGATGGGATGGCAGAGACACCGGGGTGACGGGGAGTCGGCAGCAACCCCGAGCCATCTTAGCTTTTTTCACCCTTTGTCCTGCCCTTAGGAACAGAGGAAAGGGGAAGGTACAGGAAGGTATACACCAAAAAAGGAACTCCACAGAAAAACAGTCCACTGGAAGAGCCATACCGTCCATAATCGTCCATAATGTTAATCGTCCATAATGTTAATCGTCCATAATGTTGATATCGTCCATAATCGTCCATAATGTTGATATCGTCCATAATACGTCTCGTTGGGTGATGTTAGGTGCTTGTCCCAGCGTCTGGTCTCGGCTCCCACACCTCCGTAATCCCTTTTCTTCCCCCATGCCCGAGGCACTCCCAACCCAGTCTCCCTGCCAGGTAATCTCGAGTCCTCCGTTCCAAGGCGGGGGTCTCGCCGGCTCTCAAGCCATCAGCCGGAGACTTACGAGGTGTCCATGGAGCCGGGTCCTGCTGTTCTCCTGGTGCTTCACTGGATGCCCGCATTCTCTCACCATTTGTTGCAGTCTGCAACCTCAGGATCTCGTCCAGAGAAGCAGCAGGGTTCTGGGGACCAGCATGAAACACCAACGAGACGGGCTCCCGTTCATGAAACCATTTATTCAGCATGAGAACAAACTCAGGTCCAGAACAGAGAGCCCTGAACAGAGGCACAGCAGGGGTTTTTGAGGGACAGAACCGAGGGTTTACACCTTTGAGGGTGGAGTTCAGGGTCAGGGACCATTAGAAACACAGCAAGGGAGAACCCCCCAGGGACTCAAACCCAATCAGAACTCCTGGGCCGCCCTTCACAAGGGGTTTGGGGTGGGACAATGTAACTCTTTGTCTCCCTGAGGCCGCTGCAACAGGCCTCCTTCTGTGGTTTGCCCCAGGTAAATGGCTGCATCTTCTGGGCTTCATACAGGGGCTCTGCAATTAGTCCATAGTCCATGATCCACAGGTGGTACCACTCTGTCATCCCAAGGAAAACTCACAGCTCATGCAGGTTCTGGGATTCTGGAATGGCACAAATAGCTTGAATACGATTAGTACCCAGCTTAGATTGCCCTTGTGAGATTTCACATCCCAGCTAAATCACAGTCTACTGGGCAATTTGTGCCTTTTCCTTAGACACCTTATATCCTCCCATTCCTAGTTGATTTAAAATTTCAATTGTTACCTTTATGCAGGTTGTTTTCTCTTCTGTAGCTGTCAGTATTTCATCAGCATACTGTAACAGCAGGTATTGTTCACTTGGTACTTGCCCATTCTCAGTCCAGATCTCCAGCTCCTTCACCAGCTGGCTTCCAAATAGGGTTGGACTGTTCTTGTATCCTTGTGGGAGTCGTGTTCAGGTGAGCTGGGTTTTCCTTCCATTGTCAGGATTTTCCCATTCAAAGGCAAACAGTTTCCTACTTTCTTTTTCAAGGGGTATGCAGAAAAAGGCATCTTTTAAATCACTTACAGTAAACCATTTCTATTTCTCTTTTACAGATGTCAACAATGTGTAAGGATTAGCTACCACTGGGTAAATATCTTTAGTTATTTCATTTATTTCTCTCAAATCCTGTACTAGTCTGTACTCACCATTTGGTTTCTTCACTGGAAATATTGGTGTATTCAATTCTGATTCACATTCTTCTAAAATTTGGTACTTCAAAAATTTTTCAATAATCTTTACTATTCCTTGCTGTGCTTCTGGCTTTTTGGGATATTATTTAACCTGTACAGCTTTTGCTCCTTCTTTTCATTCTCCATGTACTGGTTGTGCCAACTTAGATTTTCCTGGCATGTCTGTTTCCCATACAGAGGGAATTACTGCATCCTCTATTTCCCGAGGGATAGTAGGGACTGGATTTTCTTTTATCATTAAGATTTGTCCTGTCTTTGATTCAGGTATTTTCATGAAAAGCTCCCCATTTTCAAAAGTTATCACTGCATCAAGTTTTGCTAATAAATCTCGTCCTCAAAGTGGAATTGGACACTCAGGCATATCTAAAAATTCATGTGTTAACACTTTGTTTCCAAAGCACAAATCCAGGGGTTGCAGGAATGGTCGATTCTCCTCCTTCCCTGTGGCTCCAACTATTGTTGCTGTTTTGTCTCCAGTTTGCCCTTTTAGATCATTTAGCACAGAATATGTAGCCCCCGTATCCACCAGAAATTTTACTTCTTTATCTCCCAATTGTATAGTTACTAAAGGTTCTTGTATTGGTTTTTGTTCTGATTCTAGTCAGCTGCTGTACTCCCCCAGCACCATTAATTTGGAAGCATCTTGATTCTGATTGAACTGATTGCCCTGGTTAAACCGATTTGGGCATTCATTTTTCCAGTGCCCCTCTTGTCTACAATAATCACATTGATTTAACCCCAATCTTGGCAAAACCCATCCCCCTCGTCCTCTGCCAAGTCCGCCCCTCCCCAGTCCACGACCACCTCTGCCGCATCCTCTGAAACCTGGATTCTCTCTTCCTTGGATCACTGCCAAAAGATTTTGCTGCTGCTTTTTACTAGCTTCCTTTTCCCTGTTATTGTATACTTTCCAAGCCACTTCAAGTAATTTATTCAAATTCCTTGAATCTTCATCCTTCTAACTTCTGCAATTTTCTCCTAATATCATCCTGCAACTGCCCAAGAAAAATGAACACAAGCTGAACATTCGCTTGTTCTGTTTCTAGTTGAAGACCTGTGTACTTTCTTGCTGCCTCCTTAAGCCTTTCCAAAAATGCAGCAGGGGATTCTTTCTTTTCCTGTCTTACCTCATACAATTTAGACCAATTCATAGCCTTAGGTACAGCATTCCAAACCCCTGTCTGGAGCCACTCTTGATATCTCTTCAGCCTCCGCATGTCCCCAAAGGCATTGGGATCCCACCCGGGATCCTCGGTTGGAAAGTTCTCATCTAAAGTCCCCATCACCACCCCAGTTCTGAGATCGTCTCTCACCTTCTCCTTGGCTGCTCTAAGCACCATCTCTTTCTCAGTAGAGTCCATTAAATTCTCCACTATTACTTGTATATCATCCCAATCTGGATTCTGAGTTTTCATAATCATTTTTACCACCCCTGCTACTTTATCAGGATTTTCTCTCTAAGTTCCAGCTGATTGTTTCCAAATTATCAGGTCTGCAGGTGAAAAAGGAACTTCCACAAACACCGGCCCTTCTACTCCTACTCCTTGTCTCAAGGGGGCAATCACAGTCCGCCTTTGTCTGCCCAAATCTTTTCCCATTCTACCCAGGACCGGAGCAAGCTGTGACCGAGTCCGATGGGATACCGGTGTCGCTGATTTATTATCATCACCCCGCTACTGCTATCTTCCTCCCCAGCATTTTTCACATTTCTTTGTATCACAGTTAGATTTGGATCATCTCCTGGAGAAGAAGGATCAGGTGAAGGCGGTAGAGGAGGATAAAGAGGGCAAGGTGAAGTGGGATTAGGCGAGATAGGGTTAGGTGAAATAGGATTGGGTGAAGTGGAGGCAGACAAAACAAAATTGGGTTCTTTTGGTTCTGCTGAAACCACTTGTAAATCAACATCCATCTCTTTCCCCTGACACAAACTTTCTTTTAATGCCAGGTGCTCTAAACAACTTTTTCCTTTTACACAAAGCTCACATTTATCACTCACACGTGCCTTAACTGCCATCAATCCACACTCAGCCTGCCATTCTGGCTTGTCTCGCAAATAGGAAAACAAATCAACGTACGGAACTTCATCCCACTTTCCCTCTGGCTTACAGAACAACATCAACTGTAAAATGGTGTTGTACTGCAAAGATCCATTTCTCGGCCACTTTTCCCCACTGTCCAGGTCATATCCTGGCCACCATGTATTACAATAATCAATCAACTTTACGTAAATCTTGCCCAAAGTTTCCCTGTTTCCAATGTGCTAATAAGCACCCCAAAGGAGAAGTACGTGGTATGGGGGTATTGCCACCTCAAATCCCTTTAAGCTTCTCCATGTTACAGTTACAATACACCACACACCACTGCTGCCCAACCTGCAACGCTTTCACACTTGTCTGACAGACGGCGCCTGGGCAATACCAGGAATTCCTCCAGCCCAACTGTGCGAAGCTTTGGCTGCGTCTTCTCGGCAGGCACCAGAGCAGAGCGAAAAGCACCTTACCTCTCTCAGAGGGACGTTGTGAGCGGCGGAGACGGTCGCGGCCAGATGGGCTTCTGGAGAATTCGTGGCTCTGTGAAGTGTTTGTTCTTCTGGAAGTTCAGGAATGTGTTGGGACTTGGTCTGATCAGCAGTCCTTGTCAATTTTCTGAAACTGGTGATTTCTCCCATTGTTTCCTTATGTACAAGTCCCTGGCCCTATCTCCAAGCAGATTCACTCATTGCCTCTGTTTTTTCTTCCTGGGTGTTCTTTGGTTTTGGGATTGCTCTCAGTGCCCTCATTCTCTGTCCTTTTGTAGCCGTTTGTGGCTCAGGAGGCCTGGCTGCCACCTGCATCCCCTTGCTCAGCTGCTGAATGAGCTGCACTCAGCAAGGTGTGGTGCATGGTAAAAAGATGAGAGTTGCTGTAGCACATGAGAGGAGAAACAGCATTTGTTTAACCCATGGTCTGCCAGGGAAGCACAAAACCGTGTCCCATTCCCATCCTTTCCACGTTTGGACAAGTACATGAGCTGCTTTGCTATTTCCTTTGTTATCTGTTTTACTACTTTTCCATTGCCATCTATCAGCCAAGAGTACTTTGAGTTACTTAACTTTTCCACAAACTCTGCCTCGATTTTCTGCTAAAAGGTAATCTGATCCCATCCCATGGTGAAATGCTGTGTTCCTCACCTGACTGGATTGGTGTGGGGGAAGGTCAGGGGCTGAAGCTGTCTGGTTGGTTATTATTTCAATGACATCCTGTAATCTAATTATGCCACTGAAATGAGAAATGTTTTCTCTGGTACCTGCTATGAATTCATCAGGGTTCCCAGGGTCTGGTCCATGGTGTTGCAGGATTTGTTCTGGTGGCTGTTCATCTTTTCCCCATTTCTGGGCGCTCCCTTCAGCCAGGGCTGCATCAATTGTCAGCTTTTCTCTCATTAAATCATTGCATACTTGGATTCCCAAGTGATTTCCCTGAACTTGTGGTAGCAAATAAACCCCAGTGGTCTGATACACCCTATATAACATAGACAGTGACAGCACATGTTGGAGTGGGGACAGGGATGATTCTCCCCACTTGTTTTAGTGAAGTTTTCACGACATAGCCTATTTTCTGTTTTCCTTTGCACCTCAACCAATTTCTGCTGCAGAGTCAGATATCCTCACAATGGGCTGTGCCTTTAGCTGTGCAAATTCCATCTGTGCAAGCAGGCAGAGCTTGGGCTGAGGGGCAGAGGGAATCAGCCCAATTCCTCCTGCAGGCAGGAAGCCCCTGGGCCATTGTGCAGGCTTTGGGCCATCAGTGTTAATTTGCATTTCTAAAGCTCCTCTCCTGGCTGCCTGGAACAAAGCTTCTCTTCCAGGGCAGCCATTTTTGGTAAAATGTGGCCACTCGAAAAGTGACATTTTTGAAGAAAATAATAATATACTATCTTTTTACAAGCTAAGGGCATCACCTTTAAAGCTCTTAGTTTTTAAAACTGAGGCATAAAGGTGAACATTGAAAAATGCATACCAAACTTTTGCCATCATAACAGCCATGCACAGACATTCCCAAAAAAATCCAAAGCAATAAAGATTTTTTCTACTTCTTGCCCTAAGTCTAAAAACTGTTTCTCCCAACCCTGGCCCAGCACTACCAGTCTAAGTAATAATATAGAAGTAGGATTATTAAGGAAAAGCATAATAATGGTGTAGTCTTGTCACCAAAAATGCGGGATGAATAAAAACTCTCCAACAATATAAAATCAAGGCATGACTTGAGTCTGGTCAGAATGTGCAACAAAAATCATTAATTCCTCACTTTGGCTGGGTGTGCAGAGAAAATCATTCCAAGACATGTGAATTTAATAGATGTTTCCTAAACTGTATACAATCTGAACCCATAGAAATCCATTGGTTTAATGTTCATTGGTTTGAAGGTGTGGAGTTGTTAGGATTTGGTTTCCTGTTGCAGCCGGATTTCTGTGCCTGTGATGTGAATTAGGTGGGCACTCCTGGATTTCCTGCTCAGCCTTTTCCAGACCAGGTGTCTCCAGTTGTGCCTGGGGCAGTGTCTGGGGTGGATGTTGGTTGATGTTTGCTGCTGGGTGTTGATGTTTTGTTGATGGTCGTTATCTTGGTTGCAATCTTTTGGGCTATTCCCAGTCTGTTGAGATGTTAATTTCATCTCTGCTGAGTGGTAGAAAAGAAACATTAAAATTCCTTTCCCCAAGGCAAAGGCAAACCTAGTGTGACCAGAGAAATAAGATTTGAAGGCATTTTAAAGTTGGTCTATTTTGGCAGCAGCTAATCCCAGGCAGGGCAGAGTGTGAGTGTAATTGAGAGGCAGAGTGGAATTGTCCCGGTGCCTTCCCCAGCAGCTGTGGCGAGGGCAGGCACAGAAAGGGCTGAAGCTGCAAGAGTGAGAGCAAGGATTGTCCCGCAGTGGCTGGAGATGGCAAAGGAGGGTGGCCAGGCCGAGGATTTGAGCAGAGGATCTGTGGGCAGGCCCAGGGGCTTCCCCCACTGGGGAGCCCTGGCTGCTGCTGCGTTGCCTTCAGTGCAGGCTCAGGGGTGGCCTGTTTAATATTCCCTTCCAGTTCAGATTTCTGAGTCTGGAAGAGCCATGGCTGGGGCATCAACCATTTTATTTTTTCATTTTGTTAAATTTTGTTCTCTTTCTTATATCCACTCCCTAACATTGAGACTATCTGGGGGAAAAGAAATCCACGCAATGTTCTGGCTAGAAGAGAGAATCCTCAATCCAGCTCCTGCAATTCCCTGTTAATTGTAAGAATTGCTGCAGCTCCTTTTTAGTTGTGGGAAATGTTATTTCTGAGATTCCCTGGACCCTCTCTAAGTCAATTCACCACAGGCCTTCAGTCAAAATAGGTCTCAAATATTTAAACATTTTCTCTTCCATTTGCACTTTTTTTCCAGATACTCAAACATGCTTTTTAGATTGAAAATGAAGCAATTTCACAGAGGCTTCCTCTACCTCTTCTTGTTTTTCTGACTGGATCAAGTCACCCACATCCTGCATTAAGCCAGTCCCTGGGGGTGAGGTCAATTCCTTTGATATTTCCTGCAAGGCTTGCCCCAATCAGGTTGGTGCTTCTGTGCATCCCTGCAGAAGGACCGTCCATGTCTTGAGCATTTTCCCTTCTACCTCTTGTTGCCAGCCCAAGGCAGAAGTCTTTTGCATCCTCTGGAAGTGGGCAGATCCTCAGAAAGCATCTTTTGCATCAAGTTGTGAATGGCAGCAGTGTGAGGAGGGCACCTGGTTGAGGATGGTGTAAGGATCTGAGAGTGTGGGGTGCCTCGGTTTCATCATCTCATTTCTTCTTCTTGGGTCCTGCAGCATTCTGTGGATTCCATTGGATTTCTTGTTTGGCAGGATAGGAGCATTCTAGGGAGCCATCCCTGGCTCCCCAAGCCGTGCCTTGAGCAGGACTCCCAGACAGGCTGTGAGCCCTTCCTTCCCTCCCTTGGAACAGGGGATTGCTTTTGGACACCTCTTGTCCTGGTTGCTTGAGGGAAATTTGGAGAGGCTCCATATCTAATTTTGCCAATTTCCCTGGGGCTGCCCACACTTGTGGGTTCACTTCAGCCGTGGCTCTGCCAGACATTTGACACAGAGAACCAGCCTCTGTATCACCTTTTGCTTTGTTAATTTGCATACCCAATTTAGCCATCAAATCCCTTCCCAGTATATTACAATCACAATTGTGAGCAAATAAAAATTCCTGCATTTCAAACCCATCCCCCACATTGATTAATAGTGGCTGAATAAAACACTCCCACTCATCTTTCCCACTTAGTCCCTTAATTATTAAAATATTCCCTAACACCTTTAGGTGTAAGATTCCGAGTGGATGGAGAGGCCCCTGTGTCCATCAGGAAAGGTCTCCTCTGGATCCAGAGCCACCCTGAATGTTCCCAAGGGCTGCAGTGTGGTGGGTCCCTGGTGGAATGGGAGCTGTGAGAGCGCTAAGAATCCGTGTCCATCAAGGGCTGGACTTGCTGGTGCTGAGGGTGCTCCTGTCTGTGCTTGCAGTGTCCTTGTGCCCTGCAGCTGGAAGGCTGATTCCTTGCCAGGGGCTGTTTGGGTGGGCTGTCCCCTGGCCAGGAGGGCAATGCCTGTGCCAGGTGCTTGTGGCCGAGGGTGTCCCCTGGGTGCTGGGGCCCCCTTGGGCCCTGGGCTTGATCCCTCAGGGGCTGTAGGAACTGTGCCATGGCCTTTGCCTTCAGCTTGGCCTTTTGCTCATCCCTTGCTGCATTCAGCTGCTGAGCCTTTGGGAGCAAGTGCTGCAGGGGCTTCTTGTGGCCCTGCTGCAGCCCCCCTCAGTGCCTGTGGGTGCTCATCGTGTGGCAGCTGCTGAGCTTTCTGCAAAATCCTTCCTTTCTGCAGGGACCCAGCACAAAACGCTTTCAAGATGATCTGGATCCTTGCAGGTGTAATCCCCATTTCTGAGCTGTTCCTTCCTGGTGCTGGCTGTGCTGAGGCTCCCCTCCCCAGCCCGTATCCCAGAGCCGGTCCCTGTCCTGCCGCAGTGTCCAAAGGCGGCCCCCCCGGCGGGCAGGGCCGGCAGCTCCACGGGGCCGGGCAGCGGCCGGGGCGTCCCGCAGCCTCCTGGGGGCCGGGGGCCACTGCCGGCCCTGCCCGGGGGGTGCTGGGGTCAGGCAGCGCCCGGCGCTGAGCCCCGGCTGCCCCACAGCCCCGGCCCGGCCCCACAGCTCCCCACAGGCCCCCAGCCCGTGCTCCCGGTGCCGCAGCTCTGCGCCCGCTCCTGCCGCTCCCAGCTCAGAGAAACCCCCTGAAATCCTGACCTCCTTCTTTTCCTGTCCTGGAAAACTGGGATACAAAACATCTGATGATAAGAGCCTACTGAAAAACATCCCAATCCTCAGTGGTTTTCTCTTCCTCTTCTTTTCCATCATCTTTTTTCTTACCCCATAGATTCCTCCTGCTGCTTCTTGCTTTAAGCACATTCCTGCACACTCCCCTTCAGCCAATCCCTTCCCAGCACACCAACCCCATCCATCCCCTGTTGTCTAAATCCCTTCTGGACTTCCCTTATTGCCCCCCTGGGTGTCCATGTCCTTAATTCCCTCTGGGAGAATGTGCAAACGACCTCCACATGCTCCCAAGGGACCCTTGAGAGATATTTTGGGATCCTCATCCCTTTTGCTGGGACCCCCTTGTGGCTTTCCCTTTTGTCCCCTCCCTGGGTGCCCTGCCGTGTTTACTTCCCGAAGATCCCACTGTAGTCACTGCTGAGATTTTCAGTGCTCTCTCCCTGCCGACTCTTGAGAGCCCCCCTGATCCGTCCCTCGTCTGTCTCCTGCTCACTCTCGGGTACCCAATCAATCCCCGGTGCCGCCGCCAGCCGAGGGAGCCGATCCCCCAAACTGGGTGAGGCACCTTCAGCTGCACTCAGTGCCCGCCGGCCCGGACGGTGGAAGGAATTGCGGAGGAGCCCCAAGGTGTGTGGAAAAATTGACATCCCCAGAGGTTTCTGTCCACAAGGAAGACAGAGGAGTCCTGTCACAGTAATTTCATTCATAAAAAAGGTAGAGGCCATGGGACAATTTCCATGGTGTCTCTCCTGTTATTGGAGGACAGCCTCCTTTTCATCTGAATTTTCTTGGCCACATCTCCCTCTCCCTTTCCCCATTGGCTGAAGTACTGGAGAGGTACAGACTTCCCAATGCACCTCCTACATACCCCCTTTAATATGCACCCCACTTTTGTATAGGTAACAATATTGATGGCTGTGTTAAGTCTTTGTCATCAATTAATAACATTTTGTGCAGCTGATGGCTCCTCCTGTCACTTCCTTATGTCCACGTCCCTGGCCCTATGTCCAGTGAGGTTGACGGGATCAGTTTGTAAAGAGCCTTTGTTGTTGTTCCTTTGCTGGGGTTCCCCCGTTTTGGGGCCATCCCCCCTGGAGCAGGGTGTCCCCCCTTGGTGCAGGCGCAGGGCTCAGGCAGGGCTGAGGCAATCAGAGCGCGCGGCGCTGATGACTCATCAGTGTCCAGGCAGAGCCGCAGCTGCCAGCGTTCCCCAGCTGGAGCCCAGCTGCGCCCCTCCCCCCCGGGCCTTGGCGCCCCCCTTGAGGGGAATTTGGGGAGGTGGGAGGGGGGAGCGCCAAGGCCGGGCCCCCCCGCGCTGTGGTGGCGGGAGCGGCTGCAGTGGGGAGCGAGTGCGGGCGGAAGCGGCCGAGAGCCCAGCGCTGCCCCAGGCCGAGCTGGCCCAGCTCCATCCGTGCCCCTGCGGTGGGATGCTGTGGGACTGGGGGGGAAGAGGGAGGCGGCAGTGGGTGCTGGGCCTGGGGGCAGGAGGAGAAGGGAAGGAGAAGCAGGGCTGAAGAACCAAATGGTCAAAATATGTTGGGGTTGTGCAGAAGGAGGAGGAGTAGTGTGACATAGAGCACAGACACAGAAGGAAGAGGAGCAGAAACAGGAAGCAGCCCAAAGTTCCTCCCTGTATCTGCAGCTCCCCCAGCCCCAGGAGCATTTCCCCCCCCCCCCCCCCCAAATGCAGCAGGTGACTGGGGAGGGGAATAACCATTTTCACAGATCTGAATCTTGGTGTTTCTGAGCTTTATTGGGCTAAATGTTGGTGCTTTGGTTTCTTGCAGGGGCTGAACCTTTCTATTCTGGAGGGGGTTTTGGCCAAATCTCGTTGTTTGATTAGTTTTTGATCTGTTTTGATGATTGGAGGTTGTTTCGGCAGAATCTTTGTGTCCTGGATGTTCTTATAAACACAAGATGCCCAATGACTTCCTGAGATGAACTTGGGCAAGGAGAAAACCCCAGTCCAAGGTGCTCTCCTGTTGTTTTTTTCCCCCTAACCAGGATTTTACGGTCCCAAACTGTGTTGAGATGGAAGAGAAGAAAAAGGCCCAGAGATCCCACATGAGGAGGGGCTGAAAACCCAGCCCAGGGAGCTGCGAGGAGGAAAGATCCCCCCAGTGCCAGGAACAGGGCCAGAGATCCAGCCAGAGCTCAGAGGTGGGGAAGAAGCCCCACAAGTGCTTGGAATGTGGGAAGGGCTTCAGGTACAGCTCTGAGCTGCTTCGGCACCAGGTGATCCACACGGGGGAGCGACCCTACAGATGCTTGGAATGTGGGAAGAGCTTTGGGTGGAGCTCCACCCTGCGAAATCACCAGCTCATCCACAGTGGGGAGAGGCCCTACGAGTGTCCCCAGTGTGGGAAGAGCTTCTCACAGAGATCTACCTTGACCCAACACCAACGGAGGCACCAGTAAGGGAAGCCCTGCGAGTGCCCCGAGTGCGGGAAGAGCTTCGTGCGCTGCTCCAGCTCCATCCCCCATGGGAGGATCGGCGTTGGATGATCCCCAGTGACCCCCGTTGGGCAGAGCCCTGGTGATCCGTGGTCCTGGTGATCCGTGTTGGGAAGACACCTGGCTGGGAGGCTCCACATCTTCCTGGCTCCCTGTGGGCACCTGGATGAACACTGGGACAGGGACATCTATTGGGACACAGACCAACAATGGGAATTCCTTGAGGAGATTTGATTGGTTGACTTTCAGTCCTAGAGAACCTTTTGCTGCTGCCTTAGGATCTCTGTGGGCAGAGAAAAGGGGGTATCATCAGTGGGTGTCCTTGGGGGGAGCACAAATGCTCTGGGCGAGGGAGGACACAACCCCCAGGACCCCTCCCTGACCTTCTTGCTCAGGTAGAAGCCGAGCCCCAGCACCAGGAAGACGAAGCCCAACAAGGACCCCCAGTCCCCATAAGCATCTTGTGGTGGCGCGGCGTTTCACAGCAACCCTGGGGCATCTGCAGAGGTCAGGACCCCCAAAACCTCTCATAGACACCCCATGCCCCTCCAAGGACCCTCCCAGTCTCCCCCAGCCCACCTAGGACCCTCTGAAACCTTTTTTGGAGTCACTAATTTTAAAAAATCAGCTATTTTATAAAAATTAGAGATCTTAGCTAGAGATAGGCCTTGCTGGAACTAGTTAGAGTTAATGATAAAGTGAGAAGCAGGATTTGCGATAATGAATCTCGGACTTAGGTAAAAAATTACTTTTCATTGTATGTGTGTTCAGCTGTGCTTATAATGAGAAAAGAGAAACTGATCAACGGGTTCAGGAAGATCACAGACCTTACATCTGGAAACCCATTTAAAAGTGACAAGGGAGGAAACTGGAGTTGTACCAAATGTCATTTGTAATGTCAACCATTGTAAAGGTAGAAAGGTGAGAGTGAGGAAGAGCGGTTTTCCTTCATCTCTTGATGACCTCTCCTCGCCAAAACCACCCCCTCCTCAAATTAGGGAGCCCACCATGCAGGCATAATAACTTTTTAAACTCATTACTGTGAATTTTAATCCAAAGTGGGGAACGGGTGGTGTTAGCATTGTGAGTATGTATTTGTATTTTGGATATTTAAGACTTTTGTAAATAAATAGACACTGGAATCTTTTGTCAACTTGCAGTGTGTATTAAGGGGATGACTCCCGCACTCGCCCAGTGCTGTGATTAAACATCCACTTTGTAACTTTAAACTGTTGGAGAGGTTTTTTTGTCCCTTAACAGATTGATATTAATACTGGATCAATATCACTATTTTGTTAAATCACTGCCAGTCTCTTCCCAGCCTCCCCAGGACCCACCAGAGCCCCTCCTGTTCCTCTCAGGATCCCACAGCCCCCTCCCAATTTCTCCCCAGTGCCCCAGGATCTTCAAACCCTCTCCCAGTCCCTTTCCAGCCCCACCAGGACTCATCAAGACTCCTCCCCTTCTCTTCCCAGCACAACCAACCCCATCCCAATCCCTGCTTTCCAATGCCCAATCTCCTTCCAGCTCCTCCAGGCTCACTCAAATCCCTCCCAGTGACACCCAGCACCCCCAAACTCCCTCCCAGGGTCCACCAGGACCCCCAGAACCCCATCCCACCCTCCCCAACATCCTCTAATCCTTTTCTCAGCCATTTTTGACCCCCAAACCCCTCTCCCAGTTTAAACCAGTCTATCTCAAACTCCCTCCCAGTTCCTCCCAGCACACCCCAATCCCCCTCCGGGCCCCCCCAGTGCCTCCCCCGCTGCCCCCGGCGCTGTGGGGGCCGGGCCGTGCCCCAGTGCCGGCTCAGGGGGTGCTCCAGGCTGACGTGCTCCACCTGGCAGCTGGAGCTGAGCCCGCATTGCCGGGGGCGGTTTCCAGCAGCACCAGGAGCTGCTGGCTCCAGTCCCCGCTGGGGAGCACGGCAGTGGCCAGCACGTGGCCCGAGAGCTGCTGCTGGCCCTGGGAGCAGCTCAGCTGGATGTGGGCAGGGGAGAAATCCATCAGGGAGCAGAGCAGGCGGCTGGGGCCGGGCTGGGAGCTCGAGGGCACCAGCGAGATGGACACGCTGGGAGCACTGGGATCAGCGGGGACAGACGGGGATGAGCTTGGGGTGAAACTGGGACAGATGGGAGAGGAGTGGTGTGGCGTCGGTTGTGACCGGGAACCGGATAGCGGGGACTGGGGTGGCGCTGAAATAGATGAGCGTGGATACTGGGACACTGGATGAGGGCGTAGATGGCTGGGAGTGGAAGGAGGAATTAATTCGAAATGGACTGGGAGTGGGCTAAAAGGAGTGGGAGGGACTCTGGGGCCTCTGGGCCGGACCGTGGTGGCACTGGGCGGGACTGTGGTGGCACTGGGAGGGACTGTGGTGGCACTGGGAGGGACTGGGAATGAAGTGCGCGGCACTGGGAGGCCGAGTCCAGCGCGGGGCTCTCGGCTCTGTGGATCTGCCCGGCAACTGATGAGTCATCAGAGAGACGCGCTCTGATTGGCTGAAAGGCGGCAGATCCACGGAGGGGAGAGATGGACAAGAGGAGGCACTTGGTGAGACTGGGATGGACTGGGAGGAGCTGGGATAGACTGGGAGAACCACGGGAGCCATTGGGAGGGACAAGGATCCCCGGGGATGGGAACAAGGAAGGCTGAGTGCTCTGGGGTGCTTCCCCTTCAGCTCCCTTTGAACACTCAGCAGTCACTAACATACGTATTTCTTTCATATTCAAGCTGCATTTAAACTTCTCTTTTTCTCTGTTCTCCACGTTTTTGGTTTTTTCCTCTTTATCTCCTTTAATCCCGTCAGCACCAGTAGGATGGGGATGGAGTCTTGGGGTGGGTGTGGGATGAACTGAGGATCCAGCAGAGAAGGGCAAGGCAGAGGGGAGAGGACTCAGCCAACCCTTCTCCTGCTCTCTCCTCCCCCAGGGTGCAGCTAAAGCAAGTCAGACTGGAAAGGATCCCACAAATGCTGTGTTCTCCTCCTTCTGAGCTTGGCTGGGGATCCTCAGCTTCAGCCTGGTGCAGTGCCTTAGATTCGCTAATTTGACTTTTTTGGCTAATGCACTAAATTGAAGATGTTTATTATTACTTAATCACCTTTCACCTTTGCCAAGTTCTGCTGCACTGTGTCTGCTTTTCACCCAATAGACTGCTAGCTCACGTACACACGTGCTTCTTATGATAATACTTAGATTCATAGCTTACTCTATAAAATCACACAATTACAGTTGAAAACTCTCCACCATCTCACTCAATGCAGTTTGTTATTTACTTATGGCATATTCTTACTTGCAGCTATAGGAACATAAGCTTATGAATTCTTGACTCAGTGTCTGTGAACTTTTAGCATTGCATGAAGCCAAGCTCCTTCCAAGGCTGGAAATCCAACCCTTCAGTATCTGTGGAAGTTTCTGTCTTTCCATTTCCCACAGCACACCAAAGGATTTGTGACACTTTGTGACAGAGGAGAACCTCCCAGGCAATTTTGTGTTTGCTGTAGGGAAGCTCAGGTTGCTCTGCATCAATTCCCAGAGCACCGCAGAGCGTTGGCTTTGTGATGTCAGGGCATGGATGCCACATTGTCGTGGTGACATCCCAAGGTTGCCTTGGTGCACGGAAGGCCTCAGTGTCAGAGCAGCTCTTGGGCTTGCTCAGTGCAGGAGCATCCTCCTGCTTGAGGCGTTTGTCAGTGGGCAGCTGCACACTGACAGGAGCCTTGTTTGTCCTTGAGTTGAGCACAGTCTGCAAACTGGCACAGCAGTGCTACAATGATTGAGCAGCTCGCTGCTGCCGTTTGCACCCTTTATGGCATTGGCTATTCCGGCTATTACCTGACCAACCTGGCACGTAAGTAGAGGTTTTCCCTGGCTGGAACCTGAGCTGGCTTTTGTAGGTCTCCCTGCTCTTTCTTAGTGACCGGGTTGCTATTCAAACAGAAAGACCATGAGGATGCCACTGGTTTGGTAAAGCTCCTGTCAACACCTTCAGCAAAACACGGGGTGTCTGTAGCCAGGGGGCTGCGGGCAGCATTTGCAGGGGTTCTGTTCCCTCCAGGGGAGAGCCTGTGGCAGCAGAGTCTGTCATTTCCTCACTTTGCTGGCTCAGTGTCTTGGGGTGACTTTACTTTTAAGACAGCTCTGAGAGCTCGGGAAGTTGAAACTGCTGGAGGCTGATGGGAGTTTTTTCTCCTGACTAATTACTGGCCATGTGTGAGAATTGGCAGCGGTTTGAACTATTGAGAAGTGAGATCAACCTGTGAACTCCACCTTAAGATGGAAGGCCGGGAATTTCTTGCTCTCTTTGGTTTCTGGCTTCTGACGAGGTCACAGGGCTCTGTCTCGGCCTCCTCCCCCCCTCCAGGCCGGACAAGGCTGCAGAGGGCGGGGTGGGGGGAGAAAGGGAGCCGGCCTGGCCTGACTTGGTTTGCAGTTTCTGCCACTGAACTGAAACCTGACACCATCAACATCTGCAGCTTTAGCAAGATTTTAACTCTTTTACTACCTGGATGAGACTTGCAGATGAATCCTTTTCCAGAGAGACAGAGAGAGAGTAATCAACCATCAACCCATCAAAGAGAGTGAAGAAAAAAATTAAATTTAGAGGGGGAAGAGAAATAAGGAGATGCTTTAATAAGCTGAAATAGTTTTCTGTTAAAGCTATGGAGATGGACAGTAGTGTTCTGAAAAAAACTCCTTTAATTCATGACAGAGTATATTGGGAGGAATGGAGTGTTTCCAAGTGTGGATTTTGAGCAAATGATGAAGTAGTTGTGACACTGTGAGATGCTGGAACAGAGGGGGAGACGTAATAGTTGAAGATTTGTGGCTTTTAAGAAGCAAAAAGAAAACTGCTGTTTCCAGGAGGGCTCACAAAAACAGATAATTTTTGCCTTTGAATAACTCATTCATAAAAATGACATCCCTAGACTCATGACCCATAACACACCTCAGAGTGATGTGAAATGGGAGGAGACAACTGATGGCAGATTTCCGGGCAGCTGGCATCAGAGAAATAGAAAGCTATGAAGAAAAAGAGTTTTCTTGTGAAAAACTCCATAAATAGCAGAAGAAGACTTCTGTTTCTCTACAAAGACTGATGAAAAGACTCCAGCAGGAATTGGGACTGTTTTAAACACCAAAGTTCCAATGTTTTTTGTCTCTATGTTGTCATGTAAACAAGGGAATGGTTGGGTAGTGGGGGAGAAAAGGGTTGTTCTGGAAGTTTTATTCTGCTTTCTTATGCTTGTAGTTTTTGTTAATAAACTTTCTTTATTCCATTTAAGTTTTAAGCCTGTTTTGCTCTTGTTCTAATCCATATCTCACAGCAAGAAATAAGTAAGTTTTCTAGTGATTTTTTAGTTGCTGCTTTAAACCACAACAGTCAAGCAGGACACCTTTGAAAATGTAGACTGGGAGATCTTCTCAGATGCTGTTCTAAATAGGCCACGGTTCTCTCCAGTTTTCTCAAATAATTTGGTTCATTTTCCTTGCCCACTGCAGGTCATCTGACCCGTGTGTTCAGAGGTGCCGATCCTGAGGTGAGTCAGAAAGGAACATTTGATGTTCCTGGTGTTTCAGAATTGTGCAGGGAACTGTGAGCTTGGCCTGTGGCAGTGGAGTGTAGAGGACCAGCTGGGTGGGCTGAAAGAAGATCCATTTCCATGTTTACAACAGCAATAGCAAAGGCATTGTTGGCTATTTCCTAATTTTCCATTGCAGAGCTTTAAAAGAACTCAAAGCTCAGATTTGCAGAGAGAACATTGCTTGCTGATAGTAGCCAGGGTGAACTCTCTAATTCAGAACTATTTGCAGTATGGCTGAATTAACCCATTTTAATTTAGTTGGAGTGACTTAGAATCCCATTGCTATCAAAGCTGATGATTTGTGCTTGGTAGAGCTGGTTGTAGAAAAAGAGCTGAATAGAAATAAGGTTCTAAATGATAGGTAGCTGCCTGTCCCTAACTCCACCATCTGTCCACAGAGCCCAGAACCAAGAGCAGACTCTGCTGTGGCTCCCTCTGCTCCTGGAGAAGAGGCCAAAGAGGAGCAAAATGAGCAAAAGGAGCACGAGCCTCCAGCTGTGGTCACAGCCCAGCCTGACCATCCCCAGACAGTAAGTGCCAGTGCTGGGTGCTGCTGACTTTAGTGCAAGGCAGAGCTGCAAGTTTCTGAGCAGCCAGCACTTGCTGTTGGTGGCTGAGGATGCTGAGTGCTGGAGTCCTGCCAGCACCCAGCCATTCCCCCATCCCGTGGCAGCTGGAAATTGGGCTTTGAGCCGTCGTGCTGAGGCCCCAAAGCGCTGCTGCCTGCGGGTGAGCAGCTGGCTGCTTGGCTCAGTGAAGCTCTGTCTCTTGGCTTCTGCCAAGCCATGGCCAAGGGCTCACACAGCATTTCTGGGGCTCACAGGGCTTGGTTTGTTTGCTTTCCTTTTTTGGAAACCTCTGGATGACCTGGAGAAGTGTTCTGCAGTTTTCTTGAGTAATTCTTCACTTCTGCAGAGTCTTTTAGGCCACCTGTCTTTTGGCTTTTGATAAGCTGCAAGGAGATGATTGTGTTGTCCATGAAGCTGTGGCCGGCCATTCTTGTCCTGTGTGGCCAAAGAAACAAACTGCGTAGTTCTGAACCCTTCTTCTGAGGCAAAATCCACAAGTGGCAAGTTTCTGTTGATACGTTTTGTGGTGAAGTCTGCAGCTTTGGAAACTGCATTGGAGCCTAGTGTGGGGGCAAAGCTGCAGGTCCTTGAGTGCTGTCTTGTGTTGCTAAGAACCCCTTTAGAGATGGTTGTTCTTTTCCCCTCAGAGCTGTTTTCCTCCTCCTACCTCTTCCGTCCTGACACTCCCAGTTTAACATATAAATTTCTGCCTGTCCTAGTGAGGTGGGACAATTCCATGTTTTAGGTGGTTTTTGGTGACTTTGGTCATACATGCATTACATGACACATGACTTCCTTCATTGGCATCCCTAGGGGTGTGTCAATTAATTTGTTGATGGGGCCTTTTGAGGATCTCTGTCACTGCCGCTCAGAATTCTCAGCTGACAAAAGAGGGAGGAGAAACACTTTGGTCCTCTTCCATATCCTGAGGTGGCCACAGAGGCTCTCTGACCTGCAGCAGAGGATCAAATTGCACACATCCTTGTCTCCTGAATGAGCAGGATTTCTAACAAGAGTGTAGATGTCAGAAGGGCAGGAGTGGCAGTGCAGGCCTGAAAAGAACATGAACTCCAGCAGTGTCTCTCACAAGGGATGAGCTCACCCAGGAAGCCCCTGCAGAGCCAGGATGGAGCTGTGGGGCAGGGCTGGCTGTCAGTCACTATGGAGAGACAAGCAGGACACAGCAGAGGGAGAGGGAGGCCCTTGAGAAATGCCCCACATTTCCTGTCAGCTGCCCAAGAGTCTGTTGGAGATTCAGTGCCAGATGGGCCCTGATTGCACTGCCAGGGTCACTTTGGAATCTGTGCTTCCCCACGGGCAGAGAACAAGGCAGGAGAGCAGCAGCACAGAGCTTTGGGAACGTGGGAGCCCATCAGTCTTTGAGTCTTGGCCCACAAATGTTGTATGAGAAGTTGAAGCCCATCTTCTCTTGCTTTCTCTGCAGGTCCTTCCAGAGAAAGAGCAGGAGCAGATTGTTTTATCAGGGAGGCCGTGCCAGACTGAGGGAGAGCTGTTCCCAGCACAAGAGCAGGAAGAGCAGCTGGGGCAGCAGGTGGAAGAGCCACTGGAGAATGGCCAGGTAAGCCTGACTCAGCAGGGGACAGAGTGAAGGGCAGGAAGAGGGGCATAAAACGCAGCTCTTGGGACTGAGCAGGCCACGAGTGCCAGAGGCCCTGAAAGCAAAGAGCCTCTGCAGAGATCAGCAGCGGGACAGGAGGTTACAGTGGAAGCAGAGGTGGGTAGGGAAGCAGAAAGAAGTGACTGAATGAGTGTGATTTTGAGGCTGAAACTGAGGAAGAAGCTGAGCCTGATGGCAGCTCCCAGGCACTTGCTCTCCATTTGTGTGTGCAGAACATCAAGGCAGAGCCCCAAGCAGAGCTGCCCGAAGCTCAGAGGGCCATCATGGCAGTGAAGAGGAGGCACGAGGAAGACGGGAGAAACATCCAGGAGGAGATGAATCTCCATCAGCAGAGAGGCAGTCAACAAAACCAGGTGAGTGAAAGAGTGGCAGACACTCCACTCACAGAAATTCCTCTCTGTCGTTCTTCACAGGCCTCCGATGAGGAGCTGCTGGCAGAGCTGCAGGAAACTGAGGCTAGGATCAAGGCAAGGGAGAAGAGGCTGGAGGAAGAAAGAAAAATCATCCAAGAGAAATTTCATCTCCTCGTTCAGAAGCAAGAGGCTCTAGAAAATCGAGTGAGTGAAAGAGCGATAGGCACAGCAGTCACTGCAGTCTGGTGCTTTCTGCCCTTCTTGCCTTTCCTCTGCAGAGCAGCAGGGGGGTGGGCTGATGCCTCTCAGTGCCATCCTGCTGTAGTGTCTATCCCAGCTGCTTGGAAGGACATTTCCTGCTGTGCTCAATCTCAGCTGCTGCCCTGGACAGTGGGACCAGTCATTTGCCCCTTTTGCCAGCACTCATCTCAAGGGATTCCTGCTGGCCTGCTCCTGCTCTCCTTGTTTCTTCAGGGCTTTTTGCAAGTGAACAGAGTCCCCAGATAGATTTGGAATACAAGCTGCAAGCTGTCTGTATCCCTTGGTGAATCTGCTGCTGTCCTGCTCTTTCCCTTTGCTCACAGTCAATGAGCCTTGGCAGACAGGGACAAGCTGTGGTCTCTGACTGCTTTGTTCTGTTTGACTTGAGGTGGATGTGTTGATATCTCACCTGGCAGCCTGCGAAGGCTTCCAGCAAATGCCTGGTGATGAAGAGCCCCAAGGTCGGCGGGAGGCACAGGTACTGTCCCAAGCACCAGTGCTGCAGGCTGAGCACGTTCTGAAGATGGTGCAGGAAAAGAGGACTGAGGGGGAGGAGCTCCAACATTAGAACAAGAAGCTGCAAATGTGTCTGCAGCCCTTGGAGGGGGAAAGGGATCCTTGGGAGGAAGTGGAATGGTCGTTGTTGCAGTCATCCTTCAGAAAATCCAGGAAAATGGAATATGAAACTGGCCATGAACTTGATTAAATCCAACCTTGGGTTTTGACCATTTGGTTTCAGAAGCGGGCATCCAAAATAATCCAGTTGATGAGCTTTGCATGTGGCTAACAGCAACTTCCTAAGGGCTTGCATTTGAAAAGGGAACTCGGGGTAATTAATCTCGGCCAGCCAGCTTTCTGACACAAACTCCTTTCTTCTCTCAGATCTACACAGGCTCTTCCATTGAATCTGCTGCAGCAGCAGCAGCAGCAGCAGCAGCATCTAAAGGAGCCTTTGTTCCCCAAGCTGAGCAGTGGAGCCCGGGCAGTTTGTCCATTTCCAGCAGTGACACATCTGCTGCTCAGCTACAGGAGAGCCAGGGAGACTTCCTGGAGCAACTGAGTACGTCTGGTGTATTTCTTGTCTGAGGGACAGTGTATTGTGTGCATGTGCCAGCAGAGCTGGAGCAAATGATCCTCCTCACTTTGGTGTCCCAGAGACATTTAGGACTCCCCACAGGAACTGCTGTGCTCTGAGGCAGCGAGAGAGCGCTCTGGGTGTTCCTGCTGCCTCTGAGGGCAGCTTGGACTGGCTCGGCTTTGCCTGGGATTCCCTTGCCACTAAAGGCAGAAGCAAGAATTGTTCTTGGATCAGCAGAAGGCTGTGGCCCAGCAAATTATCTATGCAAGTCCTGTGTGCTAGTGGCCAAACTGAACAGAATATTTGATTCCTAAATTAGACTCCAGACTTCAGACTCCCCACCAGTCATCAGAACCAAAAGACTTCAGAGATATTGATTGGTTTTGGGGTTTTGTCTTTTTGTTGTGGTTCTGGTTTTAGTTTTCAGTTTTTATCCTTTTTTGGTTTTGCATTTGGGATTTTTTGGTAGTTTGTTTTTTCTCCATCCAGAAAGAGTTGTTCTGCCCCATGTGTCTTAGTGGTGTCATTTTTAGGACTGTTTTTATTGCCTCTACTACATCTACAAGGTTTTTATGAGAATGCTGTATTTTTGTCAGTGAGGACTCCTTTGAAAGTACATCAGGTGACAGCAGAAACAGAGAGCAAGAGATGTTTTCATTGGGCCCACAATGAAGAAACAGATATTTGTATAACAATCTGTAATTCATATCCTAGTTTTATTCTTATAAAGATGTGTCCAAGAGACACACTGACGTGGTGTGATCAGATAAAACAGCACTGCAGGCATTTCTCAGGAGCGAGCCTGCAGCCCCTCTGCTGTGTATTCCTCAGATCCATGGCACTTTTTCATACCTGATTCCCAGTCCTTCCCATGACTCTTAGAATCCTACCTATTGGCCCAAGCCCTGCTCAGATCAGTCTCTGGGAAAACACATCAAGCCCTCTGCGATTCTGCAGCACAACCCATTTAATCTGCTTCTTGCCCATAACAGCTGCCAGTGCTGTGCTCTCAGAAAAGACCTTGTGGGGCTGAGAAAAGATCCCAGCTGATTTGGTGTCTACCTTCACCTGCTGGGACAAAAAAGGGCCTTGATCTGCACCTGGGTGTGTCTGATCTCCAAGGCAATGCTGTTGTGTCCTGAACGGGGGCCACAGCTTGTCAGGGGCTCAGGCTGGCTGTGTCTTCTTGCCATTGCTTGTCAGTGCTCATGCTTGGCCTTTGCCAGCCTTGTGCTGTGCCCTGCTGTGCTCTCTGCGCTTCATTTCCTTCCAAGGACTGGACAAAATCAGTCTCTCTGCTGGCCATTTGTACTGCACAACTGCCTGTCTTGTTGCTGCTGTGGTTGCTGCCCAGCTGACCACAGAGGGTTCAGAGCCCCAGACAGCGGGGCTGCCTTTGGGATCTCCTGCAAGTTAGGATCTCTGCCTGAAAGTGAGCATCTTGCATTTTGTTTCCCTCAGGGAGAATGGTGAACAAGGAAAATCCCGTAACAAAATACATTGAACTGGAAAGTCTTGGCAGTGGGTGAGTCCAACCACAGTTACTTCTACACAGCCATGGGCCAGGTGTTTCCCTGGTGGAATATCCATCAAGTGGGAAGTCAGACAAGTTGCCCACATGTTTAGACACCGGGCTTAGTCTGCCCCATCTCTCAGTACTGGCCAGAATTTGTCAAGTGTGCTCAGAAGGCATTGTCAAAGACATCTCCATGCTGCCAAGGTCTTGTCTGCAGCAAGGAACAGAACCTGGTAAATCTGCTTGTCTCTCAAGTGTGGGACAGCTCAGGGTTCATTTCCTTCACATTTTTGGATGTCTCCAAATCATCTGGCCACACTAATGGAAGGAGAAGAATCTTGCTTGCCTGAAAGCACAACCCACCCCCGATGAGAGCTGTCAGATAACAGTTCTCAGGAACATTTCTTTCCAAGAGTTTGCTAAAGGAAATACTCCGTGCTCAGGATTAGAATTGCACAGTTTAGAAGCTGATACCCGAGATGAAGGAATAAGCTGCCTTTTGGAGCTGAGGCAGTAAAGCCCAACGCTTCAGGAACAGCCCCAGTGCCCATGCACTTGAGGGGAAAATGCATCATCTGCCTTCTGGCAGACCCCTCCTGCAACCTGCAGCTTTTAGGCATTTACAGCAGAGCTCTCCTGTCTGGACTGGCTTTCAGTGCAAGATCTAAATGGCTTCTCCTTTCTTTGCTGCTGTTTTGTTTCTAGGGGTTTTGGAGAGGTTTCCAGAGCACTTGACATTGTCACAGGAGGAGAGGTAAATGTCAACAGCCCCTGCAGCCTCTGCTGCTCTCCAGGCCTTTCCCCACTGCTGACAGCTGTGGCTGGAGCTTTGAGTAGAGCTGTGCTGAAAAGGCACAAGAAGCACAGACTGGAGCCAGCCTGCAAATTGCACTTGGAATAGTCTTTGTGGACAAGGCAAATCGCCAGTGGCCACATGTCCTGTAACTGGCCCCCAAGGGAGCAGAGAAATGGGCTGTTGCAATGTCACTTCCTAATTACTCCAATGATGAGGTCTAATCACAAGGCACTTTGGCACAGCTTGGCTCTGCCATTCCAAAATCACTTGCTCCATGTGTGTTGTGGTCTCATGCTACCAATTTTCTCAAATTACTCCTTTTCAATGTCCTTTGAGGTGGCCATAAAGAAAATAAGTGTGCAAGGAGTGAGGAGGAAGATACTAACCATGAATGAAATCAGGATCATGGAGAGTAATAGGAGTCCCAGGGTCGTGAATTACTTAGCCAGGTGAGTGGTTACGGTCCTATCCCTTGAATGTTTGTTTACATACTACAAGCATGAGAGCTTAAAAACCCACTTTGGTCAGTGGCAGGAAATAGAGCTGTTAATTATTATTTCTCTACTTATCTCCAATGGATGGGAAGAGACTGCATTTTGTCTGCATGAATCTACCCTGGCAAATGCAGACTGAAAATTGTTCAAATACCTGCATCAGCCCTATCTTAATAATTCAATACCTTGTAAGTTCATTGCCTCCACAGTTCTTTGGGATTGAGTTTTTCAAGTTTCTTAAATGCTGATGAACCATCCAAGAGAGGATTGCCCTTGCATTGTTGCCCCTCTTTTCCACTGCTGTGCATGCCAGGAAGACTAGGTGCTTATTTCCAGAAATGCCGTGCGTCACAGGTTTTTTATCTGGGCTCTTCCTAAACTGCCTTTCTCCTTGAGACAGCACAGACTGCAAACACTGCACAGCCTAGAGGCAATGTCTATTCCTTTTCTTCTGCCCTTGTCTCCAAGGGACCCAGAAACAAGACTCAAGCAAAAAACCAACCTAGCTGTGCATGTTCACCTGCATGGCCTTGTTTCCTTTTTTCAGCTACCTTGTGCATGAGGAACTCTGGCTGGTGATGGAGTACATGGACGGAGGCACTCTGAGAGATCTCATCGACGAGGCTCAAATGTCTGAAGAAGAGATTGCAGCTGTCAGTCGGGAGGTCAGGGATCCCATCTGTGCTTCCAAGGCCTTGAGCTGGATTGTCTGGGAAACAGGGGCTCAGAACAGGAGTGATTTCATGGGCCAGGCTTGGTTTCTGTGTTGCTGCAAGGCTATGGGCAAGCAAGAGCATCTCAAGTGAACTGTCTGCCAGTGCCCCTACACTCACTGGACTCACTTCCTGTACTCTTATCCCCTGCTCTTGTATTCTAGCTCTGTCTCTTGCACTGGCATTTGCAGTTCTCCACCTTGCCTAGCTAAACTTTTGCCTGTCTGCACTACATTCCTTGTCTCTAAAGCAAAGGTGTGGTGGCAGGATTTGAAACAAACAGGAAAGAAAAAAAGAGAGACCAATTTCTTTTAGTCCTCAGCTGAAAAGGACAGTAGTGCAGCCCAAATGCTCTTTGCTTCTGAGCACATGCACTGCAGCTGCAGTCACCCTGGCTGGTTTGCAGGGGATAGTCTACAACAGCAGTTGCTGGTGCTCTTTCAAAAGCTGACATGCCTTTCCTGAGAAAGGTGCTGCTCTGCTACTGTTGGAGCAGCAGGCTCTTGCTCTCAATGGCGCTGTGTTCTGCCATTCCTCCCCATTCCCCTGCAAAGGGAACCTTCCACAGCTGTTTCCTTCCTTGTGGGATGAACTCACATCACTACTTTTTGCCCCCCTGCTTCTGTTTTCTCTCTCAGTGCCTGCAAGGACTGGATTTTCTTCACTCCAACCACGTGATCCATCGAGATGTGAAGAGCAACAACATCCTTCTCAGAACCGACGGCTCTGTCAAGCTGGGTCAGTGTATTCTTGGTCAGCTTCAGCGTTCCAGGAATGGGGGGTGTGGGGCTGCTTTCAGTGACTGCCAGCTCCCCAAAAATGCTGCTGCTGGCAGTGCAGGGGTCCCCCCTGCTGTGGGCTGAAGGCACGGTTGCAGTGTGCACACAGCTATGACAAGAACCACAAGCAGCCAAGAGTGCTATTGCTCTGTGTGTGTCTGTGTGTGTTCCTTCCAGAGGGAGGGAGCTACAATCTAAACCTTCAGGGGAACAAAAGGCACTGCTGGAGGAAGTGTAAAAAATGGGGGGATGTTTGAAGTAGCCAATTCATATTTCCTTGGCTAAAGCCCCAAGGAAACAGAGCAGGGACTGTTGTCCAGGAAATTCAACTGCACATTCTCAAACTTCTACTGGGGAATTCTTTGCCTTGGTTTCCTAATTGACAGTATTAAAATTAAAACAGTATTTTGCTTTCTCCTCAGCTGATTTTGGCCTTTCTGTTCAGCTCACCCCTGAGAAAAATCAACGGTGCTCAGTGATCGGGACTCCTTGGTGGATGGCACCTGAAGTGGTGAAGCGTCAACCATACGGCCCCAAAGTGGACGTGTGGTCTTTTGGAATTGTGGCAATTGAAATGGCCGAACAAAAAACTCCTTATGACAGTTTCACTGCTCGATCGGTAAGGAGCAAATACTCTCTGATCCCGCTGTCTTTCTCACCTGTCCCGTGTTCTCTGCTCACTGGACAAAATCCCATGGCCATCTGCTGGAAGTACTTCCACCAAGGCCCCTTCTACAAATGTCCCTGCAGCACATCAGCATCTGCTGTAGCTTTGGTTGCAGCAGTGGGGGAACTCAAGCCTTACCTCGCCCAAACCATCTCCATTCTCAGGCAGCATTTTGCTTTGCCTTAGAAGTCGTTCCAGCTCTTTTGGCTGTGTAGATGGCCCAAAGAATAGGAAACAAGCATCGCAGAGCTGGTGTTATCTTTCCAGAAATGAAGCAAAGAAACTCAAACCAAACCGAGTTTCTAAAACAGTGCTTTTGAGAGAAGAAGTGCACCCCCATTCTTCTCACAGGGAAACTTGCCTGAAACCTGGAGATGAGGCTGTAAAGCCAGAGTCTCTTCTGCTTCTTGTGCAGTGCTGCTGAGACACTCAGTGACCACCTTCTTTCATAACCCAAGCCACTTTCTCCATATCACCAAGCTGGAGCCTGGTGACGGGGAGAGCCTGCCAAAACCTCCTGTTTGTTTCCTGGCACCTTCTGGGATGGGCACAGCGTTAATGCATTGACTTGAGAATCCAACGAGCACAGGGTTACCACAGGGATGACACTTCTGATTTCAGCATGAATATTTTCCTTTTGCCACATAAGGGAACCTGAAATTTTCAGAGTGCTGAGAGACAGAGCTGCAGGTGGCTCCTGTGTGCCCAAACAGGCATTTTCAACCCAATACATTTGTGGAGGCATCTTAATGTGTCTGTGTTGGAAACGAGATTCCAAATGTTTGTTTCCTTCCCTGAGGAACACCTGCTGCATTTCCTTTCGTTTCTTCCAATTGCCATCATTTTCAAGAACAGGACAAAAAGCTTGATGAGTTTTGTTTTATGGCAGCTGTGCTTAAGGGACCAACAAGCACTGCAGAGATTCTTTTCAGATAACAATCCTTGGAAATAGTAGAGTTAGTTAGAATAGCAAAATCCCTCTTCCAAAAAGGCTGCCAAGCTGCTGGGAATCCTCCGAGAAGGAAACATGTATTTGCTGATGTAGTTGCCACTAACTAGATCAGGCAATGAAATCAGCTGCCAAGGCAAGATCTGCTGGATGTTGGCAAAGCTGTGGCTTTGGGGCTTGGGTTTTTTCATGATACAGGAAAGTCGTCATCCAAATGATACAGGAAAGTCATCTCTGCCTCTCTGCCAGGGCAAAAACTGCCACTGCAGAGTGGAGCTTAAACAATGGGCTCTGGAGAGCAGTTACAGATGGGAAAGAAGCAGGTGGAGCTTTGTGTTTCCTTTTTCTCCAGGCTAAATACCACATAGCCACAAAAGGGACCCCACAGCTGCGGCAGCCCGACCAATTCTCACCTTTGCTGCGTGACTTCCTGAGCTGCTGCCTGCAGAAAGGCGAGGCGCAGCGCTGGTCTGCCAAGGAGCTGCTGCAGGTAAAATGCCAAAAGGGCTGCAGGTGAAACAGTGTGCGAGGGATGGGCTCCTCCTCCACTGAAATCCAAGGCATCAGATGAGCCCCCATCCTCCTCACTTCCAACCTTGGTGCTGTTCAGCTGACAATGGGGAGGAATCCTAGACTGGGCTGGGCTGGCAGGGAGTGCTGGGTTTTAGCACTGGCTAAAATCACTAGTTCACTTACTCATTTCTTGCTGGGAGCTATGGATTAGGAGAAGGGCAAAACAGGCTTCAAACTTAAAAGGAATAACAAATTTTATTATCAGGCCCACAAGAATAAGAAAGGTCTCATCTGTGCAGTGAAAGGGTTCAATCTCACCCAGGTCATGGCAGTCACGGTGTTGGATTTCAGGCTGTGCTGGGCCCCTCTCTCTGCCCGGTAGCCGCTGGGAGGGGAGGCTCGGCCTGGAGCCGTTGCTGCACGCCGGGGAGAGGGTTTAGTGTGGGCAAGATGTCAGCAGCCGTGGCCTGGCCCAGCCTGGGGCCGGGGTCCCGCAGCCTCCATCCCCCGCCCGGGAGCCGCTGGGGTCTGGCCCGGCCTCCCCCAGGAGCACAGGCCGTGGGCGAGCAGGGCCGGCCTCACCAGAGCTCCGTTACCTTCGGGGGCCGGAAGCAAAGAGGGCCAGTTCCCGGGCTGGTGGTTTTCAAAATGTGGATCATCACAGAGGCACATCTCATTTCTAAATGGTGCAAAATGTTGTCAGTTCTCAGAGCTAGCCAGCCATTGGCCTGTCTCAGGCACAGAGGAAGCTCCCAGCAGCTTCTCTCAAAGAAATCACTTCCGTGCGGGGTTTCTTACTTCTTTCCCTAAATGTCAATTCATCTCAAACTAACATACAGGGATATGGAAAGGTCATCTAGTCTGTGTCCTGCAATGAGCAGGGACATCTTTCAAGAGATCAGGATACTCACACGTCAGATGTTTCCAGGGGTGGGCCACCTACCAGCTCTTGGGGCAACCTGTGCCACTCTTGCCCCATGCTCCTGACCTACTCTGTCTCAATCCCCTTTTCATTTAAAAAGTATTCCCCTGCCTTTGAAGCTCTTAGCTTGGAAAATCATGCTTTCTTGTTGTTTTCTTTTCCTTTCTGCAGCATCAATTTATAACATCGGCCATGCCTGGGTCCAGCCTGGCACCACTCATCATGGCAGTGAAGAAGTGGAAGGAGGAGATATGAATGCGCCAATCAATTTCAAACTGTTTTTTCCATGCTCAACTTAGAGTAGGATTGTAGAGTAGGATTGTAGAGTAGGACTGCAGTGTAGGATTGTAGTGTAGGATTGTAAAGTAGGACTGCAGTGTAAGATTGTAGTGCAGGATTGTAGAGTAGGATTATAAATAAAGTCACTAATACCTCAACTCCTTTGGAACATTTCTCTCCTTCTGACCCTGTGAGAAAGCTCAACATTTCCTCCTGAATTGTCAGTTTTTTCTTAGAGGTGGAAAGTGACATTGATGGCTTCTTTGGTACTGTTTGTAAGGGGGGAAGGCTCTTCTTCATTCATCCTTTCCAGACCACACTGCCTTTGGAATATGGCCAACTGGCCAAGTTTTGCCCAGCTCTGGCATTTCTATTTGAGGCAGAAACAGCAATGGTATTTGCAGGAAAAACCAAAGGAGGAGCAGTGCAACGCAAACATCCTGTGCAGATGCAGGCTGTGCAGATGTGACTCGAGAACATTTGGGTTCCTGCCACTTGGATTTGTATCCCTAAGTGCAATCTCTTTGGCTGGAGGAGAGTCTGGCTGAAGAGAGAAAGCAGAAAGAGCAGTGAGGGTGCTGTGCAAGGTCTCCTGTGGTGCAGAGCTGTCAGCGACTGTGAGGTGAGAGCGGGCCCAGCCTTGGCCAGGCTGGAGCCCCAGCAGAGCCCTGGCAGAGCCCGGAGAAGCCTGAGCCTCGGCAGAGGCAGGCTGGAAGGAGGCCCTTGGAGCTGCAAGAGGCAGCAGCCTGGCCCTGGCTGCCTCTTGCTGGCACCAGGCAAATCCTCCGCTCTCAGAGCCAAGCTGGCAGCTGGCTGCTCCTGAGGGGAAGCGGCGCCGTGCTGGGCACAGCACACACTGGTGCCATGGGCTGTCTGGAGTCTGCACAGGAGGAGAGAAAGGCAAAGAGCAGCCCAGGGCTGGTGCCCTGCCTGACCATTCCTGCTCTTCTGCCGCCTGCCCTGGAACTCCTGGCAATGGTCAGCAGTGTGTGCAGCACTCTGGGCACAGGGGGAGGGAGCCGGGCTGCTCCGCAGGCTCCAGCACAGGGCAGTGTCCTTCAGGCACGGCATTTCTGCCAGGGGAACCGAGCCCAGCGTGAGGCAGTGACAGCAAGTCAGGGCACATCTGCACGAGCCAGTGCCTCACACAGCTCTGGGACCAAGCGCCTGCAATCCTGGAGCTCTGCACTGAGCCAGAGCAAAGGTGTGAAATGCAGAGGGTTTTGCAGAAATATTCAGGGGCACCAGGCCAGCCTGCTTTGTGCTCTCTGGGGCACAGCAAGCACTGTGCAATGCAGCTCGGAGCTGCTGGCAGAGAGGGACTATGGGCATGTGCCTGAGGCTTGTTCTTGAGTAGTGATTTGGAAGGGAGCAGAAGGGTCTCAGTAGACAATTTGTGTTTTCTTCATTAATTGCTGAATGAAAGACACAATGTGGCATCACGCAGCAAGAGCACTTGCAGAACTTATTGACTATAAGTTTGTGTTGAATTCCCAGAAAAGGAAAGTGTTGAAGTGTAACAAATAGGGCTTTTAAATTCAGTTAGCTTCTGAGCCTTCATCCAAAATGACCATCATGACGTTGACGACCTCCTCACGCAGAGCCCTGCTACAAGGGCTTCCATAATCATGGAATTAGAAAATATGAAGCTTAGGAAAGCAGAATGTGCCCATTAAGTTAAAAAAGTTTAAAAGCTTGTCCTGTGCAAAAATGGACAAGTGAGTTTGTGGTGGAGCTTTCCCCCTCACTCCTGGCATTGAATAAACAAATCCCTGCTCTGTAGGCCCTACACTATGGAGTACTGTTTTCTTGGCTACAATTTTGCATCATAATCACACTATGCTTTTCATTTTTTTCTTCAAACCTTCTAAGCATGAAGTGAGTAAGACAGTGAGTTGTGTATTGATAGGGCCGAAGAAACATTTCCAAATGCCATCCCGGGAAAGGAAAGGATGCGAAACAGCGCTGGGGAAGAGCGTCCCTCGCACAGCCCTCAGAGCTGCCACCATGCACAAGATGGCGGCCGGGGCTGAGGCGGTGCCACCATGCACAAGATGGCGGCCGGGGCTGAGGCGGTGCCACCATGCACAAGATGGCGGCCGGGGCTGAGGCGGTGCCACCATGCACAAGATGCCGGCCGGGGCTGAGGCGGTGCCTCTCAGAGCGCTCTGCAGCCTCTGCCAGCCCAGCCCCAGCCCCGGAGCAGCGCAGGGCGGGCAGAGCCCCCTTCCAGCCGTCTGCTTCAATGGACATTGACAGACACCCGGGCCAGGGACACAGGCTGACACCTTTGCTCTGTGCACACAAACACGAACCAGACACTTGGGAACCTCGGCTGGCAGCATTTGCAGGGGAAAATACAAAGAAACTCCAGGGTTTGAATGTTTTCAAATAGAATATTTCATTTGCCGAAAAAAGGACCAAAAGCAGAAAGGGCCATCCCAGCCTGTTTCTTCCATGCAGGAATAGTGTCACAGTGACTGTGAGCTGATGAAGATGGAGATGGGATTTAATCCAAAGCAGATTGTGCAGTGGGTGCTCACCTGTGATATGTATCCCTCACAGTACCTATTTATTTGGAACACTAGGAAGATTATGAGCCTGGGTAAGATATTAACCCTTTCAATACACAGATGAGACCTACAAACCTTGTTCTTCTCTCCAAGGACTGAAAAGGACAGAGTAACAACACAAAAAAGAACAACATAAAAACATCAAAGTCAGTAAAAAAAGTCAAATCTGAGACAGAAAAAAAAATGAAAAAATGACAATTGAAACTAAAATATTCTTAGTAAAGCCATAGAAATATACAATGATGTACTAAAATATCTCCTTTAATTCATTAATAAAGTATAAAAAACATTCAACCTGTAAATCTAAACAAAAGCATCCATTAAAGAAACCAAACAAGTGTTAAAGTAACTGTAATCCCATAAAAAGTTTGAACAGAATAATAAATAAAAACAATAAAATGCCCTTTACCCTCAGGGAGAGAAGAAGAAAACTTCTGTTCCCAAAGATGATCACAAAAACAAATGAAGAAAACCTTTGCCTTCAAACAACTCATCCTTAAAATAACACCCCACGAATTCAAAACCCATAGAAACACCTCTAGGAGGGCTGTAAAAATGAGAAAAATGTCATGATAGCAAAATTTCTTCCCAGACGGCTGCTATTTGTAAAAATAAAAAACCACCAAAAAATCTGTTCCTCGTAAAAAATCCTCCATGACATAACAAGAAAAACTCCTGTCCCTACAAAAACTAATAAAAAACTTTCGTGTAATGAATACTGTGTTAACATCCCAAGTTCTATCTCTATGTTGTCAGGTAAATAAAAAAAAAGTCAGGAGAGAAAAAGCGTTCTGAAAGTTTTATTCTAGTTTCTCATTCTTGTAGTCCTGTTAATAAAGTTTCTTTATTCCTTCTAAGTTTTAAGCCTGGTTTGCCCTTCTCCTAATCCATATCTCACAATAAGAAATGAGTAAGTGCCCTGGAGATTTCAGCCAGTGCTAAACCCACCACATTATTTAGTGCATTAGCCAAAAAACTCAAATTAGCGAATCTAAGGCACTGCACCAGGCTGAAGCTGAGGATCCCCAGCCAAGCTCAGAGGGAGGAGAACACAGCATTTGTGGGATCCTTTCCAGTCTGACTTGCTTTAGCTGCACCCTGGGGGAGGAGAGAGCAGGAGAAGGGTTGGCTGAGTCCTCTCCCCTCTGCCTTGCCCTTCTCTGCTGGATCCTCAGTTCATCCCACACCCACCCCAAGACTCCATCCCCATCCTACTGGTGCTGACGGGATTAAAGAAGATAAAGAGGAGATTAAAAAGAGAGAGAGGAGAGAAAAAGAGAAGTTTAAATGCAGCTTAAACATTAAAGAAATATACATATCACTCACTGCTGATATTTCAATGGGAGCTGAAGGGTTTGCGAAGTGACAGGAGCCTGTGAAGGGCTCAGGAGCTGCTGCTGCCGGGAGGGAGGAAATGCACCAATGGCTCCCAGCAGAGTCTGTGCTTTGAGGCTCTTTCCCAAACAGCTGCAGGAGGGAAAGCAGCTGAGTTTGGAGGAAGAGTTTTCTGCTGAGGTTTCCTGTTTGGAGCTGTCACAAGCTTGAGCTGCTCAAGGGAAAGGCGGCTCTGCTTCCAGCAGGGCCCAACTGCACGGGAGCACAACTTGGTTCCCTGGCCCTGAGCCAACGGGCAGCAGCAGCTTCTGTTCCCTCCTGGCTCTTGTGTCATTTCCAGCAGCACAAGACACACCAAGAAAAGCTCCTCCAGAACATGCCATGATCAACACAACCTGATTTCATTGCATGAAGGAGCTCTGACAGTCCCACGGGCTCAGGTTTGTTTGTCAGTCAACAGAGCAGGGAAAAGCACAGACACATTCCCTGCACAGGGAATTCACAGGAGGAAAGTGCAGCGCTGGAGGATGTGCTTGGATACAACGTTCCCACGGCAGTTTTGGGGATAAAATTGTCAGCAGAGAGAAAAGAAAAAGTCCTACCAAGGGTGGGCTGGGGAGGGCTGGTGCTTCCCAGGAGGCTCCCGAAGCTCAAGAGGACAAAGCCCAGACCTTGTCCAAGCTCCGAGCTGGGTCTGAGCCAGAAACCAGGGGGTGGCAGAGCCATTGCTGCTGAAGGGCTTCAGATTGCCAAAGCTAAAGTGTCCAGTATCAAGGAACAACTTGAGGTTACGGAATTCCCAGTGCCCACGTTCCATCCCCTCATTTCAAGCTGAAAGAGGAGCTCCACTTGTGACTCTGCTTTTTAATAATCAATGTAAAAATTCAACAAAATTCCCTTAGAAAGTACCCATGAAGGTTCACACTGTGAGAGCTCACTCGAGGCAGCCCCAACTCCTGCCCTGGTTCAGTCCCTGTCAAGCCCACTGTGCTTTCCAGCTGCTTTGCTCCAGTTCCTCCCAAATCACCATGAATTCCACTGAACTGAACCAAATCCAAGTCCTCGTGGGTCGGGACAAGGGCAGGGAGAGGTCCCTCCAAACCTCCCTGGGAATCACCCCAGAGCCCTCAGCCTTCCTTGCGCCCATCCCTGAGACCTCCTAGTGGCTCCCGTGGCTCTCCCAGTCCATCCCAGCCTCTCCCAGTCCATCCCAGCCTCTCCCAGTCCATCCCAGTCACCCCAAATGCCCCCCTGATCCATCTCGCCTCTCGTGGATCCCCTCGCCCCTCAGCCAATCAGAGCGCGTCTCTCTGATGACTCATCAGATGCCGGGCAGATCCACAGAGCCGAGAGCCCCGCGCTGGACTCGGCCTCCCAGTGCCGCGCACTTCATTCCCAGTCCCTCCCAGTGCCACCACAGTCCCTCCCAGTGCCACCACAGTCCCGCCCAGTGCCACCACAGTCCCGCCCTGAGGCCCCAGAGTCACCCCCACTACTTTTTAGCCCATTCCCAGACTATTCCGAGTTCATTCCCACTTCACTCCCAGACCTACAAACCCTCTTCCTGTCTCCCAGTATCTGCTCTCATCTCTTTCAGTGCCACCCCAGTCCCTCCCAGTCCATTCCCAGTCCCTTCCAATGCCACACCACTCTTCACCCATCTCTCCCATTTCCCCCCCAGCTGATCGCAGTCTGTCTCCACTCTCTCCCAGTGCCCATCCCATCGTGTCCATCTCGCTGGTGCCCTCGAGCTCCCAGCCCGGCCCCGGCCGCCTGCTCTGCTCCCTGATGGATTTCTCCCCTGCCCACATCCAGCTGAGCTGCTCCCAGGGCCAGCAGCAGCTCTCGGGCCACGTGCTGGCCACTGCCGTGCTCCCCAGCGGGGACTGGAGCCAGCAGCTCCTGGTGCTGCTGGAAACCGCCCCCGGCAATGCGGGCTCAGCTCCAGCTGCCAGGTGGAGCACGTCAGCCTGGAGCACCCCCTGAGCCGGCACTGGGGCACGGCCCGGCCCCCACAGCGCCGGGGGCAGCGGGGGAGGCACTGGGGGGGCCCAGAGGGGGATTGGGGTGTGCTGGGAGGAACTGGGAGGGAGTTTCAGATAGACTGGTTTAAACTGGGGAAGGGATTGAGGTGCTTAGGATGGCTGGGAAGGGGTTTGAAGGATGTTGGGGAGGGTGGGATGGGGTTCTGGGGGTTCTGGTGGACACTGGGAGGGAGTTTGGGGGTGCTGGGTGTCACTGGGAGGGATTTGAGTGAGCCTGGAGGAGCTGGAAGGAGATTGGGCATTGGAAAGCAGGGATTGGGATGAGGTTGGTTGAGCTGGGAAGAGACTGGGAGGAGTCTTGATGAGTCCTGGTGGGCCTGGAAGGGACTGGGAGAGGGTTTGGGGGTCCTGGGGCAGTGGGGAGAAATTGGGAGGGGGCTGTGGGATCCCGAGAGGAACAGGAGGGGCTTTGGTGGGTCCTGGGGAGGCTGGGAAGAGACTGGGAGTGATTTACCAAAACAGTGATATTGAGCCAGCATCAACATCAATCTGTTAATGGACAAAAACCTCTCCAACAGTTTAAAGTTACAAAGTGGATGTTTAATCACAGCACTGGGTGAGTGCAGGAGTCACCCCTTAATACACACTGCAAGTTGACAAAAGGTTCCAGTGTCTACTTATTTACAAAAGTCTTAAATATCCAAAATACTAATACATGTGCATAATGCTAACACTTCCCATTCCCCACTTTGGATTAAAATGCACTGTAATGATTTTAAAATGTCATAACTCCTGCCTGGTTGGCTTCATAATTTGAGGAGGAGGTCATTTTGGTGAGGAGTCATCAAGAGATGAAAAAAAATTGCTCTTCCTCACTGATCTTTCTACCTTTACAATGGTTGACTTTACAAATGACATTTGGTACAACTCCAATTTCCTCCCTTGTGACTTTGAAATGGGTTTCCAGATGTAAGGTCTGTGATCTTCCTGAACCTGTTTATCAGTTTCTCTTCTCTCATTATAAGCACAGCTGAACAAACATACAATGACAAGTAATTTTTTACCTAAGTCCGAGATTCATTATCTCAAATCCTGCTTCTCACTTAATCACTAACTCTAACTACTTCCAGCAAGGCCTATCTCTAGCTAAGATCTCCAATTTTTCTAAAATACTTAATTTATTAAAATTAGTGACTCCAAAGGAGGTTTCAGAGGGTCCTGGGTGGGCTGGGGGAAACAGGGAGGGTCTTTGGAGGGGCTTGGGGTGTCTGTGAGAGGTTTTGGGGGTTCTAAATCTGGCAGATGCCCCAGGGATGCCGTGAAACACTGCCCACAGCAAGATGCTGATGGGCATCAGGGGCTCCTCGTTGGGCTTTGTCTTCCTGGTGCTGGGGCTCAGCTTCTATCTGAGGAAGAAGGTGAGGGGGGTACTGGGGATTGTGTCCTCCCTCCTCTACAGCGTGTGTGCTCCCCTCCAGGGCTCCCAAGCTCAATGTCACCCTGTTTTCTCTGTCCAAAGAGCTCCTTGAGGCGACGACAAAAGGTTCTTTAGGATTGAAAGTCAATAAATCTGCTCCCCACAAGGAATTCCCATTTTTGGTCTGTTTCCCAATGGATGTTCCTGCCCCGGTGTTCATCCAGGTGCCCACAGGGAGCCAGGAAGATGTGGAGCCTCCCAGCCAGGTGTCTTCCCAACACGGATCACCAGGACCACGGATCACCAGGGCTCTGCCCAACGGGGGTCACTGGGGATCATCCAACGCCGATCCTCCCATGGGGGATGGAGCTGGAGCAGCGCACGAAGCTCTTCCCGCACTCGGGGCACTCGCAGGGCTTCCCTTACTGGTGCCTCCGTTGGTGTTGGGTCAAGTGAGAGCTCTGTGAGAAGCTCTTCCCACACTGGGGACACTCGTAGGGCCTCTCCCCACTGTGGATGCGCCGGTGGACGGTGAGGTTGCCGTTCTGCTGGAAGCCCTTCCCGCAGTCGGGGCAGCGGAAGGGCCTCTCCTCTGTGTGAATCCGCTCATGTAGGAGGACACTGGAGCTGGTCTGAAACCTCTTCCCACACTGGGGACACTCATAGGGCCTCTCCCCAGTGTGGATGCGCTGGTGTGCCCTGAGGTTGGAGCTCCACCCAAAGCTCTTCCCACATTCCAAGCAGGTGTAGGGCCATTCCCCTGTGTGGATCACCTGGTGTCTCATCAGGTTAGAGATACTTCCGAAGCTCTTTCCACATTTTCCACACTCATAGGGTCGTTCCCCAGTGTGGATCATCTGGTGATTCCTCAGGTTGGAGCTCTGGCTGAAGCTCTTCCCACATTCCCCACACTCGTAGGGCTTTTCCCCAGTGTGGATCCTCTGGTGCTGGATCAGGTCAGAGCTCTTTCTGAAGCCCTTCCCACATTCCAAGCACTTGTGGGGCTTCTCCCCCAGCTCTGAGCTCTGGCTGGATCTCTGGCCGTGTTCCTGGCACTTGGGGGATCTTTTTTCCTCACAGTTCCCTGGACTGGGTTTGCAGCCCCTCCTTGTGCGGCATCGCCGGGGCTTTTCCTCCTCCTCTTCCATCTGGCCACGGTGCAGGAATGTAAAATCCTGGTTTGGGGAAAAAACAAGAGGACAGCGCTTTGGGGTGGGGATTCCTCCTTGCCCAAGTTCATCTCAGGAAGTCATTTGGCATCTTGTGTATGTAAGAACCTACCACACACCAAGATTCAGCCCAAACATCCTCCAAACATAAAAACAGTGATCAAAAACTACCCAAACACCAAATTCAGGCAAACCTCCTCCAGAATAAAAACATTCAGGCCCTGCAAAAAAACAAACCACCAACATTTAGCCCAATATAACTCAGAAACACCAAGATTCAGCCCAGTGAAAATTGTGCATCCCCCTCTGCAGTCACCGGATGACTGTGGGCAGGGCAACACTCCTGGGACTGCACACACAGGGAGGGAGGAACCTTGTGCTGCTCCCTCTTCCTGCTCCTCCTCCTCCTGTGTCCCTACTCTTCCTCATACTCCACTTCCTCCTACTATTTCTCCTCCTGTACAATCCCACCTTCTCCCACATGCATCCTTTCACCATTTTGTTCTTCAACCTTGCTTCTCCTTCCCCTCCCCTCCTGTCCCCAGGCCCAGCACCCACTGCCGCCTCCCTCTTCCCCCCCAGTCCCACAGCATCCCACCGCAGGGGCACGGATGGAGCTGGGCCAGCTCGGCCTGGGGCAGCGCTGGGCTCTCGGCCGCTTCCGCCCGCACTCGCTCCCCACTGCAGCCGCTCCCGCCACCACAGCGCGGGGGGGCCCGGCCTTGGCGCTCCCCCCTCCCACCTCCCCAAATTCCCCTCAAGGGGGGCGCCAAGGCCCGGGGGGGAGGGGCGCAGCTGGGCTCCAGCTGGGGAACGCTGGCAGCTGCGGCTCTGCCTGGACACTGATGAGTCATCAGCGCCGCGCGCTCTGATTGCCTCAGCCCTGCCTGAGCCCTGCGCCTGCACCAAGGGGGGACACCCTGCTCCAGGGGGGATGGCCCCAAAACGGGGGAACCCCAGCAAAGGAACAACAACAAAGGCTCTTTACAAACTGATCCCGTCAACCTCATTGCACATAGGGCCAGGGACGTGGACATAAGGAAGTGACAGGAGGAGCCACCAGCTGCAGAAAATGTTATGAATTGATGACACAGACTGCTGCTCAGCCAAGGTCCTGCTAAATTCATCAACTTCCAGAAGAACAACAAAGACTTAACACAGCCATCAATATCGTTAGCTATACAAAAGTGGGGTGCATATTAAAGGGGTATGTAGGAGGTGCATTGGGAAGTCTGTACCATTACAGTACATCAACCAATGGGGAGAGGGAGATGTGACCAAGAAAATTAGGATGAAAAGGAGGCTGTGTCCTCCAACAACTGGAGAGACCCCATGGGAAATATCCCATGGCCTCTCCCTTTTCTTATGAATACAATTACTGTTACAGGACTCCTCTGTCTTCCTTGTGGACAGAAACCTCTGGGGATGTCAATTTTTCCACACACCTTGGGGCTCCTCCGTAATTCCTTCCACCGTCTGGGCCGGCGGGCACTGAGTGCAGCTGAAGGTGCCTCACCCAGTTTGGGGGATCGGCTCCCTCGGCTGGCGGCGGCACCGGGGATTGATTGGGTACCCGAGAGTGAGCAGGAGACAGACGAGGGACGGATCAGGGCGGCTCTCAAGAGTCGGCAGGGAGAGAGCACTGAAAATCTCAGCAGTGACTCCAGTGGCATCTTCGGGGAGTAAACATGGCAGGGCACCCAGGGAGGGGACAAAAGGGAAAGCCAGAATGGGGTCCCAGCAAAAGGGATGAGGATCCCAAAATATCTCTCAAGGGTCCCTTGGGAGCATGTGGAGGTCGTTCGCACATTCTCCCAGAGGGAATTAAGGACATGGACACCCAGGAAGGCAATAAGGGAAGTCCAGAAGGGATTTAGACAACAGGGGATGGATGGTGTTGGTGTGCTGGGAAGGGATTGGCTGAATGGGAGTGTGCAGGAATGTGCTTTAAGTCAGAAGCAGCAGGAGGAATCCATGGGGTAAGAAAAAGGATGATGGAAAAGAGGAGGAAGAGAAAAATACTGAGGATTGGAATGTTTTTCAGAAGGGTCTTATCCTCAGCATTTGCCAGCTGACTCAGATCCTTTGTATCCCAGTTTTCCAGGACAGGAAAAGAAGGAGGTCAGGATTTCAGGGGGTTTCTCTGAGCTGGGAGCGGCAGGAGCGGGCGCAGAGCTGCGGCACCGGGAGCACGGGCTGGGGGCCTGTGGGGAGCTGTGGGGCCGGGCCGGGGCTGTGGGGCAGCCGGGGCTCAGCGCCGGGCGCTGCCTGACCCCAGCACCCCCCGGGCAGGGCCGGCAGTGGCCCCCGGCCCCCAGGAGGCTGCGGGACGCCCCGGCCGCTGCCCGGCCCCGTGGAGCTGCCGGCCCTGCCCGCCGGGGGGGCCGCCTTTGGACACTGCGGCAGGACAGGGACCGGCTCTGGGATACGGGCTGGGGAGGGGAGCCTCAGCACAGCCAGCACCAGGAAGGAACAGCTCAGAAATGGGGATTAGACCTGCAAGGATCCTGATCATCTTTTAAGCATTTTGTGCTGGGTCCCTGCAAAAAGGAAGGATTTTGCAGAAAGCTCAGCAGCTGCCACACGATGAGCACCCACAGGCACTGAGGGGGGCTGCAGCAGGGCCACAAGAAGCCCCTGCAGCACTTGCTCCTTGCAAAGGCTCAGCAGCTGAATGCAGCAAGGGATGAGCAAAAGGCCAAGCTGAAGGCAAAGGCCATGGCACAGTTCCTACAGCCCCTGAGGGATCAAGCCCAGGGCCCAAGGGGGCCCCAGCACCCAGGGGACACCCTCGGCCACAAGCACCTGGCACAGGCATTGCCCTCCTGGCCAGGGGACAGCCCACCCAAACAGCCCCTGGCAAGGAATCAGCCTTCCAGCTGCAGGGCACAAGGACACTGCAAGCACAGACAGGAGCACCCTCAGCACCAGCAAGTCCAGCCCTTGATGGACACGGATTCTTAGCGGTCTCACAGCTCCCATTCCACCAGGGACCCACCACACTGCAGCCCTTGGGAACATCCAGGGTGGCTCTGGATCCAGAGGAGACCTTTCCTGATGGACACAAGGGCCTCTCCATCCACTCAGAATCTTACACCTAAAGGTGCTAGGGAATATTTTAATAATTAAGGCACTAAGTGGGAAGGATGAGTGGGAGTGTGTTTTATTCAGCCACTATTAGCAGATGTGGGACATGGGTTTGAAATGCAGGAGCTTTTATTTGCTCACAATTGTGATTGTAATTTACTGGGAAGGGATTTGATGGCTAAATTGAGAATGCAAATTAATGTTGCAAAAGGTGATACAGAGACTGGTTCTGTTGTACCTCTGGGTCAAATGTCTGGCAGAGCCTAGGCTGAAGTGAACCCACAAGTGTGGGCAGCCCCAGGGAAATTGGCAAAATTAGATATGGAGCCTCTCCAAATTTCCCTCAAGCAACCAGGACAAGAGGTGTCGAAAAGCAATCCCCTGTTCCAAGGGAGGGAAGGAAGGGCTCACAGCCTGTCTGGGAGTCCTGCTCAAGGCACGGCTTTGGGAACCAGGGATGGCTCCCTAGAATGCTCCTATCCTGCCAAACAAGAAATCCAATGGAATCCACAGAATGCTGCAGGACCCAAGAAGAAGAAATGAGATGATGAAACTGAGGCACCCCACACTCTCAGATCCTTCCACCATCCTGAACCACGTGCCCTCCTCACACTGCTGCTATTCAGAACTTGATGCAAAAGATGCTTTCTGAGGATCTGCCCACTTCCAGAGGATGCAAAAGAATTCTGCCTTGGGCTGGCAACAAGAGGTAGAAGGGAAAATGCTCAAGACATGGACGGTCCTTCTGCAGGGATGCACGGAAGCACCGGCCTGACTGGGGCAAGCCTTGCAGGAAATATCAAAGGAATTGACCTCACCCCCAGGGACTGGCTTAATGCAGGATGTGGATGACTTGATCCAGTCAGAAAAACAAGAAGAGGTAGAGGAAGCCTCTGTGAAATGGCTTCATTTTCAATCTAAAAAGCAGCTTTGAGTATCTGGAAAAAAAGTGCAAATGGAAGAGAAAATGTTTAAATATTTGAGACCTATTTTGACTGAAGGCCTGTGGTGAATTGACTTAGAGAGGGTCCAGGGAATCTCAGAAATAACATTTCCCACAACTAAAAAGGAGCTGCAGCAATTCTTACAATTAACAGGGAATTGCAGGAGCTGGACTGAGGATTCTCTCTTCTAGCCAGAACATTGTGTGGATTTCTTTTCCCCCAGATAGTCTCAATGTTACGGGGTGGACATAAGAAAGAGAACAAAATTTAACAAAATGAAAAAAAAAAAAAGATTGATGCCCCAGCCATGGCTCTTCCAGACTCAGAAATCTGAATTGCAAGGGAATATTAAACAGGCCACCCCTGAGCCTGCACTGAAGGCAACGCAGCAGCAGCCAGGGCTCCCCAGCGGGGGAAGCCCCTGGGCCTGCCCACAGATCCTCTGCTCAAATCCTCGGCCTGGCCACCCTCCTTTGCCATCTCCAGCCACTGCGGGACAATCCTTGCTCTCACTCTTGCAGCTTCAGCCCTTTCTGTGCCTGCCCTCGCCACAGCTGCTGGGGAAGGCACCGGGACAATTCCACTCTGCCTCTCAATTACACTCACACTCTGCCCTGCCTGGGATTAGCTGCTGCCAAAATAGACCAACTTTAAAATGGCTTCAAATCTTATTTCTCTAAATGGACTTGGTTTGCATTTGTCTTGAGGAAAGGAATTTTAATGTTTCTTTTCCACCACTCAGCAGAGATGAAATTAACATCTCAACAGACTGGGAATAGCCCAAAAGATTCCCACCAAGATAACGACCATCAACAAAACATCAACACCCAGCAGCAAACATCAACCAACATCCACCCCAGACACTGCCCCAGGCACAGCTGGAGACACCTGGTCTGGAAAAGGCTGAGCAGGAAATCCAGGAGTGCCCACCTAATTCACATCACAGGCACAGAAATCCGGCTGCAACAGGAAACCAAATCCTAACAACTCCACACCTTCAAACCAATGAACATTAAACCAAGGGATTTCTATGGGGTCAGACTGTATAAAGTTTTGGAAAAATCTAGTCAAACTCATGTGTCATGGAATGATTTTCTCTGCACACACAGCCTATGTGTGCATGAAATTATTCCTGTTGCACATCCTGACCAGAATCAAGTAACACCTTATTTCTCTAAAGACACTGTTAAAGAGGTTTTGCTTTTCACAGTTTCAGTGAAAGGATTACACTGTTAGAATAATTTTTCATAATAATTTTACTTCTATATTGTTCGTTCTGTTTGGGACAATGTTGTGAGAATCACTTTTTAATTTTAGCAGAAGAAAAAGAAAACACTTGATTGCTTTGTAATTTTTCTTTTTATGTTTGTGTGTGGTTCGTAGTGATGGCAAAATGATGGTATGAGTTATCTTATGTTCACCTTTAAGCTGCATTTTGAAAAACTAGAAGAGCTTTAAAGGTGACCCTTTAACTCTTAACTTAAACATTTAATAGAATATTTTTTGTCACAAAAAGAAAAGGACCAAAGGCACCAGCAGGGAATTGGGGAGAACACTTGAATCACCCACAGCTGCCCTGGAAGAGAAGCTTTGTTCCAGGCAGCCAGGAGAGGAGCTTTAGAAATGCAAATTAACACTGATGGGACAAAGCCTGCACAATGGCCCAGGGGCTTCCTGCCTGCAGGAGGAATTGGGCTGATTCCCTCTGCCCCTCAGCCCAAGCTCTGCCTGCTTGCACAGATGAAATTTGCACAGCTAAAGGCACAGCCCATTGTGAGGATATCTGACTCTGCAACACAAATTGGTTAAGCTGCAAAGGAAAACAGAAAATGGGGAATGTTGTGAAAACTTCACTAAAACAAGTTGGGGAGAATCATCCCTGTCCCCACTCCAACATGTGCTGTCTCTGTCTATGTTATATAGGGTGTATCAGACCACTGGGGTTTATTTGCTACCACAAGTTCAGGGAAATCAGTTGGGAATCCAAGTATGTGATGACTTAATGAGAGAAAAGCTGACAATTGATGAAGCTGTGGGTGGAGTGAAACAGAAATTAAAAATTAGGAAATAAACACAAAGAAATGCTTGACTAAAAGGGGGGTTTGACAAAAACCATACCCTGAGACTCTGATCCACAAGAACAAGAAAAGAGTCAGAATGCAAGATAAGATAAGGAGCCAGAATACACAAACAAGATGCAAAGACAATGGCACAACAAGATAAAGGAGATTCTTCAGACCCTAAGCCAGAAAGAACAGATTTAAAGTTCCAAAAGGTGGCCAGAGGAATGAAAGGGGCATGGAGTTAATTGTAATATGAAGTGAGGACAAGCAGAGTTAAAAAATGAATATGTACTAGGTGTATCTTGTAAACCTAGTCTGTAAAAGAAAAAAAGAGAAAACCAAATCAAAAAGGTGTGCATGCCTTTCGGAGGAGATATCCCCCATGCATCTCAGTGCTGAATAAATTCATACCTACTCTTATAACTACTCTGCGAGTTATAGAGCTCTTTTTATTTCGCATATCAGGAGGGAGCACCCAAAAATGGGGAAAAGACGAACGATCACGAGAACAAATCCTGCAACACCATGGACCAGACCCTGGGAACCCTGATGAATTCATATCAGGTACCAGAGAAACCATTTATCATTTCAATGGCATAATTAGATTACAGGATGTCATTGAAATAATAACCAACCAGACAGCTCCAGCTCCTGACCTTCCCCCCAACCAATCCACTCAGATGAGGAACACAACATTTCACCATGGGATGGGATCAGATTATCTTTTAGCAGAAAATCGAGGCAGAGTTTGTGGAAAAGTTAAGTAACTCAAACTACTCTTGGCAGATAGACGGCAATGGAAAAGTAGTAAAACAGACTAAAAAGGAAATAAAAAAGCAGCTCATTTACTTGTCCAAACGTGGAAAGGATAGGAATGGGACACGGTTTTGTGCTTCCCTCACAGACCATGGGTTAAACAAATGCCGTTTCTCCTCTCATGTGCTACAGCAACTCTCATCTTTTTACCATGCACCACACCTTGCTGAGTGCAGCTCATTCAGCAGCTGAGCAAGGGGATGCAGGTGGCAGCCAGGCCTCCTGAGCCACAAACGGCTACAAAAGGACAGAGAATGAGGGCACTGAGAGCAATCCCAAAACCAAAGGACACCCAGGAAGAAAAAACACAGGCAAAGAGTGAATCTGCTTGGAGATAGGGACAGGAACTTGTACATAAGGAAGGAATGGGAGAAATCACCAGTTTCAGAAAATGTTACTAATCGACAAGGACTGCTGCTCAGACCAAGTCCCAACACATTCCTGAACTTCCAGAAGAACAAACACTTCACAGAGCCAGGAACATCGGGTGTTATACAAAAAGGACATGCAGCAGGCGGATCGGGAAGGCTGAACCTTCCAAGCACCTCCGCCAGTGTTGGGCAAAGGGACAGGGACATGCGGCCGGGAAAATCAGGACAAAAACGAGGCCGCGTCCTCCAACAAGTGGAGAGAGCGCACGGCAAATGGCCCATGGCCTCTCCCTTTGGGCAGCAATAAAGTCACTCGCACACCACTCCTCTGGCTCCTTTGGCCACACAAACCTCTGGCGCCGGGAATTTTCCCGCCCAGCCCCGGGCACAGCGCAGCCACCTCCGGCCTCCCGACACGAAGCGGGACGAGCCAGCGCTGCTCCGCCACCGCCTCCTGCCGAGGCCCCAGCGGCAAGGAGACCGCGGGCAGCCGCTCCCGCAGCGCCCTCAGCCCAGGGCCAACACGGGCCGGCCACGGCACAAGCCACCCGCCACAGCCCCCTGCCGCCCCCTCCCGGGCCCGCAGCGAGCCCCGAGCCCCCGCAGAACCGAGCGCGGCTCCCACCTGCGATGGCCGGGGCCGCCTCCGAGCTCCGCCGCCGCCTCACCGGGCTCCGGCCGCTGCTGCCGCCGCTGCCGGGCCCGCACAGACGCTCCGGCAATGGCGGCTCTCCTGCTTGTCCCCGCTCTGCCCAATCAGCGCGCGCCAGAGCCACGAGTGACGGCAGAAGCAGCCAATCGCAGCCAGCGGCACAGCCCCGTCCCGCGCTCTCAGGGCCCGCCCCGGGCTGCGTGAGGGGAAAGGCGGGGATGAGGAACAGCCCTGGAACGGGCCCGGCCGGAGCCGCCATTGAGCTCCCAACACAAACAAAGTTCTCCGCAGCTCCCGGCCCGCCTTGCCCAGCCCTGGCTGCTGGGTGACTCCGGCTCAGCCGGAAGCCCTGGAGCCTCACTTCTCCCACGTCTAATTAGGAGAACTGATGCATTGCTTTGATTTTCCCCAAAAGGGAAAACCGCACCAAACTCCTTCTGCTGAGTGGAGGAGAGGAGAGATTTCCTGCAGAAAACTCCCAAAAATACCAAAACCAAAGCGAAGTGAGCCGGGACCCCCCATCAGCGCCTCTCTGCCGTCCCAGCTGAAGCCCTCGCTGGCTGCTCCAGGCTGGATCCAGCACTGGGAGCACTGGGAAGGGGCCCCGGCTCGGGGCGCAGCCCCCGGGGCAGCCCCACGGCCCGCACGGCAGCTCCAAGGCTCCGCCAGCCAGGATGAAGCCATGGTCAGTTCATCTCCCGTGGCTTTTCTCGCTTCTCAGGGACAGTGGTCATTGCCCTGCTGCACTCGGATCTCTCCCACCAGAGAGGTCTCCAGGAACTTTTCCAACCTGAGTCCATTCCATGGGGAGCAGCCCCCTCACAGTGCTGCAGCGTGGGTCACTCTGCCACAGGGTCAGACCTTCCAGGACAGGCGGCTCCAGCGGGGGCCCCTCTGTCCACAGGTGTCCCCCAGGGTCACAGCCTCATCTCAGGCATTCCCCTGCTCGGGCATGGGCATCTCCAGGGGCTGCGGGGGGATCTCTGCATCCTCATGGATCTCTGCATTCTGGTGAATCTTCAGGGCCAGTCAATCTGCAATTCCCATTGTTGGTCTGTGTTCTGATGGATGTTCCTGCCCCTGTGTTCACCCAGGTGCCCACAGGGAGTCAGGAAGATCTGTTTGGTCAAGGTTTATCTCTGTGAGAAGCTCTTCCCACACTGGGGACACTCGTAGGGCCTCACCCCAGTGTGGATGTGCCGGTGCCTGATGAGGGTGCAGTTTTGTGAAGCTCTTCCCACAGTCAGGGTGGTGGAAGGGCCTCTCGTCTATGTGAATCCACTGACATTTGATGAGACCTGAGCTCCTTGGAAATCTCTTCCCACACTCAGGATGCACTGGTATACCCCAAGGCTGGAGTTCCAGCTGAAGCCCTCTCCACACTCCCTACACGTGTAGGACTTCTCCCTGTGTGGATCTTCTGGTGACAAATCAGATTGGACATCTCAGTGAAGCTCTTCCCACATTCCCCACACTCGCTGGGGCATTCTCCTGTGTGGATGTTCTGGTGCCAGATCAGGTGGGAGCTGCGACTGAAGCTCTTCCCACATTCCATTTCTGGGGCTTCTCCCTGCCATGAGCTCTCTCCCCCAGCTCTGAGCTCTGGCTGGATCTCCGGATACCTTCCTGGCACGGGGGGGAATCCTTCCTCCTTGCAGCTCTCTGGGCTGGGTTTGCAGCCCCTCCTCATGCAGGATCTCTGGGGCTTTTCCTCCTCCTCCATCTGGCCATGGCCATGGAATGACAAATCCTGGTTTGGGGGAAATCAAAGTGGGAGTGCCTTGGAGTAGAGGCTCCTCCTGCCCAAGTCCATGTCTAGAGCTCAGCAGGAGTCTTGTGTCCATGAAAATCTCCAAAATATCAAGATTCAGCCCCAAAAAATCTCCCAGGAGTTCCCCATCTCTTGTCTTTCCACTTCTGGGCTTCCAGAGGTTTCCCTTCCCTGGGATGATGGGGGTCCAAGGGCTCCAGGGGTTCCCCCTTCTCTGGGGTCCTCCTTAGTGATGATCCAGGGGCTTTTGGGGCGTCCATGGGGTCCCTTTTTCCCCTGATGCTCTGCTTTGAGATCCCAGGGATCTCAGGAGTGTCTCCTCTCCAGGCTCCCACCTCTCCAAGCTGCCAGGGTCCCTGAGATCCAGGATCGCTCCTCTCTGCTCTCCCCACTCTGGGGGTCCCAGGGGTTCCTCTCCTCTGCACTCCTGGGGGTCCCCTGGACCAATGTCCACCGCCAGCCAATACTGGGCAATGGCCACGTGGACCCCAAAGATCCCCCAAGGGGCTCAGCTTTGGGGTCCTGCAAGATCCAAACCTACACACACAGAGAAAAAAAACCTCCCAGGGACGCCAGACAATATTTGGGGCTCAATTCCACAATCTGCAAGTTCCAAACACACCCCAATAAAAAGACCCTCTCAGGGACCCCCCAACAGATTTGGGACCAGCTCCCCCTCCCTGCTCACCTGCAGGATGAGGTGGGGGCGATGGGCCCGTGGCCGGGGGTGCTGCGGACACAGGGGGCACTGGAACCTCCAGCTTCTCCTTCTATTCCTGTTCCTGCTCCTCCTTTTCCTTTCTCCCTCCTCCTGCTCCTCCTCCTTCCTAATCCCACCTCCTCCCCAGTTCCTGCCTTCTGTATATTTAGAGTGGAGAATCTTGCTTGTTTTTAGAACGAGAACAAAGATTCCAGATGGAACAAGCCTTGCTGGTTTTACTCAGCAGTATCAGTGACTACAGGTCGTGTTTGCTTTGGTTTGGTCCTGTCCTCGTTCCTCCTCAGTGCTCAGGCTGGCCTATGGGGTGTCCTTGTTTGCTGCATTTTCAGAGTTCCTCTTGGATCCTTTGGGCAATAGGCTGTGCCCTGGGAGGATTCTTTGTGCTCCTTTGTGACACAGGAGAAGCTTCCAGGCGGTTTTTGCGTGAGTGGCTGCTGTGGTGTCACAGGAACGTTGCCACGTCCCCGTGGTGTTCCCGTTGCTGTGGGACACGGAGGCCTCAGTGTCCAGAGCGGCTCTGGGCGCCTGCTCGTTGCCAGAGGATCCTCCTGCCCGAGGCATTCTCAGCAGCCAGCCCAGCCCCTGACGGGTGTCCTTCTGTGCTTGCAGGGGTACAGTCTGCAGACGTGTGCAGTGCAGCCAAAATGATGCAGCAAGTGGTTGCTGCAGTTGGCACTCTGTTCTCTGTGGCTTATTCGGGGTATTTTTTAACCCACTTGGCACGTAAGTTGAGGTTTTCCCTCGGTGCAGCATCTGTGGCTTTGGGCTTGCTGTGTGCTTTCTGTTCTTCCACTGGAACGGAGTTGACTCTGTAACCAAATTGCCATGAGGACACGGTTGGTTTGGGAGAGCTCCTGCCAGCAGCTGCAGCTGAAAAAGGGGGTGTCTGCAGCCAGCGGGGCGTGCACAGCATTTGCAATGAGGCCTGGGGGGTTCTGTTCCCTCAAGCGGGGAGTCTGTGGCAGCAGAGCCTGGAACTCCCTCCGTTTGCTGCTCCAGCCAAGAGCTGACACAGCCCAGTCTTTTGTGCTGCTCTCTTGCTCGCTGTGTGAAGGGCCTGTGGCTCCTGGAGGGATGCTGTGAAAGCAAAATGCTCTCTCAGGCTTGCCTTGTTCATTTCCCACCACAGGCAGTTTTTTCCTAACAACATCTGGTTCATGTTCCCTCTCCCGTTGCAGGGCACCTCACGCGTGGATCCCGAGCAGCTCCTCCTTCGGTGAGTGGGAAAGGAAGCTTTGGTGTTCAGAATTGTGCAGCGAGTTGTGAGCTCGGCGTGTGGCAGCCGAGTGCCAGCCTGAGAGGCTGAAGGAAAGTTCCTGTCAGTGTCTTTGCAGCAGCAGCAGCAGCAGCAGCAAAGAGATCCCTGGCAGTTTTCTCTGTTTCTGCTGAAGAGCTTTTGAAGAGCTGCAGGACTGGCTTTGCAGGCAGAAGATTGCTTGCTGGCTTTAGCCATGGTGGAATATGGAATTCCCAACAATAAGTGGCAATGTCAACTTTTGCCCATTGTTAGTTTGAACAGCTCTGAACTCTATTTCTGCTTAGTGCAGCTGGATGTGTAGCTGAGGATAAAGAAGGTGATAACTGAGATAGAACTTCCCGTCCCTCACGCTCCCGTCTGTCCACAGGGCACCAAAGCAGCATCAGCTCCTCCTCTGGCTCCCTCTGCTTGCAAAGAGGAGGCCAAAGAGGAGGAAGAGAGCAGTGAACTTCCCGCTGTTCTGGGAGATGAGGGCGAACACCCCGCGGTTTGGGAATACAACGGCGAGGCTCCCGCGGTGTGTGACAAGGACAGTGGACATCTCCCAGTGTGGGATGAGGACGGTGGACATCCTGTGGCTTGGGAAGAGGAGGGTGAACATCTTCCAGCATGGGAAGCGGACAGAGAATGTCCCATGGCTTGGAAAGATGATGATGAACCTGCAGCTTTTTGGGAAGAGGACAGAGAAGCTGCAGAGTTTTGGGAAGAGGATGAGGAACCTGCACTGCTTTGGGAAGAGGATGAGGAACCTCCCTCTGCTCCTGAAGAGGACACTGAAGCTCCCTGTGCTGCAGGATCCTGGGCTGAACATTCTGACAGCAGCACAGCCCTGCAGCCAGAGGGGAGCGGGGAGTGGAGCCTGATGCAGCTGAGTACGTCTGCTCTGTTCCTGTGTGCCAGAGCAGGGTGCTGTGTGTGTGTCTCAGCATCAGCTGCACCCAGTGTTGCTCTGCAGCTGAATGGCACAGGGTCATTTATTGTCCTTCCCCAGCTGAGAGCAAGGGGCTCCCGGCCCCAGGGAGTGGGGCTGCATTCTGGCTCTCATCTGAGAGGGAGCATCTTCCACGTGGTTTCTTTCAGGGAACACCGTGAGCGTGGGGGAGCCTGCCGAGAAATACCTGGAACTGGAGCAGATTGGCCAAGGGTAAGTGCAAGGCAGTTACTTCTGCACAAGCAGGGCCCAGGTATTTTGCTGGTGCAGGATCCAGTGAGAAGTCAGGAGAGCCCCAAACCCCTTCAGACACTGGGGTACGATGCTGCTGTCTCTCAGTGCTGATCAGAATTGATAACTGTGGTCAGAAGGCACCGTCAAAGGCCCCTGAGGCTGGCAGTGTCCTGTCTGCAGCAAGGAGTGGGACGTGGAAGATCTTCTGTCCCTGGAATTGGATTGCCTAAAAGAGCAACTCACCATGTGGTGACTGTGACTGTCAGAAAACAGTTCTCAAGAAGATTTCTTTCAAATATTTTGTTTCAAAAACTATCCATCAGTCAGGATTATCAACATAATGGTTTAGAAACAGAAACCAGAGATGAACTAATAAGTGTTCTTTTCAGCACAGGTAGCAGACCCCATACATTCAGTAACAGACACAGAGCTGCTGCACTCGAGGGGAAAATGCATCACCTGCCTTCTGGCAGGGCCCTTGGGGATCCTGCAGGTCTCAGGCAGGAAATATATAAAGGATGAAATACATTCTTTTCCAGTTCTTCAGACACCCACCCTCCACCTCAGGTTTTGAACTGAAGGAATTCAATGTGGACATTTGGGATTTCCTCCAGCCCTTTTCCTTCGTGTTGGGCCTCAGTTTTCTCTTGCACACCTTGCATGGCAGAGGGCTGGTGGCTGCTGTGCTGTTGTTTGAAGGGTGGATGCACTCGGGTGTTTTGTGAACGCTGCAGGCAGCAGAGATCTCCTGTCTGGGCTGGCTTTCACTGCCAGGGCCTAAAGCGCTGCTTCTTTCTTCTCTGCTGTTTTGTCTCCAGGGCTTTTGGAACCGTTTCCAAAGGACTCGACAGGGCCACTGGAGGAGAGGTCAGTGTCAACACGCCCAGCACGTCTGGCAGCTCTCGAGGCCTTTCCCCTCTGCTGGGAGCTGTGGCTGGAGCTGTGGGGCCCAGCAGAGCTTTCCTGCACAGGCTGCTCCTCTGAAGGCAGAGCAGTGTCAGCCTGCAGAGCACAGCTGGGACAGACTTGGTCCTTCTGAAGTGCCCAAAGGAAGGCAAGGAGGGCAGCGGTGTCTGTCAGAGCAGGACACGCTGGCTTGGTCTTCATGTCTGAAAGTGTGAATGCATCAGCTGGTGGAGACTGAGGCCCAATTTACCTTCATCCCAGCCTCGGACAGGAACACTGTTTAGCAGTTTTATCATCCTGAGTTTCATCAGGTTACCTCAAGGCCTAATTAAGGAGAGATCCTGCTTGGGCTCAGTTTGGGGTTTTAGTCCTACTGCAGCTGTTCCCACAGGGACAGGGAGAGAAATGAGAAGATGGATGTCCAGAGCAAAGCTCTCTCCTAAACCCTGCAGCTGTGTTTGGGTCTGGTGTCAGTGGCAGCTGTGACAGGGATTATCTGAGCAATGGATGTGCACGTTTGCTTTGTTGTGCTATCCCAAACAGAGCAGGGACATTTGAAATCATGGCCAAATGCCATAGAATTGCTAAAGGGTTCCTGGCTGTTTTGCTCTGTGTGCACAGAAACAGAATTACCTCCTGCTTGCAAAATGTGCTGGAATAATAATCCTAAGAGTGCTGAGGCCATTTGAGAAGACTGTAGGTGCAGAGAATGTTGTTAGAGCTCTGAGGCTGACAGCTGAGGCACCATTTCTGCAGAGCTTACAGAGCCAAATGTCTCTGGCCATGAGTCCTGTAACAGCCCCAGTGAGCAGAGCAATGGGCTGTGGGAATGGCACTTGCTGAGCTCTGGTGTCCCATCCCAAGGCAGTTTGGCACAGCCCGGCTCGGTCGCTCCAAAAAGACTCGCTCCGTGTTTGCTGTGGCCTCCTGCCACAGACTCCTCCAGTTCAAGGTCTGCAATGTCCCTTCAGGTGGCCATCAAGAAAATGAGTCTGAGGGGGCACAACAGGGAACGAGCTGTGAATGAGGTCGTGGTCCTGAAGGACAAGAAGAACCCCAACATTGTCAACTCTTTGGACAGGTGAGTGCTTCAGGTCTTCTCCCGTGCACGGGCCCTGCGTTCATCTTTCCTGGCATCCCCAGTCTGTAGCCTGTTCTGAAAATGCCTGACCCGGCCATATCTTCCCAGAACAACAGCCTGGCACTTCACTCCTTCCATGTGCTTTTGGTGCTTTGCTTTGGCTTTTTCTTCAAGTTGACCCCTTTTGCTGTGTTTTACACCAAGTGCTGATAAACCCTAGTAGAAATTATTTTCCTTGGCTTCTTCTTCCCAGTCCTTTCCCATTGCTGCGGATGTCAGGAAGAACAGGTTCTTGTTTCCAGAAATGCCTCGTTTGCCCATTTTTCAATGGCCTTGCCTATTTCTCAAGGGACTTTGTGCAAGGTTTTCCAAGCATTTGACTGCTTTTGCCCCAAGTGCTGCACGGCCTCCTCCCCTGGATAACTCTGGAAGTTGTGTTGCCTTGTTCCAGAGGGAATGGTGGAACTGATGAGTTCAGATGCTGAAGCAGCTGGGGGCAAGTGTTGTGGTTCCACATTGAGCTGGGCTGTTGCTAAAGTGCATTTTTCACCTGCTTGCCATCTAAGGCCTCTCCTTTCTCCCGGGTGCCTCCTTCTCCTTTAGACTGTGCAGATTCCAAGGCCTGTGCAGCCTGGCAGGAATGTCTCTCCATCTGATTCTGTCCTCACTGACAAGTGACCTGGGAACAAAACTCCACTCCAGGCTTTTCCCTGGGGGAACTGAGCAATGCACATTCATCTCTGTGCCGCTGTTGTCCTCTTCCAGCTTCCTTGTTGATGGAGATCTCTGGCTGGTGATGGAATACATGGATGGAGGAACTTTGCAGGACGTTGTCAGACAGACACGCATGGCTGAAGGAGAGATGGCAGCTGTCAGTCAGGAGGTGAGGGATCCTGCTTGTGCTTCCCATGGCTGGGACACCATGGTCCTTCCAAAGAGGCTGTGAGAACAGAGTGGCTCCATGCTCAGGCCTTTGTTTCTGTGTTGTTTTTATGAGCTGGAGAGGAAAGAGCCTCTGAAGTGAACTGCCTGCAAATATCACTGCATTTCTACTCTGTTCTTGTCTTCTTTCCAGCTGTTGTGCTACTCTTTGTCTTTTTTGGATGTGATTTGCTGTTCTCAGCTTTGTCTTGAACCTTTTGCCTGGAGCTTGTCTGCACTGCACTCCTGGGCTGTCACAGCAAAGTTGCTGCTGGCAGAATTCTAAACTGTCCTTTCTTGTGTGATATATTCCAGACATTGATTTATTCCCTCGTGTTTCTTGTTGTCTCTCAGTGTCTGCAGGGCCTGGATTTCCTCCATTCCATCCGGGTGATCCACAGAGATCTGAAGAGCTCCAACATCCTTCTGGGAATGGATGGCTCTGTCAAGCTGGGTGGGTGTTCCTGGCCAGGCACGGCGCTCCCGGGGTGCGGCTGTGGGGCTGCTTCCCAGTGAGGGCCAGAGCCCCACAAGTGCTGCTGGTGGCACTGCCCGGGCCCTGCTGCCAGCTGAGAGCGGCTGCCCCGTGCAGAGAGCTCAGGAGAGGAGCAGGGTGTCAGGAGTGCCTTTGCTCTGGGTATGGCCCTCCCAGAGGGGCAGGAGTTGCAATCTAAAGCTTCAAAGGAAATCAGTAAAAGCCAAGCATGAAAGCTGAGGGCTTCTTTAAGGGTCCAGTTCCATCTTTCCTTACCTACAGCCCTGAGGACTTTTCCAGCTGGATTCAGCACTGCATTCTCAGACTGAGAGTGGGGAATCTTTGTGCTTGGTTTCCTCATTGCAGCTGCCTTTGACAGTGCTTGTTTCTGTCCTCAGCTGATTTTGGCCTCTGCGCTCAGCTCAGCCCTGAGCAGGACCAGTGCAGCTCCATGGTGGGCACTGCTCACTGGATGGCCCCAGAAGTTGTGACCAGTTCTCCTTACGGCCCCAAGGTGGACATCTGGTCCTTTGGCATTGTGACCATCGAGATGGTGGAAGGAGAACCTCCTTACTTCCAGCAAACGGGGGCCATGGTAAGAGGCAAATTCTCCAGGCTTTGCAGAGGCCTGTGAGCACAGGGTGACCCTGCACTGGGAGGAGCAGCTGGAGGTTTCTGCACATCGCGAAGGGAATTCCCACAGCACCTGAGCCTGAACACAGACAAATATTCTGCAGTCTCCAGCAACAATTTCCTTTGGGATTTAAGTTGTTGCAGCTCTTGTGAGGATGACCCAAATACATGAAGCAAGTGCATCAGCTCTAATGTTGTCTTGTAGAAAACCCCAAACCAACCCCAACACCCAAACCCAAACCCAACAAGTTTTCTGAAGGAGTTTCTAAAAGAGGTTTTGTGAGATGAACTCCCCCCTGGCTCTTCTCCCTGGGAAACTTGTCTAAAACATGAAGATTATTGTTTAACATCTCCACAGTCTAACATATTTCTTTCCTAGTCCAAGCTACTTTCTCTGTGTCACCAAGCCTGAGCTTTCAGCCACACAAACCTGCTGTTCCTTGCCTGGCAGTTTCTGGCATGGGGCATCAGGAATGCTTTTACTTGAGTGTCAGTGGCACTGCAGAGATGCATTTGATGTAAGAATCCCTTGAAATTCTTGAAAATGACCACACTGACTCTTGAAAATGGCCTGTAAAGCTGGTGTCCGTAATTGGAGAAGCAAAATGGGCTATTTCTGATGGAGGTTCCTACTGACAAAGTCAGCCAATGCAATCGGCTCTGAAGGCAAGATCATTTGGATGTTGCAATGGCTGTGGCTGCACCCGGGTTTGGGTTTTTTGATTGCCCCAGAAAAATGAGCTGTGAGCAGCAGCATCTCTGCCAGGGAGGAAAGTGCCCGGGGAGCTGGGGCAGAGCAAGCGGGCTGGATGTGAGCACTTGTGGGTGTGGAGGAAGCTGTCAGAGCGCTGTGTTTGCTTTTCCTGCAGGCTCGCGCTCTGATCCGGCAGAACGGGACCCCGCAGCTGCAGGAGCCCAGGCGCCTGTCGGCTCTGCTGCGGGACTTCCTCGAGTGCAGCCTGGAGCCGGACGAGGAGCGGCGCTACTCTGCCCAGGAGCTGCTGCAGGTGAATGCCAAGCGGCTGCGGGGGAAACGGCAGCGCCAGGGAGGGCTTTTCTTGTGGGGCCCCCCCCCCCATCATCTCCAGTCCCGCTGCTTTTCACACGCAAAGCAAGCAGAATCCTCGCCTGCTTTGGCTTGGCAGGCTCCTGTCGAGCTCATCTGGACCTGGTGCCCCGCCACGAGCGGGGACATCTTCAAGCACATCAGGTGGCTCAGAGCCCTGCCTGACCTGAGCCTGGATGTTTCCAGGGAGGAGGCACCTCCCACATCCCTGGGCTCCCTCTGTCAGTGTTTCCCCACTCTCCTGCTACAGCAATTCTTCTTGAGATCTAATCTGAGCCTGCTTCCCTCTCTTGACTTTCAAACCATTCCCCTTTGTCCTGTTGCAACAGAGCCTGTGAGGAAGTTGACTCTGGAAAGTAACAGTTCATTTCTTTCTTTTTTATCCCTTGGGCAGCACCCATTTTTGTCATCAGCCAAGCCTCTCTCCAGCCTGACCCCTCTGATCACTGCAGCAAAGCAACTGAGGGAGCAGCAGAGGAGGACATGAAGCACAGGAGGCCAGCCTTTTGTCATAGTAGTTAGGACAAGTAGTTAGTAATGTTAGTTAGCACTGTGAGTTAGTTAGGGTAGTTAGGACAGCCTGTTTGTTATGGCAGTTATTTGAATAAAATCTCTGTTAAAGCTCAAGTCCCTTGAGGTGTCCTGTCCTTCTCCCGCTGTGACTCAGCTGCCCGGAGCACTGCGAGGGGAGAGCGGGCCCAGCCTCGCCCAGAGCTGAGCCCCAGCAGAGCCTGGCAGAGCCCAGAGCAGCCTCGGCATCTGCAGAGTCAGCCTGGAAGGAGGCGCTTGGAGCCTTCTGGGCTGCAGCCGGCTCTTGCTTACAAACTGTGTGCGCTGGAAAATGCCTCTGCTTCTGCGGGAGGGCAGAAGGGGCCCGGGGAAGGCCCAAGTGCTCCATGCAAGGGAAAAACCTGCCCTGTGTTTGTGATAAATAACTATGTTGTTGTTGACCTTTGCTATTATGTGTTGGCTTTTGCCAATTATTATAATCACAATGATTTTGATATAGCACAGTTTGTAATCACTTTTACCTGCTTTTGATATAGTAGTGTTATAAATGACTTTCAAATTTCCAAACAATCAAATGTAATTAATTCATAATATAGTTTAATAAATTGGATACAAAATAATAAAATAATACAATGTATTAAAAGAATACAATTTAGTAAAAAGAGATACAATTTAGTAGATATATTCAGATATATATTTCTATATATTTATATATATGTGAATATAATTGACCAGTGGTTACAAAAGGTTAAGGCATAAGCAGAAACCGACCGGGGTATGGGGGGGGGGCTTCTCACCTCACCCCACCTACAGAGCAAAGCACTTCAAGCTAAACTTATAGACTGTGTGCTTATTCATTAATGTTTCCCATAAGTTTCCTCCTATTTCCGATTTTGCTGACTGTCACTTTTCTTTACGGCACATGCTTCACTTGTTGTTAGGGGGTCTTCAGTCTTCTTTTCATGGTCTTTTGGCAAAGGCTTCTTCTCTTCCTCATTGTCCTTTGGATAACCTTACAGGTTTGCATGTGTGTACTTAGCGTTGTGTTATGTTAGTCTACTAATTAGCCCTCTGTTTTCTAATCTTTAGGCCCAATGCCTAGATTCATCCTAATTTTGTTCCATCTCAAGGCCATTTTGGTCTTGAGACACCATTTATCTTCTAAACTACATCCTGTACCTTAATTTTGACATGTAACATCTGCAAAGGGGTACATCTGCTATATAACACTGATTCTTGATAGTTTCTAACGACAACTTTAGTAACAGTTACGATTTAGTTAGCACGAATCAATTCCATTTATTACACTGGGAATGGGGAACCCCTGCACTTCCATTTCTGGGCAAACCCCCCTTCCTGAGTACAGAGACCCCCTTGAACATTCATTTCAGGGCACTGGGACCCCCTGGTACCCCCTTCCCCAACCCTGGAAAACCCTGCACCCCCTTATCTGGAACCTGGAACCCCCTGAACCTCCATTTTCAGGCACCGGGACCCCTTGAACCCCAGAACAGAGGAAGGGACCCCCCTGAACTCCCATTCCGCTGCAGCAGGACCCCCGTGCACCCCTGTATCCAGGACTGGAACCCTCCCAAACCCTCCATCCTCACACCCTGGGACCCCCCTGCAGCCGAGCCAGGGACCGGCCTGGCCCCGCAGGCCCCGCTGGACAAGGCTCAGCGAGCCCTCCCAGGGCTCTCCCACTGCAGAGGTCAATCAGGGAGAAGTGCCAAGTGACCAGCCCTGCTGGGGAGACGTGTATCCAAAATGAGAATGGATCCCCCAAAACCACAGCTGTGCCTTTTAAACAGAAAAGGGGGAGATGTTGTGGTGTGTTTTTGTTTAATTTAAAGTTTGAAGTTGTTTGTATAATTGGTTTGTTCTGTTACCCCCCTGCTTTGTTGGTTTAACCCAAAGTTATCTCCTCCCCTGCCCTGCCCATCATTGTATCCCAACCCCTTTTTCCAGCACCTTCCCTATCAATCTTGTCCACCCTGCCCCTTGTTCCCCAATGTTCCCTGTCAATCCTGCCTTATGCCAACCCCCTGCTTGGACGTCCCCTTTGGAAATCCCCTAATCCACAGCACCCCATTGGTCCATGTGTCCTATTCCCCTCCCCAGGATATCCCTCACTGGTTGAAGTTTTGTATCCACCCCTGGGCCCTCCCCATATGTAAATTGCTGTACACTTGTATTCTGTGTCTTTTGCTCCTGGTGCTGCTGGAAACCGCCCCCGGCAATGCGGGCTCAGCTCCAGCTGCCAGGTGGAGCACGTCAGCCTGGAGCACCCCCTGAGCCGGCACTGGGGCACGGCCCGGCCCCCACAGCGCCGGGGGCAGCGGGGGAGGCACTGGGGGAGCCCAGAAGAGGTTTGGGGTGTGGTGGGAGTACCTGGGAGGGAGTTTGAGATAGACTGATTTAAACTGGGAGAGGGGTTTAGGGGTCAAGAATGGCTGGGAAAGGGATTAAAGGATGTTGGAGAGGGTGGGATGGGGTTCTGGGGGTCCTGGTGGAAACAGGGAAGGAGTTTGGGGGTGCTGGGTGTCACTGGGAGGGATTTGAGTGAGCCTGGAGAGGCTGGAAGGAGATTGGGGATTGGAAAGCAGGGGTTGGGATGTGGTTCATTGTGCTGGGAAGAGACTGAGAGGGTTCCTGATGAGTCCTGGTGGGGCTGGGAAGGGACTGGGAGAGGGTTTGGGGGTCTTGGGTGGGCTTGGAGAGACTGGGAGAGTGCTTGGAAGGGCTTGGGGTGTCCGTGTGAGGTTTTAGGGGGGATCCTGACCCCTGCAGACCCCCCAGAGATGCCACCGGACGCCGCCCACAGCAAGATGCTGATGGGGATCGGGGGCTCAGCTTCTACCTGTGCAAGAAGGTGAGGGGGGTCCTGGGGGTCATATCCTCCCTCTCCTGGAACGTGTGTGCTCCCCCGGGGCCCCCAGCCTGATGTCACCCCCTTTTCTCTGCCCACAGAGCTCCTGAGCCTCTGGTGGTCGCAGCCCCTCCCCGTGGCCTCCTGCCTGGCCAGGAGCCCCCGCTCCATCCCTGTGCTGATTCTGGAGGGGTCGTGTGTCCCCCCAGCCTTGCTGTCTTCTGCCCCTGCCTGGCTGCTCCCAGTGTTCCCAGTAAAGCTTCCCAGTTTGCCCCTGTCCCGTTTATGGGGGGCAGTGGGGAGGGACATGGGGTGACCCCGCGGGGGGGCTGTGGCAGGAACAGACCCTGCCCCAGGATGGATCAGGACCCCCGTGTGTCCCCCTCATGTGTCATCGTATTTTGGGGACTCCTTGGGAGACACCAAACTCCAGCATGGCACCCAGCAAACCCTAAAAAGCACTGGGACCCCTGAAGCCACCAGGGAAATTTGGGGAGGGGGTGCATGGGTGGTACCTGGACCATGCCAAGAGCCCAGCACTGCCCCAGCTTGGCTTGCCCCAGCTCCTCCCGTGGAATGTGAAGGAATTGGAAAAATGGGGATTCAAGGCTGGGCGCTGGGCCAGGGGTGAACAGGAGAAGATATGGAGGAAGAGGAAAAGAGCCAGAGAAGAGAAGGAGGCGGGATGAAGAAGGAGGAGCGAGACTCATCCAAACCCAATATGGGGCTCCCATGCCCCTCTTTTCTCCTGCTCCTCCACCCCTGCCCCACTGCCGACCAGTCCACCACCCCACCTCTCCTATCCCCCCTTTCACTCAATTGAAGCAGATCCTGGCAGCTTTTTCCTGGGAGCAATTCCTGAGTTTGGGGATTTTTGGGGTGCAGTTCTGAAGGGGGACAGCTCTGTCTGGCTTTCCCCTCCCTGCTGTGGCCTCTCAGCTGCCCCACACACCCTGGGGGTGCTGGGATTTCCCTCCTGGGCACAAGGACGTTCATTCCCTTCCAGGAGCCCAATGCCTGGCTGGGGCTCCAGGCCAGGGGGTCCTTGAGCAGCTGCCCCAGAACCTCCGCCAGGGGCTCCCAGCGCAGCCGCAGCCGCTCGGCCTGGGCTCCCCAAAGCCCTCAGCAAGCCCCAAGTCCCTGCCAGGAACCCTCAACTCCCTCAAACCCAGCATCCCCCACAGCCCCTGCAAGTTCCCCCCATGGCAGTGGCCACAGCCATGGCCCCACATGTCACTGGCCATGGCCCACCATGTCCTCACCTATGGCTGTGTCCCCACCATGTTTCCATCCCTGGCATTGTCCCCCACATCTCCATCTGTGCCTGTGTCCCCCCATGTCCCCATGAATGGCCACATCCATGTGTCACCATGTCACTCTCCATGTCCATGGCCCACCATGTCCATGGCCCTCGAAGTCCCTACACATATCTTAGTTCAATGTCTTTATTTTTCCCCAATTTCAGGTGTTTTCAAAGGATGAAGAGAAGGGAAAAGCCAAACAAGGCCCAAAGTAAAGGATTTCTGTGTCCATGCCAGCTGATGATCCACGTAGTTGGGTGGGAGGAAAGAACTGTTTTGGGGCATTTCCACCCCACTGTCTCCAAAATATTGATCTTTGCCCAAATCCATCAACATTTTGCTGAGAAAGACACCCTTGGGCAGAAGGAAATGAAACTTGTGGAATCACTGATGTTAGAAGAGACCTCCAAGACCATCCAGTATTCCTTGATACCACCAGAAGATAGGATTGAATTTAAAAGATTTTCTGGGATTGAAAGTCAACAAATCTGCTTTCCCCAAGGAATTCCCATTGTTGGTCTGTGTCCCAATGGATGTTCCTGCCCCGGTGTTCATCTTGGTGCCCAGAGGGAGCCAGGAAGATGTGGAGCCTCCCAGCCAGGTGTCTTCCCAACACGGATCACCAGGACCACGGATCACCAGGGCTCTGCCCAACGGGGGTCACTGGGGATCATCCAACGCCGATCCTCCCATGGGGGATGGAGCTGGAGCAGCGCACGAAGCTCTTCCCGCACTCGGGGCACTCGCAGGGCTTCCCTTACTGGTGCCTCCGTTGGTGTTTGGTCAACTCAGAGCTCTGTGAGAAGCTCTTCCCACACTGGGGACACTCGTAGGGCCTCTCCCCAGTGTGGATGCGCCGGTGGATGGTGAGGGTGGAGTTGTGCTTGAAGCCCTTCCCGCAGTCTGGGCAGCGGAAGGGCCTCTCCTCTGTGTGAATCCGCTCATGTACGAGGACATGGGAGCTGGTCTGAAACCTCTTCCCACACTGGGGACACTCGTAGGGCCTCTCCCCAGTGTGGATGAGCTGGTGTTCCCTCAGATTGGAGCTCCACCCAAAGCTCTTCCCACATTCCAAGCAGGTGTAGGGTCGTTCCCCTGTGTGGATCACCTGGTGTCTCATCAGGTCAGAGACATCTGTGAAGCTCTTCCCACATTTCCCACACTCATAGGGCCGTTCCCCTGTGTGGATCCTCTGGTGATTCCTCAGGTTGGAGCTCTGGCTGAAGCTCTTCCCACATTCCCCACACTCGTAGGGCTTTTCCCCAGTGTGGATCCTCCTGTGCTTTATGAGGTGGGAGCTGTACCTGAAACCCTTCCCACATTCCAAGCACTTGTGGGGCTTCTCCCCCAGCTCTGAGCTCTGGCTGGATCTCTGGCCGTGTTCCTGGCACTGGGGAGATCTTTCCTCCTCGGAGCTCCCTGGGCTGCGTTTGCAGCCCCTCCTTGTGCGGCATCTCTGGGGCTTTTCCTCCTCCTCTTCCATTTGGACACAGTTTGGGAATGAAAATTCCAGATTAGGAGGAAAAAAAGAGAGGAGAGCACCTTGGGCTGGCGGTTCCTCCTTGCCCAAGTTCATCTCAGAAAATCACTGGGCATCTTGTGTCTGGAAGAAACCAAAACACAAAGATTCAGCAAAAACATCCTCCAAACATCAAAACACTGATCAAAAACTACCCAAACACCAAATTCAGGCAAAACCCCCTCCAGAATACAAAGATTCAGCCCCTGCAAAAAAACCAAAGCACCAACATTTAGCCCAATAAAACTCAGAGACACCAAGATTCAGCCCAGTGAAAATCATGGATCCTCCTCTCCAGTCGCCTGCTGACTGTGGGCAAGGAAACACTCCTGGGACTGCACATACAGCGAGGGAGGAACCTTGTGCTTCTTCCACGTCCTGCTCTGAAACTTGTGCTTCTTCCACGTCCTGCTCTTCCTCCTCATGTGTCCCAACTCATCCTCACACTCCTTCTCCTTCTTCTGTAAAACCCCAGATAGATATTTTGATCATTTTGTTCTTCACCCCTGCTTCTCCTTCCCTTCTCCTCCTGCCCCCAGGCCCAGCACCCACTGCCGCCTCCCTCTTCCCCCCCAGTCCCACAGCATCCCACCGCAGGGGCACGGATGGAGCTGGGCCAGCTCGGCCTGGGGCAGCGCTGGGCTCTCGGCCGCTTCCGCCCGCACTCGCTCCCCACTGCAGCCGCTCCCGCCACCACAGCGCGGGGGGGCCCGGCCTTGGCGCTCCCCCCTCCCACCTCCCCAAATTCCCCTCAAGGGGGGCGCCAAGGCCCGGGGGGGAGGGGCGCAGCTGGGCTCCAGCTGGGGAACGCTGGCAGCTGCGGCTCTGCCTGGACACTGATGAGTCATCAGCGCCGCGCGCTCTGATTGCCTCAGCCCTGCCTGAGCCCTGCGCCTGCACCAAGGGGGGACACCCTGCTCCAGGGGGGATGGCCCCAAAACGGGGGAACCCCAGCAAAGGAACAACAACAAAGGCTCTTTACAAACTGATCCCGTCAACCTCATTGCACATAGGGCCAGGGACGGGGACATAAGGAAGTGACAGGAGGAGCCATCAGCTGCACAAAATGTTATTAATTGATGACACAGACTGCTGCTCAGCCAAGGTCCTGCTAAATTCATCAACTTCCAGAAGAACAACAAAGACTTAACGCAGCCATCAATATCGTTAGCTAAACAAAAGTGGGGTGCATTTTAAGGGGGTATGTAGTAGATGCATTGGGAAGTCTGTACCTCTCCAGGACTTCAGCCAAAGGGGAAAGGGAGAGGGAGATGTGACCAAGAAAATTAGGATGAAAAGGAGGCTGTGTCCTCCAACAACTGGAGAGACCCCATGGGAAATGTCCCACGGCATCATCCCTTTTCTTATGAATGAAATTACTGTTACAGGACTCCTCTGTCTTCCTTGTGGACAGAAACCTCTGGGGATGTCAATTTTTCCACACACCTTGGGGCTCCTCCGCAATTCCTTCCACCGTCCGGGCCGGCGGGCACTGAGTGCAGCTGAAGGTGCCTCACCCAGTTTGGGGGATCGGCTCCCTCGGCTGGCGGCGGCACCGGGGATTGATTGGGTACCCGAGAGTGAGCAGGAGACAGACGAGGGACGGATCAGGGGGGCTCTCAAGAGTCGGCAGGGAGAGAGCACTGAAAATCTCAGCAGTGACTCCAGTGGGATCTTCGGGGAGTAAACATGGCAGGGCACCCAGGGAGGGGACAAAAGGGAAAGCCAGAATGGGGTCCCAGCAAAAGGGATGAGGATCCCAAAATATCTCTCAAGGCTCCCTTGGGAGCATGTGGAGGTCGTTCGCACATTCTCCCAGAGGGAATTAAGGACATGGACACCCAGGGGGGCAATAAGGGAAGTCCAGAAGGGATTTAGACAACAGGGGATGGATGGTGTTGGTGTGCTGGGAAAGGATTGGCTGAAGGGGAGTGTGCAGGAATGTGCTTAAGGCAAGAAGCAGCAAGAGCAATCAATGGGGTAAGAAAAAGGATGATGGAAAAGAAGTGGAATAGAAAAAAATACTGAGGATTGGGACGATTTTCAGAAGGGTCTTATCCTCAGAATTGCCAGCTGACTCAGATCCTTTGTATCCCAGTTTTCCAGGACAGGAAAAGAAGGAGGTCAGGATTTCAGGGGGTTTCTCTGAGCTGGGAGCGGCAGGAGCGGGCGCAGAGCTGCGGCACCGGGAGCACGGGCTGGGGGCCTGTGGGGAGCTGTGGGGCCGGGCCGGGGCTGTGGGGCAGCCGGGGCTCAGCGCCGGGCGCTGCCTGACCCCAGCACCCCCCGGGCAGGGCCGGCAGTGGCCCCCGGCCCCCAGGAGGCTGCGGGACGCCCCGGCCGCTGCCCGGCCCCGTGGAGCTGCCGGCCCTGCCCGCCGGGGGGGCCGCCTTTGGACACTGCGGCAGGACAGGGACCGGCTCTGGGATACGGGCTGGGGAGGGAAGCCTCAGCACAGCCAGCACCAGGAAGGAACAGCTCAGAAATGGGGATTACACCTGCAAGGATCCAGATGATCTTTTAAGCATTTTGTATTGGGTCCCTGGAGAAAGGAAGGATTTTGCAGAAAGCTCAGCAGCTGCCACACGATGAGCACCCGCAGGCACTGAGGGGGGCTGCAGCAGGGCCACAAGAAGCCCCTGCAGCACTTGCTCCCAAAGGCTCAGCAGCTGAATGCAGCAAGGGATGAGCAAAAGGCCAAGCTGAAGGCAAAGGCCATGGCACAGTTCCTACAGCCCCTGAGGGATCAAGCCCAGGGCCCAAGGGGGCCCCAGCACCCAGGGGACACCCTCGGCCACAAGCACCTGGCACAGGCATTGCCCTCCTGGCCAGGGGACAGCCCACCCAAACAGCCCCTGGCAAGGAATCAGCCTTCCAGCTGCAGGGCACAAGGACACTGCAAGCACAGACAGGAGCACCCTCAGCACCAGCAAGTCCAGCCCTTGATGGACACGGATCCTTAGCGGTCTCACAGCTCCCATTCCACCAGGGACCCACCACACTGCAGCCCTTGGGAACATTCAGGGTGGCTCTGGGTCCAGAGGAGACCTTTCCTGATGGACACAGGGGCCTCTCCATCCACTCAGAATCTTACACCTAAAGGTGCTAGGGAATATTTTAGCTGTTAAGGCACTAAGTGGGAAAGATGAGTGGGTGTGTTTTATTCAAACACTATTAGCAGATGTGTGGGATGGGTTTAAAATGCAGGAATTTTTATTTGCTCACAACTGTGATTGTAATTTACTGGGAAGTGATTTGATGGCTAAATGGGGAATGCAAATTAATGTTGCAAAAGGTGATACAGAGGCTGGTTCTGTTGTACCTCTGTGTCAAATGTCTGGCAGAGCCACGGCTGAAGTGAACCCACAAGTGTGAGCAGCCCCAGGGAAATTGGCAAAATTAGATATGGAGCCTCTCCAAATTTCCCTCAAGCAACCAGGACAAGAGGTGTGGAAAAGCAATCCCCTGTTCCAAGGGAGGGAAGGAAGGGCTCACAGCCTGTCTGGGAGTCCTGCTCAAGGCACGGCTTGGGGAGCCAGGGATGGCTCCCTAGAATGCTCCTATCCTGCCAAACAAGAAATCCAATGGAATCCACAGAATGCTGCAGGACCCAAGAAGAAGAAATGAGATGATGAAACCGAGGCACCCCACACTCTCAGATCCTTACACCAGCCTCAACCAGGTGCCCTCCTCACACTGCTGCCATTCACAACTTGATGCAAAAGATGCTTTCTGGGGATCTGCCCACTCCCAGAGGATGCAAACACAATTCTGCCTTGGGCTGGCAACAAGAGGTAGAAGGGAAAATGCTCAAGACATGGACGGTCCTTCTGCAGGGATGCACGGAAGCACCGGCCTGATTGGGGCAAGCCTTGCAGGAAATATCAAAGGAATTGACCTCATCCCCAGGGACTGGCTTAATGCAGGATGTGGATGACTTGATCCAGTCAGGAGGACAAGGAGAAGAGGTAGAGGAATCCTCTGTGAAATGGCTTCATTTTCAGGCAAAAAAGCAGCTTTGAGTAGCTGAAAAAAAATATGCAAATGGTGGAGAAAATGTTTAAATATTTGGGACCTATTTTGACGGAAGTTTTGTAATGTACTGACCCTGAGAGGGTTCAGGGAATCTCAGAAATAATGTTACCCATTACTAAAATGGAGCTCGAACAATTCTTAGGATAATTAAGGAATTGCTGGAGCTGGACTGAGGATTTTCTCTTCTAGCCAGAACATTGCGTGAATTTTTTACCCACAGATAACCTCAATGTTATGGGGTGGACATATGAAAGAAAATGAAACTTAACAAAATGAAAAAAATAAAATGATTGATGTCCCAGCCATGGCTCTTCCAGACTCAGAAATCTGAATTGGAAGGGAATATTAAACAGGCCAGCCCTGAGCCTGCACTGAAGGCAACGCAGCAGCAGCCAGGGCTCCCCAGCGGGGGAAGCCCCTGGGCCTGCCCACAGATCCTCTGCTCAAATCCTCGGCCTGGCCACCCTCCTTTGCCATCTCCAGCCACTGCGGGACAATCCTTGATCTCACTCTTGCAGCTTCAGCCCTTTCTGTGCCTGCCCTCGCCACAGCTGCTGGGGAAGGCACCGGGACAATTCCACTCTGCCTCTCAATTCCACTCACACTCTGCCCTGCCTGGGATTAGCTGCTACCAAAATAGACCAACTTTAAAATGGCTTCAAATCTTAGTTCTCTACAGGGACACGGTTTGCATTTGCCTTGGGGAAAGGAATTTTAAAGGTTTTTTTTAAGGGATGTTCCACCACTCAGCAGAGATGAAATATACATCACAACAGATTGGGAATAGCCCAAAAGATTGCAACCAAGATAACGACCATCAATAAAACATCAACACCCAGCAGAAAACATCATGATCAACCCCAGACACTGCCCCAGGCACAGCTGGAGACACCTGGGCTGGAAAAGGCTGAGCAGGAAATCCAGGAGTGCCCACCTAATTCACATCACAGGCACAGAAATCCGGCTGCAACAGGAAACCAAATCCTAACAACTCCACACCTTCAAACCAATGAACATTAAACCAAGGGATTTCTATGGGGTCAGACTATATAAATTTAGGAAAAATCTAGTCAAACTCACGTGTCATGGAATGATTTTCTCTGCACACCCGGCCTATGTGTGCATGAAATTATTCCTGTTCCACATTCTGGCCAGAATCAAGTAACACCTTATTTCTCTAAAGACATTGTTGAAGAGTTTTTGCTTTTCACAGTTTCAGTGAAAGGATTACACTGTTAGAATAACTTTTCATAATAATTTTACTTCTATATTGTGGGTTCTGTTGGGGCCAATGTTGTGAGAATCACTTTTTAATTTTAGCAGAAGAAAAAGAAAACACTTCATTGCTTTGTAATTTCTCTTTTTATGTTTGTGTGTGGTTCGTAGTGATGGCAAAATGACGGTATGAGTTATCTTACGTTCACCTTTAAGCTGCATTTTGAAAAACTAAAAGAGCTTTAAAGGCGACCCTCTAACTCGTAAACCATTAATAGAATATTTTTTTGTCACAAAAAGAAAAGGACCAAAGGCACCCTAAGGGAATTGGTGAGAACACTTGAATCACCCACAGCTGCCCTGGAAGAGAAGCTTTGTTCCAGGCAGCCAGGAGAGAAGCTTTAGAAATGCAAATTAACACTCCTGGGACAAAGCCTGCACAATGGCCCAGGGGCTTCCTGCCTGCAGGAGGAATTGGAATAATTCCCTGTGCCCCTCAGCCCAAGCTCTGCCTGCTTGCACAGATGGAATTTGCACAGATAAAGGCAGAGCCCATTGTGAGGATATCTGACTCTGCAACAGAAATTGGTTAAACTGCAAAGGAAAACAGAAAATGGAGAATGTTGTGAAAACTTCACTAAAACAAGTGGGGGGGAATCATCCCTGTCCCCACTCCAACATGTGCTGTCACTGTCTATGTTATATAGGGTGTATCAGACCACTGGGGTTTATTTGCTACCACAAGTTCAGGGAAATCAGTTGGGAATCCAAGTATGTGATGATTTAATGACAGAAAAGCTGACAATTGATGCAGCCCTGGCTGGAGTGAAACAGAAATTAAAAAGTAGGAAATAAACACAAAGAAATGCTTGACTAAAAGGGGGGTTTGACAAAAACCATAGCCTGACACTCTGATGCACAAGAACAAGAAAAGAGTCAGACTGCAAGATAAGATAATGAGCTGGAATACACAAACAAGATGCCAAGACAAAGGCACCACAAGATAAAGGAGATTCTTCAGACCCTAAGCCGGAAAGAACAGATTTAAAGTTACAAAAGGTGGCCAGAGGAATGAAAGGGGCATGGAGTTAATTGTAATATGAAGTGAGGACAAGCAGAGTTAAAAAATGAATATGTACTAGGTGTATCTTGTAAACCTAGTCTGTAAAAGAAAAAAAGAGAAAATCAAATCAAAAAGGTGTGCATGCTTTTCAGAGGAGATATCCCCCATGCATCTCAGTGCTGAATAAATTCATACTCTTATAACTACTCTGCGAGTTATAGAGTTCTTTTTATTTCGCATATCCGGAGGGAGCACCCAAAACTGGGGAAAAGATGAACAGCCACCAGAACAAATCCTGCAACACCATGGACCAGACCCTGGGAACGCTGATGAATTCATATCAGGTACCAGAGAAACCATTTAGCATTTCAATGGCATAATTAGATTACAGGATGTCATTGAAATAATAACCAACCACACAGCTCCAGCTCCTGACCTTCCCCAACACCAATCCACTCAGGTGAGGAACACAACATTTCACCATGGGATGGGATCACATTATCTTTTAGCAGAAAATCGAGGCAGAGTTTGTGGAAAAGTTAAGTAACTCAAACTACTCTTGGCAAATAAATGGCAATGGAAAAGTAGTAAAACAGATTAAAAAGGAAATAAAAAAGCAGCTCATGTACTTGTCCAAACGTGGAAAGGATAGGAATGGGACACGGTTTTGTGCTTCCCTCACAGACCATGGGTTAAACAAATGCTGTTTCTCCTCTCATGTGCTACAGCAACTCTCATCTTTTTACCATGCACCACACCTTGCTGAGTGCAGCTCATTCAGCAGCTGAGCAAGGGGATGCAGGTGGCAGCCAGGCCTCCTGAGCCACAAACGGCTACAAAAGGACAGAGAATGAGGGCACTGAGAGCAATCCCAAAACCAAAGAACACCCAGGAAGAAAAAACAGAGGCAATGAGTGAATCTGCTTTGAGATGGGGCCAGGGACTTGTACATAAGGCAACAATGGAAGAAACCATCAGTGTCAGAAAATGTTACTAATTGACAAGGACTGCTGCTCAGACCAAGTCCCAACACATTCCTGAACTTCCAGAAGAACAAACACTTCACAGAGCCAGGAATATCGGGTGTTATACAAAAAGGACATGCAGCAGGCGGATCGGGAAGGCTGAACCTTCCAAGCACCTCCGCCAGTGTTGGGCAAAGGGACAGGGACATGCGGCCGGGAAAATCAGGACAAAAACGAGGCCGCGTCCTCCAACAAGTGGAGAGAGCGCATGGCAAATGGCCCATGGCCTCTCCCTTTGGGCAGCAATAAAGTCACTCGCACACCACTCCTCTGGCTCCTTGGGCCACACAAACCTCTGGCGCCGGGAATTTTCCCGCCCAGCCCCGGGCACAGCGCAGCCACCTCCGGCCTCCCGACACGAAGCGGGACGAGCCAGCGCTGCTCCGCCACCGCCTCCTGCCGAGGCCCCAGCGGCAAGGAGACCGCGGGCAGCCGCTCCCGCAGCGCCCTCAGCCCAGGGCCAACACGGGCCGGCCACGGCACAAGCCACCCGCCACAGCCCCCTGCCGCCCCCTCCCGGGCCCGCAGCGAGCCCCGAGCCCCCGCAGAACCGAGCGCGGCTCCCACCTGCGATGGCCGGGGCCGCCTCCGAGCTCCGCCGCCGCCTCACCGGGCTCCGGCCGCTGCTGCCGCCGCTGCCGGGCCCGCACAGACGCTCCGGCAATGGCGGCTCTCCTGCCCCACGGCCGCCCTGGGGGCGCCAGCGGGGCCGGGCTTGTCCCCGCTCTGCCCAATCAGCGCGCGCCAGAGCCACGAGTGACGGCAGAAGCAGCCAATCGCAGCCAGCGGCGGGCTCTGCACACGGCACGGCCTCGCCTGCCTTGGGCTGAGCTCCGCCATTTCTCGTTAGCCTGGGCTGAGGAGCGGCCCCGGCGCTGGGCCCGGCCCGGGCAGGAGGCCAAGGAAGCGCCGCTGCGCTGAAGCGCCGGGAGCTCGGGGTGCCCGGGAGCTGAGGGCGCTGCGAGCTGGGGGTGAGTTCGGGATGGAGCAGGGCTGTGCCGGAGCGAGGCCAAAACTCTGTGACTCTCCTTCCTGTCCCGGGCGGGGAGCAGAACACACAAGGAAAGGCTCGGGGGTCTGGATGAGGGTGGGGACAGTTCAATCCTTGGTCACGGGAACAGCACACCTGACTTGGGGAACTTATTTGAATTTGTTTTCAAACATTTCAGAGGAAGAAAATGAGAAGTAAAGTAATTCCTCCGGAAATCCATCTTCCCCCCAGCTGTCCCTCCTTCCCGGGCTTAACTTTGTGCCCCTCTCCGTCCCCCTCCCCGCCCAGAGGCACAGGGATGGGGGTCACAGTCAGGTCATGTCAGTGCCTCCCCCTGAGGGACAGGAATCCTTGTCCTGCTGCAGCCTGGGGTCCCTGCCAGGGGCCAGAGTCCCTCAGGACCAGGCTGCTCCAGCGGGGATCGCCAGGGGGATCCCCGAGTCCGGCCAGGAGCCACTTCCATGGCTCTGCAGGGGCTTCCCCCGGGCTCGGGGCCTCTCTCAGGCACCCCCTGCTCCGGCCCGGCCTCATTGCCCCCCTCATCCCCCCATGCAGCGAGTGCCCGGGCAGGGAGATCCACGATTTTCACGGGGCTGAATCTTGGTGTTTCTGAGCTTTATTGGGCTAAATGTTGGTGTTTTGTTTTTTTTGTGGGGGCTAAATCTTTCTGTTTTGCGGGATATCAGATTTTTGCTGTTTTGGAAGTTTTTGACATGTCTTTATTAGCGTTCAGGAACGCACATAATCACAGACTGATTATATGTAGGTGCTTTATTGAAGCGCGCAGGAACTGGGAGTATCAGCAACCCAAATCTAGCTCCATCGTCTTTGTCCAAAGTGCACATATTTCTACAATTTCAGCTGTAGCAGTAATCACTATAACAACCTTATCAATATTGCTTTATTAATATTGCTTCATTAACGTTTTCCATATTGCTTCATGAGACTTAACTCATCCTTGTATGAACATGTACGAATCTTATCTCTGGGTGGGTATCTTGGAGACCCCAAGTACCAGTTCCCATTACCGTAAACATTTCAGCTTGCTAGTCCATCCCTAATACCAAACATTCTCGTGGCCTACCTCTACATGATTTTAAGAAACATTTTCAGAAACATTTAACCCTATAGTAACATATTTCGCCCCTCTGAATGTATTTCACTTTTCTATAATAAGTGTAATGCTTTCGCTATATACAGTCCTTTTTCTGAGTTTATACTTGATGTTCATCTTGGAATCCACAGTTGTCGTAAGTGTTGTTACACTCTGGAGGACTTGGAGATGACAAATGTGGATGTGGATCTCTGTCCCGTGTCAGCGCCTTTATTATCTTCTGGTTCCAGGATACTCTTTTCTTTATCTCTCCTTTCAGAACTGCACAGATTAACCAGATTTCTAAGAACACAATCAGTAGGATTATCAGACTCTCAAGAATAGATTTGATCCAGGAGCTCCCATTCCATCCTAACCCTTCAAAAATTTTATCTACCCAACTTGTGGTCAGATCTTCCTTCTCTTTCTGTGCTTCATGTTCTATTTGTTTTAACAGATTAATGTCGTGTTCTACATCTGCAGTTCCATTTGGGCTGTGGATGCAGCAGTGATCAATTTGTCCTTTTAGGTACCTGCATACTCCCTGTTCTTTCAACAATAACATATCTAAAGCAAATCTGTTTTGCAGGGTCATTTTAGTTGTGGCTTGTAATTGTACATTTAGCTCTCTAAATCCCTTTTTGGTAACTCTTGCCGATCTCTTTCTACCTGACCTGTAAGTTTGTACAACATCTTTCTATTGTTATAATTTGCTATTGGACCAAACAAGGATTCCAGCGCCCACTCAAATTTTACACTACTGGAGGGTTCCTGCCATCTTTCTTCATCTTCAGATTTGTTTTCCTGAACTTCTCATGTCGTCCTTATTTGCAGAAGTTCATGCTCTCCCTTGAATGGGGACCTTTTCCAAATCGAGCATAAGGTGGGGAGGCCTAAAGTAATCTCTTTTACTTTTTCACCTACAGGCAAATGTGTTGTCCAGGTGCCATCGCTTGCTGCCCATCCAAATTGGCCAGGACTCTGAATTGTACTTGTGCTCCATATTACCTTTTGGATCACTTGTCCTGTCTTGTCATTTATTTCACCTTGTTTGTGTTTGATTCCTCTGCAGGCACATCCAATTTGCAGAGCTACCACTAGTGGTGGCATTTGTTTTATTTCTTCATCATCAGAAGTACAGTCCTAAGTTTTGTTCCATACCCACCAATTCACTTTGTCTGCCTCCATTCTACTACTGGTTGCAGTGTTCCATACCCCTGGATCTGTTTCATTTTCAGAGCCTTCCCCCTTAATGCACCAAGGGCTATCTGCCATAGATTGGAATTTCTGAAGCACACTCATTGACCATGCACTGTCCCAAGCTTCAGCCCGATCTTTTCCTTCCTGTCCTTCACACTTCCACTTCGATACTGGAATCTTTTCTTTAATAACCTTTGCTATCTTTTCATAACACCATCCATAATTCCCTGATCTGCCATCCCAGCCTAATTTTGGTTCATACTTTCCTCCATTTTCATGACAATCCCATGTAGATGAATATTTTGGCTTCGCAGCATTTTCAAACACTGTCTTATTTGGGTACTCATAATTTATTTGCAATACACAGCTCACATTTTCATTTTTATTCTTTTGTATTTCAGGTAATTTTGATGTTATAATTTCCCAATTTATTTGGTCTCCTGCTGCCTTTGGTACTGGCAGACAGGCAGTTATTTTGCTGCTGTTTTGCATGTTGGCAAAATCTTTCATTAATCCAATCATCCCATTTTCTGCCTGAATAGTATTAGAGACTTTTATTTCTTGTGTTTCTGGCTGCACCCCCACATCCGTCTTCATTCTCAAATGAAGAGTTGTCAGCTGATCCTTTTGCATTTCACATCCCAAGGTAACAGTGATTCCTACTGAGGGCAGTGAAGGCCATAAAATAATCCCCATTACAGTCACTAGCAACCTAGACATTTGAAACAATCAAACCCGCTTTATCTGCAGCTTTGTTGGCCCCACAGTTTGTGCAGTCCACAGTGCAGGGGAAACCTTCTTCACTCTGGTGTAATGTATGCAGGGATCCAGTCCAGCTCCTTTGACTGCTGTCAAGGTAGTTAACAGTACCTGATAGGGTCCATTCCACCTTTCTTTTAATGGTTCTTCGTTCCAGCTTTTAACGTACACTTCATCTCCCGGGGGGATGTCATGAACTGGATTCTCAAGAGTCAGCGGCCTGTTCCACACAAGGGTGCTCCGAAGTCGAGCTCAAGCTTTTCCAAGAGACAGAACATAATTCTACACCTCTTGCTTCCCTGTAACATGTACATTTGGATTAGGTTCAGGGGATTCATATGGTTTCCCATCCAATATCTCATAAGGACTGACTGACATGCCGCTTCTAGGCTTTATCTGAATCCTCAGCAGTGCTATTGATAAAGCTTGTGGCTGCTGCAATTTAGCCTCTTGGCATATTTTGCTGATTTGCCTCTTCAATGTCTGATTCATCCTCTCTGTCTGTCCACTGGATTGGGGTCTCCATGGTGTATGGAGATGCCAAGCTATTCCCAGTAACCTACTCACCTCCCTCACTACTGTGGCTGTGAAATGTGGGTCCCTATCTGATGATATTCCTAGAGGCACCCCAAATCTTGGAATGATTTCTTGCAGTAACCACTTGACTGTCTCCTTTGCTTGATTTGTGCGACAGGGGAGAGCTTCTGGCCATCCTGAAAATGTGTCAAGCCCTACCAATAAATATTTGTATCCTCGAGTTCTTGGTAATTCTACAAAATCTACTTGCCAATAATCTCCTGGTTTTCCCTAATTGTGCCTGTCGTCTAGCCACTGGATTGTTCTTTAAGCAAATTTCACATTTTGACATTAATGATTTTGGATTTTTAACATCCATACTGAAATTAAATTTTGTTTTATCAATTTAATCAGTGCCTCTGCACTCCAATGACATTCATTATGTTTAATTTGTAGAATTTCCCTCATTACCAAGGAGGGTACCACTACTTGTCCCTGTGTAGTCACATACCACCCTTCTGAATTCTTCTGTGCATTTAGTGAGCGTCCCAATTTCTCATCCTCTATTGAATATTTTGGTTCTGGAGGTAAATTGAATTGAGATACATTAGTTTTTAAAGGTATCAATGCCATTGCAGTTTGCACTTCTCGAGCAGCTTGTCGGGCTGTCCAGTCTGCTTTCCGATTTCCCTCATGAATTTTGGAGCTTCCTGACTGGTGAGCTTTGCAGTGCATGATTGCTACTTGCTCAGGCTTTTGTACTGCTTTTATTAATTGCAGGACTGCATCTTGATGTTTAATGTGTGTGCCTTGAGGAGACAGCAGTCCTCTTTCTTTCCCCAGTGCCTCGTGTACATGCACCACTCCAAAAGCATACTTTGAGCCAGTCCATATGTTTACCCTTTTCCCTTCACTTAATTCTAGTGTTCTGGTTAAGGACAACCAGTTCTGCCCTCTGGGCAGATGTATTTGGTGATAATGCTTTTGCCTCCACTATTGTACTGACTGTTGTTGCCTGGGGGTCCCAGAGCATCTTCCTCTCTGCCTCCTCCTCCATTTGTCTTATGCTTGGGCATGAGAAGTCTGGTTTGGGGGGGAAAAAAACAAGGGGTGACCACCTAGGATTCAGGGTTCCTCCTGCCCAAGTCCATCTCTAGAAGTCATCAGGTGTCTTGTGTCCATGAAAATCTCCAAAGCATCAGGACTGAGAGGAAAAAATCCCTCCCTGAGGTTCCCCTTCTGTGGGGTCCCCACTTTGGTGTCCCAGGGCTTCCCCCTGTGCAGGCTCATCCCTTCTCCGGGCTGCCCCTTCTCCAGGCTCCCCTCCCTCCCGGCTCTCGGGGTCCCCCCTCTCCAGGCCCCCATTTCAGGCTCCGGGACTCCCGGGGCTCCCCCCTTTTCGCTGCTCCCCTCCCCCTGCCGGTACCGGGCATCTCAGGTCAGCTTTGGAGTCCTGCAAGATCCAAACATCGCTCTGCTCGGCCCGGCCCCAGAAAAAGGAACAGGGGTCCCCAAAGATACTTCGAGTGAGCTCCAAATATCCCTTCCCCTTCACACAAATCCTGCCAGGACGGCCCAAGACCTTCGGGGCGAGGTTCCCGTCCCCGGTGAGCTGCGGGATGCGGGGCCCGATGCTCCCGGCGCGAAGGGGCTGCAGATCCAGAGAGCGATGGACGCACGTGGGGCCTCCTCTGCTGCTCCTCTTGCAGTTCCTGCTCCTCCTCTACCCCTCCTCTTCCTCCCGCTCCTCCTCCTCCTTCCCCTCCTCCTCCATCTCTCGGTTGCTGGCGAGGAGCTCTGGGGTGAGCAGAGCGGGGCCGGGAGGCGGTGGGAAAGGGCTGGGAGAGGGGGATGAGGGGAGCTGGGAGAGGGGGAGAGGGGTTCTCAAGGAGGGGCTGCCAGTTAAGCCCAGGAGCCCCAAATGCCCTCCGTGTCCTGGCAGCCCCTGGCGGCGCTGTGGGGGCCGGGCCGTGCCCCAGTGCCGGCTCAGGGGGTGCTCCAGGCTGACGTGCTCCACCTGGCAGCTGGAGCTGAGCCCGCATTGCCGGGGGCGGTTTCCAGCAGCACCAGGAGCTGCTGGCTCCAGTCCCCGCTGGGGAGCACGGCAGTGGCCAGCACGTGGCCCGAGAGCTGCTGCTGGCCCTGGGAGCAGCTCAGCTGGATGTGGGCAGGGGAGAAATCCATCAGGGAGCAGAGCAGGCGGCCGGGGCCGGGCTGGGAGCTCGAGGGCACCAGCGAGATGGACACGCTGGGATGGGCAGGGGGCTTGGGGACCCCCCAATGCGGATCTTCCTCCCCACAAGCCGCAGGGAATCACTCCAGGGATCGAGTGCTGCAGAACAGGGAACCACATTTCTTTCATCCCAAGCCCACCTTTCCCTCTCCTCTCTCCCCCTTTCTCATCCTTCCCCCAGTCCGTTGACCCCTCTCAATGCAATTTGGGTTTCCCAGCACCTTCCCCCACGCTTTGGGGGTTTCAGCCCTCTCTTTTTCCTACTCTTCTTCCACATCCCTTCCCAATCGTCCCTCCAATCTCTAACCCCCTCCCCCGTGCTCGGATTTGGGGGTTCCAAGACCCCCTGCTCAGTCTGTGGGTCCCATCCCCCCTTTCACTCAATTTGGGGAGATCCTAGCAGATTTTTTTCTGGGAGGAATCCCTGAGTTACAGGATTTTTGGTGTGTAGGTTTGAAGGGGGACAGCTCTGTCTGGCATTTCTTTAACCCATGGTCTGCTGGGGAAGCACAAAAACGTTTCCCATTCCCATCCTTTCCTTGTTTGGACTGGTTCATGAGCTGCTTTCTTGTTTCCTTTGGTATCTGTTCTCATCTATTTGTCAACAGCAGTTTGAATCATTTACTTTTCCACAAATTCTGCCTCCTTCTGCTAATAGATAATGTGATCCCATCCCATGGTGAAATGTTGTGTTCCTCATCTGAGTGGATTGGTTGGGAGGAAGGTCAGGAGCTGGAGCTGTGTGGTTGGTTATTATTTCAATGGCATCCTGTAATCTGATTATCCCATTGAAATGAGAAATGGTTTCTCTGGTATCTGATATCAATTTGTTTGGGTTCCAGGGTCTGGTCCATGGTGTTGCAGGATTTGTTCTGGTGGTTGTTCATCTTTTCCCCATTTTTGGGTGCTCCCTCCAGCCAGGGCTGCATCAATTGTCAGCTTTTCTCTCATTAAATCACATACTTGGATTCCCAACTGATTTCTCTGAACTTCTGGTAGCAAATAAACCCCACTGGTCTGATACACCCTATATAACATAGACAGAGACAGCACATGTTGGAGTGGGGACAGGGATGATTCTCCCCCACTTGTTTTAGTGAAGTTTTCACAACATTTTCCATTTTCTGTTTTCCTTTGCATCTTAACCAATTCCTCTAGCAGAGTCAGATATCCTCACAATGGGCTGTGCCTTTAACTGTGCAAATTCCATCTGTGCAAGCAGGCAGAGCTTGGGCTGAGGGGCAGAGAGAATCATTCCAATTTCTCCCTCAGGCAGGAAGCCCCTGGGCCATTGTGCAGGCTTTGTCCCATCAGTGTTAATTTGCATTTCTAAAGCTCCTCTCCTGGGTGCCTGGAACAAAGCTTCTCTTCCCAGGAGGCCATGGGATGACTCACATGTGGCCACTCCAAAAGTGACATTTTTGAAGAAAAAAATACTATACTATCTCTTTACAAGTTAAGGGGGTCACCTTTAAAGCTCTTTGTTTTTAAAACTGAGGCATAAAGGTGAACATTCAAAAATGCATACCAAAATCTTGCCATCATAACAGCCATGCCACACATTCCCAAAAAAATCCAAAGCAATATAGATATTTTCTACTTCTTGCCCTAAGTCTAAAAACTGATTCTCCCAACCCTGGCCCAGCACTACCAGTCTGAGTAACAATATAGAAGTAGGATTATTAAAGAAAAGCATAATAATGGTGTAGTCTTGTCACCAAAACTGCGAGATGAATAAAAACTCTCCAACAATATAAAATCAAGGCATGATTTGAGTCTGGCCAGAATGTGCAACAGAAATTATTAATTCCTCACTTTGGCTGGGTGTGCAGAGAAAATCATTCCAAGACATGTGAATTTAATAGATGTTTCCTAAACTATATACAGTCTGAACCCATAGAAATCCCTTGGTTTAATGTTCATTGGTTTGAAGGTGTGGAGTTGTTAGGATTTGGTTTCCTGTTGCACGGGGATTTCTGTGCCTGTGATGTGAATTAGGTGGGCACTCCTGGATTTCCTGCTCAGCCTTTTCCAGACCAGGTGTCTCCAGCTGTGCCTGGGGCAGTGTCTGGGGGAGATGTTGGTTGATGTTTGCTGCTGGGTGTTGATGTTTTGTTGATGGTCGTTATCTTGGGAGGGAATATTTTGGGTTATTCCCAGTCTGTTGAGATGTTAATTTCATCTCTGCTGAGTGCTAGAACATCCCTTAAAAGACACCTTTAAATTTCCTTTCCCCAAGGCAAATGCAAACCATGTCCTTTTAGAGAAATAAGATTTGAAGGCATTTTAAAGTTGGTCTATTTTGGCAGCAGCTAATCCCAGGCAGGGCAGAGTGTGAGTGTAATTGAGAGGCAGAGTGGAATTGTCCCGGTGCCTTCCCCAGCAGCTGTGGCGAGGGCAGGCACAGAAAGGGCTGAAGCTGCAAGAGTGAGAGCAAGGATTGTCCCGCAGTGGCTGGAGATGGCAAAGGAGGGTGGCCAGGCCGAGGATTTGAGCAGAGGATCTGTGGGCAGGCCCAGGGGCTTCCCCCGCTGGGGAGCCCTGGCTGCTGCTGCGTTGCCTTCAGTGCAGGCTCAGGGGTGGCCTGTTTAATATTCCCTTCCAATTCAGATTTCTGAGTCTGGAAGAGCCATGGCTGGGGCATCAACCATTTTATTTTTTTTCATTTTGTTAAGTTTTGTTCTCTTTCTTATGTCCACTCCATACCATTGAGACTATCTGGGGCTAAAGAAGTGGCAAAATGTGTTGTCTGCAAAAGAGAATCCTCAATCAAGCTCCTGCAATTCCCTGTTAATTGTAAGAATTTTACCAGCTCCATTTCAGTCCTGGGTAACATTATTTCTGAGATTCCCTGAATCCTCTCAGGGTCAATACAAGCCAGAGCTTCAGTCAAAATAGGTCTCAAATATTTAACCATTTTCTCTACCATTTGCCCTTTTTTTTCAGATACTCAAAGCTGCTTTTTTAGCCTGCAAATGAAGCCATTTCACAGAGGCTTCCTCTACCTCCTCTCTGTGTCCTCCTGACTGGATCAAGTCATCCACATCCTGCATTAAGCCAGTCCCTGGGGGTGAGGTCAATTCCTTTGATGTTTCCTGCAAGGCTTGCCCCAGTCAGGCCGGTGCTTCTGTGCATCCCTGCAGAAGGACCATCCATGTCTTGAGCATTTTCCCTTCTACCTCTTGTTGCCAGCCCAAGGCAGAATTGTGTTTGCATCCTCTGGAAGTGGGCAGATCCCCAGAAAGCATCTTTTGCATCAAGTTGTGAATGGCAGCAGTGTGAGGAGGGCACCTGGTTCAGGATGGTGTAAGGATCTGAGAGTGTGGGGTGCCTCGGTTTCATCATCTCATTTCTTCTTCTTGGGTCCTGCAGCATTCTGTGGATTCCATTGGATTTCTTGTTTGGCAGGATAGGAGCATTCTAGGGAGCCATCCCTGGCTCCCCAAGCCGTGCCTTGAGCAGGACTCCCAGACAGGCTGTGAGCCCTTCCTTCCCTCCCTTGGAACAGGGGATTGCTTTTCGACACCTCTTGTCCTGGTTGCTTCAGGGAAATTTGGAGAGGCTCCATATCTAATTTTGCCAATTTCCCTGGGGCTGCCCACACTTGTGGGTTCACTTCAGCCGTGGCTCTGCCAGACATTTGACACAGAGGCACAACGGAACCAGCCTCTGTATCACCTTTTGCAACATTATTTTGACTACGAAGTTTAGCCATCAAATCCCTTCCCAGTAAATTACAACCACAATTGTGAGGAAATAAAAATTCCTGCATTTCAAACCCATCCCCCACATCTGCTAATAGTGGCTGAATAAAACACACCCACTCATCTTTTCCACTTAGTGCCTTAATTTAAATATTCCTTAACAATTTTCCCCCCTTAGGTGTAAGATTCTGAGTGGATGGAGAGGCCCCTGTGTCCATCAGGAAAGGTCTCCTCTGGGTCCAGAGCCACCCTGGATGTTCCCAAGGGCTGCAGTGTGGTGGGTCCCTGGTGGAATGGGAGCTGTGAGACCGCTAAGAATCCGTGTCCATCAAGGGCTGGACTTGCTGGTGCTGAGGGTGCTCCTGTCTGTGCTTGCAGTGTCCTTGTGCCCTGCAGCTGGAAGGCTGATTCCTTGCCAGGGGCTGTTTGGGTGGGCTGTCCCCTGGCCAGGAGGGTAATGCCTGTGCCAGGTGCTTGTGGCCGAGGGTGTCCCCTGGGTGCTGGGGCCCCCTTGGGCCCTGGGCTTGATCCCTCAGGGGCTGTAGGAAGTGTGCCATGGCCTTTGCCTTCAGCTTGGCCTTTTGCTCATCCCTTGCTGCATTCAGCTGCTGAGCCTTTGGGAGCAAGTGCTGCAGGGGCTTCTTGTGGCCCTGCTGCAGCCCCCTCTGCCTGTGGGTGCTCATCGTGTGGCAGCTGCTGAGCTTTCTGCAAAATCCTTCCTTTCTGCAGGGACCCAGCACAAAATGCTTAAAAGATGATCTGGATCCTTGCAGGTGTAATCCCCATTTCTGAGCTGTTCCTTCCTGGTGCTGGCTGTGCTGAGGCTCCCCTCCCCAGCCCGTATCCCAGAGCCGGTCCCTGTCCTGCCGCAGTGTCCAAAGGCGGCCCCCCCGGCGGGCAGGGCCGGCAGCTCCACGGGGCCGGGCAGCGGCCGGGGCGTCCCGCAGCCTCCTGGGGGCCGGGGGCCACTGCCGGCCCTGCCCGGGGGGTGCTGGGGTCAGGCAGCGCCCGGCGCTGAGCCCCGGCTGCCCCACAGCCCCGGCCCGGCCCCACAGCTCCCCACAGGCCCCCAGCCCGTGCTCCCGGTGCCGCAGCTCTGCGCCCGCTCCTGCCGCTCCCAGCTCAGAGAAACCCCCTGAAATCCTGACCTCCTTCTTTTCCTGTCCTGGAAAACTGGGATACAAAACATCTGATGATAAGAGCCTACTGAAAAACATCCCAATCCTCAGTGGTTTTCTCTTCCTCTTCTTTTCCATCATCCTTTTTTTTACCCTATAGATTCCTCTTGTTGCTTCTTGCCTTAAGCACATTCCTGCACACTCCCCTTCAGCCAATCCCTTCCCAGCACACCAACACCATCCATCCCCTGTTGTCTAAATCCCTTCTGGACTTCCCTTCTTGCCCCCCTGGGTGTCCATGTCCTTAATTCCCTCTGGGAGAATGTGCAAACGACCTCCACATGCTCCGAAGGGACCCTTGAGAGATATTTTGGGATCCTGATCCCTTTTGCTGGGACCCCATTGTGGCTTTCCCTTTTGTCCCCTCCCTGGGTGCCCTGCCATGTTTACTCCCCGAAGATCCCACTGTAGTCACTGCTGAGATTTTCAGTGCTCTCTCCCTGCCGACTCTTGAGAGCCCCCCTGATCCGTCCCTCGTCTGTCTCCTGCTCACTCTCGGGTACCCAATCAATCCCCGGTGCCGCCGCCAGCCGAGGGAGCCGATCCCCCAAACTGGGTGAGGCACCTTCAGCTGCACTCAGTGCCTGCCGGCCTGGACGGTGGAAGGAATTGCGGAGGAGCCCCAAGGTGTGTGGAAAAATTGACATCCCCAGAGGTTTCTGTCCACAAGGAAGACAGAGGAGTCCTGTCACAGTAATTTCATTCATAAATATAGGGTGAAGCCATGGGACATTTCTAGTGAGATTGCTCCAGTTGTTGGCAGACACAGCCTCCTTTTCATCCTAATTTTCTTTGCCACATCTCCCTCTCCCTTTCCCCTTTGACTGAAGTCCTGGAGAGGTACAGACTTCCCAATGCACCTCCTACATACCCCCTTAATATGCACCCCACTTTTGTATAGCTAACGATATAGCTAAGGAGAAGCAGGGTTGAAGAGCAAAACGGTGAAAATATGTACCTGGGGTTTTGCAGAAGGAGGAAGAGGAGTGTGAGGTAGAGTACGGCCACAGGAGGAGGAGGATTAGGAAGAGGAAGCAGCACAAAGTTTATCTCTGTGTCTGCAGTCCCCCCAGCCCCAGGAGTGTTTCCCTCTCTCCCCCACATGCAGAAGGCGACCAGGGAGGGGCATCCACGATTTTGATGGGTCTCAATCTTGGTGTTTCTGAACTTTATTGGGCTAAATGTTGGTGCTTTAGTTTCCTGTGAGGGCTGAACGTTTCTATTCTGCAGGGGGTTTTGGCTGAATCTTGTTGTTTGATTAGTTTTTCATCTGTTTTGATATTTGGAGGATGATTGGGCTGAATGTTGGTGTCCTGGAGGTTCTTACAGACACAAGATGCCCAGTGACTTTCTGAGATGAACTTGGGCAAGGACGAAACCCCAGTCCAAGGAGCTCTCCTGTTGTTTTTTTCCCGCAAACCAGGATTTTACGTTCCCAAACCGTGTCCAGATGGAAGAGGAGGAGGAAAAGCCCCGAAGATGCGGCACAAGGAGGGGCTGCAAACCGAGCACAGGGAGCTGCGAGGAGGAAAGATCCCCGCCGTGCCAGGAACACGGCCAGAGATCCAGCCAGAGCTCAGAGCTGGGGGAGAAGCCCCACAAGTGCTTGGAATGTGGGAAGGGCTTCAGAAAGAGCTCTACCCTGCTCCAGCACCAGAGGATCCACACTGGGGAAAAGCCCTACGAGTGTGGGGAATGTGGGAAGAGCTTCAGCGAACGCTCCAAACTGAGGAAACACCAGGTGATCCACACTGGGGAACGGCCCTACACCTGCTTGGATTGTGGGAAGAGCTTTGGATGGAGCTCCTACCTGAGGACACACCAGCTCATCCACAGTGGGGAGAGGCCCTACGAGTGTCCCGAGTGTGGGAAGAGGTTTCACACCAGCTCTGATGTCCTTGTACATGAGCGGATTCACACAGAGGAGAGGCCCTTCCGCTGCCCCAACTGCGGGAAGGGCTTCAACCGCAACTCCAACCTCACCGTCCACCGGCGCATCCACAGTGGGGAGAGGCCCTACGAGTGTCCCCAGTGTGGGAAGAGCTTCTCACGGAGCTCTCACTTGACCCGACACCAACAGAGGCACCAGTAAGGGAAGCCCTGCGAGTGCCCCGAGTGCGGGAAGAGCTTCGTGCGCTGCTCCAGCTCCATCCCCCATGGGAGGATCGGCGTTGGATGATCCCCAGTGACCCCCGTTGGGCAGAGCCCTGGTGATCCGTGGTCCTGGTGATCCGTGTTGGGAAGACACCTGGCTGGGAGGCTCCACATCTTCCTGGCTCCCTGTGGGCACCTGGATGAACACCGGAGCATTAACATCCATTGGGACACACACCAACAGTGGAAATTCCTTGAGGAGAGTGGATTTGTTGATTTTCAATCCTAGAGAACCTTGTGCCGCAGCCTCAGGAGCTCTGTGGGCAGAGAAAAGGGGGTGACACCAGGCTTGGGGGCCCCGAGGGGAGCACACACACTCTGGGTGAGGGAGACACAATCCCCAGAACCCCCCCCCTCACCTTCCTGCGCAGGCAGAAGCTGAACTCAATTGCCAGGAAGACGAAGCCTAACACGGAGACTCCAATCCCCATCAGTATCTTGCTGTGGGCAGCATTTGACAGCATCCCTGGGGGGTCTGCAGGGGTCAGGACCCCCAAAACCTCTCACAGACACCCCCCAAGTACCTCAAAGGACCCTCCCAGTCTCCCCCAGCCCACCCAGGACCCTCTGAAACCTCTTTTGGAGTCACTAATTTAAAAAAATTAGATATTTTAAAAAAATTAGAGATCTTAGCTAGAGATGGGCCTTGCTGGAACTAGTTCGAGTTAATCATTAAGTGAGGAGCAAGATTTGAGATAATGAGTCTCGGACTGAGTTAAAAAATTCCTTTTCATTGTAGGTTTGTTCAGCTGTGCTTATGAGAAAAGAGAAACTGATAAAGGGGTTCAGGAAGATCACAGACCTTACATTTGGAAACCCATTTCAAAGTCACAAGGAAGGAAATTGGAATTGTGCCAAATGTTATTTTTAATGTCCACCATTGTAAAGAAAGGTGAGAGTGAGGAAGAACAGTTTTTCTTCATCTCTTGATGACCCCTTCTCACCAAAACGACCCCCTCCTCAAATTAGGGAGCCAACCACGCAGGCATAATGACACTTTAAACTCATTACCGTGAATTTTAATCCAAAGTGGGGAATGGGAAGTGTTAGCATTATGAGTAGGTATTAGTACTTTGGATATTTAAGACTTTTGTACATAAATAGACACTGGAATCTTTTGTCAACTTGCAGTGCGTATTAAGGCTCCCGCACTCGCCCAGTGCTGTGATTAAACATCCAGTTTGTAACTTTAAACTGTTGGAGAGGTTTTTGTCCATTAACAGATTGATATTGATACCAAATCAATATCGCTATTTTGGTAAATCACTCCCAGTCCCTTCCCAGCCTCCCCAGGACCCACCAGAGCCCCTCCTGTTCCTCTCAGGATCCCACAGCCCCCTCCCAATTTCTCCCCACTGGCCCAGGACCCCCAAACTCTCTCCCAGTCCCTTCCCAGGCCCACCAGGACTCATCAAGACCCATCCCCATCTCTTCGAACACAATCAACCTCATCCCAATCCCTGCTTTCCAATCCCCAAGGTCTTTCCTGCCCCTCCAGGCTCACTCAAATCCCTCCCAGTGACACCCAGCACCCCCAAACTCCCTCCCAGTGTCCACCAGCACCCCCAGAACCTCATCCCACCCTCCCCAACATCCTTCAAACCCCTTCTCAGTCATTCTAGGCACCTGAATCTCTTTCCCAGTTTAAACCAGGCCATCTCAAACTCCCTCCCAGTTCCTCCCAGCACACCCCAATCCCCCTCCCGTTCCCCCCAGTGCCTCCCCCGCTGCCCCCGGCGCTGTGGGGGCCGGGCCGTGCCCCAGTGCCGGCTCAGGGGGTGCTCCAGGCTGACGTGCTCCACCTGGCAGCTGGAGCTGAGCCCGCATTGCCGGGGGCGGTTTCCAGCAGCACCAGGAGCTGCTGGCTCCAGCTCAAGGGCACTGGGAGAGAGTGGGGACACACTGGGATCAGCTGGGTGTGACGTGGTGCCAAGGCCGCTCAGCTCTTCCTCAGCTCCACACCGGGAGTGGGACACACCTCAGGAGCAGGATGACCTGAGGTATGGCTTAGAGCAATGCTCTACAGCACTTAACAGCTGTCAGGCACAGTGTGGAGGCAAGAATGGGGAGAAGCTCTTTTGTATTGGCTTTCAGAGAAAGCTTTAATCTCCCAAGGGTCCAGGGACAAAAGACACAGAATACAAGCTGTCATGATCTGCAAGGTGGGATTTGTGATGGGGTTCTTTTATTCGATCTTAGAGTACAAAAGATTATCAGCAAACCAGGGACTTAAACAGCAAAACACACTTTATTGAGTGCTCATCAGCACTAATATGCGATAGAGAGAAAAGAGAAGAAAGCAAACCGTAAGAAAAGTGAGTAAGGGGATTATAGCTACCAATGTAAAAGTCCACTCAGCCATCCACCGATGTAGAGTCTTCTGTCCGTTGGGGAGATCTCAAATGAAAGTGAGTTTTGGGGTGTATTTTATAGTCTTTTACAAAGCGAGGGGCACAAGGCCAAAACCAGAGGAGATTGATGACCATTGTGATGAGGCCCATTGCTCAGGGGGGCAGGTGTGGGGTACAGGTCTCTACTTGCCAGCCAGAGCGAGGGCAGTGTACCGTGGCAGCACAGCAAGCACACCTGCAAACAATCACTTGGCAAACATCCACCTCAACCAGGCCAGAGCCCCTGTACCGGGTCCCTTGTGATGTTCAGGGTCTTTCCTTGAGGCGGTCATGAGACAGATGAGAGAATCTTCGGACCGTCTCTTACACCACCCCGTGGCTCACGATCATTGTTAAGCAAAGTCTTTCTGCATGTCGTAGTGCTGCTGTGAAATTCTTCTGTTGAAGTCTTCAGGACTCGTTACAGTTGGTAGTATATCCCGGAAAAACAGTGACAGGTAGCAGGGAAAAGATAAGGGACAGAAAAAAGGAATAGGAAAACCAAAACCAACAAAAAATCAATATATTAATTTCAAAAGAAAAACTAATCAATATATAGAATTTCAATTGAGGCTTACATATTGGTTTCTTATCATAAAACAAACAGTCCGTTTCATTCTAAAATACAACATGATAAAATAATTAACCTCATAGTCACTATAGCCCGTTATTTATTGTAGTGCCTGCGTAGTTTGTCGCGTGTCAATAACCTTAGGGGCATCGACAACACGTGAAACACCAACCATGTTATGTGCATTCGTTATAGAAGTCAATTGTGTCAACCGCCTCATCATCCTCCAATTCATGATGTACAAAATTGCTGATAGAACAAAACTGTTGGAGTTTGGAATACAGACTGTGTGCCCTTGTTTCTGTTACTTAGTTAAAAGATCCAGAAAAACACTGAATTTCATATCATATGAAATTCATGAGCATGTTTTCATGGTGATACTGAAAACAAATGTTAAAGTTAGATAGAAAAAGCTAAAAGTCTAAGTGTGTAGATTATAGAGTTTTCTTAAGTCACTGGGTGAAAAAGTTAGTTTAGAGAACAGGAGACAAGATGGAGGATTTAGGGTGTTGTCTCTTGTCCCTTCTTTCTTCTTCATGTTCTTCTCCTAGAGGTTTTTGGGTGAGTGATTGGTTAGAAAATGCCGCAGTGCAGCACACAGGTGATGGGTCATTGGGTCATTGGGTCATTAAGAAAAATAATATACGTGTCTATAGTTAATTGGGTAAAAATAGGTATAAAGATAAAAGAACTGCGTATTTCGGGGCCATTTTGTGCATCAGACACGAAGTGTGCCACAAGGCCTTGTTTGTACCATCAGAAGAAAGAAATGTACCAGATTGCAAAGATTAACCTTGTGTAGCCAGCCTAGAAAGACCTGTTAAGTTTTGTGATGGCCTTCTAATAAACACGAGAAACAAGATTCTAACGAGCTTGGGAGTTTTCTTTGAATCATAAGAACCGAGATAAGCAGGGCTCCCCACAAGGGAGGATCCCAAAAGAATTCAGTCCAAAGGAGGCTGAGAAATCCAAGAATAAAAAGAAAAATACAGAAGAAATGCAGCAGAAACAGAGAAACAGAAAAAGGATTTTTTAGAGAAAAGTTACAAAAACCAAGTAAAACTAAAACAAAGAGGATGATGATGGGATGACACAATTTGTTCAGAACACCGGTAGCAGTCAGTGACCATCCAAAAAGAGTGTCCCACCACTCGTGTTCAGCATCTTTCCTTACTCTTTCCAAAACACGATGTATTCCTTTCACATTGTGGTGAACCACAACTAAGGTCTTTTGTCCATCCTTTTTGATCTTTTTCAAAATTTCAATTAAATCCTGGTGAAACAACAATTGCCTCACCAGAGTCAAGTTCATTCCAATTGGAGCAGGCATTAAATGATGAATCAAAGTGTGATTACACTGCAAAAGGTAATATGAAGTAACTGGAGCTAAATAAGAAAAGTCACATCCAGTAATTTCAGTAAAATTGCATACACAAAAATTTGATTCTTAGTATCCACTACTATGTTTTCTATGTTACTATGTACAAGCATACTCTGACAAGCAGTTCTCAAGCATACACATCCATTGCCTACATACACAAGCACTGTTTCAGAAGTCTCATTAGGATGGATTCCAAAATGACAGATATTCTGTTCTGTGTCTAAACAAATGTCTTGAGTTTTGATTGCATTACTTTCACAGATAAACCCTTGTTGTTCCTGGACAATTCAATTTTCTAAACCAATAGTTTGTCATTTCCCACCAATCTGACGGGCCCATTCCCCATGCTCTAGAGGATAGAGAACAGCTCCATCATGATTCAGCCCCAGTGCAATGATAGGAAAGATTGAATGTACTGAAGCATTACGTATTGTCAGCACAAAAGCTGTGGCTCTGTTTGTGGTGGGATCGTAGGTGAAATTCACCAAATTCCACCAAGATTGAAATTCTTTTTCAAAATCATTGGCATTGTCCCAGACTATTTTCCAGATCTCAGTGGGAAAGGTGCCTTCTTCACCCTCTCTGATAATTGATGCAGCAACTGACTGCATCCACAACTGGGCTTGAATACAGCTAAGAGCCAGAGAAACATTGTTTTGGGTAGCACTGAGTGCATCAATTATTAATTTGTGATCATCTACATTTACCATTTCCCAATTTGGTAATATGTTTGATAGCAACCACTGTTGGGTTCCCAAAGCTGTTAAAGATGACCTCAGTGGTTGTTGTATTTTGGTCAAATCTTTAGTTGCAACAGCCAATTTATTCATTCTGAACATTCTGAACACTTCTGAATCAATACTATTCAAAATTCCTAGTCCTGATCCCACAGCACTGGTTATATCTCTTGTCATCTGTTTGTGAAAAGAATTGCGCTTTCGCAACCAGGTTGTCCGCCCCTCAAAGGAAGTCTGTAAAAAAAGGTGAACAAGCTGGCTGAATCTCTGAGACATTGTTTTGCATTAGTGATTTGACCTGTTTGATAGACCATGCTGGATTAAATAGCATTTGTTGTTGGCCAGTTTTCCTGATTACATAGGGTCCAATTTCAGAAATTTTTGGAGTCAGTCTAATTGGTGGCTGTGTGGTAGGTATTACAACCTGAACATTAAGCTCTCCCAATATTTGGTATTGTTTTTACCACACACAACTTTGGAGGACAATTGTACCGCCATTAAATTCAGCCAACAATCTTGATTCCGAGTTTCACAAGATATAACCTGGCCACGAGATCCGGTGACTTGACTGTGTACAGGCTCAGTGTGGGATCCGGTACCCAGTCTGCAGCGTGTTGAAACATCATCACCTTGAGTTAACAGGAAAGAAGGGAAAACGTTAGTTTTGCCATTCAGCACAAAAGGGGTGTTCACACCATGGTATGTGATTATTACACTTAATACAGGCACAGCCACAGCATTTATCTTAAACCTGTGAATTAAACCTGTAAATCCTGATTAGCCAGCTGGGTTATTTTGCCAATTGCAGGTCACGTGAACTGGTCTGATTAAGGTAAAATTGTACCAGCAGTCATTGGGCTCCCTTCTACAGAGCTTTGTGCTTTCGACATTGTTGGTGCTAGGATCTAGTGTGTAGTTTCCAATGTTCTTTGGGTGGTAACACAATATGAGGGGATCATATTTGTCACATTTCCAATCTTCTGTGAAACAAAGTTTGCTGAAATATTAGGGTGCAAACTGCTTGTTAAATTCAGTTCAAGAAGGTTACTGGCAATTGTAATGGTGGAGGCTTTCTCATAACGAGATTTTTCTATTTTCCTACATCCTATCTTAATTTCCTCCCCAATTGTTCCTGTTAGCATTCTAACCCAATCCTTTTGATCCCACTCCCAGTCACCTGGGCAGTACACTTCAGAGTTATGCAGTACTACGATTGCTAGATTTTGCTGATGGTCTCCAGGGTGATGTCCTATGGCAGAGTTGCTGGTGATTGCTTCGGACCATGGCCACTCAGTCGAGTTTTGGCCATGATATAGCGGCAGGATGAAAAGAAGGATTAGTAGTGTTATCATGGCTTATTCAATTTTCATGTCCCTCGGAGTTCTTCTGTGAAAGTAAAAGAAACAACAGATTCTGCCACATTGGGGCAGGAGATTAAAATGAAGGAATTTTCCAGCGTGTGTTTATCCGATGCTCCTTCCCCAGGGCATCAGATGCTACCCACACATACTTGTTCAAGGGAACTTTCAGTATCAGTGGCACTTCCCCTACTGTGGGGAGGTCCACCAAAACTGGCTGACCAGGGTAGTGCGCTGGATTCTTAGAATCATCTGGCCCCCATGATGCAGGGATGATGCTAGGAGCTTTTGGGCAAAAGGCAGTGATTTTAGGACACCCATTCACCCCCCATCTATCATTTACAGTTTTGACAGCTTTCCATAATCGAACATCCCAATTCCCTTCATGTGGTTTCAGGAGTCGCTTAAGGAGACCATTGGTTCTCTCTACAATCCCGTTAGCTTGAGGGTAGTAAGGGGTGTGAAAAGTCCATTTAATTCCCTCATCCTTTGCCCAGTCTTGCACAGCTTTAACAGTAAAGTGAGAACCATTATCAGATTGAATTTCCTGTGGTTTTGGGAAAGTTCCAAACCATCCCTGCAAAGCCTTAACAGTGTTGTCACCAGTGGCTCTGTTAAAAGCATCAGCCTGAACTAACCCGGACACAATTTCTACCCCTACCAGCACAAAGTGTTTACCTCTTGACTGTTTGAAAGGGCCGATATAATCGACTTGCCATGCATCCCAAAGTCCTTTGTCTGTTCTTAAATGCAAAGGATCATCTTTCAGAGGGTGCCTTTCCAGCCGTTTGAGGCATTGCTCACAGGCTGATATACATGTTTTGCACATTTCTCTGGTAACAGGCCACCCACGGGCAAAAGCTTCTTTATACAAATCCTTTACACCTGTGTGTTGTCTTTTTACATGCAGCCACTCTAATAAGTGATCCCAGTCATCTGAAACAAGTTCCTCCTTTAGAGAACTTATTCTTGCTAGTTCATCAACTGCATTGTTCAGGTTACCAGCTAAATCTCCATTTGTTTGATGTGAAGCCACCCATCCTACAGCAAAATTTCCTTGGGTTGCAATATTTAAAATTTCTTGCCATTTCTCCTTCTGCCACACTGCAATCCTATTTACTTCCCAATCATTTTGTTGACAAAAAGAGAGCCACTCTGTACACTCCTTAAACACAGCATAGGAGTCAGTGTAAATCTAAACTACAGAGGTATTCTGTGCCTCACGTTTGAAAACGCTCCAAACAGCTATTAATTCACCCACTTGAGCACTACCTTCTCCTTCAGTAACTATTTGTTCACCTGAGGAAGTGTGGAGAGCTACTGCCCGGTACTTCCATACCTTCCCTTCTCGCTTGGCAGAAGCATCAGTGAACCAAGAGTTTGTTGATTTTTCAGGGGAGAAAGGAGGGGCTACCTTAATTACAGAAACAGGTTTTTCGTGGCCATCAGCCAAGCTCTCGGTTTCTTGTATGGCCAGATTTTTTATAGCTCCTTCAGTGATTGAAAAGATGTTACAGTAATGTTCGATCTGGGCATACCATTTTCTCACTGAAGCCCTCTGTGCTGCCCCGTCAGGGGGGGAGTCCCAGTAGTGACTGTTTTTATAACTTTAAAAGGGCCTCTCAGCACTATGGGTTGTTGTTGTGTAATTTTCTCCACTTCTATGAGAGCTATGCTAACCACAAACAGTCCCTTTTCCCAGGTGGTGTATCTCTTCTCAGCTTCTTTAAAGCCACGGGAGAAAAACACAACAGGTCTTGTAGGGCCCTCTGGACCCCGTTGCCATATGTGAACTGACAGTGCTGAAGCAGCAAACCCCCATTCTACTTGGAAAGGATCTGTGGGATGTATGGGGCCCAGTGCTTGATAGGCTATTGCTTCAAAGATTAATAATTGCAATGCCTCTTCCTGGGAAGGGGTCCATTCCCATTGCATCCCTTTTCTTAACAAATCATAAAGGGGCCTGGCAATTATTGAAAAATCTGGGATGTGTTTTCTCCAAAACACTAACAAGCCTAAAGCTTGTTGAAGTTCTTTCTTGGATTCAGGCATTTTAATCTGATCTAGAGTGGTTAGTGTATCAGGTGGTATACATGTCATACCTCCCTTCCACTAGATTCCCAAAAATTTCACTTCTTGTGATGGTCTCTGAATTTTTTCTGAGGGGATTTGTAGGTCAAGGCTTTCTAGGTGAGATATTATATTTTGCTGAACCTCCCCCACTACTTCTTTTTCCTCTCCCCCCACAAGAATGTCATCAATGTATTGATAAACAGCTATATCCTCAGGCTTGGATATCTTTTCTAGTTCTTATGCCAAAGCATGGTGAGCTAAGGTGGGAGAGTGTTTGTACCCTTGTGGTAATCTGGTGAAGGTGTATTGCTGACCGTCCCAAGTAAAAGCAAAACGGTCCATGTCCTCTGGCTGTGTAGTTATCATAAAGAACATGTCTTTGACATCTATAGTTGCCATGAATGGGTGAGCTTTTTCTTGAATTGATATTATTAATTCAGCTAAATTTGGAACGGCTGCAGTGAGGGAATCAGTGTTGGCATTTAGCCTGTGAAAGTCAATGTAAGTCTCCACTTTCCATTAGGTTTCTGCACTGGCCACACTGGAGAGTTAAAAGGGGAATGAGTGTTAACTATTACTCCTTGATCTTGTAAATCCTGAATTACAGTTTTGATACCTTCCTTGGCACCAGAAGGGAGAGGATATTGTTTAACATTAGTGATTTTGCTGTACGGCAGGGAAGGTGCTACTTGGAGCAAGTTAATGTTAAGATATGATGTGCCAAAAGACCACAATAGGCCATCCTGATCTTCCCACTGCCTTCCAGCCAAAACATCCATGCCCAATAAATCATTTGGGATATCTCCAAGCACTACTTTGATAGTTAATTGTTCTTCCTCTCCAGGTAATAAGATTTTTACAAAAGCTATTTTCATAGCTTCTGAAGTTCCCAAAGCATTCAGGACACAATATCTTTTCTTTATTGGAACAATTCCACATTTTTGGGCAGTTGTATTTGTTAACGCAGAAATTTGGGCTCCAGTGACCAGTGTTTGCTTGGGACCAACTATTGCTGTTATTAATAAATCTCCAGTTTGTCGATTGCGGGTGAGCTGTCCAAGATATATCCAATTGCTCCCCCCATCTCTATGCTCACCTTCAATTAGAGACGGGGGTTCAAGTTTCCCTGCTTCTGAAAATGTTTCAATTCCATTGCTAAACTTTGGGGTTGTTTCTGCTCCCTGTCCAGAGCTTGTGAGTGATTTTGCTTTGACCCACTGCTCAGAAACTGTGATTGTTTCTGCTCACTGTCCAGAACCTGTGAGTGATGTTGCTTTGGCCCACTACCCAGATACTGTGCATAAGGCTGTGTTGGCTCACTGTCTGGGGAAGGTGGAATGGGTACAATGTACATCTTGGTACAATGGGGCTGGAATCCTGCCACCAAGAAACCAGTTTACTTAATTTTTCAAATGGTAGGTTATCCATTAACCCCTTTGGTATCCCCTTTTTCAGCCCCAAGTTCCACCAATACTGTCAGCTAGACATTTGCCTACCCTTTTCTGTTTTTATGTTTGGAGGGGCAGTGTGCCTAACACCCTTTGTTCTTTCTAGCTTTTCCTCTGGGGTTTTTACAGGACCATATTTTCTGTTATAATTTAGTAACTCTTTTGCAACTTCACTCCATGTCCAAATTTTGTGATTTCCAGCAACTAAATTGAGTTGTGAGTTTGTATGTGGTGAAGGATTCCTGTACGGAGAAAATCCAGGATCAACAGATCTACTTTTATTTTTTGGGTTTTCCAGAAGCCTGTCCAGTCTTTCTATTGGGCTTATGGCAGCTATCGTTTTCTGGAGAAGGATAGCGGTGGGTTTAAGCGATTCTGGCAGGCCACGAATTAAAGGGGTCATAATTTCAGCCTTCACAGGTAACAACATTGGTGATTCATAACCAACAATTAATTTTCTTACGTGAATCAGTTGTAGACAAGCTGCCTTATGAATGTTTTCTAGAATTTGATCTGGGGAGCCAGTCAGAGCTACAGGATCTCCCCTTTCCAGGGGGTTAAGTCCCCCTGCCCAATATGCAGCTCACTGGGTTAGGGACCATGGGTTGTGGTTATCTCCTGTTGTTAAGAAAACACCATGACCCCAGTAACCACTTGCTTCTTGTTCTGTTAATCGAATTTGATCTCCCCCTGTGAGAGACACTCGGAATACATATTCTATCTCTGACTCATGAGGGAGACGCCTGTACTCCTTTTTCAACTTAGCCAATTCAGTAGCAGTGTACGGGATTTCTTTAGTGGTTATATGTGGATCAAGATCTTCATCATTGATATAATTATATTCTGTTTTAATCAAAGGTCTTATTTGGGAGCAACAGTTTTCACCACTATTTTTTACCGAATGTAATTCTGCTTGAGGATATATGTGATTTGTCTGAGGAGTTTCTTTTTCCAGTGACTCCTTAAAGGAATCAGCAGACTGTGAATTTTTGGCACACTCCTCACTCAGAGCAGGTCATAAGAAATGAATTTCATTTTGCAAACTTTCAACTAAATTTTGTAGGGATTGTATAATTGCATTTTCTTCCTGCCTTCGTCTCGTGCGAGCCTCTACAGCTGATGTAAGGCAAGCTCCCAGTACAGAATAAATTATGGTTTTATTACGGCCAAATTTGAATTTTGACTCATGTTGCAGGGAGCAAATTCTATCAGTTACATTTTCCAGGTTGAACCAATTATTTTGAGCCCATTCTTCCCCAGCTGGGGAGGGCTTAGCATTGTGCTTTGCTAACAAAGCAAAGAATGCAGCTTTATCTTTTATACTAGAGTTTTCAGAGTGTTCACTCATCTTTGTGTGTGAAGGGCCCAGTACCACTACAGGGAGGTAAAACTTAAGTTACGCACAAACGCAGCCTTTGCCACGTCACCCTTCGCGTCCCTGTATGGATGAAGAGACCAAATCTGCTTGGGAGGCACCCCTTTATCTTAAAATTCAGGCTGTCTCTTCACTACACCAAGCAGTCAGAATTCATCAAAAACACATAACAGTACACAGAACCACTCCAGGGAGGTAAAACTCAGTCACACTACATCAGACACAGCCAACGCTGTGTTCCCCCCTGCCGTGGGTGGAGAGACCAAATCTGCTTGGGAGGCATTCCTTTAGTTCAAAATTCAGGTTGTCTCTCCACTACACCAAGCAGTCAGCATATAAAAAATCAGTAAGTCCCACCTTTTGTACTCAAAGGTCCCGTGTAAAATTCTGCAGACAGAGCCCTCAAATGAGTGTAGGGGTGCTTTTCACCTGGGCGTGTGCAGTTTGTGAGAAATTCGAGTCGCCTCCCTTGCTTTCTAGACACTGCTCACCAGCGTGGCAGGCTAGGGGCGGCTGAAGCGAAATGTCCTTCCCCTGATCCAGACTGCACAACAACCTGCAACCCCTTCTGTCTCTCAGAATCCTGTCCGTGACGCCAATTTATGTCACGATCCGCAAGGTGGGATTCGTGATGTGGTTCTTTTAGTCGGTCTTAGAGTACAAAAGATTATCAGCAAACCAAGGACTTAAACAGCAAAACACACTTTATTGAGTGCTCATCAGCACTAATATGTGATAGAGAGAAAAGAGGAGAAAGCAAAGCATAAGGAAAAGAGAGTAAGGGGATTATAGCTACCAACGTCGAAGTCCACTCAGCCGTCCAACGACGCAGAGTCTTCTGTCCGCTGGGGAGATCTCAAAGGAAGGTAAATTTGGGATATAATTTTATAGTCTTTTGCAAAGCGAGGGGCGCAGGGCCAAAAACAGAGGAGATTGATGATCATTGTGATTAATTCCATTGCGTAGGCAGCAGGTGTAGGGTACAGAGTGATCCATGTCTTGCAAGTCTTTGCTCACCAGCAGGAACGAGGGTAATGTGTCGTAGAAAACCCATTGCACTGGGTACCACGCAAAAACCTCTGCTCACCAGCAGGAACAAGGGCAGTGTACCATGCAACCATCTGCAAACAATCACTTAGCAAACATCCACCTCAGCTAGGCCCAAACCCCCAAGCCAAGTCCCTTGTGATATTCAGGGTCTCAGTCTCTGTCCTTGAGATGGCTGTGAGACAGATGAGAGAATCTTCAGACCGGTTCTTACAAGGTTACAGAAGTCCCAGTGCCCATGTTCCATCCCCTCATTTCAAGCTGAAAGCAGAGCTCCACTTCTGACTCTGCTTTTTAATAATGAATGTAAAAATTCAACAAAATTCCCTTAGAAAGACCCCATGAAGATTCACACTGTGAGAGCTCACTCGAGGCAGCCCCAACTCCTGCCCTGGTTCAGTCCCTCTCAAGCCCACTGTGCTTTCCAGCTGCTTTGCTCCAGCTCCCCCCAGATCACCATGAATTCCACTGAACTGAAACAAATCCAAGTCCTCGTGTGTAGGGACAAGGGCAGGGAGAAGTCCCTCCAAACCTCCCTGGGAATCACCCCAGAGCCCTCAGCCTTCCATGTGCCCATCCCTGCGGCCTCCCAGTGGCTCCCGTGGCTCTCCCAGTCCATCCCAGCCTGTTCTAACTCATCCCCGTCGCCCCAAATGCCCCCCGAACCATCTCGCTCCTCCGTGGATCTGCCGCCCCTCAGCCAATCACAGCGCGTCTCTCTGATGACTCATCAGTTGCCGGGCAGATCCACAGAGCCGAGAGCCCCGCGCTGGACTCGGCCTCCCAGTGCTGCGCACTTCATTCCCAGTCCCTCCCAGTGCCACCACAGTCCCTCCCAGTGCCATCACAGTCCCTCCCAGTGCCACCACAGTCCGTCCCAGTGCCACCACAGTCCCTCCCAGAGGCCCCAGAGTCCCCCCCACTCCCTTTTAGCCCATTCCCAGTCTATTCCGAGTTCATTCCCACTTCACTCCCAGACCTACAAATCCTCATCCAGTGTCCTAGTATCCGCTCTGATTTTTTTCAGTGACACCCCAGTCCCTCCCAGTCCACTCCCAGTCCCTCCCAATGCCACACCACTCTTCACCCATCTCTCCCAGTTCCTCCGCAGCTGATCCCAGTCTGTCTCCACTCTCTCCCAGTGTCCCCATCGTGTCCATCTCGCTGGTGCCCTGGAGCTCCCAGCCCGGCCCCGGCCGCCTGCTCTGCTCCCTGATGGATTTCTCCCCTGCCCACATCCAGCTGAGCTGCTCCCAGGGCCAGCAGCAGCTCTCGGGCCACGTGCTGGCCAGTGCCGTGCTCCCCAGCGGGGACTGGAGCCAGCAGCTCCTGGTGCTGCTGGAAACCGCCCCCGGCAATGCGGGCTCAGCTCCAGCTGCCAGGTGGAGCACGTCAGCCTGGAGCACCCCCTGAGCCGGCACTGGGGCACGGCCCGGCCCCCACAGCGCCGGGGACAGCGGGGGAGGCACTGGGGGGGCCCAGAGGGGGATTGGGGTGTGCTGGAAGGAACTGTGAGGGAGTTTGAGATAGACTGGTTTAAACTGGGAGAGGGGTTTGGGGGTCAAGAATGGCTGAGAAAAGGACTGGAGGATGTTGGGGAGGGTGGGATGGGGTTCTGGGGGTCCTGGTGGACACTGGGAGGGAGTTTGGGGGTGCTGGGTGTCACTGGGAGCGATTTGAGTGAGCCTGGAGGAGCTGGAAGGAGATTGGAGATTGGAAAGCAGGGATTGGGATGAGGTTGGTTGCGCTGGGAAGAGACTGGGAGGGGACTTGATGAATCCTGGTGGTGCTGGAAAAGGACTGGGAGAGGGTTTGGGGGTCCTGGGGCAGTGGAGGGAAATTGAGAGGGGGCTGTGGGATCCTGAGAGGAACAGGAGGGGCTCTGGTGGGTCCTGGGGAGGCTGGGAAGAGACTGGCAGTGATTTACCAAAATAGCAATATTGATCTGGTATCAACATCAATCTGTTAACGGACAAAAAAACCTCTCCAACAGTTTAAAGTTACAAAGTGGATGTTTAATCACAGCACTGGGCGAGTGAGGGAGTCACCCCTTAATGCGCACTGCAAGTTTACAAAAGATTCCAGTGTCTATTTATTTACAAAAGTCTTGAATATCCAAAATACTAATACATATTAATACTAATATATATTCACAATGCTAACACCTCCCATGCTCCACTTCGGATTAAAATTCATGGCAATGAATTTAAAATGTCATTATGCCTTTGTGGTTGGCTCTGTAATTTGAAGAGGGGGTTGTTTTGGCAAGGAGGGGTCATCAAGAGATGAAGGAAAACCGCTCTTCCTCACTCTCACCTTTCTACCTTTACAATGGTTGATATTACAAATGACATTTGGCACAACTCCAATTTCCTCCCTTGTGACTTTGAAATGGGTTTCCAGATGTAAGGTCTGTGATCTTCCTGAACCTGTTGATCAGTTCCTCTTTTCTCATTATAAGCACAGCTGAACAAACATACAATGACAAGTAATTTTTTACCTAAGTTCAAGATTCATTATCTCAAATCCTGCTTCTCACTTAATCACTAACTCTAACTAGTTCCAGCAAGGCCGATCTCTAGCCAAGATCTCTAATTATTCTCTAATTCTTAATTGTTTAAAATTAGTGACTCCAAAAAAGGTTTCAGAGGGTCCTGGATGGGCTGACAGAGACTGAGAGGGTCCTTGGAGGGGCTTGGGAGGTCTGTGAGAGGTTTTGGGGGTCCTGACCTCTGCAGACCCCCCAGAGATGCTGTCAAACGCTGCCCACAGCAAGAGGCTGACGGGGATTGGAGTCTCCATGTTCCTGGCACTGGGGCTCAGCTTCTGCCTGTGCAGGAAGGTGAGGGGGATCCCGGGAGTGGTGTCCTCCCCCTCCACAGAGCGTGTGTGCTCCCCTGGAGCCCCCCAAGCCCGGTGTCACCCCCTTTTCTCTGCCCACACCGCTCCTGAGGCAAAAGGTTCTCGAGGATTGAAAGTCAACAATTCCCATTATTGGTCTGTGTCCTGATAGACTTTCATTCCCCTGCTTTCATCCAGGTGCCCACAGGGAGCCAGGAAGATGTGGAGCCTCCCAGCCAGGTGTCTTCCCAACACGGATCACCAGGACCACGGATCACCAGGGCTCTGCCCAACGGGGGTCACTGGGGATCATCCAACGCCGATCCTCCCATGGGGGATGGAGCTGGAGCAGCGCACGAAGCTCTTCCCGCACTCGGGGCACTCGCAGGGCTTCCCTTACTGGTGCCTCTGTTGGTGTTGGGTCAAGTTAGATCTCTGTGAGAAGCTCTTCCCACACTGGGGACACTCGTAGGGCCTCTCCCCAGTGTGGATGCGCCGGTGGACGGTGAGGTTGCCGTTCTGCTTGAAGCCCTTCCCGCAGTCGGGGCAGCGGAAGGGCCTCTCCTCTGTGTGAATCCGCTCATGCTGGAGGACATGGGAGCTGCGCTGAAACCTCTTCCCACACTCGGGACACTCGTAGGGCCTCTCCCCAGTGTGGATGAGCTGGTGTTTTCGCAGGTCAGAGTTCCATCCAAAGCTCTTCCCACATTCCAAGCAGGTGTAGGGCCGTTCCCCTGTGTGGATAACCTGGTGTGTCATCAGGTGAGAGATATCTCTGAAGCTCTTCCCACATTTCCCACACTCATAGGGCCGTTCCCCAGTGTGGATCATCTGGTGACTCCTCAGGTTGGAGCTGTGGCTGAAGCTCTTCCCACATTCCCCACACTCGTAGGGCTTTTCCCCAGTGTGGATCCTCTGGTGTAGGATCAGTTGGGAGCTCTTTCTGAAGCCCTTCCCACATTCCAAGCACTTGTGGGGCTTCTCCCCCAGCTCTGAGCTCTGGCTGGATCTCTGGCCGTGTTCCTGGCACTGGGGGGATCTTTCCTCCCTGCAGCTCCCTGGACTGGGTTTGCAGCCCTTCCTCATGTGGGATCTCTGGGGCTTTTCCTCCTCCTCCATCTGGCCAGGGTGAGGGAATGAAAATCCTGGTTTGGGGAAAAAACAAGAGGACAGCGCTTTGGGCTGGGGATTCCTCCTTGCCCAAGTTCATCTAAGGAAGTCATTTGGCATCTTGTGTCTGTAAGAGCCTACTACACACCAAGATTCAGCCCAAACATCCTCCAAACATAAAAACACAGATCAAAAACTAACCAAAAACCAAATTCAGTCAAACCTCCTCCAGAATAAAAAGATTCAGCCCCTGCAAAAAAACAAACCACCAACATTTAGCCCAATAAAACTCAGAAACACCAAGATTCAGACCTGTGAAAATCATGGATCCCCCTCTGCAGTCACCTGCTGACTGTGGGCAGGGAAACACTCCTGGGACTGCACACACAGGGAGGGAGGAACCTTCTGCTGCTTCCTCTTCCTGCTCCTCCTCCTCATGTCTCCCTATGCATCCTCACACTCCACTTCCTCCTACTACTACTCCTCCTGCACAATCCCACCTTGTCCTCCCACGTGAATTTTTTGACCATTCTGGTCTTCAACCCTGCTTCTCTTTCCCTTCTCCTCCTGCCCCCAGGCCCAGCACCCACTGCCGCCTCCCTCTTCCCCCCCAGTCCCACAGCATCCCACCGCAGGGGCACGGATGGAGCTGGGCCAGCTCGGCCTGGGGCAGCGCTGGGCTCTCGGCCGCTTCCGCCCGCACTCGCTCCCCACTGCAGCCGCTCCCGCCACCACAGCGCGGGGGGGCCCGGCCTTGGCGCTCCCCCCTCCCACCTCCCCAAATTCCCCTCAAGGGGGGCGCCAAGGCCCGGGGGGGAGGGGCGCAGCTGGGCTCCAGCTGGGGAACGCTGGCAGCTGCGGCTCTGCCTGGACACTGATGAGTCATCAGCGCCGCGCGCTCTGATTGCCTCAGCCCTGACTGAGCCCTGCGCCTGCACCAAGGGGGGACACCCTGCTCCAGGGGGGATGGCCCCAAAACGGGGGAACCCCAGCAAAGGAACAACAACAAAGGCTCTTTACAAACTGATCCCGTCAACCTCATTGCACATAGGGCCAGGGACGTGGACATAAGGAAGTGACAGGAGGAGCCATCAGCTGCACAAAATGTTATTAATTGATGACACAGACGGCTGCTCAGCCAAGGTCCTGCTAAATTCATCAACTTCCAGAAGAACAACAAAGACTTAACACAGCCATCAATATCGTTGGCTAAACAAAAGTGGGGTGCATATTAAGGGGGTATGTAGGAGGTGCATTGGGCAGTCTGTACCTCTCCAGTACTTCAGCCAATGGGGAAAGGGAGAGGGAGATGTGACCAAGAAAATTAGGATGAAAAGGAGGCTCTGTCTGCCAACAATTGTAGAGGCCCCATGGGAAATGTCCCATGGCCTCTCCCTATTTTTATGAATGAAATTACTGTTACAGGACTCCTCTGTCTTCCTTGTGGACAGAAACCTCTGGGGATGTCAATTTTTCCACACACCTTGGGGCTCCTCCGCAATTCCTTCCACCGTCCGGGCCGGCGGGCACTGAGTGCAGCTGAAGGTGCCTCACCCAGTTTGGGGGATCGGCTCCCTCGGCTGGCGGCGGCACCGGGGATTGATTGGGTACCCGAGAGTGAGCAGGAGACAGACGAGGGACGGATCAGGGGGGCTCTCAAGAGTCGGCAGGGAGAGAGCACTGAAAATCTCAGCAGTGACTACAGTGGCATCTTCGGGGAGTTAACATGGCAGGGCACCCAGGGAGGGGACAAAAGGGAAAGCCAGAATGGGGTCCCAGCAAAAGGGATGAGGATCCCAAAATATATCTCAAGGCTCCCTTGGGAGCATGTGGAGGTCGTTCGCACATTCTCCCAGAGGGAATTAAGGACATGGACACCCAGGGGGGCAGGAAGGGAAGTCCAGAAGGGATTTAGACAACAGGGGATGGATGGTGTTGGTGTGCTGGGAAGGGATTGGCTGAAGGGGAGTGTGCAGGAATGTGCTTAAGGCAAGAAGCAGCAGGAGGAATCTATGGGGTAAGAAAAATGATGATGGAAAAGAAGAGGAAGAAAGAAATACTGAGGATTGGGATGTTTTTCAGAAGGGTCTTATCCTCAGAATTTGCCAGCTGACTCAGATCCTTTGTATCCCAGTTTTCCAGGACAGGAAAACAAGGAGGTGAGGATTTCAGGGGGTTTCTCTGAGCTGGGAGCGGCAGGAGCGGGCGCAGAGCTGCGGCACCGGGAGCACGGGCTGGGGGCCTGTGGGGAGCTGTGGGGCCGGGCCGGGGCTGTGGGGCAGCCGGGGCTCAGCGCCGGGCGCTGCCTGACCCCAGCACCCCCCGGGCAGGGCCGGCAGTGGCCCCCGGCCCCCAGGAGGCTGCGGGACGCCCCGGCCGCTGCCCGGCCCCGTGGAGCTGCCGGCCCTGCCCGCCGGGGGGGCCGCCTTTGGACACTGCGGCAGGACAGGGACCGGCTCTGGGATACGGGCTGGGGAGGGGAGCCTCAGCACAGCCAGCACCAGGAAGGAACAGCTCAGAAATGGGGATTAGACCTGCAAGGATCCAGATCATCTTTGAAGCATTTTGTGCTGGGTCCCTGCAGAAAGGAAGGATTTCGCAGAAAGCTCAGCAGCTGCCACACGATGAGCACCCACAGGCACTGAGGGGGGCTGCAGCAGGGCCACAAGAAGCCCCTGCAGCACTTGCTCCCAAAGGCTCAGCAGCTGAATGCAGCAAGGGATGAGCAAAAGGCCAAGCTGAAGGCAAAGGCCATGGCACAGGTCCTACAGCCCCTGAGGGATCAAGCCCAGGGCCCAAGGGGGCCCCAGCACCCAGGGGACACCCTCGGCCACAAGCACCTGGCACAGGCATTGCCCTCCTGGCCAGGGGACAGCCCACCCAAACAGCCCCTGGCAAGGAATCAGCCTTCCAGCTGCAGGGCACAAGGACACTGCAAGCACAGACAGGAGCACCCTCAGCACCAGCAAGTCCAGCCCTTGATGGACACGGATTCTTAGCGGTCTCACAGCTCCCATTACACCAGGGACCCACCACACTGCAGCCCTTGGGAACATCCAGGGTGGCTCTGGATCCAGAGGAGACCTTTCCTGATGGACACAGGGGCCTCTCCATCCACTCACAATCTTACACCTAAAGGTGTTAGGGAATATTTAAATAATTAAGGGACTAAGTGGGAAAGATGAGTGGGTGTGTTTTATTCAGCCACTATTAACCAATGTGTGGGATGGGTTTAAAATGCAGGAATTTTTATTTGCTCACAATTGTGATTGTAATTTACTGGGAAGGGATTTGATGGCTACACTGGGAATGCAAATTAATGTTGCAAAAGGTGATACAGAGGCTGGTTCTGTTCTACCTCTGTGTCAAATGTCTGGCAGAGCCTAGGCTGAAGTGAACCCACAAGTGTGGGCAGCCCCAGGGAAATTGGCAAAATTAGATATGGAGCCTCTCCAAATTTCCCTGAAGCAACCAGGACAAGAGGTGTCGAAAAGCAATCCCCTGTTCCAAGGGAGGGAAGGAAGGGCTCACAGCCTGTCTGGGAGTCCTGCTCAAGGCACGGCTTGGGGAGCCAGGGATGGCTCCCTAGAATGCTCCTATCCTGCCAAACAAGAAATCCAATGGAATCCACAGAATGCTGCAGGACCCAAGAAGAAGAAATGAGATGATGAAACCGAGGCACCCCACACTCTCAGATCCTTACACCATCCTCAACCAGGTGCCCTCCTCACACTGCTGCCATTCAGAACCTGATGCAAAAGATGCTTTCTGGGGATCTGCCCACTCCCAGAGGATGCAAACACAATTCTGCCTTGGGCTGGCAACAAGAGGTAGAAGGGAAAATGCTCAAGACATGGATGGTCCTTCTGCAGGGATGCACGGAAGCACCAGCCTGATTGGGGCAAGCCTTGCAGGAAATATCAAAGGAATTGACCTCACCCCCAGGGACTGGCTTAATGCAGGATGTGGATGGCTTGATCCAGTCAGGAGGACAAGGAGAAGAGGTAGAGGAAGCCGCTGTGAAATGGCTTCATTTGCAGGCAAAAAAGCAGCTTTGAGTATCTGACGGAAAAGTTCAAATAGTGGAGAAAATGTTTAAATATTTGAGACCTATTTTGACTGAAGGCTTGTGGTATATTGACCCTGAGAGGGTCCAGGGAATCTCAGAAATAACATTTCCCAGGACTAAAATGGAGATGGAATTATTCTTATCATTAACAGGGAATTGCAGGAGCTGGATTGAGGATTCTCTCTTCTAGCCACAACACTGTGTGACTTTTTTACTCCCAGATATTCTCAATGTTACGGGGTGGACATAAGAAAGAGAAAAAAACTTAACAAAATGAAAAAAATAAAATAATTGATGCCCCAGCCATGGCTCTTCCAGACTCAGAAATCTGAATTGCAAGGGAATATTAAACAGGCCACCCCTGAGCCTGCACTGAAGGCAACGCAGCAGCAGCCAGGGCTCCCCAGCGGGGGAAGCCCCTGGGCCTGCCCACAGATCCTCTGCTCAAATCCTCGGCCTGGCCACCCTCCTTTGCCATCTCCAGCCACTGCGGGACAATCCTTGCTCTCACTCTTGCAGCTTCAGCCCTTTCTGTGCCTGCCCTCGCCACAGCTGCTGGGGAAGGCACCGGGACAATTCCACTCTGCCTCTCGATGACACTCACACTCTGCCCTGCCCAGGATTAGCTGCTGGCAGAACAGACCAACTTTAAAATGGCTTAAAAACTTATTTCTCTCGTCACACTAGGTTTGCCTTTGCCTTGGGGAAAGGAATTTTAATGTTTCTTTTCCACCACTCAGCAGAGATGTGTTTAACATCTCAACAGACTGCATAAAGGTAACAATTGAAATTTTAAATCAGCTGGGAATGGGAGGATATAAGGTGTCTAAAGAAAAGGCACAAATTTCCCAGCAGACTGTGATTTACCTGGGGTGTGAAATCTCACAAGGACAGTGTAAGCTGGGTACTAATCGTATTCAAGCCATTTGTGCCATTCCAGAACCCCAGAACCTACATGAGCTACAAGTTTTCCTTGGGATGACAGAGTGGTACCACCTGTGGATCATGGACTATGGACTAATTGCAGAGCCCCTGTATGAAGCCCAGAAGACACAACCGCTTACCTGGGGCAAACCACAGAAGGAGGCCTTCCTCAGACTGAAGGAGGCGTTGACAACAGCTCCAGCGTTAGGATTGCCTGATCTATCCAAAGATTTTCAGCTGTTTGTGCATGAAAGATCACACCCAGCACTGGGAGTGCTGACCCAACATTTGGGAAGCTGGAAAAGGCTGGTAGGCTGCTTTTCCAAACAACTTGACAACGTGAGTGCCAGATGGCCTTCATGCCTGCGGGCAGTTGCAGCCACTGTGATGCTGATCCAAGAAGCCAGGAAACTCACGATGGGTAGACACACAGATGTCTATGTGCCACACATGGTGACCACTGTTGTAGAACAAAAGGGAGCCATTGGCTATCTCCAAGCTGGATGATGAAATTCCAGTTAATCCCAACTTTGCAGGATGATGTCACACTAAAGACAGCTAACCTTTTGAATCCAGCTTTCTTCCTTACCAGCAAACACATCTGCCCAACGAGCAGAACTGGTTGCTTTAACCAGGGCATTAGAGCTGAGTGAAGGGAACAAAGTAAATATCTGGACTGATTCAAAACATGCTTTTGGAGTGGTGCATGTACATGGGGCAGTGTGGAAAGAAAGAGGACTGCTGTCTTCTCAAGGCACACACATTAAACATCAAGATGCAGTCCTGCAATTAATAAAAGCAGTATAAAAGCCTGAGCAAGTAGCAATCATGCACTGCAAAGCTCACCAATCAGGAAACTCCAAAATTCATGAGGGAAATGGGAAAGCAGACTGGACAGCCCGACAAGCTGCTCGAGAAGTACAAACTGCAATGGCACTGATACCTTTAAAAACTAATGTATCTCAATTCAATTTACCCCCAGAACCAAAATGTTCAATAAAAGATGTGAAATTGGGACGCTCACTGAATGCACAGAAGAATTCAGAAGGGTGGTATGTGACTACACAGGGACAAGTAGTGGTACCCCCCTCGATAATGACAGAAGTTCTACAAATTAAACATAACAAATGTCATTGGAGTGCAGAGGCACTGGTGAAATTGTTAAAACAAAGTTTAATTTCAGTACAAATGTCAACAATGGCAAAATCAGTAATGTCAAAATGTGAAATTTGCTTAAAGAACAATCCAGTGGCTAGATGACAGGCACAATTAGGGAAAATTTGGGTAGGAGTAGAACCAGGAGATTATTGGCAAGTAGATTTTGTAGAATTACCAAGAACATGAGAATACAAATATCTATTGGTAGGGGTTGACACATTTTCAGGATGGCCAGAAGCTCTTCCCTGTAGCACAAATCAAGCAAAGGAGACAGTCAAGTGGTTACTGCAAGAAATCATTCCAAGATTTGGAGTGCCTCTAGGAATATCATCAGATAGGGGCCCACATTTCACAGCCACAGTAGTGAGGGAGGTGAGTAGGTTGCTGGGAATAGCTTGGCATCTCCATACACCATGGAGACCCCAATCCAGTGGACAGGTGGAGAGGATGAATCAGACATTGAAGAGGCAAATCAGCAAAATATGCCAAGAGGCTAAATTGCAGCAGCCACAAGCTTTACCAATAGCACTGCTGAGGATTCGGATAAAGCCTAGAAGCGGGATGTCAGTCAGTCCTTATGAGATATTGGATGGGAAACCATATGAATCCCCTCAACCTAATCCAAATGTACATGTTACAGGGAAGCAAGAGGTGTAGAATTATGTTCTGTCTCTTGCAAAAGCTCGAGCTCGACTTCGGAGCACCCTTGTGTGGAACAGGCCGCTGACTCTTGAGAATCCAGTTCATGACATCCCCCCGGGAGATGAAGTGTACGTTAAAAGCTGGAACGAAGAACCATTAAAAGAAAGGTGGAATGGACCCTATCAGGTACTGTTAACTACCTTGACAGCAGTCAAAGGAGCTGGACTGGATCCCTGCATACATTACACCAGAGTGAAGAAGGTTTCCCCTGCACGGTGGACTGCACAAACTGTAGGGCCAACAAAGCTGCAGATAAAGCGGGTTTGATTGTTTCAAATGTCTAGGTTGCTAGTGACTGGAATGGTGATTATTTTATGGCCTTTAGTGCCATCAGCTGGAATCAATGTTACCTTGGGATGTGAAATGCAAAAGGATCAGCTGACAACTCTTCATTTTAGAATGAAGAGGGATGTGGGGGTGCCGCCAGAAACACAAGTGATAAAAGTCTCTAATACTATTCAGACAGAAAATGGGATGATTAGATTAATTAAAGATTTTGCCAAGATGCAAAACAGCAGCAAAATAACTGCCTGTCTGCCAATACCAAAGGCAGCAGGAGACCCAATAAATTGGGGAATTATAACATCAAAATTTCCTGAAATACAAAAGAATAAAAATGAAAATGTGAGCTATGTATTGCAAATAGATTACGAGTACCCAAATAAGACAGTGTTTGAAAATGCTGTGAAGCCAAAGTATTCATCTACATGGGATTGTCATGAAAATGGAGGAAAGTACGAACCAAAACTAGGCTGGGATGGGGGATTAGGGAATTATGGATGGTGTTATGAAAAGATAGCAAAGGTCATTAAAGAAAAGATTTCAGTATCAAAGTGGAAGTGTGAAGGACAGGAAGGAAAAGATCGGGCTGAAGCTTGGGACAGTGCATGGTCAATGAGTGTGCTTCAGAAATTCCAATCTATGGCAGATAGCCCTTGGTGCATTAAGTGGGAAGGCTCTGAAAATGAAACAGATCCAGGGGTATGGAACACTGCAACCAGTAGTAGAATGGAGGCAGACAAAGTGAATTGGTGGGTATGGAACAAAACTTAGGACTGTACTTCTGATGATGAAGAAATAAAACAAATGCCACCACTAGTAGTAGCTCTGCAAATTGGATGTGCCTGCAGAGGAATCAAACATAAACAAGGTGAAATAAATGACAAGACAGGACAAGTGATCCAAAAGGTAATATGGAGCACAAGTACAATTCAGAGTCCAGGCCAATTTGGATGGGCAGCAAGCGATGGCACCTGGACAACACATTTGCCTGTAGGTGAAAAAGTAAAAGAGATTACTTTAGGCCTCCCCACCTTATGCCAAATTTGGAAAACGTCCCCATTCAAGGCAGAGCATGAACTTCTGCAAATAAGGAGAAGATGAGAATTTCAGGAAAACAAAGCTGAAGATGAAGAAAGATGGCAGGAAACCTCCAGCAGTGTAAAATTTGAGTGGGCTCTGGAATCCTTGTTTGGTCCAATAGCAAATTATAACAATAGAAAGATGTTGTACAAACTTACATGTCAGGTAGAAAGAGACTGGCAAGAGTTACCAAAGAGGGATTTAGAGAGCTGAATGTACAATTACAAGCCACGACTAAAATGACCCTGCAAAACAGATTGGCTTTAGATATGTTATTGTTGAAAGAACACGGAGTATGCGGGTACCTAAAAGGACAAATTGATCACTTGTTGCTATATTTTATATATTAGTAAAGGCCTGTATGCACAAACCAGCCTTTGAAATAAGTCATGATATTAAGAGCTAAAGTCCTTGAAACCTTCATGCTGAAGAGAGAGTAAAGCAAAACAATATCCCTGTGTGTAAGAGAAAAAATGTAAACTGTGTGTGTTAGCCAATAGTAACTTGCTCTGCCTGCACACCCTGTAGAACCCTATAAAAGTGTGATAAAGATAGAAATAAAGTGGCATTCACAATTACTTCTGTGAAGACTGGTGAAGAGCTGGCGGTCTCTCAATAATCACTGCTGCATCCACATCCCAAATGGAACTGCAGATGTAGAACACGACATTAATCCATTAAATCCCATAGAACATGAAGCACAGAAAGAGAGGGAAGATCTCACCACAAGTTGGGTAGATAAAATTTTTGAAGGGTTAGGATGGAACGTGAGCGCATGGATCAAAACTATTCTTGAGAATTTAATAATCCTACTAATTGTGTTCTTAGCAATCTGGTTAATCTGTGCAGTTCTGAAAGGAGAGATAAAGAAAAGAGTATCCTGGAACCAGAAGATAATAAAGGCACTGACACGGGACAGAGATCCACATCCGCATTTGTCATCTCCAAGTCCTCCAGAGTGTAACAACGCTTACGACAACTGTGGATTCGAAGATGAACATCAAGTATAAACTCAGAAAAAGGACTGTATAGAGTGAAAGCATTACACTTATTATAGTAAAGTGAAATACTTTCAAAGGGGGGAAATATGTTACTATGGGGTTAAATGTATCTGAAAATGTTTCTTAAAATCATGTAGAGGTAGGCCACAAGAATACTTGGTATTAGGGATGGACTAGCAAGCTGAAATGTTTACGGTAATGGGAACTGGTACTTGGGGTCTCCAAAATACTCACCCAGAGATAAGATTCGTACATGTTCGTGCAAGGATGAGCTAACTCTCATGAAGCAATATAAAGTTAATGAAGCAATATTAATGAAGCAATATTGATAAGGTTGTTACAGTGATTACTGCTACAGCTGACATTGTAGAAATATGTGCATTTTGGACAAAGACAATGGAGCTAGATTTGGGTTGCTGATACCCCTAGTTCCCACACACTTCAATAAAGCACCTGCATATATTCAGTCTGTGATTCTGTGTGTTCCTGAACGCTAACAAAGACAGATCAAAAACTTCCAAAACACCAAAATTCTGATATCCTCTCAGAATAGTAAGATTCAGCTCCCACAAAAAAACAAAACACCAACATTTAGCCCAATAAAGCTCAGAAACACCAAGATTCAGCCCCGTGAAAATCGTCCATCTCCCTGCCCGGGCACTCGCTGCATGGGGGGGTGAGGGGGGCAATGAGGCCGGGCCGGAGCAGGGGGTGCCTGAGAGAGGCCCCGAGCCCGGGGGAAGCCCCTGCAGAGCCATGGAAGTGGCTCCTGGCCGGACTCGGGGATCCCCCTGGCGATCCCCGCTGGAGCAGCCTGGTCCTGAGGGACTCTGGCCCCTGGCAGGGACCCCAGGCTGCAGCAGGACAAGGATTCCTGTCCCTCAGGGGGAGGCACTGACATGACCTGACTGTGACCCCCATCCCTGTGCCTCTGGGCGGGGAGGGGGACGGAGAGGGGCACAAAGTTAAGCACGAGAAGGAGGGAGAGCTGGGGGGAAGATGGATTTCCGTAAGAATTACTTTGCTTCTCGTTTTCTTGTTCTGACATGTTTGAATAATAAATTCAATTAATTTCCCCAAGTCAGGTGTGCTGTGCCCGTGACCAAGGATTGAACTGTCCCCACCCTCATCCAGACCCCCGAGCCTTTCCTTGTGTGTTCGGCTCCCCGCCCGGGGCAGAAAGGAGCGTCACAGAGTTTTGGCCTCGCTCCGGCACAGCCCTGCTCCATCCCGGACTCACCCCCAGCTCGCAGCGCCCTCAGCTCCCGGGCACCCCGAGCTCCCGGCGCTTCAGCGCAGCGGCGCTTCCTTGGCCTCCTGCCCGGGCCGGGCCCAGCGCCGGGGCCGCTCCTCAGCCCAGGCGAACGAGAAATGGCGGAGCTCAGCCCAAGGCAGGCGAGGCCGTGCCGTGTGCAGAGCCCGCCGCTGGCTGCGATTGGCTGCTTCTGCCGTCACTCGTGGCTCTGGCGCGCGCTGATTGGGCAGAGCGGGGACAAGCCCGGCCCCGCTGGCGCCCCCAGGGCGGCCGTGGGGCAGGAGAGCCGCCATTGCCGGAGCGTCTGTGCGGGCCCGGCAGCGGCGGCAGCAGCGGCCGGAGCCCGGTGAGGCGGCGGCGGAGCTCGGAGGCGGCCCCGGCCATCGCAGGTGGGAGCCGCGCTCGGTTCTGCGGGGGCTCGGGGCTCGCTGCGGGCCCGGGAGGTTGTGTAATAAATGGAATTGATTCCTGCTGACTAAATTGTAACTATTTGGAAAGTTACTATTAGAAGCAACCAATGGAATCAGTGTTATAAGGCAGATGTACCCCTTTGCAGATGTTACATGTTAAAATTGAGGTACAGGATGTAGTTTCGAAGATAAATGGTGTCTCAAGACCAAAACGGCCTTGAGATGGACAAAATTAAAACGACTTTAAGCACTGGGCCTAAAAATCAGTAAATATCAGACTAATTAGTAGAGTAACATAACACAAGCTTAGTACGCACATGCAAACCTGTAAGGTTATCCAAAGGACAATGAGGAAGAGGAGAAGCCTTCACCAAAAGACCCCCAAAAGAAAACTGAAGACCCCCTAACAACAAGTGAAGCATGTGCCGTGATGAAAAGTGACCTAAAGTCAGCAAAATCGGAAATAGGAGAAAACATATGGGAAACATAAATGAATATGTATAAGCATACAGTATATAAGGTTAGCTTGAAGTGCTTTGTTCTGTACGTGAGGCAGGGTGGGGAACCCCCTCCGTACCCCGGGTCGGTTTTGCTTATGCCTTAACCATTTGTAACCACTGGCCAATTATATTCACACATATGTATATATAAATATATATCTGAATATATCTACTAAATTTTATCTTTCTTACTAAATTGTATTCTTTTACTAAATTGTATTCTTTTATTATTTTGTATCCAATTTATTAAAGTATATTATCAATTAATTAGATTGATTATTTGGAAATTTGAAAGTCATTTATAACAATTCGATGCCAAAACCCAGGAACTCCAATCTAGGGGAATACATGGAATACATGGGAATACATGGGAATCCCGGAGAGGAAAAACAAGCAGAAAATGATTAATTATTATTAGTTTAAATAGACAAAGAAAATGATCCAAAAATATAATTTGAATTGGCCAAAGTTTGGATCGTTTAAAGATTGGATTTGTTAAGCTTTAAATCAGTATGTAAATTCAAAAGAACCTTTTTATCAAGAAGAGAGCGACTATGCTACCCTGTAGCTTCCCCGGGGTGGGGGGAAAGATAAGTTCATTACTAAAACACAAGAAAGCGAGAGTTATCTGTTGTATCCTTTACAAACTAATAAGTAGCAGAAAAAAAAAAAAAAGAAAGAAAAAAAAAAAAGAGGTAAAACTGTTCCTTCATCTAAAGATATTTTGCTGGAAATAGAAACAGCAGCACTACCTAAATCCCATTTAACTGAAAAGTGTGCAGTGCTGGCTGTGCCAAGTGAACTCTAACATATAACACAACTGACCATTTGTTACAACCTGGCATTAATTTGGTTTGGTTTATTATATTTACACATTCAAAAGACAAATTCTGCCTTGCTCAGAGTCTGTGAAGCACAAACACATTTTATGAATATATAGTATCTAAATGGTGTGTTACAGTTGTGTTATGTGCATTATAAGTGTTAAAAACATGTAGCAGTTTTTTTTTCACAGAAACTTATATTTCCGTATTTTTAAAATATGTTTGTTTTCCAATATTTTGTATAGTAAATATAAATGGTTTTGACTAAATGTTTTATTTATTTAACAGCAAAAATTTTTCTAGAAGAACCCCCTGTTAATTAAAGCTTTATTAATAAATTGCTAACTGAAGTTGTGTAAAAAGTAACTTTTATTGTAGTTGGCACATCTCTGGAGCTTTAGTAGTTTAAATTAAAAGAAAAAAAATATAACTGACTAAGAGAGAGAGAGAGATAAGACAGTGCTGTGAAATCTCTGCCATCCTTGAAACAAGCAGAGTTGAAGTGGCTCATAGGAACCTTATGAGGCCAAGGGTAGCAGTGAGACCAAACGTGTCAGTGACCAGACCCCAGGGTATAAACTTTGCTACCAAGAAGAGCGGCACCTCGGCCCTTGGCTGCAGCCCAAGGGGCCTTGAGGAAGGTAGAGAGTGAAAACTCCTGAGGATTATTTTCACTGTGTTCATTAAGATACCCTTGGCAACTGGCCAAGACCATAAAGCAGGATGGGACAGAATCCAAAAAAATAAGAAAGAAACAAGCGATATTAAAACAAGCAGCACAAAAGCAAACAATGAGCAAACAAACTATGCAAAAACAAAATCAAAATAATTCTAATCCATGTGACAAATGCAAACAAATGTGACAAATGCAAACAAATGTGACAAATGCAAAAACAAGATAAAATCTGTGTTTGTGGCACATCCATATGTTAATGCTGCCTGTTACAATCACAGTAATTTTATAGAAGTATAAAAAAGATCCCAAAGAAAGAATTAGACAAAATGAATAAATAGTGTGAACAGTTGAAACAGCAGTATAGCAACTGAGATTGGCCAACTTTAACTAAAATATTTTTGTAGGTTTAATGCAAGAAGTAGTTACAGAACTAAAATTATTTAAATGTTAAATTTGTGAAAGACTTAAAATAGCTAAAAAAATAGCTGTGGGAAAGTGGGAGTCTAGCTCCAGACCAATTTTTAAAATGAAATCTTATTCAAACTTCCAAGACATTAAAATGACCTGGAAGATAAATTTTGAATCATCAAATAATTAAAACAGTTTGTATCAAATAACAATACTAACACCTGGCCACCAAAAACTCCTGCTGGATATTAGAGAATGACAAAAAGAAACTAATTGTAGGATAACCACGTTGATTTATGCTGGTATAAAAGTTCTGGAGCCAACCTTACCAATCCATAAGTGACCTAAAATTCTATTTGGAACAACCAGGTACAACAAGTAACAAATGGAAAGCCCCTGATAGAATATATTAAATTTGTGAGTAAAGAGCATAGAGTGAATTACCTCAAAAGTGAAAAAGAACCTGTATCTGAAGAGTTACATGACCCTCCTTCTTCGTTATACCGAGGTCCAGGAGCAATATGTTAAGAACACCACTTTATGAAACATTAAAGAACAATAAAAGGGACTTGAACCTTGACTTTCCAAAAGCAAGAAGAAACCAGAAATGAAGACAAATGGCCTGCAGATAGATGACCCAGCCACTTGAGCTGCAGATGGATCTTAGAGATACAGAACCCAAATCTATCTATTGAATCAGTTCATGAAGCTGCAGACAGTAGTTAAAGTTGTTTCAAACCACACCTCTACTGCCCTAAAGCTGCTGGCCAAGCAACATTCACAAATGTGAGCATTTGTTTATGAAAACAGAATTGCCCTGGACTATTTGTTAGCTGAAGAAGGGGGAGTTTGTAGAAAGTTTAACAAATCTGAGTGTTGTATAAAGATAAATGATTATAGAAGAGATATCACAAAAATTGCTAAAGATATATATACAAGTTCAAAAATAGAATTTTATTTTGAAGACTGATTAGTGAGATAACCTAAGAAGTACTTAGTGGAAAAAGTTAAAATTTATGGTATAGTGTTTTATATTAAGATTATTGTTTCTATTTTGTATAATTTCATGCCTGATTAGACTAATCCATTCAGTAATTCAAGGAATACTGAACGAAAAGAAACTATAATAGCTCAAAAAAAAAGTTAACTAAATTTGAAAGAGAGTGCAAAAAGCTTGATACAGCATGAAAAATGTTAAAAAATTAGAAATGAAAATAAAGTAAATGCAAGAAATTAAATTATGGAGAAGATAAAAAAATAAGATTCAAGTTTATGTTTTTTTAAAAAAAGGCATGAATAAATGTAATCAAAAGGAGAAATGGGGTATTAAAATAAATGGAATTGATTCGTGCTGACTAAATTGTAACTATTTGGAAAGTTATTATTAGAAGCAACCAAAAGAATCAGTGTTACAAGGCAGATGTACCCCTTTGCAGATGTTACATGTTAAAATTTAGGTACAGGAGGTAGTTTAGAAGATAAGTGATGTCTCAAGACCAAAACGTCCCTGAGATGGACAAAATTAGAACACCTTTAGGCATTGGGCCTAAAAATCAGTAAATATCAGACTAATGAGTAGAGTAACATAACACAATGCTTAGTACGCACACACAAACCTGTAAGGTTATCCGAAGGACAATGAGGAAGAGGAGAAGCCTTCACCAAAAGACCCCCAAAAGAAGACTGAAGACCCCCTAACAACAAGTGAAGCATGTGCCGTGAAGAAAAGTGACGTAGTCAGAAAAATTTGAAATAGGAGGAAATTTACCGGAAGCATTAATGAATATGTATAAGCATACACTATATCAGTTTAGCTTGAAGTGATTTGCTCTGTACATGAGGCAGGGTGAGGAACCCCGGTCGGTTTTGCTTATGCTTTAATCATACTTAATTACTGGCAAATTATAGATATAAATTGTAATTTTTTCCTAAATGATATTCTTTTACTAAACTGTATTCTTTTATTATATCAAATTACTATTCAAATTACTAAATTGTATTCATTTTTAATTAAACTGCCATTAACCCAAGTGACCTAGTTGTCAAAATTGTAATTTCATTGATCACAACCGGTGAGGCGGCGGCGGAGCTCGGAGGCGGCCCCGGCCATCGCAGGTGGGAGCCGCGCTCGGTTCTGCGGGGGCTCGGGGCTCGCTGCGGGCCCGGGAGGGGGCGGCAGGGGGCTGTGGCGGGTGGCTTGTGCCGTGGCCGGCCCGTGTTGGCCCTGGGCTGAGGGCGCTGCGGGAGCGGCTGCCCGCGGTCTCCTTGCCGCTGGGGCCTCGGCAGGAGGCGGTGGCGGAGCAGCGCTGGCTCGTCCCGCTTCGTGTCGGGAGGCCGGAGGTGGCTGCGCTGTGCCCGGGACGCTGCGCTGGGGCCGCCTCCGAGCTCCGCCGCCGCCTCACCGGGCTCCGGCCGCTGCTGCCGCCGCTGCCGGGCCCGCACAGACGCTCCGGCAATGGCGGCTCTCCCAAGCCACGGCCGCCCTGGGGGCGCCAGCGGGGCCGGGCTTGTCCCCGCTCTGCCCAATCAGCGCGCGCCAGAGCCACGAGTGACGGCAGAAGCAGCCAATCGCAGCCAGCGGCGGGCTCTGCACACGGCACGGCCTCGCCTGCCTTGGGCTGAGCTCCGCCATTTCTCGGCAGCCTGGGCTGAGGAGCGGCCCCGGCGCTGGGCCCGGCCCGGGCAGGAGGCCAAGGAAGCGCCGCTGCGCTGAAGCGCCGGGAGCTCGGGGTGCCCGGGAGCTGAGGGCGCTGCGAGCTGGGGGTGAGTCCGGGATGGAGCAGGGCTGTGCCGGAGCGAGGCCAAAACTCTGTGACGCTCCTTTCTGCCCCGGGCGGGGAGCCGAACACACAAGGAAAGGCTCGGGGGTCTGGATGAGGGTGGGGACAGTTCAATCCTTGGTCACGGGCACAGCACACCTGACTTGGGGAAATTAATTGGATTTATTATCCAACATGTCAGAACAAGAAAACGAGAAGCAAAGTAATTCTTACGGGAATCCATCTTCCCCCCAGCTGTTCCTCCTTCCCGGGCTTAACTTTCTGCCCCTCTCCGTCCCCCTCCCCGCCCAGAGGCACAGGGATGGGGGTCACAGTCAGGTCATGTCAGTGCCTCCCCCTGAGGGACAGGAATCCTTGTCCTGCTGCAGCCTGGGGTCCCTGCCAGGGGCCAGAGTCCCTCAGGACCAGGCTGCTCCAGCGGGGATCGCCAGGGGGATCCCCGAGTCCGGCCGGGAGCCACTTCCATGGCTCTGCAGGGGCTTCCCCCGGGCTCGGGGCCTCTCTCAGGCACCCCCTGCTCCGGCCCGGCCTCATTGCCCCCCTCACCCCCCATGCAGTGAGTGCCTGGGCAGGGAGATCCACGATCTTCACGGGGCTGAATCTTGGTGTTTCTGGGCTTTATTGGGCTAAATTTTGGTGATTTCTTTTTTTTTTTTTTTTTTTTTTTTTTTTTTGTGGGTGCAGAATCTTTCTATTTTGGGGGGATATCAGAGTTTTGGTGTTTTGGAAGTTTTTGATCTGTCTTTGTTAGCGTTCAGGAACACACAGAATCACAGACTTATTATATGCAGGTGCTTTATTGAAGCATGCAAGAACTAGGGGTATCAACAACCCAAATCTAGCTCCATTGTCTTTGTCCAAAATGCACATATTTATGCAATTTCAGCTGTAGCAGTAATCACTATAACCACGTTATAAATATTGCTTCATTAATATTGCTTCATTAACTTTGTCCATATTGCTTCATGAGAGTTAGCTCATCCTTGCACGAACATGTCTGAATCTTATCTCTGGGTGGGTATCTTGGAGACCCCAAGTACCAGTTCCCATTACCGTAAACATTTCAGCTTGCTACACCATCCCTAATACCAACCATTCTTGTGGCCTACCTCCACATGATTTTAAGAAACATTTTCAGAAACATTTAACCCTATAGTAACGTATTTCCCCACATTCAATATATTTCACTTTGCTATAATAAGTGTAATGCTTTCACTATATACAGTCCTTTTTCTGAGTTTATACTTGATGTTCATCTTCGAATCCACAGTTGTTGTAAGTGTTCTTACACTCTGGAGAACTTGGAGATGACAAATGCGGATGTGGATCTCTGTCCCGTGTCAGCGCCTTTATTATCTTCTGGTTCCAGGATACTCTTTTCTTTATCTCTCCTTTCAGAACTGCACAGATTAACCAGATTGCTAAGAACACAGTTAGTAGGATTATCAGACTCTCAAGAATAGATTTGATCCAGGAGCTCACATTCCATCCTAACCCTTCAAAACTTTTATCTACCCAACTTGTGGTCAGATCTTCCCTCTCTTTCTGTGCTTCATGTTCTATTTGTTTTAATTAATTAATGTCGTGTTCTACATCTGCAGTTCCATTTGGGATGTGGATGCAGCAGTGATCAATTTGTCCTTTTAGGTACCTGCATACTCCGTGTTCTTTCAACAATAACATATCTAAAGCCAATCTGTTTTGCAGGGTCATTTTAGTTGTGGATTGTAATTGTACATTTAGCTCTCCAAATCCCTCTTTGGTAACTCTTGCCAATCTTTCTACCTGACCTGTAAGTTTGTACAACATCTTTCTATTGTTATAATTTGCTATTGGACCAAACAAGGATTCCAGGGCCCACTCAAATTTTACACTACTGGAGGGTTCCTGCCATCTTTCTTCATCTTCAGATTTGTTTTCCTGAACTTCTCGTCTTGTCCTTATTAGCAGAAGTTCATGCTCTCCCTTGAATGGGGACCTTTTCCAAATTGGGCATAAGGTGGGGAGGCCTAAAGTAATCTCTTTTACTTTTTCACCTACAGGCAGATGTGTTGTCCAGGTGCCATCGCTTCTGCCCATACAAATTGGCCTGGACTCTGAATTGTACTTGTGCTCCATATTACCTTTTGGATCACTTGTCCTGTCTTGTCATTTATTTCACCTTGTTTATGTTTGATTCCTCTGCAGGCACATCCAATTTGCAGAGCTACCACTAGTGGTGGCATTTGTTTTATTTCTTCATCATCAGAAGTACAGTCCTAAGTTTTGTTCCATACCCACCAATTCACTTTGCCTCCATTCTACTACTGGTTGCAGTGTTCCATACCCCTGGATCTGTTTCATTTTCAGAGCCTTCCCACTTAATGCACCAAGGGCTATCTGCCATAGATTGGAATTTCTGAAGCCCACTCATTGACCATGCACTGTCCCAAGCTTCAGCCCGATCTTTTCCTTCCTGTCCTTCACACTTCCACTTCGATACTGGAATCTTTTCTTCAATGACCTTGGCTATCTTTTCATAATACCATCCATAATTCCCTAATCCCCCATCCCAGCCTAGTTTTGGTTCATACTTTCCTCCATTTTCATGACAATCCCATATAGATGAATACTTTGGCTTCACAGCATTTTCAAACACTGTCTTATTTGGGTACTCGTAATCTATTTGCAATACACAACTCACATTTTCATTTTTATTCTTTTGTATTTCAGGTAATTTCAATGTTATAATTCCCCAATTTATTTGGTCTCCTGCTGCCTTTGGTATTGGCAGACAGGCAGTTATTTTGCTGCTGTTTTGCATGTTGGCAAAATCTTGAATTAATCTAATCATCCCATTTTCTGCCTGAATAGTATTAGAGACTTTTATCACTTGTGTTTCTGGCTGCACCCCCACATCCCTCTTCATTCTAAAATGAAGAGTTGTCAGCTGATCCTTTTGTATTTCACATCCCAAGGTAACATTGATTCCTACTGATGGCAGTGAAGGCCATAAAATAATCACCATTCCAGTCACCAGCAACCTAGACATTTGAAACAATCAAACGCGCTTTATCTGCAGCTTTGTTGTCCCCACAGTTTGTGCAGTCCACAGTGCAGGGGAAACCTTCTTCACTCTGGTGTAATGTATGCAGGGATCCAGTCCAGCTCCTTTGACTGCTGTCAAGGTAGTTAACAGTACCTGATAGGGTCCATTCCACCTTTCTTTTAATGGTTCTTCCTTCCAGCTTTTAACGTACACTTCATCTCCCGGGGGGATGTCATGAACTGGATTCTCAAGAGTCAGCGGCCTATTCCACACAAGGGTGCTCCAAAGTCGAGCTCGAGCTTTTCCAAGAGACAGAACATAATTCTACACCTCTTGCTTCCCTGTAACATGTACATTTGGATTAGGTTGAGTGGATTCATATGGTTTCCCATCCAATATCTCATAAGGATTGACTGACATCCCGCTTCCAGGCTTTATCTGAATCCTCAGCAGTGCTATTGGTAAAGCTTGTGGCTGCTGCAATTTAGCCTCTTGGCATATTTTGCTGGTTTGCCTCTTCAATGTCTGATTCATCCTCTCTACCTGTCCACTGGATTGGGGTCTCCATGGTGTATGGAGATGCCAAGCTATTCCCAGTAACCTACTCACCTCCCTCACTACTGTGGCTGTGAAATGTGGGTCCCTATCTGATGATATTCCTAGAGACATCCCAAATCTTGGAATGATTTCTTGCAGTAACCACTTGACTGTCTCCTTTGCTTGATTTGTGTGACAGGGAAGAGCTTCTGGCCATCCTGAAAATGTGTCAACCCCTACCAATAGGTATTTGTATCCTCGAGTTCTTGGTAATTCTACAAAATCTACTTGCCAATAATCTCCTGGTTTTCCCTAATTGTTCCTGTCATCTAGCCACTGGATTGTTCTTTAAGCAAATTTCACATTGTGACATTAATAATTTTGGATTGTTAACATCCATACTGAAATTAAATTTTGTTTTATCAATTTCATCAGTGCCTCTGCAATCCAATGACATTCATTATGTTTAATTTGTAGAACTTCTCTCATTATCAAGGGGGGTATCACTACTTGTCCCTGTGTAGTCACATACCACCCTTCTGAATTCTGTGCATTCAGTGAGCGTCCCAATTTCTCATCTTCTATTGAATATTTTGGTTCTGGGGATAAATTGAATTGAGATACATTAGTTTTTAAAGGTATCAATGGCACTGCAGTTTGCGCTTCTCGAGCAGCTTGTTGGGCTGTCCAGTCTGCTTTCCGATTTCCCTCATGCATTTTGGAGTTTCCTGATTGGTGAGCTTTGCAGTGCATGATTGCTACTTGCTCAGGCTTTTGTACTGCTTTTATTAATTGCAGGACTGCATCTTGATGATGTCGTTCTATTTGGGAACGGCTGGAAAGAACGACAGGACTCTCAAGGGAGTCAGAACAGGAGAGAATCTCTAGTTTATTGCTCTAGGCTTGTCTTATAGACCAGATCGTGGAAAATACAGAAAGGAAACTCTTATTGGTTAGTAAAGTACTACATTACCATCATTGGTCAGTGGGGCTCGCCACCCCCCTGATCCTCTCCTGCAAGGAAAACACGGGAACAGACAAACAGCACCTGCAGGCTGTTTTCTGTCTTTAAGGATTGTTTGGAATCCTCCCATGAAATTCCCAGGCTAGCTCTCAGGCAGGGCTGGCAGGCCATGGGCCTACAGCCTGCTCTAAATCTAGCCTCCACATGATGTTTAATGTGTGTGCCTTGAGAAGACAGCAGTCCTCTTTCTTTCCACAGTGCTCTGTGTACATGCACTACTCCAAAAGCATACTTTGAGCCAGTCCATACGTTTACCCTTTTCCCTTCACTTAATTCTAGTGTTCTGGTTAAGGACAACCAGTTCTGCCCTCTGGGCAGATGTATTTGGTGATAATGCTTTTGCCTCCACTATTGTACTGACTGTTGTTGCCTGGGGTTCCCAGAGCATCTTCCTCTCTGCCTCCTTCTCCTCCATTCATCTAATGCTTGGGCATGAGAAGTCTGGTTTGGGGGGAAAAACAAGGGGTGACCACCTAGGATTCAGGGTTCCTCCTGCCCAAGCCCATCTCTAGAAGTCATCAGGTGTCTTGTGTCCATGAAAATCTCCAAAGCATCAGGACTGAGAGGAAAAAATCCCTCCCTGAGGTTCCCCTTCTGAGGGGTCCCCACTTTGGTGTCCCAGGGCTTCCCCCTGTGCAGGCTCATCCCTTCTCCGGGCTGCCCCTTCTCCAGGCTCCCCTCCCTCCCGGCTCTCGGGGTCCCCCCTCTCCAGGCCCCCATTTCAGGCTCCGGGACTCCCGGGGCTCCCCCCTTTTTGCTGCTCCCCTCCCCCTGCCGGTACCGGGCATCTCAGGTCAGCTTTAGAGTCCTGCAAGACCCAAACATCGCTCTGCCCGGCCCGTGCCCAGAAAAAGGAACAGGGGTCCCCAAAGATCCTTCGAGTGAGCTCCAAATATCCCTTCCCCTTCAAACAAATCCTGCCAGGACGGCCCAAGACCTTCGGGGCGAGGTTCCCGTCCCCGGTGAGCTGCGGGATGCGGGGCCCGATGCTCCCGGCGCGAAGGGGCTGCAGATCCAGAGAGCGATGGACGCACGTGGGGCCTCCTCTGCTGCTCCTCTTGCAGTTCCTGCTCCTCCTCTACCCCTCCTCTTCCTCCCGCTCCTCCTCCTCCTCCTTCCCCTCCTCCTCCATCTCTCGGCTGCTGGCGAGGAGCTGTGGGGTGAGCGGAGCGGGGCCGGGAGGCGGTGGGAAAGGGCTGGGAGAGGGGGATGAGGGGAGCTGGGACAGGGGGAGAGGGGTTCTCAAGGAGGGGCTGCCAGTTAAGCCCAGGAGCCCCCAATGCCCTCCGTGTCCTGCCAGCCCCTGGCGGCGCTGTGGGGGCCGGGCCGTGCCCCAGTGCCGGCTCAGGGGGTGCTCCAGGCTGACGTGCTCCACCTGGCAGCTGGAGCTGAGCCCGCATTGCCGGGGGCGGTTTCCAGCAGCACCAGGAGCTGCTGGCTCCAGTCCCCGCTGGGGAGCACGGCAGTGGCCAGCACGTGGCCCGAGAGCTGCTGCTGGCCCTGGGAGCAGCTCAGCTGGATGTGGGCAGGGGAGAAATCCATCAGGGAGCAGAGCAGGCGGCCGGGGCCGGGCTGGGAGCTGGAGGGCACCAGCGAGATGGACACGCTGGGATGGGCAGGGGGCTTGGGGACCCCCCAATGCGGATCCTCCTCCCCACAAGCCGCAGGGTATCGCTCCAGGGATCGAGTGCTGCAGGACAGGGAACCATGTTTCTTTCATCCCAAGCCCACCTTTCCCTCTCCTCTCCCCCCTTTTTCATCGTTCCCCCGATCCACTAACCCCACCGAATTAAATTTGGGTTTCTCAGCACCGTCTCCTATTCTTTGTGAGTCCCAGCCCCTTCTTTTCCCCCACTCTTTTGCCCCTTCCCAATCATCCCACCAATCCCCAACCCCCTCCTCCTATGTGTTTAGATTTGGGGGTTCCAGGCCCCTCCTGCTCAGTCTGGGGTCCCCATCCTCCCTTTCACTCAATTTGGGGAGATCCTAGCAGATATTTCTGGAGGAATTCCTGAGTTACAGGATTTTTGGTGTGTGGGTTTGAAGGGGGACAGCTCTGTCTGGCATTTGTTTAACCCATGGTCTGCTGGGGAAGCACAAAAACGTTTCCTATTCCCATCCTTTCCTTGTTTGGACTGGTTCATGAGCTGCTTTCTTGTTTCCTTTGGTATCTGTTCTCATCTATTTGTCAACAGCAGTTTGAGTCATTTAATTTTCCACAAACTCTGCCTCCTTCTGCTGAAAGATAATGTGATCCCATCCCATGATGAAATGTTGTGTTCCTCATCTGAGTGGATTGGCTGGGGGGAAGGTCAGGAGCTGGAGCTGTCTGGTTGGTTATTATTTCAATGACATCCTGTAATCTAATTATGCCATTGAAATGAGAAATAGTTTCTCTGGTACCTGATATGAATTCATCAGGGTTCCCAGAGTCTGGTCCATGGTGTTGCAGGATTTGTTCTGGTGGCCGTTCATCTTTTCCCCATTTCTGGGTGCTCCCTTCAGCCAGGGCTGCATCAATTGTCGGCTTTTTTCTCATTAAATCATCACATACTTGGATTCCCAGCTGATTTCTCTGAACTTGTGGTAGCAAATAAACCCCAGTGGTCTCATACACCCTATATAACATAGACAGTGACAGCACATGTTGGAGTGGGGACAAGGATGATTCTCCCCCCCTTGTTTTAGTGAAGTTTTCACAACATTCCCCATCTTCTGTTTTCGTTTGCAGTTTAACCAATTTCTGCTGCAGAGTCAGATATCCTCACAATGGGCTGTGCCTTTAGCTGTGCAAATTCCATCTGTGCAAGCAGGCAGAGCTTGGGCTGAGGGGCAGAGAGAATCATTCCAATTCCTCCTGCAGGCAGGAAGCCCCTGGTCCACTGTGCAGGCTTTGGGCCATCAGTGTTAATTTGCATTTCTAAAGCTCTTCTCCTGGCTGCCTGGAACAAAGCTTCTCTTCCCCAGAGGCCATGGGAAGACTCACATTTGCCAGTGCCACAATATGGTTGTTTTTTGTTTTGGTTTATTTTTTTTACATTACTCTAATAAGTGTTTATGAGATAAAGGGTCACCTTTAATGCTCTTCTAGATTTTTCAGAAACAGTCTAAAAGTGAACATTCAAAAACCCATACAGAAATTTTGCCATCACTATGAGCCAGGCACAAACATTCCCAAAAAAATTTCAAGGCAATGAAATTTTTCCTACTTCTCTCTCGGCCTAAAAATTGATTCTCCCTGCCCTGGCCCAAACTGAACTGACAATATAAAATCAGGATTATTAAAAAAGAACAATCTAATGCTGTAATCCTTTCACTGAAACTTTGGAAAAATCAAAAACTCTCCCACAATGTCTTTAGTGTTAGAGAGTCAAGGCACAACGTGTTTCTGGCCAGGATGTGCAACAGAAATCATTAAATCCACACTTAGGCTGGGTGTGCAGAGAAAGTCATTCCATGACACGTGAGTTTGACTTGATTTTTTCTAAATTTATACAGTCTGACTCCATAGAAATCCTTTGGTTTAATGTTCATTGGTTTGAAGGTGGGGAGTTGTTTGGATTTGGTTTCCTGTTGCAGCCGGATTTCTGTGCCTGTGATGTGAATTAGGTGGGCACTCCTGGATTTCCTGCTCAGCCTTTTCCAGACCAAGTGTCTCCAGCTGTGCCTGGGGCAGTGTCTGGGGTGGATGTTGGTTGATGTTTGCTGCTGGGTGTTGATGTTTTGTTGATGGTCGTTATCTTGGTGGGAATCTTTTGGGCTATTCCCAGTCTGTTGAGATGTTAATTTAATCTCTGCTGAGTGGTGGAAAAGAAACATTAAAATTTCTTTCCCCAAGGCAAATGCAAACCTGGTGTGACCAGAGAAATAAGATTTGAAGCCATTTTCAAGTTGGTCTATTTTGCCAGCAGCTAATCCCAGGCAGGGCAGAGTGTGAGTGTAATTGAGAGGCAGAGTGGAATTGTCCCGGTGCCTTCCCCAGCAGCTGTGGCGAGGGCAGGCACAGAAAGGGCTGAAGCTGCAAGAGTGAGAGCAAGGATTGTCCCGCAGTGGCTGGAGATGGCAAAGGAGGGTGGCCAGGCCGAGGATTTGAGCAGAGGATCTGTGGGCAGGCCCAGAGGCTTCCCCCGCTGGGGAGCCCTGGCTGCTGCTGCGTTGCCTTCAGTGCAGGCTCAGGGGTGGCCTGTTTAATATTCCCTTCCAATTCAGATTTCTGAGTCTGGAAGAGCCATGGCTGGGGCATCAATCATTTTATTTTTTCATTTTGTTAAGTTTTGTTTTCTTTCTTGTGTCCACTCCATAACATTGAGGGTATCTGGGGCTAAAAAACTCATACAATGCTCAGGCTAGAGCAAAGAATCCTCAGTCCAGCTCCAGCAATTCCCTGTTAATTGTAAGAATTGTTCCAGCACCTTTTTAGTCCTAGGAAACATTATTTCTGGTATTCCCTGGACCCTCTCTGAGTCAATTCACCACAAGCCTTCAGTCAAAATAGGTCCCAAATATTTAAGCATTTTCTCCACCATTTGCCCTTTCTTTATTTTCAGATACTCAAAGCTGGTTTTTAGCCTGAAAATGAAGCCATTTCACAGAGGCTTCCTCTACCTCTTCTCCTTGTCCTCCTGACTGGATCAAGTCACCCACATCCTGCATTAAGCCAGTCCCTGGGGGTGAGGTCAATTCCTTTGATATTTCCTGCAAGGCTTGCCCCAATCAGGCCGGTGCTTCCGTGCATCCCTGCAGAAGGACCGTCCATGTCTTGAGCATTTTCCCTTCTACCTCTTGTTGCCAGCCCAAGGCAGAATTCTGTTTGCATCCTCTGGGAGTGGGCAGATCCCCAGAAAGCATCTTTTGCATCGAGTTGTGAATGGCAGCAGTGTGAGGAGGGCACCTGGTTCAGGATGGTGGAAGGATCTGAGAGTGTGGGGTGCCTCGGTTTCATCATCTCATTTCTTCTTCTTGGGTCCTGCAGCATTCTGTGGATTCCATTGGATTTCTTGTTTGGCAGGATAGGAGCATTCTAGGGAGCCATCCCTGGCTCCCCAAGCCGTGCCTTGAGCAGGACTCCCAGACAGGCTGTGAGCCCTTCCTTCCCTCCCTTGGAACAGGGGATTGCTTTTCGACACCTCTTGTCCTGGCTGCTTCAGGGAAATTTGGAGAGGCTCCATATCTAATTTTGCCAATTTCCCTGGGGCTGCCCACACTTCTGGGTTCACTTCAGCCTAGGCTCTGCCAGACATTTGACACAGAGGTAGAACAGAACCAGCCTCTGTATCACCTTTTGCAACATTAATTTGCATTCCCCATTTAGCCATCAAATCCCTTCCCAGTAAATTACAATCACAATTGTGAGCAAATAAAAATTCCTGCATTTCAAACCTATCCCCCCCATCTCCTAATAGTGGCTGAATCAAACACACCCACTCATCTTTCCCACTTAGTGCCTTAATTAAAATATTCCTTAACAATTTTCCCCCCTTAGGTGTAAGATTCCGAGTGGATGGAGAGGCCCCTGTGTCCATCAGGAAAGGTCTCCTCTGGATCCAGAGCCACCCTGGATGTTCCCAAGGGCTGCAGTGTGGTGGGTCCCTGGTGGAATGGGAGCTGTGAGACCGCTAAGAATCCGTGTCCATCAAGGGCTGGACTTGCTGGTGCTGAGGGTGCTCCTGTCTGTGCTTGCAGTGTCCTTGTGCCCTGCAGCTGGAAGGCTGATTCCTTGCCAGGGGCTGTTTGGGTGGGCTGTCCCCTGGCCAGGAGGGCAATGCCTGTGCCAGGTGCTTGTGGCCGAGGGTGTCCCCTGGGTGCTGGGGCCCCCTTGGGCCCTGGGCTTGATCCCTCAGGGGCTGTAGGAACTGTGCCATGGCCTTTGCCTTCAGCTTGGCCTTTTGCTCATCCCTTGCTGCATTCAGCTGCTGAGCCTTTGTGAGCAAGTGCTGCAGGGGCTTCTTGTGGCCCTGCTGCAGCCCCCCTCAGTGCCTGTGGGTGCTCATCGTGTGGCAGCTGCTGAGCTTTCTGCAAAATCCTTCCTTTCTCCAGGGACCCAGCACAAAATGCTTAAAAGTTCATCTGGATCCTTGCAGGTGTAATCCCCATTTCTGAGCTGTTCCTTCCTGGTGCTGGCTGTGCTGAGGCTCCCCTCCCCAGCCCGTATCCCAGAGCCGGTCCCTGTCCTGCCGCAGTGTCCAAAGGCGGCCCCCCCGGCGGGCAGGGCCGGCAGCTCCACGGGGCCGGGCAGCGGCCGGGGCGTCCCGCAGCCTCCTGGGGGCCGGGGGCCACTGCCGGCCCTGCCCGGGGGGTGCTGGGGTCAGGCAGCGCCCGGCGCTGAGCCCCGGCTGCCCCACAGCCCCGGCCCGGCCCCACAGCTCCCCACAGGCCCCCAGCCCGTGCTCCCGGTGCCGCAGCTCTGCGCCCGCTCCTGCCGCTCCCAGCTCAGAGAAACCCCCTGAAATCCTGACCTCCTTCTTTTCCTGTCCTGGAAAACTGGGATACAAAGGATCTGAGTCAGCTGGCAAATTCTGAGGATAAGACCCTTCTGAAAAACATCCCAATCCTCAGTATTTTTTTCTCTTCCTCCTCTTTTCCATCATCCTGTTTCTTACCCCATAGATTGCTCCTGCTGCTTCTTGCCTTAAGCACATTCCTGCACACTCCCCTTCAGCCAATCCCTTCCCAGCACACCAACACCATCCATCCCCTGTTGTCTAAATCCCTTCTGGACTTCCCTTATTGCCGCCCCCTGGGTGTCCATGTCCTTAATTCCCTCTGGGAGAATGTGCAAACGACCTCCACATGCTCCCAAGGGACCCTTGAGAGATATTTTGGGATCCTCATCTCTTTTGCTGGGACCCCATTCTGGCTTTCCCTTTTGTCCCCTCCCTGGGTGCCCTGCCATGTTTACTCCCCGAAGATCCCACTGGAGTCACTGCTGAGATTTTCAGTGCTCTCTCCCTGCCGACTCTTGAGAGCCCCCCTGATCCGTCCCTCGTCTGTCTCCTGCTCACTCTCGGGTACCCAATCAATCCCCGGTGCCGCCGCCAGCCGAGGGAGCCGATCCCCCAAACTGGGTGAGGCACCTTCAGCTGCACTCAGTGCCTGCCGGCCTGGACGGTGGAAGGAATTGCGGAGGAGCCCCAAGGTGTGTGGAAAAATTGACATCCCCAGAGGTTTCTGTCCACAAGGAAGAAAGAGGAGTCCTGTAAAAGTAATTTCATTCATAAAAAAGGGAGAGGCCATGGGACAATTTCCATGGTGTCTCTCCTGTTTTTGGCAGACACAGCCTCCTTTTCATCCTAATTTTCTTGGTCACATCTCCCTCTCCCTTTCCCCATTGGCTGAAGTACTGGAGAGGTACAGACTTTCCAATGCACCTCCTACATACCCCCTTGATATGCACCCCACTTTTGTATAGCTAATGATATTGATGGCTGCGTTAAGTCTTTGTTGTTCTTCTGGAAGTTGATGAATTTAGCAGGAGCTTGGCTGAGCAGCAGTCTGTGTCATCAATTAATAACATTTTGTGCAGCTGATGGCTCCTCCTGTCACTTCCTTATGTCCACGTCCCTGGCCCGATGTGCAGTGAGGTTGACGGGATCAGTTTGTAAAGAGCCTTTGTTGTTGTTCCTTTGCTGGGGTTCCCCCGTTTTGGGGCCATCCCCCCTGGAGCAGGGTGTCCCCCCTTGGTGCAGGCGCAGGGCTCAGGCAGGGCTGAGGCAATCAGAGCGCGCGGCGCTGATGACTCATCAGTGTCCAGGCAGAGCCGCAGCTGCCAGCGTTCCCCAGCTGGAGCCCAGCTGCGCCCCTCCCCCCCGGGCCTTGGAGCCCCCCTTGAGGGGAATTTGGGGAGGTGGGAGGGGGGAGCGCCAAGGCCGGGCCCCCCCGCGCTGTGGTGGCGGGAGCGGCTGCAGTGGGGAGCGAGTGCGGGCGGAAGCGGCCGAGAGCCCAGCGCTGCCCCAAGCCGAGCTGGCCCAGCTCCATCCGTGCCCCTGCGGTGGGATGCTGTGGGACTGGGGGGGAAGAGGGAGGCGGCAGTGGGTGCTGGGCCTGGGGGCAGGAGGAGAAGGGAAGGAGAAGCAGGGATGAAGACCAAAATTGTCAAAGGATGCACATGGGAGGACAAGGTGGGACTGTGCAGGAGAAGGAGAAATAGTAGGAGGAAGAGGAGTGTGAGGAAGAATAGGGCTACAGGAGGAGGAGGAGGAGCAGGAAGAGGAAGCAGGACAAGGTTCCACTCTCCCTGTATGTGCAGTCCCAGGAGTGTTGCCCTGGAGGTGACTGGGGAGGGGATCCATGATTCTGATGGGGCTGAATCTTGGTGTTTCTGAACTTCATTGAGCTAAATATTGGTGCTTTATTTTTTTGCAGGGGCTGAATCTTTCTATTCTGGAGGGGGTTTTGCCTGAATTTGGTGCTTGGGTAGTTTTTCATCATTGTTTTGATGTCTGGGCTGAATCTTGGTCCTTTACTTTGTTACAGACACAAGATGCCCAATGAATATCTGAGATGAACTTGGGCAAGGACGAAACCCCAGTCCAAGGCGCTCTCCTCTCCTTTTCCACCTAACCAGGAATTTTCATTCCCAAACTGTGTCCAGATGGAAGACGAAGAGGAAAAGCCCCAGAGATCCCGCACAAGGAGGGGCTGCAAACCCAGCCCAGGGAGCTGCGAGGAGGAAAGATCCCCCCAGTGCCAGGAACACGGCCAGAGATCCAGCCAGAGCTCAGAGCTGGGGAAGAAGCCCCACAAGTGCTTGGAATGTGGGAAGGGCTTCAGGTGGAGCTCTGAGCTGCTCCAGCACCAGAGGATCCACACTGGGGAAAAGCCCTACGAGTGTGGGGAATGTGGGAAGAGCTTCAGCCACAGCTCCAGCCTGTGCAAACACCAGATGATCCATACTGGGGTAAAGCCCTATGAGTGTGGAAAATGTGGAAAGAGCTTCGGAAGTATCTCTAACCTGATGACACACCAGGTGATCCACACAGGGGAACGGCCCTACACCTGCTTGGAATGTGGGAAGAGCTTTGGGCGGAGCTCTGACCTGAGAAAACACCAGCTCATCCACAGTGGGGAGAGGCCCTACGAGTGTCCTGAGTGTGGGAAGAGGTTTCGGACCAGCTCCAATGTCCTCCTACATGAGCGGATTCACACAGAGGAGAGGCCCTTCCGCTGCCCTGACTGCGGGAAGGGCTTCAACCGCAACGGTAACCTCACCGTCCACCGGCGCATCCACAGTGGGGAGAGGCCCTACGAGTGTCCCCAGTGTGGGAAGAGCTTCTCACAGAGCTCTGACTTGACCAAACACCAACGGAGGCACCAGTAAGGGAAGCCCTGCGAGTGCCCCGAGTGCGGGAAGAGCTTCGTGCGCTGCTCCAGCTCCATCCCCCATGGGAGGATCGGCGTTGGATGATCCCCAGTGACCCCCGTTGGGCAGAGCCCTGGTGATCCGTGGTCCTGGTGATCCGTGTTGGGAAGACACCTGGCTGGGAGGCTCCACATCTTCCTGGCTCCCTGTGGGCACCTGGATGAAAGCAGGGGAAAGAAAATCCAACAGGATACAGACCGACAGTGGGAATTGTTGACTTTAAATCCTTGAGAACCTTTTGCCTCAGGAGCTCTGTGGGCAGAGAAAAGGGGGTGACACCGGACTTGGGGGGCCAAGGGGAGCACACACCCTCTATGGGGGGGGAGGACACCACCCCCGGGACCCCCCCTCACCTTCCTGCACAGGCAGAAGCCGAGCCCCAGTGCCAGGAAGACGAAGCCCAATACGGAAACTCCAATCCCCCTCGGCATCTTGCTGTGGGCAGCGTTTCATGGCATCCCTGGGGGGTCTACAGAGGTCAGGACCCCCAAAACTTCTCACAGACACCCCAAGCCCCTCCAAGCACCCTCCCAGTCCCTCCCAGCCTATCCAGGACCCTCTGAAACCTCCTTTGGAGTCACTAATTTTAAAAAATCAGGTATTTTAGAAAAATTGGAGATCTTAGCTAGAGATCGGCCTTGCTGGAAGTAGTTAGAGTTAATGATTAAGTGAGAAGCAGGATTTGAGATAATGAATCTCGGACTTAGGTAAAAAATTACTTTTCATTGTATGTTTGTTCAGCTGTGCTTATAATGAGAAAAGAGAAACTGATAAACGGGTTCAGGAAGATCACAGACCTTACATCTGGAAACCCATTTAAACGTCACAAGGAAGGAAATTGGAATTGTACCAAATGTCATTTGTAATGTCAACCATTGTAAAGGTAGAAAGGTGAGAGTGAGGAAGAGCGGTTTTCCTTCATCTCTTGATGACCCCTCCTTGCCAAAATGACCCCCTCCTCAAATTAGGGAGCCCACCACGCAGGCATAATGACATTTTAAACTGATTACACTGCATTTTAATCCAAAGTGGGGAATGGGAAGTGTTTAGCATTATGCATATCTATTAATATTAATATGTATTAGTATTTTGGAATTTCAAGACTTTTGTAAATAAATAGACACTGGAATCTTTTGTCAACTTGCAGTGTGTATTAAGGAGTGACTCCCTCACTCACCCAGTGCTGTGATTAAACATCCACTTTGTAACTTTAAACTGTTGGAGAGGTTTTTTCTCCATTAACAGATTGATATTGAAACTGGATCAATTTTGCTAAATCACTCCCAGTCTCTTCCCAGCCTCCCCAGGACCCACCAGAGCCCCTCCTGTTCCTCTCAGGATCCCACAGCCCCCTTCCAATTTCCCCCCACTGCCCCAGGACCCCCAAACCCTCTCCCAGTCCCTTCCCAGCCCCACCAGGACTCATCAAGACTCCTCCCAGTCTCTTCCCAGCACAACCAACCTCATCCCAATCCCTGCTTTCCAATCCCCAATCTCCTTCCAGCTCCTCCAGGCTCACTCAAATCCCTCCCAGTGACTCCCAGCACCCCCAGACTCCCTCCCAGTGTCCCCCAGAACCCCCAGAAGCCCATCCCACCCTCCCCAACATCCTTCAAACCCCTTCCCAGCCATCCTAAGCACCTCAATCCCTTCCCCAGTTTAAACCAGTCTATCTCAAACTCCCTCCCAGTTCCTCCCAGCACACCCCAGTCCCCCTCTGGTCCCCCCAGTGCCTCCCCCGCTGCCCCCGGCGCTGTGGGGGCCGGGCCGTGCCCCAGTGCCGGCTCAGGGGGTGCTCCAGGCTGACGTGCTCCACCTGGCAGCTGGAGCTGAGCCCGCATTGCCGGGGGCGGTTTCCAGCAGCACCAGGAGCTGCTGGCTCCAGCTCAAGGGCACCAGCGAGATGGACATGCTGGAGGGCACTGGGTGAGAGTGGGGACACACTGGGATCATCTGGGTGTGACGTGGTGCCAAGGCCCCTCAGCTCTTCCTCAGCTCCATGCCGGGAGTGGGACACACCTCGGGAGCAGGATGACTCGAGGTGTGGCTTAGAGCAATGCTCTACAGCAATTAACAGCTGTCAGACACAGTGTGGAGGCAAGAATGGGGGGAAGGTATTTTTATGGGGGGGTTTTGGTATTGTATTTCAGTGAAAGCTTTAATCTCCCAAGGGTCCAGGAGCAGAAGACACAGAATACAAGTGTACAGCAATTTATATATGGGGAGGGTCCAGGGGTGGATACAAAACTTCAACCAGTGAGGGATATCCTGGGGAGGGGAATAGGACACATGGACCAATGGGGTGCTGTGGATTAGGGGATTTCCAAAGGGGACGTCCAAGCAGGGGGTTGGCATAAGGCAGGATTGACAGGGAACATTTGGGAACAAGGGGCAGGGTGGACAAGATTGATAGGGAAGGTGCTGGAAAAAGGGGTTGGGATACAATGATGGGCAGGGCAGGGGAGGAGATAACTTTGGGTTAAACCAACAAAGCAGGGGGGTAACAGAACAAACCACTTATACAAACAGCTTCAAACTTTAAACAAAAATACACCACAACATCTCCCCCTTTTCTGATTAAAAGGAAGAGCTGTGGTTTTGGGGGATCCATTCTCATTTTGGCCGGTCCCTGGCTCGGCTGCAGGGGGGTCCCAGGGTGTGAGGATGGAGGGTTTGGGAGGGTTCCAGTCCTGGATACAGGGGTGCACGGGGTCCTGCTGCAGTGGAATGGGAGTTCAGGGGGGTCCCTTCCTCTGTTCTGGGGTTCAAGGGGTCCCAGTGTCTGAAAATGGAGGTTCAGGGGGGTCCCGGTGCCCAGAAATGGGGGTTCAGGGAGGTTTCCATTCCCGAGAATGGGGGTTCAGGGGATTCCAGGTTCCAGATAAGGGGGTGCAGGGGTTTTTGGGGCTGGGGAAGGGGGTACCAGGGTTCCCAGTGCCCGAAAATGAACATTCAAGGGGGTCTCTGTGCCCGGGAAGAGGGTTTCACCCGGAAATGAAAGTGCAGGGGTTCCCCATTCCCAGTCTAATAAATGGAATTGATTCATGCTAACTAAATTGTAACTGTTATTAAAGTCATTATTAGAAACTATCAAGAATCAGTGTTATATAGCAGATGTACCCCTTTGCAGATGTTACATTTCAAAATTAAGGTGCAGGATGTAGTTTAGAAGATAAATGGTGTCTCAAGACCAAAATGGCCTTGAGATGGAACAAAATTATAATGAATCTAGGCACTGGGCCTAAAGATTAGAAAACAGAGGGCTAATTAGTAGACTAATGTTGAGGGTTAGGTGGGAATTTTTACCCATTATGTGCTGGGAAACCTAACTACCGGTACTTAAGGGTGCTCACAAAGGACAAAGAGTAGCCGGGCCCAGGGTGGTGGGGGAAGGGGGCAGAAAAAGGAGGGTGGGGACAGTTTTTAGCTGGCTTTTTCCTCAGCTTCGGGGAAGAAGGACGTTCGTGCGCTGGGTCGCGGAGCTGCTTCTTCTCCTTCTCCCCTCTTGGTTGGTGGCCTCGCACCCGCTGTCCTGCCAGGCATCGCCATGGAGCTGCTGATACACCTCATCCACCAGCCCAGGATCGCAGCTCGTCCCTGCTGTTCCAGCTGACTGTTTCCTCAGAGCCCTGCAGGAGCACCGGGACTGACTGCCCGAGGGGTTTGTGAAAACAAAGCCTCTCCTCCATCCCGTCTCAGCCGAGAAAGCTGTCCCGGGGTCCCTGGTTCTGTTTTCTTGTTATTGCTGTAGTTATTGTTTGTTTGTTTACCTGGTTATACTAGTAAAGAACTGTTATTCCTATCCCCAGATCTCTGCCTGAAAACCCCCTTAATTTCAAAATTATAATAATTCGGAGGGAGGGGGTCTACATTCTTTCATCCCAAGGGAGGCTCCTGCTCTCCCTAGCAGACACCTGTCTTCTAGAACCAAGACAGATTTTGGCGCCCAACGTGGGGCACTGAGACAAAAAGGGCAAAAAAGGAATAACAGTTCTTAAGTAACCTAACTTTTGTGTGCTGGATTTAGAAACCTTGTTAGGTAGAACCATGTTGTTTAGCTTACCCAGGTTCGTGGGCCATGTGGTCACAGCTATATTTCTCCCATTTGCTGCACCTTACCTAAATATGGGTCCTATAACTAAGGCTACTGTGGCTATTATCCAGCTTGTTTTGTGGGTTGATAAGGTGAGGAATTCATGGATGTTTAACGTCCTCTGGACGGCGGGCTCATGGATTCAGAGCTGTCACACACTAACTGGATGGTTTTCAGGTTACTTTAATAATGGTACCTACTGGGAGAAAAAGACAGCTGGGGAAATTTTCTCCCAACCTTTCACCCAGTTCCTTGGGCCTACCCCGCCAGTTTTCAAAGGGCTAAAATCTTCTCTGAATGCTAATGACATCATACAGTGGCTGGTGTTGCTGATAGGCCTGTTCTACCTAGCCTTCAGAGACAAAGGGAAAGAGACCGGAGGTGCTGCTCCAGAGCCTGGCACAGCCCCAGAGCGAGGGGGTGCTGCTCCAGAGCCTGGCACAACCCCAGAGACAGGGAGTGCTGCTCCAGAGCCTGGCACAACCCCAGAGACAGGGAGTGGTGCTCCAGAGCCTGGCACAGCCCCAGATACAGGGAGTGCTGCCCCAGAGCCTGCCCCTGCCCCAGGGAGTGCTGCTCCAGAGCCTGCCCCTGCCCCACAGCCCATCTCAGAAATGAACCACCCAGGGTGGGTGGGGGTGCTGGTGAAGGAGATGCATGAGATGAGCCAGATGCTAAAGGAGTGCATTTACTCAGCTGCTGGGAAACCCTTCCCCTGCCCCAAAGAGAGAGAGTCTGATGGTGCAGCAGTGGAACCCACAGATGTTACATCCGTCCAGGTTCCAGCTGAACCACAAGGGCAGTCACAGCCAGCAGCTGTTGCCCCTGTGGAAACGAGGAAGTCTAAGATGAAATCACAGCACCCTGCTGATAAGAATAAGAAAGGAGGGTCCTCACAACCCACAGGGGAGCCAGAAGTTGAAATCATTACTGAGTCTCTGACATATGACAGTCTCCGTAAGTTACAAAAAGACATTGTGAGGCGGGGGCGTGAGCCTTATACCACCTGGTTACTTCGGGTCTGGGACCTTATGGGTACAGGCGTGCAGCTGGATGGTGGTGAGGCAAGGAATGTGGGACCCTTGACGCAGAACTCAGGTGTGAATCAGATATTCGTCAAAAAGGGCCCCTTTCCCTCTGGGAGCGGCTTTTGATGAGTGTAAGAGAAAGGTTTGTCCATAGAGAGAGAATGGAGGAGCACTATCATAGAAGGGAATGGAAAACCATTGAGGAAGGGATCCAACAGCTGAGAGAAGTGGCGATATTAAAGGTCCTTTTTGGAAGGGGTGGACAGCATGATAATGACCCCGACAAAGTCAGGTGCACTGGGCAGATGTTGTGGAGTCTGGCAAATCTAGGGCCACGTGACTACACCACCTATATTGCAACGATTAATGCCGATAACGGCCGAGAGACGGTGGGTTCTGTTGCCACCAGGCTTAGAAATTATGACAGTATAGTCCATGGCCCACATCAGGCTAAAATTTCTGCTGTGATTAAGGAACTCAAAGAGGAGATGAGGGAAATGAGGGAAGAGATGAGGAAGAGCAGTTCCCATATGGCACCAGTGCGGGTCACAAGCCCAAAACTCCAAGCCCCACGTCCCCCAGCTAGAGAGAGAGGGTACACCTCACGAACTGAGCTGTGGTTCTTTCTACGTGACCATGGGGAAGACATGGGAAAGTGGGATGGGAAACCCACTTCTGCCCTGGCAGCACGAGTGCGTCAACTCAGGCAGGGAACCAGTAACCAGAAAGGTTCCACTAAAGTGAAGGTAGCCTCAACCTCCCGTGACGAAACTGCCAGATATTACAGAAAAGAGGATGATCCCCTTGAAGGAACCTCTAGCATGTATGCCCAGGGAGGAGAGGATGACCAGTGCTAGAGGGGCCCTGCCTCTAGCCAGGAAGAGGCACGGGAAAACCGGGTCTTTTGGACGGTGTGGATCCGATGGCCTGGCACATCAGAGCCACAAAAATACGAAGCTTTAGTTGATACTGGTGCACAGTGTACCCTAATGCCATCAGGACATGTAGGGGCAGAACCTGTTTCCATTGCTGGAGTGACGGGAGGATCGCAGCAGTTGACTCTGTTAGAAGCTGAGGTGAGCCTGACTGGGAAGGAGTGGCAGAAACATCCCATTGTGACTGGCCCAGAGGCCCCGTGTATTCTGGGCATGGACTTCCTTCGAAATGGCTATTACAAAGACCCAAAGGGACTCAGGTGGGCTTTTAGAATAGCTGCTGTAGAGGCAGAGGACATTAAGCAATTGAACACCTTGCCTGGACTATCAGAGAACCCATCTGCTGTAGGACTCCTGAAGGTGGAAGAACAGCGAGTGCCAATTGCCACCTCGACGGTGCACCGCCGACAATATAAAACAAATCGAGATGCTGTGATCCCCATCCACAAGATGATCCGAGAACTGGAGAGCCAAGGAGTGGTCAGCAAAACCCACTCACCCTTCAACAGCCCCATCTGGCCTGTGCGCAAGTCTGACAGAGAATGGAGACTGACTGTAGACTATCGTGCATTAAATGAAGTGACTCCACCGCTGAGCGCTGCCGTGCCGGACATGCTGGAGCTCCAGTACGAGCTGGAGTCCAAAGCAGCGAAGTGGTACGCCACTATCGACATTGCTAATGCATTTTTCTCCATTCCCTTGGCAGCAGAATGCAGGCCTCAGTTTGCCTTCACGTGGAGGGGAGTGCAGTACACCTGGAACCGACTGCCCCAGGGGTAGAAGCACAGCCCCACCATCTGCCATGGACTGATCCAGGCTGCATTGGAAAAGGGTGAGGCTCCAGAACATCTGCAGTACATTGATGACATCATTGTGTGGAGGAACACAGCAGTGGAAGTATTTGAGAAAGGAGAAAAGATCATCCAGATTCTGCTAGAAGCCGGCTTTGCCATCAAGAAGAACAAAGTCAAAGGACCTGCTCAAGAGATCAAGTTCCTGAGAATAAAGTGGCAAGATGGGCGGCGTCAGATTCCCACTGAGGTCGTCAATAAGATCACTGCAATGTCTCCACCAGCCAACAAGAAGGAAACACAAGCTTTCCTAGGTGCCATAAGTTTTTGGAGGATGCACATTCCTGAGTACAGCCAGATCGTAAGCCGTCTCTACCTGGTTACCCGAAAAAAGAATGATTTCCACTGGGGCCCTGAACAGCAGCAAGCCTTTGCTCAGATCAAACAGGAGATTGCTCATGCAGTAGCCCTTGGCCCAGTCAGGACAGGACCAGACGTGAAGAACATGCTCTACTCTGCAGCTGGGAACAATGGTTTGTCCTGGAGCCTTTGGCAGAAAGTGCCTGGGGAGACTCGAGGCCGACCACTGGGATTCTGGAGCCGAAGCTACAGAGGGTCCGAAGCCAACTACACTCCCACAGAGAAGGAAATCTTAGCTGCCTATGAAGGAGTCCAAGCCGCCTCAGAAGTGATTGGCACAGAAGCACAACTCCTCCTGGCACCCCGACTGCCAGTGCTGGGGTGGATGTTTAAAGGAAAGGTTCCCTCTACCCACCACGCCACCGACGCTACATGGAGCAAGTGGATCGCCCTCATCACGCAGCGTGCCCATATTGGAAACCCAAATCGCCCTGAGATTTTGGAGATAATTACAAACTGGCCTGAAGGTGAAAACTTTAGTCTCACTGATGAAGAGGAGCAGGAACAAGAGACACGGGCTGAAGAAGCTCCACCGTATAACCAGCTGCCAGCAGAAGAAACACGCTACGCTCTGTTCACTGATAGTTCCTGTCGCATTGTAGGGATGAACTGGAAGTGGAAAGCAGCCGTATGGAGCCCCACATGACAGGTCGCAGAGGCCACTGAAGGAGAAGGTGGATCAAGTCAACTTGCTGAACTCAAAGCTGTTCAACTGGCCCTGGACATTGCTGAAAGAGAGAGGTGGCCAAAGCTCTACCTCTACACTGATTCATGGATGGTAGCCAATGCTCTGTGGGGATGGTTGGAAAGGTGGAAAAAGGCCAACTGGCAATGCAGAGGAAAGCCAATCTGGGCTGCTGATGAGTGGAAAGACATCGCCACCAGAGTAGAGAAACTGTCTGTGAGGGTCCGTCATGTAGATGCCCATGTCCCCAAGAGTAGGGCTAATGAAGAGCACCGAAACAATGAACAGGTGGATCAGGCTGCAAAGATAGAGGTGTCAAAGACAGACTTAGATTGGCAACACAAGGGAGAGTTGTTCCTAGCTCGATGAGCCCATGACGCCTCAGGTCATCAAGGTAGAGATGCCACCTATAAGCGGGCACGAGACCGAGGAGTGGATCTAACCATGGACAGTATTTCTCAGGTTATCCATGACTGTGAGACGTGTGCTACGATCAAGCAGGCCAAGCGGTTGAAGCCCCTCTGGTATGGTGGGCGGTGGTCCAGATACAAGTATGGAGAGGCCTGGCAGATTGACTACATCACACTGCCCCAAACCCGCCAAGGCAAGCGCTATGTGCTCACAATGGTAGAAGCCACCACAGGATGGTTAGAAACCTACCCTGTGCCTCATGCCACTGCCCGGAACACCATCCTGGGACTTGAAAAGCAGGTCCTTTGGAGGCACGGCACCCCTGAGAGGATTGAGTCAGACAATGGGACTCATTTCAAGAATAACCTTATAAACACCTGGGCTAGGGAACATGGCATTGAGTGGGTGTACCATATCCCCTACCATGCACCGGCTGCAGGGAAAGTGGAGAGGTACAATGGACTGTTAAAGACTACCTTGAAAGCGTTGAGTGGGGGATCTTTTAAAAATTGGGAGCAGCATCTAGCAAAGGCCACCTAGATAGTTAACACCGGAGGTTCCACCAACCGAGCAGGACCAGCCCAATCCGAGACTCTACATATAGTAGACGGAGACAAAGTCCCAGCAGTACACCTCAGAGGTTTGTTATGAAAGACAGTTTGGATCAATTCTACTTCGAGTGCAGACAATCCCATTCGTGGGGTTGTTTTTGCTCAGGGACCGGGTTGCACATGGTGGATAATGCAGAAAGATGGAACAACACAATGTGTACCTCAGGGAGATCTGATGGTTGAGTGAAGATCATGAATTAATTCCCTTGTCTGTATATAATGTATGTGTTGTAGAGTTAAAATATATATATATTAATTTTGATAATAAGTTGACGATATGGGGATAAGGGGTGGAATGTCCTGGGGTGACTTTATGATACTGGTATCCCCAATCGTCTGATTTATGTTATATATTAAGTTCTGCACCTTTAAGACTGGCTCTGAGAGCAAGAGAGGGGGGTAGAAGAAGCCGCAGTTTGTGTTAAAGAAAATATAACTCCCACACATCTCGCTCCTGGACTGTGTTGTCTGCAGCACGGACAGACAGCGGGACAGAGCTTCTCCCTGGCTTTTAGTTAGTTTTAGCTAGCTGAGGCAGAGGAGTTCCCTGGACCTTTGTTTTTCCCTTTTTTCCTGGATCTGTGCAAGCCTGCTCTGGACTGAACACCCAGCCAAACCCCGGGAGCTCACGCCTGTGGCCCACCAGGGCCTGGGCTTTGGCACTTTCCAGCGCCGGAGGGACTGATAAGAAACTGAGCGAGCCGTTCACCACATGAAAAGGACTTTTCTTCCTAAACTTGCCATCCCATCGAACAGCAAGAGGTTTTATTATTATTTACTATTACTCAATTTCTGTTAAATAAACAGCTTTTTCCACTTCTCTCCAAAGAATTTTTTTTTCTTTCTTTTCCCGGACCAGAAAGTGAGGAGGGGCATTTCCCTGGGGAAATCCCCATTTGGAGTTTTCCTCCCTAATTTGCCCTAAACTAGGACACCTTGTACCTAGGAAATTCTTTTAAGCTTAAAACTTGTTAACAAGAAAAAAGTACATACATAGCTAAAATGTATTTAACATATAATATTCATCTGCGAAAGCCAATATCACAATACAAATTTATAACAAGTTTTCTGAGAAGAAGATGAAGTTTGAGTGGTTTTTCGGGAAGCAGGCTTTGAGATGTAGAATCGTGGTGAGTTTTCTTTTTAGTCTGTGTAGTTTTTTTTGGGAAACCGACATTGAGATGTATGGTCCTGGAGAATCAGATCAGGTCGGTATCAGGCATTAATCACCGAGTCGTTAGAGCGCTTATCTTGCTTGGGTGGACCCAGCTCTTCTCAGTGTTATCTTAATTGCTGGGTCATTCTCTTGCAAATTCCTGGTTTTCCAGCAGCTGCTTTTGAAATCTTAAGTTGCTTGTGGTTTTTGTTTTACATAAAACATGCTTTTATACATGATTTTATATGTGTACAATAAAACACAAATTATACCAACATATATTACACAACCATACACTCCACTGCCCAAACCCTGTCCCTGTTCGCTTACCCACACTCAAACATGCGTCCATTTTTCACTCACACGTGCTCAAAACACCATGGGTTTTTGTGCTCTGGGTATCCCATCCTCGTTGCCAAGAACATCATGGGTGCTGGAAGATGCCCGTGCACAAAATTGCAAAGCAAGTCTTATTTTATTAGTTGCTGTTGCAAATAATAGCTACAAACCCCTGGACTGGTGAAAAGCCACTGTTATAAATGCAAAGGCAATTTTGGGATAAAATCCAAGAGAAATTTATTAATAAACAATAATAAGTAGAAACAGCGATAAAAACCCACAATAAAAAGAACAGCGCAGCGCTGGGTGGACAGGGGTCTACACCGGAGGTATAGGTTTCCCAAATCCACGTCTGAGCATTCTCAGGATTGGGGATTTATAGGATTTTTAAGTCCTCAGGCCAAAATTCCAGGCAGGTTCCATTCACCAAGTGTCCTTGATTGTCCAGTGAATGGATTTCCTGACATAGAATGATGACATTATTTCGTGTCCGGCCAGAATCTCCTCATATGCAAAGGAGACTCTGTGTGTTGCAATGTTAGGTTTTTCATGACAGGGTGGTGGAATCCGGGCTGGTGCCGATGGGTATCTCGGCCGGGTTTCCTCCTTTGTTTCCCCTGATTGCTTTTTCAACACAGAAATGTTTAAGTCTGGCGAAGTCTTTCTTTTGGAACTTGTCTTTTTCCTACTGATAGGTTTCTCTACCCACTGGAATCCGCAGGGTGTTGCTTGGGTTCGGAGGTAGATAATTTCCCGAGCTAGTGTCATTGTTTTCCTGATGGTCCGTGTCCTGTGTGTTTGTTTGGGTTGATGGGCCGGTTTTGGTTAGTTATCTTGGGCGTTGCTGGCAATCAGCAACTCCTTGGAGAAAAGCCTCATCCCACTTTGGGGGAGGCTTTTCCATGCTTTATATTTTGTTTTGTCTCTACAAAACATATCTTTCTTATATACACTCCGAATTTTTAATACAACCATAATTTATTACAGTCCCCCACTTAATAATTTATCACATTTAAAAATTCGTTATTTTCACACTTTCTTTTAAAGAAAAGTATCCTTTTCTTACTCCTTTTTCCATCATCATTTTTTCTTTGTTTAATTGTCAATTTTAGTGGTCAGCATATGTTCGTTTTCAAATTTTTCTAAGGCCCTTAATGCCTTATTACTCTCTTTCTCTTCTTCTAAAACCAGTAATTTAGAAAGAAGGGCATTTTTATCTTGTGATTTTTCCGGATCTATTGGGAGGGCGGCAATTTGCATTCCTTGCACTACAGATTGTATTAGCCTAACCAGACAAGGAATTAAACAAGGCACAAAGATGATTCCGGCTATTGAACATCCTATAAAGAACACTAGCTTTTTCCACCAAGCCCTTTGACCGAAAATTTGGTCCCACCAAGAGGCTTGTAGAATAGAATTCCATTTTTGAACTGGCACATGTGCCACTTTCTTGATTTCCGCAGCTAGTCCCTTTATAGTCTCGCCATAATCATCTATTTCCATGCAACACTCTGATTCATTGAATCTCCCGCACACCCTTCCCTCCTCAGCTAGCAAGTAATCGAGAGCCAGTCTGTTCTGGTAAAAAAAGGCCCTCATTTGAGAATGTTGCCTTGCTAGGAGTTCCAGGGCTTCTGAGGTGTGATTTGAAACTACCTCCATTACCGCTTGCAGTCGAATGAGCCGATTCAGAAGATAAATGGGGGTTCTATAACCCCAACTGCCATCATTCGCCTAAGTGGCCGGACCATAGTATTGTATGATTCTCTCGGCCGGCCATTCCTCCTCGTTCCATTTCTGGCTCCCTCCTGCTATCGGTAATATCTTTTTTAGGTCCCTCTTTTGTCGAGCTAATGTTTCAAAGAGGGGAGCCCCTAGGGACTTACTTTCATCTTTTGGTAGGGTGAAGAAAAATGGCCGAATTAGTCCGAGTGTGCATGACCCTTTCCACTTCCGAGGTAATTCACTGTATGCCTTTTTCTCGCATATCCAGTAAATTCCATCGGGAGCTTCCCAGTTTTTATTAGTTTTTGCCGGATCCTCCCAATAATCTCTCAGGCTTATGAAAGCATGGAAGGGATTGGCCCCTGGCTTCTTGTTCCAACATAATCCGATAGTCTCTATCCACTCGCAATTGTTTTCCCGATAGGAGATCCAATATCCTTCGGGTGATTCCGGGTGCCAGATTTTTGTTTTCTTTTCTGAGTTTACTGTGAGTGTATTCACACACGGAGTGTATCCTACTAAATCGGTAAACTCTTTTCCCTCCCGGCTAATGCAAAACGTCCCAATTATTCGGTCATCTATGACCCATCCTTCTGGCCTCCGGGTTGTTTTTGAGAATTTTAATTCTGTCTCTTTTAATATTTGTTCCGGGGTCAATCCCTCTCCTTTCCATGGCCACCTCTCAGCTGATTTTAAGCCACCGCATATCCAGCAGTTGGATATACCTAATTCAGTGGCTATTTCCTGCATTAGATTAACAAACAAGTTTTGGTTAGGGCTGGGTAATTTCCAATTATCGTATTGTCTTTCTAATAATTCATATTGTTCACTGAGTTTAACCTCTCTTGCTCGAGCCTTTTCTTTTTATTTTCCATTTCTTTTCGTTTTAAGTCTATAGCTATTTGCTTTATTTTACTCTCTGGATCTAATCCCTTTTCATCCTTTGAAAAGCAGAACACTGGGTCAAATTGAAGACACGAGTTCTCATCATCTGACTTCAATAGTTCCAAAATTATGGGTTCATTATTGAATGTCAGCCTTGTCTCGTGTTTCACATTTTTCCCTTCCCAGTACAATTTTCCCCCCATCATGCACGGTTTTAAGCTTGCTTCATTGTAGCATGTAGGGTTAACTCGGTGGTATGCCAAAAACGTCGAATGCTTCTTTCCCCCAATCCAGACAGTCTTATTACACTGTCCACAGACCTCGATTGGGGGAATTCCCTTTATTTCTCTTTTGTTTCGGAAGCGGGTCCTAACAGCCCCTATTCCTTCCAAGTTCCGAATGGGTTTTTCCTTGATACTTACTCTCGAATTCGAGCACCAGATTTTCTTTTTTGATTTACACAATTCGAACTGAGTGCCGTTTAACCAACAAATACCTGCATGTAGTTCTGAAGGGCACTTGGTCAAGAGCTCGTTTTCTGGGGCAGTCTGACACTGCTCACACTTCCCCTGGGGACCCTCCCCTGGGGGTACCTCGGGCTCTATTTTCTTGATCGAGTACATGACTAGGCTCAGGGACATCAGGATTCCCCACAATTGCATCCCTCTGCCATTCCCTCCGCCCGTACAAAAGTATACGGCGGGGATAACCATCTTCCCGGCAGCAAGGACTGTCTTCAGGGGCCCTTGATGTCCTGATGGCAAACCTCCGCTTGAAGGTTGCCCACCGAGATGCTTTAACTGGTTCAAATCTACAAGGTACTTTTACGGTCCTCCGACACTCAATTTCCAAGGGGTCTGCTTTGCAATCAAGCTGACCCCCTAATCCTTTTTGATAAAACAGGAACCACTCCGGAGAGTCAAGTTCCAAAAGGCCCGCTCGAGTTGCAAGTATCAGGAATCGATTGGTCTGGTCTAACTCCCTCTCGTAGCACCTAGTGCACAATCCCCTCGGTTTATAACCCCTTATGCAATGAGTTACCCAAATCTGCTTACAATAAGCGCACTTAAAATGTACAAACGGGAAACAATAACAATCGCGGATATTGCAACTTATCCTTTCGCTATTGTTCATTTGTGGTGCCTTCGGAGCTTGATTTTCAAATCTCCTGGAGGGGTTGTGATCTTCCACTCGGGAGCTTTGCAATCGGGAACTTTCTTTGCCCGAGAAAAGTGAGTCCAACCTTTCTCGGCCGTTCGTACAGCGGTGTCCGTGGTCAGGAGAACGAGGAAGGGACCTTCCCAATGCGGACTGAGGGGAAGTTCCCTCCACACCTTAATCAATACTTTGTCGCCCGGCTGGATTTTGTGAATTGGAAATCCCAATGTTGTGCTCTGAGGAATCAATCCTTTTTTCCGGAGTTCCTGTAGATTTTTATTTATAGAAATGAGATAAGGTTGTAATTGCACATCCTCTATTTGAGGGTGTGCCACCGGCATCCCATGCCTATATGGCATTCCATATAGCATTTCAAAAGGGGATAAACCGGTTTCAGAATGAGGCATGGTCCGGATGTTTAACAAAGCTAAAGGAAGACATCGGACCCAAGTCATTTTTGTTTCGATTATTAATTTGGATAATTGCGATTTTAATGTTTGATTCATCTTTTCCACCTGTCCCGAGCTTTGAGGGTGCCAGGGGGTGTGATATTGCCATCTGATTCCCAATGCTTCTGACAGTTGTTTGATGATTTTGGAGGTGAAGTGAGTCCCTTGATCAGAATCGATATGGTCTATTATCCCATATCTAGGAATTATTTCCTCTAGTAGAATTTTAGACACGGTTTGGGCCGTAGCCTTTGCTCTGGGAAATGCCTCGACCCAATGTGTCAGTTTATCCACTATCACTAATAAATATTTATTTCTCCCAATCTTTGGTAGTTCCGTGAAATCTACCTGGATTCTCTCGAATGGCCTATACGAAAGTGGCCGGCCACCCCAATTTGTTTGTTTTGAATTGGCACGATTTACTTTCTGGCATATCACGCACCCCTGTACCTCTTGCTTGGCAAGTTCAAAGATTCCTTTACATCCGAAAAATTTTAAAAATTGTTCAGCCAGTGCTCTGGTTCCCCAGCGGGTTTGTTCATGCAATCTCCTGAGTATTCCTCTCGCTATACTTTTTGGAACCAGCTCCCTCCCGTCTGGCAACCACCATTTATTTTCTTTAAAATATCCACCTACCTTCTGGAAATTTTCTTGCTCCTTCTCTGAAGGAAGCACGGACACTTCTGGGGTTTCTTTGGGACTGATCTCAGGAATACTTACCGCCAGTAACGCAGCTCGTTTCGCCTCTTTGTCCGCTAGATTGTTTCCCCTGGTGTGAAACCGCCACCCAGTTTGGTGTCCTTTTACATGGACTACTGATATCTCCTGGGGCTCTCTGATAGCTTCTAAGATTTGTTTAATTATTTCTCCATGTATTAATCTTTTTCCCTTGGTGTTTATTAAACCTCTTTCTTCCCATATTTTTCCGAAAGTATGCACTACCCCAAATGCATACTTCGAATCCGTGAAAATAGTTCCCCTTTTTCCCTTCAGGCCTTTGAGGGCTCTTAAGAGTGCAAACAGTTCACAGGCTTGAGCCGACCAGCATGCCTGCAAGGGACCCGATTCTATGATTTGTTCGGTCTTACCATTTATGATGGCATAACCTGACTTCCTTTTTCCTTCTACCATTTTTGATGAACCATCAATGAACCATTTTTCCCCCCCTTCTAACTCTTGATCTTCCAGGTCCGGTCTTACCTTTGCAATTCCACTGCTTCAATGCAATTATGCAACAGCTCACCTGTTGGTTCCCCAAACAAAAACTGCGCCGGGTTTTGGGCAGTAGTTGTCCTCAACTCGAGGCCTGGTGAACTAATTAGCATGGCTTCATATTTCAGAAGTCTTGAATCAGTTAGCCATTTCTCGGCTTTTTGTTGTAAGATATTTCTTACATCGTGTGGGGTGTAGACTGTTAAAGAGGCTCCAAAAGTTATCTTTTTTGCTTCCCCAACTAACAGAGCTACTGCAACAATTGCTTGCAAGTAGGCCACCCTCGACTGACTGGATCTAGGATTTTTGATAAAAGTCCTATGGGCTTTTTCTTTTCTGCTCACTCCTGGGTCAGAACTCCTTGGGCTGTTTGTCCACTTACATCAACAAATAGCTGGAATTCTTTATTTGTATCTGGCAAGGTTAGAACTGGGGCAGTTATGAGTGCAGTTTTCAATTCCTGAAACTTGCTTTCATCCTGAGTGGTCCATTTCACTCTATCTGTGTTTAATCTCTCATACAAAAATTTTACTTTTTCACTGTATCCTTCAATCCACTGTCTGCAATATCCCAGGAGCCCTAAAAATTGCCTGATTTGTCTTTTTGTTTTTGGGGCTGGGAGCACCAGAATCCCGGCCACTCTGTCAGGATCTAGCATCTTTTTCCCCTGAGAAATCCAATGTCCCAGATATTTTACCTCGGGCTCCGTAAACTGCAGTTTGGATTTTGATACTTTCAAACCCTTTTTTCCCAGAAAATTCAACAATGAAATTGTACTTTTTCTGACTTTTTCCTCCATGGTTCCAGCAATTAATAAATCATCTACATATTGTAAGAGCTTTGTCCCTTCCTCTGGAATGAATTCAGTAAGTAATTGTTCTAATGCCTGTCCAAATAAATTGGGTGATTCCACAAACCCCTGGGGGAGGACCGTCCACCTTAATTGTTGATTTCTGTTCGTGTCCGGATCCTCCCATTGAAAGGCAAAGAAGTTCCTACTCCCTTCATCCAAAGGACAAGTCCAAAATGCGTCTTTTAAATCAATTACACTGTACCATACATCCTCGGGTGAGAGTCTGTTAAGTAAAGTATAAGGATTTGCCACTACCGGAAACCTGGTTCGGGTTCTAGCATTTACTGCCCTGAGATCCTGAACCAGTCGGAAGCTCCCATCCGCTTTCTTTACTGCCAGGATGGGGGTGTTATGTTGGGACATGCAGGGTTCGAGGGTACCTCCTCTAAGGAGGTCATCAATTACTAGTTTCAAACCCCTTTTCCCTTCTATCGGGATGGGATATTGTTTTACCCTTATCGGGTCCTCTGGGTTTTCTATTTCAATTTTGATGGGGGTGATATCTAATTTCCCCACCTCCCCTTTTGAATGCCACACTTTGGGATCGATTTCCCTTTCATCTTTCGGAGTCAAATGAAATATCTTTATTACTAATTCAGAATTCTTTACAACAATGTTTATACCCAACGAGACAATCATATCTCTTCCTAACAAATTGTAATCGGCTTCTTCTACTAATAACAAATTTCCTAGGCATATTTTATTTTCAGACTCTATTTCCACATTTTTAATTACAGAAACTTTGAAGGGATCTCCCTTCGCACCGATTACCACTACCTTTTCTTTACTTGCTACGCATCCCCTGGGTAATGTTTGCAGGGTGCTTCTCTCAGCTCCCGTGTCAACCAAAAATTCTATTTCCTCGCGATGGGGACCCACTTTTAATTTTATCAAGGGCTCTTTAGCTGTTATCGTCCCCATCTGAAAGAGCCCAAGACTTCCCTAATCTTCTTGAAATACCTTTTCATCTTTTATTTTCTGGCGGCAATTCCGTTGTATGTGTCCTACTTTCTTACAGTAAAAACATTCTGGGGGATCTTTCCGCGGGGCGGAGCCATCCTTCTGTGGCTCCTGCGGCTTTTTCGGCGCTGTTTTAAACTTGCCGTGCGTCTGTTCTTGTTTCTGAGCTTCTTTTACTGCGGCCACTAGTATTTTGGCCTGAAGTTTCTGTTTCTTGTCCTCTCTCCTCATGTAAATCTTTTGAGCTTCCCTCAGAAGCTCTTGGAGACCTTTCTCCTGCCACCCTTCAATCTTTTCTAATTTCTTTCTAATATCCTCTCATGATTTCGCCACGAATTGCGTTTTAAGTAACACTTCTCCCACCGGAGAACTAGGGTCTGTCCCAGAATAGATCTGCAGACTTCGCCGCAATCTCTCCAACCACTCGGTGGGGGATTCCTCCTTCCCCTGACATTCCCCAAACACCTTACTAATATTTTGGCCTCGGGGAACCGCTTCCCTTATTCCTTGCACAATTATATTCCTTAAATCATTCATGCTCCTTCTGCCATCCTCTGTTTGGGCGCTCCAACTCGGGCTTACGCTCGGCCACTTTTGGTGGCCCGGCGTTCCCTGAGGGTTTCGCCGCTCCCAGTCCCTGATACCAGCCTGTTTAATCATTTCTCTTTCCTCTTGACTAAACAGAGATCTCAAGATAGCCATGAGATCCTCATATGTATAAATACTACTGCCTAAAAATTCATCCAATCTCTCTGCTACTCCAAACGGATCATCCAACAATCTTCCCATCTCTTTCTTAAACGCTCGCACATCCCCTGAGTTTAGGGGTACATTCACAAATCCAATCACTCCCGGAGCAGTAGGCACTTCCCTGAGAGGGAACATTCTGTGCCTACTCTCATTCTCTTCCCATTCTTCACTCATCTGTCTAGACTTAAACCGAGTCCTGCTTGCGGGAGGGGAATAGGGGTTTTTGAGAGTTTGTTCCTTTATTGCTGATGAACAATCAGTCGCCACTAGGTTATTATGATGGATTCCCCTTGCCAAAGTCGGGGAATCTGGCTGGGGCAGCGGGACGGGCAATGGGGGATACGGAGATCCCCTACTTTGCGCTACCATGGTTTCTGGGGAAACCGCGGCGGTTGCGGTTCCCACAGGAGGAGCCAGAGGAGGGGCCACCGGAACCACTGCTGGCGCCGGTTCCCCTGTTCGCGATGTGTGTGCTTCACCTGGTTGTGCCAGCGAGCTCGTGGGAGCTGATGGCACCACTTGATCCACCACGGGAGACCCTGCCGGTCCGTGGTATGGAGGAGGTAAATGATCAAGGGGCTCCCAGGTTTCTGTTTTTGTTTCACTTTTTAGTTTCATCGGAAATAGTCCTACTCTGGCCTTTAGCCAGAGTCGGGCATATTCCTGTTCCTCGGAGTCCGAGGAAACCTTGCTCTCTACATACGAGAGTAACTCATTGCACGTCCACTTTTCAAATGTTCCTAATATTGGCCAAGTGAGATGGGGCCTCAGTTCCTGTCCACCCTAAACCTCGGCACAATAGTAGATCATTTTTGCCTTGGACTTCTTTTTCCTTTCAGGGCAATTTTCCCAATCTTTTAACAACCAACCCAAAGGACTTTCTGGTGGGATGTCTAACAATTCCTTCGTTTCTATGGAAGGGTTTTTCGTATCTACTGGCTTTTGCATTTTACTCTTTTTCTGTCCCATGGTGAAGAAAAAAAAAAACAAAAAGTCTTACCTAGTACTCTGCGTTGTGTTTGTGGTTTGAGAGTCAAAAAGTCTGCTAATACTCACCTTCGCGGTTTGCTGTTCCGGGGTTTTTCTTAGCGCTTTGATCTCTCCTTCGGACCTCTCCTGGATCCTAATTGCTAGAAGAGTTTACTCTTTCCCGAGCTCTACTGGACGTCCTCTTCCTCTTCCAGCCCTTTTTGATCGGTCCCCCAGAGCACCCCTTTGGCCCCAGGTTTTACAAACGCGTATAGAGACCCTTCACACCGATTCGCTTCCTCCGTAGCCGGCCAATTCCCTCGCGGGAGGATGGAACCGCGACTTTTGGAGTCCGCACTCGCTCCGTGATCAGATCACGTCTCACACACGCTTGTCCAATCACCCCGCTCAACCTCGCAGTACTTACAGCAATTTTCCTGCGAGGATGTCTTCGTGCACAACTGACTTTTTATGAGCTACCAAGCCGCGGCTTCTCTTCCCGAGCTCTTCCTGGATCCGTATTTCTCTTTTATTGTGGTTTTTACCTCAGCCTAAATTTGGTTCGGATGTCGGAGTGAACTGCGGAGGTTCTCGGCTTCCCAGGCCGCTGAAATCAGCGGGGGTACCCCCCTGGATAGCGAGGTTCTCCCACAGTTTTTCCGATCCGAGTCACGGCACCAATCTGTTATAAATGCAAAGGCAATTTTGGGATAAAATCAAAGAGAAATTTATTAATAAACAATAATAAGTAGAAACAGCGATAAAAACCCACAATAAAAAGATCAGCGCAGCGCTGGGTGGACAGGGGTCTACACCGGAGGTATAGGTTTCCCAAATCCACGTCTGAGCATTCTCAGGATTGGGGATTTATAGGATTTTTAAGTCCTCAGGCCAAAATTCCAGGCAGGTTCCATTCACCAAGTGTCCTTGATTGTCCAGTGAATGGATTTCCTGACATAGAATGATGACATTATTTCGTGTCCGGCCAGAATCTCCTCATATGCAAAGGAGACTCTGTGTGTTGCAATGTTAGGTTTTTCATGACAGGGTGGTGGAATCCGGGCTGGTGCCGATGGGTATCTCGGCCGGGTTTCCTCCTTTGTTTCCCCTGATTGCTTTTTCAACACAGAAATGTTTAAGTCTGGCGAAGTCTTTCTTTTGGAACTTGTCTTTTTCCTACTGATAGGTTTCTCTACCCACTGGAATCCGCAGGGTGTTGCTTGGGTTCGGAGGTAGATAATTTCCCGAGCCAGTGTCATTGTTTTCCTGATGGTCCGTGTCCTGTGTGTTTGTTTGGGTTGATGGGCCGGTTTTGGTTAGTTATCTTGGGCGTTGCTGGCAATCAGCAACTCCTTGGAGAAAAGCCTCATCCCACTTTGGGGGAGGCTTTTCCATGCTTTATATTTTGTTTTGTCTCTACAAAACATATCTTTCTTATATACACTCCGAATTTTTAATACAACCATAATTTATTACACCACTGAGCAGCGGCAGGAGATGGAGCATGGTGCTCCAATGGGAGGGGCAGGCAGGCCATGCACCTTCAGGGCATGCCCTGCATCAAAAAGGCGTGCATTTTGTCCTTCTTGCCTCTCCTCTGCAGAACCAAGCCTCCTATCTTCTCCCCTGGACTGGAATTTTCCCAGTTACCATGTCATCTCACCCTTGGCCAGTACAGGAGGTAAGGTCACCATGCCAATAACAGCCTCATTGTTACTGTTCCTCTTTCACAGGTTAACTTCCCATCAATTGGTCAATCCGTTGTTCCTCTTAAGGGTCAAATTCCCAGCAGTCGACCCATAAGGTTTCCTTCAAAGTCTGCTCTTTGTCATCCTGTTGGTGTGCACAACAGAGGACCAAATACGGCAGGGCCTTAGACACAACTTTGCTCCCTGACACACACAGGCTCCTTGTCCCACTACTGGCCTTCAGTAACACCTTTAACTCCACAATGCTGTGGATCCGGGCCTTCAGCACAGGGACCTTTCCAGCCTGATCTGCGCTCCTTCCTCTGCGTCTCTGCACAAAACATGGTGCAGGAGAGAACGGCAGGAGGGGCCTGTGTGTCAGCGCTCCGGATTTGTGACCCTTCAGCTCCACAGAGATGCAGGTGAAAAAGGCAAACTGTTTATTAACAGGGATGAACTGGAAAGGAAAAGAAGGGGATGGGCATGGACTGAGGGCTGGAGGGAAGGAGCTGTCAAAAGGGAGGAAGAATAGAGGGGAAAAAAGGGGATGGGCACAGTCTGAGGGCTGGAGGGAGCTATCTACAGGCTGGGAGAGGGCTGAAGCCCCGTGAGAATCCCACAGGCTCAGCTGTGCCAGTTGTCTCCAGTGGCACTGGGAGGTGGTGTCCTCTTCAGTGTCTCCTGCTGCTGTTCTTGGGACACTTGTTTACTGGCAAACTGAGCTTGGATATTCTGGTTGCTGTGGGATGGAGCGGTGTCTTTCCTCGGGGCTTCAGTGGCTGGAAGAGAGAGGAGGAGAGGCACGGTCAGGGCATGCATCTGCAGGGATCCTAGGAGACATTCCTCCCAAGGACATTCCACCTGGCTTTTGCAATGGCCACAAGAGAGGACCAGACAACAGGATCAGCCAGAAGGTGCTGGCCACAACTCCCACCCATGTCCCTGAAATCTCTCTGCTCTCTGCCCACACCGCCCTCACCCAGACAGGGAACGAAGCACTCTGCAGCTGGGCCAGGGATTGCAGCTCCCTGCCCAGGCATTGCAAGTGCCCCCCGCCAGCCCCCAGTGCCAGCCTGCTGCTCTCACTCACCCTCACTGAGGGTCTGCAGCTCTTCCTTGTGCGCCCTTGTTCATGAACATCCTGACCGTGCCTGGGAACACAGAGCCTGTCAGGGCCCCAGCAGCACAGCTCCCTGCCAGCGGCGCTGCCAGCCCTGGGGCCACACGGCCTCCCGCCCCGGCAGGGCTCAGCCCGGGCCCTTGCCGCATCCTGACTCAGCCCAAGGGCACGGCTGCCAGAGGCCGGCAGCAGCAGCCCCGAGGGCAGCCGGGGCTCCAGGGCGCCGGGCCCGGGTGTCGCTGCCGGGGCAGCAGCCGGGGCTGGGGCCGAGCTGCGGCGGGGCGGGGAGGGAGCCCGGGCTCGTGGCTCACCGATGAAGCTGACGGCCGCCTCTCGCAGGGACTCCTGTGGGCTGTCCAGATATGGCAGGGCCCGGCTCAGCTGCTCGGCCGCTCGCCTCTCGTCCTGTGCCAGCTGCAGAGAGCGGCAGGAGGGAAGGGTTGGTGCGGGCTCTGCCCCTCGGCCGGGCGCTGCCTGCGGCCAGCCCCGGCCTCCCGTGCCCGCCCAGCCCTGAGGCCCGGCCAGCAGCCCCACTGGGCTGGGGCTCTATCGACACCCGGCTCGGGGCCACAGGAGCCTGGAGAGGAACCCGTGTGGCCCAGGGAAGGGAGCAGCATGTGGGGCACAGGCTGGAACCCCTGGGTGCAGCACTGGGCCACAGCTGCCAGCCCCACACACTGAGCACTGGGGCCAGGGAGCTTCTCCAGGCTGAAGCTGGGGTTTCCAGGCCGTCCTTTACCACACATTCGGCGATCTTCGACAGATCCTCTGTTGGCAGCACACACAGGAGCTCTGTGTTCTTCAAGAAGGTGGCAGCACAGTGCAGGGTTTCCCGAGAGGCCTGGAGAGATGCAGAGATGGCATTGCTGCCCAGGGCACAGGAGTTGCATCCCTGTGCCAAGGCCAGGAGGAAGCTGCAGCCTGGGAGGCAGCAGGGCAGGAAGCAGCCGAGCCCCCTCCCAGAGATCAACCAGCATCACACAAAACCTCACATCAGCCACGCGCAGGTTCTCATCGTGGCAGTGCAAAATGAGTGGGAGCAGGCTCTGCTTCACAATTCCCTCCATTGCCTTTTTTCCCTCTTCCACTACCAGGTTCATGGCCTTGCAGAAGAGGTGAATGGAGAGCACCTGCACGTGGCTTTTGTCCTGGAGGAAAGAAGGAGGAAAAGATCTCAGCGCCAACTTCTCCAGCCCACCTGGGCAAAGGCCTGAAAATCCACAGGGCCAAAGTTTGTGTGGGCAGTAGCCAGTGCCCGTGGCCGGGGCACAGAGCCTTACATGGTCAAAGAGAGGCACAAGTGGCTCAGCAATCTTGGGGGCAGCATTCCTTGATAAACGAAGATGTTTTCTCTTGAGCAGATTTGTGAACACAGACAGAGACATGCTGACCACTTCTCCGTCTGTGTCACTCAGCAGCTGCAGGACGCTTTTACACAGTCTGCGTATAGGTCTGGCCTGTGTGGAACACAAGGCTGTGCTGGGAAGCCCTGAACGGCTGCAGTGCCAAGACCGCCCTGGCACTGCAACCCCACCCTGCTGCTGCTGGGCCCAGAGGCCAAAGGCCTGTCCCAAAGCACTCAGGCAGGTGAGGCAGGAGAGCTGGGAGCAGCTGCCTCAGCTCCTGAATCACAGCCAGCCCAAGGGGCTGCTTTGCCCAGCACAGCTTCAGCTGCTGCCCCGTTCTCACCAGCGAGGGTTCCTTGCTGAGCACCACGAGGCCTCTGAGCGCCAGGCGACGCCTCTGCCTGCACTCGCTCTGCAGCTGCCTTGACGTGATCTCAAGGACACAGTACCCACAGTCACTCAAGTGTAGGCAATCCAGGACCTGAAGGGCACAGGGCAGTGACAGGGGAACCAGCCAGCAGGAGCCTGGAACTGCGCAGGGCTGGGCCCAGGCAGCAGCACAGGGCACGGGCACCGTCCCAGGCAGCTGTGGCTATGCAAGGGGACAGGGCTGGCAGGCAGCTCAGCGAGGTAGTGCTGGCCATCAGGCTCACCTCCACAAGGAATGCCAGGGAGGACAGATCCCAAGGTGCCTCCTCCCTGATGAGCCTCCGGATAAATTGGTGTGCAACATGGTAACACAAGGGCGTCAAGTCACGGCGCATCACCCTGGAAGGGGGGAAATGGCACCAAGACAATGAGGTGGGGGATGGGGGGGCAAACCTCTCCCAGGGATGACTCACAGAGATCTGGCCTTTCCCCAGCATCCCTGGAGGGACTGTGGGTGTTTTGGGACCATGGGGCTCCTTCTGGGCACCCTCCTCTCAGACTGCTCCAGTCTGCTCAGCCATCCCTCAATGGCAAAGCCCTCTGGCCAGGACCACAGGGACTGTGGTAGGGCACCCTGGGCACAGGGCACACATTTCAGAGGCAGTGGTGAGAAGGGGTCTCACCTGGCCAACAGACCCACGGCATAGTGCTGGGTGTCAGCACGGAGCAGCGTTTCCCAGCCACACTTGCGCTCCATGGCCATCAACTCATTGTCATAGTGCAGAAAGCAGAGCAGAGCCTTCATGGCCTGCGCTGCAAACCTGTGTGCAGAGCAAAGCCCAGGTCACATTGGGTGAATTGGTGTCAGCCACAAGGGCATGGGAAGGACAGGAGGACTGGCACCTGTTGGGTTTTTTGGGAAGGTGGTGTTCCTGCTGGCATGCTCTCCAGAAGTTATCAACTTCTGCTGGCATCAGCTGTGTGGTGGTGAAAACGTGCAACAGCAGAGCCGTAAAGAGAGAGTCGGAATAATGCATCATCGCCTCATGGCGCTGAGGCACTTGCAGAATCACCCAGAGCACCAGAGTTGCCTGCAAAAGAAGCACACCAAGACAGCGCTCAGTGCCAAGGCGTCCATGGGGCAGAGCCCAAGGGGAGATGCAGGGGGAACAGCGGGCCCGGTGCCCCCTGGGCCTGCCCCTAGCCCAGGTTTCAGCCCAGCCTGAGGCAAGGAGAGGATGAAGAGCTGCTGGAGAAGCGACCTAGGGGACAGTCAAGGCCAGTTCCACAAACTCACAGCCAGAGCAAAAACGTCCTTGTTGTCCTCATCAGAGGTGCAGATGCTGCAAAGTGGCCGGTTCTCCATCACATGGAGCAGAGTTGGCAGCACCTTCTCCATTGCTGGTCCTGATGAGGCTATGGTTTGCCACATCACTGCAGCAGCTCTGTGAGATCAGAGCTCTGTGTCAGGGGTGTCTGAGTCACAGAGCCATGCCCTGTGTAGCTGTGGGGTCCCAGGTGACAAAGCCCCAGTGCCCTGAGGGGCAGGGAGGGAGCATTGGCAGCAGCCTCAGGAAACAGAGGGGCCCGAGGCTCCTGGAGCTCTCTGCCTGTTGGGCAGAGCCCATTGGACAGGCTGTGCAGGGCAATGGGCCCTAAAGGCCGGTGAGCCCTGAGCTCTCAAGGCACGTGGGCCCCATACCTGTCACACGATGGGGCACAGCGCAGGAGGGTCAGCACCACATCGTCCGGGTGTTCTTCAGCCAGCCTCACGATGTTAGTGGCCAGCCTGGCATCCACCGTAACGGAGCGCATAAGACACTGGTGAATGCTCCGTACAATAGCTGGCACCTAGAGTAGGAATGGGGAAGACTTGGAGCGCTGTCCAAGGCAGCAGCTTCCCCAGCTTCTCCTAAGAAGTGCTTCCCTTCCTGCCACACTGTGCTGGCCTCAAAAGCTGAGGGGGCCCTGTGGATGTGGCTTGAAGGGGCACACGATCGTGGCAGACCTCCAGTTCTGGCCCCTGGCTGGCTACCTGCTGGTCAGAAGGAACACCCCCCTTTCAAAAACATCCGTATTAGGTGCGTGACTCACCGTGGGAGGGGGCGTAGTGTCAGTATTTGTGATGCCCTGAGTCTCTCTGGTGTTTGGAATGGCCGTGTCCTCAGTCAGTGCCACATCAGAGTTTGCCCTGGCATCACTCACCGCAGCATCAGAGTCTTGTGAGGGCGCAGCTGAATCTGGGCTGACATCAGGCTCTGCCTGGAGCTCGGTCAGCCCGGAGTCAGGCTCAGCTGTGCCCTCAGTTCCCTTGGGGCTGATCTTTCTATGCCGAATTGGCAGGAACCGGCGGAACCTCTGTGCAGAATGAACAAAGGACAGGGAAGAGAGGCATGTTCCAAGGAGTGCTCCATGTGCAGAGCTGGGCTGAGCAGTGACAGCAGGCCCAGCCCAGGTGGGGATGGCTGCAGGTACCTTCAGCATTTTGTGAAAGCGGCCACGGGCAGGCTCCTGCTCTTGTGTCCTGTCCATGGCTGCATCTGTCAAAGAGCAGCCAGAGCTGAGGGGCTGCGGGAGAGGCCGGAGAACGCAGCCCAGCCCTGCAGTCCCCAGGCAGGGACAGCCCTGGGGTGGCTCAGGGGATGGAGCACGGCCACTGCCAGGGGTCAGACCCAGCCCATATTCCGTCCTGCCCTTGGGAATGTCCACATGGGATGGGATGGGATGGGATGGGATGGGATGGGATGGGATGGGATGGGATGGGATGGGATGGGATGGGATGGGATGGGATGGGATGGGATGGGATGGTGCGGGGCCCAGCTGGCTGCAGCTTCAGCCCTGCGGCCCAGCTCTGCCACTCACCATCCTGCCCTTGCTGGAACTGCTCTGGCTCTTCAGGGTGTTCTGCTGGGGCAGGTCCAGGGTCGGTGTTTCTGTTCCGTCGGAACACTCTGAATAGCCTGAAGAATCTGCCCGCCATGACAAAATCGGGCCTTGGGAGCACCTTCTAAAGAGATGTCAACGGAAAGCTCTGGCTCACCAAGACCCACAGTCTGCTCACAACGTGAGCTGTAGGAGTTACGCCTCAGAAAAGCTCCGGGTCAGGCACTAACGAATGGGCTGTGTGGGGGCTCCTCACAGCACCACTCTGGCGTGTCCTGTCCCGTCGCATGCACCAGGCACTCTGGTGTGCTCTTGTCACCGCCAGCTCTTGTCCATTCCACCGTTCCATTCCACGGTTACCAGGCTGTGCCGTGTCACTAACGGCCCTTGCACGCCCTGCCACCTTCCTGGTTCCGCCCCCATCCCCCCCAAAGTGGCCCAGGATGGAAGGAATCCCTTGCCCAAAGTGTCTAAGACAGCCTGACAGGATCTTTAGGAACAGCTCCAACCATCAGCAAACGCTGCCCTGCTCTGCAGGCTCAGGGCAGCAGAAGGAGCCCCCAGGGCTGCCGAGGCAGCTGCAGCAGGAAGGGCACGGGGCCTTGCACAGAATCTGTACAGGGGCCTGGCAGCACTGAAATCAGCAGGTGTGGCAGAGTCCCCACCGAGGCAGACCTGCCACCCCAGCCGAGCCCTGGCAGTGCTGGTGCCCTTCTCCTGCCCCAGAGACCTGTGCCCCTGGGGAGCTTCTGTGCCAGAGGGCCAAAGCCAAAGCCCTGTGCATTGGGGGCTGGGCTCCTTCCTTTGGGGTCTTGGCAGGAGCTCGTGGAGCTATTGCTGGCCACTCCTGCTATCTGTCAGATGATGTTGCTCCTTCCTGGAATGATGTTTTTCATGGAAGGGGTTTGCAGTAGCACAAAAAACACCATCAGCTGCTGAGTTTCCCAGGATGGCTAGATTGTACAGAGGCACTGTCCTGTATCAGTGGGATCTTCTCTGTCTTTTTCTGGGACAAACATTAGCCCAGTCTCTGATGTTCAAGGCTCCAGTTGCTGTGTGTCTGTCTGTGTTACAGCTGATGCAAGGCAAACATTTCATCCACAGACAGAGTCCTGCTTGAACAGTCACAGAGCTACATCTATTTTTACATTAGTAATTTTTACATTAGTAATTTTAATTTTTTTTAAGTTTTCCAGAGCCTGCTGACTGTTTTCAAGGTTTTCTCTGTGTCCCCAGTGCACATTCTCCAGAAATTGTGCTTTCACATCCTTTTGCATTTATTAAAGTTACCTGCAATGACCAGTCAATCAAAGCCCTGGGAAAACTTCAACTTCAAGGTGAAACCGGGCAAAATATTTATCTCCCACATCTGAAGCCATGAATTGCCAAGTACTGTCCTCAGTACACCTGTAGGTGTGCTGATGCCATTTCAAAATGGTTGCCAATGAAAACAAATTTTAATATTTTTGTAGTTTCCACATTGGAATTAAAATCCTTGACTAGAAAAATCACATGTCAAAATTTTTAGGACTCTTACAAACCAAAGCTGTCATTTTCGCCTTGCATTTTATGGTCTCTGAACAGTCACAGAAGGTTTTAGTTCTAGACAGTACAGAAAAAGTCCTTGGTGTTCAGCTATACTTTTATATCAGCATATACTCCTGATCATTATTTTAGGCAGGAGCAGCAAACTCAAGAATGAGCCAAACAGGCTGTTCCTGTGTTCTCATGTCCTGAGTCTCTCTCTCTCTGTGTCACGATGGCGCCAAGGCCGCTGTCTTGGGACACCTGAGTGTGGAAGGCGAGCCCGCCCTCAAGCACGGCCATCCAAGTCAGTCACGGGCACAGGCTGCAGCTGAAGCTGGCAAGCATTGCTGTGAGGCTGGCAAGTCAAGAGAAAGCCATTGTGGCCAATTCTGCTGAAACCTTTTGCCAAACCAAAGGCAGCTGTGCCCACAGCCTCCCCCTGTTTGGCACCCGGCTGCTGCGGACGCCTCAGTGCGCAGGTGCCGACGTTCGGGGTGCTGCTGTTCCTGTGCACACTCTGCTGCTGTTCCTGTGCCCACTCTGCTGCTGTTCCTGTGCACACTCTGCTGCTGTTCCTGTGCACACTCTGCTGCTGTTCCTGTGCACACTCTGCTGCTGTTCCTGTGCCCACTCTGCTGCTGTTCCTGTTCCCACTCTGCTGCTGTTCCTGTGCCCACTCTGCTGCTGTTCCTGTGCCCACTCTGCTGCTGTTCCTGTGCACACTCTGCTGCTGTTCCTGTGCCCACTCTGCTGCTGTTCCTGTGCACACTCTGCTGCTGTTCCTGTGCCCACTCTGCTGCTGTTCCTGTGCCCACTCTGCTGCTGTTCCTGTGCACACTCTGCTGCTGTTTCTGTGGGCTCCAGAGCCGCTTGGGCAGCAGTGACTGGGCAGCCCTGCTGGAGGAGACATCGCTGCCCTCCCCATGGTGGCAGCAGCTCTGTGGGCCCCAAGCTCTGTGTCAGGAGAGCCTCGGTCACAGCAGCGTGGCCTGGGCAGCCGTGAGGGCCCGGCCTGGCCGCCAGCCCTGCCTCTGCCCACTGCCCCTTATCACAGGCACCCGGTGGCCATGGCCTGGCAGCATCCCCCTGCCCTCCATGTCCCCAGCCAGCCCAGCCTGGGCACACCTCAGGCTGTCCCCACCCTCCTGGAGGGGTGGTGTCCCAGCCTCGAGGGCTTCTGCTGCAGGCCTGGGAGACTTTTTGGGGAAGTGCCAGATCAGCCGGGTGTCAGGAACCAGGCGGCTGCCCAGGGGCTGCTTATGGCCTCTGACACCCAGTTCCTCAGGTCTTCCCACCACCCCGGCCCCTCAGGGGCCTCCTATCCACTCGGAGCCTCCTGCCATCCACTCCCTCACACATCCCCCTTGTGCCTTCCCACTGCCTTGTCCCGTCAGGGCCTCCACAGCCCCTCATCCCTTCATGGCCTCCCAGCACCCTGTTCCCTCAGGGTCTCCCCCAGCGTGGCCCGGCAGCAGCGCCGCAGCCCCACAGGAACTCCAGAGGAGCTGGATCAAGAGGCACCTGGGAGCCCTCAGCAGCCCAGCCAGCACCACACGGGCACGAGGACACAGATGGCACTTCCTGGCTGGGACAGGGGTTGTGCCCTCAGCAAAACCACCAAAGGCCAAGGGGCTTCTGGCCATTTTCCCTTCACCACTGCACACCCCAGCAGGTTGCTGAGCACAAGCACCCTTTTCCCTCTCTTCCCCGATATCCTGCGGACCTTGGGCAGCAAAAGAAAGCTCCTGGGAGTCTGTGTATTTATAACATATCCTATATTTACATACTAAACAAAAACAAAAATAAGGAAAGAACAATTTTGAAGAAAAATAAAATCCTGGCTGGCTCAGGTGGCCCCAGCAGACAGAGCCTCCCAGATCAGCTCTCAGCAGAGCTCCAGCAGCGCATCCAGTCAAGGCCTGACAGATGAGACCGTGTCCTCTGTGCCATGTCGAGCTGATCTTGCAGGTTTCCAAAGATGGAATATTGAGTTCTCTCTACTGCCTGGAGGATACAAAGTTTTTGAATTGCCAGGCTTCTGATGGCAGGGCTGATGTTATGTGCCATGTCTTCAAGGGCTGGAAGAGAGGAACAGAGCTGTTAGCGTTCTGGAACACACATAGTCACGGAATGATTATATGAAGGTGCTTTATTGAAGAGCTCTGGGTGTCAGGGGTACACATACCCAGATCTGACCCATCTTGGTTTTGAGCTGAACATGTTTTATACTCTATCGTTATATAACTTACATATTAATTATTAAACTTCCATTGTTCTATTGCATGCATTGTTTTTACCCAGGCATGGATTTTTCGTGATTCTCCCCAGCCTCCTAACATTGTTCCTCATGTTCTTTAAACAATAATTATATCTAATCACATCTAACAATTGTATCATTTATCATCTACTGATTACACAGGTGCAGTTTCACCTGATCTTTAGCAAGCACAAGGCCTAACATTTCCCAGGGCCTACTTTTCCCAGGGCTTTCCAAACCTAACTTTCTTTCTATGTCCCCGAATTTTCTATGATTTCAAAACCTTTTTCTATCATTCCCCCCTTTGAAAGCATTTTCACTTCACTATAAGTGCAAATGTTTTTACTTGATAGAGTCCTTTGTTTCTGAGTTTATACTTGGTGTTCTTCGAATCCTTGATTGATGTAAGTGTTGTCCTGGATGTTGTCACAAATTGGAGAACCAGAAGATGGTGGGTGTGGATCTCACATCAGTGCCTTTATTATTTTCTGGTTCCAGGACATTTTCTTCTGTATTTCTCCTTTTAAGATGCTGTAAACTAACCAAATTGCTAAGAATACAGTTAGTAAGATTATGACATTCTCAATGATAGATTTAATCCATGAACTCACATTCCACCCTAACCCTTTGAAGATTTTGCCTAACCAACTTACAGTCAAATCCTTTTGCTCTTCCTGTGCTTCGTGCTCTATTTGTTGCAACTGATAGATGTCATATTCTACATCTGCAGTCACATTTGGGATGTGGATGCAGCAATGATCAATCTGTCCCTTAAAAAAAACTCACACACTCCATGCTCTTTCAGGAGCAGTAAATTGTAATTGTACGTTTAGTTCTTTAAATCTTTCTCAGGTCACTCTTGCTAATTTATCTACCTGACCTGTAAGTTTGTACAACATTTCTTTATTCTGATAGTTTGCTATAGAACCAAGCAAAGACTCCAGGGCCCACCTAAATTTCACTTCACTAGAGGGTTCTTGCCAAGTGTTATCTTGATTCTATTCCTATCCTAATCTTCCCTAGCTATGCCTGTGTCTAGCCACTGAGTTAATTTTGCCATTGTTAGCATCCGTACCGAGATTAATTTTTGTTTCATCAATTTCAGAAATGCCTCTGCACCCCAATGACATTTGTTTTGTTTAATTTGTAGAACTTCTCTCATTATCAAGGGGGTTAACACTATTTGTCTTTGTGCAGTTACATATCACTCTTCTGAATCCTTTTGTGCATTTAGCAAATATCCCAATTTCTCATCTTCTATTGAATATTTTGGTTTTGGAGGCAAATTAAATTGAGATACATTAGTCTTTAAAGGTATCAATGCCATTTTTGTTTGCACTTCTCGAGCAATCTGTCCAGATGTCCAATCTGCTTTTCAATTTTCCTCACAAATTTTGGAGTTTCTTGATTGGTGTGCTTTACAGGATATAATTGCTACTTCTTCAGGTTTTTGTATTGCTTTTATCAATTGCAAAATTGCATCTTGATGTTTAATGCATATACCTTGAGAAGACAGCAGTCTTCCTTCTTTCCACAGTGCTCTGTGTACATGGACTACTCCAAAAGCATACTTTGAGCCAGTCCATATGTTTACCCTTTTCCCTTCACTTAATTCTAGTGTTCTGGTTAAGGCAACCAGTTCTGCCCTCTGGGCAGATGTATTTGCTGATAATGCTTTTGCCTCCACTATTGTACTGACTGTTGTTACCACATATCCAGCCTATCTGGTCCCGTTCTCCATGAAGCTGCTTCCATCTGTGAATAGCTCTCACTCTGGTTGCTCCAGTGGGATGTCTTTCAGGTCTTTTCTTGCCAAACAGGTGTACTCTATTACCTCTACACAGTTGTGCTCTAATGAGCCTTCTTCAGTTGTGGTACCTAGGAACAAAGCTGGATTCAAGAGGTTAGTTGTCTTTAGTGTGACATCATCCTGCCCAGTCAGGATTACCTGGAATTTCATCATCCTGCTTGGAGATAGCCAATGGCCCCCCTTTTGTTCTAAAACAGTGGTCACCATGTGTGGCACATAGACATCTGTGTGTCTACCCATCGTGAGTTTCCTGGCTTCTTGGATCAGCATCACAGTGGCTGCAACTGCCCGCAGGCATGAAGGCCATCCAGCACTCACGTTGTCAAGTTGTTTGGAAAAGCAGCCTACCCGCCTTTTCCAGCTTCCCAAATGTTGGGTCAGCACTCCCAGTGCTGGGTGTGATCTTTCATGCACAAACAGATGAAAATCTTTGGATAGGTCAGGCAATCCTAACGCCGGAGCTGTTGTCAATGCCTCCTTCAGTTTGAGGAAGGCCTCCTTCTGTGGTCTGCCCCAGGTAAGCAGTTGTGTCCTCTTCTCTTCATACAGGGGTTTTGCAATTAGTCCATAGTCCATGATCCACGGTCCCACTCTGTCATCCCAAGGAAAACTTGTATCTCATGTAGGTTCTGGGGTTCTGGAATGGCAGAAGTAACTTGAATACGATTAGTACCCAGCTTATGTTGCCCTTGTGAGATTTCACATCCCAGGTAAATCAGAGTCTGCCGGGCAATTTGTACCTTTTTTAGACACCTTATATCCTCCCATTCCTAGCTGATTTAAAATTTCAATTGTTACCTTTCTGCAGGTTGTTTTCTCTTCTGTAGCTGTCAGTATATCATCAACATACTGTAACAGCAGGTATTGTTCTCTTGGTACTTGCCCATTCTCAGTCCAAATCTCCAGCTCCTTCACCAGCTGGCTTCCAAATAGGGTTGGACTGTTCTTGTATCCTTGTGGGAGTCGTGTTCAGATGAGCTGGGTTTTCCTTCCATTGTCTGGATTTTCCCATTCAAAGGCAAACAGTTTCCTACTTTCTTTGTCAAGGGGTATGCAGAAAAAGGCATCTTTTAAATCAATTCCAGTAAACCATTTCTATTTCTCTTTTACAGATGTTAACAATGTGCAAGGATTAGCTACCACTGGCTAAATACCTTTAGTTATTCTATTATTGCTCTCAAATCCTGTACTAGTCTGTATTGGTCAACACAGAAATTTGGGCTCGAGTGTTAACTACAGAAGTAATAGGTGCACATTTAGGACCCACTATTGTTATAATCAGTACATCTTCAGTTTTGTTATTTCTAGTGAGCATTTTAAATACAACCAACCTCTGCCTCTCTGCTCACCCATGAGAGGCAGAGTTACCAGTTTCCCTGATTCTAAAGCTGTTTGGGCTCCACTCCCAGAAGCTGAGAAGGAGACTGCTTTGGCTCCCAGCCTAGAGCCTGTGGAGCTGTGCTGGGTTATACAATGGGGCATTCGATACAGTGAACTTGGGACAGTGCCAATTAGAAACTGCTTTACTCAACTTTTAAGTGATAAGCCATCCATTATGTTTCTGGGGACCCCTTTATCTCTAGTGACCACCAATATGGGCAGTTAGAGATTTGTTTTCTCTTTTCTGGGTTTTCCTTAAGAGAACCAATGTATCTAACACCCTTTGCTTTCTCTGATTTTTCTTCTGGGATTTTTACAGGTCCATAATTGCTACTGTAATTAATTAGCTCTTTTGCAACTTTTCTCTGTGTCCAAATTTTATGGTTCCTAGCAGGAGAACGCAGTTGTGAACCTGTGGGCTGAGAGGGGGTGGTGAAGGGAGTAAACCCAGGATCAGTGGAACCAGGTTGAGCAGTTGGGTTCCCAAGAAATCTGTCTAGTCTATCCACAGGGGTTACAGCTATGTTTTTGGAGGAAAATTGCTGTAGGTTTAAGTGATTCTGGAAGGCCTTGAATGAAAGGGGTCATAATTTCAGTTTTCACAGGTAACAACATTGGTGATTCAGAGCCAGCCATTAATTTTCTTTTGTGTATCATTTGCAAGCAGGCAGCTTTGTGAATGTTTTCAGTAGTTGGTTTGGGGTACTCACTATAGCTATAGGGTCCCCCCTTTCCAAGGGGTGAAGCCCCTCTGCCCAATAAGCTGTGTGCTGAGTTAGGGACCATGGGTTACGTCTGTCTCCTGCTGTTAAGAAGACTTCATGTCCCCAGTGCCCACTGGATTCCCGTTCTCTCAACCGAATTTCATCACCTCTAGTGAGAGACACTGGGAATACGTATTCTGTCTCTGACTCGTGAGGGAGACGCCCGTACTCCCTTTTTTTTCTCTTTTTTTTCTTTTTTCTTTTTTTTTTTTTCCTTTTTTCTATTTTTAGTGGTTATGTGCAGATCAAGATTTTTATCATTGATATAATTATATTCTGTTTTAATTAGAGGTTTCAAACCAGGACAGCAGTGTTCCCCACAATTTTATCCAAGTTAGCTCTTTTTGAGGGTAAATTTGATTAATGAGAAGGGTTTCCCTCTCTTGTTTCTTTTAGCAAGTCAGCATTTTGTGAATTTTTTTTATGGAGGGCTGCTTGCAACAGATTGATCTTAATTCTTTCTTCATCCAATTGTTTTTGCAAAGTTTTAACTAGGTTTTGGAGGGAGTCTATTGTAGTTTTTTCCTCACTTCTTTACTTACAGCGAGTTTCTATAGCTGCTGTAAGACAAGCTCCCAAAACTGAGCAGTGTACAGTTTTATTTTTGTACAGTTTAAATTTTGTTTCATGTTGTAAAGAACATACTCTGTCAATCACATTTTCCAAATTAAACCAATTATTAAGCACCAACTTTTCCCTCCTGGCGAAGGTCTGACATTGTGTTTTGCTAACAGAGCATAACATGCATAAAATGCAGTTTTAACTTTTGCACTGCTGTTTTCAGTCATTTTACAAAGGGAAAAACCACTACAGGGAGGTATAAACTTAAATTATACACACACACACAACTTTTTGCTTCCCTGTTTGGGTGAAAAGACCAAATCTGTTTGGGAGGCACTCCTTCAGTTTAAAATTCTGGTTGTCTTTCTGCTACACCAAGCAGTCAAAATTCATACACACAACAAGAAGAAAAACATTCCCGCCCTTTTGCACTAAGAGATCTTTTGTGAAATTGTGCAGACAGAGCCCTCAAGTGAGTGTGGGGTGCTTTTCACCTCAGTGTGTGCAGTTTGTGGGAAATTCGAGTCGCCCCCCTTGCTTTCTAGACACCGCTCACTCTTTTGGGAGTGTCGGGCTGGGTGCGGCTGGAGCGAGACGTCCTTCCCCTAATACAGACTGCACAACAAACCTGCAGCCCCTTCTGTCTGTCAGAAATCCTGTCCGTGACTCCAGTTTAAATGTCAGGATTCAATAACGCGAGTGGGACTCGTGAGAGGTTTGTTTGATCTCAGAGTGCAAAAAGGACACAAAGGGATTTCAGTTTAAATCATAACAACAGCAATAATGTACCTTTATTTTAGTAAAAACAACAAGGGTTATGTGATAGAGGAGAGAGAGAGAGAGAGAGAGATAAAGAAAACAAAGTAAAGAGAGAGAGAAGAGGGGGTTATAGCTACCAACAGATGAGAGGGGGTCGCTGAGGTCTTTTTCTGTGGGAGATCTCACCAAAATTAACTTAGTCTTATGTAATTCTTCCCCAAAGTTACCTTGTTTCCAATGTGCTAATAAGCACCCCAAAGGAGAAGTACCCAGTATGGGAGCATTGCAGCCCAGAACCCTGCTCCATGTCACAACTACAATACACCAAATGCCGAACCTGCGACGCTTTCGCACTCGTCTGACAGACGGCGCCTGGGCAATACCAACAGGAATTCCTTTAGCCCAACCACGCGCAGCTTTCGCTGTGTCTAACTGGCAGGCACCCAAACCAAAGTAAAGCACCTTACCTTTCTCTCCCGGGGACGTTGTGAGCAGCGGAGACGGTCGCAGCCGGATGGGCTCCCCGAGAATCCCTCGGTGCCGGCTGGAGCGTGATCGGGTCGTGAGCGAGCTCAGCAGCACTCACAGGGTCCCACCTGGGGTGCCAAAATATTAGAGCTCAGGAACACACATAATCACAGAATGATTATATGGAGGTGCTTTATTGAAGAGCTCTGGGTGTCAGGGGTACACATACCCAAATCTGACCTGACTTGGTTTTGAGTTGAACATGTTTTTACACTCCATCCTTATATAACTTACATATTAATTATAAAACTTATATTGTTCTATTGTACGTCTTGTTTTTATCCAAGCATGGATTTCTCGTGATCTCCCCCAGCTTCCTAACATTGTTCCTCATGTTCTTTAAACAATAATTATATCTAATCATATTTAACAATTGTATCATTTATCATCTACTGATTACACAGGTGCAGATTGAACTGATCTTTAGCGAGCACAAGGTCTAACATTTCCCAGGGCCTACTTTTCCCAGGGCTTGGCAAACTTAACTTTCTTGCTAAGTCTCCAAATTTTCTAAGATTTTAGAACCTTTTACTATCACCCCCATCGTGTCCATCTCGCTGGTGCCCTGGAGCTCCCAGCCCGGCCCCGGCCGCCTGCTCTGCTCCCTGATGGATTTCTCCCCTGCCCACATCCAGCTGAGCTGCTCCCAGGGCCAGCAGCAGCTCTCGGGCCACGTGCTGGCCACTGCCGTGCTCCCCAGCGGGGACTGGAGCCAGCAGCTCCTGGTGCTGCTGGAAACCGCCCCCGGCAATGCGGGCTCAGCTCCAGCTGCCAGGTGGAGCACGTCAGCCTGGAGCACCCCCTGAGCCGGCACTGGGGCACGGCCCGGCCCCCACAGCGCCGGGGGCAGCGGGGGAGGCACTGGGGGGGCCCGAAGGGAGATTGGGGTGTGCTGGGAGGAACTGGGGGGGAGTTTGAGATAGACTGGTTTAAACTGGGGAAGGGATTGAGGTGCTTAGGATGGCTGGGAAGGGAATTAAAGGATGTTGGGGAGGGTAGGATGGGGTTCTGGGGGTCCTGATGGACACTGGGAGGGAGTTTGGGGGTGCTGGGTGTCACTGGGAGGGATTTGAGTGAGCCTGGAGGAGCTGGAAGGAGATTGGAGATTGGAAAGCAGGGATTGGGATGAGGTTGGTTGTGCTGGGAAGAGACTGGGAGGGGACTTCATGAGTCCTGGTGGGGCTGGGAAGGGACTGGGAGAGAGTTTGGGGGTCCAGGGGCAGTGGGGAGAAATTGGGAGGGGGCTGTGGGATCCTGAGAGGAACAGGAGGGGCTCTGGTGGGTCCTGGGGAGGCTGGGAAGAGACTGGGAGTGATTTACCAAAATAGCAATATTGATCCAGTATCAACATCAATCTGTTAATGGACAAAAAACCTCTCCAACAGTTTAAAGTTACAAAGTGGATGTTTAATCACAGCACTGGGCGAGCGAGGGAGTCACCCCTTAATACACACTGCAAGTTGACAAAAGATTCCAGTGTCTATTTATTTACAAAAGTCTTAAATATCCAAAATACTAATACATATGTATAATGTTAACACCTCCCATGCTCCGCTTTGGATTAAAATGCACGGTAATGAGTTTAAAATGTCATTACACCTGCGTGGTTGGCTCCCTAATTTGAGGAGGGGGTCATTTTGGCGAGGAGTCATCAAGAGATGAAGAAAAACTGCTCTTCCTCACTCTCACTTTTCTACCTTTACAATGGTTGACATTACAAATGACATTTGGTACAACTCCAGTTTCCTCCCTTGTGACTTTGAAATGGGTTTCCAGATGTAAGGTCTGTGATCTTCCTGAACCCGTTGATCAGTTTCTCTTTTCTCATTATAAGCACAGCTGAACAAACATACAATGAAAAGTAATTTTTTACCTATGACCGAGATTCATTATCTCAAATCCTGCTTCTCAATTATTAATTCTAACTACTTCCAGCAAGGCCTATCTCTAGCTAAGATCTCCAATTTTTCTAAAATTCTTAATTGCGTAAAATTAGTGACTCCCAAGGAGGTTTCAGAGGGTCCTGGGTGGGCTGGGGGAGACTGGGAGGGTCCTTGGAGGAGCTTGGGGGTTCTGTGAGAGGTTTTGGAGGTCCTGACCTTTGCAGATTCCCCAGGGATGCCATGAAACGCCACCCACAGCAAGATACCGAGGGGATCGGGGGCTCCATGTTGGGCTTCGTCTTCCTGGCACTGGGACTCGGCTTCTGCCTGTGCAGGAAGGTGAGGGGGAAACCCGGGGGTCGTTTCCTCCCCCCCCACAGAGCGTGTGTGCTCCCCTTGGGCCCCCCAAGCCTGGTGTCACCCCCTTTTCTCTGCCCACACAGCTCCTGAGTCAAAAGGTTCTCGAGGATTGAAAGTCAACAATTCCCACTGCCATTTTGTATCCTGTTGGATTTTCACTCCCCTGCTTTTATCCAGGTGCCCACAGGGAGCCAGGAAGATGTGGAGCCTCCCAGCCAGGTGTCTTCCCAACACGGATCACCAGGACCACGGATCACCAGGGCTCTGCCCAACGGGGGTCACTGGGGATCATCCAACGCCGATCCTCCCATGGGGGATGGAGCTGGAGCAGCGCACAAAGCTCTTCCCGCACTCAGGGCACTCACAGGGCTTCCCTTACTGGTGCCTCCGTTGGTGTTGGGTCAAGTGAGAGCTCTGTGAGAAGCTCTTCCCACACTGGGGACACTCGTAGGGCCTCTCCCCACTGTGGATGCACTGGTGGGCAGTGAGGGTGGAGTTGTGCTTGAAGCCCTTCCCGCAGTCGGGGCAGCGGAAGGGCCTCTCGTCTGTGTGAATCCGCTCGTGTAGGAGGACATGGGAGCTGGTCCTAAACCTCTTCCCACACTCGGGACACTCGTAGGGCCTCTCCCCAGTGTGGATGCGCCGGTGTGTTCTCAGGTAGGAGCTCCACCCAAAGCTCTTCCCACATTCCAAGCAGGTGTAGGGCCGTTCCCCTGTGTGGATCACCTGGTGTCTCATCAGGTAAGAGATATCTCTGAAGCTCTTCCCTCATTCCCCACACTCGTAGGGCTTTTCCCCAGTGTGGATCCTCTGGTGCCGGAGCAGATTAGATCTCTTTCTGAAGCCCTTCCCACATTCCAAGCACTTGTGGGGCTTCTCCCCCTGCTCTGAGCTCCGGCTGGATCTCTGGCCGTGTTCCTGGCACTTGGGGGATCTTTCCTCCTCGCAGCTCCCTGGGCTGGGTTTGCAGCCCCTCCTCATGGGGGATCTCTGGGGCTTTTTCTCCTCTTCCATCTGGACACAGTTTGGAAAGGAAAATTCCCGGTTAGGAGGAAAAAAACAAGAGGCGAGCGCCTTGGACTGGGGTTTCCTCCTTGTCCAAGTTCTTCTCAGGAAGTCATTGGGGATTTTGTGTCTGTAAGAATCTCCAAAACACCAAGTTTCAGCCCAAATATCCTCCACATAACAAAACACTGATCAAAAACTACCCAAACACCAAATTCAGGCAAAACCTCCTCCAGAACAGAAAGATTCAGCCCCTGCAAAAAGACAAAGCACCAACATTTAGCCAAATAAAACTCAGAAACACCAAGATTCAGCACAGTGAAAATCATGGATCCTCCTCTGCAGTCTCCTGCTGACTGTGGGCAGGGCAACGCTCCTGGGACTGCACACACAGGGAGGGAGGAACCTTGTGCTTCTTCCACGTCCTGCTCTGAACCTTGTGTTTCTTCCACGTCCTGCTCTTCCTCCTCATGTGTCCCAACTCATCCTCACACTCCTCCTCCTTCTTCTGCACAACCCCAGGTACATATTTTGACCATTTTGTTCTTACTCTGCTTCTCCTCCCCTTCTCCTCCTGCCCCCAGGCCCAGCACCCACTGCCGCCTCCCTCTTCCCCCCCAGTCCCACAGCATCCCACCGCAGGGGCACGGATGGAGCTGGGCCAGCTCGGCCTGGGGCAGCGCTGGGCTCTCGGCCGCTTCCGCCCGCACTCGCTCCCCACTGCAGCCGCTCCCGCCACCACAGCGCGGGGGGGCCCGGCCTTGGCGCTCCCCCCTCCCACCTCCCCAAATTCCCCTCAAGGGGGGCGCCAAGGCCCGGGGGGGAGAGGCGCAGCTGGGCTCCAGCTGGGACCATTGAGGGGAGAAAATGGAATGTCAGAAGGGCATCCTGGACAAAGAGATGATGACCCCAAAATATCCAGGAAGGGTCCCTTGGGAGCATGTTGAGGTAATCTGCACATTCTCCCAGAGCTAACTAAGGACATGGACACCCAGGGGGGCAATAAGGGAAGTCCAGAAAGGATTTAGACAACAGGGGATGGATGGTGTTGGTGTGCTGGGAAGGGATTGGCTGAAGGGGAGTGTGCAGGAATGTGCTTTAAGTCAGAAGCAGCAGGAGCAATCCATGGGGTAAGAAAAAGGATGATAGAAAAGAAGAGGAAATAAAAAATACTGAGGATTGGGATGTGTTTCATATAAGATGTCTTATCCTCAGAATTTGCCAGCTGACTCAGATCCTTTGTATCCCAGGTTTCCAGGACAGGAAAAGAAGGAGGTGAGGATTTCAGGGGGTTTCTCTGAGCTGGGAGCGGCAGGAGCGGGCGCAGAGCTGCGGCACCGGGAGCACGGGCTGGGGGCCTGTGGGGAGCTGTGGGGCCGGGCCGGGGCTGTGGGGCAGCCGGGGCTCAGCGCCGGGCGCTGCCTGACCCCAGCACCCCCCGGGCAGGGCCGGCAGTGGCCCCCGGCCCCCAGGAGGCTGCGGGACGCCCCGGCCGCTGCCCGGCCCCGTGGAGCTGCCGGCCCTGCCCGCCGGGGGGGCCGCCTTTGGACACTGCGGCAGGACAGGGACCGGCTCTGGGATACGGGCTGGGGAGGGGAGCCTCAGCACAGCCAGCACCAGGAAGGAACAGCTCAGAAATGGGGATTAGACCTGCAAGGATCCAGATCATCTTTTAAGCATTTTGTGCTGGGTCTCTGGAGAAAAGAAGGATTTTGCAGAAAGCTCAGCAGCTGCCACACGATGAGCACCCACAGGCACTGAGGGGGGCTGCAGCAGGGCCACAAGAAGCCCCTGCAGCACTTGCTCCCAAAGGCTCAGCAGCTGAATGCAGCAAGGGATGAGCAAAAGGCCAAGCTGAAGGCAAAGGCCATGGCACAGTTCCTACAGCCCCTGAGGGATCAAGCCCAGGGCCCAAGGGGGCCCCAGCACCCAGGGGACACCCTCGGCCACAAGCACCTGGCACAGGCATTGCCCTCCTGGCCAGGGGACAGCCCACCCAAACAGCCCCTGGCAAGGAATCAGCCTTCCAGCTGCAGGGCACAAGGACACTGCAAGCACAGACAGGAGCACCCTCAGCACCAGCAAGTCCAGCCCTTGATGGACACGGATTCTTAGCGGTCTCACAGCTCCCATTCCACCAGGGACCCACCACACTGCAGCCCTTGGGAACATCCAGGGTGGCTCTGGATCCAGAGGAGACCTTTCCTGATGGACACAGGGGCCTCTCCATCCACTCAGAATCTTACACCTAAAGGTGCTAGGGAATATTATAATTATTAAAACACTAAGTGGGAAAGATGAGCAGGTGTGTTTTATTCAGCCACTATTAGCAGATGTGGGGGATGGGTTTGAAATGCAGGAATTTTTATTTGCTCACAATTGTGATTGTAATTTACTGTGAAGGGATTTTATGGCTAAATTGGGAATGCAAATTAATGTTGCAAAAGGTGGTACAGAGGGTGGTTCTGTTGTACCTCTGTGTCAGATGTCTGGCAGAGCCACGGCTGAAGTGAACCCACAAGTGTGGGCAGCCCCAGGGAAATTGGCAAAATTAGATATGGAGCCTCTCCAAATTTCCCTGAAGCAGCCAGGACAAGAGGTGTCGAAAAGCAATCCCCTGTTCCAAGGGAGGGAAGGAAGGGCTCACAGCCTGTCTGGGAGTCCTGCTCAAGGCACGGCTTGGGGAACCAGGGATGGCTCCCTAGAATGCTCCTATCCTGCCAAACAAGAAATCCAATGGAATCCACACAATGCTGCAGGACCCAAGAAGAAGAAATGAGATGATGAAACCGAGGCACCCCACACTCTCAGATCCTTACACCATCCTGAACCAGGGGCCCTCCTCACACTGCTGCCATTCAGAACTTGATGCAAAAGATGCTTTCTGGGGATCTGCCCACTTCCACAGGATGCAAACACAATTCTGCCATGGGCTGGCAACAAGAGGTAGAAGGGAAAATGCTCAAGACATGGACGGTCCTTCTGCAGGGATGCATGGAAGCACCGGCCTGATTGGGGCAAGCCTTGCAGGAAATATCAAAGGAATTGACCTCACCCCCAGGGACTGGCTTAATGCAGGATGTGGATGACTTGATCCAGTCAGGAGGACAAGGAGAAGAGGCAGAGGAAGCCTCTGTGAAATGGCTTCATTTTCAGGCAAAAAAACAGCTTTGAGTGTCTGAAAAAAAAAGGAAGAGCAAATGGTAGAGAAAATGATTAAATATTTGAGACCTGTTTTGACTGAAGGCTTGTGGTGTATTGATTCAGAGAGGGTTCGGGGAATCTCAGAAATAATGTTTCCCAGGACTAAAATGGAGCTGCAGCAATTCTTAGGATTAATAGGGAATTGTAGGAGCTGGATTGAGGATTCTCTTTTCCACCCAGAATATTGCGTGAATTTTTTAGCCCCAGATAGCCTCAATGTTATGAGGTGGAAATAAGAAAGAGAACAAAACTGAACAAAATGAAAAAAATAAAATGAGTGATGCCCCAGCCATGGCTCTTGCAGACTCAGAAATCTGAACTGGAAGGGAATATTAAACAGGCCACCCCTGAGCCTGCACTGAAGGCAACGCAGCAGCAGCCAGGGCTCCCCAGCGGGGGAAGCCCCTGGGCCTGCCCACAGATCCTCTGCTCAAATCCTCGGCCTGGCCACCCTCCTTTGCCATCTCCAGCCACTGCGGGACAATCCTTGCTCTCACTCTTGCAGCTTCAGCCCTTTCTGTGCCTGCCCTCGCCACAGCTGCTGGGGAAGGCACCGGGACAATTCCACTCTGCCTCTCAATTCCACTCACACTCTGCCCTGCCTGGGATTAGCTGCTGCCAAAATAGACCAACTTTAAAATGGCTTCAAATCTTATTTCTCTAAAAGTACTTGGTTTGCCTTTGCTTTGGGGAAAGGAATTTTAATGTTTCTTTTCCACCACTCAGCAGAGATGAAATTAACATCTCAACAGACTGGGAATAGCCCAAAAGATTCTCCCCCAGATAACGACCATCAACAAAACATCAACACCCAGCAGCAAACATCAACCAACATCCACCCCAGACACTGCCCCAGGCACAGCTGGAGACACCTGCTCTGGAAAAGGCTGAGCAGGAAATCCAGGAGTGCCCACCTAATTCACATCACAGGCACAGAAATCCGGCTGCAAAAGGAAACCAAATCCTAACAACTCCACACCTTCAAACCAATGAACATTAAACCAAGGGATTTCTATTGGGTCAGACTGTATAAATTTAGAAAAATCTAGTCAAACTCATGTGTCATGGAATGATTCTCTCTGCACACCCAGCCTAAGTGTGCAAGAAATTATTCCTGTTGCACATCCTGGCCAGAATCAAGTAACACCTTATTTCTCTAAAGACATTGTGCAAAGTATTTGCTTTTCACAGTTTCAGTAAAGATTACACCGTTAGAATAAATTTTCATAATAATTTTAGTACTATATTGTCGGTTCTGTTTGGGCCAGTGGTGTGAGAATCACGTTTTAGTAGTAGGAGAAGGTAAAGAAAACACTTGATTGCTTTCTCATTTTTGTTTTATATTTGTACGTGACTCTTAGTGATGACAAAATGATGGTATGAGTTTTTCAATGTTCACGTTTAAGCTGCACTTTGAAAACTAGAAGAGCTTTAAAGTTGGCGGTTTAACACATAAATAGTTAAGAAAATATTGTTTTTAAAAAAAAATAGCAGATTCTGTGGGGTGGCCACATGTGAGTCATGGGATGTCTGCCCTGGAAGAGAAGCTTTGTTCCAGGCAGTCAGGAGAGGAGCTTTAGAAATGCAAATTAACACTGATGGGACAAAGCCTGCACAGCGGCCCAGGGGCTTCCTGCCTGCAGGAGGAATTGGAATGATTCCCTCTGCCCCACAGCCCAAGCTCTGCCTGCTTGCACAGATGGAATTTGCACAGCTAAAGGCACAGCCCATTGTGAGGATATCTGACTCTGCAGCACAAATTGGTTAAGCTGCAAAGGAAAACAGAAAATGGAGAATGTTGTGAAAACTTCACTAAAACAAGTTGGGGGGAATCATCCCTGTCCCCACTCCAACATGTGCTGTCTCTGTCTATGTTATATAGGGTGTATCATAAATAAACCCATTGGGCTTTATTTGCCACCACAAGTTCAGAGAAATCAGTTGGGAATTCCAAGAATGTGATGATTTAATGAGAGAAAAGCTGACAATTGATGCAGCCCTGGCTGGAGTGAAACAGAAATTAAAAATTAGGAAATAAACACAAAGAAATGCTTGACTAAAAGGGGAGTTGGACAAAAACCATACCCTGACACACTGATCCACAAGAACAAGAAAAGAGTCAGACTGCAAGATAAGATAAGGAGCCAAAATACACAAACAAGTTGCAAAGACAAAGGCACCACAAGATAAAGGAGATTCTTCAGACCCTAAGCCAGAAAGAACAGATTTAAAGTTCCAAAAGGCGGCCAGAGGAATGAAAGAGGCATGGAGTTAATTGTAATATGAAGTGAGGACAAGCAGAGTTAAAAAATGAATGTGTTTTAGGCATATCTTGTAAACCTAGTCTGAAAAAGATAAAAAGAGAAAACCAAATCAAAAAGGTGTGCATGCTTTTCGGAGGAGATATCCCCCATGCATCTCAGCGCTGAATAAATTCATACCTACTCTTATAACTACTCTGCGAGTTATAGAGCTCTTTTTATTTCGCATATCAGGAGGGAGCACCCAAAAATGGGGAAAAGACGAACGATCACCAGAACAAATCCTGCAACACCATGGACCAGACCCTGGGAACCCTGATGAATTCATATCAGGTACCAAAGAATCAGTTTCTCATTTCAATAGCATAATTAGATAACAGGATGTCATTGAAATAATAACCAACCACACAGCTCCAGCTCCTGACCTTCCTCCCAACCAATCCACCCACATGAGGAACACAACATTTCACCATGGGATAGGATCACATTATCTTTTAGCAGAAAATCGAGGCAGAGTTTGTGGAAAAGTTAAGTAACTCAAACTACTCTTGGCAGATAGATGGCAATGGAAAAGTAGTAAAACAGATAAAAAAAGGAAACAGCAAAGCAGCTCATGTACTTGTCCAAACGTGGAAAGGATGGGAATGGGACACGGATTTGTGCTTCCATCACAGACCATGGGTTAAACAAATGCTGTTTCTCCTCTCATGTGCTACAGCAACTCTCATCTTTTTACCATGCACCACACCTTGCTGAGTGCAGCTCATTCAGCAGCTGAGCAAGGGGATGCAGGTGGCAGCCAGGCCTCCTGAGCCACAAACGGCTACAAAAGGACAGAGAATGAGGGCACTGAGAGCAATCCCAAAACCAAAGAACACCCAGGAAGAAAAAACACAGGCAATGAGTGAATCTGCTTGGAGATAGTTCCAGGGACTTGCACATAAGGAAACACTGGGAGAAACCACCAGTTTCAAAAAATATTACTAATTGACTAGGAATGCTGCTCAGACCAAGTCCTGCTACATTCCTGAACTTCCAGAAGAACAAACACTTCACAGAGCCAGGAATATCGGGTGTTATACAAAAAGGACATGCAGCAGGCGGATCGGGAAGGCTGAACCTTCCAAGCACCTCCGGCAGTGTTGGGCAAAGGGACAGGGACATGCGGCCGGGAAAATCAGGACAAAAACGAGGCCGCGTCCTCCAACAAGTGGAGAGAGCGCATGGCAAATGCCCCATGGCCTCTCCCTTTGGGCAGCAATAAAGTCACTTGCACACCACTCCTCTGGCTCCTTGGGCCACACAAACCTCTGGCGCCGGGAATTTTCCCGCCCAGCCCCGGGCACAGCGCAGCCACCTCCGGCCTCCCGACACGAAGCGGGACGAGCCAGCGCTGCTCCGCCACCGCCTCCTGCCGAGGCCCCAGCGGCAAGGAGACCGCGGGCAGCCGCTCCCGCAGCGCCCTCAGCCCAGGGCCAACACGGGCCGGCCACGGCACAAGCCACCCGCCACAGCCCCCTGCCGCCCCCTCCCGGGCCCGCAGCGAGCCCCGAGCCCCCGCAGAACCGAGCGCGGCTCCCACCTGCGATGGCCGGGGCCGCCTCCGAGCTCCGCCGCCGCCTCACCGGGCTCCGGCCGCTGCTGCCGCCGCTGCCGGGCCCGCACAGACGCTCCGGCAATGGCGGCTCTCCTGCCCCACGGCCGCCCTGGGGGCGCCAGCGGGGCCGGGCTTGTCCCCGCTCTGCCCAATCAGCGCGCGCCAGAGCCACGAGTGACGGCAGAAGCAGCCAATCGCAGCCAGCGGCGGGCTCTGCACACGGCACAGCCCCGCCCCGCGCTCTCAGGGCCCGCCCCGGGCTGCGTGAGGGGAAAGGCGGGGATGAGGAACAGCCCTGGAACGGGCCCGGCCCGAGCCGCCATTGAGCTCCCAACACAAAGTTCTCCGCAGCTCCCGGCCCGCCTTGCCCAGCCCTGGCTGCTGGGTGGCTCAGGCTCGGCGGGAAGCCCTGGAGCCTCACTTCTCCCACGGCTAATTAGGAGCATCAGTGCATCGCTTTGATTTTTCCCAAAAAAGGGAAACCCCCCCCCCCCCAAAAACCCCTTTGGCTGAGTGGAGGAGAGGAGAGGAGAAATTTCTTGCACAAAACTCCCAAAAATACCAAAACCAAAGCGAAGTGAGCTGGGACCCCCCAGCAGCGCCTCTCTGCCGTCCCAGCTGAAGCCCTCGCTGGCTGCTCCAGGCTGGATCCAGCACTGGGAGCACTGGGAAGGGGCCCCGGCTCGGGGCGCAGCCCCCGGGGCAGCCCCACGGCCCCCACGGCAGCTCCAAGGCTCCGCCAGCCGGGATGGAACGTGGGACGGGGAGCAGGGGAAGGGACAGGGCTACCGGCACCGAGGGAACACGAGGGACACCAGGGGCAGTTCACAAGCATTTAATGCAAAAGATAAAATCATAAGGGAGACAAAAGCAACAGCAGCTGTGGCACCATAGCACAGAGCCACACAAGGACATGTCCCACTGCAGTGGGGTGATGCTGGCCCGAGTCCAGGCACCCACCACAGCTGCTCTCTCACTGCCCTCCACAGCCACACAGGGAGAGAAAATTTAACCAAGGGTTCATGAGTTAAGGACCCGGGAGCGTTTCCTCATCAAACACAGGCACGGGCAAAACAGGAGATATAAATTGCATTTATTGCCAATAAGCTCAGAGCAGGAGAATAAGAAGACCCTTAAAAGCACCTTCCTTCCACCCCTCCCTCCTTCCAGCTCTGCATCCTAACCTGGCAGTGCAGGGATACAGGGAATGGAACCATGGTCAGTTCATCTCCCTGGCTTTTCCTGCTGACCAGGCACAGGAGTTGTTCCCCTGATGCGCTCTGGGGTCTCTCCTACCAGAGAGGTCTCCAGGAACTTCTCCCACCTGAGTCCATTCCATGGGGAGCAGCCCCCTCACAGTGCTGCAGCGTGGGTCACTCTGCCACAGGGTCAGACCTTCCAGGACAGGCGGCTCCAGCAGGGTCCCCTCTGTCCACAGGTGTCCCCCAGGGTCACAGCCTCATCTCAGGCATTCCCCTGCTCAGGCATGGGCTTCTCCAGGGGCTGCAGGTGTATCTCTGCATTCTGGTGAATCTTCAGGGGCTATCAATCTGCAATTCCCATTGTTGGTCTGTGTTCTGATGGATGTTCCTGCCCCTGTGTTCATCCAGGTGCCCACAGGGAGCCAGGATGATCTGTTTGGTCAAGGTTTGTTGTAGTTGATAGCTTGAAATGTATCTTTTCCCATCTTTTAGTTGTGATTCCCCCCCCCCCCCCCCCCCCCCCCCCCCCCCCCCAGCTTCTCTTTTTCCTAATTGTTTACCTGGCGTCAAGTTACCATGGTTACTGAAGTTTCTCTCCTCAGCCCCACGGTGAGAGGCCGGATAGAGTAAAGAGAGGACCCTGCTGGCATTTCCAGCTGCTTGAAGTTTCTTTAGCCCAGGAAAGCACGGGGTTGGGAGAAGAGAGGCCCTTCTTTCCAACACGGAAGTTCCTAACTTTGTTTTTCCTGTCCCAGAATGCCTCTGACCTATGGAAGCTGAGAGGGCATGCTTACCTTCCCTTCCCTTTCTTTGCCCCCTGTGTTGCCAGGAAACCAAGCCTCCCCCCTCTCTCCCCCTCTGTCCCTCTGTGGAGAATACTCCTACACCCTTGTGGGCATTTGAAGAAGCTAGTGTCTGTTATTTCTTATCTTGGTGCGTGTAAACCTTGACTTGTAGAAAGTTTGTAAGATGTACTAACTGAGAAAAATAATTGGTTCTTTCTCTGATGTTCCCTCCCTCTGAGAAACCCTGTTAAAAGAGACCCCCCAGACCCCAAATCCTTTGTCTCTCGTCCTTTGGATTCCCCTTCACAGAAATAAACTGTGGAATGCAAAACAGAGAGAGAATCTCCCCCTGATTTCTTTACTCACTCTATAGACTTGGATTCTTGAAGAAAATCAGTGAACCCCACAAACATATGCTGGCTTGAAACTCGAGTGAAGAGAAACCTCATCACTGAACTAGCTGGGCCACACTCAAGAAGATCGAGTCACTCTCTGTCTTTTTTGGATCTGATTTGCTGTTCTCAGCTTTGCCTTGAACCTTTTGCCTGGAACCTGTCTGCACTGCACTCCTGGGCTGTCACAGCAAAGATGCTGCTGGCAGAATTCTAAACTGTCCTTTCTTGTGTAATATATTCCGGCTATTGATTTTTTCCCTTTTTTCCCTGTGTCTCCTTTTGGTTATTTTCGTTTTCTTGTTGTTTCTCAGTGTCTGCAGGGCCTGGATTTCCTCCATTCCATCCGGGTGATCCACAGAGAACTGAAGAGCTCCAGCATCCTTCTGGGAATGGACGGCTCTGTCAAGCTGGGTGGGTGTTCCTGGCCAGGCACGGCGCTCCCGGGGTGCGGCTGTGGGGCTGCTTCCCAGTGAGGGCCAGAGCCCCACAAGTGCTGCTGGTGGCACTGCCCGGCCCCTGCTGCCAGCTGAGAGCGGCTGCCCCGTGCAGAGAGCTCAGGAGAGGAGCAGGGTGTCAGGAGTGCCTTTGCTCTGGGTATGGCCCTCCCAGAGGGGCAGGAGTTGCAATCTAAAGCTTCAAAGGAAATCAGTAAAAGCCAAGCATGAAAGCTGAGGGCTTCTTTAAGGGTCCAGTTCCATCTTTCCTTGCCTCCAGCCCTGAGGACTTTTCTAGCTGGATTCAGCACTGCATTCTCAGACTGAGAGTGGGGAATCTTTGTGCTTGGTTTCCTCATTGCAGCTGCCTTTGACAGTGCTTGTTTCTGTCCTCAGCTGATTTTGGCCTCTGCGCTCAGCTCAGCCCTGAGCAGGAGCAGTGCAGCTCCATGGTGGGCACTGCTCACTGGATGGCCCCAGAAGTTGTGACCAGTTCTCCTTACGGCCCCAAGGTGGACATCTGGTCCTTTGGCATTGTGACCATCGAGATGGTGGAAGGAGAACCTCCTTACTTCCAGCAAACGGGGGCCATGGTAAGAGGCAAATTCTCCAGGCTTTGCAGAGGCCTGTGAGCACAGGGTGACCCTGCACTGGGAGGAGCAGCTGGAGGTTTCTGCACATCGCAAAGGGAATTCCCACAGCACCTGAGCCTGAACACAGACAAATATTCTGCAGTCTCCAGCAACAATTTCCTTTGGGATTTAAGTTGTTGCAGCTCTTGTGAGGATGACCCAAATACATGAAGCAAGTGCATCAGCTCTAATGTTGTCTTGTAGAAAACCCCAAACCGACCCCAACACCCACACCCAAACCCAACAAGTTTTCTGAAGGAGTTTCTAAAAGAGGTTTTGTGAGATGAACTCCCCCCTGGCTCTTCTCACTGGGAAACTTGTCTAAAACATGAAGATGACTGTTTAACATCCCCACAGTCTAACATATTTCTTTCCTAGTCCAAGCTACTTTCTCTGTGTCACCAAGCCTGAGCTTTCAGCCACACAAACCTGCTGTTCCTTGCCTGGCAGTTTCTGGCATGGGGCATCAGGAATGCTTTTACTTGAGTGTCAGTGGCACTGCAGAGATGCATTTGATGTAAGAATCCCTTGAAATAACACAGGCAGATCACACTGACTCTTGAAAATGGCCTGTAAACTGGTGTCCGTATTTGGAGAAGCAAAATGGGCTATTTCTGATGGAGGTTCCTACTGACAAAGTCAGCCAATGCAATCGGCTCTGAAGGCAAGATCATTTGGATGTTGCAATGGCTGTGGCTGCACCAGGGTTTGGGTTTTTTGGCTGGCCCAGAAGAATGAGCTGTGAGCAGCAGCATCTCTGCCAGGGAGGAAAGTGCCCGGGGAGCTGGGGCAGAGCAAGCGGGCTGGATGTGAGCACTTGTGGGTGTGGAGGAAGCTGTCAGAGCGCTGTGTTTGCTTTTCCTGCAGGCTCGCGCTCTGATCCGGCAGAACGGGACCCCGCAGCTGCAGGAGCCCAGGCGCCTGTCGGCTCTGCTGCGGGACTTCCTCGAGTGCAGCCTGGAGCCGGACGAGGAGCGGCGCTACTCTGCCCAGGAGCTGCTGCAGGTGAATGCCAAGCGGCTGCTGGGGAAACGGCAGCGCCAGGGAGGGCTTTTCTTGTGGGGCCCCCCTCCCATCATCTCCAGTCCCGCTGCTTTTCACACGCAAAGCAAGCAGAATCCTCGCCTGCTGTGGCTTGGCAGGCTCCTGTCGAGCTCATCTGGACCTGGTGCCCCGCCACGAGCGGGGACATCTTCAAGCACATCAGGTGGCTCAGAGCCCTGCCTGACCTGAGCCTGGATGTTTCCAGGGAGGAGGCACCTCCCACATCTCTGGGCTCCCTCTGTCAGTGTTTCCCCACTCTCTTGCTACAACAATTCTTCTTTAGATCTAATCTGAGCCTGCTTCCCTCTCTTGACTTTCAAACCATTCCCCTTTGTCCTGTTGCAACAGAGCCTGTGAGGAAGTTGACTCTGGAAAGTAACAGTTCATTTCTTTCTTTTTTATCCCTTGGGCAGCACCCATTTTTGTCATCAGCCAAGCCTCTCTCCAGCCTGACCCCTCTGATCACTGCAGCAAAGCAACTGAGGGAGCAGCAGAGGAGGACATGAAGCACAGGAGGCCAGCTTTTCGTTATAGTAGTTAGGAAAAGTAGTTAGTTATGGTAGTTAGCACTGTGAGTTAGTTAGGGTAGTTAGGACAGCCTGTTTGTTATGGCAGTTATTTGAATAAAATCTCTGTTAAAGCTCAAGTCCCTTGAGGTGTCCTGTCCTTCTCCCGCTGTGACTCAGCTGCCCGGAGCACTGCGAGGGGAGAGCGGGCCCAGCCTCGCCCAGAGCTGAGCCCCAGCAGAGCCTGGCAGAGCCCAGAGCAGCCTCGGCATCTGCAGAGTCAGCCTGGAAGGAGGCGCTTGGAGCCTTCTGGGCTGCAGCCGGCTCTTGCTTACAAACTGTGTGCGCTGGAAAATGCCTCTGCTTCTGCGGGAGGGCAGAAGGGGCCCGGGGAAGGCCCAAGTGCTCCATGCAAGGGAAAAACCTGCCCTGTGTTTGTGATAAATAACTATGTTGTTGTTGACCTTCGCTATTATGTGTTGGCTTTTGCCAATTATTATAATCACTACGATTTTGATATAGCACAGTTTGTAATCACTTTTACCTGCTTTTGATATAGTAGTGTTATAAATGACTTTCAAATTTCCAAACAATCAAATTTAATTAATTGATAATATAGTTTAATAAATTGGATACAAAATAATAAAAGAATACAATTTATTAAAAGAATACAATTTAGTATAAAGAGATACAATTTAGTAGATATATTCAGTTATATATATATATATTTATAAATTATATATATGTGAATATAATTGGCCAGTGGTTACAAATGGTTAAGGCATAAGCAAAAACGATCCGGGTATGGGGGGAGCTTCTCGCCCCACCTCACGTACGAAACAAAGCACTTCAAGCTAAACTTATATACTGTATGCTTATACATATTCATTCATGTTTCCCATAAGTTTCCTCCTATTTCCGATTTTTCTGACCATTTATCTTCTAAACTACATTCTGTACCTTAATTTTGACATGTAACATCAGCAAAGGAGTACATCTGCTTTGTAACACTGATTCTTGATCGTTTCTGTTAATAACTTTAATAACAGTTATAATTTAGTAAGCACGAATCAATTCCATTTATTATACTGGGAATGGGGAACCCCTGCACTTCCATTTCTGGGCGAACCCCCCTTCCTGGGCACAGAGACCCCCTTGAATGTTCATTTCAGGGCACCGGGAACCCCTGGTACCCCCTTCCCAAGCCCCCAAAACCCCTGCACCCCCTTATCTGGAACCTGGAATCCCCTGAACCCCCATTCTCGGGAATGGAAACCTCCCAGAACCCCCATTTCTGGGCACCAGGACCCCCCTGAACCTCCATTTTCAGACACTGGGACCCCTTGAACCCCAGAACAGAGGAAGGGACTCCCCTGAACTCCCATTCCGCTGCAGCAGGACCCCCGTGCACCCCTGTATCCAGGACTGGAACCCTCCCAAACCCTCCATCCTCACACCCTGGGACCCCCCTGCAGCCGAGCCAGGGACCTGCCAATATGAGAATGGATCCCCCAAAACCACAGCTCTTCCTTTTAAACAGAAAAGGGGAGATGTTGTGCTGTGTTTTTGTTTCATTTAAAGTTTGAAGCTGTTTGTATAATTGGTTTGTTCTGTTACCCCCCTGCTTTGTTGGTTTAACCCAAAGTGATCTCCTCCCCTGCCCTGCCCATCATTGTATCCCAACCCCTTTTTCCAGCACCTTCCCTATCAATCTTGTCCACCCTGCCCCTTGTTCCCGAATGTTCCCTGTCAATCCTGCCTTATGCCAACCCCCTGCTTGGACGTCCCCTTTGGAAATCCCCTAATCCACAGCACCCCATTGGTCCATGTGTCCTATTCCCCTCCCCAGGATATCCCTCACTGGTTGAAGTTTTGTATCCACCCCTGGTCTCTCCCCATATATAAATTGCTGTACGCTTGTATTCTGTGTCTTTTGTCCCTGGACCCTTGGGCGGTTAAAACTTTCCCTCAAACCCAATATAAAATACCTTCCCCCCATTCTTGCCTCCACACTGTGTCTGACAGCTGTTAATTGCTGTAGAGCATTGCTCTAAGCCACACCTTGGGTCATCCTGCTCCCGAGGTGTGTCCCACTCCCGGCGTGGAGCGGATGAAGAGTTAACCGGGTCGGGCACTGTGTCACACCCAGCTGATCCCAGTGTGTCCCCACTCTCTCCCAGTGTCCTCCAGCATGTCCATCTCGCTGGTGCCCTTGAGCTGGAGCCAGCAGCTCCTGGTGCTGCTGGAAACCGCCCCCGGCAATGCGGGCTCAGCTCCAGCTGCCAGGTGGAGCACGTCAGCCTGGAGCACCCCCTGAGCCGGCACTGGGGCACGGCCCGGCCCCCACAGCGCCGGGGGCAGTGGGGGAGGCACTGGAGGGGCTGGGAGGAGGATTGGGGTGTGCTGGGAGTATGGATGTTAACTATGAGCAAAAGTAGGGAGCACAGTGCCTGTGGAATAGCAGGCCGCATAACTTTCTCAGTCTCGCCTGAGAAAGTGGCCTGGGAAATCATAAGGAGGAATTAAAACAATCCTCAGAGACAGAGAACAGCCCTGCAGGTGCTGTTTGTCAGTTTCTTGTTTTCTTGCAAGAGAAGGTGGAGGGGTGGTGTACCCCACTGACCAATGATGGTGATGTGTTAGTTCACTGACCAGTAAGAGTTTACTTTTCTATACTTTCACGTATCGGTCTATAAAAGAAGATCTTAGGTAATAAACCTTAAGAGCTCTCCTGTTCAACTCACAAGAGAGTCTGTGTCGTTCTTCTTGCTGTTCCCAATAGAGCGACACTGGGAGTAACTGGGAGTTTGAGATAGACTGGTTTAAACTGGGGAAGGGATTGAGGTGCTTAGAATGGCTAAGAAGGGGATTAAAGGTTGTTGGGGAGGGTGGGATGGGGTTCTGGGGGTCCTGGTGGACACTGGGAAGGAGTTTGGGCGTGCTGGGTGTCACTGGGAGGGATTTGAGTGAGACTGGAGGGGCTGGAAGGAGATTGGGGATTGGAAAGCAGGGATTGGGATGTGGTTCATTGTGCTGGGAAGAGACTGAGAGGGTTCCTGATGAGTCCTGGTGGGGCTGGGAAGGGACTGGGAGAGGGTTTGGGGGTCTTGGGTGGGCTTCGAGAGACTGGGAGAGTGCTTGGAAGGGCTTGGGGTGTCCGTGTGAGGTTTTAGGGGGGATCCTGACCCCTGCAGACCCCCCAGAGATGCCACCGGACGCCGCCCACAGCAAGATGCTGATGGGGATCGGGGGCTCAGTTTCTACCTGTGCAAGAAGGTGAGGGGGGCCCTGGGGGTCATATCCTCCCTCTCCTGGAATGTGTGTGCTCCCTCGGGGCCCCCAGCCTGATGTCACCCCCTTTTCTCTGCACAGAGAGCTCCTGAGCCTCTGGTAGTCGCAGCCCCTCCCTGTGGCCTTGCACCCAGCCAGGAGCCCCCGCTCCATCCCTGCAGTGATTCTGGAGGGGTCGTGTGTCCCCCCAGCCCCGCTGTCACTCTGTCCTCACCTGGCTGCTCCCAGTGTTCCCAGTAAAGCTTCCCAGTTCACCCCTGTCCCGTTTATGGGGGGCAGTGGGGAGGGACTCGGGGAGACCCTGTGGGGGGGCTGTGGCAGGGACAGACCCTGCCCCGTGATGGATCAGGACCCCCGTGTGTCCCCCCCATGTGTCACCCTGTTCTGGGGACTCCTTGGGAGACACCAAACTCCAGCATGGCACCCAGCAAACCCTAAAAAGCACTGGGACCCCTGAAGCCACCAGGGAAATTTGGGGAGGGGGCCCATGGGTGGTGCCCAAACCATGCCAAGAGCCCAGCACTGCCCCAGCTCGATCTGCCCTGGTTCCATCCCGGCTGCTCCCGTGGGATGCGAAGGAATTGGAAAAATGGGGATCCAAGGCTGGGTGCTGGGCTCAGGGGAGCAGAAGAGATGGAGGAGGAGGAGGAGGAGGGCAGAGGAAGTAGCGGGAGAAGGGCCAGAGAGGAGAAGGAGGCAGGATGAAGAAGGAGGAGCGAGACTCATCCAAACCCAATATGGAGCTCCCATGCGCCCCTTGTCCTCTGCACTTCCACCCCTGCCTCACTGCCACTCAATCCACCACCCCACCCCTCTGCTTGGTTTTGGGTGTTCCAGGTCCCTCCTGCTCAATCCGGGCCTCCCATCCCCCCTTTCACTCAATTCTGGCAGCTTCTGGCAGCCTTTTCCTGGGCAGAATCCCAGAGTTTGGGAATTTTTGAGGTGCAGTTCTGGAGGAGCGCCGCAGCAGTGTCGATGGCAGGGGTTCCGTGACTACCCTGAAGAAGCCATCCTGAAAAGGACTGTCCAGGGGAACAGGCACGTCCTCTGCCCGGCGAGTGATCTCAGCTCAGCGGCAGCGTGCAGGCGACGCGGAGAGAGAGACTAGAGAGCTGTATGGCATTCCATGGAGAACCAGCCTTTATTGTAGCAGGGCCCTCAGTGAAGGGAGCCAGTGACAGCAGCTGCCTGAACTGGGGAAAAACCAGGGTATTTATAGAGGAGAGGGGCGGGGGAAACTGGGATACATGTATCAGGGTGGATTGATAGGGAGGAAAACCAATGGGGTGTAACAAATTAACATGTTCAACTCAAAGGCCTCTGGGAGTGACACTTTTTCTATTCATGGGAGCAAAGTGTCTCACCTAGGGAGAAGCTCTGCAGGGGAGAGCCAAAATCTCTGAGCTGGCCGGTTCTTTGGGCCCCACAGAGGAAGACAGTGCTGTCTGCTGTGGCCTCTCAGCTGCCCCACACACCCTGGGGGTGCTGGGATTTCCCTCCTGGGCACAAGGACGTTCATTCCCTTCCAGGAGCCCAATGCCCAGCTGGGGCTCCAGGCCAGGGGGTCCTTGAGCAGCTGCCCCAGAACCTCTGCCAGGGGCTCCCAGCGCAGCCGCAGCCGCTCGGCCTGGGCTCCCCAAAGCCCTCAGCAAGCCCCAAGTCCCTGCCAGGAACCCTCAACTCCCTCAAACCCAGCATCCCCCACAGCCCCTGCAAGTTCCCCCCATGACAGCGGCCATGGCCATGTCCCCACATGTCACTGGCCATGGCCCACCATGTCCTCACCCATGGCTGTGTCCCCACCATGTTTCCATCCCTGGCATTGTCCCCCACGTCTCCATCTGTGCCCGTGTCCCCCCATGTCCTCATGAAAGGCCACATCCCTGTCCATGTGTCACCATGTCACTCTCCACGTCCCACAATGTTCTCACCCGTGTCTTGATTCAATGTCTTTATTTCTACCACAAAATTAGATATTTTAAAGGAAAGAAATGATAAGCAAATCAAGGCCAAAACAAAAGGATTTCTTTCTGCTGGCTGAGCATCCCTGTGATTGAGTGGGAGGAAAGAAGATTTTTTGGAGGCGTTTCCACCCCACTGTCTCCAAAACCTTGATCTTTGCCCCACTTCATCACCATTTGGCTGTGGAAGACACCCTTGGGCAATAGGAAATCAAAATTGTGCAATCAGTGAGTCCACCCTTACTGCTGGTTGGTGTTGGGTCAAGTTAGATGTGGTGGAGAAGCTCTTCCCAAACTGGGGACACTCGTAGGGCCTCTCCCCAGTGTGGATGCGCTGGTGGACGGTGAGGTGGGAGTTGTCTTTGAAGCCCTTCCTGCAGTCAGCAGCACAAGGGCCTCTCCTCCGTGTGTGTTTTTTGATGCCTCAGGAGATTTGACCTGGTCTGAAATCCTTTCCCACACTCAGGACACTCGTAGGGCCGTTCCTCACTGTGGCTCTTCTGGTGGCTGATCAGGCTGGATTTCTGGCAGAAGCTCTTGCCACACCCGAAGCACTTGTAGGGCCGTTCCCCAGAGTGGAGCTTCTGGTGCTAGACCAGGACAGAGCTCAGGCTGAAGCTCTTCCCACATTCCCCACACTCGTAGGGCCGTTCCCCTGTGTGCTGCCGCATGTGGGGGATGAGATGGGAGGTGCAGTTGAAGCTCTTGCCACATTCCAAGCACTGGTAGGGCCATTGCCCCGTGTGTACTTGGTGGTGGATGAAGAGGTGGGAGGTGTGGCTGAAGCTCTTCCCACATTCCAAGCACCTGTAGGGCTTCTCCCCGGCGTGAAGCTGCTCATGGACCACCAGGCTGTATCTCTGGATGAAGCACAGGGGGGGTCTTTTCTCCTCAGAGCACCCTGGGATGGGTTTGGAGCCCCTCCCTGTGGGGGATCCCTTTGGCATTTCCTCCCCATTGGATTCCTGCCCCTTGGAGCTGCTCAAAACGGCCTCATCCACGAGGTTCTGCTGCGGGGATTTGTCCTCCCTGGTCTCCCTCTGCAGCTCAGTGCCTGGGGGAGGAAGGACAAGGGGAGGAAGGAGCGAGGAAGGAAGAAGGGAAGAACAAGGAGAAGAAGGAGGGGAGAGAAGGATGAAGGAGAGGAAGGGACAGTAAGAAAAAAGGGAAAAAGAAAGGGATCAAGAAGGAAGAGAAACAAGAAGAGGAAGGAACAAGGGGAGGGAAGGAGGGAAGGAGGGAAGGAGGGAAGGAGGGAAGGAGGGAAGGAGGGAAGGAGGGAAGGAGAGAAGGAGGGAAGGAGGGAAGGAGGGAAGGAGGGAAGGAGGGAAGGAGGGAAGGAGGGAAGGAGGGAAGGAAGGAAGGAAGGAAGGAAGGAAGGAAGGAAGGAAGGAAGGAAGGAAGGAAGGAAGGAAGGAAGGAAGGAAGGAAGGAAGGAAGGAAGGAAAAGGAGGGGATGGGATTTGTCTCCAAGCCACAGGGAAGGCGAAGGAGCTCTGCCCAGTCTGTCCCTGGCAGGAAGGCATCTGCAGCAGGGTTGTCCTTCAGTCGGGGGCCATCCTGGGCTGGGAGATGGAGCAGAAGAGAGGGGGAAAGGGGCAGTGACTTCCACCTCACCTGCCTGGGGGTCCCAGAGCATCTTCCTCTCTGCCTTCTCCTCCTCCTCCATTCGTCTAATGCTTGGGAATGAGAAGTCTGGTTTGGGGAGAAAAACAAGGGGTGACCACCTAGGATTCAGGGTTCCGCCTGCCCAAGTCCATCTCTAGAAGTCATCAGGTATCTTGTGTCCATGAAAACCTCCAAAACATCAGAAAACATCAAAACATCATAGGAAAAAATCCCTCCCTGAGGTTCCCCTTCCCTGGGGTCCCCACTTTGGTGTCCCAGGGCTTCCCCCTGTGCAGGCTCATCCCTTCTCCGGGCTGCCCCTTCTCCAGGCTCCCCTCACTCCTGGCTCTCGGGGTTCCCCCTCTCCAGGCCCCCATTTCAGGCTCCGGGACTCCCGGGGCTCCCCCCTTTTCGCTGCTCCCCTCCCCCTGCCGGTACCGGGCATCTCAGGTCAGCTTTGGAGTCCTGCAAGATCCAGACATCGCTCTGCCCGGCCCGTGCCCAGAAAAAGGAACAGGGGTCCCCAAGGATACTTCGAGTGAGCTCCAAATATCCTTTCCCCCTTCAAACTGAGAGGAATGATGGGTTTGTCTTTACAAACAAGCTGTGGGTCAGTTGATAAGATGTACTATCAGTGAGAGACGACAGAAACAATGGGATGGATTCCAGTAGAAGATCAAAGGGGCACTAACAGAACACTATGAATTCCATAAAAGTTAAGAAGGGATTATGCATGGAGAGGGGGGGGAGAAAGGTATCACCGCCGGTATCAGGCGTTCCGGGAAGCCTGTACCTCTCAAGTACCTCAGCCTATGGGGAAAGAGAGAAGGGACAAGCGGCCGGGAATTAGGATAAAAAGGAGGCTGCGCCCTCCAAAAACTTGAGAGACCCCAGGGGAATGCCCCATGGCCTCTCCCTTTATTCGAATAAAGAAAAAGGACTCCTCTGTCTCCTTTTTGGACATAAACCTCTAGTGTTTGTGGATTAATTTTCCTGACAGTTGGGAATCCAAGTATGTGATGATTTAATGAGAGAAAAGCTGGCAATTGATGCAGCCCTGGCTGGAGTGAAACAGAAATTAAAAAGTAGGAAATAAACACAAAGAAATGCTTGACTAAAAGGGGGGTTTGACAAAAACCATACCCTGACACGCTGATCCACAAGAACAAGAAAAGAGTCAGACTGCAAGGTAAGATAAGGAGCCAGAATACACAAACAAGGTGCAAAGACAAAGGCACCACAAGATAAAGGAGATTCTTCAGACCCTAAGCCGGAAAGAACAGATTTAAAGTTCCAAAAGGTGGCCAGAGGAATGAAAGAGGCATGGAGTTAATCGTAACATGAAGTGAGGACAAGCAGAGTTACAAAAAGAATACGTTTTAGGTGTATCTTGTAAACCTAGTCTGTAAAAGATAAAAAGAGAAAACCAAATCAAAAAGGTGTGCATGCTTTTCGGAGGAGATATCCCCCATGCATCTCAGCGCTGAATAAATTCATACCTACTCTTATAACTACTCTGCGAGTTATAGAGCTCTTTTTATTTCGCATATCAGGAGGGAGCACCCAAAACTGGGGAAAAGACGAACGATCACCAGAACAAATCCTGCAACACCATGGACCTGACCCTGGGAACGCTGATGAATTCATATCAGGTACCAAAGAATCAGTTTATCATTTCAACAGCATAATTAGATAACAGGATGTCATTGAAATAATAACCAACCACACAGCTCCAGCTCCTGACCTTCCTCCCAACCAATCCACCCACATGAGGAACACAACATTTCACCATGGGATGGGATCACATTATCTATTAGCAGAAAATCGAGGCAGAGTTTGTGGAAAAGTTAAGTAACTCAAACTACTCTTGGCAGATAGATGGCAATGGAAAAGCAGTAAAACAGATAACAAAGGAAACAGCAAAGCAGCTCATGTACTTGTCCAAATGTGGAAAGGATGGGAATGGGACACGGTTTTGTGCTTCCCTGGCAGACCATGGGTTAAACAAATGCTGTTTCTCCTCTCATGTGCTACAGCAACTCTCATCTTTTTACCATGCACCACACCTTGCTGAGTGCAGCTCATTCAGCAGCTGAGCAAGGGGATGCAGGTGGCAGCCAGGCCTCCTGAGCCACAAACGGCTACAAAAGGACAGAGAATGAGGGCACTGAGAGCAATCCCAAAACCAAAGACCCAGGAAGAAAAAACACAGGCAATGAGTGAATCTGCTTGGAGATGGGGTCAGGGACTTGTACATAAGGAAGCAGTGGGAGAAATCACCAGTTTCAGAAAATGTTACTAATTGTCAAGGACTGCTGCTCAGACCAAGTCCCAACACATTCCTGAACTTCCAGAAGAACAAACACTTCACAGAGCCAGGAATATCGGGTGTTATACAAAAAGGACATGCAGCAGGCGGATCGGGAAGGCTGAACCTTCCAAGCACCTCCGCCAGTGTTGGGCAAAGGGACAGGGACATGCGGCCGGGAAAATCAGGACAAAAACGAGGCCGCGTCCTCCAACAACTGGAGAGAGCGCATGGCAAATGGCCCATGGCCTCTCCCTTTGGGCAGCAATAAAGTCACTCGCACACCACTCCTCTGGCTCCTTGGGCCACACAAACCTCTGGCGCCGGGAATTTTCCCGCCCAGCCCCGGGCACAGCGCAGCCACCTCCGGCCTCCCGACACGAAGCGGGACGAGCCAGCGCTGCTCCGCCACCGCCTCCTGCCGAGGCCCCAGCGGCAAGGAGACCGCGGGCAGCCGCTCCCGCAGCGCCCTCAGCCCAGGGCCAACACGGGCCGGCCACGGCACAAGCCACCCGCCACAGCCCCCTGCCGCCCCCTCCCGGGCCCGCAGCGAGCCCCGAGCCCCCGCAGAACCGAGCGCGGCTCCCACCTGCGATGGCCGGGGCCGCCTCCGAGCTCCGCCGCTGCCTCACCGGGCTCCGGCCGCTGCTGCCGCCGCTGCCGGGCCCGCACAGACGCTCCGGCAATGGCGGCGCGCCTGCCCCACGGCCGCCCTGGGGGCGCCAGCGGGGCCGGGCTTGTCCCCGCTCTGCCCAATCAGCGCGCGCCAGAGCCACGAGTGACGGCAGAAGCAGCCAATCGCAGCCAGCGGCGGGCTCTGCACACGGCACGGCCTCGCCTGCCTTGGGCTGAGCTCCGCCATTTCTCGGCAGCCTGGGCTGAGGAGCGGCCCCGGCGCTGGGCCCGGCCCGGGCAGGAGGCCAAGGAAGCGCCGCTGCGCTGAAGCGCCGGGAGCTCGGGGTGCCCGGGAGCTGAGGGCGCTGCGAGCTGGGGGTGAGTCCGGGATGGAGCAGGGCTATGCCGGAGCGAGGCCAAAACTCTGTGACTCTGCTTCCTGTCCCGGGCGGGGAGCAGAACACACAAGGAAAGGCTCGGGGGTCTGGATGAGGGTGGGGAGAGTTCAGTCCTTGGTCACGGGCATAGCACACCTGACTTGGGGAAATTAATTGAATTTATTATCCAACATGTCAGAACAAGAAGACGAGAAGCAAAGTAATTCCTACGGAAATCCATCTTCCCCCCAGCTGTCCCTCCTTCCCGGGCTTAATTTTCTGCCCCTCTCCGTCCCCCTCCCCGCCCAGAGGCACAGGGATGGGGGTCACAGTCAGGTCATGTCAGTGCCTCCCCCTGAGGGACAGGAATCCTTGTCCTGCTGCAGCCTGGGGTCCCTGCCAGGGGCCAGAGTCCCTCAGGAGCAGGCTGCTCCAGCGGGGATCGCCAGGGGGATCCCCGAGTCCGGCCAGGAGCCACTTCCATGGCTCTGCAGGGGCTTCCCCCGGGCTCGGGGCCTCTCTCAGGCACCCCCTGCTCCGGCCCGGCCTCATTGCCCCTCTCACCCCCCCATGCAGCGAGTGCCCGGGCAGGGAGATCCACAATTTTCACGGGGCTGAATCTTGGAGTTTCTGACCTTTCTTGGGCTGAATGTTGGTGTTTTGTTTTTTTGTGGGAGCTGAATCTTACTATTTTGGGTGATATCAGAATTTTGGTGTTTTGGAAGTTTTTGATCTCTCTTTGTTAGTGTTCAGGAACACACATAATCACAGACTGATTATGTGCAGGTGCTTTATTGAAGTGTGTGGGAACTAGGGGTATCAGCAACCCAAATCTAGCTCCATCATCTTTATCCAAAGTGCACATATTTCTACAATTTCAGCTGTAGCAGTAATCACTATAACAACCTTATCAATATTGCTTCATTTACTTTGTCCATATTGCTTCATGAGACTTAACTCATCCTTGCACTAACATGTCCGAATCTTATCTCTGGGTGGGTATCTTGGAGACCCCAAGTACCAGTTCCCGTTACCGTAAACATTTCAGCTTGCTAGACCATGCCTAATACCAAGCACTGTTGTGGCCTACCTCTACATGATTTTAAGAAACATTTTCAGAAACATTTAATCCCATAGTAACATATTTCCCCCCATTCCACTTTGCTATAATAAGTGCAAGGCTTTCACTCTATACAGTCCTTTTTCTGAGTTTATACTTGATGTTCATCTTCGAATCCACAGTTGTCGTAAGCGTTGTTACACTCTGGAGGACTTGGAGATGACAAATGCGGATGTGGATCTCTGTCCCGTGTCAGTGCCTTTATTATCTTCTGGTTCCAGGATACTCTTTTCTTTATCTCTCCTTTCAGAACTCCACAGATTAACCAGATTGCTAAGAACACAATCAGTAGGATTATCAGACTCTCAAGAATAGATTTGATCCAGGAGCTCACATTCCATCCCAACCCTTCAAAACTTTTATCTACCCAACTTGTGGTCAGATCTTCCCTCTCTTTCTGTGCTTCCTGTTCTATTTGTTTTAATTGATTAATGTTGTGTTCTACATCTGCAGTTCCATTTGGGATGTGGATGCAGCAGTGATCAATTTGTCCTTTTAGGTACCCGCATACTCCGTGTTCTTTCAACAATAACATATTGTAAGCCAATCTGTTTTGCAGGGTCATTTTAGTTGTGGCTTGTAATTGTACATTTAGCTCTCTAAATCCCTCTTTGGTAACTCTTGCCAATCTTTCTACCTGGCCTGTAAGTTTGTACAACATCTTTCTATTGTTATAATTTGCTATTGGACCAAACAAGGATTCCAGGGCCCACTCAGATTTTACACTGCTGGAGGGTTCCTGCCATCTTTCTTCATCTTCAGCTTTGTTTTCCTGAACTTCTCGTATCATCCTTATTTGCAGAAGTTCAGCTCTCCCTTGAATGGGGACCTTTTCCAAATTGGGCATAAGGTGGGGAGGCCTAAAGTAATCTCTTTTACTTTTTTACCTACAGGCAAATGTGTTGTCCAGGTGCCATCGATTGCTGCCCATCCAAATTGGCCTGGACTCTGAATTGTACTTGTGCTACATATTACCTTTTGGATCACTTGTCCTATCTTGTCATTTATTTCCCCTTGTTTATGTTTGATTCTTCTGCAGGCACATCCAATTTGCAGAGCTACCACGAGTGGTGGCATTTGTTTTATTTCTTCATCATCAGAAGTACAGTCCTAAGTTTTGTTCCATACCCACCAATTCACTTTGTCTGCCTCCATTCTACTACTGGTTGCAGTGTTCCATACCCCTGGATCTGTTTCATTTTCAGAGCCTTCCCACTTAATGCACCAAGGGCTATCTGCCATGGATTGGAATTTCTGAAGCACACTCATTGACCATGCACTGTCCCAAGCTTCAGCCCGATCTTTTCCTTCCTGTCCTTCACACTTCCACTTTGATACTGGAATCTTTTCTTTAATGACCTTTGCTACCTTTTCATAACACCATCCATAATTCCCTAATCTCCCATACCAGCCTAGTTTTGGTTCATACTTTCCTCCATTTTCATGACAATCCCATCTAGATGAATACTTTGGCTTCACAGCATTTTCAAACACTGTCTTATTTGGGTACTCGTAATCTATTTGCAATACACAACTCACATTTTCATTTTTATTCTTTTGTATTTCAGGTAATTTTGATGTTATAATTCCCCAATTTATTTGGTCTCCTGCTGCCTTTGGTATTGGCAGACAGGCAGTTATTTTGCTGGTGTTTTGCACGTTGGCAAAATCTTTAATTAATGCAATCATCCCATTTTCTGCCTGAATAGTATTAGAGACTTTTATCACTTGTGTTTCTGGCTGCACCCCCACATCCCTCTTCATTCTCAAATGAAGAGTTGTCAGCTGATCCTTTTGCATTTCACATCCCAAGGTAACTTTGATTCCAGCTGATGGTCCTAAAGGCCATAAAATAATCACCATTCCAGTCACTAGCAACCTAGACATTTGAAACAATCAAACCCGCTTTATCTGCAGCTTTGTTGGTCCTACAGTTTGTGCAGTCCACAGTGCAGGGGAAACCTTCTTCACTCTGGTGTAATGTATGCAGGGATCCAGTCCAGCTCCTTTGACTGCTGTCAAGGTAGTTAACAGTACCTGATAGGGTCCATTCCACCTTTCTTTTAATGGTTCTTCCTTCCAGCTTTTAACGTACACTTCATCTCCCGGGGGGATGTCATGAACTAGATTCTCAAGAGTCAGCGGCCTGTTCCACACAAGGGTGCTCCGAAGTCGAGCTCAAGCTTTTCCAAGAGACAGAACATAATTCTACACCTCTTGCTTCCCTGTAACATGTACATTTGGATTAGGTTCAGGGGATTCATATGGTTTCCCATCCAATATCTCATAAGGACTGACTGACATCCCGCTTCTAGGCTTTATCCGAATCCTCAGCAGTGCTATTGGTAAAGCTTGTGGCTGCTGCAATTTAGCCTCTTGGCATATTTTGCTGATTTGCCTCTTCAATGTCTGATTCATCCTCTCTACCTGTCCACTGGATTGGGGTCTCCATGGTGTATGGAGATCCCAAGCTATTCCCAGTAACCTACTCACCTCCCTCACTACTGTGGCTGTGAAATGTGGGCCCCTATCTGATGATACTCCTAGAGGCACCCCAAATCTTGGAATGATTTCTTGCAGTAACCACTTGACTGTCTCCTTTGCTTGATTTGTGTGACAGGGAAGAGCTTCTGGCCATCCTGAAAATGTGTCAAGCCCTACCAATAGATATTTGAATCCTCGTGTTCTTGGTAATTCTACAAAATCTACTTGCCAATAATCTCCTGGTTTTCCCTAATTGTGCCTGTCATCTAGCCACTGGATTGTTCTTTAAGCAAATTTCACATTTTGACATTACTGATTTTGCCATTGTTGACATCTGTACTGAACTTAAACTTTGTTTTAACAATTTCACCAATGCCTCTGCACTCCAATGACATTTGTTATGTTTAATTTTTAGAACTTCTGTCATTATCGAGGGGGTACCACTACTTGTCCCTGTGTAGTCACATACCACCCTTCTGAATTCTGTGCATTCAGTGAGCGTCCCAATTTCTCATCCTCTATTGAATATTTTGGTTCTGGGGGTAAATTGAATTGAGATACATTAGTTTTTAAAGGTATCAATGCTATTGCAGTTTGCACTTCTCGAGCAGCTTGTCGGGCTGTCCAGTCTGCTTTCCAATTTCCCTCATGAATTTTGGAGTTTCCTGATTGGTGAGCTTTACAGTGCATGATTGCTACTTGTTCAGGCTTTTGTACTGCTTTTATTAATTGCAGGACTGCATCTTGATGTTTAATGTGTGTGCCTTGAGAAGACAGCAGTCCTCTTTCTTTCCCCAGTGCCCCATGTACATGCACCACTCCAAAAGCATGTTTTGAATCAGTCTAGATATTTACTTTGTTCCCTTCATTCATCTCTAATGCCCTGGTTAAAGCAACCAGTTCTGCTCGTTGGGCAGATGTGTTTGCTGGTAAGGAACAAAGCTGGATTCAGAAGGTTAGCTGTCTTTAGTGTGACATCATCCTGCTTGGTTCGGATTACCTGGAATTTCATCATCCAGCTTGGAGATAGCCAATGGCCCCCTTTTGTTCTAAAACAGTGGTCACCATGTGTGGCACATAGACATCTGTGTGTCTACCATCGAGTTTCCTGGCTTCTTGGATCAGCATCACAGTGGCTGCAACTGCCCGCAGGCATGAAGGCCATCCGGCACTCACGTTGTCAAGTTGTTTGGAAAAGCAGCCTACCAGCCTTTTCCAGCTTCCCAAATGTTGGGTCAGCACTCCCAGTGCTGGGTGTGATCTTTCATGCACAAACAGCTGAAAATCTTTGGATAGATCAGGCAATCCTAACGCTGGAGCTGTTGTCAATGCCTCCTTCAGTTTGAGGAAGGCCTCCTTCTGTGGTCTGCCCCAGGTAAGCGGTTGTGTCTTCTGGGCTTCATACAGGGGCTCTGCAATTAGTCCATAGTCCATGATCCACAGGTGGTACCACTCTGTCATCCCAAGGAAATCTCACAGCTCATGCAGGTTCTGGGGTTCTGGAATAGCACAAATAGCTTGAATATGATTAGTACCCAGCTTACATTGCCCTTGTGAGATTTCACACCCCAGGTAAATCACAGTCTGCTGGGAAATTTGTGCCTTTTCTTTAGACACTTTATATCCTCCCATTCCCAGCGATTTTAATTTTCAATTGTTACCTTTATGCAGTCTGTTGAGATGTTAAACACATCTCTGCTGAGTGGTGGAAAAGAAACATTAAAATTCCTTTCCCCAAGGCAAAGACAAACCTAGTGTGACCAGAGAAATAAGTTTTTAAGCCATTTTAAAGTTGGTCTATTTTCCCAGCCGCTAATCCCAGGCAGGGCAGAGTGTGAGTGTAATTGAGAGGCAGAGTGGAATTGTCCCGGTGCCTTCCCCAGCAGCTGTGGCGAGGGCAGGCACAGAAAGGGCTGAAGCTGCAAGAGTGAGAGCAAGGATTGTCCCGCAGTGGCTGGAGATGGCAAAGGAGGGTGGCCAGGCCGAGGATTTGAGCAGAGGATCTGTGGGCAGGCCCAGGGGCTTCCCCCGCTGGGGAGCCCTGGCTGCTGCTGCGTTGCCTTCAGTGCAGGCTCAGGGGTGGCCTGTTTAATATTCCCTTGCAATTCAGATTTCTGAGTCTGGAAGAGCCCAGATTTCTGGTTGGGGCATCAATCATTTTATTTTTTTCATTTTGTTAAGTTTTGTTCTCTTTCTTATGTCCACCCCATAACATTGAGGCTATCTGGGTGTAAAAAATTCACGCAATGTTCTGGGTGGAAAAGAGAATCCTCAATCCAGCTCTTACAATTCCAATTCTGGCTCTGCCAGACATTTGACACAGAGGTACAACAGCCTTTTGCAACGTTAATTTGCATTCCCAATTTAGCCATCAAATCCCTTTCCAGTAAATTACAATCACAATTGTGAGCAAATAAAAATTCCTGCATTTTAAACCCATTCCACACATCTGCTAATAGTGTTTCAATAAAACACACCCACTCATCTTTCCCACTTAGTGCCTTAATAGCTAAAATATTCCTTAACACCTTTAGGTGTAAGATTCTGAGTGGATAGAGAGGCCCCTGTGCCCATCAGGAAAGGTCTCCTCTGGATCCAGAGCCACCCTGGATGTTCCCAAGGGCTGCAGTGTGGTGGGTCCCTGGTGGAATGGGAGCTGTGAGACCGCTAAGAATCCGTGTCCATCAAGGGCTGGACTTGCTGGTGCTGAGGGTGCTCCTGTCTGTGCTTGCAGTGTCCTTGTGCCCTGCAGCTGGAAGGCTGATTCCTTGCCAGGGGCTGTTTGGGTGGGCTGTCCCCTGGCCAGGAGGGCAATGCCTGTGCCAGGTGCTTGTGGCCGAGGGTGTCCCCTGGGTGCTGGGGCCCCCTTGGGCCCTGGGCTTGATCCCTCAGGGGCTATAGGAACTGTGCCATGGCCTTTGCCTTCAGCTTGGCCTTTTGCTCATCCCTTGCTGCATTCAGCTGCTGAGCCTTTGTGAGCAAGTGCTGCAGGGGCTTCTTGTGGCCCTGCTGCAGCCCCCCTCAGTGCCTGTGGGTGCTCATCCTGTGGCAGCTGCTGAGCTTTCTGCAAAATCCTTCCTTTCTGCAGGGACCCAGCAGAAAATGCTTAAAAGATCATCTGGATCCTTGCAGGTCTAATCCCCATTTGTGAGCTGTTCCTTCCTGGTGCTGGCTGTGCTGAGGCTCCCCTCCCCAGCCCGTATCCCAGAGCCGGTCCCTGTCCTGCCGCAGTGTCCAAAGGCGGCCCCCCCGGCGGGCAGGGCCGGCAGCTCCACGGGGCCGGGCAGCGGCCGGGGCGTCCCGCAGCCTCCTGGGGGCCGGGGGCCACTGCCGGCCCTGCCCGGGGGGTGCTGGGGTCAGGCAGCGCCCGGGACTGAGCCCCGGCTGCCCCACAGCCCCGGCCCGGCCCCACAGCTCCCCACAGGCCCCCAGCCCGTGCTCCCGGTGCCGCAGCTCTGCGCCCGCTCCTGCCGCTCCCAGCTCAGAGAAACCCCCTGAAATCCTCACCTCCTTCTTTTCCTGTCCTGGAAAACTGGGATACAAAGCATCTGAGTCAGGTGGGAAATTCTGAGGATAAGACCCTTCTGAAACACATCCCAGTCCTCAGTATTTTTCTCTTCCTCTTCTTTTCCATCATCATTTTTTTTACCCCATAGACTGCTCCTGCTGCTTCTTCCCTTAAGCACATTCCTGCACACTCCCCTTCAGCCAATCCCTTCCCAGCACACCAACACCATCCATCCCCTGTTGTCTAAATCCTGACTCAGTTTTCCTTGTTGTCCCCCTGGGTGTCCATGTCCCTAGTTAGCTCTAGGAGAATGTGCAAACGACCTCCACGTGCTCCCAAGGGACCCTTGAGAGATATTTTGGGATCCTCATCTCTTTTGCTGGGACCCCATTGTGGCTTTCCCTTTTGTCCCCTCCCTGGGTGCCCTGCCATGTTTACTCCTCAAAGATCCCACTGGAGTCACTGCTGAGATTTTCAGTGCTCTCTCCCTGCCGACTCTTGAGAGCCCCCCTGATCCGTCACTTGTCTGTCTCCTGCTCACTCTCGGGTACCCAATCAATCCCCGGTGCCGCCGCCAGCCGAGGGAGCCGATCCCCCAAACTGGGTGAGGCACCTTCAGCTGCACTCAGTGCCCGCCGGCCCGGACGGTGGAAGGAATTGCGGAGGAGCCCCAAGGTGTGTGGAAAAATTGACATCCCCAGAGGTTTCTGTCCACAAGGAAGACAGAGGAGTCCTGTAACAGTAATTTCATTCATAAAAAAGGATGAGGCCCTGGGACATTTCTAATGAGATTTCTCCAGTTGTTGGCAGACAGAGCCTCCTTTTCATCCGAATTTTCTTGGCCACATCTCCCTCTCCCTTTCCCCATTGGCTGAAGTACTGGAGAGGTACAGACTGCCCAATGCACCTCCTACATACCCCCTTAATATGCACCCCACTTTTGTTTAGCCAGCGATATTGATGGCTGTGTTAAGTCTTTGTTGTTCTTCTGGCAGTTCATGAATTTAGCAGGACCTTGGCTGAGCAGCAGTCTGTGTCATCAATTAATAACATTTTCTGCAGCTCATGGTTCCTCCTGTCCCTTCCTTATGTCCACGTCCCTGGCCCTATGTGCAATGAGGTTGACGGGATCAGTTTGTAAAGAGCCTTTGTTGTTGTTCCTTTGCTGGGGTTCCCCCGTTTTGGGGCCATCCCCCCTGGAGCAGGGTGTCCCCCCTTGGTGCAGGCGCAGGGCTCAGGCAGGGCTGAGGCAATCAGAGCGCGCGGCGCTGATGACTCATCAGTGTCCAGGCAGAGCCGCAGCTGCCAGCGTTCCCCAGCTGGAGCCCAGCTGCGCCCCTCCCCCCCGGGCCTTGGCGCCCCCCTTGAGGGGAATTTGGGGAGGTGGGAGGGGGGAGCGCCAAGGCCGGGCCCCCCCGCGCTGTGGTGGCGGGAGCGGCTGCAGTGGGGAGCGAGTGCGGGCGGAAGCGGCCGAGAGCCCAGCGCTGCCCCAGGCCGAGGTGGCCCAGCTCCATCCGTGCCCCTGCGGTGGGATGCTGTGGGAGTGGGGGGGAAGAGGGAGGCGGCAGTGGGTGCTGGGCCTGGGGGCAGGAGGAGAAGGGAAGGAGAAGCAGGGTTGATGAACAAAACGATCAAAATATGTACCTGGGGTTTTGCAGAAGGACGAGGCGGAGTGTGAATTAGAGCAGGGGCACAGGAGGGGGAGGAGCAGGGAGAGGAAGCAGCATAAAGTTCATCCCTGTATCTTCCGTTCCCCCACCCCAGGAGTGTTGCCACCCCACATGCAGCAGGTGACTGGGGAGGGGGATCCAGGATTTTCTTGGGGCTGAGTTTTGGTATTTCTGAGTTTTACTGGGCTATACGTTGGTGCTTTGGTTTCTTGTGAGGGCTGAACCTTTCTGTTCTGCAGGGGGTTTTGGCTGAATCTTGTTGTTTGATTAGTTTTTGATCAGTGTTTTCTTGTTTGGGCTGAATGCTGGTGTTTTAGAGATTCTTTCAGACACAAGATGCCCAATGACTTTCTGAGATGAACTTGGGCAAGGAGAAACCCCCAGCACAAGGCGCTCTCCTATTGTTTATTTCCCCCCAACCAGGATTTTACGTTCCCAAACCGTGTCCAGATGGAGGAGGATGAGGAAAAGCCCTGGAGATTCCACACGAGGAGGGGCTGTGAACCCAGTCCAGGGAGCTCCGAGGAGGAAAGATCCCCCCAGTGCCAAGAACACGGCCAGAGATCCAGCCAGAGCTCAGAGCTGGGGGAGAAGCCCCACAAGTGCTTGGAATGTGGGAAGGGCTTCAGAAAGAGCTCTGACCTGCTCCAGCACCACAGGATCCACACTGGGGAAAAGCCCTACGAGTGTGGGGAATGTGGGAAGAGCTTCAACCAGAGCTCCAACCTGAGGAATCACGAGAGGATCCACACGGGGGAAAAGCCCTACGAGTGTGGGAAATGTGGGAAGAGCTTTGGAAATATCTCTGACCTGATGAGACACCAGGTGATCCACACAGGGGAACGGCCCTACACCTGCTTGGAATGTGGGAAGAGCTTTGGGCGGAGCTCCACCCTGAGAGCACACCAGCTCATCCACACTGGAGAGAGGCCCTTTGAGTGTCCTCAGTGTGGGAAGAGGTTTCAGCGCAGCTCCCATGTCCTCAGACACGAGCGGATTCACACAGAGGAGAGGCCCTTCCGCTGCCCCGACTGCGGGAAGGGCTTCAACCGCAACGGTAACCTCACCGTCCACCGGCGCATCCACACTGGGGAGAGGCCCTACGAGTGTCCCCAGTGTGGGAAGAGCTTCTCACAGAGCTCAGCCTTGACCCAACACCAACAGAGGCACCATTAAGGGAAGCCCTGCGAGTGCCCCGAGTGCGGGAAGAGCTTCGTGCGCTGCTCCAGCTCCATCCCCCATGGGAGGATCGGCGTTGGATGATCCCCAGTGACCCCCGTTGGGCAGAGCCCTGGTGATCCGTGGTCCTGGTGATCCATGTTGGGAAGACACCTGGCTGGGAGGCTCCACATCTTCCTGGCTCCCTGTGGGCACCTGGATGAAAGCAGGGGAATGAAAATCCAACAGGATACGGAATGACAGTGGGAATTGTTGACTTTCAGTCCTCCAGAACCTTTTGCCTCAGGAGCTGTGTGGGCAGAGAAAAGGGGGTGACACCAGGCTTGGGGGGCCCAGAGGGGAGCACACACGCTCTGTGGGGGGGGAGGACACGACTCCCAGGACCCCCCCTCACCTTCCTGCACAGGCAGAAGCTTAACCCCAGTACCAGGAAGATAAAGCCCAACATGGAGACTGCAATCCCCGTCAGCATCTTGCTGTGGGCCATGTTTCACGGCATCCATGATGCATCTGCAGAGATCAGGAACCCCCAGAACCTCTCACAGAACCCCCAAGCTCCTCCAAGGACCCTCCCAGTCTCCCCCAGCCCACCCAGGACCCTCTGAAACCTCCTTTGGAGTCACTAATTTTAAACAATGAACAATTTTAGAAAAATTAGAGATCTTAGCTAGAGATCGGCCTTGCTGGAAGTAGTTAGAGTTAATGATTAAGTGAGAAGCAGGATTTGGGATAATGAATCGTGGACTGAGGTAAAAAATTACTTGTCATTGTATATTTGTTCAGCTGTGCTTATAATGAGAAAAGAGAAACTGATAAACGGGTTCAGGAAGATCACAGACCTTACATCTGGAAACCCATTTAAAAGTCACAAGGGAGGAAATTTGAGTTGTACCAAATGTCATTTGTAATGTCCACCATTGTAAAGGTAGAAAGGTGAGAGTGAGGAAGAGCGGTTTTCCTTCATCTCTTTATGACCCCTCCTCACCAAAACCACCCCCTCCTCAAATTAGGGACCCCATCACGTAGGCAGAATGACTTTTTAAACTCATTACCGTGCATTTTAATCCAAAGTGGGGAATGGGAGGTGTTAGAATTGTGAATATGTATTAGTAATAATATGTATTCATCTTTTGGAAATTCAAGATTTTTTAAATAAATATACACTGGAAGCTTTTGTAAACTTGCAGTGCATATTAAGGGGATGACTCCCACACTCACCCAGTGCTGTGATTAAACATCCACTTTGTAACTTTAAACTGTTGGAGAGGTTTTTTGTCCATTAACAGATTGATGTTGATACTGGATCAATATTGCTATTTTGGTAAATCACTGCCAGTCTCTTCCCAGCCTCCCCAGGACCCACCAGAGCCCCTCCTGTTCCTCTCAGGATCCCACAGCCCCCTCTGGGCCCCCCCAGTGCCTCCCCCGCTGCCCCCGGCGCTGTGGGGGCCGGGCCGTGGCCCAGTGCCGGCTCAGGGGGTGCTCCAGGCTGACGTGCTCCACCTGGCAGCTGGAGCTGAGCCCGCATTGCCGGGGGCGGTTTCCAGCAGCACCAGGAGCTGCTGGCTCCAGTCCCCGCTGGGGAGCACGGCAGTGGCCAGCACGTGGCCCGAGAGCTGCTGCTGGCCCTGGGAGCAGCTCAGCTGGATGTGGGCAGGGGAGAAATCCATCAGGGAGCAGAGCAGGCGGCCGGGGCCGGGCTGGGAGCTCGAGGGCACCAGCGAGATGGACACGATGGGGGTGATAGTAAAAGGTTCTAAAATCTTAGAAAATTTGGAGACTTAGAAAGAAAGTTAAGTTTGCCGAGCCCTGGGAAAAGTAGGCCCTGGGAAATGTTAGGCCTTGTGCTCGCTAAAGATCAGGTCAAACTGCACCTGTGTAATCAGTAGATGATAAATGATACGATTGTTAGATATGATTAGATATAATTATTGTTTAAAGAGCATGAGGAACAATTTAGGAAGCTGGGGGAGATCACGAGAAATCCATGCTTGGATAAAAACAATGCGTACAATAGAACAATATAAGTTTAATAATTAATATGTAAGTTATATAAGGATGGAGTGTAAAAACATGTTCAACTCAAAACCAAGTCGGGTCAGATTTGGGTATGTGTACCCCTGATACCCAGAGCTCTTCAATAAAGCACCTCCATATAATCATTCTGTGATTATGTGTGTTCCTGAGCTCTAATATTTTGGCACCCCAGATGGGACCCTGTGAGTGCTGCTGAGCTCGCTCACGACCCGATCACGCTCCAGCCGGCACCGAGGGATTCTCGGGGAGCCCATCCGGCTGCGACCGTCTGCGCTGCTCACAACGTCCCCGGGAGAGAAAGGTAAGGTGCTTTACTTTGGTTTGGGTGCCTGCCAGTTAGACACAGCGAAAGCTGCGCGTGGTTGGGCTAAAGGAATTCCTGTTGGTATTGCCCAGGCGCCGTCTGTCAGACGAGTGCGAAAGCGTCGCAGGTTCGGCATTTGGTGTATTGTAGTTGTGACATGGAGCAGGGTTCTGGGCTGCAATGCTCCCATACTGGGTACTTCTCCTTTGGGGTGCTTATTAGCACATTGGAAACAAGGTAACTTTGGGGAAGAATTACATAAGGCTAAGTTAATTTATGCGAGATCTCCCACAGAAAAAGACCCCAGCAACCCCGTCTCATCTGTTGGTAGCTATAACCCCCCTCTTCTCTCTTTGTTTTCTTTCTCTCTCTCTCTCTCTATCTCCTCTATCGTATAAGCCTTGTTGTTGGCACTAAAATAAAGGTACATTATTGTTGTTATTATTTAAACTGAAATCCCTTTGTGTCCTTTTTGCACTCTGAGATCAAACAAACCTCTCACGAGTCCCACTCGCGTTATTGAATCCTGACATTTAAACTGGAGTCACGGACAGGATTTCTGACAGACAGAAGGGGCTGCAGGTTTGTTGTGCAGTCTGTATTAGGGGAAGGACGTCTCGCTCCAGCCGCACCCAGCCCGACACTCCCAAAAGAGTGAGCGGTGTCTCGAAAGCAAGGGGGGCGACTCGAATTTCCCACAAACTGCACACACCGAGGTGAAAAGCACCCCACACTCACTTGAGGGCTCTGTCTGCAGAATTTCACAAAAGATCTCTTAGTGCAAAAGGGCGGGACTGTTTTTGTTCTTGTTGTGTGTATGAATTTAGACTGCTTGGTGTAGCAAAGAGACAACCAGAATTTTAAACTGAAGGAGTGCCTCCCAAGCAGATTTGGTCTTTTCACCCAAACAGGGAAGCAAAAAGTTGCGTGTGTGTGTGTGTATAATTTAAGTTTATACCTCCCTGTAGTGGTTTTTCCTTTGTAAAATGACTGAAAACAGCAGTGCAGAAGTTAAAGCTGCATTTTATGCATGTTATGCTCTATTAGCAAAAAACAATGCCAGACCTTCTCCAGGAGGGAAAAGCTGGTGCTTAATAATTGGTTTAATTTGGAAAATATGATTGACAGTGTATGCTCTTTACAACATGAAACAAAATTTAAACTGGACAAAAATAAAACTGTACTCTGCTCAGTTTTGGGAGCTTGTCTTACAGCAGCTATAGAAACTCGCTGTAAGTAAAGAAGTGAGGAAAAACACATCAACAGACTCCCTCCAAAACCTAGTTAAAACTTTGCAAAAACAATTGGATGAAGAAAGAAGTAAGATCAATCTGTTGCGAGCAGCCCTCCATAATAAAATTCAAAGAATGCTGACTTGCTAAAAGAAACAAGAGAGGGAAACCCCTCTCATTAATCAAATTTACCCTCAAAAAGAGCTAACTTGGATAAAATTGTGGGGAACACTGCTGTCCTAGTTTGAAACCTCTAATTAAAAATATAATTTTTAATTAGATAATATAATTATATAACATAATTATATAATATAATAATTATATAATATATTATATTAGAATATAATATAATATACTATTACTACTATATTATAATAGAATATAATTATATCAATGATAAGGATCTCAATCCGTACATAACCACTAAAAATAGAAAAAGAGGAAAAAAAAATAGAAAAAAGAGAAAAGAAAAGGGGAGTACGGGCGTCTCCCTCACGAGTCAGAGACAGAATACGTATTCCCAGTGTCTCTCACTGGACATGATCCAATTCAATTTAGAGAACAGGAATCCAGTGGGTAATGAGGACATGGAAGAAACAGACATAACCCATGGTCTCTAACTCAGCACACAGCTTATTGGGCAGAGGGGCTTAACCCCTTGGAAAGGGGGGACTTTATTGCTATAGTTTGTACCCCCAACCGACTACTGAAAAATATTCAGAAAGCTGCCTGCTTACAAATGATACACAAAAGAAAATTAATTGTTGGTTATGAATTACCAATGTTGTTACTTGTGAAAACTGAAATTATGGACTTGTAAAAATCCCAGAAGGAAAAAAAAAAAAATCAGAGAAAGCAAAGGGTGTTAGATACATTGGTTCTCTTAATGAAAACCCAGAAAAGGAGAAAGCAAATCTCTAATCACCAGTATCGGTGGTCACTAGAGATAAAGAAAGGGGTCTCCAAAAACATAATGGATGGCTTATCACTTAAAAGTTTCTGAAAGTAGTCTCTAGTTGGCACTGTCCCAAGTTCACTGTATCGAATGCCCCATTGTATAACCCAGCACAGCTCCACAGGCTCTGGGCTGGGAGCCAAAGCAGTCTCCTTCTCAGCTTCTGGGAGTGGAGCCCAAACAGCTTTAGAATCAGGGAAACTGGTAACTCTGCCTCTCATGGGTGAGCAGAGAGGCAGAGGTTGGTTGTATTTAAAATGCTCACTAGAAATAACAAAACTGGAGACGTACTGATTACAGCAATAGTAAGTCCTAAACATGCACCTATTGCTTCTGTAGTTAACACTCGAGCCCAAATTTCTGTGTTGACCAATACAGACTAGTACAGGATTTGAGAGCAATAATAGAATAACTAAAGGTATTTAGCCAGTGGTAGCTAATCCTTGCACATTGTTAACATCCGTAAAAGAGAAATAGAAATGGTTTACTGTAATTGATTTAAAAGATGCCTTTTTCTGCATACACCTTGACAAAGAAAGTAGGAAACTGTTTGCCTCTGAATGGGAAAATCCAGAAAATAGAAGGAAAACTCAGCTCACCTGAACACAACTCCCACAAAGATACAAGAACAGTCCAACACTATTTGGAAGCCAGCTGGTGAAGGAGCTGGAGATTTGGACCGAGAATGGGCAAGTACCAAGAGAACAATACCTGCTGTTACAGTATGTTGGTGATATACTGACAGCTACAGAAGAGAAACCAACCTGCATAAAGGTAACAATTGAAAATTTTAAATCAGCTGGGAATGGGAGGATATAAGGTGTCTAAAGAAAAGGTACAAATTGCCCAACAGACTGTGATTTACCTGGGCTGTGAAATCTCACAAGGACAGTGTAAGCTGGGTACTAATCGTATTCAAGCCATTTGTGCCATTCCAGAATCCCAGAACCTGCATGAGCTGTGAGTTTTCCTTGGGATGACAGAGTGGTACCGTGGATCATGGACTGTGGACTAATTGCAGAACCCCTGTATGAAGCCCAGAAGACACAACCGCTTACCTGGGGCAAACCACAGAAGGAGACCTTCCTCAAACTGAAGGAGGCATTGACAACAGCTCCGGTGTTAGGACTGCCTGATCTATCCAAAGATTTTCAGCTGTTTGTGCATGAAAGATCACACCCAGCACTGGGAGTGCTGACCCAACATTTGGGAAGCTGGAAAAGGCTGGTAGGCTGCTTTTCCAAACAACTTGACACCGTGAGTGCCGGATGGCCTTCATGCCTGCGGGCAGTTGCAGCCACGGTGATGCTGATCCAAGAAGCCAGGAAACTCACGATGGGTAGACACACAGATGTCTATGTGCCACACATGGTGACCACTGTTTTAGAACAAAAGGGGGCCATTGGCTATCTCCAAGCTGGATGATGAAATTCCAGGTAATCCTAACCAAGCAGGATGATGTCACATTAAAGACAGCTAACCTTTTGAATCCAGCTTTGTTCCTAGGTACCTCAACTGAAGAAGGCTCATTAGAGCACGACTGTGTAGAGGTAATAGAGTACACCTATTCAGCAAGAGAAGACCTGAGAGACATCCCACTGGAGCAACCAGAGTGAGAGTTATTCACAGATGGAAGCAGCTTCGTGGAGAACGGGACCAGATACGCTGGATATGCGGTAACAACAGTCAGTACAATAGTGGAGGCAAAAGCATTATCACCAAATCCATCTGCCCAGAGGGCAGAACTGGTTGCCTTAACCAGAGCACTAAAATTGAGTGAAGGGAAAAGGGTAAACATATGGACTGGCTCAAAGTATGCTTTTGGAGTGGTGCATGTACACGGGGCACTGTGGAAAGAAGGAAGACTACTGTCTTCTCAAGGTATATACATTAAACATCAAGATGCAATTTTGCAATTGATAAAAGCAATACAAAAACCTGAAGAAGTAGCAATTATACACTGCAAAGCACACCAATCAAGAAACTCCAAAATTTTGTGAGGAAAATCGAAAAGCAGACTGGACAGCCCGACAGATTGCTCGAGAAGTGCAAACAACAATGGCATTGATACCTTTAAAAGTTAATGGATGTCAATTCAATTTGCCTCCAAAGCCGAAATATTCAATAGGAGATGAGAAATTGGGACATTTGCTAAATGCACAAAAGAATTCAGAAGGGTGGTATGTAACTGCACAAAGACAAATAGTGTTAACCCCCTTGATAATGAGAGAAGTTCTACAAATTAAACAAAACAAATGTCATTGGGGTGCAGAGGCATTGGTGAAATTGCTGAAACAAAAATTAATCTCGGTATGGATGCTGACAATGCCATTATGTCAAAATGTGAAATCTGCTTAAAAAACAACTCAGTGGCTAGACACAGGCATAGCTAGGGAAGATTAGGATAAGAATAGAATCAGGATGACACTTGGCACCCTCTAGCAGAGTGAAATTTGGGTGGGCCCTAGAGTCTTTGCTTGGTCCTATAGCAAACTATCAGAATAAAGAAATGTTGTACAAACTTACAGGTCAGGTGGATAAATTAGCAAGAGTGACCTGAGAAAGATTTAAAGAACTAAAGGTACAATTACAATTTACTGCTCCTGAAAGAGCATGGAGTGTGTGAGTTTTTCTAAAGGGACGGATTGATCATTGCTGCATCCACACCCCAAATGTGACTGCAGATGTAGAATATGACATCAATCAATTGCAACAAATAGAGCACGAAGCACAGGAAGAGCAAAAGGATTTGACTGTAAGTTGGTTAGGCAAAATCTTCAAAGGGTTAGGGTGGAATGTGAGTTCATGGATTAAATCTATCATTGAGAATGTGATCATCTTACTAATTGTATTCTTAGCAATTTGGTTAGTTTACAGCATCTTAAAAGGAGAAATACAGAAGAAAACGTCCTGGAACCAGAAAATAATAAAGGCACTGATGTGAGATCCACACCCATCTTCTGGTTCTCCAATTTGTGACAACATCCAGGACAACACTTACATCAATCAAGGATTCGAAGAACATCAGGTATAAACTCAGAAACAAAGGACTGTATCAAGTGAAAACATTTGCACTTATAGTGAAGTGAAAATGCTTTCAAAGGGGGGAATGATAGTAAAAGGTTTTGAAATCATAGAAAATTCGGGGACATAGAAAGAAAGTTAGGTTTGGAAAGCCCTGGGAAAAGTAGGCCCTGGGAAATGTTAGGCCTTGTGCTCGCTAAAGATCAGGTCAAACTGCACCTGTGTAATCAGTAGATGATAAATAATACAATTGTTAGATGTGATTAGATATAATTATTGTTTAAAGAACATGAGGAACAATGTTAGGAAGCTGGGGGAGATCACGAGAAATCCATGCTTGGGTAAAAACAATGCATGCAATAGAACAATGTCAGTTTAATAATTAATATGTAAGTTATATAAGGATGGAGTGTAAAAACATGTTCAACTCAAAACCAAATCGGGTCACGTTTGGGTATGTGTACCCCTGACACCCAGAGCTCTTCAATAAAGCACCTCCAGATAATCATTCTGTGATTATGTGTGTTCCTGAGCTCTAATATTTTGGCACCCCAGATGGGACCCTGTGAGTGCTGCTGAGCTCGCTCACGACCTGATCACGCTCCAGCCGGCACCGAGGGATTCTCGGGGAGCCCATCCGGCTGCGACCGTCTCCGCTGCTCACAACGTCCCCGGGAGAGAAAGGTAAGGTGCTTTACTTTGGTTTGGGTGCCTGCCAGTTAGACACAGCGAAAGCTGCGCGTGGTTGGGCTAAAGGAATTCCTGTTGGTATTGCCCAGGCGCCGTCTGTCAGACGACTGCGAAAGCGTCGCAGGTTCGGCATTTGGTGTATTGTAGTTGTGACATGGAGCAGGGTTCTGGGCTGCAGTGCTCCCATACTGGGTACTTCTCCTTTGGGGTGCTTATTAGCACATTGGTGTAATAAATTATTGTTGTATTAAAAATTCGAAGTGTATATAAAACAAATATGTTTTGTAAGAATAAAGAATATAAAGTATAGAAAAACCTCTCCTCAGAGCAGGACGAGGTTTTTCTCCAAGAAGTTGCTGATTGTCAGCAACGCCCAAGATAACTAAACCAGGCCGGCCCATCAACTCAAACAAACAGACAGGACACGGACCATCAAGAAGACAATGGAACCGGCTCGGGAAATTATCTACCTCCGGACCCAAGCAACGCCCTGCAGATTCCAGTGGATACAGAAACTAATCAGTGAAAAAAGACAAGTTCCAAAAAGAAAAGACTTCGCCAGACCAGAACATCTCTGTGTTGGGAAAGCAATCAGGGGAGACAAAAGGGAAAACCCGGCCGAGATACCCATCGGCACCAGCCCGGATTCCACCGCCCTGCCATGAGAAACCCCACATTGTAACACACACAGAAACTCCTTTACATATGAGGAGATTCTGGCCGGACAGTAGTTAATGTCTTTATTCTATGCCAGGAAATCCATTCACTGGACAATCAAGGACACTTGGTGAATGGAACCAGCCTGGAATTTTGGCCTGAGGACTTAAAAATCCTATAAAACCCCAATCCTGAGGACGCTCAGACGTGGATTTGGGAAACCTATACCTCTGGTGTAGATCCCTGTCCACCCGGCGCTGCGCTGATCTTTTTATTGTGGGTTTTTATGGCTGTTTTACTTATTATTGTTTATTAATAAATTTCTCTTTGATTTTATCCCAAAATTGCCTTTGCATTTATAACAGATTGGTGCCGTGGACTCGGATCGGAAAACTGTGGGAGAACCTCGCTGTCCAGGAGGGTACCCCCGCTGATTTCAGCGGCCTGGGAAGCCGAGAACCTCCGCAGTTCACTCCGACATCCGAACCAAATTTAGGCTGAGGTAAAAACCACAATAAAAGAGGATACGGATCCAAGAAGAGCTCGGGAAAAAGCCATGGCTTGGTAGCTCATAAAAAGTCAGTCGTGCACGAAGACATCCTCGCAAGAAAATTGCTGTAAGTACTGCGAGGTTGAGCAGGGTGATTGGGCGAGCGTGTGTGAGACGTGATCTGATCACGGAGCGAGAGCGGACTCCAAAAGCCGCGGTTCCATCCTCCCGCGAGGGAATTGGCCGGCTACGGAGGAAGCGAATCGGTGTGAGAGGGCTCTCTCTACGCGTTTGTAAAGCCTGGGGCCAAAGGGGTGCTCTGGGGGACCGATCACAAAGGGCTGGAAGAGGAAGAGGACGTCCAGTAGAGCTCGGGAACGAGTAAACTCTTCTAGCAATCAGGGCCCACGGAGAGGTCCGGAGGAGAGATCAAAGCGCTAAGAAAGACCCCGGTACAGCAAACCGCGAAGGTGAGTATTAGCAGACTTTTGTCTCTCAAAACACAAACACAACGCAGAGAAATAGGTAAGACTCCCTTTCTCACCATGGGACAGAGAAAGAGTAAAATACAGAAGCCAGTAGATAAAGAGAATCCTTCCATGGAAACGAAGGGATTGTTAGATATCCCACCAGAAAGTCCTTTAGGTTGGTTGTTAAAATATTGGGAAAATTGCCCTGAGAGGAAAAAGAAGTCCAAGGCAAAAATGATATACTATTGCGCCGAGGTTTGGGGTGGGCAGGAATTGAGGCCCCATCTCATTTGGCCAATATTAGGAACGTTTGAAAGGTGGACGTGTAACGAATTGCTCTCTTATGTAGAGAGCAAGGTTTCCTCAGACTCTGAGGAGAAGGAATACGCCAAACTCTGGCAAAAAGCCAAAGTAGGGCTGTTTCCAATGAAACTAAAAAGCGAAGCAAAAACAGAAACCTGGGAGCCTCTTGATCATTTACCTCCTCCGTACCACGGGCAGGTAGGACCTCCCGTGGTGGATCAAGTGGTGCCATCAGCTCCCACGAGCTCGCCTGCACAGCCAGGTGGAGCAAACACATCGCGAACAGGGGAACCGGCGCCAGCAGTGGTTCCGGTGGCCCCCCCTCTGGCTCCTCCTGTGGGGACCGCAGCCGCCGCCGCTTTTCCAGAATCCATGGTGGTGCAAGGTCGGGGATCTCCTTATCCCCCATTGCCCGTCCCGCTGCCACAGCCAGGTCCCTCAAATTTGACAGGGGGAATCCTTCATAATAACCTGGTGGCAATGGACCATACATCAATAATAAAGGACCAGACTCTCAAAAACCCCTATTCCCCCCCCGCAAGCAGGACTCGTTTTAAGTCTAGGCAGATGAGTGAAGAATGGGAAGAGAATGAGAGTAGGCACAGAATGTTCCCTCTCAGGGAAGTGCCTACTGCTCCGGGAGTGATTGGGTTTGTGAATGTACCCCTAAACTCAGGGGATGTGCGAGCGTTTAAGAAAGAGATGGGACGATTGTTAGATGATCCGTTTGGAGTAGCGGAGAGATTGGATGAATTTTTGGGTAGTAGTATTTATACATATGAGGATCTCATGGCTATCCTGAGATCCCTGTTTAGTCAAGAGGAAAGGGAAATGATTAAACAAGCTGGTATCAGAGATTGGGAGCGGCGAAACCCTCAGGGAACGCCAGGTGATCAGAAATGGCCGAGCGTGAGCCCGAGTTGGAGCGCCCAAACAGAGGATGGCAGAAGGAGCATGAATGATTTAAGGAATATAATTGTGCAAGGAATAAGGGAAGCGGTTCCCCGGGGCCAAAATATTAGTAAGGTGTTTGGGGAATGCCAGGGGAAGGAGGAATCCCCCACCGAGTGGTTGGAGAGATTGCGACGAAGTCTGCAGATTTACTCTGGGACTGACCCTAGCTCTCCGGTGGGAGAAGTGTTACTCAAAACCCAATTTGTGGCCAAGTCATGGGAGGATATTAGAAAGAAACTTGAGAAGATTGAAGGTTGGCAAGAGAAAAATCTCCAAGAGCTTCTAAGGGAAGCTCAAAAGATTTACATGAGGAGAGAGGATGAGAAACAGAAACTCCAGGCCAAAATACTAGTGGCCGCAGTAAAAGAGGCTCAGAAACAAGAACAGACGCACGGCAAGTTTAAAACAGCGCCGAAAAAGCCGCAGGAGCCGCAGAAGGATGGCTCCGCCCCGCGGAAAGATCCCCCAGAATGTTTCTACTGTAAGAAAGTAGGACACTTACAACGGAACTGCCGCCAGAGATTAAAAGATGAACAAATATTCCAAGAAGATTAGGGAAGTCTTGGGCTTTTTCAGATGGGGACAATAACAGCTAAAGAGCCCTTGATAAAATTAAAAGTAGGTCCCCATCGCCAAGAAATAGAATTTTTGGTTGACACGGGAGCTGAAAGAAGCACCCTGCAAAAATTACCCAGGGGATGCGTTGCAAGTAAAGAAAAAGTAGTGGTAATCGGCGCGAAGGGAGATCCCTTCAAAGTTTCTGTAATAAAAGATGTGGAAATCGAATCCCAAAATAAAATATGCCTAGGAAATTTATTATTAGTAGAAGAAGCCGATTACAATTTATTAGGGAGAGATATGATTGTCGCATTAGGTATAAACATTGTTGTAAAGAATTCTGAATTAGTAATAAAGATATTCCATTTAACTCCAAAAGATGAAAGGGAGATTGATCCCAAAGTATGGCATTCAAAAGGGGAGGTGGGGAAATTAGATATTACCCCCATCAAAATTGAAATAGAAAACCCAGAGGATCCGATAAGGATCAAACAATACCCCATCCCGATAGAAGGGAGAAGGGGTTTGAAATTAGTAATCGATGACCTCCTTAGAGGGGGTACCCTCGAACCCTGCATGTCCCAACATAACACCCCCATCCTGGCAGTAAAGAAAGCGGATGGGAGCTTCCGACTGGTTCAGGATCTCAGGGCAGTAAATGCTAGAACCCGAACCAGGTTTCCGGTGGTGGCAAATCCTTATACTTTACTAAATAGACTCTCACCGGAGGATGTATGGTACAGTGTAATTGATTTAAAAGACGCATTTTGGACTTGTCCTTTGGATAAAGGGAGTAGGAATTTCTTTGCCTTTCAGTGGGAGGATCCGGACACGAATAGAAATCAGCAGCTAAGGTGGACGGTCCTCCCCCAGGGGTTTGTGGAATCACCAAATTTATTCGGACAGGCATTGGAACAATTACTTACTGAATTCATTCCAGAGGAAGGGACAAAGCTCTTACAATACATAGATGATTTGCTAATTGCCGGAACCATGGAAGAACAGGTCAGAAAGAGTACAATATCGTTGCTAAATTTTTTGGGAAAAAAGGGTTTGAAAGTATCAAAATCCAAACTGCAGTTCACAGAGCCCGAGGTAAAATATCTGGGGCATTGGATTTCTCAGGGGAAAAAGAGGTTAGACCCTGACAGAGTGGCCGGGATTCTAGTACTCCCAGCCCCAAAAACAAAAAGACAAATCAGGCAATTTTTAGGGCTCCTGGGATACTGCAGACAGTGGATTGAAGGATACAGCGAAAAGGTAAAGTTTTTGTATGAAAGATTAAACACTGATAGATTGAAATGGACTACTCAGGATGAAAGCAAGTTTCAGGAATTGAAAACTGCACTCATAACTGCCCCTGTTCTAACCTTGCCAGACACTAGCAAGGAATTCCAGCTATTTGTCGATGTAAGTGGACAAACAGCCCAAGGAGTTCTGACCCAGGAGTGGGCAGAAAAGAAGAAGCCCATAGGATTTTTATCAAAAATCCTAGACCCAGTCAGTCGAGGGTGGCCTACTTGCTTGCAGGCAATTGTTGCAGTAGCTCTGTTAGTTGGGGAAGCAAAAAAGATAACTTTTGGAGCCTCTTTAACAGTCTACACCCCACACGATGTAAGAAATATCTTACAACAAAAGGCCGAGAAATGGCTAACTGATTCAAGGCTTCTGAAATACGAAGCCATGCTAATCAGTTTGCCAGGCCTCGAGTTAAGGACAACTACTGCCCAAAACCCGGCACAGTTTTTGTTTGGGGAACCAACAGGTGAGCTATTTCATAATTGCATTGAAGCGGTAGAATTGCAAACTAAGGTAAGACCGGACCTGGAAGATCAAGAGTTAGAAGGAGGGGAAAAATGGTTCATTGATGGTTCATCAAAAATGGTAGAAGGAAAAAGAAAGTCAGGTTATGCTATCATAAATGGTATGACCGGACAGATCATAGAATCCGGCCCCTTGCAGGCATGCTGGTCGGCTCAAGCCTGTGAACTATTTGCGCTCTTAAGAGCCCTCAAAGGCTTAAAGGGAAAAAGGGGAACAATTTTCACGGATTCAAAGTATGCATTCGGGGTAGTGCATACTTTCGGAAAAATATGGGAAGAAAGAGGTTTAATAAATACTAAAGGAAAAGGATTAATACATGGAGAGATAATTAAACAAATTTTAGAAGCTATCAGGGAGCCCCAGGAGATATCGGTAGTCCATGTAAAAGGACACCAAACTGGGTGGCAGTTTCACACCAGGAGAAACAATTTAGCGGACAAAGAGGCGAAACGAGCTGCATTGCTGGCGGTAAGTATTCCTGAGATTAGTCCCAAAGAACCCCCAGAAGTATCCGTGCTGCCTTCAGAGAAGGAGCGAGAAGACTTCAAGAAGGTAGGTGGATATTTCAAAGAAAATAAATGGTGGTTGCCAGACGGGAGGGAGCTAGTCCCAAAAAGTATAGCGAGAGGAATACTCCGGAGATTGCATGAACAAACCCACTGGGGAACCAGAGCACTGGCTGAGCAATTTCTAAAATTTTTTGGATGCAAAGGAATTTTTGAACTTGCCAAGCAAGAGGTACAGGGGTGTGTGATATGCCAGAAAGTAAACCGTTCAAATTCAAAACAAGCAAATTGGGGTGGCCGACCACTTTCGTATAGGCCATTTGAGAGAATCCAAGTGGATTTCACGGAATTACCAAAGATTGGAAGAAATAAATATTTACTAGTAATAGTAGATAAACTGACACATTGGGTCGAAGCATTTCCTAGAGCAAAGGCTACAGCCCAAACGGTGTCCAAAATTCTACTGGAAGAAATAATTCCTAGATATGGGATAGTGGACCATATCGATTCAGATCAGGGTACTCACTTTACCTCGAAAATCATTAAACAACTGTCAGAAGCATTGGGAATCAGATGGCAATATCACACTCCCTGGCATCCTCAAAGCTCGGGACAGGTAGAAAGGATGAATCAAACATTAAAATCACAATTGTCAAAATTAATGATTGAGACAAAAATGACTTGGGTCCGATGTCTTCCTTTGGCTTTATTAAACATTAGGACCATGCCTCATTCCGAAACGGGTTTGTCCCCTTTTGAAATGCTATATGGAATGCCATATAGGCATGGGATGCCGGTGTCACATCCCCAAATAGAGGATGTGCAATTACAACCTTATCTCATTTCTGTAAATAAAAACCTACAGGAACTCCGGAAGAAAGGATTGATTCCCCAAAGCACGTCATTGGGATTCCCAATTCACAAAATCCAGCCGGGCGACAAAGTATTGATAAAAGTGTGGAGAGAACTTCCCCTCAGCCCTCGTTGGGAAGGCCCGTTCCTCGTTCTCCTGACCACGGACACCGCTGTACGGACGGCCGAGAAAGGTTGGACTCACTTTTCTCGGGCAAAGAAAGTTCCCGACTGCAAAAACCCCGAGTGGGAGATCACCACCCCGCCAGGAGATTTGAAAATCAAGTTCCGAAGGCACCACAAATGAACAATAGCGAAAGGATAAGTTGCAATATCCGCGATTGTTATTGTTTTCCGTTTATACATTTTAAGTGTGCTTACTGTAAGCAGATTTGGGTAGCTCATTGCATAAGGGGAAATAAACCGAGGGGATTGTGCTCTAGGTGTCACGAGAGAGAACTAGACCAAACAAATAGATTCCTGATACTTGCAACTCGAGCGGGCCTTTTAGAACTAGACTCTCCGGAGTGGTTCTTGTTTTATCAAAAAGGATTAGGGGGTCAGCTTGATTGCAAAGCCGAACCCTTGGAAATTGAGTGCCGTAGGACCGTGAAAGTACCGTGCAGATTCGAACCGGTTAAAGCATCTCGGTGGGCAACCTTTAAGCGGAGGTTTGCCATCAGGACATCAAGGGCCCCTGAAGACAGTCCTTGCTGCCGGGAAGATGGTTATCCCCGCCGTATACTTTTATACGGGCGGAGGGAGTGGCAGAGGGATGCAATTGTGGTGAATCCTGATGTCCCTGAGCCTAGTCATGTGCTCGATCAAGGAAATAGAGCCCGAGGTACCCCCAGGGGAGGGTCCCCAGGGGAAGTGTGAGCAGTGTCAGACTGCCACAAAAATCGAGCACTTGACCGAGTGTCCTTTAGAACTACACGCAGGTATTTGCTGGCTCAACGGCACTCAGTTCAAATTGTGTAAATCAAAAGAGAAAATCTGGTGCTCGAATTCGAGAGCAAGTATCAAGGAAAAACCCATTCGGAACTTGGAAGAAAAAGGGGTTGCAATAACCCACTTCCGAAACAAAAGAGAAATTAAGGGAACTTCCCCAATCGAGGTCTGCAGACAGTGTAATAAGACTGTCTGGATTGGGGGAAAGAAGCACTCGACATTTCTGGCTTACCACCGAGTTAACCCTACCTGCTACAGTAAAGCGAACTTAAAACCATGCATGATGGGGGGAAAATTGTACTGGGAGGGGAAGAATGTGAAACACGAGACAAAGCTGACATTCAATAATGAACCCATAATTTTGGAACTATTGAAGTCAGATGACGAGAACTCGTGTCTTCAATTTGACCCAGTGTTCTGTTTTTCAAAAGATGAAGAAGGATTGGACCCAGAGAGTAAAATAAAACAAATAGCTATAGACATAAAACGACAAGAAATGGAAAATAAAAAGAAAAGGCTGGAGCAAGAGAGGTTAAACTCTCTCAGTGAACAATATGAGCTATTAGAAAAACAATACGACAATTGGAAATTACCCCGCCCCGACCAAAACCTATTTGTTGATTTAATGCAGGAAATAGCCACCGAGTTAGGCATATCCAACTGCTGGATATGCGGTGGTTTAAAATCAGCCGAGAGATGGCCATGGAAAGGAGAGGGATTGACCCCGGAACAAATTTTAAAAGGGACAGAATTAAAATTCTCAAAAACAACCCGGAGGCCAGAAGGATGGGTCATAGATGATCGAATAATTGGAACTTTTTGCATTAGCCGGGAGGGAAAAGAGTTTACCGATCTGGTAGGATACACTCCGTGTCTAAATACCCTCACGGTAAACTCAGAAAAGAAAACAAAAATCTGGCATCCGGAATCATCCGAAGGATATTGGATCTCCTATCGGGAAAACAATTGCGAATGGATAGAAACTATTGGATTGTGTTGGAACAAGAAACCAGGGGCCAATCCCTTCCATGCCTTCATAGGCCTGAGGGATTATTGGGAGGATCCGGCAAAAACTAATAAAAACTGGGAAGCTCCCGATGGAATTTACTGGATATGTGGGAAAAAGGCATACAGTGAATTACCTCGGAAGTGGAAAGGGTCATGCACACTCGGACTAATTCGGCCATTTTTCTTTACACTACCAAAAGGCGAAAGTAAATCTCTAGGGGCTCCCCTCTTTGAAACCTTAGCTAGACAAAAGGGGGACCTAAAAAAGATATTACCGATAGCAGGAGGGAGCCAGAAATGGAAAGAGGAGGAATGGCCAGCTGAAAGAATCATCCAATATTATGGTCCAGCCACCTGGGCAAATGATGGCAGTTGGGGTTATAGAACCCCCATTTATCTCCTCAATCGGCTCATCAGACTGCAAGCGGTAATGGAAGTAGTGTCAAATCACACCTCAGAAGCCCTGGAACTCCTGGCAAGGCAACATTCCCAAATGAGGGCCTTTGTTTACCAGAACAGACTGGCTCTCGACTACTTGCTAGCGGAGGAGGGAGGGGTGTGCGGGAGATTCAATGAATCAGAGTGTTGCATGGAAATAGATGATTATGGCGAAACTATAAAGGGACTAGCAGCGGAAATCAAGAAAGTGGCACATGTGCCAGTTCAAAAATGGAATTCCATTCTACAAGCCTCTTGGTGGGACCAGATTTTTGGGCAAGGGGCTTGGTGGAAAAAGCTAGTATTCATTATAGGATGTTCGGTTGCCGGAATCATCTTTTTGCCTTGTTTAATCCCCTGTCTAATTAGGTTGATACAATCTGTAGTGCAAGGAATGCAAATTGCCGCCCTCCCAATAGACCCGGAAAAGGCACAAGACAAAACTGCCCTTCTTTCTAAATTACTAATTTTAGAAGAAGAGAAAGAGAGTGATAAGGCATTAAAAGCCTTAGAAAAATTTGAAAACGAACACATGCTGTCAACTGAAATTGACAATTAGGTAACAAAAAGATGATAAAAAAGAGAGTAAGAAAGAAATACTTTCCTTCAAAGGAAAATGTAAAAATAACGAATTTTTAAATGTAATAAATTATTAGGTGGGGGACTGTAATAAATTATTGTTGTATTAAAAATTCGAAGTGTATATAAAACAAATATGTTTTGTAAGAATAAAGAATATAAAGTATAGAAAAACCTCTCCTCAGAGCAGGACGAGGTTTTTCTCCAAGAAGTTGCTGATTGTCAGCAACGCCCAAGATAACTAAACCAGGCCGGCCCATCAACTCAAACAAACAGACAGGACACGGACCATCAAGAAGACAATGGAACCGGCTCGGGAAATTATCTACCTCCGGACCCAAGCAACGCCCTGCAGATTCCAGTGGATACAGAAACTAATCAGTGAAAAAAGACAAGTTCCAAAAAGAAAAGACTTCGCCAGACCAGAACATCCCTGTGTTGGGAAAGCAATCAGGGGAGACAAAAGGGAAAACCCGGCCGAGATACCCATCGGCACCAGCCCGGATTCCACCGCCCTGCCATGAGAAACCCCACATTGTAACACACACAGAAACTCCTTTACATATGAGGAGATTCTGGCCGGACAGTAGTTAATGTCTTTATTCTATGCCAGGAAATCCATTCACTGGACAATCAAGGACACTTGGTGAATGGAACCAGCCTGGAATTTTGGCCTGAGGACTTAAAAATCCTATAAAACCCCAATCCTGAGGACGCTCAGACGTGGATTTGGGAAACCTATACCTCTGGTGTAGATCCCTGTCCACCCGGCGCTGCGCTGATCTTTTTATTGTGGGTTTTTATCGCTGTTTTACTTATTATTGTTTATTAATAAATTTCTCTTTGATTTTATCCCAAAATTGCCTTTGCATTTATAACATTGGAAACAAGGTAACTTTGGGGAAGAATTACATAAGACTAAGTTAATTTATGCGAGATCTCCCACAGAAAAAGACCCCAGCGACCCCATCTCATCTGTTGGTAGCTATAACCCCCTCTTCTCTCTCTCTTTACTTTGTTTTCTTTATCTCTCTCTCTCTCTCTCTCTCTCCCTTTCCTCTATCGCACAACCCTTGTGGTTGGCACTAAAATAAAGGTACATTATTGCTGTTGTTATGATTTAAACTGAAATCCCTTTGTGTCCTTTTTGCACTCTGAGTTCAAACAAACCTCTCACGAGTCCCACTTGCGTTATTGAATCCTGACATTTAAACTGGAGTCACGGACAGGATTTCTGACAGACAGAAGGGGCTGCAGGTTTGTTGTGCAGTCTGTATTAGGGGAAGGACGTCTCGCTCCAGCCGCACCCAGCCCGACACTCCCAAAAGAGTGAGCGGTGTCTAGAAAGCAAGGGGGGCGACTCGAATTTCCCACAAACTGCACACACCGAGGTGAAAAGCACCCCACACTCACTTGAGGGCTCTGTCTGCAGAATTTCACAAAAGATCTCTTAGTGCAAAAGGGTGGGACTGTTTTTTTGTTGTTGTGTGTATGAATTTAGACTGCTTGGTGTAGCAGAAAGACAACCAGAATTTTAAACTGAAGGAGTGCCTCCCAAGCAGATTTGGTCTTTTCACCCAAACAGGGAAGCAAAAAGCTCTGTGTGTGTGTGTGTATAATTTAAGTTTATACCTCCCTGTAGTGGTTTTTCCCTTTGTAAAATGACTGAAAACAGCAGTGCAGAAGTTAAAGCTGCATTTTATGCATGTTATGCTCTATTAGCAAAAAACAATGCCAGACCTTCTCCAGGAGGGAAAAGCTGGTGCTTAATAATTGGTTTAATTTGGAAAATGTGATTGACAGAGTATGTTCTTTACAACATGAAATAAAATTTAAACTGGGCAAAAATAAAACTGTACACTGCTCAGTTTTGGGAGCTTGTCTTACAGCAGCTATAGAAACTCGCTGTAAGTAAAGAAGTGAGGAAAAAGCTACAATAGACTCCCTCCAAAACCAAGTTAAAACTTTGCAAAAACAATTGGATGAAGAAAGAAGTAAGATCAATCTGTTGCGAGCAGCCCTCCATAATAAAATTCAAAGAATGCTGACTTGCTAAAAGAAACAAGAGAGGGAAACCCCTCTCATTAATCAAATTTACCCTCAAAAAGAGCTAACTTGGATAAAATTGTGGGGAACACTGCTGTCCTAGTTTGAAACCTCTAATTAAAACAGAATATAATTATATCAATGATGAAAATCTTGATCCACACATAGCCACTAAAAATAGAAAAAAGGAAAAAAAAAAAAAAAAGAGAAAAGAAAAAAAAAGAGAAAAAAAGGGGAGTACGGGCGTCTCCCTCACGAGTCAGAGACAGAATACGTATTCCCAGTGTCTCTCACTAGAGGTGATCAAATTCGATTGAGGGAACTGGAATCCAGTGGGCACTGGGGACATGAAGTCTTCTTAACAGCAGGAGACAGACGTAACCCATGGTCCCTAACTCAGCACACAGCTTATTGGGCAGAGGGGCTTCACCCCTTGGAAAGGGGGGACCCTATAGCTATAGTGAGTACCCCAAACCAACTCCTGAAAACATTCACAAAGCTGCCTGCTTGCAAATGATGCACAAAAGAAAATTAATTGCTGGCTATGAATCACCAATGTTGTTACCTGTGAAAACTGAAATTATGACCCCTTTCATTCAAGGCCTTCCAGAATCACTTAAACCTACAGCAATTTTCCTCCAAAAACATAGCAGCTATAACCTCTGTGGATAGACTAGACAGATTTCTTGGGAACCTGATTGCTCAACCTGGTTCCACTGATCCTGGGTTTACTCCCTTCACCAACCCCTCTCGGGCTGACAGGTTCACAATTGCGTTCTCCTGCTAGGTCCCATAAAATTTGGACACAGAGAAAAATTGCAAAAGAGCTAATTAATTACAGTAGCAATTATGGACCTGTAAAAATCCCAGAAGAAAAATCAGAGAAAGCAAAGGGTGTTAGATACATTGGTTCTCTTAATGAAAACCCAGAAAAGAGAAAACAAATCTCTAACTGCCCATATTGGTGGTCACTAAAGATAAAGAAAGGGGTCCCCAGAAACATAAAGGATGGCTTATCACTTAAAAGTTGAGTAAAGCAGTTTCTAATTGGCACTGTCCCAGGTTCATTGTATCAAATGCCCCATTGTATAACCCAGCACAGCTCCACAGGCTCTGGGCTGGGAGCCAAAGCAGTCTCCTTCTCAGCTTCTGGGAGTGGAGCCCAAACAGCTTTAGAATCAGGGAAACTGGTAACTCTGCCTCTCATGGGTGAGCAGAGAGGCAGAGGTTGGTTGTATTTTAAATGTTCACTGGAAATAACAAAACTGAAGATGTACTAATTATGACAATAGTGGGTCCTAAACGTGCACCTATTACTTCTGTAGTTAACACTCGAGCCCAAATTTCTGTGTTGACCGATACAGACTAGTACAGGATTTGAGAGCAATAATAGAATAACTAAAGGTATTTAGCCAGTGGTAGCTAATCCTTGCACATTGTTAACATCTGTAAAAGAGAAATAGAAATGGTTTACTGGAATTGATTTAAAAGATGCCTTTTTCTGCATACACCTTGACAAAGAAAGTAGGAAACTGTTTGCCTTTGAATGGGAAAATCCAGAAAATGGAAGGAAAACACAGCTCACCTGAACATGACTCCCACAAGGATACAAGAACAGTCCAACCCTATTTGGAAGCCAGCTGGTGAAGGAGCTGGAGATTTGGACTGAGAATGGGCAAGTACCAGAGAACAATACCTGCTGTTACAGTATGTTGATGATACACTGACAACTTCAGAAGAGAAAACAACCTGCAGAAAGGTAACAATTGAAATTTTAAGTCAGCTAGGAATGGGAGGATATAAGGTGTCTAAAGAAAAGGTACAAATTGCCCAGCAGACTGTGATTTACCTGGGGTGTGAAATCTCACAAGGGCAATGTAAGCTGGGTACTAATCGTATTCAAGCTATTTGTGCTATTCCAGAACCCCAGAACCTGCATGAGCTACGAGTTTTCCTCAGGATGACAGAGTGGTACCACCTGTGGATCATGGACTATGGACTAATTCCAAAACCCCTGTATGAAGCCCAGAAGACACAACCGCTTACCTGGGGCAAACCACAGAAGGAGACCTTCCTCAGACTGAAGGAGGCATTGACAACAGCTCCGGTGTTAGGATTGCCTGATCTATCCAAAGATTTTCAGCTGTTTGTGCATGAAAGATCACACCCAGCACTGGGAGTGCTGAGCCAACATTTGGGAAGCTGGAAAAGGCTGGTAGGCTGCTTTTCCAAACAACTTGACAACGTGAGTGCCGGATGGCCTTCATGCCTGCGGGCAGTTGCAGCCACTGTGATGCTGATCCAAGAAGCCAGGAAACTCACGATGGGGAGACACACAGATGTCTATGTGCCATACATGGTGACCACTGTTCTAGAACAAAAGGGGGGCCATTGGCTATCTCCAAGCAGGATGATGAAATTCCAGGTAATCCTAACCGAGCAGGATGATGTCACACTAAAGACAGCTAACCTTTTGAACCCAGCTTTGTTCCTAGGTACCACAACTGAAGAAGGCTCATTAGAGCACAACTGTGTAGAGGTAATAGAGTACACCTATTCGGCAAGAGAAGACCTGAGAGACATCCCACTGGAGCAACCAGAGTGAGAGCTATTCACAGATGGAAGCAGCTTCGTGGAGAACGGGACCAGATACGCTGGATATGTGGTAACAACAGTCAGTACAATAGTGGAGGCAAAAGCATTATCACCAAATCCATCTGCCCAGAGGGCAGAACTGGTTGCCTTAACCAGAACACTAGAATTAAGTGAAGGGAAAAGGGTAAACATATGGACTGGCTCAAAGTATGCTTTTGGAGTGGTCCATGTACACAGAGCACTGTAGAAAGAAGGAAGACTACTGTCTTCTCAAGGCACACATTAAACATCAAGATGCAATTTTGCAATTGATAAAAGCAATACAAAAACCTGAAGAAGTAGCAATTATACACTGCAAAGCACACCAATCAAGAAACTCCAAAATTTGTGAGGAAAATTGAAAAGCAGATTGGACATCTCGACAGATTGCTCAAGAAGTGCAAACAACAATGGCATTGATACCTTTAAAAACTAATGCATCTCAATTTAATTTGCCTCCAAAACTGAAATATTCAATAGAAGATGAGAAATTGGGACATTTGCTAAATGCACAAAAGGATTCAGAAGAGTGGTATGTAACTGCACAAAGACAAATAGTGTTAACCCCACTGATAATGAGAGAAGTTCTACAAATTAAACAAAACAAATGTCATTGGGGTGCAGAGGCATTGGTGAAATTGCTAAAACAAAAATTAATCTCGGTACGGATGCTAACAATGGCAAAATCAACTCAGTGGCTAGACACAGGAACAGCTAGGGAAAATTAGGATAGGAATAGAATCAAGATAACACTTGGCAAGAACCCTCTAGTGAAGTGAAATTTAGGTGGGCCCTGGAGTCTTTGCTTGGTTTTATAGCAAACTATCAGAATAAAGAAACAGGTCAGGTAGATACATTAGCAAGAGTCACCCGGGAAAGATTTAAAGAACTAAACGTACAATTACAATTTACTACTCCTGAAAGAGCATGGAGTGTGTGAGTTTTTCTAAAGGGACGGATTGATCATTGTTGTGTCCACATCCCAAATGTGACTGCAGATTTAGAATATGACATCAATCAATTGCAACAAATAGAGCACGAAGCACAGGAAGAACAAAAGGATTTGTCTACAAGTTGGTCAGGCAAAATCTTCAAAGGGTTAGGGTGGAATGTGAGTTCATGGATTAAATCTATCATTGAGAATGTGATCATCTTACTAATTGTATTCTTAGCAATTTGGTTAGTTGACAGCATCTTCAAGGGAGAAATACAGAAGAAAACATCCTGGAACCAGAAAATAATAAAGGCACTGACACGAGATCTACCCCCACCATCTTCTGGTTCTCCAATTTGTGACAACATCCAGAACAGTGCTTACATCAATCAAGGATTCGAAGAACATCAAGTATAAACTCAGAAACAAAGGACTGTATCAAGTGAAAACATTTGCACTTATGGTGAAGTGAAAATGCTTTCAAAGGGGGGAATGATAGTAAAAGGTCTTAAAATCTTAGAAAATTCGGGGACATAGAAAGAAAGTTAGGTTTGGAAAGCCCTGGGAAAAGTAGGCCCTGGGAAATGTTAGGCCTTGTACTTGCTAAAGATCAGGTGAAACTGCACCTGTGTAATCAGTAGATGATAAATGATACAATTGTTAGATGTGATTAGATATAATTATTGTTTAAAGAACATGAGGAACAATGTTAGGGGGCTGGGGAGAATCACGAAAAATCCATGCCTGGGTAAAAACAATGCATGCAATAGAACAATGGAAGTTTAATAATTAATATGTAAGTTATATAACGATAGAGTATAAAACATGTTCAGCTCAAAACCAAGATGGGTCAGATTTGGGTATGTGTACCCCTGACATCCAGAGCTCTTCAATAAAGCACCTTCATATAATCATTCCATGACTATGTGTGTTCCAGAACACTAACAGCTCTGTTCCTCTCTTCCAGCCCTTGAAGACATGGCACATAACATCAGCCCTGCCATCAGAAGCCTGGCAATTCAAAAACTTTGTATCCTGCAGGCAGTAGAGAGAACTCAATATTCCATCTTTGGAAACCTGCAAGATCAGCTCCACATGGCACAGAGGACACGGTCTCATCTCTCAGGCCTTGACTGGATGCGCTGCTGGAGCTCTGCTGAGAGCTGATCTGGGAGGCTCTGTCTGCTGGGGCCACCTGAGCCAGCCAGGATTTTATTTTTCTTCAAAATTGTTCTTTCCTTATTTTTGTTTTTGTTTAGTATGTAAATATAGGATATGTTATAAATACACAGACTCCCAGGAGCTTTCTTTTGCTGCCCAAGGTCCGCAGGATATCGGGGAAGAGAGGGAAAAGGGTGCTTGTGCTCAGCAACCTGCTGGGGTGTGCAGTGGTGAAGGGAAAATGGCCAGAAGCCCCTTGGCCTTTGGTGGTTTTGCTGAAGCCACAACCCCTGTCCCAGCCAGGAAGCGCCATCTGTGTCCTCGTGCCCGTGTGGTGCTGGCTGGGCTGCTGAGGGCTCCCAGGTGCCTCTTGATCCAGCTCCTCTGGAGCTCCTGTGGGGCTGCGGCGCTGCTGCCGGGCCACGCTGGGGGAGACACTGAGGGAACAGGGTGCTGGGAGGCCATGAAGGGATGAGGGGCTGTGGAGGCCCTGACGGGACAAGGCAGTGGGAAGGCACAAGGGGGATGTGTGAGGGAGTGGATGGCAGGAGGCTCCGAGTGGATAGGAGGCCCCTGAGGGGCCGGGGTGGTGGGAAGACCTGAGGAACTGGGTGTCAGAGGCCATAAGCAGCCCCTGGGCAGCCGCCTGGTTCCTGACACCCGGCTGATCTGGCACTTCCCCAAAAAGTCTCCCAGGCCTGCAGCAGAAGCCCTCGAGGCTGGGACACCACCCCTCCAGGAGGGTGGGGACAGCCTGAGGTGTGCCCAGGCTGGGCTGGCTGGGGACATGGAGGGCAGGGGGGTGCTGCCAGGCCATGGCCACTGGGTGCCTGCGATAAGGGGCAGTGGGCAGAGGCAGGGCTGGCGGCCAGGCCGGGCCCTCATGGCTGCCCAGGCCACGCTGCTGTGACCGAGGCTCTCCTGACACAGAGCTCGGGGCCCACAGAGCTGCTGCCACCATGGGGAGGGCAGCGATGTCTCCTCCAGCAGGGCTGCCCAGTCACTGCTGCCCAAGCGGCTCTGGAGCCCACAGAAACAGCAGCAGAGTGTGCACGGGAACAGCAGCAGAGTGGGCACAGGAACAGCAGCAGAGTGGGCACAGGAACAGCAGCAGAGTGTGCACAGGAACAGCAGCAGAGTGTGCACAGGAACAGCAGCAGAGTGGGCACAGGAACAGCAGCAGAGTGTGCACAGGAACAGCAGCAGAGTGGGCACAGGAACAGCAGCAGAGTGTGCACAGGAACAGCAGCAGAGTGTGCACAGGAACAGCAGCAGAGTGGGCACAGGAACAGCAGCAGAGTGTGCACAGGAACAGCAGCAGAGTGGGCACAGGAACAGCAGCAGAGTGGGCACAGGAACAGCAGCAGAGTGTGCACAGGAACAGCAGCAGAGTGGGCACAGGAACAGCAGCAGAGTGTGCACAGGAACAGCAGCAGAGTGGGCACAGGAACAGCAGCAGAGTGGGCACAGGAACAGCAGCAGAGTGGGCACAGGAACAGCAGCAGAGTGGGCACAGGAACAGCAGCAGAGTGGGCACAGGAACAGCAGCAGCCCGAACATCGGCACCTGTGCACTGAGGCGTCCGCAGCAGCCGGGTGCCAAACAGGGGGAGGCTGTGGGCACAGCTGCCTTTGGTTTGGCAAAAGGCTTCAGCAGAATTGCCCACAATGGCTTTCTCTTGACTTGCCAGCCTCACAGCAACGCTTGGCAGCTTCAGCTGCAGCCTGTGCCCGTGACTGACTTGGATGGCCGTGCTTGAGGGCGGGCTCACCTTCCACACTCAGGTGTCCCAAGACAGCGGCCTTGGCGCCGTCGTGACACAGAGAGAGAGAGACTCAGGACATGAGAACACAGGAACAGCCTGTTTGGCTCATTCTTGAGTATGCTGCTCCTGCCTAAAATAATCATCAGGAGTATATGCTGATATAAAAGTATAGCTGAACACCAAGGACTTTTTCTGTACTGTCTAGAACTAAAACCTTCTGTGACTGTTCAGAGACTATAAAATGCAAGGCGAGAATGACAGCTCTGGTTTGTAAAAGTCCTAAAAATTTTGACATGTGATTTTTCTAGTCAAGGATTTTAATTCCAATGTGGAAACTACAAAACTATTAAAATTTGTTTTCATTGGCAACCGCTTTGAAATGGCATCAGCACACCTACAGGTGTACTGAGGACAGTACTTGGCAATTGATGGCTTCAGATGTGGGAGATAAATATTTTGCCCGGTTTCACCTTGAAGTTGAAGTTTTCCCAGGGCTTTGATTGACTGGTCATTGCAGGTAACTTTAATAAATGCAAAAGGATGTGAAAGCACAATTTCTGGAGAATGTGCACTGGGGACAGAGAGAAAACCTTGAAAACAGTCAGCAGGCTCTGGAAAACTTAAAAAAAAATTAAAATTACTAATGTAAAAATTACTAATGTAAAAATAGATGTAGCTCTGTGACTGTTCAAGCAGGACTCTGTCTGTGGATGAAATGTTTGCCTTGCATCAGCTGTAACACAGACAGACACACAGCAACTGGAGCCTTGAACATCAGAGACTGGGCTAATGTTTGTCCCAGAAAAAGACAGAGAAGATCCCACTGATACAGGACAGTGCCTCTGTACAATCTAGCCATCCTGGGAAACTCAGCAGCTGATGGTGTTTTTGTGCTACTGCAAACCCCTTCCATGAAAAACATCATTCCAGGAAGGAGCAACATCATCTGACAGATAGCAGGAGTGGCCAGCAATAGCTCCACGAGCTCCTGCCAAGACCCCAAAGGAAGGAGCCCAGCCCCCAATGCATGGGGCTTTGGCTTTGGCCCTCTGGCACAGAAGCCCCCCAGGGGCACAGGTCTCTGGGGCAGGAGAAGGGCACCAGCACTGCCAGGGCTCGGCTGGGGTGGCAGGTCTGCCTCGGTGGGGACTCTGCCACACCTGCTGATTTCAGTGCTGCCAGGCCCCTGTACAGATTCTGTGCAAGGCCCCGTGCCCTTCCTGCTGCAGCTGCCTCGGCAGCCCTGGGGGCTCCTTCTGCTGCCCTGAGCCTGCAGAGCAGGGCAGCGTTTGCTGATGGTTGGAGCTGTTCCTAAAGATCCTGTCAGGCTGTCTTAGACACTTTGGGCAAGGGATTCCTTCCATCCTGGGCCACTTTGGGGGGGATGGGGGCAGAACCAGGAAGGTGGCAGAGTGTGCAAGGGCCGTTAGTGACACGGCGCAGCCTGGTAACCGTGGAATGGAACGGTGGAATGGACAAGAGCTGGCGGTGACAAGAGCACACCAGAGTGCCTGGTGCATGCGACGGGACAGGACACGCCAGAGTGGTGCTGTGAGGAGCCCCCACACAGCCCACTCGTTAGTGCCTGACCCGGAGCTTTTCTGAGGCGTAACTCCTACAGCTCACGTTGTGAGCAGACTGTGGGTCTTGGTGAGCCGGAGCTTTCCGTTGACATCTCTTTAGAAGGTGCTCCCAAGGCCCGATTTTGTCATGGCGGGCAGATTCTTCAGGCTATTCAGAGTGTTCCGACGGAACAGAAACACCGACCCTGGAGCTGCCCCAGCAGAACACCCTGAAGAGCCAGAGCAGTTCCAGCAAGGGCAGGATGGTGAGTGGCAGAGCTGGGCCGCAGGGCTGAAGCTGCAGCCAGCTGGGCCCTGCACCATCCCATCCCATCCCATCCCATCCCATCCCATCCCATCCCATCCCATCCCATCCCATCCCATCCCATCCCATCCCATCCCATCCCATCCCATCCCATCCCATCCCATCCCATCCCATCCCATCCCATCCCATGTGGACATTCCCAAGGGCAGGACGGAATATGGGCTGGGTCTGACCCCTGGCAGTGGCCGTGCTCCATCCCCTGAGCCACCCCAGGGCTGTCCCTGCCTGGGGAGTGCAGGGCTGGGCTGTGTTCTCCGGCCTCTCCCGCAGCCCCTCAGCTCTGGCTGCTCTTTGACAGATGCAGCCATGGACAGGACACAAGAGCAGGAGCCTGCCCGTGGCCGCTTCCGCAAAATGCTGAAGGTACCTGCAGCCATCCCCACCTGGGCTGGGCCTGCTGTCACTGCTCAGCCCAGCTCTGCACATGGAGCACTCCTTGGAACATGCCTCTCTTCCCTGTCCTTTGTTCATTCTGCACAGAGGTTCCGCCGGTTCCTGCCAATTCGGCATAGAAAGATCAGCCCCAAGGGAACTGAGGGCACAGCTGAGCCTGACTCGGGGCTGACCGAGCTCCAGGCAGAGCCTGATGTCAGCCCAGATTCAGCTGCGCCCTCACAAGACTCTGATGCTGCGGTGAGTGCTGCCAGGGCAAACTCTGATGTGGCACTGACTGAGGACATGGCCATTCCAAACACCAGAGGGACTCAGGGCATCACAAATACTGACACTACGCCCCCTCCCACGGTGAGTCATGCACCTAATACGGATGTTTTTGAAAGGGGGGTGTTCCTTCTGACCAGCAGGTAGCCAGCCAGGGGCCAGAACTGGAGGTCTGCCACGATCGTGTGCCCCTTCAAGCCACACCCACAGGGCCCCCTCAGCTTTTGAGGCCAGCACAGTGTGGCAGGAAGGGAAGCACTTCTTAGGAGAAGCTGGGGAAGCTGCTGCCTTGGACAGCGCTCCAAGTCTTCCCCATTCCTACTCTAGGTGCCAGCTATTGTACGGAGCATTCACCAGTGTCTTATGCGCTCCGTTACGGTGGATGCCAGGCTGGCCACTAACATCGTGAGGCTGGCTGAAGAACACCCGGACGATGTGGTGCTGACCCTCCTGCGCTGTGCCCCATCGTGTGACAGGTATGGGGCCCACGTGCCTTGAGAGCTCAGGGCTCACCGGCCTTTAGGGCCCATTGCCCTGCACAGCCTGTCCAATGGGCTCTGCCCAACAGGCAGAGAGCTCCAGGAGCCTCGGGCCCCTCTGTTTCCTGAGGCTGCTGCCAATGCTCCCTCCCTGCCCCTCAGGGCACTGGGGCTTTGTCACCTGGGACCCCACAGCTACACAGGGCATGGCTCTGTGACTCAGACACCCCTGACACAGAGCTCTGATCCCACAGAGCTGCTGCAGTGATGTGGCAAACCATAGCCTCATCAGGACCAGCAATGGAGAAGGTGCTGCCAACTCTGCTCCATGTGATGGAGAACTGGCCACTTTGCAGCACCTGCACCTCTGATGAGGACAACAAGGACGTTTTTGCTCTGGCTGTGAGTTTGTGGAACTGGCCTTGACTGTCCCCTAGGTCACTTCTCCAGCAGCTCTTCATCCTCTCCTTGCCTCAGGCTGGGCTGAAACCTGGGCTAGGGGCAGGCCCAGGGGGCACCAGGCCCGCTGTTCCCCCTGCATCTCCCCTTGGGCTCTGCCCCATGGACGCCTTGGCACTGAGCGCTGTCTTGGTGTGCTTCTTTTGCAGGCAACTCTGGTGCTCTGGGTGATTCTGCAAGTGCCTCAGCGCCATGAGGCGATGATGCATTATTCTGACTCTCTCTTTACGGCTCTGCTGTTGCACGTTTTCACCACCACACAGCTGATGCCAGCAGAAGTTGATAACTTCTGGAGAGCATGCCAGCAGGAACACCACCTTCCCAAAAAACCCAACAGGTGCCAGTCCTCCTGTCCTTCCCATGCCCTTGTGGCTGACACCAATTCACCCAATGTGACCTGGGCTTTGCTCTGCACACAGGTTTGCAGTGCAGGCCATGAAGGCTCTGCTCTGCTTTCTGCACTATGACAATGAGTTGATGGCCATGGAGCGCAAGTGTGGCTGGGAAACGCTGCTCCGTGCTGACACCCAGCACTATGCCGTGGGTCTGTTGGCCAGGTGAGACCCCTTCTCACCACTGCCTCTGAAATGTGTGCCCTGTGCCCAGGGTGCCCTACCACAGTCCCTGTGGTCCTGGCCAGAGGGCTGTGCCATTGAGGGATGGCTGAGCAGACTGGAGAAGTCTGAGAGGAGGGTGCCAAGAAGGAGCCCCATGGTCCCAAAACACCCACAGTCCCTCCAGGGATGCTGGGGAAAGGCCAGATCTCTGTGAGTCATCCCTGGGAGAGGTTTGCCCCCCCACCCCCCACCTCATTGTCTTGGTGCCATTTCCCCCCTTCCAGGCTGATGCGCCCTGACTTGACGCCCTTGTGTTACCATGTTGCACACCAATTTATCCGGAGGCTCATCAGGGAGGAGGCACCTTGGGATCTGTCCTCCCTGGCATTCCTTGTGGAGGTGAGCCTGATGGCCAGCACTACCTCGCTGAGCTGCCTGCCAGCCCTGTCCCCTTGCATAGCCACAGCTGCCTGGGACGGTGCCCGTGCCCTGTGCTGCTGCCTGGGCCCAGCCCTGCGCAGTTCCAGGCTCCTGCCGGCTGGTTCCCCTGTCACTGCCCTGTGCCTTTCAGGTCCTGGATTGCCTACACTTGAGTGACTGTGGGTACTGTGTCCTTGAGATCACGTCAAGGCAGCTGCAGAGCGAGTGCAGGCAGAGGCGTCGCCTGGCGCTCAGAGGCCTCGTGGTGCTCAGCAAGGAACCCTCGCTGGTGAGAACGGGGCAGCGGCTGAAGCTGTGCTGGGCAAAGCAGCCCCTTGGGCTGGCTGTGATTCAGGAGCTGAGGCAGCTGCTCCCAGCTCTCCTGCCTCACCTGCCTGAGTGCTTTGGGACAGGCCTTTGGCCTCTGGGCCCAGCAGCAGCAGGGTGGGGTTGCAGTGCCAGGGCGGTCTTGGCACTGCAGCCGTTCAGGGCTTCCCAGCACAGCCTTGTGTTCCACACAGGCCAGACCTATACGCAGACTGTGTAAAAGCGTCCTGCAGCTGCTGAGTGACACAGACGGAGAAGTGGTCAGCATGTCTCTGTCTGTGTTCACAAATCTGCTCAAGAGAAAACATCTTCGTTTATCAAGGAATGCTGCCCCCAAGATTGCTGAGCCACTTGTGCCTCTCTTTGACCATGTAAGGCTCTGTGCCCCGGCCACGGGCACTGGCTACTGCCCACACAAACTTTGGTCCTGTGGATTTTCAGGCCTTTGCCCAGGTGGGCTGGAGAAGTTGGCGCTGAGATCTTTTCCTCCTTCTTTCCTCCAGGACAAAAGCCACGTGCAGGTGCTCTCCATTCACCTCTTCTGCAAGGCCATGAACCTGGTAGTGGAAGAGGGAAAAAAGGCAATGGAGGGAATTGTGAAGCAGAGTCTGCTCCCACTCATTTTGCACTGCCACGATGAGAACCTGCGCGTGGCTGATGTGAGGTTTTGTGTGATGCTGGTTGATCTCTGGGAGGGGGCTCGGCTGCTTCCTGCTCTGCTGCCTCCCAGGCTGCAGCTTCCTCCTGGCCTTGGCACAGGGATGCAACTCCTGTGCCCTGGGCAGCAATGCCATCTCTGCATCTCTCCAGGCCTCTCGGGAAACCCTGCACTGTGCTGCCACCTTCTTGAAGAACACAGAGCTCCTGTGTGTGCTGCCAACAGAGGATCTGTCGAAGATCGCCGAATGTGTGGTAAAGGACGGCCTGGAAACCCCAGCCTCAGCCTGGAGAAGCTCCCTGGCCCCAGTGCTCAGTGTGTGGGGCTGGCAGCTGTGGCCCAGTGCTGCACCCAGGGGAGCCAGCCTGTGCCCCACATGCTGCTCCCTTCCCTGGGCCACACGGGTTCCTCTCCAGGCTCCTGTGGCCCCGAGCCGGGTGTCGATAGAGCCCCAGCCCAGTGGGGCTGCTGGCCGGGCCTCAGGGCTGGGCGGGCACGGGAGGCCGGGGCTGGCCGCAGGCAGCGCCCGGCCGAGGGGCAGAGCCCGCACCAACCCTTCCCTCCTGCCGCTCTCTGCAGCTGGCACAGGACGAGAGGCGAGCGGCCGAGCAGCTGAGCCGGGCCCTGCCATATCTGGACAGCCCACAGGAGTCCCTGCGAGAGGCGGCCGTCAGCTTCATCGGTGAGCCACGAGCCCGGGCTCCCTCCCCGCCCCGCCGCAGCTCGGCCCCAGCCCCGGCTGCTGCCCCGGCAGCGGCACCCGGGCCCGGTGCCCTGGAGCCCCGGCTGCCCTCGGGGCTGCTGCTGCCGGCCTCTGGCAGCCGTGCCCTTGGGCTGAGTCAGGATGCGGCAAGGGCCCGGGCTGAGCCCTGCCGGGGCGGGAGGCCGTGTGGCCACAGGGCTGGCAGCGCCGCTGGCAGGGAGCTGTGCTGCTGGGGCCCTGACAGGCTCTGTGTTCCCAGGCACGGTCAGGATGTTCATGAACAAGGGCGCACAAGGAAGAGCTGCAGACCCTCAGTGAGGGTGAGTGAGAGCAGCAGGCTGGCACTGGGGGCTGGCGGGGGCACTTGCAATGCCTGGGCAGGGAGCTGCAATCCCTGGCCCAGCTGCAGAGTGCTTCGTTCCCTGTCTGGGTGAGGGCGGTGTGGGCAGAGAGCAGAGAGATTTCAGGGACATGGGTGGGAGTTGTGGCCAGCACCTTCTGGCTGATCCTGTTGTCTGGTCCTCTCTTGTGGCCATTGCAAGAGCCAGGTGGAATGTCCTTGGGAGGAATGTCTCCTAGGATCCCTGCAGATGCATGCCCTGACCGTGCCTCTCCTCCTCTCTCTTCCAGCCACTGAAGCCCCGAGGAAAGACACCACTCCATCCCACAGCAACCAGAATATCCAAGCTCAGTTTGCCAGTAAACAAGTGTCCCAAGAACAGCAGCAGGAGACACTGAAGAGGACACCACCTCCCAGTGCCACTGGAGACAACTGGCACAGCTGAGCCTGTGGGATTCTCACGGGGCTTCAGCCCTCTCCCAGCCTGTAGATAGCTCCCTCCAGCCCTCAGACTGTGCCCATCCCCTTTTTTCCCTCTATTCTTCCTCCCTTTTGACAGCTCCTTCCCTCCAGCCCTCAGTCCATGCCCATCCCCTTCTTTCCCTTTCCAGTTCATCCCTGTTAATAAACAGTTTGCCTTTTTCACTTAACCTGCATCTCTGTGGAGCTGAAGGGTCACAAATCCAGAGCGCTGTGACACACAGGCCCCTCCTGCCGTTCTCTCCTGCACCGTGTTTTGTGCAGAGACGCAGAGGAAGGAGCGCAGATCAGGCTGGAAAGGTCCCTGTGCTGAAGGCCTGGTGCCACAGCATTGTGGAGTTAAAGGTGTTACTGAAGGCCAGTAGTGGGACAAGGAGCCTGTGTGTGTCAGGGAGCAAAGTTGTGTCTAAGGCCCTGCCGTATTTGGTCCTCTGTTGTGCACACCAACAGGATGACAAAGAGCAGACTTTGAAGGAAACCTTATGGGTCGACTGCTGGGAATTTGACCCTTAAGAGGAACAACGGATTGATCAATTGATGGGAAGTTAACCTGTGAAAGAGGAACAGTAACAATGAGGCTGTTATTGGCATGGTGACCTTACCTCCTGTACTGGCCAAGGGTGAGATGACATGGTAACTGGGAAAATTCCACTCCAGGGGAGAAGATAGGAGGCTTGGTTCTGCAGAGGAGAGGCAAGAAGGACAAAATGCACGCCTTTTTGATGCAGGGCATGCCCTGAAGGTGCATGGCCTGCCTGCCCCTCCCATTGGAGCACCATGCTCCATCTCCTGCCGCTGCTCAGTGGCTTTTCACCAATCCAGAGGTTTGTAGCTATTATTTGCAACAGCAACTAATAAAATAAGACTTGCTTTGCAATTTTGTGCACGGGCATCTTCCAGCACCCATGATGTTCTTGGCAACGAGGATGGGATGCCCAGAGCACAAAAACCCATGGTGTTTTGAGCACGTGTGAGTGAAAAATGGACGCATGTTTGAGTGTGGGTAAGAGAACAGGGACAGGGTTTGGGCAGTGGAGTGTATGGTTGTGTAATATATGTTGGTATAATTTGTGTTTTATTGTACAAAAATATAATCAAGTATAAAAGCATATTTTATACTTGTACAAAATCAAGTATAAAAGCATGTTTTATGTAAAACAAAAACCACAAGCAACTTAAGATTGCAAAAGCAGCTGCTGGAAAACCAGGAATTTGCAAGAGAATGACCCAGCAATTAAGATAACACTGAGAAGAGCTGGGTCCACCCAAGCAAGATAAGCGCTCTAAGGACCCTGTGATTAACGCCTGATACCGACCTGATCTGATTCTCCAGGACCATACATCTCAATGTTGGTTTCCCAAAAAAAACTACGCAGACTAAAAAGAAAACTCACTACGATTCTACATCTCAAAGCCTGCTTCCCGAAAAACCACTCAAACTTCATCTTCTTCTCAGAAAACTTGTTATAAATTTGTATTGTGATATTGGCTTTCGCAGATGAATATTATATGTTAAATACTTTTTAGCTATGTATGTACTTTTTTCTTGTTAACAAGTTTTAAGCTTAAAAGAATTTCCTAGGTACAAGGCAAGGAAACCCCAGAGGGCAAGGACAGTTGAGCCAAAGCTTCTTATCAGGAGAACAATAGAGTCCAAACTGTTATCAGCAGAAGATATGAAGCCCAGCTGCCCTCAAAAGGAAGGATGAGAGGCCCAGATGGTTATCAACAAGTGACCATTTGCAAAAGAAAGGAAACCAAACTTCAAATAATGCTGACCAGCTAGAATAATGATGACCAGCAAAAAATATGCTGACCAGCAGAAAATAAAAAAATTGTGGAAAAGCATGATCTAAGAAGGGGGAACCAGGGAGGGGACATGTTTGAATATGCATAAAATCCTCACAGCAGGGGGGGATAAAAAGAGTATTCCCAAGATACCAGGAGTGTTCCTGGCAACCCGCCAGGGCACCCGGCCGTTTTAACCCTTTGCTTTATTTCCTTTGTCTCCTAATTGTCTTTTTGTTTATATTAAATTCTTTTTTATAATTTATTAAGTGAATCTCGTTCTTAAGAATAGGGCCGAAGAAACATTTCCAAATGCCATCCCGGGAAAGGAAAGGATGTGAAACAGCGCTGGGGAAGAGCGTCCTTCGCACAGCCCTCAGAGCTGCCACCATGCACAAGATGGCGGCCGGGGCTGAGGCGGTGCCACCATGCACAAGATGGCGGCCGGGGCTGAGGCGGTGCCACCATGCACAAGATGCCGGCCGGGGCTGAGGCGGTGCCACCGTGCACAAGATGCCGGCCGGGGCTGAGGCGGTGCCACCATGCACAAGATGCCGGCCGGGGCTGAGGCGGTGCCACCATGCACAAGATGGCGGCCGGGGCTGAGGCGGTGCCTCTCAGAGCTCTCTGCAGCCTCTGCCAGCCCAGCCCCAGCCCCAGAGCAGCGCAGGGCGGGCAGAGCCCCCTTCCAGCCGTCTGCTTCAATGGACATTGACAGACACCCGGGCCACGGACACAGGCTGACACCTTTGCTCTGTGCACACAAACACGAACCAGACACTTGGGAACCTCGGCTGGCAGCATTTTCAGGTGAAAATACAAAGAAACTCCAGGGTTTGAATGTTTTCAAATAGAATATTTAATTTGCCAGTAAAAGGACCAAAAGCAGAAAGGGGCATCCCAGCCTGTTTCTTCCATGCAGGAATAGTGTCACAGTGACTGTGAGCTGATGAAGACGGAGATGGGATTTAATCCAAAGCAGATTGTGCAGTGGGTGCTCACCTGTGATATGTATCCCTCACAGTACCTATTTATTTGGAACACTAGGAAGATTATGAGCCTGGGCAAGATATTAACCCTTTCAATACACAGATGAGACCTACAAACCTTGTTCATCTCTCCAGGGACAGAAAAGGACAGAGTAACAGCACACAATAAAACAACATAAAAACATCAAAGTCAGTAAAAACAAGAGTTAAATCTCAGATAGAAAAGAAATTATAAAATGCCAGTTAAAACTAAAATATTCTTTTAGTAAAACCATAGAAATAAACAATGATGTAGTAAAATATCTCCTTTAATTCATTAATAAAGTATAAAAATATTTCAAACTGTAAATCTAAACAAAAACATCCATTAATGAAACCAAAGAAATGCTAAAGTAACTGTAATCCCATAAGAAGTTTGAACAGAAAAAAAAATTATAAAGAATTAAATGCCCTTTGCCCCCAGGGAGACAAAAAAGAAAACTTCTGTTTCCAAAGATGATCACAAAAACAAAAGAAGAAAACATTTGCTTTCAAACAAATCATCCTTAAAATAACACCCCATGAATTCATAGCCCATAGACACACCTCTTGGAGCGCTGTAAAAATGAGAAAAATGTCACAATAGAAAAATTTCTTACCAGATGACTGCTATTTGTAAAAATAAAAACCCACAAAAAACCTGTTTCTTGTAAAAAAGTCTCCATGATTCAACAAGAAAAAACTCCTCTCCCTACTAAAACTAATAAAAAACTATTGCATAATGAATACTGCTTTAACATCCCAAGTTTTATCTTGACATTGTCAGTTTAACAAAAAAAAAGAGTTATTCAGGAGAGGAAAGGCATTCTGAAAGTTTTATTCCAGATTCTAGTTCTTGTAGTCCTGTTAATGAAGTTCCTTTATTCCTTCTAAGTTTTAAGCCTGTTTTGCCCTTCTCCTAATCCATATCTCACAGCCAGAAATGAGTAAGTGCCCTGGAGATTTCAGCCAGCGCTAAACCCACCACATTATTTAGTGCTTTAGCCAAAAAACTCAAATTAGCAAATCTAAGGCACTGCACCAGGCTGAAGCTGAGGATCCCCAGCCAAGCTCAGAGGGAGGAGAACACAGCATTTGTGGGATCCTTTCCAGTCTGACTTGCTTTAGCTGCACCCTGGGGGAGGAGAGAGCAGGAGAAGGGTTGGCTGAGTCCTCTCCCCTCTGCCTTGCCCTTCTCTGCTGGATCCTCAGTTCATCCCACACCCACCCCAAGACTCCATCCCCATCCTACTGGTGCTGACCGGATTAAAGGAGATAAAGAGGAGATTAAAAAGATAGGAGAGAAAAAGAGAAGTTTAAATGCAGCTTGAATATGAAAGAAATACATATGTTAGTGACTGCTGAGAGTTCAAAGGGAGCTGAAGGGTTTGAGAAGGGACAGGAGCCCGTGAAGGGCTCAGGAGCTGCTGCTGCTGCCGGGAGGGAGGAAATGCACCAATGGCTCCCAGCAGAGTCTGTGCTTTGAGGCTCTTTCCCAAACAGCTGCAGGAGGGAAAGCAGCTGAGTTTGGAGGAAGAGTTTTCTGCTGAGGTTTCCTGTTTGGAGCTGTCACAAGCTTGAGCTGCTCAAGGGAAAGGCGGCTCTGCTTCCAGCAGGGCCCAACTGCACGGGAGCACAACTTGGTTCCCTGGCCCTGAGCCAACGGGCAGCAGCAGCTTCTGTTCCCTCCTGGCTCTTGTGTCATTTCCAGCAGCACAAGACACACCAAGAAAAGCTCCTCCAGAACATGCCATGATCAACACAACCTGATTTCATTGCATGAAGGAGCTCTGACAGTCCCACGGGCTCAGGTTTGTTTGTCAGTGAACAGAGCAGGGAAAAGCACAGACACATTCCCTGCACAGGGAATTCACAGGAGGAAAGTGCAGCACTGAAGGATGTGCTTGGATACAACGTTCCCACGGCAGTTTTGGGGATAAAATCATCAGCAGAGAGAAAAGAAAAAGTCCTACCAAGGGTGGGCTGGGGAGGGCTGGTGCTTCCCGGGAGGCTCCCGAAGCTCAAGAGGACAAAGCCCAGACCTTGTCCAAGCTCCGAGCTGGGTCTGAGCCAGAAACCAGGGGGTGGCAGAGACATTGCTGCTGAAGGGCTTCAGATTGCCAAAGCTGAAGTGTCCAGTATCAAGGAACAACTTGAGGTTACGGAATTCCCAGTGCCCACGTTCCATCCCCTCATTTCAAGCTGAAAGCAGAGCTTCACTTGTGACTCTGCTTTTTAATAAAGAATGTCAAACTTCAACAAAATTCCCTTAGAAAGTACCCATGAAGGATCACATTGTGAGAGCCCACTCGAGACAGCCTCAACTCCTGCCCTGGTTCAGTCCTTGTCAAGCCCACTGTGCTTTCCAGCTGCTTTGCTCCAGCTCTCCCCAAATCACCATGAATTCCACTGAACTGAAACAAATCCAAGTCCTTGTGGGTCGGGACAAGGGCAGGGAGAGGTCCCTCCAAACCTCCCTGGGAATCATCCCAGAGCCCTCAGCCTTCCATGTGCCCATCTCCGGGTCCTCCCAGTGGCTTCTCTAGCTCTCCCAGTCCACCCCAGCCTATCCCAATCACTCCTAATGCCCCTCTACTCCATCTCACTCGTCCGCGGATCTGCCGCCCCTCAGCCAATCAGAGCGCGTCTCTCTGATGACTCATCAGTTGCCGGGCAGATCCACAGAGCCGAGAGCCCCGCGCTGGACTCGGCCTCCCAGTGCCGCGCACTTCATTCCCAGTCCCTCCCAGTGCCACCACAGTCCCGCCCAGTGCCACCACAGTCCCTCCCAGTGCCACCACAGTCCCTCCCAGTGCCACCAGTCCCTCCCAGTGCCACCACAGTTCCTCCCACTTTTTTTTAGCCCATTCCCAGTCTATTCCTAGTTCATTCTCACTTCACTGCCAGACCTCTACCCCCTCATCCAGTGTCCCAGTATCCACTCTCATGTCTCTCAGCGCAACCCCAGTCCCTGCCAGTCCATTCCCAGTCCCTCCCAATGCTACACAACTCATCTCCACTCTCTCCCAGTTTCCCTCCAGCTGATCCCAGTCTGTCCCCACTCCCTCCCAGTGCCCCCAGTGTATCCATCTCGCTGGTGCCCTCGAGCTCCCAGCCCGGCCCCGGCCGCCTGCTCTGCTCCCTGATGGATTTCTCCCCTGCCCACATCCAGCTGAGCTGCTCCCAGGGCCAGCAGCAGCTCTCGGGCCACGTGCTGGCCACTGCTGTGCTCCCCAGCGGGGACTGGAGCCAGCAGCTCCTGCTGGGAGGAACTGGGAGCTAGACTGGTTTAAACTGGAAGAGGGGTTTGCAGGTCAAGAATAGCTGAGAAGGGTTTTGAAGGATGTTGGGGAGGGTGGGATGGGGTTCTGGGGGTCCCCGTGGACACTGGGAGGGAGTTTGGGGGTGCTGGGTGTCACTGGGAGGGATTTGAGTGAGCCTGGAGGAGCTGGAAGGAGATTGGGCATTGGAAAGCAGGGATTGGGATGAGGTTGGTTGTGCTGGGAAGAGACTGGGAGGGGACTTGATGAGTCCTGGTGGGGCTGGGAAGGGACTGGGAGAGGGTTTGGGGGTCCTGGGGCAGTGGGGGGAAATTGGGAGGGGGCTGTGGGATCCTGAGAGGAACAGGAGGGGCTCTGGTGGGTCCTGGGGAGCCTGGGAAGAGACTGGCAGTGATTTACCAAAATAGTGATATTGATCTGGTATCAACATCAATCTGTTAATGGACAAAAAACCTCTCCAACAGTTTAAAGTTACAAAGTGGATGTTTAATCACAGCACTGGGCGAGTGCGGGAGTCATCCCCTTAATACACACTGCAAGTTGACAAAAGCTTCCAGCGTCTATTTATTTAAAAAATCTTGAATTTCCAAAAGATGAATATATATTATTACTAATACATATTCACAATTCTAACACCTCCCATTCCCCACTTTGGATTAAAATTCACAGTAATGAGTTTAAAAAGTCATTCTGCCTACGTGATGGGCTCCCTAATTTGAGGAGGGGGTGGTTTTGGTGAGGAGGAGTCATCAAGAGATGAAGGAAAACCGCTCTTCATCACTCTCACCTTTCCACCTTTACAATGGTTGATATTACAAATGACATTTGGTACAACTCCAGTTTCCTCCATTGTGACTTTGAAATGGGTTTCCAGATGTAAGGTCTGTGATCTTCCTGAACCTGTTTATCAGTTTCTCTTTTCTCATTATAAGCACATCTAAACAAATATACAATGACAAGTAATTTTTTACCTAAGTCCGAGATTCATTATCTCAAATCTTGCTTCTCACTTAATCATTAACTCTAGTTCTAGCAAAACCTGTCTCTAGCTAAGATCTCTAGTTTTTCTTTAATTCATCCTTTTTCAAAATTAGTGAGTCCAATGAAGGTTTCAGAGGGTCCTGGATGGGCTGGGAGAGACTGGGAGGGTCCTTGGAGGGGCTTGAGGTGTCTGTGAAAGGTTTTGGGGGTCCTGACCTCTGCAGACCGCCCAGGGATGCCATCAAACGCTGCCCACAGCAAGATGCTGATGGGGATTGGAGTCTCTGTGTTGGGCTTCATCTTCCTGGCACTGGGGCTCGGCTTCTGCCTGTGCAGGAGAGTGAGGGGGGTCCCGGGGGTCGTGTCCTCCCCCTCCACAGAGCGTGTGTGCTCCCCCTGGGCCCCCCACCCCTGGTGTCACCCCCTTTTCTCTGCCCACACAGCTCCTGAGGCAAAAGGTTCTCAAGGACTGAAAGTCAACAATTCCCATTGTCATTCTGTATCCTGTTGGATTTTCATTCCCCTGCTTTCATCCAGGTGCCCACAGGGAGCCAGGAAGATGTGGAGCCTCCCAGCCAGGTGTCTTCCCCACACGGATCACCAGGACCACGGATCACCAGGGCTCTGCCCAACGGGGGTCACTGGGGATCATCCAACGCCGATCCTCCCATGGGGGATGGAGCTGGAGCAGCGCACGAAGCTCTTCCCACACTCGGGGCACTCGCAGGGCTTCCCTTACTGGTGCCTCCGTTGGTGTTTGGTCAAGTTAGAGCTCCTGGAGAAGCTCTTCCCACACTGGGGACACTCGTAGGGCCTCTCCCCACTGTGGATGCGCCGGTGGACGGTGAGGTTGCCGTTCTGCTGGAAGCCCTTCCCGCAGTCGGGGCAGCGGAAGGGCCTCTCCTCTGTGTGAATCCGCTCATATTTGAGGACATCAGACCTGGTCTGAAACCTCTTCCCACACTGGGGACACTCGTAGGGCCTCTCCCCAGTGTGGATGCGTTGGTGTGCCCTCAGGTAGGAGCTCCACCGAAAGCTTTTCCCACATTCCAAGCAGGTGTAGGGCCGTTCCCCTGTGTGGATCACCTGGTGTCTCATCAGGTCAGAGATATCTCTGAAGCTCTTCCCACATTTCCCACACTCGTAGGGCTTTTCCCCAGTGTGGATCGTCTGGTGTTTCCAAAAGTCAGAGCTCCGGCTGAAGCTCTTCCCACATTTCCCACACTCGTAGGGCTTTTCCCCAGTGTGGATCCTCTGGTGCTGGAGCAGGTCAGAGCTCTTTCTGAAGCCCTTCCCACATTCCAAGCACTTGTGGGGCTTCTCCCCCAGCTCTGAGCTCTGGCTGGATCTCTGGCCGTGTCCCTGGCACTGGGGGGATCTTTCCTCCTCACAACTCCGTGGATTGGGTTTGCAGCCCCTCCTTGTGCGGCATCTCCAGGGCTTTTCCTCCTCCTCCTCCATCTGGACACGGTTTGGGAATGTAAAATCCTGGCTGGGGAGAAAAAAACAACAGGAGAGCGCCTTGGGCTGGGGGTTCCTCCTTCTCCAAGTTCATCTCAGAAAATCACTGGGCATCTTGTGCCTGTAAGAATCTCCAGAACACCAAGATTCAGCCCAAACACCCTCCAAACATCAAAACAGATCAAAAACTAATCAAACAAGATTCAGTCAAAATCCCCTCCAAAACAGAAATGTTCAGCCCTCACAAGAAACCAAAGTACCAACATTCAGCCCAATAAAGCTCAGAAACACCAAGATTCAGCCCCGTGAAAATCGTGGATCTCCCTGCCCGGGCACTCGCTGCATGGGGGGGTGAGGGGGGCAATGAGGCCGGGCCGGAGCAGGGGGTGCCTGAGAGAGGCCCCGAGCCCGGGGGAAGCCCCTGCAGAGCCATGGAAGTGGCTCCTGGCCGGACTCGGGGATCCCCCTGGCGATCCCCGCTGGAGCAGCCTGCTCCTGAGGGACTCTGGCCCCTGGCAGGGACCCCAGGCTGCAGCAGGACAAGGATTCCTGTCCCTCAGGGGGAGGCACTGACATGACCTGACTGTGACCCCCATCCCTGTGCCTCTGGGCGGGGAGGGGGACGGAGAGGGGCAGAAAATTAAGCCCGGGAAGGAGGGAGAGCTGGGGGGAAGATGGATTTCCGGAGGAATTACTTTACTTCTCGTTTTCTTGTTTTGACATGTTTGATAATAAATTCAATTAATTTCCTCAAGTCAGGTGTGCTGTGCCCGTGACCAATGATTGAACTGTCCCCACCCTCATCCAGACCCCCGAGCCTTTCCTTGTGTGTTCTGTTCCCCGCCCGGGACAGGAAGGAGAGTCACACAGTTTTGGCCTCGCTCCGGCATAGCCCTGCTCCATCCCGGACTCACCCCCAGCTCGCAGCGCCCTCAGCTCCCGGGCACCCCGAGCTCCCGGCGCTTCAGCGCAGCGGCGCTTCCTTGGCCTCCTGCCCGGGCCGGGCCCAGCGCCGGGGCCGCTCCTCAGCCCAGGCTAACGAGAAATGGCGGAGCTCAGCCCAAGGCAGGCGAGGCCGTGCCGTGTGCAGAGCCCGCCGCTGGCTGCGATTGGCTGCTTCTGCCGTCACTCGTGGCTCTGGCGCGCGCTGATTGGGCAGAGCGGGGACAAGCCCGGCCCCGCTGGCGCCCCCAGGGCGGCCGTGGGGCAGGAGAGCCGCCATTGCCGGAGCGTCTGTGCGGGCCCGGCAGCGGCGGCAGCAGCGGCCGGAGCCCGGTGAGGCGGCGGCGGAGCTCGGAGGCGGCCCCGGCCATCGCAGGTGGGAGCCGCGCTCGGTTCTGCGGGGGCTCGGGGCTCGCTGCGGGCCCGGGAGGTTGTGTAATAAATCGAATTGATTCCTGCTGACTAAATTGTAACTATTTGGAAAGTTATTATTAGAAGCAACCAATGGAATCAGTGTTATAAGGCAGATGTACCCCTTTGCAGATGTTACATGTTAAAATTGAGGTACAGGATGTAGTTTAGAAGATAAGTGATGTTTCAAGACAAAAACGGCCTTGAGATGGACAAAATTAAAACGAGTTTAAGCATTGGGCCTAAAAATCAGTAAATATCAGACTAATGAGTAGAGTAACATAACACAACCCTTAGTACGCACACACAAACCTGTAAGGTTATCCAAAGGACAATGAGGAAGAGGAGAAGCCTTCGCCAAAGATCCCCAAAAGAAGACTGAAGACCCCCTAACAACAAGTGAAGCATGTACCGTGAAGAATAGTGACCTAAAGCCAGCAAAATCGGAAATAGGAGGAAACATACGGGAAACATTCATGAATATGTACAAGCACACAGTATATAAGTTTAGCTTGAAGTGCTTTGTTCTGTACGTGAGGTGGAGTGAGAAGCGCCCCCCGTACCCCGGTCGGTTTTGCTTATGCCTTAACCATTTGTAACCACTGGCCAATTATATTCAAACACACACATACACATATCTATATCTATATCTATATCTATATCTATAAATATAAATATAAATATAAATATAAATATATAAAAATATATGTCTGAATATATCTACTAAATTGTATCTTTCTTACTAAATTGTATTCTTTTACTAAATTGTATTATTTTATTATTTTGTATCCAATTTATTAAACTATATTGTCAATTAATTAGATTGATTGTTTGGAAATTTGAAAGTCATTTATAACAATTTGGTGCCAAAACCCATGAACTCCGATCTAGGGGAAGAACGGCTAATGATGGGAAGGAGCTCCCCACCAATTTTTCAAGGTGGTGCCAAGGTTAGATCGTGCTCCCTTGGAAATAGAAGTTCCACTTAGGATAAAGCATAAGCAGAAGAAGCTGGCTGTAGGAAGCGTGCAGAAGAGCTCCCGTAGAGTGCCGGCCAGAGATAAAGGTGCCTGTAAAACGTCTTGTGCACAAGAAGCGCTGGGCAAACGGAGTGTGTGAGTCCCACGGGGCTGGGCAGGGGGGAGCTGTGTGCCTGTGTGTGTGTGTGCAGTGGCTGAGACGGGGCTGGGCAGCCCGGAGCCACAAAGGGAGTGCAGACCTCCGGCCGTACCGCGTTTTCGGCTCTCCGCGAGGAGACCGGCCGGGAAAGGAGGGAAGGGAAAGAGAAGAACGAGTGAAAATCCCCGGCAGGGACGGGAGGGAGAGTCCCAATCTTAAAACCCACGGGAAAGTCCTCGGGGAGAAGGGAGCGATCTGATCGCTGAGTGAAGTGACTCAGGAGGAGAGTGATCGAGTCAAGTTCAACTTCCTTTAAAAAGAGAAAATAGTTGGGAACTTCAGTACGTAGCTAAGAGGGATTGGGAAGAGAAGTAGCCAGAAATGAGCAGTCAAAGAGGGGTAAAAGAAATTGAGAAAGAGAGGAAATTAGACAGGAAGCGAGTAGTTGGCAAAAGACGGGATAGAGCAACAGAGTAATATTGAGGGAGGGGGGAAGTTGAAGCACGGAGTGAGTGAGGGGGATCAAGATTCTCCTGGTACCGGAGATTTCTTGCTTGGTTGCTGCCAGAGATGGGTTCAAGGGACAGTAAGTCCTTGGACCCAGGGGCTGCGAATTATAAGGGGAATTCGCAAGAGCCCGGAATATCTGAGAACCGTGAGGGGGTTTCTCAGGAGGGGAGCATTCCTCAGGACAGTCCACTGAGGATGATGTTATGATTTTGGGATACATGGGAATCCTGGAGAGGAAAAACAAGCAGAAAATGATTAATTATTGTATGTTTAAATAGACAAAGAAAATGATCCGAAAATATAATTTGAATTGGCCAAAGTTTGGATCGTTTAAAGATTGGATTTGTTAAGCTTTAAATCAGTATGTAAATTCAAAAGAACCTTTTTATCAAGAAGAGAGCGACTATGCTACCCTGCAGCTTCCCCGGGGTGGGGGGAAAGATAAATTTATTACTAAAACACAAGAAAGCGAGAGTTATCTGTTGTATCCTTTACAAACTAATAAGTAGCAGAAAAAAAAAAAAAAAAAAAAAAAGAGGTAAAACTGTTCCTTCATCTAAAGATATTTTGCTGGAAATAGAAACAGCAGCACTACCTAAATCCCATTTAACTGAAAAGGGTGAAGTGCTGGCTGTGCCAAGTGAACTCTAACATATAACATGACTGACCATTTGTTACAACCTGGCATTAATTTGGTTTGGTTTATTATATTTAGACATTCAAAAGACAAATTCTGCCTTGCTCAGAGTCTGTGAAGCACAAACACATTTTATGAATATATAGTATCTAAATGGTGTGTTACAGTTGTGTTATGTGCATTATAAGTGTTAAAAACATGTAGCACAGGTTTTTTTCACAGAACCTTAAATTTCCGTATTTTTAAAATATGTTTGTTTTTCAATATTTTGTATAGTAAATATAAATGGTTTTGACTAAATGTTTTATTTATTTAACAGCAAAAATTGTGCTAAAAGAACCCCCTGTTAATTAAAGTTTTATTAATAAATTGCTAACTGAAGTTGTGGAAAAAGTAACTTTTATTGTAGTTGGCACATCTCTGGAGCTTTAGTAGTTTAAATTAAAAGAAAAAAAATATAACTGACTAAGAGAGAGAGAGAGATAAGACAGTGCTGTGAAATCTGTGCCATCCTTGAAACAAGCAGAGTTGAAGTGGCTCATAGGAACCTTATGAGGCCAAGGGTAGCAGTGAGACCAAACGTGTCAGTGACCAGACCCCAGGGTATAAACTTTGCTACCAAGAAGAGCGGCACCTCGGCCCTTGGCTGCAGCCCAAGGGGCCTTGAGGAAGGTAGAGAGTGAAAACTCCTGAGGATTATTTTCACTGTGTTCATTAAGATACCCTTGGCAACTGGCCAAAACCATAAAGCAGGATGGGACAGAATCCAAAAAAATAAGAAAGAAACAAGCGATATTAAAACAAGCAGCACAAAAGCAAACAATGAGCAAACAAACTATGCAAAAACAAAATCACAATAATTCTGATCCATGTGACAAATGCAAACAAATTGACAAATACAAAAACAAGATAAAATCTATGTTTGTGGCACATCCATATGTTAATGCTGCCTGTTACAATCACAGTAATTTTATAAAAGTATAAAAAAAATCTCAGGGAAAGAATTAGAGAAAATTAATAAGTAGTGTGAACAGTTGAAACAGCAGTATAGCAACTGAGATTGGCCAACCTTAACTAAAATATTTTTGTAAGTTAAATGCAAGAAGTAGTTACAGAACTAAAATTATTTAAATGTTAAATTTGTGAAAGACTTAAAATAGCTAAAGTGAGAGTCTAGCTCCAGACCAATTTTTAAAATGAAATCTTACTCAAACTTCCAAGACATTAAAATAACCTGGAAGATAAATTTTGAATCATCAAATAATTAAAACAGTTTGTATCAGATAACAATACTAACACCTGGCAACCAAAAACTCCTGCTGGATATTAGAGAATGACAAAAAGAAACTAATTGTAGGATAACCATGTTGATTTGTGCTGGTATAAAAGTTCTGGAGCTAACCCTTACCAATCCATAAGTGACCTAAAATTCTATTTGGAACAACCAGGTACAACAAGTAACAAATGGAAAGCCCCTGATAGAATATATTAAATTTGTGAGTAAAGAGCATATAGTGAATTACCTCAAAGGTGGAGAAGAACCTGTATCTTAAGAGTTACATGACCCTCCTTCTTCATTATACCGAGGTCCAGGAGCAATATGTTAAGTACACCACTTTATGAAACATTAAAAAACAATAAAAGAGACTTGAACCTTGACTTTCCAAAAGCAAGAAGAAACCAGAAATGAAGACAAATGGCCTGCAGAGAGATGACCCAGCCACTTGAGCTGCAGATGGATCTTAGAGATACAGAACCCAAATCTATCTATTGAATCAGTTCATAAAGCTGCAGACAGTAGTTAAAGTTGTTTCAAACCACACCTCTACTGCCCTAAAGCTGCTGGCCAAGCAACATTCACAAATGTGAGCATTTGTTTATCAAAACAGAATTACCCTGGACTATTTGTTAGCTGAAGAAGGGGGAGTTTGTAGAAAGTTTAACAAATCTGAGTGTTGTATAAAGATAAATGATTATAGAAGAGCCATCACAAAAATTGCTAAAGATATATATACAAGTTCAAAAATAGAATTTTATTTTGAAGACTGATTAGTGAGATAACCTAAGAAGTACTTAGTGGAAAAAGTTAAAATTTATGGCATAGTGTTTTATATTAAGATTATTGTTTCTATTTTGTATAATTTCATGCCTGATTAGACTAATCCATTCAGTAATTCAAGGAATACTGAACGAAAAGAAACTATAATAGCTCAAAAAAAAAGTTAACTAAATTTGAAAGAGAGTGCAAAAAGCTTGATACAGCATGAAAAATGTTAAAAAATTAGAAATGAAAATAAAGTAAATGCAAGAAATGAAATTATGGAGAAAAAAAAATAAGATTCAAGTTTATGTTTTTTTTTAAAAAAGGCATGAATAAATGTAATCAAAAGGAGAAATGGGGTATTAAAATAAATGGAATTGATTCGTGCTGACTAAATTGTAACTATTTGGAAAGTTATTATTAGAAGCAACCAAAAGAATCAGTGTTACAAGGCAGATGTACCCCTTTGCAGATGTTACATGTTAAAATTTAGGTACAGGAGGTAGTTTAGAAGATAAGTGATGTCTCAAGACCAAAACGTCCTTGAGATGGACAAAATTAGAACACCTTTAGGCATTGGGCCTAAAAATCAGTAAATATCAGACTAATTAGTAGAGTAACATAACACAACGCTTAGTACGCACACACAAACCTGTAAGGTTATCCAAAGGACAATGAGGAAGAGGAGAAGCCTTCACCAAAAGACCCCCAAAAGAAGACTGAAGACCCCCTAACAACAAGTGAAGCATGTGCCGTGAAGAAAAGTGACGTAGTCAGAAAAATTTGAAATAGGAGGAAATTTACAGGAAGCATTAATGAATATGTATAAGCATACACTATATCAGTTTAGCTTGAAGTGCTTTGCTCTGTACGTGAGGCAGGGTGAGGAAGCCGTACCCCGGTCGGTTTTGCTTATGCTTTAATCATACTTAATTACTGGCAAATTATAGATATAAATTGTAATTTTTTGCTAAATGATATTCTTTTACTAAACTGTATTCTTTTATTATATCAAATTACTATTCAATTTACTAAATTGTATTCATTTTTAATTAAACTACCATTAACCCAAGGGACCTAGCTGTCAAAATTGTAATTTCATTGATCACAACCGGAGAGGCGGCGGCGGAGCTCGGAGGCGGCCCCGGCCATCGCAGGTGGGAGCCGCGCTCGGTTCTGCGGGGGCTCGGGGCTCGCTGCGGGCCCGGGAGGGGGCGGCAGGGGGCTGTGGCGGGTGGCTTGTGCCGTGGCCGGCCCGTGTTGGCCCTGGGCTGAGGGCGCTGCGGGAGCGGCTGCCCGCGGTCTCCTTGCCGCTGGGGCCTCGGCAGGAGGCGGTGGCGGAGCAGCGCTGGCTCGTCCCGCTTCGTGTCGGGAGGCCGGAGGTGGCTGCGCTGTGCCCGGGACGCTGCGCTGGGGCCGCCTCCGAGCTCCGCCGCCGCCTCACCGGGCTCCGGCCGCTGCTGCCGCCGCTGCCGGGCCCGCACAGACGCTCCGGCAATGGCGGCTCTCCTGCCCCACGGCCGCCCTGGGGGCGCCAGCGGGGCCGGGCTTGTCCCCGCTCTGCCCAATCAGCGCGCGCCAGAGCCACGAGTGACGGCAGAAGCAGCCAATCGCAGCCAGCGGCGGGCTCTGCACACGGCACGGCCTCGCCTGCCTTGGGCTGAGCTCCGCCATTTCTCGTTAGCCTGGGCTGAGGAGCGGCCCCGGCGCTGGGCCCGGCCCGGGCAGGAGGCCAAGGAAGCGCCGCTGCGCTGAAGCGCCGGGAGCTCGGGGTGCCCGGGAGCTGAGGGCGCTGCGAGCTGGGGGTGAGTCCGGGATGGAGCAGGGCTATGCCGGAGCGAGGCCAAAACTCTGTGACTCTCCTTCCTGTCCCGGGCGGGGAGCAGAACACACAAGGAAAGGCTCGGGGGTCTGGATGAGGGTGGGGACAGTTCAATCCTTGGTCACGGGCACAGCACACCTGATTTGGGAAAATTAATTGAATTTATTATCCAACATGTCAGAGCAAGAAAATGAGAAGTAGTTCCTCCGGAAATCCATCTTCCCCCCAGCTGTCCCTCCTTCCCGGGCTTAACTTTGTGCCCCTCTCCGTCCCCCTCCCCGCCCAGAGGCACAGGGATGGGGGTCACAGTCAGGTCATGTCAGTGCCTCCCCCTGAGGGACAGGAATCCTTGTCCTGCTGCAGCCTGGGGTCCCTGCCAGGGGCCAGAGTCCCTCAGGAGCAGGCTGCTCCAGCGGGGATCGCCAGGGGGATCCCCGAGTCCGGCCAGGAGCCACTTCCATGGCTCTGCAGGGGCTTCCCCCGGGCTCGGGGCCTCTCTCAGGCACCCCCTGCTCCGGCCCGGCCTCATTGCCCCCCTCACCCCCCCCATGCAGCGAGTGCCCGGGCAGGGAGATCCACGATTTTCACGGGGCTGAATCTTGGAGTTTCTGAGCTTTATTGGTCTAAACGTTGGTGTTTTGTTTTTTTGTGGGGGCAGAATCTTTGTATTTTGGGGGGATATCAGATTTTTGGTGTTTTGGAAGTTTTTGATCTGTCTTCGTTAGCATTCAGGAAAACACATAATTGTAGATTGACTGTATGCAGGTGTTTTATTGAAGCGTGGGGGAACTAGAGGTATCAGCAACCCAAATCTAGTTCCGTTGTCTTTGTCCAAAGTGCACATATTTCTACAATTTCAGCTGTAGCAGTAATCACTGTAACAACCTTATCAATATTGTTTCATTAATATTGCTTCATTAACTTTGTCCATATTGCTTCATGAGAGTTAGCTCATCCTTGCTCGAACATGTCCGAATCTTATCTCTGGGTGGGTATCTTGGAGACCCCAAGTACCAGTTCCCGTTACCGTAAACATTTCAGCTTGCTAGACCATCCCTAATACCAAGCATTCTTGTGGCCTACCTCTACATGATTTTAAGAAACATTTTCAGAAACATTTAACCCCATAGTAACATATTTCCCCCCTTTGAAAGTATTTCACTTTACTATAATAAGTGTAATGCTTTCACTATATACAGTCCTTTTTCTGAGATTATACTTGATGTTCATCTTGGAATCCACAGTTGTCGTAAGCGTTGTTACACTATGGAGGACTTGGAGATGACAAATGTGGATGTGGATCTCTGTCCTGTGTCAGTGCCTTTATTATCTTCTGGTTCCAGGATACTCTTTTCTTTATCTCTCCTTTCAGAACTGCACAGATTAACCAGATTTCTAAGAACACAATTAGTAGGATTATCAGACTCTCAAGAATAGATTTGATCCAGGAGCTCACATTCCATCCCAACCCTTCAAAAATTTTATCTAATCAACTTGTGGTCAGATCTTCCCTCTCTTTCTGTGCTTCATGTTCTTTTTGTTTTAATGGGCTTATGTTGTGTTCTACATCTGCAGTTCCATTTGGGATGTGGATGCAGCAGTGATTATTGAGAGACCGCCAGCTCTTCACCGGTCTTCACAGAAGTAATTGTGAATGCCACTTTATTTCTATCGTTAGCACACTTTTATAGGGTTCTACAGGGTCTGCAGGCAGAGCAAGTTACTATTGGCTAACACACACAGTTTACATTTTTTCTCTTACACACAGGGATATTGTTTTGCTTTACTCTCTCTTCAGCATGAAGGTTTCAAGGACTTTAGCTCTTAATATCATGACTTATTTCAAAGGCTGGTTTGTGCATACAGGCCTTTACTAATATATAAAATATAGCAACAAGTGATCAATTTGTCCTTTTAGGTACCCGCATACTCCGTGTTCATTCAACAATAACATATCTAAAGCCAATCTGTTTTGCAGGGTCATTTTAGTCGTGGCTTGTAATTGTACATTTTGCTCTCTAAATCCCTCTTTGGTAACTCTTGCCAATCTTTCTACCTGACCTGTAAGTTTGTACAAGATCTTTCTATTGTTATAATTTGCTATTGGACCAAACAAGGATTCCAGCGCCCACTCAAATTTTACACTGGTGGAGGTTTCCTGCCATCTTTCTTCATCTTCAGCTTTGTTTTCCTGAAATTCTTATCTTCTCCTTATTTGCAGAAGTTCATGCTCTCCCTTGAATGGGGACCTTTTCCAAGTTGGGCATAAGGTGGGGAGGCCTAAAGTAATCTCTTTTACTTTTTCACCTACAGGCAAATGTGTTGTCCAGGTGCCATCACTTGCTGCCCATCCAAATTGGCCTGGACTCTGAATTGTACTTGTGCTCCGTATTACCTTTTGGATCACTTGTCCTATCTTGTCATTTATTTCCCCTTGTTTATGTTTGATTCCTCTGCAGGCACATCCAATTTGCAGAGCTACCACTAGTGGTGGCATTTGTTTTATTTATAAGTATTTGTTTTATTTCATAATAAATATATTTTATTATAAGTATTTGTTTTATTTTATAAGTACAGTCCTAAGTTTTGTTCCATACCCACCAATTCACTTTGTCTGCCTCCATTCTACTACTGGTTGCAGTGTTCCATACCCCTGGATCTGTTTCATTTTCAGAGCCTTCCCACTTAATGCACCAAGGGCTATCTGCCATAGATTGGAATTTCTGAAGCACACTCACTGACCATGCACTGTCCCAAGCTTCAGCCCGATCTTTTCCTTCCTGTCCTTCACACTTCCACTTTGATACTGAAATCTTTTCTTTAATGACCTTTGCTATCTTTTCATAACACCATCCATAATTCCCTAATCCCCCATCCCAGCCTAGTTTTGGTTCATACTTTCCTCCATTTTCATGACAATCCCATCTAGATGAATACTTTGGCTTCACAGCATTTTCAAACACTGTCTTATTTTGGTACTCGTAATCTATTTGCAATACACAGCTCACATTTTCATTTTTATTCTTTTGTATTTCAGGAAATTTTGATGTTATAATTCCCCAATTTTTTTGGTCTCCTGCTGCCTTTGGTATTGGCAGACAGGCAGTTATTTTGCTGGTGTTTTGCATGTTGGCAAAATCTTTCATTAATGCAATCATCCCATTTTCTGTCTGAATAGTATTAGAGACTTTTATCACTTGTGTTTCTGGCTGCACCCCCACATCCCTCTTCATTCTAAAATGAAGAGTTGTCAGCTGATCCTTTTGTATTTCACATCCCAAGGTAACAGTGATTCCAACTGATGGCAGTGAAGGCCATAAAATAATCACCATTACAGTCACTAGCAACCTACACATTTGAAACAATCAAACCCGCTTTATCTGCAGCTTTGTTGGTCCTACAGTTTGTGCAGTCCACAGTGCAGGGGAAACCTTCTTCACTCTGGTGTAATGTATGCAGGGATCCAGTCCAGCTCCTTTGACTGCTGTCAAGGTAGTTAACAGTACCTGATAGGGTCCATTCCACCTTTCTTTTAATGGTTCTTCGTTCCAGCTTTTAACGTACACTTCATCTCCCGGGGGGATGTCATGAACTGGATTCTCAAGAGTCAGCGGCCTGTTCCACACAAGGGTGCTCCGAAGTCGAGCTCGAGCTTTTCCAAGAGACAGAACATAATTCTACACCTCTTGCTTCCCTGTAACATGTACATTTGGATTAGGTTGAGGGGATTCATATGGTTTCCCATCCAATATCTCATAAGGACTGACTGACATCCCGCTTCTAGGCTTTATCTGAATCCTCAGCAGTGCTATTGGTAAAGCTTGTGGCTGCTGCAATTTAGCCTCTTGGCATATTTTTCTGATTTGCCTCTTCAATGTCTGATTCATCCTCTCTACCTGTCCACTGGATTGGGGTCTCCATGGTGTATGGAGATGCCAAGCTATTCCCAGTAACCTACTCACCTCCCTCACTACTGTGGCTGTGAAATGTGGGCCCCTATCTGATGATATTCCTAGAGGCACCCCAAATCTTGGAATGATTTCTTGCAGTAACCACTTGACTGTCTCTTTTGCTTGATTTGTGCAACAGGGAAGAGCTTCTGGCCATCCTGAAAATGTGTCAACCCCTACCAATAGATATTTGTATTCTCGTGTTCTTGGTAATTCTACAAAATCTACTTGCCAATAATCTCCTGGTTCTACTCCTACCCAAATTTTCCCTAATTGTGCCTGTCGTCTAGCCACTGGATTGTTCTTTAAGCAAATTTCACATTTTGACATTACTGATTTTGCCATTGTTGACATCTGTACTGAAATTAAACTTTGTTTTAACAATTTCACCAGTGCCTCTGCACTCCAATGACATTTGTTATGTTTAATTTGTAGAACTTCTGTCATTATCGAGGGGGGTACCACTACTTGTCCCTGTGTAGTCACATACCACCCTTCTGAATTCTTCTGTGCATTCAGTGAGCATCCCAATTTCACATCTTTTATTGAACATTTTGGTTCTGGGGGTAAATTGAATTGAGATACATTAGTTTTTAAAGGTATCAATGCCATTGCAATTTGTACTTCTCGAGCAGTTTGTTGGGCTGTCCAGTCTGCTTTCTGATTTCCCTCATGAATTTTGGAGCTTCCTGATTGGTGAGCTTTGCAGTGCATGATTGCTACTTGCTCAGGCTTTTATACTGCTTTTATTAATTGCAGGACTGCATCTTGATGTTTAATGTGTGTGCCTTGAGAAGACAGCAGTCCTCTTTCTTTCCACAGTGCCTTGTGTACATGCACCACTCCAAAAGCATGTTTTGAATCAGTTCAGATATTTACTTTGTTCCCTTCACTCATCTCTAATGCCCTGGTTAAAGCAACCAGTTCTGCTCGTTGGGCAGATGTGTTTGCTGGTAAGGAACAAAGCTGGATTCAAAAGGTTAGCTGTCTTTAGTGTGACATCATCCTGCAAAGTTGGGATTAACTGGAATTTCATCATCCTGCTTGGAGATAGCCAATGGCCCCCTTTTGTTCTAAAACAGTGGTCACCATGTGTGGCACATAGACATCTGTGTGTCTACCCATCGTGAGTTTCCTGGCTTCTTGGATCAGCATCACAGTGGCTGGAACTGCCCGCAGGCATGAAGGCCATCCGGCACTCACGTGGTCAAGTTGTTTGGAAAAGCAGCCTACCAGCCTTTTCCAGCTTCCCAAATGTTGGGTCAGCACTCCCAGTGCTGGGTGTGATCTTTCATGCACAAACAGCTGAAAATCTTTGGATAGATCAGGCAATCCTAACACCGGAGCTGTTGTCAATGCCTCCTTCAGTCTGAGGAAGGCCTCCTTCTGTGGTTTGCCCCAGGTAAGCGGTTGTGTCTTCTGGGCTTCATACAGGGGCTCTGCAATTAGTCCATAGTCCATGATCCACAGGCGGCACCGCTCTGTCATCCCAAGGAAAACTGACAGCTCATGCAGGTTCTGGGGTTCTGGAATGGCACAAATGGCTTGAATACGATTAGTACCCAGCTTACACTGTCCTTGTGAGATTTCACACCCCAGGTAAATCACAGTCTGCTGGGCAATTTGTGCCTTTTCCTTAGACACCTTATATCCTCCCATTCCCAGCTGATTTAAAATTTCAATTGTTACCTTTATGCAGTCTGTTGAGATGTTAAACACATCTCTGCTGAGTGGTGGAAAAGAAACATTAAAATTCCTTTCCCCAAGGCAAAGGCAAACCTAGTGTGACGAGAGAAATAAGTTTTTAAGCCATTTTAAAGTTGGTCTGTTCTGCCAGCAGCTAATCCTGGGCAGGGCAGAGTGTGAGTGTAATTGAGAGGCAGAGTGGAATTGTCCCGGTGCCTTCCCCAGCAGCTGTGGCGAGGGCAGGCACAGAAAGGGCTGAAGCTGCAAGAGTGAGAGCAAGGATTGTCCCGCAGTGGCTGGAGATGGCAAAGGAGGGTGGCCAGGCCGAGGATTTGAGCAGAGGATCTGTGGGCAGGCCCAGGGGCTTCCCCCGCTGGGGAGCCCTGGCTGCTGCTGCGTTGCCTTCAGTGCAGGCTCAGGGGTGGCCTGTTTAATATTCCCTTCCAATTCAGATTTCTGAGTCTGGAAGAGCCATGGCTGGGGCATCAATTATTTTATTTTTTTCATTTTGTTAAGTTTTTTTCTCTTTCTTATGTCCACCCCGTAACATTGAGAATATCTGGGAGTAAAAAAGTCACACAGTGTTGTGGCTAGAAGAGAGAATCCTCAATCCAGCTCCTGCAATTCCCTGTTAATGATAAGAATAATTCCATCTCCATTTTAGTCCTGGGAAATGTTATTTCTGAGATTCCCTGGACCCTCTCAGGGTCAATATACCACAAGCCTTCAGTCAAAATAGGTCTCAAATATTTAAACATTTTCTCCACTATTTGAACTTTTCCGTCAGATACTCAAAGCTGCTTTTTTGCCTGCAAATGAAGCCATTTCACAGAGACTTCCTCTACCTCTTCTCCTTGTCCTCCTGACTGGATCAAGCCATCCACATCCTGCATTAAGCCAGTCCCTGGGGGTGAGGTCAATTCCTTTGATATTTCCTGCAAGGCTTGCCCCAATCAGGCTGGTGCTTCCGTGCATCCCTGCAGAAGGACTGTCCATGTCTTGAGCATTTTCCCTTCTACCTCTTGTTGCCAGCCCAAGGCAGAATTCTGTTTGCATCCTCTGGGAGTGGGCAGATCCCCAGAAAGCATCTTTTGCATCAAGTTCTGAATGGCAGCAGTGTGAGGAGGGCACCTGGTTCAGGCTGTTGTAAGGATCTGAGAGTGTGGGGTGCCTCGGTTTCATCATCTCATTTCTTCTTCTTGGGTCCTGCAGCATTCTGTGGATTCCATTGGATTTCTTGTTTGGCAGGATAGGAGCATTCTAGGGAGCCATCCCTGGCTCCCCAAGCCGTGCCTTGAGCAGGACTCCCAGACAGGCTGTGAGCCCTTCCTTCCCTCCCTTGGAACAGGGGATTGCTTTTCGACACCTCTTGTCCTGGTTGCTTCAGGGAAGTTTGGAGAGGCTCCATATCTAATTTTGCCAATTTCCCTGGGGCTGCCCACACTTGTGGGTTCACTTCAGCCGTGGCTCTGCCAGACATTTGACACAGAGGTAGAACAGAACCAGCCTCTGTATCACCTTTTGCAACATTAATTTCCATTCCCAATTTAGCCATCAAATCCCTTCCCAGTAAATTACAATCACAATTGTGAGCAAGTAAAAATTCCTGCATTTCAAACCCATCCCCAACATCTCCTAATAGTAGCTGAATAAAACACACCCACTCATCTTTCCCACTTAGTGCCTTAATAATTAAAATATTCCCTAGGACCTTTAGGTGTAGGATTCCGAGTGGATGGAGAGGCCCCTGTGTCCATCAGGAAAGGTCTCCTCTGGATCCAGAGCCACCCTGGATGTTCCCAAGGGCTGCAGTGTGGTGGGTCCCTGGTGGAATGGGAGCTGTGAGACCGCTAAGAATCCGTGTCCATCAAGGGCTGGACTTGCTGGTGCTGAGGGTGCTCCTGTCTGTGCTTGCAGTGTCCTTGTGCCCTGCAGCTGGAAGGCTGATTCCTTGCCAGGGGCTGTTTGGGTGGGCTGTCCCCTGGCCAGGAGGGCAATGCCTGTGCCAGGTGCTTGTGGCCGAGGGTGTCCCCTGGGTGCTGGGGCCCCCTTGGGCCCTGGGCTTGATCCCTCAGGGGCTGTAGGAACTGTGCCATGGCCTTTGCCTTCAGCTTGGCCTTTTGCTCATCCCTTGCTGCATTCAGCTGCTGAGCCTTTGTGAGCAAGTGCTGCAGGGGCTTCTTGTGGCCCTGCTGCAGCCCCCCTCAGTGCCTGTGGGTGCTCATCGTGTGGCAGCTGCTGAGCTTTCTGCAAAATCCTTCCTTTCTGCAGGGACCCAGCACAAAATGCTTAAGAGATCATCTGGATCCTTGCAGGTCTAATCCCCATTTGTGAGCTGTTCCTTCCTGGTGCTGGCTGTGCTGAGGCTCCCCTCCCCAGCCCGTATCCCAGAGCCGGTCCCTGTCCTGCCGCAGTGTCCAAAGGCGGCCCCCCCGGCGGGCAGGGCCGGCAGCTCCACGGGGCCGGGCAGCGGCCGGGGCGTCCCGCAGCCTCCTGGGGGCCGGGGGCCACTGCCGGCCCTGCCCGGGGGGTGCTGGGGTCAGGCAGCGCCCGGCGCTGAGCCCCGGCTGCCCCACAGCCCCGGCCCGGCCCCACAGCTCCCCACAGGCCCCCAGCCCGTGCTCCCGGTGCCGCAGCTCTGCGCCCGCTCCTGCCGCTCCCAGCTCAGAGAAACCCCCTGAAATCCTCACCTCCTTCTTTTCCTGTCCTGGAAAACTGGGATACAAAGGATCTGAGTCAGCTGGCAAATTCTGAGGATAAGACCCTTCTGAAACACATCCCAATCCTCAGTATTTTTCTCTTCCTCCTCTTTTCCATCATCCTTTTTCTTACCCCATAGATTCCTCCTGTTGCTTCTTGTCTTAAGCACATTCCTGCACACTCCCCTTCAGCCAATCCCTTCCCAGCACACCAACACCATCCATCCCCTGTTGTCTAAATCCCTTCTGGACTTCCCTTCTTGCCCCCCTGGGTGTCCATGTCCCTAGTTAGCTCTGGGAGAATGTGCAAACGACCTCCACATGCTCCCAAGGGACCCTTGAGAGATATTTTAGGATCCTCATCCCTTTTGCTGGGACCCCATTGTGGCTTTCCCTTTTGTCCCCTCCCAGGGTGCCCTGCCATGTTTACTCCCCGAAGGTGCCACTGTAGTCACTGCTGAGATTTTCAGTGCTCTCTCCCTGCCGACTCTTGAGAGCCCCCCTGATCCGTCCCTCGTCTGTCTCCTGCTCACTCTCGGGTACCCAATCAATCCCCGGTGCCGCCGCCAGCCGAGGGAGCCGATCCCCCAAACTGGGTGAGGCACCTTGAGCTGCACTCAGTGCCCGCCGGCCCGGACGGTGGAAGGAATTGCAGAGGAGCCCCAAGGTGTGTGGAAAAATTGACATCCCCAGAGGTTTCTGTCCACAAGGAAGACGCAGGAGTCCTCTAACAGTAATTTCATCCATAAAAAAGGGTGAGGCCCTGGGACATTTCTAATGAGATTTCTCCAGTTGTTGGCAGACAGAGCCTCCTTTTCATCCTAATTTTCTTAGTCACATCTCCCTCTCCCCATTGGTTGATGTACTGTAATGGTACAGACTTCCCAATGCACCTCCTACATACCCCCTTAATATGCACCCCACTTTTGTATAGCTAACGATATTGATGGCTGTGTTAAGTCTTTGTTGTTCTTCTGGAAGTTGATGAATTTAGCAGAACCTTGGCTGATCAGCAGTCTGTATCATCAATTAATAATATTTTGTGCAGCTGATGGCTCCTCCTGTCCCTTCCTTATGTCCACGTCCCTGGCCCTATGTGCAATGAGGTTGACGGGATCAGTTTGTAAAGAGCCTTTGTTGTTGTTCCTTTGCTGGGGTTCCCCCGTTTTGGGGCCATCCCCCCTGGAGCAGGGTGTCCCCCCTTGGTGCAGGCGCAGGGCTCAGGCAGGGCTGAGGCAATCAGAGCGCGCGGCGCTGATGACTCATCAGTGTCCAGGCAGAGCCGCAGCTGCCAGCGTTCCCCAGCTGGAGCCCAGCTGCGCCCCTCCCCCCCGGGCCTTGGCGCCCCCCTTGAGGGGAATTTGGGGAGGTGGGAGGGGGGAGCGCCAAGGCCGGGCCCCCCCGCGCTGTGGTGGCGGGAGCGGCTGCAGTGGGGAGCGAGTGCGGGCGGAAGCGGCCGAGAGCCCAGCGCTGCCCCAGGCCGAGCTGGCCCAGCTCCATCCGTGCCCCTGCGGTGGGATGCTGTGGGACTGGGGGGGAAGAGGGAGGCGGCAGTGGGTGCTGGGCCTGGGGGCAGGAGGAGAAGGGAAGGAGAAGCAGGGCTGATGAACAAAATGGTCAAAATATCTATCTCGGGTTTTACAGAAGAAGGAGGAAGAGGAGTGTGAGCAAGAGTTGGGACACAGGAGGAGGAGGAGCAGGAAAAGGAAGCAGCACAAGGTTCCACCCTCCCTGTATGTGCAGTTCCAGGAGTGTTGCCCTGCCCACCATCAGCAGGTGACTGGACAGAGGGATCCATGATTTTGATGGGGCTGAATCTTGGTGTTTCTGAGTTTTATTGGGATAAATGTTGCTGGTTTGCTTTTTTGCAGGGGCTGAATTTTTCTGTTCTGGAGGGAGTTTTGCCTGAATTTGGTGTTTGGGTAGCTTTTGATCAGTGTTTTGATGTTTGGAGGATGTTTGGGCTTGGTGTTTTAGAGATTCTTACATACACAAGATCCCCAATGACTTTCTGAGATGAACTTGGGCAAGGAGCAAACCCCAGCCCAAGGCGCTCTCCTCTCTTTTTTTCCTCCTAACCAGGAATTTTCCTTCCCAAACCGTGTCCAGATGGAAGAGAAGGAGGAAAAGCCCTGGAGATCCCGCACGAGGAGGGGCTGCAAACCCAGTCCAGGGAGCTGCGAGGAGGAAAGATCCCCCCAGTGCCAGGAACACGGCCAGAGATCCAGCCAGAGCTCAGAGCTGGGGGAGAAGCCCCACAAGTGCTTGGAATGTGGGAAGGGCTTCAGGTGGAGCTCTGAGCTGCTCCAGCACCACAGGATCCACACTGGGGAAAAGCCCTACGAGTGTGGGGAATGTGGGAAGAGCTTCAGCCGGAGCTCCAGCCTTTGGAAACACCAGAGGATCCACATGGGGGAACGACCCTATGAGTGTGGGAAATGTGGGAAGAGCTTCAGAGAGATCTCTGGCCTGATGAGACACCAGGTGATCCACACAGGGGAACGGCCCTACACGTGCTTGAAATGTGGGAAGAGCTTTGGGTGGAGCTCCGCCCTGAGGGCACACCAGCTCATCCACACTGGGGAGAGGCCCTACGAGTGTCCCGAGTGTGGGAAGAGGTTTCAGACCAGCTCCAATGTCCTCAAACATGAGCGGATTCACACAGAGGAGAGGCCCTTCCGCTGCCCCGACTGCGGGAAGGGCTTCAACCGCAACTCCAACCTCACCGTCCACCGGCGCATCCACACTGGGGAGAGGCCCTACGAGTGTCCCCAGTGTGGGAAGAGCTTCTCCAGGAGATCTAACTTAGCCCGACACCAACGGAGGCACCAGTAAGGGAAGCCCTGCGAGTGCCCCGAGTGCGGGAAGAGCTTCGTGCGCTGCTCCAGCTCCATCCCCCATGGGAGGATCGGCGTTGGATGATCCCCAGTGACCCCCGTTGGGCAGAGCCCTGGTGATCCGTGGTCCTGGTGATCCGTGTTGGGGAGACACCTGGCTGGGAGGCTCCACATCTTCCTGGCTCCCTGTGGGCACCTGGATGAAAGCAGGGGAATGAAAATCCAACAGGATACAGAATGACAATGGGAATTGTTGACTTTCAGTCCTCGAGAACCTTTTGCCTCAGGACCTGTGTGGGCAGAGAAAAGGGGGTGACACCGGGCTTGGGGGGCCCAGAGGGGAGCACACACGCTCTGTGGGGGGGAGGACACGACCCCTGGGATCCCCCCTCACTCTCCTGCACAGGCAGAAGCTGAACCCCAGTACCAGGAAGACAAAGCCCAACATGGATTCCCCGATCCCCTCGGCATCTTGCTGTGGGTGGCGTTTCATGGCATCCCTGGGGCATCTGCAAAATACAGGACCTCCAAAACCTTTCACAGACACCCCAAGCCCCTCCAAGCACCCTCCCAGTCTCCCCCAGCCCAGCCAGGACCCTCTGAAACCTCCTTTGGAGTCACTAATTTTAAACAATTAAGAATTTTAGAAAAATTGGAGATCTTAGCTAGAGATAGGCCTTGCTGGAACTAGTTCAAGTTAATGACTAAGTGAGAAGCAGGATTTGAGGTAATGAATCTTGGTCTTAGGTAAAAAATTACTTTTCATTGTATGTTTGTTCAGCTGTACTTATAATGAGAGAAGAGAAACTGATCAATGGGTTCAGGAAGATCACAGACCTTACATCTGGAAACCCATTTAAACGTCACAAGGGAGGAAACTGGAGTTGTACCAAATGTCATTTGTAATGTCAGCCATTGTAAAGGTAGAAAGGTGAGAGTGAGGAAGGGTGGTTTTCCTTCATCTCTTGATGACCCTGCCTCACCAAAACGACTCCCTCCTCAAATTACACAGCCAACAACGCAGGTGTAATGACATTTTAAACTGATTACTATGCATTTTAATCCAAAGTGGAGCACGGGAGGTGGTAACATTATACTTATGTATTAGTATTTTGGATATTTAAGACTTTTGTAAATAAATAGACACTGGAATCTTTTGTCAACTTGCAGTGCGTATTAAGGGGTGACTCCTGCACTCGCCCAGTGCTGTGATTAAACATCCACTTTGTAACTTTAAACTGTTGGAGAGGTTTTTTGTCCATTAACAGATTGATATTGATAACAGGTCAATATCATTGTTTTGCTAAATCACTGCCAGTCTCTTCCCGGCCTCCCCAGGACCCACCAGAGCCCCTCCTGTTCCTCTCAGGATCCCACAGCCCCCTGCCAATTTCCCCCCACTGCCCCAGGACCCCCAAACCCTCTCCCAGTCCCTTCCCAGCCCCACCAGGACTCATCAAGTCCCCTCTCAGTCTCTTCCCAGCACAACCAACCTCATCCCAATCCCTGCTTTCCAATGCCCAATCTCCTTCCAGCTCCTCCTGTTACCTCTGTCTCTCTTTTCTTTGCCTCCTTTGGGCTCTGTTCTCTGTGGATATATCTTTTCTCTAGTCTCTCAGCCTTCTCTGGGCTGAATTCGCTGTAGATACAGCTTTCTATAGTCTCCCAGCCTCCTCTGGGCTGAACTTTCTGTGAATACAGCTTTCTATAGTTCCCCAGCCTTCTCTGGGCTGAATTCTCTGTGAATACAGTTCTTCTCTAATTCCCCAGCCTCCTCTGGGCTGAATTCTTCTGGGATCCTCCCTCGTGGGGAGTTCCACTTATCTCAATTCTCATTATTTGAAGTAAACTCTCGAGCTGGTTAGAATCTTGTTTCTCGTGTTTATTGCAGGATCCTTACAGAACTTAACAGGTCTCTCTAGGCTGGTTACAAGGTTAATCTTTGCAATTTGGTACATTTCTTTCTTCTGATGGTACAAACAAGGCCTTGTGGCACACTTCATGTCTGATACACAAAATGGCCCCGAACTACGCAGCTCTTTTATCTTTATACCTATTTTTATCCAATTAACAATAGGCACGTATATTATTTTTCTTAATGACCCAATGACCCATCACCTTTGTGATGCACTGCGGCATTTTCTATCCAATTACTAACTACTACCCAAAAACCTCTAGGAAAAGAACATGAAGAAGAAAGAAGAATGACAAGAGACAACACCCTAAATCCTCCATCTTGTCTCCTGTTCTCTAAACTACTTTTTCACACAGTGATTTAAGAAGCTTTCTAATCTACACACCTACTTTTCTTATCTAACTTTAACATTTGTTTTCATGTATCACTATGAAAACATGCTCATGAATTTCATATAATATGAAATTCAGTGTTCTCTTGAATCCCAGAACTAAACATTAAAAGCAAGGGCACACAGTCTGCATTTCAGACTCCAACACCGAGAACACCCTAAACCTCCATTCCCGGGCAGGGGAACCCCCCTGAGTCCCATTTTGGGTCCTGTGACCCCCCTCAATCCCCTTTCCCAGCACCGGGACCCCCGTGTACCCCCTCATCTGGAACCGGCACCCCCCTGAACCCCAATTCCCGGGCATTCGGCTTTTCCCAGACCCGAGACCCGCCCTTTTCCTCGGCTTTTGGACCCCCGGATCTCCGAAATTTCCGTCTCCACCCCGTTTTCCACTCCCGCCGCTTCCCGAAACGGGGTCCCAGAGGGTCCCAGGGGTCTCAGGGGGTCTCAGCAGGGATCCAATGGGATCCGGATGAACTCCCTGGAATTCCCCTTTCCCCGCGTCCCCTCCCCCCACCGCGTTCCCTCGGTCACTTTCTCTTTTCCCGTCTCCCAAACTGCGTCCCCGGGATCCACCTGCCTCTCCCCGCCCCAGCCCCCCTTTCCCGTCACCCAGGGACCCCCTGGACCCCCATTCCTGCCTTTCCCAGCTCCCAGACCCCGCTCTCCTCAACCCCAGGGACCCCTGGACCCCCTTTCGTGGGCACAGGGACTCCCTGGATCCCCCATCGCGCCTCTCCCAGCCCCTTCCTTGAACCTTGGACCATTCCCGGCTTTCTCGGTTTCGCTTCCTGACCTTTGGACGCCCCCAAACCCCCAAATCTCTGCGTCCCCCCAGTTCTCCACCCCCTGCGCGTCCTGTGGGGGGTCCTGGGTGATCCCAGGGGGGATTCAGGGGAATTCCCAGGGTTTCCTCTGTCCCCTCCCCGCGCTCTCCCGGTCACTTTCGCGTCTCCCAAGCTGCGGCACCGGGATCTGCCCGGGGACCGGGGACTGCCCCCGGCACCGGGACCCCCCTGAGCCGCAATTCCTGGGCACCGGGAACCCCTGCACTTCCATTTCCGGGCGAACCCCCCTTCCTGGGCACAGAGACCCCCTTGAACGTTCATTTCGGGGCACCGGGATGCCCCTGTACCCCCTTCCCCGGCCCCAAAAACCCCTGCACCCCCTTATCTGGAACCTGGAACCCCCTGAACCCCCATTCTCGGGCACGGAAACCTCCCGGAACCCCCATTTCTTCGGCACCGGGACCCCCCTGAACCTCCATTTTCAGGCACTGGGACCCCTTGAACCCCGGAACATGGGAAGGGACCCCCAGAACCCCATTTCCTGGGCACCGGGACCCCCTGAATCCCCATTCCGCTGCACCAGGACCCCCTAAGGCCCCCATTCCTGGGAAAGGGAACCCCCCTGCACCCCCTTTCCCAGCACCGGATCCCCACCACGCCATTATCTGGCACCGGGACCCTCTGAACCCCGATGACCAGGAAGGGACCCCCCCCCCACCCCGAACCCCATTTCCTGTGCATCGGGACCCCCCTGCATCCCCTTATGCAGCACCGGGACCCCCTGAACCCCCATTCCGCTGCACCAGGACCCCCGTGCACCCCCGTCCTCGAGACTGGAGCCCTCCCAAACCCTCCATCCTCGCACACTGGCACCCCCCTGTACCCCCATATCCAGCACGGGGATCCCCCTGCAGCCCCATCTCCAGTACCCCCCACCCCCTTTCCCGCCCCTCCCCCTCTCGGAGACCCCAGCCCCCACTTTTCCTTGACCCCGGGACCCCCTGAACCTCCGTTCCTGGGCATGGGGACCCTCTGCATCCCCTTCTCCGGGACTTGAACCCCCTCCTGGACCCTCTTCCCGTGTTCTGGGACCCCCCGCCCCCCGTTCCCGGGCACCCCGCCCTTCCCAGACCCCCGAGCCGCCCTTTTCCTTCACCTTTGCACCCCCAGATCCCCCAAATTTCCGGGTCCCCCCAGTTCTCCACACCCGGCGCTTTCTCAAGCGGGGTTCCAGGGGGTCCCAGGTGGTTCCCAGAGGGCTCCAGGGCGGCCGCAGCGGGGATCCAGAGGGATCCAGAGGGATCCAGGGGGATCCAGAGGAATTCTCTGGAATTCCCCCGTCCCCTCCCCCCAGCCCTGCCTCGGGCTCGTCCTCTTCCGCGTCCTAACCTGAGAACCCGGGATCTGCCCGGCGCCCGGTGACGTCACTGACACATCGGCTGCCATTGGCGAGCAGGAAATAGCGGCGCCAATGGCGGGGCAGGAGGCGGCTCTGTGGGCGGGGCCAGAGCTGTGGGCGGGAGGGACCAGAGCTGTGCCCGGGGCCGCAGCGGAGCAGCTCCATGGGTCCAGCGCTGCCTCTGGGGCTCCTCTTGGGGCTGCAGGGGATCCTGGGGGACCCGGGCGGCCCGACAAGAGGTGAGTGGGACCCCTCCGAAACCGGAACCACTCTGAGCCGCAATTCCCGGACAGCGGGACCACCCTGAACTTCCATTTCCGGGTACCAGGAACCCCCTGAACTTCCATTCCCGGGCAGGTGAACCCCCCTGAGTCCCATTTTGGGTCCTGTGACCCCCCCTCAATCCCCTTTCCCAGCACCGGGACCCCCGTGTACCCCCTCATCTGGAACCGGCACCCCCCTGAACCCCAATTCCCGGGCACTGGGAACCCCCTGCACCCCCTAATCCTGGACTGGGACCCCCCCGCACCCCCGCCAGTGCTCTGGGACCCCCCTGCACCCTATTCCCGGGCATCGCGTTTTTCCCAGACCCCAGACCCGTCGTTTTCTTTGGCGTTTGGACTCTCCGTATCTCCGAAATTTCCGTCTCCACCCCATTTTCCACTCCCGCCGCTTCCCGAAACGGGGTCCCAGGGGTCTCGGGGGTCTCAGCAGGGATCCAGTGGGGTCCGGATGAACTCCCTGGAATTCCCCTTTCCCCCCGTCCCCTCCCCCCACCGCGTTCCCTCGGTCACTTTCTCTTTCCTTTCTCCCAAACTGCGTCCCCGGGATCCGCCCGCCTCTCCCCGCCCCAGCCCCCCTTTCCCGTCACCCAGGGACCCCCTGGACCCCCATTCCTGCCTTTCCCAGCTCCCAGACCCCGCTCTCCTCAACCCCAGGGACCCCTGGACCCCCTTTCGTGGTCACAGGGACCCCCTGGATCCCCCATCGCGCCTCTCCCAGCCCCTTCTTTGAACCTTGGACCATTCCCGGCTCTCCTGGTTCCGCTTCCTGACCCCCAAATCTCTGCGTCCCCCCAGTTCTCCACCCCCTGTTCGTCCTACTGAGGGGTTCCAGGGGGTCCGGGACGGTCCCTGGGGGGCCGTGGAGGGTCCCAGGGAGGATTCTGAGCCCTGAATTTTCAGTCTCAGGCACTGGGACCTCCCCTGCACTCCCTTATCCTGTACCAACCCCCCCCCGCACCCCCTTTCCCATCCATCCCGCCTTTCCCAGTCCCCAGCCCCCCCTTTTCCTTCACCTTGAGACACCCCCAGACCCCCATTCCTGTTTTTCTCAGCTCTCACCCCCCCATTCCTCTGCATCAAGGACCCCCGAGCCCCCCATTCCAGCCATCCCCACCTCGTGACCCCTTTCCTTGACACTGGGGACCCCTGGACCCCCTTTCCTGGGCACAGGGACCTGCTGGAACCCCCACCCCACCTCTCCCAGTCCCTGCACCCCCCCTTCCATAACCCTGGAACCCCCTGAGCCCCTGGACACCGGGACCCCCCTGCACGCCCTTTCCTGTCCACCCCACCTCTCCCACCCCTGGAGACATCCTTTCCTTGTCCCCAGGATCCCCAAATCCCTTCCCGGCTCTCCCAGTTCCCCTTTCATTGATCCATGACCCCCTCAGCCCCCCAAATCTCCGTGTCCCCCCAGTTCTCCATTCCCTGCGTTACCTGTCTGTGGCGGTGTCAGAGCCCAGCCCGGGGGTCCCCCAGTTCATGGAATTGGGGTTGGTGGACGGGATCCCCTTCACGCGCTACGACAGCGAGCGGGGCCGGAAAGTGCCGCTGACGCGGTGGATGGAGGAGGGAGCTGAGCCGGGATATTGGGAGCGCCAGACCCAGATCTGTCAGGTGAACCAGCATGTGCGTGTGGAGGACCTGAAGACGCTGCGGCACCGGTACAACCAGAGCGGGGGTGAGTGGGGGGATCTGTGGGGATTTGTAGGATTGGGATGGGATCTGTAGGATTGGGATGGAGATCCATGGACTGGGATGGGATCTGTGGGGCTGAGATGGGATCTGTGGGGCTGGAATAGGATCCGTGGGGCTGGGACATGGATCCATGGGGGTGGGATGAGATCTGTGGGCTGGAATGGAGATCCATGACTTTAGGACATGGATCCATGGGGCTGGGATGGGATCTGTGGGTTTGAGACATGGATCTATGGGGCTGGAATGGGATCTGTAGGGCTGGAATGGGATCTGTGGGGTTGGGATGGGATCCCTGGGGCTGGGATGGGAATTGTGGGGCTGGGATGGAGATCCATGACTTTGGGACATGGATCCCTGGGGCTGGGATGGGATCTGTGGGGCTGGAATAGAAATCCATGACTTTGGGACATGGATCCATGGGGCTGGGATGGTATCTGTGGGGCTGAGATGGGTTCTGTGGGGCTGGGACACAATTCCATGTGTCTCTGTGGTTACAATCCCCCCCAGGTCTCCACACCATACAGTTGCTTTCCGGCTGTGACCTCCTGTCTGACGGGAGTGTCCGTGGATCCGAGCGGTTCGGCTACGATGGGCGGGATTTCATCTCCTTCGAGCTGGGATCCAAGAGCTTCGTGGCGGCTGACGACGCTGCTGAGATCACACGGAAGCGCTGGGAAGATGAGAACGTGGCTGAGGGGCGGGAGAATAGCCTGAAACATGTCTGCCCAGAATGGCTCCGGAAATACATTGGATACGGGATGAAAGAGCTGGAGCGCAAAGGTGGGTGGGAATTTGGGATTTGGGAATGGAGGACTTGTGAACGTGATAATTCCTGTGGGAATTCCATGGGCGGATATCACCACCATCCTGTTGTAGTGCATCTAAAAATCTTGGTACCTCCCAAGGGTAAAACTCACCTCTGGTTTGTGTAATGTTAGTTCCTACCTGAGAACCTTCTTTCCCTTCCCCCTTCTCATTGGCTGTGACCTCCCTGCATCCCCTAATCAGCCCTGCCCCCTGGTATAAGAGATAAGACCCAGAGCATTTCGCCCTCTCTCTCTTGCCCCGGATGGACTACAGACAATAAACCCGGGATTATTCCAGCAAGTTTGAGCCTCCTGTGTCTAGATACTTTGAGTCTGTGTTGTATCCACTCCAGGACCTCCTCCACCACCTGTGCCCAGAGACCAGGCTCTCACCACAGGGGGTGGGACAGAGGGGTCCCATCAGGGAGAAGGATTGCAACAGAGTGGCGCCCAACGTGGGGCGCCACCTGAAGAGATCCTTCCTTAGCCCCTCGAAGTAATCCAATCCTCTGTCGATGGAGGGGTTCAGGGAGATCCTTCATGACCAAGAAAAAGACCAAAAAGTGCTTCTCCATCCCATTCCAGTGGGAATGCCATGGGCAGATATCTCCAGCATCCCATTCCCATGGAATTCCATGGTCAGATCTCACCCCCATCCCATTCCCATTCCCACGGAATTCCATGGGCAGATCTCACCCAATCCCATTGCCATGGAATTCCATGGGCAGATATCACCACCATCCCATTCCCATGGAATTCCATGGGCAGATCTCACCCAGTCCCATTCCCACAGAATTCCATGGGCGGATATCTCCAGCATCCCATTCCCATTCCCATGGAATTCTATGGGCAGATCTCACTCAGTCCCATTCCCACAGAATTCCATGGTCAGATCTCACCCCTATCCCATTCCCATGGAATTCCGTGCATGAGTTCCACCATTATCCCATTCCAGTGGTCCCTGACGTCCATGTGTCCGGGAAAGAGGAACACGGGACACTGATCCTATCCTGCCACGTGTACGGATTCTATCCCAACACCATCGCAGTCAACTGGATGAAGGGGGGTGAAATCCGGGATCAGGAGACAGAGTGGGGCAGGATCGTTCCCAACAGCGACGGCACCTTCCACACCTGGGCCAGGATCGAGGCGCTGCCGGAGGAGTGGGAGCAGTACCAGTGCCGGGTGGACCATCCCGGAATGCTGGAACCCGGGATCTTCGCTTGGGGTGAGGCTGGGAATGTGGGAATTGAGGATTTGGAATTCTGGAATGGGGATTCCGCTTCCCCTCCTCACTATCCCGCGTTTCCCAGAGCCAACATCTGGCATGAATCTCGCTGTGGTGATCGCTGTGTCCGTCATCGCTGCCATCCTCGTCCTTGTCCTCATTGGATTCGGTGTCTGGAGGCTCCAATCCAGTAACACATGGGATGGGGGTCGGGAAGGGACACGGATCCACCCAGCACCGTTCTGGGAATGCAGCACCCACACTGATCCCGCTGTTTTTCCACAGGGAAGAGGGACGGGAATGGATACAACCCGCCAGCCAGTGAGTTCCAGTGGTGGATCCAGCTTTGGATCCCCTCTTTGTGCATCCCAGGGTGGATCCTGGGGTTAATCCCGGTGTGTGATCCATGCTGGAATCTCACGGATCTTCTCTTTCTGCAGGAAGGGACATGGAAATGAATGGCTGAACCACATTTATGGAGCAGGTTTGGGGTGGGATTACAGAGGAGAATCAGGGCAGGATGGACAGACTGGGATCAGGGAGGGATTCTGGATCAGAGCAGGGATCCAGAGCAGGATCAGATGGAATTGTTGAGTGGAATCGGTGCTGGATTCTGGAGCAGGATCAGGTGGGATGGATGGAGCAGGATTGGTGTGGAATGGATGGAGAGGGATCAGGGCTGCATTCCAGACAAGAATCAGCTGGAGGAATGGAGCAGGATTTGGGCAGCAGGGATGGGGTGGGATCAGGTGGGATTCTGGATCAAGGCAGGATTCCAGTGTGGGATTAGTTGAGATGGATGGAGCAGGATCAGGTTGGGATTCCCAAGAGGGATTGGGGCAGGGTGGATGTGGCAGGATTGGGTGGGATGGATGGATGGATGGATGGATGGATGGATGGATGGATGGATGGATGGATGGATGGATGGATGGATTGTCGTGGTTTTAAACTAGTAACAAAAAATTACTTATTTCTTGCTAGAGATATGGATTAAAATAAGAGCAAAACAGGCTTAAAACTTAAAAGGAATAAAGACAGTTTATTAACAAACTACTAGAATAAGAATACCAGAATAAACTTTCAGAAAACCCTTTTACTTCTCACTACTTGACTATTTCTTTGTACACATAAGATAGAGACAAAAAATTTTAGAATCTTGGTGGTCAAAAACAGTCGCAATTTCTAGAGTCTTTTCATCAGTCCCCATAGAGAAACAGAAGTCTCTTTCTGCCAATCTATGGAGTTTCTAGAGTCCACTCCTCCCATTGTACACTACTCCGAGGTGTGCATGGGTCAAATGAGTCCAGGGATGCTATTTTTAAGGATAAGTTATTCAAAGGTAGAAATCTTCTTCATTTGTTTCTGTGAGCCTTCCTGGAAAACAGCCATCTCCTTGGCTCCTTTAAGGCTTTAAAATTCTCACTTCACTCGTAAGTTCCAGCAACTCACAGTATCACAACTACTCTCTCTTTTCTCTAAAGTCCACACTTTGAATACTCTATTCCTCCCATACTCTAGTTATGAATTAAAGGAGTCTTCTAAACTATTACTGTCCATCTCTATAGCTGTAACAAAAAGATATTTCAGCTGTAAAGCATCTTCTTATTCCCTCCTTCTTATTTAAACTTAACTCTTTTCTTCACTGTTTTTAGTAGTTCTATGATGTCTTTTGCATGTTGATTGTCTCTCTTTCTTTGTCTTTTCTAAGAAAAGGAGTAATCTGTTTGTTTATCCAAGTAGTAAAAGAATTAAAAGCTTAGAAAACTGTAAAAGTTCATGGTGTCAGGTTTCAGTCCAGCTGCAGAAACTGAAAACCAAGCTCGGCTGACCAGCTCTGCTTCCCCCCCCCTTCCCTGCGGCCTCGTTCTGGCCTGGGAGGGGGAGGGGAAAGCCAAGATAGAGCTTGTTACCTGGTCAGCAGTCGGAAATCAAAGAGAACGAGACAGCTCAGAATGTACTTCTTAAGGAGGTGTTTACAAGTTGAATTCACTTTTTACTGGTCAGAACGGCTGTCCATTCTTGGAAATGACTGATAATTGGTCTGGAGGAAAAACTCCCATCAGCCACCAGTAGCTTCAACTTCCCCTCTTTTTACTCTGTCTTAAAGGTGAAGCTACCCCATGACATGGATGGATGGATGGATGGATGGATGGATGGATGGGTGGATGGATGGAGGATGGAGTGGAATCAGGGAGGGATTTCAGTATGGAATTGGGTGGGATGGATGGAGCAGGACTGGGGCAAGATCAGGTTGGGATTCCAGAGAGGGATTGGGACAGGGTGGATGTGGCAAGATCAGGTGGGATGGATGGAGCAGGATTGGTACAGAATGGATGAAGAAGGATCAAGTTGGGATTCCAGAGAGGGACTGGGGCAGAATGGATCAAGCAGGATCAGGTGGGATTCCGGAGAAGGATTGGGGCAGGAAGGATGTGGCAGGATCAGGTGGGATGGATGGAGCAGGATCAGGTGGTATGGATAGAGGAGGATTGAGGTGGGATCAGGTGGGATTCTGGAGCAGCTCCTGCTCCCCATCAGCTCCAGCCAGGTCCATTCTGTGGAATGGGGACAGGGTGACACCGTGACCCTCTCTCATCTCGGCAGGAATCGCCGCCTCAGCGATCCATGGAGCTGGATCGGGCCCTTTCCCTGTTCCTGGGAAAGCCGAGAGCTGCCAGCAGAGCTCATCCCACTGCTGCCACCCACCCCACAGCTCTTGCTAACGGATCGATTTCCTGTTTTCCAATGTTTTAGAGCCAAAACCCACAAATATTCCCGATGCTTTACTTCTGGTGTGAAATTATCCTGCTTGGGGCAAGAAATCCTGCTTGGAGCAAGAAATCCGGGTTCCTCCTCCAGTGTCCAGCAGTTCCTCTCTGGGAGCCTGGAGTGGGAGTGGGGACACTGGGGACAGGGATGGGGACACTGGCAGTAGGGATGGGAACAGCAGGAATGGGAATGGGGACCCCAGGAACTGGGGTGGGGACCCCAGGAGCAGGGTGAGGACACCAGGACCAGGGTGAGGACACCAGGACTGGGACAGGGACACCAGGAACAGGTTTGAGACACCAGGAGCAGGATGGGGACACCAGGAGTGGGATGGGGACACCAGGACTGAGATGGGGATACCAGGAGCAGGATGGGGACACCAGGACTGGGTTGGGGACATCAGGAGCAGGGTGGGGACTTGCCAGCCACACCCAGCTCCATTCCCCAGGATTCATTTCCCATTCCGTGTCCCATATCCAAGGTATCCCCAGGAGGGTTTGGCCACACTGGGCTCCTGGAGGGGCAGTGGGATGGGGGGAGGGGTCAGACCAGGCCTCGCTGTCCCCAGGTGTCCTTGAGTGTCCCAAAATCGGTGCTTGGGATCACAGAGAGGTTCCCTGGCCATGACCATGGCCATGACACAAGCACAAGATGGCCGTGAGATGAGAGTGACCATGAGTGACACAACCCTGAGATGACCACGACCATGGGATAACCATGACTGTGACCACAACTGTGACCATGACTGTGACCATGGCTGTGACTATGACCAGGAGATGACCATGACCATGACACAACCACAACCCTGACCATGAGATGATTTGGACCAAGAGATGACCATGGCTTGGCCATGAGACAGCCGTGGCCTTGAGGTGACGCTGATGTGATTGTGGCCATGAGATGACCATGAGGTGACAATGGCATGATCATGAGATGACCATTACAGTGGGATGACCATGAGCATAAGATGATGGTGATCAGGAAATGACTGTGACCATGAGACAACCACAAGATGATCGTGACATCGTGACAGATGACCACGAGATAACCATGACACCACCATAGTCATGAAATGATGGAAGGCCTTGAGATGACCTTGACTGTGACCATGACATGATCTTGACCAAGAAGTGCCACACCACACCATAGCTGTGTGGTGATCAAGACCATGAGATGATCATGACACAACCATGGCTGTGAGATGATTGTGACCATGAGGTGACTGTGAGATGACCATGAGGTGACCATGACCATAAGATGATGGTGATGACCATAACCGTGGGAAATAAAAAAACTCTTACAGAATAAGGACCTTTTCCACCTTTGTTAAATCCCAGTCACTTCCGTTCACTTTTGTTCACCAAAAAGCACTCTGGGAAGGGTTCAGCTGCAGGTCAGATGGTCCGAGAGTGGGCTGGTGGTCATCTCATGGGTGAGGCAGTGATTGGCTGGGGAGATGCGTGGCCACCACATGATCAGAGAGCTGACTGGGTAAAGGAATGCATCAACAGCGACACTACAGTGGCAGACAGCCAATGCATGCTTGGTTCGGTTTAGTTAAGTTTGGTTAAGTTTGGGTCAGGCTTGGTTAGGTTTGGGTTAGGTTTTGTTAAGTTTGGGTTAGGTTTGGTTAAGTTTGGGTTAGGTTTGGTTAAGTCTGGGTTAGGTTTTGTTAAGTTTGGGTTATGTTTCAAGTATAAAAAGGCTCAGTTGGTTACAATAAAGGATCTTTGAAGCAAGCAAGGAAGTCCTTGTGTCTTTGTTCCCCATTGCTATTCATGACCATGAGATGGCCATGATGATGACCATGAGATGGCTGTGACTGTGACCATGAGATGAGTCAGCTATGATCCTGGCATAACCATGATATGATTGTGGCCATGAGTTGACCATGAGACAATCATGAGGTGACCATGACACAACCATTACCATGGCATAACCATGATATGATTGTGGCCATGAGTTGACCATGAGATGATCGTGAGGTGACCATGACCATGTGATGACCATGACTGTGACCATGCCCATGAGATATCATGACCATGAGAGGACTGTGACAGTCAGATGACCACAACACAGCCATGAGCATGAGATCGTGACCATGAGAGGAGCATGAGCATGAACATGGGATGATTGTGATCAGGAGACGACAATGAACATGAGATGATGGTGCTCAGGAAATGACCATGACCATGACATGACTATGACTGTGGCCGTGACATGACTATGGCCATAAGATGACCACAAGATGACTGTGAGCATTTCATGACCATGAGCATTTCATGACCATGACACAGCCATGAGGCGATCAAGTTAATGAGATGACTGTGAGGTGACCATGACTTAACCATGGGCATGGGGTCATAAAGACCATGAGATGAGCAAGAGATGACCATGGTCGTGATACAATGACCATGAGATGACCATAATGAGGCAACTATGAACATGAGATGATTGTGACCAAGAGATGACCATGAGATGACCACATCACAACCATGGCCATGAGACCATTGTGACCATGTGGTGATTTTGAGATGACTATGGGGTGACCATGACCGTGAGATAACCACAACATGATCATGACAGGATCAAGACCATGACAGGATAGTGACCATAAGATGGCCACAAGATGATCATGAGATGACCATGACACAACCATGACCTTGAGATGACTATGACCATATGATGACCATGACCATGATATGAACTTGACAGAACCATGACCATTACAATGAGATGACCATGACCATGAGATGATGGTGATCAGGAAATGACCATGACCATGAAATGGCCATGAGATGACTGACCATGAGATGACCATGATCATGAGATGACCAGGACCATGGAATGACCATTACAACAATATAACCAGGACTATGAGGTGACCATGAGCATGAGATAATTGTGAGCAAGAGATGACCTTGAGATGGCCATGGCCATGTGTGACCATGATCATGAGGTGACTGTGAGATGACCCTTACAGTGAGATGACCGTGACACGAGAAGACCAAAATAGAATCATGGCCATGACATGGCTATGACATGACCATGACATGACCATGGATGTGAGATGATCGTAACCATCAGGTGACTGTGAGTTGACCATGAGAGGACAGTGATCAGGAAATGACTGTGACCATGAGATGACCTTGACCATGACAAAACCACAACCATGAAATGACCATGTTATGATTGGCCATGAGTTGACTGTGAGATGACCATGACGTGATTGTGACCATGAGATGACCATGAGTATGAGATGACCATGAGTATGAGATGACCATGAGCATGAGATGGCCATGAGCATGCAATGACCCTGACTGTGACCATGACACAGCCATGGTCATGGACCATCATGATGAGATGACCATGCATGTGAGATTACTTTGAGCATGTGATGGCTGTGACCAAGAGATGACCATGAGATGACCATGAGATGACCATGCTCATGAGATCATTGTGAACATGAGATGGTCATGAGGTTACCATGATGTGATTGTGACCATGAGATGACCATGACAATGAGATGACTGAGAGGATGAGATGATGACTATCAGGAAATGACCATGCAATGGGCGTGAGGTCATAAGATAACCATGACCATGACCCAAACACCACTGAGAGATGACCATGATAAGATTGTGGCAAATGAGTTGATCATGAGATGATCATAAAATGACCATAACCATGCAATGACCATGACTGTGGTCATGACACAACCATGGCCATGGAATGACCATGATCATGGGATGACCATTACAATGAGATGACCATGACTATGAGGTGACCATGAGCATGAGATGATTGTGACCAAGAGATGACCATGAGATGATCACAACACACCATGGCCATGTGTGACCATGATTGTGAGGTGACTGGGACATGACCATTACAGTGAGATGACTGTGACCATGAGATGATCAAGACCATGAGATGACCATGAGATGATCATGAGATTATCATGACCATGACACACCCATGATCATAAGATGACTATTACAGTGAGACGACTGTGACCATGAGATGATCAAGACCATGAGATGATCGTGAGATTATCATGACCATGACACACCCATGATCATAAGATGACTATTACAGTGAGATGACCATGAATGTGACCATGACACGACCATGACCATGGGGTGATCATGAGCATGTGATGACTGTGACCAAGACATGACCACAATGCAACCATGGCCATGTGGTGATCAAGGCCATGAGATGACCATGATTGTGATCGTAATACAACCACAACCATGAAAGGATAGAGATCATGACATGATTCTGACTATGAGCTGACCAAGAGATAACCATGCCCAAGACACAACCACAGCTGTGAGGTGACCATGATGTGATTGTGGCCACGAGCTGACCATGAGATGACCATGAGGTAACAATGACATGACCATGACCAAGAGATGACCATGTCATGACCGTGAGCATGTGGTGATTGTGACCAAGAGATGACCACAGCACACCATGGCCATGTGGTAATCAAGACCATGAGATGGTCATTACAATGAGATGACCACGACCATGGAATAACCATGACTATGGCACAACTATGGCTGTAAGATGACCATGATGTGACTGTGGCCATGAGATGACCATGAGATACCCATGAAATGACCATGAGATGACCATGACCATGCAATGACCATGACACAACCATGACCATGAGATGATTTGGATTAAGAGATGACCATGAGGTGACCACAATATGACCATGGCTATGAAATGCTTGTGACCATGGGGTGACAACGACCATGAGATGACTGTGATCAGGAAATGACCATGACTGTGATGATGACACAACTACAACTGCGAGATGACCACGAACATGAAATATTGAGACCAAGAGATGACCATGACCATGAGAGGACTGTGACCATGAGATGACCATGTGTCCTAGTTTAGGGTACATTTGGGAGAGAACCTCTAAATGGAGTTCCCCCAGGAAAGCAAAATTCAAATGACCCCTCCCCCCTACTGGTTCGGGAAAAAAAAAATTCTTTGGAGAGAAGTGGAAAAAACTGTTTATTTAACAGAAATTGAATAATATTGAACAATAAAACCTCTCACTGTTTGATGAAATGGTGAATCTAGGAAGAAAAGTCCTTTTCATGTGGTTTAACTTGGCTTGCTCAGGTTCTTATCAGTCCCTCTGGCACTGGATAGTGCCAAGGCATAGGCCCCGGTGGGACACAGGCATGAGCTCCTGGGGTTTGTCTGGGTGTCTTTCAGTCCAGAGCAGGTTTGCACAGATCCAAGAAAAAAGGAAGATAAGTCCAGGGAGCTCCTCTGCCTCAGCTAGCTAAAACTAACTAAAAGTCAAAGAGAAGCTCTGTCCCGCTGTCTGTCCGTACTGCAGACACCACAGTCCAGGAGCAGGATATGGGGGAGTGATGTCTTCTTTTAACACAAACTGCGGCTTCTTCTGCCCCCCTTCACTCTCAGAGCCAGTCTTAAAGGTGCAGAACTTAGTATGTAACATAAACCAGGCGACTGGGAATACAAGTATCATAAAGTCGCCCAGGACAAGGTGGAAAGTGACATTGATGGCTTCTTTGGTATGGTTTGTAAGTGGGGAAGGCTCTTCTTCATTCATCCTCTCCAGGCCACACTGCCTTTGGAATATGGCCAACTGGACAAGTATTTCCCAGCTCTGGCATTTCTATTTGAGGCACGAACAGCAATGGCATTTGCAGGAAAAACCAAAGGAGGAGCGGTGCAACGCAAACATCCTGTGCAGATGCAGGCTGTGCAGATGTGACTCGAGAACATTTGGGTTCCTGCCACTTGGATTTGTATCCCTAAGTGCAATCTCTTTGGCTGGAGGAGAGTCTGGCTGAAGAGAGAAAGCAGAAAGAGCAGTGAGGGTGCTGTGCAAGGTCTCCTGTGGTGCAGAGCTGTCAGCGACTGTGAGGTGAGAGCGGGCCCGGCCTTGGCCAGGCTGGAGCCCCAGCAGAGCCCTGGCAGAGCCCGGAGAAGCCTGAGCCTCGGCAGAGGCAGGCTGGAAGGAGGCCCTTGGAGCTGCAAGAGGCAGCAGCCTGGCCCTGGCTGCCTCTTGCTGGCACCAGGCAAATCCTCCGCTCTCAGAGCCAAGCTGGCAGCTGGCTGCTCCTGAGGGGAAGCGGCGCCGTGCTGGGCACAGCACACACTGGTGCCATGGGCTGTCTGGAGTCTGCACAGGAGGAGAGAAAGGCAAAGAGCAGCCCAGGGCTGGTGCCCTGCCTGACCATTCCTGCTCTTCTGCCGCCTGCCCTGGAACTCCTGGCAATGGTCAGCAGTGTGTGCAGCACTCTGGGCACAGGGGGAGGGAGCCGGGCTGCTCCGCAGGCTCCAGCACAGGGCAGTGTCCTTCAGGCACGGCATTTCTGCCAGGGGAACCGAGCCCAGCGTGAGGCAGTGACAGCAAGTCAGGGCACATCTGCACGAGCCAGTGCCTCACACAGCTCTGGGACCAAGCGCCTGCAATCCTGGAGCTCTTCACTGAGCCAGAGCAAAGGTGTGAAATGCAGAGGGTTTTGCAGAAATATTCAGGGGCACCAGGCCAGCCTGCTTTGTGCTCTCTGGGGCACAGCAAGCACTGTGCAATGCAGCTCGGAGCTGCTGGCAGAGAGGGACTATGGGCATGTGCCTGAGGCTTGTTCTTGAGTAGTGATTTGGAAGGGAGCAGAAGGGTCTCAGTAGAAAATTTGTGTTTGCTTCATTAATTGCTGAATGAAAGACACAATGTGGCCTCACGCAGCAAGAGCACTTGGAAAACTTTTTGACTCTAACTTTATGCTGAATTCCAAGAAAAGGAAGGAGAGGTGTTGGGAAGAACAACATCTTGAAGTATAACAAATAGGGCTTGTGAATTCTGTTACGTTTAACAAACAGTTTTCTGGGATTGAAAGTCAACAAATCTGCTTTCCCCAAGGAATTCCCATTGTTGATCTGTGTCCAAATGGATGTTCCTGCTCCTGTGTCCATCCAGGTGCCCACAGGGAGCCAGGAAGATGTGGAGCCTCCCAGCCAGGTGTCTTCCCAACACCGATCACCAGGACCACGGATCACCAGGACCATGGATCACCAGGGCTCTGCCCAACGGGGGTCACTGGGGATCATCCAATGCCGATCCTCCCATGGGGGATGGAGCTGGAGCAGCGCACGAAGCTCTTCCCGCACTCGGGGCACTCGCAGGGCTTCCCTTACTGGTGCCTCTGTTGGTGTTGGGTCAAGTTAGATCTCTGTGAGAAGCTCTTCCCACAATGGGGACACTCGTAGGGCCTCTCCCCAGTGTGGATGCGCCGGTGGACGGTGAGGATGGAGTTGCGGTTGAAGCTCTTCCCGCAGTCAGGGCAGCGGAAGGGCCTCTCCTCTGTGTGAATCCGCTCATGTCTGATGAGAGTGGAGCTGGTCTGAAACCTCTTCCCACACTTGGGACACTCGTAGGGCTTCTCCCCGGTGTGGATGAGCTGGTGATTTGTCAGGGTGGAGCTCTGACCAAAGCTCTTCCCACAATCCAAGCAGGTGTAGGGCCGTTCCCCCATGTGGATCCTCTGGTGTTTCCTCAGGCTGGAGCTCTGGCTGAAGCTCTTCCCACATTCCCCACACTCGTAGGGCTTTTCCCCAGTGTGGATCACCTGGTGCTGCATCAGGTGGGAGTTCTGGCTGAAGCCCTTCCCACATTCCAAGCACCTGTGGGGCTTCTCCCCCAGCTCTGAGCTCTGGCTGGATCTCCGGCCGCCTTCCTGGCACTGGGGGGATCTTTCCTCTTCACAGCTCCTTGGGCTGGGTTTGCAGACCCTCCTTGTGTGGGATCTCTGGGGCTTTTCCTCCTCCTCCATCTGGCCTCAGTTTGGGAATGAAAAATCCTGGTTTGGGGAAAAAACAAGAGAAGAATGTCTTGGGCTGGGGATTCCTCCTTGCCCAAGTTCATCTCAAAAAGTCATTGGGCATCTTGTGTCTGTAAGAACCTCCAGGACACCAAGATTCACCACAAACATCCTGCAAACATCAAGATGTTACTATGGGGTTAAATGTTTCTGAAAATGTTTCTTAAAATCATGTAGAGGTAGGCCACAAGAATGCTTGGTATCAGGGATGGTCTAGCAAGCTGAAATGTTTACGGTAATGGGAACTGGTACTTGGGATCTCCAAGATACCCACCCAGAGATAAGATTCGTACATGTTCGTGCAAGGATGAGCTAACTCTCATGAAGCAATATAGATAAAGTTAATCAACCGATATTAATGAAGCAATATTGATAAGGTTGTTACAGTGATTATTGCTACAGCTGAAATTGTAGAAATATGTGCACTTTGGACAAAGACAATGGAACTAGATTTGGGTTACTGATACCCCTAGTTCACCCACGCTTCAATAAAGCACCTGCATATATTCAGTCTGTGATTCTGTGTGTTCCTGAACGCTAACAAAGACAGATCAAAAACTTCCAAAACACCAAAAATCTGATATCACCCAAAATACAAAGATTCAGCTCCCACAAAAAAACAAAGCACCAACATTCAGCCCAATAAAGCTCAGAAACTCCAAGATTCAGCCCCGTGAAAATCGTGGATCTCCCTGCCCGGACACTCGCTGCATGGGGGGGTGAGGGGGGCAATGAGGCCGGGCCGGAGCAGGGGGTGCCTGAGAGAGGCCCCGAGCCCGGGGGAAGCCCCTGCAGAGCCATGGAAGTGGCTCCTGGCCGGACTCGGGGATCCCCCTGGCGATCCCCGCTGGAGCAGCCTGGTCCTGAGGGACTCTGGCCCCTGGCAGGGACCCCAGGCTGCAGCAGGACAAGGATTCCTGTCCCTCAGGGGGAGGCACTGACATGACCTGACTGTGACCCCCATCCCTGTGCCTCTGGGCGGGGAGGGGGACGGAGAGGGGCACAAAGTTAAGCCCGGGAAGGAGGGACAGCTGGGGGGAAGATGGATTTCCGTAGAAATTACGTTGCTTCTCGTCTTCTTGTTCTGACATGCTTGATAATGAATTCAATTAATTTCCCCAAGTCAGGTGTGCTGTGCCCGTGACCAAGGATTGAACTGTCCCCACCCTCATCCAGACCCCCGAGCCTTTCCTTGTGTGTTCTGCTCCCCGCCCAGGGTAGGAAGGAGAGTCACAGAGTTTTGGCCTCGCTCCGGCATAACCCTGCTCCATCCCGGACTCACCCCCAGTTCGCAGCGCCCTCAGCTCCCGGGCACCCCGAGCTCCCGGCGCTTCAGCGCAGCGGCGCTTCCTTGGCCTCCTGCCCGGGCCGGGCCCAGCGCCGGGGCCGCTCCTCAGCCCAGGCGAACGAGAAATGGCGGAGCTCAGCCCAAGGCAGGCGAGGCCGTGCCGTGTGCAGAGCCCGCCGCTGGCTGCGATTGGCTGCTTCTGCCGTCACTCGTGGCTCTGGCGCGCGCTGATTGGGCAGAGCGGGGACAAGCCCGGCCCCGCTGGCGCCCCCAGGGCGGCCGTGGGGCAGGAGAGCCGCCATTGCCGGAGCGTCTGTGCGGGCCCGGCAGCGGCGGCAGCAGCGGCCGGAGCCCGGTGAGGCGGCGGCGGAGCTCGGAGGCGGCCCCGGCCATCGCAGGTGGGAGCCGCGCTCGGTTCTGCGGGGGCTCGGGGCTCGCTGCGGGCCCGGGAGGTTGTGTAATAAATGGAATTGATTCGTGCTGACTAAATTGTAACTATTTGGAAAGTTATTATCAGAAGCAACCAAAAGAATCAGTGTTATAAGGCAGATGTACCCCTTTGCAGATGTTACATGTTAAAATTGAGGTACAGGATGTAGTTTAGAAGATAAATGGTGTCTCAAGACCAAAACGGCCTTGAGATGGACAAAATTAGAACGACTTTAAGCATTGGGCCTAAAACCCAGTAAATATCAGACTAATGAGTAGAGTAACCTAACACAATGCTTAGTACACACACACAAACCTGTAAGGTTATCCAAAGGACAATGAGGAAGAGGAGAAGCCTTCGCCAAAAGACCCCCAAAAGAAAACTGAAGACCCCCTAATGTGGAGACTTTTGTGGCAGAATGGTTAGGCGAGAAAGGCCATGACTGTACAAACTTGCTAGAGATAAAACATAACTAGTGTAGAGACAGTCTCAAGGCCGGATTGCCCTTGAGATGTGGGGAGGAGAACAAGAATGTAGTAAACAGAACGAAAAAGAAGGAACAGGGACGGTCTGGTAATCGCAAGAATGCAGAGGCAGATAGCTATGTTTCGCAGTGTCGTAGATAGCAGAATAACCAATGATGAGCTATACTTTTGCAATATGTATGAGCTAATTAAATCATGTATTTAAACACGAGTGTAAAGATCAATAAACGAGATTTGCTTGACGACCACCTGGTGTCTGCGTCTCCCTTCTCCGACAAATGGTGACCCCGACGTCGACCCCCTGCTGAAAAGAAACCGGGGGAGAGAACGCGCCACGGTCGGTGAAGTAGTGTTGGGACCCGAAGCACCCGGGTCGGTGCTAAACGACGAAGGGAGAGCACCCTCAAGGATCACATCGGTGGTCTTGAGCCATACGTGCTGCCGGAGCCGGAGAGGTGCAACAGCGCTGACGACAAAAATGGACAGGCAAGCAGCATATGATTTATTTTTGGGGTTATTAGATAAGCTGGGGGTTAGAGACATAAATCCTAGAAAAGACGTACCGGGATTGCTAGCATGGGGTCACGCAAAGGGTTGTTTTTCTAACCCGCACACGGTACATGAATTGAGTGAGTGGCGTAAATTAGGAGATGTGTTGTGTGAAGCAGTCTTAGAAGAAGATAAAACAGCAAAAAAGTTAGGAAAAATTTGGCGAGTTGTGTATAATACTCTATTGAAACATCAGGCAGAAAAAAGAGCGGCTCAGCAAGCAGTAGAAGCCTATAAAAGGAATGCACGGTATGGAGATCATGAACCTTTAGCGCCAGGTGTCTCTCAAGTAATTATACCTGCTTCTAGCAGTTTGGGCACAGATGATTGTGCTTGGCCCTCGGCGCCCCCTCTCACTGAGTCCACAGAGGACGCTGAAGTGCCTGCCGTAGCCACCTCTGATATTAAAGACCCTTCAGCCCAATCTGTTAAGCCTGGAATGCGTAGTTTACAATCTCCGCCAGAGCCAGATCCTGTCCCTGGGGCAGAGAGTGACCTGTGGGAGGAAATGGCTAGACAGAGGAGAGAAGCCTGGAACGCATTGGCTAAGCATGGGCTAGAGAGTGGGGATGAAGTCACCGTGGAGGCGGCAAGGACGTGGGCTCTGCCTGTAGTTTACACCCCGGGGGTAAACCAACAAGGACAAGCTGTTCAGTTAGGGACCTATACACCTCTTGATTGGAAGTTATTAGCGCAGCTGCGACAGACAGTGAGTCAATTTGGATTTAAGAGTGAACCAGCTAAACAAATGATAGACTACATATTTGATACGCATTTGCTAACTGTCAATGACTGTAGAAGCATTGTGAAATTGATGTTTACTCAACACCAGCAGCTGTTGTTTAACGCACATTGGCAAGCTTTAGTTCAAGAGTCAGTTGCAGTTCAAAGAGGACCAGGTGATCCATTACAGGGAATTATAGGAAAAGAAAATAATGAGAAAAAAGTTCCACAGGGAACGCTGAAACAACGAACAGAATCTGTTCAGTTATGGCAGGATGTGATACATCCAGAACTATTTGCTTCATTTTTGGAGTCATTTTTAACATTGCTATCTTATTTAAGTTCCATCTTTACCACCCTGGAAGAAAAAAAGCCAGATTTAGACTGGTTTCCACCCGAACCAGGAAGATATGAGGGAGCGAGGTGAGCGCAGGGAACAAAAGCACCCTGGGGGTAGAAGCAACGCAAGAAAAGTTCCAAGGCCTCTGATCGCCGTTGTTAGCACCTGGCCGTGAGAGACTTTTCGTGTAAAATCGCCTGCTTTTGTATAATCATGCCCTTTTTTTTTTCTCTATCAGCAAACAACAAGAGAGATTGAGAGAAAAAACTGCATTTGTTAAAGTTAACTTTGTGAAGCTTTTTTTTTTCTTTCTCTCCGTTTTTCCTCGCTGCGAGAGTATGTGGAGAATGTAAAGAAAGATAAGAGCAGAGCTGCAGCAGCAGCAGAGTGGGCAGTCCACCCCCCCGCTCCCTCTCTCGAGGGGGGACACTGGGACGGTGCCTGGTTTGTTGCAGAGTCGTGATTTATTGGGTTTTCAAAATGTTTTTATATACCATTGTAGAGTTAATTTTGTATTTTAAATAATTGTGAGTTTATGCAATTGTAGTTTTTAGGATTTTACTATAGAAATTATTGTAGTTCTTTAAAAGTTAAGAAAAAAAAAAAAAAAAAGTGTTTAAGGTAAATACTAACAGAGTTGCCTTGCAAAAATTAGTTTTAGAACTCAAGGTTAAAATATGGTGTAATTTATAGCTTTTAGAAAAACCTTCTTCCAATTAATGTTATCTATAGAAGAGATTTATGATTTAAAAAATAATTAGTCAAGAGAATTTTACTGTATAAGACAAAGCTAAGTTAAAGTATATATTAACACATATAACTGCATATTTACCAATTTGGATTTTAGATTTTAGTTTAAAAAATTGAACTTAATGTTTTTAAAAAGTGCTACAAAAGCTGGATGGCAACTTGCCAAATCCCATGTTGTTGTGGTGGTTTTTCTCTAGAAAAACTGCACTTTAACATCCTAACCAATTTAAGCATATACTAGGCAAATTTCTATTATGAATAAGTATTTTTAGTAACATTTGCAGTTATTGTGAGTTATTTTCAAAGCTAGATGACATAGAATTGTGATGTGTTTGTTACATCTTTATAATTTTTATAGTGAATTTATGTTATTGTTATATTGTGTTTAAAAGGTATATATTAAACTTTTAGTTGTTTTTTATAGTAACAAAATAAGATTAAATTATGTTTTCATTTAATATAAATTAAGTGCTAATAAAATTAAGGATAGTCAAGTTTTATAATGTTTAAGCTTAAATGTTTTTAAGTTAAGTTTTCTAACTTAAATATTTTTTCAAGGTTAAGTTTGTTATTTTTTTTTTGTTATATATAATTATTGTGGAGTTTAAAACAGTTTGCTATGTTGTAAGCATCTCATAGCTGCTACTATTGAGAACCTTGTTTTAGAAATGAGTTAAGAGACATCTTTCCAGTTTAAAGCCTAGGCCCTGGCCAAGCCTTGACTTTACCTGGACAGAATGTTTGCTAACAGATCCAGATGTTTTCTGTCCTAAATCAGTATTTGAGTCACTTTTTGACTTTGCAATTTGACCTTATTAATATGACAGCTGGATCAATTTTGAAGTGGGCTTGGAGAATCATTTCCGGAGATGATGATCCAATCCTTCACTGATAATTTTTGGTTTTGTTTGTTTATTAACTATGAGATGCTGGTGCAGTGTTTTAATAATTAACAATACTTTTATATTAATTGATTTTTAACTGCTATAGGTTTTTACTAATTGTGTATAAGGTTTTGTGTTAATGTTGAACAGAAATACATCTTATTTTTATTTTTTAGAAAACGGGGGAAATTAATACCCTAAAAGCAATTTAATTAGTGTAATTCATTAACTTTAAGGAGAGAAGTGCCTGTGTTTTGTTGGCAGGTTCAGAAAAGTCACCTGTCCATCTGACCAGACTGTGTGCCTCTGAACACATGAGATCCAGTGAACAGAGAAGTCATCACACAGCCTTGGTATTCCAGACTTGGATCAGAAGTGGACCTGTCAGGACACAGTTGTGTCTAAACATTAACAGACATTTGCCAACAGAAATTTTATGTTGTTATTATGATGTGGTGTTTCTATTAATTTTTCAGGTATCCTTTGTTTAAGATTTAGAAGGGTCTAAAGAACAACTTGAACATCAAAGCCCTTAGTCACCGATCAGCTGCCAGCTGACATCACGGGAGCAGTAAACATTCCAGGACTGAATCGTGTTGGAGAAATTCTGTAGAAGATTTGGGAAGTGTAGAGACTCCATCTAACTATATATAAAGCAAATTGTAATTGTGTGTTTATCCTTTTAGCAAATTGCTTTCATGCTTAAACTATATATAGAGCACGTGTGTTAAAAGTAGTTAGATAATAGTTTAAGACAAAGTGTTTAAAAATACGTATAAAAAATAACATTAGAATTTTTAAGACTAATATACCTTATATTTTAGCAAATTAATTATTCATAGAGAGGGGGGAATATGTTGTAGTCTAGGGCATTGCGCTGCGGAAGAATTCGGGATTGTAACGGGAAGCTGCTAGACCCCCTCTCTGTTAGGATAGCAAAACCTGCAATTAGCCAATAGCACCCAGGTGTGACGTATGCAGATGGGAGTAACACAGTGACCCCCAAGCTATAAAATGTTAAGTTTCCCTGCAATAAATCGCCATATTGCCATCCATCACATTGATGCAGTGGGATATGGACCGCGCGGCTGAGGATAGCCGCCCATGCTGGTTCCAGCCAGGGTACCAGCCTTGCTTGACCCCGACATATGGTGCCGAAACCCAGGAACAAGAAAAGTGAGACAAGAAGAAAGCAAGGATACCCTGAGTCAAGGAGCAGCGGTCAAGATAGTGAGTCTATTCTTGACGGGAGAGCCTGAGCCCAGAAAGATAATGGAATCATCGAAAAAAGTTAAATAGTAAATTGTAAATTAATTAAGTCGTAAACCTAATTCGCTTGTTATTACAAAGCGTTGGGTTGTCAAAGTCATAAATGAGTTTGTAAGGTTTATCCACCCTAAGGTGTGGGACAGATGTACTAAAACGCTTGCCAAAAAGAAAGCGGGGGAAGTGTGGAGACTTTTGTGGCAGAATGGTTAGGCGAGAAAGGCCATGACTGTACAAACTTGCTAGAGATAAAACATAACTAGTGTAGAGACAGTCTCAAGGCCGGATTGCCCTTGAGATGTGGGGAGGAGAACAAGAATGTAGTAAACAGAACGAAAAAGAAGGAACAGGGACGGTCTGGTAATCGCAAGAATGCAGAGGCAGATAGCTATGTTTCGCAGTGTCGTAGATAGCAGAATAACCAATGATGAGCTATACTTTTGCAATATGTATGAGCTAATTAAATCATGTATTTAAACACGAGTGTAAAGATCAATAAACGAGATTTGCTTGACGACCACCTGGTGTCTGCGTCTCCCTTCTCCGACACCCTAACAACAAGTGAAGCATGTACCGTGATGAAAAGTGACCTAAAGTCAGCAAAATCGGAAATAGGAGAAAACATATGGGAAACATAAATGAATATGTATAAGCATACAGTATATAAGGTTAGCTTGAAGTGCTTTGTTCTGTACGTGAGGCAGGGTGGGGAACCCCCTCCGTACCCCGGGTCGGTTTTGCTTATGCCTTAACCATTTGTAACCACTGGCCAATTATATTCACACATATATATATATAAATATATATCTGAATATATCTACTAAATTTTATCTTTCTTACTAAATTGTATTCTTTTACTAAATTGTATTCTTTTATTATTTTTAATCCAATTTATTAAAGTATATTATCAATTAATTAGATTGATTATTTGGAAATTTGAAAGTCATTTATAACAATTCGATGCCAAAACCCAGGAACTCCAATCTAGGGGAATACATGGAATACATGGGAATCCCAGAGAGGAAAAACAAGCAGAAAATGATTAATTATTATTTGTTTAAATAGACAAAGAAAATGATCCGAAAATATCATTTGAATTGGCCAAAGTTTGGATCGTTTAAAGATTAGATTTGTTAAGCTTTAAATCAGTATGTAAATTCAAAAGAACCTTTTTATCAAGAAGAGAGCGACTATGCTACCCTGTAGTTTCCCGGGGTGTGGGGAAAGATAAATTCCTTACTAAAACACAAGAAAGCGAGAGTTATCTGTTGTATCCTTTACAAACTAAAAAGTAGGAAAAAAAAAAAAAAGAGGTAAAACTGTTCCTTCATCTAAAGATATTTTGCTGGAAATAGAAACAGCAGCAGTACCTAAATCCCATTTAACTGAAAAGTGTGCAGTGCTGGCTGTGCCAAGTGAACTCTAACATATAACACAACTGACCATTTGTTACAACCTGGCATTAATTTGGTTTGGTTTATTATATTTAGACATTCAAAAGACAAATTCTGCCTTGCTTAGAGTCTGTGAAGCACAAACACATTTTATGAATATATAGTATCTAAATGGTGTGTTACAGTTGTGTTATGTGCATTATAAGTGTTAAAAACATGTAGCACAGGTTTTTTTCACAGAAACTTAAATTTCCGTATTTTTTAAATATGTTTGTTTTTCAATATTTTGTATAGTAAATATAAATGGTTTTGACTAAATGTTTTATTTATTTAACAGCAAAAATTTTGCTAAAAGAAGCCCCTGTTAATTAAAGTTTTATTAATAAATTTCTAACTGAAGTTGTGTAAAAAGTAACTTTTATTGTAGTTGGCACATCTCTGGAGCTTTAGTAGTTTAAATTAAAAGAAAAAAAATATAACTGACTAAGAGAGAGAGAGAGAGAGATAAGACAGTGCTGTGAAATCTGTGCCATCCTTGAAACAAGCAGAATTGAAGTGGCTCATAGGAACCTTATGAGGCCAAGGGTAGCAGTGAGACCAAACGTGTCAGTGACCAGACCCCAGGGTATAAACTTTGCTACCAAGAAGAGCGGCACCTCGGCCCTTGGCTGCAGCCCAAGGGGCCTTGAGGAAGGTAGAGAGTGAAAACTCCTGAGGATTATTTTCACTGTGTTCATTAAGATACCCTTGGCAACTGGCCAAAACCATAAAGCAGGATGGGACAGAATCCAAAAAAATAAGAAAGAAACAAGCGATATTAAAACAAGCAGCACAAAAGCAAACAATGAGCAAACAAACTATGCAAAAACAAAATCACAATAATTCTGATCCATGTGACAAATGCAAACAAATATGACAAATGCAAAAACAAGATAAAATCTGTGTTTGTGGCACATCCATATGTTAATGCTGCCTGTTACAATCACTGTAATTTTATAAAAGTATAAAAAAATCTCAGGGGAAGAATTAGACAAAATGAATAAGTAGTGTGAACAGTTGAAACAGCAGTATAGCAACTGAGATTGGCCAACCATAACTAAAATATTTTTGTAAGTTAAATGCAAGAAGTAGTTACAGAACTAAAATTATTTAAATGTTAAATTTGTGAAAGACTTAAAATAGCTAAAAAATAGCTGTGGGAAAGTGAGAGTCTAGCTCAAGACCAATTTTTAAAATGAAATCTTACTCAAACTTCCAAGACATTAAAATGACCTGGAAGATAAAGTTTGAATCATCAAATAATTAAAACAGTTTGTATCAGATAACAATACTAACACCTGGCCACCAAAAACTCCTGCTGGATATTAGAGAATGACAAAAAGAAACTAATTGTAGGATAACCATGTTGATTTGTGCTGGTATAAAAGTTCTGGAGCTAACCCTTACCAATCCATAAGTGACCTAAAATTCTATTGGGAACAACCAGGTACAACAAGTAACAAATGGAAAGCCCCTGATAGAATATATTAAATTTGTGAGTAAAGAGCATAGAGTGAATTACCTCAAAGGTGGAGAAGAACCTGTATCTTAAGAGTTACATGACCCTCCTTCTTCGAGGTCCAGGAGCAATATGTTAGGAACACCACTTTATGAAACATTAAATAACAATAAAAGAGACTTGAACCTTGACTTTCCAAAAGCAAGAAGAAACCAGAAATGAAGACAAATGGCCTGCAGAGAGATGACCCAGCCACTTGAGCTGCAGATGGATCTTAGAGATACAGAACCCAAATCTATCTATTGAATCAGTTCATAAAGCTGCAGACAGTAGTTAAAGTTGTTTCAAACCACACCTCTACTGCCCTAAAGCTGCTGGCCAAGCAACATTCACAAATGTGAACATTTGTTTATGAAAACAGAATTGCCCTGGAGTATTTGTTAGCTGAAGAAGGGGGAGTTTGTAGAAAGTTTAACAAATCTGAGTGTTGTACAAAGATAAATGATTATAGAAAAGCCATCACAAAAATTGCTAAAGATATATATATACCAGTTCAAAAATAGAATTTTATTTTGAAGACTGATTAGTGAGATAACCTTTTTAGAAGTACTTAGTGGAATAAGTTAAAATATATGGCATAGTGTTTTATATTAAGATTATTGTTTCTATTTTGTATAATTTCATGCCTTATTAGACTAATCCATTCAGTAATTCAAGGAATACTGAACGAAAAGAAACTATAATAGCTCAAAAAAAAGTTAACTAAATTTGAAAGAGAGTGCAAAAAGCTTGATACAGCATGAAAAATGTTAAAAAATTAGAACTGAAAATAAAGTAAATGCAAGAAATGAAATTATGGAGATAAAAAAATAAGATTCAAGTTTATGTTTTTTTTAAAAAAAGGCATGAATAAATGTAATCAAAAGGAGAAATGGGGTATTAAAATAAATGGAATTGATTCGTGCTGACTAAATTGTAACTATTTGGAAAGTTATTATGAGAAGCAACCAAAAGAATCAGTGTTACAAGGCAGATGTACCCCTTTGCAGATGTTACATGTTAAAATTTAGGTACAGGAGGTAGTTTAGAAGATAAGTGATGTCTCAAGACCAAAACGTCCTTGAGATGGACAAAATTAGAACACCTTTAGGCATTGGGCCTAAAAATCAGTAAATATCAGACTAATGAGTAGAGTAACATAACACAATGCTTAGTACGCACACACAAACCTGTAAGGTTATCCGAAGGACAATGAGGAAGAGGAGAAGCCTTCACCAAAAGACCCCCAAAAGAAGACTGAAGACCCCCTAACAACAAGTGAAGCATGTGCCGTGAAGAAAAGTGACGTAAAGTCAGAAAAATTTGAAATAGGAGGAAATTTACAGGAAGCATTAATGAATATGTATAAGCATACACTATATCAGTTTAGCTTGAAGTGCTTTGCTCTGTACATGAGGCAGGGTGAGGAACCCGTACCCCGGTCGGTTTTGCTTATGCTTTAATCATACTTAATTACTGGCAAATTATAGATCTAAATTGTAATTTTTTGCTAAATGATATTCTTTTACTAAACTGTATTCTTTTATTATATCAAATTACTATTCAATTTACTAAATTGTATTCATTTTTAATTAAACTGCCATTAACCCAAGGGACCTAGTTGTCAAAATTGTAATTTCTTTTATAACAACCGGTGAGGCGGCGGCGGAGCTCGGAGGCGGCCCCGGCCATCGCAGGTGGGAGCCGCGCTCGGTTCTGCGGGGGCTCGGGGCTCGCTGCGGGCCCGGGAGGGGGCGGCAGGGGGCTGTGGCGGGTGGCTTGTGCCGTGGCCGGCCCGTGTTGGCCCTGGGCTGAGGGCGCTGCGGGAGCGGCTGCCCGCGGTCTCCTTGCCGCTGGGGCCTCGGCAGGAGGCGGTGGCGGAGCAGCGCTGGCTCGTCCCGCTTCGTGTCGGGAGGCCGGAGGTGGCTGCGCTGTGCCCGGGACGCTGCGCTGGGGCCGCCTCCGAGCTCCGCCGCCGCCTCACCGGGCTCCGGCCGCTGCTGCCGCCGCTGCCGGGCCCGCACAGACGCTCCGGCAATGGCGGCTCTCCTGCCCCACGGCCGCCCTGGGGGCGCCAGCGGGGCCGGGCTTGTCCCCGCTCTGCCCAATCAGCGCGCGCCAGAGCCACGAGTGACGGCAGAAGCAGCCAATGGCAGCCAGCGGCGGGCTCTGCACACGGCACGGCCTCGCCTGCCTTGGGCTGAGCTCCGCCATTTCTCGTTAGCCTGGGCTGAGGAGCGGCCCCGGCGCTGGGCCCGGCCCGGGCAGGAGGCCAAGGAAGCGCCGCTGCGCTGAAGCGCCGGGTGCTCGGGGTGCCCGGGAGCTGAGGGCGCTGCGAGCTGGGGGTGAGTCCGGGATGGAGCAGGGCTATGCCGGAGCGAGGCCAAAACTCTGTGACTCTGCTTCCTGTCCCGGGCGGGGAGCAGAACACACAAGGAAAGGCTCGGGGGTCTGGATGAGGGTGGGGACAGTTCAATCCTTGGTCACGGGCACAGCACACCTGATTTGGGGAAATTAATCGAATTTATTATGGAACGTGTCAGAGCAAGAAAATGAGAAGTAAAGTAATTCCTCCGGAAATCCGTCTTCCCCCCAGCTGTCCCTCCTTCCCGGGCTTAACTTTGTGCCCCTCTCGGTCCCCCTCCCCGCCCAGAGGCACAGGGATGGGGGTCACAGTCAGGTCATGTCAGTGCCTCCCCCTGAGGGACAGGAATCCTTGTCCTGCTGCAGCCTGGGGTCCCTGCCAGGGGCCAGAGTCCCTCAGGACCAGGCTGCTCCAGCGGGGATCGCCAGGGGGATCCCCGAGTCCGGCCAGGAGCCACTTCCATGGCTCTGCAGGGGCTTCCCCCGGGCTCGGGGCCTCTCTCAGGCACCCCCTGCTCCGGCCCGGCCTCATTGCCCCCCTCACCCCCCCATGCAGCGAGTGCCCGGGCTGAATCTTGGAGTTTCTGAGCTTTATTGGGCTAAATGTTGGTGTTTTGTTTTTTTGTGGGAGCTGAATCTTTCTATTTTGGGGGGATTTCAGATTTTTGGTGTTTTGGAAGTTTTTGATCAGTCTTTGTTAGCGTTCAGGAACACACATAATCACAGACTGATTATATGCAGGTGCTTTATTGAAACGCGCTGGAACTGGGGGTATCAGCAACTCAAATCTAGCTCCATCGTATTTGTCCAAAGTGCACATATTTCTGCAATTTCAGCTGTAGCAGTAATGACTATAACAACCTTACCAATATTGCTTCATTAATAAATCTTCATTATCTTTATCTATATTGCTTCATGAGAGTTAGCTCATCCTTGCATGAACATGTACGAATCTTACCTCTGGTGGGTATCTTGGAGACCCCAAGTACCAGTTCCTGTTACCGTAAACATTTCAGTTTGCTAGACCATCCCTAGTACCAAGCATTGTTGTGGCCTACCTCTGCATGATTTTAAGAAACATTTTCAGAAACATTTAACCCCATTGTAACGTATTTCCCCTCTTTGGAAGTATTTCACTTTAATAAGTGTAATGCTTTCACTATATACAGTCCTTTTTCTGTGTTTATACTTGATGTTCATCTTCGAATCCACAGTTGTCGTAAGCGTTGTTACACTCTGGAGGACTTGGAGATGACAAATGCGGATGTGGATCTCTGTCCCGTGTCAGTGCCTTTATTATCTTCTGGTTCCAGGATACTCTTTTCTTTATCTCTCCTTTCACAACTGCATAGATTAACCAGATTGTTAAGAACACAATTAGTAGGATTATCAGACTCTCAAGAATAGATTTGATCCAGGAGCTCACATTCCATCCCAACCCTTAAAAAATTGTATGTACCCAACTTGTGGTCAGATCTTCCTGCTCTTTCTGTGCTTCATGTTCTATGGGTTTTAATGGATTAATGTTGTGTTCTACATCTGCAGTTCCATTTGGGATGTGGATGCAGCAGTGATCAATTTGTCCTTTTAGGTACCTGAATACTCTGTGTTCTTTCAACAATAACATATCTAAAGCCAATGTGTTTTGCAGGGTCATTTTAGTCGTGGCTTGTAATTGTACATTTAGCTCTCTAAATCCCTCTTTGGTAACTCTTGCCAATCTTTCTACCTGACCTGTAAGTTTGTACAACATATTTCTATTATTATAATTTGGTATTGGACCAAACAAGGATTCCAGAGCCCACTTAAATTTTACACTACTGGAGGGTTCCTGCCATCTTTCTTCATCTTCAGCTTTGTTTTCCTGAACTTCTCATCTCATCCTTATTTGCAGAAGTTCATGTTCTCCCTTGGATGGGGACCTTTTCCAAATTGGGCATAAGGTGGGGAGGCCTAAAGTAATCTCTTTTACTTTTTCACCTACAGGCAAATGTGTTGTCCAGGTGCCATCGCTTGCTGCCCATCCAAATTGGCCTGGACTCTGAATTGTACTTGTGCTCCATATTACCTTTTGGATCTCTTGTCCTATCTTGTCATTTATTTCACCTTGTTTATGTTTGATTCCTCTGCAGGCACATCCAATTTGCAGAGCTACTACTAGTGGTGGCATTTGTTTTATTTCTTCATCATCAGAAGTACAGTCCTAAGTTTTGTTCCATACCCACCAATTGACTTTGTCTGCCTCCATTCTACTACTGGTTGCAGTGTTCCATACCCCTGGATCTGTTTCATTTTCAGAGCCTTCCCACTTAATGCACCAAGGGCTATCTGCCATAGATTGGAATTTCTGAAGCACACTCATTGACCATGCAGTGTCCCAAGCTTCAGCCCGATCTTCTCCTTCCTGTCCTTCACACTTCCACTTCAACACAGGAATCTTTTCTTTAATAACTTTTGCTACCTTTTCATAACACCATCCATAATTCCCTAATCCCCCATCCCAGCCTAGTTTTGGTTCATACTTTCCTCCATTTTCATGACAATCCCATCTAGATGAATACTTTGGCTTCACAGCATTTTCAAACACTGTCTTATTTTGGTACTCGTAATCTATTTGCAATTCACAGCTCACATTTTCATTTTTATTCTTTTGTATTTCAGATAATTTTGATGTTATAATTCCCCGATTTATTGCGTCTCCTGCTGCCTTTGGTATTGGCAGACAGGCAGTTATTTTGCTGCTGTTTAGCACATTGGCAAAATCTTTAATTAATCTAATCATCCCATTTTCTGCCTGAATAGGATTAGAGACTTTTATCACTTGTGTTTCTGGCTGCACCCCCACATCCCTCTTCATTCTAAAATGAAGAGTTGTCAGCTGATCCTTTTGCATTTCACATCCCAAGGTAACATTGATTCCAACTGATGGCAGTGAAGGCCATAAAATAATCACCATTACAGTCACCAGCAACCTAGACATTTGAAACAATCAAACCCGCTTTATCTGCAGCTTTGTTGGCCCTACAGTTTGTGCAGTCCACAGTGCAGGGGAAACCTTCTTCACCCTGGTGTAATGTATGCAGGGATCCAGTCCAGCTCCTTTGACTGCTGTCAAGGTAGTTAACAGTACCTGATAGGGTCCATTCCACCTTTCTTTTAATGGTTCTTCCTTCCAGCTTTTAACGTACACTTCATCTCCCGGGGGGATGTCATGAACTGGATTCTCAAGAGTCAGCGGCCTGTTCCACACAAGGGTGCTCCGAAGTCGAGCTCGAGCTTTTCCAAGAGACAGAACATAATTCTACACCTCTTGCTTCCCTGTAACATGTACATTTGGATTAGGTTCAGGGGATTCATATGGTTTCCCATCCAATATCTCATAAGGACTGACTGACATCCCGCTTCTAGGCTTTATCCGAATCCTCAGCAGTGCTATTGGTAAAGCTTGTGGCTGCTGCAATTTAGCCTCTTGGCATATTTTGCTGATTTACCTCTTCAATGTCTGATTCATCCTCTCTACCTGTCCACTGGATTGGGGTCTCCATGGTGTATGGAGATGCCAAGCTATTCCCAGCAACCTACTCACCTCCCTCACTACTGTGGCTGTGAAATGTGGGCCCCTATCTGATGATATTCCTAGAGACACCCCAAATCTTGGAATGATTTCTTGCAGTAACCACTTGACTGTCTCCTTTGCTTGATTTGTGCAACAGGGAAGAGCTTCTGGCCATCCTGAAAATGTGTCAAGCCCTACCAATAGATATTTGTATCCTCGAGTTCTTGGTAATTCTACAAAATCTACTTGCCAATAATCTCCTGGTTTTCCCTAATTGTGCCTGTCGTCTAGCCACTGGATTGTTCTTTAAGCAAATTTCACATTTTGACATTACTGATTTTGGATTTTTAACATCCATACTGAAATTAAATTTTGTTTTATCAATTTAATCAGTGCCTCTGCACTCCAATGACATTCATTATGTTTAATTTGTAGAATTTCCCTCATTATCAAGGTGGATACCACTACTTGTCCCTGTGTAGTCACATACCACCCTTCTGAATTCTTCTGTGCATTCAGTGAGCGTCCCAATTTCTCATCCTCTATTGAATATTTTGGTTCTGGGGGTAAATTGAATTGAGATACATTAGTTTTTAAAGGTATCAATGCTAATGTAGTTTGCGCTTCTCGAGCAGCTTGTCGGGCTGTCCAGTCTGCTTTCTGATTTCCCTCATGAATTTTGGAGCTTCCTGATTGGTGAGCTTTGCAGTGCATGATTGCTACTTGCTTGGGCTTTTGTACTGCTTTTATTAATTGCAGGACTGCATCTTGATGTTTAATGTGTGTGCCTTGAGAAGACAGCAGTCCTCTTTCTTTCCCCAGTGCCCCGTGTATATGCACAACTCCAAAAGCATACTTTGAGCCAGTCCATATGTTTACCCTTTTCCCTTCACTTAATTCTAGTGTTCTGGTTAAGGACAACCAGTTCTGCCCTCTGGGCAGATGTATTTGGTGATAATGCTTTTGCCTCCACTATTGTACTGACTGTTGTTGCCTGGGGTTCCCAGAGCATCTTCCTCTCTGCCTCCTTCTCCTCCATTTGTCTTTTGCTTGGGCATGAGAAGTCTGGTTTGGAGGAAAAAAACAAGGGGTGACCACCTAGGATTCAGGGTTCCTCCTGCCCAAGTCCATCTCTAGAAGTCATCAGGTGTCTTGTGTCCATGAAAATCTCCAAAGCATCAGGACTGAGAGGAAAAAATCCCTCCCTGAGGTTCCCCTTCTGTGGGGTCCCCACTTTGGTGTCCCAGGGCTTCCCCCTGTGCAGGCTCATCCCTTCTCCGGGCTGCCCCTTCTCCAGGCTCCCCTCCCTCCCGGCTCTCGGGGTCCCCCCTCTCCAGGCCCCCATTTCAGGCTCCGGGACTCCCGGGGCTCCCCCCTTTTCGCTGCTCCCCTCCCCCTGCTGGTACCGGGCATCTCAGGTCAGCTTTGGAGTCCTGCAAGATCCAAACATCGCTCGGCCCGGCCCCAGAAAAAGGAACAGGGGTCCCCAAAGATACTTCGAGTGAGCTCCAAATATCCCTTCCCCTTCAAACAAATCCTGCCAGAACGGCTTAAGACCTTCGGGGCGAGGTTCCCGTCCCCGGTGAGCTGCGGGATGCGGGGCCCGATGCTCCCGGCGCGAAGGGGCTGCAGATCCAGAGAGCGATGGACGCACGTGGGGCCTCCTCTGCTGCTCCTCTTGCAGTTCCTGCTCCTCCTCTACCCCTCCTCTTCCTCCCGCTCCTCCTCCTCCTCCTTCCCCTCCTCCTGCATCTCTCGGCTGCTGGCGAGGAGCTCTGGGGTGAGCGGAGCGGGGCCGGGAGGCGGTGGGAAAGGGCTGGGAGAGGGGGATGAGGGGAGCTGGGACAGGGGGAGAGGGGTTCTCAAGGAGGGGCTGCCAGTTAAGCCCAGGAGCCCCAAATGGCCTCCGTGTCCTGGCAGCCCCTGGCGGCGCTGTGGGGGCCGGGCCGTGCCCCAGTGCCGGCTCAGGGGGTGCTCCAGGCTGACGTGCTCCACCTGGCAGCTGGAGCTGAGCCCGCATTGCCGGGGGCGGTTTCCAGCAGCACCAGGAGCTGCTGGCTCCAGTCCCCGCTGGGGAGCACGGCAGTGGCCAGCACGTGGCCCGAGAGCTGCTGCTGGCCCTGGGAGCAGCTCAGCTGGATGTGGGCAGGGGAGAAATCCATCAGGGAGCAGAGCAGGCGGCCGGGGCCGGGCTGGGAGCTGGAGGGCACCAGCGAGATGGACACGCTGGGATGGGCAGGGGGCTTGGGGACCCCCCAATGCGGATCTTCCTCCCCACAAGCCGCAGGGAATCGCTCCAGGGATCGAGTGCTGCGGGACTGGGAACCACATTTCTTTCATCCCAAGCCCACCTTTCCGTCTCCTCTCTCCCCCTTTCTCATCCTTCCCCCAGTCCATTGACCCCTCTCAATGCAATTTGGGTTTCCCAGCACCTTCCCCCACGCTTTGGGGGTTTCAGCCCTCTCTTTTTCCTACTCTTCTTCCACATCCCTTCCTCCAATCTCTAACCCCCTCCCCCGTGCTCAGATTTGGGGCTTCCAAGACCCCCTGCTCAGTCTGTGGGTCCCATCCCCCCTTTCACTCAATATGGGGAGATCCTAGCAGATTTTTTTCTGGGAGGAATCCCTGAGTTACGGGATTTTTGGTGTGTAGGTTTGAAGGGGGACAGCTCTGTCTGGCATTTCTTTAACCCATGGTCTGCTGGGGAAGCACAAAAACGTTTCCCATTTCCATCCTTTCCTCATTTGGACTGGTTCATGAGCTGCTTTCTTGTTTCCTTTGGTATCTGTTCTCATCTATTTGTCAACAGCAGTTTGAATCATTTACTTTTCCACAAATTCTGCCTCCTTCTGCTAATAGATAATGTGATCCCATCCCATGGTGAAATGTTGTGTTCCTCATCTGAGTGGATTGGCTGGGAGGAAGGTCAGGAGCTGGAGCTGTGTGGTTGGTTATTATTTCAATGGCATCCTGTAATCTAATTATCCCATTGAAATGATAAATGGTTTCTCTGGTATCTGATATCAATTTGTTTGGGTTCCAGGGTCTGGTCCATGGTGTTGCAGGATTTGTTCTGGTGGCCATTCATCTTTTCCCCATTTTTGGGTGCTCCCTCCAGCCAGGGCTGCATCAGTTGTCAGCTTTTCTCTCATTAAATCATCACATACTTGGATTCCCAACTGATTTCCCTGAACTTGTGGTAGCAAATAAACCCCAGTGGTCTGATACACTCTATATAACATAGACAGTGACAGCACATGTTGGAATGGGGACAGGGATGATTCTCCCCACTTGGTTTAGTGAAGTTTTCACAACATTCCCTATTTTCTGTTTTCCTTTGCATCTTAACCAATTCCTCTAGCAGAGTCAGATATCCTCACAATGGGCTCTGCCTTTAGCTGTGCAAATTCCATCTGTGCAAGCAGGCAGAGCTTGGGCTGAGGGGCAGAGAGAATCAGCCCAATTCCTCCTGCAGGCAGGAAGCCCCTGGGCCATTGTGCAGGCTTTGGGCCATCAGTGTTAATTTGCATTTCTAAAGCTCCTCTCCTGGCTGCCTGGAACAAAGCTTCTCTTCCCAGGAGGCCATGGGCTGACTCACATTTGGCCACTCCAAAAGTGACATTTTTGAAGAAAAAAATACTATACTATCTCTTTACAAGTTAAGGGGGTCACCTTTAAAGCTCTTAGTTTTTAAAACTGAGGCATAAAGGTGAACATTCAAAAATGCATACCAAAATCTTGCCATCATAACAGCCACGCACACACATTCCCAAAAATATCCAAAGCAATCAAGATTTTTTCTACTTCTTGCCCTAAGTCTAAAAACTGATTCTCCCAACCCTGGCCCAGCACTACCAGTCTGAGTAACAATATAGAAGTAGGATTATTAAAGAAAAGCATAATAATGGTGTAGTCTTGTCACCAAAACTGCGAGATGAATAAAAACTCTCCAACAATATAAAATCAAGGCATGACTTGAGTCTGGCCAGAATGTGCAACAGAAATCATTAATTCCTCACCTTGGCTGGGTGTGCAGAGAAAATCATTCCAAGACATGTGAATTTAATAGATGTTTCCTAAACTATATACAGTCTGAACCCATAGAAATCCCTTGGTTTAATGTTCATTGGTTTGAAGGTGTGGAGTTGTTAGGATTTGGTTTCCTGTTGCAGCCGGATTTCTGTGCCTGTGATGTGAATTAGGTGGGCACTCCTGGATTTCCTGCTCAGCCTTTTCCAGACCAGGTGTCTCCAGCTGTGCCTGGGGCAGTGTCTGGGGGAGATGTTGGTTGATGTTTGCTGCTGGGTGTTGATGTTTTGTTGATGGTCGTTATCTTGGTGGGAATCTTTTGGGCTATTCCCAGTCTATTGAGATGTTAAACACATCTCTGCTGAGTGGTGGAACATCCCTTAAAATAAACATTTAAAATTCCTTTCCCCAAGGCAAAGGCAAACCTAGTGTGACCAGAGAAATAAGATTTTAAGCTATTTTAAAGTTGGTCTATTTTGGCTACAGCTAATCCCAGGCAGGGCAGAGTGTGAGTGGAATTGAGAGGCAGAGTGGAATTGTCCCGGTGCCTTCCCCAGCAGCTGTGGCGAGGGCAGGCACAGAAAGGGCTGAAGCTGCAAGAGTGAGAGCAAGGATTGTCCCGCAGTGGCTGGAGATGGCAAAGGAGGGTGGCCAGGCCGAGGATTTGAGCAGAGGATCTGTGGGCAGGCCCAGGGGCTTCCCCCGCTGGGGAGCCCTGGCTGCTGCTGCGTTGCCTTCAGTGCAGGCTCAGGGGTGGCCTGTTTAATATTCCCTTCCAATTCAGATTTCTGAGTCTGGAAGAGCCATGGCTGGGGCATCAATAATTTTATTTTTTCATTTTGTTGCGTTTTGTTCTCTTTCTTATGTGCACTCCATAACATTGAGACTACCTGGGAGTAAAAAATTCACTCAAGGTTCTGTCTGGAAGACAGAATCCTCAATCAAGCTCCTGCAATTCCCTGTTAATTGTAAGAAGTTTACCAGCTCCATTTTAGTCCAGGGAAACATTATTTCTGAGATTCCTTGAACCCTGTCACGGTCAATACAAGACAAAACTTCAGTCTAAATAGGTCTCAAATATTTAACCATTTTCTCTACCATTTGCTCTTCCTTTTTTTTCAGATACTCAAAGCTGCTTTTTTGCCTGAAAATGAAGCCATTTCACAGAGGCTTCCTCTACCTCTTCTCCTTGTCCTCCTGACTGGATCAAGTCATCCACAACCTGCATTAAGCCAGTCCCTGGGTGTGAGGTCAATTCCTTTGATATTTCCTGCAAGGCTTGCCCCAATCAGGCCGGTGCTTCCGTGCATCCCTGCAGAAGGACCGTCCATGTCTTGAGCATTTTCCCTTCTACCTCTTGTTGCCAGCCCAAGGCAGAATTGTGTTTGCATCCTCTGGGAGTGGGCAGATCCCCAGAAAGCATCTTTTGCATCAAGTTCTGAATGGCAGCAGTGTGAGGAGGGCACCTGGTTGAGGATGGTGTAAGGATCTGAGAGTGTGGGGTGCCTCGGTTTCATCATCTCATTTCTTCTTCTTGGGTCCTGCAGCATTCTGTGGATTCCATTGGATTTCTTGTTTGGCAGGATAGGAGCATTCTAGGGAGCCATCCCTGGCTCCCCAAGCCGTGCCTTGAGCAGGACTCCCAGACAGGCTGTGAGCCCTTCCTTCCCTCCCTTGGAACAGGGGATTGCTTTTCGACACCTCTTGTCCTGGTTGCTTCAGGGAAATTTGGAGAGGCTCCATATCTAATTTTGCCAATTTCCCTGGGGCTGCCCACACTTGTGGGTTCACTTCAGCCGTGGCTCTGCCAGACATTTGACACAGAGGTACAACAGAACCAGCCTCTGTATCACCTTTTGCAACATTAATTTGCATTCCCAGTGTAGCCATCAAATCCCTTCCCAGTAAATTACAATCACAATTGTGAGCAAATAAAAATGCTCCTGCATTTCACACCCATCCCCCACATTGGTTAATAGTGGCTGAATAAAACACTTCCACTCATCTTTCCCATTTAGTCCCTTAATTATTTAAATATTCCCTAACACCTTTAGGTGTAAGTTTCAGAGTGGATGGAGAGGCCCCTGTGTCCATCAGGAAAGGTCTCCTCTGGATCCAGAGCCACCCTGGATGTTCCCAAGGGCTCCATTGTGGTGGGTCCCTGGTGGAATGGGAGCTGTGCCAGCGCTAAGAATCCGTGTCCATCAAGGGCTGGACTTGCTGGTGCTGAGGGTGCTCCTGTCTGTGCTTGCAGTGTCCTTGTGCCCTGCAGCTGGAAGGCTGATTCCTTGCCAGGGGCTGTTTGGGTGGGCTGTCCCCTGGCCAGGAGGGCAATGCCTGTGCCAGGTGCTTGTGGCCGAGGGTGTCCCCTGGGTGCTGGGGCCCCCTTGGGCCCTGGGCTTGATCCCTCAGGGGCTGTAGGAACTGTGCCATGGCCTTTGCCTTCAGCTTGGCCTTTTGCTCATCCCTTGCTGCATTCAGCTGCTGAGCCTTTGGGAGCAAGTGCTGCAGGGGCTTCTTGTGGCCCTGCTGCAGCCCCCCTCAGTGCGTGTGGGTGCTCATCGTGTGGCAGCTGCTGAGCTTTCTGCAAAATCCTTCCTTTCTGCAGGGACCCACCAGAAAATGCTTAAAAGATCATGTGGATCCTTGCAGGTGTAATCCCCATTTCTGAGCTGTTCCTTCCTGGTGCTGGCTGTGCTGAGGCTCCCCTCCCCAGCCCGTATCCCAGAGCCGGTCCCTGTCCTGCCGCAGTGTCCAAAGGCGGCCCCCCCGGCGGGCAGGGCCGGCAGCTCCACGGGGCCGGGCAGCGGCCGGGGCGTCCCGCAGCCTCCTGGGGGCCGGGGGCCACTGCCGGCCCTGCCCGGGGGGTGCTGGGGTCAGGCAGCGCCCGGCGCTGAGCCCCGGCTGCCCCACAGCCCCGGCCCGGCCCCACAGCTCCCCACAGGCCCCCAGCCCGTGCTCCCGGTGCCGCAGCTCTGCGCCCGCTCCTGCCGCTCCCAGCTCAGGGAAACCCCCTGAAATCCTGACCTCCTTGTTTTCCTGTCCTGGAAAACTGGGATACAAAACATCTGATGATAAGAGCCTACTGAAAAACATCCCAATCCTCAGTGGTTTTCTCTTCCTCTTCTTTTCCATCATCTTTTTTCTTACCCCATAGATTCCTCCTGCTGCTTCTTGCTTTAAGCACATTGCTGCACACTCTCCCTCAGCCAATCCCTTCCCAGCACACCAACACCATCCATCCCCTGTTGTCTAAATCCCTTCTGGACTTCCCTTATTGCCCCCCTGGGTGTCCATGTCCTTAATTCCCTCTGGGAGAATGTGCAAACGACCTCCACATGCTCCCAAGGGACCCTTGAGAGATATTTTGGGATCCTCATTCCTTTTGCTGGGACCCCATTGTGGCTTTCCCTTTTGTCCTCTCCCTGGGTGCCCTGCCATGTTTACTTCCCGAAGATCCCACTGTAGTCACTGCTGAGATTTTCAGTGCTCTCTCCCTGCCGACTCTTGAGAGCCGCCCTGATCTGTCACTCGTCTGTCTCCTGCTCACTCTCGGGTACCCAATCAATCCCCGGTGCCGCCGCCAGCCGAGGGAGCCGATCCCCCAAACTGGGTGAGGCACCTTCAGCTGCACTCAGTGCCCGCCGGCCCGGACGGTGGAAGGAATTGCGGAGGAGCCCCAAGGTGTGTGGAAAAATTGACATCCCCAGAGGTTTCTGTCCACAAGGAAGACAGAGGAGTCCTGTAAAAGTAATTTCATTCATAAAAAAGGGTTGAGGCCATGGGACATTTCTAATGAGATTTCTCCAGTTGTTGGAGGACACAGCCTCCTTTTCATCCTAATTTTCTTGGTCACATCTCCCTCTCCCTTTCCCCATTGGCTGAAGTACTGGAGAGGTACAGACTTCCCAATGCACCTCCTACATACCCCCTTAATATGCACACCACTTTTGTATAGGTAACAATATTGATGGCTGTGTTAAGTCTTCGTTGTTCTTCTGGAAGTTGATGAATTTAGCAGGACCTTGGCTGAGCAGCAGTCTGTGTCATCAATTAATAACATTTTGTGCAGCTGATGGCTCCTCCTGTCACTTCCTTATGTCCACGTCCCTGGCCCCATGTCCAGTGAGGTTGACGGGATCAGTTTGTAAAGAGCCTTTGTTGTTGTTCCTTTGCTGGGGTTCCCCCGTTTTGGGGCCATCCCCCCTGGAGCAGGGTGTCCCCCCTTGGTGCAGGCGCAGGGCTCAGGCAGGGCTGAGGCAATCAGAGCGCGCGGCGCTGATGACTCATCAGTGTCCAGGCAGAGCCGCAGCTGCCAGCGTTCCCCAGCTGGAGCCCAGCTGCGCCCCTCCCCCCCGGGCCTTGGCGCCCCCCTTGAGGGGAATTTGGGGAGGTGGGAGGGGGGAGCGCCAAGGCCGGGCCCCCCCGCGCTGTGGTGGCGGGAGCGGCTGCAGTGGGGAGCGAGTGCGGGCGGAAGCGGCCGAGAGCCCAGCGCTGCCCCAGGCCGAGCTGGCCCAGCTCCATCCGTGCCCCTGCGGTGGGATGCTGTCGTGGTTTTGAACCAGTAATTAACAAAAAGGGGAAAAAAGAATTATTTATTTCTTGCTGTGAGATATGGATTAAAACAAGAGCAAACTAGGCATAAAATTTAAAAGGAATAAAGAAAGTTTATTGACAAACTACAAAAATAAGAACACCAGAATAAACTTTTAGAAAACCCTTTTCATTTCTCACTGCCCACCATTCTTTTGTTCACATGACAACAGAGACAAAAACTTTATAATTTTGATGGTTTAAACAATCTCAATTCTTTCTACAGTCTTTCCATCAGTTTCTGTAAAGAAACAGAAGTTCCTTTCTGTTAATTTATGGAGTTTCTCACAAGAAAGCTATTTTTGTTATAGTTTTCTGTTTCCTTGATATCAGCTGCCCAGAGCTGCTGTTATCAAAGCCCACTCCTCCCATTCCACATCACTCTGAAATGTGTTATGGGTCATGATGTTTAGGGATAGTATTTTTAAGGATAAGTTAGTCAAAGGCAAAAAGTATTCTTCATCTGTTTCTGTGAGCCTCACCAGAAAACAGTTTTCTCATTGCCTCGCAAGGCCTCAAATCTCTCAGCACTTCACTATACCACAATTACTCCACTCTTTACCCAAATTTACACTTTGAACACTCCACTCCTCCCCATACTCCATCATGAATTAAAGGAGTTCCCCTCAGGACCCCACTGTCCATCCCCATAGTTCCAACAGAAAGACACCTCAGCTCAATCAAAGCATCTTCTTAATTCTCCACCTTTCCTGATGCCCCTTTTCCTTCTTGCCACTAATAGTTTATAAAGTCTCTCTTCACGTTAATCACTCTCCCTTTCTCTCTCTGGACAAAAAGACCAATCCGCAAGTCTCATCTGGATAAGAAAGAGTTAAAATCTTGCCCAAGCTTCTGTAGATGGTTCGGTGATCTCTGCTGAACAGGAGCTGGAGCCGTCTGCGATAGAAAGTTCCTCATAGCTGCTGTAGAGAGTGTGGTCAGTGTCTCTGCTTGCTGCAGGCCCAGAGCTCCTCTCTTTCTTCACTTGGCAGTTTTCTGGTAAATTCCATCACGGCAAAACCTGCAGCCAAGCCAGGAACCGGCCTGGCCCGGCTTGGCTCGGAGCAAGCTCCCGCAGGCCCCATCTCCCGGCCGGGAGAACGGCAGGCCCAGCCCGGCCCCCGCCCGGCCACGTGGCCGGGCAGAGAGCGAGAGGCCGAAGCTCTGCCACCTTTCACAGCCAGAAAAACAAAGAGAACCACAGAGTTCTGGTTGTACACTTTAAGGTGGGGTTCACAAGTTGATTCTACTTTTCAATGGCTAAAACTGCTGTCAATTCTCAGCAATGACCGATAATTGGTCATGAGAAAAGACTCCCGGCAGTCCGCAGCAACTTTAACTTTCTTAAAGGTAAAGTAACCCCATGACAGATGCTGTGGGACTGGGGGGGAAGAGGGAGCCAGCAGTGGGTGCTGGGCCTGGGGGCAGGAGGAGAAGGGAAGGAGAAGCAGAGTTGAAGAACAAAATGGTCAAAGGCTGCACGTGGGAGGAGAAGGTTGGATTGTGAAACAAGAGAAATAGTAGGAGGAAGAGGAGTGTGAGGAACGGTAGGGCCACAGGAGGAGGAGGAGGAGCAGGAAGAGGAAGCAGGAGAAGGTTCCACCCTCCCTGTATGTGCAGTCCCAGGAGTGTTGCCCTGCAGGGGACTGGGGAGGGGGCTCCACGATTTTGATGAGGCTGAATCTTGGTGTTTCTGAACTTTATTGGGCTAAATGTTGGTGCTTTGTTTTTTTTGCAGGGGCTGAATCTTTCTATTCTGGAGGGGGTTTTGCCTGAATTTGGTGTTTGGGTAGTTTTTCATCATTGTTTTGATGTTTGGGCTGAATCTTGGTCCTTTGCTTTGTTACAGACACAAGATGCCCAATGAATTTCTGAGATGAACTTGGGCAAGGAGGAACCCTCAGCCCAAGGCGCTCCCCTCTCTTTTTTTCCTCCTAACCAGGAATTTTCCTTTCCAAACTGTGTCCAGATGGAGGAGGAGGAGGTAGAAAAGCCCTGGAGATGCCGCACAAGGAGGGGCTGCAAACCCAGCCCAGGGAGCTGCGAGGAGGAAAGATCCCCCCAGTGCCAGGAACACGGCCAGAGATCCAGCCAGAGCTCAGAGCTGGGGGAGAAGCCCCACAAGTGCTTGGAATGTGGGAAGGGCTTCAGAAAGAGCTCTACCATGCTCCTGCACCGAAGGATCCACACTGGGGAAAAGCCCTACAAGTGTGGGGAATGTGGGAGGAGCTTCAGCCGGAGCTCCAGCCTGAGGAATCACCAGGTGATCCACACTGGGGAACGACCCTATGAGTGTGGAAAATGTGGGAAGAGCTTCAGAGATGTCTCTGGCCTGATGAAACACCAGGTGATCCACACAGGGGAACGGCCCTACACCTGCTTGAAATGTGGGAAGAGCTTTGGGTGGAGCTCTACCCTGAGGGCACACCAGCGCATCCACACTGGGGAGAGGCCCTACGAGTGTCCCCAGTGTGGGAAGAGGTTTCAGCGCAGCTCCGATGTCCTCGTACACGAGCGGATTCACACAGAGGAGAAGCCCTTCCGCTGCCCCGACTGCGGGAAGGGATTCAAGCAAAACTCCAACCTCACCGTGCACCGGCGCATCCACAGTGGGGAGAGGCCCTACGAGTGTCCCCAGTGTGGGAAGAGCTTCTCAGACAGCTCTCACTTGACCCGACACCAACGGAGGCACCAGTAAGGGAAGCCCTGCGAGTGCCCCGAGTGCAGGAAGAGCTTCGTGCGCTGCTCCAGCTCCATCCCCCATGGGAGGATCGGCGTTGGATGATCCCCAGTGACCCCCATTGGGCAGAGCCCTGGTGATCCGTGGTCCTGGTGATCCGTGTTGGGAAGACACCTGGCTGGGAGGCTCCACATCTTCCTGTGTCCTTGTGGGCACCTGGATGAAAGCAAGGTGTAATAAATTATGTGTAAATAAAAATTTGTAAAGTTATAAATAAGATGTATATATGTTGAAATAATAAAAATCCAAAGATGTATACATAAAACCTTTTTCCAAACCTGGCCGGGAGTTTTGTTCTCCAAAAGCAAAGGATTGCAGCCAACACCCAGATAACGAACATTAGCTCGAAGAATAAGGCAGGACAAGAGCCATCAAGGAAACAAAAAGACTAGCTCGGAGGAGGAACCCACCCCGGACCTGACCAACGCCTCTGCAGATCGCTGTTGGGAAACAATCAAGGTCAACAAAGACGGGCCTCAGAAAAAGTATCCATCGCTAGTCCTGAGAGTTTCCCCTGTCAGACCAGTGTTGGAGATGCAATCACAGGAAACAAAAGGGAAGACTCTGCCGAGATTTCCATCGGCACCAATTCCGGATCACATCACTGCAGCCTTGATAACTCAAATTAAAATACATACAGAGTCACTTTACATATGAGGAGACTCTGTCCGGACACTGGTTAGGTCTATTTTTCCATGCCAGGAAATCCATTCACCTGACAATCAAGGACACTTGGTGAATGGAGCCTGCTTGGAATTCTAGCCTGAGGACTTAAAATCCCTATAAAACCCCAAGCCTGAGAGCGCTCAGACGTGGATTTGGGAACCCTGCACCTCCGGTGTAGACCCTGTCCACCCAGCGCTGCGCTGACCATTTTTATTGTGGTTTTTTTCTCTCATTGTTATTCTTTGTTGTTTATTAATAAATTTCTCTTTTTGATTTTATCCCAAATTTGCCTTTGCATTTATAACAGATTGGTGCCGTGACTCGGATCAGAAAACTGTGGGAGAACCTCGCTATCCAGGTCGGGTACCCCCGCTGATTTCGGCGGCCTGGGGAGCCGAGAGCCTCCGCAGTTCGCTCCGACATCCGAACCAAATTTAGGCTGGGGTAAAAACCACAATAAAAGAGAAAACGGATCCAGAGGAGCTCGGGAAGGCACAGAGCCTTCAAGAAAAGCCACGGCTTGGTAGCTCATAAAAAGTCGACCGTGCACGAAGACATCCTCGCAAGAAAATTGCTGTAAGTATTGTGAGGTTGAGCAGGTGATTGGGCAAGCGTGTGTGAGACGTGATCTAATCACGGAGCGAGAGCGGACTCCAAAGCCGCGTTTCCATCCTCCTGCGAGGGAATTGGCCAGCCACAGAGGAAGCGATTCGGTGTGAGAAAGACTCTCTCTTCACGTTTGTAAAGCCTGGGACTAAAGGGAGTCCTGGGGGACCGATCACAAGGGGCTGAAAGGGGAAGAGGACGTCCAGTTGAGCTTGGGAATTAGTAAACCCTTTCAGCCATCGGACCTAGGAGAAGGTCCAGAGGAAAATCGAGACAGAGGACCCCGGTGCAGCTAACCGAGAGGTGAGTATTAGCAGACTTTGATTTTCCTGGAAAAAGCGGAACGAACACAACACAGGACAGGTAAGATTTTTTGTTTAAAATATGGGGCAGAGAAAAAGTAAACTACAAAAGAAAGGCGAGGAAAAGAGTCCTTCCAAAAAAGCGAAGGAATTGTTAGACATCCCACCAGAAAGTCCCTTGGGATGGATGTTGAAATATGTTGCAGCCTGCAACCTCAGGATCTTGTCCAGGGAAGCAGCAGGGTTCTGGGGACCAGCATGAAACACCAACGAGACGGGCTCCCGTTCATGAATCCATTTATTCAGCATGAGAACAAACTCAGGTCCAGAACAGAGAGCCCCGAACAGAGGCACAGCAGGGGTTTTTGAGGGACAGAATCGAGGGTTTACACCTTTGAGGGTGGAGTTCAGGGTCAGGGACCACTAGAAACACACCAAGGGAGAACCCCCCAGGGACTCAAACCCAATCAGAACTCCTGGGCCGCCCTTCACAAGGGGTTTGGGGTGGGACAATGTAACTCTTTGTCTCCCTGAGGCCACTGCAACATCTGCTCCTTTTTTTTTTTTTTTTTTTTTTTTTTTTTTTTTTTCAAATTTTAATTAGGAGCTTAAAATGTTTCCAAACATACACCTTAAAATCTCACCTCTTCCACAGAGCACCCACTTTGCTTTGTGGGACACCAATAGCTCAATAACAAAACACATTAAGCAAACAGAAAAAACAAAATTGAAAACAAACACTTAAATCTCGGACTACGCCGGGCAAATTAAACGGTGATGGTACTTAATGCAAACATAATTTTTTTTTTTTGTTCAGTCTCTTCCACTTTAGGATTCTCTGTTAGGAAGGGTGCAGCTCTTAGATCTCCTCTTACGAGGGGCAGAATTCTTCGATCTCCAGCTTCGGCTCCGGCTCCCATGTGGGCGTCGCCTCTTTAGATGATCTCAGTGAAACACTGGCTTTCGGAGCTCGGTTACAGTTTCGATTTCCCCAGAGGAGGTGTTGCCCACGATGGAGAAGGCACAGCCCCCAGGGGTGGAGCACCGAACAAAGGGATGGGGCCAAGCAGGAGTTACTGGGAGGTTCGGGAAGGTTTGGGACCGGAAAAGAAGGAGCAAGGCGGGAAACAAGGGATCCCAGACCGCGTGGCCGGCGCCATCTTGGGATGTGGGGGGTCCGGGACGGACTTTCCCGGACAGGGAACGGGGAATATGGAAAGACAGGGGGTGAAGGAGGACACGGAACGGCGGGCAGACGGCAGCAGACCCGCATCACTCTGGATGTTCTCCGTCCCTTGCCTGCCTTCAGGAAAACGGGATGGGATGGCAGAGACACCGGGGTGACGGGGAGTCGGCAGCAACCCCGAGCCATCTTAGCTTTTTTCACCCTTTGTCCTGCCCTTAGGAACAGAGGAAAGGGGAAGGTACAGGAAGGTATACACCAAAAAAGGAACTCCACAGAAGACAAAAACAGTCCACTGGAAGAGCCATACCGTCCATAATCGTCCATAATGTTAATCGTCCATAATGTTAATCGTCCATAATGTTGATATCGTCCATAATCGTCCATAATGTTGATATCGTCCATAATACGTCTCGTTGGGTGATGTTAGGTGCTTGTCCCAGCGTCTGGTCTCGGCTCCCACACCTCCGTAATCCCTTTTCTTCCCCCATGCCCGAGGCACTCCCAACCCAGTCTCCCTGCCAGGTAATCTCGAGTCCTCCGTTCCAAGGCGGGGGTCTCGCCGGCTCTCAAGCCATCAGCCGGAGACTTACGAGGTGTCCATGGAGCCGGGTCCTGCTGTTCTCCTGGTGCTTCACTGGATGCCCGCATTCTCTCACCATTTGTTGCAGTCCGCAACCTCAGGATCTCGTCCAGAGAAGCAGCAGGATTCTGGGGACCAGCATGAAACACCAACGAGACGGGCTCCCGTTCATGAAACCATTTATTCAGCATGAGAACAAACTCAGGTCCAGAACAGAGAGCCCTGAACAGAGGCACAGCAGGGGTTTTTGAGGGACAGAACCGAGGGTTTACACCTTTGAGGGTGGAGTTCAGGGTCAGGGACCATTAGAAACACAGCAAGGGAGAACCCCCCAGGGACTCAAACCCAATCAGAACTCCTGGGCCGCCCTTCACAAGGGGTTTGGGGTGGGACAATGTAACTCTTTGTCTCCCTGAGGCCGCTGCAACAGGCCTCCTTCTGTGGTTTGCCCCAGGTAAATGGCTGCATCTTCTGGGCTTCATACAGGGGCTCTGCAATTAGTCCATAGTCCATGATCCACAGGTGGTACCACTCTGTCATCCCAAGGAAAACTCACAGCTCATGCAGGTTCTGGGATTCTGGAATGGCACAAATAGCTTGAATACGATTAGTACCCAGCTTAGATTGCCCTTGTGAGATTTCACATCCCAGCTAAATCACAGTCTACTGGGCAATTTGTGCCTTTTCCTTAGACACCTTATATCCTCCCATTCCTAGTTGATTTAAAATTTCAATTGTTACCTTTATGCAGGTTGTTTTCTCTTCTGTAGCTGTCAGTATTTCATCAGCATACTGTAACAGCAGGTATTGTTCACTTGGTACTTGCCCATTCTCAGTCCAGATCTCCAGCTCCTTCACCAGCTGGCTTCCAAATAGGGTTGGACTGTTCTTGTATCCTTGTGGGAGTCGTGTTCAGGTGAGCTGGGTTTTCCTTCCATTGTCAGGATTTTCCCATTCAAAGGCAAACAGTTTCCTACTTTCTTTGTCAAGGGATATGCAGAAAAAGGCATCTTTTAAATCACTTACAGTAAACCATTTCTATTTCTCTTTTACAGATGTCAACAATGTGTAAGGATTAGCTACCACTGGGTAAATATCTTTAGTTATTTCATTTATTTCTCTCAAATCCTGTACTAGTCTGTACTCACCATTTGGTTTCTTCACTGGAAGTATTGGTGTATTCAATTCTGATTCACATTCTTCTAAAATTTGGTACTTCAAAAATTTTTCAATAATCTTTACTATTCCTTGCTGTGCTTCTGGCTTTTTGGGATATTATTTAACCTGTACAGCTTTTGCTCCTTCTTTTCATTCTCCATGTACTGGTTGTGCCAACTTAGATTTTCCTGGCATGTCTGTTTCCCATACAGAGGGAATTACTGCATCCTCTGTTTCCCGAGGGATAGTAGGGACTGGATTTTCTTTTATCATTAAGATTTGTCCTGTCTTTGATTCAGGTATTTTCATGAAAAGCTCCCCATTTTCAAAAGTTATCACTGCATCAAGTTTTGCTAATAAATCTCGTCCTCAAAGTGGAATTGGACACTCAGGCATATCTAAAAATTCATGTGTTAACACTTTGTTTCCAAAGCACAAATCCAGGGGTTGCAGGAATGGTCGATTCTCCTCCTTCCCTGTGTCTCCAACTATTGTTGCTGTTTTGTCTCCAGTTTGCCCTTTTAGATCATTTAGCACAGAATATGTAGCCCCCGTATCCACCAGAAATTTTACTTCTTTATCTCCCAATTGTATAGTTACTAAAGGTTCTTGTATTGGTTTTTGTTCTGATTCTAGTCAGCTGCTGTACTCCCCCAGCACCATTAATTTGGAAGCATCTTGATTCTGATTGAACTGATTGCCCTGGTTAAACCGATTTGGGCATTCATTTTTCCAGTGCCCCTCTTGTCTACAATAATCACATTGATTTAACCCCAATCTTGGCAAAACCCATCCCCCTCGTCCTCTGCCAAGTCCGCCCCTCCCCAGTCCACGACCACCTCTGCCGCATCCTCTGAAACCTGGATTCTCTCTTCCTTGGATCACTGCCAAAAGATTTTGCTGCTGCTTTTTACTAGCTTCCTTTTCCCTGTTATTGTATACTTTCCAAGCCACTTCAAGTAATTTATTCAAATTCCTTGAATCTTCATCCTTCTAACTTCTGCAATTTTCTCCTAATATCATCCTGCAACTGCCCAAGAAAAATGAATGCAAGCTGAACATTCGCTTGTTCTGTTTCTAGTTGAAGACCTGTGTACTTTCTTGCTGCCTCCTTAAGCCTTTCCAAAAATGCAGCAGGGGATTCTTTCTTTTCCTGTCTTACCTCATACAATTTAGACCAATTCATAGCCTTAGGTACAGCATTCCAAACCCCTGTCTGGAGCCACTCTTGATATCTCTTCAGCCTCCGCATGTCCCCAAAGGCATTGGGATCCCACCCGGGATCCTCGGTTGGAAAGTTCTCATCTAAAGTCCCCATCACCACCCCAGTTCTGAGATCTTCTCTCACCTTCTCCTTGGCTGCTCTAAGCACCATCTCTTTCTCAGTAGAGTCCATTAAATTCTCCACTATTACTTGTATATCATCCCAATCTGGATTCTGAGTTTTCATAATCATTTTTACCACCCCTGCTACTTTATCAGGATTTTCTCTCTAAGTTCCAGCTGATTGTTTCCAAATTATCAGGTCTGCAGGTGAAAAAGGAACTTCCACAAACACCGGCCCTTCTACTCCTACTCCTTGTCTCAAGGGGGCAATCACAGTCCGCCTTTGTCTGCCCAAATCTTTTCCCGTTCTACCCAGGACCGGAGCAAGCTGTGACCGAGTCCGATGGGATACCGGTGTCGCTGATTTATTATCATCACCCCGCTACTGCTATCTTCCTCCCCAGCATTTTTCACATTTCTTTGTATCACAGTTAGATTTGGATCATCTCCTGGAGAAGAAGGATCAGGTGAAGGCGGTAGAGGAGGATAAAGAGGGCAAGGTGAAGTGGGATTAGGCGAGATAGGGTTAGGTGAAATAGGATTGGGTGAAGCGGAGGCAGACAAAACAAAATTGGGTTCTTTTGGTTCTGCTGAAACCACTTGTAAATCAACATCCATCTCTTTCCCCTGACACAAACTTTCTTTTAATGCCAGGTGCTCTAAACAACTTTTTCCTTTTACACAAAGCTCACATTTATCACTCACACGTGCCTTAACTGCCATCAATCCACACTCAGCCTGCCATTCTGGCTTGTCTCGCAAATAGGAAAACAAATCAACGTACGGAACTTCATCCCACTTTCCCTCTGGCTTACAGAACAACATCAACTGTAAAATGGTGTTGTACTGCAAAGATCCATTTCTCGGCCACTTTTCCCCACTGTCCAGGTCATATCCTGGCCACCATGTATTACAATAATCAATCAACTTTACGTAAATCTTGCCCAAAGTTTCCCTGTTTCCAATGTGCTAATAAGCACCCCAAAGGAGAAGTACGTGGTATGGGGGCATTGCCACCTCAAATCCCTTTAAGCTTCTCCATGTTACAGTTACAATACACCACACACCACTGCTGCCCAACCTGCAACGTTTTCACACTTGTCTGACAGACGGCGCCTGGGCAATACCAGGAATTCCTCCAGCCCAACTGTGCGAAGCTTTGGCTGCGTCTTCTCGACAGGCACCAGAGCAGAGTGAAAAGCTCCTTACCTCTCTCAGAGGGACGTTGTGAGCGGCGGAGATGGTCGCGGCCAGATGGGCTTCTGGAGAATTCGTGGCTCTGTGAAGTGTTTGTTTTTCTGGAAGTTCAGGAATGTGTCGGGACTTGGTCTGATCAGCAGTCCTTGTCAATTTTCTGAAACTGGTGATTTCTCCCATTGTTTCCTTATGTACAAGTCCCTGGCCCTATCTCCAAGCAGATTCACTCATTGCCTGTGTTTTTTCTTCCTGGGTGTTCTTTGGTTTTGGGATTGCTCTCAGTGCCCTCATTCTCTGTCCTTTTGTAGCCGTTTGTGGCTCAGGAGGCCTGGCTGCCACCTGCATCCCCTTGCTCAGCTGCTGAATGAGCTGCACTCAGCAAGGTGTGGTGCATGGTAAAAAGATGAGAGTTGCTGTAGCACATGAGAGGAGAAACAGCATTTGTTTAACCCATGGTCTGCCAGGGAAGCACAAAACCGTGTCCCATTCCCATCCTTTCCACGTTTGGACAAGTACATGAGCTGCTTTGCTATTTCCTTTGTTATCTGTTTTACTACTTTTCCATTGCCATCTATCAGCCAAGAGTACTTTGAGTTACTTAACTTTTCCACAAACTCTGCCTCGATTTTCTGCTAAAAGATAATCTGATCCCATCCCATGGTGAAATGCTGTGTTCCTCACCTGACTGGATTGGTGTGGGGGAAGGTCAGGGGCTGAAGCTGTCTGGTTGGTTATTATTTCAATGACATCCTGTAATCTAATTATGCCACTGAAATGAGAAATGTTTTCTCTGGTACCTGCTATGAATTCATCAGGGTTCCCAGGGTCTGGTCCATGGTGTTGCAGGATTTGTTCTGGTGGCTGTTCATCTTTTCCCCATTTCTGGGCGCTCCCTTCAGCCAGGGCTGCATCAATTGTCAGCTTTTCTCTCATTAAATCATTGCATACTTGGATTCCCAAGTGATTTCCCTGAACTTGTGGTAGCAAATAAACCCCAGTGGTCTGATACACCCTATATAACATAGACAGTGACAGCACATGTTGGAGTGGGGACAGGGATGATTCTCCCCACTTGTTTTAGTGAAGTTTTCACGACATAGCCTATTTTCTGTTTTCCTTTGCACCTCAACCAATTTCTGCTGCAGAGTCAGATATCCTCACAATGACTCTGCCTTTAGCTGTGCAAATTCCATCTGTGCAAGCAGGCAGAGCTTGGGCTGAGGGGCAGAGGGAATCAGCCCAATTCCTCCTGCAGGCAGGAAGCCCCTGGGCCATTGTGCAGGCTTTGGGCCATCAGTGTTAATTTGCATTTCTAAAGCTCCTCTCCTGGCTGCCTGGAACAAAGCTTCTCTTCCAGGGCAGCCATTTTTGGTAAAATGTGGCCACTCGAAAAGTGACATTTTTGAAGAAAATAATAATATACTATCTTTTTACAAGCTAAGGGCATCACCTTTAAAGCTCTTAGTTTTTAAAACTGAGGCATAAAGGTGAACATTGAAAAATGCATACCAAACTTTTGCCATCATAACAGCCATGCACAGACATTCCCAAAAAAATCCAAAGCAATAAAGATTTTTTCTACTTCTTGCCCTAAGTCTAAAAACTGTTTCTCCCAACCCTGGCCCAGCACTACCAGTCTAAGTAATAATATAGAAGTAGGATTATTAAGGAAAAGCATAATAATGGTGTAGTCTTGTCACCAAAAATGCGGGATGAATAAAAACTCTCCAACAATATAAAATCAAGGCATGACTTGAGTCTGGTCAGAATGTGCAACAAAAATCATTAATTCCTCACTTTGGCTGGGTGTGCAGAGAAAATCATTCCAAGACATGTGAATTTAATAGATGTTTCCTAAACTGTATACAATCTGAACCCATAGAAATCCATTGGTTTAATGTTCATTGGTTTGAAGGTGTGGAGTTGTTAGGATTTGGTTTCCTGTTGCAGCCGGATTTCTGTGCCTGTGATGTGAATTAGGTGGGCACTCCTGGATTTCCTGCTCAGCCTTTTCCAGAGCAGGTGTCTCCGGCTGTGCCTGGGGCAGTGTCTGGGGTGGATGTTGGTTGATGTTTGCTGCTGGGTGTTGATGTTTTGTTGATGGTCGTTATCTTGGTTGCAATCTTTTGGGCTATTCCCAGTCTGTTGAGATGTTAATTTCATCTCTGCTGAGTGGTAGAAAAGAAACATTAAAATTCCTTTCCCCAAGGCAAAGGCAAACCTAGTGTGAGCAGAGAAATAAGATTTGAAGCCATTTTAAAGTTGGTCTATTTTGGCAGCAGCTAATCCCAGGCAGGGCAGAGTGTGAGTGTAATTGAGAGGCAGAGTGGAATTGTCCCGGTGCCTTCCCCAGCAGCTGTGGCGAGGGCAGGCACAGAAAGGGCTGAAGCTGCAAGAGTGAGAGCAAGGATTGTCCCGCAGTGGCTGGAGATGGCAAAGGAGGGTGGCCAGGCCGAGGATTTGAGCAGAGGATCTGTGGGCAGGCCCAGGGGCTTCCCCCGCTGGGGAGCCCTGGCTGCTGCTGCGTTGCCTTCAGTGCAGGCTCAGGGGTGGCCTGTTTAATATTCCCTTCCAGTTCAGATTTCTGAGTCTGGAAGAGCCATGGCTGGGGCATCAATCATTTTATTTTTTCATTTTGTTAAATTTTGTTCTCTTTCTTATATCCACTCCCTAACATTGAGACTATCTGGGGGAAAAGAAATCCACGCAATGTTCTGGCTAGAAGAGAGAATCCTCAATCCAGCTCCTGCAATTCCCTGTTAATTGTAAGAATTGCTGCAGCTCCTTTTTAGTTGTGGGAAATGTTATTTCTGAGATTCCCTGGACCCTCTCTAAGTCAATTCACCACAGGCCTTCAGTCAAAATAGGTCTCAAATATTTAAACATTTTCTCTTCCATTTGCACTTTTTTTCCAGATACTCAAACATGCTTTTTAGATTGAAAATGAAGCAATTTCACAGAGGCTTCCTCTACCTCTTCTTGTTTTTCTGACTGGATCAAGTCATCCACATCCTGCATTAAGCCAGTCCCTGGGGGTGAGGTCAATTCCTTTGATATTTCCTGCAAGGCTTGCCCCAATCAGGTTGGTGCTTCTGTGCATCCCTGCAGAAGGACCGTCCATGTCTTGAGCATTTTCCCTTCTACCTCTTGTTGCCAGCCCAAGGCAGAAGTCTTTTGCATCCTCTGGAAGTGGGCAGATCCTCAGAAAGCATCTTTTGCATCAAGTTGTGAATGGCAGCAGTGTGAGGAGGGCACCTGGTTGAGGATGGTGTAAGGATCTGAGAGTGTGGGGTGCCTCGGTTTCATCATCTCATTTCTTCTTCTTGGGTCCTGCAGCATTCTGTGGATTCCATTGGATTTCTTGTTTGGCAGGATAGGAGCATTCTAGGGAGCCATCCCTGGCTCCCCAAGCCGTGCCTTGAGCAGGACTCCCAGACAGGCTGTGAGCCCTTCCTTCCCTCCCTTGGAACAGGGGATTGCTTTTCAACACCTCTTGTCCTGGTTGCTTGAGGGAAATTTGGAGAGGCTCCATATCTAATTTTGCCAATTTCCCTGGGGCTGCCCACACTTGTGGGTTCACTTCAGCCGTGGCTCTGCCAGACATTTGACACAGAGAACCAGCCTCTGTATCACCTTTTGCTTTGTTAATTTGCATACCCAATTTAGCCATCAAATCCCTTCCCAGTATATTACAATCACAATTGTGAGCAAATAAAAATTCCTGCATTTCAAACCCATCCCCCACATTGATTAATAGTGGCTGAATAAAACACTCCCACTCATCTTTCCCACTTAGTCCCTTAATTATTAAAATATTCCCTAACACCTTTAGGTGTAAGATTCCGAGTGGATGGAGAGGCCCCTGTGTCCATCAGGAAAGGTCTCCTCTGGATCCAGAGCCACCCTGAATGTTCCCAAGGGCTGCAGTGTGGTGGGTCCCTGGTGGAATGGGAGCTGTGAGACCGCTAAGAATCCGTGTCCATCAAGGGCTGGACTTGCTGGTGCTGAGGGTGCTCCTGTCTGTGCTTGCAGTGTCCTTGTGCCCTGCAGCTGGAAGGCTGATTCCTTGCCAGGGGCTGTTTGGGTGGGCTGTCCCCTGGCCAGGAGGGCAATGCCTGTGCCAGGTGCTTGTGGCCGAGGGTGTCCCCTGGGTGCTGGGGCCCCCTTGGGCCCTGGGCTTGATCCCTCAGGGGCTGTAGGAACTGTGCCATGGCCTTTGCCTTCAGCTTGGCCTTTTGCTCATCCCTTGCTGCATTCAGCTGCTGAGCCTTTGGGAGCAAGTGCTGCAGGGGCTTCTTGTGGCCCTGCTGCAGCCCCCCTCAGTGCCTGTGGGTGCTCATCGTGTGGCAGCTGCTGAGCTTTCTGCAAAATCCTTCCTTTCTGCAGGGACCCAGCACAAAACGCTTTCAAGATGATCTGGATCCTTGCAGGTGTAATCCCCATTTCTGAGCTGTTCCTTCCTGGTGCTGGCTGTGCTGAGGCTCCCCTCCCCAGCCCGTATCCCAGAGCCGGTCCCTGTCCTGCCGCAGTGTCCAAAGGCGGCCCCCCCGGCGGGCAGGGCCGGCAGCTCCACGGGGCCGGGCAGCGGCCGGGGCGTCCCGCAGCCTCCTGGGGGCCGGGGGCCACTGCCGGCCCTGCCCGGGGGGTGCTGGGGTCAGGCAGCGCCCGGCGCTGAGCCCCGGCTGCCCCACAGCCCCGGCCCGGCCCCACAGCTCCCCACAGGCCCCCAGCCCGTGCTCCCGGTGCCGCAGCTCTGCGCCCGCTCCTGCCGCTCCCAGCTCAGAGAAACCCCCTGAAACCCTGACCTCCTTCTTTTCCTGTCCTGGAAAACTGGGATACAAAGCATCTGAGTCAGCTGGCAAATTCTGAGGATAAGACATCTTATATGAAACACATCCCAATCCTCAGTATTTTTTATTTCCTCTTCTTTTCTATCATCCTTTTTCTTACCCCATGGATTGCTCCTGCTGCTTCTTGCCTTAAGCACATTCCTGCACACTCCCCTTCAGCCAATCCCTTCCCAGCACACCAACACCATCCATCCCCTGTTGTCTAAATCCCTTCTGGATTTCCCTTATTGCCTTCCTCAGTGTCCATGTCCTTAGTTAGCTCTGGGAGAATGTGCAAACGACCTCCACATGCTCCCAAGGGACTCTTCAGAGATATTTTGGGATCCTCATCCCTTTTGCTGGGACCCCATTCTGGCTTTCCCTTTTGTCCCCTCCCTGGGTGCCCTGCCATGTTTACTCCCCGAAGATCCCACTGTAGTCACTGCTGAGATTTTCAGTGCTCTCTCCGTGCCGACTCTTGAGAGCCGCCCTGATCCGTCCCTCGTCTGTCTCCTGCTCACTCTCGGGTACCCAATCAATCCCCGGTGCCGCCGCCAGCCGAGGGAGCCGATCCCCCAAACTGGGTGAGGCACCTTCAGCTGCACTCAGTGCCCGCCGGCCCGGACGGTGGAAGGAATTGCGGAGGAGCCCCAAGGTGTGTGGAAAAATTGACATCCCCAGAGGTTTCTGTCCACAAGGAAGACGCAGGAGTCCTGTAAAAGTAATTTCATTCATAAAAAGGGTGAGGCCATGGGACATTTCTAATGAGATTTCTCTAATTGTTGGAGGACACAGCCTCTTTTTCATCCTAATTTTCCCGGCCACATCTACCTCTTCTTCTTCCCATTGGCTGAAGTGCTGGACAGGTACAGACTTCCCAATGCAACTACTACCTACCCCCTTAATATGCACCTTACTTTTGTATAGCTAACGATATTGATGACTGTATTAAGTCTTTGTTCTTCTGGAAGTTCTTGAATTTAGCAGGACCTTGGCTGAGCAGCAGTCTGTGTCATCAATTAATAACATTTTGTGCAGCTGATGGCTCCTCCTGTCACTTCCTTATGTCCACGTCCCTGGCCCTATGTGCAATGAGGTTGACGGGATCAGTTTGTAAAGAGCCTTTGTTGTTGTTCCTTTGCTGGGGTTCCCCCGTTTTGGGGCCATCCCCCCTGGAGCAGGGTGTCCCCCCTTGGTGCAGGCGCAGGGCTCAGGCAGGGCTGAGGCAATCAGAGCGCGCGGCGCTGATGACTCATCAGTGTCCAGGCAGAGCCGCAGCTGCCAGCGTTCCCCAGCTGGAGCCCAGCTGCGCCCCTCCCCCCCGGGCCTTGGCGCCCCCCTTGAGGGGAATTTGGGGAGGTGGGAGGGGGGAGCGCCAAGGCCGGGCCCCCCCGCGCTGTGGTGGCGGGAGCGGCTGCAGTGGGGAGCGAGTGCGGGCGGAAGCGGCCGAGAGCCCAGCGCTGCCCCAGGCCGAGCTGGCCCAGCTCCATCCGTGCCCCTGCGGTGGGATGCTGTGGGACTGGGGGGGAAGAGGGAGGTGGCAGTGGGTGCTGGGCCTGGGGGCAGGAGGAGAAGGGAAGGAGAAGCAGGGTTGAGGAACAAAACGGTGAAAATATGTACCTGGGGTTGTGCAGAAGGAGGAGGAGGAGTGTGAGGTCGAGTAGGGACACAGGAGGAGGAGGAGGAGCAGGGAGAGGAAGCAGCACAAAGTTCATCCCTGTATCTGCAGCTCCCCCAGCCCCAGGTTCGTTGCCTCCCCACATGCAGCGGGTGACCAGAGTGGGCGATCCACGATTTTTATGGGCCTGAATCTTGGTGTTTCTGAGCCTTATTGTGGTAAATGTTGGTGCTTTGGTTTCTTGCAGGGGCTGAACCTTTCTGTTGTGCAGGGGGTTTTGGCTGAATCTTGTTGTTTGGTTAGTTTTTGATCTGTGTTTTGATGTTTGGGCTGAATCTTGTTGTTTTTGAGGTTCTTGCAGACGCAAGATGCCCAATGTCTTTCTGAGACGAACCTGGGCAAGGAGGCATGTAGGAGACACTTCGGGGGTGGATGGTCTGAGACACGGCAGAGACCTCTATAATCGAGTTAGATGTTAGTAGTTTATTTCAGGGCATGGGGGAGAGAGAGAGAGAGAGAGAGAGCCTGCTATGAGCCAATAGGGCACAAAGCAGGCTCAGAGAGAAGAATACAAAAGGGGGTAAAATATGAATACATGAGTTCAAGACTTTAAGATTGCTAAGAAAGAGAGTAACAGATCAGAAGTGAGAGAGCCAGGAAAAAGAGAAGAAAGAAGAGGAGGAAAGAGCAGGAAAAAGAGAGCAGGAAGAGTGTAGAAAGAGTGAGGCAAGAAGGCTAAGAGAAACAAGAGAGCAGAGAGAGAGCCAAGAGAGAGTAGCAAGAGAGCCAAGACTTAAGAGAGACTAAGAGAGCCAAGAGAGAGAACTCTCTTTTACAATTACTTATATAACCTATACATTGAATATTCTATTCCTTTACTAACCAATCTTTCTAAGTATACTAATACAGTAACATTTGTGTGTGACCTATAGAAATCGCTGTTTTATCTCAGGGTCCTTCAGACCTTTCCTTATAAGGCTGGGAAGAGGGGTCTCAGCTTAGTTTTATTGGGGGAAAGAATGTGTTCTGGCACACCAGCCTGGTTTATTTGAATTATTCAAACCGTGCTTTCATTTGTATTTCTCCTTTAGCCTTTCTGGCCAAAGAGTCATATTTATAATTTCTTTCTAATTCTACCTTCCCAACAGAGGCACCCCCCAGCCCAAGGCGCTCTCCTCTCTTTTTTTCCTCCTAACCAGGAATTTTCATTCCCAAATTTTGTCCAGATGGAAGAGGAGGAGGAAAAGCCCCAGAGATCCCGCACGAGGAGGAGCTGCAAACCCAGTCCAGGGAGCTGCGAGGAGGAAAGATCCCCCCAGTGCCAGGAACACGGCCAGAGATCCAGCCAGAGCTCAGAGCTGGGGGAGAAGCCCCACAAGTGCTTGGAATGTGGGAAGGGTTTCAGAAAGAGCTCCCACCTGATCGAGCACCACAGGATCCACACTGGGGAAAAGCCCTACAAGTGTGGGGAATGTGGGAAGAGCTTCAGCCACAGCTCCAACCTGAGGAATCACCAGAGGATCCACACTGGGGAAAAGCCCTACGAGTGTGGGGAATGTGGGAAGAGCTTCTGCCGGAGCTCCAACCAGTGGACTCACCAGAGGATCCACACTGGGAAACGACCCTATGAGTGTGGGAAATGTAGGAAGAGCTTCAGAGCTATCTCTGAACTGATGAGACACCAGGTGATCCACACAGGGGAACAGCCCTACACCTGCTTGGAATGTGGGAAGAGCTTTGGTCAGAGCTCCAGTCTGAGGGCACACCAGCGCATCCACACTGGGGAGAGGCCCTACGAGTGTCCCGAGTGCGGGAAGAGGTTTCAGACCAGCTCCCATGTCCTCCTACATGAGCGGATTCACACAGAGGAGAGGCCCTTCCGCTGCCCCGACTGCGGGAAGGGCTTCAAACGCAACTCCATCCTCACTGTCCACCGGCGCATCCACAGTGGGGAGAGGCCCTACGAGTGTCCCCAGTGTGGGAAGAGCTTCTCCACCAGCTCTCACTTGACCCGACACCAACAGAGGCACCAGTAAGGGAAGCCCTGCGAGTGCCCCGAGTGCGGGAAGAGCTTCGTGCGCTGCTCCAGCTCCATCCCCCATGGGAGGATCGGCGTTGGATGATCCCCAGTGACCCCCGTTGGGCAGAGCCCTGGTGATCCGTGCTCCTGGTGATCCGTGTTGGGAAGACACCTGGCTGGGAGGCTCCACATCTTCCTGGCTCCCTATGGGCACCTGGATGAACACCGGGGCAGGAACAACATTGGGACATAGACCAACAATGGGAATTCCTTGGGGAGAGTGAATTTGTTAATTTCAATCCTAGTGAACCTTTTCCTGCTGCCTCAGGAGCTCTGTGGGCAGAGAAAAGGGGGTGACACCAGAGTGGGGGTCCCTGGAGGGAACACACACGTTATGGGGGAGGGAGGACACGACCCCCGGGGCCCCCCCTCACCTTTTTGCTCAGGCAGAAGCCAAGCCCCAGCACCAGGAAAACAAATCCCAGCAAAAAGCCCCCGATCCCCATCAGCTGTGAGCGGTGTCCGACAGCATCCCTGGGGGGTCTGCAGAGGTCAGGACCCCCAAAAGCTTTCACAGACACCTCAAGCTCCTCCAAGGACCCTCCCTGTTTCACCCAGCCCACCCAAGACCCTCTGAAACCTCCTTTGGGGTCACTAATTGTAAAAAATGAAGAATTTTAGAAAAATTTGAGTTCTTAGCTAGAGATTGGCCTTGCTGGAAGCAGTTAGAGTTAATGATGAAGCGAGAAACAGGATTTGAGATAATGAATCTTGGACTTAAGCAAAAAATTACTTTTCATTGTATGTTCAGCTGTGCTTGTAATGAGAAAAGAGAAACTGATAAACGGGTTCAGGAAGATCACAGACCTTACATCTGGAAACCCATTTAAACGTCACAGGGGAGGAAACTGGAGTTGTACCAAATGTCATTTGTAATGTCAACCATTGTAAAGGTAGAAAGGTGAGAGTGAGGAAAAGCGGTTTTCCTTCATTTCTTGATGACCCCTTCTCACCAAAACGACCCCCTCCTCAAATTAGGGAGCAAACCACGCAGGCATAATGACATTTTAAATCATTACAGTGCATTTTAATCCAAAGTGGAGCATGGGAAGTGTTAGCATTATGAATATGTATTAGTATTAATATGTATTAGTATTTTGGATATTTAAGACTTTTGTAAATAAATAGACACTGGAATCTTTTGTCAACTTGCAGTGAGTATTAAGGGGATGACTCCCACACTCACCCAGTGCTGTGATTAAACATCCACTTTGTAACTTTAAACTGTTGGAGAGGTTTTTTGTCCATTAACAGATTGATGTTGATACTGGATCAATATTGCTATTTTGGTAAATCACTGCCAGTCTCTTCCCAGCCTCCCCAGGACCCACCAGAGCCCCTCCTGTTCCTCTCAGGATCCCACAGCCCCCTCCCAATTTCTCCCCACTGCCCCAGGACCCCCAAACCCTCTCCCAGTCCCTTCCAGCCCCACCAGGACTCATCAAGTCCCCTCCCAGTCTCTTCCCAGCACAACCAACCTCATCCCAATCCCTGCTTTCCAATCCCCAATCTCCTTCCAGCTCCTCCAGGCTCACTCAAATCCCTCCCAGTGACACCCAGCACCCCCAAACTCCCTCCCAGTGTCCACCAACAGCCCCAGAACCCCATCCCACTCTCCCCAACATCCTTTAATCCCCTTCCGAGCCACCCTAAGCACCTCAATCCCTTCCCCAGTTTAAACCAGTCAATCTCAAACTCCCTCCCAGTTCCTCCCAGCACACCCCAATCCCCCTCTGGGCCCCCCCAGTGCCTCCCCCGCTGCCCCCGGCGCTGTGGGGGCCGGGCCGTACCCCAGTGCCGGCTCAGGGGGTGCTCCAGGCTGACGTGCTCCACCTGGCAGCTGGAGCTGAGCCCGCATTGCCGGGGGCGGTTTCCAGCAGCACCAGGAGCTGCTGGCTCCAGTCCCCGCTGGGGAGCACGGCAGTGGCCAGCACGTGGCCCGAGAGCTGCTGCTGGCCCTGGGAGCAGCTCAGCTGGATGTGGGCAGGGGAGAAATCCATCAGGGAGCAGAGCAGGCGGCCGGGGCCGGGCTGGGAGCTCGAGGGCACCAGCGAGATGGACACGATGGGGGTGATAGTAAAAGGTTCTAAAATCTTAGAAAATTTGGAGACTTAGCAAGAAAGTTAAGTTTGCCAAGCCCTGGGAAAAGTAGGCCCTGGGAAATGTTAGACCTTGTGCTCACTAAAGATCAGTTCAATCTGCACCTGTGTAATCAGTATATGATAAATGATACAATTGTTAGATGTGATTAGATATAATTACTGTTTGAAGAACATGAGGAACAATGTTAGGGGGCTGGGGGAGATCACGAGAAATCCATGCTTGGATAAAAACAATGAGTACAATAGAACAATATAAGTTTAATAATTAATATGTAAGTTATATAAGGATGGAGTATAAAAACATGTTCAACTCAAAACCAAATCGGGTCAGGTTTGGGTATGTGTACCCCTGACACCCAGAGCTCTTCAATAAAGCACCTTCATATAATCATTCTGTGATTATGTGTGTTCCTGAGCTCTAACATTTTGGCACCCCAGATGGGACCCTGTGAGTGCTGCTGAGCTCGCTCACGACCCGATCACGCTCCAGCCGGCACCGAGGGATTCTCGGGGAGCCCATCCGGCTGCGACCGTCTCCGCTGCTCACAACATCCCCGGGAGAGAAAGGTAAGGTGCTTTACTTTGGTTTGGGTGCCTGCCAGTTAGACACAGCGAAAGCTGCGCGTGGTTGGGCTAAAGGAATTCCTGTTGGTATTGCCCAGGCGCCGTCTGTCAGACGACTGCGAAAGCGTCGCAGGTTCGGCATTTGGTGTATTGTAGTTGTGACATGGAGCAGGGTTCTGGGCTGCAATGCTCCCATACTGGGTACTTCTCCTTTGGGGTGCTTATTAGCATATTGAAAACAAGGTAACTTTGGGGAAAAACTACATAAGACTAAGTTAATTTTGGTGAGATCTCCCACAGAAAAGGACCCCAGTGACCCCATTTCATCTGTTGGTAGCTATAACCCCCCTCTTCTCTCTCTCTTTGTTTTCTTTCTCTCTCTCTCTCTCTTTCCTCTATCGCACAACCCTTGTGGTTGGCACTAAAATAAAGGTACATTATTGCTGTTGTTATGATTTAAACTGAAATCCCTTTGTGTCCTTCTTGCACTCTGAGATCAAGCAAACCTCTCACGAGTCCCACTCGCATTATTGAATCCTGACATTTAAACTGGAGTCACGGACAGGATTTCTGACAGACAGAAGGGGCTGCAGGTTTGTTGTGCAGTCTGTATTAGGGGAAGGACGTCTCGCTCCAGCCACACCCAGCCCGACACTCCCAAAAGAGTGAGCGGTGTCTAGAAAGCAAGGGGGGGCGACTCGAATTTCCCACAAACTGCACACACCGAGGTGAAAAGCACCCCACACTCACTTGAGGGCTCTGTCTGCAGAATTTCACAAAAGATCTCTTAGTGCAAAAGGGCGGGAATGTTTTTGTTGTTGTTGTGTGTATGAATTTTGACTGCTTGGTGTAGCAAAGAGACAACCAGAATTTTAAACTGAAGGAATGCCTCCCAAGCAGATTTGGTCTTTTCACCCATACAGGGAAGCAAAAAGCTGTGTGTGTGTGTATAATTTAAGTTTGTACCTCCCTGTCATGGTTTTTTCCTTTGTAAAAATGAATGAAAACAGCAGTGCAAAAGTTAAAACTGCATTTTATGCATGTTATGCTCTCTTAGCAAAACACAATGCCAGACCTTCTCCAGGAGGGAAAAGTTGGTGCTTAATAATTGGTTTAATCTGGAAAATGTGATTGACAGTGTATGCTCTTTACAACATGAAACAAAATTTAAACGGGGCAAAAATAAAACTGAACACTGCTCAGTTTTGGGAGCTTGTCTTACAGCAGCTATAGAAACTCGCTGTAAGTAAAGAAGTGAGGAAAAAACATCAACAGACTCCCTCCAAAACCAAGTTAAAACTTTGCAAAAACAATTGGATGAAGAAAGAAGTAAGATCAATCTGTTGCGAGCAGCCCTCCATAATAAAATTCAAAAAATGCTGACTTGCTAAAAGAAACAAGAGAGGGAAACCCCTCTCAAATTTACCCTCAAAAAGAGCTAACTTGGATAAAATTGTGGGGAACACTGCTGTCCTAGTTTGAAACCTCTGATTAAAACAGAATATAATTATATCAATGATAAAAATCTTGATCCGCACATAACCACTAAAAATAGAAAAAAGGAAAAAAAAAAAAAAGAAAAAAAAAAAGGGGGGGAGTACGGGCGTCTCCCTCACAGTCAGAGACAGAATACGTATTCTCCATACGCTATCTCCAAGCAGGATGAGGAAATTCCAGGTAATCCTAACCGAGCAGGATGATGTCACACTAAAGACAACTAACCTCTTGAATCCAGCTTTGTTCCTAGGTACCACAACTGAAGAAGGCTCATTAGAGCACGACTGTGTAGAGTTAATAGAGTACACCTATTCGGCAAGAGAAGACCTGAGAGACATCCCACTGGAGCAACCAGAGTGAGAGCTATTCACAGATGGAAGCAGCTTCGTGGAGAACGGGACCAGATACGCTGGATATGTGGTAACAACAGTCAGTACAATAGTGGAGGCAAAAGCATTATCACCAAATACATCTGCCCAGAGGGCAGAACTGGTTGCCTTAACCAGAACACTAGAATTAAGTGAAGGGAAAAGGGTAAACATATGGACTGACTCAAAGTATGCTTTTGGAGTAGTGCATGTACACAGAGCACTGTAGAAAGAAGGAAGACTGCTGTCTTCTCAAGGTACACACATTAAACATCAAGATGCAATTTTGCAATTGATAAAAGCAATACAAAAACCTGAAGAAGTAGCAATTATACACTGTAAAGCACACCAATCAAGAAACTCCAAAATTTGTGAGGAAAATTGAAAAGCAGATTGGACATCTCGACAGATTGCTCAAGAAGTGCAAACAACAATGGCATTGATACCTTTAAAAACTAATGCATCTCAATTTAATTTGCCTCCAAAACTGAAATATTCAATAGAAGATGAGAAATGGAGACATTTGCTAAATGCACAAAAGGATTCAGAAGAGTGGTATGTAACTGCACAAAGACAAATAGTGTTAACCCCCTTGATAATGAGAGAAGTTCTACAAATTAAACAAAACAAATGTCATTGGGGTGCAGAGGCATTTGTGAAATTGCTAAAACAAAAATTAATCTCGGTACGGATGCTAACAATGGCAAAATTAACTCAGTGGCTAGACACAGGAACAGCTAGGGAAAATTAGGATAGGAATAGAATCAAGATAACACTTGGCAAGAACCCTCTAGTGAAGTGAAATTTATGTGGGCCCTGGAGTCTTTGCTTGGTCCTACAGCAAACTATCAGAATAAAGAAACAGGTCAGGTAGATACATTAGCAAGAGTCACCCGGGAAAGATTTAAAGAACTAAACGTACAATTACAATTTACTACTCCTGAAAGAGCATGGAGTGTGTGAGTTTTTCTAAAGGGATGGATTGATCATTGTTGTGTCCACATCCCAAATGTGACTGCAGATTTAGAATATGACATCAATCAGTTGCAACAAATAGAGCACGAAGCACAGGAAGAGCAAAAGGATTTGTCTACAAGTTGGTCAGGCAAAATCTTCAAAGGGTTAGGGTGGAATGTGACTTCATGGATTAAATCTATCATTGAGAGTGTGATAACCTTACTAACTGTATTCTTAGTAATTTGGTTAGTTGACAGCATCTTCAAGGGAGAAATACAGAAGAAAACGTCCTGGAACCAGAAAATAATAAAGGCACTGATGTGAGATCCACACCCACCATCTTCTGGTTCTCCAGTTTGTGGCAACATCCAGGACAATGCTTACATCAATCAAGGATTCGAAGAACATCAGGTATAAACTCAGAAACAAAGGACTGTATCAAGTGAAAACATTTGCACTTATAGTGAAGTGAAAATGCTTTCAAAGGGAGGAATGATAGTAAAAGGTTTTAAAATCATAGAAAATTCGGGGCCTTAGAAAGAAAGGTAGGTTTGGCAAGCCCTGGGAAAAGTAGGCCCTGGGAAATGTTAGGCCTTGTGCTTGCTAAAGATCAGGTGAAACTGCACCTGTGTAATCAGTAGATGATAAATGATACAATTGTTAGATGTGATTAGATATAATTATTGTTTAAAGAACATGAGGAACAATGTTAGAGGGTTGAGGATGATCACGAGAAATCCATGCTTGGGTAAAAACAATGCATACAATAGAACAATGTCAGTTTAATAATTAATATGTAAGTTGTATAATGATAGAGCATAAAACATGTTCAGCCCAAAACCAAGATGGGTCAGATTTGGGTATGTATACCCCTGACACCCAGAGCTCTTCAATAAAGCACCTGCATATAATCATTCCATGATTGTGTATTCCTGAACGCTAAAACCGCCCCTCAGCCAATCAGAGCGCGTCTCTCTGATGACTCATCAGTTGCCGGGCAGATCCACAGAGCCGAGAGCCCCGCGCTGGACTCGGCCTCCCAGTGCCGCGCACTTCATTCCCAGTCCCTCCCAGTGCCACCACAGTCCCGCCCAGTGCCACCACAGTCCCGCCCTGAGGCCCCAGAGTCACTCCCACTCCTTTTTAGCCCATTCCCAGTCAATTCCGAGTTCATTCCCACTTCGCTCCCAGACCTCCACACTCTCTTCCAGTGTCCCAGTGTCCACTCTCATCTCTTTCAGTGCCACCCCAGTCCCTCTCAATGCCACACCACTCCTCTCCTCTCTCATCCAGTTCCTTCCCAGCTGATCCCACTCTGTTTCTGATCTCTCCCAGTGCCCATCCCATCGTGTCCATCTCGCTGGTGCCCTCGAGCTCCCAGCCCGGCCCCGGCCGCCTGCTCTGCTCCCTGATGGATTTCTCCCCTGCCCACATCCAGCTGAGCTGCTCCCAGGGCCAGCAGCAGCTCTCGGGCCACGTGCTGGCCACTGCCGTGCTCCCCAGCGGGGACTGGAGCCAGCAGCTCCTGGTGCTGCTGGAAACCGCCCCCGGCAATGCGGGCTCAGCTCCAGCTGCCAGGTGGAGCACGTCAGCCTGGAGCACCCCCTGAGCCGGCACTGGGGCACGGCCCGGCCCCCACAGCGCCGCCAGGGGCTGCCAGGACACGGAGGCCATTTGGGGCTCCTGGGCTTAACTGGCAGCCCCTCCTTGAGAACCCCTCTCCCCCTGTCCCAGCTCCCCTCATCCCCCTCTCCCAGCCCTTTCCCACCGCCTCCCGGCCCCGCTCCGCTCACCCCAGAGCTCCTCGCCAGCAGCCGAGAGATGGAGGAGGAGGGGAAGGAGGAGGAGGAGGAGCGGGAGGAAGAGGAGGGGTAGAGGAGGAGCAGGAACTGCAAGAGGAGCAGCAGAGGAGGCGCCACGTGCGTCCATCGCTCTCTGGATCTGCAGCCCCTTCGCGCCGGGAGCATCGGGCCCCGCATCCCGCAGCTCACCGGGGACGGGAACCTCGCCCCGAAGGTCTTGGGCCGTCCTGGCAGGATTTGTTTGAAGGGGAAGGGATATTTGGAGCTCACTCCAAGTATCTTTGGGGACCCCTGTTCCTTTTTCTGGGGCCGGGCCGGGCAGAGCGATGTTTGGATCTTGCAGGACTCCAAAGCTGACCTGAGATGCCCGGTACCGGCAGGGGGAGGGGAGCAGCGAAAAGGGGGGAGCCCCGGGAGTCCCGGAGCCTGAAATGGGGACCTGGAGAGGGGGGACCCCGAGAGCCGGGAGGGAGGGGAGCCTGGAGAAGGGGCAGCCCGGAGAAGGGATGAGCCTGCACAGGGGGAAGCCCTGGGACACCAAAGTGGGGACCCCACAGAAGGGGAACCTCAGGGAGGGATTTTTTCCTCTCAGTCCTGATGCTTTGGAGATTTTCATGGACACAAGACACCTGATGACTTCTAGAGATGGACTTGGGCAGGAGGAACCCTGAATCCTAGGTGGTCACCCCTTGTTTTTTTCCCCCAAACCAGACTTCTCATGCCCAAGCATAAGACAAATGGAGGAGAAGGAGGCAGAGAGGAAGATGCTCTGGGACCCCCAGGCAACAACAGTCAGTACAATAGTGGAGGCAAAAGCATTATCACCAAATCCATCTGCCCAGAGGGCAGAACTGGTTGTCCTTAACCAGAACACTAGAATTAAGTGAAGGGAAAAGGGTAAACATATGGACTGGCTCGAGGTATGTTTTTGAAGTGGTGCATGTACACGGGGCACTGTGGAAAGAAAGAGGACTGCTGTCTCCTCAAGGCACACACATTAAACATCAAGATGCAGTCCTGCAATTAATAAAAGCAGTATAAAAGCCTGAGCAAGTAGCAATCATGCACTGCAAAGCTCACCAATCAGGAAGCTCCAAAATTCATGACAGAAATCGGAAAGCAGACTGGACAGCCCGACAAGCTGCTCGAGAAGTGCAAACTGCAATGGCATTGATACCTTTAAAAACTAATGTATCTCAATTCAATTTACCTCCGGAACCAAAATATTCAATAGAGGATGAGAAATTGGGATGCTCACTGAATGCACAGAAGAATTCAGAAGGGTGGTATGTGACTACACAGGGACAAGCAGTGGTACCCTCCTTGATAATGACAGAAGTTCTATAAATTAAACATAATGAATGTCATTGGAGTGCAGAGGCACTGATGAAATTGTTAAAACAAAATTTAATTTTAGTATGGATGTTATAAATGGCAAAATCATTAATGTCGAAATGTGAAATTTGCTTAAAGAACAATCCAGTGGCTAGACGACAGGCACAATTAGGGAAAATTTGGGTATGAGTAGAACCAGGAGATTATTGGCAAGTAGATTTTGTAGAACTACCAAGAAGTCAAGGATACAAATATCTATTGGTAGGGGTTGACACATTTTCAGGATGGCCAGAAGCTCTTCCCTGTCACACAAATCAAGCAAAGGAGACAGTCAAGTGGTTACTGCAAGAAATCATTCCAAGATTTGGAGTGCCTCTAGGAATATCATCAGATAGGGGCCCACATTTCACAGCCACAGTAGTGAGGGAGGTGAGTAGGTTGCTGGGAATAGCTTGGCATCTCCATACACCATGGAGACCCCAATCCAGTGGACAGGTAGAGAGGATGAATCAGACATTGAAGAGGCAGATCAGCAAAATATGCCAAGAGGCTAAATTGCAGCAGCCACAAGCTTTACCAATAGCACTGCTGAGGATTCGGATAAAGCCTAGAAGCGGGATGTCAGTCAGTCCTTATGAGATATTGGATGGGAAACCATATGAATCCCCTGAACCTAATCCAAATGTACATGTTACAGGGAAGCAAGAGGTGTAGAATTATGTTCTGTCTCTTGGAAAAGCTCGAGCTCGACTTCGGAGCACCCTTGTGTGGAACAGGCCGCTGACTCTTGAGAATCCAGTTCATGACATCCCCCCGGGAGATGAAGTGTACGTTAAAAGCTGGAACGAAGAACCATTAAAAGAAAGGTGGAATGGACCCTATCAGGTACTGTTAACTACCTTGACAGCAGTCAAAGGAGCTGGACTGGATCCCTACATTACACCAGAGTGAAGAAGGTTTCCCCTGCACTGTGGACTGCACAAACTGTAGGGCCAACAGAGCTGCAGATAAAGTGGGTTTGATTGTTTCAAATGTCTAGGTTGCTGGTGACTGTAATGGGGATTATTTTATGGCCTTCACTGCCATCAGTTGGAATCAATGTTACCTTGGGATGTGAAATGCAAAAGGATCAGCTGACAACTCTTCATTTTAGAATGAAGAGGGATGTGGGGGTGCAGCCAGAAACACAAGTGATAAAAGTCTCTAACACTATTCACGCAGAGAATGGGATGATTGCATTAATTCAAGATTTTGCCAACATGCAAAACAGCAGCAAAATAACTGCCTGTCTGCCAATACCAAAGGCAGCAGGAGACCAAAAAAATTGGGGAATTATAACATCAAAATTTCCTGAAATACAAAAGAATAAAAATGAAAATGTGAGCTGTGTATTGCAAATAGATTACGAGTACCCAAATAAGACAGTGTTTGAAAATGCTGTGAAGCCAAAGTATTCATCTAGATGGGATTGTCATGAAAATGGAGGAAAGTATGAACCAAAACTAGGCTGGGATGGGGGATTAGGGAATTATGGATGGTGTTATGAAAAGATAGCAAAGGTCATTAAAGAAAAGATTCCAGTATCGAAGTGGAAGTGTGAAGGACAGGAAGGAAAAGATCGGGCTGAAGCTTGGGACAGTGCATGGTCAGTGAGTGTGCTTCAGAAATTCCAATCTATGGCAGATAGCCCTTGGTGCATTAAGTGGGAAGGCTCTGAAAATGAAACAGATCCAGGGGTATGGAACACTGCAACCAGTAGTAGAATGGAGGCAGACAAAGTGAATTGGTGGGTATGGAACAAAACTTAGGACTGTACTTCTAATGATGAAGAAATAAAACAAATGCCACCGCTAGTGGTAGCTCTGCAAATTGGATGTGCCTGCAGAGGAATCAAACATAAACAAGGTGAAATAAATGACAAGATAGGACAAGTGATCCAAAAGGTAATATGTACCACAAGTACAATTCAGAGTCCAGGCCAATTTGGATGGGCAGCAAGCGATGGCACCTGGACAACACATTTGCCTGTAGGTGAAAAAGTAAAAGAGATTACTTTAGGCCTCCCCACCTTATGCCCAATTTGGAAAAGGTCCCCATTCAAGGGAGAGCATGAACTTCTGCAAATAAGGATGAGACGAGAAGTTCAGGAGAACAAAACTGAAGATGAAGAAAGATGGCAGGAACCCTCCAGTAGTGTAAAATTTGAGTGGGCCCTGGAATCCTTGTTTGGTCCAATACCAATTTATAACAATAGAAAGATCTTGTACAAACTTACAGGTCAGGTAGAAAGATCGGCAAGAGTTACCAAAGAGGGATTTAGAGAGCTAAATGTACAATTACAAGCCACGACTAAAATGACCCTGCAAAACAGATTGGCTTCAGATATGTTATTGTTGAAAGAACACGGAGTGTGCGCGTACCTAAAAGGACAAATTGATCACTGCTGCATCCACATCCCAAATGGAACTGCAGATGTAGAACACAACATTAGCCCATTAAAACAAATAGACCATGAAGCACAGAAAGAGGGAAGATCTCACCACAAGTTGGTCAGATAAAATTTTTGAAGGGTTAGGATGGAATGTGAGCTCCTGGATCAAATCTATTCTTGAGAGTCTGATAATCCTACTAATTGTGTTCTCAGCAATCTGGTTAATCTGTGCAGTTCTGAAAGGAGAGATAAAGAAAAGAGTATCCTGGAACCAGAAGATAATAAAGGCACTGACACAGGACAGAGATCCACATCCGCATTTGTCATCTCCAAGTCCTCCAGAGTGTAACAACGCTTACGACAACTGTGGATTCAAAGATGAACATCAAGTATAAACTCAGAAAAAGGACTGTATAGAGTGAAAGCCTTGCACTTATTATAGCAAAGTGAAATATATTGAATGTGGGGAAATATGTTACTATAGGGTTAAATCTTTCTGAAAATGTTTCTTAAAATCATGTAGAGGTAGGCCACATGAATGCTTGGTATTAGGGATGGTCTAGCAAGCTGAAATGTTTATGGTAATGGGAACTGGTACTTGGGGTCTCCAAGATACCCACCCAGAGATAAGATTCAGACATGTTCGTGCAAGGATGAGTTAAGTCTCATGAAGCAACATGGACAAAGTTAATGAAGCAATATTGATAAGGTCGTTATAGTGATTACTGCTACAGCTGAAACTGTAGAAATATGTGCACTTTGGACAAAGATGATGGAGCTAGATTTGGGTTGCTGATACCCCCAATAACCACACACTTCAATAAAGCACCTGCACATAATCAGTCTGTGATTATGTGTGTTCCTGAACTCTAACAAAGACAGATCAAAAACTTCCAAAACACCAAAAATCTGATATCCCCTCAAAATAGAAAGATTCAGCCCCCACAAAAAAACAAAACACCAACATTTAGCCCAATAAAGCTCAGAAACACCAAGATTCAGCCCCGTGAAAATCGTGGATCTCCCTGCCCGGACACTCGCTGCATGGGGGGGTGAGGGGGGCAATGAGGCCGGGCCGGAGCAGGGGGTGCCTGAGAGAGGCCCCGAGCCCGGGGGAAGCCCCTGCAGAGCCATGGAAGTGGCTCCTGGCCGGACTCGGGGATCCCCCTGGCGATCCCCGCTGGAGCAGCCTGCTCCTGAGGGACTCTGGCCCCTGGCAGGGACCCCAGGCTGCAGCAGGACAAGGATTCCTGTCCCTCAGGGGGAGGCACTGACATGACCTGACTGTGACCCCCATCCCTGTGCCTCTGGGCGGGGAGGGGGACGGAGAGGGGCAGAAAGTTAAGCCCGGGAAGGAGGGAGAGCTGGGGGGAAGATGGATTTCCGTAGGAATTACTTACTTCTGGTTTTCTTGTTCTGACATGTTGGATAATAAATTCAATTAATTTCCCCAAGTCAGGTGTGCTGTGCCCGTGACCAAGGATTGAACTCTCCCCACCCTCATCCAGACCCCCGAGCCTTTCCTTGTGTGTTCTGCTCCCCACCCAGGGCAGGAAGCAGAGTCACAGAGTTTTGGCCTCGCTCCGGCATAGCCCTGCTCCATCCCGGACTCACCCCCAGCTCGCAGCACCCTCAGCTCCCGGGCACCCCGAGCTCCCGGCGCTTCAGCGCAGCGGCGCTTCCTTGGCCTCCTGCCCGGGCCGGGCCCAGCGCCGGGGCCGCTCCTCAGCCCAGGCTGCCGAGAAATGGCGGAGCTCAGCCCAAGGCAGGCGAGGCCGTGCCGTGTGCAGAGCCCGCCGCTGGCTGCGATTGGCTGCTTCTGCCGTCACTCGTGGCTCTGGCGCGCGCTGATTGGGCAGAGCGGGGACAAGCCCGGCCCCGCTGGCGCCCCCAGGGCGGCCGTGGGGCAGGAGAGCCGCCATTGCCGGAGCGTCTGTGCGGGCCCGGCAGCGGCGGCAGCAGCGGCCGGAGCCCGGTGAGGCGGCGGCGGAGCTCGGAGGCGGCCCCGGCCATCGCAGGTGGGAGCCGCGCTCGGTTCTGCGGGGGCTCGGGGCTCGCTGCGGGCCCGGGAGGGGGCGGCAGGGGGCTGTGGCGGGTGGCTTGTGCCGTGGCCGGCCCGTGTTGGCCCTGGGCTGAGGGCGCTGCGGGAGCGGCTGCCCGCGGTCTCCTTGCCGCTGGGGCCTCGGCAGGAGGCGGTGGCGGAGCAGCGCTGGCTCGTCCCGCTTCGTGTCGGGAGGCCGGAGGTGGCTGCGCTGTGCCCGGGGCTGGGCGGGAAAATTCCCGGCGCCAGAGGTTTGTGTGGCCCAAGGAGCCAGAGGAGTGGTGTGCGAGTGACTTTATTGCTGCCCAAAGGGAGAGGCCATGGGCCATTTGCCGTGCGCTCTCTCCAGTTGTTGGAGGACGCGGCCTCGTTTTTGTCCTGATTTTCCCGGCCGCATGTCCCTGTCCCTTTGCCCAACACTGGCGGAGGTGCTTGGAAGGTTCAGCCTTCCCGATCCGCCTGCTGCATGTCCTTTTTGTATAACACCCGATATTCCTGGCTCTGTGAAGTGTTTGTTCTTCTGGAAGTTCAGGAATGTGTTGGGACTTGGTCTGAGCAGCAGTCCTTGTCAATTAGTAACATTTTCTGTAACTGATGGTTTCCCCCATTCCTTCCTTATGTACAAGTCCCTGGCTCTATCTCCAAGCAGATTCACTCATTGCCTGTGTTTTTTCTTCCTGGTTGTTCTTTGGTTTTGGGATTGCTCTCAGTGCCCTCATTCTCTGTCCTTTTGTAGCCGTTTGTGGCTCAGGAGGCCTGGCTGCCACCTGCATCCCCTTGCTCAGCTGCTGAATGAGCTGCACTCAGCAAGGTGTGGTGCATGGTAAAAAGATGAGAGTTGCTGTAGCACATGAGAGGAGAAACAGCATTTGTTTAACCCATGGTCTGCCAGGGAAGCACAAAACTGTGTCCCATTCCCATCCTTTCCACGTTTGGACAAGTAGATGAGCTGCTTTTTTATTTCCTTTTTAATCTATTTTACTACTTTTCCATTGCTGTCTATTTGCCAAGAGTAGTTTGAGTTACTTAACTTTTCCACAAACTCTGCCTCGATTTTCTGCTAAAAGATAATGTGATCCTATCCCATGGTGAAATGTTGTGTTCCTCATCTGAGAGGATTGGTGTGGGGGAAGGTCAGGAGCTGGAGCTGTCTGGTTGGTTATTATTTCAATGACATATTGTTATCTAATTATGCCATTGAAATGATAAATGTTTTCTCTGGTACCTGATATGAATTCATCAGCGTTCCCGGGGTCTGGTCCATGGTGTTGCAGGATTTGTTCTGGTGATCGTTCATCTTTTCCCCATTTTTGGGTGCTCCCTCCGGATATGCGAAATAAAAAGAACTCTATAACTCGCAGAGTAGTTATAAGAGTAGGTATGAATTTATTCAGCGCTGAGATGCATGGGGGATATCTCCTCCGAAAAGCATGCACACCTTATTGATTTGGTTTTCTCTTTTTATCTTTTATAGACTAGGTTTACAAGATATGCCTAAAACATAATCTTTTTGTAACTCTGCTTGTCCTCACTTCATATTACATTTAACTCCATGCCCCTTTCGTTCCTCTGGCCACCTTTTGAAATTTTAAATCTGTTCTTTCCGGCTTAGGGTCTGAAGAATCTCCTTTATCTTGTGGTGCCTTTGTCTTTGCATCTTGTTTGTGTATTCCAGCTCCTTATCTTACCTTGCAGTCTGACTCTTTTCTTGTTCTTGTGGATCAGCGTGTCAGGGTATGGTTTTTGTCAAACCCCCCTTTTAGTCAAGCATTTCTTTGTGTTTATTTCCTAATTTTTAATTTCTGTTTCACTCCAGCCAGGGCTGCATCAATTGTCAGCTTTTCTCTCATTAAATCATCACATTCTTGGAATTCCCAACTGATTTCTCTGAACTTGTGGTGGCAAATAAAGCACAGTGGATTTATTTATGGTACACCCTATATAACATAGACAGAGACAGCACATGTTGGAGTGGGGACAGGGATGATTCCCCCCAGTTTGTTTTAGTGCAGTTTTCACAACATTCTCCATTTTCTGTTTTCCTTTGCAGCTTAACCAATTTCTGCTGCAGAGTCAGATATCCTCACAATGGGCTGTGCCTTTATCTGTGCAAATTCCATCTGTGCAAGCAGGCAGAGCTTGGGCTGAGGGGCAGAGGGAATCATTCCAATTCCTCCTGCAGGCAGGAAACCCCTGGGCAATTGTGCAGGCTTTGGGCTATCAGTGTTAATTTGCATTTCTAAAGCTCCTCTCTTGGCTACCTTGAACAAAGCTTCTCTTCCAGGGCAGACATCCCATCACTCACACGTGGCCCCCACTGATCTGCTATTTCTTTTTTTAAACAGTATTTTATTAACTGTTTATGTGTTAAACCGTCAACTTTAAAGCTCTTCTAGTTTTCCAAGTGCAGCTTAAATGTGAACATGGAAAAACTCATACCATCACTTTGTCATCACTAAGAGTCACATAGAAATATAAAACAAGAATGAGAAAGCAGTCAAGTGTTTTCCTTCTCCTAGGACTAAAAACTGATTCTCACACCACTGGTCCCAAACAGAACCGACAATATAGTAGTAAAATTATTATGAAAATTTATTCTAACGGTGTAATCTTTTCACTGAAACTGTGAAAAGCAAAAACTCTTTAACAATGTCTTTAGAGAAATAAGGCATTACTTGATTCTGGCCAGAATGTGCAACAGGAATAATTTCATGCACTCTTAGGCTGGGTGTGCAGAGAAAATCATTCCATGACGCATGAGTTTGACTAGATTTTTCCTAAATTTATACAGTCTGACCCCATAGAAATCCATTGGTTTAATGTTCATTGGTTTGAAGGTGTGGAGTTGTTAGGATTTGGTTTCCTGTTGCAGCCGGATTTCTGTGCCTGTGATGTGAATTAGGTGGGCACTCCTGGATTTCCTGCTCAGCCTTTTCCAGAGCAGGTGTCTCCAGCTGTGCCTGGGGCAGTGTCTGGGGGAGATGTTGGTTGATGTTTGCTGCTGGGTGTTGATGTTTTGTTGATGGTCGTTATCTTGGTGGGAATCTTTTGGGCTATTCCCAGTCTGTTGAGATGTTAATTTCATCTCTGCTGAGTGGTGGAAAAGAAAGATTAAAATTCCTTTCCCCAAGGCAAAGGCAAACCTAGTGTGACCAGAGAAATAAGATTTTAAGCTATTTTAAAGTTGGTCTATTTTGCCAGCAGCAAATCCCAGGCAGGGCAGAGTGTGAGTGGAATTGAGAGGCAGAGTGGAATTGTCCCGGTGCCTTCCCCAGCAGCTGTGGCGAGGGCAGGCACAGAAAGGGCTGAAGCTGCAAGAGTGAGAGCAAGGATTGTCCCGCAGTGGCTGGAGATGGCAAAGGAGGGTGGCCAGGCCGAGGATTTGAGCAGAGGATCTGTGGGCAGGCCCAGGGGCTTCCCCCGCTGGGGAGCCCTGGCTGCTGCTGCGTTGCCTTCAGTGCAGGCTCAGGGGTGGCCTGTTTAATATTCCCTTCCAATTCAGATTTCTGAGTCTGGAAGAGCCATGGCTGGGGCATCAATCATTTTATTTTTTTCATTTTGTTAAGTTTTGTTCTCTTTCTTATTTCCACCTCATAACATTGAGGCTATCTGGGGCTAAAAAATTCACGCAATATTCTGGGTGGAAAAGAGAATCCTCGATCCAGCTCCTACAATTCCCTATTAATCCTAAGAATTGCTGCAGCTCCATTTTAGTCCTGGGTAACATTATTTCTGAGATTCCCTGAACCCTCTCTGAATCAATACACCACAAGCCTTCAGTCAAAATAGGTCTCAAATATTTTAACATTTTCTCTACCATTTGCTCTTTCTTTTTTTTTCAGATACTCTGAGCTGTTTTTTTGCATGAAAATGAAGCCATTTCACAGAGGCCTCCTCTACCTCCTCTCCTTGTCCTCCTGACTGGATCAAGTCATCCACATCCTGCATTAAGCCAGTCCCTGGGGGTGAGGTCAATTCCTTTGATATTTCCTGCAAGGCTTGCCCCAGTCAGGCCGGTGCTTCCGTGCATCCCTGCAGAAGGACCGTCCATGTCTTGAGCATTTTCCCTTCTACCTCTTGTTGCCAGCCCAAGGCAGAATTCTGTTTGCATCCTCTGTGAGTGGGCAGATCCCCAGAAAGCATCTTTTGCATCAAGTTGTGAATGGCAGCAGTGTGAGGAGGGCCCCTGGTTGAGGATGGTGTAAGGATCTGAGCCTGTGGGGTGCCTCGGTTTCATCATCTCATTTCTTCTTCTTGGGTCCTGCAGCATTCTGTGGATTCCATTGGATTTCTTGTTTGGCAGGATAGGAGCATTCTAGGGAGCCATCCCTGGCTCCCCAAGCCGTGCCTTGAGCAGGACTCCCAGACAGGCTGTGAGCCCTTCCTTCCCTCCCTTGGAACAGGGGATTGCTTTTTGACACCTCTTGTCCTGGTTGCTTGAGGGAAATTTGGAGAGGCTCCATATCTAATTTTGCCAATTTCCCTGGGGCTGCCCACACTTGTGGGTTCACTTCAGCCTAGGCTCTGCCAGACATTTGACACAGAGGTAGAACAGAACCAGCCTCTGTATCACCTTTTGCAACATTAATTTTCATTCCCCATTTAGCCATCAAATCCCTTCCCTAGTAAATTACAATCACAATTCTGAGCAAATAAAAATTCCTGCATTTCAAACCTATCCCCCCCATCTCCTAATAGTGGCTGAATCAAACACACCCACTCATCTTTCCCACTTAGTGCCTTAGTTAAAATATTCCTTAACAATTTTCCCCCCTTAGGTGTAAGATTCTGAGTGGATGGAGAGGCCCCTGTGTCCATCAGGAAAGGTCTCCTCTGGATCCAGAGCCACCCTGAATGTTCCCAAGGGCTCCAGTGTGGTGGGTCCCTGGTGGAATGGGAGCTGTGACACCGCTAAGAATCCGTGTTCATCAAGGGCTGGACTTGCTGGTGCTGAGGGTGCTCCTGTCTGTGCTTGCAGTGTCCTTGTGCCCTGCAGCTGGAAGGCTGATTCCTTGCCAGGGGCTGTTTGGGTGGGCTGTCCCCTGGCCAGGAGGGCAATGCCTGTGCCAGGTGCTTGTGGCCGAGGGTGTCCCCTGGGTGCTGGGGCCCCCTTGGGCCCTGGGCTTGATCCCTCAGGGGCTGTAGGAAGTGTGCCATGGCCTTTGCCTTCAGCTTGGCCTTTTGCTCATCCCTTGCTGCATTCAGCTGCTGAGCCTTTGGGAGCAAGTGCTGCAGGGGCTTCTTGTGGCCCTGCTGCAGCCCCCCTCAGTGCCTGTGGGTGCTCATCGTGTGGCAGCTGCTGAGCTTTCTGCAAAATCCTTCCTTTCTGCAGGGACCCAGCACAAAATGCTTAAAAGATCATGTGGATCCTTGCAGGTCTAATCCCCATTTCTGAGCTGTTCCTTCCTGGTGCTGGCTGTGCTGAGGCTCCCCTCCCCAGCCCGTATCCCAGAGCTGGTCCCTGTCCTGCCGCAGTGTCCAAAGGCGGCCCCCCCGGCGGGCAGGGCCGGCAGCTCCACGGGGCCGGGCAGCGGCCGGGGCGTCCCGCAGCCTCCTGGGGGCCGGGGGCCACTGCTGGCCCTGCCCGGGGGGTGCTGGGGTCAGGCAGCGCCCGGCGCTGAGCCCCGGCTGCCCCACAGCCCCGGCCCAGCCCCACAGCTCCCCACAGGCCCCCAGCCCGTGCTCCCGGTGCCGCAGCTCTGCGCCCGCTCCTGCCGCTCCCAGCTCAGAGAAACCCCCTGAAATCCTCACCTCCTTCTTTTCCTGTCCTGGAAAACTGGGATACAAAGGATCTGAGTCAGCTGGCAAATTCTGAGGATAAGGCCCTTCTGAAACACATCCCAATCCTCAGTATTTTTTTGTCTTCCTCCTCTTTTCCATCATCCTGTTTCTTACCCCATGGATTGCTCCTGCTGCTTCTTGCCTTAAGCACATTCCTGCACACTCCCCTTCAGCCAATCCCTTCCCAGCACACCAACACCATCCATCCCCTGTTGTCTAAATCCCTTCTGGACTTCCCTTATTGCCCCCCTGGGTGTCCATGTCCTTAATTCCCTCTGGGAGAATGTGCAAACGACCTCCACATGCTCCCAAGGGACCCTTCAGAGATATTTTGGGATCCTCATCTCTTTTGCTGGGACCCCATTCTGGCTTTCCCTTTTGTCCCCTCCCTGGGTGCCCTGCCATGTTTATTCCCCGAAGATCCCACTGGAGTCACTGCTGAGATTTTCAGTGCTCTCTCCCTGCTGACTCTTGAGAGCCCCCCTGATCCATCCCTCGTCTGTCTCCTGCTCACTCTCGGGTACCCAATCAATCCCCGGTGCCGCCGCCAGCCGAGGGAGCCGATCCCCCAAACTGGGTGAGGCACCTTCAGCTGCACTCAGTGCCCGCCGGCCCGGACGGTGGAAGGAATTGCGGAGGAGCCCCAAGGTGTGTGGAAAAATTGACATCCCCAGAGGTTTCTGTCCACAAGGAAGAAAGAGGAGTCCTGTAAAAGTAATTTCATTTATAAAAAAGGGTGAGGCCATGGGACAATTTCCATGGAGTCTCTCCTGTTTTTGGCAGACACAGCCTCCTTTTCATCCTAATTTTCTTGGTCACATCTCCCTCTCCCTTTCCCCATTGGCTGAAGTACTGGAGAGGTACAGACTTCCCAATGCACCTCCTACATACCCCCTTAATATGCACCCCACTTTTGTATAGCTAAGGATATTGATGGCTGTGTTAAGTCTTTGTTGTTCTTCTGGAAGTTCTTGAATTTAGCAGGACCTTGGCTGAGCAGCAGTCTGTGTCATCAATTAATAACATTTTGTGCAGCTGATGGCTCCTCCTGTCACTTCCTTATGTCCACGTCCCTGGCCCTATGTGCAATGAGGTTGACGGGATCAGTTTGTAAAGAGCCTTTGTTGTTGTTCCTTTGCTGGGGTTCCCCCGTTTTGGGGCCATCCCCCCTGGAGCAGGGTGTCCCCCCTTGGTGCAGGCGCAGGGCTCAGGCAGGGCTGAGGCAATCAGAGCGCGCGGCGCTGATGACTCATCAGTGTCCAGGCAGAGCCGCAGCTGCCAGCGTTCCCCAGCTGGAGCCCAGCTGCGCCCCTCCCCCCCGGGCCTTGGCGCCCCCCTTGAGGGGAATTTGGGGAGGTGGGAGGGGGGAGCGCCAAGGCCGGGCCCCCCCGCGCTGTGGTGGCGGGAGCGGCTGCAGTGGGGAGCGAGTGCGGGCGGAAGCGGCCGAGAGCCCAGCGCTGCCCCAGGCCGAGCTGGCCCAGCTCCATCCGTGCCCCTGCGGTGGGATGCTGTGGGACTGGGGGGGAAGAGGGAGGCGGCAGTGGGTGCTGGGCCTGGGGGCAGGAGGAGAAGGGAAGGAGAAGCAGGGTTGAAGAACAAAATGGTCAAAGGATACACATGGGAGGAGAAGGTTGGATTGTGCAGGAGGATAAATAGTAGGAGGAAGTGGAGTGTGAGGAATAGTAGGGACACAGGAGAAGGAGGAGGAGCAGGAAGAGGAAGCAGGACAAGGTTCCACCCTCCCTGTATGTGCAGTCCCGGGAGTGTTGCCCTGGAGGTAACTGGGGAGGGGATCCACGATTTTGATGAGGCTGAATCTTGGTGTTTCTTAACTTCATTGGGCTAAATATTGGTGCTTTGTTTTTTTGCAGGGGCTGAATCTTTGTATTCCGGAGGGGGTTTTGACTGAATTTGGTGCGTGGGTACTTTTTCATCATTGTTTTGATGTTTGGGCTGAATCTTGGTGCTTTGCTTTGTTACAGACACAAGATGCCCAATGAATTTCTGAGATGAACTTGGGCAAGGAGAAACCCTCAGCCCAAGGCGCTCTCCTCTCCTTTTCCTCCTAACCAGGAATTTTCCTTCCCAAACTGTGTCCAGATGGAAGAGGTGGAGGAAAAGCCCCAGAGATCCCACACAAGGAGGGGCTGCAAACCCAGCCCAGGGAGCTGCAGAGAGGAAAGATCCCCCCAGTGCCAGGAACACGGCCAGAGATCCAGCCATAGCTCAGAGCTGGGGAAGAAGCCCCACAAGTGCTTGGAATGTGGGAAGGGCTTCAGAAAGAGCTCCCAATTGATCGAGCAACACAGGATCCACACTGGGGAAAAGCCCTACGAGTGTGGGGAATGTGGGAAGAGCTTCAGCCACAGCTCCAGCCTGTGCAAACACCAGACGATCCACACTGGGGAACGACCCTATGAGTGTGGGAAATGTGGGAAGAGCTTCAGAGATATCTCTGACCTGATGACACACCAGGTGATCCACACAGGGGAACGGCCCTACACCTGCTTGGAATGTGGGAAGAGCTTTGGGTGGAGCTCCAACCTGAGAAAACACCAGCTCATCCACACTGGGGAGAGGCCCTACGAGTGTCCCCAGTGTGGGAAGAGGTTTCAGCGCAGCTCCAGTGTCCTCCTACATGAGCGGATTCACACAGACGAGAGGCCCTTCCGCTGCCCTGACTGCGGGAAGGGCTTCAACCGCAACTCCAACCTCACCGTCCACCGGCGCATCCACAGTGGGGAGAGGCCCTACGAGTGTCCCCAGTGTGGGAAGAGCTTCTCACAGAGATCTAACTTGACCAAACACCAACGGAGGCACCATTAAGGGAAGCCCTGCGAGTGCCGCGAGTGCGGGAAGAGCTTCGTGCGCTGCTCCAGCTCCATCCCCCATGGGAGGATCGGCGTTGGATGATCCCCAGTGACCCCCGTTGGGCAGAGCCCTGGTGATCCGTGCTCCTGGTGATCCGTGTTGGGGAGACACCTGGCTGGGAGGCTCCACATCTTCCTGGCTCCCTGTGGGCACCTGGATGAACACAGGGGAATGAAAATCCAACAGGATACAGAATGACAATGGGAACTGTTGACTTGATATCCTCCAGAACCTTTTGCCCCTGCTTCAGGAGCTGTGTGGGCAGAGAAAAGGGGATGACACCGGGCTTGGGGGGCCCCGAGGGGAGCACACACGCTCTCTGGGAGAGAGGACACGACCCCCGGGACCCCCCCTCACCTTCCTGCACAGGCAGAAGCCGAGCCCCATCTCCAGGAAGACGAAGCCCAACACAGAGACTCCAATCCCCATCAGCATCTTGCTGTGGGCAGCGTTTGACAGCATCCCTGGGGGGTCTGCAGAGGTCAGGACCCCCAAAACTTCTCACAGACCTCCCAAGCCCCTCCAAGGACCTTTCCAATATCTCCCAGCCCACCCAGGACCCTCTGAAACCTCCTTTGGAGTCACTGATTTTAAAAAATCAGGTATTTTAGAAAAATTGGAGATCTTAGCTAGAGATAGGCCTTGCTGGAACTAGTTAGAGTTAATGATTGAGTGAGAAGCAGGATTTGAGATAATGAATCTTAGACTTAGGTAAAAAATTCCTTTTCATTGTATGTGTGTTCAGCTGTGCTTATAATGAGAAAAGAGAAACTGATCAACGGGTTCAGGAAGATCACAGACCTTACATCTGGAAACCCATTTAAAAGTCACAAGGGAGGAAACTGGAGTTGTACCAAATGTCATTTGTAATGTCAACCATTGTAAAGGTAGAAAGGTGAGAGTGAGGAAGAGCGGTTTTCCTTCATCTCTTGATGACCCCTCCTCACCAAAACGACCCACTCCTCAAATTAGGGAGCCCACCACGCAGGCATAATGACTTTTTAAACTCATTACCATGAATTTTAATCCAAAGTGGAGCATGGGAGGTGTTAGCATTATGAATATGTATTAGTATTAATATGTATTAGTATTTTGGATATTTAAGACTTTGGTAAATAAATAGACACTGGAATCTTTTGTCAACTTGCAGTGTGTATTAAGGGGATGACTCCTGCACTCACCCAGTGCTGTGATTAAACATCCACTTTGTAACTTTAAACTGTTGGAGAGGTTTTTTGTCCAATTACAGATTGATATTGATACTGAATCAATATCGCAATTTTTTTGTTAAATCACTGCCAGTCTCTTCCCAGCCTCCCCAGGACCCACCAGAGCCCCTCCTGTTCCTCTCAGGATCCCACAGCCCCCTCCCAATTTCCCCCCACTGCCCCAGAACCCCCAAACCCTCTCCCAGTCCCTTCCCAGCCCCACCAGGACTCATCAAGGCTCCTCCCAGTCTCTTCCCAGCTCAACCAACCTCATCCCAATCCCTGCTTTCCAATCCCCAATCTCCTTCCAGCTCCTCCAGGCTCACTCAGATCCCTCCCAGTGACACCCAGCACCCCCAAACTCCCTCCCAGTGTCCACCAGGACCCCCAGAACCCCATCCCACCCTCCCCAACATCCTTCAAACCCCTTCCCAGCCATCCTAAGCACCTCAATCCCTTCCCCAGTTTAAACCAGGCCATCTCAAACTCCCTCCCAGTTCCTCCCAGCACACCCCAATCCCCCTCTGGGCCCCCCCAGTGCCTCCCCCGCTGCCCCCGGCGCTGTGGGGGCCGGGCCGTGCCCCAGTGCCGGCTCAGGGGGTGCTCCAGGCTGACGTGCTCCACCTGGCAGCTGGAGCTGAGCCCGCATTGCCGGGGGCGGTTTCCAGCAGCACCAGGAGCTGCTGGCTCCAGTCCCCGCTGGGGAGCACGGCAGTGGCCAGCACGTGGCCCGAGAGCTGCTGCTGGCCCTGGGAGCAGCTCAGCTGGATGTGGGCAGGGGAGAAATCCATCAGGGAGCAGAGCAGGCAGCCGGGGCCGGGCTGGGAGCTCGAGGGCACCAGCGAGATGTACACGCCGGGGACATTGGGAGAAAACGGTGACAGACTGGGATCAGCTGGAGGGGAACTGGGAGAGATGGGTGAGAAGTGGTGTGGCATTGGGAGGGACTGGAAATGGACTGGCAGGGACTGGGGTGGCACTGAAAGAGATGAGAGTGGATACTGGGACACTGGAAGAGAGTGTGGAGGTTGGGGAGTGAAGTGGGAATGAACTCGGAAGAGACTGGGAACGGGCTAAAAAGGAGTGGGAGGGACGCTGGGGCCTCAGGGCGGGACTGTGGTGGCACTGGGCGGGACTGTGGTGGCACTGGGAGGGACTGTGATGGCACTGGGCGGGACTGTGGTGGCACTGGGCGGGACTGTGATGGCACTGGGCGGGACTGTGGTGGCACTGGGCGGGACTGTGGTGGCACTGGGAGGGACTGGGAATGAAGTGCGCGGCACTGGGAGGCCGAGTCCAGCGCGGGGCTCTCGGCTCTGTGGATCTGCCCGGCAACTGATGAGTCATCAGAGAGACGCGATCTGATTGGCTGAGGGGCTGCAGATCCACGGAGACGCGAAATGGACCCGGATGTCATTTGGGGTCACTGGGATGGACTGGGAGAGGCTGGGATGGACTGGGAGAGCCACGGGAGCCATTGGGAGGGACAAGGGGCCCCGGGGATGGGCACAAGGAAAGCTGAGGGCTCTGGGCTGATTCCCAGGGAGGTTTGGAGGAGCACGGCCGGTCCTCTCTCTGTGCCCCGAGAGCAGCGGCCCGGACAGAAAAGTTCAGGAGCGGGAGGAGGTGTTTCTCAAGATTGATTTCAATCCTCATTCTCCTGGTCTGATTTGCTCAGTCCTAAGTTCAGTTCATTTCCCCATGTCGGTCTGTTGTGCCCCTGATGGTGATCCCTGAGTGACCTCTCCCTGCCCTTGTCCCGACCCACGAGGACTTGGATTTCGTTCAGTTCAGTGGAATTCGTGGTAATTTGGGAGGAGCTGGAGCAAAGCAGCTGGAAAGCACAGTGGGCTTGAGAGGGACTGAACCAGGGCAGGAGTTGGGGCTGCCTCGAGTGAGCTCTCACAGTGTGAACCTTCATGGGGTCTTTCTAATGGAATTTTGTTGAAGTTTGACATTCATTATTAAAAAGCAGAGTCACAAGTGGAGCTCTGCTTTCAGCTTGAAATGCGGGGATGGAACGTGGGCACTGGGACTTCCGTAACCTCAAGTTGTTCCTTGATACTGGACACTTTAGCTTTGGCAATCTGAAGCCCTTCAGCAGCAATGTCTCTGCCACCCCCTGGTTTCTGGCTCAGACCCAGCTCGGAGCTTGGACAAGGTCTGGGCTTTGTCCTCTTGAGCTTCGGGAGCCTCCCGGGAAGCACCAGCCCTCCCCAGCCCACCCTTGGTAGGACTTTTTCTTTTCTCTCTCCTGACGATTTTATCCCCAAAACTGCCGTGGGAACGTTGTATCCAAGCACATCCTCCAGCGCTGCACTTTCCTCCTGTGAATTCCCTGTGCAGGGAATGTGGCTGTGCTTTTCCCTGCTCTGTTCACTGACAAACAAACCTGAGCCCGTGGGACTGTCAGAGCTCCTTCATGCAATGAAATCAGGTTGTGTTGATCATGGCATGTTCTGGAGGAGCTTTTCTTGGTGTGTCTTGTGCTGCTGGAAATGACACAAGAGCCAGGAGGGAACAGAAGCTGCTGCTGCCCGTTGGCTCAGGGCCAGGGAACCAAGTTGTGCTCCCGTGCAGTTGGGCCCTGCTGGAAGCAGAGCCGCCTTTCCCTTGAGCAGCTCAAGCTTGTGACAGCTCCAAACAGGAAACCTCAGCAGAAAACTCTTCCTCCAAACTCAGCTGCTTTCCCTCCTGCAGCTGTTTGGGAAAGAGCCTCAAAGCACAGACTCTGCTGGGAGCCATTGGTGCATTTTCTCCCTCCCGGCAGCAGCAGCAGCTCCTGAGCCCTTCACGGGCTCCTGTCCCTTCACAAACCCTTCAGCTCCCTTTGAACTCTCAGCAGTCACTAACATATGCATTTCTTTCATATTTAAACTGCATTTAAACTTCTCTTTTTCTCTCCTCTCTATCTGTTTTAATCTCCTCTTTATCTCCTTTAATCCCATCAGCACCAGTAGGATGGGGATGGAGTCTTGGGGTGGGTGTGGGATGAACTGAGGATCCAGCAGAGAAGGGCAAGGCAGAGGGGAGAGGACTCAGCCAACCCTTCTCCTGCTCTCTCCTCCCCCAGGGTGCAGCTAAAGCAAGTCAGACTGGAAAGGATCCCACAAATGCTGTGTTCTCCTCCCTCTGAGCTTGGCTGGGGATCCTCAGCTTCAGCCTGGTGCAGTGGCTGAGATTCGCTAATTTGAGTTTTTTGGCTAATGCACTAAATAATGTGGTGGGTTTAGCGCTGGCTGAAATCTCCAGGGCACTTACTTATTTCTCACTGTGAGATGTGGATTAGGAGAAGGGCAAAATAGGCTTAAAACTTAGAAGGAATCAAGAAACTTTATTAACCGGAGTACAAGAATAAGAAACTAGAACAAAACTTTCAGAACATCTTTCCTTCCCTGACTTTTTCTTTTTTTTAACTGACAATGTAGAGATAAATCTTTGGATATTAAAACAGTATTCATTATACAATAGTTTTTCATTAGTTTTTGTAGGGAGAGTAGTTTCTTTTTGTTATGTCATGGAGAATTTTTTACAACAAACAGGTTTTGTGTTTTTTATTTTTACAAATAGCAGCAGCCTGGGAAGAAATTTTGTTATTGTGAGAGTTTTCTCATTTTTACACCCCTCCTAGAGGTGTGTCTATGGGTTATGAATTCATGGGGTGTTATTTTAAGGATGAGTTGTTTGAAGGCAAATGTTTTCTTCATCTATTTTTGTGATCATCTTTGGGAAGAGAAGTTTTCTTCTTCTCTCCCTGGGGGCAAAAGGCATTTTATTGTTTTTATTTTTTTTCTGTTCAACCTTTATGGGATTATAGTTATTTTAAAATTTGTTTGATTTCATTAATGGATGCTTTTGTTTAGATTTACAGGTTGATTTTTTTTTTTTTTTTACTTTTTTCATGAATTAAAGGAGATATTTTCATACATCATTGCTTATTTCTATGGTTTTACTAAAAGAATATTTTTGTTTCAATTGCCATTTTATAATTTCTTTTCTATCTGAGGTTTGACTTTTTTTTTTACTGGCTTTGATGTTTTTATGGTGGTTTTTTGTGTGTTGTTACTCTGTCCTTTTCTGTCCCTGGAGAGATGAACAAGGTTTGTAGGTCTCATCTGTGTATTGAAAGGGTTAATATCTTACCCAGGCTCATAATCTTCCTAGTGTTCCAAATAAATAGTACTGTGAGGGATACATATCACAGGTGAGCACCCACTGCACAATCTGCTTTGGATTAAATCCCATCTCCATCTTCATCAGCTCACAGTCACTGTGACACTATTCCTGCATGGAAGAAACAGGCTGGGATGCCCCTTTTCTGCTTTTGGTCCTTTTTTTGGCAAATGAAATATTCTATTTGAAAACATTCAAACCCTGGAGTTTCTTTCTATTTTCCCCTGCAAATGCTGCCAGCCGAGGTTCCCAAGTGTCTGGTTCGTGTTTGTGTGCACAGAGCAAAGGTGTCAGCCTGTGTCCGTGGCCCGGGTGTCTGTCAATGTCCATTGAAGCAGACGGCTGGAAGGGGGCTCTGCCTGCCCTGCGCTGCTCCGGGGCTGGGGCTGGGCTGGCAGAGGCTGCAGAGCGCTCTGAGAGGCACCGCCTCAGCCCCAGCCGGCATCTTGTGCATGGTGGCACCGCCTCAGCCCCGGCCGCCATCTTGTGCATGGTGGCAGCTCTGAGGGCTGTGCGAGGGACGCTCTTCCCCAGCGCTGTTTCGCATCCTTTCCTTTCCCGGGATGGCATTTGGAAATGTTTCTTTGGCCCTATCAATACACAACTCACTGTCTTACTCACTTCATGCTTAGAAGGTTCAAAGAAAAAAATTAAAAGCATAGTATGATTATGATGCAAAATTGTAGCCAAGAAAACAGTACTCCATAGTGTAGGGCCTACAGAGCAGGGATTTGTTTATTCAATGCCAGGAGTGAGGGGGAAAGCTCCACCACAAACTCACTTGTCCATTCTTTGCACAGGACAGGCTTTTAAAATTTTTTAACTTAATGGGCACATTCTACTTTCCTAAGCTTCATATTTTCTAATTCCGTGATTATGGAAGCCCTTGTAGCAGGGCTCTGCGTGAGGAGGTCGTCAACGTCATGATGGTCATTTTGGATGAAGGCTCAGAAGCTAACTGAATTCAAAAGCCCTATTTGTTACACTTCAACACTTTCCTTTTCTGGGAATTCAACACAAACTTATAGTCAATAAGTTCTGCAAGTGCTCTTGCTGCGTGATGCCACATTGTGTCTTTCATTCAGCAATTAATGAAGAAAACACAAATTGCCTACTGAGACCCTTCTGCTCCCTTCCAAATCACTACTCAAGAACAAGCCTCAGGCACATGCCCATAGTCCCTCTCTGCCAGCAGCTCCGAGCTGCATTGCACAGTGCTTGCTGTGCCCCAGAGAGCACAAAGCATGCTGGCCTGGTGCCCCTGAATATTTCTGCAAAACCCTCTGCATTTCACACCTTTACTCTGGCTCAGTGCAGAGCTCCAGGATTGCAGGCGCTTGGTCCCAGAGCTGTGTGAGGCACTGGCTCGTGCAGATGTGCCCTGACTTGCTGTCACTGCCTCACGCTGGGCTCGGTTCCCCTGGCAGAAATGCCGTGCCTGAAGGACACTGCCCTGTGCTGGAGCCTGCGGAGCAGCCCGGCTCCCTCCCCCTGTGCCCAGAGTGCTGCACACACTGCTGACCATTGCCAGGAGTTCCAGGGCAGGCGGCAGAAGAGCAGGAATGGTCAGGCAGGGCACCAGCCCTGGGCTGCTCTTTGCCTTTCTCTCCTCCTGTGCAGACTCCAGACAGCCCATGGCACCAGTGTGTGCTGTGCCCAGCACGGCGCCGCTTCCCCTCAGGAGCAGCCAGCTGCCAGCTTGGCTCTGAGAGCGGAGGATTTGCCTGGTGCCAGCAAGAGGCAGCCAGGACCAGGCTGCTGCCTCTTGCAGCTCCAAGGGCCTCCTTCCAGCCTGCCTCTGCTGAGGCTCAGGCTTCTCCGGGCTCTGCCAGGGCTCTGCTGGGGCTCCAGCCTGGCCAAGGCCGGGCCCGCTCTCACCTCACAGTCGCTGACAGCTCTGCACCACAGGAGACCTTGCACAGCACCCTCACTGCTCTTTCTGCTTTCTCTCTTCAGCCAGACTCTCCTCCAGCCAAAGAGATTTCTCTTAGGGATACAAATCCAAGTGGCAGGAACCCAAATGTTCTCGAGTCACATCTGCACAGCCTGCATCTGCACAGGATGTTTGCGTTGCACCGCTCCTCCTTTGGTTTTTCCTGCAAATGCCATTGCTGTTTCTGCCTCAAATAGAAATGCCACAGCTGGGCAAAACTTGGCCAGTTGGCCATATTCCAAAGGCAGTGTGGTCTGGAGAGGATGAATGAAGAGGAGCCTTCCCCCCTTACAAACAGTACCAAAGAAGCCATCAATGTCACTTTCCACCTCTAAGAAAAAACTGACAATTCAGAAGGAAATGTTGAGCTTTCTCACAGGGTCAGAAGGAGAGAAATGTTCCAAAGGAGTTGAGGTATTAGTAACTTTATTTATAATCCTACTCTACAATCCTGCACTACAATCCTACACTGCAGTCCTACTCTACAATCCTACACTACAATCCTACACTACAGTCCTGCTCTACAATCCTACTCTACAATCCTACTCTACAGTCCTACTCTAAGTTGGGCATGGAAAAAACAGTTTGAAATTGATTGGTGCATTCATATCTCCTCCTTCCACTTCTTCACTGCCATGATGAGTGGTGCCAGGCTGGACCCAGGCATGGCCGATGTTATAAATTGATGCTGCAGAAAGGAAAAGAAAACAAAAAGAAAGCATGATTTTCCAAGCTAAGAGCTTCAAAGGCAGGGGAATACTTTTTAAATGAGAAGGGGATCGAGTCAGATTAGGTCAGGAGCATGGGGCAAGAGTGGCACAGGCTGCCCCAAGAGCTGGTAGGTGGCCCACCCCTGGAAATATCTGAGGTGTGAGTATCCTGATCTCTTGAAAGATGTCCCTGCTCATTGCAGGACACAGACTAGATGACCTTTCCATGTCCCTGTGTGTTAGTTTGAGATGAATTGACATTAAGGGAAAGAAGTAAGAAACCCCGCACAGAAGTGATTTCTTTGAGAGAAGCTGCTGGGAGCTTCCTCTGTGCCTGAGACAGGCCAATGGCTGGCTAGTTCTGAGAACTGACAACATTTTGCACCATTTAGAAATGAGATGTGCCGCTGTGATGATCCACATTTTGAAAACCACCAGCCTGGGAACTGGCCTTCTTTGCTTCCGGCCCCCGAAGGTAACGGAGCTCTGGTGAGGCCGGCCCTGCTCGCCCACGGCCTGTGCTCCTGGGGGAGGCCGGGCCAGACCCCAGCGGCTCCCGGGCGGGGGATGGAGGCTGCGGGACCCCGGCCCCAGGCTGGGCCAGGCCACGGCTGCTGACATCTTGCCCACACTAAACCCTCTCCCCGGCGTGCAGCGACGGCTCCAGGCCGAGCCTCCCCTCCCAGCGGCTACCAGGCAGAGAGAGGGGCCCAGCACAGCCTGAAATCCAACACCGTGACTGCCATGACCTGGGTGAGATTGAACCCTTTCACTACACAGATGAGACCTTTCTTATTCTTGTGGGCCTGATAATAAAATTTGTTATTCCTTTTTAGGTTTGAAGCCTGTTTTGCCCTTCTCCTAATCCATAGCTCCCAGCAAGAAATGAGTAAGTGCACTGGTGATTTTAGCCAGCGCTAAATCCCAGCACTCCCTGCCAGCCCAGCCCAGTCTAGGATTCCTCCCCATTGTCAGCTGAACAGCACCAAGGTTGGAAGTGAGGAGGATGGGGCCTCATCTGATGCCTTGGATTTCAGTGGAGGAGGAGCCCATCCCTCGCACACTGTTTCACCTGCAGCCCTTTTGGCATTTTACCTGCAGCAGCTCCTTGGCAGACCAGCGCTGCGCCTCGCCTTTCTGCAGGCAGCAGCTCAGGAAGTCACGCAGCAAAGGTGAGAATTGGTCGGGCTGCCGCAGCTGTGGGGTCCCTTTTGTGGCTATGTGGTATTTAGCCTGGAGAAAAAGGAAACACAAGGCTCCACCTGCTTCTTTCCCATCTGGAAGTGCTCTCCCAGAGCCCATTGTTTAAGCTCCACTCTGCAGTGGCAGTTTTTGCCCTGGCAGAGAGGCAGAGATGTCTTTCCTGTATCATTTGGATGACGACTTTCCTGTATCATGAAAAAACCCAAGCCCCAAAGCCACAGCTTTGCCAACATCCAGCAGATCTTGCCTTGGCAGCTGATTTCATTGCCTGATCTAGTTAGTGGCAACTACATCAGCAAATACATGTTTCATTCTCTGAGGATTCCCAGCAGCTTGGCAGCCTTTTTGGAAGAGGGATTTTGCTATTCTAACTAACTCTACTATTTCCAAGGATTGTTATCTGAAAAGCATCTCTGCAGTGGAAATGCAGCAGGTGTTCCTCAGGGAAGGAAACAAACATTTGGAATCTCATTTCCAACACAGACACATTAAGATGCCTCCACAAATGTATTGGGTTGAAAATGCCTGTTTGGGCACACAGGAGCCACCTGCAGCTCTGTCTCTCAGCACTCTGAAAATTTCAGGTTCCCTTATGTGGCAAAAGGAAAATATTCATGGTGAAATCAGAAGTGTCATCCCTGTGGTAACCCTGTGCTCGTTGGATTCTCAAGTCAATGCATTAACGCTGTGCCCATCCCAGAAAGTGCCAGGAAACAAACAGGAGGTTTTGGCAGGCTCTCCCCATCACCAGGCTCCAGCTTGGTGATATGGAGAAAGTGGCTTGGGTTATGAAAGAAGGTGGTCACTGAGTGTCTCAGCAGCACTGCACAAGAAGCAGAAGAGACTCTGGCTTTACAGCCTCATCTCCAGGTTTCAGGCAAGTTTCCCTGTGAGAAGAATGGGGGTGCACTTCTTCTCTCAAAAGCACTGTTTTAGAAACTCGGTTTGGTTTGAGTTTCTTTGCTTCATTTCTGGAAAGATAACACCAGCTCTGAGATGCTTGTTTCCTATTTTTCGGGCCATCTACACAGCCACAAGAGCTGGAACGACTTCTAAGGCAAAGCAAAATGCTGCCTGAGAATGGAGATGGTTTGGGCGAGGTAAGGCTTGAGTTCCCCCACTGCTGCAACCAAAGCTACAGCAGATGCTGATGTGCTGCAGGGACATTTGTAGAAGGGGCCTTGGTGGAAGTACTTCCAGCAGATGGCCATGGGATTTTGTCCAGTGAGCAGAGAACACGGGACAGGTGAGAAAGACAGCGGGACCAGAGAGTATTTGCTCCTTACCGATCGAGCAGTGAAACTGTCATAAGGAGTTTTTTGTTCAGCCATTTCAATTGCCACAATTCCAAAAGACCACACGTCCACTTTGGGGCCATATGGTTGATGCTTCACCACTTCAGGTGCCATCCACCAAGGAGTCCCGATCACTGAGCACCGTTGATTTTTCTCAGGGGTGAGCTGAACAGAAAGGCCAAAATCAGCTGAGGAGAAAGCAAAATACGGTTTTAATTTTAATACTGTCAATTAGGAAACCAAGGCAAAGAATTCCCCAGTAGAAGTTTGAGAATGTGCAGTTGAATTTCCTGGACAACAGTCCCTGCTCTGTTTCCTTGGGGCTTTAGCCAAGGAAATATGAATTGGCTACTTCAAACATCCCCCCATTTTTTACACTTCCTCCAGCAGTGCCTTTTGTTCCCCTGAAGGTTTAGATTGTAGCTCCCTCCCTCTGGAAGGAACACACACAGACACACACACAGCAATAGCACTCTTGGCTGCTTGTGGTTCCTTGTCATAGCTCTGTGCACACTGCAACTGTGCCTTCAGCCCACAGCAGGGGGGACCCCTGCACTGCCAGCAGCAGCATTTTTGGGGAGCTGGCAGTCACTGAAAGCAGCCCCACACCCCCCATTCCTGGAACGCTGAAGCTGACCAAGAATCCACTGACCCAGCTTGACAGAGCCGTCGGTTCTGAGAAGGATGTTGTTGCTCTTCACATCTCGATGGATCACGTGGTTGGAGTGAAGAAAATCCAGTCCTTGCAGGCACTGAGAGAGAAAACAGAACCAGGGGGGCAAAAAGTAGTGATGTGAGTTCATCCCACAAGAAAGGAAACAGCTGTGGAAGGTTCCCTTTGCAGGGGAATGGGGAGGAATGGCAGAACACAGCGCCATTGAGAGCAAGAGCCTGCTGCTCCAACAGTAGCAGAGCAGCACCTTTCTCAGGAAAGGCATGTCAGCTTTTGAAAGAGCACCAGCAACTGCTGTTGTAGACTGTCCCCTGCAAACCAGCCAGGGTGACTGCAGCTGCAGTGCATGTGCTCAGAAGCAAAGAGCATTTGGGCTGCACTACTGTCCTTTTCAGCTGAGGACTAAAAGAAATTGGTCTCTCTTTTTTTCTTTCCTGTTTGTTTCAAATCCTGCCACCACACCTTTGCTTTAGAGACAAGGAATGTAGTGCAGACAGGCAAAAGTTTAGCTAGGCAAGGTGGAGAACTGCAAATGCCAGTCTGAGAGACAGAGCTAGAATACAAGAGCAGGGGATAAGAGTACAGGAAGTGAGTCCAGTGAGTGTAGGGGCACTGACAGACAGTTCACTTGAGATGCTCTTGCTTGCCCATAGCCTAGCAGCAACACAGAAACCAAGCCTGGCCCATGAAATCACTCCCGTTCTGAGCCCCTGTTTCCCAGACAATCCAGCTCAAGGCCTTGGAAGCACAGATGGGATCCCTGACCTCCCGACTGACAGCTGCAATCTCTTCTTCAGACATTTGAGCCTCGTCGATGAGATCTCTCAGAGTGCCTCCGTCCATGTACTCCATCACCAGCCAGAGTTCCTCATGCACAAGGTAGCTGAAAAAAGGAAACAAGGCCATGCAGGTGAACATGCACGGCTAGGTTGGTTTTTTGCTTGAGTCTTGTTTCTGGGTCCCTTTGAGACAAGGGCAGAAGAAAAGGAATAGACATTGCCTCTAGGCTGTGCAGTGTTTGCAGTCTGTGCTGTCTCAAGGAGAAAGGCAGTTTAGGAAGAGCCCAGATAAAAAACCTGTCACACATGGCATTTCTGGAAATAAGCACCTAGTCTTCCTGGCATGCACAGCAGTGGAAAAGAGGGGCAACAGTGCAAGGGCAATCCTCTCTTGGATGGTTCATCAGCATTTAAGAAACTTGAAAAACTCAATCCCAAAGAACTGTGGAGGCAATGAACTTACAAGGTATTGAATTCTTAAGATAGGGCTGATGCAGGTATTTGAACAATTTTCAGTCTGCATTTGCCAGGGTAGATTCATGCAGACAAAATGCAGTCTCCTCCCATCCATTGGAGATAAGTAGAGAAATAATAATTAACAGCTCTATTTCCTGCCACTGACCAAAGTGGGTTTTTAAGCTCTCATGCTTGTAGTATGTAAACAAACATTTATGGGATAGGACCGTGACCACTCACCTGGCTAAGTAATTCACGACCCTGGGACTCCTATTACTCTCCATGATCCTGATTTCATTCATGGTTAGTATCTTCCTCCTCACTCCTTGCACACTTATTTTCTTTATGGCCACCTCAAATGACATTGAAAGGAGTAATTTGAGGAAATTGGTAGCATGAGACCACAACACACATGGATCAAGTGATTTTGGAATGGCACAGCCAAGCTGTGCCAAAGTGCCTTGTGATTAGACCTCATCATTGGAGTAATTAGGAAGTGACATTCCAACAGCCCATTTCTCTGCTCCCTTGGGGGCCAGTTACAGGACATGTGGCCACTGGCGATTTGCCTTGTCCACAAAGACTATTCCAAGTGCAATTTGCAGGCTGGCACCAGTCTGTGCTTCTTGTGCCTTCTCAGCACAGCTCTACTCAAAGCTCCAGCCACAGCTGTCAGCAGTGGGGAAAGGCCTGGAGAGCAGCAGAGGCTGCAGGGGCTGTTGACATTTACCTCTCCTCCTGTGGCAGTGTCAAGTGCTCTGGAAACCTCTCCAAAACCCCTAGAAACAAAACAGCAGCAAAGAAAGGAGAAGCCATTTAGATCTTGCACTGAAAGCCAGTCCAGACAGGAGAGCTCTGCTGTAAATGCCTAAAAGCTGCAGGTTGCAGGAGGGGTCTGCCAGAAGGCAGATGATGCATTTTCCCCTCAAGTGCATGGGCACTGGGCCTGTTCCTGAAACGTTGGGCTTTACTGCCTCAGCTCCAAAAGGCAGCTTATTCCTTTATCTCGGGTATCAGCTTCTAAACTGTGCAATTCTAATCCTGAGCACGGAGTATTTCCTTTAGCAAACTCTTGGAGAGAAATGTTCCTGAGAACTGTTATCTGACAGCTCTCATGGGGGTAGGTTGCTCTTTCAGGCAAGCAAGATTCTTCTCCTTTCATTAGTGTGGCCAGATGATTTGGAGACATCCAAAAATGCGAAGGAAATGAACCCTGAGCTGTCCCACACTTGAGAGACAAGCAGATTTACCAGGTTCTGTTCCTTGCTGCAGGCAAGACCTTGGCAGCATGGAGATGTCTTTGACAATGCCTTCTGAGCACACTTGACAAATTCTGGCCAGTACTGAGAGATGGGGCAGACTAAGCCCGGTGTCTAAACATGTGGACAACTTGTCTGACTTCCCACTTGATGGATATTCCACCAGCGAAACACCTGGCCCATGGCTGTGTAGAAGTAACTGTGGTTGGACTCACCCGCTGCCAAGACTTTCCAGTTCAATGTATTTTGTGACGGGATTTTCCTTGTTCACCATTCTCCCTGAGGGAAACAAAATGCAAGATGCTCACTTTCAGGCAGAGATCCTAACTTGCAGGAGATCCCAAAGGCAGCCCCGCTGTCTGGGGCTCTGAACCCTCTGTGGTCAGCTGGGCAGCAACCACAGCAGCAACAAGACAGGCAGTTGTGCAGTACAAATGGCCAGCAGAGAGACTGAGTTTGTCCAGTCCTTGGAAGGAAATGAAGCGCAGAGAGCACAGCAGGGCACAGCACAAGGCTGGCAAAGGCCAAGCATGAGCACTGACAAGCAATGGCAAGAAGACACAGCCAGCCTGAGCCCCTGACAAGCTGTGGCCCCCGTTCAGGACACAACAGCATTGCCTTGGAGATCAGACACACCCAGGTGCAGATCAAGGCCCTTTTTTGTCCCAGCAGGTGAATGTAGACACCAAATCAGCTGGGATCTTGTCTCAGCCCCACCAGGTCTTTTCTGAGAGCACAGCACTGGCAGCTGTTATGGACAAGAAGCAGATTAAATGGGTTGTGCTGCAGAATCACACAGGGCTTGATGTGTTTTCCCAGAGACTGATGTGAGCAGGGCTTGGGCCAATAGGTAGGATTCTAAGAGTCATGGGAATGACTGGGAATCAGGTATGAAAAAGTGCCATGGATCTGAGGAATACACAGCACAGGGGCTGCCGGCTCGCTCCTGAGAAATGCCTGCAGTGCTGTTTTATCTGATCACACCACGTGGATGTGTCTCTTGGACACATCTTTATAAGAATAAAACTAGGATATTAATTACAGATTGTTATACAAGTATCTGTTTCTTCATTGTGGGCCCAATGAAAACATCTCTTGCTCTCTGTTTCTGCTGTCACCTGATGTTCTTTCAAAGGAGTCCTCACTGACAAAAATACAGCATTCTCATAAAAACCTTGTAGATGTAGTAGAGGCAATAAAAACAGTCATAAAAATGACACCAGTAAGACACATGGGGCAGAATAGCTCTTTCTGGATGGAGAAAAAAACTCTACCAAAAAAACCCAAAACCAAAAAAGGGTAAAAACTGAAAACTAAAAACGGAACCACAACAAAAAGACGAAACCCCAAAACCAATCAATATCTCTGAAGTCTTTTGGTTCTGATGACTGGTGGGGAGTCTGGAGTCTAAGGAGAATTTAGGAATCAAATATTCTGTTCAGTTTGGCCACTAGCACACAGGACTTGCATAGATCATTTTCTAGGCCACAGCCTTCTGCTGATCCAAGAACAATTCCTGCTTCTGCCTTTAGTGGCAAGGGAATCCCAGGCAAAGCCGAGCCAGCCCAAGCTGCCCTCAGAGGCAGCAGGAACACCCAGAGCACTCTCTCGCTGCCTCAGAGCACAGCAGTTCCTGTGGGGAGTCCTAAATGTCTCTGGGACACCAAAGTGAGGAGGATCATTTGCTCCAGCTCTGCTGGCACGTGCACACAATACACTGTCCCTCAGACAAGAAATACACCAGACGTACTCAGTTGCTCCAGGAAGTCTCCCTGGCTCTCCTGTAGCTGAGCAGCAGATGTGTCACTGCTGGAAATGGAGAAACTGCCCGGGCTCCACTGCTCAGCTTGGGGAACAAAGGCTCCTTTAGATGCTGCTGCTGCTGCTGCTGCTGCAGCAGATTCAATGGAAGAGCCTGTGTAGATCTGAGAGAAGAAAGGAGTTTGTGTCAGAAAGCTGGTTGGCCGAGATTACCCCGAGTTCCCTTTTCAAATGCAAGCCCTTAGGAAGTTGCTGTTAGCCACATGCAAAGCTCATCAACTGGATTATTTTGGATGCCCGCTTCTGGAACCAAATGGTCAAAACCCAAGGTTGGTTTTAATCAAGTTCATGGCCAGTTTCATATTCCATTTTCCTGGATTTTCTGAAGGATGACTGCAACAACGACCATTCCACTTCCTCCCAAGGATCCCTTTCCCCCTCCAAGGGCTGCAGACACATTTGCAGCTCCTTGTTCTAATGTTGGAGCTCCTCCCCCTCAGTCCTCTTTTCCTGCACCATCTTCAGAAGGTGCTCAGCCTGCAGCACTGGTGCTTGGGACAGTACCTGTGCCTCCCGCCGACCTTGGGGCTCTTCATCACCAGGCATTTGCTGGAAGCCTTCGCAGGCTGCCAGGTGAGATATCAACACGTCCACCTCAAGTCAAACAGAACAAAGCAGTCAGAGACCACAGCTTGTCCCTGTCTGCCAAGGCTCATTGACTGTGAGCAAAGGGAAAGAGCAGGACAGCAGCAGATTCACCAAGGGATACAGACAGCTTGCAGCTTGTATTCCAAATCTATCTGGGGGATTCTGTTCACTTGCAAAAAGCCCTGAAGAAACAAGGAGAGCAGGAGCAGGCCAGCAGGAATCCCTTGAGATGAGTGCTGGCAAAAGGGGCAAATGACTGGTCCCACTGTCCAGGGCAGCAGCTGAGATTGAGCACAGCAGGAAATGTCCTTCCAAGCAGCTGGGATAGACACTACAGCAGGATGGCACTGAGAGGCATCAGCCCACCCCCCTGCTGCTCTGCAGAGGAAAGGCAAGAAGGGCAGAAAGCACCAGACTGCAGTGACTGCTGTGCCTATCGCTCTTTCACTCACTCGATATTCTAGAGCCTCTTGCTTCTGAACGAGGAGATTAAATTTCTCTTTGATGATTTTCCTTTCTTCCTCCAGCCTCTTCTCCCTTGCCCTGATCCTGGCCTCAGTTTCCTGCAGCTCTGCCAGCAGCTTCTCATCGGAGGCCTGTGAGGAACCAGAGAGAGGAATTTCCATGAGTGGAGTGTCTGCCACTCTTTCACTCACCTGGTTTTGTTGATTTCCTCGCTGCCAATGGAGATTCATCTCCTCCTGGATGCTTCTCCTGTCTTCCTCGTGCCTCCTCTTCACTGCCATGATGGCCCTCTGAGCTTCGGGCAGCTCTGCTTGGGGCTCTGCCTTGATGTTCTGTACACACAAATGGAGAGCAAGTGCCTGGGAGCTGCCATCAGGCTCAGCTTCTTCCTCAGTTTCAGCCTCAAAATCACACTCATTCAGTCACTTCTTTCTGCTTCCCTACCCACCTCTGCTTCCACTGTAACCTCCTGTCCCGCTGCTGATCTCTGCAGAGGCTCTTTGCTTTCAGGGCCTCTGGCACTCGTGGCCTGCTCAGTCCCAAGAGCTGCGTTTTATGCCCCTCTTCCTGCCCTTCACTCTGTCACCTGCTGAGTCAGGCTTACCTGGCCATTCTCCAGTGGCTCTTCCACCTGCTGCCCCAGCTGCTCTTCCTGCTCTTGTGCTGGGAACAGCTCTCCCTCAGTCTGGCACGGCCTCCCTGATAAAACAATCTGCTCCTGCTCTTTCTCTGGAAGGACCTGCAGAGAAAGCAAGAGAAGATGGGCTTCAACTTCTCATACAACATTTGTGGGCCAAGACTCAAAGACTGATGGGCTCCCACGTTCCCAAAGCTCTGTGCTGCTGCTCTCCTGCCTTGTTCTCTGCCCGTGGGGAAGCACAGATTCCAAAGTGACCCTGGCAGTGCAGTCAGGGCCCATCTGGCACTGAATCTCCAACAGACTCTTGGGCAGCTGACAGGAAATGTGGGGCATTTCTCAAGGGCCTCCCTCTCCCTCTGCTGTGTCCTGCTTGTCTCTCCATAGTGACTGACAGCCAGCCCTGCCCCACAGCTCCATCCTGGCTCTGCAGGGGCTTCCTGGGTGAGCTCACCCCTTGGGAGAGACACTGCTGGAGTTCATGTTCTTTTCAGGCCTGCACTGCCACTCCTGCCCTTCTGATATCTACACTCTTGTTAGAAATCCTGCTCATTCAGGAGACAAGGATGTGTGCAATTTGATCCTCTGCTGCAGGTCAGAGAGCCTCTATGGCCACCTCAGGATATGGAAGAGGACCAAGGTGTTTCTCCTCCCTCTTTTGTCAGCTGAGAATTCTGAGCGGCAGTGACAGAGATCCTCAAAAGGCCCCACCAACAAATTAATTGACACACCCCTAGGGATGCCAATGAAGGAAGCCATGTGTCATGTAATGCATGTATGACCAAAGTCACCAAAAACCACCTAAACCATGGAATTGTTCCACCTCACTAGGACAGGCAGAAATTTATAGGTTAAACAGGGAGTGTCAGGACAGAAGAGGCAGGAGGAGGAAAACAGCTCTGAGGGGAAAAAAACAACGATCTCTAAAGGGGGAAACATCTCTGCCTGCTGAGGATCAGTCAACAGAACATGTCTCTTCTCTTCTCCTGAATGGGATGCCTTTAGGTGAGATTTGCACCCCCAATGGCTTTGGACCAGAGCTGGGAAGAATCAATTATGTAAAAGTTACATGGATAGATAGATGGATAGATAGACAGACAGCTAGATCTCACTATTATAAACTCTCTTCCTGTACTTTTTGTCACTACACACATCAACCCTTAGTAGCCAGTCCCCCGATCAGCAGCAATGCTGAACTCGCTCTCCTGTTGCTCCAATAAACCGAACTCCTGGGGAATCTGGAGCGTGTCGGTCCTTATGGAATGTGATCAGAGCCAGAGCACTGCACTGGGAACTGCAGTCTTTGTGCATCTGTGCTCAGACAAGTTCTTCTCTTGGACACAACCACAGTGACGGTGCTGAAATGGCTGGAATCAGAAATGAATCCCAGCCCCTCCCAGCCTCTCTGATCTCTGGAGGACCAGCTGCAATGCAAGGGCATTGATTTCCTGCTCAGTTCCCAAACACAACACATACTGATCCCTCGGGCTTCCAAAAAGACATGAACACTGTGAACCTGAAAAAGATGTGCAAGCCCTGCTGTCTGGCCTGGTACCAGAACAGCTCCTTCTGCACCAACATCCCTGCCCCAAACTACATGTTCTCATGCAAAAATACTGCATCTTCCCGAACTTCCACCTTGCAAACTAAAAGTCTATCACAATCTCCACCAGTGCTGGAAAAGGACAGGAAATCTGGAGCAAAAAGCATCTTTGGTTGCTGGAGAAAGAGAAAAGAAACAGGTTTTCTCCTCTTTGCAGACCAACAATGCAACAGAGATAAGGTGAAAATGTCACCTCCTCCAGTGTCAAAAGTACTTGGATGCAGCGAGGGGATGTTTGGCAGGGAAAAAGCCCTTGTGGTGAGCAAGGTCATGTAGGGATTTATGGAAGTCTGCCTGCTGGTCCCTCATCAGCCTGCCTTTCTCCAGGATAAAGCTCCCTTGGCACCTCCTCACTGCATTTGTCCTCCACAGCCTTCCCCAGTGCCTTTCTCCTTCTCTGGACACGCTCCAGCCCCTCAATGACTTTCTGATCAGAGGGGCCCAGAACTGGACACAGCACTGGCGCTGTGGCCACAGCAGTGCCCAGCACAGGGGGACGGTCACTGCCCTGCTCCTGCTGCCCCACTATTGCTGACACAGGCCAGCAGGCCCTTGGCCTTCTTGGCCACCTGAGCCAACCCAGCCTGGCTCAGCTTCAGCTGCTGTTGAGCGGCACCCCTGGGTGCTTTGGTCCCAGGCAGCTGCCCAGGCACCCAGTTGCACATTTGACTTAAAATACTGCAGCTATCATTTCCAGATGCTTTTCCTGCTCTTAGCAACACAGGACAGCACTCAAGGACTTGCAGCTTTGCCCCCACACTAGGCTCCAATGCAGTTTCCAAAGCTGCACACTTCACCACAAAACGTATCAACAGAAACTTGCCCCTTGTGGATTTTGCCTCAGAAGAAGGGTTCAGAACTATGCAGTTTGTTTCTTTGGCCACACAGGACAAGAATGGCCGGCCACAGCTTCATGGACAACACAATCATCTCCTTGCAGCTTATCAAAAGCCAAAAGACAGGTGGCCTAAAAGAGTCTGCAGAAGTGAAGAATTACTCAAGAAAACTGCAGAACAGTTCTCCAGGTCATCCAGAGGTTTCCAAAAAGGGACAGCAAACAAACCAAGCCCTGTGAGCCCCAGAAATGCCGTGTGAGCCCTTGGCCATGGCCTGGCAGAAGCCAAGAGACAGAGCTTCCCTGGGCCAAGCAGCCAGCTGCTCACCCACAGGCAGCAGCGCTTTGGGGCCTCAGCACGACGGCTCAAAGCCCAATTTCCAGCTGCCACGGGATGGGGGAATGGCTGGGTGCTGGCAGGACTCCAGCACTCAGCATCCTCAGCCACCAACAGCAAGTGCTGGCTGCTCAGAAACTTGCAGCTCTGCCTTGCACTAAAGACAGCAGCACCCAGCACTGGCACTTACTGTCTGGGGATGGTCAGGCTGGGCTGTGACCACAGCTGGAGGCTCGTGCTCCTTTTGCTCATTTTGCTCCTCTTTGGCCTCTTCTCCAGGAGCAGAGGGAGCCACAGGAGAGTCTGCTCTTGGTTCTGGGCTCTGTGGACAGATGGTGGAGTTAGGGACAGGCAGCTACCTATCATTTACAACATTATTTCTATTCAGCTCTATTTCTACAACCAGCTCTACCAAGCACAAATCATCAGCTTTGATAGCAATGGGATTCTAAGTCACTCCAAGTAAATTAAAATGGGTTAATTCAACCAGGCTGCAAATAGCTCTGAATTAGAGAGTTCACCCTGGCTACTATCAGCAAGCAACGTTCTCTCTGAAAATCTGAGCTTTGAGTTCTTTTAAAGCTCTGTAATGGAAAATTAGGAAATAGCCAACAATGCCTTTGCTATTGCTGTTGTAAACATGGAAATGGATCTTCTTTCAGCCCACCCAGCTGGCCCTCTGCGCTCCACTGCCACAGGCCAAGCTCACAGTTCCCTGCACAATTCTGAAACACCAGGAACATCAAATGTTCCTTTCTGACTCACCTCAGGATCGGCACCTCTGAACACACGGCTCAGATGACCTGCAGTGGGCAAGGAAAATGAACCAAATTATTTGAGAAAACTGGAGAGAACCGTGGCCTATTTAGAACAGCATCTGAGAAGATCTCCCAGTCTACATTTTCAAAGGTGTCCTGCTTGACTGTTGTGGTTTAAAGCAGCAACTAAAAAATCACTAGAAAACGTACTTATTTCTTGCTGTGAGATATGGATTAGAACAAGAGCAAAACAGGCTTCAAACTTAAATGGAATAAAGAAAGTTTATTAATAAAAACCACAAGAATAAGAAACCAGAATAAAATTTCCAGAACAATCCTTTTCTCCCCCACTACTCAACCATTCCTTTGTTTACATGACAACATAGAGACAAAAAACTTTGGAACTTTGGTGTTTACAACAGTCCCAATTCCTGCTAGAGTCTTTTCGTCAGTCTTTGTAGAGAAACAGAAGTCTTCTTCTGCTATCTATGGAGTTTTTCACAAGAAAACTATTTTTCTTCATAGCTTTCTATTTCTCTGATGCCAGCTGCCCGGAAATCTGCCATCAGTTGTCTCCTCCCATTTCACATCACTCTGAGGTGTGTTATGGGTCATGAGTCTAGGGATGTCATCTTTATGAATGAGTTATTCAAAGGCAAAAGTTCTCTTTATCTGTTTTTGTGAGCCCCCCTGGAAACAGAAGTTTTCTCTTTTTGCTTCTTAAAAGCCAAAAATCTTCAACTATTACTTCTCCCCCTCTGTTCCAGCATCTCACAGTGTCACAACTACTTCATCATTTGCTCAAAATCCACACTTTGAAACACTTCATTTCTCCCAATATACTCTGTCATGAATTAAAGGAGTTTTTTTCAGAACACTACTGTCCATCTCCATAGCTTTAACAGAAAAATATTTCAGCTTATTAAAGCATCTCCTTATTTCTCTTCCCCCTCTAAATTTAATTGTTTTCTTCACTCTCTTTGATGGCTTGATGGTTGATCACTCCCTCTCTCTCTCTCTCTGGAAACAAAGGATTAATCTGCAAGTCTCATCCAGGTAGTAAAAGAGTTAAAATCTTGCTAAAGCTGCAGATGTTGATGGTGTCAGGTTTCAGTTCAGTGGCAGAAACTGCAAACCAAGTCAGGCCGGCCGGCTCCCTTTCTCCCCCCACCCCGCCCTCTGCGGCCTTGTCCGGCCTGGAGCGGGGGAGGAGGCCGAGACAGAGCCCTGTGACCTCGTCAGGAGCCAGAAACCAAAGAGAGCAAGAAATTCCCGGCCTTACATCTTAAGGTGGAGTTCACAGGTTGATCTCACTTCTCAATAGTTCAAACCGCTGCCAATTCTCACACATGGCCAGTAATTAGTCAGGAGAAAAAACTCCCATCAGCCTCCAGCAGTTTCAACTTCCCGAGCTCTCAGAGCTGTCTTAAAAGTAAAGTCACCCCAAGACACTGAGCCAGCAAAGTGAGGAAATGACAGACTCTGCTGCCACAGGCTCTCCCGTGGAGGGAACAGAACCCCTGCAAATGCTGCCCGCAGCCCCCTGGCTACAGACACCCCGTGTTTTGCTGAAGGTGTTGACAGGAGCTTTACCAAACCAGTGGCATCCTCATGGTCTTTCTGTTTCAATAGCAACCCGGTCACTAAGAAAGAGCAGGGAGACCTACAAAAGCCAGCTCAGGTTCCAGCCAGGGAAAACCTCTACTTACGTGCCAGGTTGGTCAGGTAATAGCCGGAATAGCCAATGCCATAAAGGGTGCAAACGGCAGCAGCGAGCTGCTCAATCATTGTAGCACTGCTGTGCCAGTTTGCAGACTGTGCTCAACTCAAGAACAAACAAGGCTCCTGTCAGTGTGCAGCTGCCCACTGACAAACGCCTCAAGCAGGAGGATGCTCCTGCACTGAGCAAGCCCAAGAGCTGCTCTGACACTGAGGCCTTCCATGCACCAAGGCAACCTTGGGATGTCACCACAACAATGTGGCATCCATGCCCTGACATCACAAAGCCAGTGCTCTGCGGTGCTCTGGGAATTTATGCAGAGCAACCTGAGCTTCCCTACAGCAAACACAAAATTGCCTGGGAGGATCTCCTCTGTCACAAAGTGTCACAAATGCTTTGGTGGGCTGTGGGAAATGGAAAGACAGAAACTTCCACAGATACTGAAGGGTTTGATTTACAGCCTTGGAAGGAGCTTGGGTTCATGCAATGCTAAAAGTTCACAGACACTGAGTCAAGAATTCATAAGCTTATGTTCCTATAGCTGCAAGTAAGAATATGCCATAAGTAAATAAGAAACTGCATTGAGTGAGATGGTGGAGAGCTTTCAACTGTAATTGTGTGATTTTATAGAGTAAGCTATGAATCTAAGTATTATCATAAGAAGCACATATGTGTACGTGAGCTAGCAGTGTATTGGGTGAAAAGCAGACACAGTGCAGCAGAACTTGGCAAAGGTGAAAGGTGATTAAGTAATAATAAACCTCTTCAATGTAGTGCTTTAGCCAAAAAACTCAAATTAGCCAATCTCAGCCACTGCACCAGGCTGAAGCTGAGGATCCCCAGCCAAGCTCAGAGGGAGGAGAACACAGCATTTGTGGGATCCTTTCCAGTCTGACTTGCTTTAGCTGCACCCTGGGGGAGGAGAGAGCAGGAGAAGGGTTGGCTGAGTCCTCTCCCCTCTGCCTTGCCCTTCTCTGCTGGATCCTCAGTTCATCCCACACCCACCCCAAGACTCCATCCCCATCCTACTGGTGCTGACGGGATTAAAGGAGATAAAGAGGAAAAAACCAAAAACGTGGAGAACAGAGAAAAAGAGAAGTTTAAATGCAGCTTGAATATGAAAGAAATGCATATGTTAGTGACTGCTGAGTGTTGAAAGGGAGCTGAAGGGGAAGCACCCCAGAGCACTCAGCCTTCCTTGTTCCCATCCCCGGGGATCCTTGTCCCTCCCAATGGCTCCCGTGGTTCTCCCAGTCTATCCCAGCTCTTCCCAGTCCATCCCAGTCTCACCAAGTGCCTCCTCTTGTCCATCTCTCCCCTCCGTGGATCTGCCGCCTTTCAGCCAATCAGAGCGCGTCTCTCTGATGACTCATCAGTTGCCGGGCAGATCCACAGAGCCGAGAGCCCCGCGCTGGACTCGGCCTCCCAGTGCCGCGCACTTCATTCCCAGTCCCTCCCAGTGCCACCACAGTCCCTCCCAGTGCCACCACAGTCCCGCCCAGTGCCACCACAGTCCCGCCCAGTGCCACCACAGTCCCGCCCAGTGCCACCACGGTCCGGCCCAGAGGCCCCAGAGTCCCTCCCACTCCTTTTAGCCCACTCCCAGTCCATTTCGAATTAATTCCTCCTTCCACTCCCAGCCATCTACGCCCTCATCCAGTGTCCCAGTATCCACTCTCATCTATTTCAGCGCCACCCCAGTCCCTGCTATCCGGTTCCCGGTCACACCCGACGCCACACCACTCCTCTCCCATCTCTCCCAGTTTCCTCCCAAGCTCATCCCCATCTGTCCCCGCTGATCCCAGTGCTCCCAGCGTGTCCATCTCGCTGGTGCCCTCGAGCTCCCAGCCCGGCCCCGGCCGCCTGCTCTGCTCCCTGATGGATTTCTCCCCTGCCCACATCCAGCTGAGCTGCTCCCAGGGCCAGCAGCAGCTCTCGGGCCACGTGCTGGCCACTGCCGTGCTCCCCAGCGGGGACTGGAGCCAGCAGCTCCTGGTGCTGCTGGAAACCGCCCCCGGCAATGCGGGCTCAGCTCCAGCGGCCAGGTGGAGCACGTCAGCCTGGAGCACCCCCTGAGCCGGCACTGGGGCACGGCCCGGCCCCCACAGCGCCGGGGGCAGCGGGGGAGGCACTGGGGGGGGCCAGAGGGGGATTGGGGTGTGCTGGGAGGAACTGGGAGGGAGTTTGAGATAGACTGGTTTAAACTGGGGAAGCACTGAGGTGCTTAGGATGGCTGGGAAGGGGTTTGAAGGATGTTGGGGAGGGTGGGATGAGGTTCTGGGGGTCCTGGTGGACCCTGGGAGGGAGTTTGGGGGTGCTGGGTGTCACTGGGAGGGATTTGAGTGAGCCTGGAGGAGCTGGAAGGAGATTGGGCATTGGAAAGCAGGGATTGGGATGAGGTTGGTTGTGCTGGGAAGAGACTGGGAAGAGCCTTGATGAGTCCTGGTGGGGCTGGGAAGGGACTGGGAGAGGGTTTGGGGGTCCTGGGACAGTGGGGGGAAATTGGGAGGGGGCTGTGGGATCCTGAGAGGAACAGGAGGGGCTCTGGTGGGTCCTGGGGAAGCTGGGAGGAGACTGGCAGTGATTTACCAAAACAGTGATATTGATCCAGTATCAATATCAATCTGTTAATGGACAAAAAAACCTCTCCAACAGTTTAAAGTTACAAAGTGGATGTTTAATCACAGCACTGGGCGAGTGCAGGAGTCATCCCCTTAATACGCACTGCAAGTTGACAAAAGATTCCAGTGTCTATTTATTTACAAAAGTCTTGAATTTCCAAAATACTAATACATATTAATATTAATAGATATGCATAATGCTAAACACTTCCCATTCCCCACTTTGGATTAAAATGCACAGTAATCAGTTTAAAATGTCACTATGGCTGCATGGTGGGCTCCCTAATTTGAGGAGGGGGTCATTTTGGCATGTAGGGGTCATCAAGAGATGAAGGAAAACCGCTCTTCCTCACTCTCACCTCTCTACCTTTACAATGGTTGACACTACAAATGACATTTGGTACAATTCCAATTTCCTTCCTTGAGACTTCTAAATGGGTTTCCAGATGTAAGGTCTGTGATCTTCCTGAACCCGTTTATCAGTTTCTCTTTTCTCATTATAAGCACATCTAAACAAACATACAATGAAAAGCAATTTTTTACCTAAGTCTGAGATTCATTATCTCAAATCCTGCTTCTCACTTAATCATTAACTCTAACTAATTCCAGCAAGGCCTATCTCTAGCTAACGTCTCCAGTTTTTCTAAAATACCTCATTTTTTAAAATTAGTGACTGCGAAGGAGGTTTCAGAGGGTCCTGGGTGGGCTGGGAGGGACTGGGAGAGTGCTTGGAGGGGCTTGGGGTGTCTGTGAGAGGTTTTGGGGGTCCTGACCCCTGCAGACCCTCCTGGGATGCCATCAAACGCTGCCCACAGCAAGAGGCTGACGGGGATTGGAGTTTCCATATTGGGCTTCGTTTTCCTGGCAGTGGGGTGACGCGGAGCCGGATTTTTCCCCAGCCAGCCCCCGGCACCCAGCCAAGAGTGGGCTGCTCCTGGAAAGCAGGGCAGCTTAGGGCTTATGCTCTATGGCAGTGGCTGCCCAGCATCGAGGGCAGGAGCAAGGACAAGGGAGAGGTCTTCCATGTGGTTTCCAAGAGGAATTTATTCTCTTGAAGGTTCCAGGGAAGAAAGACAAAAGATAACAGGGGTACAGCAACTTATGTGTGGGGGAGGAGCAAGGGGAGTGTACAAATAATAAACCAATAGGGAAGACTTAGGGGAGGAGCACAAGGCGGGGTTACATAATACATAAACCAATGGAGAACACAAGGAGAGGAGAGTGGGGCACATGGGCTAATGGGGCTCTGAGGAATAGGGGAATTCCAAAGGGGGCGGTCCAGGCAGGTGTTGACATAGGGGAGGATTGACAACTTCATGGGAGGGGGAACAGGGAACATTCGGTAACAAGGGGCAGGTATCAGGGTGGCTTGGCAGCTGGGGTAGGAGGACATGATTGGGACCAAAGTATTAACATGTTTGGGGGGGGTACAACTTAACAATAAAGAATGTAATTGAATCAAATATAATAAACAACAATGCACTGCAACACTGGGGCTCGGCTACTGCCTGTGCAGGAAGGTGACTTGGGGGGCCCGGGGGTGGTGTCCTCCCCCCCATAGAGCGTGTGTGCTCCCTTCGGGCTCCCCATGTCCAGTGTCACCCCCTTTTCTCTGCCCACACAGCTCCTGAGGCAAAAGGTTCTCAAGGATTTAAAGTCAACACTTCCCACTGTCGGTCTGTATCCTGTTGGATTTTCATTCCCCTGATTTCATCCAGGTGCCCACAGGGAGCCAGGAAGATGTGGAGCCTCCCAGCCAGGTGTCTTCCCAACACGGATCACCAGGAGCACGGATCACCAGGGCTCTGCCCAACGGGGGTCACTGGGGATCATCCAACGCCGATCCTCCCATGGGGGATGGAGCTGGAGCAGCGCACGAAGCTCTTCCCGCACTCGGGGCACTCGCAGGGCTTCCCTTACTGGTGCCTCCGTTGGTGTTGGGTCAAGGCTGAGCTCTGTGAGAAGCTCTTCCCACACTGGGGACACTCGTAGGGCCTCTCCCCACTGTGGATGCGCCGGTGGACGGTGAGGTGGGAGTTGCGGTTGAAGCCCTTCCCGCAGTCGGGGCAGCGGAAGGGCCTCTCCTCTGTGTGAATCCGCTCATGTACGAGGACATGGGAGCTGCGCTGAAACCTCTGCCCACACTGGGGACACTCGTAGGGCCTCTCCCCAGTGTGGATGAGCTGGTGTGCTCTCAGGGTGGAGCTCCGCCTGAAGCTCTTCCCACATTCCAAGCAGGTGTAGGGCCGTTCCCCTGTGTGGATCACCTGGTGTCTCATCAGTTCAGAGATATCTCTGAAGCTCTTCCCACATTTCCCACACTCATAGGGCTTTACCCCAGTGTGGATCCTCTGGTGTTTGCACAGACTGGAGCTGTGGCTGAAGCTCTTCCCACACTCCCCACACGCGTAGGGCTTTTCCCTAGTGTGGGTCACCTGGTGCCGGAGCAGCTCAGAGCTGTACCTGAAACCCTTCCCACATTCCAAGCACTTGTGGGGCTTCTTCCCCAGCTCTGAGCTCCGGTTGGATCTCTGGCCGTGTTCCTGGCACTGGGGGGATCTTTCCTCTTCGCAGCTCCCTGGACTGGGTTTGCAGCCCCTCCTTGTGCGGGATCTCTGGGGCTTTTCCTCTTCGTCTTCCATCTGGACACAGTTTGGGAATGAAAATTCCTGGTTAGGTGGAAAAGGAGAGGAGAGAGCCTTGGACTGAGGGTTCCTCCTTGCCCAAGTTCATCTCAGATATTCATTGGGCATCTTGTGTCTGTAACAAAGCAAAGGACCAAGATTCAGCCCAGACATCAAAACAATGATGAAAAACTACCCAAACACCAAATCCAGGCAAAACCCCCTCCAGAACAGAAAGATTCAGCCCCTGCAAAAAAACAAAGCACCAATATTTAGCTCAATGAAGTTCAGAAACACCAAGATTCAGCCCCATCAAAATCGTGGATCTCCTCCCCAGTCACCTCCAGGGCAACACTCCTGGGACTGCACATACAGGGAGGGAGGAACCTTGTCCTGCTTCCTCTTCCTGCTCCTCCTCCTCCTCCTGTAGCCCTACTCTTCCTCACACTCCTCTTCCTCCTACTATTTCTCCTTCTCCTGCACAGTCCCACCTTGTCCTCCCACGTGCATCCTTTGAGAATTTTGGTCTTCAGCCCTTCTTCTCCTTCCCTTCTCCTCCTGCCCCCAGGCCCAGCACCCACTGCCGCCTCCCTCTTCCCCCCCAGTCCCACAGCATCCCACCGCAGGGGCACGGATGGAGCTGGGCCAGCTCGGCCTGGGGCAGCGCTGGGCTCTCGGCCGCTTCCGCCCGCACTCGCTCCCCACTGCAGCCGCTCCCGCCACCACAGCGCGGGGGGGCCCGGCCTTGGCGCTCCCCCCTCCCACCTCCCCAAATTCCCCTCAAGGGGGGCGCCAAGGCCCGGGGGGGAGGGGCGCAGCTGGGCTCCAGCTGGGGAACGCTGGCAGCTGCGGCTCTGCCTGGACACTGATGAGTCATCAGCGCCGCGCGCTCTGATTGCCTCAGCCCTGCCTGAGCCCTGCGCCTGCACCAAGGGGGGACACCCTGCTCCAGGGGGGATGGCCCCAAAACGGGGGAACCCCAGCAAAGGAACAACAACAAAGGCTCTTTACAAACTGATCCTCTGAACCTCACTGGACATAGGGCCAGGGACGTGGACATAAGGAAGTGACAGGAGAACCCATCAGCTGCAGAAAATGTTATTAATTGATGACAGACACTGCTGCTCAGCCAAGGTCCTGCTAAATTCATCAACTTCCAGAAGAACAACAAAGACTTAACACAGCCATCAATATCGTTAGCTATACAAAAGTGGGGTGCATATTAAGGGGGTATGTAGGAGGTGCATTGGGAAGTCTGTACCTCTCCAGGACTTCAGCCAATGGGGAAAGGGAGAGGGAGATGTGGCCAAGAAAATTAGGATGAAAAGGAGGCTGTGTCTGCCAACAATTGGAGAAATCTCATTAGAAATGTCCCATGGCCTCAGCCTTTTTTATGAATGAAATTACATTTACAGGACTCCTCTGTCTTCCTTGTGGACAGAAACCTCTGGGGATGTCAATTTTTCCACACACCTTGGGGCTCCTCCGCAATTCCTTCCACCGTCCGGGCCGGCGGGCACTGAGTGCAGCTGAAGGTGCCTCACCCAGTTTGGGGGATCGGCTCCCTCGGCTGGCGGCGGCACCAGGGATTGATTGGGTACCCGAGAGTGAGCAGGAGACAGACAAGGGACAGATCACGGGGGCTCTCAAGAGTCGGCAGGGAGAGAGCCCTGAAAATCTCAGCAGTGACTACAGTGGGATCTTCGGGGAGTAAACATGGCAGGGCACCCAGGGAGGGGACAAAAGGGAAAGCCACAATGGGGTCCCAGCAAAAGAGATGAGGATCCCAAAATATCTCTGAAGGGTCCCTTGAGAGCATGTGGAGGTCGTTTGCACATTCTCCCAGAGGGAATTAAGGACATGGACACCCAGGGCAGCAAGAAGGGAAGTCCAGAAGGGATTTAGACAACAGGGGATGGATGGTGTTGGTGTGCTGGGAAGGGATTGGCTGAAGGGGAGTGTGCAGGAATGTGCTTAAGGCAAGAAGCAGGAGGAGGAATCTATGAGGTAAGAAAAAAGACGATGGAAAAGAGGAGGAATAAAAAAATACTGTGGACTGGGATGTTTTTCAGAAGGGTCTTATCCTCAGAATTTGCCAGCAGACTCAGATCCTTTGTATCCCAGTTTTCCAGGACAGGAAAACAAGGAGGTCAGGATTTCAGGGGGTTTCTCTGAGCTGGGAGCGGCAGGAGCGGGCGCAGAGCTGCGGCACCGGGAGCACGGGCTGGGGGCCTGTGGGGAGCTGTGGGGCCGGGCCGGGGCTGTGGGGCAGCCGGGGCTCAGCGCCGGGCGCTGCCTGACCCCAGCACCCCCCGGGCAGGGCCGGCAGTGGCCCCCGGCCCCCAGGAGGCTGCGGGACGCCCCGGCCGCTGCCCGGCCCCGTGGAGCTGCCGGCCCTGCCCGCCGGGGGGGCCGCCTTTGGACACTGCGGCAGGACAGGGACCGGCTCTGGGATACGGGCTGGGGAGGGGAGCCTCAGCACAGCCAGCACCAGGAAGGAACAGCTCACAAATGGGGATTAGACCTGCAAGGATCCAGATGATCTTGAAAGCATTTTGTGCTGGGTCCCTGGAGAAAGGAAGGATTTTGCAGAAAGCTCAGCAGCTGCCACACGATGAGCACCCACAGGCACTGAGGGGGGCTGCAGCAGGGCCACAAGAAGCCCCTGCAGCACTTGCTCCCAAAGGCTCAGCAGCTGAATGCAGCAAGGGATGAGCAAAAGGCCAAGCTGAAGGCAAAGGCCATGGCACACTTCCTACAGCCCCTGAGGGATCAAGCCCAGGGCCCAAGGGGGCCCCAGCACCCAGGGGACACCCTCGGCCACAAGCACCTGGCACAGGCATTGCCCTCCTGACCAGGGGACAGCCCACCCAAACAGCCCCTGGCAAGGAATCAGCCTTCCAGCTGCAGGGCACAAGGACACTGCAAGCACAGACAGGAGCACCCTCAGCACCAGCAAGTCCAGCCCTTGATGGACACGGATTCTTAGCGCTCTCACAGCTCCCATTCCACCAGGGACCCACCACACTGCAGCCCTTGGGAACATCCAGGGTGGCTCTGGATCCAGAGGAGACCTTTCCTGATGGACACAGGGGCCTCTCCATCCACTCGGAATCTTACACCCAAAGGTGTTAGGGAATATTTAAATAATTAAGGGACTAAGTGGGAAAGATGAGTGGAAGTGTTTTATTCAGCCACTATTAACCAATGTGGGGGATGGGTGTGAAATGCAGGAATTTTTATTTGCTCACAATTGTGATTGTAATTTACTGGGAAGGGATTTGATGGCTACACTGGGAATGCAAATTAATGTTGCAAAAGGTGATACAGAGGCTGGTTCTGTTGTACCTCTGGGTCAAATGTCTGGCAAAGCCTAGGCTCAAGTGAACCCACAAGTGTGGGCAGCCCCAGGGAAATTGGCAAAATTAGATATGGAGCCTCTCCAAATTTCCCTCAAGCAACCAGGACAAGAGGTGTCGAAAAGCAATCCCCTGTTCCAAGGGAGGGAAGGAAGGGCTCACAGCCTGTCTGTGAGCCCTGCTCAAGGCACGGCTTGGGGAGCCAGGGATGGCTCCCTAGAATGCTCCTATCCTGCCAAACAAGAAATCCAATGGAATCCACACAATGCTGCAGGACCCAAGAAGAAGAAATGAGATGATGAAACTGAGGCACCCCACACTCTCAGATCCTTACACCATCCTGAACCAGGTGCCCTCCTCACACTGCTGCCATTCAGAACTTGATGCAAAAGATGCTTTCTGGGGATCTGCCCACTTCCAGAGGATGCAAACACAATTCTGCCTTGGGCTGGCAACAAGAGGTAGAAGGGAAAATGCTCAAGACATGGACGGTCCTTCTGCAGGGATGCACGGAAGCACCAGCCTGACTGGGGCAAGCCTTGCAGGAAATATCAAAGGAATTGACCTCAGCCCAGGGACTGGCTTAATGCAGGATGTGGATGACTTGATCCAGTCAGAAAAACAAGGAGAAGAGGTAGAGGAAGCCTCTGTGAAATGGTTTCATTTTCAGGAAAAAAAACAGCTTTGAGTGTCTGAAAAAAAAAGAAAGAGCAAATGGTAGAGAAAATGTTTAAATATTTGAGACCTATTTTGACTGAAGGCTTGTGGTGTATTGATTCAGAGAGGGTCCAGGGAATCTCAGAAATAATGTTACCCAGGACTAAAATGGAGCTGCAGCAATTCTTAGGATTAATAGGGAATTGTAGGAGCTGGATCGAGGATTCTCTTTTCCACCCAGAATATTGCATGAATTTTTTAGCCCCAGATAGCCTCAATGTTTTGAGGTGGAAATAAGAAAGAGAACAAAACTTAACAAAATGAAAAAAATAAAATGATTGATGCCCCAGCCATGGCTCTTCCAGACTCAGAAATCTGAATTGGAAGGGAATATTAAACAGGCCACCCCTGAGCCTGCACTGAAGGCAACGCAGCAGCAGCCAGGGCTCCCCAGCGGGGGAAGCCCCTGGGCCTGCCCACAGATCCTCTGCTCAAATCCTCGGCCTGGCCACCCTCCTTTGCCATCTCCAGCCACTGCGGGACAATCCTTGCTCTCACTCTTGCAGCTTCAGCCCTTTCTGTGCCTGCCCTCGCCACAGCTGCTGGGGAAGGCACCGGGACAATTCCACTCTGCCTCTCAATTCCACTCACACTCTGCCCTGCCTGGGATTAGCTGCTGCCAAAATAGACCAACTTTAAAATGGCTTCAAATCTTATTTCTCTAAAGGGACATGGTTTGCATTTGCCTTGGGGAAAGGAAATTTAAAGTTGTCTTTTAAGGGATGTTCCACCACTCAGCAGAGATGTGTTTAACATCTCAACAGACTGGGAATAGCCCAAAATATTCCCACCAAGGTAACGACCATCAACAAAACATCAACACCCAGCAGCAAACATCAACCAACATCCACCCCAGACACTGCCCCAGGCACAGCTGGAGACACCTGCTCTGGAAAAGGCTGAGCAGGAAATCTAGGAGTGCCCACCTAATTCACATCACAGGCACAGAAATCCGGGTGCAACAGGAAACCAAATCCTAACAACTCCACACCTTCAAACCAATGAACATTAAACCAATGGATTTCTAGGGGGTCAGACTGTATAAATTTAGGAAAAATCTAGTCAAACTCATGTGTCATGGAATCATTTTCTCTGCACACCCAGCCTAAGTGTGCATGAAATTATTCCTGTTGCACATCCTGACCAGAATCAAGTAACACCTTGTAATAAATTAATCTGTAAATAAAAATTCGTAAAAGTATTAATAAGATATATATGTGTTAAAATAATATAAAATCCAAAAATGTACAAAAACCCTTTCTCCAAGTCTGGCCGGGAGTTTCCTCCAAAAGGCAACGGATTGCAGCCAACACCCAGATAACGAACATTAGCTCAGAAAATAGACAGGACCAGGGCCATCAGGAATACAAAAGAACTAGCTCGGAGGAGACACCCATCTCCGGACCTGACCAACGTCCCTGCAGATCTCTGTTGGGAAACAATCAAGGTCGACAAAAGACAAGCCTCGGAAAACGTAGTCGTCGCTAGACCTGAACGCCCCACCTGTCAGACCAGTGTTGGAGATGCAATCAAAGGAAACAAAAGGAAAGACTCTGCCGAGATACCCATCGGCACCAATCCCGGATCACACCACTTCTGCCTTGATAACCCAAATTGAAATACATACAGAGTCTCTTTACATATGAGGAGACTCTGTCCGGACACTGGTTAGGTCTATTTTTCCATGCCAGGAAATCCATTCACCGGACAATCAAGGACACTTGGTGAATGGAGCCTGCTTGGAATTTTAGCCTGAGGACTTAAAATCTCTATAAAACCCCGAGACTGAGAACACTCAGACGTGGATTTGGGAACCCTGCACCTCCGGTGTAGACCCTGTCCACCCAGCGCTGCGCTGACCATTTTTATTGTGGTTTTTTTCTCGTTGTTTGTTCTTTGTTGTTTATTAATAAATTTCTCTTTTTGATTTTATCCCAAAATTGCCTTTGCATTTATAACAACCTTATTTCTCTAAAGACACTGTTAAAGAGGTTTTGCTTTTCACAGTTTCAGTGAAAGGATTACACTGTTAGAATAATTTTTCATAATAATTTTACTTCTATATTGTTCGTTCTGTTTGGGACAATGTTGTGAGAATCTCTTTTTAATTTTAGCAGAAGAAAAAGAAAACACTTGATTGCTTTGTAATTTTTCTTTTTATGTTTGTGTGTGGTTCGTAGTGATGGCAAAATGATGGTATGAGTTATCTTATGTTCACCTTTAAGCTGCATTTTGAAAAACTAGAAGAGCTTTAAAGGTGACCCTTTAACTCGTAAACCTTTAATAGAATATTTTTTGTCACAAAAAGAAAAGGACCAAAGGCACCAGCAGGGAATTGGGGATGAGAGGAATGATAGGTTTGTCTTTACAAACAAGCTGTGGGTCAGTTGATAAGGTGTACTATCAGTGAGAGACGACAGAAACAATGGGATGGATTCCAGCAGAAGATCAAAGGGACACTAACAGAACACTATGAATTCCATAAAAGTTAAGAAGGGATTATGCATGGGGGGGGGGGGAAAGGTATCACCGCCGGTATCAGGCGTTCCGGGAAGCCTGTACCTCTCAAGTACCTCAGCCTATGGGGAAAGAGAGAAGGGACAAGCGGCCGGGAATTAGGATAAAAAGGAGGCTGCGCCCTCCAAGAATTTGAGAGACCCCAGGGGAATGCCCCATGGCCTCTCCCTTTATTCGAATAAAGAAAAAGGACTCCTCTGTCTCCTTTTTGGACATAAACCTCTGGCGTTTGTGGATTTAATTTTCCTGACAATTTTGGGGGCTCGGTCCGGGATATTTCCACCGTCCGGGGCGGCAGGCAGTGAGCGGAGCTGAAGGCGCGCCTCACCCAGTTTCGGTGATCAGCTCCCCTTGGTGGCGGCCGGCACCGGGCGATCGATTGGGTTCCCGAGACTGTCCAGGAGACAGACGAGTGGCGGACCAGGGAGGTCCGTGAAGAGTCCACAGGGAAGGACCACTGAAAACCTCACCGGTGAGTAAAATGGGATCTTCGGGGAGCAAGCCTGGGAGGGCACCCATGGAGGGTAGCACAGGCTAAACAGGGCACCCATGGAGGGATGCAAGGGTACAGCCGGGAAGGGGTCCTGGCAAAAGGGATGACGATCCCACAATACCCCCGGAGAGTCCCTTGGGGAGAATGCTGAGATCTTGGGACAGATTATGCATTCACACAGAAGTAACTATAGAGATGATGGTGAAATATTGTTATTATGTATGGCCAGAGTATAAGTTGCCAAATGGACTTATATGGCCACCTTAGAAAACAGAATTCATTTGTGTTGAGTTCTGTGAAGGTGTCTAGAGGAGAGCTGGAAAAGATGGATTGAAAGAGAATGTGGATTAATGTGGTTTGTACGGGCAGCAGGAGATAGATGGATTGTGTTAGTGTGCTGGAACAGAATTGGTTAATGAAGAGTGTGGAGAGATGTGGTTGAAGCAGGAACCAGGAGTGGAGGAGCAGGACCAGGAGCACAGGCTGGGGGCCTGTGAGGCTGCTGGGACTCAGCACTGGGCAGTGCCTGACCCCACCGGCCCCGGGCAGGGGCAGCAGCAGCTGCCGGCCCTTTGAGGCTGCGGGACACCCCGGCCGCCTGTGGTGCTGCCGGCCGTGCCCACCGGGAACACTGGAGAGGGGAGGAGCTGTTTGGACAATGTGGCAGGACAGGAACTGGCTCGGGTATTCGGTGTGTGGTAAATAGAGTGAGCACAAGGAGGAAAGGCGAAGGTGATCGCCTTTTTCAGGCCAAAGAGGGAAAAACCGCAAGGTCCAAGGGGTCCCCCGGGACAGAGAGGACGGGATCGGGCACAAGGAAGTAGCAGAAGCTTTCTCTCCCCAGCAGGGGAGACCCAAGCCAAACAGCGGCTGGGAAAAAAATCAGTGTGCTGTCTTCAGGGCGTAAGACACTGAAAACGGCAATGTCTGTAAAAAAGCCAAAAACAGCTGGATTGTCGAGAAAGTCCAGAAGATAAGATAAATGGATTGTTAAGAGTGTCAAAGGCTCTCATTATATCCACCAACCTAGAGCCGTTGTCAACTTTTAAAGTGAGTCTGGATCGAGGAGAGGTGTGTGTCTTAGTAAAAACAAAGACCTCTCGATTCACCTTAATTTTTATCCCCGAGGGGGAAAATTGTCTAAAGAATTTTTTTGATCGTTCAAAAGAGTTGTGAGAATTGTACTTTCTTCTGTGTGCTCAGAAGTTTGAACACATCTTTCTCTGAAAGAATTGTAAAAATTGTAGTAAATTAATTTGAAGATTTAATTAATTTGTCTACATAAAGTTTTGTGCGGAATGGCTCCAGTTTGGAGGGGACCACACCCCTCTGCTTTTTGTATGTTTTGTTGTAAAAAGCCAGAATTAGCAAATTTCAATTATGAAGCCAATGCGGCAAGTCATACCTTGTGGGGAACACGCCCACCACTCTGTAGTTTGTTGTAGCCTTAAAGCAAATTCTGTAGCTACAACCTTGTGAAAATAGTGTCCTATGGAAGGCCTGGGTATTTGTCATGCACTTCCTCGGTGGAAGTTATGGGAAAACTTTAAAGGAAAGTATCTTGTTTCTTTCCTTAATAAAAGTTTTAAATGTTAAAGGTTATAAAATGTTATAAATATTAGAGTTTCCTTAATAGAAGTTAATTTGTTAGTCACCTCCATACACCTAGGATGAACTTGATGCAAAAAATTGAGATGGAGAGTGGTTAGTTACTAAAAAAAAAAATAGAGAAATGTAATGTAATTGGCTTGAAACAGTGGCATTACTTGCTACTGAACTAAATCATGTTTATACAAAGTCACCTGTTTGTGCAAACTTCACAAAAGAAAAATGTTAAGAGAGTTTGCTCCACCCTCCGAAGTTAAGTTGTTGCAGTATGTGCATGATTTGCTGTATCAAGAGAACAGGAAGAGAAGTAATGCAAAAGAAATTTTAGTTCAGGAGCATGAGGGAACACAAAGACCTGTTGACTATTTTTCAAAAATGTTAGACCCGGTGGCCATAGGCTGGCCCCATTGTTTGCAAAACTGTGCAGCCACAGCTCTGATGGTGGCTAGGGCTCGAAAGCTGACAAAGGGGGGGTTACCTGATTGTTAAAGTTTCACACCAGATTAAAGCTTTGTTAGCTGAGAGAGCCTCTAAGTAGATGACCAGCTCTCAGTTGTTGTAATATGAGTCTTGTTTATTAGAACAGGAAAATTTAGAATTTAAAAGCAGAGAAAGTTTTAACCCAGCCTCCTGTTTGAATGGCCCTGAGGAGGGGAGCCAAGGCAAATTCCATGATTGTATTCAAGTAATAGATCTACAAACTAGGGCAAGGAATGATTTGCGAGACATTCCATGGCCTGAAAGAGAAAACGTGTTTATTGATGAGTCTTCAAAAGTGATAGAAGGAAGACGCAGAGCTGTGTGCTCTTGTGAGTGGCTGTGAATTATACCGAGACAAGACAGTAAATGTTTTTACTGATTCTAAATATGTATATAAAGTGATACATGCATTTAAGAAACTGTGAGAAGAAAGAAGTTTATTAACCTGCAAAGGAAGGACGTTGGTTCGTGAGAGTTTAATCTCCTGCCTGTTAGAGGTGGTGAATTTGCCAAAAGAAGTAGCAATGATGCACATTAGAGGGCACCGGGCAGAGTGCTCGGGGGAGGCAAGGAGAAGCGGACTAGTTGATGGAGAGGCGGGGAGCTGCATTGTTGCTGGAAGTTTCTGAGATGTTTCCCTTGCTCCCGGTGGCTGCCCCCTTGCCAGAAAGGTTGTCTTTTTCACTGAAGGACCTTGAAATAGTTGTGGAGAGTAAGGCAGAGAGAAAAGGAGGTGGTTGGTTTGCAAAGGACAGTGAGCGATGGAGAGTTCTGACATCGCAGTTGTTAAAGCAGCTTCATGGGGGAGGTGCCGAGGCTCCCGAGGAATGGCAGAGACCTTCCTCAAGATGTATGTTGCTGTGGGTCTTTTTGTTCTGGCAAAACGAGCTGTTGATAGTTGTTTGATTTGTGCTAAGACAAATAACAAAGTTACAAAGAAACTGGCCAGGGTGGGGAGGCCTTGGGCTGTACGTCCCTTCCAAAGATGCCAAGTAAATTTTACTGAGATGCCCCGGGTGAAGAAATTTAAATATCTTTTGGTAATAATATGTCAATTAACAGGATGGCCAGAAGCCTTCCTTGCTGTTTCAGCAACCACAGGGTCAGTTATTAAAGTATTCTTGGAACAAATAATTCCAAGATATGGGATAGTAGAAGCAATAGACTCAGATAGAGGAACTCATTTTACTGGAAAAATTCTTAAAGGAGTAATGACTGCTTTAGGGATACAATGGAACCTCCACACTCCCTGGCATCCCCAAAGCTCAGGCCAAGTTGAAAAGATGAATGGAGAGATAAAAAAAAACATCTTCTGAAGCTAGTGATAGAAACCAAAATGCCATGGCTGCGGCTCTTACCACTGGCTTTAGCAAGAATAAGAGCCAGACCCAGGGAAGATATTCAACTATCTCCCTTTGAATTGATGTTTGGAATTCCTTATCCTTGTAATTCTCAGCCTGGGGCGGGAGTAGAGATAAGTGATGTATATCTAAAACAGTATGTGGCTCGGATACTGTCTCTTGTGAAATCTCTTCGACAGGAAGCTCAGCTGACACAGACCCTGCCTTTGGACTTTGCTGTGCATAATATCCAGCCAGGAGACTGGATCCTAGTTAAGGAGTGGAAAGAAGCACCCCTGGTGGCAAAGTGGCGTGGACCTTTCCAGGTGTTACTGACTACAGAAACAGCCGTCAAGACAGCTGAACACGGGTGGACACATCACACTCGAGTCAAGGTCTCTAAAGCTCCAGAGATTTGGACATCTCAGCTGGAGGAGAAGGATGGGAAGCCGCGACTGACACTACGCAGGAGTGAACTGGAGCAGTAGCTGGTGCGTCGACATCGGGGGAAGCCCTGAGTGCCTATCCACAGACTGACTGCTGAAATAGTCTGTATGGGCATCCCTGCTCTCAAATCTCCAGACACTAGGAGCCAATCCATGCTGTCATTGCTTTCTTTATGCTAAACTGTTTCTGTGCTTTCACTTGCCACAGGTGGTGTAGAAGACAACGTGAAATTGAAAATTAGAAATTAGATTGTAACACTATTAGAATGTTTCTCTTAATAATTTTACCTTTATATTTTCAGTTAAGTTGGAGTCTAAAGTGGGAAAATAATTTTTTTACTTTAGGAGAACAAGTAGCAAAAACCTTTAACCTTAAGAACTGTTGGGTCTGCGGGGGGCCGGGGGGATCTGAAAGCTGGCCATGGGTGGCCAGCCCAGTCGAGCCTAAATGGTGGGTTAGCACCCTGAGTGAAGTCCATAATGAAACAGGATTTTGAGACAAAGAAGGAAGTCCATGGCATCTTCATTCTTCTGAAAGAGGCATTTATTGCCTAAACAGAACAGGGAGCACATATGTGGGAAAGAGCGCTTGTGACTGAACTTTATCTTTGGGTTTAGATTGTTGGACCCCCAACTGCCCTCCTTATGACTGTTCCAGATATCAAGGCAGATGGAATCAAACACATGTTAAACTCACTAATAGTAGCTGAGTAAGGTGTTCCTTCCAGAATTACCAAAAAGATTTTGAAGGCTGTAAAGCAGTGGGGAAGGATAAGTTTTTTGACCCTTTATTTTTAAGCTGCCCCCGAGATAATTCCACAAGTCCGACACATGTTGTCCGAGACTATCAGTGGAAATGGCAACACCGGAATGGAACTCGAACCCTTTTCAGTAAGTTCTGGTCCGGATCTAATAAAACAGATCTGGGATGTGATTGCAAGTGGAAGCCTCATGTAGGAGCTTGGAAATGTAAATATTGTGATTCTTATGGTGAGGCAACTATTGTTGGTGGACCACTAGGCCCTGGAAGCAAGCTGTATTTTGACCCACCAGTTGATGATGAAAATTGGAAAGGTCCCTTCGCTAATGGGACCTGGGCTCCAAAGGGGCATTATTGGATTTGTAGCCAAAATGCTTACCACAGGCTACCCCCAAACTGGTCAGGGATATGTTATGTGGGGTATATTAGACCATTGTTCTTTCTGCTACCACAAGTTCAAGGAAATCAGTTAGGAATCAAAGTATATGATGATCTAATTAGAGAAAAGCGGTCCATTGATACATCCCTAGTTAGAAAGAGCACCCAAAAGTAAGGAAAAGATGAATGGCCACCTGAACGAATCATACAACACTATGGACCAGCTACCTGGAACCCAAATGAATTAATATCAGGTGCCAGAGAACCCATTTATAATCTAAATCGGATAATTAGGTTGCAAGCTGTCTTTGAAATAATAATCAACCAGACAGCTACAGCTCTTGACCTTCTTGCTCACCAGTCTACTCAGATGAGAAATGCAATATTTCAACATCGGATGGTATTAGACTACTTATTAGCAGAAGAAGGGGGGGTGTGTAGAAAATTTAATGACTCAAACTGCTGTTTGCAAATAGATGACAATGGAAAGGTAGTGAAACAAATAACAAAAGAAATAAGAAAGTTAGCCCATGTACCGGTCCAAACATGGAAAGGATGGGAATGGGACATGTTTTCATAGTTACCTGGTGGCCTATGGGTCAAACAAATGCTTTTTTTCTCTTATGTGTTGTAGCAACTCTAATCTTTTTACCATGCATGATCCCTTGCTTCATACAACTCATTCAACATGTGATCAAAAGAATGCAGGTAGTAGCAGTGCCTACTGACCCAGAGATGGCTACAAAAGGGCACAGAGTGATGCCCCTGCAAATAATTGCAAAGCCAAAAAAGACTCAAGAACAAGAAATTAAGTCAATGATAACTAAAGTTTGTAAAGACAATTATTAACAAAAATTAAAAGAGGAGGGATTGAGAGGAATGACAGGTTTGTCTTTACAAACAAGCTGTGGGTCAGTTGATAAGATGTAGCTATCAGTGAGAGACGACAGAAACAATGGGATGGATTCCAGTAGAAGATCAAAGGGACACTAAAAGAACACTATGAATTCTATAAAAGTTAAGAAAGGATTATGCATGGGGGGGGGGGGGGAAGGTATCACCGCCGGTATCAGGCGTTCCGGGAAGCCTGTACCTCTCAAGTACCTCAGCCTATGGGGAAAGAGAGAAGGGACAAGCGGCCGGGAATTAGGATAAAAAGGAGGCTGCGCCCTCCAAGAATTTGAGAGACCCCAGGGGAATGCCCCATGGCCTCTCCCTTTATTCGAATAAAGAAAAAGGACTCCTCTGTCTCCTTTTTGGACATAAACCTCTGGCGTTTGTGGATTTAATTTTCCTGACACCCACACTCGTAGGGCCGTTCCCCTGTGTGCTACCGCATGTGGGGGATGAGATGGGAGGTGCAGTTGAAGCTCTTCACACATTCTAAGAACTTGTAGGGCCATTTCCCCGTGTGTACTTGGTGGCGGATGAAGAGGTGGGAGGTGTGGCTGAAGCTCTTCCCACATTCCAAGCACCAGTAGGGCTTCTCCCCGGCGTGAAGCTGCTCATGGACCACCAGGTTGGATCTCTGGATGAAGCACAGGGGGGGTCTTTTCTCCTCAGAGCACCCTGGGATGGGTTTGGAGCCCCTCCCTGTGGGGGATCCCTTTGGCATTTCCTCCCCATTGGAGCTGCTCAAAACGGCCTCGTCTGCGGGGATTTGTCCTCCCTGGTCTCCCTCTGCAGCTCAGTGCCTGGGGGAGGAAGGACAAGGGGAGGAAGGAATGAGGAAGGAAGAAGGGAAGAACAAGGAGAAGAAGGAGGGTAGAGAAGGATGAAGGAGAGGAAGGGACAGTAAGAAAAAAGGGAAAAAGAAAGGGATCAAGAAGGAAGAGAAACAAGAAGAGGAAGGAACAAGGGGAGGGAAGGAGGGAAGGAGGGAGGGAGGGAGGGAAGGAAGGAGGGAAGGAGGGAAGGAGGGAAGGAGGGAAGGAGGGAAGGAGGGAAGGAGGGAAGGAGGGAAGGAGGGAAGGAGGGAAGGAGGGAAGGAGGGAAGGAGGGAAGGAGGGAAGGAGGGAAGGAAGGAAGGAAGGAAGGAAGGAAGGAAGGAAGGAAGGAAGGAAGGAAGGAAGGAAGGAAGGAAGGAAGGAAGGAAGGAAGGAAGGAAGGAAGGAAGGAAGGAAGGAAGGAAGGAAGGAAGGAAGGAAGGAAGGAGAAGGAAGGGATGGGAATTGTCTCCAAGCCACAGGGAAGGGGAAGGAGCTGTGCCCAGTCTGTCCCTGGCAGGAAGGCATCTGCAGCAGGGTTGTCCTTCAGTCGGGGGCCATCCTGGGCTGGGAGATGGAGCAGAAGAGAGGGGGAAAGGGGCAGTGACTTCCACCTCACCTGCCTGGGGGTCCCAGAGCATCTTCCTCTCTGCCTTCTCCTCCTCCTCCATTCGTCTAATGCTTGGGAATGAGAAGTCTGGTTTGGGGAGAAAAACAAGGGGTGACCACCTAGGATTCAGGGTTCCTCCTGCCCAAGTCCATCTCTAGAAGTCATCAGGTATCTTGTGTCCATGAAAACCTCCAAAACATCAGAAAACATCAAAACATCATAGGAAAAAATCCCTCCCTGAGGTTCCCCTTCCCTGGGGTCCCCACTTTGGTGTCCCAGGGCTTCCCCCTGTGCAGGCTCATCCCTTCTCCGGGCTGCCCCTTCTCCAGGCTCCCCTCACTCCCGGCTCTCGGGGTCCCCCCTCTCCAGGCCCCCATTTCAGGCTCCGGGACTCCCGGGGCTCCCCCCTTTTCGCTGCTCCCCTCCCCCTGCCGGTACCGGGCATCTCAGGTCAGCTTTGGAGTCCTGCAAGACCCAAACATCGCTCTGCCCTGCCCGTGCCCAGAAAAAGGAACAGGGGTCCCCAAAGATACTTCGAGTGAGCTCCAAATATCCTTTCCCCCTTCAAACTGAGAGGAATGATGGGTTTGTCTTTACAAACAAGCTGTGGGTCAGTTGATAAGGTGTACTATCAGTGAGAGACGACAGAAACAATGGGATGGATTCCAGTAGAAGATCAAAGGGGCACTAACAGAACACTATGAATTCCATAAAAGTTAAGAAGGGATTATGCATGGAGAGGGGGGGGAGAAAGGTATCACCGCCGGTATCAGGCGTTCCGGGAAGCCTGTACCTCTCAAGTACCTCAGCCTATGGGGAAAGAGAGAAGGGACAAGCGGCCGGGAATTAGGATAAAAAGGAGGCTGCGCCCTCCAAAAATTTGAGAGACCCCAGGGGAATGCCCCATGGCCTCTCCCTTTATTCGAATAAAGAAAAAGGACTCCTCTGTCTCCTTTTTGGACATAAACCTCTAGTGTTTGTGGATTAATTTTCCTGACAGTTGGGAATCCAAGTATGTGATGATTTAATGAGAGAAAAGCTGGCAATTGATGCAGCCCTGGCTGGAGTGAAACAGAAATTAAAAAGTAGGAAATAAACACAAAGAAATGCTTGACTAAAAGGGGGGTTTGACAAAAACCATACCCTGACAGGCTGATCCACAAGAACAAGAAAAGAGTCAGACTGCAAGGTAAGATAAGGAGCCAGAATACACAAACAAGGTGCAAAGACAAAGGCACCACAAGATAAAGGAAATTCTTCAGACCCTAAGCCGGAAAGAACAGATTTCAAGTTCCAAAAGGTGGCCAGAGGAATGAAAGAGGCATGGAGTTAATTGTAACATGAAGTGAGGACAAGCAGAGTTACAAAAAGAATATGTTTTAGGTGTATCTTGTAAACCTAGTCTGTAAAAGATAAAAAGAGAAAACCAAATCAAAAAGGTGTGCATGCTTTTCGGAGGAGATATCCCCCATGCATCTCAGCGCTGAATAAATTCATACCTACTCTTATAACTACTCTGCGAGTTATAGAGCTCTTTTTATTTCGCATATCAGGAGGGAGCACCCAAAAATGGGGAAAAGACGAACGATCACCAGAACAAATCCTGCAACACCATGGACCTGACCCTGGGAACGCTGATGAATTCATATCAGGTACCAAAGAATCAGTTTATCATTTCAACAGCATAATTAGATAACAGGATGTCATTGAAATAATAACCAACCAGACAGCTCCAGCTCCTGACCTTCCTCCCAACCAATCCACTCAGATGAGGAACACAACATTTCACCATGGGATGGGATCACATTATCTTTTAGCAGAAAATCGAGGCAGAGTTTGTGGAAAAGTTAAGTAACTCAAACTACTCTTGGCAGATAGATAGCAATGGAAAAGTAGTAAAACAGATAACAAAGGAAACAGCAAAGCAGCTCATGTACTTGTCCAAACGTGGAAAGGATGGGAATGGGACACAGTTTTGTGCTTCCCTGGCAGACCATGGGTTAAACAAATGCTGTTTCTCCTCTCATGTGCTACAGCAACTCTCATCTTTTTACCATGCACCACACCTTGCTGAGTGCAGCTCATTCAGCAGCTGAGCAAGGGGATGCAGGTGGCAGCCAGGCCTCCTGAGCCACAAACGGCTACAAAAGGACAGAGAATGAGGGCACTGAGAGCAATCCCAAAACCAAAGAACACCCAGGAAGAAAAAACACAGGCAATGAGTGAATCTGCTTGGAGATGGGGTCAGGGACTTGTACATAAGGAAGCAGTGGGAGAAATCACCAGTTTCAGAAAATGTTACTAATTGTCAAGGACTGCTGCTCAGACCATGTCCCAACACATTCCTGAACTTCCAGGAGAACAAACACTTCACAGAGCCAGGAATATCGGGTGTTATACAAAGAGGACATGCAGCAGGCGGATCGGGAAGGCTGAACCTTCCAAGCACCTCCGCCAGTGTTGGGCAAAGGGACAGGGACATGCGGCCGGGAAAATCAGGACAAAAACGAGGCCGCGTCCTCCAACAACTGGAGAGAGCGCACGGCAAATGGCCCATGGCCTCTCCCTTTGGGCAGCAATAAAGTCACTCGCACACCACTCCTCTGGCTCCTTGGGCCACACAAACCTCTGGCGCCGGGAATTTTCCCGCCCAGCCCCGGGCACAGCGCAGCCACCTCCGGCCTCCCGACACGAAGCGGGACGAGCCAGCGCTGCTCCGCCACCGCCTCCTGCCGAGGCCCCAGCGGCAAGGAGACCGCGGGCAGCCGCTCCCGCAGCGCCCTCAGCCCAGGGCCAACACGGGCCGGCCACGGCACAAGCCACCCGCCACAGCCCCCTGCCGCCCCCTCCCGGGCCCGCAGCGAGCCCCGAGCCCCCGCAGAACCGAGCGCGGCTCCCACCTGCGATGGCCGGGGCCGCCTCCGAGCTCCGCCGCCGCCTCACCGGGCTCCGGCCGCTGCTGCCGCCGCTGCCGGGCCCGCACAGACGCTCCGGCAATGGCGGCTCTCCTGCCCCACGGCCGCCCTGGGGGCGCCAGCGGGGCCGGGCTTGTCCCCGCTCTGCCCAATCAGCGCGCGCCAGAGCCACGAGTGACGGCAGAAGCAGCCAATCGCAGCCAGCGGCGGGCTCTGCACACGGCACGGACTCGCCTCCCTTGGGCTGAGCTCCGCCATTTCTCGGCAGCCTGGGCTGAGGAGCGGCCCCGGCGCTGGGCCCGGCCCGGGCAGGAGGCCAAGGAAGCGCCGCTGCGCTGAAGCGCTGGGAGCTCGGGGTGCCCGGGAGCTGAGGGCGCTGCGAGCTGGGGGTGAGTCCGGGATGGAGCAGGGCATGCCGGAGCGAGGCCAAAACTCTGTGACTCTCCTTCCTGTCCCGGGCGGGGAGCAGAACACACAAAGAAAGGCTCGGGGGTCTGGATGAGGGTGAGGACAGTTCAATCCTTGGTCACGGGCACAGCACACCTGACTTGGGGAAATTAATTGAATTTATTATCCAACATGTCAGAACAAGAAAACGAGAAGCAAAGCAATTCTTACGGAAATCCATCTTTCCCCCAGCTCTCCCTCCTTCCCGGGCTTAACTTTCTGCCCCTCTCCGTCCCCCTCCCCGCCCAGAGGCACAGGGATGGGGGTCACAGTCAGGTCATGTCAGTGCCTCCCCCTGAGGGACAGGAATCCTTGTCCTGCTGCAGCCTGGGGTCCCTGCCAGGGGCCAGAGTCCCTCAGGAGCAGGCTGCTCCAGCGGGGATCGCCAGGGGGATCCCCGAGTCCGGCCAGGAGCCACTTCCATGGCTCTGCAGGGGCTTCCCCCGGGCTCGGGGCCTCTCTCAGGCACCCCCTGCTCCGGCCCGGCCTCATTGCCCCCCTCACCCCCCCATGCAGCGAGTGCCCGGGCAGGGAGATCCACGATTTTCACGGGGCTGAATCTTGGAGTTTCTGAGCTTTATTGGGCTGAATGTTTTTTTGTGGGGGCAGAATCTTTCCATTTTGGGTGATATCAGATTTTTGGTGTATTGGAAGTTTTGCATCTCTTTTGATGTTTGGAGGATGTTTGTGCTGAATCTTGGTGTCCTGGAGGTTCTTCCAGACACAAGATGCCCGGTGACTTCCTGAGAGCACCTTGGGCAAGGAGGAACCCCCAGCCCAAGGCACTCTCCTCTTGTTTTTTCCCCCAAACCAGGATTTTTCATTCCTAAGCCGGGGCTGGATGGAGGAGGAGGAAAAGCCCTGGAGGAGCCACACAAGGAGGGTCTGCAAACCCAGCCCAGGGAGCTGCGGGGAAGAAAGATCCCCCCAGTGCCAGGAACACGGCCAGAGATCCAGCTGGAGCTCGGAGCTGGAGGAGAAGCTCCACAAGTGCTTGGAATGTGGGAAGGGTTTCAGGTACAGGTGCGAGCTGATCCAGCACCTGGTGATTCACACTGGGGAAAAGCCCTATGAGTGTGGGGAATGTGGGAAGTGCTTCAGCAAGAGATCCCACCTGAGGGCACACCAGGTGATCCACACAGGGGAACGGCCCTACACCTGCTTGGAATGTGGGAAGAGCTTTGGGAGGAGCTCTGACCTGAGAAAACACCAGCGCATCCACACTGGGGAGAGGCCCTACGAGTGTCCCCAGTGTGGGAAGAGGTTCCAGCAGAGCTCCACTGTCATCAGACATGAGCGGATTCACACAGAGGAGAGGCCCTTCCGCTGCCCTGACTGCGGGAAGGGCTTCAAGCAGAACGGCCACCTCACCGTCCACCGGCGCATCCACAGTGGGGAGAGGCCCTACGAGTGTCCCCAGTGTGGGAAGAGCTTCTCACAGAGCTCTCACTTGACCCAACACCAACGGAGTCACCAGTAAGGGAAGCCCTGCGAGTGCCCCGAGTGCGGGAAGAGCTTCGTGCGCTGCTCCAGCTCCATCCCCCATGGGAGGATCAGCGTTGGATGATCCCCAGTGACCCCCGTTGGGCAGAGCCCTGGTGATCCGTGCTCCTGGTGATCCGTGTTGGGAAGACACCTGGCTGGGAGGCTCCACATCTTCCTGGCTCCCTGTGGGCACCTGGATGAACACCGGAGCAGAAGCATCCACTGGGACACAGACCAACAATGGGAATTCCTTGAGGAGAGTGGATTTGTTGACTTTCAATCCTCAAGAACCTTTTGCCGCAGCCTCAGGAGCTCTGTGGGCAGAGAAAAGGGGGTGACACCGGGCTTGGGGGCCCCGAGGGGAGCACACACACTCTGGGTGAGGGAGACACAACCCCCAGAACCCCCCCCTCACCTTCCTGCGCAGGCAGAAGCTGAACCCCATTGCCAGGAAGATGAAGCCCAACACAGAGACTCCAATCCCCATCAGCCTCTTGCTGTGGGCAGCATTTGACAGCATCCCTGGGGGGTCTGCAGGGGTCAGGACCCCCAAAACCTCTCACAGACACCCCAAGCCCCTCCAAGGACCCTCCCAGTCTCCCCCAGCCCACCCGGGACCCTCTGAAACCTCCTTTGGAGTCACTAATTGTAAACAATTAAGAATTTTAGAAAAATTAGGGATCTTGGCTAGAGATCAGCCTTGCTGGAACTAGTTAGAGTTAATGATTAAGTGAGAAGCAGGATTTGAGATAATGAATCTCGGACTTAGGTAAGAAATTACTTTTCATTGTATGTTTGTTCAGCTGTGCTTATAATGAGAAAAGAGAAACTGATCAACGGGTTTAGGAAGATCACAGACCTTACATCTGGAAACCCATTTCAAAGTCACAAAGGAGGAAACTGGAGTTGTACCAAATGTCATTTGTAATGTCAACCATTGTAAAGGTAGAAAGGTGAGAGTGAGGAAGAGCGGTTTTCCTTCATCTCTTGATGACCCCTTATTGCCAAAACGACCCCCTCCTCAAATCACGGAGCCCACCATGCAGGCATAATGACTTTTTAAACTCATTACCATGCATTTTAATCCAAAGTGGAGCATGGGAGATGTTAGCATTATGAATATGTATTCATATTTTGGATATTCAAGACTTTTGTAAATAAATAGACACTGGAATCTTTTGTCAACTTGCAGTGCGTATTAAGGGGTGACTCCCGCACTCGCCCAGTGCTGTGATTAAACATCCACTTTGTAACTTTAAACTGTTGGAGAGGTTTTTTTGTCCATTAACAGATTGATATTGATACTGGATCAATATCACTGATTTGCTAAATCACTGCCAGTCTCTTCCCAGCCTCCCAGGACCCTCCAGAGCCCCTCCTGTTCCTCTCAGGATCCCACAGCCCCCTCCCAATTTCCCCCCACTGCCCCAGGACCCCCAAACCCTCTCCCAGTCCCTTCCCAGCCTTACCAGGACTCATCAGGAACCCTCTCAGTCTCTTCCCAGCACAATGAACCACATCCCAACCCCTGCTTTCCAATCCCCAATCTCCTTCCAGCCCCCCCAGTCTCACTCAAATCCCTCCCAGTGACACCCAGCACCCCCAAACTCCCTCCCAGTGTCCACCAGAACCCCCAGAAGCCCATCCCACCCTCCCCAACATCCTTTAATCCCCTTCCCAGTTATCCTAAGCACCTCAATCCCTTCCCCAGTTTAAACCAGTCTATCTCAAACTCCCTCCCAGTTCCTCCCAGCACACCCCAATCCCCCTCTGGGCCCCCCCAGTGCCTCCCCCGCTGCCCCCGGCGCTGTGGGGGCCGGGCCGTGCCCCAGTGCCGGCTCAGGGGGTGCTCCAGGCTGACGTGCTCCACCTGGCAGCTGGAGCTGAGCCCGCATTGCCGGGGGCGGTTTCCAGCAGCACCAGGAAACCACCTTGGCTCCAGCTCAAGGGCACCAGCGAGATGGACACGCTGGAGGGCACTGGGAGAGAGTGGGGACACTGGGATCAGGTGGGTGTGAAATGGTGCCAAGGCCGCTCAGCTCTTCCTCAGCTCCACACTGGGAGTGGGACACACCTCGGGAGCAGGATGACCTGAGGTGTGGCTTAGAGCAATGCTCTACAGCACTTAACAGCTGTCAGGCACAGTGTGGAGGCAAGAATGGGGGGAAGGTATTTTTTTGGGGGGGGGGTTTGGTATTGTATTTCAGGGAAAGCTTTAATCTCCCAAGGGTCCAGGAGCAGAAGACACAGAATACAAGTGTACAGCAATTTATATATGGGGAGGGTCCAGGGGTGGATACAAAACTTCAACCAGTGAGGGATATCCTGGGGAGAGGAATAGGACACATGGACCAATGGGGTGCTGTGGATTAGGGGATTTCCAAAGGGGACGTCCAAGCAGGGGGTTGGCATAAGGCAGGATTGACAGGGAACATTTGGGAACAAGGGGCAGGGTGGACAAGATTGATAGGGAAGGTGCTGGAAAAAGGGGTTGGGATACAATGATGGGCAGGGCAGGGGAGGAGATAACTTTGGGTTAAACCAACAAAGCAGGGGGGTAACAGAACAAACCACTTATACAAACAGCTTCAAACTTTAAATTAAACAAAACCACATCACAACATCTCCCCTTTTCTGATTAAAAGGAAGAGCTGTGGTTTTGGGGGATCCATTCTCATTTTGGCAGGTCCCTGGCTCGGCTGCAGGGGGGTCCCAGGGTGTGAGGATGGAGGGTTTGGGAGGGTTCCAGTCCTGGATACAGGGGTGCACGGGGGTCCTGCTGCAGCGGAATGGGAGTTCAGGGGGGTCCCTTCCTCTGTTCTGGGGTTCAAGGGATCCCAGTGCCTGAAAATGGAGGTTCAGGGGGGTCCCGGTGCCCAGGAATGGGGGTTCTGGGAGGTTTCCATTCCCGAGAATGGGGGTTCAGGGGATTCCAGGTTCCAGATAAGGGGGTGCAGGGGTTTTTGGGGCTGGGGAAGGGGGTACCAGGGGGTCCTGGTGTCCTGAAATGAACGTTCAAGGGGGTCTCTGTGCCCAGGAAGAGGGGTTCGCCCGGAAATGGAAGTGCAGGGGTTCCCCATTCCCAGTGTAATAAATGGAATCGATTCGTGCTAACTAAATTGTAACTGTTATTAAAGTTATCATTAGAAACTATCAAGAATCAGTGTTATAAAGCAGATGTACTCCTTTGCTGATGTTACATGTCAAAATTAAGGTACAGGATGTAGTTTAGAAGATAAATGGTGTCTCAAGACCAAAATGGCCTTGAGATGGACCAAAATTATAATGAATCTAGGCATTGGGCCTAAAGATTAGTAAATATAAGGCTAATTAGTAGACTAACATAACACAATGCTTAGGAATGCAACACGTGCAAACCTGTAAGGTTATCCAAAGGACAATGAGGAAGAGGAGAAGCCTTTGCCAAAAGACCCCCAAAAGAAGACTGAAGACCCCCTAACAACAAGTGAAGCATGTGCTGTGAAGAAAGGTGACGTAAAGTCAGCAAAATCAGAAATAGGAGGAAACTTATGGGAAACATGAATGAATATTTATAAGCATACAGTATATAAGTTTAGCTTGAAGTGCTTTATTTTGTACGTGAGGTGAGGTGAGAAGCACCCCCTGTACCCCGGTCGGTTTTGCTTATGCCTTAACCATCTGTAACCACTGCCCAATTGTATGCACATTGTAAGAGACAGGTTCGGGAATCAAGAGACGACCCAATGTGAGTTAGTTGCTTGTTCCAAATTTATTACAATCTTAGCTACATTTTTATAGTATTTTGAAAAGCTAACATGTGATCTGTATTTTACTATGATTGGATAATTGCTATTTTTCACGCATTAATTTCTACATTTCTATTGGACCAGCTCATAACACCCAAGCTCTATAAGATACTTTTTAGTAAAACTTATTAAGATACATTTAGCAGATTTCTCATCCTAAATTCTTATTCTTCATTGTCTTATTAACACTTAGTCTTCTTCATTTCTTTGATACAGTATTTTGCCAAGGATTTATGCTAGCTCAAAGTCAGGGTTGTGCAGGCCTTCCAAGGAGCTATGGCCTCGAGAAGCGAGCCATTCTTCAACAATTCCCCCGTTTTCCATCTGCACAACCATGACTTTGGTTACCTTAACAAACAAACACTTGATTTTGTTGGATATTGCAAAGGATATTGCAATATCCAACAAAATTGCAAAGGATATTGCACAACTAACACATAACAATCCAATGATCATAACACAGATAATTAATAATCCTGTTTTACATAAACTCTTAACCCATCCTGTCAGTCCAAGCCAATCAGCCAGTTCATCAATCCCAAAGAATCCCACATCTTCTTTCATCTTCTGTGTATGTTGCATGAGTTCTTGAATTTCCTTGTGGATGGATTCTGAATGATCTTGTAAATCCATACAACACATACCATCAAAGTCTTCACATCCATGACCATGTGCTAACAACAAAAAATCAATGCCTGCTCGATTTTGCAGTACTGCATGCTGAACTTGTGACATATCAATTGCTAATTCAGAAAGTACTCTGCTAGTACCGTTTGCTTGTTTTACAACCCAACAACTAAGTTTCTTTAAATTGCGATGAGCTCTAGCAGCAGCAGCACCTGGCAAAAAGGTAGAAGCAAAAACCACTTGCCATCTGTTCCATAAATCCAAATTATCATCACAGTCAGAACTCAAAATTTGACAACGATCTCTTTTCCATCTGACACGATGTGTGCTATTAGGATGGTGGTGTGGAAGCGCCACGCTGAGTTGTCCAATTGTGCAAAGACCTCCAACAGGTTGTGATGGGATACCTGCCCATGCTCTGTTACCACAAATTAGAAAATAACCTGTTGGTAGTCTATGAGGGGATTGAGTCCCAAATACAGGGTTTGATGCATTCCTCACCATTTTAGCACACCACTGCAAAAAATTGCCAGTTGGACTTGTCAATGTGATGATATTGGATTGTTCACATCTTTGTTCAGACAATTTTTGCACACAATTTTTTTGCTAGCATTTAGATAAATACAATAAGCAGCATCTAATGAATCTGCTAGATCAATTTCTTGTGGCTCAGGGCCTTCTGGAAGATGATCATTCCAAACATCATAATTCTCCATACATTGTGAAAAATTCTTATATCCATTCCCTAGACACCTTGTCTTAAAAATGTCCTGAGTCTCTTTCATTGCCTTGTCTAACAAAGTCCACCTCGATTCATTGACTGGAACACCAATCAGACAAATAATGAAAGGAGACTGAGGTGTCGACAGACTAGCACAGAAGGTCGTAGTATTTAAACTACGAGCAAGTGAAACCCATACATTTTCCCATGGATCTATGGTCTCTCTAGTTAACATGCCTGTTATTGAAGGTAAAATTATGAGAATGAAAATGCCAGTTGCCATTTTGTGCTCTTTCCCACTGTCTATGTGAAATAGTACAGTTTTTGCACTGTGCTGCAATTATATTTGTTTTCTGAGCAAGTTTTGTAAATGTTGCTATTTTCTGAATTCTAAATATTAGATTGGCTCTTTCTAATGCACCCACATTTTCCCATAATGATATGGCTTCTGCCTGTGTTAAAGAACAATGTAAGTATTTTGTCAATGCAGCAAGTGGAGTTAAATGGTGAATTTCTCTGTAACACCTAAGACAACCTCTGTGAGGTTTTGATCTCTGATATTCCCACAAATCTCTTTTACAACCTTCACACACAATTCTTATTCACAATTTTTCTGTGGTTTTACAATACCAGCACCTTATACCTTCTAATTTTTCTTTAACCCATTGTAGATAAACAGAAAAATAAACGCTTTCTATATAGGGAGTTCTATAATCAACTTGTACACCTAATAGATAATTGACTTCTCTCACTAATGGCTCAAGGGCAAGTTGCCACTGTTTACTTTCTCGCCACCATCTACTTCCTTGCAGTCTGGCTGTGATATCCCACTGTTGATGTGGTTGATCGTGGCTCGTGTCCATTTACTCGGCACCCATAACAGTCCTGTAGGGGTATCAACACACACGTAGCCTCGGCCATTAAATAGGACTTTAGCTGGTCCTATCCAATGTCCTGTTTTAGGCTCTCTGTAAGGAACAAATACTTCATTAGTTACAACACTTGATTTTACACATTCATTGTGTATGACAGCTGGAGGGTCTTGACAATCTGCAAAAACACACAAATGGTTAATTACAAAAAGAACTTCATCTAATTTTTCTTTTGGGTCAGAGATATCTTTGAATTTGTTAAGATATTTCTTTAAGGTTCTGTTAGTTCGTTCCACTATTGCTTGTCCTGTAGGAGAGTTTGGAATCCCTTCAATATGCTCAACTCCCCATTGTTGCATGAATTTTCTAATATTGTCACTGGCATATGCAGGGCCATTATCAGTCTTAATTCACTCTGGGACCCCCATAATAGCAAAACATTGGGTTAAATATTTCTTTACATGCAAACTCTTTTCTCCTGTCTGGGCTGTAGCCCATACAAATTTTGAATAGGTATCTACAGTAACATGTACATATTTTAATCTGCCAAATTCAGAAACATGGGTAACATCCATCTGCCATATCTCTAGGGCTTTTAACCCTCTAGGGTTAACTCCTATCCCTAACCCAGGACCATGATGACTACATTGTGGACATGCTTGTACAATTCCTTGTGCTTCTGAAATTGATAATGAGAACTGTCTTTGTAGGCCCTTTGCATTTTGATGAAACTTCATGAGCCATATGAGCAAACTCAAGCTGATTGAGAGGAACTCTCCTCTGCACCCAACTAACTAATTGATCTGCAATATGATTGCCAAGACCAAGGCCTTCTTGAAATTTATGACTTCTAATATGTATTAGACAATATGGTGCTGATCTTAATCATGTAGCTTGTTGTATTTGTTGAAACAACTGCATTAACCGTTTATTTTGAGTTTCCTTAATAAAAGCATCCTCAATCCTTTTCAAAATACCTGCAACATACAATGAATCTGTAACCACATGAAGGGGACATTTTATCCACCGACACATAGCCCAACAAACTGCTGCTAGTTCAAGCATCTGTAATGAGTCTCCCTGCTCAGCGTGCAAACTATGGTAAGTCCAAGATCCCTGTTGCTGCCAGACAATTGCTGCTCTTCTGCTTGTTTTACCAGCATCTGTAAAAACTGTATGTCCCTCTTTTAAAGGAATGAATGAATGTTTAGGCAATTGAATCCAATTATGATCTTTCAATATTTGAATAACTTTACTTTTTGGAATTTCATTAGTTACTTGCCCATTGTATGCCAATAATGCAAGCTGAAGAGGATAAGAGTGACGCATTGTCCGTTCAAGATCAGCAGCAGTCATTGGGATATGAATACTCACTGGTCCATTTCCTGAAAAAGCAATTGTATGATCACAACCTTTTTTAATTGTCTCTTCCACTTGTTCCATCCGGGTCTGTAAGCTACGCTTAGGTTGCATTGATACAAAGACCCACTCAATTATGTAAACCAGATACTCTCCCCTGTTTTTCTTTTGCCATTGAGCAATGATGGCACACACTGAAGAAGGCTGTGAAATAACAAGCAAACGAAGAGGTAAATTTATTACACGCTGTGATGGCCATCTGGTAACAAGTAAAGAAGCAAGATATTAAATACATTGTTGCTGTGTTTCTGTGAGAACAATTGGAGCAGCAGGGTTAGTTCTGTTGGAGTCTGAAATACAGACTGTGTGCCCTTGTTTTTAATTTTTAGTTCTGAGATTCAAGAGAACACTGAATTTCATATAATATGAAATTCATGAGCATGTTTTCATAGTAATACATGAAAATAAATGCTGAAGTTAGATAAGAAAGGTAGGTGTGTAGATTAGAAAGTTTTTTAAATCACTGGGTGAAAAAGTAGTTTAGAGAACAAGAGACAAGATGGAGGATTTAGGGTGTTGTCCCTTGTCCTTCTTCTTTCTTCTTCATGTTCTTTTCCTAGAGGTTTTTGGGTAGTAGTTAGTAATTGGATAGAAAATGCCGCAGTGCATCACAGAGGTGATGGGTCATTGGGTCATTAAGAAAAATAATACACGTGTCTATTGTTAATTGGATAAAAATAGGTATAAAGATAAAAGAGCTGCGTAGCTCGAGGCCATTTTGTGTATCAGACATGAAGTGTGCCACAAGGCCTTGTTTGTACCATCAGAAGAAAGAAATGTACCAAATTGCAAAGATTAACCTTGTAACCAGCCTGAAGAGACCTGTTAAATTTTGTAAGGATCCTACAATAAACACGAGAAACAAGATTCTAACGAGCTCGAGAGTTTACTTCAAATAATGAGAATTGAGATAAGTGGAACTCCCCACGAGGGAGGATCCCGGGAGAATTCAGCCCAGAGGAGGCTGGGGAATTAGAGAAGAACTGTATTCACAGTGAATTCAGCCCAGAGAAGGCTGGGAGACTAAAGAAAAGATATATCCACAGAGAACAGAGCCCAAAGGAGGCAAGGAAAAGAGAGACAGAGGTAACAAGTGGTGCCCCGTGTGAGGACAAACTCACAGAAGCTTCAATCAACACCTGCAGGATCACAGCAACCAGTTCCTGAAAGAAATCCATCTGGAGAAAAACATCTGCTATCACATTCCGAATTTCCAAGGGCCCTGGACTCGGAACATTGGATTCTGCTGGTCGGTAATCTGAAGATAGCCAGGTCTGGTAAGCTGTATACAGTCTAGATAATGGGGTTGAATATTTATAAAGAGAGATTGTTTAAACCCAGGATATGGGGGAAATATAAATATGATGTTTAAAGAGTTAATAGCCCCGGGAATATGGGGAGATGAACTGCCCTTTCTGAGAGCGCGGGAAACCCAGATAATTCCCCAGCGGCGTGGTGTCCCTGTCCCTGTCCCTTCAGAGAGCGTGGGGGGACGAGGGAGGAATGCGAGGGAAAACTGAACACCGGGAAGCTTGTGTTACTTCAGAAAGCAGAGTGAGCAGTTTGTTATATTGTTAGAGGTTAAAAAAATTGCATGGAGAGATATGATGGTTTATATAGAGTCTTTTTGGAATTATTACAGTTAGAAGAAATCGCGGGGGGGGATGGAAAAAAAAAAAAGTTAGAAAAGTTCCACGCTGTTTCTGAAACCACGCCTTTAGAACAGCCCCCTACCCTGCACCCTCCATGCACGTCAGAGGAGCCAGAGCGAGGGAAGGAGTTTACCCCGCCCTCTGACGAATTTAATAATCCAGAGATGTTAGAAAAGGCTGGTAAAGGTGTGTCCGCCCAAGAGGGGACACGGAGGGGGGTATTTGCTCAGCAGGCAACCCCGAAAATACCCGCCCATCAGGCGGAGTTAGAAGCTGCCCAAAGAGGAGAGGCTTCAAAGAGCGGCGGGAAACGGCGGGATGGCCGCGCCGCGGAGTGACCCCGAGCAAAGGGGGGAAAGATTAGAGAAGAAAAAATATATTAGAATGCTGACATAGACAGACAGCGAAAGAAAAGGGGCTGGCCAAAGTTATAAAGGCACACCCCGCAGGGAAAGCACTACCGTGACCCATGACGGGGAGGACCCGGCACTCCGGAGGGGAGATTGGCGGGGTCCCTGTCGAGCCGCGCATGCGCGTTCCGGCACTGAAGCCGAGCCTGTGGAGCTCGGGAAATCAGCCCGGCTGGCTCAGCCGGCAGAGCCTGAGACTCTTGATCTCAGGGTCCTGGATCCGTTTTCTGGGACAAACAGCAGTCACCCAAAAAGGGATTTATCTCCTGAAAAGGAGTTTCTCCCTAAATATAAGTTTTTAGAGGTTTTTTTTTCTCAGATTCAAAAGCAGCCCGGCGCGGACGGGCTTGATAGCACACAGCAGCCAGAAACGCTGTCGCCATGGCAACCACCGGTAAAACAACTCAAGCAACTTCGATGAAGCTACAGAAAGCAACAAAACAAAAGAGAAAGAACAGAAAGCTGGACATCCCAGAGAAGGACAAAAAAGAGAGTGTTTTGATTGGACAATTAAAAAATTTGAAACTTTGCAAATTGTATTGTTGATAAATCAGCAAATTGTTGTAATAATGATTAACATTTAAAAAGAAGTCTTTATTGAATAAAGTGCCTTCAAAAATAGATCAAAAAGTTTATAGATATTTTATAGTAAAATATATATAGATGTTGTATTTCTAATAATATCTGCTGGTTTTGTTTTTACAAAATAGCATAGAAAATGATATTTATACATCCCAAGAAATTTAAAAGATTTTTATTCTGTTTCAGTATTTCTAATATATGAAGGTTTTGAAAATGTTATCTTCTCTATGCATCTACTGATAATGTAATACTGTATCATATGGAGTGATCATCAAGCATTATTACTGTAGTTACAGTCAGTTTCTGCAAGAAGCAGTTCTTTAAAATTGAGTTGAAAGATCATATGATTAACCCTACAGAAAAAGGATTGAATGACAAGTTTCTTTCATTTTTAACCTTTCCTTTCATTTGAGTAACTGTATTGTGGAGTTAGTTCAATACAGTTTTCAGTAATTTCAAAATTATGTTAACCATATATTACCCATTTGCTTGGTATTTTTTTATAATTAAGCAATTTCAATGTGAGTTCTTTTGTTACAAAAAACATGTATAACAGCATATATATCAATTTGAATTTTAAATTTTAGTTAAAAAGTTAGACTTAATGTTTCTGAAAAGTACTACAAAAACTGAATAGCAGATTACCAAATCTGTAGTATTGTATTTTTTTTTCTAGTGAAACTGCATTCTAAAAATCCTAACAAATGTAAGCATATACCAAGCAAATTCTTGTTATGAATTGGTATTTTTAATAGCATCTACAATTATTATGAATTATTTTCAAAACCAGATAACATAGAATAGTAATAAATTTGTTACATCCCTATAATCTCTATAGTGAACCAATATTCCTATTATATTGTGTTCAAAGAAGTGTATACCAAACTTTTAGTTGCTTTTTTTTTTTATAATAATAGAGTAAGATTAAGTCATATTTTCATCTAATACAGATTAAGTGTTAATAGAATTAATCAAAGTTAAATTTCACTATGTTTAAGTTTGAGTGTTTTTAACTTAAGTTATAACTTTGGTATTTTTTGATTTTAAGTTTTGTTACTTCCTCCTATCATAATTAATTTCTAACAGGTTTAAAATTAAATTGCTTTATGTTTTATTGAAGATATTTGTTTAAATTGCAAAGTATAGTTATTTTCCTAAAGAGATGAAGATGAACACCTGCTTGTGGACAGAATTGAATGCAGTCAGTGACACCTTTGACTTCATTGAGAGTTCTATTGTTTGTTGTTATATTATTATTGTTATATTGTTATATTGTTGATATATTATTATTGCTATTGTTATAGCTTTCTTATTTTTCAGTGTTTTCAGAATTTTAAGAAGATGTACCATTGCTAAAGGTCAGCTGCCATGAGAGAAGCTTCAGATTAAACCAACTGCTGCATGGTTTAATTGGTCTGGTACCTAAGGCTTCTGGTCATTTGCTTTATACAAATGCTTTTTAAAAGTTTGCTGTGTTTTAACCATCTTATAGCTGCTATTTTTAAACCCCTTGCTTTGAAAATGAGTTAGGAGACATCTTTCCAGATGAAGCCTAAGGCTCTGGCCAAGCCTTGACTTTACCTGGATGGAGAATTTACCAATAAACCCAGAAGTTTTCTGCATCGAAACAATATTCAGGTCAATTTGACTTGGCAATTAGTGAATTAATATAGCAGCTGGATTTTACATTGAGCTTGGAAAATTGTTATCCGGACATGATTTTCCAATCTTCCATTGATTTATCAGCTGTAGCAGACTCTGGGATGAGAGTATATATTTAGTACATTTAGCCATTCATATTACAGATTATTTAAATAAGTTTAATATCGCATAATATTAATTATGCATCTTCTTAATAAGTTCTTGATTTCTGTAAAAGTGTTATTTCCTATGTGTATACATGTGCAAGTGTTTTAATTTGATAGTTTTTCATTGTCATAACAAAAAACTAAATACCTTAATTATATAAAAAAAAAAGGGGGGGACCAAGGCTATGCCTCGGAAGTATAAAAACCTAATATATCTTAAATTTTTGAAAAAAGCATAAAGATCTTATATGTATTGCAAACAATTCTTGAACAGTCCTTTTTAAACAAGTCTTTTACGAAGCCAGTTCCATCAATTATTAGGTATTGTTCTAATAGTACTCAAGCAAATTTGAAAGAGATCTCTTAAGTTCTGGTCAAAAGTTCAGAAGCAAAAAGATTAAAAAATCTATTTCAATTAATAATTTGGAAGAAAGTGTGTGTTTGTGTATTCACAAGTTCAAAACAAAAATAACTTCCTAGCAAAGAACATGAAAACTCATCAGCTGCAGAGACAAGCAGACAGCCCAGAGAGCAGAAGAGCGAGTACGCTGATGTGAACTGTATCAAGATCACAGTTGACAGCAGAACAGCTTGGATCCAACATGCAAGAACAGTGAACTTTGGGTTTCATGTGAAACAGTGGGAAAGTCAATATTTTAAAGCCTCATTTGTTAAAGCATGGTGTGAACTGTGTCAAGATTCAGAATCTTGCACGAAAGATAAAGTCCTTGAATATGAAGGTGAATCAAGTATCACCCTTGAGCTGTATCATTTTGTTGATCACTTTGTGATGCAATTTCACCTGCATCGCTTCTTTTAGTTAACTCAAAAGAAAGTATACCTTATCTCAGAAAATAGATTTTTGTATAACATCCAATTTTTCTGTGTTAAAACAGAATGAAGATGAGATAATGAATGTTATTCCAAATCATACTCTATACAAAGAAGCAACATCTTAGTGTAATCTTATATCAATCTTAGTTACACCTGATTGTGAAGAGTTTGACTTTTGAAATTTTAGATAGAGATTTATAACAACTCAGCTTTCAATTCAAGTAGCTTCAGCAGAAACTTTAGAGCAATTAGACAAATTAAGCTACTGGTCAAGTAAGCAACCTAGATCTATTCCTCTAGTTTTGAGTAGTTAGTTAACTAATGTTCAAAACTGGAGGCAGAGCGCTCTGTGGAACAGAGCAGCAGTTCTGTTGTTAGTGCATAAAGCATGAGTGAAGGAAAAATAACCCTTCTTGAAAAGAAATCAAAGAAAAGCTTTGAGTTGATTTTTTTTTTTTTTTTTTTTTTAAAGAGAGGGGCAGATGTTGGAGTCTGAAATACAGACTGTGTGCCCTTGTTTTTAATATTTAGTTCTGAGATTCAAGAAAACACTGAATTTCATATAATATGAAATTCATGAGCATGTTTTCATAGTGATACATGAAAACAAATGCTAAAGTTAGACAAGAAAGGTAGGTGTGTAGATTAGAAAGTTTCTTAAATCACTGGGTGAAAAAGTAGTTTAAAGAACAGGAGACAAGATGGAGGATTTAGTGTATTGTCCCTTGTCCTTCTTCTTTCTTCTTCATGTCCTTCTCCTAGAGGTTTTTGGGTAATAGTTAGTGATTGGATAGAAAATGCCGCAGTACAGCACACAGGTGATGGGTCATTGGGTCATTAAGAAAAATAATATACGTGTCTATTGTTAATTGGATAAAAATAGGTATAAAGATTAAAGAACTACGTAGTTCAGGGCCATTTTGTGTATCAGACATGAAGTGTGCCACAAGGCCTTGTTTGTACCATCAGAAGAAAGAAATGTACCAAATTGCAAAGATTAACCTTATAACCAGCCTAGAGAGACCTGTTAAATTTTGTAAGGATCCTACAATAAACACGAGAAACAAGATTCTAACGAGCTCGAGAATTTACTTCAAATAATGAGAATTGAGATAAGTGGAACTCCCCACGAGGGAGGACCCCGGGAGAATTCAGCCCAGAGGAGGCTGGGGAATTAAAGAAGAACTGTATTTACAGAGAATTCAGCCCAGAGGAGGCTGGGAGACTATAGAAAGCTGTATCTACAGAAAATTCAGCCCACAGAAGGCTGAGAGACTAAAGAAAAGATATATCCACAGAGAACAGAGCCCAAAGGAGGCAAAGTAAAGAGAGACAGAAGTAACAATCCCACACCCACCCCAAGACTCCATCCCCATCCTACTGGTGCTGACGGGATTAAAGGAGATAAAGAGGAGATTAAAAAGACAGAGAGGAGAGAAAAAGAGAAGTTTAAATGGAATTTAAATATGAAAGAAATGCATATGTTAGTGACTGCTGAGAGTTCAAAGGGAGCTGAAGGGTTTTCGAAGGGACAGGAGCCCGTGAAGGGCTCAGGAGCTGCTGCTGCCGGGAGGGAGGAAATGCACCAATGGCTCCCAGCAGAGTCTGTGCTTTGAGGCTCTTTCCCAAACAGCTGCAGGAGGGAAAGCAGCTGAGTTTGGAGGAAGAGTTTTCTGCTGAGGTTTCCTGTTTGGAGCTGTCACAAGCTTGAGCTGCTCAAGGGAAAGGCGGCTCTGCTTCCAGCAGGGCCCAACTGCACGGGAGCACAACTTGGTTCCCTGGCCCTGAGCCAACGGGCAGCAGCAGCTTCTGTTCCCTCCTGGCTCTTGTGTCATTTCCAGCAGCACAAGACACACCAAGAAAAGCTCCTCCAGAACATGCCATGATCAACACAACCTGATTTCATTGCATGAAGGAGCTCTGACAGTCCCACGGGCTCAGGTTTGTTTGTCAGTGAACAGAGCAGGGAAAAGCACAGACACATTCCCTGCACAGGGAATTCACAGGAGGAAAGTGCAGCGCTGGAGGATGTGCTTGGATACAACGTTCCCACGGCAGTTTTGGGGATAAAATCGTCAGGAGAGAGAAAAGAAAAAGTCCTACCAAGGGTGGGCTGGGGAGGGCTGGTGCTTCCCGGGAGGCTCCCGAAGCTCAAGAGGACAAAGCCCAGACCTTGTCCAAGCTCCGAGCTGGGTCTGAGCCAGAAACCAGGGGGTGGCAGAGCCATTGCTGCTGAAGGGCTTCAGATTGCCAAAGCTAAAGTGTCCAGTATCAAGGAACAACTTGAGGTTACGGAATTCTCAGTGCCCACGTTCCATCCCCTCATTTCAAGGTGAAAGCAGAGCTCCAATTGTGACTCTGCTTTTTAATAATGAATGTCAAACTTCAACAAAATTCCCTTAGAAAGACCCCATGAAGGTTCACACTGTGAGAGCTCACTCAAGGCAGCCCCAACTCCTACCCTGGTTCAGTCCCTGTCAAGCCCACTGTGCTTTCCAGCTGCTTTGCTCCAGCTCCCCCCAAATCACCATGAATTCCACTCAACTGAACCAAATCCAAGTCCTCGTGGGTCAGGACAAGGGCAGGGAGAGGTCACTCAGGGATCACTATCAGGGGCACAACAGCCCGACATGGGGAAATGAACTGAACTTAGGACTGAGCAAATCAGACCAGGAGAATGAGGATTGAAATCAATCTTGAGAAACACCTCCTCCTGCTCCTGAACTTTTCTGTCTGGGCCGCTGCTCGCGGGGCACAGAGAGGGACCCGGCCCTGTCCCTCCAAACCTCCCTGGGAATCACCCCAGAGCCCTCAGCCTTCCTTCTGCCCATCCCCGGGGCCCCTTGTCCCTCCCAATGGCTCCCGTGGCTCTCCCAGTCCATCCCAGCCTCTCCCAGTCCATCCCAGTCACTGCCAATGACCCCGCCTGTCCATCTCGCCCCTCCGTGGATCTGCCGCCCCTCAGCCAATCAGAGCGCGTCTCTCCGATGACTCATCAGTTGCCGGGCAGATCCACAGAGCCGAGAGCCCCGCGCTGGACTCGGCCTCCCAGTGCCGCGCACTTCATTCCCAGTCCCTCCCAGTGCCACCACAGTCCCTCCCAGTGCCACCACAGTCCCGCCCAGTGCCACCACAGTCCCTCCCAGTGCCACCACAGTCCCGCCCAGTGCCACCACAGTCCCTCCCAGTGCCACCACAGTCCCTCCCAGTGCCACCACAGTCCCGCCCAGAGGCCCCAGAGTCCCTCCCACTCCTTTTTAGGCAGTCCCAGTCTATTCCTAGCTTTTTCTCTCTTCACTCCCAGACGTCCACACTCTCTTCCAGTGTCCCAGTATCCACTCTCATCTCTTTCAGTGCCACCCCAGGCCCTCCCAGTCCATTTCCAGTCGCTCACAATGCCACACCACTCCTCACCCATCTCTCCCAGTTCCCCCAGCGTGTCCATCTCGCTGGTGCCCTCGAGCTCCCAGCCCGGCCCCGGCCGCCTGCTCTGCTCCCTGATGGATTTCTCCCCTGCCCACATCCAGCTGAGCTGCTCCCAGGGCCAGCAGCAGCTCTCGGGCCACGTGCTGGCCACTGCCGTGCTCCCCAGCGGGGACTGGAGCCAGCAGCTCCTGGTGCTGCTGGAAACCGCCCCCGGCAATGCGGGCTCAGCTCCAGCTGCCAGGTGGAGCACGTCAGCCTGGAGCACCCCCTGAGCCGGCACTGGGGCACGGCCCGGCCCCCACAGCGCCGGGGGCAGCGGGGGAGGCACTGGGGGGGCCCGGAGGGGGATTGGGGTGTGCTGGGAGGAACTGGGAGGGAGTTTGAGATAGACTGGTTTAAACTGGGAGAGGGGTTTGGGGGTCAAAAATGGCTGAGAAAAGGATTAGAGGATGTTGGGGAGGGTGGGATGGGGTTCTGGGGGTCCTGGTGGACCCTGGGAGGGAGTTTGGGGGTGCTGGGTGTCACTGGGAGGGATTTGAGTGAGCCTGGGGGAGCTGGAAGGAGATTGGGGATTGGAAAGCAGGGATTGGGATGAGGTTGGTTGTGCTGGGAGGAGACTGAGAGGGGACTTGATGAGTCCTGGTGGGGCTGGGAAGGAACTGGGAGAGGGTTTGGGGGTCCTGGGGCAGTGGGGGAAATTGGGAGGGGGCTGTGGGATCCTGAGAGGAACAGGAGGGGCTCTGGTGGGTCCTGGGGAGGCTGGGAAGAGACTGGCAGTGATTTACCAAAACAGTGATTTTGAGCCAGTATCAATATCAATCTGTTAATGGACAAAGAACCTCTCCAACAGTTTAAAGTTACAAAGTGGATGTTTAATCACAGCACTGGGCGAGTGCAGGAGTCACCCCTTAATACACACTGTAAGTCGACAAAAGATTCCAGTGTCTATTTACCTACAAATGTCTTAAATATGCAAAATACTAATGCATATTAATACTAATACATATTCATAATGCTAACACTTCCCAATCCCCCTTTTGGATTAAAATTCATGGTAATGAGATTAGAACGTCGTTATACCTGCGTGGTGGGCTCCCTAATTTGAGGAGGGGGTTATTTTGGCAAGGAGGGGTCATCAAGAGATGAAGGAAAACCGCTCTTCCTCACTCTCACCTTTCTGCCTTTACAATGGTTGACATTACAAGTGACATTTGGTACAACTCACATTTCCTCCCTTGTCACTTTTCAGTGGGTTTCCAGATGTAAGGTCTGTGATCTTCCTGAACCCGTTGATCAGTTTCTCTTTTCTCATTATAAGCACAGCTAAACAAACATACAAGGACAAGTCATTTTTTACCTAAGTCTGAGATTCATTATCTCAAATCCTGCTTCTCACTTAATCATTAACTCAAACTACTTCCAGCAAGGCCTATCACTAGCTAAGATCTGTATTTTTTCTAAAATACCTAATTGTTTAAAATTAGTGACTCCAAAGGAGGTTTCAGAGGGTCCTGGGTGGGCTGGGGAAGACTGGTAGGATCCTTGGAGGGGCTTGGGGTGTCTGTGAAAGGTTTTGGGGGTCCTGACTTCTGTAGACCCCCCAGGGATGCCGTGAAACACTGCCCACAGAAAGAGGCTGATGGGGATTGGAGTTTCCGTGTTGGGCTTTGTCTTCCTGGAACTGGGGCTCGGCTTCTGCCTGAGCAGGAAGGTGAGGGGGGGTCCCAGGGGTCGTATCTTCCCCCCCACAGAGCCTGTGTGCTCCCCCTGGGCCCCCCAAGACCGGTGTCACCCCCTTTTCTCTGCCCACACAGCTCCTGAGGCAAAAGGTTCTCGAGGATTGAAAGTCAACAATTCCCATTGTCATTCTGTATTCTGTTGGATTTTCATTCCCCTGCTTTCATCCAGGTGCCCACAGGGAGCCAGGAAGATGTGGAGCCTCCCAGCCAGGTGTCTTCCCAACACGGATCACCAGGACCACGGATCACCAGGGCTCTGCCCAACGGGGGTCACTGGGGATCATCCAACGCCGATCCTCCCATGGGGGATGGAGCTGGAGCAGCACACGAAGCTCTTCCCGCACTCGGGGCACTCGCAGGGCTTCCCTTACTGGTGCCTCCGTTGGTGTTTGGTCAAGTTAGAGCTCCTGGAGAAGCTCTTCCCACACTGGGGACACTCGTAGGGCCTCTCCCCACTGTGGATGCGCCGGTGGACGGTGAGGGTGGAGTTGTGCTTGAAGCCCTTCCCGCAGTCGGGGCAGCGGAAGGGCCTCTCCTCTGTGTGAATCCGCTCATGTTTGAGGACATCAGAGCTGGTCTGAAACCTCTTCCCACACTGGGGACACTCGTAGGGCCTCTCCCCAGTGTGGATGAGCTGGTGTTTTCTCAGGTAGGAGCTCCATCCAAAGCTCTTCCCACATTCCAAGCAGGTGTAGGGCCGTTCCCCTGTGTGGATCACCTGGTGTCTCATCAGGTCAGAGATATCTCTGAAACTCTTCCCACATTTCCCACACTCGTAGGGTCGTTCCCCAGTGTGGATCATCTGGTGATTCCTCAGGCTGGAGCTCTGGCTGAAGCTCTTCCCACATTCCCCACACCCGTAGGGCTTTTCCCCAGTCTGGGTCATCTGGTGCTGGATCAGTTGGGAGCTGTACGTGAAACCCTTCTCACATTCCAAGCACTTCTGAGATTTCTCTCTATCATGAGGCTTCTCCCCCAGCTCTGAGCTCCGGCTGGATCTCTGGCCGTGTTCCTGGCACAGGGGGGATCTTTCCTCCTCGCAGCTCCTCAGGCTGGATTTACAGCCCCTTCTCATGCAGGAGCTCCAGAGCTTTTTCTCTGCCTCCCTGCTGACATGTCTTGGGAATAAAACTCCTGCCTGTGGGGAAAAAAACAAGCGAGCACCTGAGGCTGGGGATTCCTCCTTACCCCAGATCACTTCAGGAGGTCACCCCGAATCTAGTGTCTGTAAGAACCTCCAAAACACCAAGATTCAGCCAAAACCTCCTCCAAAACAGAAAGATCCAGCCAACATAAAAAAACAAAGCACCAACATTTAGCCCAATAAAGCTCAGAAACACCAACATTCAGCCCCATGAAAATCATCGATCCCTGTCCCCATTAACTTGCTGCATATTGGGGGGGGGGGGCCTGTACGGTCCCCAGATACAGGGAGAGGTGGAACCTTGTACGACTTCCTCTTTCTGCTCCTCCTCCCCCTCCTGGGTCCCAACTCTTCCTCACACTCCTCTTCCTCCTGCTATTCCTTCTTCTCCTGCACAACCCCATTTTCACCATTTGACCGTTTTGCTCCTAAACCCTGCTTCTCCTTCCCTTCTCCTCCTGCCCCCAGGCCCAGCACCCACTGCCGCCTCCCTCTTCCCCCCCAGTCCCACAGCATCCCACCGCAGGGGCACGGATGGAGCTGGGCCAGCTCGGCCTGGGGCAGCGCTGGGCTCTCGGCCGCTTCCGCCCGCACTCGCTCCCCACTGCAGCCGCTCCCGCCACCACAGCGCGGGGGGGCCCGGCCTTGGCGCTCCCCCCTCCCACCTCCCCAAATTCCCCTCAAGGGGGGCGCCAAGGCCCGGGGGGGAGGGGCGCAGCTGGGCTCCAGCTGGGGAACGCTGGCAGCTGCGGCTCTGCCTGGACACTGATGAGTCATCAGCGCCGCGCGCTCTGATTGGCTCAGCCCTGCCTGAGCCCTGCGCCTGCACCAAGGGGGGACACCCTGCTCCAGGGGGGATGGCCCCAAAACGGGGGAACCCCAGCAAAGGAACAACAACAAAGGCTCTTTACAAACTGATCCCGTCAACCTCATTGCACATAGGGCCAGGGACGTGGACATAAAAAAGTGACAGGAGGAGCCATCAGCTGCACAAAATGTTGTTAATTGATGACACAGACTGCTGCTCAGCCAAGGTCCTGCTAAATTCATCAACTTCCAGAAGAACAACAAAGACTTAACACAGCCATCAATATCGTTAGCTAAACAAAAGTGGGGTGCATATTAAGGGGGTATGTAGGAGGTGCATTGGGGAGTCTGTACCATTACAGTACATCAACCAATGTGGAGAGGGAGATGTGACCAAGAAAATTAGGATGAAAAGAAGGCTGTGTCTGCCAACAATTGGGGAAATCTCATTAGAAATGTCCCATGGCCACTCCCTTTTTTATGAATGAAATTACTTTTACAGGACTCCTCTGTCTTCCTTGTGGACAGAAACCTCTGGGGATGTCAATTTTTCCACACACCTTGGGGCTCCTCCGCAATTCCTTCCACCGTCCGGGCCGGCGGGCACTGAGTGCAGCTGAAGGTGCCTCACCCAGTTTGGGGGATCGGCTCCCTCGGCTGGCGGCGGCACCGGGGATTGATTGGGTACCCGAGAGTGAGCAGGAGACAGACGAGGGACGGATCAGGGGGGCTCTCAAGAGTCGGCAGGGAGAGAGCACTGAAAATCTCAGCAGTGACTCCAGTGGGATCTTCGGGGAGTGAACATGGCAGGGCACCCAGGGAGGGGACAAAAGGGAAAGCCAGAATGGGGTCCCAGCAAAAGGGATGAGGATCCCAAAATATCTCTCAAGGGTCCCTTGGGAGCATGTGGAGGTCGTTTGCACATTCTCCCAGAGGGAATTAAGGACATGGACACCCAGGGGGGCAAGAAGGGAAGTCCAGAAGGGATTTAGAAAAAGAGGGGATGGATGGTGTTGGTGTGCTGGGAAGGGATTGGCTGAAGGGGAGTGTGCAGGAATGTGCTTAAGCCAAGAAGCAACAGGAGGAATCTATGGGGTAAGAAAAATGATGATGGAAAAGAGGAGGAAGAGAAAAATACTGAGGATTGGGATGTGTTTCAGAAGGGTCTTATCCTCAGAATTTGCCAGCTGACTCAGATGCTTTGTATCCCAGTTTTCCAGGACAGGAAAACAAGGAGGTGAGGATTTCAGGGGGTTTCTCTGAGCTGGGAGCGGCAGGAGCGGGCGCAGAGCTGCGACACCGGGAGCACGGGCTGGGGGCCTGTGGGGAGCTGTGGGGCCGGGCCGGGGCTGTGGGGCAGCCGGGGCTCAGCGCCGGGCGCTGCCTGACCCCAGCACCCCCCGGGCAGGGCCGGCAGTGGCCCCCGGCCCCCAGGAGGCTGCGGGACGCCCCGGCCGCTGCCCGGCCCCGTGGAGCTGCCGGCCCTGCCCGCCGGGGGGGCCGCCTTTGGACACTGCGGCAGGACAGGGACCGGCTCTGGGATACGGGCTGGGGAGGGGAGCCTCAGCACAGCCAGCACCAGGAAGGAACAGCTCAGAAATGGGGATTAGACCTGCAAGGATCCAGATCATCTTTTAAGCATTTTGCGCTGGGTCCCTGCAGAAAGGAAGGATTTTGCAGAAAGCTCAGCAGCTGCCACACGATGAGCACCCACAGGCACTGAGGGGGGCTGCAGCAGGGCCACAAGAAGCCCCTGCAGCACTTGCTCACAAAGGCTCAGCAGCTGAATGCAGCAAGGGATGAGCAAAAGGCCAAGCTGAAGGCAAAGGCCATGGCACAGTTCCTACAGCCCCTGAGGGATCAAGCCCAGGGCCCAAGGGGGCCCCAGCACCCAGGGGACACCCTCGGCCACAAGCACCTGGCACAGGCATTGCCCTCCTGGCCAGGGGACAGCCCACCCAAACAGCCCCTGGCAAGGAATCAGCCTTCCAGCTGCAGGGCACAAGGACACTGCAAGCACAGACAGGAGCACCCTCAGCACCAGCAAGTCCAGCCCTTGATGGACACGGATTCTTAGCGCTCTCACAGCTCCCATTCCACCAAGGACCCACCACACTGCAGCCCTTGGGAACATTCAGGGTGGCTCTGGATCCAGAGGAGACCTTTCCTGATGGGCACAGGAGCCTCTCCATCCACTCGGAATCTTACACCTAAGGGGGGAAAATTGTTAAGGAATATTTTAATAATTAAGGCACTATGTGGGAAAGATAAGTGGGTGTGTTTTATTCAGCCACTATTAGGAGATGGGGGGGATGGGTTTGAAATGCAGGAATTTTTATTTGCTCACAATTGTGATTGTAATTTACTAGGAAGGGATTTGATGGCTAAATGGGAAATGCAAATTACTGTTGCAAAAGGTGATACAGAGGCTGGTTCTGTTGTACCTCTGTGTCAAATGTCTGGCAGAGCCACGGCTGAAGTGAACCCACAAGTGTGGGCACCCCAGGGAAATTGGCAAAATTAGATATGGAGCCTCTCCAAATTTCCCTGAAGCAACCAGGACAAGAGGTGTCGAAAAGCAATCCCCTGTTCCAAGGGAGGGAAGGAAGGGCTCACAGCCTGTCTGGGAGTCCTGCTCAAGGCACAGCTTGGGGAGCCAGGGATGGCTCCCTAGAATGCTCCTATCCTGCCAAACAAGAAATCCAATGGAATCCACAGAATGCTGCAGGACCCAAGAAGAAGAAATGAGATGATGAAACTGAGGCACCCCACACTCTCAGATCCTTACACCATCCTCAACCAGGTGCCCCCCTCACACTGCTGCCATTCAGAACTTGATGCAAAAGATGCTTTCTGGGGATCTGCCCACTCCCAGAGGATGCAAACACAATTCTGCCTTGGGCTGGCAACAAGAGGTAGAAGGGAAAATGCTCAAGACATGGACGGTCCTTCTGCAGGGATGCACGGAAGCACCGGCCTGACTGGGGCAAGCCTTGCAGGAAATATCAAAGGAATTGACCTCACCCCCAGGGACTGGCTTAATGCAGGATGTGGATGACTTGATCCAGTCAGGAGGACAAGGAGAAGAGGTAGAGGAAGCCTCTGTGAAATGGCTTAATTTTCAGGCAAAAAAACAGCTTTGAGTGTCTGAAAAAAAAAGAAAGAGGAAATGGTAGAGAAAATGATTAAATATTTGAGACCTATTTTGACTGAAGGCTTGTGGTGTATTGATTCAGAGAGGGTTCGGGGAATCTCAGAAATAATGTTTCCCAGGACTAAAATGGAGCTGCAGCAATTCTTAGGATTAATAGGGAATTATAGGAGCTGGATCGAGGATTCTCTTTTCCACCCAGAATATTGCGTGAATTTTTTAGCCCCAGATAGCCTCAATGTTATGAGGTGGAAATAAGAAAGAGAACAAAACTTAACAAAATGAAAAAAATAAAATGATTGATGCCCCAGCCATGGCTCTTCCAGACTCAGAAATCTGAATTGGAAGGGAATATTAAACAGGCCACCCCTGAGCCTGCACTGAAGGCAACGCAGCAGCAGCCAGGGCTCCCCAGCGGGGGAAGCCCCTGGGCCTGCCCACAGATCCTCTGCTCAAATCCTCGGCCTGGCCACCCTCCTTTGCCATCTCCAGCCACTGCGGGACAATCCTTGCTCTCACTCTTGCAGCTTCAGCCCTTTCTGTGCCTGCCCTCGCCACAGCTGCTGGGGAAGGCACCGGGACAATTCCACTCTGCCTCTCAATTCCACTCACACTCTGCCCTGCCTGGGATTAGCTGCTGGCAAAATAGAACAACTTTAAAATGGTTTAAAATCTTATTTCTCTGGTCACACTAGGTTTCCTTTTGCCTTGAGGAAAGCAATTTTAATGTTTGTTTTAAAGGAATTTTAATGTGTGTTTTCCAGCACTCAGCAGAGATGTGTTTAACATCTCAACAGACTGGGAATAGCCCAAAAGATCCCACCAAGATAACGACCATCAACAAAACATCAACACCCAGCAGCAAACATCAACCAACATCTCCCCCAGACACTGCCCCAGGCACAGCTGGAGACACCTGGTCTGGAAAAGGCTGAGCAGGAAATCCAGGAGTGCCCACCTAATTCACATCACAGGCACAGAAATCCCGTGCAACAGGAAACCAAATCCTAACAACTCCACACCTTGAAACCAATGAACATTAAACCAAGGGATTTCTATGGGGTCAGACTGTATAAATTTAGGAAAAATCTAGTCAAACTCATGTGTCATGGAATGATTTTCTCTGCACACCCAGCCTAAGTGTGCATGAAATTATTCCTGTTGCATATCCTGGCCAGATTCAAGTAACACCGTATTTCTCTAAAGACATTGTGGAGAGTTTTTGCTTTTCACAGTTTTAGAGAAAAGATTACACCGTTAGAATAAATTTTCATAATAATTTTACTTCTTTATTGTCGGTTCTGTTTGGGCCAGTGGTGTGAGAATCACTTTTTAGTCCCAGGAGAATAAAAAGAAAACACTTGATTGCTTTCTCATTTTTGTTTTATATTTGTATGTGAATCTTAGTGATGACAAAATGATGGTATGAGTTTTTCAATGTTCACATTTAAGCTGCACTTTGAAAACTAGAAGAGCTTTAAAGTTGGCACTTTAACATATAAACAGTTAATAAAATATTGTTTAAAAAAAAAAAAAAAAAAAAAAAAAGCAGATTCTGTGGGGGCCACGTGTGAGTGATGGGATGTCTGCCCTGGGAAGAGAAGCTTTGTTCCAGGCAGCCAGGAGAGGAGCTTTAGAAATGCAAATTAACACTGATGGGACAAAGCCTGCACAATGGCCCAGGGGCTTCCTGCCTGCAGGAGGAATTGGGCTGATTCTCTCTGCCCCTCAGCCCAAGCTCTGCCTGCTTGCACAGATGGAATTTGCACAGCTAAAGGCAGAGCCCATTGTGAGGATATCTGACTCTGCAACAGAAATTGGTTAAGCTGCAAAGGAAAACAGAAAATGGAGAATGTTGTGAAAACTTCACTAAAACAAGTTGGGGGGAATCATGCCTGTCCCCACTCCAACATGTGCTGTCATTGTCTATGTTATATAGGGTGTATCATAAATAAACCCATTGGGCTTTATTTGCCACCACAAGTTCAGAGAAATCAGTTGGGAATTCCAAGAATGTGATGATTTAATGAGAGAAAAGCTGACAATTGATGCAGCCCTGGCTGGAGTGAAACAGAAATTAAAAATTAGGAAATAAACACAAAGAAATGCTTGACTAAAAGGGGGGTTTGACAAAAACCATACCCTGACACGCTGATCCACAAGAACAAGAAAAGAGTCAGACTGCAAGATAAGATAAGGAGCCAGAATACACAAACAAGTTGCAAAGACAAAGGCACCACAAGATAAAGGAGATTCTTCAGACCCTAAGCCAGAAAGAACAGATTTAAAGTTCCAAAAGGCGGCCAGAGGAATGAAAGAGGCATGGAGTTAATTGTAATATGAAGGGAGGACAAGCAGAGTTAAAAAATGAATGTGTTTTAGGCATATCTTGTAAACCTAGTCTGAAAAAGATAAAACCAAATCAAAAAGGTGTGCATGCTTTTCGGAGGAGATATCCCCCATGTATCTCAGTGCTGAATAAATTCATACCTACTCTTATAACTACTCTGCGAGTTATAGAGCTCTTTTTATTTCGCATATCAGGAGGGAGCACCCAAAACTGGGGAAAAGATGAACAGCCACCAGAACAAATCCTGCAATACCATGGACCAGACCCCGGGAACCCTGATGAATTCATATCAGGTACCAGAGAAACCATTTAACATTTCAATGGGATAATTAGATAACAGGATGTCATTGAAATAATAACCAACCAGACAGCTCCAGCTCCTGACCTTCCCCCACACCAATCCTCTCAGATGAGGAACACAACATTTCACCATGGGATGGGATCACATTATCTTTTAGCAGAAAATCGAGGCAGAGTTTGTGGAAAAGTTAAGTAACTCAAACTACTCTTGGCAGATAGATGGCAATGGAAAAGTAGTAAAACAGATAACAAAGGAAACAGCAAAGCAGCTCATGTACTTCTCCAAACGTGGAAAGGATGGGAATAGGACACAGTTTTGTGCTTCCCTCACAGACCATGGGTTAAACAAATGCTGTTTCTCCTCTCATGTGCTACAGCAACTCTCATCTTTTTACCATGCACCACACCTTGCTGAGTGCAGCTCATTCAGCAGCTGAGCAAGGGGATGCAGGTGGCAGCCAGGCCTCCTGAGCCACAAACGGCTACAAAAGGACAGAGAATGAGGGCACTGAGAGCAATCCCAAAACCAAAGAACACCCAGGAAGAGAAAACACAGGCAATGAGTGAATCTGCTTGGAGATGGGGCCAGGGACTTGCACATAAGGAAGGAATGGGAGAAATAATCAGTTACAGAAAATGTTACTAATTGACAAGGACTGCTGCTCAGACCAAGTCCCAACACATTCCTGAACTTCCAGAAGAACAAACACTTCACAGAGCCAGGAATATCGGGTGTTATACAAAAAGGACATGCAGCAGGCGGATCGGGAAGGCTGAACCTTCCAAGCACCTCCGCCAGTGTTGGGCAAAGGGACAGGGACATGCGGCCGGGAAAATCAGGACAAAAACGAGGCCGCGTCCTCCAACAACTGGAGAGAGCGCACGGCAAATGGCCCATGGCCTCTCCCTTTGGGCAGCAATAAAGTCACTCGCACACCACTCCTCTGGCTCCTTGGGCCACACAAACCTCTGGCGCCGGGAATTTTCCCGCCCAGCCCCGGGCACAGCGCAGCCACCTCCGGCCTCCCGACACGAAGCGGGACGAGCCAGCGCTGCTCCGCCACCGCCTCCTGCCGAGGCCCCAGCGGCAAGGAGACCGCGGGCAGCCGCTCCCGCAGCGCCCTCAGCCCAGGGCCAACACGGGCCGGCCACGGCACAAGCCACCCGCCACAGCCCCCTGCCGCCCCCTCCCGGGCCCGCAGCGAGCCCCGAGCCCCCGCAGAACCGAGCGCGGCTCCCACCTGCGATGGCCGGGGCCGCCTCCGAGCTCCGCCGCCGCCTCACCGGGCTCCGGCCGCTGCTGCCGCCGCTGCCGGGCCCGCACAGACGCTCCGGCAATGGCGGCTCTCCTGCCCCACGGCCGCCCTGGGGGCGCCAGCGGGGCCGGGCTTGTCCCCGCTCTGCCCAATCAGCGCGCGCCAGAGCCACGAGTGACGGCAGAAGCAGCCAATCGCAGCCAGCGGCGGGCTCTGCACACGGCACGGACTCGCCTCCCTTGGGCTGAGCTCCGCCATTTCTCGGCAGCCTGGGCTGAGGAGCGGCCCCGGCGCTGGGCCCGGCCCGGGCAGGAGGCCAAGGAAGCGCCGCTGCGCTGAAGCGCCGGGAGCTCGGGGTGCCCGGGAGCTGAGGGCGCTGCGAGCTGGGGGTGAGTCTGGGATGGAGCCGGGGATGCCGGAAAGAGGCCAAAACTGTGTGACTCTCCTTCCTGGCCCGGGCGGGGAGCAGAACACACAAGGAAAGGCTCGGGGGTCTGGATGAGAGTGGGGACTGTTCAATCCTTGGTCACGGGCACAGCACACCTGACTTGGGGAAATTGAATTTATTATCAAACATGTCAGAGCAAGAAAACGAGAAGTAAAGTAATTCCTACGGAAATCCATCTTCCCCCCAGCTCTCCCTCCTTCCCGGGCTTAACTTTGTGCCCCTCTCCGTCCCCCTCCCCGCCCAGAGGCACAGGGATGGGGGTCACAGTCAGGTCATGTCAGTGCCTTCCCCTGAGGGACAGGAATCCTTGTCCTGCTGCAGCCTGGGGTCCCTGCCAGGGGCCAGAGTCCCTCAGGACCAGGCTGCTCCAGCGGGGATCGCCAGGGGGATCCCCGAGTCCGGCCCGGAGCCACTTCCATGGCTCTGCAGGGGCTTCCCCCGGGCTCGGGGCCTCTCTCAGGCACCCCCTGCTCCGGCCCGGCCTCATTGCCCCCCTCACCCCCCCATGCAGCGAGTGCCCGGGCAGGGAGATCCACGATTTTCACGGGGCTGAATCTTGGAGTTTCTGAGTGTTATTGGGCTGAATGTTGGTGCTTTGTTTTTTTTGTGGGGGCTGAATCTTTCTATGTTGGGGGGGATATCAGATTTTTGGTGTTTTGGAAGTTTTTGATCTGTCTTGATGTTTGGAAGATTTTTTGGGCTGAATCTTGGTGTCCTGGAGGTCCTTCCAGACACTAGATGCCCAGTGACTTCCTGAGATGAACTTGGGAAAGGAGAAACCCTCAGCCCAAGGCTTTTTCCTTTCTTTTTTTCCCCCAAACCAGGATTTTTCATTCCCAAGCTGTGGTCAGATGGAGGAGGAGGAGGAAAAGCCCTGGAGATCTCACACAAGGAGAGGCTGCAAACCCAGCCCAGGGAGCTGTGAGGAGGAAAGATCCTCCCTCTGCCGGGAAGGTGGTCGGAGATCCAGCCGGAGCTCAGAGCAGGGGGTGAAGCCCCACAAGTGTTTGGAATGTGGGAAAGATTTCAGCCACAGCTCCAGCCTGCTCCGGCACCAGGTGATCCACACTGGGGAAAAGCCCTACGAGTGTGGGGAATGTGGGAAGAGCTTCAACCAGAGCTCCAACCTGAGGGCACACCAGGTGATCCACAGTGGGGAAAGACCCTATGAGTGTGGGAAATGTGGGAAGAGCTTTGGAAATATCTCTGACCTGATGAAACACCAGGTGATCCACACAGGGGAACGGCCCTACACCTGCTTGGAATGTGGGAAGAGCTTTGGGTGGAGCTCCTACCTGAGGGCACACCAGCGCATCCACACTGGGGAGAGGCCCTACGAGTGTCCTGAGTGTGGGAAGAGGTTTCAGACCAGCTCCCATGTCCTCAAACATGAGCGGATTCACACAGAGGAGAGGCCCTTCCGCTGCCCCGACTGCGGGAAGGGCTTCAAGCAGAACGGCCACCTCACGGTCCACCGGCGCATCCACAGTGGGGAGAGGCCCTACGAGTGTCCCCAGTGTGGGAAGAGCTTCTCCGTGAGCTCAACCTTGACCCGACACCAACAGAGGCACCAGTAAAGGAAGCCCTGCGAGTGCCCCGAGTGCAGGAAGAGCTTCGTGCGCTGCTCCAGCTCCATCCCCCATGGGAGGATCGGCGTTGGATGATCCCCAGTGACCCCCGTTGGGCAGAGCCCTGGTGATCCATGGTCCTGGTGATCCGTGTTGGGAAGACACCTGGCTGGGAGGCTCCACATCTTCCTGGCTCCCTGTGGGCACCTGGATGAAAGCAGGGGAATGAAAATCCAACAGGATACAGAATGACAGTGGGAATTGTTGACTTTCAGTCCTTGAGAACCTTTTGCGTCAGGAGCTGTGTGGGCAGAGAAAAGGGGGTGACACCGGACTTGGGGGGCCCAAGGGGAGCACACACGCTCTGTGGGGGGGGAGGACACGACCCCTGGGACCCCCCCTCACCTTCCTGCACAGGCAGAAGCCGAACCCCAGTACCAGGAAGATAAAGCCCAACATGGAGACTGCAATCCCCGTCAGCATCTTGCTGTGGGCAATGTTTCACGGCATCCATGATGCATCTGCAGAGATCAGGAACCACCAGAACCTCTCACAGAACCCCCAAGCTCCTCCAAGGACCCTCCCAGTCTCCCCCAGCCCACCCAGGACCCTCTGAAACCTCCTTTGGAGTCACTAATTTTAAACAATGAACAATTTTAGAAAAATTAGAGATCTTAGCTAGAGATCGGCCTTGCTGGAACTAGTTAGAGTTAATGATTAAGTGAGAAGCAGGATTTGAGATAATGAATCTCGGACTGAGGTAAAAAATTACTTTTCATTGTATGTTTGTTCAGCTGTGCTTATAATGAGAAAAGAGAAACTGATAAACGGGTTCAGGAAGATCACAGACCTTACATCTGGAAACCCATTTAAAAGTCACAAGGGAGGAAATTTGAGTTGTACCAAATGTCATTTGTAATGTCAACCATTGTAAAGGTGGAAAGGTGGGAGTGAGGAAGAGCGGTTTTCCTTCATCTCTTGATGACCCCTCCTCACCAAAACGACCCCCTCCTCAAATTACAGAGCCCACTATGCAGGCATAATGACATTTTAAAATCATTAACATGAATTTTAATCCGAAGTGGAGCATGGGAGGTGGTAGCATTATGAATATGTATTAGTATTAATATGTATTAGTATTTTGGATATTTAAGACTTTTGTAAATAAATAGACACTGGAATCTTCTGTCAACTTGCAGTGTGTATTAAGGGGATGACTCCCACACTCACCCAGTGCTGTGATTAAACATCCACTTTGTAACTTTAAACTGTTGGAGAGGTTTTTTGTCCATTAACAGATCGATGTTGATACTGGATCAATATCGCTATTTTGGTAAATCATTGCCAGTCTCTTCCCAGGCTCCCCAGGACCCACCAGAGCCCCTCCTGTTCCTCTCAGGATCCCACAGCCCCCTCTGGGCCCCCCCAGTGCCTCCCCCGCTGCCCCCGGCGCTGTGGGGGCCGGGCCGTGCCCCAGTGCCGGCTCAGGGGGTGCTCCAGGCTGACGTGCTCCACCTGGCAGCTGGAGCTGAGCCCGCATTGCCGGGGGCGGTTTCCAGCAGCACCAGGAGCTGCTGGCTCCAGTCCCCGCTGGGGAGCACGGCAGTGGCCAGCACGTGGCCCGAGAGCTGCTGCTGGCCCTGGGAGCAGCTCAGCTGGATGTGGGCAGGGGAGAAATCCATCAGGGAGCAGAGCAGGCGGCCGGAGCCGGGCTGGGAGCTCGAGGGCACCAGCGAGATGGACACGATGGGGGTGATAGTAAAAGGTTCTAAAATCTTAGAAAATTTGGAGACTTAGCAAGAAAGTTAAGTTTGCCAAGCCCTGGGAAAAGTAGGCCCTGGGAAATGTTAGACCTTGTGCTCACTAAAGATCAGGTCAAACTGCACCTGTGTAATCAGTATATGATAAATGATACGATTGTTAGATATGATTAGATATAATTATTGTTTAAAGAACATGAGGAACAATGTTAGGAAGCTGGGGGAGATCACGAGAAATCCATGCTTGGATAAAAACAATGAGTACAATAGAACAATATAAGTTTAATAATATGTCAGTTATATAAGGACGGAGTGTAAAAACATGTTCAACTTAAAACCAAGTCGGGTCAGATTTGGGTATGTGTACCCCTGATACCCAGAGCTCTTCAATAAAGCACCTCCATATAATCATTCTGTGATTATGTGTGTTCCTGAGCTCTAATATTTTGGCACCCCAGATGGGACCCTGTGAGTGCTGCTGAGCTCGCTCACGACCCGATCACGCTCCAGCCGGCACCGAGGGATTCTCGAGGAGCCCATCCGGCTGCGACCGTCTCCGCTGCTCACAACGTCCCCGGGAGAGAAAGGTAAGGTGCTTTACTTTGGTTTGGGTGCCTGCCAGTTAGACACAGCGAAAGCTGCGCGTGGTTGGGCTAAAGGAATTCCTGTTGGGATTGCCCAGGCGCCGTCTGTCAGACGAGTGCGAAAGCGTCGCAGGTTCGGCATTTGGTGTATTGTAGTTGTGACATGGAGCAGGGTTCTGGGCTGCAATGCTCCCATACTGGGTACTTCTCCTTTGGGGTGCTTATTAGCACATTGGAAACAAGGTAACTTTGGGGAAGAATTACATAAGGCTAAGTTAATTTATGCGAGATCTCCCACAGAAAAAGACCCCAGCAACCCCGTCTCATCTGTTGGTAGCTATAACCCCCCTCTTCTCTCTTTGTTTTCTTTCTCTCTCTCTCTCTCTCTCTCCTCTATCGTATAACCCTTGTTGTTGGCACTAAAATAAAGGTACATTATTGCTGTTGTGATTTAAACTGAAATCCCTTTGTGTCCTTTTTGCACTCTGAGATCAAACAAACCTCTCACGAGTCCCACTCACGTTATTGAATCCTGACATTTAAACTGGAGTCACGGACAGGATTTCTGACAGACAGAAGGGGCTGCAGGTTTGTTGTGCAGTCTGTATTAGGGGAAGGACGTCTCGCTCCAGCCGCACCCAGCCCGACACTCCCAAAAGAGTGAGCGGTGTCTAGAAAGCAAGGGGGGCGACTCGAATTTCCCACAAACTGCACACACCGAGGTGAAAAGCACCCCACACTCACTTGAGGGCTCTGTCTGCAGAATTTCACAAAAGGTCTCTTAGTGCAAAAGGGCAGGACTGGTTTTGTTGTTGTTGTGTGTATGAATTTTGACTGCTTGGTGTAGCAGAAAGACAACCAGAATTTCAAACTGAAGGAGTGCCTCCCAAGCAGATTTGGTCTTCTCACCCAAACAGGGAAGCAAAAAGCTCTGTGTGTGTGTATAATTTAAGTTTATACCTCCCTGTAGTGGTTTTTCCCTTTGTAAAATGACTGAAAACAGCAGTGCAGAAGTTAAAGCTGCATTTTATGCATGTTATGCTCTATTAGCAAAACACAATGCCAGACCTTCTCCAGGAGGGAAAAGCTGGTGCTTAATAATTGGTTTAATTTGGAAAATATGATTGACAGTGTATGCTCTTTACAACATGAAATAAAATTTAAACTGGGCAAAAATAAAACTGTACACTGCTCAGTTTTGGGAGCTTGTCTTACAGCAGCTATAGAAACTCGCTGTAAGTAAAGAAGTGAGGAAAAAACTACAATAGACTCCCTCCGAAACCTAGTTAAAACTTTGCAAAAACAATTGGATGAAGAGAGAAGTAAGATCAATCTGTTGCAAGCAGCCCTCCATAAAAAAAATTCACAAAATGCTGACTTGCTAAAAGAAACAAGAGAGGGAAACCCCTCTCAAATTTACCCTCAAAAAGAGCTAACTTGGATAAAATTGTGGGGAACACTGCTGTCCTAGTTTGAAACCTCTAATTAAAACAGAATATAATTATATCAATGATAAAAATCTTGATCCGCATATAACCACTAAAAATAGAAAAAAGGAAAAAAAAAAGAAAAAAGAAAAAAAAAAGAAAAAAAAGGAAGTACGGGCGTCTGCCTCACGAGTCAGAGACAGAATACGTATTCCCAGTGTCTCTCACTGGAGGTGATCAAATTCGATTGAGGGAACTGGAATCCAGTGGGCACTGGGGACATGAAGTCTTCTTAACAGCAGGAGACAGACGTAACCCATGGTCCCTAACTCAGCACACAGCTTATTGGGCAGAGGGGCTTCACCCCTTGGAAAGGGGGGACCCTATAGCTATAGTGAGTACCCCAAACCAACTCCTGAAAACATTCACAAAGCTGCCTGCTTGCAAATGATGCACAAAAGAAAATTAATTGCTGGCTATGAATCACCAATGTTGTTACCTGTGAAAACTGAAATTATGACCCCTTTCATTCAAGGCCTTCCAGAATCACTTAAACCTACAGCAATTTTCCTCCAAAAACATAGCAGCTATAAACTCTGTGGATACACTAGGTAGATTTCTTGGGAACCCGACTGCTCAACCTGGTTCCACTGATCCTGGGTTTACTCCCTTCACCACCCCCTCTCAGCCCACAGGTTCACAATTGTGTTCTCCTGCTAGGAACCACAAAATTTGGACACGGAGAAAAGTTGCAAAAGAGCTAATTAATTACAGTAGCAATTATGGACCTGTAAAAATCCCAGAAGAAAAATCAGAGAAAGCAAAGGGTGTTAGATACATTGGTTCTCTTAAGGAAAACACAGAAAAGAGAAAACAAATCTCTAACTGCCCATATTGGTGGTCACTAGAGATAAAGAAAGGGGTCCCCAGAAACATAATGGATGGCTTATTACTTAAAAGTTGAGTAAAGCAGTCTCTAATTGGCACTGTCCCACTGTTCATTGTATCAAATGCCCCATTGTATAACCCAGCACAGCTCCACAGGCTCTGGGCTGGGAGCCAAAGCAGTCTCCTTCTCAGCTTCTGGGAGTGGAGCCCAAACAGCTTTAGAATCAGGGAAACTGGTAACTCTGCCTCTCATGGGTGAGCAGAGAGGCAGAGGTTGGTTGTATTTAAAATGCTCACTAGAAATAACAAAACTGGAGACGTACTGATTATAACAATAGTGGGTCCTAAACGCGCACCTATTACTTCTGTAGTTAACACTCGAGCCCAAATTTCTGTGTTGACCAATACAGACTAGTACAGGATTTGAGAGCAATAATAGAATAACTAAAGGTATTTAGCCAGTGGTAGCTAATCCCTACGCATTGTTAACATCTGTAAAAGAGAAATAGAAATGGTTTACTGGAATTGATTTAAAAGATGCCTTTTTCTGCATACACCTTGACAAAGAAAGTAGGAAACTGTTTGCCTTTGAATGGGAAAATCCAGACAATGGAAGGAAAACCCAGCTCACCTGAACACAACTCCCACAAAGATACAAGAACAGTCCAACCCTATTTGGAAGCCAGCTGGTGAAGGAGCTGGAGATTTGGACTGAGAATGGGCAAGTACCAGAGAACAATACCTGCTGTTACAGTATGTTGATGATACACTGACAACTTCAGAAGAGAAAACAACCTGCAGAAAGGTAACAATTGAAATTTTAAGTCAGCTAGGAATGGGAGGATATAAGGTGTCTAAAGAAAAGGTACAAATTGCCCAACAGACTGTGATTTACCTGGGATGTGAAATCTCACAAGGGCAATCTAAGCTGGGTACTAATCGTATTCAAGCTATTTGTGCTATTCCAGAACCCCAGAACCTACATGAGCTACGAGTTTTCCTCAGGATGACAGAGTGGTACCACCTGTGGATCATGGACTATGGACTAATTGCAGAGCCCCTGTATGAAGCCCAGAAGACACAACCGCTTACCTGGGGCAAACCACAGAAGGAGGCCTTCCTCAGACTGAAGGAGGCATTGACAATGGCTCCAGCATTAGGATTGCCTGATTCATCCAGGGATGTTCACATGTTTATGCATGAAAGACTACACCTAGCACTGGGAGTGCTGACCCAACATTTGGGAAGCTGGAAAAGGCTGGTAGGCTGCTTTTCCAAACAACTTGACACCGTGAGTGCCAGATGGCCTTCATGCCTGCGGGCAGTTGCAGCCACCGTGATGCTGATCCAAGAAGCCAGGAAACTCACGATGGGTAGACACACAGATGTCTGTGTGCCACACATGGTGACCACTGTTTTAGAACAAAAGGGGGGCCATTGGCTATCTCCAAGCAGGATGATGAAATTCCAGGTAATCCTGACTGAGCACGATGATGTCACACTAAAGACAACTAACCTTTTGAATCCAGCTTTGTTCCTAGGTACCACAACTGAAGAAGGCTCATTAGAGCACAACTGTGTAGAGGTAATAGAGTACACCTATTCGGCAAGAGAAGACCTGAGAGACATCCCACTGGAGCAACCAGAGTGAGAGCTATTCACAGATGGAAGCAGCTTCGTGGAGAACGGGACCAGATACGCTGGATATGTGGTAACAACAGTCAGTACAATAGTGGAGGCAAAAGCATTATCACCAAATACATCTGCCCAGAGGGCAGAACTGGTTGCCTTAACCAGAACACTAGAATTAAGTGAAGGGAAAAGGGTAAACATATGGACTGGCTCAAAGTATGCTTTTGGAGTGGTGCATGTACACGGGGCACTGTAGAAAGAAGGAAGACTACTGTCTTCTCAAGGCACACATTAAACATCAAGATGCAATTTTGCAATTGATAAAAGCAATACAAAAACCTGAAGAAGTAGCAATTATACACTGCAAAGCACACCAATCAAGAAACTCCAAAATTTGTGAGGAAAATTGAAAAGCAGATTGGACATCTCGACAGATTGCACATCTCGACAGATTGCTCAAGAAGTGCAAACAACAATGGCATTGATACCTTTAAAAACTAATGCATCTCAATTTAATTTGCCTCCAAAACTGAAATATTCAATAGAAGATTAGAAATTGGGACATTTGCTAAATGCACAAAAGGATTCAGAAGAGTGGTATGTAACTGCACAAAGACAAATAGTGTTAACCCCACTGATAATGAGAGAAGTTCTACAAATTAAACAAAACAAATGTCATTGGGGTGCAGAGGCATTGGTGAAATTGCTAAAACAAAAATTAATCTCGGTACGGATGCTAACAATGGCAAAATTAACTCAGTGGCTAGACACAGGAACAGCTAGGGAAAATTAGGATAGGAATAGAATCAAGATAACACTTGGCAAGAACCCTCTAGTGAAGTGAAATTTAGGTGGGCCCTGGAGTCTTTGCTTGGTCCTATAGCAAACTATCAGAATAAAGAAACAGGTCAGGTAGATACATTAGCAAGAGTCACCCGGGAAAGATTTAAAGAACTAAATGTACAATGACAATTTACTACTCCTGAAAGAGCATGGAGTGTGTGAGTTTTTCTAAAGGGATGGATTGATCATTGTTGTGTCCACATCCCAAATGTGACTGCAGATTTAGAATATGACATCAATCAATTGCAACAAATAGAGCACGAAGCACAGGAAGAACAAAAGGATTTGTCTACAAGTTGGCTAGGCAAAATCTTCAAAGGGTTAGGGTGGAATGTGAGTTCATGGATTAAATCTATCATTGAGAATGTGATCATCTTACTAATTGTATTCTTAGCAATTTGGTTAGTTGACAGCATCTTCAAGGGAGAAATACAGAAGAAAACGTCCTGGAACCAGAAAATAATAAAGGCACTGACACGAGATCTACCCCCACCATCTTCTGGTTCTCCAATTTGTGACAACATCCAGGACAATGCTTACATCAATCAAGGATTCGAAGAACATCAAGTATAAACTCAGAAACAAAGGACTGTATCAAGTAAAAACATTTGCACTTATAGTGAAGTGAAAATGCTTTCAAAGGGGGGAATGATAGTAAAAGGTCTTAAAATCTTAGAAAATTCGGGGACATAGAAAGAAAGTTAGGTTTGGAAAGCCCAGGGAAAAGTAGGCCCTGGGAAATGTTAGGCCTTGTACTTGCTAAAGATCAGGTGAAACTGCACCTGTGTAATCAGTAGATGATAAATGATACAATTGTTAGATGTGATTAGCTATAATTATTGTTTAAAGAACATGAGGAACAATGTTAGGGGGCTGGGGAGAATCACGAAAAATCCATGCCTGGGTAAAAACAATGCATGCAATAGAACAATGGAAGTTTAATATGTAAGTTATATAACGATAGAGTATAAAACATGTTCAGCTCAAAACCAAGATGGGTGAGATTTGGGTATGTGTACCCCTGACACCCAGAGCTCTTCAATAAAGCACCTGCATATAATCATTCCATGACTATGTGTGTTCCAGAACGCTAACAGCTCTGTTCCTCTCTTCCAGCCCTTGAAGACATGGCACATAACATCAGCCCTGCCATCAGAAGCCTGGCAATTCAAAACCTTTGTATCCTCCAGGCAGTAGAGAGAACTCAATATTCCCTCTTTGGAAACCTGCAAGATCAGCTCCATATGGCACAGAGGACACGGTCTCATCTCTCAGGCCTTGACTGGATGCGCTGCTGGAGCTCTGCTGAGAGCTGATCTGGGAGGCTCTGTCTGCTGGGGCCACCTGAGCCAGCCAGGATTTTATTTTTCTTCAAAATTGTTCTTTCCTTATTTTTGTTTTTGTTTAGTATGTAAATATAGGATATGTTATAAATACACAGACTCCCAGGAGCTTTCTTTTGCTGCCCAAGGTCCGCAGGATATCGGGGAAGAGAGGGAAAAGGGTGCTTGTGCCCAGCAACCTGCTGGGGTGTGCAGTGGTGAAGGGAAAATGGCCAGAAGCCCCTTGGCCTTTGGTGGTTTTGCTGAAGCCACAACCCCTGTCCCAGCCAGGAAGTGCCATCTGTGTCCTCGTGCCCGTGTGGTGCTGGCTGGGCTGCTGAGGGCTCCCAGGTGCCTCTTGATCCAGCTCCTCTGGAGCTCCTGTGGGGCTACGGCGCTGCTGCCGGGCCACGCTGGGGGAGACCCTGAGGGAACAGGGTGCTGGGAGGCCATGAAGGGATGAGGGGCTGTGGAGGCCCTGACGGGACAAGGCAGTGGGAAGGCACAAGGGGGATGTGTGAGGGAGTGGATGGCAGGAGGCTCCGAGTGGATAGGAGGCCCCTGAGGGGCCGGGGTGGTGGGAAGACCTGAGGAACTGGGTGTCAGAGGCCATAAGCAGCCCCTGGGCAGCCGCCTGGTTCCTGACACCCGGCTGATCTGGCGCTTCCCCAAAAAGTCTCCCAGGCCTGCAGCAGAAGCCCTCGAGGCTGGGACACCACCCCTCCAGGAGGGTGGGGACAGCCTGAGGTGTGCCCAGGCTGGGCTGGCTGGGGACATGGAGGGCAGGGGGGTGCTGCCAGGCCATGGCCACTGGGTGCCTGCGATAAGGGGCAGTGGGCAGAGGCAGGGCTGGCGGCCAGGCCGGGCCCTCACGGCTGCCCAGGCCACGCTGCTGTGACCGAGGCCCCCTTGACACAGAGCTCGGGGCCCACAGAGCTGCTGCCACCATGGGGAGGGCAGCGATGTCTCCTCCAGCAGGGCTGCCCAGTCACTGCTGCCCAAGCGGCTCTGGAGCCCACAGGAACAGCAGCAGAGTGTGCACAGGAACAGCAGCAGAGTGGGCACAGGAACAGCAGCAGAGTGTGCACAGGAACAGCAGCAGAGTGGGCACAGGAACAGCAGCAGAGTGTGCACAGGAACAGCAGCAGAGTGTGCACAGGAACAGCAGCAGAGTGGGCACAGGAACAGCAGCAGAGTGTGCACAGGAACAGCAGCAGAGTGGGCACAGGAACAGCAGCAGAGTGGGCACAGGAACAGCAGCACCCCGAACGTCAGCACCTGTGCACTGAGGCGTCCGCAGCAGCCGGGTGCCAAACAGGGGGAGGCTGTGGGCACAGCTGCCTTTGGTTTGGCAAAAGGCTTCAGCAGAATTGGCCACAATGGCTTTCTCTTGACTTGCCAGCCTCACAGCAACGCTTGGCAGCTTCAGCTGCAGCCTGTGCCCGTGACTGACTTGGATGGCCGTGCTTGAGGGCGGGCTCGCCTTCCACCCTCAGGTGTCCCAAGACAGCGGCCTTGGCGCCATCGTGACACAGAGAGAGAGAGACTCAGGACATGAGAACACAGGAACAGCCTGTTTGGCTCTTTCTTGAGTTTGCTGCTCCTGCCTAAAATAATGATCAGGAGTATATGCTGATATAAAAGTATAGCTGAACACCAAGGACTTTTTCTGTACTGTCTAGAACTAAAACCTTCTGTGACTGTTCAGAGACTATAAAATGCAAGGCGAGAATGACAGCTCTGGTTTGTAAGAGTCCTAAAAATTTTGACATGTGATTTTTCTAGTCAAGGATTTTAATTCCAATGTGGAAACTACAAAACTATTAAAATTTGTTTTCATTGGCAACCGCTTTGAAATGGCATCAGCACACCTACAGGTGTACTGAGGACAGTACTTGGCAATTCATGGCTTCAGATGTGGGAGATAAATATTTTGCCCGGTTTCTCCTTGAAGTTGAAGTTTTCCCAGGGCTTTGATTGACTGGTCATTGCAGGTAACTTTAATAAATGCAAAAGGATGTGAAAGCACAATTTCTGGAGAATGTGCACTGGGGACAGAGAGAAAACCTTAAAAACAGTCAGCAGGCTCTGGAAAACTTAAAAAAAAATTAAAATTACTAATGTAAAAATTACTAATGTAAAAATAGATGTAGCTCTGTGACTGTTCAAGCAGGACTCTGTCTGTGGATGAAATGTTTGCCTTGCATCAGCTGTAACACAGACAGACACACAGCAACTGGAGCCTTGAACATCAGAGACTGGGCTAATGTTTGTCCCAGAAAAAGACAGAGAAGATCCCACTGATACAGGACAGTGCCTCTGTACAATCTAGCCATCCTGGGAAACTCAGCAGCTGATGGTGTTTTTGTGCTACTGCAAACCCCTTCCATGAAAAACATCATTCCAGGAAGGAGCAACATCATCTGACAGATAGCAGGAGTGGCCAGCAATAGCTCCACGAGCTCCTGCCAAGACCCCGAAGGAAGGAGCCCAGCCCCCAATGCACGGGGCTTTGGCTTTGGCCCTCTGGCACAGAAGCCCCCCAGGGGCACAGGTCTCTGGGGCAGGAGAAGGGCACCAGCACTGCCAGGGCTCGGCTGGGGTGGCAGGTCTGCCTCGGTGGGGACTCTGCCACACCTGCTGATTTCAGTGCTGCCAGGCCCCTGTACAGATTCTGTGCAAGGCCCCGTGCCCTTCCTGCTGCAGCTGCCTCGGCAGCCCTGGGGGCTCCTTCTGCTGCCCTGAGCCTGCAGAGCAGGGCAGCGTTTGCTGATGGTTGGAGCTGTTCCTAAAGATCCTGTCAGGCTGTCTTAGACACTTTGGGCAAGGGATTCCTTCCATCCTGGGCCACTTTGGGGGGGATGGGGGCGGAACCAGGAAGGTGGCAGTGAGTGCAAGGGCCGTTAGTGACATGGCGCAGCCTGGTAACCGTGGAATGGAACGGTGGAATGGACAAGAGCTGGCGGTGACAAGAGCACACCAGAGTGCCTGGTGCATGCGACGGGACAGGACACGCCAGAGTGGTGCTGTGAGGAGCCCCCACACAGCCCACTCGTTAGTGCCTGACCCGGAGCTTTTCTGAGGCGTAACTCCTACAGCTCACGTTGTGAGCAGACTGTGGGTCTTGGTGAGCCGGAGCTTTCCGTTGACATCTCTTTAGAAGGTGCTCCCAAGGCCCGATTTTGTCATGGCGGGCAGATTCTTCAGGATATTCAGAGTGTTCCGACGGAACAGAAACACCAACCCTGGAGCTGCCCCAGCAGAACACCCTGAAGAGCCAGAGCAGTTCCAGCAAGGGCAGGATGGTGAGTGGCAGAGCTGGGCCGCAGGGCTGAAGCTGCAGCCAGCTGGGCCCTGCACCATCCCATCCCATCCCATCCCATCCCATCCCATCCCATCCCATCCCATCCCATCCCATCCCATCCCATCCCATCCCATCCCATCCCATCCCATCCCATCCCATCCCATCCCATCCCATCCCATCCCATCCCATCCCATCCCATCCCATCCCATCCCATCCCATCCCATCCCATCCCATGTGGACATTCCCAAGGGCAGGACGGAATATGGGCTGGGTCTGACCCCTGGCAGTGGCCGTGCTCCATCCCCTGAGCCACCCCAGGGCTGTCCCTGCCTGGGGAGTGCAGGGCTGGGCTGCGTTCTCCGGCCTCTCCCGCAGCCCCTCAGCTCTGGCTGCTCTTTGACAGATGCAGCCATGGACAGGACACAAGAGCAGGAGCCTGCCCGTGGCCGCTTCCGCAAAATGCTGAAGGTACCTGCAGCCATCCCCACCTGGGCTGGGCCTGCTGTCACTGCTCAGCCCAGCTCTGCACATGGAGCACTCCTTGGAACATGCCTCTCTTCCCTGTCCTTTGTTCATTCTGCACAGAGGTTCCGCCGGTTCCTGCCAATTCGGCATAGAAAGATCAGCCCCAAGGGAACTGAGGGCACAGCTGAGCCTGACTCGGGGCTGACCGAGCTCCAGGCAGAGCCTGATGTCAGCCCAGATTCAGCTGCGCCCTCACAAGACTCTGATGCTGCGGTGAGTGATGCCAGGGCAAACTCTGATGTGGCACTGACTGAGGACACGGCCATTCCAAACACCAGAGAGACTCAGGGCATCACAAATACTGACACTACGCCCCCTCCCACGGTGAGTCACGCACCTATACGGATGTTTTTGAAAGGGGGGTGTTCCTTCTGACCAGCAGGTAGCCAGCCAGGGGCCAGAACTGGAGGTCTGCCACGATCGTGTGCCCCTTCAAGCCACATCCACAGGGCCCCCTCAGCTTTTGAGGCCAGCACAGTGTGGCAGGAAGGGAAGCACTTCTTGGGAGAAGCTGGGGAAGCTGCTGCCTTGGACAGCGCTCCAAGTCTTCCCCATTCCTACTCTAGGTGCCAGCTATTGTACGGAGCATTCACCAGTGTCTTATGCGCTCCGTTACGGTGGATGCCAGGCTGGCCACTAACATCGTGAGGCTGGCTGAAGAACACCCGGACGATGTGGTGCTGACCCTCCTGCGCTGTGCCCCATCGTGTGACAGGTATGGGGCCCACGTGCCTTGAGAGCTCAGGGCTCACTGGCCTTTAGGGCCCATTGCCCTGCACAGCCTGTCCAATGGGCTCTGCCCAACAGGCAGAGAGGTCCAGGAGCCTCGGGCCCCTCTGTTTCCTGAGGCTGCTGCCAATGCTCCCTCCCTGCCCCTCAGGGCACTGGGGCTTTGTCACCTGGGACCCCACAGCTACACAGGGCATGGCTCTGTGACTCAGACACCCCTGACACAGAGCTCTGATCTCACAGAGCTGCTGCAGTGATGTGGCAAACCATAGCCTCATCAGGACCAGCAATGGAGAAGGTGCTGCCAACTCTGCTCCATGTGATGGAGAACTGGCCACTTTGCAGCATCTGCACCTCTGATGAGGACAACAAGGACGTTTTTGCTCTGGCTGTGAGTTTGTGGAACTGGCCTTGACTGTCCCCTAGGTCGCTTCTCCAGCAGCTCTTCATCCTCTCCTTGCCTCAGGCTGGGCTGAAACCTGGGCTAGGGGCAGGCCCAGGGGGCACCAGGCCCGCTGTTCCCCCTGCATCTCCCCTTGGGCTCTGCCCCATGGACGCCTTGGCACTGAGCGCTGTCTTGGTGTGCTTCTTTTGCAGGCAACTCTGGTGCTCTGGGTGATTCTGCAAGTGCCTCAGCGCCATGAGGCAATGATGCATTATTCCAGCTCTCTGTTTACGGCTCTGCTGTTGCACGTTTTCACCACCACACAGCTGATGCCAGCAGAAGTTGATAACTTCTGGAGAGCATGCCAGCAGGAACACCACCTTCCCAAAAAACCCAACAGGTGCCAGTCCTCCTGTCCTTCCCATGCCATTGTGGCTGACACCAATTCACCCAATGTGACCTGGGCTTTGCTCTGCACACAGGTTTGCAGCGCAGGCCATGAAGGCTCTGCTCTGCTTTCTGCACTATGACAATGAGTTGATGGCCATGGAGCGCAAGTGTGGCTGGGAAACGCTGCTCCGTGCTGACACCCAGCACTATGCCGTGGGTCTGTTGGCCAGGTGAGACCCCTTCTCACCACTGCCTCTGAAATGTGTGCCCTGTGCCCAGGGTGCCCTACCACAGTCCCTGTGGTCCTGGCCAGAGGGCTGTGCCATTGAGGGATGGCTGAGCAGACTGGAGAAGTCTGAGAGGAGGGTGCCCAAAAGGAGCCCCATGGTCCCAAAACACCCACAAGTCCCTCCAGGGATGCTGGGGAAAGGCCAGATCTCCGTGAGTCATCCCTGGGAGAGGTTTGCCCCCCCACCCCCCACCTCAGTGTCTTGGTGCCATTTCCCCCCTTCCAGGCTGATGCGCCGTTACTTGACGCCCTTGTGTTACCATGTCGCACACCAATTTATCCGGAGGCTCATCAGGGAGGAGGCACCTTGGGATCTGTCCTCCCTGGCATTCCTTGTGGAGGTGAGCCTGATGGCCAGCACTACCTCGCTGAGCTGCCCGCCAGCCCTGTCCCCTTGCATAGCCACAGCTGCCTGGGACGGTGCCCATGCCCTGTGCTGCTGCCTGGGCCCAGCCCTGCACAGTTCCAGGCTCCTGCTGGCTGGTTCCCCTGTCACTGCCCTGTGCCTTTCAGGTCCTGGATTGCCTACACTTGAGTGACTGTGGGTACTGTGTCCTTGAGATCACGTCAAGGCAGCTGCAGAGCGAGTGCAGGCAGAGGCGTCGCCTGGCGCTCAGAGGCCTCGTGGTGCTCAGCAAGGAACCCTCGCTGGTGAGAACGGGGCAGCGGCTGAAGCTGTGCTGGGCAAAGCAGCCCCTTGGGCTGGCTGTGATTCAGGAGCTGAGGCAGCTGCTCCCAGCTCTCCTGCCTCACCTGCCTGAGTGCTTTGGGACAGGCCTTTGGCCTCTGGGCCCAGCAGCAGCAGGGTGGGGTTGCAGTGCCAGGGCGGTCTTGGCACTGCAGCCGTTCAGGGCTTCCCAGCACAGCCTTGTGTTCCACACAGGCCAGACCTATACGCAGACTGTGTAAAAGCGTCCTGCAGCTGCTGAGTGACACAGACGGAGAAGTGGTCAGCATGTCTCTGTCTGTGTTCACAAATCTGCTCAAGAGAAAACATCTTCGTTTATCAAGGAATGCTGCCCCCAAGATTGCTGAGCCACTTGTGCCTCTCTTTGACCATGTAAGGCTCTGTGCCCCGGCCACGGGCACTGGCTACTGCCCACACAAACTTTGGTCCTGTGGATTTTCAGGCCTTTGCCCAGGTGGGCTGGAGAAGTTGGCGCTGAGATCTTTTCCTCCTTCTTTCCTCCAGGACAAAAGCCACGTGCAGGTGCTCTCCATTCACCTCTTCTGCAAGGCCATGAACCTGGTAGTGGAAGAGGGAAAAAAGGCAATGGAGGGAATTGTGAAGCAGAGCCTGCTCCCACTCATTTTGCACTGCCACGATGAGAACCTGCGCGTGGCTGATGTGAGGTTTTGTGTGATGCTGGTTGATCTCTGGGAGGGGGCTCGGCTGCTTCCTGCTCTGCTGCCTCCCAGGCTGCAGCTTCCTCCTGGCCTTGGCACAGGGATGCAACTCCTGTGCCCTGGGCAGCAATGCCATCTCTGCATCTCTCCAGGCCTCTCGGGAAACCCTGCACTGTGCTGCCACCTTCTTGAAGAACACAGAGCTCCTGTGTGTGCTGCCAACAGAGGATCTGTCGAAGATCGCCGAATGTGTGGTAAAGGACGGCCTGGAAACCCCAGCCTCAGCCTGGAGAAGCTCCCTGGCCCCAGTGCTCAGTGTGTGGGGCTGGCAGCTGTGGCCCAGTGCTGCACCCAGGGGTTCCAGCCTGTGCCCCACACGCTGCTCCCTTCCCTGGGCCACACGGGTTCCTCTCCAGGCTCCTGTGGCCCCGAGCCGGGTGTCGATAGAGCCCCAGCCCAGTGGGGCTGCTGGCCGGGCCTCAGGGCTGGGCGGGCACGGGAGGCCGGGGCTGGCCGCAGGCAGCGCCCGGCCGAGGGGCAGAGCCCGCACCAACCCTTCCCTCCTGCCGCTCTCTGCAGCTGGCACAGGACGAGAGGCGAGCGGCCGAGCAGGTGAGCCGGGCCCTGCCATATCTGGACAGCCCACAGGAGTCCCTGCGAGAGGCGGCCGTCAGCTTCATCGGTGAGCCACGAGCCCGGGCTCCCTCCCCGCCCCGCCGCAGCTCGGCCCCAGCCCCGGCTGCTGCCCCGGCAGCGACACCCGGGCCCGGTGCCCTGGAGCCCCGGCTGCCCTCGGGGCTGCTGCTGCCGGCCTCTGGCAGCCGTGCCCTTGGGCTGAGTCAGGATGCGGCAAGGGCCCGGGCTGAGCCCTGCCGGGGCGGGAGGCCGTGTGGCCACAGGGCTGGCAGCGCCGCTGGCAGGGAGCTGTGCTGCTGGGGCCCTGACAGGCTCTGTGTTCCCAGGCACGGTCAGGATGTTCATGAACAAGGGCGCACAAGGAAGAGCTGCAGACCCTCAGTGAGGGTGAGTGAGAGCAGCAGGCTGGCACTGGGGGCTGGCGGGGGGCACTTGCAATGCCTGGGCAGGGAGCTGCAATCCCTAGCCCAGCTGCAGAGTGCTTCGTTCCCTGTCTGGGTGAGGGCGGTGTGGGCAGAGAGCAGAGAGATTTCAGGGACATGGGTGGGAGTTGTGGCCAGCACCTTCTGGCTGATCCTGTTGTCTGGTCCACTCTTGTGGCCATTGCAAGAGCCAGGTGGAATGTCCTTGGGAGGAATGTCTCCTAGGATCCCTGCAGATGCATGCCCTGACCGTGCCTCTCCTCCTCTCTCTTCCAGCCACTGAAGCCCCGAGGAAAGACACCGCTCCATCCCACAGCAACCAGAATATCCAAGCTCAGTTTGCCAGTAAACAAGTGTCCCAAGAACAGCAGCAGGAGACACTGAAGAGGACACCACCTCCCAGTGCCACTGGAGACAACTGGCACAGCTGAGCCTGTGGGATTCTCACGGGGCTTCAGCCCTCTCCCAGCCTGTAGATAGCTCCCTCCAGCCCTCAGACTGTGCCCATCCCCTTTTTTCCCTCTATTCTTCCTCCCTTTTGACAGCTCCTTCCCTCCAGCCCTCAGTCCATGCCCATCCCCTTCTTTCCCTTTCCAGTTCATCCCTGTTAATAAACAGTTTGCCTTTTTCACTTAACCTGCATCTCTGTGGAGCTGAAGGGTCACAAATCCGGAGCGCTGTGACACACAGGCCCCTCCTGCCGTTCTCTCCTGCACCGTGCTTTGTGCAGAGACGCAGAGGAAGGAGCGCAGATCAGGCTGGAAAGGTCCCTGTGCTGAAGGCCCGGATCCACAGCATTGTGGAGTTAAAGGTGTTACTGAAGGGCAGTAGTGGGACAAGGAGCCTGTGTGTGTCAGGGAGCAAAGTTGTGTCTAAGGCCCTGCCGTATTTGGTCCTCTGTTGTGCACACCAACAGGATGACAGAGAACAGACTTTGAAGGAAACCTTATGGGTCGACTGCTGGGAATTTGACCCTTAAGAGGAACAACGGATTGATCAATTGATGGGAAGTTAACCTGTGAAAGAGGAACAGTAACAATGAGGCTGTTATTGGCATGGTGACCTTACCTCCTGTACTGGCCAAGGGTGAGATGACATGGTAACTGGGAAAATTCCACTCCAGGGGAGAAGATAGGAGGCTTGGTTCTGCAGAGGAGAGGCAAGAAGGACAAAATGCACGCCTTTTTGATGCAGGGCATGCCCTGAAGGTGCATGGCCTGCCTGCCCCTCCCATTGGAGCACCATGCTCCATCTCCTGCCGCTGCTCAGTGGCTTTTCACCAGTCCAGAGGTTTGTATGTATTATTTGCAACAGCAACTAATAAAATAAGACTTGCTTTGCAATTTTGTGCACGGGCATCTTCCAGCACCCATGATGTTCTTGGCAACGAGGATGGGATGCCCAGAGCACAAAAACCCATGGTGTTTTGAGCACGTGTGAGTGAAAAATGGACGCATGTTTGAGTGTGGGTAAGAGAACAGGGACAGGGTTTGGGCAGTGGAGTGTATGGTTGTGTAATATATGTTGGTATAATTTGTGTTTTATTGTACAAAAATATAATCAAGTATAAAAGCATATTTTATACTTGTACAAAATCAAGTATAAAAGCATGTTTTATGTAAAACAAAAACCACAAGCAACTTAAGATTGCAAAAGCAGCTGCTGGAAAACCAGGAATTTGCAAGAGAATGACCCAGCAATTAAGATAACACTGAGAAGAGCTGGGTCCACCCAAGCAAGATAAGCGCTCTAAGGACCCTGTGATTAACGCCTGATACCGACCTGATCTGATTCTCCAGGACCATACATCTCAATGTTGGTTTCCCAAAAAAAACTACGCAGACTAAAAAGAAAACTCACTACGATTCTACATCTCAAAGCCTGCTTCCCGAAAAACCACTCAAACTTCATCTTCTTCTCAGAAAACTTGTTATAAATTTGTATTGTGATATTGGCTTTCGCAGATGAATATTATATGTTAAATACTTTTTAGCTATGTATGTACTTTTTTCTTGTTAACAAGTTTTAAGCTTAAAAGAATTTCCTAGGTACAAGGCAAGGAAACCCCAGAGGGCAAGGACAGTTGAGCCAAAGCTGCTTATCAGGAGAACAATAGAGCCCAAACTGTTATCAGCAGAAGATATGAAGCCCAGCTGCCCTCAAAAGGAAGGATGAGAGGCCCAGATGGTTATCAACAAGTGACCATTTGCAAAAGAAAGGAAACCAAACTTCAAATAATGCTGACCAGCTAGAATAATGATGACCAGCAAAAAATATGCTGAACAACAGAAAATAAAAAAAATGTGGAAAAGCATGATCTAAGAAGGCGGAACCAGGGAGGGGACATGTTTGAATATGCATAAAATCCTCACAGCAGGGGGGGATAAAAAGAGTATTCCCAAGATACCAGGAGTGTTCCTGGCAACCCGCCAGGGCACCCGGCCGTTTTAACCCTTTGCTTTATTTCTTTTGTCTCCTAATTGTCTTTTTGTTTATATTAAATTCTTTTTTATAATTTATTAAGTGAATCTCGTTTTTAAGAATAGGGCTGAAGAAACATTTCCAAATGCCATCCCGGGAAAGGAAAGGACGTGAAACAGCGCTGGGGAAGAGCGTCCCTCGCACAGCCCTCAGAGCTGCCACCATGCACAAGATGGCGGCCGGGGCTGAGGCGGTGCCACCGTGCACAAGATGGCGGCCGGGGCTGAGGCGGTGCCACCATGCACAAGATGCCGGCCGGGGCTGAGGCGGTGCCACCGTGCACAAGATGCCGGCCGGGGCTGAGGCGGTGCCACCGTGCACAAGATGCCGGCCGGGGCTGAGGCGGTGCCACCATGCACAAGATGCCGGCCGGGGCTGAGGCGGTGCCTCTCAGAGCGCTCTGCAGCCTCTGCCAGCCCAGCCCCAGCCCCGGAGCAGCGCAGGGCGGGCAGAGCCCCCTTCCAGCCGTCTGCTTCAATGGACATTGACAGACACCCGGGCCACGGACACAGGCTGAAGCCTTTGCTCTGTGCACACAAACACGAACCAGACACTTGGGAACCTCGGCTGGCAGCATTTGCAGGTGAAAATACAAAGAAACTCCAGGGTTTGAATGTTTTCAAATAGAATATTTCATTTGCCAGTAAAAGGACCAAAAGCAGAAAGGGGCATCCCAGCCTGTTTCTTCCATGCAGGAATAGTGTCACAGTGACTGTGAGCTGATGAAGACGGAGATGGGATTTAATCCAAAGCAGATTGTGCAGTGGGTGCTCACCTGTGATATGTATCCCTCACAGTACCTATTTATTTGGAACACTAGGAAGATTATGAGCCTGGGTAAGATATTAACCCTTTCAATACACAGATGAGACCTACAAACCTTGTTCTTCTCTCCAAGGACTGAAAAGGACAGAGTAACAACACAAAAAAGAACAACATAAAAACATCAAAGTCAGTAAAAAAAGTCAAATCTGAGACAGAAAAAAAAAATGAAAAAATGACAATTGAAACTAAAATATTCTTAGTAAAGCCATAGAAATATACAATGATATACTAAAATATCTCCTTTAATTCATTAATAAAGTATAAAAAAATTTCAGACTGTAAATCTAAACAAAAGCATCCATTAAAGAAACCAAACAAATGTTGAAGTAACTGTAATCCCATAAAAAGTTTGAACAGAAAAACAAATAAAAACAATAAAATGCCCTTTGCCCTCAGGGAGAGAAGAAGAAAACTTCTGTTCCCAGAGATGATCACAAAAACAGATGAAGAAAACCTTTGCCTTCAAACAACTCATCCTTAAAATAACATCCCATGAATTCAAAACCCATAAAAACACCTCTAGGAGGGCTGTAAAAATGAGAAAAATGTCACGATAGCAAAATTTCTTCCCAGACGGCTGCTATTTGTAAATATAAAAAACCACAAAAAAATCTGTTCCTCGTAAAAAATCCTCCATGACGTAACAAGAAAAACTTCTGTCCCTACAAAAATTAATAAAAAACTATCGTGTAATGAATACTGTGTTAACATCCCAAGTTCTATCTCTACGTTGTCAGGTAAAAAAAAAAAAAGGCAGGAGAGAAAAAGCGTTCTGAAAGTTTTATTCTAGTTTCTCATTCTTGTAGTCCTGTTAATAAAGTTTCTTTATTCCTTCTAAGTTTTAAGCCTGGTTTTCCCTTCTCCTAATCCACATCTCACAGTGAGAAATGAGTAAGTGCCCTGGAGATTTCAGCCAGCGCTAAACCCACCACATTATTTAGTGCATTAGCCAAAAAACTCAAATTAGTGAATCTCAGCCACTGCACCAGGCTGAAGCTGAGGATCCCCAGCCAAGCTCAGAGGGAGGAGAACACAGCATTTGTGGGATCCTTTCCAGTCTGACTTGCTTTAGCTGCACCCTGGGGGAGGAGAGAGCAGGAGAAGGGTTGGCTGAGTCCTCTCCCCTCTGCCTTGCCCTTCTCTGCTGGATCCTCAGTTCATCCCACACCCACCTCAAGACTCCATCCCCATCCTGCTGGTGCTGACGGGATTGAAGGAGATAAAGAGGAGATTAAAAGGATAGAGGGGAGAGAAAAAGAGAAGTTTAAATGCAGTTTAAATATGAAAGAAATGCATATGTTAGTGACTGCTGAGAGTTCAAAGGGAGCTGAAGGGTTTGGGAGGGGACAGGAGCCCGTGAAGGGCTCAGGAGCTGCTGCTGCTGCAGGGAGGGAGGAAATGCACCAATGGCTCCCAGCAGAGTCTGTGCTTTGAGGCTCTTTCCCAAACAGCTGCAGGAGGGAAAGCAGCTGAGTTTGGAGGAAGAGTTTTCTGCTGAGGTTTCCTGTTTGGAGCTGTCACAAGCTTGAGCTGCTCAAGGGAAAGGCGGCTCTGCTTCCAGCAGGGCCCAAGTGCACGGGAGCACAACTTGGTTCCCTGGCCCTGAGCCAACGGGCAGCAGCAGCTTCTGTTCCCTCCTGGCTCTTGTGTCATTTCCAGCAACACAAGATACACCAAGAAAAGCTCCTCCAGAACATGCCATGATCAACACAACCTGATTTCATTGCATGAAGGAGCTCTGACAGTCCCACGGGCTCAGGTTTGTTTGTCAGTGAACAGAGCAGGGAAAAGCACAGACACATTCCCTGCACAGGGAATTCACAGGAGGAAAGTGCAGCGCTGGAGGATGTGCTTGGATACAACGTTCCCACGGCAGTTTTGGGGATAAAATCGTCAGCAGAGAGAAAAGAAAAAGTCCTACCAAGGGTGGGCTGGGGAGGGCTGGTGCTTCCCGGGAGGCTCCCAAAGATCAAGGGGACAAAGCCCAGACCTTGTCCAAGCTCCGAGCTGGGTCTGAGCCAGAAACCAGGGGGTGGCAGAGCCATTGCTGCTGAAGGGCTTCAGATTGCCAAAGCTAAAGTGTCCAGTATCAAGGAACAACTTGAGGTTACGGAAGTCCCAGTGCCCACGTTCCATCCCCTCATTTCAAGCTGAAAGCAGAGCTTCACTTGTGACTCTGCTTTTTAATAATGAATGTCAAACTTCACAAAATTCCCTTAGAAAGACCCCATGAAGGTTCACACTGTGAGAGCTCACTCGAGGCAGCCCCAACTCCTGCCCTGATTCAGTCCCTGTCAAGCCCACTGTGCTTTCCAGCTGCTTTGCTCCAGCTCCCCCAAATCACCATGAATTCCACTGAACTGAAACAAATCCAAGTCCTCGTGGTTCGGGACAAGGGCAGGGAGAGATCCACCCCAAACCACTCTGGGAATCACCCCAGAGCCCTCAGCCTTCCATGTGCCCATCCCTGGGACCTCCCAGTGGCTCCCGTGGCTCTCCCAGTCCATCCCAGCCTCTCCCAGTCCATCCCCGTCACCCCAAATGCCCCCCTGAGCCATCTCGCCCCTCCGTGGATCTGCCGCCTCTCAGCCAATCAGAGCGCGTCTCTCTGATGACTCATAAGTTGCCGGGCAGATCCACAGAGCCGAGAGCCCCGCGCTGGACTCGGCCTCCCAGTGCCGCGCACTTCATTCCCAGTCCCTCCCAGTGCCACCACAGTCCCTCCCAGTGCCACCACAGTCCCGCCCAGTGCCACCACAGTCCCGCCTAGAGGCCCCAGAGTCCCTCCCATTCCTTTTTAGCCCATTCCCACTCTATTCCGAGTTCATTCCCACTTCACTCCCAGGCGCCCACACTCTCTTCCAGTGTCCCAGTATCCACTCTCATCTCTTTCAGTGCCACCCCAGTCCCTCCCACTCCATTCCCAGTCCCTCTCAATGCCACACCACTCCTCTCAACTCTCTCCCAGTGCCCCCATCGTGTCCATCTCGCTGGTGCCCTCCAGCTCCCAGCCCGGCCCCGGCCGCCTGCTCTGCTCCCTGATGGATTTCTCCCCTGCCCACATCCAGCTGAGCTGCTCCCAGGGCCAGCAGCAGCTCTCGGGCCACGTGCTGGCCACTGCCGTGCTCCCCAGCGGGGACTGGAGCCAGCAGCTCCTGGTGCTGCTGGAAACCGCCCCCGGCAATGCGGGCTCAGCTCCAGCTGCCAGGTGGAGCACGTCAGCCTGGAGCACCCCCTGAGCCGGCACTGGGGCACGGCCCGGCCCCCACAGCGCCGGGGGCAGCGGGGGAGGCACTGGGGGGGCCCAGAGGGGGATTGGGGTGTGCTGGGAGGAACTGGGAGGGAGTTTGAGATAGACTGGTTTAAACTGGGGAAGGGATTGAGGTGCTTAGGGTGGCTCGGAAGGGGATTAATAGATGTTGGGGAGGGTGGGATGGGGTTCTGGGGCTGTTGGTGGACACTGGGAGGGAGTTTGGGGGTGCTGGGTGTCACTGGGAGGGATTTGAGTGAGCCTGGAGGAGCTGGAAGGAGATTGGGCATTGGAAAGCAGGGATTGGGATGAGGTTGGTTGTACTGGGAAGAGACTGGGAGGGTTCCTGATGAGTCCTGCTGAGGCTGGGAAGGGACTGGGAGAGGGTTTGGGGGTCCTGGGGCAGTGGGGAGAAATTGGGAGGGGGCTGTGGGATCCTGAGAGGAACAGGAGGGGCTCTGGTGGGTCCTGGGGAGGCTGGGAAGAGACTGGGAGTGATTTAGCAAAACAATGATATTGATCTATTATCAATATCAATCTGTTAATGGAGAAAAAACCTCTCCAACAGTTTAAAGTTACAAAGTGGATGTTTAATCACAGCACTGGGTGAGTGCAGGAGTCATCCCCTTAATACACACTGCAAGTTGACAAAAGATTCCAGTGCCGATTTATTTACGAAAGTCTTAAATATCCAAAATACTAATACATAAGTATAATGTTAACACCTCCCGTGCTCCACTTTGGATTAAAATGCACTGTAATCAGTTTAAAATGTCATTACACCTGCGTTGTTTGCTGTGTAATTTGAGGAGGGGGTCGTTTTGGTGAGGAGGGGTCATCAAGAGATGAAGGAAAACCGCTCTTCCTCACTCTCACCTTTCTACCTTTACAATGGCTGACATTACAAATGACATTTAGCACAACTTCCTCCCTTGTGACTTTTCAATGGGTTTCCAGATGTAAGGTCTGTGATCTTCCTGAACCCGTTGATCAGTTTCTCTTTTCTCATTATAAGCACAGCTGAACAAACATACAATGAAAAGTAATTTTTTACCTAAGTCCGAGATTCATTATCTCAAATACTGCTTCTCACTTAATCATTAACTCTAACTAGTTCCAGCAAGGCCTATCTCTAGCTAAGATCTCCAATTTTTCTAAAATTCTAAATTGTTTAAAATTAGTGACTCCAAAGGAGGTTTCAGAGGGTCCTGGGTGGGCTGGGAGGGACTGGGAGGGTGCTTGGAGGGGCTTGAGGTGTTTGTGAGAGGTTTTGGGGGTCCTGACTTTTGCAGATGCCCCAGGGATGCCATGAAACGCCACCCACAGCAAGATGTCGAGGGGATTGGCGGCTCCATGTTGGGCTTTGTCTTCCTGGTGCTGGGGTTCAGCTTCTGCCTGTGCAGGAGAGTGAGGGGGGATCCCAGGGGTCGTGTCCTCCCCCCCACAGAGCGTGTGTGCTCCCCTCTGGGCCCCCCACGCCAGGTGTCACCCCCTTTTCTCTGCCCACACAGCTCCTGAGGCAAAAGGTTCTCGAGGACTGAAAGTCAACAATTCCCATTGTCATTCTGTATCCTGTTGGATTTTCATTCCCCTGCTTTTATCCAGGTGCCCAGAGGGAGCCAGGAAGATGTGGAGCCTCCCAGCCAGGTGTCTTCCCAACACGGATCACCAGGACCACGGATCACCAGGGCTCTGCCCAACGGGGGTCACTGGGGATCATCCAACGCCGATCCTCCCATGGGGGATGGAGCTGGAGCAGCGCACGAAGCTCTTCCCACACTCGGGGCACTCGCAGGGCTTCCCTTACTGGTGCCTCCGTTGGTGTCGGGTCAAGTGAGAGCTCTGTGAGAAGTTCTTCCCACACTGGGGACACTCGTAGGGCCTCTCCCCAGTGTGGATGCGCCGGTGGACGGTGAGGGTGGAGTTTTGCTGGAAGCCCTTCCCGCAGTCGGGGCAGCGGAAGGGCCTCTCCTCTGTGTGAATCCGCTCATGTACGAGGACATGGGAGCTGCGCTGAAACCTCTTCCCACACTGGGGACACTCGTAGGGCCTCTCCCCAGTGTGGATGCGCTGGTGTTTTCTCAGGCCACAGCTCTGTCCAAAGCTTTTCCCACATTTCAAGCAGGTGTAGGGCCGTTCCCCTGTGTGGATCACCTGGTGTCTCATCAGGTTAGAGATACTTCCAAAGCTCTTTCCACATTTCCCACACTCATAGGGCCGTTCCCCCATGTGGATCCTCTGGTGTTTCCAAAGGCTGGAGCTCCGGCTGAAGCTCTTCCCACATTCCCCACACTCGTAGGGCTTTTCCCCAGTGTGGATTACCTGGTGCCGGATCAGCTGGGAGCTCCACCTGAAGCCCTTCCCACATTCCAAGCACTTGTGGGGCTTCTCCCCCAGCTCTGAGCTCTGGCTGGATCTCTGGCCGTGTTCCTGGCACTGGGGGGATCTTTCCTCCTCGCAGCTCCCTGGAATGGGTTTGCAGCCCCTCCTCGTGCGGGATCTCCAGGGCTTTTCCTCCTTCTCTTCCATCTGGACACAGTTTGGGAAGGAAAATTCCTGGTTAGGAGGAAAAAAAGAAGAGGAGAGGGCCTTGGGCTGGGGGTTGCTCCTTGCCCAAGTTCATCTCAGAAAGTCACTGGGGATTTTGTGTATGTAAGAATCTCTAAAACACCAAGCCCAAACATCCTCCAAACATCAAAACAAAGATCAAAAGCTACCCAAACACCAAATTCAGGCAAAACTCCCTCCAGAACAGAAAGATTCAGCCCCTGCAAAAAAACAAACCAGCAACATTTATCCCAATAAAACTCAGAAACACCAAGATTCAGCCCTATCAAAATCATGGATCCCTCTGTCCAGTCACCTGCTGACGGTGGGCAGGGCAACACTCCTGGAACTGCACATACAGGGAGGGTGGAACCTTGTGCTGCTTCCTCTTCCTGCTCCTCCTCCTCCTCCTGTGGCCCAACTCTTGCTCACACTCCTCTTCCTCCTACTATTTCTCCTCCTCCTGCACAGTCCCACCTTGTCCTCCCACGTGCATCCTTTGACAATTTTGGTCTTCAGCCCTGCTTCTCCTTCCCTTCTCCTCCTGCCCCCAGGCCCAGCACCCACTGCCGCCTCCCTCTTCCCCCCCAGTCCCACAGCATCCCACCGCAGGGGCACGGATGGAGCTGGGCCAGCTCGGCCTGGGGCAGCGCTGGGCTCTCGGCCGCTTCCGCCCGCACTCGCTCCCCACTGCAGCCGCTCCCGCCACCACAGCGCGGGGGGGCCCGGCCTTGGCGCTCCCCCCTCCCACCTCCCCAAATTCCCCTCAAGGGGGGCGCCAAGGCCCGGGGGGGAGGGGCGCAGCTGGGCTCCAGCTGGGGAACGCTGGCAGCTGCGGCTCTGCCTGGACACTGATGAGTCATCAGCGCCGCGCGCTCTGATTGCCTCAGCCCTGCCTGAGCCCTGCGCCTGCACCAAGGGGGGACACCCTGCTCCAGGGGGGATGGCCCCAAAACGGGGGAACCCCAGCAAAGGAACAACAACAAAGGCTCTTTACAAACTGATCCCGTCAACCTCACTGCACATAGGGCCAGGGACGTGGACATAAGGAAGTGACAGGAGGAGCCATCAGCTGCACAAAATGTTATTAATTGATGACACAGACTGCTGCTCAGCCAAGGTCCTGCTAAATTCATCAACTTCCAGAAGAACAACAATGACTTAACACAGCCATCAATATCGTTACCTATACAAAAGTGGGGTGCATATTAAGGGGGTGTGTAGGAGGTGCATTGGGAAGTCTGTACCTCTCCAGTACTTCAGCCAATGGGGAAAGGGAGAGGGAGATGTGACCAAGAAAATTAGGATGAAAAGGAGGATGTGTCTGCCAACAACAGGAGAGACCCCATGGGAAATGTCCCATGGCATCATCCCTTTTTATGAATGAAATTACTTTCACAGGACACCTCTATCTTCCTTGTGGACAGAAACCTCTGGGGATGTCAATTTTTCCACACACCTTGAGGCTCCTCCGCAATTCCTTCCACCGTCCGGGCCGGCGGGCACTGAGTGCAGCTCAAGGTGCCTCACCCAGTTTGGGGGATCGGCTCCCTCGGCTGGCGGCGGCACCGGGGATTGATTGGGTACCCGAGAGTGAGCAGGAGACAGACGAGGGACGGATCAGGGGGGCTCTCAAGAGTCAGCAGGGAGAGAGCACTGAAAATCTCAGCAGTGACTACAGTGGGATCTTCGGGGAGTGAACATGGCAGGGCACCCAGGGAGGGGACAAAAGGGAAAGCCAGAATGGGGTCCCAGCAAAAGGGATGAGGATCCCAAAATATCTCTCAAGGGTCCCTTGGGAGCATGTGGAGGTCGTTTGCACATTCTCCCAGATGTAATTAAGGACATGGACACCCAAGGGGGGCAAGAAGGAAAGTCCAGAAGGGATTTAGACAACAGGGGATGGATGGTGTTGGTGTGCTGGGAAGGGATTGGCTGAAGGGGAGTGTGCAGGAATGTGCTTAAGGCAAGAAGCAGCAGGAGCAATCTATGAGGTAAGAAAAAAGACAATGGAAAAGAAGAGGAAGAGAAAACCACTGAGGACTGGGATGTTTTTCAGAAGAGTCTTATCATCAGATCCTTTGTATCCCAGTTTTTCAGGACAGGAAAAGAAGGAGGTCAGGATTTCAGGGGGTTTCTCTGAGCTGGGAGCGGCAGGAGCGGGCGCAGAGCTGCGGCACCGGGAGCACGGGCTGGGGGCCTGTGGGGAGCTGTGGGGCCGGGCCGGGGCTGTGGGGCAGCCGGGGCTCAGCGCCGGGCGCTGCCTGACCCCAGCACCCCCCGGGCAGGGCCGGCAGTGGCCCCCGGCCCCCAGGAGGCTGCGGGACGCCCCGGCCGCTGCCCGGCCCCGTGGAGCTGCCGGCCCTGCCCGCCGGGGGGGCCGCCTTTGGACACTGCGGCAGGACAGGGACCGGCTCTGGGATACGGGCTGGGGAGGGGAGCCTCAGCACAGCCAGCACCAGGAAGGAACAGCTCACAAATGGGGATTAGACCTGCAAGGATCCAGATCATCTTCTAAGCATTTTGTGCTGGGTCCCTGCAGAAAGGAAGGATTTTGCTCAGCAAAAAAAGCTCAGCAGCTGCCACACGATGAGCACCCACAGGCACTGAGGGGGGCTGCAGCAGGGCCACAAGAAGCCCCTGCAGCACTTGCTCACAAAGGCTCAGCAGCTGAATGCAGCAAGGGATGAGCAAAAGGCCAAGCTGAAGGCAAAGGCCATGGCACAGTTCCTACAGCCCCTGAGGGATCAAGCCCAGGGCCCAAGGGGGCCCCAGCACCCAGGGGACACCCTCGGCCACAAGCACCTGGCACAGGCATTGCCCTCCTGGCCAGGGGACAGCCCACCCAAACAGCCCCTGGCAAGGAATCAGCCTTCCAGCTGCAGGGCACAAGGACACTGCAAGCACAGACAGGAGCACCCTCAGCACCAGCAAGTCCAGCCCTTGATGGACACGGATTCTTAGCGGTCTCACAGCTCCCATTCCACCAAGGACCCACCACACTGCAGCCCTTGGGAACATTCAGGGTGGCTCTGGATCCAGAGGAGACCTTTCCTGATGGGCACAGGGGCCTCTCCATCCACTTGGAATCTTACACTTAAGGGGGGTAAATTGCTGGGAATATTTTAATAATTAAGGCACTAAGTGGGAAAGATGAGTGGGTGTGTTTTATTCAGACACTATTAGCAGATGTGGGGGATTGGTTTGAAAGGCAGGAACTTTTATTTGCTCACAATTGTGATTGTAATTTATTGGGAAGGGATTTGATGGCTAAATTGGGAATGCAAATTACTGTTGCAAAAGGTGATACAGAGGCTGGTTCTGTTGAACCTCTGTGTCAAATGTCTGGCAGAGCCACGGCTGAAGTGAACCCACAAGTGTGGGCAGCCCCAGGGAAATTGGCAAAATTAGATATGGAGCCTCTCCAAATTTCCCTCAAGCAACCAGGACAAGAGGTGTCGAAAAGCAATCCCCTGTTCCAAGGGAGGGAAGGAAGGGCTCACAGCCTGTCTGGGAGTCCTGCTCAAGGCACGGCTTGGGGAGCCAGGGATGGCTCCCTAGAATGCTCCTATCCTGCCAAACAAGAAATCCAATGGAATCCACAGAATGCTGCAGGACCCAAGAAGAAGAAATGAGATGATGAAACCGAGGCACCCCACACTCTCAGATCCTTACACCAGCCTGAACCAGGTGCCCTCCTCACACTGCTGCCATTCACAACTTGATGCAAAAGATGCTTTCTGGGGATCTGCCCACTCCCAGAGGATGCAAGCAGAATTCTGCCTTGGGCTGGCAACAAGAGGTAGAAGGGAAAATGCTCAAGACATGGACGGTCCTTCTGCAGGGATGCACGGAAGCACCGGCCTGACTGGGGCAAGCCTTGCAGGAAATATCAAAGGAATTGACCTCACCCCCAGGGACTGGCTTAATGCAGGATGTGGGTGACTTGATCCAGTCAGAAAAACAAGGAGAAGAGGTAGAGGAAGCCTCTGTGAAATGGCTTCATTTTCAGCTTTGAGTATCTGAAAATAAAGAAAGGGCAAATGGTGGAGAAAATGTTTAAATATTTGGGACCTATTTTGACTGAAGGCTTGTGGTGAATTGACTCAGAGAGGGTCCAGGGAATACCAGAAATAATGTTTCCTAGGACTAAAAAGGTGCTGGAACAATTCTTAAAATTAACAGGGAATTGCTGGAGCTGGACTGAGGATTCTTTGCTCTAGCCTGAGCATTGTATGAGTTTTTTAGCCCCAGATAGCCCCAATGTTATGGAGTGGACACAAGAAAGAAAACAAAACTTAACAAAATGAAAAAATAAAATGATTGATGCCCCAGCCATGGCTCTTCCAGACTCAGAAATCTGAATTGCAAGGGAATATTAAACAGGCCACCCCTGAGCCTGCACTGAAGGCAACACAGCAGCAGCCAGGGCTCCCCAGCGGGGGAAGCCCCTGGGCCTGCCCACAGATCCTCTGCTCAAATCCTCGGCCTGGCCACCCTCCTTTGCCATCTCCAGCCACTGCGGGACAATCCTTGCTCTCACTCTTGCAGCTTCAGCCCTTTCTGTGCCTGCCCTCGCCACAGCTGCTGGGGAAGGCACCGGGACAATTCCACTCTGCCTCTCAATTACACTCACACTCTGCCCTGCCTGGGATTAGCTGCTGCCAAAATAGACCAACTTGAAAATGGCTTCAAATCTTATTTTTCTGGTCACACTAGGTTTGCCTTTGCCTTGGGGAAAGGAATTTTAAAGGGTTTTTTTTAAGGGATGTTCTACCACTCAGCAGAGATGAAATTAACACCTCAACAGACTGGGAATAGCACAAAAGATTCCCCCCCAAGATAACGACCATCAACAAAACATCAACACCCAGCAGCAAACATCAACCAACATCCACCCCAGACACTGCCCCAGGCACAGCTGGAGACACCTGGTCTGGAAAAGGCTGAGCAGGAAATCCAGGAGTGCCCACCTAATTCACATCACAGGCACAGAAATCCGGCTGCAACAGGAAACCAAATCCTAACAACTCCACACCTTCAAACCAATGAACATTAAACCAAGGGATTTCTATGGGGTCAGACTGTATATATTTTAGAAAACATCTATTAAATTCACATGTCTTGGAATGATTTTCTCTGCACACCCAGCCAAAGTGAGAAATTAATGATTTCTGTTGCACATTCTGGCCAGACTCATGTCATGCCTTGATTTTATATTGTTGGAGAGTTTTTATTCATCTCGCAGTTTTGGTGACAAGACTACACCATTATTATGCTTTTCTTTAATAATCCTACTTCTATATTGTTACTCAGACTGGTAGTGCTGGGCCAGGGTTGGGAGAATCAGGTTTTAGACTTAGGGCAAGAAGTAGAAAAAATCTTGATTGCTTTGGATTTTTTTGGGAATGTGTGTGCGTGGCTGTTACCATGGCAAAATTTTGGTGTGCATTTTTGAATGTTCACCTTTATGCCTCAGTTTTAAAAACTAAGAGTTTTAAAGGTGACCTCCTTAACTTGTAAAGAGATAGTATAGTATTTTTTTCTTCAAAAATGTCACTTTTGGAGTGGCCACATGTGAGTCATCCCATGGCTGCCCTGGAAGAGAAGCTTTGTTCCAGGCAGTCAGGAGAGGAGCTTTAGAAATGCAAATTAACACTGATGGGACAAAGCCTGCACAATGGCCCAGGGGCTTCCTGCCTGCAGGAGGAATTGGGATGATTCTCTCTGCCCCTCAGCCCAAGCTCTGCCTGCTTGCACAGATGGAATTTGCACAGCTAAAGGCACAGCCCATTGTGAGGATATCTGACTCTGCAGCAGGAATTGGTTAAGATGCAAAGGAAAACAGAAAATAGGGAATGTTGTGAAAACTTCACTAAAACAAGTGGGGAGAATCATCCTTGTCCCCACTCCAACATGTGCTGTCACTGTCTATGTTACATAGGGTGTATCAGACCAGTGGGGTTTATTTGCTACCACAAGTTCAGGGAAATCAGTTGGGAATCCAAGTATGTGATGATTTAATGAGAGAAAAGCTGACAATTGATGCAGCCCTGGCTGGAGGGTGTTGCTATATTTTATATATTAGTAAAGGCCTGTATGCACAAACCAGCCTTTGAAATAAGTCATGATATTAAGGGCTAAAGTCCTTGAAACCTTCATGCAGAAGAGAGAGTAAAGCAAAACAATATCCTTGTGTGTAAGAGAAAAAAATGTAAACTGTGTGTGTTAGCCAATAGTAGCTTGTTCTGCCTGCAGACCCTGTAGAACCCTATAAAAGTGTGCTAAAGATAGAAATAAAGCGGCATTCACGATTACTTCTGTGAAGAGTGGTGAACAGCTCGGGGGTCTTTTCAATATTTGGCGCTCCGACCAGAGACATCCCTGCGGGCAGAGGGGCTCTGGAGTCAGCGGAGTGGATCTGGGCGTTAGACGTCGCGGGCTCGGATCGGCACCAGATAGGCAGCCTGAGCGCGGTGAGACGCGGAGCGGTTAGACGTGGAAGTAGGGCTGCTGGGGGGGGCCCAGAGGCAAGGGCGCTGTAGAAGGGTCGCAACCTTCCCCCTTGCGGGTGCTGTCAGCATGGATGTGGAATTTGCAGCGGCAGATAAACTGCTTCTCTGCATCCTCGTTAAACGAGGCGAAGCAGCCCAGGAAAGGGAGCTGGATATGCTCATTATATGGGCTAATTGTCATGGGCATTTGCAGTGCTCACTGCTTCTTGCGGTACAAGAACGGACTGATATATCGGCTCTGATATGGGAAACGGCAATTACGGAAAAGAGCAAGGACACTGTGTTTCTCGGTCAAACTTGGCAGATTGTAATTAATACCTTAAAAAACAGAAAAATGAGATATGCTGAAGCTGTGAGCCCTGTAATTCTACCTGCGTCACAGCGGCAGATGCCTTTACCTCCCACTGCTGGGCAAGCTCTCCTATCTATGCTGCCCATGGAGTGAGGGAGGGAGAGTTAGGGAGAAGAAAATAATGAGAAAAAAAAAAAAAAAGTTCCACAGCGAATGCTGAAACAACGAACAGAATCTGTTCAGTTATGGCAGGATGTGATACATCCAGAACTATTTGCTTCATTTTTGGAGTCACTCTTAGCACTACAACCTTATTTAAGTTCCATCTTTACCACCCTGGAAGAAAAGAAGCCGGATTTGGACTGGTTTCCACCTAAACCAGGGGGAAATGAGGGAGCGAGGTGGGCGCAGAGAACAAAGGCACCCTGGGGGTAGAAGCAGCGCACGAAAAGTTCCAAGGCCACTCTGAACAATTACAGAAACAACTGAGCAGAAACAGGTGGCTCAGACAGCTTCCAAGAGAGACAAACTAGTCAAAAAATCTCAAACTAAATGGTATCTAGTTCAAAATTCATCCTTGTAATTAGAAGCTGATAAACCGCAATGATCACCATTGTTAGCACCTGGCTGTGAGAGACTTTTCATGTAAAATCGCCTGCTTTTGCAAAATCGTGCCCCTTTTTCCTCTATCAGCAAACAAGAGTGATTGAGAGAAAAAACTGCATTTGTTAAAGTTAACTTTGTGAGGCTTTTTTTTCTTTCTCTCCGTTTTTCCTCGCTGCGAGAGTATGTGGAGAATGTGAAGAAAGATAAGAGCAGAGCTGCAGCAGCGGCGGGGCGGGCGGTTGACCCCCCCGCTCCCTCTCTCGGGGGGGGCACTGGGATGGTGCCTGGTTTGTTGCAGAGTCATGATTTACTGGGTTTTCAAAATGTTTTTATATACCACTGTAGAGTTAATTTTGTGTTTTAAGTAATTATGAGTTTATGCAATTGCAGTTTTTAGAGTTTTATTAGAGAAATTATTGTGGTTCTTTGAAGGTTTGAAAAAAAAAAAAAAAGTGTTTAAGGTGAATATTAACAGAAGTTGTCTTGCAATAATTGGTTTTAGAATCCAAGGTTAAAACATGGTGTGATTTATAGCTTCTAGGAAAACCTTCTTCCAGTTAATGTTATCTACAGAAGAGATTTGTGGTTTAAAAAAAAATTAGTCAAGAGAATTTTACTGCACAAGACAAAGTTAAGTTAAGGTATATATTATCTATTTGCTTGTTTTTTCCACAATTTTAATAAGGTAATTTTATTGTGAGTTTTTTTTTGTTATATAAAACACATATAACTGCATATATACCAATTTGGATTTTGGGTTTTAGTTTAAAAATTGGACTTAATGTTTTTGAAAAGTGCTACAAAAGCTGGATGGCAACTTGCCAAATCCCATGTTGTTGTGGTGGTTTTTCTCTAGAAAAACTGCACTTTAACATCCTAACCAATTTAAGCATATACTAGGCAAATTTCTATTATGAATAAGTATTTTTAGTAACATTTGCAGTTATTGTGGGTTATTCTCAAAGCTAGATGACATAGAATTGTGATGTGTTTGCTACATCTTTATAATCTTTATAGTGAATTTATGTTATTGTTATATTGTGTTTAAAAGGTATATATTAAACTTTTAGTTGCTTTTTTGTAGTAACAGAATAAGATTAAGTTATGTTTTCATTTAATATAGATTAAGTGTTAATAGAATTAAGGATAGTCAAGTTTTATAATGTTTAGGCTTGAATGCTTTTAAGTTAAGTTCTCTAACTTAGATATTCTTTTAAGGTTAAGTTTGTTATTTCCTTTTGTCATATATAATTATTGTTGAGTTTAGATATTGTTTGATTGAAATTGTTTTATGTTTTCTTGGAGACACTTGTTTAAACTGCAAAGTATAGTTGTTTTCCTAGAGTGAAGAGGATGGCCACAGCTGAGACAGCTGTGATGGAACACTGGTGAACACCTGCTTGTGAATAGAAGTGAATGCAGTCTGTGACACCCTTGACTTCATCAGGAGTTCTATTGGTTGTTGCAATCTCTGCAATTTTGTTTTTCATAGTTTTATTATTTTCCAGTGTTTCCAGAATTTTAAGAAGATGTGCCATTGCTGAGGATCAGCTGCCATAGGAGAGGCTTCAGATTAAACCAACTGCTGCATGGTTTAATTGGTCTGGTACCTAAGGCTCCTGATCATTTGCTTTGTACAAATCCATTTTAACAGTTTGCTGTGCTGTAAGCATCTCATAGCTGCTACTATTGAGAACCTTGTTTTAGAAATGAGTTAAGAGGCATCTTTCCAGTTTAAAGCCAGGCCCTGGCCAAGCCTTGACTTTACCTGGACAGAATGTTTGCCAACAGATCCAGATATTTTCTGTCCCAAATCACTATTTGAGTCACTTTTTGACTCAACAATTTGACCCTATTAATATGACAGCTGGATCAATTTTGAAGTGGGCTTGGAGAATCATTTCCGGAGGTGATGATCCAATCCTTCACTGATTGTTTTGTTTCTGTTCGTTTGCTAACTACGGGATGCTAGTGCAGTGTTTTAGTAATTAATAGCAGTTTTATATTATATACCTTATTAATAATGTTTAAGATTTAATTGATTTTTAACTGGTATAAGTTCTTACTAATTGTGCATAAGGTTTTGTGTTTATGTTGAACAGAAGTACATCTCATTTTTATTTTTTTTAAGAAAATGGGGGAGATTGATGCCCCACAAGCATTTAATTAGTGTAATTCATTAACTTCAAGGAGAGAAGTGTCTGTGTTTTGTTGGCAGGTTCAAAAAGGTCACCTGTCCATCTGACCAGACTGTGTGCCTCTGAACACACGAGATCCAGTGAACAGAGATGTCATCACACAGCCTTGGTACTCCAGACATGGATCAGAAGTGGACCTGTCAGGACACAGTTGTGTCTGAACACTATATAGACAGTTGCCAACAGAACTTTTATGTTGTTATTATGATGTTGTGTCTCTACCAATTTTTCAGGTATCCTTTGTTTTAAGATTTAGAAGGATCTGAAGAACAACTTGAACATCAAAGCCCTCAGTCACCGATCAACTGCCAGCTGACATCACAGGAGCAGTGAATGTTCCAGGACTGAATCGTGCTGGAGAAATTCTGTAGAAGATCTAAGAAGTGTAGAGACTCCATTTAACTGTATATAAAGCAAATTGTAGTTGTGTGTTTACCCTTTTAGCAAATTGCTTTCACGCTTAGACTACATATATACCAAAGCACCTGTGTTAAAAGTAGTTAGATAATAGTTTAAGTGTTTAGCTTGTATAGTAATTGTTATGTTAGTATAAAGTATAAGTATTCCCTCTTCAAGAGGTAGTGTAAGCATCTTTGAAAGTTCATTTAACGATTGAAGTTCTAGCTGTGAGTTTGCAAATATGGTGTCATTTACATGGTAAAATGCTTATGGTAATTGTGTTGTGTATAGTCATGACCAACTGTCTGCTAACTAACATCCAAAAGTGACAGAACATATGGGTCACTCTGGCACATTGAACTGGCCAAAGGTCAATGTGTTTGAGCCTAGCCACCCCTGGAGATCCTTTCGCACCTGTCTCATAGGAGTCCCTGAATGGGATCCTCCGGCATTTAAAGCTTTAATTAGTAATGAGACTCAACTGAATCGATTAGCAATGTTGCAAGAGTGCAGTCGCACTGTTGGCTTCACATTAAGACAACTTGAAGCCTGTTAGCAAGCAAAAATTACCAAAGTTCTTAATGTTACAACCCTCAGAAGAATTAGATTTGTTATGTTCCACCAATACCTCAGGTGGATGGATAATGTTTGAAACCCCAACAAAAAGTCATTCTAACAAAGTAATACAGCACTGGGTTGCAGTCAACCCTATAGCTGATCTCGTTACTACCATTGAAAGTAAAGCCTTTATTCGTGGTGCAATCTCACAGGACAATTACCAAAGCGATTACCTAGTTCCACATTCCTAATCTGTGGAGATAGAGCATGGAATTAGATTCTTGCTAATCCACATGGAAGACCCTGTTATCTTGGGAAACTCACTTTGTTCCACCCAAGCTTACATCAATTCTTGAATGTAGCTAGCAAAATGAAGAACATCAAACAGTCAAAGCGAAGCCTGAATGAATTAAGGCCTAGCAAATCTAAAAAGGCTCGCTTGTTAGACTAAGGAAGAATTGAACTTAACATCCACAATGTTAAGTGAGCTTTCAGCCGATGTGAGTAGTGTATATCATGCAGTACTATGAAATCAAGTTGCAATTGACCTTTTGCTCTTAGCACAAGGACATGGTTGTGGAGAGTTTGAAGGCATGTGCTGCTTGGATCTTACTGATCATTCAGCTTCCATCCATGAGCAACTACAACAGCTACAGGATGGGTTGCATGCCCTGAAGGAAGATAGTGATCCCATCGGAGGTTGGTTCGCCAGCTGGGGCATCACTGGATGGTCGAGGTCTCTTGTGCTAGAAGGGGGACGGACTTTACTTATAATGTTAAAGTTATATGTTATCTTATCCAAAGCCTGGTTTGTGCAAAAAGAGAAAGGGGGAATTGTTGCTATATTTTATATATTAGTAAAGGCCTGTATGCACAAACCAGCCTTTGAAATAAGTCGTGATATTAAGGGCTAAAGTCCTTGAAACCTTCATGCAGAAGAGAGAGTAAAGCAAAACAATATCCTTGTGTGTAAGAGAAAAAAATGTAAACTGTGTGTGTTAGCCAATAGTAGCTTGTTCTGCCTGCAGACCCTGTAGAACCCTATAAAAGTGTGCTAAAGATAGAAATAAAGCGGCATTCACGATTACTTCTGTGAAGACTGGTGAACAGCTCGGGGGTCTTTCAATAGGAGGGAGCACCCAAAAATGGGGAAAAGATGAATGGCCATCAGAACAAATCCTGCAACACCATGGACCAGACCCTGGAACCCAAACAAATTGATATCAGATACCAGAGAAACCATTTATCATTTCAATGGGATAATTAGATTACAGGATGCCATTGAAATAATAACCAACCACACAGCTCCAGCTCCTGACCTTCCTCCCAACCAATCCACTCAGATGAGGAACACAACATTTCACCATGGGATGGGATCACATTATCTATTAGCAGAAGGAGGCAGAATTTGTGGAAAAGTAAATGATTCAAACTGCTGTTGACAAATAGATGAGAACAGATACCAAAGGAAACAAGAAAGCAGCTCATGAACCAGTCCAAATGAGGAAAGGATGGAAATGGGAAACGTTTTTGTGCTTCCCCAGCAGACCATGGGTTAAACAAATCCCAGACAGAGCTGTCCCCCTTCAAACCTACACCCCAAAAATCCTGTAACTCAGGGATTCCTCCCAGAAAAAAATCTGCTAGGATCTCCCCAAATTGAGTGAAAGGGGGGATGGGACCCACAGACTGAGCAGGGGGTCTTGGAACCCCCAAATCCGAGCACGGGGGAGGGGGTTAGAGATTGGAGGGACGATTGGGAAGGGATGTGGAAGAAGAGTAGGAAAAAGAGAGGGCTGAAACCCCCAAAGTGTGGGGGAAGGTGCTGGGAAACCCAAATTGCATTGAGAGGGGTCAATGGACTGGGGGAAGGATGAGAAAGGGGGAGAGAGGAGAGGGAAAGGTGGGCTTGGGATGAAAGAAATGTGGTTCCCTGTCCCGCAGCACTCGATCCCTGGAGCGATTCCCTGCGGCTTGTGGGGAGGAAGATCCGCATTGGGGGGTCCCCAAGCCCCCTGCCCATCCCAGCGTGTCCATCTCGCTGGTGCCCTCGAGCTCCCAGCCCGGCCCCGGCCGCCTGCTCTGCTCCCTGATGGATTTCTCCCCTGCCCACATCCAGCTGAGCTGCTCCCAGGGCCAGCAGCAGCTCTCGGGCCACGTGCTGGCCACTGCCGTGCTCCCCAGCGGGGACTGGAGCCAGCAGCTCCTGGTGCTGCTGGAAACCGCCCCCGGCAATGCGGGCTCAGCTCCAGCTGCCAGGTGGAGCACGTCAGCCTGGAGCACCCCCTGAGCCGGCACTGGGGCACGGCCCGGCCCCCACAGCGCCGCCAGGGGCTGCCAGGACACGGAGGGCATTTGGGGCTCCTGGGCTTAACTGGCAGCCCCTGCTTGAGAACCCCTCTCCCCCTGTCCCAGCTCCCCTCATCCCCCTCTCCCAGCCCTTTCCCACCGCCTCCCGGCCCCGCTCCGCTCACCCCACAGCTCCTCGCCAGCAGCCGAGAGATGGAGGAGGAGGGGAAGGAGGAGGAGGAGGAGCGGGAGGAAGAGGAGGGGTAGAGGAGGAGCAGGAACTGCAAGAGAAGCAGCAGAGGAGGCCCCACGTGCGTCCATCGCTCTCTGGATCTGCAGCCCCTTCGCGCCGGGAGCATCGGGCCCCGCATCCCGCAGCTCACCGGGGACGGGAACCTCACCCCGAATGTCTTAAGCCGTCCTGGCAGGATTTGTTTGAAGGGGAAGGGATATTTGGAGCTCACTCCAAGTATCTTTGGGGACCCCTGTTCCTTTTTCTGGGCACGGGCAGGGCAGAGCGATGTTTGGATCTTGCAGGACTCCAAAGCTGACCTGAGATGCCCGGTACCTGCAGGGGGAGGGGAGCAGCGAAAAGGGGGGAGCCCCGGGAGTGCCGGAGCCTGAAATGGGGGCCTGGAGAGGGGGGACCCCGAGAGCCGGGAGGGAGGGAGGGGAGCCTGGAGAAGGGGCAGCCCGGAGAAGGGATAAGCCTGCACAGGGGGAAGCCCTGGGACACCAAAGTGGGGACCCCACAGAAGGGGAACCTCAGGGAGGGATTTTTTCCTCTCAGTCCTGATGCTTTGGAGATTTTCATGGACACAAGACACCTGATGACTTCTAGAGATGGACTTGGGCAGGAGGAACCCTGAATCCTAGGTGGTCACCCCTTGTTTTTTCCCCCCAAACCAGACTTCCCATGACCAAGCATAAGACAAATGGAGGAGAAGGAGGCAGAGAGGAAGATGCTCTGGGAACCCCAGGCAACAACAGTCAGTACAATAGTGGAGGCAAAAGCATTATCACCAAATACATCTGCCCAGAGGGCAGAACTGGTTGTCCTTAACCAGAACACTAGAATTAAGTGAAGGGAAAAGGGTAAACATATGGACTCACTCAAAACATGCTTTTGGAGTGGTGCATGTACACGAGGCACTGGGGAAAGAAAGAGGACTGCTGTCTCCTCAAGGTACACACATTAAACATCAAGATGCAGTCCTGCAATTAATAAAAGCAGTACAAAAGCTGGAGCAAGTAACAATCATGCACTGCAAAGCTCACCAATCAGGAAGCTCCAAAATTTATGACGGAAATCAGAAAGCAGACTGGACAGCCCGACAAGCTGCTCAAGAAGTGCAAACTGCAATGGCATTGATACCTTTAAAAACTAATATATCTCAATTCAATTTACCTCCAGGCCCAAAATATTCAATAGAGGATGAGAAATTGGGACGCTCACTGAATGCACAGAAGAATTCAGAAGGGTGGTATGTGACTACACAGGGACAAGTAGTGGTACCCCCTTGATAATGAGAGAAGTTCTACAAATTAAACATAATGAATGTCATTGGAGTGCAGAGGCATTGGTGAAATTGATAAAACAAAATTTAATTTCAGTATGGATGTTAAAAATCCAAAATCAGTAATGTCGAAATGTGAAATTTGCTTAAAGAACAATCCAGTGGCTAGATGACAGGCACAATTAGGGAAAACCAGGAGATTATTGGCAAGTAGATTTTGTAGAATTACCAAGAACTCGAGGATACAAATATCTATTGGTAGGGGTTGACACATTCTCACAATGGCCAGAAGCTCTTCCCTGTCACACAAATCAAGCAAAGGAGACAGTCAAGTGGTTACTGCAAGAAATCATTCCAAGATTTGGGGTGCCTCTAGGAATATCATCAGATAGGGGCCCACATTTCACAGCCACAGTAGTGAGGGAGGTGAGTAGGTTGCTGGGAATAGCTTGGGATCTCCATACACCATGGAGACCCCAATCCAGTGGACAGGTAGAGAGGATGAATCAGGATGCTGAGGATTTGGATAAAGCCTAGAAGCGGGATGTCAGTCAGTCCTTATGAGATATTGGATGGGAAACCATATGAATCCCCTGAACCTAATCCAAATGTACATGTTACAGGGAAGCAAGAGGTGTAGAATTATGTTCTGTCTCTTGGAAAAGCTCGAGCTCGACTTCGGAGCACCCTTGTGTGGAACAGGCCGCTGACTCTTGAGAATCCAGTTCATGACATCCCCCCGGGAGATGAAGTGTACGTTAAAAGCTGGAACGAAGAACCATTAAAAGAAAGGTGGAATGGACCCTATCAGGTACTGTTAACTACCTTGACAGCAGTCAAAGGAGCTGGACTGGATCCCTGCATACATTACACCAGAGTGAAGAAGATTTCCCCTGCACTGTGGACTGCACAAACTGTGGGGCCAACAAAGCTGCAGATAAAGCGCGTTTGATTGTTTCAAATGTCTAGGTTGCCAGTGACTGTAATGGTGATTATTTTATGGCCTTTAGGGCCATCAGCTGGAATCAAAGTTACCTTGGGATGTGAAATGCAAAAGGATCAGCTGACAACTCTTCATTTTAGAATGAAGAGGGATGTGGGGGTGCAGCCAGAAACACAAGTGATAAAAGTCTCTAATACTACTCAGGCAGAAAATGGGATGATTGGATTAATGAAAGATTTTGCCAACGTGCAAAACAGCAGCAAAATAACTGCCTGTCTGCCAACACCAAAGGCAGCAGGAGACCAAATAAATTGGGCAATTATAACATCAAAATTACCTGAAATACAAAAGAATAAAAATGAAAATGTGAGCTTTGTATTCCAAATAGATTACGAGTACCAAAATAAGACAGTGTTTGAAAATGCTGTGAAGCCAAAGTATTCATCTAGATGGGATTGTCATGAAAATGGAGGAAAGTATGAACCAAAACTAGGCTGGGATGGGGGATTAGGGAATTATGGATGGTGTTATGAAAAGGTAGCAAAGGTTATTAAAGAAAAGATTCCAGTATCGAAGTGGAAGTGAGAAGGACAGGAAGGAAAAGATTGGGCTGAAGCTTGGGACAGTGCATGGTCAATGAGTGTGCTTCAGAAATTCCAATCTATGGCAGATAGCCCTTGGTGCATTAAGTGGGAAGGCTCTGAAAATGAAACAGATCCAGGGGTATGGAACACTGCAACCAGTAGTAGAATGGAGGCAGACAAAGTCAATTGGTGGGTATGGAACAAAACTTAGGACTGTACTTCTGATGATGAAGAAATAAAACAAATGCCACCGCTACTGGTAGCTCTGCAAATTGGATGTGCCTGCAGAGGAATCAAACATAAACAAGGTGAAATAAATGACAAGACAGGACAAGTGATCCAAAAGGTAATATGTAGCACAAGTACAATTCAGAGTCCAGGCCAATTTGGATGGGCAGCAAGTGATGGCACCTGGACAACACATTTGCCTGTAGGTGAAAAAGTAAAAGAAATTACTTTAGGCCTCCCCACCTTATGCCCAATTTGGAAAAGGTCCCCATTCAAGGGAGAACATGAGCTTCTGCAAATAAGGATGATACGAGAAGTTCAGGAGAACAAAACTGAAGATGAAGAAAGATGGCAGGAACCCTCCAGTAGTGTAAAATTTGAGTGGGCTCCGGAATCCTTGTTTGGTCCAATAGCAAATTATAACAATAGAAAGATGTTTTACAAACTTACAGGCCAGGTAGAAAGATTGGCAAGAGTTACCAAAGAGGGATTTAGAGAGCTAAATGTACAATTACAAGCCACAACTAAAATGACCCTGCAAAACAGATTGGCTTTAGATATGTTATTGTTGACAGAACACGGAGGATGCGGGTACCTAAAAGGACAAATTGATCACTGCTGCATCCACATCCCAAATGGAACTGCAGATGTAGAACACGACATTACTCAATTAAAACAAATAGAACATGAACCACAGAAAGAGAGGGAAGATCTGACCACAAGTTGATTAGATAAAATTTTGAAGGGTTAGGATGGAATGTGAGCTCCTGGATCAAATCTATTCTTGAGAGTCTGATAATCCTACTAACTGTGTTCTTAGCAATCTGGTTAATCTGTGCAGTTCTGAAAGGAGAGATAAAGAAAAGAGTATCCTGGAACCAGAAGATAATAAAGGCACTGACACGGGACAGAGATCCACTTCCACATTTGTCATCTCCAAGTCCTCCAGAGTGTAACAACGCTTACGACAACTGTGGATTCGAAAATGAACATCAAGTATAAACTCAGAAAAAGGACTGTATATAGTGAAAGCATTACACTTATTATAGTAAAGTGAAATATTTTCAAAGGGCGGAAATACATTACTATGGGGTTAAATGTTTCTGAAAATGTTTCTTAAAATCATGTAGAGGTAGGCCACAAGAATGCTTGGTATTAGGAATGGTCTAGCAAGCTGAAATGTTTACGGTGATGGCAACAGGTACTTGGGGTCTCCAAGATACCCACCCAGAGATAAGATTCGGACATGTTCGAGCAAGGATGAGCTAACTCTCATGAAGCAATATAGATAAAGTTAATGGAGCAATATTAATGAAGCAATATTTATACGGTTGTTATAGTGATTACTGCTACAGCTGAAATTGTAGAAATATGTGCACTTTGGACAAAGACAACGGAACTAGATTTGGGTTGCTGATACCTCTAGTTCCCCCACGCTTCAATAAAACACCTGCATACAGTCAATATACAATTATGTGTTTTCCTGAATGCTAACAAAGACAGATCAAAAACTTCCAAAACACCAAAAATCTGATATCCCCCCCAACATAGAAAGATTCTGCCCCCACAAAAAAACAAAGCACCAACATTCAGCCCAATAACACTCAGAAATACCAAGATTCAGCCCCGTGAAAATCGTGGATCTCCCTGCCCGGGCACTCGCTGCATGGGGGGGTGAGGGGGGCAATGAGGCCGGGCCGGAGCAGGGGGTGCCTGAGAGAGGCCCCGAGCCCGGGGGAAGCCCCTGCAGAGCCATGGAAGTGGCTCCTGGCCGGACTCGGGGATCCCCCTGGCGATCCCCGCTGGAGCAGCCTGGTCCTGAGGGACTCTGGCCCCTGGCAGGGACCCCAGGCTGAAGCAGGACAAGGATTCCTGTCCCTCAGGGGGAGGCACTGACATGACCTGACTGTGACCCCCATCCCTGTGCCTCTGGGCGGGGAGGGGGACGGAGAGGGGCACAAAGTTAAGCCCGGGAAGGAGGAACAGCTGGGGGGAAGATGGATTTCCGTAAGAATTACTTTACTTCTCATTTGCTTGCTCTGACATGTTGGATAATAAATTCAATTAATTTCCCCAAATCAGGTGTGCAGTGCCCGTGACCAAGGACTGAACTGTCCCCACCCCCATCCAGACCCCCGAGCCTTTCCTTGTGTGTTCGGCTCCCCGCCCGGGACAGGAAGGAGAGTCACAGAGTTTTAGCCTCGCTCCGGCATAGCCCTGCTCCATCCCAGACTCACCCCCAGCTCGCAGCGCCCTCAGCTCCCGGGCACCCCGAGCTCCCGGCGCTTCAGCGCAGCGGCGCTTCCTTGGCCTCCTGCCCGGGCCGGGCCCAGCGCCGGGGCCGCTCCTCAGCCCAGGCTGCCGAGAAATGGCGGAGCTCAGCCCAAGGCAGGCGAGTCCGTGCCGTGTGCAGAGCCCGCCGCTGGCTGCGATTGGCTGCTTCTGCCGTCACTCGTGGCTCTGGCGCGCGCTGATTGGGCAGAGCGGGGACAAGCCCGGCCCCGCTGGCGCCCCCAGGGCGGCCGTGGGGCAGGAGAGCCGCCATTGCCGGAGCGTCTGTGCGGGCCCGGCAGCGGCGGCAGCAGCGGCCGGAGCCCGGTGAGGCGGCGGCGGAGCTCGGAGGCGGCCCCGGCCATCGCAGGTGGGAGCCGCGCTCGGTTCTGCGGGGGCTCGGGGCTCGCTGCGGGCCCGGGAGGTTGTGTAATAAATGGAATTGATTTGTGCTGACTAAATTGTAACTATTTGGAAAGTTATTATTAGAAGCAACCAATGGAATCAGTGTTATAAGGCAGATGTACCCCTTTGCAGATGTTACATGTTAAAATTGAGGTACAGGATGTAGTTTAGAAGATAAGTGATGTCTCATGACCAAAACGGCCTTGAGATGGACAAAATTAGAACGGCTTTAAGCATTGGACCAAAAAATCAGTAAATATCAGACTAATGAGTAGAGTAACATAACACAACGCTTAGTACGCACACACAAACCTGTAAGGTTATCCAAAGGACAATGAGGAAGAGGAGAAGCCTTCGCCAAAAGATCCCCAAAAGAAGACTGAAGACCCCCTAACAACAAGTGAAGCATGCACCGTGAAGAAGAATGACGTAAAGTCAGAAAAATCGGAAATATGTGGAAACATATGGGAAACACTAATGAATATGTATAAGCATACAGTATATAAATTTAGCTTGAAGTGCTTTGTTCTGTACGTGAGGTGGAGTGAGAAGTCCCCCCCGTACCCCAAATGGTTTTGCTTATGCCTTAACCATTTGTAACCACTGGCCAATTATATTCACACACACACACACACATATATATATATATATATATATATATCTCAGAATATATCTAGTAAATTGTATCTTTATTACTAAATTGTAATTTTTTATTATTTTGTATCCAATTTATTAAACTATATTATCAATTAATTAGATTGATTGTTTGGAAATTTGAAAGTCATTTATAACAATTTGGTGCCAAAACTCATGAACTCCGATCTAGGGGGAGAACGGCTAATGATGGGAAGGAGCTCCCCACCAATTTTTCAAGGTGGTGCCAAGGTTAGATCGTGCTCCCTTGGAAATAGAAGTTCCACTTAGGATAAAGCATAAGCAGAAGAAGCTGGCTGTAGGAAGCGTGCAGAAGAGCTCCCGTAGAGTGCCGGCCAGAGATAAAGGTGCCTGTAAAACGTCTTGTGCACAAGAAGCGCTGGGCAAACGGAGTGTGTGAGTCCCACGGGGCTGGGCAGGGGGGAGCTGTGTGCCTGTGTGTGTGTGTGCAGTGGCTGAGACGGGGCTGGGCAGCCCGGAGCCACAAAGGGAGTGCAGACCTCCGGCCGTACCGCGTTTTCGGCTCTCCGCGAGGAGACCGGCCGGGAAAGGAGGGAAGGGAAAGAGAAGAACGAGTGAAAATCCCCGGGAGGGACGGGAGGGAGAGTCCCAATCTTAAAACCCACGGGAAAGTCCTCGGGGAGAAGGGAGTGATCTGATCGCTGAGTGAAGTGACTCAGGAGGAGAGTGATCGAGTCAGGTTCAACTTCCTTTAAAAAGAGAAAATAGTTGGGAACTTTAGTACGTAGCTAAGAGGGATTGGGAAGAGAAGTAGCCAGAAATGAGTAGTCGAAGAGGGGTAAAAGAAATTGAGAAAGAGAGGAAATTAGACAGGAAGCGAGTAGTTGGCAAAAGACGGGATAGAGCAAGAGAGTAATATTGAGGGAGGGGGGAAGTTGAAGCACGGAGTGAGTGAGGGGGATCAAGATTCTCCTGGTACCGGAGATTTCTTGCTTGGTTGCTGCCAGAGATGGGTTCAAGGGACAGTAAGTCCTTGAACCCAGGGGCTGCGAATTATAAGGGGAATTCGCAAGAGCCCGGAATATGTGAGAACCGTGAGGGGGTTTCTCAGGAGGGGAGCATTCCTCAGGACAGTCCACTGAGGATGATGTTATGATTTTGGGATACATGGGAATCCCGGAGAGGAAAAACAAGCAGAAAATGATTAATTATTGTATGTTTAAATAGACAAAGAAAATGATCCGAAAATATCATTTGAATTGGCCAAAGTTTGGATCGTTTAAAGATTGGATTTGTTAAGCTTTAAATCAGTATGTAAATTCAAAAGAACCTTTTTATCAAGAAGAGAGCGACTATGCTACCCTGCAGCTTCCCCGGGGTGGGGGGAAAGGTAAATTCATTACTAAAACACAAGAAAGCGAGAGTTATCTGTTGTATCCTTTACAAACTAATAAGTAGCAGAAAAAAAAAAAAAAAGAAAAAAAAAAAGAGGTAAAACTGTTCCTTCATCTAAAGATATTTTGCTGGAAATAGAAACAGCAGCACTACCTAAATCCCATTTAACTGAAAAGTGTGCAGTGCTGGCTGTGCCAAGTGAACTCTAACATATAACACAACTGACCATTTGTTACAACCTGGCATTAATTTGGTTTGGTTTATTATATTTACACATTCAAAAGACAAATTCTGCCTTGCTCAGAGTCTGTGAAGCACAAACACATTTTATGAATATATAGTATCTAAATGGTGTGTTACAGTTGTGTTATGTGCATTATAAGTGTTAAAAACATGTAGCAGGTTTTTTTTTCACAGAAACTTATATTTCCGTATTTTTAAAATGTTTGTTTTCCAATATTTTGTATAGTAAATATAAATGGTTTTGACTAAATGTTTTATTTATTTAACAGCAAAAATTGTGCTAAAAGAAGCCCCTCTTAATTAAAGCTTTATTAATAAATTGCTAACTGAAGTTGTGGAAAAAGTAACTTTTATTGTAGTTGGCACATCTCTGGAGCTTTAGTAGTTTAAATTAAAAGAAAAAAAATATAACTGACTAAGAGAGAGAGAGAGGTAAGACAGTGCTGTGAAATCTGTGCCATCCTTGAAACAAGCAGAGTTGAAGTGGCTCATAGGAACCTTATGAGGCCAAGGGTAGCAGTGAGACCAAACGTGTCAGTGACCAGACCCCAGGGTATAAACTTTGCTACCAAGAAGAGCGGCACCTCGGCCCTTGGCTGCAGCCCAAGGGGCCTTGAGGAAGGCAGAGAGTGAAAACTCCTGAGGATTATTTTCACTGTGTTCATTAAGATACCCTTGGCAACTGGCCAAAACCATAAAGCAGGATGGGACAGAATGAAAAGAATAAGAAAGAAACAAGCGATATTAAAACAAGCAGCACAAAAGCAAACAATGAGCAAACAAACTATGCAAAAACAAAATCACAATAATTCTGATCCATGTGACAAATGCAAACAAATGTGACAAATACAAAAACAAGATAAAATCTATGTTTGTGGCACATCCATATGTTAATGCTGCCTGTTACAATCACAGTAATTTTATAAAAGTATAAAAAAATCTCAGGGAAAGAATTAGAGAAAATTAGTAAGTAGTGTGAACAGTTGAAACAGCAGTATAGCAACTGAGATTGGCCAACCTTAACTAAAATATTTTTGTAAGTTAAATGCAAGAAGTAGTTACAGAACTAAAATTATTTAAATGTTAAATTTGTGAAAGACTTAAAGTAGCTAAAAAATAGCTGTGGGAAAGTGAGAGTCTAGCTCCAGACCAATTTTTAAAATGAAATCTTACTCAAACTTCCAAGACATTAAAATAACCTGGAAGATAAATTTTGAATCATCAAATAATTAAAACAGTTTGTATCAGATAACAATACTAACACCTGGCCACCAAAAACTCCTGCTGGATATCAGAGAATGACAAAAAGAAACTAATTGTAGGATAACCATGTTGATTTGTGCTGGTATAAAAGTTCCGGAGCTAACCCTTACCAATCCATAAGTGACCTAAAATTCTATTTGGAACAACCAGGTACAACAAGTAACAAATGGAAAGCCCCTGATGGAATATATTAAAATTGTGAGTAAAGAGCATAGAGTGAATTACCTCAAAGGTAGAGAAGAACCTGTATCTTAAGAGTTACATGACCCTCCTTCTTCGTTATACCAAGGTCCAGGAGCAATATGTTAAGAACACCACTTTATGAAACATTAAAAAACAATAAAAGAGACTTGAACCTTGACTTTCCAAAAGCAAGAAGAAACCAGAAATGAAGACAAATGGCCTGCAGAGAGATGACCCAGCCACTTGAGCTGCAGATGGATCTTAGAGATATAGAACCCAAATCTATCTATTGAATCAGTTCATGAAGCTGCAGACAGTAGTTAAAGTTGTTTCAAACCACACCTCTACTGCCCTAAAGCTGCTGGCCAAGCAACATTCACAAGTGTGAGCATTTGTTTATCAAAACAGAATTGCCCTGGAGTATTTGTTAGCTGAAGAAGGGGGAGTTTGTAGAAAGTTTAACAAATCTGAGTGTTGTATAAAGATAAATGATTATAGAAGAGCCATCACAAAAATTGCTAAAGATATATATACCAGTTCAAAAATAGAATTTTATTTTGAAGACTGATTAGTGAGATAACCTAAGAAGTACTTAGTGGAAAAAGTTAAAATTTATGGCATAATGTTTTATATTAAGATTATTGTTTCTATTTTGTATAATTTCATGCCTTATTAGACTAATCCATTCAGTAATTCAAGGAATACTGAACGAAAAGAAACTATAATAGCTCAAAAAAAAAGTTAACTAAATTTGAAAGAGAGTGCAAAAAGCTTGATACAGCATGAAAAATGTTAAAAAATTAGAAATGAAAATAAAGTAAATGCAAGAAATTAAATTATGGAGAAGATAAAAAAAATAAGATTCAAGTCTATGTTTTTTTTAAAAAAAGGCATGAATAAATGTAATCAAAAGGAGAAGTGGGGTATTAAAATAAATGGAATTGATTCGTGCTGACTAAATTGTAACTATTTGGCAAGTTATTATCAGAAGCAACCAAAAGAATCAGTGTTATGAGGCAGATGTACCCCTTTGCAGATGTTACATGTTAAAATTGAGGTACAGGATGTAGTTTAGAAGATAAGTGATGTCTCAAGACCAAAACGTCCTTGAGATGGACAAAATTAGAACACCTTTAGGCATTGGGCCTAAAAATCAGTAAATATCAGACTAATTAGTAGAGTAACATAACACAACGCTTAGTACGCACACACAAACCTGTAAGGTTATCCAAAGGACAATGAGGAAGAGGAGAAGCCTTCACCAAAAGACCCCCAAAAGAAGACTGAAGACCCCCTAACAACAAGTGAAGCATGTGCCGTGAAGAAAAGTGACGTAAAGTCAGAAAAATTTGAAATAAGAGGAAATTTACAGGAAGCATTAATGAATATGTATAAGCATACACTATATCAGTTTAGCTTGAAGTGCTTTGCTCTGTACATGAGGCAGGGTGAGGAAGCCGTACCCCGGTCGGTTTTGCTTATGCTTTAATCATACTTAATTACTGGCAAATTATAGATATAAATTGTAATTTTTTGCTAAATTATATTCTTTTACTAAACTGTATTCTTTTATACCAAATTACTATTCCATTTACTAAATTGAATTAAACTGCCATTAACCCAAGGGACCTAGCTGTCAAAATTGTAATTTCTTTTATAACAACCGGTGAGGCGGCGGCGGAGCTCGGAGGCGGCCCCGGCCATCGCAGGTGGGAGCCGCGCTCGGTTCTGCGGGGGCTCGGGGCTCGCTGCGGGCCCGGGAGGGGGCGGCAGGGGGCTGTGGCGGGTGGCTTGTGCCGTGGCCGGCCCGTGTTGGCCCTGGGCTGAGGGCGCTGCGGGAGCGGCTGCCCGCGGTCTCCTTGCCGCTGGGGCCTCGGCAGGAGGCGGTGGCGGAGCAGCGCTGGCTCGTCCCGCTTCGTGTCGGGAGGCCGGAGGTGGCTGCGCTGTGCCCGGGACGCTGCGCTGGGGCCGCCTCCGAGCTCCGCCGCCGCCTCACCGGGCTCCGGCCGCTGCTGCCGGCGCTGCCGGGCCCGCACAGACGCTCCGGCAATGGCGGCTCTCCTGCCCCACGGCCGCCCTGGGGGCGCCAGCGGGGCCGGGCTTGTCCCCGCTCTGCCCAATCAGCGCGCGCCAGAGCCACGAGTGACGGCAGAAGCAGCCAATCGCAGCCAGCGGCGGGCTCTGCACACGGCACGGACTCGCCTGCCTTGGGCTGAGCTCCGCCATTTCTCGTTAGCCTGGGCTGAGGAGCGGCCCCGGCGCTGGGCCCGGCCCGGGCAGGAGGCCAAGGAAGCGCCGCTGCGCTGAAGCGCCGGGAGCTCGGGGTGCCCGGGAGCTGAGGGCGCTGCGAGCTGGGGGTGAGTCCGGGATGGAGCAGGGCTATGCCGGAGCGAGGCCAAAACTCTGTGACTCTCCTTCCTGTCCCGGGCGGGGAGCAGAACACACAAGGAAAGGCTCGGGGGTCTGGATGAGGGTGGGGGACAGTTCAGTCCTTGGTCACGGGCACTGCACACCTGATTTGGGGAAGTAAATTGTATTTAATATCCAACATGTCAGAGGAAGAAAATGAGAAGTAAAGTAATTCCTCCGGAAATCCATCTTGCCCCCAGCTCTCCCTCCTTCCCGGGCTTAACTTTGTGCCCCTCTCCGTCCCCCTCCCCGCCCAGAGGCACAGGGATGGGGGTCACAGTCAGGTCATGTCAGTGCCTCCCCCTGAGGGACAGGAATCCTTGTCCTGCTGCAGCCTGGGGTCCCGGCCAGGGGCCAGAGTCCCTCAGGACCAGGCTGCTCCAGCGGGGATCGCCAGGGGGATCCCCGAGTCCGGCCAGGAGCCACTTCCATGGCTCTGCAGGGGCTTCCCCCGGGCTCGGGGCCTCTCTCAGGCACCCCCTGCTCCGGCCCGGCCTCATTGCCCCCCTCACCCCCCCATGCAGCGAGTGCCCGGGCAGGGAGATGCACGATTTTCACGGGGCTGAATCTTGGAGTTTCTGAGCTTTATTGGGCTGAATGTTGGTGTTTTGGTTTTTTGTGGGGGCTGAATCTTTGTATTTTGGGGGGATATCAGATTTTTGGTGTTTTGGAAGTTTTTGATCTGTCTTTGTTAGCATTCAGGAACACACATAATTGTATATTGACTTTATGCAGGTGTTTTATTGAAGCGTGGGTGAACTAGAGGTATCAGCAACCCAAATCTAGTTCTGTTGTCTTTGTCCAAAGTGCACATATTTCTACAATTTCAGCTGAAGCAGTAATCACTGTAACAACCTTATCAATATTGCTTCATTAATATTGCTCCATTAACTTTGTCCATATTGTTTCATGAGACTTAACTCATCCTTGCACGAACATGTCTGAATCTTATCTCTGGGTGGGTATCTTGGAGACCCCAAGTACCAGTTCCCATTACCGTAAACATTGCAGCTTGCTAGTCCATCCCTAATACCAAGCATTCTTGTGGCCTACCTCTACATGATTTTAAGAAACATTTTCAGAAACATTTAACCCTATAGTAATGTATTTTCCCACATTCAATATATTTCACTTTGCTATAATAACTGCAAGGCTTTCACTATATACAGTCCTTTTTCTGAGTTTATACTTGATGTTCATCTTCAAATCCACAGTTGTCGTAAGCGTTGTTACACTCTGGAGGACTTGGAGATGACAAATGCGGATGTGGATCTCTGTCCCGTGTCAGTGCCTTTATTATCTTCTGGTTCCAGGATACTCTTTTCTTTATCTCTCCTTTCAGAACTGCACAGATTAACCAGATTGCTAAGAACACAATTAGTAGGATTATCAGACTCTCAAGAATAGATTTGATCCAGGAGCTCACATTCCATCCTAACCCTTCAAAATTTTTATCTACCCAACTTGTGGTCAAATCTTCTCTCTCTTTCTGTGCTTCATGTTCTGTTTGTTTTAATGGATTAATGTTGTGTTCTACATCTGCAGTTCCATTTGGGATGTGGATGCAGCAGTGATCCATTTGTCCTTTTAGGTACCTGCATACTCCGTGTTCTTTCAACAATAACATATCTAAAGCCAATCTGTTTTGCAGGGTCATTTTAGTTGTGGCTTGTAATTGTACATTTAGCTCTCTAAATCCCTCTTTGGTAACTCTTGCCAATCTTTCTACCTGACCTGTAAGTTTGTACAACATCTTTCTATTGTTATAATTTGCTATTGGAGCAAACAAGGATTCCGGAGCCCACTCAAATTTTACACTGCTGGAGGGTTCCTGCCATCTTTCTTTATCTTCAGTTTTGTTTTCCTGAACTTCTCATCTCGTCCTTATTTGCAGAAGTTCATGCTCTCCCTTGAATGGGGACCTTTTCTAAATTGGGCATAAGGTGGGGAGGCCTAAAGTAATTTCTTTTACTTTTTCACCTCCAGGCAAATGTGTTGTCCAGGTGCCATTGCTTGCTGCCCATCCAAATTGGCCTGGACTCTGAATTGTACTTGTGCTCCATATTACCTTTTGGATCACTTGTCCTGTCTTGTCATTTATTTCACCTTGTTTATGTTTGATTCCTCTGCAGGCACATCCAATTTGCAGAGCTACCACAAGTGGTGGCATTTGTTTTATTTCTTCATCATCAGAAGTACAGTCCTAAGTTTTGTTCCATACCCACCAATTCACTTTGTCTGCCTCCATTCTACTACTGGTTGCAGTGTTCCATACCCCTGGATCTGTTTCATTTTCAGAGCCTTCCCCCTTAATGCACCAAGGGGTATCTGCCATAGATTGGAATTTCTGAAGCACACTCATTGACCATGCACTGTCCCAAGCTTCAGCCCGATCTTTTCCTTCCTGTCCTTCACACTTCCACTTCGATACTGGAATCTTTTTTTTAATAACCTTTGCTATCTTTTCATAGCACCATCCATAATTCCCTAATCCCCCATACCAGCCTAGTTTTGGTTCATACTTTCCTCCATTTTCATGACAATCCCATCTAGATGAATACTTTGGCTTCACAGCATTTTCAAACACTGTCTTATTTTGGTACTCGTAATCTATTTGCAATACACAGCTCACATTTTCATTTTTATTCTTTTGTATTTCAGGAAATTTTGATGTTATAATTCTTTAATTTATTTGGTCTCCTGCTGCCTTTGGTATTGGCAGACAGGCAGTTATTTTGCTGCTGTTTTGCATCTTGGCAAAATCTTTAATCAATCTAATCATCCCATTTTCTGCCTGAATAGTATTAGAGACTTTTATCACTTGTGTTTCTGGCTGCACCCCCACATCCCTCTTCATTCTCAAATGAAGAGTTGTCAGCTGATCCTTTTGCATTTCACATCCCAAGGTAACATTGATTCCAACTGATGGCCCTAAAGGCCATAAAATAATCACCATTACAGTCACCAGCAACCTAGACATTTGAAACAATCAAACCCGCTTTATCTGCAGCTTTGTTGGCCCTACAGTTTGTGGAGTCCACAGTGCAGGGGAAACCTTCTTCACTCTGGTGTAATGTATGCAGGGATCCAGTCCAGCTCCTTTGACTGCTGTCAAGGTAGTTAACAGTACCTGATAGGGTCCATTCCACCTTTCTTTTAATGGTTCTTCCTTCCAGCTTTTACCGTACACTTCATCTCCCGGGGGGATGTCATGAACTGGATTCTCAAGAGTCAGCGGCCTGTTCCACACAAGGGTGCTCCGAAGTCGAGCTCGAGCTTTTCCAAGAGACAGAACATAATTCTACACCTCTTGCTTCCCTGTAACATGTACATTTGGATTAGGTTCAGGGGATTCATATGGTTTCCCATCCAATATCTCATAAGGACTGACTGACATCCCGCTTCTAGGCTTTATCCGAATCCTCAGCAGTGCTATTGGTAAAGCTTGTGGCTGCTGCAATTTAGCCTCTTGGCATATTTTGCTGATTTGCCTCTTCAATGTCTGATTCATCCTCTCTACCTGTCCACTGGATTGGGGTCTCCATGGTGTATGGAGATCCCAAGCTATTCCCAGTAACCTACTCACCTCCCTCACTACTGTGGCTGTGAAATGTGGGCCCCTATCTGATGATATTCCTAGAGGCACCCCAAATCTTGGAATGATTTCTTGCAGTAACCACTTGACTGTCTCCTTTGCTTGATTTGTGTGACAGGGAAGAGCTTCTGGCCATCCTGAAAATGTGTCAACCCCTACCAATAGATATTTGAATCCTCGTGTTCTTGGTAATTCTAGAAAATCTACTTGCCAATAATCTCCTGGTTTTCCCTAATTGTGCCTGTCATCTAGCCACAGGATTGTTCTTTAAGCAAATTTCACATTTTGACATTAATGATTTTGGATTTTTAACATCCATACTGAAATTAAATTTTGTTTTATCAATTTCATCAGTGCCTCTGCACTCCAATGACATTCATTATGTTTAATTTGTAGAATTTCCCTCATTGTCAAGGAGGGTACCACTGCTTGTCCCTGTGTAGTCACATACCACCCTTCTGAATTCTTCTGTGCATTCAGTGAGCGTCCCAATTTCTCATCCTCTATTGAACATTTTGGTTCTGGAGGTAAATTGAATTGAGATACATTAGTTTTTAAAGGTATCAATGCCATTGCAGTTTGCGCTTCTCGAGCAGCTTGTCGGGCTGTCCAGTCTGCTTTCCAATTTCCCTCATGAATTTTGGAGCTTCCTGACTGGTGAGCTTTGCAGTGCATGATTGCTACTTGCTCAGGCTTTTGTACTGCTTTTATTAATTGCAGGACTGCATCTTGATGTTTAATGTGTGTGCCTTGAGAAGACAGCAGTCCTCTTTCTTTCCACAGTGCTCTGTGTACATGCACCACCCCAAAAGCATACTTTGAGCCAGTCCATATGTTTACCCTTTTCCCTTCACTTAATTCTAGTGTTCTGGTTAAAGACAACCAGTTCTGCCCTCTGGGCAGATGTATTTGGTGATAATGCTTTTGCCTCCACTATTGTACTGACTGTTGTTGCCTGGGGTTCCCAGAGCATCTTCCTCTCTGCCTCCTTCTCCTCCATTTGTCTAATGCTTGGGAATGAGAAGTCTGGTTTGGGGGGAATAACAAGGGGTGACCACCTAGGATTCAGGGTTCCTCCTGCCCAAGTCCATCTCTAGAAGTCATCAGGTGTCTTGTGTCCATGAAAATCTCCAAAGCATCAGGACTGAGAGGAAAAAAATCACTCCCTGAGGTTTCCCTTCCCTGGGGTCCCCGCTTTGGTGTCCCAGGGCTTCCCCCTGTGCAGGCTCATCCCTTCTCCGGGCTGCCCCTTCTCCAGGCTCCCCTCACTCCCGGCTCTCGGGGTTCCCCCTCTCCAGGCCCCCATTTCAGGCTCCGGGACTCCCGGGGCTCCCCCCTTTTCGCTGCTCCCCTCCCCCTGCCGGTACCGGGCATCTCAGGTCAGCTTTGGAGTCCTGCAAGATCCAAACATCGCTCTGCCCGGCCCGGCCCCAGAAAAAGGAACAGGGGTCCCCAAAGATACTTCGAGTGAGCTCCAAATATCCCTTCCCCTTCAAACAAATCCTGCCAGGACGGCCCAAGACCTTCGGGGCGAGGTTCCCGTCCCCGGTGAGCTGCGGGATGCGGGGCCCGATGCTCCCGGCGCGAAGGGGCTGCAGATCCAGAGAGCGATGGACGCACGTGGGGCCTCCTCTGCTGCTCCTCTTGCAGTTCCTGCTCCTCCTCTACCCCTCCTCTTCCTCCCGCTCCTCCTCCTCCTTCCCCTCCTCCTGCATCTCTCGGCTGCTGGCGAGGAGCTCTGGGGTGAGCGGAGCGGGGCCGGGAGGCGGTGGGAAAGGGCTGGGAGAGGGGGATGAGGGGAGCTGGGACAGGGGGAGAGGGGTTCTCAAGGAGGGGCTGCCAGTTAAGCCCAGGAGCCCCAAATGCCCTCCGTGTCCTGGCAGCCCCTGGCGGCGCTGTGGGGGCCGGGCCGTGCCCCAGTGCCGGCTCAGGGGGTGCTCCAGGCTGACGTGCTCCACCTGGCAGCTGGAGCTGAGCCCGCATTGCCGGGGGCGGTTTCCAGCAGCACCAGGAGCTGCTGGCTCCAGTCCCCGCTGGGGAGCACGGCAGTGGCCAGCACGTGGCCCGAGAGCTGCTGCTGGCCCTGGGAGCAGCTCAGCTGGATGTGGGCAGGGGAGAAATCCATCAGGGAGCAGAGCAGGCGGCCGGGGCCGGGCTGGGAGCTCGAGGGCACCAGCGAGATGGACACGCTGGGATGGGCAGGGGGCTTGGGGACCCCCCAATGCGGATCTTCCTCCCCACAAGCCGCAGGGAATCGCTCCAGGGATCGAGTGCTGCGGGACAGGGAACCACATTTCTTTCATCCCAAGCCCACCTTTCCCTCTCCTCTCTCCCCCTTTCTCATCCTTCCCCCAGTCCATTGACCCCTCTCAATGCAATTTGGGTTTCCCAGCACCTTCCTCCACACTTTGGGGGTGTCAGCCCTCTCTTTTTCCCCACTCTTGCCCCTTCCAAATCATCCCTCCATTCTCCAACCCCCTCCCCCATGCTTAGATTTGGGGGTACCAGGCCCCTCCTGCTCAGTCTGGGTGTCTCATCCTTACTTTCACAAAGTTTGGGAAGATCCTAGCAGATTTTTTTCTGGGAGGAATCCCTGAGTTACAGGATTTTTGGGGTGTAGGTTTGAAGGGGGACAGCTCTGTCTGGCATTAGTTTAACCCATGGTCTGCTGGGAAAGCAGAAAAACGTTTCCCATTCCCATCCTTTCCTCATTTGGACTGGTTCATGAGCTGCTTTCTTGTTTCCTTTGGTATCTGTTCTCATCTATTTGCCAACAGCAGTTTGAATCATTTACTTTTCCACAAATTCTGCCTCCTTCTGCTAATGGATAATGTGATCCCATCCCATGGTGAAATGTTATGTTCCTCATCTGAGTGGGTTGGTTGGGGGGAAGGTCAGGAGCTGGAGTTGTCTGGTTGGTTATTATTTCAATGACATCCTGTAATGTGATTATGCCATTGAAATGATAAATGGTTTCTCTGATACCTGATATGAATTCATCAGGGTTCCCAGGGTCTGGTCCATGGTGTTGCAGGATTTGTTCTGGTGGCTGTTCATCTTTTCCCCATTTTTGGGTGCTCCCTCCAGCCAGGGCTGTATCAATTGTCAGCTTTTCTCTCATTAAATCATCACATACTTGGATTCCCAACTGATTTTTCTCAAATTGTGGTAGCAGAAAACCCCAGTGGTCTGATACACCCTATATAACATAGATAGTGACAGCACATGTTGGAGTGGGGACAGGGATGATTCTCTCCCACATGTTTTAGTGAAGTTTCCACAACATTCCCTATTTTCTGGTTTTGTTTTTGCAGAGTCAGATATCTTCACAATGGGCTCTGCCTTTATCTGTGCAAATTCCATCTGTGCAAGCAGGCAGAGCTTGGGCTGAGGGGCAGAGAGAATCAGCCCAATTCCTCCTGCAGGCAGGAAGCCCCTGGGCCATTGTGCAGGCTTTGTCCCATCAGTGTTAATTTGCATTTCTAAAGCTCTTCTCCTGGCTGACTTGAACAAAGCTTCTCTTCCAGGGCAGACATCCCATGACTCACACGTGGCCCCCACAGAATCTGCTATTTTATTTTTTTTTAAAAAATATTTTATTAACTGTTTATGTGTAAAAGCGCCAACTTTAAAGCTCTTCTAGTTTTCAAAGTGCAGCTTAAAGGTGAACATAAGATAACCCATACCATCATTTTGCCATCACTACGAGCCACACACAAACATAAAAAGAGAAATTACAAAGCAGTCAAGTATTTTCTTTTTCTTCTCCTAGGACTAAAAACTGATTCTCACACCACTGGCCCAAACAGAACCAACAATATAGAAGTAAAATTATTACAAAAAATTAGTCTAAGAGTGTAATCTTTTCACTGAAACTGAGAAAAGCAAAAACTCTTCAACGATGTCCTTAGAGAAATAAGGCATTACTTGATTCTGGCCAGAATGTGCAACAGGAATAATTTCACGCACACTTAGGCTGGGTGTGCAGAGAAAATCATTCCATGACACGTGAGTTTGACTAGATTTTTCTAAATTTATACAGACTGACCCCATAGAAATCCATTGGTTTAATGTTCATTGGTTTGAAGGTGTGGAGTTGTTAGGATTTGGTTTCCTGTTGCACGGGGATTTCTGTGCCTGTGATGTGAATTAGGTGGGCACTCCTGGATTTCCTGCTCAGCCTTTTCCAGACCAGGTGTCTCCAGCTGTGCCTGGGGCAGTGTCTGGGGTGGATGTTGGTTGATGTTTGCTGCTGGGTGTTGATGTTTTGTTGATGGTCGTTATCTTGGGGGGGAATCTTTTGGGCTATTCCCAGTCTGTTGAGATGTTAATTTCATCTCTGCTGAGTGGTGGAAAAGAAACCTTAAAATTCCTTTCCCCAAGGCAAAGGCAAACCTAGTGTGAGCAGAGAAATAAGATTTGAAGCCATTTTAAAGTTGGTCTATTTTGGCAGCAGCTAATCCCAGGTAGGGCAGAGTGTGAGTGGAATTGAGAGGCAGAGTGGAATTGTCCCGGTGCCTTCCCCAGCAGCTGTGGCGAGGGCAGGCACAGAAAGGGCTGAAGCTGCAAGAGTGAGAGCAAGGATTGTCCCGCAGTGGCTGGAGATGGCAAAGGAGGGTGGCCAGGCCGAGGATTTGAGCAGAGGATCTGTGGGCAGGCCCAGGGGCTTCCCCCACTGGGGAGCCCTGGCTGCTGCTGCGTTGCCTTCAGTGCAGGCTCAGGGGTGGCCTGTTCAATATTCCCTTCCAATTCAGATTTCTGAATCTGGAAGAGCCATGGCTGAAGCATCAATAATTTTATTTTTTTCATTTTGTTAAGTTTTGTTCTCTTTCTTATGTCCACCCCGTAACATTGAGAATACCTGGGAGTAAAATGTCACACAATGTTCTGGCGAGAGGAGAGAATCCTCAATCCAGCTCCTACAATTCCCTGTTAATCCTAAGAATTGCTGCAGTTCCTTCTTAGTCCTAGGGAACATTATTTCTGAGATTCCCTGAACCCTCTTGTTGCTATATTTTATATATTAGTAAAGGCCTGTATGCACAAACCAGCCTTTGAAGTAAGTCGTGATATTAAGGGCTAAAGTCCTTGAAACCTTCATGCAGAAGAGAGAGTAAAGCAAAACAATATCCCTGTGTGTAAGAGAAAAAATGTAAACTGTGTGTGTTAGCCAATAGTAGCTTGTTCTGCCTGCAGACCCTGTAGAACCCTATAAAGTGTGCTAAAGATAGAAATAAACTGGCATTCACGATTACTTCTGTGAAGAGTGGTGAAGAGCTGGCGGTCTCTCAACATTTGGCGCTCTGAACGGGACACCCTGCGGGCAGGGGGGCTTCAGTGGATCCACACACAGTGGGACGGAGCCTTGGACCGAGGTTGGTGGAGCGGATCTGAGTGCAGATAGATGCTGCCTTGGATCGGTACCAGATAGGCGGCTCACGAATCAACGGGGGTGAGTCGCTGGGGGAGTCCGAAGGCAGGGGCGTGGTAGAAGGGTCGCACCCTTCCCCCCTGCCGCCGAGCTGCTAACATGGATGTGGAATTTGTAGCGGCAGAAAAACTGCTTCTCAGCATCCTCGTTAAACGAGGCGGAGCAGCCAGGGAAAAGGACCTGAATATGCTCATTATATGGGCTAATTGTCATGAGCATTTGCAGTGCTCACTGCTTCTTGCGGTACAAGAACGGACTGATATATCGGCTCTGATATGGGAAACGGCAATTACGGAAAAGAGCAAGGACACTGTGTTTCTCAGTCGAACTTGGCAGATTGTAATTAATACCTTAAAAAACAGAAAAGTGAGATATGCTGAGGATGTGAGCCCTGTAATTCTACCTGCGTCACAGCGGCAGATGCCTTTACCTCCCACTGCTGGGCAAGCTCTCCTATCTATATTGCCCATGGAGAGAGGGAGGGAGAGTTAGGGAAAAGAAAATAATGAGAAAAAAGTTCCACAGGGAACGCTGAAACAACGAACAGAATCTGTTCAGTTATGGCAGGATGTGATACATCCAGAACTATTTGCTTCATTTTTGGAGTCACTTTTAGCACTACAACCTTATTTAAGTTCCATCTTTACCACCCTGAAAGAAAAGAAGCCAGATTTAGACTGGTTTCCACCCGAACCAGGAAGATATGAGGGAGCGAGGTGAGCGCAAGAAAAGTTCCAAGGCCACTCTGAACAATTACAGAAAGAGCTGAGCAGAAACAGGTGGCTCAGACAGCTTCAAAGAGAGACAAACTAGTCAAAAAATCTCAAACTATATGGTATCTAGTTCAAAATTCATCCTTGTAATTAGAAGCTGATAAACGGCAATGATCACCGTTGTTAGCACCTGGCCGTGAGAGACTTTTCGTGTAAAATCGCCTGCTTTTGCAAAAGTATGCCTTCTTCCTCTATCAGCAAACAACAAGAGAGATTGAGAGAAAAACTGCATTTGTTAAAGTTAACTTTGTGAGGCTTTTTTTTTCTTTCTCTCCGTTTTTCCTTGCTGCGAGAGTATGTGGAGAATGTGAAGAAAGATAAGAGCAGAGCTGCAGCAGCGGCGGGGCGGGCAGTCCACCCCCCCCGCTCCCTCTCTCGGGGGGGGGCACTGAGATGGTGCCTGGTTTGTTGCACGGTCGTGATTTATTGGGTTTTCGGAGTGTTTTTGTATACCCTTTTGGAGTTAATTTTGTGTTTTAAGTAATTATGAGTTTATGCAATTGCAGTTTTTAGAGTTTTACTAGAGAAATTATTGTGGTTCTTTGAAGGTTTAAAAAAAAAAAAAAAAAAAAAAAAAAAAGGGGGAAAAAAGTGCTTAACAGAAGTTGCCTTGCAATAATTGGTTTTAGAACCCAAGGTTAAAATATGGTGTGATTTACAGCTTCTAGGAAAACCTTCTTCCAATTAATGTTATCTACAGAAGAGATTTGTGGTTTAAAAAATAATTAGTTAAGAGAACTTTACTGTACAAGACAAAGTTAAGTTAAGGTATATATTATCTATTTGCTTGTTTTTTCCACAATTTTAATAAGGGAATTTTAATGTAAGTTTTTTGTTATAAAACACATATAACTGCATATATACCAATTTGGATTTTAGATTTTAGTTTAAAAATTAGACTTAATGTTTTTGAAAAGTGCTACAAAAGCTGGATGGCAACTTGCCAAATCCCATGTTGTTGTGGTGGTTTTTCTTCAGAAAAACTGCACTTTAACATCCTAACCAATTTAAGCATATACTAGGCAAATTTCTATTATGAATAAGTATTTTTAGTAACATTTTCAGTTATTGTGGGTTATTTTCAAAGCTAGATGACATAGAATTGTGATGTGTTTGCTACATCTTTATAATCTTTATAGTGAATTTATGTTATTGTTATATTGTGTTTAAAAGGTATATATTAAACTTTTAGTTGCTTTTTTGTAGTAACAGAATAAGATTAAGTTAAATTTTCATTTACTATAGATTAAGTGCTAATAGAATTAAGGATAGTCAAGTTTTATAATGTTTAGGCTTCAATGTTTTTAAGTTTTAAATTTTCAGCTTTAAGTTTTCTAACTTAGATATTCTTTTAAGGTTATTATTTCCTTTTGTCATATATAATTATTGTTGGGTTTAGATATTGTTTAATTGAAATTGTTTTATGTTTTCTTGGAGACACTTGTTTAAACTGCAAAGTATAGTTGTTTTCCTAGAGAGAGGAGGACGGCCACAGCTGAGACAGCTGTGATGGAACACTGATGAACACCTGCTTGTGGATAGAAGTGAATGCAGTCTGTGACACCCTTGACTCCATCAGGAGTTCTACTGGTTGTTGCAAATCTCTGCAATTTTGTTTTTCATAGCTTTATTATTTTTCAGTGTTTCCAGAATTTTAAGAAGATGTACCATTGCTGAGGATCAGCTGCCATAGGAGAGGCTTCAGATTAAACCAACTGCTGCATGGTTTAATTGGTCTGGTACCTGAGGCTCCTGATCATTTGCTTTGTACAAATGCATTTTAACAGTTTGCTGTACTGTAAGCATCTCATAGCTGCTACTATTGAGAACCTTGTTTTAGAAATGAGTTAAGAGGCATCTTTCCAGTTTAAAGCCAGGCCCTGGCCAAGCCTTGACTTTACCTGGACAGAATGTTTGTCAACAGATCCAGATATTTTCTGTCCCAAATCAGTATTTGAGTCACTTTTTGACTCAACAATTTGACCCTATTAATATGACAGCTGGATCAATTTTGAAGTGGGCTTGGAGAGTCATTTTCCGGAGGTGATGATCCAATCCTTCACTGATTTTTGTTTCTGTTTGTTTGCTAACTATGGGATGCTGGTGCAGTGTTTTAGTAATTAATAGCAGTTTTATATTATATATGTTATTAATAATGTTTAAGATTTAATTGATTTTTAACTAGTATAAGTTCTTATTAATTGTGTATATAGTTTTGTGTTGATGTTGTTGCTTATAACAGAAGTACATCTCATTTTTTTTTTTTTTAAGAAGACGGGGGAGATTGATGCCCTAAAAGCATTTAATTAGTGTAATTCATTAACTTCAAGGAGAGAAGTGTCTGTGTTTTGTTGGCAGGTTCAAAAAGGTCACCTGTCCATCTGACCAGACTGTGTGCCTCTGAACACACGAGATCCAGTGAACAGAGATGTCATCACACAGCCTTGGTACTCCAGACATGGATCAGAAGTGGACCTGTCAGGACACAGTTGTGTCTGAACACTATATAGACAGTTGCCAACAGAGATTTTGTGTTGTTATTATGATGTTGTGTCTCTACCAATTTTTCAGGTATCCTTTGTTTTAAGATTTAGAAGGATCTGAAGAACAACTTGAACATCAAAGCCCTCAGTCACCGATCAACTGCCAGCTGACATCACAGGAGCAGTGAACATTCCATGACTGAATCATTCTGGAGAAATTCTGTAGAAGATCTAAAAAGTGTAGAGACTCCATTTAACTGTATATAAAGCAAATTGTTGTTGTGTGTTTACCCTTTCAGCAAATTGCTTTCACGCTTAGACTACATATATACCAGAGCACATGTGTTAAAAGTAGTTAGACAATAGTTTAAGTGTTCAGCTTGTATAGTAATTGTTATGTTAGTATAAAGTATAAGTATCCCCTCTTCAAGAGGTAGTGTAAGCATCTTTGAAAGTTCATTTAACAATTGAAGTTTTAGCTGTGAGTTTGCAAATATGGTGTCATTTACATGGTAAAATGCTTATGGTAATTGTGTTGTGTATAGTCGTGACCAACTGTCTGCTAACTAACATCCAAAAGTGACAGAATATATGGGTCACTCTGGCACATTGAACTGGCCAAAGGTCAATGTGTTTGAGCCTAGCCACCCCTGGAGATCCTTTCGCACCTGTCTCATAGGAGTCCCTGAATGGGATCCTCCAGCATTTAAAAGTTTAATTAGTAACGAGACTTGACTGAATCGATTGGCAGTGTTGCAAGAGTGCAGTCGCACTGCTGGCTTCACATTAAGACAACCTGAAGCCTGTTAGCAAGCAAAAATTACCGAAGTTCTTAATGTTACAACCCTCAGAAGAACTGGATTTGTTATGTTCCACCAATACCTCAGATGGATGGATAATGTTTGAACCCCCGACAAAAAGTCATTCTAACAAAGTAATACAGCACTGGGTTGCAGTCAACCCTATAGCTGATCTCGTTACTACCACTGTAAGTAAAGCCTTTATTCGTGGTGCAGTCTCACAAGACAATTACCAAAACGATCACCTAGTTCCATATTCCTAATCTGTGGAGATAGAGCATGGAATTAGATTCCTGCTAATCCACATGGAAGACCCTGTTATCTTGGGAAACTCACTTTGTTCCACCCAAGCTTACATCAATTGTTGAATATAGCTAGCAAAATGAAGAACATCAAACAGTCAAGGCGAAGCCTGAATGAATTAAAGTTTAGCCACCCTAAAAAGGCTCGCTTGCTGGACTAGGAAAGAATTAAACTTAACATCCACAATGTTAAGTGAGCTTTCAGCCAATGTGAGTAGTGTATATTATGCAGTACTATGAAATCAAGTTGCAATTGACCTTTTGCTCTTAGCACAAGGACATGGTTGTGGGGAGTTTGAAGGCATGTGCTGCTTGGATCTTGCTGATCATTCAGCTTCCATCCATGAGCAACTACAACAGCTACAGGATGGGTTGCATGCCCTGAAAGAAGATAGTGATCCCATTGGAAATTGGTTCGCCAGCTGGGGCATCACTGGATGGTTGAAGTCTCTTATGCTAGAAAGGGGACGACAGTCTAAGTTGTATGTTATCTTATCCAAAGCCTGGTTTGTGCAAAAAGAGAAAGGGGGAATTGTTGCTATATTTTATATATTAGTAAAGGCCTGTATGCACAAACCAGCCTTTGAAGTAAGTCGTGATATTAAGGGCTAAAGTCCTTGAAACCTTCATGCAGAAGAGAGAGTAAAGCAAAACAATATCCCTGTGTGTAAGAGAAAAAATGTAAACTGTGTGTGTTAGCCAATAGTAGCTTGTTCTGCCTGCAGACCCTGTAGAACCCTATAAAGTGTGCTAAAGATAGAAATAAAGTGGCATTCACGATTACTTCTGTGAAGAGTGGTGAAGAGCTGGCGGTCTCTCAACACCCTCTCATGGTCAATGCAAGACAAAGCTTCAGTCAAAATAGTTCCCAAATATTTAACTATTTTCTCTACCATTTGCCATTTTTTTTCAGATACTCAAAGCTGCTTTTTTGCCTGAAAATGAAGCCATTTCACAGAGGCTTCCTCTACCTCTTCTCCTTGTCCTCCTGACTGGATCAAGTCATCCACATCCTGCATTAAGCCAGTCCCTGGGGGTGAGGTCAATTCCTTTGATATTTCCTGCAAGGCTTGCCCCAATCAGGCCGGTGCTTCCGTGCATCCCTGCAGAAGGACCGTCCATGTCTTGAGCATTTTCCCTTCTACCTCTTGTTGCCAGCCCAAGGCAGAATTGTGTTTGCATCCTCTGGAAGTGGGCAGATCCCCAGAAAGCATCTTTTGCATCAGGTTCTGAATGGCAGCAGTGTGAGGAGGGCACCTGGTTGAGGATGGTGTAAGGATCTGAGAGTGTGGGGTGCCTCGGTTTCATCATCTCATTTCTTATTCCTGGGTCCTGCAGCATTCTGTGGATTCCATTGGATTTCTTGTTTGGCAGGATAGGAGCATTCTAGGGAGCCATCCCTGGCTCCCCAAGCCGTGCCTTGAGCAGGACTCCCAGACAGGCTGTGAGCCCTTCCTTCCCTCCCTTGGAACAGGGGATTGCTTTTCGACACCTCTTGTCCTGGTTGCTTGAGGGAAATTTGGAGAGGCTCCATATCCAATTTTGCCAATTTCCCTGGGGCTGCCCACACTTGTGGGTTCACTTCAGCCGTGGCTCTGCCAGACATTTGACACAGAGGTACAACAGAACCAGCCTCTGTATCACCTATTGCTATATTAATTTGCATTCCCAATTTAGCCATCAAATCCCTTCCCAGTAAATTACAACCACAATTGTGAGCAAATAAAAATTTCTGCATTTCAAACCCATCCCCCACATCTACTGATAGTGGCTGAATAAAACACAGCCACTCATGTTTCCCACTTATTGCCTTAATTATTAAAATATTCCCTAACAATTTACTCCCTTTAGATGTAAGATTCTGAGTGGATGGAGAGGCCCCTGTGTCCATCAGGAAAGGTCTCCTCTGGATCCAGAGCCACCCTGAATGTTCCCAAGGGCTCCAGTGTGGTGGGTCCCTGGTGAAATGGGAGCTGTGAGACCGCTAAGAATCCGTGTCCATCAAGGGCTGGACTTGCTGGTGCTGAGGGTGCTCCTGTCTGTGCTTGCAGTGTCCTTGTGCCCTGCAGCTGGAAGGCTGATTCCTTGCCAGGGGCTGTTTGGGTGGGCTGTCCCCTGGCCAGGAGGGCAATGCCTGTGCCAGGTGCTTGTGATCCTTAAAAGATGATCTGGATCCTTGCAGGTCTAATCCCCATTTCTGAGCTGTTCCTTCCTGGTGCTGGCTGTGCTGAGGCTCCCCTCCGCAGCCCGTATCCCAGAGCCGGTCCCTGTCCTGCCGCAGTGTCCAAAGGCGGCCCCCCCGGCGGGCAGGGCCGGCAGCTCCACGGGGCCGGGCAGCGGCCGGGGCGTCCCGCAGCCTCCTGGGGGCCGGGGGCCACTGCCGGCCCTGCCCGGGGGGTGCTGGGGTCAGGCAGCGCCCGGCGCTGAGCCCCGGCTGCCCCACAGCCCCGGCCCGGCCCCACAGCTCCCCACAGGCCCCCAGCCCGTGCTCCCGGTGCCGCAGCTCTGCGCCCGCTCCTGCCGCTCCCAGCTCAGAGAAACCCCCTGAAATCCTCACCTCCTTGTTTTCCTGTCCTGGAATCTGGAGGTAAAGAGGATCTGGATCAGTGGTTTGGTGGTTTTAGCAGTAGCTAAAAATCACTAGAATACTTATTCATTTCTTGTTGTGAGTTGTGGATTTGGAGAAGGGCAAAACAGGATTAAAACTTAAAAGGAATAAAGAAATTTTATTACTCGAACTACAAAAATAAGAAACCAGAATAAAACTTCCAGACACCTTTTCTTCCCATCTCACCTTTTTCCTTGCCCGACTGACAGCATAGAGACAAAATCTGGTGGTTAAAGCAGTCCCAGCTCTACAATGGTCATTTCATCAGTCTTTGTAGAGAGAGTTCTCTCTTGTCATTCCATGGAGAGTTTTCCACAAGAAAAACAGTTTCTTGTGGCTTTTCCTTTCTCTTGTATGGCAGCTGCCCGGAAAAAACTCTGCCATCATTCCCTCTTCCCATTTCACACCACTCTGAGGTGCATTCATGGGCCATGAACTCAAGGAGTATTATTTTAAGGATGAGTTATTCAAAGGCAAATGTTCTCTTCATTTCTCCCTGTGACCATCTCTGGGAACAGAGGTTTTCTCTTTTTCTTCCTGGGTGCCCAAGTATCTCCATCAACTCTCACTTTTCATTCTCTGTTCCAGCATCTCATGGGATCACAACTACTCTCCCATCTGCTTAGCTCATCAGTGGATACCTTTGCTCAGAGTTCATGGTTTGAATAGTTCATTCCACCTTATACTCTTTTCATGAATTAAAGGAGTTATTCAGAAACATTGTTCATCTCCATGGCCTTACCAAAAGAGTATTTTAGCTTATTAAAGCATGTCCTCATTCTCCTTCCATCTGAGGCTTGATTCCTTCCTTCACTGACTTGGATGGTTTATGTTGTCTCTTTACATGATGATCACTCTCCCTTTCCTCTCTCTGGAAAAGGATTAAACCTGCAGGTCTCATCTGGGTAGTGAAAGGGTTTAAATCTGGCCCAAGTCTTGTGGATGGTCACGGGCAGAGGCTGGGGCTGTTTTTGATGGGTGATTTTTCAGTGGCTGTGCTGGGGGAGGGTGGCCAGCATCTCAGCACGCTGCAGGCCGATGGCTTCCCCTGCCCGTACTCGGCAGTTTCTGGTGAAATCCAGCGGCAGCAGAAATTTCAGCTGAGCCAGGGACCGGCCTGGCCCGGCAGCGCTGCTGTTCAGGGCTCGGCGGGCTTCCCGAGGGGCTCAGCCACTCTGGGAAAGGGCTCCTGCCAGTCTCCATCCCCTTCCTGGGAGCTGCTGGGCTCTGGCCCCACGCCCCCACCCCGAGGCCGTACAGGCTGTGGGGAAAGCGGGGAGGGGGGGGCCCGGCTGCACCAGAGCTCTGTTATGTTTTAAAGCCAGAAACACAAAAGACCCAAAAGCTCCTGGCTTTAGGTTTAAAAGGTGGTATTCACAAAGGTAATCTCACTTTTCAGTGGTCAAAAACACTGTCAATTCTCAGAACTGGCCAGCTATTGGCCAGGTCTCAGGCAGAGAAGAAACTCCCAGCAGCCTCTCTCAGAGCCATCGTATTCGTGGATGTTTCCAGCTTTTTTTCTTAAATGGCAACACATGACAGCTGGCAAATTTGGAGGATGAGACCCTTCTGAAAAACATTTCCAATGCTCAGTATTTTTCTCTACCCCCTCTTTTCTATCATCCCTTTTCTTACCCCATAGATTGCTCCTGCTGCTTCTTGCCTTAAGCACATTCCTGCACACTCCCCTTCAGCCAATACCTTCCCAGCACACCAACACCATCCATCCCCTGTTGTCTAAATCCCTTCTGGACTTTCCTTATTGTCCCCCTGGGTACCCATGTCCTTAATTCCCTCTGGGAGAATGTGCAAACGACCTCCACATGCTCCCAAGGGAGCCTTGAGAGATATTTTGGGGTCTTCATCCCTTTGTCCAGGATGCCCTTCTAACATTCCATATTCTCCCCTCAATGGTCCCAGCTGAAGCCCAGCTGCGCCCCTCCCCCCCGGGCCTTGGCGCCCCCCTTGAGGGGAATTTGGGGAGGTGGGAGGGGGGAGCGCCAAGGCCGGGCCCCCCCGCGCTGTGGTGGCGGGAGCGGCTGCAGTGGGGAGCGAGTGCGGGCGGAAGCGGCCGAGAGCCCAGCGCTGCCCCAGGCCGAGCTGGCCCAGCTCCATCCGTGCCCCTGCGGTGGGATGCTGTGGGACTGGGGGGGAAGAGGGAGGCGGCAGTGGGTGCTGGGCCTGGGGGCAGGAGGAGAAGGGAAGGAGAAGCAGAGTAAGAACAAAATGGTCAATGGATGCACGTGGGAGTAGAAGGTGGGATTGTGCAGGAGTAGGATGAAGAGGAGTGTGAGCAAGAGTTGGGACACAGGAGGAGGAGGAGGAGCAGGAAGAGGGAGCAGCACAAGATTCCACTCTCCCTGTGTGTGCAGTCCCGGGGGTGTTTCCCTGCCCACAGTCAACAGGTGAGTGCAGAGCCGGATCCACAATTTTCACTGTGCTGAATCTTGGTGTTTCTGAGCTTTATTGGGCTAAATGTCGGTGCTTTGTCTTTTTGCAGGGGCTGAATCTTTCTGTTCTGGAGGAGGTTTTGCCTGGATTTAGTGTTTGGGTAGTTTTTGATCCTTGTTTTGATGTTTGGAGGATGTTTGGGCTGAATCTTGGTGTTTTAGAGATTCTTACAGACACAAGATGCCCAATGACTTTCTGAGATGAACTTGGGCAAGGAGGAACCCCCAGCCCAAGGTGCTCTCCTGTTGTTTTTTTCCTCCTATTCAGGAATTTTCATTCCCAAACCGTGTCTAGATGGAAGAGGAGGAGGAAAAGCCCCAGAGATGCCGCACAAGGAGGAGCTGCAAACCCAGCCCAGGGAGCTGCGAGGAGGAAAGATCCCCCCAGTGCCAGGAACACGGCCAGAGATCCAGCCAGAGCTCAGAGCAAGGGGAGAAGCCCCACAAGTGCTTGGAATGTGGGAAGGGCTTCAGGTGGAGCTCTGAGCTCCTCCGGCACCAGAGGATCCACACTGGGGAAAAGCCCTACGAGTGTGGGGAATGTGGGAAGAGCTTCAGCCGGAGCTCCAACCTGAGGAATCACCAGATGATCCACACGGGGGAAAAGCCCTATGAGTGTGGAAAATGTGGGAAGAGCTTCAGAGGTATCTCTGACCTGATGAGACACCAGGTGATCCACACAGGGGAACGGCCCTACACCTGCTTGGAATGTGGGAAGAGCTTTGGGTGGAGCTCTGACCTGAGGGCACACCAGCTCATCCACACTGGGGAGAGGCCCTACGAGTGTCCCCAGTGTGGGAAGAGGTTTCAGACCAGCTCCCATGTCCTCAAACATGAGCGGATTCACACAGAGGAGAGGCCCTTCCGCTGCCCCGACTGCGGGAAGGGCTTCAAGTACAACTCCCACCTCACCGTCCACCGGCGCATCCACACTGGGGAGAGGCCCTACGAGTGTCCCCAGTGTGGGAAGAGCTTCTCCACCAGCTCTTACTTGACCAAACACTAACGGAGGCACCAGTAAGGGAAGCCCTGCGAGTGCCCCGAGTGCGGGAAGAGCTTCGTGCGCTGCTCCAGCTCCATCCCCCATGGGAGGATCGGCGTTGGATGATCCCCAGTGACCCCCGTTGGGCAGAGCCCTGGTGATCCGTGGTCCTGGTGATCCGTGTTGGGAAGACACCTGGCTGGCAGGCTCCACATCTTCCTGGCTCCCTGTGGGCACCTGGATGAACGCAGGGGAATGAAAATCCAACAGGATACAGAATGACAATGGGAATTGTTGACTTTAAATCCTCAAGAACCTTTTGCCTCAGGAGCTCTGTGGGCAGAGAAAAGGGGGTGACACTGAGCTTGGGGGGCCCAGAGGGGAGCACACACGCTCTGTGGGGGGGGGAGGACACGACCCCCAGGACCCCGCCTCAGCTTTCTGCGCAGGCAGAAACCAAGCCCCAGTGCCAGGAAGACAGGAAGGCGAAGCCCAACAGGGAGACTCCAATCCCCATCAGCATCTTGCTGTGGGCAGCGTTTGACAGCATCCCTGGGGGTCTGCAGAGGTCAGGACCTCTAAAAACTCTCACAGACATCCTAAGCCTTTCCAAGGACCCTCCCAGTCTCCCCCAGCCCACCCAGGACCCTCTAAAAGCTCCTTTGGAGTCACTAATTTTAAACAATTAAGAATTTTAGAAAAATTGGAGATCTTAGCTAGAGATAGGCCTTGCTGGAAGTAGTTAGAGTTAATGATTAAGTGAGAAGCAGGATTTGAGATAATCAACTTGGGACTTAGGTAAAAATTACTTGTTTTTGTATGTTTGTTTAGCTGTGCTTATAATGAGAAAAGAGAAACTGATAAACGGTTTCAGGAAGCTCACAGACCTTACATCTGGAAACCCATTTCAAAGTGACAAGGGAGGAAATTGGAGTTGTGCTAAATGTCATTTGTAATGTCAACCATTGTAACTGCATAAAGGTGAGAGTAAGGAAGAGCGGTTTTTCTTCATCTCTTGATGACTCCTCATTGCCAAAACGACCCCCTCCTCAAATTAGGGAGCCCACCACACAGGTGTAATGACTTTTTAAATCATTACCGTGCATTTTAATCCAAAGGGGGGATTGGGAAGTGTTAGCATTATGCATATCTATTAGTATTAGTATGTATTGGTATTTTGGAAATTCAAGACTTTTGGAAATAAATAGACACTGGAACCTTTTGTCAACTTGCAGTGCGTATTAAGGGGATGACTCCCGCACTCGCCCAGTGCTGTGATTAAACATCCACTTTGTAACTTTAAACTGTTGGAGAGGTTTTTTGTCCATTAACAGATTGATGTTGATACCAGATCAATATTGCTATTTTGGTAAATCACTGCCAGTCTCTTCCCAGCCTCCCCAGGACCCACCAGAGCCCCTCCTGTTCCTCTCAGGATCCCAAAGCCCCCTCCCAATTTCTCCCCACTGCCCCTGGACCCCCAAACCCTCTCCAGTCCCTTCCCAGCCTCACCAGGACTCGTCAGGTCCCCTCCCAGTCTCTTCCCAGCACAACCAACCTCATCCCAATCCCTGCTTTCCAATGCCCAATTTCTTTCCAGCCCCTCCAGTTTCACTCAAATCCCTCCCAGTGACACCCAGCACCCCCAAACTCCCTCCCAGGGTCCACCAGGACCCCCCGGACCCCATCCCACCCTCCCCAACATCCTCCAATCCTTTTCTCAGCCATTTTTGACCCCCAAACATCTCTCCCAGTTTAAACCAGTCTATCTCAAACTCCCTCCCAGTTCCTCCCAGCACACCCCAATCCCCCTCTGGGTCCCCCCAGTGCCTCCCCCGCTGCCCCCGGCGCTGTGGGGGCCGGGCCGTGCCCCAGTGCCGGCTCAGGGGGTGCTCCAGGCTGACGTGCTCCACCTGGCAGCTGGAGCTGAGCCCGCATTGCCGGGGGCGGTTTCCAGCAGCACCAGGAGCTGCTGGCTCCAGTCCCCGCTGGGGAGCACGGCAGTGGCCAGCACGTGGCCCGAGAGCTGCTGCTGGCCCTGGGAGCAGCTCAGCTGGATGTGGGCAGGGGAGAAATCCATCAGGGAGCAGAGCAGGCGGCCGGGGCCGGGCTGGGAGCTCGAGGGCACCAGCGAGATGGACACGATGGGGGTGATAGTAAAAGGTTCTAAAATCTTAGAAAATTTGGAGACTTAGCAAGAAAGTTAAGTTTGCCAAGCCCTGGGAAAAGTAGGCCCTGGGAAATGTTAGACCTTGTGCTCACTAAAGATCAGTTCAATCTGCACCTGTGTAATCAGTATATGATAAATGATACAATTGTTAGATGTGATTAGATATAATTACTGTTTAAAGAACATGAGGAACAATGTTAGGAAGCTGGGGGAGATCACGAGAAATCCATGCTTGGATAAAAACAATGCGTACAATAGAACAATATAAGTTTAATAATTAATATGTAAGTTATATAAGGATGGAGTGTAAAAACATGTTCAACTCAAAACCAAATCGGGTCAGGTTTGGGTATGTGTACCCCTGATACCCAGAGCTCTTCAATAAAGCACCTTCATATAATCAGTCTGTGATTATGTGTGTTCCTGAGCTCTAATATTTTGGCACCCCAGATGGGACCCTGTGAGTGCTGCTGAGCTCGCTCACGACCCGATCACGCTCCAGCCGGCACCGAGGGATTCTCGGGGAGCCCATCCGGCTGCGACCGTCTCCGCTGCTCACAACGTCCCCGGGAGAGAAAGGTAAGGTGCTTTACTTTGGTTTGGGTGCCTGCCAGTTAGACACAGCGAAAGCTGCGCGTGGTTGGGCTAAAGGAATTCCTGTTGGTATTGCCCAGGCGCCGTCTGTCAGACGACTGCGAAAGCGTCGCAGGTTCGGCATTTGGTGTATTGTAGTTGTGACATGGAGCAGGGTTCTGGGCTGCAGTGCTCCCATACTGGGTACTTCTCCTTTGGGGTGCTTATTAGCACATTGGAAACAAGGTAACTTTGGGGAAGAATTACATAAAACTAAGTTAATTTTGGTGAGATCTCCCACAGAAAAAGACCTCAGCGACCCCCTCTCATCTGTTGGTAGCTATAATCCCCTCTTCTCTCTCTCTTTACTTTGTTTTCTTTATCTCTCTCTCTCTCTCTCTCTCCTCTATCACATAACCCTTGTTGTTGGCACTAAAATAAAGGTACATTATTGCTGTTGTTATGATTTAAACTGAAATCCCTTTGTGTCCTTTTTGCACTCTGAGATCAAACAAACCTCTCACGAGTCCCACTCACGTTATTGAATCCAGACATTTAAACTGGAGTCACGGACAGGATTTCTGACAGACAGAAGGGGCTGCAGGTTTGTTGTGCAGTCTGTATTAGGGGAAGGACGTCTCGCTCCAGCCGCACCCAGCCCGACACTCCCAAAAGAGTGAGCGGTGTCTAGAAAGCAAGTGGGGCGACTCGAATTTCCCACAAACTGCACACGCCGAGGTGAAAAGCACCCCACACTCACTTGAGGGCTCTGTCTGCAGAATTTCACAAAAGATCTCTTAGTGCAAAAGGGCGGGAATGTTTTTATTCTTGTGTGTATGAATTTTGACTGCTTGGTGTAGCAGAAAGACAACCAGAATTTCAAACTGAAGGAGTGCCTCCCAAGCAGATTTGGTCTTTTCACCCAAACAGGGAAGCAAAAAGTTGTGTGTGTGTGTATAATTTAAGTTTATACCTCCCTGTAGTGGTTTTTCCCTTTGTAAAATGACTGAAAACAGCAGTGCAAAAGTTAAAACTGCATTTTATGCATGTTATGCTCTGTTAGCAAAACACAATGCCAGACCTTCTCCAGGAGGGAAAAGTTGGTGCTTAATAATTGGTTTAATTTGGAAAATGTGATTGACAGAGTATGTTCTTTACAACATGAAACAAAATTTAAACTGTACAAAAATAAAACTGTACACTGCTCAGTTTTGGGAGCTTGTCTTACAGCAGCTATAGAAACTCGCTGTAAGTAAAGAAGTGAGGAAAAAACTACAATAGACTCCCTCCAAAACCTAGTTAAAACTTTGCAAAAACAATTGGATGAAGAAAGAAGTAAGATCAATCTGTTGCGAGCAGCCCTCCATAAAAAAAATTCACAAAATGCTGACTTGCTAAAAGAAACAAGAGAGGGAAACCCCTCTCATTAATCAAATTTACCCTCAAAAAGAGCTAACTTGGATAAAATTGTGGGGAACACTGCTGTCCTAGTTTGAAACCTCTAATTAAAACAAAATATAATTATATCAATGATAAAAGTCTTGATCCGCACATCACCACTAAAAATAGAAAAAAGGAAAAAAAAAGAAAAAAAAAAAAAAAAAAGAAGAAATAAAGGGAGTACGGGCGTCTCCCTCACGAGTCAGAAACAGAATATGTATTCCGTGTGTCTCTCACTAGAGGTGATCAAATTCGATTGAGGGAACTGGAATCCAGTGGGCACTGGGGACATGAAGTCTTCTTAACAGCAGGAGACAGACGTAACCCATGGTCCCTAACTCAGCACACAGCTTATTGGGCAGAGGGGCTTCACCCCTTGGAAAGGGGGGACCCTATAGCTATAGTGAGTACCCCAAACCAACTACTGAAAACATTCACAAAGCTGCCTGCTTGCAAATGATACACAAAAGAAAATTAATTGCTGGCTATGAATCACCAATGTTGTTACCTGTGAAAACTGAAATGATGACCCCTTTCATTCAAGGCCTTCCAGAATCACTTAAACCTACAGCAATTTTCCTCCAAAAACACAGCAGCTATAACCTCTGTGGATAGACTAGACAGATTTCTTGGGAACCTGATTGCTCAACCTGGTTCCACTGATCCTGGGTTTACTCCCTTCACCAACCCCTCTCAGCCCACAGGTTCACAATTGTGTTCTCCTGCTAGGAACCATAAAATTTGGACACAGAGAAAAGTTGCAAAAGAGCTAATTAATTACAGTAGCAATTATGGACCTGTAAAAATCCCAGAAGAAAAATCAGAGAAAGCAAATGGTGTTAGATACATTGGTTCTCTTAAGGAAAACCCAGAAAAGAGAAAACAAATCTCTAACTGCCCATATTGGTGGTCACTAAAGATAAGGAAAGGGGTCCCCAGAAACATAATGGATGGCTTATCACTTAAAAGTTGAGTAAAGCAGTTTCTAATTGGCACTGTCCCAAGTTCATTGTATCGAATGCCCCATTGTATAACCCAGCACAGCTCCACAGGCTCTGGGCTGGGAGCCAAAGCAGTCTCCTTCTCAGCTTCTGGGAGTGGAGCCCAAACAGCTTTAGAATCAGGGAAACTGGTAACTCTGCCTCTCATGGGTGAGCAGAGAGGCAGAGGTTGGTTGTATTTAAAATGCTCACTAGAAATAACAAAACTGGAGACGTACTGATTATAACAATAGTGGGTCCTAAACGTGCACCTATTACTTCTGCAGTTAACACTCGAGCCCAAATTTCTGTGTTGACCAGTACAGACTAGTACAGGATTTGAGAGCAATAATAGAATAACTAAAGATATTTACCCAGTGGTAGCTAATCCTTGCACACCGTTAACATCCGTAAAAGAGAAATAGAAATGGTTTACAGTAATTGATTTAAAAGATGCCTTTTTCTGCATACCCCTTGACAAAAAAAGTAGGAAACTGTTTGCCTCTGAATGGGAAAATCCAGAAAATAGAAGGAAAACTCAGCTCACCTGAACACAACTCCCACAAAGATACAAGAACAGTCCAACACTATTTGGAAGCCAGCTGGTGAAGGAGCGGGAGATTTGGACTGAGAATGGGCAAGTACCAAGAGAACAATACCTGCTGTTACAGTATGTTGATGATATACTGACAGCTACAGAAGAGAAACCAACCTGCATAAAGGTAAAAAATTGAAAATTTTAAATCAGCTGGGAATGGGAGGATATAAAGTGTCTAAAGGAAAGGCACAAATTGCCCAGCAGACTGTGATTTACCTGGGATGTGAAATCTCACAAGGACAGTGTAAGCTGGGTACTAATCGTATTTAAGCTATTTGTGCTATTCCAGAACCCCAGAACCTACATGAGATACAAGTTTTCCTTGGGATGACAGAGTGGTACCACCTGTGGATCATGGACTATGGACTAATTGCAGAACCCCTGTATGAAGCCCAGAAGACACAACCGCTTACCTGGGGCAAACCACAGAAGGAGGCCTTCCTCAGACTGAAGGAGGCATTGACAACAGCTCCGGCGTTAGGACTGCCTGATCTATCCAAAGATTTTCAGCTGTTTGTGCATGAAAGATCACACCCAGCACTGGGAGTGCTGACCCAACATTTGGGAAGCTGGAAAAGGCGGGTAGGCTGCTTTTCCAAACAACTTGACACCGTGAGTGCCGGATGGCCTTCATGCCTGCGGGCAGTTGCAGCCACTGTGATGCTGATCCAAGAAGCCAGGAAACTCACGATGGGTAGACACACAGATGTCTATGTGCCACACATGGTGACCACTGTTTTAGAACAAAAGGGGGGCCATTGGCTATCTCCAAGCAGGATGATGAAATTCCAGGTAATCCTGACTGAGCACGATGATGTCACACTAAAGACAACTAACCTTTTGAATCCAGCTTTGTTCCTAGGTACCACAACTGAAGAAGGCTCATTAGAGCACGACTGTGTAGAGGTAATAGAGTACACCTATTCGGCAAGAGAAGACCTGAGAGACATCCCACTGGAGCAATCAGAGTGAGAGCTATTCACAGATGGAAGCAGCTTCGTGGAGAACTGGACCAGATACGCTGGATATGTGGTAACAACAGTCAGTACAATAGTGGAGGCAAAAGCATTATCACCAAATCCATCTGCCCAGAGGGCAGAACTGGTTGCCTTAACCAGAGCACTAAAATTGAGTAAAGGGAAAAGGGTAAACATATGGACTGGCTCAAAGTATGCTTTTGGAGTAGTGCATGTACATGGAGCACTGTGGAAAGAAGGAAGATTGCTGTCTTCTCAAGGTATATACATTAAACATCAAGATGCAATTTTACAATTGATAAAAGCAATACAAAAACCTGAAGAAGTAGTAATTATACACTGTAAAGCACACCAATCAAGAAATTCCAAAATTTGTGAGGAAAATTGAAAAGCAGACTGGACAGCCCGACAGATTGCAACATAAAACATGTTACGCTCAAAACCAAGATGGGTGAGATTTGGGTATGTGTACCCCTGACACCCAGAGCTCTTCAATAAAGCACCTGCATATAATCATTCCATGATTGTGTATTCCTGAACGCCAACACCGCCCCTCAGCCAATCAGAGCGCGTCTGTCTGATGACTCATCAGTTGCCGGGCAGATCCACAGAGCCGAGAGCACCGCGCTGGACTCGGCCTCCCAGTGCCGCGCACTTCATTCCCAGTCCCAACCAGTGCCACCACAGTCCCGCCCAGTGCCACCACAGTCCCTCCCAGTCCCTCCCAATGCCACACCATTCCCTCCACTCTCTCCCAGTGCCCATCCCATCGTGTCCATCTCGCTGGTGCCCTCCAGCTCCCAGCCCGGCCCCGGCCGCCTGCTCTGCTCCCTGATGGATTTCTCCCCTGCCCACATCCAGCTGAGCTGCTCCCAGGGCCAGCAGCAGCTCTCGGGCCACGTGCTGGCCACTGCCGTGCTCCCCAGCGGGGACTGGAGCCAGCAGCTCCTGGTGCTGCTGGAAACCGCCCCCGGCAATGCGGGCTCAGCTCCAGCTGCCAGGTGGAGCACGTCAGCCTGGAGCACCCCCTGAGCCGGCACTGGGGCACGGCCCGGCCCCCACAGCGCCGGGGGCAGCGGGGGAGGCACTGGGGGGGCCCAGAGGGGGATTGGGGTGTGCTGGGAAGAACTGGGAGGGAGTTTGAGATAGACTGGTTTAAGCTGGGAGAGGGATTGAGGTGCTTAGGATGGCTGGGAAGGGGTTTAATAGATGTTGGGGAGGGTGGGATGGGGTTCTGGGGGTCCTGGTGGACACTGGGAGGGAGTTTGGGGGTGCTGGGTGTCACTGGGAGGGATTTGAGTGAGCCTGGAGGAGCTGGAAGGAGACTGGGGATTGGAAAGCAGGGATTGGGATGAGGTTGGTTGAGCTGGGAAGAGACTGGGAGCTTTCCTGATGAGTCCTGGTGGGGCTGGAAAGGGACTGGGAGAAGGTTTCGGGGTCCAGGGGCAGTGGGGAGAAATTGGGAGGGGGCTGTGGGATCCTGAGAGGAACAGGAGGGGCTCTGGTGGGTCCTGGGGAGGCTGGGAAGAGACTGGCAGTGATTTACCAAAATAGCAATATTGATCCAGTATCAATATCAATCTGTTAATGGACAAAAAACCTCTCCAACAGTTTAAAGTTACAAAGTGGATGTTTAATCACAGCACTGGGCGAGTGTGGGAGTCACACCTTAATACACACTGCAAGTTGACAAAAGATTCCAGTGTCTATTTATTTACAAAAGTCTTGAATATCCAAAATACTAATACATATTTATAATGCTAACACTTCCCATTCCCCACTTCAGATAAAAATGAATGGTAATGTTTTTAAAATGTCATTACGCCTGCGTGGTGGGCTCCCTAATTTGAGGAGGGGGTCATTTTGGCGAGGAGGGGTCATCAAGAGATGAAGGAAAACCGCTCTTCCTCACTCTCACCTTTCTACCTTTACAATGGTTGACATTACAAATGACATTTGGTACAACTCAAATTTTCTCCCTTGTGACTTTTAAATGGGTTTCCAGATGTAAGGTCTGTGATCTTCCTGAACCCGTTGATCAGTTTCTCTTTTCTCATTATAAGCACAGCTGAACACACATACAATGAAAAGTAATTTTTTACCTAAGTCTAAGATTCATTATCTCAAATCCTGCTTCTCACTTAATCATTAACTCTAACTAGTTCCAGCAAGGCCTATCTCTAGCTAAGAACTCGAATTTTTCTAAAATTCTTCATTTTTTAAAATTAGTGACTACAAAGGAGGTTTCAGAGGGTCCTGGGCAGGCTGGGGGAGACTTGAAGCGTCTTTGAAGAGGCTTGGGGTGTCTGTGAGAGGTTTTGGGGGACCTGAATCCAGCAGATGCCCCAGGGATGCCGTGAAATGCTGCCCACAGCAAGATGCTGATGGGCATTGGGGGCTCCTTGTTGGGCTTTGTCTTCCTGGTGCTGGGGCTCGGCTTCTATCTGAGGAAGAAGGTGAGGGGGGTACTGGGGATTGTGTCCTCCCCCCCCACAGAGCGTGTGTGCTCCCCTCCAGGGCTCCCAAGCTCCATGTCACCCCCTTTTCTCTGCCCGCAGAGCTCCTGAGGTGACGGAAAAAGGTTCTCTAGGATTTAAAGTCAACAAATCCACTCTCCTCAAGGCATTCCCATTGTTTATCTGTATCCCGTTGGATTTTCATTCCTTTGATTTCATCCAGGTGCCCACAGGGAGCCAGGAAGATGTGGAGCCTCCCAGCCAGGTGTCTTCCCAACACGGATCACCAGGACCACGGATCACCAGGGCTCTGCCCAACGGGGGTCACTGGGGATCATCCAACGCCGATCCTCCCATGGGGGATGGAGCTGGAGCAGCGCACGAAGCTCTTCCCGCACTCGAGGCACTCGCAGGGCTTCCCTTACTGGTGCCTCCGTTGGTGTTGGGTCAAGTGAGAGCTCCTGGAGAAGCTCTTCCCACACTGGGGACACTCGTAGGGCCTCTCCCCACTGTGGATGCGCCGGTGCCTGATGAGGTGGGAGTTACGGTTGAAGCTCTTCCCGCAGTCGGGGCAGCGGAAGGGCCTCTCTCCTCTGTGTGAATCCGCTCATGTACGAGGACATCAGAGCTGGTCTGAAACCTCTTCCCACACTGGGGACACTCGTAGAGCCTCTCCCCAGTGTGGATGCGCTGGTGGTTTCTCAGACTGGAGCTCCTCCCAAAGCTCTTCCCACATTCCAAGCAGGTGTAGGGCCGTTCCCCTGTGTGGATCACCTGGTGTCTCATCAGTTCAGTGATATTTCTGAAGCTCTTCCCACATTTCCCACACTGATAGGGTCGTTCCCCAGTGTGGATCATCTGGTGATTCCTCAGGGTGAAGCTCCAGCTGAAGCTCTTCCCACATTCCCCACACTCATAGGGCTTTTCCCCAGTGTGGATCACCTGGTGCCGGATCAGGTGGGAGCTGTACCTGAAACCCTTCCCACATTCCAAGCACTTGTGGGGCTTCTCCCCCAGCTCTGAGCTCTGGCTGGATCTCTGGCCGTGTTCCTGGAACTGGGGGGATCTTTCCTCCTCATAGCTCCCTGGACTGGGTTTGCAGCTCCTCCTTGTGCGGGATCTCTGGGGCTTTTCCTCTTCCTCTTCCATCTGGACACAGTTTGGGAATGAAAATTCCTGGTTAGGAGGAAAAAAAGAGAGGAGAGGGCCTTGGGCTGGGGGTTCCTCCTTGCCCAAGTTCATCTCAGAAAGTCATTTGGCATCTTGTGTCTGTAACAAACCAAAACACCAACATCCAGACCAAACATCCTCCAAACATCAAAACAAAGATCAAGAACTACCCAAACATCAAATTCAGGCAAAACCCGCTCCAGAATACAAAGATTCAGCCCCTGCAAAAAAGCAAACCAGCAACATTTAGCCCAATAAATCTCAGAAACACTAAGATTCAGCCCACTGAAAATTATGGATCACCCTGTCCAGTCACCAACTGACTGTGGGCATGGCAACACTCCTGGGACTGCACATACAGGGAGGGTGGAACCTTGTGTTTCTTCCTCTTCCTGCTCCTGCTACTGTGGCCATACTCTTCCTCACACTCCTCTTCTCCTACTTCTCCTTCTCCCGCATAATCCCACCTTCTCCCACGTGCATCCTATGCCCATTTTGTTCCTCAACCCTGCTTCTCCTTCCCTTCTCCTCCTGCCCCCAGGCCCAGCACCCACTGCCGCCTCCCTCTTCCCCCCCAGTCCCACAGCATCCCACCGCAGGGGCACGGATGGAGCTGGGCCAGCTCGGCCTGGGGCAGCGCTGGGCTCTCGGCCGCTTCCGCCCGCACTCGCTCCCCACTGCAGCCGCTCCCGCCACCACAGCGCGGGGGGGCCCGGCCTTGGCGCTCCCCCCTCCCACCTCCCCAAATTCCCCTCAAGGGGGGCGCCAAGGCCCGGGGGGGCACAGGTGGGATCCAGGTAGGACCAATGTGGGGAGAAAATGGAATGTTAGAAGGGCATCCTGGACAAAGGGATGAGGGTCCCAAAATATCTCTCAAGGGTGCCTTGGGAGCATGTTGAGGTCGTTTGCACATTCTCCCAGAGGGAATTAAGGACATGGACACCCAGGGGGGGAATAAGAGAAGTCCAGAACGGATTTAGACAAGAGGGGATGGATGGTGTTGGTGTGCTGGGAAGGGATTGGCTGAAGGGGAGTGTGCAGGAATGTGCTTAAGGCAAGAAGCAGCAGGAGGAATCCATGGGGTAAGAAAAAAGGATGATGGAAAAGAGGAGGAAGAGAAAACCACTGAGGACTGGGATGTTTTTCAGAAGGGTCTTATCCTCAGAATTTGCCAGCTGACTCAGATGCTTTGTATCCCAGTTTTCCAGGACAGGAAAAGAAGGAGGTGAGGATTTCAGGGGGTTTCTCTGAGCTGGGAGCGGCAGGAGCGGGCGCAGAGCTGCGGCACCGGGAGCACGGGCTGGGGGCCTGTGGGGAGCTGTGGGGCCGGGCCGGGGCTGTGGGGCAGCCGGGGCTCAGCGCCGGGCGCTGCCTGACCCCAGCACCCCCCGGGCAGGGCCGGCAGTGGCCCCCGGCCCCCAGGAGGCTGCGGGACGCCCCGGCCGCTGCCCGGCCCCGTGGAGCTGCCGGCCCTGCCCGCCGGGGGGGCCGCCTTTGGACACTGCGGCAGGACAGGCACCGGCTCTGGGATACGGGCTGGGGAGGGGAGCCTCAGCACAGCCAGCACCAGGAAGGAACAGCTCAGAAATGGGGATTAGACCTGCAAGGATCCAGATGATCTTGAAAGCATTTTGTGCTGGGTCCCTGGAGAAAGGAAGGATTTTGCAGAAAGCTCAGCAGCTGCCACAGGATGAGCACCCACAGGCACTGAGGGGGGCTGCAGCAGGGCCACAAGAAGCCCCTGCAGCACTTGCTCCCAAAGGCTCAGCAGCTGAATGCAGCAAGGGATGAGCAAAAGGCCAAGCTGAAGGCAAAGGCCATGGCACAGTTCCTACAGCCCCTGAGGGATCAAGCCCAGGGCCCAAGGGGGCCCCAGCACCCAGGGGACACCCTCGGCCACAAGCACCTGGCACAGGCATTGCCCTCCTGGCCAGGGGACAGCCCACCCAAACAGCCCCTGGCAAGGAATCAGCCTTCCAGCTGCAGGGCACAAGGACACTGCAAGCACAGACAGGAGCACCCTCAGCACCAGCAAGTCCAGCCCTTGATGGACACGGATTCTTAGCGCTCTCACAGCTCCCATTCCACCAGGGACCCACCACACTGCAGCCCTTGGGAACATCCAGGGTGGCTCTGGATCCAGAGGAGACCTTTCCTGATGGGCACAGGGGCCTCTCCATCCACTCGGAATCTTACACCTAAGGGGGGAAAATTGTTAGGGAATATTTAAATTATTAAGGCACTAAGTGGGAAAGATGAGTGGGTGTGTTTTATTCAGCCACTATTAGCAGATGTTGGAGATGGGTTTGAAATGCAGGAGCATTTTTATTTGCTCACAATTGTGATTGTAATTTATTGGGAAGGGATTTGATGGCTAAATGGGAAATGCAAATTAATGTTGCAAAAGGAGAAACAGAGGCTGGTTCAGTTGTACCTCTGTGTCAAATGTCTGGCAGAGCCTAGACTGGAGTGAACCCACAAGTGTGGGCAGCCCCAGGGAAACTGGCAAAATTAGATATGGAGCCTCTCCAAATTTCCCTCAAGCAACCAGGACAAGAGGTGTCGAAAAGCAATCCCCTGTTCCAAGGGAGGGAAGGAAGGGCTCACAGCCTGTCTGTGAGTCCCGCTCAAGGCACGGCTTGGGGAGCCAGGGATGGCTCCCTAGAATGCTCCTATCCTGCCAAACAAGAAATCCAATGGAATCCACAGAATGCTGCAGGACCCAAGAAGAAGAAATGAGATGATGAAACCGAGGCACCTCACAGGCTCAGATCCTGACACCATCCTCAACCAGGGGCCCTCCTCACACTGCTGCCATTCACAACTTGATGCAAAAGATGCTTTCTGGGGATCTGCCCACTCCCAGAGGATGCAAACACAATTCTGCCTTGGGCTGGCAACAAGAGGTAGAAGGGAAAACGCTCAAGACATGGACGGTCCTTCTGCAGGGATGCACGGAAGCACCGGCCTGATTGGGGCAAGCCTTGCAGGAAACATCAAAGGAATTGACCTCACCCCCAGGGACTGGCTTAATGCAGGATGTGGATGACTTGATCCAGTCAGAAAAACAAGAAGAAGAGGTAGAGGTAGCCTCTGTGAAATGGCTTCATTTTCAGGCGAAAAAGCAGCTTTGAGTATCTGAAAAAAAATAAGCAAATGGTGGAGAAAATGTTTAAATATTTGGGAACTATTTTGATGGAAGTTTTGTCTTGTATTGACTCAGAGAGGGTTCAGGGAATCTCAGAAATAATATTTCCCTAGACTAAAATAGAGCTGGTACAATTCTTAAAATTAACAGGGAATTGTAGGAGCTGGATTGAGGATTCTCTCTTTTAGCCAGAACATTCTGTGAATTTTTTACCCCCAGATAGCCTCAATGTTATGGGTGGACATATGAAAGAAAAGAAAACAAAATGAAAAAATAAAATGATTGATGCCCCAGCCATGGCTCTTCCAGACTCAGAAATCTGAATTGGAAAGGAATATTAAACAGGCCACCCCTGAGCCTGCACTGAAGGCAACGCAGCAGCAGCCAGGGCTCCCCAGCGGGGGAAGCCCCTGGGCCTGCCCACAGATCCTCTGCTCAAATCCTCGGCCTGGCCACCCTCCTTTGCCATCTCCAGCCACTGCGGGACAATCCTTGCTCTCACTCTTGCAGCTTCAGCCCTTTCTGTGCCTGCCCTCGCCACAGCTGCTGGGGAAGGCACCGGGACAATTCCACTCTGCCTCTCAATTCCACTCACACTCTGCCCTGCCTGGGATTAGCTGCTGCCAAAATAGACCAACTTTAAAATGGCTTCAAATCTTATTTCTCTGGTCACACTAGGTTTGCCTTTTGTCTTTGGGAAAGGAATTTTAATGTTTCTTTACCAGCACTCAGCAGAGATGTATTTAACACCTCAACAGACTGGGAATATCCCAAAAGATTCCCCCCCAAGATAACGACCATCAACAAAACATCAACACCCAGCAGCAAACATCAACCAACATCCACCCCAGACACTGCCCCAGGCACAGCTGGAGACACCTGGTCTGGAAAAGGCTGAGCAGGAAATCCAGGAGTGCCCACCTAATTCACATCACAGGCACAGAAATCCGGCTGCAACAGGAAACCAAATCCTAACAACTCCACACCTTCAAACCAATGAACATTAAACCAAGGGATTTCTACGGGGTCAGAGTGTATAAATTTAGGAAAATCTAGTCAAACTCATGTGTCATGGAATCATTTTCTCTACACACCCAGCCTGAGTGCGCATGAAATTATTCCTGTTGCACATTCTGGCCAGAATTAAGTAATGCCTGATTTATATAAGACATCATTGGAGAGTTTTTGCTTTTCATAGTTTCAGTGAAAAGATTACACTGTTAGAACAATTTTTCGTAATACTTTTACTTCTATATTGTTGGTTCTATTTGGGCAGTGGTGTGAGAATCAGTTTTTAGTCCTAGGAGAAGAAAAAGAAAATATTTGATTGCTTTGTAGTTTTTCTTTTTATGTGTGTGTGGCTCGTAGTGATGGCAAAATGATGGTATGAGTCCTAGGTACCACAACTGAAGAAGGTCCACTGGAACACGATTGTGTGGCAGTGATAGAACACACCTGTTCAGCCAGAGCAGATTTGAAAGATGTCCCACTGCAACAGGCAGACTGGAGCTGTTTACAGATGGAAGCAGTTTTGTGGAGAACAGGACCAGATACGTTGGATATGCGGTAACAACAACAGGTGCAGTGGTGGAGGCAAAGGCCTTGCCAGCAAACACATCTGCCCAACGAGCAGAACTGGTTGCTTTAACCAGGGCATTAGAGATGAGTGAAGGGAACAAAGTAAATATCTGGACTGATTCAAAACACGCTTTTGGAGTGGTGCATGTACACGAGGCACTGGGGAAAGAAAGAGGACTGCTGTCTTCTCAAGGCACACACATTAAACATCAAGATGCAGTCCTGCAATTAATAAAAGCAGTACAAAGGCCTGAGCAAGTAGCAATCATGCACTGCAAAGCTCACCAATCAGGAAACTCCAAAATTCATGAGGGAAATCAGAAAGCAGACTGGACAGCCCGACAAGCTGCTCGAGAAGTGCAAACTGCAATGGCATTGATACCTTTAAAAACTAATGTATCTCAATTCAATTTACCCCCAGAACCAAAATATTCAATAGAGGATGAGAAATTGGGACACTCACTGAATGCACAGAAGAATTCAGAAGGGTGGTATGTGACTACACAGGGACAAGCAGTGGTACCCCCCTTGATAATGAGAGAAGTTCTACAAATTAAGCATAACAAATGTCATTGGGGTTCAGAGGCATTGGTGAAATTGTTAAAACAAAGTTTAATTTCAGTACAGATGTTAACAATGGCAAAATCAGTAATGTCAAAATGTGAAATTTGCTTAAAGAACAATCCAGTGGCTAGACGACAGGCACAATTAGGAAGAATTCGGGTAGGAGTAGAACCAGGAGATTATTGGCAAGTAGATTTTGTAGAATTACCAAGAACTCGAGGATACAAATATCTATTGGTAGGGCTTGACACATTTTCACAATGGCCAGAAGCTCTTCCCTGTCACACAAATCAAGCAAAGGAGACAGTCAAGTGGTTACTGCAAGAAATCATTCCAAGATTTGGGGGGCCTCTAGGAATATCATCAGATAGGGGCCCACATTTCACAGCCACAGTAGTGAGGGAGGTGAGTAGGTTACTGGGAATAGCTTGGCATCTCCATACACCATGGAGACCCCAATCCAGTGGACAGGTAGAGAGGATGAATCAGACATTGAAGAGGCAAATCAGAAAAATATGCCAAGAGGCTAAATTGCAGCAGCCACAAGCTTTACCAATAGCACTGCTGAGGATTTGGATAAAGCCTAGAAGCGGGATGTCAGTCAGTCCTTATGAGATATTGGATGGGAAACCATATGAATCCCCTGAACCTAATCCAAATGTACATGTTACAGGGAAGCAAGAGGTGTAGAATTATGTTCTGTCTCTTGGAAAAGCTCCAGCTCGACTTCGGAGCACCCTTGTGTGGAACAGGCCGCTGACTCTTGAGAATCCAGTTCATGACATCCCCCCGGGAGATGAAGTGTACGTTAAAAGCTGGAACGAAGAACCATTAAAAGAAAGGTGGAATGGACCCTATCAGGTACTGTTAACTACCTTGACAGCAGTCAAAGGAGCTGGACTGGATCCCTGCATACATTACACCAGAGTGAAGAACGTTTCCCCTGCACTGTGGACTGCACAAACTGTGGGGCCAACAAAGCTGCAGATAAAGCGGGTTTGATTGTTTCAAATGTCTAGGTTGCTGGTGACTGCAATGGGGATTATTTTATGGCCTTCACTGCCATCAGCTGGAATCAAAGTTACCTTGGGATGTGAAATGCAAAAGGATCAGCTGACAACTCTTCATTTGAGAATGAAGAGGGATGTGGGGGTGCAGCCAGAAACACAAGTGATAAAAGTCTCTAATACTATTCAGGCAGAAAATGGGATGATTGCATTAATTAAAGATTTTGCCAACGTGCAAAACAGCAGCAAAATAACTGCCTGTCTGCCAACACCAAAGGCAGCAGGAGACCAAATAAATTAAAGAATTATAACATCAAAATTACCTGAAATACAAAAGAATAAAAATGAAAATGTGAGCTGTGTATTGCAAATAGATTACGAGTACCCAAATAAGACAGTGTTTGAAAATGATGTGAAGCCAAAGTATTAATCTCTATGGGATTGTCATGAAAATGGAGGAAAGTACGAACCAAAACTAGGCTGGTATGGGAGATTAGGGAATTATGGATGGTGTTATGAAAAGGTAGCCAAGGTCATTAAAGAAAAGATTCCAGTATCGAAGTGGAAGTGTGAAGGACAGGAAGGAAAAGATCGGGCTGAAGCTTGGGACAGTGCATGGTCAATGAGTGTGCTTCAGAAATTCCAATCTATGGCAGATAGCCCTTGGTGCATTAAGTGGGAAGGCTCTGAAAATGAAACAGATCCAGGGGTATGGAACACTGCAACCAGTAGTAGAATAGAGGCAGACAAAGTGAATTGGTGGGTATGGAACAAAACTTAGGACTGTACTTCTGATGATGAAGAAATAAAACAAATGCCACCACTAGTGGTAGCTCTGCAAATTGGATGTGCTGCAGAGGAATCAAACATAAACAAGGGGAAATAAATGACAAGATAGGACAAGTGATCCAAAAGGTAATATGGAGCACAAGTACAATTCAGAGTCCAGGCCAATTTGGATGGGCAGCAAGCAATGGCACCTGGACAACACATTTGCCTGTAGGTGAAAAAGTAAAAGAGATTACTTTAGGCCTCCCCACCTTATGCCCAATTTGGAAAAGGTCCCCATTCAAGGGAGAACATGAACTTCTGCAAATAAGGATGAGACGAGAAGTTCAGGAGAACAAAACTGAAGATGAAGAAAGATGGCAAGAACCCTCCAGTAGTGTAAAATTTGAGTGGGCCCTGGAATCCTTGTTTGGTCCAATAGCAAATTATAACAATAGAAACATGTTGTACAAACTTACAGGTCAGGTAGAAAGAGATTGGCAAGAGTTACCAAAGAGGGATTTAGAGAGCTAAATGTACAATTACAAGCCACAACTAAAATGACCCTGCAAAACAGATTGGCTTTAGATATGTTATTGTTGAAAGAACACGGAGTATGCAGGTACCTAAAAGGACAAATGGATCACTGCTGCATCCACATCCCAAATGGAACTGCAGATGTAGAACACAACATTAATCAATTAAAACAAATAGAACAGGAAGCACAGAAAGAGAGGGAAGATCTGACCACAAGTTGGGTAGATAAAATTTTTGAAGGGTTGGGATGGAATGTGAGCTCCTGGATCAAATCTATTCTTGAGAGTCTGATAATCCTACTGATTGTGTTCTTAGCAATCTGGTTAATCTGTGCAGTTCTGAAAGGAGAGATAAAGAAAAGAGTATCCTGGAACCAGAAGATAATAAAGGCACTGACACGGGACAGAGATCCACATCTGCATTTGTCATCTCCAAGTCCTCCACAGTGTAACAACACTTACGACAAGTGTGGATTTGAAGATGAACATCAAGTATAAACTCAGAAAAAGGACTGTATAGAGTGAAAGCATTACACTTATTATAGCAAAGTGGAATGGGGGGAAATATGTTACTATGGGATTAAATGTTTCTGAAAATGTTTATTAAAATCATGTAGAGGTAGGCCACAAGAATGCTTGGTATTAGGGATGGTCTAGCAAGCTGAAATGTTTACGGTAATGGGAACTGGTACTTGGGGTCTCCAAGATATCCACCCAGAGATAAGATTCGGACATGTTAGTGCAAGGATGAGTTAAGTCTCATGAAGCAATATGGACAAAGTAAATGAAGCAATATTGATAAGGTTGTTACAGTGATTACTGCTACAGCTGAAATTGTAGAAATATGTGCACTTTGGATAAAGATGATGGAGCTAGATTTGGGTTGCTGATACCCCTAGTTCCCACACACTTCAATAAAGCACCTGCACATAATCAGTCTGTGATTATGTGTGTTCCTGAACACTTACAAAGAGAGATCAAAAACTTCCAAAACACCAAAAATCTGATATCACCCAAAATAGTAAGATTCAGCTCCCACAAAAAAACAAAACACCAACATTCAGCCCAATAAAGCTCAGAAACTCCAAGATTCAGCCCCGTGAAAATCGTGGATCTCCCTGCCCGGGCACTCGCTGCATGGGGGGGTGAGGGGGGCAATGAGGCCGGGCCGGAGCAGGGGGTGCCTGAGAGAGGCCCCGAGCCCGGGGGAAGCCCCTGCAGAGCCATGGAAGTGGCTCCTGGCCGGACTCGGGGATCCCCCTGGCGATCCCCGCTGGAGCAGCCTGCTCCTGAGGGACTCTGGCCCCTGGCAGGGACCCCAGGCTGCAGCAGGACAAGGATTCCTGTCCCTCAGGGGGAGGCACTGACATGACCTGACTGTGACCCCCATCCCTGTGCCTCTGGACGGGGAGGGGACGGAGAGGGGCACAAAGTTAAGCCCGGGAAGGAGGGACAGCTGGGGGGAAGATGGATTTCCGTAGGAATTACTTTGCTTCTCGTCTTCTTATTCTGACATGTTGGATAATAAATTCAATTAATTTCCCCAAGTCAGGTGTGCTGTGCCCGTGACCAAGGATTGAACTGTCCCCACCCTCATCCAGACCCCCGAGCCTTTCCTTGTGTGTTCTGCTCCCAGCCCGGGACAGGAAGCAGAGTCACAGAGTTTTGGCCTCGCTCCGGCATAGCCCTGCTCCATCCCGGACTCACCCCCAGCTCGCAGCGCCCTCAGCTCCCGGGCACCCCGAGCTCCCGGCGCTTCAGCGCAGCGGCGCTTCCTTGGCCTCCTGCCCGGGCCGGGCCCAGCGCCGGGGCCGCTCCTCAGCCCAGGCTAACGAGAAATGGCGGAGCTCAGCCCAAGGCAGGCGAGGCCGTGCCGTGTGCAGAGCCCGCCGCTGGCTGCGATTGGCTGCTTCTGCCGTCACTCGTGGCTCTGGCGCGCGCTGATTGGGCAGAGCGGGGACAAGCCCGGCCCCGCTGGCGCCCCCAGGGCGGCCGTGGGGCGGGAGAGCCGCCATTGCCGGAGCGTCTGTGCGGGCCCGGCAGCGCCGGCAGCAGCGGCCGGAGCCCGGTGAGGCGGCGGCGGAGCTCGGAGGCGGCCCCAGCCATCGCAGGTGGGAGCCGCGCTCGGTTCTGCGGGGGCTCGGGGCTCGCTGCGGGCCCGGGAGGGGGCGGCAGGGGGCTGTGGCGGGTGGCTTGTGCCGTGGCCGGCCCGTGTTGGCCCTGGGCTGAGGGCGCTGCGGGAGCGGCTGCCCGCGGTCTCCTTGCCGCTGGGGCCTCGGCAGGAGGCGGTGGCGGAGCAGCGCTGGCTCGTCCCGCTTCTTGTCGGGAGGCCGGAGGTGGCTGCGCTGTGCCCGGGGCTGGGCGGGAAAATTCCCGGCGCCAGAGGTTTGTGTGGCCCAAGGAGCCAGAGGAGTGGTGTGCAAGTGACTTTATTGCTGCCCAAAGGGAGAGGCCATGGGGCATTTGCCGTGCGCTCTCTCCACTTGTTGGAGGACGCGGCCTCGTTTTTGTCCTGATTTTCCCGGCCGCATGTCCCTGTCCCTTTGCCCAGCACTGGCGGAGGTGCTTGGAAGGTTCAGCCTTCCCGATCCGCCTGCTGCATGTCCTTTTTGTATAACACCCGATATTCCTGGCTCTGGGAAGTGTTTGTTCTTCTGGAAGTTCAGGAATGTGTTGGGACTTGGTCTGAGCAGCAGTCCTTGTCAATTAGTAATATTTTTTGAAACTGGTGATTTCTCCCATTGTTTCCTTATGTACAAGTCCCTGGCCCTATCTCCAAGCAGATTCACTCATTGCCTCTGTTTTTTCTTCCTGGGTGTTCTTTGGTTTTGGGATTGCTCTCAGTGCCCTCATTCTCTGTCCTTTTGTAGCTGTTTGTGGCTCAGGAGGCCTGGCTGCCACCTGCATCCCCTTGCTCAGCTGCTGAATGAGCTGCACTCAGCAAGGTGTGGTGCATGGTAAAAAGATGAGAGTTGCTGTAGCACATGAGAGGAGAAACAGCATTTGTTTAACCCATGGTCTGTGAGGGAAGCACAAAACCGTGTCCCATTCCCATCCTTTCCACGTTTGGACAAGTACATGAGCTGCTTTGCTGTTTCCTTTGTTATCTGTTTTACTACTTTTCCATTGCCATCTATCTGCCAAGAGTAGTTTGAGTTACTTAACTTTTCCACAAACTCTGCCTCGATTTTCTGCTAATAGATAATGTGATCCCATCCCATGGTGAAATGTTGTGTTCCTCATGTGGGTGGATTGGTTGCGAGGAAGGTCAGGAGCTGGAGCTGTCTGGTTGGTTATTATTTCAATGACATCCTGTTATCTAATTATGCTGTTGAAATGATAAACTGATTCTTTGGTACCTGATATGAATTCATCAGCGTTCCCAGGGTCAGGTCCCCACCCCCCGCCCCCCCTCCCCAAGGGTTTGTTGTTCCCAAGGACTATTAGGTCCATGGTGTTGCAGGATTTGTTCTGGTGATCGTTCGTCTTTTCCCCCATTTTGGGTGCTCCCTCCTGATATGCGAAATAAAAAGAGCTCTATAACTCGCAGAGTAGTTATAAGAGTAGGTATGAATTTATTCAGCACTGAGATGCATGGGGGATATCTCCTCCGAAAAGCATGCACACCTTTTTGATTTGGTTTTCTCTTTTTATCTTTTACAGACTAGGTTTACAAGATACACCTAAAACATATTCTTTTTGTAACTCTGCTTGTCCTCACTTCATGTTACAATTAACTCCATGCCTCTTTCATTCCTCTGGCCACCTTTTGGAACTTTAAATCTGTTCTTTCCGGCTTAGGGTCTGAAGAATCTCCTTTATCTTGTGGTGCCTTTGTCTTTGCACCTTGTTTGTGTATTCTGGCTCCTTATCTTACCTTGCAGTCTGACTCTTTTCTTGTTCTTGTGGATCAGCGTGTCAGGGTATGGTTTTTGTCAAACCCCCCTTTTAGTCAAGCATTTCTTTGTGTTTATTTCCTAATTTTTAATTTCTGTTTCACTCCAGCCAGGGCTGCATCAATTGCCAGCTTTTCTCTCATTAAATCATCACATACTTGGATTCCCAACTGTCAGGAAAATTAATCCACAAACACTAGAGGTTTATGTCCAAAAAGGAGACAGAGGAGTCCTTTTTCTTTATTCGAATAAAGGGAGAGGCCATGGGGCATTCCCCTGGGGTCTCTCAAATTTTTGGAGGGCGCAGCCTCCTTTTTATCCTAATTCCCAGCCGCTTGTCCCTTCTCTCTTTCCCCATAGGCTGAGGTACTTGAGAGGTACAGGCTTCCCGGAACGCCTGATACCGGCGGTGATACCTTTCTCCCCCCCCTCTCCATGCATAATCCCTTCTTAACTTTTATGGAATTCATAGTGTTCTGTTAGTGCCCCTTTGATCTTCTACTGGAATCCATCCCATTGTTTCTGTCGTCTCTCACTGATAGTACATCTTATCAACTGACCCACAGCTTGTTTGTAAAGACAAACCCATCATTCCTCTCAGTTTGAAGGGGGAAAGGATATTTGGAGCTCACTCGAAGTATCCTTGGGGACCCCTGTTTCTTTTTCTGGGGCCGGGCCGGGCAGAGCGATGTTTGGATCTTGCAGGACTCCAAAGCTGACCTGAGATGCCCGGTACCGGCAGGGGGAGGGGAGCAGCGAAAAGGGGGGAGCCCCGGGAGTCCCGGAGCCTGAAATGGGGGCCTGGAGAGGGGGGACCCCGAGAGCCGGGAGTGAGGGGAGCCTGGAGAAGGGGCAGCCCGGAGAAGGGATGAGCCTGCACAGGGGGAAGCCCTGGGACACCAAAGTGGGGACCCCAGGGAAGGGGAACCTCAGGGAGGGATTTTTTCCTATGATGTTTTGATGTTTTCTGATGTTTTGGAGGTTTTCATGGACACAAGATACCTGATGACTTCTAGAGATGGACTTGGGCAGGCGGAACCCTGAATCCTAGGTGGTCACCCCTTGTTTTTCTCCCCAAACCAGACTTCTCATTCCCAAGCATTAGACGAATTGAGGAGGAGGAAAAGGCAGAGAGGAAGATGCTCTGGGACCCCCAGGCAGGTGAGGTGGAAGTCACTGCCCCTTTCCCCCTCTCTTCTGCTCCATCTCCCAGCCCAGGATGGCCCCCGACTGAAGGACAACCCTGCTGCAGATGCCTTCCTGCCAGGGACAGACTGGGCACAGCTCCTTCCCCTTCCCTGTGGCTTGGAGACAAATCCCATCCCCTCCTTTTCCTTCCTTCCTTCCTTCCTTCCTTCCTTCCTTCCTTCCTTCCTTCCTTCCTTCCTTCCTTCCTTCCTTCCTTCCTTCCTTCCTTCCTTCCTTCCTTCCTTCCTTCCTTCCTTCCTTCCTTCCTTCCTTCCTTCCTTCCTTCCTTCCTTCCTTCCTTCCTTCCCTCCTTCCCTCCTTCCCTCCTTCCCTCCTTCCCTCCTTCCCTCCTTCCCTCCTTCCCTCCTTCCCTCCTTCCCTCCTTCCCTCCCTCCCTCCCTCCCTCCTTCCCTCCTTCCCTCCCCTTGTTCCTTCCTCTTCTTGTTTCTCTTCCTTCTTGATCCCTTTCTTTTTCCCTTTTTTCTTACTGTCCCTTCCTCTCCTTCATCCTTCTCTACCCTCCTTCTTCTCCTTGTTCTTCCCTTCTTCCTTCCTCGCTCCTTCCTCCCCTTGTCCTTCCTCCCCCAGGCACTGAGCTGCAGAGGGAGACCAGGGAGGACAAATCCCCGCAGCAGAACCTCGTGGACGAGGCCGTTTTGAGCAGCTCCAAGGGGGAGGAAATGCCAAAGGGATCCCCCACAGGGAGGGGCTCCAAACCCATCCCAGGGTGCTCTGAGGAGAAAAGACCCCCCCGTGCTTCATCCAGAGATCCAACCTGGTGGTCCATGAGCAGCTTCACGCCGGGGAGAAGCCCTACAGGTGCTTGGAATGTGGGAAGAGCTTCAGCCACACCTCCCACCTCTTCATCCACCACCAAGTACACACGGGGCAATGGCCCTACCAGTGCTTGGAATGTGGCAAGAGCTTCAACTGCACCTCCCATCTCATCCCCCACATGCGGCAGCACACAGGGGAACGGCCCTACGAGTGTGGGGAATGTGGGAAGAGCTTCAGCCTGAGCTCTGTCCTGGTCCAGCACCAGAAGCTCCACTCTGGGGAACAGCCCTACAAGTGCTTCAGGTGTGGCAAGAGCTTCTGCCAGAAATCCAGCCTGATCAGCCACCAGAAGAGCCACAGTGAGGAACGGCCCTACGAGTGTCCTGAGTGTGGGAAAGGATTTCGGACCAGGTCAAATCTCCTGAGGCATCAAAAAACACACACGGAGGAGAGGCCCTTGTGCTGCTGACTGCAGGAAGGGCTTCAAAGACAACTCCACCCTCACCGTCCACCAACGCATCCACACTGGGGAGAGGCCCTACGAGTGTCCCCAGTTTGGGAAGAGCTTCTCCACCACATCTAACTTGACCCAACACCAACCAGCAGTAAGGGTGGACTCACTGATTGCACAATTTTGATTTCCTATTGCCCAAGGGTGTCTTCCACAGCCAAATGGTGATGAAGTGGGGCAAAGATCAAGGTTTTGGAGACAGTGGGGTGGAAACGCCTCCAAAAAATCTTCTTTCCTCCCACTCAATCACAGGGATGCTCAGCCAGCAGAAAGAAATCCTTTTGTTTTGGCCTTGATTTGCTTATCATTTCTTTCCTTTAAAATATCTAATTTTGTGGTAGAAATAAAGACATTGAATCAAGACACGGGTGAGAACATTGTGGGACATGGAGAGTGACATGGTGACACATGGACATGGATGTGGCCTTTCATGAGGACATGGGGGGACACGGGCACAGATGGAGACGTGGGGGACAATGCCAGGGATGGAAACATGGTGGGGACACAGCCATGGGTGAGGACATGGTGGGCCATGGCCAGTGACATGTGGGGACATGGCTGTGGCCGCTGCCATGGGGGGAACTTGCAGGGGCTGTGGGGGATGCTGGGTTTGAGGGAGTTGAGGGTTCCTGGCAGGGACTTGGGGCTTGCTGAGGGCTTTGGGGAGCCCAGGCCGAGCGGCTGCGGCTGCGCTGGGAGCCCCTGGCGGAGGTTCTGGGGCAGCTGCTCAAGGACCCCCTGGCCTGGAGCCCCAGCCGGGCATTGGGCTCCTGGAAGGGAATGAAGGTCCTTGTGCCCAGGAGGGAAATCCCAGCACCCCCAGGGTGTGTGGGGCAGCTGAGAGGCCACAGCAGACAGCACTGTCTTCCTCTGTGGGGCCCAAAGAACCGGCCAGCTCAGAGATTTTGGCTCTCCCCTGCAGAGCTTCTCCCTAGGTGAGACACTTTGCTCCCATGAATAGAAAAAGTGTCACTCCCAGAGGCCTTTGAGTTGAACATGTTAATTTGTTATACCCCATTGGTTTTCCTCCCTATCAATCCACCCCGATACATGTATCCCAGTTTCCCCCGCCCCTCTCCTCTATAAATACCCTGGTTTTTCCCCAGTTCAGGCAGCTGCTGTCACTGGCTCCCTTCACTGAGGGCCCTGCTACAATAAAGGCTGGTTCTCCATGGAATGCCATACAGCTCTCTAGTCTCTCTCTCCACATCGCCTGCACGCTGCCGCTGAGCTGAGATCACTCGTTGGGCAGAGGACGTGCCTGTTCCCCTGGACAGTCCTTTTCAGGATGGCTTCTTCAGGGTAGTCACGGAACCCCTGCCATCGACACTGCTGCGGCGCTCCTCCAGAACTGCACCTCAAAAATTCCCAAACTCTGGGATTCTGCCCAGGAAAAGGCTGCCAGAAGCTGCCAGAATTGAGTGAAAGGGGGGATGGGAGCCCCAGATTGAGCAGGGGGGACCTGGAACACCCAAAACCAAGCAGAGGGGTGGGGTGGTGGATTGAGTGGCAGTGAGGCAGGGGTGGAAGTGCAGAGGACAAGGGGCGCATGGGAGCTCCATATTGGGTTTGGATGAGTCTCGCTCCTCCTTCTTCTTCATCCTGCCTCCTTCTCCTCTCTGACCCTTCTCCCGCTACTTCCTCTGCCCTCCTCCTCCTCCTCCTCCATCTCTTCTGCTCCCCTGAGCCCAGCGCCCAGCCTTGGATCCCCATTTTTCCAATTCCTTCGCATCCCACGGGAGCAGCCGGGATGGAACCAGGGCAGATTGGGCTGGGGCAGCGCTGGGCTCTTGGCATGGTTTGGGCACCACCCATGGGCCCCCTCCCCAAATTTCCCTGGTGGCTTCAGGGGTCCCAGTGCTTTTTAGGGTTTGCTGGGTGCCATGCTGGAGTTTGGTGTCTCCCAAGGAGTCCCGAGAACAGGATGTCACATGGGGGGGACACACGGGGGTCCTGATCCATCACGGGGCAGGGTCTGTCCCTGCCACAGCCCCCCCACAGGGTCTCCCTGAGTCCCTCCCCACTGCCCCCCATAAACGGGACAGGGGTGAACTGGGAAGCTTTACTGGGAACACTGGGAGCAGCCGGGCGGGGACAGAGTGACAGCAGAGCTGGGGGGACACACGACCCCTCCAGAATCACTGCAGGGATGGAGCGGGGGCTCCTGGCCAGGTGCAAGGCCACGGGGAGGGGCTGCGACCACCAGAGGCTCAGGAGCTCTGTGGGCAGAAAAAAGGGGGTGACATCAGGCTGGGGGGCCTGGGGGAGCACACACATTCCAGGAGAGGGAGGATATGACCCCCAGGACCCCCCTCACCTTCTTGCACAGGTAGAAACTGAGCCCCCGATCCCCATCAGCATCTTGCTGTGGGCGGCGTCCGGTGGCATCTCTGGGGGGTCTGCAGGGGTCAGGATCCCCCCTAAAACCTCACACGGACACCCCAAGCCCTTCCAAGCACTCTCCCAGTTTCTCCAAGCCCACCCAAGACCCCCAAACCCTCTCCCAGTCCCTTCCAGCCCCACCAGGACTCATCAGGAACCCTCTCAGTCTCTTCCCAGCACAATGAACCACATCCCAACCCCTGCTTTCCCATCCCCAATCTCCTTCCAGCCCCTCCAGTCTCACTCAAATCCCTCCCAGTGACACCCAGCACGCCCAAACTCCTTCCCAGTTTCCACCAGGACCCCCAGAACCCCATCCCACCCTCCCCAACAACCTTTAATCCCCTTCTTAGCCATTCGAAGCACCTCAATCCCTTCCCCAGTTTAAACCAGTCTATCTCAAACTCCCTCCCAGTTACTCCCAGTGTCGCTCTATTGGGAACAGCAAGAAGAACAACACAGACTCTCTTGTGAGTTGAACAGGAGAGCTCTTAAGGTTTATTACCTAAGATCTTCTTTTATAGACCGATACGTGAAAGTATAGAAAAGTAAAACTCTTACTGGTCAGTGAACTAACACATCACCATCATTGGTCAGTGGGGTACACCACCCCTCCACCTTCTCTTGCAAGAAAACAAGAAACTGACAAACAGCACCTGCAGGGCTGTTCTCTGTCTCTGAGGATTGTTTTAATTCCTCCTTATGATTTCCCAGGCCACTTTCTCAGGCGAGACTGAGAAAGTTATGCGGCCTGCTATTCCACAGGCACTGTGCTCCCTACTTTTGCTCATAGTTAACATCCATACTCCCAGCACACCCCAATCCTCCTCCCAGCCCCTCCAGTGCCTCCCCCGCTGCCCCCGGCGCTGTGGGGGCCGGGCCGTGCCCCAGTGCCGGCTCAGGGGGTGCTCCAGGCTGACGTGCTCCACCTGGCAGCTGGAGCTGAGCCCGCATTGCCGGGGGCGGTTTCCAGCAGCACCAGGAGCTGCTGGCTCCAGCTCAAGGGCACCAGCGAGATGGACATGCTGGAGGGCACTGGGAGAGAGTGGGGACACACTGGGATCAGCTGGGTGTGACACAGTGCCCGACCCGGTTAACTCTTCATCCACTCCACGCCGGGAGTGGGACACACCTCGGGAGCAGGATGACTCGAGGTGTGGCTTAGAGCAATGCTCTACAGCAATTAACAGCTGTCAGACACAGTGTGGAGGCAAGAATGGGGGGAAGGTATTTTATATTGGGTTTGAGGGAAAGTTTTAACCACCCAAGGGTCCAGGGACAAAAGACACAGAATACAAGCGTACAGCAATTTATATATGGGGAGGGTCCAGGGGTGGATACAAAGCTTCAACCAGTGAGGGATATCCTGGGGAGGGGAATAGGACACATGGACCAATGGGGTGCTGTGGATTAGGGGATTTCCAAAGGGGACGTCCAAGCAGGGGGTTGGCATAAGGCAGGATTGACAGGGAACATTTGGGAACAAGGGGCAGAGTGGACAAGATTGATAGGGAAGGTGCTGGAAAAAGGGGTTGGGATACAATGATGGGCAGGGCAGGGGAGGAGATAACTTTGGGTTAAACCAACAAAGCAGGGGGGGTAACAGAACAAACCAATTATACAAACAGCTTCAAACTTTAAATTAAACAAAAACACACCACAACATCTCCCCTTTTCTGTTTAAAAAGAAGAGCTGTGGTTTTGGGGGATCCATTCTCATATTGGCAGGTCCCTGGCTGGGCTGCAGGGGGGTCCCAGGGTGTGAGGATGGAGGGTTTGGGAGGGTTCCAGTCCTGGATACAGGGGTGCACGGGGGTCCTGCTGCAGCGGAATGGGAGTTCAGGGGGGTCCCTTCCTCTGTTCTGGGGTTCAAGGGGTCCCAGTGCCTGAAAATGGAGGTTCAGTGGGGTCCCCGTGCCCAGGAATGGGGGTTCTGGGAGGTTTCCATTCCCGAGAATGGGGGTTCAGGGGATTCCAGGTTCCAGATAAGGGGGTGCAGGGGTTTTTGGGGCTGGGAAGGGGGTACCAGGGGGTCCTGGTGTCCTGAAATGAACGTTCAAGGGGGTCTCTGTGCTGAAGAAGAGGGGTTCGCCCAGAAATGAAAGTGCAGGGGTTCCCCATTCCCAGTCTAATAAATAGAATTGATTCGTGCTACTTAAATTGTAACTGTTATTAAAGTTATCATTCGAAACTATCAAGAATCAGTGTTATAAAGCAGATGTACTCCTTTGCTGATGTTACATGTCAATATTAAGGTACAGGATGTAGTTTAGAAAATAAATGGTGTCTCAAGACCCAAATGGCCTTGAGATGGACCAAAATTAGGATGAATCTAGGCATTGGGCCTAAAGATTAGTAAATATAAGGCTAATTAGTAGACTAACATAACACAATGCTTAGGAATGCAACACATGCAAACCTGTAAGGTTATCCAAAGGACAATGAGGAAGAGGAGAAGCCTTCGCCAAAAGACCACCAAAAGAAGACTGAAGACCCCCTAACAACAAGTGAAGCATGCGCCATTGAAGAAAGGTGACGTAAAGTCAGCAAAATTAGAAATAGGAGGAAACTTATGGGAAACATTAATGAATATTTATAAGCATACAGTATATAAGTTTAGCTTGAAGTGCTTTATTTTGTACGTGAGGTGAGGTGAGAAGCACCCCCTGTACCCCAGTCGGTTTTGCTTATGCCTTAACCATCTGTAACCACTGCCCAATTGTATGCACATTGTAAGAGACAGGTTCGGGAATCAAGAGACGACCCAATGTGAGTTAGTTGCTTGTTCCAAATTTATTACAATCTTAGCTACATTTTTATAGTATTTTGAAAAGCTAACATGTGATCTGTATTCTACTATGATTGGATAATTGCTATTTTTCACGCATTAATTTCTACATTTCTATTGGACCAGCTCGTAACACCCAAGCTCTATAAGATACTTTTTAGTAAAACTTATTAAGATACATTTAGCAGATTTCTCATCCTAAATTCTTATTCTTCATTGTCTTATTAACACTTAGTCTTCTTCATTTCTTTGATACAATATTTTGCCAAGGACTTATGCTAGCTCAAAGTCAGGGTTGTGCAGGCCTTCCAAGGAGCTATGGCCTCAAGAAGCGAGCCATTCTTCAACAATTCCCCCGTTTTCCGTCTGCACAACCATGACTTTGGTTACCTTAACAAACAAACGCTTGATTTTGTTGGATATTGCAAAGGACATTGCAATATCCAACAAAATTGCAAAGGATATTGCACAACTAACACATAACAATCCAATGATCATAACACAGATAATTAATAATCCTGTTTTACATAAACTCTTAACCCATCCTGTCAGTCCAAGCCAATCAGCCAGTTCATCAATCCCAAAGAATCCCACATCTTCTTTGATCTTCTGTGTATGTTGCACGAGTTCTTGAATTTCCTTGTGGATGGATTCTGAATGATCTTGTAAGTCCATACAACACATACCATCAAAGTCTTCACATCCATGACCATGTGCTAACAACAAAAAATCAGTGCCTGCTCGATTTTGCAGTACTGCATGCTGAACTTGGGACATATCAATTGCTAATTCAGAAAGTACTCTGCTAGTACCATTTGCTTGTTTTACAACCCAACAACTAAGTTTCTTTAAATTGCGATGAGCTCTAGCAGCAGCAGCACCTGGCAAAAGGTAGAAACAAAAACCACTTGCCATCTGTTCCATAAATCCGAATTATCATCACAGTCAGAACTCAAAATTTGACAAAGATCTCTTTTCCATCTGACACGATGTGTGCTATTAGGATGATGGTGTGGAAGCGCCACGCTGAGTTGTCCAATTGTGCAAAGACCTCCAACAGGTTGTGATGGGATACCTGCCCATGCTCTGTTACCACAAATTAGAAAATAACCTGTTGGTAGTCTATGAGGGGATTGAGTCCCAAATACAGGGTTTGATGCATTCCTCACCATTTTAGCACACCACTGCAAAAAATTGCCAGTTGGACTTGTCAATGTGATGATATTGGATTGTTCACATCTTTGATCAGTACCTTTTGCACACAATTTGTTGCTAGCATTTAGATAAATACAATAAGCAGCATCTAATGAATCTGCTAGATCAATTTCTTGTGGCTCAGGGCCTTCTGGAAGATGATCATTCCAAACATCATAATTCTCCATACATTGTGAAAAATTCTTATATCCATTCCCTAGACACCTTGTCTTAAAAATGTCCTGAGTCTCTTTCATTGCCTTGTCTGTCAAAGTCCACCTTGATTCATTGACTGGAACACCAATCAGACAAATAATGAAAGGAGACTGAGGTGTCGACAGACTAGCACAGAAGGTCGTAGTATTTAAACTACGAGCAAGTGAAACCCATACATTTTCCCATGGATCTATGGTCTCTCTAGTTAACATGCCTGTTATTAAAGGTAAAATTACGAGAATGAAAATGCCAGTTGCCATTTTGAACTCTTTCTCACTGTCTACGTGAAATAGTCCATTTTTTGCACTGTGCTGTAATTATATTTGTTTTCTGAGCAAGTTTTGTAAAAGTTGCTATTTTCTGAATTCTAAATATTAGATTGGCTCTTTCTAATGCACCCACATTTTCCCATAATGATACGGCTTCTGCCTGTGTTAAAGAACAATTTAAGTATTTTGTCAATGCAGCAAGCGGAGTTAAATGGTGAATTTCTCTATAACACCTAAGACAGCCTCTGTGAGGTTCTGATCTCTGATATCCCCACAAATCTCTTTTACAACCTTCACACACAATTCTTATCCACAATTTTTCTGTGGTTTTACAATACCAACACCTTATACCTTCTAATTTTTCTTTAACCCATTGTAGATAAACAGAAAAATAAACGCTTTCTATATAGGGAGTTCTATAATCAACTTGTACACCTAATAGATAATTGACTTCTCTCACTAATGGCTCAAGGGCAAGTTGCCACTGTTTACTTTCTCGCCACCATCTACTTCCTTGCAGTCTGGCTGTGATATCCCACTGTTGATGTGGTTGATCACGGCTCGTGTCCATTTACTCGGCACCCATAACAGTCCTGTAGGGGTATCAACACACACGTAGCCTCGGCCATTAAATAGGACTTTAGCTGGTCCTATCCAATGTCCTGTTTTAGGCTCTCTGTAAGGAACAAATACTTCATTAGTTACAACACTTGATTTTACACATTCATTGTGTATGACAGCTGGAGGGTCTTGACAATCTGCAAAAACACACAAATGGTTAATTACAAAAAGAACTTCATCTAATTTTTCTTTTGGGTCAGAGATATCTTTGAATTTGTTAAGATATTTCTTTAAGGTTCTGTTAGTTCGTTCCACTATTGCTTGTCCTGTAGGAGAGTTTGGAATCCCTTCAATATGCTCAACTCCCCATTGCTGCATGAATTTTCTAATATTGTCACTGGCATATGCAGGGCCATTATCAGTCTTAATTCACTCTGGGACCCCCATAATAGCAAAACATTGGGTTAAATGTTTCTTTACATGCAAACTCTTTTCTCCTGTCTGGGCTGTAGCCCATACAAATTTTGAATAGGTATCTACAGTAACATGTACATCTTTTAATCTGCCAAATTCAGAAACATGGGTAACATCCATCTGCCATATCTCTAGGGCTTTTAACCCTCTAGTGTTGACTCCTATCCCTAACCCAGGACCATGATGACTACATTGTGGACATGCTTGTACAATTCCTTGTGCTTCTGAAATTGATAATGAGAACTGTCTTTGTAGGCCCTTTGCATTTTGATGAAACTTCATGAGCCATACGAGCAAACTCAAGCTGATTGAGAGGAACTCTCCTCTGCACCCAACTAATTGATCTGCAATATGATTGCCAAGACCAAGGCCTTCTTGAAATTTATGACTTCTAATATGTATTAGACAATATGGTGCTGATCTTAATCATGTAGCTTGTTGTATTTGTTGAAACAACTGCATTAACCGTTTATTTTGAGTTTCCTTAATAAAAGCATCCTCAATCCTTTTCAAAATACCTGCAACATACAATGAATCTGTAACCACATGAAGGGGACATTTTATCCACCGACACATAGCCCAACAAACTGCTGCTAGTTCAAGCATCTGTAATGAGTCTCCCTGCTCAGCGTGCAAAATATGGTAAGTCCAAGATCCCTGTTGCTGCCAGACAATTGCTGCTCGTCTGGTTGTTTTACCAGCATCTGTAAAAACTGTATGTCCCTCTTTTAAAGGAATTAATGAATGTTTAGGCAATTGAATCCAATTATGATCTTTCAATATTTGAATAACTTTACTTTTTGGAATTTCATTACTTACTTGCCCATTGTATGCCAATAATGCAAGCTGAAGAGGATAAGAGTGATGCATTGTCCGTTCAAGATCAGCAGCAGTCATTGGGTTATGAATACTCACTGGTCCATTTCCTGAAAAAGCAATTGTATGATCACAACCTTTTTTAATTGTCTCTCCCACTTGTTCCATCCGGGTCTGTAAGCTATGCTTAGGTTGCATTGATACAAAGACCCACTCAATTATGTAAACCAGATACTCTCCCCTGTTTTTCTTTTGCCATTGAGCAATGACGGCACACACTGAAGAAGGCTGTGAAATAACAAGCAAACGAAGAGGTAAATTTATTACATGCTGTGATGGCCATCTGGTAACAAGTAAAGAAGCAAGATATTAAATACATTGTTGCTGTGTTTCTGTGAGAACAATTGGAGCAGCAGGGTTAGTTCCTTTTAATAAAGGTCACAAGGGGGCAAGATCTTCATTAGTAATTCCAACAACAGTGTGGACCCATTGTAAATCACCCATTAAAGTTTGTACATCTGTAAGATTTTGTATTTTGTAATTCAGTGTTGCTTTAATTTGCCAGCCTAAGTATTTCCATGGGGCAGTTTTTTAGGTTTTCTCAGGAACAATTTGTAATCCAGCATTAGACAATACTTGTGTGAGCACCTTTAATTGTTCATCTGTAAAAGGGTGTTCCTGTGCAATGAGAATATCATCCATATAATGATAGATGATAGCTTGTGGCCATTGTTCATGTATTGGCTGCAAAGCTGTGGACACAAACAACTGACACATGGTGGGACTACTGCGCATTCCTTGAGGCAGTACAATCCATTCATATCTCTCACTAGGTTTCTCTTTATTAATTGCAGGTAATGTGAATGCAAACCGTTTTGTATCATCTGGATGTAGTGGAATAGTGAAAAAACAGTCTTTTAAACCAACAATTAACAGTGGCCACTTTTGTGGTAACATTGCAGGTGAAGGTAATCCTGGTTGTAAAGCTCCCATGGGCTGAATTTGTTCATTAACTTTTCGTAAATCATGCAAAAGTCTCCATTTTCCTGATTTCTTGGGTATAACAAAAATAGGTGTACTCCATGGACTTACTGATGGTTTAATATGTTTTGCATTAACCAATTCATGTGCTTTTTGCAGCCGTTCCTCACTTAGCGGCCACTGCTCCACCCACACAGGATCATTACTTTTCCAGGTCAGTTGTCATGGGGCTGGCTGCACTGCAGGGACCGCGGTGAGAAAACCGAATCTGGGGTAGTTAGTACCACTCCCCATTGAGTTAAACATTCTCGACCAATGAGGGCAAATGTTCCTTCTGGCAAAGGTATTACTGTTGCAACTGCACAGGCCTTTCTTCAAGCACAAATGTTAGAGGATTAGGTGTGACTGAAGCAGCTGCAGACACTCCTCCAACTCCATCCGCAGCAGTTGTGGTTGTTTGCAATGGCCAACAGGGTGGCCAAATTTTACTAGAAATGATGGTAATATCTGCACCTGTATCTAACAGTGCTTGTATATTTATCTGTTCTTTTCCATTTATGATGTTGTTTTTTGAACAGGACGATCATGCATTCGTAGTGTTAGGTATGTAACTGGTCCTGTTGAACCAAAGCTAGCATCTCTTCTCATGGGCTGCATAGGTTTGGATCCTTTCATCATTGCAGATACAAGATTTTGAAAGGGAATTAATTGTGCAATTTTACTGCCTTGAGGTATAAACAAAGGCGGATGCAGTGTATATGCAACAATTTGAATAACTCCCGTGTAATCTGCATCAATGAGTCCTGGTATCACCAAGATACCTTTTAAGCCTGCCGATGAACGTTCTAGCAATAATGCTCCTACATCGTGTTTAGAGGAATGAATTGGACCTTTGAAAGTTGTAGGTATCTTTTGCGGCTGATTGTCTATAAGGGTAACTCCTACTGCTGTTTCCAAGTCGATTCCCAGGCTTCCTGCGGTTGCAGGGCATAACTCTGGGTCTCGGGGGCAGTTGCTGTTATCCGCACGCGACTGCCTTTCGCAGTCATGGTAGGCATCAATCTAATACTCATGGTAGCATGAGTATTAGATTGGCAATTATTACACCTTACATTGCCTACACATTGCTTTTGTAAATGCCCAGTTTTTCCACACCGAAAGCAAACATTTGTCGGTCAGGAGCGTCCTCCTTTTACAAGAGGTTTTAAAGCCGCAGCAAAAGCTTGGTTTTGGGTGATTATTACATTTAACATTGTTTAATTTTGTGTTTTCACAGCACTAGCTACAGCCTCTGACATAAAAGCAGCTTGCTGTTGATACACTGCATTGGCCATACGTTCTAACATTGTTCCCAAGTCAGCTGTGCCTGGGAGAGTAGCTAGTATCATTTTAGCTTTTGGATTTGCATTCTCAAATGCAAAAGTCCTTGTTAATTGTTCTCGTACTTCAGGAGTTAGGTCTGTTGCCTGATCGAGTGAAATGATAAGTCTTAATAAAAGAGTCAAAAGACTCATTCATTCCCTGTTTGATAGTGGTGTAGCTTGGTGCTCTTTTATCAGCTGGAATCCTCCACAGGGCTTGCTTTGCTTCCTCAGCAGATGCATTATGCAAATCTGCTGGAAATTGTAATTGCTGTGCCGCTGATGCATAGATACCTTTGCCCATTAACATATCGATAGTGGCACCATGAAGAGGATCAACTGGCTGTTGTGGTGTATTTATAATTCTCTTACAGCCAGATTCCCATTCTCGCTCCCACAATACATACCGTGAGGGAGTGAGTAATAGTTTTGCTATGGCCATACAATCGTCAGGTGACAAAACATTAGATGCAAAAATATAATTAATCATTTGCTTAGAGGGCTCTGAATGTAGTCCATATTGAGTAACTGTATTTCGTAATTGCTGCATTAATTTCCATTCAAAAGGTGTATATTGTGCTCCAGGCTGGCCATTAGCAAGAGTTCCTTGCTGTACTGGATAGGCATGTGAAGAACAGGCAGCTGCAGCTTCGCATTGTCCTTCTAAAATAGCATCCCTGATTACTGCAGACCAGCGACTGTGAGATTCGAGTGGTCGTATCTGCATTCCCCCTGAAGTGGTAATTATCATGTCACCTACTGGCTGCCTTCCATGAGGATTTAGATTGCTCATTTTCTTGATTACTTTTTTTACAAGTTTATCTGATGGCCTCTTATGTTTTGGAACTGTAATATCAGAGGGTGTTCCGTCAGCTTCATCAGCTGAGCTTTCATCCCCAGAGTTTTTTGCACTAGTTGTACGGAATTGGGAAATTGTACAGTCTTTGCCTCCTGTTTCTGTGTTGTGTTGTTTGTTCACAGGAGATAAGGGGGATGCATTCGGAGTTACTGAGGTCAGTCCTGTCTCTTGATTGGCAATTTCTTTTGCACTTGTTTTGACAGGCACTTTAATACCTTTTGCAGGACTAGGGTCAGTGAATAAATGAGAACTTGATTTTGCTGACACTTCTATATCTTCCCCTCCTAACATTTTTTGTGCAGCTAATGCCATATGTTTTTCAGCTTGGTATTGATTTAGCGCATGAATAATTTCTCTCCAAGTGGTAGCAAGGTCTCTAGCAGACTTACTGCCATCAATAGTGGCATCCCATAAGGCATCTCCAATTTTTTGCCACTCTGTTCGGTTAAAGATTTCCATGGAATCCTGCATAAATCCCTTCTCTTTTGCCCATTTACATAGCTCTTGGAGTTTTTTTGTGCTTACACCAGGCTCTCACTTAGCGAGAAATTCTGCCAGCAGCGATAATGCCGCTTCTCTCTCCATTTCCCGAGATAGCGCTGCTACCGGCACTTCGGAGGACGGCCGTCAGATCCTCTCAACCTCTCCAGGCGCTTTGTGCCGAATCGCCTTCTCTCCTTATTCCAGAATCCACTGGATTATTTTACTGCATTTCTGCAATACTGAGCCTCTTGACAAGGTCCTCAGGCTGCGTGCTGGCTTTATTTGTAATCCCTGGGTCCCTGTTTTGGGCGACAAAATGTAGGAGACGGGTTTGGGAATCAAGAGACGACCCAGTGTGAGTTAGCAGCTTGTTCCAAATTTATTACAATCTTAGCTACATTTTTATAGTATTTTGAAAAGCTAACATGCCATCTGTATTCTACTATGATTGAATAATTGCTGTTTTTCACACATTAATTTCTACATTTCTATTGGTCCAGCTCATAACACCCGAGCTCTATAAGATACCTTTTAGTAAAGCTTATTAAGATACATTTAGCAGATTTCTCATGCTAAATTCTTATTCTTCATTGTCTTATTAACACTTAGTCTTCTTCATTTCTTTGATACAATATTTTTCCAAGGACTTATGCTAGCTCAAAGTCAGGGTTGTGCAGGCCTTCCAAGGAGCTATGGCCTCGAGAAGCAAGCCATTCTTCAACAGCACATATATATAGAAATAGATATACCTGAATATATTTACTAAATTGTATCTTTCTTACTAAATTGTATTCTTTTACTAAATTGTATTCTTTTTTTATTTTGTTTCCAATTTATTAAAGTATTTTATCAATTAATTAGATTGATTGTTTGGAAATTTGAAAGTCGTTTATAACACTACTTATTTCAAACATTATGTAGACTATGTAGGAATGAAAAAAACCACCAAACTGCAGCAGGATATCCACTGTGCTTTAGGTTCTTCTTATTGAGATTCTGCAGGGTGAGAATATTTGGCTCATTCTGAGAACTGACAACATTTTTTACCATTCAAAATTAGATCTGCCTCTGTGAGTACCACATTTCAAAAACCCAAGCCTGGGAACCTCTTTCTGTTTTTCTTCTGTCCCTGAGCAGGTAACGGGGATCCGGCCCCTGTTGGGCCCTGGCGGGGCCGGGCCGGGCTCTGCTGCAGCGCTGGCCCCTCCCGGGAATCCCTCTGGGTCCCGTTCCCGGGGGGCCGAGCCCTTCCCGGGGAACCCGCCCAGCCCCTTCCAGCGGCGCTGCCGGGCCGGGCCAGCCCCCGGCTCGGCTGAAATTCTGCTGCCACTGAGTTTCTGCAGAAGCTGCCGGGCAGGGGGAGCGGAAGCGGCCTCTGAGTGCTGGCCTGGCTGCTGAGATCCCAGTGCAGCCACGGGAAAATCATCCAGCAGGAACAGCTCCGGCAGCTGCCCCAGCACAGAGCGAGTAACCAGCCACAGGCCTGGGCAAGATATTAACCCTTTCAATACACAGATGAGACCTACAAACCTTGTTCATCTCTCCAGGGACAGAAAAGGACAGACTAACAACATGCAAAAAACCAACATAAAAAAAATCAAAGTCAGTAAAAAAAAAGTCAAACCTCTGATAGAAAAAAAAAGGAAAAAATGTAAATTAAAACGAAAATATTCTTTTAGTAAAGCCATAGAAATAAACAATGATGTATGAAAATATCTCCTTTAATTAATGAAAAAACTATAAAAAAATATTCAAACTGTAAATCTAAACAAAAACATCCATTAATGAAACCAACCAAATGTTAAAATAACTGTAATCCCATAAAAAGTTTGAACAGAAAAATAAATAAAAACAATAAAAAACCTTTGCCCCCAGGGAGAGAAGAAGAAAACTTCTGTTCCCAGAGATGATCACAAAAACAGATGAAGAAAACATTTGCCTTCAAACAACTCATCCTTAAAATAACATCCCATGAATTCATAACCCATAGACACACCTCTCAGAGGGCTGTAAAAATGAGAAAAACGTCACAATAGCAAAATTGTAAAATTGTATTTGTAAAAATAAAAAACCACAAAAAACCTGTTCCTTGTAAAAAAGTCTCCATGACATAACAAAATCTAATAAAAACTATTGCATAATTAATATTGTTTTAAAATCACAAGTTTTATCTCGACAATGTCAGATAAAACAAAAAAAAGTTATTCAGGGGGAGGAAAGGTGTTCTGAAAGTTTTATTCTGGTTTCTTATTCTTGTACTCCAGTTAATAAAGTTTCTTTATTCCTTCTAAGTTTTAAGTCTGTTTTGCCCTTCTCTTAATCCATATCTCACAGTGAGAAATGAGTAAGTGCCCTGGAGATTTCAGCCAGCGCTAAACCCACCACATTATTTAGTGCATTAGCCAAAAAAGTCAAATTAGCGAATCTCAGCCACTGCACCAGGCTGAAGCTGAGGATCCCCAGCCAAGCTCAGAGGGAGGAGAACACAGCATTTGTGGGATCCTTTCCAGTCTGACTTGCTTTAGCTGCACCCTGGGGGAGGAGAGAGCAGGAGAAGGGTTGGCTGAGTCCTCTCCCCTCTGCCTTGCCCTTCTCTGCTGGATCCTCAGTTCATCCCACACCCACCCCAAGACTCCATCCCCATCCTACTGGTGCTGACGGGATTAAAGGAGATAAAGAGGAGATTAAAAGGATAGAGGGGAGAGAAAAAGAGAAGTTTAAATGCAGCTTAAATATGAAAGAAATGCATATGTTCGTGGCTGCTGAGAGTTCAAAGGGAGCTGAAGGGTTTGGGAAGGGACAGGAGCCCGTGAAGGGCTCAGGAGCTGCTGCTGCTGCCGGGAGGGAGGAAATGCACCAATGGCTCCCAGCAGAGTCTGTGCTTTGAGGCTCTTTCCCAAACAGCTGCAGGAGGGAAAGCAGCTGAGTTTGGAGGAAGAGTTTTCTGCTGAGGTTTCCTGTTTGGAGCTGTCACAAGCTTGAGCTGCTCAAGGGAAAGGCGGCTCTGCTTCCAGCAGGGCCCAACTGCACGGGAGCACAACTTGGTTCCCTGGCCCTGAGCCAACGGGCAGCAGCAGCTTCTGTTCCCTCCTGGCTCTTGTGTCATTTCCAGCAGCACAAGACACACCAATAAAAGCTCCTCCAGAACATGCCATGATCAACACAACTTGATTTCATTGCATGAAGGAGCTCTGACAGTCCCACGGGCTCAGGTTTGTTTGTCAGTCAACAGAGCAGGGAAAAGCACAGACACATTCCCTGCACAGGGAATTCACAGGAGGAAAGTGCAGCGCTGGAGGATGTGCATGGATACAACGTTCCCACGGCAGCTTTGGGGATAAAATCGTCAGGAGAGAGAAAAGAAAAAGTCCTACCAAGGGTGGGCTGGGGAGGGCTGGTGCTTCCCGGGAGGCTCCCGAAGCTCAAGAGGACAAAGCCCAGACCTTGTCCAAGCTCCGAGCTGGGTCTGAGCCAGAAACCAGGGGGTGGCAGAGCCATTGCTGCTGAAGGGCTTCAGATTGCCAAAGCTAAAGTGTCCAGTATCAAAAAACAACTTGAGGTTACGGAAGTCCCAGTGCCCACGTTCCATCCCCTCATTTCAAGCTGAAAGTGGAGCTCCACTTGTGACTCTACTTTTTAAGAATCAATGTCAAACTTCAACAAAATTCCCTTAGAAAGACCCCATGAAGGATCTCACTGTGAGAGCTCACTCGAGGCAGCCCCAACTCCTGCCCTGGTTCAGTCCCTCTCAAGCCCACTGTGCTTTCCAGCTGCTTTGCTCCAGCTCCCCCCAGATCACCATGAATTCCACTGAACTGAACCAAATCCAAGTCCTCGTGGGTCGGGACAAGGGCAGGGAGAGGTCACTCAGGGATCACCATCAGGGGCACAACAGCCCGACATGGGGAAATGAACTGAACTTAGGACTGAGCAAATCAGACCAGGAGAATGAGGATTAAAATCAATCTTGAGAAACACCTCCTCCCGCTCCTGAACTTTTCTGTCCGGGCCGCTGCTCGCGGGGCACAGAGAGGGACCCGGCCGTGTCCCTCCAAACCTCCCTGGGAATCACCCCAGAGTCCTCAGCTTTCCTTCTGCCCATCCCGGGGGCCCCTTGTCCCTCCCAGTGGCTCCCGTGGCTCTCCCAGTCCATCCCAGCCTCTCCCACTGACCCTCCATGTCCATCTCGCCCCTCCGTGGATCTGCCGCTCCTCAGCCAATCAGAGCGCGTCTCTCTGATGACTCATCAGTTGCCGGGCAGATCCACAGAGCCGAGAGCCCCGCGCTGGACTCGGCCTCCCAGTGCCGCGCACTTCATTCCCAGTCCCTCCCAGTGCCACCACAGTCCCGCCCAGTGCCACCACAGTCCCGCCCAGAGGCCCCAGAGTCACTCCCACTCCTTTTTAGCCCGTTCCCAGTCTCTTCCGAGTTCATTCCCACTTCACTCCCCAACCTCCACACTCTCTTCCAGTGTCCCAGTATCCACTCTCATCTCTTTCAGTGCCACCCCAGTCCCTCCCAGTCCATTCCCGGTCCCCCCCAACACCACATCACTCGTCTCCCATCTCTCCCAGTTCTCCCTCAGCTCATCCCACTCATATCCACTCTCTCCCAGTGCCCCCATCGTGGCCATCTCGCTGGTGCCCTCCAGCTCCCAGCCCGGCCCCGGCCGCCTGCTCTGCTCCCTGATGGATTTCTCCCCTGCCCACATCCAGCTGAGCTGCTCCCAGGGCCAGCAGCAGCTCTCGGGCCACGTGCTGGCCACTGCCGTGCTCCCCAGCGGGGACTGGAGCCAGCAGCTCCTGCTGGGAGGAACTGGGAGCTAGACTGGTTTAAACTGGAAGAGGGGTTTGCAGGTCAAGAATAGCTGAGAAGGGTTTTGAAGGATGTTGGGGAGGGTGGGATGGGGTTCTGGGGGTCCCCGTGGACACTGGGAGGGAGTTTGGGGGTGCTGAGTGTCACTGGGAGGGATTTGAGTGAGTCTGGAAGGGATGGAAGGAGATTGGGGATTGGAAAGCAGGGATTGGGATGAGGTTGGTTGTGCTGGGAAGAGACTGGGAGGGGACTTGATGAGTCCTGGTGGGACTGAGAAGGGACTGGGAGAGGGTTTCGGGGTCCAGGGGCAGTGGGGGGAAATTGGGAGGGGGCTGTGGGATCCTGAGAGGAACAGGAGGGGCTCTGGTGGGTCCTGGGGAGGCTGGGAAGAGACTGGCAGTGATTTACCAAAATAGCAATATTGAGCCAGTATCAATATCAATCTGTTAATGGAGAAAAAACCTCTCCAACAGTTTAAAGTTACAAAGTGGATGTTTAATCACAGCACTGGGCGAGTGTGGGAGTCACCCCTTAATACTCACTGCAAGTTGACAAAAGATTCCAGTGTGTTTTTATTCACAAAAGTCTTGAATATCCAAAATATGAATACATATTTATAATGCTAACACTTCCCATTCCCCACTTCAGATAAAAATGAATGGTAATGTTTTTAAAATGTCATTATGCCTATGTGGTGGGCTCCCTAATTTGAGGACGGAGTCATTTTGGCGAGGAGAGGTCATCAAGAGATGAAGGAAAACTGCTCTTCCTCACTCTCACCTTTCTACCTTTACAATGGTTGACATTACAAATGACATTTGGTACAACTCAAATTTTCTCCCTTGTGACTTTTAAATGGGTTTCCAGATGTAAGGTCTGTGATCTTCCTGAACCCGTTGATCAGTTTCTCTTTTCTCATTATAAGCACAGCTGAACACACATACAATGAAAAGTAATTTTTTACCTAAGTCCAAGATTCATTATCTCAAATCCTGCTTCTCACTTAATCATTAACTCTAACTAGTTCCAGCAAGGCCTATCTCTAGCTAAGATCTCCAATTTTTCTAAAATTCTTCATTTTTTAAAATTAGTGACTCCAAAAGAGGTTTCAGACAGTCCTGGGCAGGCTGAGGGAGACTTGAAGGGTCTTTGAAGAGGCTTGGGGTGTCTGTGAGAGGTTTTGGGGGTTCTAAATCTGGCAGATGCCCCAGGGATGCCGTGAAACACTGCCCACAGCAAGATGCTGATGGGCATCAGGGGCTCCTTGTTGGGCTTTGTCTTCCTGGTGCTGGGGCTCAGCTTCTATCTGAGGAAGAAGGTGAGGGGGGTACTGGGGATTGTGTCCTCCCTCCCCCAGAGCGTGTGTGCTCCCCTCCAGGGCTCCCAAGCTCCATGTCACCCCATTTTCTCTGCCCGCAGAGCTCCTGAGGTGACGGAAAAAGGTTCTCTAGGATTTAAAGTCAACAAATCCACTCTCCTCAAGGCATTCCCATTGTTTATCTGTATCCTGTTGGATTTTCATTCCCTTGATTTCATCCAGGTGCCCACAGGGAGCCAGGAAGATGTGGAGCCTCCCAGCCAGGTGTCTTCCCAACACGGATCACCAGGACCACGGATCACCAGGGCTCTGCCCAACGGGGGTCACTGGGGATCATCCAACGCCGATCCTCCCATGGGGGATGGAGCTGGAGCAGCGCACGAAGCTCTTCCCGCACTCGGGGCACTCGCAGGGCTTCCCTTACTGGTGCCTCCGTTGGTGTCGGGTCAAGGCTGAGCTGTCTGAGAAGCTCTTCCCACACTGGGGACACTCGTAGGGCCTCTCCCCACTGTGGATGCGCCGGTGGATGGTGAGGTGGGAGTTGTACTTGAAGCCCTTCCCGCAGTCGGGGCAGCGGAAGGGCCTCTCCTCTGTGTGAATCCGCTCATGTACGAGGACACTGGAGCTGCGCTGAAACCTCTTCCCACACTCGGGACACTCGTAGGGCCTCTCCCCAGTGTGGATGAGCTGGTGTTTTCTCAGGTCAGAGCTCCACCCAAAGCTCTTCCCACATTCCAAGCAGGTGTAGGGCCGTTCCCCTGTGTGGATCACCTGGTGTGTCATCAGGTCAGAGATGTCTCTGAAGCCCTTCCCACATTTCCCACACTCATAGGGCTTTTCCCCAGTGTGGATCCTCTGGTGATTCCTCAGGCTGGAGCTCCGGCTGAAGCTCTTCCCGCATTCCCCACACTCGTAGGGCTTTTCTCCAGTGTGGATCACCTGGTGCCGGAGCAGCTCAGAGCTCCACCTGAAGCCCTTCCCACATTCCAAGCACTTGTGGGGCTTCTCCCCCAGCTCTGAGCTCTGGCTGGATCTCTGGCCGTGTTCCTGGCACTGGGGGGATCTTTCCTCCTCGCAGCTCCCTGGACTGGGTTTCCAGCCTTTCATTGTGCGGGATCTCCAGGGCTTTTCCTTCTCCTCTTCCATCTGGACGCAGTTTGGGAATGAAAATTCCTGGTTTGGGGGAAAAAACAAGAGGAGAGATCCTTGGGCTGGGGTTCCTCCTTGCCCAAGTTCATCTCAGGAAGTCATTGGGCATCTTGTGTCTGTAAGAATCTCTAAAACACCAAGATTCAGCCCAAACATCCTCCAAACATCAAAACACTGATCAAAAACTACCCAAACACCAAATCCAGGCAAAACCCCCTCCAAAATAGAAAGATTCAGCCCCTGCAAAAAAACAAAGCACCAACATTTAGCCCAATAAAGCTCAGAAACACCAAGATTCAGCCCAGTGAATATTGTGGATCACCCTCCCCAGTCACCTGCTGACTGTGGGCAGGGCAAAACTCCTGGGACTGCACATACAGGGAGGGTGGAACCTTGTGCTTGTGCTCCTCCTCCTCCTCCATGTCCCTACTCTTCCTCACACTCCTCTTCCCCCTTCTCCTGCACAATCCCACCTTCTCCTCCCACATACATCCTTTGAACATTTTGTTCCTCAACCCTGCTTCTCCTTCCCTTCTCCTCCAGCCCCCAGGCCCAGCACCCACTGCCGGCTCCCTCTTCCCCCCCAGTCCCACAGCATCCCACCGCAGGGGCACGGATGGAGCTGGGCCAGCTCGGCCTGGGGCAGCGCTGGGCTCTCGGCCACTTCCGCCCGCACTCGCTCCCCACTGCAGCCGCTCCCGCCACCACAGCGCGGGGGGGCCCGGCCTTGGCGCTCCCCCCTCCCACCTCCCCAAATTCCCCTCAAGGGGGGCGCCAAGGCCCAGGGGGCACAGGTGGGATCCAGGTAGGACCACTGAGGGGACAAAATGGAATGTTAGAAGGGCATCCTGGACAAAGGGATGATGACCCCAAAATATCCAGGAAGGGTCCCTTGGGAGCATGTGGAGGTCGTTTGCACATTCTCCCGGAGGGAATTAAGGACATGGACACCCAGGGGGGCAATAAGGGAAGTCCAGAAAGGATTTAGACAACAGGGGATGGATGGAGTTGGTGTGCTGGGAAGGGATTGGCTGAAGGAGAGTGTGCAGGAAGGTGCTTAAGGCAAAAAGCAGCAGGAGGAATCTATGGGGTAAGAAAAAGGAAGATGGAAAAGAAGAGGAAATAAAAAATACTGAGGATTGGGATATGTTTCAGATAAGATGTCTTATCCTCAGAATTTGCCAGCTGACTCAGATCCTTTGTATCCCAGTTTTCCAGGACAGGAAAACAAGGAGGTCAGGATTTCAGGGGGTTTCTCTGAGCTGGGAGTGGCAGGAGCGGGCGCAGAGCTGCGGCACCGGGAGCACGGGCTGGGGGCCTGTGGGGAGCTGTGGGGCCGGGCCGGGGCTGTGGGGCAGCCGGGGCTCAGCGCCGGGCGCTGCCTGACCCCAGCACCCCCCGGGCAGGGCCGGCAGTGGCCCCCGGCCCCCAGGAGGCTGCGGGACGCCCCGGCCGCTGCCCGGCCCCGTGGAGCTGCCGGCCCTGCCCGCCGGGGGGGCCGCCTTTGGACACTGCGGCAGGACAGGGACCGGCTCTGGGATACGGGCTGGGGAGGGGAGCCTCAGCACAGCCAGCACCAGGAAGGAACAGCTCAGAAATGGAGATTAGACCTGCAAGGATCCAGATGATCTTTTAAGCATTTTGTGCTGGGTCCCTGCAGAAAGGAAGGATTTTGCAGAAAGCTCAGCAGCTGCCACACGATGAGCACCCACAGGCACTGAGGGGGGCTGCAGCAGGGCCACAAGAAGCCCCTGCAGCACTTGCTCCTTGCAAAGGCTCAGCAGCTGAATGCAGCAAGGGATGAGCAAAAGGCCAAGCTGAAGGCAAAGGCCATGGCACACTTCCTACAGCCCCTGAGGGATCAAGCCCAGGGCCCAAGGGGGCCCCAGCACCCAGGGGACACCCTCAGCCACAAGCACCTGGCACAGGCATTGCCCTCCTGGCCAGGGGACAGCCCACCCAAACAGCCCCTGGCAAGGAATCAGCCTTCCAGCTGCAGGGCACAAGGACACTGCAAGCACAGACAGGAGCACTCTCAGCACCAGCAAGTCCAGCCCTTGATGGACACGGATTCTTAGCGGTCTCACAGCTCCCATTCCACCAGGGACCCACCACACTGCAGCCCTTGGGAACATCCAGGGTGGCTCTGGATCCAGAGGAGACCTTTCCTGATGGACACAGGGGCCTCTCCATCCACTCAGAACCTTACACATAAAGGTGCTAGGGAATATTTTAATAATTAAGGCACTAAGTGGGAAGGATGAGTGGGTGTGTTTTATTCAGCCACTATTAGCAGATGTGTGGGATGGGTTTAAAATGCAGGAGCTTTTATTTGCTCACAATTGTGATTATAATTTACTGGGAAGGGATTTGATGGTTAAATTGAGAATGCAAATTAATATTGCAAAAGGTGATACAGAGGCTGGTTCTGTTGTACCTCTGTGTCAAATGTCTGGCAGAGCCTAGGCTGAAGTGAACCCACAAGTGTGGGCAGCCCCAGGGAAATTGGCAAAATTAGATATGGAGCCTCTCCAAATTTCCCTGAAGCAACCAGGACAAGAGGTGTCGAAAAGCAATCCCCTGTTCCAAGGGAGGGAAGGAAGGGCTCACAGCCTGTCTGGGAGTCCTGCTCAAGGCACGGCTTGGGGAGCCAGGGATGGCTCCCTAGAATGCTCCTATCCTGCCAAACAAGAAATCCAATGGAATCCACAGAATGTTGCAGGACCCAAGAAGAAGAAATGAGATGATGAAACCGAGGCACCCCACACTCTCTGATCCTTACACCATCCTCAACCAGGGGCCCTCCTCACACTGCTGCCATTCACAACTTGATGCAAAAGATGCTTTCTGGGGATCTGCCCACTTCCACAGGATGCAAACAGAATTCTGCCTTGGGCTGGCAACAAGAGGTAGAAGGGAAAATGCTCAAGACATGGACGGTCCTTCTGCAGGGATGCACGGAAGCACCGGCCTGATTGGGGCAAGCCTTGCAGGAAACATCAAAGGAATTGACCTCACCCCCAGGGACTGGCTTAATGCAGGATGTGGATGACTTGATCCAGTCAGGAGGACAAGGAGAAGAGGTAGAGGAAGTCTCTGTGAAATGGCTTCATTTGAAGGCAAAAAAGCAGCTTTGAGTATCTGACGGAAAAGTTCAAATAGTGGAGAAAATGTTTAAATATTTGAGACCTATTTTGACTGAAGGCTTGTGGTATATTGACCCTGAGAGGGTCCAGGGAATCTCAGAAATAACACTTCCCAGGACTAAAATGGAGATGGAATTATTCTTATCATTAACAGGGAATTGCAGGAGCTGGATTGAGGATTCTCTCTTCTAGCCACAACACTGTGTGACTTTTTTACTCCCAGATATTCTCAATGTTACGGGGTGGACATAAGAAAGAGAAAAAAACTTAACAAAATGAAAAAAATAAAATAATTGATGCCCCAGCCATGGCTCTTCCAGACTCAGAAATCTGAATTGGAAGGGAATATTAAACAGGCCACCCCTGAGCCTGCACTGAAGGCAACGCAGCAGCAGCCAGGGCTCCCCAGCGGGGGAAGCCCCTGGGCCTGCCCACAGATCCTCTGCTCAAATCCTCGGCCTGGCCACCCTCCTTTGCCATCTCCAGCCACTGCCAGACAATCCTTGCTCTCACTCTTGCAGCTTCAGCCCTTTCTGTGCCTGCCCTCGCCACAGCTGCTGGGGAAGGCACCGGGACAATTCCACTCTGCCTCTCAATTACACTCACACTCTGCCCTGCCTGGGATTAGCTGCTGCCAAAATAGACCAACTTTAAAATAGCTTCAAATCTTATTTCTCTGGTCACACTAGGTTTGCCTTTGGTCTTGGGGAAAGGAATTTTAAAGGGGTTTTTTTAAGGGATGTTCCACCACTCAGTAGAGATGAAATTAACATCTCAACAGACTGGGAATAGCCCAAAAGATTCCCACCAAGATAACGACCATCAACAAAACATCAACACCCAGCAGCAAACATCAACCAACATCTCCCCCAGACACTGCCCCAGGCACAGCTGGAGACACCTGGTCTGGAAAAGGCTGAGCAGGAAATCCAGGAGTGCCCACCTAATTCACATCACAGGCACAGAAATCCGGGTGCCACAGGAAACCAAATCCTAACAACTCCACACCTTCAAACCAATGAACATTAAACCAAGGGATTTCTATGGGGTCAGACTGTATATAGTTTAGGAAACATCTATTAAATTCACATGTCTTGGAATGATTTTCTCTGCACACCCAGCCAAGGTGAGGAATTAATGATTTCTGTTGCACATTCTGGCCAGACTCAAGTCATGCCTTGATTTTATATTGTTGGAGAGATTTTATTCATCTCGCAGTTTTGGTGACAAGACTACACCATTATTATGCTTTTCCTTAATAATCCTACTTCTATATTGTTACTCAGACTGGTAGTGCTGGCCCAGGGTTGGGAGAATCAGTTTTTAGACTTAGGGCAAGAAGTAGAAAAAATCTTGATTGCTTTGGATTTTTTTGGGAATGTGTATGCATGGCTGTTATGATGGCAAAATTTTGGTGTGCATTTTTGAATGTTCACCTTTATGCCTCAGTTTTAAAAACTAAGAGTTTTAAAGGTGACCTCCTTAACTTGTAAAGAGATAGTATAGTATTATTTTCTTCAAAAATGTCACTTTTGGAGTGGCCACATGTGAGTCATCCCATGGCTGCCCTGGAAGAGAAGCTTTGTTCCAGGCAGTCAGGAGAGGAGCTTTAGAAATGCAAATTAACACTGATGGGACCAAGCCTGCACAATGGCCCAGGGGCTCCCTGCCTGCAGGAGGAATTGGGCTGATTCCCTCTGCCCCTCAGCCCAAGCTCTGCCTGCTTGCACAGATGGAATTTGCACAGCTAAAGGCACAGCCCATTGTGAGGATATCTGACTCTGCTAGAGGAATTGGTTAAGATGCAAAGGAAAACAGAAGATGGGGAATGTTGTGAAAACTTCACTAAAACAAGTGGGGAGAATCATCCCTGTCCCCACTCCAACATGTGCTGTCTCTGTCTATGTTATATAGGGTGTATCAGACCACTGGGGTTTATTTGCTACCACAAGGTCAGAGAAATCAGTTGGGAATCCAAGTATGTGATGACTTAATGAGAGAAAAGCTGACAATTAATGCAGCCCTGGCTGGAGGGAGCACCCAGAAATGGGGAAAAGATGAACGGCCATCAGAACAAATCATGCAACACCATGGACCAGACCCTGGAACCCAAACAAATTGATATCAGATACCAGAGAAACCATTTATCATTTCAATGGGATAATTAGATTACAGGATGCCATTGAAATAATAATCAACCACACAGCTCCAGCTCCTGACCTTCCTCCCAACCAATCCACTCAGATGAGGAACACAACATTTCACCATGGGATGGGATCACATTATCTATTAGCAGAAGGAGGCAGAATTTGTGGAAAAGTAAATTATTCAAACTGCTGTTGACAAATAGATGAGAACAGATACCAAAGGAAACAAGAAAGCAGCTCATGAACCAGTCCAAATGAGGAAAGGATGGGAATGGGAAACGTTTTTGTGCTTCCCCAGCAGACCATGGGTTACAGAAATGCCAGACAGAGCTGTCCCCCTTCAAACCTACACACCAAAAATCCCATAACTCAGGAATTCCTCCCAGAAAAAAATCTGCTAGGATCTCCCCAAATTGAGTGAAAGGGGGGATGGGACCCACAGACTGAGCAGCGGATCTTGGAACCCCCAAATCCGAGCACAAGGGAGGGGGTTAGAGATTGGAGGGACGATTGGGAAGGGATGTGGAAGAAGAGTAGGAAAAAGAGAGGGCTGAAACCCCCAAAGCGTGGGGGAAGGTGCTGGGAAACCCAAATTGCATTGAGAGGGGTCAATGGACTGGGGGAAGGATGAGAAAGGGGGAGAGAGGAGAGGGAAAGGTGGGCTTGGGATGAAAGAAATGTGGTTCCCTGTCCTGCAGCAATCGATCCCTGGAGCGATTCCCTGCGGCTTGTGGGGAGGAAGATCCACATTGGGGGGGTCCCCAAGCCCCCTGCCCATCCCAGCATGTCCATCTCGCTGGAGCCCTCCAGCTCCCAGCCCGGCCCCGGCCGCCTGCTCTGCTCCCTGATGGATTTCTCCCCTGCCCACATCCAGCTGAGCTGCTCCCAGGGCCAGCAGCAGCTCTCAGGCCACGTGCTGGCCACTGCCGTGCTCCCCAGCGGGGACTGGAGCCAGCAGCTCCTGGTGCTGCTGGAAACCGCCCCCGGCAATGCGGGCTCAGCTCCAGCTGCCAGGTGGAGCACGTCAGCCTGGAGCACCCCCTGAGCCGGCACTGGGGCACGGCCCGGCCCCCACAGCGCCGCCAGGGGCTGCCAGGACACGGAGGCCATTTGGGGCTCCTGGGCTTAACTGGCAGCCCCTCCTTGAGAACCCCTCTCCCCCTGTCCCAGCTCCCCTCATCCCCCTCTCCCAGCCCTTTCCCACCGCCTCCCGGCCCCGCTCCGCTCACCCCAGAGCTCCTCGCCAGCAGCCGAGAGATGGAGCAGGAGGGGAAGGAGGAGGAGGAGGAGCGGGAGGAAGAGGAGGGGTAGAGGAGGAGCAGGAACTGCAAGAGGAGCAGCAGAGGAGGCCCCACGTGCGTCCATCGCTCTCTGGATCTGCAGCCCCTTCGCGCCGGGAGCATCGGGCCCCGCATCCCGCAGCTCACCGGGGACGGGAACCTCGCCCCGAAGGTCTTGGGCCGTCCTGGCAGGATTTGTTTGAAGGGGAAGGGATATTTGGAGCTCACTCGAAGTATCCTTGGGGACCCCTGTTCCTTTTTCTGGGGCCGGGCCGGGCAGAGCGATGTTTGGATCTTGCAGGACTCCAAAGCTGACCTGAGATGCCCGGTACCGGCAGGGGGAGGGGAGCAGCGAAAAGGGGGGAGCCCCGGGAGTCCCGGAGCCTGAAAGGGGGACCTGGAGAGGGGGGATCCCGAGAGCCGGGAGTGAGGGGAGCCTGGAGAAGGGGCAGCCCGGAGAAGGGATGAGCCTGGAGAGGGGGAAGCCCTGGGACACCAAAGTGGGGACCCCAGGGAAGGGGAACCTCAGGGAGGGATTTTTTCCTCTCAGTCCTGATGCTTTGGAGATTTTCATGGACACAAGACACCTGATGACTTCTAGAGATGGACTTGGGCAGGAGGAACCCTGAATCCTAGGTGGTCACCCCTTGTTTTTTTCCCCCAAACCAGACTTCTCATTCCCAAGCATTAGACAAATGGAGGAGAAGGAGGCAGAGAGGAAGATGCTCTGGGACCCCCAGGCAACAACAGTCAGTACAATAGTGGAGGCAAAAGCATTATCACCAAATACATCTGCCCAGAGGGCAGAACTGGTTGCCTTAACCAGAACACTAGAATTAAGTGAAGGGAAAAGGGTAAACATATGGACTGGCTCAAAGTATGCTTTTGGGGTGGTGCATGTACACAGAGCACTGTGGAAAGAAAGAGGACTGCTGTCTCCTCAAGGCACACACATTAAACATCAAGATGCAGTCCTGCAATTAATAAAAGCAGTACAAAAGCCTGAGCAAGTAGCAATCATGCACTGCAAAGCTCACCAATCAGGAAGCTCCAAAATTCATGAGGGAAATTGGAAAGCAGACTGGACAGCCCAACAAGCTGCTCGAGAAGCGCAAACTGCAATGGCATTGATACCTTTAAAAACTAATGTATCTCAATTCAATTTACCTCCAGAACCAAAATATTCAATAGAACATGAGAAATTGGGACGCTCACTGAATGCACAGAAGAATTCAGAAGGGTGGCATGTGACTACACAGGGACAAGTAGTGGTACCCTCCTTGATAATGAGGGAAACTCTACAAATTAAACATAATGAATGTCATTGGAGTGCAGAGGCACTGATTAAATTGATAAAACAAAATTTAATTTCAGTATGGATGTTAAAAATCCAAAATCATTAATGTCAAAATGTGAAATTTGCTTAAAGAACAATCCAGTGGCTAGATGACAGCCACAATTAGGGAAAACCAGGAGATTATTGGCAAGTAGATTTTGTAGAATTACCAAGAACTCGAGGATACAAATATCTATTGGTAGGGCTTGACACATTTTCACAATGGCCAGAAGCTCTTCCCTGTCACACAAATCAAGCAAAGGAGACAGTCAAGTGGTTACTGCAAGAAATCATTCCAAGATTTGGGGTGCCTCTAGGAATATCATCAGATAGGGGCCCACATTTCACAGCCACAGTAGTGAGGGAGGTGAGTAGGTTACTGGGAATAGCTTGGCATCTCCATACACCATGGAGACCCCAATCCAGTGGACAGGTGGAGAGGATGAATCAGACATTGAAGAGGCAAATCAGCAAAATATGCCAAGAGGCTAAATTGCAGCAGCCACAAGCTTTACCAATAGCACTGCTGAGGATTTGGATAAAGCCTAGAAGTGGGATGTCAGTCAGTCCTCATGAGATATTGGATGGGAAACCATATGAATCCCCTGAACCTAATCCAAATGTACATGTTACAGGGAAGCAAGAGGTGTAGAATTATGTTCTGCCTCTTGGAAAAGCTCGAGCTCGACTTCGGAGCACCCTTGTGTGGAACAGGCCGCTGACTCTTGAGAATCCAGTTCATGACATCCCCCCGGGAGATGAAGTGTACGTTAAAAGCTGGAACGAAGAACCATTAAAAGAAAGGTGGAATGGACCCTATCAGGTACTGTTAACTACCTTGACAGCAGTCAAAGGAGCTGGACTGGATCCCTGCATACATTACACCAGAGTGAAGAAGGTTTCCCCTGCACTGTGGACTGCACAAACTGTAGGGCCAACAAAGCTGCAGATAGAGCGGGTTTGATTGTTTCAAATGTCTAGGTTGCTAGTGACTGTAATGATGATTATTTTATGGCCTTTAGGGCCATCAGTTGGAATCACTGTTACCTTGGGATGTGAAATGCAAAAGGATCAGCTGACAACTCTTCATTTTAGAATGAAGAGGGATGTGGGGGTGCAGCCAGAAACACAAGTGATAAAAGTCTCTAATACTATTCAGACAGAAAATGGGATGATTGCATTAATGAAAGATTTTGCCAACGTGCAAAACACCAGCAAAATAACTGCCTGTCTGCCAATACCAAAGGCAGCAGGAGACCCAATAAATTAAAGAATTATAACATCAAAATTTCCTGAAATACAAAAGAATAAAAATGAAAATGTGAGCTGTGTATTGCAAATAGATTACGAGTACCCAAATAAGACAGTGTTTGAAAATGCTGTGAAGCCAAAGTATTCATCTGTATGGGATTGTCATGAAAATGGAGGAAAGTATGAACCAAAACTAGGCTGGGATGGGGGATTAGGGAATTATGGATGGTGTTATGAAAAGATAGCAAAGGTTATTAAAGAAAAGATTCCAGTATCAAAGTGGAAGTGTGAAGGACAGGAAGGAAAAGATCGGGCTGAAGCTTGGGACAGTGCATGGTCAATGAGTGTGCTTCAGAAATTCCAATCTATGGCAGATAGCCCTTGGTGCATTAAGTGGGAAGGCTCTGAAAATGAAACAGATCCAGGGGTATGGAACACTGCAACCAGTAGTAGAATGGAGGCAGACAAAGTGAATTGGTGGGTATGGAACAAAACTTAGGACTGTACTTCTGATGATGAAGAAATAAAACAAATGCTACCACTAGTGGTAGCTCTGCAAATTGGATGTGCCTGCAGAAGAATCAAACATAAACAAGGTGAAATAAATGACAAGACAGGACAAGTGATCCAAAAGGTAATATGTAGCACAAGTACAATTCAGAGTCCAGGCCAATTTGGATGGGCAGCAAGCGATGGCACCTGGACAACACATCTGCCTGTAGGTGAAAAAGTAAAAGAGATTACTTTAGACCTTATGCCCAATTTGGAAAAGGTCCCCATTCAAGGGAGAGCTGAACTTCTGCAAATAAGGACGAGACGAGAAGTTCAGGAAAACAAAATTGAAGATAAAGAAAGATGTCTGGAACCCTCCAGCAGTGTAAAATTTGAGTGGGCTCTGGAATCCTTGTTTGGTCCAATAGCAAATTATAATAATAGAAAGATGTTGTACAAACTTACAGGTCAGGTAGAAAGATTGGCAAGAGTTACCAAAGAGGGATTTAGAGAGCTAAATGTACAATTACAAGCCACAACTAAAATGACCCTGCAAAACAGATTGGCTTTAGATATGTTATTGTTGAAAGAACACGGAGTATGTGGGTACCTAAAAGGACAAATTGATCACTGCTGCATCCACATCCCAAATGGAACTGCAGATGTAGAACATGACATTAATCCATTAAAACAAATAGAACATGAACCACAGAAAGAGAGGGAAGATCTGACCACAAGTTGGGTAGATAAAATTTTTGAAGGCTTAGGAACAAAACTATTCCTGAGAGTCTGATAATCGTACTAATTGTGTTCTTACCAATCTGGTTAATCTGTGCAGTTCTGAAAGGAGAGATAAAGAAAAGAGTATCCTGGAACCAGAAGATAATAAAGGCGCTGACACGGGACAGAGATCCACATCCACATTTGTCATCTCCAAGTCCTCCAGAGTGTAACAACGCTTACGACAACTGTGGATTCCAAGATGAACATCAAGTATAAACACAGAAAAAGGAGTGTATATAGTGAAAGCATTACACTTATAGTAAAGTGAAATACTTTCAAAGGGGGGAAATATGTTACTATGGGGTTAAATGTTTTTGAAAATGTTTCTTAAAATCATGTAGAGGTAGGCCACAAGAATGCTTGGTATTAGGGATGGTCTAGCAAGCTGAAATGTTTACGGTAATGGGAACTGGTACTTGGGGTCACCAAGATACCCACCCAGAGATAAGATTCAGACATGTTTGTGCAAGGATGAGTTAAGTCTCATGAAGGAATATAGATAAAATTAATGAAGATTTATTCATGAAGTAATATTGATAAGGTTGTTATAGTGATTACTGCTACAGCTGAAATTGTATGTGCACTTTGCACAAAGACGATGGAGCTAGATTTGGGTTGCTGATACCCCTAGTTCACCCACGCTTCAATAAAACACCTGCATACAGTCAATCTACAATTATGTGTGTTCCTGAATGCTAAGAAAGACAGATCAAAAACTTCCAAAACACCAAAAATCTGATATCCCCCCCAAAACAGAAAGATTCTGCCCCCACAAAAAAAACCACAAAAACCACCGACATTCAGCCCAATAAAGCTCAGAAACTCCAAGATTCAGCCCCGTGAAAATCGTGGATCTCCCTGCCCGGGCACTCACTGCATGGGGGGGTGAGGGGGGCAATGAGGCCGGGCCGGAGCAGGGGGTGCCTGAGAGAGGCCCCGAGCCCGGGGGAAGCCCCTGCAGAGCCATGGAAGTGGCTCCTGGCCGGACTCGGGGATCCCCCTGGCGATCCCCGCTGGAGCAGCCTGGTCCTGAGGGACTCTGGCCCCTGGCAGGGACCCCAGGCTGCAGCAGGACAAGGATTCCTGTCCCTCAGGGGGAGGCACTGACATGACCTGACTGTGACCCCCATCCCTGTGCCTCTGGGCGGGGAGGGGGACGGAGAGGGGCACAAAGTTAAGCCCGGGAAGGAGGGACAGCTGGGGGGAAGATGGATTTCCGGAGGAATTACTTCTCATTTTCTTGCTCTGACATGTTGGATAATAAATTCAATTAATTTCCCCAAATCAGGTGTGCTGTGCCTGTGACCAAGGATTGAACTGTCCCCACCCTCATCCAGACCCCCGAGCCTTTCCTTGTGTGTTCTGTTCCCCGCTCGGGGCAGGAAGCAGAGTCACAGAGTTTTGGCCTCGCTCCGACATAGCCCTGCTCCATCCCGGACTCACCCCCAGCTCGCAGCGCCCTCAGCTCCCGGGCACCCCGAGCTCCCGGCGCTTCAGCGCAGCGGCGCTTCCTTGGCCTCCTGCCCGGGCCGGGCCCAGCGCCGGGGCCGCTCCTCAGCCCAGGCTAACGAGAAATGGCGGAGCTCAGCCCAAGGCAGGCGAGGCCGTGCCGTGTGCAGAGCCCGCCGCTGGCTGCGATTGGCTGCTTCTGCCGTCACTCGTGGCTCTGGCGCGCGCTGATTGGGCAGAGCGGGGACAAGCCCGGCCCCGCTGGCGCCCCCAGGGCGGCCGTGGGGCAGGAGAGCCGCCATTGCCGGAGCGTCTGTGCGGGCCCGGCAGCGGCGGCAGCAGCGGCCGGAGCCCGGTGAGGCGGCGGCGGAGCTCGGAGGCGGCCCCAGCCATCGCAGGTGGGAGCCGCGCTCGGTTCTGCGGGGGCTCGGGGCTCGCTGCGGGCCCGGGAGGTTGTGTAATAAATGGAATTGATTCATGCTGACTAAATTGTAACTATTCGGAATGTTATTATTAGAAGCAACCAATGGAATCAGTGTTATAAGGCAGATGTACCCCTTTGCAGATATTACATGTTAAAATTGAGGTACAGGATGTAGTTTAGAAGATAAGTGATGTCTCATGACCAAAACGGCCTTGAGATGGACAAAATTAAAACGACTTTAAGCATTGGGCCTAAAAACCAGTAAATATCAGACTAATTAGTAGAGTAACATAACACAACGCTTAGTACGCACACGCAAACCTGTAAGGTTATCCAAAGGACAATGAGGAAGAGGAGAAGCCTTCACCAAAAGACCCCCAAAAGAAAACTGAAGACCCCCTAACAACAAGTGAAGCATGTGCCGTGATGAAAAGTGACCTAAAGTCAGCAGAATCAGAAATAGGAGAAAACATACGGGAAACATAAATGAATATGTATAAGCATACAGTATATAAGGTTAGCTTGAAGTGCTTTGTTCTGTACGTGAGGCAGGGTGGGGAACCCCCTCCGTACCCCGGGTCGGTTTTGCTTATGCCTTAACCATTTGTAACCACTGGCCAATTATATTCACACATATATATATATATATATAAATATATATCTGAATATATCTACTAAATTTTATCTTTCTTACTAAATTGTATTCTTTTACTAAATTGTATTCTTTTATTATTTTGTATCCAATTTAATAAAGTATATTATCAATTAATTAGATTGATTATTTGGAAATTTGAAAGTCATTTATAACAATTCGATGCCAAAACCCAGGAACTCCAATCTAGGGGAATACATGGAATACATGGGAATACATGGGAATCCCGGAGAGGAAAAACAAGCAGAAAATGATTAATTATTATTTGTTTAAATAGACAAAGAAAATGATCCGAAAATATCATTTGAATTGGCCAAAGTTTGGATCGTTTAAAGATTAGATTTGTTAAGCTTTAAATCAGTATGTAAATTCAAAAGAACCTTTTTATCAAGAAGAGAGCGACTCTGCTACCCTGTAGCTTCCCCGGGGTGTGGGGAAAGATAAATTCATTACTAAAACACAAGAAAGCGAGAGTTATCTGTTGTATCCTTTACAAACTAAAACGTAGGAAAAAAAAAAAAGAGGTAAAACTGTTCCTTCATCTAAAGATATTTTGCTGGAAATAGAAACAGCAGCATTACCTAAATCCCATTTAACTGAAAAGTGTGCAGTGCTGGCTGTGCCAAGTGAACTCTAACATATAACACGACTGACCATTTGTTACAACCTGGCATTAATTTGGTTTGGTTTATTATATTTAGACATTCAAAAGACAAATTCTGCCTTGCTTAGAGTCTGTGAAGCACAAACACATTTTATGAATATATAGTATCTAAATGGTGTGTTACAGTTGTGTTATGTGCATTATAAGTGTTAAAAACATGTAGCACAGGATTTTTCACAGAACCTTAAATTTCCGTATTTTTTAAATATGTTTGTTTTTCAATATTTTGTATAGTCAATATAAATGGTTTTGACTAAATGTTTTATTTATTTAACAGCAAAATTTTTTCTAGAAGAAGCCCCTGTTAATTAAAGCTTTATTAATAAATTGCTAACTGAAGTTGTGGAAAAAGTAACTTTTATTGTAGTTGGCACATCTCTGGAGCTTTAGTAGTTTAAATTAAAAGAAAAAAAATATAACTGACTAAGAGAGAGAGAGAGGTAAGACAGTGCTGTGAAATCTGTGCCATCCTTGAAACAAGCAGAGTTGAAGTGGCTCATAGGAACCTTATGAGGCCAAGGGTAGCAGTGAGACCAAACGTGTCAGTGACCAGACCCCAGGGTATAAACTTTGCTACCAAGAAGAGCGGCACCTCGGCCCTTGGCTGCAGCCCAAGGGGCCTTGAGGAAGGTAGAGAGTGAAAACTCCTGAGGATTATTTTCACTGTGTTCATTAAGATACCCTTGGCAACTGGCCAAAACCATAAAGCAGGATGGGACAGAATCCAAAAAAAAAGAAAGAAACAAGCGATATTAAAACAAGCAGCACAAAAGCAAACAATGAGCAAACAAACTATGCAAAAACAAAATCACAATAATTCTGATCCATGTGACAAATGCAAACAAATATGACAAATGCAAAAACAAGATAAAATCTGTGTTTGTGGCACATCCATATGTTAATGCTGCCTGTTACAATCACAGTAATTTTATAAAAGTATAAAAAAATCTCAGGGAAAGAATTAGAGAAAATTAATAAGTAGTGTGAACAGTTGAAACAGCAGTATAGCAACTGAGATTGGCCAACCATAACTAAAATATTTTTGTAAGTTAAATGCAAGAAGTAGTTACAGAACTAAAATTATTTAAATGTTAAATTTGTGAAAGACTTAAAATAGCTAAAAAATAGCTGTGGGAAAGTGAGAGTCTAGCTCCAGACCAATTTTTAAAATGAAATCTTACTCAAACCTCCAAGACATTAAAATGACCTGGAAGATAAAGTTTGAATCATCAAATAATTAAAACAGTTTGTATCAGATAACAATACTAACACCTGGCCACCAAAAACTCCTGCTGGATATTAGAGAATGACAAAAAGAAACTAATTGTAGGATAACCATGTTGATTTGTGCTGGTATAAAAGTTCTGGAGCTAACCCTTACCAATCCATAAGTGACCTAAAATTCTATTTGGAACAACCAGGTACAACAAGTAACAAATGGAAAGCCCCTGATAGAATATATTAAATTTGTGAGTAAAGAGCATAGAGTGAATTACCTCAAAGGTGGAGAAGAACCTGTATCTTAAGTGTTACATGACCCTCCTTCTTCGAGGTCCAGGAGCAATATGTTAAGTACACCATTTTATGAAACATTAAAAAACAATAAAAGAGACTTGAACCTTGACTTTCCAAAAGCAAGAAGAAACCAGAAATGAAGACAAATGGCCTGCAGAGAGATGACCCAGCCACTTGAGCTGCAGATGGATCTTAGAGATACAGAACCCAAATCTATCTATTGAATCAGTTCATAAAGCTGCAGACAGTAGTTAAAGTTGTTTCAAACCACACCTCTACTGCCCTAAAGCTGCTGGCCAAGCAACATTCACAAATGTGTGCATTTGTTTATCAAAACAGAATTGCCCTGGAGTATTAGTTAGCTGAAGAAGGGGGAGTTTGTAGAAAGTTTAACAAATCTGAGTGTTGTATAAAGATAAATGATTATAGAAGAGCCGTCACAAAAATTGCTAAAGATATATATACCAGTTCAAAAATAGAATTTTATTTTGAAGACTGATTAGTGAGATAACCTAAGAAGTACTTAGTGGAAAAAGTTAAAATTTATGGTATAGTGTTTTATATTAAGATTATTGTTTCTATTTTGTATAATTTCATGCCTTATTAGACTATTCCATTCAGTAATTCAAGGAATACTGAACGAAAAGAAACTATAATAGCTCAAAAAAAAAGTTAACTAAATTTGAAAGAGAGTGCAAAAAGCTTGATACAGCATGAAAAATGTTAAAAAATTAGAAATGAAAATAAAGTAAATGCAAGCAATGAAATTATGGAGAAGATAAAAAAATAAGATTCAAGTCTATGTTTTTTTTAAAAAAAGGCATGAATAAATGTAATCAAAAGGAGAAATGGGGTATTAAAATAAATGGAATTGATTCGTGCTGACTAAATTGTAACTATTCGGAAAGTTATTATTAGAAGCAACCAAAAGAATCAGTGTTATAAGGCAGATGTACCCCTTTGCAGATGTTACATGTTAAAATTGAGGTACAGGATGTAGTTTAGAAGATAAGTGATGTCTCAAGACCAAAACGTCCTTGAGATGGACAAAATTAGAACACCTTTAGGCATTGGGCCTAAAAATCAGTAAATATCAGACTAATTAGTAGAGTAACATAACACAACGCTTAGTACGCACACACAAACCTGTAAGGTTATCCGAAGGACAATGAGGAAGAGGAGAAGCCTTCACCAAAAGACCCCCAAAAGAAGACTGAAGACCCCCTAACAACAAGTGAAGCATGTGCCGTGAAGAAAAGTGACGTAAAGTCAGCAAAATTTGAAATAGGAGGAAATTTACAGGAAGCATTAATGAATATGTATAAGCGTACACTATATCAGTTTAGCTTGAAGTGCTTTGCTCTGTACATGAGGCAGGGTGAGGAACCCGTACCCCGGTCGGTTTTGCTTATGCTTTAATCATACTTAATTACTGGAAATTATAGATCTAAATTGTAATTTTTTGCTAAATGATATTCTTTTACTAAACTGTATTCTTTTATTATATCAAATTACTATTCAATTTACTAAATTGTATTAATTTTTAATTAAACTGCCATTAACCCAAGGGACCTAGCTGTCAAAATTGTAATTTCTTTTATAACAACCGGTGAGGCGGCGGCGGAGCTCGGAGGCGGCCCCGGCCATCGCAGGTGGGAGTCGCGCTCGGTTCTGCGGGGGCTCGGGGCTCGCTGCGGGCCCGGGAGGGGGCGGCAGGGGGCTGTGGCGGGTGGCTTGTGCCGTGGCCGGCCCGTGTTGGCCCTGGGCTGAGGGCGCTGCGGGAGCGGCTGCCCGCGGTCTCCTTGCCGCTGGGGCCTGGGCAGGAGGCGGTGGCGGAGCAGCGCTGGCTCGTCCCGCTTCGTGTCGGGAGGCCGGAGGTGGCTGCGCTGTGCCCGGGACGCTGCGCTGGGGCCGCCTCCGAGCTCCGCCGCCGCCTCACCGGGCTCCGGCCGCTGCTGCCGCCGCTGCCGGGCCCGCACAGACGCTCCGGCAACGGCGGCTCTCCTGCCCCACGGCCGCCCTGGGGGCGCCAGCGGGGCCGGGCTTGTCCCCGCTCTGCCCAATCAGCGCGCGCCAGAGCCACGAGTGACGGCAGAAGCAGCCAATGGCAGCCAGCGGCGGGCTCTGCACACGGCACGGACTCGCCTGCCTTGGGCTGAGCTCCGCCATTTCTCGGCAGCCTGGGCTGAGGAGCGGCCTCGGCGCTGGGCCCGGCCCGGGCAGGAGGCCAAGGAAGCGCCGCTGCGCTGAAGCGCCGGGAGCTCGGGGTGCCCGGGAGCTGAGGGCGCTGCGAGCTGGGGGTGAGTCCGGGATGGAGCAGGGCTATGTCGGAGCGAGGCCAAAACTCTGTGACTCTGCTTCCTGGCCCGGGCGGGGAGCAGAACACACAAGGAAAGGCTCGGGGGTCTGGATGAGGGTGGGGACAGTTCAGTCCTTGGTCACGGGCACAGCACACCTGACTTGGGGAAACTAATCGAATTTATTATGGAACGTGTCAGAGCAAGAAAATGAGAAGTAAAGTAATTCCTCCGGAAATCCATCTTCCCCCCAGCTGTCCCTCCTTCCCGGGCTTAACTTTGTGCCCCTCTCCGTCCCCCTCCCCGCCCAGAGGCACAGGGATGGGGGTCACAGTCAGGTCATGTCAGTGCCTCCCCCTGAGGGACAGGAATCCTTGTCCTGCTGCAGCCTGGGGTCCCTGCCAGGGGCCAGAGTCCCTCAGGACCAGGCTGCTCCAGCGGGGATCGCCAGGGGGATCCCCGAGTCCGGCCAGGAGCCACTTCCATGGCTCTGCAGGGGCTTCCCCCGGGCTCGGGGCCTCTCTCAGGCACCCCCTGCTCCGGCCCGGCCTCATTGCCCCCCTCACCCCCCCATGCAGCGAGTGCCCGGGCTGAATCTTGGAGTTTCTGAGCTTTATTGGGCTAAATGTTGGTGTTTTGGTTTTTTGTGGGAGCTGAATCTTTCTATTTTGGGGGGATTTCAGATTTTTGGTGTTTTGGAAGTTTTTGATCAGTCTTTGTTAGCATTCAGGAACACACATAATCACAGACTGATTATATGCAGGTGCTTTATTGAAGCGCGCTGGAACTGGGGGTATCAGCAACTCAAATCTAGCTCCATCGTCTTTGTCCAAAGTGCACATATTTCTGCAATTTCAGCTGTAGCAGTAATCACTATAACAACCTTACCAATATTGCTTCATTAATAAATCTTCATTATCTTTATCTATATTGCTTCATGAGAGTTAGCTCATCCTTGCATGAACATGTACGAATCTTACCTCTGGTGGGTATCTTGGAGACCCCAAGTACCAGTTCCTGTTACCGTAAACATTTCAGTTTGCTAGACCATCCCTAGTACCAAGCATTGTTGTGGCCTACCTCTGCATGATTTTAAGAAACATTTTCAGAAACATTTAACCCCATTGTAACGTATTTCCCCTCTTTGGAAGTATTTCACTTTAATAAGTGTAATGCTTTCACTATATACAGTCCTTTTTCTGTGTTTATACTTGATGTTCATCTTCGAATCCACAGTTGTAAGCGTTGTTACACTCTGGAGGACTTGGAGATGACAAATGCGGATGTGGATCTCTGTCCCGTGTCAGCGCCTTTATTATCTTCTGGTTCCAGGATACTCTTTTCTTTATCTGTCCTTTCAGAACTGCACAGATTAACCAGATTGCTAAGAACACAATTAGTAGGATTATCAGACTCTCAAGAATAGATTTGATCCAGGAGCTCACATTCCATCCCAACCCTTCAAAAATTGTAAGTACCCATCTTGTGGTCAGATCTTCCTGCTCTTTCTGTGCTTCATGTTCTATGGGTTTTAATGGATTAATGTTGTGTTCTACATCTGCAGTTCCATTTGGGATGTGGATGCAGCAGTGATCAATTTGTCCTTTTAGGTACCCGCATACTCCGTGTTCTTTCAACAATAACATATCTAAAGCCAATCTGTTTTGCAGGGTCATTTTAGTTGTGGCTTGTAATTGTACATTTAGCTCTCTAAATCCCTCTTTGGTAACTCTTGCCAATCTCTTTCTACCTGACCTGTAAGTTTGTACAACATCTTTCTATTATTATAATTTGGTATTGGACCAAACAAGGATTCCAGGGCCCACTCAAATTTTACACTACTGGAGGGTTCCTGCCATCTTCCTTCATCTTCAGATTTGTTTTCCTGAACTTCTCGTCTCATCCTTATTTGCAGAAGTTCATGTTCTCCCTGGAATGGGGACCTTTTCCAAATTTGGCATAAGGTGGGGAGGCCTAAAGTGATCTCTTTTACTTTTTCACCTCCAGGCCAATGTGTTGTCCAGGTGCCATCGCTTGCTGCCCATCCAAATTGGCCTGGACTCTGAATTGTACTTGTGCTACATATTACCTTTTGGATCACTTGTCCTGTCTTGTCATTTATTTCACCTTGTTTATGTTTGATTCCTCTGCAGGCACATCCAATTTGCAGAGCTACCACTAGTGGTAGCATTTGTTTTATTTCTTCATCATCAGAAGTACAGTCCTAAGTTTTGTTCCATACCCACCAATTCACTTTGTCTGCCTCCATTCTACTACTGGTTGCAGTGTTCCATACCCCTGGATCTGTTTCATTTTCAGAGCCTTCCCACTTAATGCACCAAGGGCTATCTGCCATAGATTGGAATTTCTGAAGCACACTCATTGACCATGCACTGTCCCAAGCTTCAGCCCGATCTTTTCCTTCCTGTCCTTCACACTTCCACTTTGATACTGGAATCTTTTCTTTAATGACCTTTGCTATCTTTTCATAACACCATCCATAATTCCCTAATCCCCCATCCCAGCCTAGTTTTGGTTCATACTTTCCTCCATTTTCATGACAATCCCATATAGATGAATACTTTGGCTTCACAGCATTTTCAAACACTGTCTTATTGGGTTCTTGTAATCTATTTGCAATACACAGCTCACATTTTCATTTTTATTCTTTTGTATTTCAGGTAATTTTGATGTTACAATTCCCCAATTTATTTGGTCTCCTGCCTTTGGTATTGGCAGACAGGCAGTTATTTTGCTGGTGTTTTGCATGTTGGCAAAATCTTTAATTAATGCAATCATCCCATTTTCTGCCTGAATAGGATTAGAGACTTTTATCACTTGTGTTTCTGGCTGCACCCCCACATCCCTCTTCATTCTAAAATGAAGAGTTGTCAGCTGATCCTTTTGCATTTCACATCCCAAGGTAACTTTGATTCCAACTGATGGCAGTGAAGGCCATGAAATAATCACCATTACAGTCACCAGCAACCTAGACATTTGAAACAATCAAACCCGCTTTATCTGCAGCTTTGTTGGCCCCACAGTTTGTGCAGTCCACAGTGCAGGGGAAACGTTCTTCACTCTGGTGTAATGTATGCAGGGATCCAGTCCAGCTCCTTTGACTGCTGTCAAGGTAGTTAACAGTACCTGATAGGGTCCATTCCACCTTTCTTTTAATGGTTCTTCGTTCCAGCTTTTAACGTACACTTCATCTCCCGGGGGGATGTCATGAACTGGATTCTCAAGAGTCAGCGGCCTGTTCCACACAAGGGTGCTCCGAAGTTGAGCTCGAGCTTTTCCAAGAGACAGAACATAATTCTACACCTCTTGCTTCCCTGTAACATGTACATTTGGATTAGGTTCAGGGGATTCATATGGTTTCCCATCCAATATCTCATGAGGACTGACTGACATCCCGCTTCTAGGCTTTATCCAAATCCTCAGCAGTGCTATTGGTAAAGCTTGTGGCTGCTGCAATTTAGCCTCTTGGCATATTTTTCTGATTTGCCTCTTCAATGTCTGATTCATCCTCTCTACCTGTCCACTGGATTGGGGTCTCCATGGTGTATGGAGATGCCAAGCTATTCCCAGCAACCTACTCACCTCCCTCACTACTGTGGCTGTGAAATGTGGGCCCCTATCTGATGATATTCCTAGAGGCACCCCAAATCTTGGAATGATTTCTTGCAGTAACCACTTGACTGTCTCTTTTGCTTGATTTGTGCTACAGGGAAGAGCTTCTGGCCATCCTGAAAATGTGTCAAGCCCTACCAATAGATATTTGTATTCTCGTGTTCTTGGTAATTCTACAAAATCTACTTGCCAATAATCTCCTGGTTTTCCCTAATTGTGCCTGTCGTCTAGCCACTGGATTGTTCTTTAAGCAAATTTCACATTTTGACATTACTGATTTTGCCATTGTTGACATCTGTACTGAAATTAAACTTTGTTTTAACAATTTCACCAGTGCCTCTGCACTCCAATGACATTTGTTATGTTTAATTTGTAGAACTTCTGTCATTATCGAGGGGGGTACCACTACTTGTCCCTGTGTAGTCACATACCACCCTTCTGAATTATTCTGTGCATTCAGTGAGCGTCCCAATTTCTCATCTTCTATTGAATATTTTGGTTCTGGGGGTAAATTGAATTGAGATACATTAGTTTTTAAAGGTATCAATGCCATTGCAGTTTGTACTTCTCGAGCAGTTTGTTGGGCTGTCCAGTCTGCTTTCCGATTTCCCTCATGAATTTTGGAGCTTCGTGATTGGTGAGCTTTGCAGTGCATGATTGCTACTTGCTCAGGCTTTTGTACTGCTTTTATTAATTGCAGGACTGCATCTTGATGTTTAATGTGTGTACCTTGAGAAGACAGCAGTCCTCTTTCTTTCCCCAGTGCCCTGTGTACATGCACCACTCCAAAAGCATGTTTTGAATCAGTCCAGATATTTACTTTGTTCCCTTCACTCAGCTCTAATGCCCTGGTTAAAGCAACCAGTTCTGCTCGTTGGGCAGATGTGTTTGCTGGTAAGGAAGAAAGCTGGATTCAAAAGGTTAGCTGTCTTTAGTGTGACATCATCCTGCTCGGTTAGGATTACCTGGAATTTCATCATCCTGCTTGGAGATAGCCAATGGCCCCCCTTTTGTTCTAAAACAGTGGTCACCATGTGTGGCACATAGACATCTGTGTGTCTACCCATCGTGAGTTTCCTGGCTTCTTGGATCAGCATCACAGTGGCTGCAACTGCCCACAGGCATGAAGGCCATCCGGCACTCACGTTGTCAAGTTGTTTGGAAAAGCAGCCTACCGGCCTTTTCCAGCTTCCCAAATGTTGGGTCAGCACTCCCAGTGCTGGGTGTGATCTTCCATGCACAAACAGCTGAAAATCTTTGGATAGATCAGGCAATCCTAACACCGGAGCTGTTGTCAATGCCTCCTTCAGTCTGAGGAAGGCCTCCTTCTGTGGTCTGCCCCAGGTAAGCGGTTGTGTCTTCTGGGCTTCATACAGGGGCTCTGCAATTAGTCCATAGTCCATGATCCACAGGTGGTACCACTCTGTCATCCCAAGGAAAACTTGTAGCTCATGTAGGTTCTGGGGTTCTGGAATGGCACAAATGGCTTGAATACGATTAGTACCCAGCTTACACTGTCCTTGTGAGATTTCACATCCCAGGTAAATCACAGTCTGCTGGGAAATTTGTGCCTTTTCTTTAGACACCTTATATCCTCCCATTCCCAGCTGATTTAAAATTTCAATTGTTACCTTTATGCAGTCTGTTGAGATGTTAAACACATCTCTGCTGAGTGGTGGAAAAGAAACATTAAAATTCCTTTCCCCAAGGCAAAGGCAAACCTAGTGTGACCAGAGAAATAAGTTTTTAAGCCATTTTAAAGTTGATCTGTTCTGCCAGCAGCTAATCCCAGGCAGGGCAGAGTGTGAGTGTAATTGAGAGGCAGAGTGGAATTGTCCCGGTGCCTTCCCCAGCAGCTGTGGCGAGGGCAGGCACAGAAAGGGCTGAAGCTGCAAGAGTGAGAGCAAGGATTGTCTGGCAGTGGCTGGAGATGGCAAAGGAGGGTGGCCAGGCCGAGGATTTGAGCAGAGGATCTGTGGGCAGGCCCAGGGGCTTCCCCCGCTGGGGAGCCCTGGCTGCTGCTGCGTTGCCTTCAGTGCAGGCTCAGGGGTGGCCTGTTTAATATTCCCTTCCAATTCAGATTTCTGAGTCTGGAAGAGCCATGGCTGGGGCATCAATTATTTTATTTTTTTCATTTTGTTAAGTTTTTTTCTCTTTCTTATGTCCACCCCGTAACATTGAGAATATCTGGGAGTAAAAAAGTCACACAGTGTTGTGGCTAGAAGAGAGAATCCTCAATCCAGCTCCTGCAATTCCCTGTTAATGATAAGAATAATTCCATCTCCATTTTAGTCCTGCGAAATGTTATTTCTGAGATTCCCTGGACCCTCTCAGGGTCAATATACCACAAGCCTTCAGTCAAAATAGGTCTCAAATATTTAAACATTTTCTCCACTATTTGAACTTTTCCGTCAGATACTCAAAGCTGCTTTTTTGCCTGCAAATGAAGCCATTTCACAGAGACTTCCTCTACCTCTTCTCCTTGTCCTCCTGACTGGATCAAGTCACCCACATCCTGCATTAAGCCAGTCCCTGGGGGTGAGGTCAATTCCTTTGATATTTCCTGCAAGGCTTGCCCCAGTCAGGCCGGTGCTTCCGTGCATCCCTGCAGAAGGACCGTCCATGTCTTGAGCGTTTTCCCTTCTACCTCTTGTTGCCAGCCCAAGGCAGAATTGTGTTTGCATCCTCTGTGAGTGGGCAGATCCCCAGAAAGCATCTTTTGCATCAAGTTGTGAATGGCAGCAGTGTGAGGAGGGCCCCTGGTTGAGGATGGTGTAAGGATCTGAGAGTGTGGGGTGCCTCGGTTTCATCATCTCATTTCTTGTTCTTGGGTCCTGCAGCATTCTGTGGATTCCATTGGATTTCTTCTTTGGCAGGATAGGAGCATTCTAGGGAGCCATCCCTGGCTCCCCAAGCCGTGCCTTGAGCAGGACTCCCAGACAGGCTGTGAGCCCTTCCTTCCCTCCCTTGGAACAGGGGATTGCTTTTCGACACCTCTTGTCCTGGTTGCTTCAGGGAAATTTGGAGAGGCTCCATATCTAATTTTGCCAATTTCCCTGGGGCTGCCCACACTTGTGGGTTCACTTCAGCCTAGGCTCTGCCAGACATTTGACACAGAGGTACAACAGAACCAGCCACTGTTTCACCTTTTGCAGCATTAATTTGCATTCCCAATTTAGCCATCAAATCCCTTTCCAGTAAATTACAGTCACAATTGTGAGCAAATAAAAATTCCTGCATTTTAAACCCATCCCACACATCTGCTAATAGTGGCTGAAAGAAACACACCCACTCATCTTTCCCACTTAGTGCCTTAATAGCTAAAATATTCCCTAGCACATTTAGGTCTAAGATTCCGAGTGGATGGAGAGGCCCCTGTGTCCATCAGGAAAGGTCTCCTCTGGATCCAGAGCCACCCTGGATGTTCCCAAGGGCTGCAGTGTGGTGGGTCCCTGGTGGAATGGGAGCTGTGAGACCGCTAAGAATCCGTGTCCATCAAGGGCTGGACTTGCTGGTGCTGAGGGTGCTCCTGTCTGTGCTTGCAGTGTCCTTGTGCCCTGCAGCTGGAAGGCTGATTCCTTGCCAGGGGCTGTTTGGGTGGGCTGTCCCCTGGCCAGGAGGGCAATGCCTGTGTCAGGTGCTTGTGGCCGAGGGTGTGCCCTGGGTGCTGGGGCCCCCTTGGGCCCTGGGCTTGATCCCTCAGGGGCTGTAGGAAGTGTGCCATGGCCTTTGCCTTCAGCTTGGCCTTTTGCTCATCCCTTGCTGCATTCAGCTGCTGAGCCTTTGGGAGCAAGTGCTGCAGGGGCTTCTTGTGGCCCTGCTGCAGCCCCCCTCAGTGCCTGTGGGTGCTCATTGTGTGGCAGCTGCTGAGCTTTCTGCAAAATCCTTCCTTTCTCCAGGGACCCCACCACAAAATGCTTTCAAGATCATCTGGATCCTTGCAGGTCTAATCCCCATTTCTGAGCTGTTCCTTCCTGGTGCTGGCTGTGCTGAGGCTCCCCTCCCCAGCCCGTATCCCAGAGCCGGTCCCTGTCCTGCCGCAGTGTCCAAAGGCGGCCCCCCCGGCGGGCAGGGCCGGCAACTCCACGGGGCCGGGCAGCGGCCGGGGCGTCCCGCAGCCTCCTGGGGGCCGGGGGCCACTGCCGGCCCTGCCCGGGGGGTGCTGGGGTCAGGCAGCGCCCGGCGCTGAGCCCCGGCTGCCCCACAGCCCCGGCCCGGCCCCACAGCTCCCCACAGGCCCCCAGCCCGTGCTCCCGGTGCCGCAGCTCTGCGCCCGCTCCTGCCGCTCCCAGCTCAGAGAAACCCCCTGAAATCCTGACCTCCTTCTTTTCCTGTCCTGGAAAACTGGGATACAAAGGATCTGAGTCAGCTGGCAAATTCTGAGGATAAGACTCTTCAGAGGGGGGTCCCAATCCTCATTATTTCTTTCTTCCTCTTCTTTTCCATCATCATTTTTCTTACCCCATGGATTGCTCCTGCTGCTTCTTGCCTGAAGCCCATTCCTGCACACTCCCCTTCAGCCAATCCCTTCCCAGCACACCAACACCATCCATCCCCTCTTGTCTAAATCCCTTCTGGACTTCCCTTCTTGCCCCCCTGGGTTTCCATGTCCTTAATTCCCTCTGGGAGAATGTGCGAACGACCTCCACATGCTCCCAAGGGACCCTTGAGAGATATTTTGGGATCCTCATCCCTTTTGCTGGGACCCCATTGTGGCTTTCCCTTTTGTCCCCTCCCTGGGTGCCCTGCCATGTTTAATCCCCGAAGATGCCACTGTAGTCACTGCTGAGATTTTCAGTGCTCTCTCCCTGCCGACTCTTGAGAGCCCCCCTGATCCGTCCCTCGTCTGTCTCCTGCTCACTCTCGGGTACCCAATCAATCCCCGGTGCCGCCGCCAGCCGAGGGAGCCGATCCCCCAAACTGGGTGAGGCACCTTCAGCTGCACTCAGTGCCCGCCGGCCCGGACGGTGGAAGGAATTGCAGAGGAGCCCCAAGGTGTGTGGAAAAATTGACATCCCCAGAGGTTTCTGTCCACAAGGAAGACAGAGGAGTCCTGTAACAGTAATTTCATTCATAAAAAAGGGTGAGGCCATGGGACATTTCTAATGAGATTTCTCCACTTGCTGGAGGACGCAGCCTCCTTTTCATCCTAATTTTCTTGGTCACATCTCCCTCTTCCCATTGGTTGATGTACTGTAATGTTACAGACTTCCCAATGCACCTCCTACATTCCCCCTTAATATGCACCTTACTTTTGTATAGGTAACGATATTGATGGCTGTGTTAAGTCTTTGTTGTTCTTCTGGAAGTTGATGAATTTAGCAGGACCTTGGCTGAGCAGCAGTCTGTGTCATCAATTCATAACATTTTGTGCAGCTGATGGATCCTCCTGTCACTTCCTTATGTCCATGTCCCTGGCCCCATGTCCAGTGAGGTTGACGGGATCAGTTTGTAAAGAGCCTTTGTTGTTGTTCCTTTGCTGGGGTTCCCCCGTTTTGGGGCCATCCCCCCTGGAGCAGGGTGTCCCCCCTTGGTGCAGGCGCAGGGCTCAGGCAGGGCTGAGGCAATCAGAGCGCGCGGCGCTGATGACTCATCAGTGTCCAGGCAGAGCCGCAGCTGCCAGCGTTCCCCAGCTGGAGCCCAGCTGCGCCCCTCCCCCCCGGGCCTTGGCGCCCCCCTTGAGGGGAATTTGGGGAGGTGGGAGGGGGGAGCGCCAAGGCCGGGCCCCCCCGCGCTGTGGTGGCGGGAGCGGCTGCAGTGGGGAGCGAGTGCGGGCGGAAGCGGCCGAGAGCCCAGCGCTGCCCCAGGCCGAGCTGGCCCAGCTCCATCCGTGCCCCTGCGGTGGGATGCTGTGGGACTGGGGGGGAAGAGGGAGGCGGCAGTGGGTGCTGGGCCTGGGGGCAGGAGGAGAAGGGAAGGAGAAGCAGGGCTGAGGAATAAAATGATCAAAATATGTACCTGGGGTTTTGCAGAAGGAGGAGGAGGAGTGTGAATTAGAGCAGGGCCACAGGAGGAGGAGGAGCAGGAAGAGGAAGCAGCATAAAGTTCATCCCTGTATCTTCAGTTCCCCCACCCCAGGAGTGTTGCCACCCCACATGCAGCAGGTGACTGGGGAGGGGGATCCATGATTTTCTTGGGGCTGAGTCTTGGTATTTCTGAGCTTTACTGGGCTATACGTTGGTGCTTTGGTTTCTTGTGAGGGCTGAACCTTTCTGTTCTGCAGGGGATTTTGGCTGAATCTTGTTGTTTGATTAGTTTTTGATCAGTGTTTTCTTGTTTGAGCTGAATGCTGGTGTTTTAGAGATTCTTTCAGACACAAGATGCCCAATGACTTTCTGAGATGAACTTGGGCAAGGAGGAACCCTCAGCCCAAGGCGCTCTCCTATAGTTTATTTCCCCCCAACCAGGATTTTACGTTCCCAAACCGTGTCCAGATGGAGGAGGATGAGGAAAAGCCCTGGAGATTCCACACGAGGAGGGGCTGTGAACCCAGTCCAGGGAGCTCCGAGGAGGAAAGATCCCCCCAGTGCCAGGAACATGGCCAGAGATCCAACCGGAGCTCAGAGCTGGGGAAGAAGCCCCACAAGTGCTTGGAATGTGGGAAGGGCTTCAGGTGGAGCTCTGACCTGCTCCGCCACCAGAGGATCCACACTGGGGAAAAGCCCTACGAGTGTGGGGAATGTGGGAAGAGCTTCAGCCACAGCTCTAAACTGAGAAATCACCAGAGGATCCACACTGGGGAAAAGCCCTATGAGTGTGGGAAATGTAGGAAGAGCTTCAGAGGTATCTCTGACCTGATGAAACACCAGGTGATCCACACAGGGGAACGGCCCTACACCTGCTTGGAATGTGGGAAGAGCTTTGGGAGGAGCTCCAATCTGAGGGCACACCAGCGCATCCACAGTGGGGAGAGGCCCTACCGAGTGTCCTGAGTGTGGGAAGAGGTTTCACACCAGCTCCAATGTCCTCCTACATGAGCGGATTCACACAGAGGAGAGGCCCTTCCGCTGCCTCGACTGCGGGAAGGGCTTCAAGCAGAACGGCAACCTCACTGTCCACCGGCGCATCCACAGTGGGGAGAGGCCCTACGAGTGTCCCCAGTGTGGGAAGAGCTTCTCACACAGCTCAGCCTTGACCCAACACCAACGGAGGCACCAGTAAGGGAAGCCCTGCGAGTGCCCCGAGTGCGGGAAGAGCTTCGTGCGCTGCTCCAGCTCCATCCCCCATGGGAGGATCGGCGTTGGATGATCCCCAGTGACCCCCGTTGGGCAGAGCCCTGGTGATCCGTGGTCCTGGTGATCCGTGTTGGGAAGACACCTGGCTGGGAGGCTCCACATCTTCCTGTGTCCTTGTGGGCACCTGGATGAAAGCAGGGGAATGAAAATCCAACAGGATACAGAATGACAGTGGGAATTGTTGACTTTCAATCCTTGAGAACCTTTTGCCTCAGGAGCTGTGTGGGCAGAGAAAAGGGGGTGACACCGAGCTTGGGGGGCCCAAGGGGAGCACACACGCTCTGTGGGGGGGGAGGACACGACTCCCAGGACCCCCCCTCACCTTCCTGTACAGGTAGAAGCTGAACCCCAGTACCAGGAAGATAAAGCCCAACATGGAGACTGCAGTCCCCGTCAGCATCTTGCTGTGGGCAATGTTTCACGGCATCCATGATGCATCTGCAGAGATCAGGAACCCCCAGAACCTCTCACAGAACCCCCAAGCTCCTCCAAAGACCCTCCCAGTCTCCCCCAGCCCACCCAGGACCCTCTGAAACCTCCTTTGGAGTCACTAATTTTAAACAATGAACAATTTTAGAAAAATTAGAGATCTTAGCTAGAGATCGGCCTTGCTGGAACTAGTTAGAGTTAATGATTAAGTGAGAAGCAGGATTTGAGATAATGAATCTCGGACTGAGGTAAAAAATTCCTTTTCATTGTATGTTTGTTCAGCTGTGCTTATAATGAGAAAAGAGAAACTGATCAACGGGTTCAGGAAGATCACAGACCTTACATCTGGAAACCCATTTAAAAGTCACAAGGGAGGAAATTTGAGTTGTACCAAATGTCATTTGTAATGTCCACCATTGTAAAGGTAGAAAGGTGAGAGTGAGGAAGAGCAGTTTTCCTTCATCTCTTTATGACCCCTCCTCACCAAAATGACCTCAAATTAGGGAGCCCATCACGTAGGCAGAATGACTTTTTAAACTCATTACCGTGCATTTTAATCCAAAGTGGGGAATGGGAGGTGTTAGAATTGTGAATATGTATTAGTAATAATATGTATTCATCTTTTGGAAATTCAAGACTTTTGTAAATAAATAGACACTGGAATCTTTTGTCAACTTGCAGTGAGTATTAAGGGGATGACTCCTGCACTCGCCCAGTGCTGTGATTAAACATCCACTTTGTAACTTTAAACTGTTGGAGAGGTTTTTTGTCCATTAACAGATTGATGTTGATACTGGATCAATATTGCTATTTTGGTAAATCACTGCCAGTCTCTTCCCAGCCTCCCCAGGACCCACCAGAGCCCCTCCTGTTCCTCTCAGGATCCCACAGCCCCCTCCCAATTTCCCCCCACTGCCCCAGGACCCCCAAACCCTCTCCCAGTCCCTTCCCAGCCCCACCAGGACTCATCAAGACTCTTCCCAGTCTCTTCCCAGCACAACCAACCTCATCCCAATCCCTGCTTTCCAATGCCCAATCTCCTTCCAGCTCCTCCAGGCTCACTCAAATCCCTCCCAGTGACTCCCAGCACCTCCAAACTCCCTCCCAGGGTCCACCAGGACCCCCAGAACCTCATCCCACCCTCCCCAACATCCTTCAAACCCCTTCCCCGCCATCCTAAGCACCTCAATCCCTTCCCCAGTTTAAACCAGTCTATCTCAAACTCCCTCCCAGTTCCTCCCAGCACACCCCAATCCCCCTCTGGGCCCCCCCAGTGCCTCCCCCGCTGCCCCCGGCGCTGTGGGGGCCGGGCCGTGCCCCAGTGCCGGCTCAGGGGGTGCTCCAGGCTGACGTGCTCCACCTGGCAGCTGGAGCTGAGCCCGCATTGCCGGGGGCGGTTTCCAGCAGCACCAGGAGCTGCTGGCTCCAGTCCCCGCTGGGGAGCACGGCAGTGGCCAGCACGTGGCCCGAGAGCTGCTGCTGGCCCTGGGAGCAGCTCAGCTGGATGTGGGCAGGGGAGAAATCCATCAGGGAGCAGAGCAGGCGGCCGGGGCCGGGCTGGGAGCTCGAGGGCACCAGCAAGATGGACACGGTGGGGGCACTGGGAGAGAGCAGAGACAAACTGGGATCAGCTGGAGGGGAACTGGGAGAGATGGGTGAGGAGTGGTGTGGCATTGTGAGGGACTGGGAATGGACTGGGAGGGCCTGGGGTGGCACTGAAAGAGATGAGAGCAGATACTGGGACACTGGAAGAGAGTGTGTAGGTCTGGGAGTGAAGTGAGAATGAACTCGGAATAGAATGGGAATGGGCTAAAAAGTAATGGGAGTGACTCTGGGGCCTCTGGGCGGGACTGTGGTGGGACTGGGAAGGACTGTGGTGGGACTGGGAGGGACTGTGGTGGCACTGGGCGGGACTGTGGTGGCACTGGGCGGGACTGTGGTGGCACTGGGCGGGACTATGGTGGCACTGGGCGGGACTGTGGTGGCACTGGTTGGGACTGGGAATGAAGTGCGCGGCACTGGGAGGCCGAGTCCAGCGCGGGGCTCTCGGCTCTGTGGATCTGCCCGGCAACTGATGAGTCATCAGAGAGACGCGCTCTGATTGGCTGAGAGGCGAGGGACTTAACGAGAGGCGAGATGGACCAGGGGGGCATTTGGGGTGAGGGGGATGGACTGGGAGAGGCTGGGATGGACTGGGAGAGCCACGGGAGCCACTAGGAGGTCTCAGGGATGGGCACAAGGAAGGCTGAGGGCTCTGGGGTGATTCCCAGGGAGGTTTGGAGGGACCTCTCCCTGCCCTTGTCCCGACCAACGAGGACTTGGATTTGTTTCAGTTCAGTGGAATTCATGGTGATTTGGGAGGAACTGGAGCAAAGCAGCTGGAAAGCACAGTGGGCTTGACGAGGACTGAACCAGGGCAGGAGTTGGGGCTGTCTCGAGTGAGCTCTCACAGTGTGAATCTTCATGGGGTCTTTCTAAGGGAATTTTGTTGAATTTTTACATTCATTATTAAAAAGCAGAGTCACAAGTGGAGCTCTGCTTTCAGCTTGAAATGAGGGGATGGAACGTGGGCACTGGGAATTCCGTAACCTCAAGTTGTTCCTTGATAGTGGACACTTTAGCTTTGGCAATCTGAAGCCCTTCAGCAGCAATGGCTCTGCCACCCCCTGGTTTCTGGCTCAGACCCAGCTCGGAGCTTGGACAAGGTCTGGGCTTTGTCCTCTTGAGCTTTGGAAGCCTCCCGGGAAGCACCAGCCCTCCCCAGCCCACCCTTGGTAGGACTTTTTCTTTTCTCTCTCCTGACGATTTTATCCCCAAAACTGCCGTGGGAACGTTGTATCCAAGCACATCCTCCAGTGCTGCACTTTCCTCCTGTGAATTCCCTGTGCAGGGAATGTGTCTGTGCTTTTCCCTGCTCTGTTGACTGACAAACAAACCTGAGCCCGTGGGACTGTCAGAGCTCCTTCATGCAATGAAATCAGGTTGTGTTGATCATGGCATGTTCTGGAGGAGCTTTTCTTGGTGTGTCTTGTGCTGCTGGAAATGACACAAGAGCCAGGAGGGAACAGAAGCTGCTGCTGCCCGTTGGCTCAGGGCCAGGGAACCAAGTTGTGCTCCCGTGCAGTTGGGCCCTGCTGGAAGCAGAGCCGCCTTTCCCTTGAGCAGCTCAAGCTTGTGACAGCTCCAAACAGGAAACCTCAGCAGAAAACTCTTCCTCCAAACTCAGCTGCTTTCCCTCCTGCAGCTGTTTGGGAAAGAGCCTCAAAGCACAGACTCTGCTGGGAGCCATTGGTGCATTTCCTCCCTCCCGGCAGCAGCAGCAGCTCCTGAGCCCTTCACGGGCTCCTGTCCCTTCCCAAACCCTTCAGCTCCCTTTGAACTCTCAGCAGTCGCTAACATATGCATTTCTTTCATATTTAAACTGCATTTAAACTTCTCTTTTTCTCTCCTCTCTATCTTTTTATCTCCTCTTTATCTCCTTTAATCCCGTCAGCACCAGCAGGATGGGGATGGAGTCTTGGGGTGGGTGTGGGATGAACTGAGGATCTAGCAGAGAAGGGCAAGGCAGAGGGGAGAGGACTCAGCCAACCCTTCTCCTGCTCTCTCCTCCCCCAGGGTGCAGCTAAAGCAAGTCAGACTGGAAAGGATCCCACAAATGCTGTGTTCTCCTCCCTCTGAGCTTGGCTGGGGATCCTCAGCTTCAGCCTGGTGCAGTGCCTTAGATTCGCTAATTTGAGTTTTTTGGCTAAAGCACTAAATAATGTGGTGGGTTTAGCGCTGGCTGAAATCTCCAGGGCACTTACTCATTTCTGTCTGTGAGATATGGATTAGGAGAAGAGCAAAACAGGCTTAAAACTTAGAAGGAATAAAGAAACTTTATTAACTGGAGTACAAGAATAAGAAACCAGAATTAAACTTTCAGAACACCTTTCCTCCCCCTGAATAACTTTTTTTTGTTTTATCTGACATTGTCGAGATAAAACTTGTGATTTTAAAACAATATTAATTATGCAATAGTTTTTATTAGATTTTATGTCATGGAGACTTTTTTACAAGGAACAGGTTTTTTGTGGTTTTTTATTTTTATAAATAGCAGCCTCCAGGGAAGAAATTTTGCTATCGTGACATTTTTCTCATTTTTACAGCCCTCCTAGAGGTGTGTCTATGGGTTATGAATTCATGGGGTGTTATTTTAAGGATGATTTGTTTGAAGGCAGAAGTTTTCTTCATTTGTTTTTGTGATCATCTCTGGGAACAGAAGTTTTCTTCTTCTCTCCCTGAGGGTAAAGAGCATTTTATTGTTTTTATTTATTATTCTGTTCAAACTTTTTATGGGATTACAGTTACTTTAACATTTGTTTGGTTCCTTTAATGGATGCTTTTGTTTAGATTTACAGTTTGAATTTTTTTTATACTTTATTAATGAATTAAAGGAGATATTTTAGTATATCATTGTTTATTTCTATGGCTTTACTAAGAATATTTTAGATTCAATTGTCATTTTTTCATTTTTTCTTCTATCTGAGATTTGACTTTTTTTACTGACTTTGATGTTTTTATATTGTTTTATTGCGTGTTGTTACTCTGTCGTTTTCTGTCCCTGGAGAGAGGAACAAGGTTTGTAGGTCTCATCTGTGTATTGAAAGGGTTAATATCTTGCCCAGGCTCATAATCTTCCTAGTGTTCCAAATAAATAGGTACTGTGAGGGATACATATCACAGGTGAGCACCCACTGCACAATCTGCTTTGGATTAAATCCCATCTCCATCTTCATCAGCTCACAGTCACTGTGACACTATTCCTGCATGGAAGAAACAGGCTGGGATGCCCCTTTCTGCTTTTGGTCCTTTTACTGGCAAATGAAATATTCTATTTGAAAACATTCAAACCCTGGAGTTTCTTTGTATTTTCCCCTGCAAATGCTGCCAGCCGAGGTTCCCAAGTGTCTGGTACGTGTTTGTGTGCACAGAGCAAAGGTGTCAGCCTGTGTCCGTGGCCCGGGTGTCTGTCAATGTCCATTGAAGCAGACGGCTGGAAGGGGGCTCTGCCCGCCCTGCGCTGCTCCGGGGCTGGGGCTGGGCTGGCAGAGGCTGCAGAGCGCTCTGAGAGGCACCGCCTCAGCCCTGGCCGCCATCTTGTGCATGGTGGCACCGCCTCAGCCCCGGCCGGCATCTTGTGCATGGTGGCAGCTCTGAGGGCTGTGCGAGGGACGCTCTTCCCCAGCGCTGTTTCGTGTCCTTTCCTTTCCCAGGATGGCATTTGGAAATTTTTTTCAGCCTTGTCAATACACAACTCACTGTCTTACTTTATGCTTAGAAGGTTCTAAGAAGAAAATGAAAAGCATAGTGTGATTATGATGCACAAAAAGTAGTCAAGAAATCAGTACTCCATCGTGTAGGGCCTACAGAGCAGGGATTTGTTTCTTCAATACCAGGAGTGAGGGGGAAAGCTCCACCACAAACTCATTCATCCATTCTTTGCACAGGAGAAGCTTTTAAACTTTTTTAACTTAATGGGCACATTCTACTTTCCTAAGCTTCATATTTTCTAATTCCGTGATTATGGAAGCCCTTGTAGCAGGGCTCTGCATGAGGTGGTCGTCAGCCTCCTGGTGGTCATTTTGGATGAAGGCTCAGAAGCTAACTGAATTCAAAAGCCCTATTTGTTACACATCAACACCTCTCCTTCCTTTTCTGGGAATTCAACACAAACTTATAGTCAATAAGTTCTGCAAGTGCTGTTGCTGTGTGAAGCCACATTGTGTCTCTCATTCAGCAATTAATGAAGAAAACACAAATTGTCTACTGAGACCCTTCTGCTCCCTCCCAAATCACTACTCAAGAACAAGCCTCAGGCACATGCCCATAGTCCCTCTCTGCCAGCAGCTCCGAGCTGCATTGCACAGTGCTTGCTGTGCCCCAGAGAGCACAAAGCAGGCTGGCCTGGTGCCCCTGAATATTTCTGCAAAACCCTCTGCATTTCACACCTTTGCTCTGGCTCAGTGCAGAGCTCCAGGATTGCAGGCGCTTGGTCCCAGAGCTGTGTGAGGCACTGGCTCGTGCAGATGTGCCCTGACTTGCTGTCACTGCCTCACGCTGGCCTGGGTTCCCCTGGCAGAAATGCCGTGCCTGAAGGACACTGCCCTGTGCTGGAGCCTGCAGAGCAGCCCGGCTCCCTCCCCCTGTGCCCAGAGTGCTGCACACACTGCTGACCATTGCCAGGAGTTCCAGGGCAGGCGGCAGAAGAGCAGGAATGGTCAGGCAGGGCACCAGCCCTGGGCTGCTCTTTGCCTTTCTCTCCTCCTGTGCAGACTCCAGACAGCCCATGGCACCAGTGTGTGCTGTGCCCAGCACGGCGCCGCTTCCCCTCAGGAGCAGCCAGCTGCCAGCTTGGCTCTGAGAGCGGAGGATTTGCCTGGTGCCAGCAAGAGGCAGCCAGGGCCAGGCTGCTGCCTCTTGCAGCTCCAAGGGCCTCCTTCCAGCCTGCCTCTGCCGAGGCTCAGGCTTCTCCGGGCTCTGCCAGGGCTCTGCTGGGGCTCCAGCCTGGCCAAGGCCGGGCCCGCTCTCACCTCACAGTCGCTGACAGCTCTGCACCACAGGAGACCTTGCACAGCATCCTCACTGCTCTTTCTGCTTTCTCTCTTCAGCCAGACTCTCCTCCAGCCAAAAAGATTGCACTTAAGGATACAAATCCAAGTGGCAGGAACCCAAATGTTCTCGAGTCGCATCTGCACAGCCTGCATCTGCACAGGATGTTTGCGTTGCACCGCTCCTCCTTTGGTTTTTCCTGCAAATGCCATTGCTGTTTCTGCCTCAAATAGAAATGCCAGAGCTGGGCAAAACTTGGCCAGTTGGCCATATTCCAAAGGCAGTGTGGTCTGGAGAGGATGAATGAAGAGGAGCCTTCCCCCCTTACAAACTGTACCAAAGAAGCCATCAATGTCACTTTCCACCTCTAAGAAAAAACTGACAATTCAGGAGGAAATGTTGAGCTTTCTCACAGGGTCAGAAGGAGAGAAATGTTCCAAAGGAGTTGAGGTATTAGTAACTTTATTTATAATCCTACTCTACAATCCTGCACTACAATCCTACACTGCAGTCCTACTTTACAATCCTACACTACAATCCTACTCTACAGTCCTACTCTACAATCCTACTCTACAGTCCTACTCTAAGTTGGGCATGGAAAAAACAGTTTGAAATTGATTGGTGCATTCATATCTCCTCCTTCCACTTCTTCACTGCCATGATGAGTGGTGCCAGGCTGGACCCAGGCATGGCCGATGTTATAAATTGATGCTGCAGAAAGGAAAAGAAAACAACAAGAAAGCATGATTTTCCAAGCTAAGAGCTTCAAAGGCAGGGGAATACTTTTTAAATGAAAAAGGGATTGAGTCAGATTAGGTCAGGAGCATGGGGCAAGAGTGGCACAGGCTGCCCCAAGAGCTGGTAGGTGGCCCACCCCTGGAAATATCTGAGGTGTGAGTATCCTGATCTCTTGAAAGATGTCCCTGCTCATTGCAGGACACAGACTAGATGACCTTTCCATGTCCCTGTGTGTTAGTTTGAGATGAATTGGCATTTAGGGAAAGAAGTAAGAAACCCCCCCACAGAAGTGATTTCTTTGAGAGAAGCTGCTGGGAGCTTCCTCTGTGCCTGAGACAGGCCAATGGCTGGCTAGCTCTGAGAACTGACAACATTTTGCACCATTTAGAAATGAGATGTGCCTCTGTGATGATCCACATTTTGAAAACCACCAGCCCAGGAACTGGCCCTCTTTGCTTCCGGCCCCCGAAGGTAACGGAGCTCTGGTGAGGCCGGCCCTGCTCGCCCACGGCCTGTGCTCCTGGGGGAGGCCGGGCCAGACCCCAGCGGCTCCCGGGCGGGGGATGGAGGCTGCGGGACCCCGGCCCCAGGCTGGGCCAGGCCACGGCTGCTGACATCTTGCCCACACTAAACCCTCTCCCCGGCGTGCAGCGACGGCTCCAGGCCTAGCCTCCCCTCCCAGCGGCTACCGGGCAGAGAGAGGGGCCCAGCACAGCCTGAAATCCAACACCGTGACTGCCATGACCTGGGTGAGATTGAACCCTTTCACTGCACAGATGAGACCTTTCTTATTCTTGTGGGCCTGATAATAAAATTTGTTATTCCTTTTAAGTTTGAAGCCTGTTTTGCCCTTCTCCTAATCCATAGCTCCCAGCAAGAAATGAGTAAGTGCCCTGGTGATTTTAGCCAGCGCTAAAACCCAGCACTCCCTGCCAGCCCAGCCCAGTCTAGGATTCCTCCCCGTTGTCAGCTGAACAGCACCAAGATTGGAAGTGAGGAGGATGGGGGCTCATCTGATGCCTTGGATTTCAGTGGAGGAGGAGCCCATCCCTCGGACACTGTTTCACCTGCAGCCCTTTTGGCATTTTACCTGCAGCAGCTCCTTGGCAGACCAGCGCTGCGCCTCGCCTTTCTGCAGGCAGCAGCTCAGGAAGTCACGCAGCAAAGGCGAGAATTGGTCGGGCTGCCGCAGCTGTGGGGTCCCTTTTGTGGCTATGTGGTATTTAGCCTGGAGAAAAAGGAAACACAAGGCTCCACCTGCTTCTTTCCCATCTGTAACTGTTCTCCCAGAGCCCATTGTTTAAGCTCCACTCTGCAGTGGCAGTTTTTGCCCTGGCAGAGAGGCAGAGATGACTTTCCTGTATCATTTGGATGACGACTTTCCTGTATCATGAAAAAACCCAAGCCCCAAAGCCACAGCTTTGCCAACATCCAGCAGATCTTGCCTTGGCAGCTGATTTCATTGCCTGATCTAGTTAGTGGCAACTACATCAGCAAATACATGTTTCCTTCTCTGAGGATTCCCACCGGCTTGGCAGCCTTTTTGGAAGAGGGATTTTGCTATTCTAACTAACTCTACTATTTCCAAGGATTCTTATATGAAAAGAATCTCTGCAGTGCTTGTTGGTCCCTTAAGCACAGCTGCCATAAAAGAAAACTCATCAAGCTTTTTGTCCTGTTCTTGACAATGATGGTAATTGGAAGAAAAGAAAGGAAATCCAGCAGGTGTTCCTCAGAGAAGGAAACAAACATTTGGAATCTCATTTCCAACACAGACACATTAAGATGCCTCCACAAATGTATTGGGTTGAAAATGCCTGTTTGGGCACACAGGATCCACCTGCAGCTCTGTCTCTCAGCACTCTGAAAATTTCAGGTTCCCTTACGTGGCAAGAGGAAAATATTCATGGTGAAATCAGAAGTGTCACCCCTGTGGTAACCCTGTGCTCGTTGAATTCTCAAGTCAATGCATTAACGCTGTGTCCATCCCAGAAGGTGCCAGGAAACAAACAGGAGCTTTTGGCAGGCTCTCCCCATCACCAGGCTCCAGCTTGGTGATATGGAGAAAGTGGCTTGGGTTATGAAAGAAGGTGGTCACTGAGTGTCTCAGCAGCACTGCACAAGAAGCAGAAGAGACTCTGGCTTTACAGCCTCATCTCCAGGTTTCAGGCAAGTTTCCCTGTGAGAAGAATGGGGGTGCACTTCTTCTCTCAAAAGCACTGTTTTAGAAACTTGGTTCGGTTTGAGTTTCTTTGCTTCATTTCTGGAAAGATAACACCAGCTCTGAGGTGCTTGTTTCCTATTCTTCGGGCCATCTACACAGCCAAAAGAGCTGGAACGACTTCTAAGGCAAAGCAAAATGCTGCCTGAGAATGGAGATGGTTTGGGCGAGGTAAGGCTTGAGTTCCCCCACTGCTGCAACCAAAGCTACAGCAGATGCTGATGTGCTGCAGGGACATTTGTAGAAGGGGCCTTGGTGGAAGTACTTCCAGCAGATGGCCATGGGATTTTGTCCAGTGAGCAGAGAACACGGGACAGGTGAGAAAGACAGCGGGATCAGAGAGTATTTGCTCCTTACCGATCGAGCAGTGAAACTGTCATAAGGAGTTTTTTGTTCGGCCATTTCAATTGCCACAATTCCAAAAGACCACACGTCCACTTTGGGGCCGTATGGTTGACGCTTCACCACTTCAGGTGCCATCCACCAAGGAGTCCCGATCACTGAGCACCGTTGATTTTTCTCAGGGGTGAGCTGAACAGAAAGGCCAAAATCAGCTGAGGAGAAAGCAAAATACTGTTTTAATTTTAATACTGTCAATTAGGAAACCAAGGCAAAGAATTCCCCTGTAGAAGTTTGAGAATGTGCAGTTGAATTTCCTGGACAACACTCCCTGCTCTGTTTCCTTGGGGCTTTAGCCAAGGAAATATGAATTGGCTACTTCAAACATCCCCCCATTTTTTACACTTCCTCCAGCAGTGCCTTTTGTTCCCCTGAAGGTTTAGATTGTAGCTCCCTCCCTCTGGCAGGAACACACACAGACACACACAGAGCAGTAGCACTCTTGGCTGCTTGTGGCTCCTTGTCATAGCTCTGTGCACACTGCAACTGTGCCTTCAGCCCACAGCAGGGGGGACCCCTGCACTGCCAGCAGCAGCATTTTTGGGGAGCTGGCAGTCACTGAAAGCAGCCCCACACCCCCCATTCCTGGAACGCTGAAGCTGACCAAGAATACACTGACCCAGCTTGACAGAGCCGTCGGTTCTGAGAAGGATGTTGTTGCTCTTCACATCTCGATGGATCACATGGTTGGAGTGAAGAAAATCCAGTCCTTGCAGGCACTGAGAGAGAAAACAGAACCAGGGGGGCAAAAAGTAGTGATGTGAGTTCATCCCACAAGGAAGGAAACAGCTGTGGAAGGTTCCCTTTGCAGGGGAATGGGGAGGAATGGCAGAACACAGTGCCATTGAGAGCAAGAGCCTGCTGCTCCAACAGTAGCAGAGCAGCACCTTTCTCAGGAAAGGCATGTCAGCTTTTGAAAGAGCACCAGCAACTGCTGTTGTAGACTATCCCCTGCAAACCAGCCAGGGTGACTGCAGCTGCAGTGCATGTGCTCAGAAGCAAAGAGCATTTGGACTGCACTACTATCCTTTTCAGCTGAGGACTAAAAGAAATTGGTCTCTCTTTTTTTCTTTCCGTTTGTTTCAAATCCTGCCACCACACCCTTGCTTTAGACACAAGGAATGTAGTGCAGACAGGCAAAAGTTTAGCTAGGCAAGGTGGAGAACTGCAAATGCCAATGCAAGAGACAGAGCTAGAATACAAGAGCAGGGGATAAGAGTACAGGAAGTGAGTCCAGTGAGTGTAGGGGCACTGGCAGACAGTTCACTTGAGATGCTCTTGCTTGCCCATAGCCTTGCAGCAACACAGAAACCAAGCCTGGCCCATGAAATCACTCCCGTTCTGAGCCTCTGTTTCCCAGACAATCCAGCTCAAGGCCTTGGAAGCACAGATGGGATCCCTGACCTCCCGACTGACAGCTGCAATCTCTTCTTCAGACATTTGAGCCTCGTCGATGAGATCTCTCAGAGTGCCTCCGTCCATGTACTCCATCACCAGCCAGAGTTCCTCATGCACAAGGTAGCTGAAAAAAGGAAACAAGGCCATGCAGGTGAACATGCACGGCTAGGTTGGTTTTTTGCTTGAGTCTTGTTTCTGGGTCCCTTGGAGACAAGGGCAGAAGAAAAGGAATAGACATTGCCTCTAGGCTGTGCAGTGTTTGCAGTCTGTGCTGTCTCAAGGAGAAAGGCAGTTTAGGAAGAGCCCAGATAAAAAACCTGTCACGCATGGCATTTCTGGAAATAAGCACCTAGTCTTCCTGGCATGCACAGCAGTGGAAAAGAGGGGCAACAATGCAAGGGCAATCCTCTCTTGGATGGTTCATCAGCATTTAAGAAACTTGAAAAACTCAATCCCAAAGAACTGTGGAGGCAATGAACTTAGAAGGTATTGAATTATTAAGATAGGGCTGATGCGGGTATTTGAACAATTTTCAGTCTGCATTTGCCAGGGTGGATTCATGCAGACAAAATGCAGTCTCTTCCCATCCATTGGAGATAAGTAGAGAAATAATAATTAACAGCTCTATTTCCTGCCACTGACCAAAGTGGGTTTTTAAGCTCTCATGCTTGTAGTATGTAAACAAACATTCAAGGGATAGAACCGTGACCACTCACCTGGCTAAGTAATTCACGACCCTGGGACTCCTATTACTCTCCATGATCCTGATTTCATTCATGGTTAGTATCTTCCTCCTCACTCCTTGCACACTTATTTTCTTTATGGCCACCTCAAAGGACATTGAAAAGGAGTAATTTGAGGAAATTGGTAGCATGAGACCACAACACACATGGATCAAGTGATTTTGGAATGGCAGAGCCAAGCTGTGCCAAAGTGCCTTGTGATTAGACCTCATCATTGGAGTAATTAGGAAGTGACATTCCAACAGCCCATTTCTCTGCTCCCTTGGGGGCCAGTTACAGGACACGTGGCCACTGGCGATTTGTCTTGTCCACAAGGACTGTTCCAAGTGCAATTTGCAGGCTGGCACCAGTCTGTGCTTCTTGTGCCTTTTCAGCACAGCTCTACTCAAAGCTCCAGCCACAGCTGTCTGCAGTGGGGAAAGGCCTGGAGAGCAGCAGAGGCTGCAGGGGCTGTTGACATTTACCTCTCCTCCTGTGGCAGTGTCAAGTGCTCTGGAAACCTCTCCAAAACCCCTAGAAACAAAACAGCAGCAAAGAAAGGAGAAGCCATTTAGATCTTGCACTGAAAGCCAGTCCAGACAGGAGAGCTCTGCTGTAAATGCCTAAAAGCTGCAGATTGCAGGAGGGGTCTGCCAGAAGGCAGATGATGCATTTTCCCCTCAAGTGCATGGGCACCGAGCCTGTTCCTGAAGCACTGGGCTTTACTGCCTCAGCTCCAAAAGGCAGCTTATTCCTTTATCTCGGGTATCAGCTTCTAAACTGTGCAATTCTAATCCTGAGCACGGAGTATTTCCTTTAGCAAACTCTTGGAGAGAAATGTTCCTGAGAACTGTTATCTGACAGCTCTCATCGGGGGTAGGTTGTGCTTTCAGGCAAGCAAGATTCTTCTCCTTTCATTAGTGTGGCCAGATGATTTGGAGACATCCAAAAATGCGAAGGAAATGAACCCTGAGCTGTCCCACACTCGAGAGACAAGCAGATTTACCAGGTTCTGTTCCTTGCTGCAGGCAAGACCTTGGCAGCATGGAGATGTCTTTGACAATGCCTTCTGAGCACACTTGACAAATTCTGGCCAGTACTGAGAGATGGGGCAGACTAAGCCAGGTGTCTAAACATGTGGACAACTTGTCTGACTTCCCACTTGATGGATATTCCACCAGTGAAACACCTGGCCCATGGCTGTGTAGAAGTAACTGTGGTTGGACTCACCCGCTGCCAAGACTTTCCAGTTCAATGTATTTTGTGACGGGATTTTCCTTGTTCACCATTCTCCCTGAGGGAAACAAAATGCAAGATGCTCACTTTCAGGCAGAGATCCTAACTTGCAGGAGATCCCAAAGGCAGCCCCGCTGTCTGGGGCTCTGAACCCTCTGTGGTCAGCTGGGCAGCAACCACAGCAGCAACAAGACAGGCAGTTGTGCAGTACAAATGGCCAGCAGAGAGACTGATTTTGTCCAGTCCTTGGAAGGAAATGAAGTGCAGAGAGCACAGCAGGGCACAGCACAAGGCTGGCAAAGGCCAAGCATGAGCACTGACAAGCAATGGCAAGAAGACACAGCCAGCCTGAGCCCCTGACAAGCTGTGGCCCCTGTTCAGGACACAACAGCATTGCCTTGGAGATCAGACACACCCAGGTGCAGATCAAGGTCCTTTTTTGTCCTAGCAGCTGAAAGTAGACACCAAATCAGCTGGGATCTTTTCTCAGCCCCACCAGGTCTTTTCTGAGAGCACAGCACTGGCAGCTGTTATGGACAAGAAGCAGATTAAATGGGTTGTGCTGCAGAATCACAAAGGGCTTGATGTGTTTTCCCAGAGACTGATCTGAGCAGGGCTTGGGCCAATAGGTAGGATTCTAAGAGTCATGGGAATGACTGGGAATCAGGTATGGAAAAGTGCCATGGATCTGAGGAATACACAGCACAGGGGCTGCAGGCTCGCTCCTGAGAAATGCCTGCAGTGCTGTTTTATCTGATTACATCACGTCGATGTGTCTCTTGGACACATCTTTATAAGAATAAAACTAGGATATTAATTACAGATTGTTATACAAGTATCTGTTTCTTCATTGTGGGCCCAATGAAAACATCTCTTGCTCTCTGTTTCTGCTGTCACCTGATGTTCTTTCAAAGGAGTCCTCACTGACAAAAATACAGCATTCTCATAAAAAACTTGTAGATGTAGTAGAGGCAATAAAAACAGTCCTAAAAATGACAGCAGTAAGACACATGGGGCAGAACAGTTCTTCCAGGATGGAGAAAAACAAACTCTTCCAAAAAACCCCAAATCCAAAACCAAAAAAGGATAAAAACTGAAAACTAAAAACGGAACCACAACAAAAAGACAAAACCCCCAAACCAATCAATATCTCTGAAGTCTTTTGGTTCTGATGACTGGTGGGGAGTCTGGAGTCTAAGGAGAATTTAGGAATCAAATATTCTGTTCAGTTTGGCCACTAGCACACAGGACTTGCATAGATAATTTGCTAGGCCACAGCCTTCTGCTGATCCAAGAACAATTCCTGCTTCTGCCTTTAGTGGCAAGGGAATCCCAGGCAAAGCCGAGCCAGTCCAAGCTGCCCTCAGAGGCAGCAGGAACACCCAGAGCGCTCTCTCGCTGCCTCAGAGCACAGCAGTTCCTGTGGGGAGTCCTAAATGTCTCTGGGACACCAAAGTGAGGAGGATCATTTGCTCCAGCTCTGCTGGCACGTGCACACAATACACTGTCCCTCAGACAAGAAATACACCAGACGTACTCAGCTGCTCCAGGAAGTCTCCCTGGCTCTCCTGTAGCTGAGCAGCAGATGTGTCACTGCTGGAAATGGAGAAACTGCCCGGGCTCCACTGCTCAGCTTGGGGAACAAAGGCTCCTTTAGATGCTGCTGCTGCTGCTGCTGCTGCTGCTGCAGCAGATTCAATGGAAGAGCCTGTGTAGATCTGAGAGAAGAAAGGAGTTTGTGTCAGAAAGCTGGCTGGCAGAGATTACCCCGAGTTCCCTTTTCAAATGCAAGCCCTTAGGAAGTTGCTGTTAGCCACATGCAAAGCTCATCAACTGGATTATTTTGAATGCCTGCTTCTGAAACCAAATGGTCAAAACCCAAGGTTGGTTTTAATCAAGTTCATGGCCAGTTTCATTTTCCATTTTCCTGGATTTTCTGAAGGATGACTGCAACAACGACCATTCCACTTCCTCCCAAGGATCCCTTTCCCCCTCCAAGGGCTGCAGACACATTTGCAGCTCCTTGTTCTAATGTTGGAGCTCCTCCCCCTCAGTCCTCTTTTCCTGCACCATCTTCAGAAGGTGCTCAGCCTGCAGCACTGGTGCTTGGGACAGTACCTGTGCCTCCCGCCGACCTTGGGGCTCTTCATCACCAGGCATTTGCTGGAAGCCTTCGCAGGCTGCCAGGTGAGATATCAACACGTCCACCTCAAGTCAAACAGAACAAAGCAGTCAGAGACCACAGCTTGTCCCTGTGTGCCAAGGCTCATTGACTGTGAGCAAAGGGAAAGAGCAGGACAGCAGCAGATTCACCAAGGGATACAGACAGCTTGCAGCTTGTATTCCAAATCTATCTGGGGGACTCTGTTCACTTGCAAAAAGCCCTGAAGAAACAAGGAGAGCAGGAGCAGGCCAGCAGGAATCCCTTGAGATGAGTGCTGGCAAAAGGGGTGAATGACTGGTCCCACTGTCCAGGGTAGCAGCTGAGATTGAGCACAGCAGGAAATGTCCTTCCAAGCAGCTGGGATAGACACTACAGCAGGATGGCACTGAGAGGCATCAGCCCACCCCCCTGCTGCTCTGCAGAGGAAAGGCAAGAAGGGCAGAAAGCACCAGACTGCAGTGACTGCTGTGCCTATCGCTCTTTCACTCACTCGATTTTCTAGAGCCTCTTGCTTCTGAACGAGGAGATGAAATTTCTCTTGGATGATTTTCCTTTCTTCCTCCAGCCTCTTCTCCCGTGCCCTGATCCTAGCCTCAGTTTCCTGCAGCTCTGCCAGCAGCTTCTCATCGGAGGCCTGTGAAGAACGACAGAGAGGAATTTCTGTGAGTGGAGTGTCTGCCACTCTTTCACTCACCTGGTTTTGTTGACTGCCTCTCTGCCAATGGAGATTCATCTCCTCCTGGATGCTTCTCCTGTCTTCCTCGTGCCTCCTCTTCACTGCCATGATGGCCCTCTGAGCTTCGGGCAGCTCTGCTTGGGGCTCTGCCTTGATGTTCTGCACACACAAATGGAGAGCAAGTGCCTGGGAGCTGCCATCAGGCTCAGCTTCTTCCTCAGTTTCAGCCTCAAAATCACACTCATTCAGTCACTTCTTTCTGCTTCCCTACCCACCTCTGCTTCCACTGTAACCTCCTGTCCCGCTGCTGATCTCTGCAGAGGCTCTTTGCTTTCAGGGCCTCTGGCACTCGTGGCCTGCTCAGTCCCAAGAGCTGCGTTTTATGCCCCTCTTCCTGCCCTTCACTCTGTCCCCTGCTGAGTCAGGCTTACCTGGCCATTCTCCAGTGGCTCTTCCACCTGCTGCCCCAGCTGCTCTTCCTGCTCTTGGGCTGGGAACAGCTCTCCCTCAGTCTGGCACGGCCTCCCTGATAAAACAATCTGCTCCTGCTCTTTCTCTGGAAGGACCTGCAGAGAAAGCAAGAGAAGATGGGCTTCAACTTCTCATACAACATTTGTGGGCCAAGACTCAAAGACTGATGGGCTCCCACGTTCCCAAAGCACTGTGCTGCTGCTCTCCTGCCTTGTTCTCTGCCCGTGGGGAAGCACAGATTCCAAAGTGACCCTGGCAGTGCAATCAGGGCCCATCTGGCACTGAATCTCCAACAGACTCTTGGGCAGCTGACAGGAAATGTGGGGCATTTCTCAAGGGCCTCCCTCCCCTTCTGCCGTGTCCTGCTTGTCTCTCCATAGTGACTGACAGCCAGCCCTGTCCCACAGCTCCATCCTGGCTCTGCAGGGGCTTCCTGGGTGAGCTCATCCCTTGGGAGAGACACTGCTGGAGTTCATGTTCTTTTCAGGCCTGCACTGCCACTCCTGCCCTTCTGACATCTACACTCTTGTTAGAAATCCTGCTCATTCAGGAGACAAGGATGTGTGCAATTTGATCCTCTGCTGCAGGTCAGAGAGCCTCTGTGGCCACCTCAGGATATGGAAGAGGACCAAGGTGTTTCTCCTCCCTCTTTTGTCAGCTGAGAATTCTGAGCAGCAGTGACAGAGATCCTCAAAAGGCCCCACCAACAAATTAATTGACACACCCCTAGGGATGCCAATGAAGGAAGCCATGTGTCACGTAATGCATGTATGACCAAAGTCAGCAAAAACCACCTAAACCATGGAATTGTCCCACCTCACTAGGACAGGCAGAAATTTATAGGTTAAACAGGGATTGTCAGGACAGAAGAGGCAGGAGGAGGAAAACAGCTCTAAGGGGAAAAAAACAACCATCTCTAAAGGGGTTCTTAGCAACACAAGACAGCACTCAAGGACCTGCAGCTTTGCCCCCACACTAGGCTCCAATGCAGTTTCCAAAGCTGCAGACTTCACCACAAAACGTATCAACAGAAACTTGCCCCTTGTGGATTTTGCCTCAGAAGAAGGGTTCAGAACTACACAGTTTGTTTCTTTGGCCACACAGGACAAGAATGGCCGGCCACAGCTTCATGGACAACACAATCATCTCCTTGCAGCTTATCAAAAGCCAAAAGACAGGTGGCCTAAAAGACTCTGCAGAAGTGAAGAATTACTCAAGAAAACTGCAGAACAGTTCTCCAGGTCATCCAGAGGTTTCCAAAAAGGGAAAGCAAACAAACCAAGCCCTGTGAGCCCCAGAAATGCCGTGTGAGCCCTTGGCCATGGCTTGGCAGAAGCCAAGAGACAGAGCTTCCCTGGGCCAAGCAGCCAGCTGCTCACCCGCAGGCAGCAGCGCTTTGGGGCCTCAGCACGACGGCTCAAAGCCCAATTTCCAGCTGCCACGGGATGGGGGAATGGCTGGGTGCTGGCAGGACTCCAGCACTCAGCATCCTCAGCCACCAACAGCAAGTGCTGGCTGCTCAGAAACTTGCAGCTCTGCCTTGCACTAAAGACAGCAGCACCCAGCACTGGCACTTACTGTCTGGGGATGGTCAGGCTGGGCTGTGACCACAGCTGGAGGCTCGTGCTCCTTTTGCTCATTTTGCTCCTCTTTGGCCTCTTCTCCAGGAGCAGAGGGAGCCCCAGGAGAGTCTGCTCTTGGTTCTGTGCTCTGTGGACAGATGGTGGAGTTAGGGACAGGCAGCTACCTATAATTTACAACATTATTTCTATTCAGCTCTATTCCTACAACCAGCTCTACCAAGCACAAATCATCAGCTTTGATAGCAATGGGATTCTAAGTCTCTCCAAGTAAATTAAAATGGGTTAATTCAGCCAGGCAGCAAATAGTTCTGAATTAGAGAGTTCACCCTGGCTACTATCAGCAAGCAACGTTCTCTTCTGCAAATCTGAGTTTTTAGTTCTTTTAAAGCTCTGCAATGGAAAATTAGGAAATAGCCAACAATGCCTTTGCTATTGCTGTTGTAAACATGGAAATGGATCTTCTTTCAGCCCACCCAGCTGGTCCTCTGCACTCCACTGCCACAGGCCAAGCTCACAGTTCCCTCCACAATTCTGAAACACCAGGAACATCAAATGTTCCTTTCTGACTCACCTCAGGATCGGCACCTCTGAACACACGGGTCAGATGACCTGCAGTGGGCAAGGAAAATGAACCAAATTCTTTGAGAAAACTGGAGAGAACCGTGGCCTATTTAGAACAGCATCTGAGAAGATCTCCCAGTCTACATTTTCAAAGGTGTCCCTCTTGACTCTTGTGGTTTAAAGCAGCAACTAAAAAATCACTAGAAAACGTACTTATTTCTTGCTGTGAGATATGGATTAGAACAAGAGCAAAATAGGCTTCAAACTTAAATGGAATAAAGAAAGTTTATTAACAAAAACTACAAGAATAAGAACACCACAATAAACCTACAGAAAACCCCTTTATCCCCCACTACCCAACCATTCCCTTGTTTACATGACAACATAGAGACAAAAAACATTGGAACTTTGGTGTTTACAACAGTCCAAATTTCTGCTAGAGTCTTTTCATCAGTCTTTGTAGAGAAACAGAAGTCTTCTTCTGCTATTTATGGAGTTTTTCAGAAGAAAACGATTTTTCTTCATAGCTTTCTATTTCTCTGATGTTAGCTGCCCGCAAATCTGCCATCAGTTGTCTCCTCCCATTTCACATCACTCTGAGGTGTGTTATGGGTCATGAGCCTAGGGATGTCATTTTTATGAATGAGTTATTCAAAGGCAAAAATTATCTGTTTTTGTGAGCCCTCCTGGAAACAGCAGTTTTCTTTTTGCTTCTTAAAAGCCACAAATCTTCAACTATTACTTCTCCCCCTCTGTTCCAGCATCTCACAGTGTCACAACTACTTCATCATTTGCTCAAAATCCACACTTGGAAACACTCTATTCCTCCCAATATACTCTGTCATGAATTAAAGGAGTTTTTTTCAGAACACTACTGTCCATCTCCATAGCTTTAACAGAAAACTATTTCAGCTTATTAAAGCATCTCCTTATTTCTCTTCCCCCTCTAAATTTAATTTTTTTCTTCATTGTCTTTGATGGGTTGATGGTTGATCACTCCCTTTCTCTCTCTCTCTGGAAACAAAGGATTAATCTGCAAGTCTCATCCAGGTAGTAAAAGATTTAAAATCTTGCTAAAGCTGCAGATGTTGATGGTGTCAGGTTTCAGTTCAGTGGCAGAAACTGCAAACCAAGTCAGGCTGGGCCGGCTCCGTTTCTCCCCCCACCCCGCCCTCTGCAGCCTTGTCCGGCCTGGAGCGGGGGAGGAGGCCGAGACAGAGCCCTGTGACCTCGTCAGGAGCCAGAAACCAAAGAGAGCAAGAAATTCCCGGCCTTACATCTTAAGGTGGAGTTCACAGGTTGATCTCACTTCTCAATAGTTCAAACCGCTGCCAATTCTCACACATGGCCAGTAATTAGTCAGGAGAAAAAACTCCCATCAGCCTCCAGCAGTTTCAACTTCCCGAGCTCTCAGAGCTGTCTTAAAAGTAAAGTCACCCCAAGACATTGAGCCAGCAAAGTGAGGAAATGCCAGACTCTGCTGCCACAGGCTCTCCCGTGGAGGGAACAGAACCCCTGCAAATGCTGCCCGCAGCCCCCTGGCTACAGACACCCCGTGTTTTGCTGAAGGTGTTGACAGGAGCTTTACCAAACCAGTGGCATCCTCATGGTCTTTCTGTTTCAATAGCAACCCGGTCAGTAAGAAAGAGCAGGGAGACCTACAAAAGCCAGCTCAGGTTCCAGCCAGGGAAAACCTCTACTTACGTGCCAGGTTGGTCAGGTAATAGCCGGAATAGCCAATGCCATAAAGGGTGCAAACGGCAGCAGCGAGCTGCTCAATCATTGTAGCACTGCTGTGCCAGTTTGCAGACTGTGCTCAACTCAAGGACAAACAAGGCTCCTGTCAGTGCGCAGCTGCCCACTGACAAACGCCTCAAGCAGGAGGATGCTCCTGCACTGAGCAAGCCCAAGAGCTGCTCTGACACTGAGGCCTTCCGTGCACCAAGGCAACCTTGGGATGTCACCACGACAATGTGGCATCCATGCCCTGACATCACAATGCCAACGCTCTGCGGTGCTCTGGGAATTGATGCAGAGCAACCCAGCCTTCCCTACAGCAAACACAAAATTGCCTGGGAGGTTCTCCTCTGTCACAAAGTGTCACAAATGCTTTGGTGGGCTGTGGGAAAGGGAAAGACAGAAACTTCCACAGATACTGAAGGGTTTGATTTCCAGCCTTGGAAGGAGCTTGGGTTTATGCAATGCTAAAGGTTCACAGACGTTGAGTCGAGAATTCATAAGTTTATGTTCCTATAGCTGCAAGTAAGAATATGCCATAAGTAAATAAGAAACTGCATTAAGTGAGATGGTGGAGAGTTTTCAACTGTAATTGTGTGATTTTATAGAGTAAGCTATGAATCTAAATATTATCATAAGAAGCACATGTGTGTACGTGAGCTAGCAGTCTATTGGGTGAAAAGCAGACACAGTGCAGCAGAACTTGGCAAAGGTGAAAGGTGATTAAGTAATAATAAACTCCATGTCAATTGTCCATTGTACCAAAATGTGATATATTGCTGTGTAACAAAGAAACTCATGACTACCTTTGAGCTATGGCCCACTTATACTCCTCCAAAATCTCATGCCTTCAGACTGAGACCTTTTTTGATGTATTTCAGCAATAAATCGACTTCACAGCACCAGTGGTCCCACCCCTGGTTATTTACAGCCTGACAATGGGCCAAACCCTGTTGTTGAAGAGATCCAAGAGTAACTCCAAGATTGCCCTGTGGAGAGAGAAAACAAAGAGAAGTTGTCATAAGACAACAAGGACCGCTCCTCAGTCAAGACAGGATGGATGGAACAGAGTTTCTAAAATGTAACAAGTAGCAGAAGCAGAGGAGTTTGCAGAAGAAATTGTTTTACAAGTGCTTGCCCTAGGGAAATAAAACTGATGTGGCTAATAGGGAATTAATCATGTCTATTATTCATTAGCAGCCATCTGAACATTTATACTATTGGCTATCCAGGCTCACACTATTCTAACCCAATAGGAAAAAGAGCATGAAAGTTATGTGCACTTGTAATAAATGTTTCCAGATATACCACCTCTGGGGACCATGCATCGTTCATGCACGGCAGTGCCCCAAGCACCCACATTCTGCACCGCAGCTGAGCTCTGAGATGGGACTAAACCAAAGAAAATTGGGTTTTTGGCCATTGATGCTTGTGACTAAACCCAAGAATGCCTGTTCCTGTACCAAAGGAACTGCACAGCCATCAGCCTGCTGCAGCACTGCTGGGGCATCTCAAAGAAGCATGTGGGCCTGTGCCTCAGCCCTGGAGCCCCCCTGGGCACTTTTGTGAGCCACAGAGATGAGGCTGCAATGGTCATAAGGAAAGAGAAGAAGAAAGTCACAGAAGAATGGGGGAAGATGTAGAAGATGGTGGGAGGAGGAAGCCAGTGGGAGCAAATGGGTAACTTTCATCCAAATTGGGAGCTACGAGGCAGGGACCCAAGAGATGTGGGATAGAGACCCCATCACCTGTGACTTCCTCTCTCAGCTGAAAAGAAAAAGAACAGAGAAATAGCTGGGCTTTGGCTGTGTGTCTAGATATGAAGCCACGTTACATTTTTGAATGGCTCCACACGAGTTCTTCAAGTTTTCTCCCAGCCTGCAGGTTCCCCTGCCCCAGGACCACCAGTGGCCAGTTTTGTTGGTTTTGCATGGTTTAAATTTTGGTGAGGAGGGAAGAAGCCAGCCATGGGAATGCTATTTCTGCTAAAAGGAGCTGCTGAAAGCTTTCTCCATGCCTGGCAAAACCAATCACTGGCTGGCTCTGAGAACAGGCCCATTGCTAAGCCAATTAGAAAAGCTGGAAACACTTTGATGACAGCAGATTTAAGAGAGGAAAGAAACGTGGGAAGCTCTCTTTCTTTCTGCCCTCCGAGGGGTGGTGAGGGGGCACCGAACCCCTTCCCAGCAAGCCAGCTGTGGTGGTTTGGCATTTTAGAGAAAAAAGTAGAAAACACCCACAGAAGTGATTTCTCTGAGAGAGGCTGCTGGGAGTTTCTCTCTGCTTGAGATCAGGCCAATAGCCGGCCAGTTCTGAGAACTGACAGCATTTTGCAGCACTGAAAAGTGAGATCACCTTTGTGAATAGCACATTTAAAAACTCCAGCTGGGGAAGTTGTCTCTTTTTGTTTGCAGCCTTGAAAGGTATTGGAGCTGTGGTGTGGCTGGCCCTGCTCCCCGCAGCCTGTGTGGCCTGGGGGGGCTGGGCTGGAGCCCAGTGGCTCTGGGCTGGGGGGATGGAGACTGCGGGACTTCCCCCGGCCCCAGGCCAGGCCAGGCTCTGCTGTGGCCCCTCCCGGGAAGCCCTCCCAGTCTCATTCCATGGGGTGGCTGAAGCCCTCCCCAGGGGGACCCCGGCCCTGAGCTGGGCCGGGCCACGGCTGCTGACATCTCGCCGATCCCCGCCATGGCCTGCACAGACCGCTCCAAGCTGGAAACCGTCCCCTGCCTTCCAGCAGCTGCTGAGCTGAAATCCCACACCAGGAATGCCTGCCACACCTTGGGCCACATTTAACCCTTCCACTACACAGATGAGACCTGCAGACTTCATCCCCTCTCCAGAGAGCGCAAAGTGGGAGCGATCGACACGTAAAAGACAACATCAAATATCAAGGTCAGTACGAGGAAGAGTCAAGCCTCAGATGGAAGGAGAATGAGGAGATGCTTTAATAAGCTGAAATAGTCTTTTGGTAGGGCCATGGAGATGGACAATAATGTTCTGAAAAATAACTCCTTTCATTAATGAAAGAGTATTGGGAGGAATGAAGGATTCAAAGTGTAAATCTGAGCAAAGGTATCCATTGATGAAGCCAAGCAGGTGGTGGAGTAGCTGTGACCCCATGAGACCCTTGAACAGAGGGAGAGAGAGATGAGAGAGATGAGAGCTGATGAAGACCCTTTGGCCCCAGGGAGAGAAGGAGAAAACTTCTGTTCCCAGAGATGATCACAGAGACAGATGAAGAGAATAACTCTTGAATAACTCATGCTTAAAATAATACCCATTGAGTTCATGGCCCATGAACACACCTCAGAGTGGTGTGGAAATGGGAGGAAGGCACGATGGCAGAGTTTTGCCCTGGGTGGCTGCTATTCATAGAAATGAAAAGGCACGAGAAAACTCTTTTCTTGTAGAGAACTCTCCATGGAATGACAAGAGAAAACTCCTCTCCCTACAGATACTGATGAAAAGACTGTTGTATAGTTGGTACTGCTTTAACATCCTAAGTTTTATCTTTACATTGTTAGTTGAGAAAGGAAAAAGTTGGGTGGGGAGAGAACAGGTTTCTGGAGGTTTTATTCTGGTTTCTTATTTCTTGAAGTCCTGTTAATAAAGTTTCTTTATTCCTTTTAAGTTTTAAGCCTATTTTGCCCTTCTCCTAATCCATATCTCACAGTGAGAAATGAGTAAGTGCCCTGGAGATTTCAGCCAGTGCTAAACCCACCACATTATTTACTGCATTAGCCAAAAACTCAAATTAGCGAATCTCAGCCACTGCACCAGGCTGAAGCTGAGGATCCCCAGCCAAGCTCAGAGGGAGGAGAACACAGCATTTGTGGGATCCTTTCCAGTCTGACTTGCTTTAGCTGCACCCTGGGGGAGGAGAGAGCAGGAGAAGGGTTGGCTGAGTCCTCTCCCCTCTGCCTTGCCCTTCTCTGCTGGATCCTCAGTTCATCCCACACCCACCCCAAGACTCCATCCCCATCCTACTGGTGCTGACGGGATTAAAGGAGATAAAGAGGAGATTAAAAAGATAGAGAGGAGAGAAAAAGAGAAGTTTAAATGCAGTTTAAATATGAAAGAAATGCATATGTTAGCGACTGCTGAGAGTTCAAAGGGAGCTGAAGGGTTTGTGAAGGGACAGGAGCCCGTGAAGGGCTCAGGAGCTGCTGCTGCTGCCAGGAGGGAGGAAATGCACCAATGGCTCCCAGCAGTCTGTGCTTTGAGGCTCTTTCCCAAACAGCTGCAGGAGGGAAAGCAGCTGAGTTTGGAGGAAGAGTTTTCTGCTGAGGTTTCCTGTTTGGAGCTGTCACAAGCTTGAGCTGCTCAAGGGAAAGGCGGCTCTGCTTCCAGCAGGGCCCAACTGCACGGGAGCACAACTTGGTTCCCTGGCCCTGAGCCAACGGGCAGCAGCAGCTTCTGTTCCCTCCTGGCTCTTGTGTCATTTCCAGCAGCACAAGACACACCAAGAAAAGCTCCTCCAGAACATGCCATGATCAACACAACCTGATTTCATTGCATGAAGGAGCTCTGACAGTCCCACGGGCTCAGGTTTGTTTGTCAGTCAACAGAGCAGGGAAAAGCACAGACACATTCCCTGCACAGGGAATTCACAGGAGGAAAGTGCAGCGCTGGAGGATGTGCTTGGATACAACGTTCCCACGGCAGTTTTGGGGATAAAATCGTCAGCAGAGAGAAAAGAAAAAGTCCTACCAAGGGTGGGCTGGGGAGGGCTGGTGCTTCCCGGGAGGCTCCCGAAGCTCAAGAGGACAAAGCCCAGACCTTGTCCAAGCTCCGAGCTGGGTCTGAGCCAGAAACCAGGGGGTGGCAGAGCCATTGCTGCTGAAGGGCTTCAGATTGCCAAAGCTAAAGTGTCCAGTATCAAGGAACAACTTGAGGTTACGGAATTCTCAGTGCCCACGTTCCATCCCCTCATTTCAAACTGAAAGCGGAGCTGCACTTGTGACTCTGCTTTTTAATAAATAATGTAAAAATTCAACAAAATTCCCTTAGAAAGTACCCATGAAGATTCACATTTTGAGAGCCCACTCGAGACAGCCCCAACTCCTGCCCTGGTTCAGTCCTTGTCAAGCCCACTGTGCTTTCCAGCTGCTTTGCTCCAGCTCCCCCCAAATCACCAGGAATTCCACTGAACTGAAACAAATCCAAGTCCTCGTGGTTCGGGACAAGGGCAGGGAGAGGTCCCTCCAAACCTCCCTGGGAATCACCCCAGAGCCCTCAGCCTTCCTTGTGCCCATCCCTGAAACCTCCCAGTGGCTCCCGTGGCTCTCCCAGTCCATCCCAGCCTCTCCCAGTCCATCCCCGTCACCCCAAATGCCCCCCTGGTCCATCTCGCCTCTCGTGGATCCCCTCGCCCCTCAGCCAATCAGAGCGCGTCTCTCTGATGACTCATCAGTTGCCGGGCAGATCCACAGAGCCGAGAGCCCCGCGCTGGACTCGGCCTCCCAGTGCCGCGCACTTCATTCCCAGTCCCTCCCAGTGCCACCACAGTCCCTCCCAGTGCCACCACAGTCCCGCCCAGTGCCACCACAGTCCCGCCCAGAGGCCCCAGAGTCACTCCCATTACTTTTTAGCCCATTCCCATTCTATTCCGAGTTCATTCTCACTTCACTCCCAGACCTACACATTCTCTTCCAGTGTCCCAGTATCCACTCTCATCTCTTTCAGTGCCACCCCAGTCCCTCCCAGTCCATTCCCAGTCCCTCCCAATGCCATACCACTCCTCACCCATCTCTCCCAGTTGCCCCCAGGCTGATCCCAGTCTGTCACCGTTTTCTCCCAATGTCCCCGGCGTGTCCATCTCGCTGGTGCCCTGGAGCTCCCAGCCCGGCCCCGGCCGCCTGCTCTGCTCCCTGATGGATTTCTCCCCTGCCCACATCCAGCTGAGCTGCTCCCAGGGCCAGCAGCAGCTCTCGGGCCACGTGCTGGCCACTGCCGTGCTCCCCAGCGGGGACTGGAGCCAGCAGCTCCTGGTGCTGCTGGAAACCGCCCCCGGCAATGCGGGCTCAGCTCCAGCTGCCAGGTGGAGCACGTCAGCCTGGAGCACCCCCTGAGCCGGCACTGGGGCACGGCCCGGCCCCCACAGCGCCGGGGGCAGCGGGGGAGGCACTGGGGGGGCCCAGAGGGGGATTGGGGTGTGCTGGGAGGAACTGGGAGGGAGTTTGAGATAGACTGGTTTAAACTGGGGAAGGGATTGAGGTGCTTAGGATGGCTGGGAAGGGGATTAAAGGATGTTGGGGAGAGTGGGATGGGGTTCTGGGGGTCCTGGTGGACCCTGGGAGGGAGTTTGGGGGTGCTGGGTGTCACTGGGAGGGATTTGAGTGAGTCTGGAGGAGCTGGAAGGAGATTGGGCATTGGAAAGGAGGGATTGGGATGAGGTTGGTTGCACTGGGAAGAGTCTTGATGAGTCCTGGTGGGGCTGGGAAGGGACTGGGAGAGGGTTTGGGGGTCCTGGGGCAGTGGGCGGAAATTGGGAGGGGGCTGTGGGATCCTGAGAGGAACAGGAGGGGCTCTGGTGGGTCCTGGGGAGGCTGGGAAGAGACTGGCAGTGATTTACCAAAATAGCAATATTGATCCAGTATCAATATCAATTTGTTAATGGACAAAAAACCTCTCCAACAGTTTAAAGTTACAAAGTGGATGTTTAATCACAGCACTGGGCGAGTGTGGGAGTCACCCCTTAATACACACTGCAAGTTGACAAAGAATTCCAGTGTCTATTTATTTACAAAAGTCTTGAATATCCAAAATACTAATACATATTTATAATGCTAACACTTCCCATTCCCCACTTCAGATAAAAATGAATGGTAATGTTTTTAAAATGTCATTATGCCTATGTGATGGGCTCCCTAATTTGAGGAGGGGGTCATTTTGGCGAGGAGGGGTCATCAAGAGATGAAGGAAAACCGCTCTTCCTCACTCTCACCTTTCTACCTTTACAATGGTTGACATTACAAATGACATTTGGTACAACTCCAGTTTCCTCCCTTGTGACTTTTAAATGGGTTTCCAGATGTAAGGTCTGTGATCTTCCTGAACCCGTTGATCAGTTTCTCTTTTCTCATTATAAGCACAGCTGAACACACATACAATGAAAAGTAATTTTTTACCTAAGTCTAAGATTCATTATCTCAAATCCTGCTTCTCACTTAATCACTAACTCTAACTAGTTCCAGCAAGGCCTATCTCTAGCTAAGATCTCGAATTTTTCTAAAATTCTTCATTTTTTAAAATTAGTGACTACAAAGGAGGTTTCAGAGGGTCCTGGGCAGGCTGGGGGAGACTTGAAGGGTCTTTGAAGAGGCTTGGGGTGTTTGTGAGAGGTTTTGGGTGACCTGAATCCAGCAGATGCCCCAGGGATGCCGTGAAATGCTGCCCACAGCAAGATGCTGATGGGCATTGGGGGCTCCTTGTTGGGCTTTGTCTTCCTGGTGCTGGGGCTCGGCTTCTATCTGAGGAAGAAGGTGAGGGGGGTACTGGGGATTGTGTCCTCCCTCCCCCAGAGCTTGTGTGCTCCCCTCCAGGGCTCCCAAGCTCCATGTCACCCCATTTTCTCTGCCCGCAGAGCTCCTGAGGTGACGGAAAAAGGTTCTCTAGGATTTAAAGTCAACAAATCCACTCTCCTCAAGGCATTCCCATTGTTTATCTGTATCCTGTTGGATTTTCATTCCTTCGATTTCATCCAGGTGCCCACAGGGAGCCAGGAAGATGTGGAGCCTCCCAGCCAGGTGTCTTCCCAACACGGATCACCAGGACCACGGATCACCAGGGCTCTGCCCAACGGGGGTCACTGGGGATCATCCAACGCCGATCCTCCCATGGGGGATGGAGCTGGAGCAGCGCACGAAGCTCTTCCCGCACTCGGGGCACTCGCAGGGCTTCCCTTACTGGTGCCTCCCTTGGTGTCGGCTCAAATGAAAGCTCCTGGAGAAGCTCTTCCCACACTGGGGACACTCGTAGGGCCTCTCCCCACTGTGGATGCGCCGGTGCCTGATGAGGTGGGAGTTACGGTTGAAGCTCTTCCCGCAGTCGGGGCAGCGGAAGGGCCTCTCCTCTGTGTGAATTCGCTCATGTCTGAGGACATCAGAGCTGGTCTGAAACCTCTTCCCACACTCAGGACACTCGTAGGGCCTCTCCCCAGTGTGGATGCGCTGGTGTGCTCTCAGATTGGAGCTCCACCCAAAGCTCTTCCCACATTCCAAGCAGGTGTAGGGCCGTTCCCCTGTGTGGATCACCTGGTGTCTCATCAGGTGAGAGATATCTCTGAAGCTCTTTCCACATTTCCCACACTCATAGGGCTTTTCCCCAGTGTGGATCACCTGGTGCCGGATCAATTCAGAGCTCTTTCTGAAGCCCTTCCCACATTCCAAGCACTTGTGGGGCTTCTCCCCCAGCTCTGAGCTCCGGCTGGATCTCTGGCCGTGTTCCTGGCACTGGGGGGATCTTTCCTCCTTGCAGCTCCCTGGGCTGGGCTTGCAGCCCCTCCTTGTGCGGGATCTCTGGGGCTTTTCCTCTTCCTCTTCCATCTGGACACAGCTTGGGAATGAAAATTCCTGGTTAGGAGGAAAAAAAGAGAGGAGAGCGCCTTGGGCTGGGGGTTCCTCCTTGCCCAAGTTCATCTCAGAAAGTCATTTGGCATCTTGTGTCTGTAACAAACCAAAACACCAACATCCAGACCAAACATCCTCCAAACATCAAAACAAAGATCAAGAACTACCCAAACATCAAATTCAGGCAAAACCCGCTCCAGAATACAAAGATTCAGCCCCTGCAAAAAAGCAAACCAGCAACATTTAGCCCAATAAATCTCAGAAACACTAAGATTCAGCCCACTGAAAATTATGGATCACCCTGTCCAGTCACCAACTGACTGTGGGCATGGCAACACTCCTGGGACTGCACATACAGGGAGGGTGGAACCTTGTGTTTCTTCCTCTTCCTGCTCCTGCTCCTCCTACTGTGGCCGTACTCTTCCTCACAGTCCTCTTCCTCCTACTTCTCCTTCTCCCGCATAATCCCACCTTCTCCCACGTGCATCCTATGCCCATTTTGTTCCTCAACCCTGCTTCTCCTTCCCTTCTCCTCCTGCCCCCAGGCCCAGCACCCACTGCCGCCTCCCTCTTCCCCCCCAGTCCCACAGCATCCCACCGCAGGGGCACGGATGGAGCTGGGCCAGCTCGGCCTGGGGCAGCGCTGGGCTCTCGGCCGCTTCCGCCCGCACTCGCTCCCCACTGCAGCCGCTCCCGCCACCACAGCGCGGGGGGGCCCGGCCTTGGCGCTCCCCCCTCCCACCTCCCCAAATTCCCCTCAAGGGGGGCACCAAGGCCCGGGGGGGCACAGGTGGGATCCAGGTAGGACCAATGTGGGGAGAAAATGGAATGTTAGAAGGGCATCCTGGACAAAGGGATGAGGGTCCCAAAATATCTCTCAAGGGTCCCTTGGGAGCATGTGGAGGTCGTTTGCACATTCTCCCAGAGGGAATTAAGGACATGGACACCCAGGGGGGCAATAAGAGAAGTCCAGAAGGGATTTAGACAACAGGGGATGGATGGTGTTGGTGTGCTGGGAAGGGATTGGCTGAAGGGGAGTGTGCAGGAATGTGCTTAAGGCAAGAAGCAGCAGTAGCAATCTATGGGGTAAGAAAAAAGATGATGGAAGAGAAGAGGAAGAGAAAAATACTGAGGATTGGGATGTTTTTCAGAAGGGTCTTATCCTCAGAATTTCCCAGTTTGTATCCCAGTTTTCCAGGACAGGAAAACAAGGAGGTGAGGATTTCAGGAGGTTTCTCTGAGCTGGGAGCGGCAGGAGCAGGCGCAGAGCTGCGGCACCGGGAGCACGGGCTGGGGGCCTGTGGGGAGCTGTGGGGCCGGGCCGGGGCTGTGGGGCAGCCGGGGCTCAGCGCCGGGCGCTGCCTGACCCCAGCACCCCCCGGGCAGGGCCGGCAGTGGCCCCCGGCCCCCAGGAGGCTGCGGGACGCCCCGGCCGCTGCCCGGCCCCATGGAGCTGCCGGCCCTGCCCGCCGGGGGGGCCGCCTTTGGACACTGCGGCAGGACAGGGACCGGCTCTGGGATACGGGCTGGGGAGGGGAGCCTCAGCACAGCCAGCACCAGGAAGGAACAGCTCAGAAATGGGGATTAGACCTGCAAGGATCCAGATGATCTTGAAAGCATTTTGTGCTGGGTCCCTGCAGAAAGGAAGGATTTTGCAGAAAGCTCAGCAGCTGCCACACGATGAGCACCCACACGCACTGAGGGGGGCTGCAGCAGGGCCACAAGAAGCCCCTGCAGCACTTGCTCACAAAGGCTCAGCAGCTGAATGCAGCAAGGGATGAGCAAAAGGCCAAGCTGAAGGCAAAGGCCATGGCACAGTTCCTACAGCCCCTGAGGGATCAAGCCCAGGGCCCAAGGGGGCCCCAGCACCCAGGGGACACCCTCGGCCACAAGCACCTGGCACAGGCATTGCCCTCCTGGCCAGGGGACAGCCCACCCAAACAGCCCCTGGCAAGGAATCAGCCTTCCAGCTGCAGGGCACAAGGACACTGCAAGCACAGACAGGAGCACCCTCAGCACCAGCAAGTCCAGCCCTTGATGGACACGGATTCTTAGCGGTCTCACAGCTCCCATTCCACCAGGGACCCACCACACTGCAGCCCTTGGGAACATCCAGGGTGGCTCTGGATCCAGAGGAGACCTTTCCTGATGGACACAGGGGCCTCTCCATCCACTCAGAACCTTACACCTAAAGGTGCTAGGGAATATTTTAGTTATTAAGGCATTAAGTGGGAAAGATGAGTGGGTGTGCTCTATTCGGCCACTATCAGTAGATGTGGTGGATGGGATTGAAATGAAGGAATTTTTATTTGCTCACAATTGTGATTGTAATTTACTAGGAAGGGATTTGATGGCTAAATTTGGAATGCAAATTAATGATACAGAGGCTGCTTCTGTTGTACCTCTGTGTCAAATGTCTGGCAGAGCCACGGCTGAAGTGAACCCACAAGTGTGGGCAGCCCCAGGGAAATTGGCAAAATTAGATATGGAGCCTCTCCAAATTTCCCTCAAGCAACCAGGACAAGAGGTGTCGAAAAGCAATCCCCTGTTCCAAGGGAGGGAAGGAAGGGCTCACAGCCTGTCTGTGAGTCCTGCTCAAGGCACGGCTTGGGGAGCCAGGGATGGCTCCCTAGAATGCTCCTATCCTACCAAGCAAGAAATCCAATGGAATCCACAGAATGCTGCAGGACCCAAGAAGAAGAAATGAGATGATGAAACCGAGGCACCCCACACTCTCAGATCCTTCCACCATTCTCAACCAGGTGCCCTCCTCACACTGCTGCCATTCACAACTCGATGCAAAAGATGCCTTCTGGGGATCTGCCCACTCCCAGAGGATGCAAACACAATTCTGCCTTGGGCTGGCAACAAGAGGTAGAAGGGAAAATGCTCAAGACATGGACGGTCCTTCTGCAGGGATGCACGGAAGCACCGGCCTGACTGGGGCAAGCCTTGCAGGAAATATCAAAGGAATTGACCTCACCCCCAGGACTGGCTTAATGCAGGATGTGGATGACTTGATCCAGTGAGGAGGACAAGAAGAGGTAGAGGAAGCGTCTGTGAAATGGCTTCATTTTCAGGCAAAAAAAGCAGCTTTGAGTATCTGAAAAAAAAGTGCAAATCGTGGAGAAAATGGTTAAATCTTTGAGACCTATTTTGACTGAAGCTTTGTGTTTTATTGACCCTGAGAGGGTTCATGGAATCTCAGAAATAACATTTCCCAGGATTAAAAAGGGACAATTCCTACAATTAACAGGGAAATGCAGGAGCTGGATTGAGGATTCTCTCTTCTAGCCAGAACATTGTGTGCTTCTTTAGCCACAGATAGCGTCAGTGTTAGACAGGGGACATAAAAAAGAGAACAAGTCCCTGGCCCTATCTCCAAGCAGATTCAATCACTGCCTGTGTTTTTTCTTCCTGGAATCAGCCCAATTCCTCCCTCAGGCAGGAAGCCCCTGGGCCTTTGTGCAGGCTTTGGGCCATCAGTGTTAATTTGCATTTCTAAAGCTCCTCTCTTGGCTGCCTGGAACAAAGCTTCTCTTCCAGGGCAGACATCCTGTGACTCACACGTGGCCCCCACAGAATCTGCTATTTATTTTTTTTTAAACAATATTCCATTAACTGTTTTTGTGTTAAAGCGTCAACTTTAAAGCTCTTCTAGTTTTCAAAGTGCAGATATCTCAACACTGGGAAAAAAACAGTTTGTGGAGTTGGGAGAGAGAATCAGTAAGGAACTTAACATCACTAACTGTTGGGTATGTGGAGGGGCTTTGACATCAGAAGAATGGCCACGGAAAGGCAGCAGCTTAGGTCCAATTGAACTCCTAAAATGGAACCAGACAATTACAAAGAGAGAAAACTGCCCTGAAGGGTGGATTTTAAGCTCAACAGTGATAGGAGAAGAATGTCTCTGGCGCACGGGGAGGAATTTCCTTAATGAAGTAGGAAATACTCCCTGTAAGAGATATAAAGTTAGTAATGGAACTTCCACATGGTGGATCCCAGATGAACCAACTTGGTACTGGGCTCCCAGAAAAACAAAGGAAGGGGATTGCAAATATAATAATGAAACTAAACTGTTTCAATGTAAGAATAAAGGCAAGAATCCTTACTTTAGTATACCTGAAATCTCCAAACTCTGGGACAACTTAAATCAACAGAAAATTGATTTTTGGAAAGCACCAGATGGCTTATTTTGGATATGTGGAAAAAGAGCATACCCAAAACTCCCCCCACGATGGAAAGGGAGTTGTACTTTGGGAATTATACAGCCAGGATTTTTTCTTCTGCCAGGACCAAATGGAGACAAACTAGGAGTGCCAGTATATGAGGACCTAAAAAGAAGCAAAAGGGAGGAGATTGGAGGATTTCATAAATGGGGAGATAAAGAATGGCCTCCTGAGCACATATTGGAAACCTATGGGCCAGCCACCTGGGCACAAGATGGGAGTTGGGGATACCGAACCCCAATTTATACTAAATCGCATCATAAGACTCCAGGCAGTTGTAGAAGTAATAACAAATAAAACTGCTCGGGTAATAGAATTAATATCCACTCAGCAACGTCAAGCCAGAGCTGCAATATATCAGAATAGGTTGGCTTTAGACTATTTGTTAGCTGAAGAAGGAGGTGTTTGTGGGAAATTTAATACATCAGATTGTTGTTTAAAAATAGATGACAATGGGGATGCCATTCTAGATATAGTCAATGATATCAGAAAAACAGCACATGTACCAGTTCAAAAATGGGACCCAATACTAAAAAGCAGTTGGTGGGATAATCTATTGGGAATAGAATGGTGGAAAAAGTCAGGCTTCTTCCTTTTGTGTGCTACAACTGGCTTGATATTTCTTCCTTGTTTAATCCCCTGCTTTATTCAGCTAATCACCAGAGTAGTTCAGAGTATGCAAGTGATAACAATGCCTATAGATCCAAAATTGACTACATCTAGAGCGGCACAAAAAATTATGGTGTTAAAGAAACAGAACAACATAGAAGATCCTCTTGAAGAAGCAAGATTAATTTGGAAAAAAAACGAGTGAATAATGAAGGCTAGAGGACAAGAAATATTGCTCAAGCCAAATGATTCATGAAAAGAAAAAAGGGGGATATTGTTATAAATGCGTATCATATTATTGGCTTTTCACAAGTATTATAATGAATATTATATGTATAAGATTAAAAAATTTCGCTGTAATAATATAGTCTTCTTTATTTCTGTTATTAATGAAACTTAGAAATAGTGGTATAATACATGTATGTTAAGCTATGACATAGCATTAAAACAAAAACTACTTTTGTTTGTGTAACCCAAAGACTGAAAAAGATAGCTGGAGATCTTTTTTTCTTTTATAAACTATCTTATCCAGATGAAGACAGCAGTGACCAGAACTCTGGGGGGGAGGAATTTATTGCATTTCTGGTATCAGGGAATGTAAATCTCGATGGTGCCAAGAAGATTGATCTATTGAGAAGGGGGCAAGAGAAAACTAAACAGAAGAACACCAAAGATCCTAAAAAGAATGTATGAATATGTATGAGAATTTATGGATATGTAGTAGGGTTCTGTTTTTAAGGGACAATCCTTTGTTAGTAAGGGGTGCTCTCTTGGCTGAATGCAGAGACACCCGGCCGTATCTGTATACTTTACTTTATTTTTTCCTCCTAATTGTTTTTTTATTAAACTTTTAAATTCTATAAAAATTATGTGAACCTAGTTTTTCACAGGATGTTATACAAAAAGGACATGCAGTAGGCGGATCGGGAAGGCGGAACCTTCCAAGCACCTCCGCCAGTGTTGGGCAAAGGGACAGGGACATGCGGCCGGGAAAATCAGGACAAAAACGAGGCCGCGTCCTCCAACAACTGGAGAGAGCGCACGGCAAATGGCCCATGGCCTCTCCCTTTGGGCAGCAATAAAGTCACTCGCACACCACTCCTCTGGCTCCTTGGGCCACACAAACCTCTGGCGCCGGGAATTTTCCCGCCCAGCCCCGGGCACAGCGCAGCCACCTCCGGCCTCCCGACACGAAGCGGGACGAGCCAGCGCTGCTCCGCCACCGCCTCCTGCCGAGGCCCCAGCGGCAAGGAGACCGCGGGCAGCCGCTCCCGCAGCGCCCTCAGCCCAGGGCCAACACGGGCCGGCCACGGCACAAGCCACCCGCCACAGCCCCCTGCCGCCCCCTCCCGGGCCCGCAGCGAGCCCCGAGCCCCCGCAGAACCGAGCGCGGCTCCCACCTGCGATGGCCGGGGCCGCCTCCGAGCTCCGCCGCCGCCTCACCGGGCTCCGGCCGCTGCTGCCGCCGCTGCCGGGCCCGCACAGACGCTCCGGCAATGGCGGCTCTCCTGCCCCACGGCCGCCCTGGGGGCGCCAGCGGGGCCGGGCTTGTCCCCGCTCTGCCCAATCAGCGCGCGCCAGAGCCACGAGTGACGGCAGAAGCAGCCAATCGCAGCCAGCGGCGGGCTCTGCACACGGCACGGCCTCGCCTGCCTTGGGCTGAGCTCCGCCATTTCTCGTTAGCCTGGGCTGAGGAGCGGCCCCGGCGCTGGGCCCGGCCCGGGCAGGAGGCCAAGGAAGCGCCGCTGCGCTGAAGCGCCGGGAGCTCGGGGTGCCCGGGAGCTGAGGGCGCTGCGAGCTGGGGGTGAGTCCGGGATGGAGCAGGGCATGCCGGAAAGAGGCCAAAACTTTGTGACTCTCCTTCCTGTCCCGGGCGGGGAGCAGAACACACAAGGAAAGGCTCGGGGGTCTGGATGAGGGTGGGGACAGTTCAATCCTTGGTCACGGGCACAGCACACCTGACTTGGGGAAATTAATTGTATTTAATATCCAACATTTCAGAGCAAGAAAATGAGAAGTAAAGTAATTCCTCCGGAAATCCATCTTCCCCCCAGCTCTCCCTCCTTCCCGGGCTTAACTTTCTGCCCCTCTCCGTCCCCCTCCCCGCCCAGAGGCACAGGGATGGGGGTCACAGTCAGGTCATGTCAGTGCCTCCCCCTGAGGGACAGGAATCCTTGTCCTGCTGCAGCCTGGGGTCCCTGCCAGGGGCCAGAGTCCCTCAGGAGCAGGCTGCTCCAGCGGGGATCGCCAGGGGGATCCCCGAGTCCGGCCAGGAGCCACTTCCATGGCTCTGCAGGGGCTTCCCCCGGGCTCGGGGCCTCTCTCAGGCACCCCCTGCTCCGGCCCGGCCTCATTGCCCCCCTCACCCCCCCATGCAGCGAGTGCCCGGGCAGGGAGATCCACGATCTTCACGGGGCTGAATCTTGGTGTTTCTGAGTGTTATTGGGCTGAATGTTGGAGTTTTGTTTTTTTGTGGGGGCTGAATCTTTCTATCTTGGGGGGGATATCAGATTTTTGGTGTTTTGGAAGTTTTTGATCTGTCTTGATGTTTGGAGGATTTTTTGGGCTGAATCTTGGTGTCCTGGAGGTCCTTCCAGACACTAGATGCCCAATGACTTCCCGAGATGAACTTGGGAAAGGAGAAACCCTCAGCCCAAGGCTTTTTCCTTTCTTTTTTTCCCCCAAACCAGGATTTTTCATTCCCAAGCTGTGGTCAGATGGAGGAGGAGGAGGAAAAGCCCTGGAGATCTCACACAACGAGAGGCTGCAAACCCAGCCCAGGGAGCTGTGAGGAGGAAAGATCCTCCCTGTGCCGGGAAGGTGGTCGGAGATCCAGTCAGAGCTCAGAGCAGGGGGTGAAGCCCCACAAGTGCTTGGAATGTGGGAAAGATTTCAGCCACAGCTCCAGCCTGCTCTGGCACCAGGTGATCCACACTAGGGAAAAGCTCTACGAGTGTGGGGAATGTGGGAAGAGCTTCAGCCAGAGCTCCAACCTGAGGGCACACCAGGTGATTCACAGTGGGGAAAGACCCTATGAGTGTGGGAAATGTGGGAAGAGCTTCAGAGATACCTCTGACCTGATGAAACACCAGGTGATCCACACAGGGGAACGGCCCTACACCTGCTTGGAATGTGGGAAGAGCTTTGGGTGGAGTTCCAATCTGAGGAAACACCAGCGCATCCACACCAGGGAGAGGCCCTACAAGTGTCCCAAGTGCGGGAAGAGTTTTCGGACCAGCTCCCATGTCCTCCTACATGAGCGGATTCACACAGAGGAGAGGCCCTTCCGCTGCCCCGACTGCGGGAAGGGCTTCAAGCACAGTTCCCACCTCACCGTCCACCGGCGCATCCACAGTGGGGAGAGGCCCTACGAGTGTCCCCAGTGTGGGAAGAGCTTCTCCAGGGGCTATCACTTGACCCAACACCAACGGAGGCACCAGTAAGGGAAGCCCTGCGAGTGCCCCGAGTGCAGGAAGAGCTTCGTGCGCTGCTCCAGCTCCATCCCCCATGGGAGGATCGGCGTTGGATGATCCCCAGTGACCCCGTTGGGCAGAGCCCTGGTGATCCGTGCTCCTGGTGATCCGTGTTGGGAAGACACCTGGCTGGGAGGCTCCACATCTTCCTGGCTCCCTGTGGGCACCTGGATGAACACCGGGGCAGGAACATCCATTGGGACACAGACCAACAATGGGAATTCATTGTGGGGAGCAGATTTGTTGACTTTCAATCCCAGAAAATCTTTTGCATTTAATCCTATCTTCTGGTGGCATCTAGGAATACTGAATGGTCTTGGAGGTCTTTTCCAACCTCACTAAATGCACAATTTTGATTTCCTATTGCCCAAGGGTGTCTTCCACAGCCAAATGGTGATGAAGTGGGGCAAAGATCAAGGTTTTGGAGACAGTGGGGTGGAAACCCCTCCAAAAAAGCTTCTTCCCTCCCACTCAGTCACAGGGATGCTCAGCCAGCACAAAGAAATCCTTTTGTTTTGGCCTATATTTGCTTTTCATTTCTCTTCTTTCCTTTAAAATATCTAATTTTGGCGTAAAAATAAAGACACTGAATTAAGACACAGGTGAGAACACTGAGGGACATAGACATGGTGGGCCACAGACATGGGGAGTGACATGGTGAGACATGGACAGGGATGGGGACGTGGCCATTCATGGGGACATGGGGAGACACTGGCACAGATGGAGACGTGGGGGACAATGCCAGGGATGAAAACATGGTGGGGACACAGCCATGGGTGAGGACATGGTGGGCCATGGCCAGTGACATGTGGGGACATGGCTGTGGCCGCTGCCATGGGGGGAACTTGCAGGGGCTGTAGGGGATGCTGGGTTTGAGGGAGTTGAGGGTTCCTGGCAGGGACTTGGGACTTGCTGAGGGCTTTGGGGAGCCCAGGCCGAGCGGCTGCGGCTGCGCTGGGAGCCCCTGGCAGAGGTTCTGGGGCAGCTGCTCAAGGACCCCCTGGCCTGGAGCCCCAGCCAGGCATTGGGCTCCTGGAAGGGAATGAAGGTCCTTGTGCCCAGGAGGGAAATCCCAGCACCTCCAGGGTGTGGGGGGCAGCTGAGAGGCCACAGCAGGGAGGGGAAAGCCAGACAGAGCTGTCCCCCTCCAGAACTGCACCCCAAAAATCCCCAAACTCAGGAATTGCTCCCAGGAAAAAGCTGCCAGGATCTGCTTCAATTGAGTGAAAGGGGGGATAGGAGAGGTGGGGTGGTGGATTGGTCGGCAGTGGGGCAGGGGTGGAGGAGCAGGGGAAAAGAGGGTCATGGGAGCCCCATATTGGGTTTGGATGAGTCTCGCTCCTACTTCATCCTGCCTCCTTCTCTTCTCTGGCATTTTTCCTCTTCCTCCATCTCTTCTCCTGTTCCCCCTAGGCCCAGTGCACACCCTTGGATCCCCATTTTTCCAATTCCTTCACACCCCACGGGAGGAGCCAGGATGGAGCCAGGGCAGGCCGGGCTGGGGCAGTGCTGGGTTCTTGGCATGGTCCAGGTACCACCCATGCACCCCCTCCCCAAATTTCCCTGGTGGCTTCAGGGGTCCCAGTGTTTTTTAGGGTTTGCTGGGTGCCATGCTGGAGTTTGGTGTCTCCCAAGGAGTCCCCAGAACAGGATGACACATGGGGGGGACACACGGGGGTCCTGATCCATCCTGGGGCAGGGTCTGTTCCTGCCACAGCCCCCGCGTGGGGTCACCCCATGTCCCTCCCCACTGCCCCACATAAACGGGACAGGGGCAAACTGGGAAGCTTTACTGGGAACACTGGGAGCAGCAGGGCGGGAGCAGAGTGACAGCGGGGCTGGGGGGACACACGACCCCTCCAGAATCAGCACAGGGATGGAACGGGGGCTCCTGGCCGGGTGCAAGGCCACGGGGAGGGGCTGCAACCACCAGAGGCTCAGGAGCTCTGTGGGCAGAGAAAAGGGGGTGACATCAGGCTGGGGGCCCTGAGGGAGCACACACATTCCAGGAGAGGGAGGATATGACCCCCAGGACCCCCCTCACCTTCTTGCACAGGTCGAAGCTGAGCCCCCGATCCCCATCAGCATCTTGCTGTGGGCGGCGTCCGGTGGCATCTCTGGGGGGTCTGCAGGGGTCAGGATCCCCCGTAAAACCTCACAGGGACACCCCAAGCCCTTCCAAGCACTCTCCCAGTCTCTCCAAGCCCACCCAAGACCCCCAAACCCTCTCCCAGTCCCTTCCCAGCCCCACCAGGACTCATCAGGAACCCTCTCAGTCTCTTCCCAGCACAATGAACCACATCCCAACCCCTGCTTTCCAATGCCCAGTCTCCTTCCAGCCCTTCCAGACTCACTCAAATCCCTCCCAGTGACACCCAGCACCTCCAAACTCCTTCCCTGTTTCCACCAGGACCCCCAGAACCCCATCCCACCCTCTCCAACATCCTTTAAATCCCCTTCTCAGCTATTCTTGACCCCTAAACCCCTCTCCCAGTTTAAATCAGTCTATCTCAAACTCCCTCCCAGGTACTCCCACCACACCCCAAACCTCTTCTGGGCTCCCCCAGTGCCTCCCCCGCTGCCCCCGGCGCTGTGGGGGCCGGGCCGTGCCCCAGTGCCGGCTCAGGGGGTGCTCCAGGCTGACGTGCTCCACCTGGCAGCTGGAGCTGAGCCCGCATTGCCGGGGGCGGTTTCCAGCAGCACCAGGAGCAAAAGACACAGAATACAAGCGTACAGCAATTTATATATGGGGAGGGTCCAGGGGTGGATACAAAACTTCAACCAGTGAGGGATATCCTGGGGAGGGGAATAGGACACATGGACCAATGGGGTGCTGTGGATTAGGGGATTTCCAAAGGGGACGTCCAAGCAGGGGGTTGGCATAAGGCAGGATTGACAGGAAACATTCGGGAACAAGGGGCAGGGTGGACAAGATTGATAGGGAAGGTGCTGGAAAAAGGGGTTGGGATACAATGATGGGCAGGGCAGGGGAGGAGATAACTTTGGGTTAAACCAACAAAGCAGGGGGGTAACAGAACAAACCAATTATACAAACAGCTTCAAACTTTAAATTAAACAAAATCACACCACAACATCTCCCCTTTTCTGTTTAAAAGGAAGAGCTGTGGTTTTGGGGGATCCATTCTCATTTTGGATACACGTCTCCCCAGCAGGGCTGGTCACTTGGCACTTCTCCCTGATTGACCTCTGCAGTGGGAGAGCCCTGGGAGGGCTCGCTGAGCCTTGTCCAGCGGGGCCTGCGGGGCCAGGCCGGTCCCTGGCTCGGCTGCAGGGGGGTCCCAGGGTGTGAGGATGGAGGGTTTGGGAGGGTTCCAGTCCTGGATACAGGGGTGCACGGGGGTCCTGCTGCAGCGGAATGGGAGTTCAGGGGGGTCCCTTCCTCTGTTCTGGGGTTCAAGGGGTCCCAGTGTTTGAAAATGGAGGTTCAGTGGGGTCCCGGTGCCCAGAAATGGGGGTTCTGGGAGGTTCCCATTCCCGAGAATGGGGGTTCAGGGGATTCCAGGTTCCAGATAAGGGGGTGCAGGGGTTTTTGGGGCTGGGTAAGGGCGTACCAGGGGATCCTGGTGCCCCGAAATGAACATCCAAGGGGGTCTCTGTGCTCAGGAAGGGGGGTTCGCCCAGAAATGGAAGTGCAGAGGTTCCCCATTCCCAGTGTAATAAATGGAATTGATTCGTGCTAACTAAATTATAACTGTTATTGAAGTTATTATTAGAAACCATTAAGAATCAGTGTTATAAAGCAGATGTACCCCTTTGCAGATGTTACATGTCAAAATTAAGGTACAGAATGTAGTTTAGAAGATAAATGGTCAGAAAAATGGGAAATAGGAGGAAACTTATGGGAAACATTAATGAATATGTATAAGCATACAGTATATAAGTTTAGCTCGAAGTGCTTTGTTTCATACATGACGTGAGGTGAGAAGAACCCCCTGTCCCCCGGTTGGTTTTGCTTATGCCTTAACCATTTGTAACCACTGCCCAATTATATTCATATATATATATTAAAAACATGATACAATTTGGTACATATATTCAGATATACATATATATATAGATATATATATCTGAATTTCTGTACTAAATTGTATCTCTTTTTTACTAAATTGTATTTTTTTACTAAATTGTATTCTTTTATTATTTTGTATCCAATTTATTAAACTATATTATCAATTAATTAAATTTGATTGTTTGGAAATTTGAAAGTCATTTATAACACTACTATATCAAAAGCAGTTAAAAGTGATTACAAACTGTGCTATATCAAAATCGTTGTGATCATAATAATTGGCAAAAGCCAACACATAATAGCAAAGGCCAACAACAACATAGTTATTTATCACAAACACAGGGCAGGTTTTTCCCTTGCATGGAGCACTTGGGCCTTCCCCGGGCCCCTTCTGCCCTCCCGCAGAACCAGAGGCATTTTCCAGCGCACACAGTTTGTAAGCAAGAGCCGGCTGCAGCCCAGAAGGCTCCAAGCGCCTCCTTCCAGGCTGACTCTGCAGATGCCGAGGCTGCTCTGGGCTCTGCCAGGCTCTGCTGGGGCTCAGCTCTGGGCGAGGCTGGGCCCGCTCTCCCCTCGCAGTGCTTCGGGCAGCTGAGTCACAGCGGGAGAAGGACAGGACACCTCAAGGGACTTGAGCTTTAACAGAGATTTTATTCAAATAACTGCCATAACAAACAGGCTGTCCTAACTTACCCTAACTAACTCACAGTGCTAACTACCATAACTAACTACTTTTCCTAAATACTGTAACAAAAAGCTCTCGTCAAGGGTTTCATCTCCTCCTCCGCTGCTCCCTCAGTTGCTTTGCTGCAGTGATCAGAGGGGTCAGGCTGGAGAGAGGCTTGGCTGATGACAAAAATGGGTGCTGCCCAAGGGATAAAAAAGAAAGAAATGAACTGTTACTTTCCAGAGTCAAGTTCCTCACAGGCTCTGTTGCAACAGGACAAAGGGGAATGGTTTGAAAGTCAAGAGAGGGAAGCAGGCTCAGATTAGATCTCAAGAAGAATTGTTGTAGCAGGAGAGTGGGGAAACACTGACAGAGGGAGCCCAGGGATGTGGGAGGTGCCTCCTCCCTGGAAACATCCAGGCTCAGGTCAGGCAGGGCTCTGAGCCACTTGATGTGCTTGAAGATGTCCCCGCTCGTGGCGGGGCACCAGGTCCAGATGAGCTCGACAGGAGCCTGCCAAGCCAAAGCAGGCGAGGATTCTGCTTGCTTTGCGTGTGAAAAGCAGCGGGACTGGAGATGATGGGAGGGGGCCCCACAAGAAAAGCCCTCCCTGGCGCTGCCGTTTCCCCCGCAGCCGCTTGGCATTCACCTGCAGCAGCTCCTGGGCAGAGTAGCGCCGCTCCTCGTCCGGCTCCAGGCTGCACTCGAGGAAGTCCCGCAGCAGAGCCGACAGGCGCCTGGGCTCCTGCAGCTGCGGGGTCCCGTTCTGCCGGATCAGAGCGCGAGCCTGCAGGAAAAGCAAACACAGCGCTCTGACAGCTTCCTCCACACCCACAAGTGCTCACATCCAGCCCGCTTGCTCTGCCCCAGCTCCCCGGGCACTTTCCTCCCTGGCAGAGATGCTGCTGCTCACAGCTCATTTTTCTGGGGCAATCAAAAAACCCAAACCCTGGTGCAGCCACAGCCATTGCAACATCCAAATGATCTTGCCTTCAGAGCCGATTGCATTGGCTGACTTTGTCAGTAGGAACCTCCATCAGAAATAGCCCATTTTGCTTCTCCAAATACAGACACCAGCTTTACAGGCCATTTTCAAGAGTGAATGTGGTCTGCCTGTGTTATTTCAAGGGATTCTTACATCAAATGCATCTCTGCAGTGCCACTGACACTCAAGTAAAAGCATTCCTGATGCCCCATGCCAGAAACTGCCAGGCAAGGAACAGCAGGTTTGTGTGGCTGAAAGCTCAGGCTTGGTGACACAGAGAAAGTAGCTTGGACTAGGAAAGAAATATGTTAGACTGTGGGGATGTTAAACAATCATCTTCATGTTTTAGACAAGTTTCCCAGTGAGAAGAGCCAGGGGGGAGTTCATCTCACAAAACCTATTTCAGAAACTCCTTCAGAAAACTTGTTGGGTTTGGGTGTTGGGGTTGGTTTGTGGTTTTGTACAAGACAACATTAGAGCTGATGCACTTGCTTCATGTATTTGGGTCATCCTCACAAGAGAGGCAACAACTTAAATCCCAAAGCAAATTGTTGCTGGAGACTGCAGAATATTTGTCTGTGTTCAGGCTCAGGTGCTGTGGGAATTCCCTTCCCGATGTGCAGAAACCTCCAGCTGCTCCTCCCAGTGCAGGGTCACCCTGTGCTCACAGGCCTCTGCAAAGCCTGGAGAATTTGCCTCTTACCATGGCCCCCGTTTGCTGGAAGTAAGGAGGTTCTCCTTCCACCATCTCGATGGTCACAATGCCAAAGGACCAGATGTCCACCTTGGGGCCGTAAGGAGAACTGGTCACAACTTCTGGGGCCATCCAGTGAGCAGTGCCCACCATGGAGCTGCACTGGTCCTGCTCAGGGCTGAGCTGAGCGCAGAGGCCAAAATCAGCTGAGGACAGAAACAAGCACTGTCAAAGGCAGCTGCAATGAGGAAACCAAGCACAAAGATTCCCCACTCTCAGTCCGAGAATGCACTGCTGAATCCAGCTGGAAAAGTCCTCAGGGCTGGAGGCAAGGAAAGATGGAACTGGACCCTTAAAGAAGCCCTCAGCTTTCATGCTTGGCTTTTACTGATTTCCTTTGAAGCTTTAGATTGCAACTCCTGCCCCTCTGGGAGGGCCATACCCAGAGCAAAGGCACTCCTGACACCCTGCTCCTCTCCTGAGCTCTCTGCACGGGGCAGCCGCTCTCAGCTGGCAGCAGGGGCCGGGCAGTGCCACCAGCAGCACTTGTGGGGCTCTGGCCCTCACTGGGAAGCAGCCCCACAGCCGCACCCCGGGAGCGCCGTGCCTGGCCAGAAACACCCACCCAGCTTGACAGAGCCGTCCATTCCCAGAAGGATGTTGGAACTCTTCAGATCTCTGTGGATCACCCGGATGGAATGGAGGAAATCCAGGCCCTGCAGACACTGAGAGACAACAAGAAACACAAGGGAAAAAATCAATAGCTGGAATATATCAGACAAGAAAGGACAGTTTAGAATTCTGCCAGCAGCAACTTTGCTGTGACAGCCCAGGAGTGCAGTGCAGACAAGCTACAGGCAAAAGGTTCAAGGCAAAGCTGAGAGCAGCAAAATCAGATCCAAAAAAGACAGAGTACCACAACAGCAGGAAAGAGGACAAGAACAGAGTAGAAATGCAGTGATATTTGCAGGCCGTTCACTTCAGAGGCTCTTTCCTCTCCAGCTCATAAAAACAACACAGAAACAAAGGCCTGAGCATGGAGCCACTCTGTTCTCACAGCCTCTTTGGAAGGACCATGGTGTCCCAGCCATGGGAAGCACAAGCAGGATCCCTCACCTCCTGACTGACAGCTGCCATCTCTCCTTCAGCCATGCGTGTCTGTCTGACAACGTCCTGCAAAGTTCCTCCATCCATGTATTCCATCACCAGCCAGAGATCTCCATCAACAAGGAAGCTGGAAGAGGAGAACAATGGCACAGAGATGAATGTGCATTGCTCAATTCCCCCAGGGAAAAGCCTGGAGTGGAGTTTTGTTCCCAGGTCACTTGTCAGTGAGGACAGAATCAGATGGAGAGACATTCCTGCCAGGCTGCACAGGCCTTGGAATCTGCACAGTCTAAAGGAGAAGGAGGCACCCGGGAGAAAGGAGAGGCCTTAGATGGCAAGCAGGTGAAAAATGCACTTTAGCAACAGCCCAGCTCAATGTGGAACCACAACACTTGCCCCCAGCTGCTTCAGCATCTGAACTCATCAGTTCCACCATTCCCTCCGGAACAAGGCAACACAACTTCCAGAGTTATCCAGGGGAGGAGGCTCTGCAGCACTTGGGGCAAAAGCAGTCAAATGCTTGGAAAACCTTGCACAAAGTCCCTTCAGAAATAGGCAAGGCCATTGAAAAATGGGCAAATGAGGCATTTCTGGAAACAAGAACCTGGTCTTCCTGGCACCTGCAGCAATGGGAAAGGGCTGGGAAGAAGAAGCCAAGGAAAATAATTTCTACCAGGGTTTATCAGCACTTGCTGTAAAACACAGCAAATGGGGTCAACTTGAAGAAAAAGCCAAAGCAAAGCAACAAAAGCACATGGAAGGAGTGAAGTGCCAGGCTGTTGTTCTGGGAAGATATGGCTGGGTCAGGCATTTTCAGAACAGGCTACAGACTAGGGATGCCAGGAAAGATGAACGCAGGGGCCGTGCACGGGAGAAGACCTGAAGCACTCACCTGTCCAAAGAGTTGACAATGTTGGGGTTCTTCTTGTCCTTCAAGATCACGACCTCATTCACAGCTCGTTCCCTGTTCTGCCCTCTGAGACTCATTTTCTTGATGGCCACCTGAAGGGACATTGCAGACCTTGAACTGGAGGAGTCTGTGGCAGGAGGCCACAGCAAACACGGAGCGAGTCTTTTTGGAGCGACCGAGCCGGGCTGTGCCAAACTGCCTTGGGATGGGACACCAGAGCTCAGCAAGTGCCATTCCCACAGCCCATTGCTCTGCTCGCTGGGGGCTGTTACAGGACTCATGGCCAGAGACATTTGGCTCTGTAAGCTCTGCAGAAATGGTGCCTCAGCTGTCAGCCTCAGAGCTCTAACAACATTCTCTGCACCTACAGTCTTCTCAAATGGCCTCAGCACTCTTAGGATTATTATTCCAACACATTTTGCAAGCAGGAGGTAATTCTGTTTCTGTGCACACAGAGCAAAACAGCCGGGAACCCTTTAGCAATTCTATGGCATTTGGCCACGATTTCAAATGTCCCTGCTCTGTTTGGGATAGCACAACAAAGCAAACGTGCACATCCATTGCTCAGATAATCCCTGTCACAGCTGTCACTGACACCAGACCCAAACACAGCTGCAGGGTTTAGGAGAGAGCTTTGCTCTGGACATCCATCTTCTCATTTCTCTCCCTGTCTCTGTGGGGACAGCTGCAGTAGGACTAAAACCCCAAACTGAGCCCAAGCAGGATCTCTCCTTAATTAGGCCTTGAGGTAACCTGATGAAACTCAGGATGATAAAACTGCTAAATAGTGTTCCTGTCCGAGGCTGGGATGAAGGTAAATTTGGCCTCAGTCTCCAGCAGCTGATGCATTCACACTTTCAGACATGAAGACCAAGCCAGCGTGTCCTGCTCTGACAGCCACCGCTGCCCTCCTTGCCTTCCTTTGGGCACTTCAGAAGGACCAAGTCTGTCCCAGCTGTGCTCTGCAGGCTGACACTGCTCTGCCTTCAGAGGAGCAGCCTGTGCAGGAAAGCTCTGCTGGGCCCCACAGCTCCAGCCACAGCTCCCAGCAGAGGGGAAAGGCCTCGAGAGCTGCCAGACGTGCTGGGCGTGTTGACACTGACCTCTCCTCCAGTGGCCCTGTCGAGTCCTTTGGAAATGGTTCCAAAAGCCCTGGAGACAAAACAGCAGAGAAGAAAGAAGCAGAGCTTTAGGCCCTGGCAGTGAAAGCCAGCCCAGACAGGAGATCTCTGCTGCCTGCAGCGTTCACAAAACACCCGAGTGCATCCACCCTTCAAACAACAGCACAGCAGCCACCAGCCCTCTGCCATGCAAGGTGTGCAAGAGAAAACTGAGGCCCAACACGAAGGAAAAGGGCTGGAGGAAATCCCAAATGTCCACACTGAATTCCTTCAGTTCAAAACCTGAGGTGGAGGGTGGGTGTCTGAAGAACTGGAAAAGAATGTATTTCATCCTTTATATATTTCCTGCCTGAGACCTGCAGGATCCCCAAGGGCCCTGCCAGCAGGCAGGTGATGCATTTTCCCCTCGAGTGCAGCAGCTCTGTGTCTGTTACTGAATGTATGGGTTCTGCTACCTGTGCTGAAAAGAGCACTCATTAGTTCATCTCTGGTTTCTGTTTCTAAACCATTATGTTGATAATCCTGACTGATGGATATTTTTGGAAACAAAATATTTGAAAGAAATCTTCTTGAGAACTGTTTTCTGACAGTCACAGTCACCTCATGGTGAGTTGCTCTTTTAGGCACTCCAATTCCAGGGACAGAAGATCTTCCAGGTCCCACTCCTTGCTGCAGAGAGGACACTGCCAGCCTCAGGGGCCTTTGACGGTGCCTTCTGACCACAGTTATCAATTCTGATCAGCACTGAGAGACAGCAGCATCGTACCCCAGTGTCTGAAGGGGTTTGGAGCTCTCCTGACTTCTCACAGGATCCTGCACCAGCAAAATACCTGGGCCCTGCTTGTGCAGAAGTAACTGCCTTGCACTTACCCTTGGCCAATCTGCTCCAGTTCCAGGTATTTCTCGGCAGGCTCCCCCACGCTCACGCTGTTCCCTGAAAGAAACCAGGTGGAAGATGCTCCCTCTCAGATGAGAGCCAGAATGCAGCCCCACTCCCTGGGGCCAGGAGCCCCTTGCTCTCAGCTGGGGAAGGACAATAAATGACCCTGTGCCATTCAGCTGCAGAGCAACACTGGGTGCAGCTGATGCTGAGACACACACACAGCACCCTGCTCTGGCACACAGGAACAGAGCAGACGTACTCAGCTGCATCAGGCTCCACTCCCCGTTCCCCTCTGGCTGCAGGGCTGTGCTGCTGTCAGAATGTTCAGCCCAGGATCCTGCAGCACAGGGAGCTTCAGTGTCCTCTTCAGGAGCAGAGGGAGGTTCTCCATCCTCTTCCCAAAGCAGTGCAGGCTCCTCGTCCTCTTCCCAAAATGCTGCATGTTCACCATCATCTTTCCAAGCCTCGGGATTTTCTCCGTCGACTTCCCATGCTGGAAGATGTTCTCCCTCCTCTTCCCAAGCCACAGGATGTCCTCTGTCCTCATCCCACACTGGGAGATTGCCGTCATCCTCGTCACACGCCATGGGAGCTTGGCCATTCTCATCCCACACCAGGGGACATCCACCGTCCTTGTCCCACACCGGGAGATGTCCACTGTCCTTGTCACACACCGCGGGAGCCTCGCCGTTGTATTCCCAAACCGCGGGGTGTTCGCTCTCGTCTCCCAGAACAGCGGGAAGTTCACTGCTCTCTTCCTCCTCTTTGGCCTCCTCTTTGCAAGCAGAGGGAGCCAGAGGAGGAGCTGATGCTGCTTTGGTGCCCTGTGGACAGACGGGAGCGTGAGGGACGGGAAGTTCTATCTCAGTTATCACCTTCTTTATCCTCAGCTACACATCCAGCTGCACTAAGCAGAAATAGAGTTCAGAGCTGTTCAAACTAACAATGGGCAAAAGTTGACATTGCCACTTATTGTTGGGAATTCCATATTCCACCATGGCTAAAGCCAGCAAGCAATCTTCTGCCTGCAAAGCCAGTCCTGCAGCTCTTCAAAAGCTCTTCAGCAGAAACAGAGAAAACTGCCAGGGATCTCTTTGCTGCTGCTGCTGCTGCAAAGACACTGACAGGAACTTTCCTTCAGCCTCCCAGGCTGGCACTCAGCTGCCACACGCCGAGCTCACAACTCGCTGCACAATTCTGAACACCAAAGCTTCCTTTGCCACTCACCGAAGGAGGAGCTGCTCGGGATCCACGCGTGAGGTGCCCTGCAACGGGAGAGGGAACATGAACCAGATGTTGTTAGGAAAAAACTGCCTGTGGTGGGAAATGAGCAAGGCAAGCCTGAGAGAGCATTTTGCTTTCACAGCATCCCTCCAGGAGCCACAGGCCCTTCACACAGCGAGCAAGAGAGCAGCACAAAAGACTGGGCTGTGTCAGCTCTTGGCTGGAGCAGCAAACGGAGGGAGTTCCAGGCTTCGCTGCCACAGACTCCCCGCTTGAGGGAACAGAACCCCCCAGGCCTCATTGCAAATGCTGTGCACGCCCCGCTGGCTGCAGACACCCCCTTTTTCAGCTGCAGCTGCTGGCAGGAGCTCTCCCAAACCAACCGTGTCCTCATGGCAATTTGGTTACAGAGTCAACTCAGTCCCAGTGGAAGAACAGAAAGCACACAGCAAGCCCAAAGCCACAGATGCTGCACCGAGGGAAAACCTCAACTTACGTGCCAAGTAAGTTAAAAAATACCCCGAATAAGCCACAGAGAACAGAGTGCCAACTGCAGCAACCACTTGCTGCATCATTTTGGATGCACTGCACACGTCTGCAGACTGTACCCCTGCAAGCACAGAAGGACACCCGTCAGGGGCTGGGCTGGCTGCTGAGAATGCCTCGGGCAGGAGGATCCTCTGGCAACGAGCAGGCGCCCAGAGCCGCTCTGGACACTGAGGCCTCCGTGTCCCACAGCAACGGGAACACCACGGGGACGTGGCAACGTTCCTGTGACACCACAGCAGCCGCTCACGCAAAAACGCCTGGAAGCTTCTCCTGTGTCACAAAGGAGCACAAAGATTCCTCCCAGGGCACAGCCTATTGCCCAAAGGATCCAAGAGGAACTTTGAAAATGCAGCAAACAAGGACACCCCATAGGCCAGCCTGAGCACTGAGGAGGAACGAGGATAGGACCAAACCAAAGCAAACACGACCTGTAGTCACTGATACTGCTGAATAAAACCAGCAAGGCTTGTTCCATCTGGAATCTTTGTTCTAGTTCTAAAAACAAGCAAGATTCTCCACTCTAAATATACAGAAGGCAGGAACTGGGGAGGAGGTGGGATTAGGAAGGAGGAGGAGCAGGAGGAGGGAGAAAGGAAAAGGAGGAGCAGGAACAGGAATAGAAGGAGAAGCTGGAGGTTCCAGTGCCCCCTGTGTCCGCAGCACCCCCGGCCACGGGCCCATCGCCCCCACCTCATCCTGCAGGTGAGCAGGGAGGGGGAGCTCGTCCCAAATCTGTCCGGGGGTCCCTGAGAGGGTCTTTTTATTGGGGTGTGTTTGGAACTCGCAGATTGAGGAATTGAGCCCCAAATATTGTCTGGTGTCCCTGGGAGACTTTTTTTTTCTGGGTGTGTAGGTTTGGATCTTGCAGGACCCCAAAGCTGAGCCCCTTGGGGGATCTTTGGGGTCCACGTGGCCATTGCCCAGTATTGGCTGGGGGAGGACATTGGTCCTGGGGACCCCCGGGAGAGCAGAGGAGAGGAACCCCTGGGACCCCCAGAGTGGGGAGAGCAGAGAGGGGTGATCCCAGAGCTGGGGGACCCTGGCAGCTTGGAGAGGTGGGAGCCTGGAGAGGAGAGACTCCTGGGATGCCTGGGATCTCTAAGCAGAGCATCAGGGGAGAAGGGACCCCATGGACCCCCAAAAGCTCCTGGATCATTGCTAAGGAGGACCCCAGAGGAGGGGGAACCCCTGGAGCCCTTTGATCCCCATCATCCCAGGGAAGGGAAACCTCTGGAAGCCCAAATAGGAAAGACGAGAGATGGGAAAATCCTGGGAGACTTTTTTGGGGCTTCATCTTGATATTTTGGAGATTATAATGGACACAAGTCTCCTGCTGAGCTCTAGACATGGACTTGGGCAGGAGGAGTCTCTACTCCAAGGCACTCCAACCTTGGTTACTCCCAAACCAGGATTTGAAATTCCCAAGCCATGGCCAGATGGAGGAGGAGGAAAAGCCCCAGAGATCCTGCAAGAAAAAGGGCTGCAAACCCAGCCCAGGGAGCTGTGAGGAGGAAAGATCCCCCCTGTGCCAGGAAGGCGTCCGGAGATCCACCCAGAGCTCAGAGCTGGGGGAGAGAGCTCATGGCAGGGAGAAGCCCCACAAATGCTTGGAATGTGGGAAGAGCTTCAGCTGGAGCTTCAAGCTGAGGGAACACCAGAGGATCCATCCTGGGGAATGGCTCTGGGAGTGTGGGGAGTGTGGGAAGGGCTTCAAGAATAGCTCCCATCTGATCTGGCACCAGGTGATTCACACTGGGGAGAGCCCCTAGGAGTGTGGGGAGTGTGGGAAGAGGTTCAGGAAGATCTCTGTCCTGATTAATCACCATAGGATCCACACAGGGGAAAAGCCTGGAAAGTGCTTGGAATGTGGGAAGAGCTTCAGTCACAACTCCCACCTGATCTGGCACCAAAACGTCCACACAGGAGAATGCCCCAGCGAGTGTCGGGAATGTGGGAAGAGCTTCATTGAGATGTCCAATCTGATTTGTCACCAGAAGATCCACACAGGGGAAAAGCCCTACATGTGTGGGGAGTGTGTAGGGGGCTTCAGCTGGAGCTCCAACCTCGGGGCACACCACTGCATCCTGAGTGTGGGAAGAGATTTCCAAGGAGCTCAGGTCTCATCAAACATCAGTGGATTCACATAGAGAGGCTCTTCCGCTGCCCTGACTGTGGGAAGGGCTTCACAAAACTGCACCCTCATCAGGCACCGGCACATCCACACTGGGGTGAGGCCCTACGAGTGTCCCCAGTGTGGGAAGAGCTTCTCACAGAGCTCAACCTTGACCAAACAGATCTTCCTGACTCCCTGTGGGCACCTGGGTGAACAGAGAGGTAGAAACATTCATCAGAACACAGACCAACAATGGGAATTGCAGATTGACTGGCCCTGAAGATTCACCAGAATAAAGATACACCTGCAGCCCCTGGAGAAGCCCATGCCTGAGCAGGTGAATGCCTGAGATGAGGCTGTGACCGCGGGGGACACCTGTGGACAGAGGGGCCCCCGCTGGAGCCGCCTGTCCTGGAAGGACTGACCCCATGGCAGAGTGACCCACGCTGCAGCACTGTGAGGGGGCTGCTCCCCATGGAATGGACTCAGGTGGGAGAAGATCCTGGAGACCTCTCTGGTGGGAGAGATCCCAGAGTGCAGCAGGGGAATGACTCCTGTCCTTGAACAGCAGGAAAAGCCACGGGAGATAAACTGACCATGGCTCCATTCCCTGTATCCCTGCACTGCCAGGTTAGGATGCAGAGCTGGAAGGAGGGAGAGGAAGGTGATTTTAAGGGTCTTCATATTCTCCTGCTCTGAGCTTATTGGCAATAAATTCAATTCATATTTCCTGTTTTGCCCGTGCCTGTGTTTGATAAGGAAACGCTCCTGGGTCCTTAACTCATGAACCCTTGGTTAAATTTTCTCTCCCTCTGTGGCTGTGGAGGGCAGTGAGAGAGCAGCTGTGGTGGGTGACTGGACTCGAGCCAGCATCACCCCACTGCAGTGGGACATGTCCTTGTGTTTCCCTGTGCTATGGTGCCACAGGTGCTGTTGCTTTTGTCTCCCTTATGATTTTATATTTTGCATTAAATGCTTGTGAAGTACCCCCAGTGTCCCTCGTGTTCCCACGGCATTGTTAGCCCCATCCCTTCCCCTGCTCCCCGTCCCACGTTCCATCCCAGCTGGCGGAGCCTTGGAGCTGCCGTGGGGGCCGTGGGGCTGCCCCGGGGGCTGCGCCCCGAGCCGGGGCCCCTTCCCAGTGCTCCCAGTGCTGGATCCAGCCTGGAGCAGCCAGCGAGGGCTTCAGCTGGGACGGCAGAGAGGCGCTGCTGGGGGGCCCCGGCTCACTTAAGATTGGTTGGCTCTTCCCAACCTGGAGACAAATAATTTTGGGAGTTTTGTGCAAGAAATCTCTTCTCTCCTCCACTCAGCAGAAGGGGTTTTGGGCGGTTTTCCGTTTTGAGGGGAAATCAAAGCGATGCACTGATGCTCCTAATTAGACGTGGGAGAAGTGAAGCTCCAGGGCTTCCCGCTGAGCCGGAGGCACCCAGCAGCCAGGGCTGGGCAAGGCGGGCCGGGAGCTGCAGAGAACTTTGTTTGTGTTGGGAGCTCAATGGCGGCTCGGGCCGGGCCCGTTCCAGGGCTGTTCCCCATCCCCGCCTTTCCCCTCACGCAGCCCGGGGCGGGCCCTGAGAGCGCGGGGCGGGGCTGTGCCGTGTGCAGAGCCCGCCGCTGGCTGCGATTGGCTGCTTCTGCCGTCACTCGTGGCTCTGGCGCGCGCTGATTGGGCAGAGCGGGGACAAGCCCGGCCCCGCTGGCGCCCCCAGGGCGGCCGTGGGGCAGGAGAGCCGCCATTGCCGGAGCGTCTGTGCGGGCCCGGCAGCGGCGGCAGCAGCGGCCGGAGCCCGGTGAGGCGGCGGCGGAGCTCGGAGGCGGCCCCAGCCATCGCAGGTGGGAGCCGCGCTCGGTTCTGCGGGGGCTCGGGGCTCGCTGCGGGCCCGGGAGGGGGCGGCAGGGGGCTGTGGCGGGTGGCTTGTGCCGTGGCCGGCCCGTGTTGGCCCTGGGCTGAGGGCGCTGCGGGAGCGGCTGCCCGCGGTCTCCTTGCCGCTGGGGCCTCGGCAGGAGGCGGTGGCGGAGCAGCGCTGGCTCGTCCCGCTTCGTGTCGGGAGGCCGGAGGTGGCTGCGCTGTGCCCGGGGCTGGGCGGGAAAATTCCCGGCGCCAGAGGTTTGTGTGGCCCAAGGAGCCAGAGGAGTGGTGTGCGAGTGACTTTATTGCTGCCCAAAGGGAGAGGCCATGGGCCATTTGCCGTGCGCTCTCTCCAGTTGTTGGAGGACGCGGCCTCGTTTTTGTCCTGATTTTCCCGGCCGCATGTCCCTGTCCCTTTGCCCAACACTGGCGGAGGTGCTTGGAAGGTTCAGCCTTCCCGATCCGCCTGCTGCATGTCCTTTTTGTATAACACCCGATATTCCTGGCTCTGTGAAGTGTTTGTTCTTCTGGAAGTTGAGGAATGTATCGGGACTTGGTCTGAGCAGCAGTCCTTGTCAATTAGTAACATTTTCTGTAACTGGTGATTTCTCCCATTGTTGCCTTATGTACAAGTCCCTGGCCCTATCTCCAAGCAGATTCACTCATTGCCTGTGTTTTTTCTTCCTGGGTGTTCTTTGGTTTTGGGATTGCTCTCAGTGCCCTCATTCTCTGTCCTTTTGTAGCCGTTTGTGGCTCAGGAGGCCTGGCTGCCACCTGCATCCCCTTGCTCAGCTGCTGAATGAGCTGCACTCAGCAAGGTGTGGTGCATGGTAAAAAGATGAGAGTTGCTGTAGCACATGAGAGGAGAAACAGCATTTGTTTAACCCATGGTCTGCCAGGGAAGCACAAAACTGTGTCCTATTCCCATCCTTTCCACATTTGAACAAGTACATGAGCTGCTTTGCTGTTTCCTTTGTTCTCTGTTTTACTACTTTTCCATTGCCATCTGTTTTCCATCAGCAGTTTGAGTTACTTAACTTTTCCACAAACTCTGCCTCGATTTTCTGCTAAAAGATAATGTGATCCCATCCCATGGTGAAATGTTGTGTTCCTCATCTGAGTGGATTGGTTGGGGGGAAGGTCAGGAGCTGGAGCTGTGTGGTTGGTTATTATTTCAATGACATCCTGTAATCTAATTATGCCATTGAAATGATAAATGGTTTCTCTGGTACCTGATATTAATTCATCAGGGTTCCCAGGGTCTGGTCCATGGTGTTGCAGGATTTGTTCTGGTGATCGTTCATCTTTTCCCCATTTTTGGGTGCTCCCTCCTGATATGCAAAATAAAAAGAGCTCTATAACTCGCAGAGTAGTTATAAGAGTAGGTATGAATTTATTCAGCGCTGAGATGCATGGGGGATATCTCCTCCGAAAAGCATGCACACCTTTGTGATTTGGTTTTCTCTTTTTATCTTTTACAGACTTGGTTTACAAGATACGCCTAAAACATAATCTTTTTGTAACTCTGTTTGTCCTCACTTCATATTACAATTAACTCCATGCCTCTTTCATTCCTCTGGCCACCTTTTGGAACTTTAAATCTGTTCTTTCAGGCTTAGGGTCTGAAGAATCTCCTTTATCTTGTGGTGCCATTGTCTTTGCATCTTGTTTGTGTATTCCAGCTCCTTATCTTATCTTGCAGTCTGACTCTTTTCTTGTTCTTGTGGATCAGCATGTCAGGGTATGGTTTTTGTCAAACCCCTCTTTTAGTCAAGCATTTCTTTGTGTTTATTTCCTAATTTTTAATTTCTGTTTCACTCCAGCCAGGGCTGCAGCAATTGTCAGCTTTTCTCTCATTAAATCATCACATTCTTGGAATTCCCAACTGATTTCTCTGAACTTGTGGTGGCAAATAAAGCACAGTAGATTTATTTATGGTACACCCTATATAACATAGACAGTGACAGCACATGTTGGAGTGGGGACAGGGATGATTCCCCCCCACTTGTTTTAGTAAAGTTTTCACAACATTCTCCATTTTCTGTTTTCCTTTGCAGCTTAACCAATTTGTGTTGCAGAGTCAGATATCCTCACAATGGGCTGTGCCTTTATCTGTGCAAATTCCATCTGTGCAAGCAGGCAGAGCTTGGGCTGAGGGGCAGAGGGAATTATTCCAATTCCTCCTGCAGGCAGGAAGCCCCTGGTCCATTGTGCAGGCTTTGGGGCATCAGTGTTAATTTGCATTTCTAAAGCTCCTCTCCTGGCTGCCTGGAACAAAGCTTCTCTTCCAGGGCAGACATCCCATCACTCACACGTGGCCCCCACTGATCTGCTATTTTTTTTTTTTTCAAACAATATTTTATTAACTATTTATGTGTTAAAGCGCCAACTTTAAAGCTCTTCTAGTTTTCAAAGTGCAGCTTAAACGTGAACATTGAAAAACTCATACCATCATTTTGTCATCCCTAAGAGTGAAGTACAAATATAAAACAAGAATGAGAAAGCAATCACGTGTTTTCTTTACCTTCTCCTAGGACTAAAAATTGATTCTCACACCACTGGCCCAAACAGAACCGACAATATAGTAGTAAAATTATTATGAAAATTTATTCTAACGGTGTAATCTTTTCTAATCTTTCACTGAAACTGTGAAAAGCAAAAACTCTGCACAATGTCTTTGGAGAAATAAGGTGTTACTTGATTCTGGCCAGGATGTGCAACAGGAATAATTTCATGCACACTTAGGCTGGGTGTGCAGAGAAAATCATTCCATTGCACATGAGTTTGACTAGATTTTTCCTAAACTTATCCAGTCAGAACCCATAGAAATCCATTAGTTTAATGTTCATTGGTTTGAAGGTGTGGAGTTGTTAGGATTTGGTTTCCTGTTGCAGCCAGATTTCTGTGCCTGTGATGTGAATTATGTGGGCACTCCTGGATTTCCTGCTCAGCCTTTTCCAGACCAGGTGTCTCCAGCTGTGCCTGGGGCAGTGTCTGGGAGAGATGTTGGTTGATGTTTGCTGGTGGAATCTTTTGGGCTATTCCCAGTCTGTTGAGATGTTAATTTCATCTCTGCTGAGTGGTGGAAAAGAAACATTAAAATTCCTTTCCCCAAAGCAAAGGCAAACCAGGTCCATTTAGAGAAATAAGATTTGAAGCCATTTTAAAGTTGGTCTATTTTGGCAGCAGCTAATGCCAGGCAGGGCAGAGTGTGAGTGGAATTGAGAGGCAGAGTGGAATTGTCCCGGTGCCTTCCCCAGCAGCTGTGGCGAGGGCAGGCACAGAAAGGGCTGAAGCTGCAAGAGTGAGAGCAAGGATTGTCCCGCAGTGGCTGGAGATGGCAAAGGAGGGTGGCCAGGCCGAGGATTTGAGCAGAGGATCTGTGGGCAGGCCCAGGGGCTTCCCCCGCTGGGGAGCCCTGGCTGCTGCTGCGTTGCCTTCAGTGCAGGCTCAGGGGTGGCCTGTTTAATATTCCCTTCCAATTCAGATTTCTGAGTCTGCAAAAGCCATGGCTGGGGCATCAACCATTTTATTTTTTTCATTTTGTTAAGTTTTATTCTTTTTCTTATGTCCACTCTGTAAAATTGAGACTATCTGGGGGGAAAAAAATTCCTGCAATGTTCTGGCTAGAAGAGAGAATCCTCAATCCAGCTCCAGCAATTCCCTGTTAATTGTATGAATTGCTGCAGCTCCATTTTAGTAGTGGGAAATTTTATTTCTGAGATTCCCTGGACCCTCTCTGAGTCAATTCACCACAAGCTTTAAGTCAAAATAGGTCCTGAATATTTAACCATTTTCTCTACCATTTGCACTTTTTTTTCAGCTATATAAAGATGCTTTTTAGCCTGAAAATGAAGCTATTTCACAGAGGCTTCCTCTACCTCTTCTCCTTGTCCTCCTGACTGGATCAAGTCATCCACATCCTGCATTAAGCCAGTCCCTGGGGGTGAGGTCAATTCCTTTGATGTTTCCTGCAAGGCTTGCCCCAGTCAGGCCGGTGCTTCCGTGCATCCCTGCAGAAGGACCGTCCATGTCTTGAGCATTTTCCCTTCTACCTCTTGTTGCCAGCCCAAGGCAGAATTCTGTTTGCATCCTCTGGAAGTGGGCAGATCCCCAGAAAGCATCTTTTGCATCAAGTTGTGAATGGCAGCAGTGTGAGGAGGGCACCTGGTTGAGGATGGTGTAAGGATCTGAGAGTGTGGGGTGCCTCGGTTTCATCATCTCATTTCTTCTTCTTGGGTCCTGCAGCATTCTGTGGATTCCATTGGATTTCTTGTTTGGCAGGATAGGAGCATTCTAGGGAGCCATCCCTGGCTCCCCAAGCCGTGCCTTGAGCAGGACTCACAGACAGGCTGTGAGCCCTTCCTTCCCTCCCTTGGAACAGGGGATTGCTTTTCAACACCTCTTGTCCTGGTTGCTTGAGGGAAATTTGGAGAGGCTCCATATCTAATTTTGCCAATTTCCCTGGGGCTGCCCACACTTGTGGGTTCACTTCAGCCTAGGCTCTGCCAGACATTTGATCCAGAGGTAGAACAGAACCAGCCTCTGTATCACCTTTTGCAACATTAATTTCCATTCCCAATTTAGCCATCAAATCCCTTCCTAGTAAATTACAATCACAATTGTGAGCAAATAAAAATTCCTGCATTTCAAACCCATCCCCCACATCTCCTAATAGTGGCTGAATAAAACACACCTGCTCATCTTTCCCACTTAGTGTTTTAATAATTATAATATTCCTTAACAATTTTCCCCCCTTAGGTGTAGGATTCCGAGTGGATGGAGAGGCCCCTGTGTCCATCAGGAAAGGTCTCCTCTGGATCCAGAGCCACCCTGAATGTTCCCAAGGGCTGCAGTGTGGTGGGTCCCTGGTGGAATGGGAGCTGTGAGACCGCTAAGAATCCGTGTCCATCAAGGGCTGGACTTGCTGGTGCTGAGGGTGCTCCTGTCTGTGCTTGCAGTGTCCTTGTACCCTGCAGCTGGAAGGCTGATTCCTTGCCAGGGGCTGTTTGGGTGGGCTGTCCCCTGGCCAGGAGGGCAATGCCTGTGCCAGGTGCTTGTGGCCGAGGGTGTCCCCTGGGTGCTGGGGCCCCCTTGGGCCCTGGGCTTGATCCCTCAGGGGCTGTAGGAACTGTGCCATGGCCTTTGCCTTCAGCTTGGCCTTTTGCTCATCCCTTGCTGCATTCAGCTGCTGAGCCTTTGTGAGCAAGTGCTGCAGGGGCTTCTTGTGGCCCTGCTGCAGCCCCCCTCAGTGCCTGTGGGTGCTCATCGTGTGGCAGCTGCTGAGCTTTCTGCAAAATCCTTCCTTTCTCCAGAGACCCAGCACAAAAGGCTTTCAAGATGATCTGGATCCTTGCAGGTGTAATCCCCATTTCTGAGCTGTTCCTTCCTGGTGCTGGCTGTGCTGAGGCTCCCCTCCCCAGCCCGTATCCCAGAGCCGGTCCCTGTCCTGCCGCAGTGTCCAAAGGCGGCCCCCCCGGCGGGCAGGGCCGGCAGCTCCACGGGGCCGGGCAGCGGCCGGGGCGTCCCGCAGCCTCCTGGGGGCCGGGGGCCACTGCCGGCCCTGCCCGGGGGGTGCTGGGGTCAGGCAGCGCCCGGCGCTGAGCCCCGGCTGCCCCACAGCCCCGGCCCGGCCCCACAGCTCCCCACAGGCCCCCAGCCCGTGCTCCCGGTGCCGCAGCTCTGCGCCCGCTCCTGCCGCTCCCAGCTCAGAGAAACCCCCTGAAATCCTGACCTCCTTCTTTTCCAGTCCTGGAAAACTGGGATACAAAGCATCTGAGTCAGCTGGCAAATGCTGAGGATAATACCCTTCAGAGAAACATCGCAATCCTCAGTATTTTTTTGTCTTCCTCCTCTTTTCCATCATCCTGTTTCTTACACCATGGATTGCTCCTGCTGCTTCTTGCCTTAAGCACATTCTTGCACACTCCCCTTCAGCCAATCCCATCCCAGCACACCAACACCATCCATCCCCTGTTGTCTAAATCCCTTCTGGACTTCCCTTATTGCCCCTCTGGGTGTCCATGTCCTGAATACCCTCTGGGAGAATGAGCAAACGACCTCCACATGCTCCCAAGGGACCCTTGAGAGATATTTTGGGATCCTCATCCCTTTTGCTGGGACCCCATTGTGGCTTTCCCTTTTGTCCCCTCCCTGGGTGCCCTGCCATGTTTACTCCCCGAAGATGCCACTGTAGTCACTGCTGAGATTTTCAGTGCTCTCTCCGTGCCGACTCTTGAGAGCCCCCCTGATCCGTCCCTCGTCTGTCTCCTGCTCACTCTTGGGTACCCAATCAATCCCCGGTGCCGCTGCCAGCCGAGGGAGCCGATCCCCCAAACTGGGTGAGGCACCTTCAGCTGCACTCAGTGCCCGCCGGCCTGGACGGTGGATGGAATTGCGGAGGAGCCCCAAGGTGTGTGGAAAAATTGACATCCGCAGAGGTTTCTGTCCACAAGGAAGACAGAAGAGTCCTGTAACAGTAATTTCATTCATAAGAAAAGGGATGATGCCATGGGACATTTCCCATGGGGTCTCTCCTGTTGTTGGCAGACACAGCCTCCTTTTCATTCTAATTTTCTTGGTCACATCTCCCTCTCCCTTTCCCCTTTGGCTGAAGTCCTGGAGAGGTACAGACTTCCCAATGCACCTCCTACATACCCCCTTAATATGCACCCCACTTTTGTATAGCTAACAATATTGATGGCTGCGTGAAGTCATTGTTGTTCTTCTGGAAGTTGATGAATTTAGCAGGACCTTGGCTGAGCAGCAGTCTGTGTCATCAATTAATAACATTTTGTGCAGCTGATGGCTCCTCCTGTCACTTCCTTATGTCCACGTCCCTGGCCCTATGTGCAGTGAGGTTGACGGGATCAGTTTGTAAAGAGCCTTTGTTGTTGTTCCTTTGCTGGGGTTCCCCCGTTTTGGGGCCATCCCCCCTGGAGCAGGGTGTCCCCCCTTGGTGCAGGCGCAGGGCTCAGGCAGGGCTGAGCCAATCAGAGCGCGCGGCGCTGATGACTCATCAGTGTCCAGGCAGAGCCGCAGCTGCCAGCGTTCCCCAGCTGGAGCCCAGCTGCGCCCCTCCCCCCCGGGCCTTGGCGCCCCCCTTGAGGGGAATTTGGGGAGGTGGGAGGGGGGAGCGCCAAGGCCGGGCCCCCCCGCGCTGTGGTGGCGGGAGCGGCTGCAGTGGGGAGCGAGTGCGGGCGGAAGCGGCCGAGAGCCCAGCGCTGCCCCAGGCCGAGCTGGCCCAGCTCCATCCGTGCCCCTGCGGTGGGATGCTGTGGGACTGGGGGGGAAGAGGGAGGCGGCAGTGGGTGCTGGGCCTGGGGGCAGGAGGAGAAGGGAAGGAGAAGCAAGGCTGAGGAACAAAATAGTCAAAATATGTACCTGGGGTTGTGCAGAAGGACGAGGAGGAATGTGAGGTAGAGTAGGGATGCCAGAGGAGGATAAGTAGGAAGAGGAAGCAGCACAAAGTTCATCCCTGAATCTGCATCTCACCCAGCCCCAGGAGCGTTGCCTCCTCACATGCAGCAGGTGACTGTGGAGGGGATCCACGATTGTCTTGGGGCTGAATGTTGGTGTTTTTGAGCTTTATTGGGCTAAATGTTGGTGCTTTGGTTTCTTGCAGGGGCTGAACCTTTATATTGTGCCGGGGGTTTTCTCCGAATCTTGCTGTTTGGTTACCTAGTGATCTATTTTGATGTTTGGAGGATGTTTGTGCTGGATGTTGGTGTTTTGGAGATTCTTACAGACACAAGATCCCCGATGACTTTCTGAGATGAACTTGGGCAAGGAGGAACCCCCAGCCCAAAGTGCTGTCCTCTTGATTTTTTTCCTCCCAACCAGGATTTTACATTCCCGAACTGTGTTGAGATGGAAGAGAAGAGAAAGCCCTGGAGATCCCTTACAAGGAGGGGCTGCAAACTCAGTCCAGGGAGCTGCGAGGAGGAAGGATCCCCCCTGTGCCGGAAACATGGCCAGAGATCCAACCGGAGCTCAGAGCAGGGGGAGAAGTCTCATGGTGGGGAGAAGCCCCACAAGTGCTTGGAATGTGGGAAGGGCTTCAGAAAGAGCTCCCACCTGATCCAGCACCAGATGACCCACACTGGGGAAAAGCCCTACGAGTGTGGGAAATGTGGGAAGAGCTTCAGAGGTATCTCTGACCTGATGAGACACCAGGTGATCCACACAGGGGAACGGCCCTACACCTGCTTGGAATGTGGGAAGAGCTTTGGATGGAGCTCCTACCTGAGAAAACACCAGCGCATCCACACAGGGGAGAGGCCCTACGAGTGTCCCGAGTGTGGGAAGAGGTTTCAGACCAGCTCCAATGTCCTCCTACATGAGCGGATTCACACAGAAGAGAGGCCCTTCCGCTGCCCCGACTGCGGGAAGGGCTTCAAGCAGAACGGCAACCTCACGGTCCACCGGCGCATCCACAGTGGGGAGAGGCCCTACGAGTGTCCCCAGTGTGGGAAGAGCTTCTCCAGGAGCTCTCACTTGTCCCGACACCAACAGAGTCACCAGTAAGGGAAGCCCTGCGAGTGCCCCGAGTGCGGGAAGAGCTTCGTGCGCTGCTCCAGCTCCATCCCCCATGGGAGGATCGGCGTTGGATGATCCCCAGTGACCCCCGTTGGGCAGAGCCCTGGTGATCCGTGGTCCTGGTGATCCGTGTTGGGAAGACACCTGGCTGGGAGGCTCCACATCTTCCTGGCTCCCTGTGGACACCTGGATGAAAGCAGGGGAATGAAAATCCAACAGGATACAGAATGACAATGGGAATTGTTGTCGTTATATGCTCAAGAACCTTTTTCCTCAGGAGCTGTGTGGGCAGAGAAAAGGGGGTGACATCAGGATTGGGGGCCCAAGGGGAGCACACACGCTCTGTGGGAGAGAGGACACCACCCCCGGGACCCCCCCTCACCTTCCTGCACAGGTAGAAGCCGAGCCCCAGTGCCAGGAAGACAAAGCCCAACACGGAGACTCCAAGCCCTGTCAGCATCTTGCTGTGGGCAGCGTTTGACAGCGTCCCTGGGGGGTCTGCAGAGGTCAAGACCCCCAAAACCTTTCACAGACACCTCAAGCCCCTCCAAAGTCCCTCCCAGTCTCCCCCAGCCCACCCAGGACCCTCTGAAACCTCCTTGGGAGTCACTAATTTTGAAAAATGATGAATTAGAGAAAAATTGGAGATCTTAGCTAGAGACAGGTTTTGCTGGAACTAGAGTTAATGATTAAGTGAGAAGCAGGATTTGAGAAAATCAGTCTTGGACTTAGGTAAAAAATTACTTGTCACTGTATGTTTGTTTAGATGTGCTTATAATGAGAAAAGAGAAACTGATAAAGGGGTTCAGAAAGATCACAGACCTTACATCTGGAAACCCATTTAAACGTCACAAGGGAGGAAACTGGAGTTGTACCAAATGTCATTTGTAATGTCAACCATTGTAAAGGTAGAAAGGTGAGAGTGAGGAAGGGCAGTTTTCCTTCATCTCTTGATGACCTCTCCTCACCAAAACGACCCCCTCCTCAAATTAGGGAGCCAACCACGCAGGTATAATGTCATTTTAAAATCATTACCATGAATTTTAATCCAAAGTGGGGAATGGGATCTGTTAGCATTATGAATATGTATTAGTACTTTGGATATTTAAGACTTTTGTAAGTAAATAAACACTGCAATCTTTTGTCAACTTGCAGTGCATATTAAGGGAATCACTCCCGCACTTGCCCAGTGCTGTGATTAAACATCCACTTTGTAACTTTAAACTGTTGGAGAAGTTTTTTGTCCATTAACAAACTGATGTTGATACTGGATCAATATTGCTATTTTGTTAAATCACTGCCAGTCTCTTCCCAGTCTCCCCAGGACCCACCAGAGCCCCTCCTGTTCCTCTCAGGATCCCAGAGCCCCCTCCCAATTTCTCCCCACTGCCCCTGGACCCCCAAACCCTCTCCCAGTCCCTTCCAGCCCCAACAGGACTCATCAAGACTCTTCCCAGTCTCTTCTCAGCACAACCAACCCCATCCCAATCCCCGCTTTCCAATCCCCAGTTTCCTTCCAGCTCCTCCAGGCTCACTCAAATCCCTCCCAGTGACACCCAGCACCCCCAAACTCCCTCCCAGTGTCCACCAGGACCCCCAGAACCCCATCCCACCCTCCCCAACATCCTTCAAACCCCTTCCCAGCCATCCTAAGCACCACAATCCCTCTCCCAGCTTAAACCAGTCTATCTCAAATTCCCTCCCAGTTCCTCCCAGCACACCCCAATCCCCCTCTGGGCCCCCCCAGTGCCTCCCCCGCTGCCCCCGGCGCTGTGGGGGCCGGGCCGTGCCCCAGTGCCGGCTCAGGGGGTGCTCCAGGCTGACGTGCTCCACCTGGCAGCTGGAGCTGAGCCCGCATTGCCGGGGGCGGTTTCCAGCAGCACCAGGAGCTGCTGGCTCCAGTCCCCGCTGGGGAGCACGGCAGTGGCCAGCACGTGGCCCGAGAGCTGCTGCTGGCCCTGGGAGCAGCTCAGCTGGATGTGGGCAGGGGAGAAATCCATCAGGGAGCAGAGCAGGCGGCCGGGGCCGGGCTGGGAGCTCGAGGGCGCCAGAGAGAGGGACACGCTGGGGACACTGGGAGAGAGTGGAGAGGAGTGGTGTGGCATTGGGAGGGACTGGGGTGGCACTGAAAGAGATGAGAGTGGATACTGGGACACTGGAAGAGAGTGTGGGCGCCTGGGAGTGAAGTGGGAATGAACTCGGAAGAGACTAGGAATGGGCTAAAAAGAAGTGGGAGGAACTATGGTGGCACTGGGAGGGACTGTGGTGGCACTGGGCGGGACTGTGGTGGCACTGGGAGGGACTGTGGTGGCACTGGGAGGGACTGGGAATGAAGTGCGCGGCACTGGGAGTCCGAGTCCAGCGCGGGGCTCTCGGCTCTGTGGATCTGCCCGGCAACTGATGAGTCATCAGACATGCGCGCTCTGATTGGCTGAAGGGCGGCAGATCCACGGAGGCGCGAGATGGACAGGTGGGGTCACTGGGAGTGACTGGGATGGACTGGGAGAGGCTGGGATGGACTGGGAGAGCCGCGGGAGCCATTGGGAGGGACAAGGGGCCCCGGGGATGGGCACAAGGAAGGCTGAGGGCTCTGGGCTGATTCCCAGGGAGGTTTGGAGGGACACGGCCGGGCCCCTCTCTGTGCCCCACGAGCAGCGGCTCGGACAGAAAAGTTCAGGAGCGGGAGGAGGTGTTTCTCTAGATTGATTTTAATCCTCATTCTCCTGGTCTGATTTGCTCAGTCCTAAGTTCATTTCATTTCCCCATGTCGGGCTGTTGTGCCCCTGATGGTGATCCCTGAGTGACCTCTCCTTGCTCTTGTCCCGACCCACGAGGACTTGGATTTGTTTCAGTTCAGTGGAATTCATGGTGATTTGGGGAGAGCTGGAGCAAAGCAGCTGGAAAGCACAGTGGGCTTGTGTCCTGGGTTGATTATGATGTTAAATTGCATCCCCATTCGTCCACCTAACCCAGACACAGGTTTTGTATTCTTAAAATTCCATCTAAGAGTAAAAGTGAGTGGAAAAGAAGCACTGAGTCTGTTATCAAAAACTGTACTTGCTCCCCCCGCATCGGGAGTTTTGACTACAGCACAGACAGACAACAAGACACAGATCGCCTTGGCTTTCCAACTAGCCGGAGCAGAGAGGTCTTCCTGGACTGTTTTCTTTCCCTTTTTCTGAAACAAATCGAACCTGCTCTGGACTGGGGACTCGGGGGAGCACCGGGAGCTTGCACCCATGGACTACCGGGAGCCCAGCCTGGGCAGCGGCATTTTCCAGCACCAGAGAGACTGATAAAAGAGAGAACACCCACAGGAAAGAGACCCTCTGAAGATTGTCATCTCTTCTGAATGACAAAAAGTTTTGTAATTTCATATCGTTCATTTTTGTGCTGGGTAGTGCTGTGCCTGTGAAATAAACAGGTTTTTTCCACTTCTCTCAGAAAAATTTCTTCCCAAACCGGTTGAAGAGTGAAAGAGCCACGTGAGTTTACTTCCCGGAAAGAGCCCCACTGAAAGATTTCTCCCAAATTTGCCCTAAACCAAAACAGCATTGTTTTTACCCAAGCATGGATTTCTCGTGATCTCCCCCAGCCCGCTAACATTGTTCGTCATGTTCTTTTAACAATAATTATATCTAATCACATCTAACAATTGTATCATTTATCATCTACTGATTACACAGGTGCAGATTGAACTGATCTTTAGCGAGCACAAGGTCTAACATTTCCCAAGGCCTACTTTTCCCAGGGCTTTCCAAAGCTAACTTTCTTTCTATGTCCCCAAATTTTCTAAGATTTTAGAACCTTTTACTATCATCCCCATCGTGTCCATCTCGCTGGTGCCCTCGAGCTCCCAGCCCGGCCCCGGCCGCCTGCTCTGCTCCCTGATGGATTTCTCCCCTGCCCACATCCAGCTGAGCTGCTCCCAGGGCCAGCAGCAGCTCTCGGGCCACGTGCTGGCCACTGCCGTGCTCCCCAGCGGGGACTGGAGCCAGCAGCTCCTGGTGCTGCTGGAAACCGCCCCCGGCAATGCGGGCTCAGCTCCAGCTGCCAGGTGGAGCACGTCAGCCTGGAGCACCCCCTGAGCCGGCACTGGGGCACGGCCCGGCCCCCACAGCGCCGGCAGGGACTGCCAGGACACGGAGGGCATTTGGGGCTCCTGGGCTTAACTGGCAGCCCCTCCTTGAGAACCCCTCTCCCCCTCTCCCAGCTCCCCTCATCCCCCTCTCCCAGCCCTTTCCCACCGCCTCCCGGCCCCGCTCCGCTCACCCCAGAGCTCCTCGCCAGCAGCCGAGAGATAAAGGAGAAGGGGGAGGAGGGGGAGGAGGGGGAGGAGGGGGAGGAGGGGGAGGAGGGGGAGGAGGGGGAGGAGGGGGAGGAGGGGGAGGAGGGGGAGGAGGGGGAGGAGGGGGAGGGGTAGAGGAGGAGCAGGAACTGCAAGAGGAGCAGCAGAGGAGGCCCCACGTGCGTCCATCGCTCTCTGGATCTGCAGCCCCTTCGCGCCGGGAGCATCGGGCCCCGCGTCCCGCAGCTCACCGGGGACGGGAATGACGGATTTGTTTGTCTTTACAAACCAGCTGGGGCTCTGCTGACAGATGGAACCAGCAGTGAGTGAGAAAAGAAACAATGTGATGGATTCCACTGATTGATGAATGGAAAAAGATGTTTGCCTTTACAAACAAACAGTAGATTTGCTGGTAAATGAGTTTGGATATTGAAAGATGAAGGAGGCAATGGGGAAACACCATAAATTCCATAAGAATTAAAAATGAAGACGCAGGGTTATACACTGTAGGGGAATCTTAGTTATCAGGCATTCCGGGAAATCTGTACCTCTCAAATACCTCAGGCAATGGGGAAAGAGAGGGAGATGGAGCGGGGAAATTGGGATAAAAAGGGGGCTTCGTCCACCAATAATTTGAGAGACCCCAGGGGAATGCCCCATGGTTTTTTCCTCTATTTGACTAAAGTAAAAGGACTCCTCTGTCTCCTTTTTGGACATAAACCTCTGTTGTTTGTGGATTAATTTCGTGACAGCTGGAAGGAGGTAGGTATGAGGGGAAGCTGGTTTTAGAAGTCTTCCTTTCCTTCTCATGATCGTGCTCTGAGTTTTTGGAGTTTCTGCCAGAAATCTCTCCCCTCCCCCACACGTCCACAGGGGTTTGGGGCGATTTTCCCATTTTGGGGGAAATCAAAGTGATGCACTGATGCTCCTAATTAGACGTAGCAGAAGTGAGGCTCCAGGGCTTCCCGCCGAGCCGGAGCCACCCAGCAGCCAGGGCTGGGCAAGGCGGGCCGGGAGCTGCGGAGAACTTTGTTTGTGTTGGGAGCTCAATGGCGGCTCGGGCCGGGCCCGTTCCAGGGCTGTTCCTCATCCCCGCCTTTCCCCTCACGCAGCCCGGGGCGGGCCCTGAGAGCGCGGGGCGGGGCTGTGCCGTGTGCAGAGCCCGCCGCTGGCTGCGATTGGCTGCTTCTGCCGTCACTCGTGGCTCTGGCGCGCGCTGATTGGGCAGAGCGGGGACAAGCCCGGCCCCGCTGGCGCCCCCAGGGCGGCCGTGGGGCAGGAGAGCCGCCATTGCCGGAGCGTCTGTGCGGGCCCGGCAGCGGCGGCAGCAGCGGCCGGAGCCCGGTGAGGCGGCGGCGGAGCTCGGAGGCGGCCCCGGCCATCGCAGGTGGGAGCTGCGCTCGGTTCTGCGGGGGCTCGGGGCTCGCTGCGGGCCCGGGAGGGGGCGGCAGGGGGCTGTGGCGGGTGGCTTGTGCCGTGGCCGGCCCGTGTTGGCCCTGGGCTGAGGGCGCTGCGGGAGCGGCTGCCCGCGGTCTCCTTGCCGCTGGGGCCTCGGCAGGAGGCGGTGGCGGAGCAGCGCTGGCTCGTCCCGCTTCGTGTCGGGAGGCCGGAGGTGGCTGCGCTGTGCCCGGGGCTGGGCAGGAAAATTCCCGGCGCCAGAGGTTTGTGTGGCCCAAGGAGCCAGAGGAGTGGTGTGCGAGTGACTTTATTGCTGCCCAAAGGGAGAGGCCATGGGCCATTTGCCGTGCGCTCTCTCCACTTGTTGGAGGACGCGGCCTCGTTTTTGTCCTGATTTTCCCGGCCGCATGTCCCTGTCCCTTTGCCCAACACTGGCAGAGGTGCTTGGAAGGTTCAGCCTTCCCGATCCGCCTGCTGCATGTCCTTTTTGTATAACACCCGATATTCCTGGCTCTGTGAAGTGTTTGTTCTTCTGGAAGTTCAGAAATGTGTTGGGACTTGGTCTGAGCAGCAGTCCTTGTCAATTAGTAACATTTTCTGTAACTGATTATTTCTCCCATTCCTTCCTTATGTACAAGTTCCTGGCCCTATGTCCAAGCAGATTCACTCATTGCCTGTGTTTTTTCTTCCTGGGTGTTCTTTGGTTGTGGGATTGCTCTCAGTGCCCTCATTCTCTGTCCTTTTGTAGCCCTTTGTGGCTCAGGAGGCCTGGCTGCCACCTGCATCCCCTTGCTCAGCTGCTGAATGAGCTGCACTCAGCAAGGTGTGGTGCATGGTAAAAAGATGAGAGTTGCTGTAGCACATGAGAGGAGAAACAGCATTTGTTTAACCCATGGTCTGTGAGGGAAGCACAAAACTGTGTCCCATTCCTATCCTTTCCACGTTTGGAGAAGTACATGAGCTGCTTTGCTCTTTCCTTTGTTATCTGTTTTACTACTTTTCCATTGCCATCTATCTGCCAAGAGTAGTTTAAGTTACTTAACTTTTCCACAAACTCTGCCTCGATTTTGTGCTAAAAGATAATGTGATCCCATCCCATGGTGAAATATTGTGTTCCTCATCTGAGAGGATTGGTGTGGGGGAAGGTCAGGAGCTGGAGCTGTGTGGTTGGTTATTATTTCAATGACATCCTGTAATCTAATTATGCTATTGAAGTGAGAAATGGTTTCTCTGGTACCTGATATGAATTCATCAGCGTTCCCAGGGTCTGGTCCATGGTATTGCAGAATTTGTTCTGGTGGTCGTTCATCTTTTCCCCATTTTTGGGTGCTCCCTCCGGATATGCGAAATAAAAAGAGCTCTATAACTCGCAGAGTAGTTATAAGAGTAGGTATGAATTTATTCAGCGCTGAGGTGGATGGGGGATATCTCCTCCGAAAAGCATGTACACCTTATTGATTTGGTTTTCTCTTTTTATCTTTTATAGACTAGGTTTACAAGATACACCTAAAACATATTCTTTTTGTAACTCTGCTTCTCCTCACTTCATATTACAATTAACTCCATGCCCATTTCATTCCTCTGGCCACCTTTTGGAACTTGAAATCTGTTCTTTCAGGCTTAGGGTCTGAAGAATCTCCTTTATCTTGTGGTGCCATTGTCTTTGCATCTTGTTTGTGTATTCTGGCTCCTTATCTTACCTTGCAGTCTGACTCTTTTCTTGTTCTTGTGGATCAGCGTGTCAGGGTATGGTTTTTGTCCAGCCCCCCTTTTAGTCAAGCATTTCTTTGTGTTTATTTCCTAATTTTTAATTTCTGTTTCACTCTAGCCAGGGCTGCATCAATTGTCAGCTTTTCTCTCATTAAATCATCACATACTTGGAATTCCCAACTGATTTCCCTGAACTTGTGGTAGCAAATAAACGCCAGTGGTCTGATACACCCTATATAACATAGACAGAGACAGCACATGTTGGAGTGGGGACAGGGATGATTCTCCCCCACTTGTTTTAGTGAAGTTTTCACAACATTCTCCATTTTCTGTTTTCCTTTGTAGCTTAACCAATTTCTGCTGCAGAGTCAGATATCCTCACAATGGGCTCTGCCTTTAGCTGTGCAAATTCCATCTGTGCAAGCAGGCAGAGCTTGGGCTGAGGGGCAGAGGGAATCATTCCAATTCCTCCCCATAGGCAGGAAGCCCCTGGGCCATTGTGCAGGTTTTGGGCCATCAGTGTTAATTTGCATTTCTAAAGCTCCTCTGCTGGCTGCCTAGAACAAAGCTTCTCTTCCAGGGCAGACATCCCCTGACTCACACGTGGCCCCCACAGAATCTGCTATTTTTTTTTTTTTTAACAATATTTTATTATCTGTTTATGTGTTAAAGTGCCAACTTTAAAGCTCTTCTAGTTGTCAAAGTGCAGTTTAAAGGTGAACATTGAAAAACTCATACGATCATTTTGTCATCACTAAGAGTCACGTACCAATATAAAACAAGAATGAGAAAGCAATCATGTGTTTTCTTTTTATTCTCCTATTACTAAAAACTGATTCTCACACCACTGGCCCAAACAGAACCGACAATAAAGAAGTAAAATTATTATGAAAATTTATTCTAACGGTGTAATCTTTTCTCTAAAACTGTGAAAAGCAAAAACACTCCACAATGTCTTTAGAGAAATAAGGTGTTACTTGATTCTGGCCAGGATGTGCAACAGGAATAATTTCATGCACACTTAGGCTGGGTGTGCAAAGAAAATAATTCCATGACACATGAGTTTGACTAGATTTTTCCTAAATTTATACAGTCAGAACCAATAGAAATCCCTTGGTTTAATGTTCATTGGTTTGAAGGTGTGGAGTTGTTAGGATTTGGTTTCCTGTTGCAGCCGGATTTCTGTGCCTGTGATGTGAATTAGGTGGGCACTCCTGGATTTCCTGCTCAGCCTTTTCCAGAGCAGGTGTCTCCAGCTGTGCCTGGGGCAGTGTCTGGGGGAGATGTTGGTTGATGTTTGCTGCTGGAATCTTTTGGGCTGTTCCCAGTCTGTTGAGATGTTAATTTCATCTCTGCTGAGTGGTGGAAAAGAAACATTAAAATTCCTTTCCCCAAGGCAAAGGCAAACCAGGTCCATTTAGAGAAATAAGATTTGAAGCCATTTTAAAGTTGGTCTATTTTCCCAGCCGCTAATCCCAGGCAGGGCAGAGTGTGAGTGGAATTGAGAGGCAGAGTGGAATTGTCCCGGTGCCTTCCCCAGCAGCTGTGGCGAGGGCAGGCACAGAAAGGGCTGAAGCTGCAAGAGTGAGAGCAAGGATTGTCCCGCAGTGGCTGGAGATGGCAAAGGAGGGTGGCCAGGCCGAGGATTTGAGCAGAGGATCTGTGGGCAGGCCCAGGGGCTTCCCCCGCTGGGGAGCCCTGGCTGCTGCTGCGTTGCCTTCAGTGCAGGCTCAGGGGTGGCCTGTTTAATATTCCCTTGCAATTCAGATTTCTGAGTCTGGAAGAGCCATGGCTGGGGCATCAATAATTTTATGTTTTCGTTTTATTATATTTTGTTCTTTTCTTATGTCCACTCCATAACATTGAGACTATCTGAGGTAAAAAAGCCTCACAATGTTCTGGATGCAAAAGAGAATCTTCAGTTCAGGTCCTCTAATTCCTTAATTATCCTAAGAATTGCTGCAAATCCTTTATGGCCCTGGGAAAAATTATTTCTGAGATTCCCTTGACTTTGTCAGGGTCAATAGGCCACAAGCCTTCAGTCAAAATAGGTCCCAAATATTTAAACATTTTCTCTACCATTTGCTCTTTCTTTTTTTTTTCAGGTACTGAAATATGCTTCTTTGCCTGAAAATGAAACCATTTCACAGAGGCTTCCTCTACCTCTTCTCCTTGTCCTCCTGACTGGATCAAGTCATCCACATCCTGCATTAAGCCAGTCCCTGGGGGTGAGGTCAATTCCTTTGATATTTCCTGCAAGGCTTGCTCCAGTCAGGCCGGTGCTTCCGTGCATCCCTGCAGAAGGACCGTCCATGTCTTGAGCATTTTCCCTTCTACCTCTTGTTGCCAGCCCAAGGCAGAATTGTGTTTGCATCCTCTGGAAGTGGGCAGATCCCCAGAAAGCATCTTTTGCATCAAGTTGTTAATGGCAGCAGTGTGAGGAGGGCACCTGGTTGAGGATGGTGTAAGGATCTGAGAGTGTGGGGTGCCTCGGTTTCATCATCTCATTTCTTCTTCTTGGGTCCTGCAGCATTCTGTGGATTCCATTGGATTTCTTGTTTGGCAGGATAGGAGCATTCTAGGGAGCCATCCCTGGCTCCCCAAGCCGTGCCTTGAGCAGGACTCCCAGACAGGCTGTGAGCCCTTCCTTCCCTCCCTTGGAACAGGGGATTGCTTTTGGATACCTCTTGTCCTGGTTGCTTGAGGGAAATTTGGAGAGGCTTCATATCTAATTTTGCCAATTTCCCTGGGGCTGCCCACACTTCTGGGCTCACTTCAGCCTAGGCTCTGCCAGACATTTGACACAGAGGTACAACAGAACCAGCCTCTGTATCACGTTCTGCAACAGTAATTTGCATTCCCAATTTAGCCATCAAATCCCTTCCCAGTAAATTACAATCATAATTGTGAGGAAATAAAAATTCCTGCATTTCAAACCCATCCCTCACATCTGCTAATAGTGGCTGAGTAAAACACACCCACTCATCTTTCCCACTTAGTGCCTTAATAATTATAATATTCCCTAGCACCTTTAGGTGTAAGATTTTGAGTGGATGGAGAGGCCCCTGTGTCCATCAGGAAAGGTCTCCTCTGGATCCAGAGCCACCCTGGATGTTCCCAAGGGCTGCAGTGTGGTGGGTCCCTGGTGGAATGGGAGCTGTGAGACCGCTAAGAATCCGTGTCCATCAAGGGCTGGACTTGCTGGTGCTGAGGGTGCTCCTGTCTGTGCTTGCAGTGTCCTTGTGCCCTGCAGCTGGAAGGCTGATTCCTTGCCAGGGGCTGTTTGGGTGGGCTGTCCCCTGGCCAGGAGGGCAATGCCTGTGCCAGGTGCTTGTGGCCGAGGGTGTCCCCTGGGTGCTGGGGCCCCCTTGGGCCCTGGGCTTGATCCCTCAGGGGCTGTAGGAACTGTGCCATGGCCTTTGCCTTCAGCTTGGCCTTTTGCTCATCCCTTGCTGCATTCAGCTGCTGAGCCTTTGGGAGCAAGTGCTGCAGGGGCTTCTTGTGGCCCTGCTGCAGCCCCCCTCAGTGCCTGTGGGTGCTCATCGTGTGGCAGCTGCTGAGCTTTCTGCAAAATCCTTCCTTTCTGCAGGGACCCAGCACAAAATGCTTAAAAGATCATCTGGATCCTTGCAGGTCTAATCCCCATTTCTGAGCTGTTCCTTCCTGGTGCTGGCTGTGCTGAGGCTCCCCTCCCCAGCCCGTATCCCAGAGCCGGTCCCTGTCCTGCCGCAGTGTCCAAAGGCGGCCCCCCCGGCGGGCAGGGCCGGCAGCTCCACGGGGCCGGGCAGCGGCCGGGGCGTCCCGCAGCCTCCTGGGGGCCGGGGGCCACTGCCGGCCCTGCCCGGGGGGTGCTGGGGTCAGGCAGCGCCCGGCGCTGAGCCCCGGCTGCCCCACAGCCCCGGTCCGGCCCCACAGCTCCCCACAGGCCCCCAGCCCGTGCTCCCGGTGCCGCAGCTCTGCGCCCGCTCCTGCCGCTCCCAGCTCAGAGAAACCCCCTGAAATCCTGACCTCCTTCTTTTCCTGTCCTGGAAAACTGGGATACAAAGGATCTGAGTCAGCTTGCAAATGCTGAGGCTAAGACCCATCTGAAACACATCCCAATCCTCAGTATTTTTCTCTTCCTCCTCTTTTCCATCATCATTTTTCTTACCCCTTAGATTCCTCCTGCTGCTTCTTGCCTTAAGCACATTCCTGCACACTCCCCTTCAGCCAATCCCTTCCCAGCACACCAACACCATCCATCCCCTTTTGTCTAAATCCCTTCTGGACTTCCCTTATTGCCCCTCTGGGTGTCCATGTCCTTAATTCCCTCTGGGAGAATGTGCAAACGACCTCCACATGCTCCCAAGGGACCCTTGAGAGATATTTTTGGGTCTTCATCCCTTTGTCCAGGATGCCCCTCTGACATTCCATTTTCTCCCCTCAATGGTCCCAGCTGGAGCCCAGCTGCGCCCCTCCCCCCCGGGCCTTGGCGCCCCCCTTGAGGGGAATTTGGGGAGGTGGGAGGGGGGAGCGCCAAGGCCGGGCCCCCCCGCGCTGTGGTGGCGGGAGCGGCTGCAGTGGGGAGCGAGTGCGGGCGGAAGCGGCCGAGAGCCCAGCGCTGCCCCAGGCCGAGCTGGCCCAGCTCCATCCGTGCCCCTGCGGTGGGATGCTGTGGGACTGGGGGGGAAGAGGGAGGCGGCAGTGGGTGCTGGGCCTGGGGGCAGGAGGAGAAGGGAAGGAGAAGCAGGGTTGAGGAACAAAATGGTCAAAGGCTGCACGTGGGAGGAAAAAATGCGATTGTGCAGGAGAAGGGGGAAGAGGAGTGTGGGGAAGAGTAGGGACACGGAGGAGGAGCAGGAAGAGGAAGCAGCACAAGGTTCCACTCTCCCTGTGTGTGCAGTCCCAGGAGTGTTGCCCTGCTCACAGTCAGCAGGTGACTGGGGAGGGGGATCCATGATTTTCCTCGGACTGAATCATGGTGGTTCTGAGCTTTATTGGGCTAAATGTTGGTGCTTTGTTTTTTTGCAGGGGCTAAATCCTTCTATTCTGGAGGAGGGTTTGGTTGAATCTTGATGTTCGATTAGTTTTTGATCTGTCTCTTGATGTTCAGAGGATGTTTGAGCTGAACCTTGGTGTTTTGGTTTGTTACAGACACAAGATGCCCAATGACTTCCTGAGATGAACTTTGGAAGAAGGAGACCACAGCCCAAGGTGCTCTCCTCTTGTTCTTTCCCCAAAACCAGGATTTTATTTTCCCAAGCTGTGGCCAGATGGAGGAGAAAAAGCTTTGGAGATGCCACACCAGGAGAGGCTGCAAACCCAGCCCAGGGAGCTGCAAGGAGGAAAGATCCCCCCAGTGCCAGGAACACGGCCAAAGATCCAGCCAGAGCTCAGAGCTGTGGGAGAAGCCCCACAAATGCTTGGAATGTGGGAAGGGCCTCAGCTACAGGTCCAACCTGCACCGGCACCAGGTGATCCACACTGGGGAAAAGCCCTATGAGTGTGGGGAATGTGGGAAGAGTTTCAGCCAGAGCTCCAGCCTGCGGAAACACCAGAGGATCCACACGGGGGAAAAGCCCTATGAGTGTGGGAAGTGTGGGAAGAGCTTCAGCCAGAAAGACCATCTCATCCGGCACCAGGTGATCCACACAGGGGAACGGCCCTACACCTGCTTGGAATGTGGGAAGAGCTTTGGGAGGAGCTCTGATCTGAGAAAACACCAGCGCATCCACACTGGGGAGAGGCCCTACGAGTGTCCCCAGTGTGGGAAGAGGTTTCAGACCAGCTCCAATGTCCTCCTACATGAGCGGATTCACACAGAGGAGAGGCCCTTCCGCTGCCCCGACTGCGGGAAGGGCTTCAAGCAAAATTCCACCCTTGTCAGGCACCGGCGCATCCACACTGGGGAGAGGCCCTACGAGTGTCCCCAGTGTGGGAAGAGCTTCTCCACCAGCTCTCACTTGACCCGACACCAACGGAGGCACCAGTAAGGGAAGCCCTGCGAGTGCCCCGAGTGCAGGAAGAGCTTCGTGCGCTGCTCCAGCTCCATCCCCCATGGGAGGATCGGCGTTGGATGATCCCCAGTGACCCCCGTTGGGCAGAGCCCTGGTGATCCGTGGTCCTGGTGATCCGTGTTGGGAAGACACCTGGCTGGGAGGCTCCACATCTTCCTGGCTCCCTGTGGGCACCTGGATGAAAGCAGGGGAAAGAAAATCCAACAGGATACAGACCGACAGTGGGAACTGTTGACTTTAAATCCTTGAGAACCTTTTGCCTCAGGAGCTGTGTGGGCAGAGAAAAGGGGGTGACACTGGACATGGGGGGCCCGAAGGGAGCACACACGCTCTGTGGGGGGGAGGACACGACCCCCGGGCCCCCCAAGTCACCTTCCTCCACAGGCAGAAGCCGAGCCCCAGTGTTGCAGTGCATTGTTGTTTATTATATTTGATTCAATTACATTCTTTATTGTTTACCCCCCCCAAACATGTTAATACTTTGGTCCCAATCATGCCCTCCTACCCCATCTGCCAAGCCACCCTGATACCTGCCCCTTGTTACCGAATGTTCCCTGTTCCCCCTCCCATGAAGTTGTCAATCCTCCCCTGTGTCAACACCTGCCTGGACCGCCCCCTTTGGAATTCCCCTATTCCTCAGAGCCTCATTAGCCCATGTGCCCCACTCTCCTCTCCTTGTGTTCTCCATTGGTTTATGTATTATGTAACCCCGCCTTGTGCTCCTCCCCTAAGTCTTCCCTATTGGTTTATTATTTGTACACTCCCCTTGCTCCTCCCCCACACATAAGTTGCTGTACCCCTGTTATCTTTTGTCTTTCTTCCCTGGAACCTTCAAGAGAATAAATTCCTCTTGGAAACCACATGGAAGACCTCTCCCTTGTCCTTGCTCCTGCCCTCGATGCTGGACAGCCACTGCCATAGAGCATAAGCCCTAAGCTGCCCTGCTTTCCATGAGCAGCCCACTCTTGGCTGGGTGCCGGGAGCTGGCTGGGGAAAAATCCGGCTCCGCGTCACCCCAGTGCCAGGAAGACGAAGCCCAATACGGAAACTCCAATCCCCGTCGGCCTCTTGCTGTGGGCAGCGTTTGATGGCATCCCTGGGGGTCTGCAGAGGTCAGGACCCCCAAAATCTCTCACAGACACCCCAAGCCCCTCCAAGCACCCTCCCAGTCCCTCCCAGCCCACCCAGGACCCTCTGAAACCTCCTTCGCAGTCACTAATTTTAAAAAATGAGGTATTTTAGAAAAACTGGAGACGTTAGCTGGAGATAGGCCTTGCTGGAATTAGAGTTAATGATTAAGTGAGACGCAGGATTTGAGATAATGAATCTCAGACTGAGGTAAAAAATTGCTTTTCATTGTATGTTTGTTTAGATGTGCTTATAATGAGAAAAGAGAAACTGATAAACGGGTTCAGGAAGATCACAGACCTTACATCTGGAAACCCATTTAGAAGTCTCAAGGAAGGAAATTGGAATTGTACCAAATGTTATTTGTAATGTCAACCATTGTAAAGGTAGAAAGGTGAGAGTGAGGAAGAGCGGTTTTCCTTCATCTCTTGATGACCCCTACATGCCAAAATGAACCCCTCCTCAAATTAGGGAGCCAACCACACAGGCATAGTGACATTTTAAACTGATTACTGTGCATTTTAATCCAAAGTGGGGAATGGGAAGTGTTTAGCATTATGCATATCTATTAATATTAATATGTATTAGTATTTTGGAAATTCAAGACTTTTGTAAATAAATAGACACTGGAATCTTTTGTCAACTTGCAGTGCGCATTAAGGGGATGACTCCCGCACTCGCCCAGTGCTGTGATTAAACATCCACTTTGTAACTTTAAACTGTTGGAGAGGTTTTTTGTCCATTAACAGATTGATGTTGATACTGGATCAATATTACTATTTTGGTAAATCACTCCCAGTCTCCTCCCAGCTTCCCCAGGACCCACCAGAGCCCCTCCTGTTCCTCTCAGGATCCCACAGCCCCCTCCCAATTTCTCCCCACTGTCCCAGGACCCCCAAACCCTCTCCCAGTCCCTTCCCAGCCCCACCAGGACTCATCAAGTCCCCTCCCAGTCTCTTCCCAGTACAACCAACCTCATCCCAATCCCTGCTTTCCAATGCCCAATCTCCTTCCAGCTCCTCCAGGCTCACTCAAATCCCTCCCAGTGACACCCAGCACCCCCAAACTCCCTCCCAGGGTCCACCAGGACCCCCAGAACCCCATCCCACCCTCCCCAACATCCTTCAAACCCCTTCCCAGCCATCCTAAGCACCTTAGTGCTTCCCCAGTTTAAACCAGTCTATCTCAAACTCCCTCCCAGGTACTCCCAGCACACCCCAATCCCCCTCTGGGCCCCCCCAGTGCCTCCCCCGCTGCCCCCGGCGCTGTGGGGGCCGGGCCGTGCCCCAGTGCCGGCTCAGGGGGTGCTCCAGGCTGACGTGCTCCACCTGGCAGCTGGAGCTGAGCCCGCATTGCCGGGGGCGGTTTCCAGCAGCACCAGGAGCTGCTGGCTCCAGTCCCCGCTGGGGAGCACGGCAGTGGCCAGCACGTGGCCCGAGAGCTGCTGCTGGCCCTGGGAGCAGCTCAGCTGGATGTGGGCAGGGGAGAAATCCATCCGGGAGCAGAGCAGGCGGCCGGGGCCGGGCTGGGAGCTGGAGGCCACCAGCGAGATGGACACGCTGGGAGCACTGGGATCAGCGGGGACAGACGGGGATGAGCTTGGGGGGAAACTGGGACAGATGGGAGAGGAGTGGTGTGGCGTCGGGTGTGACCGGGAACCGGATAGCAGGGACTGGGGTGGCGCTGAAATAGATGAGAGTGGATACTGGGACACTGGATGAGGGCGTAGATGGCTGGGAGTGGAAGGAGGAATTAATTCGAAATGGACTGGGAGTGGGCTAAAAGGAGTGGGAGGGACTCTGGGGCCTCTGGGCCGGACCGTGGTGGCACTGGGCGGGACTGTGGTGGCACTGGGCGGGACTGTGGTGGCACTGGGCGGGACTGTGGTGGCACTGGGAGGGACTGGGAATGACTGGGAGGCCGAGTCCAGCGCGGGGCTCTCGGCTGTGTGGATCTGCCCGGCAACTGATGAGTCATCAGAGAGACGCGCTCTGATTGGCTGAAAGGCGGCAGATCCACGGAGGGGAGAGATGGACAAGAGGAGGCACTTGGTGAGACTGGGATGGACTGGGAGGAGCTGGGATAGACTGGGAGAACCACGGGAGCCATTGGGAGGGACAAGGATCCCCGGGGATGGGAACAAGGAAGGCTGAGTGCTCTGGGGTGCTTCCCCTTCAGCTCCCTTTGAACACTCAGCAGTCACTAACATACGTATTTCTTTCATATTCAAGCTGCATTTAAACTTCTCTTTTTCTCTGTTCTCCACGTTTTTGGTTTTTTCCTCTTTATCTCCTTTAATCCCGTCAGCACCAGTAGGATGGGGATGGAGTCTTGGGGTGGGTGTGGGATGAACTGAGGATCCAGCAGAGAAGGGCAAGGCAGAGGGGAGAGGACTCAGCCAACCCTTCTCCTGCTCTCTCCTCCCCCAGGGTGCAGCTAAAGCAAGTCAGACTGGAAAGGATCCCACAAATGCTGTGTTCTCCTCCCTCTGAGCTTGGCTGGGGATCCTCAGCTTCAGCCTGGTGCAGTGGCTTAGATTGGCTAATTTGAGTTTTTTGGCTAAAGCACTACATTGAAGAGGTTTATTATTACTTAATCACCTTTCACCTTTGCCAAGTTCTGCTGCACTGTGTGTGCTTTTCACCCAATACACTGCTAGCTCACGTACACACATGTGCTTCTTATGATAATATTTAGATTCATAGCTTACTCTATAAAATCACACAATTACAGTTGAAAGCTCTCCACCATCTCACTCAATGCAGTTTCTTATTTACTTATGGCATATTCTTACTTGCAGCTATAGGAACATAAGCTTATGAATTCTTGACTCAGTGTCTGTGAACTTTTAGCATTGCATGAATCCAAGCTCCTTCCAAGGCTGTAAATGAAACCCTTCAGTATCTGTGGAAGTTTCTGTCTTTCCATTTCCCACAGCCCACCAAAGGATTTGTGACACTTTGTGACAGAGGAGATCCTCCCAGGCAATTTTGTGTTTGCTGTAGGGAAGCTCAGGTTGCTCTGCATCAATTCCCAGAGCACCACAGAGCATTGGCTTTGTGATGTCAGGGCATGGATGCCACATTGTCGTGGTGACATCCCAAGGTTGCCTTGGTGCACGGAAGGCCTCAGTGTCAGAGCAGCTCTTGGGCTTGCTCAGTGCAGGAGCATCCTCCTGCTTGAGGCGTTTGTCAGTGGGCAGCTGCACACTGACAGGAGCCTTGTTTGTTCTTGAGTTGAGCACAGTCTGCAAACTGGCACAGCAGTGCTACAATGATTGAGCAGCTCGCTGCTGCCGTTTGCACCCTTTATGGCATCGGCTATTCCGGCTATTACCTGACCAACCTGGCACGTAAGTAGAGGTTTTCCCTGGCTGGAACCTGAGCTGGCTTTTGTAGGTCTCCCTGCTCTTTCTTAGTGACCGGGTTGCTATTGAAACAGAAAGACCATGAGGATGCCACTGGTTTGGTAAAGCTCCTGTCAACACCTTCAGCAAAACACGGGGTGTCTGTAGCCAGGGGGCTGCGGGCAGCATTTGCAGGGGTTCTGTTCCCTCCACGGGAGAGCCTGTGGCAGCAGAGTCTGGCATTTCCTCACTTTGCTGGCTCAATGTCTTGGGGTGACTTTACTTTTAAGACAGCTCTGAGAGCTCGGGAAGTTGAAACTGCTGGAGGCTGATGGGAGTTTTTTCTCCTGACTAATTACTGGCCATGTGTGAGAACTGGCAGCGGTTTGAACTATTGAGAAGTGAGATCAACCTGTGAACACCACCTTAAGATGTAAGGCCGGGAATTTCTTGTTCTCTTTGGTTTCTGGCTTCTGACGAGGTCACAGGGCTCTGTCTCGGCCTCCTCCCCCCCTCCAGGCCGGACAAGGCCGCAGAGGGCGGGGTGGGGGGAGAAACGGAGCCGGCCCGGCCTGACTTGGTTTGCAGTTTCTGCCACTGAACTCAAACCTGACACCATCAACATCTGCAGCTTTAGCAAGATTTTAACTCTTTTACTACCTGGATGAGACTTGCAGATTAATCTTTAATTTCCAGAGAGAGAGAAAGGGAGTGATCAACCATCAACCCATCAAAGAGAGTGAAGAAAAAAATTAAATTTAGAGGGGGAAGAGAAATAAGGAGATGCTTTAATAAGCTGAAATATTTTTCTGTTAAAGCTATGGAGATGGACAGTAGTGTTCTGACAAAAACTCCTTTAATTCATGACAGAGAATATTGGGAGGAATGGAGTGTTTCCAAGTGTGGATTTTGAGCAAATGATGAATTAGTTGTGACACTGTGAGATGCTGGAACAGAGGGGGAGAAGTAATAATTGAAGGTCTGTGGCTTTTAAGAAGCAAAAAGAAAACTGCTGTTTCCAGGAGGGCTCACAAAAACAGATAATTTTTGCCTTTGAATAACTCATTCATAAAAATGACATCCCTAGACTCATGACCCATAACACACCTCAGAGTGATGGGAAATGGGAGGAGACAACTGATGGCAGATTTGCGGGCAGCTGGCATCAGAGAAATAGAAAGCTATGAAGAAAAAGAGTTTTCTTGTGAAAAACTCCATAGATAGCAGAAGAAGACTTCTGTTTCTCTACAAAGACTGATGAAAAGACTCCAGCAGGAATTGGGACTGTTGTAAACACCAAAGTTCCAAAGTTCTTTGTCTCTATGTTGTCATGTAAACAAGGGAATGGTTGGGTAGTGGGGGATAAAGGGGTTTTCTGTAGGTTTATTGTGGTGTTCTTATTCTTGTAGTTTTGTTAATAAACTTTCTTTATTTCTTTTAAGTTTGAAGCCTATTTTGCTCTTGTTCTAATCCATATCTCACAGCAAGAAATAAGTAAGTTTTCTAGTGATTTTTTAGTTGCTGCTTTAAACCACAACAGTCAAGCAGGACACCTTTGAAAATGTAGACTGGGAGATCTTCTCAGATGCTGTTCTAAATAGGCCACGGTTCTCTCCAGTTTTCTCAAAGAATTTGGTTCATTTTCCTTGCCCACTGCAGGTCATCTGACCCATGTGTTCAGAGGTGCCGATCCTGAGGTGAGTCAGAAAGGAACATTTGATGTTCCTGGTGTTTCAGAATTGTGCAGGGAACTGTGAGCTTGGCCTGTGGCAGTAGAGTGCAGAGGACCAGCTGGGTGGGCTGAAAGAAGATCCATTTCCATGTTTACAACAGCAATAGCAAAGGCATTGTTGGCTATTTCCTAATTTTCCATTGCAGAGCTTTAAAAGAACTCAAAACTCAGATTTTCAGAGAGAACATTGCTTGCTGATAGTAGCCAGGGTGAACTCTGTAATTCAGAACTATTTGCAGTCTGGCTGAATTAACCCATTTTAATTTAGTTGGAGAGACTTAGAATCCCATTGCTATCAAAGCTGATGATTTGTGCTTGGTAGAGCTGGTTGTAGAAATAGAGCTGAATAGAAATAAGGTTCTAAATGATAGGTAGCTGCCTGTCCCTAACTCCACCATCTGTCCACAGAGCACAGAACCAAGAGCAGACTCTCCTGTGGCTCCCTCTGCTCCTGGAGAAGAGGCCAAAGAGGAGCAAAATGAGCAAAAGGAGCACGAGCCTCCAGCTGTGGTCACAGCCCAGCCTGACCATCCCCAGACAGTAAGTGCCAGTGCTGGGTGCTGCTGTCTTTAGTGCAAGGCAGAGCTGCAAGTTTCTGAGCAGCCAGCACTTGCTGTTGGTGGCTGAGGATGCTGAGTGCTGGAGTCCTGCCAGCACCCAGCCATTCCCCCATCCCGTGGCAGCTGGAAATTGGGCTTTGAGCCGTCGTGCTGAGGCCCCAAAGCGCTGCTGCCTGCGGGTGAGCAGCTGGCTGCTTGGCTCAGTGAAGCTCTGTCTCTTGGCTTCTGCCAAGCCATGGCCAAGGGCTCACACGGCATTTCTGGGGCTCACAGGGCTTGGTTTGTTTGCTTTCCTTTTTTGGAAACCTCTGGATGACCTGGAGAACTGTTCTGCAATTTTCTTGAGTAATTCTTCACTTCTGCAGAGTCTTTTAGGCCACCTGTCTTTTGGCTTTTGATAAGCTGCAAGGAGATGATTGTGTTGTCCATGAAGCTGTGGCCGGCCATTCTTGTCCTGTGTGGCCAAAGAAACAAACTGCGTAGTTCTGAACCCTTCTTCTGAGGCAAAATCCACAAGTGGCAAGTTTCTGTTGATACGTTTTGTGGTGAAGTCTGCAGCTTTGGAAACTGCATTGGAGCCGTGTGTGGGGGCAAAGCTGCAGGTCCTTGAGTGCTGTCTTGTGTTGCTAAGAACCCCTTTAGAGATGGTTGTTTTTTTCCCCTCAGAGCTGTTTTCCTCCTCCTGCCTCTTCTGTCCTGACAATCCCTGTTTAACCTATAAATTTCTGCCTGTCCTAGTGAGGTGGGACAATTCCATGTTTTAGGTGGTTTTTGCTGACTTTGGTCATACATGCATTACATGACACATGGCTTCCTTCATTGGCATCCCTAGGGGTGTGTCAATTAATTTGCTGATGGGGCCTTTTGAGGATCTCTGTCACTGCTGCTCAGAATTCTCAGCTGACAAAAGAGGGAGGAGAAACACCTTGGTCCTCTTCCATATCCTGAGGTGGCCACAGAGGCTCTCTGACCTGCAGCAGAGGATCAAATTACACACATCCTTGTCTCCTGAATGAGCAGGATTTCTAACAAGAGTGTAGATGTCAGAAGGGCAGGAGTGGCAGTGCAGGCCTGAAAAGAACATGAACTCCAGCAGTGTCTCTCACAAGGGATGAGCTCACCCAGGAAGCCCCTGCAGAGCCAGGATGGAGCTGTGGGACAGGGCTGGCTGTCAGTCACTATGGAGAGACAAGCAGGACACAGCAGAAGGGAAGGGAGGCCCTTGAGAAATGCCCCACATTTCCTGTCAGCTGCCGAAGAGTCTGTTGGAGATTCAGTGCCAGATGGGTCCTGATTGCACTGCCAGGGTCACTTTGGAATCTGTGCTTCCCCACGGGCAGAGAACAAGGCAGGAGAGCAGCAGCACAGTGCTTTGGGAACGTGGGAGCCCATCAGTCTTTGAGTCTTGGCCCACAAATATTGTATGAGAAGTTGAAGCCCATCTTCTCTTGCTTTCTCTGCAGGTCCTTCCAGAGAAAGAGCAGGAGCAGATTGTTTTATCAGGGAGGCCGTGCCAGACTGAGGGAGAGCTGTTCCCAGCCCAAGAGCAGGAAGAGCAGCTGGGGCAGCAGGTGGAAGAGCCACTGGAGAATGGCCAGGTAAGCCTGACTCAGCAGGGGACAGAGTGAAGGGCAGGAAGAGAGGCATAAAACGCAGCTCTTGGGACTGAGCAGGCCACGAGTGCCAGAGGCCCTGAAAGCAAAGAGCCTCTGCAGAGATCAGCAGCGGGACAGGAGGTTACAGTGGAAGCAGAGGTGGGTAGGGAAGCAGAAAGAAGTGACTGAATGAGTGTGATTTTGAGGCTGAAACTGAGGAAGAAGCTGAGCCTGATGGCAGCTCCCAGGCACTTGCTCTCCATTTGTGTGTACAGAACATCAAGGCAGAGCCCCAAGCAGAGCTGCCCAAAGCTCAGAGGGCCACCATGGCAGTGAAGAGGAGGCACGAGGAAGACAGGAGAAGCATCCAGGAGGAGATGAATCTCCGTCAGCAGAGAGGAAGTCAACAAAACCAGGTGAGTGAAAGAGTGGCAGACACTCCACTCACAGAAATTCCTCTCTGTCGTTCTTCACAGGCCTCCGATGAGGAGCTGCTGGCAGAGCTGCAGGAAACTGAGGCTAGGATCAAGGAAAGGGAGAAGAGGCTGGAGGAAGAAAGGAAAATCATCCAAGAGAAATTTCATCTCCTCGCTCAGAAGCAAGAGGCTCTAGAAAATCGAGTGAGTGAAAGAGCGATAGGCACAGCAGTCACTGCAGTCTGGTGCTTTCTGCCCTTCTTGCCTTTCCTCTGCAGAGCAGCAGGGGGGTGGGCTGATGCCTCTCAGTGCCATCCTGCTGTAGTGTCTATCCCAGATGCTTGGAAGGACATTTCCTGCTGTGCTCAATCTCAGCTGCTGCCCTGGACAGTGGGACCAGTCATTCACCCCTTTTGCCAGCACTCATCTCAAGGGATTCCTGCTGGCCTGCTCCTGCTCTCCTTGTTTCTTCAGGGCTTTTTGCAAGTGAACAGAGTCCCCCAGAGAGATTTGGAATACAAGCTGCAAGCTGTCTGTATCCCTTGGTGAATCTGCTGCTGTCCTGCTCTTTCCCTTTGCTCACAGTCAATGAGCCTTGGCAGACAGGGACAAGCTGTGGTCTCTGACTGCTTTGTTCTGTTTGACTTGAGGTGGATGTGTTGATATCTCACCTGGCAGCCTGCGAAGGCTTCCAGCAAATGCCTGGTGATGAAGAGCCCCAAGGTCGGCGGGAGGCACAGGTACTGTCCCAAGCACAAGTGCTGCAGGCTGAGCACCTTCTGAAGATGGTGCAGGAAAAGAGGACTGAGGGGGAGGAGCTCCAACATTAGAACAAGGAGCTGCAAATGTGTCTGCAGCCCTTGGAGGGGGAAAGGGATCCTTGGGAGGAAGTGGAATGGTCGTTGTTGCAGTCATCCTTCAGAAAATCCAGGAAAATGGAATATGAAACTGGCCATGAACTTGATTAAAACCAACCTTGGGTTTTGACCATTTGGTTTCAGAAGCGGGCATCCAAAATAATCCAGTTGATGATCTTTGCATGTGGCTAACAGCAACTTCCTAAGGGCTTGCATTTGAAAAGGGAACTCGGGGTAATCTCTGCCAGCCAGCTTTCTGACACAAACTCCTTTCTTCTCTCAGATCTACACAGGCTCTTCCATTGAATCTGCTGCAGCAGCAGCAGCAGCAGCAGCATCTAAAGGAGCCTTTGTTCCCCAAGCTGAGCAGTGGAGCCCGGGCAGTTTCTCCATTTCCAGCAGTGACACATCTGCTGCTCAGCTACAGGAGAGCCAGGGAGACTTCCTGGAGCAGCTGAGTACGTCTGGTGTATTTCTTGTCTGAGGGACAGTGTATTGTGTGCACGTGCCAGCAGAGCTGGAGCAAATGATCCTCCTCACTTTGGTGTCCCAGAGACATTTAGGACTCCCCACAGGAACTGCTGTGCTCTGAGGCAGTGAGAGAGCGCTCTGGGTGTTCCTGCTGCCTCTGAGGGCAGCTTGGGCTGGCTCGGCTTTGCCTGGGATTCCCTTGCCACTAAAGGCAGAAGCAGGAATTGTTCTTGGATCAGCAGAAGGCTGTGGCCCAGCAAATTGTCTATGCAAGTCCTGTGTGCTAGTGGCCAAACTGAACAGAATATTTGATTCCTAAATTCTCCTTAGACTCCAGACTCCCCACCACTCATCAGAACCAAAAGACTTCAGAGATATTGATTGGTTTTGGGGTTTTGTCTTTTTGTTGTGGTTCTGTGTTTAGTTTTCAGGTTTTATCCTTTTTTGGTTTCAGATTTGGGCTTTTTTGGTAGAGTTTGTTTTTCTCCATCCTGGAAGACCTGTTCTGCCCCATGTGTCTTACTGGTGTCATTTTTAGGACTGTTTTTATTGCCTCTACTACATCTACAAGGTTTTTATGAGAATGCTGTATTTTTGTCAGTGAGGACTCCTTTGAAAGAACATCAGGTGACAGCAGAAACAGAGAGCAAGAGATGTTTTCATTGGGCCCACAATGAAGAAACAGATACTTGTATAACAATCTGTAATTAATATCCTAGTTTTATTCTTATAAAGATGTTTCCAAGAGACACATTGACGTGGTGTGATCAGATAAAACAGCACTGCAGGCATTTCTCAGGAGTGAGCCTGCAGCCCCTCCGCTGTGTATTCCTCAGATCCATGGCACTTTTTCATACCTGATTCCCAGTCATTCCCATGACTCTTAGAATCCTACCTATTGGCCCAAGCCCTGCTCAGATCAGTCTCTGGGAAAACACATCAAGCCCTTTGTGATTCTGCAGCACAACCCATTTAATCTGCTTCTTGCCCATAACAGCTGCCAGTGCTGTGCTCTCAGAAAAGACCTGGTGGGGCTGAGAAAAGATCCCAGCTGATTTGGTGTCTACCTTCACCTGCTGGGACAAAAAGGGCCTTGATCTGCACCTGGGTGTGTCTGATCTCCAAGGCAATGCTGTTGTGTCCTGAACGGGGGCCACAGCTTGTCAGGGGCTCAGGCTGGCTGTGTCTTCTTGCCATTGCTTGTCAGTGCTCATGCTTGGCCTTTGCCAGCCTTGTGCTGTGCCCTGCTGTGCTCTCTGCGCTTCATTTCCTTCCAAGGACTGGACAAAATCAGTCTCTGCTGGCCATTTGTACTGCACAACTGCCTGTCTTGTTGCTGCTGTGGTTGCTGCCCAGCTGACCACAGAGGGTTCAGAGCCCCAGACAGCGGGGCTGCCTTTGGGATCTCCTGCAAGTTAGGATCTCTGCCTGAAAGTGAGCATCTTGCATTTTGTTTCCCTCAGGGAGAATGGTGAACAAGGAAAATCCCGTCACAAAATACATTGAACTGGAAAGTCTTGGCAGCGGGTGAGTCCAACCACAGTTACTTCTACACAGCCATGGGCCAGGTGTTTCGCTGGTGGAATATCCATCAAGTGGGAAGTCAGACAAGTTGTCCACATGTTTAGACACCGGGCTTAGTCTGCCCCATCTCTCAGTACTGGCCAGAATTTGTCAAGTGTGCTCAGAAGGCATTGTCAAAGACATCTCCATGCTGCCAAGGTCTTGCCTGCAGCAAGGAACAGAACCTGGTAAATCTGCTTGTCTCTCAAGTGTGGGACAGCTCAGGGTTCATTTCCTTCGCATTTTTGGATGTCTCCAAATCATCTGGCCACACTAATGAGAGGAGAAGAATCTTGCTTGCCTGAAAGCACAACCTACCCCTGATGAGAGCTGTCAGATAACAGTTCTCAGGAACATTTCTTTCCAAGAGTTTGCTAAAGGAAATACACCGTGCTCAGGATTAGAATTGCACAGTTTAGAAGCTGATACCTGAGATGAAGGAATAAGCTGCCTTTTGGAGCTGAGGCAGTAAAGCCCAGCGCTTCAGGAACAGCCCCAGTGCCCATCCACTTGAGGGGAAAATGCATCATCTGCCTTCTGGCAGACCCCTCCTGCAACCTGCAGCTTTTAGGCATTTACAGCAGAGCTCTCCTGTCTGGACTGGCTTTCAGTGCAAGATCTAAATGGCTTCTCCTTTCTTTGCTGCTGTTTTGTTTCTAGGGGTTTTGGAGAGGTTTCCAGAGCACTTGACACTGCCACAGGAGGAGAGGTAAATGTCAACAGCCCCTGCAGCCTCTGCTGCTCTCCAGGCCTTTCCCCACTGCTGAGAGCTGTGGCTGGAGCTTTGAGTAGAGCTGTGCTGAAAAGGCACAAGAAGCACAGACTGGAGCCAGCCTGCAAATTGCACTTGGAACAGGCTTTGTGGACAAGACAAATCGCCAGTGGCCACGTGTCCTGTAACTGGCCCCCAAGGGAGCAGAGAAATGGGCTGTTGGAATGTCACTTCCTAATTACTCCAATGATGAGGTCTAATCACAAGGCACTTTGGCACAGCTTGGCTCTGCCATTCCAAAATCACTTGCTCCATGTGTGTTGTGGTCTCATGCTACCAGTTTCCTCAAATTACTCCTTTTCAATGTCATTTGAGGTGGCCATAAAGAAAATAAGTGTGCAAGGAGTGAGGAGGAAGATACTAACCATGAATGAAATCAGGATCATGGAGAGTAATAGGAGTCCCAGGGTCGTGAATTACTTAGCCAGGTGAGTGGTCACGGTCCTATCCCTTGAATGTTTGTTTACATACTACAAGCATGAGAGTTTAAAAACCCACTTTGGTCAGTGGCAGGAAATAGAGCTGTTAATTATTATTTCTCTACTTATCTCCAATGGATGGGAAGAGACTGCATTTTGTCTGCATGAATCTACCCTGGCAAATGCAGACTGAAAATTGTTCAAATACCTGCATCAGCCCTATCTTAATAATTCAATACCTTGTAAGTTCATTGCCTCCACAGTTCTTTGGGATTGAGTTGTTCAAGTTTTTTAAATGCTGATGAACCATCCAAGAGAGGATTGACCTTGCATTGTTGCCCCTCTTTTCCACTGCTGTGCATGCCAGGAAGACTAGGTGCTTATTTCCAGAAATGCCATGTGTGACAGGTTTTTTATCTGGGCTCTTCCTAAACTGCTTTTCTCCTTGAGACAGCACAGACTGCAAACACTGCACAGCCTAGAGGCAATGTCTATTCCTTTTCTTCTGCCCTTGTCTCAAAGGGACCCAGAAACAAGACTCAAGCAAAAAACCAACCTAGCCGTGCATGTTCACCTGCATGGCCTTGTTTCCTTTTTTCAGCTACCTTGTGCATGAGGAACTCTGGCTGGTGATGGAGTACATGGACGGAGGCACTCTGAGAGATCTCATCGACGAGGCTCAAATGTCTGAAGAAGAGATTGCAGCTGTCAGTCGGGAGGTCAGGGATCCCATCTGTGCTTCCAAGGCCTTGAGCTGGATTGTCTGGGAAACGGGCTCAGAACGGGAGTGATTTCATGGGCCAGGCTTGGTTTCTGTGTTGCTGCAAGGCTATGGGCAAGCAAGAGCATCTCAAGTGAACTGTCTGCCAGTGCCCCTACACTCACTGGACTCACTTCCTGTACTCTTATCCCCTGCTCTTGTATTCTAGCTCTGTCTCTTGCATTGGCATTTGCAGTTCTCCACCTTGCCTAGCTAAACTTTTGCCTGTCTGCACTACATTCCTTGTCTCTAAAGCAAAGGTGTGGTGGCAGGATTTGAAACAAACAGGAAAGAAAAAAAGAGAGACCAATTTCTTTTAGTCCTCAGCTGAAAAGGACAGTAGTGCAGCCCAAATGCTGTTTGCTTCTGAGCACATGCACTGCAGCTGCAGTCACCCTGGCTGGTTTGCAGGGGACAGTCTACAACAGCAGTTGCTGGTGCTCTTTCAAAAGCTGACATGCCTTTCCTGAGAAAGGTGCTGCTCTGCTACTGTTGGAGCAGCAGGCTCTTGCTCTCAATGGTGCTGTGTTCTGCCATTCCCCCCCATTCCCCTGCAAAGGGAACCTTCCACAGCTGTTTCCTTCCTTGTGGGATGAACTCACATCACTACTTTTTGCCCCCCTGGTTCTGTTTTCTCTCTCAGTGCCTGCAAGGACTGGATTTTCTTCACTCCAACCACGTGATCCATCGAGATGTGAAGAGCAACAACATCCTTCTCAGAACCGACGGCTCTGTCAAGCTGGGTCAGTGGATTCTTGGTCAGCTTCAGCGTTCCAGGAATGGGGGGTGTGGGGCTGCTTTCAGTGACTGCCAGCTCCCCAAAAATGCTGCTGCTGGCAGTGCAGGGGTCCCCCCTGCTGTGGGCTGAAGGCACAGTTGCAGTGTGCACAGAGCTATGACAAGGAGCCACATGCAGCCAAGAGTGCTATTGCTCTGTGTGTGTCTGTGTGTGTTCCTTCCAGAGGGAGGGAGCTACAATCTAAACCTTCAGGGGAACAAAAGGCACTGCTGGAGGAAGTGTAAAAAATATGGGGGATGTTTGAAGTAGCCAATTCATATTTCCTTGGCTAAAGCCCCAAGGAAACAGAGCAGGGAGTGTTGTCCAGGAAATTCAACTGCACATTCTCAAACTTCTACAGGGGAATTCTTTGCCTTGGTTTCCTAATTGACAGTATTAAAATTAAAACAGTATTTTGCTTTCTCCTCAGCTGATTTTGGCCTTTCTGTTCAGCTCACCCCTGAGAAAAATCAACGGTGCTCGGTGATCGGGACTCCTTGGTGGATGGCACCTGAAGTGGTGAAGCGTCAACCATATGGCCCCAAAGTGGACGTGTGGTCTTTTGGAATTGTGGCAATTGAAATGGCCGAACAAAAAACTCCTTATGACAGTTTCACTGCTCGATCGGTAAGGAGCAAATACTCTCTGATCCCGCTGTCTTTCTCACCTGTCCCGTGTTCTCTGCTCACTGGACAAAATCCCATGGCCATCTGCTGGAAGTACTTCCACCAAGGCCCCTTCTACAAATGTCCCTGCAGCACATCAGCATCTGCTGTAGCTTTGGTTGCAGCAGTGGGGGAACTCAAGCCTTACCTCGCCCAAACCATCTCCATTCTCAGGCAGCATTTTGCTTTGCCTTAGAAGTCGTTCCAGCTCTTGTGGCTGTGTAGATGGCCCAAAGAATAGGAAACAAGCATCTCAGAGCTGGTGTTATCTTTCCAGAAATGAAGCAAAGAAACTCAAACCGAACCAAGTTTCTGAAACAGTGCTTTTGAGAGAAGTGCACTCCCATTCTTCTCACAGGGAAACTTGCCTGAAACCTGGAGATGAGGCTGTAAAGCCAGAGTCTCTTCTGCTTCTTGTGCAGTGCTGCTGAGACACTCAGTGACCACCTTCTTTCATAACCCAAGCCACTTTCTCCATATCACCAAGCTGGAGCCTGGTGACGGGGAGAGCCTGCCAAAACCTCCTGTTTGTTTCCTGGCACTTTCTGGGATGGGCACAGCGTTAATGCATTGACTTGAGAATCCAACGAGCACAGGGTTACCACAGGGGTGACGCTTCTGATTTCACAATGAATATTTTCCTTTTGCCACGTAAGGGAACCTGAAATTTTCAGAGTGCTGAGAGACAGAGCTGCAGGTGGCTCCTGTGTGCCCAAACAGGCATTTTCAACCCAATACATTTGTGGAGGCATCTTAATGTGTCTGTGTTGGAAATGAGATTCCAAATGTTTCTTTCCTTCTCTGAGGAACACCTGCTGGATTTCCTTTCTTTTCTTCCAATTACCACCATTGTCAAGAACGGGACAAAAAGCTTGATGAGTTTTCTTTTGTGGCAGCTGTGCTTAAGGGACCAACAAGCACTGCAGAGATTCTTTTCATATAAGAATCCTTGGAAATAGTAGAGTTAGTTAGAATAGCAAAATCCCTCTTCCAAAAAGGCTGCCAAGCTGCTGGGAATCCTCCGAGAAGGAAACATGTATTTGCTGATGTAGTTGCCACTAACTAGATCAGGCAATGAAATCAGCTGCCAAGGCAAGATCTGCTGGATGTTGGCAAAGCTGTGGCTTTGGGGCTTGGGTTTTTTCATGATACAGGAAAGTCGTCATCCAAATGATACAGGAAAGTCATCTCTGCCTCTCTGCCAGGGCAAAAACTGCCACTGCAGAGTGGAGCTTAAACAATGGGCTCTGGGAGAGCAGTTCCAGATGGGAAAGAAGCAGGTGGAGCTTTGTGTTTCCTTTTTCTCCAGGCTAAATACCACATAGCCACAAAAGGGACCCCACAGCTGCGGCAGCCTGACCAGTTCTCACCTTTGCTGCGTGACTTCCTGAGCTGCTGCCTGCAGAAAGGCGAGGCGCAGCGCTGGTCTGCCAAGGAGCTGCTGCAGGTAAAATGCCAAAAGGGCTGCAGGTGAAACAGTGTCCGAGGGATGGGCTCCTCCTCCACTGAAATCCAAGGCATCAGATGAGCCCCCATCCTCCTCACTTCCAACCTTGGTGCTGTTCAGCTGACAATGGGGAGGAATCCTAGACTGGGCTGGGCTGGCAGGGAGTGCTGGGTTTTAGCGCTGGCTAAAATCACCAGGGCACTTACTCATTTCTTGCTGGGAGCTATGGATTAGGAGAAGGGCAAAACAGGCTTCAAACTTAAAAAGGAATAACAAATTTTATTATCAGGCCCACAAGAATAAGAAAGGTCTCATCTGTGTAGTAAAAGGGTTCAATCTCACCCAGGTCATGGCAGTCACGGTGTTGGATTTCAGGCTGTGCTGGGCCCCTCTCTCTGCCCGGTAGCCGCTGGGAGGGGAGGCTCGGCCTGGAGCCGTCGCTGCACGCCGGGGAGAGGGTTTAGTGTGGGCAAGATGTCAGCAGCCGTGGCCTGGCCCAGCCTGGGGCCGGGGTCCCGCAGCCTCCATCCCCCGCCCGGGAGCCGCTGGGGTCTGGCCCGGCCTCCCCCAGGAGCACAGGCCGTGGGCGAGCAGGGCCGGCCTCACCAGAGCTCCGTTACCTTCGGGGGCCGGAAGCAAAGAGGGCCAGTTCCCGGGCTGGTGGTTTTCAAAATGTGGATCATCACAGAGGCACATCTCATTTCTAAATGGTGCAAAATGTTGTCAGTTCTCAGAACGAGCCAGCCATTGGCCTGTCTCAGGCACAGAGGAAGCTCCCAGCAGCTTCTCTCAAAGAAATCATTTCTGTGTCAATTCATCTCAAACTAACACACAGGGACATGGAAAGGTCATTCTAGTCTGTGTCCTGCAATGAGCAGGGACATCTTTCAAGAGATCAGGATACTCACACCTCAGATATTTCCAGGGGTGGGCCACCTACCAGCTCTTGGGGCAACCTGTGCCACTCTTGCCCCATGCTCCTTACCTAATCTGACTCAATCCCCTTTTCATTTAAAAAGTATTCCCCTGCCTTTGAAGCTCTTAGCTTGGAAAATCATGCTTTCTTGTTGTTTTCTTTTCCTTTCTGCAGCATCAATTTATAACATCGGCCATGCCTGGGTCCAGCCTGGCACCACTCATTGTTGCAGTGAAGAAGTGGAAGGAGGAGATATGAATGCGCCAATCAATTTCAAACTGTTTTTTCCATGCCCAACTTAGAGTAGGACTGTAGAGTAGGACTGTAGTGTAGGATTGTAGGGTAGGATTGTAGAGTAGGACTGCAGTGTAGGATTGTAGTGTAGGATTGTAGAGTAGGACTGCAGTGTAGGATTGTAGTGCAGGATTGTAGAGTAGGATTATAAATAAAGTTACTGATATCTCAACTCCTTTGGAACATTTCTCTCCTTCTGACCCTGTGAGAAAGCTCAACATTTCCTCCTGAATTGTCAGTTTTTTCTTAGAGGTGGAAAGTGACATTGATGGCTTCTTTGGTATGGTTTCAAAGTGGGGAAGGCTCCTCTTCATTCATCCTCTCCAGACCACACTGCCTTTGGAATATGGCCAACTGGCCAAGTTTTGCTCAGCTGTGGCATTTCTATTTGAGGCAGAAACAGCAATGGCATTTGCAGGAAAAACCAAAGGAGGAGCGGTGCAACGCAAACATCCTGTGCAGATGCAGGCTGTGCAGATACGACTCGAGAACATTTGGGTTCCTGACACTTGGATTTGTATCCCTAAGTGCAATCTCTTTGGCTGGAGGAGAGCCTGGCTGAAGAGAGAAAGCAGAAAGAGCAGTGAGGGTGCTGTGCAAGGTCTCCTGTGGTGCAGAGCTGTCAGCAACTGTGAGGTGAGAGCGGGCCCGGCCTTGGCCAGGCTGGAGCCCCAGCAGAGCCCTGGCAGAGCCCGGAGAAGCCTGAGCCTCAGCAGAGGCAGGCTGGAAGGAGGCCCTTGGAGCTGCAAGAGGCAGCAGCCTGGCCCTGGCTGCCTCTTGCTGGCACCAGGCAAATCCTCCGCTCTCAGAGCCAAGCTGGCAGCTGGCTGCTCCTGAGGGGAAGCGGCGCCGTGCTGGGCACAGCACACACTGGTGCCATGGGCTGTCTGGAGTCTGCACAGGAGGAGAGAAAGGCAAAGAGCAGCCCAGGGCTGGTGCCCTGCCTGACCATTCCTGCTCTTCTGCCACCTGCCCTGGAACTCCTGGCAATGGTCAGCAGTGTGTGCAGCACTCTGGGCACAGGGGGAGGGAGCCGGGCTGCTCCGCAGGCTCCAGCACAGGGCAGTGTCCTTCAGGCACGGCATTTCTGCCAGGGGAACCCAGGCCAGCGTGAGGCAGTGACAGCAAGTCAGGGCACATCTGCACGAGCCAGTGCCTCACACAGCTCTGGGACCAAGCGCCTGCAATCCTGGAGCTCTGCACTGAGCCAGAGCAAAGGTGTGAAATGCAGAGGGTTTTGCAGAAATATTCAGGGGCACCAGGCCAGCCTGCTTGGTGCTCTCTGGGGCACAGCAAGCACTGTGCAATGCAGCTCGGAGCTGCTGGCAGAGAGGGACTATGGGCATGTGCCTGAGGCTTGTTCTTGAGCAGTGATTTGGAAGGGAGCAGAATGGTCTCAGTAGGCAATTTGTGTTTGCTTCATTAATTGCTGAATGAAAGACACAATGTGGCCTCACGCAGCAAGAACACTTGCAGAACTTATTGACTATAAGTTTGTGTTGAATTCCCAGAAAAGGAAAGTGTTGAAGTGTAACAAATAGGGCTTTTGAATTCAGTTAGCTTCTGAGCCTTCATCCAAAATGACCACCAGGAGGCTGACGACCACCTCACGCAGAGCCCTGCTACAAGGGCTTCCATAATCACGGAATTAGAAAATATGAAGCTTAGGAAAGTAGAATGTGCCCATTAAGTTAAAAAAGTTTAAAAGCTTCTCCTGTGCAAAGAATGGACAAGTGAGTTTGTGGTGGAGCTTTCCCCCTCAGTCCTGGCATTGAATAAACAAATCCCTGCTCTGTAGGCCCTACACGATGGAGTACTGTTTTCTTGATTACGTTTTGTGCATTGTAATCACACTATGCTTTTCATTTTCTTCTTAGAACCTTCTAAGCATAAAGTAAGACAGTGAGTTGTGTATTGACAAGGCTGAAAAAAATTTCCAAATGACATCCTGGGAAAGGAAAGGACACGAAACAGCGCTGGGGAAGAGCGTCCCTCGCACAGCCCTCAGAGCTGCCACCATGCACAAGATGGCGGCCGGGGCTGAGGCGGTGCCACCGTGCACAAGATGGCGGCCGGGGCTGAGGCGGTGCCACCATGCACAAGATGGCGGCCGGGGCTGAGGCGGTGCCACCATGCACAAGATGCCGGCCGGGGCTGAGGCGGTGCCTCTCAGAGCGCTCTGCAGCCTCTGCCAGCCCAGCCCCAGCCCCGGAGCAGCGCAGGGTGGGCAGAGCCCCCTTCCAGCCGTCTGCTTCAATGGACATTGACAGACACCCGGGCCACGGACACAGGCTGACACCTTTGCTCTGTGCACACAAACACGAACCAGACACTTGGGAACCTCGGCTGGCAGCATTTTCAGGTGAAAATAGAAAACAACTCCAGGGTTTGAATGTTTTCAAATAGAATATTTCATTTGCCAGTAAAAGGACCAAAAGCAGAAAGGGGCATCCCAGCCTGTTTCTTCCATGCAGGAATAGTGTCACAGTGACTGTGAGCTGATGAAGACGGAGATGGGATTTAATCCAAAGCAGATTGTGCAGTGGGTGCTCACCTGTGATATGTATCCCTCACAGTACCTATTTATTTGGAACACTAGGAAGATTATGAGCCTGGGCAAGATATTAACCCTTTCAATACACAGATGAGACCTACAAACCTTGTTCATCTCTCCAGGGACAGAAAAGGACAGAGTAACAACACAAAAAAGAACAACATAAAAACATCAAAGTAGTAAAAAATGTCAAATCTCAGATAGAAAAAAAATGAAAAAATGGCAATTGAAACTAAAATTTTCTTAGTAAAGCCATAGAAATAAACAATGATATACTAAAACATCTCCTTTAATTCATTAATAAAGTATAAAAAAAATTCAAACTGTAAATCTATACAAAAGCATCCATTAAAGGAACCAAACAAATGTTAAACTAACTGTAATCCCATAAAAAGTTTGAACAGAAAAATAAATAAAAACAATAAAATGCCCTTTGCCCCCAGGGAGAGGAAAAGAAAACTTCTGTTTCCAAAGATGATCACAAAAACAAATGAAGAAAACTTTTGCCTTGAAATAAATCGTCCTTAAAATAACATCCCATGAATTCATAACCCATAGACACACCTCTAGGAGGGCTGTAAAAATGAGAAAAATGTCACAATAGCAAAATTTCTTCCCAGGCAGCTGCTATTTGTAAAAATAAAAAAGCATAGAAAACCTGTTCATTGTAAAAATGTCTCCATGACATAACAAGAAAAAACGCTTCTCCCTACTAAAACTAGTAAAAAAACTTTTATGTAACTAATACTGTGGTAACATCCCAAGTTCTATCTCTAGGTTGTCTTTTAAAAAAATATAAAAAGTCAGGGAAGGAAAGATGTTCTGAAAGTTTTGTTCTAGTTTCTCATTCTTGTAGTCCTGTTAATAAAGTTTCTTTATTCCTTTTAAGTTTTAAGGCTGTTTTGCCCTTCTCCTAATCCATATCTCACAGCGAGAAATGAGTAAGTGCCCTGGAGATTTCAGCCAGCGCTAAACCCACCACATTATTTAGTGCATTAGCCAAAAAACTCAAATTAGCCAATCTCAGCCACTGCACCAGGCTGAAGCTGAGGATCCCCAGCCAAGCTCAGAGGGAGGAGAACACAGCATTTGTGGGATCCTTTCCAGTCTGACTTGCTTTAGCTGCACCCTGGGGGAGGAGAGAGCAGGAGAAGGGTTGGCTGAGTCCTCTCCCCTCTGCCTTGCCCTTCTCTGCTGGATCCTCAGTTCATCCCACACCCACCCCAAGACTCCATCCCCATCCTACTGGTGCTGACGGGATTAAAGGAGATAAAGAGGAGATTAAAAAGAGAGAGAGGAGAGAAAAGGAGAAGTTTAAATGCAGATTAAACATTAAAGAAATATACATATCACTCACTGCTGATATTTCAATGGGAGCTGAAGGGTTTTCGAAGGGACAGGAGCCCGTGAAGGGCTCAGGAGCTGCTGCTGCCGGGAGGGAGGAAATGCACCAATGGCTCCCAGCAGAGTCTGTGCTTTGAGGCTCTTTCCCAAACAGCTGCAGGAGGGAAAGCAGCTGAGTTTGGAGGAAGAGTTTTCTGCTGAGGTTTCCTGTTTGGAGCTGTCACAAGCTTGAGCTGCTCAAGGGAAAGGCGGCTCTGCTTCCAGCAGGGCCCAACTGCACGGGAGCACAACTTGGTTCCCTGGCCCTGAGCCAACGGGCAGCAGCAGCTTCTGTTCCCTCCTGGCTCTTGTGTCATTTCCAGCAGCACAAGACACACCAAGAAAAGCTCCTCCAGAACATGCCATGATCAACACAACCTGATTTCATTGCATGAAGGAGCTCTGACAGTCCCACGGGCTCAGGTTTGTTTGTCAGTGAACAGAGCAGGGAAAAGCACAGACACATTCCCTGCACAGGGAATTCACAGGAGGAAAGTGCAGCACTGGAGGATGTGCTTGGATACAACGTTCCCACGGCAGTTTTGGGGATAAAATCGTCAGGAGAGAGAAAAGAAAAAGTCCTACCAAGGGTGGGCTGGGGAGGGCTGGTGCTTCCCGGGAGGCTCCCGAAGCTCAAGAGGACAAAGCCCAGACCTTGTCCAAGCTCCGAGCTGGGTCTGAGCCAGAAACCAGGGGGTGGCAGAGCCATTGCTGCTGAAGGGCTTCAGATTGCCAAAGCTAAAGTGTCCAGTATCAAGGAACAACTTGAGGTTACGGAATTGACAGTGCCCACGTTCCATCCCCTCATTTCAAACTGAAAGCGGAGCTCCACTTGTGACTCTGCTTTTTAATAATGAATGTCAAACTTCACAAAATTCCCTTAGAAAGACCCCATGAAGGTTCACACTGTGAGAGCTCACTCGAGGCAGCCCCAACTCCTGCCCTGGTTCAGTCCCTCTCAAGCCCACTGTGCTTTCCAGCTGCTTTGCTCCAGCTCCCCCCAAATCACCATGAATTCCACTGAACTGAAACAAATCCAAGTCCTCGTGGTTCGGGACAAGGGCAGGGAGAGGTCACTCAGGAATCACCATCAGGGGCACAACAGCCCGACATGGGGAAATGAACTGAATTTAGGACTGAGCCAATCAGACCAGGAGAATGAGGATTAAAATCAATCTTGAGAAACACCTCCTCCCGCTCCTGAACTTTTCTGTCCGGGCCGCTGCTCGCGGGGCACAGAGAGGGGTCCGGTCGTGTCCCTCCAAACCTCCCTGGGAATCACCCCAGAGCCCTCAGCCTTCCTTGTGCCCATCCCCGGGGCCCCTTGTTCCTCCCAATGGCTCCCGTGGCTCTCCCAGTCCATCCCAGTCACTCCCAGTGACCCCGCCTGTCCATCTCGCCCCTCCGTGGATCTGCCGCCCCTCAGCCAATCAGAGCGCGCATCTCTGATGACTCATCAGTTGCCGGGCAGATCCACAGAGCCGAGAGCCCCGCGCTGGACTCGGCCTCCCAGTGCCGCGCACTTCATTCCCAGTCCCGCCCAGTGCCACCACAGTCCCGCCCAGTGCCACCACAGTCCCTCCCAGTGCCACCACAGTCCCGCCCAGAGGCCCCAGAGTCACTCCCACTCCTTTTTAGCCCATTCCCAGTCTATTCCGAGTTCATTCCCACTCCACTCCCAGACCTCCCCACTCTCTTCCAGTGTCCCAGTATCTGCTCTCATCTCTTTCAGTGCCACCCCAGTCCCTCCCACTCCATTCCCAGTCCCTCCCAATGCCACACCACTCCTCACCCATCTCTCCCAGTTCCTCCGCAGCTGATCCCAGTGTGTCTCCACCCTCTCCCAGTGCCCCCATCGTGTCCATCTCGCTGATGCCCTCCAGCTCCCAGCCCGGCCCCGGCCGCCTGCTCTGCTCCCGGATGGATTTCTCCCCTGCCCACATCCAGCTGAGCTGCTCCCAGGGCCAGCAGCAGCTCTCGGGCCACGTGCTGGCCACTGCCGTGCTCCCCAGCGGGGACTGGAGCCAGCAGCTCCTGGTGCTGCTGGAAACCGCCCCCGGCAATGCGGGCTCAGCTCCAGCTGCCAGGTGGAGCACGTCAGCCTGGAGCACCCCCTGAGCCGGCACTGGGGCACGGCCCGGCCCCCACAGCGCCGGGGGCAGCGGGGGAGGCACTGGGGGGGCCCAGAGGGGGATTGGGGTGTGCTGGGAGGAACTGGGAGGGAGTTTGAGATAGACTGGTTTAAAGTGGGGAAGGGATTGAGGTGCTTAGGATGGCTGGGAAGGGGTTTGGAGGATGTTGGGGAGGGTGGGATGGGGTCCCGGGGGTCCTGGTGGACACTGGGAGGGAGTTTGGGGGTGCTGGGTGTCACTGGGAGGGATTTGAGTGAGCCTGGAGGAGCTGGAAGAAGATTGGAGATTGGAAAGCAGGGATTGGGATGAGGTTGGTTGGGCTGGGAGGAGACTGGGAGGGGTCTTGATGAGTCCTGGTGGGGCTGGAAGGGACTGGGAGAGGGTTTGGGGGTCCTGGGGCAGTGGGGAGAAATTGGGAGGGGGCTGTGGGATCCTGAGAGGAACAGGAGGGGCTCTGGTGGGTCCTGGGGAGGCTGGGAAGAGACTGGCAGTGATTTACCAAAATAGCGATATTGATCCAGTATCAACATCAATCTGTTAATGGACAAAAAACCTCTCTAACAGTTTAAAGTTACAAAGTGGATGTTTAATCACAGCACTGGGTGAGTGCAGGAGTCACCCCTTAATACACACTGCAAGTTGACAAAAGGTTCCAGTGTCTACTTATTTACAAAAGTCTTAAATATCCAAAATACTAATACATGTGCATAATGCTAACACTTCCCATTCCCCACTTTGGATTAAAATGCACTGTAATGATTTTAAAATGTCATAACTCCTGCCTGGTTGGCTTCATAATTTGAGGAGGGGTCATTTTGGTGAGGAGTCATCAAGAGATGAAAAAAAATTGCTCTTCCTCACTGATCTACCTTTACAATGGTTGACTTTACAAATGACATTTGCTACAACTCCAATTTCCTCCCTTGTGACATTTAAATGGGTTTCCAGATGTAAGGTCTGTGATCTTCCTGAACCCGTTGATCAGTTTCTCTTCTCTCATTATAAGCACAGCTGAACAAACATACAATGAAAAGAAATTTTTTACCTCAGTCCGAGATTCATTATCTCAAATCCTGCTTCTCACTCAATCATTAACTCTAGTTCCAGTAAGGCCTATCTCTAGCTAAGATCTCTAACTTTTCTCTAATTCTTAATTTTCTAAAATTAGTGACTTCAAAGAAGGTTTCAGAGGGTCCTGGGTGGTCTAGGGGAGACTGGGAGGGTACTTTGAGGTACCTGGGAGTTCAGTGAGAGATTTTGGGGGTCCTGACATCTGCAGACCCCTCAGGGATGCAGTGAAATGCCACTTGCAGCAAGATGGTGACGGGGATCGGGGGCTCCTTGTTGCGTTTTGTCTTCCTGGCACTGGGGCTTGGCTTCTACCTGAGCAAGAATGTGAGAGGGGGTCCCTAGGTTCAGATATCCCCTCCCCTAGAGTGTGTGTCTTCCCTCAGGGCCCCCAAGCCCGGTGTCACCCCCTTTTCTCTGCCCGCAGAGCTCCTGAGGCAGTGAGGAAAGGTTCTCTATGATTGAACATCAACAAATCCAATCTCCTCAAGGAATTCCCATTGTTGGTCTGTGTCCTGATGGACTTTGATTCCCTTGCTTTCATCCAGGTGCCCACAAGGACACAGGAAGATGTGGAGCCTCCCAGCCAGGTGTCTTCCCAACACGGATCACCAGGACCACGGATCACCAGGGCTCTGCCCAACAGGGGTCACTGGGGATCATCCAACGCCGATCCTCCCATGGGGGATGGAGCTGGAGCAGCGCACGAAGCTCTTCCCGCACTCGGGGCACTCGCAGGGCTTCCCTTACTGGTGCCTCTGTTGGTGTTTGGTCAAGTGAGAGCTCCTGGAGAAGCTCTTCCCACACTGGGGACACTCGTAGGGCCTCTCCCCAGTGTGGATGCGCCGGTGGACAGTGAGGTTGGAGTTTTGCTTGAAGCCCTTCCCGCAGTCGGGGCAGCGGAAGGGCCTCTCCTCTGTGTGAATCCGCTCATGTAGGAGGACATCAGAGCTGCGCTGAAACCTCTTCCCACACTGGGGACACTCGTAGGGCCTCTCCCCAGTGTGGATGAGCTGGTGGTCCCTCAGGTAGGAGCTCCACCCAAAGCTCTTCCCACATTCCAAGCAGGTGTAGGGCCGTTCCCCTGTGTGGATCACCTGGTGTCTCATCAGGCCAGAGATATCTCTGAAGCTCTTCCCACATTTTCCATACTCATAGGGCCGTTCCCCAGTGTGGATCACCTGGTGATTCCTCAGGCTGGAGCTCCGGCTGAAGCTCCTCCCACATTCCCCACACTCGTAGGGCTTTTCCCCAGTGTGGATCCTTCGGTGCAGGAGCATGGTAGAGCTCTTTCTGAAGCCCTTCCCACATTCCAAGCACTTGTGGGGCTTCTCCCCCAGCTCTGAGCTCTGGCTGGATCTCCGGCCGTGTTCCTGGAACTGGGGGGATCTTTCCTCTCTGCAGCTCACTGGGCCGGGCTTGCAGCCCCTCCTTGTGCGGCATCTCCAGGGCTTTTTTACCTCCTCCTCCTCCATCTGGACACAGTTTGGAAAGGAAAATTCCTGGTTAGGAGGAAAAAAAGAGAGGAGAGCGCCTTGGGCTGAGGGTTCCTCCTTGCCCAAGTTCATCTCAGAAATTCATTGGGCATCTTGTGTCTGTAACAAAGCAAAGGACCAAGATTCAGCCCAAACATCAAAACAATGATGAAAAACTACCCAAACACCAAATTCAGGCAAAACCCCATCCAGAATACAAAGATTCAGCCCTTGCACAAAAAACAAAGCACCAACATTTAGTCCAATAAAGTTCAGAAACACCAAGATTCAGCCCCATCAAAATCGTGGAGCCCCCTCCCCAGTCCCCTGCAGGGCAACACTCCTGGGACTGCACATACAGGGAGGGTGGAACCTTCTCCTGCTTCCTCTTCCTGCTCCTCCTCCTGTGGCCCTACCATTCCTCACACTCCTCTTCCTCCTACTATCTCTCTTGTTTCACAATCCAACCTTCTCCTCCCACGTGCAGCCTTTGACCATTTTGTTCTTCAACTCTGCTTCTCCTTCCCTTCTCCTCCTGCCCCCAGGCCCAGCACCCACTGCTGGCTCCCTCTTCCCCCCCAGTCCCACAGCATCTGTCATGGGGTTACTTTACCTTTAAGAAAGTTAAAGTTGCTGGGGACTGCCGGGAGTCTTTTCTCATGACCAATTATCGGTCATTGCTGAGAACTGACAGCAGTTTTAGCCATTGAAAAGTGAGATCAACTTGTGAACCCCACCTTAAAGTGTACAACCAGAACTCTGTGGTTCTCTTTGTTTTCTGGCTGTGAAAGGTAGCGGAGCTTCGGCCTCTCGCTCTCTGCCCGGCCACGTGGCCGGGCGGGGGCCGGGCTGGGCCTGCCGTTCTCCCGGCCGGGAGATGGGGCCTGCGGGAGCTTGCTCCGAGCCAAGCCGGGCCAGGCCGGTTCCTGGCTTGGCTGCAGGTTTTGCCGTGATGGAATTTACCAGAAAACTGTCGAGTGAAGAAGGAGAGGGGCTCTGGGCCTGCAGCAAGCAGAGACACCGACTGCACTCTCTACAGCAGCTATGAGGAATTTTCTATTGCAGACGGCTCCAGCTCCTGTTCAGCAGAGATCACCGAACCATCTACAAAAGCTTGAGCAGGATTTTAACTCTTTCTTATCCAGATGAGACTTGCGGATTGGTCTTCTTGTCCAGAGAGAGAAAGGGAGAGTGATCAACATGAAGAGAGATTTTATAAACTATTAGTGGCAAGAAGGAAAAGGGGCGTCAGGAAAGGTGGAGAATTAAGAAGATGCTTTGGTTGAGCTGAGGTGTCTTTCTGTTGGAACTATGGGGATGGACAGTGGGGTCCTGAGGGGAACTCCTTTAATTCATGATGGAGTATGGGGAGGAGTGGAGTGTTCAAAGTGTAAATTTGGGTAAAGAGTGGAGTAATTGTGGTATAGTGAAGTGCTGAGAGATTTGAAGCCTTGCGAGGCAATGAGAAAACTGTTTTCTGGTGAGGCTCACAGAAACAGATGAAGAATACTTTTTGCCTTTGACTAACTTATCCTTAAAAATACTATCCCTAAACATCATGACCCATAACACATTTCAGAGTGATGTGGAATGGGAGGAGTGGGCTTTGACAACAGCAGCTCTGGGCAGCTGATATCAAGGAAACAGAAAACTATAACAAAAATAGCTTTCTTGTGAGAAACTCCATAAATTAACAGAAAGGAACTTCTGTTTCTTTACAGAAACTGATGGAAAGACTGTAGAAAGAACTGAGATTGTTTAAACCATCAAAATTATAAAGTTTTTGTCTCTGTTGTCATGTGAACAAAAGAATGGTGGGCAGTGAGAAATGAAAATGTTTTTCTAAAAGTTTATTCTGGTGTTCTTATTTTTGTAGTTTGTCAATAAACTTTCTTTATTCCTTTTAAGTTTTATGCCTAGTTTGCTCTTGTTTTAATCCATATCTCACAGCAGGAAATAAATAATTTTTTCCCCTTTTTGTTAATTACTGGTTCAAAACCACGACAGCATCCCACCGCAGGGGCACGGATGGAGCTGGGCCAGCTCGGCCTGGGGCAGCGCTGGGCTCTCGGCCGCTTCCGCCCGCACTCGCTCCCCACTGCAGCCGCTCCCGCCACCACAGCGCGGGGGGGCCCGGCCTTGGCGCTCCCCCCTCCCACCTCCCCAAATTCCCCTCAAGGGGGGCGCCAAGGCCCGGGGGCACAGGTGGGCTCCAGGTGGGACCACTGAGGGAAGAAAATGGAATGTTAGAAGGGCATCCTGGACAAAGGGATGATGACCCCAAAATATCCAGGAAGGGTCCCTTGGGAGCATGTGGAGGTCGTTTGCACATTCTCCCAGAGGGAATTAAGGACATGGACACCCAGGGGGGCAAGAAGGGAAGTCCAGAAGGGATTTAGACAACAGGGGAGGGATGGTGTTGGTGTGCTGGGAAGGGATTGGCTGAAGGGGAGTGTGCAGGAATGTGCTTAAGGCAAGAAGCAGCAGGAGGATTCTATGGGGTAAGAAAAAGGATGATGGAAAAGAAGAGGAAGAGAAAAATACTGAGGATTGGGATGTTTTTCAGAAGGGTCTTATCCTCAGAATTTCCCAGCTGACTCAGATCCTTTGTATCCCAGTTTTCCAGGACAGGAAAAGAAGGAGGTCAGGATTTCAGGGGGTTTCTCTGAGCTGGGAGCGGCAGGAGCGGGCGCAGAGCTGCGGCACCGGGAGCACGGGCTGGGGGCCTGTGGGGAGCTGTGGGGCCGGGCCGGGGCTGTGGGGCAGCCGGGGCTCAGCGCCGGGCGCTGCCTGACCCCAGCACCCCCCGGGCAGGGCCGGCAGTGGCCCCCGGCCCCCAGGAGGCTGCGGGACGCCCCGGCCGCTGCCCGGCCCCGTGGAGCTGCCGGCCCTGCCCGCCGGGGGGGCTGCCTTTGGACACTGCGGCAGGACAGGGACCGGCTCTGGGATACGGGCTGGGGAGGGGAGCCTCAGCACAGCCAGCACCAGGAAGGAACAGCTCAGAAATGGGGATTAGACCTGCAAGGATCCAGATCATCTTTTAAGCATTTTGTGCTGGGTCCCTGCAGAAAGGAAGGATTTTGCAGAAAGCTCAGCAGCTGCCACACGATGAGCACCCACAGGCACTGAGGGGGGCTGCAGCAGGGCCACAAGAAGCCCCTGCAGCACTTGCTCCCAAAGGCTCAGCAGCTGAATGCAGCAAGGGATGAGCAAAAGGCCAAGCTGAAGGCAAAGGCCATGGCACAGTTCCTACAGCCCCTGAGGGATCAAGCCCAGGGCCCAAGGGGGCCCCAGCACCCAGGGGACACCCTCGGCCACAAGCACCTGGCACAGGCATTGCCCTCCTGGCCAGGGGACAGCCCACCCAAACAGCCCCTGGCAAGGAATCAGCCTTCCAGCTGCAGGGCACAAGGACACTGCAAGCACAGACAGGAGCACCCTCAGCACCAGCAAGTCCAGCCCTTGATGGACACGGATTCTTAGCGCTCTCACAGCTCCCATTCCACCAGGGACCCACCACACTGCAGCCCTTGGGAACATTCAGGGTGGGGCTGGATCCAGAGGAGACCTTTCCTGATGGACACAGGGGCCTCTCCATTCACTCAGAATCTTACACCTAAAGGTGCTAGGGAATATTTAAATTATTAAGGCACTAAGTGCGAAAAATAAGTGGGAGTGTTTTATTCAGCCACTATTAACCAATGTTGGGGATTGCTTTGAAATGCAGGAATTTTTATTTGCTCACAATTGTGATTGTAATTTACTGGGAAGGGATTTGATGGCTAAATTGGGAATGCAAATTAATGTTGCAAAAGGTGATACAGAGGCTGGTTCTGTTGTACCTCTATGTCAAATGTCTGGCAGAGCCTAGGCTGAAGTGAACCCACAAGTGTGGGCAGCCCCAGGGAAATGGGCAAAATTAGATATGGAGCCTCTCCAAATTTCCCTGAAGCAACCAGGACAAGAGGTGTCGAAAAGCAATCCCCTGTTCCAAGGGAGGGAAGGAAGGGCTCACAGCCTGTCTGTGAGTCCTGCTCAAGGCACAGCTTGGGGAGCCAGGGATGGCTCCCTAGAATGCTCCTATCCTGCCAAACAAGAAATCCAATGGAATCCACAGAATGCTGCAGGACCCAAGAACAAGAAATGAGATGATGAAACCGAGGCACCCCACACTCTCAGATCCTTACACCAGCCTGAACCAGGTGCCCTCCTCACACTGCTGCCATTCAGAACTTGATGCAAAAGATGCTTTCTGGGGATCTGCCCACTTCCAGAGGATGCAAACTGAATTCTGCCTTGGGCTGGCAACAAGAGGTAGAAGGGAAAATGCTCAAGACATGGACGGTCCTTCTGCAGGGATGCACGGAAGCACCGGCCTGACTGGGGCAAGCCTTGCAGGAAATATCAAAGGAATTGACCTCACCCCCAGGGACTGGCTTAATGCAGGATGTGGATGACTTGATCCAGTCAGGAGGACAAGGAGAAGAGGTAGAGGAAGCCTCTGTGAAATGGCTTCATTTTCAGGCTAAAAAAGCAGCTTAGAGTATCTGAAAAAAAAGTGCACATGGTAGAGAAAATGGTTAAATATTTAAGACCTATTTTGACTGAAGCTCTGGCTTGTATTGACCCAGAGAAGGTCCAGGGAATCTCAGAAATAATGTTACCCAGGACTAAAATGGAGCTGGTAAAATTCTTACAATTAACAGGGAATTGCTGGAGCTGGATTGAGGATTCTCTTTTGCAGACAACACATTTTGCCACTTCTTTAGCCCCAGATAGTCTCAATGGTGTGGAGTGGACATAAGAAAGAGAACAAAACTAAACAAAATGAAAAAAATAAAATGGTTGATGCCCCAGGCATGGCTCTTCCAGACTCAGAAATCTGAATTGGAAGGGAATATTAAACAGGCCACCCCTGAGCCTGCACTGAAGGCAACGCAGCAGCAGCCAGGGCTCCCCAGCGGGGGAAGCCCCTGGGCCTGCCCACAGATCCTCTGCTCAAATCCTCGGCCTGGGCACCCTCCTTTGCCATCTCCAGCCACTGCGGGACAATCCTTGCTCTCACTCTTGCAGCTTCAGCCCTTTCTGTGCCTGCCCTCGCCACAGCTGCTGGGGAAGGCACCGGGACAATTCCACTCTGCCTCTCAATTACACTCACACTCTGCCCTGCCTGGCATTAGCTGCTGCCAAAATAGACCAACTTTAAAATGGCTTCAAATCTTATTTCTCTAAAGGGATTTGCCTTGGAGGAAGGAATTTTAAATGTTTCTTTTAAGGGATGTTCCACCACTCAGCAGAGATGAAATTAACATCTCAACAGACTGGGAATAGCCCAAAAGATTCTCACCACGGTAAGGACCACCAACAAAACATCCACACCCAGCAGCAAACATCAACCAACATCCACCCCAGACACTGCCCCAGGCACAGCTGGAGACACCTGGTCTGGAAAAGGCTGAGCAGGAAATCCAGGAGTGCCCACCTAATTCACATCACAGGCACAGAAATCCGGGTGCCACAGGAAACCAAATCCTAACAACTCCACACCTTCAAACCAATGAACATTAAACCAATGGATTTCTATCGGTTCTGACTGTATAAATTTAGAAAAATCTAGTCAAACTCATGTGTCATGGAATGATTTTCTCAGCACACCCAGCCTAAGTGTGCATGAAATTATTCCTGTTGCACATTCTGGCCAGAATCAAGTAATGCCTTATTTCTCTAAAGACATCGTTGAAGAGTTTTTGCTTTTCTCAGTTTCAGTGAAAAGATTACACTGTTAGAATAATTTTTTGTAATAATTTTACTTCTATATTGTCGGTTCTGTTTGGGCCAGTGGTGTGAGAATCACTTTTTAGTCCTAGGAAAATAAAAAGAAACCACTTGATTTCTTTCTCATTTTTGTTTTATATTTGTACTTCACTCTTAGTGATGACAAAATGATGGTATGAGATTTTCGATGTTCACCTTTAGGCTCCACTTTGAAAACTAGAAGAGCTTTAAAGTTGGTGCTTTAACACATAAACAGTTAATGGAATATTGTTTTAAAAAAAAAAAAAAAACAGATTCTGTGGGGGCCAGGTGTGAGTCACAGGATGTCTGCCCAGGAAGAGAAGCTTTGTTTCAGGCAGCCAGGAGAGGAGCTTTAGAAATGCAAATTAACACTGATAGCCCAAAGCCTGCACAATGGCCCAGGGGCTTCCTGCCCGAAGGAGGAATTGGGCTGATTCCAGGAAGAAAAAACAGAGGCAATGAGTGAATCTGCTTGGAGATAGGGCCAGGGACTTGTACATAAGGCAACAATGGGAGAAATCACCAGTTTCAGAAAATGTTACTAATTGACAAGGACTGCTGATCAGACCAAATCCCAACACATTCCTGAACTTCCAGAAGAACAAACACTTCACAGAGCCAGGAATATCGGGTGTTATACAAAAAGGACATGCAGCAGGCGGATCGGGAAGGCTGAACCTTCCAAGCACCTCCGCCAGTGTTGGGCAAAGGGACAGGGACATGCGGCCGGGAAAATCAGGACAAAAACGAGGCCGCGTCCTCCAACAACTGGAGAGAGCGCACGGCAAATGGCCCATGGCCTCTCCCTTTGGGCAGCAATAAAGTCACTCGCACACCACTCCTCTGGCTCCTTGGGCCACACAAACCTCTGGCGCCGGGAATTTTCCCGCCCAGCCCCGGGCACAGCGCAGCCACCTCCGGCCTCCCGACATGAAGCGGGACGAGCCAGCGCTGCTCCGCCACCGCCTCCTGCCGAGGCCCCAGCGGCAAGGAGACCGCGGGCAGCCGCTCCCGCAGCGCCCTCAGCCCAGGGCCAACACGGGCTGGCCACGGCACAAGCCACCCGCCACAGCCCCCTGCCGCCCCCTCCCGGGCCCGCAGCGAGCCCCGAGCCCCCGCAGAACCGAGCGCGGCTCCCACCTGCGATGGCCGGGGCCGCCTCCGAGCTCCGCCGCCGCCTCACCGGGCTCCGGCCGCTGCTGCCGCCGCTGCCGGGCCCGCACAGACGCTCCGGCAATGGCGCCTCTCCTGCCCCACGGCCGCCCTGGGGGCGCCAGCGGGGCCGGGCTTGTCCCCGCTCTGCCCAATCAGCGCGCGCCAGGACCACGAGTGACGGCAGAAGCAGCCAATCGCAGCCAGCGGCGGGCTCTGCACACGGCACAGCCCCGCCCCGCGCTCTCAGGGCCCGCCCCGGGCTGCGTGAGGGGAAAGGCGGGGATGAGGAACAGCCCTGGAACGGGCCCGGCCCGAGCCGCCATTGAGCTCCCAACACAAACAAAGTTCTCCGCAGCTCCCGGCCCGCCTTGCCCAGCCCTGGCTGCTGGGTGCCTCCGGCTCAGCGGGAAGCCTTGGAGCCTCACTTCTCCCACGTCTAATTAGGAGAACTGATGCATTGCTTTGATTTCCCCGCAAAAAGGAAAACTGCACCAAACCCCTTCTGCTGAGTGGAGGAGAGGAGAGATTTCCTGCACAAAACTCCCAAAAATACCAAAACCAAAGCGAAGTGAGCCGGGACTCCCCAGCAGTGCCTCTCTGCCGTCCCAGCTGAAGCCCTCGCTGGCTGCTCCAGGCTGGATCCAGCACTGGGAGCACTGGGAAGGGGCCCCGGCTCGGGGCGCAGCCCCCGGGGCAGCCCCACGGCCCCCACGGCAGCTCCAAGGCTCCGCCAGCCGGGATGGAACGTGGGACGGGGAGCAGGGGAAGGGACGGGGGTACCGGCGCCGAGGGAACACGAGGGACACCGGGGGCGCTTCACAAGCATTTAATGCAAAATATAAAATCATAAGGGAGACAAAAGCAACAGCAGCTGTAGCACCATAGCACAGGGCCACACAAGGACATGTCCCACTGCAGTGGGGTGATGCTGGCCCGAGTCCAGTCACCCACCACAGCTGCTCTCTCACTGGCCTCCACAGCTACACAGGGAGAGAAAATTTAACCAAGGGTTCATGAGTTAAGAACCCTGGACCTTTCCTCATCAAACACAGTCACGGGCAAAACAGGAAATATGAATTCAATTTATTGCCAATAAGCTCAGAGCAGGAGAATAAGAAGACCCTTAAAAGCACCTTCCTTCTACCCCTCCCTCCTTCCAACTCTGCATCCTAACCTGGCAGTGCAGGGATACAGGGAATGGAGCCATGGTCAGTTTATCTCCTGGGGCTTTTCCTGCTGTTCAGGGACAGGAGTCATTCCCCTGCTGCACTCTGGGATCTCTTCCACCAGAGAGGTCTCCAGGAACTTCTCCAACCTGAGTCCATTCCATGGGGAGCAGCCCTCTCACAGTGCTGCAGTGTGGGTCACTCTGCCACGGGGTCAGACCTTCCAGGACAGGCGGCTCCAGCAAGGGCCCCTCTGTCCACAGGTGTCCCCCAGGGTCACAGCCTCATCTCAGCCATTCCCCTGCTCGGGCATGGGCTTCTCCAGGGGCTGTGGGGGGATCTCTGCATCCTGGTGAATCTTCAGGGGCAGTCAATCTGCAATTCCCATTGTTGGTCTGTGTTCTGATGGATGTTCCTACCCCTGTGTTCACCCAGGTGCCCACAGGGAGTCAGGAAGATCTGTTTGGTCAAGGTTGAGCTCTGTGAGAAGCTCTTCCCACACTGGGGACACTCGTAGGGCCTCACCCCAGTGTGGATGTGCCGGTGCCTGATGAGGGTGCAGTTTTGTGAAACCCTTCCCGCAGTCAGGACAGTGGAAGGGCCTCTCGTCTGTGTGAATCCACTGATGTTTGATGAGACCTGAACTCCTTGGAAATCTCTTCCCACACTCAGGATGCACTGGTGTGCCCCAAGGTTGGAGCTATAGTTGAAGACGTTTCTACACTCCCCACACATGTAGGGCTTTTCCCCTGTGTGGATCTTCTGGTGACAAATCAGATTGGACATCTCAATAAAGCTCTTCCCACATTCCCGACACTCGCTGGGGCATTCTCCTGTGTGGATGTTCTGGTGCCAGATCAGGTGGGAGCTGAGATTGAAACTATTCCCACATTCCAAGCACTTTCCAGGCATTTCCCCTGTGTGGATCCTATGGTAGTTAATCAGGACAGAGATCTTCCTGAACCTCTTCCCACATTCCCCACACTCCTAGGGGCTCTCCCCAGTGTGAATCACCTGGTGCCAGATCAGATGGGAGCTATTCTTGAAGCCCTTCCCACACTCCCCCACACTCCCAGAGCCATTCCCCAGGGTGGATCCACTGGTGTTCCCCCAGCTTGAAGCTCCAGCTGAAGCTCTTCCTACATTCCAAGCATTTGTGGGGCTTCTCCCTGCCATGAGCTCTCTCCCCCAGCTCTGAGCTCTGGCTGGATCTCTGGACACCTTCCTGGCACAGTGGGGATCTTTCCTCCTTGCAGCTCCCTGGGCTGGGTTTGCAGCCCCTCCTCATGCAGGATCTCTGGGGATTTTCCTCCTCCTCCATCTGCCCATGGCTTGGGAATGACAAATCCTGCTTTGGGGGAAACCAACGTGGGAGTGCCTTAGAGTAGAGGCTCCTCCTGCCCAAGTCCATGTCTAGAGCTCAGCAGGAGTCTCGTGTCCACGATAATCTCCAAAATATCAAGATTCAGCCCAAAAACAGTCTCCCAGGATTTCCCCATCTCTTGTCTTTCCACTTTTGGGCTTCCAGAGGTTTCAGTTCCCTGGGATGATGGGGGTCCAAGGACTCCAGGGGTTCCCCCTTCTCTGGGGTCCTCCTTAGTGATGATCCAGGGGCTTTTGGGGGTCCATGGGGTCCCTTCTCCCCTGATGCTCTGCTTTGAGATCCCAGGGATCTCAGGAGTGTCTCCTCTCCAGGCTCCCACCTCTCCAAGCTGCCAGGGTCCCCCAGCTCCGGGATCGCTCCTCTCTGCTCTCCCCACTCTGGGGGTCCCAGGGGTTCCTCTCCTCTGCACTCCTGGGGGTCCCCAGGACCAATGTCCTCCCCCAGCCAATACTGGGCAATGGCCATGTGGACCCCAAAGATCCCCCAAGGGGCTCAGCTTTGGGGTCCTGCAAGATCCAAACCTACACACCCAGAGAAAAAAACCTCCCAGGGATGCCAGACAATAATTGGGGCTCAGTTCCTCAATCTGCAAGTTCCAAACACACCCCAATAAAAAGACCCTCTCAGGGTCCCCCTGAGAGATTTGGGACCAGCTCCCCCTCCCTGCTCACCTGCAGGATGAGGTGGGGGCGATGGGCCCGTGGCCGGGGGAGCTGCGGACACAGGGGACACTGGAACCTCCAGCTTCTCCTTCTATTCCTGTTCCTGCTCCTCCTTTTCCTTTCTCCCTCCTCCTCCTCCTCCTCCTCCTTCCTAATCCCACCTCCTCCCCAGTTCCTGCCTTCTGTATATTTAGAGTGGAGAATCTTGCTTGTTTTTAGAACTAGAACAAAGATTCCAGATGGAACAAGCCTTGCTGGTTTTACTCAGCAGTATCAGTGGCTACAGGTCGTGTTTGCTTTGGTTTGGTCCTGTCCTCGTTCCTCCTCAGTGCTCAGGCTGGCCTATGGGGTGTCCTTGTTTGCTGCATTTTCAGAGTTCCTCTTGGATCCTTTGGGCAATAGGCTGTGCCCTGGGAGGATTCTTTGTGCTCCTTTGTGACACAGGAGAAGCTTCCAGGCGGTTTTTGCGTGAGCGGCTGCTGTGGTGTCACAGGAACGTTGCCACGTCCCCGTGGTGTTCCCGTTGCTGTGGGACACGGAGGCCTCAGTGTCCAGAGCGGCTCTGGGCGCCTGCTCGTTGCCAGAGGATCCTCCTGCCCGAGGCATTCTCAGCAGCCAGCCCAGCCCCTGACGGGTGTCCTTCTGTGCTTGCAGGGGTACAGTCTGCAGACGTGTGCAGCGCAGCCAAAATGATGCAGCAAGTGGTTGCTGCAGTTGGCACTCTGTTCTCTGTGGCTTATTCGGGGTATTTTTTAACCCACTTGGCACGTAAGTTGAGGTTTTCCCTCGGTGCAGCCTCTGTGGCTTTGGGCTTGCTGTGTGCTTTCTGTTCTTCCACTGGGACTGAGTTGACTCTGTAACCAAATTGCCATGAGGACACGGTTGGTTTGGGAGAGCTCCTGCCAGCAGCTGCAGCTGAAAAAGGGGGTGTCTGCAGCCAGCGGGGCGTGCACAGCATTTGCAATGAGGCCTGGGGGGGTTCTGTTCCCTCAAGCGGGGAGTCTGTGGCAGCGGAGCCTGGAACTCCCTCCGTTTGCTGCTCCAGCCAAGAGCTGACACAGCCCAGTCTTTTGTGCTGCTCTCTTGCTTGCTGTGTGAAGGGCCTGTGGCTCCTGGAGGGATGCTGTGAAAGCAAAATGCTCTCTCAGGCTTGCCTTGCTCATTTCCCACCACAGGCAGTGTTTTCCTAACAACATCTGGTTCATGTTCCCTCTCCCGTTGCAGGGCACCTCACGCGTGGATCCCGAGCAGCTCCTCCTTCGGTGAGTGGGAAAGGAAGCTCTGGTGTTCAGAATTGTGCAGCAAGTTGTGAGCTCAGCGTGTGGCAGCCGAGTGCCAGCCTGGGAGGCTGAAGGAAAGTTCCTGTCAGTGTCTTTGCAGCAGCAGCAGCAGCAGCAAAGAGATCCCTGGCAGTTTTCTCTGTTTCTGCTGAAGAGCTTTTGAAGAGCTGCAGGACTGGCTTTGCAGGCAGAAGATTGCTTGCTGGCTTTAGCCATGGTGGAATATGGAATTCCCAACAATAAGTGGCAATGTCGACTTGAGCCCATTGTTAGTTTGAACAGCTCTGAACCCTATTTCTGCTTAGTGCAGCTGGAGGTGTAGCTGAGGATAAAGAAGGTGATAATTGAGATAGAACTTCCCGTCCCTCACGCTCCCATCTGTCCACAGGGCACCAAAGCAGAATCAGCTCCTCCTCTGGCTCCCTCTGCTTGCAAAGAGGAGGCCAAAGAGGAGGAAGAGAGCAGTGAACTTCCCACTGTTCTGGGAGACGAGGGCGAACACCCCGCGGTTTGGGAATACAACGATGAGGCTCCCGCGGTGTGTGACAAGGACAGTGGACATCTCCCGGTGTGGGATGAGGATGGTGGATGTCCCCTGAAGTGGGATGAGAATGGCCAAGCTCCCATGGCAAGTGACGAGGATGACGGCAATCTCCCAGTGTGGGATGAGGACAGAGGACATCCTGTGGCTTGGGAAGAGGAGGGAGAACATCTTCCAGCATGGGAAGTCGACGGAGAACATCCCGCGGCTTGGAAAGATGATGGTGAACATGCAGCATTTTGGGAAGAGGACGAGGAGCCTGCACTGCTTTGGGAAGAGGATGAGGAACCTCCCTCTGCTCCTGAAGAGGACACTGAAGCTCCCTGTGCTGCAGGATCCTGGGCTGAACATTCTGACAGCAGCACAGCCCTGCAGCCAGAGGGGAGCGGGGAGTGGAGCCTGATGCAGCTGGGTACGTCTGCTCTGTTCCTGTGTGCCAGAGCAGGGTGCTGTGTGTGTGTCTCAGCATCAGCTGCACCCAGTGTTGCTCTGCAGCTGAATGGCACAGGGTCATTTATTGTCCTTCCCCAGCTGAGAGCAAGGGGCTCCCGGCCCCAGGGAGTGGGGCTGCATTCTGGCTCTCATCTGAGAGGGAGCATCTTCCACGTGGTTTCTTTCAGGGAACAGCGTGAGCGTGGGGGAGCCTGCCGAGAAATACCTGGAACTGGAGCAGATTGGCCAAGGGTAAGTGCAAGGCAGTTACTTCTGCACAAGCAGGGCCCAGGTATTTTGCTGGTGCAGGATCCTGTGAGAAGTCAGGAGAGCTCCAAACCCCTTCAGACACTGGGGTACGATGCTGCTGTCTCTCAGTGCTGATCAGAATTGATAACTGTGGTCAGAAGGCACCGTCAAAGGCCCCTGAGGCTGGCAGTGTCCTGTCTGCAGCAAGGAGTGGGACCTGGAAGATCTTCTGTCCCTGGAATTGGATTGCCTAAAAGAGCAACTCACCATGAGGTGACTGTGACTGTCAGAAAACAGTTCTCAAGAAGATTTCTTTCAAATATTTTGTTTCAAAAACTATCCATCAGTCAGGATTATCAACATAATGGTTTAGAAACAGAAACCAGAGATGAACTAATGAGTGCTCTTTTCAGCACAGGTAGCAGACCCCATACATTCAGTAACAGACACAGAGCTGCTGCACTCAAGGGGGAAATGCATCACCTGCCTGCTTGCAGGGCCCTTGGGGATCCTGCAGGTCTCAGGCGGGAAATATATAAAGGATGAAATACATTCTTTTCCAGTTCTTTACACACCCACCCCCCACCTCAGGTTTTGAACTGAAGGAATTCAATGTGGACACTTGGGATTTCCTCCAGCCCTTTTCCTTCGTGTTGGGCCTCAGTTTTCTCTTGCACACCTTGCATGGCAGAGGGCTGGTGGCTGCTGTGCTGTTGTTTGAAGGGTGGATGCACTCGGGTGTTTTGTGAACGCTGCAGGCAGCAGAGATCTCCTGTCTGGGCTGGCTTTCACTGCCAGGGCCTAAAGCTCTGCTTCTTTCTTCTCTGCTGTTTTGTCTCCAGGGCTTTTGGAACCGTTTCCAAAGGACTCGACAGGGCCACTGGAGGAGAGGTCAGTGTCAACACGCCCAGCACGTCTGGCAGCTCTCGAGGCCTTTCCCCTCTGCTGGGAGCTGTGGCTGGAGCTGTGGGGCCCAGCAGAGCTTTCCTGCACAGGCTGCTCCTCTGAAGGCAGAGCAGTGTCAGCCTGCAGAGCACAGCTGGGACAGACTTGGTCCTTCTGAAGTGCCCAAAGGAAGGCAAGGAGGGCAGCGGTGTCTGTCAGAACAGGACACGCTGGCTTGGTCTTCATGTCTGAAAGTGTGAATGCATCAGCTGCTGGAGACTGAGGCCCAATTTACCTTCATCCCAGCCTCGGACAGGAACACTGTTTAGCAATTTTATCATCCTGAGTTTCATTAGGATACCTCAAGGCCTAATTAAGGAGAGATCCTGCTTGGGCTCAGTTTGGGGTTTTAGTCCTACTGCAGCTGCCCCCACAGAGACAAGGAGAGAAATGAGAAGATGGATGTCCAGAGCAAAGCTCTCTCCTAAACCCTGCAGCTGTGTTTGGGTCTGGTGTCAGTGGCAGCTGGGACAGGGATTATCTGAGCAATGGATGTGCACGTTTGCTTTGTTGTGCTATCCCAAACAGAGCAGGGACATTTGAAATCTTGGCCAAATGCCATAGAATTGCTAAAGGGTTCCCGGCTGTTTTGCTCCGTGTGCACAGAAACAGAATTACCTTCTGCTTGCAAAATGTGCTGGAATAATAATCCTAAGAGTGCTGAGGCCATTTGAGAAGACTGTAGGTGCAGAGAATGTTGTTAGAGCTCTGAGGCTGACAGCTGAGGCACCATTTCTGCAGAGCTTACAGAGCCAAATGTCTCTGGCCATGAGTCCTGTAACAGCCCCCAGCGAGCAGAGCAATGGGCTGTGGGAATGGCACTTGCTGAGCTCTGCTGTCCCATCCCAAGGCAGTTTGGCACAGCCCGGCTCGGTCGCTCCAAAAAGACTCGCTCCATGTTTGCTGTGGCCTCCTGCCACAGACTCCTCCAGTTAAAGGTCTGCAATGTCCCTTCAGGTGGCCATCAAGAAAATGAGTCTCAGAGGGCAGAACAGGGAACGAGCTGTGAATGAGGTCGTGGTCCTGAAGGACAAGAAGAACCCCAACATTGTCAACTCTTTGGACAGGTGAGTGCTTCAGGTCTTCTCCCGTGCACGGCCCCTGCGTTCATCTTTCCTGGCATCCCCAGTCTGTAGCCTGTTCTGAAAATGCCTGACCCGGCCATATCTTCCCAGAACTACAGCCTGGCACTTCACTCCTTCCATGTGCTTTTGTTGCTTTGCTTTGGCTTTTTCTTCAAGTTGACCCCATTTGCTGTGTTTTACAACAAGTGCTGATAAACCCAGGTAGAAATTATTTTCCTTGGCTGCTTCTTCCCAGCCCTTTCCCATTGCTGCAGATGCCTGGAAGACCAGGTTCTTGTTTCCAGAAATGCCTCATTTGTCCATTTTTCAATGGCCTTGCCTATTTCTGAAGGGACTTTGTGCAAGGTTTTCCAAGCATTTGACTGCTTTTGCCCCAAGTGCTGCATGGCCTCCTCCCCTGGATAACTCTGGAAGTTGTGTTGCCTTGTTCCGGAGGGAATGGTGGAACTGATGAGTTCAGATGCTGAAGCAGCTGGGGGCAAGTGTTGTGGTTCCACATTGAGCTGGGCTGTTGCTAAAGTGCATTTTTCACCTGCTTGCCATCTAAGGCCTCTCCTTTCTCCCAGGTGCCTCCTTCTCCTTCAGACTGTGCAGATTCCAAGGCCTGTGCAGCCTGGCAGGAATGTCTCTCCATCTGATTCTGTCCTCATTGACAAGTGACCTGGGAACAAAACTCCACTCCAGGCTTTTCCCTGGGGGAATTGAGCAATGCACATTCGTCTCTGTGCCATTGTTTTCCTCTTCCAGCTTCCTTGTTGATGGAGATCTCTGGCTGGTGATGGAATACATGGATGGAGGAACTTTGCAGGACGTTGTCAGACAGACACGCATGGCTGAAGGAGAGATGGCAGCTGTCAGTCAGGAGGTGAGGGATCCTGCTTGTGCTTCCCATGGCTGGGACACCATGGTCTTTCCAAAGAGGCTGTGAGAACAGAGTGGCTCCATGCTCAGGCCTTTGTTTCTGTGTTGTTTTTATGAGCTGGAGAGGAAAGAGCCTCTGAAGTGAATGGCCTGCAAATATCACTGCATTTCTACTCTGTTCTTGTCCCTCTTTCCAGCTGTTGTGGTACTCTTTGTCTTTTCTGGATCTGATTTACTGTTCTCAGCTTTGTCTTGAACCTTTTGCCTGGAGCTTGTCTGCACTGCACTCCTGGGCTGTCACAGCAAAGTTGCTGCTGGCATAATTCTAAACTGTCCTTTCTTGTGTGATATATTCCGGACACTGATTTTTTCCCTCATGTTTCTTGTTGTCTCTCAGTGTCTGCAGGGCCTGGATTTCCTCCATTCCATCCGGGTGATCCACAGAGATCTGAAGAGCTCCAACATCCTTCTGGGAATGGACGGCTCTGTCAAGCTGGGTGGGTGTTCCTGGCCAGGCACGGCGCTCCCGGGGTGCGGCTGTGGGGCTGCTTCCCAGTGAGGGCCAGAGCCCCACAAGTGCTGCTGGTGGCACTGCCCGGCCCCTGCTGCCAGCTGAGAGCGGCTGCCCCATGCAGAGAGCTCAGGAGAGGAGCAGGGTGTCAGGAGTGCCTTTGCTCTGGGTATGGCCCTCCCAGAGGGGCAGGAGTTGCAATCTAAAGCTTCAAAGGAAATCAGTAAAAGCCAAGCATGAAAGCTGAGGGCTTCTTTAAGGGTCCAGTTCCATCTTTCCTTGCCTCCAGCCCTGAGGACTTTTCCAGCTGGATTCAGCACTGCATTCTCAGACTGAGAGTGGGGAACCTTTGTGCTTGGTTTCCTCATTGCAGCTGTCTTTGACAGTGCTTGTTTCTGTCCTCAGCTGATTTTGGCCTCTGTGCTCAGCTCAGCCCTGAGCAGGACCAGTGCAGCTCCATGGTGGGCACTGCTCACTGGATGGCCCCAGAAGTTGTGACCAGTTTTCCTTACGGCCCCAAGGTGGACATCTGGTCCTCTGGCATTGTGACCATCGAGATGGTGGAAGGAGAACCTCCTTACTTCCAGCAAACGGGGGCCATGGTAAGAGGCAAATTCTCCAGGCTTTGCAGAGGCCTGTGAGCACAGGGTGACCCTGCACTGGGAGGAGCAGCTGGAGGTTTCTGCACATCGGGAAGGGAATTCCCACAGCACCTGAGCCTGAACACAGACAAATATTCTGCAGTCTCCAGCAACAATTTCCTTTGGGATTTAAGTTGTTGCAGCTCTTGTGAGGATGACCCAAATACATGAAGCAAGTGCATCAGCTCTAATGTTGTCTTGCAGAAAACCCCAAACCAACCCCAACACCCAAACCCAAACCCATCAAGTTTTCTGAAGGAGTTTCTAAAAGAGGTTTTGTGAGATGAACTCCCCCCTGGTTCTTCTCACTGGGAAACTTGTCTAAAATATGAAGATGATTGTTTAACATCCCCACAGTCTAATGTATTTCTTTCCTAGTCCAAGCTACTTTCTCTGTGTCACCAAGCCTGAGCTTTCAGCCACACAAACCTGCTGTTCCTTGCCTGGCAGTTTCTGGGATGGGGCATCAGGAATGCTTTTACTTGAGTGTCAGTGGCACTGCAGAGATGCATTTGATGTAAGAATCCCTTGAAATAACACAGGCAGATCACACTGACTCTTGAAAATGGCCTGTAAAGCTGGTGTCCGTATTTGGATAAGCAAAATGGGCTATTTCTGATGGAGGTTCCTACTGACAAAGTCAGCCAATGCAATCGGCTCTGAAGGCAAGATCATTTGGATGTTGCAATGGCTGTGGCTGCACCAGGGTTTGGGTATTTTGGTTGGCCCAGAAGAATGAGCTGTGAGCAGCAGCATCTCTGCCAGGGAGGAAAGTGCCCGGGGAGCTGGGGCAGAGCAAGCGGGCTGGATGTGAGCACTTGTGGGTGTGGAGGAAGCTGTCAGAGCGCTGTGTTTGCTTTTCCTGCAGGCTCGCGCTCTGATCCGGCAGAACGGGACCCCGCAGCTGCAGGAGCCCAGGCGCCTGTCGGCTCTGCTGCGGGACTTCCTCGAGTGCAGCCTGGAGCCGGACGAGGAGCGGCGCTACTCTGCCCAGGAGCTGCTGCAGGTGAATGCCAAGCGGCTGCGGGGGAAACGGCAGCGCCAGGGAGGGCTTTTCTTGTGGGGCCCCCCTCCCATCATCTCCACTCCCGCTGCTTTTCACACGCAAAGCAAGCAGAATCCTCGCCTGCTTTGGCTTGGCAGGCTCCTGTCGAGCTCATCTGGACCTGGTGCCCCGCCACGAGCGGGGACATCTTCAAGCACATCAGGTGGCTCAGAGTCCTGCCTGACCTGAGCCTGGATGTTTCCAGGGAGGAGGCACCTCCCACATCTCTGGGCTCCCTCTGTCAGTGTTTCCCCACTCTCCTGCTACAGCAATTCTTCTTTAGATCTAATCTGAGCCTGCTTCCCTCTCTTGACTTTCAAACCATTCCCCTTTGTCCTGTTGCAACAGAGCCTGTGAGGAACTTGACTCTGGAAAGTAACAGTTCATTTCTTTCTTTTTTATCCCTTGGGCAGCACCCATTTTTGTCATCAGCCAAGCCTCTCTCCAGCCTGACCCCTCTGATCACTGCAGCAAAGCAACTGAGGGAGCAGAGGAGGAGATGAAGCACAGGAGGACAGCTTTTCGTTTTAGTAGTTAGGACAAGTAGTTAGCAACGGTAGTTAGGACTGCTAGTTAGTTAGGGTAGTTAGGACAACCTGTTTGTTATGGCAGTTATTTGAATAAAATCTCTGTTAAATCTCAAGTCCCTTGAGGTGTCCTGTCCTTCTCCCGCTGTGACTCAGCTGCCCGGAGCACTGCGAGGGGAGAGCGGGCCCAGCCTCGCCCAGAGCTGAGCCCCAGCAGAGCCTGGCAGAGCCCAGAGCAGCCTCGGCATCTGCAGAGTCAGCCTGGAAGGAGGCGCTTGGAGCCTTCTGGGCTGCAGCCGGCTCTTGCTTACAAACTGTGTGCGCTGGAAAATGCCTCTGGTTCTGCGGGAGGGCAGAAGGGGCCCGGGGAAGGCCCAAGTGCTCCATGCAAGGGAAAAACCTGCCCTGTGTTTGTGATAAATATGTTATAAATGCAAAGGCAATTTTGGGATAAAATCAAAGAGAAATTTATTAATAAACAATAATAAGTAAAACAGCGATAAAAACCCACAATAAAAAGATCAGCGCAGCGCTGGGTGGACAGGGGTCTACACCAGAGGTATAGGTTTCCCAAATCCACGTCTGAGCATCCTCAGGATTGGGGTTTTATAGGATTTTTAAGTCCTCAGGCCAAAATTCCAGGCAGGTTCCATTCACCAAGTGTCCTTGATTGTCCAGTGAATGGATTTCTTGACATAGAATGATGACATTATTTCGTGTCCGGCCAGAATCTCCTCATATGCAAAGGAGACTCTGTGTGTTGCAATGTTAGGTTTTTCATGACAGGGTGGTGGAATCCGGGCTGGTGCCGATGGGTATCTCGGCTGGGTTTCTTCTTTTGTCTCCCCTGATTGCTTCTTCAACACAGAAATGTTTAAGTCTGGCGAAGTCTTTTCTTTTGGAACTTGTCTTTTTCCACTTGATCGGTTTCTCTACCCACTGGAATCCGCAGGGCGTTGCTTGGGTCTGGAGGTAGATAATTTCCCGAGCTAGTTTCATTGTTTTCCTGATGGTCCGTGTCCTGTGTGTTTGTTTGGGTTGATGGGCCGATTTTGGTTAGTTATCTTGGGCGTTGCTGGTAATCAGCAACTCCTTGGAGAAAAACCTTATCCTACTTTTAGGAGAGGCTTTTCCATGCTTTATATTTTGTTTTGTCCTTACAAAACATATCTTTCTTATATACATTCCGAATTTTTAATACAACTATAATTTATTACAGTCCCCCACTTAATAATTTATCACATTTAAAAATTCGTTATTTTCACACTTTCTATTAAAGAAAAGTATCCTTTTCTTACTCCCTTTTCATCATCATTTATCATGTTTTTGTTTAATTGTCAATTCTAGTGGTTAGCATATGTTCGTTTTCAAATTTTTCTAAGGCCCTTACTGCCTTATTACTCTCTTTCTCTTCTTCTAAAACTAGTAATTTAGAAAGAAGGGCATTTTTATCTTGTGATTTTTCCGGATCTATTGGGAGGGCGGCAATTTGCATTCCTTGCACTACAGATTGTATTAGCTTAATCAGACAAGGAATTAAACAAGGCAAAAAGATGATTCCGGCTATTGAACATCCTATAAAGAACACTAACTTTTTCCACCAAGCCCCTTGACCGAAAATTTGGTCCCACCAAGAGGCTTGTAGAATAGAATTCCATTTTTGAACTGGCACATGTGCCACTTTCTTGATTTCCGCAGCTAGTCCCTTTATAGTCTCGCCGTAATCATCTATTTCCATGCAACACTCTGATTCATTGAATCTCCCGCACACCCCTCTCTCCTCAGCTAGCAAGTAATCGAGGGCCAGTCTGTTCTGGTAGACAAAGGCTCTCATTTGAGAATGTTGCCTTGCTAGGAGTTCCAGGGCTTCTGAGGTGTGATTTGAAACTACCTCCATTACCGCTTGCAGTCGAATGAGCCGATTCAGAAGATAAATGGGGGTTCTATAACCCCAACTTCTATCATTCGCCCAAGTGGCCGGACCATAGTATTGTATGATTCTCTCGGCCGGCCATTCCTCCTCGTTCCATTTCTGGCTCCCTCCTGCTATCGGTAATATCTTTTTTAGGTCCCTCTTTTGTCGAGCTAATGTTTCAAAGAGGGGAGCCCCTAGGGACTTACTTTCACTTTTTGGTAGTGTAAAGAAAAATGGCCGAATTAGTCCGAGTGTGCATGACCCTTTCCACTTCCGAGGTAATTCACTGTATGCCTTTTTCCCGCATATCCAGTAAATTCCATCGGGAGCTTCCCAGTTTTTATTAGTTTTTGCCGGATCCTCCCAATAATCCCTCAGGCCTATGAAGGCATGGAAGGGATTGGCCCCTGGTTTCTTGTTCCAACATAATCTGATAGTCTCTATCCACTCGCAATTGTTTTCCCGATAGGAGATCCAATATCCTTCGGGTGATTCCGGGTGCCAGATTTTTGTTTTCTTTTCTGAGTTTACTGTGAGGGTATTCACACACGGAGTGTATCCTACCAAATCGGTAAACTCTTTTCCCTCTCGGCTAATGCAAAAAGTCCCAATTATTCGGTCATCTATGACCCACCCTTCTGGCCTCCGGGTTGTTTTTGAGAATTTTAATTCTGTCCCTTTTAATATTTGTTCCGGGGTCAATCCCTCTCCTTTCCATGGCTACCTCTCGGCTGATTTTAAGCCACCGCATATCCAGCAGTTGGATATACCTAATTCGGTGGCTATTTCCTGCATTAGATCAACAAACAAGTTTTGGTTGGGGCTGGGTAATTTCCAATTATCGTATTGTTTTTCTAATAACTCATATTGTTCACTGAGAGAGTTTAACCTCTCTTGCTCCAGCCTTTTCTTTTTATTTTCCATTTCTTGTCGTTTTAAGTCCATAGCTATTTGCTTTATTTTACTCTCTGGATCTAATCCTTCTTCATTTTTTGAAAAACAGAACACTGGGTCAAACTGAAAACACGAGTTCTCGTCATCTGACTTCAATAGTTCTAAAATTATGGGTTCATTATTGAATGTCAGCTTTGTCTCGTGTTTCACATTCTTCCCCTCCCAGTACAATTTTCCCCCCATCATACATGGTTTTAAGTTCGCTTTACTGTAGCAGGTAGGGTTAACTCGGTGGTAGGCCAGAAATGTCGAGTGTTTCTTTCCCCCAACCCAGACAGTTTTATTACACTGTCTGCAGACCTCGATTGGGGAAGTTCCCTTAATTTCTCTTTTGTTTCGAAAGTGGGTTATTGCAACCCCTTTTTCTTCCAAGTTCCGAATGGGTTTTTCCTTGATACTTGCTCTCGAATTCGAGCACCAGATTTTCTCTTTTGATTTACACAATTTGAACTGAGTGCCGTTGAGCCAACAAATACCTGCGTGTAGTTCTAAAGGACACTCGGTCAAGTGCTCGATTTTTGTGGCAGTCTGACACTGCTCACACTTCCCCTGGGGACCCTCCCCTGGGGGTACCTCGGGCTCTATTTCCTTGATCGAGCACATGACTAGGCTCAGGGACATCAGGATTCCCCACAATTGCATCCCTCTGCCATTCCCTCTGCCCGTATAAAAGTATACGGCGGGGATAACCATCTTCCCGGCAGCAAGGACTGTCTTCAGGGGCCCTTGATGTCCTGATGGCAAACCTCCGCTTAAAGGTTGCCCACCGAGACGCTTTAACCGGTTCGAACCTGCACGGTACTTTCACGGTCCTACGGCACTCAATTTCCAAGGGTTCGGCTTTGCAATCAAGCTGACCCCCTAATCCTTTTTGATAAAACAAGAACCACTCCGGAGAGTCTAGTTCTAAAAGGCCCGCTCGAGTTGCAAGTATCAGGAATCTATTTGTTTGGTCTAGTTCTCTCTCGTGACACCTAGAGCACAATCCCCTCGGTTTGTTTCCCCTTATGCAATGAGCTACCCAAATCTGCTTACAGTAAGCACACTTAAAATGTATAAACGGAAAACAATAACAATCGCGGATATTGCAACTTATCCTTTCGCTATTGTTCATTTGTGGTGTCTTCGGAGCTTGATTTTCAAATCTCCTGGCGGGGTGGTGATCTTCCATTCGGGGGCTTGGCAATCCAGAACTTTCTTGGCCCGAGAGAAGTGAGTCCACCCTTTCTCGGCTGTTCGTACAGCAGTGTCCGTGGTCAGGAGAACGAGGAAGGGACCTTCCCAATGCGGACTGAGGGGAAGTTCCCTCCACACCTTAATTAATACTTTGTCGCCCGGCTGGATTTTGTGAATTGGAAATCCCAATGTCGTGCTTTGAGGAATCAATCCTTTTTCCCGGAGTTCCTGTAGATTTTTATTTATAGAAATGAGATAAGGTTGTAATTGCACATCCTCTATTTGAGGGTGTGCCACCGGCATCCCATGCCTGTATGGCATTCCATATAGCATTTCAAAAGGGGATAAGCCGGTTTCAGAATGAGGCATGGTCCGGATGTTTAACAAGGCTAAAGGAAGACATCGGACCCAAGTCATTTTTGTTTCAATTATTAATTTGGACAATTGCGATTTCAATGTTTGATTCATCCTTTCTACTTGTCCCGAGCTTTGAGGGTGCCAGGGGGTGTGATATTGCTATCTGATTCCCAATGCTTCTGACAGCTGTTTAATGATTTTGGAGGTGAAGTGAGTCCCTTGATCAGAATCGATATGGTCTATTATCTCATATCTAGGAATTATTTCCTCTAGTAGAATTTTAGACACGGTTTGGGCCGTAGCCTTTGCTCTGGGAAATGCCTCGACCCAATGTGTCAGTTTATCCACTATTACTAATAAATATTTATTTCTCCCAATCTTTGGTAGTTCCGTGAAATCTACCTGGACTCTCTCGAATGGCCTATACGAAAGTGGCCGGCCACCCCAATTTGTTTGTTTTGAATTGGCACGATTTACTTTCTGGTATATCACGCACCCCTGTACCTCTTGCTTGGCAAGTTCAAAGATTCCTTTACATCCGAAAAATTTTAAAAATTGTTCAGCCAGTGCTCTGGTTCCCCAGTGGGTTTGTTCATGCAATCTCCTGAGTATTCCTCTCGCTATACTTTTTGGAACCAACTCCCTCCCGTCTGGCAACCACCATTTATTTTCTTTAAAATATCCACTTACCTTCTTGAAATCTTCTTGCTCCTTCTCTGAAGGAAGCACGGACACTTCTGGGGTTTCCTTTGGACTGATCTCGGGAATACTTACTGCCAGTAACGCAGCTCGTTTCGCCTCTTTGTCCGCTAGATTGTTTCCCCTGGTGTGAAACCGCCACCCAGTTTGGTGTCCTTTTACATGGACTACTGATATCTCCTGGGGCTCCCTGATAGCTTTTAAAATTTGTTTAATTATTTCTCCATGTATTAATCTTTTTCCCTTGGTGTTTATTAAACCTCTCTCTTCTCATATTTTTCCGAAAGTATGCACTACCCCAAATGCATACTTTGAATCCGTGAAAATAGTTCCCCTTTTTCCCTTCAGGCCTTTGAGGGCTCTTAAGAGTGCAAATAGTTCACAGGCTTGAGCCGACCAGTATGCCTGCAAGGGACCTGATTCTATGATCTGTTCGGTTTTACCATTTATGATGGCATAACCTGACTTCCTTTTTCCTTCTACCATTTTTGATGAACCATCAATGAACCATTTTTCTCCCCCTTCTAACTCTTGATTTTCCAGGTCCGGTCTTACCTTAGTTTGCAATTCCACTGCTTCAATGCAATTATGCAACAGCTCACCTGTTGGTTCCCCAAACAAAAACTGCGCCGGGTTTTGGGCAGTAGTTGTCCTCAACTCGAGGCCTGGCGAACTAATTAGCATGGCTTCATATTTCAGAAGTCTCGAATCAGTTAGCCATTTCTCGGCTTTTTGTTGTAAGATATTTCTTACATCGTGTGGGGTGTAGACTGTCAAAGAGGCTCCAAAAGTTATCTTTTTTGCTTCCCCAACTAACAGAGCTACTGCAACAATTGCCTGTAAGCAAGTAGGCCAACCTCGACTGACTGGGTCTAGGATTTTTGATAAAAATCCTATGGGCTTTTTCTTTTCTGCCCATTCCTGGGTCAGAACTCCTTGGGCTGTTTGTCCGCTTACATCGACAAACAGCTGGAATTCCTTGTTAGTGTCTGGCAAGGTTAGAACTGGGGCAGTTATAAGTGCATTTTTGAGTTCCTGGAACTTTCTTTCATCCTGAGTTGTCCACTTTAACCTGTCTGTATTTAATCTTTCGTATAGGAATTTTACTTTTTCGCTGAATCCTTCAATCCATTGCCTGCAATATCCCAGGAGCCCTAAAAACTGTCTGATTTGTCTTTTTGTTTTTGGGGCAGGAAGTATGAGAATTCCCGCTACCCTGTCAGGGTCCAATTTCTTCTTTCCCTGGGATATCCAATGCCCAAGGTATTTTACTTCGGGCTCTGTGAACTGCAGCTTAGACTTTGATACTTTCAGACCTTTCTGTCCCAAAAAATTCAACAAGGAAATTGTACTCTTTTTCACCTGTTCTTCTGTTGTCCCGGCAATTAATAAATCGTCTACGTATTGTAATAGCTTTGTCCCCTCCTCCGGAATGAATTCAGTAAGTAATTGTTCTAATGCTTGTCCAAATAAGTTTGGTGATTCTACGAATCCCTGGGGGAGGACCGTCCACCTTAACTGTTGATTTCTGTTCGTGTCAGGATCCTCCCACTGAAAAGCAAAGAAATTCCTACTCCCTTCATCCAAAGAACAAGTCCAGAATGCATCTTTTAGATCAATTACACTGTACCATACATCCTCAGGTGAGAGTCTGTTAAGTAAAGTGTAAGGGTTTGCCACGACCGGGAACCTGGTTCGGGTCCTGGCATTTACTGCTCTCAGATCCTGAACCAGTCTGAAACTCCCATCCGCTTTCTTTACTGCCAGGATGGGGGTGTTATGTTGGGACATGCAGGGTTCGAGGGTACCCCCTCTGAGGAGGTCACCAATTACTAATTTCAAACCCCTTCTCCCTTCTATCGGGATGGGATATTGTTTGACCCTTATCGGATCCTCTGGGTTTTCTATTTCAATTTTGATGGGGGTAATATCTAATTTCCCCACTTCCCCTTTCGAATGCCATACTTTTGGATCAATTTCCCTTTCATCTTTTGGAGTCAGATGGAATATCTTTATTACTAATTCAGAATTCTTTACAACAATGTTTATACCTAATGCAACAATCATATCTCTTCCCAATAAATTGTAATCAGCTTCTTCTACTAATAATAAATTTCGTAGACATATCTTATTTTGAGACTCAATTTCTACATCTTTTATTACCGAAACTTTGAAGGGATCTCCCTTAGCACCGATTACAACTACTTTTTCTTTACTTGCCACGCATCCCCTGGGTAATTTCTGCAGGGTGCTTCTCTCAGCTCCCGTGTCAACCAAAAATTCTATTTCTTGGCGATGGGGACCTACTTTTAATTTTATCAAGGGCTCTTTTGCTGTTACCATCCCCATCTGAAAGAGTCCAAGACTTCCCTAATCTTCTTGAAATACTTGTTAATCTTTTAATTTCTGACGGCAGTTCCGCTGAATGTGTCCTACTTTCTTACAGTAGAAACATTCTGGAGGATCCTTCCGCGGGGCGGAGCCATCCTTTTGAGACTCTTGTGGCTTTTTCGGCGCTGTTTTAAACTTGCCTTGTGCCTGTTCCTGCTTTTGAGCCTCCTTTACTGCGGCCACTAGTATTTTGGCCTGGAGTTTCTGTTTCTCATCCTCTCTCCTCATGTAAATCTTTTGAGCTTCCCTTAGAAGCTCTTGGAGACTTTTCTCCTGCCACCCTTCAATCTTTTCTAATTTCTTTCGAATATCCTCCCATGATTTTGCCACAAATTGGGTTTTGAGTAATACTTCTCCCACCGGAGAGCTAGGATCAGTCCCAGAGTAAAATCTGCAGACTTCGTCGCAACCTCTCCAACCATTCGGTGGGTGATTCTTCCTTTCCTTGGCATTCCCCAAACACCTTACTAATATTTTGGCCTCGGGGAACCGCTTCCCTTATTCCTTGCACAATGATATTTCTCAAATCATTCATACTTCTCCTGCCATCCTCTGTTTGGGCGTTCCAACTCGGGCTTACGCTCGGCCATTTCTGATCGCCTGGCGTTCCCTGAGGGTTTCGCCGCTCCCAGTCTCTGATACCAGCTTGTTTAATCATTTCTCTTTCTTCTTGACTAAACAGGGATCTCAGGATAGCCATGAGATCCTCATATGTATAAATACTACTACCTAAAAATTCATCCAATCTCTCAGCCACTCCAAACGGATCATCTAACAATCGTCCCATCTCTTTCTTAAACGCTCGCACATCCCCTGAGTTTAGGGGTACATTCACAAACCCAATCACTCCTGGGGCGGTTGGCACTTCACTGAGAGGGAACATTCTGTGCCTACTCTCATTCTCTTCCCATCCTTCACTCATCTGTCTAGACTTAAAACGAGTCCTGCTTGCGGGGGGGGAATTGGGGTTTGTGAGAGTCTGCTCCTTTATTATTGATGTAAAGTCCGTTGCCACCAGGTTACCATGAGGGATTCCCTCTGCTAAACTCGAGGGGCCTGGCTGGGGCAGTGGGACGGGCAATGGGGGATAAGGAGATCCCCGACCTCGCACCACCATAGATTCTGGAGAAGCGGCGGCGACTGCGGTCCCCACAGGAGGAGCCAGAGGGGGGGCCACCGGAACCACTGCGGGTTCCGGTTCCCCTGTTCGCGATGTGTGTGCTTCACCTGGTTGTGCCGGCGAACCCGTGGGAGCTGATGGCACCACTTGATCCACCGCGGGAGGCCCTGCCGGCCCGTGGTATGGAGGGGGTAAATGATCAAGGGGTTCCCAGGTTTCTGTTTTTGTTTCACTTTTTAGTTTCATTGGGAATAGCCCTACTCTGGCCTTTAGCCAGAGCTTGGCATATTCTTTTTCCTCGGAGTCCGAGGAGACTTTGCTCTCTACATAAGAGAGTAATTCACTACACGTCCACCTTTCAAATGTTCCTAATATTGGCCAAGTGAGATGGGGTCTCAATTCCTGCCCACCCCAAACCTCGGCACAATAGTAGATCATTTTCGCCTTGGATTTCTTTTTCCTTTCAGGGCAATTTTCCCAATACTTCAACAACCAACCTAAAGGACTTTCTGGTGGGATGTCTAGCAATTCCTTCGTTGTTTTGGAAGGGTTTTTCTCATCAACTGGCTTTTGCACTTTACTCTTTCTCTGTCCCATGGTGAAAAGGGAGTCTTACCTGTTTTTCTGCGTTGTGTTCGTCTGACTATATTTGGAGAGTCGAAAGTCTGCTAATACTCACCTTCGCGGTTTGCTGTACCGGGGTTTTTCTTAGCGCTTCGGTCTCTCCTCCGGACCTTCTCTTAGGTCCTTGTTGCTGGAAGAGTTTACTAATTCCCGAGCTCAACTGGACGTCCTCTTCCCCTTCCAGCCCCTTGTGATCGGTCCCCCAGAGCTCCCTTTAGCCCCAGGCTTTACAAACGTGAAGAGAGAGTCCTCTCACACCGACTCGCTTCCTCCGTGGCCGGCCAATTCCCTCGCGGGAGGATGGAAACGCGGCCTTGGAGTCCGAACTCGCTCCGTGATCAGATCACGTCTCACACACGCTTGCCCAATCACCAGCTCAACCTCACAGTACTTACAGCAATTTTCTTGCGAGGATGTCTTCGTGCACGATTGACTTTTTATGAGCTACCAAGCCGCGGCTTTTCTCCCCGAGCTCCTCTGGATCCGTGTTCTCTTTTATTGTGGTTTTTACCTCAGCCTAAATTTGGTTCGGATGTCGGAGTGAACTGCGGAGGCTCTCAGCTCCCCAGGCCGCTAAAATCAGCGGGGGTACCCGTCCTGGATAGCGAGGTTCTCCCACAGTTTTCCGATCCGAGTCACGGCACCAATCTGTTATAAATGCAAAGGCAATTTCGTGATATGAATTGAAAAAGAGAAATTTATTAATAAACAACAACAAGCGAAACAGCGATAAAAACCACAATAAAAAGATCAGCGCAGCGCTGGGTGGACAGGGTCTACACCAGAGGTATAGGTTTCCCAAATCCACGTCTGAGCGCTCTCAGGATTGGGGTTTTATAGGATTTTTAAGTCCTCAGGCTAAAATTCCAAGCAGGCTACATTCACCAAGTGTTCTTGATTGCTCGGTGAATAGATTTCCTGGCTTGGAAAAATATACCTAACCAGTGTCCGGACAGAGTCTCCTCATATGTAAAGAGACTCTGTATGTATTTTAATTTTGGGCTATCAAGGCCGAAGTGGTGTGATCCGGGGTTGGTGCCGATGGAAATCTCGGCGGAGTCTCCCCCTTTGTTTCCAGTGATTGTATCTCCAACACTGGTCTGGCAGGTGGGCGATCCAAGACTAGCGGCGGATACTTTTTCTGAGGCTCATCTTTGTCGACTTTGATTGTTTCACAACCGAGGTCTGCAGAGACGTTGGTCAGGTCTGGAGTTGGGTTCCTCCCCCGAGCTAGTCCTTTTGTTATCTTTGATGGCTCCCATCCTGCCTATTTTTCGAGTTAATGTTCGTTATCTGGGTGTTGGCTACAATCCATTGCTTTCGGAGAAGAACTCCAGGCCAGGCTTGGGAGGAGGGTTTCTTTCTTTTTACAAACACATCTTTGGTTTTTTATTATTTCAATATATACATCTTATTTATATATCTTTACGAATTTTTATTTACACATAATTTATTACAGGGTGATAGTAAAAGGTTCTAAAATCTTAGAAAATTTGGAGACTTAGCAAGAAAGTTAAGTTTGCCAAGCCCTGGGAAAAGTAGGCCCTGGGAAATGTTAGACCTTGTGCTCACTAAAGATCAGTTCAATCTGCACCTGTGTAATCAGTATATGATAAATGATACAATTGTTAGATGTGATTAGATATAATTACTGTTTAAAGAACATGAGGAACAATGTTAGGGGGCTGGGGGAGATCACGAGAAATCCATGCTTGGATAAAAACAATGCGTACAATAGAACAATATAAGTTTAATAATTAATATGTAAGTTATATAAGGATGGAGTATAAAAACATGTTCAACTCAAAACCAAGTCAGGTCAGGTTTGGGTATGTGTACCCCTGACACCCAGAGCTCTTCAATAAAGCACCTTCATATAATCATTCCATGATTATGTGTGTTCCTGAGCTCTAATATTTTGGCACCCCAGGTGGGACCCTGTGAGTTCTGCTGAGCTCGCGCACGACCCGATCACGCTCCAGCCGGCACCGAGGGATTCTCAGGGAGCCCATCCGGCTGCGACCGTCTGCGCTGCTCACAACGTCCCCAGGAGAGAAAGGTAAGGTGCTTTACTTTGGTTTGGGTGCCTGCCAGTTAGACACAGCGAAAGCTGCTCGTGGTTGGGCTAAAGGAATTCCTGTCGGTATTGCCCAGGCGCCGTCTGTCAGACGACTGCGAAAGCGTCGCAGGTTCGGCATTTGGTGTATTGTAGTTGTGACATGGAGCAGGGTTCTGGGCTGCAGTGCTCCCATACCGGGTACTTCTCCTTTGGGGTGCTTATTAGCACATTGGAAACAAGGTAACTTTGGGGAAGAATTACATAAGACTAAGTTAATTTATGCGAGATCTCCCACAGAAAAAGACCCCAGGGACCCCGTCTCATCTGTTGGTAGCTATAACCCCCTCTTCTCTCTCTCTTTACTTTGTCTTCTTTCTCTCTCTCTCTCTCTCTCTCTCTCCTCTATCACATAACCCCTGTTGTTTTTACTAAAATAAAGGTACATTATTGCTGTTGTGATTTAAACTGAAATCCCTTTGTGTCCTTTTTGCACTCTGAGATCAAACAAACCTCTCATGAGTCCCACTCGCGTTATTGAATCCTGACATTTAAACTGGAGTCACGGACAGGATTTCTGACAGACAGAAGGGGCTGCAGGTTTGTTGTGCAGTCTGTATTAGGGGAAGGACGTCTCGCTCCAGCCGCACCCAGCCCGACACTCCCAAAAGAGTGAGCGGTGTCTAGAAAGCAAGGGGGGCGACTCGAATTTCCCACAAACTGCACACACCGAGGTGAAAAGCACCCCACACTCACTTGAGGGCTCTGTCTGCAGAATTTCACAAAAGATCTCTTAGTGCAAAAGGGCAGGAATGTTTTTGTTGTTGTTGTTGTGTGTATGAATTTTGACTGCTTGGTGTAGCAGAAAGACAACCAGAATTTTAAACTGAAGGAGTGCCTCCCAAGCAGATTTGGTCTTTTCACCCATACAGGGAAGCAAAAAGTTGTGTGTGTATGTATAATTTAAGTTTATGCTTCCCTGTAGTGGTTTTTCCCTTTGTAAAATGACTGAAAACAGCAGTGCAGAAGTTAAAGCTGCATTTTATGCATGTTATGCTCTCTTAGCAAAACACAATGTCAGACCTTCTCCAGGAGGGAAAAGTTGGTGCTTAATAATTGGTTTAATTTGGAAAATGTGATTGACAGTGTATGCTCTTTACAACATGAAACAAAATTTAAACGGGGCAAAAATAAAACTGTACACTGCTCAGTTTTGGGAGCTTGTCTTACAGCAGCTATAGAAACTCGCTGTAAGTAAAGAAGTGAGGAAAAACCTACAATAGACTCCCTCCAAAACCTAGTTAAAACTTTGCAAAAACAATTGGATGAAGAAAGAATTAAGATCAATCTGTTGCGAGCAGCCCTCCATAATAAAATTCAAAAAATGCTGACTTGCTAAAAGAAACAAGAGAGGGAAACCCCTCTCATTAATCAAATTTACCCTCAAAAAGAGCTAACTTGGATAAAATTGTGGGGAACACTGCTGTCCTAGTTTGAAACCTCTAATTAAAACAGAATATAATGATATCAATGATAAAAATCTTGATCCGCACATAACCACTAAAAATAGAAAAAAGGAAAAAAAAAAAAGAAAAAAAAAAGGGGGGGGGGAGTACGGGCGTCTCCCTCACAAGTCAGAGACAGAATACGTATTCTCCATACGCTATCTCCAAGCAGGATGAGGAAATTCCAGGTAATCCTAACCGAGCAGGATGATGTCACACTAAAGACAACTAACCTCTTGAATCCAGCTTTGTTCCTAGGTACCACAACTGAAGAAGGCTCATTAGAGCACAACTGTGTAGAGTTAATAGAGTACAAGAGTTAATATTCGGCAAGAGAAGACCTGAAAGACATCCCACTGGAGCAACCAGAGTGAGAGCTATTCACAGATGGAAGCAGCTTCGTGGAGAACGGGACCAGATACGCTGGATATGCGGTAACAACAGTCAGTACAATAGTGGAGGCAAAAGCATTATCACCAAATACATCTGCCCAGAGGGCAGAACTGGTTGTCCTTAACCAGAGCACTAAAATTGAGTAAAGGGAAAAGGGTAAACATATGGACTGGCTCAAAGTATGCTTTTGGAGTAGTGCATATACATGGGACACTGGGGAAAGAAAGAGGACTGCTGTCTCCTCAAGGCACACACATTAAACATCAAGATGCAGTCCTGCAATTAATAAATGCAGTATTAAAGCCTGAGCAAGTAGCAATCATGCACTGCAAAGCTCACCAATCAGGAAGCTCCAAAATTCATGAGGGAAATGGGAAAGCAGACTGGACAGCCCGACAAGCTGCTCGAGAAGTGCAAACTGCAATGGCATTGATACCTTTAAAAACTAATGCATCTCAATTTAATTTGCCTCCAAAACTGAAATATTCAATAGAGGATGAGAAATTGGGACATTTGCTAAATGCACAAAAGGATTCAGAAGAGTGGTATGTAACTGCACAATGACAAATAGTGTTAACCCCACTGATAATGAGAGAAGTTCTACAAATTAAACAAAACAAATGTCATTGGGGTGCAGAGGCATTGGTGAAATTGCTAAAGCAAAAATTAATCTCGGTACGGATGCTAACAAAGACAAAATTAACTCAGTGGCTAGACACAGGAACAGCTAGGGAAGATTAGGATAGGAATAGAATCAAGATAACACTTGGCAAGAACCCTCTAGTGAAGTGAAATTTAGGTGGGCGCTGGAGTCTTTGCTTGGTCCTATAGCAAACTATCAGAATAAAGAAACAGGTCAGGTAGATACATTAGCAAGAGTCACCCAGGAAAGATTTAAAGATCTAAACGTACAATTACAATTTACTACTCCTGAAAGAGCATGGAGTGTGTGAGTTTTTCTAAAGGGACAGATTGATCATTGTTGTGTCCACATCCCAAATGTGACTGCAGATGTAGAATATGACATCTATCAGTTGCAACAAATAGAGCATGGAGCACAGGAAGAGCAAAAGGATTTGTCTACAAGTTGGTCAGGCAAAATCTTCAAAGGGTTAGGGTGGAATGTGAGTTCATGGATTAAATCTATCATTGAGAATGTGATCATCTTACTAATTGTATTCTTAGCAATTTGGTTAGCTGACAGCATCTTCAAGGGAGAAATACAGAAGAAAACGTCCTGGAACCAGAAAATAATAAAGGCACTGACACAAGATCTACCCCCACCATCTTCTGGTTCTCCAATTTGTGACAACATTCAGGACAATGCTTACATCAATCAAGGATTCGAAGAACATCAAGTATAAACTCAGAAACAAAGGACTCTATCAAGTAAAAACATTTGCACTTATGGTGAAGTGAAAATGCTTTCAAAGGGGGGAATGATAGTAAAAGGTCTTAAAATCTTAGAAAATTCGGGGACATAGAAAGAAAGTTAGGTTTGGAAAGCCCAGGGAAAAGTAGGCCCTGGGAAATGTTAGGCCTTGTGCTTGCTAAAGATCAGGTGAAACTGCACCTGTGTAATCAGTAGATGATAAATGATACAATTGTTAGATGTGATTAGCTATAATTATTGTTTAAAGAACATGAGGAACAATGTTAGGGGGCTGGGGAGAATCACGAAAAATCCATGCCTGGGTAAAAACAATGCATGCAATAGAACAATGGAAGTTTAATAATTAATATGTAAGTTATATAACGATAGAGTATAAAACATGTTCAGCTCAAAACCAAGATGGGTCAGCTTTGGGTATGTGTAACCCTGACACCCAGAGCTCTTCAATAAAGCACCTTCATATAATCATTCCATGACTATGTGTGTTCCAGAACGCTAACAGCTCTGTTCCTCTCTTCCAGCCCTTGAAGACATGGCACATAACATCAGCCCCACCATCAGAAGCCTGGCAATTCAAAAACTTTGTATCCTGCAGGCAGTAGAGAGAACTCAATATTCCATCTTTGGAAACCTGCAAGATCAGCTCCACATGGCACAGAGGACACGGTCTCATCTCTCAGGCCTTGACTGGATGCGCTGCTGGAGCTCTGCTGAGAGCTGATCTGGGAGGCTCTGTCTGCTGGGGCCACCTGAGCCAGCCAGGATTTTATTTTTCTTCAAAATTGTTCTTTCCTTATTTTTGTTTTTGTTTAGTATGTAAATATAGGATATGTTATAAATACACAGACTCCCAGGAGCTTTCTTTTGCTGCCCAAGGTCCGCAGGATATCGGGGAAGAGAGGGAAAAGGGTGCTTGTGCTCAGCAACCTGCTGGGGTGTGCAGTGGTGAAGGGAAAATGGCCAGAAGCCCCTTGGCCTTTGGTGGTTTTGCTGAAGCCACAACCCCTGTCCCAGCCAGGAAGTGCCATCTGTGTCCTCGTGCCCGTGTGGTGCTGGCTGGGCTGCTGAGGGCTCCCAGGTGCCTCTTGATCCAGCTCCTCTGGAGCTCCTGTGGGGCTGCGGCGCTGCTGCCGGGCCACGCTGGGGGAGACCCTGAGGGAACAGGGTGCTGGGAGGCCATGAAGGGATGAGGGGCTGTGGAGGCCCTGACGGGACATGGCAGTGGGAAGGCACAAGGGGGATGCGTGAGGGAGTGGATGGCAGGAGGCTCCGAGTGGATAGGAGGCCCCTGAGGGGCCGGGGTGGTGGGAAGACCTGAGGAACTGGGTGTCAGAGGCCATAAGCAGCCCCTGGGCAGCCGCCTGGTTCCTGACACCCGGCTGATCTGGCGCTTCCCCAAAAAGTCTCCCAGGCCTGCAGCAGAAGCCCTCGAGGCTGGGACACCACCCCTCCAGGAGGGTGGGGACAGCCTGAGGTGTGCCCAGGCTGGGCTGGCTGGGGACATGGAGGGCAGGGGGGTGCTGCCAGGCCATGGCCACTGGGTGCCTGCGATAAGGGGCAGTGGGCAGAGGCAGGGCTGGCGGCCAGGCCGGGCCCTCACGGCTGCCCAGGCCACGCTGCTGTGACCGAGGCTCTCCTGACACAGAGTTCGGGGCCCACAGAGCTGCTGCCACCATGGGGAGGGCAGCGATGTCTCCTCCAGCAGGGCTGCCCAGTCACTGCTGCCCAAGCGGCTCTGGAGCCCACAGGAACAGCAGCAGAGTGTGCACAGGAACAGCAGCAGAGTGGGCACAGGAACAGCAGCAGAGTGGGCACAGGAACAGCAGCAGAGTGTGCACAGGAACAGCAGCAGAGTGTGCACAGGAACAGCAGCAGAGTGTGCACAGGAACAGCAGCACCCCGAACGTCAGCACCTGTGCACTGAGGCGTCTGCAGCAGCCGGGTGCCAAACAGGGGGAGGCTGTGGGCACAGTTGCCTTTGGTTTGGCAAAAGGCTTCAGCAGAATTGGCCACAATGGCTTTCTCTTGACTTGCCAGCCTCACAGCAACGCTTGGCAGCTTCAGCTGCAGCCTGTGCCCGTGACTGACTTGGATGGCTGTGCTTGAGGGCGGGCTCACCTTCCACACTCAGGTGTCCCAAGACAGCAGCCTTGGCGCCGTCGTGACAGAGAGAGAGAGACTCAGAACATGAGAACACAGGAACAGCCTGTTTGGCTCTTTCTTGAGTTTGCTGCTCCTGCCTAAAATAATCATCAGGAGTATATGCTGATATAAAAGTATAGCTGAACACCAAGGACTTTTTCTGTACTGTCTAGAACTAAAACCTTCTGTGACTGTTCAGAGACTATAAAATGCAAGGCGAGAATGACAGCTCTGGTTTGTAAGAGTCCTAAAAATTTTGACATGTGATTTTTCTAGTCAAGGATTTTAATTCCAATGTGGAAACTACAAAACTATTAAAATTTGTTTTCATTGGCAACCGCTTTGAAATGGCATCAGCACACCTACAGGTGTACTAAGGACAGTACTTGGCAATTCATGGCTTCAGATGTGGGAGATAAATATTTTGCCCGGTTTCACCTTGAAGTTGAAGTTTTCCCAGGGCTTTGATTGACTGGTCATTGCAGGTAACTTTAATAAATGCAAAAGGATGTGAAAGCACAATTTCTGGAGAATGTGCACTGGGGACACAGAGAAAACCTTGAAAACAGTCAGCAGGCTCTGGAAAACTTAAAAAAAATTAAAATTACTAATGTAAAAATTACTAATGTAAAAATAGATGTAGCTCTGTGACTGTTCAAGCAGGACTCTGTCTGTGGATGAAATGTTTGCCTTGCATCAGCTGTAACACAGACAGACACACAGCAACTGGAGCCTTGAACATCAGAGACTGGACTAATGTTTGTCCCATGAAAAGAAAGAGAAGATCCCACTGATACAGGACAGTGCCTCTGTACAATCTAGCTATCCCGGGAAACTCAGCAGCTGATGGTGTTTTTGTGCTACTGCAAACCCCTTCCATGAAAAACATCATTCCAGGAAGGAGCAACATCATCTGACAGATAGCAGGAGTGGCCAGCAATAGCTCCACGAGCTCCTGCCAAGACCCCGAAGGAAGGAGCCCAGCCCCCAATGCATGGGGCTTTGGCTTTGGCCCTCTGGCACAGAAGCTCCCCAGGGGCACAGGTCTCTGGGGCAGGAGAAGGGCACCAGCACTGCCAGGGCTCGGCTGGGGTGGCAGGTCTGCCTCGGTGGGGACTCTGCCACACCTGCTGATTTCAGTGCTGCCAGGCCCCTGTACAGATTCTGTGCAAGGCCCCGTGCCCTTCCTGCTGCAGCTGCCTCGGCAGCCCTGGGGGCTCCTTCTGCTGCCCTGAGCCTGCAGAGCAGGGCAGCGTTTGCTGATGGTTGGAGCTGTTCCTAAAGATCCTGTCAGGCTGTCTTAGACACTTTGGGCAAGGGATTCCTTCCATCCTGGGCCACTTTGGGGGGGATGGGGCGGAACCAGGGCAGGTGGCAGGGCGTGCAAGGGCCGTTAGTGACACGGCACAGCCTGGTAACCGTGGAATGGAACGGTGAAATGGACAAGAGCTGGCGGTGACAAGAGCACACCAGAGTGCCTGGTGCATGCGACGGGACAGGACACGCCAGAGTGGTGCTGTGAGGAGCCCCCACACAGCCCACTCGTTAGTGCCTGACCCGGAGCTTTTCTGAGGCGTAACTCCTACAGCTCACGTTGTGAGCAGACTGTGGGTCTTGGTGAGCCGGAGCTTTCCGTTGACATCTCTTTAGAAGGTGCTCCCAAGGCCCGATTTTGTCATGGCGGGCAGATTCTTCAGCCTATTCAGAGTGTTCCAACGGAACAGAAACACCAACCCTGGAGCTGCCCCAGCAGAACACCCTGAAGAGCCAGAGCAGTTCCAGCAAGGGCAGGATGGTGAGTGGCAGAGCTGGGCCGCAGGGCTGAAGCTGCAGCCAGCTGGGCCCCGCACCATCCCATCCCATCCCATCCCATCCCATCCCATCCCATCCCATCCCATCCCATCCCATCCCATCCCATCCCATCCCATCCCATCCCATCCCATCCCATCCCATGTGGACATTCCCAAGGGCAGGACGGAATATGGGCTGGGTCTGACCCCTGGCAGTGGCCGTGCTCCATCCCCTGAGCCACCCCAGGGCTGTCCCTGCCTGGGGACTGCAGGGCTGGGCTGTGTTCTCCGGCCTCTCCCGCAGCCCCTCAGCTCTGGCTGCTCTTTGACAGATGCAGCCATGGACAGGACACAAGAGCAGGAGCCTGCCCGTGGCCGCTTTCACAAAATGCTGAAGGTACCTGCAGCCATCCCCACCTGGGCTGGGCCTGCTGTCACTGCTCAGCCCAGCTCTGCACATGGAGCACTCCTTGGAACATGCCTCTCTTCCCTGTCCTTTGTTCATTCTGCACAGAGGTTCCGCCGGTTCCTGCCAATTCGGCATAGAAAGATCAGCCCCAAGGGAACTGAGGGCACAGCTGAGCCTGACTCGGGGCTGACCGAGCTCCAGGCAGAGCCTGATGTCAGCCCAGATTCAGCTGTGCCCTCACAAGACTCTGATGCTGCGGTGAGTGATGCCAGGGCAAACTCTGATGTGGCACTGACTGAGGACATGGCCATTCCAAACACCAGAGAGACTCAGGGCATCACAAATACTGACACTACGCCCCCTCCCACAGTGAGTCACGCACCTAATACAGATGTTTTTGAAAGGGGGGTGTTCCTTCTGACCAGCAGGTAGCCAGCCAGGGGCCAGAACTGGAGGTCTGCCACGATCGTGTGCCCCTTCAAGCCACATCCACAGGGCCCCCTCAGCTTTTGAGGCCAGCACAGTGTGGCAGGAAGGGAAGCACTTCTTGGGAGAAGCTGGGGAAGCTGCTGCCTTGGACAGCGCTCCAAGTCTTCCCCATTCCTACTCTAGGTGCCAGCTATTGTACGGAGCATTCACCAGTGTCTTATGTGCTCCGTTACGGTGGATGCCAGGCTGGCCACTAACATCGTGAGGCTGGCTGAAGAACACCCGGACGATGTGGTGCTGACCCTCCTGCGCTGTGCCCCATCGTGTGACAGGTATGGGGCCCACGTGCCTTGAGAGCTCAGGGCTCACTGGCCTTTAGGGCCCATTGCCCTGCACAGCCTGTCCAATGGGCTCTGCCCAACAGGCAGAGAGGTCCAGGAGCCTCGGGCCCCTCTGTTTCCTGAGGCTGCTGCCAATGCTCCCTCCCTGCCCCTCAGGGCACTGGGGCTTTGTCACCTGGGACCCCACAGCTACACAGGGCATGGCTCTGTGACTCAGACACCCCTGACACAGAGCTCTGATCCCACAGAGCTGCTGCAGTGATGTGGCAAACCATAGCCTCATCAGGACCAGCAATGGAGGAGGTGCTGCCAACTCTGCTCCATGTGATGGAGAACTGGCCACTTTGCAGCATCTGCACCTCTGATGAAGACAACAAGGACGTTTTTGCTCTGGCTGTGAGTTTGTGGAACTGGCCTTGACTGTCCCCTAGGTCGCTTCTCCAGCAGCTCTTCATCCTCTCCTTGCCTCAGGCTGGGCTGAAACCTGGGCTAGGGGCAGGCCCAGGGGGCACCAGGCCCGCTGTTCCCCCTGCATCTCCCCTTGGGCTCTGCCCCATGGACGCCTTGGCACTGAGCGCTGTCTTGCTGTGCTTCTTTTGCAGGCAACTCTGGTGCTCTGGGTGATTCTGCAAGTGCCTCAGCGCCATGAGGCGATGATGCATTATTCCGACTCTCTCTTTACGGCTCTGCTGTTGCACGTTTTCACCACCACACAGCTGATGCCGGCAGAAGTTGATAACTTCTGGAGAGCATGCCAGCAGGAACACCACCTTCCCAAAAAACCCAACAGGTGCCAGTCCTCCTGTCCTTCCCATGCCCTTGTGGCTGACACCAATTCACCCAATGTGACCTGGGCTTTGCTCTGCACACAGGTTTGCAGTGCAGGCCATGAAGGCTCTGCTCTGCTTTCTGCACTATGACAATGAGTTGATGGCCATGGAGCGCAAGTGTGGCTGGGAAACGCTGCTCCGTGCTGACACCCAGCACTATGCCGTGGGTCTGTTGGCCAGGTGAGACCCCTTCTCACCACTGCCTCTGAAATGTGTGCCCTGTGCCCAGGGTGCCCTACCACAGTCCCTGTGGTCCTGGCCAGAGGGCTTTGCCATTGAGGGATGGCTGAGCAGACTGGAGAAGTCTGAGAAGAGGGTGCCCAGAAGGAGCCCCATGGTCCCAAAACACCCACAAGTCCCTCCAGGGATGCTGGGGAAAGGCCAGATCTCTGTGAGTCATTCCTGGGAAAGGTTTGCCCCCCCACCTCATTGTCTTGGTGCCATTTCCCCCCTTCCAGGGTGATGCGCCGTGACTTGACGCCCTTGTGTTACCATGTCGCACACCAATTTATCCGGAGGCTCATCAGGGAGGAGGCACCTTGGGATCTGTCCTCCCTGGCATTCCTTGTGGAGGTGAGCCTGATGGCCAGCACTACCTCGCTGAGCTGCCTGCCAGCCCTGTCCCCTTGCATAGCCACAGCTGCCTGGGACGGTGCCCGTGCCCTGTGCTGCTGCCTGGGCCCAGCCCTGCGCAGTTCCAGGCTCCTGCCGGCTGGTTCCCCTGTCACTGCCCTGTGCCTTTCAGGTCCTGGATTGCCTAAACTTGAGTGACTGTGGGTACTGTGTCCTTGAGATCACGTCAAGGCAGCTGCAGAGCGAGTGCAGGCAGAGGCGTCGCCTGGCGCTCAGAGGCCTCGTGGTGCTCAGCAAGGAACCCTCACTGGTGAGAACGGGGCAGCGGCTGAAGCTGTGCTGGGCAAAGCAGCCCCTTGGGCTGGCTGTGATTCAGGAGCTGAGGCAGCTGCTCCCAGCTCTCCTGCCTCACCTGCCTGAGTGCTTTGGGACAGGCCTTTGGCCTCTGGGCCCAGCAGCAGCAGGGTGGGGTTGCAGTGCCAGGGCGGTCTTGGCACTGCAGCCGTTCAGGGCTTCCCAGCACAGCCTTGTGTTCCACACAGGCCGCACATATACGCAGACTGTGTAAAAGCGTCCTGCAGCTGCTGAGTGACACAGACGGAGAAGTGGTCAGCATGTCTCTGTCTGTGTTCACAAATCTGCTCAAGAGAAAACATCTTCGTTTATCAAGGACTGCTGCCCCCAAGCTTGCTGAGCCACTTGTGCTTCTCTTTGACCATGTAAGGCTCTGTGCCCCAGCCACGGGCACTGGCTACTGCCCACACAAACTTTGGTCCTGTGGATTTTCAGGCCTTTGCCCAGGTGGGCTGGAGAAGTTGGCGCTGAGATCTTTTCCTCCTTCTTTCCTCCAGGACAAAAGCCACGTGCAGGTGCTCTCCATTCACCTCTTCTGCAAGGCCATGAACCTGGTAGTGGAAGAGGGAAAAAAGGCAATGGAGGGAATTGTGAAGCAGAGCCTGCTCCCACTCATTTTGCACTGCCACGATGAGAACCTGCGCGTGGCTGATGTGAGGTTTTGTGTGATGCTGGTTGATCTCTGGCAGGGGGCTCGGCTGCTTCCTGCTCTGCTGCCTCCCAGGCTGCAGCTTCCTCCTGGCCTTGGCACAGGGATGCAACTCCTGTGCTCTGGGCAGCAATGCCATCTCTGCATCTCTCCAGGCCTCTCGGGAAACCCTGCACTGTGCTGCCACCTTCTTGAAGAACACAGAGCTCCTGTGTGTGCTGCCAACAGAGGATCTGTCGAAGATCGCCGAATGTGTGGTAAAGGACGGCCTGGAAACCCCAGCCTCAGCCTGGAGAAGCTCCCTGGTCCCAGTGCTCAGTGTGTGGGGCTGGCAGCTGTGGCCCAGTGCTGCACCCAGGGGTTCCAGCCTGTGCCCCACACGCTGCTCCCTTCCCTGGGCCACACGGGTTCCTCTCCAAGCTCCTGTGGCCCCGAGCCGGGTGTCGATAGAGCCCCAGCCCAGTGGGGCTGCTGGCCGGGCCTCAGGGCTGGGCGGGCACGGGAGGCCGGGGCTGGCCGCAGGCAGCGCCCGGCCGAGGGGCAGAGCCCGCACCAACCCTTCCCTCCTGCCGCTCTCTGCAGCTGGCACAGGACGAGAGGCGAGCGGCCGAGCAGGTGAGCCGGGCCCTGCCATATCTGGACAGCCCACAGGAGTCCCTGCGAGAGGCAGCCGTCAGCTTCATCGGTGAGCCACGAGCCCGGGCTCCCTCCCCGCCCCGCCGCAGCTCGGCCCCAGCCCCGGCTGCTGCTCCGGCAGCGGCACCCGGGCCCGGTGCCCTGGAGCCCCGGCTGCCCTCGGGGCTGCTGCTGCCGGCCTCTGGCAGCCGTGCCCTTGGGCTGAGTCAGGATGCGGCAAGGGCCCGGGCTGAGCCCTGCCGGGGCGGGAGGCCGTGTGGCCCCAGGGCTGGCAGCGCCGCTGGCAGGGAGCTGTGCTGCTGGGACCCTGACAGGCTCTGTGTTCCCAGGCACGGTCAGGATGTTCATGAACAAGGGCGCACAAGGAAGAGCTGCAGACCCTCAGTGAGGGTGAGTGAGAGCAGCAGGCTGGCACTGGGGGCTGGCGGGGGGCAGTTGCAATGCCTGGGCAGGGAGCTGCAATCCCTGGCCCAGCTGCAGAGTGCTTCGTTCCCTGTCTGGGTGAGGGCGGTGTGGGCAGAGAGCAGAGAGATTTCAGGGACATGGGTGGGAGTTGTGGCCAGCACCTTCTGGCTGATCCTGTTGTCTGGTCCTCTCTTGTGGCCATTGCAAGAGCCAGGTGGAATGTCCTTGGGAGGAATGTCTCCTAGGATCCCTGCAGATGCATGCCCTGACCGTGCCTCTCCTCCTCTCTCTTCCAGCCACTGAAGCCCCGAGGAAAGACACCGCTCCATCCCACAGCAACCAGAATATCCAAGCTCAGTTTGCCAGTAAACAAGTGTCCCAAGAACAGCAGCAGGAGACACTGAAGAGGACACTACCTCCCAGTGCCACTGGAGACAACTGGCACAGCTGAGCCTGTGGGATTCTCACGGGGCTTCAGCCCTCTCCCAGCCTGTAGATAGCTCCCTCCAGCCCTCAGACTGTGCCCATCCCCTTTTTTCCCTCTATTCTTCCTCCCTTTTGACAGCTCCTTCCCTCCAGCCCTCAGTCCATGCCCATCCCCTTCTTTCCCTTTCCAGTTCATCCCTGTTAATAAACAGTTTGCCTTTTTCACTTAACCTGCATCTCTGTGGAGCTGAAGGGTCACAAATCCAGAGCGCTGTGACACACAGGCCCCTCCTGCCATTCTCTCCTGCACCGTGTTTTGTGCAGAGACGCAGAGGAAGGAGCGCAGATCAGGCTGGAAAGGTCCCTGTGCTGAAGGCCTGGTGCCACAGCATTGTGGAGTTAAAGGTGTTACTGAAGACCAGTAGTGGGACAAGGAGCCTGTGTGTCAGGGAGCAAAGTTGTGTCTAAGGCCCTGCCGTATTTGGTCCTCTGTTGTGCACACCAACAGGATGACAAAGAACAGACTTTGAAGGAAACCTTATGGGTCGACTGCTGGGAATTTGACCCTTAAGAGGAACAACGGATTGATCAATTGATGGGAAGTTAACCTGTGAAAGAGGAACAGTAACAATGAGGCTGTTATTGACATGGTGACCTTGCCTCCTGTACTGGCCAAGGGTGAGATGACATGGTAACTAGGAAAATTCCAGTCCAGGGGAGAAGATAGGAGGCTTGGTTCTGCAGAGGAGAGGCAAGAAGGACAAAATGCACGCCTTTTTGATGCAGGGCATGCCCTGAAGGTGCATGGCCTGCCTGCCCCTCCCATTGGAGCACCATGCTCCATCTCCTGCCGCTGCTCAGTGGCTTTTCACCAGTCCAGGGGTTTGTAGGTATTATTTGCAACAGCAACTAATAAAATAAGACTTGCTTTGCAATTTTGTGCACGGGCATCTTCCAGCACCCATGATGTTCTTGGCAACGAGGATGGGATACCCAGAGCACAAAAACCCATGGTGTTTTGAGCACGTGTGAGTGAAAAATGGACGCATGTTTGAGTGTGGGTAAGCAAACAGGGACAGGGTTTGGGCAGTGGAGTGTATGGTTGTGTAATATATGTTGGTATAATTTGTGTTTTATTGTACACATATAAAATCATGTATAAAAGCATGTTTTATGTAAAACAAAAACCACAAGCAACTTAAGATTTCAAAAGCAGCTGCTGGAAAACCAGGAATTTGCAAGAGAATGACCCAGCAATTAAGATAACACTGAGAAGAGCTGGGTCCACCCAAGCAAGATAAGCGCTCTAACAACTCGGTGATTAACGCCTGATACCGACCTGATCTGATTCTCCAGGACCATACATCTCAATGTCGGTTTCCCAAAAAAAACTACACAGACTAAAAAGAAAACTCACCACGATTCTACATCTCAAAGCCTGCTTCCCGAAAAACCACTCAAACTTCATCTTCTTCTCAGAAAACTTGTTATAAATTTGTATTGTGATATTGGCTTTCGCAGATGAATATTATATGTTAAATACATTTTAGCTATGTATGTACTTTTTTCTTGTTAACAAGTTTTAAGCTTAAAAGAATTTCCTAGGTACAAGGTGTCCTAGTTTAGGGCAAATTAGGGAGGAAAACTCCAAATGGGGATTTCCCCAGGGAAATGCCCCTCCTCACTTTCTGGTCCGGGAAAAGAAAGAAAAAAAAATTCTTTGGAGAGAAGTGGAAAAAGCTGTTTATTTAACAGAAATTGAGTAATAGTAAATAATAATAAAACCTCTTGCTGTTCGATGGGATGGCAAGTTTAGGAAGAAAAGTCCTTTTCATGTGGTGAACGGCTCGCTCAGTTTCTTATCAGTCCCTCCGGCGCTGGAAAGTGCCAAAGCCCAGGCCCCGGTGAGCCACAGGCGTGAGCTCCCGGGGTTTGGCTGGGTGTTCAGTCCAGAGCAGGCTTGCACAGATCCAGGAAAAAAGGGAAAAACAAAGGTCCAGGGAACTCCTCTGCCTCAGCTAGCTAAAACTAACTAAAAGCCAGGGAGAAGCTCTGTCCCGCTGTCTGTCTGTGCTGCAGACAACACAGTCCAGGAGCGAGATGTGTGGGAGTTATATTTTCTTTAACACAAACTGCGGCTTCTTCTACCCCCCTCTCTTGCTCTCAGAGCCAGTCTTAAAGGTGCAGAACTTAATATATAACATAAACCAGACGATTGGGGATACCAGTATCATAAAGTCACCCCAGGACATTCCACCCCTTATCCCCATATCGTCAACTTATTATCAAAATTAATATATATATATTTTAACTCTACAACACATACATTATATACAGACAAGGGAATTAATTCATGATCTTCACTCAACCATCAGATCTCCCTGAGGTACACATTGTGTTGTTCCATCTTTCTGCATTATCCACCATGTGCAACCCGGTCCCTGAGCAAAAACAACCCCACGAATGGGATTGTCTGCACTCGAAGTAGAATTGATCCAAACTGTCTTTCATAACAAACCTCTGAGGTGTACTGCTGGGACTTTGTCTCCGTCTACTATATGTAGAGTCTCGGATTGGGCTGGGCCTGCTCGGTTGGTGGAACCTCGGGTGTTAACTATCCAGGTGGCCTTTGCTAGATGCTGCTCCCAATTTTTAAAAGATCCCCCACTCAACGCTTTCAAGGTAGTCTTTAACAGTCCATTGTACCTCTCCACTTTCCCTGCAGCCGGTGCATGGTAGGGGATATGGTACACTCACTCAATGCCATGTTCTCTAGCTCAGGTGTTTATAAGGTTATTCTTGAAATGAGTCTCATTGTCTGACTCAATCCTCTCAGGGGTGCCATGCCTCCAAAGGACCTGCTTTTCAAGTCCCAGGATGGTGTTCCGGGCAGTGGCATGAGGCACAGGGTAGGTTTCTAACCATCCTGTGGTGGCTTCTACCATTGTGAGCACATAGCGCTTGCCTTGGCGGGTTTGGGGCAGTGTGATGTAGTCAATCTGCCAGGCCTCCCCATACTTGTATCTGGACCACTGCCCACCGTACCAGAGGGGCTTCAACCGCTTGGCCTGTTTGATCACAGCACATGTCTCACAGTCATGGATAACCTGAGAAATACTGTCCATGGTTAGATCCACTCCTCGGTCTCGTGCCCACTTATAGGTGGCATCTCTACCTTGATGACCTGAGGCGTCATGGGCTCATCGAGCTAGGAACAACTCTCCCTTGTGTTGCCAATCTAAGTCTGTCTTTGACACCTCTATCTTTGCAGCCTGATCCACCTGTTCATTGTTTCGGTGCTCTTCATTAGCCCGACTCTTGGGGACATGGGCATCTACATGACGGACCCTCACAGACAGTTTCTCTACCCTGGTGGCGATGTCTTTCCACTCATCAGCAGCCCAGATTGGCTTTCCTCTGCGTTGCCAGTTGGCCTTTTTCCACTTTTCTAGCCATCTCTACAGAGCATTGGCTACTATCCACGAATCAGTGTAGAGGTAGAGTTTTGGCCACTTCTCTCTTTCAGCAATATCTAGGGCCAGTTGAACAGCTTTGAGTTCAGCAAGTTGGCTTGATCCACCTTCTCCTTCAGTGGCCTCTGCGACCTGTCGTGTGGGGCTCCATACGGCTGCTTTCCACTTCCGGTTCATCCCTACGATGCGACAGGAACTATCAGTGAACAGAGCATAGCGTGTTTCTTCTGCTGGCAGTTGGTTGTACGGTGGAGCTTCTTCAGCCCGTGTCACTTGTTCCTGCTCCTCTTCATCAGTGAGACCAAAGTTTTCACCTTCCGGCCAGTTTGTAATTATCTCCAAAATCTCAGGGCGATTTGGGTTTCCAATATGGGCACGCTGTGTGATGAGAGTGATCCACTTGCTCCATGTAGCGTCGGTGGCGTGGTGGGTAGAGGGAACCTTTCCTTTAAACATCCACCCCAGCACTGGCAGTCGGGGTGCCAGGAGGAGTTGTGCTTCTGTGCCAATCACTTCTGAGGCGGCTTGGACTCCTTCATAGGCAGCTAAGATTTCCTTCTCTGTGGGAGTGTAGTTGGCTTTGGACCCTCTGTAGCTTCGGCTCCAGAATCCCAGTGGTCGGCCTCGAGTCTCCCCAGGCACTTTCTGCCAAAGGCTCCAGGACAAACCATTGTTCCCAGCTGCAGAGTAGAGCACGTTCTTCACGTCTGGTCCTGTCCTGACTGGGCCAAGGGCTACTGCATGAGCAATCTCCTGTTTGATCTGAGCAAAGGCTTGCTGCTGTTCAGGGCCCCACAGGAAAGTGTTCTTTTTGCGGGTGACCAGGTAAAGAGGGCTCACGATCTGGCTGTACTCAGGAATGTGCATCCTCCAAAAACCTATGGCACCTAGGAAAGCTTGTGTTTCCTTCTTGTTGGCTGGTGGAGACATTGCTGTAATCTTGTTGATGACATCAGTAGGAATCTGACGCCGTCCATCTTGCCACTTTACCCCCAAGAACTGAATTTCACGAGCTGGTCCCTTAACTTTGCTCTTCTTGATGGCAAAACCGGCTTTCAGGAGAACCTGGATGATTTTCTCTCCTTTCTCAAAGACCTCTTCAGCCGTCTTTCCCCAAACAATGATGTCATCAATGTACTGCAGATGTTCTGGAGCATCACCCTTTTCCAGGGCAGCCTGGATCAGTCCATGGCAGATGGTGGGGCTGTGCTTTTACCCTTGGGGCAGTCGGTTCCAGGTGTACTGCACTCCCCTCCACGTGAAGGCAAACTGAGGCTTGCATTCTGCTGCTAGGGGAATGGAGAAAAATGCATTGGCAATGTCAATAGTGGCGTACCACTTTGCTGCTTTGGACTCCAGCTCATACTGGAGCTCCAGCATGTCCGGCACGGCAGCGCTCAGCGGTGGAGTCACTTCATTCAATGCACGATAGTCCACAGTCAGTCTCCATTCTCCTTCAGATTTACGCACAGGCCAGATGGGGCTGTTGAAGGGTGAGTGGGTTTTGCTGACCACCCCTTGGCTCTCCAGTTCTCGGATCATCTTGTGGATGGGGATCACAGCATCTCGAGTTGTTCTATATTGTCGGCGGTGCACCGTCGAGGTGGCAATTGGCACTCGCTGTTCTTCCACCTTCAGGAGTCCTACTGCAGATGGGTTCTCTGACAGTCCAGGCAAGGTGTTCAGTTGCTGGACACCCTCTGTCTCTACAGCTGCTATCCCAAATGCCCACCTAAGTCCCTTTGGGTCCTTAAAATACCCACTTCGGAGGAAGTCTATGCCTAAAATGCATGGGGCCTCTGGGCCAGTCACAATGGGGTGTTTCTTCCACTCATTTCCAGTCAGGCTCACATCAGCTTCCACTAAAGTCAAGTCCTGTGATCCGCCTGTCACACCAGCAATAGAAACAGATTCTGCCCCTACGTATCTTGATGGGATTAGGGTGCACTGTGCACCAGTGTCAACCAAGGCCTCATATCGTTGTGGTTCTGATGTGCCAGGCCAACGAATCCACACAGTCCAAAAGACACGGTTTTCCCTAGCCTCTACCTGGCTAGAGGCAGGGCCCCTCTAAGCCTGGTTATCCTTCTTTCCTTGGGTATATGTCTTGGAGGTTCCTTCAAGGGAATCAGACATGTCATCATCATACTTGTCAGTTTGACTACAGGCTACTGGAGCGGCTTTCTTTTTGGTGGAGTATCCCCCCTGAGTCTTGCTGTCTTCCAATTCACGCACCCGCTGTGCCAGAGCACCAGTAGATTTTCCATCCCATCTTTTCATGTTTTCTCCACAGTCACGTAGGAAAAACCACAGCTCAGCTCGTAGCCTTTTCTCTCTATCTGGGGAACTTCTGCGTTGAGTACCAGGGCTCTTGGTCTGTACTGCCGAGACTGGAACAAGGTCCTCCCTGAGTTTCTTGAAATTCTCCTCCATTTTGTCTTGAAAGTTTTGTATACGTGTTTCCATAGCTGCAATTTTTGTCTGTATGGGGCCATGCACGGTATCTGTATATGCTCGAAGCTTCTTCGCCATATCCATCACAGTCTCCTCCCGGTCATCCCGCTTCATTGTTGCTAAAGCAGAAGCGTATTCTTGTGGCCCAAGTCGAACAAGTTTTCGCCACATCACAGATGTACATGGCACCAAGTCTGGATTTCTAGTACCTAAGTTACCCACGAAGACAATCTCTACTATTGCCATTTCTCTCAAGCGCTGAATCCCTTGTTCTATGGTTTTCCAACGAGTTTGCTGTATATAGAGATCGTCTGCACACAGATATCTTTGTGCCACACTTCTCAGGACCCGTTCCCAGAGACTATAAGGGTCAGCCCCCCTCATCACTTCTTGGTCGATAACCGGATCGTGTGACAGGGATCCCAGATGCCTCGCTTCAGTGCCATCCAGAACTGTAGCCTCACCTGCAGCATCCCACAGACGGACTAACCAACTAATTATAGATTCATCAGGTCGTCGAGTGTAATCTTTTCTCAGGCCACGAAGGTACTTCAGGGAGAAAGGTTCACCAGCGCCTTCTGATTTTTGATCAGTTGCTGGTCTTGAGGGTCCTTCCCCCGCATCACCATCATCATCATCTACTGGCCGATGGGTTTTCGTTTTGAATTTCATACCTCTCGTGGTAGGAGCAACAGACACTGGCTTAGGCTCACTGTCTGGTGTGGCCACTGGCTTAGGCTCACTGTCTGGTTTGGCTGCAGCCTGAGTGACTGGGGTAGCTGCTGATTTATCTGCCTGCCCTACAGTATCTAGCACCGTGCGATAAGCATACGCTAGGGCCCAGCTTATTGCAATGATATTTTTCTGCTTAGAATCATCACAGCAATTCTCTTCCAGATATTTCCCTACTTCATCTGGGTTCTGAATTTGTTCAAGTGAAAATTCCCAGGCTGGGGGATCAGAGAATTCCTTCAGAGTTCGGCCAATTCTCTCCCATTCTCTACTCCACTCAGGATTTCTCACACCTGAGTCTACTTCCGGGGCAGGGGTCTCATTGGCTCTTCTGGATATCTCAGCCCTCATTCTAGAGAAGTTGCAGACCATATAGAGGAAACCTAACAGCTGAACTAACAAGAAAGTGGTATCCTTAACACTCAGGGGAAACTGGATATTCTCAAAGAGGGACATAACAGATTCAAAGGAGAAGAAGGAAAGAAAAGGCTGGAAAGCCTCATCCCCTGCTCTTCCTCTAACAAACTGGGTACAATTACTAATAAACTCCCAAAATGTGCTACTGGGACTGGGAGGCAGGGTCGGGCGAAGAAACCATAAGCCAAACATACCTGACAGAAACTTCAGTAGTTCTATAAACTTCTTATAAATCATTATCACCGAGCCCAGCACAATAACTATTCTAATCCGTGCCCCTCTACTGGGAAAGAGGGCAAAGACAGGTATTAAAACCTCAAAAACTTTTAGGGACCAGATCCACATGAAGGCTTCCACCCCGAGAGATATTATGTATCCAAGCAACCTGGCTACTGACTGCTTTATCCCAATACAGAATAAATACAACCAACAATCAGTACAGGTTTTTCCACTTTCTCTTGCCCCTGTTCGTTGGGCGCCAAAAACTATATTTGTCCTAGTTTAGGGCAAATTAGGGAGGAAAATTCCAAATGGGGATTTCCCCAGGGAAATGCCCCTCTTCACTTTCTGGTCCGGGAAAAGAGAGAAAAAAAAAAAAAAATTCTTTGGAGAGAAGTGGAAAAAGCTGTTTATTTAACAGAAATTGAGTAATATTAAATAATAGTAATAAAACCTCTTGCTGTTCGATGGGGTGGCAAATCTAGGAAGAAAAGTCCTTTTCATGTGGTGTAGCTCGGCTCGCTCAGGTTCTTATCAGTCCCTCCGGCGCTGGAAAGTGCCAAAGCCCAGGCCCCGGTGGGCCACAGGCGTGAGCTCCCGGGGTTTGGCTGGGTGTTCAGTCCAGAGCAGGCTTGCACAGATCCAGAAAAAAGGGAAAAAACAAAGGTCCGGGGAACTCTGCCTCAGCTGGCTAAAACTAACTAAAAACCAGGGAGAAGCTCTGTCCCGCTGTCTGTCCGTGCTGCAGACAACACAGTCCAGGAGCGAGATGTGTGGGAGTTATATTTTCTTTAACACAAACTGCGGCTTCTTCTACCCCCCTCTCTTGCTCTCAGAGTCAGTCTTAAAGGTGCAGAACTTAATATATAACATAAACCAGACGATTGGGGATACCAGTATCATAAAGTCACCCCAGGACACCCAGTCACTCCCAGTGACCCCGCCTGTCCATCTCGCCCCTCCGTGGATCTGCCGTCCCTCAGCCAATCAGATCGCGTCTCTCTGATAACTCATCAGTTGCCGGGCAGATCCACAGAGCCGAGAGCCCCGCGCTGGACTCGGCCTCCCAGTGCCGCGCACTTCATTCCCAGTCCCTCCCAGTGCCACCACAGTCCCGCCCAGAAGCCCCAGAGTCCCTCCTACTCCTTTTTAGCCCATTCCCAGTCCATTTCGAATTCATTCCCACTCCACTCCCAGAAGTCCACACCCTCTAACAGTGTCCCAGTATCCACTTTCATCTCTTTCAGTGCCACCCCAGTCCCTCCCAGTCCATTCCCAGTCCCTCACAATGCCACACCACTCCTCACCCATCTCTCCCAGTTCCCCCCCAGCTGATCCCACTCTGTCTCCACTCTCTCCCAGTGTTCCCAGCGTGTCCATCTCGCTGGTGCCCTCGAGCTCCCAGCCCGGCCCCGGCCGCCTGCTCTGCTCCCTGATGGATTTCTCCCCTGCCCACATCCAGCTGAGCTGTTCCCAGGGCCAGCAGCAGCTCTCGGGCCACGTGCTGGCCACTGCCGTGCTCCCCAGCGGGGACTGGAGCCAGCAGCTCCTGGTGCTGCTGGAAACCGCCCCCGGCAATGCGGGCTCAGCTCCAGCTGCCAGGTGGAGCACGTCAGCCTGGAGCACCCCCTGAGCCGGCACTGGGGCACGGCCCGGCCCCCACAGCGCCGGGGGCAGCGGGGGAGGCACTGGGAGGGCCCAGAGGGGGATTGGGGTGTGCTGGGAGGAACCGGGAGGGAGTTTGAGATAGACTGGTTTAAACTGGGAGAGGGGTTTGGGGGTCAAAAATGGCTGAGAAAAGGATTAGAAGATGTTGGGGAGGGTGGGATGAGGTTCTGGGGGTCCTGGTGGACACTGGGAGGGAGTTTAGGGGTGCTGGGTGTCACTGGGAGGGATTTGAGTGAAACTGGAGGAGCTGGAAGGAGATTGGGCATTGGAAAGCAGGGATTGGGATGAGGTTGGTTGTGCTGGGAAGAGACTGGGAAGAGTATTGATGAGTCCTGGTGGGGCTGGGAAGGGACTGGGAGAGGGTTTGGGGGTCCTGGGGCAGTGGGGAGAAATTGGGAGGGGGCTGTGGGATCCTGAGAGGAACAGGAGGGGCTCTGGTGGGTCCTGGGGAGGCTGGGAAGAGACTGGGAGTGATTTACCAAAATAGCGATATTGATCCGGTATCAACATCAATCTGTTATTGGACAAAAAACCTCTCCAACAGTTTAAAGTTACAAAGTGGATGTTTAATCACAGCACTGGGTGAGTGCAGGAGTCATCCCCTTAATACACACTGCAAGTTGACAAAAGATTCCAGTGTCTATTTATTCACAAGTCTTGAATTTCCAAAATACTAATACATATTAATAGAAATGCATAATGCTAACACTTCCCATTCCCCAGGTTTGGTGAAAATGCACGGTAATGATTTAAAAAGTCATTATGCCCGCATGGTAGGCTCTGTAATTTGAGGAGAGGGTCATTTTGACATGTAGGGGTCATCAAGAGATGAAGGAAAACCGCTCTTCCTCATTCTCACCTTTCTACCTTTACAATGGTGGACATTACAAATAACATTTGGTACAATTCCAATTTCCTTCCTTGTGACTTTGAAATGGGTTTCCAGATGTAAGGTCTGTGATCTTCCTGAACCTGTTTATCAATTTCTCTTTTCACATTATAAGCACAGCTGAAGAAACATACAATGAAAAGTAATTTTTTACCTAAGTCTGAGATTCATTATCTCAAATCCTGCTTCTCACTTAAATCATTAGCTCTAACTAGTTCCAGCAAGGCCTATCTCTAGCCATAATCTATAATTTTTCTCTAATTCTTAATTGTTTAAAATTAGTGACTCCAAAAGAGTTTTCAAAGGGTCCTGGGTGGGCTGGGGGAGACTGGGAGGGTCCTTGGAGGAGGTTGGGGTGTCTGTGAGAGGTTTTGGGGGTCCTGACGCCGGCAGGTGCCCCAGGGATGCCATGAAATGCCACCCGCAGCAAGAGGCTAACGGGGATGGGCGGCTCCATGTTGGCCTTCATCTTCCTGGCACTGGGGCTCGGCTTCTGCCTGTACAGGAAGGTGAGGGGGGGTCCCAGGGGTCGTGTCCTCCCCCCCCACAGAGCCTGTGTGCTCCCCTCGGGGCCCCCATGTCCGGTGTCACCCCCTTTTCTCTGCCCACACAGCTCCTGAGGCAAAAGGTTCTTGAGGATTGAAAGTCAACAATTCCCACTGTCATTCTGTATCCTGTTGAATTTCCATTCCCTTGCTTTCATCCAGGTGCCCACAGGGAGCCAGGAAGATGTGGAGCCTCCCAGCCAGGTGTCTTCCCAACATGGATCACCAGGACCACGGATCACCAGGGCTCTGCCCAACGGGGGTCACTGGGGATCATCCAACGCCGATCCTCCCATGGGGGATGGAGCTGGAGCAGCGCACGAAGCTCTTCCTGCACTCAGGGCACTCGCAGGGCTTCCCTTACTGGTGCCTCCGTTGGTGTCGGGTCAAGTTAGATCTCTGTGAGAAGCTCTTCCCACACTGGGGACACTCGTAGGGCCTCTCCCCAGTGTGGATGCGCCGGTGGACGGCGAGGTTGCCGTTCTGCTTGAAGCCCTTCCCGCAGTCGGGGCAGCGGAAGGGCCTCTCCTCTGTGTGAATCCGCTCATGTTTGAGGACATTGGAGCTGGTCTGAAACCTCTTCCCACACTCGGGACACTCGTAGGGCCTCTCCCCAGTGTGGATGCGCTGGTGTTTTCTCAGGCCAGAGCTCCACCCAAAGCTCTTCCCACATTCCAAGCAGGTGTAGGGCCGTTCCCCTGTGTGGATCACCTGATGACTCCTCAGGGTGGAGCTCTGGCTGAAGCTCTTCCCACATTCCCCACACTCGTAGGGCTTTTCCCCAGTGTGGATCACCTGGTGCTGGATCAGGTCAGAGCTGTAGCTAAAGCCCTTCCCACATTCCAAGCACTTGTGGGGCTTCTCCCCCAGCTCTGAGCTCCGGCTGGATCTCTGGCCGTGTTCGTGGCACAGGGAGGGTCTTTCCTCCTCGCAGCTCCTTGGATTGGGTTTGCAGCCCCTCCTTGTGCAGCATCTCCGGGGCTTTTCCTCCTCCTCCTCCATCTGGACACGGCTTGGGAACGTAAAATCCTGGCTGGAGAGAAAAAAACAACAGGAGAGCGCCTTGGGCTGGGGATTCCTCCTTGTCCAAGTTCATCTCAGAAAATCACTGGGCATCTTGTATCTGGAAAAATCTCCAGAACACCAAGATTCAGCCCAAACACCCTCCAAACATCAAAACAGATCAAAAACTCATCAAACAAGATTCACTCAAAATCCCCTCCAAAATAGAAATGTTCAGCCCTCACAAGAAACCAAAGTACCAACATTTAGCCCAATAAAGCTCAGAAACACCAAGATTCAGCTCCGTGAAAATCGTGGATCTCCATGCCCGGGCACTCGCTGCATGGGGGGTGAGGGGGGCAATGAGGCCGGGCCGGAGCAGGGGGTGCCTGAGAGAGGCCCCGAGCCCGGGGGAAGCCCCTGCAGAGCCATGGAAGTGGCTCCTGGCCGGACTCGGGGATCCCCCTGGCGATCCCCGCTGGAGCAGCCTGCTCCTGAGGGACTCTGGCCCCTGGCAGGGACCCCAGGCTGCAGCAGGACAAGGATTCCTGTCCCTCAGGGGGAGGCACTGACATGACCTGACTGTGACCCCCATCCCTGTGCCTCTGGGCGGGGAGGGGGACGGAGAGGGGCAGAAAGTTAAGCCCGGGAAGGAGGGAGAGCGGGGGGGAAGATGGATTTCCGTAGGAATTACTTTACTTCTCATTTGTTTGTCCTGATATGTCGGACAATAAATTCAATTAATTTCCCCAAGTCAGGTGTGCTGTGCCCGTGACCAAGGATTGAACTGTCCCCACCCTCATCCAAACCCCGAGCCTTTCCTTGTGTGTTCGGCTCCCCGCCCAGGGCAGGAAGGAGAGTCACAGAGTTTTGGCCTCGCTCCGGCATAGCCCTGCTCCATCCCGGACTCACCCGCAGCTCGCAGCGCCCTCAGCTCCCGGGCACCCCGAGCTCCCGGCGCTTCAGCGCAGCGGCGCTTCCTTGGCCTCCTGCCCGGGCCGGGCCCAGCGCCGGGGCCGCTCCTCAGCCCAGGCTAACGAGAAATGGCGGAGCTCAGCCCAAGGCAGGCGAGTCCGTGCCGTGTGCAGAGCCCGCCGCTGGCTGCGATTGGCTGCTTCTGCCGTCACTCGTGGCTCTGGCGCGCGCTGATTGGGCAGAGCGGGGACAAGCCCGGCCCCGCTGGCGCCCCCAGGGCGGCCGTGGGGCAGGAGAGCCGCCATTGCCGGAGCGTCTGTGCGGGCCCGGCAGCGGCGGCAGCAGCGGCCGGAGCCCGGTGAGGCGGCGGCGGAGCTCGGAGGCGGCCCCGGCCATCGCAGGTGGGAGCCGCGCTCGGTTCTGCGGGGGCTCGGGGCTCGCTGCGGGCCCGGGAGGGGGCGGCAGGGGGCTGTGGCGGGTGGCTTGTGCCGTGGCCGGCCCGTGTTGGCCCTGGGCTGAGGGCGCTGCGGGAGCGGCTGCCCGCGGTCTCCTTGCCGCTGGGGCCTCGGCAGGAGGCGGTGGCGGAGCAGCGCTGGCTCGTCCCGCTTCGTGTCGGGAGGCCGGAGGTGGCTGCGCTGTGCCTGGGGCTGGGCGGGAAAATTCCCGGCGCCAGAGGTTTGTGTGGCCCAAGGAGCCAGAGGAGTGGTGTGCAAGTGACTTTATTGCTGCCCAAAGGGAGAGACCATGGGCCATTTGCCGTGCGCTCTCTCCAGTTGTTGGAGGACGCGGCCTCGTTTTTGTCCTGATTTTCCCGGCCGCATGTCCCTGTCCCTTTGCCCAACACTGGCGGAGGTGCTTGGAAGGTTCAGCCTTCCCGATCCGCCTGCTGCATGTCCTTTTTGTATAACACCCGATATTCCTGGCTCTGTGAAGTGTTTGTTCTTCTGGAAGTTCAGGAATGTGTTGGGACATGGTCTGAGCAGCAGTCCTTGTCAATTAGTAACATTTTCTGAAACTGATTATTTCTCCCATTCCTTCCTTATGTGCAAGTCCCTGGCCCTGTCTCCAAGCAGATTCACTCATTGCCTGTGTTTTTTCTTCCTGGGTGTTCTTTGGTTTTGGGATTGCTCTCAGTGCCCTCATTCTCTGTCCTTTTGTAGCCCTTTGTGGCTCAGGAGGCCTGGCTGCCACCTGCATCCCCTTGCTCAGCTGCTGAATGAGCTGCACTCAGCAAGGTGTGGTGCATGGTAAAAAGATGAGAGTTGCTGTAGCACATGAGAGGAGAAACAGCATTTGTTTAACCCATGGTCTGTGAGGGAAGCACAAAACCGTGTCCCATTCCCATCCTTTCCACGTTTGGACAAGTACATGAGCTGCTTTGCTATTTCCTTCGTTATCTGTTTTACTACTTTTCCATTGCTGTCTATTTGCCAAGAGTAGTTTGAGTTACTTAACTTTTCCACAAACTCTGCCTCGATTTTCTGCTAAAAGATAATGTGATCCCATCTCATGGTGAAATGTTGTGTTCCTCATCTGAGTGGATTGGTGTGGGGGAAGGTCAGGAGCTGGAGCTGTCTGGTTGGTTATTATTTCAATGACATCCTGTAATCTAATTATGCCATTGAAATGATAAATGGTTTCTCTGGTACCTGATATGAATTCATCAGCGTTCCCAGGGTCTAATCCATGGTGTTGCAGGATTTGTTCTGGTGATCGTTCGTCTTTTCCCCAGTTTTGGGTGCTCCCTCCGGATATGCGAAATAAAAAGAGCTCTATAACTCGCAGAGTAGTTATAAGAGTAGGTATGAATTTATTCAGCGCTGAGGTGGATGGGGGATATCTCCTCTGAAAAGCATGCACACCTCTTTGATTTGGTTTTCTCTTTTTATCTTTTACAGACTAGGTTTACAAGATATGCCTAAAACATATTCATTTTTTAACTCTGCTTGTCCTCACTTCATATTACAATTAACTCCATGCCCCTTTCATTCCTCTGGCCACCTTTTGGAACTTTAAATCCCTTCTTTCCTGCACAGGGTCTAAAGAATCTCCTTTATCTTGTGGTGCCTTTGTCTTTGCATCTTGTTTGTGTATTCTGGCTCCTTATCTTAACTTGCAGTCTGACTCTTTTCTTGTTCTTGTGGATCAGACTGTCAGGGTATGGTTTTTGTCCAACCCCCCTTTTAGTCAAGCATTTCTTTGTGTTTATTTCCTAATTTTTAATTTCTGTTTCACTCCAGCCACAGCTGCATCAATTGTCAGCTTTTCTCTCATTAAATCATCACATACTTGGATTCCCAACTGATTTCCCTGAACTTGTGGTGGCAAATAAACCCCAGTGGTCTGATACAGCCTATATAACATAGACAGAGACAGCACATGTTGGAGTGGGGACAGGGATGATTCCCCCCCACTTGTTTTACTGAAATTTTCACAACATTCTCTATTTTCTGTTTTCCTTTGCAGCTTAACCAATTTGTGTTGCAGAGTCAGATATCCTCACAATGGGCTGTGCCTTTAGCTGTGCAAATTCCATCTGTGCAAGCAGGCAGAGCTTGGGCTGAGGGACAGAGGGAATTGTTCCAATTCCTCCTGCAGGCAGGAAGCCCCTGGGCCATTGTGCAGGCTTTGTCCCAGGAGTGTTAATTTGCATTTCTAAAGCTTCTCTCCTGGCTGCCTGGAACAAAGCTTCTCTTCCAGGGCAGCTGTGGGTGATTCAAGTGTTCTCCCCAATTCCCTGCTGGTGCTTTTAGTCCTTTTCTTTTTGTGACAAAAAATATTCTATTAATGGTTTACGAGTTAAAGGGTCACCTTTAAAGCTCTTCTAGTTTTTCAAAGTGCAGCTTAAAGGTGAACATAAGATAACTCATACCATCATTTTGCCATCACTACGAATCACACACAAACATAAAAAGAAAAATTACAAAGCAATCAAGTGTTTTCTTTTTCTTCTGCTAAAATTAAAATGTGATTCTCACAACATTGTCCCAAACAGAACGAACAATATAGAAGTAAAATTATTATGAAAAATTATTCTAACAGTGTAATCCTTTCACTGAAACTGTGAAAAGCAAAACCTCTTTAACAGTGTCTTTAGAGAAATAAGGTGTTACTTGATTCTGGTCAGGATGTGCAACAGGAATAATTTCATGCACACATAGGCTGGGTGTGCAGAGAAAATCATTCCATGACACATGAGTTTGACTAGATTTTTCCAAAACTTTATACAGTCTGACCCCATAGAAATCCCTTGGTTTAATGTTCATTGGTTTCAAGGTGTGGAGTTGTTAGGATTTGGTTTCCTGTTGCAGCCGGATTTCTGTGCCTGTGATGTGAATTAGGTGGGCACTCCTGGATTTCCTGCTCAGCCTTTTCCAGACCAGGTGTCTCCAGCTGTGCCTGGGGCAGTGTCTGGGGTGGATGTTGGTTGATGTTTGCTGCTGGGTGTGGATGTTTTGTTGATGGTCGTTATCTTGGTGGGAATCTTTTGGGCTATTCCCAGTCTGTTGAGATGTTAATTTCATCTCTGCTGAGTGCTGGAACATCCCTTAAAAGACACCTTTAAATTTCCTTTCCCCAAGGCAAAGGCAAACCATGTCCCTTTAGAGAAATAAGATTTAATGCCATTTTCAAGTTGGTCTATTTTGGCAGCAGCTAATCCCAGGCAGGGCAGAGTGTGAGTGGAATTGAGAGGCAGAGTGGAATTGTCCTGGTGCCTTCCCCAGCAGCTGTGGCGAGGGCAGGCACAGAAAGGGCTGAAGCTGCAAGAGTGAGAGCAAGGATTGTCCCGCAGTGGCTGGAGATGGCAAAGGAGGGTGGCCAGGCCGAGGATTTGAGCAGAGGATCTGTGGGCAGGCCCAGGGGCTTCCCCCGCTGGGGAGCCCTGGCTGCTGCTGCGTTGCCTTCAGTGCAGGCTCAGGGGTGGCCTGTTTAATATTCCCTTGCAATTCAGATTTCTGAGTCTGGAAGAGCCATGGCTGGGGCATCAATCATTTTATTTTTTTCATTTTGTTAAGTTTTGTTTTCTTTCTTGTGTCCACTCCATAACATTGAGGCTATCTGGGGCTAGAAAAGTCATACAATGTTCAGGCTAGAAGAGAGAATCCTCAGTCCAGCTCCTGCATTTCCTTAATTATCCTAAGAATTGTTCCAGCTGCATTTTAGTCCTGGGTAACATTATTTCTGAGATTCCCTGAACCCTCTCAGGGTCAATACAAGACAAATTTTCAGTCAAAATAGGTCTCAAATATTTAACCATTTTCTCTACCATTTGCTCTTTCTTTTTTTTCAGATACTCTGAGCTGTTTTTTTGCCTGACAATGAAGCCATTTCACAGAGGCTTCCTCTACCTCTTCTCCTTGTCCTCCTGACTGGATCAAGTCATCCACATCCTGCATTAAGCCAGTCCCTGGGGGTGAGATCAATTCCTTTGATATTTCCTGCAAGGCTTTCCCCAATCAGGCCGGTGCTTCCGTGCATCCCTGCAGAAGGACCGTCCATGTCTTGAGCATTTTCCCTTCTATCTCTTGTTGCCAGCCCAAGGCAGAATTCTGTTTGCATCCTCTGGGAGTGGGCAGATCCCCAGAAAGCATCTTTTGCATCAAGTTGTGAATGGCAGCAGTGTGAGGAGGGCACCTGGTTGAGGATGGTGTAAGGATCTGAGAGTGTGGGGTGCCTCGGTTTCATCATCTCATTTCTTCTTCTTGGGTCCTGCAGCATTCTGTGGATTCCATTGGATTTCTTGTTTGGCAGGATAGGAGCATTCTAGGGAGCCATCCCTGGCTCCCCAAGCTGTGCCTTGAGCAGGACTCCCAGACAGGCTGTGAGCCCTTCCTTCCCTGCCTTGGAACAGGGGATTGCTTTTCGACACCTCTTGTCCTGGTTGCTTGAGGGAAATTTGGAGAGGCTCCATATCTAATTTTGCCAATTTCCCTGAGGCTGCCCACACTTCTGGGCTCACTTCAGCCGTGGCTCTGCCAGACATTTGACCCAGAGGTACAACAGAACCAGCCTCTGTATCATCTTTTGCAACATTAATCTGCATTCCCAATTTAGCCATCAAATCCCTTCCCAGTAAATTACAATCAGAATTGTGGGCAAATAAAAATTCCTGCATTTCAAACCCATCCCCAACATCTGCTAATAGTGTCTGAATAAAACACACCCACTCATCTTTCGCACTTAGTGCCTTAATAATTAAAATATTCCCTAACACCTTTAGGTGTAAGATTCCGAGTGGATGGAGAGGCCCCTGTGCCCATCAGGAAAGGTCTCCTCTGGATCCAGAGCCACCCTGGATGTTCCCAAGGGCTGCAGTGTGGTGGGTCCCTGGTGGAATGGGAGCTGTGAGAGCGCTAAGAATCCGTGTCCATCAAGGGCTGGACTTGCTGGTGCTGAGGGTGCTCCTGTCTGTGCTTGCAGTGTCCTTGTGCCCTGCAGCTGGAAGGCTGATTCCTTGCCAGGGGCTGTTTGGGTGGGCTGTCCCCTGGCCAGGAGGGCAATGCCTGTGCCAGGTGCTTGTGGCCGAGGGTGTCCCCTGGGTGCTGGGGCCCCCTTGGGCCCTGGGCTTGATCCCTCAGGGGCTGTAGGAACTCTGCCATGGCCTTTGCCTTCAGCTTGGCCTTTTGCTCATCCCTTGCTGCATTCAGCTGCTGAGCCTTTGTGAGCAAGTGCTGCAGGGGCTTCTTGTGGCCCTGCTGCAGCCCCCCTCAGTGCCTGTGGGTGCTCATCCTGTGGCAGCTGCTGAGCTTTCTGCAAAATCCTTCCTTTCTGCAGGGACCCAGCACAAAATGCTTAAAAGATCATCTGGATCCTTGCAGGTCTAATCCCCATTTCTGAGCTGTTCCTTCCTGGTGCTGGCTGTGCTGAGGCTCCCCTCCCCAGCCCGTATCCCAGAGCCGGTCCCTGTCCTGCCGCAGTGTCCAAAGGCGGCCCCCCCGGCGGGCAGGGCCGGCAGCTCCACGGGGCCGGGCAGCGGCCGGGGCGTCCCGCAGCCTCCTGGGGGCCGGGGGCCACTGCCGGCCCTGCCCGGGGGGTGCTGGGGTCAGGCAGCGCCCGGCGCTGAGCCCCGGCTGCCCCACAGCCCCGGCCCGGCCCCACAGCTCCCCACAGGCCCCCAGCCCGTGCTCCCGGTGCCGCAGCTCTGCGCCCGCTCCTGCCGCTCCCAGCTCAGAGAAACCCCCTGAAATCCTGACCTCCTTCTTTTCCTGTCCTGGAAAACTGGGATACAAAGGATCTGAGTCAGCTGGCAAATTCTGAGGATAAGACCCTTCTGAAACATATCCCAATCCTCAGTATTTTTCTCTTCCTTTTCCTTTCCATCATCCTTTTTCTTACCCCATAGATTCCTTCTGCTCTTTCTTGCCTTAAGCACATTCCTGCACACTCCCCTTCCGCCAATCCCTTCCCAGCACACCAACACCATCCATCCCCTGTTGTCTAAATCCTTTCTCAATTTCTCTTATTTGCCCGCCTGGGTGTCCATGTCCTTAATTCCCTCTGGGAGAATGTGCAGACGACCTCCACATGCTCCCAAGGGACCCTTCAGAGATATTTTGGGATCCTCATCCCTTTTGCTGGGACCCCATTGTGGCTTTCCCTTTTGTCCCCTCCCTGGATGCCCTGCCATGTTCACTCCCCGAAGATCCCACTGTAGTCACTGCTGAGATTTTCAGTGCTCTCTCCCTGCCGACTCTTGAGAGCCCCCCTGATCCGTCCCTCGTCTGTCTCCTGCTCACTCTCGGGTACCCAATCAATCCCCGGTGCCGCCGCCAGCCGAGGGAGCCGATCCCCCAAACTGGGTGAGGCACCTTCAGCTGCACTCAGTGCCCGCCGGCCCGGACAGTGGAAGGAATTGCAGAGGAGCCCCGAGGTGTGTGGAAAAATTGACATCTCCAGAGTTTTCTGTCCACAAGGAAGACAGAGGAGTCCTGTAAAAGTAATTTCATTCATAAAAAAGGGGGAGGCCATGGGAAATTTCCTATGGGGTCTCTCCAGTTGTTGACAGACACAGCCTCCTTTTCATCCTAATTTTCTTGGTCACATCTCCCTCTCCCTCTCCCCATTGGCTGAAGTACTGGAGAGGTACAGACTGCCCAATGCACCTCCTACATACCCCCTTAATATGCACCCCACTTTTGTATAGCTAACGATATTGATGGCTGTGTTAAGTCATTGTTGTTCTTCTGGAAGTTGATGAATTTAGCAGGACCTTGGCTGAGCAGCAGTCTGTGTCATCAATTAATAACATTTTGTGCAGCTGATGGCTCCTCCTGTCACTTCCTTATGTCCATGTCCCTGGCCCCAAGTCCAATGAGGTTCAGCAGATCAATTTGTAAAGAGCCTTTGTTGTTGTTCCTTTGCTGGGGTTCCCCCGTTTTGGGGCCATCCCCCCTGGAGCAGGGTGTCCCCCCTTGGTGCAGGCGCAGGGCTCAGGCAGGGCTGAGCCAATCAGAGCGCGCGGCGCTGATGACTCATCAGTGTCCAGGCAGAGCCGCAGCTGCCAGCGTTCCCCAGCTGGAGCCCAGCTGCGCCCCTCCCCCCCGGGCCTTGGCGCCCCCCTTGAGGGGAATTTGGGGAGGTGGGAGGGGGGAGCGCCAAGGCCGGGCCCCCCCGCGCTGTGGTGGCGGGAGCGGCTGCAGTGGGGAGCGAGTGCGGGCGGAAGCGGCCAAGAGCCCAGCGCTGCCCCAGGCCGAGCTGGCCCAGCTCCATCCGTGCCCCTGCGGTGGGATGCTGTGGGACTGGGGGGGAAGAGGGAGGCGGCAGTGGGTGCTGGGCCCTGGGGGCAGGAGGAGAAGGGAAGGAGAAGAAGGGCTGAAGACCAAAATTGTCAAAGGATGCACGTGGGAGGACAAGGTGGGACTGTGCAGGAGAAGGAGAAATAGTAGGAGGAAGAGGAGTGTGAGGAAGAGTAGGGCTACAGGAGGAGGAGGAGGAGCAGGAAGAGGAAGCAGGACAAGGTTCCACCCTCCCTGTATGTGCAGTCCCAGGAGTGTTGCCCTGGAGGTGACTGGGGAGGAGATCCACGATTTTGATGGGGCTGAATCTTGGTGTTTCTGAACTTCATTGAGCTAAATATTGGTGCTTTGTTTTTTTGCAGGGGCTGAATCTTTCTATTCTGGAGGGGGTTTTGTCTGAATTTGGTGCTTGGGTAGTTTTTCATCATTGTTTTGATGTCTGGGCTGAATCTTGGTCCTTTGCTTTGTTACAGACACAAGATGCCCAATGAATATCTGAGATGAACTTGGGCAAGGAGGAACCCCCAGTCCAAGGCGCTCTCCTCTCCTTTTCCACCTAACCAGGAATTTTCATTCCCAAACTGTGTCCAGATGGAAGACGAAGAGGAAAAGCCCCAGAGATGCTGCACAAGGAGGGGCTGCAAACCCAGTCCAGGGAGCTGCGAGGAGGAAAGATCCCCCCAGTGCCAGGAACACGGCCAGAGATCCAACCGGAGCTCAGAGCTGGGGAAGAAGCCCCACAAGTGCTTGGAATGTAGGAAGGGTTTCAGGTACAGCTCTGAGCTGCACCGGCACCAGGTGACCCACACTGGGGAAAAGCCCTACGAGTGTGGGGAATGTGGGAAGAGCTTCAGCCACAGCTCCAGTCTGTGCAAACACCAGAGGATCCACACTGGGGAAAAGCCCTATGAGTGTGGGAAATGTGGGAAGAGCTTCAGAGATATCTCTGAACTGATGAGACACCAGGTGATCCACACAGGGGAACGGCCCTACACCTGCTTGGAATGTGGGAAGAGCTTTGGGCGGAGCTCCACCCTGAGAGCACACCAGCTCATCCACACTGGGGAGAGGCCCTACGAGTGTCCCCAGTGTGGGAAGAGGTTTCAGACCAGCTCCGATGTCCTCAAACATGAGCGGATTCACACAGAGGAGAGGCCCTTCCGCTGCCCCGACTGCGGGAAGGGCTTCAACCGCAACTCCCACCTCACCGTCCACCGGCGCATCCACAGTGGGGAGAGGCCCTACGAGTGTCCCCAGTGTGGGAAGAGCTTCTCACAGAGCTCTGACTTGACCAAACACCAACGGAGGCACCAGTAAGGGAAGCCCTGCGAGTGCCCCGAGTGCGGGAAGAGCTTCGTGCGCTTCTCCAGCTCCATCCCCCATGGGAGGATCAGCGTTGGATGATCCCCAGTGACCCCCGTTGGGCAGAGCCCTGGTGATCCGTGGTCCTGGTGATCCGTGTTGGGAAGACACCTGGCTGGGAGGCTCCACATCTTCCTGGCTCCCTGTGGGCACCTGGATGAAATCAGGGGAATGAAAATCCAACAGGATACAGAATGACAATGGGAATTGTTGACTTTCAGTCCTTGAGAACCTTTTGCCTCAGGAGCTGTGTGGGCAGAGAAAAGGGGGTGACACTGGACATGGGGGGCCCGAGGGGAGCACACACGCTCTATGGGGGGGGAGGACACGAGCCCCAGGCCCCCCAAGTCACCTTCCTGCACAGGCAGAAGCTGAGCCCCAGTGTTGCAGTGCATTGTTGTTTATTATATTTGATTCAATTACATTCTTTATTGTTAAGTTGTACCCCCCCCCCAAACATGTTAATACTTTGGTCCCAATCATGTCCTCCTACCCCAGCTGCCAAGCCACCCTGATACCTGCCCCTTCTTACTGAATGTTCCCTGTTCCCCCTCCCATGAAGTTGTCAATCCTCCCCTGTGTCAACACCTGCCTGGACCGCCCCCTTTGGAATTCCCCTATTCCTCAGAGCCCCATTAGCCCATGTGCCCCACTCTCCTCTCCTTGTGTTCTCCATTGGTTTATGTATTATGTAACATCCCCTTGTGCTCCTCCCCTAAGTCTTCCCTATTGGTTTTTTATTTGTACACTCCCCTTGCTCCTCCCCCACACATAAGTTGCTATACCCCTGTTATCTTTTGTCTTTCTTCCCTGGAACCTTCAAGAGAATAAATTCCTCTTGGAAACCACATGGAAGACCTCTCCCTCGTCCTTGCTCCTGCCCTCGATGCTGGACAGCCACTGCCATAGAGCATAAGCCCTAAGCTGCCCTGCTTTCCAGGAGCAGCCCACTCTTGGCTGGGTGCCGGGGGCTGGCTGGGGAAAAATCCGGCTCCGCGTCACCCCAGTGCCAGGAAGATGAAGCCCAATATGGAAACTCCAATCCCCGTCGGCCTCTTGCTGTGGGCAGCGTTTGATGGCATCCCAGGAGGGTCTGCAGAGGTCAGGACCCCCAAAACTTCTCACAGACACCCCAAGCCCCTCCAAGCACCCTCCCAGTCCCTCCCAGCCCACCCAGGACCCTCTGAAACCTCCTTCGCAGTCACTAATTTTAAAAAATGAGGTATTTTAGAAAAACTGGAGACGTTAGCTAGAGATAGGCCTTGCTGGAATTAGTTCGAGTTAATGATTAAGTGAGAAGCAAGATTTGAGATAATGAATCTCAGACTTAGGTAAAAAATTCCTTTTCATTGTATGTTTGTTTAGATGTGCTTATAATGAGAAAAGAGAAACTGATAAATGGGTTCAGGAAGATCACAGACCTTACATCTGGAAACCCATTTAAAAGTCACAAGGAAGGAAATTTGAATTGTACCAAATGTTATTTGTAACGTCAACCATTGTAAAGGTAGAAAGGTGAGAGTGAGGAGGAGCGGTTTTCCTTCATCTCTTGATGACCCCTCCTCACCAAAACGACCCCTCCTCAAATTAGGGAGCCCACCATGCAGGCATAGTGACATTTTAAACTCATTACTGTGCATTTTAATCCGAAGTGGGGAATGGGAAGTGTTTAGCATTATGCATATCTATTAATATTAATATGTATTAGTATTTTGGAAATTCAAGACTTTTTTAAATAAGTAGACACTGGAATCTTCTGTGAACTTGCAGTGCATATTAAGGGGATGACTCCTGCACTCACTCAGTGCTGTGATTAAACATCCACTTTGTAACTTTAAACTGTTGGAGGGGTTTTTTGTCCATTAACAGATTGATGTTGATACCGGATCAATATTGCTATTTTGTTAAATCACTGCCAGTCTCTTCCCAGCCTCCGCAGGACCCACCAGAGCCCCTCCTGTTCCTCTCAGGATCCCACAGCCCCCTCCCAATTTCCCCCCACTGCCCCAGGACCCCCAAACCCTCTCCCAGTCCCTTCCCAGCCTCACCAGGATTCATCAAGAACCCTCCCAGTCTCTTCCCAGCACAACCAACCTCATCCCAACCCCTGCTTTCCAATCCCCAATCTCCTTCCAGCTCCTCCAGGCTCACTCAAATCCCTCCCAGTGACACCCAGCACCCCCAAACTCCCTCCCAGGGTCCACCAGCACCCCTGGAAGCCCATCCCACCCTCCCCAACATCCTTCAAACCCCTTCCCAGCCATCCTAAGCACCTCAATCCCTTCCCCAGTTTAAACCAGTCTATCTGTAACTCCCTCCCAGTTCCTCCCAGCACACCCCAATCCCCCTCTGGGCCCCCCCAGTGCCTCCCCCGCTGCCCCCGGCGCTGTGGGGGCCGGGCCGTGCCCCAGTGCCGGCTCAGGGGGTGCTCCAGGCTGACGTGCTCCACCTGGCAGCTGGAGCTGAGCCCGCATTGCCGGGGGCGGTTTCCAGCAGCACCAGGAGCTGCTGGCTCCAGCTCAAGGGCACCAGCGAGATGGACATACTGGAGGGCACTGGGAGAGAGTGGGGACACACTGGGATCAGCTGGGTGTGACACAGTGCCCGACCTGGTTAACTTCATCCGCTCCACGCTGGAAGTGGGACACACCTCGGGAGCAGGATGACTCGAGGTATGGCTTAGAGCAATGCTCTACAGCACTTAACAGCTGTCAGACACAGTGTGGAGGCAAGAATGGGGGGAAGGTCTTTTATATTGGGTTTGAGGGAAAGTTTTAACCGCCCAAGGGTCCAGGGACAAAAGACACAGAATACAAGCGTACAGCAATTTATATATGGGGAGGGCCCAGGGGTGGATACAAAACTTCAACCAGTGAGGGATATCCTGGGGAGGGGAATAGGACACATGGACCAATGGGGTGCTGTGGATTAGGGGATTTCCAAAGGGGACGTCCAAGCAGGGGGTTGGCATAAGGCAGGATTGACAGGGAACATTCGGGAACAAGGGGCAGGGTGGACAAGATTGATAGGGAAGGTGCTGGAAAAAGGGGTTGGGATACAATGATGGGCAGGGCAGGGGAGGAGATAACTTTGGGTTAAACCAACAAAGCAGGGGGGTAACAGAACAAACCACTTATACAAACAGCTTCAAACTTTAAATTAAACAAAATCACACCACAACATCTCCCCTTTTCTGTTTAAAAGGAAGAGCTGTGGTTTTGGGGGATCCATTCTCATATTGGCAGGTCCCTGGCTCGGCTGCAGGGGGGTCCCAGGGTGTGAGGATGGAGGGTTTGGGAGGGTTCCAGTCCTGGATACAGGGGTGCACGGGGGTCCTGCTGCAGCGGAATGGGAGTTCAGGGGGTCCCTTCCTCTGTTCTGGGGTTCAAGGGGTCCCGGTGCCTGAAAATGGAGGTTCAGTGGGGTCCCGGTGCCCAGAAATGGGGGTTCTGGGAGGTTTCCATTCCCGAGAATGGGGGTTCAGGGGGTTCCAGGTTCCAGATAAGGGGGTGCAAGGGTTTTTGGGGCTGGGGAAGGGGGTACCAGGGGGTCCCAGTGCCCCGAAATGAACATTCAAGGGGGTCTCTGTGCCCAGGAAGGGGGGTTTACCTGGAAATGGAAGCACAGAGGTTCCCCATTCCCAGTGTAATAAATGGAATTGGTTTGTGCTAACTAAATTTCAGCTGTTACTAAAGTTGTTATTAGAAGCTATCAAGAATCAGTGTTACAAAGCAGATGTACCCCTTTGCAGATGTTGCATGTCAAAATTAAGGCACAGGATGTAGTTTAGAAGATAAATGGTGTCTCAAGACCAAAATGGCCTTGAGATGGACAAAATTAGGATGAATCTAGGCATTGGGCCTAAAGATTAGAAAATATAAGAGTAATTAGTAGACCAACATAACACAACGCTTAGTACACACATGCAAACCTGTAAGGTTATCCAAAGGACAATGAGGAAGAGGAGAAGCCTTCGCCAAAAGACCCCCAAAAGAAAACTGAAGACCCCCTAACAACAAGTGAAGCATGTGCTGTGAAGAAAGGTGACGTAAAGTCAGCAAAATCAGAAATAGGAGGAAACTTATGGGAAACATGAATGAATATTTATAAGCATACAGTATATAAGTTTAGCTTGAAGTGCTTTATTTTGTACGTGAGGTGAGGTGAGAAGCACCCCCTGTACCCCAGTCGGTTTTGCTTATGCCTTAACCATCTGTAACCACTGCCCAATTGTATGCACATTGTAAGAGACAGGTTCGGGAATCAAGAGACGACCCAATGTGAGTTAGTTGCTTGTTCCAAATTTATTACAATCTTAGCTACATTTTTATAGTATTTTGAAAAGCTAACATGCAATCTGTATTCTACTATGATTGGATAATTGCTATTTTTCACGCATTAATTTCTACATTTCTATTGGACCAGCTCATAACACCCAAGCTCTATAAGATACCTTTTAGTAAAACTTATTAAGATACATTTAGCAGATTTCTCATCCTAAATTCTTATTCTTCATTGTCTTATTAACACTTAGTCTTCTTCATTTCTTTGATACAGTATTTTGCCAAGGACTTATGCTAGCTCAAAGTCAAGGTTGTGCAGGCCTTCCAAGGAGCTATGGCCTCGAGAAGCGAGCCATTCTTCAACAATTCCCCCGTTTTCCGTCTGCACAACCATGACTTTGGTTACCTTAACAAACAAACACTTGATTTTGTTGGATATTGCAAAGGATATTGCAATATCCAACAAAATTGCAAAGGATATTGCACAACTAACACATAACAATCCAATGATCATAACACAGATAATTAATAATCCTGTTTTACATAAACTCTTAACCCATCCTGTCAGTCCAAGCCAATCAGCCAGTTCATCAATCCCAAAGAATCCCACATCTTCTTTGATCTTCTGTGTATGTTGCATGAGTTCTTGAATTTCCTTGTGGATGGATTCTGAATGATCTTGTAAGTCCATACAACACATACCATCAAAGTCTTCACATCCATGACCATGTGCTAACAACAAAAAATCAATGCCTGCTCGATTTTGCAGTACTGCATGCTGAACTTGTGACATATCAATTGCTAATTCAGAAAGTACTCTGCTAGTACCGTTTGCCCGTTTTACAACCCAACAACTAAGTTTCTTTAAATTGTGATGAGCTCTAGCAGCAGCAGCACCTGGCAAAAAAGTAGAAGGTAGAAGCAAAAAACACTTGCCATCTGTTCCATAAATCCAAATTATCATCACAGTCAGAACTCAAAATTTGACAAAGATCTCTATTCCATCTGACACGATGTGTGCTATTAGGATGATGGTGTGGAAGCGCCACGCTGAGTTGTCCAATTGTGCAAAGACCTCCAACAGGTTGTGATGGGATACCTGCCCATGCTCTGTTACCACAAATTAGAAAATAACCTGTTGGTAGTCTATGAGGGGATTGAGTCCCAAATACAGGGTTTGATGCATTCCTCACCATTTTAGCACACCACTGCAAAAAATTGCCAGTTGGACTTGTCAATGTGATGATATTGGATTGTTCACATCTTTGATCAGTACCTTTTGCACACAATTTGTTGCTAGCATTTAGATAAATGCAATAAGCAGCATCTAATGAATCTGCTAGATCAATTTCTTGTGGCTCAGGGCCTTCTGGAAGATGATCATTCCAAACATCATAATTCTCCATACATTGTGAAAAATTCTTATATCCATTCCTTAGATGCTTTGTCTTAAAAATGTCCTGAGTCTCTTTCATTGCCTTGTCTAACAAAGTCCACCTTGATTCATTGACTGGAACACCAATCAGACAAATAATGAAAGGAGACTGAGGTGTCGACAGACTAGCACAGAAGGTCGTAGTATTTAAACTACGAGCAAGTGAAACCCATACATTTTCCCATGGATCTATGGTCTCTCTAGTTAACATGCCTGTTATTAAAGGTAAAATTATGAGAATGAAAATGCCAGTTGCCATTTTGAACTCTTTCCCACTGTCTACATGAAATAGTACAGTTTTTGCACTGTGCTGCAATTATATTTGTTTTCTGAGCAAGTTTTGTAAATGTTGCTATTTTCTGAATTCTAAATATTAGATTGGCACTTTCTAATGCACCCACATTTTCCCATAATGATACGGCTTCTGCCTGTGTTAAAGAACAATTTAAGTATTTTGTCAATGCAGCAAGCGGAGTTAAATGGTGAATTTCTCTATAACACCTAAGACAACCTCTGTGAGGTTTTGATCTCTGATATTCTCACAAATCTCTTTTACAACCTTCACACACAATTCTTATCCACAATTTTTCTGTGGTTTTACAATACCAACACCTTATACCTTCTAATTTTTCTTTAACCCATTGTAGATAAACAGAAAAATAAACGCTTTCTATATAGGGAGTTCTATAATCAACTTGTACACCTAATAGATAATTGACTTCTCTCACTAATGGCTCAAGGGCAAGTTGCCACTGTTTACTTTCTCGCCACCATCTACTTCCTTGCAGTCTGGCTGTGATATCCCACTGTTGATGTGGTTGATCGTGGCTCGTGTCCATTTACTCGGCACCCATAACAGTCCTGTAGGGGTATCAACACACACGTAGCCTCGGCCATTAAATAGGACTTTAGCTGGTCCTATCCAATGTCCTGTTTTAGGCTCTCTGTAAGGAACAAATACTTCATTAGTTACAACACTTGATTTTACACATTCATTGTGTATGACAGCTGGAGGGTCTTGACAATCTGCAAAAACACACAAATGGTTAATTACCTAATTACCTAATTAACCCTAATTACAAAAAGAACTTAATCTAATTTTTCTTTTGGGTCAGAGATATCTTTGAATTTGTTAAGATATTTCTTTAAGGTTCTGTTAGTTCGTTCCACTATTGCTTGTCCTGTAGGAGAGTTTGGAATCCCTTCAATATGCTCAACTCCCCATTGCTGCATGAATTTTCTAATATTGTCACTGGCATATGCAGGGCCATTATCAGTCTTAATTCACTCTGGGACCCCCATAATAGCAAAACATTGGGTTAAATGTTTCTTTACATGCAAACTCTTTTCTCCTGTCTGGGCTGCAGCCCATACAAATTTTGAATAGGTATCTACAGTAACATGTACATCTTTTAATCTGCCAAATTCAGAAACATGGGTAACATCCATCTGCCATATCTCTAGGGCTTTTAACCCTCTAGGGTTGACTCCTATCCCTAACCCAGGACCATGATGACTACATTGTGGACATGCTTGTACAATTCCTTGTGCTTCTGAAATTGATAATGAGAACTGTCTTTGTAGGCCCTTTGCATTTTGATGAAACTTCATGAGCCATATGAGCAAACTCAAGCTGATTGGGAGGAACTCTCCTCTGCACCCAACTAACTAATTGATCTGCAATATGATTGCCAAGACCAAGGCCTTCTTGAAATTTATGACTTCTAATATGTATTAGACAATATGGTGCTGATCTTAATCATGTAGCTTGTTGTATTTGTTGAAACAACTGCATTAACTGTTTATTTTGAGTTTCCTTAATAAAAGCATCCTCAATCCTTTCCAAAATACCTGCAACATACAATGAATCTGTAACCACATGAAGGGGACATTTTACCACCGACACATAGCCCAACAAACTGCTGCTAGTTCAAGCATCTGTAATGAGTCTCCCTGCTCAGTGTGCAAAATATGGTAAGTCCAAGATCCCTGTTGCTGCCAGACAATTGCTGCTCGTCTGGTTGTTTTACCAGCATCTGTAAAAACTGTATGTCCCTCTTTTAAAGGAATTAATGAATGTTTAGGCAATTGAATCCAATTATGATCTTTCAATATTTGAATAACTTTACTTTTTGGAATTTCATTAGTTACTTGCCCATTGTATGCCAATAATGCAAGCTGAAGAGGATAAGAGTGACGCATTGTCCGTTCAAGATCAGCAGCAGTCATTGGGATATGAATACTCACTGGTCCATTTCCTGAAAAAGCAATTGTATGATCACAACCTTTTTTAATTGTCTCTCCCACTTGTTCCATCCGGGTCTGTAAGCTACGCTTAGGTTGCATTGATACAAAGACCCACTCAATTATGTAAACCAGATACTCTCCCCTGTTTTTCTTTTGCCATTGAGCAATGATGGCACACACTGAAGAAGGCTGTGAAATAACAAGCAAACGAAGAGGTAAATTTATTACACGCTGTGATGGCCATCTGGTAACAAATAAAGAAGCAAGACATTAAATACATTGTTGCTGTGTTTCTGTGAGAACAATTGGAGCAGCAGGGTTAGTTCCTTTTAATAAAGGTCACAAGGGGGCAAGATCTTCATTAGTAATTCCAACAACAGTGTGGACCCATTGTAAATCACCCATTAAAGTTTGTACATCTGTAAGATTTTGTATTTTGTAATTCAGTGTTGCTTTCAGTAGATGTATTATGCTGTCACTAATTTGCCAGCCTAAGTATTTCCATGGGGCAGTTTTTTAGGTTTTCTCAGGAACAATTTGTAATCCAGCATTAGACAATACTTGTGTGAGCACCTTTAATTGTTCATCTGTAAAAGGGTGTTCCTGTGCAATGAGAATATCATCCATATCATGATAGATGATAGCTTGTGGCCATTGTTCATGTATTGGCTGCAAAGCTGTGGACACAAACAGCTGACACATGGTGGGACTGCTGTGCATTCCTTGAGGCAGTACAATCCATTCATATCTCTCACTAGGTTTCTCTTTATTAATTGCAGGTAATGTGAATGCAAACTGTTTTGTATCATCTGGATGTAGTGGAATAGTGAAAAAACAGTCTTTTAAATCAACAATTAACAGTGGCCACTTTTGTGGTAACATTGCAGGTGAAGGTAATCCTGGTTGTAAAGCTCCCATGGGCTGCATTTGTTCATTAACTTTTCGTAAATCATGCAAAAGTCTCAATTTTCCTGATTTCTTGGGTATAACAAAAATAGGTGTACTCCATGGACTTACTGATGGTTTAATATGTTTTGCATTAACCAATTCATGTGCTTTTTGCAGCCGTTCCTCACTTAGCGGCCACTGCTCCACCCACACAGGATCATTACTTTTCCAGGTCAGTTGTCATGGGGCTGGCTGCACTGCAGGGACCGCGGTGAGAAAACCGAATCTGGGGTAGTTAGTACCACTCCCCATTGAGTTAAACATTCTCGACCAATGAGGGCAAATGTTCCTTCTGGCAAAGGTATTACTGTTGCAACTGCACAGGCCTTTCTTCAAGCACAAATGTTAGAGGATTAGGTGTGACTGAAGCAGCTGCAGACACTCCTCCAACTCCATCCACAGCACTTGTGGTTGTTTGCAATGGCCAACAGGGTGGCCAAATTTTACTAGAAATGATGGTAATATCTGCACCTGTATCTAACAGTGCTTGTATATTTATCTGTTCTTTTCCATTTATGATGGTTGTGTTTTGAACAGGACGATCATGCATTCGTAGTGTTAGGTATGTAACTGGTCCTGTTGAACCAAAGCAAGCATCTCCTCTCATGGGTCACATAGGTTTGGATCCTTTCATCATTGCAGATACAAGATTTTGAAAGGGAATTATTTGTGCAATTTTACTGCCTTGAGGTGTAAACAAAGGCGGATGCAGTGTATATGCAACAATTTGAATAACTCCCGTGTAATCTGCATCAATGAGTCCTGGTATCACCAAGATACCTTTTAAGCCTGCCGATGAACGTCCTAGCAATAATGCTCCTACATCGTGTTTAGAGGAATGAATTGGACCTTTGAAAGTTGTAGGTATCTTTTGCGGCTGATTGTCTATAAGGGTAACTCCTACTGCTGTTTCCAAGTCGATTCCCAGGCTTCCTGTGGTTGCAGGGCATAACTCTGGGTCTCGGGGGCAGTTGCTGTTATCCGCACGCGACTGCCTTTCGCAGTCATGGTAGGCATCAATCTAATACTCATGGCAGCATGAGTATTAGATTGGCAATTATTACACCTTACATTGCCTACACATTGCTTTTGTAAATGCCCAGTTTTTCCACACCGAAAGCAAACATTTGTCGGTCAGGAGCGTCCTCCTTTTACAAGAGGTTTTAAAGCCACAGCAAAAGCTTGGTTTGGGCTGGTTATTACATTTAACATTGTTTCATTTTGTGTTTTCACAGCACTAGCTACAGCCTCTGACATAAAAGCAGCTTGCTGTTGATACACTGCATTGGCCATGTGTTCTAACATTGTTCCCAAGTCAGCTGTGCCTGGGAGAGTAGCTAGTATCATTTTAGCTTTTGGATTTGCATTCTCAAATGCAAAAGTCCTTGTTAATTGTTCTCGTACTTCAGGAGTTAGGTCTGTTGCCTGATCGAGTGAAATGACAAGTCTGTTAATAAAAGAGTCAAAAGACTCATTCATTCCCTGTTTGATAGTGGTGTAGCTTGGTGCTCTTTTATCAGCTGGAATCCTCCACAGGGCTTGCTTTGCTTCCTCAGCAGATGCATTATGCAAATCTGCTGGAAATTGTAATTGCTGTGCCGCTGATGCATAGATACCTTTGCCCATTAACATATCGATAGTGGCACCATGAAGAGGATCAATTGGCTGTTGTGGTGTATTTATAATTCTCTTACAGCCAGATTCCCATTCTCACTCCCACAATACATACTGTGAGGGAGTGAGTAATAGTTTTGCTATGGCCATACAATCGTCAGGTGACAAAACATTAGATGCAAAAATATAATTAATCATTTGCTTAGAGGGCTCTGAATGTAGTCCATATTGAGTAACTGTATTTTGTAATTGCTGCATTAATTTCCATTCAAAAGGTGTATATTGTGCTCCAGGCTGGCCATTAGCAAGAGTTCCTTGCTGTACTGGATAGGCATGTGGAGAACAGGCAGCTGCAACTTCCCATTGTCCTTCTAAAATAGCGTCCCTGATTACTGCAGACCAGCGACTGTGAGATTCAACTGGTCGTATCTGCATTCCCCCTGAAGTGGTAATTATCATGTCACCTACTGGCTGCCTTCCATGAGGATTTAGATTGCTCATTTTCTTGATTACTTTTTCTTGATGGCCTCTTATGTTTTGGAACTGTAATATCAGAGGGTGTTCCGTCAGCTTCATCAGCTGAGCTTTCATCCCCAGAGTTTTTTGCACTAGTTGTACGGAATTGGGAAATTGTACAGTCTTTGCCTCCTGTTTCTGTGTTGTGTTGTTTGTTCACAGGAGATAAGGGGGATGCATTCGGATTTACTGAGGTCAGTCCTGTCTCTTGATTGGCAATTTCTTTTGCACTTGTTTTGACAGGCACTTTAATACCTTTTGCAGGACTAGGGTCAGTGAATAAAAAAGAACTTGATTTTGCTGACACTTCTATATCTTCCCCTCCTAACATTTTTTGTGCAGCTAATGCCATATGTTTTTCAGCTTGGTATTGATCTAGGGCATGAATAATTTCTCTCCAAGTGGTAGCAAGGTCTCTAGCAGATTTACTGCCATCAATAGTGGCATCCCATAAGGCATCTCCAATTTTTTGCCACTCTGTTCGGTTAAAGATTTCCATGGAATCTTGCATAAATCCCTTCTCTTTTGCCCATTTACATAGCTCTTGGAGTTTTTTTGTGCTTACACTGGCCTCTCACTTAGCGAGAAATTCTGCCAGCAGCGATAATGCCGCTTCTCTCTCCATTTCCCGAGATAGCGCTGCTACCGGCACTTCGGAGGACGGCCGTCAGATCCTCTCAACCTCTCCAGGTGCTTTGTGCCGAATCGCCTTCTCTCCTTATTCCAGAATCCACTGGCTTATTTTACTGCATTTCTGCAATACTGAGCCTCTTGACAAGGTCCTCAGGCAGCGTGCTGGCTTTATTTGTAATCCCTGGGTCCCTGTTTTGGGTGACAAAATGTAGGAGACGGGTTCGGGAATCAAGAGACGACCCAGTGTGAGTTAGCAGCTTGTTCCAAATTTATTACAATCTTAGCTACATTTTTACAGTATTTTGAAAAGCTAACATGCCATCTCTATTCTACTATGATTGAATAATTGCTGTTTTTCACACGTTAATTTCTACATTTCTATTGGTCCAGCTCATAACACCCGAGCTCTATAAGATACCTTTTAGTAAAGCTTATTAAGATACATTTAGCAGATTTCTCATCCTAAATTCTTATTCTTCATTGTCTTATTACCACTTAGTCTTCTTCATTTCTTTGATACAATATTTTTCCAAGGACATGCTAGCTCAAAGTCAGGGTTGTGCAGGCCTTCCAAGGAGCTATGGCCTCGAGAAGCGAGCCATTCTTCAACAGCACATATATATAAAAATAGATATACCTGAATATATTCACTAAATTGTATCTTTCTTACTAAATTGTATTCTTTTACTAAATTGTATTCTTTCATTATTTTGTTTCCAGTTTATTAAAGTATTTTATCAATTAATTAGATTGATTGTTTGGAAATTTGAAAGTCATTTATAACACTACTTATTTCAAACATTATGTAGACTATGTAGGAATGAAAAAAACCACCAAACTTCAGCAGGATATCCACTGTGCTTTAGGTTCTTCTTATTGAGATTCTGCAGGGTGAGAATATTTGGCTCATTCTGAGAACTGATAACATTTTTTACTATTCAAAATTAGATCTGCTTCTGTGAGTACCACATTTCAAAAACCCAAGCCTGGGAACCTCTTTCTGTTTTTCTTCTGTCCCTGAGCAGGTAACGGGGATCCGGCCCCTGTTGGGCCCTGGCGGGGCCGGGCCGGGCTCTGCTGCAGCGCTGGCCCCTCCCGGGAATCCCTCTGGGTCCCGTTCCCGGGGGGCCGAGCCCTTCCCGGGGAACCCGCCCAGCCCCTTCCAGCGGCGCTGCCGGGCCGGGCCAGCCCCCGGCTCGGCTGAAATTCTGCTGCCACTGAGTTTCTGCAGAAGCTGCCGGGCAGGGGGAGCGGAAGCGGCCTCTGAGTGCTGGCCTGGCTGCTGAGATCCCAGTGCAGCCACGGGAAAATCATCCAGCAGGAACAGCTCCGGCAGCTGCCCCAGCACAGAGCGAGTAACCAGCCACAGGCCTGGGCAAGATATTAACCCTTTCAATACACAGATGAGACCTACAAACCTTGTTCATCTCTACAGGGACAGAAACGACATAGTAACAACATGCAAAAAAAACAACATAAAAACATCAAAATCAGTAAAAAAAAAATCAAACCTCTGATAGAAAAAAAATGAAAAAATGTAAATTAAAACGAAAATATTCTTTTAGTAAAGCCATAGAAATAAACAATGATGTATGAAAATATCTCCTTTAATTCATGAAAAAAGTATAAAAAAATATTCAAACTGTAAATCTAAACAAAAACATCCATTAATGAAACCAACCAAATGTTAAAATAACTGTAATCCCATAAAAAGTTTGAACAGAAAAATAAATAAAAACAATAAAAAACCTTTGCCCCCAGGGAGAGAAGAAGAAAACTTCTGTTCCCAGAGATGATCACAAAAACAGATGAAGAAAACATTTGCCTTCAAACAACTCATCCTTAAAATAACACCCCATGAATTCATAACCCATAGACACACCTCTGAAAGGGCTGTAAAAATGAGAAAAATGTCACAATAGCAAAATTTCTTCCCCGGCGGCTGCTCTTTGTAAAAATAAAAAAACACAAAAAACCAGTTCCTTGTAAAAAAGTCTCCATGACATAACAAAATCTAATAAAAACTATTGCATAATTAATACTGTTTTAAAATCACAAGTTTTATCTCAACAATGTCAGATAAAACAAAAAGTTATTCAGGGGGAGGAAAGGTGTTCTGAAAGTTTTATTCTGGTTTCTTATTCTTGTACTCCAGTTAATAAAGTTTCTTTATTCCTTCTAAGTTTTAAGCCTGTTTTGCCCTTCTCCTAATCCACATCTCACAGTGAGAAATGAGTAAGTGCCCTGGAGATTTCAGCCAGCGCTAAACCCACCACATTATTTAGTGCATTAGCCAAAAGAGTCAAATTAGCGAATCTCAGCCACTGCACCAGGCTGAAGCTGAGGATCCCCAGCCAAGCTCAGAGGGAGGAGAACACAGCATTTGTGGGATCCTTTCCAGTCTGACTTGCTTTAGCTGCACCCTGGGGGAGGAGAGAGCAGGAGAAGGGTTGGCTGAGTCCTCTCCCCTCTGCCTTGCCCTTCTCTGCTGGATCCTCAGTTCATCCCACACCCACCCCAAGACTCCATCCCCATCCTACTGTTGCTGATGGGATTAAAGGAGATAAAGAGGAGATTAAAACAGATAGAGAGGAGAGAAAAGGAGAAGTTTAAATGCAGATTAAATATGAAAGAAATGCATATGTTAGTGGCTGCTGAGAGTTCAAAGGGAGCTGAAGGGTTTGTGAAGGGACAGGAGCCCGTGAAGGGCTCAGGAGCTGCTGCTGCTGCCGGGAGGGAGGAAATGCACCAATGGCTCCCAGCAGAGTCTGTGCTTTGAGGCTCTTTCCCAAACAGCTGCAGGAGGGAAAGCAGCTGAGTTTGGAGGAAGAGTTTTCTGCTGAGGTTTCCTGTTTGGAGCTGTCACAAGCTTGAGCTGCTCAAGGGAAAGGCGGCTCTGCTTCCAGCAGGGCCCAACTGCACGGGAGCACAACTTGGTTCCCTGGCCCTGAGCCAACGGGCAGCAGCAGCTTCTGTTCCCTCCTGGCTCTTGTGTCATTTCCAGCAGCACAAGACACACCAAGAAAAGCTCCTCCAGAACATGCCATGAGAAACACAACCTGATTTCATTGCATGAAGGAACTCTGACAGTCCCACGGGCTCAGGTTTGTCAGTGAACAGAGCAGGGAAAAGCACAGACACATTCCCTGCACAGGGAATTCACAGGAGGAAAGTGCAGCGCTGGAGGATGTGCTTGGATACAACGTTCCCACGGCAGTTTTGGGGATAAAATCATCAGCAGAGAGAAAAGAAAAAGTCCTACCAAGGGTGGGCTGGGGAGGGCTGGTGCTTCCCGGGAGGCTCCCGAAGCTCAAGAGGACAAAGCCCAGACCTTGTCCAAGCTCCGAGCTGGGTCTGAGCCAGAAACCAGGGGGTGGCAGAGCCATTGCTGCTGAAGGGCTTCAGATTGCCAAAGCTAAAGTGTCCAGTATCAAGGAACAACTTGGGGGTACAGAAGTCCCAGTGCCCACGTTCCATCCCCTCATTTCAAGCTGAAAGCAGAGCTTCACTTGTGACTCTGCTTTTTAATAAAGAATGTCAAACTTCAACAAAATTCCCTTAGAAAGTACCCATGAAGATTCACATTGTGAGAGCCCACTCGAGACAGCCTCAACTCCTGCCCTGGTTCAGTCCTTGTCAAGCCCACTGTGCTTTCCAGCTGCTTTGCTCCAGCTCTCCCCAAATCACCATGAATTCCACTGAACTGAAACAAATCCAAGTCCTTGTGGGTCGGGACAAGGGCAGGGAGAGGTCCCTCCAAACCTCCCTGGGAATCATCCCAGAGCCCTCAGCCTTCCATGTGCCCATCTCCGGGTCCTCCCAGTGGCTCCTCTAGCTCTCCCAGTCCACCCCAGCCTATCCCAATCACTCCTAATGCCCCTCTACTCCATCTCACTCGTCCGCGGATCTGCCGCCCCTCAGCCAATCAGAGCGCGTCACTCTGATGACTCATCAGTTGCCGGGCAGATCCACAGAGCCGAGAGCCCCGCGCTGGACTCGGCCTCCCAGTGCCGCGCACTTCATTCCCAGTCCCAACCAGTGCCACCACAGTCCCTCCCAGTGCCACCACAGTCCCTCCCAGTGCCACCACAGTCCCTCCCAGTGCCACCACAGTCCCGCCCAGTGCCATCACAGTCCCTCCCAGTGCCACCACAGTCCCTCCCAGTGCCACCAGTCCCGCCCAGTGCCACCACAGTTCCTCCCACTTTTTTTTAGCCCATTCCCAGTCTATTCCTAGTTCATTCTCACTTCACTGCCAGACCTCTACCCCCTCATCCAGTGTCCCAGTATCCACTCTCATGTCTCTCAGCGCAACCCCAGTCCCTGACAGTCCATTCCCAGTCCCTCCCAATGCTACACAACTCATCTCCACTCTCTCCCAGTTTCCCTCCAGCTGATCCCAGTCTGTCCCCACTCCCTCCCAGTGCCCCCAGGGTGTCCATCTCGCTGGTGCCCTCGAGCTCCCAGCCCGGCCCCGGCCGCCTGCTCTGCTCCCTGATGGATTTCTCCCCTGCCCACATCCAGCTGAGCTGCTCCCAGGGCCAGCAGCAGCTCTCGGGCCACGTGCTGGCCACTGCCGTGCTCCCCAGCGGGGACTGGAGCCAGCAGCTCCTGGTGCTGCTGGAAACCGCCCCCGGCAATGCGGGCTCAGCTCCAGCTGCCAGGTGGAGCACGTCAGCCTGGAGCACCCCCTGAGCCGGCACTGGGGCACGGCCCGGCCCCCACAGCGCCGGGGGCAGCGGGGGAGGCACTGGGGGGGCCCAGAGGGGGATTGGGGTGTGCTGGGAGGAACTGGGAGGGAGTTTGAGATAGACTGGTTTAAACTGGGGAAGGAATTGAGGTGCTTAGGATGGCTGGGAAGGGGTTTGAAGGATGTTGGGGAGGGTGGGATGGGGTTCTGGGGGTCCTGGTGGACACTGGGAGGGAGTTTGGGGGTGCTGGGTGTCACTGGGAGGGATTTGAGTGAGCCTGGAGGAGCTGGAAGGAGATTGGGCATTGGAAAGCAGGGTTGGATGAGGTTGGTTGTGCTGGGAAGAGACTGAGAGGGTTCCTGATGAGTCCTGGTGGGGCTGGGAAGGGACTGGGAGAGGGTTTGGGGGTCCTGGAGCAGTGGGGGGAAATTGGGAGGGGGCTGTGGGATCCTGAGAGGAACAGGAGGGGCTCTGGTGGGTCCTGGGGAGGCTGGGAAGAGACTGGCAGTGATTTACCAAAATAGTGATATTGATCTGGTATCAACATCAATCTGTTAATGGACAAAAAACCTCTCCAACAGTTTAAAGTTACAAAGTGGATGTTTAATCACAGCACTGGGCGAGTGCGGGAGTCATCCCCTTAATACGCACTGCAAGTTGACAAAAGCTTCCAGCGTCTATTTATTTAAAAAATCTTGAATTTCCAAAAGATGAATATATATTATTACTAATACATATTCACAATTCTAACACCTCCCATTCCCCACTTTGGATTAAAATTCACAGTAATGAGTTTAAAAAGTCATTCTGCCTACGTGATGGGCTCCCTAATTTGAGGAGGGGGTGGTTTTGGTGAGGAGGAGTCATCAAGAGATGAAGGAAAACTGCTCTTCCTCACTCTCACCTTTCTACCTTTACAATGGTTGACTTTACAAATCACATTTGGTACAACTCCAGTTTCCTCCATTGTGACTTTGAAATGGGTTTCCAGATGTAAGGTCTGTGATCTTCCTGAACCTGTTTATCAGTTTCTCTTTTCTCATTATAAGCACATCTAAACAAATATACAATGACAAGTAATTTTTTACCTAAGTCCGAGATTCATTATCTCAAATCTTGCTTCTCACTTAATCATTAACTCTAGTTCTAGCAAAACCTGTCTCTAGCTAAGATCTCTAGTTTTTCTTTAATTCATCCTTTTTCAAAATTAGTGAGTCCAATGAAGGTTTCAGAGGGTCCTGGATGGGCTGGGAGAGACTGGGAGGGTCCTTGGAGGGGCTTGAGGTGTCTGTGAAAGGTTTTGGGGGTCCTGACCTCTGCAGACCGCCCAGGGATGCCATCAAACGCTGCCCACAGCAAGATGCTGATGGGGATTGGAGTCTCTGTGTTGGGCTTCATCTTCCTGGCACTGGGGCTCGGCTTCTGCCTGTGCAGGAAGGTGAGGGGGGGTCCCAGGGGTCGTGTCCTCCCCCTCCACAGAGCGTGTGTGCTCCCCCTGGGCCCCCCACCCCTGGTGTCACCCCCTTTTCTCTGCCCACACAGCTCCTGAGGCAAAAGGTTCTCTAGGATTTATAGTCAACAATTCCCACTGTCATTCTGTATCCTGTTGGATTTTCATTCCCCTGCTTTCATCCAGGTGCCCACAGGGAGCCAGGAAGATGTGGAGCCTCCCAGCCAGGTGTCTTCCCCACACGGATCACCAGGACCACGGATCACCAGGGCTCTGCCCAACGGGGGTCACTGGGGATCATCCAACGCCGATCCTCCCATGGGGGATGGAGCTGGAGCAGCGCACGAAGCTCTTCCCACACTCGGGGCACTCGCAGGGCTTCCCTTACTGGTGCCTCTGTTGGTGTCGGGTCAAGTTAGAGCTGGTGGAGAAGCTCTTCCCACACTGGGGACACTCGTAGGGCCTCTCCCCACTGTGGATGCGCCGGTGGACGGTGAGGTTGCCGTTCTGCTGGAAGCCCTTCCCGCAGTCGGGGCAGCGGAAGGGCCTCTCCTCTGTGTGAATCCGCTCATGTTTGAGGACATCAGAGCTGGTCTGAAACCTCTTCCCACATTCAGGACACTCATAGGGCCTCTCCCCAGTGTGGATGCGTTGGTGTGCCCTCAGGTAGGAGCTCCACCGAAAGCTTTTCCCACATTCCAAGCAGGTGTAGGGCCGTTCCCCAGTGTGGATCACCTGGTGTCTCATCAGATCAGAGATATCTCTGAAGCTCTTCCCACATTTCCCACACTCATAGGGCTTTTCCCCAGTGTGGATCGTCTGGTGTTTCCAAAAGTCAGAGCTCCGGCTGAAGCTCTTCCCACATTTCCCACACTCGTAGGGCTTTTCCCCAGTGTGGATCCTCTGGTGTAGGATCAGGTGGGAGCTCTTTCTGAAGCCCTTCCCACATTCCAAGCACTTGTGGGGCTTCTCCCCCAGCTCTGAGCTCTGGCTGGATCTCTGGCCGTGTCCCTGGCACTGGGGGGATCTTTCCTCCTCACAACTCCGTGGATTGGATTTGCAGCCCCTCCTTGTGCGGCATCTCCAGGGCTTTTCCTCCTCCTCCTCCATCTGGACACGGTTTGGGAATGTAAAATCCTGGCTGGGGAGAAAAAAACAACAGGAGAGCGCCTTGGGCTGGGGGTTCCTCCTTCTCCAAGTTCATCTCAGAAAATCACTGGGCATCTTGTGCCTGTAAGAATCTCCAGAACACCAAGATTCAGCCCAAACACCCTCCAAACATCAAAACAGATCAAAAACTAATCAAACAAGATTCAGTCAAAATCCCCTCCAAAACAGAAATGTTCAGCCCTCACAAGAAACCAAAGTACCAACATTCAGCCCAATAAAGCTCAGAAACTCCAAGATTCAGCCCCGTGAAAATCGTGCATCTCCCTGCCCGGACACTCGCTGCATGGGGGGGTGAGGGGGGCAATGAGGCCGGGCCGGAGCAGGGGGTGCCTGAGAGAGGCCCCGAGCCCGGGGGAAGCCCCTGCAGAGCCATGGAAGTGGCTCCTGGCCGGACTCGGGGATCCCCCTGGCGATCCCCGCTGGAGCAGCCTGGTCCTGAGGGACTCTGGCCCCTGCCAGGGACCCCAGGCTGCAGCAGGACAAGGATTCCTGTCCCTCAGGGGGAGGCACTGACATGACCTGACTGTGACCCCCATTCCTGTGCCTCTGGGCGGGGAGGGGGACGGAGAGGGGCACAAAGTTAAGCCCGGGAAGGAGGGACAGCTGGGGGGAAGATGGATTTCCGTAGGAATTACTTAATTTCTCATTTTCTTCCTCTGACACGTTGGATAATAAATTCAATTAATTTCCCCAAGTCAGGTGTGCTGTGCCCGTGACCAAGGACTGAACTGTCCCCACCCTCATCCAGACCCCCGAGCCTTTCTTTGTGTCTTCTGCTCCCCGCTCGGGGCAGGAAGGAGAGTCACAGAGTTTTGGCCTCGCTCCGGCACAGCCCTGCTCCATCCCGGACTCACCCCCAGCTCGCAGCGCCCTCAGCTCCCGGGCACCCCGAGCTCCCGGCGCTTCAGCGCAGCGGCGCTTCCTTGGCCTCCTGCCCGGGCCGGGCCCAGCGCCGGGGCCGCTCCTCAGCCCAGGCTGCCGAGAAATGGCGGAGCTCAGCCCAAGGCAGGCGAGTCCGTGCCGTGTGCAGAGCCCGCCGCTGGCTGCGATTGGCTGCTTCTGCCGTCACTCGTGGCTCTGGCGCGCGCTGATTGGGCAGAGCGGGGACAAGCCCGGCCCCGCTGGCGCCCCCAGGGCGGCCGTGGGGCAGGACAGCCGCCATTGCCGGAGCGTCTGTGCGGGCCCGGCAGCGGCGGCAGCAGCGGCCGGAGCCCGGTGAGGCGGCGGCGGAGCTCGGAGGCGGCCCCAGCGCAGCGTCCCGGGCACAGCGCAGCCACCTCCGGCCTCCCGACACGAAGCGGGACGAGCCAGCGCTGCTCCGCCACCGCCTCCTGCCGAGGCCCCAGCGGCAAGGAGACCGCGGGCAGCCGCTCCCGCAGCGCCCTCAGCCCAGGGCCAACACGGGCCGGCCACGGCACAAGCCACCCGCCACAGCCCCCTGCCGCCCCCTCCCGGGCCCGCAGCGAGCCCCGAGCCCCCGCAGAACCGAGCGCGGCTCCCACCTGCGATGGCTGGGGCCGCCTCCGAGCTCCGCCGCCGCCTCTCCGGTTGTTATCAATGAAATTACAATTTTGACAGCTAGGTCCGTTGGGTTAATGGCAGTTTAATTAAAAATGAATACAATTTAGTAAATGGAACAGTAATTTGGTATAAAAGAATACAGTTTAGTAAAAGAATATCATTTAGCAAAAAGTTACAATTTATATATATATTTGCCAGTAATTAAGTAGGATTAAAGCATAAGCAAAACCAACCGGGTTCCTCACCCTGCCTCATGTACAGAGCAAATCACTTCAAGCTAAACTTATATACTGTATGCTTATACATATTCATTAATACTTCCCATAACTTTCCTCTTATTTCCGATTTTTCTGTCTTTATGTCACTTTTCCTCACGGTACATGCTTCACTTGTTGTTAGGGGGTCTTCAGTCTTCTTTTCATGGTCTTTTGGCGAAGGCTTCTCCTCTTCCTCATTGTCCTTTGGATAACCTTACAGGTTTGCATGTGCGTACTAAGCGTTGTGTTATGTTACTCTACTCATTAGCCTGATATTTAGTGATTTTTAGGCCCAATGCTTAAAGTCGTTCTAATTTTGTCCATTTCAAGGCCGTTTTGGTCATGAGACATCACTTATCTTCTAAACTACATCCTGTACCTCAATTTTAACATGTAACATCTGTAAAGGGATGCATCTGCCTCGTAACACTGATTCTTTTGGTTGCTTCTGATAATAACTTTCCAAATAGTTACAATTTAGTCAGCACGAATCAATTCCATTTATTTTAATCCCCCATTTCTCTTTTTTATTGCATTTATTGGTGCTTTTTTTAAAAAAAACATAAACTTAAATTTTAATTTTTCTATCTTCTCAATAAATTCATTTCTTGCATTTACTTTATTTTCAGTTCTAATTTTTTAACATTTTTCATGCTGTATCAAGCTTTTTGCACTCTTTCAAATTTAGTTAACCTTTTTATTTGAGCTATTATAGTTTCTTTTCGTTCAGTATTCCTTGAATTACTGAATGGATTAGTCTAATAAGGCATGAAATTATACAAAATAGAAACAATAATCTTAATATAAAACACTATACCATAAATTTTAACTTTTTCCACTAAGTGCTTCTAAAAAGGTTATCTCACTAATCAGTCTTCAAAATAAAATTCTATTTTTGAACTTGTATATATATCTTTAGCAATTTTTGTGACGGCTCTTCTATAATCATTTATCTTTATACAACACTCAGATTTGTTAAACTCTCTACAAACTCCCCCTTCTTCAGCTAACAAATACTCCAGGGCAATTCTGTTTTCATAAACAAATGCTCACACTTGTGAATGTTGCTTGGCCAGCAGCTTTAGGGCAGTAGAGGTGTGGTTTGAAACAACTTTAACTACTGTCTGCAGCTTTATGAACTGATTCAATAGATAGATTTGGGTTCTATATCTCTAAGATCCATCTGCAGCTCAAGTGGCTGGGTCATCTCTCTGCAGGCCATTTGTCTTCATTTCTGGTTTCTTCTTGCTTTTGGAAAGTCAAGGTTCAATTCCCTTTTATTGTTCTTTAATGTTTCATAAAGTGGTGTTCTTAATATATTGCTCCTGGACCTCGGTATAACGAAGAAGGAGGGTCATATAACTCTTAAGATACAGGCTCTTTTTCACTTTTGAGGTAATTCACTATATGCTCTTTACTCACAATTTTAATATATTCCATCAGGGGCTTTCCATTTGTTACTTGTTGTACCTGGTTGTTCCAAATAGAATTTTAGGTCACTTATGGATTGGTAAGGGTTAGCTCCAGAACTTTTATACCAGCACAAATCAACATGGTTATCCTACAATTAGTTTCTTTTTGTCATTCTCTAATATCCAGCAGGAGTTTTTGGTGGCCAGGTGTTAGTATTGTTATCTGATACAAACTGTTTTAATTATTTGATGATTCAAAATTTATATTCCAGGTCATTTTATTCTCTTGGAAGTTTGAGTAAGATTTCATTTTAAAAATTGGTCTGGAGCTAGACTCTCACTTTCCCACAGCTATTTTTTTAGCTATTTTAAGTCTTTCACAAATTTAACATTTAAATAATTTTAATTCTATAACTACTTCTTGCATTAACCCTACAGAATGATTTTAGTTAAAGTTGGCCAATCTCAGTTGCTATACTGCTGTTTCAACTGTTCACACTACTTATTAATTTTGTCTAATTCTTCCCCTGAGATTTTTTTATACTTTTATAAAATTACTGTGATTGTAACAGGCAGCATTAACATATGGATGTGCCACAAACACAGATTTTATCTTGTTTTTGCATTTGTCATATTTGTTTGCATTTGTCACATGGATCAGAATTATTGTGATTTTGTTTTTGCATAGTTTGTTTGCTCATTGTTTGCTTTTGTGCTGCTTGATTTAATATCGCTTGTTTCTTTCTTATTTTTTTGGATTCTGTCCCATCCTGCTTCATGGTTTTGGCCAGTTGCCAAGGGTGTCTTAATGAACACAGTGAAAATAATCCTCAGGAGTATTCACTCTCTACCTTCCTCAAGGCCCCTTGGGCTGCAGCCAAGGGCCGAGGTGCCGCTCTTCTTGGTAGCAAAGTTTATACCCTGGGGTCTGGTCACTGACACGTTTGGTCTCACTGCTACCCTTGGCCTCATAAGGTTCCTATGAGCCACTTCAACTCTGCTTGTTTCAAGGATGGCACAGATTTCACAGCACTGTCTTATCTCTCTCTCTCTTAGGCAGTTTTTTTTTTTTTTCTTTTAATTTAAACTATTAAAGCTCCAGAGATGTGCCAACTACAATAAAAGTTACTTTTTCCACAACTTCAGTTAGCAATTTATTAATAAAGCTTTAATTAACAGGGGGTTCTTTTAGCACAATTTTTGCTGTTAAATAAATAAAACATTTAGTCAAAACCATTTATATTGACTATACAAAATATTGGAAAACAAACATTTTAAAAATACGGAAATATAAGTTTCTGTGAAAAAAAAACCTGCTACATGTTTTTAACACTTATAATGCACATAACACAACTGTAACACACCATTTAGATACTATATATTCATAAAATGTGTTTGTGCTTCACAGACTCTGAGCAAGGCAGAATTTGTCTTTTGAATGTGTAAATATAATAAACCAAACCAAATTAATGCCAGGTTGTAACAAATGGTCAGTCGTGTTATATGTTAGAGTTCACTTGGCACAGCCAGCACTGCACACTTTTCAGTTAAATGGGATTTAGGTAGTGCTGCTGTTTCTATTTCCAGCAAAATATCTTTAGATGAAGGAACAGTTTTACCTCTTTTTTTTTTTTTCTTTCTTTTTTTTTTTTTTTTCTGCTACTTATTAGTTTGTAAAGGATACAACAGATAACTCTCGCTTTCTTGTGTTTTAGTAATGAACTTATCTTTCCCCCCACCCCGGGGAAGCTACAGGGTAGCATAGTCGCTCTCTTCTTGATAAAAAGGTTCTTTTGAATTTACATACTGATTTAAAGCTTAACAAATCCAATCTTTAAACGATCCAAACTTTGGCCAATTCAAATTATATTTTTGGATCATTTTCTTTGTCTATTTAAACTAATAATAATTAATCATTTTCTGCTTGTTTTTCCTCTCCGGGATTCCCATGTATTCCATGTATTCCCCTAGATTGGAGTTCCTGGGTTTTGGCATCGAATTGTTATAAATGACTTTCAAATTTCCAAATAATCAATCTAATTAATTGATAATATACTTTAATAAATTGGATACAAAATAATAAAAGAATACAATTTAGTAAAAGAATACAATTTAGTAAGAAAGATAAAATTTAGTAGATATATTCAGATATATATTTATATATACATATGTGTGAATATAATTGGCCAGTGGTTACAAATGGTTAAGGCATAAGCAAAACCGACCCGGGGTACGGAGGGGGTTCCCCACCCTGCCTCACGTACAGAACAAAGCACTTCAAGCTAACCTTATATACTGTATGCTTATACATATTCATTTATGTTTCCCGTATGTTTTCTCCTATTTCCGATTTTGCTGACTTTAGGTCACTTTTCATCACGGCACATGCTTCACTTGTTGTTAGGGGGTCTTCAGTCTTCTTTTGGGGGTCTTTTGGTGAAGGCTTCTCCTCTTCCTCATTGTCCTTTGGATAACCTTACAGGTTTGTGTGTGCGTACTAAGCGTTGTGTTATGTTACTCTACTCATTAGTCTGATATTTACTGATTTTTAGGCCCAGTGCTTAAAGTCGTTTTAATTTTGTCCATCTCAAGGCCGTTTTGGTCTTGAGACACCATTTATCTTCGAAACTACATCCTGTACCTCAATTTTAACATGTAACATCTGCAAAGGGGTACATCTGCCTTATAACACTGATTCTTTTGGTTGCTTCTAATAGTAACTTTCCAAATAGTTACAATTTAGTCAGCAGGAATCAATTCCATTTATTACACAACCTCCCGGGCCCGCAGCGAGCCCCGAGCCCCCGCAGAACCGAGCGCGGCTCCCACCTGCGATGGCCGGGGCCGCCTCCGAGCTCCGCCGCCGCCTCACCGGGCTCCGGCCGCTGCTGCCGCCGCTGCCGGGCCCGCACAGACGCTCCGGCAATGGCGCCTCTCCTGCCCCACGGCCGCCCTGGGGGCGCCAGCGGGGCCGGGCTTGTCCCCGCTCTGCCCAATCAGCGCGCGCCAGAGCCACGAGTGACGGCAGAAGCAGCCAATCGCAGCCAGCGGCGGGCTCTGCACACGGCACGGACTCGCCTGCCTTGGGCTGAGCTCCGCCATTTCTCGGCAGCCTGGGCTGAGGAGCGGCCCCGGCGCTGGGCCCGGCCCGGGCAGGAGGCCAAGGAAGCGCCGCTGCGCTGAAGCGCCGGGAGCTCGGGGTGCCCGGGAGCTGAGGGCGCTGCGAGCTGGGGGTGAGTCCGGGATGGAGCAGGGCTGTGCCGGAGCGAGGCCAAAACTCTGTGACTCTCCTTTCTGCCCCGGGCGGGGAGCCGAACACACAAGGAAAGGCTCGGGGGTCTGGATGAGGGTGGGGACAGTTCAGTCCTTGGTCACGGGCACAGCACACCTGACTTGGGGAAATTAATTGAATTTATTATCAAACATGTCAGAACAAGAAAACGAGAAGCAAAGTAATTCTTACGGAAATCCATCTTCCCCCCAGCTCTCCCTCCTTCTCGTGCTTAACTTTCTGCCCCTCTCCGTCCCCCTCCCCGCCCAGAGGCACAGGGATGGGGGTCACAGTCAGGTCATGTCAGTGCCTCCCCCTGAGGGACAGGAATCCTTGTCCTGCTGCAGCCTGGGGTCCCTGGCAGGGGCCAGAGTCCCTCAGGACCAGGCTGCTCCAGCGGGGATCGCCAGGGGGATCCCCGAGTCCGGCCAGGAGCCACTTCCATGGCTCTGCAGGGGCTTCCCCCGGGCTCGGGGCCTTTCTCAGGCACCCCCTGCTCCGGCCCGGCCTCATTGCCCCCCTCACCCCCCCATGCAGCGAGTGCCCGGGCAGGGAGATGGACGATTTTCACGGGGCTGAATCTTGGTGTTTCTGAGCTTTATTGGTCTAAATGTTGGTGTTTTGTTTTTTTGTGGGAGCTGAATCTTACTATTCTGAGAGGATATCAGAATTTTGGTGTTTTGGAAGTTTTTGATCTGTCTTTGTTAGCGTTCAGGAACACACAGAATCACAGACTGAATATATGCAGGTGCTTTATTGAAGTGTGTGGGAACTAGGGGTATCAGCAACCCAAATCTAGCTCCATTGTCTTTGTCCAAAATGCACATATTTCTACAATGTCAGCTGTAGCAGTAATCACTGTAACAACCTTATCAATATTGCTTCATTAATATTGCTTCATTAACTTTATGTTGCTTCATGAGAGTTAGCTCATCCTTGCACGAACATGTCCGAATCTTATCTCTGGGTGAGTATTTTGGAGACCCCAAGTACCAGTTCCCATTACCGTAAACATTTCAGCTTGCTAGACCATGCCTAATACCAAGCACTGTTGTGGCCTACCTCTACATGATTTTAAGAAACATTTTCAGATACATTTAATCCCATAGTAACATATTTCCCCCCATTCCACTTTGCTATAATAAGTGCAAGGCTTTCACTCTATACAGTCCTTTTTCTGAGTTTATACTTGATGTTCATCTTCGAATCCACAGTTGTCGTGAGCGTTGTTACACTCTGGAGGACTTGGAGATGACAAATGCGGATGTGGATCTCTGTCCCGTGTCAGTGCCTTTATTATCTTCTGGTTCCAGGATACTCTTTTCTTTATCTCTCCTTTCAGAACTGCACAGATTAACCAGATTGCTAAGAACACAATTAGTAGGATTATTAAATTCTCAAGAATAGTTTTGATCCATGCGCTCACGTTCCATCCTAACCCTTCAAAAATTTTATCTACCCAACTTGTGGTGAGATCTTCCCTCTCTTTCTGTGCTTCATGTTCTATGGGATTTAATGGATTAATGTCGTGTTCTACATCTGCAGTTCCATTTGGGATGTGGATGCAGCAGTGATTATTGAGAGACCGCCAGCTCTTCACCAGTCTTCACAGAAGTAATTGTGAATGCCACTTTATTTCTATCTTTATCACACTTTTATAGGGTTCTACAGGGTGTGCAGGCAGAGCAAGTTACTATTGGCTAACACACACAGTTTACATTTTTTCTCTTACACACAGGGATATTGTTTTGCTTTACTCTCTCTTCAGCATGAAGGTTTCAAGGACTTTAGCTCTTAATATCATGACTTATTTCAAAGGCTGGTTTGTGCATACAGGCCTTTACTAATATATAAAATATAGCAACAAGTGATCAATTTGTCCTTTTAGGTACCCGCATACTCCGTGTTCTTTCAACAATAACATATCTAAAGCCAATCTGTTTTGCAGGGTCATTTTAATCGTGGCTTGTAATTGTACATTCAGCTCTCCAAATCCCTCTTTGGTAACTCTTGCCAGTCTCTTTCTACCTGACCTGTAAGTTTGTACGAGATCTTTCTATTGTTATAATTTGCTATTGGACCAAACAAGGATTCCAGCGCCCACTCAAATTTTACACTGCTGGAGGTTTCCTGCCATCTTTCTTCATCTTCAGCTTTGTTTTCCTGAAATTCTCATCTTCTCCCTATTTGCAGAAGTTCATGCTCTCCCTTGAATGGGGACGTTTTCCAAATTGGGCATAAGGTGGGGAGGCCTAAAGTAATCTCTTTTACTTTTTCACCTACAGGCAGATGTGTTGTCCAGGTGCCATCGCTTGCTGCCCATCCAAATTGGCCTGGACTCTGAATTGTACTTGTGCTCCATATTACCTTTTGGATCACTTGTCCTGTCTTGTCATTTATTTCACCTTGTTTATGTTTGATTCCTCTGCAGGCACATCCAATTTGCAGAGCTACCACAAGTGGTGGCATTTGTTTTATTTCTTCATCATCAGAAGTACAGTCCTAAGTTTTGTTCCATACCCACCAATTGACTTTGTCTGCCTCCATTCTACTACTGGTTGCAGTGTTCCATACCCCTGGATCTGTTTCATTTTCAGAGCCTTCCCACTTAATGCACCAAGGGCTATCTGCCATAGATTGGAATTTCTGAAGCACACTCATTGACCATGCACTGTCCCAAGCTTCAGCCCGATCTTTTCCTTCCTGTCCTTCACACTTCCACTTTGATACTGAAATCTTTTCTTTAATGACCTTTGCTATCTTTTCATAACACCATCCATAATTCCCTAATCCCCCATCCCAGCCTAGTTTTGGTTCATACTTTCCTCCATTTTCATGACAATCCCATGTAGATGAATACTTTGGCTTCACAGCATTTTCAAACACTGTCTTATTTGGGTACTCGTAATCTATTTGCAATACATAGCTCACATTTTCATTTTTATTCTTTTGTATTTCAGGAAATTTTGATGTTATAATTCCCCAATTTATTGGGTCTCCTGCTGCCTTTGGTATTGGCAGACAGGCAGTTATTTTGCTGCTGTTTTGCATCTTGGCAAAATCTTTAATTAATCTAATCATCCCATTTTCTGTCTGAATAGTATTAGAGACTTTTATCACTTGTGTTTCTGGCTGCACCCCCACATCCCTCTTCATTCTAAAACGAAGAGTTGTCAGCTGATCCTTTTGCATTTCACATCCCAAGGTAACATTGATTCCAGCTGATGGCACTAAAGGCCATAAAATAATCACCATTCCAGTCACCAGCAACCTAGACATTTGAAACAATCAAACCCGCTTTATCTGCAGCTTTGTTGGCCCCACAGTTTGTGCAGTCCACCGTGCAGGGGAAACCTTCTTCACTCTGGTGTAATGTATACAGGGATCCAGTCCAGCTCCTTTGACTGCTGTCAAGGTAGTTAACAGTACCTGATAGGGTCCATTCCACCTTTCTTTTAATGGTTCTTCGTTCCAGCTTTTAACGTACACTTCATCTGCCGGGGGGATGTCATGAACTGGATTCTCAAGAGTCAGCGGCCTGTTCCACACAAGGGTGCTCCGAAGTCGAGCTCGAGCTTTTGCAAGAGACAGAACATAATTCTACACCTCTTGCTTCCCTGTAACATGTACATTTGGATTAGGTTGAGGGGATTCATATGGTTTCCCATCCAATATCTCATAAGGACTGACTGACATCCCGCTTCTAGGCTTTATCCGAATCCTCAGCAGTGCTATTGGTAAAGCTTGTGGCTGCTGCAATTTAGCCTCTTGGCATATTTTGCTGATTTGCCTCTTCAATGTCTGATTCATCCTCTCCACCTGTCCACTGGATTGGGGTCTCCATGGTGTATGGAGATGCCAAGCTATTCCCAGTAACCTACTCACCTCCCTCACTACTGTGGCTGTGAAATGTGGGCCCCTATCTGATGATATTCCTAGAGGCACCCCAAATCTTGGAATGATTTCTTGCAGTAACCACTTGACTGTCTCCTTTGCTTGATTTGTGCTACAGGGAAGAGCTTCTGGCCATCCTGAAAATGTGTCAATCCCTACCAATAGATATTTGTATTCTCATGTTCTTGGTAATTCTACAAAATCTACTTGCCAATAATCTCCTGGTTCTACTCCTACCCAAATTTTCCCTAATTGTGCCTGTCATCTAGCCACTGGATTGTTCTTTAAGCAAATTTCACATTTTGACATTACTGATTTTGCCATTGTTGACATTTGTACTGAAATTAAACTTTGTTTTAACAATTTCACCAGTGCCTCTGCACTCCAATGACATTTGTTATGTTTAATTTGTAGAACTTCTGTCATTATCGAGGGGGGTACCACTACTTGTCCCTGTGTAGTCACATACCACCCTTCTGAATTCTTCTGTGCATTCAGTGAGCGTCCCAATTTCACATCTTTTATTGAACATTTTGGTTCTGGGGGTAAATTGAATTGAGATACATTAGTTTTTAAAGGTATCAATGCCATTGCAGTTTGTACTTCTCGAGCAGTTTGTTGGGCTGTCCAGTCTGCTTTCCGATTTCCCTCATGAATTTTGGAGTTTCCTGATTGGTGAGCTTTGCAGTGCATGATTGCTACTTGCTCAGGCTTTTATACTGCTTTTATTAATTGCAGGACTGCATCTTGATGTTTAATGTGTGTGCCTTGAGGAGACAGCAGTCCTCTTTCTTTCCACAGTGCCCTGTGTACATGCACCACTCCAAAAGCATGTTTTGAATCAGTCCAGATATTTACTTTGTTCCCTTCACTCAGCTCTAATGCCCTGGTTAAAGCAACCAGTTCTGCTCGTTGGGCAGATGTGTTTGCTGGTAAGGAAGAAAGCTGGATTCAAAAGGTTAGCTGTCTTTAGTGTGACATCATCCTGCAAAGTTGGGATTAACTGGAATTTCATCATCCAGCTTGGAGATAGCCAATGGCTCCCTTTTGTTCTAAAACAGTGGTCACCATGTGTGGCACATAGACATCTGTGTGTCTACCCATCGTGAGTTTCCTGGCTTCTTGGATCAGCATCACAGTGGCTGCAACTGCCCGCAGGCATGAAGGCCATCCGGCACTCACGTTGTCAAGTTGTTTGGAAAAGCAGCCTACCAGCCTTTTCCAGCTTCCCAAATGTTGGGTCAGCACTCCCAGTGCTGGGTGTGATCTTTCATGCACAAACAGCTGAAAATCTTTGGATAGATCAGGCAATCCTAACACCGGAGCTGTTGTCAATGCCTCCTTCAGTTTGAGGAAGGCCTCCTTCTGTGGTTTGCCCCAGGTAAGCGGTTGTGTCTTCTGGGCTTCATACAGGGGTTTTGCAATTAGTCCATAGTCCATGATCCACAGGTGGTACCACTCTGTCATCCCAAGGAAAACTTGTAGCTCATGTAGGTTCTGGGGTTCTGGAATGGCACAAATGGCTTGAATACGATTAGTACCCAGCTTACACTGTCCTTGTGAGATTTCACACCCCAGGTAAATCACAGTCTGCTGGGAAATTTGTGCCTTTTCTTTAGACACCTTATATCCTCCCATTCCCAGCTGATTTAAAATTTCAATTGTTACCTTTATGCAGTCTGTTGAGATGTTAAACACATCTCTGCTGAGTGGTGGAAAAGAAACATTAAAATTCCTTTCCCCAAGGCAAAGGCAAACCTAGTGTGACGAGATTAATAAGTTTTTAAGCCATTTTAAAGTTCGTCTGTTCTGCCAGCAGCTAATCCTGGGCAGGGCAGAGTGTGAGTGTCATCGAGAGGCAGAGTGGAATTGTCCCGGTGCCTTCCCCAGCAGCTGTGGCGAGGGCAGGCACAGAAAGGGCTGAAGCTGCAAGAGTGAGAGCAAGGATTGTCCCGCAGTGGCTGGAGATGGCAAAGGAGGGTGGCCAGGCCGAGGATTTGAGCAGAGGATCTGTGGGCAGGCCCAGGGGCTTCCCCCGCTGGGGAGCCCTGGCTGCTGCTGCGTTGCCTTCAGTGCAGGCTCAGGGGTGGCCTGTTTAATATTCCCTTGCAATTCAGATTTCTGAGTCTGGAAGAGCCATGGCTGGGGCATCAATAATTTTATTTTTTTCATTTTGTTAAATTTTGTTCTCTTTCTTATGTCCACCCCGTAACATTGAGAATATCTGGGAGTAAAAAAGTCACACAGTGTTGTGGCTAGAAGAGAGAATCCTCAATCCAGCTCCTGCAATTCCCTGTTAATGATAAGAATAATTCCATCTCCATTTTAGTCCTGGGAAATGTTATTTCTGAGATTCCCTGGACCCTCTCAGGGTCAATATACCACAAGCCTTCAGTCAAAATAGGTCTCAAATATTTAAACATTTTCTCCACTATTTGAACTTTTCCGTCAGATACTCAAAGCTGCTTTTTTGCCTGAAAATGAAGCCATTTCACAGAGGTTTCCTCTACCTCTTCTCCTTGTCCTCCTGACTGGATCAAGCCATCCACATCCTGCATTAAGCCAGTCCCTGGGGGTGAGGTCAATTCCTTTGATATTTCCTGCAAGGCTTGCCCCAATCAGGCTGGTGCTTCCGTGCATCCCTGCAGAAGGACTGTCCATGTCTTGAGCATTTTCCCTTCTACCTCTTGTTGCCAGCCCAAGGCAGAATTCTGTTTGCATCCTGTGGAAGTGGGCAGATCCCCAGAAAGCATCTTTTGCATCAGGTTCTGAATGGCAGCAGTGTGAGGAGGGCACCTGGTTGAGGATGGTGTAAGGATCTGAGAGTGTGGGGTGCCTCGGTTTCATCATCTCATTTCTTCTTCTTGGGTCCTGCAGCATTCTGTGGATTCCATTGGATTTCTTGTTTGGCAGGATAGGAGCATTCTAGGGAGCCATCCCTGGCTCCCCAAGCCGTGCCTTGAGCAGGACTCACAGACAGGCTGTGAGCCCTTCCTTCCCTCCCTTGGAACAGGGGATTGCTTTTCGACACCTCTTGTCCTGGTTGCTTCAGGGAAATTTGGAGAGGCTCCATATCTAATTTTGCCAATTTCCCTGGGGCTGCCCGCACTTGTGGGTTCACTTCAGCCGTGGCTCTGCCAGACATTTGACACAGAGGTACAACAGAACCAGCCTCTGTATCACCTTTTGCAACATTAATTTGCATTTCCAGTGTAGCCATCAAATCCCTTCCCAGTAAATTACAATCACAATTGTGAGCAAATAAAAATTCCTGCATTTTAAACCCATCCCACACATTGGTTAATAGTGGCTGAATAAAACACACCCACTCATCTTTCCCACTTAGTCCCTTAATTATTTAAATATTCCCTAAGACCTTTAGGTGTAAGATTGTGAGTGGATGGAGAGGCCCCTGTGTCCATCAGGAAAGGTCTCCTCTGGATCCAGAGCCACCCTGAATGTTCCCAAGGGCTGCAGTGTGGTGGGTCCCTGGTGGAATGGGAGCTGTGAGACCGCTAAGAATCCGTGTCCATCAAGGGCTGGACTTGCTGGTGCTGAGGGTGCTCCTGTCTGTGCTTGCAGTGTCCTTGTGCCCTGCAGCTGGAAGGCTGATTCCTTGCCAGGGGCTGTTTGGGTGGGCTGTCCCCTGGCCAGGAGGGCAATGCCTGTGCCAGGTGCTTGTGGCCGAGGGTGTCCCCTGGGTGCTGGGGCCCCCTTGGGCCCTGGGCTTAATCCCTCAGGGGCTGTAGGAACTGTGCCATGGCCTTTGCCTTCAGCTTGGCCTTTTGCTCATCCCTTGCTGCATTCAGCTGCTGAGCCTTTGGGAGCAAGTGCTGCAGGGGCTTCTTGTGGCCCTGCTGCAGCCCCCCTCAGTGCCTGTGGGTGCTCATCGTGTGGCAGCTGCTGAGCTTTCTGCAAAATCCTTCCTTTCTGCAGGGACCCAGCACAAAATGCTTAAAAGATCATCTGGATCCTTGCAGGTCTAATCTCCATTTCTAAGCTGTTCCTTCCTGGTGCTGGCTGTGCTGAGGCTCCCCTCCCCAGCCCGTATCCCAGAGCCGGTCCCTGTCCTGCCGCAGTGTCCAAAGGCGGCCCCCCCGGCGGGCAGGGCCGGCAGCTCCACGGGGCCGGGCAGCGGCCGGGGCGTCCCGCAGCCTCCTGGGGGCCGGGGGCCACTGCCGGCCCTGCCCGGGGGGTGCTGGGGTCAGGCAGCGCCCGGCGCTGAGCCCCGGCTGCCCCACAGCCCCGGCCCGGCCCCACAGCTCCCCACAGGCCCCCAGCCCGTGCTCCCGGTGCCGCAGCTCTGCGCCCGCTCCTGCCGCTCCCAGCTCAGAGAAACCCCCTGAAATCCTCACCTCCTTGTTTTCCTGTCCTGGAAAACTGGGATACAAAGCATCTGAGTCAGCTGGCAAATTCTGAGGATAAGACCCTTCTGAAAAACATCCCAATCCTCAGTATTTCTTTCTTCCTCTTCTTTTCCATCATCATTTTTCTTACCCCATAGATTCCTCCTGCTGCTTCTTGCCTTAAGCACATTCCTGCACACTCCCCTTCAGCCAATCCCTTCCCAGCACACCAACACCATCCATCCCCTGTTGTCTAAATCCCTTCTGGACTTCCCTTCCTGCCCCCCTGGGTGTCCATGTCCTTAATTCCCTCTGGGAGAATGTGCGAACGACCTCCACATGCTCCCAAGGGAGCCTTGAGAGATATTTTGGGATCCTGATCCCTTTTGCTGGGACCCCATTCTGGCTTTCCCTTTTGTCCCCTCCCTGGGTGCCCTGCCATGTTTACTCCCCGAAGATCCCACTGTAGTCACTGCTGAGATTTTCAGTGCTCTCTCCCTGCCGACTCTTGAGAGCCCCCCTGATCCGTCCCTCGTCTGTCTCCTGCTCACTCTCGGGTACCCAATCAATCCCCGGTGCCGCCGCCAGCCGAGGGAGCCGATCCCCCAAACTGGGTGAGGCACCTTCAGCTGCACTCAGTGCCCGCCGGCCCGGACGGTGGAAGGAATTGCGGAGGAGCCCCAAGGTGTGTGGAAAAATTGACATCCCAGAGGTTTCTGTCCACAAGGAAGACAGAGGAGTCCTGTAACAGTAATTTCATTCATAAAAAAGGATGAGGCCCTGGGACATTTCTAATGAGATTTCTCCAGTTGTTGGCAGACACAGCCTCCTTTTCATCCGAATTTTCTTGGCCACATCTCCCTCTCCCTTTCCCCATTGGCTGAAGTACTGGAGAGGTACAGACTGCCCAATGCACCTCCTACATACCCCCTTAATATGCACCCCACTTTTGTATAGCTAACGATATTGATGGCTGCGTTAAGTCTTTGTTGTTCTTCTGGAAGTTGATGAATTTAGCAGGACCTTGGCTGAGCAGCAGTCTGTGTCATCAATTAATAACATTTTGTGCAGCTGATGGCTCCTCCTGTCACTTCGTTATGTCCACGTCCCTGGCCCGATGTGCAGTGAGGTTGACGGGATCAGTTTGTAAAGAGCCTTTGTTGTTGTTCCTTTGCTGGGGTTCCCCCGTTTTGGGGCCATCCCCCCTGGAGCAGGGTGTCCCCCCTTGGTGCAGGCGCAGGGCTCAGGCAGGGCTGAGGCAATCAGAGCGCGCGGCGCTGATGACTCATCAGTGTCCAGGCAGAGCCGCAGCTGCCAGCGTTCCCCAGCTGGAGCCCAGCTGCGCCCCTCCCCCCCGGGCCTTGGCGCCCCCCTTGAGGGGAATTTGGGGAGGTGGGAGGGGGGAGCGCCAAGGCCGGGCCCCCCCGCGCTGTGGTGGCGGGAGCGGCTGCAGTGGGGAGCGAGTGCGGGCGGAAGCGGCCGAGAGCCCAGCGCTGCCCCAGGCCGAGCTGGCCCAGCTCCATCCGTGCCCCTGCGGTGGGATGCTGTGGGACTGGGGGGGAAGAGGGAGGCGGCAGTGGGTGCTGGGCCTGGGGGCAGGAGGAGAAGGGAAAGAGAAGCAGGGTTGAAGACCAGAATGGTCAAAAAATTCACGTGGGAGGACAAGGTGGGATTGTGCAGGAGGAGTAGTAGTAGGAGGAAGTGGAGTGTGAGGATGCATAGGGAGACATGAGGAGGAGGAGCAGGAAGAGGAAGCAGCAGAAGGTTCCTCCCTCCCTGTGTGTGCAGTCCCAGGAGTGTTTCCCTGCCCACAGTCAGCAGGTGACTGCAGAGGGGGATCCATGATTTTCACAGGTCTGAATCTCGGTGTTTCTGAGTTTTATTGGGCTAAATGTTGGTGGTTTGTTTTTTTGCAGGGGCTGAATCTTTTTATTCTGGAGGAGGTTTGACTGAATTTGGTTTTTGGGTAGTTTTTGATCTGTGTTTTTATGTTTGGAGGATGTTTGGGCTGAATCTTGGTGTGTAGTAGGCTCTTACAGACACAAGATGCCAAATTACTTCCTTAGATGAACTTGGGCAAGGAGGAATCCCCAGCCCAAAGCGCTGTCCTCTTGTTTTTTCCCCAAACCAGGATTTTCATTCCCTCACCCTGGCCAGATGGAGGAGGAGGAAAAGCCCCAGAGATCCCACATGAGGAAGGGCTGCAAACCCAGTCCAGGGAGCTGCAGGGAGGAAAGATCCCCCCAGTGCCAGGAACACGGCCAGAGATCCAGCCAGAGCTCAGAGCTGGGGGAGAAGCCCCACAAGTGCTTGGAATGTGGGAAGGGCTTCAGAAAGAGCTCCCAATTGATCGAGCACCAGAGGATCCACACTGGGGAAAAGCCCTACGAGTGTGGGGAATGTGGGAAGAGCTTCAGCCACAGCTCCAACCTGAGGAGTCACCAGATGATCCACACTGGGGAACGGCCCTATGAGTGTGGGAAATGTGGGAAGAGCTTCAGAGATATCTCTCACCTGATGACACACCAGGTGATCCACACGGGGGAACGGCCCTACACCTGCTTGGAATGTGGGAAGAGCTTTGGATGGAGCTCTGACCTGAGAAAACACCAGCGCATCCACACTGGGGAGAGGCCCTACAAGTGTCCCGAGTGTGGGAAGAGGTTTCGGACCAGCTCCCATGTCCTCCAGCATGAACGGATTCACACAGAGGAGAGGCCCTTCCGCTGCCCCGACTGCGGGAAGGGCTTCAAGCAGAACGGCAACCTCACCGTCCACCGGCGCATCCACACTGGGGAGAGGCCCTACGAGTGTCCCCAGTGTGGGAAGAGCTTCTCACAGAGATCTAACTTGACCCAACACCAACAGAGGCACCAGTAAGGGAAGCCCTGCGAGTGCCCCGAGTGCGGGAAGAGCTTCGTGCGCTGCTCCAGCTCCATCCCCCATGGGAGGATCGGCGTTGGATGATCTCCAGTGATCCCCGTTGGGCAGAGCCCTGGTGATCCGTGGTCCTGGTGATCCGTGTTGGGAAGACACCTGGCTGGGAGGCTCCACATCTTCCTGGCTCCCTGTGGGCACCTGGATGAAAGCAGGGGAATGAAAGTCCATCAGGACACAGACCAACAATGGGAATTGTTGACTTTCAATCCTCGAGAACCTTTTGCCTCAGGAGCGGTGTGGGCAGAGAAAAGGGGGTGACACCGGGCTTGGGGGGCTCAAGGGGAGCACACACACTCTGTGGAGGGGGAGGACACCACTCCCGGGATCCCCCCTCACCTTCCTGCACAGGCAGAAGCCGAGCCCCAGTGCCAGGAACATGGAGACTCCAATCCCCGTCAGCCTCTTGCTGTGGGCAGCGTTTGACAGCATCTCTGGGGGGTCTGCAGAGGTCAGGACCCCCAAAACCTCTCACAGACCTCCCAAGCCCCTCCAAGGACCCTCTCAGTCTCTGTCAGCCCATCCAGGACCCTCTGAAACCTTTTTTGGAGTCACTAATTTTAAACAATTAAGAATTAGAGAATAATTAGAGATCTTGGCTAGAGATCGGCCTTGCTGGAACTAGTTAGAGTTAGTGATTAAGTGAGAAGCAGGATTTGAGATAATGAATCTTGAACTTAGGTAAAAAATTACTTGTCATTGTATGTTTGTTCAGCTGTGCTTATAATGAGAAAAGAGGAACTGATAAACGGGTTCAGGAAGATCACAGACCTTACATCTGGAAACCCATTTCAAAGTCACAAGGGAGGAAATTGGAGTTGTGCCAAATGTCATTTGTAATATCAACCATTGTAACTGTATAAAGGTGAGAGTGAGGAAGAGCGGTTTTCCTTCATCTCTTGATGACCCCTCCTTGCCAAAACAACCCCCTCTTCAAATTACAGAGCCAACCACAAAGGCATAATGACATTTTAAATTCATTGCCATGAATTTTAATCCGAAGTGGAGCATGGGAGGTGTTAGCATTGTGAATATATATTAGTATTAATATGTATTAGTATTTTGGATATTCAAGACTTTTGTAAATAAATAGACACTGGAATCTTTTGTAAACTTGCAGTGCGCATTAAGGGGTGACTCCCTCACTCGCCCAGTGCTGTGATTAAACATCCACTTTGTAACTTTAAACTGTTGGAGAGGTTTTTTTGTCCGTTAACAGATTGATGTTGATACCAGATCAATATTGCTATTTTGGTAAATCACTGCCAGTCTCTTCCCAGCCTCCCCAGGACCCACCAGAGCCCCTCCTGTTCCTCTCAGGATCCCACAGCCCCCTCCCAATTTCCCTCCACTGCCCCAGGACCCCCAAACCCTCTCCCAGTCCTTTTCCAGCACCACCAGGATTCATCAAGTCCCCTCCCAGTCTCTTCCCAGCGCAACCAACCTCATCCCAATCCCTGCTTTCCAATCCCCAATCTCCTTCCAGCTCCTCCAGGCTCACTCAAATCGCTCCCAGTGACACCCAGCACCCCCAAACTCCCTCCCAGTGTCCACCAGGACCCCCAGAACCCCATCACAAACTCCCCAACATCCTCCAGTCCTTTTCTCAGCCATTCTTGACCCCCAAACCCCTCTCCCAGTTTAAACCAGTCTATCTCAAACTCCCTCACAGTTCCTTCCAGCACACCCCAATCCCCCTCTGGGCCCCCCCAGTGCCTCCCCCGCTGCCCCCGGCGCTGTGGGGGCCGGGCCGTGCCCCAGTGCCGGCTCAGGGGGTGCTCCAGGCTGACGTGCTCCACCTGGCAGCTGGAGCTGAGCCCGCATTGCCGGGGGCGGTTTCCAGCAGCACCAGGAGCTGCTGGCTCCAGTCCCCGCTGGGGAGCGCGGCAGTGGCCAGCACGTGGCCCGAGAGCTGCTGCTGGCCCTGGGAGCAGCTCAGCTGGATGTGGGCAGGGGAGAAATCCATCAGGGAGCAGAGCAGGCGGCCGGGGCCGGGCTGGGAGCTCCAGGGCACCAGCGAGATGGACACGCTGGGGACACTGGGAGAGAGTGGAGACAGACTGGGATCAGCTGCGGAGGAACTGGGAGAGATGGGTGAAGAGTGGTGTGGCATTGGGAGGGACTGGGAGTGGACTGGGAGGGACTGGGCTGTCACTGAAAAAAATCAGAGCGGATACTAGGACACTGGATGAGGATTTGTAGGTCTGGGAGTGAAGTGGGAATGAACTCGGAATAGACTGGGAATGGGCTAAAAGGGAGTGGGGGGGACTCTGGGGCCTCTGGGAGGGACTGTGGTGGCACTGGGCGGGACTGTGGTGGCACTGGGAGGGACTGGGAATGAAGTGCGCGGCACTGGGAGGCCGAGTCCAGCGCGGGGCTCTCGGCTCTGTGGATCTGCCCGGCAACTGATGAGTCATCGGAGAGACGCGCTCTGATTGGCTGAGGGGCGGCAGATCCACGGAGGAGCGAGATGGTTCGGGGGGCATTTGGGGCGACGGGGATGAGCTAGAACAGGCTGGGATGGACTGGGAGAGCCACGGGAGCCACTGGGAGGCCGCAGGGATGGGCACATGGAAGGCTGAGGGCTCTGGGGAGATTCCCAGGGAGGTTTGGAGGGACTTCTCCCTGCCCTTGTCCCTACACACGAGGACTTGGATTTGTTTCAGTTCAGTGGAATTCATGGTGATTTGGGGGGAGCTGGAGCAAAGCAGCTGGAAAGCACAGTGGGCTTGAGAGGGACTGAACCAGGGCAGGAGTTGGGGCTGCCTCGAGTGAGCTCTCACAGTGTGAATCTTCATGGGGTCTTTCTAAGGGAATTTTGTTGAATTTTTACATTCATTATTAAAAAGCAGAGTCAGAAGTGGAGCTCTGCTTTCAGCTTGAAATGAGGGGATGGAACATGGGCACTGGGACTTCTGTAACCTTGTAAGAACCGGTCTGAAGATTCTCTCATCTGTCTCACAGCCATCTCAAGGACAGAGACTGAGACCCTGAATATCACAAGGGACTTGGCTTGGGGGTTTGGGCCTAGCTGAGGTGGATGTTTGCTAAGTGATTGTTTGCAGGTGGTTGCACGGTACACTGCCCTTGTTCCTGTTGGTGAGCAGAGGTTTGTGCGTGGTACCCTGTGCAATGGGTTTTCTACGACACATTACCCTCGTTCCTGCTGGTGAGCAAAGACTTGCAAGACATGGATCGCTCTGTACCCTACACCTGCTGCCTACGCAATGGAATTAATCACAATGATCATCAATCTCCTCTGTTTTTGGCCCTGCGCCCCTCGCTTTGCAAAAGACTATAAAATTATATCCCAAATTTACCTTCCTTTGAGATCTCCCCAGCGGACAGAAGACTCTGCGTCGTTGGACGGCTGAGTGGACTTCGACGTTGGTTGCTATAATCCCCTTACTCTCTTTTCCTTATGCTTTGCTTTCTCCTCTTTTCTCTCTATCGCATATTAGTGCTGATGAGCACTCAATAAAGTGTGTTTTGCTGTTTAAGTCCTTGGTTTGCTGATAATCTTTTGTACTCTAAGACCGACTAAAAGAACCACATCACGAATCCCACCTTGCGGATCGTGACATAAATTGGTGTCACGGACAGGATTCTGAGAGACAGAAGGGGTTGCAGGTTGTTGTGCAGTCTGGATCAGGGGAAGGACATTTCGCTTCAGCCGCCCCTAGCCTGCCACGCTGGTGAGCAGTGTCTAGAAAGCAAGGGAGGTGACTCGAATTTCTCACAAACTGCACACGCCCAGGTGAAAAGCACCCCTACTCATTTGAGGGCTCTGTCTGCAGAATTTTACACAGGACCTTTGAGTACAAAAGGTGGGACTTACTGATTTTATATGTTGACTGCTTGGTGTAGTGGAGAGACAACCTGAATTTTGAACTAAAGGAGTGCCTCCCAAGCAGATTTGGTCTCTCCACCCACGGCAGGGAGGAACACAGCGTTGGCTGTGTCTGATGTAGTGTGACTGAGTTTTACCTCCCTGTAGTGGTTCTGTGCAGTGTTGTGTGTTTTTGATGAATTCTGACTGCTTGGTGTAGTGAAGAGACAGCCTGAATTTTGAATTAAAGGAGTGCCTCCCAAGCAGATTTGGTCTCTTCATCCATACAGGGACGCGAAGGGTGACGTGGCAAAGGCTGCGTTTGTGCGTAACTTAAGTTTTACCTCCCTGTAGTGGTACTGGGCCCTTCACACACACAAAGATGAGTGAACACTCTGAAAACTCTAGTATAAAAGATAAAGCTGCATTCTTTGCTTTGTTAGCAAAACACAATGCTAAGCCCTCCCCAGCTGGGGAAGAATGGGCTCAAAATAATTGGTTCAACCTGGAAAATGTAACTGATAGAATTTGCTCCCTGCAACATGAGTCAAAGTTCAAATTTGGCCGTAATAAAACCATAATTTATTCTGTACTGGGAGCTTGCCTTACATCAGCTGTAGAGGCTCGCACGAGATGAAGGCAAAAAGAGAATGTAATTATACAATCCTTACAAAATTTAGTTGAAAGTTTGCAAAATGAAATTTATTTCTTATGACCTGCTCTGAGTGAGGAGTGTGCCAAAAATTCACAGTGTGCTGATTCCTGTAAGGAGTCACTGGAAAAAGAAACTCCTCAGATAAATCACATATATCCTCAAGCAGAATTACATTTGGTAAAAAATGGTGGTGAAAACTGTTGCTCCCAAATAAAACCTTTGATTAAAACAGAATATAACTACATCAATGATGAAGATTTTGATCCACATATAACCACTAAAGAAATCCCGTACACTGCTACTGAATTGGCTAAGTTAAAAAAGGAGTACGGGCGTCTCCCTCATGAGTCAAGAGACAGAATACGTATTCCAAGTGTCTCTCACAGGGGGAGATCAAATTCAATTAACAGAACAAGAAGCAAGTGGTTACTGGGGACTGGTGTTTTCTTAACAACAGGAGATAACCACAACCCATGGTCCCTAACCCAGCGAGCTGCATATTGGGCAGGGGGACTTAACCCCCTGGAAAGGGGAGATCCTGTAGCTCTGACTGGCTCCCCAGATCAAATTCTAGAAAACATTCATAAGGCAGCTTGTCTACAACTGATTCACGAAAGAAAATTAATTGTTGGTTATGAATCACCAATGTTGTTACCTGTGAAGGCTGAAATTATGACCCCTTTAATTCGTGGCCTTCCAGAATCGCTTAAACCCACTGCTATCCTTCTCCAGAAAATGATAGCTGCCATAAGCCCAATAGAAAGACTGGACAGGCTTCTGGAAAACCCAAAAAATAAAAGTAGATCTGTTGATCCTGGATTTTCTCCGTACAGGAATCCTTCACCACATACGAACTCACAACTCAATTTAGTTGCTGGAAATCACAAAATTTGGACATGGAGTGAAGTTGCAGAAGAGTTACTAAACTGTAACAGAAAATATGGTCCTGTAAAAACCCCAGAGGAAAAGCTAGAAAGAACAAAGGGTGTTAGGCACATTGCCCCTCCAAACATAAAAACAGAAAAGGGTAGGCAAATTTCTAGCCGACAGTATTGGTGGAACTTGGGGCTGAAAAAGGGGATACCAAAGGGGTTAATGGATAACCTACCATTTGAAAAATTAAGTAAACCGGTTTCTTGGTGGCAGGAGTCCAGCCCCATTGTACCAAGATGTACATTGTACCCATTCCACCTTCCCCAGACAGTGAGCCAACACAGCCTTATGCACAGTATCTGGGTAGTGGGCCAAAGCAACATCACTCACAGGTTCTGGACAGTGAGCAGAAACAATCACAGTTTCTGAGCAGTGGGTCAAAGCAAAATCACTCACAAGCTCTGGATAGGGAGCAGAAACAACCCCAAAGTTTAGCAATGGAATTGAAACATTTTCAGAAGCAGGGAAACTTGAACCCCCATCTCTAATTGAAGGTGAGCATAGAGATGGGGGGAGCAATTGGATATATCTTGGACAGCTCACCCGCAATCGACAAACTGGAGATTTATTAATAACAGCAATAGTTGGTCCCAAGCAAACACTGGTCACTTTTGTAATAGACACTGGAGCCCAAATTTCTGCGTTAACAAATACAACTGCCCAAAAATGTGGAATTGTTCCAATAAAGAAAAGGTATTGTGTCCTGAATGCTTTGGGAACTTCAGAAGCTATGAAAATAGCTTTTGTAAAAATCTTATTACCTGGAGAGGAAGAACAATTAACTATCAAAGTAGTGCTTGGAGATATCCCAAATGATTTATTGGGCATGGATGTTTTGGCTGGAAGGCAGTGGGAAGATCAGGACGGCCTATTGTGGTCTTTTGGCACATCATGTCTTAACATTAACTTGCTCCAAGTAGCACCTTCCCTGCCGCACAGCAAAATCACTAATGTTAAACAATATCCTCTCCCTTCTGGTGCCAAGGAAGGTATCAAAACTGTAATTCAGGATTTACGAGATCAAGGGGTAATAGTTAACACTCATTCCCCTTTTAACTCTCCAGTGTGGCCAGTGCAGAAACCTAATGGAAAGTGGAGACTTACCATTGACTTTCGCAGGCTAAATGCCAACACAGATCCCCTCACTGCAGCTGTTCCAAATTTAGCTGAATTAATAATATCAATTCAAGAAAAAGCTCACCCATTCATGGCAACTATAGATGTCAAAGACATGTTCTTTATGATAACTACACAGCCAGAGGACATGGACCGTTTTGCTTTTACTTGGGACGGTCAGCAATACACCTTCACCAGATTACCACAAGGGTACAAACACTCTCCCACCTTAGCTCACCATGCTTTGGCACAAGAATTAGACAAGATATCCAAGCCTGAGGATATAGCTGTTTATCAATACATTGATGACATTCTTGTGGGGGGAGAGGAAAAAGAAGTAGTGGGGGAGGTTCAGCAAAAAATAATATCTCACCTAGAAAGCCTTGACCTACAAATCCCCTCAGAAAAAATTCAGAGACCATCACAAGAAGTGAAGTTTTTGGGAATCTGGTGGAAGGGAGGTATGACATGTATACCACCTGATACCCTAACCACTCCAGATCAGATTAAAATGCCTGAATCCAAGAAAGAGCTTCAACAAGCTTTAGGCTTGTTAGTGTTTTGGAGAAAACACATCCCAGATTTTTCAATAATTGCCAGACCCCTTTATGATTTGTTAAGAAAAGGGATGCAATGGGAATGGACCCCTTCCCAGGAAGAGGCATTGCAATTATTAATCTTTGAAGCAATAGCCTATCAAGCACTAGGCCCCATACATCCCACAGATCCTTTCCAAGTAGAATGGGGGTTTGCTGCTTCAGCACTGTCAGTTCACATATGGCAACGGGGTCCAGAGGGCCCTACGAGACCTGTTGGGTTTTTCTCCCGTGGCTTTAAAGATGCTGAGAAGAGATACACCACCTGGGAAAAGGGACTGTTTGTGGTTAGCATAGCTCTCATAGAAGCGGAGAAAATTACACGACAACAACCCATAGTGCTGAGAGGCCCTTTTAAAGTTATAAAAACAGTCACTACTGGGACTCCCCCCCTGACGGGGCGGCACAGAGGGCTTCAGTGAGAAAATGGTATGCCCAGATCGAACATTACTGTAACATCTTTTCAATCACTGAAGGAGCTATAAAAAATCTGGCCATACAAGAAACCGAGAGCTTGGCTGACGGCCACGAAAAACCTGTTTCTGTAATTAAGGTAGCCCCTCCTTTCTCCCCCAAAAAATCAACAAACTCTTGGTTCACTGATGCTTCTGCCAAGCGAGAAGGGAAGGTATGGAAGTACTGGGCAGTAGCTCTCCACACTTCCTCAGGTGAACAGATAGTTACTGAAGGAGAAGGTAGTGCTCAAGTGGGTGAATTAATAGCTGTTTGGAGCGTTTTCAAACGTGAAGCACAGAATACCTCTGTAGTTTATATTTACACTGACTCCTATGCTGTGTTTAAAGGATGTACAGAGTGGCTCTCTTTTTGGCAACAAAATGATTGGGAAGTAAATAGGATTGCAGTGTGGCAGAAGGAAAAATGGCAAGAAATTTTAAGTATTGCAACCCAAGGAAATTTTGCTGTAGGATGGGTGGCTTCACATCAAACAAATGGAGATTTAGCAGGTAACCTGAACAATGCAGTTGATGAACTAGCAAGAATAAGTTCTCTAAAGGAGGAACTTGTTACAGATGACTGGGATCACTTATTAGAGTGGCTGCATGTAAAAAGACAACACACAGGTGTAAAGGATTTGTATAAAGAAGCTTTTGCCCGTGGGTGCCTGTTACCAGAGAAATGTGCAAAACATGTATATCAGCCTGTGAGCAATGCCTCAAACGGCTGGAAAGGCACCCTCTGAAAGATGATCCTTTGCATTTAAGAACAGGCAAAGGACTTTGGGATGCATGGCAAGTCGATCATATCGGCCCTTTCAAACAGTCAAGAGGTAAACACTTTGTGCTGGTAGGGGTAGAAATTGTGTCCAGGTTAGTTCAGGCTGATGCTTTTAACAGAGCCACTGGTGACAACACTGTTAAGGCTTTGCAGGGATGGTTTGGAACTTTCCCAAAACCACAGGAAATTCAATCTGATAATGGTTCTCACTTTACTGCTAAAGTTGTGCAAGACTGGGCAAAGGATGAGGGAATTAAATGGACCTTTCACACCCCTTACTACCCTCAAGCTAACGGGATTGTAGAGAGAACCAATGGTCTCCTTAAGCGACTCCTGAAACCACATGAAGGGAATTGGGATGTTCGATTATGGAAAGCTGTCAAAACTGTAAATGATAGATGGGGGGTGAATGGATGTCCTAAAATCACTGCCTTTTGCCCAAAAGCTCCTAGCATCATCCCTGCATCATGGGGGCCAGATGATTCTAAGAATCCAGCGCACTACCCTGGTCAGCCAGTTTTGGTGGACCTCCCCACAGTAGGGGAAGTGCCACTGATACTGAAAGTTCCCTTGAACAAGTATGTGTGGGTAGCATCTGATGCCCTGGGGAAGGAGCATCGGATAAACACACGCTGGAAAATTCCTTCATTTTAATCTCCTGCCCCAATGTGGCAGAATCTGTTGTTTCTTTTACTTTCACAGAAGAACTCCGAGGGACATGAAAATTGAATAAGCCATGATAACACTACTAATCCTTCTTTTCATCCTGCCGCTATATCATGGCCAAAACTCGACTGAGTGGCCATGGTCCGAAGCAATCACCAGCAACTCTGCCATAGGACATCACCCTGGAGACCATCAGCAGAATCTAGCAATCGTAGTACTGCATAACTCTGAAGTGTACTGCCCGGGTGACTGGGAGTGGGATCAAAAGGATTGGGTTAGAATGCTAACAGGAACAACTGTGGAGGAAATTAAGATAGGATGTAGGAAAATAGAAAAATCTCGTTATGAGAAAGCCTCCACCATTACAATTGCCAGTAACCTTCTTGAACCTAATTTAACAAGCAGTTTGCACCCTAATATTTCAGCAAACCTTTGTTTCACAGAAGATTGGAAATGTGACAAATATGATCCACTCATATTGTGTTACCACCAGAAGAACATTGGAAACTACGCACTAGATCCTAGCACCAACAATGTCGAAAGCACAAAGCTCTGTAGAAGGGAACCCAATGACTGCTGGTACAATTTTACCTTAATCAGACCAGTTCACGTGACCTGCAATTGGCAAAATAACCCAGCTGGTCAATCAGGATTTACAGGTTTAATTCACAGGTTTAAGATAAATGCTGTGGCAAGGCCTGTATTTAGTGTAATAATCACATACCATGGTGTGAATACCCCTTTTGTGCTGAATGGCAAAACTAACGTTTTCCCTTCTTTCCTGTTAACTCAAGGTGATGATGTTTCAACACGCTGCAGACTGGGTACCGGATCCCACACTGAGCCTGTACACAGTCAAGTCACCGGATCTCGTGGCCAGGTTATATCTTGTGAAACTCGGAATCAAGATTGTTGGCTGAATTTAATGGCTGTACAATTGTCCTCCAAAGTTGTGTGTGGTAAAAACAATACCAAATATTGGGAGGGCTTAATGTTCAGGTTGTAATACCACACAGCCACCAATTAGACTGACTCCAAAAATTTCTGAAATTGGACCCTATGTAATCAGGAAAACTGGCCAACAACAAATGCTATTTAATCCAGCATGGTCTATCAAACAAGTTAAATTACTAATGCAAAACAATGTCTCAGAGATTCAGCCAGCTTGTTCACCTTTTTTACAGACTTCCTTTGAGGGGCGGACAACCTGGTTGCGAAAGCGCAATTCTTTTCACAAACAGATGACAAGAGATATAACCAGTGCTGTGGGATCAGGACTAGGAATTTTGAATAGTATTGATTCAGAAGTGTTCAGAATGTTCAGAATGAATAAATTGGCTGTTGCAACTAAAGATTTGACCAAAATACAACAACCACTGAGATCATCTTTAACTGCTTTGGGAACCCAACAGTGGTTGCTATCAAACATATTACCAAATTGGGAAAGGGTAAATGTAGATGATCACAAATTAATAATTGATGCACTCAGTGCTACCCAAAAAAATGTTTCTCTGGCTCTTAGCTGTATTCAAGCCCAGTTGTGGATGCAGTCAGGTGCTGCATCAATTATCAGAGAGGGTGAAGAAGGCACCTTTCCCACTGAGATCTGGAAAATAGTCTGGGACAATGCCAATGATTTTGAAAAAGAATTTCAATCTAGGTGGAATTTGGTGAATTTTACCTACGATCCCACCACAAACAGAGCCACAGCTTTTGTGTTGACAATACGTAATGCTTCAGTACATTCAATCTTTCCTATCATTGCACTGGGGCTGAATCATGACGGAGCTGTTCTCTATCCTTTAGAGCATAGGGAATGGGCCTGTCAGATTGGTGGGAAATGGCAAATTGTTGGTTTAGAAAATTGAATTGTCCAGGAACAACAAGGGTTTATCTGTGAAAGTAATGCAATCAAAACTCAAGACATTTGTTTAGACACAGAACAGAATATCTGTCATTTTGGAATCCATCCTAATGAGACTTCTGAAACAGTGCTTGTGTATGTAGGCAATGGATGTGTATGCTTGAGAACTGCTTGTCAGAGTATGCTTGTAGAAAACATAGTAGTGGATACTAAGAATCATTCAAATTTTTGTGTATGCAATTTTACTGAAATTATTGGATGTGACTTTTCTTATTTAGCTCCAGTTACTTCATATTATCTTTTGCAGTATAATCACACTTTGATTCATCATTTAGTGCCTGCTCCAATTGGAATGAACTTGACTCTGGTGAGGCAATTGTTGCTTCACCAGGATTTAATCGAAATTTTGGAAAAGATCAAAAAGGATGGACAAAAGACCTTAGTTGTGGTTCACCACAATGTGAAAGGAATACATCGTGTTTTGGAAAGAATAAGGAAAGATGCTGAACACAAGTGATGGGACACTCTTTTTGGGTGGTCACTGACTGCTACCGGTGTTCTGAACAAATTGTGTCATCCCATCGTCATCCTCTTTGTTTTAGTTTTACTTGGTTTTTGTAACTTTTCTCTAAAAAATCCTTTTTCTGTTTCTCTGTTTCTGCTGCATTTCTTCTGTATTTTTCTTTTTATTCTTGGATTTCTCAGCCTCCTTTGGACTGAATTCTTTTGGGATCCTCCCTTGTGGGGAGCCCTGCTTATCTCGGTTCTTATGATTCGAAGAAAACTCCCAAGCTCGTTAGAATCTTGTTTCTCGTGTTTATTAGAAGGCCATCACAAAACTTAACAGGTCTTTCTAGGCTGGCTACACAAGGTTAATCTTTGCAATCTGGTACATTTCTTTCTTCTGATGGTACAAACAAGGCCTTGTGGCACACTTCGTGTCTGATGCACAAAATGGCCCCGAACTACGCAGTTCTTTTATCTTTATACCTATTTTTACCCAATTAACTATAGACACGTATATTATTTTTCTTAATGACCCAATGACCCATCACCTGTGTGCTGCACTGCGGCATTTTCTGTCCAATCACTCACTATTACCCAAAAACCTCTAGGAGAAGAACATGAAGAAGAAAGAAGGGACAAGAGACAACACCCTAAATCCTCCATCTTGTCTCCTGTTCTCTAAACTAACTTTTTCACCCAGTGACTTAAGAAAACTCTATAATCTACACACTTAGACTTTTAGCTTTTTCTATCTAACTTTAACATTTGTTTTCAGTATCACCATGAAAACATGCTCATGAATTTCATATGATATGAAATTCAGTGTTTTTCTGGATCTTTTAACTAAGTAACAGAAACAAGGGCACACAGTCTGTATTCCAGACTCCAACAGTTTTGTTCTATCAGCAATTTTGTACATCATGAATTGGAGGATGATGAGGCGGTTGACACAATTGACTTCTATAACGAATGCACATAACATGGTTGGTGTTTCACGTGTTGTCGATGCCCCTAAGGTTATTGACACGCGACAAACTACGCAGGCACTACAATAAATAACGGGCTATAGTGACTATGAGGTTAATTATTTTATCATGTTGTATTTTAGAATGAAATGGACTGTTTGTTTTATGATAAGAAACTGTGGCAGCAACCTCAGGTGAGACAAAGAGTTACATTGTTCCACCCCAAACCCCTTGTGAAGGGCAGCCCAGGTGTTCTGATTGGGTTCGAGTCCCTGGGGGGTTCTCCCTTGGTGTGCTTTTACTGGTCCCTGACCCTGAACTCCACTCTCAAAGGTGGGGACCCTTGACAGTTCTGTCCCTCAAAAACTCCTGCTGTGCCTCTGTTCGGGGCTCTCTGTTCTGGACTCAAGTTTGTTCCCATGCTGAATAAATGGTTTCATGAATGGGAGCCCGCCTCGGTTGGTGTTTCATGCTGGTCCTCAGAACTCTGCTGCTTCCCTGGATGAGACCCTGAGGTTGCTGACTGCAACAAATGGTGGAGCATGCGTGGCATCCAGTGAAGCAAGAGAAGAGCAGGACCCGGCTCCATGGACACCTCGTAAGTCCCCGGCTGATGGCTTGAGAGCCGGCGAGACCCCCGCCTTGGAAAGGAGGACTCGAGAGTACCTGGCAGGGAGGCTGGGTTGAGAGTGCCTCGGGCATGGGGAAGAAAAGGGCTTACGGAGGTGTGGGAGCCGAGACCAGACGCTGGGACAAACACCCACGAGGGGATGTTGGGACATCACCCAACGAGACATATTATGGATGATATTAATATTATGGACGATTATATTAACATTATGGATGATTATGGATAGTATGGCTCTTCCGGTGGACTGTTTTTTGTCTTCTGTGAAGTTCCCTTTTCTTTTTTGGTGTACACCTCCCTGTACCTTCCCCTTTCCTCTGTTCCTAAGGGCAGGACAAAGGGTGAAAAAAGCCAAGATGGCTCGGGGCTGCTGCCGTCTCCCGTCACCCCAGTGTCTTTCTGCCATCCCATCCCCTGTTTTCCTGAAGATAGGAAAGGGACAGAGAACATCCAGAGTGATGCCGGTCTGCTGCCGTCTGCCCGCCGTTCCATGTCCTCCTTCACCCCCTGTCTTTCCATATTCCCCGTTCCCTGTCCGGGAAAGTCCGTCCCGGACCCCCCCCATCCCAAGATGGCGCCGGCCACGCGGTCTGGGATCCCTTTTTCCTGCCTTGATCCTTCTTTTTCGATCCCGAACCTTCCCTTCCCCGTTACTCCTGCTCCGGTCCCACCCCTTTGTTCGGTGCTCCACCCCTGGGGGCTGTGCTTTTCCATCATGGACAACACCCCCTCCAGGGAAATTGAAACTGTAACCTGAGCTCCCAAATCCAGTGTTTCACCGAGATCATCTAAAGGGGCGACACCCACATGGGAGCTGGAGCCGAAGCTGAAGATGGAGGTCGGAGCCAAAACTGGAGATCGAAGAATTCTGCCCCTTGTGAGACAAGATCGAAGAGCTGCACCCTTCCTAAATGAGAATCCTAAACTTGAAGAGACTGAACTAAAAAAACATTATGTTTGTATTAAGTACCATCAACGTTTAATTTGTCTGGCGTGGTCCGAGATTTAAGTGTTGGTTTTTAATTTCGTTTTTTCTGTTTGCTTAATGTGTTTTGTTACTGAGTTTTTGGTGTCCCACAGAGCAAAGCGGGTGCTCAGTAGAGGAGGTGAGATTTTAGGGTGCATGTTTGGAAACATTTAAAGCTCCTAATTAAAATTTGAAAAAAAAAAAAAAAGAAAAGGAGCAGATGTGGCAGTGTGCCTCAGGAACAACAAAGGGTTACATTGTCCCACCCCAAACCCCTTGTGAAGGGCGGCCCAGAGGTTCTGATTCGGTTTGTGTCCCTGGGAGGTTCTCCCTTGCTGTGCTTCTACTGGTCCATGACCCTGAACTCCACCCTCATGGGTGGAGACCCTCGGGGGTTCTGTCCCTCAAAAACCCCTGCTCGGCCTCTGTTCGGGGCTCTCTGTCCTGGACCTGAGTTTGTTCCCATGCTGATTAAATGGTTTCATGAACCGGGAGCCCGGCTCGTAGGTGTCTCATGCTGGTCCCCAGAATCCTGCTGCTTCCCTGGACGATCCTGAGGTTGCTGACTGCAACAGTTCTTGAAGATTTAAAGTCAACAATTCCCATTGTCATTCTGTATCCTGTTGGATTTTCATTCCCCTGCTTTCATCCAGGTGCCCACAGGGAGCCAGGAAGATGTGGAGCCTCCCAGCCAGGTGTCTTCCCAACACGGATCACCAGGACCACGGATCACCAGGGCTCTGCCCAACGGGGGTCACTGGGGATCATCCAACGCCGATCCTCCCATGGGGGATGGAGCTGGAGCAGCGCACGAAGCTCTTCCCGCACTCGGGGCACTCGCAGGGCTTCCCTTAATGGTGCCTCCGTTGGTGTCGGGTCAAGGCTGAGCTGTCTGAGAAGCTCTTCCCACACTGGGGACACTCGTAGGGCCTCTCCCCAGTGTGGATGCGCCGGTGGATTGTGAGGTGGGAGTTGTACTTGAAGCCCTTCCCGCAGTCGGGGCAGCGGAAGGGCCTCTCCTCTGTGTGAATCCGCTCATGTTTGAGGACATTGGAGCTGGTCTGAAACCGCTTCCCACACTGGGGACACTTGTAGGGCCTCTCCCCAGTGTGGATGCGCTGGTGTGTTCTCAGGGCGTCGCTCCAGCCAAAGCTCTTCCCACATTCCAAACAGGTGTAGGGCTGTTCCCCTGTGTGGATCACCTGGTGTCTCATCAGGTAAGATGTGCTGGTGAAGCTCTTCCCACATTTCCCACACTCGTAGGGCCGTTCCCCTGTGTGGATCATCTGGTGAGTCATCAGGCTGGACCTCTGGCTGAAGCTCTTCCCACATTCCCCACACTCGTAGGGCTTTTCCCCAGTGTGGATCCTCTGGTGCTCGATCAGGTGGGAGCTCTTTCTGAAGCCCTTCCCACATTCCAAGCACTTGTGGGGCTTCTCCCCTAGCTCTGAGCTCTGGCTGGATCTCTGGCCGTGTTCTTGGCACTGGGGGGATCTTTCCTCCTCGCAGCTCCCTGGACTGGGTTTGCAGCCCCTCCTCGTGCGGGATCTCTGGGGCTTTTCCTCCTCCTCTTCCATCTGGACAAAATTTGGGAATGAAAATTCCTGGTTAGGAGGAAAAAAAGAGAGGAGAGCGCCTTGGGCTGGGGGGTGCCTCTGTTGGGAAGGTAGAATTAGAAAGAAATTATAAATATGACTCTTTGGCCAGAAAGGCTAAAGGAGAAATACAAATGAAAGCACGGTTTGAATAATTCAAATAAACCAGGCTGGTGTGCCAGAACACATTCTTTCCCCCAATAAAACTAAGCTGAGACCCCTCTTCCCAGCCTTATAAGGAAAGGTCCGAAGGACCCTGAGATAAAACAGTGATTTCTACAGGTCGCACACAAATGTTACTGCATTAGTATACTTAGAAAGATTGGTTAGTAAAGGAATAGAATATTCAATGTATAGGTTATATAACTAATTGTAAAAGAGAGTTCTCTCTCTTGGCTCTCTTGGCTCTCTTAGTCTCTCAAGTCTTGGCTCTCTTGCTACTCTCTCTTGGCTCTCTCTCTGCTCTCTTGTTTCTCTTAGCCTTCTTGCCTCATACTTTCTACACTCTTCCTGCTCTCTTTTTCCTGCTCTTTCCTCCTCTTCTTTCTTCTCTTTTTCCTGGCTCTCTCACTTCTGATCTGTTACTCTCTTTCTTAGCAATCTTAAAGTCTTGAACTCATGTATTCATATTTTACCCCCTTTTGTATTCTTCTCTCTGAGCCTGCTTTGTGCCCTGTTGGCTCATAGCAGGCTCTCTCTCTCTCTCTCTCTCTCCCATGCCCTGAAATAAACTGCTAACATCTAACTCGACTATAGAGGTCTCTGCTGTGTCTCAGACCATCCACCCCCGAAGTGTCTCCTACATGCCTCCTTGCCCAGGTTCATCTCAGAAAGACATTGGGCATCTTGCGTCTGTAAGAACCTCAAAAACAACAAGATTCAGCCCAAACATCAAAACACAGATCAAAAACTAACCAAACAACAAGATTCAGCCAAAACCCCCTGCACAACAGAAAGGTTCAGCCCCTGCAAGAAACCAAAGCACCAACGTTTACCACAATAAGGCTCAGAAACACCAAGATTCAGGCCCATAAAAATCGTGGATCGCCCACTGTGGTCACCTGCTGCATGTGGGGAGGCAACGAACCTGGGGCTGGGGGAGCTGCAGATACAGGGATGAACTTTGTGCTGCTTCCTCTCCCTGCTCCTCCTCCTCCTCCTGTGTCCCTACTCGACCTCACACTCCTCCTCCTCCTTCTCCACAACCCCAGGTACATATTTTCACCGTTTTGTTCCTCAACCCTGCTTCTCCTTCCCTTCTCCTCCTGCCCCCAGGCCCAGCACCCACTGCCGCCTCCCTCTTCCCCCCCAGTCCCACAGCATCCCACCGCAGGGGCACGGATGGAGCTGGGCCAGCTCGGCCTGGGGCAGCGCTGGGCTCTCGGCCGCTTCCGCCCGCACTCGCTCCCCACTGCAGCCGCTCCCGCCACCACAGCGCGGGGGGGCCCGGCCTTGGCGCTCCCCCCTCCCACCTCCCCAAATTCCCCTCAAGGGGGGCGCCAAGGCCCGGGGGGGAGGGGCGCAGCTGGGCTCCAGCTGGGGAACGCTGGCAGCTGCGGCTCTGCCTGGACACTGATGAGTCATCAGCGCCGCGCGCTCTGATTGCCTCAGCCCTGCCTGAGCCCTGCGCCTGCACCAAGGGGGGACACCCTGCTCCAGGGGGGATGGCCCCAAAACGGGGGAACCCCAGCAAAGGAACAACAACAAAGGCTCTTTACAAACTGATCCCGTCAACCTCATTGCACATAGGGCCAGGGACGTGGACATAAGGAAGTGACAGGAGGAGCCATCAGCTGCACAAAATGTTATGAATTGATGACACAGACTGCTGCTCAGCCAAGGTCCTGCTAAATTCAAGAACTTCCAGAAGAACAACAAACACTTAACGCAGCCATCAATATCCTTAGCTATACAAAAGTAAGGTGCATATTAAGGGGGTAGGTAGTAGTTGCACTGGGAAGTCTGTACCTCTCCAGCACTTTAGCCAATGGGAAAAAGAAGAGGTAGATGTGGCCGGGAAAATTAGGATGAAAAAGAGGCTGTGTCCTCCAACAATTAGAGAAATCTCATTAGAAATGTCCCATGGCCTCACCCTTTTTATGAATGAAATTACTTTTACAGGACTCCTGCGTCTTCCTTGTGGACAGAAACCTCTGGGGATGTCAATTTTTCCACACACCTTGGGGCTCCTCTGCAATTCCTTCCACCGTCCGGGCCGGCGGGCACTGAGTGCAGCTGAAGGTGCCTCACCCAGTTTGGGGGATCGGCTCCCTCGGCTGGCGGCGGCACCGGGGATTGATTGGGTACCCGAGAGTGAGCAGGAGACAGACGAGGGACGGATCAGGGGGGCTCTCAAGAGTCGGCAGGGAGAGAGCCCTGAAAATCTCAGCAGTGACTACAGTGGGATCTTCGGGGAGTAAACATGGCAGGGCACCCAGGGAGGGGACAAAAGGGAAAGCCACAATGGGGTCCCAGCAAAAGGGATCAGGATCCCAAAATATCTCTCAAGGGTCCCTTGGGAGCATGTGGAGGTCGTTTGCACATTCTCCCAGAGGGAATTAAGGACATGGACACCCAGGGGTGCAATAAGGGAAGTCTAGAAGGGATTTAGACAACAGGGGATGGATGGTGTTGGTGTGCTGGGAAGGGACTGGCTGAAGGGGAGTGTGCAGGAATGTGCTTAAGGCAAGAAGCAGCAGGAGGAATCTATGGGGTAAGAAAAATGATGATGGAAAAGTGGAGGAAGAGAAAAAAATACTGAAGATTGGGATATTTTTCAGAAGGGTCTTATCCTCAGAATTTGCCAGCTGACTCAGATCCTTCGTATCCCAGTTTTCCAGGACAGGAAAACAAGGAGGTCAGGATTTCAGGGGGTTTCCCTGAGATGGGAGCGGCAGGAGCGGGCGCAGAGCTGCGGCACCGGGAGCACGGGCTGGGGGCCTGTGGGGAGCTGTGGGGCCGGGCCGGGGCTGTGGGGCAGCCAGGGCTCAGCGCCGGGCGCTGCCTGACCCCAGCACCCCCCGGGCAGGGCCGGCAGTGGCCCCCGGCCCCCAGGAGGCTGCGGGACGCCCCGGCCGCTGCCCGGCCCCGTGGAGCTGCCGGCCCTGCCCGCCGGGGGGGCCGCCTTTGGACACTGCGGCAGGACAGGGACCGGCTCTGGGATACGGGCTGGGGAGGGGAGCCTCAGCACAGCCAGCACCAGGAAGGAACAGCTCAGAAATGGGGATTACACCTGCAAGGATCCACATGATCTTGAAAGCATTTTGTGCTGGGTCCCTGCAGAAAGGAAGGATTTTGCAGAAAGCTCAGCAGCTGCCACACGATGAGCACCCACAGGCACTGAGGGGGGCTGCAGCAGGGCCACAAGAAGCCCCTGCAGCACTTGCTCACAAAGGCTCAGCAGCTGAATGCAGCAAGGGATGAGCAAAAGGCCAAGCTGAAGGCAAAGGCCATGGCACAGTTCCTACAGCCCCTGAGGGATCAAGCCCAGGGCCCAAGGGGGCCCCAGCACCCAGGGGACACCCTCGGCCACAAGCACCTGGCACAGGCATTGCCCTCCTGGCCAGGGGACAGCCCACCCAAACAGCCCCTGGCAAGGAATCAGCCTTCCAGCTGCAGGGCACAAGGACACTGCAAGCACAGACAGGAGCACCCTCAGCACCAGCAAGTCCAGCCCTTGATGGACACGGATTCTTAGCGCTCTCACAGCTCCCATTCCACCAGGGACCCACCACACTGCAGCCCTTGGGAACATCCAGGGTGGCTCTGGATCCAGAGGAGACCTTTCCTGATGGACACAGGGGCCTCTCCATCCACTCACAATCTTACACCTAAGGGGGGAAAATTGTTAGGGAATATTTAAATTATTAAGGCACTAAGTGGGAAAGATGAGAGGGTGTGTTTTATTCAGCCACTACTAGCAGATGTGGGGGACTGGTTTGAAAGGCAGGAACTTTTATTTGCTCACAATTGTGATTGTAATTTATTGGGAAGGGATTTGATGGCTAAATTGGGAATGCAAATTAATATTGCAAAAGGTGATACAGAGGCTGGTTCTGTTCTACCTCTGTGTCAAATGTCTGGCAGAGCCTAGACTGGAGTGAACCCACAAGTGTGGGCAGCCCCAGGGAAATTGGCAAAATTAGATATGGAGCCTCTCCAAATTTCCCTCAAGCAACCAGGACAAGAGGTGTTGAAAAGCAATCCCCTGTTCCAAGGGAGGGAAGGAAGGGCTCACAGCCTGTCTGGGAGTCCTGCTCAAGGCACGGCTTGGGGAGCCAGGGATGGCTCCCTAGAATGCTCCTATCCTGCCAAACAAGAAATCCAATGGAATCCACAGAATGCTGCAGGACCCAAGAAGAAGAAATGAGATGATGAAACCGAGGCACCCCACACTCTCAGATCCTTACACCATCCTCAACCAGGGGCCCTCCTCACACTGCTGCCATTCACAACTTGATGCAAAAGATGCTTTCTGGGGATCTGCCCACTTCCAGAGGATGCAAACAGAATTCTGCCTTGGGCTGGCAACAAGAGGTAGAAGGGAAAATGCTCAAGACATGGATGGTCCTTCTGCAGGGATGCACGGAAGCACCGGCCTGACTGGGGCAAGCCTTGCAGGAAATATCAAAGGAATTGACCTCACCCCCAGGGACTGGCTTAATGCAGGATGTGGATGACTTGATCCAGTCAGAAAAACAAGAAGAAGAGGTAGAGGTAGCCTCTGTGAAATGGCTTCATTTTCAGGCGAAAAAGCAGCTTTGAGTATCTGAAAAAAAATAAGCAAATGGTGGAGAAAATGTTTAATATTTGGGAACTATTTTGATGGAAGTTTTGTCTTGTATTGACTCAGAGAGGGTTCAGGGAATCTCAGAAATAATATTTCCCTAGACTAAAATAGAGCTGGTACAATTCTTAAAATTAACAGGGAATTGTAGGAGCTGGATTGAGGATTCTCTCTTTTAGCCAGAACATTCTGTGAATTTTTTACCCCCAGATAGCCTCAATGTTATGGGTGGACATATGAAAGAAAACAAAACAAAATGAAAAAATAAAATGATTGATGCCCCAGCCATGGCTCTTCCAGACTCAGAAATCTGAATTGGAAGGGAATATTAAACAGGCCACCCCTGAGCCTGCACTGAAGGCAACGCAGCAGCAGCCAGGGCTCCCCAGCGGGGGAAGCCCCTGGGCCTGCCCACAGATCCTCTGCTCAAATCCTCGGCCTGGCCACCCTCCTTTGCCATCTCCAGCCACTGTGGGACAATCCTTGCTCTCACTCTTGCAGCTTCAGCCCTTTCTGTGCCTGCCCTCGCCACAGCTGCTGGGGAAGGCACCGGGACAATTCCACTCTGCCTCTCAATTACACTCACACTCTGCCCTGCCTGGGATTAGCTGCTGCCAAAATAGACCAACTTTAAAATGGCTTCAAATCTTATTTCTCTGCTCACACTAGGTTTGCCTTTTGTCTTGGGGAAAGGAATTTTAATGTTTCTTTACCAGCACTCAGCAGAGATGTATTTAACATCTCAACAGACTGGGAATAGCCCAAAAAATTCTCCCCAAGATAACGACCATCAACAAAACATCCACACCCAGCAGCAAACATCAACCAACATCCACCCCAGACACTGCCCCAGGCACAGCTGGAGACACCTGGTCTGGAAAAGGCTGAGCAGGAAATCCAGGAGTGCCCACCTAATTCACATCACAGGCACAGAAATCCAGGTGCAACAGGAAACCAAATCCTAACAACTCCACACCTTCAAACCAATGAACATTAAACCAAGGGATTTCTACAGGGTCAGAGTGTATAAATTTAGGAAAATCTCGTCAAACTCATGTGTCATGGAATCATTTTCTCTACACACCCAGCCTGAGTGCGCATGAAATTATTCCTCTTGCACATTCTGGCCAGAATTAAGTAATGCCTCATTTATATAAGACATCATTGGAGAGTTTTTGCTTTTCATAGTTTCAGTGAAAAGATTACACTGTTAGAACAATTTTTCGTAATACTTTTACTTCTATATTGTTGGTTCTATTTGGGCAGTGGTGTGAGAAAAGAAAATATTTGATTGCTTTGTAGTTTTTCTTTTTATGTGTGTGTGGCTCGTAGTGATGGCAAAATGATGGTATGAGTCCTAGGTACCACAACTGAAGAAGGCCCACTGGAACACGATTGTGTGGCAGAGATAGAACACACCTGTTCAGCCAGAGCAGATTTGAAAGACGCCCCACTGGAACAGGCAGACTGGAGCTGTTTACAGATGGAAGCAGTTTTGTGGAGAACAGGACCAGTTACGTTGGATATGGGATAACAACAACAGGTGCAGTGGTGGAGGCAAAGGCCTTGCCAGCAAACACATCTGCCCAAGGAGCAGAACTGGTTGCTTTAACCAGGGCATTAGAGCTGAGTGAAGGGAACAAAGTAAGTATCTGGACTGATTCAAAACATGCTTTTGGAGTGGTGCATGTACACAGGGCACTGTGGAAAGAAAGAGGACTGCTGTCTTCTCAAGGCACACACATTAAACATCAAGATGCAGTCCTGCAAATAATAAAAGCAGTACAAAAGCCTGGGCAAGTAACAATCATGCACTGTAAAGCTCACCAATCAGGAAGCTCCAAAATTCATGAGGGAAATCGGAAAGCAGACTGGACAGCCCGACAAGCTGCTCGAGAAGCGCAAACTGCAATGGCATTGATACCTTTAAAAACTAATGTATCTCAATTCAATTTACCCCCAGAACCAAAATATTCAATAGAGGATGAGAAATTGGGACGCTCACTGAATGCACAGAAGAATTCAGAAGGGTGGTATGTGACTACACAGGGACAAGCAGTGGTACCCCCCTTCATAATGAGAGAAGTTCTAGACATTAGGCATAACAAATGTCATTGGAGTGCAGAGGCATTGGTGAAATTGTTAAAACAAAGTTTAATTTCAGTACAGATGTTAACAATGGCAAAATCAGTAATGTCAAAATGTGAAATTTGCTTAAAGAACAATCCAGTGGCTAGATGACAGGCACAATTAGGGAAAACCAGGAGATTATTGGCAAGTAGATTTTCTAGAATTACCAAGAACTCGAGGATACAAATATCTATTGGTAGGGGTTGACACATTTTCAGGATGGCCAGAAGCTCTTCCCTGTCACACAAATCAAGCAAAGGAGACAGTCAAGTGGTTACTGCAAGAAATCATTCCAAGATTTGGGGTGCCTCTAGGAATATCATCAGATAGGGGCCCACATTTCACAGCCACAGTAGTGAGGGAGTTGAGTAGGTTGCTGGGAATAGCTTGGGATCTCCATACACCATGGAGACCCCAATCCAGTGGACAGGTACAGAGGATGAATCAGACATTGAAGAGGCAAATCAGCAAAATATGCCAAGAGGCTAAATTGCAGCAGCCACAAGCTTTACCAATAGCACTGCTGAGGATTCAGATAAAGCCTAGAAGCGGGATGTCAGTCAGTCCTTATGAGATATTGGATGGGAAACCATATGAATCCCCTCAACCTAATCCAAATGTACATGTTACAGGGAAGCAAGAGGTGTAGAATTATGTTCTGTCTCTTGAAAAAGCTCAAGCTCGACTTCGGAGCACCCTTGTGTGGAATAGGCCGCTGACTCTTGAGAATCCAGTTCATGACATCCCCCCGGGAGATGAAGTGTACGTTAAAAGCTGGAACGAAGAACCATTAAAAGAAAGGTGGAATGGACCCTATCAGGTACTGTTAACTACCTTGACAGCAGTCAAAGGAGCTGGACTGGATCCCTGCATACATTACACCAGAGTGAAGAAGGTTTCCCCTGCACTGTGGACTGCACAAACTGTGGGGCCAACAAAGCTGCAGATAAAGCGCGTTTGATTGTTTCAAATGTCTAGGTTGCTAGTGACTGTAATGGGGATTATTTTATGGCCTTTAGGGCCATCAGTTGGAATCAATGTTACCTTGGGATGTGAAATGCAAAAGGATCAGCTGACAACTCTTCATTTTAGAACGAAGAGGGATGTGGGGGTGCAGCCAGAAACACAAGTGATAAAAGTCTCTAATACTATTCAGGCAGAAAATGGGATGATTGCATTAATGAAAGATTTGGCCAACATGTAAAACACCAGCAAAATAACTGCCTGTCTGCCAATACCAAAGGCAGCAGGAGACCAAATAAATTGGGGAATTATAACATCAAAATTTCCTGAAATACAAAAGAATAAAAATGAAAATGTGAGCTGTGTATTGCAAATAGATTACGAGTACCCAAATAAGACAGTGTTTGAAAATGCTGTGAAGCCAAAGTATTCATCTAGATGGGATTGTCATGAAAATGGAGGAAAGTATGAACCAAAACTAGGCTGGGATGGGGGATTAGGGAATTATGGATGGTGTTATGAAAAGATAGCAAAGGTCATTAAAGAAAAGATTCCAGTATTGAAGTGGAAGTGTGAAGGACAGGAAGGAAAAGATCGGGCTGAAGCTTGGGACAGTGCATGGTCAATGAGTGTGCTTCAGAAATTCCAATCTATGGCAGATAGCCCTTGGTGCATTAAGTGGGAAGGCTCTGAAAATGAAACAGATCCAGGGGTATGGAACACTGCAACCAGTAGTAGAATGGAGGCAGACAAAGTCAATTGGTGGGTATGGAACAAAACTTAGGACTGTACTTCTGATGATGAAGAAATAAAACAAATGCCACCACTAGTGATAGCTCTGTGAATTGGATGTGCCTGCAGAGGAATCAAACATAAACAAGGGGAAATAAATGACAAGACAGGACAAGTGATCCAAAAGGTAATATGGAGCACAAGTACAATTCAGAGTCCAGGCCAATTTGGATGGGCAGCAAGTGATGGCACCTGGACAACACATTTGCCTGTAGGTGAAAAAGTAAAAGAGATTACTTTAGTCCTCCCCACCTTATGCCCAATTTGGAAAAGGTCCCCATTCAAGGCAGAGCATGAACTTCTGCAAATAAGGACGAGACGAGAAGTTCAGGAAAACAAAATTGAAGATGAAGAAAGACGGCAGGAACCCTCCAGTAGTGTAAAATTTGAGTGGGCTCTGGAATCCTTGTTTGGTCCAATAGCAAATTATAACAACAGAAAGATGTTGTACAAACTTACAGGCCAGGTAGAAAGATTGGCAAGAGCTACCAAAGAGGGATTTAGAGAACTAAATGTACAATTACAAGGCACGACTAAAATGACCCTGCAAAACAGATTGGCTTTAGATATGTTATTGTTGAAAGAACACGGAGTATGCGGGTACCTAAAAGGACAAATTGATCACTGCTGCATCCACATCCCAAATGGAACTGCAGATGTAGAACACGACATTAATCCATTAAAACCCATAGAACATGAAGCACAGAAACAGAGAGAAGATCTGACCACAAGTTGGGTAGATAAAAGTTTTGAAGGGTTAGGATGGAATGTGAGATCCTGGATCAAATCTCTTCTTGAGAGTCTGATAATCCTACTGATTGTGTTCTTAGCAATCTGGTTAATCTCTGCAGTTCTGAAAGGAGAGATAAAGAAAAGAGTATCCTGGAACCAGAAGATAATAAAGGCACTGACACGGGACAGAGATCCACATCCGCATTTGTTATCTCCAAGTCCTCCAGAGTGTAACAACGCTTACGACAACTGTGGATTCAAAGATGAACATCAAGTATAAACTCAGAAAAAGGACTGTATAGAGTGAAAGCATTACACTTATTATAGCAAAGTGAAATATATTGAATGTGGGGAAATACATTACTAGAGGGTTAAATGTTTCTGAAAATGTTTCTTAAAATCATGTAGAGGTAGGCCACAAGAATGCTTCGTATTAGGGATGGTCTAGCAAGCTGAAATGTTTACAGTAATGGGAACTGGTACTTGGGGTCTCCAAGATACCCACCCAGAGATAAGATTCGTACATGTTCATACAAGGATGAGTTAAGTCTCATGAAGCAATATGGACAAAGTTAATGAAGCAATATTAATAAAGTAATATTGATAAGGTTGTTATAGTGATTACTGCTACAGCTGAAATTGTAGAAATATGTGCACTTTGGACAAAGATGATGGAGCTAGATTTGGGTTGCTGATAACCCCAGTTCCTGCATGCTTCAATAAAGCACCTGCACATAATCAGTCTGTGATTATGTGTGTTCCTGAATGCTAACAAAGACAGATCAAAAACGTCCAAAACACCAGAAATCTGATATCCCCCCAAAATACAAAGATTCTGCCCCCACAAAAAAACAAAACTCCAACATTCAGCCCAATAAAGCTCAGAAACACCAAGATTCAGCCCCGTGAAAATCGTCCATCTCCCTGCCCGGGCACTCGCTGCATGGGGGGGTGAGGGGGGCAATGAGGCCGGGCCGGAGCAGGGGGTGCCTGAGAGAGGCCCCGAGCCCGGGGGAAGCCCCTGCAGAGCCATGGAAGTGGCTCCTGGCCGGACTCGGGGATCCCCCTGGCGATCCCCGCTGGAGCAGCCTGCTCCTGAGGGACTCTGGCCCCTGCCAGGGACCCCAGGCTGCAGCAGGACAAGGATTCCTGTCCCTCAGGGGGAGGCACTGACATCACCTGACTGTGACCCCCATCCCTGTGCCTCTGGGCGGGGAGGGGGACGGAGAGGGGCACAAAGTTAAGCCCCGGAAGGAGGGAGAGCTGGGGGGAAGATGGATTTCCGGAGGAATTACTTTACTTCTCATTTTCTTGCTCTGACATGTTGGATATTAAATACAATTAATTTCCCCAAGTCAGGTGTGCTGTGCCCGTGACCAAGGATTGAACTGTCCCCACCCTCATCCAGACCCCCGAGCCTTTCCTTGTGTGTTCTGCTCCCCGCCCGGGACAGGAAGGAGAGTCACAGAGTTTTGGCCTCGCTCCGGCACAGCCCTGTTCCATCCCGGACTCACCCCCAGCTCGCAGCGCCCTCAGCTCCCGGGCACCCCGAGCTCCCAGCGCTTCAGCGCAGCGGCGCTTCCTTGGCCTCCTGCCCGGGCCGGGCCCAGCGCCGGGGCCGCTCCTCAGCCCAGGCTGCCGAGAAATGGCGGAGCTCAGCCCAAGGCAGGCGAGTCCGTGCCGTGTGCAGAGCCCGCCGCTGGCTGCGATTGGCTGCTTCTGCCGTCACTCGTGGTTCTGGCGCGCGCTGATTGGGCAGAGCGGGGACAAGCCCGGCCCCGCTGGCGCCCCCAGGGCGGCCGTGGGGCAGGAGAGCCGCCATTGCCGGAGCGTCTGTGCGGGCCCGGCAGCGGCGGCAGCAGCGGCCGGAGCCCGGTGAGGCGGCGGCGGAGCTCGGAGGCGGCCCCAGCGCAGCGTCCCGGGCACAGCGCAGCCACCTCCGGCCTCCCGACACGAAGCGGGACGAGCCAGCGCTGCTCCGCCACCGCCTCCTGCCGAGGCCCCAGCGGCAAGGAGACCGCGGGCAGCCGCTCCCGCAGCGCCCTCAGCCCAGGGCCAACACGGGCCGGCCACGGCACAAGCCACCCGCCACAGCCCCCTGCCGCCCCCTCCCGGGCCCGCAGCGAGCCCCGAGCCCCCGCAGAACCGAGCGCGGCTCCCACCTGCGATGGCCGGGGCCGCGTCCGAGCTCCGCCGCCGCCTCTCCGGTTGTTATAAAAGAAATTACAATTTTGACAGCTAGGTCCGTTGGGTTAATGGCAGTTTAATTAAAAATGAATACAATTTAGTAAATTGAATAGTAATTTGATATAATAAAAGAATACAGTTTAGTAAAAGAATATCATTTAGGAAATAATTACAAATTATATATATAATTTGCCAGTAATTAAGTATGATTAAAGCATAAGCAAAACCGACCGGGGTACGGGTTCCTCACCCTGCCTCACGTACAGAGCAAATCACTTCAAGCTAAACTTATACATATTCATTAATGCTTCCCATAAGTTTCCTCCTATTTCCGATTTTGCTGACTTTACATCATTTTTACCTTCACGGCACATGCTTCACTTCTTGTTAGGGGGTCTTCAGTCTTCTTTTGGGGGTCTTTGGCGAAGGCTTCTCCTCTTCCTCATTGTCCTTTGGATAACCTTACAGGTTTGTGTGTGCGTACTAAGCGTTGTGTTATGTTACTCTACTAATTAGTCTGATATTTACTGGTTTTTAGGCCCAATGCTTAAAGTCGTTCTAATTTTGTCCATCTCAAGGCCGTTTTGGTCTTGAGACATCACTTATCTTCTAAACTACATCCTGTACCTTAATTTTAATTTTAATGCAAAGGGGTACATCTGCCTCATAACACTGATTCTTTTGGTTGCTTCTAATAGTAACTTTCCAAATAGTTAAAATTTAGTCAGCACAAATCAATTCCATCTATTTTAATGCCCCATTTCTCTTTTTTATTACATTTATTCATGCTTTTTTTAAAAAAAAAATAAACTTGAATTTTATTTTTTTATCTTCTCAATAATTTCATTTCTTGCATTTACTTTATTTTCATTTCTAATTTTTAAACTTTTTTCATGCTGTATCAAGCTTTTTGCACTCTCTTTCAAATTTAGTTAACTTTTTTTTTGAGCTATTATAGTTTCTTTTCATTCAGTATTCCTTGAATTACTGAATGGATTAGTCTAATAAGGCATGAAATTATACAAAATAGAAACAATAATCTTAATATAAAACACTATGCCATAAATTTTAACTTTTTCCACTAAGTACTTCTTAGGTTATCTCACTAATCAGTCTTCAAAATAAAATTCTATTTTTGAACTGGTATATATATCTTTAGCAATTTTTGTGATGGCTCTTCTATAATCATTTATCTTTATACAACACTCAGATTTGTTAAACTTTCTACAAACTCCCCCTTCTTCAGCTAACAAATAGTCCAGGGCAATTCTGTTTTGATAAACAAATGCTCACATTTGTGAATGTTGCTTGGCCAGCAGCTTTAGGGCAGTAGATGTTTGGTTTGAAACAACTTTAACTACTGTCTGCAGCTTTATGAACTGATTCAATAGATAGATTTGGGTTCTATATCTCTAAGATCCATCTGCAGCTCAAGTGGCTGGGTCATCTCTCTGCAGGCCATTTGTCTTCATTTCTGGTTTCTTCTTGCTTTTGGAAAGTCAAGGTTCAAGTCTCTTTTATTGTTCTTTAATGTTTCATAAAGTGGTGTTCTTAACATATTGCTCCTGGACCTCGAAGAAGGAGGGTCGTGTAACTCTTAAGATACAGGTTCTTCTCCACCTTTGAGGTAATTCACTATATGCTCTTTACTCACAAATTTAATATATTCTTTCAGGGGCTTTCCATTTGTTACTTGTTGTACCTGGTTGTTCCAAATAGAATTTTAGGTCACTTATGGATTGGTAAGGGTTAGCTCCAGAACTTTTATACCAGCACAAATCAACATGGTTATCCTACAATTAGTTTCTTTTTGTCATTCTCTAATATCCATCAGGAGTTTTTGGTGGCCAGGTGTTAGTATTGTTATCTGATACAAACTGTTTTAATTATTTGATGATTCAAAATTTATCTTCCAGGTTATTTTAATGTCTTGGAAGTTTGAGTAAGATTTCATTTTAAAAATTGGTCTGGAGCTAGACTCTCACTTTCCCACAGCTATTTTTTTAGCTATTTTAAGTCTTTCACAAATCTAATATTTAAATAATTTTAATTCTGTAACTACTTCTTGCATTAAACCTACAAAAATATTTTAGTTATGGTTGGCCCATCTCAGTTGCTATACTGCTGTTTCAACTGTTCACACTACTTATTTATTTTGTCTAATTCTTTCTTTGGGATCTTTTTTATACTTTTATAAAATTACTGTGATTGTAACAGGCAGCATTAACATATGGATGTGCCACAAACACAGATTTTATCTTGTTTTTGCATTTTTCACTGTCTCATTTTGGACTTTCGGATTTGGGTTCTTTTTCCCTTTGAACTGAAGATTGATGAGAGGGAGGCTGGTTTTTTCTCTCGTTCGGTCTCAGTTGTCTATTTTTTCTTATCAGCATTACAAGGTACAAGGAGTTATGTGCACTATGATAGAAAAGGGGTAAAATGGCTCACAAAGATCTTCTTCAAGGTCTTTTATATGTCCATTTACCCAATTAACAAATACCAACCAAGCTATTTTCCTTAGTGACCCAATGACCCAACACCTGTGTGCTGCACTGCGGCATTTTCTACCCAATCACCTACTACTACCCAAACACCCCTAGGAGAAGAACATGAAGAAGAAAGAAGAAGGACAAGAGACAACACCCTAAATCCTCCATCTTGTCTCTTGTTCTCTCAACTACTTTTTCACCCAGTGATTTAAGAAACTTTCTAATCTACACACCTACCTTTCCTATCTAACTTTAGCATTTCTTTTCATGTATCACCATGAAAACATGCACATGAATTTCATATTATATGAAATTCAGTGTTTCCTTGAATCCTAGAACTAAAAAAACCAAGGGCACACAGTCTGTATCTCAGACTCCAACACTGAAAGACATCCCACTCTAGAAACCAGAGTGAGAGCTATTCACAGATGGAAGCAGCTTCGTGGAGAACGGGACCAGATACGCTGGATATGCGGTAACAACAGTCAGTACAATAGTGGAGGCAAAAGCATTATCACCAAATCCATCTGCCCGGAGGGCAGAACTGGTTGCCTTAACCAGAACACTAGAATTAAGTGAAGGGAAAAGGGTAAACATATGGACTGGCTCAAAGTATGCTTTTGGAGTAGTGCATGTACACAGAGCACTGTGGAAAGAAGGAAGACTGCTGTCTTCTCAAGGTATATACATTAAACATCAAGATGCAATTTTGCAATTGATAAAAGCAGTACAAAACCTGAACAAGTAGCAATTATACACTCTAAAGCACACCAATCAAGAAACTCCAAAATTTGTGAGGAAAATCGAAAAGCAGACTGGATAGCCCGACAAGCTGCTCGAGAAGTGCAAACAACAATGGCATTGATACCTTTAAAAACTAATGTATCTCAATTTAATTTGCCTCCAAAGCCGAAATATTCAATAGGAGATGAGAAACTGGGACATTTGCTAAATGCACAAAAGAATTCAGAAGGGTGGTATGTAACTGCACAAAGACAAATAGTGTTAACCCCCTTGTTAATGAGAGAAGTTCTACAAATTAAACATAACAAATATCATTGGGGTGCAGAGGCATTGGTGAAATTGATGAAACAAAAATTAATCTCGGTACGGATGCTAACAATGGCAAAATCAACTCAGTGGCTAGACACAGGAACAGCTAGGAAGGATTAGGATAGGAATAGAATCAAGATAACACTTGGCAAGAACGCTCTAGTGAAGTGAAATTTAGGTGGGCCCTGGAATCTTTGCTTGGTCCTATAGCAAACTATCAGAATAAAGAAACAGGTCAGGTAGATACATTAGCAAGAGTCACCCAGGAAAGATTTAAAGAACTAAACGTACAATGACAATTTACTACTCCTGAAAGAGCATGGAGTGTGTGAGTTTTTCTAAAGGGACAGATTGATCATTGTTGTGTCCACATCCCAAATGTGACTGCAGATGTAGAATATGACATCTATCAGTTGCAACAAATAGAGCACGAAGCACAGGAAGAGCAAAAGGATTTGTCTACAAGTTGGTCAGGCAAAATCTTCAAAGGGTTAGGGTGGAATGTGAGTTCATGGATTAAATCTATCATTGAGAATGTGATCATCTTACTAATTGTATTCTTAGCAATTTGGTTAGTTGACAGCATCTTCAAGGGAGAAATACAGAAGAAAACGTCCTGGAACCAGAAAATAATAAAGGCACTGACACAAGATCTACACCCACCATCTTCTGGTTCTCCAATTTGTGACAACATCCAGAACAGTGCTTACATCAATCAAGGATTCGAAGAACATCAAGTATAAACTCAGAAACAAAGGACTCTATCAAGTAAAAACATTTGCACTTATGGTGAAGTGAAAATGCTTTCAAAGGGGGGAATGATAGTAAAAGGTCTTAAAATCTTAGAAAATTCGGGGACATAGAAAGAAAGTTAGGTTTGGAAAGCCCAGGGAAAAGTAGGCCCTGGGAAATGTTAGGCCTTGTGCTTGCTAAAGATCAGGTGAAACTGCACCTGTGTAATCAGTAGATGATAAATGATACAATTGTTAGATGTGATTAGATATAATTATTGTTTAAAGAACATGAGGAACAATGTTAGGGGGCTGGGGAGAATCACGAAAAATCCATGCCTGGGTAAAAACAATGCATGCAATAGAACAATGGAAGTTTAATATGTAAGTTATATAACGATAGAGTATAAAACATGTTCAGCTCAAAACCAAGATGGGTCAGATTTGGGTATGTGTACCCCTGACATCCAGAGCTCTTCAATAAAGCACCTGCATATAATCATTCCGTGACTATGTGTGTTCCAGAACACTAACAGCTCTGTTCCTCTCTTCCAGCCCTTGAAGACATGGCACATTACATCAGCCCTGCCATCAGAAGCCTGGCAATTCAAAACCTTTATATCCTCCAGGCAGTAGAGAGAACTCAATATTCCGTCTTTGGAAACCTGCAAGATCAGCTCCACATGGCACAGAGGACACGGTCTCATCTCTCAGGCCTTGACTGGATGCGCTGCTGGAGCTCTGCTGAGAGCTGATCTGGGAGGCTCTGTCTGCTGGGGCCACCTGAGCCAGCCAGGATTTTATTTTTCTACAAAATTGTTCTTTCCTTATTTTTGTTTTTGTGTTAAGTATGTAAATATAGGATATGTTATAAATACACAGACTCCCAGGAGCTTTCTTTTGCTGCCCAAGGTCCGCAGGATATCGGGGAAGAGAGGGAAAAGGGTGCTTGTGCTCAGCAACCTGCTGGGGTGTGCAGTGGTGAAGGGAAAATGGCCAGAAGCCCCTTGGCCTTTGGTGGTTTTGCTGAGGGCACAACCCCTGTCCCAGCCAGGAAGTGCCATCTGTGTCCTCGTGCCCGTGTGGTGCTGCCTGGGCTGCTGAGGGCTCCCAGGTGCCTCTTGATCCAGCTCCTCTGGAGCTCCTGTGGGGCTGCGGCGCTGCTGCCGGGCCACGCTGGGGGAGACCCTGAGGGAACAGGGTGCTGGGAGGCAATGAAGGGATGAGGGGCTGTGGAGGCCCTGACGGGACAAGGCAGTGGGAAGGCACAAGGGGGATGTGTGAGGGAGTGGATGGCAGGAGGCTCCGAGTGGATAGGAGGCCCCTGAGGGGCCGGGGTGGTGGGAAGACCTGAGGAACTGGGTGTCAGAGGCCATAAGCAGCCCCTGGGCAGCCGCCTGGTTCCTGACACCCGGCTGATCTGGCGCTTCCCCAAAAAGTCTCCCAGGCCTGCAGCAGAAGCCCTCGAGGCTGGGACACCACCCCTCCAGGAGGGTGGGGACAGCCCAAGGTGCCCAGGCTGGGCTGGCTGGGGACATGGAGGGCAGGGGGGTGCTGCCAGGCCATGGCCACTGGGTGCCTGCGATAAGGGGCAGTGGGCAGAGGCAGGGCTGGCGGCCAGGCCGGGCCCTCACGGCTGCCCAGGCCACGCTGCTGTGACCAAGGCTCTCCTGACACAGAGCTCGGGGCCCACAGAGCTGCTGCCACCATGGGGAGGGCAGCGATGTCTCCTCCAGCAGGGCTGCCCAGTCACTGCTGCCCAAGCGGCTCTGGAGCCCACAGAAACAGCAGCAGAGTGTGCACAGGAACAGCAGCAGAGTGGGCACAGGAACAGCAGCAGAGTGGGCACAGGAACAGCAGCAGAGTGGGCACAGGAACAGCAGCAGAGTGTGCACAGGAACAGCAGCAGAGTGTGCACAGGAACAGCAGCAGAGTGTGCACAGGAACAGCAGCAGAGTGGGCACAGGAACAGCAGCAGAGTGTGCACAGGAACAGCAGCAGAGTGGGCACAGGAACAGCAGCAGAGTGTGCACAGGAACAGCAGCAGAGTGGGAACAGGAACAGCAGCAGAGTGGGCACAGGAACAGCAGCAGAGTGTGCACAGGAACAGCAGCAGCCCGAACGTCAGCACCTGTGCACTGAGGCGTCCGCAGCAGCCGGGTGCCAAACAGGGGGAGGCTGTGGGCACAGCTGCCTTTGGTTTGGCAAAAGGCTTCAGCAGAATTGGCCACAATGGCTTTCTCTTGACTTGCCAGCCTCACAGCAACGCTTGGCAGCTTCAGCTGCAGCCTGTGCCCGTGACTGACTTGGATGGCCGTGCTTGAGGGCGGGCTCGCCTTCCACATTCAGGTGTCCCATGACAGCGGCCTTGGCGCCGTCGTGACACAGAGAGAGAGAGAGACTCAGGACATGAGAACACAGGAACAGCCTGTTTGGCTCATTCTTGAGTTTGCTGCTCCTGCCTAAAATAATCATCAGGAGTATATGCTGATATAAAAGTATAGCTGAACACCAAGGACTTTTTCTGTACTGTCTAGAACTAAAACCTTCTGTGACTGTTCAGAGACTATAAAATGCAAGGCGAAAATGACAGCTCTGGTTTGTAAGAGTCTTAAAAATTTTGACATGTGATTTTTCTAGTCAAGGATTTTAATTCCAATGTGGAAACTACAAAACTATTAAAATTTGTTTTCATTGGCAACCGCTTTGAAATGGCATCAGCACACCTACAGGTGTACTGAGGACAGTACTTGGCAATTGATGGCTTCAGATGTGGGAGATAAATATTTTGCCCGGTTTCACCTTGAAGTTGAAGTTTTCCCAGGGCTTTGATTGACTGGTCATTGCAGGTAACTTTAATAAATGCAAAAGGATGTGAAAGCACAATTTCTGGAGAATGTGCACTGGGGACAGAGAGAAAACCTTGAAAACAGTCAGCAGGCTCTGGAAAACTTAAAAAAAAATTAAAATTACTAATGTAAAAATTACTAATGTAAAAATAGATGTAGCTCTGTGACTGTTCAAGCAGGACTCTGGAGGAAATGTTTGCCTTGCATCAGCTGTACCACAGACAGACACACAGCAACTGGAGCCTTGACCATCAGAGACTGGGCTAATGTTTGTCCCAGAAAAAGACAGAGAAGATCCCACTGATACAGGACAGTGCCTCTGTACAATCTAGCCATCCTGGGAAACTCAGCAGCTGATGGTGTTTTTGTGCTACTGCAAACCCCTTCCATGAAAAACATCATTCCAGGAAGGAGCAACATCATCTGACAGATAGCAGGAGTGGCCAGCAATAGCTCCACGAGCTCCTGCCAAGACCCCGAAGGAAGGAGCCCAGCCCCCAATGCACGGGGCTTTGGCTTTGGCCCTCTGGCACAGAAGCCCCCCAGGGGCACAGGTCTCTGGGGCAGGAGAAGGGCACCAGCACTGCCAGGGCTCGGCTGGGGTGGCAGGTCTGCCTCGGTGGGGACTCTGCCACACCTGCTGATTTCAGTGCTGCCAGGCCCCTGTACAGATTCTGTGCAAGGCCCCGTGCCCTTCCTGCTGCGGCTGCCTCGGCAGCCCTGGGGGCTCCTTCTGCTGCCCTGAGCCTGCAGAGCAGGGCAGCGTTTGCTGATGGTTGGAGCTGTTCCTAAAGATCCTGTCAGGCTGTCTTAGACACTTTGGGCAAGGGATTCCTTCCATCCTGGGCCACTTTGGGGGGGATGGGGGCGGAACCAGGAAGGTGGCAGGGCGTGCAAGGGCCGTTAGTGACACGGCGCAGCCTGGTAACCGTGGAATGGAACGGTGGAATGGACAAGAGCTGGCGGTGACAAGAGCACACCAGAGTGCCTGGTGCATGCGACGGGACAGGACACGCCAGAGTGGTGCTGTGAGGAGCCCCCACACAGCCCACTCGTTAGTGCCTGACCCGGAGCTTTTCTGAGGCGTAACTCCTACAGCTCACGTTGTGAGCAGACTGTGGGTCTTGGTGAGCCGGAGCTTTCCGTTGACATCTCTTTAGAAGGTGCTCCCAAGGCCCGATTTTGTCATGGCGGGCAGATTCTTCAGGCTATTCAGAGTGTTCCGACGGAACAGAAACACCGACCCTGGAGCTGCCCCAGCAGAACACCCTGAAGAGCCAGAGCAGTTCCAGCAAGGGCAGGATGGTGAGTGGCAGAGCTGGGCCGCAGGGCTGAAGCTGCAGCCAGCTGGGCCCTGCACCATCCCATCCCATCCCATCCCATCCCATCCCATCCCATCCCATCCCATCCCATCCCATCCCATCCCATCCCATCCCATCCCATCCCATCCCATCCCATCCCATCCCATCCCATCCCATCCCATGTGGACATTCCCAAGGGCAGGACGGAATATGGGCTGGGTCTGACCCCTGGCAGTGGCCGTGCTCCATCCCCTGAGCCACCCCAGGGCTGTCCCTGCCTGGGGAGTGCAGGGCTGGGCTGTGTTCTCCGGCCTCTCCCGCAGCCCCTCAGCTCTGGCTGCTCTTTGACAGATGCAGCCATGGACAGGACACAAGAGCAGGAGCCTGCCCGTGGCCGCTTCCGCAAAATGCTGAAGGTACCTGCAGCCATCCCCACCTGGGCTGGGCCTGCTGTCACTGCTCAGCCCAGCTCTGCACATGGAGCACTCCTTGGAACATGCCTCTCTTCCCTGTCCTTTGTTCATTCTGCACAGAGGTTCCGCCGGTTCCTGCCAATTCGGCATAGAAAGATCAGCCCCATGGGAACTGAGGGCACAGCTGAGCCTGACTCCGGGCTGACCGAGCTCCAGGCAGAGCCTGATGTCAGCCCAGATTCAGCTGCGCCCTCACAAGACTCTGATGCTGCGGTGAGTGATGCCAGGGCAAACTCTGATGTGGCACTGACTGAGGACATGGCCATTCCAAACACCAGAGAGACTCAGGGCATCACAAATACTGACACTACGCCCCCTCCCACGGTGAGTCATGCATCTAATACGGATGTTTTTGAAAGGGGGGTGTTCCTTCTGACCAGCAGGTAGCCAGCCAGGGGCCAGAACTGGAGGTCTGCCACGATCGTGTGCCCCTTCAAGCCACATCCACAGGGCCCCCTCAGCTTTTGAGGCCAGCACAGTGTGGCAGGAAGGGAAGCACTTCTTGGGAGAAGCTGGGGAAGCTGCTGCCTTGGACAGCGCTCCAAGTCTTCCCCATTCCTACTCTAGGTGCCAGCTATTGTACGGAGCATTCACCAGTGTCTTATGTGCTCCGTTACGGTGGATGCCAGGCTGGCCACTAACATCGTGAGGCTGGCTGAAGAATACCCGGACGAAGTTGTGCTGACCCTCCTGCGCTGTGCCCCATCGTGTGACAGGTATGGGGCCCACGTGCCTTGAGAGCTCAGGGCTCACTGGCCTTTAGGGTCCATTGCCCTGCACAGCCTGTCCAATGGGCTCTGCCCAACAGGTAGAGAGGTCCAGGAGCCTCGGGCCCCTCTGTTTCCTGAGGCTGCTGCCAATGCTCCCTCCCTGCCCCTCAGGGCACTGGGGCTTTGTCACCTGGGACCCCACAGCTACACAGGGCATGTCTCTGTGACTCAGACACCCCTGACACAGAGCTCTGATCTCACAGAGCTGCTGCAGTGATGTGGCAAACCATAGCCTCATCAGGACCAGCAATGGAGAAGGTGCTGCCAACTCTGCTCCATGTGATGGAGAACTGGCCACTTTGCAGCATCTGCAGCTCTGATGAGGACAACAAGGACGTTTTTGCTCTGGCTGTGAGTTTGTGGAACTGGCCTTGACTGTCCCCTAGGTCGCTTCTCCAGCAGCTCTTCATCCTCTCCTTGCCTCAGGCTGGGCTGAAACCTGGGCTAGGGGCAGGCCCAGGGGGCACCAGGCCCGCTGTTCCCCCTGCATCTCCCCTTGGGCTCTGCCCCATGGACGCCTTGGCACTGAGCGCTGTCTTGGTGTGCTTCTTTTGCAGGCAACTCTGGTGCTCTGGGTGATTCTGCAAGTGCCTCAGCGCCATGAGGCGATGATGCATTATTCCAGCTCTCTGTTTACGGCTCTGCTGTTGCACGTTTTCACCACCACACAGCTGATGCCGGCAGAAGTTGATAACTTCTGGAGAGCATGCCAGCAGGAACACCACCTTCCCAAAAAACCCAACAGGTGCCAGTCCTCCTGTCCTTCCCATGCCCTTGTGGCTGACACCAATTCACCCAATGTGACCTGGGCTTTGCTCTGCACACAGGTTTGCAGTGCAGACCATGAAGGCTCTGCTCTGCTTTCTGCACTATGACAATGAGTTGATGGCCATGGAGCGCAAGTGTGGCTGGGAAACGCTGCTCCGTGCTGACACCCAGCACTATGCCGTGGGTCTGTTGGCCAGGTGAGACCCCTTCTCACCACTGCCTCTGAAATGTGTGCCCTGTGCCCAGGGTGCCCTACCACAGTCCCTGTGGTCCTGGCCAGAGGGCTGTGCCATTGAGGGATGGCTGAGCAGACTGGAGAAGTCTGAGAGGAGGGTGCCCAGAAGGAGCCCCATGGTCCCAAAACACCCACAAGTCCCTCCAGGGATGCTGGGGAAAGGCCAGATCTCCGTGAGTCATCCCTGGGAGAGGTTTGCCCCCCCACCCCCCACCTCATTGTCTTGGTGCCATTTCCCCCCTTCCAGGGTGATGCGCCATAACTTGACGCCCTTGTGTTACCATGTCGCACACCAATTTATCCGGAGGCTCATCAGGGAGGAGGCACCTTGGGATCTGTCCTCCCTGGCATTCCTTGTGGAGGTGAGCCTGATGGCCAGCACTACCTCGCTGAGCTGCCTGCCAGCCCTGTCCCCTTGCATAGCCACAGCTGCCTGGGACGGTGCCCGTGCCCTGTGCTGCTGCCCGGGCCCAGCCCTGCGCAGTTCCAGGCTCCTGCTGGCTGGTTCCCCTGTCACTGCCCTGTGCCCTTCAGGTCCTGGATTGCCTAAACTTGAGTGACTGTGGGTACTGTGTCCTTGAGATCACGTCAAGGCAGCTGCAGAGCGAGTGCAGGCAGAGGCGTCGCCTGGCGCTCAGAGGCCTCGTGGTGCTCAGCAAGGAACCCTCGCTGGTGAGAACGGGGCAGCGGCTGAAGCTGTGCTGGGCAAAGCAGCCCCTTGGGCTGGCTGTGATTCAGGAGCTGAGGCAGCTGCTCCCAGCTCTCCTGCCTCACCTGCCTGAGTGCTTTGGGACAGGCCTTTGGCCTCTGGGCCCAGCAGCAGCAGGGTGGGGTTGCAGTGCCAGGGCGGTCTTGGCACTGCAGCCGTTCAGGGCTTCCCAGCACAGCCTTGTGTTCCACACAGGCCAGACCTATACGCAGACTGTGTAAAAGCGTCCTGCAGCTGCTGAGTGACACAGACGGAGAAGTGGTCAGCATGTCTCTGTCTGTGTTCACAAATCTGCTCAAGAGAAAACATCTTCGTTTATCAAGGAATGCTGCCCCCAAGATTGCTGAGCCACTTGTGCCTCTCTTTGACCATGTAAGGCTCTGTGCCCCGGCCACGGGCACTGGCTACTGCCCACACAAACTTTGGTCCTGTGGATTTTCAGGCCTTTGCCCAGGTGGGCTGGAGAAGTTGGCGCTGAGATCTTTTCCTCCTTCTTTCCTCCAGGACAAAAGCCACGTGCAGGTGCTTTCCATTCACCTCTTCTGCAAGGCCATGAACCTGGTAGTGGAAGAGGGAAAAAAGGCAATGGAGGGAATTGTGAAGCAGAGCCTGCTCCCACTCATTTTGCACTGCCACGATGAGAACCTGCGTGTGGCTGATGTGAGGTTTTGTGTGATGCTGGTTGATCTCTGGGAGGGGGCTCGGCTGCTTCCTGCCCTGCTGCCTCCCAGGCTGCAGCTTCCTCCTGGCCTTGGCACAGGGATGCAACTCCTGTGCCCTGGGCAGCAATGCCATCTCTGCATCTCTCCAGGCCTCTCGGGAAACCCTGCACTGTGCTGCCACCTTCTTGAAGAACACAGAGCTCCTGTGTGTGCTGCCAACAGAGGATCTGTCGAAGATCGCCGAATGTGTGGTAAAGGACGGCCTGGAAACCCCAGCCTCAGCCTGGAGAAGCTCCCTGGCCCCAGTGCTCAGTGTGTGGGGCTGGCAGCTGTGGCCCAGTGCTGCACCCAGGGGTTCCAGCCTGTGCCCCACACGCTGCTCCCTTCCCTGGGCCACACGGGTTCCTCTCCAGGCTCCTGTGGCCCCGAGCCGGGTGTCGATAGAGCCCCAGCCCAGTGGGGCTGCTGGCCGGGCCTCAGGGCTGGGCGGGCACGGGAGGCCGGGGCTGGCCGCAGGCAGCGCCCGGCCGCGGGGCAGAGCCCGCACCAACCCTTCCCTCCTGCCGCTCTCTGCAGCTGGCACAGGACGAGAGCCGAGCGGCCGAGCAGCTGAGCCGGGCCCTGCCATATCTGGACAGCCCACAGGAGTCCCTGCGAGAGGCGGCCGTCAGCTTCATCGGTGAGCCACGAGCCCGGGCTCCCTCCCCGCCCCGCCGCAGCTCGGCCCCAGCCCCGGCTGCTGCCCCGGCAGCGACACCCGGGCCCGGCGCCCTGGAGCCCCGGCTGCCCTCGGGGCTGCTGCTGCCGGCCTCTGGCAGCCGTGCCCTTGGGCTGAGTCAGGATGCGGCAAGGGCCCGGGCTGAGCCCTGCCGGGGCGGGAGGCCGTGTGGCCCCAGGGCTGGCAGCGCCGCTGGCAGGGAGCTGTGCTGCTGGGGCCCTGACAGGCTCTGTGTTCCCAGGCACGGTCAGGATGTTCATGAACAAGGGCGCACAAGGAAGAGCTGCAGACCCTCAGTGAGGGTGAGTGAGAGCAGCAGGCTGGCACTGGGGGCTGGCGGGGGGCACTTGCAATGCCTGGGCAGGGAGCTGCAATCCTTGGCCCAGCTGCAGAGTGCTTCGTTCCCTGTCTGGGTGAGGGCGGTGTGGGCAGAGAGCAGAGAGATTTCAGGGACATGGGTGGGAGCTGTGGCCAGCACCTTCTGGCTGATCCTGTTGTCTGGTCCTCTCTTGTGGCCATTGCAAGAGCCAGGTGGAATGTCCTTGGGAGGAATGTCTCCTAGGATCCCTGCAGATGCATGCCCTGACCGTGCCTCTCCTCCTCTCTCTTCCAGCCACTGAAGCCCCGAGGAAAGACACCGCTCCATCCCACAGCAACCAGAATATCCAAGCTCAGTTTGCCAGTAAACAAGTGTCCCAAGAACAGCAGCAGGAGACACTGAAGAGGACACTACCTCCCAGTGCCACTGGAGACAACTGGCACAGCTGAGCCTGTGGGATTCTCACGGGGCTTCAGCCCTCTCCCAGCCTGTAGATAGCTCCCTCCAGCCCTCAGACTGTGCCCATCCCCTTTTTTCCCTCTATTCTTCCTCCCTTTTGACAGCTCCTTCCCTCCAGCCCTCAGTCCATGCCCATCCCCTTCTTTCCCTTTCCAGTTCATCCCTGTTAATAAACAGTTTGCCTTTTTCACTTAACCTGCATCTCTGTGGAGCTGAAGGGTCACAAATCCAGAGCGCTGTGACACACAGGCCCCTCCTGCCGTTCTCTCCTGCACCGTGTTTTGTGCAGAGACGCAGAGGAAGGAGCGCAGATCAGGCTGGAAAGGTCCCTGTGCTGAAGGCCTGGATCCACAGCATTGTGGAGTTAAAGGTGTTACTGAAGGCCAGTAGTGGGACAAGGAGCCTGTGTGTGTCAGGGAGCAAAGTTGTGTCTAAGGCCCTGCCGTATTTGGTCCTCTGTTGTGCACACCAACAGGATGACAAAGAGCAGACTTTGAAGGAAACCTTATGGGTCGACTGCTGGGAATTTGACCCTTAAGAGGAACAACGGATTGATCAATTGATGGGAAGTTAGCCTGTGAAAGAGGAACAGTAACAATGAGGCTGTTATTGGCATGGTGACCTTGCCTCCTGTACTGGCCAAGGGTGAGATGACATGGTAACTGGGAAAATTCCAGTCCAGGGGAGAAGATAGGAGGCTTGGTTCTGCAGAGGAGAGGCAAGAAGGACAAAATGCACGCCTTTTTGATGCAGGGCATGCCCTGAAGGTGCATGGCCTGCCTGCCCCTCCCATTGGAGCACCATGCTCCATCTCCTGCCGCTGCTCAGTGGCTTTTCACCAGTCCAGGGGTTTGTAGGTATTATTTGCAACAGCAACTAATAAAATAAGACTTGCTTTGCAATTTTGTGCACGGGCATCTTCCAGCACCCATGATGTTCTTGGCAACGAGGATGGGATGCCCAGAGCACAAAAACCCATGGTGTTTTGAGCATGTGTGAGTGAAAAATGGACGCATGTTTGAGTGTGGGTAAGAGAACAGGGACAGGGTTTGGGCAGTGGAGTGTATGGTTGTGTAATATATGTTGGTATAATTTGTGTTTTATTGTACACATATAAAATCATGTATAAAAGCATGTTTTATGTAAAACAAAAACCACAAGCAACTTAAGATTTCAAAAGCAGCTGCTGGAAAACCAGGAATTTGCAAGAGAATGACCCAGCAATTAAGATAACACTGAGAAGAGCTGGGTCCACCCAAGCAAGATAAGCGCTCTAACGACTCGGTGATTAACGCCTGATACCGACCTGATCTGATTCTCCAGGACCATACATCTCAATGTCGGTTTCCCAAAAAAAACTACACAGACTAAAAAGAAAACTCACCACGATTCTACATCTCAAAGCCTGCTTCCCGAAAAACCACTCAAACTTCATCTTCTTCTCAGAAAACTTGTTATAAATTTGTATTGTGATATTGGCTTTCGCAGATGAATATTATATGTTAAATACATTTTAGCTATGTATGTACTTTTTTCTTGTTAACAAGTTTTAAGCTTAAAAGAATTTCCTAGGTACAAGGCAAGGAAACCCCAGAGGGCAAGGACAGTTGAGCCAAAGCTGCTTATCAGGAGAACAATAGAGCCCAAACTGTTATCAGCAGAAGATATGAAGGCCAGCTGCCCTCAAAAGGAAGGATGAGAGGCCCAGATGGTTATCAACAAGTGACCATTTGCAAAAGAAAGGAAACCAAACTTCAAATAATGCTGACCAGCTAGAATAATGATGACCAGCAAAAAATATGCTGAACAACAGAAAATAAAAAAATTGTGGAAAAGCATGATCTAAGAAGGCGGAACCAGGGAGGGGACATGTTTGAATATGCATAAAATCCTCACAGCAGGGGGGGATAAAAAGAGTATTCCCAAGATACCAGGTGTGTTCCTGGCAACCCGCCAGGGCACCCGGCCGTTTTAACCCTTTGCTTTATTTTTTTTGTCTCCTAATTGTTCTTAAAAACGAGATTCACTTAATAAATTATAAAAAGAATTTAATATAAATAAAAAGACAATTAGGAGAGAAAAGAAATAAAGCAAAGGGTTAAAACGGCCGGGTGCCCTGGCCAGTTGCCAGGAACACACCTGGTATCTCAGGGACCCTCCCTTTTATCTTCCCCTGCTGTGAGGGGTTAATGCATATTCAAAGCGTGTTCCCTCCCTGGTTCTGCCTTCTTAGAATATGCTCTTGTACAACTTATTTTTCTGCTGGTCAGCACTGTTTTTGCTGATCATCATTATTTTGGAGTTTGGTTTCCTTTCCTCTGGAAATGGTCACTCATCGATAAGAGCATAAGCCCCTCATCCTTCCTTTGAGGGTAGCTGGTCTTCCTGTCTTTCGCTGATAACAGTTTGGGCTCTACTGTTCTCTTGATAACAGCTTGGGCCCCACTGTCCTTGCCCTCTGGGGTTTCCTTGCATTGTACCTAGGAAATTCTTTTAAGCTTAAGACTTGTTAGTAAGAAAAAAGTACATACATAGCTAAAAGTATTTAACATATAAGATTCATCTGCGAAAGCCAATATCACAATACAAATTTATAACAAACCCCTCCTCTTCTTTTTTTATAAATCATTTGGCTTGAGCAATAATTCTTGTTTTCTAGCTTCTAGCACTCGTTCATTTTTTTCACAAATCAATTTAGCTTCTTCCAATGGATCTTTCACATTATTTTGTTTTCTTAATACCATGATTTTTTTTTGTTTTGTTTTTGCCATTCCAGATGTAGCCAATTTCAAGTCTGTAGGCATTTTCTATGCCCTAAAATATACTGGTGATCAGCCAATTTAAACGGGGGATTAAACAAAGAAGAAATATTAAACCAGCTGTAGCACTGCTACAAGGGGAAGAACTTAGCTTCTTCTACTACTTTATCCCCAATACATTATCTCACCCATTAGTGGTCATTACTGATTTTCATTTTTGGACTGGCACATGGGCCATTTTTCTGATACCTTTGGCGATATCTAGAATGGCATTTTTATTGTCATTGAAAACAACAATCTGATGTATTAATTTTCTCACAGAACACCCCTTCTTTTAGCCAATAGTTTAAAGCCAGCTTACTCTGATATATTGCAGCTCTGGCTTTTTATCTCTGAATGGCTATTAGTTCCATAGCCCCAGCTGTTTTATTGGTTATGATTTCTACAACAGCTTGGAGTTTCATAATGCAAAAATTAGGGTTCGATATCCCCAACTTCCATCTTGTGCTCAAGAATGTTTCCAATATGTGTTCAGGGGCCATTTCTCATCTCCTCATTTTTGAGGTGCTCAAAACCATTCTCTTTTATTTCTTTTTAGGACCTCAAAAACCAACACCCCCAATTGATTTGTCTCGTCTTGACAAAAGGAAAAATCCTGGTTGAATCATTCTCAGAGTACAATTCCCCTTCCATTGCGAAGGGAGCTTTGGGTATGCCCTTTTCTCACTGTCTTAGTTTAAGGCAAATTAGGGAGGAAAACTCTAAATGGGGATTTCCCCAGGGAAATGCCCCTCCCCACCAACCGGTCCGGGAAAGGGAAAAAATTTCCTTGGAGAGAAGTGGAAAAAGCTGTTTATTTAACAGAAAATTGAATAATATTAAATAATAAAACCTCTTGCTGTTCGATGGGATGGCAAATCTAGGAAGAAAAGTCCTTTTCATGTGGTGTAGCTCGGCTCGCTCAGTTTCTTATCAGTCCCTCCGGCGCTGGAAAAGTGCCGAGGCCCAGGCCCCGGTGGGCCACAGGCGTGAGCTCCCGGGGTTTGGCTGGGTGTTCAGTCCAGAGCAGGCTTGCACAGATCCAAGAAAAAGGAAAAAAACAAAGGTCCAGGGAATTCCTCTGCCTCAGCTAGCTAAAACTAACTAAAAGCCAGGGAGAAGCTCTGTCCCGCCGTCTGTCTGTGCTGCAGACAACACAGTCCAGGAGCGAGATGTGTGGGAGTTATATTTTCTTTAACACAAACTGCGGCTTCTTCTTCCCCCTCTCTTGCTCTCAGAGCCAGTCTTAAAGGTGCAGAACTTAATATGTAACATAAACCAGACGATTGGGGATACCAGTATCATAAAGTCACCCCAGGACATTCCACCCCTTATCCCCATATCGTCAACTTATTATCAAAATTAATATATATATATATTTTAACTCTACAACACATACATTATACAGACAAGGGAATTAATTCACGATCTTCACCCAACCATCAGGTCTCCCTGAGGTACACATTGTGTTGTTCCATCTTTCCGCATTATCCACCATGTGCAACCCGGTCCCTGAGCAAAAACAACCCCACGAATGGGTTTGTTTGCACTCGAAGTAGAATTGATCCAAACTGTCTTTCCTAACAAACCTCTGAGATGTACCGCTGGGACTTTGTCTCCGTCTACTATATACAGGGCCTCGGATTGGGCTGGGCCTGCTCGGTTGGTGGAACCTCGGGTGTTAACTATCCAGGTGGCCTTTGCTAGATGCTGCTCCCAATTTTTGAAAGATCCCCCACCCAATGCTTTCAAGGTAGTCTTTAACAGTCCATTGTACCTCTCCACTTTCCCTGCAGCAGGTGCATGGTAGGGGATATGGTACACTCACTCAATGCCATGTTCCCTAGCCCAGCTGTTTATAAGGTTATTCTTGAAATGAGTCCCATTGTCTGACTCAATCCTCTCAGGGGTGCCGTGCCTCCAAAGGACCTGCTTTTCAAGTCCCAGGATGGTGTTCCGGGCTGTAGCATGAGGCACAGGGTAGGTTTCCAGCCATCCTGTGGTGGCTTCTACCATTGTGAGCACATAGCGCTTGCCTTGGCGGGTTTGGGGCAGTGTGATGTAGTCAATCTGCCAGGCCTCTCCATACTTGTATCTGGACCACTGCCCACCGTACCAGAGGGGCTTCAACCGCTTGGCCTGCTTGATCGTAGCAGACGTCTCACAGTCATGGATAACCTGAGAAATACTGTCCGTGGTTAGATCCACCCCTCGGTCTCGTGCCCGCTTATAGGTGGCATCTCTACCCTGATGGCCTGAGGCATCATGGGCCCATCGAGCTAGGAACAACTCTCCCTTGTGTTGCCAATCTAAGTCTGTCTTTGACACCTCTATCTTTGCAGCCTGATCCACCTGTTCATTGTTTCGGTGCTCTTCATTAGCTCTACTCTTGGGAACATGGGCATCTACATGACGGACCCTCACAGACAGTTTCTCTACCCTGGTGGCGATGTCTTTCCACTCATCAGCAGCCCAGATTGGCTTTCCTCTGCATTGCCAGTTGGCCTTTTTCCACTTTTCTAGCCATCTCTACAGAGCATTGGCTACTATCCATGAATCAGTGTAGAGGTAGAGTTTTGGCCACTTCTCTCTTTCAGCAATATCTAGGGCCAGTTGAACAGCTTTGAGTTCAGCAAGTTGGCTTGATCTACTTTTTTCTTCAGTGGCCTCTGCGACCTGTCGTGTGGGGCTCCATACGGCTGCTTTCTACTTCTGGTTCATCCCTACGATGCGACAGGAACTATCAGTGAACAGAGCGTAGCGTGTTTCTTCTGCTGGCAGTTGGTTGTACGGTGGAGCTTCTTCAGCTCGTGTCACTTGTTCTTGTTTCTCTTTATCAGTGAGACCAAAGTTTTCACCTTCCGGCCAGTTTGTAATTATCTCTAAAATCTCAGGGCGATTTGGGTTTCTAATACGGGCGCGCTGTGTGATGAGAGTGATCTACTTGTTCTATGTAGCGTCGGTGGCGTGGTGGGTAGAGGGAACCTTTCCTTTAAACATCCACCCCAGCACTGGCAGTCGGGGTGCCAGGAGGAGTTGTGCTTCTGTGCCAATCACTTCTGAGGCGGCTTGGACTCCTTCATAGGCAGCTAAGATTTCTTTCTCTGTGGGAGTGTAGTTGGCTTCGGACCCTCTGTAGCTTCGGCTCCAGAATCCCAGTGGTCGGCCTCGAGTCTCCCCAGGCACTTTCTGCCAAAGGCTCCAGGACAGACCATGGCTCCCGGCTGCAGAGTAAAGCACGTTCTTCACATCTGGTCCTGTTCTGACTGGGCCAAGGGCTACAGCATGAGCAATCTCCTGTTTGATCTGAGCAAAGGCTTGTTGTTGTTCAGGGCCCCACTGGAAAGTGTTCTTTTTGCGGGTGACCAGGTAAAGAGGGCTCACGATCTGGCTGTACTCAGGAATGTGCATCCTCCAAAAACCTATGGCACCTAGGAAAGCTTGTGTTTCCTTCTTGTTGGCTGGTGGAGACATTGCTGTAATCTTGTTGATGACATCAGTAGGAATCTGACGCCGTCCATCTTGCCACTTTACCCCCAAGAACTGAATTTCACGAGCTGGTCCCTTAACTTTGCTCTTCTTGATGGCAAAACTGGCTTTCAGGAGAACCTGGATGATTTTCTCTCCTTTCTCAAAGACCTCTTCAGCCGTCTTTCCCCAAACAATGATGTCATCAATGTACTGCAGATGTTCTGGAGCATCACCCTTTTCCAGGGCAGCCTGGATCAGTCCATGGCAGATGGTGGGGCTGTGCTTCCACCCCTGGGGCAGTCGGTTCCAGGTGTACTGCACTCCCCTCCACGTGAAGGCAAACTGAGGCTTGCATTCTGCTGCCAGGGGAATGGAGAAAAATGCATTAGCAATGTCGATAGTGGCGTACCACTTTGCTGCTTTGGACTCCAGCTCGTACTGGAGCTCCAGCATGTCCGGCACGGCAGCGCTCAGCAGTGGAGTCACTTCATTTAATGCACGATAGTCCACAGTCAATCTCCATTCTCTGTCAGACTTGCGCACAGGCCAGATGGGGCTGTTGAAGGGTGAGTGGGTTTTGCTGACCACCCCTTGGCTCTCCAGTTCTCGGATCATCTTGTGGATGGGGATCACAGCATCTCGAGTTGTTCTATATTGTCGGCGGTGCACCGTCGAGGTGGCAATTGGCACTCACTGTTCTTCCACCTTCAGGAGTCCTACAGCAGATGGGTTCTCTGACAGTCCAGGCAAGGTGTTCAATTGCTGGACACCCTCTGTCTCTACAGCTGCTATCCCAAATGCCCACCTAAGTCCCTTTGGGTCCTTAAAATACCCACTTCGGAGGAAGTCTATGCCTAAAATGCATGGGGCCTCTGGGCCAGTCACAATGGGGTGCTTCTTCCACTCATTTCCAGTCAGGCTCACATCAGCTTCCACTAAAGTCAAGTCCTGTGATCCGCCTGTCACACCAGCAATAGAAACAGATTCTGCCCCTACATATCTTGATGGGATTAGGGTGCACTGTGCACCAGTGTCAACCAAGGCCTCATATCGTTGTGGTTCTGATGTGCCAGGCCAACGAATCCACACAGTCCAAAAGACACGGTTTTCCCTAGCCTCTACCTGGCTAGAGGCAGGGCCCCTCTAAGCCTGGTTATCCTTCTTTCCTTGGGTATATGTCTTGGAGGTTCCTTCAAGGGAATCAGACATGTCATCATCATACTTGTCAGTTTGACTACAGGCTACTGGAGCGGCTTTCTTTTTGGTGGAGTATCCCCCCTGAGTCTTGCTGTCTTCCAATTCACGCACCCGCTGTGCCAGAGCACCAGTAGATTTTCCATCCCATCTTTTCATGTTTTCTCCACAGTCACGTAGGAAAAACCACAGCTCAGCTCGTAGCCTTTTCTCTCTATCTGGGGAACTTCTGCGTTGAGTACCAGGGCTCTTGGTCTGTACTGCCGAGACTGGAACAAGGTCCTCCCTGAGTTTCTTGAAATTCTCCTCCATTTTGTCTTGAAAGTTTTGTATACGTGTTTCCATAGCTGCAATTTTTGTCTGTATGGGGCCATGCACGGTATCTGCATATGCTCGAAGCTTCTTCGCCATATCCATCACAGTCTCCTCCCGGTCATCCCGCTTCATTGTTGCTAAAGCAGAAGCGTATTCTTGTGGCCCAAGTCGAACAAGTTTTCGCCACATCACAGATGTACATGGCACCAAGTCTGGATTTCTAGTACCTAAGTTACCCACGAAGACAATCTCTACTATTGCCATTTCTCTCAAGCGCTGAATCCCTTGTTCTATGGTTTTCCAATGAGTTTGCTGTATATAGAGATCATCTGCACACAGATATCTTTGTGCCACACTTCTCAGGACCCGTTCCCAGAGACTATAAGGGTCAGCCCGCCTCATCACTTCTTGGTCGATAACCGGATCGTGTGACAGGGATCCCAGATGCCTCGCTTCAGTGCCATCCAGAACTGTAGCCTCACCTGCAGCATCCCACAGACGGACTAACCAACTAATTATAGATTCATCAGGTCGTCGAGTGTAATCTTTTCTCAGGCCACGAAGGTACTTCAGGGAGAAAGGTTCACCAGCGCCTTCTGATTTTTGATCAGTTGCTGGTCTTGAGGGTCCTTCCCCCGCATCACCATCATCATCATCTACTGGCCGATGGGTTTTCGTTTTGAATTTCATACCTCTCGTGGTAGGAGCAACAGACACTGGCTTAGGCTCACTGTCTGGTGTGGCCACTGGCTTAGGCTCACTGTCTGGTTTGGCTGCAGCCTGAGTGACTGGGGTAGCTGCTGATTTATCTGCCTGCCCTACAGTATCTAGCACCGTGCGATAAGCATACGCTAGGGCCCAGCTTATTGCAATGATATTTTTCTGCTTAGAATCATCACAGCAATTCTCTTCCAGATATTTCCCTACTTCATCTGGGTTCTGAATTTGTTCAAGTGAAAATTCCCAGGCTGGGGGATCAGAGAATTCCTTCAGAGTTCGGCCAATTCTCTCCCATTCTCTACTCCACTCAGGATTTCTCACACCTGAGTCTACTTCCGGGGCAGGGGTCTCATTGGCTCTTCTGGATATCTCAGCCCTCATTCTAGAGAAGTTGCAGACCATATAGAGGAAACCTAACAGCTGAACTAACAAGAAAGTGGTATCCTTAACACTCAGGGGAAACTGGATATTCTCAAAGAGGGACATAACAGATTCAAAGGAGAAGAAGGAAAGAAAAGGCTGGAAAGCCTCATCCCCTGCTCTTCCTCTAACAAACTGGGTACAATTACTAATAAACTCCCAAAATGTGCTACTGGGACTGGGAGGCAGGGTCGGGCGAAGAAACCATAAGCCAAACATACCTGACAGAAACTTCAGTAGTTCTATAAACTTCTTATAAATCATTATCACCGAGCCCAGCACAATAACCATTCTAATCCGTGCCCCTCTACTGGGAAAGAGGGCAAAGACAGGTATTAAAACCTCAAAAACTTTTAGGGACCAGATCCACATGAAGGCTTCCACCCCGAGAGATATTATGTATCCAAGCAACATGGCTGCTGACTGCTTTATCCCAATACAGAATAAATACAACCAACAATCAGTACAGGTTTTTCCACTTTCTCTTGCCCCTGTTCGTTGGGCGCCAAAAACTATATTTGTCCTAGTTTAGGGCAAATTAGGGAGGAAAACTCCAAATGGGGATTTCCCCAGGGAAATGCCCCTCTTCACTTTCTGGTCCGGGAAAAGAGAGAAAAAAAAAAAAAAAATTCTTTGGAGAGAAGTGGAAAAAGCTGTTTATTTAACAGAAATTGAGTAATATTAAATAATAGTAATAAAACCTCTTGCTGTTCGATGGGGTGGCAAATCTAGGAAGAAAAGTCCTTTTCATGTGGTGTAGCTCGGCTCGCTCAGGTTCTTATCAGTCCCTCCGGCGCTGGAAAGTGCCGAGGCCCAGGCCCCGGTGGGCCACAGGCGTGAGCTCCCGGGGTTTGGCTGGGTGTTCAGTCCAGAGCAGGCTTGCACAGATCCAGAAAAAAGGGAAAAAACAAAGGTCCGGGGAACTCTGCCTCAGCTGGCTAAAACTAACTAAAAACCAGGGAGAAGCTCTGTCCCGCTGTCTGTCCGTGCTGCAGACAACACAGTCCAGGAGCGAGATGTGTGGGAGTTATATTTTCTTTAACACAAACTGCGGCTTCTTCTACCCCCCTCTCTTGCTCTCAGAGTCAGTCTTAAAGGTGCAGAACTTAATATATAACATAAACCAGACGATTGGGGATACCAGTATCATAAAGTCACCCCAGGACACCCAGTCACTCCCAGTGACCCCGCCTGTCCATCTCGCCCCTCCGTGGATCTGCCGTCCCTCAGCCAATCAGATCGCGTCTCTCTGATGACTCATCAGTTGCCGGGCAGATCCACAGAGCCGAGAGCCCCGCGCTGGACTCGGCCTTCCAGTGCCGCGCACTTCATTCCCAGTCCCTCCCAGTGCCACCACAGTCCCTCCCAGTGCCACCACAGTCCCGCCCAGAAGCCCCAGAGTCCCTCCTACTCCTTTTTAGCCCATTCCCAGTCCATTTCGAATTCATTCCCACTCCACTCCCAGAAGTCCACACCCTCTAACAGTGTCCCAGTATCCACTTTCATCTCTTTCAGTGCCACCCCAGTCCCTCCCAGTCCATTCCCAGTCCCTCACAATGCCACACCACTCCTCACCCATCTCTCCCAGTTCCCCCCCAGCTGATCCCACTCTGTCTCCACTCTCTCCCAGTGTTCCCAGCGTGTCCATCTCGCTGGTGCCCTCGAGCTCCCAGCCCGGCCCCGGCCGCCTGCTCTGCTCCCTGATGGATTTCTCCCCTGCCCACATCCAGCTGAGCTGTTCCCAGGGCCAGCAGCAGCTCTCGGGCCACGTGCTGGCCACTGCCGTGCTCCCCAGCGGGGACTGGAGCCAGCAGCTCCTGGTGCTGCTGGAAACCGCCCCCGGCAATGCGGGCTCAGCTCCAGCTGCCAGGTGGAGCACGTCAGCCTGGAGCACCCCCTGAGCCGGCACTGGGGCACGGCCCGGCCCCCACAGCGCCGGGGGCAGCGGGGGAGGCACTGGGGGGGCACAGAGGGGGATTGGGGTGTGCTGGGAGGAACCGGGAGGGAGTTTGAGATAGACTGGTTTAAACTGGGAGAGGGGTTTGGGGGTCAAAAATGGCTGAGAAAAGGATTAGAAGATGTTGGGGAGGGTGGGATGAGGTTCTGGGGGTCCTGGTGGACACTGGGAGGGAGTTTAGGGGTGCTGGGTGTCACTGGGAGGGATTTGAGTGAAACTGGAGGAGCTGGAAGGAGATTGGGCATTGGAAAGCAGGGATTGGGATGAGGTTGGTTGTGCTGGGAAGAGACTGGGAAGAGTATTGATGAGTCCTGGTGGGGCTGGGAAGGGACTGGGAGCGGGTTTGGGGGTCCTGGGGCAGTGGGGAGAAATTGGGAGGGGGCTGTGGGATCCTGAGAGGAACAGGAGGGGCTCTGGTGGGTCCTGGGGAGGCTGGGAAGAGACTGGGAGTGATTTACCAAAATAGCGATATTGATCCGGTATCAACATCAATCTGTTAATGGACAAAAAACCTCTCCAACAGTTTAAAGTTACAAAGTGGATGTTTAATCACAGCACTGGGTGAGTGCAGGAGTCATCCCCTTAATACACACTGCAAGTTGACAAAAGATTCCAGTGTCTATTTATTCACAAGTCTTGAATTTCCAAAATACTAATACATATTAATAGAAATGCATAATGCTAACACTTCCCATTCCCCAGGTTTGGTGAAAATGCACGGTAATGATTTAAAAAGTCATTATGCCCGCATGGTAGGCTCTGTAATTTGAGGAGAGGGTCATTTTGACATGTAGGGGTCATCAAGAGATGAAGGAAAACCGCTCTTCCTCACTCTCACCTTTCTACCTTTACAATGGTGGACATTACAAATAACATTTGGTACAATTCCAATTTCCTTCCTTGTGACTTTGAAATGGGTTTCCAGATGTAAGGTCTCTGATCTTCCTGAACCTGTTTATCAATTTCTCTTTTCACATTATAAGCACAGCTGAAGAAACATACAATGAAAAGTAATTTTTTACCTAAGTCTGAGATTCATTATCTCAAATCCTGCTTCTCACTTAAATCATTAGCTCTAACTAGTTCCAGCAAGGCCTATCTCTAGCCATAATCTATAATTTTTCTCTAATTCTTAATTGTTTAAAATTAGTGACTCCAAAAGAGTTTTCAAAGGGTCCTGGGTGGGCTGGGGGAGACTGGGAGGGTCCTTGGAGGAGGTTGGGGTGTCTGTGAGAGGTTTTGGGGGTCCTGACGCCGGCAGGTGCCCCAGGGATGCCATGAAATGCCACCCGCAGCAAGAGGCTAACGGGGATGGGCGGCTCCATGTTGGCCTTCATCTTCCTGGCACTGGGGCTCGGCTTCTGCCTGTACAGGAAGGTGAGGGGGGGGTCCCAGGGGTCGTGTCCTCCCCCCCCACAGAGCCTGTGTGCTCCCCTCGGGGCCCCCATGTCCGGTGTCACCCCCTTTTCTCTGCCCACACAGCTCCTGAGGCAAAAGGTTCTTGAGGATTGAAAGTCAACAATTCCCACTGTCATTCTGTATCCTGTTGAATTTCCATTCCCTTGCTTTCATCCAGGTGCCCACAGGGAGCCAGGAAGATGTGGAGCCTCCCAGCCAGGTGTCTTCCCAACACGGATCACCAGGACCACGGATCACCAGGGCTCTGCCCAACGGGGGTCACTGGGGATCATCCAACGCCGATCCTCCCATGGGGGATGGAGCTGGAGCAGCGCACGAAGCTCTTCCCGCACTCGGGGCACTCGCAGGGCTTCCCTTACTGGTGCCTCCGTTGGTGTCGGGTCAAGTTAGATCTCTGTGAGAAGCTCTTCCCACACTGGGGACACTCGTAGGGCCTCTCCCCAGTGTGGATGCGCCGGTGGACGGCGAGGTTGCCGTTCTGCTTGAAGCCCTTCCCGCAGTCGGGGCAGCGGAAGGGCCTCTCCTCTGTGTGAATCCGCTCATGTATGAGGACATTGGAGCTGGTCTGAAACCTCTTCCCACACTCGGGACACTCGTAGGGCCTCTCCCCAGTGTGGATGCGCAGGTGTTTTCTCAGGCCAGAGCTCCACCCAAAGCTCTTCCCACATTCCAAGCAGGTGTAGGGCCGTTCCCCTGTGTGGATCACCTGATGACTCCTCAGGGTGGAGCTCTGGCTGAAGCTCTTCCCACATTCCCCACACTCGTAGGGCTTTTCCCCAGTGTGGATCACCTGGTGCTGGATCAGGTCAGAGCTGTAGCTAAAGCCCTTCCCACATTCCAATCACTTGTGGGGCTTCTCCCCCAGCTCTGAGCTCCGGCTGGATCTCTGGCCGTGTTCGTGGCACAGGGAGGGTCTTTCCTCCTCGCAGCTCCTTGGATTGGGTTTGCAGCCCCTCCTTGTGCAGCATCTCCGGGGCTTTTCCTCCTCCTCCTCCATCTGGACACGGCTTGGGAACGTAAAATCCTGGCTGGGGAGAAAAAAACAACAGGAGAGCGCCTTGGGCTGGGGATTCCTCCTTCTCCAAGTTCATCTCAGAAAATCACTGGGCATCTTGTATCTGGAAAAATCTCCAGAACACCAAGATTCAGCCCAAACACCCTCCAAACATCAAAACAGATCAAAAACTCATCAAACAAGATTCACTCAAAATCCCCTCCAAAATAGAAATGTTCAGCCCTCACAAGAAACCAAAGTACCAACATTTAGCCCAATAAAGCTCAGAAACACCAAGATTCAGCTCCGTGAAAATCGTGGATCTCCCTGCCCGGGCACTCGCTGCATGGGGGGTGAGGGGGGCAATGAGGCCGGGCCGGAGCAGGGGGTGCCTGAGAGAGGCCCCGAGCCCGGGGGAAGCCCCTGCAGAGCCATGGAAGTGGCTCCTGGCCGGACTCGGGGATCCCCCTGGCGATCCCCGCTGGAGCAGCCTGGTCCTGAGGGACTCTGGCCCCTGGCAGGGACCCCAGGCTGCAGCAGGACAAGGATTCCTGTCCCTCAGGGGGAGGCACTGACATGACCTGACTGTGACCCCCATCCCTGTGCCTCTGGGCGGGGAGGGGGACGGAGAGGGGCAGAAAGTTAAGCCCGGGAAGGAGGGAGAGCGGGGGGGAAGATGGATTTCCGTAGGAATTACTTTACTTCTCATTTGTTTGTCCTGATATGTCGGACAATAAATTCAATTAATTTCCCCAAGTCAGGTGTGCTGTGCCCGTGACCAAGGATTGAACTGTCCCCACCCTCATCCAAACCCCGAGCCTTTCCTTGTGTGTTCGGCTCCCCGCCCAGGGCAGGAAGGAGAGTCACAGAGTTTTGGCCTCGCTCCGGCATAGCCCTGCTCCATCCCGGACTCACCCGCAGCTCGCAGCGCCCTCAGCTCCCAGGCACCCCGAGCTCCCGGCGCTTCAGCGCAGCGGCGCTTCCTTGGCCTCCTGCCCGGGCCGGGCCCAGCGCCGGGGCCGCTCCTCAGCCCAGGCTAACGAGAAATGGCGGAGCTCAGCCCAAGGCAGGCGAGGCCGTGCCGTGTGCAGAGCCCGCCGCTGGCTGCGATTGGCTGCTTCTGCTGTCACTCGTGGCTCTGGCGCGCGCTGATTGGGCAGAGCGGGGACAAGCCCGGCCCCGCTGGCGCCCCCAGGGCGGCCGTGGGGCAGGAGAGCCGCCATTGCCGGAGCGTCTGTGCGGGCCCGGCAGCGGCGGCAGCAGCGGCCGGAGCCCGGTGAGGCGGCGGCGGCGGAGCTCGGAGGCGGCCCCGGCCATCGCAGGTGGGAGCCGCGCTCGGTTCTGCGGGGGCTCGGGGCTCGCTGCGGGCCCGGGAGGGGGCGGCAGGGGGCTGTGGCGGGTGGCTTGTGCCGTGGCCGGCCCGTGTTGGCCCTGGGCTGAGGGCGCTGCGGGAGCGGCTGCCCGCGGTCTCCTTGCCGCTGGGGCCTCGGCAGGAGGCGGTGGCGGAGCAGCGCTGGCTCGTCCCGCTTCGTGTCGGGAGGCCGGAGGTGGCTGCGCTGTGCCCGGGGCTGGGCGGGAAAATTCCCGGCGCCAGAGGTTTGTGTGGCCCAAGGAGCCAGAGGAGTGGTGTGCGAGTGACTTTATTGCTGCCCAAAGGGAGAGGCCATGGGCCATTTGCCGTGCGCTCTCTCCAGTTGTTGGAGGACGCGGCCTCGTTTTTGTCCTGATTTTCCCGGCCGCATGTCCCTGTCCCTTTGCCCAACACTGGCGGAGGTGCTTGGAAGGTTCAGCCTTCCCGATCCGCCTGCTGCATGTCCTTTTTGTATAACACCCGATATTCCTGGCTCTGTGAAGTGTTTGTTCTTCTGGAAGTTCAGGAATGTGTTGGGACATGGTCTGAGCAGCAGTCCTTGTCAATTAGTAACATTTTCTGAAACTGATTATTTCTCCCAGTGTTTCCTTATGTGCAAGTCCCTGGCCCTGTCTCCAAGCAGATTCACTCATTTTCATTCAAAAGTCATACAATGTTCAATGTTTTCTTCCTGGGTGTTCTTTGGTTTTGGGATTGCTCTCAGTGCCCTCATTCTCTGTCCTTTTGTAGCCCTTTGTGGCTCAGGAGGCCTGGCTGCCACCTGCATCCCCTTGCTCAGCTGCTGAATGAGCTGCAGTCAGCAAGGTGTGGTGCATGGTAAAAAGATGAGAGTTGCTGTAGCACATGAGAGGAGAAACAGCATTTGTTTAACCCATGGTCTGTGAGGGAAGCACAAAACCGTGTCCCATTCCCATCCTTTCCACGTTTGGACAAGTACATGAGCTGCTTTGCTGTTTCCTTCGTTATCTGTTTTACTACTTTTCCATTGCTGTCTATTTGCCAAGAGTAGTTTGAGTTACTTAACTTTTCCACAAACTCTGCCTCGATTTTCTGCTAAAAGATAATGTGATCCCATCTCATGGTGAAATGTTGTGTTCCTCATCTGAGTGGATTGGTGTGGGGGAAGGTCAGGAGCTGGAGCTGTCTGGTTGGTTATTATTTCAATGACATCCTGTAATCTAATTATGCCATTGAAATGATAAATGGTTTCTCTGGTACCTGATATGAATTCATCAGCGTTCCCAGGGTCTAATCCATGGTGTTGCAGGATTTGTTCTGGTGATCGTTCGTCTTTTCCCCAGTTTTGGGTGCTCCCTCCGGATATGCGAAATAAAAAGAGCTCTATAACTCGCAGAGTAGTTATAAGAGTAGGTATGAATTTATTCAGCGCTGAGGTGGATGGGGGATATCTCCTCTGAAAAGCATGCACACCTCTTTGATTTGGTTTTCTCTTTTTATCTTTTACAGACTAGGTTTACAAGATATGCCTAAAACATATTCATTTTTTAACTCTGCTTGTCCTCACTTCATATTACAATTAACTCCATGCCCCTTTCATTCCTCTGGCCACCTTTTGGAACTTTAAATCCCTTCTTTCCTGCACAGGGTCTAAAGAATCTCCTTTATCTTGTGGTGCCTTTGTCTTTGCATCTTGTTTGTGTATTCTGGCTCCTTATCTTAACTTGCAGTCTGACTCTTTTCTTGTTCTTGTGGATCAGACTGTCAGGGTATGGTTTTTGTCCAACCCCCCTTTTAGTCAAGCATTTCTTTGTGTTTATTTCCTAATTTTTAATTTCTGTTTCACTCCAGCCACAGCTGCATCAATTGTCAGCTTTTCTCTCATTAAATCATCACATACTTGGATTCCCAACTGATTTCCCTGAACTTGTGGTGGCAAATAAACCCCAGTGGTCTGATACAGCCTATATAACATAGACAGAGACAGCACATGTTGGAGTGGGGACAGGGATGATTCCCCCCCACTTGTTTTACTGAAATTTTCACAACATTCTCTATTTTCTGTTTTCCTTTGCAGCTTAACCAATTTGTGTTGCAGAGTCAGATATCCTCACAATGGGCTGTGCCTTTAGCTGTGCAAATTCCATCTGTGCAAGCAGGCAGAGCTTGGGCTGAGGGACAGAGGGAATTGTTCCAATTCCTCCTGCCGGCAGGAAGCCCCTGGGCCATTGTGCAGGCTTTGTCCCAGGAGTGTTAATTTGCATTTCTAAAGCTTCTCTCCTGGCTGCCTGGAACAAAGCTTCTCTTCCAGGGCAGCTGTGGGTGATTCAAGTGTTCTCCCCAATTCCCTGCTGGTGCTTTTAGTCCTTTTCTTTTTGTGACAAAAAATATTCTATTAATGGTTTACGAGTTAAAGGGTCACCTTTAAAGCTCTTCTAGTTTTTCAAAATGCAGCTTAAAGGTGAACATAAGATAACTCATACCATCATTTTGCCATCACTACGAATCACACACAAACATAAAAAGAAAAATTACAAAGCAATCAAGTGTTTTCTTTTTCTTCTGCTAAAATTAAAATGTGATTCTCACAACATTGTCCCAAACAGAACGAACAATATAGGAGTAAAATTATTATGAAAAATTATTCTAACAGTGTAATCCTTTCACTGAAACTGTGAAAAGCAAAACCTCTTTAACAGTGTCTTTAGAGAAATAAGGTGTTACTTGATTCTGGTCAGGATGTGCAACAGGAATAATTTCATGCACACATAGGCTGGGTGTGCAGAGAAAATCATTCCATGACACATGAGTTTGACTAGATTTTTCCAAAACTTTATACAGTCTGACCCCATAGAAATCCCTTGGTTTAATGTTCATTGGTTTGAAGGTGTGGAGTTGTTAGGATTTGGTTTCCTGTTGCAGCCGGATTTCTGTGCCTGTGATGTGAATTAGGTGGGCACTCCTGGATTTCCTGCTCAGCCTTTTCCAGACCAGGTGTCTCCAGCTGTGCCTGGGGCAGTGTCTGGGGTGGATGTTGGTTGATGTTTGCTGCTGGGTGTGGATGTTTTGTTGATGGTCGTTATCTTGGTGGGAATCTTTTGGGCTATTCCCAGTCTGTTGAGATGTTAATTTCATCTCTGCTGAGTGCTGGAACATCCCTTAAAAGACACCTTTAAATTTCCTTTCCCCAAGGCAAAGGCAAACCATGTCCCTTTAGAGAAATAAGATTTAATGCCATTTTCAAGTTGGTCTATTTTGGCAGCAGCTAATCCCAGGCAGGGCAGAGTGTGAGTGGAATTGAGAGGCAGAGTGGAATTGTCCCGGTGCCTTCCCCAGCAGCTGTGGCGAGGGCAGGCACAGAAAGGGCTGAAGCTGCAAGAGTGAGAGCAAGGATTGTCCCGCAGTGGCTGGAGATGGCAAAGGAGGGTGGCCAGGCCGAGGATTTGAGCAGAGGATCTGTGGGCAGGCCCAGGGGCTTCCCCCGCTGGGGAGCCCTGGCTGCTGCTGCGTTGCCTTCAGTGCAGGCTCAGGGGTGGCCTGTTTAATATTCCCTTCCAATTCAGATTTCTGAGTCTGGAAGAGCCATGGCTGGGGCATCAATCATTTTATTTTTTTCATTTTGTTAAGTTTTGTTTTCTTTCTTGTGTCCACTCCATAACATTGAGGCTATCTGGGGCTAGAAAAGTCATACAATGTTCAGGCTAGAAGAGAGAATCCTCAGTCCAGCTCCTGCATTTCCTTAATTATCCTAAGAATTGTTCCAGCTGCATTTTAGTCCTGGGTAACATTATTTCTGAGATTCCCTGAACCCTCTCAGGGTCAATACAAGACAAATTTTCAGTCAAAATAGGTCTCAAATATTTAACCATTTTCTCTACCATTTGCTCTTTCTTTTTTTTCAGATACTCTGAGCTGTTTTTTTGCCTGACAATGAAGCCATTTCACAGAGGCTTCCTCTACCTCTTCTCCTTGTCCTCCTGACTGGATCAAGTCATCCACATCCTGCATTAAGCCAGTCCCTGGGGGTGAGATCAATTCCTTTGATATTTCCTGCAAGGCTTGCCCCAATCAGGCCGGTGCTTCCGTGCATCCCTGCAGAAGGACCGTCCATGTCTTGAGCATTTTCCCTTCTATCTCTTGTTGCCAGCCCAAGGCAGAATTCTGTTTGCATCCTCTGGGAGTGGGCAGATCCCCAGAAAGCATCTTTTGCATCAAGTTGTGAATGGCAGCAGTGTGAGGAGGGCACCTGGTTGAGGATGGTGTAAGGATCTGAGAGTGTGGGGTGCCTCGGTTTCATCATCTCATTTCTTCTTCTTGGGTCCTGCAGCATTCTGTGGATTCCATTGGATTTCTTGTTTGGCAGGATAGGAGCATTCTAGGGAGCCATCCCTGGCTCCCCAAGCTGTGCCTTGAGCAGGACTCCCAGACAGGCTGTGAGCCCTTCCTTCCCTGCCTTGGAACAGGGGATTGCTTTTCGTCACCTCTTGTCCTGGTTGCTTGAGGGAAATTTGGAGAGGCTCCATATCTAATTTTGCCAATTTCCCTGAGGCTGCCCACACTTCTGGGCTCACTTCAGCCGTGGCTCTGCCAGACATTTGACCCAGAGGTACAACAGAACCAGCCTCTGTATCATCTTTTGCAACATTAATCTGCATTCCCAATTTAGCCATCAAATCCCTTCCCAGTAAATTACAATCAGAATTGTGGGCAAATAAAAATTCCTGCATTTCAAACCCATCCCCAACATCTGCTAATGGTGTCTGAATAAAACACACCCACTCATCTTTCGCACTTAGTGCCTTAATAATTAAAATATTCCCTAACACCTTTAGGTGTAAGATTCCGAGTGGATGGAGAGGCCCCTGTGTCCATCAGGAAAGGTCTCCTCTGGATCCAGAGCCACCCTGGATGTTCCCAAGGGCTGCAGTGTGGTGGGTCCCTGGTGGAATGGGAGCTGTGAGAGCGCTAAGAATCCGTGTCCATCAAGGGCTGGACTTGCTGGTGCTGAGGGTGCTCCTGTCTGTGCTTGCAGTGTCCTTGTGCCCTGCAGCTGGAAGGCTGATTCCTTGCCAGGGGCTGTTTGGGTGGGCTGTCCCCTGGCCAGGAGGGCAATGCCTGTGCCAGGTGCTTGTGGCCGAAGGTGTCCCCTGGGTGCTGGGGCCCCCTTGGGCCCTGGGCTTGATCCCTCAGGGGCTGTAGGAACTGTGCCATGGCCTTTGCCTTCAGCTTGGCCTTTTGCTCATCCCTTGCTGCATTCAGCTGCTGAGCCTTTGGGAGCAAGTGCTGCAGGGGCTTCTTGTGGCCCTGCTGCAGCCCCCCTCAGTGCCTGTGGGTGCTCATCCTGTGGCAGCTGCTGAGCTTTCTGCAAAATCCTTCCTTTCTGCAGGGACCCAGCACAAAATGCTTTCAAGATCATCTGGATCCTTGCAGGTCTAATCCCCATTTGTGAGCTGTTCCTTCCTGGTGCTGGCTGTGCTGAGGCTCCCCTCCCCAGCCCGTATCCCAGAGCCGGTCCCTGTCCTGCCGCAGTGTCCAAAGGCGGCCCCCCCGGCGGGCAGGGCCGGCAGCTCCACGGGGCCGGGCAGCGGCCGGGGCGTCCCGCAGCCTCCTGGGGGCCGGGGGCCACTGCCGGCCCTGCCCGGGGGGTGCTGGGGTCAGGCAGCGCCCGGCGCTGAGCCCCGGCTGCCCCACAGCCCCGGCCCGGCCCCACAGCTCCCCACAGGCCCCCAGCCCGTGCTCCCGGTGCCGCAGCTCTGCGCCCGCTCCTGCCGCTCCCAGCTCAGAGAAACCCCCTGAAATCCTGACCTCCTTCTTTTCCTGTCCTGGAAAACTGGGATACAAAGGATCTGAGTCAGCTGGCAAATTCTGAGGATAAGACCCTTCTGAAACATATCCCAATCCTCAGTATTTTTCTCTTCCTTTTCCTTTCCATCATCCTTTTTCTTACCCCATAGATTCCTTCTGCTCTTTCTTGCCTTAAGCACATTCCTGCACACTCCCCTTCCGCCAATCCCTTCCCAGCACACCAACACCATCCATCCCCTGTTGTCTAAATCCTTTCTCAATTTCTCTTATTTGCCCGCCTGGGTGTCCATGTCCTTAATTCCCTCTGGGAGAATGTGCAGACGACCTCCACATGCTCCCAAGGGACCCTTCAGAGATATTTTGGGATCCTCATCCCTTTTGCTGGGACCCCATTGTGGCTTTCCCTTTTGTCCCCTCCCTGGATGCCCTGCCATGTTCACTCCCCGAAGATCCCACTGTAGTCACTGCTGAGATTTTCAGTGCTCTCTCCCTGCCGACTCTTGAGAGCCCCCCTGATCCGTCCCTCGTCTGTCTCCTGCTCACTCTCGGGTACCCAATCAATCCCCGGTGCCGCCGCCAGCCGAGGGAGCCGATCCCCCAAACTGGGTGAGGCACCTTCAGCTGCACTCAGTGCCCGCAGGCCCGGACGGTGGAAGGAATTGCGGAGGAGCCCCAAGGTGTGTGGAAAAATTGACATCCCCAGAGGTTTCTGTCCACAAGGAAGACAGAGGAGTCCTGTAAAAGTAATTTCATTCATAAAAAAGGGAGAGGCCATGGGACAATTTCCATGGTGTCTCTCCTGTTTTTGGCAGACACAGCCTCCTTTTCATCCTAATTTTCTTGGCCACATCTCCCTCTCCCTTTCCCCATTGGCTGAAGTACTGGAGAGGTACAGACTTCCCAATGCACCTCCTACATACCCCCTTAATATGCACACCACTTTTGTATAGCTAAGGATATTGATGGCTGTGTTAAGTCTTTGTTTTTCTACTGGAAGTTCATGAATTTAGCAGGACCTTGGCTGAGCAGCAGTCTGTGTCATCAATTAATAACATTTTGTGCAGCTGATGGCTCCTCCTGTCACTTCCTTATGTCCACGTCCCTGGCCCTATGTGCAATGAGGTTGACGGGATCAGTTTGTAAAGAGCCTTTGTTGTTGTTCCTTTGCTGGGGTTCCCCCGTTTTGGGGCCATCCCCCCTGGAGCAGGGTGTCCCCCCTTGGTGCAGGCGCAGGGCTCAGTCAGGGCTGAGGCAATTAGAGCGCGCGGCGCTGATGACTCATCAGTGTCCAGGCAGAGCCGCAGCTGCCAGCGTTCCCCAGCTGGAGCCCAGCTGCGCCCCTCCCCCCCGGGCCTTGGCGCCCCCCTTGAGGGGAATTTGGGGAGGTGGGAGGGGGGAGCGCCAAGGCTGGGCCCCCCCGCGCTGTGGTGGCGGGAGCGGCTGCAGTGGGGAGCGAGTGCGGGCGGAAGCGGCCGAGAGCCCAGCGCTGCCCCAGGCCGAGCTGGCCCAGCTCCATCCGTGCCCCTGCGGTGGGATGCTGTGGGACTGGGGGGGAAGAGGGAGGCGGCAGTGGGTGCTGGGCCTGGGGGCAGGAGGAGAAGGGAAGGAGAAGAAGGGCTGAAGACCAAAATGGTGAAAGGATGCATGTGGGGGGACAAGGTGGGAATGTGCAGGAGAAGGAGAAATAGTAGGAGGAAGAGGAGTGTGAGGAAGAATAGGGCCACAGGAGGAGGAGGAGGAGCAGGAAGAGGAAGCAGGACAAGGTTCCACCCTCCCTGTATGTGCAGTCCCGGGAGTGTTTCCCTGGAGGTGACTGGGGAGGGGATCCGCGATTTTGATGAGGCTGAATCTTGGTGTTTCTTAACTTCATTGGGCTAAATATTGGTGCTTTGGTTTTTTGCAGGGTCTGAATCTTTGTATTCTGGATGGGGTTTTGCCTGAATTTCGTGCTTGGGTACTTTTTCATCATTGTTTTGATGTTTGGGCTGAATCTTGGTGCTTTGCTTTGTTACAGACACAAGATGCCCAATGACTTTCTGAGATGAACTTGGGTAAGGAGGAACCCCCAGTCCAAGGCGCTCTCCTCTCTTTTTTTCCTCCTAACCAGGAATTTTCCTTCCCAAACTGTGTCCAGATGGAAGAGGAGGAGGAAAAGCCCTGGAGATGCCGAACAAGGAGGGGCTGCAAACCCAGTCCAGGGAGCTGCGAGGAGGAAAGATCCCCCCAGTGCCAGGAACCCGGCCAGAGATCCAGCCAGAGCTCAGAGCTGGGGGAGAAGCCCCACAAGTGCTTGGAATGTGGGAAGGGCTTCAGAAAGAGCTCCCACCTGATCCAGCACCAGGTGATCCACACTGGGGAAAAGCCCTACGAGTGTGGGGAATGTGGGAAGAGCTTCAGCCACAGCTCCAGCCTGTGCAAACACCAGATGATCCACACTGGGGTAAAGCCCAATGAGTGTGGGAAATGTCGGAAGAGCTTCAGAGATGTCTCTGACCTGATGACACACCAGGTGGTCCACACAGGGGAACGGCCCTACACCTGCTTGGAATGTGGGAAGAGCTTTGGGTGGAGCTCTGGCCTGAGAAAACACCAGCGCATCCACACTGGGGAGAGGCCCTACGAGTGTCCCCAGTGTGGGAAGAGGTTTCACACCAGCTCTGATGTCCTCGTACACGAGCGGATTCACACAGAGGAGAGGCCCTTCCGCTGCCCCGACTGCGGGAAGAGTTTCAACCGTAACTCCCACCTCATCAGGCACCAGCGTATCCACAGTGGGGAGAGGCCCTACGAGTGTCCCCAGTGTGGGAAGAACTTCTCACGGAGCTCTCACTTGTCCCAACACCAACGGAGGCACCAGTAAGGGAAGCCCTGCGAGTGCCCCGAGTGTGGGAAGAGCTTCGTGCGCTGCTCCAGCTCCATCCCCCATGGGAGGATCGGCGTTGGATGATCCCCAGTGACCCCCGTTGGGCAGAGCCCTGGTGATCCGTGGTCCTGGTGATCCGTGTTGGGAAGACACCTGGCTGGGAGGCTCCACATCTTCCTGGCTCCCTGTGGGCACCTGGATGAACACAGGGGAATGAAAATCCAACAGGATACAGAATGACAATGGGAATTGTTGACTTTATATCCTCCAGAACCTTTTGCCCCTGCTTCAGGAGCTGTGTGGGCAGAGAAAAGGGGATGACACCGGGCTTGGGGGGCCCTGAGGGGAGTACACACGCTCTCTGGAAGAGAGGACACCACCCCCGGGACCCCCCCTCACCTTCCTGCACAGGTAGAAGCCAAGCCCCATCTCCAGGAAGACGAAGCCCAACACGGAGACTCCAATCCCCATCAGCCTCTTGCTGTGGGCAGCGTTTGACAGCATCCCTGGGGGGTCTGCAGAGGTCAGGACCCCCAAAACTTCTCACAGACCTCCCAAGCCCCTCCAAGGACCCTTCCAATATCTCCCAGCCCTCCCAGGACCCTCTGAAACCTCCTTTGGAGTCACTGATTTTAAAAAAATCAGGTATTTTAGAAAAATTGGAGATCTTAGCTAGAGATAGGCCTTGCTGGAACTAGTTAGAGTTAATGATTGAGTGAGAAGCAGGATTTGAGATAATCAATCTCAGACTTAGGTAAAAAATTCCTTTTCATTGTATGTTTGTTCAGCTGTGCATATAATGAGAAAAGAGAAACTGATCAATGGGTTCAGGAAGATCACAGACCTTACATCTGGAAACCCATTTCAAAGTCACAAGGGAGGAAACTGGAGTTGTACCAAATGTCATTTGTAATGTCAACCATTGTAAAGGTAGAAAGGTGAGAGTGAGGAAGAGCGGTTTTCCTTCATCTCTTGATGACCCCTCCTCACCAAAACGACCTCCTCCTCAAATTAGGGAGCCCACCACGCAGGCATAATGACATTTTAAACTCATTACCATGAATTTTAATCCAAAGTGGAGCATGGGAGGTGTTAGCATTATGAATATGTATTAGTATTAATATGTATTAGTATTTTGGATATTTAAGACTTTTGTAAATAAGCAGACACTGGAATCTTTTGTCAGCTTGCTGTGCGTATTAAGGGGATGACTCCTGCACTCGCCCAGTGCTGTGATTAAACATCCACTTTGTAACTTTAAACTGTTGGAGAGGTTTTTTGTCCAGTTACAGATTGATATTGATACTGAATCAATATCGCAATTTTTTTGTTAAATCACTGCCAGTCTCTTCCCAGCCTCCCCAGGACCCACCAGAGCCCCTCCTGTTCCTCTCAGGATCCCACAGCCCCCTCCCAATTTCCCCCCACTGCCCCAGGACCCCCACACCCTCTCCCAGTCCCTTCCCAGCCCCACCAGGACTCATCGAGACTCCTCCCAGTCTCTTCCCAGTACAACCAACCTCATCCTAATCCCTGCTTTCCAATGCCCAATCTCCTTCCAGCTCCTCCAGGCTCACTCAAATCCCTCCCAGTGACACCCAGCACCCCCAAACTCCCTCCCAGTGTCCACCAGGACCCCCAGAACCTCATCCCACCCTCCCCAACATCCTTCAAACCCCTTCCCAGCCATCCTAAGCACCTCAATCCCTTCCCCAGTTTAAACCAGGCCATCTCAAACTCCCTCCCAGTTCCTCCCAGCACACCCCAATCCCCCTCTGGGCCCCCCCAGTGCCTCCCCCGCTGCCCTCGGCGCTGTGGGGGCCGGGCCGTGCCCCAGTGCCGGCTCAGGGGGTGCTCCAGGCTGACGTGCTCCACCTGGCAGCTGGAGCTGAGCCCGCATTGCCGGGGGCGGTTTCCAGCAGCACCAGGAGCTGCTGGCTCCAGTCCCCGCTGGGGAGCACGGCAGTGGCCAGCACGTGGCCCGAGAGCTGCTGCTGGCCCTGGGAGCAGCTCAGCTGGATGTGGGCAGGGGAGAAATCCATCAGGGAGCAGAGCAGGCGGCCGGGGCCGGGCTGGGAGCTCGAGGGCACCAACGAGATGGAGACGATGGGGGTGATAGTAAAAGGTTCTAAAATCTTAGAAAATTTGGAGACTTAGCAAGAAAGTTAAGTTTGCCAAGCCCTGGGAAAAGTAGGCCCTGGGAAATGTTAGACCTTGTGCTTGCTAAAGATCAGGTCAAACTGCACCTGTGTAATCAGTAGATGATAAATGATACAATTGTTAGATGTGATTAGATATAATTATTGTTTAAAGAACATGAGGAACAATGTTAGGGGGCTGGGGGGGATCATGAGAAATCTGTGCTTGGGTAAAAATAATGCTTACAATAGAACGATGTAAGTTTAATAATTAATATGTAAGTTATATAAGGATAGAGTATAAAAACATGTTCAATTCAAAACCAAATCGGGTCAGATTTGGGTATGTGTACCCCTGACACCCAGAGCTCTTCAATAAAGCACCTGCATATAATCAGTCTGTGATTATGTGTGTTCCTGAGCTCTAATATTTTGGCACCCCAGATGGGACCCTGTGAGTGCTGCTGAGCTCGCTCACGACCCGATCACGCTCCAGCCGGCACCGAGGGATTCTCGGGGAGCCCATCCGGCTGCGACCGTCTCCGCTGCTCACAACGTCCCCGGGAGAGAAAGGTAAGGTGCTTTACTTTGGTTTGGGTGCCTGCCAGTTAGACACAGCGAAAGCTGCGCGTGGTTGGGCTAAAGGAATTCCTGTTGGTATTGCCCAGGCGCCGTCTGTCAGACGACTGCGAAAGCGTCGCAGGTTCGGCATTTGGTGTATTGTAGTTGTGACATGGAGCAGGGTTCTGGGCTGCAATGCTCCCATACTGGGTACTTCTCCTTTGGGGTGCTTATTAGCACATTGGAAACAAGGTAACTTTGGGGAAGAATTACGTAAGACTAAGTTAATTTATGCGAGATCTCCCACAGAAAAAGACCCCAGTGACCCCATTTCATCTGTTGGTAGCTATAACCCCCTCTTCTCTCTTTCTTTACTTTGTCTTCTTTATCTCTCTCTCTCTCTGTCTCTCCCTTTCCTCTATCGCACAACCCTTGTGGTTGGCACTAAAATAAAGGTACATTATTGTTGTTATGATTTAAACTGAAATCCCTTTGTGTCCTTTTTGCACTCTGAGATCAAACAAACCTCTCACGAGTCCCACTCGCGTTATTGAATCCTGACATTTAAACTGGAGTCACGGACAGGATTTCTGACAGACAGAAGGGGCTGCAGGTTTGTTGTGCAGTCTGTATTAGGGGAAGGACGTCTCGCTCCAGCCGCACCCAGCCCGACACTCCCAAAAGAGTGAGCGGTGTCTAGAAAGCAAGGGGGGCGACTCGAATTTCCCACAAACTGCACACACCGAGGTGAAAAGCACCCCACACTCACTTGAGGGCTCTGTCTGCAGAATTTCACAAAAGATCTCTTAGTGCAAAAGGGCGGGAATGTTTTTGTTGTTGTTGTGTGTATGAATTTTGACTGCTTGGTGTAGCAGAAAGACAACCAGAATTTTAAACTGAAGGAGTGCCTCCCAAGCAGATTTGGTCTTTTCACCCATACAGGGAAGCAAAAAGTTGTGTGTGTGTGTGTGTATAATTTAAGTTTATACCTCCCTGTAGTGATTTTTCCTTTGTAAAAAATGACTGAAAACAGCAGTGCAAAAGTTAAAGCTACATTTTATGCATGTTATGCTCTGTTAGCAAAACACAATGCCAGACCTTCTCCAGGAGGGAAAAGTTGGTGCTCAATAATTTGTTTAATTTGGAAAATGTGATTGACAGAGTATGTTCATTACAACATGAAACAAAATTTAAACGGGGCAAAAATAAAACTATACTCTGCTCAGTTTTGGGAGCTTGTCTTACAGCAGCTATAGAAACTCGCTGTAAGTAAAGAAGTGAGGAAAAAACTACAATAGACTCCCTCCAAAACCTAGTTAAAATTTTGCTAAGACAATTGGATGAAGAAAGAAGTAAGATCAATCTGTTGCGAGCAGCTCTCCATGATAAAAATTCAAAGAATGCTGACTTGCTAAAAGAAACAAGAGAGGGAAACCCCTCTCATTAATCATATTTACCCTCAAAAAGAGCTAACTTGGATAAAATTGTGGGGAACACTGCTGTCCTAGTTTGAAACCTCTAATTAAAAATATAATTTTTAATTAGATAATATAATTCTATAACATAATTATATAATATAATTATATAATATATTATATTATAATAGAATATAATATACTATTACTACTATATTATAATAGAATATAATTATATCAATGATAAGGATCTCGATCCGTACATAACCACTAAAAATAGAAAAAGAGGGAAAAAAAAATAGAAAAAAGAGAAAAGAAAAGAGGAGTATGGGCGTCTCCCTCACGAGTCAGAGACAGAATACGTATTCCAAGTGTCTCTCACTAGACGTGATCCAATTCAATTGAGAGAACGGGAATCCAGTGGGTAATGAGGACATGGAAGAAACAGACATAACCCATGGTCTCTAACTCAGCACACAGCTTATTGGGCAGAGGGGCTTAACACCTTGGAAAGGGGGGACTTTATTGCTATAGTGAGTACCCCAAACCAACTACTGAAAAATATTCAGAAAGCTGCCTGCTTACAAATGATACACAAAAGAAAATTAATTGTTGGTTATGAATTACCAATGTTGTTACTTGTGAAAACTGAAATTATGGACTTGTAAAAATCCCAGAAGGAAAAAAAAAAAAAAATCAGAGAAAGCAAAGGGTGTTAGATACATTGGTTCTCTTAATGAAAACCCAGAAAAAGAGAAAGCAAATCTCTAATCACCAGTATCGGTGGTCACTAGAGATAAAGAAAGGGGTCTCCAAAAACATAATGGATGGCTTATCACTTAAAGGTTTCGGAAAGTAGTCTCTAATTGGCACTGTCCCAAGTTCATTGTATCGAATGCCCCATTGTATAACCCAGCACAGCTCCACAGGCTCTGGGCTGGGAGCCAAAGCAGTCTCCTTCTCAGCTTCTGGGAGTGGAGCCCAAACAGCTTTAGAATCAGGGAAACTGGTAACTCTGCCTCTCATGGGTGAGCAGAGAGGGGAGAAGTTAGTTTTATGCTCACTAGAAATAACAAAACTGGAGACGTACTGATTACAGCAATAGTAAGTCCTAAACGTGCACCTATTACTTCTGTAGTTAACACTCAAGCCCAAATTTCTGTGTTGACCAATGCAGACTAGTACAGGATTTGAGAGCAATAATAGAATAACTAAAGATATTTACCCAGTGGTAGCTAATCCTTGCACACTGTTAACATCCGTAAAAGAGAAATAGAAATGGTTTACTGGAATTGATTTAAAAGATGCCTTTTTCTGCATACCCCTTGACAAAGAAAGTAGGAAACTGTTTGCCTCTGAATGGGAAAATCCAGAAAATAGAAGGAAAACTCAGCTCACCTGAACACGACTCCCACAAAGATACAAGAACAGTCCAACCCTATTTGGAAGCCAGCTGGCGAAGGAGCTGGAGATTTGGACCGAGAATGGGCAAGTACCAAGAGAACAATACCTGCTGTTACAGTATGTTGGTGATATACTGACAGCTACAGAAGAGAAAACAACCTGCATAAAGGTAACAATTGAAATTTTAAGTCAGCTGGGAATGGGAAGATATAAGGTGTCTAAAAAAGGTACAAATTGCCCGGCAGACTCTGATTTACCTGGGATGTGAAATCTCACAAGGGCAACATAAGCTGGGTACTAACTGTATTCAAGTTATTTCTGCCATTCCAGAACCCCAGAACCTACATGAGATACAAGTTTTCCTTGGGATGACAGAGTGGGACCGTGGATCATGGACTATGGACTAATTGCAAAACCCCTGTATGAAGAGAAGAGGACACAACTGCTTACCTGGGACAGACCACAGAAGGAGGCCTTCCTCAGACTGAAGGAGGCATTGACAACAGCTCCGGCGTTAGGATTGCCTGACCTATCCAAAGATTTTCATCTGTTTGTGCATGAAAGATCACACCCAGCACTGGGAGTGCTGATCCAACATTTGGGAAGCTGGAAAAGGCTGGTAGGCTGCTTTTCCAAACAACTTGACAACGTGAGTGCTGGATGGCCTTCATGCCTGCGGGCAGCTGCAGCCACTGTGATGCTGATCCAGGAAGCCAGGAAACTCACGATGGGTAGACACACAGATGTCTATGTGCCACACATGGTGACCACTGTTTTAGAACAAAAGGGGGGCCATTGGCTATCTCCAAGCAGGATGATGAAATTCCAGGTAATCCTGACTGGGCAGGATGATGTCCCACTAAAGACAACTAACCTTTTGAATCCAGCTTTGTTCCTAGGTACCACAACTAAAGAAGGCCCATTAGAGCACGACTGTGTAGAGGTAATAGAGTACACCTATTCGGCAAGAGAAGACCTGAGAGACATCCCACTGGAGCAACCAGAGTGAGAGCTATTCACAGATGGAAGCAGCTTCATGGAGAACGGGACCAGATAGGCTGGATATGTGGTAACAACAGTCAGTACAATAGTGGAGGCAAAAGCATTATCAGCAAATACATCTGCCCAGAGGGCAGAACTGGTTGCCTTAACCAGAACACTAGAATTAAGTGAAGGGAAAAGGGTAAACATATGGACTGGCTCAAAGTATGCTTTTGGAGTAGTCCATGTACACAGAGCACTGTGGAAAGAAGGAAGACTGCTGTCTTCTCAAGGTATATGCATTAAACATCAAGATGCAATTTTGCAATTGATAAAAGCAATACAAAAACCTGAAGAAGTAGCAATTATATCCTGTAAAGCACACCAATCAAGAAACTCCAAAATTTGTGAGGAAAATTGAAAAGCAGATTGGACATCTGGACAGATTGCTCGAGAAGTGCAAACAAAAATGGCATTGATACCTTTAAAGACTAATGTATCTCAATTTAATTTGCCTCCAAAACCAAAATATTCAATAGAAGATGAGAAATTGGGATATTTGCTAAATGCACAAAAGGATTCAGAAGAGTGATATGTAACTGCACAAAGACAAATAGTGTTAACCCCCTTGATAATGAGAGAAGTTCTACAAATTAAACATAACAAATGTCATTGGGGTGCAGAGGCATTGGTGAAATTGCTAAAACAAAAATTAATCTCGGTACGGATGCTAACAATGGCAAAATTAACTCAGTGGCTAGACACAGGCATAGCTAGGGAAGATTAGGATAGGAATAGAATCAAGATAACACTTGGCAAGAACCCTCTAGTGAAGTGAAATTTAGGTGGGCCCTGGAGTCTTTGCTTGGTCCTACAGCAAACTATCAGAATAAAGAAATGTTGTACAAACTTACAGGTCAGGTAGATAAATTAGCAAGAGTGACCTGAGAAAGATTTAAAGAACTAAACGTACAATTACAATTTACTGCTCCTGAAAGAGCATGGAGTGTGTGAGTTTTTTTTAAGGGACAGATTGATCATTGCTGCATCCACATCCCAAATGTGACTGCAGATGTAGAATATGACATCTATCAGTTGCAACAAATAGAGCACGAAGCACAGGAAGAGCAAAAGGATTTGACTGTAAGTTGGTCAGGCAAAATCTTCAAAGGGTTAGGGTGGAATGTGAGTTCATGGATTAAATCTATCATTGAGAATGTGATCATCTTACTAACTGTATTCTTAGCAATTTGGTTAGTTTACAGCATCTTAAAAGGAGAAATACAGAAGAAAATGTCCTGGAACCAGAAAATAATAAAGGCACTGATGTGAGATCCACACCCACCATCTTCTGGTTCTCCAATTTGTGACAACATCCAGGACAACACTTACATTAATCAAGGATTCGAAGAACACCAAGTATAAACTCAGAAACAAAGGACTCTATCAAGTAAAAACATTTGCACTTATAGTGAAGTGAAAATGCTTTCAAAGGGGGGAATGATAGAAAAAGGTTTTGAAATCATAGAAAATTCGGGAACATAGAAAGAAAGTTAGGTTTGGAAAGCCCAGGGAAAAGTAGGCCCTGGGAAATGTTAGGCCTTGTGCTTGCTAAAGATCGGGTGAAACTGCACCTGTGTAATCAGTAGATGATAAATGATACAATTGTTAGATGTGATTAGATATAATTATTGTTTAAAGAACATGAGGAACAATGTTAGGAGGCTGGGGAGAATCACGAAAAATCCATGCCTGGGTAAAAACAATGCATGCAATAGAACAATGGAAGTTTAATAATTAATATGTAAGTTATATAACGATAGAGTATAAAACATGTTCAGCTCAAAACCAAGATGGGTCAGATCTGGGTATGTGTACCCCTGACACCCAGAGCTCTTCAATAAAGCACCTTCATATAATCATTCCGTGACTATGTGTGTTCCAGACCGCTAACAGCTCTGTTCCTCTCTTCCAGCCCTTGAAGACATGGCACATAACATCAGCCCTGCCATCAGAAGCCTGGCAATTCAAAAACTTTGTATCCTCCAGGCAGTAGAGAGAACTCAATATTCCATCTTTGGAAACCTGCAAGATCAGCTCCACAGAGCTCATGGCACAGAGGACACGGTCTCATCTGTCAGGCCTTGACTGGATGCGCTGCTGGAGCTCTGCTGAGAGCTGATCTGGGAGGCTCTGTCTGCTGGGGCCACCTGAGCCAGCCAGGATTTTATTTTTCTTCAAAATTGTTCTTTCCTTATTTTTGTTTTTGTTTAGTATGTAAATATAGGATATGTTATAAATACACAGACTCCCAGGAGCTTTCTTTTGCTGCCCAAGGTCCGCAGGATATCGGGGAAGAGAGGGAAAAGGGTGCTTGTGCTCAGCAACCTGCTGGGGTGTGCAGTGGTGAAGGGAAAATGGCCAGAAGCCCCTTGGCCTTTGGTGGTTTTGCTGAGGGCACAACCCCTGTCCCAGCCAGGAAGTGCCATCTGTGTCCTCGTGCCCGTGTGGTGCTGGCTGGGCTGCTGAGGGCTCCCAGGTGCCTCTTGATCCAGCTCCTCTGGAGCTCCTGTGGGGCTGCGGCGCTGCTGCCGGGCCACGCTGGGGGAGACCCTGAGGGAACAGGGTGCTGGGAGGCCATGAAGGGATGAGGGGCTGTGGAGGCCCTGACGGGACAAGGCAGTGGGAAGGCACAAGGGGGATGTGTGAGGGAGTGGATGGCAGGAGGCTCCGAGTGGATAGGAGGCCCCTGAGGGGCCGGGGTGGTGGGAAGACCTGAGGAACTGGGTGTCAGAGGCCATAAGCAGCCCCTGGGCAGCCGCCTGGTTCCTGACACCCGGCTGATCTGGCACTTCCCCAAAAAGTCTCCCAGGCCTGCAGCAGAAGCCCTCGAGGCTGGGACACCACCCCTCCAGGAGGGTGGGGACAGCCTGAGGTGTGCCCAGGCTGGGCTGGCTGGGGACATGGAGGGCAGGGGGGTGCTGCCAGGCCATGGCCACTGGGTGCCTGCGATAAGGGGCAGTGGGCAGAGGCAGGGCTGGCGGCCAGGCCGGGCCCTCACGGCTGCCCAGGCCACGCTGCTGTGACCGAGGCTCTCCTGACACAGAGCTCGGGGCCCACAGAGCTGCTGCCACCATGGGGAGGGCAGCGATGTCTCCTCCAGCAGGGCTGCCCAGTCACTGCTGCCCAAGCAGCTCTGGAGCCCACAGAAACAGCAGCAGAGTGTGCACAGGAACAGCAGCAGAGTGGGCACAGGAACAGCAGCAGAGTGGGCACAGGAACAGCAGCAGAGTGGGAACAGGAACAGCAGCAGAGAGTGCACAGGAACAGCAGCAGAGTGGGCACAGGAACAGCAGCAGAGTGTGCACAGGAACAGCAGCAGAGTGTGCACAGGAACAGCAGCAGAGTGTGCACAGGAACAGCAGCAGAGTGTGCACAGGAACAGCAGCAGAGTGGGCACAGGAACAGCAGCAGAGTGGGAACAGGAACAGCAGCAGAGTGTGCACAGGAACAGCAGCAGAGTGGGCACAGGAACAGCAGCAGAGTGTGCACAGGAACAGCAGCAGAGTGGGCACAGGAACAGCAGCAGAGTGGGAACAGGAACAGCAGCAGAGTGGGCACAGGAACAGCAGCAGAGTGGGCACAGGAACAGCAGCAGAGTGGGCACAGGAACAGCAGCAGAGTGGGCACAGGAACAGCAGCAGAGTGGGCACAGGAACAGCAGCAGAGTGGGCACAGGAACAGCAGCAGCCCGAACGTCGGCACCTGTGCACTGAGGCGTCCGCAGCAGCCGGGTGCCAAACAGGGGGAGGCTGTGGGCACAGCTGCCTTTGGTTTGGCAAAAGGTTTCAGCAGAATTGGCCACAATGGCTTTCTCTTGACTTGCCAGCCTCACAGCAATGCTTGCCAGCTTCAGCTGCAGCCTGTGCCCGTGACTGACTTGGATGGCCGTGCTTGAGGGCGGGCTCGCCTTCCACCCTCAGGTGTCCCATGACAGCGGCCTTGGCGCCATCGTGACACAGAGAGAGAGAGACTCAGGACATGAGAACACAGGAACAGCCTGTTTGGCTCATTCTTGAGTTTGCTGCTCCTGCCTAAAATAATGATCAGGAGTATATGCTGATATAAAAGTATAGCTGAACACCAAGGACTTTTTCTGTACTGTCTAGAACTAAAACCTTCTGTGACTGTTCAGAGACCATAAAATGCAAGGCGAAAATGACAGCTCTGGTTTGTAAGAGTCCTAAAAATTTTGACATGTGATTTTTCTAGTCAAGGATTTTAATTCCAATGTGGAAACTACAAAAATATTAAAATTTGTTTTCATTGGCAACCATTTTGAAATGGCATCAGCACACCTACAGGTGTACTGAGGACAGTACTTGGCAATTCATGGCTTCAGATGTGGGAGATAAATATTTTGCCCGGTTTCACCTTGAAGTTGAAGTTTTCCCAGGGCTTTGATTGACTGGTCATTGCAGGTAACTTTAATAAATGCAAAAGGATGTGAAAGCACGATTTCTGGAGAATGTGCACTGGGGACACAGAGAAAACCTTGAAAACAGTCAGCAGGCTCTGGAAAACTTAAAAAAAATTAAAATTACTAATGTAAAAATTACTAATGTAAAAATAGATGTAGCTCTGTGACTGTTCAAGCAGGACTCTGTCTGTGGATGAAATGTTTGCCTTGCATCAGCTGTAACACAGACAGACACACAGCAACTGGAGCCTTGAACATCAGAGACTGGGCTAATGTTTGTCCCAGAAAAAGACAGAGAAGATCCCACTGATACAGGACAGTGCCTCTGTACAATCTAGCCATCCTGGGAAACTCAGCAGCTGATGGTGTTTTTGTGCTACTGCAAACCCCTTCCATGAAAAACATCATTCCAGGAAGGAGCAACATCATCTGACAGATAGCAGGAGTGGCCAGCAATAGCTCCACGAGCTCCTGCCAAGACCCCGAAGGAAGGAGCCCATCCTCCAATGCATGGGGCTTTGGCTTTGGCCCTCTGGCACAGAAGCCCCCCAGGAGCACAGGTCTCTGGGGCAGGAGAAGGACACCAGCACTGCCAGGGCTCGGCTGGGGTGGCAGGTCTGCCTCGGTGGGGACTCTGCCACACCTGCTGATTTCAGTGCTGCCAGGCCCCTGTACAGATTCTGTGCAAGGCCCCGTGCCCTTCCTGCTGCAGCTGCCTCGGCAGCCCTGGGGGCTCCTTCTGCTGCCCTGAGCCTGCAGAGCAGGGCAGCGTTTGCTGATGGTTGGAGCTGTTCCTAAAGATCCTGTCAGGCTGTCTTAGACACTTTGGGCAAGGGATTCCTTCCATCCTGGGCCACTTTGGGGGGGATGGGGCGGAACCAGGGCAGGTGGCAGGGCGTGCAAGGGCCGTTAGTGACACGGCGCAGCCTGGTAACCGTGGAATGGAACGGTGGAATGGACAAGAGCTGGCGGTGACAAGAGCACACCAGAGTGCCTGGTGCATGCGACGGGACAGGACACGCCAGAGCGGTGCTGTGAGGAGCCCCCACACAGCCCACTCGTTAGTGCCTGACCCGGAGCTTTTCTGAGGCGTAACTCCTACAGCTCACGTTGTGAGCAGACTGTGGGTCTTGGTGAGCCGGAGCTTTCCGTTGACATCTCTTTAGAAGGTGCTCCCAAGGCCCGATTTTGTCATGGCGGGCAGATTCTTCAGGCTATTCAGAGTGTTCCGACGGAACAGAAACACCGACCCTGGAGCTGCCCCAGCAGAACACCCTGAAGAGCCAGAGCAGTTCCAGCAAGGGCAGGATGGTGAGTGGCAGAGCTGGGCCGCAGGGCTGAAGCTGCAGCCAGCTGGGCCCTGCACCATCCCATCCCATCCCATCCCATCCCATCCCATCCCATCCCATCCCATCCCATCCCATCCCATCCCATCCCATCCCATCCCATCCCATCCCATCCCATCCCATCCCATCCCATCCCATCCCATCCCATCCCATCCCATGTGGACATTCCCAAGGGCAGGACGGAATATGGGCTGGGTCTGACCCCTGGCAGTGGCCGTGCTCCATCCCCTGAGCCACCCCAGGGCTGTCCCTGCCTGGGGAGTGCAGGGCTGGGCTGTGTTCTCTGGCCTCTCCCGCAGCCCCTCAGCTCTGGCTACTCTTTGACAGATGCAGTCATGGACAGGACACAAGAGCAGGAGCCTGCCCGTGGCCGCTTCCGCAAAATGCTGAAGGTACCTGCAGCCATTCCCACCTGGGCTGGGCCTGCTGTCACTGCTCAGCCCAGCTCTGCACATGGAGCACTCCTTGGAACATGCCTCTCTTCCCTGTCCTTTGTTCATTCTGCACAGAGGTTCCGCCGGTTCCTGCCAATTCGGCATAGAAAGATCAGCCCCATGGGAACTGAGGGCACAGCTGAGCCTGACTCGGGGCTGACCGAGCTCCAGGCAGAGCCTGATGTCAGCCCAGATTCAGCTGCGCCCTCACAAGACTCTGATGCTGCGGTGAGTGCTGCCAGGGCAAACTCTGATGTGGCACTGACTGAGGACACGGCCATTCCAAACACCAGAGAGACTCAGGGCATCACAAATACTGACACTACGCCCCCTCCCACGGTGAGTCACGCACCTAATACGGATGTTTTTGAAAGGGGGGTGTTCCTTCTGACCAGCAGGTTGCCAGCCAGGGGCCAGAACTGGAGGTCTGCCACGATCGTGTGCCCCTTCAAGCCACATCCACAGGGCCCCCTCAGCTTTTGAGGCCAGCACAGTGTGGCAGGAAGGGAAGCACTTCTTGGGAGAAGCTGGGGAAGCTGCTGCCTTGGACAGCGCTCCAAGTCTTCCCCATTCCTACTCTAGGTGCCAGCTATTGTACGGAGCATTCACCAGTGTCTTATGCGCTCCGTTACGGTGGATGCCAGGCTGGCCACTAACATCGTGAGGCTGGCTGAAGAACACCCGGACGATGTGGTGCTGACCCTCCTGCGCTGTGCCCCATCATGTGACAGGTATGGGGCCCACGTGCCTTGAGAGCTCAGGGCTCACCGGCCTTTAGGGCCCATTGCCCTGCACAGCCTGTCCAATGGGCTCTGCCCAACAGGCAGAGAGGTCCAGGAGCCTCGGGCCCCTCTGTTTCCTGAGGCTGCTGCCAATGCTCCCTCCCTGCCCCTCAGGGCACTGGGGCTTTGTCACCTGGGACCCCACAGCTACACAGGGCATGGCTCTGTGACTCAGACACCCCTGACACAGAGCTCTGATCCCACAGAGCTGCTGCAGTGATGTGGCAAACCATAGCCTCATCAGGACCAGCAATGGAGAAGGTGCTGCCAATTCTGCTCCATGTGATGGAGAACTGGCCACTTTGCAGCATCTGCACCTCTGATGAGGACAACAAGGACGTTTTTGCTCTGGCTGTGAGTTTGTGGAACTGGCCTTGACTGTCCCCTAGGTCGCTTCTCCAGCAGCTCTTCATCCTCTCCTTGCCTCAGGCTGGGCTGAAACCTGGGCTAGGGGCAGGCCCAGGGGGCACCGGGCCCGCTGTTCCCCCTGCATCTCCCCTTGGGCTCTGCCCCATGGACGCCTTGGCACTGAGCGCTGTCTTGGTGTGCTTCTTTTGCAGGCAACTCTGGTGCTCTGGGTGATTCTGCAAGTGCCTCAGCGCCATGAGGCGATGATGCATTATTCTGACTCTCTCTTTACGGCTCTGCTGTTGCACGTTTTCACCACCACACAGCTGATGCCAGCAGAAGTTGATAACTTCTGGAGAGCATGCCAGCAGGAACACCACCTTCCCAAAAAACCCAACAGGTGCCAGTCCTCCTGTCCTTCCCATGCCCTTGTGGCTGACACCAATTCACCCAATGTGACCTGGGCTTTGCTCTGCACACAGGTTTGCAGTGCAGGCCATGAAGGCTCTGCTCTGCTTTCTGCACTATGACAATGAGTTGATGGCCATGGAGCGCAAGTGTGGCTGGGAAACGCTGCTCCGTGCTGACACCCAGCACTATGCCGTGGGTCTGTTGGCCAGGTGAGACCCCTTCTCACCACTGCCTCTGAAATGTGTGCCCTGTGCCCAGGGTGCCCTACCACAGTCCCTGTGGTCCTGGCCAGAGGGCTTTGCCATTGAGGGATGGCTGAGCAGACTGGAGCAGTCTGAGAGGAGGGTGCCCAGAAGGAGCCCCATGGTCCCAAAACACCCACAGTCCCTCCAGGGATGCTGGGGAAAGGCCAGATCTCTGTGAGTCATCCCTGGGAGAGGTTTGCCCCCCCATCCCCCACCTCATTGTCTTGGTGCCATTTCCCCCCTTCCAGGGTGATGCACCGTGACTTGATGCCCTTGTGTTACCATGTCGCACACCAATTTATCCGGAGGCTCATCAGGGAGGAGGCACCTTGGGATCTGTCCTCCCTGGCATTCCTTGTGGAGGTGAGCCTGATGGCCAGCACTACCTCGCTGAGCTGCCTGCCAGCCCTGTCCCCTTGCATAGCCACAGCTGCCTGGGACGGTGCCCGCGCCCTGTGCTGCTGCCTGGGCCCAGCCCTGCGCAGTTCCAGGCTCCTGCCGGCTGGTTCCCCTGTCACTGCCCTGTGCCTTTCAGGTCCTGGATTGCCTAAACTTGAGTGACTGTGGGTACTGTGTCCTTGAGATCACGTCAAGGCAGCTGCAGAACAAGTGCAGGCAGAGGCGTCGCCTGGCGCTCAGAGGCCTCGTGGTGCTCAGCAAGGAACCCTCGCTGGTGAGAACGGGGCAGCGGCTGAAGCTGTGCTGGGCAAAGCAGCCCCTTGGGCTGGCTGTGATTCAGGAGCTGAGGCAGCTGCTCCCAGCTCTCCTGCCTCACCTGCCTGAGTGCTTTGGGACAGGCCTTTGGCCTCTGGGCCCAGCAGCAGCAGGGTGGGGTTGCAGTGCCAGGGCGGTCTTGGCACTGCAGCCGTTCAGGGCTTCCCAGCACAGCCTTGTGTTCCACACAGGCCAGACCTATACGCAGACTGTGTAAAAGCGTCCTGCAGCTGCTGAGTGACACAGACGGAGAAGTGGTCAGCATGTCTCTGTCTGTGTTCACAAATCTGCTCAAGAGAAAACATCTTCGTTTATCAAGGAATGCTGCCCCCAAGATTGCTGAGCCACTTGTGCCTCTCTTTGACCATGTAAGGCTCTGTGCCCCGGCCACGGGCACTGGCTACTGCCCACACAAACTTTGGCCCTGTGGATTTTCAGGCCTTTGCCCAGGTGGGCTGGAGAAGTTGGCGCTGAGATCTTTTCCTCCTTCTTTCCTCCAGGACAAAAGCCACGTGCAGGTGCTCTCCATTCACCTCTTCTGCAAGGCCATGAACCTGGTAGTGGAAGAGGGAAAAAAGGCAATGGAGGGAATTGTGAAGCAGAGTCTGCTCCCACTCATTTTGCACTGCCACGATGAGAACCTGCGCGTGGCTGATGTGAGGTTTTGGGTGATGCTGGTTGATCTCTGGCAGGGGGCTCGGCTGCTTCCTGCTCTGCTGCCTCCCAGGCTGCAGCTTCCTCCTGGCCTTGGCACAGGGATGCAACTCCTGTGCCCTGGGCAGCAATGCCATCTCTGCATCTCTCCAGGCCTCTCGGGAAACCCTGCACTGTGCTGCCACCTTCTTGAAGAACACAGAGCTCCTGTGTGTGCTGCCAACAGAGGATCTGTCGAAGATCGCCGAATGTGTGGTAAAGGACGGCCTGGAAACCCCAGCCTCAGCCTGGAGAAGCTCCCTGGCCCCAGTGCTCAGTGTGTGGGGCTGGCAGCTGTGGCCCAGTGCTGCACCCAGGGGTTCCAGCCTGTGCCCCACACGCTGCTCCCTTCCCTGGGCCACACGGGTTCCTCTCCAGGCTCCTGTGGCCCCGAGCCGGGTGTCGATAGAGCCCCAGCCCAGTGGGGCTGCTGGCCGGGCCTCAGGGCTGGGCGGGCACGGGAGGCCGGGGCTGGCCGCAGGCAGCGCCCGGCCGAGGGGCAGAGCCCGCACCAACCCTTCCCTCCTGCCGCTCTCTGCAGCTGGCACAGGACGAGAGGCGAGCGGCCGAGCAGGTGAGCCGGGCCCTGCCATATCTGGACAGCCCACAGGAGTCCCTGCGAGAGGCGGCCGTCAGCTTCATCGGTGAGCCACGAGCCCGGGCTCCCTCCCCGCCCCGCCGCAGCTCGGCCCCAGCCCCGGCTGCTGCCCCGGCAGCGGCACCCGGGCCCGGTGCCCTGGAGCCCCGGCTGCCCTCGGGGCTGCTGCTGCCGGCCTCTGGCAGCCGTGCCCTTGGGCTGAGTCAGGATGCGGCAAGGGCCCGGGCTGAGCCCTGCCGGGGCGGGAGGCCGTGTGGCCCCAGGGCTGGCAGCGCCGCTGGCAGGGAGCTGTGCTGCTGGGGCCCTGACAGGCTCTGTGTTCTCAGGCACGGTCAGGATGTTCATGAACAAGGGCGCACAAGGAAGAGCTGCAGACCCTCAGTGAGGGTGAGTGAGAGCAGCAGGCTGGCACTGGGGGCTGGCGGGGGGCACTTGCAATGCCTGGGCAGGGAGCTGCAATCCCTAGCCCAGCTGCAGAGTGCTTCGTTCCCTGTCTGGGTGAGGGCGGTGTGGGCAGAGAGCAGAGAGATTTCAGGGACATGGGTGGGAGCTGTGGCCAGCACCTTCTGGCTGATCCTGTTGTCTGGTCCTCTCTTGTGGCCATTGCAAGAGCCAGGTGGAATGTCCTTGGGAGGAATGTCTCCTAGGATCCCTGCAGATGCATGCCCTGACCGTGCCTCTCCTCCTCTCTCTTCCAGCCACTGAAGCCCCGAGGAAAGACACCGCTCCATCCCACAGCAACCAGAATATCCAAGCTCAGTTTGCCAGTAAACAAGTGTCCCAAGAACAGCAGCAGGAGACACTGAAGAGGACACCACCTCCCAGTGCCACTGGAGACAACTGGCACAGCTGAGCCTGTGGGATCCTCACGGGGCTTCAGCCCTCTCCCAGCCTGTAGATAGCTCCCTCCAGCCCTCAGACTGTGCCCATCCCCTTTTTTCCCTCTATTCTTCCTCCCTTTTGACAGCTCCTTCCCTCCAGCCCTCAGTCCATGCCCATCCCCTTCTTTCCCTTTCCAGTTCATCCCTGTTAATAAACAGTTTGCCTTTTTCACTTAACCTGCATCTCTGTGGAGCTGAAGGGTCACAAATCCGGAGCGCTGTGACACACGGGCCCCTCCTGCCGTTCTCTCCTGCACCGTGTTTTGTGCAGAGACGCAGAGGAAGGAGCGCAGATCAGGCTGGAAAGGTCCCTGTGCTGAAGGCCTGGTGCCACAGCATTGTGGAGTTAAAGGTGTTACTGAAGGGCAGTAGTGGGACAAGAAGCCTGTGTGTGTCAGGGAGCAAAGTTGTGTCTAAGGCCCTGCCGTATTTGGTCCTCTGTTGTGCACACCAACAGGATGACAAAGAACAGACTTTGAAGGAAACCTTATGGGTCGACTGCTGGGAATTTGACCCTTAAGAGGAACAACGGATTGATCAATTGATGGGAAGTTAACCTGTGAAAGAGGAACAGTAACAATGAGGCTGTTATTGGCATGGTGACCTTACCTCCTGTTATAAATGCAAAGGCAAATTCGTGATACGAATTAAAAAAAGAAATTTATTAATAAACAACAAAGAGAAACAACGATAAAAACCCACAATAAAAAGGTCAGCGTAGCGCTGGGTGGACAGGGTCTACACCAGAGGTATAGGATTCCCAAATCCACGCTTGAGGGTTCCCAAGCCTCGGTTTTTATAGGGATTTTATGTCTTTAGGCGAAGATTCCAAGCAGGTTCCATTCACCAAGTGTCCTTGATTGTCCAGTGAATGGATTTCCTGGCATGGAATAATGAAGTTAACTAGTGTCCGGACAGAATCTCCTCATATGTAAAGGAGATTCTGTATGTATTTCAACTTGTGTCATCATGGCAGAGTGGTGGAATCCGGGCCGGTGCTGATGGATATCTCGGCCGTGTTTTCCCCTTTGTCCTTCTTGATTGCTTTTCCAACACTGGTTTGACAGGTGGGATGTTCAAGTCTGGCGATACCTATCTTTTTGGAGTTTGTCTTTCTTTGTCGACCTGATTGTTCCCCACGGAAATCTGTAGGGCGTTGTTCAGGTCCGGAGGCAGATAATTTCCCTGAGCCAGCTCCATTGTTGTTTTGATGATCCTTGTCCTGTCTATTCGTCCGAGTTGATGGGCCTGCCTGAGTTCGTTATCTGGGTGTTGGTAGCAATCTGCCGTTTTCCGGAGGGGATCCCGACCAGACCCGGAGAGGGGTTTTTACATTTCATATTTTTACATCATTACAAACACATTTGTCTTATTTATAACTTTCCGAATTTTTAATACATACAATAATTTATTACAGTCCCCCACCTAATAATTTATCACATTAAAAATTCGTTCTTTTTAAAACTAATTATTTTTTTGGAAGAGGAATATTTGCATTCCTCTTACCTATTTTCACTTTCTTCTTCATCTGTTACTGAACCATTAATTTCTTGTGACAACATGTGTTTGTTTTCAAATTCTTCTAAGGCTTTCAATGCATTTTTACTTTCTTTCTCTTCCTCTAATTTCATTATTTTAGAGAGAAGGGCTGTTTTATCTTGTGCCTTTTCTGGGTCTATTGGGAGGGTGGCAATTTGCATTCCTTGGACCACAGAGTGTATTAATCTGATCAGACAAGGAATTAGACATGGTAGGAAGATGACTCCAGCAACTGAACATCTTATAAAGAACACTAGCTTTTTCCACCAAGCCCCTTGCCCAAAGATTTGGTCCCACCAGGAGGCTTGTAGGATGGAATTCCATTTCTGGACTGGCACATGTGCCACCTTTTTTATTTCTGCAGCTAGTCCCTTTATAGTTTCCCCGTAGTCATCTATCTCCATGCAACACTCAGATTCGTTATATCTTCCGCACACTCCTCCCTCCTCGGCTAGCAAATAGTCGAGAGCTAATCTATTCTGGTAAACGAAAGCTCTCATTTGTGAGTGCTGTTTTGCCAGGAGTTCCAGGGCTTCTGAAGTGTGGTTCGAGACTACCTCTACTACCGCCTGCAGCCTGATGAGTCGATTAAGGAGGTAAATGGGGGTTCTATAACCCCAACTGCCGTCATTTGCCCAGGTGGCTGGTCCATAATATTGTATGATTCTTTCGGCAGGCCATTCCTCCTCTTTCCACTTTTGGCTGCCTCCTGCCATCGGTAGTTCTCTTTTTAAGTCCCTTTTTTGTCGCGCTAAAGTTTCAAAGAGGGGAGCACCTAAAGACTTACTTTCATCTTTAGGTAATGTAAAGAAAAACGGCCGAATTATTCCGAGTGTGCATGACCCTTTCCACTTCCGAGGTAATTCACTGTATGCTTTCTTTCCGCATATCCAGTAAATTCCATCTGGCGCTTCCCAACCTTTATTAGTTTTTGCCGGATCCTCCCAATATTCCCTCAGGCCTATGAATGCATGGAAGGGATTGGCCCCCAGATTTTTATTCCAACAAAGTCCAATGATTTCTACCCATTCGCAGTTATTTTCCCGAGAGGGACTCCAATACCCCTCGGGTGGTTCCGGTTGCCAGATTTTTGTTTTCTTATCTGAATTTACCGTGAGGGTATTTACACACGGGGTGTACCCTACTAAGTCAGTAAATTCCCTTCCCTCCCGGCTGATGCAAAATGTTCCAATCATTCTTTTGTCAATTACCCATCCCTCTGGTCTTCGGGTCGTTTTTGATAATTTTAGTCCTGTCCATTTTAGTAATTGTTCTGGGGTCAATCCCTCTCCCTTCCATGGCCATCTTTCAGCTGATTTCAAGCCACCGCATATCCAACAGTTGGATAAGCCTAATTCAGTGGCTATCTCCTGCATCAAATCTATAAATAGATTTTGATTTGGGCTAGGTAATTTCCAATTGTTGTATTGTTTTTCCAATTGCTCATATTGCTCGCTGAGAGAGTTTAACCTCTCTTGCTCTAATCTTTTTCTCTTATTTTCCATTTCCTGTCGTTTTAATTCTAGGGTTAGCTGTTTTATTTTATTTTCTGGGTCTAACCCTTCCTCATCCTTAGAAAAACAGAATACTGGGTCGAATTGAAGACACACTCTTTCATCATCTGCTTTCAGTAAATCCAAAACTATAGGCTCATTATTAAATGACATTTTTGTTTTGTGTTTCAAATTTTTCCCTTCCCAATACATTTTTCCACCCATCATACAAGGTTTTAAGTTTGCTTTATTGTAGCATAAAGGGTTGACTCGGTGGTATGCTAAAAATGTTGACTGCTTCTTTCCCCCAATCCAGACAGTTTTGTTACACTGTCCACAGACCGAGATTGGGGGAATTCCCCTTATTTCTCTTTTGTTCCGGAAGTGGGTTACTTGAACCCTTAGTTCTTCCGAGGTCCAAATGGGTTTTTCCATAACACTTGCCCCTGGGTTTGAGCACCAAATTTTCTCTTTTAGTTTGCACAAATTGAATTGAGTATCGTTTAACCAACATACCCCTGTGTGCAATTCCGGAGGACAAACGGTCAATCGCTCGGTTCCTGTGGCAGTCCGACACTGCTCACACTTCCCCAGGGGACCCTCCCCTGGAGGCACCTCGGGCTTCATTCCCTCGGCCAAGCACGTGGCTAGGTTCTAGGTTCAGGAACATCAGGATTCCCCACAATTGCGTCCCTCTGCCATTCCCTTCGCCCGTATAAGAGTATACGGCGGGGATAACCATCTTCTCGGCAGCAAGGACTGTCTTCAGGGGCCCTTGAAGTCCTGATGGCAAACCTTCGCTTAAAGGTTGCCCACCGAGATGCCTTGACCGTGTCGAACCTGCACGGTACTTTTATGGTTCTACAACACTCAATTTCCAGGGGTTCCGCTTTACAATCGAGTTGACCCCTCAATCCCCTTTGATAAAACAGGAACCACTCCGGAGAGTCGAGTTCCAACAGGCCTGCCCGGGTTGCAAGTATTAGGAATCGATTAGTCTGGTTTAACTCTTTCTCGTAGCACTTAGTGCACAAGCCCCTCGGTCTATACCCCCTTAAACAGTGAGTCACCCAAATTTGTTCACAATAAGTGCACTTAAAATGTACAAACGGAAAACAGTAACAATCAAGAATGGTGCAACTTATCCTTTCGTCAGTGTTCATTTGTGTTGTCGTCGGAGCTTGATTTTCAATTCTCCCGGAGGGGTGGTAACTTTCCACTCGGAGGAATTGCAATCTGGAACTTTCTTTGCCCGGGAAGAGTGTGTCCAACCCTTCTCGGCCGTTCGAACCGCAGTATCTGTTGTTAGGAGGACGAGGAATGGGCCTTCCCAGTGTGGGCTGAGGGGAAGTTCTCTCCACACTTTGATCAATACTTTGTCTCCTGGTCGAATTTTGTGGATTGGAAATCCCAATGTCGCGCTTTGGGGAATCAATCCTCTTCTCCTGAGCTCCTGTAAATTTTTATTTACAGAAATGAGATATGGTTGAAGTTGCACATCCTCTATTTGAGGATGTGACACCGGCATTCCATGCTTATATGGCATTCCATATAGCATTTCAAAGGGGGACAAGCCTGTTTCCGAATGTGGCATGGTCCTGATGTTCAACAGTGCCAAAGGAAGACATCGGACCCAAGTCATTTTTGTCTCAATTATTAATTTGGACAATTGTGATTTCAATGTTTGATTCATCCTTTCTACCTGCCCCAAACTCTGAGGATGCCAAGGAGTGTGATATTGCCATCTGATTCCTAATGCATCTGATAATTCTTTAATGATTTTTGAGGTGAAGTGAGTGCCTTGGTCCGAATCGATATGGTCCACTATCCCATATCTAGGAATTATTTCTTCTAGTAGAATTTTAGACACAGTCTGGGCTGTAGCCTTCGCTCTAGGAAATGCTTCTACCCAATGTGTCAGTTTATCTACTATCACCAGTAAATATTTATTTCTACCAATTTTGGGTAATTCAGTGAAATCCACTTGGATTCTTTCAAACGGCCTGTATGAAAGTGGCCGACCATCCCAATTTGTTTGCTTCGAATTGGATCGATTAACTTTTTGGCATATCACACACCCCTGCACCTCTTGTTTGGCAAGTTCAAAAATTCCTTTACATCTGAAGAATTTTAAAAATTGTTCAGCCAATGCTCTGGTTCCCCAATGAGTTTGTTCATGCAGTCTCCGGAGTATTCCCTTTGCTATACTTTTTGGAACTAGCTCCCTCCCATCCGGCAACCACCATTTATTTTCTTTGAAATATCCACCTACCTTTCTGAAATCTTCCAGCTCCTTCTCTGAAGGGAGCACGGATACTTCTGGTGGTTCCTTTGGGAAAATCTCGGGAATACTTACCGTCAACAAAGCCGCTCGTTTCGCCTCTTTGTCTGCTAAATTGTTCCCCCTTGTGTGAAACTGCCACCCAGTTTGGTGTCCTTTTACATGGACAACCGATATCTCTTGTGGCTCTCTGACTGCTTCTAAAATTTGTCTAATTATTTCTCCATGTATTAATCCTTTTCCTTTTGTATTGATCAAACCCCTTTCTTCCCATATCTTTCCAAAAGTGTGCACCACCCCAAATGCATACTTTGAATCGGTGTAAATGGTCCCCCTTTTTCCCTTTAAACCCTTGAGGGCTCTTAGGAGAGCAAATAGCTCACAGGCCTGCACAGACCAGCTTGCCTGCAGGGGACCTGACTCTATGATTTGTCCGGTCGTGCCATTTATGATGGCATAACCTGATTTTCTCTTTCCTTCCACCATTTTTGATGAACCGTCAATGAACCATTTTTCCCCTCCTTCCAACTCCTGATCTTCCAAGTCCGGTCTTACCTTGGTTTGTAATTCTACTGCTTCAATGCAATTATGAAATAGCTCGCCTGTTGGTTCCCCAAACAAAAACTGTGCCGGGTTCTGGGCAGTAGTCGTTCTTAACTCGAGGCCTGGCGAACTGATTAGCATGGCCTCATATTTCAGAAGCCTTGAATCAGTTAGCCATTTTTCGGCCTTTTGCTGTAAAATATTTCTTACATCGTGTGGGGTGTAGACTATTAAAGGGGCTCCAAAAGTTATCTTTTTTGCTTCCCCAACCAAGAGAGCTACTGCAACAATTGCTTGTAAGCAAGTAGGCCAACCTCGACTGACTGGATCTAGGATTTTTGATAAAAATCCTATGGGCTTTTTCTTTTCTGCCCACTCCTGGGTCAGAACTCCCTGCGCTGTTTGTCCACTTACATCGACAAACAGTTGAAATTCCTTATTAGTGTCTGGCAAGGTTAGAACTGGGGCAGTTATGAGAGCATTTTTCAGTTCTTGGAACTTACTTTCATCCTGAGTTGTCCATTTTAATCTGTCCGTATTTAATCTTTCGTATAAAAATTTTACTTTTTCACTAAATCCTTCAATCCATTGTCTGCAATATCCCAGAAGCCCTAAAAATTGTCTGATTTGTGTTTTTGTTTTTGGGGCAGGAAGTATGAGAATTCCTGCCACCCTGTCAGGGTCCAATTTCTTTTTTCCCTGAGATATCCAATGTCCGAGATATTTTACTTCGGGCTCTGTGAATTGCAGTTTAGATTTCGATACTTTCAAACCTTTCTGTCCCAGAAAATTCAACAAGGAAATCGTACTCTTTTTAACCTGTTCTTCCGTTGTCCCGGCAATTAACAAATCATCTACATATTGTAGTAATTTTGTCTCTTCCTCTGGAATGAATTGAGTGAGTAATTGTTCCAATGCCTGTCCAAATAAGTTCGGGGATTCCACGAATCCCTGCGGGAGGACGGTCCACCTTAACTGCTGATTTCTGTTAGTGTCCGGATCCTCCCACTGAAAAGCAAAGAAATTCCTACTCCCTTCATTCAAAGGACAAGTCCAGAATGCATCTTTTAGATCAATTACACTGTACCATACATCCTCAGGTGAGAGTCTGTTAAGTAAAGTGTAAGGGTTTGCAACGACCGGGAACCTGGTTCGGGTCCTAGCATTTACTGCTCTTAGATCCTGAACCAGTCTGAAACTCCCATCTGCTTTCTTTACTGCAAGGATGGGGGTGTTATGTTGGGACATGCAAGGTTCGAGGGTACCTCCTCTGAGAAGGTCATCGATTACTAATTTCAGACCCCTCCTCCCTTCTATCGGGATGGGATACTGTTTGATCCTAATTGGATCTTCCGGGTTTTCTATTTCAATTTTGATGGGGGTAATATTTAATTTCCCCACTTCTCCCTTTGAATGCCACACTCGTGGATCAATTTTTCTTTCATCTTTTGGAGTCAAATGGAATATCTTTATTACCAATTCAGAATTTTTCACGACAATGTTTATGCCTAATGCCACAATCATGTCTCTGCCTAATAAATTATAATCTGCTTCCTCTACTAACAATAAATTCCTTAAACAAACTTTATTTTGAGACTCAATTTCCACATCTTTTATTACAGAGACCTTAAAGGGGTCTCCCTTAGCACCAATCACAACCACCTTTTCTTTGCTTGCCATGCAACCCATGGGTAATTTTTGTAGGGTGCTTCTTTCAGCTCCCGTGTCAACCAGGAATTCTATTTCCTGGCGATGGGGACCCACTTTTAATTTTATCAAGGGCTCCGTAGCTGTTAATTTCCCCATCTGAAAGAGCCCAAGACTTCCCTAATCTTCCTGAAACACCTTTTCATCTTTTTGCTTTTGTCGGCAATCCCGTTGGATGTGCCCCACCTTTTTACAGTAGAAACATTCTGGCAGATTCTTTCGAGGAGCGGGACTGTCTTTCTGGGATCCCTGTTGCTTTTTCGGTACTGTTTTACCTTGTTTTTGTTCTTGTTTTTGTACTTCTTTTACTGCGGCCACTAGTATTTTGGCCTGAAGCTTTTGTTTTTCATCTTCTCTTCGCATATATACCTTTTGAGCTTCTCTTAGAAGCTCTTGTAAACTTTTCTCTTGCCACCCATCAATCTTTTCTAGTTTCTTTCTGATATCCTCCCAAGATTTTGCCACAAATTGTGTTTTGAGCAAAACTTCTCCCACTGGAGAGTTAGGATCAGTCCCAGAATATAACTGCAGACTTCGCCTTAACCTCTCTAACCACTCAGTGGGTGATTCCTCCTTTCCTTGGCATTCCCCAAATGCTTTGCTAATATTTTGCCCCCGGGGAACTGCCTCCCTTATTCCTTGTACAATCATATTCCTTAGATCCACCATGTTTCTTCTACCTTCTTCCGTCTGAGCGTTCCAGCTCGGGTTTACACCAGGCCATTTTTGACTGCCTGGCGTTCCCTGTGGGTTACGCCGTTCCCAATCCCTGATACCAGCTTGCTTAATCATCTCTCTCTCCTCCTGACTGAACAGCGATCTCAGGATAGCCATGAGATCCTCATATGTATAAATACTACTTCCTAAAAATTCATCCAATCTCTCAGCCACCCCAAACGGGTCATCCAACAATCGTCCCATCTCCTTCGTGAACGCCCGCACATCCCCTGAGTTAAGGGGTACGTTTACGAACCCAATAACTCCTGGGGCAGTTGGCACTTCCCTGAGGGGAAACATTCGATGCACAGTCTCGTTTTCTCCCCATTCCTCATTCGTCAATCTTGCCTTATAGCGAGTTCGACTCGAGGGAGGGGAACTGGGATTCTTAGAAATTGATTCTTTTATTTGCGGATATTCCGCGGTAACTAAATTACCAAATGATGCCTCCTTAGTTTCGTTCGAGGGTCCCGGCAGTGGTGGCCGGACTGGCAACAGGGGATGAGGCATTCCCTAGCCTTGCATCCCCCTGGCCCCTGAAGAGGCCGTGACAGCCGGGGTTTCAGCCGGCGGAGACACAGGGGGGGCTGCCGGACCTACTGCCGGCGCCGATTCCCTTGTTCGCGATGGGTGTGCTTCGGTTGGTTGCCCTGGGGAACCTGCGGGTGCTGACGGCACCACCTGATCTGCTGCAGGAGGTCCTGCCGGCCCGTGGTATGGTGGGGGTAAATGATCCAGGGGTTCCCAGCTTTCTGCTTTTGTCTCACTTTTCTGTTTTACCGGGAACAACCCGACTCTGGTAGTTAACCAGAGCCTGGCGTATTCTTTCTCCTCAGGGTCTGAGGAAACTTTACGCTCCACATGGGCGATTAATTCGCCACATGTCCATCTTTCAAATGTCCCTAGTACTGGCCAAATGAGATGGTCTCTCAGTTCCTGACCTCCCCAAACTTCGGCACAGTAATAAATCATTTTAGCTTTGGATTTTCCTTTCCTTTCGGAACAATTTTCCCAATTCCTCAACATCCATCCCAGAGGACTTTCTGGTGGGATGTCTAACAATCCCTTCGTTTTCTCGGAAGGGTTTTTCTCATCAACTGTCTTTTGCACTTTACTCTTTCTCTGTCCCATGGTGAAGAGAGAGTCTTACCTGTTTTTCTGCGTTGTGTTCGTCCGACTATATTTGGAGAGTCAAAAGTCTGCTAATACTCACCTTCGCGGTTTGCTGTACCGGGGTTTTTCTTAGCGCTTCGACCTCTCCCTTTGAACCCTTCCCAGGTTCTTTTGGTTGAAAGGGTTTACTTATTCCCGAGCTCGCTGGGACGTCCTCTTCCCCTTTCAACCCCTTTGCAATCGGTCCTCCGGGACTCCCTTTAGTCCCAGGCTTGACAAACGTGGAAAGAGAGTCTCACACGGAATCGCTTCCTTCGTGGCCGGCCAATTCCCTCGCGGGAGGATGGAAACGCGGCCTTGAAGTCCGCACTCGCTCCGTGATCAGATCACGTCTCACACACACACTTGCCCAATCGCCCGCTCAACCTCACAATACTTGCAGCAATTTTCTTGCAAGGATGTCTTCGTGCACTTCAGACTTTTTACAAGCTACCAAGCCGCGGCTTTTCTCGAAGGCCCCGCGCCTTCCCGAGCTCTCAGGATCCGTTTCTCTTTTATTGTGGTTTTTATCTTTTTGCCTAAATTTGGTTCGGATGTCGGAGTGAACTGCGGAGGCTCTCGGCTTCCCAGGCCGCCGAAATCGGCGGGGGTACCCCCCTGGACAGCGAGATTCTCCCACAGTTTTTCCCGATCCGAGTCACGGCACCAATCTGTTATAAATGCAAAGGCAAAATTGGGATAAAATCAAAAAGAGAAATTTATTAATAAACAACAAAGAAAAACAGAGAGAAAAACAGAGAGAAAAACCACAATAAAAATGGTCAGCGCAGCGCTGGGTGGACAGGGTCTACACCTGAGGTGTAGGGTTCCCAAATCCACGTCTGAGCGCTCTCAGGCTTGGGGTTTTATAGGATTTTTAAGTCCTCAGGCTAAAATTCCAAGCAGGCTCCATTCACCACGTGTTTCTGATTGTTTGGTGAATAGATTTCCTGGCTTGGAAGAATAGATCTAACTTGTGTCCAGACAGAGTCTCCTCATATGCAAAGAGACTCTGTATGTATTTTAATTCTGAGTTATCAAGGATGAAGTGATGTGATCCGGGGTTGGTGCCGATGGAAATCTCGGCGGAGTCTTCCCCTTTGTTTCCAATGATTGCTTTTTCAACACCGGGATGTTCAGGTCTGGCAAGGCCTATCTTTTGGAGCTTGTCTTTCTTTCGTCAATCAGATTGTTCCCTACAGGAATCTGCAGGGCGTTGCTCGGGTCCAAAGGCAGGTAATTTCCCCAAGCCAGCTCCATTGTCGTCTTGATGATCCGTGTCCTGTCTGTTTGTCCGAGTTGATGGGCCTGCCTGAGTTCGTTATCTGGGTGTTGGTGGCCATCAGTAGTTTTCCGGAGAGAATCCCGTTCCCACCCCCAAGGAGAGGATTTTTACATTCCATATTTTTATGTCATGGCAAACACATTTGTCTTAGTTATAACCTTCGAATTTTTAATACAAACAATAATTTATTACAATGGGGTTCTGGGGGTCCTGGTGGACACTGGGAGGGAGTTTGGGGGTGCTGGGTGTCACTGGGAGGGATTTGAGTAAGACTGGGGGGCTGGAAGGAGATTGGGGATTGGAAAGCAGGGATTGGGATGTGGTTCATTGTGCTGGGAAGAGACTGAGAGGGTTCCTGATGAGTCCTGGTGTAGCTGGGAAGGGACTGGGAGAGGGTTTGGGGGTCCTGGGGCAGTGGGGAGAAATTGGGAGGGGGCTGTGGGATCCTGAGAGGAACAGGAGGGCTCTGAAGGGTCCTGGGAGGCTGGGAAGAGACTGGCAGTGATTTACCAAAATAGCAATATTGATCCGGTATCAACATCAATCTGTTAATGGACAAAAAACCTCTCCAACAGTTTAAAGTTACAAAGTGGATGTTTAATCACAGCACTGGGCGAGTGCAGGAGTCATCCCCTTAATACGCACTGCAAGTTGACAAAAGATTCCAGTGTCTATTTATTTACAAAAGTCTTAAATATCCAAAATACTAATACATATTAATACTAATACATATTCATAATGCTAACACCTCCCATGCTCCACTTTGGATTAAAATTCATGGTAATGAGTTTAAAAAGTCATTATGCCTGAGTGGTGGGCTCCCTAATTTGAGGAGGGGGTCGTTTTGGTGAGGAGGGGTCATCAAGAGATGAAGGAAAACTGCTCTTCCTCACTCTCACCTTTCTACCTTTACAATGGTTGACATTACAAATGACATTTGGTACAACTCAAATTTCCTCCCTTGTGACTTTGAAATGGGTTTCCAGATGTAAGGTCTGTGATCTTCCTGAACCCATTGATCAGTTTCTCTTTTCTCATTATAAGCACAGCTGAACAAACATACAATGAAAAGGAATTTTTTACCTAAGTCCGAGATTCATTATCTCAAATCCTGCTTCTCACTCAATCATTAACTCTAACTAGTTCCAGCAAGGCCTATCTCTAGCTAAGATCTCCAATTTTTCTAAAATACCTGATTTTTTAAAATCAGTGACTCCAAAGGAGGTTTCAGAGGGTCCTGGGAGGGCTGGGAGATATTGGAAGGGTCCTTGGAGGGGCTTGGGAGGTCTGTGAGAAGTTTTGGGGGTCCTGACCTCTGCAGACCCCCTAGGGATGCTGTCAAACGCTGCCCACAGCAAGAGGCTGATGGGGATTGGAGTCTCCGTGTTGGGCTTCGTCTTCCTGGCGCTGGGGCTCGGCTTCTACCTGTGCAGGAAGGTGAGGGGGGGTCCCGGGGGTCATGTTGTCTCTCCCACAGAGCGTGTGTACTCCCCTCGGGGCCCCCCAAGCCCGGTGTCATCCCCTTTTCTCTGCCCACACAGCTCCTGAAGCAGGGGCAAAAGGTTCTGGAGGATTGAAAGTCAACAATTCCCATTGTCATTCTGTATCCTGTTGGATTTTCATTCCCCTGTGTTCATCCAGGTGCCCACAGGGAGCCAGGAAGATGTGGAGCCTCCCAGCCAGGTGTCTTCCCAACACGCATCACCAGGACCACGGATCACCAGGGCTCTGCCCAACGGGGGTCACTGGGGATCATCCAACGCCGATCTTCCCATGGGGGATGGAGCTGGAGCAGCGCACGAAGCTCTTCCCGCACTCGGGGCACTCGCAGGGCTTCCCTTACTGGTGCCTCCGTTGGTGTTGGGTCAAGTGAGAGCTGGTGGAGAAGCTCTTCCCACACTGGGGACACTCGTAGGGCCTCTCCCCACTGTGGATACGCTGGTGCCTGATGAGGTGGGAGTTACGGTTGAAACTCTTCCCGCAGTCGGGGCAGCGGAAGGGCCTCTCCTCTGTGTGAATCCGCTCGTGTACGAGGACATCAGAGCTGGTCTGAAACCTCTTCCCACACTGGGGACACTCGTAGGGCCTCTCCCCAGTGTGGATGCGCTGGTGTTTTCTCAGGCCAGAGCTCCACCCAAAGCTCTTCCCACATTCCAAGCAGGTGTAGGGCCGTTCCCCTGTGTGGACCACCTGGTGTGTCATCAGGTCAGAGATATCTCTGAAGCTCTTCCCACATTTCCCACACTCATTGGGCTTTACCCCAGTGTGGATCATCTGGTGTTTGCACAGGCTGGAGCTGTGGCTGAAGCTCCTCCCACATTCCCCACACTCGTAAGGCTTTTCCCCAGTGTGGATCACCTGGTGCTGGATCAGGTGGGAGCTCTTTCTGAAGCCCTTCCCACATTCCAAGCACTTGTGGGGCTTCTCCCCCAGCTCTGAGCTCTGGCTGGATCTCTGGCCGGGTTCCTGGCACAGGGGGGATCTTTCCTCCTCGCAGCTCCCTGGGCTGGGTTTGCAGCCCCTCCTTGTTCGGCATCTCCAGGGCTTTTCCTCCTCCTCTTCCATCTGGACACAGTTTGGGAAGGAAAATTCCTGGTTAGGAGGAAAAAAAGAGAGGAGAGCGCCTTGGGCTGGGGGTGCCTCCTTACCCAAGTTCATCTCAGAAAGTCATTGGACATCTTGTGTCTCTAACAAAGCAAAGCACCAAGATTCAGCCCAAACATCAAAACAATGATGAAAAACTACCCAAACACCAAATTCAGGCAAAACCCCATCCAGAATACAAAGATTCAGACCCTGCAAAAAACCAAAGCACCAACATTTAGCCCAATGAAGTTAAGAAACACCAAGATTCAGCCTCATCAAAATCCTGGATCCCCTCCCCAGTCACCTCCAGGGAAACACTCCCGGGACTGCACATACAGGGAGGGTGGAACCTTGTCCTGCTTCCTCTTCCTGCTCCTCCTCCTCCTCCTGTGGCCCTACTCTTCCTCACACTCCTCTTCCTCCTACTATTTCTCCTTCTCCTGCACAGTCCCACCTTGTCCTCCCACATGCATCCTTTGACAATTTTGTTCTTCAACCCTGCTTCTCCTTCCCTTCTCCTCCTGCCCCCAGGCCCAGCACCCACTGCCGCCTCCCTCTTCCCCCCCAGTCCCACAGCATCCCACCGCAGGGGCACGGATGGAGCTGGGCCAGCTCGGCCTGGGGCAGCGCTGGGCTCTCGGCCGCTTCCGCCCGCACTCGCTCCCCACTGCAGCCGCTCCCGCCACCACAGCGCGGGGGGGCCCGGCCTTGGCGCTCCCCCCTCCCACCTCCCCAAATTCCCCTCAAGGGGGGCGCCAAGGCCCGGGGGGCACAGGTGGGATCCAGGTAGGACCAATGTGGGGAGAAAATGGAATGTTAGAAGGGCATCCTGGACAAAGGGATAATGACCCCAAAATATCTCTCAAGGGTCTCTTGGGAGCATGTGGAGGTCGTTTGCACATTCTCCCAGAGGGAATTAAGGACATGGACACCCAGAGGGGCAAGAAGGGAAGTCCAGAAGGGATTTAGACAACAGGGGATGGATGGTGTTGGTGTGCTGGGAAGGGATTGGCTGAAGGGGAGTGTGCAGGAATGTGTTTAAGGCAAGAAGCAAAAGGAGGAATCTATGGGGTAAAAAAAAGGATGATGGAAAAGAGGAGGAAGACAAAAAAATACTGAAGACTGGGATGTTTTCAGAAGGCTCTTATCATCAGATCCTTTGTATCTCAGTTTTCCAGGACAGGAAAACAAGGAGGTCAGGATTTCAGGGGGTTTCTCTGAGCTGGGAGCGGCAGGAGCGGGCGCAGAGCTGCGGCACCGGGAGCACGGGCTGGGGGCCTGTGGGGAGCTGTGGGGCCGGGCCGGAGCTGTGGGGCAGCCGGGGCTCAGCGCCGGGCGCTGCCTGACCCCAGCACCCCCCGGGCAGGGCCGGCAGTGGCCCCCGGCCCCCAGGAGGCTGCGGGACGCCCCGGCCGCTGCCCGGCCCCGTGGAGCTGCCGGCCCTGCCCACCGGGGGGGCTGCCTTTGGACACTGCGGCAGGACAGGGACCGGCTCTGGGATACGGGCTGGGGAGGGGAGCCTCAGCACAGCCAGCACCAGGAAGGAACAGCTCAGAAATGGGGATTACACCTGAAAGGATCCAGATGATCTTTTAAGCATTTTGTGCTGGGTCCCTGCAGAAAGGAAGGATTTTGCAGAAAGCTCAGCAGCTGCCACACAATGAGCACCCACAGGCACTGAGGGGGGCTGCAGCAGGGCCACAAGAAGCCCCTGCAGCACTTGCTCCCAAAGGCTCAGCAGCTGAATGCAGCAAGGGATGAGCAAAAGGCCAAGCTGAAGGCAAAGGCCATGGCACAGTTCCTACAGCCCCTGAGGGATCAAGCCCAGGGCCCAAGGGGGCCCCAGCACCCAGGGGACACCCTCGGCCACAAGCACCTGGCACAGGCATTGCCCTCCTGGCCAGGGGACAGCCCACCCAAACAGCCCCTGGCAAGGAATCAGCCTTCCAGCTGCAGGGCACAAGGACACTGCAAGCACAGACAGGAGCACCCTCAGCACCAGCAAGTCCAGCCCTTGATGGACACGGATTCTTAGCGCTCTCACAGCTCCCATTCCACCAGGGACCCACCACACTGCAGCCCTTGGGAACATCCAGGGTGGCTCTGGATCCAGAGGAGACCTTTCCTGATGGACACAGGGGCCTCTCCATCCACTCAGAACCTTACACCTAAAGGTGCTAGGGAATATTTTAATAATTAAGGCACTAAGTGGGAAGGATGAGTTGGAGTGTGTTTTATTCAGCCACTATTAGCAGATGTGGGACATGGGTTTGAAATGCAGGAGCTTTTATTTGCTCACAATTGTGATTATAATTTACTGGGAAGGGATTTGATGGCTAAATTGAGAATGCAAATTAATGTTGCAAAAGGTGATACAGAGGCTGGTTTTGTTGTACCTCTGTGTCAAATGTCTGGCAGAGCCTAGGCTGAAGTGAACCCACAAGTGTGGGCAGCCCCAGGGAAATTGGCAAAATTAGATATGGAGCCTCTCCAAACTTCCCTGAAGCAACCAGGACAAGAGGTGTGGAAAAGCAATCCCCTGTTCCAAGGGAGGGAAGGAAGGGCTCACAGCCTGTCTGTGAGTCCTGCTCAAGGCACGGCTTGGGGAGCCAGGGATGGCTCCCTAGAATGCTCCTATCCTGCCAAACAAGAAATCCAATGGAATCCACAGAATGCTGCAGGACCCAAGAATAAGAAATGAGATGATGAAAGCGAGGCACCCCACAGGCTCAGATCCTTACACCATCCTGAACCAGGTGCCCTCCTCACACTGCTGCCATTCAGAACTTGATGCAAAAGATGCTTTCTGGGCATCTGCCCACTCCCAGAGGATGCAAACACAATTCTGCCTTGGGCTGGCAACAAGAGGTAGAAGGGAAAATGCTCAAGACATGGACGGTCCTTCTGCAGGGATGCACGGAAGCACCGGCCTGATTGGGGCAAGCCTTGCAGGAAATATCAAAGGAATTGACCTCACCCCCAGGGACTGGCTTAATGCAGGATGTGGATGACTTGATCCAGTCAGGAGGACAAGGAGAAGAGGTAGAGGAAGCCTCTGTGAAATGGCTTCATTTGCAGGCAAAAAAACAGCTTTGAGTATCTGACGGAAAAGTTCAAATAGTGGAGAAAATGTTTAAATATTTGAGACCTATTTTGACTGAAGGCTTGTGGTATATTGACCCTGAGAGGGTCCAGGGAATCTCAGAAATAACATTTCCCAGGACTAAAATGGAGACGGAATTATTCTTATCATTAACAGGGAATTGCAGGAGCTGGATTGAGGATTCTCTCTTCTAGCCACAACACTGTGTGACTTTTTTACTCCCAGATATTCTCAATGTTACGGGGTGGACATAAGAAAGAAAAAAAAAACTTAACAAAATGAAAAAAATAAAATAATTGATGCCCCAGCCATGGCTCTTCCAGACTCAGAAATCTGAATTGCAAGGGAATATTAAACAGGCCACCCCTGAGCCTGCACTGAAGGCAACGCAGCAGCAGCCAGGGCTCCCCAGCGGGGGAAGCCCCTGGGCCTGCCCACAGATCCTCTGCTCAAATCCTCGGCCTGGCCACCCTCCTTTGCCATCTCCAGCCACTGCGGGACAATCCTTGCTCTCACTCTTGCAGCTTCAGCCCTTTCTGTGCCTGCCCTCGCCACAGCTGCTGGGGAAGGCACCGGGACAATTCCACTCTGCCTCTCAATTACACTCACACTCTGCCCTGCCTGGGATTAGCTGCTGGCAAAACAGACCAACTTTAAATGTCTTCAAATCTTATTTCTCTCGTCACACTAGGTTTGCCTTTGCCTTGGGGAAAGGAATTTTAATGTTTCTTTTCCACCACTCAGCAGAGATGTGTTTAACATCTCAACAGACTGCATAAAGGTAACAATTGAAATTTTAAATCAGCTGGGAATGGGAGGATATAAGGTGTCTAAAGAAAAGGCACAAATTTCCCAGCAGACTGTGATTTACCTGGGGTGTGAAATCTCACAAGGGCAACATAAGCTGGGTACTAATCGTATTCAAGCCATTTGTGCCATTCCAGAACCCCAGAACCTACATGAGCTACAAGTTTTCCTTGGGATGACAGAGCGGTGACGCCTGTGGATCATGGACTATGGACTAATTGCAAAACCCCTGTATGAAGCCCAGAAGACACAACCGCTTACCTGGGGCAAACCACAGAAGGAGGCCTTCCTCAGACTGAAGGAGGCATTGACAACAGCTCCGGTGTTAGGATTGCCTGATCTATCCAAAGATTTTCAGCTGTTTGTTCATGAAAGATCACACCCAGCACTGGGAGTGCTGACCCAACATTTGGGAAGCTGGAAAAGGCTGGTAGGCTGCTTTTCCAAACAACTGGATAACGTGAGTGCTGGATGGCCTTCATGCCTGCGGGCAGTTGCAGCCACTGTGATGCTGATCCAAGAAGCCAGGAAACTCACGATGGGTAGACACACAGATGTCTATGTGCCACACATGGTGACCACTGTTTTAGAACAAAAGGGGGCCACTGGCTATCTCCAAGCAGGATGATGAAATTCCAGGTAATCCTGACTGGGCAGGATGATGTCACACTAAAGACAACTAACCTCTTGAATCCAGCTTTGTTTCTTGCCAGCAAACACATCTGCCCAAGGACCAGAACTGTTTGCTTTAACCAGGGCATTAGAGATGAGTGAAGGGAACAAAGTAAATATCTGGACTGATTCAAAACATGCTTTTGGAGTGGTGCATGTACACAGGGCACTATGGAAAGAAAGAGGACTGCTGTCTTCTCAAGGCACACACATTAAACATCAAGATGCAGTCCTGCAATTAATAAAAGCAGTACAAAAGCCTGAGCAAGTAACAATCATGCACTGTAAAGCTCACCAATCAGGAAGCTCCAAAATTCATGAGGGAAACTGGAAAGCAGACTGGACAGCCCGACAAGCTGCTTGAGAAGTACAAACTGCAATGGCATTGATACCTTTAAAAACTAATGTATCTCAATTCAATTTACCCCCAGAACCAAAATGTTCAATAAAAGATGAGAAATTGGAACGCTCACTGAATGCACAGAAGAATTCAGAAGGGTGGTATGTGACTACACAGGGACAAGTAGTGGTACCCCCTCGATAATGAGAGAAGTTCTACAAATTAAACATAACAAATGTCATTGGAGTGCAGAGGCATTGGTGAAATTGTTAAAACAAAGTTTAATTTCAGTACAGATGTCAACAATGGCAAAATCAGTAATGTCAAAATGTGAAATTTGCTTAAAGAACAATCCAGTGGCTCGACAACAGGCACAATTAGGGAAAATTTGGGTAGGAGCAGAACCAGGAGATTATTGGCAAGTAGATTTTGTAGAATTACCAAGAATTCGAGGATTCAAATATCTATTGGTAGGGGTTGACACATTTTCAGGATGGCCAGAAGCTCTACCCTGTCACACAAATCAAGCAAAGGAGACAGTCAAGTGGTTACTGCAAGAAATCACTCCAAGATTTGGGGTGCCTCTAGGAATATCATCAAATAGGGACCCACATTTTACAGCCACCGTAGTGAGGGAGGTGAGTAGGTTACTGGGAATAGCTTGGCATCTCCATACACCATGGAGACCCCAATCCAGTGGACAGGTAGAGAGGATGAATCAGACATTGAAGAGGCAAATCAGCAAAATATGCCAAGAGGCTAAATTGCAGCAGCCACAAGCTTTACCAATAGCACTGCTGAGGATTCGGATAAAGCCTAGAAGTGGGATGTCAGTCAGTCCTTATGAGATATTGGATGGGAAACCATATGAATCCCCTGAACCTAATCCAAATGTACATGTTACAGGGAAGCAAGAGGTGTAGAATTATGTTCTGTCTCTTGGAAAAGCTCCAGCTCGACTTCGGAGCACCCTTGTGTGGAACAGGCCGCTGACTCTTGAGAATCCAGTTCATGACATCCCCCCGGGAGATGAAGTGTACGTTAAAAACTGGAACGAAGAACCATTAAAAGAAAGGTGGAATGGACCCTATCAGGTACTGTTAACTACCTTGACAGCAGTCAAAGGAGCTGGACTGGATCCCTGCATACATTACACCAGAGTGAAGAAGATTTTCCCTGCACTGTGGACTGCACAAACTGTGGGGCCAACAAAGCTGCAGATAAAGCAGGTTTGATTGTTTCAAATGTGTAGGTTGCTGGTGACTGTAATGGTGATTATTTTATGGCCTTCACTGCCATCAGTTGGAATCAATGTTACCTTGGGATGTGAAATGCAAAAGGATCAGCTGACAACTCTTCATTTTAGAATGAAGAGGGATGTGGGGGTGCAGCCAGAAACACAAGTGATAAAAGTCTCTAATACTATTCAGGCAGAAAATGGGATGATTGCATTAATGAAAGATTTTGCCAACATGCAAAACAGCAGCAAAATAACTGCCTGTCTGCCAATACCAAAAGCAGCAGGAGACCAAATAAATTGGGGAATTATAACATCAAAATTTCCTGAAATACAAAAGAATAAAAATGAAAATGTGAGCTGTGTACTGCAAATAGATTACGAGTACCCAAATAAGACAGTGTTTGAAAATGCTGTGAAGCCAAAGTATTCATCTAGATGGGATTGTCATGAAAATGGAGGAAAGTATGAACCAAAACTAGGCTGGGATGGGGGATTAGGGAATTATGGATGGTGTTATGAAAAGATAGCAAAGGTCATTAAAGAAAAGATTTCAGTATCAAAGTGGAAGTGTGAAGGACAGGAAGGAAAAGATCGGGCTGAAGCTTGGGACAGTGCATGGTCAATGAGTGTGCTCCAGAAATTCCAATCTATGGCAGATAGCCCTTGGTGCATTAAGTGGGAAGGCTCTGAAAATGAAACAGATCCAGGGGTATGGAACACTGCAACCAGTAGTAGAATAGAGGCAGACAAAGTGAATTGGTGGGTATGGAACAAAACTTAGGACTGTACTTCTGATGATGAAGAAATAAAACAAATGCCACCACTAGTGGTAGCTCTGCAAATTGGGTGTGCCTGCAGAGGAATCAAACATAAACAAGGTGAAATAAATGACAAGACAGGACAAGTGATCCAAAAGGTAATATGGAGCACAAGTACAATTCAGAGTCCAGGCAAATTTGGATGGGCAGCAAGTGATGGCACCTGGACAACACATTTGCCTGTAGGTGAAAAAGTAAAAGAGATTACTTTAGGCCTCCCCACCTTATGCCCAATTTGGAAAACGTCCCCATTCAACGGAGAACATGAACTTCTGCAAATAAGGACAAGACAAGATGTTCAGGAAAACAAATCTGAAGATGAAGAAAGATGGCAGGAAACCTCCAGTAGTGTAAAATTTGAGTGGGCTCTGGAATCCTTGTTTGGTCCAATAGCAAATTATAACAATAGAAAGATGTTGTACAAACTTACAGGTCAGGTAGAAAGAGATTGGCAAGAGTTACCAAAGAGGGATTTAGAGAGCTAAATGTACAATTACAAGCCACAACTAAAATGACCCTGCAAAACAGATTGGCTTCAGATATGTTATTGTTGAAAGAACACGGAGTGTGCAGGTACCTAAAAGGACAAATTGATCACTGCTGCATCCACATCCCAAATGGAACTGCAGATGTAGAACACAACATTAATCCATTAAAACAAATAGAACAGGAAGCACAGAAAGAGAGGGAAGATCTCACCACAAGTTAGTTAGATAAAATTTTTGAAGGGTTGGGATGCAATGTGAGCTCCTGGATCAAATCTATTCTTGAGAGTCTGATAATCCTACTGATTGTGTTCTTAGCAATCTGGTTAATCTGTGCAGTTCTGAAAGGACAGGTAAAGAAAAGAGTATCCTGGAACCAGAAGATAATAAAGGCGCTGACACGGGACAGAGATCCACTTCCGCATTTGTCATCTCCAAGTCCTCCAGAGTGTAACAACGCTCACGACAACTGTGGATTTGAAGATGAACATCAAGTATAAACTCAGAAAAAGGACAGTATATAGTGAAAGCATTACACTTATTATAGAAAAGTGAAATACTTTCAAAGGGGGGAAATATGTTACTATGGGGTTAAATGTTTCTGAAAATGTTTCTTAAAATCATGTAGAGGTAGGCCACAAGAATGCTTGGTATTAGGGATGGACTAGCAAGCTGAAATGTTTACAGTAACAGGAACTGGTACTTGGGGTCTCCAAGATACCCACCCAGAGATAAGATTTGTACATGTTCGTGCAAGGATGAGTTAAGTCTCATGAAGCAATATGGACAAAGTTAATGAAGCAATATTAATGAAGCAATATTTATAAGGTGGTTATAGTGATTACTGCTACAGCTGAAATTGTAGAAATATGTGCATTTTGGACAAAGACAATGGAGCTAGATTTGGGTTGCTGATACCCCTAGTTCCTGCGCGCTTCAATAAAGTACCTACATATAATCAGTCTGTGATTATGTGTGTTCCTGAACGCTAACAAAGACAGATCAAAAACTTCCAAAACACCAAAAATCTGATATCACCCTAACACAGAAAGATTCAGCCCCCACAAAAAAACAAAACACCAACATTCAGCCCAATAAAGCTCAGAAACACCAAGATTCAGCCCCGTGAAAATCGTGCATCTCCCTGCCCGGGCACTCGCTGCATGGGGGGGTGAGGGGGGCAATGAGGCCGGGCCGGAGCAGGGGGTGCCTGAGAGAGGCCCCGAGCCCGGGGAAGCCCCTGCAGAGCCATGGAAGTGGCTCCTGGCCGGACTCGGGGATCCCCCTGGCGATCCCCGCTGGAGCAGCCTGCTCCTGAGGGACTCTGGCCCCTGGCAGGGACCCCAGGCTGCAGCAGGACAAGGATTCCTGTCCCTCAGGGGGAGGCACTGACATGACCTGACTGTGACCCCCATCCCTGTGCCTCTGGGCGGGGAGGGGGACGGAGAGGGGCACAAAGTTAAGCCCGGGAAGGAGGGAGAGCTGGGGGGAAGATGGATTTCCAGAGGAATTACTTTGCTTCTCATTTTCTTGTTCTGATACGTTCGATAATAAATTCAATTAATTTCCTCAAGTCAGGTGTGCTGTGCCCGTGACCAAGGATTGAACTGTTCCCACCCTCATCCAGACCCCCGAGCCTTTCCTTGTGTGTTCGGCTCCCCGCCCGGGGCAGAAAGGAGCGTCACAGAGTTTTGGCCTCGCTCCGGCATAGCCCTGCTCCATCCCGGACTCACCCCCAGCTCGCAGCGCCCTCAGCTCCCGGGCACCCCGAGCTCCCGGCGCTTCAGCGCAGCGGCGCTTCCTTGGCCTCCTGCCCGGGCCGGGCCCAGCGCCGGGGCCGCTCCTCAGCCCAGGCAAACGAGAAATGGCGGAGCTCAGCCCAAGGCAGGCGAGGCCGTGCCGTGTGCAGAGCCCGCCGCTGGCTGCGATTGGCTGCTTCTGCCGTCACTCGTGGCTCTGGCGCGCGCTGATTGGGCAGAGCGGGGACAAGCCCGGCCCCGCTGGCGCCCCCAGGGCGGCCGTGGGGCAGGAGAGCCGCCATTGCCGGAGCGTCTGTGCGGGCCCGGCAGCGGCGGCAGCAGCGGCCGGAGCCCGGTGAGGCGGCGGCGGAGCTCGGAGGCGGCCCCGGCCATCGCAGGTGGGAGCCGCGCTCGGTTCTGCGGGGGCTCGGGGCTCGCTGCGGGCCCGGGAGGTTGTGAAATAAATGGAATTGATTCGTGCTGACTAAATTGTAACTATTTGGAAAGTTACTATTAGAAGCAACCAAAAGAATCAGTGTTATAAGGCAGATGTACCCCTTTGCAGATGTTACATGTTAAAATTGAGGTACAGGACGTAGTTTCGAAGATAAATGGTGTCTCAAGACCAAAACGGCCTTGAGATGGACAAAATTAAAACGACTTTAAGCATTGGGCCTAAAAATCAGTAAATATCAGACTAATTAGTAGAGTAACATAACACAACCCTTAGTACGCACACACAAACCTGTAAGGTTATCCAAAGGACAATGAGGAAGAGGAGAAGCCTTCACCAAAAGACCCCCAAAAGAAAACTGAAGACCCCCTAACAACAAATGAAGCATGTGCCGTGATGAAAAGTGACCTAAAGTCAGCAAAATCGGAAATAGGAGAAAACATACGGGAAACATAAATGAATATGTATAAGCATACAGTATATAAGGTTAGCTTGAAGTGCTTTGTTCTGTACGTGAGGCAGGGTGGGGAACCCCCTCCGTACCCCGGGTCGGTTTTGCTTATGCCTTAACCATTTGTAACCACTGGCCAATTATATTCACACATATGTATATATAAATATATATCTGAATATATCTACTAAATTTTATCTTTCTTACTAAATTGTATTCTTTTACTAAATTATATTCTTTTATTATTTTGTATCCAATTTATTAAAGTATATTATCAATTAATTAGATTGATTATTTGGAAATTTGAAAGTCATTTATAACAATTCGATGCCAAAACCCAGGAACTCCAATCTAGGGGAATACATGGAATACATGGGAATACATGGGAATCCCGGAGAGGGAAAACAAGCAGAAAATTATAAATTATTATATGTTTAAATTCACAAAGAAAATCATCCGAAAATATAATTTGAATTGGCCAAAGTTTGGATCGTTTAGAGATTGGATTTGTTAAGCTTTAAATCAGTATGTAAATTCAAAAGAACCTTTTTATCAAGAAGAGAGCGACTATGCTACCCTGTAGCTTCCCCGGGGTGGGGGGAAAGATAAATTCATTACTAAAACACAAGAAAGCGAGAGTTATCTGTTGTATCCTTTACAAACTAATAAGTAGCAGAAAAAAAAAAAAAAAAAAAAAAAAAGGTAAAACTGTTCCTTCATCTAAAGATATTTTGCTGGAAATAGAAACAGCAGCACTACCTAAATCCCATTTAACTGAAAAGTGTGCAGTGCTGGCTGTGCCAAGTGAACTCTAACATATAACACAACTGACCATTTGTTACAACCTGGCATTAATTTGGTTTGGTTTATTATATTTAGACATTCAAAAGACAAATTCTGCCTTGCTTAGAGTCTGTGAAGCACAAACACATTTTATGAATATATAGTATCTAAATGGTGTGTTACAGTTGTGTTATGTGCATTATAAGTGTTAAAAACATGTAGCACAGGTTTTTTTCACAGAACCTTAAATTTCCGTATTTTTAAAATATGTTTGTTTTTCAATATTTTGTATAGTAAATATAAATGGTTTTGACTAAATGTTTTATTTATTTAACAGCAAAAAATGTGCTAAAAGAACCCCCTGTTAATTAAAGTTTTATTAATAAATTGCTAACTGAAGTTGTGGAAAAAGTAACTTTTATTGTAGTTGGCACATCTCTGGAGCTTTAATAGTTTAAATTAAAAGAAAAAAAATATAACTGACTAAGAGAGAGAGAGAGGTAAGACAGTGCTGTGAAATCTGTGCCATCCTTGAAACAAGCAGAGTTGAAGTGGCTCATAGGAACCTTATGAGGCCAAGGGTAGCAGTGAGACCAAACGTGTCAGTGACCAGACCCCAGGGTATAAACTTTGCTACCAAGAAGAGCGGCACCTCGGCCCTTGGCTGCAGCCCAAGGGGCCTTGAGGAAGGTAGAGAGTGAAAACTCCTGAGGATTATTTTCACTGTGTTCATTAAGATACCCTTGGCAACTGGCCAAAACCATAAAGCAGGATGGGACAGAATCCAAAAAAATAAGAAAGAAACAAGCGATATTAAAACAAGCAGCACAAAAGCAAACAATGAGCAAACAAACTATGCAAAAACAAAATCACAATAATTCTGATCCATGTGACAAATGCAAACAAATTGACAAATACAAAAACAAGATAAAATCTATGTTTGTGGCACATCCATATGTTAATGCTGCCTGTTACAATCACAGTAATTTTATAAAAGTATAAAAAAAATCTCAGGGAAAGAATTAGAGAAAATTAATAAGTAGTGTGAACAGTTGAAACAGCAGTATAGCAACTGAGATTGGCCAACCTTAACTAAAATATTTTTGTAAGTTAAATGCAAGAAGTAGTTACAGAACTAAAATTATTTAAATGTTAAATTTGTGAAAGACTTAAAATAGCTAAAGTGAGAGTCTAGCTCCAGACCAATTTTTAAAATGAAATCTTACTCAAACTTCCAAGACATTAAAATAACCTGGAAGATAAATTTTGAATCATCAAATAATTAAAACAGTTTGTATCAGATAACAATACTAACACCTGGCCACCAAAAACTCCTGATGGATATTAGAGAATGACAAAAAGAAACTAATTGTAGGATAACCATGTTGATTTGTGCTGGTATAAAAGTTCTGGAGCTAACCCTTACCAATCCATAAGTGACCTAAAATTCTATTGGGAACAACCAGGTACAACAAGTAACAAATGGAAAGCCCCTGATAGAATATATTAAATTTGTGAGTAAAGAGCATATAGTGAATTACCTCAAAGGTGGAGAAGAACCTGTATCTTAAGAGTTACATGACCCTCCTTCTTCATTATACCGAGGTCCAGGAGCAATTTGTTAAGTACACCACTTTATGAAACATTAAAAAACAATAAAAGAGACTTGAACCTTGACTTTCCAAAAGCAAGAAGAAACCAGAAATGAAGACAAATGGCCTGCAGAGAGATGACCCAGCCACTTGAGCTGCAGATGGATCTTAGAGATACAGAAACCAAATCTATCTATTGAATCAGTTCATAAAGCTGCAGACAGTAGTTAAAGTTGTTTCAAACCACACCTCTACTGCCCTAAAGCTGCTGGCCAAGCAACATTCACAAATGTGAGCATTTGTTTATCAAAACAGAATTGCCCTGGACTATTTGTTAGCTGAAGAAGGGGGAGTTTGTAGAAAGTTTAACAAATCTGAGTGTTGTATAAAGATAAATGATTATAGAAGAGACATCACGAAAATTGCTAAAGATATATATACAAGTTCAAAAATAGAATTTTATTTTGAAGACTGATTAGTGAGATAACCTAAGAAGTACTTAGTGGAAAAAGTTAAAATTTATGGCATAGTGTTTTATATTAAGATTATTGTTTCTATTTTGTATAATTTCATGCCTGATTAGACTAATCCATTCAGTAATTCAAGGAATACTGAACGAAAAGAAACTATAATAGCTCAAAAAAAAAGTTAACTAAATTTGAAAGAGAGTGCAAAAAGCTTGATACAGCATGAAAAATGTTAAAAAATTAGAAATGAAAATAAAGTAAATGCAAGAAATGAAATTATGGAGAAGATAAAAAAATAAGATTCAAGTTTATGTTTTTTTTAAAAAAAGGCATGAATAAATGTAATCAAAAGGAGAAATGGGGTATTAAAATAAATGGAATTGATTCGTGCTGACTAAATTTTAACTATTTGGAAAGTTATTATTAGAAGCAACCAAAAGAATCAGTGTTACAAGGCAGATGTACCCCTTTGCAGATGTTACATGTTAAAATTTAGGTACAGGAGGTAGTTTAGAAGATAAGTGATGTCTCAAGACCAAAACGTCCTTGAGATGGACAAAATTAGAACACCTTTAGGCATTGGGCCTAAAAATCAGTAAATATCAGACTAATGAGTAGAGTAACATAACACAAGCTTAGTACGCACACACAAACCTGTAAGGTTATCCAAAGGACAATGAGGAAGAGGAGAAGCCTTCACCAAAAGACCCCCAAAAGAAGACTGAAGACCCCCTAACAACAAGTGAAGCATGTGCCGTGAAGAAAAGTGACGTAAAGTCAGAAAAATTTGAAATAGGAGGAAATTTACAGGAAGCATTAATGAATATGTATAAGCATACACTATATCAGTTTAGCTTGAAGTGCTTTGCTCTGTACATGAGGCAGGGTGAGGAACCCGTACCCCGGTCGGTTTTGCTTATGCTTTAATCATACTTAATTACTGGCAAATTATAGATATAAATTGTAATTTTTTGCTAAATGATATTCTTTTACTAAACTGTATTCTTTTATTATATCAAATTACTATTCAATTTACTAAATTGTATTCATTTTTAATTAAACTACCATTAACCCAAGGGACCTAGCTGTCAAAATTGTAATTTCTTTTATAACAATCGGAGAGGCGGCGGCGGAGCTCGGAGGCGGCCCCGGCCATCGCAGGTGGGAGCCGCGCTCGGTTCTGCGGGGGCTCGGGGCTCGCTGCGGGCCCGGGAGGGGGCGGCAGGGGGCTGTGGCGGGTGGCTTGTGCCGTGGCCGGCCCGTGTTGGCCCTGGGCTGAGGGCGCTGCGGGAGCGGCTGCCCGCGGTCTCCTTGCCGCTGGGGCCTCGGCAGGAGGCGGTGGCGGAGCAGCGCTGGCTCGTCCCGCTTCTTGTCGGGAGGCCGGAGGTGGCTGCGCTGTGCCCGGGACGCTGCGCTGGGGCCGCCTCCGAGCTCCGCCGCCGCCTCACCGGGCTCCGGCCGCTGCTGCCGCCGCTGCCGGGCCCGCACAGACGCTCCGGCAACGGCGGCTCTCCTGCCCCACGGCCGCCCTGGGGGCGCCAGCGGGGCCGGGCTTGTCCCCGCTCTGCCCAATCAGCGCGCGCCAGAGCCACGAGTGACGGCAGAAGCAGCCAATCGCAGCCAGCGGCGGGCTCTGCACACGGCACGGCCTCGCCTGCCTTGGGCTGAGCTCCGCCATTTCTCGTTTGCCTGGGCTGAGGAGCGGCCCCGGCGCTGGGCCCGGCCCGGGCAGGAGGCCAAGGAAGCGCCGCTGCGCTGAAGCGCCGGGAGCTCGGGGTGCCCGGGAGCTGAGGGCGCTGCGAGCTGGGGGTGAGTCCGGGATGGAACAGGGCTATGCCGGAAAGAGGCCAAAACTCTGTGACTCTCCTTCCTGTCCCGGGCGGGGAGCAGAACACACAAGGAAAGGCTCGGGGGTCTGGATGAGGGTGGGGACAGTTCAATCCTTGGTCACGGGCACAGCACACCTGACTTGGGGAACTTATTTGAATTTGTTTTCAAACATTTCAGAGGAAGAAAATGAGAAGTAAAGTAATTCCTCCGGAAATCCATCTTCCCCCCAGCTCTCCCTCCTTCCCGGGCTTAACTTTCTGCCCCTCTCCGTCCCCCTCCCCGCCCAGAGGCACAGGGATGGGGGTCACAGTCAGGTCATGTCAGTGCCTCCCCCTGAGGGACAGGAATCCTTGTCCTGCTGCAGCCTGGGGTCCCTGCCAGGGGCCAGAGTCCCTCAGGACCAGGCTGCTCCAGCGGGGATCGCCAGGGGGATCCCCGAGTCCGGCCAGGAGCCACTTCCATGGCTCTGCAGGGGCTTCCCCCGGGCTCGGGGCCTCTCTCAGGCACCCCCTGCTCCGGCCCGGCCTCATTGCCCCCCTCACCCCCCCATGCAGCGAGTGCCCGGGCAGGGAGATGCACGATTTTCACGGGGCTGAATCTTGGAGTTTCTGAGCTTTATTGGTCTAAACGTTGGTGTTTTGTTTTTTTGTGGGGGCAGAATCTTTGTATTTTGGGGGGATATCAGATTTTTGGTGTTTTGGAAGTTTTTGATCTGTCTTCGTTAGCATTCAGGAAAACACATAATTGTATATTGACTGTATGCAGGTGTTTTATTGAAGCGTGGGGGAACTAGAGGTATCAGCAACCCAAATCTAGTTCCGTTGTCTTTGTCCAAAATGCACATATTTCTACAATTTCAGCTGTAGCAGTAATCACTGTAACAACCTTATCAATATTGTTTCATTAATATTGCTTCATTAACTTTGTCCATATTGCTTCATGAGAGTTAGCTCATCCTTGCACGAACATGTCCGAATCTTATCTCTGGGTGGGTATCTTGGAGACCCCAAGTACCAGTTCCCGTTACCGTAAACATTTCAGCTTGCTAGACCATCCCTAATACCAAGCATTCTTGTGGCCTACCTCTACATGATTTTAAGAAACATTTTCAGAAACATTTAACCCCATAGTAACATATTTCCCCCCTTTGAAAGTATTTCACTTTACTATAATAAGTGTAATGCTTTCACTATATACAGTCCTTTTTCTGAGATTATACTTGATGTTCATCTTGGAATCCACAGTTGTCGTAAGCGTTGTTACACTATGGAGGACTTGGAGATGACAAATGTGGATGTGGATCTCTGTCCCGTGTCAGTGCCTTTATTATCTTCTGGTTCCAGGATACTCTTTTCTTTATCTCTCCTTTCAGAACTGCACAGATTAACCAGATTGCTAAGAACACAATCAGTAGGATTATCAGACTCTCAAGAATAGATTTGATCCAGGAGCTCACATTCCATCCCAACCCTTCAAAAATTTTATCTAATCAACTTGTTGTTAGATCTTCCCTCTCTTTCTGTGCTTCATGTTCTTTTTGTTTTAATGGGCTAATGTTGTGTTCTACATCTGCAGTTCCATTTGGGATGTGGATGCAGCAGTGATTATTGAGAGACCGCCAGCTCTTCACCGGTCTTCACAGAAGTAATTGTGAATGCCACTTTATTTCTATCTTTAGCACACTTTTATAGGGTTCTACAGGGTCTGCAGGCAGAGCAAGTTACTATTGGCTAACACACACAGTTTACATTTTTTCTCTTACACACAGGGATATTGTTTTGCTTTACTCTCTCTTCAGCATGAAGGTTTCAAGGACTTTAGCTCTTAATATCATGACTTATTTCAAAGGCTGGTTTGTGCATACAGGCCTTTACTAATATATAAAATATAGCAACAAGTGATCAATTTGTCCTTTTAGGTACCCGCATACTCCGTGTTCATTCAACAATAACATATCTAAAGCCAATCTGTTTTGCAGGGTCATTTTAGTCGTGGCTTGTAATTGTACATTTTGCTCTCTAAATCCCTCTTTGGTAACTCTTGCCCATCTCTTTCTACCTGACCTGTAAGTTTGTACAAGATCTTTCTATTGTTATAATTTGCTATTGGACCAAACAAGGATTCCAGCGCCCACTCAAATTTTACACTGCTGGAGGTTTCCTGCCATCTTTCTTCATCTTCAGCTTTGTTTTCCTGAAATTTTCATCTTGTCCTTACTTGCAGAAGTTCATGCTCTCCCTTGAATGGGGACCTTTTCCAAGTTGGGCATAAGGTGGGGAGGCCTAAAGTAATCTCTTTTACTTTTTCACCTCCAGGCAAATGTGTTGTCCAGGTGCCATCACTTGCTGCCCATCCAAATTGGCCTGGACTCTGAATTGTACTTGTGCTCCATATTACCTTTTGGATCACTTGTCCTATCTTGTCATTTATTTCCCCTTGTTTATGTTTGATTCCTCTGCAGGCACATCCAATTTGCAGAGCTACCACTAGTGGTGGCATTTGTTTTATTTATAAGTATTTGTTTTATTTTATAATAAATATATTTTATTATAAGTATTTGTTTTATTTTATAAGTACAGTCCTAAGTTTTGTTCCATACCCACCAATTGACTTTGTCTGCCTCCATTCTACTACTGGTTGCAGTGTTCCATACCCCTGGATCTGTTTCATTTTCAGAGCCTTCCCACTTAATGCACCAAGGGCTATCTGCCATAGATTGGAATTTCTGAAGCACACTCATTGACCATGCACTGTCCCAAGCTTCAGCCCGATCTTTTCCTTCCTGTCCTTCACACTTCCACTTTGATACTGAAATCTTTTCTTTAATGACCTTTGCTATCTTTTCATAACACCATCCATAATTCCCTAATCCCCCATCCCAGCCTAGTTTTGGTTCATACTTTCCTCCATTTTCATGACAATCCCATCTAGATGAATACTTTGGCTTCACAGCATTTTCAAACACTGTCTTATTTGGGTACTCGTAATCTATTTGCAATACACAGCTCACATTTTCATTTTTATTCTTTTGTATTTCAGGAAATTTTGATGTTATAATTCCCCAATTTATTGGGTCTCCTGCTGCCTTTGGTATTGGCAGACAGGCAGTTATTTTGCTGCTGTTTTGCATGTTGGCAAAATCTTTAATTAATCTAATCATCCCATTTTCTGTCTGAATAGTATTAGAGACTTTTATCACTTGTGTTTCTGGCTGCACCCCCACATCCCTCTTCATTCTAAAATGAAGAGTTGTCAGCTGATCCTTTTGCATTTCACATCCCAAGGTAACATTGATTCCAACTGATGGCCCTAAAGGCCATAAAATAATCACCATTACAGTCACTAGCAACCTAGACATTTGAAACAATCAAACCCGCTTTATCTGCAGCTTTGTTGGCCCCACAGTTTGTGCAGTCCACAGTGCAGGGGAAACCTTCTTCACTCTGGTGTAATGTATGCAGGGATCCAGTCCAGCTCCTTTGACTGCTGTCAAGGTAGTTAACAGTACCTGATAGGGTCCATTCCACCTTTCTTTTAATGGTTCTTCCTTCCAGCTTTTAACGTACACTTCATCTCCCGGGGGGATGTCATGAACTGGATTCTCAAGAGTCAGCGGCCTGTTCCACACAAGGGTGCTCCGAAGTCGAGCTCAAGCTTTTCCAAGAGACAGAACATAATTCTACACCTCTTGCTTCCCTGTAACATGTACATTTGGATTAGGTTCAGGGGATTCATATGGTTTCCCATCCAATATCTCATAAGGACTGACTGACATCCCGCTTCTAGGCTTTACCCAAATCCTCAGCAGTGCTATTGGTAAAGCTTGTGGCTGCTGCAATTTAGCCTCTTGGCATATTTTGCTGATTTGCCTCTTCAATGTCTGATTCATCCTCTCTACCTGTCCACTGGATTGGGGTCTCCATGGTGTATGGAGATGCCAAGCTATTCCCAGTAACCTCCTCACCTCCCTCACTACTGTGGCTGTGAAATGTGGGCCCCTATCTGATGATATTCCTAGAGGCACCCCAAATCTTGGAATGATTTCTTGCAGTAACCACTTGACTGTCTCTTTTGCTTGATTTGTGCAACAGGGAAGAGCTTCTGGCCATCCTGAAAATGTGTCAAGCCCTACCAATAGATATTTGTATTCTCGTGTTCTTGGTAATTCTACAAAATCTACTTGCCAATAATCTCCTGGTTCTACTCCTACCCAAATTTTCCCTAATTGTGCCTGTCGTCTAGCCACTGGATTGTTCTTTAAGCAAATTTCACATTTTGACATTACTGATTTTGCCATTGTTGACATCTGTACTGAAATTAAACTTTGTTTTAACAATTTCACCAGTGCCTCTGCACTCCAATGACATTTGTTATGTTTAATTTGTAGAACTTCTGTCATTATCGAGGGGGGTACCACTACTTGTCCCTGTGTAGTCACATACCACCCTTCTGAATTCTTCTGTGCATTCAGTGAGCATCCCAATTTCACATCTTTTATTGAACATTTTGGTTCTGGGGGTAAATTGAATTGAGATACATTAGTTTTTAAAGGTATCAATGCCATTGCAGTTTGTACTTCTCCAGCAGTTTGTCGGGCTGTCCAGTCTGCTTTCCGATTTCCCTCATGAATTTTGGAGTTTCCTGATTGGTGAGCTTTGCAGTGCATGATTGCTACTTGCCCAGGCTTTTGTACTGCTTTTATTAATTGCAGGACTGCATCTTGATGTTTAATGTGTGTGCCTTGAGAAGACAGCAGTCCTCTTTCTTTCCACAGTGCCCTGTGTACATGCACCACTCCAAAAGCATGTTTTGAATCAGTTCAGATATTTACTTTGTTCCCTTCACTCATCTCTAATGCCCTGGTTAAAGCAACCAGTTCTGCTCGTTGGGCAGATGTGTTTGCTAGTAAGGAAGAAAGCTGGATTCAAAAGGTTAGCTGTCTTTAGTGTGACATCATCCTGCAAAGTTGGGATTAACTGGAATTTCATCATCCTGCTTGGAGATAGCCAATGGCCCCCCTTTTGTTCTAAAACAGTGGTCACCATGTGTGGCACATAGACATCTGTGTGTCTACCCATCGTGAGTTTCCTGGCTTCTTGGATCAGCATCACAGTGGCTGCAACTGCCCGCAGGCATGAAGGCCATCCGGCACTCACGTTGTCAAGTTGTTTGGAAAAGCAACCTACCAGCCTTTTCCAGCTTCCCAAATGTTGGGTCAGCACTCCCAGTGCTGGGTGTGATCTTTCATGCACAAACAGCTGAAAATCTTTGGATAGATCAGGCAATCCTAACACCGGAGCTGTTGTCAATGCCTCCTTCAGTCTGAGGAAGGCCTCCTTCTGTGGTCTGCCCCAGGTAAGCGGTTGTGTCTTCTGGGCTTCATACAGGGGTTTTGCAATTAGTCCATAGTCCATGATCCACAGGTGGTACCACTCTGTCATCCCAAGGAAATCTCACAGCTCACGCAGGTTCTGGGGTTCTGGAATGGCACAAATGGCTTGAATACGATTAGTACCCAGCTTACACTGTCCTTGTGAGATTTCACACCCCAGGTAAATCACAGTCTGCTGGGAAATTTGTGCCTTTTCTTTAGACACCTTCTATCCTCCCATTCCCAGCGATTTTAATTTTCAATTGTTACCTTTATGCAGTCTGTTGAGATGTTAAACACATCTCTGCTGAGTGGTGGAAAGGAAACATTAAAATTCCTTTCCCCAAGGCAAAGACAAACCTAGTGTGACCAGAGAAATAAGTTTTTAAGCCATTTTAAAGTTGGTCTATTTTGGCAGCAGCTAATCCCAGGCAGGGCAGAGTGTGAGTGGAATTGAGAGGCAGAGTGGAATTGTCCCGGTGCCTTCCCCAGCAGCTGTGGCGAGGGCAGGCACAGAAAGGGCTGAAGCTGCAAGAGTGAGAGCAAGGATTGTCCCGCAGTGGCTGGAGATGGCAAAGGAGGGTGGCCAGGCCGAGGATTTGAGCAGAGGATCTGTGGGCAGGCCCAGGGGCTTCCCCCGCTGGGGAGCCCTGGCTGCTGCTGCGTTGCCTTCAGTGCAGGCTCAGGGCTGGCCTGTTTAATATTCCCTTGCAATTCAGATTTCTGAGTCTGGAAGAGCCATGGCTGGGGCATCAATTATTTTATTTTTTTCATTTTGTTAAGTTTTTTTCTCTTTCTTATGTCCACCCCGTAACATTGAGAATATCTGGGAGTAAAAAAGTCACACAGTGTTGTGGCTAGAAGAGAGAATCCTCAATCCAGCTCCTGCAATTCCCTGTTAATGATAATAATAATTCCATCTCCATTTTAGTCCTGGGAAATGTTATTTCTGAGATTCCCTAAACCCTCTCAGGGTCAATATACCACAAGCCTTCAGTCAAAATAGGTCTCAAATATTTAAACATTTTCTCCACTATTTGAACTTTTCCGTCAGATACTCAAAGCTGCTTTTTTGCCTGCAAATGAAGCCATTTCACAGAGACTTCCTCTACCTCTTCTCCTTGTCCTCCTGACTGGATCAAGCCATCCACATCCTGCATTAAGCCAGTCCCTGGGGGTGAGGTCAATTCCTTTGATATTTCCTGCAAGGCTTGCCCCAATCAGGCTGGTGCTTCCGTGCATCCCTGCAGAAGGACCGTCCATGTCTTGAGCATTTTCCCTTCTACCTCTTGTTGCCAGCCCAAGGCAGAATTGTGTTTGCATCCTCTGGAAGTGGGCAGATCCCCAGAAAGCATCTTTTGCATCAAGTTGTGAATGGCAGCAGTGTGAGGAGGGCACCTGGTTCAGGCTGGTGTAAGGATCTGAGCCTGTGGGGTGCCTCGGTTTCATCATCTCATTTCTTCTTCTTGGGTCCTGCAGCATTGTGTGGATTCCATTGGATTTCTTGTTTGGCAGGATAGGAGCATTCTAGGGAGCCATCCCTGGCTCCCCAAGCCGTGCCTTGAGCAGGACTCCCAGAGAGGCTGTGAGCCCTTCCTTCCCTCCCTTGGAACAGGGGATTGCTTTTCGACACCTCTTGTCCTGGTTGCTTGAGGGAAATTTGGAGAGGCTCCATATCTAATTTTGCCAATTTCCCTGGGGCTGCCCACACTTGTGGGTTCACTTCAGCCGTGGCTCTGCCAGACATTTGACACAGAGGTACAACAGAACCAGCCTCTGTATCACCTTTTGCAATATTAATTTGCATTCTCAATTTAGCCATCAAATCCCTTCCCAGTAAATTATAATCACAATTGTGAGCAAATAAAAGCTCCTGCATTTCAAACCCATGTCCCACATCTGCTAATAGTGGCTGAATAAAACACACTCCAACTCATCCTTCCCACTTAGTGCCTTAATTATTTAAATATTCCCTAGCACCTTTAGGTGTAAGATTCTGAGTGGATGGAGAGGCCCCTGTGTCCATCAGGAAAGGTCTCCTCTGGATCCAGAGCCACCCTGAATGTTCCCAAGGGCTGCAGTGTGGTGGGTCCCTGGTGGAATGGGAGCTGTGAGAGCGCTAAGAATCCGTGTCCATCAAGGGCTGGACTTGCTGGTGCTGAGGGTGCTCCTGTCTGTGCTTGCAGTGTCCTTGTGCCCTGCAGCTGGAAGGCTGATTCCTTGCCAGGGGCTGTTTGGGTGGGCTGTCCCCTGGCCAGGAGGGCAATGCCTGTGCCAGGTGCTTGTGGCCGAGGGTGTCCCCTGGGTGCTGGGGCCCCCTTGGGCCCTGGGCTTGATCCCTCAGGGGCTGTAGGAACTGTGCCATGGCCTTTGCCTTCAGCTTGGCCTTTTGCTCATCCCTTGCTGCATTCAGCTGCTGAGCCTTTGTGAGCAAGTGCTGCAGGGGCTTCTTGTGGCCCTGCTGCAGCCCCCCTCAGTGCCTGTGGGTGCTCATTGTGTGGCAGCTGCTGAGCTTTCTGCAAAATCCTTCCTTTCTGCAGGGACCCAGCACAAAATGCTTAAAAGATCATGTGGATCCTTGCAGGTGTAATCCCCATTTCTGAGCTGTTCCTTCCTGGTGCTGGCTGTGCTGAGGCTCCCCTCCCCAGCCCGTATCCCAGAGCCGGTCCCTGTCCTGCCGCAGTGTCCAAAGGCGGCCCCCCCGGCGGGCAGGGCCGGCAGCTCCATGGGGCCGGGCAGCGGCCGGGGCGTCCCGCAGCCTCCTGGGGGCCGGGGGCCACTGCCGGCCCTGCCCGGGGGGTGCTGGGGTCAGGCAGCGCCCGGCGCTGAGCCCCGGCTGCCCCACAGCCCCGGCCCGGCCCCACAGCTCCCCACAGGCCCCCAGCCCGTGCTCCCGGTGCCGCAGCTCTGCGCCCGCTCCTGCCGCTCCCAGCTCAGAGAAACCCCCTGAAATCCTCACCTCCTTCTTTTCCTGTCCTGGAAAACTGGGATACAAAGGATCTGAGTCAGCTGGCAAATTCTGAGGATAAGACCCTTCTGAAAATCATTCCAATCCTCAGTATTTTTCTCTTCCTCCTCTTTTCCATCATCCTTTTTCTTACCCCATGGATTGCTCCTGCTGCTTCTGACTTAAAGCACATTCCTGCACACTCCCCTTCAGCCAATCCCTTCCCAGCACACCAACCCCATCCATCCCCTGTTGTCTAAATCCCTTCTGGACTTCCCTTATTGCCTTCCTGGGTGCCCATGTCCTTAATTCCCTCTGGGAGAATGTGCAAACGACCTCCACATGCTCCCAAGGGAGCCTTGAGAGATATTTTGGGATCCTCATCCCTTTGGCTGGGACCCCATTGTGGCTTTCCCTTTTGTCCCCTCCCTGGGTGCCCTGCCATGTTTCCTCCTCAAAGATGCCACTGGAGTCACTGTTGAGATTTTCAGTGCTCTCTCCCTGCCGACTCTTGAGAGCCGCCCTGATCCGTCCCTCGTCTGTCTCCTGCTCACTCTCGGGTACCCAATCAATCCCCGGTGCCGCCGCCAGCCGAGGGAGCCGATCCCCCAAACTGGGTGAGGCACCTTCAGCTGCACTCAGTGCCCGCCGGCCCGGACGGTGGAAGGAATTGCGGAGGAGCCCCAAGGTGTGTGGAAAAATTGACATCCCCAGAGTTTTCTGTCCACAAGGAAGACAGTGGAGTCCTGTAAAAGTAATTTCATTCATAAAAAAGGGTTGAGGCCATGGGACATTTCTAATGAGACTTCTCCAGTTGTTGGTAGACACAGCCTCCTTTTCATCCTAATTTTCTTGGTCACATCTCCCTCTCCCAATTGGTTGATATACTGTAATGGTACAGACTCCCCAATGCACCTCCTACACACCCCCTTAATATGCACCCCACTTTTGTATAGCTAACGATATTGATGGCTGTGTTAAGTCTTTGCTGTTCTTCTGGAAGTTGATGAATTTAGCAGGACCTTGGCTGAGCAGCAGTCTGTGTCATAATTAATAACATTTTGTGCAGCTGATGGCTTCTCCTGTCACTTCCTTATGTCCACGTCCCTGGCCCTATGTGCAGTGAGGTTGACGGGATCAGTTTGTAAAGAGCCTTTGTTGTTGTTCCTTTGCTGGGGTTCCCCCGTTTTGGGGCCATCCCCCCTGGAGCAGGGTGTCCCCCCTTGGTGCAGGCGCAGGGCTCAGGCAGGGCTGAGGCAATCAGAGCGCGCGGCGCTGATGACTCATCAGTGTCCAGGCAGAGCCGCAGCTGCCAGCGTTCCCCAGCTGGAGCCCAGCTGCGCCCCTCCCCCCCGGGCCTTGGCGCCCCCCTTGAGGGGAATTTGGGGAGGTGGGAGGGGGGAGCGCCAAGGCCGGGCCCCCCCGCGCTGTGGTGGCGGGAGCGGCTGCAGTGGGGAGCGAGTGCGGGCGGAAGCGGCCGAGAGCCCAGCGCTGCCCCAGGCCGAGCTGGCCCAGCTCCATCCGTGCCCCTGCGGTGGGATGCTGTGGGACTGGGGGGGAAGAGGGAGGCGGCAGTGGGTGCTGGGCCTGGGGGCAGGAGGAGAAGGGAAGGAGAAGCAGGGCTGAGGAACAAAACGGTGAAAATATGTACCTGGGGTTTTGCAGAAGGAGGAGGAGGAGTGTGACGTAGAGCAGGAGCACAGGAGGAGGAGGAGTAGGAAGAGGAAGCAGCACAAAGTTCATCCCTGTATCTTCAGCTCCCCCAGCACCAGGAACGTTGTCCCCCCCTGCCCTTTCAGCAGGTGACTGGGGAGGGGGATCCACGATTTTCTTGGGGCTGAATCTTGGTGTTTCTGAGCTTTATTGGCCTAAATGTTGGTGCTTTGGTTTCTTGTGAGGAATGAATCTTTCTGTTCTTCAGGAGGTTTTGGCTGAATCTTGTTTGATTAGTTTTTGATCTGTGTTTGATGTTTGGAGGATGTTTGGGGTGAATGTTGGTGTTTTGGAGATTCTTACAGACACAAGATGCCCAATGACTTTTTGAGATGAACTTGGGCATGGAGGAGCCCCCAGTCCAAGGTGCTCTACTGTTGTTTTTTTCCCCCCAACCAGGATTTTTCATTCCCAAACTGTGCCCAGATGGAAGAGGAAGAGGAAAAGCCCCAGAGATGCCGAACAAGGAGGGGCTGCAAACCCAGTCCAGGGAGCTGCGAGGAGGAAAGATCCCCCCAGTGCCAGGAACACGGCCAGAGATCCAGCCAGAGCTCAGAGCTGGGGGAGAAGCCCCACAAGTGCTTGGAATGTGGGAAGGGCTTCAGAAAGAGCTCCTACCTGATCGAGCACCAGAAGATCCACACTGGGGAAAAGCCCTACGAGTGTGGGGAATGTGGGAAGAGCTTCAGCCAGAGCTCCAACCTTTGGAAACACCAGAGGATCCACACTGGGGTAAAGCCCTATGAGTGTGGGAAATGTGGGAAGAGCTTCAGAGAGATCTCTCACCTGATGACACACCAGGTGATCCACACAGGGGAACGGCCCTACACCTGCTTGGAATGTGGGAAGAGCTTTGGGCGGAGCTCCAACCTGAGAAATCACCAGCGCATCCACACTGGGGAGAGGCCCTACGAGTGTCCCGAGTGTGGGAAGAGGTTTCAGCGCAGCTCCGATGTCCTCCTACATGAGCGGATTCACACAGAGGAGAGGCCCTTCCGCTGCCCCGACTGCGGGAAGGGCTTCAAGCGCAACTCCACCCTCACTCTCCACCGGCGCATCCACAGTGGGGAGAGGCCCTACGAGTGTCCCCAGTGTGGGAAGAGCTTCTCCAGGAGCTCTCACTTGACCCGACACCAACGGAGGCACCAGTAAGGGAAGCCCTGCAAGTGCCCCGAGTGCGGGAAGAGCTTCGTGCCCTGCTCCAGCTCCATCCCCCATGGGAGGATCGGCGTTGGATGATCCCCAGTGACCCCCGTTGGGCAGAGCCCTGGTGATCCGTGGTCCTGGTGATCCGTGTTGGGAAGACACCTGGCTGGGAGGCTCCACATCTTCCTGGCTCCCTGTGGGCACCTGGATGAACACAGGGGAATGAAAATCCAACAGGATACAGAATGACAATGGGAACTGTTGACTTGATATCCTCCAGAACCTTTTGCCCCTGCTTCAGGAGCTGTGTGGGCAGAGAAAAGGGGATGACACCGGGCTTGGGGGGCCCCGAGGGGAGTACACACACTCTCTGGGAGAGAGGACACGACCCCCGGGACCCCCCCTCACCTTCCTGCACAGGCAGAAGCCGAGCCCCATCTCCAGGAAGACGAAGCCCAACACAGAGACTCCAATCCCCATCAGCATCTTGCTGTGGGCAGCGTTTGACAGCATCCCTGGGGGGTCTGCAGAGGTCAGGACCCCCAAAACTTCTCACAGACCTCCCAAGCCCCTCCAAGGACCTTTCCAATATCTCCCAGCCCTCCCAGGACCCTCTGAAACCTCCTTTGGAGTCACTGATTTTAAAAAATCAGGTATTTTAGAAAAATTGGAGATCTTAGCTAGAGATAGGCCTTGCTGGAACTAGTTAGAGTTAATGATTGAGTGAGAAGCAGGATTTGAGATAATGAATCTCAGACTTAGGTAAAAAATTCCTTTTCATTGTATGTGTGTTCAGCTGTGCTTATAATGAGAAAAGAGAAACTGATAAACGGGTTCAGGAAGATCAGAGACCTTACATCTGGAAACCCATTTCAAAGTCACAAGGGAGGAAATTGGAGTTGTACCAAATGTCATTTGTAATGTCAACCATTGTAAAGGTAGAAAGGTGAGAGTGAGGAAGAGCGGTTTTCCTTCATCTCTTGATGACCCCTCCTCACCAAAACGACCCACTCCTCAAATTAGGGAGCCCACCACGCAGGCATAATGACTTTTTAAACTCATTACCATGAATTTTAATCCAAAGTGGAGCATGGGAGGTGTTAGCATTATGAATATGTATTAGTATTAATATGTATTAGTATTTTGGATATTTAAGACTTTGGTAAATAAATAGACACTGGAATCTTTTGTCAACTTGCAGTGTGTATTAAGGGGATGACTCCTGCACTCGCCCAGTGCTGTGATTAAACATCCACTTTGTAACTTTAAACTGTTGGAGAGGTTTTTTGTCCAATTACAGATTGATATTGATACTGAATCAATATCGCAATTTTTTTGTTAAATCACTGCCAGTCTCTTCCCAGCCTCCCCAGGACCCACCAGAGCCCCTCCTGTTCCTCTCAGGATCCCACAGCCCCCTCCCAATTTCCCCCCCACTGCCCCAGGACCCCCAAACCCTCTCCCAGTCCCTTCCCAGCCCCACCAGGACTCATCAAGACTCCTCCCAGTCTCTTCCCAGCACAACCAACCTCATCCCAATCCCTGCTTTCCAATGCCCAATCTCCTTCCAGCTCCTCCAGGCTCACTCAAATCCCTCCCAGTGACACCCAGCACCCCCAAACTCCCTCACAGTGTCCACCAGGACCCCCAGAACCTCATCCCACCCTCCCCAACATCCTTCAAACCCCTTCCCAGCCATCCGAAGCACCTCAATCCCTTCCCCAGTTTAAACCAGGCCATCTCAAACTCCCTCCCAGTTCCTCCCAGCACACCCCAATCCCACTCTGGGCCCCCCCAGTGCCTCCCCCGCTGCCCCCGGCGCTGTGGGGGCCGGGCCGTGCCCCAGTGCCGGCTCAGGGGGTGCTCCAGGCTGACGTGCTCCACCTGGCAGCTGGAGCTGAGCCCGCATTGCCGGGGGCGGTTTCCAGCAGCACCAGGAGCTGCTGGCTCCAGTCCCCGCTGGGGAGCACGGCAGTGGCCAGCACGTGGCCCGAGAGCTGCTGCTGGCCCTGGGAGCAGCTCAGCTGGATGTGGGCAGGGGAGAAATCCATCAGGGAGCAGAGCAGGCGGCCGGGGCCGGGCTGGGAGCTCGAGGGCACCAGCGAGATGGACACGCCGGGGACATTGGGAGAAAACGGTGACAGACTGGGATCAGCTGGAGGGGAGCTGGGAGAGATGGGTGAGAAGTGGTGTGGCATTGGGAGGGACTGGAAATGGACTGGCAGGGACTGGGGTGGCACTGAAAGAGATGAGAGTGGATACTGGGACACTGGAAGAGAGTGTGGAGGTCTGGGAGTGAAGTGGGAATGAACTCGGAAGAGACTGGGAATGGGCTAAAAAGGAGTGGGAGGGACGCTGGGGCCTCAGGGCGGGACTGTGGTGGCACTGGGCGGGACTGTGGTGGCACTGGTTGGGACTGGGAATGAAGTGCGCGGCACTGGGAGGCCGAGTCCAGCGCGGGGCTCTCGGCTCTGTGGATCTGCCCGGCAACTGATGAGTCATCAGAGAGACGCGCTCTGATTGGCTGAGGGGCGGCAGATCCACCGAGACGCGAAATGGACCCGGGTGTCATTTGGGGTAACTGGGATGGACTGGGAGAGCCACGGGAGCCATTGGGAGGGACAAGGGGCCCCGGGGATGGGCAGAAGGAAGGCTGAGGGCTCTGGGCTGATTCCCAGGGAGGTTTGGAGGAGCACGGCCGGGCCTCTCTCTGTGCCCCGAGAGCAGCGGCCCGGACAGAAAAGTTCAGGAGCGGGAGGAGGTGTTTCTCAAGATTGATTTCAATCCTCATTCTCCTGGTCTGATTTGCTCAGTCCTAAGTTCAGTTCATTTCCCCATGTCGGTCTGTTGTGCCCCTGATGGTGATCCCTGAGTGACCTCTCCCTGCCCTTGTCCCGACCCACGAGGACTTGGATTTCGTTCAGTTCAGTGGAATTCGTGGTAATTTGGGAGGAGCTGGAGCAAAGCAGCTGGAAAGCACAGTGTGGTTGAGAGGGACTGAACCAGGGCAGGAGTTGGGGCTGCCTCGAGTGAGCTCTCAGTGTGAACCTTCATGGGGTCTTTCTAATGGAATTTTGTTGAAGTTTGACATTCATTATTAAAAAGCAGAGTCAGAAGTGGAGCTCTGCTTTCAGCTTGAAATGCGGGGATGGAACGTGGGCACTGGGACTTCCGTAACCTCAAGTTGTTCCTTGATACTGGACACTTTAGCTTTGGCAATCTGAAGCCCTTCAGCAGCAATGGCTCTGCCACCCCATGGTTTCTGGCTCAGACCCAGCTCGGAGCTTGGACAAGGTCTGGGCTTTGTCCTCTTGAGCTTCGGGAGCCTCCTGGGAAGCACCAGCCCTCCCCAGCCCACCCTTGGTAGGACTTTTCCTTTTCTCTCTCCTGACGATTTTATCCCCAAAACTGCCGTGGGAACGTTGTATCCAAGCACATCCTCCAGCGCTGCACTTTCCTCCTGTGAATTCCCTGTGCAGGGAATGTGTCTGTGCTTTTCCCTGCTCTGTTCACTGACAAACAAACCTGAGCCCGTGGGACTGTCAGAGTTCCTTCATGCAATGAAATCAGGTTGTGTTGATCATGGCATGTTCTGGAGGAGCTTTTCTTGGTGTGTCTTGTGCTGCTGGAAATGACACAAGAGCCAGGAGGGAACAGAAGCTGCTGCTGCCCGTTGGCTCAGGGCCAGGGAACCAAGTTGTGCTCCCGTGCAGTTGGGCCCTGCTGGAAGCAGAGCCGCCTTTCCCTTGAGCAGCTCAAGCTTGTGACAGCTCCAAACAGGAAACCTCAGCAGAAAACTCTTCCTCCAAACTCAGCTGCTTTCCCTCCTGCAGCTGTTTGGGAAAGAGCCTCAAAGCACACACTCTGCTGGGAGCCATTGGTGCATTTCCTCCCTCCCGGCAGCAGCAGCAGCTCCTGAGCCCTTCACGGGCTCCTGTCCCTTCACAAACCCTTCAGCTCCCTTTGAACTCTCAGCAGTCACTAACATATGCATTTCTTTCATATTTAATCTGCATTTAAACTTCTCTTTTTCTCTCCTCTCTATCCTTTTAATCTCCTCTTTATCTCCTTTAATCCCATCAGCACCAGTAGGATGGGGATGGAGTCTTGGGGTGGGTGTGGGATGAACTGAGGATCCAGCAGAGAAGGGCAAGGCAGAGGGGAGAGGACTCAGCCAACCCTTCTCCTGCTCTCTCCTCCCCCAGGGTGCAGCTAAAGCAAGTCAGACTGGAAAGGATCCCACAAATGCTGTGTTCTCCTCCCTCTGAGCTTGGCTGGGGATCCTCAGCTTCAGCCTGGTGCAGTGGCTTAGATTCGCTAATCTGAGTTTTTTGGCTAATGCACTGAATTTAAGAGGTTTATTATAACTTAATCACCTTTCACCTTTGCCAAGTTCTGCTGCACTGTGTCTGCTTTTCACCCAATAGACTGCTAGCTCACGTACACACATGTGCTTCTTATGATAATATTTAGATTCATTGCTTACTCTATAAAATCACACAATTACAGTTGAAAACTCTTCACCATCTCATTCAATGAAGTTTCTTATTTAATTCTGGCATATTCTTACTTGCAGCTATAGGAACATAAGCTTATGAATTCTTGACTCAGTGTCTGTGAACCTTTAGCATTGCATGAACCCAAGCTCCTTCCAAGGCTGTAAATCAAACCCTTCAGTATCTGAGGAAGTTTCTGTCTTCCCATTTCCCACAGCCCACCAAAGGATTTGTGACACTTTGTGACAGAGGAGAACCTCCCAGGCAATTTTGTGTTTGCTGTAGGGAAGCTCAGGTTGCTCTGCATCAATTCCCAGAGCACCGCAGAGCATTGGCTTTGTGATGTCAGGGCATGGATGCCACATTGTCGTGGTGACATCCCAAGGTTGCCTTGGTGCACGGAAGGCCTCAGTGTCAGAGCAGCTCTTGGGCTTGCTCAGTGCAGGAGCATCCTCCTGCTTGAGGCGTTTGTCAGTGGGCAGCTGCACACTGACAGGAGCCTTGTTTGTCCTTGAGTTGAGCACAGTCTGCAAACTGGCACAGCAGTGCTACAATGATTGAGCAGCTCGCTGCTGCCGTTTGCACCCTTTATGGCATTGGCTATTCCGGCTATTACCTGACCAACCTGGCACGTAAGTAGAGGTTTTCCCTGGCTGGAACCTGAGCTGGCTTTTGTAGGTCTCCCTGCTCTTTCTTAGTGACCGGGTTGCTATTCAAACAGAAAGACCATGAGGATGCCACTGGTTTGGTAAAGCTCCTGTCAACACCTTCAGCAAAACACGGGGTGTCTGTAGCCAGGGGGCTGCGGGCAGCATTTGCAGGGGTTCTGTTCCCTCCAGGGGAGAGCCTGTGGCAGCAGAGTCTGGCATTTCCTCACTTTGCTGGCTCAGTGTCTTGGGGTGACTTTACTTTTAAGACAGCTCTGAGAGCTCGGGAAGTTGAAACTGCTGGAGGCTGATGGGAGTTTTTTCTCCTGACTAATTACTGGCCATGTGTGAGAATTGGCAGCGGTTTGAACTATTGAGAAGTGAGATCAACCTGTGAACTCCACCTTAAGATGGAAGGCCGGGAATTTCTTGCTCTCTTTGGTTTCTGGCTTCTGACGAGGTCACAGGGCTCTGTCTCGGCCTCCTCCCCCCCCTCCAGGCCGGACAAGGCTGCAGAGGGCGGGGTGGGGGGAGAAAGGGAGCCGGCCTGGCCTGACTTGGTTTGCAGTTTCTGCCACTGAACTGAAACCTGACACCATCAACATCTGCAGCTTTAGCAAGATTTTAACTCTTTTACTACCTGGATGAGACTTGCAGATGAATCCTTTTCCAGAGAGACAGAGAGAGAGTAATCAACCATCAACCCATCAAAGAGAGTGAAGAAAAAAATTAAATTTAGAGGGGGAAGAGAAATAAGGAGATGCTTTAATAAGCTGAAATAGTTTTCTGTTAAAGCTATGGAGATGGACAGTAGTGTTCTGAAAAAAACTCCTTTAATTCATGACAGAGTATATTGGGAGGAATGGAGTGTTTCCAAGTGTGGATTTTGAGCAAATGATGAAGTAGTTGTGACACTGTGAGATGCTGGAACAGAGGGGGAGACGTAATAGTTGAAGATTTGTGGCTTTTAAGAAGCAAAAAGAAAACTGCTGTTTCCAGGAGGGCTCACAAAAACAGATAATTTTTGCCTTTGAATAACTCATTCATAAAAATGACATCCCTAGACTCATGACCCATAACACACCTCAGAGTGATGTGAAATGGGAGGAGACAACTGATGGCAGATTTCCGGGCAGCTGGCATCAGAGAAATAGAAAGCTATGAAGAAAAAGAGTTTTCTTGTGAAAAACTCCATAAATAGCAGAAGAAGACTTCTGTTTCTCTACAAAGACTGATGAAAAGACTCCAGCAGGAATTGGGACTGTTTTAAACACCAAAGTTCCAATGTTTTTTGTCTCTATGTTGTCATGTAAACAAGGGAATGGTTGGGTAGGGGGGGAGAAAAGGGTTGTTCTGGAAGTTTTATTCTGCTTTCTTATGCTTGTAGTTTTTGTTAATAAACTTTCTTTATTCCATTTAAGTTTTAAGCCTGTTTTGCTCTTGTTCTAATCCATATCTCACAGCAAGAAATAAGTAAGTTTTCTAGTGATTTTTTAGTTGCTGCTTTAAACCACAACAGTCAAGCAGGACACCTTTGAAAATGTAGACTGGGAGATCTTCTCAGATGCTGTTCTAAATAGGCCACGGTTCTCTCCAGTTTTCTCAAAGAATTTGGTTCATTTTCCTTGCCCACTGCAGGTCATCTGACCCGTGTGTTCAGAGGTGCCGATCCTGAGGTGAGTCAGAAAGGAACATTTGATGTTCCTGGTGTTTCAGAATTGTGCAGGGAACTGTGAGCTTGGCCTGTGGCAGTGGAGTGTAGAGGACCAGCTGGGTGGGCTGAAAGAAGATCCATTTCCATGTTTACAACAGCAATAGCAAAGGCATTGTTGGCTATTTCCTAATTTTCCATTTCAGAGCTTTAAAAGAACTCAAAGCTCAGATTTGCAGAGAGAACATTGCTTGCTGATAGTAGCCAGGGTGAACTCTCTAATTCAGAGCTATTTGCTGCCTGGCTGAATTAACCCATTTTAATTTAGTTGGAGTGACTTAGAATCCCATTGCTATCAAAGCTGATGATTTGTGCTTGGTAGAGCTGGTTGTAGAAAAAGAGCTGAATAGAAATAAGGTTCTAAATGATAGGTAGCTGCCTGTCCCTAACTCCACCATCTGTCCACAGAGCCCAGAACCAAGAGCAGACTCTGCTGTGGCTCCCTCTGCTCCTGGAGAAGAGGCCAAAGAGGAGCAAAATGAGCAAAAGGAGCACGAGCCTCCAGCTGTGGTCACAGCCCAGCCTGACCATCCCCAGACAGTAAGTGCCAGTGCTGGGTGCTGCTGACTTTAGTGCAAGGCAGAGCTGCAAATTTCTGAGCAGCCAGCACTTGCTGTTGGTGGCTGAGGATGCTGAGTGCTGGAGTCCTGACAGCACCCAGCCATTCCCCCATCCCGTGGCAGCTGGAAATTGGGCTTTGAGCCGTCGTGCTGAGGCCCCAAAGCGCTGCTGCCTGCGGGTGAGCAGCTGGCTGCTTGGCTCAGTGAAGCTCTGTCTCTTGGCTTCTGCCAAGCCATGGCCAAGGGCTCACACAGCATTTCTGGGGCTCACAGGGCTTGGTTTGTTTGCTTTCCTTTTTTGGAAACCTCTGGATGACCTGGAGAAGTGTTCTGCAGTTTTCTTGAGTAATTCTTCACTTCTGCAGAGTCTTTTAGGCCACCTGTCTTTTGGCTTTTGATAAGCTGCAAGGAGATGATTGTGTTGTCCATGAAGCTGTGGCCGGCCATTCTTGTCCTGTGTGGCCAAAGAAACAAACTGCGTAGTTCTGAACCCTTCTTCTGAGGCAAAATCCACAAGTGGCAAGTTTCTGTTGATACGTTTTGTGGTGAAGTCTGCAGCTTTGGAAACTGCATTGGAGCCTAGTGTGGGGGCAAAGCTGCAGGTCCTTGAGTGCTGTCTTGTGTTACTAAGAACCCCTTTAGAGATGGTTGTTCTTTTCCCCTCAGAGCTGTTTTCCTCCTCCTACCTCTTCCGTCCTGACACTCCCAGTTTAACATATAAATTTCTGCCTGTCCTAGTGAGGTGGGACAATTCCATGTTTTAGGTGGTTTTTGGTGACTTTGGTCATACATGCATTACATGACACATGACTTCCTTCATTGGCATCCCTAGGGGTGTGTCAATTAATTTGTTGATGGGGCCTTTTGAGGATCTCTGTCACTGCCGCTCAGAATTCTCAGCTGACAAAAGAGGGAGGAGAAACACTTTGGTCCTCTTCCATATCCTGAGGTGGCCACAGAGGCTCTCTGACCTGCAGCAGAGGATCAAATTACACACATCCTTGTCTCCTGAATGAGCAGGATTTCTAACAAGAGTGTAGATGTCAGAAGGGAAGGAGTGGCAGTGCAGGCCTGAAAAGAACATGAACTCCAGCAGTGTCTCTCCCAAGGGGTGAGCTCACCCAGGAAGCCCCTGCAGAGCCAGGATGGAGCTGTGGGGCAGGGCTGGCTGTCAGTCACTATGGAGAGACAAGCAGGACACAGCAGAGGGAGAGGGAGGCCCTTGAGAAATGCCCCACATTTCCTGTCAGCTGCCCAAGAGTCTGTTGGAGATTCAGTGCCAGATGGGCCCTGATTGCACTGCCAGGGTCACTTTGGAATCTGTGCTTCCCCACGGGCAGAGAACAAGGCAGGAGAGCAGCAGCACAGAGCTTTGGGAACGTGGGAGCCCATCAGTCTTTGAGTCTTGGCCCACAAATGTTGTATGAGAAGTTGAAGCCCATCTTCTCTTGCTTTCTCTGCAGGTCCTTCCAGAGAAAGAGCAGGAGCAGATTGTTTTATCAGGGAGGCCGTGCCAGACTGAGGGAGAGCTGTTCCCAGCCCAAGAGCAGGAAGAGCAGCTGGGGCAGCAGGTGGAAGAGCCACTGGAGAATGGCCAGGTAAGCCTGACTCAGCAGGTGACAGAGTGAAGGGCAGGAAGAGGGGCATAAAACGCAGCTCTTGGGACTGAGCAGGCCACGAGTGCCAGAGGCCCTGAAAGCAAAGAGCCTCTGCAGAGATCAGCAGCGGGACAGGAGGTTACAGTGGAAGCAGAGGTGGGTAGGGAAGCAGAAAGAAGTGACTGAATGAGTGTGATTTTGAGGCTGAAACTGAGGAAGAAGCTGAGCCTGATGGCAGCTCCCAGGCACTTGCTCTCCATTTGTGTGTACAGAACATCAAGGCAGAGCCCCAAGCAGAGCTGCCCGAAGCTCAGAGGGCCATCATGGCAGTGAAGAGGAGGCACGAGGAAGACAGGAGAAGCATCCAGGAGGAGATGAATCTCCATTGGCAGCGAGGAAATCAACAAAACCAGGTGAGTGAAAGAGTGGCAGACACTCCACTCATGGAAATTCCTCTCTCTGGTTCCTCACAGGCCTCCGATGAGAAGCTGCTGGCAGAGCTGCAGGAAACTGAGGCCAGGATCAGGGCAAGGGAGAAGAGGCTGGAGGAAGAAAGGAAAATCATCAAAGAGAAATTTAATCTCCTCGTTCAGAAGCAAGAGGCTCTAGAAAATCGAGTGAGTGAAAGAGCGATAGGCACAGCAATCATTGCAGTCTGGTGCTTTCTGCCCTTCTTGCCTTTCCTCTGCAGAGCAGCAGGGGGGTGGGCTGATGCCTCTCAGTGCCATCCTGCTGTAGTGTCTATCCCAGCTGCTTGGAAGGACATTTCCTGCTGTGCTCAATCTCAGCTGCTGCCCTGGACAGTGGGACCAGTCATTTGCCCCTTTTGCCAGCACTCATCTCAAGGGATTCCTGCTGGCCTGCTCCTGCTCTCCTTGTTTCTTCAGGGCTTTTTGCAAGTGAACAGAATCCCCCAGATAGATTTGGAATACAAGCTGCAAGCTGTCTGTATCCCTTGGTGAATCTGCTGCTGTTCTGCTCTTTCCCTTTGCTCACAGTCAATGAGCCTTGGCAGACAGGGACAAGCTGTGGTCTCTGACTGCTTTGTTCTGTTTGACTTGAGGTGGACGTGTTGATATCTCACCTGGCAGCCTGCGAAGGCTTCCAGCAAATGCCTGGTGATGAAGAGCCTCAAGGTCAGCGGGAGGCACAGGTACTGTCCCAAGCACAAGTGCTGCAGGCTGAGCACCTTCTGAAGATGGTGCAGGAAAAGAGGACTGAGGGGGAGGAGCTCCAACATTAGAACAAGGAGCTGCAAATGTGTCTGCAGCCCTTGGAGGGGGAAAGGGATCCTTGGGAGGAAGTGGAATGGTCGTTGTTGCAGTCATCCTTCAGAAAATCCAGGAAAATGGAATATGAAACTGGCCATGAACTTGATTAAAACCAACCTTGGGTTTTGACCATTTGGTTCCAGAAGCGGGCATCCAAAATAATCCAGTTGATGAGCTTTGCATGTGGCTAACAGCAACTTCCTAAGGGCTTGCATTTGAAAAGGGAACTCGGGGTAATCTCGGCCAACCAGCTTTCTGACACAAACTCCTTTTTTCTCTCAGATCTACACAGGCTCTTCCATTGAATCTGCTGCAGCAGCAGCAGCAGCAGCAGCAGCATCTAAAGGAGCCTTTGTTCCCCAAGCTGAGCAGTGGAGCCCGGGCAGTTTCTCCATTTCCAGCAGTGACACATCTGCTGCTCAGCTACAGGAGAGCCAGGGAGACTTCCTGGAGCAACTGAGTACGTCTGGTGTATTTCTTGTCTGAGGGACAGTGTATTGTGTGCACGTGCCAGCAGAGCTGGAGCAAATGATCCTCCTCACTTTGGTGTCCCAGAGACATTTAGGACTCCCCACAGGAACTGCTGTGCTCTGAGGCAGCGAGAGAGCGCTCTGGGTGTTCCTGCTGCCTCTGAGGGCAGCTTGGGCTGGCTCGGCTTTGCCTGGGATTCCCTTGCCACTAAAGGCAGAAGCAGGAATTGTTCTTGGATCAGCAGAAGGCTGTGGCCTAGAAAATGATCTATGCAAGTCCTGTGTGCTAGTGGCCAAACTGAACAGAATATTTGATTCCTAAATTCTCCTTAGACTCCAGACTCCCCACCAGTCATCAGAACCAAAAGACTTCAGAGATATTGATTGGTTTTGGGGTTTCGTCTTTTTGTTGTGGTTCCGTTTTTAGTTTTCAGTTTTTACCCTTTTTTGGTTTTGGGTTTTTTTGGTAGAGTTTTTTTCTCCATCCAGAAAGAGCTATTCTGCCCCATGTGTCTTACTGGTGTCATTTTTATGACTGTTTTTATTGCCTCTACTACATCTACAAGGTTTTTATGAGAATGCTGTATTTTTGTCAGTAAGGACTCCTTTGAAAGAACATCAGGTGACAGCAGAAACAGAGAGCAAGAGATGTTTTCATTGGGCCCACAATGAAGAAACAGATATTTGTATAACAATCTGTAATTAATATCCTAGTTTTATTCTTATAAAGATGTGTCCAAGAGACACATCCACGTGGTGTGATCAGATAAAACAGCACTGCAGGCATTTCTCAGGAGCGAGCCGGCAGCCCCTGTGCTGTGTATTCCTCAGATCCATGGCACTTTTTCATACCTGATTCCCAGTCATTCCCATGACTCTTAGAATCCTACCTATTGGCCCAAGCCCTGCTCAGATCAGTCTCTGGGAAAACACATCAAGCCCTGTGTGATTCTGCAGCACAACCCATTTAATCTGCTTCTTGCCCATAACAGCTGCCAGTGCTGTGCTCTCAGAAAAGACCTGGTGGGGCTGAGACAAGATCCCAGCTGATTTGGTGTCTACATTCACCTGCTGGGACAAAAAAGGGCCTTGATCTGCACCTGGGTGTGTCTGATCTCCAAGGCAATGCTGTTGTGTCCTGAACGGGGGCCACAGCTTGTCAGGGGCTCAGGCTGGCTGTGTCTTCTTGCCATTGCTTGTCAGTGCTCATGCTTGGCCTTTGCCAGCCTTGTGCTGTGCCCTGCTGTGCTCTCTGCGCTTCATTTCCTTCCAAGGACTGGACAAACTCAGTCTCTCTGCTGGCCATTTGTACTGCACAACTGCCTGTCTTGTTGCTGCTGTGGTTGCTGCCCAGCTGACCACAGAGGGTTCAGAGCCCCAGACAGCGGGGCTGCCTTTGGGATCTCCTGCAAGTTAGGATCTCTGCCTGAAAGTGAGCATCTTGCATTTTGTTTCCCTCAGGGAGAATGGTGAACAAGGAAAATCCCGTCACAAAATACATTGAACTGGAAAGTCTTGGCAGCGGGTGAGTCCAACCACAGTTACTTCTACACAGCCATGGGCCAGGTGTTTCGCTGGTGGAATATCCATCAAGTGGGAAGTCAGACAAGTTGTCCACATGTTTAGACACCGGGCTTAGTCTGCCCCATCTCTCAGTACTGGCCAGAATTTGTCAAGTGTGCTCAGAAGGCATTGTCAAAGACATCTCCATGCTGCCAAGGTCTTGCCTGCAGCAAGGAACAGAACCTGGTAAATCTGCTTGTCTCTCAAGTGTGGGACAGCTCAGGGTTCATTTCCTTCGCATTTTTGGATGTCTCCAAATCATCTGGCCACACTAATGAAAGGAGAAGAATCTTGCTTGCCTGAAAGAGCAACCTACCCCCATGAGAGCTGTCAGATAACAGTTCTCAGGAACATTTCTCTCCAAGAGTTTGCTAAAGGAAATACTCCGTGCTCAGGATTAGAATTGCACAGTTTAGAAGCTGATACCCGAGATAAAGGAATAAGCTGCCTTTTGGAGCTGAGGCAGTAAAGCCCAACGTTTCAGGAACAGGCCCAGTGCCCATGCACTTGAGGGGAAAATGCATCATCTGCCTTCTGGCAGACCCCTCCTGCAACCTGCAGCTTTTAGGCATTTACAGCAGAGCTCTCCTGTCTGGACTGGCTTTCAGTGCAAGATCTAAATGGCTTCTCCTTTCTTTGCTGCTGTTTTGTTTCTAGGGGTTTTGGAGAGGTTTCCAGAGCACTTGACATTGCCACAGGAGGAGAGGTAAATGTCAACAGCCCCTGCAGCCTCTGCTGCTCTCCAGGCCTTTCCCCACTGCTGACAGCTGTGGCTGGAGCTTTGAGTAGAGCTGTGCTGAGAAGGCACAAGAAGCACAGACTGGTGCCAGCCTGCAAATTGCACTTGGAATAGTCTTTGTGGACAAGGCAAATCGCCAGTGGCCACATGTCCTGTAACTGGCCCCCAAGGGAGCAGAGAAATGGGCTGTTGGAATGTCACTTCCTAATTACTCCAATGATGAGGTCTAATCACAAGGCACTTTGGCACAGCTTGGCTGTGCCATTCCAAAATCACTTGATCCATGTGTGTTGTGGTCTCATGCTACCAATTTCCTCAAATTACTCCTTTCAATGTCATTTGAGGTGGCCATAAAGAAAATAAGTGTGCAAGGAGTGAGGAGGAAGATACTAACCATGAATGAAATCAGGATCATGGAGAGTAATAGGAGTCCCAGGGTCGTGAATTACTTAGCCAGGTGAGTGGTCACGGTCCTATCCCATAAATGTTTGTTTACATACTACAAGCATGAGAGCTTAAAAACCCACTTTGGTCAGTGGCAGGAAATAGAGCTGTTAATTATTATTTCTCTACTTATCTCCAATGGATGGGAGGAGACTGCATTTTGTCTGCATGAATCTACCCTGGCAAATGCAGACTGAAAATTGTTCAAATACCTGCATCAGCCCTATCTTAAGAATTCAATACCTTGTAAGTTCATTGCCTCCACAGTTCTTTGGGATTGAGTTTTTCAAGTTTCTTAAATGCTGATGAACCATCCAAGAGAGGATTGCCCTTGCACTGTTGCCCCTCTTTTCCACTGCTGTGCATGCCAGGAAGACTAGGTGCTTATTTCCAGAAATGCCATGTGTGACAGGTTTTTTATCTGGGCTCTTCCTAAACTGCCTTTCTCCTTGAGACAGCACAGACTGCAAACACTGCACAGCCTAGAGGCAATGTCTATTCCTTTTCTTCTGCCCTTGTCTCAAAGGGACCCAGAAACAAGACTCAAGCAAAAAACCAACCTAGCCGTGCATGTTCACCTGCATGGCCTTGTTTCCTTTTTTCAGCTACCTTGTGCATGAGGAACTCTGGCTGGTGATGGAGTACATGGACGGAGGCACTCTGAGAGATCTCATCGACGAGGCTCAAATGTCTGAAGAAGAGATTGCAGCTGTCAGTCGGGAGGTCAGGGATCCCATCTGTGCTTCCAAGGCCTTGAGCTGGATTGTCTGGGAAACAGGGGCTCAGAACGGGAGTGATTTCATGGGCCAGGCTTGGTTTCTGTGTTGCTGCTAGGCTATGGGCAAGCAAGAGCATCTCAAGTGAACTGTCTGTCAGTGCCCCTACACTCACTGGACTCACTTCCTGTACTCTTATCCCCTGCTCTTGTATTCTAGCTCTGTCTCTCAGACTGGCATTTGCAGTTCTCCACCTTGCCTAGCTAAACTTTTGCCTGTCTGCACTACATTCCTTGTCTCTAAAGCAAAGGTGTGGTGGCAGGATTTGAAACAAACAGGAAAGAAAAAAAGAGAGACCAATTTCTTTTAGTCCTCAGCTGAAAAGGATAGTAGTGCAGCCCAAATGCTCTTTGCTTCTGAGCACATGCACTGCAGCTGCAGTCACCCTGGCTGGTTTGCAGGGGACAGTCTACAACAGCAGTTGCTGGTGCTCTTTCAAAAGCTGACATGCCTTTCCTGAGAAAGGTGCTGCTCTGCTACTGTTGGAGCAGCAGGCTCTTGCTCTCAATGGCGCTGTGTTCTGCCATTCCTCCCCATTCCCCTGCAAAGGGAACCTTCCACAGCTGTTTCCTTTCTTGTGGGATGAACTCACATCACTACTTTTTGCCCCCCTGGTTCTGTTTTCTCTCTCAGTGCCTGCAAGGACTGGATTTTCTTCACTCCAACCACGTGATCCATCGAGATGTGAAGAGCAACAACATCCTTCTCAGAACCGACGGCTCTGTCAAGCTGGGTCAGTGGATTCTTGGTCAGCTTCAGCGTTCCAGGAATGGGGGGTGTGGGGCTGCTTTCAGTGACTGCCAGCTCCCCAAAAATGCTGCTGCTGGCAGTGCAGGGGTCCCCCCTGCTGTGGGCTGAAGGCACGGTTGCAGTGTGCACAGAGCTATGACAAGGAACCACAAGCAGCCAAGAGTGCTATTGCTGTGTGTGTGTCTGTGTGTGTTCCTTCCAGAGGGAGGGAGCTACAATCTAAACCTTCAGGGGAACAAAAGGCACTGCTGGAGGAAGTGTAAAAAATGGGGGGATGTTTGAAGTAGCCAATTCATATTTCCTTGGCTAAAGCCCCAAGGAAACAGAGCAGGGACTGTTGTCCAGGAAATTCAACTGCACATTCTCAAACTTCTACTGGGGAATTCTTTGCCTTGGTTTCCTAATTGACAGTATTAAAATTAAAACCGTATTTTGCTTTCTCCTCAGCTGATTTTGGCCTTTCTGTTCAGCTCACCCCTGAGAAAAATCAACGGTGCTCAGTGATCGGGACTCCTTGGTGGATGGCACCTGAAGTGGTGAAGCATCAACCATATGGCCCCAAAGTGGACGTGTGGTCTTTTGGAATTGTGGCAATTGAAATGGCCGAACAAAAAACTCCTTATGACAGTTTCACTGCTCGATCGGTAAGGAGCAAATACTCTCTGATCCCGCTGTCTTTCTCACCTGTCCCGTGTTCTCTGCTCACTGGACAAAATCCCATGGCCATCTGCTGGAAGTACTTCCACCAAGGCCCCTTCTACAAATGTCCCTGCAGCACATCAGCATCTGCTGTAGCTTTGGTTGCAGCAGTGGGGGAACTCAAGCCTTACCTCACCCAAACCATCTCCATTCTCAGGCAGCATTTTGCTTTGCCTTAGAAGTCGTTCCAGCTCTTGTGGCTGTGTAGATGGCCCGAAGAATAGGAAACAAGCATCTCAGAGCTGGTGTTATCTTTCCAGAAATGAAGCAAAGAAACTCAAACCAAACCGAGTTTCTAAAACAGTGCTTTTGAGAGAAGAAGTGCACCCCCATTCTTCTCACAGGGAAACTTGCCTGAAACCTGGAGATGAGGCTGTACAGCCAGAGTCTCTTCTGCTTCTTGTGCAGTGCTGCTGAGACACTCAGTGACCACCTTCTTTCATAACCCAAGCCACTTTCTCCATATCACCAAGCTGGAGCCTGGTGACGGGGAGAGCCTGCCAAAACCTCCTGTTTGTTTCCTGGCACTTTCTGGGATGGGCACAGCGTTAATGCATTGACTTGAGAATCCAACGAGCACAGGGTTACCACAGGGATGACACTTCTGATTTCACCATGAATATTTTCCTTTTGCCACATAAGGGAACCTGAAATTTTCAGAGTGCTGAGAGACAGAGCTGCAGGTGGCTCCTGTGTGCCCAAACAGGCATTTTCAAGCCAATACATTTGTGGAGGCATCTTAATGTGTCTGTGTTGGAAATGAGATTCCAAATGTTTGTTTCCTTCCCTGAGGAACACCTGCTGCATTTCCACTGCAGAGATGCTTTTCAGATAACAATCCTTGGAAATAGTAGAGTTAGTTAGAATAGCAAAATCCCTCTTCCAAAAAGGCTGCCAAGCTGCTGGGAATCCTCAGAGAATGAAACATGTATTTGCTGATGTAGTTGCCACTAACTAGATCAGGCAATGAAATCAGCTGCCAAGGCAAGATCTGCTGGATGTTGGCAAAGCTGTGGCTTTGGGGCTTGGGTTTTTTCATGATACAGGAAAGTCGTCATCCAAATGATACAGGAAAGACATCTCTGCCTCTCTGCCAGGGCAAAAACTGCCACTGCAGAGTGCAGCTTAAACAATGGGCTCTGGGAGAGCAGTTCCAGATGGGAAAGAAGCAGGTGGAGCCTTGTGTTTCCTTTTTCTCCAGGCTAAATACCACATAGCCACAAAAGGGACCCCACAGCTGCGGCAGCCCGACCAATTCTCACCTTTGCTGCGTGACTTCCTGAGCTGCTGCCTGCAGAAAGGCGAGGCGCAGCGCTGGTCTGCCAAGGAGCTGCTGCAGGTAAAATGCCAAAAGGGCTGCAGGTGAAACAGTGTGCGAGGGATGGGCTCCTCCTCCACTGAAATCCAAGGCATCAGATGAGGCCCCATCCTCCTCACTTCCAACCTTGGTGCTGTTCAGCTGACAATGGGGAGGAATCCTATACTGGGCTGGGCTGGCAGGGAGTGCTGGGATTTAGCGCTGGCTAAAATCACCAGTGCACTTACTCATTTCTTGCTGGGAGCTATGGATTAGGAGAAGGGCAAAACAGGCTTCAAACCTAAAAAGGAATAACAAATTTTATTATCAGGCCCACAAGAATAAGAAAGGTCTCATCTGTGTAGTGAAAGGGTTCAATCTCACCCAGGTCATGGCAGTCACGGTGTTGGATTTCAGGCTGTGCTGGGCCCCTCTCTCTGCCCGGTAGCCGCTGGGAGGGGAGGCTCGGCCTGGAGCCGTCGCTGCACGCCGGGGAGAGGGTTTAGTGTGGGCAAGATGTCAGCAGCCGTGGCCTGGCCCAGCCTGGGGCCGGGGTCCCGCAGCCTCCATCCCCCGCCCGGGAGCCGCTGGGGTCTGGCCTGGCCTCCCCCAGGAGCACAGGCCGTGGGCGAGCAGGGCCGGCCTCACCAGAGCTCCATTACCTTCGGGGGCCGGAAGCAAAGAGGGCCAGTTCCCGGGCTGGTGGTTTTCAAAATGTGGATCATCACAGCGGCACATCTCATTTCTAAATGGTGCAAAATGTTGTCAGTTCTCAGAACTAGCCAGCCATTGGCCTGTCTCAGGCACAGAGGAAGCTCCCAGCAGCTTCTCTCAAAGAAATCACTTCTGTGGGGGGTTTCTTACTTCTTTCCCTTAATGTCAATTCATCTCAAACTAACACACAGGGACATGGAAAGGTCATCTAGTCTGTGTCCTGCAATGAGCAGGGACATCTTTCAAGAGATCAGGATACTCACACCTCAGATATTTCCAGGGGTGGGCCACCTACCAGCTCTTGGGGCAGCCTGTGCCACTCTTGCCCCATGCTCCTGACCTAATCTGACTCGATCCCCTTCTCATTTAAAAAGTATTCCCCTGCCTTTGAAGCTCTTAGCTTGGAAAATCATGCTTTCTTTTTGTTTTCTTTTCCTTTCTGCAGCATCAATTTATAACATCGGCCATGCCTGGGTCCAGCCTGGCACCACTCATCATGGCAGTGAAGAAGTGGAAGGAGGAGATATGAATGCGCCAATCAATTTCAAACTGTTTTTTCCATGCCCAACTTAGAGTAGGACTGTAGAGTAGGATTGTAGAGTAGGATTGTAGAGCAGGACTGTAGTGTAGGATTGTAGTGTAGGATTGTAGAGTAGGACTGCAGTGTAGGATTGTAGTGCAGGATTGTAGAGTAGGATTATAAATAAAGTTACTAATACCTCAACTCCTTTGGAACATTTCTCTCCTTCTGACCCTGTGAGAAAGCTCAACATTTCCTTCTGAATTGTCAGTTTTTTCTTAGAGGTGGAAAGTGACATTGATGGCTTCTTTGGTACTGTTTGTAAGGGGGGAAGGCTCCTCTTCATTCATCCTCTCCAGACCACACTGCCTTTGGAATATGGCCAACTGGCCAAGTTTTGCCCAGCTGTGGCATTTCTATTTGAGGCAGAAACAGCAATGGCATTTGCAGGAAAAACCAAAGGAGGAGCGGTGCAACGCAAACATCCTGTGCAGATGCAGGCTGTGCAGATGTGACTCGAGAACATTTGGGTTCCTGCCACTTGGATTTGTATCCCTAAGAGAAATCTCTTTGGCTGGAGGAGAGTCTGGCTGAAGAGAGAAAGCAGAAAGAGCAGTGAGGGTGCTGTGCAAGGTGTCCTGTGGTGCAGAGCTGTCAGCGACTGTGAGGTGAGAGCGGGCCCGGCCTTGGCCAGGCTGGAGCCCCAGCAGAGCCCTGGCAGAGCCCGGAGAAGCCTGAGCCTCGGCAGAGGCAGGCTGGAAGGAGGCCCTTGGAGCTGCAAGAGGCAGCAGCCTGGCCCTGGCTGCCTCTTGCTGGCACCAGGCAAATCCTCCGCTCTCAGAGCCAAGCTGGCAGCTGGCTGCTCCTGAGGGGAAGCGGCGCCGTGCTGGGCACAGCACACACTGGTGCCATGGGCTGTCTGGAGTCTGCACAGGAGGAGAGAAAGGCAAAGAGCAGCCCAGGGCTGGTGCCCTGCCTGACCATTCCTGCTCTTCTGCCGCCTGCCCTGGAACTCCTGGCAATGGTCAGCAGTGTGTGCAGCACTCTGGGCACAGGGGGAGGGAGCCGGGCTGCTCCGCAGGCTCCAGCACAGGGCAGTGTCCTTCAGGCACGGCATTTCTGCCAGGGGAACCGAGCCCAGCGTGAGGCAGTGACAGCAAGTCAGGGCACATCTGCACGAGCCAGTGCCTCACACAGCTCTGGGACCAAGCGCCTGCAATCCTGGAGCTCTGCACTGAGCCAGAGCAAAGGTGTGAAATGCAGAGGGTTTTGCAGAAATATTCAGGGGCACCAGGCCAGCATGCTTTGTGCTCTCTGGGGCACAGCAAGCACTGTGCAATGCAGCTCGGAGCTGCTGGCAGAGAGGGACTATGGGCATGTGCCTGAGGCTTGTTCTTGAGTAGTGATTTGGAAGGGAGCAGAAGGGTCTCAGTAGGCAATTTGTGTTTTCTTCATTAATTGCTGAATGAAAGACACAATGTGGCATCACGCAGCAAGAGCACTTGCAGAACTTATTGACTATAAGTTTGTGTTGAATTCCCAGAAAAGGAAAGTGTTGAAGTATAACAAATAGGGCTTTTGAATTCAGTTAGCTTCTGAGCCTTCATCCAAAATGACCATCATGACGTTGACGACCTCCTCACGCAGAGCCCTGCTACAAGGGCTTCCATAATCACGGAATTAGAAAATATGAAGCTTAGGAAAGTAGAATGTGCCCATTAAGTTAAAAAATTTTAAAAGCCTGTCCTGTGCAAAGAATGGACAAGTGAGTTTGTGGTGGAGCTTTCCCCCTCACTCCTGGCATTGAATAAACAAATCCCTGCTCTGTAGGCCCTACACTATGGAGTACTGTTTTCTTGGCTACAATTTTGCATCATAATCATACTATGCTTTTAATTTTTTTCTTTGAACCTTCTAAGCATGAAGTGAGTAAGACAGTGAGTTGTGTATTGATAGGGCCAAAGAAACATTTCCAAATGCCATCCCGGGAAAGGAAAGGATGCGAAACAGCGCTGGGGAAGAGCGTCCCTCGCACAGCCCTCAGAGCTGCCACCATGCACAAGATGGCGGCCGGGGCTGAGGCGGTGCCACCATGCACAAGATGCCGGCCGGGGCTGAGGCGGTGCCACCATGCACAAGATGCTGGCCGGGGCTGAGGCGGTGCCTCTCAGAGCGCTCTGCAGCCTCTGCCAGCCCAGCCCCAGCCCCGGAGCAGCGCAGGGCGGGCAGAGCCCCCTTCCAGCCGTCTGCTTCAATGGACATTGACAGACACCCGGGCCACGGACACAGGCTGACACCTTTGCTCTGTGCACACAAACACGAACCAGACACTTGGGAACCTCGGCTGGCAGCATTTGCAGGGGAAAATAGAAAGAAACTCCAGGGTTTGAATGTTTTCAAATAGAATATTTCATTTGCCAAAAAAAGGACCAAAAGCAGAAAAGGGGCATCCCAGCCTGTTTCTTCCATGCAGGAATAGTGTCACAGTGACTGTGAGCTGATGAAGATGGAGATGGGATTTAATCCAAAGCAGATTGTGCAGTGGGTGCTCACCTGTGATATGTATCCCTCACAGTACTATTTATTTGGAACACTAGGAAGATTATGAGCCTGGGTAAGATATTAACCCTTTCAATACACAGATGAGACCTACAAACCTTGTTCATCTCTCCAGGGACAGAAAAGGACAGAGTAACAACACACAAAAAACCACCATAAAAACATCAAAGCCAGTAAAAAAAAAAGTCAAACCTCAGATAGAAAAGAAATTATAAAATGGCAATTGAAACAAAAATATTCTTTTAGTAAAACCATAGAAATAAGCAATGATGTATGAAAATATCTCCTTTAATTCATGAAAAAAGTAAAAAAAAAAAAAAAAATCAACCTGTAAATCTAAACAAAAGCATCCATTAATGAAATCAAACAAATTTTAAAATAACTATAATCCCATAAAGGTTGAACAGAAAAAAAATAAAAACAATAAAATGCCTTTTGCCCCCAGGGAGAGAAGAAGAAAACTTCTCTTCCCAAAGATGATCACAAAAATAGATGAAGAAAACATTTGCCTTCAAACAACTCATCCTTAAAATAACACCCCATGAATTCATAACCCATAGACACACCTCTAGGAGGGGTGTAAAAATGAGAAAACTCTCACAATAACAAAATTTCTTCCCAGGCTGCTGCTATTTGTAAAAATAAAAAACACAAAACCTGTTTGTTGTAAAAAATTCTCCATGACATAACAAAAAGAAACTACTCTCCCTACAAAAACTAATGAAAAACTATTGTATAATGAATACTGTTTTAATATCCAAAGATTTATCTCTACATTGTCAGTTAAAAAAAAGAAAAAGTCAGGGAAGGAAAGATGTTCTGAAAGTTTTGTTCTAGTTTCTTATTCTTGTACTCCGGTTAATAAAGTTTCTTGATTCCTTCTAAGTTTTAAGCCTATTTTGCCCTTCTCCTAATCCACATCTCACAGTGAGAAATAAGTAAGTGCCCTGGAGATTTCAGCCAGCGCTAAACCCACCACATTATTTAGTGCATTAGCCAAAAAACTCAAATTAGCGAATCTCAGCCACTGCACCAGGCTGAAGCTGAGGATCCCCAGCCAAGCTCAGAGGGAGGAGAACACAGCATTTGTGGGATCCTTTCCAGTCTGACTTGCTTTAGCTGCACCCTGGGGGAGGAGAGAGCAGGAGAAGGGTTGGCTGAGTCCTCTCCCCTCTGCCTTGCCCTTCTCTGCTGGATCCTCAGTTCATCCCACACCCACCCCAAGACTCCATCCCCATCCTACTGGTGCTGATGGGATTAAAGGAGATAAAGAGGAGATTAAAACAGATAGAGAGGAGAGAAAAAGAGAAGTTTAAATGCAGTTTAAATATGAAAGAAATGCATATGTTAGTGACTGCTGAGAGTTCAAAGGGAGCTGAAGGGTTTGTGAAGGGACAGGAGCCCGTGAAGGGCTCAGGAGCTGCTGCTGCTGCCGGGAGGGAGGAAATGCACCAATGGCTCCCAGCAGAGTCTGTGCTTTGAGGCTCTTTCCCAAACAGCTGCAGGAGGGAAAGCAGCTGAGTTTGGAGGAAGAGTTTTCTGCTGAGGTTTCCTGTTTGGAGCTGTCACAAGCTTGAGCTGCTCAAGGGAAAGGCGGCTCTGCTTCCAGCAGGGCCCAACTGCACGGGAGCACAACTTGGTTCCCTGGCCCTGAGCCAACGGGCAGCAGCAGCTTCTGTTCCCTCCTGGCTCTTGTGTCATTTCCAGCAGCACAAGACACACCAAGAAAAGCTCCTCCAGAACATGCCATGATCAACACAACCTGATTTCATTGCATGAAGGAGCTCTGACAGTCCCACGGGCTCAGGTTTGTTTGTCAGTGAACAGAGCAGGGAAAAGCACAGACACATTCCCTGCACAGGGAATTCACAGGAGGAAAGTGCAGCACTGGAGGATGTGCTTGGATACAACGTTCCCACGGCAGTTTTGGGGATAAAATCGTCAGGAGAGAGAAAAGAAAAAGTCCTACCAAGGGTGGGCTGGGGAGGGCTGGTGCTTCCCGGGAGGCTCCCGAAGCTCAAGAGGACAAAGCCCAGACCTTGTCCAAGCTCCGAGCTGGGTCTGAGCCAGAAACCAGGGGGTGGCAGAGACATTGCTGCTGAAGGGCTTCAGATTGCCAAAGCTAAAGTGTCCAGTATCAAGGAACAACTTGAGGTTACGGAAGTCCCAGTGCCCACGTTCCATCCCCGCATTTCAAGCTGAAAGCAGAGCTCCACTTCTGACTCTGCTTTTTAATAATGAATGTCAAACTTCAACAAAATTCCATTAGAAAGACCCCATGAAGGTTCACACTGTGAGAGCTCACTCGAGGCAGCCCCAACTCCTGCCCTGGTTCAGTCCCTCTCAAGCCCACTGTGCTTTCCAGCTGCTTTGCTCCAGCTCCTCCCAAATTACCACGAATTCCACTGAACTGAACGAAATCCAAGTCCTCGTGGGTCGGGACAAGGGCAGGGAGAGGTCACTCAGGGATCACCATCAGGGGCACAACAGACCGACATGGGGAAATGAACTGAACTTAGGACTGAGCAAATCAGACCAGGAGAATGAGGATTGAAATCAATCTTGAGAAACACCTCCTCCCGCTCCTGAACTTTTCTGTCCGGGCCGCTGCTCTCGGGGCACAGAGAGAGGACCGGCCGTGCTCCTCCAAACCTCCCTGGGAATCAGCCCAGAGCCCTCAGCTTTCCTTGTGCCCATCCCCGGGGCCCCTTGTCCCTCCCAATGGCTCCCGTGGCTCTCCCAGTCCATCCCAGCCTCTCCCAGTCCATCCCAGTGACCCCAAATGACATCCGGGTCCATTTCGCGTCTCCGTGGATCTGCAGCCCCTCAGCCAATCAGATCGCGTCTCTCTGATGACTCATCAGTTGCCGGGCAGATCCACAGAGCCGAGAGCCCCGCGCTGGACTCGGCCTCCCAGTGCCGCGCACTTCATTCCCAGTCCCTCCCAGTGCCATCACAGTCCCGCCCAGTGCCACCACAGTCCCGCCCAGTGCCATCACAGTCCCTCCCAGTGCCACCACAGTCCCGCCCAGTGCCACCACAGTCCCGCCCTGAGGCCCCAGCGTCCCTCCCACTCCTTTTTAGCCCGTTCCCAGTCTCTTCCGAGTTCATTCCCACTTCACTCCCCAACCTCCACACTCTCTTCCAGTGTCCCAGTATCCACTCTCATCTCTTTCAGTGCCACCCCAGTCCCTCCCAGTCCATTTCCAGTCCCTCCCAATGCCACACCACTTCTCACCCATCTCTCCCAGTTCCCCTCCAGCTGATCCCAGTCTGTCACCGTTTTCTCCCAATGTCCCCGGCGTGTCCATCTCGCTGGTGCCCTCGAGCTCCCAGCCCGGCCCCGGCCGCCTGCTCTGCTCCCTGATGGATTTCTCCCCTGCCCACATCCAGCTGAGCTGCTCCCAGGGCCAGCAGCAGCTCTCGGGCCACGTGCTGGCCACTGCCGTGCTCCCCAGCGGGGACTGGAGCCAGCAGCTCCTGGTGCTGCTGGAAACCGCCCCCGGCAATGCGGGCTCAGCTCCAGCTGCCAGGTGGAGCACGTCAGCCTGGAGCACCCCCTGAGCCGGCACTGGGGCACGGCCCGGCCCCCACAGCGCCGGGGGCAGCGGGGGAGGCACTGGGGGGGCCCAGAGGGGGATTGGGGTGTGCTGGGAGGAACTGGGAGGGAGTTTGAGATGGCCTGGTTTAAACTGGGGAAGGGATTGAGGTGCTTAGGATGGCTGGGAAGGGGTTTGAAGGATGTTGGGGAGGGTGGGATGGGGTTCTGGGGGTCCTGGTGGACACTGGGAGGGAGTTTGGGGGTGCTGGGTGTCACTGGGAGGGATCTGAGTGAGCCTGGAGGAGCTGGAAGGAGATTGGGGATTGGAAAGCAGGGATTGGGATGAGGTTGGTTGAGCTGGGAAGAGACTGGGAGGAGCCTTGATGAGTCCTGGTGGGGCTGGGAAGGGACTGGGAGAGGGTTTGGGGGTTCTGGGGCAGTGGGGGGAAATTGGGAGGGGGCTGTGGGATCCTGAGAGGAACAGGAGGGGCTCTGGTGGGTCCTGGGGAGGCTGGGAAGAGACTGGCAGTGATTTAACAAAAAAATTGCGATATTGATTCAGTATCAATATCAATCTGTAATTGGACAAAAAACCTCTCCAACAGTTTAAAGTTACAAAGTGGATGTTTAATCACAGCACTGGGTGAGTGCAGGAGTCATCCCCTTAATACACACTGCAAGTTGACAAAAGATTCCAGTGTCTATTTATTTACCAAAGTCTTAAATATCCAAAATACTAATACATATTAATACTAATACATATTCATAATGCTAACACCTCCCATGCTCCACTTTGGATTAAAATTCATGGTAATGAGTTTAAAAAGTCATTATGCCTGCGTGGTGGGCTCCCTAATTTGAGGAGTGGGTCGTTTTGGTGAGGAGGGGTCATCAAGAGATGAAGGAAAACCGCTCTTCCTCACTCTCACCTTTCTATCTTTACAATGGTTGACATTACAAATGACATTTGGTACAACTCCAGTTTCCTCCCTTGTGACTTTGAAATGGGTTTCCAGATGTAAGGTCTGTGATCTTCCTGAACCCGTTGATCAGTTTCTCTTTTCTCATTATAAGCACAGCTGAACACACATACAATGAAAAGGAATTTTTTACCTAAGTCTAAGATTCATTATCTCAAATCCTGCTTCTCACTCAATCATTAACTCTAACTAGTTCCAGCAAGGCCTATCTCTAGCTAAGATCTCCAATTTTTCTAAAATACCTGATTTTTTAAAATCAGTGACTCCAAAGGAGGTTTCAGAGGGTCCTGGGTGGGCTGGGAGATATTGGAAAGGTCCTTGGAGGGGCTTGGGAGGTCTGTGAGAAGTTTTGGGGGTCCTGACCTCTGCAGACCCCCCAGGGATGCTGTCAAACGCTGCCCACAGCAAGATGCTGATGGGGATTGGAGTCTCTGTGTTGGGCTTCGTCTTCCTGGAGATGGGGCTCGGCTTCTGCCTGTGCAGGAAGGTGAGGGGGGGTCCCGGGGGTCGTGTCCTCTCTCCCAGAGAGCGTGTGTGCTCCCCTCGGGGCCCCCCAAGCCCGGTGTCATCCCCTTTTCTCTGCCCACACAGCTCCTGAAGCAGGGGCAAAAGGTTCTGGAGGATATCAAGTCAACAGTTCCCATTGTCATTCTGTATCCTGTTGGATTTTCATTCCCCTGTGTTCATCCAGGTGCCCACAGGGAGCCAGGAAGATGTGGAGCCTCCCAGCCAGGTGTCTCCCCAACACGGATCACCAGGAGCACGGATCACCAGGGCTCTGCCCAACGGGGGTCACTGGGGATCATCCAACGCCGATCCTCCCATGGGGGATGGAGCTGGAGCAGCGCACGAAGCTCTTCCCGCACTCGCGGCACTCGCAGGGCTTCCCTTAATGGTGCCTCTGTTGGTGTTTGGTCAAGTTAGATCTCTGTGAGAAGCTCTTCCCACACTGGGGACACTCGTAGGGCCTCTCCCCACTGTGGATGCGCCGGTGGACGGTGAGGTTGGAGTTGCGGTTGAAGCCCTTCCCGCAGTCAGGGCAGCGGAAGGGCCTCTCCTCTGTGTGAATCCGCTCATGTAGGAGGACACTGGAGCTGCGCTGAAACCTCTTCCCACACTGGGGACACTCGTAGGGCCTCTCCCCAGTGTGGATGAGCTGGTGTTTTCTCAGGTTGGAGCTCCACCCAAAGCTCTTCCCACATTCCAAGCAGGTGTAGGGCCGTTCCCCTGTGTGGATCACCTGGTGTGTCATCAGGTCAGAGATATCTCTGAAGCTCTTCCCACATTTCCCACACTCATAGGGTCGTTCCCCAGTGTGGATCGTCTGGTGTTTGCACAGGCTGGAGCTGTGGCTGAAGCTCTTCCCACATTCCCCACACTCGTAGGGCTTTTCCCCAGTGTGGATCCTGTGTTGCTCGATCAATTGGGAGCTCTTTCTGAAGCCCTTCCCACATTCCAAGCACTTGTGGGGCTTCTTCCCCAGCTCTGAGCTCTGGCTGGATCTCTGGCCGTGTTCCTGGCACTGGGGGGATCTTTCCTCTCTGCAGCTCCCTGGGCTGGGTTTGCAGCCCCTCCTTGTGTGGGATCTCTGGGGCTTTTCCTCCACCTCTTCCATCTGGACACAGTTTGGGAAGGAAAATTCCTGGTTAGGAGGAAAAGGAGAGGAGAGCGCCTTGGGCTGAGGGTTTCTCCTTGCCCAAGTTCATCTCAGAAATTCATTGGGCATCTTGTGTCTGTAACAAAGCAAAGCACCAAGATTCAGCCCAAACATCAAAACAATGATGAAAAAGTACCCACGCACCAAATTCAGTCAAAACCCCCTCCGGAATACAAAGATTCAGCCCCTGTAAAAAAACAAAGCACCAATATTTAGCCCAATGAAGTTAAGAAACACCAAGATTCAGCCTCATCAAAATCGTGGATCCCCTCCCCAGTTACCTCCAGGGCAACACTCCCGGGACTGCACATACAGGGAGGGTGGAACCTTGTCCTGCTTCCTCTTCCTGCTCCTCCTCCTTCTCCTGTGTCCCTACTATTCCTCACACTCCACTTCCTCCTACTATTTATCCTCCTGCACAATCCAACCTTCTCCTCCCATGTGTATCCTTTGACCATTTTGTTCTTCAACCCTGCTTCTCCTTCCCTTCTCCTCCTGCCCCCAGGCCCAGCACCCACTGCCGCCTCCCTCTTCCCCCCCAGTCCCACAGCATCCCACCGCAGGGGCACGGATGGAGCTGGGCCAGCTCGGCCTGGGGCAGCGCTGGGCTCTCGGCCGCTTCCGCCCGCACTCGCTCCCCACTGCAGCCGCTCCCGCCACCACAGCGCGGGGGGGCCCGGCCTTGGCGCTCCCCCCTCCCACCTCCCCAAATTCCCCTCAAGGGGGGCGCCAAGGCCCGGGGGGGAGGGGCGCAGCTGGGCTCCAGCTGGGGAACGCTGGCAGCTGCGGCTCTGCCTGGACACTGATGAGTCATCAGCGCCGCGCGCTCTGATTGCCTCAGCCCTGCCTGAGCCCTGCGCCTGCACCAAGGGGGGACACCCTGCTCCAGGGGGGATGGCCCCAAAACGGGGGAACCCCAGCAAAGGAACAACAACAAAGGCTCTTTACAAACTGATCCCGTCAACCTCATTGCACATAGGGCCAGGGACGTGGACATAAGGAAGTGACAGGAGGAGCCATCAGCTGCACAAAATGTTATTAATTGATGACACAGACTGCTGCTCAGCCAAGGTCCTGCTAAATTCAAGAACTTCCAGAAGAACAACAAAGACTTAACACAGCCATCAATATCCTTAGCTATACAAAAGTGGGGTGCATATTAAGGGGGTATGTAGGAGGTGCATTGGGAAGTCTGTACCTCTCCAGTACTTCAGCCAATGGGGAAAGGGAGAGGGAGATGTGACCAAGAAAATTAGGATGAAAAGGAGGCTGTGTCTGCCAAAAACAGGAGAGACTCCATGGAAATTGTCCCATGGCCTCTCCCTTTTTTATAAATGAAATTACTTTTACAGGACTCCTCTTTCTTCCTTGTGGACAGAAACCTCTGGGGATGTCAATTTTTCCACACACCTTGGGGCTCCTCCGCAATTCCTTCCACCGTCCGGGCCGGCGGGCACTGAGTGCAGCTGAAGGTGCCTCACCCAGTTTGGGGGATCGGCTCCCTCGGCTGGCGGCGGCACCGGGGATTGATTGGGTACCCGAGAGTGAGCAGGAGACAGACAAGTGACGGATCAGGGGGGCTCTCAAGAGTCGGCAGGGAGAGAGCACTGAAAATCTCAGCAGTGACTACAGTGGGATCTTCGGGGAGTAAACAAGGCAGGGCACCCAGGGAGGGGACAAAAGGGAAAGCCAGAATGGGGTCCCAGCAAAAGAGATGAGGATCCCAAAATATCTCTGAAGGGTCCCTTGGGAGCATGTGGAGGTCGTTTGCACATTCTCCCAGAGGGAATTAAGGACATGGACACCCAGGGGGGCAATAAGGGAAGTCCAGAAGGGATTTAGACAACAGGGGATGGATGGTGTTGGTGTGCTGGGAAGGGATTGGCTGAAGGGGAGTGTGCAGGAATGTGCTTAAGGCAAGAAGCAGCAGGAGCAATCCATGGGGTAAGAAACAGGATGATGGAAAAGAGGAGGAAGACAAAAAAATACTGAGGATTGGGATGTGTTTCAGAAGGGCCTTATCCTCAGAATTTGCCAGCTGACTCAGATCCTTTGTATCCCAGTTTTCCAGGACAGGAAAAGAAGGAGGTGAGGATTTCAGGGGGTTTCTCTGAGCTGGGAGCGGCAGGAGCGGGCGCAGAGCTGCGGCACCGGGAGCACGGGCTGGGGGCCTGTGGGGAGCTGTGGGGCCGGGCCGGGGCTGTGGGGCAGCCGGGGCTCAGCGCCGGGCGCTGCCTGACCCCAGCACCCCCCGGGCAGGGCCGGCAGTGGCCCCCGGCCCCCAGGAGGCTGCGGGACGCCCCGGCCGCTGCCCGGCCCCGTGGAGCTGCCGGCCCTGCCCGCCGGGGGGGCCGCCTTTGGACACTGCGGCAGGACAGGGACCGGCTCTGGGATACGGGCTGGGGAGGGGAGCCTCAGCACAGCCAGCACCAGGAAGGAACAGCTCAGAAATGGGGATTAGACCTGCAAGGATCCAGATGATCTTTTAAGCATTTTGTGCTGGGTCCCTGCAGAAAGGAAGGATTTTGCAGAAAGCTCAGCAGCTGCCACACGATGAGCACCCACAGGCACTGAGGGGGGCTGCAGCAGGGCCACAAGAAGCCCCTGCAGCACTTGCTCACAAAGGCTCAGCAGCTGAATGCAGCAAGGGATGAGCAAAAGGCCAAGCTGAAGGCAAAGGCCATGGCACACTTCCTACAGCCCCTGAGGGATCAAGCCCAGGGCCCAAGGGGGCCCCAGCACCCAGGGGACACCCTCGGCCACAAGCACCTGGCACAGGCATTGCCCTCCTGGCCAGGGGACAGCCCACCCAAACAGCCCCTGGCAAGGAATCAGCCTTCCAGCTGCAGGGCACAAGGACACTGCAAGCACAGACAGGAGCACCCTCAGCACCAGCAAGTCCAGCCCTTGATGGACACGGATTCTTAGCGCTGGCACAGCTCCCATTCCACCAGGGACCCACCACACTGCAGCCCTTGGGAACATCCAGGGTGGCTCTGGATCCAGAGGAGACCTTTCCTGATGGACACAGGGGCCTCTCCATCCACTCACAATCTTACACCTAAAGGTGTTAGGGAATATTTTAATTATTAAGGCACTAAGTGGGAAAGATGAGTGGAAGTGTTTTATTCAGCCACTATTAGGAGATGTCGGGAGTGGGTTTGAAATGCAGGAGCTTTTATTTGCTCACAATTGTGGTTGTAATTTACTGGGAAGGGATTTGATGGCTAAATTGGGAATGCAAATTAATGTTGCAAAAGGTGATACAGAGGCTGGTTCTGTTGTACCTCTGGGTCAAATGTCTGGCAGAGCCTAGGCTGAAGTGAACCCACAAGTGTGGGCAGCCACAGGGAAATTGGCAAAATTAGATATGGAGCCTCTCCAACTTTCCCTGAAGCAACCAGGACAAGAGCTGTGGAAAAGCAATCCCCTGTTCCAAGGGAGGGAAGGAAGGGCTCACAGCCTGTCTGGGAGTTCTGCTCAACGCACGGCTTGGGGAGCCAGGGATGGCTCCCTAGAATGCTCCTATCCTGCCAAACAAGAAATCCAATGGAATCCACAGAATGTTGCAGGACCCAAGAAGAAGAAATGAGATGATGAAACCGAGGCACCCCACACTCTCAGATCCTTACACCATCCTCAACCACGTGCCTTCCTCACACTGCTGCCATTCACAACTTGATGCAAAAGATGCTTTCTGGGGATCTGCCCACTCACAGAGGATGTAAATACAATTCTGCCTTGGGCTGGCAACAAGAGGTAGAAGGGAAAATGCTCAAGACATGGACGGTCCTTCTGCAGGGATGCACGGAAGCACCGGCCTGACTGGGGCAAGCCTTGCAGGAAATATCAAAGGAATTGACCTCACCCCCAGGGACTGGCTTAATGCAGGATGTGGGTGACTTGATCCAGTCAGGAGGACAAGGAGAAGAGGTAGAGGAAGCCTCTGTGAAATGGCTTCATTTTCAGCTTTGAGTATCTGAAAATAAGGAAAGGGCAAATGGTGGAGAAAATGTTTAAATATTTGGGACCTATTTTGACTGAAGGCTTGTGGTGAATTGACTCAGAGAGGGTCCAGGGAATACCAGAAATAATGTTTCCTAGGACTAAAAAGGTGCTGGAACAATTCTTACAATTAACAGGGAATTGCTGGAGCAGGATTGAGGATTCTTTGCTCTAGCCTGAGCATTGTATGAGTTTTTTAGCCCCAGATAGCCTCAATGTTATGGAGTGGACACAAGAAAGAAAACAAAACTTAACAAAATGAAAAAATAAAATGATTGATGCCCCAGCCATGGCTCTTCCAGACTCAGAAATCTGAATTGCAAGGGAATATTAAACAGGCCACCACTGAGCCTGCACTGAAGGCAACGCAGCAGCAGCCAGGGCTCCCCAGCGGGGGAAGCCCCTGGGCCTGCCCACAGATCCTCTGCTCAAATCCTCGGCCTGGCCACCCTCCTTTGCCATCTCCAGCCACTGCGGGACAATCCTTGCTCTCACTCTTGCAGCTTCAGCCCTTTCTGTGCCTGCCCTCGCCACAGCTGCTGGGGAAGGCACCGGGACAATTCCACTCTGCCTCTCAATTCCACTCACACTCTGCCCTGCCTGGGATTAGCTGCTGCCAAAATAGACCAACTTTAAAATGGCTTCAAATCTTATTTCTCTAAAGGGACATGGTTTGCCTGTTCCTCCGGGAAAGGAATTTTAATCCTTCTTTTCCACCACTCAGCAGAGATAAAATTAACATCTCAACAGACTGGGAATAGTCCAAAAGATTCCCCCCCAAGATAACGACCATCAACAAAACATCAACACCCAGCAGCAAACATCAACCAACATCTCCCCCAGACACTGCCCCAGGCACAGCTGGAGACACCTGGTCTGGAAAAGGCTGAGCAGGAAATCCAGGAGTGCCCACCTAATTCACATCACAGGCACAGAAATCCGGCTGCAACAGGAAACCAAATCCTAACAACTCCACACCTTCAAACCAATGAACATTAAACCAAGGGATTTCTATTGGGTCAGACTGTATAAATTTAGAAAAATCTAGTCAAACTCATGTGTCATGGAATGATTTTCTCTGCACACCCAGCCTAAGTGTGCAAGAAATTATTCCTGTTGCACATCCTGGCCAGAATCAAGTAACACCTTATTTCTCTAAAGACATTGTGCAAAGTATTTGCTTTTCACAGTTTCAGTGAAGATTACACCGTTAGAATAAATTTTCATAGTAATTTTAGTACTATATTGTCGGTTCTGTTTGGGCCAGTGGTGTGAGAATCACTTTTTAGTCCTAGGAGAAGGTAAAGAAAACACTTGATTGCTTTCTCATTTTTGTTTTTATTTGTACGTGACTCTTAGTGATGACAAAATGATGGTATGAGTTTTTCAATGTTCACGTTTAAGCTGCACTTTGAAAACTAGAACAGCTTTAAAGTTGGCGGTTTAACACATAAATAGTTAATAAAATACTGTTTAAAAAAAGAAATAGCAGATCAGTGGGGGCCACGTGTGAGTGATGGGATGTCTGCCCTGGAAGAGAAGCTTTGTTCAAGGTAGCCAAGAGAGGAGCTTTAGAAATGCAAATTAACACTGATAGCCCAAAGCCTGCACAATTGCCCAGGGGTTTCCTGCCTGCAGGAGGAATTGGAATGATTCCCTCTGCCCCTCAGCCCAAGCTCTGCCTGCTTGCACAGATGGAATTTGCACAGATAAAGGCACAGCCCATTGTGAGGATATCAGACTCTGCAGCAGAAATTGGTTAAGCTGCAAAGGAAAACAGAAAATGGAGAATGTTGTGAAAACTGCACTAAAACAAATTGGGGGGAATCATCCCTGTCCCCACTCCAACATGTGCTGTCTCTGTCTATGTTATATAGGGTGTACCATAAATAAATCCACTGTGCTTTATTTGCCACCACAAGTTCAGAGAAATCAGTTGGGAATTCCAAGAATGTGATGATTTAATGAGAGAAAAGCTGACAATTGATGCAGCCCTGGCTGGAGTGAAACAGAAATTAAAAATTAGGAAATAAACACAAAGAAATGCTTGACTAAAAGAGGGGTTTGACAAAACCATACCCTGACACGCTGATCCACAAGAACAAGAAAAGAGTCAGACTGCAAGATAAGATAAGGAGCCAGAATACACAAACAAGATGCAAAGACAAAGGCACCACAAGATAAAGGAGATTCTTCAGACCCTATGCCGGAAATAACAGATTTAAAGTTCCAAAAGGTGGCCAGAGGAACGAAAGGGGCATGGAGTTAAATGTAATATGAAGTGAGGACAAGCAGAGTTACAAAAAGATTATGTTTTAGGCATATCTTGTAAACCTAGTCTGTAAAAGATAAAAAGAGAAAACCAGATCAATAAGGTGTGCATGCTTTTTGGAGGAGATATCCCCCATGCATCTCAGCGCTGAATAAATTCATACCTACTCTTATAACTACTCTGCGAGTTATAGAGTTCTTTTTATTTTGCATATCAGGAGGGAGCACCCAAAACTGGGGAAAAGATGAACGACCACCAGAACAAATCCTGCAATACCATGGACCAGACCCTGGGAACCCTGATGAATTCATATCAGCTACCAGAGAAACCATTTAACATTTCAATGGCATAATTAGATAACAGGATGTCATTGAAATAATAACCAACCACACAGCTCCAGCTCCTGACCTTCCCCCACACCAATCCACTCAGATGAGGAACACAACATTTCACCATGGGATGGGATCACTTTATCTTTTAGCAGAAAATCGAGGCAGAGTTTGTGGAAAAGTTAAGTAACTCAAACTACTCTTGGCAAATAGACAGCAATGGAAAAGTAGTAAAATAGATTAAAAAGGAAATAAAAAAGCAGCTCATCTACTTGTCCAAACGTGGTAAGGATGGGAATGGGACACAGTTTTGTGCTTCCCCGGCAGACCATGGGTTAAACAAATGCTGTTTCTCCTCTCATGTGCTACAGCAACTCTCATCTTTTTACCATGCACCACACCTTGCTGAGTGCAGCTCATTCAGCAGCTGAGCAAGGGGATGCAGGTGGCAGCCAGGCCTCCTGAGCCACAAACGGCTACAAAAGGACAGAGAATGAGGGCACTGAGAGCAATCCCAAAACCAAAGAACACCCAGGAAGAAAAAACACAGGCAATGAGTGAATCTGCTTGGAGATAGAGCCAGGGACTTGTACATAAGGAAGGAATGGGAGAAATCACCAGTTACAAAAAATGTTACTAATTGACAAGGACTGCTGCTCAGACCAAGTCCCGACACATTCCTGAACTTCCAGAAGAACAAACACTTCACAGAGCCAGGAATATCGGGTGTTATACAAAAAGGACATGCAGCAGGCGGATCGGGAAGGCTGAACCTTCCAAGCACCTCCGCCAGTGTTGGGCAAAGGGACAGGGACATGCGGCCGGGAAAATCAGGACAAAAACGAGGCCGCGTCCTCCAACAACCGGAGAGAGCGCACGGCAAATGGCCCATGGCCTCTCCCTTTGGGCAGCAATAAAGTCACTCGCACACCACTCCTCTGGCTCCTTGGGCCACACAAACCTCTGGCGCCGGGAATTTTCCCGCCCAGCCCCGGGCACAGCGCAGCCACCTCCGGCCTCCCGACACGAAGCGGGACGAGCCAGCGCTGCTCCGCCACCGCCTCCTGCCGAGGCCCCAGCGGCAAGGAGACCGCGGGCAGCCGCTCCCGCAGCGCCCTCAGCCCAGGGCCAACACGGGCCGGCCACGGCACAAGCCACCCGCCACAGCCCCCTGCCGCCCCCTCCCGGGCCCGCAGCGAGCCCCGAGCCCCCGCAGAACCGAGCGCGGCTCCCACCTGCGATGGCTGGGGCCGCCTCCGAGCTCCGCCGCCGCCTCACCGGGCTCCGGCCGCTGCTGCCGCCGCTGCCGGGCCCGCACAGACGCTCCGGCAACGGCGGCTCTCCTGCCCCACGGCCGCCCTGGGGGCGCCAGCGGGGCCGGGCTTGTCCCCGCTCTGCCCAATCAGCGCGCGCCAGAGCCACGAGTGACGGCAGAAGCAGCCAATCGCAGCCAGCGGCGGGCTCTGCACACGGCACGGCCTCGCCTGCCTTGGGCTGAGCTCCGCCATTTCTCGGCAGCCTGGGCTGAGGAGCGGCCCCGGCGCTGGGCCCGGCCCGGGCAGGAGGCCAAGGAAGCGCCGCTGCGCTGAAGCGCCGGGAGCTCGGGGTGCCCGGGAGCTGAGGGCGCTGCGAGCTGGGGGTGAGTCCGGGATGGAGCAGGGCTATGCCGGAGCGAGGCTAAAACTCTGACTCTCCTTCCTGCCCCGGGCGGGGAGCAGAACACACAAGGAAAGGCTCGGGGGTCTGGATGAGGGTGGGGACAGTTCAATCCTTGGTCACGGGCACAGCACACCTGACTTGGGGAAATTAATTGAATTTATTATCCAACATGTCAGAACAAGAAAACGAGAAGCAAAGTAATTCTTACGGAAATCCATCTTCCCCCCAGCTCTCCCTCCTTCCCGGGCTTAACTTTGTGCCCCTCTCCGTCCCCCTCCCCGCCCAGAGGCACAGGGATGGGGGTCACAGTCAGGTCATGTCAGTGCCTCCCCCTGAGGGACAGGAATCCTTGTCCTGCTGCAGCCTGGGGTCCCTGCCAGGGGCCAGAGTCCCTCAGGACCAGGCTGCTCCAGCGGGGATCGCCAGGGGGATCCCCGAGTCCAGCCAGGAGCCACTTCCATGGCTCTGCAGGGGCTTCCCCCGGGCTCGGGGCCTCTCTCAGGCACCCCCTGCTCCGGCCCGGCCTCATTGCCCCCCTCACCCCCCCATGCAGTGAGTGCCCGGGCAGGGAGATGCACGATTTTCACGGGGCTGAATCTTGGAGTTTCTGAGCTTTATTGGGCTGAATGTTGGAGTTTTGTTTTTTTTGTGGGGGCTGAATCTTTCTATTTTGGGGATATATCAGATTTTTGGTGTTTTGGAAGTTTTTGATCTGTCTTTGTTAGAGTTCAGGAACACACATAATCACAGACTGATTATGTGCAGGTGCTTTATTGAAGCGTGCAGGAGCTGGGGGTATCAGCAACCCAAATCTAGCTCCATTGTCTTTGTCCAAAGTGCACATATTTCTACAATTTCAGCTGTAGCAGTAATCACTATAACCACCTTATGAATATTGCTTTATTAATATTGCTTCATTAACTTTGTCCATGTTGTTTCATGAGACTTAACTCATCCTTACATGAACATGTCCGAATCTTATCTCTGGGTGGGTATCTTGGAGACCCCAAGTACCAGTTCTCATTACCGTAAACATTTCAGCTTGCTAGACCATCCCTAATACCAAGCATTCTTGTGGCCTACCTCTACATGATTTTAAGAAACATTTTCAGAAACATTTAACCCCATAGTAACGTTTTTCCCCACATTCAATATATTTCACTTTGCTATAATAAGTGCAATGCTTTCACTGTATACAGTCCTTTTTCTGAGTTTATACTTGATGTTCATCTTCGAATCCACAGTTGTCGTAAGCGTTGTTACACTCTGGAGGACTTGGAGATGACAAATGTGGATGTGGATCTCTGTCCCGTGTCAGTGCCTTTATTATCTTCTGGTTCCAGGATACTCTTTTCTTTATCTCTCCTTTCAGAACTGCACAGATTAACCAGATTGCTAAGAACACAATTAGTAGGATTATCAGACTCTCAAGAATAGATTTGATCCAGGAGCTCACATTCCATCCCAACCCTTCAAAACTTTTATCTACCCAACTTGTGGTTAGATCTTCCCTCTCTTTCTGTGCTTCATGGTCTATTTGTTTTAATTGATTAATGTCGTGTTCTACATCTGCAGTTCCATTTGGGCTGTGGATGCAGCAGTGATCAATTTGTCCTTTTAGGACACATACTCCGTGTTCTTTCAACAATAACATATCTAAAGCCAATCTGTTTTGCAGGGTCATTTTAGTTGTGGCTTGTCATTGTACATTTAGCTCTCTAAATTCCTCTTTGGTAACTCTTGCCAATCTCTTTCTACCTGACCTGTAAGTTTGTACAACATCTTTCTGTTGTTATAATTTGCTATTGGACCAAACAAGGATTCCAGGGCCCACTCAAATTTTACACTACTGGAGGGTTCCTGCCATCTTTCTTTATCTTCAATTTTGTTTTCCTGAACTTCTTGTCTCGTCCTTATTTGCAGAAGTTCATGCTCTCCCTTGAATGGGGACCTTTTCCAAATTGGGCATAAGGTGGGGAGGCCTAAAGTAATCTCTTTTACTTTTTCACCTACAGGCAAATGTGTTGTCCAGGTGCCATCGCTTGCTGCCCATCCAAATTGGCCTGGACTCTGAATTGTACTTGTGCTACATATTACCTTTTGGATCACTTGTCCTGTCTTGTCATTTATTTCCCCTTGTTTATGTTTGATTCCTCTGCAGGCACATCCAATTTGCAGAGCTACCACTAGTGGTGGCATTTGTTTTATTTCTTCATCATCAGAAGTACAGTCCTAAGTTTTGTTCCATACCCACCAATTGACTTTGTCTGCCTCCATTCTACTACTGGTTGCAGTGTTCCATACCCCTGGATCTGTTTCATTTTCAGAGCCTTCCCACTTAATGCACCAAGGGCTATCTGCCATAGATTGGAATTTCTGAAGCACACTCATTGACCATGCACTGTCCCAAGCTTCAGCCCGATCTTTTCCTTCCTGTCCTTCTCACTTCCACTTCAACACTGGAATCTTTTCTTTAATGACCTTTCCTATCTTTTCATAACACCATCCATAATTCCCTAATCTCCCATACCAGCCTAGTTTTGGTTCATACTTTCCTCCATTTTCATGACAATCCCATGTAGATGAATACTTTGGCTTCACAGCATTTTCAAACACTGTCTTATTTGGGTACTCGTAATCTATTTGCAGTACACAGCTCACATTTTCATTTTTATTCTTTTGTATTTCAGGAAATTTTGATGTTATAATTCCCCAATTTATTTGGTCTCCTGCTGCCTTTGGTATTGGCAGACAGGCAGTTATTTTGCTGCTGTTTTGCATGTTGGCAAAATCTTTCATTAATGCAATCATCCCATTTTCTGCCTGAATACTATTAGAGACTTTTATCACCTGTGTTTCTGGCTGCACCCCCACATCCCTCTTCATTCTAAAATGAAGAGTTGTCAGCTGATCCTTTTGCATTTCACATCCCAAGGTAACAGTGATTCCAACTGATGGTAGTGAAGGCCATAAAATAATCACCATTACAGTCACTAGCAACCTAGACATTTGAAACAATCAAACCCGCTTTATCTGCAGCTTTGTTGGCCCCACAGTTTGTGCAGTCCACAGTGCAGGGGAAACCTTCTTCACTCTGGTGTAATGTATGCAGGGATCCAGTCCAGCTCCTTTGACTGCTGTCAAGGTAGTTAACAGTACCTGATAGGGTCCATTCCACCTTTCTTTTAATGGTTCTTCGTTCCAGCTTTTAACGTACACTTCATCTCCCGGGGGGATGTCATGAACTGGATTCTCAAGAGTCAGCGGCCTGTTCCACACAAGGGTGCTCCGAAGTCGAGCTCGAGCTTTTGCAAGAGACAGAACATAATTCTACACCTCTTGCTTCCCTGTAACATGTACATTTGGATTAGGTTCAGGGGATTCATATGGTTTCCCATCCAATATCTCATAAGGACTGACTGACATCCCGCTTCTAGGCTTTATCTGAATCCTCAGCAGTGCTATTGGTAAAGCTTGTGGCTACTGCAATTTAGGCTCTTGGCATATTTTGCTGATTTGCCTCTTCAATGTCTGATTCATCCTCTCTACCTGTCCACTGGATTGGGGTCTCCATGGTGTATGGAGATGCCAAGCTATTCCCAGCAACCTACTCACCTCCCTCACTCCTGTGGCTGTGAAATGTGGGCCCCTATCTGATGATATTCCTAGAGACACCCCAAATCTTGGAGTGATTTCTTGCAGTAACCACTTGACTGTCTCCTTTGCTTGATTTGTGCAACAGGGAAGAGCTTCTGGCCATCCTGAAAATGTGTCAACCCCTACCAATAGATATTTGAATCCTCGTGTTCTTGGTAATTCTACAAAATCTACTTGACAATAATCTCCTGGTTCTACTCCTACCCAAATTTTCCCTAATTGTGCCTGTTGTCTAGCCACTGGATTGTTCTTTAAGCAAATTTCACATTTTAATATTACTGATTTTGCCATTGTTGACATCTGTACTGAAATTAAACTTTGTTTTAACAATTTCACCAGTGCCTCTGCACTCCAATGACATTTGTTATGTTTAATTTGTAGAACTTCTCTCATTATCGAGGGGGTACCACTTCTTGTCCCTGTGTAGTCACATACAACCCTTCTGAATTCTTCTGTGCATTCAGTGAGCGTCCCAATTTCACATCTTTTATTGAACATTTTGGTTCTGGGGGTAAATTGAATTGAGATACATTAGTCTTTAAAGGTATCAATGCTATTGCAGTTTGTACTTCTCGAGCAGCTTGTCGGGCTGTCCAGTCTGCTTTCCAATTTCCCTCATGAATTTTGGAGTTTCCTGATTGGTAATCTTTACAGTGCATGATTGTTACTTGCTCAGGCTTTTGTACTGCTTTTATTAATTGCAGGACTGCATCTTGATGTTTAATGTGTGTACCTTGAGAAGACAGCAGTCCTCTTTCTTTCCACAGTGCCCTGTGTACATGCACCACTCTAAAAGCATGTTTTGAATCAGTCCAGATATTTACTTTGTTCCCTTCACTCATCTCTAATGCCCTGGTTAAAGCAACCAGTTCTGCTCGTTGGGCAGATGTGTTTGCTGGTAAGGAACAAAGCTGGATTCAAGAGGTTAGCTGTCTTTAGTGTGACATCATCCTGCTCGGTTAGGATTACCTGGAATTTCATCATCCTGCTTGGGGATAGCCAATGGCCCCCTTTTGTTCTAAAACAGTGGTCACCATGTGTGGCACATAGACATCTGTGTGTCTACCCATCGTGAGTTTCCTGGCTTCTTGGATCAGCATCACAGTGGCTGCAACTGCCCGCAGGCATGAAGGCCATCGGGCACTCACGTTGTCAAGTTGTTTGGAAAAGCAGCCTACCAGCCTTTTCCAGCTTCCCAAATGTTGGGTCAGCACTCCCAGTGCTGGGTGTGATCTTTCATGCACAAACAGCTGAAAATCTTTGGATAGATCAGGCAATTCTAACACCGGAGCTGTTGTCAATGCCTCCTTCAGTTTGAGGAAGGCCTCCTTCTGTGGTTTGCCCCAGGTAAGCGGTTGTGTCTTCTGGGCTTCATACAGGAGTTTTGCAATTAGTCCATAGTCCGTGATCCACAGGCAACACTGTCATCCTGAGGAAAACTCACAGCTCATGCAGGTTCTGGGGTTCTGGAATGGCACAAATGGCTTGAATATGATTAGTACCCAGCTTACATTGCCCTTGTGAGATTTCACACCCCAGGTAAATCACAGTCTGTTGGGCAATTTGTGCCTTTTCTTTAGACACTTTATATCCTCCCATTCCCAGCGATTTAAATTTTCAATTGTTACCTTTATGCAGTCTGTTGAGATGTTAAACACATCTCTGCTGAGTGGTGGAAAAGAAAGATTAAAATTCCTTTCCCCTAGGCAAAGAGAAACCTAGTGTGACCAGGTAAATAAGATTTGAAGCCATTTTAAAGTTGGTCTATTTTGGCAGCAGCTAATCCCAGGCAGGGCAGAGTGTGAGTGTAATTGAGAGGCAGAGTGGAATTGTCCCGGTGCCTTCCCCAGCAGCTGTGGCGAGGGCAGGCACAGAAAGGGCTGAAGCTGCAAGAGTGAGAGCAAGGATTGTCCCGCAGTGGCTGGAGATGGCAAAGGAGGGTGGCCAGGCCGAGGATTTGAGCAGAGGATCTGTGGGCAGGCCCAGGGGCTTCCCCCGCTGGGGAGCCCTGGCTGCTGCTGCGTTGCCTTCAGTGCAGGCTCAGTGGTGGCCTGTTTAATATTCCCTTCCAATTCAGATTTCTGAGTCTGGAAGAGCCATGGCTGGGGCATCAATCATTTTATTTTTTTCATTTTGTTAAGTTTTTTTCTCTTTCTTATGTCCACTCCATAACATTGAGGCTATCTGGGGCTAAGAAAGTCACACAATGCTCAGGCTAGAACAAAGAATCTTCAGTCCAGCTTCTGCAGTTCCTTAGTTATCCTAAGAATTGTTCCAGCTCCATTTTTGTCCTGGGAAACATTATTTCTGAGATTGCCTGAACCCTCTCTGAATCAATACACCACAGTCCCTCAGTCAAAAAATGTCCCAAATATTTAACCATTTTCTCTACCATTTGCTCTTCCTTTTTTTCCAGGTACTCAAAGCTGCTTTTTTGCCTGAAAATGAAGCCATTTCACAGAGGCTTCCTCTACCTCTTCTCCTTGTCCTCCTGACTGGATCAAGTCATCCACATCCTGCATTAAGCCAGTCCCTGGGGGTGAGGTCAATTCCTTTGATATTTCCTGCAAGGCTTGCCCCAGTCAGGCCGGTGCTTCCGTGCATCCCTGCAGAAGGACCGTCCATGTCTTGAGCATTTTCCCTTCTACCTCTTGTTGCCAGCCCAGGGCAGAATTCTGTTTGCATCCTGTGGAAGTGGGCAGATCCCCAGAAAGCATCTTTTGCATCAAGTTCTGAATGGCAGCAGTGTGAGGAGGGCACCTGGTTGAGGATGGTGTAAGGATCTGAGAGTGTGGGGTGCCTCGGTTTCATCATCTCATTTCTTCTTCTTGGGTCCTGCAGCATTCTGTGGATTCCATTGGATTTCTTGTTTGGCAGGATAGGAGCATTCTAGGGAGCCATCCCTGGCTCCCCAAGCCGTGCCTTGAGCAGGACTCCCAGACAGGCTGTGAGCCCTTCCTTCCCTCCCTTGGAACAGGGGATTGCTTTTTGACACCTCTTGTCCTGGTTGCTTCAGGGAAATTTGGAGAGGCTCCATATCTAATTTTGCCAATTTCCCTGGGACTGCCCACACTTGTGGGTTCACTTCAGCCTAGGCTCTGCCAGACATTTGACCCAGAGGTACAACAGAACCAGCCTCTGTATCACCTTTTGCAACATTAATTTGCATTCCCAATTTAGCCATCGAATCCCTTCCCAGTAAATTACAACCACAATTGTGAGCAAATAAAAATTCCTGCATTTCAAACCTATGCCCCACATCTGCTAATAGTGGCTGAATCAAACACACCCACTCATCTTTCCCACTTAGTGCCTTAATAATTAAAATATTCCCTAGCACCTTTAGGTGTAATATTCTGAGTGGATGGAGAGGCCCCTGTGTCCATCAGGAAAGGTCTCCTCTGGATCCAGAGCCACCCTGAATGTTCCCAAGGGCTGCAGTGTGGTGGGTCCCTGGTGGAATGGGAGCTGTGAGACCGCTAAGAATCCGTGTCCATCAAGGGCTGGACTTGCTGGTGCTGAGGGTGCTCCTGTCTGTGCTTGCAGTGTCCTTGTGCCCTGCAGCTGGAAGGCTGATTCCTTGCCAGGGGCTGTTTGGGTGGGCTGTCCCCTGGCCAGGAGGGCAATGCCTGTGCCAGGTGCTTGTGGCCGAGGGTGTCCCCTGGGTGCTGGGGCCCCCTTGGGCCCTGGGCTTGATCCCTCAGGGGCTGTAGGAACTGTGCCATGGCTTTTGCCTTCAGCTGGGCCTTTTGCTCATCCCTTGCTGCATTCAGCTGCTGAGCCTTTGTGAGCAAGTGCTGCAGGGGCTTCTTGTGGCCCTGCTGCAGCCCCCCTCAGTGCCTGTGGGTGCTCATCGTGTGGCAGCTGCTGAGCTTTCTGCAAAATCCTTCCTTTCTGCAGGGACCCAGCACAAAATGCTTAAAAGATCATGTGGATCCTTGCCGGTCTAATCCCCATTTCTGAGCTGTTCCTTCCTGGTGCTGGCTGTGCTGAGGCTCCCCTCCCCAGCCCATATCCCAGAGCCGGTCCCTGTCCTGCCGCAGTGTCCAAAGGCGGCCCCCCCGGCGGGCAGGGCCGGCAGCTCCACGGGGCCGGGCAGCGGCCGGGGCGTCCCGCAGCCTCCTGGGGGCCGGGGGCCACTGCCGGCCCTGCCCGGGGGGTGCTGGGGTCAGGCAGCGCCCGGCGCTGAGCCCCGGCTGCCCCACAGCCCCGGCCCGGCCCCACAGCTCCCCACAGGCCCCCAGCCCGTGCTCCCGGTGCCGCAGCTCTGCGCCCGCTCCTGCTGCTCCCAGCTCAGAGAAACCCCCTGAAATCCTGACCTCCTTGTTTTCCTGTCCTGGAAAACTGGGATACAAAGCATCTGAGTCAGCTGGCAAATTCTGAGGATAAGACCCTTCTGAAAAACATCCCAGTCCTCAGTATTTTTCTCTTTCTCTTCTTTTCCATCATCACTTTTTCTTACCCCATAGATTGCTCCTGCTGCTTCTTGCCTTAAGCACATTCCTGCACACTCCCCTTCAGCCAATTCCTTCCCAGCACTCCAACATCATCCGTCCCCTGTTGTCTAAATCCCTTCTGGACTTCCCTTCTTGCCCCCCTGGGTGTCCATGTCCTTAATTCCCTCTGGGAGAATGTGCAAACGACCTCCACAGGCTCCCAAGGGACCCTTGAGAGATATTTTGGGGTCATCATCCCTTTGTCCCGGATGCCCTTCTAACATTCCATTTTCTTCCCTCAGTGGTCCCAGCTGGATCCCACCTGTGACCTCCCTGGGCCTTGGCGCCCCCCTTGAGGGGAATTTGGGGAGGTGGGAGGGGGGAGCGCCAAGGCCGGGCCCCCCCGCGCTGTGGTGGCGGGAGCGGCTGCAGTGGGGAGCGAGTGCGGGCGGAAGCGGCCGAGAGCCCAGCGCTGCCCCAGGCCGAGCTGGCCCAGCTCCATCCGTGCCCCTGCGGTGGGATGCTGTGGGACTGGGGGGGAAGAGGGAGCCGGCAGTGGGTGCTGGGCCCTGGGGGCAGGAGGGGAGGGGAAGGAGAAGAAGGGCTGAAGACCAAAATTGTCAAAGGATGCACATGGGAGGAAAAAATGCGATTGTGCAGGAGAAGGGGGAAGAGGAGTGTGAGGAAGAGTAGGGCCACAGGAGGAGGAGGAGGAGCAGGAAGAGGAAGCAGCACAAGGTTCCACTCTCCCTGTGTGTGCAGTCCCAGGAGTGTTGCCCTGCTCACAGTCAGCAGGTGACTGGGGAGGGGGATCCATGATTTTCCTGGGACTGAATCTTGGTGTTTCTGAGCTTTATTGGGCTAAATGTTGGTGCTTTGTTTTTTTGCAGGGGCTAAATCTTTCTATTCTGGAGGAGGGTTTTGCCTGAATCTTGATGGTCGATTAGTTTTTGATCTGTCTCTTGATGTTCAGAGGATGTTTGAGCTGAATCTTGGTGTTTTGGTTTGTTACAGACACAAGATGCCCAATGACTTCCTGAGATGAACTTTGGAAGAAGGAGGCCCCAGCCCAAGGCGCTCTCCTCTTGTTCTTTCCCCAAAACCAGGATTTTATTTTCCCAAGCTGTGGCCAGATGGAGGAGAAAAAGCTTTGGAGATGCCACACCAGGAGAGGCTGCAAACCCAGCCCAGGGAGCTGCAAGGAGGAAAGATCTCCCCAGTGCCAGGAAGGTGGCCAAAGATCCAGACGGAGCTCAGAGCTGGGGGAGAAGCCCCACAAATGCTTGGAATGTGGGAAGGGCCTCAGCTACAGGTCCAACCTGCACCGGCACCAGGTGATCCACACTGGGGAAAAGCCCTACGAGTGTGGGGAATGTGGGAAGAGTTTCAGCCAGAGCTCCAGCCTGCGGAAACACCAGAGGATCCACAATGGGGAAAAGCCCTATGAGTGTGGGAAGTGTGGGAAGAGCTTCAGCCAGAAAGACCATCTCATCCGGCACCAGGTGATCCACACTGGGGAACGACCCTACACCTGCTTGGAATGTGGGAAGAGCTTTGGGAGAAGCTCTGATCTGAGAAAACACCAGCACATCCACACTGGGGAGAGGCCCTACGAGTGTCCCAAGTGTGGGAAGAGGTTTCAGAGCAGCTCCACTCTCATCAGACATGAGCAGATTCACACAGAGGAGAGGCCCTTCCGCTGCCCCGACTGCGGGAAGGGCTTCAAGCAAAATTCCACCCTTGTCAGGCACCGGCGCATCCACAGTGGGGAGAGGCCCTACGAGTGTCCCCAGTGTGGGAAGAGCTTCTCAAGGAGCTCTCATTTGACCCGACACCAACGGAGTCACCAGTAAGGGAAGCCCTGCGAGTGCCCCGAGTGCGGGAAGAGCTTCGTGCGCTGCTCCAGCTCCATCCCCCATGGGAGGATGGGCGTTGGATGATCCCCAGTGACCCCTGTTGGGCAGAGCCCTGGTGATCCGTGGTCCTGGTGATCTGTGTTGGGGAGACACCTGGCTGGGAGGCTCCACATCTTCCTGGCTCCCTGTGGGCACCTGGATGAACACAGGAGCAGAAACATCCATTGGGACACAGACCAACAATGGGAATGCCTTGAGGAGAGTGGATTTGTTGACTTTGAATCCTAGAGAACCTTTTGCCGCAGCCTCAGGAGCTCTGTGGGCAGAGAAAAAAGGGTGACACTGGGCTTGGGGGCCCTGAGGGGAGTGCACACACTCTGGGTGAGGGAGACACAATCCCCAGAACCCCCCCCTCACCTTCCTGCGCAGGCAGAAGCTGAACCTCAGTGCCAGGAAGACGAAGCCCAACACGGAGACTCCAATCCCCATCAGCCTCTTGCTGTGGGCAGCGTTTGATGGCATCCCTGGGGGGTCTGCAGGGGTCAGGACCCCCAAAACCTCTCACAGACCTCCCAAGCCCCTCCAAGGACCCTCCCAGTCTCCCCCAGTCCACCCAGGACCCTCTGAAACCTCCTTTGGAGTCACTAATTTTAAAAAATTAAGAATTTTAGAAAAATTAGGGATCTTGGCTAGAGATCGGCCTTGCTGGAAGTAGTTAGAGTTAATGATTAAGTGAGAAGCAGGATCTGAGATAATGAATCTCGGACTGAGGTAAAAAATTACTTTTCATTGTATGTTTGTTCAGCTGTGCTTATAATGAGAAAAGAGAAACTGATAAACGGGTTCAGGAAGATCACAGACCTTACATCTGGAAACCCATTTAAAAGTCACAAGGGAGGAAACTGGAGTTGTACCAAATGTTATTTGTAATGTCAGCCATTGTAAAGGTAGAAAGGTGAGAGTGAGGAAGAGCGGTTTTCCTTCATCTCTTGATGACCCCTCCTCACCAAAACCACCCCCTCCTCAAATTAGGGAGCCCACCACACAGGCATAATGACATTTTAAGCTCATTACCGTGCATTTTAATCCAAAGTGGAGCATGGTCGGTCTTAAGCATTATGAATATGTGTTAGTATTAATATGTATTCATATTTTGGATATTCAAGACTTTTGTAAATAAATAGACACTGGAATCTTTTGTCAACTTGCAGTGTGTATTAAGGGGGTGACTCCTGCACTCGCCCAGTGCTGTGATTAAACATCCACTTTGTAACTTTAAACTGTTGGAGAGGTTTTTTGTCCATTAACAGATTGATGTTGATACCAGATCAATATCGCTATTTTGGTAAATCACTGCCAGTCTCTTCCCAGCCTCCCCAGGACCCACCAGAGCCCCTCCTGTTCCTCTCAGGATCCCACAGCCCCCTCCCAATTTCTCCCCACTGCCCCAGGACCCCCAAACCCTCTCCCAGTCCCTTCCAGCCCCACCAGGACTCATCAGGAACCCTCCCAGTCTCTTCCCAGCTCAACCAACCTCATCCCAATCCCTGCTTTCCAATCCCCAATCTCCTTCCAGCTCCTCCAGGCTCACTCAAATCCCTCCCAGTGACACCCAGCGCCCCCAAACTCCCTCCCAGTGTCCACCAGGACCCCCAGAACCTCATCCCACCCTCCCCAACATCCTTTAATCCCCTTCTCAGCAATTGTAGACCCCCAGACCCCTCTCCCAGTTTAAACCAGACTACCATAAACTCCTTCCCAGTTCCTCCCAGCACATTCCAATCCCCCTCTGGGCCCCCCCAGTGCCTCCCCCGCTGCCCCCGGCGCTGTGGGGGCCGGGCCGTGCCCCAGTGCCGGCTCAGGGGGTGCTCCAGGCTGACGTGCTCCACCTGGCAGCTGGAGCTGAGCCCGCATTGCCGGGGGCGGTTTCCAGCAGCACCAGGAGCAGAAGACACAGAATACAAGTGTACAGCAATTTATATATGGGGAGGGTCCAGGGGTGGATACAAAACTTCAACCAGTGAGGGATATCCTGGGGAGGGGAATAGGACACATGGACCAATGGGGTGCTGTGGATTAGGGGATTTCCAAAGGGGACGTCCAAGCAGGGGGTTGGCATAAGGCAGGATTGACAGGGAACATTTGGGAACAAGGGGCAGGGTGGACAAGATTGATAGGGAAGGTGCTGGAAAAAGGGGTTGGGATACAATGATGGGCAGGGCAGGGGAGGAGATAACTTTGGGTTAAACCAACAAAGCAGGGGGGTAACAGAACAAACCACTTATACAAACAGCTTCAAACTTTAAATTAAACAAAAACATACCACAACATCTCCCCCATTTCTGATTAAAAGGAAGAGCTGTGGTTTTGGGGGATCCATTCTCATTTTGGCCGGTCCCTGGCTCGGCTGCAGGGGGGTCCCAGGGTGTGAGGATGGAGGGTTTGGGAGGGTTCCAGTCCTGGATACAGGGGTGCACGGGGGTCCTGCTGCAGCGGAATGGGAGTTCATGGGGGTCCCTTCCTCTGTTCTGGGGTTCAAGGGGTCCCGGTGTATGAAAATGGAGGTTCAGGGGGGTCCTGGTGCCCAGAAATGGGGGTTCAGGGAGGTTTCCATTCCCGAGAATGGGGGTTCAGGGGATTCCAGGTTCCAGATAAGGGAGTGCAGGGGTTTTTGGGGCTGGGGAAGGGGGTACCAGGGGGTCCCAGTGCCCTGAAATGAACGTTCAAGGGGGTCTCTGTGCCCAGGAAGGGGGATTCACCCAGAAATGGAAGTGCAGGGGTTCCCCATTCCCAGTGTAATAAATGGAATTGATTCGTGCTAACTAAATTGTAACTGTTATTAAAGTTATTATTAGAAACGATCAAGAATCAGTGTTACAAAGCAGATATACCCCTTTGCAGATGTTACACATCAAAATTAAGGTACAGAATGTAGTTTAGAAGATAAATGGTCAGAAAAATCGGAAATAGGAGGAAACTTATGGGAAACATTAATGAATATGTATAAGCATACAGTATATAAGTTTAGCTTGAAGTGCTTTGTTTCGTACCTGAGGTGGGGCGAGAAGCTCCCCCCATACCCGGATCGTTTTTGCTTATGCCTTAACCATTTGTAACCACTGGCCAATTATATTCACATATATATAATTTATAAATATATATATATAACTGAATATATCTACTAAATTGTATCTCTTTATACTAAATTGTATTCTTTTAATAAATTGTATTCTTTCATTATATTGTATCCAATTTATTAAACTATATTATCAATTAATTAAATTTGATTGTTTGGAAATTTGAAAGTCATTTATAACACTACTATATCAAAAGCAGGTAAAAGTGATTACAAACTGTGCTATATCAAAATCATTGTGATTATAATAATTTGCAAAAGCCAACACATACTAGCGAAGGTCAACAACAACATAGTTATTTATCACAAACACAGGGCAGGTTTTTCCCTTGCATGGAGCACTTGGGCCTTCCCCGGGCCCCTTCTGCCCTCCCGCAGAACCAGAGGCATTTTCCAGCGCACACAGTTTGTAAGCAAGAGCCGGCTGCAGCCCAGAAGGCTCCAAGCGCCTCCTTCCAGGCTGACTCTGCAGATGCCGAGGCTGCTCTGGGCTCTGCCAGGCTCTGCTGGGGCTCAGCTCTGGGCGAGGCTGGGCCCGCTCTCCCCTCGCAGTGCTTCGGGCAGCTGAGTCACAGCGGGAGAAGGACAGGACACCTCAAGGGACTTGAGCTTTAACAGAGATTTTATTCAAAGAACTGCCATAACAAACAGGCTGTCCTAACTACCCTAACTAACTAGCAGTACTAACTACCCTAACTAACTAACAGTGCTAATTAACATTACTAACTACTTGTCCTAACTACTAAAACGAAAAGATGTCCTCCTGTGCTTCATGTCCTCTTCTGCTCCCTCAGTTGCTTTGCTGCAGTGATCAGAGGGGTCAGGCTGGAGAGAGGCTTGGCTGATGATAAAAATGGGTGCTGCCCAAAGGATAAAAAAGAAAGAAATGAACTGTTACTTTCCAGAGTCAAGTTCCTCACAGGCTCTGTTGCTACAGGACAAAGGGGAATGGTTTGAAAGTCAAGAGAGGGAAGCAGGCTCAGATTAGATCTCAAGAAGAATTGCTGTAGCAGGAGAGTGAGGAAACCCTGACAGAGGGAGCCCAGGGATGTGGGAGGTGCCTCCTCCCTGGAAACATCCAGGCTCAGGTCAGGCAGGGCTCTGAGCCACCTGATGTGCTTGAAGATGTCCCCGCTTGTGGCGGGGCACCAGGTCCAGATGAGCTCGACAGGAGCCTGCCAAGCCAAAGCAGGCGAGGATTCTGCTTGCTTTGCGTGTGAAAAGCAGCGGGAGTGGAGATGATGGGAGGGGGGCCCCACAAGAAAAGCCCTCCCTGGCGCTGCCGTTTCCCCCGCAGCCGCTTGGCATTCACCTGCAGCAGCTCCTGGGCAGAGTAGCGCCGCTCCTCGTCCGGCTCCAGGCTGCACTCGAGGAAGTCCCGCAGCAGAGCCGACAGGCGCCTGGGCTCCTGCAGCTGCGGGGTCCCGTTCTGCCGGATCAGAGCGCGAGCCTGCAGGAAAAGCAAACACAGCGCTCTGACAGCTTCCTCCACACCCACAAGTGCTCACATCCAGCCCGCTTGCTCTGCCCCAGCTCCCCGGGCACTTTCCTCCCTGGCAGAGATGCTGCTGCTGCTGCTCACAGCTCATTTTTCTGGGGCAATCAAAAAACCCAAACCCTGGTGCAGCCACAGCCATTGCAACATCCAAATGATCTTGCCTTCAGAGCCGATTGCATTGGCTGACTTTGTCAGTAGGAACCTCCATCAGAAATAGCCCATTTTGCTTCTCCAAATATGGACACCAGCTTTACAGGCCATTTTCAAGAGTGAATGTGGTCTGCCTGTGTTATTTGAAGGGATTCTTACATCAAATGCATCTCTGCAGTGCCACTGACACTCAAGTAAAAGCATTCCTGATGCCCCATCCCAGAAACTGCCAGGCAAGGAACAGCAGGTTTGTGTGGCTGAAAGCTCAGGCTTGGTGACACAGAGAAAGTAGCTTGGACTAGGAAAGAAATATGTTAGACTGTGGGGATGTTAAACAATCATCTTCATGTTTTAGACAAGTTTCCCAGTGAGAAGAGCCAGGGGGGAGATCACCTCACAAAACCTCTTTTAGAAACTCCTTCAGAAAACTTGTTGGGTTTGGGTGTGGGTGTTGGGGTCGGTTTGGGGTTTTCTACAAGACAACATTAGAGCTGATGCACTTGCTTCATGTATTTGGGTCATCCTCACAAGAGCTGCAACAACTTAAATCCCAAAGCAAATTGTTGCTGGAGACTGCAGAATATTTGTCTGTGTTCAGGCTCAGGTGCTGTGGGAATTCCCTTCCCGATGTGCAGAAACCTCCAGCTGCTCCTCCCAGTGCAGGGTCACCCTGTGCTCACAGGCCTCTGCAAAGCCTGGAGAATTTGCCTCTTACCATGGCCCCCGTTTGCTGGAAGTAAGGAGGTTCTCCTTCCACCATCTCGATGGTCACAATGCCAAAGGACCAGATGTCCACCTTGGGGCCGTAAGGAGAACTGGTCACAACTTCTGGGGCCATCCAGTGAGCAGTGCCCACCATGGAGCTGCACTGGTCCTGCTCAGGGCTGAGCTGAGCGCAGAGGCCAAAATCAGCTGAGGACAGAAACAAGCACTGTCAAAGGCAGCTGCAATGAGGAAACCAAGCACAAAGATTCCCCACTCTCAGTCTCAGAATGCAGTGCTGAATCCAGCTGGAAAAGTCCTCGGGGCTGGAGGCAAGGAAAGATGGAACTGGACCCTTAAAGAAGCCCTCAGCTTTCATGCTTGGCTTTTACTGATTTCCTTTGAAGCTTTAGATTGCAACTCCTGCCCCTCTGGGAGGGCCATACCCAGAGCAAAGGCACTCCTGACACCCTGCTCCTCTCCTGAGCTCTCTGCACGGGGCAGCCGCTCTCAGCTGGCAGCAGGGGCCGGGCAGTGCCACCAGCAGCACTTGTGGGGCTCTGGCCCTCACTGGGAAGCAGCCCCACAGCCGCACCCCGGGAGCGCCGTGCCTGGCCAGGAACACCCACCCAGCTTGACAGAGCCGTCCATTCCCAGAAGGATGTTGGAGCTCTTCAGATCTCTGTGGATCACCCGGATGGAATGGAGGAAATCCAGGCCCTGCAGACACTGAGAGACAACAAGAAACACGAGGGAATAAATCAATGTCTGGAATATATCACACAAGAAAGGACAGTTTAGAATTCTGCCAGCAGCAACTTTGCTGTGACAGCCCAGGAGTGCAATGCAGACAAGCTCCAGGCAAAAGGTTCAAGGCAAAGCTGAGAACAGCAAATCAGATCCAAAAAAGACAAAGAGCACCACAACAGCTGGAAAGAGGACAAAAATAGAGTAGAAATGCAGTGATATTTGCAGGCAGTTCACTTCAGAGGCTCTTTCCTCTCCAGCTCATAAAAACAACACAGAAACAAAGGCCTGAGCATGGAGCCACTCTGTTCTCACAGCCTCTTTGGAAGGACCATGGTGTCCCAGCCATGGGAAGCACAAGCAGGATCCCTCACCTCCTGACTGACAGCTGCCATCTCTCCTTCAGCCATGCGTGTCTGTCTGACAACGTCCTGCAAAGTTCCTCCATCCATGTATTCCATCACCAGCCAGAGATCTCCATCAACAAGGAAGCTGGAAGAGGAAAACAATGGCACCCTTGAGATGAATGTGCATTGCTCAATTCCCCCAGGGAAAAGCCTGGAGTGGAGTTTTGTTCCCAGGTCACTTGTCAATGAGGACAGAATCAGATGGAGAGACATTCCTGCCAGGCTGCACAGGCCTTGGAATCTGCACAGGCTAAAGGAGAAGGAGGCACCCGGGAGAAAGGAGAGGCCTTAGATGGCAAGCAGGTGAAAAATGCACTTTAGCAACAGCCCAGCTCAATGTGGAACCACAACACTTGCCCCCAGCTGCTTCAGCATCTGAACTCACCATTTCCACCATTCCCTCTGGAACAAGGCAACACAACTTCCAGAGTTATCCAGGGGAGGAGGCCATGCAGCACTTGGGACAAAAGCAGTCAAATGCTTGGAAAATCTTGCAAAAAGTCCCTTCAGAAACAGGCAAGGCCATTGAAAAATGGACAAATGAGGCATTTCTGGAAACAAGAACCTGGTCTTCCTGGCACCTGTAGCAATGGGAAAGGGCTGGGAAGAAGAAGCCAAGGAAAATAATTTCTACCAGGGTTTATCAGCACTTGCTGTAAAACACAGCAAATGGGGTCAACTTGAAGAAAAAGCCAAAGCAAAGCAACAAAAGCACATGGAAGGAGTGAAGTGCCAGGCTGTTGTTCTGGGAAGATATGGCCGGGTCAGGCATTTTCAGAACAGGCTTCAGACTGGGGATGCCAGGAAAGATGAACGCAGGGGCCGTGCACGGGAGAAGACCTGAAGCACTCACCTGTCCAGAGAGTTGACAATGTTGGGGTTCTTCTTGTCCTTCAGGACCACGACCTCATTCACAGCTCGTTCCCTGTTCTGCCCTCTGAGACTCATTTTCTTGATGGCCACCTGAAGGGACATTGCAGACCTTGAACTGGAGGAGTCTGTGGCAGGAGGCCACAGCAAACACGGAGCGAGTCTTTTTGGAGCGACCGAGCCGGGCTGTGCCAAACTGCCTTGGGATGGGACACCAGAGCTCAGCAAGTGCCATTCCCACAGCCCATTGCTCTGCTCGCTGGGGGCTGTTACAGGACTCATGGCCAGAGACATTTGGCTCTGTAAACTCTGCAGAAATGGTGCCTCAGCTGTCAGCCTCAGAGCTCTAACAACATTCTCTGCACCTACAGTCTTCTCAAATGGCCTCAGCACTCTCAGGATTATTATTCCAGCACATTTTGCAAGCAGGAGGTAATTCTGTTTCTGTGCACACAGAGCAAAACAGCTGGGAACCCTTTAGCAATTCTATGGCATTTGGCCATGATTTCAAATGTCCCTGCCCTGTTTGGGATAGCACAACAAAGCAAACGTGCACATCCATTGCTCAGATAATCCCTGTCCCAGCTGCCACTGACACCAGACCCAAACACAGCTGCAGGGTTTAGGAGAGAGCTTTGCTCTAGACATCCATCTTCTCATTTCTCTCCCTGTCTCTGTGGGAACAGCTGCAGTAGGACTAAAACCCCAAACTGAGCCCAAGCAGGATCTCTCCTTAATTAGGCCTTGAGGTATCCTGATGAAACTCAGGATGATAAAACTGCTAAATAGTGTTCCTGTCCAAGGCTGGGATGAAGGTAAATTGGGCCTCAGTCTCCAGCAGCTGATGCATTCACACTTTCAGACATGAAGACCAAGCCAGCGTGTCCTGCTCTGACAGCCACCGCTGCCCTCCTTGCCTTCCTTTGGGCACTTCAGAAGGACCAAGTCTGTCCCAGCTGTGCTCTGCAGGCTGACACTGCTCTGCCTTCAGAGGAGCAGCCTGTGCAGGAAAGCTCTGCTGGGCCCCACAGCTCCAGCCACAGCTCCCAGCAGAGGGGAAAGGCCTCGAGAGCTGCCAGACGTGCTGGGCGTGTTGACACTGACCTCTCCTCCAGTGGCCCTGTCGAGTCCTTTGGAAACGGTTCCAAAAGCCCTGGAGACAAAACAGCAGAGAAGAAAGAAGCAGAGCTTTAGACCCTGGCAGTGAAAGCCAGCCCAGACAGGAGATCTCTGCTGCCTGCAGCGTTCACAAAACACCCGAGTGCATCCACCCTTCAAACAACAGCACAGCAGCCACCAGCCCTCTGCCATGCAAGGTGTGCAAGAGAAAACTGAGGCCCAACACGAAGGAAAAGGGCTGGAGGAAATCCCAAATGTCCACGCTGAATTCCTTCAGTTCAAACCCTGAGGTGGGGGATGGGTGTGTAAAGAACTGGAAAAGAATGTATTTCATCCTTTATATATTTCCTGCCTGAGACCTGCAGGATCCCCAAGGGCCCTGCCAGCAGGCAGGTGATGCATTTTCCCCTCGAGTGCAGCAGCTCTGTGTCTGTTACTGAATGTATGGGGTCTGCTACCTGTGCTGAAAAGAGCACTCATTAGTTCATCTCTGGTTTCTGTTTCTAAACCATTATGTTGATAATCCTGACTGATGGATAATTTTTGAAACAAAATATTTGAAAGAAATCTTCTTGAGAACTGTTTTCTGACGGTCACAGTCACCTCATGGTGAGTTGCTCTTTTAGGCAATCCAATTCCAGGGACAGAAGATCTTCCAGGTGCCGCTCCTTGCTGCAGACAGGACACTGCCAGCCTCAGGGGCCTTTGACGGTGCCTTCTGCCCACAGTTATCAATTCTGATCAGCACTGAGAGACAGCAGCATCGTACCCCAGTGTCTGAAGGGGTTTGGGGCTCTCCTGACTTCTCACAGGATCCTGCACCAGCAAAATACCTGGGCCCTGCTTGTGCAGAAGTAACTGCCTTGCACTTACCCTTGGCCAATCTGCTCCAGTTCCAGGTATTTCTCGGCAGGCTCCCCCAAGCTCACGGTGTTCCCTGAAAGAAACCATGTGGAAGATGCTCCCTCTCAGATGAGAGCCAGAATGCAGCCCCACTCCCTGGGGCCGGGAGCCCCTTGCTCTCAGCTGGGGAAGGACAATAAATGACCCTGTGCCATTCAGCTGCAGAGCAACACTGGGTGCAGCTGATGCTGAGACACACACACAGCACCCTGCTCTGGCACACAGGAACAGAGCAGACGTACTCAGCTGCATCAGGCTCCACTCCCCTCTCCCCTCTGACTGCAGGGCTGTGCTGCTGTCAGAATGTTCAGCCCAGGATCCTGCAGCACAGGGAGCTTCAGTATCCTCTTCAGGAGCAGAGGGAGGTTCTCCATCCTCTTCCCAAAGCAGTGCAGGCTCCTCGTCCTCTTCCCAAAATGCTGCATGTTCATCATCATCTTTCCAAGCTGCGGGATGTTCTCCGTCGACTTCCCATGCTGGAAGATGTTCTCCCTCCTCTTCCCAAGCCACAGGATGTCCTCTGTCCTCATCCCACACTGGGAGATTGCCATCATCCTCGTCACTTGCCATGGGAGCTTGGCCATTCTCATCCCACACCAGGGGACATCCACCGTCCTCATCCCACACCGGGAGATGTCCACTGTCCTTGTCACACACCGCGGGAGCCTCGCCGTTGTATTCCCAAACCGCGGGGTGTTCGCCCTCGTCTCCCAGAACAGTGGGAAGTTCACTGCTCTCTTCCTCCTCTTTGGCCTCCTCTTTGCAAGCAGAGGGAGCCAGAGGAGGAGCTGATGCTGCTTTGGTGCCCTGTGGACAGACGGGAGCGTGAGGGACGGGAAGTTCTATCTCAGTTATCACCTTCTTTATCCTCAGCTACACATCCAGCTGCACTAAGCAGAAATAGGGTTCAGAGCTGTTCAAACTAACAATGGGCAAAAGTTGACATTGCCACTTATTGCTGGGAATTCCATATTCCACCATGGCTAAAGCCAGCAAGCAATCTTCTGCCTGCAAAGCCAGTCCTGCAGCTCTTCAAAAGCTCTTCAGCAGAAACAGAGAAAACTGCCAGGGATCTCTTTGATGCTGCTGCTGCTGCTGCTGCAAAGACACTGACAGGAACTTTCCTTCAGCCTCCCAGGCTGGCACTCAGCTACCACACGCTGAGCTCACAACTCGCTGCACAATTCTGAACACCAAAGCTTCCTTTGCCACTCACTGAAGGAGGAGCTGCTCGGGATCCACGCGTGAGGTGCCCTGCAACGGGAGAGGGAACATGAACCAGATGTTGTTAGGAAAAAACTGCCTGTGGTGGGAAATGAGCAAGGCAAGCCTGAGAGAGCATTTTGCTTTCACAGCATCCCTCCAGGAGCCACAGGCCCTTCACACAGCAAGCAAGAGAGCAGCACAAAAGACTGGGCTGTGTCAGCTCTTGGCTGGAGCAGCAAACGGAGGGAGTTCCAGGCTCTGCTGCCACAGACTCCCCGCTTGAGGGAACAGAACCCCCTCAGGCCTCATTGCAAATGCTGTGCACGCCCCACTGGCTGCAGACACCCCCTTTTTCAGCTGCAGCTGCTGGCAGGAGCTCTCCCAAACCAACCGTGTCCTCATGGCAATTTGGTTACAGAGTCAACTCCGTTCCAGTGGAAGAACAGAAAGCACACAGCAAGCCCAAAGCCACAGATGCTGCACCGAGGGAAAACCTCAACTTACGTGCCAAGTGGGTTAAAAAATACCCCGAATAAGCCACAGAGAACAGAGTGCCAACTGCAGCAACCACTTGCTGCATCATTTTGGCTGCGCTGCACACGTCTGCAGACTGTACCCCTGCAAGCACAGAAGGACACCCGTCAGGGGCTGGGCTGGCTGCTGAGAATGCCTCGGGCAGGAGGATCCTCTGGCAACGAGCAGGCGCCCAGAGCCGCTCTGGACACTGAGGCCTCCGTGTCCCACAGCAACGGGAACACCACGGGGACGTGGCAACGTTCCTGTAACACCACAGCAGCCGCTCACGCAAAAACCGCCTGGAAGCTTCTCCTGTGTCACAAAGGAGCACAAAGAATCCTCCCAGGGCACAGCCTATTGCCCAGAGGATCCAAGAGGAACTCTGAAAATGCAGCAAACAAGGACACCCCATAGGCCAGCCTGAGCACTGAGGAGGAACGAGGACAGGACCAAACCAAAGCAAACACGACCTGTAGCCACTGATACTGCTGAGTAAAACCAGCAAGGCTTGTTCCATCTGGAATCTTTGTTCTAGTTCTAAAAACAAGCAAGATTCTCCACTCTAAATATACAGAAGGCAGGAACTGGGGAGGAGGTGGGATTAGGAAGGAGGAGGAGCAGGAGGAGGGAGAAAGGAAAATGAGGAGCAGGAACAGGAATAGAAGGAGAAGCTGGAGGTTCCAGTGCCCCCTGTGTCCGCAGCACCCCCGGCCACGGGCCCATCACCCCCACCTCATCCTGCAGGTGAGCAGGGAGGGGGAGCTGGTCCCAAATCTGTCAGGGGGTCCCTGAGAGGGTCTTTTTATTGGGGTGTGTTTGGAACTTGCAGATTGTGGAATTGAGCCCCAAATATTGTCTGGCGTCCCTGGGAGGTTTTTTTTCTCTGTGTGTGTAGGTTTGGATCTTGCAGGACCCCAAAGCTGAGCCCCTTGGGGGATCTTTGGGGTCCACGTGGCCATTGCCCAGTATTGGCTGGGGGTGGACATTGGTCCAGGGGACCCCCAGGAGCGCAGAGGAGAGGAACCCCAGGGACCCCCAGAGTGGGGAGAGCAGAGAGGAGCGATCCTGGATCTCAGGGACCCTGGCAGCTTGGAGAGGTGGGAGCCTGGAGAGGAGACACTCCTGAGATCCCTGGGATCTCAAAGCAGAGCATTAGGGGAAAAAGGGACCCCATGGACCCCCAAAAGCCCCTGGATCATCGCTAAGGAGGACCCCAGAGAAGGGGGAACCCCTGGAGCCCTTGGACCCCCATCATCCCAGGGAAGGGAAACCTCTGGAAGCCCAGAAGTGGAAAGACAAGAGATGGGGAACTCCTGGGAGATTTTTTGGGGCTGAATCTTGATATTTTGGAGATTTTCATGGACACAAGACTCCTGCTGAGCTCTAGACATGGACTTGGGCAGGAGGAGCCTCTACTCCAAGGCACTCCCACTTTGATTTCCCCCAAACCAGGATTTGTCATTCCATGGCCATGGCCAGATGGAGGAGGAGGAAAAGCCCCAGAGATCCTGCATGAGGAGGGGCTGCAAACCCAGCCCAGGGAGCTGCAAGGAGGAAGGATTCCCCCCCGTGCCAGGAAGGTGTCCAGAGATCCAGCCAGAGCTCAGAGCAGGGGAGAGAGCTCATGGCAGGGAGAAGCCCCACAAATGGAATGTGGGAAGAGCTTCAGTCGCAGCTCCCACCTGATCTGGCACCAGAACATCCACACAGGAGAATGCCCCAGCGAGTGTGGGGAATGTGGGAAGAGCTTCACTGAGATGTCCAATCTGATTTGTCACCAGAAGATCCACACAGGGGAGAAGTCCTACACGTGTGGGGAGTGTGGAGAGGGCTTCAGCTGGAACTCCAGCCTTGGGGCATACCAGTGCATCCTGAGTGTGGGAAGAGATTTCCAAGGAGCTCAGGTCTCATCAAACGTCAGTGGATTCACACAGACGAGAGGCACTTCCACCACCCTGACTGTGGGAAGAGCTTCACAAAACTGCACCCTCATCAGGCACCGGCACATCCACACTGGGGTGAGGCCCTACGAGTGTCCCCAGTGTGGGAAGAGCTTCTCACAGAGATAAACCTTGACCAAACAGATCTTCCTGACTCCCTGTGGGCACCTGGGTGAACACTGGGGCAGGAACATCCATCAGAACACAGACCAACAATGGGAATTGCAGATTGACTGGCCCTGAAGATTCACCAGAATGCAGAGATACACCCACAGCCCCTGGAGAAGCCCATGCCTGAGCAGGGGAATGCCTGAGATGAGGCTGTGACCCCGGGGGACACCTGTGGACAGAGGGGCCCCCGCTGGAGCCGCCTGTCCTGGAAGGTCTGACCCTGTGGCAGAGTGACCCACGCTGCAGCACTGTGAGGGGGCTGCTCCCCATGGAATGGACTCAGTTTGGAAAAGTTCCAGGAGACCTCTCGGGTGGGAGAGATCCGAGTGCAGCAGGGGAATGACTACTGTCCCTGAGAAGCGAGAAAAGCCACGGGAGATGAACAGACCGTGGCCCCATCCCAGCTGGCGGAGCCTTGGAGCTGCCGTGGGGGCCGTGGGGCTGCCCCGGGGGCTGCGCCCCGAGCCGGGGCCCCTTCCCAGTGCTCCCAGTGCTGGATCCAGCCTGGAGCAGCCAGCGAGGGCTTCAGCTGGGACGGCAGAGAGGCGCTGCTGGGGGGTCCCGGCTCACTTCGCTTTGGTTGGCTCTTCCCAACCTGGGGACAAACGATTTTGGATGTTTTGTGCAGGAAATCTCTCCTCTCCTCCACTCAGCCAAAGGGGTTTGGTGCGGTTTTCCCTTTTGGGGGGGAAATCAAAGCAATGCACCAATTCTCCTAATTAGACGTAGGAGAAGTGAGGCTCCACGGCTTCCCGCTGAGCCAGAGCCACCCAGCAGCCAGGGCTGGGCAAGGCGGGCCGGGAGCTGCGGAGAACTTTGTTTGTGTTGGGAGTTCAATGGCGGCTCGGGCCGGGCCCGTTCCAGGGCTGTTCCTCATCCCCGCCTTTCCCCTCACGCAGCCCGGGGCGGGCCCTGAGAGCGCGGGGCGGGGCTGTGCCGTGTGCAGAGCCCGCCGCTGGCTGCGATTGGCTGCTTCTGCCGTCACTCGTGGCTCTGGCGCGCGCTGATTGGGCAGAGCGGGGACAAGCCCGGCCCCGCTGGCGCCCCCAGGGCGGCCGTGGGGCAGGAGAGCCGCCATTGCCGGAGCGTCTGTGCGGGCCCGGCAGCGGCGGCAGCAGCGGCCGGAGCCCGGTGAGGCGGCGGCGGAGCTCGGAGGCGGCCCCAGCCATCGCAGGTGGGAGCCGCGCTCGGTTCTGAGGGGGCTCGGGGCTCGCTGCGGGCCCGGGAGGGGGCGGCAGGGGGCTGTGGCGGGTGGCTTGTGCCGTGGCCGGCCCGTGTTGGCCCTGGGCTGAGGGCGCTGCGGGAGCGGCTGCCCGCGGTCTCCTTGCCGCTGGGGCCTCGGCAGGAGGCGGTGGCGGAGCAGCGCTGGCTCGTCCCGCTTCGTGTCGGGAGGCCGGAGGTGGCTGCGCTGTGCCCGGGGCTGGGCGGGAAAATTCCCGGCGCCAGAGGTTTGTGTGGCCCAAGGAGCCAGAGGAGTGGTGTGCAAGTGACTTTATTGCTGCCCAAAGGGAGAGGCCATGGGCCATTTGCCATGCGCTCTCTCCAGTTGTTGGAGGACGCGGCCTCGTTTTTGTCCTGATTTTCCCGGCCGCATGTCCCTGTCCCTTTGCCCAACACTGGCGGAGGTGCTTGGAAGGTTCAGCCTTCCCGATCCGCCTGCTGCATGTCCTTTTTGTATAACACCCGATATTCCTGGCTCTGTGAAGTGTTTGTTCTTCTGGAAGTTCATGAATGTGTTGGGACTTGCTCTGAGAAGCAGTCCTTAACAATTAGTAACATTTTCTGTAACTGATGGTTTATCCCATTTCTTCCTTATGTAGAAGTCCCTGGCCCTATCTCCAAGCAGATTCACTCATTGCCTCTGTTTTTTCTTCCTGGGTGTTCTTTGGTTTTGGGATTGCTCTCAGTGCCCTCATTCTCTGTCCTTTTGTAGCCGTTTGTGGCTCAGGAGGCCTGGCTGCCACCTGCATCCCCTTGCTCAGCTGCTGAATGAGCTGCACTCAGCAAGGTGTGGTGCATGGTAAAAAGATGAGAGTTGCTGTAGCACATGAGAGGAGAAATAGCATTTGTTTCATGCGTGGCCTGCCAGGGAAGCACAAAACTGTGTCCCATTCCCATCCTTTCCACGTTTGGACAAGTACATGAGCTGCTTTGCTATTTCCTTTGTTATCTGTTTTACTACTTTTCCATTGCCATCTATCTGCCAAGAGTAGTTTGAGTTACTTAACTTCTCCACAAACTCTGCCTCGATTTTCTGCTAATCGATAATCTGATCCCATCCCATGGTGAAATGTTGTGTTCCTCATCTGAGTGGATTGGTTGGGAGGAGGGTCAGGAGCTGGAGCTGTCTGGTTGGTTATTATTTCAATGACATCCTGTAATCTAATTATGCCATTGAAATGATAAATGGTTTCTCTGGTACCTGATATGAATTCATCAGGGTTCCCAGGGTCTGGTCCATGGTATTGCAGGATTTCTTCTGGTGGTCGTTCATCTTTTCCTCATTTTTGGGTGCTCCCTCCTGATATGCGAAATAAAAAGAGCTCTATAACTCGCAGAGTAGTTTTAAGAGTAGGTATGAATTTATTCAGCACTGAGGTGGATGGGGGATATCTCCTCCGAAAAGCATGCACACATTTTTGATTTGGTTTTTCTCTTTTTATCTTTTACAGACTAGGTTTACAAGATATGCCTAAAACATATTCATTTTTTAACTCTGCTTGTCCTCACTTCATATTACAATTAACTCCATGCCTCTTTCATTCCTCTGGCCACCTTTTGGAACTTTAAATCTGTTCTTTCCGGCTTAGGGTCTGAAGAATCTCCTTTATCTGGTGGTGCCTTTGTCTTTGCATCTTGTTTGTGTATTCCAGCTCCTTATCTTACCTTGCAGTCTGACTCTTTTCTTGTTCTTGTGGATCAGCGTGTCAGGGTATGGTTTTTGTCAAACCCCCCTTTTAGTCAAGCATTTCTTTGTGTTTATTTCCTAATTTTTAATTTCTGTTTCACTCCAGCCACAGCTCCATCAATTGTCAGTTTTTCTCATATTAAATCATCACATTCTTGGAATTCCCAACTGATTTCTCTGAACTTGTGGTGGCAAATAAAGCACAGTGGATTTATTTATGGTACACCCTATATAACATAGACAGTGACAGCACATGTTGGAGTGGGGACAGGGATGATTCCCCCCAATTTGTTTTAGTGCAGTTTTCACAACATTCCCCATTTTCTGTTTTCCTTTGCAGCTTAACCAATTTCTGCTGCAGAGTCAGATATCCTCACAATGGGCTCTGCCTTTAGCTGTGCAAATTCCATCTGTGCAAGCAGGCAGAGCTTGGGCTGAGGGGCAGAGAGAATCAGCCCAATTCCTCCTGCAGGCAGGAAGCCCCTGGTCCATTGAGAAGGCTTTGTCCCATCAGTGTTAATTTGCATTTCTAAAGCTTCTCTCCTGGCTGCCTGGATCAAAGCTTCTCTTCCAGGGCAGACATCCCATCACTCACACGTGGCCCCCACTGATCTGCTTTTTTTTTTTTTTAAACAATATTTTATTAATTGTTTATGTGTTAAAGCGCCAACTTTAAAGCTCTTCTAGTTTTCAAAGTGCAGCTTAAACGTGAACATTGAAAAACTCATACCATCATTTTATCATCACTAAGAGTCACGTAGAAATATAAAACAAGAATGAGAAAGCAATCAAGTGTTTTCCTTCTCCTAGGACTAAAAACTGATTCTCACACCACTGGCCCAAACAGAACCGACAATATAGTAGTAAAATTATTATGAAAATTTATTCTAACCGTGTAATCTTTTCACTGAAACTGTGAAAAACAAAAACTCTCCACAATGTCTTTAGAGAAATAAGGCATTACTTGATTCTGGCCAGGATGTGCAACAGGAATAATTTCATGCACTCTTAGGCTGGGTGTGCAGAGAGAATCATTCCATGACACATGAGTTTGACTAGATTTTTCCAAAACTTTATACAGTCTGACCCCATAGAAATCCATTGGTTTAATGTTCATTGGTTTGAAGGTGTGGAGTTGTTTGGATTTGGTTTCCTGTTGCAGCCGGATTTCTGTGCCTGTGATGTGAATTAGGTGGGCACTCCTGGATTTCCTGCTCAGCCTTTTCCAGACCAGGTGTCTCCAGCTGTGCCTGGGGCAGTGTCTGGGGGAGATGTTGGTTGATGTTTGCTGCTGGGTGTTGATGTTTTGTTGATGGTCGTTATCTGGGTGGGAATCTTTTGGGCTATTCCCAGTCTGTTGAGATGTTAAACACATCTCTGCTGAGTGGTGGAAAAGAAACATTAAAATTCCTTTCCCCAAGGTAAAGGCAAACCTAGTGTGACCAGAGAAATAAGATTTTAAACCATTTTAAAGTTGGTCTATTTTGCCAGAATCGAATCCCAGGCAGAGCAGAGTGTGAGTGTAATTGAGAGGCAGAGTGGAATTGTCCCGGTGCCTTCCCCAGCAGCTGTGGCGAGGGCAGGCACAGAAAGGGCTGAAGCTGCAAGAGTGAGAGCAAGGATTGTCTGGCAGTGGCTGGAGATGGCAAAGGAGGGTGGCCAGGCCGAGGATTTGAGCAGAGGATCTGTGGGCAGGCCCAGGGGCTTCCCCCGCTGGGGAGCCCTGGCTGCTGCTGCGTTGCCTTCAGTGCAGGCTCAGGGGTGGCCTGTTTAATATTCCCTTCCAGTTCAGATTTCTGAGTCTGGAAGAGCCATGGCTGGGGCATCAATCATTTTATTTTTTTCATTTTGTTAAGTTTTGTTCTCTTTCTTATGTCGACCCCGTAAAATTGAGAATACCTGGGAGTAAAATGTCACACAATGTTCTGGCGAGAGGAGAGAATCCTCAATCCAGCTCCTACAATTCCCTGTTAATCCTAAGAATTGCTGCAGTTCCTTCTTAGTCCTAGGGATCATTATTTCTGAGATTCCCTGAACGCTCTCATGGTCAATGCAAGACAAAGCTTCAGTCAAAATAGTTCCCAAATATTTAACCATTTTCTCTACCATTTGCCCTTTTTTTTCAGATACTCAAAGCCGCTTTTTAGCCTGAAAATGAAGCCATTTCACAGAGGCTTCCTCTACCTCTTCTCCTTGTCCTCCTGACTGGATCAAGTCATCCACATCCTGCATTAAGCCAGTCCCTGGGGGTGAGGTCAATTCCTTTGATATTTCCTGCAAGGCTTGCCCCAATCAGGCCGGTGCTTCCGTGCATCCCTGCAGAAGGACTGTCCATGTCTTGAGCATTTTCCCTTCTACCTCTTGTTGCCAGCCCAAGGCAGAATTCTGTTTGCATCCTGTGGAAGTGGGCAGATCCCCAGAAAGCATCTTTTGCATCAAGTTGTGAATGGCAGCAGTGTGAGGAGGGCCCCTGGTTGAGGATGGTGTAAGGATCTGAGAGTGTGGGGTGCCTCGGTTTCATCATCTCATTTCTTCTTCTTGGGTCCTGCAGCATTCTGTGGATTCCATTGGATTTCTTGTTTGGCAGGATAGGAGCATTCTAGGGAGCCATCCCTTGCTCCCCAAGCCGTGCCTTGAGCAGGGCTCACAGACAGGCTGTGAGCCCTTCCTTCCCTCCCTTGGAACAGGGGATTGCTTTTCGACACCTCTTGTCCTGGTTGCTTGAGGGAAATTTGGAGAGGCTCCATATCTAATTTTGCCAATTTCCCTGGGTCTGCCCACACTTGTGGGTTCACTTCAGCCATGGCTCTGCCCGACATTTGACACAGAGGTACAACAGAACCAGCCTCTGTATCACCTTTTGCAACAGTAATTTCCATTTCCCATTTAGCCATCAAATCCCTTCCTAGTAAATTACAATCACAATTGTGAGCAAATAAAAATTCCTGCATTTCAAACCCATCCCCCCCATCTCCTAATAGTGGCTGAATAAAACACACCCACTCATCTTTCCCACATAGTGCCTTAATTATTAAAATATTCCTTAACAATTTTCCCCCCTTAAGTGTAAGATTCTGAGTGGATGGAGAGGCCCCTGTGTCCATCAGGAAAGGTCTCCTCTGGATCCAGAGCCACCCTGGATGTTCCCAAGGGCTGCAGTGTGGTGGGTCCCTGGTGGAATGGGAGCTGTGAGAGCGCTAAGAATCCGTGTCCATCAAGGGCTGGACTTGCTGGTGCTGAGGGTGCTCCTGTCTGTGCTTGCAGTGTCCTTGTGCCCTGCAGCTGGAAGGCTGATTCCTTGCCAGGGGCTGTTTGGGTGGGCTGTCCCCTGGCCAGGAGGGCAATGCCTGTGCCAGGTGCTTGTGGCCGAGGGTGTCCCCTGGGTGCTGGGGCCCCCTTGGGCCCTGGGCTTGATCCCTCAGGGGCTGTAGGAACTGTGCCATGGCCTTTGCCTTCAGCTTGGCCTTTTGCTCATCCCTTGCTGCATTCAGCTGCTGAGCCTTTGTGAGCAAGTGCTGCAGGGGCTTCTTGTGGCCCTGCTGCAGCCCCCCTCAGTGCCTGTGGGTGCTCATCGTGTGGCAGCTGCTGAGCTTTCTGCAAAATCCTTCCTTTCTGCAGGGACCCAGCACAAAATGCTTAAAAGATCATCTGGATCCTTGCAGGTCTAATCCCCATTTCTGAGCTGTTCCTTCCTGGTGCTGGCTGTGCTGAGGCTCCCCTCCCCAGCCCGTATCCCAGAGCCGGTCCCTGTCCTGCCGCAGTGTCCAAAGGCGGCCCCCCCGGCGGGCAGGGCCGGCAGCTCCACGGGGCCGGGCAGCGGCCGGGGCGTCCCGCAGCCTCCTGGGGGCCGGGGGCCACTGCCGGCCCTGCCCGGGGGGTGCTGGGGTCAGGCAGCGCCCGGCGCTGAGCCCCGGCTGCCCCACAGCCCCGGCCCGGCCCCACAGCTCCCCACAGGCCCCCAGCCCGTGCTCCCGGTGCCGCAGCTCTGCGCCCGCTCCTGCCGCTCCCAGCTCAGAGAAACCCCCTGAAATCCTGACCTCCTTCTTTTCCTGTCCTGGAGAACTGGGATACAAAGGATCTGAGTCAGCTGGCAAATTCTGAGGATAAGACCCTTCTGAAAAACATCCCAGTCCTCGGTATTTTTCTCTTCCTCCTCTTTTCCATCATCCTGTTTCTTACCCAATGGATTCCTTCTGCTGCTTCTTGCCTTAAGCACATTCCTGCACACTCCCCTTCAGCCAGTCCCTTCCCAGCACGCCAACACCATCCATCCCCTGTTGTCTAAATCCCTTCTGGATTTCCCTTATTGCCCCCCTGGGTGTCCATGTCCTTAATTCCCTCTGGGAGAATGTGTAAACTGCCTCAACATGCTCCGAAGGGACCCTTGAGAGATATTTTGGGATCCTCATCCCTTTGGCTGGGAGCCCATTCTGGCTTTCCCTTTTGTCCCCTCCCTGGGTGCCCTGCCATGTTTACTCCCCGAAGATGCCACTGGAGTCACTGCTGAGATTTTCAGTGCTCTCTCCCTGCCGACTCTTGAGAGCCCCCCTGATTCGTCCCTCGTCTGTCTCCTGCTCACTCTCGGGTACCCAATCAATCCCCGGTGCCGCCGCCAGCCGAGGGAGCCGATCCCCCAAACTGGGTGAGGCACCTTCAGCTGCACTCAGTGCCCGCCGGCCCGGACGGTGGAAGGAATTGCGGAGGAGCCCCAAGGTGTGTGGAAAAATTGACATCCCCAGAGGTTTCTGTCCACAAGGAAGACAGAGGAGTCCTGCAAGAGTAATTTCATTCATAACAATGGGTGAGGCCGTGGGACATTTCTAATGAGATTTCTCCAATTCTTGGAGAACAAAGCCTCCTTTTCATACTAATTTTCTTGGTCACATCTACCTCTCCCTTTCCCCATTGACTGAAGTACTGGACAGGTACAGACTTCTCAATGCACCTCCTACATACCCCCCTTAGTATGCACCCCACTTTTGTATAGCTAACGATATTGATGGCTGCGTTAAGTCTTTGTTGTTCTTCTGGAAGTTGATGAATTTAGCAGGACCTTGGCTGAGCAGCAGTCTGTGTCATCAATTAATAACATTTTGTGCAGCTGATGGCTCCTCCTGTCCCTTCCTTATGTCCACGTCCCTGGCCCTATGTGCAATGAGGTTGACGGGATCAGTTTGTAAAGAGCCTTTGTTGTTGTTCCTTTGCTGGGGTTCCCCCGTTTTGGGGCCATCCCCCCTGGAGCAGGGTGTCCCCCCTTGGTGCAGGCGCAGGGCTCAGGCAGGGCTGAGGCAATCAGAGCGCGCGGCGCTGATGACTCATCAGTGTCCAGGCAGAGCCGCAGCTGCCAGCGTTCCCCAGCTGGAGCCCAGCTGCGCCCCTCCCCCCCGGGCCTTGGCGCCCCCCTTGAGGGGAATTTGGGGAGGTGGGAGGGGGGAGCGCCAAGGCCGGGCCCCCCCGCGCTGTGGTGGCGGGAGCGGCTGCAGTGGGGAGCGAGTGCGGGCGGAAGCGGCCGAGAGCCCAGCGCTGCCCCAGGCCGAGCTGGCCCAGCTCCATCCGTGCCCCTGCGGTGGGATGCTGTGGGACTGGGGGGGAAGAGGGAGGCGGCAGTGGGTGCTGGGCCTGGGGGCAGGAGGAGAAGGGAAGGAGAAGCAGGGTTGAAGAGCAAAATGGTGAAATTATGTACCTGGGGTTTTGCAGAAGGAGGAGTGTGAGGTAGAGTGGGGACTCAGGAGGAGGAGGAGTAGGAGTAGGAAGAGGAAGCAGCACAAAGTTTATCTCTGTTTCTGCAGTCCCCCCAGCCCCAGGAGTGTTTCCCTCTCTCCCCCACATGCAGCGGGTGATTGGGGAGGGGGATCCACAATTTTCACTGGGCTGAATCTTGGTGTTTCTGAGCTTTATTGAGCTAAATGTTGGTGCTTTAGTTTCTTGTGAGGGCTGAACGTTTCTATTTTGCAGGGGGTTTTGGCTGAATCTTGTTGTTTGATTAGTTTTTCATCTGTTTTGATATTTGGAGGATGACTGGGCTGAATCTTGGTGTCCTGGAGGTTCTTACAGATACAACTGCCAAGTGACTTTCTGATATAAACTTGGCCAAGGACGAACCCCCAGTCCAAGGTGCTCTACTGTTGTTTTTTCCCCCCAAACAGGATTTTACATTCCTGAACTGTGTTCAGATGGAGAAGGAGGATAAGCCCCAGAGATCCCGCACAAGGAAAGGCTGCAAACCCAGTCCAGGGAGCTGCGAGGAGGAAAGATCCCCCCTGTGCCAGGAACACGGCCAGAGATCCAGCCAGAGCTCAGAGCAGGGGGAGAAGCCCCACAAGTGCTTGGAATGTGGGAAGGGCTTCAGAAAGAGATCTAACCTGCTCCGGCACCAGAGGATCCACACTGGGGAAAAGCCCTACGAGTGTGGAAAATGTGGGAAGAGCTTCAGAGATATCTCTTACCTGATGAGACACCAGGTGATCCACACAGGGGAACGGCCCTACAGCTGCTTGGAATGTGGGAAGAGCTTTGGGTGGAGCTCTGACCTGAGAACACACCAGCACATCCACACTGGGGAGAGGCCCTACGAGTGTCCTGAGTGTGGGAAGAGGTTTCGGACAACCTCCCATGTCCTCCTTCATGAGCGGATTCACACAGAGGAGAGGCCCTTCCGCTGCCCCGACTGCGGAAAGGGCTTCAAGCACAACTCCACCCTCACTGCCCACCAGCGCATCCACAGTGGGGAGAGGCCCTACGAGTGTCCCCAGTGTGGGAAGAGCTTCTCACAGAGATCTGACTTGACCCGACACCAACGGAGGCACCAGTAAGGGAAGCCCTGCGAGTGCCCCGAGTGCGGGAAGAGCTTCGTGCGCTGCTCCAGCTCCGTCCCCCATGGGAGGATCGGCGTTGGATGATCCCCAGTGACCCCCGTTGGGCAGAGCCCTGGTGATCCGTGGTCCTGGTGATCCGTGTTGGGAAGACACCTGGCTGGGAGGCTCCACATCTTCCTGGCTCCCTGTGGGCACCTGGATAAAAGCAGGGGAATGAAAATCCAACAGGATACAGACCGACAGTGGGAATTGTTGACTTTCAATCCTCGAGAACCTTTTGCCTCAGGAGCTGTGTGGGCAGAGAAAAGGGGGTGACACCGGGCTTGGGGGGCCCAGAGGGGAGCACACACACTCTGTGGGGGGGAGGAAACGACCCCCGGGTTTCCCCCTCACCTTCCTGTACAGGCAGAAGCCGAGCCCCAGTGCCAGGAAGACAAAGCCCAACATGGAGCCGCCAATCCCCTTGACATCTTGCTGTGGGTAGCGTTTCATGGCATCCCTGGGGCATCTGCAAGTCAGGACCTCCAAAACCTCTCACAGAACCCCCAAGCCCCTCCAAGCACCCTCCCAGTCTCCCCCAGCCCACCCAGGACCCTCTGAAACCTTTGGAGTCACTAATTTTACGCAATTAAGAATTTTAGAAAAATTGGAGATCTTAGCTAGAGATAGGCCTTGCTGGAAGTTGTTAGAGTTAATAATTGAGAAGCAGGATTTGAGATAATGAATCTTGGTCATAGGTAAAAAATTACTTTTCATTGTATGTTTGTTTAGATGTGCTTATAATGAGAAAAGAGAAACTGATAAACGGGTTCAGGAAGATCACAGACCTTACATCTGGAAACCCATTTCAAAGTCACAAGGGAGGAAACTGGAGTTGTACCAAATGTCATTTGTAATGTCACCCATTATAAAGGTAGAAAGGTGAGAGTGAGGAAGAGCGGTTTTCCTTCATCTCTTGATGACTCCTCGCCAAAACGACCCCCTCCTCAAATTAGGGAGCCAACCACGCAGGTGTAATGACATTTTAAATCATTACCGTGCATTTTAATCCAAAGCGGAGCATGGGAGGTGTTAACATTATACATATGTATTAGTATTTTGGATATTTAAGACTTTTGTAAATAAATAGACACTGGAATCTTTTGTCAACTTGCAGTGTGTATTAAGGGGTGACTCCCTCACTCGCCCAGTGCTGTGATTAAACATCCACTTTGTAACTTTAAACTGTTGGAGAGGTTTTTTTGTCCATTAACAGATTGATATTGATACTGGATCAATATTGCTATTTTGGTAAATCACTCCCAGTCTCTTCCCAGCCTCCCCAGGACCCACCAGAGCCCCTCCTGTTCCTCTCAGGATCCCACAGCCCCCTCCCAATTTCTCCCCACTGCCCCTGGACCCCCAAACTCTCTCCCAGTCCCTTCCCAGCCCCACCAGGACTTATCAAGTCCCCTCCCAGTCTCTTCCCAGCACAACCAACCTCATCCCAATCCCTGCTTTCCAATGCCCAATCTCCTTCCAGCTCCTCCAGGCTCACTCAAATCCCTCCCAGTGACACCCAGCACCCCCAAACTCCCTCCCAGTGTCCACCAGGACCCCCAGAACCTCATCCCACCCTCCCCAACATCCTTTAATCCCCTTCTCAGCCATCCTAAGCACCTCAATCCCTTCCCCAGTTTAAACCAGTCTATCTGTAACTCCCTCCCAGTTCCTCCCAGCACACCCCAGTCCCCCTCTGGGCCCCCCCAGTGCCTCCCCCGCTGCCCCCGGCGCTGTGGGGGCCGGGCCGTGCCCCAGTGCCGGCTCAGGGGGTGCTCCAGGCTGACGTGCTCCACCTGGCAGCTGGAGCTGAGCCCGCATTGCCGGGGGCGGTTTCCAGCAGCACCAGGAGCTGCTGGCTCCAGTCCCCGCTGGGGAGCACGGCAGTGGCCAGCACGTGGCCCGAGAGCTGCTGCTGGCCCTGGGAGCAGCTCAGCTGGATGTGGGCAGGGGAGAAATCCATCAGGGAGCAGAGCAGGCGGCCGGGGCCGGGCTGGGAGCTCCAGGGCACCAGCGAGATGGACACGATGGGGGTGATAGTAAAAGGTTCTAAAATCTTAGAAAATTTGGAGACTTAGCAAGAAAGTTAAGTTTGCCAAGCCCTGGGAAAAGTAGGCCCTGGGAAATGTTAGACCTTGTGCTCGCTAAAGATCAGGTCAAACTGCACCTGTGTAATCAGTATATGATAAATGATACGATTGTTAGATATGATTAGATATAATTATTGTTTAAAGAACATGAGGAACAATGTTAGGGGGCTGGGGGGGGATCACGAGGAATCCATGCTTGGATAAAAACAATGCTTACAATAGAACAATATAAGTTTAATAATTAATATGTAAGTTATATAAGGATGGAGTGTAAAAACATGTTCAACTCAAAACCAAGTCGGGTCAGATTTGGGTATGTGTACCCCTGATACCCAGAGCTCTTCAATAAAGCACCTTCATATAATCATTCTGTGATTATGTGTGTTCCTGAGCTCTAACATTTTGGCACCCCAGATGGGACCCTGTGAGTGCTGCTGAGCTTGCTCACGACCCGATCACGCTCCAGCCGGCACCGAGGGATTCTCGGGGAGCCCATCCGGCTGCGACCGTCTCCGCTGCTCACAACGTCCCCGGGAGAGAAAGGTAAGGTGCTTTACTTTGGTTTGGGTGCCTGCCAGTTAGACACAGCGAAAGCTGCGCGTGGTTGGGCTAAAGGAATTCCTGTTGGTATTGCCCAGGCGCCGTCTGTCAGACGAGTGCGAAAGCGTCGCAGGTTCGGCATTTGGTGTATTGTAGTTGTGACATGGAGCAGGGTTCTGGGCTGCAGTGCTCCCATACTGGGTACTTCTCCTTTGGGGTGCTTATTAGCACATTGGAAACAAGGTAACTTTGGGGAAGAATTACATAAGACTAAGTTAATTTATGCGAGATCTCCCACAGAAAAAGACCCCAGGGACCCCGTCTCATCTGTTGGTAGCTATAACCTCTTCTCTCTTTCTTTACTTTGTTTTCTTTATTTCTCTCTCTCTCTCTCTCTCTCTCTCTCTCTCCTCTATCGCATAACCCTTGTGGTTGGCACTAAAATAAAAGTACATTATTGTTGTTTTGATTTAAACTGAAATCCCTTTGTGTCCTTTTTGCACTCTGAGATCAAACAAACCTCTCATGAGTCCCACTCGCGTTATTGAATCCTGACATTTAAACTGGAGTCACGGACAGGATTTCTGACAGACAGAAGGGGCTGCAGGTTTGTTGTGCAGTCTGTATTAGGGGAAGGACGTCTCGCTCCAGCCACACCCAGCCCGACACTCCCAAAGAGTGAGCGGTGTCTAGAAAGCAAGGGGGGCGACTCGAATTTCCCACAAACTGCACACGCCGAGGTGAAAAGCACCCCACACTCACTTGAGGGCTCTGTCTGCAGAATTTCACCAAAGATCTCTTCGTGCAAAAGGGCAGGAATGTTTTTGTTGTTGTTGTGTATATGGATTTTGACTGCTTGGTGTAGCAGAAAGACAACCAGAATTTTAAACTGAAGGAGTGCCTCCCAAGCAGATTTGGTCTTTTTACCCATCCAGGGAAGCAAAAAGTTGTGTGTGTGTGTGTGTATAATTTAAGTTTATACCTCCCTGTAGTGGTTTTTCCTTTGTAAAAATGACTGAAAACAGCAGTGCAAAAGTTAAAACTGCATTTTATGCATGTTATGCTCTGTTAGCAAAACACAATGTCAGACCTTCTCCAGGAGGGAAAAGTTGGTGCTCAATAATTGGTTTAATTTGGAAAATGTGATTGACAGAGTATGTTCTTTACAACATGAAACAAAATTTAAACTGGACAAAAATAAAACTGTACTCTGCTCAGTTTTGGGAGCTTGTCTTACAGCAGCTATAGAAACTCGCTGTAAGTAAAGAAGTGAGGAAAAAACTACCTCCAAAACCTAGTTAAAATTTTGCAAAAACAATTGGATGAAGAAAGAAGTAAGATCAATCTGTTGCGAGCAGCCCTCCATAATAAAATTCAAAGAATGCTGACTTGCTAAAAGAAACAAGAGAGGGAAACCCCTCTCATTAATCAAATTTACCCTCAAAAAGAGCTAACTTGGATAAAATTGTGGGGAACACTCCTGTCCTAGTTTGAAACCTCTAATTAAAACAGAATATAATTATATCAATGATAAAAGTCTTGATCCACACATAGCCACTAAAAATAGAAAAAAGGAAAAAAAAAAAAAAGATAAAAGAAAAAAAAAGAGAAAAAAAGGGGAGTACGGGCGTCTCCCTCACAAGTCAGAGACAGAATACGTATTCCCAGTGTCTCTCACTAGAGGTGATCAAATTCGATTGAGGAACTGGAATCCAGTGGGCACTGGGGACATGAAGTCTTCTTAACAGCAGGAGACAGACGTAACCCATGGTCCCTAACTCAGCACACAGCTTATTGGGCAGAGGGGCTTCACCCCTTGGAAAGGGGGGACCCTATAGCTATAGTGAGTACCCCAAACCAACTCCTGAAAACATTCACAAAGCTGCCTGCTTGCAAATGATGCACAAAAGAAAATTAATTGCTGGCTATGAATCACCAATGTTGTTACCTGTGAAAACTGAAATTATGACCCCTTTCATTCAAGGCCTTCCAGAATCACTTAAACCTACAGCAATTTTCCTCCAAAAACATAGCAGCTATAACCTCTGTGGATAGACTAGACAGATTTCTTGGGAACCTGATTGCTCAACCTGGTTCCACTGATCCTGGGTTTACTCCCTTCACCAACCCCTCTCGGGCTGACAGGTTCACAATTGCGTTCTCCTGCTAGGTCCCATAAAATTTGGACACAGAGAAAAATTGCAAAAGAGCTAATTAATTACAGTAGCAATTATGGACCTGTAAAAATCCCAGAAGAAAAATCAGAGAAAGCAAAGGGTGTTAGATACATTGGTTCTCTTAATGAAAACCCAGAAAAGAGAAAACAAATCTCTAACCGCCCGTATTGGTGGTCACTAGAGATAAAGAAAGGGGTCCCCAGAAACATAAAGGATGGCTTATCACTTAAAAGTTGAGTAAAGCAGTTTCTAATTGGCACTGTCCCAGGTTCATTGTATCAAATGCCCCATTGTATAACCCAGCACAGCTCCACAGGCTCTGGGCTGGGAGCCAAAGCAGTCTCCTTCTCAGCTTCTGGGAGTGGAGCCCAAACAGCTTTAGAATCAGGGAAACTGGTAACTCTGCCTCTCATGGGTGAGCAGAGAGGCAGAGGTTGGTTGTATTTTAAATGTTCACTGGAAATAACAAAACTGAAGATGTACTAATTATGACAATAGTGGGTCCTAAACGTGCACCTATTACTTCTGTAGTTAACACTCGAGCCCAAATTTCTGTGTTGACCGATACAGACTAGTACAGGATTTGAGAGCAATAATAGAATAACTAAAGATATTTAGCCAGTGGTAGCTAATCCTTGCACATTGTTAACATCTGTAAAAGAGAAATAGAAATGGTTTACTGGAATTGATTTAAAAGATGCCTTTTTCTGCATACACCTTGACAAAGAAAGTAGGAAACTGTTTGCCTTTGAATGGGAAAATCCAGAAAATGGAAGGAAAACTCAGCTCACCTGAACATGACTCCCACAAGGATACAAGAACAGTCCAACCCTATTTGGAAGCCAGCTGGTGAAGGAGCTGGAGATTTGGACTGAGAATGGGCAAGTACCAGAGAACAATACCTGCTGTTACAGTATGTTGATGATACACTGACAACTTCAGAAGAGAAAACAACCTGCAGAAAGGTAACAATTGAAATTTTAAGTCAGCTAGGAATGGGAGGATATAAGGTGTCTAAAGAAAAGGTACAAATTGTCCAACAGACTGTGATTTACCTGGGGTGTGAAATCTCACAAGGGCAATGTAAGCTGGGTACTAATCGTATTCAAGCTATTTGTGCTATTCCAGAACCCCAGAACCTGCATGAGCTACGAGTTTTCCTCAGGATGACAGAGTGGTACCACCTGTGGATCATGGACTATGGACTAATTGCAAAACCCCTGTATGAAGCCCAGAAGACACAACCGCTTACCTGGGGCAAACCACAGAAGGAGGCCTTCCTCAGACTGAAGGAGGCATTGACAACAGCTCCGGTGTTAGGATTGCCTGATCTATCCAAAGATTTTCAGCTGTTTGTGCATGAAAGATCACACCCAGCACTGGGAGTGCTGACCCAACATTTGGGAAGCTGGAAAAGGCTGGTAGGCTGCTTTTCCAAACAACTTGACAACGTGAGTGCCGGATGGCCTTCATGCCTGCGGGCAGTTGCAGCCACTGTGATGCTGATCCAAGAAGCCAGGAAACTCACGATGGGTAGACACACAGATGTCTATGTGCCACACATGGTGACCACTGTTCTAGAACAAAAGGGGGGCCATTGGCTATCTCCAAGCAGGATGATGAAATTCCAGGTAATCCTGACTGAGCACGATGATGTCACACTAAAGACAACTAACCTTTTGAACCCAGCTTTGTTCCTAGGTACCACAACTGAAGAAGGCTCATTAGAGCACGACTGTGTAGAGGTAATAGAGTACACCTATTCAGCAAGAGAAGACCTGAGAGACATCCCACTGGAGCAACCAGAGTGAGAGCTATTCACAGATGGAAGCAGCTTCGTGGAGAACGGGTCCAGATAGGCTGGATATGCGGTAACAACAGTCAGTACAACAGTGGAGGCAAAAGCATTATCAGCAAATACATCTGCCCAGAGGGCAGAACTGGTTGCCTTAACCAGAACACTAGAATTAAGTGAAGGGAAAAGGGTAAACATATGGACTGGCTCAAAGTATGCTTTTGGAGTGGTCCATGTACACAGAGCACTGTAGAAAGAAGGAAGACTACTGTCTTCTCAAGGCACACATTAAACATCAAGATGCAATTTTGCAATTGATAAAAGCAATACAAAAACCTGAAGAAGTAGCAATTATACACTGCAAAGCACACCAATCAAGAAACTCCAAAATTTGTGAGGAAAATTGAAAAGCAGATTGGACATCTCGACAGATTGCTCAAGAAGTGCAAACAACAATGGCATTGATACCTTTAAAAACTAATGCATCTCAATTTAATTTGCCTCCAAAACTGAAATATTCAATAGAAGATGAGAAATTGGGACATTTGCTAAATGCACAAAAGGATTCAGAAGAGTGGTATGTAACTGCACAAAGACAAATAGTGTTAACCCCACTGATAATGAGAGAAGTTCTACAAATTAAACAAAACAAATGTCATTGGGGTGCAGAGGCATTGGTGAAATTGCTAAAACAAAAATTAATCTCGGTACGGATGCTAACAATGGCAAAATCAACTCAGTGGCTAGACACAGGAACAGCTAGGGAAAATTAGGATAGGAATAGAATCAAGATAACACTTGGCAAGAACCCTCTAGTGAAGTGAAATTTAGGTGGGCCCTGGAGTCTTTGCTTGGTCCTATAGCAAACTATCAGAATAAAGAAACAGGTCAGGTAGATACATTAGCAAGAGTCACCCGGGAAAGATTTAAAGAACTAAACGTACAATTACAATTTACTACTCCTGAAAGAGCATGGAGTGTGTGAGCTTTTCTAAAGGGACGGATTGATCATTGTTGTGTCCACATCCCAAATGTGACTGCAGATGTAGAATATGACATCAATCAGTTGCAACAAATAGAGCACGAAGCACAGGAAGAGCAAAAGTATTTGTCTACAAGTTGGTTAGGCAAAATCTCCAAAGGGTTAGGGTGGAATGTGAGTTCATGGATTAAATCTATCATTGAGAATGTGATCATCTTACTAATTGTATTCTTAGCAATTTGGTTAGTTGACAGCATCTTCAAGGGAGAAATACAGAAGAAAATGTCCTGGAACCAGAAAATAATAAAGGCACTGACACAAGATCTACCCCCACCATCTTCTGGTTCTCCAGTTTGTGGCAACATCCAGGACAATGCTTACATCAGTCAAGGATTCGAAGAACACCAAGTATAAACTCAGAAACAAAGGACTCTATCAAGTAAAAACATTTGCACTTATAGTGAAGTGAAAATGCTTTCAAAGGGGGGAATGATAGTAAAAGGTTTTGAAATCTTAGAAAATTCGGGGACTTAGAAAGAAAGTTAGGTTTGGAAAGCCCAGGGAAAAGTAGGCCCTGGGAAATGTTAGGCCTTGTGCTTGCTAAAGATCAGGTGAAACTGCACCTGTGTAATCAGTAGATGATAAATGATACAATTGTCAGATGTGATTAGCTATAATTATTTTTTAAAGAACATGAGGAACAATGTTAGGGGGCTGGGGGAGAATCACGAAAAATCCATGCCTGGGTAAAAACAATGCATGCAATAGAACAATGGAAGTTTAATATGTAAGTTATATAACGATAGAGTATAAAACATGTTCAGCTCAAAACCAAGATGGGTGAGCTTTGGGTATGTGTACCCCTGACACCCAGAGCTCTTCAATAAAGCACCTTCATATAATCATTCAGTGACTATGTGTGTTCCAGAACGCTAACAGCTCTGTTCCTCTCTTCCAGCCCTTGAAGACATGGCACATAACATCAGCCCCGCCATCAGAAGCCTGGCAATTCAAAAACTTTGTATCCTCTAGGCAGTAGAGAGAACTCAATATTCCATCTTTGGAAACCTGCAAGATCAGCTCCACATGGCACAGAGGACACGGTCTCATCTCTCAGGCCTTGACTGGATGCGCTGCTGGAGCTCTGCTGAGAGCTGATCTGGGAGGCTCTGTCTGCTGGGGCCACCTGAGCCAGCCAGGATTTTATTTTTCTTCAAAATTGTTCTTTCCTTATTTTTGTTTTTGTTTAGTATGTAAATATAGGATATGTTATAAATACACAGACTCCCAGGAGCTTTCTTTTGCTGCCCAAGGTCCGCAGGATATCGGGGAAGAGAGGGAAAAGGGTGCTTGTGCTCAGCAACCTGCTGGGGTGTGCAGTGGTGAAGGGAAAATGGCCAGAAACCCCTTGGCCTTTGGTGGTTTTGCTGAAGGCACAACCCCTGTCCCAGCCAGGAAGTGCCATCTGTGTCCTCGTGCCCGTGTGGTGCTGGCTGGGCTGCTGAGGGCTCCCAGGTGCCTCTTGATCCAGCTCCTCTGGAGCTCCTGTGGGGCTGCGGCGCTGCTGCCGGGCCACACTGGGGGAGACCCTGAGGGAACAGGGTGCTGGGAGGCCATGAAGGGATGAGGGGCTGTGGAGGCCCTGACGGGACATGGCAGTGGGAAGGCACAAGGGGGATGTGTGAGGGAGTGGATGGCAGGAGGCTCCGAGTGGATAGGAGGCCCCTGAGGGGCCGGGGTGGTGGGAAGACCTGAGGAACTGGGTGTCAGAGGCCATAAGCAGCCCCTGGGCAGCCGCCTGGTTCCTGACACCCGGCTGATCTGGCGCTTCCCCAAAAAGTCTCCCAGGCCTGCAGCAGAAGCCCTCGAGGCTGGGACACCACCCCTCCAGGAGGGTGGGGACAGCCTGAGGTGTGCCCAGGCTGGGCTGGCTGGGGACATGGAGGGCAGGGGGGTGCTGCCAGGCCATGGCCACTGGGTGCCTGCGATGAGGGGCAGTGGGCAGAGGCAGGGCTGGCGGCCAGGCCGGGCCCTCACGGCTGCCCAGGCCACGCTGCTGTGACCAAGGCTCTCCTGACACAGAGCTCGGGGCCCACAGAGCTGCTGCCACCATGGGGAGGGCAGCGATGTCTCCTCCAGCAGGGCTGCCCAGTCACTGCTGCCCAAGCGGCTCTGGAGCCCACAGGAACAGCAGCAGAGTGTGCACAGGAACAGCAGCAGAGTGGGCACAGGAACAGCAGCAGAGTGGGAACAGGAACAGCAGCAGAGTGTGCACAGGAACAGCAGCAGAGTGTGCACAGGAACAGCAGCAGAGTGGGAACAGGAACAGCAGCAGAGTGTGCACAGGAACAGCAGCAGAGTGTGCACAGGAACAGCAGCAGAGTGGGAACAGGAACAGCAGCAGAGTGGGCACAGGAACAGCAGCAGAGTGGGAACAGGAACAGCAGCAGAGTGGGAACAGGAACAGCAGCAGAGTGGGAACAGGAACAGCAGCAGAGTGGGCACAGGAACAGCAGCAGAGTGTGCACAGGAACAGCAGCAGCCCGAACGTCGGCACCTGTGCACTGAGGCGTCCGCAGCAGCCGGGTGCCAAACAGGGGGAGGCTGTGGGCACAGCTGCCTTTGGTTTGGCAAAAGGCTTCAGCAGAATTGGCCACAATGGCTTTCTCTTGACTTGCCAGCCTCACAGCAACGCTGGGCAGCTTCAGCTGCAGCCTGTGCCCGTGACTGACTTGGATGGCTGTGCTTGAGGGCGGGCTCGCCTTCCACACTCAGGTGTCCCAAGACAGCGGCCTTGGCGCCATCGTGACAGAGAGAGAGAGAGACTCAGGACATGAGAACACAGGAACAGCCTGTTTGGCTCTTTCTTGAGTTTGCTGCTCCTGCCTAAAATAATCATCAGGAGTATATGCTGATATAAAAGTATAGCTGAACACCAAGGACTTTTTCTGTACTGTCTAGAACTAAAACCTTCTGTGACTGTTCAGAGACTATAAAATGCAAGGTGAGAATGACAGCTCTGGTTTGTAAAAGTCCTAAAAATTTTGACATGTGATTTTTCTAGTCAAGGATTTTAATTCCAATGTGGAAACTACAAAACTATTAAAATTTGTTTTCATTGGCAACCGCTTTGAAATGGCATCAGCACACCTACAGGTGTACTGAGGACAGTACTTGGCAATTCATGGCTTCAGATGTGGGAGATAAATATTTTGCCCGGTTTCACCTTAAAGTTGAAGTTTTCCCAGGGCTTTGATTGACTGGTCATTGCAGGTAACTTTAATAAATGCAAAAGGATGTGAAAGCACAATTTCTGGAGAATGTGCACTAGGGACAGAGAGAAAACCTTGAAAACAGTCAGCAGGCTCTGGAAAACTTAAAAAAAAATTAAAATTACTAATGTAAAAATTACTAATGTAAAAATAGATGTAGCTCTGTGACTGTTCAAGCAGGACTCTGTCTGTGGATGAAATGTTTGCCTTGCATCAGCTGTAACACAGACAGACACACAGCAACTGGAGCCTTGACCATCAGAGACTGGGCTAATGTTTGTCCCAGAAAAAGACAGAGAAGATCCCACTGATACAGGACAGTGCCTCTGTACAATCTAGCCATCCTGGGAAACTCAGCAGCTGATGGTGTTTTTGTGCTACTGCAAACCCCTTCCATGAAAAACATCATTCCAGGAAGGAGCAACATCATCTGACAGATAGCAGGAGTGGCCAGCAATAGCTCCACGAACTCCTGCCAAGACCCCAAAGGAAGGAGCCCAGCCCCCAATGCATGGGGCTTTGGCTTTGGCCCTCTGGCACAGAAGCCCCCCAGGAGCACAGGTCTCTGGGGCAGGAGAAGGGCACCAGCACTGCCAGGGCTCGGCTGGGGTGGCAGGTCTGCCTCGGTGGGGACTCTGCCACACCTGCTGATTTCAGTGCTGCCAGGCCCCTGTACAGATTCTGTGCAAGGCCCCGTGCCCTTCCTGCTGCGGCTGCCTCGGCAGCCCTGGGGGCTCCTTCTGCTGCCCTGAGCCTGCAGAGCAGGGCAGTGTTTGCTGATGGTTGGAGCTGTTCCTAAAGATCCTGTCAGGCTGTCTTAGACAACTTTGGGCAAGGGATTCCTTCCATCCTGGGCCACTTTGGGGGGGATGGGGGCGGAACCAGGAAGGTGGCAGGGCGTGCAAGGGCCGTTAGTGACACGGCGCAGCCTGGTAACCGTGGAATGGAACGGTGGAATGGACAAGAGCTGGCGGTGACAAGAGCACACCAGAGTGCCTGGTGCATGCGACGGGACAGGACACGCCAGAGTGGTGCTGTGAGGAGCCCCCACACAGCCCACTCGTTAGTGCCTGACCCGGAGCTTTTCTGAGGCGTAACTCCTACAGCTCACGTTGTGAGCAGACTGTGGGTCTTGGTGAGCCGGAGCTTTCCGTTGACATCTCTTTAGAAGGTGCTCCCAAGGCCCGATTTTGTCATGGCGGGCAGATTCTTCAGGCTATTCAGAGTGTTCCGACGGAACAGAAACACCGACCCTGGAGCTGCCCCAGCAGAACACCCTGAAGAGCCAGAGCAGTTCCAGCAAGGGCAGGATGGTGAGTGGCAGAGCTGGGCCGCAGGGCTGAAGCTGCAGCCAGCTGGGCCCTGCACCATCCCATCCCATCCCATCCCATCCCATCCCATCCCATCCCATCCCATCCCATCCCATCCCATCCCATCCCATCCCATCCCATCCCATCCCATCCCATCCCATCCCATCCCATGTGGACATTCCCAAGGGCAGGACGGAATATGGGCTGGGTCTGACCCCTGGCAGTGGCCGTGCTCCATCCCCTGAGCCACCCCAGGGCTGTCCCTGCCTGGGGACTGCAGGGCTGGGCTGTGTTCTCTGGCCTCTCCCGCAGCCCCTCAGCTCTGGCTGCTCTTTGACAGATGCAGCCATGGACAGGACACAAGAGCAGGAGCCTGCCCGTGGCCGCTTCCGCAAAATGCTGAAGGTACCTGCAGCCATCCCCACCTGGGCTGGGCCTGCTGTCACTGCTCAGCCCAGCTCTGCACATGGAGCACTCCTTGGAACATGCCTCTCTTCCCTGTCCTTTGTTCATTCTGCACAGAGGTTCCGCCGGTTCCTGCCAATTCGGCATAGAAAGATCAGCCCCATGGGAACTGAGGGCACAGCTGAGCCTGACTCGGGGCTGACTGAGCTCCAGGCAGAGCCTGATGTCAGCCCAGATTCAGCTGCGCCCTCACAAGACTCTGATGCTGCAGTGAGTGATGCCAGGGCAAACTCTGATGTGGCACTGACTGAGGACATGGCCATTCCAAACACCAGAGAGACTCAGGGCATCACAAATACTGACACTACGCCCCCTCCCATGGTGAGTCATGCACCTAATACGGATGTTTTTGAAAGGGGGGTGTTCCTTCTGACCAGCAGGTAGCCAGCCAGGGGCCAGAACTGGAGGTCTGCCACGATCGTGTGCCCCTTCAAGCCACATCCACAGGGCCCCCTCAGCTTTTGAGGCCAGCACAGTGTGGCAGGAAGGGAAGCACTTCTTGGGAGAAGCTGGGGAAGCTGCTGCCTTGGACACCGCTCCAAGTCTTCCCCATTCCTACTCTAGGTGCCAGCTATTGTACGGAGCATTCACCAGTGTCTTATGCGCTCCGTTACGGTGGATGCCAGGCTGGCCACTAACATCGTGAGGCTGGCTGAAGAACACCCGGACGATGTGGTGCTGACCCTCCTGCGCTGTGCCCCATCGTGTGACAGGTATGGGGCCCACGTGCCTTGAGAGCTCAGGGCTCACTGGCCTTTAGGGCCCATTGCCCTGCACAGCCTGTCCAATGGGCTCTGCCCAACAGGCAGAGAGCTCCAGGAGCCTCGGGCCCCTCTGTTTCCTGAGGCTGCTGCCAATGCTCCCTCCCTGCCCCTCAGGGCACTGGGGCTTTGTCACCTGGGACCCCACAGCTACACAGGGCATGGCTCTGTGACTCAGACACCCCTGACACAGAGCTCTGATCCCACAGAGCTGCTGCAGTGATGTGGCAAACCATAGCCTCATCAGGACCAGCAATGGAGAAGGTGCTGCCAATTCTGCTCCATGTGATGGAGAACTGGCCACTTTGCAGCATCTGCAGCTCTGATGAGGACAACAAGGACGTTTTTGCTCTGGCTGTGAGTTTGTGGAACTGGCCTTGACTGTCCCCTAGGTCGCTTCTCCAGCAGCTCTTCATCCTCTCCTTGCCTCAGGCTGGGCTGAAACCTGGGCTAGGGGCACGCCCAGGGGGCACCGGGCCCGCTGTTCCCCCTGCATCTCCCCTTGGGCTCTGCCCCATGGACGCCTTGGCACTGAGCGCTGTCTTGGTGTGCTTCTTTTGCAGGCAACTCTGGTGCTCTGGGTGATTCTGCAAGTGCCTCAGCGCCATGAGGCGATGATGCATTATTCTGACTCTCTCTTTACGGCTCTGCTGTTGCACGTTTTCACCACCACACAGCTGATGCCAGCAGAAGTTGATAACTTCTGGAGAGCATGCCAGCAGGAACACCACCTTCCCAAAAAACCCAACAGGTGCCAGTCCTCCTGTCCTTCCCATGCCCTTGTGGCTGACACCAATTCACCCAATGTGACCTGGGCTTTGCTCTGCACACAGGTTTGCAGTGCAGACCATGAAGGCTCTGCTCTGCTTTCTGCACTATGACAATGAGTTGATGGCCATGGAGCGCAAGTGTGGCTGGGAAACGCTGCTCCGTGCTGACACCCAGCACTATGCCGTGGGTCTGTTGGCCAGGTGAGACCCCTTCTCACCACTGCCTCTGAAATGTGTGCCCTGTGCCCAGGGTGCCCTACCACAGTCCCTGTGGTCCTGGCCAGAGGGCTGTGCCATTGAGGGATGGCTGAGCAGACTGGAGAAGTCTGAGAGGAGGGTGCCCAGAAGGAGCCCCATGGTCCCAAAACACCCACAGTCCCTCCAGGGATGCTGGGGAAAGGCCAGATCTCTGTGAGTCATCCCTGGGAGAGGTTTGCCCCCCCACCCCCCACCTCATTGTCTTGGTGCCATTTCCCCCCTTCCAGGGTGATGCGCCGTGACTTGATGCCCTTGTGTTACCATGTCGCACACCAATTTATCTGGAGGCTCATCAGGGAGGAGGCACCTTGGGATCTGTCCTCCCTGGCATTCCTTGTGGAGGTGAGCCTGATGGCCAGCACTACCTTGCTGAGCTGCCCGCCAGCCCTGTCCCCTTGCATAGCCACAGCTGCCTGGGACGGTGCCCATGCCCTGTGCTGCTGCCTGGGCCCAGCCCTGCACAGTTCCAGGCTCCTGCTGGCTGGTTCCCCTGTCACTGCCCTGTGCCTTTCAGGTCCTGGATTGCCTACACTTGAGTGACTGTGGGTACTGTGTCCTTGAGATCACGTCAAGGCAGCTGCAGAGCGAGTGCAGGCAGAGGCGTCGCCTGGCGCTCAGAGGCCTCGTGGTGCTCAGCAAGGAACCCTCGCTGGTGAGAACAGGGCAGCGGCTGAAGCTGTGCTGGGCAAAGCAGCCCCTTGGGCTGGCTGTGATTCAGGAGCTGAGGCAGCTGCTCCCAGCTCTCCTGCCTCACCTGCCTGAGTGCTTTGGGACAGGCCTTTGGCCTCTGGGCCCAGCAGCAGCAGGGTGGGGTTGCAGTGCCAGGGCGGTCTTGGCACTGCAGCCGTTCAGGGCTTCCCAGCACAGCCTTGTGTTCCACACAGGCCGCACATATACGCAGACTGTGTCGAAGCTTCCTGCAGCTGCTGAGTGACACAGACGGAGAAGTGGTCAGCATGTCTCTGTCTGTGTTCACAAATCTGCTCAAGAGAAAACATCTTCGTTTATCAAGGAATGCTGCCCCCAAGCTTGCTGAGCCACTTGTGCCTCTCTTTGACCATGTAAGGCTCTGTGCCCCGGCCACGGGCACTGGCTACTGCCCACACAAACTTTGGTCCTGTGGATTTTCAGGCCTTTGCCCAGGTGGGCTGGAGAAGTTGGCGCTGAGATCTTTTCCTCCTTCTTTCCTCCAGGACAAAAGCCACGTGCAGGTGCTCTCCATTCACCTCTTCTGCAAGGCCATGAACCTGGTAGTGGAAGAGGGAAAAAAGGCAATGGAGGGAATTGTGAAGCAGAGCCTGCTCCCACTCATTTTGCACTGCCACGATGAGAACCTGCGCGTGGCTGATGTGAGGTTTTGTGTGATGCTGGTTGATCTCTGGCAGGGGGCTCGGCTGCTTCCTGCTCTGCTGCCTCCCAGGCTGCAGCTTCCTCCTGGCCTTGGCACAGGGATGCAACTCCTGTGCCCTGGGCAGCAATGCCATCTCTGCATCTCTCCAGGCCTCTCGGGAAACCCTGCACTGTGCTGCCACCTTCTTGAAGAACACAGAGCTCCTGTGTGTGCTGCCAACAGAGGATCTGTCGAAGATCGCCGAATGTGTGGTAAAGGACGGCCTGGAAACCCCAGCCTCAGCCTGGAGAAGCTCCCTGGCCCCAGTGCTCAGTGTGTGGGGCTGGCAGCTGTGGCCCAGTGCTGCACCCAGGGGTTCCAGCCTGTGCCCCACACGCTGCTCCCTTCCCTGGGCCACACGGGTTCCTCTCCAGGCTCCTGTGGCCCCGAGCCGGGTGTCGATAGAGCCCCAGCCCAGTGGGGCTGCTGGCCGGGCCTCAGGGCTGGGCGGGCACGGGAGGCCGGGGCTGGCCGCAGGCAGCGCCCGGCCGAGGGGCAGAGCCCGCACCAACCCTTCCCTCCTGCCGCTCTCTGCAGCTGGCACAGGACGAGAGCCGAGCGGCCGAGCAGGTGAGCCGGGCCCTGCCATATCTGGACAGCCCACAGGAGTCCCTGCGAGAGGCGGCCGTCAGCTTCATCGGTGAGCCACGAGCCCGGGCTCCCTCCCCGCCCCGCCGCAGCTCGGCCCCAGCCCCGGCTGCTGCCCCGGCAGCGGCACCCGGGCCCGGTGCCCTGGAGCCCCGGCTGCCCTCGGGGCTGCTGCTGCCGGCCTCTGGCAGCCGTGCCCTTGGGCTGAGTCAGGATGCGGCAAGGGCCCGGGCTGAGCCCTGCCGGGGCGGGAGGCCGTGTGGCCACAGGGCTGGCAGCGCCGCTGGCAGGGAGCTGTGCTGCTGGGGCCCTGACAGGCTCTGTGTTCCCAGGCACGGTCAGGATGTTCATGAACAAGGGCGCACAAGGAAGAGCTGCAGACCCTCAGTGAGGGTGAGTGAGAGCAGCAGGCTGGCACTGGGGGCTGGCGGGGGGCACTTGCAATGCCTGGGCAGGGAGCTGCAATCCCTGGCCCAGCTGCAGAGTGCTTCGTTCCCTGTCTGGGTGAGGGCGGTGTGGGCAGAGAGCAGAGAGATTTCAGGGACATGGGTGGGAGTTGTGGCCAGCACCTTCTGGCTGATCCTGTTGTCTGGTCCACTCTTGTGGCCATTGCAAGAGCCAGGTGGAATGTCCTTGGGAGGAATGTCTCCTAGGATCCCTGCAGATGCATGCCCTGACCGTGCCTCTCCTCCTCTCTCTTCCAGCCACTGAAGCCCCGAGGAAAGACACCACTCCATCCCACAGCAACCAGAATATCCAAGCTCAGTTTGCCAGTTAACAAGTGTCCCAAGAACAGCAGCAGGAGACACTGAAGAGGACACCACCTCCCAGTGCCACTGGAGACAACTGGCACAGCTGAGCCTGTGGGATTCTCACGGGGCTTCAGCCCTCTCCCAGCCTGTAGATAGCTCCCTCCAGCCCTCAGACTGTGCCCATCCCCTTTTTTCCCTCTATTCTTCCTCCCTTTTGACAGCTCCTTCCCTCCAGCCCTCAGTCCATGCCCATCCCCTTCTTTCCCTTTCCAGTTCATCCCTGTTAATAAACAGTTTGCCTTTTTCACTTAACCTGCATCTCTGTGGAGCTGAAGGGTCACAAATCCAGAGCGCTGTGACACACAGGCCCCTCCTGCCGTTCTCTCCTGCACCGTGTTTTGTGCAGAGACGCAGAGGAAGGAGCGCAGATCAGGCTGGAAAGGTCCCTGTGCTGAAGGCCCGGATCCACAGCATTGTGGAGTTAAAGGTGTTACTGAAGGCCAGTAGTGGGACAAGGAGCCTGTGTGTGTCAGGGAGCAAAGTTGTGTCTAAGGCCCTGCCGTGTTTGGTCCTCTGTTGTGCACACCAACAGGATGACAAAGAACAGACTTTGAAGGAAACCTTATGGGTCGACTGCTGGGAATTTGACCCTTAAGAGGAACAACGGATTGATCAATTGATGGGAAGTTAACCTGTGAAAGAGGAACAGTAACAATGAGGCTGTTATTGGCATGGTGACCTTACCTCCTGTACTGGCCAAGGGTGAGATGACATGGTAACTGGGAAAATTCCAGTCCAGGGGAGAAGGTAGGAGGCTTGGTTCTGCAGAGGAGAGGCAAGAAGGACAAAATGCACGCCTTTTTGATGCAGGGCATGCCCTGAAGGTGCATGGCCTGCCTGCCCCTCCCATTGGAGCACCATGCTCCATCTCCTGCCGCTGCTCAGTGGCTTTTCACCAATCCAGGGGTTGGTATGTATTATTTGCAACAGCAACTAATAAAATAAGACTTGCTTTGCAATTTTGTGCACGGGCATCTTCCAGCACCCATGATGTTCTTGGCAACGAGGATGGGATACCCAGAGCACAAAAACCCATGGTGTTTTGAGCACGTGTGAGTGAAAAATGGACGCATGTTTGAGAGTGGGTAAGCAAACAGGGACAGGGTTTGGGCAGTGGAGTGTATGGTTGTGTAATATATGTTGGTATAATTTGTGTTTTATTGTACACATATAAAATCATGTATAAAAGCATGTTTTATGTAAAACAAAAACCACAAGCAACTTAAGATTTCAAAAGCAGCTGCTGGAAAACCAGGAATTTGCAAGAGAATGACCCAGCAATTAAGATAACACTGAGAAGAGCTGGGTCCACCCAAGCAAGATAAGCGCTCTAACGACTCGGTGATTAACGCCTGATACCGACCTGATCTGATTCTCCAGGACCATACATCTCAATGTCGGTTTCCCAAAAAAAACTACACAGACTAAAAAGAAAACTCACCACGATTCTACATCTCAAAGCCTGCTTCCCGAAAAACCACTCAAACTTCATCTTCTTCTCAGAAAACTTGTTATAAATTTGTATTGTGATATTGGCTTTCGCAGATGAATATTATATGTTAAATACATTTTAGCTATGTATGTACTTTTTTCTTGTTAACAAGTTTTAAGCTTAAAAGAATTTCCTAGGTACAAGGTGTCCTAGTGTAATAAATTATTGTTTGTATTAAAAATTCGAAGGTTATAACTAAGACAAATGTGTTTGCAATGACATAAAAATATGAAATGTAAAAAGCCTCTCCTTGCGGAGGGGGGGGAACGGGATTCTCTCCGGAAAACCACTGATTGCCACCCACACCCAGATAACGAACTCAGGCAGGCCCATCAACTCGGACAAACAGACAGGACACGGACCATAAAGACGACAATGGAGCTGGCTCGGGGAAATTACCTGCCTCCGGACCCGAGCAATGCCCTGCAGATTCCTGTAGGGAACAATCTGATCGACGAAAGAAAGACAAGCTCCAAAAGATAGGCCTTGCCAGACCTGAACATCCCGGTGTTGCAAAAGCAATCATTGGAAACAAAGGGGAAGACTCCGCCGAGATTTCCATCGGCACCAACCCCGGATCACATCACTTCATCCTTGATAACTCAGAATTAAAATACATACAGAGTCTCTTTGCATATGAGGAGACTCTGTCCGGACACAAGTTAGGTCTATTCTTCCAAGCCAGGAAATCTATTCACCAAACAATCAGAAACACTTGGTGAATGGAGCCTGCTCGGAATTTTAGCCTGAGGACTTAAAAATCCTATAAAACCCCAAGCCTGAGAGCGCTCAGACGTGGATTTGGGAAACCTACACCTCGGGTGTAGGCCCTGTCCACCCAGCGCTGCGCTGACCATTTTTATTGTGGTTTTTCTCTCTGTTTTTTTCTATGTTGTTTATTAATAAATTTCTCTTTGATTTTATCCCAAATTTGCCTTTGCATTTATAACACTAGTTTAGGGCAAATTAGGGAGGAAAACTCCAAATGGGGATTTCCCCAGGGAAATGCCCCTCCTCACTTTCTGGTCCGGGAAAAGAAAGAAAAAAAATTCTTTGGAGAGAAGTGGAAAAAGCTGTTTATTTAACAGAAATTGAGTAATAGGAAATAATAATAAAACCTCTTGCTGTTCGATGGGATGGCAAGTTTAGGAAGAAAAGTCCTTTTCATGTGGTGAACGGCTTGCTCAGTTTCTTATCAGTCCCTCCGGCGCTGGAAAGTGCCAAAGCCCAGGCCCCGGTGGGCCACAGGCGTGAGCTCCCGGGGTTTGGCTGGGTGTTCAGTCCAGAGCAGGCTTGCACAGATCCAGAAAAAAAGGGAAAAACAAAGGTCCAGCGAACTCCTCTGCCTCAGCTAGCTAAAACTAACTAAAAACCAGGGAGAAGCTCTGTCCCGCCGTCTGTCTGTGCTGCAGACAACACAGTCCAGGAGAGAGATGTGTGGGAGTTATATTTTCTTTAACACAAACTGCGGCTTCTTCTACCCCCCTCTCTTGCTCTCAGAGCCAGTCTTAAAGGTGCAGAACTTAATATATAACATAAACCAGACGATTGGGGATACCAGTATCATAAAGTCACCCCAGGATATTCTACCCCTTATCCCCATATCGTCAACTTATTATCAAAATTAATATATATATATATTAACTCTACAACACATACATTATATACAGACAAGGGAATTAATTCATGATCTTCACTCAACCATCAGATCTCCCTGAGGTACACATTGTGTTGTTCCATCTTTCTGCATTATCCACCATGTGCAACCCGGCCCCTTAGCAAAAACAACCCCACGAATGGGATTGTCTGCACTCGAAGTAGAATTGATCCAAACTGTCTTTCCTAACAAACCTCTGAGGTGTACTGCTGGGACTTTGTCTCCGTCTACTATATGTAGAGTCTCGGATTGGGCTGGTCCTGCTCGGTTGGTGGAACCTCCGGTGTTAACTATCCAGGTGGCCTTTGCTAGATGCTGCTCCCAATTTTTAAAAGATCCCCCACTCAACGCTTTCAAGGTAGTCTTTAACAGTCCATGGTACCTCTCCACTTTCCCTGCAGCCGGTGCATGGTAGGGGATATGGTACACTCACTCAATGCCATGTTCTCTAGCTCAGGTGTTTATAAGGTTATTCTTGAAATGAGTCTCATTGTCTGACTCAATCCTCTCAGGGGTGCCATGCCTCCAAAGGACCTGCTTTTCAAGTCTCAGGATGGTGTTCCGGGCAGTGGCATGAGGCACAGGGTAGGTTTCCAACCATCCTGTGGTGGCTTCTACCATTGTGAGCACATAGCGCTTGCCTTGGCGGGTTTGGGGCAGTGTGATGTAGTCAATCTGCCAGGCCTCCCCATACTTGTATCTGGACCACTGCCCACCGTACCAGAGGGGCTTCAACCGCTTGGCCTGCTTGATCGTGGCACATCAGTCTCACAGTCATGGATAACCTGAGAAATACTGTCCATGGTTAGATCCACTCCTCGGTCTCGTGCCCGCTTATAGGTGGCATCTCTACCTTGATGACCTGAGGCGTCATGGGCTCATCGAGCTAGGAACAACTCTCCCTTGTGTTGCCAATCTAAGTCTGTCTTTGACACCTCTATCTTTGCAGCCTGATCCACCTGTTCATTGTTTCGGTGCTCTTCATTAGCCCTACTCTTGGGGACATGGGCATCTACATGACGGACCCTCACAGACAGTTTCTCTACCCTGGTGGCGATGTCTTTCCACTCATCAGCAGCCCAGACTGGCTTTCCTCTGCATTGCCAGTTGGCCTTTTTCCACCTTTCCAACCATCCCCACAGAGCATTGGCTACCATCCATGAATCAGTGTAGAGGTAGAGCTTTGGCCACTTCTCTCTTTCAGCAATATCTAGGGCCAGTTGAACAGCTTTGAGTTCAGCAAGTTGGCTTGATCTACTTTTTTCTTCAGTGGCCTCTGCGACCTGTCGTGTGGGGCTCCATACGGCTGCTTTCTACTTCTGGTTCATCCCTACGATGCGACAGGAACTATCAGTGAACAGAGCGTAGCGTGTTTCTTCTGCTGGCAGTTGGTTGTACGGTGGAGCTTCTTCAGCTCGTGTCACTTGTTCTTGTTTCTCTTTATCAGTGAGACCAAAGTTTTCACCTTCCGGCCAGTTTGTAATTATCTCTAAAATCTCAGGGCGATTTGGGTTTCTAATATGGGCGCGCTGTGTGATGAGAGTGATCTACTTGTTCTATGTAGCGTCGGTGGCATGGTGGGTAGAGGGAACCTTTCTTTTAAACATCCACCCCAGCACTGGCAGTCGGGGTGCCAGGAGGAGTTGTGCTTTTGTGTCAATCACTTCTGAGGCGGCTTGAACTCTTTCATAGGCAGCTAAGATTTTCTTCTCTGTGGGAGTGTAGTTGGCTTCGGACCCTCTGTAGCTTCGGCTCCAGAATCTCAGTGGTCGGCCTCGAGTCTCCCCAGGCACTTTCTGCCAGAGGCTCCAGGACAGACCATGGCTCTCGGCTGCAGAGTAAAGCACGTTTTTCACATCTGGTCTTGTTTTGACTGGGCTAAGGGTTACTGCATGAGCAATCTCCTGTTTGATCTGAGCAAAGGCTTGTTGTTGTTCAGGGCTCCACTGGAAAGTGTTCTTTTTGCGGGTGACCAGGTAAAGAGGGCTCACGATCTGGCTGTACTTAGGAATGTGCATCTTCCAAAAACTTATGGCACTTAGGAAAGCTTGCGTTTCTTTCTTGTTGGTTGGTGGAGACATTGCTGTGATCTTGTTGATGACATCAGTAGGAATCTGACGCTGTCTATCTTGCCACTTTACCCCCAAGAACTGAATTTCACGAGCTGGTCTCTTAACTTTGCTCTTCTTGATGGTAAAACTGGCTTTCAGGAGAACTTGGATGATTTTCTCTCTTTTTTCAAAGACCTCTTCAGCCGTCTTTCTTCAAACAATGATGTCATCAATGTACTGCAGATGTTCTGGAGCATCACCTTTTTCCAGGGCAGCCTGGATCAGTCCATGGCAAATGGTGGGGCTGTGCTTTTACCCTTGGGGCAGTCAGTTCCAGGTGTACTGCACTCCCCTCTAGGTGAAGGTAAACTGAGGCTTGCATTCTGCTGCCAGGGGAATGGAGAAAAATGCATTGGCAATGTCAATAGTGGCGTACCACTTTGTTGCTTTGGACTCCAGCTCGTACTGGAGCTCCAGCATGTCCGGCACGGCAGCGCTCAGCAGTGGAGTCACTTCATTCAATGCACGATAGTCTACAGTCAGTCTCCATTCTCTTTTAGATTTACGCACAGGCCAGATGGGGCTGTTGAAGGGTGAGTGGGTTTTGCTGACTACTTCTTGGCTCTCTAGTTCTCGGATCATCTTGTGGATGGGGATCACAGCATTTTGAGTTGTTCTATATTGTCGGCGGTGCACCGTTGATGTGGCAATTGGCACTCGCTGTTCTTCCACTTTCAGGAGTCCTACTGCAGATGGGTTCTCTGACAGTCCAGGCAAAGTGTTCAATTGCTTGATGCTTTCTGTTTTTACAGCTGCTATTTCAAATGCCTACTTAAGTCCTTTTGGGTCTTTAAAATACCCACTTCGGAGGAAGTCTATGCCTAAAATGCATGGGGCCTCTGGGCCAGTCACAATGGGGTGCTTCTTCTACTCATTTTTAGTCAGGCTCACATCAGCTTTTACTAAAGTAAAGTCCTGTGATCCTCCTGTCACACCAGCAATAGAAAGAGATTCTGTCTCTACATATTTTGATGGGATTAGGGTGCACTGTGCACCAGTGTCAACCAAGGCTTTATATCGTTGTGGTTCTGATGTGCCAGGCCAATGAATCCACACAGTCTAAAAGACTCGGTTTTCCCTAGCCTCTACCTGGCTAGAGGCACGGCCCCTCTAAGCCTGGTTATCTTTTTTTCTTTGGGTATATGTTTTGGAGGTTCTTTCAAGGGAATCAGACATGTCATCATTATACTTGTCAGTTTGACTACAGGTTATTGGAGCGGCTTTTTTTTTCGGGCGAAGAAACCATAAGCCAAACATACTTGACAGAAACTTCAGTAGTTCTATAAACTTCTTATAAATCATTATCACCGAGCCCAGCACAATAACTATTTTAATCCGTGCCCCTCTACTGGAAAAGAGGGCAAAGACAGGTATTAAAACCTCAAAAACTTTTAGGGACCAGATCCACATGAAGGCTTCCACCCCGAGAGATATTATGTATCCAAGCAACATGGCTACTGACTGCTTTATCCCAATACAGAATAAATACAACCAACAATCAGTACAGGTTTTTCTACTTTCTCTTGCCCCTGTTCGTTGGGCGCCAAAAACTGTATTTGTCCTAGTTTAGGGCAAATTAGGGAGGAAAACTCCAAATGGGGATTTCCCCAGGGAAATGCCCCTCCTCACTTTCTGGTCCGGGAAAAGAAAGAAAAAAAAATTCTTTGGAGAGAAGTGGAAAAAGCTGTTTATTTAACAGAAATTGAGTAATAATAAATAATAATAAAACCTCTTGCTGTTCGATGGGATGGCAAGTCTAGGAAGAAAAGTCCTTTTCATGTGGTGAACGGCTCGCTCAGTTTCTTATCAGTCCCTCCGGCGCTGGAAAGTGCCAAAGCCCAGGCCCCGGTGGGCCACAGGCGTGAGCTCCCGGGGTTTGGCTGGGTGTTCAGTCCAGAGCAGGCTTGCACAGATCCAGAAAAAAGGGAAAAACAAAGGTCCAGGGAACTCCTCTGCCTCAGCTAGCTAAAACTAACTAAAAGCCAGGGAGAAGCTCTGTCCCGCTGTCTGTCCGTGCTGCAGACAACACAGTCCAGGAGTGAGATGTGTGGGAGTGATGTTTTCTTTAACACAAACTGCGGCTTCTTCTACCCCCCTCTCTTGCTCTCAGAGCCAGTCTTAAAGGTGCAGAACTTAATATATAACATAAACCAGACGATTGGGGATACCAGTATCATAAAGTCACCCCAGGACACAAGGCAAGGAAACCCCAGAGGGCAAGGACAGTTGAGCCAAAGCTGCTTATCAGGAGAACAATAGAGCCCAAACTGTTATCAGCAGAAGATATGAAGCCCAGCTGCCCTCAAAAGGAAGGATGAGAGGCCCAGATGGTTATCAACAAGTGACCATTTGCAAAAGAAAGGAAACCAAACTTCAAATAATGCTGACCAGCTAGAATAATGATGACCAGCAAAAAATATGCTGACCAGCAGAAAATAAAAAAATTGTGGAAAAGCATGATCTAAGAAGGCAAAACCAGGGAGGGGACATGTTTGAATATGCATAAAATCCTCACAGCAGGGGGGGATAAAAAGAGTGTTCCCAAGATACCAGGTGTGTTCCTGGCAACCCGCCAGGGCACCCGGCCGTTTTAACCCTTTGCTTTATTTCTTTTGTCTCCTAATTGTCTTTTTGTTTATATTAAATTCTTTTTTATAATTTATTAAGTGAATCTCGTTTTTAAGAATAGGGCTGAAGAAACATTTCCAAATGCCATCCTGGGAAAGGAAAGGATGTGAAACAGCGCTGGGGAAGAGCGTCCCTCGCACAGCCCTCAGAGCTGCCACCATGCACAAGATGGCGGCCGGGGCTGAGGCGGTGCCACCATGCACAAGATGGCGGCCGGGGCTGAGGCGGTGCCACCATGCACAAGATGCCGGCCGGGGCTGAGGCGGTGCCACCATGCACAAGATGCCGGCCGGGGCTGAGGCGGTGCCACCATGCACAAGATGCCGGCCGGGGCTGAGGCGGTGCCACCATGCACAAGATGCCGGCCGGGGCTGAGGCGGTGCCTCTCAGAGCTCTCTGCAGCCTCTGCCAGCCCAGCCCCAGCCCCGGAGCAGCGCAGGGCGGGCAGAGCCCCCTTCCAGCCGTCTGCTTCAATGGACATTGACAGACACCCGGGCCACTGACACAGGCTGACACCTTTGCTCTGTGCACACAAACACGAACCAGACACTTGGGAACCTCGGCTGGCAGCATTTTCAGGTGAAAATAGAAAACAACTCCAGGGTTTGAATGTTTTCAAATAGAATATTTCATTTGCCAGTAAAAGGACCAAAAGCAGAAAGGGGCATCCCAGCCTGTTTCTTCCATGCAGGAATAGTGTCACAGTGACTGTGAGCTGATGAAGACGGAGATGGGATTTAATCCAAAGCAGATTGTGCAGTGGGTGCTCACCTGTGATATGTATCCCTCACAGTACCTATTTATTTGGAACACTAGGAAGATTATGAGCCTGGGTAAGATATTAACCCTTTCAATACACAGATGAGACCTACAAACCTTGTTCATCTCTCCAGGGACAGAAAAGGACAGAGTAACAACACACAAAAAACCACCATAAAAACATCAAAGCCAGTAAAAAAAAAGTCAAACCTCAGATAGAAAAGAAATGATAAAATGGCAATTGAAACAAAAATATTCTTTTAGTAAAACCATAGAAACGATGTATGAAAATATCTCCTTTAGATCATGAAAAAAGTAAAAAAAAATATTCAACCTGTAAATCTAAACAAAAGCATCCATTAAAGAAACCAAACAAATGTTAAAATAACTATAATCCCATAAAAGGTTGAACAGAAAAAAAATAAAAATAATAAAATGCCTTTTGCCCCCAGGGAGAGAAGAAGAAAACTTCTGTTTCCAAAGATGATCACAAAAACAGATGAAGAAAACATTTGCCTTCAAACAACTCATCCTTAAAATAACACCCCATGAATTCATAACCCATAGACACACCTCTCGGAGGGCTGTAAAAATGAGAAAACTCTCACGATAACAACATTTCTTCCCAGACTGCTGCTATTTGTAAAAATAAAAAACACAAAACCTGTTTGTTGTAAAAAAGTCTCCATGACATAACAAAAAGAAACTCCTCTCCCTACAAAAACTAATGAAAAACTATTGTATAATTAATACTGTTTTAACATCCAAAGATTTATTTCTACGTTGTCAGTTAAAAAAAAGAAAAAGTCAGGGAAGGAAAGATGTTCTGAAAGTTTTGTTCTAGTTTCTTATTCTTGTACTCTGGTTAATAAAGTTTCTTGATTCCTTCTAAGTTTTAAGCCTGTTTTGCCCTTCTCCTAATCCATATCTCACAATGAGAAATGAGTAAGTGCCCTGGAGATTTCAGCCAGTGCTAAACCCACCACATTATTCAGTGCATTAGCCAAAAAACTCAAATTAGCCAATCTCAGCCACTGCACCAGGCTGAAGCTGAGGATCCCCAGCCAAGCTCAGAGGGAGGAGAACACAGCATTTGTGGGATCCTTTCCAGTCTGACTTGCTTTAGCTGCACCCTGGGGGAGGAGAGAGCAGGAGAAGGGTTGGCTGAGTCCTCTCCCCTCTGCCTTGCCCTTCTCTGCTGGATCCTCAGTTCATCCCACACCCACCCCAAGACTCCATCCCCATCCTACTGGTGCTGACGGGATTAAAGGAGATAAAGAGGAGATTAAAAAGATAGAGAGGAGAGAAAAAGAGAAGTTTAAATGGAATTTAAATATGAAAGAAATGCATATGTTAGTGACTGCTGAGAGTTCAAAGGGAGCTGAAGGGTTTTCGAAGGGACAGGAGCCCGTGAAGGGCTCAGGAGCTGCTGCTGCTGCCGGGAGGGAGGAAATGCACCAATGGCTCCCAGCAGAGTCTGTGCTTTGAGGCTCTTTCCCAAACAGCTGCAGGAGGGAAAGCAGCTGAGTTTGGAGGAAGAGTTTTCTGCTGAGGTTTCCTGTTTGGAGCTGTCACAAGCTTGAGCTGCTCAAGGGAAAGGCGGCTCTGCTTCCAGCAGGGCCCAACTGCACGGGAGCACAACTTGGTTCCCTGGCCCTGAGCCAACGGGCAGCAGCAGCTTCTGTTCCCTCCTGGCTCTTGTGTCATTTCCAGCAGCACAAGACACACCAAGAAAAGCTCCTCCAGAACATGCCATGATCAACACAACCTGATTTCATTGCATGAAGGAGCTCTGACAGTCCCACGGGCTCAGGTTTGTTTGTCAGTGAACAGAGCAGGGAAAAGCACAGACACATTCCCTGCACAGGGAATTCACAGGAGGAAAGTGCAGCGCTGGAGGATGTGCTTGGATACAACGTTCCCACGGCAGTTTTGGGGATAAAATCGTCAGCAGAGAGAAAAGAAAAAGTCCTACCAAGGGTGGGCTGGGGAGGGCTGGTGCTTCCCGGGAGGCTCCCGAAGCTCAAGAGGACAAAGCCCAGACCTTGTCCAAGCTCCGAGCTGGGTCTGAGCCAGAAACCAGGGGGTGGCAGAGCCATTGCTGCTGAAGGGCTTCAGATTGCCAAAGCTAAAGTGTCCAGTATCAAGGAACAACTTGAGGTTACGGAAGTCCCAGTGCCCACGTTCCATCCCCTCATTTCAAGCTGAAAGCAGAGCTCCACTTGTGACTCTGCTTTTTAATAATCAATGTAAAAATTCAACAAAATTCCCTTAGAAAGACCCCATGAAGGTTCACACTGTGAGAGCTCACTCGAGGCAGCCTAAACTCCTGCCCTGGTTCAGTCCCTGTCAAGCCCACTGTGCTTTCCAGCTGCTTTGCTCCAGCTCCCCCCAAATCACCATGAATTCCACTGAAGTGAAACAAATCCAAGTCCTCTTGGGTCGGGACAAGGGCAGAGAGAGGTCACTCAGGGATCACCATCAGGGGCACAACAGCCCGACATGGGGAAATGAACTGAATTTAGGACTGAGCCAATCAGACCAGGAGAATGAGGATTAAAATCAATCTTGAGAAACACCTCCTCCCGCTCCTGAACTTTTCTCTCCGGGCCGCTGCTCGCGGGGCACAGAGAGGGGCCCGGCCGTGTCCGTCCAAACCACCCTGGGAATCAACCCAGAGCCCTCAGCCTTCCTTGTGCCCTTCCCCTGGGCCCCTTGTCCCTCCCAATGGCTCCCGTGGCTCTCCCAGTCCATCCCAGTCACTCCCAGTGACCCCGCCTGTCCATCTCGCCCCTCCGTGGATCTGCCTCCCCTCAGCCAATCAGAGCGCGTCTCTCTGATGACTCATCAGTTGCCGGGCAGATCCACAGAGCCGAGAGCCCCGCGCTGGACTCGGCCTCCCAGTGCCGCGCACTTCATTCCCAGTCCCTCCCAGTGCCACCACAGTCCCTCCCACTCCTTTTTAGCCATTCCCAGTCTCTTCCGAGTTCATTCCCACTCCACTCCCAGACGTCCACGCTCTCTTCCAGTATCCCAATATCCACTCTCATCTCTCTCAGTGCCACCCCAGTCCCTGCCAGTCCATTCCCAGTCCCTCTCAATGCTACACCACTCCTCTCCACTCTCTCCCGGTGTCCCCAGCGTGTCCATCTCGCTGGTGCCCTCCAGCTCCCAGCCCGGCCCCGGCCGCCTGCTCTGCTCCCTGATGGATTTCTCCCCTGCCCACATCCAGCTGAGCTGCTCCCAGGGCCAGCAGCAGCTCTCGGGCCACGTGCTGGCCACTGCCGTGCTCCCCAGCGGGGACTGGAGCCAGCAGCTCCTGGTGCTGCTGGAAACCGCCCCCGGCAATGCGGGCTCAGCTCCAGCTGCCAGGTGGAGCACGTCAGCCTGGAGCACCCCCTGAGCCGGCACTGGGGCACGGCCCGGCCCCCACAGCGCCGGGGGCAGCGGGGGAGGCACTGGGGGGGCCCAGAGGGGGATTGGGGTGTGCTGGGAGGAACTGGGAGGGAGTTTGAGATAGACTGGTTTAAACTGGGGAAGGGATTGAGGTGCTTAGGATGGCTGGGAAGGAGTTTGAAGGATATTGGAGAGGGTGGGATGGGGTTCTGGGGGTCCCCCTGGACCCTGGGAGGGAGTTTGGGGGCGCTGGGTGTCACTGGGAGGGATTTGAGTGAGCCTGGAGGAGCTGGAAGGAGATTGGGCATTGGAAAGCAGGGATTGGGATGAGGTTGGTTGCACTGGGAAGAGACTGGGAAGAGTCTTGATGAGTCCTGGTGGGGCTGTAAGGGACTGGGAGAGGGTGTGGGGGTCCTGGGGCAGTGGGGAGAAATTGGGAGGGGGCTGTGGGATCCTGAGAGGAACAGGAGGGGCTCTGGTGGGTCCTGGGGAGGCTGGGAAGAGACTGGCAGTGATTTAACAAAATAGCAATATTGATCCAGTATCAACATCAGTTTGTTAATGGACAAAAAACCTCTCCAACAGTTTAAAGTTACAAAGTGGATGTTTAATCACAGCACCGGGCAAGTGCGGGAGTGATTCCCTTAATATGCACTGCAAGTTGACAAAAGATTCCAGTGTCTATTTACTTACAAAAGTCTTAAATATCCAAAGTACTAATACATATTCATAATGCTAACAGATCCCATTCCCCACTTTGGATTAAAATTCATGGTAATGATTTTAAAATGTCATTATGCCTGCGTGGTTTGCTCCCTAATTTGAGGAGGGGGTCGTTTTGGTGAGGAGAGGTCATCAAGAGATGAAGGAAAACCGCTCTTCCTCACTCTCACCTTTCTACCTTTACAATGGTTGACATTACAAATGACATTTGGTACAACTCCAGTTTCCTCCCTTGTGACTTTGAAATGGGTTTCCAGATGAAAGGTCTGTGATCTTTCTGAACCCGTTTATCAGTTTCTCTTTTCTCATTATATGCACAGCTGAACAAACATACAATGAAAAGGAATTTTTTACCTAAGTCTGAGATTCATTATCTCAAATCCTGCTTCTCACTTAAATAATTAACTCTAACTACTTCCAGCAAGGCCTATCTCTGGCCAAGATCTCTAATTTTTCTCTAATTCTTAATTGTTTAAAATTAGTGACTCCAAAGGAGGTTTCAGAGGGTTCTGGGTGGGCTGGGAGAGACTGGGAGAGTCCTTTGAGGGGCTTGGGGTGTCTGTGAGAGGTTTTGGAGGTCCTGAATCCAGCAGATGCCCCAGGGATGCCGTGAAACGCCGCCCGCAGCAAGATGCTGATGGGGATCGGGGGCTCTATGTTAGGTTTCGTCTTCCTGGTGCTGGGGCTCGGCTTCTACCTGAGCAAAACGGTGAGAGGGGGGCCTGGGGCTTGTGTCCTCCCTCCCCCAGAGTGTGTGTGCTCCCCTCAGAGTTCTCAAGCTCCATGTCACCCCCTTTTCCCTGCCCACAGAGCTCCTGATGCAGTGGCAAAAAGTTCTCTAGGACTGAAAGTCTAAAAATCCACTCTCCTCAAGGAATTCCCATTGTTGGTCTGTGTCCCAATGGATCTTCCTGCTCCAGTGTTCATCCAGGTGCCCACAGGGAGCCAGGAAGATGTGGAGCCTCCCAGCCAGGTGTCTTCCCAACACGGATCACCAGGACCACGGATCACCAGGGCTCTGCCCAACGGGGGTCACTGGGGATCATCCAACGCCGATCCTCCCATGGGGGATGGAGCTGGAGCAGCGCACGAAGCTCTTCCCGCACTCGGGGCACTCGCAGGGCTTCCCTTACTGGTGCCTCCTTTGGTGTTGGGTCAAGTTAGAGCTCTGTGAGAAGCTCTTCCCACACTGGGGACACTCGTAGGGTCTCTCCCCACTGTGGATGCGCCGGTGCCTGAGAAGGTTGGAGTTGTGCTGGAAGCCCTTCCCGCAGTCGGGGCAGCGGAAGGGCCTCTCCTCTGTGTGAATCCGCTCATGTCTGAGGACATTGGAGCTGGTCTGAAACCTCTTCCCGCACTTGGGACACTTGTAGGGCCTCTCCCCAGTGTGGATGCGCTGGTGTGCCCTCAGGTAGGAGCTCCACCCAAAGCTCTTCCCACATTCCAAGCAGGTGTAGGGCCGTTCCCCTGTGTGGATCACTTGGTGTTTCATCAGGTAAAACGTGTTGGTGAAGCTCTTCCCACATTTCTCACACTCATAGCGCTTTTCCCCAGTGTGGATCCTCGGCTGATTCCTCAGGTTGGAGCACTGACTGAAGGTCTTCCCACATTCCCCACACTCGCAGGGCTTTTCCCCAGAGTGGATCCTCTGGTGCCGGAGCAGGAAGGACCTGTAGCTGAAGCCCTTCCCACATTCCAAGCACTTGTGGGGCTTCTCCCCCAGCTCTGAGCTTAGACTGGACCTCTGGCCGTGTTCCTGGAACAGGGAGGGTCTCTCCTCCTCGGAGCTCCCTGGAATGGGTTTACAGCCCCTCCTTGTGTGGGATCTCCATGGCTTTTCCTCCTCCTCCTCCATCTGAACACAGTTCCGGAACGTAAAATCCTGGTTGTGGGAAAAAAAAACAAAACAGGAGACCGCCTTGGACTGGGGCTTCCTCCTTGCCCAAGTGCATCTCAGAAAGTCATTGGGCATCTTGTGTCTGGCAGAACCTCCAGGATACCAAGACTCAGCCCAAATATCCTCCAAATATCAAAACCGATCAAAAACTAATCAAATAACAAGATTCAGCCAAAACCCCCTCCAAAATAGAATGGTTCTTCCCTCAAAAGAAACCACAGCACAAACTTTTAGGCAAAGGCCATGGCACACTTCCTACAGCCCCTGAGGGATCAAGCCCAGGGCCCAAGGGGGCCCCAGCACCCAGGGGACACCCTCGGCCACAAGCACCTGGCACAGGCATTGCCCTCCTGGCCAGGGGACAGCCCACCCAAACAGCCCCTGGCAAGGAATCAGCCTTCCAGCTGCAAGGCACAAGGACACTGCAAGCACAGACAGGAGCACCCTCAGCACCAGCAAGTCCAGCCCTTGATGGACACGGATTCTTAGCGCTGTCACAGCTCCCATTCCACCAGGGACCCACCACACTGCAGCCCCTGGGAACATTCAGGGTGGCTCTGGATCCAGAGGAGACCTTTCCTGATGGACACAGGGGCCTCTCCATCCACTCAGAATCTTACACCTAAAGGTGCTAGGGAATATTTTAATTATTAAGGCACTAAGTGGGAAAGATGAGTGGAAGTGTTTTATTCACTTAAAAGATGTCGGGGATGGGTTTGAAATGCAGGAGCTTTTATTTGCTCACAATTGTGATTGTAATATACTGGGAAGGGATTTGATGGCCAAATGGGGAATGCAAATTAATGTTGCAAAAGGTGATACAGAGGCTGGTTCTGTTGTACCTCTGTGTCAAGTGTCTGGCAGAGCCTAGGCTGAAGTGAACCCACAAGTGTGGGCAGCTCCAGGGAAATTGGCAAAATTCGATATGGAGCCTCTCCAAGTTTCCCTGAAGCAACCAGGACAAGAGGTGTGGAAAAGCAATCCCCTGTTCCAAGGGAGGGAAGGAAGGGCTCACAGCCTGTCTGGGAGTCCTGCTCAAGGCACGGCTTGGGGAGCCAGGGATGGCTCCCTAGAATGCTCCTATCCTGCCAAACAAGAAATCCAATGGAATCCACAGAATGCTGCAGGACCCAAGAAGAAGAAATGAGATGATGAAACCGAGACACCCCACACTCTCAGATCCTTACACCATCCTCAACCAGGTGCCCTCCTCACACTGCTGCCATTCACAACTTGATGCAAAAGATGCTTTCTGGGGATCTGCCCACTTCCAGAGGATGCAAACTGAATTCTGCCTTGGGCTGGCAACAAGAGGTAGAAGGGAAAATGCTCAAGACATGGACGGTCCTTCTGCAGGGATGCACGGAAGCACCGGCCTGACTGCGGCAAGCCTTGCAGGAAATATCAAAGGAATTGACCTCACCCCCAGGGACTGGCTTAATGCAGGATGTGGATGGCTTGATCCAGTCAGGAGGACAAGGAGAAGAGGTAGAGGAATCCTCTGTGAAATGGCTTCATTTTTAGGCTAAAAAGCAGCTTTGAGTATCAGAAAAAAAAGAAAGGGCAAATGGTAGAGAAAATGGTTAAATATTTGGGACCTATTTTGACTGAAGCTTTGTCTTGTATTGACCCTGACAGGGTTCAAGGAATCTAAGAAATAATGTTACCCAGGACTAAAATGGAGCTGGTAAACTTCTTACAATTAACAGGGAATTGCAGGAGCTTGATTGAGCATTCTGTCTTCCAGACAGAACCTTGAGTGAATTTTTTACTCCCAGGTAGTCTCAATGTTATGAGGTGGAAATAAGAAAGAGAACAAAACTCAACAAAATGAAAAAAATAAAATGATTGATGCCCCAGCCATGGCTCTTCCAGACTCAGAAATCTGAATTGCAAGGGAATATTAAACAGGCCACCCCTGAGCCTGCACTGAAGGCAACGCAGCAGCAGCCAGGGCTCCCCAGCGGGGGAAGCCCCTGGGCCTGCCCACAGATCCTCTGCTCAAATCCTCGGCCTGGCCACCCTCCTTTGCCATCTCCAGCCACTGCGGGACAATCCTTGCTCTCACTCTTGCAGCTTCAGCCCTTTCTGTGCCTGCCCTCGCCACAGCTGCTGGGGAAGGCACTGGGACAATTCCACTCTGCCTCTCAATTACACTCACACTCTGCCCTGCCTGGGATTAGCTGCTGCCAAAATAGACCAACTTTAAAATGGCTTCAAATCTTATTTCTCTAAAGGGACATGGTTTGCCTTTGCCTTGGGGAAAGGAAATTTAAAGGTGTCTTTTAAGGGATGTTCCACCACTCAGCAGAGATGAAATTAACATCTCAACAGACTGGGAATAGCCCAAAAGATTCCCCCCCAAGATAACGACCATCAATAAAACATCAACACCCAGCAGCAAACATCAACCAACATCTCCCCCAGACACTGCCCCAGGCACAGCTGGAGACACCTGGTCTGGAAAAGGCTGAGCAGGAAATCCAGGAGTGCCCACCTAATTCACATCACAGGCACAGAAATCCGGCTGCAACAGGAAACCAAATCCTAACAACTCCACACCTTCAAACCAATGAACATTAAACCAAGGGATTTCTATGGGGTCAGACTGTATAAAGTTTTGGAAACATCTAGTCAAACTCATGTGTCATGGAATGATTTTCTCTGCACACCCGGCCTATGTGTGCATGAAATTATTCCTGTTGCACATCCTGACCAGAATCAAGTAACACCTTATTTCTCTAAAGACACTGTTAAACAGGTTTTGCTTTTCACAGTTTCAGTGAAAGGATTACACTGTTAGAATAATTTTTCATAATAATTTTACTTCTATATTGTTCGTTCTGTTTGGGACAATGTTGTGAGAATCACATTTTAATTTTAGCAGAAGAAAAAGAAAACACTTGATTGCTTTGTAATTTTTTTTTATATTTGTGTGAGGCTCGTAGTGATGGCAAACTGATGGTATGGGTTATCTTATGTTCACCTTTAAGCTGCATTTTGAAAAACTAGAAGAGCATTAAAGGTGACCCTTTAACTCGTAAACCATTAATAGAATATTTTTTGTCACAAAAAGAAAAGGACCAAAGGCACCAGCAGGGAATTGGGGAGAACACTTGAATCACCCACAGCTGCCCTGGAAGAGAAGCTTTGTTCCAGGCTGCCAGGAGAGAAGCTTTAGAAATGCAAATTAACACTGATGGCACAAAGCCTGCACAATGGCCCAGGGGCTTCCTGCCTGCAGGAGGAATTGGAATAATTCCCTCTGTCCCTCAGCCCAAGTTCTGCCTGCTTGCACAGATGGAATTTGCACAGCTAAAGGCAGAGCCCATTGTGAGGATATCTGACTCTGCAACAGAAACTGGTTAAGCTGCAAAGGAAAACAGAAAATGGAGAATGTTGTGAAAACTTCACTAAAACAAGTGGGGGGGAATCATCCCTATCCCCACTCCAACATGTGCTGTCACTGTCTATGTTATATAGGGTGTATCAGACCACTGGGGTTTATTTGCTACCACAAGTTCAAAGAAATCAGTTGGGAATCCAAGTATGTGATGATTTAATGAGAGAAAAGCTGACAATTGATGCAGCTGTGGCTGGAGTGAAACAGAAATTAAAAATTAGGAAATAAACACAAAGAAATGCTTGACTAAAAGGGGGGTTGGACAAAAACCATACCCTGACACCTGATCCACAAGAACAAGAAAAGAGTCAGACTGCAAGGTAAGATAAGGAGCCAGAATACACAAACAAGATGCAAAGACAAAGGCACCACAAGATAAAGGAGATTCTTCAGACCCTATGCCGGAAAGAACAGATTTAAAGTTCCAAAAGGTGGCCAGAGGAATGAAAGGGGCATGGAGTTAATTGTAATATGAAGCGAGGACAAGCAGAGTTAAAAAATGAATATGTACTAGGCGTATCTTGTAAACCTAGTCTGAAAAAGATAAAAAGAGAAAACCAAATCAAAAAGGTGTGCATGCTTTTCGGAGGAGATATCCCCCATCCACCTCAGCGCTGAATAAATTCATACCTACTCTTATAACTACTCTGCGAGTTATAGAGCTCTTTTTATTTCGCATATCCAGAGGGAGCACCCAAAACTGGGGAAAAGACGAACGATCACCAGAACAAATCCTGCAACACCATGGACCAGACCCTGGGAACGCTGATGAATTCATATCAGGTACCAGAGAAAACATTTATCATTTCAATAGCATAATTAGATTACAGGATGTCATTGAAATAATAACCAACCAGACAGCTCCAGCTCCTGACCTTCCCTCCAACCAATCCACTCAGATGAGGAACACAACATTTTACCATGGGATAGGATCACATTATCTATTAGCAGAAAATCGAGGCAGAGTTTGTGGAAAAGTTAAGTAACTCAAAGTACTCTTGGCAAATAGACAGCAATGGAAAAGTAGTAAAACAGTTTAAAAAGGAAATAAAAAAGCAGCTCATGTACTTGTCCAAACGTGGAAAGGATAGGAATGGGACACGGTTTTGTGCTTTCCTCACAGATCATGGGTTAAACAAATGCTGTTTCTCCTCTCATGTGCTACAGCAACTCTCATCTTTTTACCATGCACCACACCTTGCTGAGTGCAGCTCATTCAGCAGCTGAGCAAGGGGATGCAGGTGGCAGCCAGGCCTCCTGAGCCACAAAGGGCTACAAAAGGACAGAGAATGAGGGCACTGAGAGCAATCCCAAAACCAAAGAACAGCCAGGAAGAAAAAACACAGGCAATGAGTGAATCTGCTTGGAGATAGGGACAGGGACTTGCACATAAGGAAGCAGTGGGAGAAATCACCAGTTACAGAAAATGTTACTAATTGACAAGGACTGCTGATCAGACCAAGTCCCAACACATTCCTGAACTTCCAGAAGAACAAACAATTAACAGAGACACGAATATTGGATGTTATACAAAAAGGACATGCAGCAGGCGGATCGGGAAGGCTGAACCTTCCAAGCACCTCCGCCAGTGTTGGGCAAAGGGACAGGGACATGCGGCCGGGAAAATCAGGACAAAAACGAGGCCGCGTCCTCCAACAACTGGAGAGAGCGCACGGCAAATGGCCCATGGCCTCTCCCTTTGGGCAGCAATAAAGTCACTTGCACACCACTCCTCTGGCTCCTTGGGCCACACAAACCTCTGGCGCCGGGAATTTTCCCGGCCAGCCCCGGGCACAGCGCAGCCACCTCCGGCCTCCCGACACGAAGCGGGACGAGCCAGCGCTGCTCCGCCACCGCCTCCTGCCGAGGCCCCAGCGGCAAGGAGACCGCGGGCAGCCGCTCCCGCAGCGCCCTCAGCTCAGGGCCAACACGGGCCGGCCACGGCACAAGCCACCCGCCACAACCCCCTGCCGCCCCCTCCCGGGCCCGCAGCGAGCCCCGAGCCCCCGCAGAACCGAGCGCGGCTCCCACCTGCGATGGCCGGGGCCGCCTCCGAGCTCCGCCGCCGCCTCACCGGGCTCCGGCCGCTGCTGCCGCCGCTGCCGGGCCCGCACAGACGCTCCGGCAATGGCGGCTCTCCTGCCCCACGGCCGCCCTGGGGGCGCCAGCGGGGCCGGGCTTGTCCCCGCTCTGCCCAATCAGCGCGCGCCAGAGCCACGAGTGACGGCAGAAGCAGCCAATCGCAGCCAGCGGCGGGCTCTGCACACGGCACAGCCCCGCCCCGCGCTCTCAGGGCCCGCCCCGGGCTGCGTGAGGGGAAAGGCGGGGATGAGGAACAGCCCTGGAACGGGCCCGGCCCGAGCCGCCATTGAGCTCCCAACACAAACAAAGTTCTCCGCAGCTCCCGGCCCGCCTTGCCCAGCCCTGGCTGCTGGGCGGCTCCGGCTCGGCGGGAAGCCCTGGAGCCTCACTTCTGCTACGTCTAATTAGGAGCATCAGTGCATCACTTTGATTTCCCCCCAAATGGGAAAACCGCCCCAAACCTCTGTGGACGAGTGGGGGAGGGGAGAGATTTCTGGCAGAAACTCCAAAAACTCAGAGCACGATCATGAGAAGGAAAGGAAGACTTCTAAAACCAGCTTCCCCTCATGCCTACCTCCTTCCAGCTGTCAGGAAATTAATCCACAAACATCAGAGGATTATGTCCAAAAAATGAGACAGAGGAGTCCTTTTACTTTAGTCAAATATAGGAAAAGACCATGGGGCATTCCCCTCGGGTCTCTCAAATTCTTGGAGGACGAAGCCTCCTTTTTATCCCAATTTCCCCACTCCATCTCCCTCTCTTTCCCCATTGCCTGAGGTACTTGAAGATACAGATTTCCCGGAATGCCTGATAACTAAGATTCCCCTACAGTGTATAATCCTCGGTCTTCATTTTTAATTCTTCTGGAATTTATGGTGTTTCCCCATTGCCTCCTTCATCTTTCAATATCCAAACTCATTTACCAGCAAATCTACAGTTTCTTTGTAAAGGCAAATATCTTCTTCCATTCATCAATCAGTGGAATCCATCCCATTGTTTCTTTTCTCGATCACTGCTGGTTCCATCTGTCAGCAGAGCCCCAGCTGGTTTGTAAAGAGAAACAAATCCGTCATTCCCGTCCCCGGTGAGCTGCGGGATGCGGGGCCCGATGCTCCCGGCGCGAAGGGGCTGCAGATCCAGAGAGCGATGGACGCACGTGGGGCCTCCTCTGCTGCTCCTCTTGCAGTTCCTGCTCCTCCTCTACCCCTCCTCTTCCTCCCGCTCCTCCTCCTCCTTCCCCTCCTCCTCCATCTCTCGGCTGCTGGTGAGGAGCTCTGGGGTGAGCGGAGCGGGGCCGGGAGGCGGTGGGAAAGGGCTGGGAGAGGGGGATGAGGGGAGCTGGGACAGGGGGAGAGGGGTTCTCAAGGAGGGGCTGCCAGTTAAACCCAGGAGCCCCAAATGCCTTCCGTGTCCTGGCAGCCCCTGGCGGCGCTGTGGGGGCCGGGCCGTGCCCCAGTGCCGGCTCAGGGGGTGCTCCAGGCTGACGTGCTCCACCTGGCAGCTGGAGCTGAGCCCGCATTGCCGGGGGCGGTTTCCAGCAGCACCAGGAGCTGCTGGCTCCAGTCCCCGCTGGGGAGCACGGCAGTGGCCAGCACGTGGCCCGAGAGCTGCTGCTGGCCCTGGGAGCAGCTCAGCTGGATGTGGGCAGGGGAGAAATCCATCAGGGAGCAGAGCAGGCGGCCGGGGCCGGGCTGGGAGCTGGAGGGCACCAGCGAGATGGACACGCTGGGATGGGCAGGGGGCTTGGGGACCCCCCAATGCGGATCTTCCTCCCCACAAGCCGCAGGGAATCGCTCCAGGGATCGAGTGCTGCGGGACAGGGAACCACATTTCTTTCATCCCCATCCCACCTTTCCCTCTCCTCTCTCCACCTTTCTCACCCTTTCCCCAATTCATTGACCCCTCTCAATGCAATTTGGGTTTCCCAGCACCCTCCCCCACGCTTTGGGGGTCCCAGACCCTTCTTTTCCCCCACTCTTTTGCCCCTTCCCAATCATCCCTCCAATCCCCAACTCCCTCCCCCGTGCTTGGATTTGGGAGTCCCAGACCCCTCCTGCTCAGTCTGGTGGTCCCATGCCCCCTTTCACTCAATATGGGGAGATCCTAGCAGATTTTTTTCTGGGAGGAATCCCTGAGTTACGGGATTTTTGGTGTGTAGATTTGAAGGGGGACAGCTCTGTCTGGCATTCGTTTAACCCATGGTCTGCTGGGGAAGCACAAAAACGTTTCCCATTCCCATCCTTTCCTCATTTGGACTGGTTCATGAGCTGCTTTCTTGTTTCCTTTAGTATCTGTTCTCATCTATTTGTCAACAGCAGTCTGAGTCATTTTCTTTTCCACAAACTCTGCCTCCTGCTAATAGATAATGTGATCCCATCATATGGTGAAATGTTGTGTTCCTCATCTGAGTGGATTGGCTGGGAGGAAGGTCAGGAGGTGGAGCTGTCTGGTTGAGTGTTATTTCAATGACATCCTGTAATCTGATTATCCCTTTGCCCAACACTGGCGGAGGTGCTTGGAAGGTTCAGCCTTCCCGATCCGCCTGCTGCATGTCCTTTTTGTATAACACCCGGTATTCCTGGCTCTGGGAAGTGTTTGTTCTTCTGGAAGTTCAGGAATGTGTTGGGACTTGGTCTCAGCAGTACTTGTCAATTAGTAACATTTTCTGTAACTGATGATTTCTCCCATTGTTTCCTTATGTGCAAGTCCCTGGCCCCATCTCCAAGCAGATTCACTCATTGCCTGTGTTTTTTCTTCCTGGGTGTTCTTTGGTTTTGGGATTGCTCTCAGTGCCCTCATTCTCTGTCCTTTTGTAGCTGTTTGTGGCTCAGGAGGCCTGGCTGCCACCTGCATCCCCTTGCTCAGCTGCTGAATGAGCTGCACTCAGCAAGGTGTGGTGCATGGTAAAAAGATGAGAGTTGCTGTAGCACATGAGAGGAGAAACAGCATTTGTTTAACCCATGGTCTGCCAGGGAAACACAAAACCGTGTCCCATTCCTATCCTTTCCACGTTTGGACAAGTACATGAGCTGCTTTGCTATTTCCTTTTTTATCTGTTTCTGCAACTTTGCCTTGCTGATCTGTTTTCCATCAGCAGTTTCAATCATTTAACTTTCCCCAAACCTCTCCTTTTTCTGCTAAAAGATTATGTGATCCCATCCCATGGTGAAATGTTGTGTTCCTCATCTGAGTGGATTGGCTGGGGGGAAGGTCAGGAGCTGGAGCTGTGTGGTTGGTTATTATTTCAATGATATCCTGTAATCTAATTATGCCATTGAAGTGATAAATGTTTTCTCTGGTACCTGATATGAATTCATCAGGGTTCCCAGGGTCTGGTCCATGGTGTTACAGGATTTGTTCTGGTGGTTGTTCATCTTTTCCCCATTTTTGGGTGCTCCCTTCAGGCATGGCTGCATCAATTGTCAGCTTTTCTCTCATTAAATCATCACATACGTGGATTCCCAACTGATTTCCCTGAACTTGTGGTAGCAAATAAACCCCAGTGGTCTGATACACCCTATATAATATAGACAGTGACAGCACATGTTGGAGTGGGGACAGGGATGATTCCCCCCCACTTATTTTAGTGAAGTTTTCACAACATTCCCCATTTTCTGTTTTCCTTTGCAGCTTAACCAGTTTCTGCTGCAGAGTCAGATATCCTCACAATGGGCTGTGCCTTTAGCTGTGCAAATTCCATCTGTGCAAGCAGACAGCGCTTGGGCTGAGGGAAGGCAGGAAGCCCCTGGGCCATTGTACAGGCTTTGTCCCAGGAGTGTTAATTTGCATTTCTAAAGCTCCTCTCCTGGGTGCCTGGAAGGAAACTTCTCTTCCAGGGCAGACATCCCGTGACTCACACGTGGCCCCCACAGAATCTGCTATTTTTTATTTTTTTTTAAACAATATTTTATTAATTGTTTATGTGTAAAAGAGCCAACTTTTCAATAAAACACAAACCTTCAGTCAAAATAGGTCTCAAATATTTAACCATTTTCTCCATGATTTGCACTTTTTTTTCAGATACTCAAAGCTGCTTTTTTGCCTGAAAATGAAGCCATTTCACAGAGGCTTCCTCTACCTCTTCTCCTTGTCCTCCTGACTGGATCAAGTCATCCACATCCTGCATTAAACCAGTCCCTGGGGGTGAGGTCAATTCCTTTGATATTTCCTGCAAGGCTTGCCCCAGTCAGGCCGGTGCTTCCGTGCATCCCTGCAGAAGGACCGTCCATGTCTTGAGCATTTTCCCTTCTACCTCTTGTTGCCAGTCCAAGGCAGAATTCTGTTTGCATCCTCTGGGAGTGGGCAGATCCCCAGAAAGCATCTTTTGCATCAAGTTGTGAATGGCAGCAGTGTGAGGAGGGCACCTGGTTGAGGATGGTGTAAGGATCTGAGAGTGTGGGGTGCCTCGGTTTCATCATCTCATTTCTTCTTCTTGGGTCCTGCAGCATTCTGTGGATTCCATTGGATTTCTTGTTTTGGCAGGATAGGAGCATTCTAGGGAGCCATCCCTGGCTCCCCAAGCCGTGCCTTGAGCAGGACTCCCAGACAGGCTGTGAGCCCTTCCTTCCCTCCCTTGGAACAGGGGATTGCTTTTCCACAGCTCTTGTCCTGGTTGCTTCAGGGAAACTTGGAGAGGCTCCATATCTAATTTTGCCAATTTCCCTGGTGCTGCCCACACTTGTGGGTTCACTTCAGCCTAGGCTCTGCCAGACATTTGACACAGAGGTACAACAGAACCAGCCTCTGTATCACCTTTTGCAACATTAATCTGAATTCCCAATTTAGCTATCAAATCCCTTCCCAGTAAATTACAACCACAATTCTGAGCAAATAAAAATTCCTGCATTTGAAACCCATGTCCCACATCTGCTAATAGTGTCTGAATAAAACACACCCACTCATCTTTCCCACTTAGTGCCTTAATTTAAATATTCCTTAACAATATTCCCCTCTTAGGTGTAAGATTCTGAGTGGATGGAGAGGCCTCTGTGTCCATCAGGAAAGGTCTCCTCTGGATCCAGAGCCACCCTGAATGTTCCCAAGGGCTGCAGTGTGGTGGGTCCCTGGTGGAATGGGAGCTGTGACAGCGCTAAGAATCCGTGTCCATCAAGGGCTGGACTTGCTGGTGCTGAGGGTGCTCCTGTCTGTGCTTGCAGTGTCCTTGTGCCCTGCAGCTGGAAGGCTGATTCCTTGCCAGGGGCTGTTTGGGTGGGCTGTCCCCTGGCCAGGAGGGCAATGCCTGTGCCAGGTGCTTGTGGCTGAGGGTGTCCCCTGGGTGCTGGGGCCCCCTTGGGCCCTGGGCTTGATCCCTCAGGGGCTGTAGGAACTGTGCCATGGCCTTTGCCTTCAGCTTGGCCTTTTGCTCATCCCTTGCTGCATTCAGCTGCTGAGCCTTTGGGAGCAAGTGCTGCAGGGGCTTCTTGTGGCCCTGCTGCAGCCCCCCTCAGTGCCTGTGGGTGCTCTTCCTGTGGCAGCTGCTGAGCTTTCTGCAAAATCCTTCCTTTCTGCAGGGACCCAGCACAAAATGCTTAAAAGATGATCTGGATCCTTGCAGGTCTAATCCCCATTTCCGAGCTGTTCCTTCCTGGTGCTGGCTGTGCTGAGGCTCCCCTCCCCAGCCCGTATCCCAGAGCCGGTCCCTGTCCTGCCGCAGTGTCCAAAGGCGGCCCCCCCGGCGGGCAGGGCCGGCAGCTCCACGGGGCCGGGCAGCGGCCGGGGCGTCCCGCAGCCTCCTGGGGGCCGGGGGCCACTGCCGGCCCTGCCCGGGGGGTGCTGGGGTCAGGCAGCGCCCGGCGCTGAGCCCCGGCTGCCCCACAGCCCCGGCCCGGCCCCACAGCTCCCCACAGGCCCCCAGCCCGTGCTCCCGGTGCCGCAGCTCTGCGCCCGCTCCTGCCGCTCCCAGCTCAGAGAAACCCCCTGAAATCCTGACCTCCTTCTTTTCCTGTCCTGGAAAACTGGGATACAAAGGATCTGAGTCAGCTGGGAAATTCTGAGGATAAGACCCTTCTGAAAAACATCCCAATCCTCAGTATTTTTTATTTCCTCTTCTTTTCTATCATCCTTTTTCTTACCCCATGGATTGCTCCTGCTGCTTCTGACTTAAAGCACATTCCTGCACACTCCCCTTCAGCCAATCCCTTCCCAGCACACCAACACCATCCATCCCCTGTTGTCTAAATCCCTTCTGGACTTCCCTTCTTGCCCCCCTGGGTGTCCATGTCCTTAATTCCCTCTGGGAGAATGTGCAAACGACCTCCATATGCTCCCAAGGGACCCTTGAGAGATATTTTGGGGTCTTCATCCCTTTTGTCCAGGATACCCCTTGAGGGGAATTTGGGGAGGTGGGAGGGGGGAGCGCCAAGGCCGGGCCCCCCCGCGCTGTGGTGGCGGGAGCGGCTGCAGTGGGGAGCGAGTGCGGGCGGAAGCGGCCGAGAGCCCAGCGCTGCCCCAGGCCGAGCTGGCCCAGCTCCATCCGTGCCCCTGCGGTGGGATGCTGTGGGACTGGGGGGGAAGAGGGAGGCGGCAGTGGGTGCTGGGCCTGGGGGCAGGAGGAGAAGGGAAGGAGAAGCAGGCATGAAGATATGTACCTGGGGTTTTGCAGAAGGAGGAAGAGGAGTGTGAGGTGGAGCAGGGGCAGAGGAGGAGGAGTAGGAAGAGGAAGCAGCACAAAGTTCATCCCTGAATCTGCAGCTTCCCCAGTCCCAGGAGTGTTGCTTCCCCACATGCAGCAGGTGACTGGGGAGGAGGATCCACGATTTTGATGGGGCTGAATCTTGGTGTTTCTGAGCCTTATTGTGCTAACTGTTGGTGCTTTGTTTTTTTGCAGGGGCTGAACCCTTTTGTTCTGCAGGGGGTTTTGGCTGAATCTCGTAGTTTGATTATTTTTTTATTTGTTTTGATGTTTGGAGGATGTCTGGGCTGAATCTTGGTGTTTTAGAGATTCTTACAGACACAAGATGCCCAACGATTTGCTGAGATGACCTTGGGCAAGGAGGAACCCCCAGCCCAAGGTGCTCTCCTCTCTTTTTTTCCTCCTAACCAGGAATTTTCATTCACAAGCTGTGTCCAGATGGCAGAGGAGGAGAAAAAGCCCCAGAGATCCCGCACGAGGACGAGCTGCAAACCCAGCCCAGGGAGCTGCGAGGAGGAAAGATCCCCCCAGTGCCAGGAACACGGCCAGAGATCCAGCCAGAGCTCAGAGCTGGGGGAGAAGCCCCACAAGTGCTTGGAATGTGGGAAGGGCTTCAGAAAGAGCTCTGACCTGATCCTACACCAGAGGATCCACACTGGGGAAAAGCCCTACGAGTGTGGGGAATGTGGGAAGAGCTTCAACCAGAGCTCCAACCTTTGGAAACACCAGCGGATCCACATGGGGGAACGGCTGTATGAGTGTGGGAAATGTGGGAAGAGCTTCAGAAGTATCTCTAACCTGATGACACACCAGGTGATCCACACAAGGGAACGGCCCTACACCTGCTTGGAATGTGGGAAGAGCTTTGGGTGGAGCTCCAATCTGAGGGCACACCAGCGCATCCACACTGGGGAGAGGCCCTACGAGTGTCCCGAGTGTGGGAAGAGGTTTCAGAGCAGCTCCCATGTTCTTCAACATGAGCAGATTCACACAGAGGAGAGGCCCTTCCGCTGCCCTGACTGCGGGAAGGGCTTTAAGCAGAACGGCAACCTCACCGTCCACCGGCGCATCCACAGTGGGGAGAGGCCCTACGAGTGTCCCCAGTGTGGGAAGAGCTTCTCACAGAGATCCAACTTGACCAAACACCAACGGAGGCACCAGTAAGGGAAGCCCTGCGAGTGCCCCGAGTGCGGGAAGAGCTTCGTGCGCTGCTCCAGCTCCATCCCCCATGGGAGGATCGGCGTTGGATGATCCCCAGTGACCCCCGTTGGGCAGAGCCCTGGTGATCCGTGTTGGGAAGACACCTGGCTGGGAGGCTCCACATCTTCCTGGCTCCCTATGGGCTCCTGGATGAAATCAGGGAAATGAAAACCCAACAGGATACAGACCGACAGTGGGAATTGTTGACTTTAAATCCTTGAGAACCTTTTGCCTCAGGAGCAGTGTGGGCAGAGTAAAGGGGGGTGACACCGGACTTGGGGGGCCCAAGGGGAGCACACACGCTCTATGGGGGGTGAGGACACGACCCCCAGGCCCCCCAAGTCACCTTCCTGCACAGGCAGAAGCCGAGCCCCAGTGCCAGGAAGACGAAGCCCAATACGGAAACTCCAATCCCCCTCGGCATCTTGCTGTGGGCAGCGTTTGATGGCATCCCTGGGGGGTCTGCAGAGGTCAGGACCCCCAAAACCTTTCACAGACACCTCAAGCCCCTCCAAGCACCATCCCAGTCCCTCCCAGCCTATCCAGGACCCTCTGAAACCTCCTTTGGAGTCACTAATTTTAAAAAATCAGGTATTTTAGAAAAATTAGAGATCTTAGCTAGAGATCGGCCTTGCTGGAATTAGTTCGAGTTAATGATTAAGTGAGAAGCAGGATTTGAGATAATGAATCTCGGACTTAGGTAAAAAATTCCTTTTCATTGTATGTTTGTTTAGATGTGCTTATAATGAGAAAAGAGAAACTGATAAACGGGTTCAGGAAGATCACAGACCTTACATCTGGAAACCCATTTAATAGTCACAAGGAAGGAAATTGGAATTGTACCAAATGTTATTTGTAATGTCAACCATTGTAAAGGTAGAAAGGTGAGAGTGAGGAGGAGCCATTTTCCTTCATCTCTTGATGACCCCTCCTTGCCAAAAAGACCACCTCCTCAAATTATGGAGCCCACCACAGAGGCGTGATGACATTTTAAACTCATTACTGTGCATTTTAATCCAAAGTGGGGAATGGGAAGTGTTTAGCATTATGCATATCTATTAGTATTAATATGTATTAGTATTTTGGAATTTCAAGACTTTTGTAAATAAATAGACACTGGAATCTTTTGTCAACTTGCAGTGTGTATTAAGGAGTGACTCCTGCACTCGCCCAGTGCTGTGATTAAACATCCACTTTGTAACTTTAAACTGTTGGAGAGGTTTTTTTGTCCGTTAACAGATTGATGTTGATACTAGATCAATATTGCTATTTTGGTAAATCACTGCCAGTCTCTTCCCAGCCTCCCCAGGACCCACCAGAGCCCCTCCTGTTCCTCTCAGGATCCCACAGCCCCCTCCCAATTTCTCCCCACTGCCCCAGGACCCCCACACCCTCTCCCAGTCCCTTCCCAGCCCCACCAGGACTCATCAAGACTCCTCCCAGTCTCTTCCCAGCGCAACCAACCTCATCCCAATCCCTGCTTTCCAATGCCCAATCTCCTTCCAGCTCCTCCAGGCTCACTCAAATCCCTCCCAGTGACACCCAGCACCCCCAAACTCCCTCCCAGTGTTCATCAGGACCCCTAGAACCTCATCCCACCCTCCCCAACATCCTTTAATCCCCTTCCCAGCCATCCTAAGCACCTCAATCCCTTCCCCAGTTTAAACCAGTCTATCTCAAACTCCCTCCCAGTTCCTCCCAGCACACCCCAATCCCCCTCTGGGCCCCCCCAGTGCCTCCCCCGCTGCCCCCGGCGCTGTGGGGGCCGGGCCGTGCCCCAGTGCCGGCTCAGGGGGTGCTCCAGGCTGACATGCTCCACCTGGCAGCTGGAGCTGAGCCCGCATTGCCGGGGGCGGTTTCCAGCAGCACCAGGAGCAAAAGACACAGAATTCAAGGGTACAGCAATTTATATATCGGGAGAGTCCAGGGGTGGATACAAAACTTCAACCAGTGAGGGATATCCTGGGGAGGGGAATAGGACACATGGACCAATGGGGTGCTGTGGATTAGGGGATTTCCAAAGGGGACGTCCAAGCAGGGGGTTGGCATAAGGCAGGATTGACAGGGAACATTTGGGAACAAGGGGCAGGGTGGACAAGATTGATAGGGAAGGTGCTGGAAAAAGGGGTTGGGATACAATGATGGGCAGGGCAGGGGAGGAGATAACTTTGGGTCAAACCAACAAAGCAGGGGGGTAACAGAACAAACCACTTATACAAACAGCTTCAAACTTGAAATGAAACAAAATCACACCACAACATCTCCCGTTTTCTGTTTAAAAGGCAGAGCTGTGGTTTTGGGGGATCCATTCTCATTTTGGCCGGTCCCTGGCTCGGCTGCAGGGGGGTCCCAGGGTGTGAGGATGGAGGGTATGGGAGGGTTCCAGTCCTGGATACAGGGGTGCACGGGGGTCCTGCTGCAGCGGAATGGGAGTTCAGGGGGGTCCCTTCCTATGTTCTGGGGTTCAAGGGGTCCCAATGTATGAAAATGGAGGTTCAGGGGGGTCCCGGTGCCCAGAAATGGGGGTTCTGGGAGGTTTCCATTCCCGAGAATGGGGGTTCAGGGGATTCCAGGTTCCAGATAAGGGGGTGCAGGGGTTTTTGGGGCTGGGAAGGGGGTACCAGGGGGTCCTGGTGTCCCGAAATGAACATTCAAGGGGGTCTCTGTGCCCAGGAAGGGGGATTCGCCCGGAAATGGAAGTGCAGGGGTTCCCCATTCCCAGTGTAATAAATAGAATTGATTCGTGCTACTTAAATTGTAACTGTTATTAAAGTTATCATTAGAAACTATCAAGAATCAGTGTTATAAAGCAGATGTACCCCTTTGCAGACGTTACATAGCAAAATTAAGGTACAGGATGTAGTTTAGAAAATAAATGGTGTCTCAAGACCCAAATGGCCTTCAGATGGACCAAAATTATAATGAATCTAGGCATTGGGCCTAAAGATTAGTAAATATAAGGCTAATTAGTAGACTAACATAACACAATGCTTAGGAATGCAACACGTGCAAACCTGTAAGGTTATCCAAAGGACAAGAGTAAGAGGAGAAGCCTTTGCCAAAAGACCCCCAAAAGAAGACTGAAGACCCCCTAACAACAAGTGAAGCATGCGCCATTGAAGAAAGGTGATGTAAAGTCAGCAAAATCAGAAATAGGAGGAAACTTATGGGAAACATGAATGAATATTTATAAGCATACAGTATATAAGTTTAGCTTGAAGTGCTTTATTTTGTACGTGAGGTGAGGTGAGAAGCACCCCCTGTACCCCAGTCGGTTTTGCTTATGCCTTAACCATCTGTAACCACTGCCCAATTGTATGCACATTGTAAGAGACGGGTTCGGGAATCAAGAGACGACCCAATGTGAGTTAGTTGCTTCTTCCAAATTTATTACAATCTTAGCTACATTTTTATAGTATTTTGAAAAGCTAACATGCCATCTGTATTCTACTATGATTGGATAATTGCTATTTTTCACGCATTAATTTCTACATTTCTATTGGACCAGCTCATAACACCCAAGCTCTATAAGATACTTTTTAGTAAAACTTATTAAGATACATTTAGCAGATTTGTCATCCTAAATTCTTATTCTTCATTGTCGTATTAACACTTAGTCTTCTTCATTTCTTTGATACAGTATTTTGCCAAGGATTTATGCTAGCTCAAAGTCAAGGTTGTGCAGGCCTTCCAAGGAGCTATGGCCTCGAGAAGCGAGCCATTCTTCAACAATTCCCCCGTTTTCCGTCTGCACAACCATGACTTTGGTTACCTTAACAAACAAACACTTGATTTTGTTGGATATTGCAAAGGATATTGCAATATCCAACAAAATTGCAAAGGATATTGCACAACTAACACATAACAATCCAATGATCATAACACAGATAATTAATAATCCTGTTTTACATAAACTCTTAACCCATCCTGTCAGTCCAAGCCAATCAGCCAGTCCATCAATCCCAAAGAATCCCACATCTTCTTTCATCTTCTGTGTATGTTGCATGAGTTCTTGAATTTCCTTGTGGATGGATTCTGAATGATCTTGTAAGTCCATACAACACATACCATCAAAGTCTTCACATCCATGACCATGTGCTAACAACAAAAAATCAATGCCTGCTCGATTTTGCAGTACTGCATGCTGAACTTGTGACATATCAATTGCTAATTCAGAAAGTACTCTGCTAGTACCGTTTGCTTGTTTTACAACCCAACAACTAAGTTTCTTTAAATTGCGATGAGCTCTAGCAGCAGCAGCACCTGGCAAAAAGGTAGAAACAAAAACCACTTGCCATCTGTTCCATAAATCCAAATTATCATCACAGTCAGAACTCAAAATTTGACAAAGATCTCTATTCCATCTGACACGATGTGTGCTATTAGGATGGTGGTGTGGAAGCGCCACGCTGAGTTGTCCAATTGTGCAAAGACCTCCAACAGGTTGTGATGGGATACCTGCCCATGCTCTGTTACCACAAATTAGAAAATAACCTGTTGGTAGTCTATGAGGGGATTGAGTCCCAAATACAGGGTTTGATGCATTCCTCACCATTTTAGCACACCACTGCAAAAAATTGCCAGTTGGACTTGTCAATGTGATGATACTGGATTGTTCACATCTTTGATCAGTACCTTTTGCACACAATTTGTTGCTAGCATTTAGATAAATACAATAAGCAGCATCTAATGAATCTGCTAGATCAATTTCTTGTGGCTCAGGGCCTTCTGGAAGATGATCATTCCAAACATCATAATTCTCCATACATTGTGAAAAATTCTTATATCCATTCCCTAGACACCTTGTCTTAAAAATGTCCTGAGTCTCTTTCATTGCCTTGTCTAACAAAGTCCACCTTGATTCATTGACTGGAACACCAATCAGACAAATAATGAAAGGAGACTGAGGTGTCGACAGACTAGCACAGAAGGTCGTAGTATTTAAACTACGAGCAAGTGAAACCCATACATTTTCCCATGGATCTATGGTCTCTCTAGTTAACATGCCTGTTATTAAAGGTAAAATTACGAGAATGAAAATGCCAGTTGCCATTTTGAACTCTTTCCCACTGTCTACATGAAATAGTACAGTTTTTGCACTGTGCTGCAATTATATTTGTTTTCTGAGCAAGTTTTGTAAAAGTTGCTATTTTCTGAATTCTAAATATTAGATTGGCTCTTTCTAATGCACCCACATTTTCCCATAATGATACGGCTTCTGCCTGTGTTAAAGAACAATTTAAGTATTTTGTCAATGCAGCAAGCGGAATTAAATGGTGAATTTCTCTATAACACCTAAGACAGCCTCTGTGAGGTTCTGATCTCTGATATCCCCACAAATCTCTTTTACAACCTTCACACACAATTCTTATCCACAATTTTTCTGTGGTTTTACAATACCAACACCTTATACCTTCTAATTTTTCTTTAACCCATTGTAGATAAACAGAAAAATAAACGCTTTCTATATAGGGAGTTCTATAATCAACTTGTACACCTAATAGATAATTGACTTCTCTCACTAATGGCTCAAGGGCAAGTTGCCACTGTTTACTTTCTCGCCACCATCTACTTCCTTGCAGTCTGGCTGTGATATCCCACTGTTGATGTGGTTGATCGTGGCTCGTGTCCATTTACTCAGCACCCATAACAGTCCTGTAGGGGTATCAACACACACGTAGCCTCGGCCATTAAATAGGACTTTAGCTGGTCCTATCCAATGTCCTGTTTTAGGCTCTCTGTAAGGAACAAATACTTCATTAGTTACAACACTTGATTTTACACATTCATCGTGTATCACAGCTGGAGGGTCTTGACAATCTGCAAAAACACACAAATGGTTAATTACAAAAAGAACTTCATCTAATTTTTCTTTTGGGTCAGAGATATCTTTGAATTTGTTAAGATATTTCTTTAAGGTTCTGTTAGTTCGTTCCACTATTGCTTGTCCTGTAGGAGAGTTTGGAATCCCTTCAATATGCTCAAGTCCCCATTGCTGCATGAATTTTCTAATATTGTCACTGGCATATGCAGGGCCATTATCAGTCTTAATTCACTCTGGGACCCCCATAATAGCAAAACATTGGGTTAAATGTTTCTTGACATGCAAACTCTTTTCTCCTGTCTGGGCTGCAGCCCATACAAATTTTGAATAGGTATCTACAGTAACATGTACATCTTTTAATCTGCCAAATTCAGAAACATGGGTAACATCCATCTGCCATATCTCTAGGGCTTTTAACCCTCTAGGGTTGACTCCTATCCCTAACCCAGGACCATGATGACTACATTGTGGACATGCTTGTACAATTCCTTGTGCTTCTGAAATTGATAATGAGAACTGTCTTTGTGGGCCCTTTGCATTTTGATGAAACTTCATGAGCCATACGAGCAAACTCAAGCTGATTGAGAGGAACTCTCCTCTGCACCCAACTAACTAATTGATCTGCAATATGATTGCCAAGACCAAGGCCTTCTTGAAATTTATGACTTCTAATATGTATTAGACAATATGGTGCTGATCTTAATCATGTAGCTTGTTGTATTTGTTGAAACAACTGCATTAACTGTTTATTTTGAGTTTCCTTAATAAAAGCATCCTCAATCCTTTTCAAAATACCTGCAACATACAATGAATCTGTAACCATATTAAGGGGACATTTTATCCACCGACACATAGCCCAACAAACTGCTGCTAGTTCAAGCATCTGTAATGAGTCTCCCTGCTCAGCGTGCAAAATATGGTAAGTCCAAGATCCCTGTTGCTGCCAGACAATTGCTGCTCGTCTGGTTGTTTTACCAGCATCTGTAAAAACTGTATGTCCCTCTTTTAAAGGAATTAATGAATGTTTAGGCAATTGAATCCAATTATGATCTTTCAATATTTGAATAACTTTACTTTTTGGAATTTCATTAGTTACTTGCCCATTGTATGCCAATAATGCAAGCTGAAGAGGATAAGAGTGATGCATTGTCCGTTCAAGATCAGCAGCAGTCATTGGGATATGAATACTCACTGGTCCATTTCCTGAAAAAGCAATTGTATGATCACAACCTTTTTTAATTGTCTCTCCCACTTGTTCCATCCGGGTCTGTAAGCTACGCTTAGGTTGCATTGATACAAAGACCCACTCAATTATGTAGACCAGATACTCTCCCCTGTTTTTCTTTTGCCATTGAGCAATGATGGCACACACTGAAGAAGGCTGTGAAATAACAAGCAAACGAAGAGGTAAATTTATTACACGCTGTAATGGCCATCTGGTAACAAGTAAAGAAGCAAGATATTCAATACATTGTTGCTGTGTTTCTGTGAGAACAATTGGAGCAGCAGGGTTAGTTCCTTTTAATAAAGGTCACAAGGGGGCAAGATCTTCATTAGTAATTCCAACAACAGTGTGGACCCATTGTAAATCACCCATTAAAGTTTGTACATCTGTAAGATTTTGTATTTTGTAATTCAGTGTTGCTTTCAGTAGATGTATTATGCTGTCACTAATTTGCCACCCTAAGTATTTCCATGGGGCAGTTTTTCAGGTTTTCTCAGGAACAATTTGTAATCCAGCATTAGACAATACTTGTGTGAGCACCTTTAATTGTTCATCTGTAAAAGGGTGTTCCTGTGCAATGAGAATATCATCCATATAATGATAGATGATATCTTGTGGCCATTGTTCATGTATTGGCTGCAAAGCTGTGGACACAAACAACTGACACATGGTGGGACTACTGCGCGTTCCTTGAGGCAGTACAATCCATTCATATCTCTCACTAGGTTTCTCTTTATTAATTGCAGGTAATGTGAATGCAAACCGTTTTGTATCATCTGGATGTAGTGGAATAGTGAAAAAACAGTCTTTTAAACCAACAATTAACAGTGGCCACTTTTGTGGTAACATTGCAGGTGAAGGTAATCCTGGTTGTAAAGCTCCCATGGGCTGCATTTGTTCATTAACTTTTCGTAAATCATGCAAAAGTCTCCATTTTCCTGATTTCTTGGGTATAACAAAAATAGGTGTACTCCATGGACTTACTGATGGTTTAATATGTTTTGCATTAACCAATTCATGTGCTTTTTGCAGCCGTTCCTCACTTAGCGGCCACTGCTCCACCCACACAGGATCATTACTTTTCCAGGTCAGTTGTCATGGGGCTGGCTGCACTGCAGGGACCGCGGTGAGAAAACCGAATCTGGGGTAGTTAGTACCACTCCCCATTGAGTTAAACATTCTCGACCAATGAGGGCAAATGTTCCTTCTGGCAAAGGTATTACTGTTGCAACTGCACAGGCCTTTCTTCAAGCACAAATGTTAGAGGATTAGGTGTGACTGAAGCAGCTGCAGACACTCCTCCAACTCCATCCACAGCAGTTGTGGTTGTTTGCAATGGCCAACAGGGTGGCCAAATTTTACTAGAAATGATGGTAATATCTGCACCTGTATCTAACAGTGCTTGTATATTTATCTGTTCTTTTCCATTTATGATGGTTGTTTTTTGAACAGGACGATCATGCATTCGTAGTGTTAGGTATGTAACTGGTCCTGTTGAACCAAAGCTAGCATCTCCTCTCATGGGTCACATAGGTTTGGATCCTTTCATCATTGCAGATACAAGATTTTGAAAGGGAATTATTTGTGCAATTTTACTGCCTTGAGGTGTAAACAAAGGCGGATGCAGTGTATATGCAACAATTTGAATAACTCCCGTGTAATCTGCATCAATGAGTCCTGGTATCACCAAGATACCTTTTAAGCCTGCCGATGAACGTTCTAGCAATAATGCTCCTACATGGTGTTTAGAGGAATGAATTGGACCTTTGAAAGTTGTAGGTATCTTTTGCGGCTGATTGTCTATAAGGGTAACTCCTACTGCTGTTTCCAAGTCGATTCCCAGGCTTCCTGTGGTTGCAGGGCATAACTCTGGGTCTCGGGGGCAGTTGCTGTTATCCGCACGCGACTGCCTTTCGCAGTCATGGTAGGCATCAATCTAATACTCATGGTAGCATGAGTATTAGATTGGCAATTATTACACCTTACATTGCCTACACATTGCTTTTGTAAATGCCCAGTTTTTCCACACCGAAAGCAAACATTTGTCGGTCAGGAGCGTCCTCCTTTTACAAGAGGTTTTAAAGCCGCAGCAAAAGCTTGGTTTTGGCTGGTTATTACATTTAACATTGTTTCATTTTGTGTTTTCACAGCACTAGCTACAGCCTCTGACATAAAAGCAGCTTGCTGTTGATACACTGCATTGGCCATACGTTCTAACATTGTTCCCAAGTCAGCTGTGCCTGGGAGAGTAGCTAGTATCATTTTAGCTTTTGGATTTGCATTCTCAAATGCAAAAGTCCTTGTTAATTGTTCTCGTACTTCAGGAGTTAGGTCTGTTGCCTGATCGAGTGAAATGATAAGTCTTAATAAAAGAGTCAAAAGATTCATTCATTCCCTGATTGATAGTGGTGTAGCTTGGTGCTCTTTTATCAGCTGGAATCCTCCACAGGGCTTGCTTTGCTTCCTCAGCAGATGCATTATGCAAATCTGCTGGAAATTGTAATTGCTGTGCCGCTGATGCATAGATACCTTTGCCCATTAACATATCGATAGTGGCACCATGAAGAGGATCAATTGGCTGTCGTGGTGTATTTATAATTCTCTTACAGCCAGATTCCCATTCTCGCTCCCACAATACATACTGTGAGGGAGTGAGTAATAGTTTTGCTATGGCCATACAATCGTCAGGTGACAAAACATGAGATGCAAAAATATAATTAATCATTTGCTTAGAGGGCTCTGAATGTAGTCCATATTGAGTAACTGTATTTCGTAATTGCTGCATTAATTTCCATTCAAAAGTGTATATTGTGCTCCAGGCTGGCCATTAGCAAGAGTTCCTTGCTGTACTGGATAGGCATGTGGAGAACAGGCAGCTGCAGCTTCCCATTGTCCTTCTAAAATAGCATCCCTGATTACTGCAGACCAGCGACTGTGAGATTCGACTGGTCGTATCTGCATTCCCCCTGAAGTGGTAATTATCATGTCACCTACTGGCTGCCTTCCATGAGGATTTAGATTGCTCATTTTCTTGATTACTTTTTTTACAAGTTTATCTGATGGCCTCTTGTGTTTTGGAACTGTAATATCAGAGGGTGTTCCGTCAGCTTCATCAGCTGAGCTTTCATCACCAGAGTTTTTTGCACTAGTTGTACGGAATTGGGAAATTGTACAGTCTTTGCCTCCTGTTTCTGTGTTGTGTTGTTTGTTCACAGGAGATAAGGGGGATGCATTCGGAGTTACTGAGGTCAGTCCTGTCTCTTGATTGGCAATTTCTTGTGCACTTGTTTTGACAGGCACTTTAATACCTTTTGCAGGACTAGGGTCAGTGAATAAAAAAGAACTTGATTTTGCTGACACTTCTATATCTTCCCCTCCTAACATTTTTGGTGCAGCTAATGCCATATGTTTTTCAGCTTGGTATTGATTTAGCGCATGAATAATTTCTCTCCAAGTGGTAGCAAGGTCTCTAGCAGATTTACTGCCATCAATAGTGGCATCCCATAAGGCATCTCCAATTTTTTGCCACTCTGTTCGGTTAAAGATTTCCATGGAATCTTGCATAAATCCCTTCTTTTTTGCCCATTTACATAGCTCTTGGAGCTTTTTTGTGCTTACACCGGGCTCTCACTTAGCGAGAAATTCTGCCAGCAGCGATAATGCCGCTTCTCTCTCCATTTCCCGAGATAGCGCTGCTACCGGCACTTCGGAGGACGGCCGTCAGATCCTCTAAACCTCTCCAGGCGCTTTGTGCCGAATCGCCTTCTCTCCTTATTCCAGAATCCACTGGATTCTTTTACTGCATTTCTGCAATACTGAGCCTCTTGACAAGGTCCTCAGGCAGCGTGCTGGCTTTATTTGTAATCCCTGGGTCCCTGTTTTGGGCAACAAAATGTAGGAGACGGGTTCGGGAATCAAGAGACGACCCAGTGTGAGTTAGCAGCTTGTTCCAAATTTATTACAATCTTAGCTACATTTTTATAGTATTTTGAAAAGCTAACATGCCATCTCTATTCTACTATGATTGAATAATTGCTGTTTTTCACACATTAATTTCTACATTTCTATTGGTCCAGCTCATAACACCCAAGCTCTATAAGATACCTTTTAGTAAAGCTTATTAAGATACATTTAGCAGATTTCTCATCCTAAATTCTTATTCTTCATTGTCTTATTAACACTTAGTCTTCTTCATTTCTTTGATACAATATTTTTCCAAGGACTTATGCTAGCTCAAAGTCAGGGTTGTGCAGGCCTTCCAAGGAGCTATGGCCTCGAGAAGCGAGCCATTCTTCAACAGCACATATATATAGAAATAGATATACCTGAATATATTTACTAAATTGTATCTTTCTTACTAAATTGTATTCTTTTACTAAATTGTATTTTTTATTATTTTGTTTCCAATTTATTAAAGTATTTTATCAATTAATTAGATTGATTGTTTGGAAATTTGAAAGTCATTTATAACACTACTTATTTCAAACATTATGTAGACTATGTAGGAATGAAAAAAACCACCAAACTGCAGCAGGATATCCACTGTGCTTTAGGTTCTTCTTATTGAGATTCTGCAGGGTGAGAATATTTGGCTCATTCTGAGAACTGACAACATTTTTTACTATTCAAAATTAGATCTGCCTCTGTGAGTACCACATTTCAAAAGCCCAAGCCTGGGAACCTCTTTCTGTTTTTCTTCTGTCCCTGAGCAGGTAACGGGGATCCGGCCCCTGTTGGGCCCTGGCGGGGCCGGGCCGGGCTCTGCTGCAGCGCTGGCCCCTCCCGGGAATCCCTCTGGGTCCCGTTCCCGGGGGGCCGAGCCCTTCCCGGGGAACCCGCCCAGCCCCTTCCAGCGGCGCTGCCGGGCCGGGCCAGCCCCCGGCTCGGCTGAAATTCTGCTGCCACTGAGTTTCTGCAGAAGCTGCCGGGCAGGGGGAGCGGAAGCGGCCTCTGAGTGCTGGCCTGGCTGCTGAGATCCCAGTGCAGCCACGGGAAAATCATCCAGCAGGAACAGCTCCGGCAGCTGCCCCAGCACAGAGCGAGTAACCAGCCACAGGCCTGGGCAAGATATTAACCCTTTCAATACACAGATGAGACCTACAAACCTTGTTCATCTCTCCAGGGACAGAAAAGGACAGAGTAACAACACTCAAAAAAACAACATAAAAACATCAAAATCAGTAAAAAAAAAGTCAAACCTCTGATAGAAAAAAAAATGAAAAAATGTAAATTAAAACGAAAATATTCTTTTAGTAAAGCCATAGAAATAAACAATGATGTATGAAAATATCTCCTTTAATTAATGAAAAAACTATAAAAAAATATTCAAACTGTAAATCTAAACAAAAACATCCATTAATGAAACCAACCAAATGTTAAAATAACTGTAATCCCATAAAAAGTTTGAACAGAAAAATAAATAAAAACAATAAAAAACCTTTGCCCCCAGGGAGAGAAGAAGAAAACTTCTGTTCCCAGAGATGATCACAAAAACAGATGAAGAAAACATTTGCCTTCAAACAACTCATCCTTAAAATAACATCCCATGAATTCATAATCCATAGACACACCTCTCAGAGGGCTGTAAAAATGAGAAAAACGTCACAATAGCAAAATTGTAAAATTGTATTTGTAAAAATAAAAAACCACAAAAAACCTGTTCCTTGTAAAACAGTCTCCATGACATAACAAAATATAATAAAAACTATTGCATAATTAATACTGTTTTAAAATCACAAGTTTTATCTCAACAATGTCAGAAAAAACAAAAAAAAGTTATTCAGGGGGAAGAAAGGTGTTCTGAAAGTTTTATTCTGGTTTCTTATTCTTGTACTCCAGTTAATAAAGTTTCTTTATTCCTTCTAAGTTTTAAGCCTGTTTTGCCCTTCTCCTAATCCATATCTCACAGTGAGAAATGAGTAAGTGCCCTGGAGATTTCAGCCAGTGCTAAACCCACCACATTATTTAGTGCATTAGGCAAAAAACTCAAATTAGCCAATCTCAGCCACTGCACCAGGCTGAAGCTGAGGATCCCCAGCCAAGCTCAGAGGGAGGAGAACACAGCATTTGTGGGATCCTTTCCAGTCTGACTTGCTTTAGCTGCACCCTGGGGGAGGAGAGAGCAGGAGAAGGGTTGGCTGAGTCCTCTCCCCTCTGCCTTGCCCTTCTCTGCTGGATCCTCAGTTCATCCCACACCCACCCCAAGACTCCATCCCCATCCTACTGGTGCTGACGGGATTAAAGGAGATAAAGAGGAGATAAAAAGATAGAGGAGAGAAAAAGAGAAGTTTAAATGCAGTTTAAATATGAAAGAAATGCATATGTTAGTGACTGCTGAGAGTTCAAAGGGGGCTGAAGGGTTTGAGAAGGGACAGGAGCCCGTGAAGGGCTCAGGAGCTGCTGCTGCTGCCGGGAGGGAGGAAATGCACCAATGGCTCCCAGCAGAGTCTGTGCTTTGAGGCTCTTTCCCAAACAGCTGCAGGAGGGAAAGCAGCTGAGTTTGGAGGAAGAGTTTTCTGCTGAGGTTTCCTGTTTGGAGCTGTCACAAGCTTGAGCTGCTCAAGGGAAAGGCGGCTCTGCTTCCAGCAGGGCCCAACTGCACGGGAGCACAACTTGGTTCCCTGGCCCTGAGCCAACGGGCAGCAGCAGCTTCTGTTCCCTCCTGGCTCTTGTGTCATTTCCAGCAGCACAAGACACACCAAGAAAAGCTCCTCCAGAACATGCCATGATCAACACAACCTGATTTCATTGCATGAAGGAGCTCTGACAGTCCCACGGGCTCAGGTTTGTTTGTCAGTGAACAGAGCAGGGAAAAGCACAGACACATTCCCTGCACAGGGAATTCACAGGAGGAAAGTGCAGCGCTGGAGGATGTGCTTGGATACAACGTTCCCACGGCAGTTTTGGGGATAAAATCGTCAGCAGAGAGAAAAGAAAAAGTCCTACCAAGGGTGGGCTGGGGAGGGCTGGTGCTTCCCGGGAAGCTCCTGAAGCTCAAGAGGACAAAGCCCAGACCTTGTCCAAGCTCCGAGCTGGGTCTGAGCCAGAAACCAGGGGGTGGCAGAGACATTGCTGCTGAAGGGCTTCAGATTGCCAAAGCTAAAGTGTCCAGTATCAAGGAACAACTTGAGGTTACGGAAGTCCCAGTGCCCACGTTCCATCCCCTCATTTCAAGCTGAAAGCGGAGCTCCACTTGTGACTCTGCTTTTTAATAATGAATGTCAAACTTCAACAAAATTCCCTTAGAAAGACCCCATGAAGGTTCACACTGTGAGAGCTCACTCGAGGCAGCCCCAACTCCTGCCCTGGTTCAGTCCCTGTCAAGCCCACTGTGCTTTCCAGCTGCTTTGCTCCAGTTCCTCCCAAATCACCATGAATTCCACTGAACTGAAACAAATCCAAGTCCTCGTGGTTCGGGACAAGGGCAGGGAGAGGTCCCTCCAAACCTCCCTGGGAATCATCCCAGAGCCCTCAGCCTTCCTTGTGCCCATCCCTGAGACCTCCTAGTGGCTCCCGTGGCTCTCCCAGTCCATCCCAGCCTCTCCCAGTCCATCCCCGTCACCCCAAATGCCCCCCTGGTCCATCTCGCCTCTCGTGGATCCCCTCGCCCCTCAGCCAATCAGAGCGCGTCTCTCTGATGACTCATCAGTTGCCGGGCAGATCCACAGAGCCGAGAGCCCCGCGCTGGACTCGGCCTCCCAGTGCCGCGCACTTCATTCCCAGTCCCTCCCAGTGCCACCACAGTCCCTCCCAGTGCCACCACAGTCCCTCCCAGTGCCACCACAGTCCCGCCCTGAGGCCCCAGAGTCACCACCACTACTTTTTAGCCCATTCCCAGACTATTCCGAGTTCATTCCCACTTCACTCCCAGACCTACAAACCCTCTTCCTGTCTCCCAGTGTCCACTCTCATCTCTTTCAGTGTCACCCCAGTCCCTCCCAGTCCATTCCCAGTCCCTCCCAATGCCACACCACTCCTCACCCATCTCTCCCAGTTCCCTTCCAGCTGATCCCAGTCTGTCTCTGCTCTCCCCCAGTGCCCATCCCATCGTGTCCATCTCGCTGGTGCCCTCGAGCTCCCAGCCCGGCCCCGGCCGCCTGCTCTGCTCCCTGATGGATTTCTCCCCTGCCCACATCCAGCTGAGCTGCTCCCAGGGCCAGCAGCAGCTCTCGGGCCACGTGCTGGCCACTGCCGTGCTCCCCAGCGGGGACTGGAGCCAGCAGCTCCTGGTGCTGCTGGAAACCGCCCCCGGCAATGCGGGCTCAGCTCCAGCTGCCAGGTGGAGCACGTCAGCCTGGAGCACCCCCTGAGCCGGCACTGGGGCACGGCCCGGCCCCCACAGCGCCGGGGGCAGCGGGGGAGGCACTGGGGGGGCCCAGAGGGGGATTGGGGTGTGCTGGGAGGAACTGGGAGGGAGTTACAGATAGACTGGTTTAAACTGGGGAAGGGATTGAGGTGCTTAGGATGGCTGGGAAGGGGTTTGAAGGATGTTGGGGAGGGTGGGATGGGGTTCTGGAGGTCCTGGTGGACCCTGGGAGGGAGTCTGGGGGTGCTGGGTGTCACTGGGAGGGATTTGAGTGAGCCTGGAGGAGCTGGAAGGAGATTGGGGATTGGAAAGCAGGGATTGGGATGAGGTTGGTTGTGCTGGGAAGAGACTGGGAGGAGTCTTGATGAGTCCTGGTGGGCCTGGAAGGGACTGGGAGAGGGTCTGGGGGTCCTGGGGCAGTGGGGAGAAATTGGGAGGGGGCTGTGGGATCCTGAGAGGAACAGGAGGGGCTCTGGTGGGTGCTGGGGAGGCTGGGAAGAGACTGGCAGTGATTTACCAAAATAGCAATATTGATCCAGTATCAACATCAATCTGTTAATGGACAAAAACCTCTCCAACAGTTTAAAGTTACAAAGTGGATGTTTAATCACAGCACTGGGCGAGTGCAGGAGTCACCCCTTAATACACACTGCAAGTTGACAAAAGGTTCCAGTGTCTATTTATTTACAAAAGTCTTAAATATCCAAAATACTAATACATGTGCATAATGCTAACACTTCCCATTCCCCACTTTGGATTAAAATGCACTGTAATGATTTTAAAATGTCATAACTTCTGCCTGGTTGGCTTCATAATTTGAGGTGGGGGTCGTTTTGGTGAGGAGTCATCAAGAGATGAAAAAAAATTGCTCTTCCTCACTGATCCTTTACAATGACCTTTACAATGGTTGACATTACAAATGACATTTGGTACAACTCCAATTTCCTCCCTTGTGACATTTAAATGGGTTTCCAGATGTAAGGTCTGTGATCTTCCTGAACCTGTTTATCAGTTTCTCTTCTCTCATTATAAGCACAGCTGAACAAACATACAATGAAAACAAATTTTTTACCTCAGTCTGAGATTCATTATCTCAAAGCCTGCTTCTCAATCATTAACTCTAGTTCCAGTAAGGCCTATCTCTAGCTAAGATCTCTAACTTTTCTCTAATTCTTAATTTTCTAAAATTAGTGACTTCAAAGAAGGTTTCAGAGGGTCCTGGGTGGTCTAGGGGAGACTGGGAGGGTACTTTGAGGTACCTGGGAGTTCAGTGAGAGGTTTTGGGGGTCCTGACATCTGCAGACCCCTCAGGGATGCAGTGAAATGTCACCTGCAGCAAGATGATGACGGGGATCGGGGGCTCCTTGTTGCGTTTTGTCTTCCTGGCACTGGGGCTTGGCTTCTACCTGAGGAAGAATGTGAGAGGGGGTCCCTAGGTTCAGATATCCCCTCCCCTAGATTGTGTGTCTTCCCTCAGGGCCCCCAAGCCCTGTGTCACCCCCTTTTCTCTGTCCACACAGCTCCTGAGGCAGTGAGGAAAGGTTCTCTATGATTGAACGTCAACAAATCCAATCTCCTCAAGGAATTCCCATTGTTGGTCTGTGTCCTGATGGACTTTGATTCCCTTGCTTTCATCCAGGTGCCCACAGGGAGCCAGGAAGATGTGGAGCCTCCCAGCCAGGTGTCTTCCCAACACGGATCACCAGGACCACGGATCACCAGGGCTCTGCCCAACGGGGGTCACTGGGGATCATCCAACGCCGATCCTCCCATGGGGGATGGAGCTGGAGCAGCGCACGAAGCTCTTCCCGCACTCGGGGCACTCGCAGGACTTCCCTTACTGGTGCCTCCGTTGGTGTTGGGTCAAGTGAGAGCCCCTGGAGAAGCTCTTCCCACACTGGGGACACTCGTAGGGCCTCTCCCCACTGTGGATGCGCCGGTGGACAGTGAGGTTGGAGTTTTGCTTGAAGCCCTTCCCGCAGTCGGGGCAGCGGAAGGGCCTCTCCTCTGTGTGAATCCGCTCATGTACGAGGACATCGGAGCTGCGCTGAAACCTCTTCCCACACTCGGGACACTCGTAGGGCCTCTCCCCAGTGTGGATGAGCTGGTGGTCCCTCAGGTAGGAGCTCCACCCAAAGCTCTTCCCACATTCCAAGCAGGTGTAGGGCCGTTCCCCCGTGTGGATCACCTGGTGTCTCATCAGGCCAGAGACATCTCTGAAGCTCTTCCCACATTTTCCACACTCATAGGGCTTTTCCCCCGTGTGGATCCTCTCGTGATTCCTCAGGCTGGAGCTCCGGCTGAAGCTCCTCCCACATTCCCCACACTCGTAGGGCTTTTCCCCAGTGTGGATCCTCTGGTGTAGGATCAGGTCAGAGCTCTTTCTAAAGCCCTTCCCACATTCCAAGCACTTGTGGGGCTTCTCCCCCAGCTCTGAGCTCCGGCTGGATCTCTGGCCGTGTTCCTGGCACTGGGGGGATCTTTCCTCTCTGCAGCTCCCTGGACTGGGTTTGCAGCCCCTCCTTGTGCGGCATCTCCGGGGCTTTTCCTCCTCCTCTTCCATTTGGATAGTTTGGAAAGGAAAATTCCTGGTTAGGAGGAAAAAAAGAGAGGAGAGCGCCTTGGGCTGAGGGTTCCTCCTTGCCCAAATTCATCTCAGAAATTCATTGGGCATCTTGTGTCTGTAACAAAGCAAAGGACCAAGATTCAGCCCAAACATCAAAACAATGATGAAAAACTACCCAAACACCAAATTCAGGCAAAACCCCTCCAGAATACAAAGATTCAGCCCCTGCAAAAAAAACAAAGCACCAACATTTAGCCCAATAAAGTTCAGAAACACCAAGATTCAGCCCCATCAAAATCGTGGAGCCCCCTCCCCAGTCTCCTGCATGGCAACACTCCTGGGACTGCACATACAGGGAGGGTGGAACTTTCTCCTGCTTCCTCTTCCTGCTCCTCCTCCTGTGGCCCTACCGTTCCTCACACTCCTCTTCCTCCTACTATTTCTCTTGTTGCACAATCCAACCTTCTCCTCCCACGTGCAGCCTTTCACCATTTTGTTCTTCAACTCTGCTTCTCCTTCCCTTCTCCTCCTGCCTCCAGGCCCAGCACCCACTGCTGGCTCCCTCTTCCCCCCCAGTCCCACAGCATCTGTCATGGGGTTACTTTACCTTTAAGAAAGTTAAAGTTGCTGGGGACTGCCGGGAGTCTTTTCTCATGACCAATTATCGGTCATTGCTGAGAATTGACAGCAGTTTTAGCCATTGAAAAGTAGAATCAACTTGTGAACCCCACCTTAAAGTGTACAACCAGAACTCTGTGGTTCTCTTTGTTTTTCTGGCTGTGAAAGGTAGCAGAGCTTCGGCCTCTCGCTCTCTGCCCAGCCACGTGGCCGGGCGGGGGCCGGGCTGGGCCTGCCGTTCTCCCGGCCGGGAGATGGGGCCTGCGGGAGCTTGCTCCGAGCCAAGCCGGGCCAGGCCGGTTCCTGGCTTGGCTGCAGGTTTTGCCGTGATGGAATTTACCAGAAAACTGCCGAGTGAAGAAGAAGAGGAGCTCTGGGCCTGCAGCAAGCAGAGACACCGACTGCACTCTCTACAGCAGCTATGAGGAACTTTCTATCACAGACAGCTCCAGCTCCTGTTCAGCAGAGATCACCGAACCATCTACAGAAGCTTGGGCAAGATTTTAACTCTTTCTTATCCAGATGAGACTTGCAGATTGGTCTTTTTGTCCAGAGAGAGAAAGGGAGAGTGATTATCATGAAGAGAGACTTTATAAACTATTAGTGGCAAGAAGGAAAAGGGGCGTCAGGAAAGGTGGAGAATTAAGAAGATGCTTTGGTTGAGCTGAGGTGTCTTTCTGTTGGAACTATGGGGATGGACAGTGGGGTCCTGAGGGGAACTCCTTTAATTCATGATGGAGTATGGGGAGGAATGGAGTGTTCAAAGTGTAAATTTGGGTAAAGAGTCGAGTAATTGTGGTATAGTGAAGTGCTGAGAGATTTGAGGCCTTGCGAGGCAATGAGAAAAGTGTTTTCTGGTGAGGCTCACAGAAACAGATGAAGAATACTTTTTGCCTTTGACTAACTTATCCTTAAAAATACTATCCCTAAACATCATGACCCATAACACATTTCAGAGTGATGTGGAATGGGAGGAGTGGGCTTTGATAACAGCAGCTCTGGGCAGCTGATATCAAGGAAACAGAAAACTATAACAAAAATAGCTTTCTTGTGAGAAACTCCATAAATTAACAGAAAGGAACTTCTGTTTCTTTACAGAAACTGATGGAAAGACTGTAGAAAAAATTGAGATTATTTAAACCATCAAAATTATAAAGTTTTTATCTCTGTTGTCATGTGAACAAAAAAATGGTAGGCAGTGAGAAATGAAAAGGTTTTTCTAAAAGTTTACTCTGGTGTTCTTATTCTTGTAGTTTGTCAATAAACTTTCTTTATTCCTTTTAAGTTTTATGCCTGGTTTGCTCTTGTTTAAATCCATATCTCACAGCAAGAAATAAATAATTCATTTTTTCCCCTTTTTGTTAATTACTGGTTCAAAACCACGACAAAAAGGAAATAGCAAAGCAGCTCATGTACTTGTTCAAACGTGGAAAGGATGGGAAGGGGACACAGTTTTATGGTTCCCTCACAGACCGTGGGTTAAACAAATGCTGTTTCTCCTCTCATGTGCTACAGCAACTCTCATCTTTTTACCATGCACCACACCTTGCTGAGTGCAGCTCATTCAGCAGCTGAGCAAGGGGATGCAGGTGGCAGCCAGGCCTCCTGAGCCACAAACGGCTACAAAAGGACAGAGAATGAGGGCACTGAGAGCAATCCCAAAACCAAAGAACACCCAGGAAGAAAAAACACAGGCAATGAGTGAATCTGCTTTGAGATGGGGCCAGGGACTTGTACATAAGGCAACAATGGGAGAAATGACCAGTTTCAGAAAATGTTACTAATTGACAAGGACTGCTGCTCAGACCAAGTCCCAACACATTCCTGAACTTCCAGAAGAACAAACACTTCACAGAGCCACGAATTCTCCAGAAGCCCATCCGGCTGCGACCGTCCCCGCCGCTCACAACATCCCTCTGAGAGAGGTAAGGTGCTTTTCGCTCTGCTCTGGTGCCTGCCGAGAAGACGCAGCCAAAGCTTTGCACGGTTGCGCTGGAGGAATTCCTGGTATTGCCCAGGCGCCGTCTGTCAGACAAGTGAGAAAGCGTTGCAGGTTGGGCAGCAGTGGTGTGTGGTGCATTGTAACTGTAACATGGAGAAGCTTAAAGGGATTTGAGGTGGCAATGCCCCTGTACCATGTACTTCTCCTTTGGGGTGCTTATTAGCACATTGGAAACAGGGAAACTTTGGGCAGGATTTACGTAAAGTTGATTGATTATTGTAATACATGGTGGCCAGGATATGATCTGGACAGTGGGGAAAAGTGGCCGAGAAATGGATCTTTGCAGTACAACACCATTTTACAGTTGATGTTGTTCTGTAAGCCAGAGGGAAAGTGGGATGAAGTTCCATACGTTAATTTCTTTTTCTATTTGCGAGACAAACCAGAATGGCAGGCTGAGTGTGGACTGATGGCAGTTAAGGCACGTGTGAGTGATAAATGTGAGCTTTGTGTAAAAGGAAAAAGTTGTTTAGAGCACCTGGCATTAAAAGAAAGTTTGTGTCGGGGGAAAGAGATGGATGTTGATTTACAAGTGGTTTCAGCAGAACCAAAAGAACCCGATTTTGTTTTGTCTGCCTCCACTTCACCCAATCCTATTTCACCTAACCCTATCTCGCCTAATCCCACTTCACCTTTCCCTCTTTATCCTCCTCTACCACCTTCACCTGATCCTTCTTCTCCGGGAGATGATCAAAATCTAACTGTGACACAAGGAAATGTGAAAAATGCTGGGAAGGAAGATAGCAGTAGCGGGGGTGATGATAATAAATCAGCGACACCGCTATCCCATCGGACTCGGTCACAGCTTGCTCCGGTTCTGGGTAGAACAGGAAAAGATTTGGGCAGACAAAGGCGGACTGTGATTGCCCCCTTGAGACAAGGAGTAGGAGTAGAGGGGTTGGAGTTTGTGGAAGTTCCTTTTTCACCCGCAGACCTGATAATTTGGAAACAATCAGCTGGAACTTAGAGAGAAAATCCTGATAAAGTAGCAGGGGTGGTAAAAATGATTATGAAAACTCAGAATCCAGATTGGGATGATATACAAGTAATAGTGGAGAATTTAATGGACTCTGCTGAGAAAGAGATGGTGCTTAGAGCAGCCAAGGAGAAGGTGAGAGACGATCTCAGAACTGGGGTGGTGATGGGGGCTTTAGATGAGAACTTTCCAACCGAGGATCCAGGATGGGATCCCAATGCCTTTGGGGACATGCGGAGGCTGAAGAGATATCAAGAGTGGCTCCAGACAGGGGTTTGGAATGCTGTACCTAAGGCTGTGAATTGGTCTAAATTGTATGAGGTAAGGCAGGAAAAGAAAGAATCCCCTGCTGCATTTTTGGAAAGGCTTAAGGAGGCAGCAAGAAAGTATACAGGTCTTCAACTAGAAACAGAACAAGCGAATGTTCAGCTTGTGTTCATTTTTCTTGGGCAGTCGCAGGATGATATTAGGAGAAAATTGCAGAAGTTAGAAGGAGAAGATTTAAGGAATTTGAATCAATTACGTGAAGTGGCTTGGAAAGTATACAATAACAGGGAAAAGGAAGCTAGTAAAAAGCAGCAGCAAAATCCTTTGGCAGTGATCCAAGGAAGAGAGAATCCAGGTTTCAGAGGATGTGGCAGAGGTGGTCGTGGACTGGGGAGGGGCGGACTTGGCAGAGGACGAGGGGGATGGGTTTTGCCAAGATTGGGGTTAAATCAATGTGATTATTGTAGACAAGAGGGGCACTGGAAAAATGAATGCCCAAATTGGTTTAACCAGGGCAATCAGTTCAGCCAGAATCAAGATGCTTCCAAATTAATGGTGCTGGGGGAGTACAGCAGCTGACTAGAATCGGAACAAAAACCAACACAAGAACCTTTAGGAACTATACAATTGGGAGATAAAGAAGTAAAATTTCTTGTGGATACAGGGGCTACATATTCTGTGCTAAATGATCTAAAAGGGCAAACTGGATACAAAACAGCAACAATAGTTGGAGACACAGGGAAGGAAGAGAATCGACCATTCCTGCAACCCCTGGATTTGTGCTTTGGAAACCAAGTGTTAACACATGAATTTTTAAATATGCCTGAGTGTCCAATTCCACTTTGAGGATGAGATTTATTAGCAAAACTTGATGCAGTGATAACTTTTGAAAACGGGGAGCTTTTCATGACAAATCTTAATGATAAAAGAAAAACCAGTCCCTACTATCCCTCGGAAAGTAGAGGACGCAGTAATTCCCTCTGTATGGGAAACAGACATACCAGGAAAATCTAAGTTGGCACAACCAGTACATGTAGAACGAAAAGAAGGAGCAAAAGCTGTCCAGGTTAAACAGTATCCCATAAAGCCAGAAGCACGGCAAGGAATAGTAAAGATTATTGAAAAATTTTTGAAGTACCAAATTTTAGAAGAATGTGAATCAGAATTGAATACACCAATATTTCCAGGGAAGAAACCAAATGGTGAGTACAGACTAGTACAGGATTTGAGAGCAATAAATGGAATAACTAAAGATATTTACCCAGTGGTAGCTAATCCTTACACATTGTTGACATCTGTGAAAGAGAAATAGAAATGGTTTACTGTAATTGATTTAAAAGATGCCTTTTCTGCATATCCCTTGACAAACAAAGTAGGAAACTGTTTGCCTTTGAATGGGAAAACCAGACAATGGAAGGAAAACCCAGCTCACCTGGACACGACTCCCACAAGGATACAAGAACAGTCCAACCCTATTTGGAAGCCAGCTGGTGAAGGAGCTGGAGATTTGGACTGAGAATGGGCAAGTTCTGAGGGAGCAATACCTGCTGTTACAGTATGTTGATGATATACTGACAGCTACAGAAGAGAAAACAACCTGCATAAAGGTAACAATTGAAATTTTAAATCAACTAGGAATGGGAGGATATAAGGTGTCTAAGGAAAAGGCACAAATTGCCCAACAGACTGTGATTTACCTGCGGTGTGAAATCTCACAAGGGCAATGTAAGCTGGGTACTAATCGTATTCAAGCTATTTGTGCCATTCCAGAATCCCAGAACCTGCATGAGCTGTGAGTTTTCCTTGGGATGACAGAGTGGTACCACCTGTGGATCATGGACTATGGACTAATTGCAAAACCCCTGTATGAAGCCCAGAAGACACAACCGCTTACCTGGGGCAAACCACAGAAGGAGAAATTCCTCAAACTGAAGGAGGCTTTGACAACAGCTCCGGTGTTAGGATTGCCTGATCTATCCAAAGATTTTCAGCTGTTTGTGCATGAAAGATCACACCCAGCACTGGGAGTGCTGACCCAACATTTGGGAAGCTGGAAAAGGCCGGTAGGTTGCTTTTCCAAACAACTTGACAACGTGAGTGCCGGATGGCCTTCATGCCTGCGGGCAGTTCCAGCCACTGTGATGCTGATCCAAGAAGCCAGGAAACTCACGATGGGTAGACACACAGATGTCTATGTGCCACACATGGTGACCACTGTTTTAGAACAAAAGGGGGCCATTGGCTATCTCCAAGCAGGATGATGAAATCCCAGGTAATCCTGACTGGGCAGGATGATGTCACACTAAAGACAGCCAACCTTTCAAATCCAGCTTTGTTCCTTACCAGCAAACACATCTGCCCAACGAGCAGAACTGGTTGCTTTAACCAGGGCATTAGAGATGAGTGAAGGGAAGAAAGTAAATATCTGGACTGATTCAAAACATGCTTTTGGAGTGGTGCAGGTACACAGGGTACTGTGGAAAGAAAGAGGACTGCTGTCTTCTCAAGGCACACACATTAAACATCAAGATGCAGTCCTGCAATTAATAAAAGCAGTACAAAAGCCTGAGCAAGCAACAATCATGCACTGTAAAGCTCACCAATCAGGAAACTCCAAAATTCATGAGGGAAATCGGAAAGCAGACTGGACAGCCCGACAAGCTGCTCGAGAAGTGCAAACTGCAATGGCATTGATACCTTTAAAAACTAATGTATCTCAATTCAATTTACCCCCAGAACCAAAATATTGAATAGAAGATGAGAAATTGGGACGCTCACTGAATGCACAGAAGAATTCAGAAGGGTGGTATGTGACTACACAGGGACAAGTAGTGGTACCCCCCTCGATAATGACAGAAGTTCTACAAATTAAACATAATGAATGTCATTGGAGTGCAGAGACACGGTGAAATTGTAAAAACAAAATTTAATTTTAGTATGGATGTTAATAATGGCAAAATCAGTAATGTCAAAATGTGAAATTTGCTTAAAGAACAATCCAGTGGCTAGACAACAGGCACAATTAGGGAAAACCAGGAGATTATTAGCAAATAGATTTTGTAGAATTACCAAGCACACGAGGATTCAAATATCTATTGGTAGGGGTTGACACATTTTCAGGATGGCCAGAAGCTCTTCCCTGTCACACAAATCAAGCAAAGGAGACAGTCAAGTGGTTACTGCAAGAAATCATTCCAAGATTTGGGGTGCCTCTAGGAATATCATCAGATAGGGGCCCACATTTCACAGCCACAGTAGTGAGGGAGGTGAGTAGGTTACTGGGAATAGCTTGGCATCTCCATACACCATGGAGACCCCAATCCAGTGGACAGGTAGAGAGGATGAATCAGACATTGAAGAGGCAAATCAGCAAAATATGCCAAGAGGCTAAATTGCAGCAGCCACAAGCTTTACCAATAGCACTGCTGAGGATTTGGATAAAGCCTAGAAGCGGGATGTCAGTCAGTCCTTATGAGATATTGGATGGGAAACCATATGAATCCCCTGAACCTAATCCAAATGTACATGTTACAGGGAAGCAAGAGGTGTAGAATTATGTTCTGTCTCTTGGAAAAGCTCGAGCTCGACTTCGGAGCACCCTTGTGTGGAACAGGCCGCTGACTCTTGAGAATCCAGTTCATGACATCCCCCCGGGAGATGAAGTGTATGTTAAAAGCTGGAACGAAGAACCATTAAAAGAAAGGTGGAATGGACCCTATCAGGTACTGTTAACTACCTTGACAGCAGTCAAAGGAGCTGGACTGGATCCCTACATTACACCAGAGTGAAGAAGGTTTCCCCTGCACTGTGGACTGCACAAACTGTGGGGCCAACAAAGCTGCAGATAAAGCGGGTTTGATTGTTTCAAATGTCTAGGTTGCTGCTGACTGTAATGGGGATTATTTTATGGCCTTCACTGCCATCAGTTGGAATCAATGTTACCTTGGGATGTGAAATGCAAAAGGATCAGCTGACAACTCTTCATTTTAGAATGAAGAGGGATGTGGGGGTGCAGCCAGAAACACAAGTGATAAAAGTCTCTAATCCTATTCAGGCAGAAAATGGGATGATTGCATTAATTAAAGATTTTGCCAACATGCAAAACAGCAGCAAAATAACTACCTGTCTGCCAATACCAAAGGCAGCAGGAGACCAAATAAATTGGGGAATTATAACATCAAAATTCCCTGAAATGCAAAAGAATAAAAATGAAAATGTGAGCTGTGTATTGCAAATAGATTACAAGTACCAAAATAAGACAGTGTTTGAAAATGCTGTGAAGCCAAAGTATTCATCTAGATGGGACTGTCATGAAAATGGAGGAAAGTATGAACCAAAACTAGGCTGGGATGGGGGATTAGGGAATTATGGATGGTGTTATGAAAAGATAGCAAAGATTATTAAAGAAAAGATTCCAGTATCGAAGTGGAAGTGTGAAGGACAGGAAGGAAAAGATCGGGCTGAAGCTTGGGACAGTGCATGGTCAATGAGTGTGCTTCAGAAATTCCAATCTATGGCAGATAGCCCTTGGTGCATTAAGTGGGAAGGCTCTGAAAATGAAACAGATCCAGGGGTATGGAACACTGCAACCAGTAGTAGAATGGAGGCAGACAAAGTCAATTGGTGGGTATGGAACAAAACTTAGGACTGTACTTCTAATGATGAAGAAATAAAACAAATGCCACCACTAGTGGTAGCTCTGCAAATTGGATGTGCCTGCAGAGGAATCAAACATAAACAAGGGGAAATAAATGACAAGACAGGACAAGAGATCCAAAAGGTAATATGTAGCACAAGTACAATTCAGAGTCCAGGCCAATTTGGATGGGCAGCAAGCGATGGCACCTGGACAACACATTTGCCTGTAGGTGAAAAAGTAAAAGAGATTACTTTAGGCCTCCCCACCTTATGCCCAATTTGGAAAAGGTCCCCATTCAAGGGAGAACATGAACTTCTGCAAATAAGGACAAGATGAGAAGTTCAGGAAAACAAAACTGAAGATAAAGAAAGATGGCAGGAACCCTCCAGTAGTGTAAAACTTGAGTGGGCTCTGGAATCCTTGTTTGGTCCAATAGCAAATTATAACAATAGAAAGATGTTGTACAAACTTACAGGTCAGGTAGAAAGATTGGCAAGAGTTACCAAAGAGGGATTTAGAGAGCTAAATGTACAATTACAAGCCACGACTAAAATGACCCTGCAAAACAGATTGGCTTTAGATATGTTATTGTTGAAAGAACACGGAGTATGCAGGTACCTAAAAGGACAAATTGATCACTGCTGCATCCACATCCCAAATGGATCTGCAGATGTAGAACACGACATTAATCAGTTAAAACAAATAGAAAATGAAGCACAGGAAGAGAGGGAAGATCGGACCACAAGTTGGTCAGATAAAATTTTTAAAGGGTTAGGATGGAATGTGAGCTCCTGGATCAAATCTATTCTTGAGAGTCTGATAATCCTACTGATTGTGTTCTTAGCAATCTGGCTAATCTGTGCAGTTCTGAAAGGAGAGATAAAGAAAAGAGTATCCTGGAACCAGAAGATAATAAAGGCACTGACACAGGACAGAGATCCACATCCACATTTGTCATCTCCAAGTCCTCCAGAGTGTAACAACGCTTACGACAACTGTGGATTCGAAGAAGAACATCAAGTATAAACTCAGAAAAAGGACTGTATATAGTGAAAGCATTACACTTATTATAGTAAAGTGAAATACTTTCAAAGGGGGGAAATATGTTACTATGGGGTTAAATGTTTCTGAAAATGTTTCTTAAAATCATGTAGAGGTAGGCCACAAAAATGCTTGGTATTAGGGATGGTCTAGCAAGCTGAAATGTTTACGGTAATGGGAACTGGTACTTGGGGTCTCCAAGATACCCACCCAGAGATAAGATTCGGACATGTTCATACAAGGATGAGCTAGCTCTCATGAAGCAATATGGACAAAGTTAATGAAGCAATATTGATAAGGTTGTTACAGTGATTACTGCTACAGCTGAAATTGTAGAAATATGTGCACTTTGGACAAAGACGATGGAGCTAGATTTGGGTTGCTGATACCCCTAGTTCCCCCACGCGCTTCAATAAAGCACCTGCATATAACCAGTCTGTGATTATGTGTGTTCCTGAACGCTAACAAAGACAGATCAAAAACTTCCAAAACACCAAAAATCTGATATCACCTCAAAATAGAAAGATTCTGCCCCAACAAAAAAAAAAAAAAAATCACCAAAATTTAGCCCAATAAAGGTCAGAAACACCAAGATTCAGCCCCGTGAAAATCGTGCATCTCCCTGCCCGGGCACTCGCTGCATGGGGGGGTGAGGGGGGCAATAAGGCCGGGCCGGAGCAGGGGGTGCCTGAGAGAGGCCCCGAGCCCGGGGGAAGCCCCTGCAGAGCCATGGAAGTGGCTCCTGGCCGGACTCGGGGATCCCCCTGGCGATCCCCGCTGGAGCAGCCTGGTCCTGAGGGACTCTGGCCCCTGGCAGGGACCCCAGGCTGCAGCAGGACAAGGATTCCTGTCCCTCAGGGGGAGGCACTGACATGACCTGACTGTGACCCCCATCCCTGTGCCTCTGGGCGGGGAGGGGGACGGAGAGGGGCACAAAGTTAAGCCCGGGAAGGAGGGACAGCTGGGGGGAAGATGGATTTCCGGAGGAATTACTTAATTTCTCATTTTCTTCCTCTGACACGTTGGATAATAAATTCAATTAATTTCCCCAAATCAGGTGTGCTGTGCCCGTGACCAAGGATTGAACTGTCCCCACCCTCATCCAGACCCCCGAGCCTTTCCTTGTGTATTCTGCTCCCCGCCCAGGGCAGGAAGGAGAGTCACAGAGTTTTGGCCTCGCTCCGGCATAGCCCTGCTCCATCCCGGACTCACCCCCAGCTCGCAGCGCCCTCAGCTCCCGGGCACCCCGAGCTCCCGGCGCTTCAGCGCAGCGGCGCTTCCTTGGCCTCCTGCCCGGGCCGGGCCCAGCGCCGGGGCCGCTCCTCAGCCCAGGCTGCCGAGAAATGGCGGAGCTCAGCCCAAGGCAGGCGAGTCCGTGCCGTGTGCAGAGCCCGCCGCTGGCTGCGATTGGCTGCTTCTGCCGTCACTCGTGGCTCTGGCGCGCGCTGATTGGGCAGAGCGGGGACAAGCCCGGCCCCGCTGGCGCCCCCAGGGCGGCCGTGGGGCAGGAGAGTCGCCATTGCCGGAGCGTCTGTGCGGGCCCGGCAGCGGCGGCAGCAGCGGCCGGAGCCCGGTGAGGCGGCGGCGGAGCTCGGAGGCGGCCCCGGCCATCGCAGGTGGGAGCCGCGCTCGGTTCTGCGGGGGCTCGGGGCTCGCTGCGGGCCCGGGAGGGGGCGGCAGGGGGCTGTGGCGGGTGGCTTGTGCCGTGGCCGGCCCGTGTTGGCCCTGGGCTGAGGGCGCTGCGGGAGCGGCTGCCCGCGGTCTCCTTGCCGCTGGGGCCTCGGCAGGAGGCGGTGGCGGAGCAGCGCTGGCTCGTCCCGCTTCGTGTCGGGAGGCCGGAGGTGGCTGCGCTGTGCCCGGGGCTGGGCGGGAAAATTCCCGGCGCCAGAGGTTTGTGTGGCCCAAGGAGCCAGAGGAGTGGTGTGCGAGTGACTTTATTGCTGCCCAAAGGGAGAGGCCATGGGCCATTTGCCGTGCGCTCTCTCCAGTTGTTGGAGGACGCGGCCTCGTTTTTGTCCTGATTTTCCCGGCCGCATGTCCCTGTCCCTTTGCCCAACACTGGCGGAGGTGCTTGGAAGGTTCAGCCTTCCCGATCCGCCTGCTGCATGTCCTTTTTGTATAACATCCGATATTCCTGGCTCTGTGAAGTGTTTGTTCTTCTGGAAGTTCAGGAATGTGTTGGGACTTGGTCTGAGCAGCAGTCCTTGTCAATTAGTAACATTTTCTGTAACTGATGGTTTCTCCCATTGTTGCCTTATGTACAAGTCCCTGGCCCTATCTCCAAGCAGATTCACTCATTGCCTGTGTTTTTTCTTCCTGGGTGTTCTTTGGTTTTGGGATCGCTCTCAGTGCCCTCATTCTCTGTCCTTTTGTAGCCCTTTGTGGCTCAGGAGGCCTGGCTGCCACCTGCATCCCCTTGCTCAGCTGCTGAATGAGCTGCACTCAGCAAGGTGTGGTGCATGGTAAAAAGATGAGAGTTGCTGTAGCACATGAGAGGAGAAACAGCATTTGTTTAACCCATGGTCTGCCAGGGAAGCACAAAACCGTGTCCCATTCCCATCCTTTCCACGTTTGGAGAAGTACATGAGCTGCTTTTTTATTTCCTTTTTAATCTGTTTTACTACTTTTCCATTGCTGTCTATTTGCCAAGAGTAGTTGGAGTTACTTAACTTTTCCACAAACTCTGCCTCGATTTTCTGCTAATAGATAATGTGATCCCATCCCATGGTGAAATGTTGTGTTCCTCATCTGAGTGGATTGGTTGGAGGGAAGGTCAGGAGCTGGAGCTGTGTGGTTGGTTATTATTTCAATGACATCCTGTAATCTAATTATGCCATTGAAATGATAAATGGTTTCTCTGGTACCTGATATGAATTCGTCAGGGTTCCCAGGGTCTGGTCCATGGTGTTGCAGGATTTGTTCTGGTGATCGTTCGTCTTTTCCCCATTTTTGGGTGCTCCCTCCGGATATGCGAAATAAAAAGAGCTCTATAACTCGCAGAGTAGTTATAAGAGTAGGTATGAATTTATTCAGCACTGAGATGCATGGGGGATATCTCCTCCGAAAAGCATGCACACCTTTTTGATTTGGTTTTCTCTTTTTTTCTTTTACAGACTAGGTTTACAAGATACACCTAAAACATATTCATTTTTTAACTCTGCTTGTCCTCGCTTCATATTACAATTAACTCCATGCCCCTTTCATTCCTCTGGCCACCTTTTGGAACTTGAAATCTGTTCTTTCCGGCTTAGGGTCTGAAGAATCTCCTTTATCTTGTGGTGCCTTTGTCTTTGCATCTTGTTTGTGTATTCTGGCTCCTTATCTTATCTTGCAGTCTGACTCTTTTCTTGTTCTTGTGGATCAGAGTGTCAGGGTATGGTTTTTGTCCAACCCCCCTTTTAGTCAAGCATTTCTTTGTGTTTATTTCCTAATTTTTAATTTCTGTTTCCCTCCAGCCAGGGCTGCATCAATTGTCAGCTTTTCTCTCATTAAATCATCACATACTTGGATTCCCAACTGATTTCCCTGAACTTGTGGTAGCAAATAAACCCCAGTGGTCTGATACACCCTATATAACATAGACAGAGACAGCACATGTTGGAGTGGGGACAGGGATGATTCCCCCCCCACTTGTTTTAATTAAGTTTTCACAACATTCTCCATTTTCTGTTTTCCTTTGCAGCTTAACCAATTTGTGTTGCAGAGTCAGATATCCTCACAATGGGCTGTGCCTTTATCTGTGCAAATTCCATCTGTGCAAGCAGGCAGAGCTTGGGCTGAGGGACAGAGGGAATTATTCCAATTCCTCCTGCAGGCAGGAAGCCCCTGGGCCATTGTGCAGGCTTTGTCCCAGGAGTGTTAATTTGCATTTCTAAAGCTTCTCTCCTGGCAGCCTGGAAGAAAGCTTCTCTTCCAGGGCAGCTGTGGGTGATTCAAGTGTTCTCCCCAATTCCCTGCTGGTGCCTTTGGTCCTTTTCTTTTTGTGACAAAAAATATTCTATTAATGGTTTACGAGTTAAAGGGTCACCTTTAAAGCTCTTCTAGTTTTCAAAATGCAGCTTAAAGGTGAACATAAGATAACCCATACCATCATTTTGCCATCACTACGAACCACACACAAACATAAAAAGAAAAATTACAAAGCAATCAAGTGTTTTCTTTTTCTTCTGCTAAAATTAAAAAGTGATTCTCACAACATTGTCCCAAACAGAACGAACAATATAGAAGTAAAATTATTATGAAAAATTATTCTAACATTGTCATCTTTTCACTGAAACTGTGAAAAGCAAAACCTCTTTAACAGTGTCTTTAGAGAAATAAGGTGTTACTTGATTCTGGTCAGGATGTGCAACAGGAATAATTTCATGCACACATAGGCTGGGTGTGCAGAGAAAATCATTCCATGACACATGAGTTTGACTAAATTTTTCCAAAACTTTATACAGTCTGACCCCATAGAAATCCTTTGGTTTAATGTTCATTGGTTTGAAGGTGTGGAGTTGTTAGGATTTGGTTTCCTGTTGCAGCCGGATTTCTGTGCCTGTGATGTGAATTAGGTGGGCACTCCTGGATTTCCTGCTCAGCCTTTTCCAGACCAGGTGTCTCCAGCTGTGCCTGGGGCAGTGTCTGGGGTGGATGTTGGTTGATGTTTGCTGCTGGGTGTTGATGTTTTGTTGATGGTCGTTATCTTGGGGAGAATCTTTTGGGCTATTCCCAGTCTGTTGAGATGTATATTTCATCTCTGCTGAGTGGTGGAACATCCCTTAAAAGACACCTTTAAATTTCCTTTCCCCAAGGCAAATGCAAACCAAGTCCCTTTAGAGAAATAAGATTTGAAGCCATTTTAAAGTTGGTCTATTTTGGCAGCAGCTAATCCCAGGCAGGGCAGAGTGTGAGTGTAATTGAGAGGCAGAGTGGAATTGTCCCGGTGCCTTCCCCAGCAGCTGTGGCGAGGGCAGGCACAGAAAGGGCTGAAGCTGCAAGAGTGAGAGCAAGGATTGTCCCGCAGTGGCTGGAGATGGCAAAGGAGGGTGGCCAGGCCGAGGATTTGAGCAGAGGATCTGTGGGCAGGCCCAGGGGCTTCCCCCGCTGGGGAGCCCTGGCTGCTGCTGCGTTGCCTTCAGTGCAGGCTCAGGGGTGGCCTGTTTAATATTCCCTTGCAATTCAGATTTCTGAGTCTGGAAGAGCCATGGCTGGGGCATCAATTATTTTATTTTTTTCATTTTGTTAAGTTTTTTTCTCTTTCTTATGTCCACCCCGTAACATTGAGAATATCTGGGAGTAAAAAAGTCACACAGTGTTGTGGCTAGAAGAGAGAATCCTCAATCCAGCTCCTGCAATTCCCTGTTAATGATAAGAATAATTCCATCTCCATTTTAGTCCTGGGAAATGTTATTTCTGAGATTCCCTGGACCCTCTCAGGGTCAATATACCACAAGCCTTCAGTCAAAATAGTTCCCAAATATTTAACTATTTTCTCTACCATTTGCCCTTTTCCTTCAGATACTCAAAGCTGCTTTTTTGCCTTAAAATGAAGCCATTTCACAGAGGCTTCCTCTACCTCTTCTCCTTGTCCTCCTGACTGGAGCAAGTCATCCACATCCTGCATTAAGCCAGTCCCTGGGGGTGAGGTCAATTCCTTTGATATTTCCTGCAAGGCTTGCCCCAGTCAGGCCGGTGCTTCCGTGCATCCCTGCAGAAGGACCATCCATGTCTTGAGCATTTTCCCTTCTACCTCTTGTTGCCAGCCCAAGGCAGAATTCTGTTTGCATCCTCTGGAAGTGGGCAGATCCCCAGAAAGCATCTTTTGCATCAAGTTGTGAATGGCAGCAGTGTGAGGAGGGCACCTGGTTGAGGATGGTGTAAGGATCTGAGAGTGTGGGGTGCCTTGGTTTCATCATCTCATTTCTTCTTCTTGGGTCCTGCAGCATTGTGTGGATTCCATTGGATTTCTTGTTTGGCAGGATAGGAGCATTCTAGGGAGCCATCCCTGGCTCCCCAAGCCGTGCCTTGAGCAGGACTCCCAGACAGGCTGTGAGCCCTTCCTTCCCTCCCTTGGAACAGGGGATTGCTTTTCGACACCTCTTGTCCTGGTTGCTTCAGGGAAATTTGGAGAGGCTCCATATCTAATTTTGCCAATTTCCCTGGGGCTGCCCACACTTGTGGGTTCACTTCAGCCTAGGCTCTGCCAGACATTTGACACAGAGGTACAACAGAACCAGCCTCTGTATCCCCTTTTGCAACATTAATTTGTACTCCAAATTTAGCCATCAAATCCCTTCCCAGTAAATTACAATCACAACTGTGAGCAAATAAAAATTCCTGCATTTTAAACCCATCCCCCACATCTGCTCATAGTGGCTGAATAAAACACACCTGCTCATCTTTTCCACTTAGTGTTTTAATAATTATAATATTCCCTAGCACCTTTAGGTGTAGGATTCCGAGTGGATGGAGAGGCCCCTGTGCCCATCAGGAAAGGTCTCCTCTGGATCCAGAGCCACCCTGAATGTTCCCAAGGGCTGCAGTGTGGTGGGTCCCTGGTGGAATGGGAGCTGTGAGACCGCTAAGAATCCGTGTCCATCAAGGGCTGGACTTGCTCGTGCTGAGGGTGCTCCTGTCTGTGCTTGCAGTGTCCTTGTGCCCTGCAGCTGGAAGGCTGATTCCTTGCCAGGGGCTGTTTGGGTGGGCTGTCCCCTGGCCAGGAGGGCAATGCCTGTGCCAGGTGCTTGTGGCCGAGGGTGTCCCCTGGGTGCTGGGGCCCCCTTGGGCCCTGGGCTTGATCCCTCAGGGGCTGTAGGAACTGTGCCATGGCCTTTGCCTTCAGCTTGGCCTTTTGCTCATCCCTTGCTGCATTCAGCTGCTGAGCCTTTGTGAGCAAGTGCTGCAGGGGCTTCTTGTGGCCCTGCTGCAGCCCCCCTCAGTGCGTGTGGGTGCTCATCCTGTGGCAGCTGCTGAGCTTTCTGCAAAATCCTTCCTTTCTCCAGGGACCCAGCACAAAATGCTTAAAAGATCATCTGGATCCTTGCAGGTGTAATCCCCATTTCTGAGCTGTTCCTTCCTGGTGCTGGCTGTGCTGAGGCTCCCCTCCCCAGCCCGTATCCCAGAGCCGGTCCCTGTCCTGCCGCAGTGTCCAAAGGCGGCCCCCCCGGCGGGCAGGGCCGGCAGCTCCACGGGGCCGGGCAGCGGCCGGGGCGTCCCGCAGCCTCCTGGGGGCCGGGGGCCACTGCCGGCCCTGCCCGGGGGGTGCTGGGGTCAGGCAGCGCCCGGCGCTGAGCCCCGGCTGCCCCACAGCCCCGGCCCGGCCCCACAGCTCCCCACAGGCCCCCAGCCCGTGCTCCCAGTGCCGCAGCTCTGCGCCCGCTCCTGCCGCTCCCAGCTCAGAGAAACCCCCTGAAATCCTGACCTCCTTCTTTTCCTGTCCTGGAAAACTGGGATACAAAGGATCTGGGTCAGCTGGCAAATTCTGAGGAGAAGACCCTTCTGAAAATCATTCCAATCCTCAGTATTTTTTTCTATTCCTCTTCTTTTCCATCATCACTTTTTCTTACCCCATAGATTGCTCCTGCTGCTTCTTGCCTTAAGCACATTCCTGCACACTCCCCTTCAGCCAATCCCTTCCCAGTACACCAACACCATCCATCCCCTCTTGTCTAAATCCCTTCTGGACTTCCCTTACTGCCTTGCTGGGTGTCCATGTCCTTAATTCCCTCTGGGAGAATGTGCAAACGACCTCCACATGCTCCCAAGGGACCCTTGAGAGATATTTTGGGATCCTCATCCCTTTGGCTGGGACCCCATTGTGGCTTTCCCTTTTGTCCCCTCCCTGGGTGCCCTGCCATGTTTACTCCCCGAAGATGCCACTGTAGTCACTGCTGAGATTTTCAGTGCTCTCTCCCTGCCGACTCTTGAGAGCCGCCCTGATCCGTCACTCGTCTGTCTCCTGCTCGCTCTCGGGTACCCAATCAATCCCCGGTGCCGCCGCCAGCCGAGGGAGCCGATCCCCCAAACTGGGTGAGGCACCTTCAGCTGCACTCAGTGCCCGCCGGGCCGGACGGTGGAAGGAATTGCGGAGGAGCCCCAAGGTGTGTGGAAAAATTGACATCCCCAGAGGTTTCTGTCCAGAAGGAAGACAGAGGAGTCCTGTAACAGTAATTTTATTCATAAAAAAGGATGAGGCCATGGGACATTTCTAATGAGATTTCTCCTGTCGTTGGAGGACACAGCCTCCTTTTCATCCTAATTTTCTTGGTCACATCTCCCTCTCCCCATTGGTTGATGTACTGTAATGGTACAGACTTCCCAATGCACCTCCTACACACCCCCTTAATATGCACCCCACTTTTGTATAGCTAAGGATATTGATGGCTGCGTTAAGTGTTTGTTGTTCTTCTGGAAGTTGATGAATTTAGCAGGACCTTGGCTGAGCAGCAGTCTGTGTCATCAATTAATAACATTTTGTGCAGCTGATGGCTCCTCCTGTCACTTCCTTATGTCCACGTCCCTGGCCCTATGTGCAATGAGGTTGACGGGATCAGTTTGTAAAGAGCCTTTGTTGTTGTTCCTTTGCTGGGGTTCCCCCGTTTTGGGGCCATCCCCCCTGGAGCAGGGTGTCCCCCCTTGGTGCAGGCGCAGGGCTCAGGCAGGGCTGAGCCAATCAGAGCGCGCGGCGCTGATGACTCATCAGTGTCCAGGCAGAGCCGCAGCTGCCAGCGTTCCCCAGCTGGAGCCCAGCTGCGCCCCTCCCCCCCGGGCCTTGGCGCCCCCCTTGAGGGGAATTTGGGGAGGTGGGAGGGGGGAGCGCCAAGGCCGGGCCCCCCCGCGCTGTGGTGGCGGGAGCGGCTGCAGTGGGGAGCGAGTGCGGGCGGAAGCGGCCGAGAGCCCAGCGCTGCCCCAGGCCGAGCTGGCCCAGCTCCATCCGTGCCCCTGCGGTGGGATGCTGTGGGACTGGGGGGGAAGAGGGAGGCGGCAGTGGGTGCTGGGCCTGGGGGCAGGAGGAGAAGGGAAGGAGAAGCAGGGCTGAAGAGCAAAATGATCAAAATATGCACCTAGTAGGAGAAGGTGGGATTGTGCAGGAGGAGAAATAATAGGAGGAGTGGAGTGTGAGGAAGAGTAGGGCCACAAGAGGAGGAGGAGGAGCAGGAAGAGGAAGCAGCAAAAGTTCCACCCTCTGTGTGTGTGCAGTCCCAGGAGCGTTGCCCTGCCCACAGTCAGCAGGTGACTGGGGAGGGGGATCCGCAGTTTTCACAGGTCTGAATCTTGGTGGTTCTTAGCTTTATTGGGCTAAATGTTGGTGCTTTGTCTTTTTGCAGGGGTTGAATCTATCTCTTTTGCAGGGGGTTTTGCCTGAATTTGGTGTTTGGGTAGTTTTTCATCTTTGTTTTGATGTTTGGAGGATGTTTGGGCTGAATCTTGGTGTTTTGGTTTGTTACAGACACAAGATGCCCAGTGACTTTCTGAGATGAACTTGGGCAAGGAGGAACCCGCAGCCCAAAGCACCCTCCTCTCTTTTTTTCCTCCTAATCCGGAATTTTCATTCCCAAACTCGGTCCAAATGGAAGAGGAGGAGGAAAAGCCCCGGAGATGCCGCACAAGGAGGGGCTGCAAACCCAGCCCAGGGAGCTGCGAGGAGGAAAGATCCCCCCAGTGCCAGGAACACGGCCAGAGATCCAGCCGGAGCTCAGAGCTGGGGGAGAAGCCCCACAAGTGCTTGGAATGTGGGAAGGGCTTCAGAAAGAGCTCCCACCTGATCCAGCACCAGATGATCCACACTGGGGAAAAGCCCTACGAGTGTGGGGAATGTGGGAAGAGCTTCAGCCGGAGCTCCAACCTTTGGAAACACCAGATGATTCACACTGGGGAACGGCCCTATGAGTGTGGGAAATGTGGAAAGAGCTTCGGAACTATCTCTAACCTGATGACACACCAGGTGATCCACACAGGGGAACGGCCCTACACCTGCTTGGAATGTGGGAAGAGCTTTGGTCAGAGCTCCAACCTGAGGGCACACCAGCGCATCCACACTGGGGAGAGGCCCTATGAGTGTCCCCAGTGTGGGAAGAGGTTTCAGACCAGCTCCAATGTCCTCCTACATGAGCGGATTCACACAGAGGAGAGGCCCTTCCGCTGCCCCGACTGCGGGAAGGGCTTCAACCGCAACACTAACCTCATGGTCCACCGGCGCATCCACACTGGGGAGAGGCCCTACGAGTGTCCCCAGTGTGGGAAGAGCTTCTCACAGAGATCTACCTTGACCCAACACCAACGGAGGCACCAGTAAGGGAAGCCCTGCGAGTGCCCCGAGTGCGGGAAGAGCTTCGTGCGCTGCTCCAGCTCCATCCCCCATGGGAGGATCGGCGTTGGATGATCCCCAGTGACCCCCGTTGGGCAGAGCCCTGGTGATCCGTGGTCCTGGTGATCCGTGTTGGGAAGACACCTGGCTGGGAGGCTCCACATCTTCCTGGCTCCCTGTGGGCACCTGGATGAACACAGGGGAATGAAAATCCAACAGGATACAGAATGACAATGGGAATTGTTGACTTTCAATCCTCCAGAACCTTTTGCCCCTGCTTCAGGAGCTGTGTGGGCAGAGAAAAGGGGGTGACACCGGGCTTGGGGGGCCCGAGGGGAGCACACACGCTCTGTGGGGGGAGGACACCACCCCCAGGACCCCCCCTCACCTTCCTGCACAGGTAGAAGCCGAGCCCCAGTGCCAGGAAGACGAAGCCCAACACGGAAACTCCAATCCCCCTCGGCATCTTGCTGTGGGCAGCGTTTCACGGCATCCCTGCGGCATCTGCAGGGATCAGGACTCCCAAAACCTCTCACAGACGTCCCAAGCCCCTCCAAGGACCCTCCCAGTCTCTCCCAGCCCACCCAGGACCCTCTGAAACCTCCTTTGGAGTCATTAATTTTAAACAATTAGGTATTTTAATAAAATTAGAGATCTTAGCTAGAGGCAGGCCTTGCTGGAATTAGTTAATGATTAAGTGAGAAGCAGGATTTGAGATAATGAATCTTGGACTCAGGTAAAAAATTACTTGTCACTGTATGTTTGTTCAGCTGTGCTTATAATGAGAAGAGAAACTGATAAACGGGTTCAGGAAGATCACAGACCTTACATCTGGAAACCCGTTTAAAAGTCACAAGGGAGGAAACTGGAGTTGTACCGAATGTCATTTGTAAAGTCAACCATTGTAAAGGTAGAAAGGTGAGAGTGAGGAAGAGCGGTTTTCCTTCATCTCTTGATGACCCCTCCTCACCAAAACAACCCCCCTCTTCAAATTATGGAGCCAACCACAAAGGCATAATGACATTTTAAATTCATTACCATGAATTTTAATCCGAAGTGGAGCATGGGAAGTGTTAGCATTATGCATATGTATTAGTATTAATATGTATTAGTATTTTGGATATTTAAGACTTTTTTAAATAAATAGACACTGCAATCTTTTGTCAACTTGCAGTGAGTATTAAGGGGATGACTCCCAAACTCACCCAGTGCTGTGATTAAACATCCACTTTGTAACTTTAAACTGTTGGAGAGGTTTTTTCTCCATTAACAGATTGATATTGATACTGGATCAATATTGCTATTTTGGTAAATCACTGCCAGTCTCTTCCCAGCCTCCCCAGGACCCACCAAAGCCCCTCCTGTTCCTCTCAGGATCCCACAGCCCCCTTCCAATTTCTCCCCACTGCCCCAGGACCCCCAAACCCTCTCCCAGTCTCTTCCCAGCCCCACCAGGACTCCTCAAGACTCTTCCCAGTCTCTTCCCAGCACAACCAACCTCATGCCCAATCTCCTTCCAGCTCCTCTAGGCTCACTCAAATCCCTCCCAGTGACACCCAGCACCCCCAAACTCCCTCCCAGTGTTCACCAGGACCCCCAGAACCCCATCCCACCCTCCCCAACATCCTTTAAACCCTTTCCCTGCCATCCTAAGCACCTCAATCCCTTCCCCAGTTTAAACCAGGCCATCTCAAACTCCCTCCCAGTTCCTCCCAGCACACCCCAATCCCCCTCTGGGCCCCCCCAGTGCCTCCCCCGCTGCCCCCGGCGCTGTGGGGGCCGGGCCGTGCCCCAGTGCCGGCTCAGGGGGTGCTCCAGGCTGACGTGCTCCACCTGGCAGCTGGAGCTGAGCCCGCATTGCCGGGGGCGGTTTCCAGCAGCACCAGGAGCTGCTGGCTCCAGTCCCCGCTGGGGAGCACGGCAGTGGCCAGCACGTGGCCCGAGAGCTGCTGCTGGCCCTGGGAGCAGCTCAGCTGGATGTGGGCAGGGGAGAAATCCATCAGGGAGCAGAGCAGGCGGCCGGGGCCGGGCTGGGAGCTCGAGGGCACCAGCGAGATGGACACGCCGGGGACATTGGGAGAAAACGGTGACAGACTGGGATCAGCTTGGGGGCAACTGGGAGAGATGGGTGAGGAGTGGTGTGGCATTGGGAGGGACTGGGAATGGACTGGGAGGGACTGGGGTGGCACTGAAAGAGATGAGAGCAGATACTGGGACACTGGAAGAGAATGTGGAGGTCTGGGAGTGAAGTGAGAATGAACTCGGAATAGAATGGGAATGGGCTAAAAAGTAATGGGAGTGACTCTGGGGCCTCTGGGCGGGACTGTGGTGGGACTGGGAAGGACTGTGGTGGCACTGGGAGGGACTGTGGTGGCACTGGGAGGGACTGGGAATGAAGTGCGCGGCACTGGGAGGCCGAGTCCAGCGCGGGGCTCTCGGCTCTGTGGATCTGCCCGGCAACTGATGAGTCATCAGAGAGACGCGCTCTGATTGGCTGAGGGGCGAGGGGATCCACGAGAGGCGAGATGGACCAGGGGGGCATTTGGGGTGACGGGGATGGACTGGGAGAGGCTGGGATGGACTGGGAAAGCCACGGGAGCCACTCGGAGGTCTCAGAGATGGGCACAAGGAAGGCTGAGGGCTCTGGGGTGATTCCCAGGGAGGTTTGGAGGGACCTCTCCCTGCCCTTGTCCCGACCCACGAGGACTTGGATTTGGTTCAGTTCAGTGGAATTCATGGTGATTTGGGGGGAGCTGGAGCAAAGCAGCTGGAAAGCACAGTGGGCTTGACAAGGACTGAACCAGGGCAGGAGTTGGGGCTGTCTCGAGTGAGCTCTCACAATGTGAATCTTCATGGGTACTTTCTAAGGGAATTTTGTTGAATTTTTACATTGATTATTGAAAAGCAGAGTCACAACTGGAGCTCCACTTTCAGCTTGAAATGAGGGGATGGAACGTGGGCACTGAGAATTCCGTAACCTCAAATTGTTCCTTGATACTGGACACTTTAGCTTTGGCAATCTGAAGCCCTTCAGCAGCAATGGCTCTGCCACCCCCTGGTTTCTGGCTCAGACCCAGCTCGGAGCTTGGACAAGGTCTGGGCTTTGTCCTCTTGAGCTTCAGGAGCCTCCCGGGAAGCACCAGCCCTCCCCAGCCCACCCTTGGTAGGACTTTTTCTTTTCTCTCTGCTGACGATTTTATCCCCAAAACTGCCGTGGGAACGTTGTATCCAAGCACATCCTCCAGTGCTGCACTTTCCTCCTGTGAATTCCCTGTGCAGGGAATGTGTCTGTGCTTTTCCCTGCTCTGTTCACTGACAAACAAACCTGAGCCCGTGGGACTGTCAGAGCTCCTTCATGCAATGAAATCAGGTTGTGTTGATCATGGCATGTTCTGGAGGAGCTTTTCTTGGTGTGTCTTGTGCTGCTGGAAATGACACAAGAGCCAGGAGGGAACAGAAGCTGCTGCTGCCCGTTGGCTCAGGGCCAGGGAACCAAGTTGTGCTCCCGTGCAGTTGGGCCCTGCTGGAAGCAGAGCCGCCTTTCCCTTGAGCAGCTCAAGCTTGTGACAGCTCCAAACAGGAAACCTCAGCAGAAAACTCTTCCTCCAAACTCAGCTGCTTTCCCTCCTGCAGCTGTTTGGGAAAGAGCCTCAAAGCACAGACTCTGCTGGGAGCCATTGGTGCATTTCCTCCCTCCCGGCAGCAGCAGCAGCTCCTGAGCCCTTCACGGGCTCCTGTCCCTTCACAAACCCTTCAGCTCCCTTTGAACTCTCAGCAGTCACTAACATATGCATTTCTTTAATATTCAAGCTGCATTTAAACTTCTCTTTTTCTCTCCTCTCTATCTTTTTAATCTCCTCTTTATCTCCTTTAATCCCGTCAGCACCAGTAGGATGGGGATGGAGTCTTGGGGTGGGTGTGGGATGAACTGAGGATCCAGCAGAGAAGGGCAAGGCAGAGGGGAGAGGACTCAGCCAACCCTTCTCCTGCTCTCTCCTCCCCCAGGGTGCAGCTAAAGCAAGTCAGACTGGAAAGGATCCCACAAATGCTGTGTTCTCCTCCCTCTGAGCTTGGCTGGGGATCCTCAGCTTCAGCCTGGTGCAGTGCCTTAGATTGGATAATTTGAGTTTTTGGTTAATGCACTAAATAATGTGGTGGGTTTAGCGCTGGCTGAAATCTCCAGGGCACTTACTCATTTCTCACTGTGAGATATGGATTAGGAGAAGGGCAAAACAGGCTTAAAAGTTAAAAGGATTAAAGAAACTTTATTAACAGGACTACAAGAATGAGATACGAGAATAAAACTTTCAGAATGCCCTTCTTCTCCTGAATAACTTTTGTGGTTTTTTTTTTTTTTTAACTGACAGCATAGAGATAGAACTTGGGATGTTTAAACAGTATTCATTACACAAGAGTTTTTTATTAGTTTTTGTAGGGAGAGGAGTCTTTTCTTATCCTATCATGGAGACCTTTTTACAAGAAACAGGTTTTTTGTGGTTTTTTATTTTTACAAAGAGTAGCCATCTGGGAAAAAAATTTTCTATCGTGACATTTTTCTCATTTTCACAGCCCTCCTAGAGGTGTGTCTATGGGTTATGAATTCATGGGGTGTTATTTTAAGGATGAGTTGTTTGAAGGAAAATGTTTTCTTCTTCTGTTTTTGTGATCATCTTTGGAAACAGAAGGTTTCTTCTTCTCTCCCTGGAGGGAAAGGGCATTTTATTGTTTTTAGTTATTTTTCTGTTCAAACTTTTTATGGGATTACAGTTACTTTAACATTTGTTTGGTTTCATTAATGGATGCTTTTCCTTACATTTACAATTTGTATACTTTATTTTTTTATACTTTTTTTTCATGAATTAAAGGAGATGTTTTAGTATATCATTGTTTATTTCTATGGCTTTACTATAATAATATTTTAGTTTCAGTTGCCATTTTTTCATTTCTTTTCCATCTAAGGTTTGTCTTTTTTGTTTACTGACTTTGATGTTTTAATGTTGGGTTTTTTTGCATGTTGTTACTCTGTCCTTTTCTGTCCCTGGAGAGATGAACAAGGTTTGTAGGTCTCATCTCTGTATTGAAAGGGTTAATATCTTGCCCAGTGTTATAGATACATTTTATATTGTTGGCTTTTCGCAAATATTAAAATGAATGTTATGTGTATAAGAATGAGAAATTTTGTTGTATTAATATAGTTTTCTTTTTTTCTGTTATTGATGAAATTTAGAAATAGTAGTATAATACATATATGTTAGGTTATGGCATAGTATTAAAATAAAAACTGCTTTTGTTTGTATAACCCAAAGACTGAGGAAAAATAGCTAGAGAACTCCTGCATTTGTAAACTATCTTATCCAGATGAAGACAGCAGTGACCAGAGGTCTGAGGAGGAGGAATTTATTGCATTCCTGGTATCAGAGTATGTAAATCTCAACAGTGCCAAGAAGATTGATCTATTGGGAAGGGGGCAAGAGAAAACTAAACAGAAGAACACCAAAGAGCCTAAGAAGAATGTATGAATATGTATGAGAAATTATGGATATGTAGTAGGGTTCTGTTTTTAAGGGACAATCCTTTGTTAGTAAGGTGTGCTCTCTTAGCTGAATGCAGAGACACACGGCCGTATCTGTATACTTTACTTTATTTTTCTCTCCTAATTGTTTTTTTATTAAACTTTTAAATTCTATAAAAATTATGTGAACCTCGTTTTTCACAATTGGGGGCTCTTTGTCCGGGATAAACACCTCGCCTCTGAAGAGCACCGAGGGATCCTGAGTGGGAAAAAGCGCGCACCCTGCTGAGTTCAGCGGACCCCGCTCCGTTTCCCCTGGTGTGAGTCAGCAGTGGCTGCAGGTAAATACCCCGAGGACAAGAAGGAGAAGAAATAAAGCAAAGGAAAGGGAAAAGGCTCCCTAAACCGCGGTATTTGCTCCATAATTCTTGTGCATGAAGACCCAAAGAAGAAAACGGATTGTAAGTAATCTTTGGGGGAGCGGAAAGCGGGGGGTTGCAAAATATCCCCGGGGTCACTGGGACTGGGTCTCAGGGGAGGGGTGAGCCCCTCGGGAAAGGGAGCCGAGGGTTTTCCTGGCACAATCCACTGGGAAAACGGGATAAAAGCGGGGATCCCCAACACAGTGCTGGATTGAGGGGTACAGCCAAGAGCATCCGGGGTTAACAGTGCTGGATTGAGGGGTACAGCCAAGAGCATCCGGGGTTAACAGTGCTGGATTGAGGGGTACAGCAAAGAAACCTAAAACATCCAAGGCCTTATAATACCCATGGGAAGATATCAGTAACTTGAAAATAAAACATATTTTATTGTTGTTTAGCTTTGAGTAAAAATGAGTGAGAGTGAGTAAAATAGACGTGAGTGAATGTGAGTAAATAAATGTGTAATTGTTATTTTAAATCGTTGATTTTGGTTTGTTCAGAAGGAAGTGGACTGTATTAGGTTGTTTGTGTTGTGGTGAGGGGTTAAAGACTGGTGTGAGGCTATCAGAGAGCTCTTTCTAAAGCCAGATGTGCAAGTAGAATGCAGAGTGGTGCTGGTGTTAGTCGCAATTAAAGGGGAATGGGGGGGGGGCACCCTGTAGTTATAGCTTTTGTTTTGTTAAGCCCCAAGACAATTTTTTTGTGAGATTGTGAGTAAGCATTTGTGATAGTGAGCTGTTTTGGTTTTTTTTCTGGTTTAAAGTGTAAGATTTCAGGAAGAGCAGAGAAGAGACAAAGAAATAAAAAGAGCGGGTGGAAATGGAGGAAGGAAAATGTTGTTGAATCTATGTTTAATTTTATTTTTTTTTGGGGGGGGAAAAGTTTATTGTGTTGTATGGTATTGTATAATATTGTATTGTTAAGAAAAAGGGTTTTCAGTGCCTGGGAAGAGGTGGGGAAGAAGGTAGTGTTTGGGTTGGTAGAAATAAATTGATTAAAAAAAAAAAAAAAAAAAAAAAAAAAAAAAAGGGGCAGAAAACCAGTAAGTCGGGTTTGGGGAAAAACAAAGGTAAAAAGAAATTGCTAGAAGAAATACCCCAAGATAGCCCTTTGGGAGTTATGTTAGCTAATTGGGATATTACCCCAAGTACAAGGGAAAAGGATAGAGTAAAGATGATTAATTTTTGCATGATTGAATGGGCAAACAAGGAAGTAAGATCTGACCACGTTTGTTGGCCTAGATATGGTTCTTTTGAAACTTGGATTTGTCAGGCCTTAAATGTGTTTGTAAATTCAAAAGAACCGTTTAATGCAGAGGAGAAAGAATATGCAGCATGCTGGATGGGGGACACAAACTCTGAGAGAGTAAAAATTCTAGAACTATCAAAGATAAAACAAGAAGAAAAAAAGAAAGAGAAAAGCTGGGACCCTTTAGAAGTGTTCCCCCCTCCTCTCCTGCTTGGCCCCCGCCTGCTGCAGATGTCCCGCTGGGGGTCCCGCCTGCCCCGGCTGCAGCCGCGTGGCTCGCACTGGGCACCCCGCCGGCCCTGCCGGGGGTTCCATCTGCCCCAGCCCCGGCTGCTGTGCCCGCACTGGGCACCCCCGCTGTCCCATCCTCAGTCACTTTTCCCGCAGCTGCCCCGGCCATCCCGGCCCCGGTGGCTGTGTCCGTGCCGGCTGCGCTGGGCACCGCTGCTCCTGCCCCAGCAGACACCTGCAGACTGTCCACGCCCCGCTTTGGTTTCTGCCGAGAGACTCCGCTCTCTCGGTGGTTCCGCTACCAGTTCCTGCCTACGGCCCCCCTTGGAGGACTCAGCGGCGGGACGGATCCCTGCCTTCACCATCCCATCAACCTCTGCCATGGACGCAGCGCTCCTAAAGAATTTCTCCCGTAACGGAGAGGTACCATACCAAAATACAAGAAGCTTAGTTCAAAAGAAGGTTTCCCCTGACTCCTCCCCAAAACAATACAGAAAGGCTACTAGTTTATTCCCATTACGAGAAGTCCCAATGGGAGGGGGAAATATGGGATTTGTAAATGCCCCTTTGACTTCCTCAGAAGTCAGAGATTTAAAAAAAAGAGCTAAAAGGATTTGAAGTCAAAACTAACCTAGCCTTTCTTGTTTAACTAATTTGAACTCACAGAAAGAGATTAGCTTCTATGTTTACTCTTAAATTTTGTTTGATGTGATGTTTTCACTTTCCCTGTGTTGCTAAGAAATCCCTTTCAGGTACTACTGATAACTAAGGCAGCGAAGCTGCAATCTGGACCAAAGACTAAAGCTGGATTCACACCAATAAGATCGGACTATAACACCGAAACCGAGTGATACCAAATGGAGTCTTGAACAGAGACCGGCGGTAATGAACTGAAACAATCCAAATGATCCAAGGGATGAGCTAAGAATTACGCCTAACTGGGAAGTAAGAGCAAGCCTGTATCAGTAATTTCAAGTCCTGCCTGGACAAGTTCTGGGACACCTTTGATATCCACCTTGGGGGGGGGGGAAATTCCCACCCCAAACAGGAGGACTGGGGCTGTTTTGGTCGGGAAATCCTCATATATTTTTGCTTTTGCCTGTGATGTGTATAAAGGAGGGGAGAAAATCACAACTTCCATCAGTGCCACATCATATACCTTGTCTAAATCATCCCAGTATGAGACATGCTAGCTGGATTAAATATAAGTACTTAAATTAGAGAAAAATAAGTATTGTAGTTCACAAAGTTAAGCCTCTCATTGCAGAAAGTGCTGTGTACCAAATCTATTAAGAATAACTTAAATGATAACTTTTGCTTTACAGATGGGAGATTACTAGTGCCTGTTGAGTGGGAAATACCTAAGAAACGGTGAGAAACTACTGTTAAAAGGTGTCAAAAAGGATTTACTGAGAAATTAAAAAAGAGGAAGTGCCAAAAGCTATTTGCCTGGAAACTGACAAAAAGGAGTTGATAAGGAAATAGAGGGCAAGACCGGGTTGGCCGCTGTAGTCGCCACCAAGAAGATACAATACACCTGCTATGGGTAGCAACCCCATAGGCATGGGAGGTGGGAATACAAGCCAAACCAGACCTCTGTTACTCCTTTTTTTGCACTCATTTTTTGTCTTTTCTCTTTTGGAATACCAGCAAACACGAGCCATAAATGCTACCGAAAGCTGTATATGCAAAGACATCGAGGTTCCTTTTTTGTCACTCATACCCGTATCAACAGTCACTGTTATAACCCATCCAAACTAGGTAACTGTATGCATAATGGGAAAAAATATTGGGTTACAGAAAATTTGGGAGCAAGTGGTAATAGGTTAGGAAGTGAATGTCCAAAAGGGGAGAGATGGATTTGTTTTACATATGTTATTGAGAGCAAAACCCAAGATTTAGAAAAAGAACAACTGATAAGCAAAAAGGCAAAACCAGCACAGCAATCTAATCCTGTGTCAGTTTCACTTCAAGATTTGTATACAAAACTAGAACAACAATTAGAAAAAGAAATAGATATCTCAAGACTGGGGAAAAAAACAGTTTGTGGAGTTGGGAGAGAGAATCAGTAAGGAACTTAACATCACTAACTGTTGGGTATGTGGAGGGGCTTTGACATCAGAAGAATGGCCACGGAAAGGCAGCAGCTTAGGTCCAATTGAACTCCTAAAATGGAACCAGACAATTACAAAGAGAGAAAACCGTCCTGAAGGGTGGATTTTAAGCTCAACAGTGATAGGAGAAGAATGTCTCTGGCGCACGGGGAGGAATTTCCTTAATGAAGTAGGAAATACTCCCTGTAAGAGATATAAAGTTAGTAATGGAACTTCCACATGGTGGATCCCAGATGAACCAACTTGGTACTGGGCTCCCAGAAAAACAAAGGAAGGGGATTGCAAATATAATAATGAAACTAAACTGTTTCAATGTAAGAATAAAGGCAAGAATCCTTACTTTAGTATACCTGAAATCTCCAAACTCTGGAACAACTTAAATCAACAGAAAATTGATTTTTGGAAAGCACCAGATGGCTTATTTTGGATATGTGGAAAAAGAGCATACCCAAAACTCCCCCCACGATGGAAAGGGAGTTGTACTTTGGGAATTATACAGCCAGGATTTTTTCTTCTGCCAGGACCAAATGGAGACAAACTAGGAGTGCCAGTATATGAGGACCTAAAAAGAAGCAAAAGGGAGGAGATTGGAGGATTTCAAAAATGGGGAGATGAGAAATGGCCCCCTGAGCACATATTGGAAACCTATGGGCCAGCCACCTGGGCACAAGATGGGAGTTGGGGATACCGAACCCCAATTTATACTAAATCGCATCATAAGACTCCAGGCAGCTGTAGAAGTAATAACAAATAAAACTGCTCGGGTAACAGAATTAATATCCACTCAGCAACGTCAAGCCAGAGCTGCAATATATCAGAATAGGTTGGCTTTAGACTATTTGTTAGCTGAAGAAGGAGGTGTTTGTGGGAAATTTAATACATCAGATTGTTGTTTAAAAATAGATGACAATGGGGATGCCATTCTAGATATAGTCAATGATATCAGAAAAACAGCACATGTACCAGTTCAAAAATGGGACCCAATACTAAAAAGCAGTTGGTGGGATAATCTATTGGGAATAGAATGGTGGAAAAAGTCAGGCTTCTTCCTTTTGTGTGCTACAACTGGCTTGATATTTCTTCCTTGTTTAATCCCCTGCTTTATTCAGCTAATCACCAGAGTAGTTCAGAGTATGCAAGTGATAACAATGCCTATAGATCCAAAATTGACTACATCTAGAGCGGCACAAAAAATTATGGTGTTAAAGACACAGAACAACATAGAAGATCCTCTTGAAGAAGCAAGATTAATTTGGAAAAAAAATGAGCGAATAATGAAGGCTAGAGGACAAGAAATATTGCTCAAGCCAAATGATTCATGAAAAGAAAAAAGGGGGATATTGTTATAAATGCATATCATATTATTGGCTTTTCACAAGTATTATAATGAATATTATATGTATAAGATTAAAAAATTTCGCTGTAATAATATAGTCTTCTTTATTTCTGTTATTAATGAAACTTAGAAATAGTGGTATAATACATGTATGTTAAGCTATGACATAGCATTAAAACAAAAACTACTTTTGTTTGTGTAACCCAAAGACTGAAAAAGATAGCTGGAGACCTTTTTTTCTTTTATAAACTATCTTATCCAGATGAAGACAGCAGTGACCAGAACTCTGGGGGGAGGAATTTATTGCATTTCTTGTATCAGGGAATGTAAATCTCGATGGTGCCAAGAAGATTGATCTATTGAGAAGGGGGCAAGAGAAAACTAAACAGAAGAACACCAAAGATCCTAAAAAGAATGTATGAATATGTATGAGAATTTATGGATATGTAGTAGGATTCTGTTTTTAAGGGACAATCCTTTGTTAGTAAGGGGTGCTCCCTTGGCTGAATGCAGAGACACCCGGCCGTATCTGCATACTTTACTTTATTTTTTCCTCCTAAGTGTTTTTTTATTAAACTTTTAAATTCTATAAAAATTATGTGAACCTCGTTTTTCACAGGATGTTATACAAAAAGGACATGCAGCAGGCGGATCGGGAAGGCTGAACCTTCCAAGCACCTCCGCCAGTGTTGGGCAAAGGGACAGGGACATGCGGCCGGGAAAATCAGGACAAAAACGAGGCCGCGTCCTCCAACAACTGGAGAGAGCGCACGGCAAATGGCCCATGGCCTCTCCCTTTGGGCAGCAATAAAGTCACTCGCACACCACTCCTCTGGCTCCTTGGGCCACACAAACCTCTGGCGCCGGGAATTTTCCCGCCCAGCCCCGGGCACAGCGCAGCCACCTCCGGCCTCCCGACACGAAGCGGGACGAGCCAGCGCTGCTCCGCCACCGCCTCCTGCCGAGGCCCCAGCGGCAAGGAGACCGCGGGCAGCCGCTCCCGCAGCGCCCTCAGCCCAGGGCCAACACGGGCCGGCCACGGCACAAGCCACCCGCCACAGCCCCCTGCCGCCCCCTCCCGGGCCCGCAGCGAGCCCCGAGCCCCCGCAGAACCGAGCGCGGCTCCCACCTGCGATGGCCGGGGCCGCCTCCGAGCTCCGCCGCCGCCTCACCGGGCTCCGGCCGCTGCTGCCGCCGCTGCCGGGCCCGCACAGACGCTCCGGCAATGGCGGCTCTCCTGCCCCACGGCCGCCCTGGGGGCGCCAGCGGGGCCGGGCTTGTCCCCGCTCTGCCCAATCAGCGCGCGCCAGAGACACGAGTGACGGCAGAAGCAGCCAATCGCAGCCAGCGGCGGGCTCTGCACACGGCACGGACTCGCCTCCCTTGCACTGAGCTCCGCCATTTTTCGGCAGCCTGGGCTGAGGAGCGGCCCCGGCGCTGGGCCCGGCCCGGGCAGGAGGCCAAGGAAGCGCCGCTGCGCTGAAGCGCCGGGAGCTCGGGGTGCCCGGGAGCTGAGGGCGCTGCGAGCTGGGGGTGAGTCCGGGATGGAGCAGGGCTATGCCGGAGCGAGGCCAAAACTCTGTGACTCTGCTTCCTGCCCTGGGCGGGGAGCAGAACACACAAGGAAAGGCTCGGGGGTCTGGATGAGGGTGGGGACAGTTCAATCCTTGGTCACGGGCACAGCACACCTGACTTGGGGAAATTAATTGAATTTATTGTCCAACGTGTCAGAGGAAGAAAATGAGAAATTAAGTAATTCCTACGGAAATCCATCTTCCCCCCAGCTCTCCCTCCTTCCCGGGCTTAACTTTGTGCCCCTCTCCGTCCCCCTCCCCGCCCAGAGGCACAGGGATGGGGGTCACAGTCAGGTCATGTCAGTGCCTCCCCCTGAGGGACAGGAATCCTTGTCCTGCTGCAGCCTGGGGTCCCTGCCAGGGGCCAGAGTCCCTCAGGACCAGGCTGCTCCAGCGGGGATCGCCAGGGGGATCCCCGAGTCCGGCCAGGAGCCACTTCCATGGCTCTGCAGGGGCTTCCCCCGGGCTCGGGGCCTCTCTCAGGCACCCCCTGCTCCGGCCCGGCCTCATTGCCCCCCTCACCCCCCCATGCAGCAAGTGCCCGGGCAGGGAGATCCACGATTTTCACGGGGCTGAATCTTGGAGTTTCTGAGCTTTATTGGGCTGAATGTTGGTGCTTTGGTTTCTTGTGAGGGCTGAACATTTCTATTTTGGAGGGGATTTTGACTGAATCTTGTTTGATTAGTTTTTGATCTGTTTTGATGTTTGGAGGGTGTTTGGGCTGAATCTTGGTGTTCTGGAGATTCTTCCAGATACAAGATGCCCAGTGATTTTCTGAGATGAACTTTGGCAAGGAGGAACCCCCAGCCCAAGGCGCTCTCCTGTTGTTTTTTTCTCCCCAGCCAGGATTTTACGTTCCCAAACTGTGTCCAGATGGAGGAGGAGGAGGAAAAGCCACGGAGATGCCGCACAAGGAGGGGCTGCAAACCCAATTCACAGAGCTGCGAGGAGAAAAGACCCTCCCTGTGCCAGGAACACGGCCAGAGATCCAGCTGGAGCTCAGAGCAAGGGGAGAAGCCCCACAAGTGCTTGGAATGTGGGAAGGGCTTCAGGTGGAGCTCTGAGCTGCTCCGGCACCAGGTGACCCACACTGGGGAAAAGCCCTACAAGTGTGGGAAATGTGGGAAGAGCTTCAGAGAGATCTCTCACCTGCTGACACACCAGGTGATCCACACAGGGGAACGGCCCTACACCTGCTTGGAATGTGGGAAGAGCTTTGGGTGGAGCTCCTACCTGAGGGCACACCAGCTCATCCACACTGGGGAGAGGCCCTACGAGTGTCCCAAGTGTGGGAAGAGGTTTCACACCAGCTCCAATGTCCTCCAACATGAGCGGATTCACACAGAGGAGAGGCCCTTCCGCTGCCCCGACTGCGGGAAGGGCTTCAACCGCAATGGTAACCTCACCGTCCACCGGCGCATCCACAGTGGGGAGAGGCCCTACGAGTGTCCCCAGTGTGGGAAGAGCTTCTCACAGAGCTCTCACTTGACCAAACACCAAAGGAGGCACCATTAAGAGAAGCCCTGCGAGTGCCCCGAGTGCGGGAAGAGCTTCGTGCGCTGCTCCAGCTCCATCCCCCATGGGAGGATCGGCGTTGGATGATCCCCAGTGACCCCCGTTGGGCAGAGCCCTGGTGATCCGTGGTCCTGGTGATCTGTGTTGGGAAGACACCTGGCTGGGAGGCTCCACATCTTCCTGGCTCCCTGTGGACACCTGGATGAAAGCAGGGGAATGAAAATCCAACAGGATACAGAATGACAATGGGAATTGTTGATTTTCAGTCCTTCAGAACATTTTGTGTCAGGAGCTGTGTGGGCAGAGAAAAGGGGGTGACACCGGGCTTGGGGGGCCCAGAGGGGAGCACACATGCTCTGTGGGGGGAGGACACGACTCCCAGGACCCCCCCTCACCTTCCTGCACAGGCAGAAGCTGAGCCCCAGCACCAGGAAGACAAAGCCCAACACGGAGACTCCAATCCCTGTCAGCATCTTGCTGTGGGCAGCATTCGACAGCATCCCTGGGGGGTCTGCAGGGGTCAGGACCCCCAAAACCTTTCACAGACACCTCAAGCTCCACCCAGGACCCTCTGAAACTTTCTTTGGACTCACTAATTTTGAAAAATGATGAATTAGAGAAAAAGTAGAGATCTTAGCTAGAGACAGATTTTGCTGGAACTAGAGTTAATGATTAAGTGAGAAGCAGGATTTGAGATAATGAATCTTGGACTGAGGTAAAAAATTTCTTGTCATTGTATGTTTGTTCAGCTGTGCATATAATGAGAAAAGAGAAACTGATAAACAGGTTCAGGAAGATCACAGACCTTACATCTGGAAACCCATTTAAAAGTCACAAGGGAGGAAATTGGAATTGTACCAAATGTCATTTGTAATGTCAACCATTGTAAAGGTGGAAAGGTGGGAGTGAGGAAGAGCGGTTTTCCTTCATCTCTTGATGACCCCTCCTCACCAAAACGACCCCCTCCTCAAATTACAGAGCCCACCATGCAGGCATAATGACATTTTAAAATCATTAACATGAATTTTAATCCGAAGTGGAGCATGGGAGGTGTTAGCATTATGAATATGTATTAGTATTAATATGTATTAGTATTTTGGATATTTAAAACTTTTGTAAATAAATAGACACTGGAATCTTTTGTCAACTTGCAGTGAGTATTAAAGGGATGACTCTCACACTCACCCAGTGCTGTGATTAAACATCCACTTTGTAACTTTAAACTGTTGGAGAGGTTTTTTGTCCATTAACAGATCGATGTTGATACTGGATCAATATCGCTATTTTGGTAAATCACTGCCAGTCTCTTCCCAGCCTCCCCAGGACCCACCAGAGCCCCTCCTGTTCCTCTCAGGATCCCACAGCCCCCTCTGGGCCCCCCCACTGCCCCAGGACCCCCAAACCCTCTCCCAGTCCCTTCCCAGCCCCACCAGGACTCATCAAGACTCTTCCCAGTCTCTTCCCAGTGCAACCAGCCTCATCCCAATCCCTGCTTTCCAATGCCCAATCTCCTTCCAGCTCCTCCAGGCTCACTCAAATCCCTCCCAGTGACACCCAGCACCCCCAAACTCCCTCCCAGTGTCCACCAGGACCCCCAGAACCTCATCCCACCCTCCCCAACATCCTCCAGTCCTTTTCTCAGCCATTTTGGACCCCCAAACCCCTCTCCCAGTTTAAACCAGTCTATCTCAAACTCCCTCCCAGTTCCTCCCAGCACACCCCAATCCCCCTCTGGGCCCCCCCAGTGCCTCCCCCGCTGCCCCCGGCGCTGTGGGGGCCGGGCCGTGCCCCAGTGCCGGCTCAGGGGGTGCTCCAGGCTGACGTGCTCCACCTGGCAGCTGGAGCTGAGCCCGCATTGCCGGGGGCGGTTTCCAGCAGCACCAGGAGCTGCTGGCTCCAGTCCCCGCTGGGGAGCACGGCAGTGGCCAGCACGTGGCCCGAGAGCTGCTGCTGGCCCTGGGAGCAGCTCAGCTGGATGTGGGCAGGGGAGAAATCCATCAGGGAGCAGAGCAGGCGGCCGGGGCCGGGCTGGGAGCTCGAGGGCACCAGCGAGATGGACACGCTGGGAGCACTGGGATCAGCGGGGACAGACGGGGATGAGCTTGGGGTGAAACTGGGAGAGATGGGAGAGGAGTGGTGTGGCGTCGGGTGTGACCGGGAACCGGATAGCAGGGACTGGGGTGGCGCTGAAATAGATGAGCGTGGATACTGGGACACTGGATGAGGGCGTAGATGGCTGGGAGTGGAAGGAGGAATTAATTCGAAATGGACTGGGAGTGGGCTAAAAGGAGTGGGAGGGACTCTGGGGCCTCTGGGCCGGACCGTGGTGGCACTGGGCGGGACTGTGGTGGCACTGGGAGGGACTGTGGTGGCACTGGGAGGGACTGGGAATGAAGCGCGCGGCACTGGGAGGCCGAGTCCAGCGCGGGACTCTCGGCTCTGTGGATCTGCCCGGCAACTGATGAGTCATCAGAGAGACGCGCTCTGATTGGCTGAAAGGCGGCAGATCCACGGAGGGAAGAGATGGACAAGAGGAGGCACTTGGTGAGACTGGGATGGACTGGGAGGAGCTGGGATAGACTGGGAGAACCACGGGAGCCATTGGGAGGGACAAGGATCCCCGGGGATGGGAACAAGGAAGGCTGAGTGCTCTGGGGTGCTTCCCCTTCAGCTCCCTTTGAACACTCAGCAGTCACTAACATACGTATTTCTTTCATATTCAAGCTGCATTTAAACTCCTCTTTTTCTCTGTTCTCCACGTTTTTGGTTTTTTCCTCTTTATCTCCTTTAATCCCATCAGCACCAGTAGGATGGGGATGGAGTCTTGGGGTGGGTGTGGGATGAACTAAGGATCCAGCAGAGAAGGGCAAGGCAGAGGGGAGAGGACTCAGCCAACCCTTCTCCTGCTCTCTCCTCCCCCAGGGTGCAGCTAAAGCAAGTCAGACTGGAAAGGATCACACAAATGCTGTGTTCTCCTCCCTCTGAGCCTGGCTGGGGATCCTCAGCTTCAGCCTGGTGCAGTGCCTTAGATTCGCTAATTTGACTTTTTTGGCTAATGCACTAAATTGAAGATGTTTATTATTACTTAATCACCTTTCACCTTTGCCAAGTTCTGCTGCACTGTGTCTGCTTTTCACCCAATAGACTGCTAGCTCACGTACACACATGTGTTTCTTATGATAATACTTAGATTCATAGGTTACTCTATAAAATCACACAATTACAGTTGAAAGCTCTCCACCATCTCACTCAATGCAGTTTGTTATTTACTTATGGCATATTCTTACTTGCAGCTATAGGAACATAAACTTATGAATTCTCGACTCAACGTCTGTGAACCTTTAGCATTGCATAAACCCAAGCTCCTTCCAAGGCTGGAAATCCAACCCTTCAGTATCTGTGGAAGTTTCTGTCTTTCCATTTCCCACAGCACACCAAAGGATTTGTGACACTTTGTGACAGAGGAGAACCTCCCAGGCAATTTTGTGTTTGCTGTAGGGAAGGTTGGGTTGCTCTGCATCAATTCCCAGAGCACCGCAGAGCATTAGCTTTGTGATGTCAGGGCATGGGTGCCACATTGTCGTGGTGACATCCCAAGGTTGCCTTGGTGCACGGAAGGCCTCAGTGTCAGAGCAGCTCTTGGGCTTGCTCAGTGCAGGAGCATCCTCCTGCTTGAGGCGTTTGTCAGTGGGCAGCTGCACACTGACAGGAGCCTTGTTTGTCCTTGAGTGGAGCACAGTCTGCAAACTGGCACAGCAGTGCTACAATGATTGAGCAGCTCGCTGCTGCCGTTTGCACCCTTTATGGCATTGGCTATTCCGGCTATTACCTGACCAACCTGGCACGTAAGTAGAGGTTTTCCCTGGCTGGAACCTGAGCTGGCTTTTGTAGGTCTCCCTGCTCTTTCTTAGTGACCGGGTTGCTATTCAAACAGAAAGACCATGAGGATGCCACTGGTTTGGTAAAGCTCCTGTCAACACCTTCAGCAAAACACGGGGTGTCTGTAGCCAGGGGGCTGCGGGCAGCATTTGCAGGGGTTCTGTTCCCTCCACGGGAGAGCCTGTGGCAGCAGAGTCTGTCATTTCCTCACTTTGCTGGCTCAATGTCTTGGGGTGACTTTACTTTTAAGACAGCTCTGAGAGCTCGGGAAGTTGAAACTGCTGGAGGCTGATGGGAGTTTTTTCTCCTGACTAATTACTGGCCATGTGTGAGAATTGGCAGCAGTTTTAACAATTGAGAAGTGAGATCAACCTGTGAACACCACCTTAAGATGTAAGGCCGGGAATTTCTTGCTCTCTTTGGTTTCTGGCTTCTGACGAGGTCACAGGGCTCTGTCTCGGCCTCCTCCCCCCCTCCAGGCCGGACAAGGCTGCAGAGGGCGGGGTGGGGGGAGAAACGGAGCCAGCCTGGCCTGACTTGGTTTGCAGTTTCTGCCACTGAACTGAAACCTGACACCATCAACATCTGCAGCTTTAGCAAGATTTTAACTCTTTTACTACCTGGATGAGACTTGCAGATTAATCCTTTGTTTCCAGAGAGAGAGAAAGGGAGTGATCAACCATCAACCCATCAAAGAGAGTGAAGAAAAAAATTAAATTTAGAGGGGGAAGAGAAATAAGGAGATGCTTTAATAAGCTGAAATATTTTTCTGTTAAAGCTATGGAGATGGACAGTAGTGTTCTAAAAAAAACTCCTTTAATTCATGACAGAGAATATTGGGAGGAATGGAGTGTTTCCAAGTGTGGATTTTGAGCAAATGATGAAGTAGTTGTGACACTGTGAGATGCTGGAACAGAGGGGGAGAAGTAATAGTTGAAGATTTGTGGCTTTTAAGAAGCAAAAAGAAAACTGCTGTTTCCAGGAGGGCTCACAAAAACAGATAATTTTTGCCTTTGAATAACTAATTCATAAAAATGACATCCCTAGTCTCATGACCCATAACACACCTCAGAGTGATGTGAAATGGGAGGAGACAACTGATGGCAGATTTCCGGGCAGCTGGCATCAGAGAAATAGAAAGCTATGAAGAAAAAGAGTTTTCTTGTGAAAAACTCCATAGATTGCAGAAGAAGACTTCTGTTTCTCTACAAAGACTGATGAAAAGACTCTAGCAGGAATTGGGACTGTTGTAAACACCAAAGTTCCAAAGTGTTTTTGTCTCTATGTTGTCATGTAAACAAGGGAATGGTTGGGTAGTGGGGGAGAAAAGGATTGTTCTAGAAGTTTTATTCTGGTTTCTTATTCTTGTAGTTTTTGTTAATAAACTTTCTTTATTCCATTTAAGTTTGAAGCCTGTTTTGCTCTTGTTCTAATCCATATCTCACAGCAAGAAATAAGTAAGTTTTCTAGTGATTTTTTAGTTGCTGCTTTAAACCACAACAGTCAAGCAGGACACCTTTGAAAATGTAGACTGGGAGATCTTCTCAGATGCTGTTCTAAATAGGCCACGGTTCTCTCCAGTTTTCTCAAAGAATTTGGTTCATTTTCCTTGCCCACTGCAGGTCATCTGACCCGTGTGTTCAGAGGTGCCGATCCTGAGGTGAGTCAGAAAAGAACATTTGATGTTCCTGGTGTTTCAGAATTGTGGAGGGAACTGTGAGCTTGGCCTGTGGCAGTAGAGTGCAGAGGGCCAGCTGGGTGGGCTGAAAGAAGATCCATTTCCATGTTTACAACAGCAATAGCAAAGGCATTGTTGGCTATTTCCTAATTTTCCATTGCAGAGCTTTAAAAGAACTAAAAACTCAGATTTGCAGAGAGAATGTTGCTTGCTGATAGTAGCCAGGGTGAACTCTCTAATTCAGAGCTATTTGCTGCCTGGCTGAATTAACCCATTTTAATTTACTTGGAGAGACTTAGAATCCCATTGCTATCAAAGCTGATGATTTGTGCTTGGTAGAGCTGGTTGTAGAAATTGAGCTGAATAGAAATAAGGTTCTAAATGATAGGTAGCTGCCTGTCCCTAACTCCACCATCTGTCCACAGAGCCCAGAACCAAGAGCAGACTCTCCTGTGGCTCCCTCTGCTCCTGAAGAAGAGGCCAAAGAGGAGCAAAATGAGCAAAAGGAGCACGAGCCTCCAGCTGTGGTCACAGCCCAGCCTGACCATCCCCAGACAGTAAGTGCCAGTGCTGGGTGCTGCTGTCTTTAGTGCAAGGCAGAGCTGCAAGTTTCTGAGCAGCCAGCACTTGCTGTTGGTGGCTGAGGATGCTGAGTGCTGGAGTCCTGCCAGCACCCAGCCATTCCCCCATCCCGTGGCAGCTGGAAATTGGGCTTTGAGCCGTCGTGCTGAGGCCCCAAAGCGCTGCTGCCTGCGGGTGAGCAGCTGGCTGCTTGGCTCAGTGAAGCTCTGTCTCTTGGCTTCTGCAGTGCCATGGCCAAGGGCTCACACGGCATTTCTGGGGCTCACAGGGCTGGGTTTGTTTGCTTTCCCTTTTTGGAAACCTCTGGATGACCTGGAGAACTGTTCTGCAATTTTCTTGAGTAATTCTTCACTTCTGCAGAGTCTTTTAGGCCACCTGCTTTTTGGCTTTTGATAAGCTGCAAGATGATTGTGTTGTCCATGAAGCTGTGGCCGGCCATTCTTGTCCTGTGTGGCCAAAGAAACAAACTGCGTAGTTCTGAACCCTTCTTCTGAGGCAAAATCCACAAGGGGCAAGTTTCTGTTGATACGTTTTGTGGTGAAGTCTGCAGCTTTGGAAACTGCATTGGAGCCTAGTGTGGGGGCAAAGCTGCAAGTCCTTGAGTGCTGTCCTGTGTTGCTAAGAGCAGGAAAGGCATCTGGAAATGATAGCTGCAGTATTTTAAGTCAAATGTGCAACTGGGTGCTTGGGCAGCTGCCTGGGACCAAAGCACCCAGGGGTGCCGCTCAACAGCAGCTGAAGCTGAGCCAGGCTGGGTTGGCTCAGGTGGCCAAGAAGGCCAAGGGCCTGCTGGCCTGTGTCAGCAATAGTGGGGCAGCAGGAGCAGGGCAGTGACCGTCCCCCTGTGCTGGGCACTGCTGTGGCCGCAGCGCCAGTGCTGTGTCCAGTTCTGGGCCCCTCTGATCAGAAAGTCATTGAGGAGCTGGAGCGTGTCCAGAGAAGGAGAAAGGCACTGGGGAAGGCTGTGGAGGACAAATGCAATGAGGAGGTGCCAAGGGAGCTTTATCCTGGAGAAAGGCAGGCTGATGAGGGACCAGCAGGCAGACTTCCATAAATCCCTACATGACCTTGTTCACCACAAGGGCTTTTTCCCTGCCAAACATCCCCTCGCTGCATCCAAGTACTTTTGACACTGGAGGAGGTGACATTTTCACCTTATCTCTGTTGCATTGTTGGTCTGCAAAGAGGAGAAAACCTGTTTCTTTTCTCTTTCTCCAGCAACCAAAGATGCTTTTTGCTCCAGATTTCCTGTCTTTTTCCAGCACTGGTGGAGATTGTGATAGACTTTCAGTTTGCAAGGTGGAAGTTCGGGAAGATGCAGTATTTTTGCATGAGAACATGTAGTTTGGGGCAGGGATGTTGGTGCAGAAGGAGCTGTTCTGGTACCAGGCAAGACAGCAGGGCTTGCACATCTTTTTCAGGTTCACAGTGTTCATGTCTTTTTGCAAGCCTGAGGGATCAGTATGTGTTGTGTTTGGGAACTGAGCAGGAAATCAATGCCCTTGCATTGCAGCTGGTCCTCCAGAGATCAGAGAGGCTGGGAGGGGCTGGGATTCATTTCTGATTCCAGCCACTTCAGCACCGTCACTGTGGTTGTGTCCAAGAGAAGAACTTGTCTGAGCACAGATGCACAAAGACTGCAGTTCCCAGTGCAGTGCTCTGGCTCTGATCACATTCCATAAGGACCGACACGCTCCAGATTCCCCAGGAGTGCGGTTTATTGGAGCAACAGGAGAGCGAGTTCAGCATTGCTGCTGATCAGGGGACTGGCTACCAAGGGTTGATGTGTGTAGTGACAGAAATTATAGTGAGAGAGTTTATAATAGTGAGATCTAGCTGTCTGTCTATCTATCCATCTATCTATCCATGTAACTTTTACATAATTGATTCTTCCCAGCTCTGGTCCAAAGCCATTGGGGGTGCAAATCTCACCTAAAGGCATCCCATTCAGGAGAAGAGACATGTTCTGTTGACTGATCCTCAGCAGGCAGAGATGTTTTCCCCTTTAGAGATCGTTGTTTTTTTCCCCTCAGAGCTGTTTTCCTCCTCCTGCCTCTTCTGTCCTGACAATCCCTGTTTAACCTATAAATTTCTGCCTGTCCTTGTGAGGTGGAACAATTCCATGGTTTAGGTGGTTTTTGGTGACTTTGGTCATACATGCATTACATGACACATGGCTTCCTTCATTGGCATCCCTAGGGGTGTGTCAATTAATTTGTTGATGGGGCCTTTTGAGGATCTCTGTCACTGCCGCTCAGAATTCTCAGCTGACAAAAGAGGGAGGAGAAACACCTTGGTCCTCTTCCATATTCTGAGGTGGCCATTGAGGCTCTCTGACCTGCAGCAAAGGATCAAATTGCACACATCCTTGTCTCCTGAATGAGCAGGATTTCTAACAAGAGTGTAGATGTCAGAAGGGCAGGAGTGGCAGTGCAGGCCTGAAAAGAACATGAACTCCAGCAGTGTCTCTCACAAGGGATGAGCTCACCCAGGAAGCCCCTGCAGAGCCAGGATGGAGCTGTGGGGCAGGGCTGGCTGTCAGTCACTATGGAGAGACAAGCAGGACACAGCAGAGGGAGAGGGAGGCCCTTGAGAAATGCCCCACATTTCCTGTCAGCTGCCCAAGAGTCTGTTGGAGATTCAGCGCCAGATGGGCCCTGACTGCACTGCCAGGGTCACTTTGGAATCTGTGCTTCCCCACGGGCAGAGAACAAGGCAGGAGAGCAGCAGCACAGTGCTTTGGGAACGTGGGAGCCCATCAGTCTTTGAGTCTTGGCCCACAAATATTGTATGAGAAGTTGAAGCCCATCTTCTCTTGCTTTCTCTGCAGGGCCTTCCAGAGAAAGAGCAGGAGCAGATTGTTTTATCAGGGAGGCCGTGCCAGACTGAGGGAGAGCTGTTCCCAGCCCAAGAGCAGGAAGAGCAGCTGGGGCAGCAGGTGGAAGAGCCACTGGAGAATGGCCAGGTAAGCCTGACTCAGCAGGGGACAGAGTGAAGGGCAGGAAGAGGGGCATAAAACGCAGCTCTTGGGACTGAGCAGGCCACGAGTGCCAGAGGCCCTGAAAGCAAAGAGCCTCTGCAGAGATCAGCAGCGGGACAGGAGGTTACAGTGGAAGCAGAGGTGGGTAGGGAAGCAGAAAGAAGTGACTGAATGAGTGTGATTTTGAGGCTGAAACTGAGGAAGAAGCTGAGCCTGATGGCAGCTCCCAGGCACTTGCTCTCCATTTGTGTGTACAGAACATCAAGGCAGAGCCCCAAGCAGAGCTGCCCGAAGCTCAGAGGGCCATCATGGCAGTGAAGAGGAGGCACGAGGAAGACAGGAGAAGCATCCAGGAGGAGATGAATCTCCATCAGCAGAGAGGCAGTCAACAAAACCAGGTGAGTGAAAGAGTGGCAGACACTCCACTCATGGAAATTCCTCTCTCTGGTTCCTCACAGGCCTCCGATGAGAAGCTGCTGGCAGAGCTGCAGGAAACTGAGGCTAGGATCAAGGAAAGGGAGAAGAGGCTGGAGGAAGAAAGGAAAATCATCAAAGAGAAATTTAATCTCCTCGTTCAGAAGCAAGAGGCTCTAGAAAATCGAGTGAGTGAAAGAGCGATAGGCACAGCAGTCACTGCAGTCTGGTGCTTTCTGCCCTTCTTGCCTTTCCTCTGCAGAGCAGCCGGGGGGTGGGCTGATGCCTCTCAGTGCCATCCTGCTGTAGTGTCTATCCCAGCTGCTTGGAAGGACATTTCCTGCTGTGCTCAATCTCAGCTGCTGCCCTGGACAGTGGGACCAGTCATTTGCCCCTTTTGAGTGCTCTCATCTCAAGAGATTCCTGCTGGCCTGCTCCTGCTCTCCTTGTTTCTTCAGGGCTTTTTGCAAGTGAACAGAGTCCCCCAGATAGATTTGGAATACAAGCTGCAAGCTGTCTGTATCCCTTGGTGAATCTGCTGCTGTCCTGCTCTTTCCCTTTGCTCACAGTCAATGAGCCTTGGCAGACAGGGACAAGCTGTGGTCTCTGACTGCTTTGTTCTGTTTGACTTGAGGTGGACGTGTTGATATCTCACCTGGCAGCCTGCGAAGGCTTCCAGCAAATGCCTGGTGATGAAGAGCCCCAAGGTCAGCGGGAGGCACAGGTACTGTCCCAAGCACAAGTGCTGCAGGCTGAGCACATTCTGAAGATGGTGCAGAAAAAGAGGACTGAGGGGGAGGAGCTCCAACATTAGAACAAGGAGCTGCAAATGTGTCTGCAGCCCTTGGAGGGGGAAAGGGATCCTTGGGAGGAAGTGGAATGGTCGTTGTTGCAGTCATCCTTCAGAAAATCCAGGAAAATGGAAAATGAAACTGGCCATGAACTTGATTAAAACCAACCTTGGGTTTTGACCATTTGGTTTCAGAAGCGGGCATCCAAAAAAATCCAGTTGATGAGCTTTGCATGTGGCTAACAGCAACTTCCTAAGGGCTTCCATTTGAAAAGGGAACTCGGGGTAATCTCTGCCAGCCAGCTTTCTGACACAAACTCCTTTCTTCTCTCAGATCTACACAGGCTCTTCCATTGAATCTGCTGCAGCAGCAGCAGCAGCAGCAGCATCTAGAGGAGCCTTTGTTCCCCAAGCTGAGCAGTGGAGCTCGGGCAGTTTCTCCATTTCCAGCAGTGACACATCTGCTGCTCAGCTACAGGAGAGCCAGGGAGACTTCCTGGAGCAACTGAGTACGTCTGGTGTATTTCTTGTCTGAGGGACAGTGTATTGTGTGCACGTGCCAGCAGAGCTGGAGCAAATGATCCTCCTCACTTTGGTGTCCCAGAGACATTTAGGACTCCCCACAGGAACTGCTGTGCTCTGAGGCAGCGAGAGAGCGCTCTGGGTGTTCCTGCTGCCTCTGAGGGCAGCTTGGACTGGCTCGGCTTTGCCTGGGATTCCCTTGCCACTAAAGGCAGAAGCAGGAATTGTTCTTGGATCAGCAGAAGGCTGTGGCCTAGAAAATGATCTATGCAAGTCCTGTGTGCTAGTGGCCAAACTGAACAGAATATTTGATTCCTAAATTCTCCTTAGACTCCAGACTCCCCACCAGTCATCAGAACCAAAAGACTTCAGAGATATTGATTGGTTTGGGGGTTTTGTCTTTTTGTTGTGGTTCTGTGTTTAGTTTTCAGTTTTTATCCTTTTTTGGTTTCAGATTTGGGCTTTTTTGGTAGAGTTTGTTTTTCTCCATCCTGGAAGACCTGTTCTGCCCCATGTGTCTTACTGGTGTCATTTTTATGACTGTTTTTATTGCCTCTACTACATCTACAAGGTTTTTATGAGAATGCTGTATTTTTGTCAGTGAGGACTCCTTTGAAAGAACATCAGGTGACAGCAGAAACAGAGAGCAAGAGATGTTTTCATTGGGCCCACAATGAAGAAACAGATATTTGTATAACAATCTGTAATTAATATCCTAGTTTTATTTTTATAAAGATGTGTCCAAGAGACACATCGACGTGATGTAATCAGATAAAACAGCACTGCAGGCATTTCTCAGGAGCGAGCCTGCAGCCCCTCTGCTGTGTATTCCTCAGATCCATGGCACTTTTTCCATACCTGATTCCCAGTCATTCCCATGACTCTTAGAATCCTACCTATTGGCCCAAGCCCTGCTCAGATCAGTCTCTGGGAAAACACATCAAGCCCTTTGTGATTCTGCAGCACAACCCATTTAATCTGCTTCTTGCCCATAACAGCTGCCAGTGCTGTGCTCTCAGAAAAGACCTGGTGGGGCTGAGAAAAGATCCCAGCTGATTTGGTGTCTACCTTCACCTGCTGGGACAAAAAGGGCCTTGATCTGCACCTGGGTGTGTCTGATCTCCAAGGCAATGCTGTTGTGTCCTGAACGGGGGCCACAGCTTGTCAGGGGCTCAGGCTGGCTGTGTCTTCTTGCCATTGCTTGTCAGTGCTCATGCTTGGCCTTTGCCAGCCTTGTGCTGTGCCCTGCTGTGCTCTCTGCGCTTCATTTCCTTCCAAGGACTGGACAAACTCAGTCTCTCTGCTGGCCATTTGTACTGCACAACTGCCTGTCTTGTTGCTGCTGTGGTTGCTGCCCAGCTGACCACAGAGGGTTCAGAGCCCCAGACAGCGGGGCTGCCTTTGGGATCTCCTGCAAGTTAGGATCTCTGCCTGAAAGTGAGCATCTTGCATTTTGTTTCCCTCAGGGAGAATGGTGAACAAGGAAAATCCCGTCACAAAATACATTGAACTGGAAAGTCTTGGCAGCGGGTGAGTCCAACCACAGTTACTTCTACACAGCCATGGGCCAGGTGTTTCACTGGTGGAATATCCATCAAGTGGGAAGTCAGAAAAGTTGTCCACATGTTTAGACACCGGGCTTAGTCTGCCCCATCTCTCAGTACTGGCCAGAATTTGTCAAGTGTGCTCAGAAGGCATTGTCAAAGACATCTCCATGCTGCCTGCAGCAAGGAACAGAACCTGGTAAATCTGCTTGTCTCTCAAGTGTGGGACAGCTCAGGGTTCATTTCCTTCACATTTTTGGATGTCTCCAAATCATCTGGCCTCACTAATGAGAGGAGAAGAATCTTGCTTGCCTGAAAGCACAACCTACCCCCGATGAGAGCTGTCAGATAACAGTTCTCAGGAACATTTCTTTCCAAGAGTTTGCTAAAGGAAATACTCCGTGCTCAGGATTAGAATTGCACAGTTTAGAAGCTGATACCTGGGATGAAGGAATAAGCTGCCTTTTGGAGCTGAGGCAGTAAAGCCCAGCGCTTCAGGAACAGCCCCAGTGCCCATGCACTTGAGGGGAAAATGCATCATCTGCCTTCTGGCAGACCCCTCCTGCAACCTGCAGCTTTTAGGCATTTACAGCAGAGCTCTCCTGTCTGGACTGGCTTTCAGTGCAAGATCTAAATGGCTTCTCCTTTCTTTGCTGCTGTTTTGTTTCTAGGGGTTTTGGAGAGGTTTCCAGAGCACTTGACATTGCCACAGGAGGAGAGGTAAATGTCAACAGCCCCTGCAGCCTCTGCTGCTCTCCAGGCCTTTCCCCACTGCTGAGAGCTGTGGCTGGAGCTTTGAGTAGAGCTGTGCTGAAAAGGCACAAGAAGCACAGACTGGAGCCAGCCTGCAAATTGCACTTGGAATAGTCTTTGTGGACAAGGCAAATCGCCAGTGGCCACGTATCCTGTAACTGGCCCCCAAGGGAGCAGAGAAATGGGCTGTTGGAATGTCACTTCCTAATTACTCCAATGATGAGGTCTAATCACAAGGCACTTTGGCACAGCTTGGCTCTGCCATTCCAAAATCACTTGCTCCATGTGTGTTGTGGTCTCATGCTACCAATTTCCTCAAATTACTCCTTTTCAATATCCTTTGAGGTGGCCATAAAGAAAATAAGTGTGCAAGGAGTGAGGAGGAAGATACTAACCATGAATGAAATCAGGATCATGGAGAGTAATAGGAGTCCCAGGGTCGTGAATTACTTAGCCAGGTGAGTGATCACGGTCCTATCCCTTGAATGTTTGTTTACATACTACAAGCATGAGAGCTTAAAAACCCACTTTGGTCAGTGGCAGGAAATAGAGCTGTTAATTATTATTTCTCTACTTATCTCCAATGGATGGGAAGAGACTGCATTTTGTCTGCATGAATCTACCCTGGCAAATGCAGACTGAAAATTGTACAAAAACCTGCATCAGCCCTATCTTAATAATTCAATACCTTGTAAGTTCATTGCCTCCACAGTTCTTTGGGATTGAGTTTTTCAAGTTTCTTAAATGCTGATGAACCATCCAAGAGAGGATTGCCCTTGCATTGTTGCCCCTCTTTTCCACTGCTGTGCATGCCAGGAAGACTAGGTGCTTATTTCCAGAAATGCCATGCGTGACAGGTTTTTTATCTGGACTCTTCCTAAACTGCCTTTCTCCTTGAGACAGCACAGACTGCAAACACTGCACAGCCTAGAGGCAATGTCTATTCCTTTTCTTCTGCCCTTGTCTCCAAGGGACCCAGAAACAAGACTCAAGCAAAAAACCAACCTAGCCATGCATGTTCACCTGCATGGCCTTGTTTCCTTTTTTCAGCTACCTTGTGCATGAGGAACTCTGGCTGGTGATGGAGTACATGGACGGAGGCACTCTGAGAGATCTCATCGACGAGGCTCAAATGTCTGAAGAAGAGATTGCAGCTGTCAGTCGGGAGGTCAGGGATCCCATCTGTGCTTCCAAGGCCTTGAGCTGGATTGTCTGGGAAACAGGGGCTCAGAACGGGAGTGATTTCATGGGCCAGGCTTGGTTTCTGTGTTGCTGCTAGGCTATGGGCAAGCAAGAGCATCTCAAGTGAACTGTCTGCCAGTGCCCCTACACTCACTGGACTCACTTCCTGTACTCTTATCCCCTGCTCTTGTATTCTAGCTCTGTCTCTTGCATTGGCATTTGCAGTTCTCCACCTTGCCTAGCTAAACTTTTGCCTGTCTGCACTACATTCCTTGTCTCTAAAGCAAAGGTGTGGTGGCAGGATTTGAAACAAACAGGAAAGAAAAAAAGAGAGACTAATTTCTTTTAGTCCTCAGCTGAAAAGGACAGTAGTGCAGCCCAAATGCTGTTTGCTTCTGAGCACATGCACTGCAGCTGCAGTCACCCTGGCTGGTTTGCAGGGGACAGTCTACAACAGCAGTTGCTGGTGCTCTTTCAAAAGCTGACATGCCTTTCCTGAGAAAGGTGCTGCTCTGCTACTGTTGGAGCAGCAGGCTCTTGCTCTCAATGGTGCTGTGTTCTGCCATTCCTCCCCATTCCCCTGCAAAGGGAACCTTCCACAGCTGTTTCCTTCCTTGTGGGATGAACTCACATCACTACTTTTTGCCCCCCTGGTTCTGTTTTCTCTCTCAGTGCCTGCAAGGACTGGATTTTCTTCACTCCAACCACGTGATCCATCGAGATGTGAAGAGCAACAACATCCTGCTCAGAACCGACGGCTCTGTCAAGCTGGGTCAGTGTATTCTTGGTCAGCTTCAGCGTTCCAGGAATGGGGGGTGTGGGGCTGCTTTCAGTGACTGCCAGCTCCCCAAAAATGCTGCTGCTGGCAGTGCAGGGGTCCCCCCTGCTGTAGGCTGAAGGCACGGTTGCAGTGTGCACAGAGCTATGACAAGGAACCACAAGCAGCCAAGAGTGCTATTGCTCTGTGTGTGTCTGTGTGTGTTCCTTCCAGTGGAGGGAGCTACAATCTAAACCTTCAGGGGATCAAAAGGCACTGCTGGAGGAAGTGTAAAAAATGGGGGGATGTTTGAAGTAGCCAATTCATATTTCCTTGGCTAAAGCCCCAAGGAAACAGAGCGGGGACGGCTGTCCAGGAAATTCAACTGCACATTCTCAAACTTCTACAGGGGAATTCTTTGCCTTGGTTTCCTAATTGACAGTATTAAAATTAAAACAGTATTTTGCTTTCTCCTCAGCTGATTTTGGCCTTTCTGTTCAGCTCACCCCTGAGAAAAATCAACGGTGCTCAGTGATCGGGACTCCTTGGTGGATGGCACCTGAAGTGGTGAAGCGTCAACCATATGGCCCCAAAGTGGACGTGTGGTCTTTTGGAATTGTGGCAATTGAAATGGCCGAACAAAAAACTCCTTATGACAGTTTCACTGCTCGATCGGTAAGGAGCAAATACTCTCTGATCCCGCTGTCTTTCTCACCTGTCCCGTGTTCTCTGCTCACTGGACAAAATCCCATGGCCATCTGCTGGAAGTACTTCCACCAAGGCCCCTTCTACAAATGTCCCTGCAGCACATCAGCATCTGCTGTAGCTTTGGTTGCAGCAGTGGGGGAACTCAAGCCTTACCTCGCCCAAACCATCTCCATTCTCAGGCAGCATTTTGCTTTGCCTTAGAAGTCGTTCCAGCTCTTTTGGCTGTGTAGATGGTCCGAAGAATAGGAAACAAGCATCTCAGAGCTGGTGTTATCTTTCCAGAAATGAAGCAAAGAAACTCAAACCGAACCAAGTTTCTAAAACAGTGCTTTTGAGAGAAGAAATGCACCCCCATTCTTCTCACAGGGAAACTTGCCTGAAACCTGGAGATGAGGCTGTAAAGCCAGAGTCTCTTCTGCTTCTTGTGCAGTGCTGCTGAGACACTCAGTGACCACCTTCTTTCATAACCCAAGCCACTTTCTCCATATCACCAAGCTGGAGCCTGGTGACGGGGAGAGCCTGCCAAAACCTCCTGTTTGTTTCCTGGCACCTTCTGGGATGGGCACAGCGTTAATGCATTGACTTGAGAATCCAATGAGCACAGGGTTACCACAGGGGTGACACTTCTGATTTCACCATGAATATTTTCCTTTTGCCACATAAGGGAACCTGAAATTTTCAGAGTGCTGAGAGACAGAGCTGCAGGTGGCTCCTGTGTGCCCAAACAGGCATTTTCAACCCAATACATTTGTGGAGGCATCTTAATGTGTCTGTGTTGGAAATGAGATTCCAAATGTTTGTTTCCTTCTCTGAGGAACACCTGCTGGATTTCCTTTCTTTTCTTCCAATTACCATCATTGTCAAGAAGGGGACAAAAAGCTTGATGAGTTTTGTTTTATGGCAGCTGTGCTTAAGGGACCAACAAGCACTGCAGAGATTCTTTTCATATAAGAATCCTTGGAAATAGTAGAGTTAGTTAGAATAGCAAAATCCCTCTTCCAAAAAGGCTGCCAAGCTGGTGGGAATCCTCAGAGAAGGAAACATGTATTTGCTGATGTAGTTGCCACTAACTAGATCAGGCAATGAAATCAGCTGCCATGGCAAGATCTGCTGGATGTTGGCAAAGCTGTGGCTTTGGGGCTTGGGTTTTTTCATGATACAGGAAAGTCGTCATCCAAATGATACAGGAAAGACATCTCTGCCTCTCTGCCAGGGCAAAAACTGCCACTGCAAAGTGGAGCTTAAACAATGGGCTCTGGGAGAGCAGTTCCAGATGGGAAAGAAGCAGGTGGAGCCTTGTGTTTCCTTTTTCTCCAGGCTAAATACCACATAGCCACAAAAGGGACCCCACAGCTGCGGCAGCCCGACCAATTCTCGCCTTTGCTGCGTGACTTCCTGAGTTGCTGCCTGCAGAAAGGCGAGGCGCAGCGCTGGTCTGCCAAGGAGCTGCTGCAGGTAAAATGCCAAAAGGGCTGCAGGTGAAACAGTGTCCGAGGGATGGGCTCCTCCTCCACTGAAATCCAAGGCATCAGATGAGCCCCCATCCTCCTCACTTCCAACCTTGGTGCTGTTCAGCTGACAATGGGGAGGAATCTGGGCTGGGCTGGCAGGGAGTGCTGGGTTTTAGCGCTGGCGAAAATCACCAGGGCACTTACTCATTTCTTGCTGGGAGCTATGGATTAGGAGAAGGGCAAAACAGGCTTCAAACTTAAAAGGAATAACAAATTTTATTATCAGGCCCACAAGAATAAGAAAGGTCTCATCTGTGTAGTGAAAGGGTTCAATCTCACCCAGGTCATGGCAGTCACGCTGTTGGATTTCAGGCTGTGCTGGGCCCCTCTCTCTGCCCGGTAGCCGCTTGGAGGGGAGGCTCGGCCTGGAGCCGTCGCTGCACACCGGGGAGAGGGTTTAGTGTGGGCAAGATGTCAGCAGCCGTGGCCTGGCCCAGCCTGGGGCCGGGGTCCCACAGCCTCCATCCCCCGCCCGGGAGCCGCTGGGGTCTGGCCCGGCCTCCCCCAGGAGCACAGGCCGTGGGCGAGCAGGGCCGGCCTCACCAGAGCTCCATTACCTTCGGGGGCCGGAAGCAAAGAGGGCCAGTTCCCGGGCTGGTGGTTTTCAAAATGTGGATCATCACAGAGGCACATCTCATTTCTAAATGGTGCAAAATGTTGTCAGTTCTCAGAACTAGCCAGCCATTGGCCTGTCTCAGGCACAGAGGAAGCTCCCAGCAGCTTCTCTCAAAGAAATCACTTCTGTGTCAATTCATCTCAAACTAACACACAGGGACATGGAAAGGTCATCTAGTCTGTGTCCTGCAATGAGCAGGGACATCTTTCAAGAGATCAGGATACTCACACCTCAGATATTTCCAGGGGTGGGCCTCCTACCAGCTCTTGGGGCAGCCTGTGCCACTCTTGCCCCATGCTCCTGACCTAATCTGACTCAATCCCCTTTTCATTTAAAAAGCATTCCCCTGCCTTTGAAGCTCTTAGCTTGGAAAATCATGCTTTCTTGTTGTTTTCTTTTCCTTTCTGCAGCATCAATTTATAACATCGGCCATGCCTGGGTCCAGCCTGGCACCACTCATCATGGCAGTGAAGAAGTGGAAGGAGGAGATATGAATGCGCCAATCAATTTCAAACTGTTTTTTCCATGCCCAACTTAGAGTAGGATTGTAGAGTAGGACTGTAGTGTAGGATTGTAGTGTAGGATTGTAAAGTAGGACTGCAGTGTAGGATTGTAGTGCAGGATTGTAGAGTAGGATTATAAATAAAGTTACTGATACCTCAACTCCTTTGGAACATTTCTCTCCTTCTGACCCTGTGAGAAAGCTCAACATTTCCTCCTGAATTGTCAGTTTTTTCTTAGAGGTGGAAAGTGACATTGATGGCTTCTTTGGTACAGTTTGTAAGGGGGGAAGGCTCCTCTTCATTCATCCTCTCCAGACCACACTGCCTTTGGAATATGGCCAACTGGCCAAGTTTTGCCCAGCTCTGGCATTTCTATTTGAGGCAGAAACAGCAATGGCATTTGCAGGAAAAACCAAAGGAGGAACGGTGCAACACAAACATCCTGTGCAGATGCAGGCTGTGCAGATGCGACTCGAGAACATTTGGGTTCCTGCCACTTGGATTTGTATCCTTAAGTGCAATCTTTTTGGCTGGAGGAGAGTCTGGCTGAAGAGAGAAAGCAGAAAGAGCAGTGAGGGTGCTGTGCAAGGTCTCCTGTGGTGCAGAGCTGTCAGCGACTGTGAGGTGAGAGCGGGCCCGGCCTTGGCCAGGCTGGAGCCCCAGCAGAGCCCTGGCAGAGCCCGGAGAAGCCTGAGCCTCGGCAGAGGCAGGCTGGAAGGAGGCCCTTGGAGCTGCAAGAGGCAGCAGCCTGGCCCTGGCTGCCTCTTGCTGGCACCAGGCAAATCCTCCGCTCTCAGAGCCAAGCTGGCAGCTGGCTGCTCCTGAGGGGAAGCGGCGCCGTGCTGGGCACAGCACACACTGGTGCCATGGGCTGTCTGGAGTCTGCACAGGAGGAGAGAAAGGCAAAGAGCAGCCCAGGGCTGGTGCCCTGCCTGACCATTCCTGCTCTTCTGCCGCCTGCCCTGGAACTCCTGGCAATGGTCAGCAGTGTGTGCAGCACTCTGGGCACAGGGGGAGGGAGCCGGGCTGCTCCGCAGGCTCCAGCACAGGGCAGTGTCCTTCAGGCACGGCATTTCTGCCAGGGGAACCCAGGCCAGCGTGAGGCAGTGACAGCAAGTCAGGGCACATCTGCACGAGCCAGTGCCTCACACAGCTCTGGGACCAAGCGCCTGCAATCCTGGAGCTCTGCACTCAGCCAGAGCAAAGGTGTGAAATGCAGAGGGTTTTGCAGAAATATTCAGGGGCACCAGGCCAGCCTGCTTTGTGCTCTCTGGGGCACAGCAAGCACTGTGCAATGCAGCTCAGAGCTGCTGGCAGAGAGGGACTATGGGCATGTGCCTGAGGCTTGTTCTTGAGTAGTGATTTGGACGGGAGCAGAAGGGTCTCAGTAGGCAATTTGTGTTTGCTTCATTAATTGCTAAATGAAAGACACAATGTGGCCTCATGAAGCAAGAGCACTTGCAGAACTTATTGACTATAAGTTTGTGTCAAATTCCAGAAAAGGAAGGAGAGGTGTTGATCTGTAACAAATAGGGCTCGTGAGTTCCATTAGCTTTAACAGCTTTCTAGGATTGAAAGTCAACAAACCTGCTCTCCCAAAGGAATTCCCACTATTGGTCTGTGTCCCGATGGATGTTCCTGCCCCGGTGTTCATCCAGGTGCCCACAGGGAGCCAGGAAGATGTGGAGCCTCCCAGCCAGGTGTCTCCCCAACATGGATCACCAGGACCACGGATCACCAGGGCTCTGCCCAACGGGGGTCACTGGAGATCATCCAATGCCGATCCTCCCATGGGGGATGGAGCTGGAGCAGCGCACGAAGCTCTTCCTGCACTCGGGGCACTCGCAGGGCTTCCCTTACTGGTGACTCCGTTGGTGTTGGGTCAAGTTAGATCTCTGTGAGAAGCTCTTCCCACACTGGGGACACTTGTAGGGTCTCTCCCCAGTGTGGATGCGCCGGTGGATGGTGAGGGTGGAGTTGCGGTTGAAGCTCTTCCCGCAGTCAGGGCAGTGGAAGGGCCTCTCGTCTGTGTGAATCCGCTCATGTCTGATGAGAGTGGAGCTGCGCTGAAACCTCTTCCCACACTCGGGACACTCGTAGGGCCTCTCCCCAGTGTGGATGACCTGGTGTTTTCTCAGGTCAGAGCTCCTCCCAAAGCTCTTCCCACATTTCAAGCAGGTGTAGGGCCATTCCCCTGTGTGGCTCCTCTGGTGTGCCCTTAGGTTGGAGCTGTAGCTGAACCTCTTCCCACATTCCCCACACTCGTAGGGCTTTTCCCCAGTGTGGATGCTCTGGTGTGCCCTCAGGTTGGAACTGTAGCTGAACCTATCCCCACATTCCCCACACTCGTAGGGCTTTTCCCCAGTGTGGATCATTTGGTGCCGCATGAGGCTGTAGCTGTGGCTGAAGCTCTTCCCACATTCCCCACACTCGTAGGGCTTTTCCCCAGTGTGGATCACCTGGTGCCGGATCAGGTGGGAGCTCTTTCTGAATCCCTTCCCACATTCCAAGCACTTGTAGGCCTTCTCACTCTGCTCTGAGCTCCGGCTGGATCTCTGGCCGCCTTCCTGGCACTGGGGGGATCTTTCCTCCTTGCAGCTCCCTGGGCTGGGTTTGCAGATCGTCCTTGTGTGGGATCTCTGGGGCTTTTCCTCCTCCTCCATCTGGCCACGGTGCAGGAATGAAAATCCTGGTTTGGGGAAAAAAAAAGAGGAGACTGCCTTAGGGTGGGGATTCCTCCTTGCCCAAGTTCATGTCAGGAAGTCATTGGGCATCTTGTGTCTGTAAGAACCTCCAGGACACCAAGATTCAGCACAAACATCCTCCAAACATCAAGATGTTACTATGGGGTTAAATGTTTCTGAAAATATATCTTAAAATCATGTAGAGGTAGGCCACAAGAATGTTTGGCATTAGGGATGGTCTAGCAAGCTGAAATGTTTACGGTAATGGGAACTGGTACTTGGGGTCTCCACGATACCCACCCAGAGATAAGATTCGGACATGTTCATACAAGGATGAGCTAACTCTCATGAAGCAAAACTGATAAAGTTAATGAAGCAATATTAATGAAGCAATATTGATAAGGTTGTTATAGTGATTACTGCTACAGCTGACATTGTAGAAATATGTGCACTTTGGACAAAGACAACGGAACTAGATTTGGGTTGCTGATACCCCTAGTACCCGCACACTTCAGTAAAGCACCTGAATATAATCAGTCTGTGATTATGTGTGTTCCTGAACTCTAACATTTTGGGGACCCAGATGGGACCCTGTGAGTGCTGCTGAACGAGCTCATGACCCGATCACACTCCAGCCGGCACCGAAGGATTCTCGGGGAGCCCATCCGGCCGCGACCGTCTCCGCTGCTCACAACGTCCCTCTGAGAGAGGTAAGGTGCTTTTCGCTCTGCTCTGGTGCCTGCCGAGAAGACGCAGCGAAAGCTTTGCACGGTTGGGCTGGAGGAATTCCTGGTATTGCCCAGGCGCCGTCTGTCAGACAAGTGTGAAAGCGTTGCAGGTTGGGCAGCAGTGGTGTGTGGTGTATTGTAACTGTAACATGGAGAAGCTTAAAGGGATTTGAGGTGGCAATGCCCCTGACCCACGTACTTCTCCTTTGGGGTGTTTATTAGCACATTGGAAACAGGGAAACTTTGGGCAAGATTTACGTAAAGTTGATTGATTATTGTAATACATGGTGGCCAGGATATGACCTGGACAGTGGGGAAAAGTGGCCGAGAAATGGATCTTTGCAGTATAACACCATTGTACAGTTGATGTTGTGCTGTAAGCCAGAGGGAAAGTGGGATGAAGTTCCATACGTTGATTTGTTTTTCTATTTGCGAGACAAGCCAGAATGGCAGGCTGAGTGTGGATTGATGGCAGTTAAGGCACGTCTGAGTGATAAATGTGAGCTTTGTGTAAAAGGAAAAAGTTGTTTAGAGTACCTGGCATTAAAAGAAAGTTTGTGTCGGGGGAAAGAGATGGATGTTGATTTACAAGTGGTTTCAGCAGAACCAAAAGAACCCGATTTTGTTTTGTCTGCCCCCACTTCACCCAATCCTATTTCACCTAACCCTATCTCACCTAATCCCACTTCACCTTTCCCTCTTTATCCTCCTCTACCGCCTTCACCTGATCCTTCTTCTCTGGGAGATGATCAAAATCTAACCGTGATGCAAGGAAATGTGAAAAATGCTGGGGAGGAAGACAGCAGTAGTGGGGTGATGATAATAAATCAGCGACACCGGTATCCCATCGGACTCGGTCACAGCTTGCTCCGGTTCTGGGTAGAATGGGAAAAGATTTGGGCAGACAAAGGCGGACTGTGATTGCCCCCTTGAGACAAGGAGTAGGAGTAGAAGGGCCGGTGTTTGTGAAAGTTCCTTTTTCACCCGCAGACCTGATAATTTGGAAACAATCAGCTGGAACTTAGAGAGAAAATCCTGATAAAGTAGCAGGGGTGGTAAAAATGATTATGAAAACTCAGAATCCAGATTGGGATGATATACAAGTAATATTGGAGAATTTAATGGACTCTACTGAGAAAGAGATGGTGCTTAGAGCAGCCAAGGAGAAGGTGAGAGAAGATCTCAGAACTGGGCTGGTGACGGCGACTTTAGATGAGAACTTTCCAACCGAGGATCCAGGATGGGATCCCAATGCCTTTGGGGACATGCGGAGGCTGAAGAAATATCAAGAGTGGCTCCAGACAGGGGTTTGGAATGCTGTACCTAAGGCTATGAATTGGTCTAAATTGTATGAGGTAAGACAGGAAAAGAAAGAATCCCCTGCTGCATTTTTGGAAAGCCTTAAGGAGGCAGCAAGAAAGTATACAGATCTTCAACTAGAAACAGAACAAGCGAATGTTCAGCTTGCGTTCATTTTTCTTGGGCAGTCGCAGGATGATATTAGGAGAAAATTGCAGAAGTTAGAAGGAGAAGATTCAAGGAATTTGAATAAATTACTTGAAGTGGCTTGGAAAGTATACAATAACAGGGAAAAGGAAGCTAGTAAAAAGCAGCAGCAAAATCTTTTGGCAGTGATCCAAGGAAGAGAGAATCCAGGTTTCAGAGGATGTGGCAGAGGTGGTCGTGGGCTGGGGAGGGGCAGACATGGCAGAGGACGAGGGGGATGGGTTTTGCCAAGATTGGGGTTAAATCAATGTGCTTCTTGTAGACAAGAGGGGCAATGGAAAAATGAATGCCCAAATCGGTTTAACCAGGGCAATCAGTTCAATCAGAATCAAGATGCTTCCAAATTAATGGTACTGGGGGAGTACAGCAGCTGACTAGAATCAGAACAAAAACCAATACAAGAACCTTTAGTAACTATACAATTGGGGGATAAAGAAGTAAAATATCTGGTGGATATGGGAGCTAAATATTCTGTGCTAAATGATCTAAAAGGGCAAACTGGAAACAAAACAGCAACAATAGTTGGAGCCACAGGGAAGGAGGAGAATCGACCATTCCTGCAACCCCTGGATCTGTGCTTTGGAAACAAAGTGTTAACACATGAATTTTTAGATATGCCTGAGAGTTCAATTCCACTCTGAGGATGAGATTTATTAGCAAAACTTGATGCAGTGATAACTTTTGAAAACAGGGAGCTTTTCATGAAAATACCTGAATCAAAGACAGGACAAATCTTAATGATAAAAGAAAAACCAGTCCCTACTATAACTCGGGAAGTAGAGGATGCAGTAATTCCCTCTGTATCGGAAACAGACATACCAGGAAAATCTAAGTTGGCACAACCAGTACATGTAGAATGAAAAGAAGGAGCAAAAGCTGTCCAGGTTAAACAGTATCCCATAAAGCCAGAAGCACGGCAAGGAATAGTAAAGATTATTGAAAAGTTTTTGAAGTACCAAATTTCAGAAGAATGTGAATCAGAATTTAATACACCGATATTTCCAGTGAAGAAACCAAATGGTGAGTACAGACTAGTACAGGATTTAAGAGCAATAAATGGAATAACTAAAGATATTTACCAGTGGTAGCTAATCCCTACACATTGTTGACATCTGTGAAAGAGAAATGGTTTACTGTAATTGATTTAAAGGATGCCTTTTTCTGCATACCCCTTGACAAAGAAAGTAGGAAACTGTTTGCCTTAGAATGGGAAAATCCAGACAATGGAAGGAAAACCCAGCTCACCTGGACACGACTCCCACAAGGATACAAGAACAGTCCAACCCTATTTGGAAATCAGCTGGTGAAGGAGCTGGAGATTTGGACTGAGAATGGGCAAGTACCAAGAGAACAATACCTGCTGTTACAGTATGTTGGTGATATACTGACAGCTACAGAAGAGAAAACAACCTGCAGAAAGGTAACAATTGAAATTTTAAATCAGCTGGGAATGGGAGGATAGAAGGTGTCTAAAGAAAAGGCACAAATTGCCTGGCAGACTGAGATTTACCTGGGGTGTGAAATCTCACAAGGGCAATGTAAGCTGGGTACTAATCGTATTCAAGCTATTTGTGCTATTCCAGAACCCCAGAACCTGCATGAGCTGTGAGTTTTCCTTGGGATGACAGAGTGGTACCACCTGTGGATCATGGACTATGGACTAATTGCAGAGCCCCTGTATGAAGCCCAGAAGACACAACCACTTACCTGGGGCAGACCACAGAAGGAGACCTTCCTCAAACTGAAGGAGGCATTGACAACAGCTCCGGTGTTAGGATTGCCTGATCTATTCAAAGATTTTCAGCTGTTTGTGCATGAAAGATCACACCTAGCACTGGGAGTGCTGACCCAGCATTTGGGAAGCTGGAAAATGCTGGTAGGCTGCTTTTCCAAACAATCCAGTGGACAGGTAGAGAGGATGAATCAGACATTGAAGAGGCAAATCAGCAAAATATGCCAAGAGGCTAAATTGCAGTAGCCACAAGCTTTACCAATAGCACTGCTGAGGATTCGGATAAAGCCTAGAAGCAGGATGTCAGTCAGTCCTTATGAGATATTGGATGGGAAACCATATGAATCCCCTGAACCTAATCCAAATGTACATGTTACAGGGAAGCAAGAGGTGTAGAATTATGTTCTGTCTCTTGGAAAAGCTCGAGCTCAACTTCGGAGCACCCTTGTGTGGAACAGGCCGCTGACTCTTGAGAATCCAGTTCATGACATCCCCCCGGGAGATGAAGTGTACGTTAAAAGCTGGAAGGAAGAACCATTAAAAGAAAGGTGGAATGGACCCTATCAGGTACTGTTAACTACCTTGACAGCAGTCAAAGGAGCTGGACTGGATCCCTGCATACATTACACCAGAGTGAAGAAGGTTTCCCCTGCACTGTGGACTGCACAAACTGTAGGGCCAACAAAGCTGCAGATAAAGCGGGTTTGATTGTTTCAAATGTCTAGGTTGCTAGTGACTGTAATGGTGATTATTTTATGGCCTTCACTGCCATCAGTTGGAATCACTGTTCCTTTCGGATGTGAAATGCAAAAGGATCAGCTGACAACTCCTCATTTTAGAATGAAGAGGGATGTGGGGGTGCAGCCAGAAACACAAGTGATAAAAGTCTCTAATACTATTCAGGCAGAAAATGGGATGATTGCATTAATTAAAGATTTTACCAACACGCAAAACACCAGCAAAATAACTGCCTGTCTGCCAATACCAAAGGCAGCAGGAGACCCAATAAATTGGGGAATTATAACATCAAAATTTCCTGAAATACAAAAGAATAAAAATGAAAATGTGAGCTGTGTATTGCAAATAGATTACGAGTACCCAAATAAGACAGTGTTTGAAAATGCTGTGAAGCCAAAGTATTCATTAAGATGGGATTGTCATGAAAATGGAGGAAAGTATGAACCAAAACTAGGATGGTATGGGAGATCAGGGAATTATGGATGGTGTTATGAAAAGATAGCCAAGGTCATTGAAGACAAGATTCCAGTATCAAAGTGGAAGTGTGAAGGACAGGAAGGAAAAGATCGGGCTGAAGCTTGGGACAGTGCATGGTCAATGAGTGGGCTTCAGAAATTCCAATCTATGGCAGATAGCCCTTGGTGCATTAAGTGGGAAGGCTCTGAAAATGAAACAGATCCAGGGGTATGGAACACTGCAACCAGTAGTAGAATGGAGGCAGACAAAGTCAATTGGTGGGTATGGAACAAAACTTAGGACTGTACTTATAAAATAAAACAAATACTTATAATAAAATATATTTATTATAAAATAAAACAAATACTTATAAATAAAACAAATGCCACCACTAGTGGTAGCTCTGCAAATTGGATGTGCCTGCAGAGGAATCAAACATAAACAAGGGGAAATAAATGACAAGATAGGACAAGTGATCCAAAAGGTAATATGCAGCACAAGTACAATTCAGAGTCCAGGCCAATTTGGATGGGCAGCAATCGATGGCACCTGGACAACACATTTGCCTGTAGGTGAAAAAGTAAAAGAGATTACTTTAGGCCTCCCCACCTTATGCCCAATTTGGAAAAGGTTCCCATTCAAGGGAGAACATGAACTTCTGCAAATAAGGACAAGACAAGAAGTTCAGGAAAACAAAACTGAAGATAAAGAAAGATGGCAGGAACCCTCCAGTAGTGTAAAATTTGAGTGGGCCCTGGAATCCTTGTTTGCTCCAATAGCAAATTATAACAATAGAAAGATGTTGTACAAACTTACAGGACAGGTAGAAAGAGACTGGCAAGAGTTACCAAAGAGGGATTTAGAGAGCTAAATGTACAATTACAAGCCACAACTAAAATGACCCTGCAAAAGAGATTGGTTTTAGATATGTTATTGTTGAAAGAACACGGAGTATGCGAGTACCTAAAAGGACAAATTGATCACTGCTGCATCCACATCCCAAATGGAACTGCAGATGTAGGACACAACATTAGCCCATTAAAACAAATAGACCATGAAGCACAGAAAGAGAGGGAAGATCTAATGACAAGTCGGGTAGATAAAAGTTTTGAAGGCTTAGGATGGAATGTGAGCTCCTGGATCAAATCTATTCTTGAGAGTCTGATAATCCTACTAACTGTGTTCTTAGCAATCTGGTTAATCTATGCAGTTCTAAAAGGAGAGATAAAGAAAAGAGTATCCTGGAACCAGAAGATAATAAAGGCGCTGACACGGGACAGAGATCCACATCCGCATTTGTCATCTCCAAGTCCTCCAGAGTGTAACAACGTTTACGACAACTGTGGATTCGAAGATAAAAATCAAGTATAAACTCAGAAAAAGGACTGTATAGAGTGAAAGCATTACACTTATTATAGCAAAGTGCAATATATTGAATGTGGGGAAATACGTTACTATGGGGATAAATGTTTCTGAAAATGTTTCTTAAAATCATGTAGAGGTAGGCCACAAGAATGCTTGGTATTAGGGATGGTCTAGCAAGCTGAAATGTTTACGGTAACGGGAACTGGTACTTGGGGTCTCCAAGATACCCACCCAGAGATAAGATTCGGACATGTTCATGCAAGGATGAGTTAAGTCTCATGAAGCAATATGGACAAAGTTAATGAAGCAATATTAATAAAGCAATACTGATAAGGTTGTTATAGTGATTACTGCTACAGCTGAAATTGTAGAAATATGTGCACTTTGGACAAAGATGATTGAGCTAGATTTGGGTTGCTGGTACCTCTAGTTCCCCCACGCTTCAATAAAGTACCTGCATATAATAAGTCTGTGATTATGTGTGTTCCTGAACGCTAACAAAGACAGATCAAAAACTTCCAAAACACCAAAAATCTGATATCACCCCAAAATACAAAGATTCTGCCCCCACAAAAAAACAAAACACCAACATTTAGCCCAATAAAGCTCAGAAACACCAAGATTCAGCCCCGTGAAAATCGTGGATCTCCCTGCCCGGGCACTCGCTGCATGGGGGGGTGAGGGGGGCAATGAGGCCGGGCCGGAGCAGGGGGTGCCTGAGAGAGGCCCCGAGCCCGGGGAAGCCCCTGCAGAGCCATGGAAGTGGCTCCTGGCCGGACTCGGGGATCCCCCTGGCGATCCCCGCTGGAGCAGCCTGCTCCTGAGGGACTCTGGCCCCTGGCAGGGACCCCAGGCTGCAGCAGGACAAGGATTCCTGTCCCTCAGGGGGAGGCACTGACATGACCTGACTGTGACCCCCATCCCTGTGCCTCTGGGCGGGGAGGGGGACGGAGAGGGGCACAAAGTCAAGCCCGGGAAGGAGGGAGAGCTGGGGGGAAGATGGATTTCCGGAGGAATTACTTTACTTCTCATTTTCTTGCTCTGACACGTTTGAAAACAAATTCAAATAAGTTCCCCAAGTCAGGTGTGCTGTGCCCGTGACCAAGGATTGAACTGTCCCCACCCTCATCCAGACCCCCGGGCCTTTCCTTGTGTGTTCTGCTCCCCGCCCGGGACAGGAAGGAGAGTCACAGAGTTTTAGCCTCGCTCCGGCATAGCCCTGCTCCATCCCGGACTCACCCCCAGCTCGCAGCGCCCTCAGCTCCCGGGCACCCCGAGCTCCCGGCGCTTCAGCGCAGCGGCGCTTCCTTGGCCGCCTGCCCGGGCCGGGCCCAGCGCCGGGGCCGCTCCTCAGCCCAGGCTGCCGAAAAATGGCGGAGCTCAGCCCAAGGCAGGCGAGGCCGTGCCGTGTGCAGAGCCCGCCGCTGGCTGCGATTGGCTGCTTCTGCCGTCACTCGTGGCTCTGGCGCGCGCTGATTGGGCAGAGCGGGGACAAGCCCGGCCCCGCTGGCGCCCCCAGGGCGGCCGTGGGGCAGGAGAGCCGCCATTGCCGGAGCGTCTGTGCGGGCCCGGCAGCGGCGGCAGCAGCGGCCGGAGCCCGGTGAGGCGGCGGCGGAGCTCGGAGGCGGCCCCAGCGCAGCGTCCCGGGCACAGCGCAGCCACCTCCGGCCTCCCGACACGAAGCGGGACGAGCCAGCGCTGCTCCGCCACCGCCTCCTGCCGAGGCCCCAGCGGCAAGGAGACCGCGGGCAGCCGCTCCCGCAGCGCCCTCAGCCCAGGGCCAACACGGGCCGGCCACGGCACAAGCCACCCGCCACAGCCCCCTGCCGCCCCCTCCCGGGCCCGCAGCGAGCCCCGAGCCCCCGCAGAACCGAGCGCGGCTCCCACCTGCGATGGCCGGGGCCGCGTCCGAGCTCCGCCGCCGCCGCCTCTCCGGTTGTTATAAAAGAAATTACAATTTTGACAACTAGGTCCCTTGGGTTAATGGCAGTTTAATTAAAAATGAATACAATTTAGTAAATGGAATAGTAATTTGGTATAATAAAAGAATACAGTTTAGTAAAAGAATATAATTTAGCAAAAAATTACAAATTATATATATCATTTGCCAGTAATTAAGTATCATTAAAGCATAAGCAAAACCGACCGGGGTACGGGTTCCTCACCCTGCCTCATGTACAGAGCAAAGCACTTCAAGCTAAACTGATATAGTGTATGCTTATACATATTCATTAATGCTTCCTGTAAATTTCCTCCTATTTCAAATTTTTCTGACTTTACGTCACTTTTCTTCACGGCACATGCTTCACTTGTTGATAGGGGGTCTTCACTCTTCTTTTGGTGGTCTTTTGGCGAAGGCTTCTCCTCTTCCTCATTGTCCTTCGGATAACCTTACAGGTTTGCGTGTGCGTACTAAGCGTTGTGTTATGTTACTCTACTAATTAGTCTGATATTTACTGGTTTTTAGGCCCAATGCCTAAAGTTGTTCTAATTTTGTCCATCTCAAGGCCGTTTTGGTCATGAGACATCACTTATCTTCTAAACTACATCCTGTACCTCAATTTTAACATGTAACATCTGCAAAGGGGTACATCTGCCTTGTAACACTGATTCTTTTGGTTGCTTCTAATAATAACGTTCCAAATAGTTACAATTTAGTCAGCACAAATCAATTCCATTTATTTTAATACCCCATTTCTCTTTTTGATTACATTTATTCATGCCTTTTTTAAAAAAACCATAAACTTGAATCTTATTTTTTTATCTTCTCCATAATTTCATTTCTTGCATTTACTTTATTTTCAGTTCTAATTTTTTAACATTTTTCATGCTGTATCAAGCTTTTTGCACTCTCTTTCAAATTTAGTTAACTTTTTTTTTTTTTTTTGAGCTATTATAGTTTCTTTTCGTTCAGTATTCCTTGAATTACTGAATGGATTAGTCTAATAAGGCATGAAATTATACAAAATAGAAACAATAATCTTAATATAAAACACTATGCCATAAATTTTAACTTTTTCCACTAAGTACTTCTTAGGTTATCTCACTAATCAGTCTTCAAAATAAAATTCTATTTTTGAACTTGTATATATATCTTTAGCAATTTTTGTGATGGCTCTTCTATAATTATTTATCTTTATACAACACTCAGATTTGTTAAACTTTCTACAAACTTCCCCTTCTTCAGCTAACAAATACTCCAGGGTAATTCTGTTTTCATAAACAAATGCTCACATTTGTGAATGCTGCTTGGCCAGCAGCTTTAGGGCAGTAAAGGTTTGGTTTGAAACAACTTTAACTACTGTCTGCAGCTTTATGAACTGATTTAATAGATAGATTTGGGTTCTGTATCTCTAAGATCCATCTGCAGCTCAAGTGGCTGGGTCATCTCTCTGCAGGCCATTTGTCTTCATTTCTGGTTTCTTCTTGCTTTTGGAAAGTCAAGGTTCAAGTCTCTTTTATTGTTTTTTAATGTTTCATAAAGTGGTGTACTTAACATATTGCTCCTGGACCTCGGTATAATGAAGAAGGAGGGTCATGTAACTCTTCAGATACAGATTCTTTTTCACTTTTAAGGTAATTCACTATATGCTCTTTACTCACAATTTTAATATATTCCATCAGGGGCTTTCCATTTGTTACTTGTTGTACCTGGTTGTTCCAAATAGAATTTTAGGTCACTTATGGATTGGTAAGGGTTAGCTCCAGAACTTTTATACCAGCACAAATCAACATGGTTATCCTACAATTAGTTTCTTTTTGTTATTCTCTAATATCCAGCAGGAGTTTTTTGTGGCCAGGTGTTAGTATTATTATCTGATACAAACAGTTTAAATTATTTGATGATTCAAAATTTATCTTCCAGGTCATTTTAATGTCTTGGAAGTTTGAGTAAGATTTCATTTTAAAAATTGGTCTGGAGCTAGACTCCCACTTTCCCACAGCTATTTTTCTAGTTATTTTAAGTCTTTCACAAATTTAATATTTAAATAATTTTAATTCTATAACTACTTCTTGCATTAAACCTACAAAAATGTTTTAGTTAAGGTTGGCCCATCTCAGTTGCTATACTGCTGTTTCAACTGTTCACACTATTTATTAATTTTCTCTAATTCTTTCTTTGGGATCTTTTTTATACTTTTATAAAATTACTGTGATTGTAACAGGCAGCATTAACATATGGATGTGCCACAAACACAGATTTTGTCTTGTTTTTGCATTTTTCACTGTCTCATTTTGGACTTTCGGATTTGGGTTCTTTTTCCCTTTGAACTGAAGATTGATGAGAGGGAGGCTGGTTTTTTCTCTCCTTCGGTCTCAGTTGTTTATTTTTTCTTATCAGCATTACAAGGTACAAGGAGCTACGATAGAAAAGGGGTAAAATGGCTAACAAAGATCTTCTTCAAGGTCTTTTATATGTCCATTTACCCAATTAACAGATGCCAACCAAGCTATTTTCTTTAGTGACCCAATGACCCATCACCTGTGTGCTGCATTGCGACATTTTCTACCCAATCACCTACTACTACCCAAACACCCCTAGGAGAAGAACATGAAGAAGAAAGAAGAAGGACAAGAGACAACACCCTAAATCCTCCATCTTGTCTCTTGTTCTCTAAACTACTTTTTCACCCAGTGATTTAAGAAACTTTCTAATCTACGCACCTACCTTTCCTATCTAACTTTAGCATTTGTTTTCATGTATCACCATGAAAACATGCAAATGAATTTCATGTTATATGAAATTCAGTGTTTCTTTGACTCCTAGAACTAAAAAAAACAAGGGCACACAGTCTGTATCTCAGACTCCAACACTGAAAGACATCCCACTCTAGAAACCAGAGTGAGAGCTATTCACAGATGGAAGCAGCTTCGTGGAGAACAGGACCAGATACGCTGGATATGTGGTAACAACAGTCAGTACAATAGTGGAGGCAAAAGCATTATCAGCAAATACATCTGCCCGGAGGGCAGAACTGGTTGCCTTAACCAGAACACTAGAATTAAGTGAAGGGAAAAGGGTAAACATATGGACTGGCTCAAAGTATGCTTTTGGAGTGGTCCATGTACACAGAGCACTGTGGAAAGAAGGAAGACTGCTGTCTTCTCAAGGCACACATTAAACATCAAGATGCAATTTTGCAATTGATAAAAGCAATACAAAAACCTGAAGAAGTAGCAATTATACACTGCAAAGCACACCAATCAAGAAACTCCGAAATTTGTGAGGAAAATTGAAAAGCAGATTGGACATCTCGACAGATTGCTCAAGAAGTGCAAACAACAATGGCATTGATACCTTTAAAAACGAATGCATCTCAATTTAATTTGCCTCCAAAACTGAAATATTCAATAGAAGATGAGAAATTGGGACATTTGCTAAATGCACAAAAGGATTCAGAAGAACTGCACAAAGACAAATAGTGTTAACCCCCTTAATAATGAGAGAAGTTCTACAAATTAAACAAAACAAATGTCATTGGGGTGCAGAGGCATTGGTGAAATTGCTAAAACAAAAATTAATCTCGGTACGGATGCTAACAATGGCAAAATTAACTCAGTGGCTAGACACAGGTATAGCTAGGGAAGATTAGGATAGGAATAGAATCAAGATGACACTTGGCAAAGAACCCTCTAGTGAAGTGAAATTTAGGTGGGCCCTGGAGTCTTTGCTTGGTCCTATAGCAAACTATCAGAATAAAGAAACAGGTCAGGTAGATAAATTAGCAAGAGTCACCCGGGAAAGATTTAAAGAACTAAAGGTACAATTACAATTTACTACTCCTGAAAGAGCATGGAGTGTGTGAGTTTTTCTAAAGGGATGGATTGATCATTGTTGTGTCCACATCCCAAATGTGACTGCAGATGTAGAATATGACATCTATCAGTTGCAACAAATACAGCACGAAGCACAGGAAGAGCAAAAGGATTTGTCTACAAGTTGGTCAGGCAAAATCTTCAAAGGGTTAGGGTGGAATGTGAGTTCATGGATTAAATCTATCATTGAGAATGTGATCATCTTACTAATTGTATTCTTAGCAATTTGGTTAGTTGACAGCATCTTCAAGGGAGAAATACAGAAGAAAACGTCCTGGAACCAGAAAATAATAAAGGCACTGATGTGAGATCCACACCCACCATCTTCTGGTTCTCCAATTTGTGACAACATCCAGAACAGTGCTTACATCAATCAAGGATTCGAAGAACATCAAGTATAAACTCAGAAACAAAGGACTCTATCAAGTAAAAACATTTGCACTTATGGTGAAGTGAAAATGCTTTCAAAGGGGGGAATGAGAGTAAAAGGTCTTAAAATCTTAGAAAATTTGGGGACTTAGAAAGAAAGTTAGGTTTGGAAAGCCCAGGGAAAAGTAGGCCCTGGGAAATGTTAGGCCTTGTACTTGCTAAAGATCAGGTGAAACTGCACCTGTGTAATCAGTAGATGATAAATGATACAATTGTTAGATGTGATTAGATATAATTATTGTTTAAAGAACATGAGGAACAATGTTAGGGGGCTGGGGAGAATCACGAAAAATCCATGCCTGGGTAAAAACAATGCATGCAATAGAACAATGGAAGTTTAATAATTAATATGTAAGTTATATAACGATAGAGTATAAAACATGTTCAGCTCAAAACCAAGATGGGTCAGATTTGGGTATGTGTACCCCTGACATCCAGAGCTCTTCAATAAAGCACCTTCATATAATCATTCCGTGACTATGTGTGTTCCAGACCGCTAACAGCTCTGTTCCTCTCTTCCAGCCCTTGAAGACATGGCACATAACATCAGCCCCGCCATCAGAAGCCTGGCAATTCAAAAACTTTGTATCCTGCAGGCAGTAGAGAGAACTCAATATTCCATCTTTGGAAACCTGCAAGATCAGCTCCACATGGCACAGAGGACACGGTCTCATCTCTCAGGCCTTGACTGGATGCGCTGCTGGAGCTCTGCTGAGAGCTGATCTGGGAGGCTCTGTCTGCTGGGGCCACCTGAGCCAGCCAGGATTTTATTTTTCTTCAAAATTGTTCTTTCCTTATTTTTGTTTTTGTTTAGTATGTAAATATAGGATATGTTATAAATACACAGACTCCCAGGAGCTTTCTTTTGCTGCCCAAGGTCCACAGGATATCGGGGAAGAGAGGGAAAAGGGTCCTTGTGCTCAGCAACCTGCTGGGGTGTGCAGTGGTGAAGGGAAAATGGCCAGAAGCCCCTTGGCCTTTGGTGGTTTTGCTGAAGCCACAACCCCTGTCCCAGCCAGGAAGTGCCATCTGTGTCCTCGTGCCCGTGTGGTGCTGGCTGGGCTGCTGAGGGCTCCCAGGTGCCTCTTGATCCAGCTCCTCTGGAGCTCCTGTGGGGCTGCGGCGCTGCTGCCGGGCCACGCTGGGGGAGACCCTGAGGGAACAGGGTGCTGGGAGGCCATGAAGGGATGAGGGGCTGTGGAGGCCCTGACGGGACAAGGCAGTGGGAAGGCACAAGGGGGATGTGTGAGGGAGTGGATGGCAGGAGGCTCCGAGTGGATAGGAGGCCCCTGAGGGGCCGGGGTGGTGGGAAGACCTGAGGAACTGGGTGTCAGAGGCCATAAGCAGCCCCTGGGCAGCCGCCTGGTTCCTGACACCCGGCTGATCTGGCGCTTCCCCAAAAAGTCTCCCAGGCCTGCAGCAGAAGCCCTCGAGGCTGGGACACCACCCCTCCAGGAGGGTGGGGACAGCCTGAGGTGTGCCCAGGCTGGGCTGGCTGGGGACATGGAGGGCAGGGGGGTGCTGCCAGGCCATGGCCACTGGGTGCCTCCGATAAGGGGCAGTGGGCAGAGGCAGGGCTGGCGGCCAGGCCAGGCCCTCACGGCTGCCCAGGCCACGCTGCTGTGACCGAGGCCCCCCTGACACAGAGCTCGGGGCCCACAGAGCTGCTGCCACCATGGGGAGGGCAGCGATGTCTCCTCCAGCAGGGCTGCCCAGTCACTGCTGCCCAAGCGGCTCTGGAGCCCACAGGAACAACAGCAGAGTGTGCACAGGAACAGCAGCAGAGTGTGCACAGGAACAGCAGCAGAGTGTGCACAGGAACAGCAGCAGAGTGGGCACAGGAACAGCAGCAGAGTGGGCACAGGAACAGCAGCAGAGTGGGCACAGGAACAGCAGCAGAGTGTGCACAGGAACAGCAGCAGAGTGGGCACAGGAACAGCAGCAGAGTGTGCACAGGAACAGCAGCAGAGTGTGCACAGGAACAGCAGCAGAGTGTGCACAGGAACAGCAGCAGAGTGTGCACAGGAACAGCAGCAGAGTGGGCACAGGAACAGCAGCAGAGTGGGCACAGGAACAGCAGCAGAGTGGGCACAGAAACAGCAGCAGAGTGGGCACAGGAACAGCAGCAGAGTGTGCACAGGAACAGCAGCAGAGTGGGCACAGGAACAGCAGCAGAGTGTGCACAGGAACAGCAGCAGAGTGGGCACAGGAACAGCAGCAGCCCGAACGTCAGCACCTGTGCACTGAGGCGTCCGCAGCAGCCGGGTGCCAAACAGGGGGAGGCTGTGGGCACAGCTGCCTTTGGTTTGGCAAAAGGCTTCAGCAGAATTGGCCACAATGGCTTTCTCTTGACTTGCCAGCCTCACAGCAACGCTTGGCAGCTTCAGCTGCAGCCTGTGCCCGTGACTGACTTGGATGGCCGTGCTTGAGGGCGGGCTCGCCTTCCACACTCAGGTGTCCCATGACAGCGGCCTTGGCGCCGTCGTGACACAGAGAGAGAGAGAGAGACTCAGGACATGAGAACACAGGAACAGCCTGTTTGGCTCTTTCTTGAGTTTGCTGCTCCTGCCTAAAATAATCATCAGGAGTATATGCTGATATAAAAGTATAGCTGAACACCAAGGACTTTTTCTGTACTGTCTAGAACTAAAACCTTCTGTGACTGTTCAGAGACTATAAAATGCAAGGCGAAAATGACAGCTTTGGTTTGTAAGAGTCTTAAAATTTTTGACATGTGATTTTTCTAGTCAAGGATTTTAATTCCAATGTGGAAACTACAAAACTATTAAAATTTGTTTTCATTGGCAACCGCTTTGAAATGGCATCAGCACACCTACAGGTGTACTGAGGACAGTACTTGGCAATTGATGGCTTCAGATGTGGGAGATAAATATTTTGCCCGGTTTCACCTTGAAGTTGAAGTTTTCCCAGGGCTTTGATTGACTGGTCATTGCAGGTAACTTTAATAAATGCAAAAGGATGTGAAAGCACAATTTCTGGAGAATGTGCACTGGGGACAGAGAGAAAACCTTGAAAACAGTCAGCAGGCTCTGGAAAACTTAAAAAAAAATTAAAATTACTAATGTAAAAATAGATGTAGCTCTGTGACTGTTCAAGCAGGACTCTGGAGGAAATGTTTGCCTTGCATCAGCTGTACCACAGACAGACACACAGCAACTGGAGCCTTGACCATCAGAGACTGGGCTAATGTTTGTCCCAGAAAAAGACAGAGAAGATCCCACTGATACAGGACAGTGCCTCTGTACAATCTAGCCATCCTGGGAAACTCAGCAGCTGATGGTGTTTTTGTGCTACTGCAAACCCCTTCCATGAAAAACATCATTCCAGGAAGGAGCAACATCACCTGACAGCAGGAGTAGCCAGCAATAGCTCCACGAACTCCTGCCAAGACCCCAAAGGAAGGAGCCCAGCCCCCAATGCATGGGGCTTTGGCTTTGGCCCTCTGGCACAGAAGCCCCCCAGGGGCACAGGTCTCTGGGGCAGGAGAAGGGCACCAGCACTGCCAGGGCTCGGCTGGGGTGGCAGGTCTGCCTCGGTGGGGACTCTGCCACACCTGCTGATTTCAGTGCTGCCAGGTCCCTGTACAGATTCTGTGCAAGGCCCCGTGCCCTTCCTGCTGCAGCTGCCTCGGCAGCCCTGGGGGCTCCTTCTGCTGCCCTGAGCCTGCAGAGCAGGGCAGTGTTTGCTGATGGTTGGAGCTGTTCCTAAAGATCCTGTCAGGCTGTCTTAGACACTTTGGGCAAGGGATTCCTTCCATCCTGGGCCACTTTGGGGGGGATGGGGGCAGAACCAGGAAGGTGGCAGAGTGTGCAAGGGCCGTTAGTGACACGGCGCAGCCTGGTAACCGTGGAATGGAACGGTGGAATGGAGAAGAGCTGGCGGTGACAAGAGCACACCAGAGTGCCTGGTGCATGCGACGGGACAGGACACGCCAGAGTGGTGCTGTGAGGAGCCCCCACACAGCCCACTCGTTAGTGCCTGACCCGGAGCTTTTCTGAGGCGTAACTCCTACAGCTCACGTTGTGAGCAGACTGTGGGTCTTGGTGAGCCGGAGCTTTCCATTGACATCTCTTTAGAAGGTGCTCCCAAGGCCCGATTTTGTCATGGCGGGCAGATTCTTCAGGCTATTCAGAGTGTTCCAACGGAACAGAAACACCGACCCTGGAGCTGCCCCAGCAGAACACCCTGAAGAGCCAGAGCAGTTCCAGCAAGGGCAGGATGGTGAGTGGCAGAGCTGGGCCGCAGGGCTGAAGCTGCAGCCAGCTGGGCCCTGCACCATCCCATCCCATCCCATCCCATCCCATCCCATCCCATCCCATCCCATCCCATCCCATCCCATCCCATCCCATCCCATCCCATCCCATCCCATCCCATCCCATCCCATCCCATCCCATCCCATCCCATGTGGACATTCCCAAGGGCAGGACGGAATATGGGCTGGGTCTGACCCCTGGCAGTGGCCGTGCTCCATCCCCTGAGCCACCCCAGGGCTGTCCCTGCCTGGGGAGTGCAGGGCTGGGCTGTGTTCTCCGGCCTCTCCTGCAGCCCCTCAGCTCTGGCTGCTCTTTGACAGATGCAGCCATGGACAGGACACAAGAGCAGGAGCCTGCCCGTGGCCGCTTCCGCAAAATGCTGAAGGTACCTGCAGCCATCCCCACCTGGGCTGGGCCTGCTGTCACTGCTCAGCCCAGCTCTGCACATGGAGCACTCCTTGGAACATGCCTCTCTTCCCTGTCCTTTGTTCATTCTGCACAGAGGTTCCGCCGGTTCCTGCCAATTCGGCATAGAAAGATCAGCCCCATGGGAACTGAGGGCACAGCTGAGCCTGACTCCGGGCTGACCGAGCTCCAGGCAGAGCCTGATGTCAGCCCAGAATCAGCTGTGCCCTCACAAGACTCTGATGCTGCAGTGAGTGATGCCAGGGCAAACTCTGATGTGGCACTGACTGATGACATGGCCATTCCAAACACCAGAGGGACTCAGGGCATCACAAATACTGACACTACACCCCCTCCCACGGTGAGTCATGCACCTAATACGGATGTTTTTGAAAGGGGGGTGTTCCTTCTGACCAGCAGGTAGCCAGCCAGGGGCCAGAACTGGAGGTCTGCCACGATCGTGTGCCCCTTCAAGCCACATCCACAGGGCCCCCTCAGCTTTTGAGGCCAGCACAGTGTGGCAGGAAGGGAAGCACTTCTTGGGAGAAGCTGGGGAAGCTGCTGCCTTGGACAGCGCTCCAAGTCTTCCCCATTCCTACTCTAGGTGCCAGCTATTGTACGGAGCATTCACCAGTGTCTTATGCGCTCCGTTACGGTGGATGCCAGGCTGGCCACTAACATCGTGAGGCTGGCTGAAGAACACCCGGACGATGTGGTGCTGACCCTCCTGCGCTGTGCCCCATCGTGTGACAGGTATGGGGCCCACGTGCCTTGAGAGCTCAGGGCTCACCGGCCTTTAGGGCCCATTGCCCTGCACAGCCTGTCCAATGGGCTCTGCCCAACAGGCAGAGAGCTCCAGGAGCCTCAGGCCCCTCTGTTTCCTGAGGCTGCTGCCAATGCTCCCTCCCTGCCCCTCAGGGCACTGGGGCTTTGTCACCTGGGACCCCACAGCTACACAGGGCATGGCTCTGTGACTCAGACACCCCTGACACAGAGCTCTGATCCCACAGAGCTGCTGCAGTGATGTGGCAAACCATAGCCTCATCAGGACCAGCAATGGAGAAGGTGCTGCCAATTCTGCTCCATGTGATGGAGAACTGGCCACTTTGCAGCATCTGCACCTCTGATGAGGACAACAAGGACGTTTTTGCTCTGGCTGTGAGTTTGTGGAACTGGCCTTGACTGTCCCCTAGGTCGCTTCTCCAGCAGCTCTTCATCCTCTCCTTGCCTCAGGCTGGGCTGAAACCTGGGCTAGGGGCACGCCCAGGGGGCACCGGGCCCGCTGTTCCCCCTGCATCTCCCCTTGGGCTCTGCCCCATGGACGCCTTGGCACTGAGCGCTGTCTTGGTGTGCTTCTTTTGCAGGCAACTCTGGTGCTCTGGGTGATTATGCAAGTGCCTCAGCGCCATGAGGCGATGATGCATTATTCTGACTCTCTCTTTACGGCTCTGCTGTTGCACGTTTTCACCACCACACAGCTGATGCCAGCAGAAGTTGATAACTTCTGGAGAGCATGCCAGCAGGAACACCACCTTCCCAAAAAACCCAACAGGTGCCAGTCCTCCTGTCCTTCCCATGCCCTTGTGGCTGACACCAATTCACCCAATGTGACCTGGGCTTTGCTCTGCACACAGGTTTGCAGTGCAGGCCATGAAGGCTCTGCTCTGCTTTCTGCACTATGACAATGAGTTGATGGCCATGGAGCGCAAGTGTGGCTGGGAAACGCTGCTCCGTGCTGACACCCAGCACTATGCCGTGGGTCTGTTGGCCAGGTGAGACCCCTTCTCACCACTGCCTCTGAAATGTGTGCCCTGTGCCCAGGGTGCCCTACCACAGTCCCTGTGGTCCTGGCCAGAGGGCTGTGCCATTGAGGGATGGCTGAGCAGACTGGAGAAGTCTGAGAGGAGGGTGCCCAGAAGGAGCCCCATGGTCCCAAAACACCCACAGTCCCTCCAGGGATGCTGGGGAAAGGCCAGATCTCTGTGAGTCATCCCTGGGAGAGGTTTGCCCCCCCACCCCCCACCTCATTGTCTTGGTGCCATTTCCCCCCTTCCAGGGTGATGCGCCGTGACTTGATGCCCTTGTGTTACCATGTCGCACACCAATTTATCCGGAGGCTCATTAGGGAGGAGGCACCTTGGGATCTGTCCTCCCTGGCATTCCTTGTGGAGGTGAGCCTGATGGCCAGCACTACCTCGCTGAGCTGCCTGCCAGCCCTGTCCCCTTGCATAGCCACAGCTGCCTGGGACGGTGCCCATGCCCTGTGCTGCTGCCTGGGCCCAGCCCTGCGCAGTTCCAGGCTCCTGCCGGCTGGTTCCCCTGTCACTGCCCTGTGCCTTTCAGGTCCTGGATTGCCTACACTTGAGTGACTGTGGGTACTGTGTCCTTGAGATCACGTCAAGGCAGCTGCAGAGCGAGTGCAGGCAGAGGCGTCGCCTGGCGCTCAGAGGCCTCGTGGTGCTCAGCAAGGAACCCTCGCTGGTGAGAACAGGGCAGCGGCTGAAGCTGTGCTGGGCAAAGCAGCCCCTTGGGCTGGCTGTGATTCAGGAGCTGAGGCAGCTGCTCCCAGCTCTCCTGCCTCACCTGCCTGAGTGCTTTGGGACAGGCCTTTGGCCTCTGGGCCCAGCAGCAGCAGGGTGGGGTTGCAGTGCCAGGGCGGTCTTGGCACTGCAGCCGTTCAGGGCTTCCCAGCACAGCCTTGTGTTCCACACAGGCCGCACATATACGCAGACTGTGTCGAAGCTTCCTGCAGCTGCTGAGTGACACAGACGGAGAAGTGGTCAGCATGTCTCTGTCTGTGTTCACAAATCTGCTCAAGAGAAAACATCTTCGTTTATCAAGGAATGCTGCCCCCAAGCTTGCTGAGCCACTTGTGCCTCTCTTTGACCATGTAAGGCTCTGTGCCCCGGCCACGGGCACTGGCTACTGCCCACACAAACTTTGGTCCTGTGGATTTTCAGGCCTTTGCCCAGGTGGGCTGGAGAAGTTGGCGCTGAGATCTTTTCCTCCTTCTTTCCTCCAGGACAAAAGCCACGTGCAGGTGCTCTCCATTCACCTCTTCTGCAAGGCCATGAACCTGGTAGTGGAAGAGGGAAAAAAGGCAATGGAGGGAATTGTGAAGCAGAGCCTGCTCCCACTCATTTTGCACTGCCACGATGAGAACCTGCGCGTGGCTGATGTGAGGTTTTGTGTGATGCTGGTTGATCTCTGGCAGGGGGCTCGGCTGCTTCCTGCTCTGCTGCCTCCCAGGCTGCAGCTTCCTCCTGGCCTTGGCACAGGGATGCAACTCCTGTGCTCTGGGCAGCAATGCCATCTCTGCATCTCTCCAGGCCTCTCGGGAAACCCTGCACTGTGCTGCCACCTTCTTGAAGAACACAGAGCTCCTGTGTGTGCTGCCAACAGAGGATCTGTCGAAGATCGCCGAATGTGTGGTAAAGGACGGCCTGGAAACCCCAGCCTCAGCCTGGAGAAGCTCCCTGGTCCCAGTGCTCAGTGTGTGGGGCTGGCAGCTGTGGCCCAGTGCTGCACCCAGGGGTTCCAGCCTGTGCCCCACATGCTGCTCCCTTCCCTGGGCCACACGGGTTCCTCTCCAGGCTCCTGTGGCCCCGAGCCGGGTGTCGATAGAGCCCCAGCCCAGTGGGGCTGCTGGCCGGGCCTCAGGGCTGGGCGGGCACGGGAGGCCGGGGCTGGCCGCAGGCAGCGCCCGGCCGAGGGGCAGAGCCCGCACCAACCCTTCCCTCCTGCCGCTCTCTGCAGCTGGCACAGGACGAGAGCCGAGCGGCCGAGCAGGTGAGCCGGGCCCTGCCATATCTGGACAGCCCACAGGAGTCCCTGCGAGAGGCGGCCGTCAGCTTCATCGGTGAGCCACGAGCCCGGGCTCCCTCCCCGCCCCGCCGCAGCTCGGCCCCAGCCCCGGCTGCTGCCCCGGCAGCGACACCCGGGCCCGGTGCCCTGGAGCCCCGGCTGCCCTCGGGGCTGCTGCTGCCGGCCTCTGGCAGCCGTGCCCTTGGGCTGAGTCAGGATGCGGCAAGGGCCCGGGCTGAGCCCTGCCGGGGCGGGAGGCCGTGTGGCCCCAGGGCTGGCAGCGCCGCTGGCAGGGAGCTGTGCTGCTGGGGCCCTGACAGGCTCTGTGTTCCCAGGCACGGTCAGGATGTTCATGAACAAGGGCGCACAAGGAAGAGCTGCAGACCCTCAGTGAGGGTGAGTGAGAGCAGCAGGCTGGCACTGGGGGCTGGCGGGGGGCAGTTGCAATGCCTGGGCAGGGAGCTGCAATCCCTGGCCCAGCTGCAGAGTGCTTCGTTCCCTGTCTGGGTGAGGGCGGTGTGGGCAGAGAGCAGAGAGATTTCAGGGACATGGGTGGGAGTTGTGGCCAGCACCTTCTGGCTGATCCTGTTGTCTGGTCCTCTCTTGTGGCCATTGCAAGAGCCAGGTGGAATGTCCTTGGGAGGAATGTCTCCTAGGATCCCTGCAGATGCATGCCCTGACCGTGCCTCTCCTCCTCTCTCTTCCAGCCACTGAAGCCCCGAGGAAAGACACCGCTCCATCCCATAGCAACCAGAATATCCAAGCTCAGTTTGCCAGTAAACAAGTGTCCCAAGAACAGCAGCAGGAGACACTGAAGAGGACACTACCTCCCAGTGCCACTGGAGACAACTGGCACAGCTGAGCCTGTGGGATTCTCACGGGGCTTCAGCCCTCTCCCAGCCTGTAGATAGCTCCCTCCAGCCCTCAGACTGTGCCCATCCCCTTTTTTCCCTCTATTCTTCCTCCCTTTTGACAGCTCCTTCCCTCCAGCCCTCAGTCCATGCCCATCCCCTTCTTTCCCTTTCCAGTTCATCCCTGTTAATAAACAGTTTGCCTTTTTCACTTAACCTGCATCTCTGTGGAGCTGAAGGGTCACAAATCCAGAGCGCTGTGACACACAGGCCCCTCCTGCCGTTCTCTCCTGCACCGTGTTTTGTGCAGAGACGCAGAGGAAGGAGTGCAGATCACGCTGGAAAGGTCCCTGTGCTGAAGGCCTGGATCCACAGCATTGTGGAGTTAAAGGTGTTACTGAAGGCCAGTAGTGGGACAAGGAGCCTGTGTGTGTCAGGGAGCAAAGTTGTGTCTAAGGCCCTGCCGTATTTGGTCCTCTGTTGTGCACACCAACAGGATGACAAAGAGCAGACTTTGAAGGAAACCTTATGGGTCGACTGCTGGGAATTTGACCCTTAAGAGGAACAACGGATTGACCAATTGATGGGAAGTTAGCCTGTGAAAGAGGAACAGTAACAATGAGGCTGTTATTGGCATGGTGACCTTACCTCCTGTACTGGCCAAGGGTGAGATGACATGGTAACTGGGAAAATTCCAGTCCAGGGGAGAAGATAGGAGGCTTGGTTCTGCAGAGGAGAGGCAAGAAGGACAAAATGCACGCCTTTTTGATGCAGGGCATGCCCTGAAGGTGCATGGCCTGCCTGCCCCTCCCATTGGAGCACCATGCTCCATCTCCTGCCGCTGCTCAGTGGCTTTTCACCAGTCCAGGGGTTTGTAGGTATTATTTGCAACAGCAACTAATAAAATAAGACTTGCTTTGCAATTTTGTGCACGGGCATCTTCCAGCACCCATGATGTTCTTGGCAACGAGGATGGGATACCCAGAGCACAAAAACCCATGGTGTTTTGAGCACGTGTGAGTGAAAAATGGACGCATGTTTGAGTGTGGGTAAGCAAACAGGGACAGGGTTTGGGCAGTGGAGTGTATGGTTGTGTAATATATGTTGGTATAATTTGTGTTTTATTGTACACATATAAAATCATGTATAAAAGCATGTTTTATGTAAAACAAAAACCACAAGCAACTTAAGATTTCAAAAGCAGCTGCTGGAAAACCAGGAATTTGCAAGAGAATGACCCAGCAATTAAGATAACACTGAGAAGAGCTGGGTCCACCCAAGCAAGATAAGTGCTCTAACGACTCGGTGATTAACGCCTGATACCGACCTGATCTGATTCTCCAGGACCATACATCTCAATGTCGGTTTCCCAAAAAAAACTACAGACTAAAAAGAAAACTCACCACGATTCTACATCTCAAAGCCTGCTTCCCGAAAAACCACTCAAACTTCATCTTCTTCTCAGAAAACTTGTTATAAATTTGTATTGTGATATTGGCTTTCGCAGATGAATATTATATGTTAAATACATTTTAGCTATGTATGTACTTTTTTCTTGTTAACAAGTTTTAAGCTTAAAAGAATTTCCTAGGTACAAGGTGTCCTAGTTTAGGGCAAATTAGGGAGGAAAACTCCAAATGGGGATTTCCCCAGGGAAATGCCCCTCCTCACTTTCTGGTCCGGGAAAAGAAAGAAAAAAAAATTCTTTGGAGAGAAGTGGAAAAAGCTGTTTATTTAACAGAAATTGAGTAATAGTAAATAATAATAAAACCTCTTGCTGTTCGATGGGATGGCAAGTTTAGGAAGAAAAGTCCTTTTCATGTGGTGAACGGCTCGCTCAGTTTCTTATCAGTCCCTCCGGCGCTGGAAAGTGCCAAAGCCCAGGCCCCGGTGGGCCACAGGCGTGAGCTCCCGGGGTTTGGCTGGGTGTTCAGTCCAGAGCAGGCTTGCACAGATCCAGGAAAAAAGGGAAAAACAAAGGTCCAGGGAACTCCTCTGCCTCAGCTAGCTAAAACTAACTAAAAGCCAGGGAGAAGCTCTGTCCCGCTGTCTGTCCGTGCTGCAGACAACACAGTCCAGGAGCGAGATGTGTGGGAGTGATGTTTTCTTTAACACAAACTGCGGCTTCTTCTACCCCCCTCTCTTGCTCTCAGAGTCAGTCTTAAAGGTGCAGAACTTAATATATAACATAAACCAGACGATTGGGGATACCAGTATCATAAAGTCACCCCAGGACATTCCACCCCTTATCCCCATATCGTCAACTTATTATCAAAATTAATATATATATATTTTATCTCTACAACACATACATTATATACAGACAAGGGAATTAATTCATGATCTTCGCCCAACCATCAGGTCTCCCTGAGGTACACATTGTGTTGTTCCATCTTTCTGCATTATCCACCATGTGCAACCCGGTCCCTGAGCAAAAACAACCCCACGAATGGGTTTGTTTGCACTCGAAGTAGAATTGATCCAAACTGTCTTTCCTAACAAACCTCTGAGGTGTACTGCTGGGACTTTGTCTCCGTCTACTATATGTAGGGTCTCAGATTGGGCTGGTCCTGCTCGGTTGGTGGAACCTCCAGTGTTAACTATCCAGGTGGCCTTTGCTAGATGCTGCTCCCAATTTTTGAAAGATCCCCCACCCAACGCTTTCAAGGTAGTCTTTAACAGTCCATTGTACCTCTCCACTTTCCCTGCAGCCGGTGCATGGTAGGGGATATGGTACACCCACTCAATGCCATGTTCTCTAGCTCAGGTGTTTATAAGGTTATTCTTGAAATGAGTCCCATTGTCTGACTCAATCCTCTCAGGGGTGCCATGCCTCCAAAGGACCTGCTTTTCAAGTCCCAGGATGGTGTTCCGGGCAGTGGCATGAGGCACAGGGTAGGTTTCCAACCATCCTGTGGTGGCTTCTACCATTGTGAGCACATAGCGCTTGCCTTGGCGGGTTTGGGGCAGTGTGATGTAGTCAATCTGCCAGGCCTCCCCATACTTGTATCTGGACCACCGCCCACCGTACCAGAGGGGCTTCAACCGCTTGGCCTGCTTGATCGTGGCACATCAGTCTCACAGTCATGGATAACTTGGGAAATACTGTCCATGGTTAGATCCACCCCTCGGTCTCGTGCCCACTTATAGGTGGCATCTCTACCCTGATGACCTGAGGCGTCATGGGCCCATCGAGCTAGGAACAACTCTCCCTTGTGTTGCCAATCTAAGTCTATCTTTGACACCTCTATCTTTGCAGCTTGATCCACCTGCTCATTGTTTCGGTGCTCTTCATTAGCTCTACTCTTGGGAACATGGGCATCTACATGACGGACCCTCACAGACAGTTTCTCTACCCTGGTGGCGATGTCTTTCCACTCATCAGCAGCCCAGATTGGCTTTCCTCTGCGTTGCCAGTTGGCCTTTTTCCACTTTTCCAACCATCCCCACAGAGCATTGGCTACCATCCATGAATCAGTGTAGAGATAGAGTTTTGGCCACTTCTCTCTTTCAGCAATGTTCAGGGCCAGTTGAACAGCTTTGAGTTCAGCAAGTTGGCTTGATCCACCTTCTCCTTCAGTGGCCTCTGCGACCTGTCGTGTGGGGCTCCATACGGCTGCTTTCCACTTCTGGTTCATCCCTACGATGCGACAGGAACCATCAGTGAACAGAGCGTAGCGTGTTTCTTCTGCTGGCAGTTGGTTGTACGGTGGAGCTTCTTCAGCTCGTGTCACTTGTTCCTGCTCCTCTTCATCAGTGAGACCAAAGTTTTCACCTTCCGGCCAGTTTGTAATTATCTCCAAAATCCCAGGGCGATTTGGGTTTCCAATACGGGCGCGCTGTGTGATGAGAGTGATCCACTTGCTCCATGTAGCGTCGGTGGCGTGGTGGGTAGAGGGAACCTTTCTTTTAAACATCCACCCCAGCACTGGCAGTCGGGGTGCCAGGAGAAGTTGTGCTTCTGTGCCAATCACTTCTGAGGCGGCTTGGACTCCTTCATAGGCAGCTAAGATTTCCTTCTCTGTGGGAGTGTAGTTGGCTTCGGACCCTCTGTAGCTTTGGCTCCAGAATCTCAGTGGTCGGCCTCGAGTCTCCCCAGGCACTTTCTGCCAAAGGCTCCAGGACAGACCATGGCTCCCGGCTGCAGAGTAGAGCACGTTCTTCACATCTGGTCCTGTTCTGACTGGGCCAAGGGCTACAGCATGAGCAATCTCCTGTTTGATCTGAGCAAAGGCTTGCTGCTGTTCAGGGCCCCACTGGAAAGTGTTCTTTTTGCGGGTGACCAGGTAAAGAGGGCTCACGATCTGGCTGTACTCAGGAATGTGCATCCTCCAAAAACCTATGGCACCTAGGAAAGCTTGCGTTTCTTTCTTGTTGGCTGGTGGAGACATTGCTGTAATCTTGTTGATGACATCAGTAGGAATCTGACACTGTCTATCTTGCCACTTTACCCCCAAGAACTGAATTTCACGAGCTGGTCCCTTAACTTTGCTTTTCTTGATGGCAAAACCGGCTTTCAGGAGAACCTGGATGATTTTCTCTCCTTTCTCAAAGACCTCTTCAGCCGTCTTTCCCCAAACAATGATGTCATCAATGTACTGCAGATGTTCTGGAGCCTCACCCTTTTCCAGGGCAGCCTGGATCAGTCCATGGCAGATGGTGGGGCTGTGCTTCCACCCTTGGGGCAGTCGGTTCCAGGTGTACTGCACTCCCCTCTAGGTGAAGGCAAACTGAGGCCTGCATTCTGCTGCCAGGGGAATGGAGAAAAATGCATTGGCAATGTCAATAGTGGCGTACCACTTTGCTGCTTTGGACTCCAGCTCGTACTGGAGCTCCAGCATGTCCGGCACGGCAGCGCTCAGCGGTGGAGTCACTTCATTTAATGCACGATAGTCCACAGTCAGTCTCCATTCTCCTTCAGATTTACGCACAGGCCAGATGGGGCTGTTGAAGGGTGAGTGGGTTTTGCTGACCACCCCTTGGCTCTCCAGTTCTCGGATCATCTTGTGGATGGGGATCACAGCATTTTGAGTTGTTCTATATTGTCGGCGGTGCACCGTCGAGGTGGCAATTGGCACTCGCTGTTCTTCCACCTTCAGGAGTCTTACTGCAGATGGGTTCTCTGACAGTCCAGGCAAAGTGTTCAATTGCTTGATGCCCTCTGTCTCTACAGCTGCTATCCCAAATGCCCACCTAAGTCCCTTTGGGTCCTTAAAATACCCACTTCGGAGGAAGTCTATGCCTAAAATGCATGGGGCCTCTGGGCCAGTCACAATGGGGTGCTTCTTCCACTCATTTCCAGTCAGGCTCACATCAGCTTCCACTAAAGTCAAGTCCTGTGATCCGCCTGTCACACCAGCAATAGAAACAGATTCTGCCCCTACATATCTTGATGGGATTAGGGTGCACTGTGCACCAGTGTCAACCAAGGCCTCATATCGTTGTGGTTCTGATGTGCCAGGCCAACGAATCCACACAGTCCAAAAGACACGGTTTTCCCTAGCCTCTACCTGGCTAGAGGCAGGGCCCCTCTAAGCCTGGTTATCCTTCTTTCCTTGGGTATATGTCTTGGAGGTTCCTTCAAGGGAATCAGACATGTCATCATCATACTTGTCAGTTTGACTACAGGCTACTGGAGCGGCTTTCTTTTTGGTGGAGTATCCCCCCTGAGTCTTGCTGTCTTCCAATTCACGCACCCGCTGTGCCAGAGCACCAGTAGATTTTCCATCCCATCTTTTCATGTTTTCTCCACAGTCACGTAGGAAAAACCACAGCTCAGCTCGTAGCCTTTTCTCTCTGTCTGGGGAACTTCTGCGTTGAGTACCAGGGCTCTTGGTCTGTACTGCCGACACTGGAACAAGGTCCTCCCTGAGTTTCTTGAAATTCTCCTCCATTTTGTCTTGAAAGTTTTGCATACGTGTTTCCATAGCTGCAATTTTTGTCTGTATGGGGCCATGCACGGTATCTGCATATGCTCGAAGCTTCTTCGCCATATCCATCACAGTCTCCTCCCGGTCATCCCGCTTCATTGTTGCTAAAGCAGAAGCGTATTCTTGTGGCCCAAGTCGAACAAGTTTTCGCCACATCACAGATGTACATGGCACCAAGTCTGGATTTCTAGTACCTAAGTTACCCACGAAGACAATCTCTACTATTGCCATTTCTCTCAAGCGCTGAATCCCTTGTTCTATGGTTTTCCAACGAGTTTGCTGTATATAGAGATCATCTGCACACAGATATCTTTGTGCCACACTTCTCAGGACCCGTTCCCAGAGACTGTAAGGGTCAGCCCCCCTCATCACTTCTTGGTCGATAACCGGATCGTGTGACAGGGACCCCAGATGCCTCGCTTCAGTGCCATCCAGAACTGTAGCCTCACCTGCAGCATCCCACAGACGGACTAACCAACTAATTATAGATTCATCAGGTCGTCGAGTGTAATCTTTTCTCAGGCCACGAAGGTCCTTCAGGGAGAAAGGTTCACCAGCGCCTTCTGATTTTTGATCAGTTGCTGGTCTTGAGGGTCCTTCCGCCGCATCACCATCATCATCATCTACTGGCCGATCGGTTTTGGTTTTGAATTTCATACCTCTCGTGGTAGGAGCAACAGACACTGGCTTAGGCTCACTGTCTGGTGTGGCCACTGGCTTAGGCTCACTGTCTGGTTTGGCTGCAGCCTGAGTGACTGGGGTAGCTGCTGATTTATCTGCCTGCCCTACAGTATCTAGCACCGTGCGATAAGCATACGCTAGGGCCCAGCTTATTGCAATGATATTTTTCTGCTTAGAATCATCACAGCAATTCTCTTCCAGATATTTCCCTACTTCATCTGGGTTCTGAATTTGTTCAAGTGAAAATTCCCAGGCTGGGGGATCAGAGAATTCCTTCAGAGTTCGGCCAATTCTCTCCCATTCTCTACTCCACTCAGGATTTCTCACAACTGAGTCTACTTCCGGGGCAGGGGTCTCATTGGCTCTTCTGGATATCTCAGCCCTCATTCTAGAGAAGTTGCAGACCATATAGAGGAAACCTAACAGCTGAACTAACAAGAAAGTGGTATCCTTAACACTCAGGGGAAACTGGATATTCTCAAAGAGGGACATAACAGATTCAAAGGAGAAGAAGGAAAGAAAAGGCTGGAAAGCCTCATCCCCTGCTCTTCCTCTAACAAACTGGGTACAATTACTAATAAACTCCCAAAATGTGCTACTGGGACTGGGAGGCAGGGTCGGGCGAAGAAACCATAAGCCAAACATACCTGACAGAAACTTCAGTAGTTCTATAAACTTCTTATAAATCATTATCACCGAGCCCAGCACAATAACCATTCTAATCCGTGCCCCTCTACTGGGAAAGAGGGCAAAGACAGGTATTAAAACCTCAAAAACTTTTAGGGACCAGATCCACATGAAGGCTTCCACCCCGAGAGATATTATGTATCCAAGCAACATGGCTGCTGACTGCTTTATCCCAATACAGAATAAATACAACCAACAATCAGTACAGGTTTTTCCACTTTCTCTTGCCCCTGTTCGTTGGGCGCCAAAAACTATATTTGTCCTAGTTTAGGGCAAATTAGGGAGGAAAACTCCAAATGGGGATTTCCCCAGGGAAATGCCCCTCTTCACTTTCTGGTCCGGGAAAAGAGAGAAAAAAAAAAAAAAAATTCTTTGGAGAGAAGTGGAATATTTAACAGAAATTGAGTAATATAAAATAATAGTAATAAAACCTCTTGCTGTTCGATGGGGTGGCAAATCTAGGAAGAAAAGTCCTTTTCATGTGGTGTAGCTCGGCTCGCTCAGGTTCTTATCAGTCCCTCCGGCGCTGGAAAGTGCCGAGGCCCAGGCCCCGGTGGGCCACAGGCGTGAGCTCCCGGGGTTTGGCTGGGTGTTCAGTCCAGAGCAGGCTTGCACAGATCCAGAAAAAAGGGAAAAAACAAAGGTCCGGGGAACTCTGCCTCAGCTAGCTAAAAATAACTAAAAACCAGGGAGAAGCTCTGTCCCGCTGTCTGTCCGTGCTGCAGACAACACAGTCCAGGAGCGAGATGTGTGGGAGTGATGTTTTCTTTAACACAAACTGCAGCTTCTTCTACCCCCCTCTCTTGCTCTCAGAGTCAGTCTTAAAGGTGCAGAACTTAATATATAACATAAACCAGACGATTGGGGATACCAGTATCATAAAGTCACCCCAGGACACCCAGTCACTCCCAGTGACCCCGCCTGTCCATCTCGCCCCTCCGTGGATCTGCCGTCCCTCAGCCAATCAGAGCGCGTCTCTCTGATGACTCATCAGTTGCCGGGCAGATCCACAGAGCCGAGAGCCCCGCGCTGGACTCGGCCTCCCAGTGCCGCGCACTTCATTCCCAGTCCCTCCCAGTGCCACCACAGTCCCTCCCAGTGCCACCACAGTCCCGCCCAGAAGCCCCAGAGTCCCTCCTACTCCTTTTTAGCCCATTCCCAGTCCATTTCGAATTCATTCCCACTCCACTCCCAGAAGTCCACACCCTCTTCCAGTGTCCCAGTATCCACTTTCATCTCTTTCAGTGCCACCCCAGTCCCTCCCAGTCCATTCCCAGTCCCTCCCAATGCCATACCACTCCTCACCCATCTCTCCCAGTTCCCCCCCAGCTGATCCCACTCTGTCTCCACTCTCTCCCAGTGTTCCCAGCATGTCCATCTCGCTGGTGCCCTCGAGCTCCCAGCCCGGCCCCGGCCGCCTGCTCTGCTCCCTGATGGATTTCTCCCCTGCCCACATCCAGCTGAGCTGCTCCCAGGGCCAGCAGCAGCTCTCGGGCCACGTGCTGGCCACTGCCGTGCTCCCCAGCGGGGACTGGAGCCAGCAGCTCCTGGTGCTGCTGGAAACCGCCCCCGGCAATGCGGGCTCAGCTCCAGCTGCCAGGTGGAGCACGTCAGCCTGGAGCACCCCCTGAGCCGGCACTGGGGCACGGCCCGGCCCCCACAGCGCCGGGGGCAGCGGGGGAGGCACTGGGGGGGCCCAGAGGGGGATTGGGGTGTGCTGGGAGGAACTGGGAGGGAGTTTGAGATAGACTGGTTTAAACTGGGAGAGGGGTTTGGGGGTCAAAAATGGCTGAGAAAAGGATTAGAAGATGTTGGGGAGGGTGGGATGAGGTTCTGGGGGTGTTGGTGGACACTGGGAGGGAGTTTGGGGGTGCTGGGTGTCACTGGGAGGGATTTGAGTGAGCCTGGAGGAGCTGGAAGGAGATTGGGCATTGGAAAGCAGGGATTGGGATGAGGTTGGTTGTGCTGGGAAGAGACTGGGAGGAGTCTTGATGAGTCCTGGTGGGGCTGGGAAGGGACTGGGAGAGGGTTTGGGGGTCCTGGGGCAGTGGGGGGAAATTGGGAGGGGGCTGTGGGATCCTGAGAGGAACAGGAGGGGCTCTGGTGGGTCCTGGGGAGGCTGGGAAGAGACTGGCAGTGATTTACCAAAATAGCGATATTGATCCGGTATCAACATCAATCTGTTAATGGACAAAAAACCTCTCCAACAGTTTAAAGTTACAAAGTGGATGTTTAATCACAGCACTGGGCGAGTGCAGGAGTCACCCCTTAATACACACTGCAAGTTGACAAAAGATTCCAGTGTCTATTTATTTACAAGTCTTGAATTTCCAAAATACTAATACATATCAATAGAAATGCATAATGCTAACACTTCCCATTCCCCAGGTTTGGTGAAAATGCACGGTAATGATTTAAAAAGTCATTATGCCCGCATGGTGGGCTCTGTAATTTGAGGAGAGGGTCATTTTGGCATGTAGGGGTCATCAAGAGATGAAGGAAAACCGCTCTTCCTCACTCTCACCTTTCTACCTTTACAATGGTGGACATTACAAATAACATTTGGTACAATTCCAATTTCCTTCCTTGTGACTTTGAAATGGGTTTCCAGATGTAAGGTCTCTGATCTTCCTGAACCTGTTTATCAATTTCTCTTTTCACATTATAAGCACAGCTGAAGAAACATACAATGAAAAGTAATTTTTTACCTAAGTCTGAGATTCATTATCTCAAATCCTGCTTCTCACTTAAATCATTAGCTCTAACTAGTTCCAGCAAGGCCTATCACTAGCCATAATCTATAATTTTTCTCTAATTCTTAATTGTTTAAAATTAGTGACTCCAAAAGAGTTTTCAAAGGGTCCTGGGTGGGCTGGGGGAGACTGGGAGGGTCCTTGGAGGAGGTTGGGGTGTCTGTGAGAGGTTTTGGGGGTCCTGACGCCGGCAGGTGCCCCAGGGATGCCGTGAAATGCCACCCGCAGCAAGAGGCTAACGGGGATGGGCGGCTCCATGTTGGCCTTCATCTTCCTGGCACTGGGGCTCGGCTTCTGCCTGTACAGGAAGGTGAGGGGGGGTCCCAGGGGTCGTGTCCTCCCCCCCCACAGAGCCTGTGTGCTCCCCTCGGGGCCCCCATGTCCGGTGTCACCCCCTTTTCTCTGCCCACACAGCTCCTGAGGCAAAAGGTTCTTGAGGATTGAAAGTCAACAATTCCCACTGTCATTCTGTATCCTGTTGGATTTCCATTCCACTGATTTCATCCAGGTGCCCACAGGGAGCCAGGAAGATGTGGAGCCTCCCAGCCAGGTGTCTTCCCAACACGGATCACCAGGACCACGGATCACCAGGGCTCTGCCCAACGGGGGTCACTGGGGATCATCCAACGCCCATCCTCCCATGGGGGATGGAGCTGGAGCAGCGCACGAAGCTCTTCCCGCACTCGGGGCACTCGCAGGGCTTCCCTTACTGGTGCCTCCGTTGGTGTTTGGTCAAGTTAGATCTCTGTGAGAAGCTCTTCCCACACTGGGGACACTCGTAGGGCCTCTCCCCACTGTGGATGCGCCGGTGCCTGATGAGGTTGCCGTTCTGCTTGAAGCCCTTCCCGCAGTCGGGGCAGCGGAAGGGCCTCTCCTCTGTGTGAATCCGCTCATGTATGAGGACATTGGAGCTGGTCTGAAACCTCTTCCCACACTCGGGACACTCGTAGGGCCTCTCCCCAGTGTGGATGCGCTGGTGTTTTCTCATGCCAGAGCTCCACCCAAAGCTCTTCCCACATTCCAAGCAGGTGTAGGGCCGTTCCCCAGTGTGGATCACCTGGTGACTCCTCAGGGTGGAGCTCTGGCTGAAGCTCTTCCCACATTCCCCACACTCGTAGGGCTTTTCCCCAGTGTGGATCACCTGGTGCTGGATCAGGTCAGAGCTGTAGCTGAAGCCCTTCCCACATTCCAAGCACTTGTGGGGCTTCTCCCCCAGCTCTGAGCTCCGGCTGGATCTCTGGCCGTGTTCGTGGCACAGGGAGGGTCTTTCCTCCTCGCAGCTCCTTGGATTGGGTTTGCAGCCCCTCCTCGTGCAGCATCTCCGGGGCTTTTCCTCCTCCTCCTCCATCTGGACACGGCTTGGGAACGTAAAATCCTGGCTGGGGAGAAAAAAACAACAGGAGAGCGCCTTGGGCTGGGGATTCCTCCTTGTCCAAGTTCATCTCAGAAAATCACTGGGCATCTTGTATCTGGAAAAATCTCCAGAACACCAAGATTCAGCCCAAACACCCTCCAAACATCAAAACAGATCAAAAACTCATCAAACAAGATTCACTCAAAATCCCCTCCAAAATAGAAATGTTCAGCCCTCACAAGAAACCAAAGTACCAACATTTAGCCCAATAAAGCTCAGAAACACCAAGATTCAGCCCCGTGAAAATCGTGGATCTCCCTGCCCGGGCACTCGCTGCATGGGGGGGTGAGGGGGGCAATGAGGCCGGGCCGGAGCAGGGGGTGCCTGAGAGAGGCCCCGAGCCCGGGGGAAGCCCCTGCAGAGCCATGGAAGTGGCTCCTGGCCGGACTCGGGGATCCCCCTGGCGATCCCCGCTGGAGCAGCCTGGTCCTGAGGGACTCTGGCCCCTGGCAGGGACCCCAGGCTGCAGCAGGACAAGGATTCCTGTCCCTCAGGGGGAGGCACTGACATGACCTGACTGTGACCCCCATCCCTGTGCCTCTGGGCGGGGAGGGGGACGGAGAGGGGCACAAAGTTAAGCCCGGGAAGGAGGGAGAGCTGGGGGGAAGATGGATTTCCGTAGGAATTACTTTACTTCTCATTTGTTTGTCCTGATATGTCGGACAATAAATTCAATTAATTTCCCCAAGTCAGGAGTGCTGTGCCCGTGACCAAGGATTGAACTGTCCCCACCCTCATCCAGACCCCCGAGCCTTTCCTTGTGTGTTCTGCTCCCCGCCCAGGGCAGGAAGGAGAGTCACACAGTTTTGGCCTCGCTCCGGCATAGCCCTGCTCCATCCCGGACTCACCCCCAGCTCGCAGCGCCCTCAGCTCCCGGGCACCCCGAGCTCCCGGCGCTTCAGCGCAGCGGCGCTTCCTTGGCCTCCTGCCCGGGCCGGGCCCAGCGCCGGGGCCGCTCCTCAGCCCAGGCTAACGAGAAATGGCGGAGCTCAGCCCAAGGCAGGCCAGTCCGTGCCGTGTGCAGAGCCCGCCGCTGGCTGCGATTGGCTGCTTCTGCCGTCACTCGTGGCTCTGGCGCGCGCTGATTGGGCAGAGCGGGGACAAGCCCGGCCCCGCTGGCGCCCCCAGGGCGGCCGTGGGGCAGGAGAGCCGCCATTGCCGGAGCGTCTGTACGGGCCCGGCAGCGGCGGCAGCAGCGGCCGGAGCCCGGTGAGGCGGCGGCGGAGCTCGGAGGCGGCCCCGGCCATCGCAGGTGGGAGCCGCGCTCGGTTCTGCGGGGGCTCGGGGCTCGCTGCGGGCCCGGGAGGGGGCGGCAGGGGGCTGTGGCGGGTGGCTTGTGCCGTGGCCGGCCCGTGTTGGCCCTGGGCTGAGGGCGCTGCGGGAGCGGCTGCCCGCGGTCTCCTTGCCGCTGGGGCCTCGGCAGGAGGCGGTGGCGGAGCAGCGCTGGCTCGTCCCGCTTCGTGTCGGGAGGCCGGAGGTGGCTGCGCTGTGCCCGGGGCTGGGCGGGAAAATTCCCGGCGCCAGAGGTTTGTGTGGCCCAAGGAGCCAGAGGAGTGGTGTGCGAGTGACTTTATTGCTGCCCAAAGGGAGAGGCCATGGGCCATTTGCCGTGCGCTCTCTCCAGTTGTTGGAGGACGCGGCCTCGTTTTTGTCCTGATTTTCCCGGCCGCATGTCCCTGTCCCTTTGCCCAACACTGGCGGAGGTGCTTGGAAGGTTCAGCCTTCCCGATCCGCCTGCTGCATGTCCTTTTTGTATAACACCCGATATTCCTGGCTCTGTGAAGTGTTTGTTCTTCTGGAAGTTCAGGAGTGTGTTGGGACTTGGTCTGAGCAGCAGTCCTTGTCAATTAGTAACATTTTCTGAAACTGATTATTTCTCCCATTCCTTCCTTATGTGCAAGTCCCTGGCCCTGTCTCCAAGCAGATTCACTCATTGCCTGTGTTTTTTCTTCCTGGGTGTTCTTTGGTTTTGGGATTGCTCTCAGTGCCCTCATTCTCTGTCCTTTTGTAGCCGTTTGTGGCTCAGGAGGCCTGGCTGCCACCTGCATCCCCTTGCTCAGCTGCTGAATGAGCTGCACTCAGCAAGGTGTGGTGCATGGTAAAAAGATGAGAGTTGCTGTAGCACATGAGAGGAGAAACAGCATTTGTTTAACCCATGGTCTGTGAGGGAAGCACAAAACCGTGTCCCATTCCCATCCTTTCCACGTTTGGACAAGTACATGACCTGCTTTGCTGTTTCCTTTGTTATCTGTTTTACTGCTTTTCCATTGCCATCTATCTGCCAAGAGTAGTTTGAGTTACTTAACTTTTCCACAAACTCTGCCTCGATTTTCTGCTAAAAGATAATGTGATCCCATCCCATGGTGAAATGTTGTGTTCCTCATCTGAGTGGATTGGTTGGGAGGAAGGTCAGGAGCTGGAGCTGTGTGGTTGGTTATTATTTCAATGACATCCTGTAATCTAATTATGCCATTGAAATGATAAATGGTTTCTCTGGTACCTGATATGAATTCATCAGGGTTCCCAGGGTCTGGTCCATGGTGTTGCAGGATTTGTTCTGGTGATCGTTCGTCTTTTCCCCAGTTTTGGGTGCTCCCTCCGGATATGCGAAATAAAAAGAGCTCTATAACTCGCAGAGTAGTTATAAGAGTAGGTATGAATTTATTCAGCACTGAGATGCATGGGGGATATCTCCTCCGAAAAGCATGCACACCTTTTTGATTTGGTTTTCTCTTTTTATCTTTTACAGACTAGGTTTACAAGATACGCCTAGTACATATTCATTTTTTAACTCTGCTTTTCCTCACTTCATATTACAATTAACTCCATGCCCCTTTCATTCCTCTGGCCACCTTTTGGAACTTTAAATCCCTTCTTTCCTGCACAGGGTCTGAAGAATCTCCTTTATCTTGTGGTGCCTTTGTCTTTGCATCTTGTTTGTGTATTCTGGCTCCTTATCTTGACTTGCAGTCTGACTCTTTTCTTGTTCTTGTGGATCAGACTGTCAGGGTATGGTTTTTGTCCAACCCCCCTTTTAGTCAAGCATTTCTTTGTGTTTATTTCCTAATTTTTAATTTCTGTTTCACTCCAGCCAGGGCTGCATCAATTGTCAGCTTTTCTCTCATTAAATCATCACATACTTGGATTCCCAACTGATTTCCCTGAACTTGTGGTAGCAAATAAACCCCAGTGGTCTGATACACCCTATATAACATAGACAGTGACAGCACATGTTGGAGTGGGGACAGGGATGATTCCCCCCCACTTGTTTTACTGAAATTTTCACAACATTCTCTATTTTCTGTTTTCCTTTGCAGCTTAACCAATTGGTGTTGCAGAGTCAGATATCCTCACAATGGGCTGTGCCTTTAGCTGTGCAAATTCCATCTGTGCAAGCAGGCAGAGCTTGGGCTGAGGGGCAGAGGGAATTATTCCAATTCCTCCTGCAGGCAGGAAGCCCCTGGGCCATTGTGCAGGCTTTGGGCCATCAGTGTTAATTTGCATTTCTAAAGCTTCTCTCCTGGCTGCCTGGAACAAAGCTTCTCTTCCAGGGCAGCTGTGGGTGATTCAAGTGTTCTCCCCAATTCCCTGCTGGTGCCTTTGGTCCTTTTCTTTTTGTGACAAAAAATATTCTATTAAAGGTTTACGAGTTAAAGGGTCACCTTTAAAGCTCTTCTAGTTTTTCAAAGTGCAGCTTAAAGGTGAACATAAGATAACTCATACCATCATTTTGCCATCACTACGAATCACACACAAACATAAAAAGAAAAATTACAAAGCAATCAAGTGTTTTCTTTTTCTTCTGCTAAAATTAAAAAGTGATTCTCACAACATTGTCCCAAACAGAACGAACAATATAGAAGTAAAATTATTATGAAAAATTATTCTAACAGTGTAATCCTTTCACTGAAACTGTGAAAAGCAAAACCTCTTTAACAGTGTCTTTAGAGAAATAAGGTGTTACTTGATTCTGGTCAGGATGTGCAACAGGAATAATTTCATGCACACATAGGCTGGGTGTGCAGAGAAAATCATTCCATGACACATGAGTTTGACTAGATTTTTCCAAAACTTTATACAGTCTGACCCCATAGAAATCCCTTGGTTTAATGTTCATTGGTTTGAAGGTGTGGAGTTGTTAGGATTTGGTTTCCTGTTGCAGCCGGATTTCTGTGCCTGTGATGTGAATTAGGTGGGCACTCCTGGATTTCCTGCTCAGCCTTTTCCAGACCAGGTGTCTCCAGCTGTGCCTGGGGCAGTGTCTGGGGTGGATGTTGGTTGATGTTTGCTGCTGGGTGTGGATGTTTTGTTGATGGTCATTATCTTAGGGAGAATCTTTTGGGCTATTCCCAGTCTGTTGAGATGTTAATTTCATCTCTGCTGAGTGGTGGAACATCCCTTAAAAGACACCTTTAAAATTCCTTTCCCCAAGGCAAAGGCAAACCTTGTGTGAGCAGAGAAATAAGATTTGAAGCCATTTTAAAGTTGGTCTATTTTGGCAGCAGCTAATCCCAGGCAGGGCAGAGTGTGAGTGGAATTGAGAGGCAGAGTGGAATTGTCCCGGTGCCTTCCCCAGCAGCTGTGGCGAGGGCAGGCACAGAAAGGGCTGAAGCTGCAAGAGTGAGAGCAAGGATTGTCCCGCAGTGGCTGGAGATGGCAAAGGAGGGTGCCCAGGCCGAGGATTTGAGCAGAGGATCTGTGGGCAGGCCCAGGGGCTTCCCACGCTGGGGAGCCCTGGCTGCTGCTGCGTTGCCTTCAGTGCAGGCTCAGGGCTGGCCTGTTTAATATTCCCTTCCAATTCAGATTTCTGAGTCTGGAAGAGCCATGGCTGGGGCATCAATCATTTTATTTTTTTCATTTTGTTAAGTTTTGTTCTCTTTCTTATGTCCACTCCATAACATTGAGGCTATCTGGGGCTAGAAAAGTCGTACAATGCTCAGGCTAGAAGAGAGAATCCTCAGTCCAGCTCCTGCATTTCCTTAATTATCCTAAGAATTGTTCCAGCTCCATTTTAGTCCTGGGTAACATTATTTCTGAGATTCCCTGAACCCTCTCAGGGTCAATACAAGACAAATTTTCAGTCAAAATAGGTCTCAAATATTTAACCATTTTCTCTACCATTTGCTCTTTCTTTTTTTTCAGATACTCTGAGCTGTTTTTTTGCCTGACAATGAAGCCATTTCACAGAGGCTTCCTCTACCTCTTCTCCTTGTTCTCCTGACTGGATCAAGTCATCCACATCCTGCATTAAGCCAGTCCCTGGGGGTGAGGTCAATTCCTTTGATATTTCCTGCAAGGCTTGCCCCAATCAGGCCGGTGCTTCCATGCATCCCTGCAGAAGGACCGTCCATGTCTTGAGCATTTTCCCTTCTACCTCTTGTTGCCAGCCCAAGGCAGAATTCTGTTTGCATCCTGTGGAAGTGGGCAGATCCCCAGAAAGCATCTTTTGCATCAAGTTCTGAATGGCAGCAGTGTGAGGAGGGCACCTGGTTGAGGATGGTGTAAGGATCTGAGAGTGTGGGGTGCCTCGGTTTCATCATCTCATTTCTTCTTCTTGGGTCCTGCAGCATTGTGTGGATTCCATTGGATTTCTTGTTTGGCAGGATAGGAGCATTCTAGGGAGCCATCCCTGGCTCCCCAAGCCGTGCCTTGAGCAGGACTCACAGACAGGCTGTGAGCCCTTCCTTCCCTCCCTTGGAGCAGGGGATTGCTTTTTGACACCTCCTGTCCTGGTTGCTTCAGGGAAATTTGGAGAGGCTCCATATCTAATTTTGCCAATTTCCCTGGGGCTGCCCACACTTCTGGGCTCACTTCAGCCGTGGCTCTGCCAGACATTTGACACAGAGGTAGAACAGAACCAGCCTCTGTATCATCTTTTGCAACATTAATCTGCATTCCCAATTTAGCCATCAAATCCCTTCCCAGTAAATTACAATCAGAATTGTGGGCAAATAAAAATTCCTGCATTTCAAACCCATCCCCAACATCTGCTAATAGTGGCTGAATAAAACACACCCACTCATCTTTCCCACTTAGTGCCTTAATAATTAAAATATTCCCTAACACCTTTAGGTGTAAGATTCCGAGTGGATGGAGAGGCCCCTGTGTCCATCAGGAAAGGTCTCCTCTGGATCCAGAGCCACCCTGGATGTTCCCAAGGGCTGCAGTGTGGTGGGTCCCTGGTGGAATGGGAGCTGTGAGAGCGCTAAGAATCCGTGTCCATCAAGGGCTGGACTTGCTGGTGCTGAGGGTGCTCCTGTCTGTGCTTGCAGTGTCCTTGTGCCCTGCAGCTGGAAGGCTGATTCCTTGCCAGGGGCTGTTTGGGTGGGCTGTCCCCTGGCCAGGAGGGCAATGCTTGTGCCAGGTGCTTGTGATCCTTAAAAGATCATCTGGATCCTTGCAGGTGTAATCCCCATTTCTGAGCTGTTCCTTCCTGGTGCTGGCTGTGCTGAGGCTCCCCTCCCCTGCCCGTATCCCAGAGCCGGTCCCTGTCCTGCCGCAGTGTCCAAAGGCGGCCCCCCCGGCGGGCAGGGCCGGCAGCTCCACGGGGCCGGGCAGCGGCCGGGGCGTCCCGCAGCCTCCTGGGGGCCGGGGGCCACTGCCGGCCCTGCCCGGGGGGTGCTGGGCTCAGGCAGCGCCCGGCGCTGAGCCCCGGCTGCCCCACAGCCCCGGCCCGGCCCCACAGCTCCCCACAGGCCCCCAGCCCGTGCTCCCGGTGCCGCAGCTCTGCGCCCGCTCCTGCCACTCCCAGCTCAGAGAAACCCCCTGAAATCCTCACCTCCTTGTTTTCCTGTCCTGGAAAACTGGGATACAAAGCATCTGAGTCAGCTGGCAAATTCTGAGGATAAGACCCTTCTGAAAAACATCCCAATCCTCAGTATTTTTCTCTTTTTCCTCTTTTCTATAATTGTTTTTCTTACCCCATAGATTCCTCCTGCTGCTTCTTGCCTTAAGCACATTCCTGCACACTCCCCTTCAGCCAATCCCTTCCCAGCACACCAACCCCATCCATCCCCTGTTGTCTAAATCCCTTCTGGCCTTCCCTTATTGCCCCCCTGGGTGTCCATGTCCCTAGTTCGCTCTGGGAGAATGTGCAAACGACGTCCACATGCTCCCAAGGGACCCTTGAGAGATATTTTGGGATCCTCATCCCTTTTGCTGGGACCCCATTCTGGCTTTCCCTTTTGTCCCCTCCCTGGGTGCCCTGCCATGTTTACTCCCCGAAGATGCCACTGTAGTCACTGCTGAGATTTTCAGTGCTCTCTCCCTGCCGACTCTTGAGAGCCGCCCTGATCCGTCCCTCGTCTGTCTCCTGCTCGCTCTCGGGTACCCAATCAATCCCCGGTGCCGCCGCCAGCCGAGGGAGCCGATCCCCCAAACTGGGTGAGGCACCTTCAGCTGCACTCAGTGCCCGCCGGCCCGGACGGTGGAAGGAATTGCGGAGGAGCCCCAAGGTGTGTGGAAAAATTGACATCCCCAGAGGTTTCTGTCCACAAGGAAGACAGAGGAGTCCTGTAAAAGTAATTTCATTCATAAAAAAGGGTTGAGGCCATGGGACATTTCTAATGAGATTTCTCCTGTTGTTGGAGGACACTGCCTCCTTTTCATCCCAATTTTCTTGGCCACATCTCCCTCTCCCCATTGGTAGATGTACTGTAATAGTACAGACTTTCCAATGCACCTCCAACATACCCCCTTAATATGCACCCCACTTTTGTATAGCTAACGATATTGATGGCTGTGTTAAGTCTTTGTTGTTCTTCTGGAAGTTGATGAATTTAGCAGGAGCTTGGCTGAGCAGCAGTCTGTGTCATCAATTCATAACATTTTGTGCAGCTGAAGGCTCCTCCTGTCACTTCCTTATGTCCACGTCTCTGGCCCTATGTCCAATGAGGTTGACGGGATCAGTTTGTAAAGAGCCTTTGTTGTTGTTCCTTTACTGGGGTTCCCCCGTTTTGGGGCCATCCCCCCTGGAGCAGGGTGTCCCCCCTTGGTGCAGGCGCAGGGCTCAGGCAGGGCTGAGGCAATCAGAGCGCGCGGCGCTGATGACTCATCAGTGTCCAGGCAGAGCCGCAGCTGCCAGCGTTCCCCAGCTGGAGCCCAGCTGCGCCCCTCCCCCCCGGGCCTTGGCGCCCCCCTTGAGGGGAATTTGGGGAGGTGGGAGGGGGGAGCGCCAAGGCCGGGCCCCCCCGCGCTGTGGTGGCGGGAGCGGCTGCAGTGGGGAGCGAGTGCGGGCGGAAGCGGCCGAGAGCCCAGCGCTGCCCCAGGCCGAGCTGGCCCAGCTCCATCCGTGCCCCTGCGGTGGGATGCTGTGGGAGTGGGGGGGAAGAGGGAGCCGGCAGTGGGTGCTGGGCCTGGGGGCAGGAGGAGAAGGGAAGGAGAAGCAGGGCTGAGGAACAAAATGGTCAAAATATGTACCTGGGGTTGTGCAGAAGGAGGAGGAGGAATGTGAGGTCGAGTAGGGACACAGGAGGAGGAGGAGGAGGAGGAGCAGGGAGAGGAAGCAGCACAAAGTTCATCCCTGAATCTGCAGCTCCCCCAGCCCCAGGTTCGTTGCCTCCCCACATGCAGCGGGTGACCAGAGTGGGCGATCCACGATTTTGATGGGGCTGAATCTTGGTGTTTCTGAGCCTTATTGTGGTAAACGTTGGTGCTTTGGTTTCTTGCAGGGGCTGAACCTTTCTATTGTGCAGGGGGTTTTGGCTGAATCTTGTTGTTTGGTTGGTTTTTGATCTGTGTTTTGTTGTTTGGGCTGAATCTTGGTGTTTTTGAGGTTCTTACAGACGCAAGATGCCCAATGTCTTTCTGAGACGAACCTGGGCAAGGAGGCACGTAGGAGACGCATCGGGGGTGGACGGTCTGAGACACGGCAGAGACCTCTATAGTCGAGTTAGATGTTAGTAGTTTATTTCAGGGCATGGGAGAGAGAGAGAGAGAGCCTGCTATGAGCCAACAGGTAGAGCGCAAAGCAGGCTCGGAGAGAACAATACAAAAGGGGGTAAAATATGAATACATGAGTTCAAGACTTTAAGATTGTTAAGAAAGAGAGTAACAGAACAGAAGTGAGAGAGACGGGAAAAAGGGATAAAGAAGAGCAGGAAAAAGAGAGCAGCAAGAGTGTAGAAAGTATGAGGCAAGAAGGCTAAGAGAAACAAGAGAGCAGAGAGAGAGCCAAGAGAGAGTAGCAAGAGAGCCAAGAGTTAAGAGAGACTAAGAGAGCCAAGAGAGAGAACTCTCTTTTACAATTACTTGTATAACCTATACATTGAATATTCTATTCCTTTACTAACCAATCTTTCTAAGTATACTAATACAGTAACATTTGTGTGCGACCTATAGAAATCGCTGTTTTATCTCAGGGTCCTTCAGACCTTTCTTTTAAGGCTGGGAAGAGGGGTCTCAGCTTAGTTTTATTGGGGGAAAGAACGTGTTCTGGCACACCAGCCTGGTTTATTTGAATTATTCAAACTGTGCTTTCATTTGTATTTCTCCTTTAGCCTTTCTGGCCAAAGAGTCATATTTATAATTTCTTTCTAATTCTACCTTCCCAACAGAGGCACCCCCCAGCCCAAGGCACTCTCCTCTCTTTTTTTTCTCCTAACCAGGAATTTTCATTCCCAAATTTTGTCCAGATGGAAGAGGAGGAGGAAAAGCCCCAGAGATCCCGCACGAGGAGGGGCTGCAAACCCAGTCCAGGGAGCTGCGAGGAGGAAAGATCCCCCCAGTGCCAGAAACACGGCCAGAGATCCAGCCAGAGCTCAGAGCTGGGGGAGAAGCCCCACAAGTGCTTGGAATGTGGGAAGGGCTTCAGAACGAGCTCCCAACTGATCGAGCACCACAGGATCCACACTGGGGAAAAGCCCTACGAGTGTGGGAAATGTGGGAAGAGCTTCAGCCAGAGCTCCAACCTGTGGACTCACCAGAGGATCCACACTGGGGAACGACCCTATGAGTGTGGGAAATGTGGGAAGAGCTTCAGAGCTATCTCTGAACTGATGATACACCAGGTGATCCACACGGGGGAACGGCCCTACACCTGCTTGGAATGTGGGAAGAATTTTGGTCAGAGCTCCAGTCTGAGGGCACACCAGCGCATCCACACTGGGGAGAGGCCCTACGAGTGTCCCGAGTGTGGGAAGAGGTTTCGGACCAGCTCCCATGTCCTCCTACATGAGCGGATTCACACAGAGGAGAGGCCCTTCCGCTGCCTCGACTGCGGGAAGGGCTTCAACCGCAACTCCACCCTCACCGTCCACCGGCGCATCCACAGTGGGGAGAGGCCCTACGAGTGTCCCCAGTGTGGGAAGAGCTTCTCCACCAGCTCTCACTTGACCCGACACCAACAGAAGCACCAGTAAGGGAAGCCCTGCGAGTGCCCCGAGTGCGGGAAGAGCTTCGTGCGCTGCTCCAGCTCCATCCCCCATGGGAGGATCAGCGTTGGATGATCCCCAGTGACCCCCGTTGGGCAGAGCCCTGGTGATCCGTGCTCCTGGTGATCCGTGTTGGGAAGACACCTGGCTGGGAGGCTCCACATCTTCCTGGCTCCCTGTGGGCACCTGGATGAAATCAGGGGCAGGAACAACATTGGGACATAGACTAACAATGGGAATTCCTTGGGGAGAGTGAATTTGTTAATTTCAATCCTAGTGAACCTTTTCCTGCTGCCTCAGGAGCTCTGTGGGCAGAGAAAAGGGGGTGACACCAGAGTGGGGGTCCCTGAAGGGAACACACACGTTATGGGGGAGGGAGGACACGACCCCCGGGGCCCCCCCTCACCTTTTTGCTCAGGCAGAAGCCGAGCCCCCAGCACCAGGAAAACAAATCCCAGCAAAAAGCCCCCGATCCCCATCAGCTGTGAGCAGTGTCCGACAGCATCCCTGGGGGGTCTGCAGTGGTCAGGACCCCCAAAAGCTTTCACAGACACCTCAAGCCCCTCCAAGGACCCTCCCAGTCTCCCCCAGCCCACCCAAGACCCTGTGAAACCTCCTTTGGAGTCACTAATTGTAAAAAATGAAGAATTTTACTAGAATTTGAGTTCTTAGCTAGAGATTGGCCTTGCTGGAAGCAGTTAGAGTTAATGATGAAGCGAGAAACAGGATTTGAGATAATGAATCTTGAACTTAAGCAAAAAATTACTTTTCATTGTATGTTCAGCTGTGCTTGTAATGAGAAAAGAGAAACTGATAAACGGGTTCAGGAAGATCACAGACCTTACATCTGGAAACCCATTTAAACGTCACAGGGGAGGAAACTGGAGTTGTACCAAATGTCACTTGTAATGTCCACCATTGTAAAGGTAGAAAGGTGAGAGTGAGGAAGAGCGGTTTTCCTTCATCTCTTGATGACCCCTCCTCACCAAAACGACCCTCTCCTCAAATTAGGGAGCCCACCACGCAGGCATAATGACATTTTAAACTCATTACTGTGCATTTTAATCCAAAGTGGAGCATGGGAGGTGTTAGAATTGTGAATATGTATTAGTAATAATATATATTCATCTTTTGGAAATTCAAGATTTTTTAAATAAATAGACACTGGAAGCTTTTGTCAACTTGCAGTGTGTATTAAGGGGTGACTCCTGCACTCGCCCAGTGCTGTGATTAAACATCCACTTTGTAACTTTAAACTGTTGGAGAAGTTTTTTGTCCATTAACAGATTGATGTTGATACCAGATCAATATTGCTATTTTGGTAAATCACTCCCAGTCTCTTCCCAGCCTCCCCAGGACCCACCAGAGCCCCTCCTGTTCCTCTCAGGATCCCACAGCCCCCTCCCAATTTCCCCCCACTGCCCCAGGACCTCCAAACCCTCTCCCAGTCCCTTCCAGCCCCACCAGGACTCATCAGGAACCCTCCCAGTCTCTTCCCAGCACAACCAACCTCATCCCAATCCCTGCTTTCCAATGCCCAATCTCCTTCCATCTCCTCCAGGCTCACTCAGATCCCTCCCAGTGACACCCAGCACCCCCAAACTCCCTCCCAGGGTCCACCAGCACCCCCAGAACCTCATCACAAACTCCCCAACATCCTTCAAACCCCTTCCCCGCCATCCTAAGCACCTCAATCCCTTCCCCAGTTTAAACCAGTCTATCTGTAACTCCCTCCCAGTTCCTCCCAGCACACCCCAATCCCCCTCTGGGCCCCCCCAGTGCCTCCCCCGCTGCCCCCGGCGCTGTGGGGGCCGGGCCGTGCCCCAGTGCCGGCTCAGGGGGTGCTCCAGGCTGACGTGCTCCACCTGGCAGCTGGAGCTGAGCCCGCATTGCCGGGGGCGGTTTCCAGCAGCACCAGGAGCTGCTGGCTCCAGTCCCCGCTGGGGAGCACGGCAGTGGCCAGCACGTGGCCCGAGAGCTGCTGCTGGCCCTGGGAGCAGCTCAGCTGGATGTGGGCAGGGGAGAAATCCATCAGGGAGCAGAGCAGGCGGCCGGGGCCGGGCTGGGAGCTCGAGGGCGCCAGCGAGATGGACACGATGGGGGTGATAGTAAAAGGTTCTAAAATCTTAGAAAATTTGGAGACTTAGCAAGAAAGTTAAGTTTGCCAAGCCCTGGGAAAAGTAGGCCCTGGGAAATGTTAGACCTTGTGCTCGCTAAAGATCAGTTCAATCTGCACCTGTGTAATCAGTATATGATTAATGATACAACTGTTAGATGTGATTAGATATAATTACTGTTTAAAGAACATGAGGAACAATGTTAGGAAGCTGGGGGAGATCACGAGAAATCCATGCTTGGATAAAAACAATGCTTACAATAGAACAATATAAGTTTAATAATTAATATGTAAGTTATATAAGGATAGAGTATAAAAACATGTTCAACTCAAAACCAAATCGGGTCAGGTTTGGGTATGTGTACCCCTGACACCCAGAGCTCTTCAATAAAGCACCTTCATATAATCATTCTGTGATTATGTGTGTTCCTGAGCTCTAACATTTTGGCACCCCAGATGGGACCCTGTGAGTGCTGCTGAGCTCGCTCACGACCCGATCACGCTCCAGCCGGCACCGAGGGATTCTCGGGGAGCCCATCCGGCTGCGACCGTCTCCGCTGCTCACAACGTCCCCGGGAGAGAAAGGTAAGGTGCTTTACTTTGGTTTGGGTGCCTGCCAGTTAGACACAGCGAAAGCTGCGCGTGGTTGGGCTAAAGGAATTCCTGTTGGTATTGCCCAGGCACCGTCTGTCAGACGACTGCGAAAGCGTCGCAGGTTCGGCATTTGGTGTATTGTAGTTGTGACATGGAGCAGGGTTCTGGGCTGCAATGCTCCCATACTGGATACTTCTCCTTTGGGGTGCTTATTAGCACATTGGAAACAAGGTAACTTTGGGGGAAGAATTACATAAGACTAAGTTAATTTATGCGAGATCTCCCACAGAAAAAGACCCCAGCAACCCCCTCTCATCTGTTGGTAGCTATAACCTCTTCTCTCCCTCTTTACTTTGTTTTCTTTATCTCTCTCTCTCGCTCTCTCTCCCTTTCCTCTATCGCACAACCCTTGTGGTTGGCACTAAAATAAAGGTACATTATTGTTGTTATTATTTAAACTGAAATCCCTTTGTGTCCTTTTTGCACTCTGAGATCAAACAAACCTCTCACGAGTCCCACTGGCGTTATTGAATCCTGACATTTAAACTGGAGTCACGGACAGGATTTCTGACAGACAGAAGGGGCTGCAGGTTTGTTGTGCAGTCTGTATTAGGGGAAGGACGTCTCGCTCCAGCCGCACCCAGCCCGACACTCCCAAAAGAGTGAGCGGTGTCTAGAAAGCAAGGGGGGCGACTCGAATTTCCCACAAACTGCACACACCGAGGTGAAAAGCACCCCACACTCACTTGAGGGCTCTGTCTGCAGAATTTCACAAAAGATCTCTTAGTGCAAAAGGGTGGGACTGTTTTTTTGTTGTTGTGTGTATGAATTTAGACTGCTTGGTGTAGCAGAAAGACAACCAGAATTTTAAACTGAAGGAGTGCCTCCCAAGCAGATTTGGTCTTTTCACCCAAACAGGGAAGCAAAAAGTTGTGTGTGTGTGTATAATTTAAGTTTATACCTCCCTGTAGTGGTTTTTCCCTTTGTAAAATGACTGAAAACAGCAGTGCAGAAGTTAAAGCTGCATTTTATGCATGTTATGCTCTATTAGCAAAAAACAATGCCAGACCTTCTCCAGGAGGGAAAAGTTGGTGCTTAATAATTGGTTTAATTTGGAAAATGTGATTGACAGAGTATGTTCTTTACAACATGAAATAAAATTTAAACTGGGCAAAAATAAAACTGTACACTGCTCAGTTTTGGGAGCTTGTCTTACAGCAGCTATAGAAACTCGCTGTAAGTAAAGAAGTGAGGAAAAAGCTACAATAGACTCCCTCCAAAACCAAGTTAAAACTTTGCAAAAACAATTGGATGAAGAAAGAAGTAAGATCAATCTGTTGTGAGCAGCCCTCCATAATAAAATTCAAAAAATGCTGACTTGCTAAAAGAAACAAGAGAGGGAAACCCCTCTCATTAATCAAATTTACCCTCAAAAAGAGCTAACTTGGATAAAACTGGGGAACACTGCTATTCTAGTTTGAAACCTCTAATTAAAACAGAATATAATTATATCAATGATAAAAGTCTTGATCCGCACATAACCACTAAAAATAGAAAAAAGGAAAAAAAAAAAAAAAAGAAAAAAAAGAAAAAAAAAAAGGAAGTACGGGCGTCTGCCTCACGAGTCAGAGACAGAATACGTATTCCCAGTGTCTCTCACTGGAGGTGATCAAATTCGATTGAGGGAACTGGAATCCAGTGGGCACTGGGGACATGAAGTCTTCTTAACAGCAGGAGACAGACGTAACCCATGGTCCCTAACTCAGCACACAGCTTATTGGGCAGAGGGGCTTCACCCCTTGGAAAGGGGGGACCCTATAGCTATAGTGAGTACCCCAAACCAACTACTGAAAACATTCACAAAGCTGCCTGCTTGCAAATGATGCACAAAAGAAAATTAATTGCTGGCTATGAATCACCAATGTTGTTACCTGTGAAAACTGAAATGATGACCCCTTTCATTCAAGGCCTTCCAGAATCACTTAAACCTACAGCAATTTTCCTCCAAAAACATAGCAGCTATAACCTCTGTGGATAGACTAGACAGATTTCTTGGGAACCCGACTGCTCAACCTGGTTCCACTGATCCTGGGTTTACTCCCTTCACCAACCCCTCTCAGCCCACAGGGTCACAATTGTGTTCTCCTGCTAGGAACCATAAAATTTGGACACGGAGAAAAGTTGCAAAAGAGCTAATTAATTACAGTAGCAATTATGGACCTGTAAAAATCCCAGAAGAAAAATCAGAGAAAGCAAAGGGTGTTAGATACATTGGTTCTCTTAATGAAAAACCAGAAAAGAGAAAACAAATCTCTAACCGCCCGTATTGGTGGTCACTAGAGATAAAGAAAGGGGTCCCCAGAAACAAAATGGATGGCTTATCACTTAAAAGTTGAGTAAAGCAGTTTCTAATTGGCACTGTCCCAAGTTCACTGTATCGAATGCCCCATTGTATAACCCAGCACAGCTCCACAGGCTCTGGGCTGGGAGCCAAAGCAGTCTCCTTCTCAGCTTCTGGGAGTGGAGCCCAAGCAGCTTTAGAATCAGGGAAACTGGTAACTCTGCCTCTCATGGGTGAGCAGAGAGGCAGAGGTTGGTTGTATTTAAAATGCTCACTAGAAATAACAAAACTGGAGACATACTGATTATAACAATAGTGGGTCCTAAACGTGCACCTATTACTTCTGTAGTTAACACTCGAGCCCAAATTTCTGTGTTGACCAATACAGACTAGTACAGGATTTGAGAGCAATAAATGGAATAACTAAAGATATTTAGCCAGTGGTAGCTAATCCTTGCACATTGTTAACATCCATAAAAGAGAAATAGAAATGGTTTACAGTAATTGATTTAAAAGATGCCTTTATCTGCATACCCCTTGACAAAGAAAGTAGGAAACTGTTTGCCTTTGAATGGGAAAATCCAGACAATGAAAGGAAAACCCAGCTCACCTGAACACGACTCCCACAAGGATACAAGAACAGTCCAACCCTATTTGGAAGCTTAAGCTCTTGGCTAAGGAGCTGGAGATTTGGACTGAGAACGGGCAAGTACCAGAGAACAATACCTGCTGTTACAGTATGCTGATGATATACTGACAGCTACAGAAGAGAAAACCACCTGCATAAAGGTAACAATTGAAATTTTAAATCAGCTGGGAATGAGTGGATAGAAGGTGTCTAAAGAGAAGGCACAAATTGCCCGACAGACTGTGATTTACCTGGGGTGTGAAATCTCACAAGGGCAATGTAAGCTGGGTACTAATCGTATTCAAGCCATTTGTGCCATTCCAGAACCCCAGAACCTGCGTGAGCTGTGAGTTTTCCTTGGGATGACAGAGCGGTGCTGCCTGTGGATCATGGACTATGGACTAATTGCAGAGCCCCTGTATGAAGCCCAGAAGACACAACCGCTTACCTGGGGCAGACCACAGAAGGAGGCCTTCCTCAGACTGAAGGAGGATTGACAACAGCTCCGGTGTTAGGATTGCCTGATCTATCCAAAGATTTTCAGCTGTTTGTGCATGAAAGATCACACCCAGCACTGGGAGTGCTGACCCAACATTTGGGAAGCTGGAAAAGGCTGGTAGGCTGCTTTTCCAAACAACTTGACAACGTGAGTGCCGGATGGCCTTCATGCCTGCGGGCAGTTGCAGCCACTGTGATGCTGATCCAAGAAGCCAGGAAACTCACGATGGGTAGACACACAGATGTCTATGTGCCACACATGGTGACCACTGTTTTAGAACAAAAGGGGGCCATTGGCTATCTCCAAGCAGGATGATGAAATTCCAGGTAATCCTAACCGAGCAGGATGATGTCACATTAAAGACAACTAACCTTTTGAATCCAGCTTTGTTCCTAGGTACCACAACTGAAGAAGGCTCATTAGAGCACGACTGTGTAGAGGTAATAGAGTACACCTATTCGGCAAGAGAAGACCTGAAAGACATCCCACTGGAGCAACCAGAGTGAGAGCTATTCACAGATGGAAGCAGCTTCGTGGAGAACGGGTCCAGATAGGCTGGATATGTGGTAACAACAGTCAGTACAATAGTGGAGGCAAAAGCATTATCAGCAAATACATCTGCCCAGAGGGCAGAACTGGTTGCCTTAACCAGAACACTAGAATTAAGTGAAGGGAAAAGGGTAAACATATGGACTGGCTCAAAGTATGCTTTTGGAGTGTGCATGTACACAGAGCACTGTGGAAAGAAGGAAGACTGCTGTCTTCTCAAGGTATATACATTAAACATCAAGATGCAGTCCTGCAATTGATAAAAGCAATACAAAAACCTGAAGAAGTAGCAATTATACCCTGTAAAGCACACCAATCAAGAAATTCCAAAATTTGTGAGGAAAATTGAAAAGCAGATTGGACATCTCGACAGATTGCTCGAGAAGTGCAAACAACAATGGCATTGATACCTTTAAAAACTAATGCATCTCAATTTAATTTGCCTCCGAAACTGAAATATTCAATAGAAGATGAGAAATTGGGACATTTGCTAAATCCACAAAAGGATTCAGAAGAGTGATATGTAACTGCACAAAGACAAATAGTATTAATCCCCTTGATAATGAGAGAAGTTCTACAAATTAAACATAACAAATGCCATTGGGGTGCAGAGGCATTTGTGAAATTGCTAAAACAAAAATTAATCTCGGTACGGATGCTAACAATGGCAAAATTAACTCATTTGGTTAGTTGACAGCATCTTCAAGGGAGAAATACAGAAGAAAATGTCCTGGAACCAGAAAATAATAAAGGCACTGACACAAGATCTACCCCCACCATCTTCTGGTTCTCCAGTTTGTGGCAACATCCAGGACAATGCTTACATCAGTCAAGGATTCGAAGAACACCAAGTATAAACTCAGAAACAAAGGACTGTATCAAGTGAAAACATTTGCACTTATAGTGAAGTGAAAATGCTTTCAAAGGGGGGAATGATAGTAAAAGGTTTTGAAATCTTAGAAAATTCGGGGACTTAGAAAGAAAGTTAGGTTTGGAAAGCCCAGGGAAAAGTAGGCCCTGGGAAATGTTAGGCCTTGTGCTTGCTAAAGATCAGGTGAAACTGCACCTGTGTAATCAGTAGATGATAAATGATACAATTGTCAGATGTGATTAGCTATAATTATTTTTTAAAGAACATGAGGAACAATGTTAGGGGGCTGGGGGAGAATCACGAAAAATCCATGCCTGGGTAAAAACAATGCATGCAATAGAACAATGGAAGTTTAATATGTAAGTTATATAACGATAGAGTATAAAACATGTTCAGCTCAAAACCAAGATGGGTGAGCTTTGGGTATGTGTAACCCTGACACCCAGAGCTCTTCAATAAAGCACCTTCATATAATCATTCAGTGACTATGTGTGTTCCAGAACACTAACAGCTCTGTTCCTCTCTTCCAGCCCTTGAAGACATGGCAGATAACATCAGCCCCGCCATCAGAAGCCTGGCAATTCAAAAACTTTGTATCCTCTAGGCAGTAGAGAGAACTCAATATTCCATCTTTGGAAACCTGCAAGATCAGCTCCACATGGCACAGAGGACACAGTCTCATCTCTCAGGCCTTGACTGGATGTGCTGCTGGAGCTCTGCTGAGAGCTGATCTGGGAGGCTCTGTCTGCTGGGGCCACCTGAGCCAGCCAGGATTTTATTTTTCTTCAAAATTGTTCTTTCCTTATTTTTGTTTTTGTTTAGTATGTAAATATAGGATATGTTATAAATACACAGACTCCCAGGAGCTTTCTTTTGCTGCCCAAGGTCCGCAGGATATCGGGGAAGAGAGGGAAAAGGGTGCTTGTGCTCAGCAACCTGCTGGGGTGTGCAGTGGTGAAGGGAAAATGGCCAGAAGCCCCTTGGCCTTTGGTGGTTTTGCTGAAGGCACAACCCCTGTCCCAGCCAGGAAGTGCCATCTGTGTCCTCGTGCCCGTGTGGTGCTGGCTGGGCTGCTGAGGGCTCCCAGGTGCCTCTTGATCCAGCTCCTCTGGAGCTCCTGTGGGGCTGCGGCGCTGCTGCCGGGCCACGCTGGGGGAGACCCTGAGGGAACAGGGTGCTGGGAGGCCATGAAGGGATGAGGGGCTGTGGAGGCCCTGACGGGACAAGGCAGTGGGAAGGCACAAGGGGGATGTGTGAGGGAGTGGATGGCAGGAGGCTCCGAGTGGATAGGAGGCCCCTGAGGGGCCGGGGTGGTGGAAGACCTGAGGAACTGGGTGTCTGAGGCCATAAGCAGCCCCTGGGCAGCCGCCTGGTTCCTGACACCCGGCTGATCTGGCGCTTCCCCAAAAAGTCTCCCAGGCCTGCAGCAGAAGCCCTCGAGGCTGGGACACCACCCCTCCAGGAGGGTGGGGACAGCCTGAGGTGTGCTCAGGCTGGGCTGGCTGGGGACATGGAGGGCAGGGTGGTGCTGCCAGGCCATGGCCACTGGGTGCCTGCGATAAGGGGCAGTGGGCAGAGGCAGGGCTGGCGGCCAGGCCGGGCCCTCACGGCTGCCCAGGCCACGCTGCTGTGACCGAGGCTCTCCTGACACAGAGCTCGGGGCCCACAGAGGTGCTGCCACCATGGGGAGGGCAGCGATGTCTCCTCCAGCAGGGCTGCCCAGTCACTGCTGCCCAAGCGGCTCTGGAGCCCACAGGAACAGCAGCAGAGTGTGCACAGGAACAGCAGCAGAGTGGGCACAGGAACAGCAGCAGAGTGGGCACAGGAACAGCAGCAGAGTGGGCACAGGAACAGCAGCAGAGTGGGCACAGGAACAGCAGCAGAGTGTGCACAGGAACAGCAGCAGCCCGAACATCGGCACCTGTGCACTGAGGCGTCCGCAGCAGCCGGGTGCCAAACAGGGGGAGGCTGTGGGCACAGCTGCCTTTGGTTTGGCAAAAGGCTTCAGCAGAATTGGCCACAATGGCTTTCTCTTGACTTGCCAGCCTCACAGCAACGCTTGGCAGCTTCAGCTGCAGCCTGTGCCCGTGACTGACTTGGATGGCTGTGCTTGAGGGCGGGCTCGCCTTCCACACTCAGGTGTCCCAAGACAGCGGCCTTGGCGCCATCGTGACAGAGAGAGAGAGAGACTCAGGACATGAGAAGACAGGAACAGCCTGTTTGGCTCTTTCTTGAGTATGCTGCTCCTGCCTAAAATAATGATCAGGAGTATATGCTGATATAAAAGTATAGCTGAACACCAAGGACTTTTTCTGTACTGTCTAGAACTAAAACCTTCTGTGACTGTTCAGAGACTATAAAATGCAAGGTGAGAATGACAGCTCTGGTTTGTAAAAGTCCTAAAAATTTTGACATGTGATTTTTCTAGTCAAGGATTTTAATTCCAATGTGGAAACTACAAAACTATTAAAATTTGTTTTCATTGGCAACCGCTTTGAAATGGCATCAGTACACCTACAGGTGTACTGAGGACAGTACTTGGCAATTCATGGCTTCAGATGTGGGAGATAAATATTTTGCCCGGTTTCACCTTGAAGTTGAAGTTTTCCCAGGGCTTTGATTGACTGGTCATTGCAGGTAACTTTAATAAATGCAAAAGGATGTGAAAGCACAATTTCTGGAGAATGTGCACTAGGGACAGAGAGAAAACCTTGAAAACAGTCAGCAGGCTCTGGAAAACTTAAAAAAAAATTAAAATTACTAATGTAAAAATTACTAATGTAAAAATAGATGTAGCTCTGTGACTGTTCAAGCAGGACTCTGGAGGAAATGTTTGCCTTGCATCAGCTGTAACACAGACAGACACACAGCAACTGGAGCCTTGAACATCAGAGACTGGGCTAATGTTTGTCCCAGAAAAAGACAGAGAAGATCCCACTGATACAGGACAGTGCCTCTGTACAATCTAGCCATCCTGGGAAACTCAGCAGCTGATGGTGTTTTTGTGCTACTGCAAACCCCTTCCATGAAAAACATCATTCCAGGAAGGAGCAACATCATCTGACAGATAGCAGGAGTGGCCAGCAATAGCTCCACGAACTCCTGCCAAGACCCCAAAGGAAGGAGCCCAGCCCCCAATGCATGGGGCTTTGGCTTTGGCCCTCTGGCACAGAGGCCCCCCAGGGGCACAGGTCTCTGGGGCAGGAGAAGGGCACCAGCACTGCCAGGGCTCGGCTGGGGTGGCAGGTCTGCCTCGGTGGGGACTCTGCCACACCTGCTGATTTCAGTGCTGCCAGGCCCCTGTACAGATTCTGTGCAAGGCCCCGTGCCCTTCCTGCTGCGGCTGCCTCGGCAGCCCTGGGGGCTCCTTCTGCTGCCCTGAGCCTGCAGAGCAGGGCAGCGTTTGCTGATGGTTGGAGCTGTTCCTAAAGATCCTGTCAGGCTGTCTTAGACACTTTGGGCAAGGGATTCCTTCCATCCTGGGCCACTTTGGGGGGGATGGGGGCGGAACCAGGAAGGTGGCAGGGCGTGCAAGGGCCGTTAGTGACACGGCGCAGCCTGGTAACCGTGGAATGGAACGGTGGAATGGACAAGAGCTGGCGGTGACAAGAGCACACCAGAGTGCCTGGTGCATGCGACGGGACAGGACACGCCAGAGTGGTGCTGTGAGGAGCCCCCACACAGCCCACTCGTTAGTGCCTGACCCGGAGCTTTTCTGAGGCGTAACTCCTACAGCTCACTTGTGAGCAGACTGTGGGTCTTGGTGAGCCGGAGCTTTCCGTTGACATCTCTTTAGAAGGTGCTCCCAAGGCCCGATTTTGTCATGGCGGGCAGATTCTTCAGGCTATTCAGAGTGTTCCGACGGAACAGAAACACCAACCCTGGAGCTGCCCCAGCAGAACACCCTGAAGAGCCAGAGCAGTTCCAGCAAGGGCAGGATGGTGAGTGGCAGAGCTGGGCCGCAGGGCTGAAGCTGCAGCCAGCTGGGCCCCGCACCATCCCATCCCATCCCATCCCATCCCATCCCATCCCATCCCATCCCATCCCATCCCATCCCATCCCATCCCATCCCATCCCATCCCATCCCATCCCATCCCATCCCATCCCATCCCATGTGGACATTCCCAAGGGCAGGACGGAATATGGGCTGGGTCTGACCCCTGGCAGTGGCCGTGCTCCATCCCCTGAGCCACCCCAGGGCTGTCCCTGCCTGGGGACTGCAGGGCTGGGCTGCGTTCTCCGGCCTCTCCCGCAGCCCCTCAGCTCTGGCTGCTCTTTGACAGATGCAGCCATGGACAGGACACAAGAGCAGGAGCCTGCCCGTGGCCGCTTCCGCAAAATGCTGAAGGTACCTGCAGCCATCCCCACCTGGGCTGGGCCTGCTGTCACTGCTCAGCCCAGCTCTGCACATGGAGCACTCCTTGGAACATGCCTCTCTTCCCTGTCCTTTGTTCATTCTGCACAGAGGTTCCGCCGGTTCCTGCCAATTCGGCATAGAAAGATCAGCCCCAAGGGAACTGAGGGCACAGCTGAGCCTGACTCGGGGCTGACCGAGCTCCAGGCAGAGCCTGATGTCAGCCCAGATTCAGCTGCACCCTCACAAGACTCTGATGCTGCAGTGAGTGATGCCAGGGCAAACTCTGATGTGGCACTGACTGAGGACATGGCCATTCCAAACACCAGAGAGACTCAGGGCATCACAAATACTGACACTACGCCCCCTCCCACGGTGAGTCACGCACTTAATACGGATGTTTTTGAAAGGGGGGTGTTCCTTCTGACCAGCAGGTAGCCAGCCAGGGGCCAGAACTGGAGGTCTGCCACGATCGTGTGCCCCTTCAAGCCACATCCACAGGGCCCCCTCAGCTTTTGAGGCCAGCACAGTGTGGCAGGAAGGGAAGCACTTCTTGGGAGAAGCTGGGGAAGCTGCTGCCTTGGACAGCGCTCCAAGTCTTCCCCATTCCTACTCTAGGTGCCAGCTATTGTACGGAGCATTCACCAATGTCTTATGTGCTCCGTTACGGTGGATGCCAGGCTGGCCACTAACATCGTGAGGCTGGCTGAAGAACACCCGGACGATGTGGTGCTGACCCTCCTGCGCTGTGCCCCATCGTGTGACAGGTATGGGGCCCACGTGCCTTGAGAGCTCAGGGCTCACTGGCCTTTAGGGCCAATTGCCCTGCACAGCCTGTCCAGTGGGCTCTGCCCAACAGGCAGAGAGGTCCAGGAGCCTCGGGCCCCTCTGTTTCCTGAGGCTGCTGCCAATGCTCCCTCCCTGCCCCTCAGGGCACTGGGGCTTTGTCACCTGGGACCCCACAGCTACACAGGGCATGGCTCTGTGACTCAGACACCCCTGACACAGAGCTCTGATCTCACAGAGCTGCTGCAGTGATGTGGCAAACCATAGCCTCATCAGGACCAGCAATGGAGAAGGTGCTGCCAACTCTGCTCCATGTGATGGAGAACTGGCCACTTTGCAGCATCTGCACCTCTGATGAGGACAACAAGGACGTTTTGGCTCTGGCTGTGAGTTTGTGGAACTGGCCTTGACTGTCCCCTAGGTCACTTCTCCAGCAGCTCTTCATCCTCTCCTTGCCTCAGGCTGGGCTGAAACCTGGGCTAGGGGCAGGCCCAGGGGGCACCAGGCCCGCTGTTCCCCCTGCATCTCCCCTTGGGCTCTGCCCCATGGACGCCTTGGCACTGAGCGCTGTCTTGGTGTGCTTCTTTTGCAGGCAACTCTGGTGCTCTGGGTGATTCTGCAAGTGCCTCAGCGCCATGAGGCGATGATGCATTATTCCAGCTCTCTCTTTACGGCTCTGCTGTTGCACGTTTTCACCACCACACAGCTGATGCCAGCAGAAGTTGATAACTTCTGGAGAGCATGCCAGCAGGAACACCACCTTCCCAAAAAACCCAACAGGTGCCAGTCCTCCTGTCCTTCCCATGCCCTTGTGGCTGACACCAATTCACCCAATGTGACCTGGGCTTTGCTCTGCACACAGGTTTGCAGTGCAGGCCATGAAGGCTCTGCTCTGCTTTCTGCACTATGACAATGAGTTGATGGCCATGGAGCGCAAGTGTGGCTGGGAAACGCTGCTCCGTGCTGACACCCAGCACTATGCCGTGGGTCTGTTGGCCAGGTGAGACCCCTTCTCACCACTGCCTCTGAAATGTGTGCCCTGTGCCCAGGGTGCCCTACCACAGTCCCTGTGGTCCTGGCCAGAGGGCTTTGCCATTGAGGGATGGCTGAGCAGACTGGAGAAGTCTGAGAGGAGGGTGCCCAGAAGGAGCCCCATGGTCCCAAAACACCCACAAGTCCCTCCAGGGATGCTGGGGAAAGGCCAGATCTCTGTGAGTCATCCCTGGGAGAGGTTTGCCCCCCCACCTCATTGTCTTGGTGCCATTTCCCCCCTTCCAGGGTGATGCGCCATGACTTGACGCCCTTGTGTTACCATGTCGCACACCAATTTATCCGGAGGCTCATCAGGGAGGAGGCACCTTGGGATCTGTCCTCCCTGGCATTCCTTGTGGAGGTGAGCCTGATGGCAAGCACTACCTCGCTGAGCTGCCTGCCAGCCCTGTCCCCTTGCATAGCCACAGCTGCCTGGGACGGTGCCCGTGCCCTGTGCTGCTGCCTGGGCCCAGCCCTGCGCAGTTCCAGGCTCCTGCTGGCTGGTTCCCCTGTCACTGCCCTGTGCCTTTCAGGTCCTGGATTGCCTACACTTGAGTGACTGTGGGTACTGTGTCCTTGAGATCACGTCAAGGCAGCTGCAGAGCGAGTGCAGGCAGAGGCGTCGCCTGGCGCTCAGAGGCCTCGTGGTGCTCAGCAAGGAACCCTCGCTGGTGAGAACGGGGCAGCGGCTGAAGCTGTGCTGGGCAAAGCAGCCCCTTGGGCTGGCTGTGATTCAGGAGCTGAGGCAGCTGCTCCCAGCTCTCCTGCCTCACCTGCCTGAGTGCTTTGGGACAGGCCTTTGGCCTCTGGGCCCAGCAGCAGCAGGGTGGGGTTGCAGTGCCAGGGCGGTCTTGGCACTGCAGCCGTTCAGGGCTTCCCAGCACAGCCTTGTGTTCCACACAGGCCAGACCTATACGCAGACTGTGTAAAAGCGTCCTGCAGCTGCTGAGTGACACAGACGGAGAAGTGGTCAGCATGTCTCTGTCTGTGTTCACAAATCTGCTCAAGAGAAAACATCTTCGTTTATCAAGGAATGCTGCCCCCAAGATTGCTGAGCCACTTGTGCCTCTCTTTGACCATGTAAGGCTCTGTGCCCCGGCCACGGGCACTGGCTACTGCCCACACAAACTTTGGTCCTGTGGATTTTCAGGCCTTTGCCCAGGTGGGCTGGAGAAGTTGGCGCTGAGATCTTTTCCTCCTTCTTTCCTCCAGGACAAAAGCCACGTGCAGGTGCTCTCCATTCACCTCTTCTGCAAGGCCATGAACCTGGTAGTGGAAGAGGGAAAAAAGGCAATGGAGGGAATTGTGAAGCAGAGCCTGTTCCCACTCATTTTGCACTGCCACGATGAGAACCTGCGCGTGGCTGATGTGAGGTTTTGTGTGATGCTGGTTGATCTCTGGGAGGGGGCTCGGCTGCTTCCTGCTCTGCTGCCTCCCAGGCTGCAGCTTCCTCCTGGCCTTGGCACAGGGATGCAACTCCTGTGCCCTGGGCAGCAATGCCATCTCTGCATCTCTCCAGGCCTCTCGGGAAACCCTGCACTGTGCTGCCACCTTCTTGAAGAACACAGAGCTCCTGTGTGTGCTGCCAACAGAGGATCTGTCGAAGATCGCCGAATGTGTGGTAAAGGACGGCCTGGAAACCCCAGCCTCAGCCTGGAGAAGCTCCCTGGCCCCAGTGCTCAGTGTGTGGGGCTGGCAGCTGTGGCCCAGTGCTGCACCCAGGGGTTCCAGCCTGTGCCCCACACGCTGCTCCCTTCCCTGGGCCACACGGGTTCCTCTCCAGTCTCCTGTGGCCCCGAGCCGGGTGTCGATAGAGCCCCAGCCCAGTGGGGCTGCTGGCCGGGCCTCAGGGCTGGGCGGGCACGGGAGGCCGGGGCTGGCCGCAGACAGCGCCCGGCCGAGGGGCAGAGCCCGCACCAACCCTTCCCTCCTGCCGCTCTCTGCAGCTGGCACAGGACGAGAGCCGAGCGGCCGAGCAGGTGAGCCGGGCCCTGCCATATCTGGACAGCCCACAGGAGTCCCTGCGAGAGGCGGCCGTCAGCTTCATCGGTGAGCCACGAGCCCGGGCTCCCTCCCCGCCCCGCCGCAGCTCGGCCCCAGCCCCGGCTGCTGCCCCGGCAGCGGCACCCGGGCCCGGTGCCCTGGAGCCCCGGCTGCCCTCGGGGCTGCTGCTGCCGGCCTCTGGCAGCCGTGCCCTTGGGCTGAGTCAGGATGCGGCAAGGGCCCGGGCTGAGCCCTGCCGGGGCGGGAGGCCGTGTGGCCCCAGGGCTGGCAGCGCCGCTGGCAGGGAGCTGTGCTGCTGGGGCCCTGACAGGCTCTGTGTTCCCAGGCACGGTCAGGATGTTCATGAACAAGGGCGCACAAGGAAGAGCTGCAGACCCTCAGTGAGGGTAAGTGAGAGCAGCAGGCTGGCACTGGGGGCTGGCGGGGGGCAGTTGCAATGCCTGGGCAGGGAGCTGCAATCCCTGGCCCAGCTGCAGAGTGCTTCGTTCCCTGTCTGGGTGAGGACGGTGTGGGCAGAGAGCAGAGAGATTTCAGGGACATGGGTGGGAGTTGTGGCCAGCACCTTCTGGCTGATCCTGTTGTCTGGTCCTCTCTTGTGGCCATTGCAAGAGCCAGGTGGAATGTCCTTGGGAGGAATGTCTCCTAGGATCCCTGCAGATGCATGCCCTGACCGTGCCTCTCCTCCTCTCTCTTCCAGCCACTGAAGCCCCGAGGAAAGACACCGCTCCATCCCACAGCAACCAGAATATCCAAGCTCAGTTTGCCAGTAAACAAGTGTCCCAAGAACAGCAGCAGGAGACACTGAAGAGGACACCACCTCCCAGTGCCACTGGAGACAACTGGCACAGCTGAGCCTGTGGGATTCTCACGGGGCTTCAGCCCTCTCCCAGCCTGTAGATAGCTCCCTCCAGCCCTCAGACTGTGCCCATCCCCTTTTTTCCCTTTCCAGTTCATCCCTGTTAATAAACAGTTTGCCTTTTTCACTTAACCTGCATCTCTGTGGAGCTGAAGGGTCACAAATCCAGAGCGCTGTGACACACAGGCCCCTCCTGCCGTTCTCTCCTGCACCGTGTTTTGTGCAGAGACGCAGAGGAAGGAGCGCAGATCAGGCTGGAAAGGTCCCTGTGCTGAAGGCCTGGATCCACAGCATTGTGGAGTTAAAGGTGTTACTGAAGGCCAGTAGTGGGACAAGGAGCCTGTGTGTGTCAGGGAGCAAAGTTGTGTCTAAGGCCCTGCCGTATTTGGTCCTCTATTGTGCACACCAACAGGATGACAAAGAACAGACTTTGAAGGAAACCTTATGGGTCGACTGCTGGGAATTTGACCCTTAAGAGGAACAACGGATTGATCAATTGATGGGAAGTTAGCCTGTGAAAGAGGAACAGTAACAATGAGGCTGTTATTGGCATGGTGACCTTACCTCCTGTACTGGCCAAGGGTGAGATGACATGGTAACTGGGAAAATTCCAGTCCAGGGGAGAAGATAGGAGGCTTGGTTCTGCAGAGGAGAGGCAAGAAGGACAAAATGCACGCCTTTTTGATGCAGGGCATGCCCTGAAGGTGCATGGCCTGCCTGCCCCTCCCATTGGAGCACCATGCTCCATCTCCTGCCGCTGCTCAGTGGCTTTTCACCAGTCCAGGGGTTTGTAGGTATTATTTGCAACAGCAACTAATAAAATAAGACTTGCTTTGCAATTTTGTGCACGGGCATCTTCCAGCACCCATGATGTTCTTGGCAACGAGGATGGGATGCCCAGAGCACAAAAACCCATGGTGTTTTGAGCACGTGTGAGTGAAAAATGGACGCATGTTTGAGTGTGGGTAAGCGAACAGGGACAGGGTTTGGGCAGTGGAGTGTATGGTTGTGTAATATATGTTGGTATAATTTGTGTTTTATTGTACACATATAAAATCATGTATAAAAGCATGTTTTATGTAAAACAAAAACCACAAGCAACTTAAGATTTCAAAAGCAGCTGCTGGAAAACCAGGAATTTGCAAGAGAATGACCCAGCAATTAAGATAACACTGAGAAGAGCTGGGTCCACCCAAGCAAGATAAGCGCTCTAACGACTCGGTGATTAACGCCTGATACCGACCTGATCTGATTCTCCAGGACCATACATCTCAATGTCGGTTTCCTAAAAAAAACTACACAGACTAAAAAGAAAACTCACCACGATTCTACATCTCAAAGCCTGCTTCCCGAAAAACCACTCAAACTTCATCTTCTTCTCAGAAAACTTGTTATAAATTTGTATTGTGATATTGGCTTTCGCAGATGAATATTATATGTTAAATACATTTTAGCTATGTATGTACTTTTTTCTTGTTAACAAGTTTTAAGCTTAAAAGAATTTCCTAGGTACAAGGCAAGGAAACCCCAGAGGGCAAGGACAGTTGAGCCAAAGCTGCTTATCAGGAGAACAATAGAGCCCAAACTGTTATCAGCAGAAGATATGAAGCCCAGCTGCCCTCAAAAGGAAGGATGAGAGGCCCAGATGGTTATCAACAAGTGACCATTTGCAAAAGAAAGGAAACCAAACTTCAAATAATGCTGACCAGCTAGAATAATGATGACCAGCAAAAAATATGCTGACCAGCAGAAAATAAAAAAATTGTGGAAAAGCATGATCTAAGAAGGCGGAACCAGGGAGGGGACATGTTTGAATATGCATAAAATCCTCACAGCAGGGGGGATAAAAAGAGTGTTCCCAAGATACCAGGAGTGTTCCTGGCAACCCGCCAGGGCACCCGGCCGTTTTAACCCTTTGCTTTATTTCTTTTGTCTCCTAATTGTCTTTTTGTTTATATTAAATTCTTTTTTATAATTTATTAAGTGAATCTCGTTTTTAAGAATAGGGCTGAAGAAACATTTCCAAATGCCATCCTGGGAAAGGAAAGGACGCGAAACAGCGCTGGGGAAGAGCGTCCCTCGCACAGCCCTCAGAGCTGCCACCATGCACAAGATGCCGGCCGGGGCTGAGGCGGTGCCACCATGCACAAGATGCCGGCCGGGGCTGAGGCGGTGCCACCGTGCACAAGATGGCGGCCGGGGCTGAGGCGGTGCCACCATGCACAAGATGCCGGCCGGGGCTGAGGCGGTGCCACCATGCACAAGATGCCGGCCGGGGCTGAGGCGGTGCCACCATGCACAAGATGCCGGCCGGGGCTGAGGCGGTGCCTCTCAGAGCGCTCTGCAGCCTCTGCCAGCCCAGCCCCAGTCCCGGAGCAGCGCAGGGCGGGCAGAGCCCCCTTCCAGCCGTCTGCTTCAATGGACATTGACAGACACCCGGGCCACGGACACAGGCTGACACCTTTGCTCTGTGCACACAAACACGAACCAGACACTTGGGAACCTCGGCTGGCAGCATTTGCAGGTGAAAATAGAAAGAAACTCCAGGCTTTGAATGTTTTCAAATAGAATATTTCATTTGCCAATAAAAGGACCAAAAGCAGAAAGGGCCATCCCAGCCTGTTTCTTCCATGCAGGAATAGTGTCACAGTGACTGTGAGCTGATGAAGACGGAGATGGGATTTAATCCAAAGCAGATTGTGCAGTGGGTGCTCACCTGTGATATGTATCCCTCACAGTACCTATTTATTTGGAACACTAGGAAGATTATGTTATAAATGCAAAAGCAATTTTGGGATAAAATCAAAGAGAAATTTATTAATAAACAATAATAAGTAAAAACAGCGATAAAAACCCACAATAAAAAGATCAGCGCAGCGCTGGGTGGACAGGGGTCTACACCAGAGGTATAGGTTTCCCAAATCCACGTCTGAGCATCCTCAAGATTGGGGTTTTATAGGATTTTTAAGTCCTCAGGCCAAAATTCCAGGCAGGTTCCATTCACCAAGTGTCCTTGATTGTCCAGTGAATGGATTTCCTGACATAGAATGATGGCATTATCTCGTGTCCGGCCAGAATCTCCTCATATGTAAAGGAGACTCTGTGTGTTGCAATGTTAGGTTTTTCATGACAGGGTGGTGGAATCCGGGCTGGTGCCGATGGGTATCTCGGCCGGGTTTCCTCCTTTGTCTCCCCTGATTGCTTTTTCAACACAGAAATGTTTAAGTCTGGCGAAGTCTTTCTTTTGGAACTTGTCTTTTTCCACTGATCGGTTTCTCTACCCACTGGAATCCGCAGGGCGTTGCTTGGGTCCGGAGGTAGATAATTTCCCGAGCTAGTTTCATTGTTTTCCTGATGGTCCGTGTCCTGTGTGTTTGTTTGGGTTGATGGGCCGGTTTGGGTTAGTTATCTTGGGCGTTGCTGGCAATCAGCAACTCCTTGGAGAAAAGCCTCATCCTACTTTGAGGAGAGGCTTTTCTATGCTTTATATTTTGTTTTGTTCCTACAAACCATATCTTTCTTATATACACTCCGAATTTTTAATACAACAATAATTTATTACAGTCCCCCACCTAATAATTTATCACATTTAAAAATTCGTTACTTTCACACTTTCTTTAAAGAAAAGTATCCTTTTCTTACTCTTTTTTCATTATCATTTTTTTCTTTGTTTAATTGTCAATTTCAGTGGTCAGCATATGTTCGTTTTCAAATTTTTCTAAGGCCCTTAATGCCTTATCACTCTCTTTCTCTTCTTCTAAAATCAGTAATTTAGAAAGAAGGGCATTTTTATCTTGTGATTTTTCCGGATCTATTGGGAGGGCGGCAATTTGCATTCCTTGCACTACAGATTGTATTAGCCTAACCAGACAAGGAATTAAACAAGGCAAAAAGATGATTCCGGCTATTGAACATCCTATAAAGAATACTAGCTTTTTCCACCAAGCCCCTTGCCCGAAAATTTGGTCCCACCAAGAGGCTTGTAGAATAGAATTCCATTTTTGAACTGGCACATGTGCCACTTTCTTGATTTCCGCAGCTAGTCCCTTTATAGTCTCGCCATAATCATCTATTTCCATGCAACACTCTGATTCATTAAATCTCCCGCACACCCCTCCCTCCTCAGCTAGCAAGTAATCGAGAGCCAGTCTGTTCTGGTAAACAAAGGCTCTCATTTGAGAATGTTGCCTTGCTAGGAGTTCCAGGGCTTCTGAGGTGTGATTTGAAACTACCTCCATTACCGCTTGCAGTCGAATGAGCCGATTGAGGAGATAAATGGGGGTTCTATAACCCCAACTGCCATCATTCGCCCAAGTGGCCGGACCATAGTATTGTATGATTCTCTCGGCCGGCCATTCCTCCTCGTTCCATTTCTGGCTCCCTCCTGCTATCGGTAATATCTTTTTTAGGTCCCTCTTTTGTCGAGCTAAGGTTTCAAAGAGGGGAGCCCCTAGGGACTTACTTTCACCTTTTGGTAGTGTAAAGAAAAATGGCCGAATTAGTCCGAGTGTGCATGACCCTTTCCACTTCCGAGGTAATTCACTGTATGCCTTTTTTCCGCATATCCAGTAAATTCCATCGGGAGCTTCCCAGTTTTTATTAGTTTTTGCCGGATTCTCCCAATAATCCCTCAGGCCCATGAAAGCATGGAAGGGATTGGCCCCTGGTTTCTTGTTCCAACATAATCTGATAGTCTCTATCCACTCGCAATTGTTTTCCCGATAGGAGATCCAATATCCTTCGGGTGATTCCGGGTGCCAGATTTTTGTTTTCTTTTCTGAGTTTACCGTGAGGGTATTCACACACGGAGTGTATCCTACCAAATCGGTAAACTCTTTTCCCTCCCGGCTAATGCAAAAAGTCCCAATTATTCGGTCATCTATGACCCATCCTTCTGGCCTCCGGGTTGTTTTCGAGAATTTTAATTCTGTCCCTTTTAATATCTGTTCCGGGGTCAATCCCTCTCCTTTCCATGGCCATCTCTCGGCTGATTTTAAGCCACCGCATATCCAGCAGTTGGATATACCTAATTCGGTGGCTATTTCCTGCATTAGATCAACAAACAGGTTTTGGTTGGGGCTGGGTAATTTCCAATTATCGTATTGTCTTTCTAATAGTTCATATTGTTCACTGAGAGAGTTTAACCTCTCTTGCTCTAGCCTTTTCTTTTTATTTTCCATTTCTTGTCGTTTTATGTCAATAGCTATGAGAGGAATAACAGGTTTGTCTTTACAAACAAGCTGTGGGTCAGTTGATAAGGTGTACTATCAGTGAGAGACGACAGAAACAATGGGATGGATTCCAGTAGAAGATCAAAGAGGCACTGAAAGAACACTATGAATTCTATAAAAGTTAAGAAGGGATTATGCATGGGGGGGGGGGGGAAAGGTATCACCGCCGGTATCAGGCGTTCCGGGAAGCCTGTACCTCTCAAGTACCTCAGCCTATGGGGAAAGAGAGAAGGGACAAGCGGCCGGGAATTAGGATAAAAAGGAGGCTGCGCCCTCCAAGAATTTGAGAGACCCCAGGGGAATGCCCCATGGCCTCTCCCTTTATTCGAATAAAGAAAAAGGACTCCTCTGTCTCCTTTTTGGACATAAACCTCTGGTGTTTGTGGATTAATTTTCCTGACAATTTTTGGGGGCTCGGTCCGGGATATTTCCACCGTCCGGGGCGGCAGGCAGTGAGCGGAGCTGAAGGCGCGCCTCACCCAGTTTCGGTGATCAGCTCCCCTTGTTGGCGGCCGGCACCGGGCGATTGATTGGGTTCCCGAGACTGTCCAGGAGACAGACGAGTGGCGGACCAGGGGGGTCCGTGAAGAGTCCACAGGGAAGGACCACTGAAAATCTCACCGGTGAGTAAAATGGGATCTTCGGGAAGCAAGCCTGGGAGGGCACCCAGGGAGGGTAGCACAGGCAAGCCTGGGAGGGCACCCATGGAGGGTAGCACAGGCTAAACAGGGCACCCATGGAGGGTTGCAAGGGTACAGCTGGGAAGGGGTCTCGGCAAAAGGGATGACGATCCCACAATACCCCCGGAGAGTCCCTTGGGGAGAATGCTGAGATCTTGGGACAGATTATGCATTCACACAGAAGTAACTATAGAGATGATGGTGAAATATTGTTATTATGTATGGCCAGAGTATAAGTTGCCAAATGGACTTATATGGCCACCTTAGAAAACAGAATTCATTTGTGTTGAGTTCTGTGAAGGTGTCTAGAGGAGAGCTGGAAAAGATGGATTAAAAGAGAATGTGGATTAATGTGGTTTGTACGGGCAGCAGGAGATGGATGGATTGTGTTAGTGTGCTGGAACAGAATTAGTTAATGAAGAGTGTGGAGAGATGTGGTTGAAGCAGGAACCAGGAGTGGAGGAGCAGGACCAGGAGCACAGGCTGGGGGCCTGTGAGGCTGCTGGGACTCAGCACTGGGCAGTGCCTGACCCCACCGGCCCCGGGCAGGGGCAGCAGCAGCTGCCGGCCCTTTGAGGCTGCGGGACGCCCTGGCTGCCTGTGGTGCTGCCGGCTGTGCCCACCGGGAACACTGGAGAGGGGAGGAGCTGTTTGGACAATGTGGCAGGACAGGAACTGGCTCTGGTATTTGGTGTGTGGTAAATAGAGTGAGCACAAGGAAGAAAGGCGAAGGTGATGGCCTTTTTCAGGCCAAAGAGGGAAAAACCGCAAGGTCCAAGGGGTCCCCCGGGACAGAGAGGACGGGATCAGGCACAAGGAAGTAGCAGAAGCTTTCTCTCCCCAGCAAGGGAGACCCAAGCCAAACAGCGGCTGGGAAAAGATCAGTGTGCTGTCTTCAGGGCGTAAGACACTGAAAACGGCAATGTCTGCAAAATAGCCAAAAACAGCTGGACTGTCGAGAAAGTCCAGAAGATAAGATAAATAGATCGTTAAGTGTCAAAGGCTCTCATTATATCCACCAACCTAGAGCCGTTGTCAACTTTTAAAGTGAGTCTGGATCGAGGAGAGGTGTGTGTCTTAGTAAAAACAAAGACCTCTCGATTCACCTTAATTTTTATCCCCGAGGGGGAAAAATGTCTAAAGAATTTTTTTGATCGTTCAAAAGAGTTGTGAGAATTGTGGTTTCTTCTGTGTGCTCAGAAGTTTGAACACATCTTTCTCTGAAAGAATTGTAAAAATTGTAGTAAATTAATTTGAAGATTTAATTAATTTGTCTACATGAAGTTTTGTGCGGAATGCCTCCAGTTTGGAGGGGACCACACCCCTCTGCTTTTTGTATGTTTTGTTGTAAAAAGCCAGAATTGGCAAATTTCAGTTATGAAGCCAATGCGGCAAGTCATACCTTGTGGGGAACACGCCCACCACTCTGTAGTTTGTTGTAGCCTTAAAGCAAATTCTGTAGCTACAACCTTGTGAAAATAGTGTCCTATGGAAGGCCTGGGTATTTGTCATGCACTTCCTCGGTAAAAGTTATGGGAAAACTTTAAAGGAAAGTATCTTGTTTCTTTCCTTAATAAAAGTTTTAAATGTTAAAGGTTATAAAATGTTATAAATATTAGAGTTTCCTTAATAGAAGTTAATTTGTTAGTCACCTCCATACACCTAGGATGAACTTGATGCAAAAAAATTGAGATGGAGAGTGGTTAGTTACTAAAAAAATAGAGAAATGTAATGTAATTGGCTTGAAACAGTGGCATTACTTGCTACTGAACTAAATCATGTTTATACAAAGTCACCTGTTTGCGCAAACTTCACAAAAGAAAAATGTTAAGAGAGTTTGCTCCACCCTCAGAAGTTAAGTTGTTGCAGTATGTGCATGATTTGCTGTTATCAAGAGAACAGGAAGAGAAGTAATGCAAAAGAAATTTTAGTTCAGGAGCATGAGGGAACACAAAGACCTGTTGACTATTTTTCAAAAATGTTAGACCCGGTGGCCAGAGGCTGGCCCCATTGTTTGCAAAACTGTGCAGCCACAGCTCTGATGGTGGCTAGGGCTCGAAAGCTGACAAAGGGGGGGTTACCTGATTGTTAAAGTTTCACACCAGATTAAAGCTTTGTTAGCTGAGAGAGCCTCCAAGTAGATGACCAGCTCTCAGTTGTTGTAATATGAGTCTTGTTTATTAGAACAGGAAAATTTAGAATTTAAAAGCAGAGAAAGTTTTAACCCAGCCTCCTGTTTGAATGGCCCTGAGGAGGGGAGCCAAGGCAAATTCCATGATTGTATTCAAGTAATAGATCTACAAACTAGGGCAAGGAATGATTTGCGAGACATTCCATGGCCTGAAAGAGAAAACGTGTTTATTGATGAGTCTTCAAAAGTGATAGAAGGAAGACGCAGAGCTGTGTGCTCTTGTGAGTGGCTGTGAATTATACCGAGACAAGACAGTAAATGTTTTTACTGATTCTAAATATGTATATAAAGTGATACATGCATTTAAAGAAACTGTGAGAAGAAAGAAGTTTATTAACCTGCAAAGGAAGGACGTTGGTTCGTGAGAGTTTAATCTCCTGCCTGTTAGAGGTGGTGAATTTGCCAAAAGAAGTAGCAATGATGCACATTAGAGGGCACCGGGCAGAGTGCTCGGGGGAGGCAAGGAGAAGCGGACTAGTTGATGGAGAGGCGGGGAGCTGCATTGTTGCTGGAAGTTTCTGAGATGTTTCCCTTGCTCCCGGTGGCTGCCCCCTTGCCAGAAAGGTTGTCTTTTTCACTGAAGGACCTTGAGATAGTTGTGGAGAGTAAGGCAGAGAGAAAAGGAGGTGGTTGGTTTGCAAAGGACAGTGAGCGATGGAGAGTTCCGACATCGCAGTTGTTAAAGCAACTTCATGGGGGAGGTGCCGAGGCTCCCGAGGGATGGCAGAGACCTTCCTCAAGATGTATACTGCTGTGAGTCTTTTTGTTCTGGCAAAACGAGCTGTTGATAGTTGTTTGATTTGTGCTAAGACAAATAACAAAGTTACAAAGAAACTGGCCAGGGTGGGGAGGGCTTGGGCTGTACGTCCCTTCCAAAGATGCCAAGTAAATTTTACTGAGATGCCCCGGGTGAAGAAATTTAAATATCTTTTGGTAATAATATGTCAATTAACAGGATGGCCAGAAGCCTTCCCTGCTGTTTCAGCAACCACAGGGTCAGTTATTAAAGTATTCTTGGAACAAATAATTCCAAGATATGGGATGGTAGAAGCAATAGACTCAGAGGAACTCATTTTACTGGAAAAATTCTTAAAGGAGTAATGACTGCTTTAGGGATACAATGGAACCTCCACACTCCCTGGCATCCCCAAAGCTCAGGCCAAGTTGAAAGGATGAATGGAGAGATAAAAAAACATCTTCTGAAGCTAGTGATAGAAACCAAAATGCTATGGCTGCGGCTCTTACCACTGGCTTTAGCAAGAATAAGAGCCAGACCCAGGGAAGATATTCAACTATCTCCCTTTGAATTGATGTTTGGAATTCCTTATCCTTGTAATTCTCAGCCTGGGGCGGGAGTAGAGATAAGTGATGTATATCTAAAACAGTATGTGGCTCGGATACTGTCTCTTGTGAAATCTCTTCGACAGGAAGCTCAGCTGACACAGACCCTGCCTTTGGACTTTGCTGTGCATAATATCCAGCCAGGAGACTGGATCCTAGTTAAGGAGTAGAAAGAAGCACCCCTGGTGGCTAAGTGGCGTGGACCTTTCCAGGTGTTACTGACTACAGAAACAGCCGTCAAGACAGCTGAACACGGGTGGACACATCACACTCGAGTCAAGGTCTCTAAAGCTCCAGAGGTCTGGACATCTCAGCTGGAGGAGAAGGATGGGAAGCCGCGACTGACACTATGCAGGAGTGGACTGGAGCAGTAGCTGGTGCGTCGACATCGGGGGAAGCCCTGAGTGCCTACCCACAGACTGACTGCTGAAATAGTCTGTATGGGCATCCCTACTCTCAAATCTCCAGACACTAGGAGCCAATCCATGCTGTCACTGCTTTCTTTATGCTAAACTGTTTCTGTGCTTTCACTTGCCACAGGTGGTGTAGAAGACAACGTGAAATTGAAAATTAGAAATTAGATTGTAACACTATTAGAATGTTTCTCTTAATAATTTTACCTTTATATTTTCAGTTAAGTTGGAGTCTAAAGTGGGAAAATCATTTTTTACTTTAGGAAAACAAGTAGCAAAAACCTTTAACCTTAAGAACTGTTGGGTCTGCGGGGGGCCGGGGGGATCTGAAAGCTGGCCATGGGTAGCCAGCCCAGTCGAGCCTAAATGGTGGGTTAGCACCCTGAGTGAAGTCCATAATGAAACAGGATTTTGGGACAAAGAAGGAAGTCCATGGCAGCTTCATTCTTCTGAAAGAGGCATTTATTGCCTAAACAGAACAGGGAGCACATATGTAGGAAAGAGCGTTTGTGACTGGACTTTATCTTTGGGTTTAGATTGTTAGACCCCCAACTGCCCTCCTTATGACTGTTCCAGATATCAAGGCAGATGGAATCAAACACATGTTAAACTCACTAATGGTAACTGGGTAAGGTGTTCCTTCCATAATTACCAAAAAGATTTTGAAGGCTGTAAAGCAGTGGGGAAGGATAAGTTTTTTGACCCTTTATTTTTAAGCTGCCCCCGAGATAATTCCACAAGTCCGACACATGTTGTCCGAGACTATCAGTGGAAATGGCAACACCGGAATGAAACTCGAACCCTTTTCAGTAAGTTCTGGTCCAGATCTAATAAAACAGATCTGGGATGTGATTGCAAGTGGAAGCCTCATGTAGGAGCTTAGAAATGTAAATATTGTGATTCTTATGGCGAGGCAACTATTGTTGGTGGACCACTAGGCCCTGGAAGCAAGCTGTATTTTGACCCACCAGTTGATAATGAAAATTGGAAAGGTCCCTTCGCTAATGGGACCTGGGCTCTAAAAGGACATTACTGGATTTGTGCCCAATATGCTTACCGCAAGCTACCCCCAAACTGGTCAAGGATATGTTATGTGGGGTATATTAGACCATTGTTCTTTCTGCTACCACAAGTTCAGGGAAATCAGTTAGGAATCAAAGTATATGATGATCTAATTAGAGAAAAGCGGTCCATTGATACATCCCTGGTTGGAAAGAGCACCCAAAAGTGGAAAAAAGATGAATGGCCACCTGAACGAATCATACAACACTATGGACCAGCTACCTGGAACCCAAATGAATTAATATCAGGTGCCAGAAAACCCATTTATAATCTAAATCGGATAATTAAGTTGCAAGCTGTCTTTGAAATAATAATCAACCAGACAGCTACAGCTCTTGACCTTCTTGCTGACCAGTCTACCCAGATGAGAAATGCAATATTTCAACATTGGATGGTATTAGACTACTTATTAGCAGAAGAAAGGGGGTGTGTGGAAAATTTAATGACTCAAACTGCTGTTTGCAAATAGATGACAATGGAAAGGTAGTGAAACAAATAACAAAAAGAATAAGAAAGTTAGCCCATGTACCGGTCCAAACATGGAAAGGATGGGAATGGGACATGTTTTCATGGTTATCTGGTGGCCTATAGGTCAAACAAATGCTTTTTTTCCTCTTATGTGTTGTAGCAACTCTAATCTTTTTACCATGCATGATCCCTTGCTTCATACAACTCATTCAACATGTGATCAAAAGAATGCAGGTAGTAGCAGTGCCTACTGACCCAGAGATAACTACAAAAGGGCACAGAGTGATGCCCCTGCAAATAATTGCAAAGCAAAAAAAGACCCAAGAACAAGAAATTAAGTCAATGATAACTAAAGTTTGTAAAGACAATTATTAACAAAAATTAAAAGAGGAGGGATTGAGAGGAATAACAGGTTTGTCTTTACAAACAAGCTGTGGGTCAGTTGATAAGATGTACTATCAGTGAGAGACGACAGAAACAATGGGATGGATTCCAGTAGAAGATCAAAGAGGCACTGAAAGAACACTATGAATTCTATAAAAGTTAAGAAGGGATTATGCATGGGGGGGTGGGGGAGAAAGGTATCACCGCCGGTATCAGGCGTTCCGGGAAGCCTGTACCTCTCAAGTACCTCAGCCTATGGGGAAAGAGAGAAGGGACAAGCGGCCGGGAATTAGGATAAAAAGGAGGCTGCGCCCTCCAAGAATTTGAGAGACCCCAGGGGAATGCCCCATGGCCTCTCCCTTTATTCGAATAAAGAAAAAGGACTCCTCTGTCTCCTTTTTGGACATAAACCTCTGGTGTTTGTGGATTAATTTTCCTGACAGCTATTTGCTTTATTTTACTCTCTGGATCTAATCCCTTTTCATCCTTTGAAAAGCAGAACACTGGGTCAAATTGAAGACACGAGTTCTCATCATCTGACTTCAATAGTTCCAAAATTATGGGCTCATTATTGAATGTCAGCCTTGCCTCGTGTTTCACATTTTTCCCTTCCCAGTACAATTTTCCCCCCATCATGCACGGTTTTAAGTTTGCTTCATTGTAGCATGTAGGGTTAACTCGGTGGTATGCCAAAAACGTTGAGTGCTTCTTTCCCCCAATCCAGACAGTCTTATTACACTGTCCACAGACCTCGATTGGGGGAATTCCCTTTATTTCTCTTTTGTTTCGGAAGTGGGTCCTTACAACCCCTATTCCTTCCAAGTTCCGAATGGGTTTTTCCTTGATACTTACTCTCGAATTCGAGCACCAGATTTTCTTTTTTGATTTACACAATTCGAACTGAGTGCCGTTTAACCAACAAATACCTGCGTGTAGTTCTGAAGGGCACTCGGTCAAGAGCTCGTTTTCTGTGGCAGTCTGACACTGCTCACACTTCCCCTGGGGAACCTCCCCTGGGGGGACCTCGGCCTCTATTTTCTTGATCGAGCACATGACTAGGCTCAGGGACATCAGGATTCCCCACAATTGCATCCCTCTGCCTTTCCCTCCGCCCGTACAAAAGTATACGGCGGGGATAACCATCTTCCCGGCAGCAAGGACTGTCTTCAGGGGCCCTTGATGTCCTGATGGCAAACCTCCGTTTGAAGGTTGCCCACCGAGATGCTTTAACTGGTTCAAATCTGCAAGGTACTTTTACGGTCCTCCGACACTCAATTTCCAAGGGTTCTGCTTTGCAATCAAGCTGACCCCCTAATCCTTTTTGATAAAACAGGAACCACTCCGGAGAGTCAAGTTCCAAAAGGCCCGCTCGAGTTGCAAGTATCAGGAATCGATTGGTCTGGTCTAACTCCCTTTCGTAGCACCTAGTGCACAATCCCCTCGGTTTATAACCCCTTATGCAATGAGCTACCCAAATCTGCTTACAATAAGCGCACTTAAAATGTACAAACGGGAAACAATAACAATCGCGGATATTGCAACTTATCCTTTCGCTATTGTTCATTTGTGGTGCCTTCGGAGCTTGATTTTCAGATCTCCTGGCGGGGTGGTGATCTTCCACTCGGGGGCTTGGCAATCCGGAACTTTCTTGGCCCGAGAAAAGTGAGTCCACCCTTTCTCGGCCGTTCGTACAGCGGTGTCCGTGGTCAGGAGAACGAGGAATGGGCCTTCCCAATGAGGACTGAGGGGAAGTTCCCTCCACACTTTAATCAATACTTTGTCGCCCGGCTGGATTTTGTGAATTGGAAATCCCAATGTCGTGCTTTGAGGAATCAGTCCTTTCTTCCGGAGTTCCTGTAGATTTTTATTTATAGAAATGAGATAAGGTTGTAATTGCACATCCTCTATTTGGGGGTGTGCCACCGGCATCCCATGCCTATATGGCATTCCATATAGCATTTCAAAAGGGGATAAACCGGTTTCAGAATGAGGCATGGTCCTGATGTTTAACAAAGCTAAAGGAAGACATCGGACCCAAGTCATTTTTGTTTCGATTATTAATTTGGACAATTGCGATTTTAATGTTTGATTCATCCTTTCTACCTGTCCCGAGCTCTGAGGGTGCCAGGGGGTGTGATATTGCCATCTGATTCCCAATGCTTCTGACAGTTGTTTAATGATTTTGGAGGTGAAGTGAGTCCCTTGATCCGGATCGATATGGTCTATTATCCCATATCTAGGAATTATTTCCTCTAGTAGAATTTTAGACACAGTTTGGGCCGTAGCCTTTGCTCTGGGAAATGCCTCGACCCAATGTGTCAGTTTATCTACTATCACTAGTAAATATTTATTTCTCCCAATCTTTGGTAATTCCGTGAAATCTACCTGGACTCTCTCGAATGGCCTATACGAAAGTGGTCGGCCACCCCAATTTGTTTGTTTCGAATTGGCACGATTTACTTTCTGGCATATCACGCACCCCTGTACCTCTTGCTTGGCAAGTTCAAAGATTCCTTTACATCCGAAAAATTTTAAAAATTGTTCAGCCAGTGCTCTGGTTCCCCAGTGGGTTTGTTCATGCAATCTCCTGAGTATTCCTCTCGCTATACTTTTTGGAACCAGCTCCCTCCCGTCTGGCAACCACCATTTATTTTCTTTAAAATATCCACCTACCTTCTTGAAATCTTCTTGCTCCTTCTCTGAAGGAAGCACGGACACTTCTGGGGTTTCTTTGGGACTGATCTCGGGAATACTTACCGCCAATAACGCAGCTCGTTTCGCCTCTTTGTCCGCTAGATTGTTTCCCCTGGTGTGAAACCGCCACCCAGTTTGGTGTCCTTTTACATGGACTACGGATATCTCCTGGGGCTCTCTGACAGCTTCTAAAATTTGTTTAATTATTTCTCCATGTATTAATCTTTTTCCCTTGGTGTTAATTAAACCTCTTTCTTCCCATATTTTTCCGAAAGTATGCACTACCCCAAATGCATACTTTGAATCCGTGAAAATTGTTCCCCTTTTTCCCTTCAGGCCTTTGAGGGCTCTTAAGAGTGCAAATAGTTCACAGGCTTGAGCCGACCAGCATGCCTGCAGGGGACCTGATTCTATGATTTGTTCGGTCTTACCATTTATGATGGCATAACCTGACTTTCTTTTTCCTTCTACCATTTTTGATGAACTATCAATGAACCATTTTTCCCCCCCTTCTAACTCTTGATCTTCCAGGTCCGGTCTTACCTTAGTTTGCAATTCCACCGCTTCAATGCAATTATGAAATAGCTCACCTGTTGGTTCCCCAAACAAAAACTGCGCCGGGTTTTGGGCAGTAGTTGTTCTTAACTCGAGGCCTGGTGAACTGATTAGCATGGCTTCATATTTCAGAAGTCTTGAATCAGTTAGCCATTTCTCGGCTTTTTGTTGTAAGATATTTCTTACATCGTGTGGGGTGTAGACTGTTAAAGAGGCTCCAAAAGTTATCTTTTTTGCTTCCCCAACTAACAGAGCTACTGCAACAATTGCTTGCAAGCAAGTAGGCCACCCTCGACTGACTGGATCTAGGATTTTTGATAAAAATCCTATGGGCTTTTTCTTTTCTGCCCACTCCTGGGTCAGAACTCCTTGGGCTGTTTGTCCACTTACATCAACAAATAGCTGGAATTCTTTATTTGTGTCTGGCAAGGTTAGAACAGGGGCAGTTATAAGTGCAGTTTTCAATTCCTGAAACTTGCTTTCATCCTGAGTGGTCCATTTCACTCTATCTGTGTTTAATCTCTCATACAAAAATTTTACTTTTTCACTGTATCCTTCAATCCACTGTCTGCAATATCCCAGGAGCCCTAAAAATTGCCTGATTTGTCTTTTCGTTTTTGGGGCTGGGAGCACCAGAATCCCGGCCACTCTGTCAGGATCTAGCATCTTTTTTCCCCTGAGAAATCCAATGTCCCAGATATTTTACCTCGGGCTCCGTAAACTGCAGTTTGGATTTTGATACTTTCAAACCCTTTTTTCCCAAAAAATTCAACAATGAAATTGTACTTTTTCTGACTTTTTCCTCCATGGTTCCAGCAATTAATAAATCATCTACATATTGTAAGAGCTTTGTCCCTTCCTCTGGAATGAATTCAGTAAGTAATTGTTCCAATGCCTGTCCAAATAAATTGGGTGATTCCACAAACCCCTGGGGGAGGACCGTCCACCTTAATTGTTGATTTCTGTTCGTGTCCGGATCCTCCCATTGAAAGGCAAAGAAATTCCTACTCCCTTCATCCAAAGGACAAGTCCAGAATGCGTCTTTTAAATCAATTACACTGTACCATACATCCTCGGGTGAGAGTCTGTTAAGTAAAGTATAAGGATTTGCCACTACCGGAAACCTGGTTCGGGTTCTAGCATTTACTGCCCTGAGATCCTGAACCAGTCGGAAGCTCCCATCCGCTTTCTTCACTGCCAGGATGGGGGTGTTATGTTGGGACATGCAGGGTTCGAGGGTACCTCCTCTAAGGAGGTCATCAATTACTAGTTTCAAACCCCTTTTCCCTTCTATCGGGATGGGATATTGTTTTACCCTTATCGGGTCCTCTGGGTTTTCTATTTCAATTTTGATGGGGGTGATATCTAATTTCCCCACCTCCCCTTTTGAATGCCACACTTTGGGATCGATTTCCCTTTCATCTTTCGGAGTTAAATGGAATATCTTTATTACTAATTCAGAATTCTTTACAACAATGTTTATACCCAACGAGACAATCATATCTCTTCCTAACAAATTGTAATCGGCTTCTTCTACTAATAACAAATTTCCTAGGCATATTTTATTTTCAGACTCTATTTCCACATTTTTAATTACAGAAACTTTGAAGGGATCTCCCTTTGCACCGATTACCACTACCTTTTCTTTACTTGCTACGCATCCCCTGGGTAATTTTTGCAGGGTGCTTCTCTCAGCTCCCGTGTCAACCAAAAATTCTATTTCCTCACGATGGGGACCCACTTTTAATTTTATCAAGGGCTCTTTAGCTGTTATCGTCCCCATCTGAAAGAGCCCAAGACTTCCCTAATCTTCTTGAAATACCTTTTCATCTTTTATTTTCTGGCGGCAATTCCGTTGTATGTGTCCTACTTTCTTACAGTAAAAACATTCTGGAGGATCTTTCCGCGGGGCGGAGCCATCCTTCTGTGGCTCCTGCGGCTTTTTCGGCGCTGTTTTAAACTTGCCGTGCGCCTGTTCTTGTTTCTGAGCTTCTTTTACTGCGGCCACTAGTATTTTGGCCTGAAGTTTCTGTTTCTCGTCCTCTCTCCTCATGTAAATCTTTTGAGCTTCCCTCAGAAGCTCTTGGAGACCTTTCTCCTGCCACCCTTCAATCTTTTCTAATTTCTTTCTAATATCCTCCCATGATTTCGCCACGAATTGCGTTTTAAGTAACACTTCTCCTACCGGAGAACTAGGGTCTGTCCCAGAATAGATCTGCAGACTTCGCCGCAATCTCTCCAACCACTCGGTGGGGGATTCCTCCTTCCCCTGACATTCCCCAAACACCTTACTAATATTTTGGCCCCGGGGAACCGCTTCCCTTATTCCTTGCACAATTATATTCCTTAAATCATTCATGCTCCTTCTGCCATCCTCTGTTTGGGCGCTCCAACTCGGGCTTACGCTCGGCCACTTTTGGTCGCCTGGCGTTCCCTGAGGGTTTCGCCGCTCCCAGTCCCTGATACCAGCCTGTTTAATCATTTCTCTTTCCTCTTGACTAAACAGAGATCTCAAGATAGCCATGAGATCCTCATATGTATAAATGCTACTGCCTAAAAATTCATCCAATCTCTCTGCTACTCCAAACGGATCATCCAACAATCTTCCCATCTCTTTCTTAAACGCTCGCACATCCCCTGAATTTAGGGGTACATTCACAAATCCAATCACTCCTGGAGCAGTAGGCACTTCCCTGAGAGGGAACATTCTGTGCCTACTCTCATTCTCTTCCCATTCTTCACTCATCTGTCTAGACTTAAACCGAGTCCTGCTTGCGGGGGGGGAATAGGGGTTTTTGAGAGTTTGTTCCTTTATTGCTGATGAACAATCAGTCGCCACTAGGTTATTATGAAGGATTCCCCTTGCCAAAGTCGGGGAACCTGGCTGGGGCAGCGGGACGGGCAATGGGGGATACGGAGATCCCCGACTTTGCGCTACCATGGTTTCTGGGGAAACAGCGGCGGTTGCGGTTCCCACAGGAGGAGCCAGAGGAGGGGCCACCGGAACCACTGCTGGCGCCGGTTCCCCTGTTCGCGATGTGTGTGCTTCACCTGGTTGTGCCAGCGAGCTCGTGGGAGCTGATGGCACCACTTGATCCACCACGGGAGACCCTGCCGGCCCGTGGTATGGAGGAGGTAAATGAAAATGATCAAGGGGCTCCCAGGTTTCTGTTTTTGTTTCACTTTTTAGTTTCATCGGAAATAGTCCTACTCTGGCCTTTAGCCAGAGTCGGGCATATTCCTGTTCCTCGGAGTCCGAGGAAACCTTGCTCTCTACATAAGAGAGTAACTCATTGCACGTCCACTTTTCAAATGTTCCTAATATTGGCCAAGTGAGATGGGGCCTCAGTTCCTGTTCACCCCAAACCTCGGCACAATAGTAGATCATTTTTGCCTTGGACTTCTTTTTCCTCTCAGGGCAATTTTCCCAATCTTTTAACAACCAACCTAAAGGACTTTCGGGTGGGATGTCTAACAATTCCTTCGTTTCTATGGAAGGGTTTTTCGTATCTACTGGCTTTTGCATTTTACTCTTTTTCTGTCCCATGGTGAAGAAAAAAACAAGAGTCTTACCTAGTACTCTGCGTTGTGTTTGTGGTTTGAGAGTCAAAAAGTCTGCTAATACTCACCTTCGCGGTTTGCTGTTCCGGGGTTTTTCTTAGCGCTTTGATCTCTCCTTCGGACCTCTCCTGGATCCTAATTGCTAGAAGAGTTTACTCTTTCCCGAGCTCTACTGGACGTCCTCTTCCTCTTCCAGCCCTTTTTTGATCGGTCCCCCAGAGCACCCCTTTGGCCCCAGGTTTTACAAACGCGTATAGAGACCTCTCACACCGATTCGCTTCCTCCGTAGCCGGCCAATTCCCTCGCGGGAGGATGGAACCGCGACTTTTGGAGTCCGCACTCGCTCCGTGATCAGATCACGTCTCACACACGCTTGCCCAATCACCCCGCTCAACCTCGCAGTACTTACAGCAATTTTCTTGCGAGGATGTCTTCGTGCACAACTGACTTTTTATGAGCTACCAAGCCGCGGCTTCTTTTCCCGAGCTCTTCTTGGATCCGTATCCTCTTTTATTGTGGTTTTTACCTCAGCCTAAATTTGGTTCGGGTGTCGGAGTGAACTGCGGAGGTTCTCGGCTTCCCAGGCCGCTGAAATCAGCAGGGGTACCCTCCTGGACAGCGAGGTTCTCCCACAGTATTTCCGATCCGAGTCACGGCACCAATCTGTTATAAATGCAAAGGCAATTTTGGGATAAAATCAAAGAGAAATTTATTAATAAACAATAATAAGTAGAAACAGCGATAAAAACCCACAATAAAAGATCAGCGCAGCGCTGGGTGGACAGGGGTCTACACCAGAGGTATAGGTTTCCCAAATCCACGTCTGAGCATCCTCAGGATTGGGGTTTTATAGGATTTTTAAGTCCTCAGGCCAAAATTCCAGGCAGGTTCCATTCACCAAGTGTCCTTGATTGTCCAGTGAATGGATTTCCTGACATAGAATGATGACATTATTTCGTGTCCGGCCAGAATCTCCTCATATGCAAAGGAGACTCTGTGTGTTGCAATGTTAGGTTTTTCATGACAGGGTGGTGGAATCCGGGCTGGTGCCGATGGGTATCTCGGCCGGGTTTCCTCCTTTGTCTCCCCTGATTGCTTTTTCAACACAGAAATGTTTAAGTCTGGCGAAGTCTTTCTTTTGGAACTTGTCTTTTTCCCACTGATCGGTTTCTCTACCCACTGGAATCCGCAGGGCGTTGCTTGGGTCCGGAGGTAGATAATTTCCCGAGCTAGTTTCATTGTTTTCCTGATGGTCCGTGTCCTGTGTGTTTGTTTGGGTTGATGGGCCGGTTTTGGTTAGTTATCTTGGGCGTTGCTGGCAATCAGCAACTCCTTGGAGAAAAGCCTCATCCTACTTTGAGGAGAGGCTTTTCCATGCTTTATATTTTGTTTTGTCCCTACAAAACATATCTTTCTTATATACACTCCGAATTTTTAATACAACCATAATTTATTACAATGCTTTCTTGTTGTTTTCTTTTCCTTTCTGCAGCATCAATTTATAACATCGGCCATGCCTGGGTCCAGCCTGGCACCACTCATCATGGCAGTGAAGAAGTGGAAGGAGGAGATATGAATGCACCAATCAATTTCAAACTGTTTTTTCCATGCCCAACTTAGAGTAGGACTGTAGAGTAGGATTGTAGAGTAGGATTGTAGAGTAGGACTGTAGTGTAGGATTGTAGTGTAGGATTGTAAAGTAGGACTGCAGTGTAGGATTGTAGTGCAGGATTGTAGAGTAGGATTATAAATAAAGTTACTAATACCTCAACTCCTTTGGAACATTTCTCTCCTTCTGACCCTGTGAGAAAGCTCAACATTTCCTCCTGAATTGTCAGTTTTTTCTTAGAGGTGGAAAGTGACATTGATGGCTTCTTTGGTACAGTTTGTAAGGGGGGAAGGCTCCTCTTCATTCATCCTCTCCAGACCACACTGCCTTTGGAATATGGCCAACTGGCCAAGTTTTGCTCAGCTGTGGCATTTCTATTTGAGGCAGAAACAGCAATGGCATTTGCAGGAAAAACCAAAGGAGGAGCGGTGCAATGCAAACATCCTGTGCAGATGCAGGCTGTGCAGATGTGACTCGAGAACATTTGGGTTCCTGCCACTTGGATTTGTATCCCTAAGTGCAATCTCTTTGGCTGGAGGAGAGTCTGGCTGAAGAGAGAAAGCAGAAAGAGCAGTGAGGGTGCTGTGCAAGGTCTCCTGTGGTGCAGAGCTGTCAGCGACTGGGAGGTGAGAGCGGGCCCGGCCTTGGCCAGGCTGGAGCCCCAGCAGAGCCCTGGCAGAGCCCGGAGAAGCCTGAGCCTCGGCAGAGGCAGGCTGGAAGGAGGCCCTTGGAGCTGCAAGAGGCAGCAGCCTGGCCCTGGCTGCCTCTTGCTGGCACCAGGCAAATCCTCCGCTCTCAGAGCCAAGCTGGCAGCTGGCTGCTCCTGAGGGGAAGCGGCGCCGTGCTGGGCACAGCACACACTGGTGCCATGGGCTGTCTGGAGTCTGCACAGGAGGAGAGAAAGGCAAAGAGCAGCCCAGGGCTGGTGCCCTGCCTGACCATTCCTGCTCTTCTGCCGCCTGCCCTGGAACTCCTGGCAATGGTCAGCAGTGTGTGCAGCACTCTGGGCACAGGGGGAGGGAGCCGGGCTGCTCCGCAGGCTCCAGCACAGGGCAGTGTCCTTCAGGCACGGCATTTCTGCCAGGGGAACCCAGGCCAGCGTGAGGCAGTGACAGCAAGTCAGGGCACATCTGCACGAGCCAGTGCCGCACACAGCTCTGGGACCAAGCGCCTGCAATCCTGGAGCTCTGCACTCAGCCAGAGCAAAGGTGTGAAATGCAGAGGGTTTTGCAGAAATATTCAGGGGCACCAGGCCAGCCTGCTTTGTGCTCTCTGGGGCACAGCAAGCACTGTGCAATGCAGCTCGGAGCTGCTGGCAGAGAGGGACTATGGGCATGTGCCTGAGGCTTGTTCTTGAGTAGTGATTTGGGAGGGAGCAGAAGGGTCTCAGTAGAAAATTTGTGTTTTCTTCATTAATTGCTGAATGAAAGACACAATGTGGCTTCACACAGCAAGAGCACTTGCAGAACTTATTGACTATAAGTTTGTGCTGAATTCCCAGAAAAGAAAGTGTTGAAGTATAACAAATAGGGCTTTTGAATTCAGTTAGCTTCTGAGCCTTCATCCAAAATGACCACCAGGAGGCTGACGACCACCTCATGCAGAGCCCTGCTACAAGGGCTTCCATAATCACGGAATTAGAAAATATGAAGCTTAGGAAAGTAGAATGTGCCCATTAAGTTAAAAAAGTTTAAAAGGTTGTCCTGTGCAAAGAATGGACAAGTGAGTTTGTGGTGGAGCTTTCCCCCTCACTCTTGGCATTGAATAAACAAATCCCTGCTCTGTAGGCCCTACACTATGGAGTACTGTTTTCTTGGCTACAATTTTGCATCATAATCATACTATGCTTTTCATTTTTTTCTTCGAACCTTCTAAGCATGAAGTAAGACAGTGAGTTGTGTATTGATAGGGCCGAAGAAACATTTCCAAATGCCATCCTGGGAAAGGAAAGGATGTGAAACAGCGCTGGGGAAGAGCGTCCCTCGCACAGCCCTCAGAGCTGCCACCATGCACAAGATGGCGGCCGGGGCTGAGGCGGTGCCACCGTGCACAAGATGGCGGCCGGGGCTGAGGCGGTGCCACCATGCACAAGATGGCGGCCGGGGCTGAGGCGGTGCCACCGTGCACAAGATGCCGGCCGGGGCTGAGGCGGTGCCACCATGCACAAGATGCCGGCCGGGGCTGAGGCGGTGCCTCTCAGAGCGCTCTGCAGCCTCTGCCAGCCCAGCCCCAGCCCCGGAGCAGCGCAGGGCGGGCAGAGCCCCCTTCCAGCCGTCTGCTTCAATGGACATTGACAGACACCCGGGCCACGGACACAGGCTGACACCTTTGCTCTGTGCACACAAACACGAACCAGACACTTGGGAACCTCGGCTGGCAGCATTTGCAGGGGAAAATACAAAGAAACTCCAGGCTTTGAATGTTTTCAAATAGAATATTTCATTTGCCAATAAAAGGACCAAAAGCAGAAAGGGGCATCCCAGCCTGTTTCTTCCATGCAGGAATAGTGTCACAGTGACTGTGAGCTGATGAAGACGGAGATGGGATTTAATCGAAAGCAGATTGTGCAGTGGGTGCTCACCTGTGATATGTATCCCTCACAGTACCTATTTATTTGGAACACTAGGAAGATTATGAGCCTGGGCAAGATATTAACCCTTTCAATACACAGATGAGACCTACAAACATTGTTCATCTCTACAGGGACAGAAAAGGACAGAGTAACAACATGCAATAAAACAACATAAAAACATCAAAGTCAGTAAAAAAAGTCAAATCTCAGATAGAAGAAAAAATGAAAAAATGACAATTGAATCTAAAATATTCTTAGTAAAGCCATAGAAATAAACAATGATATACTAAAATATCTCCTTTAATTCATTAATAAAGTATAAAAAAAATTCAAACTGTAAATCTAAACAAAAGCATCCATTAAAGGAACCAAACAAATGTTAAAGTAACTGTAATCCCATAAAAAGTTTGAACAGAAAAATAAATAAAAACAATAAAATGCTCTTTACCCTCAGGGAGAGAAGAAGAAAACTTCTGTTCCCAAAGATGATCACAAAAACAAATGAAGAAAACTTCTGCCTTCAAACAAATCATCCTTAAAATAACACCCCATGAATTCATAACCCATAGACACACCTCTAGGAGGGCTGTAAAAATGAGAAAAATGTCACGATAGCAAAATTTCTTCCCAGACAGCTGCTATTTATAAAAATAAAAAAACACAAAAAACCTGTTCCTTGTAAAAAAGTCTCCATGACATAAAATCTAATAAAAACTATTGCATAATTAATATTGTTTTAAAATCACAAGTTTTATCTCGACAATGTCAGATAAAACAAAAAAAAGTTATTCAGGGGGAGGAAAGGTGTTCTGAAAGTTTAATTCTGGTTTCTTATTCTTGTACTCCAGTTAATAAAGTTTCTTTATTCCTTCTAAGTTTTAAGCCTGTTTTGCTCTTCTCCTAATCCATATCTCACAGTGAGAAATGAGTAAGTGCCCTGGAGATTTCAGCCAGCGCTAAACCCACCACATTATTTAGTGCTTTAGCCAAAAAAGTCAAATTAGCGAATCTAAGGCACTGCACCAGGCTGAAGCTGAGGATCCCCAGCCAAGCTCAGAGGGAGGAGAACACAGCATTTGTGGGATCCTTTCCAGTCTGACTTGCTTTAGCTGCACCCTGGGGGAGGAGAGAGCAGGAGAAGGGTTGGCTGAGTCCTCTCCCCTCTGCCTTGCCCTTCTCTGCTGGATCCTCAGTTCATCCCACACCCACCCCAAGACTCCATCCCCATCCTACTGGTGCTGACGGGATTAAAGGAGATAAAGAGGAGATTAAAACAGATAGAGAGGAGAGAAAAAGAGAAGTTTAAATGCAGTTTAAATATGAAAGAAATGCATATGTTAGTGACTGCTGAGAGTTCAAAGGGAGCTGAAGGGTTTGCGAAGGGACAGGAGCCCGTGAAGGGCTCAGGAGCTGCTGCTGCTGCCGGGAGGGAGGAAATGCACCAATGGCTCCCAGCAGAGTCTGTGCTTTGAGGCTCTTTCCCAAACAGCTGCAGGAGGGAAAGCAGCTGAGTTTGGAGGAAGAGTTTTCTGCTGAGGTTTCCTGTTTGGAGCTGTCACAAGCTTGAGCTGCTCAAGGGAAAGGCGGCTCTGCTTCCAGCAGGGCCCAACTGCACGGGAGCACAACTTGGTTCCCTGGCCCTGAGCCAACGGGCAGCAGCAGCTTCTGTTCCCTCCTGGCTCTTGTGTCATTTCCAGCAGCACAAGACACACCAAGAAAAGCTCCTCCAGAACATGCCATGATCAACACAACCTGATTTCATTGCATGAAGGAGCTCTGACAGTCCCACGGGCTCAGGTTTGTTTGTCAGTCAACAGAGCAGGGAAAAGCACAGACACATTCCCTGCACAGGGAATTCACAGGAGGAAAGTGCAGCGCTGGAGGATGTGCTTGGATACAACGTTCCCACGGCAGTTTTGGGGATAAAATCGTCAGGAGAGAGAAAAGAAAAAGTCCTACCAAGGGTGGGCTGGGGAGGGCTGGTGCTTCCCGGGAGGCTCCTGAAGCTCAAGAGGACAAAGCCCAGACCTTGTCCAAGCTCTGAGCTGGGTCTGAGCCAGAAACCAGGGGGTGGCAGAGACATTGCTGCTGAAGGGCTTCAGATTGCCAAAGCTAAAGTGTCCAGTATCAAGGAACAACTTGAGGTTACGGAAGTCCCAGTGCCCACGTTCCATCCCCTCATTTCAAGCTGAAAGCGGAGCTCCACTTGTGACTCTGCTTTTTAATAATGAATGTCAAACTTCAACAAAATTCCCTTAGAAAGACCCCATGAAGGTTCACACTGTGAGAGCTCACTCGAGGCAGCCCCAACTCCTGCCCTGGTTCAGTCCCTGTCAAGCCCACTGTGCTTTCCAGCTGCTTTGCTCCAGTTCCTCCCAAATCACCATGAATTCCACTGAACTGAAACAAATCCAAGTCCTCGTGGTTCGGGACAAGGGCAGGGAGAGGTCCCTCCAAACCTCCCTGGGAATCATCCCAGAGCCCTCAGCCTTCCTTGTGCCCATCCCTGAGACCTCCTAGTGGCTCCCGTGGCTCTCCCAGTCCATCCCCGTCACCCCAAATGCCCCCCTGGTCCATCTCGCCTCTCGTGGATCCCCTCGCCCCTCAGCCAATCAGAGCGCGTCTCTCTGATGACTCATCAGTTGCCGGGCAGATCCACAGAGCCGAGAGCCCCGCACTGGACTCGGCCTCCCAGTGCCGCGCACTTCATTCCCAGTCCCTCCCAGTGCCACCACAGTCCCTCCCAGTGCCACCACAGTCCCTCCCAGTGCCACCACAGTCCCGCCCAGTGCCACCACAGTCCCGCCCTGAGGCCCCAGAGTCACCACCACTACTTTTTAGCCCATTCCCAGACTATTCCGAGTTCATTCCCACTTCACTCCCAGACCTACAAACCCTCTTCCTGTCTCCCAGTGTCCACTCTCATCTCTTTCAGTGTCACCCCAGTCCCTCCCAGTCCATTCCCAGTCCCTCCCAATGCCACACCACTCCTCACCCATCTATCCCAGTTCCCTTCCAGCTGATCCCAGTCTGTCTCTGCTCTCCCCCAGTGCCCCCATCGTGTCCATCTCGCTGGTGCCCTCCAGCTCCCAGCCCGGCCCCGGCCGCCTGCTCTGCTCCCTGATGGATTTCTCCCCTGCCCACATCCAGCTGAGCTGCTCCCAGGGCCAGCAGCAGCTCTCGGGCCACGTGCTGGCCACTGCCGTGCTCCCCAGCGGGGACTGGAGCCAGCAGCTCCTGGTGCTGCTGGAAACCGCCCCCGGCAATGCGGGCTCAGCTCCAGCTGCCAGGTGGAGCACGTCAGCCTGGAGCACCCCCTGAGCCGGCACTGGGGCACGGCCCGGCCCCCACAGCGCCGGGGGCAGCGGGGGAGGCACTGGGGGGGACCAGAGGGGGATTGGGGTGTGCTGGGAGGAACTGGGAGGGAGTTACAGATAGACTGGTTTAAACTGGGGAAGGGATTGAGGTGCTTAGGATGGCTGGGAAGGGGTTTGAAGGATGTTGGGGAGGGTGGGATGGGGTTCTGGAGGTCCTGGTGGACCCTGGGAGGGAGTCTGGGGGTGCTGGGTGTCACTGGGAGGGATTTGAGTGAGCCTGGAGGAGCTGGAAGGAGATTGGGGATTGGAAAGCAGGGATTGGGATGAGGTTGGTTGTGCTGGGAAGAGACTGGGAGGAGTCTTGATGAGTCCTGGTGGGCCTGGAAGGGACTGGGAGAGGGTCTGGGGGTCCTGGGGCAGTGGGGAGAAATTGGGAGGGGGCTGTGGGATCCTGAGAGGAACAGGAGGGGCTCTGGTGGGTGCTGGGGAGGCTGGGAAGAGACTGGCAGTGATTTACCAAAATAGCAATATTGATCCAGTATCAACATCAATCTGTTAATGGACAAAAAACCTCTCCAACAGTTTAAAGTTACAAAGTGGATGTTTAATCACAGCACTGGGCGAGTGCAGGAGTCACCCCTTAATACACACTGCAAGTTGACAAAAGGTTCCAGTGTCTATTTATTTACAAAAGTCTTAAATATCCAAAATACTAATACATGTGCATAATGCTAACACTTCCCATTCCCCACTTTGGATTAAAATGCACTGTAATGATTTTAAAATGTCATAACTTCTGCCTGGTTGGCTTCATAATTTGAGGTGGGGGTCGTTTTGGTGAGGAGTCATCAAGAGATGAAAAAAAATTGCTCTTCCTCACTGATCCTTTACAATGACCTTTACAATGGTTGACATTACAAATGACATTTGGTACAACTCCAATTTCCTCCCTTGTGACATTTAAATGGGTTTCCAGATGTAAGGTCTGTGATCTTCCTGAACCTGTTTATCAGTTTCTCTTCTCTCATTATAAGCACAGCTGAACAAACATACAATGAAAACAAATTTTTTACCTCAGTCTGAGATTCATTATCTCAAAGCCTGCTTCTCAATCATTAACTGTAGTTCCAGTAAGGCCTATCTCTAGCTAAGATCTCTAACTTTTCTCTAATTCTTAATTTTCTAAAATTAGTGACTTCAAAGAAGGTTTCAGAGGGTCCTGGGTGGTCTAGGGGAGACTGGGAGGGTACTTTGAGGTACCTGAGAGTTCAGTGAGAGGTTTTGGGGGTCCTGACATCTGCAGACCCCTCAGGGATGCAGTGAAATGTCACCTGCAGCAAGATGATGACGGGGATCGGGGGCTCCTTGTTGCGTTTTGTCTTCCTGGCACTGGGGCTTGGCTTCTACCTGAGGAAGAATGTGAGAGGGGGTCCCTAGGTTCAGATATCCCCTCCCCTAGAGTGTGTGTGTCTTCCCTCAGGGCCCCCAAGCCCTGTGTCACCCCCTTTTCTCTGCCCACACAGCTCCTGAGGCAGTGAGGAAAGGTTCTCTATGATTGAACGTCAACAAATCCAATCTCCTCAAGGAATTCCCATTGTTGGTCTGTGTCCTGATGGACTTTGATTCCCTTGCTTTCATCCAGGTGCCCACAGGGAGCCAGGAAGATGTGGAGCCTCCCAGCCAGGTGTCTTCCCAACACGGATCACCAGGACCACGGATCACCAGGGCTCTGCCCAACGGGGGTCACTGGGGATCATCCAACGCCGATCCTCCCATGGGGGATGGAGCTGGAGCAGCGCACGAAGCTCTTCCTGCACTCGGGGCACTCGCAGGGCTTCCCTTAATGGTGCCTCCGTTGGTGTCGGGTCAAATGAGAGCTCCTTGAGAAGCTCTTCCCACACTGGGGACACTCGTAGGGCCTCTCCCCACTGTGGATGCGCCGGTGGACGGTGAGGTTGGAGTTTTGCTTGAAGCCCTTCCCGCAGTCGGGGCAGCGAAAGGGCCTCTCCTCTGTGTGAATCCGCTCGTGTACGAGGACATCGGAGCTGCGCTGAAACCTCTTCCCACACTCGGGACACTCGTAGGGCCTCTCCCCAGTGTGGATGAGCTGGTGGTCCCTCAGGTAGGAGCTCCACCCAAAGCTCTTCCCACATTCCAAGCAGGTGTAGGGCCGTTCCCCTGTGTGGATCACCTGGTGTCTCATCAGGCCAGAGACATCTCTGAAGCTCTTCCCACATTTTCCACACTCATAGGGCTTTTCCCCCGTGTGGATCCTCTGGTGATTCCTCAGGCTGGAGCTCCGGCTGAAGCTCCTCCCACATTCCCCACACTCGTAGGGCTTTTCCCCAGTGTGGATCCTCTGGTGTAGGATCAGGTGGGAGCTCTTTCTGAAGCCCTTCCCACATTCCAAGCACTTGTGGGGCTTCTCCCCCAGCTCTGAGCTCCGGCTGGATCTCTGGCCGTGTTCCTGGCACTGGGGGGATCTTTCCTCTCTGCAGCTCCCTGGACTGGGTTTGCAGCCCCTCCTTGTGCGGCATCTCCGGGGCTTTTCCTCCTCCTCTTCCATTTGGATAGTTTGGAAAGGAAAATTCCTGGTTAGGAGGAAAAAAAGAGAGGAGAGCGCCTTGGGCTGAGGGTTCCTCCTTGCCCAAATTCATCTCAGAAATTCATTGGGCATCTTGTGTCTGTAACAAAGCAAAGGACCAAGATTCAGCCCAAACATCAAAACAATGATGAAAAACTACCCAAACACCAAATTCAGGCAAAACCCCTCCAGAATACAAAGATTCAGCCCCTGCAAAAAAAACAAAGCACCAACATTTAGCCCAATAAAGTTCAGAAACACCAAGATTCAGCCCCATCAAAATCGTGGAGCCCCCTCCCCAGTCTCCTGCATGGCAACACTCCTGGGACTGCACATACAGGGAGGGTGGAACTTTCTCCTGCTTCCTCTTCCTGCTCCTCCTCCTGTGGCCCTACCGTTCCTCACACTCCTCTTCCTCCTACTATTTCTCTTGTTGCACAATCCAACCTTCTCCTCCCACGTGCAGCCTTTCACCATTTTGTTCTTCAACTCTGCTTCTCCTTCCCTTCTCCTCCTGCCCCCAGGCCCAGCACCCACTGCTGGCTCCCTCTTCCCCCCCAGTCCCACAGCATCTGTCATGGGGTTACTTTACCTTTAAGAAAGTTAAAGTTGCTGGGGACTGCCGGGAGTCTTTTCTCATGACCAATTATCGGTCATTGCTGAGAATTGACAGCAGTTTTAGCCATTGAAAAGTAGAATCAACTTGTGAACCCCACCTTAAAGTGTACAACCAGAACTCTGTGGTTCTCTTTGTTTTTCTGGCTGTGAAAGGTAGCAGAGCTTCGGCCTCTCGCTCTCTGCCCAGCCACGTGGCCGGGCGGGGGCCGGGCTGGGCCTGCCGTTCTCCCGGCCCGGAGATGGGGCCTGCGGGAGCTTGCTCTGAGCCAAGCCGGGCCAGGCCGGTTCCTGGCTTGGCTGCAGGTTTTGCCGTGATGGAATTTACCAGAAAACTGTCGAGTGAAGAAGAAGAGGAGCTCTGGGCCTGCAGCAAGCAGAGACACCGACTGCACTCTCTACAGCAGCTATGAGGAACTTTCTATCACAGACAGCTCCAGCTCCTGTTCAGCAGAGATCGCCGAACCATCTACAGAAGCTTGGGCAAGATTTTAACTCTTTCTTATCCAGATGAGACTTGCAGATTGGTCTTTTTGTCCAGAGAGAGAAAGGGAGAGTGATTATCATGAAGAGAGACTTTATAAACTATTAGTGGCAAGAAGGAAAAGGGGCATCAGGAAAGGTGGAGAATTAAGAAGATGCTTTGGTTGAGCTGAGGTGTCTTTCTGTTGGAACTATGGGGATGGACAGTGGGGTCCTGAGGGGAACTCCTTTAATTCATGATGGAGTATGGGGAGGAATGGAGTGTTCAAAGTGTAAATTTGGGTAAAGAGTCGAGTAATTGTGGTATAGTGAAGTGCTAAGAGATTTGAGGCCTTGCGAGGCAATGAGAAAAGTGTTTTCTGGTGAGGCTCACAGAAACAGATGAAGAATACTTTTTGCCTTTGACTAACTTATCCTTAAAAATACTATCCCTAAACATCATGACCCATAACACATTTCAGAGTGATGTGGAATGGGAGGAGTGGGCTTTGATAACAGCAGCTCTGGGCAGCTGATATCAAGGAAACAGAAAACTATAACAAAAATAGCTTTCTTGTGAGAAACTCCATAAATTAACAGAAAGGAACTTCTGTTTCTTTACAGAAACTGATGGAAAGACTGTAGAAAAAATTGAGATTATTTAAACCATCAAAATTATAAAGTTTTTATCTCTGTTGTCATGTGAACAAAAAAATGGTAGGCAGTGAGAAATGAAAAGGTTTTTCTAAAAGTTTACTCTGGTGTTCTTATTCTTGTAGTTTGTCAATAAACTTTCTTTATTCCTTTTAAGTTTTATGCCTGGTTTGCTCTTGTTTTAATCCATATCTCACAGCAAGAAATAAATAATTCATTTTTTCCCCTTTTTGTTAATTACTGGTTCAAAACCACGACAAAAAGGAAATAGCAAAGCAGCTCATGTACTTGTTCAAACGTGGAAAGGATGGGAAGGGGACACAGTTTTATGGTTCCCTCACAGACCGTGGGTTAAACAAATGCTGTTTCTCCTCTCATGTGCTACAGCAACTCTCATCTTTTTACCATGCACCACACCTTGCTGAGTGCAGCTCATTCAGCAGCTGAGCAAGGGGATGCAGGTGGCAGCCAGGCCTCCTGAGCCACAAACGGCTACAAAAGGACAGAGAATGAGGGCACTGAGAGCAATCCCAAAACCAAAGAACACCCAGGAAGAAAAAACAGAGGCAATGAGTGAATCTGCTTTGAGATGGGGCCAGGGACTTGTACATAAGGCAACAATGGGAGAAATGACCAGTTTCAGAAAATGTTACTAATTGACAAGGACTGCTGCTCAGACCAAGTCCCAACACATTCCTGAACTTCCAGAAGAACAAACACTTCACAGAGCCATGCATTCTCCAGAAGCCCATCCGGCTGCGACCGTCCCCGCCGCTCACAACATCCCTCTGAGAGAGGTAAGGTGCTTTTCACTCTGCTCTGGTGCCTGCCGAGAAGACGCAGCCAAAGCTTCGCACGGTTGGTCTGGAGGAATTTCTGGTATTGCCCAGGCGCCGTCTGTCAGACAAGTGTGAAAGCGTTGCAGGTTGGGCAGCAGTGGTGTGTGGTGCATTGTAACTGTAACATGGAGAAGCTTAAAGGGATTTGAGGTGGCAATGCCCCTGTACCATGTACTTCTCCTTTGGGGTGCTTATTAGCACATTGGAAACAGGGAAACTTTGGGCAGGATTTACGTAAAGTTGATTGATTATTGTAATACATGGTGGCCAGGATATGATCTGGACAGTGGGGAAAAGTGGCCGAGAAATGGATCTTTGCAGTACAACACCATTTTACAGTTGATGTTGTTCTGTAAGCCAGAGGGAAAGTGGGATGAAGTTCCGTACGTTGATTTGTTTTCCTATTTGCGAGACAAACCAGAATGGCAGGCTGAGTGTGGACTGATGGCAGTTAAGGCACGTGTGAGTGATAAATGTGAGCTTTGTGTAAAAGGAAAAAGTTGTTTAGAGCACCTGGCATTAAAAGAAAGTTTGTGTCGGGGGAAAGAGAGGGATGTTGATTTACAAGTGGTTTCAGCAGAACCAAAAGAACCCGATTTTGTTTTGTCTGCCTCCACTTCACCCAATCCTATTTCACCTAACCCTATCTCGCCTAATCCCACTTCACCTTTCCCTCTTTATCCTCCTCTACCACCTTCACCTGATCCTTCTTCTCCGGGAGATGATCAAAATCTAACTGTGACACAAGGAAATGTGAAAAATGCTGGGAAGGAAGATAGCAGTAGCGGGGGTGATGATAATAAATCAGCGACACCGCTATCCCATCGGACTCGGTCACAGCTTGCTCCGGTTCTGGGTAGAACAGGAAAAGATTTGGGCAGACAAAGGCGGACTGTGATTGCCCCCTTGAGACAAGGAGTAGGAGTAGAGGGGTTGGAGTTTGTGGAAGTTCCTTTTTCACCCGCAGACCTGATAATTTGGAAACAATCAGCTGGAACTTAGAGAGAAAATCCTGATAAAGTAGCAGGGGTGGTAAAAGTGATTATGAAAACTCAGAATCCAGATTGGGATGATATACAAGTAATAGTGGAGAATTTAATGGACTCTGCTGAGAAAGAGATGGTGCTTAGAGCAGCCAAGGAGAAGGTGAGAGACGATCTCAGAACTGGGGTGGTGATGGGGGCTTTAGATGAGAACTTTCCAACCGAGGATCCAGGGTGGGATCCCAATGCCTTTGGGGACATGCGGAGGCTGAAGAGATATCAAGAGTGGCTCCAGACAGGGGTTTGGAATGCTGTACCTAAGGCTGTGAATTGGTCTAAATTGTATGAGGTAAGGCAGGAAAAGAAAGAATCCCCTGCTGCATTTTTGGAAAGGCTTAAGGAGGCAGCAAGAAAGTATACAGGTCTTCAACTAGAAACAGAACAAGCGAATGTTCAGCTTGTGTTCATTTTTCTTGGGCAGTCGCAGGATGATATTAGGAGAAAATTGCAGAAGTTAGAAGGAGAAGATTTAAGGAATTTGAATCAATTACGTGAAGTGGCTTGGAAAGTATACAATAACAGGGAAAAGGAAGCTAGTAAAAAGCAGCAGCAAAATCCTTTGGCAGTGATCCAAGGAAGAGAGAATCCAGGTTTCAGAGGTCACGGCAGAGGTGGTCGTGGACTGGGGAGGGGCGGACTTGGCAGAGGACGAGGGGGATGGGTTTTGCCAAGATTGGGGTTAAATCAATGTGATTATTGTAGACAAGAGGGGCACTGGAAAAATGAATGCCCAAATTGGTTTAACCAGGGCAAGCAGTTCAGCCAGAATCAAGATGCTTCCAAATTAATGGTGCTGGGGGAGTACAGCAGCTGACTAGAATCGGAACAAAAACCAACACAAGAACCTTTAGGAACTATACAATTGGGAGATAAAGAAGTAAAATTTCTTGTGGATACAGGGGCTACATATTCTGTGCTAAATGATCTAAAAGGGCAAACTGGATACAAAACAGCAACAATAGTTGGAGACACAGGGAAGGAAGAGAATCGACCATTCCTGCAACCCCTGGATTTGTGCTTTGGAAACCAAGTGTTAACACATGAATTTTTAAATATGCCTGAGTGTCCAATTCCACTTTGAGGATGAGATTTATTAGCAAAACTTGATGCAGTGATAACTTTTGAAAACGGGGAGCTTTTAATGAAAATACCTGAATCAAAGACAGGACAAATCTTAATGATAAAAGAAAAACCAGTCCCTGCTATCCCTCAGGAAGTAGAGGATGCAGTAATTCCCTCTGTATGGGAAACAGACATACCAGGAAAATCTAAGTTGGCACAACCAGTACATGTAGAACGAAAAGAAGGAGCAAAAGCTGTCCAGGTTAAACACTACCCCATAAAGCCAGAAGCACGGCAAGGAATAGTAAAGATTATTGAAAAATTTTTGAAGTACCAAATTTTAGAAGAATGTGAATCAGAATTGAATACACCAATATTTCCAGGGAAGAAACCAAATGGTGAGTACAGACTAGTACAGGATTTGAGAGCAATAAATGGAATAACTAAAGATATTTACCCAGTGGTAGCTAATCCTTACACATTGTTGACATCTGTGAAAGAGAAATAGAAATGGTTTACTGTAATTGATTTAAAAGATGCCTTTTCTGCATATCCCTTGACAAACAAAGTAGGAAACTGTTTGCCTTTGAATGGGAAAACCAGACAATGGAAGGAAAACCCAGCTCACCTGGACACGACTCCCACAAGGATACAAGAACAGTCCAACCCTATTTGGAAGCCAGCTGGTGAAGGAGCTGGAGATTTGGACTGAGAATGGGCAAGTACCAAGAGAACAATACCTGCTGTTACAGTATGTTGATGATATACTGACAGCTACAGAAGAGAAAACAACCTGCATAAAGGTAACAATTGAAATTTTAAATCAACTAGGAATGGGAGGATATAAGGTGTCTAAGGAAAAGGCACAAATTGCCCAACAGACTGTGATTTACCTGGGGTGTGAAATCTCACAAGGGCAATGTAAGCTGGGTACTAATCGTATTCAAGCTATTTGTGCCATTCCAGAATCCCAGAACCTGCATGAGCTGTGAGTTTTCCTTGGGATGACAGAGTGGTACCACCTGTGGATCATGGACTATGGACTAATTGCAGAGCCCCTGTATGAAGCCCAGAAGACACAACCGCTTACCTGGGGCAAACCACAGAAGGAGGCCTTCCTCAGACTGAAGGAGGCATTGACAACAGCTCCGGGGTTAGGATTGCCTGATCTATCCAAAGATTTTCAGCTGTTTGTGCATGAAAGATCACACCCAGCACTGGGAGTGCTGACCCAACATTTGGGAAGCTGGAAAAGGCTGGTAGGCTGCTTTTCCAAACAACTTGACAACGTGAGTGCCGGATGGCCTTCATGCCTGCGGGCAGTTCCAGCCACTGTGATGCTGATCCAAGAAGCCAGGAAACTCACGATGGGGAGACACACAGATGTCTATGTGCCACACATGGTGACCACTGTTTTAGAACAAAAGGGGGCCATTGGCTATCTCCAAGCAGGATGATGAAATCCCAGGTAATCCTGACTGGGCAGGATGATGTCACACTAAAGACAGCCAACCTTTCAAATCCAGCTTTGTTCCTTACCAGCAAACACATCTGCCCAACGAGCAGAACTGGTTGCTTTAACCAGGGCATTAGAGATGAGTGAAGGGAACAAAGTAAATATCTGGACTGATTCAAAACATGCTTTTGGAGTGGTGCAGGTACACAGGGTACTGTGGAAAGAAAGAGGACTGCTGTCTTCTCAAGGCACACACATTAAACATCAAGATGCAGTCCTGCAATTAATAAAGGCAGTATAAAAGCCTGAGCAAGTAACAATCATGCACTGTAAAGCTCACCAATCAGGAAACTCCAAAATTCATGAGGGAAATCAGAAAGCAGACTGGACAGCCCGACAAGCTGCTCGAGAAGTGCAAACTGCAATGGCATTGATACCTTTAAAAACTAATGTATCTCAATTCAATTTACCCCCAGAACCAAAATATTCAATAGAAGATGAGAAATTGGGACGCTCACTGAATGCACAGAAGAATTCAGAAGGGTGGTATGTGACCACACAGGGACAAGTAGTGGTAGCCTCCTTGATAATGAGGGAAATTCTACAAATTAAACATAATGAATGTCATTGGAGTGCAGAGACACGGTGAAATTGTAAAAACAAAATTTAATTTTAGTATGGATGTTAATAATGGCAAAATCAGTAATGTCAAAATGTGAAATTTGCTTAAAGAACAATCCAGTGGCTAGACAACAGGCACAATTAGGGAAAACCAGGAGATTATTAGCAAATAGATTTTGTAGAATTACCAAGAACACGAGGATTCAAATATCTATTGGTAGGGGTTGACACATTTTCAGGATGGCCAGAAGCTCTTCCCTGTCACACAAATCAAGCAAAGGAGACAGTCAAGTGGTTACTGCAAGAAATCATTCCAAGATTTGGGGTGCCTCTAGGAATATCATCAGATAGGGGCCCACATTTCACAGCCACAGTAGTGAGGGAGGTGAGCAGGTTACTGGGAATAGCTTGGCATCTCCATACACCATGGAGACCCCAATCCAGTGGACAGGTAGAGAGGATGAATCAGACATTGAAGAGGCAAATCAGCAAAATATGCCAAGAGGCTAAATTGCAGCAGCCACAAGCTTTACCAATAGCACTGCTGAGGATTTGGATAAAGCCTAGAAGCGGGATGTCAGTCAGTCCTTATGAGATATTGGATGGGAAACCATATGAATCACCTGAACCTAATCCAAATGTACATGTTACAGGGAAGCAAGAGGTGTAGAATTATGTTCTGTCTCTTGGAAAAGCTCGAGCTCGACTTCGGAGCACCCTTGTGTGGAACAGGCCGCTGACTCTTGAGAATCCAGTTCATGACATCCCCCCGGGAGATGAAGTGTACGTTAAAAGCTGGAAGGAAGAACCATTAAAAGAAAGGTGGAATGGACCCTATCAGGTACTGTTAACTACCTTGACAGCAGTCAAAGGAGCTGGACTGGATCCCTGCATACATTACACCAGAGTGAAGAAGGTTTCCCCTGCACTGTGGACTGCACAAACTGTGGGGCCAACAAAGCTGCAGATAAAGCGGGTTTGATTGTTTCAAATGTCTAGGTTGCTGGTGACTGTAATGGGGATTATTTTATGGCCTTCACTGCCATCAGTTGGAATCAATGTTACCTTGGGATGTGAAATGCAAAAGGATCAGCTGACAACTCTTCATTTTAGAATGAAGAGGGATGTGGGGGTGCAGCCAGAAACACAAGTGATAAAAGTCTCTAATCCTATTCAGGCAGAAAATGGGATGATTGGATTAATGAAAGATTTTGCCAACATGCAAAACAGCAGCAAAATAACTGCCTGTCTGCCAATACCAAAGGCAGCAGGAGACCAAATAAATTGGGGAATTATAACATCAAAATTCCCTGAAATGCAAAAGAATAAAAATGAAAATGTGAGCTGTGTATTGCAAATAGATTACAAGTACCAAAATAAGACAGTGTTTGAAAATGCTGTGAAGCCAAAGTATTCATCTAGATGGGACTGTCATGAAAATGGAGGAAAGTATGAACCAAAACTAGGCTGGGATGGGGGATTAGGGAATTATGGATGGTGTTATGAAAAGATAGCAAAGATTATTAAAGAAAAGATTCCAGTATCGAAGTGGAAGTGTGAAGGACAGGAAGGAAAAGATCGGGCTGAAGCTTGGGACAGTGCATGGTCAAGGAGTGTGCTTCAGAAATTCCAATCTATGGCAGATAGCCCTTGGTGCATTAAGTGGGAAGGCTCTGAAAATGAAACAGATCCAGGGGTATGGAACACTGCAACCAGTAGTAGAATGGAGGCAGACAAAGTCAATTGGTGGGTATGGAACAAAACTTAGGACTGTACTTCTAATGATGAAGAAATAAAACAAATGCCACCACTAGTGGTAGCTCTGCAAATTGGATGTGCCTGCAGAGGAATCAAACATAAACAAGGGGAAATAAATGACAAGACAGGACAAGTGATCCAAAAGGTAATATGGAGCACAAGTACAATTCAGAGTCCAGGCCAATTTGGATGGGCAGCAAGCGATGGCACCTGGACAACACATTTGCCTGTAGGTGAAAAAGTAAAAGAGATTACTTTAGGCCTCCCCACCTTATGCCCAATTTGGAAAAGGTCCCCATTCAAGGGAGAGCTGAACTTCTGCAAATAAGGACAAGATGAGAAGTTCAGGAAAACAAAATTGAAGATAAAGAAAGATGGCAGGAACCCTCCAGTAGTGTAAAACTTGAGTGGGCTCTGGAATCCTTGTTTGGTCCAATAGCAAATTATAACAATAGAAAGATCTTGTACAAACTTACAGGTCAGGTAGAAAGATTGGCAAGAGTTACCAAAGAGGGATTTAGAGAGCTAAATGTACAATTACAAGCCACGACTAAAATGACCCTGCAAAACAGATTGGCTTTAGATATGTTATTGTTGAAAGAACACGGAGTATGCAGGTACCTAAAAGGACAAATTGATCACTGCTGCATCCACATCCCAAATGGATCTGCAGATGTAGAACACGACATTAATCAGTTAAAACAAATAGAAAATGAAGCACAGGAAGAGAGGGAAGATCGGACCACAAGTTGGTCAGATAAAATTTTTAAAGGGTTAGGATGGAATGTGAGCTCCTGGATCAAATCTATTCTTGAGAGTCTGATAATCCTACTGATTGTGTTCTTAGCAATCTGGCTAATCTGTGCAGTTCTGAAAGGAGAGATAAAGAAAAGAGTATCCTGGAACCAGAAGATAATAAAGGCACTGACACAGGACAGAGATCCACATCCACATTTGTCATCTCCAAGTCCTCCAGAGTGTAACAACGCTTACGACAACTGTGGATTCCAAGATGAACATCAAGTATAATCTCAGAAAAAGGACTGTATATAGTGAAAGCATTACACTTATTATAGTAAAGTGAAATACTTTCAAAGGGGGGAAATATGTTACTATGGGGTTAAATGTTTCTGAAAATGTTTCTTAAAATCATGTAGAGGTAGGCCACAAAAATGCTTGGTATTAGGGATGGTCTAGCAAGCTGAAATGTTTACGGTAATGGGAACTGGTACTTGGGGTCTCCAAGATACCCACCCAGAGATAAGATTCGGACATGTTCATACAAGGATGAGCTAGCTCTCATGAAGCAATATGGACAAAGTTAATGAAGCAATATTGATAAGGTTGTTACAGTGATTACTGCTACAGCTGAAATTGTAGAAATATGTGCACTTTGGACAAAGACGATGGAGCTAGATTTGGGTTGCTGATACCCCTAGTTCCCCCACGCGCTTCAATAAAGCACCTGCATATAACCAGTCTGTGATTATGTGTGTTCCTGAACGCTAACAAAGACAGATCAAAAACTTCCAAAACACCAAAAATCTGATATCCCCCCAAAATAGAAATATTCTGCCCCAACAAAAAAAAAAAAAAAATCACCAAAATTTAGCCCAATAAAGGTCAGAAACACCAAGATTCAGCCCCGTGAAAATCGTGCATCTCCCTGCCCGGGCACTCGCTGCATGGGGGGGTGAGGGGGGCAATAAGGCCGGGCCGGAGCAGGGGGTGCCTGAGAGAGGCCCCGAGCCCGGGGGAAGCCCCTGCAGAGCCATGGAAGTGGCTCCTGGCCGGACTCGGGGATCCCCCTGGCGATCCCCGCTGGAGCAGCCTGCTCCTGAGGGACTCTGGCCCCTGGCAGGGACCCCAGGCTGCAGCAGGACAAGGATTCCTGTCCCTCAGGGGGAGGCACTGACATGACCTGACTGTGACCCCCATCCCTGTGCCTCTGGGCGGGGAGGGGGACGGAGAGGGGCAGAAAGTTAAGCCCGGGAAGGAGGGAGAGCTGGGGGGAAGATGGATTTCCGGAGGAATTACTTAATTTCTCATTTTCTTCCTCTGACACGTTGGATAATAAATTCAATTAATTTCCCCAAATCAGGTGTGCTGTGCCCGTGACCAAGGATTGAACTGTCCCCACCCTCATCCAGACCCCCGAGCCTTTCCTTGTGTGTTCTGTTCCCCGCTCGGGGCAGGAAGCAGAGTCACAGAGTTTTGGCCTCGCTCCGGCATAGCCCTGCTCCATCCCGGACTCACCCCCAGCTCGCAGCGCCCTCAGCTCCCGGGCACCCCGAGCTCCCGGCGCTTCAGCGCAGCGGCGCTTCCTTGGCCTCCTGCCCGGGCCGGGCCCAGCGCCGGGGCCGCTCCTCAGCCCAGGCTAACGAGAAATGGCGGAGCTCAGCCCAAGGCAGGCGAGTCCGTGCCGTGTGCAGAGCCCGCCGCTGGCTGCCATTGGCTGCTTCTGCCGTCACTCGTGGCTCTGGCGCGCGCTGATTGGGCAGAGCGGGGACAAGCCCGGCCCCGCTGGCGCCCCCAGGGCGGCCGTGGGGCAGGAGAGCCGCCATTGCCGGAGCGTCTGTGCGGGCCCGGCAGCGGCGGCAGCAGCGGCCGGAGCCCGGTGAGGCGGCGGCGGAGCTCGGAGGCGGCCCCGGCCATCGCAGGTGGGAGCCGCGCTCGGTTCTGCGGGGGCTCGGGGCTCGCTGCGGGCCCGGGAGGTTGTGTAATAAATCGAATTGATTCATGCTGACTAAATTGTAACTATTCGGAATGTTATTATTAGAAGCAACCCATGGAATCAGTGTTATAAGGCAGATGTACCCCTTTGCAGATGTTACATGTTAAAATTGAGGTACAGGATGTAGTTTAGAAGATAAGTGATGTCTCATGACCAAAACGGCCTTGAGATGGACAAAATTAAAACCACTTTAAGCATTGGGCCTAAAAACCAGTAAATATCAGACTAATTAGTAGAGTAACAGAACACAACCCTTAGTACGCACACACAAACCTGTAAGGTTATCCAAAGGACAATGAGGAAGAGGAGAAGCCTTCACCAAAAGACCCCCAAAAGAAGACTGAAGACCCCCTAACAACAAATGATGCATGTGCCTTGAAGGAAAGTGACGTAAAGTCAAAAAAATCGGAAATAGGAGGAAACATACGAGAAACATTAATGAATATGTGTAAGCACACAGTATATAAGTTTAGCTTGAAGTGCTTTGTTCTGTACGTGAGGTGGAGTGAGAAGCCCCCCCCGTACCCCGGTCAGTTTTGCTTATGCATTAACCATTTGTAACCACTGGCCAATTGTATTCACACATATATATGTATATATATATATATATATATATAATTGTATCTTTCTTACTAAATTGTATTCTTTTACTAAATTGTATTCTTTTATTATTTTGTATCCAATTTATTAAAGTATATTATCAATTAATTAGATTGATTGTTTGGAAATTTGAAAGTCATTTATAACAATTTGGTGCCAAAACCCATGTACTCCGATCTAGGGAGAGAACGGCTAATGATGGGAAGGAGCTCCCCACCAATTTTTCAAGGTGGTGCCAAGGTTAGATCGTGCTCCCTTGGAAATAGAAGTTCCACTTAGGATAAAGCATAAGCAGAAGAAGCTGGCTGTAGGAAGCGTGCAGAAGAGCTCCCGTAGAGTGGCGGCCAGAGATAAAGGTGCCTGTAAAACGTCTTGTGCACAAGAAGCGCTGGGCAAACGGAGTGTGTGAGTCCCACGGGGCTGGGCAGGGGGGAGCTGTGTGCCTGTGTGTGTGTGTGCAGTGGCTGAGACGGGGCTGGGCAGCCCGGAGCCACAAAGGGAGTGCAGACCTCCGGCCGTACCGCGTTTTCGGCTCTCCGCGAGGAGACCGGCCGGGAAAGGAGGGAAGGGAAAGAGAAGAACGAGTGAAAATCCCCGGCAGGGACGGGAGGGAGAGTCCCAATCTTAAAACCCACGGGAAAGTCCTCGGGGAGAAGGGAGCGATCTGATTGCTGAGTGAAGTGACTCAGGAGGAGAGTGATCGAGTCAGGTTCAACTTCCTTTAAAAAGAGAAAATAGTTGGGAACTTTAGTACGTAGCCAAGAGGGATTGGGAAGAGAAGTAGCCAGAAATGAGTAGTCAAAGAGGGGTAAAAGAAATTGAGAAAGAGAGGAAATTAGACAGGAAGCGAGTAGTTGGCAAAAGACGGGATAGAGCAACAGAGTAATATTGAGGGAGGGGGGAAGTTGAAGCACGGAGTGAGTGAGGGGGATCAAGATTCTCCTGGTACCGGCGATTTCTTGCTTGGTTGCTGCCAGAGATGGGTTCAAGGGACAGTAAGTCCTTGAACCCAGGGGCTGCGAATTATAAGGGGAATTCGCAGGAGCCCGGAATATCTGAGAACCGTGAGGGGGTTTCTCAGGAGGGGAGCATTCCTCAGGACAGTCCACTGAGGATGATGTTATGATTTTGGGATACATGGGAATCCCGGAGAGGAAAAACAAGCAGAAAATGATTAATTATTGTATGTTTAAATAGACAAAGAAAATGATCCGAAAATATAATTTGAATTGGCCAAAGTTTGGATCGTTTAAAGATTGGATTTGTTAAACTTTAAATCAGTATGTAAATTCAAAAGAACCTTTTAATCAAGAGAGCGACTATGCTACCCTGCAGCTTCCCCGGGGTGGGGGGAAAGATAAATTTATTACTAAAACACAAGAAAGCGAGAGTTATCTATTGTTGCTATATTTTATATATTAGTAAAGGCCTGTATGCACAAACCAGCCTTTGAAATAAGTCGTGATATTAAGAGCTAAAGTCCTTGAAACCTTCATGCAGAAGAGAGAGTAAAGCAAAACAATATCCCTGTGTGTAAGAGAAAAAATGTAAACTGTGTGTGTTAGCCAATAGTAGCTCACTCTGCCTGCAAACCCTGTAGAACCCTATAAAAGTGTGCTAAAGATAGAAATAAACTGGCATTCACAATTACTTCTGTGAAGACTGGTGAACAGCTTGGGGGTCTTTCAATAATCTGTTGTATCCTTTACAAACTAATAAGTAGCAGAAAAAAAAAAAAAAAAAAAAAAAAAAAAAAAAAAAAGGTAAAACTGTTCCTTCATCTAAAGATATTTTGCTGGAAATAGAAACAGCAGCACTACCTAAATCCCGTTTAACTGAAAAGTGTGCAGTGCTGGCTGTGCCAAGTGAACTCTAACATATAACACAACTGACCATTTGTTACAACCTGGCATTATTTTGGTTTGGTTTATTATATTTACACATTCAAAAGACAAATTCTGCCTTGCTCAGAGTCTGTGAAGCACAAACACATTTTATGAATATATAGTATCTAAATGGTGTGTTACAGTTGTGTTATGTGCATTATAAGTGTTAAAAACATGTAGCACAGATTTTTTTCACAGAACCTTAAATTTCCGTATTTTTAAAATATGTTTGTTTTTCAGTATTTTGTATAGTAAATATAAATGGTTTTGACTAAATGTTTTATTTATTTAACAGCAAAAATTGTGCTAAAAGAACCCCCTGTTAATTAAAGCTTTATTAATAAATTGCTAACTGAAATTGTGTAAAAAGTAACTTTTATTGTAGTTGGCACATCTCTGGAGCTTTAGTAGTTTAAATTAAAAGAAAAAAAAAAAAATCTGCCTAAGAGAGAGGTAAGACAGTGCTGTGAAATCTGTGCCATCCTTGAAACAAGCAGAGTTGAAGTGGCTCATAGGAACCTCATGAGGCCAAGGGTAGCAGTGAGACCAAACGTGTCAGTGACCAGACCCCAGGGTATAAACTTTGCTACCAAGAAGAGCGGCACCTCGGCCCTTGGCTGCAGCCCAAGGGGCCTTGAGGAAGGTAGAGAGTGAAAACTCCTGAGGATTATTTTCACTGTGTTCATTAAGATACCCTTGGCAACTGGCCAAAACCATAAAGCAGGATGGGAAAGAATCCAAAAAAATAAGAAAGAAACAAGCGATATTAAAACAAGCAGCACAAAAGCAAACAATGAGCAAACAAACTATGCAAAAACAAAATCACAATAATTCTGATCCATGTGACAAATGCAAACAAATGTGACAAATACAAAAACAAGATAAAATCTATGTTTGTGGCACATCCATATGTTAATGCTGCCTGTTACAATCACAGTAATTTTATAAAAGTATAAAAAAATCTCAGGGAAAGAATTAGAGAAAATGAATAAGTAGTGTGAACAGTTGAAACAGCAGTATAGCAACTGAGATTGGCCAGCCTTAACTAAAATATTTTTGTAAGTTAAATGCAAGAAGTAGTTACAGAACTAAAATGATTTAAATGTTAAATTTGTGAAAGACTTAAAATAGCTAAAAAAATAGCTGTGGGAAAGTGGGAGTCTAGCTCCAGACCAATTTTTAAAATGAAATCTTACTCAAACTTCCAAGACATTAAAATGACCTGGAAGATAAATTTTGAATCATCAAATAATTAAAACAGTTTGTATCAGATAACAATACTAACACCTGGCCACCAAAAACTCCTGCTGGATATTAGAGAATGACAAAAAGAAACTAATTGTAGGATAACCATGTTGATTTGTGCTGGTATAAAAGTTCTGGAGCCAACCTTACCAATCCATAAGTGACCTAAAATTCTATTTGGAACAACCAGGTACAACAAGTAACAAATGGAAAGCCCCTGATAGAATATATTAAATTTGTGAGTAAAGAGCATAGAGTGAATTACCTCAAAAGTGAAAAAGAGCCTGTATCTTAAGAGTTACATGACCCTCCTTCTTCGTTATACCGAGGTCCAGGAGCAATATATTAAGAACACCACTTTATGAAACATTAAAGAACAATAAAAGAGACTTGAACCTTGACTTTCCAAAAGCAAGAAGAAACCAGAAATGAAGACAAATGGCCTGCAGAGAGATGACCCAGCCACTTGAGCTGCAGATGGATCTTAGAGATATAGAACCCAAATCTATCTATTGAATCAGTTCATAAAGCTGCAGACAGTAGTTAAAGTTGTTTCAAACCACACCTCTACTGCCCTAAAGCTGCTGGCCAAGCAACACTCACAAATGTGAGCATTTGTTTATGAAAACAGAATTGCCCTGGACTATTTGTTAGCTGAAGAAAAGGGAGTTTGTAGAAAGTTTAACAAATCTGAGTGTTGTATAAAGATAAATGATTATAGAAGAGCCGTCACAAAAATTGCTAAAGATGTATATACCAGTTCAAAAATAGAATTTTATTTTGAAGACTGATTAGTGAGATAACCTTTTTAGAAGCACTTAGTGGAAAAAGTTAAAATTTATGGTATAGTGTTTTATATTAAGATTATTGTTTCTATTTTGTATAATTTCATGCCTGATTAGACTAATCCATTCAGTAATTCAAGGAATACTGAACGAAAAGAAACTATAATAGCTCAAAAAAAAAAAAAGTTAACTAAATTTGAAAGAGAGTGCAAAAAGCTTGATACAGCATGAAAAATGTTAAAAAATTAGAACTGAAAATAAAGTAAATGCAAGAAATGACATTATTGAGAAGATAAAAAAATTAAAATTTAAGTTTATGTTTTTTTTAAAAAAAGCACCAATAAATGCAATAAAAAAGAGAAATGGGGGATTATAATAAATGGAATTGATTCGTGCTGACTAAATTGTAACTATTTGGAAAGTTATTATCAGAAGCAACCAAAAGAATCAGTGTTACGAGGCAGATGCATCCCTTTACAGATGTTACATGTTAAAATTGAGGTACAGGATGTAGTTTAGAAGATAAGTGATGTCTCATGACCAAAACGGCCTTGAAATGGACAAAATTAGAACGACTTTAAGCATTGGGCCTAAAAATCACTAAATATCAGGCTAATGAGTAGAGTAACGTAGCACAACGCTTAGTACGCACACACAAACCTGTAAGGTTATCCAAAGGACAATGAGGAAGAGGAGAAGCCTTCGCCAAAAGACCCCCAAAAGAAGACTGAAGACCCCCTAACAACAAGTGAAGCATGTACCGTGAAGAAAAGTGACATAAAGACAGAAAAATCTGAAATAAGAGGAAAGTTATGGGAAGTATTAATGAATATGTATAAGCATACAGTATATAAGTTTAGCTTGAAGTGATTTGCTCTGTACATGAGGCAGGGTGGGGAACCCGGTTGGTTTTGCTTATGCTTTAATCATACTTAATTACTGGCAAATTATATATATAATTTGTAATTATTTCCTAAATGATATTCTTTTACTAAACTGTATTCTTTTATTATATCAAATTACTATTAAATTTACTAAATTGTATTAATTTTTAATTAAACTGCCATTAACCCAAGGGACCTAGTTGTCAAAATTGTAATTTCATTGATAACAACCGGAGAGGCGGCGGCGGAGCTCGGAGGCGGCCCCGGCCATCGCAGGTGGGAGCCGCGCTCGGTTCTGCGGGGGCTCGGCGCTCGCTGCGGGCCCGGGAGGGGGCGGCAGGGGGCTGTGGCGGGTGGCTTGTGCCGTGGCCGGCCCGTGTTGGCCCTGGGCTGAGGGCGCTGCGGGAGCGGCTGCCCGCGGTCTCCTTGCCGCTGGGGCCTCGGCAGGAGGCGGTGGCGGAGCAGCGCTGGCTCGTCCCGCTTCGTGTCGGGAGGCCGGAGGTGGCTGCGCTGTGCCCGGGACGCTGCGCTGGGGCCGCCTCCGAGCTCCGCCGCCGCCTCACCGGGCTCCGGCCGCTGCTGCCGCCGCTGCCGGGCCCGCACAGACGCTCCGGCAACGGCGGCTCTCCTGCCCCACGGCCGCCCTGGGGGCGCCAGCGGGGCCGGGCTTGTCCCCGCTCTGCCCAATCAGCGCGCGCCAGAGCCACGAGTGACGGCAGAAGCAGCCAATCGCAGCCAGCGGCGGGCTCTGCACACGGCACGGCCTCGCCTGCCTTGGGCTGAGCTCCGCCATTTCTCGTTAGCCTGGGCTGAGGAGCGGCCCCGGCGCTGGGCCCGGCCCGGGCAGGAGGCCAAGGAAGCGCCGCTGCGCTGAAGCGCCGGGAGCTCGGGGTGCCCGGGAGCTGAGGGCGCTGCGAGCTGGGGGTGAGTCTGGGATAGAGCAGGGCTATGCCGGAAAGAGGCCAAAACTCTGTGACTCTCCTTCCTGTCCCGGGCGGGGAGCAGAACACGCAAGGAAAGGCTCGGGGGTTTGGATGAGGGTGGGGACAGTTCAGTCCTTGGTCACGGGCACAGCACACCTGACTTGGGGAACTTATTTGAATTTGTTTTCAAACGTGTCAGAGCAAGCAAATGAGAAGTAAAGTAATTCCTACGGAAATCCATCTTCCCCCCAGCTGTTCCTCCTTCCCGGGCTTAACTTTGTGCCCCTCTCCGTCCCCCTCCCCGCCCAGAGGCACAGGGATGGGGGTCACAGTCAGGTCATGTCAGTGCCTCCCCCTGAGGGACAGGAATCCTTGTCCTGCTGCAGCCTGGGGTCCCTGCCAGGGGCCAGAGTCCCTCAGGACCGGGCTGCTCCAGCGGGGATCGCCAGGGGGATCCCCGAGTCCGGCCAGGAGCCACTTCCATGGCTCTGCAGGGGCTTCCCCCGGGCTCGGGGCCTCTCTCAGGCACCCCCTGCTCCGGCCCGGCCTCATTGCCCCCCTCACCCCCCCATGCAGCGAGTGCCCGGGCAGGGAGATGCACGATTTTCACGGGGCTGAATCTTGGAGTTTCTGAGCTTTATTGGGCTGAATGTTGGTGTTTTGTTTTTTTGTGGGGGCAGAACCTTTCTATTTTGGGGGCATATCAGATTTCTGGTGTTTTGGAAGTTTTTGATCTGTCTTTGTTAGCGTTCAGGAACACACATAATCACAGACTTATTATATGCAGGTACTTTATTGAAGCGTGGCGGAACTAGAGGTATCAGCAACCCAAATCTAGCTCATCTTTGTCCAAAGTGCACATATTTCTACAATTTCAGCTGTAGCAGTAATCACTATAACAACCTTATCAATATTGCTTTATTAATATTGCTTCATTAACTTTGTCCATATTGCTTCATGAGAGTTAGCTCATCCTTGCATGAACATGTACGAATCTTATCTCTGGGTGGGTATCTTGGAGACCCCAAGTACCAGTTCCCGTTACCGTAAACATTTCAGCTTGCTAGACCATCCCTAATACCAAGCATTCTTGTGGCCTACCTCTACATGATTTTAAGAAACATTTTCAGAAACATTTAACCCCATAATAACATATTTCCCCCCTTTGAAAGTATTTCACTTTACTATAATAAGTGTAATGCTTTCACTATATACAGTCCTTTTTCTGTGTTTATACTTGATGTTCATCTTCGAATCCACAGTTGTCGTAAGCGTTGTTACACTCTGGAGGACTTGGAGATGACAAATGCGGATGTGGATCTCTGTCCCGTGTCAGTGCCTTTATTATCTTCTGGTTCCAGGATACTCTTTTCTTTATCTCTCCTTTCAGAACTGCACAGATTAACCAGATTGCTAAGAACACAATTAGTAGGATTATCAGACTCTCAATAATAGATTTGATCCAGGAGCTCACATTCCATCCTAAGCCTTCAAAACTTTTATCTACCCAACTTGTGGTCGGATCTTCCCTCTCTTTCTGTCCTTCATGTTCTATTTGTTTTAATGGGCTAATGTTGTGTCCTACATCTGCAGTTCCATTTGGGCTGTGGATGCAGCAGTGATCAATTTGTCCTTTTAGGTACCCGCATCCTCCGTGTTCTTTCAACAATAACATATCTAAAGCCAATCTGTTTTGCAGGGTCATTTTAGTTGTGGCTTGTAATTGTACATTTAGCTCTCTAAATCCCTCTTAGGTAACTCTTGCCAGTCTTTCTACCTGACCTGTAAGTTTGTACAACATCTTTCTGTTGTTATAATTTGCTATTGGACCAAACAAGGATTCCAGAGCCCACTCAGATTTTACACTACTGGAGGGTTCCTGCCATCTTTCTTTATCTTCAGTTTTCCTGAACTTCTTGTCTTGTCCTTATTTGCAGAAGTTCATGCTCTCCCTTGAATGGGGACGTTTTCTAAATTGGGCATAAGGTGGGGAGGCCTAAAGTAATCTCTTTTACTTTTTCACCTACAGGCAAATGTGTTGTCCAGGTGCCATCGCTTGCTGCCCATCCAAATTGGCCTGGACTCTGAATTGTACTTGTGCTACATATTACCTTTTGGATCACTTGTCCTGTTTTGTCATTTATTTCACCTTGTTTATGTTTGATTCTTCTGCAGGCACATCCAATTTGCAGAGCTACCACTAGTGGTGGCATTTGTTTTATTTCTTCATCATCAGAAGTACAGTCCTAAGTTTTGTTCCATACCCACCAATTGACTTTGTCTGCCTCCATTCTACTACTGGTTGCAGTGTTCCATACCCCTGGATCTGTTTCATTTTCAGAGCCTTCCCACTTAATGCACCAAGGGCTATCTGCCATAGATTGGAATTTCTGAAGCACACTCATTGACCATGCACTGTCCCAAGCTTCAGCCCGATCTTTTCCTTCCTGTCCTTCACACTTCCACTTTGATACTGGAATCTTTTCTTTAATGACCTTTGCTATCTTTTCATAACACCATCCATAATTCCCTAATCCCCCATCCCAGCCTAGTTTTGGTTCATACTTTCCTCCATTTTCATGACAATCCCATCTAGATGAATACTTTGGCTTCACAGCATTTTCAAACACTGTCTTATTTGGGTACTCGTAATCTATTTGCAATACACAGCTCACATTTTCATTTTTATTCTTTTGTATTTCAGGAAATTTTGATGTTATAATTCTTTAATTTATTTGGTCTCCTGCTGCCTTTGGTATTGGCAGACAGGCAGTTATTTTGCTGCTGTTTTGCATGTTGGCAAAATCTTTAATCAATCCAATCATCCCATTTTCTGCCTGAATAGTATTAGAGACTTTTATCACTTGTGTTTCTGGCTGCACCCCCACATCCCTCTTCATTCTAAAATGAAGAGTTGTCAGCTGATCCTTTTGCATTTCACATCCCAAGGTAACATTGATTCCAACTGATGGCAGTGAAGGCCATAAAATAATCACCATTACAGTCACCAGCAACCTAGACATTTGAAACAATCAAACCCGCTTTATCTGCAGCTTTGTTGGCCCCACAGTTTGTGCAGTCCACAGTGCAGGGGAAACCTTCTTCACTCTGGTGTAATGTATGCAGGGATCCAGTCCAGCTCCTTTGACTGCTGTCAAGGTAGTTAACAGTACCTGATAGGGTCCATTCCACCTTTCTTTTAATGGTTCTTCCTTCCAGCTTTTAACGTACACTTCATCTCCCGGGGGGATGTCATGAACTGGATTCTCAAGAGTCAGCGGCCTGTTCCACACAAGGGTGCTCCGAAGTGGAGCTCGAGCTTTTCCAAGAGACAGAACATAATTCTACACCTCTTGCTTCCCTGTAACATGTACATTTGGATTAGGTTCAGGGGATTCATATGGTTTCCCATCCAATATCTCATAAGGACTGACTGACATCCCGCTTCTAGGCTTTATCTGAATCCTCAGCAGTGCTATTGGTAAAGCTTGTGGCTGCTGCAATTTAGCCTCTTGGCATATTTTTCTGATTTGCCTCTTCAATGTCTGATTCATCCTCTGTACCTGTCCACTGGATTGGGGTCTCCATGGTGTATGGAGATGCCAAGCTATTCCCAGTAACCTACTCACCTCCCTCACTACTGTGGCTGTGAAATGTGGGCCCCTATCTGATGATATTCCTAGAGGCACCCCAAATCTTGGAATGATTTCTTGCAGTAACGACTTGACTGTCTCCTTTGCTTGATTTGTGTGACAGGGAAGAGCTTCTGGCCATCCTGAAAATGTGTCAAGCCCTACCAATAGATATTTGAATCCTTGTGTTCTTGGTAATTCTACAAAATCTACTTGCCAATAATCTCCTGGTTCTACTCCTACCCGAATTTGCCCTAATTGTGCCTGTCGTCGAGCCACTGGATTGTTCTTTAAGCAAATTTCACATTTTGACATTACTGATTTTGCCATTATTAACATCCGTACTAAAATTAAATTTTGTTTTTACAATTTCACCAATGCCTCTGCACCCCAATGACATTCATTATGTTTAATTTGTAGAATTTCCCTCATTATCAAGGAGGGTACCACTACTTGTCTCTGTGTAGTCACATACCACCCTTCTGAATTCTTCTATGCATTCAGTGAGCGTCCCAATTTCTCATCTTCTATTGAATATTTTGGTTCTGGGGGTAAATTGAATTGAGATACATTAGTTTTTAAAGGTATCAATGCCATTGCAGTTTGCGCTTCTCGAGCAGCTTGTCGGGCTGTCCAGTCTGCTTTTCCGATTTCCCTCATGAATTTTGGAGTTTCCTGATTGGTGAGCTTTGCAGTGCATGATTGCTACTTGCTCAGGCTTTTGTACTGCTTTTATTAATTGCAGGACTGCATCTTGATGTTTAATGTGTGTACTTTGAGAAGACAGCAGTCCTCTTTCTTTCCACACTGCCCCATGTACATGCACCACTCCAAAAGCATGTTTTGAATCAGTCCAGATATTTACTTTGTTCCCTTCACTCATCTCTAATGCCCTGGTTAAAGCAACCAGTTCTGCTCGTTGGGCAGATGTGTTTGCTGGTAAGGAACAAAGCTGGATTCAAAAGGTTAGCTGTCTTTAGTGTGACATCATCCTGCTCGGTTAGGATTACCTGGAATTTCATCATCCTGCTTGGAGATAGCCAATTGTCGTTCTAATTGGGAACGGCAGAAAGAACGACACGGACTCTCAAGGGAGTCAGAACAGGAGAGAATCTCTAGTTTATTGCTACAGCCATGTTATATAGACTAGTTCGTGGAAAGTACAGAAAGGAAACTCTTATTGGTTAGTAAAGTGCTACATTACCATCATTGGCAGTGGGGTTCACCACCCCCCTGACCCTCTCCTGCAAGGAAAACACGGGAACAGACAAACAGCACCTGCAGGCTGTTTTCTGTCTTTGAGGATTGTTTTGAATCCTCCCAGGAATTTCCCAGGCTAGCTTCTCAGGCAGGGCTGGCAGGCCATGGGCCTACAGCCTGCTCCAAAGGTAGCCTCCACAGCCAATGGCCCCCCTTTTGTATTAAAACAGTGGTCACCATGTGTGGCACATAGACATCTGTGTGTCTACCCATCGTGAGTTTCCTGGCTTCTTGGATCAGCATCACAGTGGCTGCAACTGCCCGCAGGCATGAAGGCCATCCGGCACTCACGTTGTCAAGTTGTTTGGAAAAGCAGCCTACCAGCCTTTTCCAGCTTCCCAAATGTTGGGTCAGCACTCCCAGTGCTGGGTGTGATCTTTCATGCACAAACAGCTGAAAATCTTTGGATAAATCAGGCAATCCTAACACCGGAGCTGTTGTCAATGCCTGCTTCAGTCTGAGGAAGGCCTCCTTCTGTGGTCTGCCCCAGGTAAGCGGTTGTGTCTTCTGGGCTTCATACAGGGGTTTTGCAATTAGTCCATAGTCCATGATCCACGGTACCACTCTGTCATCCCAAGGAAAACTCACAGCTCATGCAGGTTCTGGGGTTCTGGAATGGCACAAATAGCTTGAATACGATTAGTACCCAGCTTAGATTGCCCTTGTGAGATTTCACACCCCAGGTAAATCACAGTCTACTGGGCAATTTGTGCCTTTTCCTTAGACACCTTATATCCTCCCATTCCTAGTTGATTTAAAATTTCAATTGTTACCTTTATGCAGGTTGTTTTCTCTTCTGTAGCTGTCAGTATATCATCAGCATACTGTTACAGCAGGTATTGTTCTCTTGGTACTTGCCCATTCTCGGTCCAAATCTCCAGCTCCTTCACCAGCTGGCTTCCAAATAGGGTTGGACTGTTCTTGTATCCTTGTGGGAGTCGTGTCCAGGTGAGCTGGGTTTTCCTTCCATTGTCTGGTTTTCCCATTCAAAGGGAAACAGTTTCCTACTTTCTTTGTCAAGGTGTATGCAGAAAAAGGCATCTTTTAAATCAATTCCAGTAAACCATTTCTATTTCTCTTTCACAGATGTCAACAATGTGTAAGGATTAGCTACCACTGGGTAAATATCTTTAGTTATTCCATTTATTGCTCTCAAATCCTGTACTAGTCTGTACTCATCATTTGGTTTCTTCCCTGGAAATATTGGTGTATTCAATTCTGATTCACATTCTTCTGAAATTTGGTACTTCAACAACTTTTCAATAATCTTTACTATTCCTTGCCATGCTTCTGCCTTTATGGGATACTGTTTAACCTGGACAGCTTTTGCTCCTTCTTTTCATTCTACATGTACTGGTTGTGCCAACTTAGATTTTCCTGGTATGTCTGTTTCCCATACAGAGGGAATTGCTGCATCCTCTACTTCCTGAGGGATAGCAGGGACTGGTTTTTCTTTTATCATTAAGATTTGTCCTGTCTTTGATTCAGGTATTTTCATTAAAAGCTCCCCATTTACAAAAGGTATCACTGCATCAAGTTTTGCTAATAAATCTCATCCTAAAAGTGGAATTGGACACTCAGGCATATTTAAAAATTCATGTGTTAACACTTGGTTTCCAAAGCACAAATCCAGGGGTTGCAGGAATGGTCGATTCTCTTCCTTCCCTGTGTCTCCAACTATTGTTGCTGTTTTGTCTCCAGTTTGCCCTTTTAGATAATTTAGCACAGAATATGTAGCCCCTGTATCCACCAGAAATTTTACTTCTTTATCTCCCAATTGTATAGTTACTAAAGGTTCTTGTACTGGTTTTTGTTTCGATTCTAGTCAGCTGCTGTACTCCCCCAGTACCATTAATTTTGAAGCATCTTGATTCTGGTTGAACTGCTTGCCCTGGTTAAACCAATTTGGGCATTCATTTTTTCAGTGCCCCTCTTGTCTACAATAATCACATTGATTTAACCCCAATCTTGGCAAAACCCATCCCCCTCGTCCTCTGCCAAGTCCACCACTCCCCAGTCCACGACCACCTCTGCCGTGACCTCTGAAACCTGGATTCTCTCTTCCTTGGATCACTGCCAAAAGATTTTGCTGCTGCTTTTTACTAGCTTCCTTTTCCCTGTTATTGTATACTTTCCAAGCCACTTCAAGTAATTGATTCAAATTCCTTAAATCTTCTCCTTCTAACTTCTGCAGTTTTCTCCTAATATCATCCTGCGACTGCCCAAGAAAAATGAACGCAAGCTGAACATTCGCTTGTTCTGTTTCTGGTTGAAGATCTGTATACTTTCTTGCTGCCTCCTTAAGCCTTTCCAAAAATGCAGCAGGGGATTCTTTCTTTTCCTGTCTTACCTCATACAATTTAGACCAATTCATAGCCTTAGGTACAGCATTCCAAACCCCTGTCTGGAGCCACTCTTGATATCTCTTCAGCCTCCGCATGTCCCCAAAGGCATTGGGATCCCACCCTGGATCCTCGGTTGGAAAGTTCTCATCTAAAGTCGCCGTCACCAGCCCAGTTCTGAGATCTTCTCTCACCTTCTCCTTGGCTGCTCTAAGCACCATCTCTTTCTCAGTAGAGTCCATTAAATTCTCCACTATTACTTGTATATCATCCCAGTCTGGATTCTGAGTTTTCATAATCCTTTTTACCACCCCTGCTACTTTATCAGGATTTTCTCTCTAAGTTCCAGCTGATAGAGGTTCCAGGCGGTAGAAGAGGATAAAGAGGGAAAGGTGAAGTGGGATTAGGCAAAATAGGGTTAGGTGAAATAGGATTGGGTGGAGGCAGACAAAACAAAATCGGGTTCTTTTGGGTCTGCTGAAACCACTTGTAAATCAACATCCATCTCTTTTCCCCAACACAAACTTTCTTTTAATGCCAGGTGCTCTAAACAACTTTTTCCTTTTACACAAACCTCACATTTATCACTCACACGTGCCTTAACTGCCATCAATCCACACTCAGCCTGCCATTCTGGCTTGTCTCGCAAATAGAAAAACAAATCAACGTACGGAACTTCATCCCATTTTCCCTCTGGCTTACAGAACAACATCAACTGTAAAATGGTGTTGTACTGCAAAGATCCATTTCTCGGCCACTTTTCCCCACTGTCCAGGTCATATCCTGGCCACCATGTATTACAATAATCAATCAACTTTACGTAAATCTTGCCCAAAGTTACCCTGTTTCCAATGTGCTAATAAGCACCCCAAAGGAGAAGTACATGGTATGGGGGCATTGCCACCTCAAATCCCTTTAAGCTTCTCCATGTTACAGTTACAATGCACCACACACCACTGCTGCCCAACCTGCAACGCTTTCACACTTGTCTGACAGACGGCGCCTGGGCAATACCAGGAATTCCTCCAGCGCAACCGTGCAAAGCTTTGGCTGTGTCTTCTCGGCAGGCACCAGAGCAGAGCGAAAAGCTCCTTACCTCTCTCAGAGGGATGTTGTGAGCGGCGGAGACGGTCGCGGCCGGATGGGCTCCCCGAGAATGCCTCGGTGCTGGCTGGAGCGTGATCGGGTCTTGAGCTCACTCTGCAGCACTCACAGGGTCTCATCTGGGTCACCAAAATGTTAGCGTTCAGGAACACACATAATCACAGAGTGATTACGTGCAGGTGCTTTATTGAAGTGTGCAGGAACTAGGGGTATCAGCAACCCAAATCTAGCTCCATCATCTTTGTCCAAAGTGCACATATTTCTACAATGTCAGCTGTAGCAGTAATCACTGTAACAACCTTATCAATATTGCTTTATTAATATTGCTTCATTAACTTTATCTATATTGCTTCATGAGAGTTAGCTCATCCTTGTATGAACATGTACGAATCTTATCTCTGGGTGGGTATCTTGGAGATCCCAAGTACCAGTTCCCATTACCGTAAACATTTCAGCTTGCTAGACCATCCCTGATACCAAACATTCTTGTGGCCTACCTCTACATGATTTTAAGAAACATTTTCAGAAACATTTAACCCCATAGTAACATCTTGATGTTTGCAGGATGTTTGTGGTGAATCTTGGTGTCCTGGAGGTTCTTACAGACACAAGATGCCCAATGACTTTTTGAGATGAACTTGGGCAAGGAGGAATCCCCAGCCCAAGACATTCTTCTCTTGTTTTTTCCCCAAACCAGGATTTTTCATTCCCAAACTGAGGCCAGATGGAGGAGAAGGAAAAGCCCCAGAGATCCCACACAAGGAGGGTCTGCAAACCCAGCCCAAGGAGCTGTGAAGAGGAAAGATCCCCCCAGTGCCAGGAAGGCGGCCGGAGATCCAGCCAGAGCTCAGAGCTGGGGGAGAAGCCCCACAGGTGCTTGGAATGTGGGAAGGGCTTCAGCCAGAACTCCCACCTGATGCAGCACCAGGTGATCCACACTGGGGAAAAGCCCTACGAGTGTGGGGAATGTGGGAAGAGCTTCAACCAGAGCTCCAACCTGAGGAAACACCAGAGGATCCACATGGGGGAACGGCCCTACACCTGCTTGGATTGTGGGAAGAGCTTTGGTCAGAGCTCCACCCTGACAAATCACCAGCTCATCCACACCGGGGAGAAGCCCTACGAGTGTCCCAAGTGTGGGAAGAGGTTTCAGACCAGCTCCACTCTCATCAGACATGAGCGGATTCACACAGAGGAGAGGCCCTTCCGCTGCCCTGACTGCGGGAAGAGCTTCAACCGCAACTCCATCCTCACCGTCCACCGGCGCATCCACACTGGGGAGAGGCCCTACGAGTGTCCCCAGTGTGGGAAGAGCTTCTCACAGAGATCTAACTTGACCCAACACCAACAGAGTCACCAGTAAGGGAAGCCCTGCGAGTGCCCCAAGTGCGGGAAGAGCTTTGTGCGCTGCTCCAGCTCCATCCCCCATGGGAGGATCGGCATTGGATGATCCCCAGTGACCCCCGTTGGGCAGAGCCCTGGTGATCCGTGGTCCTGGTGATCGGTGTTGGGAAGACACCTGGCTGGGAGGCTCCACATCTTCCTGGCTCCCTGTGGGCACCTGGATGGACACAGGAGCAGGAACATCCATTTGGACACAGATCAACAATGGGAATTCCTTGGGGAAAGCAGATTTGTTGACTTTCAATCCCAGAAAACTGTTAAACGTAACAGAATTCACAAGCCCTATTTGTTATACTTCAAGATGTTGTTCTTCCCAACACCTCTCCTTCCTTTTCTTGGAATTCAGCATAAAATTAGAGTCAAAAAGTTTTCCAAGTGCTCTTGCTGCGTGAGGCCACATTGTGTCTTTCATTCAGCAATTAATGAAGCAAACACAAATTTTCTACTGAGACCCTTCTGCTCCCTTCCAAATCACTACTCAAGAACAAGCCTCAGGCACATGCCCATAGTCCCTCTCTGCCAGCAGCTCCGAGCTGCATTGCACAGTGCTTGCTGTGCCCCAGAGAGCACAAAGCAGGCTGGCCTGGTGCCCCTGAATATTTCTGCAAAACCCTCTGCATTTCACACCTTTGCTCTGGCTCAGTGAAGAGCTCCAGGATTGCAGGTGCTTGGTCCCAGAGCTGTGTGAGGCACTGGCTCGTGCAGATGTGCCCTGACTTGCTGTCAGTGCCTCACGCTGGCCTGGGTTCCCCTGGCGGAAATGCCGTGCCTGAAGGACACTGCCCTGTGCTGGAGCCTGCGGAGCAGCCCGGCTCCCTCCCCCTGTGCCCAGAGTGCTGCACACACTGCTGACCATTGCCAGGAGTTCCAGGGCAGGCGGCAGAAGAGCAGGAATGGTCAGGCAGGGCACCAGCCCTGGGCTGCTCTTTGCCTTTCTCTCCTCCTGTGCAGACTCCAGACAGCCCATGGCACCAGTGTGTGCTGTGCCCAGCACGGCGCCGCTTCCCCTCAGGAGCAGCCAGCTGCCAGCTTGGCTCTGAGAGCGGAGGATTTGCCTGGTGCCAGCAAGAGGCAGCCAGGGCCAGGCTGCTGCCTCTTGCAGCTCCAAGGGCCTCCTTCCAGCCTGCCTCTGCCGAGGCTCAGGCTTCTCCGGGCTCTGCCAGGGCTCTGCTGGGGCTCCAGCCTGGCCAAGGCCAGGCCCGCTCTCACCTCACAGTCGCTGACAGCTCTGCACCACAGGAGACCTTGCACAGCACCCTCACTGCTCTTTCTGCTTTCTCTCTTCAGCCAGACTCTCCTCCAGCCAAAGAGATTGCACTTAGGGATACAAATCCAAGTGGCAGGAACCCAAATGTTCTCGAGTCACATCTGCACAGCCTGCATCTGCACAGGATGTTTGCGTTGCACCGCTCCTCCTTTGGTTTTTCCTGCAAATGCCATTGCTGTTCGTGCCTCAAATAGAAATGCCAGAGCTGGGAAATACTTGTCCAGTTGGCCATATTCCAAAGGCAGTGTGGCCTGGAGAGGATGAATGAAGAAGAGCCTTCCCCACTTACAAACCATACCAAAGAAGCCATCAATGTCACTTTCCACCTTGTCCTGGGCGACTTTATGATACTTGTATTCCCAGTCGCCTGGTTTATGTTACATACTAAGTTCTGCACCTTTAAGACTGGCTCTGAGAGTGAAGGGGGGCAGAAGAAGCGCACAGTTTGTGTTAAAAGAAGACATCACTCCCCCATATCCTGCTCCTGGACTGTGGTGTCTGCAGTACGGACAGACAGCGGGACAGAGCTTCTCTTTGACTTTTAGTTAGTTTTAGCTAGCTGAGGCAGAGGAGCTCCCTGGACTTATCTTCCTTTTTTCTTGGATCTGTGCAAACCTGCTCTGGACTGAAAGACACCCAGACAAACCCCAGGAGCTCACGCCTGTGTCCCACCGGGGCCTGGGCCTCGGCACTATCCAGTGCCAGAGGGACTGATAAGAACCTGAGCAAGCCAAGTTAAACCACATGAAAAGGACTTTTCTTCCTAGATTCACCATTTCATCAAACAGTGAGAGGTTTTATTGTTCAATATTATTCAATTTCTGTTAAATAAACAGTTTTTTCCACTTCTCTCCAAAGAATTTTTTTTTTCCCGAACCAGTAGGGGGGAGGGGTCATTTGAATTTTGCTTTTTTGGGGGAACCCCATTTAGAGGTTCTCTCCCAAATGTACCCTAAACTAGGACACATGGTCATCTCATGGTCACAGTCCTCTCATGGTCATGGTCATCTCTTGGTCTCAATATTTCATGTTCGTGGTCATCTCGCAGTTGTAGTTGTGTCATCATCACAGTCATGGTCATTTCCTGATCACAGTCATCTCATGGTCGTTGTCACCCCATGGTCACAAGCATTTCATAGCCATGGTCATATTGTGGTCACCTCATGGTCATCTCTTAATCCAAATCATCTCATGGTCATGGTTGTGTCATGGTCATTGCATGGTCATGGTCATCTCATGGTCATTTCATGGGTATCTCATGGTCATCTCATGGCCACAGTCACATCATGGTCATCTTACAGCCATAGTTGTGCCATAGTCATGGTTATTCCATGGTCGTGGTCATCTCATTGTAATGACCATCTCATGGTCTTGATTACCACATGGCCATGGTGTGCTGTGGTCATCTCTTGGTCACAATCACCACATGCTCACGGTCATGACATGGTCATCTCTTGGTCATGGTCATGTCATTGTTACCTCATGGTCATCTCATGGTCAGCTCGTGGCCACAATCACATCATGGTCACCTCACAGCTGTGGTTGTGTCATGGGCATGGTTATCTCTTGGTCAGCTCATAGTCAGAATCATGTCATGATCTCTATCCTTTCATGGTTGTGGTTGTATTACGATCACAATCATGGTCATCTCATGGCCTTGATCACCACATGGCCATGGTTGCATTGTGGTCATGTCTTGGTCACAGTCATCACATGCTCATGATCACCCCATGGTCATGGTCGTGTCATGGTCACATTCATGGTCATCTCACTGTAATAGTCATCTTATGATCATGGGTGTGTCATGGTCATGATAATCTCACGATCATCTCATGGTCTTGATCATCTCATGGTCACAGTCGTCTCACTGTAATAGTCATCTTATGATCATGGGTGTGTCATGGTCATGATAATCTCATGATCATCTCATGGTCATCTCATGGTCTTGATCATCTCATGGTCACAGTCATCTCACTGTAATGGTCATGTCCCAGTCACCTCACAATCATGGTCACACATGGCCATGGTGTGTTGTGATCATCTCATGGTCATCTCTTGGTCACAATCATCTCATGCTCATGGTCACCTCATAGTCATGGTCATCTCATTGTAATGGTCATCCCATGATCATGGTCATTCCATGGCCATGGTTGTGTCATGACCACAGTCATGGTCATTGCATGGTTATGGTCATTTTATGATCATCTCATGATCAACTCATTTGCCACAATCTTATCATGGTCATCTCTCAGTGGTGTTTGGGTCATGGTCATGGTTATCTTATGACCTCACGCCCATTGCATGGTCATTTCCTGATAGTCATCATCTCATCCTCTCAGTCATCTCATTGTCATGGTCATCTCATGGTCACAATCACATCATGGTAACCTCATGACCATCTCATGTTCACAATGATCTCATGAGCATGGTCATCTCATGGTCATCTCATGGTCATCTCTTGGTCACAGCCATCACATGCTCAAAGTAATCTCACATGCATGGTCATCTCATCATGATGGTCCATGACCATGGCTGTGTCATGGTCACAGTCAGGGTCATTGCATGCTCATGGCCATCTCATGCTCATGGTCATCTCATACTCATGGTCATCTCATACTCATGGTCATCTCATGGTCACAATCACGTCATGGTCATCTCACAGTCAACTCATGGCCAATCATAACATGGTCATTTCATGGTTGTGGTTTTGTCATGGTCAAGGTCATCTCCTGGTCACAGTCATTTCCTGATCACTGTCCTCTCATGGTCAACTCACAGTCACCTGATGGTTACGATCATCTCACATCCATGGTCATGTCATGGTCATGTCATAGCCATGTCATGGCCATGATTCTATTTTGGTCTTCTCGTGTCACGGTCATCTCACTGTAAGGGTCATCTCACAGTCACCTCATGATCATGGTCACACATGGCCATGGCCATCTCAAGGTCATCTCTTGCTCACAATTATCTCATGCTCATGGTCACCTCATAGTCCTGGTTATATTGTTGTAATGGTCATTCCATGGTCCTGGTCATCTCATGATCATGGTCATCTCATGGTCAGTCATCTCATGGCCATTTCATGGTCATGGTCATTTCCTGATCACCATCATCTCATGGTCATGGTCATCTCATTGTAATGGTCATGGTTCTGTCAAGTTCATATCATGGTCATGGTCATCATATGGTCATAGTCATCTCAAGGTCATGGTTGTGTCATGGTCATCTCATGATCATCTTGTGGCCATCTTATGGTCACTATCCTGTCATGGTCTTGATCCTGTCATGATCATGTTGTGGTTATCTCACGGTCATGGTCACCCCATAGTCATCTCAAAATCACCACATGGTCACAATGGTCTCATGGCCATGGTTGTGATGTGGTCATCTCATGGTCATCTCTTGGTCACAATCATCTCATGTTCATAGTTGCCTCATTATGGTCATCTCATGGTCATTGTATCACGACCATGGTCATCTCTTGCTCATCTCATGGTCTTTATGACCCCATGCCCATGGTTAAGTCATGGTCACCTCACAGTCATCTCATTAACTTGATCGCCTCATGGCTGTGTCATGGTCATGAAATGCTCATGGTCATGAAATGCTCACAGTCATCTTGTGGTCATCTTATGGCCATAGTCATGTCACGGCCACAGTCATAGTCATGTCATGGTCATGGTCATTTCCTGAGCACCATCATCTCATGTTCATTGTCGTCTCCTGATCACAATCATCCCATGTTCATGCTCATGCTCCTCTCATGGTCACGATCTCATGCTCATGGCTGTGTTGTGGTCATCTGACTGTCACAGTCCTCTCATGGTCATGATATCTCATGGGCATGGTCACAGTCATGGTCATCACATGGTCATGGTCACCTCACGATCATCTCATGGTCAACTCATGGCCACAATCATATCATGGTTATGCCATGGTAATGGTTGTGTCATGGTCACCTCATGATTGTCTCATGGTCAACTCATGGCCACAATCATATCATGGTTATGCCAGGATCATAGCTGACTCATCTCATGGTCACAGTCACAGCCATCTCATGGTCATGAATAGCAATGGGGAACAAAGACACAAGGACTTCCTTGCTTGCTTCAAAGATCCTTTATTGTAACCAACTGAGCCTTTTTATACTTGAAACATAACCCAAACTTAACAAAACCTAACCCAGACTTAACCAAACCTAACCCAAACTTAACCAAACCTAACCCAAACTTAACAAAACCTAACCCAAACCTAACCAAGCCTGACCCAAACTTAACCAAACTTAACTAAACCGAACCAAGCATGCATTGGCTGTCTGCCACTGTAGTGTCGCTGTTGATGCATTCCTTTACCCAGTCAGCTCTCTGATCATGTGGTGGCCACGCATCTCCCCAGCCAATCACTGCCTCACCCATGAGATGACCACCAGCCCACTCTCGGACCATCTGACCTGCAGCTGAACCCTTCCCAGAGTGCTTTTTGGTGAACAAAAGTGAACGGAAGTGACTGGGATTTAACAAAGGTGGAAAAGGTCCTTATTCTGTAAGAGTTTTTTTATTTCCCACGGTTATGGTCATCACCATCATCTTATGGTCATGGTCACCTCATGGTCATCTCACAGTCACCTCATGGTCACAATCATCTCACAGCCATGGTTGTGTCATGATCATCTCATGGTCTTGATCACCACACAGCTATGGTGTGGTGTGGCACTTCTTGGTCAAGATCATGTCATGGTCACAGTCATGGTCATCTCAAGGCCTTCCATCATTTCATGACCATGGTGGTGTCATGGTTATCTCGTGGTCATCTGTCACGATGTCACGATCATCTTGTGGTTGTCTCATGGTCACAGTCATTTCCTGATCACCATCATCTTATGCTCATGGTCATCCCACTGTAATGGTCATCTCATGATCATGCCATTGTCACCTCATGGTCATCTCATGGCCACAATCACATCAGCGTCACCTCAAGGCCACGGCTGTCTCATGGCCAAGCCATGGTCATCTCTTGGTCCAAATCATCTCATGGTCAGGGTTGTGGTTGTGTCATGGTCATGGTCATCTCCTGGTCATGGTCACAGTTGTGGTCACAGTCATGGTTATCCCATGGTCGTGGTCATCTCAGGGTTGTGTCACTCATGGTCACTCTCATCTCATGGCCATCTTGTGCTTGTGTCATGGCCATGGTCATGGCCAGGGAACCTCTCTGTGATCCCAAGCACCGATTTTGGGACACTCAAGGACACCTGGGGACAGCGAGGCCTGGTCTGACCCCTCCCCCCATCCCACTGCCCCTCCAGGAGCCTGATGTGGCCAAACCCTCCTGGGGATACCTTGGATATGGGACACGGAATGGGAAATGAATCCTGGGGAATGGAGCTGGGTGTGGCTGGCAAGTCCCCACCCTGCTCCTGATGTCCCCAACCCAGTCCTGGTGTCCCCATCCTGCTCCTGGTATCCCCATCTCAGTCCTGGTGTCCCCATCCCACTCCTGGTGTCCCCATCCTGCTCCTGGTGTCTCAAACCTGTTCCTGGTGTCCCTGTCCCAGTCCTGGTGTCCTCACCCTGGTCCTGGTGTCCTCACCCTGCTCCTGGGGTCCCCACCCCAGTTCCTGGGGTCCCCATTCCCATTCCTGCTGTTCCCATCCCTACTGCCAGTGTCCCCATCCCTGTCCCCAGTGTCCCCACTCCCACTCCAGGCTCCCAGAGAGGAACTGCTGGACACTGGAGGAGGAACCCGGATTTCTTGCTCCAAGCAGGATTTCTTGCCCCAAGCAGGATAATTTCACACCAGAAGTAAAGCATCGGGAATATTTGTGGGTTTTGGCTCTAAAACATTGGAAAACAGGAAATCGATCCGTTAGCAAGAGCTGTGGGGTGGGTGGCAGCAGTGGGATGAGCTCTGCTGGCAGCTCTCGGCTTTCCCAGGAACAGGGAAAGGGCCCGATCCAGCTCCATGGATCGCTGAGGCGGCGATTCCTGCCGAGATGAGAGAGGGTCACGGTGTCACCCTGTCCCCATTCCACAGGATGGACCTGGCTGGAGCCGATGGGGAGCAGGAGCTGCTCCAGAATCCCACCTGATCCCACCTCAATCCTCCTCTATCCATACCACCTGATCCTGCTCCATCCATCCCACCTGATCCTGCCACATCCTTCCTGCCCCAATCCTTCTCCGGAATCCCACCTGATCCTGCTTGATCCATTCTGCCCCAGTCCCTCTCTGGAATCCCAACTTGATCCTTCTTCATCCATTCTGTACCAATCCTGCTCCATCCATCCCACCTGATCTTGCCACATCCACCCTGTCCCAATCCCTCTCTGGAATCCCAACCTGATCTTGCCCCAGTCCTGCTCCATCCATCCCACCCAATTCCATACTGAAATCCCTCCCTGATTCCACTCCATCCTCCATCCATCCATCCATCCATCCATCCATCCATCCATCCATCCATCCATCCATCCATCCATGTCATGGGGTAGCTTCACCTTTAAGACAGAGTAAAAAGAGGGGAAGTTGAAGCTACTGGTGGCTGATGGGAGTTTTTCCTCCAGACCAATTATCAGTCATTTCCAAGAATGGACAGCCGTTCTGCCCAGTAAAAAGTGAATTCAACTTGTAAACACCTCCTTAAGAAGTACATTCTGAGCTGTCTCGTTCTCTTTGATTTCCGACTGCTGACCAGGTAACAAGCTCTATCTTGGCTTTCCCCTCCCCCTCCCAGGCCAGAACGAGGCCGCAGGGAAGGGGGGGGGAAGCAGAGCTGGTCAGCCGAGCTTGGTTTTCAGTTTCTGCAGCTGGACTGAAACCTGACACCATGAACTTTTACAGTTTTCTAAGCTTTTAATTCTTTTACTACTTGGATAAACAAACAGATTACTCCTTTTCTTAGAAAAGACAAAGAAAGAGAGACAATCAACATGCAAAAGACATCATAGAACTACTAAAAACAGTGAAGAAAAGAGTTAAGTTTAAATAAGAAGGAGGGAATAAGAAGATGCTTTACAGCTGAAATATCTTTTTGTTACAGCTATAGAGATGGACAGTAATAGTTTAGAAGACTCCTTTAATTCATAACTAGAGTATGGGAGGAATAGAGTATTCAAAGTGTGGACTTTAGAGAAAAGAGAGAGTAGTTGTGATACTGTGAGTTGCTGGAACTTACGAGTGAAGTGAGAATTTTAAAGCCTTAAAGGAGCCAAGGAGATGGCTGTTTTCCAGGAAGGCTCACAGAAACAAATGAAGAAGATTTCTACCTTTGAATAACTTATCCTTAAAAATAGCATCCCTGGACTCATTTGACCCATGCACACCTCGGAGTAGTGTACAATGGGAGGAGTGGACTCTAGAAACTCCATAGATTGGCAGAAAGAGACTTCTGTTTCTCTATGGGGACTGATGAAAAGACTCTAGAAATTGAGACTGTTTTTGACCACCAAGATTCTAAAATTTTTTGTCTCTATGTTGTTATGTGTACAAAGAAATAGTCAAGTAGTGAGAAGTAAAAGGGTTTTCTGAAAGTTTATTCTGGTATTCTTATTCTAGTAGTTTGTTAATAAACTGTCTTTATTCCTTTTAAGTTTTAAGCCTGTTTTGCTCTTATTTTAATCCATATCTCTAGCAAGAAATAAGTAATTTTTTGTTACTAGTTTAAAACCACGACAATCCATCCATCCATCCATCCATCCATCCATCCATCCATCCATCCATCCATCCATCCATCCATCCCACCCAATCCTGCCACATCCACCCTGCCCCAATCCCTCTTGGGAATCCCAACCTGATCCTGCTCCATCCATCTCAACTAATCCCACACTGGAATCCTGCCTTGATCCAGAATCCCACCTGATCCCACCCCATCCCTGCTGCCCCAATCCTGCTCCATTCCTCCAGCTGATTCTTGTCTGGAATGCAGCCACCTGATTCTTGTCTGGAATGCAGCCCTGATCCCTCTCCATCCATTCCACACCAATCCTGCTCCATCCATCCCACCTGATCCTGCTCCAGAATCCAGCACCGATTCCACTCAACAATTCCATCTGATCCTGCTCTGGATCCCTGCTCTGATCCAGAATCCCTCCCTGATCCCAGTCTGTCCATCCTGCCCTGATTCTCCTCTGTAATCCCACCCCAAACCTGCTCCATAAATGTGGTTCAGCCATTCATTTCCATGTCCCTTCCTGCAGAAAGAGAAGATCCGTGAGATTCCAGCATGGATCACACACCGGGATTAACCCCAGGATCCACCCTGGGATGCACAAAGAGGGGATCCAAAGCTGGATCCACCACTGGAACTCACTGGCTGGCGGGTTGTATCCATTCCCGTCCCTCTTCCCTGTGGAAAAACAGCGGGATCAGTGTGGGTGCTGCATTCCCAGAACGGTGCTGGGTGGATCCATGCCCCTTCCCGACCCCCATCCCGTGTGTTACCGGATTGGAGCCTCCAGACACCGAATCCAATGAGGACAAGGACGAGGATGGCAGCAATGACGGACACAGCGATCACCACGGCGAGATTCATGCCAGATGTTGGCTCTGGGAAACGCGGGATAGTGAGGAGGGGAAGCGGAATCCCCATTCCAGAATTCCAAATCCTCAATTCCCACATTCCCAGCCTCACCCCAAGCGAAGATCCCGGGTTCCAGCATTCCGGGATGGTCCACCTGGCACCGGTACTGCTCCCACTCCTCCGGCAGCGCCTCGATCCTGGCCCAGGTGTGGAAGGTACCGTCGCTGTTGGGAACGCTCCTGCCCCACTCTGTCTCCTGATCCCGGATTTCACCCCCCTTCATCCAGTTGACTGCGATGGTGTTGGGATAGAATCCGTACACGTGGCAGGATAGGATCAGTGTCCCGTGTTCCTCTTTCCCGGACACATGGACGTCAGGGACCACTGGAATGGGATAATGGTGGAACTCATGCACGGAATTCCATGGGAATGGGATAGGGGTGAGATCTGACCATGGAATTCTGTGGGAATGGGACTGAGTGAGATCTGCCCATAGAATTCCATGGGAATGGGAATGGGATGCTGGAGATATCCGCCCATGGAATTCTGTGGGAATGGGACTGGGTGAGATCTGCCCATGGAATTCCATGGGAATGGGATGGTGGTGATATCTGCCCATGGAATTCCATGGCAATGGGATTGGGTGAGATCTGCCCATGGAATTCCGTGGGAATGGGAATGGGATGGGGGTGAGATCTGACCATGGAATTCCATGGGAATGGGATGCTGGAGATATCTGCCCATGGCATTCCCACTGGAATGGGATGGAGAAGCACTTTTTGGTCTTTTTCTTGGTCATGAAGGATCTCCCTGAACCCCTCCATCGACAGAGGATTGGATTACTTCGAGGGGCTAAGGAAGGATCTCTTCAGGTGGCGCCCCACGTTGGGCGCCACTCTGTTGCAATCCTTCTCCCTGATGGGACCCCTCTGTCCCACCCCCTGTGGTGAGAGCCTGGTCTCTGGGCACAGGTGGTGGAGGAGGTCCTGGAGTGGATACAACACAGACTCAAAGTATCTAGACACAGGAGGCTCAAACTTGCTGGAATAATCCCGGGTTTATTGTCTGTAGTCCATCCGGGGCAAGAGAGAGAGGGCGAAATGCTCTGGGTCTTATCTCTTATACCAGGGGGCAGGGCTGATTAGGGGATGCAGGGAGGTCACAGCCAATGAGAAGGGGGAAGGGAAAGAAGGTTCTCAGGTAGGAACTAACATTACACAAACCAGAGGTGAGTTTTACCCTTGGGAGGTACCAAGATTTTTAGATGCACTACAACAGGATGGTGGTGATATCCGCCCATGGAATTCCCACAGGAATTATCACGTTCACAAGTCCTCCATTCCCAAATTCCCACCCACCTTTGCGCTCCAGCTCTTTCATCCCGTATCCAATGTATTTCCGGAGCCATTCTGGGCAGACATGTTTCAGGCTATTCTCCCGCCCCTCAGCCACGTTCTCATCTTCCCAGCGCCTCCGTGTGATCTCAGCAGCGTCGTCGGCCGCCACGAAGCTCTTGGATCCCAGCTCAAAGGAGATGAAATCCCGCCCATCGTAGCCGAACCGCTCGGATCCACGGACACTCCCGTCAGACAGGAGGTCACAGCCGGAAAGCAACTGTATGGTGTGGAGACCTGGGGGGGATTGTAACCACAGAGACACATGGAATTGTGTCCCAGCCCCACAGAACCCATCTCAGCCCCACAGATACCATCCCAGCCCCATGGATCCATGTCCCAAAGTCATGGATTTCTATTCCAGCCCCACAGATCCCATCCCAGCCCCAGGGATCCATGTCCCAAAGTCATGGATCTCCATCCCAGCCCCACAATTCCCATCCCAGCCCCAGGGATCCCATCCCAACCCCACAGATCCCATTCCAGCCCTACAGATCCCATTCCAGCCCCATAGATCCATGTCTCAAACCCACAGATCCCATCCCAGCCCCATGGATCCATGTCCTAAAGTCATGGATCTCCATTCCAGCCCACAGATCTCATCCCACCCCCATGGATCCATGTCCCAGCCCCACGGATCCTATTCCAGCCCCACAGATCCCATCTCAGCCCCACAGATCCCATCCCAGTCCATGGATCTCCATCCCAATCCTACAGATCCCATCCCAATCCTACAAATCCCCACAGATCCCCCCACTCACCCCCGCTCTGGTTGTACCGGTGCCGCAGCGTCTTCAGGTCCTCCACACGCACATGCTGGTTCACCTGACAGTTCTGGGTCTGGCGCTCCCAATATCCCGGCTCAGCTCCCTCCTCCATCCACCGCGTCAGCGGCACTTTCCGGCCCCGCTCGCTGTCGTAGCGCGTGAAGGGGATCCCGTCCACCAACCCCAATTCCATGAACTGGGGGACCCCCGGGCTGGGCTCTGACACCGCCACAGACAGGTAACGCAGGGAATGGAGAACTGGGGGGACACGGAGATTTGGGGGGCTGAGGGGGTCATGGATCAATGAAAGGGGAACTGGGAGAGCCGGGAAGGGATTTGGGGATCCTGGGGACAAGGAAAGGATGTCTCCAGGGGTGGGAGAGGTGGGGTGGACAGGAAAGGGCGTGCAGGGGGGTCCCGGTGTCCAGGGGCTCAGGGGGTTCCAGGGTTATGGAACGGGTGTGCAGGGACTGGGAGAGGTGGGGTGGGGGGTCCAGCAGGTCCCTGTGCCCAGGAAAGGGGGTCCAGGGGTCCCCAGTGTCAAGGAAAGGGGTCACGAGGTGGGGATGGCTGGAATGGGGGGCTCGGGGGTCCTTGATGCAGAGGAATGGGGGGGTGAGAGCTGAGAAAAACAGGAATGGGGGTCTGGGGGTGTCTCAAGGTGAAGGAAAAGGGGGGGCTGGGGACTGGGAAAGGCGGGATGGATGGGAAAGGGGGTGCGGGGGGGGGTTGGTACAGGATAAGGGAGTGCAGGGGAGGTCCCAGTGCCTGAGACTGAAAATTCAGGGCTCAGAATCCTCCCTGGGACCCTCCACGGCCCCCCAGGGACCGTCCCGGACCCCCTGGAACCCCTCAGTAGGACGAACAGGGGGTGGAGAACTGGGGGGACGCAGAGATTTGGGGGTCAGGAAGCGGAACCAGGAGAGCCGGGAATGGTCCAAGGTTCAAAGAAGGGGCTGGGAGAGGCGCGATGGGGGATCCAGGGGGTCCCTGTGACCACGAAAGGGGGTCCAGGGGTCCCTGGGGTTGAGGAGAGCGGGGTCTGGGAGCTGGGAAAGGCAGGAATGGGGGTCCAGGGGGTCCCTGGGTGACGGGAAAGGGGGGCTGGGGCGGGGAGAGGCGGGCGGATCCCGGGGACGCAGTTTGGGAGAAAGGAAAGAGAAAGTGACCGAGGGAACGCGGTGGGGGGAGGGGACGGGGGGAAAGGGGAATTCCAGGGAGTTCATCCGGACCCCACTGGATCCCTGCTGAGACCCCCGAGACCCCTGGGACCCTCTGGGACCCCGTTTCGGGAAGCGGCGGGAGTGGAAAATGGGGTGGAGACGGAAATTTCGGAGATACGGAGAGTCCAAACGCCAAAGAAAACGACGGGTCTGGGGTCTGGGAAAAACGCGATGCCCGGGAATAGGGTGCAGGGGGGTCCCAGAGCACTGGCGGGGGTGCGGGGGGGTCCCAGTCCAGGATTAGGGGGTGCAGGGGGTTCCCAGTGCCCGGGAATTGGGGTTCAGGGGGGTGCCGGTTCCAGATGAGGGGGTACACGGGGGTCCCGGTGCTGGGAAAGGGGATTGAGGGGGGGTCACAGGACCCAAAATGGGACTCAGGGGGGTTCACCTGCCCGGGAATGGAAGTTCAGGGGGTTCCTGGTACCCGGAAATGGAAGTTCAGGGTGGTCCCGCTGTCCGGGAATTGCGGCTCAGAGTGGTTCCGGTTTCGGAGGGGTCCCACTCACCTCTTGTCGGGCCGCCCGGGTCCCCCAGGATCCCCTGCAGCCCCAAGAGGAGCCCCAGAGGCAGCGCTGGACCCATGGAGCTGCTCCGCTGCGGCCCCGGTCACAGCTCTGGCCCCGCCCACAGAGCCGCCTCCTGCCCCGCCATTGGCGCCGCTATTTCCTGTTCCCCAATGGCAGCCCGATGTGTCAGTGACGTCACCGGGCGCCGGGCAGATCCCGGGTTCTCAGGTTAGGACGCGGAAGAGGACGAGCCCGAGGCAGGGCTGGGGGGAGGGGACGGGGGAATTCCAGAGAATTCCTCTGGATCCCCCTGGATCCCTCTGGATCCCTCTGGATCCCCGCTGCGGCCGCCCTGGAGCCCTCTGGGAACCACCTGGGACCCCCTGGAACCCCGCTTGAGAAAGCGCCGGATGCGGAGAACTGAGGTGACACGGAAATTTGGGGGATCTGGGGGTGCAAAGGTGAAGGAAAAGGGCGGCTCGGGGGTCTGGGAAGGGCGGGGTGCCCGGGAACGGGGGGCGGGGGGTCCCAGAACACGGGAAGGGGCTCCAGGAGGGGGTTCCAGTCCCGGATAAGGAGGTGCAGGGGGTCCCCATGCCCAGGAACGGAGGTTCAGGGGGTCCCGGGGTCAAGGAAAAGTGGGGGCTGGGGTCTCCGAGAGGGGGAGGGGCGGGAAAGGGGGTGGGGGGGTACTGGAGATGGGGCTGCAGGGGGATCCCCGTGCTGGATATGGGGGTACAGGGGGGTGCCAGTGTGCGAGGATGGAGGGTTTGGGAGGGCTCCAGTCCCGGGTACGGGGGTGCACGGGGGTCCTGGTGCAGCGGAATGGGGGTTCAGGGAGTCCCGGTGCTGCATAAGGGGATGCAGGGGGGTCCCGATGCACAGGAAATGGGGTTCGGGGGGGGGGGGGGTCCCTTCCTGGTCATCGGGGTTCAGAGGGTCCCGGTGCCAGATAATGGCGTGGTGGGGATCCGGTGCTGGGAAAGGGGGTGCAGGGGGGTTCCCTTTCCCAGGAATGGGGGCCTTAGGGGGTCCTGGTGCAGCGGAATGGGGATTCAGGGGGTCCCAGTGCCCAGGAAATGGGGTTCATGGGGGGTCCCTTCCCATGTTCCGGGGTTCAAGGGGTCCCAGTGCCTGAAAATGGAGGTTCAGGGGGGTCCCGGTGCCGAAGAAATGGGGGTTCCGGGAGGTTTCCGTGCCCGAGAATGGGGGTTCAGGGGGTTCCAGGTTCCAGATAAGGGGGTGCAGGGGTTTTTGGGGCCGGGGAAGGGGGTACAGGGGCATCCCGGTGCCCCGAAATGAACGTTCAAGGGGGTCTCTGTGCCCAGGAAGGGGGGTTCGCCCGGAAATGGAAGTGCAGGGGTTCCCGGTGCCCAGGAATTGCGGCTCAGGGGGGTCCCGGTGCCGGGGGCAGTCCCCGGTCCCCGGGCAGATCCCGGTGCCGCAGCTTGGGAGACGCGAAAGTGACCGGGAGAGCGCGGGGAGGGGACAGAGGAAACCCTGGGAATTCCCCTGAATCCCCCCTGGGATCACCCAGGACCCCCCACAGGACGCGCAGGGGGTGGAGAACTGGGGGGACGCAGAGATTTGGGGGTTTGGGGGCGTCCAAAGGTCAGGAAGCGAAACCGAGAAAGCCGGGAATGGTCCAAGGTTCAAGGAAGGGGCTGGGAGAGGCGCGATGGGGGATCCAGGGGGTCCCTGTGACCACGAAAGGGGGTCCAGGGGTCCCTGGGGTTGAGGAGAGCGGGGTCTGGGAGCTGGGAAAGGCAGGAATGGGGGTCCAGGGGGTCCCTGGGTGACGGGAAAGGGGGGCTGGGGCGGGGAGAGGCGGGCGGATCCCGGGGACGCAGTTTGGGAGAAAGGAAAGTGACCGAGGGAACGCGGTGGGGGGAGGGGACGGGGGGAAAGGGGAATTCCAGGGAGTTCATCCGGACCCCACTGGATCCCTGCTGAGACCCCCTGAGACCCCTGGGACCCTCTGGGACCCCGTTTCGGGAAGCGGCGGGAGTGGAAAACGGGGTGGAGACGGAAATTTCGGAGATCCGGGGGTCCAAAAGCCGAGGAAAAGGGCGGGTCTCGGGTCTGGGAAAAGCCGAATGCCCGGGAATTGGGGTTCAGGGGGGTGCCGGTTCCAGATGAGGGGGTACACGGGGGTCCCGGTGCTGGGAAAGGGGATTGAGGGGGGTCACAGGACCCAAAATGGGACTCAGGGGGGTTCCCCTGCCCAGGAATGGAGGTTTAGGGTGTTCTCGGTGTTGGAGTCTGAAATACAGACCGTGTGCCCTTGCTTTTAATGTTTAGTTCTGGGATTCAAGAGAACACTGAATTTCATATTATATGAAATTCATGAGCATGTTTTCATAGTGATACATGAAAACAAATGTTAAAGTTAGATAAGAAAAGTAGGTGTGTAGATTAGAAAGCTTCTTAAATCACTGGGTGAAAAAGTAGTTTAGAGAACAGGAGACAAGATGGAGGATTTAGGGTGTTGTCTCTTGTCCTTCTTCTTTCTTCTTCATGTTCTTTTCCTAGAGGTTTTTGGGTAGTAGTTAGTAATTGGATAGAAAATGCCGCAGTGCATCACAAAGGTGATGGGTCATTGGGTCATTAAGAAAAATAATATACGTGCCTATTGTTAATTGGATAAAAATAGGTATAAAGATAAAAGAGCTGCGTAGTTCGGGGCCATTTTGTGTATCAGACATGAAGTGTGCCACAAGGCCTTGTTTGTACCATCAGAAGAAAGAAATGTACCAAATTGCAAAGATTAACCTTGTAACCAGCCTAGAGAGACCTGTTAAGTTCTGTAAGGATCCTGCAATAAACACGAGAAACAAGATTCTAACCAGCTCGAGAGTTTACTTCAAATAATGAGAATTGAGATAAGTGGAACTCCCCACGAGGGAGGATCCCAGAAGAATTCAGCCCAGAGGAGGCTGGGGAATTAGAGAAGAACTGTATTCACAGAGAATTCAGCCCAGAGAAGGCTGGGGAACTATAGAAAGCTGTATTCACAGAAAGTTCAGCCCAGAGGAGGCTGGGAGACTAGAGAAAAGATATATCCACAGAGAACAGAGCCCAAAGGAGGCAAAGAAAAGAGAGACAGAGGTAACAGGAGGAGCTGGAAGGAGATTGGGCATTGGAAAGCAGGGATTGGGATGAGGTTGGTTGTGCTGGGAAGAGACTGGGAGGGTTCCTGATGAGTCCTGGTGGGGCTGGGAAGGGACTGGGAGAGGGTTTGGGGGTCCTGGGGCAGTGGGGAGAAATTGGCAGGGGGCTGTGGGATCCTGAGAGGAACAGGAGGGGCTCTGGTGGGTCCTGGGGAGGCCGGGAAGAGACTGGCAGTGATTTAGCAAAACAATGATATTGACCTGTTATCAATATCAATCTGTTAATGGACAAAAAACCTCTCCAACAGTTTAAAGTTACAAAGTGGATGTTTAATCACAGCACTGGGCGAGTGCAGGAGTCACCCCTTAATACGCACTGCAAGTTGACAAAAGATTCCAGTGTCTATTTATTTACAAAAGTCTTAAATATCCAAAATACTAATACATAAGTATAATGTTAACACCTCCCGTGCTCCACTTTGGATTAAAATGCATAGTAATCAGTTTAAAATGTCATTACACCTGCGTTGTTGGCTGTGTAATTTGAGGAGGGGGTCGTTTTGGTGAGGCAGGGTCATCAAGAGATGAAGGAAAACCGCTCTTCCTCACTCTCACCTTTCTACCTTTACAATGGCTGACATTACAAATGACATTTGGTACAACTCCAGTTTCCTCCCTTGTGACGTTTAAATGGGTTTCCAGATGTAAGGTCTGTGATCTTCCTGAACCCATTGATCAGTTTCTCTTCTCTCATTATAAGTACAGCTGAACAAACATACAATGAAAAGTAATTTTTTACCTAAGACCAAGATTCATTACCTCAAATCCTGCTTCTCACTTAGTCATTAACTTGAACTAGTTCCAGCAAGGCCTATCTCTAGCTAAGATCTCCAATTTTTCTAAAATTCTTAATTGTTTAAAATTAGTGACTCCAAAGGAGGTTTCAGAGGGTCCTGGCTGGGCTGGGGGAGACTGGGAGGGTGCTTGGAGGGGCTTGGGGTGTCTGTGAAAGGTTTTGGAGGTCCTGTATTTTGCAGATGCCCCAGGGATGCCATGAAACGCCACCCACAGCAAGATGCCGAGGGGATCGGGGAATCCATGTTGGGCTTTGTCTTCCTGGTACTGGGGTTCAGCTTCTGCCTGTGCAGGAAGGTGAGGGGGGATCCCAGGGGTCGTGTCCTCCCCCCCACAGAGCGTGTGTGCTCCCCTCTGGGCCCCCCAAGCCCGGTGTCACCCCCTTTTCTCTGCCCACACAGCTCCTGAGGCAAAAGGTTCTCGAGGACTGAAAGTCAACAATTCCCATTGTCATTCTGTATCCTGTTGGATTTTCATTCCCCTGCTTTCATCCAGGTGCCCAAAGGGAGCCAGGAAGATGTGGAGCCTCCCAGCCAGGTGTCTTCCCAACACGGATCACCAGGACCACGGATCACCAGGGCTCTGCCCAACGGGGGTCACTGGGGATCATCCAACGCCGATCCTCCCATGGGGGATGGAGCTGGAGCAGCGCACGAAGCTCCTCCCGCACTCGGGGCACTCGCAGGGCTTCCCTTACTGGTGCCTCCCTTGGTGTCGGGCTAAGTTAGATCTCCTGGAGAAGCTCTTCCCACACTGGGGACACTCGTAGGGCCTCTCCCCACTGTGGATGCGCCGGTGGACAGTGAGGTGGGAGTTGTGCTTGAAGCCCTTCCCGCAGTCGGGGCAGCGGAAGGGCCTCTCCTCTGTGTGAATCCGCTCATGTAGGAGGACATTGGAGCTGGTCTGAAACCTCTTCCCACACTCGGGACACTCGTAGGGCCTCTCCCCAGTGTGGATGAGCTGGTGTGTTCTCAGGCCAGAGCTCCACCCAAAGCTCTTCCCACATTCCAAGCAGGTGTAGGGCCGTTCCCCTGTGTGGATCACCTGGTGTCTCATCAGGCCAGAGATCTCTCTGAAGCTCTTCCCACATTTCCCACACTCATAGGGTCGTTCCCCAGTGTGGATCCTCTGGTGTTTCCAAAGGCTGGAGCTCCGGCTGAAGCTCTTCCCACATTCCCCACACTCGTAGGGCTTTTCCCCAGTGTGGATCCTCTGGTGCCGGATCTGCTCAGAGCTCCACCTGAAGCCCTTCCCACATTCCAAGCACTTGTGGGGCTTCTCCCCCAGCTCTGAGCTCCAGCTGGATCTCTGGCCGTGTTCCTGGCACTGGGGGGATCTTTCCTCTTCGCAGCTCCCTGGACTGGGTTTGCAGCCCCTCCTCGTGCGGGATCTCCAGGGCTTTTCCTCCTTCTCTTCCATCTGGACATGGTTTGGGAAGGAAAATTCCTGGTTAGGAGGAAAAAAAGAGAGGAGAGCGCCTTGGGCTGGGGTTTGCTCCTTGCCCAAGTTCATCTCAGAAAGTCATTGGGGATCTTGTGTATGTAAGAATCTCTAAAACACCAAGCCCAAACATCCTCCAAACATCAAAACAAAGATCAAAAGCTACCCAAACACCAAATTCAGGCAAAACTCCCTCCAGAACAGAAAAATTCAGCCCCTGCAAAAAAGCAAACCAGCAACATTTATCCCAATAAAACTCAGAAACACCAAGATTCAGCCCCATCAAAATCATGGATCCCTCTGTCCAGTCACCTGCTGATGGTGGGCAGGGCAACACTCCTGGAACTGCACATACAGGGAGGGTGGAACCTTGTGCTGCTTCCTTTTCCTGCTCCTCCTCCTCCTGTGTCCCAACTCTTGCTCACACTCCTCTTCCTCCTTCTTCTGTAAAACCCGAGATAGATATTTTGACCATTTTGTTCATCAGCCCTGCTTCTCCTTCCCTTTTCCTCCTGCCCCCAAGGCCCAGCACCCACTGCCGCCTCCCTCTTCCCCCCCAGTCCCACAGCATCCCACCGCAGGGGCACGGATGGAGCTGGGCCAGCTCGGCCTGGGGCAGCGCTGGGCTCTCGGCCGCTTCCGCCCGCACTCGCTCCCCACTGCAGCCGCTCCCGCCACCACAGCGCGGGGGGGCCCGGCCTTGGCGCTCCCCCCTCCCACCTCCCCAAATTCCCCTCAAGGGGGGCGCCAAGGCCCGGGGGGGAGGGGCGCAGCTGGGCTCCAGCTGGGGAACGCTGGCAGCTGCGGCTCTGCCTGGACACTGATGAGTCATCAGCGCCGCGCGCTCTGATTGCCTCAGCCCTGCCTGAGCCCTGCGCCTGCACCAAGGGGGGACACCCTGCTCCAGGGGGGATGGCCCCAAAACGGGGGAACCCCAGCAAAGGAACAACAACAAAGGCTCTTTACAAACTGATCCCGTCAACCTCATTGCACATAGGGCCAGGGACGTGGACATAAGGAAGTGACAGGAGGAGCCATCAGCTGCACAAAATGTTATTAATTGATGATACAGACTGCTGCTCAGCCAAGCTCCTGCTAAATTCATCAACTTCCAGAAGAACAACAAAGACTTAACACAGCCATCAATATCGTTAGCTATACAAAAGTGGGGTGCATATTAAGGGAGTATGTAGGAGGTGCATTGGGAAGTCTGTACCATTACAGTACATCAACCAATGGGGAGAGGGAGATGTGACTAAGAAAATTAGGATGAAAGGGAGGCTCTGTCTGCCAACAACTGGAGAAATCTCATTAGAAATGTCCCAGGGCCTCACCCTTTTTTATGGATGAAATTACTGTTAGAGGACTCCTGCGTCTTCCTTGTGGACAGAAACCTCTGGGGATGTCAATTTTTCCACACACCTTGGGGCTCCTCTGCAATTCCTTCCACCGTCCGGGCCGGCGGGCACTGAGTGCAGCTGAAGGTGCCTCACCCAGTTTGGGGGATCGGCTCCCTCGGCTGGCGGCGGCACCGGGGATTGATTGGGTACCCGAGAGTGAGCAGGAGACAGACGAGGGACGGATCAGGGGGGCTCTCAAGAGTCGGCAGGGAGAGAGCACTGAAAATCTCAGCAGTGACTCCAGTGGGATCTTCGGGGAGTAAACATGGCAGGGCACCCAGGGAGGGGACAAAAGGGAAAGCCACAATGGGGTCCCAGAAAAAGGGATGAGGATCCCAAAATATCTCTCAAGGGTCCCTTGGGAGCATGTGGAGGTCGTTTGCACATTCTCCCAGAGCTAACTAGGGACATGGACACCCAGGGGGGCAAGAAGGGAAGTCCAGGAGGGATTTAGACAACAGGGGATGGATGGTGTTGGTGTGCTGGGAAGGGATTGGCTGAAGGGGAGTGTGCAGGAATGTGCTTAAGACAAGAAGCAACAGGAGGAATCTATGGGGTAAGAAAAAGGATGATGGAAAAGAGGAGGAAGAGAAAAATACTGAGGATTGGGATGTTTTTCAGAAGGGTCTTATCCTCAGAATTTGCCAGCTGACTCAGATGCTTTGTATCCCAGTTTTCCAGGACAGGAAAAGAAGGAGGTGAGGATTTCAGGGGGTTTCTCTGAGCTGGGAGCGGCAGGAGCGGGCGCAGAGCTGCGGCACCGGGAGCACGGGCTGGGGGCCTGTGGGGAGCTGTGGGGCCGGGCCGGGGCTGTGGGGCAGCCGGGGCTCAGCGCCGGGCGCTGCCTGACCCCAGCACCCCCCGGGCAGGGCCGGCAGTGGCCCCCGGCCCCCAGGAGGCTGCGGGACGCCCCGGCCGCTGCCCGGCCCCGTGGAGCTGCCGGCCCTGCCCGCCGGGGGGGCCGCCTTTGGACACTGCGGCAGGACAGGGACCGGCTCTGGGATACGGGCTGGGGAGGGGAGCCTCAGCACAGCCAGCACCAGGAAGGAACAGCTCAGAAATGGGGATTACACCTGCAAGGATCCAGATGATCTTTTAAGCATTTGGTGCTGGGTCCCTGGAGAAAGGAAGGATTTTGCAGAAAGCTCAGCAGCTGCCACACGATGAGCACCCACAGGCACTGAGGGGGGCTGCAGCAGGGCCACAAGAAGCCCCTGCAGCACTTGCTCCCAAAGGCTCAGCAGCTGAATGCAGCAAGGGATGAGCAAAAGGCCAAGCTGAAGGCAAAGGCCATGGCACAGTTCCTACAGCCCCTGAGGGATCAAGCCCAGGGCCCAAGGGGGCCCCAGCACCCAGGGGACACCCTCGGCCACAAGCACCTGGCACAGGCATTGCCCTCCTGGCCAGGGGACAGCCCACCCAAACAGCCCCTGGCAAGGAATCAGCCTTCCAGCTGCAGGGCACAAGGACACTGCAAGCACAGACAGGAGCACCCTCAGCACCAGCAAGTCCAGCCCTTGATGAACACGGATTCTTAGCGCTCTCACAGCTCCCATTCCACCAGGGACCCACCACACTGCAGCCCTTGGGAACATCCAGGGTGGCTCTGGATCCAGAGGAGACCTTTCCTGATGGGCACAGGGGCCTCTCCATCCACTCGGAATCTTACACCTAAAGGTGCTAGGGAGTATTTTAATTATTAAGGCACTAAGTGGGAAATATGAGTGGGTGTGTTTTATTCAGCCACTATTAGGAGATGTGGGGGATGGGTTTGAAATGCAGGAATTTTTACTTGCTCACAATTGTGATTGTAATTTACTGGAAAGGGATTTGATGGCTAAATTGGGAATGGAAATTAATGTTGCAAAAGGTGATACAGAGGCTAGTTCTGTTGTACCTCTGTCAAATGTCTGGCAGAGCCTAGGCTTAAGTGAACCCACAAGTGTGGGCAGCCCCAGGGAAATTGGCAAAATTAGATATGGAGCCTCTCCAAATTTCCCTCAAGCAACCAGGACAAGAGGTGTCGAAAAGCAATCCCCTGTTCCAAGGGAGGGAAGGAAGGGCTCACAGCCTGTCTCTGAGTCCTGCTCAAGGCACGGCTTGGGGAGCCAGGGATAGCTCCCTAGAATGCTCCTATCCTGCCAAACAAGAAATCCAATGGAATCCACAGAATGCTGCAGGACCCAAGAAGAAGAAATGAGATGATGAAACCGAGGCACCCCACACTCTCAGATCCTTACACCAGCCTGAACCAGGTGCCCTCCTCACACTGCTGCCATTCACAACTTGATGCAAAAGATGCTTTCTGGGGATCTGCCCACTTCCAGAGGATGCAAACACAATTCTGCCTTGGGCTGGCAACAAGAGGTAGAAGGGAAAATGCTCAAGACATGGACGGTCCTTCTGCAGGGATGCACGGAAGCACCGGCCTGACTGGGGCAAGCCTTGCAGGAAATATCAAAGGAATTGACCTCACCCCCAGGGACTGGCTTAATGCAGGATGTGGATGACTTGATCCAGTCAGGAGGATAAGGAGAAGAGGTAGAGGAAGCCTCTGTGAAATGGCTTCATTTTCAGGCAAAAAATCAGCTTTGAGTATCTGAAAATAAAGAAAGGGCAAATGGTGGAGAAAATGCTTAAATATTTGGGAACTATTTTGACTGAAGGCTTGTGGTGAATTGACTCAGAGAGGGTCCAGGGAATACCAGAAATAATGTTTCCTAGGACTAAAAAGGTGCTGGAACAATTCTTACAATTAACAGGGAATTGCTGGAGCTGGACTGAGGATTCTTTGCTCTAGCCTGAGCATTGTATGAGTTTTTTAGCCCCAGATAGCCTCAATGTTATGGAGTGGACACAAGAAAGAAAACAAAACTTAACAAAATGAAAAAAATAAAATGATTGATGCCCCAGCCATGGCTCTTCCAGACTCAGAAATCTGAATTGGAAGGGAATATTAAACAGGCCACCCCTGAGCCTGCACTGAAGGCAACGCAGCAGCAGCCAGGGCTCCCCAGCGGGGGAAGCCCCTGGGCCTGCCCACAGATCCTCTGCTCAAATCCTCGGCCTGGCCACCCTCCTTTGCCATCTCCAGCCACTGCGGGACAATCCTTGCTCTCACTCTTGCAGCTTCAGCCCTTTCTGTGCCTGCCCTCGCCACAGCTGCTGGGGAAGGCACCGGGACAATTCCACTCTGCCTCTCAATTCCACTCACACTCTGCCCTGCCTGGGATTAGCTGCTGCCAAAATAGACCAACTTTAAAATGGCTTCAAATCTTATTTCTCTGGTCACACTAGGTTTGCCTTTTGTCTTGGGGAAAGGAATTTTAAAGGGTTTTTTTTAAGGGATATTCCACCACTCAGCAGAGATGAAATTTACACCTCAACAGACTGGGAATAGCCCAAAAGATTGCAACCAAGATAACGACCATCAACAAAACATCCACACCCAGCAGCAAACATCAACCAACATCCACCCCAGACACTGCCCCAGGCACAGCTGGAGACACCTGGTCTGGAAAAGGCTGAGCAGGAAATCCAGGAGTGCCCACCTAATTCACATCACAGGCACAGAAATCCGGCTGCAACAGGAAACCAAATCCTAACAACTCCACACCTTCAAACCAAGAAACATTAAACCAAGGGATTTCTATGGGGTCAGTCTGTATAAATTTAGAAAAATCTAGTCAAACTCACGTGTCATGGAATGATTTTCTCTGCACACCCAGCCTAAGTGTGCATGAAATTATTCCTGTTGCACATTCTGACCAGAATCAAGTAATGCCTTATTTCTCTAAGGACACTGTTGAAGAGTTTTTGCTTTTCACAGTTTCAGTGAAAAGATTACACTCTTAGACTAATTTTTTGTAATAATTTTACTTCTATATGGTTGGTTCTGTTTGGGCCTGTGGTGTGAGAATCAGTTTTTAGTCCTAGGAGAAGAAAAAGAAAATACTTGACTGCTTTGTAATTTTTCTTTTTATGTTTGTGTGTGGCTCGTAGTGATGGCAAAATGATGGTATGGGTTATCTTATGTTCACCTCTAAGCTGCACTTTGAAAACTAGAAGAGCTTTAAAGTTGGAGCTTTTACACATAAACAATTAATAAAATATTGTTTAAAAAAAAATAAAATAGCAGACTCTGTGGCGGGGCACGTGTGAGTCACGGGATGTCTGCCCTGGAAGAGAAGCTTTGTTCCAGGCAGCCAGGAGAGGAGCTTTAGAAATGCAAATTAACACTGATGGGACAAAGCCTGCACAATGGCCCAGGGGCTTCCTGCCTGCAGGAGGAATTGGGCTGATTCCCTCTGCCCCTCAGCCCAAGCTCTGCCTGCTTGCACAGATGGAATTTGCACAGCTAAAGGCACAGCCCATTGTGAAGATATCTGACTCTGCAAAAAAAAAACAGAAAATAGGGAATGTTGTGGAAACTTCACTAAAACAAGTGGGGGGGAATCATCCCTGTCCCCACTCCAACATGTGCTGTCACTATCTATGTTATATAGGGTGTATCAGACCATTGAGGTTTTCTGCTACCACAATTTGAGAAAAATCAGTTGGGAATCCAAGTATGTGATGATTTAATGAGAGAAAAGCTGACAATTGATGCAGCCCTGGCTGGAGGGAGCACCCAAAAATGCGGAAAAGATGAACAACCACCAGAACAAATCCTGCAATACCATGGACCAGACCCCAGGAACCCTGATGAATTCATATCAGATACCAGAGAAACCATTTAACATTTCAATGGGATAATTAGATTACAGGATGTCATTGAAATAATAACCAACCACACAGCTCCAGCTCCTGACCTTCCCCCCAGCCAATCCACTCAGATGAGGAACACAACATTTCACCATGGGATGGGATCACATTATCTCTTAGCAGAAGGAGGCAGAATTTGTGGAAGAGTAAATGATTCAAACTGCTGTTGGCAAACAGATGAGAACAGATACCAAAGGAAACAAGAAAGCAGCTCATGAACCAGTCCAAATGAGGAAAGGATGGGAATGGGAAACGTTTTTCTGCTTTCCCGGCAGACCATGGGTTAAACTAATGCCAGACAGAGCTCTCCCCCTTCAAACCTACACCCCAAAAATCCTGTAACTCAGGGATTCCTCCCAGAAAAAAATCTGCTAGGATCTTCCCAAACTTTGTGAAAGTAAGGATGAGACACCCAGACTGAGCAGGAGGGGCCTGGTAACCCCAAATCGAAGCATGGGGGAGGGGGTTGGAGATTGGAGGGATGATTGGGAAGGGGCAAAAGTGGGGAAAAAGAGAGGGCTGAAACCCCCAAAGTGTGGGGGAAGGTACTGGGAAACCCAAATTGCATTGAGAGGGGTGAATGGATTGGAGGAACAATGAGAAAGGGGGAGAGAGGAGAGGGAAAGGTGGGCTTGGGATGAAAGAAATGTGGTTCCCTGTCCCGCAGCACTTGATCCCTGGAGCGATTCCCTGTGGCTTGTGGGGAGGAAGATCCACATTGGGGGGGTCCCCAAGCCCCCTGCCCATCCCAGCGTGTCCATCTCGCTGGTGCCCTCGAGCTCCCAGCCCGGCCCCGGCCGCCTGCTCTGCTCCCTGATGGATTTCTCCCCTGCCCACATCCAGCTGAGCTGCTCCCAGGGCCAGCAGCAGCTCTCGGGCCACGTGCTGGCCACTGCCGTGCTCCCCAGCGGGGACTGGAGCCAGCAGCTCCTGGTGCTGCTGGAAACCGCCCCCGGCAATGCGGGCTCAGCTCCAGCTGCCAGGTGGAGCACGTCAGCCTGGAGCACCCCCTGAGCCGGCACTGGGGCACGGCCCGGCCCCCACAGCGCCGCCAGGGGCTGCCAGGACACGGAGGCCATTTGGGGCTCCTGGGCTTAACTGGCAGCCCCTCCTTGAGAACCCCTCTCCCCCTGTCCCAGCTCCCCTCATCCCCCTCTCCCAGCCCTTTCCCACCGCCTCCCGGCCCCGCTCCGCTCACCCCACAGCTCCTCGCCAGCAGCCGAGAGATGGAGGAGGAGGGGAAGGAGGAGGAGGAGCGGGAGGAAGAGGAGGGGTAGAGGAGGAGCAGGAACTGCAAGAGGAGCAGCAGAGGAGGCCCCACGTGCGTCCATCGCTCTCTGGATCTGCAGCCCCTTCGCGCCGGGAGCATCGGGCCCCGCATCCCGCAGCTCACCGGGGACGGGAACCTCGCCCAGAAGGTCTTGGGCCGTCCTGGCAGGATTTGTTTGAAGGGGAAGGGATATTTGGAGCTCACTCCAAGTATCTTTGGGGACCCCTGTTCCTTTTTCTGGGGTCGGGCAGGGCAGAGCGATGTTTGGATCTTGCAGGACTCCAAAGCTGACCTGAGATGCCCGGTACCGGCAGGGGGAGGGGAGCAGCGAAAAGGGGGGAGCCCCGGGAGTCCCGGAGCCTGAAATGGGGGCCTGGAGAGGGGGGACCCCGAGAGCCGGGAGGGAGGGGAGCCTGGAGAAGGGGCAGCCCGGAGAAGGGATGAGCCTGCACAGGGGGAAGCCCTGGGACACCAAAGTGGGGACCCCACAGAAGGGGAACCTCAGGGACGGATTTTTTCCTCTCAGTCCTGATGCTTTGGAGATTTTCATGGACACAAGACACCTGATGACTTCTAGAGATGGACTTGGGCAGGAGGAACCCTGAATCCTAGGTGGTCACCCCTTGTTTTTTCCCCCCAAACCAGACTTCCCATGCCCAAGCATTAGACAAATGGAGGAGAAGGAGGCAGAGAGGAAGATGCTCTGGGACCCCCAGGCAACAACAGTCAGTACAATAGTGGAGGCAAAAGCATTATCACCAAATCCATCTGCCCAGAGGGCAGAACTGGTTGTCCTTAACCAGAACACTAGAATTAACTGAAGGGAAAAGCGTAAACATATGGACTGGCTCAAAACATGCTTTTGGAGTGGTGCATGTACACAGAGCACTGGGGAAAGAAAGAGGACTGCTGTCTTCTCAAGGCACACACATTAAACATCAAGATGCAGTCCTGCAATTAATAAAAGCAGTACAAAAGCCTGAGCAAGTAACAATCATGCACTGCAAAGCTCACCAATCAGGAAGCTCCAAAATTCATGACGGAAATCAGAAAGCAGACTGGACTGTTGGAGTCTGAAATACAGACTGTGTGCCCTTGCTTTTAATGTTTAGTTCTGAGATTCAAGAAAACACTGAATTTCATATAACATGAAATTCATGAGCATGTTTTCATAGTAATACATGAAAACAAATGCTAAAGTTAGATAGGAAAGGTAGGTGTGTAGATTAGAAAGTTTCTTAAATCACTGGGTGAAAAAGTAGTTTAGAGAACAGGAGACAAGATGGAGGATTTAGGGTGTTGTCTCTTGTCCTTCTTCTTTCTTCTTCATGTTCTGCTCCTAGAGGTTTTTGGGTAATAGTTAGTAATTGGATAGAAAATGCCACAGTGCATCACAGAGGTGATGGGTCATTGGGTCATTAAGAAAAATAATACACGTGTCTATTGTTAATTGGGTAAAAATAGGTATAAAGATAAAAGAACTGCGTAATTCGGGGCCATTTTGTGTATCAGACATGAAGTGTGCCACAAGGCCTTGTTTGTACCATCAGAAGAAAGAAATGTACCAAATTGCAAAGATTAACCTTGTAACCAACCTGGAGAGACCTGTTAACTTTTGTGAGGATCCTACAATAAACAGGAGAAACAAAATTTTAACGAGCTCGAGAGTTTACTTCGAATAATGAGAACTGAGATAAGTGGAACTCCCCACGAGGGAGGATCCCAGAAGAATTCAGCCCAGAGAAGGCTGGGGAACTATAGAAAACTGTATTCACAGAGAATTCAGCCCAGAGAAGGCTGGGAGACTATAAAAAAGCTGTATCTACAGAAAATTCAGCCCAGAGGAGGCTGAGAGACTATAGAGAGCTGTATTCACAGAGAATTGAGCCCAGAGAAGGCTGAGAGACTAAAGAAAAGATATATCCACAGAGAACAGAGCACAAAGGAGGCAAGGAAAAGAGAGACAGAGGTAACATGGACAGCCCGACAAGCTGCTCAAGAAGTGCAAACTGCAATGGCATTGATACCTTTAAAAACTAATATATCTCAATTCAATTTACCTCCAGGCCCAAAATATTCAATAGAGGATGAGAAATTGGGACGCTCACTGAATGCACAGAAGAATTCAGAAGGGTGGTATGTGACTACACAGGGACAAGTAGTGGTACCCCCTTGATAATGAGAGAAGTTCTACAAATTAAACATAACGAATGTCATTGCAGTACAGAGGCACTGATTAAATTGATAAAACAAAATTTAATTTCAGTATGGATGTTAAAAATCCAAAATCATTAATGTCAAAATGTGAAATTTGCTTAAAGAACAATCCAGTGGCTAGATGACAGGCACAATTAGGGAAAACCAGGAGATTATTGGCAAGTAGATTTTGTAGAATTACCAAGAACATGAGAATACAAATATCTATTGGTAGGGGTTGACACATTTTCAGGATGGCCAGAAGCTCTTCCCTGTCACACAAATCAAGCAAAGGAGACAGTCAAGTGGTTACTGCAAGGAATCATTCCAAGATTTGGGGTGCCTCTAGGAATATCATCAGATAGGGGCCCACATTTCACAGCCACAGTAGTGAGGGAGGTGAGTAGGTTACTGGGAATAGCTTGGCATCTCCATACACCATGGAGACCCCAATCCAGTGGACAGGTAGAGAGGATGAATCAGACATTGAAGAGGCAAATCAGCAAAATATGCCAAGAGGCTAAATTGCAGCAGCCACAAGCTTTACCAATAGCACTGCTGAGGATTTGGATAAAGCCTAGAAGCGGGATGTCAGTCAGTCCTTATGAGATATTGGATGGGAAACCATATGAATCCCCTCAACCTAATCCAAATGTACATGTTACAGGGAAGCAAGAGGTGTAGAATTATGTTCTGTCTCTTGGAAAAGCTCGAGCTCGACTTCGGAGCACCCTTGTGTGGAACAGGCCGCTGACTCTTGAGAATCCAGTTCATGACATCCCCCTGGGAGATGAAGTGTACGTTAAAAGCTGGAACGAAGAACCATTAAAAGAAAGGTGGAATGGACCCTATCAGGTACTGTTAACTACCTTGACAGCAGTCAAAGGAGCTGGACTGGATCCCTGCATACATTACACCAGAGTGAAGAAGGTTTCCCCTGCACTGTGGACTGCACAGACTGTGGGGCCAACAAAGCTGCAGATAAAGCGGGTTTGATTGTTTCAAATGTCTAGGTTGCTGGTGACTGCAATGGTGATTATTTTATGGCCTTTAGGGCCATCAGTTGGAATCAAAGTTACCTTGGGATGTGAAATGCAAAAGGATCAGCTGACAACTCTTCATTTTAGAATGAAGAAGGATGTGGGGGTGCAGCCAGAACCACAAGTGATAAAAGTCTCTAATCCTATTCAGGCAGAAAATGGGATGATTAGATTAATGAAAGATTTTGCCAACATGCAAACCAGCAGCAAAATAACTGCCTGTCTGCCAATACCAAAGGCAGCAGGAGACCAAATAAATTGGGGAATTATAACATCAAAATTACCTGAAATACAAAAGAATAAAAATGAAAATGTGAGCTGTGTATTGCAAATAGATTACGAGTACCAAAATAAGACAGTGTTTGAAAATGCTGTGAAGCCAAAGTATTCATCTAGATGGGATTGTCATGAAAATGGAGGAAAGTATGAACCAAAACTAGGCTGGGATGGGGGATTAGGGAATTATGGATGGTGTTATGAGAAGGTAGCAAAGGTTATTAAAGAAAAGATTCCAGTATCGAAGTGGAAGTGAGAAGGACAGGAAGGAAAAGATCGGGCTGAAGCTTGGGACAGTGCATGGTCAATGAGTGTGCTTCAGAAATTCCAATCTATGGCAGATAGCCCTTGGTGCATTAAGTGGGAAGGCTCTGAAAATGAAACAGATCCAGGGGTATGGAACACTGCAACCAGTAGTAGAATGGAGGCAGACAAAGTCAATTGGTGGGTATGGAACAAAACTTAGGACTGTACTTCTGATGATGAAGAAATAAAACAAATGCCACCACTTGTGGTAGCTCTGCAAATTGGATGTGCCTGCAGAAGAATCAAACATAAACAAGGTGAAATAAATGACAAGACAGGACAAGTGATCCAAAAGGTAATATGGAGCACAAGTACAATTCAGAGTCCAGGCCAATTTGGATGGGCAGCAAGCGATGGCACCTGGACAACACATTTGCCTGTAGGTGAAAAAGTAAAAGAGATTACTTTAGGCCTCCCCACCTTATGCCCAATTTGGAAAAGGTCCCCATTCAAGGGAGAGCTGAACTTCTGCAAATAAGGATGAGACGAGAAGTTCAGGAGAACAAAACTGAAGATGAAGAAAGATGGCAGGAACCCTCCAGTAGTGTAAAATTTGAGTGGGCCCTGGAATCCTTGTTTGGTCCAATACCAAATTATAACAATAGAAAGATCTTGTACAAACTTACAGGTCAGGTAGAAAGAGACTGGCAAGAGTTACCAAAGAGGGATTTAGAGAGCTAAATGTACAATTACAAGCCACAACTAAAATGACCCTGCAAAACAGATTGGCTTTAGATATGTTATTGTTGAAAGAACACGGAGTATGCGCGTACCAAAAAGGACAAATTGATCACTGCTGCATCCACAGCCCAAATGGAACTGCAGATGTAGAACACAACATTAGCCCATTAAAACAAATAGACCATGAAGCACAGAAAGAGAAGGAAGATCTGACCACAAGTTGGGTAGATAAAATTTTTGAAGGGTTAGGATGGAATGTGAGCTCCTGGATCAAATCTATTCTTGAGAGTCTGATAATCCTACTGATTGTGTTCATAGCAATCTGGTTAATCTGTGCAGTTCTGAAAGGAGAGACAAAGAAAAGAGTATCCTGGAACCAGAAGATAATAAAGGCACTGACACGGGACAGAGATCCACATCCGCATTTGTCATCTCCAAGTCCTCCAGAGTGTAACAACGCTTACGACAACTGTGGATTCGAAGATGAACATCAAGTATAAACTCAGAAAAAGGACTGCATATAGTGAAAGCCTTGCACTTATTATAGCAAAGTGAAATATATTGAATGTGGGGAAATACGTTACTATGGGGTTAAATGTTTCTGAAAATGTTTCTTAAAATCATGTAGAGGTAGGCCACAAGAATGCTTGGTATTACGGACGGACTAGCAAGCTGAAATGGTTACGGTAATGGGAACTGGTACTTGGGGTCTCCAAGATACCCACCCAGAGATAAGATTTGTACATGTTCATACAAGGATGAGTTAAGTCTCATGAAGCAACATGGACAAAGTTAATGAAGCAATATTAATAAAGCAATATTGATAAGGTCATTATAGTGATTACTGCTACAGCTGAAACTGTAGAAATATGTGCATTTTGGACAAAGATGATGGAGCTAGATTTGGGTTGCTGATACCCCTAGTTCCCACACACTTCAATAAAGCACCTGCATATAATCAGTCTGTGATTATGTGTGTTCCTGAACTCTAACAAAGACAGATCAAAAACTTCCAAAACACCAAAAATCTGATATCACCTCAAAATAGAAAGATCCAGCCCCCACAAAAAAACAAAACACCAACATTTAGCCCAATAAAGCTCAGAAACACCAAGATTCAGCCCCGTGAAAATCGTGGATCTCCCTGCCCGGGCACTCGCTGCATGGGGGGGTGAGGGGGGCAATGAGGCCGGGCCGGAGCAGGGGGTGCCTGAGAGAGGCCCCGAGCCCGGGGGAAGCCCCTGCAGAGCCATGGAAGTGGCTCCTGGCCGGACTCGGGGATCCCCCTGGCGATCCCCGCTGGAGCAGCCTGGTCCTGAGGGACTCTGGCCCCTGGCAGGGACCCCAGGCTGCAGCAGGACAAGGATTCCTGTCCCTCAGGGGGAGGCACTGACATGACCTGACTGTGACCCCCATCCCTGTGCCTCTGGGCGGGGAGGGGGACGGAGAGGGGCACAAAGTTAAGCCCGGGAAGGAGGAACAGCTGGGGGGAAGATGGATTCCCGTAGGAATTACTTCTCGTTTTCTTGTTCTGACATGTTGGATAATAAATTCAATTAATTTCCCCAAGTCAGGTGTGCTGTGCCCGTGACCAAGGATTGAACTGTCCCCACCCTCATCCAGACCCCCGAGCCTTTCCTTGTGTGTTCTACTCCCCGCCCGGGCCAGGAAGCAGAGTCACAGAGTTTTGGCCTCGCTCCGGCATAACCGTGCTCTATCCCAGACTCACCCCCAGCTCGCAGCGCCCTCAGCTCCCGGGCACCCCGAGCTCCCGGCGCTTCAGCGCAGCGGCGCTTCCTTGGCCTCCTGCCCGGGCCGGGCCCAGCGCCGGGGCCGCTCCTCAGCCCAGGCTAACGAGAAATGGCGGAGCTCAGCCCAAGGCAGGCGAGTCCGTGCCATGTGCAGAGCCCGCCGCTGGCTGCCATTGGCTGCTTCTGCCGTCACTCTTGGTTCTGGCGCGCGCTGATTGGGCAGAGCGGGGACAAGCCCGGCCCCGCTGGCGCCCCCAGGGCGGCCGTGGGGCAGGAGAGCCGCCATTGCCGGAGCGTCTGTGCGGGCCCGGCAGCGGCGGCAGCAGCGGCCGGAGCCCGGTGAGGCGGCGGCGGAGCTCGGAGGCGGCCCCGGCCATCGCAGGTGGGAGCCGCGCTCGGTTCTGCGGGGGCTCGGGGCTCGCTGCGGGCCCGGGAGGGGGCGGCAGGGGGCTGTGGCGGGTGGCTTGTGCCGTGGCCGGCCCGTGTTGGCCCTGGGCTGAGGGCGCTGCGGGAGCGGCTGCCCGCGGTCTCCTTGCCGCTGGGGCCTCGGCAGGAGGCGGTGGCGGAGCAGCGCTGGCTCGTCCCGCTTCGTGTCGGGAGGCCGGAGGTGGCTGCGCTGTGCCCGGGGCTGGGCGGGAAAATTCCCGGCGCCAGAGGTTTGTGTGGCCCAAGGAGCCAGAGGAGTGGTGTGCGAGTGACTTTATTGCTGCCCAGAGGGAGAGGCCATGGGCCATTTGCCGTGCGCTCTCTCCAGTTGTTGGAGGACGCGGCCTCGTTTTTGTCCTGATTTTCCCGGCCGCATGTCCCTGTCCCTTTGCCCAACACTGGCGGAGGTGCTTGGAAGGTTCAGCCTTCCCGATCCGCCTGCTGCATGTCCTTTTTGTATAACATCCGATATTCCTGGCTCTGTGAAGTGTTTGTTCTTCTGGAAGTTCAGGAATGTGTTGGGACTTGGTCTGAGCAGCAGTCCTTGTCAATTAGTAACATTTTCTGAAACTGGTGGTTTCTCCCAGTGTTCCTTATGTACAAGTCCCTGTCCCTATCTCTTCACTCATTGCTTCTGTTTTTTCTTCCTGGGTGTTCTTTGTTTTTGGGATTGCTCTCAGTGCCCTCATTCTCTGTCCTTTTGTAGCCGTTTGTGGCTCAGGAGGCCTGGCTGCCACCTGCATCCCCTTGCTCAGCTGCTGAATGAGCTGCACTCAGCAAGGTGTGGTGCATGGTAAAAAGATGAGAGTTGCTGTAGCACATGAGAGGAGAAACAGCATTTGTTTAACCCATGGTCTGTCAGGGAAGCAGGGAAACTGTGTCCAATTCCCATCCTTTCCACGTCTGAAAAAGTGCATGAGCTGCTTTGCTATTTCCTTTTTTATCTCTTTCTGCACCTTTTCCTTGCTCATCTGTTTGCCATCAGCAGTTTGAAGCATTTAACTTTCCCCAAACCTCTCCTTTTTCTGCTAAAAGATAATCTGATCCCATCCCATGGTGAAATGTTGTGTTCCTCATCTGAGTGGATTGGTTGGGAGGAAGGTCAGGGGCTGGAGCTGTGTGGTTGGTTATTATTTTAATGACATCCTGGAATCTAATTATCGCATTAAAATGACAAATGGTTTCTCTGGTACCTGATATGAATTCATCAGGGTTCCCAGGGTCTGGTCCATGGTGTTGCAGGATTTGTTCTGGTGATCGTTCATCTTTTCCCCATTTTTGGGTGCTCCCTCCTGATATGTGAAATAAAAAGAGCTCTATAACTCGCAGAGTAGTTATAAGAGTAGGTATGAATTTATTCAGCGCTGAGGTGCATGCGGGATATCTCCTCCAAAAAGCATGGACACCTTTTTGATTCTGTTTTCTCTTTTTATCTTTTTCAGACTAGGTTTACAAGAGACACCTAAAACGTATTCTTTTTGTAATTCTGCTTGTCCTCACTTCATATTACAATTAACTCCATGCCCCTTTCAGTCCTTTGGCCACCTTTTGGAACTTTAAATCTGTTCTTTCCGCTTAGGGTCTGAAGAATCTCCTTTATCTTGTGGTGCCTTTGTCTTTGCATCTTGTTTGTGTATTCTGGCTCCTTATCTTATCTTGCAGTCTGACTCTTTTCTTGTTCTTGTGGATCAGACTGTCAGGGTATGGTTTTTGTCAAACCCCCCTTTTAGTCAAGCATATCTTTATGTTTATTTCCTAATTTTTAATTTCTGTTTCACTCCAGCCAGGGCTGCATCAATTGTCAGCTTTTCTCTCATTAAATCATCACATTCTTGGAATTCCCAACTGATTTCTCTGAACTTGTGGTGGCAAATAAACCCCAGTGGTCTGATACACCCTATATAACATAGACAGAGACAGCACATGTTGGAGTGGGGACAGGGATGATTCCCCCCACTTGTTTTAGTGAAGTTTTCACAACATCCTTCATTTTCTGTTTTCCTTTGCAGCTTAACCAATTTCTGCTGCAGAGTCAGATATCCTCACAATGGGCTCTGCCTTTAGCTGTGCAAATTCCATCTGTGCAAGCAGGCAGAGCTTGGGCTGAGGGGCAGAGGGAATTATTCCAATTCCTCCTGCAGGCAGGAAGCCCCTGGTCCATTGTGCAGGCTTTGGGGCATCAGTGTTAATTTGCATTTCTAAAGCTCCTCTCCTGGCTGCCTGGAACAAAGCTTCTCTTCCAGGGCAGACATCCAGTGACTCACACGTGGCCCCCACAGAATCTGCTTTTGTTTTTTTTTTTTAAACAATATTTTATTAACTGTTTATGTGTTAAAGCGCCAACTTTAAAGCTCTTCCAGTTTTCCAAGTGCAGCTTAAAGGTGAACATTGAAAAACTCATACCATCATTTTGTCATGAGTAAGAGTCACGTAGAAATATAAAACAAAAATGAGAAAGCAATCAACTGTTTTCTTTTTATTCTCCTAGGACTAAAAACTGATTCTCACACCACTGGCCCAAACAGAAGCGACAATATAGAAGTAAAATTACTATGGAAATTTATTCTAACAGTGTAATCCTTTCACTGAAACTATGAAAAGTAAAAACTCTCCACAATGTCTTTAGAGAAATAAGGTGTTACTTGATTCTGACCAGAATGTGCAACAGGAATAATTTCATGCACACTTAGGCTGGGTGTGCAGAGAAAATCATTCCATGACACATGAGTTTGACTAGATTTTTCCTAAATTTATACAGTCTGACCCCATAGAAATCCATTGGTTTAATGTTCATTGGTTTGAAGGTGTGGAGTTGTTAGGATTTGGTTTCCTGTTGCAGCCGGATTTCTGTGCCTGTGATGTGAATTAGGTGGGCACTCCTGGATTTCCTGCTCAGCCTTTTCCAGAGCAGGTGTCTCCAGCTGTGCCTGGGGCAGTGTCTGGGGTGGATGTTGGTTGATGTTTGCTGCTGGGTGTTGATGTTTTGTTGATGGTCATTATCTTGGTTGGAATCTTTTGGGCTGTTCCCAGTCTGTTGAGGTGTTGATTTCATCTCTGCTGAGTGGTGGAACACCCCTTAAAAACAACCCTTAAAATTTCTTTCTCCAAGTCAAATGCAAACCATGTCCATTTAGAGAAATAAGATTTGAAGCCATTTTAAAGTTGGTCTATTTTGCCAGCAGCTAATCCCAGGTAGAGCAGAGTGTGAGTGGAATTGAGAGGCAGAGTGGAATTGTCCCGGTGCCTTCCCCAGCAGCTGTGGCGAGGGCAGGCACAGAAAGGGCTGAAGCTGCAAGAGTGAGAGCAAGGATTGTCCCGCAGTGGCTGGAGATGGCAAAGGAGGGTGGCCAGGCCGAGGATTTGAGCAGAGGATCTGTGGGCAGGCCCAGGGGCTTCCCCCGCTGGGGAGCCCTGGCTGCTGCTGCATTGCCTTCAGTGCAGGCTCAGGGGTGGCCTGTTTAATATTCCCTTCCAATTCAGATTTCTGAGTCTAAAGGAGCCATGGCTGGGGCATCAATCATTTTATTTTTTTCATTTAGTTAAGTTTTGTTCTCTTTTTTATGTCCCCTGTCTAACACTGACGCTATCTGTGGCTAAAGAAGCACACAATGTTCTGGCTAGAAGAGAGAATCCTCAATCTGGCTCCTGCATTTCCCTGTTAATTGTAGGAATTGTCCCTTTTTAATCCTGGGAAATGTTATTTCTGAGATTCCATGAACCCTCTCAGGGTCAATAAAACACAAAGCTTCATTCAAAATAGGTCTCAAATATTTAACCATTTTCTCCACGATTTGCACTTTTTTTTCAGATACTCAAAGCTGCTTTTTTGCCTGAAAATGAAGCCATTTCATAGAGGCTTCCTCTACCTCTTCTTGTCCTCCTGACTGGATCAAGTCATCCACATCCTGCATTAAGCCAGTCCCTGGGGGTGAGGTCAATTCCTTTGATATTTCCTGCAGGGCTTGCCCCAATCAGGCCGGTGCTTCCGTGCATCCCTGCAGAAGGACCGTCCATGTCTTGAGCATTTTCCCTTCTACCTCTTGTTGCCAGCCCAAGGCAGAATTGTGTTTGCATCCTGTGGAAGTGGGCAGATCCCCAGAAAGCATCTTTTGCATCAAGTTGTGAATGGCAGCAGTGTGAGGAGGGCCCCTGGTTGAGGATGGTGTAAGGATCTGAGAGTGTGGGGTGCCTCGGTTTCATCATCTCATTTCTTCTTCTTGGGTCCTGCAGCATTCTGTGGATTCCATTGGATTTCTTGTTTGGCAGGATAGGAGCATTCTAGGGAGCCATCCCTGGCTCCCCAAGCCGTGCCTTGAGCAGGACTCACAGACAGGCTGTGAGCCCTTCCTTCCCTCCCTTGGAACAGGGGATTGCTTTTCGACACCTCTTGTCCTGGTTGCTTGAGGGAAATTTGGAGAGGCTCCATATCTAATTTTGCCAATTTCCCTGGTGCTGCCCACACTTCTGGGTTCACTTCAGCCTAGGCTCTGCCAGACATTTGACACAGAGGTACAGCAGAAGCAGCCTCTGTATCATTAATTTGCATTCCAAATTTAGCCATCAAATCCCTTCCCAGTATATTACAATCACAATTGTGAGCAAATAAAAATTCCTTCATTTCAATCCCATCCACCACATCTACTGATCGTGGCCGAATAGAGCACACCCACTCATCTTTCCCACTTAATGCCTTAATAAGTAAAATATTCCCTAACAACTTTAGGTGTAACGTTCCGAGTGGATGGAGAGGCCCCTGTGTCCATCAGGAAAGGTCTCCTCTGGATCCAGAGCCACCCTGGATGTTCCCAAGGGCTGCAGTGTGGTGGGTCCCTGGTGGAATGGGAGCTGTGAGACCGCTAAGAATCCGTGTCCATCAGGGGCTGGACTTGCTGGTGCTGAGGGTGCTCCTGTCTGTGCTTGCAGTGTCCTTGTGCCCTGCAGCTGGAAGGCTGATTCCTTGCCAGGGGCTGTTTGGGTGGGCTGTCCCCTGGCCAGGAGGGCAATGCCTGTGCCAGGTGCTTGTGGCCGAGGGTGTCCCCTGGGTGCTGGGGCCCCCTTGGGCCCTGGGCTTGATCCCTCAGGGGCTGTAGGAACTGTGCCATGGCCTTTGCCTTCAGCTTGGCCTTTTGCTCATCCCTTGCTGCATTCAGCTGCTGAGCCTTTGGGAGCAAGTGCTGCAGGGGCTTCTTGTGGCCCTGCTGCAGCCCCCCTCAGTGCCTGTGGGTGCTCATCGTGTGGCAGCTGCTGAGCTTTCTGCAAAATCCTTCCTTTCTGCAGGGACCCAGCACAAAATGCTTAAAAGATCATCTGGATCCTTGCAGGTGTAATCCCCATTTCTGAGCTGTTCCTTCCTGGTGCTGGCTGTGCTGAGGCTCCCCTCCCCAGCCCGTATCCCAGAGCCGGTCCCTGTCCTGCTGCAGTGTCCAAAGGCGGCCCCCCCGGCGGGCAGGGCCGGCAGCTCCACGGGTCCGGGCAGCGGCCGGGGCGTCCCGCAGCCTCCTGGGGGCCGGGGGCCACTGCCGGCCCTGCCCGGGGGGTGCTGGGGTCAGGCAGCGCCCGGCGCTGAGCCCCGGCTGCCCCACAGCCCCGGCCCGGCCCCACAGCTCCCCACAGGCCCCCAGCCCGTGCTCCCGGTGCCGCAGCTCTGCGCCCGCTCCTGCCGCTCCCAGCTCAGAGAAACCCCCTGAAATCCTCACCTCCTTCTTTTCCTGTCCTGGAAAACTGGGATACAAAGCATCTGAGTCAGCTGGCAAATTCTGAGGATAAGACCCTTCAGAGAATCATCCCAATCCTCAGTATTTTTTTCTCTTCCTCCTCTTTTCCATCATCCTTTTTCTTACCCCATAGATTCCTCCTGCTGCTTCTTGCCTTAAGCACATTCCTGCACACTCCCCTTCAGCCAATCCCTTCCCAGCTCACCAACCCCATCCATCCCCTGTTGTCTAAATCCCTTCTGGACTTCCCTTCTTGCCCCCCTGGGTGTCCATGTCCTTAATTCCCTCTGGGAGAATGTGCAAACGACCTCCACATGCTCCCAAGGGACCCTTGAGAGATATTTTGAGGTCATCATCCCTTTGTCCAGGATGCCCTTCTAACATTCCATTTTGTCCCCTCAGTGGTCCTACCTGGATCCCACCTGTGCCCCCCGGGCCTTGGCGCCCCCCTTGAGGGGAATTTGGGGAGGTGGGAGGGGGGAGCGCCAAGGCCGGGCCCCCCCGCGCTGTGGTGGCGGGAGCGGCTGCAGTGGGGAGCGAGTGCGGGCGGAAGCGGCCGAGAGCCCAGCGCTGCCCCAGGCCGAGCTGGCCCAGCTCCATCCGTGCCCCTGCGGTGGGATGCTGTGGGACTGGGGGGGAAGAGGGAGGCGGCAGTGGGTGCTGGGCCTGGGGGCTGGAGGAGAAGGGAAGGAGAAGCAGGGCTGAGGAACAAAATGTTCAAAGGATGCATGTGGAAGGAGAAGGTGGGATTGTGCAGGAGGAGAAAGAGTAGGAGGAAGAGAAGTGTGAGGAAAAGTATGGCCACAGGAGGAGGAGGAGCAGGAAGAGGGAGCAGCACAAGGTTCCACCCTGTCTGTGTGTGCAGTCCCAGGAGTGTTTCCCTGCCCACAGTCAGCAGGTGACTGGAGAGGGGGATCCACAATTTTTACTGGGCTGAATCTTGGTGTTTCTGAGTTTTATTGGGCTAAATGTTGGTGGTTTGTTTTTTTGCAGGGCCTGAATGTTTTTATTCTGGAGGAGGTTTGCCTGAATTTGGTGTTTGGGTAGTTTTTGATCACTGTTTTTATGTTTGGAGGATGTTTGGGCTGAATCTTGGTGTGTAGTAGGCTCTTACAGACACAAGATGCCAAATGACTTCCTCAGATGAACTTGGGCAAGGAGGAATCCCCACCCCAAAGCGCTGTCCTCTTGTTTTTTTCCCCAAACCAGGATTTTACATTCCCGCACCATGGCCAGATGGAAGAGGAGGAGGAAAAGCCCCAGAGATCCCACATGAGGAGGGGCTGCAAACCCAGTCCAGGGAGCTGTGAGGAGGAAAGATCCCCCCTGTGCCAGGAACACGGCCAGAGATCCAGCCAGAGCTCAGAGCTGGGGGAGAAGCCCCACAAGTGCTTGGAATGTGGGAAGGGCTTCAGAAAGAGCTCCCACCTGATCCAGCACCAGAGGATCCACACTGGGGAAAAGCCCTACGAGTGTGGGGAATGTGGGAAGAGCTTCAGCCGGAGCTCCAGCCTGAGGAATCACCAGAGGATCCACACTGGGGAACGACCCTATGAGTGTGGGAAATGTGGAAAGAGCTTCGGAAGTATCTCTAACCTGATGAGACACCAGGTGATCCACACAGGGGAATGGCCCTACACCTGCTTGGAATGTGGGAAGAGCTTTGGGTGGAGCTCCAATCTGAGAGCACACCAGCTCATCCACACTGGGGAGAGGCCCTACGAGTGTCCCGAGTGTGGGAAGAGGTTTCAGCGCAGCTCCCATGTCCTCAAACATGAGCGGATTCACACAGAGGAGAGGCCCTTCCGCTGCCCCGACTGCGGGAAGGGCTTCAACCGCAACTCCACCCTCACTGTACACCGGCGCATCCACAGTGGGGAGAGGCCCTACGAGTGTCCCCAGTGTGGGAAGAGCTTCTCCAGGAGCTCAACCTTGACCAAACACCAACGGAGGCACCAGTAAGGGAAACCCTGTGAGTGCCCCGAGTGCGGGAAGAGCTTCGTGCGCTGCTCCAGCTCCATCCCCCATGGGAGGATCGGCGTTGGATGATCCCCAGTGACCCCCGTTGGGCAGAGCCCTGGTGATCCGTGGTCCTGGTGATGCGTGTTGGGAAGACACCTGGCTGGGAGGCTCCACATCTTCCTGGCTCCCTGTGGGCACCTGGATGAAATCAGGGGAATGAAAGTCCATCAGGACACAGACCAACAATGGGAATTCCTTGTGGGGAGTAGATTTGTTGACTTTCAATCCCAGAAAATCTTTTAAATTCAATCCTATCTTCTGGTGGCATCAAGGAATACTGTATGGTCTTGGAGGTCTTTTCTAACATCAGTGATTCCACAAGTTTAATTTCCTTCTGCCCAAGGGTGTCTTTCTCAGCAAAATGTTGATGGTTTTGGGCAAAGATCAGTATTTTGGAGACAGTGGGGTGGAAATCCCCCGAAAAAGTTCTTTCCTCCCACCCAGCTACGTGGATCATCAGCTGGCATGGACACAGAAATCTTTTACTTTGGGCCTTCTTTGGCTTTTCCTTTCTCTTCATCCTTTGAAAATGCCTGAAATTGGGGGAAAATAAAGACATTGAACTAAGACATGTGTAGGGAGCTTGAGGGACATGGACATGGTAAGACATGGACATGGAGAGTGACATGGGAACACATGGACATGGACAGGGATGTAGCCATTCATGGGGACATGGGGAGACACTGGCACAGATGGAGACGTGGGGGACATTGCCAGGGATGGAAACATGGTGGGGACACAGCCATGGGTGAGGACATGGGGGGACATGGCCAGTGACATGTGGGGCCATGGCTGTGGCCGCTGTCATGGGGGGAACTTGCAGGGGCTGTGGGGGATGCTGGGTTTGAGGGAGTTGAGGGTTCCTGGCAGGGACTTGGGACTTGCTGAGGGCTTTGGGGAGCCCAGGCCGAGCGGCTGCGGCTGCGCTGGGAGCCCCTGGCAGAGGTTCTGGGGCAGCTGCTCAAGGACCCCCTGGCCTGGAGCCCCAGCTGGGCATTGGGCTCCTGGAAGGGAATGAACGTCCTTGTGCCCAGGAGGGAAATCCCAGCACCCCCAGGGTGTGGGGGGCAGCTGAGAGGCTACAGCAGGGAGGGGAAAGCCAGACAGAGCTGTCCCCCTCCAGAACTGCACCCCAAAAATCCCCAAACTCAGGAATTGCTCCCAGGAAAAAGCTGCCAGCATCTGCTTGAATTGAGTGAAAGGGGGGATAAGAGAGGTGGGGTGGTGGATTGGTTGGCAGTGGGGCAGGGGTGGAGGAGCAGGGGAAAAGAGGGGCATGGGAGCCCCATATTGGGTTTGGATGAGTCTCGCTCCTCCTTCATCCTGCCTCCTTCTCCTCTCTGGCCCTTTTTCTCTTCCTCCATCTCTTCTGTTCACCCCCGGCCCAGTGCCCACCCTTGGACCCCCTTTTTTCCAATTCCTTCACGCCCCACGGGAGGAGCCAGGATAGAGCCGGGGCAGGTTGGGCTGTGGCAGCGCTGGGCTCTTGGCATGGTCCAGGTACCACCCATTCACCCCCTCCCCAAATTTCCCTGGTGGCTTCAGGGGTCCCAGTGCTTTTTAGGGTTTGCTGGGTGCCATGCTGGAGTTTGGTGTCTCCCAAGGAGTCCCCAGAACAGGGTGACACATGGGGGGGACACACGGGGGTCCTGATCCATCACTGCACAGGGTCTGTCCCTGCCAGGGTCCCCCCACGGGGTCTCCCCATGTCCCTCCCCACTGCCCCACATAAACGGGACAGGTGTGAACTTGGAAGCTTTACTGGGAACACTGGGAACAGCCAGGCGAGGGCAGAGTGGCAGCAGAGCTGGGGGGACACACGACCCCTCCAAAATCAGGGTGGGGATGGAGCGGGGGGTCCCAGCCAGGCCTGAGGCCACGTGGAGGGGCTGCGACCGCCAGCGGCTCAGGAGCTCTGTGGGAAGAGAAAAGGGAGTGACACTGGGCTGGGGGTCATGGGGAAGCACACACGCTCCAGGGGAGGGGAGACATGACCTCCGGGACACCCCCTTACCTTCTTGTACAGGTAGAAGCCAATTTCCAGCACCAGGAAGACAAAGCCCAACAAGGAGTCCCCGATCCCTGTCAGCATCTTGCTGCGGGTAGAGTCTGGCGGCATCTCTGGGGGGTCTGCAGAGGTCAGGATCTCCCCCAAAAACTGTCTCAGACACCCCAAGCCCTTCCAAGCACCCTTCCACTCTCGTCCACCCCACCCAGGACCTCTGAAACCTCCTCCCAGTCCCTTCCCAGCCTCCCCAGGACCACGAAAGAACCTTCTGTCCCTATCAGGATCCCACAGCCCCCTCCCAGTTGCCCCCCACTGCCCCAGGACCCCCAAACCCTCTCCCAGTCCTTTCCCAGCCCCACCCAGACTCTCAGTCTCTTCCCAGCACAATGAACCTCATCCCAACCCCTGCTTTCCAATGCCCAGTCTCCTTCCAGCCTTTCCAGGCTCACTCAAATCCCTCCCAGTGACACCCAGCACCCCTAAACTCCCTCCCAGTTTCCACCAGGACCCCCAGAACCCCATCCCACCCTCCCCAACATCCTTTAATCCCCTTCTCAGCCATTCTTGACCCTCAAACCCCTTTCCCAGTTTAAACCAGTCTATCTCAAACTCCCTCCCAGTTCCTCCCAGCACACCCCAGTCCCCCTCTGGGCCCCCCCAGTGCCTCCCCCGCTGCCCCCTGCGCTGTGGGGGCCGGGCCGTGCCCCAGTGCCGGCTCAGGGGGTGCTCCAGGCTGACCTGCTCCACCTGGCAGCTGGAGCTGAGCCCGCATTGCCGGGGGCGGTTTCCAGCAGCACCAGGAGCAAAAAACACAGAATACAAGCGTACAGCAATTTACATATGGGGAGGGTCCAGGGGTGGATACAAAACTTCAACCAGTGAGGGATATCCTGGGGAGGGGAATAGGACACATGGACCAATGGGGTGCTGTGGATTAGGGGATTTCTAAAGGGGACGTCCAAGCAGGGGGTTGGCATAAGGCAGGATTGACAGGGAACATTCGGGAACAAGGGGCAGGGTGGACAAGATTGATAGGGAAGGTGCTGGAAAAAGGGGTTGGGATACAATGATGGGCAGGGCAGGGGAGGAGATAACTTTGGGTTAAACCAACAAAGCAGGGGGGTAACAGAACAAACCACTTATACAAACAGCTTCAAACTTTAAATGAAACAAAACCACACCACAACATCTCCCCTTTTCTGTTTAAAAGGCAGAGCTGTGGTTTTGGGGGATCCATTCTCATTTTGGATACACGTCTCCCCAGCAGGGCTGGTCACTTGGCACTTCTCCCTGATTGACCTCTGCAGTGGGAGAGCCCTGGGAGGGCTCGCTGAGCCTTGTCCAGCGGGGCCTGCGGGGCCAGGCCGGTCCCTGGCTGGGCTGCAGGGGGGTCCCAGGGTGTGAGGATGGAGGGTTTGGGAGGGTTCCAGTCCTGGATACAGGGGTGCACGGGGGTCCTGCTGCAGCGGAATGGGAGTTCAGGGGGGTCCCTTCCTCTGTTCTGGGGTTCAAGGGGTCCTGGTGCCTGAAAATGGAGGTTCAGGGGGGTCCCGGTGCCCAGAAATGGGGGTTCTGGGAGGTTTCCATTCCCGAGAATGGGGGTTCAGGGGATTCCAGGTTCCAGATAAGGGGGTGCAAGGGTTTTGGGGCTGGGTAAGGGGGTACCAGGGGGTCCCGGTGCCCCGAAATGAACATGCAAGGGGGTCTCTGTGCCCAGGAAGGGGGGTTTACCTGGAAATGGAAGCACAGAGGTTCCCCATTCCCAGTGTAATAAATGGAATTGGTTTGTGCTAACTAAATTGCAGCTGTTACTAAAGTTGTTATTAGAAGCTATCAAGAATCAGTGTTACAAAGCAGATGTACCCCTTTGCAGATGTTGCATGTCAAAATTAAGGTACAGGATGTAGTTTAGAAGATAAATGGTGTCTCAAGACCAAAATGGCCTTGAGATGGACAAAATTAGGATGAATCGAGGCATTGGGCCTAAAGATTAGAAAATATAAGAGTAATTAGTAGACCAACATAACACAACGCTTAGTACACACATGCAAACCTGTAAGGTTATCCAAAGGACAATGAGGAAGAGGAGAAGCCTTCGCCAAAAGACACCCAAAAGAAGACTGAAGACCCCCTAACAACAAGTGAAGCATGTGCTGTGAAGAAAGGTGACGTAAAGTCAGCAAAATCAGAAATAGGAGGAAACTTATGGGAAACATGAATGAATATTTATAAGCATACAGTATATAAGTTTAGCTTGAAGTGCTTTATTTTGTACGTGAGGTGAGGTGAGAAGCACCCCCTGTACCCCCATCGGTTTTGCTTATGCCTTAACCATCTGTAACCACTGCCCAATTGTATGCACATTGTAAGAGACAGGTTCGGGAATCAAGAGACGACCCAGTGTGAGTTAGTTGCTTGTTCCAAATTTATTACAATCTTAGCTACATTTTTATAGTATTTTGAAAAGCTAACATGCCATCTGTATTCTACTATGATTGAATAATTGCTATTTTTCACGCATTAATTTCTACATTTCTATTGGACCAGCTCATAACACCCAAGCTCTATAAGATACTTTTTAGTAAAACTTATTAAGATACATTTAGCAGATTTCTCATCCTAAATTCTTATTCTTCATTGTCTTATTACCACTTAGTCTTCTTCATTTCTTTGATACAATATTTTGCCAAGGATTTATGCTAGCTCAAAGTCAGGGTTGTGCAGGCCTTCCAAGGAGCTATGGCCTCGAGAAGCGAGCCATTCTTCAACAATTCCCCCGTTTTCCGTCTGCACAACCATGACTTTGGTTACCTTAACAAACAAACGCTTGATTTTGTTGGATATTGCAAAGGATATTGCAATATCCAACAAAATTGCAAAGGATATTGCACAACTAACACATAACAATCCAATGATCATAACACAGATAATTAATAATCCTGTTTTACATAAACTCTTAACCCATCCTGTCAGTCCAAGCCAATCAGCCAGTTCATCAATCCCAAAGAATCCCACATCTTCTTTGATCTTCTGTGTATGTTGCATGAGTTCTTGAATTTCCTTGTGGATGGATTCTGAATGATCTTGTAAGTCCATACAACACATACCATCAAAGTCTTCATATCCATGACCATGTGCTAACAACAAAAAATCAGTGCCTGCTCGATTTTGCAGTACTGCATGCTGAACTTGTGACATATCAATTGCTAATTCAGAAAGTACTCTGCTAGTACCGTTTGCTTGTTTTACAACCCAACAACTAAGTTTCTTTAAATTGCGATGAGCTCTAGCAGCAGCAGCAGCACCTGGCAAAAAAGTAGAAGGTAGAAGCAAAAACCACTTGTCATCTGTTCCATAAATCCAAATTATCATCACAGTCAGAACTCAAAATTTGACAAGGATCTCTTTTCCATCTGACACGATGTGTGCTATTAGGATGATGGTGTGGAAGCGCCACGCTGAGTTGTCCAATTGTGCAAAGACCTCCAACAGGTTGTGATGGGATACCTGCCCATGCTCTGTTACCACAAATTAGAAAATAACCTGTTGGTAGTCTACAAGGGGATTGAGTCCCAAATACAGGGTTTGATGCATTCCTCACCATTTTAGCACACCACTGCAAAAAATTGCCAGTTGGACTTGTCAATGTGATGATATTGGATTGTTCACATCTTTGATCAGTACCTTTTGCACACAATTTGTTGCTAGCATTTAGATAAATACAATAAGCAGCATCTAATGAATCTGCTAGATCAATTTCTTGTGGCTCAGGGCCTTCTGGAAGATGATCATTCCAAACATCATAATTCTCCATACATTGTGAAAAATTCTTATATCCATTCCCTAGACACCTTGTCTTAAAAATGTCCTGAGTCTCTTTCATTGCCTTGTCTAACAAAGTCCACCTCGATTCATTGACTGGAACACCAATCAGACAAATAATGAAAGGAGACTGAGGTGTCGACAGACTAGCACAGAAGGTCGTAGTATTTAAACTATGAGCAAGTGAAACCCATACATTTTCCCATGGATCTATGGTCTCTCTAGTTAACATGCCTGTTATTAAAGGTAAAATTACGAGAATGAAAATGCCAGTTGCCATTTTGAACTCTTTCTCACTGTCTACGTGAAATAGTCCATTTTTTGCACTGTGCTGCAATTATATTTGTTTTCTGAGCAAGTTTTGTAAAAGTTGCTATTTTCTGAATTCTAAATATTAGATTGGCTCTTTCTAATGCACCCACATTTTCCCATAATGATACGGCTTCTGCCTGTGTTAAAGAACAATGTAAGTATTTTGTCAATGCAGCAAGCGGAGTTAAATGGTGAATTTCTCTATAACACCTAAGACAGCCTCTGTGAGGTTCTGATCTCTGATATCCCCACAAATCTCTTTTACAACCTTCACACACAATTCTTATCCACAATTTTTCTGTGGTTTTACAATACCAACACCTTATACCTTCTAATTTTTCTTTAACCCATTGTAGATAAACAGAAAAATAAACTCTTTCTATATAGGGAGTTCTATAATCAACTTGTACACCTAATAGATAATTGACTTCTCTCACTAATGGCTCAAGGGCAAGTTGCCACTGTTTACTTTCTCGCCACCATCTACTTCCTTGCAGTCTGGCTGTGATATCCCACTGTTGATGTGGTTGATTGTGGCTCGTGTCCATTTACTCGGCACCCATAACAGTCCTGTAGGGGTATCAACACACACGTAGCCTCGGCCATTAAATAGGACTTTAGCTGGTCCTATCCAATGTCCTGTTTTAGGCTCTCTGTAAGGAACAAATACTTCATTAGTTACAACACTTGATTTTACACATTCATTGTGTATGACAGCTGGAGGGTCTTGACAATCTGCAAAAACACACAAATGGTTAATTACAAAAAGAACTTCATCTAATTTTTCTTTTGGGTCAGAGATATCTTTGAATTTGTTAAGATATTTCTTTAAGGTTCTGTTAGTTCGTTCCACTATTGCTTGTCCTGTAGGAGAGTTTGGAATCCCTTCAATATGCTCAACTCCCCATTGCTGCATGAATTTTCTAATATTGTCACTGGCATATGCAGGGCCATTATCAGTCTTAATTCACTCTGGGACCCCCATAATAGCAAAACATTGGGTTAAATGTTTCTTTACATGCAAACTCTTTTCTCCTGTCTGGGCTGTAGCCCATACAAATTTTGAATAGGTATCTACAGTAACATGTACATCTTTTAATCTGCCAAATTCAGAAACATGGGTAACATCCATCTGCCATATCTCTAGGGCTTTTAACCCTCTAGGGTTGACTCCTATCCCTAACCCAGGACCGTGATGACTACATTGTGGACATGCTTGTACAATTCCTTGTGCTTCTGAAATTGATAATGAGAACTGTCTTTGTAGGCCCTTTGCATTTTGATGAAACTTCATGAGCCATATGAGCAAACTCAAGCTGATTGAGAGGAACTCTCCTCTGCTCCCAACTAACTAATTGATCTGCAATATGATTGCCAAGACCAAGGCCTTCTTGAAATTTATGACTTCTAATATGTATTAGACAATATGGTGCTGATCTTAATCATGTAGCTTGTTGTATTTGTTGAAACAACTGCATTAACTGTTTATTTTGAGTTTCCTTAATGAAAGCATCCTCAATCCTTTTCAAAATACCTGCAACATAGAATGAATCTGTAACCACATGAAGGGGACATTTTATCCACCGACACATAGCCCAACAAACTGCTGCTAGTTCAAGCATCTGTAATGAGTCTCCCTGCTCAGTGTGCAAAATATGGTAAGTCCAAGATCCCTGTTGCTGCCAGACAATTGCTGCTCGTCTGGTTGTTTTACCAGCATCTGTAAAAACTGTATGTCCCTCTTTTAAATTAATTAATGAATGTTTAGGCAATTGAATCCAATTATGATCTTTCAATATTTGAATAACTTTACTTTTTGGAATTTCATTAGTTACTTGCCCATTGTATGCCAATAATGCAAGCTGAAGAGGATAAGAGTGACGCATTGTCCGTTCAAGATCAGCAGCAGTCATTGGGATATGAATACTCACTGGTCCATTTCCTGAAAAAGCAATTGTATGATCACAACCTTTTTTAATTGTCTCTCCCACTTGTTCCATCCGGGTCTGTAAGCTACGCTTAGGTTGCATTGATACAAAGACCCACTCAATTATGTAGACCAGATACTCTCCCCTGTTTTTCTTTTGCCATTGAGCAATGATGGCACACACTGAAGAAGGCTGTGAAATAACAAGCAAACGAAGAGGTAAATTTATTACACGCTGTGATGGCCATCTGGTAACAAGTAAAGAAGCAAGATATTAAATACATTGTTGCTGTGTTTCTGTGAGAACAATTGGAGCAGCAGGGTTAGTTCCTTTTAATAAAGGTCACAAGGGGGCAAGATCTTCATTAGTAATTCCAACAACAGTGTGGACCCATTGTAAATCACCCATTAAAGTTTGTACATCTGTAAGATTTTGTATTTTGTAATTCAGTGTTGCTTTCAGTAGATGTATTATGCTGTCACTAATTTGCCAGCCTAAGTATTTCCATGGGGCAGTTTTTTAGGTTTTCTCAGGAACAATTTGTAATCCAGCATTAGACAATACTTGTGTGAGCACCTTTAATTGTTCATCTGTAAAAGGGTGTTCCTGTGCAATGAGAATATCATCCATATAATGATAGATGATAGCTTGTGGCCATTGTTCATGTATTGGCTGCAAAGCTGTGGACACAAACAGCTGACACATGGTGGGACTATTGCGCATTCCTTGAGGCAGTACAATCCATTCATATCTCTCACTAGGTTTCTCTTTATTAATTGCAGGTAATGTGAATGCAAACCGTTTTGTATCATCTGGATGTAGTGGAATAGTGAAAAAACAGTCTTTTAAACCAACAATTAACAGTGGCCACTTTTGTGGTAACATTGCAGGTGAAGGTAATCCTGGTTGTAAAGCTCCCATGGGCTGAATTTGTTCATTAACTTTTCGTAAATCATGCAAAAGTCTCCATTTTCCTGATTTCTTGGGTATAACAAAAATAGGTGTACTCCATGGACTTACTGATGGTTTAATATGTTTTGCATTAACCAATTCATGTGCTTTTTGCAGCCGTTCCTCACTTAGCGGCCACTGCTCCACCCACACAGGATCATTACTTTTCCAGGTCAGTTGTCATGGGGCTGGCTGCACTGCAGGGACCGCGGTGAGAAAACCGAATCTGGGGTAGTTAGTACCACTCCCCATTGAGTTAAACATTCTCGACCAATGAGGGCAAATGTTCCTTCTGGCAAAGGTATTACTGTTGCAACTGCACAGGCCTTTCTTCAAGCACAAATGTTAGAGGATTAGGTGTGACTGAAGCAGCTGCAGACACTCCTCCAACTCCATCCACAGCAGTTGTGCTTGTTTGCAATGGCCAACAGGGTGGCCAAATTTTACTAGAAATGATGGTAATATCTGCACCTATATCTAACAGTGCTTGTATATTTATCTGTTCTTTTCCATTTATGATGGTTGTTTTTTGAACAGGACGATCATGCATTCGTAGTGTTAGGTATGTAACTGGTCCTGTTGAACCAAAGCAAGCATCTCCTCTCATGGGTCACATAGGTTTGGATCCTTTCATCATTGCAGATACAAGATTTTGAAAGGGAATTAATTGTGCAATTTTACTGCCTTGAGGTATAAACAAAGGCGGATGCAGTGTATATGCAACAATTTGAATAACTCCCGTGTAATCTGCATCAATGAGTCCTGGTATCACCAAGATACCTTTTAAGCCTGCCGATGAACGTTCTAGCAATAATGCTCCTACATGGTGTTTAGAGGAATGAATTGGACCTTTGAAAGTTGTAGGTATCTTTTGCGGCTGATTGTCTATAAGGGTAACTCCTACTGCTGTTTCCAAGTCGATTCCCAGGCTTCCTGTGGTTGCAGGGCATAACTCTGGGTCTCGGGGGCAGTTGCTGTTATCCGCACGCGACTGCCTTTCGCAGTCATGGTAGGCATCAATCTAATACTCATGGTAGCATGAGTATTAGATTGGCAATTATTACACCTTACATTGCCTACACATTGCTTTTGTAAATGCCCAGTTTTTCCACACCGAAAGCAAACATTTGTCAGTCAGGAGCGTCCTCCTTTTACAAGAGGTTTTAAAGCCGCAGCAAAAGCTTGGTTTTGGGTGATTATTACATTTAACATTGTTTCATTTTGTTTTTTCACAGCACTAGCTACAGCCTCTGACATAAAAGCAGCTTGCTGTTGATACACTGCATTGGCCATACATTCTAACATTGTTCCCAAGTCAGCTGTGCCTGGGAGAGTAGCTAGTATCATTTTAGCTTTTGGATTTGCATTCTCAAATGCAAAAGTCCTTGTTAATTGTTCTCGTACTTCAGGAGTTAGGTCTGTTGCCTGATCGAGTGAGATGACAAGTCTGTTAATAAAAGAGTCAAAAGACTCATTCATTCCCTGTTTGATAGTGGTGTAGCTTGGTGCTCTTTTATCAGCTGGAATCCTCCACAGGGCTTGCTTTGCTTCCTCAGCAGATGCATTATGCAAATCTGCTGGAAATTGTAATTGCTGTGCCGCTGATGCATAGATACCTTTGCCCATTAACATATCGATAGTGGCACCATGAAGAGGATCAATTGGCTGTTGTGGTGAATTTATAATTCTCTTACAGCCAGATTCCCATTCTCGCTCCCACAATACATACTGTGAGGGAGTGAGTAATAGTTTTGCTATGGCCATACAATCGTCAGGTGACAAAACATTAGATGCAAAAATATAATTAATCATTTGCTTAGAGGGCTCTGAATGTAGTCCATATTGAGTAACTGTATTTCGTAATTGCTGCATTAATTTCCATTCAAAAGGTGTATATTGTGCTCCAGGCTGGCCATTAGCAAGAGTTCCTTGCTGTACTGGATAGGCATGTGGAGAACAGGCAGCTGCAGCTTCGCATTGTCCTTCTAAAATAGCATCCCTGATTACTCCAGACCAGCGACTGTGAGATTCAACTGGTCATATCTGCATTCCCCCTGAAGTGGTAATTATCATGTCACCTACTGGCTGCCTTCCATGAGGATTTAGATTGCTCATTTTCTTGATTACTTTTTCTAAAAGTTTATCTGATGGCCTCTTATGTTTTGGAACTGTAATATCAGAGGGTGTTCCGTCAGCTTCATCAGCTGAGCTTTCATCCCCAGAGTTTTTTGCACTAGTTGTATGGAATTGGGAAATTGTACAGTCTTTGCCTCCTGTTTCTGTGTTGTGTTGTTTGTTCACAGGAGATAAGGGGGATGCATTCGGAGTTACTGAGGTCAGTCCTGTCTCTTGATTGGCAATTTCTTGTGCACTTGTTTTGACAGGCACTTTAATACCTTTTGCAGGACTAGGGTCAGTGAATAAATGAGAACTTGATTTTGCTGACACTTCTATATCTTCCCCTCCTAACATTTTCTGTGCAGCTAATGCCATATGTTTTCAGCTTGGTATTGATTTAGGGCATGAATAATTTCTCTCCAAGTGGTAGCAAGGTCTCTAGCAGATTTACTGCCATCAATAGTGGCATCCCATAAGGCATCTCCAATTTTTTGCCACTCTGTTCGGTTAAAGATTTCCATGGAATCTTGCATAAATCCCTTCTCTTTTGCCCATTTACATAGCTCTTGGAGTTTTTTTGTGCTTACACTTAGCGAGAAATTCTGCCAGCAGCGATAATGCCGCTTCTCTCTCCATTTCCCGAGACAGCGCTGCTACCGGCACTTCGGAGGACGGCCGTCAGATCCTCTTAACCTCTCCAGGCGCTTTGTGCCGCATCGCCTTCTCTCCTTATTCCAGAATCCACTGGATTCTTTTACTGCATTTCTGCAATACTGAGCCTCTTGACAAGGTCCTCAGGCTGCGTGCTGGCTTTATTTGTAATCCCTGGGTCCCTGTTTTGGGCGACAAAATGTAGGAGACGGGTTCGGGAATCAAGAGACGACCCAGTGTGAGTTAGCAGCTTGTTCCAAATTTATTACAATCTTAGCTACATTTTTATAGTATTTTGAAAAGCTAACATGCAATATGTATTCTACTATGATTGAATAATTGCTGGTTTTCACACATTAATTTCTACATTTCTATTGGTCCAGCTCATAACACCCAAGCTCTATAAGATACTTTTTAGTAAAGCTTATTAAGATACATTTAGCAGATTTCTCATCCTAAATTCTTATTCTTCATTGTCTTATTAACACTTAGTCTTCTTCATTTCTTTGATACAATATTTTTCCAAGGACATGCTAGCTCAAAGTCAGGGTTGTGCAGGCCTTCCAAGGAGCTATGGCCTCGAGAAGCGAGCCATTCTTCAACAGCACATATATGTAAAAATAGATATACCTGAATATATTCACTAAATTGTATCTTTCTTACTAAATTGTATTCTTTTACTAAATTGTATTCTTTTTTTATTTTGTTTCCAGTTTATTAAAGTATTTTATCAATTAATTAGATTGATTGTTTGGAAATTTGAAAGTCATTTATAACACTACTTATTTCAAACATTATGTAGACTATGTAGGAGTGAAAAAAACCACCAAACTGCAGCAGGATATCCACTGTGCTTTAGGTTTTTCTTATTGAGATTCTGCAGGGTGAGAATATTTGGCTCATTCTGAGAACTGATAACATTTTTTACCATTCAAAATTAGATTTGCCTCTGTGAGTACCACATTTCAAAAACCCATGTCTGGGAACCTCTTTCTGTTTTCCTTCTGTCCCTGAGCAGGTAACGGGGATCCGGCCCCTGTTGGGCCCTGGCGGGGCCGGGCCGGGCTCTGCTGCAGCGCTGGCCCCTCCCGGGAATCCCTCTGGGTCCCGTTCCCGGGGGGCCGAGCCCTTCCCGGGGAACCCGCCCAGCCCCTTCCAGCGGCGCTGCCGGGCCGGGCCAGCCCCCGGCTCGGCTGAAATTCTGCTGCCACTGAGTTTCTGCAGAAGCTGCCGGGCAGGGGGAGCGGAAGCGGCCTCTGAGTGCTGGCCTGGCTGCTGAGATCCCAGTGCAGCCACGGGAAAATCATCCAGCAGGAACAGCTCCGGCAGCTGCCCCAGCACAGAGCGAGTAACCAGCCACAGGCCTGGGCAAGATATTAACCCTTTCAATACACAGATGAGACCTACAAACCTTGTTCATCTCTCCAGGGACAGAAAAGGACAGACTAACAACACGCAAAAAAACAACATAAAAACATCAAAGTCAGTAAAAAAAAAGTCAAACCTCTGATAGAAAAAAAATGAAAAAATGTAAATTAAAACGAAAATATTCTTTTAGTAAAGCCAGAGAAATAAACAATGATGTATGAAAATATCTCCTTTGATTAATGAAAAAAGTATAAAAAAATATTCAAACTGTAAATCTAAACAAAAACATCCATTAATGAAACCAACCAAATGTTAAAATAACTGCAATCCCATAAAAAGTTTGAACAGAAAAATAAATAAAAACAATAAAAAACCTTTGCCCCCAGGGAGAGAAGAAGAAAACTTCTGTTCCCAGAGATGATCACAAAAACAGATGAAGAAAACATTTGCCTTCAAACAACTCATCCTTAAAATAACACCCCATGAATTCATAACCCATAGACACACATCTCAGAGGGCTGTAAAAATGAGAAAAACGTCACAATAGCAAAATTTCTTCCCAGGCGGCTGCTATTTATAAAAATAAAAAAACACAAAAAACCTGTTCCTTGTAAAAAAGTCTCCATGACATAACAAAATCTAATAAAAACTATTGCATAATTAATACTGTTTTAAAATCACAAGTTTTATCTCGACAATGTCAGATAAAACAAAAAAAAGTTATTCAGGAAAGGAAAGGTGTTCTGAAAGTTTAATTCTGGTTTCTTATTCTTGTACTCCGGTTAATAAAGTTTCTTTATTGCTTCTAAGTTTTAAGCCTGTTTTGCCCTTCTCCTAATCCATATCTCACAGTGAGAAATGAGTAAGTGCCCTGGAGATTTCAGCCAGTGCTAAACCCACCACATTATTTAGTGCATTAGCCAAAAAACTCAAATTAGCGAATCTCAGCCACTGCACCAGGCTGAAGCTGAGGATCCCCAGCCAAGCTCAGAGGGAGGAGAACACAGCATTTGTGGGATCCTTTCCAGTCTGACTTGCTTTAGCTGCACCCTGGGGGAGGAGAGAGCAGGAGAAGGGTTGGCTGAGTCCTCTCCCCTCTGCCTTGCCCTTCTCTGCTGGATCCTCAGTTCATCCCACACCCACCCCAAGACTCCATCCCCATCCTACTGGTGCTGACGGGATTAAAGGAGATAAAGAGGAGATTAAAAAGATAGAGAGGAGAGAAAAAGAGAAGTTTAAATGCAGTTTAAATATGAAAGAAATGCATATGTTATTGACTGCTGAGAGTTCAAAGGGAGTTGAAGGGTTTGTGAAGGGACAGGAGCCCGTGAAGGGCTCAGGAGCTGCTGCTGCCGGGAGGGAGGAAATGCACCAATGGCTCCCAGCAGAGTCTGTGCTTTGAGGCTCTTTCCCAAACAGCTGCAGGAGGGAAAGCAGCTGAGTTTGGAGGAAGAGTTTTCTGCTGAGGTTTCCTGTTTGGAGCTGTCACAAGCTTGAGCTGCTCAAGGGAAAGGCGGCTCTGCTTCCAGCAGGGCCCAACTGCACGGGAGCACAACTTGGTTCCCTGGCCCTGAGCCAACGGGCAGCAGCAGCTTCTGTTCCCTCCTGGCTCTTGTGTCATTTCCAGCAGCACAAGACACACCAAGAAAAGCTCCTCCAGAACATGCCATGATCAACACAACCTGATTTCATTGCATGAAGGAGCTCTGACAGTCCCACGGGCTCAGGTTTGTTTGTCAGTGAACAGAGCAGGGAAAAGCACAGACACATTCCCTGCACAGGGAATTCACAGGAGGAAAGTGCAGCGCTGGAGGATGTGCTTGGATACAACGTTCCCACGGCAGTTTTGGGGATAAAATCGTCAGCAGAGAGAAAAGAAAAAGTCCTACCAAGGGTGGGCTGGGGAGGGCTGGTGCTTCCCGGGAGGCTCCCGAAGCTCAAGAGGACAAAGCCCAGACCTTGTCCAAGCTCCGAGCTGGGTCTGAGCCAAAAACCAGGGGGTGGCAGAGCCATTGCTGCTGAAGGGCTTCAGATTGCCAAAGCTAAAGTGTCCAGTATCAAGGAACAACTTGAGGTTACGGAATTCCCAGTGCCCACGTTCCATCCCCTCATTTCAAGCTGAAAGCAGAGCTCCACTTGTGACTCTGCTTTTTAAGAATCAATGTCAAACTTCAACAAAATTCCCTTAGAAAGACCCCATGAAGGTTCACACTGTGAGAGCTCACTCGAGGCAGCCCCAACTCCTGCCCTGGTTCAGTCCCTGTCAAGCCCACTGTGCTTTCCAGCTGCTTTGCTCCAGCTCCTCCCAAATCACCATGAATTCCATTCAACTGAAACAAATCCAAGTCCTCGTGGGTCGGGACAAGGGCAGGGAGAGGTCCCTCCAAACCTCCCTGGGAATCACCCCAGAGCCCTCAGCCTTCCTTGTGCCCATCCCTGAGACCTCCTAGTAGCTCCCGTGGCTCTCCCAGTCCATCCCAGCCTCTCCCAGTCCATCCCCGTCACCCCAAATGCCCCCCTGGTCCATCTCGCCTCTCGTGGATCCCCTCGCCCCTCAGCCAATCAGAGCGCGTCTCTGTGATGACTCATCAGTTGCCGGGCAGATCCACAGAGCCGAGAGCCCCGCGCTGGACTCGGCCTCCCAGTGCCGCGCACTTCATTCCCAGTCCCTCCCAGTGCCACCACAGTCCCTCCCAGTGCCACCACAGTCCCGCCCAGAGGCCCCAGAGTCCCTCCCACTCCTTTTTAGCCCATTCCCAGTCTATTCCTAGCTTTTTCTCTCTTCACTCCCAGACCTCCACACTCTTCCAGTGTCCCAGTATCCACTCTCATCTCTTTCAGTGCCACCCCAGTCCCTGCCAGTCCATTCCCAGTCCCTCTCAATGCCACACCACTCCTCTCCACTCTCTCCCAGAGCCCTTCCCAGCGTGTCCATCTCGCTGGTGCCCTCGAGCTCCCAGCCCGGCCCCGGCCGCCTGCTCTGCTCCCTGATGGATTTCTCCCCTGCCCACATCCAGCTGAGCTGCTCCCAGGGCCAGCAGCAGCTCTCGGGCCACGTGCTGGCCACTGCCGTGCTCCCCAGCGGGGACTGGAGCCAGCAGCTCCTGGTGCTGCTGGAAACCGCCCCCGGCAATGCGGGCTCAGCTCCAGCTGCCAGGTGGAGCACGTCAGCCTGGAGCACCCCCTGAGCCGGCACTGGGGCACGGCCCGGCCCCCACAGCGCCGGGGGCAGCGGGGGAGGCACTCGGGGGGCCCAGAGGGGGATTGGGGTGTGCTGGGAGGAACTGGGAGGGAGTTTGAGATAGACTGGTTTAAACTGGGAGAGGGGTTTGGGGGTCAAAAATGGCTGAGAAAAGGATTAGAGGATGTTGGGGAGGGTGGGATGGGGTTCTGGGGGTGCTGGGTGTCACTGGGAGGGATTTGAGTGAGCCTGGAGGAGCTGGAAGGAGATTGGGGATTGGAAAGCAGGGATTGGGATGAGGTTGGTTGTGCTGGGAGGAGACTGAGAGGGGACTTGATGAGTCCTGGTGGGGCTGGGAAGGGACTGGGAGAGGGTTTGGGGGTCCTGGGGCAGTGGGGAGAAATTGGGAGGGGGCTGTGGGATCCTGAGAGGAACAGGAGGGGCTCTGGTGGGTCCTGGGGAAACTGAAAAGAGACTGGGAGTGATTTAGCAAAACAGTGATATTGATCCAGTATCAACATCAATCTGTTAATGGACAAAAAACCTCTCCAACAGTTTAAAGTTACAAAGTGGATGTTTAATCACAGCACCGGGCGAGTGCAGGAGTCACCCCTTAATACACACTGCAAGTTGACAAAAGCTTCCAGTGTCTATTTACCTACAAATGTCTTAAATATGCAAAATACTAATGCATATTAATACTAATACATATTCATAATGCTAACACTTCCCAATCCCCCCTTTGGATTAAAATTCATGGTAATGAGATTAGAACGTCGTTATACCTGCGTGGTGGGCTCTGTAATTTGAGGAGGGGGTCATTTTGGCAAGGAGGGGTCATCAAGAGATGAAGGAAAACCACTCTTCCTCACTCTCACCTTTCTATCTTTACAATGGTTGACATTACAAGTGACATTTGGTACAACTCACATTTCCTCCCTTGTGACTTCTAAATGGGTTTCCAGATGTAAGGTCTGTGATCTTCCTGAACCCGTTGATCAGTTTCTCTTTTCTCATTATAAGCACATCTAAATAAACATAGAAGGACAAGTCATTTTTTACCTAAGTCTGAGATTCATTATCTCAAATCCTGCTTCTCACTTAATCATTAACTCAAACTACTTCCAGCAAGGCCTATCACTAGCTAAGATCTCTATTTTTTCTAAAATACCTAATTTTTTAAAATTAGTGACTCCAAAGGAGGTTTCAGAGGGTCCTGGGTGGGCTGGGGAAGACTGGTAGGATCCTTGGAGGGGCTTGGGGTGTCTGTGAGAGGTTTTGGGGGTCCTGAACCCTGTAGACCCCCCAGGGATGCCGTGAAACACTGCCAACAGAAAGAGGCTGACGGGGATTGAAGTTTCTGTGTTGGGCTTCATCTTCCTGGCAATGGGGTTCGGCTTCTGCCTGCGCAGGAAGGTGAGGGGGGGTCCCAGGGGTCGTGGGGCTCCAGCTGGGGAACGCTGGCAGCTGCGGCTCTGCCTGGACACTGATGAGTCATCAGCGCCGCGCGCTCTGATTGCCTCAGCCCTGCCTGAGCCCTGCGCCTGCACCAAGGGGGGACACCCTGCTCCAGGGGGGATGGCCCCAAAACGGGGGAACCCCACCAAAGGAACAACAACAAAGGCTCTTTACAAACTGATCCCGTCAACCTCACTGCACATAGGGCCAGGGACGTGGACATAAGGAAGTGACAGGAGAAGCCATCAGCTGCACAAAATGTTATTAATTGATGACACAGACTGCTGCTCAGCCAAGGTCCTGCTAAATTCATCAACTTCCAGAAGAACAACAAAGACTTAACACAGCCATCAATATCGTTACCTATACAAAAGTGGGGTGCATATTAAGGGGGCATGTAGGAGGTGCATTGGGAAGTCCGCACCTCTCCAGTACTTCAGCCAACGGGGAAAGGGAGAGGGAGATGTGACCAAGAAAATTAGGATGAAAAGGAGGATGTGTCTGCCAACAACAGGAGAGACCCCATGGGAAATGTCCCATGGCATCATCCCTTTTTATGAATGAAATTACTTTCACAGGACACCTCTACCTTCCTTGTGGACAGAAACCTCTGCGGATGTCAATTTTTCCACACACCTTGGGGCTCCTCCGCAATTCCTTCCACCGTCCGGGCCGGCGGGCACTGAGTGCAGCTGAAGGTGCCTCACCCAGTTTGGGGGATCAGCTCCCTCGGCTGGCGGCGGCACCGGGGATTGATTGGGTACCCGAGAGTGAGCAGGAGACAGACGAGGGACGGATCAGGGGGGCTCTCAAGAGTCAGCAGGGAGAGAGCCCTGAAAATCTCAGCAGTGACTCCAGTGGGATCTTCGGGGAGTAAACATGGCAGGGCACCCAGGGAGGGGACAAAAGGGAAAGCCAGAATGGGGTCCCAGCAAAAGGCATGAGGGTCCCAAAATCTCTCTCAAGGGTCCCCTGGGAGCATGTGGAGGTAGTTTGCACATTCTCCCAGAGGGAATTAAGGACATGGACACCCAGGGGGGCAAGAAGGGAAGTCCAGAAGGGATTTAGACAACAGGGGATGGATGGTGTTGGTGTGCTGGGAAGGGATTGGCTGAAGGGGAGTGTGCAGGAATGTGCTTAAGGCAAGAACCAGCAGGAGGAATCTATGAGGTAAGAAAAAAGACGATGGAAAAGAAGAGGAAGAGAAAACCACTGAGGACTGGGATGTTTTTCAGAAGAGTCTTATCATCAGATCCTTTGTATCCCAGTTTTCCAGGACAGGAAAAGAAGGAGGTGAGGATTTTCAGGGGGTTTCTCTGAGCTGGGAGCGGCAGGAGCGGGCGCAGAGCTGCGGCACCGGGAGCACGGGCTGGGGGCCTGTGGGGAGCTGTGGGGCCGGGCCGGGGCTGTGGGGCAGCCGGGGCTCAGCGCCGGGCGCTGCCTGACCCCAGCACCCCCCGGGCAGGGCCGGCAGTGGCCCCCGGCCCCCAGGAGGCTGCGGGACAAACCAATCCCCCACATTTCAGTGAAAAGATTACACTGTTAGAATAATTTTTCATAATAATTTTACTTCTATATTGTTCGTTCTGTTTGGGCCAGTGGTGTGAGAATCAGTTTTTAATTTTAGCAGAAGAAAAAGAAAACACTTGATTGCTTTGTAATTTTTCTTTTTATGTTTGTGTGTGGTTCGTAGTGATGAAAAATGATGGTATGAGTTATCTTATGTTCACCTTTAAGCTGCATTTTGAAAAACTAGAAGAGCTTTAAAGGTGACCCTTTAACTCGTAAACCATTAATAGAATATTTTTTGTCACAAAAAGAAAAGGACCAAAGGCACCAGCAGGGAAGTGGGGAGAACACTTGAATCACTCACAGCTGCCCTGGAAGAGAAGCTTTGTTCCAGGCAGCCAGGAGAGAAGCTTTAGAAATGCAAATTAACACTGATGGGACAAAACCTGCACAATGGACCAGGGGCTTCCTGCCTGCAGGAGGAATTGGAATAATTCCCTCTGTCCCTCAGCCCAAGCTCTGCCTGCTTGCACAGATGGAATTTGCACAGCTAAAGGCAGAGCCCATTGTGAGGACATCTGACTGTGCAACACAAATTGGTTAAGCTGCAAAGGAAAACAGAAAATAGAGAATGTTGTGAAAAGTGCACTAAAACAAGTGGGGGGGAATCATCCCTGTCCCCACTCCAACATGTGCTGTCTCTGTCTATGTTATATAAGGTGTATCAGACCACTGGGGTTTATTTGCTACCACAAGTTCAGGGAAATCAGTTGGGAATCCAAGTATGTGATGATTTAATGAGAGAAAAGCTGACAATTGATGCAGCTGTGGCTGGAGTGAAACAGAAATTAAAAATTAGGAAATAAACACAAAGAAATGCTTGACTAAAAGGGGGGTTGGACAAAAACCATACCCTGACACGCTGATCCACAAGAACAAGAAAAGAGTCAGACTGCAAGGTAAGATAAGGAGCCAGAATACACAAACAAGATGCAAAGACAAAGGCACCACAAGATAAAGGAGATTCTTCAGACCCTAAGCCGGAAAGAACAGATTTAAAGTTCCAAAATGTGACCAGAGGAATGCAAGGGGCATGGAGTTAATTGTAACATGAAGTGAGGACAAGCAGAGTTAAAAAATGAATATGTACTAGGCGTATCTTGTAAACCTAGTCTGTAAAAGAAAAAAAGAGAAAACCAAATCAAAAAGGTGTGCATGCTTTTCGGAGGAGATATCCCCATGCATCTCAGCGCTGAATAAATTCATACCTACTCTTATAACTACTCTGCGAGTTATAGAGTTCTTTTTATTTCGCATATCCGGAGGGAGCACCCAAAACTGGGGAAAAGACGAACGATCACCAGAACAAATCCTGCAACACCATGGACCAGACCCTGGGAACCCTGATGAATTCATAGCAGGTACCAGAGAAAACATTTATCATTTCAATGGCATAATTAGATTACAGGATGTCATTGAAATAATAACCAACCACACAGCTCCAGCTCCTGACCTTCCTCCCAACCAATCCAGTCAGATGAGGAACACAACATTTCACCATGGGATAGGATCACATTATCTATTAGCAGAAAATCGAGGCAGAGTTTGTGGAAAAGTTAAGTAACTCAAACTACTCTTGGCAGATAGATGGCAATGAAAAAGTAGTAAAACAGATTAAAAAGGAAATAAAAAAGTAGCGCATGTACTTGTCCAAACGTGGAAAGGATAGGAATGGGACACGGTTTTGTGCTTCCCTCAGAGATCATGAGTTAAACAAATGCTGTTTCTCCTCTCATGTGCTACAGCAACTCTCATCTTTTTACCATGCACCACACCTTGCTGAGTGCAGCTCATTCAGCAGCTGAGCAAGGGGATGCAGGTGGCAGCCAGGCCTCCTGAGCCACAAACGGCTACAAAAGGACAGAGAATGAGGGCACTGAGAGCAATCCCAAAACCAAAGAACACCTAGGAAGAAAAAACAGAGGCAATGAGTGAATCTGCTTGGAGATAGGGCCAGGGACTTGTACATAAGGAAGGAATGGGAGAAATCACCAGTTTCAGAAAATGTTACTAATTGACAAGGACTGCTGCTCTGACCAAGTCCCAACACATTTCTGAATTTCCAGAAGAACAAACACTTCACAGAGCCAGGAATATCGGGTGTTATACAAAAAGGACATGCAGCAGGCGGATCGGGAAGGCTGAACCTTCCAAGCACCTCCGCCAGTGTTGGGCAAAGGGACAGGGACATGCGGCCGGGAAAATCAGGACAAAAACGAGGCCGCGTCCTCCAACAACTGGAGAGAGCGCACGGCAAATGGCCCATGGCCTCTCCCTTTGGGCAGCAATAAAGTCACTCGCACACCACTCCTCTGGCTCCTTGGGCCACACAAACCTCTGGCGCCGGGAATTTTCCCGCCCAGCCCCGGGCACAGCGCAGCCACCTCCGGCCTCCCGACACGAAGCGGGACGAGCCAGCGCTGCTCCGCCACCGCCTCCTGCCGAGGCCCCAGCGGCAAGGAGACCGCGGGCAGCCGCTCCCGCAGCGCCCTCAGCCCAGGGCCAACACGGGCCGGCCACGGCACAAGCCACCCGCCACAGCCCCCTGCCGCCCCCTCCCGGGCCCGCAGCGAGCCCCGAGCCCCCGCAGAACCGAGCGCGGCTCCCACCTGCGATGGCCGGGGCCGCCTCCGAGCTCCGCCGCCGCCTCACCGGGCTCCGGCCGCTGCTGCCGCCGCTGCCGGGCCCGCACAGACGCTCCGGCAATGGCGGCTCTCCTGCCCCACGGCCGCCCTGGGGGCGCCAGCGGGGCCGGGCTTGTCCCCGCTCTGCCCAATCAGCGCGCGCCAGGACCACGAGTGACGGCAGAAGCAGCCAATGGCAGCCAGCGGCGGGCTCTGCACACGGCACAGCCCCGCCCCGCGCTCTCAGGGCCCGCCCCGGGCTGCGTGAGGGGAAAGGCGGGGATGAGGAACAGCCCTGGAACGGGCCCGGCCCGAGCCGCCATTGAGCTCCCAACACAAACAAAGTTCTCCGCAGCTCCCGGCCCGCCTTGCCCAGCCCTGGCTGCTGGGTGCCTCCGGCTCAGCGGGAAGCCCTGGAGCCTCACTTCTACGTCTAATTAGGAGAATTGGTGCATTGCTTTGATTTCCCCCCCAAAAGGGAAAACCGCACCAAACCCCTTCTGCTGAGTGGAGGAGAGGAGAGATTTCCTGCACAAAACATCCAAAATCGTTTGTCCCCAGGTTGGGTAGAGCCATCCAAAGCGAAGTGAGCCGGGACCCCCCAGCAGCGCCTCTCTGCCGTCCCAGCTGAAGCCCTCGCTGGCTGCTCCAGGCTGGATCCAGCACTGGGAGCACTGGGAAGGGGCCCCGGCTCGGGGCGCAGCCCCCGGGGCAGCCCCACGGCCCCCACGGCAGCTCCAAGGCTCCGCCAGCTGGGATGGGGCCACGGTCTGTTCATCTCCCGTGGCTTTTCTCGCTTCTCAGGGACAGTAGTCATTCCCCTGCTGCACTCGGATCTCTCCCACCCGAGAGGTCTCCTGGAACTTTTCCAACCTGAGTCCATTCCATGGGGAGCAGCCCCCTCACAGTGCTGCAGCGTGGGTCACTCTGCCACAGGGTCAGACCTTCCAGGACAGGCGGCTCCAGCGGGGGCCCCTCTGTCCACAGGTGTCCCCCGGGGTCACAGCCTCATCTCAGGCATTCCCCTGCTCTGGCATGGGCTTCTCCAGGGGCTGTGGGTGTATCTCTGCATCCTGGTGAATCTTCAGGGCCAGTCAATCTGCAATTCCCATTGTTGGTCTGTTCTGATGGATGTTCTGCCCCTGTGTTCATCCAGGTGCCCACAGGGAGCCAGGATGATCTGTTTGGTCAAGGTTGAGCTCTATGAGAAGCTCTTCCCACACTGGGGACACTCGTAGGGCCTCACCCCAGTGTGGATGTGCCGGTGCCTGATGAGGGTGCAGGTTTGTGAAGCTCTTCCCACAGTCAAGGCGGTGGAACGGCCTCTCCTCTGTGTGAATCCACTGACGTTTGATGAGACCTGAGCTCCTTGGAAATCTCTTCCCACACTCAGGATGCACTGGTATGCCCCAAGGCTGGAGTTCCAGCTGAAGCCCTTTCCACACTCCCCACACGTGTAGGACTTCTCCCCTGTGTGGATCTTCTGGTGAAAAATCAGATTGGAAATCTCAATGAAGCTCTTCCCACATTCCCCACACTCATCGGGGCATTCTCCTGTGTGGATGTTCTGGTGCCAGATCAGGTGGGAGCTGCGACTGAAGCTCTTCCCACATTCCATTTGTGGGGCTTCTCCCCGCCATGAGGCTTCTCCTGTAGCTCTGAGCTCTGGCTGGATCTCCGGACGCCTTCCTGGCACAGGGGGGATCTTTCCTCCTCACAGCTCCCTGGGCTGTGTTTGCAACCCCTCCGCATGCAGGATCTCCAGGGCTTTTCCTCCTCCTCCTCCATCTGGCCATGGCTTGGGAATGACAAATCCTGCTTTGGGGGAAACCAAGGTTGGAGTGCCTTGGAGTAGAGGCTCCTCCTGCCCAAGTCCATGTCTAGAGCTCAGCAGGAGTCTTGTGTCCATTATAATCTCCAAAATATCAAGATTCAGCCCCAAAAAAGTCTCCCAGGATTTCCCCATCTCTCGTCTTTCCTATTTGGTCTTCCAGAGGTTTCCCTTCCCTGGGACGATGGGGACCCAAGGGCTCCAGGGGTTCCCCCTCCTCTGGGGTCCTCCTTAACAATGATCCAGGGGCTTTTGGGGGTCCATGGGGTCCCTTCTCCCCTGATGCTCTGCTTAGAGATCCCAGGCATCCCAGGAGTCTCTCCTTTTCAGGCTCCCACCTCTCCAAACTGCCAGGGTCCCCCAGCTCCGGGATCGCCCCTCTCTGCTCTCCCCACTCTGGGGGTCCCAGGGGTTCCTCTCCTCTGCTCTCCCGGGGGTCCCCAGGACCAATGTCCTCCCCCAGCCAATACTGGGCAATGGCCACGTGGACCCCAAAGATCCCCCAAGGGGCTCAGCTTTGGGGTCCTGCAAGATCCAAACCTACACACACAGAGAAAAAAACCTCCCAGGGGCGCGAGGCAATATTTTGGGCTCAATTCCTCAATCTGCAAGTTCCAAACACACCCCAATAAAAAGACCCTCTCAAGGACCCCCTGAGAGATTTGGGACCAGCTCCCCCTCCCTGCTCACCTGCAGGATGAGGTGGGGGCGATGGGCCCGTGGCCGGGGGTGCTGCGGACACAGGGGGCACTGGAACCTCCAGCTTCTCCTTCTATTCCTGTTCCTGCTCCTCCTTTTCCTTTCTCCCTCCTCCTGCTCCTCCTCCTTCCTAATCCCACCTCCTCCCCAGTTCCTGCCTTCTGTATATTTAGAGTGGAGAATCTTGCTTGTTTTTAGAACTAGAACAAAGATTCCAGATGGAACAAGCCTTGCTGGTTTTATTCAGCAGTATCAGTGACTACAGGTCGTGTTTGCTTTGGTTTGGTCCTGTCCTCGTTCCTCCTCAGTGCTCAGGCTGGCCTATGGGGTGTCCTTGTTTGCTGCATTTTCAGAGTTCCTCTTGGATCCTTTGGGCAATAGGCTGTGCCCTGGGAGGATTCTTTGTGCTCCTTTGTGACACAGGAGAAGCTTCCAGGCGGTTTTTGCGTGAGCGGCTGCTGTGGTGTCACAGGAACGTTGCCACGTCCCCGTGGTGTTCCCGTTGCTGTGGGACACGGAGGCCTCAGTGTCCAGAGCGGCTCTGGGCGCCTGCTCGTTGCCAGAGGATCCTCCTGCCCGAGGCATTCTCAGCAGCCAGCCCAGCCCCTGACGGGTGTCCTTCTGTGCTTGCAGGGGTACAGTCTGCAGACGTGTGCAGCGCAGCCAAAATGATGCAGCAAGTGGTTGCTGCAGTTGGCACTCTGTTCTCTGTGGCTTATTCGGGGTATTTTTTAACCCACTTGGCACGTAAGTTGAGGTTTTCCCTCAGTGCAGCATCTGTGGCTTTGGGCTTGCTGTGTGCTTTCTGTTCTTCCACTGGAACTGAGTTGACTCTGTAACCAAATTGCCATGAGGACACGGTTGGTTTGGGAGAGCTCCTGCCAGCAGCTGCAGCTGAAAAAGGGGGTGTCTGCAGCCAGCGGGGCGTGCACAGCATTTGCAATGAGGCCTGGGGGGTTCTGTTCCCTCAAGCGGGGAGTCTGTGGCAGCAGAGCCTGGAACTCCCTCCGTTTGCTGCTCCAGCCAAGAGCTGACACAGCCCAGTCTTTTGTGCTGCTCTCTTGCTTGCTGTGTGAAGAGCCTGTGGCTCCTGGAGGGATGCTGTGAAAGCAAAATGCTCTCTCGGGCTTGCCTTGCTCATTTCCCACCACAGGCAGTGTTTTCCTAACAACATCTGGTTCATGTTCCCTCTCCCGTTGCAGGGCACCTCACGCGTGGATCCCGAGCAGCTCCTCCTTTGGTGAGTGGCAAAGGAAGCTTTGGTGTTCAGAATTGTGCAGCAAGTTGTGAGCTTGGCGTGTGGCAGCCCAGTGCCAGCCTGGGAGGCTGAAGGAAAATTCCTGTCAGTGTCTTTTAAGCAGCAGCAGCAGCAGCAAAGAGATCCCTGGCAGTTTTCTCTGTTTCTGCTGAAGAGCTTTTGAAGAGCTGCAGGACTGGTTTTGCAGGCAGAAGACTGCTTGCTGGCTTTAGCCATGGTGGAATATGGAATTCCCAGCAATAAGTGGCAATGTTGACTTTTGCCCATTGTTAGTTTGAACAGCTCTGAACCCTATTTCTGCTTAGTGCAGCTGGATGTGTAGCTGAGGACAAAGAAGGTGATAACTGAGATAGAACTTCCCATCCCTCACGCTCCCATCTGTCCACAGGGCACCAAAGCAGCATCAGCTCCTCCTCTGGCTCCCTCTGCTTGCAAAGAGGAGGCCAAAGAGGAGGAAGAGAGCAGTGAACTTCCCGCTGTTCTGGGAGACGAGGGCGAACACCCCGCGGTTTGGGAATACAACGGCGAGGCTCCCGCGGTGTGTGACAAGGACAGTGGACATCTCCCAGAGTGGGATGAGGACGGTGGATGTCCCTTGGTGTGGGATGAGAATGGCCAAGCTCCCATGGCAAGTGACGAGGATGATGGCAATCTCCCAGTGTGGGATGAGGACAGAGGACATCCTGTGGCTTGGGAAGAGGAGGGTGAACATCTTCCAGCATGGGAAGTCGACGGAGAACATCCTGCGGCTTGGAAAGACGATGGTGAACATGCAGCATTTTGGGAAGAGGACGAGGAGCCTGCAGTGCTTTGGGAAGAGGATGAGGAACCTCCCTCTGCTCCTGAAGAGGACACTGAAGCTCCGTCTGCTGCAGGATCCTGGGCTGAACATTCTGACAGCAGCACAGCCCTGCAGCCAGAGGGGAGCGGGGAGTGGAGCCTGATGCAGCTGAGTACGTCTGCTCTGTTCCTGTGTGCCAGAGCAGGGTGCTGTGTGTGTGTCTCAGCATCAGCTGCACCCAGTGTTGCTCTGCAGCTGAATGGCACAGGGTCATTTATTGTCCTTCCCCAGCTGAGAGCAAGGGGCTCCTGGCCCCAGGGAGTGGGGCTGCATTCTGGCTCTCATCTGAGAGGGAGCATCTTCCACGTGGTTTCTTTCAGGGAACAGCATGAGCGTGGGGGAGCCTGCCGAGAAATACCTGGAACTGGAGCAGATTGGCCAAGGGTAAGTGCAAGGCAGTTACTTCTGCACAAGCAGGGCCCAGGTATTTTGCTGGTGCAGGATCCTGTGAGAAGTCAGGAGAGCTCCAAACCCCTTCAGACACTGGGGTACGATGCTGCTGTCTCTCAGTGCTGATCAGAATTGATAACTGTGGTCAGAAGGCACCGTCAAAGGCCCCTGAGGCTGGCAGTGTCCTGTCTGCAGCAAGGAGCGGGACCTGGAAGATCTTCTGTCCCTGGAATTGGATTGCCTAAAATAGCAACTCACCATGAGGTGACTGTGACTGTCAGAAAACAGTTCTCAATAAGATTTCTTTCAAATATTTTGTTTCAAAAAATATCCATCAGTCAGGATTATCAACATAATGGTTTAGAAACAGAAACCAGAGATGAACTAATGAGTGCTCTTTTCAGCACAGGTAGCAGACCCCATACATTCAGTAACAGACACAGAGCTGCTGCACTCGAGGGGAAAATGCATCACCTGCCTGCTGGCAGGGCCCTTGGGGATCCTGCAGGTCTCAGGCAGGAAATATATAAAGGATGAAATACATTCTTTTCCAGTTCTTCAGACACCCACCCTCCACCTCAGGTTTTGAACTGAAGGAATTCAGCGTGGACATTTGGGATTTCCTCCAGCCCTTTTCCTTCGTGTTGGGCCTCAGTTTTCTCTTGCACACCTTGCATGGCAGAGGGCTGGTGGCTGCTGTGCTGTTGTTTGAAGGGTGGATGCACTCGGGTGTTTTGTGAACGCTGCAGGCAGCAGAGATCTCCTGTCTGGGCTGGCTTTCACTGCCAGGGCCTAAAGCTCTGCTTCTTTCTTCTCTGCTGTTTTGTCTCCAGGGCTTTTGGAACCGTTTCCAAAGGACTCGACAGGGCCACTGGAGGAGAGGTCAGTGTCAACACGCCCAGCACGTCTGGCAGCTCTCGAGGCCTTTCCCCTCTGCTGGGAGCTGTGGCTGGAGCTGTGGGGCCCAGCAGAGCTTTCCTGCACAGGCTGCTCCTCTGAAGGCAGAGCAGTGTCAGCCTGCAGAGCACAGCTGGGACAGACTTGGTCCTTCTGAAGTGCCCAAAGGAAGGCAAGGAGGGCAGCGGTGTCTGTCAGAGCAGGACACGCTGGCTTGGTCTTCATGTCTGAAAGTGTGAATGCATCAGCTGCTGGAGACTGAGGCCCAATTTACCTTCATCCCAGCCTCGGACAGGAACACTATTTAGCAGTTTTATCATCCTGAGTTTCATCAGGTTACCTCAAGGCCTAATTAAGGAGAGATCCTGCTTGGGCTCAGTTTGGGGTTTTAGTCCTACTGCAGCTGTCCCCACAGAGACAGGGAGAGAAATGAGAAGATGGATGTCCAGAGCAAAGATCTCTCCTAAACCCTGCAGCTGTCTTTGGGTCTGCTGTGAGTGGCAGCTGTGACAGGGATTATCTGAGCAATGGATGTGCATGTTTGCTTTGTTGTGCTATCCCAAACAGAGCAGGGACAATTGAAATCATGGCCAAATGCCATAGAATTGCTAAAGGGTTCCTGGCTGTTTTGCTCTGTGTGCACAGAAACAGAATTACCTCCTGCTTGCAAAATATGTTGAAATAATAATCCTGAGAGTGATGAGGCCATTTGAGGAGACTGTAGGTGCAGAGAATGTTGTTAGAGCTCTGAGGCTGACAGCTGAGGCACCATTTCTGCAGAGCTTACAGAGCCAAATGTCTCTGGCCATGAGTCCTGTAACAGCCCCCAGCGAGCAGAGCAATGGGCTGTGGGAATGGCACTTGCTGAGCTCTGGTGTCCCATCCCAAGGCAGTTTGGCACAGCCCGGCTCGGTCGCTCCAAAAAGACTCGCTCCGTGTTTGCTGTGGCCTCCTGCCACAGACTCCTCCAGTTAAAGGTGTGCAATGTCCCTTCAGGTGGCCATCAAGAAAATGAGTCTGAGAGGGCAGAACAGGGAACGAGCTGTGAATGAGGTCGTGGTCCTGAAGGACAAGAAGAACCCCAACATTGTCAACTCTTTGGACAGGTGAGTGCTTCAGGTCTTCTCCCGTGCACGGGCCCTGCGTTCATCTTTCCTGGCATCCCTAGTCTGTAGCCTGTTCTGAAAATGCCTGACCCGGCCATATCTTCCCGGAACAACAGCCTGGCACTTCACTCCATCCATGTGCTTTTGTTGCTTTGCTTTGGCTTTTTCTTCAAGTTGACCCCATTTGCTGTGTTTTACAGCAAGTGCTGATAAACCCTGGTAGAAATTATTTTCCTTGGTTTCTTCTTCTCAGCCCTTTCCCATTGCTACAGGTGCCAGGAAGACCAGGTTCCTGTTTCCAGAAATGCCTCATTTGTCCATTTTTCAATGGCCTTGCCTATTTCTGAAGGGACTTTGTGCAAGGTTTTCCAAGCATTTGACTGCTTTTGCCCCAGGTGCTGCAGAGCCTTCTCCCCTGGATAACTCTGGAAGTTGTGTTGCCTTGTTCCGAAGGGAATGGTGGAACTGATGAGTTCAGATGCTGAAGCAGCTGGGGGCAAGTGTTGTGGTTCCACATTGAGCTGGGCTGTTGCTGAAGTGCATTTTTCACCTGCTTGCCATCTAAGGCCTCTCCTTTCTCCCAGGTGCCTCCTTCTCCTTTAGACTGTGCAGATTCCAAGGCCTGTGCAGCCTGGCAGGAATGTCTCTCCATCTGATTCTGTCCTCACTGACAAGTGACCTGGGAACAAAACTCCACTCCAGGCTTTTCCCTGGGGGAATTGAGCAATGCACATTCAACTCAAGGGTGCCATTGTTCTCCTCTTGCAGCTTCCTTGTTGATGGAGATCTCTGGCTGGTGATGGAATACATGGATGGAGGAACTTTGCAGGACGTTGTCAGACAGACACGCATGGCTGAAGGAGAGATGGCAGCTGTCAGTCAGGAGGTGAGGGATCCTGCTTGTGCTTCCCATGGCTGGGACACCACGGTCCTTCCAAAGAGGCTGGGAGAACAGGGTGGCTCCATGCTCAGGCCATTGTTTCTGTGTTGTTTTTATGAGCTGGAGAGGAAAGAGCCTCTGAAGTGAATGGCCTGCAAATATTACTGCATTTCTACTCTGTTCTTGTCCTCTTTCCAACTGTTGTGGTACTCTCTGTCTTTTTTGGATCTGATTTACTGTTCTCAGCTTTGCCTTGAACCTTTTGCCTGGAGCTTGTCTGCACTGCACTCCTGGGCTGTCACAGCAAAGTTGCTGCTGGCAGAATTCTAAACTGTCCTTTCTTGTGTGATATATTCCAGCCTCTGATCTTTCCCTCGTGTTTCTTGTTGTCTCTCAGTGTCTGCAGGGCCTGGATTTCCTCCATTCCATCCGGGTGATCCACAGAGATCTGAAGAGCTCCAACATCCTTCTGGGAATGGACGGCTCTGTCAAGCTGGGTGGGTGTTCCTGGCCAGGCACGGCGCTCCCGGGGTGCGGCTGTGGGGCTGCTTCCCAGTGAGGGCCAGAGCCCCACAAGTGCTGCTGGTGGCACTGCCCGGCCCCTACTGCCAGCTGAGAGCGGCTGCCCCGTGCAGAGAGCTCAGGAGAGGAGCAGGGTGTCAGGAGTGCCTTTGCTCTGGGTCTGGCCCTCGCAGAGGGGCAGGAGTTGCAATCTAAAGCTTCAAAGGAAATCAGTAAAAGCCAAGCATGAAAGCTGAGGGCTTCTTTAAGGGTCCAGTTCCATCTTTCCTTGCCTCCAGCCCTGAGGACTTTTCCAGCTGGATTCAGCACTGCATTCTCAGACTGAGAGTGGGGAATCTTTGTGCTTGGTTTCCTCATTGCAGCTGCCTTTGACAGTGCTTGTTTCTGTCCTCAGCTGATTTTGGCCTCTGCGCTCAGCTCAGCCCTGAGCAGGACCAGTGCAGCTCCATGGTGGGCACTGCTCACTGGATGGCCCCAGAAGTTGTGACCAGTTCTCCTTACGGCCCCAAGGTGGACATCTGGTCCTTTGGCATTGTGACCATCGAGATGGTGGAAGGAGAACCTCCTTACTTCCAGCAAACGGGGGCCATGGTAAGAGGCAAATTCTCCAGGCTTTGCAGAGGCCTGTGAGCACAGGGTGACCCCGCACTGGGAGGAGCAGCTGGAGGTTTCTGCAAATCGCAAAGGGAATTCCCACAGCACCTGAGCCTGAACACAGACAAATATTCTGCAGTCTCCAGCAACAATTTGCTTTGGGATTTAAGCTGTTGCAGCTCTTGTGAGGATGACCCAAATACATGAAGCAAGTGCATCAGCTCTAATGTTGTCTTGTAGAAAACCCCAAACCAGCCCCAACACCCAAACCCAACAAGTTTTCTGCAGGAGTTTCTAAAAGAGGTTTTGTGAGATGAACTCCCCCTGGCTCTTCTCACTGGGAAACTTGTCTAAAACATGAAGGTGATTGTTTAGCATCCCCACAGTCTAACATATTTCTTTCCTAGTCCAAGCTACTTTCTCTGTGTCACCAAGCCTGAGCTTTCAGCCACACAAACCTGCTGTTCCTTGCCTGGCAGTTTCTGGCATGGGGCATCAGGAATGCTTTTACTTGAGTGTCAGTGGCACTGCAGAGATGCATTTGATGTAAGAATCCCTTCAAATAACAGAGGCAGACCACAGTGACTCTTGAAAATGGCCTGTAAAGCTGGTGCCCGTATTTGGAGAAGCAAAGTGGGCTATTTCTGATGGAGGTTGCTACTGACAAAGTCAGCCAATGCAATCGGCTCTGAAGGCAAGATCATTTGGATGTTGCAATGGCTGTGGCTGCACCAGGGTTTGAGTTTTTTGGCTGGCCCAGAAGAATGAGCTGTGAGCAGCAGCATCTCTGCCAGGGAGGAAAGTGCCCGGGGAGCTGGGGCAGAGCAAGCGGGCTGGATGTGAGCACTTGTGGGTGTGGAGGAAGCTGTCAGAGCGCTGTGTTTGCTTTTCCTGCAGGCTCGCGCTCTGATCCGGCAGAACGGGACCCCGCAGCTGCAGGAGCCCAGGCGCCTGTCGGCTCTGCTGCGGGACTTCCTCGAGTGCAGCCTGGAGCCGGACGAGGAGCGGCGCTACTCTGCCCAGGAGCTGCTGCAGGTGAATGCCAAGCGGCTGCGGGGGAAACGGCAGCGCCAGGGAGGGCTTTTCTTGTGGGGCCCCCCTCCCATCATCTCCAGTCCTGCTGCTTTTCACACGCAAAGCAAGCAGAATCCTCGCCTGCTTTGGCTTGGCAGGCTCCTGTCGAGCTCATCTGGACCTGGTGCCCCGCCACGAGCGGGGACATCTTCAAGCACATCAGGTGGCTCAGAGCCCTGCCTGACCTGAGCCTGGATGTTTCCAGGGAGGAGGCACCTCCCACATCTCTGGGCTCCCTCTGTCAGTGTTTCCCCACTCTCCTGCTACAGCAATTCTTCTTGAGATCTAATCTGAGCCTGCTTCCCTCTCTTGACTTTCAAACCATTCCCCTTTGTCCTGTTGCAACAGAGCCTGTGAGGAACTTGACTCTGGAAAGTAACAGTTCATTTCTTTCTTTTTTATCCTTTGGGCAGCACCCATTTTTGTCATCAGCCAAGCCTCTCTCCAGCCTGACCCCTCTGATCACTGCAGCAAAGCAACTGAGGGAGCAGCGGAGGAGATGAAGCCCTGGAGGACATCTTTTCGTTTTAGTAGTTAGGACTGCTAGTTAGTTACGGTAGTTAGGACAGCCTGTTTGTTATGGCTGTTATTTGAATAAAATCTCTGTTAAAGCTCAAGTCCCTTGAGGTGTCCTGTCCTTCTCCCGCTGTGACTCAGCTGCCCGGAGCACTGCGAGGGGAGAGCGGGCCCAGCCTCGCCCAGAGCTGAGCCCCAGCAGAGCCTGGCAGAGCCCAGAGCAGCCTCGGCATCTGCAGAGTCAGCCTGGAAGGAGGCGCTTGGAGCCTTCTGGGCTGCAGCCGGCTCTTGCTTACAAACTGTGTGCGCTGGAAAATGCCTCTGGTTCTGCGGGAGGGCAGAAGGGGCCCGGGGAAGGCCCAAGTGCTCCATGCAAGGGAAAAACCTGCCCTGTGTTTGTGATAAATAACTATGTTGTTGTTGGCCTTTGCTATGATGTGTTGGCTTTTGCAAATTATTATAATCACAATGATTTTGATATAGCACAGTTTGTAATCACTTTTAACTGCTTTTGATATAGTAGTGTTATAAATGACTTTCAAATTTCCAAACAATCAAATTTAATTAATTGATAATATAGTTTAATAAATTGGATACAAAATAATAAAAGAATACAATTTAATAAAATAATACAATTTAGTAAAATAGAGATACAATTTAGTAGATATATTCATATATATATATCTATATATAGATATATATACATATATATATAAATTATATATAAATTATATATATATATATATATATATGTGAATGTAATTGGCTAGTGGTTACAAAAGGTTAAGGCATAAGCAAAACCGACCGGGGTACGGGGGGGGGCTTCTCACCTCACATCACATATGAAACAAAGCACTTCAAGCTAAACTTATATACTGTATGCTTATACATATTCATTAATGTTTCCCATAAATTTCCTCCTATTTCCAATTTTTCTGACTTTACGTCACTTTTCTTCACGGCACATGCTTCACTTGTTGTTGGGGGGTCTTCAGTCTTCTTTTGGTGGTCTTTTGGTGAAGGCTTCTCCTCTTCCTCATTGTCCTTTGGATTACTTTACAGGTTTGCATGTGTTGCATTCCTAAGCATTGTGTTATGTTAGTCTACTAATTAGCCTTATATTTACTAATCTTTAGGCCCAATGCTTAGATTCATACTAATTTTGGTCCATCTCAAGGCCATTTTGGTCTTGAGACACCATTTATCTTCTAAACTACATCCTGTACCTTAATTCTGACATGTAACATCTGCAAAGGAGTACATCTGCTTTATAACACTGATTCTTGATAGTTTCTAATGATAACTTTAATAAGTTACAATTTAAGCAGCACGAATCAATTCCATTTATTACACTGGGAATGGGGAACCCCTGCACTTCCATTTCCGGGCGAACCCCCCTTCCTGAGCACAGAGACCCCCTTGAACGTTCATTTTGGGGCACTGGGACCCCCTGGTACCCCCTTCCCCAGCCCCAAAAACCCTTGCACCCCCTTATCTGGAACCTGGAATCCCCTGAACCCCCATTCTCGGGAATGGAAACCTCCCTGAACCCCCATTTCTGGGCACCGGGACCCCCCTGAACCTCCATTTTCAGGCACTGGGACCCCTTGAACCCCAGAACAGAGGAAGGGACTCCCCTGAACTCCCATTCCGCTGCAGCAGGACCCCCGTGCACCCCTGTATCCAGGACTGGAACCCTCCCAAACCCTCCATCCTGGGACCCCCCTGCAGCCGAGCCAGGGACCGGCCAAAATGAGAATGGATCCCCCAAAACCACAGCTCTTCCTTTTAAACAGAAAAGGGGAGATGTTGTGGTGTGTTTTTGTTTAATTTCAAGTTGTTTGTATAAGTGGTTTGTTCTGTTACCCCCCTGCTTTGTTGGTTTAACCCAAAGTTATCTCCTCCCCTGCCCTGCCCATCATTGTATCCCATCCCCTTTTTCCAGCACCTTCCCTATCAATCTTGTCCACCCTGCCCCTTGTTCCCAAATGTTCCCTGTCAATCCTGCCTTATGCCAACCCCCTGCTTGGACGTCCCCTTTGGAAATCCCCTAATCCACAGCACCCCATTGGTCCATGTGTCCTATTCCCCTCCCCAGGATATCCCTCACTGGTTGAAGTTTTGTATCCACCCCTGGACCCTCCCCATATATAAATTGCTGTACACTTGTATTCTGTGTTTTTTGCTCCTGGTGCTGCTGGAAACTGCCCCCAGCAATGCGGGCTCAGCTCCAGCTGCCAGGTGGAGCACGTCAGCCTGGAGCACCCCCTGAGCCGGCACTGGGGCACGGCCCGGCCCCCACAGCGCCGGGGGCAGCGGGGGAGGCACTGGGGGAGCCCAAAAGAGGTTTGGGGTGTGCTGGGAGTACCTGGGAGGGAGTTTGAGATAGACTGATTTAAACTGGGAGAGGAGTCTGGGGATCAAGAATGGCTGAGAAGGGGATTTAAAGGATGTTGGAGAGGGTGGGATGGGGTTCTGGGGGTCCTGGTGGAAACTGGGAAGGGGTTTGGGAGTGCTGGGTGTCACTGGGAGGGATTTGAGTGAGCCTGGAGGAGCTGGAAGGAGATTGGGGATTGGAAAGCAGGGGTTGGAATGTGGTTCATTGTGCTGGGAAGAGAAGGGGAGGGTTCCTGATGAGTCCTGGTAGGGCTGGGAAGGGACTGGGAGGAGGTTTTCAGGGGATCTTGGGTGGGCTTGAAGAGACTAGGAGAGTGCTTGAAAGGGCTTGGGGTGTCCGTGTGAGGTTTTAGGGGGGATCCTGACCCCTGCAGACCCCCCAAAGATGCCACCGGATGCCACCCACAGCAAGATGCTGATGGGGATCAGGGGCTCCCTGTTGGGCTTTGTCTTCTTGGTGCTGTGGCTTGGCTTCTACCTGTGCAAGAAGGTGAGGGGGGGGTCCTGGGGGTCATATCCTCCCTCTCCTGGAATGTGTGTGCTCCCCCGGGGCCCCCAGCCTGATGTCACCCCCTTTTCTCTGCCCAGAGAGCTCCTGAGCCTCTGGTAGTCGCAGCCCCTCCCCGTGGCCTCGCGCCCGGCCAGGAGCCCCTGCTCCATCCCTGCAGTGATTCTGGAGGGGTCGTGTGTCCTCCCAGCCCTGCTGTCACTCTGTCCTCACCTGGCTGCTCCCAGTGTTCCCAGTAAAGCTTCCCAGTTTGCCCCTGTCCCGTTTATGGGGGGCAGTGGGGAGGGACATGGGGTGACCTTGCGGGGGGACTGTGGCAGAGACAGATGCTGCCCTAGGATGGATCAGGACCCCCGTGTGTCCTCCCCATGTGTCATCCTATTCTGGGGACTCCTTGGGAGACACCAAATTCCAGCATGGCACCCAGCAAACCCTAAAAAGCACTGGGACCCCTGAAGCCACCAGGGAAATTTGGGGAGGGGGTGCATGGGTGGTACCTGGACCATGCCAAGAGCCCAGCACTGCCCCAGCTTGGCCTGCCCTGGTTCCTCCCGTGGGATGTGAAGGAATTGGAAAAATGGGGATCCAAGGGTGGGCGCTGGGCCTGGGGGTGAACAGGAGAAGATATGGAGGAAGAGGAAAAGAGCCAGAGAAGAGAAGAAAGCAGGATGAAGAAGGAGGAGTGAGACTCATCCAAACCCAATATGGGGCTCCCATGCCCCTCTTTTCCCCTGCTCCTCCACCCCTGCCCCACTGCCGACCAATCCACCACCCCACCTCTCCTATCCCCCCTTTCACTCAATTCAAGCAGATGCTGGCAGCTTTTTCCTGGGAGCAATTCCTGAGTTTGGGGATTTTTGGGGTGCAGTTCTGGAGGGGGACAGCTCTGTCTGGCTTTCCCCTCCCTGCTGTGGCCTCTCAGCTGCCCCCCACACCCTGGGGGTGCTGGGATTTCCCTCCTGGGCACAAGGACGTTCATTCCCTTCCAGGAGCCCAATGCCCGGCTGGGGCTCCAGGCCAGGGGGTCCTTGAGCAGCTGCCCCAGAACCTCCGCCAGGGGCTCCCAGCGCAGCCGCAGCCGCTCGGCCTGGGCTCCCCAAAGCCCTCAGCAAGTCCCAAGTCCCTGCCAGGAACCCTCAACTCCCTCAAACCCAGCATCCCCCACAGCCCCTGCAAGTTCCCCCCATGGCAGTGGCCACAGCCATGGCCCCACATGTCACTGGCCATGTCCCACCATGTCCTCACCCATGGCTGTGTCCCCACCATGTTTCCATCCCTGGAATTGTCCCCCACGTCTCCATCTGTGCCCGTGTCCCCCCATGTCCTCATGAATGGCCACATCCCTGTCCATGCCCATGTGTCACCAAGACACTCTCCATGTCCCACCATGTCTATGTCCCTCAATGTTCTCACCCGTGTCTTAATTCAGTGTCTTTATTTTTACCCCAAAATTAGATATTTTAAATTCCCATTGTTGGTCTGTGTCCCAATGGATGTTCCTGCCCAGGTGTTCATCCAGGTGCCCACAGGGAGCCAGGAAGATGTGGAGCCTCCCAGCCAGGTGTCTTCCCAACACGGATCACCAGGACCACGGATCACCAGGGCTCTGCCCAACGGGGGTCACTGGGGATCATCCAACACTGATCCTCCCATGGGGGATGGAGCTGGAGCAGCGCACGAAGCTCTTCCCGCACTCGGGGCACTCGCAGGGCTTCCCTTACTGGTGCCTCCCTTGGTGTTGGGTCAAGTGAGAGCTCTGTGAGAAGCTCTTCCCACACTGGGGACACTCGTAGGGCCTCTCCCCAGTGTGGATGCGCCGGTGCCTGACAAGGTTAGACTTGTCTTTGAAGCCCTTCCCGCAGTCAGGGCAGCAGAAGGGCCTCTCCTCTGTGTGTGTTTTTTGATGCCTGAGGAGATTTGACCTGGTCCGAAATCCTTTCCCACACTCAGGACACTCGTAGGGCCGTTCCTCCCTGTGGCTCTTCTGGTGGCTGATCAGGCTGGATTTCTGGCAGAAGCTCTTGCCACACCTGAAGCACTTGTAGGGCCGTTCCCCTGAGTGGATCTTCTGGTGCTGGAGCAGGACAGAGCTCAGGCTGAAGCTCTTCCCACATTCCCCATGAGAGGAATGACAGGTTTGTCTTTACAAACAAGCTGTGGGTCAGTTGATAAGGTGTACTATCAGTGAGAGACGACAGAAACAATGGGATGGATTCCAGTAGAAGATCAAAGGGACACTAAAAGAACACTATGAATTCTATAAAAGTTAAGAAGGGATTATGCATGGAGGGGGGGGGGGGAAGGTATCACCGCCGGTATCAGGCGTTCCGGGAAGCCTGTACCTCTCAAGTACCTCAGCCTATGGGGAAAGAGAGAAGGGACAAGCGGCCGGGAATTAGGATAAAAAGGAGGCTGCGCCCTCCAAGAATTTGAGAGACCCCAGGGGAATGCCCCATGGCCTCTCCCTTTATTCGAATAAAGAAAAAGGATCCTCTGTCTCCTTTTTGGACATAAACCTCTGGCGTTTGTGGATTTAATTTTCCTGACAATTTTGGGGGCTCGGTCCGGGATATTTCCACCGTCCGGGGCGGCGGGCAGTGAGTGGAGCTGAAGGCGCGCCTCACCCAGTTTCGGTGATCAGCTCCCCTTGGTGGCGGCCAGCACCGGGCGATCGATTGGGTTCCCGAGACTGTCCAGGAGACAGACGAGTGGCGGACCAGGGGGGTCCGTGAAGAGTCCACAGGGAAGGACCACTGAAAATCTCACCGGTGAGTAAAATGGAATCTTCGGGGAGCAAGCCTGGGAGGGCACCCAGGGAGGGTAGCACAGGCAAGCCTGGGAGGGCACCCATGGAGGGTAGCACAGGCTAAACAGGGCACCCATGGAGGGATGCAAGGGTACAGCCGGGAAGGGGTCCTGGCAAAAGGGATGACGATCCCACAATACCCCTGGAGAGTCCCTTGGGGAGAATGCTGAGATCTTGGGACAGATTATGCATTCACACAGAAGTAACTATAGAGATGATGGTGAAATATTGTTATTATGTATGGCCAGAGTATAAGTTGCCAAATGGACTTATATGGCCACCTTAGAAAACAGAATTCATTTGTGTTGAGTTCTGTGAAGGTGTCTAGAGGAGAGCTGGAAAAGATGGATTGAAAGAGAATGTGGATTAATGTGGTTTGTACGGGCAGCAGGAGATGGATGGATTGTGTTAGTGTGCTGGAACAGAATTGGTTAATGAAGAGTGTGGAGAGATGTGGTTGAAGCAGGAACCAGGAGTGGAGGAGCAGGACCAGGAGCACAGGCTGGGGGCCTGTGAGGCTGCTGGGACTCAGCACTGGGCAGTTCCTGACCCCACCAGCCCCGGGCAGGGGCAGCAGCAGCTGCCGGCCCTTTGAGGCTGCGGGACGCCCTGGCCGCCTGTGGTGCTGCCGGCTGTGCCCACCGGGAACACTGGAGAGGGGAGGAGCTGTTTGGACAATGTGGCAGGACAGGAACTGGCTCTGGTATTTGGTGTGTGGTAAATAGAGTGAGCACAAGGAGGAAAGGCGAAGGTGATCGCCTTTTTCAGGCCAAAGAGGGAAAAACCGCAAGGTCCAAGGGGTCCCCCGGGACAGAGAGGACGGGATTAGGCACAAGGAAGTAGCAGAAGCTTTCTCTCCCCAGCAGGGGAGACCCAAGCCAAACAGCGGCTGGGAAAAAAATCAGTGTGCTGTCTTCAGGGCGTAAGACACTGAAAACGGCAATGTCTGTAAAAAAGCCAAAAACAGCTGGATTGTCAAGAAAGTCCAGAAGATAAGATAAATGGATTGTTAAGAGTGTCAAAGGCTCTCATTATATCCACCAACCTAGAGCCGTTGTCAACTTTTAAAGTGAGTCTGGATCGAGGAGAGGTGTGTGTCTTAGTAAAAACAAAGACCTCTCGATTCACCTTAATTTTTATCCCCGAGGGGGAAAATTGTCTAAAGAATTTTTTTGATCGTTCAAAAGAGTTGTGAGAATTGTACTTTCTTCTGTGTGCTCAGAAGTTTGAACACATCTTTCTCTGAAAGAATTGTAAAAATTGTAGTAAATTAATTTGAAGATTTAATTAATTTGTCTACATAAAGTTTTGTGCGGAATGGCTCCAGTTTGGAGGGGACCACACCCCTCTGCTTTTTGTATGTTTTGTTGTAAAAAGCCAGAATTAGCAAATTTCAATTATGAAGCCAATGCGGCAAGTCATACCTTGTGGGGAACACGCCCACCACTCTGTAGTTTGTTGTAGCCTTAAAGCAAATTCTGTAGCTACAACCTTGTGAAAATAGTGTCCTATGGAAGGCCTGGGTATTTGTCATGCACTTCCTCGGTGGAAGTTATGGGAAAACTTTAAAGGAAAGTATCTTGTTTCTTTCCTTAATAAAAGTTTTAAATGTTAAAGGTTATAAAATGTTATAAATATTAGAGTTTCCTTAATAGAAGTTAATTTGTTAGTCACCTCCATACACCTAGGATGAACTTGATGCAAAAAATTGAGATGGAGAGTGGTTAGTTACTAAAAAAAAAAATAGAGAAATGTAATGTAATTGGCTTGAAACAGTGGCATTACTTGCTACTGAACTAAATCATGTTTATACAAAGTCACCTGTTTGTGCAAACTTCACAAAAGAAAAATGTTAAGAGAGTTTGCTCCACCCTCAGAAGTTAAGTTGTTGCAGTATGTGCATGATTTGCTGTATCAAGAGAACAGGAAGAGAAGTAATGCAAAAGAAATTTTAGTTCAGGAGCATGAGGGAACACAAAGACCTGTTGACTATTTTTCAAAAATGTTAGACCCGGTGGCCAGAAGCTGGCCCCATTGTTTGCAAAACTGTGCAGCCACAGCTCTGATGGTGGCTAGGGCGCGAAAGCTGACAAGGGGGGTGTCTTGGTTCTAGAAGACAGGTGTCTGCTAGGGAGAGCAGGAGCCTCCCTTGCGATGAAAAGAATGTAGACCCCCCTCCCTCCGAATTATTATAATTTTGAAATCAAAGGGTTTTCAGGCAGCGATCTGGGGATAGGAATAACAGTTCTTTACTAGTATAACCAGGTAAACAAACAAACAATAACTACAGCAATAACAAGAAAACAGAACCAGGGACCCCGGGACAGCTTTCTCGGCTGAGACGGGATGGAGGAGAGGCTTTGTTTTCACAAACCCCTCGGGCAGTCAGTCCCGGTGCTCCTGCAGGGCTCCGAGGAAACAGTCAGCTGGAACAGCAGGGACGAGCTGCGATCCTGGGCTGGTGGATGAGGTGTATCAGCAGCTCCACGGCGATGCCTGGCAGGACAGGGGGTGCGAGGCCACCAACCAAAGAGGGGAGAAGGAGAGGCAGCAGCTCCACGACCCAGCGCACGAACGTCCTTCTTCCCCGAAGCCGAGGAAAAAAAAAGCCAGCCAAAAACTGTCCCCACCCTCCTTTTCTGCCCCCTTCCCCGCCACCCTGGGCCCGGCTACTCTTTGTCCTTTGTGAGCACCCTTAAGTACCGGTAGTTAGGCTTCCCAGCACATAATGGGTAAAAATTCCCACCTAACCCTCAACAGGGGGGTTACCTGATTGTTAAAGTTTCACACCAGATTAAAGCTTTGTTAGCTGAGAGAGCCTCTAAGTAGATGACCAGCTCTCAGTTGTTGTAATATGAGTCTTGTTTATTAGAACAGGAAAATTTAGAATTTAAAAGCAGAGAAAGTTTTAACCCAGCCTCCTGTTTGAATGGCCCTGAGGAGGGGAGCCAAGGCAAATTCCATGATTGTATCCAAGTAATAGATCTACAAACTAGGGCAAGGAATGATTTGCGAGACATTCCATGGCCTGAAAGAGAAAACGTGTTTATTGATGAGTCTTCAAAAGTGATAGAAGGAAGACGCAGAGCTGTGTGCTCTTGTGAGTGACTGTGAATTATACCGAGACAAGACAGTAAATGTTTTTACTGATTCTAAATATGTATATAAAGTGATACATGCATTTAAAGAAACTGTGAGAAAAAAGAAGTTTATTAACCTGCAAAGGAAGGACGTTGGTTCGTGAGAGTTTAATCTCCTGCCTGTTAGAGGTGGTGAATTTGCCAAAAGAAGTAGCAATGATGCACATTAGAGGGCACCGGGCAGAGTGCTCGGGGGAGGCAAGGAGAAGCGGACTAGTTGATGGAGAGGCGGGGAGCTGCATTGTTGCTGGAGGTTTCTGAGATGTTTCCCTTGCTCCCGGTGGCTGCCCCCTTGCCAGAAAGGTTGTCTTTTTCACTGAAGGACCTTGAAATAGTTGTGGAGAGTAAGGCAGAGAGAAAAGGAGGTGGTTAGTTTGCAAAGGACAGTGAGCGGATGCCGAGAGTTCCGACATCGCAGTTGTTAAAGGAGCTTCATGGGGGAGGTGCCGAGGCTCCCGAGGAATGGCAGAGACCTTCCTCAAGATGTATACTGCTGTGGGTCTTTTTGTTCTGGCAAAACAAGCTGTTGATAGTTGTTTGATTTGTGCTAAGACAAATAACAAAGTTACAAAGAAACTGGCCAGGGTGGGGAGGCCTTGGGCTGTACGTCCCTTCCAAAGATGCCAAGTAAATTTTACTGAGATGCCCCGGGTGAAGAAATTTAAATATCTTTTGGTAATAATATGTCAATTAACAGGATGGCCAGAAGCCTTCCCTGCTGTTTCAGCAACCACAGGGTCAGTTATTAAAGTATTCTTGGAACAAATAATTCCAAGATATGGGATAGTAGAAGCAATAGACTCAGACAGAGGAACTCATTTTACTGGAAAAATTCTTAAAGGAGTAATGACTGCTTTAGGGATACAATGGAACCTCCACACTCCCTGGCATCCCCAAAGCTCAGGCCAAGTTGAAAAGATGAATGGAGAGATAAAAAAAAACATCTTCTGAAGCTAGTGATAGAAACCAAAATGCCATGGCTGCGGCTCTTACCACTGGCTTTAGCAAGAATAAGAGCCAGACCCAGGGAAGATATTCAACTATCTCCCTTTGAATTGATGTTTGGAATTCCTTATCCTTGTAATTCTCAGCCTGGGGCGGGAGTAGAGATAAGTGATGTATATCTAAAACAGTATGTGGCTCGGATACTGTCTCTTGTGAAATCTCTTCGACAGGAAGCTCAGCTGACACAGACCCTGCCTTTGGACTTTGCTGTGCATAATATCCAGCCAGGAGACTGGATCCTAGTTAAGGAGTGGAAAGAAGCACCCCTGGTGGCAAAGTGGCGTGGACCTTTCCAGGTGTTACTGACTACAGAAACAGCCGTCAAGACAGCTGAACACGGGTGGACACATCACACTCGAGTCAAGGTCTCTAAAGCTCCAGAGATTTGGACATCTCAGCTGGAGGAGAAGGATGGGAAGCCGCGACTGACACTCCGCAGGAGTGGACTGGAACAGTAGCTGGTGCGTCGACATTGGGGGAAGCCCTGAGTGCCTACCCACAGACTGACTGCTGAAATAATCTGTATGGGCATCCCTACTCTCAAATCTCCAGACACTAGGAGCCAATCCATGCTGTCATTGCTTTCTTTATGCTAAACTGTTTCTGTGCTTTCACTTGCCACAGGTGGTGTAGAAGACAACGTGAAATTGAAAATTAGAAATTAGATTGTAACACTATTAGAATGTTTCTCTTAATAATTTTACCTTTATATTTTCAGTTAAGTTGGAGTCTAAAGTGGGAAAATAATTTTTTTACTTTAGGAGAACAAGTAGCAAAAACCTTTAACCTTAAGAACTGTTGGGTCTGCGGGGGGCCGGGGGGATCTGAAAGCTGGCCATGGGTGGCCAGCCCAGTCGAGCCTAAATGGTGAGTTAGCACCCTGAGTGAAGTCCATAATGAAACAGGATTTTGGGACAAAGAAGGAAGTCCATGGCAGCTTCATTCTTCTGAAAGAGGCATTTATTGCCTAAACAGAACAGGGAGCACATATGTGGGAAAGAGCGCTTGTGACTGAACTTTATCTTTGGGTTTAGATTGTTGGACTCCTAACTGCCCTCCTTATGACTGTTCCAGATATCAAGGCAGATGGAATCAAACACATGTTAAACTCACTAATAGTAGCTGAGTAAGGTGTTCCTTCCATAATTACCAAAAAGATTTTGAAGGCTGTAAAGCAGTGGGGAAGGATAAGTTTTTTGACCCTTTATTTTTAAGCTGCCCCCGAGATAATTCCACAAGTCCGACACATGTTGTCCGAGACTATCAGTAGAAATGGCAACACCGAAATGGAACTCGAACCCTTTTCAGTAAGTTCTGGTCCAGATCTAATAAAACAGATCTGAGATGTGATTGCAAGTGGAAGCCTCATGTAGGAGCTTGGAAATGTAAATATTGTGATTCTTATGGTGAGGCAACTATTGTTGGTGGACCACTAGGCCCTGGAAGTAAGCTGTATTTTGACCCACCAGTTGATGATAAAAATTGGAAAGGTCCCTTCGCTAATGGGACCTGGGCTCTAAAGGGGCATTACTGGATTTGTGGCCAAAATGCTTACCGCAAGCTACCCCCAAACTGGTCAGGAATATGTTATGTGGGGTATATTAGACCATTGTTCTTTCTGCTACCACAAGTTCAAGGAAATCAGTTAGGAATCAAAGTATATGATGATCTAATTAGAGAAAAGCAGTCCATTGATACATCCCTAGTTAGAAAGAGCACCCAAAAGTAAGGAAAAGATGAATGGCCACCTGAACGAATCATACAACACTATGGACCAGCTACCTGGAACCCAAATGAATTAATATCAGGTGCCAGAGAACCCATTTATAATCTAAATCGGATAATTAGGTTGCAAGCTGTCTTTGAAATAATAATCAACCAGACAGCTACAGCTCTTGACCTTCTTGCTGACCAGTCTACCCAGATGAGAAATGCAATATTTCAACATCGGATGGTATTAGACTACTTATTAGCAGAAGAAGGGGGGGTGTGTGGAAAATTTAATGACTCAAACTGCTGTTTGCAAATAGATGACAATGGAAAGGTAGTGAAGCAAATAACGAAAGAAATAAGAAAGTTAGCCCATGTACCGGTCCAAACATGGAAAGGATGGGAATGGGACATGTTTTCATAGTTACCTGGTGGCCTATGGGTCAAACAAATGCTTTTTTTCTCTTATGTGTTGTAGCAACTCTAATCTTTTTACCATGCATGATCCCTTGCTTCATACAACTCATTCAACATGTGATCAAAAGAATGCAGGTAGTAGCAGTGCCTACTGACCCAGAGATGGCTACAAAAGGGCACAGAGTGATGCCCCTGCAAATAATTGCAAAGCCAAAAAAGACCCAAGAACAAGAAATTAAGTCAATGATAACTAAAATTTGTAAAGACAATTATTAACAAAAATTAAAAGAGGAGGGATTGAGAGGAATGACAGGTTTGTCTTTACAAACAAGCTGTGGGTCAGTTGATAAGGTGTACTATCAGTGAGAGACGACAGAAACAATGGGATGGATTCCAGTAGAAGATCAAAGGGGCACTAAAAGAACACTATGAATTCTATAAAAGTTAAGAAAGGATTATGCATGGGGGGGGGGGGAAAGGTATCACCGCCGGTATCAGGCGTTCCGGGAAGCCTGTACCTCTCAAGTACCTCAGCCTATGGGGAAAGAGAGAAGGGACAAGCGGCCGGGAATTAGGATAAAAAGGAGGCTGCGCCCTCCAAGAATTTGAGAGACCCCAGGGGAATGCCCCATGGCCTCTCCCTTTATTCGAATAAAGAAAAAGGACTCCTCTGTCTCCTTTTTGGACATAAACCTCTGGCGTTTGTGGATTTAATTTTCCTGACACCCACACTCGTAGGGCCGTTCCCCTGTGTGCTGCCGCATGTGGGGGATGAGATGGGAGGTGCAGTTGAAGCTCTTGCCACATTCCAAGCACTGGTAGGGCCATTGCCCCGTGTGTACTTGGTGGTGGATGAAGAGGTGGGAGGTGTGGCTGAAGCTCTTCCCACATTCCAAGCACCAGTAGGGCTTCTCCCCGGTGTGAAGCTGCTCATGGACCACCAGGTTGGATCTCTGGATGAAGCCAAGGGGGGGTCTTTTCTCCTCAGAGCACCCTGGGATGGGTTTGGAGCCCCTCCCTGTGGGGGATCCCTTTGGCATTTCCTCCCCATTGGATTCCTCCCCATTGGAGCTGCTCAAAACGGCCTCGTCCACGAGGTTCTGCTGCGGGGATTTGTCCTCCCTGGTCTCCCTCTGCAGCTCAGTGCCTGGGGGAGGAAGGACAAGGGGAGGAAGGAGTGAGGAAGGAAGAAGGGAAGAACAAGGAGAAGAAGGAGGGTAGAGAAGGATGACGGAGAGGAAGGGACAGTAAGAAAAAAGGGAAAAAGAAAGGGATCAAGAAGGAAGAGAAACAAGAAGAGGAAGGAACAAGGGGAGGGAAGGAGGGAAGGAGGGAGGGAGGGAGGGAGGGAGGGAGGGAGGGAGGGAGGGAGGGAGGGAGGGAGGGAGGGAGGGAGGGAGGGAGGGAGGGAGGGAGGGAGGGAGGGAAGGAGGGAAGGAGGGAAGGAGGGAAGGAGGGAAGGAGGGAAGGAGGGAAGGAGGGAAGGAGGGAAGGAAGGAAGGAAGGAAGGAAGGAAGGAAGGAAGGAAGGAAGGAAGGAAGGAAGGAAGGAAGGAAGGAAGGAAGGAAGGAAGGAAGGAAGGAAGGAAGGAAGGAAGGAAGGAGAAGGAAGGAGAAGGAAGGAGAAGGAAGGGATGGGAATTGTCTCCAAGCCACAGGGAAGGGGAAGGAGCTGTGCCCAGTCTGTCCCTGGCAGGAAGGCATCTGCAGCAGGGTTGTCCTTCAGTCGGGGGCCATCCTGGGCTGGGAGATGGAGCAGAAGAGAGGGGGAAAGGGGCAGTGACTTCCACCTCACCTGCCTGGGGGTCCCAGAGCATCTTCCTCTCTGCCTTCTCCTCCTCCTCCATTCGTCTAATGCTTGGGAATGAGAAGTCTGGTTTGGGGAGAAAAACAAGGGGTGACCACCTAGGATTCAGGGTTCCTCCTGCCCAAGTCCATCTCTAGAAGTCATCAGGTGTCTTGTGTCCATGAAAACCTCCAAAACATCAGAAAACATCAAAACATCATAGGAAAAAATCCCTCCCTGAGGTTCCCCTTCCCTGGGGTCCCCACTTTGGTGTCCCAGGGCTTCCCCCTGTGCAGGCTCATCCCTTCTCCGGGCTGCCCCTTCTCCAGGCTCCCCTCACTCCTGGCTCTCGGGGTTCCCCCTCTCCAGGCCCCCATTTCAGGCTCCGGGACTCCCGGGGCTCCCCCCTTTTCGCTGCTCCCCTCCCCCTGCCGGTACCGGGCATCTCAGGTCAGCTTTGGAGTCCTGCAAGATCCAAACATCGCTCTGCCCGGCCCGGCCCCAGAAAAAGGAACAGGGGTCCCCAAAGATACTTCGAGTGAGCTCCAAATATCCTTTCCCCCTTCAAACTGAGAGGAATGATGGGTTTGTCTTTACAAACAAGCTGTGGGTCAGTTGATAAGGTGTACTATCAGTGAGAGACGACAGAAACAATGGGATGGATTCCAGTAGAAGATCAAAGGGGCACTAACAGAACACTATGAATTCCATAAAAGTTAAGAAGGGATTATGCATGGAGGGGGGGGGAGAAAGGTATCACCGCTGGTATCAGGCGTTCCGGGAAGCCTGTACCTCTCAAGTACCTCAGCCTATGGGGAAAGAGAGAAGGGACAAGCGGCCGGGAATTAGGATAAAAAGGAGGCTGCGCCCTCCAAAAATTTGAGAGACCCCAGGGGAATGCCCCATGGCCTCTCCCTTTATTCGAATAAAGAAAAAGGACTCCTCTGTCTCCTTTTTGGACATAAACCTCTGGTGTTTGTGGATTAATTTTCCTGACAGTTGGGAATCCAAGTATGTGATGATTTAATGAGAGAAAAGCTGGCAATTGATGCAGCCCTGGCTGGAGTGAAACAGAAATTAAAAAGTAGGAAATAAACACAAAGAAATGCTTGACTAAAAGGGGGGTTTGACAAAAACCATAGCCTGACACGCTGATCCACAAGAACAAGAAAAGAGTCAGACTGCAAGATAAGATAAGGAGCCAGAATACACAAACAAGGTGCAAAGACAAAGGCACCACAAGATAAAGGAGATTCTTCAGACCCTATGCCGGAAAGAACAGATTTAAAGTTCCAAAAGGTGGCCAGAGGAATGAAAGAGGCATGGAATTAATTGTAAGATGAAGTGAGGACAAGCAGAGTTACAAAAAGAATATGTTTTAGGTGTATCTTGTAAACCTAGTCTGTAAAAGATAAAAAGAGAAAACCAAATCAAAAATGTGTGCATGCTTTTCGGAGGAGATATCCCCCATGCATCTCAGTGCTGAATAAATTCATACCTACTCTTATAACTACTCTGCGAGTTATAGAGCTCTTTTTATTTCGCATATCAGGAGGGAGCACCCAAAAATGGGGAAAAGACGAATGATCACCAGAACAAATCCTGCAACACCATGGACCTGACCCTGGGAACGCTGATGAATTCATATCAGGTACCAAAGAATCAGTTTATCATTTCAACAGCATAATTAGATAACAGGATGTCATTGAAATAATAACCAACCACACAGCTCCAGCTCCTGACCTTCCTCCCAACCAATCCACCCACATGAGGAACACAACATTTCACCATGGGATGGGATCACATTATCTATTAGCAGAAAATCGAGGCAGAGTTTGTGGAAAAGTGAAGTAACTCAAACTACTCTTGGCAGATATATGGCAATGGAAAAGTAGTAAAACAGATAACAAAGGAAACAGCAAAGCAGCTCATGTACTTGTCCAAACGTGGAAAGGATGGGAATGGGACACAGTTTTGTGCTTCCCCGGCAGACCACGCATGAAACAAATGCTGTTTCTCCTCTCATGTGCTACAGCAACTCTCATCTTTTTACCATGCACCACACCTTGCTGAGTGCAGCTCATTCAGCAGCTGAGCAAGGGGATGCAGGTGGCAGCCAGGCCTCCTGAGCCACAAACGGCTACAAAAGGACAGAGAATGAGGGCACTGAGAGCAATCCCAAAACCAAAGAACACCCAGGAAGAAAAAACACAGGCAATGAGTGAATCTGCTTGGAGATGGGGCCAGGGACTTGTACATAAGGAAAAATGGGAGAAATCACCAGTTACAAAAAATGTTACTAATTGACAAGGACTGCTGCTCAGACCAAGTCCCAACACATTCCTGAACTTCCAGAAGAACAAACACTTCCCAGAGCCAGGAATATCGGGTGTTATACAAAAAGGACATGCAGCAGGCGGATCGGGAAGGCTGAACCTTCCAAGCACCTCCGCCAGTGTTGGGCAAAGGGACAGGGACATGCGGCCGGGAAAATCAGGACAAAAACGAGGCCGCGTCCTCCAACAACCGGAGAGAGCGCACGGGAAATGGCCCATGGCCTCTCCCTTTGGGCAGCAATAAAGTCACTCGCACACCACTCCTCTGGCTCCTTGGGCCACACAAACCTCTGGCGCCGGGAATTTTCCCGCCCAGCCCCGGGCACAGCGCAGCCACCTCCGGCCTCCCGACACGAAGCGGGACGAGCCAGCGCTGCTCCGCCACCGCCTCCTGCCGAGGCCCCAGCGGCAAGGAGACCGCGGGCAGCCGCTCCCGCAGCGCCCTCAGCCCAGGGCCAACACGGGCCGGCCACGGCACAAGCCACCCGCCACAGCCCCCTGCCGCCCCCTCCCGGGCCCGCAGCGAGCCCCGAGCCCCCGCAGAACCGAGCGCGGCTCCCACCTGCGATGGCCGGGGCCGCCTCCGAGCTCCGCCGCCGCCTCACCGGGCTCCGGCCGCTGCTGCCGCCGCTGCCGGGCCCGCACAGACGCTCCGGCAATGGCGGCTCTCCTGCCCCACGGCCGCCCTGGGGGCGCCAGCGGGGCCGGGCTTGTCCCCGCTCTGCCCAATCAGCGCGCGCCAGAGCCACGAGTGACGGCAGAAGCAGCCAATCGCAGCCAGCGGCGGGCTCTGCACACGGCACGGACTCGCCTGCCTTGGGCTGAGCTCCGCCATTTCTCGGCAGCCTGGGCTGAGGAGCGGCCCCGGCGCTGGGCCCGGCCCGGGCAGGAGGCCAAGGAAGCGCCGCTGCGCTGAAGCGCCGGGAGCTCGGGGTGCCCGGGAGCTGAGGGCGCTGCGAGCTGGGGGTGAGTCCGGGATGGAGCAGGGCTATGCCGGAGCGAGGCCAAAACTCTGTGACTCTCCTTCCTGTCCCGGGCGGGGAGCAGAACACACAAGGAAAGGCTCGGGGGTTTGGCTGAGGGTGGGGACAGTTCAATCCTTGGTCACGGGCACAGCACACCTGACTTGGGGAAATTAATTGAATTTATTATCCAACGTGCAGAGGAAGAAAATGAGAAGTAAAGTAATTCCTACGGAAATCCATCTTTCCCCCAGCTGTCCCTCCTTCCCGGGCTTAACTTTCTGCCCCTCTCCGTCCCCCTCCCCGCCCAGAGGCACAGGGATGGGGGTCACAGTCAGGTCATGTCAGTGCCTCCCCCTGAGGGACAGGAATCCTTGTCCTGCTGCAGCCTGGGGTCCCTGCCAGGGGCCAGAGTCCCTCAGGACCAGGCTGCTCCAGCGGGGATCGCCAGGGGGATCCCCGAGTCCGGCCAGGAGCCACTTCCATGGCTCTGCAGGGGCTTCCCCCGGGCTCGGGGCCTCTCTCAGGCACCCCCTGCTCCGGCCCGGCCTCATTGCCCCCCTCACCCCCCCATGCAGCGAGTGCCCGGGCAGGGAGATCCACGATTTTCACGGGGCTGAATCTTGGTGTTTCTGAGCTTTATTGGGCTAAATGTTGGTACTTTGGTTTCTTGTGAGGGCTGAACATTTCTATTTTGGAGGGGATTTTGACTGAATCTTGTTTGATTAGTTTTTGATCTGTTTTGATGTTTGGAGGGTGTTTGGGCTTAATCTTGGTGTTCTGGAGATTCTTCCAGATACAAGATGCCCAGTGATTTTCTGAGATGAACTTTGGCAAGGAGGAACCCCCAGCCCAAGGCGCTCTCCTGTTGTTTTTTTCTCCCCAGCCAGGATTTTACGTTCCCAAACCATGTCCAGATGGAGGAGGAGTAGGAAAAGCCACGGAGATGCCGCACAAGGAGGGGCTGCAAACCCAATTCACAGAGCTGCGAGGAGAAAAGACCCTCCCTGTGCCAGGAACACGGCCAGAGATCCAGCCAGAGCTCAGAGCTGGGGGAGAAGCCCCACAAGTGCTTGGAATGTGGGAAGGGCTTCAGGTGGAGCTCTGAGCTGCTCCGGCACCAGGTGACCCACACTGGGGAAAAGCCCTACAAGTGTGGGAAATGTGGGAAGAGCTTCAGAGAGATCTCTCACCTGCTGACACACCAGGTGATCCACACTGGGGAACGGCCCTACACCTGCTTGGAATGTGGGAAGAGCTTTGGATGGAGCTCCTACCTGAGGGCACACCAGCGCATCCACACTGGGGAGAGGCCCTACGAGTGTCCCCAGTGTGGGAAGAGGTTTCAGACCAGCTCCAATGTCCTCGTACATGAGCGGATTCACACAGAGGAGAGGCCCTTCCGCTGCCCCGACTGCGGGAAGGGCTTCAACCGCAACGGTAACCTCACGGTCCACCGGCGCATCCACAGTGGGGAGAGGCCCTACGAGTGTCCCCAGTGTGGGAAGAGCTTCTCACAGAGCTCTCACTTGACCCAACACCAAGGGAGGCACCAGTAAGGGAAGCCCTGCGAGTGCCCCGAGTGCGAGAAGAGCTTCGTGCGCTGCTCCAGCTCCATCCCCCATGGGAGGATCGGCGTTGGATGATCCCCAGTGACCCCCGTTGGGCAGAGCCCTGGTGATCCGTGGTCCTGGTGATCGGTGTTGGGAAGACACCTGGCTGGGAGGCTCCACATCTTCCTGGCTCCCTGTGGGCACCTGGATGAAAGCAGGGGAATGAAAATCCAACAGGATACAGAATGACAATGGGAATTGTTGACTTTCAGTCCTTCAGAACATTTTGCGTCAGGAGCTGTGTGGGCAGAGAAAAGGGGGTGACACCGGGCTTGGGGGGCCCAGAGGGGAGCACACACGCTCTGTGGGGGGAGGACACGACTCCCAGGACCCCCCCTCACCTTCCTGCACAGGCAGAAGCTGAGCCCCAGCACCAGGAAGACGAAGCCCAACACGGAGACTCCAATCCCCGTCAGCATCTTGCTGTGGGCAGCATTCGACAGTGTCCCTGGGGGGTCTACAGAGGTCAGGACCCCCAAAACCTTTCACAGACACCTCAAGCTCCACCCAGGACCCTCTGAAACTTTCTTTGGACTCACTAATTTTGAAAAATGATGAATTAGAGAAAAAGTAGAGATCTTAGCTAGAGACAGGTTTTGCTGGAACTAGAGTTAATGATTAAGTGAGAAGCAGGATTTGAGATAATGAATCTTGGACTGAGGTAAAAAATTGCTTTTCATTGTATGTTTGTTCAGCTGTGCATATAATGAGAAAAGAGAAACTGATAAACAGGTTCAGGAAGATCACAGACCTTACATCTGGAAACCCATTTAAAAGTCACAAGGGAGGAAATTTGAATTGTACCAAACGTCATTTGTAGTGTCAACCATTGTAAAGGTAGAAAGGTGAGAGTGAGGAAGAGCGGTTTTCCTTCATCTCTTGATGACGACTCCTCGCCAAAACGACCCCCTCCTCAAATTAGGGAGCCCACCATGCAGGCATAATGACATTTTAAAATCATTAACATGAATTTTAATCCGAAGTGGAGCATGGGAGGTGTTAGCATTATGAATATGTATTAGTATTAATATGTATTAGTATTTTGGATATTTAAGACTTTTGTAAATAAATAGACACTGGAATCTTTTGTCAACGTGCAGTGCGTATTAAGGGGTGACTCCTGCACTCACCCAGTGTTGTGATTAAACATCCACTTTGTAACTTTAAACTGTTGGAGAGGTTTTTTGTCCATTAACAGATCGATGTTGATACTGGATCAATACTGCTATTTTGGTAAATCACTGCCAGTCTCTTCCCAGCCTCCCCAGGACCCACCAGAGCCCCTCCTGTTCCTCTCAGGATCCCACAGCCCCCTCCCAATTTCTCCCCACTGCCCCAGGACCCCCAAACCCTCTCCCAGTCCCTTCCAGCCCCACCAGGACTCATCAGGAACCCTCCCAGTCTCTTCCCAGCTCAACCAACCTCATCCCAATCTCTGTTTTCCAATGCCCAATCTCCTTCCAGCTCCTCCAGGCTCACTCAGATCCCTCCCAGTGACACCCAGCACCCCCAAACTCCCTCCCAGTGTCCACCAGAACCCCCAGAACCCCATCCCACCCTCCCCAACATCCTTCAAACCCCTTCCCAGCCATCCTAAGCACCTCAATCCCTTCCCCAGTTTAAACCAGGCCATCTCAAACTCCCTCCCAGTTCCTCCCAGCACACCCCAATCCCCCTCTGGGCCCCCCCAGTGCCTCCCCCGCTGCCCCCGGCGCTGTGGGGGCCGGGCCGTGCCCCAGTGCCGGCTCAGGGGGTGCTCCAGGCTGACGTGCTCCACCTGGCAGCTGGAGCTGAGCCCGCATTGCCGGGGGCGGTTTCCAGCAGCACCAGGAGCTGCTGGCTCCAGTCCCCGCTGGGGAGCACGGCAGTGGCCAGCACGTGGCCCGAGAGCTGCTGCTGGCCCTGGGAGCAGCTCAGCTGGATGTGGGCAGGGGAGAAATCCATCAGGGAGCAGAGCAGGCGGCCGGGGCCGGGCTGGGAGCTCAAGGGCACCAGCGAGATGGACACGATAGGGGTGATAGTAAAAGGTTCTAAAATCTTAGAAAATTTGGAGACTTAGCAAGAAAGTTAAGTTTGCCAAGCCCTGGTAAAAGTAGGCTTTGGGAAATGTTAGACCCTGTGCTCGCTAAAGATCAGGTCAAACTGCACCTGTGTAATCATTATATGATAAATGATACGATTGTTAGATATGATTAGATATAATTATTGTTTAAAGAACATGAGGAACAATGTTAGGAAGCTGGGGGAGATCACGAGAAATCCATGCTTGGATTAAAACAATGCGTACAATAGAACAATATAAGTTTAATAATTAATATGTAAGTTATATAAGGATGGAGTGTAAAAACATGTTCAACTCAAAACGAAGTCGGGTCAGATTTGGGTATGTGTACCCCTGATACCCAGAGCTCTTCAATAAAGCACCTGCATATAATCATTCTGTGATTATGTGTGTTCCTGAGCTCTAATATTTTGGCACCCCAGATGGGACCCTGTGAGTGCTGCTGAGCTCGCTCACGACCCGATCACGCTCCAGCCGGCACCGAGGGATTCTCGGGGAGCCCATCCGGCTGCGACCGTCTCCGCTGCTCACAACGTCCCCGGGAGAGAAAGGTAAGGTGCTTTACTTGGTTTTGGTGCCTGCCAGTTAGACACAGCGAAAGCTGCGCGTGGTTGGGCTAAAGGAATTCCTGTTGGTATTGCCCAGGCGCCGTCTGTCAGACGAGTGCCAAAGCGTCGCAGGTTCGGCATTTGGTGTATTGTAGTTGTGACATGGAGCAGGGTTCTGGGCTGCAATGCTCCCATACTGGGTACTTCTCCTTCGGGGTGCTTATTAGCACATTGGAAACAAGGTAACTTTGGGGAAGAATTACATAAGACTAAGTTAATTTATGCGAGATCTCCCCACAGAAAAAGACCCCAGCGACCCCATTTCATCTGTTGGTAGCTATAACCCCCCTCTTCTCTCTCTCCCTTTACTTTGTTTTCTTTATCTCTCTCTCTCTCTCTCTCCCTCTCCTCTATCGCACAACCCTTGTGGTTGGCACTAAAATAAAGGTACATTATTGTTGTTATGATTTAAACTGAAATCCCTTTGTGTCCTTTTTGCACTCTGAGATCAAACAAACCTCTCACGAGTCCCACTCGCGTTATTGAATCCTGACATTTAAACTGGAGTCACGGACAGGATTTCTGACAGACAGAAGGGGCTGCAGGTTTGTTGTGCAGTCTGTATTAGGGGAAGGACGTCTCGCTCCAGCCGCACCCAGCCCGACACTCCCAAAAGAGTGAGCGGTGTCTAGAAAGCAAGGGGGGCGACTCAAATTTCCCACAAACTGCACACGCCGAGGTGAAAAGCACCCCACACTCACTTGAGGGCTCTGTCTGCAGAATTTCACCAAAGATCTCTTAGTGCAAAAGGGCGGGACTGTTTTTGTTGTTGTTGTGTGTATGAATTTTGACTGCTTGGTGTAGCAGAAAGACAACCAGAATTTTAAACTGAAGGACTGCCTCCCAAGCAGATTTGGTCTTTTCACCCAAACAGGGAAGCAAAAAGCTCTGTGTGTGTGTGTATAATTTAAGTTTATACCTCTCTGTAGTGGTTTTTCACTTTGTAAAATGACTGAAAACGGCAGTGCAGAAGTTAAAGCTGCATTTTATGCATGTTATGCTCTATTAGCAAAAAACAATGCCAGAGCTTCTCCAGGAGGGAAAAGTTGGTGCTTAATAATTGGTTTAATCTTGAAAATGTGATTGACAGTGTATGCTCTTTACAACATGAAACAAAATTTAAACGGGGCAAAAATAAAACTGTACACTGCTCAGTTTTGGGAGCTTGTCTTACAGCAGCTATAGAAACTCGCTGTAAGTAAAGAAGTGAGGAAAAAACATCAACAGACTCCCTCCAAAACCAAGTTAAAACTTTACAAAAACAATTGGATGAAGAAAGAAGTAAGATCAATCTGTTGCAAGCAGCCCTCCATAATAAAATTCAAAGAATGCTGACTTGCTAAAAGGAACAAGAGAGGGGAACCCCTCTCATTAATCAAATTTACCCTCAAAAAGAGCTAACTTGGATAAAATTGTGGGGAACACTGCTGTCCTAGTTTGAAACCTCTAATTAAAACAGAATATAATTATATCAATGATAAAAATCTTGATCCGCACATAACCACTAAAAATAGAAAAAAGGAAAAAAAAAAAGAAAAAGAAAAAAGGGGGGGAGTACGGGCGTCTCCCTCACGAGTCAGAGACAGAATACGTATTCTCCATACGCTATCTCCAAGCAGGATGAGGAAATTCCAGGTAATCCTGACTGGGCAGGATGATGTCACACTAAAGACAACTAACCTTTTGAATCCAGCTTTGTTCCCAGGTACCACAACTGAAGAAGGCCCATTAGAGCACAACTGTGTAGAGGTAATAGAGTACACCTATTCGGCAAGAGAAGACCTGAAAGACATCCCACTGGAGCAACCAGAGTGAGAGCTATTCACAGATGGAAGCAGCTTCGTGGAGAACGGGACCAGATACGCTGGATATGCGGTAACAACAGTCAGTACAATAGTGGAGGCAAAAGCATTATCACCAAATACATCTGCCCAGAGGGCAGAACTGGTTGCCTTAACCAGAGCACTAAAACTGAGTGAAGGGAAAAGGGTAAACATATGGACTGGCTCAAAGTATGCTTTTGGAGTGGTCCATGTACACAGAGCACTGTGGAAAGAAGGAAGACTACTGTCTTCTCAAGGCACACATTAAACATCAAGATGCAATTTTGCAATTGATAAAAGCAATACAAAAACCTGAAGAAGTAGCAATTATACACTGCAAAGCACACCAATTAAGAAACTCCAAAATTTGTGAGGAAAATTGAAAAGCAGATTGGACATCTCGACAGATTGCTCAAGAAGTGCAAACAACAATGGCATTGATACCTTTAAAAACTAATGCATCTCAATTTAATTTGCCTCCAAAACTGAAATATTCAATAGAAGATGAGAAATTGGGACATTTGCTAAATGCACAAAAGGATTCAGAAGAGTGGTATGTAACTGCACAAAGACAAATAGTGTTAACCCCCTTGATAATGAGAGAAGTTCTACAAATTAAACAAAACAAATGTCATTGGTGAAATTGCTAAAACAAAAATTAATCTCGGTACGGATGCTAACAATGGCAAAATTAACTCAGTGGCTAGACACAGGCATAGCTAGGGAAGATTAGGATAGGAATAGAATCAAGATGACACTTGGCAAGAACCCTCTAGTGAAGTGAAATTTAGGTGGGCCCTGGAGTCTTTGCTTGGTCCTATAGCAAACTATCAGAATAAAGAAACAGGTCAGGTAGATAAATTAGCAAGAGTGACCTGAGAAAGATTTAAAGAACTAAACGTACAATTACAATTTACTACTCCTGAAAGAGCATGGAGTGTGTGAGTTTTTCTAAAGGGACAGATTGATCATTGTTGTGTCCACATCCCAAATGTGACTGCAGATGTAGAATATGACATCAATCAGTTGCAACAAATAGAGCACGAAGCACAGGAAGAGCAACAGGATTTGTCTACAAGTTGGTCAGGCAAAATCTTCAAAGGGTTAGGGTGGAATGTGAGTTCATGGATTAAATCTATCATTGAGAATGTGATCATCTTACTAATTGTATTCTTAGCAATTTGGTTAGTTGACAGCATCTTCAAGGGAGAAATACAGAAGAAAATGTCCTGGAACCAGAAAATAATAAAGGCACTGATGTGAGATCCACACCCACCATCTTCTGGTTCTCCAGTTTGTGACAACATCCAGAACAGTGCTTACATCAATCAAGGATTCGAAGAACATCAAGTATAAACTCAGAAACAAAGGACTGTATCAAGTAAAAACGTTTGCACTTATGGTGAAGTGAAAATGCTTTCAAAGGGGGGAATGATAGTAAAAGGTCTTAAAATCTTAGAAAATTCGGGGACTTAGAAAGAAAGTTAGGTTTGGAAAGCCCAGGGAAAAGTAGGCCCTGGGAAATGTTAGGCCTTGTACTTGCTAAAGATCAGGTGAAACTGCACCTGTGGAGTCAGTAGATGATAAATGATACAATTGTTAGATGTGATTAGCTATAATTATTGTTTAAAGAACATGAGGAACAATGTTAGGGGGCTGGGGAGAATCACGAAAAATCCATGCCTGGGTAAAAACAATGCATGCAATAGAACAATGGAAGTTTAATAATTAATATGTAAGTTATATAACGATAGAGTATAAAACATGTTCAGCTCAAAACCAAGATGGGTCAGCTTTGGGTATGTGTACCCCTGACATCCAGAGCTCTTCAATAAAGCACCTGCATATAATCATTCCATGACTATGTGTGTTCCAGAACACTAACAGCTCTGTTCCTCTCTTCCAGCCCTTGAAGACATGGCACATAACATCAGCCCCGCCATCAGAAGCCTGGCAATTCAAAAACTTTGTATCCTGCAGGCAGTAGAGAGAACTCAATAATCCGTCTTTGGAAACCTGCAAGATCAGCTCCACATGGCACAGAGGACACGGTCTCATCTCTCAGGCCTTGACTGGATGTGCTGCTGGAGCTCTGCTGAGAGCTGATCTGGGAGGCTCTGTCTGCTGGGGCCACCTGAGCCAGCCAGGATTTTTTTTTTCTTCAAAATTGTTCTTTCCTTATTTTTTTTTTTTGTTTAGTATGTAAATATAGGATATGTTATAAATACACAGACTCCCAGGAGCTTTCTTTTGCTGCCCAAGGTCCGCAGGATATCAGGGAAGAGAGGGAAAAGGGTGCTTGTGCTCAGCAACCTGCTGGGGTGTGCAGTGGTGAAGGGAAAATGGCCAGAAGCCCCTTGGCCTTTGGTGGTTTTGCTGAAGCCACAACCCCTGTCCCAGCCAGGAAGTGCCATCTGTGTCCTCGTGCCCGTGTGGTGCTGGCTGGGCTGCTGAGGGCTCCCAGGTGCCTCTTGATCCAGCTCCTCTGGAGCTCCTGTGGGGCTGCGGCGCTGCTGCCGGGCCACGCTGGGGGAGACCCTGAGGGAACAGGGTGCTGGGAGGCCATGAAGGGATGAGGGGCTGTGGAGGCCCTGACGGGACAAGGCAGTGGGAAGGCACAAGGGGGATGTGTGAGGGAGTGGATGGCAGGAGGCTCCGAGTGGATAGGAGGCCCCTGAGGGGCCGGGGTGGTGGGAAGACCTGAGGAACTGGGTGTCAGAGGCCATAAGCAGCCCCTGGGCAGCCGCCTGGTTCCTGACACCCGGCTGATCTGGCGCTTCCCCAAAAAGTCTCCCAGGCCTGCAGCAGAAGCCCTCGAGGCTGGGACACCACCCCTCCAGGAGGGTGGGGACAGCCTGAGGTGTGCCCAGGCTGGGCTGGCTGGGGACATGGAGGGCAGGGGGGTGCTGCCAGGCCATGGCCACTGGGTGCCTGCGATAAGGGGCAGTGGGCAGAGGCAGGGCTGGCGGCCAGGCCGGGCCCTCACGGCTGCCCAGGCCACGCTGCTGTGACCGAGGCCCCCCTGACACAGAGCTCGGGGCCCACAGAGCTGCTGCCACCATGGGGAGGGCAGCGATGTCTCCTCCAGCAGGGCTGCCCAGTCACTGCTGCCCAAGCGGCTCTGGAGCCCACAGGAACAACAGCAGAGTGTGCACAGGAACAGCAGCAGAGTGTGCACAGGAACAGCAGCAGAGTGTGCACAGGAACAGCAGCAGAGTGTGCACAGGAACAGCAGCAGAGTGGGCACAGAAACAGCAGCAGAGTGGGCACAGGAACAGCAGCAGAGTGTGCACAGGAACAGCAGCAGAGTGGGCACAGAAACAGCAGCAGAGTGGGCACAGGAACAGCAGCAGAGTGTGCACAGGAAGAGCAGCAGAGTGGGCACAGGAACAGCAGCAGAGTGGGCACAGGAACAGCAGCAGAGTGGGCACAGAAACAGCAGCAGAGTGGGCACAGGAACAGCAGCAGAGTGTGCACAGGAACAGCAGCAGAGTGGGCACAGAAACAGCAGCAGAGTGGGCACAGGAACAGCAGCAGAGTGGGCACAGGAACAGCAGCAGCCCGAACATCGGCACCTGTGCACTGAGGCGTCCGCAGCAGCCGGGTGCCAAACAGGGGGAGGCTGTGGGCACAGCTGCCTTTGGTTTGGCAAAAGGCTTCAGCAGAATTGGCCACAATGGCTTTCTCTTGACTTGCCAGCCTCACAGCAACGCTTGGCAGCTTCAGCTGCAGCCTGTGCCCGTGACTGACTTGGATGGCCGTGCTTGAGGGCGGGCTCACCTTCCACACTCAGGTGTCCCATGACAGCAGCCTTGGCGCCGTCGTGACACAGAGAGAGAGAGAGACTCAGGACATGAGAACACAGGAACAGCCTGTTTGGCTCATTCTTGAGTTTGCTGCTCCTGCCTAAAATAATCATCAGGAGTATATGCTGATATAAAAGTATAGCTGAACACCAAGGACTTTTTCTGTACTGTCTAGAACTAAAACCTTCTGTGACTGTTCAGAGACTATAAAATGCAAGGCGAGAATGACAGCTCTGGTTTGTAAAAGTCCTAAAAATTTTGACATGTGATTTTTCTAGTCAAGGATTTTAATTCCAATGTGGAAACTACAAAACTATTAAAATTTGTTTTCATTGGCAACCGCTTTGAAATGGCATCAGCACACCTACAGGTGTACTGAGGACAGTACTTGGCAATTCATGGCTTCAGATGTGGGAGATAAATTTTTTGCCCGGTTTCACCTTGAAGTTGAAGTTTTCCCAGGGCTTTGATTGACTGGTCATTGCAGGTAACTTTAATAAATGCAAAAGGATGTGAAAGCACAATTTCTGGAGAATGTGCACTGGGGACACAGAGAAAACCTTGAAAACAGTCAGCAGGCTCTGGAAAACTTAAAAAAAAATTAAAATTACTAATGTAAAAATTACTAATGTAAAAATAGATGTAGCTCTGTGACTGTTCAAGCAGGACTCTGTCTGTGGATGAAATGTTTGCCTTGCATCAGCTGTAACACAGACAGACACACAGCAACTGGAGCCTTGAACATCAGAGACTGGGCTAATGTTTGTCCCAGAAAAAGACAGAGAAGATCCCACTGATACAGGACAGTGCCTCTGTACAATCTAGCCATCCTGGGAAACTCAGCAGCTGATGGTGTTTTTGTGCTACTGCAAACCCCTTCCATGAAAAACATCATTCCAGGAAGGAGCAACATCATCTGACAGATAGCAGGAGTGGCCAGCAATAGCTCCACGAGCTCCTGCCAAGACCCCGAAGGAAGGAGCCCAGCCCCCAATGCACAGGGCTTTGGCTTTGGCCCTCTGGCACAGAAGCCCCCCAGGAGCACAGGTCTCTGGGGCAGGAGAAGGGCACCAGCACTGCCAGGGCTCGGCTGGGGTGGCAGGTCTGCCTCGGTGGGGACTCTGCCACACCTGCTGATTTCAGTGCTGCCAGGCCCCTGTACAGATTCTGTGCAAGGCCCCGTGCCCTTCCTGCTGCAGCTGCCTCGGCAGCCCTGGGGGCTCCTTCTGCTGCCCTGAGCCTGCAGAGCAGGGCAGCGTTTGCTGATGGTTGGAGCTGTTCCTAAAGATCCTGTCAGGCTGTCTTAGACACTTTGGGCAAGGGATTCCTTCCATCCTGGGCCACTTTGGGGGGGATGGGGGCGGAACCAGGGCAGGTGGCAGAGTGTGCAAGGGCCGTTAGTGACACGGCGCAGCCTGGTAACCGTGGAATGGAACGGTGGAATGGAGAAGAGCTGGCGGTGACAAGAGCACACCAGAGTGCCTGGTGCATGCGACGGGACAGGACACGCCAGAGTGGTGCTGTGAGGAGCCCCCACACAGCCCACTCGTTAGTGCCTGACCCGGAGCTTTTCTGAGGCGTAACTCCTACAGCTCACGTTGTGAGCAGACTGTGGGTCTTGGTGAGCCGGAGCTTTCCGTTGACATCTCTTTAGAAGGTGCTCCCAAGGCCCGATTTTGTCATGGCGGGCAGATTCTTCAGGCTATTCAGAGTGTTCCGACGGAACAGAAACACCGACCCTGGAGCTGCCCCAGCAGAACACCCTGAAGAGCCAGAGCAGTTCCAGCAAGGGCAGGATGGTGAGTGGCAGAGCTGGGCCCCGCACCATCCCATCCCATCCCATCCCATCCCATCCCATCCCATCCCATCCCATCCCATCCCATCCCATCCCATCCCATCCCATCCCATCCCATCCCATCCCATCCCATCCCATCCCATGTGGACATTCCCAAGGGCAGGACGGAATATGGGCTGGGTCTGACCCCTGGCAGTGGCCGTGCTCCATCCCCTGAGCCACCCCAGGGCTGTCCCTGCCTGGGGACTGCAGGGCTGGGCTGTGTTCTCCGGCCTCTCCCGCAGCCCCTCAGCTCTGGCTGCTCTTTGACAGATGCAGCCATGGACAGGACACAAGAGCAGGAGCCTGCCTGTGGCCGCTTCCGCAAAATGCTGAAGGTACCTGCAGCCATCCCCACCTGGGCTGGGCCTGCTGTCACTGCTCAGCCCAGCTCTGCACATGGAGCACTCCTTGGAACATGCCTCTCTTCCCTGTCCTTTGTTCATTCTGCACAGAGGTTCCGCCGGTTCCTGCCAATTCGGCATAGAAAGATCAGCCCCATGGGAACTGAGGGCACAGCTGAGCCTGACTCGGGGCTGACCGAGCTCCAGGCAGAGCCTGATGTCAGCCCAGATTCAGCTGCGCCCTCACAAGACTCTGATGCTGTGGTGAGTGATGCCAGGGCAAACTCTGATGTGGCACTGACTGAGGACATGGCCATTCCAAACACCAGAGAGAATCAGGGCATCACAAATACTGACACTACGCCCCCTCCCACGGTGAGTCATGCACCTAATACGGATGTTTTTGAAAGGGGGGTGTTCCTTCTGACCAGCAGGTAGCCAGCCAGGGGCCAGAACTGGAGGTCTGCCACGATCGTGTGCCCCTTCAAGCCACATCCACAGGGCCCCCTCAGCTTTTGAGGCCAGCACAGTGTGGCAGGAAGGGAAGCACTTCTTAGGAGAAGCTGGGGAAGCTGCTGCCTTGGACAGCGCTCCAAGTCTTCCCCATTCCTACTCTAGGTGCCAGCTATTGTACGGAGCATTCACCAGTGTCTTATGTGCTCCGTTACGGTGGATGCCAGGCTGGCCACTAACATCGTGAGGCTGGCTGAAGAACACCCGGACGATGTGGTGCTGACCCTCCTGCGCTGTGCCCCATCGTGTGACAGGTATGGGGCCCACGTGCCTTGAGAGCTCAGGGCTCACCGGCCTTTAGGGCCCATTGCCCTGCACAGCCTGTCCAATGGGCTCTGCCCAACAGGCAGAGAGGTCCAGGAGCCTCGGGCCCCTCTGTTTCCTGAGGCTGCTGCCAATGCTCCCTCCCTGCCCCTCAGGGCACTGGGGCTTTGTCACCTGGGACCCCACAGCTACACAGGGCATGGCTCTGTGACTCAGACACCCCTGACACAGAGCTCTGATCCCACAGAGCTGCTGCAGTGATGTGGCAAACCATAGCCTCATCAGGACCAGCAATGGAGAAGGTGCTGCCAACTCTGCTCCATGTGATGGAGAACTGGCCACTTTGCAGCATCTGCAGCTCTGATGAGGACAACAAGGACGTTTTTGCTCTGGCTGTGAGTTTGTGGAACTGGCCTTGACTGTCCCCTAGGTCGTTTCTCCAGCAGCTCTTCATCCTCTCCTTGCCTCAGGCTGGGCTGAAACCTGGGCTAGGGGCAGGCCCAGGGGGCACCAGGCCCGCTGTTCCCCCTGCATCTCCCCTTGGGCTCTGCCCCATGGACGCCTTGGCACTGAGCGCTGTCTTGGTGTGCTTCTTTTGCAGGCAACTCTGGTGCTCTGGGTGATTCTGCAAGTGCCTCAGCGCCATGAGGCGATGATGCATTATTCCGACTCTCTCTTTACGGCTCTGCTGTTGCACGTTTTCACCACCACACAGCTGATGCCAGCAGAAGTTGATAACTTCTGGAGAGCATGCCAGCAGGAACACCACCTTCCCAAAAAACCCAACAGGTGCCAGTCCTCCTGTCCTTCCCATGCCCTTGTGGCTGACACCAATTCACCCAATGTGACCTGGGCTTTGCTCTGCACACAGGTTTGCAGTGCAGACCATGAAGGCTCTGCTCTGCTTTCTGCACTATGACAATGAGTTGATGGCCATGGAGCGCAAGTGTGGCTGGGAAACGCTGCTCCGTGCTGACACCCAGCACTATGCCGTGGGTCTGTTGGCCAGGTGAGACCCCTTCTCACCACTGCCTCTGAAATGTGTGCCCTGTGCCCAGGGTGCCCTACCACAGTCCCTGTGGTCCTGGCCAGAGGGCTTTGCCATTGAGGGATGGCTGAGCAGACTGGAGAAGTCTGAGAAGAGGGTGCCCAGAAAGAGCCCCATGGTCCCAAAACACCCACAGTCCCTCCAGGGATGCTGGGGAAAGGCCAGATCTCTGTGAGTCATTCCTGGGAAAGGTTTGCCCCCCCACCTCATTGTCTTGGTGCCATTTCCCCCCTTCCAGGGTGATGCGCTGTGATTTGACGCCCTTGTGTTACCATGTTGCACACCAATTTATCCGGAGGCTCATCAGGGAGGAGGCACCTTGGGATCTGTCCTCCCTGGCATTCCTTGTGGAGGTGAGCCTGATGGCCAGCACTACCTCGCTGAGCTGCCTGCCAGCCCTGTCCCCTTGCATAGCCACAGCTGCCTGGGACGGTGCCCGCGCCCTGTGCTGCTGCCTGGGCCCAGCCCTGCGCAGTTCCAGGCTCCTGCCGGCTGGTTCCCCTGTCACTGCCCTGTGCCTTTCAGGTCCTGGATTGCCTACACTTGAGTGACTGTGGGTACTGTGTCCTTGAGATCACGTCAAGGCAGCTGCAGAGCGAGTGCAGGCAGAGGCGTTGCCTGGCGCTCAGAGGCCTCGTGGTGCTCAGCAAGGAACCCTCGCTGGTGAGAACGGGGCAGCGGCTGAAGCTGTGCTGGGCAAAGCAGCCCCTTGGGCTGGCTGTGATTCAGGAGCTGAGGCAGCTGCTCCCAGCTCTCCTGCCTCACCTGCCTGAGTGCTTTGGGACAGGCCTTTGGCCTCTGGGCCCAGCAGCAGCAGGGTGGGGTTACAGTGCCAGGGTGGTTCAGGGCTTCCCAGCACAGCCTTGTGTTCCACACAGGCCGCACATATACGCAGACTGTGTCGAAGCTTCCTGCAGCTGCTGAGTGACACAGACGGAGAAGTGGTCAGCATGTCTCTGTCTGTGTTCACAAATCTGCTCAAGAGAAAACATCTTCGTTTATCAAGGAATGCTGCCCCCAAGCTTGCTGAGCCACTTGTGCCTCTCTTTGACCATGTAAGGCTCTGTGCCCCGGCCACGGGCACTGGCTACTGCCCACACAAACTTTGGTCCTGTGGATTTTCAGGCCTTTGCCCAGGTGGGCTGGAGAAGTTGGCGCTGAGATCTTTTCCTCCTTCTTTCCTCCAGGACAAAAGCCACGTGCAGGTGCTCTCCATTCACCTCTTCTGCAAGGCCATGAACCTGGTAGTGGAAGAGGGAAAAAAGGCAATGGAGGGAATTGTGAAGCAGAGCCTGCTCCCACTCATTTTGCACTGCCACGATGAGAACCTGCGCGTGGCTGATGTGAGGTTTTGTGTGATGCTGGTTGATCTCTGGCAGGGGGCTCGGCTGCTTCCTGCTCTGCTGCCTCCCAGGCTGCAGCTTCCTCCTGGCCTTGGCACAGGGATGCAACTCCTGTGCCCTGGGCAGCAATGCCATCTCTGCATCTCTCCAGGCCTCTCGGGAAACCCTGCACTGTGCTGCCACCTTCTTGAAGAACACAGAGCTCCTGTGTGTGCTGCCAACAGAGGATCTGTCGAAGATCGCCGAATGTGTGGTAAAGGACGGCCTGGAAACCCCAGCCTCAGCCTGGAGAAGCTCCCTGGCCCCAGTGCTCAGTGTGTGGGGCTGGCAGCTGTGGCCCAGTGCTGCACCCAGGGGTTCCAGCCTGTGCCCCACACGCTGCTCCCTTCCCTGGGCCACACGGGTTCCTCTCCAGGCTCCTGTGGCCCCGAGCCGGGTGTCGATAGAGCCCCAGCCCAGTGGGGCTGCTGGCCGGGCCTCAGGGCTGGGCGGGCACGGGAGGCCGGGGCTGGCCGCAGGCAGCGCCCGGCCGAGGGGCAGAGCCCGCACCAACCCTTCCCTCCTGCCGCTCTCTGCAGCTGGCACAGGACGAGAGCCGAGCGGCCGAGCAGGTGAGCCGGGCCCTGCCATATCTGGACAGCCCACAGGAGTCCCTGCGAGAGGCGGCCGTCAGCTTCATCGGTGAGCCACGAGCCCGGGCTCCCTCCCCGCCCCGCCGCAGCTCGGCCCCAGCCCCGGCTGCTGCCCCGGCAGCGACACCCGGGCCCGGCGCCCTGGAGCCCCGGCTGCCCTCGGGGCTGCTGCTGCCGGCCTCTGGCAGCCGTGCCCTTGGGCTGAGTCAGGATGCGGCAAGGGCCCGGGCTGAGCCCTGCCGGGGCGGGAGGCCGTGTGGCCCCAGGGCTGGCAGCGCCGCTGGCAGGGAGCTGTGCTGCTGGGGCCCTGACAGGCTCTGTGTTCTCAGGGACGGTCAGGATGTTCATGAACAAGGGCGCACAAGGAAGAGCTGCAGACCCTCAGTGAGGGTGAGTGAGAGCAGCAGGCTGGCACTGGGGGCTGGCGGGGGGCACTTGCAATGCCTGGGCAGGGAGCTGCAATCCCTGGCCCAGCTGCAGAGTGCTTCGTTCCCTGTCTGGGTGAGGGCGGTGTGGGCAGAGAGCAGAGAGATTTCAGGGACATGGGTGGGAGTTGTGGCCAGCACCTTCTGGCTGATCCTGTTGTCTGGTCCACTCTTGTGGCCATTGCAAGAGCCAGGTGGAATGTCCTTGGGAGGAATGTCTCCTAGGATCCCTGCAGATGCATGCCCTGACCGTGCCTCTCCTCCTCTCTCTTCCAGCCACTGAAGCCCCGAGGAAAGACACCACTCCATCCCACAGCAACCAGAATATCCAAGCTCAGTTTGCCAGTTAACAAGTGTCCCAAGAACAGCAGCAGGAGACACTGAAGAGGACACCACCTCCCAGTGCCACTGGAGACAACTGGCACAGCTGAGCCTGTGGGATTCTCACGGGGCTTCAGCCCTCTCCCAGCCTGTAGATAGCTCCCTCCAGCCCTCAGACTGTGCCCATCCCCTTTTTTCCCTCTAGTCTTCCTCCCTTTTGACAGCTCCTTCCCTCCAGCCCTCAGTCCATGCCCATCCCCTTCTTTCCCTTTCCAGTTCATCCCTGTTAATAAACAGTTTGCCTTTTTCACTTAACCTGCATCTCTGTGGAGCTGAAGGGTCACAAATCCAGAGCGCTGTGACACACAGGCCCCTCCTGCCGTTCTCTCCTGCACCGTGTTTTGTGCAGAGACGCAGAGGAAGGAGCGCAGATCAGGCTGGAAAGGTCCCTGTGCTGAAGGCCTGGATCCACAGCATTGTGGAGTTAAAGGTGTTACTGAAGGCCAGTAGTGGGACAAGGAGCCTGTGTGTGTCAGGGAGCAAAGTTGTGTCTAAGGCCCTGCCGTATTTGGTCCTCTGTTGTGCACACCAACAGGATGACAAAGAACAGACTTTGAAGGAAACCTTATGGGTCGACTGCTGGGAATTTGACCCTTAAGAGGAACAACGGATTGATCAATTGATGGGAAGTTAACCTGTGAAAGAGGAACAGTAACAATGAGGCTGTTATTGGCATGGTGACCTTACCTCCTGTACTGGCCAAGGGTGAGATGACATGGTAACTGGGAAAATTCCACTCCAGGGGAGAAGATAGGAGGCTTGGTTCTGCAGAGGAGAGGCAAGAAGGACAAAATGCACGCCTTTTTGATGCAGGGCATGCCCTGAAGGTGCATGGCCTGCCTGCCCCTCCCATTGGAGCACCATGCTCCATCTCCTGCCGCTGCTCAGTGGCTTTTCACCAGTCCAGAGGTTTGTATGTATTATTTGCAACAGCAACTAATAAAATAAGACTTGCTTTGCAATTTTGTGCACGGGCATCTTCCAGCACCCATGATGTTCTTGGCAACGAGGATGGGATGCCCAGAGCACAAAAACCCATGGTGTTTTGAGCACGTGTGAGTGAAAAATGGACGCATGTTTGAGTGTGGGTAAGAGAACAGGGACAGGGTTTGGGCAGTGGAGTGTATGGTTGTGTAATATATGTTGGTATAATTTGTGTTTTATTGTACAAAAATATAATCAAGTATCAAAGCATATTTTATACTTGTACAAAATCAAGTATAAAAGCATGTTTTATGTAAAACAAAAACCACAAGCAACTTAAGATTGCAAAAGCAGCTGCTGGAAAACCAGGAATTTGCAAGAGAATGACCCAGCAATTAAGATAACACTGAGAAGAGCTGGGTCCACCCAAGCAAGATAAGCGCTCTAAGGACCCTGTGATTAACGCCTGATACCGACCTGATCTGATTCTCCAGGACCATACATCTCAATGTTGGTTTCCCAAAAAAAACTACGCAGACTAAAAAGAAAACTCACTACGATTCTACATCTCAAAGCCTGCTTCCCGAAAAACCACTCAAACTTCATCTTCTTCTCAGAAAACTTGTTATAAATTTGTATTGTGATATTGGCTTTCGCAGATGAATATTATATGTTAAATACTTTTTAGCTATGTATGTACTTTTTTCTTGTTAACAAGTTTTAAGCTTAAAAGAATTTCCTAGGTACAAGGCAAGGAAACCCCAGAGGGCAAGGACAGTTGAGCCAAAGCTGCTTATCAGGAGAACAATAGAGCCCAAACTGTTATCAGCAGAAGATATGAAGCCCAGCTGCCCTCAAAAGGAAGGATGAGAGGCCCAGATGGTTATCAACAAGTGACCATTTGCAAAAGAAAGGAAACCAAACTTCAAATAATGCTGACCAGCTAGAATAATGATGACCAGCAAAAAATATGCTGAACAACAGAAAATAAAAAAAATGTGGAAAAGCATGATCTAAGAAGGCGGAACCAGGGAGGGGACATGTTTGAATATGCATAAAATCCTCACAGCAGGGGGGGATAAAAAGAGTATTCCCAAGATACCAGGAGTGTTCCTGGCAACCCGCCAGGGCACCCGGCCGTTTTAACCCTTTGCTTTATTTCTTTTGTCTCCTAATTGTCTTTTTGTTTATATTAAATTCTTTTTTATAATTTATTAAGTGAATCTCGTTTTTAAGAATAGGGCTGAAGAAACATTTCCAAATGCCATCCCGGGAAAGGAAAGGACGTGAAACAGCGCTGGGGAAGAGCGTCCCTCGCACAGCCCTCAGAGCTGCCACCATGCACAAGATGGCGGCCGGGGCTGAGGCGGTGCCACCGTGCACAAGATGGCGGCCGGGGCTGAGGCGGTGCCACCATGCACAAGATGGCGGCCGGGGCTGAGGCGGTGCCACCATGCACAAGATGGCGGCCGGGGCTGAGGCGGTGCCACCATGCACAAGATGCCGGCCGGGGCTGAGGCGGTGCCTCTCAGAGCGCTCTGCAGCCTCTGCCAGCCCAGCCCCAGCCCCGGAGCAGCGCAGGGCGGGCAGAGCCCCCTTCCAGCCGTCTGCTTCAATGGACATTGACAGACACCCGGGCCACGGACACAGGCTGACACCTTTGCTCTGTGCACACAAACACGAACCAGACACTTGGGAACCTCGGCTGGCAGCATTTGCAGGTGAAAATACAAAGAAACTCCAGGGTTTGAATGTTTTCAAATAGAATATTTCATTTGCCAGTAAAAGGACCAAAAGCAGAAAGGGCCATCCCAGCCTGTTTCTTCCATGCAGGAATAGTGTCACAGTGACTGTGAGCTGATGAAGACGGAGATGGGATTTAATCCAAAGCAGATTGTGCAGTGGGTGCTCACCTGTGATATGTATCCCTCACAGTACCTATTTATTTGGAACACTAGGAAGATTATGAGCCTGGGTAAGATATTAACCCTTTCAATACACAGATGAGACCTACAAACCTTGTTCTTCTCTCCAAGGACTGAAAAGGACAGAGTAACAACACAAAAAAGAACAACATAAAAACATCAAAGTCAGTAAAATAAGTCAAATCTGAGACAGAAAAAAAAAATGAAAAAATGACAATTGAAACTAAAATATTCTTAGTAAAGCCATAGAAATATACAATGATATACTAAAATATCTCCTTTAATTCATTAATAAAGTATAAAAAAATTTCAGACTGTAAATCTAAACAAAAGCATCCATTAAAGAAACCAAACAAATGTTGAAGTAACTGTAATCCCATAAAAAGTTTGAACAGAAAAACAAATAAAAACAATAAAATGCCCTTTGCCCTCAGGGAGAGAAGAAGAAAACTTCTGTTCCCAGAGATGATCACAAAAACAGATGAAGAAAACCTTTGCCTTCAAACAACTCATCCTTAAAATAACATCCCATGAATTCAAAACCCATAAAAACACCTCTAGGAGGGCTGTAAAAATGAGAAAAATGTCACGATAGCAAAATTTCTTCCCAGACGGCTGCTATTTGTAAATATAAAAAACCACAAAAAAATCTGTTCCTCGTAAAAAATCCTCCATGACGTAACAAGAAAAACTTCTGTCCCTACAAAAATTAATAAAAAACTATCGTGTAATGAATACTGTGTTAACATCCCAAGTTCTATCTCTACGTTGTCAGGTAAAAAAAAAAAAAGGCAGGAGAGAAAAAGCGTTCTGAAAGTTTTATTCTAGTTTCTCATTCTTGTAGTCCTGTTAATAAAGTTTCTTTATTCCTTCTAAGTTTTAAGCCTCGTTTTCCCTTCTCCTAATCCACATCTCACAGTGAGAAATGAGTAAGTGCCCTGGAGATTTCAGCCAGCGCTAAACCCACCACATTATTTAGTGCATTAGGCAAAAAACTCAAATTAGTGAATCTCAGCCACTGCACCAGGCTGAAGCTGAGGATCCCCAGCCAAGCTCAGAGGGAGGAGAACACAGCATTTGTGGGATCCTTTCCAGTCTGACTTGCTTTAGCTGCACCCTGGGGGAGGAGAGAGCAGGAGAAGGGTTGGCTGAGTCCTCTCCCCTCTGCCTTGCCCTTCTCTGCTGGATCCTCAGTTCATCCCACACCCACCTCAAGACTCCATCCCCATCCTGCTGGTGCTGACGGGATTAAAGGAGATAAAGAGGAGATTAAAAGGATAGAGGGGAGAGAAAAAGAGAAGTTTAAATGCAGTTTAAATATGAAAGAAATGCATATGTTAGTGACTGCTGAGAGTTCAAAGGGAGCTGAAGGGTTTGGGAGGGGACAGGAGCCCGTGAAGGGCTCAGGAGCTGCTGCTGCTGCAGGGAGGGAGGAAATGCACCAATGGCTCCCAGCAGAGTCTGTGCTTTGAGGCTCTTTCCCAAACAGCTGCAGGAGGGAAAGCAGCTGAGTTTGGAGGAAGAGTTTTCTGCTGAGGTTTCCTGTTTGGAGCTGTCACAAGCTTGAGCTGCTCAAGGGAAAGGCGGCTCTGCTTCCAGCAGGGCCCAACTGCACGGGAGCACAACTTGGTTCCCTGGCCCTGAGCCAACGGGCAGCAGCAGCTTCTGTTCCCTCCTGGCTCTTGTGTCATTTCCAGCAGCACAAGACACACCAAGAAAAGCTCCTCCAGAACATGCCATGATCAACACAACCTGATTTCATTGCATGAAGGAGCTCTGACAGTCCCACGGGCTCAGGTTTGTTTGTCAGTGAACAGAGCAGGGAAAAGCACAGACACATTCCCTGCACAGGGAATTCACAGGAGGAAAGTGCAGCGCTGGAGGATGTGCTTGGATACAACGTTCCCACGGCAGTTTTGGGGATAAAATCGTCAGCAGAGAGAAAAGAAAAAGTCCTACCAAGGGTGGGCTGGGGAGGGCTGGTGCTTCCCGGGAGGCTCCCAAAGATCAAGGGGACAAAGCCCAGACCTTGTCCAAGCTCCGAGCTGGGTCTGAGCCAGAAACCAGGGGGTGGCAGAGCCATTGCTGCTGAAGGGCTTCAGATTGCCAAAGCTAAAGTGTCCAGTATCAAGGAACAGCTTGAGGTTACGGAAGTCCCAGTGCCCACGTTCCATCCCCTCATTTCAAGCTGAAAGCAGAGCTTCACTTGTGACTCTGCTTTTTAATAATGAATGTCAAACTTCACAAAATTCCCTTAGAAAGACCCCATGAAGGTTCACACTGTGAGAGCTCACTCGAGGCAGCCCCAACTCCTGCCCTGATTCAGTCCCTGTCAAGCCCACTGTGCTTTCCAGCTGCTTTGCTCCAGTTCCTCCCAAATCACCAGGAATTCCACTGAACCTAACCAAATCCAAATCCTCGTGGTTCGGGACAAGGGCAGGGAGAGATCCACCCCAAACCACTCTGGGAATCACCCCAGAGCCCTCAGCCTTCCATGTGCCCATCCCTGGGACCTCCCAGTGGCTCCCGTGGCTCTCCCAGTCCATCCCAGCCTCTCCCAGTCCATCCCCGTCACCCCAAATGCCCCCCTGAGCCATCTCGCCCCTCCGTGGATCTGCCGCCTCTCAGCCAATCAGAGCGCGTCTCTCTGATGACTCATCAGTTGCCGGGCAGATCCACAGAGCCGAGAGCCCCGCGCTGGACTCGGCCTCCCAGTGCCGCGCACTTCATTCCCAGTCCCTCCCAGTGCCACCACAGTCCCTCCCAGTGCCACCACAGTCCCTCCCAGTGCCACCACAGTCCCGCCCAGTGCCACCACAGTCCCGCCCAGTGCCACCACAGTCCCGCCTAGAGGCCCCAGAGTCCCTCCCATTCCTTTTTAGCCCATTCCCACTCTATTCCGAGTTCATTCCCACTTCACTCCCAGGCGCCCACACTCTCTTCCAGTGTCCCAGTATCCACTCTCATCTCTTTCAGTGCCACCCCAGTCCCTCCCACTCCATTCCCAGTCCCTCTCAATGCCACACCACTCCTCTCAACTCTCTCCCAGTGCCCCCATCGTGTCCATCTCGCTGGTGCCCTTGAGCTCCCAGCCCGGCCCCGGCCGCCTGCTCTGCTCCCTGATGGATTTCTCCCCTGCCCACATCCAGCTGAGCTGCTCCCAGGGCCAGCAGCAGCTCTCGGGCCACGTGCTGGCCACTGCCGTGCTCCCCAGCGGGGACTGGAGCCAGCAGCTCCTGGTGCTGCTGGAAACCGCCCCCGGCAATGCGGGCTCAGCTCCAGCTGCCAGGTGGAGCACGTCAGCCTGGAGCACCCCCTGAGCCGGCACTGGGGCACGGCCCGGCCCCCACAGCGCCGGGGGCAGCGGGGGAGGCACTGGGGGGGCCCAGAGGGGGATTGGGGTGTGCTGGGAGGAACTGGGAGGGAGTTAGAGATAGACTGGTTTAAACTGGGGAAGGGATTGAGGTGCTTAGGGTGGCTCGGAAGGGGATTAATAGATGTTGGGGAGGGTGGGATGGGGTTCTGGGGCTGTTGGTGGACACTGGGAGGGAGTTTGGGGGTGCTGGGTGTCACTGGGAGGGATTTGAGTGAGCCTGGAGGAGCTGGAAGGAGATTGGGGATTGGAAAGCAGGGATTGGGATGAGGTTGGTTGTGCTGGGAAGAGACTGGGAGGGTTCCTGATGAGTCCTGCTGAGGCTGGGAAGGGACTGGGAGAGGGTTTGGGGGTCCTGGGGCAGTGGGGAGAAATTGGGAGGGGGCTGTGGGATCCTGAGAGGAACAGGAGGGGCTCTGGTGGGTCCTGGGGAGGCTGGGAAGAGACTGGGAGTGATTTAGCAAAACAATGATATTGATCTATTATCAATATCAATCTGTTAATGGAGAAAAAACCTCTCCAACAGTTTAAAGTTACAAAGTGGATGTTTAATCACAGCACTGGGTGAGTGCAGGAGTCATCCCCTTAATACACACTGCAAGTTGACAAAAGATTCCAGTGCCGATTTATTTACGAAAGTCTTAAATATCCAAAATACTAATACATAAGTATAATGTTAACACCTCCCGTGCTCCACTTTGGATTAAAATGCACTGTAATCAGTTTAAAATGTCATTACACCTGCGTTGTTGGCTGTGTAATTTGAGGAGGGGGTCGTTTTGGTGAGGAGGGGTCATCAAGAGATGAAGGAAAACCGCTCTTCCTCACTCTCACCTTTCTACCTTTACAATGGCTGACATTACAAATGACATTTAGCACAACTTCCTCCCTTGTGACTTTTCAATGGGTTTCCAGATGTAAGGTCTGTGATCTTCCTGAACCCGTTGATCAGTTTCTCTTTTCTCATTATAAGCACAGCTGAACAAACATACAATGAAAAGTAATTTTTTACCTAAGTCCGAGATTCATTATCTCAAATACTGCTTCTCACTTAATCATTAACTCTAACTAGTTCCAGCAAGGCCTATCTCTAGCTAAGATCTCCAATTTTTCTAAAATTCTAAATTGTTTAAAATTAGTGACTCCAAAGGAGGTTTCAGAGGGTCCTGGGTGGGCTGGGAGGGACTGGGAGGGTGCTTGGAGGGGCTTGAGGTGTTTGTGAGAGGTTTTGGGGGTCCTGACTTTTGCAGATGCCCCAGGGATGCCATGAAACGCCACCCACAGCAAGATGTCGAGGGGATTGGCGGCTCCATGTTGGGCTTTGTCTTCCTGGTGCTGGGGCTCGGATTCTGCCTGTGCAGGAGAGTGAGGGGGGATCCCAGGGGTCATTTCCTCCCCCGCCACAGAGCCTGTGTGCTCCCCTCTGGGCCCCCCACGCCAGGTGTCACCCCCTTTTCTCTGCCCACACAGCTCCTGAGGCAAAAGGTTCTCGAGGACTGAAAGTCAACAATTCCCATTGTCATTCTGTATCCTGTTGGATTTTCATTCCCCTGCTTTTATCCAGGTGCCCAGAGGGAGCCAGGAAGATGTGGAGCCTCCCAGCCAGGTGTCTTCCCAACACGGATCACCAGGACCACGGATCACCAGGGCTCTGCCCAACGGGGGTCACTGGGGATCATCCAACGCCGATCCTCCCATGGGGGATGGAGCTGGAGCAGCGCACGAAGCTCTTCCCACACTCGGGGCACTCGCAGGGCTTCCCTTACTGGTGCCTCCGTTGGTGTCGGGTCAAGTGAGAGCTCTGTGAGAAGCTCTTCCCACACTGGGGACACTCGTAGGGCCTCTCCCCAGTGTGGATGCGCCGGTGGACGGTGAGGGTGGAGTTTTGCTGGAAGCCCTTCCCGCAGTCGGGGCAGCGGAAGGGCCTCTCCTCTGTGTGAATCCGCTCATGTACGAGGACATGGGAGCTGCGCTGAAACCTCTTCCCACACTGGGGACACTCGTAGGGCCTCTCCCCAGTGTGGATGCGCTGGTGTTTTCTCAGGCCAGAGCTCTGTCCAAAGCTTTTCCCACATTTCAAGCAGGTGTAGGGCCGTTCCCCTGTGTGGATCACCTGGTGTCTCATCAGGTTAGAGATACTTCCAAAGCTCTTTCCACATTTCCCACACTCATAGGGCCGTTCCCCCATGTGGATCCTCTGGTGTTTCCAAAGGCTGGAGCTCCGGCTGAAGCTCTTCCCACATTCCCCACACTCGTAGGGCTTTTCCCCAGTGTGGATTACCTGGTGCCGGATCAGCTGGGAGCTCCACCTGAAGCCCTTCCCACATTCCAAGCACTTGTGGGGCTTCTCCCCCAGCTCTGAGCTCTGGCTGGATCTCTGGCCGTGTTCCTGGCACTGGGGGGATCTTTCCTCCTCGCAGCTCCCTGGAATGGGTTTGCAGCCCCTCCTCGTGCGGGATCTCCAGGGCTTTTCCTCCTTCTCTTCCATCTGGACACAGTTTGGGAAGGAAAATTCCTGGTTAGGAGGAAAAAAAGAAGAGGAGAGGGCCTTGGGCTGGGGGTTGCTCCTTGCCCAAGTTCATCTCAGAAAGTCACTGGGGATTTTGTGTATGTAAGAATCTCTAAAACACCAAGCCCAAACATCCTCCAAACATCAAAACAAAGATCAAAAGCTACCCAAACACCAAATTCAGGCAAAACTCCCTCCAGAACAGAAAGATTCAGCCCCTGCAAAAAAACAAACCAGCAACATTTATCCCAATAAAACTCAGAAACACCAAGATTCAGCCCTATCAAAATCATGGATCCCTCTGTCCAGTCACCTGCTGACGGTGGGCAGGGCAACACTCCTGGAACTGCACATACAGGGAGGGTGGAACCTTGTGCTGCTTCCTCTTCCTGCTCCTCCTCCTCCTCCTGTGGCCCAACTCTTGCTCACACTCCTCTTCCTCCTACTATTTCTCCTCCTCCTGCACAGTCCCACCTTGTCCTCCCACGTGCATCCTTTGACAATTTTGGTCTTCAGCCCTGCTTCTCCTTCCCTTCTCCTCCTGCCCCCAGGCCCAGCACCCACTGCCGCCTCCCTCTTCCCCCCCAGTCCCACAGCATCCCACCGCAGGGGCACGGATGGAGCTGGGCCAGCTCGGCCTGGGGCAGCGCTGGGCTCTCGGCCGCTTCCGCCCGCACTCGCTCCCCACTGCAGCCGCTCCCGCCACCACAGCGCGGGGGGGCCCGGCCTTGGCGCTCCCCCCTCCCACCTCCCCAAATTCCCCTCAAGGGGGGCGCCAAGGCCCGGGGGGGAGGGGCGCAGCTGGGCTCCAGCTGGGGAACGCTGGCAGCTGCGGCTCTGCCTGGACACTGATGAGTCATCAGCGCCGCGCGCTCTGATTGCCTCAGCCCTGACTGAGCCCTGCGCCTGCACCAAGGGGGGACACCCTGCTCCAGGGGGGATGGCCCCAAAACGGGGGAACCCCAGCAAAGGAACAACAACAAAGGCTCTTTACAAACTGATCCCGTCAACCTCATTGCACATAGGGCCAGGGACGTGGACATAAGGAAGTGACAGGAGGAGCCATCAGCTGCACAAAATGTTATGAATTGATGACACAGACTGCTGCTCAGCCAAGGTCCTGCTAAATTCATCAACTTCCAGAAGAACAACAAAGATTTAACACAGCCATCAATATCGTTAGCTATACAAAAGTGAGGTGCATATTAAGGGGGTATGTAGGAGGTGCATTGGGCAGTCTGTACCTCTCCAGTACTTCAGCCAATGGGGAAAGGGAGAGGGAGATGTGGCCAAGAAAATTAGGATGAAAAGGAGGCTGTCTCTCCCAACAATTGGTGAAATCTCATTAGAAATGTCCCATGGCCTCTCCCTTTTTTATGAATGAAATTACATTTACAGGACTCCTCTGTCTTCCTTGTGGACAGAAACCTCTGGGGATGTCAATTTTTCCACACACCTTGAGGCTCCTCCGCAATTCCTTCCACCGTCCGGGCCGGCGGGCACTGAGTGCAGCTGAAGGTGCCTCACCCAGTTTGGGGGATCGGCTCCCTCGGCTGGCGGCGGCACCGGGGATTGATTGGGTACCCGAGAGTGAGCAGGAGACAGACGAGGGACTGATCAGGGGGGCTCTCAAGAGTCGGCAGGGAGAGAGCACTGAAAATCTCAGCAGTGACTACAGTGGGATCTTCGGGGAGTGAACATGGCAGGGCACCCAGGGAGGGGACAAAAGGGAAAGCCACAATGGGGTCCCAGCAAAAGGGATGAGGATCCCAAAATATCTCTCAAGGGTCCCTTGGGAGCATGTGGAGGTTGTTTGCACATTCTCCCAGATGTAATTAAGGACATGGACACCCAAGGGGGGCAAGAAGGAAAGTCCAGAAGGGATTTAGACAACAGGGGATGGATGGTGTTGGTGTGCTGGGAAGGGATTGGCTGAAGGGGAGTGTGCAGGAATGTGCTTAAGGCAAGAAGCAGCAGGAGCAATCTATGAGGTAAGAAAAAAGACAATGGAAAAGAAGAGGAAGAGAAAACCACTGAGGACTGGGATGTTTTTCAGAAGAGTCTTATCATCAGATCCTTTGTATCCCAGTTTTTCAGGACAGGAAAAGAAGGAGGTCAGGATTTCAGGGGGTTTCTCTGAGCTGGGAGCGGCAGGAGCGGGCGCAGAGCTGCGGCACCGGGAGCACGGGCTGGGGGCCTGTGGGGAGCTGTGGGGCCGGGCCGGGGCTGTGGGGCAGCCGGGGCTCAGCGCCGGGCGCTGCCTGAGCCCAGCACCCCCCGGGCAGGGCCGGCAGTGGCCCCCGGCCCCCAGGAGGCTGCGGGACGCCCCGGCCGCTGCCCGGCCCCGTGGAGCTGCCGGCCCTGCCCGCCGGGGGGGCCGCCTTTGGACACTGCGGCAGGACAGGGACCGGCTCTGGGATACGGGCTGGGGAGGGGAGCCTCAGCACAGCCAGCACCAGGAAGGAACAGCTCAGAAATGGGGATTAGACCTGCAAGGATCCAGATCATCTTTTAAGCATTTTGTGCTGGGTCCCTGCAGAAAGGAAGGATTTTGCAGAAAGCTCAGCAGCTGCCACACGATGAGCACCCACAGGCACTGAGGGGGGCTGCAGCAGGGCCACAAGAAGCCCCTGCAGCACTTGCTCCCAAAGGCTCAGCAGCTGAATGCAGCAAGGGATGAGCAAAAGGCCAAGCTGAAGGCAAAGGCCATGGCACAGTTCCTACAGCCCCTGAGGGATCAAGCCCAGGGCCCAAGGGGGCCCCAGCACCCAGGGGACACCCTCGGCCACAAGCACCTGGCACAGGCATTGCCCTCCTGGCCAGGGGACAGCCCACCCAAACAGCCCCTGGCAAGGAATCAGCCTTCCAGCTGCAGGGCACAAGGACACTGCAAGCACAGACAGGAGCACCCTCAGCACCAGCAAGTCCAGCCCTTGATGGACACGGATTCTTAGCGCTCTCACAGCTCCCATTCCACCAAGGACCCACCACACTGCAGCCCTTGGGAACATTCAGGGTGGCTCTGGATCCAGAGGAGACCTTTCCTGATGGGCACAGGGGCCTCTCCATCCACTTGGAATCTTACACTTAAGGGGGGTAAATTGCTGGGAATATTTTAATAATTAAGGCACTAAGTGGGAAAGATGAGTGGGTGTGTTTTATTCAGACACTATTAGCAGATGTGGGGGATTGGTTTGAAAGGCAGGAACTTTTATTTGCTCACAATTGTGATTGTAATTTATTGGGAAGGGATTTGATGGCTAAATTGGGAATGCAAATTACTGTTGCAAAAGGTGATACAGAGGCTGGTTCTGTTGAACCTCTGTGTCAAATGTCTGGCAGAGCCACGGCTGAAGTGAACCCACAAGTGTGGGCAGCCCCAGGGAAATTGGCAAAATTAGATATGGAGCCTCTCCAAATTTCCCTGAAGCAACCAGGACAAGAGGTGTCGAAAAGCAATCCCCTGTTCCAAGGGAGGGAAGGAAGGGCTCACAGCCTGTCTCTGAGTCCTGCTCAAGGCACGGCTTGGGGAGCCAGGGATGGCTCCCTAGAATGCTCCTATCCTGCCAAACAAGAAATCCAATGGAATCCACAGAATGCTGCAGGACCCAAGAAGAAGAAATGAGATGATGAAACCGAGGCACCCCACACTCTCAGATCCTTACACCAGCCTGAACCAGGTGCCCTCCTCACACTGCTGCCATTCACAACTTGATGCAAAAGATGCTTTCTGGGGATCTGCCCACTCCCAGAGGATGCAAGCAGAATTCTGCCTTGGGCTGGCAACAAGAGGTAGAAGGGAAAATGCTCAAGACATGGATGGTCCTTCTGCAGGGATGCACGGAAGCACCGGCCTGACTGGGGCAAGCCTTGCAGGAAATATCAAAGGAATTGACCTCACCCCCAGGGACTGGCTTAATGCAGGATGTGGGTGACTTGATCCAGTCAGAAAAACAAGGAGAAGAGGTAGAGGAAGCCTCTGTGAAATGGCTTCATTTTCAGCTTTGAGTATCTGAAAATAAAGAAAGGGCAAATGGTGGAGAAAATGTTTAAATATTTGGGACCTATTTTGACTGAAGGCTTGTGGTGAATTGACTCAGAGAGGGTCCAGGGAATACCAGAAATAATGTTTCCTAGGACTAAAAAGGTGCTGGAACAATTCTTAAAATTAACAGGGAATTGCTGGAGCTGGACTGAGGATTCTTTGCTCTAGCCTGAGCATTGTATGAGTTTTTTAGCCCCAGATAGCCCCAATGTTATGGAGTGGACACAAGAAAGAAAACAAAACTTAACAAAATGAAAAAATAAAATGATTGATGCCCCAGCCATGGCTCTTCCAGACTCAGAAATCTGAATTGGAAGGGAATATTAAACAGGCCACCCCTGAGACTGCACTGAAGGCAACGCAGCAGCAGCCAGGGCTCCCCAGCGGGGGAAGCCCCTGGGCCTGCCCACAGATCCTCTGCTCAAATCCTCGGCCTGGCCACCCTCCTTTGCCATCTCCAGCCACTGCGGGACAATCCTTGCTCTCACTCTTGCAGCTTCAGCCCTTTCTGTGCCTGCCCTCGCCACAGCTGCTGGGGAAGGCACCGGGACAATTCCACTCTGCCTCTCAATTACACTCACACTCTGCCCTGCCTGGGATTAGCTGCTGCCAAAATAGACCAACTTGAAAATGGCTTCAAATCTTATTTTTCTGGTCACACTAGGTTTGCCTTTGCCTTGGGGAAAGGAATTTTAAAGGGTTTTTTTTAAGGGATGTTCTACCACTCAGCAGAGATGAAATTAACACCTCAACAGACTGGGAATAGCCCAAAAGATTCCCCCCCAAGATAACGACCATCAACAAAACATCAACACCCAGCAGCAAACATCAACCAACATCCACCCCAGACACTGCCCCAGGCACAGCTGGAGACACCTGGTCTGGAAAAGGCTGAGCAGGAAATCCAGGAGTGCCCACCTAATTCACATCACAGGCACAGAAATCCGGCTGCAACAGGAAACCAAATCCTAACAACTCCACACCTTCAAACCAATGAACATTAAACCAAGGGATTTCTATGGGGTCAGACTGTATATATTTTAGAAAACATCTATTAAATTCACATGTCTTGGAATGATTTTCTCTGCACACCCAGCCAAAGTGAGAAATTAATGATTTCTGTTGCACATTCTGGCCAGACTCATGTCATGCCTTGATTTTATATTGTTGGAGAGTTTTTATTCATCTCGCAGTTTTGGTGACAAGACTACACCATTATTATGCTTTTCTTTAATAATCCTACTTCTATATTGTTACTCAGACTGGTAGTGCTGGGCCAGGGTTGGGAGAATCAGTTTTTAGACTTAGGGCAAGAAGTAGAAAAAATCTTGATTGCTTTGGATTTTTTTGGGAATGTGTGTGCGTGGCTGTTACGATGGCAAAATTTTGGTGTGCATTTTTGAATGTTCACCTTTATGCCTCAGTTTTAAAAACTAAGAGTTTTAAAGGTGACCTCCTTAACTTGTAAAGAGATAGTATAGTATTTTTTTCTTCAAAAATGTCACTTTTGGAGTGGCCACATGTGAGTCATCCCATGGCTGCCCTGGAAGAGAAGCTTTGTTCCAGGCAGTCAGGAGAGGAGCTTTAGAAATGCAAATTAACACTGATGGGACAAAGCCTGCACAATGGCCCAGGGGCTTCCTGCCTGCAGGAGGAATTGGGCTGATTCTCTCTGCCCCTCAGCCCAAGCTCTGCCTGCTTGCACAGATGGAATTTGCACAGCTAAAGGCACAGCCCATTGTGAGGATATCTGACTCTGCTAGAGGAATTGGTTAAGATGCAAAGGAAAACAGAAAATAGGGAATGTTGTGAAAACTTCACTAAAACAAGTGGGGAGAATCATCCTTGTCCCCACTCCAACATGTGCTGTCACTGTCTATGTTACATAGGGTGTATCAGACCAGTGGGGTTTATTTGCTACCACAAGTTCAGGGAAATCAGTTGGGAATCCAAGTATGTGATGATTTAATGAGAGAAAAGCTGACAATTGATGCAGCCCTGGCTGGAGGGTGTTGCTATATTTTATATATTAGTAAGGGCCTGTATGCACAAACCAGCCTTTGAAATAAGTCATGATATTAAGGGCTAAAGTCCTTGAAACCTTCATGCAGAAGAGAGAGTAAAGCAAAACAATATCCTTGTGTGTAAGAGAAAAAAATGTAAACTGTGTGTGTTAGCCAATAGTAGCTTGTTCTGCCTGCAGACCCTGTAGAACCCTATAAAAGTGTGCTAAAGATAGAAATAAAGCGGCATTCACGATTACTTCTGTGAAGACTGGTGAACAGCTCGGGGGTCTTTTCAATATTTGGCGCTTCGACCAGAGACATCCCTGCGGGCAGAGGGGCTCTGGAGTCAGCGGAGTGGATCTGGGCGTTAGACGTCGCGGGCTCGGATCGGCACCAGATAGGCAGCCTGAGCGCGGTGAGACGCGGAGCGGTTAGACGTGGAAGTAGGGCTGCTGGGGGGGGCCCAGAGGCAAGGGCGCTGTAGAAGGGTCGCAACCTTCCCCCTTGCGGGTGCTGTCAGCATGGATGTGGAATTTGCAGCGGCAGATAAACTGCTTCTCTGCATCCTCGTTAAACGAGGCGAAGCAGCCCAGGAAAGGGACCTGGATATGCTCATTATATGGGCTAATTGTCTTGGGCATTTGCAGTGCTCACTGCTTTTTGCGGTACAAGAACAGACTGATAAATCAGCTCTGATATGGAAAACGGCAATTACGGAAAAGAGCAAGGACACTGTGTTTCTCGGTCAAACTTGGCAGATTGTAATTAATACCTTAAAAAACAGAAAAATGAGATATGCTGAAGCTGTGAGCCCTGTAATTCTACCTCCGTCACAGCGGCAGATGCCTTTACCTCCCACTGCTGGGCAAGCTCTCCTATCTATGCTGCCCATGGAGTGAGGGAGGGAGAGTTAGGGAGAAGAAAATAATGAGAAAAAAAAAAAAAAAGTTCCACAGCGAATGCTGAAACAACGAACAGAATCTGTTCAGTTATGGCAGGATGTGATACATCCAGAACTATTTGCTTCATTTTTGGAGTCACTCTTAGCACTACAACCTTATTTAAGTTCCATCTTTACCACCCTGGAAGAAAAGAAGCCGGATTTGGACTGGTTTCCACCTAAACCAGGGGGAAATGAGGGAGCGAGGTGGGCGCAGAGAACAAAGGCACCCTGGGGGTAGAAGCAGCGCACGAAAAGCTCCAAGGCCACTCTGAACAATTACAGAAACAACTGAGCAGAAACAGGTGGCTCAGACAGCTTCCAAGAGAGACAAACTAGTCAAAAAATCTCAAACTAAATGGTATCTAGTTCAAAATTCATCCTTGTAATTAGAAGCTGATAAACCGCAATGATCACCGTTGTTAGCACCTGGCTGTGAGAGACTTTTCATGTAAAATCGCCTGCTTTTGCAAAATCGTGCCCCTTTTTCCTCTATCAGCAAACAAGAGTGATTGAGAGAAAAAACTGCATTTGTTAAAGTTAACTTTGTGAGGCTTTTTTTTCTTTCTCTCCGTTTTTCCTCGCTGCGAGAGTATGTGGAGAATGTGAAGAAAGATAAGAGCAGAGCTGCAGCAGCGGCGGGGCGGGCGGTTGACCCCCCCGCTCCCTCTCTCGGGGGGGGCACTGGGATGGTGCCTGGTTTGTTGCAGAGTCATGATTTACTGGGTTTTCAAAATGTTTTTATATACCACTGTAGAGTTAATTTTGTGTTTTAAGTAATTATGAGTTTATGCAATTGCAGTTTTTAGAGTTTTATTAGAGAAATTATTGTGGTTCTTTGAAGGTTTGAAAAAAAAAAAAAAAGTGTTTAAGGTGAATATTAACAGAAGTTGTCTTGCAATAATTGGTTTTAGAATCCAAGGTTAAAACATGGTGTGATTTATAGCTTCTAGGAAAACCTTCTTCCAGTTAATGTTATCTACAGAAGAGATTTGTGGTTTAAAAAAAAATTAGTCAAGAGAATTTTACTGCACAAGACAAAGTTAAGTTAAGGTATATATTATCTATTTGCTTGTTTTTTCCACAATTTTAATAAGGTAATTTTATTGTGAGTTTTTTTTTGTTATATAAAACACATATAACTGCATATATACCAATTTGGATTTTGGGTTTTAGTTTAAAAATTGGACTTAATGTTTTTGAAAAGTGCTACAAAAGCTGGATGGCAACTTGCCAAATCCCATGTTGTTGTGGTGGTTTTTCTCTAGAAAAACTGCACTTTAACATCCTAACCAATTTAAGCATATACTAGGCAAATTTCTATTATGAATAAGTATTTTTAGTAACATTTGCAGTTATTGTGGGTTATTCTCAAAGCTAGATGACATAGAATTGTGATGTGTTTGCTACATCTTTATAATCTTTATAGTGAATTTATGTTATTGTTATATTGTGTTTAAAAGGTATATATTAAACTTTTAGTTGCTTTTTTGTAGTAACAGAATAAGATTAAGTTATGTTTTCATTTAATATAGATTAAGTGTTAATAGAATTAAGGATAGTCAAGTTTTATAATGTTTAGGCTTGAATGCTTTTAAGTTAAGTTCTCTAACTTAGATATTCTTTTAAGGTTAAGTTTGTTATTTCCTTTTGTCATATATAATTATTGTTGAGTTTAGATATTGTTTGATTGAAATTGTTTTATGTTTTCTTGGAGACACTTGTTTAAACTGCAAAGTATAGTTGTTTTCCTAGAGTGAAGAGGATGGCCACAGCTGAGACAGCTGTGATGGAACACTGGTGAACACCTGCTTGTGAATAGAAGTGAATGCAGTCTGTGACACCCTTGACTTCATCAGGAGTTCTATTGGTTGTTGCAATCTCTGCAATTTTGTTTTTCATAGTTTTATTATTTTCCAGTGTTTCCAGAATTTTAAGAAGATGTGCCATTGCTGAGGATCAGCTGCCATAGGAGAGGCTTCAGATTAAACCAACTGCTGCATGGTTTAATTGGTCTGGTACCTAAGGCTCCTGATCATTTGCTTTGTACAAATCCATTTTAACAGTTTGCTATGCTGTAAGCATCTCATAGCTGCTACTATTGAGAACCTTGTTTTAGAAATGAGTTAAGAGGCATCTTTCCAGTTTAAAGCCAGGCCCTGGCCAAGCCTTGACTTTACCTGGACAGAATGTTTGCCAACAGATCCAGATATTTTCTGTCCCAAATCACTATTTGAGTCACTTTTTGACTCAACAATTTGACCCTATTAATATGACAGCTGGATCAATTTTGAAGTGGGCTTGGAGAATCATTTCCGGAGGTGATGATCCAATCCTTCACTGATTGTTTTGTTTCTGTTCGTTTGCTAACTACGGGATGCTAGTGCAGTGTTTTAGTAATTAATAGCAGTTTTATATTATATACCTTATTAATAATGTTTAAGATTTAATTGATTTTTAACTGGTATAAGTTCTTACTAATTGTGCATAAGGTTTTGTGTTAATGTTGAACAGAAGTACATCTCATTTTTATTTTTTTTAAGAAAATGGGGGAGATTGATGCCCCACAAGCATTTAATTAGTGTAATTCATTAACTTCAAGGAGAGAAGTGTCTGTGTTTTGTTGGCAGGTTCAAAAAGGTCACCTGTCCATCTGACCAGACTGTCTGCCTCTGAACACACGAGATCCAGTGAACAGAGAAGTCATCACACAGCCTTGGTACTCCAGACATGGATCAGAAGTGGACCTGTCAGGAGACAGTTGTGTCTGAACACTATATAGACAGTTGCCAACAGAACTTTTATGTTGTTATTATGATGTTGTGTCTCTACCAATTTTTCAGGTATCCTTTGTTTTAAGATTTAGAAGGATCTGAAGAACAACTTGAACATCAAAGCCCTCAGTCACCGATCAACTGCCAGCTGACATCACAGGAGCAGTGAACGTTCCAGGACTGAATCGTGCTGGAGAAATTCTGTAGAAGATCTAAGAAGTGTAGAGACTCCATTTAACTGTATATAAAGCAAATTGTAGTTGTGTGTTTACCCTTTTAGCAAATTGCTTTCACGCTTAGACTACATATATACCAAAGCACCTGTGTTAAAAGTAGTTAGATAATAGTTTAAGTGTTTAGCTTGTATAGTAATTGTTATGTTAGTATAAAGTATAAGTATTCCCTCTTCAAGAGGTAGTGTAAGCATCTTTGAAAGTTCATTTAACGATTGAAGTTCTAGCTGTGAGTTTGCAAATATGGTGTCATTTACATGGTAAAATGCTTATGGTAATTGTGTTGTGTATAGTCCTGACCAACTGTCTGCTAACTAACATCCAAAAGTGACAGAACATATGGGTCACTCTGGCACATTGAACTGGCCAAAGGTCAATGTGTTTGAGCCTAGCCACCCCTGGAGATCCTTTCGCACCTGTCTCATAGGAGTCCCTGAATGGGATCCTCCGGCATTTAAAGCTTTAATTAGTAATGAGACTCAACTGAATCGATTAGCAATGTTGCAAGAGTGCAGTCGCACTGTTGGCTTCACATTAAGACAACTTGAAGCCTGTTAGCAAGCAAAAATTACCAAAGTTCTTAATGTTACAACCCTCAGAAGAATTAGATTTGTTATGTTCCACCAATACCTCAGGTGGATGGATAATGTTTGAAACCCCGACAAAAAGTCATTCTAACAAAGTAATACAGCACTGGGTTGCAGTCAACCCTATAGCTGATCTCGTTACTACCATTGAAAGTAAAGCCTTTATTCGTGGTGCAATCTCACAGGACAATTACCAAAGCGATTACCTAGTTCCACATTCCTAATCTGTGGAGATAGAGCATGGAATTAGATTCTTGCTAATCCACATGGAAGACCCTGTTATCTTGGGAAACTCACTTTGTTCCACCCAAGCTTACATCAATTCTTGAATGTAGCTAGCAAAATGAAGAACATCAAACAGTCAAAGCGAAGCCTGAATGAATTAAGGCCTAGCAAATCTAAAAAGGCTCGCTTGTTAGACTAAGGAAGAATTGAACTTAACATCCACAATGTTAAGTGAGCTTTCAGCCGATGTGAGTAGTGTATATCACGCAGTACTATGAAATCAAGTTGCAATTGACCTTTTGCTCTTAGCACAAGGACATGGTTGTGGAGAGTTTGAAGGCATGTGCTGCTTGGATCTTACTGATCATTCAGCTTCCATCCATGAGCAACTACAACAGCTACAGGATGGGTTGCATGCCCTGAAGGAAGATAGTGATCCCATCGGAGGTTGGTTCGCCAGCTGGGGCATCACTAGATGGTCGAGGTCTCTTGTGCTAGAAGGGGGACGGACTTTACTTATAATGTTAAAGTTATATGTTATCTTATCCAAAGCCTGGTTTGTGCAAAAAGAGAAAGGGGGAATTGTTGCTATATTTTATATATTAGTAAAGGCCTGTATGCACAAACCAGCCTTTGAAATAAGTCATGATATTAAGGGCTAAAGTCCTTGAAACCTTCATGCAGAAGAGAGAGTAAAGCAAAACAATATCCTTGTGTGTAAGAGAAAAAAATGTAAACTCTGTGTGTTAGCCAATAGTAGCTTGTTCTGCCTGCAGACCCTGTAGAACCCTATAAAAGTGTGCTAAAGATAGAAATAAAGCGGCATTCACGATTACTTCTGTGAAGACTGGTGAACAGCTCGGGGGTCTTTCAATAGGAGGGAGCACCCAAAAATGGGGAAAAGATGAATGGCCATCAGAACAAATCCTGCAACACCATGGACCAGACCCTGGAACCCAAACAAATTGATATCAGATACCAGAGAAACCATTTATCATTTCAATGGGATAATTAGATTACAGGATGCCATTGAAATAATAACCAACCACACAGCTCCAGCTCCTGACCTTCCTCCCAACCAATCCACTCAGATGAGGAACACAACATTTCACCATGGGATGGGATCACATTATCTATTAGCAGAAGGAGGCAGAATTTGTGGAAAAGTAAATGATTCAAACTGCTGTTGACAAATAGATGAGAACAGATACCAAAGGAAACAAGAAAGCAGCTCATGAACCAGTCCAAATGAGGAAAGGATGGAAATGGGAAACGTTTTTGTGCTTCCCCAGCAGACCATGGGTTAAACAAATCCCAGACAGAGCTGTCCCCCTTCAAACCTACACACCAAAAATCCTGTAACTCAGGGATTCCTCCCAGAAAAAAATCTGCTAGGATCTCCCCAAATTGAGTGAAAGGGGGGATGGGACCCACAGACTGAGCAGGGGGTCTTGGAACCCCCAAATCCGAGCACGGGGGAGGGGGTTAGAGATTGGAGGGACGATTGGGAAGGGATGTGGAAGAAGAGTAGGAAAAAGAGAGGGCTGAAACCCCCAAAGTGTGGGGGAAGGTGCTGGGAAACCCAAATTGCATTGAGAGGGGTCAATGGACTGGGGGAAGGATGAGAAAGGGGGAGAGAGGAGAGGGAAAGGTGGGCTTGGGATGAAAGAAATGTGGTTCCCTGTCCCGCAGCACTCGATCCCTGGAGCGATTCCCTGCGGCTTGTGGGGAGGAAGATCCGCATTGGGGGGTCCCCAAGCCCCCTGCCCATCCCAGCGTGTCCATCTCGCTGGAGCCCTGGAGCTCCCAGCCCGGCCCCGGCCGCCTGCTCTGCTCCCTGATGGATTTCTCCCCTGCCCACATCCAGCTGAGCTGCTCCCAGGGCCAGCAGCAGCTCTCGGGCCACGTGCTGGCCACTGCCGTGCTCCCCAGCGGGGACTGGAGCCAGCAGCTCCTGGTGCTGCTGGAAACCGCCCCCGGCAATGCGGGCTCAGCTCCAGCTGCCAGGTGGAGCACGTCAGCCTGGAGCACCCCCTGAGCCGGCACTGGGGCACGGCCCGGCCCCCACAGCGCCGCCAGGGGCTGCCAGGACACGGAGGGCATTTGGGGCTCCTGGGCTTAACTGGCAGCCCCTGCTTGAGAACCCCTCTCCCCCTGTCCCAGCTCCCCTCATCCCCCTCTCCCAGCCCTTTCCCACCGCCTCCCGGCCCCGCTCCGCTCACCCCAGAGCTCCTCGCCAGCAGCCGAGAGATGGAGGAGGGAGGAAGGGAAGGAGGAGGAGGAGGAGCGGGAGGAAGAGGAGGGGTAGAGGAGGAGCAGGAACTGCAAGAGGAGCAGCAGAGGAGGCCCCACGTGCGTCCATCGCTCTCTGGATCTGCAGCCCCTTCGCGCCGGGAGCATCGGGCCCCGCATCCCGCAGCTCACCGGGGACGGGAACCTCACCCCGAATGTCTTAAGCCGTCCTGGCAGGATTTGTTTGAAGGGGAAGGGATATTTGGAGCTCACTCCAAGTATCTTTGGGGACCCCTGTTCCTTTTTCTGGGCACGGGCAGGGCAGAGCGATGTTTGGATCTTGCAGGACTCCAAAGCTGACCTGAGATGCCCGGTACCTGCAGGGGGAGGGGAGCAGCGAAAAGGGGGGAGCCCCGGGAGTCCCGGAGCCTGAAATGGGGGCCTGGAGAGGGGGAACCCCGAGAGCCAGGAGTGAGGGGAGCCTGGAGAAGGGGCAGCCCGGAGAAGGGATGAGCCTGCACAGGGGGAAGCCCTGGGACACCAAAGTGGGGACCCCACAGAAGGGGAACCTCAGGGAGGGATTTTTTCCTCTCAGTCCTGATGCTTTGGAGATTTTCATGGACACAAGACACCTGATGACTTCTAGAGATGGACTTGGGCAGGAGGAACCCTGAATCCTAGGTGGTCACCCCTTGTTTTTTCCCCCCAAACCAGACTTCTCATGCCCAAGCATAAGACAAATGGAGGAGAAGGAGGCAGAGAGGAAGATGCTCTGGGACCCCCAGGCAACAACAGTCAGTATAATAGTGGAGGCAAAAGCATTATCACCAAATACATCTGCCCAGAGGGCAGAACTGGTTGTCCTTAACCAGAACACTAGAATTAAGTGAAGGGAAAAGGGTAAACATATGGACTCACTCAAAACATGCTTTTGGAGTGGTGCATGTACACGAGGCACTGGGGAAAGAAAGAGGACTGCTGTCTCCTCAAGGTACACACATTAAACATCAAGATGCAGTCCTGCAATTAATAAAAGCAGTACAAAAGCCTGAGCAAGTAGCAATCATGCACTGAAAAGCTCACCAATCAGGAAGCTCCAAAATTTATGACGGAAATCAGAAAGCAGACTGGACAGCCCGACAAGCTGCTCAAGAAGTGCAAACTGCAATGGCATTGATACCTTTAAAAACTAATATATCTCAATTCAATTTACCTCCAGGCCCAAAATATTCAATAGAGGATGAGAAATTGGGACGCTCACTGAATGCACAGAAGAATTCAGAAGGGTGGTATGTGACTACACAGGGACAAGTAGTGGTACCCCCTTGATAATGAGAGAAGTTCTACAAATTAAACATAATGAATGTCATTGGAGTGCAGAGGCATTGGTGAAATTGATAAAACAAAATTTAATTTCAGTATGGATGTTAAAAATCCAAAATCAGTAATGTCGAAATGTGAAATTTGCTTAAAGAACAATCCAGTGGCTAGATGACAGGCACAATTAGGGAAAACCAGGAGATTATTGGCAAGTAGATTTTGTAGAATTACCAAGAACTCGAGGATACAAATATCTATTGGTAGGGGTTGACACATTCTCACAATGGCCAGAAGCTCTTCCCTGTCACACAAATCAAGCAAAGGAGACAGTCAAGTGGTTACTGCAAGAAATCATTCCAAGATTTGGGGTGCCTCTAGGAATATCATCAGATAGGGGCCCACATTTCACAGCCACAGTAGTGAGGGAGGTGAGTAGGTTGCTGGGAATAGCTTGGCATCTCCATACACCATGGAGACCCCAATCCAGTGGACAGGTAGAGAGGATGATTCAGACATTGAAGAGGCAAATCAGCAAAATATGCCAAGAGGCTAAATTGCAGCAGCCACAAGCTTTACCAATAGCACTGCTGAGGATTCGGATAAAGCCTAGAAGCGGGATGTCAGTCAGTCCTTATGAGATATTGGATGGGAAACCATATGAATCCCCTCAACCTAATCCAAATGTACATGTTACAGGGAAGCAAGAGGTGTAGAATTATGTTCTGTCTCTTGGAAAAGCTCGAGCTCGACTTCGGAGCACCCTTGTGTGGAACAGGCCGCTGACTCTTGAGAATCCAGTTCATGACATCCCCCCGGGAGATGAAGTGTACGTTAAAAGCTGGAACGAAGAACCATTAAAAGAAAGGTGGAATGGACCCTATCAGGTACTGTTAACTACCTTGACAGCAGTCAAAGGAGCTGGACTGGATCCCTGCATACATTACACCAGAGTGAAGAAGATTTCCCCTGCACTGTGGACTGCACAAACTGTGGGGCCAACAAAGCTGCAGATAAAGCGCGTTTGATTGTTTCAAATGTCTAGGTTGCCAGTGACTGTAATGGTGATTATTTTATGGCCTTTAGGGCCATCAGCTGGAATCAAAGTTACCTTGGGATGTGAAATGCAAAAGGATCAGCTGACAACTCTTCATTTTAGAATGAAGAGGGATGTGGGGGTGCAGCCAGAAACACAAGTGATAAAAGTCTCTAATACTACTCAGGCAGAAAATGGGATGATTGGATTAATGAAAGATTTTGCCAACGTGCAAAACAGCAGCAAAATAACTGCCTGTCTGCCAACACCAAAGGCAGCAGGAGACCAAATAAATTGGGCAATTATAACATCAAAATTACCTGAAATACAAAAGAATAAAAATGAAAATGTGAGCTTTGTATTCCAAATAGATTACGAGTACCAAAATAAGACAGTGTTTGAAAATGCTGTGAAGCCAAAGTATTCATCTAGATGGGATTGTCATGAAAATGGAGGAAAGTATGAACCAAAACTAGGCTGGGATGGGGGATTAGGGAATTATGGATGGTGTTATGAAAAGGTAGCAAAGGTTATTAAAGAAAAGATTCCAGTATCGAAGTGGAAGTGAGAAGGACAGGAAGGAAAAGATTGGGCTGAAGCTTGGGACAGTGCATGGTCAATGAGTGTGCTTCAGAAATTCCAATCTATGGCAGATAGCCCTTGGTGCATTAAGTGGGAAGGCTCTGAAAATGAAACAGATCCAGGGGTATGGAACACTGCAACCAGTAGTAGAATGGAGGCAGACAAAGTCAATTGGTGGGTATGGAACAAAACTTAGGACTGTACTTCTGATGATGAAGAAATAAAACAAATGCCACCGCTACTGGTAGCTCTGCAAATTGGATGTGCCTGCAGAGGAATCAAACATAAACAAGGTGAAATAAATGACAAGATAGGACAAGTGATCCAAAAGGTAATATGTAGCACAAGTACAATTCAGAGTCCAGGCCAATTTGGATGGGCAGCAAGTGATGGCACCTGGACAACACATTTGCCTGTAGGTGAAAAAGTAAAAGAAATTACTTTAGGCCTCCCCACCTTATGCCCAATTTGGAAAAGGTCCCCATTCAAGGGAGAACATGAGCTTCTGCAAATAAGGATGATACGAGAAGTTCAGGAGAACAAAACTGAAGATGAAGAAAGATGGCAGGAACCCTCCAGTAGTGTAAAATTTGAGTGGGCTCCGGAATCCTTGTTTGGTCCAATAGCAAATTATAACAATAGAAAGATGTTTTACAAACTTACAGGCCAGGTAGAAAGATTGGCAAGAGTTACCAAAGAGGGATTTAGAGAGCTAAATGTACAATTACAAGCCACAACTAAAATGACCCTGCAAAACAGATTGGCTTTAGATATGTTATTGTTGACAGAACACGGAGGATGCGGGTACCTAAAAGGACAAATTGATCACTGCTGCATCCACATCCCAAATGGAACTGCAGATGTAGAACACGACATTACTCAATTAAAACAAATAGAACATGAACCACAGAAAGAGAGGGAAGATCTGACCACAAGTTGATTAGATAAAATTTTGAAGGGTTAGGATGGAATGTGAGCTCCTGGATCAAATCTATTTTTGAGAGTCTGATAATCCTACTAACTGTGTTCTTAGCAATCTGGTTAATCTGTGCAGTTCTGAAAGGAGAGATAAAGAAAAGAGTATCCTGGAACCAGAAGATAATAAAGGCACTGACACGGGACAGAGATCCACTTCCACATTTGTCATCTCCAAGTCCTCCAGAGTGTAACAACGCTTACGACAACTGTGGATTCGAAAATGAACATCAAGTATAAACTCAGAAAAAGGACTGTATATAGTGAAAGCATTACACTTATTATAGTAAAGTGAAATATTTTCAAAGGGCGGAAATACATTACTATGGGGTTAAATGTTTCTGAAAATGTTTCTTAAAATCATGTAGAGGTAGGCCACAAGAATGCTTGGTATTAGGAATGGTCTAGCAAGCTGAAATGTTTACGGTGATGGCAACAGGTACTTGGGGTCTCCAAGATACCCACCCAGAGATAAGATTCGGACATGTTCGAGCAAGGATGAGCTAACTCTCATGAAGCAATATAGATAAAGTTAATGGAGCAATATTAATGAAGCAATATTTATACGGTTGTTATAGTGATTACTGCTACAGCTGAAATTGTAGAAATATGTGCACTTTGGACAAAGACAACGGAACTAGATTTGGGTTGCTGATACCTCTAGTTCCCCCACGCTTCAATAAAACACCTGCATACAGTCAATATACAATTATGTGTTTTCCTGAATGCTAACAAAGACAGATCAAAAACTTCCAAAACACCAAAAATCTGATATCCCCCCCAACATAGAAAGATTCTGCCCCCACAAAAAAACAAAGCACCAACATTCAGCCCAATAACACTCAGAAACACCAAGATTCAGCCCCGTGAAAATCGTGGATCTCCCTGCCCGGGCACTCGCTGCATGGGGGGGTGAGGGGGGCAATGAGGCCGGGCCGGAGCAGGGGGTGCCTGAGAGAGGCCCCGAGCCCGGGGGAAGCCCCTGCAGAGCCATGGAAGTGGCTCCTGGCCGGACTCGGGGATCCCCCTGGCGATCCCCGCTGGAGCAGCCTGCTCCTGAGGGACTCTGGCCCCTGGCAGGGACCCCAGGCTGAAGCAGGACAAGGATTCCTGTCCCTCAGGGGGAGGCACTGACATGACCTGACTGTGACCCCCATCCCTGTGCCTCTGGGCGGGGAGGGGGACGGAGAGGGGCACAAAGTTAAGCCCGGGAAGGAGGAACAGCTGGGGGGAAGATGGATTTCCGTAAGAATTACTTTACTTCTCATTTGCTTGCTCTGACATGTTGGATAATAAATTCAATTAATTTCCCCAAATCAGGTGTGCTATGCCCGTGACCAAGGACTGAACTGTCCCCACCCTCATCCAGACCCCCGAGCCTTTCCTTGTGTGTTCGGCTCCCCGCCCGGGACAGGAAGGAGAGTCACAGAGTTTTAGCCTCGCTCCGGCATAGCCCTGCTCCATCCCAGACTCACCCCCAGCTCGCAGCGCCCTCAGCTCCCGGGCACCCCGAGCTCCCGGCGCTTCAGCGCAGCGGCGCTTCCTTGGCCTCCTGCCCGGGCCGGGCCCAGCGCCGGGGCCGCTCCTCAGCCCAGGCTAACGAGAAATGGCGGAGCTCAGCCCAAGGCAGGCGAGGCCGTGCCGTGTGCAGAGCCCGCCGCTGGCTGCGATTGGCTGCTTCTGCCGTCACTCGTGGCTCTGGCGCGCGCTGATTGGGCAGAGCGGGGACAAGCCCGGCCCCGCTGGCGCCCCCAGGGCGGCCGTGGGGCAGGAGAGCCGCCATTGCCGGAGCGTCTGTGCGGGCCCGGCAGCGGCGGCAGCAGCGGCCGGAGCCCGGTGAGGCGGCGGCGGAGCTCGGAGGCGGCCCCGGCCATCGCAGGTGGGAGCCGCGCTCGGTTCTGCGGGGGCTCGGGGCTCGCTGCGGGCCCGGGAGGTTGTGTAATAAATGGAATTGATTTGTGCTGACTAAATTGTAACTATTTGGAAAGTTATTATTAGAAGCAACCAATGGAATCAGTGTTATAAGGCAGATGTACCCCTTTGCAGATGTTACATGTTAAAATTGAGGTACAGGATGTAGTTTAGAAGATAAGTGATGTCTCATGACCAAAACGGCCTTGAGATGGACAAAATTAGAACGGCTTTAAGCATTGGACCAAAAAATCAGTAAATATCAGACTAATGAGTAGAGTAACATAACACAACGCTTAGTACGCACACACAAACCTGTAAGGTTATCCAAAGGACAATGAGGAAGAGGAGAAGCCTTCGCCAAAAGATCCCCAAAAGAAGACTGAAGACCCCCTAACAACAAGTGAAGCATGCACCGTGAAGAAGAATGACGTAAAGTCAGAAAAATCGGAAATATGTGGAAACATATGGGAAACACTAATGAATATGTATAAGCATACAGTATATAAATTTAGCTTGAAGTGCTTTGTTCTGTACGTGAGGTGGAGTGAGAAGTCCCCCCCGTACCCCAAATGGTTTTGCTTATGCCTTAACCATTTGTAACCACTGGCCAATTATATTCACACACACACACACACATATATATATATATATATATATATCTCAGAATATATCTAGTAAATTGTATCTTTATTACTAAATTGTAATTTTTTATTATTTTGTATCCAATTTATTAAACTATATTATCAATTAATTAGATTGATTGTTTGGAAATTTGAAAGTCATTTATAACAATTTGGTGCCAAAACCTGTGAACTCCAATCTAGGGGAAGAACGGCTAATGATGGGAAGGAGCTCCCCACCAATTTTTTAAGGTGGTGCCAAGGTTAGATCGTGCTCCCTTGGAAATAGAAGTTCCACTTAGGATAAAGCATAAGCAGAAGAAGCTGGCTGTAGGAAGCGTGCAGAAGAGCTCCCGTAGAGTGGCGGCCAGAGATAAAGGTGCCTGTAAAACGTCTTGTGCACAAGAAGCGCTGGGCAAACGGAGTGTGTGAGTCCCACGGGGCTGGGCAGGGGGGAGCTGTGTGCCTGTGTGTGTGTGTGCAGTGGCTGAGACGGGGCTGGGCAGCCCGGAGCCACAAAGGGAGTGCAGACCTCCGGCCGTACCGCGTTTTCGGCTCTCCGCGAGGAGACCGGCCGGGAAAGGAGGGAAGGGAAAGAGAAGAACGAGTGAAAATCCCCGGCAGGGACGGGAGGGAGAGTCCCAATCTTAAAACCCACGGGAAAGTCCTCGGGGAGAAGGGAGCGATCTGATCGCTGAGTGAAGTGACTCAGGAGGAGAGTGATCGAGTCAGGTTCAACTTCCTTTAAAAAGAGAAAATAGTTGGGAACTTTAGTACGTAGCTAAGAGGGATTGGGAAGAGAAGTAGCCAGAAATGAGTAGTCGAAGAGGGGTAAAAGAAATTGAGAAAGAGAGGAAATTAGACAGGAAGCGAGTAGTTGGCAAAAGACGGGATAGAGCAACAGAGTAATATTGAGGGAGGGGGGAAGTTGAAGCACGGAGTGAGTGAGGGGGATCAAGATTCTCCTGGTACCGGAGATTTCTTGCTTGGTTGCTGCCAGAGATGGGTTCAAGGGACAGTAAGTCCTTGAACCCAGGGGCTGGGAATTAGAAGGGGAATTCGCAAGAGCCCGGAATATCTGAGAACCGTGAGAGGGTTTCTCAGGAGGGGAGCATTCCTCAGGACAGTCCACTGAGGATGATGTTATGATTTTGGGATACATGGGAATCCCGGAGAGGAAAAACAAGCAGAAAATGATTAATTATTATATGTTTAAATAGACAAAGAAAATGATCCGAAAATATAATTTGAATTGGCCAAAGTTTGGATCGTTTAAAACTGGATTTGTTAAGCTTTAAATCAGTATGTAAATTCAAAAGAACGTTTTAATCAAGAGAGCGACTATGCTACCCTGCAGCTTCCCCGGGGTGGGGGGAAAGATAAATTTATTACTAAAACACAAGAAAGCGAGAGTTATCTGTTGTATCCTTTACAAACTAATAAGTAGCAGAAAAAAAAAAAAAAAAAAAAAAAAAAGAGGTAAAACTGTTCCTTCACCTAAAGATATTTTGCTGGAAATAGAAACAGCAGCACTACCTAAATCCCATTTAACTGAAAAGTGTGCAGTGCTGGCTGTGCCAAGTGAACTCTAACATATAACACAACTGACCATTTGTTACAACCTGGCATTATTTTGGTTTGGTTTATTATATTTACACATTCAAAAGACAAATTCTGCCTTGCTCAGAGTCTGTGAAGCACAAACACATTTTATGAATATATAGTATTTAAATGGTGTGTTACAGTTGTGTTATGTGCATTATAAGTGTTAAAAACATGTAGCAGGTTTTTTTTTCACAGAAACTTATATTTCCGTATTTTTAAAATATGTTTGTTTTCCAATATTTTGTATAGTAAATATAAATGGTTTTGACTAAATGTTTTATTTATTTAACAGCAAAAATTGTGCTAAAAGAACCCCCTGTTAATTAAAGCTTTATTAATAAATTACTAACTGAAATTGTTTAAAAAGTAACTTTTATTGTAGTTGGCACATCTCTGGAGCTTTAGTAGTTTAAATTAAAAGAAAAAAAATATAACTGACTAAGAGAGAGAGAGAGATAAGACAGTGCTGTGAAATCTGTGCCATCCTTGAAACAAGCAGAGTTGAAGTGGCTCATAGGAACCTTATGAGGCCAAGGGTAGCAGTGAGACCAAACGTGTCAGTGACCAGACCCCAGGGTATAAACTTTGCTACCAAGAAGAGCGGCACCTCGGCCCTTGGCTGCAGCCCAAGGGGCCTTGAGGAAGGTAGAGAGTGAAAACTCCTGAGGATTATTTTCACTGTGTTCATTAAGATACCCTTGGCAACTGGCCAAAACCATAAAGCAGGATGGGACAGAATGAAAAGAATAAGAAAGAAACAAGCGATATTAAAACAAGCAGCACAAAAGCAAACAATGAGCAAACAAACTATGCAAAAACAAAATCACAATAATTCTGATCCATGTGACAAATGCAAACAAATGTGACAAATACAAAAACAAGATAAAATCTATGTTTGTGGCACATCCATATGTTAATGCTGCCTGTTACAATCACAGTAATTTTATAAAAGTATAAAAAAATCTCAGGGAAAGAATTAGAGAAAATTAATAAGTAGTGTGAACAGTTGAAACAGCAGTATAGCAACTGAGATTGGCCAACCTTAACTAAAATATTTTTGTAAGTTAAATGCAAGAAGTAGTTACAGAACTAAAATTATTTAAATGTTAAATTTGTGAAAGACTTAAAATAGCTAAAAAATAGCTGTGGGAAAGTGAGAGTCTAGCTCCAGACCAATTTTTAAAATGAAATCTTACTCAAACTTCCAAGACATTAAAATAACCTGGAAGATAAATTTTGAATCATCAAATAATTAAAACAGTTTGTATCAGATAACAATACTAACACCTGGCCACCAAAAACTCCTGCTGGATATTAGAGAATGACAAAAAGAAACTAATTGTAGGATAACCATGTTGATTTGTGCTGGTATAAAAGTTCTGGAGCTAACCCTTACCAATCCATAAGTGACCTAAAATTCTATTTGGAACAACCAGGTACAACAAGTAACAAATGGAAAGCCCCTGATAGAATATATTAAATTTGTGAGTAAAGAGCATATATTGAATTACCTCAAAGGTAGAGAAGAACCTGTATCTTAAGAGTTACATGACCCTCCTTCTTCGTTATACCGAGGTCCAGGAGCAATATGTTAAGTACACCACTTTATGAAACATTAAAGAACAATAAAAGAGACTTGAACCTTGACTTTCCAAAAGCAAGAAGAAACCAGAAATGAAGACAAATGGCCTGCAGAGAGATGACCCAGCCACTTGAGCTGCAGATGGATCTTAGAGATATAGAACCCAAATCTATCTATTGAATCAGTTCATAAAGCTGCAGACAGTTAAAGTTGTTTCAAACCACACCTCTACTGCCCTAAAGCTGCTGGCCAAGCAACATTCACAAATGTGAGCATTTGTTTATGAAAACAGAATTGCCCTGGACTATTTGTTAGCTGAAGAAGGGGGAGTTTGTAGAAAGTTTAACAAATCTGAGTGTTGTATAAAGATAAATGATTATAGAAGAGCCATGACAAAAATTGCTAAAGATATTAAAAATGTAGCACATGTACCAGTTCAAAAATAGAATTTTATTTTGAAGACTGATTAGTGAGATAACCTTTTTAAAAGCACTTAGTGGAAAAAGTTAAAATTTATGGTATAGTGTTTTATATTATTGTTTCTATTTTGTATAATTTCATGCCTTATTAGACTAATCCATTCAGTAATTCAAGGAATACTGAACGAAAAGAAACTATAATAGCTCAAAAAAAAGTTAACTAAATTTGAAAGAGAGTGCAAAAAGCTTGATACAGCATGGAAAAAGTTTAAAAATTAGAAATGAAAATAAAGTAAATGCAAGAAAGGAAATTATTGAGAAGATAAAAAAAATAAGATTCAAGTTTGTTTGGTTTTTTTTTTTTTAAAAAAAGCATGAATAAATGTAATAAAAAAGAGAAATGGGTCACTAAAATAAATGGAATTGATTTGTGCTGACTAAATTGTAACTATTCGGAAAGTTATTATTAGAAGCAACCAAAAGAATCAGTGTTATGAGGCAGATGTACCCCTTTGCATTAAAATTAAAATTAAGGTACAGGATGTAGTTTAGAAGATAAGTGATGTCTCATGACCAAAACGGCCTTGAGATGGACAAAATTAGAACGACTTTAAGCATTGGGCCTAAAAACCAGTAAATATCAGACTAATTAGTAGAGTAACCTAACACAACGCTTAGTACGCACACACAAACCTGTAAGGTTATCCAAAGGACAATGGGGAAGAGGAGAAGCCTTCGCCAGAAGACCCCCAAAAGAAGACTGAAGACCCCCTAACAACAAGTGACGCATGTGCCGTGATGAAAAGTGACGTAAAGTCAGAAAAATTTGAAATAGGTGGAAATTTACAGGAAGTAGTAATTAATATGTATAAGCATACACTATATCAGTTTAGCTTGAAGTGCATTGTTTTGTACATGAGGCAGGGTGAGGAACCCGTACCCCGGTTGGTTTTGCTTATTCTTTAATCATACTTAATTCCTGGCAAATTATATATATAATTTGTAATTTTTTCCTAAATTATATTATTTTACTAAACTGTATTCTTTTATACTAAATTACTATTCAATTTACTAAACTGTATTTATTTTTAATTAAACTGCCATTAACCCAACGGACCTGGTTGTCAAAATTGTAATTTCATTGATCACAACCGGTGAGGCGGCGGCGGAGCTCGGAGGCGGCCCCGGCCATCGCAGGTGGGAGCCGCGCTCGGTTCTGCGGGGGCTCGGGGCTCGCTGCGGGCCCGGGAGGGGGCGGCAGGGGGCTGTGGCGGGTGGCTTGTGCCGTGGCCGGCCCGTGTTGGCCCTGGGCTGAGGGCGCTGCGGGAGCGGCTGCCCGCGGTCTCCTTGCCGCTGGGGCCTGGGCAGGAGGCGGTGGCGGAGCAGCGCTGGCTCGTCCCGCTTCGTGTCGGGAGGCCGGAGGTGGCTGCGCTGTGCCCGGGACGCTGCGCTGGGGCCGCCTCCGAGCTCCGCCGCCGCCTCACCGGGCTCCGGCCGCTGCTGCCGCCGCTGCCGGGCCCGCACAGACGCTCCGGCAATGGCGGCTCTCCTGCCCCACGGCCGCCCTGGGGGCGCCAGCGGGGCCGGGCTTGTCCCCGCTCTGCCCAATCAGCGCGCGCCAGAGCCACGAGTGACGGCAGAAGCAGCCAATCGCAGCCAGCGGCGGGCTCTGCACACGGCACGGACTCGCCTCCCTTGGGCTGAGCTCCGCCATTTCTCGTTCGCCTGGGCTGAGGAGCGGCCCCGGCGCTGGGCCCGGCCCGGGCAGGAGGCCAAGGAAGCGCCGCTGCGCTGAAGCGCCGGGAGCTCGGGGTGCCCGGGAGCTGAGGGCGCTGCGAGCTGGGGGTGAGTCCGGGATGGAGCAGGGCTATTCCGGAGCGAGGCTAAAACTGTGTGACTCTCCTTCCTGTCCCGGGCGGGGAGCCGAACACACAAGGAAAGGCTCGGGGGTCTGGATGAGGGTGGGGACAGTTCAATCCTTGGTCACGGGCACAGCACTCCTGACTTGGGGAAATTAAATTGAATTTATTATCCATCATGTCAGAACAATAAAACGAGAAGCAAAGTAATTCCTCCGGAAATCCATCTTCCCCCCAGCTCTCCCTCCTTTCCGGGCTTAACTTTGTGCCCCTCTCCGTCCCCCTCCCCGCCCAGAGGCACAGGGATGGGGGTCACAGTCAGGTCATGTCAGTGCCTCCCCCTGAGGGACAGGAATCCTTGTCCTGCTGCAGCCTGGGGTCCCTGCCAGGGGCCAGAGTCCCTCAGGACCAGGCTGCTCCAGCGGGGATCGCCAGGGGGATCCCCGAGTCCGGCCAGGAGCCACTTCCATGGCTCTGCAGGGGCTTCCCCCGGGCTCGGGGCCTCTCTCAGGCACCCCCTGCTCCGGCCCGGCCTCATTGCCCCCCTCACCCCCCCATGCAGCGAGTGCCCGGGCAGGGAGATCCACGATTTTCACGGGGCTGAATCTTGGAGTTTCTGAACTTTATTGGGCTAAATGTTGGTGTTTTGTTTTTTTGTGGGGGCTGGATCTTTCTATTTTGAGGGGATATCAGATTTTTGGTGTTTTGGAAGTTTTTGATCTGTCTTTGTTAGCATTCAGGAACACACAGAATCACAGACTGATTATATGTAGGTACTTTATTGAAGCGCGCAGGAACTAGGGGTATCAGCAACCCAAATCTAGCTCCATTGTCTTTGTCCAAAATGCACATATTTCTACAATTTCAGCTGAAGCAGTAATCACTATAACAACCTTATCAATATTGCTTCATTAATATTGCTTCATTAACTTTGCCCATATTGCTTCATGAGAGCTAGCTCATCCTTGTATGAACATGTACAAATCTTATCTCTGGGTGGGTATCTTGGAGACCCCAAGTACCAGTTCCCATTACCGTAAACATTTCAGCTTGCTAGTCCATCCCTAATACCAAGCATTCTTGTGGCCTACCTCTACATGATTTTAAGAAACATTTTCAGAAACATTTATCCCCATAGTAACATATTTCCCCACATTCAATGTATTTCACTTTGCTATAATAAGTGCAAGGCTTTCACTATATACAGTCCTTTTTCTGAGTTTATACTTGATGTTCATCTTGGAATCCACAGTTGTTGTAAGTGTTCTTACACTCTGGAGGACTTGGAGATGACAAATGCGGATGTGGATCTCTGTCCCGTGTCAGTGCCTTTATTATCTTCTGGTTCCAGGATACTCTTTTCTTTATCTCTCCTTTCAGAACTGCACAGATTAACCAGATTGCTAAGAACACAATTAGTAGGATTATCAGACTCTCAAGAATAGATTTGATCCAGGAGCTCACATTCCATCCCAACCCTTCAAAAATTGTATCTAACTAACTTGTGGTGAGATCTTCCCTCTCTTTCTGTGCTTCCTGTTCTATTTGTTTTAATGGATTAATGTTGTGTTCTACATCTGCAGTTCCATTTGGGATGTGGATGCAGCAGTGATCCATTTGTCCTTTTAGGTACCCACATACTCCGTGTTCTTTCAACAATAACATATCTAAAGCCAATCTGTTTTGCAGGGTCATTTTAGTTGTGGCTTGTAATTGTACATTTAGCTCTCTAAATCCCTCTTTGGTAACTCTTGCCAATCTCTTTCTACCTGACCTGTAAGTTTGTACAAGATCTTTCTATTGTTATAATTTGCTATTGGACCAAACAAGGATTCCAGGGCCCACTCAAATTTTACACTACTGGAGGGTTCCTGCCATCTTTCTTCATCTTCAGGTTTGTTTTCCTGATCTTCTCGTATCATCCTTATTTGCAGAAGTTCATGTTCTCCCTTGAATGGGGACCTTTTCCAAATGGGGCATAAGGTGGGGAGGCCTAAAGTAATCTCTTTTACTTTTTCACCTACAGGCAAATGTGTTGTCCAGGTGCCATCGCTTGCTGCCCATCCAAAATGGCCTGGACTCTGAATTGTACTTGTGCTCCAAATTACCTTTTGGATCACTTGTCCTATCTTGTCATTTATTTCACTTTGTTTATGTTTGATTCCTCTGCAGGCACATCCAGTTTGCAGAGCTACCACTAGTGGTGGCATTTGTTTTATTTCTTCATCGTCAGAAGTGCAGTCGTAAGTTTTGTTCCATACCCACCAATTCACTTTGTCTGCCTCCATTCTACTACTGGTTGCAGTGTTCCATACCCCTGGATCTGTTTCATTTTCAGAGCCTTCCCACTTAATGCACCAAGGGCTATCTGCCATAGATTGGAATTTCTGAAGCACACTCATTGACCATGCACTGTCCCAAGCTTCAGCCCGATCTTTTCCTTCCTGTCCTTCACACTTCCACTTCGATACTGGAATCTTTTCTTTAATAACCTTTCCTATCTTTTCATAACAGCATCCATAATTCCCTAATCTTCCATACCAGCCTAGTTTTGGTTCATACTTTCCTCCATTTTCATGACAATCCCATCTAGATGAATACTTTGGCTTCACATCATTTTCAAACACTGTCTTATTTGGGTACTCGTAATCTATTTGCAATACACAGCTCACATTTTAATTTTTATTCTTTTGTATTTCAGGAAATTTTGATGTTATAATTCTTTAATTTATTTGGTCTCCTGCTGCCTTTGTCATTGGCAGACAGGCAGTTATTTTGCTGGTGTTTTGCATGTTGGCAAAATCTTTAATTAATGCAATCATCCCATTTTCTGCCTGAATAGTATTAGAGACTTTTATCACTTGTGTTTCTGGCTGCACCCCCACATTGCTCTTCATTCTAAAATGAAGAGTTGTCAGCTGATCCTTTTGCATTTCACATCCCAAGGTAACATTGATTCCAGCTGATGGCAGTGAAGGCCATAAAATAATCACCATTACAGTCACTAGCAACCTAGACTTTTGAAACAATCAAACCCGCTTTATCTGCAGCTTTGTTGGCCCCACAATTTGTGCAGTCCACAGTGCAGGGGAAACCTTCTTCACTCTGGTGTATTGTATGCAGGGATCCAGTCCAGCTCCTTTGACTGCTGTCAAGGTAGTTAACAGTACCTGATAGGGTCCATTCCACCTTTCTTTTAATGGTTCTTCGTTCCAGCTTTTAACGTACACTTCATCTCCCGGGGGGATGTCATGAACTGGATTCTCAAGAGTCAGCGGCCTGTTCCACACAAGGGTGCTCCGAAGTCGAGCTCGAGCTTTTCCAAGAGACAGAACATAATTCTACACCTCTTGCTTCCCTGTAACATGTACATTTGGATTAGGTTCAGGGGATTCATATGGTTTCCCATCCAATATCTCATAAGGACTGACTGACATCCCGCTTCTAGGCTTTATCCAAATCCTCAGCAGTGCTATTGGTAAAGCTTGTGGCTGCTGCAATTTAGCCTCTTGGCATATTTTGCTGATTTGCCTCTTCAATGTCTGATTCATCCTCTCTACCTGTCCACTGGATTGGGGTCTCCATGGTGTATGGAGATGCCAAGCTATTCCCAGTAACCTACTCACCTCCCTCACTACTGTGGCTGTGAAATGTGGGCCCCTATCTGATGATATTCCTAGAGGCACCCCAAATCTTGGAATGATTTCTTGCAGCAACCACTTGACTGTCTCCTTTGCTTGATTTGTGCAACAGGGAAGAGCTTCTGGCCATCCTGAAAATGTGTCAACCCCTACCAATAGATATTTGTATCCTCGAGTTCTTGGTAATTCTACAAAATCTACTTGCCAATAATCTCCTGGTTCTACTCCTACCCGAATTTTCCCTAATTGTGCCTGTCGTCTAGCCACTGGATTGTTCTTTAAGCAAATTTCACATTTTGACATTACTGATTTTGCCATTGTTGACATCTGTACTGAAATTAAACTTTGTTTTATCAATTTCACCAATGTCTCTGCACTCCAATGACATTTGTTATGTTTAATTTGTAGAACTTCTCTCATTATCAAGGGGGGTACCACTACTTGTCCCTGTGTAGTCACATACCACCCTTCTGAATTCTTCTGTGCATTCAGTTGAGTGTCCCAATTTCTCATTTTCTGAGTGTTTTGGTTCTGGAGGTAAATTGAATTGAGATACATTAGTTTTTAAAGGTATCAGTGCCATTGCAGTTTGCACTTCTCGAGCAGCTTGTCGGGCTGTCCAGTCTGCTTTCCGATTTCCCTCATGAATTTTGGAGCTTCCTGATTGGTGAGCTTTGCAGTGCATGAATGTTACTTGCTCAGGCTTTTGTACTGCTTTTATTAATTGCAGGACTGCATCTTGATGTTTAATGTGTGTGCCTTGAGAAGACAGCAGTCCTCTTTCTTTCCACAGTGCCCTGTGTACATGCACCACTCCAAAAGCATGTTTTGAATCAGTCCAGATATTTACTTTGTTCCCTTCACTCATCTCTAATGCCCTGGTTAAAGCAACCAGTTCTGCTCCTTGGGCAGATGTGTTTGCTGGTAAGGAACAAAGCTGGATTCAAAAGGTTAGCTGTCTTTAGTGTGACATCATCCTGCAAAGTTGGGAGTAACTGGAATTTCATCATCCTGCTTGGAGATAGCCAATGGCCCCCTTTTGTTCTAAAACAGTGGTCACCATGTGTGGCACATAGACATCTGTGTGTCTACCCATCGTGAGTTTCCTGGCTTCTTGGATCAGCATCACAGTGGCTGCAACTGCCCGCAGGCATGAAGGCCATCCGGCACTCACGTTGTCAAGTTGTTTGGAAAAGCAGCCTACCAGCCTTTTCCAGCTTCCCAAATGTTGGGTCAGCACTCCCAGTGCTGGGTGTGATCTTTCATGCACAAACAGCTGAAAATCTTTGGATAGATCAGGCAATCCTAACGCCGGAGCTGTTGTCAATGCCTCCTTCAGTCTGAGGAAGGTCTCCTTCTGTGGTCTGCCCCAGGTAAGCGGTTGTGTCTTCTGGGCTTCATACAGGGGCTCTGCAATTAGTCCATAGTCCATGATCCACAGGCGGCACCGCTCTGTCATCCTGAGGAAATCTCGTAGCTCATGCAGGTTCTGGGGTTCTGGAATGGCACAAATGGCTTGAATACGATTAGTACCCAGCTTACACTGTCCTTGTGAGATTTCACATCCCAGGTAAATCAGAGCCTACTGGGCAATTTGTGCCTTTCCTTTAGACACCTTTTATCCTCCCATTCCCAGCTGATTTAAAATTTCAATTGTTACCTTTATGCAGGTTGTTTTCTGTAGCTGTCAGTATATCATCAACATACTGTAACAGCAGGTATTGCTCCCTCAGATCTTGCCCGTTTTCGGTCCAAATCTCCAGCTCCTTCACCAGCTGGCTTCCAAATAGGGTTGGACTGTTCTTGTATCCTTGTGGGAGTTGTGTCCAGGTGAGCTGAGTTTTCCTTCCATTGTCTGGATTTTGCCATTCAAAGACAAACAGTTTCCTACTTTCTTTGTCACAGGGTATGCAGAAAAAGGCATCTTTTAAATCACTTAGAGTAAACCATTTCTATTTCTCTTTCACAGATGTCAACAATGTGCAAGGATTAGCTACCACTGGGTAAATATCTTTAGTTATTCCATTTATTGCTCTTAAATCCTGTACTAGTCTGTACTCACTATTTGGTTTCTTCACTGGAAGTATTGGTGTATTCAATTCTGATTCACATTCTTCTGAAATTTGGTACTTCAAAAACTTTTCAATAATCTTTACTATTCCTTGCCGTGCTTCTGGCTTTATGGGATACTGTTTAACCTGGACAGCTTTTGCTCCTTCTTTTCGTTCTACATGTACTGGTTGTGCCAACTTAGATTTTCCTGGTATGTCTGTTTCCCATACAGAGGGAATTACTGCATCCTCTGTTTCCCGAGGGATAGTAGGGAATGGTTTTTCTTTTATCATTAAGATTTGTCCTGTCTTTGATTCAGGTATTTTCACGAAAAGCTCCCCGTTTTCAAAAGTTATCACTGCATCAAGTTTTGCTAATAAATCTCATCCTCAAAGTGGAATTGGACACTCAGGCATATCTAAAAATTCATGTGTTAACACTTTGTTTCCAAAACACAAATCCAGGGGTTGCAGGAATGGTCAATTCTCCTCCTTCCCTGTGGCTCCAACTATTGTTGCTGTTTTGTCTCCAGTTTGCCCTTTCAGATCATTTAGCACAGAATATGTAGCCCCCGTATCCACCAGAAATTTTACTTCTTTATCCCCCAATTGTATAGTTACTAAAGGTTCTTGTATTGGTTTTTGTTCTGATTCTAGTCAGCTGCTGTACTCCCTCAGCACCATTAATTTGGAAGCATCTTGATTCTGATTGAACTGATTGCCCTGGTTAAACCAATTTGGGCATTCATTTTTCCAGTGCCCCTCTTGTTTACAATAATCACATTGATTTAACCCCAATCTTGGCAAAACCCATCCCCCTCGTCCTCTGCCAAGTCCGCCCCACCCCAGGCCATGACCACCTCTGCCGTGACCTCTGAAACCTGGATTCCCTCTTCCTTGGATCACTGCCAAAAGACGTTGCTGCTGCTTTTTACTAGCTTCCTTTTCCCTGTTATTGTATACTTTCCAAGCCATTTCAAGTAATTGATTCAAATTCCTTAAATCTTCTCCTTCTGACTTCTGCAATTTTCTCCTAATGTCATCCTGCGACTGCCCAAGAAAAATGAACACAAGCTGAACATTCGCTGTTCTGTTTCTGGTTGAAGATCTGTATACTTTCTTGCTGCCTCCTTAAGCCTTTCCAAAAATGCAGCAGGGGATTCTTTCTTTTCCTGTCTTACCTCATACAATTTAGACCAATTCACAGCCTTAGGTACAGCATTCCAAACCCCTGTCTGGAGCCACTCTTGATATCTCTTCAGCCTCCGCATGTCCCCAAAGGCATTGGGATCCCACCCTGGATCCTCGGTTGGAAAGTTCTCATCTAAAGTCGCCGTCACCACCCCAGTTCTGACTGAGATCTTCTCTCACCTTCTCCTTGGCTGCTCTAAGCACCATCTCTTTCTCAGTAGAGTCCATTAAATTCTCCAGTATTACTTGTATATCATCCCAATCTGGATTCTGAGTTTTCATAATCCTTTTTACCACCCCTGCTACTTTATCAGGATTTTGTCTCTAAGTTCCAGCTGATTGTTTCCAAATTATCAAGTCTGCAGGTGAAAAAGGAACTTCCACAAACACCAGCCCTTCTACTCCTACTCCTTGTCTCAAGGGGGCAATCACAGTCTGCCTTTGTCTGCCCAAATCTTTTCCCATTCTACCCAGAACCGGAGCAAGCTGTGACCGAGTCCGATGGGATACCGGTGTCGCTGATTTATTATCATCACCCCACTACTGCTATCTTCCTCCCCAGCATTTTTCACATTTCCTTGTATCACAGTTAGATTTTGATCATCTCCTGGAGAAGAAGGATCAGGTGAAGGCGGTAGAGGAGGATAAAGAGGAAAAGGTGAAGTGGGATTAGGCGAGATAGGGTTAGGTGAAATAGGATTGGGTGAAGTGGGGGCAGACAAAACAAAATTGGGTTCTTTTGGTTCTGCTGAAACCACTTTTAAATCAACATCCATCTCTTTCCCCTAAAGCAAACTTTCTTTTAATGCCAGGTGCTCTAAACAACTTTTTCCTTTTACACAAAGCTCACATTTATCACTCAGACGTGCCTTAACTGCCATCAATCCACACTCAGCCTGCCATTCTGGTTTGTCTCACAAATAGAAAAACAAATCAACGTACGGAACTTCATCCCACTTTCCCTCTGGCTTACAGAACAACATCAACTGTAAAATGGTGTTGTACTGCAAAGATCCATTTCTCGGCCACTTTTCCCCACTGTCCAGGTCATATCCTGGCCACCATGTATTACAATAATCAATCAACTTTACATAAATCTTGCCTAAAGTTTCCATGTTTCCAATGTGCTAATAAGCACCCCAAAGGAGAAGTACATGGTACAGGGGCATTGCCACCTCAAATCCCTTTAAGCTTCTCCATGTTACAGTTACAATACACCACACACCACTGCTGCCCAACCTGCAACGCTTTCACACTTGTCTGACAGACGGCGCCTGGGCAATACCAGGAATTCCTCCAGCCCAACCGTGCAAAGCTTTGGCTGTGTCTTATCGGCAGGCACCAGAGCAGAGCGAAAAGCTCCTTACCTCTCTCAGAGGGACGTTGTGAGCGGCGGAGACGGTCGCGGCCGGATGGGCTTCTGGAGAATTCCTGGCTCTGTTAATTGTTCTTCTGGAAGTTGAGGAATGTAGCGGGACTTGGTCTGAGCAGCAGTCCTTGTCAATTAGTAACATTTTCTGTAACTGGTGATTTCTCCCATTGTTTCCTATTGTACAAGTCCCTGGCCCTATCTCCAAGCAGATTCACTCATTGCCTCTGTTTTTTCTTCCTGGGTGTTCTTTGGTTTTGGGATTGCTCTCAGTGCCCTCATTCTCTGTCCTTTTGTAGCCGTTTGTGGCTCAGGAGGCCTGGCTGCCACCTGCATCCCCTTGCTCAGCTGCTGAATGAGCTGCACTCAGCAAGGTGTGGTGCATGGTAAAAAGATGAGATTTCCTGTAGCACATGAGAGGAGAAACAGCATTAGTTTAACCCATGATCTGTGAGGGAAGCACAAAACCGTGTCCCATTCCCATCCTTTCCACGTTTGAGCAAGTACATGAGCTGCTTTGCTATTTCCTTTTTTTTTTAATCTGTTTCTGCACCTTTTCCTTGCTGATCTGTTTTCCATCAGTAGTTTCAATCATTTAACTTTCCCCAAACCTCTCCTTTTTCTGCTAAAAGGTAATCTGATCCCATCCCATGGTGAAATGTTGTGTTCCTCATCTGACTGGTTTGGTTGGGAGGAAGGTCAGGAGCTGGAGCTGTCTGGTTGGTTATTATTTCAATGACATCCTGGAATCTAATTATCGCATTGAAATGATAAATGGTTTCTCTGGTACCTGATATGAATTCATCAGGGTTGCCAGGGTCTGGTCCTTGGTGTTGCAGGATTTGTTCTGGTGGTTGTTCATCTTTTCCTCATTTCTGGGCGCTCCCTTTAGCCAGGGCTGCATCAATTGTCAGCTTTTCTCTCATTAAATCATCACATACTTGGATTCCCAGCTGATTTCCCTGAACTTGTGGTAGCAAATAAACCCCAGTGGTCTGATACACCCTATATAACATAGATAGTGACAGCACATGTTGGAGTGGGAACAGGGATGATTCCCCCCCACTTGTTTTAGTGAAGTTTTCACAACATTCCCCATCTTCTGTTTTCCTTTGCAGCTTAACCAATTTCTGCTGCAGAGTCAGATATCCTCACAATGGGCTGTGCCTTTAACTGTGCAAATTCCATCTGTGCAAGCAGGCAGAGCTTGGGCTGAGGGGCAGAGGGAATCATTCCAATTCCTCCTGCAGGCAGGAAGCCCCTGAGCCATTGTACAGGCTTTGTCCCAGGAGTGTTAATTTGCATTTCTAAAGCTTCTCTCCTGGCTGCCTGGAAGGAAACTTCTCTTCCAGGGCAGCCATGGGATGACTCACATGTGGCCACTCCAAAAGTGACATTTTTGAAAAAAAAAATACTATACTATCTCTTTACAAGTTAAGGGGGTCACCGTTAAATCTCTTAGTTTTTAAAACTGAGGCATAAATGTGAACATTCAAAAATGCACACCAAAATTTTGCCATCGTAACAGCCATGCACACACATTCCCAAAAAAATCCAAAGCAATCAAGATTTTTTCTACTTCTTGCCCTAAGTCTAAAAACTGATTCTCCCAACCCTGGCCCAGCACTACCAGTCTGAGTAACAATATAGAAGTAGGATTATTAAGGAAAAGCATAATAATGGTGTAGTCTTGTCACCAAAACTGCGAGATGAATAAAAACTCTCCAACAATATAAAATCAAGGCATGACTTGAGTCTGGCCAGAATGTGCAACAGAAATCATTAATTCCTCACTTTGGCTGGGTGTGCAGAGAAAATCATTCCAAGAAATGTAAATTTAATGGATATTTCCTAAACTATATACAGTCTGAACCCATAGAAATCCCTTGGTTTAATGTTCATTGGTTTGAAGGTGTGGAGTTGTTAGGATTTGGTTTCCTGTGGCACCCGGATTTCTGTGCCTGTGATGTGAATTAGGTGGGCACTCCTGGATTTCCTGCTCAGCCTTTTCCAGACCAGGTGTCTCCAGCTGTGCCTGGGGCAGTGTCTGGGGGAGATGTTGGTTGATGTTTGCTGCTGGGTGTTGATGTTTTGATGGTTGTTATCTGGGGGAGAATCTTTTGTGCTATTCCCAGTCTGTTGAGGTGTAAATTTCATCTCTACTGAGTGGTGGAACATCCCTTAAAAAAAACCCTTTAAAATTCCTTTCCCCAAGGCAAAGGCAAACCTAGTGTGACCAGAGAAATAAGATTTGAAGCTATTTTAAAGTTGGTCTATTTTGGCAGCAGCTAATCCCAGGACGGGCAGAGTGTGAGTGGAATTGAGAGGCAGAGTGGAATTGTCCCGGTGCCTTCCCCAGCAGCTGTGGCGAGGGCAGGCACAGAAAGGGCTGAAGCTGCAAGAGTGAGAGCAAGGATTGTCCCGCAGTGGCTGGAGATGGCAAAGGAGGGTGGCCAGGCCGAGGATTTGAGCAGAGGATCTGTGGGCAGGCCCAGGGGCTTCCCCCGCTGGGGAGCCCTGGCTGCTGCTGCGTTGCCTTCAGTGCAGGCTCAGGGGTGGCCTGTTTAATATTCCCTTCCAGTTCAGATTTCTGAGTCTGGAAGGGCCATGGCTGGGGCATCAATCATTTTATTTTTTCATTTTGTTTTGTTTTGTATCATATGTCCACCCATAACATTGAGGCTATCTGGGGGTAAAAAATTCACAGAATGTTCTGGCTAGAAGCGAGAATCCTCAATCCAGCTCCTACAATTCCCTGTTAATCCTAAGAATTGCTGCAGCTCCTTTTTAGTCCTGGGTAGCATTATTTCTGAGGTTACCTGTACCCTCTCAGGGTTAATACAAGACAAAACTTCTGTCAAAATAGGTCCCAAATATTTAACCATTTTCTCCACCATTTGCATATTTTTTTTCATATACTCAAAGCTGCTTTTTTGCCTGAAAATGAAGCCATTTCACAGAGGATTCCTCTACCTCTTCTCCTTGTCCTCCTGACTGGATCAAGTCATCCACATCCTGCATTAAGCCAGTCCCTGGGGGTGAGGTCAATTCCTTTGATATTTCCTGCAAGGCTTGCCCCAGTCAGGCCGGTGCTTCCGTGCATCCCTGCAGAAGGACCGTCCATGTCTTGAGCATTTTCCCTTCTACCTCTTGTTGCCAGCCCAAGGCAGAATTCTGTTTGCATCCTGTGGAAGTGGGCAGATCCCCAGAAAGCATCTTTTGCATCAAGTTGTGAATGGCAGCAGTGTGAGGAGGGCACCTGGTTCAGGATGGTGTAAGGATCTGAGAGTGTGGGGTGCCTCGGTTTCATCATCTCATTTCTTCTTCTTGGGTCCTGCAGCATTGTGTGGATTCCATTGGATTTCTTGTTTGGCAGGATAGGAGCATTCTAGGGAGCCATCCCTGGCTCCCCAAGCCGTGCCTTGAGCAGGACTCCCAGACAGGCTGTGAGCCCTTCCTTCCCTCCCTTGGAACAGGGGATTGCTTTTCGACACCTCTTGTCCTGGTTGCTTCAGGGAAATTTGGAGAGGCTCCATATCTAATTTTGCCAATTTCCCCGGGGCTGCCCAAACTTCTGGGTTCACTTCAGCCTAGGCTCTGCCAGACATTTGACACAGAGGTACAACAGAACCAGCCTCTGTATCACCTATTGCGATATTAATTTCCATTCCAAATTTAGTCATCAAATCCCTTCCTAGTAAATTGCAGTCACAATTGTGAGCAAATAAAAATTCCTGCATTTCAAACCCATCCCTGACATCTTGTAATAGTGGCTGAATAAAACACTTCCACTCATCTTTCCCACTTAGTGCCTTAATAGCTAAAATATTCCCTAACACCTCTTGGTGTAAGATTCTGAGTGGATGGAGAGGCCCGTCTTCATCAGGAAAGGTCTCCTCTGGATCCAGAGCCACCCTGAATGTTCCCAAGGGCTGCAGTGTGGTGGGTCCCTGGTGGAATGGGAGCTGTGAGAGCGCTAAGAATCCGTGTCCATCAAGGGCTGGACTTGCTGGTGCTGAGGGTGCTCCTGTCTGTGCTTGCAGTGTCCTTGTGCCCTGCAGCTGGAAGGCTGATTCCTTGCCAGGGGCTGTTTGGGTGGGCTGTCCCCTGGCCAGGAGGGCAATGCCTGTGCCAGGTGCTTGTGGCCGAGGGTGTCCCCTGGGTGCTGGGGCCCCCTTGGGCCCTGGGCTTGATCCCTCAGGGGCTGTAGGAACTGTGCCATGGCCTTTGCCTAAAAGTTGGTGCTTTGGTTTCTTTTGAGGGATGAACCTTTCTATTCTGGAGGGGGTTTTGGCTGAATCTTGTTATTTGATTAGTTTTTGATCTGTTTTGATATTTGGAGGATATTTGGCTGAGTCTTGGTGTCCTGGAGGTTCTTCCAGACACAAGATGCCCAATGACTTTCTGAGATGCACTTGGGCAAGGAGGAACCCCCAGTCCAAGGCGGTCTCCTGTTTTGTTTTTTTTTCCCACAACCAGGATTTTACGTTCCGGAACTGTGTTCAGATGGAGGAGGAGGAGGAAAAGCCATGGAGATCCCACACAAGGAGGGGCTGTAAACCCATTCCAGGGAGCTCCGAGGAGGAGAGACCCTCCCTGTACCAGGAACACGGCCAGAGGTCCAGTCTAAGCTCAGAGCTGGGGGAGAAGCCCCACAAGTGCTTGGAATGTGGGAAGGGCTTCAGCTACAGGTCCTTCCTGCTCCGGCACCAGAGGATCCACTCTGGGGAAAAGCCCTGCGAGTGTGGGGAATGTGGGAAGAGCTTCAGCCACAGCTCCAACCTGAGGAATCAGCAGAGGATCCACACTGGGGAAAAGCGCTATGAGTGTGAGAAATGTGGGAAGAGCTTCACCAACACGTTTTACCTGATGAAACACCAGGTGATCCACACAGGGGAACGGCCCTACACCTGCTTGGAATGTGGGAAGAGCTTTGGGTGGAGCTCCTACCTGAGGGCACACCAGCGCATCCACACCAGGGAGAGGCCCTACGAGTGTCCCGAGTGTGGGAAGAGGTTTCAGACCAGCTCCAATGTCCTCCTACATGAGCGGATTCACACAGACGAGAGGCCCTTCCGCTGCCCCGACTGCGGGAAGGGCTTCAAGCACAACTCCACCCTCACCGTCCACCGGCGCATCCACAGTGGGGAGAGGCCCTACGAGTGTCCCCAGTGTGGGAAGAGCTTCTCACAGAGATCTACCTTGACCCAACACCAACGGAGGCACCAGTAAGGGAAGCCCTGCGAGTGCCCCGAGTGCGGGAAGAGCTTCGTGCGCTGCTCCAGCTCCATCCCCCATGGGAGGATCGGCGTTGGATGATCCCCAGTGACCCCCGTTGGGCAGAGCCCTGGTGATCCGTGGTCCTGGTGATCCGTGTTGGGAAGACACCTGGCTGGGAGGCTCCACATCTTCCTGGCTCCCTGTGGACACCTGGATGAACACCGGAGCAGGAAGATCCATTGGGACACAGACCAACAATGGGAATTCCTTGAGGAGAGTGGATTTTTTGACTTTCAATCCTAGAGAACTTTTTGCCACTGCATCAGGAGCTCTGTGGGCAGGGAAAAGGGGGTGACATGGAGCTTGGGAACTCTGAGGGGAGCACACACACTCTGGGGGAGGGAGGACACAAGCCCCAGGCCCCCCTCTCACCGTTTTGCTCAGGTAGAAGCCGAGCCCCAGCACCAGGAAGACGAAACCCAACATGGAGCCCCCAATCCCCATCAGCATCTTGCTGTGGGCGGCGTTTCACGGCATCCCTGGGGCATCTGCTGGATTCAGGACCCCCAAAACCTCTCACAGACACCGCAAGCCCCTCCAAGGACTCTCCCAGTCTCTCCCAGCCCACCCAGAACCCTCTGAAACCTCCTTTGGAGTCACTAATTTTAAACAATTAAGAATTAGAGAAAAATTAGAGATCTTGGCCAGAGATAGGCCTTGCTGGAAGTAGTTAGAGTTAATTATTTAAGTGAGAAGCAGGATTTGAGATAATGAATCTCAGACTTAGGTAAAAAATTCCTTTTCATTGTATGTTTGTTCAGCTGTGCATATAATGAGAAAAGAGAAACTGATAAACGGGTTCAGAAAGATCACAGACCTTACATCTGGAAACCCATTTCAAAGTCACAAGGGAGGAAACTGGAGTTGTACCAAATGTCATTTGTAATGTCAACCATTGTAAAGGTAGAAAGGTGAGAGTGAGGAAGAGCGGTTTTCCTTCATCTCTTGATGACCTCTCCTCACCAAAACGACCCCCTCCTCAAATTAGGGAGCAAACCACGCAGGCATAATGACATTTTAAAATCATTACCATGAATTTTAATCCAAAGTGGGGAATGGGATCTGTTAGCATTATGAATATGTATTAGTACTTTGGATATTTAAGACTTTTGTAAGTAAATAGACACTGGAATCTTTTGTCAACTTGCAGTGCATATTAAGGGAATCACTCCCGCACTTGCCCAGTGCTGTGATTAAACATCCACTTTGTAACTTTAAACTGTTGGAGAGGTTTTTTGTCCATTAACAAACTGATGTTGATACTGGATCAATATTGCTATTTTGTTAAATCACTCCCAGTCTCTTCCCAGCCTCCCCAGGACCCACCAGAGCTCCTCCTGTTCCTCTCAGGATCCCACAGCCCCCTCCCGATTACTCCCCACTGCCCCTGGACCCCGAAACCCTCTCCCAGTCCCTTCCAGCCCCAACAGGACTCATCAAGACTCTTCCCAGTCTCTTCCCAGCACAACCAACCTCATCCCAATCCCTGCTTTCCAATCCCCAATCTCCTTCCAGCTCCTCCAGGCTCACTCAAATCCCTCCCAGTGACACCCAGCACCCCCAAACTCCCTCCCAGGGTCCACGGGGACCCCCAGAACCCCATCCCACCCTCCCCAACATCCTTCAAACCCCTTCCCCGCCATCCTAAGCACCACAATCCCTCTCCCAGCTTAAACCAGTCTATCTCAAACTCCCTCCCAGTTCCTCCCAGCACACCCCAATCCCCCTCTGGGCCCCCCCAGTGCCTCCCCCGCTGCCCCCGGCGCTGTGGGGGCCGGTCCGTGCCCCAGTGCCGGCTCAGGGGGTGCTCCAGGCTGACGTGCTCCACCTGGCAGCTGGAGCTGAGCCCGCATTGCCGGGGGCGGTTTCCAGCAGCACCAGGAGCTGCTGGCTCCAGTCCCCGCTGGGGAGCACGGCAGTGGCCAGCACGTGGCCCGAGAGCTGCTGCTGGCCCTGGGAGCAGCTCAGCTGGATGTGGGCAGGGGAGAAATCCATCAGGGAGCAGAGCAGGCGGCCGGGGCCGGGCTGGGAGCTCGAGGGCACCAGCGAGATGGACACGATGGGGACAACTGGGAGAGAGTGGAGAGGTGTGGTGTGGCATTGGGAGGGACTGGGGTGGCACTGAAAGATGAGAGTGGATACTGGGACACTGGATGAGAGTGTGGAGGTCTGGGAGTGAAGCGGGAATGAATTCGGAATAGAGTGGGAATGGGCTAAAAAGGAGTGGGAGGGACTCTGGGGCCTCTGGGCGGGACTGTGGTGGCACTGGGAGGGACTGTGGTGGCACTGGGAGGGACTGGGAATGAAGTGCGCGGCACTGGGAGGCCGAGTCCAGCGCGGGGCTCTCGGCTCTGTGGATCTGCCCGGCAACTGATGAGTCATCAGAGAGACGCGCTCTGATTGGCTGAGGGGCGATGTTAGCATTCAGGAATACACAATCCTGGAATGATTATATGCAGGTGCTTTATTGAAGAGCTCTGGGTGTCAGGGGTACACATACCCAAATCTCACCCATCTTGGTTTTGGGCTGTACATGTTTTATGCTCTGTCATTATACAACTTACATATGAATTATTAAACTGACATTGTTCTATTGTATCCATTGTTTTTACCCAAGCATGGATTTCTCGTGATCATCCTCAACCCCCTAACATTGTTCCTCATGTTCTTTTAACAATAATTATATCTAATCACATCTAACAATTGTATCATTTATCATCTACTGATTACACAGGTGCAGTTTCACCTGATCTTTAGCAAGTACAAGGCCTAACATTTCCCAGGGCCTACTTTTCCCAGGGCTTTCCAAACCTAACTTTCTTTCTATGTCCCCGAATTTTCTATGATTTCAAAACCTTTTACTATCATTCCCCCCTTTGAAAGCATTTTCACTTCACCATAAGTGCAAATGTTTTCACTTGATACAGTCCTTTGTTTCTGAGTTTATACTTGATGTTCTTCGAATCCTAGATTGATGTAAGCACTGTTCTGGATGTTGTCACAAATTGGAGAACCAGAAGATGGTGGGGGTAGATCTCGTGTCAGTGCCTTTATTATTTTCTGGTTCCAGGGCATTTTCTTCTGTATTTCTCCTTTTAAGATGCTGTCAACTAACCAAATTGCTAAGAATACAGTTAGTAAGATTATCACACTCTCAATGATAGATTTAATCCATGAATTCACATTCCACCCTAACCCTTTGAAGATTTTGCCTGACCAACTTGTAGACAAATCCTTTTGCTCTTCCTGTGCTTCGTGCTCTATTTGTTGCAACTGATTGATGTCATATTCTACATCTGCAGTCACATTTGGGGTGTGGATGCAGCAATGATCAATCCATCCCTTTAGAAAAACTCACACACTCCATGCTCTTTCAGGAGTAGTAAATTGTAATTGTACATTTAGATCTTTAAATCTTTCCTGGGTGACTCTTGCTAATGTATCTACCTGACCTGTTTCTTTATTCTGATAGTTTGCTATAGGACCAAGCAAAGACTCCAGGGCCCACCCAAATTTCACTCTACTAGAGGGTGCCAAGTGTCATCCTGATTCTATTCTTATCCTAATCTTCCCTAGCTATGCCTGTGTCTAGCCACTGAGTTGTTTTTTAAGCAGATTTCACATTTTGACATAATGGCATTGTCAGCATCCATACCGAGATTAATTTTTGTTTTAGCAATTTCACCAATGCCTCTGCACCCCAATGACATTTGTTTTGTTTAATTTGTAGAACTTCTCTCATTATCAGTGGGGTTAACACTATTTGTCTTTGTGCAGTTACATACCACCCTTCTGAATCCTTTTGTGCATTTAGCAAATGTCCCAATTTCTCATCTTCTATTGAATATTTCAGTTTTGGAGGCAAATTAAAATGAGATGCATTAGTTTTTAAAGGTATCAATGCCATTGTTGTTTGCACTTCTTGAGCAATCTGTTGAGATGTCCAATCTGCTTTTCAATTTTCCTCACAAATTTTGGAGTTTCTTGATTGGTGTGCTTTGCAGTGTATAATTGCTACTTCTTCAGGTTTTTGTATTGCTTTTATCAATTGCAAAATTGCATCTTGATGTTTAATGTATATACCTTGAGAAGACAGTAGTCTTCCTTCTTTCCCCAGTGCCCCGTGTACATGCACCACTCCAAAAGCATGTTTTGAGCCAGTCCATATGTTTACCCTTTTCCCTTCACTCAATTTTAGTGCTCTGGTTAAGGCAACCAGTTCTGCCCTCTGGGCAGATGGATTTGGTGATAATGCTTTTGCCTCCACTATTGTACTGACTGTTGTTACCGCATATCCAGCCTATCTGGTCCCGTTCTCCACGAAGCTGCTTCCATCTGTGAATAGCTCTCACTCTGGTTGCTCCAGTGGGATGTCTCTCAGGTCTTCTCTTTCCGAACAGGTGTACTCTATTACCTCTACACAGTCGTGCTCTAATGGGCCTTCTTCAGTTGTGGTACCTAGGAACAAAGCTGGATTCAAAAGGTTAGTTGTCTTTAGTGTGACATCATCCTGCTCGGTTAGGATTACCTGGAATTTCCTCATCCTGCTTGGAGATAGCCAATGGCCCCCTTTTGTTCTAAAACAGTGGTCACCATGTGTGGCACATAGACATCTGTGTGTCTACCCATCGTGAGTTTCCTGGCTTCTTGGATCAGCATCACAGTGGCTGCAACTGCCCGCAGGCATGAAGGCCATCCGGCACTCACGTTGTCAAGTTGTTTGGAAAAGCAGCCTACCAGCCTTTTCCAGCTTCCCAAATGTTGGGTCAGCACTCCCAGTGCTGGGTGTGATCTTTCATGCACAAACAGCTGAACATCTCTGGATAGATCAGGCAATCCTAACACCGGAGCTGTTGTCAATGCCTCCTTCAGTCTGAGGAAGGCCTCCTTCTGTGGTTTGCCCCAGGTAAGCGGTTGTGTCTTCTGGGCTTCATACAGGGGTTTTGGAATTAGTCCATAGTCCATGATCCACAGGCGGCACCGCTCTGTCATCCCAAGGAAAACTCGCAGCTCACGCAGGTTCTGGGGTTCTGGAATGGCACAAATAGCTTGAATACGATTAGTACCCAGCTTACACTGTCCTTGTGAGATTTCACATCCCAGGTAAATCACAGTCTACTGGGCAATTTGTGCCTTTTCTTCAGACACTTTATATCCTCCCATTCCCAGCTGATTTAAAATTTCAATTGTTACCTTTATGCAGGTTGTTTTCTCTTCTGTAGCTGTCAGTATATCATCAACATACTGTAACAGCAGGTATTGTTCTCTTGGTACTTGCCCATTCTCGGTCCAAATCTCCAGCTCCTTCGCCAGCTGGCTTTCAAATAGGGTTGGACTGTTCTTGTATCCTTGTGGGAGTCGTGTCCAGGTGAGCTGAGTTTTCCTTCCATTTTCTGGATTTTCCCATTCAAAGGCAAACAGTTTCCTACTTTCTTTGTCAAGGCATATGCAGATAAAGACATCTTTTAAATCAATTCCAGTAAACCATTTCTATTTCTCTTTTACGGATGTTAACAATGTGCAAGGATTAGCTACTGGCTAAAGACCTTTAGTTATTCCATTTATTGCTCTCAAATCCTGTACTAGTCTGTATTGGTCAACACAGAAATTTGGGCTCGAGTGTTAACTACAGAAGTAATAGGTGCACGTTTAGGACCCACTATTGTTATAATCAGTACATCTCCAGTTTTGTTATTTATAGTGAGCATTTTAAATACTACCAACCTCTGCCTCTCTGCTCACCCATGAGAGGCAGAGTTACCAGTTTCCCTGATTCTAAAGCTGTTTGGGCTCCACTCCCAGAAGCTGAGAAGGAGACTGCTTTGGCTCCCAGCCCAGAGCCTGTGGAGCTGTGCTGGGTTATACAATGGGGCATTCGATACAGTCAGCCTGGGACAGTGCCAGTTAGAAACTGCTTTACTCAACTTTTAAGTGATAAGCCATCCATTATGTTTCTGGGGACCCCTTTCTTTATCTCTAGTGACCACCAATACTGCTGGCGATTAGAGATTTGTTTTCTCTCTCTTTTTTTTTTTTTTTTTTGGCTTTCATTATGAGAACCAATGTATCTAACACCCTTTGCTTTCTCTGATTTTTTCCTTCTGGGATTTTTTACAGGTCTATAATTTCAGTTTTCACAGGTAACAACATTGGTGATTCATAGCCAGCAATTATTTTTCTTTTGTGTATCATTTGCAAGCAGGCAGCTTTGTGAATGTTTTCAGTAGTTGGTTTGGGGTACTCACTGTAGCTATAGGGTCCCCCCTTTCCAAGGGGTGAAGCCCCTCTGCCCAATAAGCTGTGTGCTGAGTTAGGGACCATGGGTTACGTCTGTCTCCTGCTGTTAAGAAGACTTCATGTCCCCAGTGCCCACTGGATTCCAGTTCCCTCAATCGAATTTGATCACCTCCAGTGAGAGACACTGGGAATACGTATTCTGTCTCTGACTCGTGAGGGAGACGCCCATACTCCCTTTTTTTTCTCTTTTTTTTCTTTTTTCTTTTTTTTTTCCTTTTTTCTGTTTTTAGTGGTTATGTGCAGATGAAGATTTTTATCATTGATATAATTATATTCTGTTTTAATTAGAGGTTTCAAACTAGGACAGCAGTGTTCCCCACAATTTTATCCAAGTTAGCTCTTTTTGAGGGTAAATTTGATTAATGAGAGGGGTTTCCCTCTCTTGTTTCTTTTAGCAAGTCAGCATTCTTTGAATTTTATTATGGAGGGCTGCTTGCAACAGACTGATCTTACTTCTTTCTTCATCCAATTGTTTTTGCAAAGTTTTAACTTGGTTTTGGAGGGAGTCTATTGTAGCTTTTTCCTCACTTCTTTACTTACAGCGAGTTTCTATAGCTGCTGTAAGACAAGCTCCTAAAACTGAGCAGTGTACAGTTTTATTTTTGTACAGTTTAAATTTTGTTTCATGTTGTAAAGAACATACTCTGTCAATCACATTTTCCAAATTAAACCAATTATTAAGCACCAACTTTTCCCTCCTGGCGAAGGTCTGACATTGTGTTTTGCTAACAGAGCATAACATGCATAAAATGCAGCTTTAACTTCTGCACTGCTGTTTTCAGTCATTTTACAAAGGGAAAAACCACTACAGGGAGGTATAAACTTAAATTATACACACACACACAGAGCTTTTTGCTTCCCTGTTTGGGTGAAAAGACCAAATCTGCTTGGGAGGCACTCCTTCAGTTTAAAATTCTGGTTGTCTTTCTGCTACACCATGCAGTCAAAATTCATACACACAACAAGAACAAAAACAGTCCCGCCCTTTTGCACTAAGAGATCTTTTGTGAAATTCTGCAGACAGAGCCCTCAAGTGAGTGTGGGGTGCTTTTCACCTCGGTGTGTGCAGTTTGTGGGAAATTTGAGTCGCCCCCCTTGCTTTCTAGACACCGCTCACTCTTTTGGGAGTGTCGGGCTGGGTGCGGCTGGAGCGAGACGTCCTTCCCCTAATACAGACTGCACAACAAACCTGCAGCCCCTTCTGTCTGTCAGAAATCCTGTCCGTGACTCCAGTTTAAATGTCAGGATTCAATAACGCGAGTGGGACTCGTGAGAGGTTTGTTTGATCTCAGAGTGCAAAAAGGACACAAAGGGATTTCAGTTTAAATCATAACAACAATAATGTACCTTTATTTTAGTGCCAACAACAAAGGTTATGTGATAGAGGAGAGAGAGAGAGAGAGAGAGAAAAAACAAAGAGAGAGAGAAGAGGGGTTTATAGCCATCAACGGACGTGACGGGGTCGCTGGGGTCTTTTTCTGTGGGAGATCTCGCATAAATTAACTTAGTCTTATGTAATTCTTCCCCAAAGTTACCTTGTTTCCAATGTGCTAATAAGCACCCCAAAGGAGAAGTACCCAGTATGGGAGCATTGCAGCCCAGAACCCTGCTCCATGTCACAACTACAATACACCAAATGCCGAACCTGCGACGCTTTCGCAGTCGTCTGACAGACGGCGCCTGGGCAATATCAACAGGAATTCCTTTAGCCCAACCACGCGCAGCTTTCGCTGTGTCTAACTGGCAGGCACCCAAACCAAAGTAAAGCACCTTACCTTTCTCTCCCGGGGACGTTGTGAGCAGCGGAGACGGTCGCAGCCGGATGGGCTCCCCGAGAATCCCTCGGTGCCGGCTGGAGCGTGATCGGGTCGTGAGCGAGCTCAGCAGCACTCACAGGGTCCCACCTGGGGTGCCAAAATATTAGAGCTCAGGAACACACATAATCACAGACTGATTATATGAAGGTGCTTTATTGAAGAGCTCTGGGTGTCAGGGGTACACAGACCCAAATCTGACCCGATTTGGTTTTGAATTGAACATGTTTTTATACTCTATCCTTATATAACTTACATATTAATCATTAAACTGACATCGTTCTATTGTAAGCATTATTTTTACCCAAGCATGGATTTCTCATGATCCCCCCCCAGCCCCCTAACATTGTTCCTCATGTTCTTTAAACAATAATTATATCTAATCACATCTAACAATTGTATCATTTATCATCTACTGATTACACAGGTGCAGATTGAACTGATCTTTAGCGAGCACAAGGTCTAACATTTCCCAGGGCCTACTTTTCCCAGGGCTTGGCAAACTTAACTTTCTTGCTAAGTCTCCAAATTTTCTAAGATTTTAAGACCTTTTACTATCACCCCCATCGTGTCCATCTCGCTGGTGCCCTGGAGCTCCCAGCCCGGCCCCGGCCGCCTGCTCTGCTCCCGGATGGATTTCTCCCCTGCCCACATCCAGCTGAGCTGCTCCCAGGGCCAGCAGCAGCTCTCGGGCCACGTGCTGGCCACTGCCGTGCTCCCCAGCGGGGACTGGAGCCAGCAGCTCCTGGTGCTGCTGGAAACCGCCCCCGGCAATGCGGGCTCAGCTCCAGCTGCCAGGTGGAGCACGTCAGCCTGGAGCACCCCCTGAGCCGGCACTGGGGCACGGCCCGGCCCCCACAGCGCCGGGGGCAGCGGGGGAGGCACTGGGGGGACTCAGAGGGGGATTGGGATGTGCTGGGAGGAACTGGGAGGGAGTTTGAGATAGACTGGTTTAAAGTGGGGAAGGGATTGAGGTGCTTAGGATGGCTGGGAAGGGGTTTGAAGGATGTTGGGGAGGGTGGGATGGGGTTCTGGGGGTCCTGGTGGACCCTGGGAGGGAGTTTGGGGGTGCTGGGTGTCACTGGGAGGGATTTGAGTGAGCCTGGAGGAGCTGGAAGGAGATTGGGGATTGGAAAGCAGGGATTGGGATGAGGTTGGTTGTGCTGGGAAGAGACTGGGAGGGGACTTGATGAGTCCTGGTGGGGCTGGGAAGGGACTGGGAGAGGGTTTGGGGGTCCTGGGGCAGTGGGGAGAAATTGGGAGGGGGCTGTGGGATCCTGAGAGGAACAGGAGGGGCTCTGGTGGGTCCTGGGGAGGCTGGGAAGAGACTGGCAGTGATTTACCAAAATAGCAATATTGATCTGGTATCAACATCAATCTGTTAATGGACAAAAAACCTCTCCAACAGTTTAAAGTTACAAAGTGGATGTTTAATCACAGCACTGGGCGAGTGCAGGAGTCATCCCCTTAATAGGCACTGTAAGTTGACAAAAGCTTCCAGTGTATATTTATTTTAAAAATCTTGAATTTCCAGAAGATGAATATATATTATTACTAATACATATTCACAATTCTAACACCTCCCATTCCCCACTTTGGATTAAAATGCACGGTAATGAGTTTAAAAAGTCATTCTGCCTACGTGATGGGCTCCCTAATTTGAGGAGGGGGTGGTTTTGGTGAGGAGGGGTCATCAAGAGATGAAGGAAAACCGCTCTTCCTCACTCTCACCTTTCTACCTTTACAATGGTTGACATTACAAATGACATTTGGTACAACTCCAGTTTCCTTCCTTGTGACTTTTAAATGGGTTTCCAGATGTAAGGTCTGTGATCTTCCTGAACCCGTTGATCAGTTTCTCTTTTCTCATTATAAGCACAGCTGAACAAACATACAATGACAAGTAATTTTTTACCTAAGTCCGAGATTCATTATCTCAAATCCTGCTTCTCACTTAATCACTAACTCTAACTAGTTCCAGCAAGGCCTATCTCTACCTAAGATCTCCAATTTTTCTAAAATACTTAATTGTTTAAAATTAGTGACTCCAAAGGAGGTTTCAGAGGGTCTGGGGTGGGCTGGGGAAAACAGGGAGGGTCTTTGGAGGGGCTTGGGGTGTCTGTGAGAGGTTTTGGGGGTTCTAAATCTGGCAGATGCCCCAGGGATGCCGTGAAACACTGCCCACAGCAAGATGCTGATGGGCATCAGGGGCTCCTTGTTGAGCTTTGTCTTCCTGGTGCTGGGGCTCAGCTTCTATCTGAGGAAGAAGGTGAGGGGGGTACTGGGGATTGTGTCCTCCCTCCCCTACAGCGTGTGTGCTCCCCTCCAGGGCTCCCAAGCTCAATGTCACCCTGTTTTTTCTGTCCAAAGAACTCCTTGAGGCGACGACAAAAGGTTCTTTAGGATTGAAAGTCAATAAATCTGCTCCCCACAAGGAATTCCCATTGTTGGTCTGTTTCCCAATGGTTGTTCCTGCCCCGGTGTTCATCCAGGTGCCCACAGGGAGCCAGGAAGATGTGGAGCCTCCCAGCCAGGTGTCTTCCCAACACGGATCACCAGGACCACGGATCACCAGGGCTCTGCCCAACGGGGGTCACTGGGGATCATCCAACGCCGATCCTCCCATGGGGGATGGAGCTGGAGCAGCACACGAAGCTCTTCCTGCACTCGGGGCACTCGCAGGGCTTCCCTTACTGGTGCCTCCGTTGGTGTTGGGTCAAGTGAGAGCTCCTGGAGAAGCTCTTCCCACACTGGGGACACTCGTAGGGCCTCTCCCCACTGTGGATGCGCCGGTGGACGGTGAGGTTGCCGTTCTGCTGGAAGCCCTTCCCGCAGTCGGGGCAGCGGAAGGGCCTCTCCTCTGTGTGAATCCGCTCATGTACGAGGACATTGGAGCTGCGCTGAAACCTCTTCCCACACTTGGGACACTCGTAGGGCCTCTCCCCAGTGTGGATGCGCTGGTGTTTTCTCAGGCCAGAGCTCCACCCAAAGCTCTTCCCACATTCCAAGCAGGTGTAGGGCCGTTCCCCTGTGTGGATCACCTGGTGTCTCATCAGGTTAGAGATACTTCTGAAGCTCTTTCCACATTTTCCACACTCATAGGGCCGTTCCTCCATGTGGATCCTCTGGTGATTCCTCAGGTTGGAGCTCTGGCTGAAGCTCTTCCCACATTCCCCACACTCGTAGGGCTTTTCCCCAGTGTGGATCCTCTGGTGCTGGATCAGGTGGGAGCTCTTTCTGAAGCCCTTCCCACATTCCAAGCACTTGTGGGGCTTCTCCCTCACCTCTGAGCTCTGGCTGGATCTCTGGCCGTGTTCCTGGCACTTGGGGGATCTTTTTTCCTCACAGCTCCCTGGACTGGGTTTGCAGCTCCTCCTTGTGCGGCATCTCCAGGGCTTTTCCTCCTCCTCTTCCATCTGGCCACGGTGCAGGAATGTAAAATCCTGGTTTGGGGAAAAAACAAGAGGACAGCGCTTTGGGGTGGGGATTCCTCCTTGCCCAAGTTCATCTAAGGAAGTCATTTGGCATCTTGTGTATGTAAGAGCCTACTACACACCAAGATTCAGCCCAAACTTCCTCCAAACATAAAAACAGTGATGAAAAACTACCCAAACACCAAATTCAGGCAAACCTCCTCCAGAATAAAAACATTCAGGCCCTGCAAAAAAACAAACCACCAACATTTAGCCCAATAAAACTCAGAAACACCAAGATTCAGCCCAGTGAAAATTGTGGATCCCCCACTGCAGACACCTGATGCCTGTGGGCAGGGCAACACTCCTGGGACTGCACATACAGGGAGGGTGGAACCTTGTGCTGCTTCCTCTTCCTGCTCCTCCTCCTCCTGTGGCCCTACTCTTCCTCACACTCCACTTCCTCCTACTATTTCTCCTCCTCCTGCACAATCCCACCTTCTCCTCCCACATGCATCCTTTCACCATTTTGATCCTCAGCCCTGCTTCTCCTTCCCTTCTCCTCCTGCCCCCAGGCCCAGCACCCACTGCCGCCTCCCTCTTCCCCCCCAGTCCCACAGCATCCCACCGCAGGGGCACGGATGGAGCTGGGCCAGCTCGGCCTGGGGCAGCGCTGGGCTCTCGGCCGCTTCCGCCCGCACTCGCTCCCCACTGCAGCCGCTCCCGCCACCACAGCGCGGGGGGGCCCGGCCTTGGCGCTCCCCCCTCCCACCTCCCCAAATTCCCCTCAAGGGGGGCGCCAAGGCCCGGGGGGGAGGGGCGCAGCTGGGCTCCAGCTGGGACCATTGAGGGGAGAAAATGGAATGTCAGAAGGGCATCCTGGACAAAGGGATGATGACCCCAAAATATCTCTCAAGGGTCCCTTGGGAGCATGTGGAGGTCGTTTGCACATTCTCCCAGAGGGAATTAAGGACATGGACGCCCAGTGGGGCAATAAGGGAACTCCAGAAAGGATTTAGACAACAGGGGATGGATGGTATTGGTGTGCTGGGAAGGGATTGGCTGAAGGGGAGTGTGCAGGAATGTGCTTAAGGCAAGAAGGAGCAGGAGGAATCTATGGGGTAAGAAAAAGGATGATGGAAAAGAAGAGGAAGAGAAAAATACCGAGGACTGGGATGTTTTTCAGAAGGGTCTTATCCTCAGAATTTGCCAGCTGACTCAGATCCTTTGTATCCCAGTTTTCCAGGACAGGAAAAGAAGGAGGTCAGGATTTCAGGGGGTTTCTCTGAGCTGGGAGCGGCAGGAGCGGGCGCAGAGCTGCGGCACCGGGAGCACGGGCTGGGGGCCTGTGGGGAGCTGTGGGGCCGGGCCGGGGCTGTGGGGCAGCCGGGGCTCAGCGCCGGGCGCTGCCTGACCCCAGCACCCCCCGGGCAGGGCCGGCAGTGGCCCCCGGCCCCCAGGAGGCTGCGGGACGCCCCGGCCGCTGCCCGGCCCCGTGGAGCTGCCGGCCCTGCCCGCCGGGGGGGCCGCCTTTGGACACTGCGGCAGGACAGGGACCGGCTCTGGGATACGGGCTGGGGAGGGGAGCCTCAGCACAGCCAGCACCAGGAAGGAACAGCTCAGAAATGGGGATTACACCTGCAAGGATCCAGATGAACTTTTAAGCATTTTGTGCTGGGTCCCTGGAGAAAGGAAGGATTTTGCAGAAAGCTCAGCAGCTGCCACACGATGAGCACCCACAGGCACTGAGGGGGGCTGCAGCAGGGCCACAAGAAGCCCCTGCAGCACTTGCTCACAAAGGCTCAGCAGCTGAATGCAGCAAGGGATGAGCAAAAGGCCAAGCTGAAGGCAAAGGCCATGGCACACTTCCTACAGCCCCTGAGGGATCAAGCCCAGGGCCCAAGGGGGCCCCAGCACCCAGGGGACACCCTCAGCCACAAGCACCTGGCACAGGCATTGCCCTCCTGGCCAGGGGACAGCCCACCCAAACAGCCCCTGGCAAGGAATCAGCCTTCCAGCTGCAGGGCACAAGGACACTGCAAGCACAGACAGGAGCACCCTCAGCACCAGCAAGTCCAGCCCTTGATGGACACGGATTCTTAGCGGTCTCACAGCTCCCATTCCACCAGGGACCCACCACACTGCAGCCCTTGGGAACATTCAGGGTGGCTCTGGATCCAGAGGAGACCTTTCCTGATGGGCACAGGAGCCTCTCCATCCACTCAGAATCTTACACCTAAGGGGGGAAAATTGTTAAGGAATATTTTAATAATTAAGGCACTATGTGGGAAAGATGAGTGGGTGTGTTTTATTCAGCCACTATTAGGAGATGGGGGGGATGGGTTTGAAATGCAGGAATTTTTATTTGCTCACAATTGTGATTGTAATTTATTGGGAAGGGATTTGATGGCTAAATTGGGAATGCAAATTAATGTTGCATAAGGTGATACAGAGGCTGGTTCTGCTGTACCTCTGTGTCAAATGTCTGGCAGAGCCACGGCTGAAGTGAACCCAGAAGTGTGGGCAGCCCCAGGGAAATTGGCAAAATTAGATATGGAGCCTCTCCAAATTTCCCTCAAGCAACCAGGACAAGAGGTGTCGAAAAGCAATCCCCTGTTCCAAGGGAGGGAAGGAAGGGCTCACAGCCTGTCTCTGAGTCCTGCTCAAGGCACGGCTTGGGGAGCCAGGGATGGCTCCCTAGAATGCTCCTATCCTGCCAAACAAGAAATCCAATGGAATCCACAGAATGCTGCAGGACCCAAGAAGAAGAAATGAGATGATGAAACCGAGGCACCCCACACTCTCAGATCCTTACACCAGCCTGAACCAGGTGCCCTCCTCACACTGCTGCCATTCACAACTTGATGCAAAAGATGCTTTCTGGGGATCTGCCCACTCCCAGAGGATGCAAACAGAATTCTGCCTTGGGCTGGCAACAAGAGGTAGAAGGGAAAATGCTCAAGACATGGACGGTCCTTCTGCAGGGATGCACGGAAGCACCGGCCTGATTGGGGCAAGCCTTGCAGGAAATATCAAAGGAATTGACCTCACCCCCAGGGACTGGCTTAATGCAGGATGTGGATGACTTGATCCAGTCAGGAGGACAAGGAGAAGAGGTAGAGGAAGCCTCTGTGAAATGGCTTCATTTTCAGGCTAGAAAGCGGCTTTGAGTATCTGAAAAAAAAGGGCAAATGGTAGAGAAAATAGTTAAATATTTGGGAACTATTTTGACTGAAGCTTTGTCTTGCATTGACCATGAGAGCGTTCAGGGAATCTCAGAAATAATGATCCCTAGGACTAAGAAGGAACTGCAGCAATTCTTAGGATTAACAGGGAATTGTAGGAGCTGGATTGAGGATTCTCTCCTCTCGCCAGAACATTGTGTGACATTTTACTCCCAGGTATTCTCAATTTTACGGGGTGGACATAAGAAAGAGAACAAAACTTAACAAAATGAAAAAAATAAAATTATTGATGCTTCAGCCATGGCTCTTCCAGACTCAGAAATCTGAATTGGAAGGGAATATTAAACAGGCCACCCCTGAGCCTGCACTGAAGGCAACGCAGCAGCAGCCAGGGCTCCCCAGCGGGGGAAGCCCCTGGGCCTGCCCACAGATCCTCTGCTCAAATCCTCGGCCTGGCCACCCTCCTTTGCCATCTCCAGCCACTGCGGGACAATCCTTGCTCTCACTCTTGCAGCTTCAGCCCTTTCTGTGCCTGCCCTCGCCACAGCTGCTGGGGAAGGCACCGGGACAATTCCACTCTGCCTCTCAATTACACTCACACTCTGCCCTGCCTGGGATTCGATTCTGGCAAAATAGACCAACTTTAAAATGGTTTACAATCTTATTTCTCTGCTCACACTAGGTTTGCCTTTGCCTTGGGGAAAGGAATTTTAATGTTTCTTTTCCACCACTCAGCAGAGATGAAATTAACATCTCAACAGACTGGGAATAGCCCAAAATATTCCAACCAAGATAACGACCATCAACAAAACATCCACACCCAGCAGCAAACATCAACCAACATCCACCCCAGACACTGCCCCAGGCACAGCTGGAGACACCTGGTCTGGAAAAGGCTGAGCAGGAAATCCAGGAGTGCCCACCTAATTCACATCACAGGCACAGAAATCCGGCTGCAACAGGAAACCAAATCCTAACAACTCCACACCTTCAAACCAATGAACATTAAACCAAGGGATTTCTATGGGGTCAGACTGTATAAATTTAGGAAAATCTAGTCAAACTCATGTGTCATGGAATGATTCTCTCTGCACACCCAGCCTAAGAGTGCATGAAATTATTCCTGTTGCACATCCTGGCCAGAATCAAGTAATGTCTTATTTCTCTAAAGACATTGTGGAGAGTTTTTGTTTTTCACAGTTTCAGTGAAAAGATTACACCGTTAGAATAAATTTTCATAATAATTTTACTACTATATTGTCGGTTCTGTTTGGGCCAGTGGTGTGAGAATCAGTTTTTAGTCCTAGGAGAAGGAAAACACTTGATTGCTTTCTCATTCTTGTTTTATATTTCTACGTGACTCTTAGTGATGATAAAATGATGGTATGAGTTTTTCAATGTTCACGTTTAAGCTGCACTTTGAAAACTAGAAGAGCTTTAAAGTTGGCGCTTTAACACATAAACAATTAATAAAATATTGTTTAAAAAAAAAAAAAAGCAGATCAGTGGGGGCCACGTGTGAGTGACGGGATGTCTGCCCTGGAAGAGAAGCTTTGTTCCAGGTAGCCAAGAGAGGAGCTTTAGAAATGCAAATTAACACTGATGGGACAAAGCCTGCACAATGGCCCAGGGGCTTCCTGCCTGCAGGAGGAATTGGAATGATTCCCTCTGCCCCTCAGCCCAAGCTCTGCCTGCTTGCACAGATGGAATTTGCACAGCTAAAGGCAGAGCCCATTGTGAAGATATCTGACTCTGCAACAGAAATTGGTTAAGATGCAAAGGAAAACAGAAAATGGGGAATGTTGTGAAAACTGCACTAAAACAAATTGGGGGGAATCACCCCTGTCCCCACTCCAACATGTGCTGTCTCTGTCTATGTTATATAGGGTGTACCATAAATAAATCCACTGTGCTTTATTTGCCACCACAAGTTCAGAGAAATCAGTTGGGAATTCCAAGAATGTGATGATTTAATATGAGAAAAACTGACAATTGATGGAGCTGTGGCTGGAGTGAAACAGAAATTAAAAATTAGGAAATAAACACAAAGAAATGCTTGACTAAAAGAGGGGTTTGACAAAAACCATACCCTGACACGCTGATCCACAAGAACAAGAAAAGAGTCAGACTGCAAGATAAGATAAGGAGCCAGAATACACAAACAAGATGCAAAAACAATGGCACCACAAGATAAAGGAGATTCTTCAGACCCTAAGCCGGAAAGAACAGATTTAAAGTTCCAAAAGGTGGCCAGAGGAATGAAAGAGGCATGGAGTTAATTGTAATATGAAGTGAGGAAAAGCAGAGTTAAAAAATGAATATGTTTTAGGCATATCTTGTAAACCTAGTCTGTAAAAGATAAAAAGAGAAAACCAAATCAAAAATGTGTGCATGCTTTTCGGAGGAGATATCCCCCATGCATCTCAGCGCTGAATAAATTCATACCTACTCTTAAAACTACTCTGCGAGTTATAGAGCTCTTTTTATTTCGCATATCAGGAGGGAGCACCCAAAAATGGGGAAAAGATGAACGACCACCAGAAGAAATCCTGCAACACCATGGACCAGACCCTGGGAACCCTGATGAATTCATAGCAGGTACCAGAGAAACCATTTCTCATTTCAATGGGATAATTAGATTACAGGATGTCATTGAAATAATAACCAACCACACAGCTCCAGCTCCTGACCTTCCTCCCAACCAATCCACTCAGATGAGGAACACAACATTTCACCATGGGATGGGATCAGATTATCTTTTAGCAGAAAATCGAGGCAGAGTTTGTGGAGAAGTTAAGTAACTCAAACTACTCTTGGCAGATAGATGGCAATGGAAAAGTAGTAAAACAGATAACAAAGGAAATAAAAAAGCAGCTCATGTACTTGTCCAAACGTGGAAAGGATGGGAATGGGACACAGTTTTGTGCTTCCCTGGCAGGCCACGCATGAAACAAATGCTATTTCTCCTCTCATGTGCTACAGCAACTCTCATCTTTTTACCATGCACCACACCTTGCTGAGTGCAGCTCATTCAGCAGCTGAGCAAGGGGATGCAGGTGGCAGCCAGGCCTCCTGAGCCACAAACAGCTACAAAAGGACAGAGAATGAGGGCACTGAGAGCAATCCCAAAACCAAAGAACACCCAGGAAGAAAAAACAGAGGCAATGAGTGAATCTGCTTGGAGATAGGGCCAGGGACTTGTACATAAGGAAGAAATGGGATAAACCATCAGTTACAGAAAATGTTACTAATTGACAAGGACTGCTGCTCAGACCAAGTCCCAACACATTCCTGAACTTCCAGAAGAACAAACAATTAACAGAGCCAGGAATATCGGGTGTTATACAAAAAGGACATGCAGCAGGCGGATCGGGAAGGCTGAACCTTCCAAGCACCTCCGCCAGTGTTGGGCAAAGGGACAGGGACATGCGGCCGGGAAAATCAGGACAAAAACGAGGCCGCGTCCTCCAACAACTGGAGAGAGCGCACGGCAAATGGCCCATGGCCTCTCCCTTTGGGCAGCAATAAAGTCACTCGCACACCACTCCTCTGGCTCCTTGGGCCACACAAACCTCTGGCGCCGGGAATTTTCCCGCCCAGCCCCGGGCACAGCGCAGCCACCTCCGGCCTCCCGACACGAAGCGGGACGAGCCAGCGCTGCTCCGCCACCGCCTCCTGCCGAGGCCCCAGCGGCAAGGAGACCGCGGGCAGCCGCTCCCGCAGCGCCCTCAGCCCAGGGCCAACACGGGCCGGCCACGGCACAAGCCACCCGCCACAGCCCCCTGCCGCCCCCTCCCGGGCCCGCAGCGAGCCCCGAGCCCCCGCAGAACCGAGCGCGGCTCCCACCTGCGATGGCCGGGGCCGCCTCCGAGCTCCGCCGCCGCCTCACCGGGCTCCGGCCGCTGCTGCCGCCGCTGCCGGGCCCGCACAGACGCTCCGGCAATGGCGACTCTCCTGCCCCACGGCCGCCCTGGGGGCGCCAGCGGGGCCGGGCTTGTCCCCGCTCTGCCCAATCAGCGCGCGCCAGAGCCACGAGTGACGGCAGAAGCAGCCAATCGCAGCCAGCGGCGGGCTCTGCACACGGCACAGCCCCGCCCCGCGCTCTCAGGGCCCGCCCCGGGCTGCGTGAGGGGAAAGGCGGGGATGAGGAACAGCCCTGGAACGGGCCCGGCCCGAGCCGCCATTGAGCTCCCAACACAAACAAAGTTCTCCGCAGCTCCCGGCCCTGGCTACTGGGTGGCTCCGGCTCGGCGGGAAGCCCTGGAGCCTCACTTCTCCGACCTCTAGTTAGGAGCATGAGTGCATCGCTTTGATTTCCCCTAAAAGGGAAAACCGTTCCAAGCCCGGTGGATGAGTGGGGAAAGAGGAAGACTTCTGGCTGTAAACTCCAAAAACTCAGAGCACAATCATGTGAAGGAAAGGAAGACTTTTAAAACCAGCTTCCCCTCATGCCTCCCTCCTTCCAGCTATCAGGAAAATTAATCTACAAACATCAGAGGTTTATGTCCAAAAAAGGAGACAGAGGAGTCCTTTTACTTTAGTCAAATAGAGGAAAAGGCCATGGGGAATTCCCCTGGGGTCTCAAATTCTTGGTGGACGAAGCCTCCTTTTTATCCCAATTTCCCGGCTCCATCTCCCTCTCTTTCCCCATTGCCTGAGATACTTGAGAGGTACAGATTTCCCGGCATGCCTGATAACTAAGATTCCCCTACAGTGTATAACCCTGCGTCTTCATTTTTAATTCTTACGGAATTTATGGTGTTTCCCCATTGCCTCCATCTTTCAATATCCAAACTCATTTACCAGCAAATCTACTGTTTGTTTGTAAAGGCAAATATCTTTTTCCATTCATCAATCAGTGGAATCCATCCCATTGTTTCTTTTCTCGCTCCGTGCTGGTTTCATCTGTCAGCAGAGCCCCAGCTGGTTTGTAAAGAGAAACAAATCCGTCATTCCCGTCCCCGGTGAGCTGCGGGATGCGGGGCCCGATGCTCCCGGCGCGAAGGGGCTGCAGATCCAGAGAGCGATGGACGCACGTGGGGCCTCCTCTGCTGCTCCTCTTGCAGTTCCTGCTCCTCCTCTACCCCTCCTCTTCCTCCCGCTCCTCCTCCTCCTTCCCCTCCTCCTGCATCTCTCGGCTGCTGGCGAGGAGGTCTGGGGTGAGCGGAGCGGGGCCGGGAGGCGGTGGGAAAGGGCTGGGAGAGGGGGATGAGGGGAGCTGGGACAGGGGGAGAGGGGTTCTCAAGGAGGGGCTGCCAGTTAAGCCCAGGAGCCCCAAATGCCCTCCGTGTCCTGGCAGCCCCTGGCGGCGCTGTGGGGGCCGGGCCGTGCCCCAGTGCCGGCTCAGGGGGTGCTCCAGGCTGACGTGCTCCACCTGGCAGCTGGAGCTGAGCCCGCATTGCCGGGGGCGGTTTCCAGCAGCACCAGGAGCTGCTGGCTCCAGTCCCCGCTGGGGAGCACGGCAGTGGCCAGCACGTGGCCCGAGAGCTGCTGTTGGCCCTGGGAGCAGCTCAGCTGGATGTGGGCAGGGGAGAAATCCATCAGGGAGCAGAGCAGGCGGCCGGGGCCGGGCTGGGAGCTCCAGGGCTCCAGCGAGATGGACACGCTGGGATGGGCAGGGGGCTTGGGGACCCCCCAATGTGGATCTTCCTCCCTACAAGCCGCAGGGAATCGCTCCAGGGATCGAGTGCTGCGGGACAGGGAACCACATTTCTTTCATCCCAAGCCCACCTTTCCCTCTCCTCTCTCCACCTTTCTCACCCTTTCCCCAATTCATTGACCCCTCTCAAAGCAATTTGGGTTTCCCAGCACCTTCCCCCACGCTTTGGGGGTCCCAGACCCTTCTTTTCCCCCACTCTTTTGCCCCTTCCCAATCATCCCTCCAATCCCCAACTCCCTCCCCCGTGCTTGGATTTGGGGGTTCCAGACCCCTCCTGCTCAGTCTGGTGGTCCCATGCCCCCTTTCACTCAATATGGGGAGATCCTAGCAGATTTTTTTCTGGGAGGAATCCCTGAGTTACAGGATTTTTGGGGTGTAGATTTGAAGGGGGACAGCTCTGTCTGGCATTCGTTTAACCCATGGTCTGCTGGGGAAGCACAAAAATGTTTCCCATTCCCATCCTTTCCTCGTTTGGACTGGTTCATGAGCGGCTTTCTTGTTTCCTTTGGTATCTCTTCTCATCTATTTGTCAACAGCAGTCGGAGTCATTTACTTTTCCACAAACTCTGCCTCCTGCTAATAGATAATGTGATCCCATCATATGGTGAAATGTTGTGTTCCTCATCTGAGTGGATTGGTTGGGAGGAAGGTCAGGAGCTGGAGCTGTCTGGTTGAGTGTTATTTCAATGACATCCTGTAATCTGATTATCCCTTTGCCCAACACTGGCGGAGGTGCTTGGAAGGTTCAGCCTTCCCGATCCGCCTGCTGCATGTCCTTTTTGTATAACATCCGATATTCCTGGCTCTGTGAAGTGTTTGTTCTTCTGGAAGTTCAGGAATGTATCGGGACTTGGTCTCAGCAGTCCTTATCAATTAGTAACATTTTCTGAAACTGGTGGTTTCTCCCATTGTTGCCTTATGTAGAAGTCCCTGGCCCTATCTCCAAGCAGATTCACTCATTACCTCTGTTTTTTCTTCCTGGGTGTTCTTTGTTTTTGGGATTGCTCTCAGTGCCCTCATTCTCTGTCCTTTTGTAGCCGTTTGTGGCTCAGGAGGCCTGGCTGCCACCTGCATCCCCTTGCTCAGCTGCTGAATGAGCTGCACTCAGCAAGGTGTGGTGCATGGTAAAAAGATGAGAGTTGCTGTAGCACATGAGAGGAGAAACAGCATTTGTTTAACCCATGGTCTGCCAGGGAAACACAAAACTGTGTCCCATTCCCATCCTTTCCACGTTTGGACAAGTACATGAGCTGCTTTGCTATTTCCTTTTTTAACTGTTTCTGCACCTTTTCCTTGCTGATCTGTTTTCCATCAGCAGTTTCAATCATTTAACTTTCCCCAAACCTCTCCTTTTTCTGCTAAAAGATAATGTGATCCCATCCCATGGTGAAATGTTGTGTTCCTCATCTGAGTGGATTGGTTGGAGGGAAGGTCAGGAGCTGGAGCTGTGTGGTTGGTTATGATTTCAATGACATCCTGTAATGTGATTATCCCATTGAAATGAAAAATGTTTTCTCTGGTACCTGATATGAATTCATCAGGGTTCCCGGGGTCTGGTCCATGGTGTTACAGGATTTGTTCTTGTGAAAAACGAAGTTCCCTCCTGTAAAATTTTAAAACAGTTTAATAAAGACAATAAGAGACATAAAGTAAAGCAAAGAGTTACGGCCGGGTGCCTTGGCGCGCTGCCAAGAGCACACCTGGTATCTCAGGGACCCTCTTTTTATCTTCCCCTGCTGTGAGGGGTTAATGCATATTCAAAGGGTGTCCCCTCCCTGGTTCTGTCTTCTTAGATCATGCTTTTGCACAACTTAATTTTCTGCTGGTCAGCACTATTTTTGCTGATGAGCATTATTTTGGAGTTTGGTTTCCTTTCCTCTGGAAATGTTCACTGATCGATAAGAATCTCAAGCCCCTCATCCTTCCTTTGAGGGTAGCTGGTCTTCCTGTCTTCCCCCCTTGCCAGCGTCCTGGTACCGGCTTCTTGATAACCATTTGCTCTCCATTTCCTGCTGTTGATAATAGCCTGTTTTCCACAGCTTGATCCTCCCATTGTCTTGCTTGTTTATCTTGCCTTGTCCAGATGAAACATATCCTTACCATTCAGAATTCCTATCTAAGCTTATAACTTGCTAAGAGAGAAAAGAATATAGTGAAAGCATATAATATATATATTTATCAGAATAATTGTGAAAAGCCAATATTTACAACATGAATTCACAACAATCCCACCTTTTATCTTTTTTATAAATCATTTGGCTTGAGCAATAATTCTTGTTTTGTAGCTTCTAGTACTCGTTCATTTTTTTCACAAATCAATTTAGCTTCTTCCAACGGATCTTTCACATTATTTTGTTTTCTTAATACCATGATTTTTTGTGCCGTTCCAGATGTAGCCAATTTTGGGTCTGTAGGCATTGCTACTATTTGCATGCCCTGCACCACTTTGGTGATTAGTTGGATGAAACAGGGGATTAGACAAGGAAGGAATATTAAACCAGCTGTAGCGCATAGGAGGAAGAAACCTAGCTTCTTCCACCATTCTGTCCCCAACAGGTTATCCCACCAATTAGTGGTCATCATTGACTCCCATTTTTGGACTGGTACGTGGGCTATTTTTCTGATGTTCTTGGCGATATCTAGAACGGCATTTCCATTGTCATCAATTTGCAAACAACAATCTGATGTATTAAATTTCCCACAAACACCCCCTTCTTCAGCCAATAGATAGTCCAAAGCGAGTCTATTCTGATATATTGCAGCTCTGGCTTGGCGTTGCTGGCTGACTATTAATTCCATAGCCCCAGCTGTTTCATTGGTTATGATTTCTACTACAGCCTGGAGTCTTATAATACGATTTAGCATGTAAATTGGGGTTCGATATCCCCAACTTCGATCTTGTGCTCAAGTAGCTGGCCCATATGTTTCCAGTATGCGTTCAGGGGGCCATTCCTCATCTCCCCATTTTTGAGGTCCTCCAAACAATTCCCTTTTGTTTCTTTTTAGGTCCTCATAAACCGGCACTCCCAATTGATCTCCATCTGGTCCTGGCAAAAGGAAGAATCCTGGTTGAATGATTCCCAGAGTACAACTCCCTTTCCATTGTGAAGGGAGCTTTGGGTATGCCCTTTTCCCACATATCCAAAATAAGCCATCTGGTGCCTTCCAATAGTCATTTTTCTGTTGATTTATATTTTCCCAAAATTTAGATATTTCTGGGATTCCAGAGTAAGGATTCTTCCCTTTACCATTACATCTGAAGAGTCTGGTTCGATTATCATACACACAATTCTTTTCTTTTACTTTTCCTTGAGTCCAATACAGAGTTGGTTCCTCTGGGATCCACCATGTAGAAGTTCCATTGCTAACCTTATACCTTTTACAGGGAGTTTTCCCTATTTCTTTAAGAAACTCCTTACCAGTTCGCCATAAACATTCTTCCCCTATCACTGTTGAACTTAGAATCCATCCTTCTGGTCGAGTCCCCCCTCTTATATTGGTCCGGTTCCACTTAAGGAGTTCCACTGGGCCTATGCTACTACCTTTCCATGGCCATTCCTCCGTCATCAAGGCTCCTCCACAGACCCAACAGTTCGTTATATTAAGTTCTTTACTTATCCTCTCCCCTAAATCCACAAACAGGTTTTTCCCTAGTCTTGAGATATCTATTTCCCCTTTTAATTGCTCTTTGAGCCTTGCATACAGATCCTGACGTGAGGTTAAGATAGGTTTAGGTTGCTGTGTTGGTTTTGTGTTTTTTCTTATCACTTGCTCGTTTATCAAATCTTGGGTCTTTCCCTTGGCCGCCCCTGTGAAGCAAATCTGTTTTTCCCCTTTTGGGCAAGTGCTTCCCAATCTAGTGCCACTGACTCCTAAGTTTTCTGTGATCCAGTATTTTTCCTCTTTATGTATACAGGTACTTAAATTGGATGGGTTATAGCAGTGACTATTGATATTGGTGTGGGTAATGAGAAAGAAACCCCGGCGTCTTTCCATGTAAAGTTTTCGATAGCATTTGTAACATGGCTTTGCTGGTGTCCCAAAAGGGAAAAGGATAAGTGACAGAAGAAGGAATAATAGGGGTCCAGTATGGCTTACACCCCCACCCATCCTGCCTATGAGGTTGCAGCTCACAGCAGGTGTTTATATTCTTCTTGGTGGCGAGTTGTAGTGGTCAGTCTGGTCTTGCCCCCTATTTCCTTGTCACTTCCTCTTTTGTAATTTCCAAGCAAATCTCTTTTGACACCTTTTAATAGTAGTATCCCTCCGTTCTTCAGGTATTTCCCACTCAACAGGCACTAGCAATTCCCATCCACAGAGCAGAGTTATTATTTCAGTTGCCTGCAATCTGTTTGGATAGAAGATCGATTATGTGTTCGACACTCCCTACAGCAAGAACGCCGGTTGTGTGAGCTGCAATACCAACTTTTCTAATTAATTTAATTTTCTAAGTTAATTAAACACTTATATTTAACCCAGCTAGCATGTCCTGTATTGGGATGGTTTATACAAGGTATATGGTGTGGCACTGATGGAAGTTGTGATTCTCCCCCTTCTTTATACAGATCACAGGCCAAAGCAAAAATATGAGGATTTCCCGACCGAAACAGCCCCGATCCTCCTGTTTGGAGTGGGAGTATCCCCGCTCAAGGTGGATATCGAAGGTGTCTCAGAACTTGTCCAGGCAGGACTTGAAACCACTGATACAGGCTTGGTCTCACTTCCCAATTAGTCGTGATTCTTTGCTCATTCCTTGGATCCTGTGGATTGTCCCAGTTCATTACCACCCGGCCCCCGCTTTAGAGTCAATTTGGTATCACCTGGTTCAGAAGTTACAGTCCACTCCTCAGGTCTTTTCACAGGTCCCTTGATTCTGCTGGCGTGGATCCAACCTCACTCCCTGGTCCAGATTGCAGCCTCCGTTGTCAGCAATACCTGAAAAAGGACCTTCCCATTGAGGAGTTAAAGATTGTTCCTTCCATGTCTTTACCAGTACCCATTCTCCTGGATGAATATTATGAATTTTGAACTCTAAAGGGGTGGTTTGGGGGATCATTCCTTTTAACCTTAAGTTTTCAAGTGTTTTAGCAATTGTGGTGACATACTTTCTGACACCTATTTCCCCTACTTCATAAGTGGCAGTTTCATGTCGGGTGGTAAGGAAGGGTAGTCTAAACATCATTTCATAGGGTGACACTCCCAGGTCTGACCTGGGTTGTGTTCGGACCCTTAATAGAGCCAGAGGTAAACATTTTACCCAGGACATCTGGGTTTCAATCATTAATTTTGTTAAGGTCTTCTTTAAAGTTTGATTCATTCTTTCCACCCGGCCTGAACTTTGTGGGTGCCAGGGGGTATGCAATTCCCATTTTATTCCCAAGGCTTGGGTTATTTGCTGTAAGACTTTAGATGTAAAATGTGTTCCTCTATCTGAGTCTATTTTATTAACCATTCCATACCTGGGAATAATCTGTTCTAAAAGAGTTTTACACACCACATTAGCTGTGGCCCTGGCAGCGGGAATAGCTTCCACCCAGTGAGTTAAGTGGTCTACTATTACCAATAGGAACTTCCATTTTTGCACTTGGGGAAGTTCAGTGAAATCCACTTGAATACTTTGGAATGGCCGTAAGGCTAATTCACGGCCACCTAATGGTGTTTTTCTCATTATTTTTCTATTTACCTTTTGGCAAGTTATGCAGTTTTCAGTTATTTGTTTTGCTACCCCAAAAATTCCAATGCATCCAAAATCCCTTAGAAAGTGATCACACAAAGCCTGAGTACCCCAATGAGTTTCCTGATGCATATCTTCTAATATTTTTCTGGTGAGTGGCTTATTAAGTAACTGTCTCCCATCAGGGAGTTTCCACTTTCCAGATTGATCCCGTTCTCCCCCTATCTTAAGTAATTCTTTTTCTTCTTTCTCACTAAATTTAGGGATTTCCAATTCTTCCCTGCCTGGGGTTAAAATTGACATTACTCGTTTGTCCCCATTTTCTGCCGCCTCTTTAGCCTCCTGATCCGCCAAGTTATTCCCTCTTATTTCGGGTGTCATTCCCTTTTGGTGTCCTTTGATATGTACTACAGGTATCTCCTCAGGTAGTTTTAATGCTTCTAAAACTTCTAAAATAAGTCCCTCATGCACTAGCCCTTTCCCTTTTGAGTTTAGTAACCCCCTCTCTTCCCAAATTTTCCTAAAGGTATGAATTACTCCAAAGGCATACTTTGAGTCAGTGTAGATGGTCCCCTTTTTATGTGCTAGATGCTCCAGTGCTCTTTTTAGAGCATATAATTCACAAGATTGAGCAGACCAGTTTGAAGGTAGACTTCCTTTCTCAATGGTCTGCATATTTTCCCCATCAACTACAGCATATCCTGACATTCTTTTTCCTTGCAAGCATCTGGATGAACCATCAACGTATATTTTTTTTCCCTCCAAAAGGGCTTGTTCTGCTAAATCTTCCCGAACTTTAGTTTGGCATTGTATGATTTCCAGACAATTATGTGCCAAATCATCTTTTGGTTCCCCATACAGAAATTGGGCCGGATTGAGACTCCTGCTTGTTTCTATTGTCAAATCATTATTGTCAATTAAGATTGCTTCATATTTTAACATCCTGGAGTCTGTTAACCATTTCTCAGCTTTTTGATTTAGCACATTTCGGACAGCATGGGGTGTGCATACAATTAATTTACTTCCAAAGGTGAGCTTACGGCTTTCCTCCACTAAAATAGCAGTAGCTGCTATTGCCTGAATACATACTGGCCAGCCATGGCTCACCGGATCTAATAATTTGGATAAAAAGGCTATTGGTTTCTTCACCCCCCCCCATTCTTGAACTAAAACCCCGTGAGCTACTCCATTTTCCACATTCACATATAAATGAAAGGGTTTTTCTAAGGAGGGCAGGCTCAGGGCTGGTACTGAGGCTAGTTTCGATTTCAATTTTTCTAATTTATCATCATCATCTTTAGTCCATCTTATATTATCTCCCCCTGTCAATTTCTCATACAAAAATTTTACTGCTTGTGTGTATCCTTCAATCCACAATCTGCAATATCGCAGCAGTCCTAGTAGTTTCCTAACCTCTTTCTTTGAAGAGGGAGGAGGAAGGGATAGGATCCCTGCAATTCTTTCAGGATTTAATTTCCTGCTACCCTTGCTTATCAGGTGACCAAGATATTTTACCTCTGATTCCACAAACTGTAATTTTCCTTTTGATACTCTGAGTCCCTTTTCCCCAAGAAAATTCAGAAGTTTTATAGTAGCTTCTCTTACTTCAGCTTCTATTTCTCCTGATATTAGGAGATCATCCACATATTGGATGATTTGTATTCCTACAGGAGTGGGGAAAGTTTGTAGTATCTCTTCTAAGGCTTGCCCGAATAGATTTGGGGACTCTGTGAATCCTTGTGGTAATTTTGTCCATCTTAATTGTTGTTTTCTCCCGGTATTTGGATCTTCCCATTCAAAGGCAAAAATATCTCGGCTTTCTTCCGCTAGTGGGCACACCCAGAAAGCATCTTTAAGGTCCACCACACTGAACCACTGATGTTGAGGTGGGACTTTACTTAAAAGAGTATAAGGATTAGGAACCACAGGGTAAGGGGCTCGTGTTCTTTTATTTACCTCCCTTAAATCCTGCACTAATCTGTAATTTCCATCAGGTTTCTTTACTGGGAGTATAGGGGTGTTATGAGGAGATTTACACGGTTCCAATGTCCCATCCTTTATCAATTCTTCTATTACTGGCTTTAAGCCTTCTCTCCCCTCCAAAGAAATAGGATACTGACGTACACGTATGGGACATTCTTCCCTTTCAATAGTGACCCTTATGGGGTCAATATTCAATCCACCCCTATTTCCTTTTCCAGCCCAAACCTCTTTGTTAATTTTCTCTTCATCTTCTTGGCCAAGTTTTAACACTTTGGCTGTCATTTTCCCTTCTTCTGGGCTAACCCCAATTCCTAATTGTATCTGTAAATCCCTTCCCAATAAGTTGCTGCCCGCCCCAGGAACTAGTAAAACATCTCCTATTCCTACTTTTGTTTCTCCTTCTATGACCACATTTTTAATGACAGGAACTTTAAACCCTTCCCCTTTTGCCCCTGTTACTTTTACAGTATCATTACTTATATCACATCCCGTTGGAATATTAACAACACAAGTCCTTTCTGCCCCAGTATCAACTATGAATTCTAATGTCTCCTCTTGGGGGCCCACTTTTAAAGTTATCAAAGGCTCCAGATGGTATTTGTCCCCCAGAAAATAGAGCCCGTGACTTCCCTATTCTTCCTCTGGAGGTGTTTCTTGAAATATCTTTAGATCCCTCCTTAAGTGAGGGCATTCTCGTTTAAAATGCCCTTCCTTTTTGCAGTAAAAACAGGTATTCCTGGGTTGTCCTGGGAATTTTGATTGTGCTTGATTTTTATTTCTTCCCTTTTCCCCACTTCTAACCCCTGAGTGTTTAGGAGGAATTCCTGAGGGTTTTTGATTCATATTTTTCTGGAATGTGTTTTCCCTCATAGTGGCTATCATGATTTTTGCTTCCACTTTAGCTTTTTCTTCATCTCTCCGTACATAAACCCTTTGAGCTTCTCTTAATAAGTCATTTAAGGGTTTGTCGTGCCAGTCCTCCAATTTTTCTAGTTTTTTCCTAATATCTGGCCATGCCCGGGTGACAAAATTGACCCTTAGCAGGGCTTGTCCTGCTAGGGACTCAGGGTCTATTCCAGAGTATTGTTTCATATTTTTTCGGAGCCTTTCCAGCCATTCAGTTGGGGTTTCCTCTTTTCCCTGTTGTCCTTCAAAGGCTTTTCTAACATTTTGCCCTCGGGGCGCTCCCTCCTTTATCCCTTTGATTATCAAATTACGATAATCATTCATACTTCCCCTCCCAGCTTCATCATTCTGGTTCCAGTTAGGAGGTGCAGTTGGCAATTTCTGTTCTCCTGGTGGGCCTTGTTGGTTTTCTCTTTCCCATATTTTTATCCCAGCAGTTCTAATCATATCTCTTTCCTCTTGGGAAAATATTATTTTCATTATTGATTGCATTTCTTCCCAAGTGAAAATATTGGGCCCTAGGAATTGATCCAATTGTTCAGCTGTACCTATAGGGTCTTCTAATAGCCCTTTAATCTCCTTTTTGAAATTCCTAACTTCTGTAGAAGTCAAAGGAGCATTCACAAATCCCGTTCCCCCTTGGACTGCTCCCATAGGTACTTCTCGTAATGGGAATAAATTGATTTCTTGGTTCCATTCTCCCTGTCTATCTGTTTTTACACCCCCCTTCCCTTGTTTTGTATTAGTGTTGGTAACATAGAGATTATCAGGCTGCTTTTGAGCTTTAATTGCTCCCCTTGTGTTCTGATATGGTGCCCCTTCATTAAGAAGAGATGTTATCTGGGCGGCAGGCACTGAACCCTCCAAAGGAAAATAGTCAGGAACAGAGTCCAGCAGGGAAGCTGGGATCCCTAGTGCAGAAGGAGTGAGGGCGGGGCCTGGCAGTGAAGCCAGGGCCGCCTGTGCAGAGCTGCTGATGGTTGGCAGTGAAGCCGGAGCTGCTGCAGTTGGAGTTCTGGTGTCCGGCAGTGGAGCCGGAGCTGCTGCAGTTGGAGTTCTGGTGTCCGGCAGTGAAGCCGGGGCTGCCAGGGCAGGGATGCTGAAGCCCGGCAGTGAAGCCGGGGCCGCCAGGGCGGGTGGAGCAGAAGCCAAAGTCGGGACACCCAGCACACTCCCCGGTTCGAAGGGGGGGGCAGGAGTTCCCGGGACGGGTGGGATTCCCAGCATCAGAGGGGGTGGGAGGATTCCCGGCGCCATTGGAGGCGGAGGAATTCCCGGAGGCTGGGGAACCCCTGCTGCTGGCTGTAGCGGGGGGGCTCCCTGTGCCAGCGGTGGAGGTAAGACATTCAGGGGATCCCATTTTTTTTTGTTTTCTGTTTGCTCAACCTCTGGAGTTTTAGATACTTTAAAAACTCTGTCTCCCAGAGGTTCTGTGCTTCCTAACCAGCAAGAGGCATATTCTCTTTCTTCTGGATTAAATGGCTCTTTTGAATTCACAAATATATTCAGAGCCTGGCAGATCCAAGCCTCAGAGGACCCGTATTTTGGCCAGTAAACATGATCAAGTCTAATTTCCTTTTTTACCCACTCCTTCATGAAAAATTGGATCATTTTTACTTTGTCTTTCCCCTTTGTATCGGGATCTGTATCCCAATTTGCTAGCTTAATCCCTAGGGGACTATCTTGAGGTATATCCTCTGGTATTTTGTTAATTCTTTTTTCTCTTAAGGCCAGCTTACTGGTTCTCTGTCCCATTTTTCCAAGTGTTCTCTGTTTCAACCTACTCCTTTAAGCACCACTATTTAGAACACCAATTGTACTATTTTAGAATACCAATTCCACTCCTCTAGAACACCAGTTCACTTCTTTGAAATACCTATTTCAACTCCCTAAAAAAACCAAAAAAAACCCACGAGTTCACTTCTTTAAGACACTAATCACTCTTCACAGCACCACCAACAAAAACCACAAACCCCAAATCCCTCTCTCAGTGTTCTTGTTACAGTCCACCTTCCCCCCTTCAGGATACAGTTATACACGATCTCTCATTCACACATGCATTCTCATTTCTTTAATAGGTTTTCTTCACTCATTTTCACTCACACCAAGACAATACAATAATAAGGTACCTTCAATGTTGCTGGCCAACCCCCCAGATTCTCTTGGGTACTGTATCCCACACTTCCCGTGGTTTGCACCCTCAACCTGGCAATATTCCCGGGGATTTATTATTTTTTTCCCCTTTTTGTCCCGTCTCCTAGTGCACTGAACTTAGGAGAACTCCCGGCTCCTTCCCTTCCAGGGGTCCAACCCCTCCCTGAGACCCCAGTCCCAGTAACCCCGGGGGGATTCTTTCACTCCTTTTTCATTCGCTTCGTCCAATTCCCGGCCTATTTTCTCGCGAAATATAGGAAACGCGGTACTATGGACTCCGCTCTCACTCCGCAGGTCTGGGGTAACCAGCTTGCGTCTCATTCACACACATTCATCCCCCCGTTTCCACCCCCTTGGTCAGTTACTTACCAATTCCTGTTCAGGTCCTGAAAGATTAGGGGGTTTTGAAGGAGCGCTTTATGTCTTTATTTTTTTCTTTGCTTTACTTGTCTCTCTCTTGTCCTCCGGGTGTTGCCCTGCTACCACCGATGACACCAGAAGAGCCAAAGTGGATTACCAAAGCTGGCAGGGAGGCGCCTTCCTCCGCCTGGAATCTCCTGGTTTCCCCGGGGTGAGGTGCTTGATCCCGGACGAGAGCCCCCAATTTCTGTGAAAAACGAAGTTCACTCCTGTAAAATTTTAAAACAGTTGAATGAAGACAATAAGAGACATAAAGTAAAGCAAAGAGTTATGGCCGGGTGCCTTGGCGCGCTGCCAAGAGCACACCTGGTATCTCAGGGACACTCCCTTTTATCTTCCCCTTCTGTGAGGGGTTAATGCATATTCAAAGCGTGTTCCCTCCCTGGTTCCGCCTTCTTAGGATATGTTCTTGTACAATTTTATTTTCTGCTGGTCAGTACTATTTTTGCTGGTCATCATGATTCATGCTGTTCAGCATTTTTTTGGTTTCTTTTCCTCTGGAAATGTTTGATAAGGGCATAGGCCCCTCATCCTTCTTTTGAGGGTAGCTGGTCTTCATATCTTCCCCCCCTGCCAGCGTCCTGGTACTTTTTGATAACCATTTGTTCTCCATAGCCTGTTTTCCACAGCTTGATCTTCCCATTGTCTTGCTTGTTTATCTTGCCTTGTCCAGATGAAACCTATCCTTACCATTCAGCATTCCTATCTATAACTTGCTAAGAGAAAAAAGAATATAGTGAAAGCATATAATATCTATATTTATCAGAATAATTGTGAAAAGCCAATATTTACAGCATGAATTCTCAACAGTGCTGGAAGATGCCCATGCACAAAATTGCAAAGCAAGTCTTATTTTATTAGTTGCTGTTGCAAATAATACCTACAAACCCCTGGATTGGTGAAAAGCCACTGAGCAGCGGCAGGAGATGGAGCATGGTGCTCCAATGGGAGGGGCAGGCAGGCCATGCACCTTCAGGGCATGCCCTGCATCAAAAAGGCGTGCATTTTGTCCTTCTTGCCTCTCCTCTGCAGAACCAAGCCTCCTATCTTCTCCCCTGGACTGGAATTTTCCCAGTTACCATGTCATCTCACCCTTGGCCAGTACAGGAGGTAAGGTCACCATGCCAATAGCAGCCTCATTGTTACTGTTCCTCTTTCACAGGTTAACTTCCCATCAATTGATCAATCCGTTGTTCCTCTTAAGGGTCAAATTCCCAGCAGTCGACCCATAAGGTTTCCTTCAAAGTCTGCTCTTTGTCATCCTGTTGGTGTGCACAACAGAGGACCAAATACGGCAGGGCCTTAGACACAACTTTGCTCCCTGACACACACAGGCTCCTTGTCCCACTACTGGCCTTCAGTAACACCTTTAACTCCACAATGCTGTGGATCCAGGCCTTCAGCACAGGGACCTTTCCAGCCTGATCTGCGCTCCTTCCTCTGCGTCTCTGCACAAAACACGGTGCAGGAGAGAACGGCAGGAGGGGCCTGTGTGTCACAGCGCTCCGGATTTGTGACCCTTCAGCTCCACAGAGATGCAGGTGAAAAAGGCAAACTGTTTATTAACAGGGATGAACTGGAAAGGGAAAGAAGGGGATGGGCATGGACTGAGGGCTGGAGGGAAGAAGCTGTCAAAAGGGAGGAAGAATAGAGGGAAAAAAGGGGATGGGCACAGTCTGAGGGCTGGAGGGAGCTATCTACAGGCTGGGAGAGGGCTGAAGCCCCGTGAGAATCCCACAGGCTCAGCTGTGCCAGTTGTCTCCAGTGGCACTGGGAGGTGGTGTCCTCTTCAGTGTCTCCTGCTGCTGTTCTTGGGACACTTGTTTACTGGCAAACTGAGCTTGGATATTCTGGTTGCTGTGGGATGGAGCGGTGTCTTTCCTCGGGGCTTCAGTGGCTGGAAGAGAGAGGAGGAGAGGCACGGTCAGGGCATGCATCTGCAGGGATCCTAGGAGACATTCCTCCCAAGGACATTCCACCTGGCTCTTGCAATGGCCACAAGAGAGGACCAGACAACAGGATCAGCCAGAAGGTGCTGGCCACAGCTCCCACCCATGTCCCTGAAATCTCTCTGCTCTCTGCCCACACCGCCCTCACCCAGACAGGGAACGAAGCACTCTGCAGCTGGGCCAGGGATTGCAGCTCCCTGCCCAGGCATTGCAAGTGCCCCCCGCCAGCCCCCAGTGCCAGCCTGCTGCTCTCACTCACCCTCACTGAGGGTCTGCAGCTCTTCCTTGTGCGCCCTTGTTCATGAACATCCTGACCGTGCCTGGGAACACAGAGCCTGTCAGGGCCCCAGCAGCACAGCTCCCTGCCAGCGGCGCTGCCAGCCCTGGGGCCACACGGCCTCCCGCCCCGGCAGGGCTCAGCCCGGGCCCTTGCCGCATCCTGACTCAGCCCAAGGGCACGGCTGCCAGAGGCCGGCAGCAGCAGCCCCGAGGGCAGCCGGGGCTCCAGGGCACCGGGCCCGGGTGCCGCTGCCGGGGCAGCAGCCGGGGCTGGGGCCGAGCTGCGGCGGGGCGGGGAGGGAGCCCGGGCTCGTGGCTCACCGATGAAGCTGACGGCCGCCTCTCGCAGGGACTCCTGTGGGCTGTCCAGATATGGCAGGGCCCGGCTCAGCTGCTCGGCCGCTCGCCTCTCGTCCTGTGCCAGCTGCAGAGAGCGGCAGGAGGGAAGGGTTGGTGCGGGCTCTGCCCCTCGGCCGGGCACTGCCTGCGGCCAGCCCCGGCCTCCCGTGCCCGCCCAGCCCTGAGGCCCGGCCAGCAGCCCCACTGGGCTGGGGCTCTATCGACACCCGGCTCGGGGCCACAGGAGCCTGGAGAGGAACCCGTGTGGCCCAGGGAAGGGAGCAACGTGTGGGGCACAGGCTGGAACCCCTGGGTGCAGCACTGGGCCACAGCTGCCAGCCCCACACACTGAGCACTGGGGCCAGGGAGCTTCTCCAGGCTGAGGCTGGGGTTTCCAGGCCGTCCTTTACCACACATTCGGCGATCTTCGACAGATCCTCTGTTGGCAGCACACACAGGAGCTCTGTGTTCTTCAAGAAGGTGGCAGCACAGTGCAGGGTTTCCCGAGAGGCCTGGAGAGATGCAGAGATGGCATTGCTGCCCAGGGCACAGGAGTTGCATCCCTGTGCCAAGGCCAGGAGGAAGCTGCAGCCTGGGAGGCAGCAGAGCAGGAAGCAGCCGAGCCCCCTCCCAGAGATCAACCAGCATCACACAAAACCTCACATCAGCCACGCGCAGGTTCTCATCGTGGCAGTGCAAAATGAGTGGGAGCAGGCTCTGCTTCACAATTCCCTCCATTGCCTTTTTTCCCTCTTCCACTACCAGGTTCATGGCCTTGCAGAAGAGGTGAATGGAGAGCACCTGCACGTGGCTTTTGTCCTGGAGGAAAGAAGGAGGAAAAGATCTCAGCGCCAACTTCTCCAGCCCACCTGGGCAAAGGCCTGAAAATCCACAGGACCAAAGTTTGTGTGGGCAGTAGCCAGTGCCCGTGGCCGGGGCACAGAGCCTTACATCGTCAAAGAGAGGCACAAGTGGCTCAGCAAGCTTGGGGGCAGCATTCCTTGATAAACGAAGATGTTTTCTCTTGAGCAGATTTGTGAACACAGACAGAGACATGCTGACCACTTCTCCGTCTGTGTCACTCAGCAGCTGCAGGAAGCTTCGACACAGTCTGCATATATGTGCGGCCTGTGTGGAACACAAGGCTGTGCTGGGAAGCCCTGAACGGCTGCAGTGCCAAGACCGCCCTGGCACTGCAACCCCACCCTGCTGCTGCTGGGCCCAGAGGCCAAAGGCCTGTCCCAAAGCACTCAGGCAGGTGAGGCAGGAGAGCTGGGAGCAGCTGCCTCAGCTCCTGAATCACAGCCAGCCCAAGGGGCTGCTTTGCCCAGCACAGCTTCAGCCGCTGCCCCGTTCTCACCAGCGAGGGTTCCTTGCTGAGCACCACGAGGCCTCTGAGCGCCAGGCGACACCTCTGCCTGCACTCGCTCTGCAGCTGCCTTGACGTGATCTCAAGGACACAGTACCCACAGTCACTCAAGTGTAGGCAATCCAGGACCTGAAAGGCACAGGGCAGTGACAGGGGAACCAGCCGGCAGGAGCCTGGAACTGCGCAGGGCTGGGCCCAGGCAGCAGCACAGGGCATGGGCACCGTCCCAGGCAGCTGTGGCTATGCAAGGGGACAGGGCTGGCAGGCAGCTCAGCGAGGTAGTGCTGGCCATCAGGCTCACCTCCACAAGGAATGCCAGGGAGGACAGATCCCAAGGTGCCTCCTCCCTGATGAGCCTCCGGATAAATTGGTGTGCGACATGGTAACACAAGGGCGTCAAGTCACGGCGCATCACCCTGGAAGGGGGGAAATGGCACCAAGACACTGAGGTGGGGGGTGGGGGGGCAAACCTCTCCCAGGGATGACTCACGGAGATCTGGCCTTTCCCCAGCATCCCTGGAGGGACTTGTGGGTGTTTTGGGACCATGGGGCTCCTTTTGGGCACCGTCCTCTCAGACTTCTCCAGTCTGCTCAGCCATCCCTCAATGGCAAAGCCCTCTGGCCAGGACCACAGGGACTGTGGTAGGGCACCCTGGGCACAGGGCACACATTTCAGAGGCAGTGGTGAGAAGGGGTCTCACCTGGCCAACAGACCCACGGCATAGTGCTGGGTGTCAGCACGGAGCAGCGTTTCCCAGCCACACTTGCGCTCCATGGCCATCAACTCATTGTCATAGTGCAGAAAGCAGAGCAGAGCCTTCATGGCCTGCGCTGCAAACCTGTGTGCAGAGCAAAGCCCAGGTCACATTGGGTGAACTGGTGTCAGCCACAAGGGCATGGGAAGGACAGGAGGACTGGCACCTGTTGGGTTTTTTGGGAAGGTGGTGTTCCTGCTGGCATGCTCTCCAGAAGTTATCAACTTCTGCTGGCATCAGCTGTGTGGTGGTGAAAACGTGCAACAGCAGAGCCGTAAAGAGAGAGCTGGAATAATGCATCATCGCCTCATGGCGCTGAGGCACTTGCAGAATCACCCAGAGCACCAGAGTTGCCTGCAAAAGAAGCACACCAAGACAGCGCTCAGTGCCAAGGCGTCCATGGGGCAGAGCCCAAGGGGAGATGCAGGGGGAACAGCGGGCCTGGTGCCCCCTGGGCCTGCCCCTAGCCCAGGTTTCAGCCCAGCCTGAGGCAAGGAGAGGATGAAGAGCTGCTGGAGAAGCGACCTAGGGGACAGTCAAGGCCAGTTCCACAAACTCACAGCCAGAGCAAAAACGTCCTTGTTGTCCTCATCAGAGGTGCAGATGCTGCAAAGTGGCCAGTTCTCCATCACATGGAGCAGAGTTGGCAGCACCTTCTCCATTGCTGGTCCTGATGAGGCTATGGTTTGCCACATCACTGCAGCAGCTCTGTGAGATCAGAGCTCTGTGTCAGGGGTGTCTGAGTCACAGAGCCATGCCCTGTGTAGCTGTGGGGTCCCAGGTGACAAAGCCCCAGTGCCCTGAGGGGCAGGGAGGGAGCATTGGCAGCAGCCTCAGGAAACAGAGGGGCCCGAGGCTCCTGGACCTCTCTGCCTGTTGGGCAGAGCCCATTGGACAGGCTGTGCAGGGCAATGGGCCCTAAAGGCCGGTGAGCCCTGAGCTCTCAAGGCACGTGGGCCCCATACCTGTCACACGATGGGGCACAGCGCAGGAGGGTCAGCACAACTTCGTCCGGGTGTTCTTCAGCCAGCCTCACGATGTTAGTGGCCAGCCTGGCATCCACCGTAACGGAGCGCATAAGACACTGGTGAATGCTCCGTACAATAGCTGGCACCTAGAGTAGGAATGGGGAAGACTTGGAGCGCTGTCCAAGGCAGCAGCTTCCCCAGCTTCTCCCAAGAAGTGCTTCCCTTCCTGCCACACTGTGCTGGCCTCAAAAGCTGAGGGGGCCCTGTGGATGTGGCTTGAAGGGGCACACGATCGTGGCAGACCTCCAGTTCTGGCCCCTGGCTGGCTACCTGCTGGTCAGAAGGAACACCCCCCTTTCAAAAACATCCGTATTAGGTGCGTGACTCACCGTGGGAGGGGGTGTAGTGTCAGTATTTGTGATGCCCTGAGTCCCTCTGGTGTTTGGAATGGCCATGTCCTCAGTCAGTGCCACATCAGAGTTTGCCCTGGCATCACTCACCGCAGCATCAGAGTCTTGTGAGGGCGCAGCTGAATCTGGGCTGACATCAGGCTCTGCCTGGAGCTCGGTCAGCCCCGAGTCAGGCTCAGCTGTGCCCTCAGTTCCCTTGGGGCTGATCTTTCTATGCCGAATTGGCAGGAACCGGCGGAACCTCTGTGCAGAATGAACAAAGGACAGGGAAGAGAGGCATGTTCCAAGGAGTGCTCCATGTGCAGAGCTGGGCTGAGCAGTGACAGCAGGCCCAGCCCAGGTGGGGATGGCTGCAGGTACCTTCAGCATTTTGCGGAAGCGGCCACGGGCAGGCTCCTGCTCTTGTGTCCTGTCCATGGCTGCATCTGTCAAAGAGCAGCCAGAGCTGAGGGGCTGCGGGAGAGGCCGGAGAACGCAGCCCAGCCCTGCACTCCCCAGGCAGGGACAGCCCTGGGGTGGCTCAGGGGATGGAGCACGGCCACTGCCAGGGGTCAGACCCAGCCCATATTCCGTCCTGCCCTTGGGAATGTCCACATGGGATGGGATGGGATGGGATGGGATGGGATGGGATGGGATGGGATGGGATGGGATGGGATGGGATGGGATGGGATGGGATGGGATGGGATGGGATGGGATGGGATGGGATTGGATGGGATGGGATGGTGCAGGGCCCAGCTGGCTGCAGCTTCAGCCCTGCGGCCCAGCTCTGCCACTCACCATCCTGCCCTTGCTGGAACTGCTCTGGCTCTTCAGGGTGTTCTGCTGGGGCAGCTCCAGGGTTGGTGTTTCTGTTCCGTCGGAACACTCTGAATATCCTGAAGAATCTGCCCGCCATGACAAAATCGGGCCTTGGGAGCACCTTCTAAAGAGATGTCAACGGAAAGCTCCGGCTCACCAAGACCCACAGTCTGCTCACAACGTGAGCTGTAGGAGTTACGCCTCAGAAAAGCTCCGGGTCAGGCACTAACGAGTGGGCTGTGTGGGGGCTCCTCACAGCACCACTCTGGCGTGTCCTGTCCCGTCGCATGCACCAGGCACTCTGGTGTGCTCTTGTCACCGCCAGCTCTTGTCCATTCCACCGTTCCATTCCACGGTTACCAGGCTGCGCCGTGTCACTAACGGCCCTTGCACGCCCTGCCACCTGCCCTGGTTCCGCCCCATCCCCCCCAAAGTGGCCCAGGATGGAAGGAATCCCTTGCCCAAAGTGTCTAAGACAGCCTGACAGGATCTTTAGGAACAGCAACCAAACGCTGCCCTGCTCTGCAGGCTCAGGGCAGCAGAAGGAGCCCCCAGGGCTGCCGAGGCAGCTGCAGCAGGAAGGGCACGGGGCCTTGCACAGAATCTGTACAGGGGCCTGGCAGCACTGAAATCAGCAGGTGTGGCAGAGTCCCCACCGAGGCAGACCTGCCACCCCAGCCGAGCCCTGGCAGTGCTGGTGCCCTTCTCCTGCCCCAGAGACCTGTGCCCCTGGGGGGCTTCTGTGCCAGAGGGCCAAAGCCAAAGCCCCGTGAATTGGGGGCTGGGCTCCTTCCTTTGGGGTCTTGGCAGGAGCTCGTGGAGCTATTGCTGCTATCTGTCAGATGATGTTGCTCCTTCCTGGAATGATGTTTTTCATGGAAGGGGTTTGCAGTAGCACAAAAACACCATCAGCTGCTGAGTTTCCCAGGATGGCTAGATTGTACAGAGGCACTGTCCTGTATCAGTGGGATCTTCTCTGTCTTTTTCTGGGACAAACATTAGCCCAGTCTCTGATGGTCAAGGCTCCAGTTGCTGTGTGTCTGTCTGTGGTACAGCTGATGCAAGGCAAACATTTCCTCCAGAGTCCTGCTTGAACAGTCACAGAGCTACATCTATTTTTACATTAGTAATTTTTACATTAGTAATTTTAATTTTTTTTTAAGTTTTCCAGAGCCTGCTGACTGTTTTCAAGGTTTTCTCTCTGTCCCCAGTGCACATTCTCCAGAAATTGTGCTTTCACATCCTTTTGCATTTATTAAAGTTACCTGCAATGACCAGTCAATCAAAGCCCTGGGAAAACTTCAACTTCAAGGTGAAACCGGGCAAAATATTTATCTCCCACATCTGAAGCCATGAATTGCCAAGTACTGTCCTCAGTACACCTGTAGGTGTGCTGATGCCATTTCAAAGCGGTTGCCAATGAAAACAAATTTTAATATTTTTGTAGTTTCCACATTGGAATTAAAATCCTTGACTAGAAAAATCACATGTCAAAATTTTTAGGACTCTTACAAACCAGAGCTGTCATTCTCGCCTTGCATTTTATAGTCTCTGAACAGTCACAGAAGGTTTTAGTTCTAGACAGTACAGAAAAAGTCCTTGGTGTTCAGCTATACTTTTATATCAGCATATACTCCTGATGATTATTTTAGGCAGGAGCAGCAAACTCAAGAATGAGCCAAACAGGGTGTTCCTGTGTTCTCATGTCCTGAGTCTCTCTCTCTCTGTGTCACGACGGCGCCAAGGCCGCTGTCTTGGGACACCTGAGTGTGGAAGGCGAGCCCGCCCTCAAGCACGGCCATCCAAGTCAGTCACGGGCACAGGCTGCAGCTGAAGCTGCCAAGCGTTGCTGTGAGGCTGGCAAGTCAAGAGAAAGCCATTGTGGCCAATTCTGCTGAAGCCTTTTGCCAAACCAAAGGCAGCTGTGCCCACAGCCTCCCCCTGTTTGGCACCCGGCTGCTGCGGACGCCTCAGTGCACAGGTGCCGACGTTCGGGCTGCTGCTGTTCCTGTGCCCACTCTGCTGCTGTTCCTGTGCCCACTCTGCTGCTGTTCCTGTTCCCACTCTGCTGCTGTTCCTGTGCACACTCTGCTGCTGTTCCTGTGCCCACTCTGCTGCTGTTCCTGTGCCCACTCTGCTGCTGTTCCTGTGCCCACTCTGCTGCTGTTCCTGTTCCCACTCTGCTGCTGTTCCTGTGCACACTCTGCTGCTGTTCCTGTGCCCACTCTGCTGCTGTTCCTGTGCCCACTCTGCTGCTGTTCCTGTGCACACTCTGCTGCTGTTCCTGTGCCCACTCTGCTGCTGTTCCTGTGCACACTCTGCTGCTGTTCCTGTGGGCTCCAGAGCCGCTTGGGCAGCAGTGACTGGGCAGCCCTGCTGGAGGAGACATCGCTGCCCTCCCCATGGTGGCAGCAGCTCTGTGGGCCCCGAGCTCTGTGTCAGGAGAGCCTTGGTCACAGCACCGTGGTCTGGGCAGTCGTGAGGGCCCGGCCTGGCCGCCAGCCCTGCCTCTGCCCACTGCCCCTTATCGCAGGCACCCAGTGGCCATGGCCTGGCAGCACCCCCCTGCCCTCCATGTCCCCAGCCAGCCCAGCCTGGGCACACCTCAGGCTGTCCCCACCCTCCTGGAGGGGTGGTGTCCCAGCCTCGAGGGCTTCTGCTGCAGGCCTGGGAGACTTTTTGGGGAAGCGCCAGATCAGCCGGGTGTCAGGAACCAGGCGGCTGCCCAGGGGCTGCTTATGGCCTCTGACACCCAGTTCCTCAGGTCTTCCACCACCCCGGCCCCTCAGGGGCCTCCTATCCACTCGGAGCCTCCTGCCATCCACTCCCTCACACATCCCCCTTGTGCCTTCCCACTGCCTTGTCCCGTCAGGGCCTCCACAGCCCCTCATCCCTTCATGGCCTCCCAGCACCCTGTTCCCTCAGGGTCTCCCCCAGCGTGGCCCGGCAGCAGCACCGCAGCCCCACAGGAGCTCCAGAGGAGCTGGATCAAGAGGCACCTGGGAGCCCTCAGCTGCCCAGCCAGCACCACACGGGCACGAGGACACAGATGGCACTTCCTGGCTGGGACAGGGGTTGTGGCTTCAGCAAAACCACCAAAGGCCAAGGGGCTTCTGGCCATTTTCCCTTCACCACTGCACACCCCAGCAGGTTGCTGAGCACAAGCACCCTTTTCCCTCTCTTCCCCGATATCCTGCGGACCTTGGGCAGCAAAAGAAAGCTCCTTGGAGTCTGTGTATTTATAACATATCCTATATTTACATACTTAACACAAAAACAAAAATAAGGAAAGAACAATTTTGAAGAAAAATAAAATCCTGGCTGGCTCAGGTGGCCTCAGCAGACAGAGCCTCCCAGATCAGCTCTCAGCAGAGCTCCAGCAGCGCATCCAGTCAAGGCCTGAGAGATGAGACCGTGTCCTCTGTGCCATGTGGAGCTGATCTTGCAGGTTTCCAAAGATGGAATATTGAGTTCTCTCTACTGCCTGCAGGATACAAAGTTTTTGAATTGCCAGGCTTCTGATGGTGGGGCTGATGTTATGTGCCATGTCTTCAAGGGCTGGAAGAGAGGAACAGAGCTGTTAGTGTTCTGGAACACACATAGTCATGGAATGATTATATGAAGGTGCTTTATTGAAGAGCTCTGGGCGTCAGGGTTACACATACCCAAATCTGACCCATCTTGGTTTTGAGCTGAACATGTTTTATACTCTATCCTTATATAACTTACATATTAAACTTCCATTGTTCTATTGCATGCATTGTTTTTACCCAGGCATGGATTTTTCGTGATTGTCCCCAGCCCCCTAACATTGTTCCTCATGTTCTTTAAACAATAATTATATCTAATCACATCTAACAACTGTATCATTTATCATCTACTGATTACACAGGTGCAGTTTCACCTGATCTTTAGCAAGCACAAGGCCTAACATTTCCCAGGGCCTACTTTTCCCTGGGCTTTCCAAACCTAACTTTCTTTCTATGTCCCCGAATTTTCTAAGATTTTAAGACCTTTTACTATCATTCCCCCCTTTGAAAGCATTTTCACTTCACCATAAGTGCAAATGTTTTTACTCGATAGAGTCCTTTGTTTCTGAGTTTATACTTGATGTTCTTCGAATCCTTGATTGATGTAAGCACTGTTCTGGATGTTGTCACAAATTGGAGAACCAGAAGATGGTGGGGGTAGATCTCGTGTCAGTGCCTTTATTATTTTCTGGTTCCAGGACATTTTCTTCTGTATTTCTCCCTTGAAGATGCTGTCAACTAACCAAATTGCTAAGAATACAATTAGTAAGATGATCACATTCTCAATGATAGATTTAATCCATGAACTCACATTCCACCCTAACCCTTTGAAGATTTTGCCTGACCAACTTGTAGACAAATCCTTTTGCTCTTCCTGTGCTTCGTGCTCTATTTGTTGCAACTGATTGATGTCATATTCTACATCTGCAGTCACATTTGGGATGTGGACACAACAATGATCAATCTGTCCCTTTAGAAAAACTCACACACTCCATGCTCTTTCAGGAGTAGTAAATTGTCATTGTACGTTTAGTTCTTTAAATCTTTCCTGGGTGACTCTTGCTAATGTATCTACCTGACCTGTTTCTCTATTCTGATAGTTTGCTATAGGACCAAGCAAAGATTCCAGGGCCCACCTAAATTTCACTTCACTAGAGCGTTCTTGCCAAGTGTTATCTTGATTCTATTCCTATCCTAATCCTTCCTAGCTGTTCCTGTGTCTAGCCACTGAGTTGATTTTGCCATTGTTAGCATCCGTACCGAGATTAATTTTTGCTTTAGCAATTTCACCAATGCCTCTGCACCCCAATGATATTTGTTATGTTTAATTTGTAGAACTTCTCTCATTAACAAGGGGGTTAACACTATTTGTCTTTGTGCAGTTACATACCACTCTTCTGAATCCTTTTGTGCATTTAGCAAATGTCCCAGTTTCTCATCTCCTATTGAATATTTCGGCTTTGGAGGCAAATTAAATTGAGATACATTAGTTTTTAAAGGTATCAATGCCATTGTTGTTTGCACTTCTCGAGCAGCTTGTCGGGCTATCCAGTCTGCTTTTCGATTTTCCTCACAAATTTTGGAGTTTCTTGATTGGTGTGCTTTAGAGTGTATAATTGCTACTTGTTCAGGTTTTGTACTGCTTTTATCAATTGCAAAATTGCATCTTGATGTTTAATGTATATACCTTGAGAAGACAGCAGTCTTCCTTCTTTCCACAGTGCTCTGTGTACATGCACTACTCCAAAAGCATACTTTGAGCCAGTCCATATGTTTACCCTTTTCCCTTCACTTAATTCTAGTGTTCTGGTTAAGGCAACCAGTTCTGCCCTCTGGGCAGATGGATTTGGTGATAATGCTTTTGCCTCCACTATTGTACTGACTGTTGTTACCGCATATCCAGCGTATCTGGTCCCGTTCTCCATGAAGCTGCTTCCATCTGTGAATAGCTCTCACTCTGGTTTCTAGAGTGGGATGTCTTTCAGTGTTGGAGTCTGAGATACAGACTGTGTGCCCTTGGTTTTTTTAGTTCTAGGATTCAAGGAAACACTGAATTTCATATAATATGAAATTCATGTGCATGTTTTCATGGTGATACATGAAAACAAATGCTAAAGTTAGATAGGAAAGGTAGGTGTGTAGATTAGAAAGTTTCTTAAATCACTGTGTGAAAAAGTAGTTTAGAGAACAAGAGACAAGATGGAGGATTTAGGGTGTTGTCTCTTGTCCTTCTTCTTTCTTCTTCATGTTCTTCTCCTAGGGGTGTTTGGGTAGTAGTAGGTGATTGGGTAGAAAATGCCGCAGTGCAGCACACAGGTGTTGGGTCATTGGGTCACTAAGGAAAATAGCTTGGTTGGTATTTGTTAATTGGGTAAATGGACATATAAAAGACCTTGAAGAAGATCTTTGTGAGCCATTTTACCCCTTTTCTATCATAGTGCACATAACTCCTTGTACCTTGTAATGCTGATAAGAAAAAATAAACAACTGAGACCGAACGAGAGAAAAAAACCAGCCTCCCTCTCATCAATCTTCAGTTCAAAGGGAAAAAGAACCCAAATCCGAAAGTCCAAAATGAGACAGTGAAAAATGCAAAAACAAGATAAAATCTGTGTTTGTGGCACATCCATATGTTAATGCTGCCTGTTACAATCACAGTAATTTTATAAAAGTATAAAAAAGATCCCAAAGAAAGAATTAGACAAAATAAATAAGTAGTGTGAACAGTTGAAACAGCAGTATAGCAACTGAGATGGGCCAACCTTAACTAAAATATTTTTGTAGGTTTAATGCAAGAAGTAGTTACAGAATTAAAATTATTTAAATATTAGATTTGTGAAAGACTTAAAATAGCTAAAAAAATAGCTGTGGGAAAGTGAGAGTCTAGCTCCAGACCAATTTTTAAAATGAAATCTTACTCAAACTTCCAAGACATTAAAATGACCTGGAAGATAAATTTTGAATCATCAAATAATTAAAACAGTTTGTATCAGATAACAATACTAACACCTGGCCACCAAAAACTCCTGCTGGATATTAGAGAATGACAAAAAGAAACTAATTGTAGGATAACCATGTTGATTTGTGCTGGTATAAAAGTTCTGGAGCTAACCCTTACCAATCCATAAGTGACCTAAAATTCTATTGGGAACAACCAGGTACAACAAGTAACAAATGGAAAGCCCGTGATAGAATATATTAAATTTGTGAGCAAAGAGCATGCAGTGAATTACCTCAAAAGTGGAAAAGAACCTGTATCTTAAGAGTTACATGACCCTCCTTCTTCATTATACCGAGGTCCAGGAGCAATATGTTAAGTACGCCACTTTATGAAACATTAAAAAACAATAAAAGAGACTTGAACCTTGACTTTCCAAAAGCAAGAAGAAACCAGAAATGAAGACAAATGGCCTGCAGAGAGATGACCCAGCCACTTGAGCTGCAGATGGATCTTAGAGATACAGAAACCAAATCTATCTATTGAATCAGTTCATAAAGCTGCAGACAGTAGTTAAAGTTGTTTCAAACCACACCTCTACTGCCCTAAAGCTGCTGGCCAAGCAACATTCACAAATGTGAGCATTTGTTTATCAAAACAGAATTACCCTGGACTATTTGTTAGCTGAAGAAGGGGGAGTTTGTAGAAAGTTTAACAAATCTGAGTGTTGTATAAAGATAAATGATTATAGAAGAGACATCACAAAAATTGCTAAAGATATATATACAAGTTCAAAAATAGAATTTTATTTTGAAGACTGATTAGTGAGATAACCTAAGAAGTACTTAGTGGAAAAGGTTAAAATTTATGGCATAGTGTTTTATATTAAGATTATTGTTTCTATTTTGTATAATTTCATGCCTGATTAGACTAATCCATTCAGTAATTCAAGGAATACTGAACGAAAAGAAACTATAATAGCTCAAAAAAAAAGTTAACTAAATTTGAAAGAGAGTGCAAAAAGCTTGATACAGCATGAAAAATGTTAAAAAATTAGAAATGAAAATAAAGTAAATGCAAGAAATGAAATTATGGAGAAGATAAAAAAATAAGATTCAAGTTTATGTTTTTTTTAAAAAAAGGCATGAATAAATGTAATCAAAAGGAGAAATGGGGTATTAAAATAAATGGAATTGATTCGTGCTGACTAAATTGTAACTATTTGGAAAGTTATTATTAGAAGCAACCAAAAGAATCAGTGTTACAAGGCAGATGTACCCCTTTGCAGATGTTACATGTTAAAATTTAGGTACAGGAGGTAGTTTAGAAGATAAGTGATGTCTCAAGACCAAAACGTCCTTGAGATGGACAAAATTAGAACACCTTTAGGCATTGGGCCTAAAAATCAGTAAATATCAGACTAATTAGTAGAGTAACATAACACAACGCTTAGTACGCACACACAAACCTGTAAGGTTATCCAAAGGACAATGAGGAAGAGGAGAAGCCTTCACCAAAAGACCCCCAAAAGAAGACTGAAGACCCCCTAACAACAAGTGAAGCATGTGCCGTGAAGAAAAGTGACGTAAAGTCAGAAAAATTTGAAATAGGAGGAAATTTACAGGAAGCATTAATGAATATGTATAAGCATACACTATATCAGTTTAGCTTGAAGTGCTTTGCTCTGTACATGAGGCAGGGTGAGGAACCCGTACCCCGGTCGGTTTTGCTTATGCTTTAATCATACTTAATTACTGGCAAATTATAGATATAAATTGTAATTTTTTGCTAAATGATATTCTTTTACTAAACTGTATTCTTTTATTATATCAAATTACTATTCAATTTACTAAATTGTATTCATTTTTAATTAAACTACCATTAACCCAAGGGACCTAGCTGTCAAAATTGTAATTTCATTGATAACAACCGGCGAGGCGGCGGCGGAGCTCGGAGGCGGCCCCGGCCATCGCAGGTGGGAGCCGCGCTCGGTTCTGCGGGGGCTCGGGGCTCGCTGCGGGCCCGGGAGGGGGCGGCAGGGGGCTGTGGCGGGTGGCTTGTGCCGTGGCCGGCCCGTGTTAGCCCTGGGCTGAGGGCGCTGCGGGAGCGGCTGCCCGCGGTCTCCTTGCCGCTGGGGCCTCGGCAGGAGGCGGTGGCGGAGCAGCGCTGGCTCGTCCCGCTTCGTGTCGGGAGGCCGGAGGTGGCTGCGCTGTGCCCGGGACGCTGCGCTGGGGCCGCCTCCGAGCTCCGCCGCCGCCTCACCGGGCTCCGGCCGCTGCTGCCGCCGCTGCCGGGCCCGCACAGACGCTCCGGCAATGGCGGCTCTCCTGCCCCACGGCCGCCCTGGGGGCGCCAGCGGGGCCGGGCTTGTCCCCGCTCTGCCCAATCAGCGCGCGCCAGAGCCACGAGTGACGGCAGAAGCAGCCAATCGCAGCCAGCGGCGGGCTCTGCACACGGCACGGACTCGCCTGCCTTGGGCTGAGCTCCGCCATTTCTCGGCAGCCTGGGCTGAGGAGCGGCCCCGGCGCTGGGCCCGGCCCGGGCAGGAGGCCAAGGAAGCGCCGCTGCGCTGAAGCGCCGGGAGCTCGGGGTGCCCGGGAGCTGAGGGCGCTGCGAGCTGGGGGTGAGTCCGGGACAGAGCAGGGCTGTGCCGGAGCGAGGCCAAAACTCTGTGACTCTGCTTCCTGCCCTGGGCTAGGAGCAGAACACACAAGGAAAGGCTCGGGGGTCTGGATGAGGGTGGGGACAGTTCAATCCTTGGTCACGGGCACAGCACACCTGACTTGGGGAAATTAATTGAATTTATTATCCAACATGTCAGAACAAGAAAACGAGAAGCGAAGTAATTCTTACGGAAATCCATCTTCCCCCCAGCTGTCCCTCCTTCCCGGGCTTAACTTTGTGCCCCTCTCCGTCCCCCTCCCCGCCCAGAGGCACAGGGATGGGGGTCACAGTCAGGTCATGTCAGTGCCTCCCCCTGAGGGACAGGAATCCTTGTCCTGCTGCAGCCTGGGGTCCCTGCCAGGGGCCAGAGTCCCTCAGGACCAGGCTGCTCCAGCGGGGATCGCCAGGGGGATCCCCGAGTCCGGCCAGGAGCCACTTCCATGGCTCTGCAGGGGCTTCCCCCGGGCTCGGGGCCTCTCTCAGGCACCCCCTGCTCCGGCCCGGCCTCATTGCCCCCCTCACCCCCCCCATGCAGCGAGTGCCCGGGCAGGGAGATGCACGATTTTCACGGGGCTGAATCTTGGTGTTTCTGAGCTTTATTGGGCTGAATGTTGGTGTTTTGGTTTTTTGTGGGTGCAGAATCTTTGTATTTTGGGGTGATATCAGATTTTTGGTGTTTTGGAAGTTTTTGATCTGTCTTTGTTAGAGTTCAGGAACACAAATAATCACAGACTGATTTATATGCAGGTGCTTTACTGAATTGCGCAGGAACTAAGGGTATCAGCAACCCAAATCTAGCTCCATTGTCTTTGTCCAAAGTGCGCATATTTCAACAATTTCAGCTGTAGCAGTAATCACTATAACAGCCTTATCAATATTGCTTCTTTAATATTGCTTCATTAACTTTGTCCATATTGCTTCATGAGACCTAGCTCATCCTTGTATGAACATGTCTGAATCTTATCTCTGGGTGGTTATCTTGGAGACCCCAAGTACCAGTTCCCATTACCGTAAACATTTCAGCTTGCTAGACCATCCCTAATACCGAGCATTCTTGTGGCCTACCTCTACATGATTTTAAGAAACATTTTCAGAAACATTTAACCCCATAGTAACGTATTTCCCCACATTCTATATATTTCACTTTACTATAATAAGTGTAATGCTTTCACTCTATACAGTCCTTTTTCTGAGTTTATACTTGATGTTCATCTTTGAATCCACAGTTGTCGTAAGCGTTGTTACACTCTGGAGGACTTGGAGATGACAAATGTGGATGTGGATCTCTGTCCCGTGTCAGTGCCTTTATTATCTTCTGGTTCCAGGATACTCTTTTCTTTATCTCTCCTTTCAGAACTGAACAGATTAACCAGATTGCTAAGAACACAATTAGTAGGATTATCAGACTCTCAAAAATAGATTTGATCCAGGAGCTCACATTCCATCCTAACCCTTCAAAACTTTTATCGACCCAACTTGTGGTCAGATCTTCCCTCTCTTTCTGTGCTTCATGTTCTATGGGTTTTAATGGATTAATGTAGTGTTCTACATCTGCAGTTCCATTTGGGATGTGGATGCAGCAGTGATCAATTTGTCCTTTTAGGTACCTGCACACTCCGTGTTCTTTCAACAATAACATATCTAAAGCCAATCTGTTTTGCAGGGTCATTTTAGTTGTGGCTTGTGCTTGTAATTGTACGTTTAGCTCTCTAAATCCCTCTTTGGTAACTCTTGCCAGTCTCTTTCTACCTGACCTGTAAGTTTGTACAACATCTTTCTATTGTTATAATTTGCTATTGGACCAAACAAGGATTCCAGAGCCCACTCAAATTTTACACTACTGGAGGGTTCCTGCCATCTTTCTTTATCTTCAATTTTGTTTTCCTGAACTTCTTGTCTCGTCATTATTTGCAGAAGTTCATGTTCTCCCTTAAATGGGGACGTTTTCCTAATTGGGCATAAGGTGGGGAGGCCTAAAGTAATCTCTTTTACTTTTTCACCTCCAGGCAGATGTGTTGTCCAGGTGCCATCGCTTGCTGCCCATACAAATTGGCCTGGACTCTGAATTGTACTTGTCCTCCATATTACCTTTTGGATCACTTGTCCTATCTTGTCATTTATTTCACCTTGTTTGTGTTTGATTCCTCTGCAGGCACATCCAATTTGCAGAGCTACCACTAGTGGTGGAAATTGTTGTATTTCTTCATCATCACAAGTACAGTCCTAAGTTTTGTTCCATACCCACCAATTGACTTTGTCTGCCTCCATTCTACTACTGGTTGCAGTGTTCCATACCCCTGGATCTGTTTCATTTTCAGAGCATTCCCACTTAATGCACCAAGGGCTATCTGCCATAGATTGGAATTTCTGAAGCCCACTCATTGACCATGCACTGTCCCAAGCTTCAGCCCGATCTTCTCCTTCCTGTCCTTCACACTTCCACTTTGATACTGGAATCTTTTCTTTAATGACCTTTGCTATCTTCTCATAACACCATCCATAATTCCCTAATCCCCCATCCCAGCCTAGTTTTGGTTCATACTTTCCTCCATTTTCATGACAATCCCATATAGATGAATACTTTGGCTTCACAGCATTTTCAAACACTGTCTTATTTGGGTACTCGTAATCTATTTGCAATACACAGCTCACATTTTCATTTTTATTCTTTTGTATTTCAGGAAATTTTGATGTTATAATTCCCCGATTTATTGGTTCTCCTGCTGGCTTTGGTATTGGCAGACAGGCAGTTATTTTGCTGCTGTTTTGCATGTTGGCAAAATCTTTAATTAATGCAATCATCCCATTTTCTGCCTGAATAGGATTAGAGACTTTTATCACTTGTGTTTCTGGCTGCACCCCCACATCCCTCTTCATTCTCAAATGAAGAGTTGTCAGCTGATCCTTTTGCATTTCACATCCCAAGGTAACAGTGATTCCAACTGATGGCAGTGAAGGCCATAAAATAATCCCCATTACAGTCACTAGCAACCTAGACATTTGAAACAATCAGACCCGCTTTATCTGCAGCTTTGTTGGCCCCACAGTTTGTGCAGTCCACAGTGCAGGGGAAACCTTCTTCACTCTGGTGTAATGTATGCAGGGATCCAGTCCAGCTCCTTTGACTGCTGTCAAGGTAGTTAACAGTACCTGATAGGGTCCATTCCACCTTTCTTTTAATGGTTCTTCCTTCCAGCTTTTAACGTACACTTCATCTCCCGGGGGGATGTCATGAACTGGATTCTCAAGAGTCAGCGGCCTGTTCCACACAAGGGTGCTCCGAAGTCGAGCTCGAGCTTTTCCAAGAGACAGAACATAATTCTACACCTCTTGCTTCCCTGTAACATGTACATTTGGATTAGGTTCAGGGGATTCATATGGTTTCCCATCCAATATCTCATAAGGACTGACTGACATCCCGCTTCTAGGCTTTATCCGAATCCTCAGCAGTGCTATTGGTAAAGCTTGTGGCTGCTGCAATTTAGCCTCTTGGCATATTTTGCTGATCTGCCTCTTCAATGTCTGATTCATCCTCTCTACCTGTCCACTGGATTGGGGTCTCCATGGTGTATGGAGATGCCAAGCTATTCCCAGTAACCTACTCACCTCCCTCACTACTGTGGCTGTGAAATGTGGGCCCCTATCTGATGATATTCCTAGAGGCACCCCAAATCTTGGAATGATTTCTTGCAGTAACCACTTGACTGTCTCCTTTGCTTGATTTGTGCAACAGGGTAGAGCTTCTGGCCATCCTGAAAATGTGTCAACCCCTACCAATAGATATTTGAATCCTCGAGTTCTTGGTAATTCTACAAAATCTACTTGCCAGTAATCTCCTGGTTTTCCCTAATTGTGCCTGTCGTCTAGCCACTGGATTGTTCTTTAAGCAAATTTCACATTTTGACATTAATGATTTTGGATTTTTAACATCCATACTGAAATTAAATTTTGTTTTATCAATTTAATCAGTGCCTCTGCACTCCAATGACATTAATTATGTTTAATTTGTAGAATTTCCCTCATTATCAAGGAGGGTACCACTACTTGTCCCTGTGTAGTCACATACCACCCTTCTGAATTCTTCTGTGCATTCAGTGAGCGTCCCAATTTCTCATCCTCTATTGAATATTTTGGTTCTGGGGGTAAATTGAATTGAGATACATTAGTTTTTAAAGGTATCAATGCCATTGCAGTTTGCACTTCTCGAGCAACTTGTTGGGCTGTTCAGTCTGCTTTCCGATTTCCGTCATGAATTTTGGAGCTTCCTGATTGGTGAGCTTAGCAGTGCATGATTGCTACTTGCTCAGGCTTTTGTACTGCTTTTATTAATTGCAGGACTGCATCTTGATGTTTAATGTGTGTGCCTTGAGAAGACAGCAGTCCTCTTTCTTTCCACAGTGCTCTGTGTACATGCACTACTCCAAAAGCATACTTTGAGCCAGTCCATATGTTTACCCTTTTCCCTTCACTTAATTCTAGTGTTCTGGTTAAGGTCAACCAGTTCTGCCCTCTGGGCAGATGGATTTGGTGATAATGCTTTTGCCTCCGCTATTGTACTGACTGTTGTTGCCTGGGGGTCCCAGAGCATCTTCCTCTCTGCCTTCTTCTCCTCCATTCGCCTAATGCTTGGGAATGAGAAGTCTGGTTTGGGGGGAAAAAACAAGGGGTGACCACCTAGGATTCAGGGTTCCTCCTGCCCAAGTCCATCTCTAGAAGTCATCAGGTGTCTTGTGTCCATGAAAATCTCCAAAGCATCAGGACTGAGAGGAAAAATCCCTCCCTGAGGTTCCCCTTCTGTGGGGCCCCCACTTTGGTGTCCCAGGGCTTCCCCCTCTCCAGGCTCATCCCTTCTCCGGGCTGCCCCTTCTCCAGGCTCCCCTCACTCCCGGCTCTCGGGGTCCCCCCTCTCCAGGCCCCCATTTCAGGCTCCGGCACTCCCGGGGCTCCCCCCTTTTCGCTGCTCCCCTCCCCCTGCCGGTACCGGGCATCTCAGGTCAGCTTTGGAGTCCTGCAAGATCCAAACATCGCTCTGCTCGGCCCGGCCCCAGAAAAAGGAACAGGGGTCCCCAAAGATACTTGGAGTGAGCTCCAAATATCCCTTCCCCTTCAAAGAAATCCTGCCAGGACGGCCCAAGACCTTCGGGGCGAGGTTCCCGTCCCCGGTGAGCTGCGGGATGAGGGGGTTCTCAAGGAGGGGCTGCCAGTTAAGCCCAGGAGCCCCAAATGCCCTCCGTGTCCTGGCAGCCCCTGGCGGCGCTGTGGGGGCCGGGCCGTGCCCCAGTGCCGGCTCAGGGGGTGCTCCAGGCTGACGTGCTCCACCTGGCAGCTGGAGCTGAGCCCGCATTGCCGGGGGCGGTTTCCAGCAGCACCAGGAGCTGCTGGCTCCAGTCCCCGCTGGGGAGCACGGCAGTGGCCAGCACGTGGCCCGAGAGCTGCTGCTGGCCCTGGGAGCAGCTCAGCTGGATGTGGGCAGGGGAGAAATCCATCAGGGAGCAGAGCAGGCGGCCGGGGCCGGGCTGGGAGCTGGAGGGCACCAGCGAGATGGACACGCTGGGATGGGCAGGGGGCTTGGGGACCCCCCCAATGTGGATCTTCCTCCCCAGAAGCCGCAGGGAATCGCTCCAGGGATCGAGTGCTGCGGGACGGGGAGCCAGGTTTCTTTCATCCCAAGCCCACCTTTCCCTCTCCTCTCTCCCCCTTTCTCATCCTTCCCCCAGTCCATTGACCCCTCTCAATGCAATTTGGGTTTCCCAGCACCTTCCCCCACGCTTTGGGGGTTTCAGCCCTCTCTTTTTCCTACTCTTCTTCCACATCCCTTCCCAATTGTCCCCCCAATCTCTAACCCCCTCCCCCGTGCTCAGATTTGGGGGTTCCAAGACCCCCTGCTCAGTCTGTGGGTCCCATCCCCCCTTTCACTCAATTTGGGGAGATCCTAGCAGATTTTTTTCTGGGAGGAATCCCTGAGTTACAGGATTTTTGGGGTGTAGGTTTGAAGGGGGACAGCTCTGTCTGGCATTTCTTTAACCCATGGTCTGCTGGGGAAGCACAAAAATGTTTCCCATTCCCATCCTTTCCTTGTTTGGACTGGTTCATGAGCTGCTTTCTTGTTTCCTTTGGTATCTGTTCTCATCTATTTGTCAACAGCAGTTTGAGTCATTTACTTTTCCACAAATTCTGCCTCCTTCTGCTAATAGATAATGTGATCCCATCCCATGGTGAAATGTTGTGTTCCTCATCTGAGTGGATTGGCTGGGAGGAAGGTCAGGAGCTGGAGCTGTGTGGTTGGTTATTATTTCAATGGCATCCTGTAATCTAATTATCCCATTGAAATGATATCTCTGGTATCTGATATCAATTTGTTTGGGTTCCAGGGTCTGGTCCATGGTGTTGCAGGATTTGTTCTGGTGGTTGTTCATCTTTTCCCCATTTTTGGGTGCTCCCTCCAGCCAGGGCTGCATCAGTTGTCAGCTTTTCTCTCATTAAATCATCACATACTTGGATTCCCAACTGATTTCCCTGACCTTGTGGTACCAAATAAACCCCAGTGGTCTGATACACCCTATATAACATAGACAGAGACAGCACATGTTGGAGTGGGGACAGGGATGATTCCCCCCCACTTGTTTTAGTGAAGTTTTCACAACATTCCCTATTTTCTGTTTTCCTTTGCATCTTAACCAATTCCCCTAGCAGAGTCAGATATCCTCACAATGGGCTGTGCCTTTAGCTGTGCAAATTCCATCTGTGCAAGCAGGCAGAGCTTGGGCTGAGGGGCAGAGAGAATCAGCCCAATTCCTCCTGCAGGCAGGAAGCCCCTGGGCCATTGTGCAGGCTTTGTCTCATCAGTGTTAATTTGCATTTCTAAAGCTCCTTTCCTGGCTGCCTGGAACAAAGCTTCTCTTCCCAGGAGGCCATGGGATGACTCGCCTGTGGCCACTCCAAAAGTGACATTTTTGAAGAAAAAAATACTATACTATCTCTTTACAAGTTAAGGGGGTCACCTTTAAAGCTCTTAGTTTTTAAAACTGAGGCATAAAGGTGAACATTCAAAAATGCATACCAAAATCTTGCCATCATAACAGCCATGCACACACATTCCCAAAAAACTCCAAAGCAATCAAGATTTTTTCTACTTCTTGCCCTAAGTCTAAAAACTGATTCTCCCAACCCTGGCCCAGCACTACCAGTCTGAGTAACAATATAGAAGTAGGATTATTAAAGAAAAGCATAATAATGGTGTAGTCTTGTCACCAAAACTGCGAGATGAATAAAAACTCTCCAACAATATAAAATCAAGGTATGACTTGAGTCTGGCCAGAATGTGCAACAGAAATCATTAATTCCTCACCTTGGCTGGATGTGCAGAGAAAATCATTCCAAGACATGTGAATTTAATAGATGTTTCCTAAACTATATACAGTCTGAACCCATAGAAATCCCTTGGTTTAATGTTCATTGGTTTGAAGGTGTGGAGTTGTTAGGATTTGGTTTCCTGTTGCAGCCGGATTTCTGTGCCTGTGATGTGAATTAGGTGGGCACTCCTGGATTTCCTGCTCAGCCTTTTCCAGACCAGGTGTCTCCAGCAGTGCCTGGGGCAGTGTCTGGGGTGGATGTTGGTTGATGTTTGCTGCTGGGTGTGGATGTTTTGTTGATGGTCATTATCTGGGAATCTTTTGGGCTATTCCCAGTCTGTTGAGATGTTAAACACATCTCTGCTGAGTGGTGGAATATCCCTTAAAAAAAACCCTTTAAAATTCCTTTCCCCAAGGCAAAGGCAAACCTAGTGTGACCAGAGAAATAAGATTTTAAGCTGTTTTAAAGTTGGTCTATTTTGGCAGCAGCTAATCCCAGGCAGGGCAGAGTGTGAGTGTAATTGAGAGGCAGAGTGGAATTGTCCCGGTGCCTTCCCCAGCAGCTGTGGCGAGGGCAGGCACAGAAAGGGCTGAAGCTGCAAGAGTGAGAGCAAGGATTGTCCCGCAGTGGCTGGAGATGGCAAAGGAGGGTGGCCAGGCCGAGGATTTGAGCAGAGGATCTGTGGGCAGGCCCAGGGGCTTCCCCTGCTGGGGAGCCCTGGCTGCTGCTGCGTTGCCTTCAGTGCAGGCTCAGGGGTGGCCTGTTTAATATTCCCTTGCAATTCAGATTTCTGAGTCTGCAAGAGCCATGGCTGGGGCATCAATAATTTTATTTTTGTCATTTTCTTAAGATTTGTTCTCTTTCTTATGTCCACTCCATACCATTGAGACTATCTGGGGTTAAAGAAGTCACAAAATGTTTTGGCTGCAAAAGAGAATTCTCAATCCAGCTCCTACAATTCGCTGTTAATCCTAAGAATTGCTGCAGGTACTTTTTTGTCCAGGGAAACATTATTTCTGAGATTCCTTGAATCCTGTCAGGGTCAATAGAAGACAAAGCTTCAGTTAAAATAGGTCTCAAATATTTAACTATTTTCTCCACTGTTTGCATTTTTTCCCAGGTACTCTAGGCTGCTTTTTTGCCTGAAAATGAAGCCATTTCACAGAGGCTTCCTCTACCTCTTCTCCTTCTTTTTCTGACTGGATCAAGCCATCCACATCCTGCATTAAGCCAGTCCCTGGGGGTGAGGTCAATTTGTTTGATATTTCATGCAAGGCTTCCCCAGTCAGGCCGGTGCTTCCGTGCATCCCTGCAGAAGGACCGTCCATGTCTTGAGCATTTTCCCTTCTACCTCTTGTTGCCAGCCCAAGGCAGAATTCAGTTTGCATCCTGTGGAAGTGGGCAGATCCCCAGAAAGCATCATTTGCATCAAGTTGTGAATGGCAGCAGTGTGAGGAGGGCACCTGGTTGAGGATGGTGTAAGGATCTGAGAGTGTGGGGTGCCTCGGTTTCATCATCTCATTTCTTCTTCTTGGGTCCTGCAGCATTCTGTGGATTCCATTGGATTTCTTGTTTGGCAGGATAGGAGCATTCTAGGGAGCCATCCCTGGCTCCCCAAGCCGTGCCTTGAGCAGGACTCCCAGACAGGCTGTGAGCCCTTCCTTCCCTCCCTTGGAACAGGGGATTGCTTTTCGACACCTCTTGTCCTGGTTGCTTGAGGGAAATTTGGAGAGGCTCCATATCTAATTTTGCCAATTTCCCTGGGGCTGCCCACACTTGTGGGTTCACTTCAGCCTAGGCTCTGCCAGACATTTGACACAGAGGTAGAACAGAAGCAGCCTCTGTATCACCTTTTGCAACATTAATTTGCATTCCCAATTTAGCCATCAAATCCCTTTCCAGTAAATTACAATCACAATTGTGAGCAAGTAAAAATTCCTGCATTTCAAACCCATCCCCCACATCTCCTAATAGTGGCTGAATAAAACACACCCACTCATCTTTCCCACTTAGTGCCTTAATTATTAAAATATTCCTTAACACCTTTAGGTGTAAGATTCTGAGTGGATGGAGAGGCCCCTGTGTCCATCAGGAAAGGTCTCCTCTGGATCCAGAGCCACCCTGAATGTTCCCAAGGGCTGCAGTGTGGTGGGTCCCTGGTGGAATGGGAGCTGTGAGAGCGCTAAGAATCCGTGTCCATCAAGGGCTGGACTTGCTGGTGCTGAGGGTGCTCCTGTCTGTGCTTGCAGTGTCCTTGTGCCCTGCAGCTGGAAGGCTGATTCCTTGCCAGGGGCTGTTTGGGTGGGCTGTCCCCTGGCCAGGAGGGCAATGCCTGTGCCAGGTGCTTGTGGCCGAGGGTGTCCCCTGGGTGCTGGGGCCCCCTTGGGCCCTGGGCTTGATCCCTCAGGGGCTGTAGGAACTGTGCCATGGCCTTTGCCTTCAGCTTGGCCTTTTGCTCATCCCTTGCTGCATTCAGCTGCTGAGCCTTTGGGAGCAAGTGCTGCAGGGGCTTCTTGTGGCCCTGCTGCAGCCCCCCTCAGTGCCTGTGGGTGCTCATCGTGTGGCAGCTGCTGAGCTTTCTGCAAAATCCTTCCTTTCTCCAGGGACCCAGCACAAAATGCTTAAAAGATCATCTGGATCCTGTCAGATCTAATCCCCATTTGTGAGCTGTTCCTTCCTGGTGCTGGCTGTGCTGAGGCTCCCCTCCCCAGCCCGTATCCCAGAGCCGGTCCCTGTCCTGCCGCAGTGTCCAAAGGCGGCCCCCCCGGCGGGCAGGGCCGGCAGCTCCACGGGGCTGGGCAGCGGCCGGGGCGTCCCGCAGCCTCCTGGGAGCCGGGGGCCACTGCCGGCCCTGCCCGGGGGGTGCTGGGGTCAGGCAGCGCCCGGCGCTGAGCCCCGGCTGCCCCACAGCCCCGGCCCGGCCCCACAGCTCCCCACAGGCCCCCAGCCCGTGCTCCCGGTGCCGCAGCTCTGCGCCCGCTCCTGCCGCTCCCAGCTCAGAGAAACCCCCTGAAATCCTCACCTCCTTCTTTTCCTGTCCTGGAAAACTGGGATACAAAGGATCTGAGTCAGCTGGCAAATTCTGAGGATAAGACCCTTCAGTGAAACATCCCAGTCCTCGGTATTTTTCTCTTCCTCTTCATTTCCATCATCCTTTTTCTCACCCCATAGATTGCTCCTGGTGCTTCTTGCCTTAAGCACATTCCTGCACATTCCCCTTCAGCCAGTCCCTTCCCAGCACACCAACACCATCCATCCCCTGTTGTCTAAATCCCTTCTGGACTTCCCTTCTTGCCCCCCTGGGTGTCCATGTCCTTAATTCCCTCTGGGAGAATGTGCGAACGACCTCCACATGCTCCCAAGGGAGCCTTGAGAGATATTTTGGGATCCTCATCCCTTTTGCTGGGACCCCATTCTGGCTTTCCCTTTTGTCCCCTCCCTGGGTGCCCTGCCATGTTTACTCCCCGAAGATGCCACTGGAGTCACTGCTGAGATTTTCAGTGCTCTCTCCCTGCCGACTCTTGAGAGCCCCCCTGATCCGTCCCTCGTCTGTCTCCTGCTCACTCTCGGGTACCCAATCAATCCCCCGGTGCCGCCGCCAGCCGAGGGAGCCGATCCCCCAAACTGGGTGAGGCACCTTCAGCTGCACTCAGTGCCCGCCGGCCCGGACGGTGGAAGGAATTGTGGAGGACCCCCAAGGTGTGTGGAAAAATTGACATCCCCAGAGGTTTCTGTCCACAAGGAAGACAGAGGAGTCCTGTAAAAGTAATTTCATTCATAAAAAAGGGTTGAGGCCATGGGACATTTCTAATGAGACTTCTCCAGTTGTTGGTAGACACAGTCTCCTTTTCATCCTAATTTTCTTGGCCACATCTCCCTCTCCCAATTGGTTGATGTACTGTAATGGTACAGACTCCCCAATGCACCTCCTACACACCCCCTTAATATGCACCCCACTTTTGTATAGCTAACGATATTGATGGCTGTGTTAAGTCTTTGCTGTTCTTCTGGAAGTTGATGAATTTAGCAGGACCTTGGCTGAGCAGCAGTCTGTGTCATCAATTAATAACATTTTCTGCAGCTGATGGTTCCTCCTGTCCCTTCCTTATGTCCACGTCCCTGGCCCTATGTGCAATGAGGTTGACGGGATCAGTTTGTAAAGAGCCTTTGTTGTTGTTCCTTTGCTGGGGTTCCCCCGTTTTGGGGCCATCCCCCCTGGAGCAGGGTGTCCCCCCTTGGTGCAGGCGCAGGGCTCAGTCAGGGCTGAGGCAATCAGAGCGCGCGGCGCTGATGACTCATCAGTGTCCAGGCAGAGCCGCAGCTGCCAGCGTTCCCCAGCTGGAGCCCAGCTGCGCCCCTCCCCCCCGGGCCTTGGCGCCCCCCTTGAGGGGAATTTGGGGAGGTGGGAGGGGGGAGCGCCAAGGCCGGGCCCCCCCGCGCTGTGGTGGCGGGAGCGGCTGCAGTGGGGAGCGAGTGCGGGCGGAAGCGGCCGAGAGCCCAGCGCTGCCCCAGGCCGAGCTGGCCCAGCTCCATCCGTGCCCCTGCGGTGGGATGCTGTGGGACTGGGGGGGAAGAGGGAGGCGGCAGTGGGTGCTGAGCCTGGGGGCAGGAGGAGAAGGGAAGGAGAAGCAGGGTTGAAGAACAAAATGGTCAAAGGACACAGGTAGTAGGAGAAGGTGGGATTGTGCAGGAGGAGAAATAGTAGGAGGAAGAGGAGTGTGAGGAAGAGTAGGACCACAAGAGGAGGAGGAGGAGCAGGAAGAGGAAGCAGCACAAGGTTCCACCCTCCCTGTATGTGCAGTTCTAGGAGTGTTTCCCTGCCCACAGTCAGTAGGTGACTGGGGAGGTTGATCCACAATTTTCACTGGGCTGAATCTTGGTGTTTCTGGGCTTTATTGGGCTAAATGTTGGTGCTTTGTCTTTTTGCAGGGGCTGAATCTTTCTATTCTGGAGGGGGTTTTGCCTGGATTTGGTGTTCGGGTATTTTTTGATCAGTGTTTTTATGCTTGGAGGATGTTTGGGCTGAATGTTGGTGTTTTAGAGATTCTTACAGACACAAGATGCCCAATGACTTCCTGAGATGAACTTGGGTAAGGAGGAACCCGAGCCCAAGGATGTCTCCTCTTGTTTTTTCCTCCTAACCAGGAATTTTCATTCCCAAACAGTGTCCAGATGGAGGAGGAGGAGGAAAAGCCCCAGAGATGCCGCACAAGGAGGGGCTGCAAACCCAGCCCAGGGAGCTGCGAGGAGGAAAGATCCCCCCAGTGCCAGGAACACGGCCAGAGATCCAGCCAGAGCTCAGAGCTGGGGGAGAAGCCCCACAAGTGCTTGGAATGTGGGAAGGGCTTCAGGTGGAGCTCTGAGCTGCTCCGGCACCAGGTGACCCACACTGGGGAAAAGCCCTACGAGTGTGGGAAATGTGGGAAGAGCTTCAGCCAGAGCTCCAACCTGAGGAAACACCAGAGGATCCACATGGGGGAACGGCTCTATGAGTGTGGTAAATGTGGAAAGAGCTTCAGAGATGTCTCTGCCCTGATGACACACCAGGTGATCCACACAGGGGAACGGCCCTACACCTGCTTGGAATGTGGGAAGAGCTTTGGGTGGAGCTCCTACCTGAGGGCACACCAGCTCATCCACACTGGGGAGAGGCCCTACGAGTGTCCCGAGTGTGGGAAGAGGTTTCGGACCAGCTCTGATGTCCTCGTACATGAGCGGATTCACACAGAGGAGAGGCCCTTCCGCTGCCCCGACTGCGGGAAGGGCTTCAAGCACAAGTCCACCCTTGTCAGGCACCAGCGCATCCACAGTGGGGAGAGGCTCTACGAGTGTCCCCAGTGTGGGAAGAGCTTCTCCAGGAGCTCTCACTTGACCCAACACTTGACCCAGAGGCACCAGTAAAGGAAGCTCTGCAAGTGCCCCGAGTGCGGGAAGAGCTTCGTGCGCTGCTCCAGCTCCATCCCCCATGGGAGGATCGGCGTTGGATGATCCCCAGTGACCCCTGTTGGGCAGAGCCCTGGTGATCCGTGGTCCTGGTGATGCGTGTTGGGAAGACACCTGGCTGGGAGGCTCCACATCTTCCTGGCTCCCTGTAGGTACCTGTATAAAAGCAGGGGAATGAAAATCCAACAGGATACAGAATGACAGTGGGAATTGTTGACTTTAATTCCTCGAGAACCTTTTGCTTTAGGAGCTGTGTGGGCAGAGAAAAGGGGGTGACACCGGGCTTGGGGGCCCAGAGGGGAGCACACATGCTTTGTGGAGGGGGAGGACACGACCCCTGGGACCCTCCCTCACCTTCCTGCACAGGCAGAATCCGAGCCCCAGTGCCAGGAAGATGAAGGCCATCACGGAGCCCCCGGTCCCTGTCAGCATCTTGCTGCGGGTGGCATTTCATGGCATCCCTGGGGCAACTGCCGGGGTCAGGACCCCCAAAACCTTTCACAGACATCCCAAGCCCCTCCAAGGACCCTCCCAGTCTCCCCCAGCCCACCCAGGACCCTCTGAAACCTCCTTTGGAGTCACTAATTTTAAAAAATTAAGAATTAGAGAAAAATTTGAGATCTTAGCTAGAGATAGGCCTTGCTGGAGCTAGTTAGAGTTAATGATTTAAGTGAGAAGCAGGATTTGAGATAATGAATCTCGGACTTAGGTAAAAAATTACTTTTGATTGTATGTTTGTTCAAGTGTGCTTATAATGTGAAGAGAGAAACTGATGAACGGGTTCAGGAAGATCACAGACCTTACATCTGGAAACCCATTTCAAAGTCACAAAGGAGGAAATTGGAGTTGTACCAAATGTCATTTGTAATGTCAACCATTGTAAAGGTAGAAAGGTGAGAGTGAGGAAGAGCAGTTTTCCTTCATCTCTTGATGACTCCTACTTGCCAAAATGACCTCCTCCTCAAATCACAGAGCCCACCATGCAGGCATAATGACTTTTTAAATCATTACTGTGCATTCTAATCAAACCTGGGGAATGGGAAGTGTTAGCATTATGCGCATGCATTAGTATTAATATGTATTAGTATTTTGGATATTTAAGACTTTTGTAAATAAATAGACACTGGAATCTTTTGTCGACTTGCAGTGTGTATTAAGGGGTGACTCCCTCACTTGCCCAGTGCTGTGATTAAACATCCACTTTGTAACTTTAAACTGTTGGAGAGGTTTTTTCTGCATTAACAAATTGATATTGATACTGGATCAATATTGCTATTTTGGTAAATCACTCCCAGTCTCTTCCCAGCCTCCCCAGGACCCACCAGAGCCCCTCCTGTTCCTCTCAGGATCCCACAGCCCCCTCCCAATTTCCCCCCACTGCCCCAGGACCCCCCAAACCCTCTCCCAGTCCCTTCCAGGCCCACCAGGACTCATCAGGAACCCTCCCAGTCTCTTCCCAGTGCAACCAACCTCATCCCAATCCCTGCTTTCCAATGCCCAATCTCCTTCCAGCTCCTCCAGGCTAACTCAAATCCCTCCCAGTGACACCCAGCACCCCCAAACTCCCGCCCAGTGTCCACCAGAACCCCCAGAACCCCATCCCACCCTCCCCAACATCCTTCAAACCCCTTCCCAGCCATCCTAAGCACCTCAATCCCTTCCCCACTTTAAACCAGTCTATCTCAAACTCCCTCCCAGTTCCTCCCAGCACACCCCAATCCCCCTCTGGGCCCCCCCAGTGTCTCCCCCGCTGCCCCCGGCGCTGTGGGGGCCGGTCCGTGCCCCAGTGCCGGCTCAGGGGGTGCTCCAGGCTGACGTGCTCCACCTGGCAGCTGGAGCTGAGCCCGCATTGCCGGGGGCGGTTTCCAGCAGCACCAGGAGCTGCTGGCTCCAGTCCCCGCTGGGGAGCACGGCAGTGGCCAGCACGTGGCCCGAGAGCTGCTGCTGGCCCTGGGAGCAGCTCAGCTGGATGTGGGCAGGGGAGAAATCCATCCGGGAGCAGAGCAGGCGGCCGGGGCCGGGCTGGGAGCTCGAGGGCACCAGCGAGATGGACACGATGGGGGTGATAGTAAAAGGTTCTAAAATCTTAGAAAATTTGGAGACTTAGAAAGAAAGTTAAGTTTGCCAAGCCCTGGGAAAAGTAGGCCCTGGGAAATGTTAGGCCTTGTGCTCACTAAAGATCAGTTCAATCTGCACCTGTGTAATCAGTATATGATAAATGATACAATTGTTAGATATGATTAGATATAATTATTGTTTAAAGAACATGAGGAACAATGTTAGGAAGCTGGGGGAGATCACGAGAAATCCATGCTTGGATTAAAACAATGCGTACAATAGAACAATATAAGTTTAATAATTAATATGTAAGTTATATAAGGATAGAGTGTAAAAACATGTTCAACTCAAAACCAAGTCGGGTCAGATTTGGGTATGTGTACCCCTGATACCCAGAGCTCTTCAATAAAGCACCTGCATATAATCATTCTGTGATTATGTGTGTTCCTGAGCTCTAATATTTTGGCACCCCAGATGGGACCCTGTGAGTGCTGCTGAGCTCGCTCACGACCCGATCACGCTCCAGCCGGCACCGAGGGATTCTCGGGGAGCCCATCCGGCTGCGACCGTCTGCGCTGCTCACAACGTCCCCGGGAGAGAAAGGTAAGGTGCTTTACTTTGGTTTGGGTGCCTGCCAGTTAGACACAGCGAAAGCTGCGCGTGGTTGGGCTAAAGGAATTCCTGTTGGTATTGCCCAGGCGCCATCTGTCAGACGACTGCGAAAGCGTCGCAGGTTCGGTATTTGGTGTATTGTAGTTGTGACATGGAGCAGGGTTCTGGGCTGCAATGCTCCCATACTGGGTACTTCTCCTTTGGGGTGTTTATTAGCACATTGGAAACAAGGTAACTTTGGGGAAGAATTACATAAGATTAAGTTAATTTATGCGAGATCTCCCACAGAAAAAGACCCCAGCAACCCCGTCTCATCTGTTGGTAGCTATAACCTCTTCTCTCTTTCTTTACTTTGTTTTCTTTATTTCTCTCTCTCTCCCTCTCTCCCTCTCTTCTATCGCACAACCCTTGTGGTTGGCACTAAAATAAAAGTACATTATTGTTGTTTTGATTTAAACTGAAATCCCTTTGTGTCCTTTTTGCACTCTGAGATCAAACAAACCTCTCACGAGTCCCACTCACGTTATTGAATCCTGACATTTAAACTGGAGTCACGGACAGGATTTCTGACAGACAGAAGGGGCTGCAGGTTTGTTGTGCAGTCTGTATTAGGGGAAGGACGTCTCGCTCCAGCCGCACCCAGCCCGACACTCCCAAAAGAGTGAGCGGTGTCTAGAAAGCAAGGGGGGCGACTCGAATTTCCCACAAACTGCACACACCGAGGTGAAAAGCACCCCACACTCACTTGAGGGCTCTGTCTGCAGAATTTCACCAAAGATCTCCTAGTGCAAAAGGGCGGGACTGTTTTTGTTCTTGTGTGTATGAATTTTGACTGCTTGGTGTAGCAGAAAGACAACCAGAATTTCAAACTGAAGGAGTGCCTCCCAAGCAGATTTGGTCTTTTCACCCATACAGGGAAGCAAAAAGTTGTGTGTGTGTGTATAATTTAAATTTGTACCTCCCTGTAGTGGTTTTTCCCTTTGTAAAATGACTGAAAACAGCAGTGCAGAAGTTAAAGCTACATTTTATGCATGTTATGCTCTCTTAGCGAAACACAATGTCAGACCTTCTCCAGGAGGGAAAAGTTGGTGCTTAATAATTGGTTTAATCTGGAAAATGTGATTGACAGTGTATGCTCTTTACAACATGAAACAAAATTTAAACGGGGCAAAAATAAAACTGTGCACTGCTCAGTTTTGGGAGCTTGTCTTACAGCAGCTATAGAAACTCGCTGTAAGTAAAGAAGTGAGGAAAAAACTACAATAGACTCCCTCCAAAGCCTAGTTAAAATTTTGCAAAGACAATTGGATGAAGAAAGAAGTAAGATCAATCTATTGCAAGCAGCCCTCCATAATAAAATTCACAAAATGCTGACTTGCTAAAAGAAACAAGAGAGGGAAACCCCTCTCATTAATCAAATTTACCCTCAAAAAGAGCTAACTTGGATAAAATTGTGGGGAGCACTGCTGTCCTAGTTTGAAACCTCTAATTAAAACAGAATATAATTATATCAATGATAAAAATGTTGATCCGCACATAACCACTAAAAATGGAAAAAAGGAAAAAAAAAAAGAAAAAAAAAAAGGGGGGGGAGTACGGGCGTCTCCCTCACGAGTCAGAGACAGAATACGTATTCTCTATACGTGTTGAGGGTTAGGTGGGAATTTTTACCCATTATGTGCTGGGAAACCTAACTACCGGTACTTAAGGGTGCTCACAAAGGACAAAGAGTAGCCGGGCCCAGGGTGGCGGGGAAGGGGGCAGAAAAAGGAGGGTGGGGACAGTTTTTAGCTGGCTTTTTCCTCGGCTTCGGGGAAGAAGGACGTTCGTGCGCTGGGTCGCGGAGCTGCTTCTTCTCCTTCTCCCCTCTTGGTTGGTGGCCTCGCACCCGCTGTCCTGCCAGGCATCGCCGTGGAGCTGCTGATACACCTCATCCACCAGCCCAGGATCGCAGCTCGTCCCTGCTGTTCCAGCTGACTGTTTCCTCGGAGCCCTGCAGGAGCACCGGGACTGACTGCCCGAGGGGTTTGTGAAAACAAAGCCTCTCCTCCATCCCGTCTCAGCCGAGAAAGCTGTCCCGGGGTCCCTGGTTCTGTTTTCTTGTTATTGCTGTAGTTATTGTTTGTTTGTTTACCTGGTTATACTAGTAAAGAACTGTTATTCCTATCCCCAGATCTCTGCCTGAAAACCCCTTGATTTCAAAATTATAATAATTCGGAGGGAGGGGGTCTACATTCTTTCATCCCAAGGGAGGCTCCTGCTCTCCCTAGCAGACACCTGTCTTCTAGAACCAAGACAGATTTTGGCGCCCAACGTGGGGCACTGAGAGAAAAAGGGCAAAAAAGGAATAACAGTTCTTAAATAACCTAACTTTTGTGTGCTGGATTTTAGAAACCTTGTTAGGTAGAACCATGTTGTTTAGCTTACCCAGGTTCGTGGGCCATGTGGTCACAGCTATATTTCTCCCATTTGCTGCACCTTACCTAAATATGGGTCCTATAACTAAGGCTACTGTGGCTATTATCCAGCTTGTTTTGTGGGTTGATAAGGTGAGGAATTCATGGATGTTTAACGTCCTCTGGACAGCGGGCTCATGGATTCAGAGCTGTCACACACTAACTGGATGGTTTTCAGGTTACTTTAATAATGGTACCTACTGGGAGAAAAAGACAGCTGGGGAAATTTTCTCCCAACCTTTCACCCAGTTCCTTGGGCCTACCCCGCCAGTTTTCAAAGGGCTAAAATCTTCTCTGGATGCTAATGACATCATACAGTGGCTGGTGTTGCTGATAGGCCTGTTCTACCTAGCCTTCAGAGACAAAGGGAAAGAGACCGGAGGTGCTGCTCCAGAGCCTGGCACAGCCCCAGAGCGGGGGGGTGCTGCTCCAGAGCCTGCCCCTGCCCCAGAGACAGGGAGTGCTGCCCCAGAGCCTGCCCCTGCCCCAGAGACAGGGAGTGCTGCTCCAGAGCCTGCCCCTGCCCCACAGCCCACCTCAGAAATGAACCACCCAGGGTGGGTGGGGGTGTTGGTGAAGGAGATGCATGAGATGGGCCAGATGCTAAAGGAGTGCATTTACTCAGCTGCTGGGAAACCCTTCCCCTGCCCCAAAGAGGGAGAGTCTGATGGTGCAGCAGTGGAACCCACAGATGTTACATCCGTCCAGGTTCCAGCTGAACCACAAGGGCAGTCACAGCCAGCAGCTGTTGCCCCTGTGGAAACGAGGAAGTCTAAAATGAAATCACAGCACCCTGCTGATAAGGATAAGAAAGGAGGGTCCTCACAACCCACAGGGGAGCCAGAAGTTGAAATCATCACTGAGTCGCTGACATACGACAGTCTCCGTAAGTTACAAAAAGACATTGTGAGGCGGGGGCGTGAGCCTTATACCACCTGGTTACTTCGGGTCTGGGACCTTATGGGTACAGGCGTGCAGCTGGATGGTGGTGAGGCAAGGAATGTGAGACCCTTGACGCAGGACTCAGGTGTGAATCAGATATTCGTCAGGGAGCAAGGGCCCCTTTCCCTCTGGGAGCGGCTTTTGATGAGTGTAAGAGAGAGGTTTGTCCACAGAGAGAGAATGGAAGAGCACTATCATAGAAGGGAATGGAAAACCATTGAGGAAGGGATCCAACAGCTGAGAGAAGTAGCGATATTAGAAGTCCTTTTTAGAAGGGGTGGACAGCATGATAATGACCCCGACAAAGTCAGGTGCACTGGACAGATGTTGTGGAGTCTGGCAAATCTAGGGCCACGTGACTACACCACCTATATTGCAACGATTAATGCCGATAACGGCCGAGAGACGGTGGGTTCTGTTGCCACCAGGCTTAGAAATTATGACAGTATGGTCCATGGCCCACATCAGGCTAAGATTTCTGCTGTGATTAAGGAACTCAAAGAGGAGATGAGGGAAATGAGAGAAGAGATGAAGAAGAGCAGTTCCCATATGGCACCAGTGCGGGTCACAAGCCCAAAATTCCAAGCCCCGCGTCCCCCAGCTAGAGAGAGAAGGTACACCTCACGAACTGAGCTGTGGTTCTTTCTACGTGACCATAGGGAAGACATGGGAAAGTGGGATGGGAAACCCACTTCTGCCCTGGCAGCACGAGTGCGTCAACTCAGGCAGGGAACCAGTAACCAGAAAGGTTCCACTAAAGTGAAGGTAGCCTCAACCTCCCGTGACGAAACTGCCAGATATTACAGAAAAGAGGATGATCCCCTTGAAGGAACCTCTAGCATGTATGCCAGGGAGGAGAGGATGACCAGTGCTAGAGGGGCCCTGCCTCTAGCCAGAAAGAGGCACGGGAAAACGTGGACGTTTTGGACGGTGTGGATCCGATGGCCTGGCACATCAGAGCCACAAAAATACGAAGCTTTAGTTGATACTGGTGCACAGTGTACCCTAATGCCGTCAGGACATGTGGGGGCAGAACCTGTTTCCATTGCTGGGGTGACGGGGGGATCGCAGCAGTTGACTCTGTTGGAAGCTGAGGTGAGCCTGACTGAGAAGGAGTGGCAGAAACATCCCATTGTGACTGGCCCAGAGGCCCCGTGTATTCTGGGCATGGACTTCCTTCAAAATGGCTATTACAAAGACCCAAAGGGACTCAGGTGGGCTTTTGAAATAGCTGCTGTAGAGGCAGAAGACATTAAGCAATTGAACACCTTGCCTGGACTATCAGAAAACCCATCTGCAGTAAGACTCCTGAAGGTGGAAGAACAGCGAGTGCCAATTGCCACCTCGACGGTGCACCGCCGACAATATAAAACAACTCGAGATGCTGTGATCCCCATCCACAAGATGATCCGAGAACTGGAGAGCCAAGGAGTGGTCAGCAAAACCCACTCACCCTTCAACAGCCCCATCTGGCCTGTGCGCAAGTCTGACAGAAAATAGAGACTGACTGTGAACTATCGTGCATTGAATGAAGTGACTCCACCACTGAGCGCTGCCGTGCCGGACATGCTGGAGCTCCAGTACGAGCTGGAGTCCAAAGCAGCGAAGTGGTACGCCACTATCGACATTGCCAATGCATTTTTCTCCATTCCCCTGGCAGCAGAATGTAGGCCTCAGTTTGCTTTCACGTGGAGGGGAGTGCAGTACACCTGGAACCGACTGCCCCAGGGGTGAAAGCACAGCCCCACCATCTGCCATAGACTGATCCAGGCTGCCCTGGAAAAGGGTGAGGCTCCAGAACATCTGCAGTACATTGATGACATCATTGTTTGAAGAAAGATGGCTGAAGAGGTCTTTGAAAAAAGAGAGAAAATCATCCAAGTTCTCCTGAAAGCCAGTTTTACCATCAAGAAGAGCAAAGTTAAGAGACCAGCTCGTGAAATTCAGTTCTTGGGGGTAAAGTGGCAAGATAGCGTCAGATTCCTACTGATGTCATCAACAAGATCACAGCAATGTCTCCACCAACCAACAAGAAAGAAACGCAAGCTTTCCTAAGTGCCATAAGTTTTTGGAAGATGCACATTCCTAAGTACAGCCAGATCGTGAGCCCTCTTTACCTGGTCACCCGCAAAAAGAACACTTTCCAGTGGGGCCCTGAACAACAACAAGCCTTTGCTCAGATCAAACAGGAGATTGTTCATGCAGTAACCCTTAGCCCAGTCAAAACAAGACCAGATGTGAAGAACGTGCTCTACTCTGCAGCCGGGAGCCATGGTCTCTCCTGGAGCCTCTGGCAGAAAGTGCCTGGGGAGACTCGAGGCCGACCACTGAGATTCTGGAGCCGAAGCTACAGAGGGTCCGAAGCCAACTACACTCCCACAGAGAAGAAAATCTTAGCTGCCTATGAAAGAGTTCAAGCCGCCTCAGAAGTGATTGACACAAAAGCACAACTCCTCCTGGCACCCCGACTGCCAGTGCTGGAGTAGATGTTTAAAAGAAAGGTTCCCTCTACCCACCACGCCACCGACGCTACATAGAACAAGTAGATCACTCTCATCACACAGCGCGCCCGTATTAGAAACCCAAATCGCCCTGAGATTTTAGAGATAATTACAAACTGGCCGGAAGGTGAAAACTTTGGTCTCACTGATAAAGAGAAACAAGAACAAGTGACACGAGCTGAAGAAGCTCCACCGTACAACCAACTGCCAGCAGAAGAAACACGCTACGCTCTGTTCACTGATAGTTCCTGTCGCATCGTAGGGATGAACCAGAAGTAGAAAGCAGCCGTATAGAGCCCCACACGACAGGTCGCAGAGGCCACTGAAGAAAAAAGTAGATCAAGCCAACTTGCTGAACTCAAAGCTGTTCAGCTGGCCCTAGATATTGCTGAAAGAGAGAAGTGGCCAAAACTCTACCTCTACACTGATTCATGGATAGTAGCCAATGCTCTGTAGAGATGGCTAGAAAAGTGGAAAAAGGCCAACTGGCAACGCAGAGGAAAGCCAATCTGGGCTGCTGATGAGTGGAAAGACATCGCCACCAGGGTAGAGAAACTGTCTGTGAGGGTCCGTCATGTAGATGCCCATGTTCCCAAGAGTAGAGCTAATGAAGAGCACCGAAACAATGAACAGGTGGATCAGGCTGCAAAGATAGAGGTGTCAAAGACAGACTTAGATTGGCAACACAAGGGAGAGTTGTTCCTAGCTCGATGGGCCCATGACGCCTCAGGTCATCAAGGTAGAGATGCCACCTATAAGCGGGCACGAGACCGAGGGGTGGATCTAACCATGGACAGTATTTCTCAGGTTATCCATGACTGTGAGACGTGTGCCACGATCAAGCAGGCCAAGCGGTTGAAGCCCCTCTGGTACGGTGGGCGGTGGTCCAGATACAAGTATGGGGAGGCCTGGCAGATTGAGTACATCACACTGCCCCAAACCCGCCAAGGCAAGCGCTATGTGCTCACAATGGTAGAAGCCACCACAGGATGGTTGGAAACCTACCCTGTGCCTCATGCCACTGCCCGAAACACCATCCTGGGACTTGAAAAGCAGGTCCTTTGGAGGCATGGCACCCCTGAGAGAATTGAGTCAGACAATGGGACTCATTTCAAGAATAACCTTATAAACACCTGGGCTAGGGAACATGGCATTGAGTGGGTGTACCATATCCCCTACCATGCACCTGCTACAGAGAAAGTAGAAAGGTACAATAGACTGTTAAAGACTACCTTGAAAGCGTTGGGTGGGGGATCTTTCAAAAATTGGGAGCAGCATCTAGCAAAGGCCACCTGGATAGTTAACACCCGAGGTTCCACCAACCGAGCAGGACCAGCCCAATCTGAGACCCTACATATAGTAGACGGAGACAAAGTCCCAGCAGTACACCTCAGAGGTTTGTTAGGAAAGACAGTTTGGATCAATTCTACTTCGAGTGCAGACAATCCCATTCGTGGGGTTGTTTTTGCTCAGGGACCGGGTTGCACATGGTGGATAATGCAGAAAGATGGAACAACACAATGTGTACCTCAGGGAGATCTGATGGTTGGGCGAAGATCATGAATTAATTCCCTTGTCTGTATATAATGTATGTGTTGTAGAGTTAAAATATATATATATTAATTTTGATAATAAGTTGACGATATGGGGATAAGGGGTGGAATGTCCTGGGGTGACTTTATGATACTGGTATCCCCAATCGTCTGGTTTATGTTATATATTAAGTTCTGCACCTTTAAGACTGACTCTGAGAGCAAGAGAGGGGGGTAGAAGAAGCCGCAGTTTGTGTTAAAGAAAACATCACTCCCACACATCTCGCTCCTGGACTGTGGTGTCTGCAGCACGGACAGACAGCGGGACAGAGCTTCTCCCTGGTTTTTAGTTAGTTTTAGCTAGCTGAGGCAGAGTTCCCCGGACCTTTGTTTTTTCCCTTTTTTCTGGATCTGTGCAAGCCTGCTCTGGACTGAACACCCAGCCAAACCCCGGGAGCTCACGCCTGTGGCCCACCGGGGCCTGGGCTTTGGCACTTTCCAGCGCCGGAGGGACTGATAAGAAACTGAGCGAGCCGTTCACCACATGAAAAGGACTTTTCTTCCTAGACTTGCCATCCCATCGAACAGCAAGAGGTTTTATTATTATTTACTATTACTCAATTTCTGTTAAATAAACAGCTTTTTCCACTTCTCTCCAAAGAATTTTTTTTTCTTTCTTTTCCCGGACCAGAAAGTGAGGAGGGGCATTTCCCTGGGGAAATCCCCATTTGGAGTTTTCCTCCCTAATTTGCCCTAAACTAGTGTTATAAATGCAAAGGCAAATTTGGGATAAAATCAAAGAGAAATTTATTAATAAACAACATAGAAAAAAACAGAGAGAAAAACCACAATAAAAATGGTCAGCGCAGCGCTGGGTGGACAGGACCTACACCCGAGGTGTAGGTTTCCCAAATCCACGTCTGAGCGCTCTCAGGCTTGGGGTTTTATAGGATTTTTAAGTCCTCAGGCTAAAATTTCGAGCAGGCTCCATTCACCAAGTGTTTCTGATTGTTTGGTGAATAGATTTCCTGGCTTGGAAGAATAGACCTAACTTGTGTCCGGACAGAGTCTCCTCATATGCAAAGAGACTCTGTATGTATTTTAATTCTGAGTTATCAAGGATGAAGTGATGTGATCCGGGGTTGGTGCCGATGGAAATCTCGGCGGAGTCTTCCCCTTTGTTTCCAATGATTGCTTTTGCAACACCGGGATGTTCAGGTCTGGCAAGGCCTATCTTTTGGAGCTTGTCTTTCTTTCGTCGATCAGATTGTTCCCTACAGGAATCTGCAGGGCGTTGCTCGGGTCCGGAGGCAGGTAATTTCCCCGAGCCAGCTCCATTGTCGTTTTGATGATCCGTGTCCTGTCTGTTTGTCCGAGTTGATGGGCCTGCCTGAGTTCGTTATCTGGGTGTTGGTGGCAATCAGTGGTTTTCCGGAGAGAATCCCGTTCCCCCCCTCCGCAAGGAGAGGCTTTTTACATTTCATATTTTTATGTCATTGCAAACACATTTGTCTTAGTTATAACCTTCGAATTTTTAATACAAACAATAATTTATTACACTAGGACACCTTGTACCTAGGAAATTCTTTTAAGCTTAAAACTTGTTAACAAGAAAAAAGTACATACATAGCTAAAATGTATTTAACATATAATATTCATCTGCGAAAGCCAATATCACAATACAAATTTATAACAAGTTTTCTGAGAAGAAGATGAAGTTTGAGTGGTTTTTCGGGAAGCAGGCTTTGAGATGTAGAATCATGGTGAGTTTTCTTTTTAGTCTGTGTAGGTTTTTTTGGGAAACCGACATTGAGATGTATGGTCCTGGAGAATCAGATCAGGTCGGTATCAGGCGTTAATCACCGAGTCGTTAGAGCGTTTATCTTGCTTGGGTGGACCCAGCTCTTCTCAGTGTTATCTTAATTGCTGGGTCATTCTCTTGCAAATTCCTGGTTTTCCAGCAGCTGCTTTTGAAATCTTAAGTTGCTTGTGGTTTTTGTTTTACATAAAACATGCTTTTATACATGATTTTATATGTGTACAATAAAACACAAATTATACCAACATATATTACACAACCATACACTCCACTGCCCAAACCCTGTCCCTGTTCGCTTACCCACTCTCAAACATGCGTCCATTTTTCACTCACACGTGCTCAAAACACCATGGGGTTTTTGTGCTCTGGGTATCCCATCCTCGTTGCCAAGAACATCATGGGTGCTGGAAGATGCCCGTGCACAAAATTGCAAAGCAAGTCTTATTTTATTAGTTGCTGTTGCAAATAATACATACCAACCCCTGGATTGGTGAAAAGCCACTGAGCAGCGGCAGGAGATGGAGCATGGTGCTCCAATGGGAGGGGCAGGCAGGCCATGCACCTTCAGGGCATGCCCTGCATCAAAAAGGCGTGCATTTTGTCCTTCTTGCCTCTCCTCTGCAGAACCAAGCCTCCTATCTTCTCCCCTGGACTGGAATTTTCCCAGTTACCATGTCATCTCACCCTTGGCCAGTACGGGAGGTAAGGTCACCATGCCAATAACAGCCTCATTGTTACTGTTCCTCTTTCACAGGTTAACTTCCCATCAATTGATCAATCCATTGTTCCTCTTAAGGGTCAAATTCCCAGCAGTCGACCCATAAGGTTTCCTTCAAAGTCTGTTCTTTGTCATCCTGTTGGTGTGCACAACAGAGGACCAAATACGGCAGGGCCTTAGACACAACTTTGCTCCCTGACACACACAGGCTCCTTGTCCCACTACTGGCCTTCAGTAACACCTTTAACTCCACAATGCTGTGGATCCAGGCCTTCAGCACAGGGACCTTTCCAGCCTGATCTGCGCTCCTTCCTCTGCGTCTCTGCACAAAACACGGTGCAGGAGAGAACGGCAGGAGGGGCCTGTGTGTCAGCGCTCCGGATTTGTGACCCTTCAGCTCCACAGAGATGCAGGTTAAGTGAAAAAGGCAAACTGTTTATTAACAGGGATGAACTGGAAAGGGAAAGAAGGGGATGGGCATGGACTGAGGGCTGGAGGGAAGGAGCTGTCAAAAGGGAGGAAGAATAGAGGGAAAAAAGGGGATGGGCACAGTCTGAGGGCTGGAGGGAGCTATCTACAGGCTGGGAGAGGGCTGAAGCCCCGTGAGAATCCCACAGGCTCAGCTGTGCCAGTTGTCTCCAGTGGCACTGGGAGGTGGTGTCCTCTTCAGTGTCTCCTGCTGCTGTTCTTGGGACACTTGTTAACTGGCAAACTGAGCTTGGATATTCTGGTTGCTGTGGGATGGAGCGGTGTCTTTCCTCGGGGCTTCAGTGGCTGGAAGAGAGAGGAGGAGAGGCACGGTCAGGGCATGCATCTGCAGGGATCCTAGGAGACATTCCTCCCAAGGCCATTCCACCTGGCTCTTGCAATGGCCACAAGAGAGGACCAGACAACAGGATCAGCCAGAAGGTGCTGGCCACAGCTCCCACCCATGTCCCTGAAATCTCTCTGCTCTCTGCCCACACCGCCCTCACCCAGACAGGGAACGAAGCACTCTGCAGCTGGGCCAGGGATTGCAGCTCCCTGCCCAGGCATTGCAAGTGCCCCCCGCCAGCCCCCAGTGCCAGCCTGCTGCTCTCACTCACCCTCACTGAGGGTCTGCAGCTCTTCCTTGTGCGCCCTTGTTCATGAACATCCTGACCGTCCCTGAGAACACAGAGCCTGTCAGGGCCCCAGCAGCACAGCTCCCTGCCAGCGGCGCTGCCAGCCCTGTGGCCACACGGCCTCCCGCCCCGGCAGGGCTCAGCCCGGGCCCTTGCCGCATCCTGACTCAGCCCAAGGGCACGGCTGCCAGAGGCCGGCAGCAGCAGCCCCGAGGGCAGCCGGGGCTCCAGGGCACCGGGCCCGGGTGTCGCTGCCGGGGCAGCAGCCGGGGCTGGGGCCGAGCTGCGGCGGGGCGGGGAGGGAGCCCGGGCTCGTGGCTCACCGATGAAGCTGACGGCCGCCTCTCGCAGGGACTCCTGTGGGCTGTCCAGATATGGCAGGGCCCGGCTCACCTGCTCGGCCGCTCGGCTCTCGTCCTGTGCCAGCTGCAGAGAGCGGCAGGAGGGAAGGGTTGGTGCGGGCTCTGCCCCTCGGCCGGGCGCTGCCTGCGGCCAGCCCCGGCCTCCCGTGCCCGCCCAGACCTGAGGCCCGGCCAGCAGCCCCACTGGGCTGGGGCTCTATCGACACCCGGCTCGGGGCCACAGGAGCCTGGAGAGGAACCCGTGTGGCCCAGGGAAGGGAGCAGCGTGTGGGGCACAGGCTGGCTCCCCTGGGTGCAGCACTGGGCCACAGCTGCCAGCCCCACACACTGAGCACTGGGGCCAGGGAGCTTCTCCAGGCTGAGGCTGGGGTTTCCAGGCCGTCCTTTACCACACATTCGGCGATCTTCGACAGATCCTCTGTTGGCAGCACACACAGGAGCTCTGTGTTCTTCAAGAAGGTGGCAGCACAGTGCAGGGTTTCCCGAGAGGCCTGGAGAGATGCAGAGATGGCATTGCTGCCCAGGGCACAGGAGTTGCATCCCTGTGCCAAGGCCAGGAGGAAGCTGCAGCCTGGGAGGCAGCAGAGCAGGAAGCAGCCGAGCCCCCTCCCAGAGATCAACCAGCATCACCCAAAACCTCACATCAGCCACGCGCAGGTTCTCATCGTGGCAGTGCAAAATGAGTGGGAGCAGACTCTGCTTCACAATTCCCTCCATTGCCTTTTTTCCCTCTTCCACTACCAGGTTCATGGCCTTGCAGAAGAGGTGAATGGAGAGCACCTGCACGTGGCTTTTGTCCTGGAGGAAAGAAGGAGGAAAAGATCTCAGCGCCAACTTCTCCAGCCCACCTGGGCAAAGGCCTGAAAATCCACAGGACCAAAGTTTGTGTGGGCAGTAGCCAGTGCCCGTGGCCGGGGCACAGAGCCTTACATGGTCAAAGAGAGGCACAAGTGGCTCAGCAAGCTTGGGGGCAGCATTCCTTGATAAACGAAGATGTTTTCTCTTGAGCAGATTTGTGAACACAGACAGAGACATGCTGACCACTTCTCCGTCTGTGTCACTCAGCAGCTGCAGGACGCTTTTACACAGTCTGCGTATATGTGCGGCCTGTGTGGAACACAAGGCTGTGCTGGGAAGCCCTGAACGGCTGCAGTGCCAAGACCGCCCTGGCACTGCAACCCCACCCTGCTGCTGCTGGGCCCAGAGGCCAAAGGCCTGTCCCAAAGCACTCAGGCAGGTGAGGCAGGAGAGCTGGGAGCAGCTGCCTCAGCTCCTGAATCACAGCCAGCCCAAGGGGCTGCTTTGCCCAGCACAGCTTCAGCCGCTGCCCCGTTCTCACCAGCGAGGGTTCCTTGCTGAGCACCACGAGGCCTCTGAGCGCCAGGCGACGCCTCTGCCTGCACTCGCTCTGCAGCTGCCTTGACGTGATCTCAAGGACACAGTACCCACAGTCACTCAAGTGTAGGCAATCCAGGACCTGAAAGGCACAGGGCAGTGACAGGGGAACCAGCCGGCAGGAGCCTGGAACTGCGCAGGGCTGGGCCCAGGCAGCAGCACAGGGCGCGGGCACCGTCCCAGGCAGCTGCGGCTATGCAAGGGGACAGGGCTGGCAGGCAGCTCAGCAAGGTAGTGCTGGCCATCAGGCTCACCTCCACAAGGAATGCCAGGGAGGACAGATCCCAAGGTGCCTCCTCCCTGATGAGCCTCCGGATAAATTGGTGTGCGACATGGTAACACAAGGGCGTCAAGTCACGGCGCATCACCCTGGAAGGGGGGAAATGGCACCAAGACACTGAGGTGGGGGGTGGGGGGGCAAACCTCTCCCAGGGATGACTCACGGAGATCTGGCCTTTCCCCAGCATCCCTGGAGGGACTTGTGGGTGTTTTGGGACCATGGGGCTCCTTTTGGGCACCCTCCTCTCAGACTTCTCCAGTCTGCTCAGCCATCCCTCAATGGCAAAGCCCTCTGGCCAGGACCACAGGGACTGTGGTAGGGCACCCTGGGCACAGGGCACACATTTCAGAGGCAGTGGTGAGAAGGGGTCTCACCTGGCCAACAGACCCACGGCATAGTGCTGGGTGTCAGCACGGAGCAGCGTTTCCCAGCCACACTTGCGCTCCATGGCCATCAACTCATTGTCATAGTGCAGAAAGCAGAGCACAGCCTTCATGGCCTGCGCTGCAAACCTGTGTGCAGAGCAAAGCCCAGGTCACATTGGGTGAACTGGTGTCAGCCACAAGGGCATGGGAAGGACAGGAGGACTGGCACCTGTTGGGTTTTTTGGGAAGGTGGTGTTCCTGCTGGCATGCTCTCCAGAAGTTATCAACTTCTGCTGGCATCAGCTGTGTGGTGGTGAAAACTTGCAACAGCAGAGCCGTAAAGAGAGAGCTGGAATAATGCATCATCGCCTCATGGCGCTGAGGCACTTGCAGAATCACCCAGAGCACCAGAGTTGCCTGCAAAAGAAGCACACCAAGACAGCGCTCAGTGCCAAGGCGTCCATGGGGCAGAGCCCAAGGGGAGATGCAGGGGGAACAGCGGGCCTGGTGCCCCCTGGGCCTGCCCCTAGCCCAGGTTTCAGCCCAGCCTGAGGCAAGGAGAGGATGAAGAGCTGCTGGAGAAGCGACCTAGGGGACAGTCAAGGCCAGTTCCACAAACTCACAGCCAGAGCAAAAACGTCCTTGTTGTCCTCATCAGAGGTGCAGATGCTGCAAAGTGGCCAGTTCTCCATCACATGGAGCAGAGTTGGCAGCACCTTCTCCATTGCTGGTCCTGATGAGGCTATGGTTTGCCACATCACTGCAGCAGCTCTGTGAGATCAGAGCTCTGTGTCAGGGGTGTCTGAGTCACAGAGCCATGCCCTGTGTAGCTGTGGGGTCCCAGGTGACAAAGCCCCAGTGCCCTGAGGGGCAGGGAGGGAGCATTGGCAGCAGCCTCAGGAAACAGAGGGGCCCGAGGCTCCTGGACCTCTCTGCCTGTTGGGCAGAGCCCATTGGACAGGCTGTGCAGGGCAATGGGCCCTAAAGGCCGGTGAGCCCTGAGCTCTCAAGGCACGTGGGCCCCATACCTGTCACACGATGGGGCACAGCGCAGGAGGGTCAGCACCACATCGTCCGGGTGTTCTTCAGCCAGCCTCACGATGTTAGTGGCCAGCCTGGCATCCACCGTAACGGAGCACATAAGACACTGGTGAATGCTCCGTACAATAGCTGGCACCTAGAGTAGGAATGGGGAAGACTTGGAGCGCTGTCCAAGGCAGCAGCTTCCCCAGCTTCTCCCAAGAAGTGCTTCCCTTCCTGCCACACTGTGCTGGCCTCAAAAGCTGAGGGGGCCCTGTGGATGTGGCTTGAAGGGGCACACGATCGTGGCAGACCTCCAGTTCTGGCCCCTGGCTGGCTACCTGCTGGTCAGAAGGAACACCCCCCTTTCAAAAACATCCGTATTAGGTGCGTGACTCACCATGGGAGGGGGCGTAGTGTCAGTATTTGTGATGCCCTGAGTCCCTCTGGTGTTTGGAATGGCCGTGTCCTCAGTCAGTGCCACATCAGAGTTTGCCCTGGCATCACTCACCGCAGCATCAGAGTCTTGTGAGGGCGCAGCTGAATCTGGGCTGACATCAGGCTCTGCCTGGAGCTCGGTCAGCCCGGAGTCAGGCTCAGCTGTGCCCTCAGTTCCCTTGGGGCTGATCTTTCTATGCCGAATTGGCAGGAACCGGCGGAACCTCTGTGCAGAATGAACAAAGGACAGGGAAGAGAGGCATGTTCCAAGGAGTGCTCCATGTGCAGAGCTGGGCTGAGCAGTGACAGCAGGCCCAGCCCAGGTGGGGATGGCTGCAGGTACCTTCAGCATTTTGCGGAAGCGGCCACGGGCAGGCTCCTGCTCTTGTGTCCTGTCCATGGCTGCATCTGTCAAAGAGCAGCCAGAGCTGAGGGGCTGCGGGAGAGGCCGGAGAACGCAGCCCAGCCCTGCACTCCCCAGGCAGGGACAGCCCTGGGGTGGCTCAGGGGATGGAGCACGGCCACTGCCAGGGGTCAGACCCAGCCCATATTCCGTCCTGCCCTTGGGAATGTCGGGATGGGATGGGATGGGATGGGATGGGATGGGATGGGATGGGATGGGATGGGATGGGATGGGATGGGATGGTGCAGGGCCCAGCTGGCTGCAGCTTCAGCCCTGCGGCCCAGCTCTGCCACTCACCATCCTGCCCTTGCTGGAACTGCTCTGGCTCTTCAGGGTGTTCTGCTGGGGCAGCTCCAGGGTTGGTGTTTCTGTTCCGTCGGAACACTCTGAATATCCTGAAGAATCTGCCCGCCATGACAAAATCGGGCCTTGGGAGCACCTTCTAAAGAGATGTCAACGGAAAGCTCCGGCTCACCAAGACCCACAGTCTGCTCACAACGTGAGCTGTAGGAGTTACGCCTCAGAAAAGCTCCGGGTCAGGCACTAACGAGTGGGCTGTGTGGGGGCTCCTCACAGCACCACTCTGGCGTGTCCTGTCCCGTCGCATGCACCAGGCACTCTGGTGTGCTCTTGTCACCGCCAGCTCTTGTCCATTTCACCGTTCCATTCCACGGTTACCAGGCTGTGCCGTGTCACTAACGGCCCTTGCACGCCCTGCCACCTTCCTGGTTCCGCCCCCATCCCCCCCAAAGTGGCCCAGGATGGAAGGAATCCCTTGCCCAAAGTGTCTAAGACAGCCTGACAGGATCTTTAGGAACAGCTCCAACCATCAGCAAACGCTGCCCTGCTCTGCAGGCTCAGGGCAGCAGAAGGAGCCCCCAGGGCTGCCGAGGCAGCCGCAGCAGGAAGGGCACGGGGCCTTGCACAGAATCTGTACAGGGGCCTGGCAGCACTGAAATCAGCAGGTGTGGCAGAGTCCCCACCGAGGCAGACCTGCCACCCCAGCCGAGCCCTGGCAGTGCTGGTGCCCTTCTGCCCCAGAGACCTGTGCTCCTGGGGGGCTTCTGTGCCAGAGGGCCAAAGCCAAAGCCCCGTGAATTGGGGGCTGGGCTCCTTCCTTTGGGGTCTTGGCAGGAGCTCGTGGAGCTATTGCTGCTATCTGTCAGATGATGTTGCTCCTTCCTGGAATGATGTTTTTCATGGAAAAACATCATCACAAAAACACCATCAGCTGCTGAGTTTCCCAGGATGGCTAGATTGTACAGAGGCACTGTCCTGTATCAGTGGGATCTTCTCTGTCTTTTTCTGGGACAAACATTAGCCCAGTCTCTGATGGTCAAGGCTCCAGTTGCTGTGTGTCTGTCTGTGGTACAGCTGATGCAAGGCAAACATTTCCTCCAGAGTCCTGCTTGAACAGTCACAGAGCTACATCTATTTTTACATTAGTAATTTTTACATTAGTAATTTTAATTTTTTTTTAAGTTTTCCAGAGCCTGCTGACTGTTTTCAAGGTTTTCTCTCTGTCCCCAGTGCACATTCTCCAGAAATTGTGCTTTCACATCCTTTTGCATTTATTAAAGTTACCTGCAATGACCAGTCAATCAAAGCCCTGGGAAAACTTCAACTTCAAGGTGAAACCGGGCAAAATATTTATCTCCCACATCTGAAGCCATGAATTGCCAAGTACTGTCCTCAGTACACCTGTAGGTGTGCTGATGCCATTTCAAAGCGGTTGCCAATGAAAACAAATTTTAATATTTTTGTAGTTTCCACATTGGAATTAAAATCCTTGACTAGAAAAATCACATGTCAAAATTTTTAGGACTCTTACAAACCAGAGCTGTCATTCTCGCCTTGCATTTTATAGTCTCTGAACAGTCACAGAAGGTTTTAGTTCTAGACAGTACAGAAAAAGTCCTTGGTGTTCAGCTATACTTTTATATCAGCATATACTCCTGATGATTATTTTAGGCAGGAGCAGCATACTCAAGAATGAGCCAAACAGGCTGTTCCTGTGTTCTCATGTCCTGAGTCTCTCTCTCTCTCTGTGTCACGACGGCGCCAAGGCCGCTGTCATGGGACACCTGAGTGTGGAAGGCGAGCCCGCCCTCAAGCACGGCCATCCAAGTCAGTCACGGGCACAGGCTGCAGCTGAAGCTGCCAAGCGTTGCTGTGAGGCTGGCAAGTCAAGAGAAAGCCATTGTGGCCAATTCTGCTGAAGCCTTTTGCCAAACCAAAGGCAGCTGTGCCCACAGCCTCCCCCTGTTTGGCACCCGGCTGCTACGGACGCCTCAGTGCACAGGTGCCGACGTTCGGGGTGCTGCTGTTCCTGTGCCCACTCTGCTGCTGTTCCTGTGCCCACTCTGCTGCTGTTCCTGTTCCCACTCTGCTGCTGTTCCTGTTCCCACTAGGCTGCTGTTCCTGTTCCCACTCTGCTGCTGTTCCTGTGCACACTCTGCTGCTGTTCCTGTGCCCACTCTGCTGCTGTTCCTGTGCACACTCTGCTGCTGTTCCTGTGCCCACTCTGCTGCTGTTCCTGTGCACACTCTGCTGCTGTTCCTGTGCACACTCTGCTGCTGTTCCTGTGCCCACTCTGCTGCTGTTCCTGTGCACACTCTGCTGCTGTTCCTGTGCCCACTCTGCTGCTGTTCCTGTGCCCACTCTGCTGCTGTTCCTGTGCCCACTCTGATGCTGTTCCTGTGCACACTCTGCTGCTGTTTCTGTGGGCTCCAGAGCCGCTTGGGCAGCAGTGACTGGGCAGCCCTGCTGGAGGAGACATCGCTGCCCTCCCCATGGTGGCAGCAGCTCTGTGGGCCCCGAGCTCTGTGTCAGGGGGCCCTCGGTCACAGCAGCGTGGCCTGGGCAGCCGTGAGGGCCCGGCCTGGCCACCAGCCCTGCCTCTGCCCACTGCCCCTTATCGCAGGCACCCAGTGGCCATGGCCTGGCAGCACCCCCCTGCCCTCCATGTCCCCAGCCAGCCCAGCCTGGGCACACCTCAGGCTGTCCCCACCCTCCTGGAGGGGTGGTGTCCCAGCCTCGAGGGCTTCTGCTGCAGGCCTGGGAGACTTTTTGGGGAAGCGCCAGATCAGCCGGGTGTCAGGAACCAGGCGGCTGCCCAGGGGCTGCTTATGGCCTCTGACACCCAGTTCCTCAGGTCTTCCCACCACCCCGGCCCCTCAGGGGCCTCCTATCCACTCGGAGCCTCCTGCCATCCACTCCCTCACACATCCCCCTTGTGCCTTCCCACTGCCATGTCCCGTCAGGGCCTCCACAGCCCCTCATCCCTTCATGGCCTCCCAGCACCCTGTTCCCTCAGGGTCTCCCCCAGCGTGGCCCGGCAGCAGCGCCGCAGCCCCACAGGAGCTCCAGAGGAGCTGGATCAAGAGGCACCTGGGAGCCCTCAGCAGCCCAGCCAGCACCACACGGGCACGAGGACACAGATGGCACTTCCTGGCTGGGACAGGGGTTGTGGCTTCAGCAAAACCACCAAAGGCCAAGGGGCTTCTGGCCATTTTCCCTTCACCACTGCACACCCCAGCAGGTTGCTGAGCACAAGCACCCTTTTCCCTCTCTTCCCCGATATCCTGCGGACCTTGGGCAGCAAAAGAAAGCTCCTGGGAGTCTGTGTATTTATAACATATCCTATATTTACATACTAAACAAAAACAAAAATAAGGAAAGAACAATTTTGAAGAAAAATAAAATCCTGGCTGGCTCAGGTGGCCCCAGCAGACAGAGCCTCCCAGATCAGCTCTCAGCAGAGCTCCAGCAGCGCATCCAGTCAAGGCCTGAGAGATGAGACCGTGTCCTCTGTGCCATGTGGAGCTGATCTTGCAGGTTTCCAAAGATGGAATATTGAGTTCTCTCTACTGCCTAGAGGATACAAAGTTTTTGAATTGCCAGGCTTCTGATGGCGGGGCTGATGTTATGTGCCATGTCTTCAAGGGCTGGAAGAGAGGAACAGAGCTGTTAGCGTTCTGGAACACACATAGTCACGGAATGATTATATGAAGGTGCTTTATTGAAGAGCTCTGGGTGTCAGGGGTACACACACACAAATCTGACCCATCTTGGTTTTGAGCTGAACATGTTTTATACTCTATCATATAATATCTATTACATATTAAACTTCCATTGTTCTATTGCATGCATTGTTTTTACCCAGGCATGGATTTTTCGTGATTCTCCCCAGCCCCCTAACATTGTTCCTCATGTTCTTTAAACAATAATTATATCTAATCACATCTAACAATTGTATCATTTATCATCTACTGATTACACAGGTGCAGTTTCACCTGATCTTTAGCAAGCACAAGGCCTAACATTTCCCAGGGCCTACTTTTCCCTGGGCTTTCCAAACCTAACTTTCTTTCTATGTCCCCAAATTTTCTATGATTTCAAAACCTTTTACTATCATTCCCCCCTTTGAAAGCATTTTCACTTCACCATAAGTGCAAATGTTTTCACTTGATACAGTCCTTTGTTTCTGAGTTTATACTTGATGTTCTTCGAATCCTTGATTGATGTAAGCACTGTTCTGGATGTTGTCACAAATTGGAGAACCAGAAGATGGTGGGGGTAGATCTTGTGTCAGTGCCTTTATTATTTTCTGGTTCCAAGACGTTTTCTTCTGTATTTCTCCCTTGAAGATGCTGTCAGCTAACCAAATTGCTAAGAATACAATTAGTAAGATGATCACATTCTCAATGATAGATTTAATCCATGAACTCACATTCCACCCTAACCCTTTGAAGATTTTGCCTGACCAACTTGTAGACAAATCCTTTTGCTCTTCCTGTGCTCCATGCTCTATTTGTTGCGACTGATTGATGTCATATTCTACATCTGCAGTCACATTTGGGGTGTGGATGCAGCAATGATCAATCCATCCCTTTAAAAAAACTCACACACTCCATGCTCTTTCAGGAGTAGTAAATTGTAATTGTACCTTTAGTTCTTTAAATCTTTCTCAGGTCACTCTTGCTAATTTATCTACCTGACCTGTTTCTTTATTCTGATAGTTTGCTATAGGACCAAGCAAAGACTCCAGGGCCCACCTAAATTTCACTTCACTAGAGGGTTCTTGCCAAGTGTTATCTTGATTCTATTCCTATCCTAATCTTCCCTAGCTATGCCTGTATCTAGCCACTGAGTTAATTTTGCCATTGTTAGCATCCATACCGAGATTAATTTTTGTTTTAGCAATTTCACCAATGCCTCTGCACCCCAATGACATTTGTTTTGTTTAATTTGTAGAACTTCTCTCATTATCAGTGGGGTTAACACTATTTGTCTTTGTGCAGTTACATACCACTCTTTTGAATTCTTTTGTGCATTTAGCAAATGTCCCAATTTCTCATCTCCTATTGAATATTTCGGCTTTGGAGGCAAATTGAATTGACATACATTAACTTTTAAAGGTGTCAATGCCATTGTTGTTTGCACTTCTCGAGCAGCTTGTCGGGCTGTCCAGTCTGCTTTTCGATTTTCCTCACAAAATTTTGGAGTTTCTTGATTGGTGTGCTTTAGAGTGTATAATTGCTAATTCTTCAGGTTTTTGTATTGCTTTTATCAATTGCAAAATTGCATCTTGATGTTTAATGTATATACCTTGAGAAGACAGTAGTCTTCCTTCTTTCCCCAGTGCCCCGTGTACATGCACTACTCCAAAAGCATACTTTGAGTCAGTCCATATGTTTACCCTTTTCCCTTCACTTAATTCTAGTGTTCTGGTTAAGGTAACCAGTTCTGCCCTCTGGGCAGATGTATTTGCTGATAATGCTTTTGCCTCCACTATTGTACTGACTGTTGTTACCACATATCCAGCGTATCTGGTCCCGTTCTCCACGAAGCTGCTTCCATCTGTGAATAGCTCTCACTCTGGTTGCTCCAGTGGGATGTCTCTCAGGTCTTCTCTTGCTGAATAGGTGTACTCTATTAACTCTACACAGTCATGCTCTAATGGGCCTTCTTCAGTTGTGGTACCTAGGAACAAAGCTGGATTCAAAAGGTTAGTTGTCTTTGGTGTGACATCATCCTGCCCAGTCAGGATTACCTGGAATTTCATCATCCTGCTTGGAGATAGCCAATGGCCCCCTTTTGTTCTAAAACAGTGGTCACCATGTGTGGCACACAGACATCTGTGTGTCTACCCATCGTGAGTTTCCTGGCTTCTTGGATCAGCATCACAGTGGCTGCAACTGCTCGCAGGCATGAAGGCCATCCAGCACTCACGTTGTCAAGTTGTTTGGAAAAGCAGCCTACCAGCCTTTTCCAGCTTCCCAAATGTTGGGTCAGCACTCCCAGTGCTGGGTGTGATCTTTCATGCACAAACAGCTGAAAATCTTTGGATAGATCAGGCAATCCTAACGCTGGAGCTGTTGTCAATGCCTCCTTCAGTCTGAGGAAGGCCTCCTTCTGTGGTTTGCCCCAGGTAAGCAGTTGTGTCTTCTGGGCTTCATACAGGGGCTCTGCCATTAGTCCATAGTCCATGATCCACAGGCGGCACCGCTCTGTCATCCCAAGGAAAACTTGTAGCTCATGTAGGTTCTGGGGTTCTGGAATGGCACAAATAGCTTGAATACGATTAGTACCCAGCTTACACTGCCCTTGTGAGATTTCACATCCCAGGTAAATCACAGTCTGTTGGGCAATTTGTGCCTTTTCTTTAGACACCTTATATCCTCCCATTCCTAGTTGATTTAAAATTTCAATTGTTACCTTTATGCAGGTTGTTTTCTCTTCTGTAGCTGTCAGTATATCACCAACATACTGTAACAGCAGGTATTGCTCCCTCAGAACTTGCCCATTCTCAGTTCAAATCTCCAGCTCCTTCACCAGCTGGCTTCCAAATAGGGTTGGACTGTTCTTGTATCCTTGTGAGAGTCGTGTTCAGGTGAGCTGGGTTTTCCTTCCATTTTCTGGATTTTCCTACTCAAAAGCAGTTTCCTACTTTCTTTGTCAAGGGGTATGCAGAAAAAGGCATCTTTTAAATCAATTCCAGTAAACCATTTCTATTTCTCTTTTATGGATGTTAACAATGCACAAGGATTAGCTACCACTGGCTAAATATCTTTAGTTATTCCATTTATTGCTCTCAAATCCTGTACTAGTCTGTATTGGTCAACACAGAAATTTGGGCTCGAGTGTTAACTCCAGAAGTAATAGGTGCACGTTTAGGACCCACTATTGTTATAATCAGTACATCTCCAGTTTTGTTATTTCTAGTGAGCATTTTAAATACAACCAACCTCTGCCTCTCTGCTCACCCATGAGAGGCAGAGTTACCAGTTTCCCTGATTCTAAAGCTGTTTGGGCTCCACTCCCAGAAGCTGAGAAGGAGACTGCTTTGGCTCCCAGCCCAGAGCCTGTGGAGCTGTGCTGGGTTATACAATGGGGCATTTGATACAATGAACCTGGGACAGTGCCAATTAGAAACTGCTTTACTCAACTTTTAAGTGATAAGCCATCCATTATGTTTCTGGGGACCCCTTTCTTTATCTCTAGTGACCACCAATATGGGCAGTTAGAGATTTGTTTTCTCTTTTCTGGGTTTTCCTTAAGAGAACCAATGTATCTAACACCCTTTGCTTTCTCTGATTTTTCTTCTGGGATTTTTACAGGTCCGTAATTGCTACTGTAATTAATTAGCTCTTTTGCAACTTTTCTCCGTGTCCAAATTTTATGGTTCCTAGCAGGAGAACACAATTGTGAACCTGTGGGCTGAGAGGGGGTGGTGAAGGGAGTAAACCCAGGATCAGTGGAACCAGGTTGAGCAGTCAGGTTCCCAAGAAATCTGTCTAGTGTATCCACAGGGGTTATAGCTGCTATGTTTTTGGAGGAAAATTGCTGTAGGTTTAAGTGATTCTGGAAGGCCTTGAATGAAAGGGGTCATAATTTCAGTTTTCACAGGTAACAACATTGGTGATTCATAGCCAGCCATTAATTTTCTTTTGTGCATCATTTGCAAGCAGGCAGCTTTGTGTATGTTTTCAGGAGTTGGTTTGGGGTACTCACTATAGCTATAGGGTCCCCCCTTTCCAAGGGGTGAAGCCCCTCTGCCCAATAAGCTGTGTGCTGAGTTAGGGACCATGGGTTACGTCTGTCTCCTGCTGTTAAGAAGACTTCATGTCCCCAGTGCCCACTGGATTCCCGTTCCCTCAATCGAATTTGATCACCTCCAGTGAGAGACACACGGAATACATATTCTGTTTCTGACTCGTGAGGCAGACGCCCGTACTTCCTTTTTTTTCTTTTTTTTTTCTTTTTTCTTTTTTTTTTCCTTTTTTCTATTTTTAGTGGTTATATGCGGATCAAGATTTTTATCATTGATATAATTATATTCTGTTTTAATTAGAGGTTTCAAACTAGGACAGCAGTGTTCCCCACAATTTCATCCAAGTTAGCTCTTTTTGAGGGTAAATTTGAGAGGGGTTTCCCTCTCTTGTTTCTTTTAGCAAGTCAGCATTTTGTGAATTTTTTTTATGGAGGGCTGCTTGCAACAGATTGATCTTACTTCTCTCTTCATCCAATTGTTTTTGCAAAGTTTTAACTAGGTTTTGGAGGGAGTCTATTGTAGTTTTTTCCTCACTTCTTTACTTACAGCGAGTTTCTATAGCTGCTTTAAGACAAGCTCCCAAAACTGAGCAGTTTTATTTTTGCCCCGTTAAAATTTTGTTTCATGTTGTAAAGAACATACTCTGTCAATCACATTTTCCAAATTAAACCAATTATTAAGCACCAACTTTTCCCTCCTGGAGAAGGTCTGGCATTGTGTTTTGCTAATAGAGCATAACATGCATAAAATGCAGCTTTAACTTCTGCACTGCTGTTTTCAGTCATTTTACAAAGGGAAAAACCACTACAGGGAGGTATAAACTTAAATTATACACACACACAGAGCTTTTTGCTTCCCTGTTTGGGTGAGAAGACCAAATCTGCTTGGGAGGCACTCCTTCAGTTTGAAATTCTGGTTGTCTTTCTGCTACACCAAGCAGTCAAAATTCATACACACAACAACAACAAAAACAGTCCCGCCCTTTTGCACTAAGAGACCTTTTGTGAAATTCTGCAGAGAGCCCTCAAGTGAGTGTGGGGTGCTTTTCACCTCGGTATGTGCAGTTTGTGGGAAATTCGAGTCGCCCCCCTTGCTTTCTAGACACCGCTCACTCTTTTGGGAGTGTCGGGCTGGGTGCGGCTGGAGCGAGACGTCCTTCCCCTAATACAGACTGCACAACAAACCTGCAGCCCCTTCTGTCTGTCAGAAATCCTGTCCGTGACTCCAGTTTAAATGTCAGGATTCAATAACGCGAGTGGGACTCGTGAGAGGTTTGTTTGATCTCAAAGTGCAAAAAGGACACAAAGGGATTTCAGTTTAAATCACAACAGCAATAATGTACCTTTATTTTAGTGCCAACAACAAGGCTTATACGATAGAGGAGATAGAGAGAGAGAGAGAGAAAGAAAACAAAGAGAGAAGAGGGGGGTTATAGCTACCAACAGATGAGACGGGGTTGCTGGGGTCTTTTTCTGTGGGAGATCTCGCATAAATTAACTTAGCCTTATGTAATTCTTCCCCAAAGTTACCTTGTTTCCAATGTGCTAATAAGCACCCCAAAGGAGAAGTACCCAGTATGGGAGCACTGCAGCCCAGAACCCTGCTCCATGTCACAACTACAATACACCAAATGCCGAACCTGCGACGCTTTCGCACTCGTCTGACAGACGGCGCCTGGGCAATACCAACAGGAATTCCTTTAGCCCAACCACGCGCAGCTTTCGCTGTGTCTAACTGGCAGGCACCCAAACCAAAGTAAAGCACCTTACCTTTCTCTCCCGGGGACGTTGTGAGCAGCGGAGACGGTCGCAGCCGGATGGGCTCCCCGAGAATCCCTCGGTGCCGGCTGGAGCGTGATCGGGTCGTGAGCGAGCTCAGCAGCACTCACAGGGTCCCATCTGGGGTGCCAAAATATTAGAGCTCAGGAACACACATAATCACAGAATGATTATATGGAGGTGCTTTATTGAAGAGCTCTGGGTGTCAGGGGTACACATACCCAAATCTGACCCATCTTGGTTTTGAGTTGAACATGTTTTTACACTCCATCCTTATATAACTGACATATTAATTATTAAACTTATATTGTTCTATTGTACGCATTGTTTTTATCCAAGCATGGATTTCTCATGATCTCCCCCAGCTTCCTAACATTGTTCCTCATGTTCTTTAAACAATAATTATATCTAATCATATCTAACAATTGTATCATTTATCATATACTGATTACACAGGTGCAGTTTTTGACCTGATCTTTAGTGAGCACAAGGCCTAACATTTCCCAGGGCCTACTTTTCCCAGGGTTAGGCAAACTTAACTTTCTTGCTAAGTCTCCAAATTTTCTAAGATTTTAGAACCTTTTATTATCACCCCCATCGTGTCCATCTCGCTGGTGCCCTCGAGCTCCCAGCCCGGCCCCGGCCGCCTGCTCTGCTCCCTGATGGATTTCTCCCCTGCCCACATCCAGCTGAGCTGCTCCCAGGGCCAGCAGCAGCTCTCGGGCCACGTGCTGGCCACTGCCGTGCTCCCCAGCGGGGACTGGAGCCAGCAGCTCCTGGTGCTGCTGGAAACCGCCCCCGGCAATGCGGGCTCAGCTCCAGCTGCCAGGTGGAGCACGTCAGCCTGGAGCACCCCCTGAGCCGGCACTGGGGCACGGCCCGGCCCCCACAGCGCCGGGGGCAGCGGGGGAGGCACTGGGGGGGCCCAGAGGGGGATTGGGGTGTGCTGGGAGGAACTGGGAGGGAGTTTGAGATAGACTGGTTTAAGCTGGGAGAGGGATTGTGGTGCTTAGGATGGCGGGGAAGGGGTTTGAAGGATGTTGGGGAGGGTGGGATGGGGTTCTGGGGGTCCCCGTGGACCCTGGGAGGGAGTTTGGGGGTGCTGGGTGTCACTGGAAGGGATTTGAGTGAGCCTGGAGGAGCTGGAAGGAGATTGGGCATTGGAAAGCAGGGATTGGGATGAGGTTGGTTGCGCTGGGAAGAGACTGGGAGGAGTCTTGATGAGTCCTGGTGGGCCGGGAAGGGACTGGGAGAGGGTTTGGGGGTCCTGGGGCAGTGGGGAGAAATTGGGAGGGGGCTGTGGGATCCTGAGAGGAACAGGAGGGGCTCTGGTGGGTCCTGGGGAGGCTGGGAAGAGACTGGCAGTGATTTACCAAAATAGCAATACTGATCCAGTATCAACATCAATCTGTTAATGGACAAAAACCTCTCCAACAGTTTAAAGTTACAAAGTGGATGTTTAATCACAGCACTGGGTGAGTGCAGGAGTCACCCCTTAATACACACTGCAAGTTGACAAAAGGTTCCAGTGTCTACTTATTTACAAAAGTCTTAAATATCCAAAATACTAATACATGTGCATAATGCTAACACTTCCCATTCCCCACTTTGGATTAAAATGCACTGTAATGATTTTAAAATGTCGTAACTCCTGCCTGGTTGGCTTCATAATTTGAGGAGGAGTTCGTTTTGGTGAGGAGTCATCAAGAGATGAAAAAAAATTGCTCTTCCTCACTGATCTTTCTACCTTTACAATGGTTGACTTTACAAATGACATTTGGTACAACTCCAATTTCCTCCCTTGTGACATTTAAATGGGTTTCCAGATGTAAGGTCTGTGATCTTCCTGAACCCGTTGATCAGTTTCTCTTTTCTCATTACAAGCACAGCTGAACAAACATACAATGAAAACAAATTTTTTACCTCAGTCTGAGATTCATTATCTCAAAGCCTGCTTCTCACTTAATCATTAACTCTAGTTCCAGTAAGGCCTATCTCTAGCTAAGGTCTCTAACTTTTCTCTAATTCTTAATTTTCTAAAATTAGTGACTTCAAAGAAGGTTTCAGAGGGTCCTGGGTGGTCTAGGGGAGACTGGGAGGGTACTTTGAGGTACCTGGGAGTTCAGTGAGAGGTTTTGGGGGTCCTGACCACTGCAGACCCCCCAGGGATGCAGTGAAATGTCACCTGCAGCAAGATGCTGACGGGGATCGGGGGCTCCTTGTTGCGTTTTGTCTTCCTGGCACTGGGGCTTGGCTTCTACCTGAGGAAGAATGTGAGAGGGGGTCCCTAGGTTCAGATATCCCCTCCCCTAGAGTGTGTGTCTTCCCTCAGGGCCCCCAAGCCCTGTGTCACCCCCTTTTCTCTGCCCACACAGCTCCTGAGGCAGTGAGGAAAGGTTCTCTATGATTGAACGTCAACAAATCCAATCTCCTCAAGGAATTCCCATTGTTGGTCTGTGTCCTGATGGACTTTGATTCCCTTGCTTTCATCCAGGTGCCCACAAGGACACAGGAAGATGTGGAGCCTCCCAGCCAGGTGTCTTCCCAACATGGATCACCAGGACCACGGATCACCAGGGCTCTGCCCAACGGGGGTCACTGGGGATCATCCAACGCCGATCCTCCCATGGGGGATGGAGCTGGAGCAGCGCACGAAGCTCTTCCCGCACTCGCGGCACTCGCAGGGCTTCCCTTACTGGTGCCTCCGTTGGTGTTGGGTCAAGTGAGAGCTCCTGGAGAAGCTCTTCCCACACTGGGGACACTCGTAGGGCCTCTCCCCAGTGTGGATGCGCCGGTGGACGGTGAGGTTGGAGTTTTGCTGGAAGCCCTTCCCGCAGTCGGGGCAGCGGAAGGGCCTCTCCTCTGTGTGAATCCGCTCATGTACGAGGACATCGGAGCTGCGCTGAAACCTCTTCCCACACTGGGGACACTCGTAGGGCCTCTCCCCAGTGTGGATGAGCTGGTGGTCCCTCAGGTAGGAGCTCCACCCAAAGCTCTTCCCACATTCCAAGCAGGTGTAGGGCCGTTCCCCTGTGTGGATCACCTGGTGTCTCATCAGGCCAGAGACATCTCTGAAGCTCTTCCCACATTTTCCACACTCATAGGGCCGTTCCCCCGTGTGGATCCTCTGGTGATTCCTCAGGCTGGAGCTCCGGCTGAAGCTCTTCCCACATTCCCCACACTCGTAGGGCTTTTCCCCAGTGTGGATCCTGTGGTGTAGGATCAGGTCAGAGCTCTTTCTGAAGCCCTTCCCACATTCCAAGCACTTGTGGGGCTTCTCCCCCAGCTCTGAGCTCTGGCTGGATCTCTGGCCGTGTTCCTGGAACTGGGGGGATCTTTCCTCTCTGCAGCTCCCTGGGCTGGGTTTGCAGCCCCTCCTTGTACGGGATCTCCGGGGCTTTTCCTCCTCCTCTTCCATTTGGATACAGTTTGGAAAGGAAAATTCCTGGTTAGGAGGAAAAAAAGAGAGGAGAGAGCCTTGGGCTGAGGGTTCCTCCTTGCCCAAGTTCATCTCAGAAAGTCATTGGGCATCTTGTGTCTGTAACAAAGCAAAGGACCAAGATTCAGCCCAAACATCAAAACAATGATGAAAAACTACCCAAACACCAAATTCAGGCAAAACCCCTCCAGAATACAAAGATTCAGCCCCTGCAAAAAAAACAAAGCACCAACATTTAGCCCAATAAAGTTCAGAAACACCAAGATTCAGCCCCATCAAAATCGTGGAGCCCCCTCCCCAGTCTCCTGCATGGCAACACTCCTGGGACTGCACATACAGGGAGGGTGGAACCTTCTCCTGCTTCCTCTTCCTGCTCCTCCTCCTGTGGCCCTACCGTTCCTCACACTCCTCTTCCTCCTACTATTTCTCTTGTTGCACTATCCAACCTTCTCCTCCCACGTGCAGCCTTTGACCATTTTGTTCTTCAACTCTGCTTCTCCTTCCCTTCTCCTCCTGCCCCCAGGCCCAGCACCCACTGCTGGCTCCCTCTTCCCCCCCAGTCCCAGAGCATCTGTCATGGGGTTACTTTACCTTTAAGAAAGTTAAAGTTGCTGGGGACTGCCGGGAGTCTTTTCTCATGACCAATTATCGGTCATTGCTGAGAACTGACAGCAGTTTTAGCCATTGAAAAGTGGAATCAACTTGTGAACCCCACCTTAAAGTGTACAACCAGAACTCTGTGGTTCTCTTTGTTTTTCTGGCTGTGAAAGGTAGCAGAGCTTCGGCCTCTCGCTCTCTGCCCAGCCACGTGGCCGGGCGGGGGCCGGGCTGGGCCTGCCGTTCTCCCGGCCGGGAGATGGGGCCTGCGGGAGCTTGCTCCGAGCCAAGCCGGGCCAGGCTGGTTCCTGGCTTGGCTGCAGGTTTTGCCGTGATGGAATTTACCAGAAACTGCCGAGTAAAGGAGAGGAGCTCTGGGCCTGCAGCAAGCAGAGACATCGACTGCACTCTCTACAGCAGCTATGAGGAACTTTCTATCACAGACAGCTCCAGCTCCTGTTCAGCAGAGATCACCGAACCATCTACAGAAGCTTGGGCAAGATTTAAACTCTTTCTTATCCAGATGAGACTTGCGGATTGGTCTTTTTGTCCAGAGAGAGAAAGGGAGAGTGATCAACATGAAGAGAGACTTTATAAACTATTAGTGGCAAGAAGGAAAAGAGGCGTCAGGAAAGGTGGAGAATTAAGAAGATGCTTTGGTTGAGCTGAGGTGTCTTTCTGTTGGAACTATGGGGATGGACAGGGGGGTCCTGAGGGGAACTCCTTTAATTCATGATGGAGTATGGGGAGGAATGGAGTGTTCAAAGTGTAAATTTGGGTAAAGAGTGGAGTAATTGTGGTATAGTGAAGTGCTGAGAGATTTGAGGCCTTGCGAGGCAATGAGAAAACTGTTTTCTGGTGAGGCTCACAGAAACAGATGAAGAATACTTTTTGCCTTTGACTAACTTATCCTTAAAAATACTATCCCTAAACATCATGACCCATAACACATTTCAGAGTGATGTGGAATGGGAGGAGTGGGCTTTGATAACAGCAGCTCTGGGCAGCTGATATCAAGGAAACAGAAAACTATAACAAAAATAGCTTTCTTGTGAGAAACTCCATAAATTAACAGAAAGGAACTTCTGTTTCTTTACAGAAATTGATGGAAAGACTGTAGAAAGAATTGAGATTGTTTAAACCATCAAAATTATAAAGGTTTTGTCTCTGTTGTCATGTGAACAAAAGAATGGAGGGCAGTGAGAAATGAAAAGGTTTTTCTAAAACTTTATTCTGATGTTCTTATTTTCGTAGTTTGTCAATAAACTTTCTTTATTCCTTTTAAGTTTTATGCCTAGTTTGCTCTTGTTTTAATCCATATCTCACAGCAAGAAATAAATAATTCTTTTTTCCCCCTTTTTGTTAATTACTGGTTCAAAACCACGACAGCATCCCACCGCAGGGGCACGGATGGAGCTGGGCCAGCTCGGCCTGGGGCAGCGCTGGGCTCTCGGCCGCTTCCGCCCGCACTCGCTCCCCACTGCAGCCGCTCCCGCCACCACAGCGCGGGGGGGCCCGGCCTTGGCGCTCCCCCCTCCCACCTCCCCAAATTCCCCTCAAGGGGGGCGCCAAGGCCCGGGGGGGAGGGGTGCCGCGGCGGTGGAAAGCCCGGAACACCGCGACTTCTCCAGAAGCAGCCTTGAAAAAGGCTGGCCCGAAGCGCATGCGAGCAGCTTCGAGCAGTCGAGTGATTCTAGCTCAGCTCAGTAATAGTATAGTGATTTCAGCTCAGCTCAGCTCGGCAGCGGCGGCGGGCAGGCAACACAGGAAGCAGGGACGAGACAGCTGGTCCAGCGTTCCACCAAGGCACAAGCCTTTATTCAGGCAAAGCTTCGGCGAAGGGTGCCGGTAACAGCGAATCTCTCGAACAGAGGAAAACCCGGGATATTTATGGGGAAGGAGAGGGGCGGGGGGAAGCCCCAGATACCTGTATCGGGGTGGGACAGCAGGGGGGGAACACCAATGAAACACAACAGTTTAACATAACTAACTCAAAGACCCCTGGGAGCAACATTGTGTCGCTCTTACAGAGAAGTATCTCCTCTCCAGGGGAGGGCCAGTATCTCGGGCCCAGCGGGCTCCTCCGCACCCACAACTCCCACTTCTTTATTTATTAAAAAGGCATCCCCTAGAGAGTTAGCTGATAGCTTCTTAAAACATGAAAACATACTTAGGAAGATAATAACAACTAGGAAAACCCAAGAAAAAAAAAATATTTTTGAGGAGGGAGGCAACCCATCCTTTGAGTCCTTAGTTCCCAAAAAGGTCCTCAAGCCACTGGGGCTCCTTTTCAGTTTGGAGTTCCTGGACCGTGTGTTGGAGTCTCTGGATGCGGGCGTGGATGCCTTCACTGGGGCTGGAGAGATCAAAGCAGCACAGTCCATTAAATTCCTCGCAGCCATGTCCATGGGCCAGGAGCAAAAGGTCTAGAGGGTTGGTGGCACTGCCCATGGACAAACACGTGGTCTTGTTGGAGTTGCTTTGCGAGGGTGATCCCCACATTCTCCTGGGGCTGTGCTACTAGCCAGGCATCCACAGCTGATGTTTTCAGGAGCATCCAGATAATCAGGGACATCAGGAACTCAAGGACGGTTTTGCTCTCCATTTTCTACAACAGGACATAGAAGATTAGCTCTAATTTTTGGAGAGGGGGGAGCTATTTTCTTTCTCCCTTTCCTCTCCCGTCTCCCCCCTCTTTAAAAAAAACAAAAAAAAAAACCCAAACAAAAACAAAACCACTAATTATAAGCAAGATTATTCTGTGTATTGGGGACACAAGACCCAACACCAGCAGCAGCACAGAGGTGCACTTGGGTGTAAGCTGGCAATTTGGGCTAGGCAACGAGGGCAAGAAGGGGAAGGGGGAGGGAGTTAAGAAGACTTGTGTACTGTCACGGTGTCAGGCGTGACGTTGGCAGTCGTCTCGTTGCAGCTCTGGTAGCAGGACGGTTTGGCCTCTGTCTGGTTGTTGGTCTGGTGGCAGGTCGGTTCTGTGGACTCCAACGACGTCTCCGTTTCCAGGCTGCAGTGGGCTGCTGTTTTTCTGGACCTGTGTGGGTCTCAGGAGACTTTGAAAGTTCTGAATTTGGTGCAGGGTTTGTAGGGCCTAAATAAGGTTTTACATTTTTCCCCGGGAGCCACTTAGGTCCTGATGGTGTGGACACACACGCATACCCTCTCCCCCAGGTAATCAGTGGGAAGGGTCCTGATGTCCGTTGTGATTCAGGATCCTTGATCAGCACCGGCGGCTTCTCTGTGAGTTTGGCATGAGTTGAGTTAGAGAAGTGCCGTATTACAGGGGGGTCAGGCTCTGTAGGTGAGCAATTTAGAAAGTTCATGACATATAGAGCCTTACAGAGCCTCTCAATGGGAGGAATGATTTCTGTTCCTCCCCGCTGGTGATCAAGGACTCTTTTTAGGTTTTGGTGGGTTCTCTCTACTATTGATTGCCCTGTAGGGGAATGAGGAATGCCCGTGGTGTGTTTCACCCCCCACTCATTGAAAAAGTCTCTTAGTTTGTGAGAGGTGTAAGCAGGTCCATTGTCTGTTTTAATTTGTTCTGGGACTCCCAGGGTAGCAAAAGCAAGGAGAAAATGTCGGATGGTGTGCTTGGCATTTTCTCCTGCATGGGCTGAGGCAAACACTGCACCAGAGAAGGTGTCTACGGAGACATGTACGTATTTGACTCTCCCGAAGGATGGGACATGAGTGACATCGGTTTGCCATATCTGGCAGCTGTTAAGTCCTCGGGGGTTAACCCCGGAGTTAACGACAGGTATTTGGAACGATTGGCAATTAGGACAGGTGGCAACTATTGCCCTAGCCTGGTCTCTGGGTAGTCTGAACATTCTCATCAGTGCAGGCACATTTTGGTGGAAGAACTGGTGGGACAATTTCGCTTGTGCGAAAATGTCAGGGACATTGGCTGCTCCAGCAGGCATGGCTAAGGCGTTTGCCCTCCTGTTTCCTTCGGCAATGGCACCTGGGAGGTCGGTGTGCGCCCTCACATGCATGACATAGTAAGGTTGCTTTCTGTGAGAGATAAGATATACTAATTCAGAAAGCAATTTGTATAAATTTGGGTTAGAGACTTCTTTCAGAAATGCATGTTCTGCTCTCATAGCTATTCCAGCCACATAAGCTGAATCAGTCACGAGATTGAAAGGTTCTTGGAATTTCTCAAAAGCTCTGACAACAGCTGCTAATTCAGCAATCTGTGGTGATCCCTCGACCACTTGGACATCAGACTCCCATTTCTGTGTCTTGGGGTCCTTCCAAGTCATGACTGACTTGTGGGATTTCCCTGAGCCATCTGTGAAAACCGTCAGGGCCTGGAGCGGTGTTTTGCTCTGTAATGATTTGGGGACCAAATTAAATGTGGTTTTGAAAAGTCTGTGGCCAGGTGGGTGTATAGAAATTTGGCCTGAATAGCTATCGAGAGCAAACTGAAGGCTCTCATTGGTTTGGAGCAAAGGCTCCAAACTTCCAGTTGCCAATGGGAGGAAGATGCAGGTGAACTCACAGGCTGCAAGAGTGCGGAGACGGACTCTAGCTCTTTTAATGAGCTCAGCCATGATTTCTTGTGGAGTGGTGATAGTCTTAGTGGGCTGGTTATGTGTAAAGATCCACTCAATGATAAGGAGAGGATCCTTCAATGCAGTGTCCCATTGAAAGATGAGTGCGTGTAAGCGCGGGGCCTTACCCAGGACAACCAGCTGGAAGGGCAGGCCGGGCTCATAGCGGTGGGCTTGCCGTGAAGACAGGGCCTCCTGGACCTTGGTGATGGATTCTCGAGCCTCTGGCGTGAGGGAGCGTGGTGAATCGAGGGCCTCACTGCCACGGAGCAGGTTGAATAGGGGCGCAAGGACTTCTGTTGTTACCCCAAGCAGAGGGCGTATCCAGTTGATGGACCCACAGAGCTGATGTAGGTCCCGCAGGGTCTTGGGGTCATCTTTGATGGTCAGCTGCTGGGGCACGATGGTCCGCTCACGGATCTGGAGTCCCAGGTAGGTCCATGGGCAGGTGTGCTGGATCTTGTCCTCACGGATCTCAAATCCAGCGTCCTCGATCGTCTGGATAGTTTTTTGTAAAGTCTGGTGCAGATAGTCATCGTCAGCAGCACAAACCAGGATGTCATCCATGTAGTGGAGGATGACAGCATCTGGGAACAGGGTCCTCACAGGTGACAGGATGCGGGCCACGTACCATTGGCAGATGGTAGGAGAATTTTTCATCCCTTGAGGAAGGACTAGCCAATGGTATCTTTTTAAAGGTGCTTGTCTGTTTGGAGAGGGAACCGAGAATGCAAATCTGGGGGCGTCCTGAGGGTGGAGGGGTATGTTGAAAAAACAGTCCTTTATGTCAATGACAGCCAGCTTCCAATCTCGGGGGAGCATTGAAGGGGAAGGCATGCCAGGCTGGAGGGGGCCCATGTCTTCAATAACATCATTGATTTTCCTGAGGTCCTGAAGGAGTCTCCACCTGTCTTTGCCTGGTTTGCGTAGCACAAAGACAGGGGAGTTCCAAGGGCTATTGGTCTCAGTGATGTGGCCCTTGGCAAGCTGCTCTTCTACGAGAGCTTCCAGTGCGCGCAGTTTGGTCTCAGATAGGGGCCACTGATCAACCCACACTGGATGGTGCTGTTTCCAGGTGAGTTGGGGGATGGTAGGCATAGCGCGCTCCTCAGTGACCCCCACTAAAAATCCCTGCTGGGAATCCTCAGAGAAGCCCCCCATTGGGACAAGAGATCCCGTCCCCAGAGGGTGATTGGTGCTCTCACCACAAATGGCCTGATGGTTGCCATTTGTCCCTCAGGTCCTTCGATAACAATATTCCGTTTGCTCCTCATGGAGGCTGTCATCCCTCCAATTCCTGAAATCATGCCTGCTACAGGTTGTAATTCCCAATTGTCTGGCCACTCGGAGCGAGCGATGATGGTAACATCTGCTCCAGTGTCTATCATTCCTGGGCGCTGAATCCTTTCCCCATAACAAAACATGCCACAGTCCACAATGGGTTTGCAGAAGCCCACAACCTGTGTCCACATAGCACTGGGGTTGAGGGGAACATGATCTGGGCAGTCACTAGGAAGTAAAAAGGCCTGTGCCACAGGGGTCTGTTCCTTTCAATAATAAGGAGGGTCTATGCAGGCCAAAGAGATGGAAATTTCATCTCCAGGGTATATAGTCTGGACTTCAGGAACAGTCTGAATTTGTCCTGGACAGTTAGTTGGATCCCCAAGTATTAAGATGTTAGAGGGACCACCTGGTGGTCCACGTTTCCCTGTGGGGACTTTGTAAACACAGTCACCTTTCATATGTAAAGAGAGTCTAGTTACCAGTTGACGCCGAGTTCCCATCTGAAGCGCTCCACCTGCTGGGCTTAAAATTGGGGCCCCCGTGGAGGCAGGATGGTGGGTTTGGCAGGAGGGGTGGAACGGTGCGGCATTTGATTTGATGTCGAAGCGCGGGGCCGTCCCGCGCTCTGCTTGAAGTTTCCCGAATGCCAGTTCTGTCTGGGGAACTGTTGGTGGGCTGGCGGTTGTATAGAATGTCTCTCCGGACAGTCTTTGAAAAAGTGTCCAGGCTCACCACAATTAAAACAATAATTTCCATTGGGGTTTGCAGCATAAGCTCCAGATATCGCCTCTGCCACTCCTTTAGCCACTGCAAGTGCCACTGTATTCTCACTTGAGGCAGAGGAGTGTTTGGTGCAGGCTTCAACCATCTGATCTATGGTTGGTTCGGGGTCCAGAGGGAGGGCTCGCAAAACTGCTTTGCACTCCTGATTAGCATTGGCCATTGCTATTTTTACTAATAATTCCTTTTGTGCCTGAGGGCTCTCTATCTGCTTTTCAATGGCTATTTTTAGCTTATCAATATACTTAATAAAAGACTCAGTTGCCCCCTGCTTAATATTGGTGAAGCACTGCGTTGGCACTTTATCATCAGGGGTGGTAAAAAGAGATATCTTGGCAGCATTAGCTATATCCTGTAAGGCTGCTTCAGGCAGATCCCTGGCCTGATCTCGGGGCTTTTGGAAATCTCCTTCTCCTGCTAATTGCTCTAAAGTAAAATTGGGTCTGTTAGCATCTCTTGCATAAACATCTGCCAATTGCTTTAAATGTTTTTTCCACTGCCTATCCCACAACATGTATTCTGCTGGAGAGAGGAGGCAGTTCATAATATTTTTGATGTCATGAGGGACCATGACGTGGGCAGAGAAGGAGGCTTCCAGCAGGTGTTTAAAAAAATGTGAACTCCTGCCATGTTCCTCGGCAGCTTTACAAAGTTCCTGCAGTTCCCTATAGTGAAGGGATTCCCATGCAGCAACCTGTGCCCCTGTCCTGTCTCTCCTCATTATTACAGGAAAGGCAAGTATTTTCTGGGACAGAGCTGAGTTCCCCGCCCGTGTGGCTTCCCTCTGCACCTCAGCCCAGTGATCTTCATACTCAGAATCTGAATAAGAAGATTCACTGCTCTCATCTCCTAGTGGAGATGGGGGGCACTTGGTGGCAGCGCGGGGCCGGCTCAGGTGTCTAGAGCTGGCCCTTTTGTGGCTGCGTGGGGAAGCGGGGGTGGCCCCGCTCCGGCCGGAGCCGTCCCGACCTCCGGGACACAGGGACCCTGGAGCGGGCGCGCCGCTGGGGACGGGGCCCCGGCACAAAGGGACAGGAGCGGGGCCCGCGACGGGGAGGGGTTTCCCGATGGATGGGGGAGGGCCCGACGCGGTTACACCCAACGACGCAGTGGGGGGGGAGGAGGAGCAGGACGCGGCAGGAAGAGAAGGGGTGAAGGCGGGAAAGTGGCCATTTTGGGCATCGAGGGCGGGAAAACTGGGGTGGGAGTGGGACAAAATGGCGGGGCTGGCCACGCTGCCGGCGCCATCTGTGCTAACGCTAAGAACTGGGGGGGACACAACCGGGTGTGAGGGCATAGGAGAAAGGGTAGGGGAAAGACCCAGAGCGGCATGGCCACTGCCACCCTGGTGCGGGTAGAGAGACGGTAGGAGGGTGTCAGGGAGACGGCAGCAGCCCTGTGCCCGGGGGCAATGTCCACCCGCCGACTGGCTCTCAGGCAGGGAAAGGGGTTCAGGGACACCTGGAGGGGCTGACGGGGTTGGGGGTTTTAACTGGGGACCCAAAACTCCCTCTTCTTTTTTTCCCTCTTTTTCCAATGAGAAAATAATATTTTGAAACACAGGAAAAAACTTTGCAACAGAAAAATCCCCTTTAGCTTGAACTGTATATAACTTTCTCCCCACATTATCCCAAAAAATTCCTGATTTAGCAGAGTCCGAATTAATCTTAAAATGTTTAAAAACCCAATGAATAAATCTTTTTAAATCCCCTTTAGAAAACTTAAAATTTCCCGCTTTTAAGGTAGTTACAACTTGGATATAAAAGTCCCTCTCAGGTGGGGTCAGCCTCAATACAGAGGACTCATTCCCCATCCTTTTTCACTCCCCACCCAGCAGTAAAACAGCAAAAAAAAGAGAAAAAAGCCCGAAGAAAAAAACCTTTCAAGGGATACACTTACAATTTCTCTTCGGCAGATGCCGGCGGGCGAAAACAAAGCTGCTGGGTGGGTGGTCACCTGACGACCGGTCCTCCGGGGCTTTCCCTTGCCCCAGATGGTCAGCGAGGGTCCCGGTCGCAGCCTCTTGGATCGCTTCTTGCTAGAACGCAAGCAAGCTTCCTCGAGGGGCGGCGGCTCCAACGGCGGCTCGCCTCACAGCTGAAGGTGCAGGCGGACGCTTCTTCAGGGCTTCTTCAAAGCCCCCACGTTGGTCGCCACTTGCCGCGGCGGTGGAAAGCCCGGAACACCGCGACTTCTCCAGAAGCAGCCTTGAAAAAGGCTGGCCCGAAGCGCATGCGAGCAGCTTCGAGCAGTCGAGTGATTCTAGCTCAGCTCAGTAATAGTATAGTGATTTCAGCTCAGCTCAGCTCGGCAGCGGCGGCGGGCAGGCAACACAGGAAGCAGGGACGAGACAGCTGGTCCAGCGTTCCACCAAGGCACAAGCCTTTATTCAGGCAAAGCTTCGGCGAAGGGTGCTGGTAACAGCGAATCTCTCGAACAGAGGAAAACCCGGGATATTTATGGGGAAGGAGAGGGGCGGGGGGAAGCCCCAGATACCTGTATCGGGGTGGGACAGCAGGGGGGGAACACCAATGAAACACAACAGTTTAACATAACTAACTCAAAGACCCCTGGGAGCAACATTGTGTCGCTCTTACAGAGAAGTATCTCCTCTCCAGGGGAGGGCCAGTATCTCGGGCCCAGCAGGCTCCTCCGCACCCACAGAGGGGCGCAGCTGGGCTCCAGCTGGGGAACGCTGGCAGCTGCGGCTCTGCCTGGACACTGATGAGTCATCAGCGCCGCGCGCTCTGATTGCCTCAGCCCTGCCTGAGCCCTGCGCCTGCACCAAGGGGGGACACCCTGCTCCAGGGGGGATGGCCCCAAAACGGGGGAACCCCACCAAAGGAACAACAACAAAGGCTCTTTACAAACTGATCCTCTGAACCTCATTGCACATAGGGCCAGGGACGTGGACATAAGGAAGTGACAGGAGGAGCCATCAGCTGCACAAAATGTTATTAATTGATGACACAGACTGCTGCTCAGCCAAGGTCCTGCTAAATTCATCAACTTCCAGAAGAACAACAAAGACTTAGCACAGCCATCAATATTGTTAGCTGTACAAAAGTGGGGTGCATATCAAGGGGGTATGTAGGAGGTGCATTGGGAAATCTGTACCTCTCCAGTACTTCAGCCAATGGGGAAAGGGAGAGGGAGATGTGACCAAGAAAATTAGGATGAAAAGGAGGCTGTGTCTGCCAAAAACAGGAGAGACACCATGGAAATTGTCCCATGGCCTCTCCCTTTTTTATAAATGAAATTACTGTTACAGGACTCCTCTTTCTTCCTTGTGGACAGAAACCTCTGGGGATGTCAATTTTTCCACACACCTTGGGGCTCCTCCGCAATTCCTTCCACCGTCCGGGCCGGCGGGCACTGAGTGCAGCTGAAGGTGCCTCACCCAGTTTGGGGGATCGGCTCCCTCGGCTGGCGGCGGCACCGGGGATTGATTGGGTACCCGAGAGTGAGCAGGAGACAGACGAGGGACGGATCAGGGGGGCTCTCAAGAGTCGGCAGGGAGAGAGCACTGAAAATCTCAGCAGTGACTCCAGTGGGATCTTCGGGGAGTAAACATGGCAGGGCACCCAGGGAGGGGAGAAAAGGGAAAGCCACAATGGGGTCCCAGCAAAAGAGATGAGGATCCCAAAATATCTCTCAAGGGTCCCTTGGGAGCATGTGGAGGTCGTTTACACATTCTCCCAGAGGGAATTAAGGACATGGACACCCAAGGGGGGCAAGAAGGGAAGTCCAGAAGGGATTTAGACAACAGGGGATGGATGGTGTTGGTGTGCTGGGAAGGGATTGGCTGAAGGGGAGTGTGCAGGAATGTGCTTAAGGCAAGAAGCAGCAGGAGCAATCTATGGGGTAAGAAAAGGGATGATGGAAAAGAGGAGGAAGAGAAAAAAATACTGAGGATTGGGATGTTTTTCAGAAGGGTCTTATCCTCAGCATTTGCCAGCTGACTCAGATCCTTTGTATCCCAGTTTTCCAGGACAGGAAAAGAAGGAGGTCAGGATTTCAGGGGGTTTCTCTGAGCTGGGAGCGGCAGGAGCGGGCGCAGAGCTGCGGCACCGGGAGCACGGGCTGGGGGCCTGTGGGGAGCTGTGGGGCCGGGCCGGGGCTGTGGGGCAGCCGGGGCTCAGCGCCGGGCGCTGCCTGACCCCAGCACCCCCCGGGCAGGGCCGGCAGTGGCCCCCGGCCCCCAGGAGGCTGCGGGACGCCCCGGCCGCTGCCCGGCCCCGTGGAGCTGCCGGCCCTGCCCGCCGGGGGGGCCGCCTTTGGACTCTGCGGCAGGACAGGGACCGGCTCTGGGATACGGGCTGGGGAGGGGAGCCTCAGCACAGCCAGCACCAGGAAGGAACAGCTCAGAGATGGGGATTAGACCTGCAAGGATCCAGATGATCCTGTAAGGATTTTGTGGTGGGGTCCCTGGAGAAAGGAAGGATTTTGCAGAAAGCTCAGCAGCTGCCACACGATGAGCACCCACAGGCAGAGGGGGCTGCAGCAGGGCCACAAGAAGCCCCTGCAGCACTTGCTCCTTGCAAAGGCTCAGCAGCTGAATGCAGCAAGGGATGAGCAAAAGGCCAAGCTGAAGGCAAAGGCCATGGCACAGTTCCTACAGCCCCTGAGGGATCAAGCCCAGGGCCCAAGGGGGCCCCAGCACCCAGGGGACACCCTCGGCCACAAGCACCTGGCACAGGCATTGCCCTCCTGGCCAGGGGACAGCCCACCCAAACAGCCCCTGGCAAGGAATCAGCCTTCCAGCTGCAGGGCACAAGGACACTGCAAGCACAGACAGGAGCACCCTCAGCACCAGCAAGTCCAGCCCTTGATGGACACGGATTCTTAGCGCTCTCACAGCTCCCATTCCACCAAGGACCCACCACACTGCAGCCCTTGGGAACATCCAGGGTGGCTCTGGATCCAGAGGAGACCTTTCCTGATGGACACAGGGGCCTCTCCATCCACTCGGAATCTTACACCTAAGGGGGGAAAATTGTTAAGGAATATTTTAATAATTAAGGCACTAAGTGGGAAAGATGAGTGGAAGTGTTTTATTCAGCCACTATTAGGAGATGGGGGGGATGGGTTTGAAATGCAGGAATTTTTATTTGCTCACAATTGTGATTGTAATTTACTGGGAAGGGGGTTGATGGCTAAATTGGGAATGCAAATTAATGTTGCAAAAGGTGATACAGAGGCTGGTTCTGTTGTACCTCTGGGTCAAATGTCTGGCAGAGCCTAGGCTCAAGTGAACCCACAAGTGTGGGCAGCCCCAGGGAAATTGGCAAAATTAGATATGGAGCCTCTCCAAATTTCCCTGAAGCAACCAGGACAAGAGGTGTCGAAAAGCAATCCCCTGTTCCAAGGGAGGGAAGGAAGGGCTCACAGCCTGTCTGGGAGTCCTGCTCAAGGCACGGCTTGGGGAGCCAGGGATGGCTCCCTAGAATGCTCCTATCCTGCCAAACAAGAAATCCAATGGAATCCACAGAATGCTGCAGGACCCAAGAAGAAGAAATGAGATGATGAAACCGAGGCACCCCACACTCTCAGATCCTTACACCATCCTGAACCAGGGGCCCTCCTCACACTGCTGCCATTCAGAACTTGATGCAAAAGATGCTTTCTGGGGATCTGCCCACTTCCAGAGGATGCAAACAGAATTCTGCCTTGGGCTGGCAACAAGAGGTAGAAGGGAAAATGCTCAAGACATGGACGGTCCTTCTGCAGGGATGCACGGAAGCACCGGCCTGATTGGGGCAAGCCCTGCAGGAAATATCAAAGGAATTGACCTCACACCCAGGGACTGGCTTAATGCAGGATGTGGATGACTTGCTCCAGTCAGGAGGACAAGGAGAAGAGGTAGAGGAAGCCTCTGTGAAATGGCTTCATTTTCAGGCTAAAAAGCGGCTTTGAGTATCTGAAAAAAAAGGGCAAATGGTAGAGAAAATAGTTAAATATTTGGGAACTATTTTGACTGAAGCTTTATCTTGCATTGACCATGAGAGGGTTCAGGGAATCTCAGAAATAATGTTCCCTAGGATTAAGAAGGAACTGCAGCAATTCTTGGGATTAACAGGGAATTGTAGGAGCTGGATTGAGGATTCTCTCCTCTCGCCAGAACATTGTGTGACATTTTACTCCCAGATATTCTCAATTTTACGGGGTGGACATAAGAAAGAGAACAAAACTTAACAAAATGAAAAAAATAAAATGATTGATGCCCCAGCCATGGCTCTTCCAGACTCAGAAATCTGAACTGGAAGGGAATATTAAACAGGCCACCCCTGAGCCTGCACTGAAGGCAACGCAGCAGCAGCCAGGGCTCCCCAGCGGGGGAAGCCCCTGGGCCTGCCCACAGATCCTCTGCTCAAATCCTCGGCCTGGCCACCCTCCTTTGCCATCTCCAGCCACTGCGGGACAATCCTTGCTCTCACTCTTGCAGCTTCAGCCCTTTCTGTGCCTGCCCTCGCCACAGCTGCTGGGGAAGGCACCGGGACAATTCCACTCTGCCTCTCAATTACACTCACACTCTGCCCTGCCTGGGATTAGCTGCTGCCAAAATAGACCAACTTTAAAATGGCTTCAAATCTTATTTCTCTGGTCACACTAGGTTTGCCTTTTGTCTTGGGGAAAGGAATTTTAATGTTTCTTTACCAGCACTCAGCAGAGATGTATTTAACATCTCAACAGACTGGGAATAGCCCAAAAAATTCTCCCCAAGATAACGACCATCAACAAAACATCAACAGCCAGCAGCAAACATCAACCAACATCCACCCCGGACACTGCCCCAGGCACAGCTGGAGACACCTGGTCTGGAAAAGGCTGAGCAGGAAATCCAGGAGTGCCCACCTAATTCACATCACAGGCACAGAAATCCGGCTGCAACAGGAAACCAAATCCTAACAACTCCACACCTTGAAACCAATGAACATTAAACCAAGGGATTTCTACGGGGTCAGACTGTATAAATTTAGGAAAATCTAGTCAAACTCATGTGTCATGGAATCATTTTCTCTACACACCCAGCCTGAGTGCGCATGAAATTATTCCTGTTGCACATTCTGGCCAGAATTAAGTAATACCTCATTTATATAAGACATCATTGGAGAGTTTTTGTTTTTCATAGTTTCAGTGAAAAGATTACACTGTTAGAACAATTTTTCGTAATACTTTTACTTCTATATTGTTGGTTCTATTTGGGCAGTGGTGTGAGAATCAGTTTTTAGTCCTAGGAGAAGAAAAAGAAAATATTTGATTGCTTTGTAGTTTTTCTTTTTATGTGTGTGTGGCTCGTAGTGATGGCAAAATGATGGTATGAGTCCTAGGTACCACAACTGAAGAAGGCCCACTGGAACACGATTGTGTGGCAGTGATAGAACACACCTGTTCAGCCAGAGCAGATTTGAAAGACGCCCCACTGGAACAGGCAGACTGGAGCTGTTTACAGATGGAAGCAGTTTTGTGGAGAACAGGACCAGATACGTTGGATATGAGATAACAACAACAGGTACAGTGGTGGAGGCAAAGGCCTTGCCAGCAAACACATCTGCCCAACGAGCAGAACTGGTTGCTTTAACCAGGGCATTAGAGATGAGTGAAGGGAACAAAGTAAATATCTGGACTGATTCAAAACATGCTTTTGGAGTGGTGCATGTACACAGGGCACTGTGGAAAGAAAGAGGACTGCTGTCTCCTCAAGGCACACACATTAAACATCAAGATGCAGTCCTGCAATTAATAAAAGCAGTACAAAAGCCTGAACAAGTAGCAATCATGCACTGCCAAGCTCACCAATCAAGAAACTCCAAAATTCATGAGGGAAATCGGAAAGCAGACTGGACAGCCCGACAAGCTGCTCGAGAAGTGCAAACTGCAATGGCATTGATACCTTTAAAAACTAATGTATCTCAATTCAATTTACCCCCAGAACCAAAATATTCAATAGAGGATGAGAAATTGGGACACTCACTGAATGCACAGAAGAATTCAGAAGGGTGGTATGTGACTACACAGGGATAAGTAGCGGTACCCCCCTTGATAATGAGAGAAGTTCTACAAATTAGGCATAACAAATGTCATTGGAGTGCAGAGGCATTGGTGAAATTGTTAAAACAAAGTTTAATTTCAGTACAGATGTTAACAATGGCAAAATCATTATGTCAAAATGTGAAATTTGCTTAAAAACAATCCAGTGGCTAGATGACAGGCACAATTAGGGAAAACCAGGAGATTATTGGCAAGTAGATTTTGTAGAATTACCAAGAACTCGAGGATACAAATATCTATTGGTAGGGGTTGACACATTTTCAGGATGGCCAGAAGCTCTTCCCTGTCACACAAATCAAGCAAAGGAGACAGTCAAGTGGTTGCTGCAAGAAATCATTCCAAGATTTGGGGTGCCTCTAGGAATATCATCAGATAGGGGCCCACATTTCACAGCCACAGTAGTGAGGGAGGTGAGCAGGTTACTGGGAATAGCTTGGCATCTCCATACACCATGGAGACCCCAATCCAGTGGACAGGTAGAGAGGATGAATCAGACATTGAAGAGGCAAATCAGAAAAATATGCCAAGAGGCTAAATTGCAGCAGCCACAAGCTTTACCAATAGCACTGCTGAGGACTCGGATAAAGCCTAGAAGCGGGATGTCAGTCAGTCCTTATGAGATATTGGATGGGAAACCATATGAATCCCCTGAACCTAATCCAAATGTACATGTTACAGGGAAGCAAGAGGTGTAGAATTATGTTCTGTCTCTTGGAAAAGCTCGAGCTCGACTTCGGAGCACCCTTGTGTGGAACAGGCCGCTGACTCTTGAGAATCCAGTTCATGACATCCCCCCGGGAGATGAAGTGTACGTTAAAAGCTGGAAGGAAGAACCATTAAAAGAAAGGTGGAATGGACCCTATCAGGTACTGTTAACTACCTTGACAGCAGTCAAAGGAGCTGGACTGGATCCCTGCATACATTACACCAGGGTGAAGAAGGTTTCCCCTGCACTGTGGACTGCACAAACTGTGGGGCCAACAAAGCTGCAGATAAAGCAGGTTTGATTGTTTCAAATGTCTAGGTTGCTGGTGACTGTAATGGTGATTGTTTTATGGCCTTCACTGCCATCAGTTGGAACCACTGTTACCTTGGGATGTGAAATGCAAAAGGATCAGCTGACAACTCTTAATTTTAGAATGAAAAGGGATGTGGGGGTGCAGCCAGAAACACAAGTGATAAAAGTCTCTAATACCATTCAGGCAGAAAATGGGATGATTGCATTAATGAAAGATTTTGCCAACATGCAAAACACCAGCAAAATAACTGCCTGTCTGCCAATACCAAAGGCAGCAGGAGACCAAATAAATTGGGGAATTATAACATCAAAATTTCCTGAAATACAAAAGAATAAAAATGAAAATGTGAGCTGTGTATTGCAAATAGATTATGAGTACCCAAATAAGACAGTGTTTGAAAATGCTATGAAGCCAAAGTATTCATCTAGATGGGATTGTCATGAAAATGGAGGAAAGTATGAACCAAAACTAGGCTGGGATGGGGGATTAGGGAATTATGGATGGTGTTATGAAAAGGTAGCAAAGGTCATTAAAGAAAAGATTCCAGTATTGAAGTGGAAGTGAGAAGGACAGGAAGGAAAAGATCGGGCTGAAGCTTGGGACAGTGCATGGTCAATGAGTGTGCTTCAGAAATTCCAATCCATGGCAGATAGCCCTTGGTGCATTAAGTGGGAAGGCTCTGAAAATGAAACAGATCCAGGGGTATGGAACACTGCAACCAGTAGTAGAATGGAGGCAGACAAAGTGAATTGGTGGGTATGGAACAAAACTTAGGACTGTACTTCTGATGATGAAGAAATAAAACAAATGCCACCACTAGTGGTAGCTCTGCAAATTGGATGTGCCTGCAGAAGAATCAAACATAAACAAGGTGAAATAAATGACAAGACAGGACAAGTGATCCAAAAGGTAATATGTAGCACAAGTACAATTCAGAGTCCAGGCCAATTTGGATGGGCAGCAAGCGATGGCAGCTGGACAACACATTTGCCTGTAGGTGAAAAAGTAAAAGAGATTACTTTAGGCCTCCCCACCTTATGCCCAGTTTGGAAAAGGTCCCCATTCAAGGGAGAACATGAACTTCTGCAAATAAGGACGAGACGAGAAGTTCAGGAGAACAAAACTGAAGATGAAGAAAGATGGCAGGAACCCTCCAGTAGTGTAAAATTTGAGTGGGCTCTGGAATCCTTGTTTGGTCCAATACCAAATTATAACAATAAAAAGATCTTGTACAAACTTACAGGTCAGGTAGAAAGAGATTGGCAAGAGTTACCAAAGAGGGATTTAGAGAGCTAAATGTACAATTACAAGCCACGACTAAAATGACCCTGCAAAACAGATTGGCTTTAGATACGTTATTGTTGAAAGAACACGGAGGATGTGGGTACCTAAAAGGACAAATTGATCACTGCTGCATCCACATCCCAAATGGAACTGCAGATGTAGAACACAACATTAGCCCATTAAAACAAATAGACCATGAAGCACAGAAAGAGAGGGAAGGTCTCACCACAAGTTGGTCAGATAAAATTTTTGAAGGGTTAGGATGGAATGTGAGCTCCTGGATCAAATCTATTCTTGAGAGTCTGATAATCCTACTAATTGTGTTCTTAGCAATCTGGTTAATCTGTGCAGTTCTGAAAGGAGAGATAAAGAAAAGAGTATCCTGCAACCAGAAGATAATAAAGGCACTGACACGGGACAGAGATCCACATCCGCATTTGTCATCTCCAAGTCCTCCAGAGTGTAACAACGCTCACAACAACTGTGGATTCGAAGATGAACATCAAGTATAAACTCAGAAAAAGGACTGTATAGAGTGAAAGCCTTGCACTTATTATAGCAAAGTGAAATATATTGAATGTGGGGAAATACGTTATTATAGGGTTAAATGTTTCTGAAAATGTTTCTTAAAATCATGTAGAGGTAGGCCACAAGAATGCTTGGTATTAGGGATGGTCTAGCAAGCTGAAATGTTTACAGTAACAGGAACTGGTACTTGGGATCTCCAAGATACCCACCCAGAGGTAAGATTCGGACATGTTCATACAAGGATGAGTTAAGTCTCATGAAGCAATATGGAAAATGTTAATGAAGCAATATTAATGAAGCAATATTGATAAGGTCGTTATACTGATTACTGCCACAGCGGAAATTGTAGAAATATGTGCACTTTGGACAAAGACAATGGACCTAGATTTGGGTTGTTGATACCCCTAGTTCCTGTGCACTTCAATAAAGCACCTGCACATAATCAGTCTGTGATTATGTGTGTTCCTGAACGCTAACAAAGACAGATCAAAAACTTCCAAAACACCAAAAATCTGATATCACCCCAAAATAAAAAGATTCTGCCCCCACAAAAAAACAAAACTCCAACATTCAGCCCAATAAAGCTCAGAAACACCAAGATTCAGCCCCGTGAAAATCGTGCATCTCCCTGCCCGGGCACTCGCTGCATGGGGGGGTGAGGGGGGCAATGAGGCCGGGCCGGAGCAGGGGGTGCCTGAGAGAGGCCCCGAGCCCGGGGGAAGCCCCTGCAGAGCCATGGAAGTGGCTCCTGGCCGGACTCGGGGATCCCCCTGGCGATCCCCGCTGGAGCAGCCTGGTCCTGAGGGACTCTGGCCCCTGGCAGGGACCCCAGGCTGCAGCAGGACAAGGATTCCTGTCCCTCAGGGGGAGGCACTGACATGACCTGACTGTGACCCCCATCCCTGTGCCTCTGGGCGGGGAGGGGGACGGAGAGGGGCACAAAGTTAAGCCCGGGAAGGAGGGAGAGCTGGGGGGAAGATGGATTTCCGGAGGAATTACTTATTTCTCGTTTTCTTGTACTGACATGTTGGATAATAAATTCAATTAATTTCCCCAAGTCAGGAGTGCTGTGCCCGTGACCAAGGATTGAACTGTCCCCACCCTCATCCAGACCCCCGAGCCTTGTCTTGTGTGTTCTGCTCCCCGCCCAGGGCAGGACGCAGAGTCACAGAGTTTTGGCCTCGCTCCGGCATAACCCTGCTCCATCCCGGACTCACCCCCCGCTCGCAGCGCCCTCAGCTCCCGGGCACCCCGAGCTCCCGGCGCTTCAGCGCAGCGGCGCTTCCTTGGCCTCCTGCCCGGGCCGGGCCCAGCGCCGGGGCCGCTCCTCAGCCCAGGCTGCCGAGAAATGGCGGAGCTCAGCCCAAGGCAGGCGAGTCCGTGCCGTGTGCAGAGCCCGCCGCTGGCTGCGATTGGCTGCTTCTGCCGTCACTCGTGGCTCTGGCGCGCGCTGATTGGGCAGAGCGGGGACAAGCCCGGCCCCGCTGGCGCCCCCAGGGCGGCCGTGGGGCAGGAGAGCCGCCATTGCCGGAGCGTCTGTGCGGGCCCGGCAGCGGCGGCAGCAGCGGCCGGAGCCCGGTGAGGCGGCGGCGGAGCTCGGAGGCGGCCCCGGCCATCGCAGGTGGGAGCCGCGCTCGGTTCTGCGGGGGCTCGGGGCTCGCTGCGGGCCCGGGAGGGGGCGGCAGGGGGCTGTGGCGGGTGGCTTGTGCCGTGGCCGGCCCGTGTTGGCCCTGGGCTGAGGGCGCTGCGGGAGCGGCTGCCCGCGGTCTCCTTGCCGCTGGGGCCTCGGCAGGAGGCGGTGGCGGAGCAGCGCTGGCTCGTCCCGCTTCGTGTCGGGAGGCCGGAGGTGGCTGCGCTGTGCCCGGGGCTGGGCGGGAAAATTCCCGGCGCCAGAGGTTTGTGTGGCCCAAGGAGCCAGAGGAGTGGTGTGCGAGTGACTTTATTGCTGCCCAAAGGGAGAGGCCATGGGCCATTTGCCGTGCGCTCTCTCCAGTTGTTGGAGGACGCGGCCTCGTTTTTGTCCTGATTTTCCCGGCCGCATGTCCCTGTCCCTTTGCCCAACACTGGCGGAGGTGCTTGGAAGGTTCAGCCTTCCCGATCCGCCTGCTGCATGTCCTTTTTGTATAACACCCGATATTCCTGGCTCTGTTAATTGTTTGTTCTTCTGGAAGTTCAGGAATGTGTTGGGACTTGGTCAGAGCAGCAGTCCTTGTCAATTAGTAACATTTTCTGAAACTGGTGGTTTCTCCCAGTGTTTCCTTATGTACAAGTCCCTGGCCCCATCTCCAAGCAGATTCACTCATTGCCTGTGTTTTTTCTTCCTGGGTGTTCTTTGGTTTTGGGATTGCTCTCAGTGCCCTCATTCTCTGTCCTTTTGTAGCCGTTTGTGGCTCAGGAGGCCTGGCTGCCACCTGCATCCCCTTGCTCAGCTGCTGAATGAGCTGCACTCAGCAAGGTGTGGTGCATGGTAAAAAGATGAGAGTTGCTGTAGCACATGAGAGGAGAAACAGCATTTGTTTAACCCATGGTCTGCCAGGGAAGCACAAAACCGTGTCCCATTCACATCCTTTCCACGTTTGGAGAAGTACATGAGCTGCTCTGCTATTTCCTTTGTTATCTGTTTTACTACTTTTCCATTGCCATCTATCTGCCAAGAGCGGTTTGAGTTACTTAACTTTTCCACAAACTCTGCCTCGATTTTCTGCTAAAAGATAATCTGATCCCATCCCATAGTGAAATGTTGTGTTCCTCATCTGAGAGGATTGGTTGGGAGGAACGTCAGGAGCTGGAGCTGTGTGGTTGGTTATTATTTCAATGACATCCTGTAATCTAATTATGCCATTGAAATGAGAAATGGTTTCTCTGGTACCTGCTATGAATTCATCAGGGTTCCCAGGGTCTGGTCCATGGTGTTGCAGGATTTGTTCTGGTGGTCGTTCATCTTTTCCCCATTTTTGGGTGCTCCCTTCTGATATGCGAAATAAAAAGAGCTCTATAACTCGCAGAGTAGTTATAAGAGTAGGTATGAATTTATTCAGCACTGAGATGCATGGGGGATATCTCCTCTGAAAAGCATGCACACCTTTTTGATTCGGTTTTCTCTTTTTATCTTTAACAGACTAGGTTTACAAGATACACCTAAAACATATTCTTTTTGTAACTCTGCTTGTCCTCACTTCATATTACAATTAGTTCCATGCCCCTTTCATTTTTCTGGCCACCTTTTGGAACTTTAAATCTGTTCTTTCCGGGATAGGGTCTGAAGAATCTCCTTTATCTTGTGGTGCCTTTGTCTTTGCATCTTGTTTGTGTATTCTGGCTCTTTATCTTACCTTGCAGTCTGACTCTTTTCTTGTTCTTGTGGATCAGGGTGTCAGGGTATGGTTTTTGTCAAAACCCCCTTTTAGTCAAGCATTTCTTTGTGTTTATTTCCTAATTTTTAATTTCTGTTTCACTCCAGCCAGGGCTGCATCAATTGTCAGCTTTCCTCTCATTAAATCATCACATACTTGGATTCCCCAGTGATTTCCCTGAACTTGTGGTAGCAAATAAACCCCACTGGTCTGATACACCCTATATAACATAGACAGAGACAGCACATGAGACAGGTGTGGGGACAGGGATGATTCCCCCCACTTGTTTTAGTGAAGTTTTCACAACATTCTCCATTTTCTGTTTTCCTTTGCAGCTTAACCAATTTGTGTTGCAGAGTCAGATATCCTCACAATGGGCTCTGCCTTTAGCTGTGCAAATTCCATCTGTGCAAGCAGGCAGAGCTTGGGCTGAGGGGCAGAGGGAATTATTCCAATTCCTCCTGCAGGCAGGAAGCCCCTGGGCCATTGTACAGGCTTTGTCCCAGGAGTGTTAATCTGCATTTCTAAAGCTCCTCTCCTGGCTGCCTGCAACAGAGCTTCTCTTCCAGGGCAGACATCCCATGACTCACACGTGCCCCCCACAGAATCTGCTATTTTTTTTTCTTTAAACAATATTTTGTTAACTGTTTATGTGTTAAAGCGCCAACTTTAAAGCTCTTCTAGTTTTCAAAGTGCAGCTTAAAGCTGAACATCGAAAAACTCATACCATCATTTTGTCATCACTAAGAGTCACGTACAAATATAAAACAAAACTGAGAAAGCAATCAAGTGTTTTCTTTTTCTTCTCCTAGGACTAAAAAAGTGATTCTCACACCACTGGCCCAAACAGAACCGACAATATAGAAGTAAAATTATTACAAAAAATTATTCTAATGGTGTAATCTTTTCACTGAAACTGAAAAGCAAAAACTCTTCAACAATGTCTTTAGAGAAATAAGGTGTTACTTGATTCTGGTCAGAATGTGCAACAGGAATAATTTCATGCACACTTAGGCTGGGTGTGCAGAGAAAATCATTCCATGACACATGAGTTTGACTAGATTTTTCCTAAATTTATACAGTCTGAACCCATCGAAATCCCTTGGTTTAATGTTCATTGGTTTGAAGGTGTGGAGTTGTTAGGATTTGGTTTCCTGTTGCACCCGGATTTCTGTGCCTGTGATGTGAATTAGGTGGGCACTCCTGGATTTCCTGCTCAGCCTTTTCCAGACCAGGTGTCTCCAGCTGTGCCTGGGGCAGTGTCTGGGCTGGATGTTGGTTGATGTTTGCTGCTGGATGTTGATGTTTTGTTGATGGTCGTTATCTTGGTGGGATCTTTTGGGCTATTCCCAGTCTGTTGAGATGTTAAACACATCTCTGCTGAGTGCTGGAAAAGAAACATTAAAATTCTTTTCTCCAAGGCAAAGGCAAACCTAGTGTGACCAGAGAAATAAGATTTGAAGCCATTTTAAAGTTGGTCTATTCTGGCAGCAGCTAATCCCAGGCAGGGCAGAGTGTGAGTGGAATTGAGAGGCAGAGTGGAATTGTCCCGGTGCCTTCCCCAGCAGCTGTGGCGAGGGCAGGCACAGAAAGGGCTGAAGCTGCAAGAGTGAGAGCAAGGATTGTCCCGCAGTGGCTGGAGATGGCAAAGGAGGGTGGCCAGGCCAAGGATTTGAGCAGAGGATCTGTGGGCAGGCCCAGGGGCTTCCCCCGCTGGGGAGCCCTGGCTGCTGCTGCGTTGCCTTCAGTGCAGGCTCAGGGGTGGCCTGTTTAATATTCCCTTCCAGTTCAGATTTCTGAGTCTGGAAGAGCCATGGCTGGGGCATCAATCATTTTATTTTTTCATTTTGTTAAGTTTTGTTTTCTTTCTTGTGTCCACTCCATAACATTGAGGCTATCTGGGGCTAAAAAAGCCTCACAATGTTCTGGGTGCAAAAGAGAATCTTCAGATCAGGTCCTCTAGTTCCTTAATAATCCTATTAATTGCTGCAAATCCTTTATGGTCCTGGGAAACATTATTTCTGAGATTACCTGGACTTTCTCAGGGTCAATACACCACAAGCCTTCAGTCAAAATAGGTCTCAAATATTTAATCATTTTCTCTACCATTTGCTCTTTGTTTTTTTTTTCAGGTACTCAAAGCTGCTTTTTAGCCTGAAAATGAAGGCATTTCACAGAGGCTTCCTCTACCTCTTCTCCTTGTCCTCCTGACTGGATCAAGTCATCCACATCCTGCATTAAGCCAGTCCCTGGGGGTGAGGTCAATTCCTTTGATATTTCCTGCAAGGCTTGCCCCAATCAGGCCGGTGCTTCCGTGCAGAAGGACCGTCCATGTCTTGAGCATTTTCCCTTCTACCTCTTGTTGCCAGCCCAAGGCAGAATTGTGTTTGCATCCTCTGGAAGTGGGCAGATCCCCAGAAAGCATCTTTTGCATCAAGTTCTGAATGGCAGCAGTGTGAGGAGGGCACCTGGTTCAGGATGGTGTAAGGATCTGAGAGTGTGGGGTGCCTCGGTTTCATCATCTCATTTCTTCTTCTTGGGTCCTGCAGCATTCTGTGAATTCCATTGGATTTCTTGTTTGGCAGGATAGGAGCATTCTAGGGAGCCATCCCTGGCTCCCCAAGCCGTGCCTTGAGCAGGACTCCCAGACAGGCTGTGAGCCCTTCCTTCCCTCCCTTGGAACAGGGGATTGCTTTTAGACACCTCTTGTCCTGGTTGCTTGAGGGAAATTTGGAGAGGCTCCATATCTAATTTTGCCAATTTCCCTGGGTCTGCCCAAACTTCTGGGTTCACTTCAGCCTAGGCTCTGCCAGACATTTGACCCAGAGGTTCAACAGAACCAGCCTCTGTTTCGCCTTTTGCAACATTAATCTGAATTCCCAATTTAGCCATCAAATCCCTTCCCAGTAAATTACAATCACAATTGTGAGCAAATAAAAGCTCCTGCATTTCAAACCCATCCCCCTATCTGCTAATAGTGGCTGAATAAAACAGACCCACTCATCTTTCCCAGTTAGTGCCTTAAAATTTAAATATTCCCTAACAATTTTCCCCCTTTAGGTGTAAGATTCCGAGTGGATGGAGAGGCCCCTGTGTCCATCAGGAAAGGTCTCCTCTGGATCCAGAGCCACCCTGAATGTTCCCAAGGGCTGCAGTGTGGTGGGTCCCTGGTGGAATGGGAGCTGTGAGAGCGCTAAGAATCCGTGTCCATCAAGGGCTGGACTTGCTGGTGCTGAGGGTGCTCCTGTCTGTGCTTGCAGTGTCCTTGTGCCCTGCAGCTGGAAGGCTGATTCCTTGCCAGGGGCTGTTTGGGTGGGCTGTCCCCTGGCCAGGAGGGCAATGCCTGTGCCAGGTGCTTGTGGCCGAGGGTGTCCCCTGGGTGCTGGGGCCCCCTTGGGCCCTGGGCTTGATCCCTCAGGGGCTGTAGGAACTGTGCCATGGCCTTTGCCTTCAGCTTGGCCTTTTGCTCATCCCTTGCTGCATTCAGCTGCTGAGCCTTTGGGAGCAAGTGCTGCAGGGGCTTCTTGTGGCCCTGCTGCAGCCCCCCTCAGTGCCTGTGGGTGCTCATCCTGTGGCAGCTGCTGAGCTTTCTGCAAAATCCTTCCTTTCTCCAGGGACCCAATACAAAATGCTTAAAAGATCATCTGGATCCTTGCAGGTGTAATCCCCATTTCTGAGCTGTTCCTTCCTGGTGCTGGCTGTGCTGAGGCTCCCCTCCCCAGCCCGTATCCCAGAGCCGGTCCCTGTCCTGCCGCAGTGTCCAAAGGCGGCCCCCCCGGCGGGCAGGGCCGGCAGCTCCACGGGGCCGGGCAGCGGCCGGGGCGTCCCGCAGCCTCCTGGGGGCCGGGGGCCACTGCCGGCCCTGCCCGGGGGGTGCTGGGGTCAGGCAGCGCCCGGCGCTGAGCCCCGGCTGCCCCACAGCCCCGGCCCGGCCCCACAGCTCCCCACAGGCCCCCAGCCCGTGCTCCCGGTGCCGCAGCTCTGCGCCCGCTCCTGCCACTCCCAGCTCAGAGAAACCCCCTGAAATCCTCACCTCCTTGTTTTCCTGTCCTGGAAAACTGGGATACAAAGGATCTGAGTCAGCTGGCAATTCTGAGGATAAGACCCTTCTGAAAATCATCCCAATCCTCAGTATTTTTTTCTATTCCACTTCTTTTCCATCATCCTTTTTCTTACCCCATTGATTGCTCTTGCTGCTTCTTGCCTTAAGCACATTCCTGCACACTCCCCTTCAGCCAATCCTTTCCCAGCACACCAACACCATCCATCCCCTGTTGTCTAAATCCCTTCTGGACTTCCCTTATTGCCCCCCTGGGTGTCCATGTCCTTAATTCCCTCTGGGAGAATGTGCGAACGACCTCCACATGCTCCCAAGGGAGCCTTGAGAGATATTTTGGGATCCTCATCCCTTTTGCTGGGACCCCATTCTGGCTTTCCCTTTTGTCCCCTCCCTGGGTGCCCTGCCATGTTTACTCCCCGAAGATGCCACTGTAGTCACTGCTGAGATTTTCAGTGCTCTCTCCCTGCCGACTCTTGAGAGCCCCCCTGATCCGTCCCTCGTCTGTCTCCTGCTCACTCTCGGGTACCCAATCAATCCCCGGTGCCGCCGCCAGCCGAGGGAGCCGATCCCCCAAACTGGGTGAGGCACCTTCAGCTGCACTCAGTGCCCGCCGGCCCGGACGGTGGAAGGAATTGCGGAGGAGCCCCAAGGTGTGTGGAAAAATTGACATCCCCAGAGGTTTCTGTCCACAAGGAAGACAGAGGAGTCCTGTAACAGTAATTTCATTCATAAGAAAAGGGATGATGCCATGGGACATTTCCCATGGGGTCTCTCCAGTTGTTGGCAGACACAGCCTCCTTTTCATCCTAATTTTCTTGGTCACATCTCCCTCTCCCTTTCCCCTTTGGGTGAAGTCCTGGAGAGGTACAGACTTCCCAATGCATCTACTACATACCCCCTTAAAATGCACCCCACTTTTGTATAGGTAACGATATTGATGGCTGCGTTAAGTCTTTGTTGTTCTTCTGGAAGTTGATGAATTTAGCAGGACCTTGGCTGAGCAGCAGTCTGTGTCATCAATTCATAACATTTTGTGCAGCTGATGGCTCCTCCTGTCACTTCCTTATGTCCCCGTCCCTGGCCCTATGTGCAGTGAGGTTGACGGGATCAGTTTGTAAAGAGCCTTTGTTGTTGTTCCTTTGGTGGGGTTCCCCCGTTTTGGGGCCATCCCCCCTGGAGCAGGGTGTCCCCCCTTGGTGCAGGCGCAGGGCTCAGGCAGGGCTGAGGCAATCAGAGCGCGCGGCGCTGATGACTCATCAGTGTCCAGGCAGAGCCGCAGCTGCCAGCGTTCCCCAGCTGGAGCCCAGCTGCGCCCCTCCCCCCCGGGCCTTGGCGCCCCCCTTGAGGGGAATTTGGGGAGGTGGGAGGGGGGAGCGCCAAGGCCGGGCCCCCCCGCGCTGTGGTGGCGGGAGCGGCTGCAGTGGGGAGCGAGTGCGGGCGGAAGCGGCCGAGAGCCCAGCGCTGCCCCAGGCCGAGCTGGCCCAGCTCCATCCGTGCCCCTGCGGTGGGATGCTGTGGGACTGGGGGGGAAGAGGGAGGCGGCAGTGGGTGCTGGGCCTGGGGGCAGGAGGAGAAGGGAAGGAGAAGCAGGGGTGAAGAACAAAATGATCAAAATATCTATCTGGGGTTTTACAGAAGAAGGAGAAGGAGTGTGAGGATGAGTTGGGACACATGAGGAGGAAGAGCAGGACGTGGAAGAAGCACAAGTTTCAGAGCAGGACGTGGAAGAAGCACAAGGTTCCTCCCTCGCTGTATGTGCAGTCCCAGGAGTGTTTCCTTGCCCACAGTCAGCAGGCGACTGGAGAGGAGGATCCATGATTTTCACTGGGCTGAATCTTGGTGTCTCTGAGTTTTATTGGGCTAAATGTTGGTGCTTTGGTTTTTTTGCAGGGGCTGAATCTTTGTATTCTGGAGGGGGTTTTGCCTGAATTTGGTGTTTGGGTAGTTTTTGATCAGTGTTTTGATGTTTGGAGGATGTTTTTGCTGAATCTTTGTGTTTTGGTTTCTTCCAGACACAAGATGCCCAGTGATTTTCTGAGATGAACTTGGGCAAGGAGGAACCGCCAGCCCAAGGTGCTCTCCTCTCTTTTTTTCCTCCTAATCTGGAATTTTCATTCCCAAACTGTGTCCAAATGGAAGAGGAGGAGGAAAAGCCCCAGAGATGCCGCACAAGGAGGGGCTGCAAACCCAGCCCAGGGAGCTCCGAGGAGGAAAGATCTCCCCAGTGCCAGGAACACGGCCAGAGATCCAGCCAGAGCTCAGAGCTGGGGGAGAAGCCCCACAAGTGCTTGGAATGTGGGAAGGGTTTCAGGTACAGCTCCCACCTCATAAAGCACAGGAGGATCCACACTGGGGAAAAGCCCTACGAGTGTGGGGAATGTGGGAAGAGCTTCAGCCAGAGCTCCAACCTGAGGAATCACCAGAGGATCCACACAGGGGAACGGCCCTATGAGTGTGGGAAATGTGGGAAGAGCTTCACAGATGTCTCTGACCTGATGAGACACCAGGTGATCCACACAGGGGAACGACCCTACACCTGCTTGGAATGTGGGAAGAGCTTTGGGTGGAGCTCCAATCTGAGGGCACACCAGCTCATCCACACTGGGGAGAGGCCCTACGAGTGTCCCGAGTGTGGGAAGAGGTTTCAGACCAGCTCCCATGTCCTCGTACATGAGCGGATTCACACAGAGGAGAGGCCCTTCCGCTGCCCCGACTGCGGGAAGGGCTTCAAGCACAACTCCACCCTCACCGTCCACCGGCGCATCCACACTGGGGAGAGGCCCTACGAGTGTCCCAAGTGTGGGAAGAGCTTCTCACAGAGCTCTGAGTTGACCAAACACCAACGGAGGCACCAGTAAGGGAAGCCCTGCGAGTGCCCCGAGTGCGGGAAGAGCTTCGTGCGCTGCTCCAGCTCCATCCGCCATGGGAGGATCGGCGTTGGATGATCCCCAGTGACCCCCGTTGGGCAGAGCCCTGGTGATCCGTGGTCCTGGTGATCCGTGTTGGGAAGACACCTGGCTGGAAGGCTCCACATCTTCCTGGCTCCCTCTGGGCACCAAGATGAACACCGGGGCAGGAACATCCATTGGGACACAGACCAACAATGGGAATTCCTTGGGGAAAGCAGATTTGTTGACTTTCAATCCCAGAAAATCTTTTAAATTCAATCCTATCTTCTGGTGGTATCAAGGAATACTGGATGGTCTTGGAGGTCTCTTCTAACATCAGTGATTCCACAAGTTTCATTTCCTTCTGCCCAAGGGTGTCTTTCTCAGCAAAATGTTGATGGATTTGGGCAAAGATCAATATTTTGGAGACAGTGGGGTGGAAATGCCCCAAAACAGTTCTTTCCTCCCACCCAACTACGGGGATCATCAGCTGGCATGGACACAGAAATCCTTTACTTTGGGCCTTGTTTGGCTTTTCCCTTCTCTTCATCCTTTGAAAACACCTGAAATTGGGGAAAAATAAAGACATTGAACTAAGATATGTGTAGGGACTTCGAGGGCCATGGACATGGTGGGCCATGGACATGGAGAGTGACATGGTGACACATGGATGTGGCCATTCATGGGGACATGGGGGGACACAGGCACAGATGGAGATGTGGGGGACAATGCCAGGGATGGAAACATGGTGGGGACACAGCCATAGGTGAGGACATGGTGGGCCATGGCCAGTGACATGTGGGGCCATGGCCGTGGCCACTGCCATGGGGGGAACTTGCAGGGGCTGTGGGGGATGCTGGGTTTGAGGGAGTTGAGGGTTCCTGGCAGGGACTTGGGGCTTGCTGAGGGCTTTGGGGAGCCCAGGCCGAGCGGCTGCGGCTGCGCTGGGAGCCCCTGGCGGAGGTTCTGGGGCAGCTGCTCAAGGACCCCCTGGCCTGGAGCCCCAGCCAGGCATTGGGCTCCTGGAAGGGAATGAACGTCCTTGTGCCCAGGAGGGAAATCCCAGCACCCCCAGGGTGTGTGGGGCAGCTGAGAGGCCACAGCAGGGAGGGGAAAGCCAGACAGAGCTGTCCCCCTTCAGAACTGCACCCCAAAAATCCCCAAACTCAGGAATTGCTCCCAGGAAAAAGCTGCCAGGATCTGTTTGAATTGAGTGAAAGGGGGGATAGGAGAGGTGGGGTGGTGGACTGGTCGGCAGTGGGGCAGGGGTGGAGGAGCAGGAGAAAAGAGGGTCATGGGAGCCCCATATTGGGTTTGGATGAGTCTCGCTCCTCCTTCTTCATCCCGCCTCCTTCTCTTCTCTGGCTCTTTTCCTCCATATCTTCTCCTGTTCACCCCTGGCCCAGCGCCCAGCCTTGAATCCCCATTTTTCCAATTCCTTCACATTCCACGGGAGGAGCTGGGGCAAGCCAAGCTGGGGCAGTGCTGGGCTCTTGGCATGGTCCAGGTACCACCCATTCACCCCCTCCCCAAATTTCCCTGGTGGCTTCAGGGGTCCCAGTGCTTTTTAGGGTTTGCTGGGTGCCATGCTGGAGTTTGGTGTCTCCCAAGGAGTCCCCAGAACAGGATGACACATGAGGGGGACACACGGGGGTCCTGATCCATCCTGGGGCAGGGTCTGTTCCTGCCACAGCCCCCCCGCGGGGTCACCCCATGTCCCTCCCCACTGCCCCCCATAAACGGGACAGGGGCAAACTGGGAAGCTTTACTGGGAACACTGGGAGCAGCCAGGCAGGGGCAGAAGACAGCAAGGCTGGGGGGACACACGACCCCTCCAGAATCAGCACAGGGATGGAGCGGGGGCTCCTGGCTGGGTGCAAGGCCACGGGGAGGGGCTGCGACCACCAGAGGCTCAGGAGCTCTGTGGGCAGAGAAAAGGGGGTGACATCAGGCTGGGGGGCCCCGGGGGAGCACACACATTCCAGGAGAGGGAGGATATGACCCCCAGGACCCCCCTCACCTTCTTGCACAGGTAGAAGCTGAGCCCCCAATCCCCATCAGCATCTTGCTGTGGGCGGCATCCGGTGGCATCTCTGGGGGGTCTGCAGGGGTCAGGATCCCCCCTAAAACCTCACAGGGACACCCCAAGCCCTTCCAAGCACTCTCCCAGTCTCTCCAAGCCCACCCAAGACCCCCAAACCCTCTCCCAGTCCCTTCCCAGCCCCACCAGGACTCATCAGGAACCCTCTCAGTCTCTTCCCAGCACAATGAACCACATCCCAACCCCTGCTTTCCAATCCCCAATCTCCTTCCAGCCCCTCCAGGCTCACTCAAATCCCTCCCAGTGACACCCAGCACCCCCAAACTCCTTCCCTGTTTCCACCAGGACCCCCAGAACCCCATCCCACCCTCTCCAACATCCTTTAATCCCTTTCCCAGCCATTCTTGACCCCTAAACCCCTCTCCCAGTTTAAATCAGTCTATCTCAAACTCCCTCCCAGGTACTCCCACCACACCCCAAACCTCTTCTGGGCTCCCCCAGTGCCTCCCCCGCTGCCCCTGGCGCTGTGGGGGCCGGGCCGTGCCCCAGTGCCGGCTCAGGGGGTGCTCCAGGCTGACGTGCTCCACCTGGCAGCTGGAGCTGAGCCCGCATTGCCGGGGGCGGTTTCCAGCAGCACCAGGAGCAAAAGACACAGAATACAAGCGTACAGCAATTTACATATGGGGAGGGTCCAGGGGTGGATACAAAACTTCAACCAGTGAGGGATATCCTGGGGAGGGGAATAGGACACATGGACCAATGGGGTGCTGTGGATTAGGGGATTTCCAAAGGGGACGTCCAAGCAGGGGGTTGGCATAAGGCAGGATTGACAGGGAACATTGGGGAACAAGGGGCAGGGTGGACAAGATTGATAGGGAAGGTGCTGGAAAAAGGGGTTGGGATACAATGATGGGCAGGGCAGGGGAGGAGATAACTTTGGGTTAAACCAACAAAGCAGGGGGGTAACAGAACAAACCAATTATACAAACAACTTCAAACTTTAAATTAAACAAAAACACACCACAACATCTCCCCCTTTTCTGTTTAAAAGGCAGAGCTGTGGTTTTGGGGGATCCATTCTCATTTTGGATACACGTCTCCCCAGCAGGGCTGGTCACTTGGCACTTCTCCCTGATTGACCTCTGCAGTGGGAGAGCCCTGGGAGGGCTCGCTGAGCCTTGTCCAGCGGGGCCTGCGGGGCCAGGCCGGTCCCTGGCTCGGCTGCAGGGGGGTCCCAGGGTGTGAGGATGGAGGGTTTGGGACGGTTCCAGTCCTGGATACAGGGGTGCACGGGGGTCCTGCTGCAGCGGAATGGGAGTTCAGGGGGGTCCCTTCCTCTGTTCTGGGGTTCAAGGGGTCCCGGTGCCTGAAAATGGAGGTTCAGGGGGTTCCAGGTTCCAGATAAGGGGGTGCAGGGTTTTCCAGGGTTGGGGAAGGGGGTACCAGGGGGTCCCAGTGCCCCAAAATGAACGTTCAAGGGGGTCTCTGTACTCAGGAAGGGGGGTTTGCCCAGAAATGGAAGTGCAGGGGTTCCCCATTCCCAGTGTAATAAATGGAATTGATTCGTGCTAACTAAATCGTAACTGTTACTAAAGTTGTCGTTAGAAACTATCAAGAATCAGTGTTATATAGCAGATGTACCCCTTTGCAGATGTTACATGTCAAAATTAAGGTACAGGATGTAGTTTAGAAGATAAATGGTGTCTCAAGACCAAAATGGCCTTGAGATGGAACAAAATTAGGATGAATCTAGGCATTGGGCCTAAAGATTAGAAAACAGAGGGCTAATTAGTAGACTAACATAACACAACGCTAAGTACACACATGCAAACCTGTAAGGTTATCCAAAGGACAATGAGGAAGAGAAGAAGCCTTTGCCAAAAGACCATGAAAAGAAGACTGAAGACCCCCTAACAACAAGTGAAGCATGTGCCGTAAAGAAAAGTGACAGTCAGCAAAATCGGAAATAGGAGGAAACTTATGGGAAACATTAATGAATAAGCACACAGTCTATAAGTTTAGCTTGAAGTGCTTTGCTCTGTAGGTGGGGTGAGGTGAGAAGCCCCCCCCCATACCCCGGTCGGTTTCTGCTTATGCCTTAACCTTTTGTAACCACTGGTCAATTATATTCACATATATATAAATATATAGAAATATATATCTGAATATATCTACTAAATTGTATCTCTTTTTACTAAATTGTATTCTTTTAATACATTGTATTATTTTATTATTTTGTATCCAATTTATTAAACTATATTATGAATTAATTACATTTGATTGTTTGGAAATTTGAAAGTCATTTATAACACTACTATATCAAAAGCAGGTAAAAGTGATTACAAACTGTGCTATATCAAAATCGTTGTGATTATAATAATTTGCAAAAGCCAGCACATAATAGCAAAGGTCAACAACAACATAGTTATTTATCACAAACACAGGGCAGGTTTTTCCCTTGCATGGAGCACTTGGGCCTTCCCCGGGCCCCTTCTGCCCTCCCGCAGAACCAGAGGCATTTTCCAGCGCACACAGTTTGTAAGCAAGAGCCGGCTGCAGCCCAGAAGGCTCCAAGCGCCTCCTTCCAGGCTGACTCTGCAGATGCCGAGGCTGCTCTGGGCTCTGCCAGGCTCTGCTGGGGCTCAGCTCTGGGCGAGGCTGGGCCCGCTCTCCCCTCGCAGTGCTCCGGGCAGCTGAGTCACAGCGGGAGAAGGACAGGACACCTCAAGGGACTTGAGATTTAACAGAGATTTTATTCAAATAACTGCCATAACAAACAGGCTGTCCTAACTACCCTAACTAACTAGCAGTCCTAACTACCCTAACTAACTACTTTTCCTAACTACTAAAACGAAAAGCTGGCCTCCTGTGCTTCATCTCCTCCTCTGCTGCTCCCTCAGTTGCTTTGCTGCAGTGATCAGAGGGGTCAGGCTGGAGAGAGGCTTGGCTGATGATAAAAATGGGTGCTGCCCAAGGGATAAAAAAGAAAGAAATTAACTATTACTTTCCAGAGTCAAGTTCCTCACAGGCTCTGTTGCAACAGGACAAAGGGGAATGGTTTGAAAGTCAAGAGAGGGAAGTAGGCTCAGATTAGATCTAAAGAAGAATTGCTGTAGCAGGAGAGTGGGGAAACACTGACAGAGGGAGCCCAGGGATGTGGGAGGTGCCTCCTCCCTGGAAACATCCAGGCTCAGGTCAGGCAGGGCTCTGAGCCACCTGATGTGCTTGAAGATGTCCCCGCTCGTGGCGGGGCACCAGGTCCAGATGAGCTCGACAGGAGCCTGCCAAGCCAAAGCAGGCGAGGATTCTGCTTGCTTTGCGTGTGAAAAGCAGCGGGAGTGGAGATGATGGGAGGGGGGCCCCACAAGAAAAGCCCTCCCTGGCACTGCCGTTTCCCCCGCAGCCGCTTGGCATTCACCTGCAGCAGCTCCTGGGCAGAGTAGCGCCGCTCCTCGTCCGGCTCCAGGCTGCACTCGAGGAAGTCCCGCAGCAGAGCCGACAGGCGCCTGGGCTCCTGCAGCTGCGGGGTCCCGTTCTGCCGGATCAGAGCGCGAGCCTGCAGGAAAAGCAAACACAGAGCTCTGACAGCTTCCTCCACACCCACAAGTGCTCACATCCAGCCCGCTTGCTCTGCCCCAGCTCCCCGGGCACTTTCCTCCCTGGCAGAGATGCTGCTGCTCACAGCTCATTCTTCTGGGCCAGCCAAAAAACTCAAACCCTGGTGCAGCCACAGCCATTGCAACATCCAAATGATCTTGCCTTCAGAGCCGATTGCATTGGCTGACTTTGTCAGTAGGAACCTCCATCAGAAATAGCCCATTTTGCTTCTCCAAATACAGACACCAGCTTTACAGGCCATTTTCAAGAGTCACTGTGGTCTGCCTCTGTTATTTGAAGGGATTCTTACATCAAATGCATCTCTGCAGTGCCACTGACACTCAAGTAAAAGCATTCCTGATGCCCCATGCCAGAAACTGCCAGGCAAGGAACAGCAGGTTTGTGTGGCTGAAAGCTCAGGCTTGGTGACACAGAGAAAGTAGCTTGGACTAGGAAAGAAATATGTTAGACTGTGGGGATGCTAAACAATCATCTTCATATTTTAGACAAGTTTCCCAGTGAGAAGAGCCAGGGGGAGTTCATCTCACAAAACCTCTTTTAGAAACTCCTGCAGAAAACTTGTTGGGTTTGGGTGTTGGGGCTGGTTTGGGGTTTTCTACAAGACAACATTAGAGCTGATGCACTTGCTTCATGTATTTGGGTCATCCTCACAAGAGCTGCAACAGCTTAAATCCCAAAGCAAATTGTTGCTGGAGACTGCAGAATATTTGTCTGTGTTCATGCTCAGGTGCTGTGGGAATTCCCTTTGCGATTTGCAGAAACCTCCAGCTGCTCCTCCCAGTGCAGGGTCACCCTGTGCTCACAGGCCTCTGCAAAGCCTGGAGAATTTGCCTCTTACCATGGCCCCCGTTTGCTGGAAGTAAGGAGGTTCTCCTTCCACCATCTCGATGGTCACAATGCCAAAGGACCAGATGTCCACCTTGGGGCCGTAAGGAGAACTGGTCACAACTTCTGGGGCCATCCAGTGAGCAGTGCCCACCATGGAGCTGCACTGGTCCTGCTCAGGGCTGAGCTGAGCGCAGAGGCCAAAATCAGCTGAGGGCAGAAACAAGCACTGTCAAAGGCAGCTGCAATGAGGAAACCAAGCACAAAGATTCCCCACTCTCAGTCTGAGAATGCAGTGCTGAATCCAGCTGGAAAAGTCCTCAGGGCTGGAGGCAAGGAAAGATGGAACTGGACCCTTAAAGAGGCCCTCAGCTTTCATGCTTGGCTTTTACTGATTTCCTTTGAAGCTTTAGATTGCAACTCCTGCCCCTCTGGGAGGGCCATACCCAGAGCAAAGGCACTCCTGACACCCTGCTCCTCTCCTGAGCTCTCTGCACGGGGCAGCCGCTCTCAGCTGGCAGCAGGGGCCGGGCAGTGCCACCAGCAGCACTTGTGGGGCTCTGGCCCTCACTGGGAAGCAGCCCCACAGCCGCACCCCGGGAGCGCCGTGCCTGGCCAGGAACACCCACCCAGCTTGACAGAGCCGTCCATTCCCAGAAGGATGTTGGAGCTCTTCAGATCTCTGTGGATCACCCGGATGGAATGGAGGAAATCCAGGCCCTGCAGACACTGAGAGACAACAAGAAACACGAGGGAAAAATCAGAGGCTGGAATATATCACACAAGAAAGGACAGTTTAGAATTCTGCCAGCAGCAACTTTGCTGTGACAGCCCAGAAGTGCAGTGCAGACAAGCTCCAGGCAAAAGGTTCAAGGCAAAGCTGAGAACAGTAAATCAGATCCAAAATAGACAGAGAGTACCACAACAGTTGGAAAGAGGACAAGAACAGAGTAGAAATGCAGTGATATTTTCAGGCCATTCACTTCAGAGGCTCTTTCCTCTCCAGCTCATAAAAACAACACAGAAACAATGGCCTGAGCATGGAGCCACTCTGTTCTCACAGCCTCTTTGGAAGGACCATGGTGTCCCAGCCACGGGAAGCACAAGCAGGATCCCTCACCTCCTGACTGACAGCTGCCATCTCTCCTTCAGCCATGCGTGTCTGTCTGACAACGTCCTGCAAAGTTCCTCCATCCATGTATTCCATCACCAGCCAGAGATCTCCATCAACAAGGAAGCTGGAAGAGGAGAACAATGGCACCCTTGAGATGAATGTGCATTGCTCAATTCCCCCAGGGAAAAGCCTGGAGTGGAGTTTTGTTCCCAGGTCACTTGTCAATGAGGACAGAATCAGATGGAGAGACATTCCTGCCAGGCTGCACAGGCCTTGGAATCTGCACAGTCTAAAGGAGAAGGAGGCACCTGGGAGAAAGGAGAGGCCTTAGATGGCAAGCAGGTGAAAAATGCACTTCAGCAACAGCCCAGCTCAATGTGGAACCACAACACTTGCCCCCAGCTGCTTCAGCATCTGAACTCATCATTTCCACCATTCCCTTCGGAACAAGGCAACACAACTTGCAGAGTTATCCAGGGGAGAAGGCTCTGCAGCACCTGGGGCAAAAGCAGTCAAATGCTTGGAAAACCTTGCACAAAGTCCCTTCAGAAATAGGCAAGGCCATTGAAAAATGGACAAATGAGGCATTTCTGGAAACAGGAACCTGGTCTTCCTGGCACCTGTAGCAATGGGAAAGGGCTGAGAAGAAGAAACCAAGGAAAATAATTTCTACCAGGGTTTATCAGCACTTGCTGTAAAACACAGCAAATGGGGTCAACTTGAAGAAAAAGCCAAAGCAAAGCAACAAAAGCACATGGAAGGAGTGAAGTGCCAGGCTGTTGTTCTGGGAAGATATGGCTGGGTCAGGCATTTTCAGAACAGGCTACAGACTGGGGATGCCAGGAAAGATGAACGCAGGGCCCGTGCACGGGAGAAGACCTGAAGCACTCACCTGTCCAAAGAATTGACAATGTTAGGGTTCTTCTTGTCCTTCAGGACCACGACCTCATTCACAGCTCGTTCCCTGTTCTGCCCTCTCAGACTCATTTTCTTGATGGCCACCTGAAGGGACATCGCAGACCTTGAACTGGAGGAGTCTGTGGCAGGAGGCCACAGCAAACACGGAGCGAGTCTTTTTGGAGCGACCGAGCCGGGCTGTGCCAAACTGCCTTGGGATGGGACAGCAGAGCTCAGCAAGTGCCATTCCCACAGCCCATTGCTCTGCTCGCTGGGGGCTGTTACAGGACTCATGGCCAGAGACATTTGGCTCTGTAAGCTCTGCAGAAATGGTGCCTCAGCTGTCAGCCTCAGAGCTCTAACAACATTATCTGCACCTACAGTCTTCTCAAATGACCTCAGCACTCTCAGGATTATTATTTCAACATATTTTGCAAGCAGGAGGTAATTCTGTTTCTGTGCACACAGAGCAAAACAGCCAGGAACCCTTTAGCAATTCTATGGCATTTGGCCATGATTTCAAATGTCCCTGCTCTGTTTGGGATAGCACAACAAAGCAAACGTGCACATCCATTGCTCAGATAATCCCTGTCACAGCTGCCACTGACACCAGACCCAAACACAGCTGCAGGGTTTAGGAGAGAGCTTTGCTCTAGACATCCATCTTCTCATTTCTCTCCCTGTCTCTGTGGGGACAGCTGCAGTAGGACTAAAACCCCAAACTGAGCCCAAGCAGGATCTCTCCTTAATTAGGCCTTGAGGTATCCTGTTGAAACTCAGGATGATAAAATTGCTAAATAGTGTTCCTGTCCGAGGCTGGGATGAAGGTAAATTGGGTCTCAGTCTCCACCAGCTGATGCATTCACACTTTCAGACATGAAGACCAAGCCAGCGTGTCCTGCTCTGACAGACACCGCTGCCCTCCTTGCCTTCCTTTGGGCACTTCAGAAGGACCAAGTCTGTCCCAGCTGTGCTCTGCAGGCTGACACTGCTCTGCCTTCAGAGGAGCAGCCTGTGCAGGAAAGCTCTGCTGGGCCCCACAGCTCCAGCCACAGCTCCCAGCAGAGGGGAAAGGCCTCGAGAGCTGCCAGACGTGCTGGGCGTGTTGACACTGACCTCTCCTCCAGTGGCCCTGTCGAGTCCTTTGGAAACGGTTCCAAAAGCCCTGGAGACAAAACAGCAGAGAAGAAAGAAGCAGAGCTTTAGGCCCTGGCAGTGAAAGCCAGCCCAGACAGGAGATCTCTGCTGCCTGCAGCGTTCACAAAACACCCGAGTGCATCCACCCTTCAAACAACAGCACAGCAGCCACCAGCCCTCTGCCATGCAAGGTGTGCAAGAGAAAACTGAGGCCCAACATGAAGGAAAAGGGCTGGAGGAAATCCCAAATGTCCATGCTGAATTCCTTCAGTTCAAAACCTGAGGTGGGGGATGGGTGTGTAAAGAACTGGAAAAGAATGTATTTCATCCTTTATATATTTCCTGCCTGAGACCTGCAGGATCCCCAAGGGCCCTGCCAGCAGGCAGGTGATGCATTTTCCCCTCGAGTGCAGCAGCTCTGTGTCTGTTACTGAATGTATGGGCTCTGCTACCTGTGCTGAAAAGAGCACTCATTAGTTCATCTCTGGTTTCTGTTTCTAAACCATTATGTTGATAATCCTGACTGATGGATAATTTTTGAAACAAAATATTTGAAAGAAATCTTCTTGAGAACTGTTTTCTGACGGTCACAGTCACCTCATGGTGAGTTGCTCTTTTAGGCAATCCAATTCCAGGGACAGAAGATCTTCCAGGTGCCGCTCCTTGCTGCAGACAGGACACTGCCAGCCTCAGGGGCCTTTGACGGTGCCTTCTGACCAGAGTTATCAATTCTGATCAGCACTGAGAGACAGCAGCATCGTACCCCAGTGTCTGAAGGGGTTTGGGGCTCTCCTGACTTCTCACAGGATCCTGCACCAGCAAAATACCTGGGCCCTGCTTGTGCAGAAGTAACTGCCTTGCACTTACCCTTGGCCAATCTGCTCCAGTTCCAGGTATTTCTCGGCAGGCTCCCCCACGCTCACGGTGTTCCCTGAAAGAAACCACGTGGAAGATGCTCCCTCTCAGATGAGAGCCAGAATGCAGCCCCACTCCCTGGGGCCGGGAGCCCCTTGCTCTCAGCTGGGGAAGGACAATAAATGACCCTGTGCCATTCAGCTGCAGAGCAACACTGGGTGCAGCTGATGCTGAGACACACACACAGCACCCTGCTCTGGCACACAGGAACAGAGCAGACGTACTCAGCTGCATCAGGCTCCACTCCCCACTCCCCTCTGGCTGCAGGGCTGTGCTGCTGTCAGAATGTTCAGCCCAGGATCCTGCAGCACAGGGAGCTTCAGTATCCTCTTCAGGAGCAGAGGGAGGTTCTCCATCCTCTTCCCAAAGCAGTGCAGGCTCCTCGTCCTCTTCCCAAAGTGCTGCATGTTCATCATCATCTTTCCAAGCTGCGGGATGTTCTCCGTCGACTTCCCATGCTGGAAGATGTTCTCCCTCCTCTTCCCAAGCCACAGGATGTCCTCTGTCCTCATCCCACACTGGGAGATTGCCATCATCCTCGTCACTTGCCATGGGAGCTTGGCCATTCTCATCCCACACCAGGGGACATCCACCGTCCTCATCCCACACCGGGAGATGTCCACTGTTCTTGTCACACACCGCGGGAGCCTCGCCGTTGTATTCCCAAACCGCGGGGTGTTCGCCCTCGTCTCCCAGAACAGCGGGAAGTTCACTGCTCTCTTCCTCCTCTTTGGCCTCCTCTTTGCAAGCAGAGGGAGCCAGAGGAGGAGCTGATGCTGCTTTGGTGCCCTGTGGACAAACGGGAGCGTGAGGGACGGGAAGTTCTATCTCAGTTATCACCTTCTTTATCCTCAGCTACACATCCAGCTGCACTAAGCAGAAATAGGGTTCAGAGCTGTTCAAACTAACAATGGGCAAAAGTTGACATTGCCACTTATTGTTGGGAATTCCATATTCCACCATGGCTAAAGCCAGCAAGCAATCTTCTGCCTGCAAAGCCAGTCCTGCAGCTCTTCAAAAGCTCTTCAGCAGAAACAGAGAAAACTGCCAGGGATCTCTTTGATGCTGCTGCTGCTGCTGCAAAGACACTGACAGGAACTTTCCTTCAGCCTCCCAGGCTGGCACTCAGCTGCCACACGCTGAGCTCACAACTCGCTGCACAATTCTGAACACCAAAGCTTCCTTTGCCACTCACCGAAGGAGGAGCTGCTCGGGATCCACGCGTGAGGTGCCCTGCAACGGGAGAGGGAACATGAACCAGATGTTGTTAGGAAAAAACTGCCTGTGGTGGGAAATGAGCAAGGCAAGCCTGAGAGAGCATTTTGCTTTCACAGCATCCCTCCAGGAGCCACAGGCCCTTCACACAGCAAGCAAGAGAGCAGCACAAAAGACTGGGCTGTGTCAGCTCTTGGCTGGAGCAGCAAACGGAGGGAGTTCCAGGCTCTGCTGCCACAGACTCCCCGCTTGAGGGAACAGAACCCCCTCAGGCCTCATTGCAAATGCTGTGCACACCCCACTGGCTGCAGACACCCCCTTTTTCAGCTGCAGCTGCTGGCAGGAGCTCTCCCAAACCAACCGTGTCCTCATGGCAATTTGGTTACAGAGTCAACTCCGTTCCAGTGGAAGAACAGAAAGCACACAGCAAGCCCAAAGCCACAGATGCTGCACCGAGGGAAAACCTCAACTTACGTGCCAAGTGGGTTAAAAAATACCCCGAATAAGCCACAGAGAACAGAGTGCCAACTGCAGCAACCACTTGCTGCATCATTTTGGCTGCGCTGCACACGTCTGCAGACTGTACCCCTGCAAGCACAGAAGGACACCCGTCAGGGGCTGGGCTGGCTGCTGAGAATGCCTCGGGCAGGAGGATCCTCTGGCAACGAGCAGGCGCCCAGAGCTGCTCTGGACACTGAGGCCTCCGTGTCCCACAGCAACGGGAACACCACGGGGACATGGCAACGTTCCTGTGACACCACAGCAGCCGCTCACGCAAAAACCGCCTGGAAGCTTCTCCTGTGTCACAAAGGAGCACAAAGAATCCTCCCAGGGCACAGTCTATTGCCCAAAGGATCCAAGAGGAACTCTGAAAATGCAGCAAACAAGGTCACCCCATAGGCCAGCCTGAGCACTGAGGAGGAACGAGGACAGGAGAAAACCAAAGCAAACACGACCTGTAGTCACTGATACTGCTGAATAAAACCAACAAGGTTTGTTCCATCTGGAATCTTTGTTCTAGTTCTAAAAACAAGCAAGATTCTCCACTCTAAATATACAGAAGGCAGGAACTGGGGAGGAGGTGGGATTAGGAAGGAGCAGGAGCAGGAGGAGGGAGAAAGGAAAAGGAGGTGCAGGAACAGGAATAGAAGGAGAAGCTGGAGGTTCCAGTGCCCCCTGTGTCCGCAGCACCCCCGGCCACGGGCCCATCGCCCCCACCTCATCCTGCAGGTGAGCAGGGAGGGGGAGCTGGTCCCAAATCTGTCAGGGGGTCCCTGAGAGGGTCTTTTTATTGGGGTGTGTTTGGAACTTGCAGATTGTGGAATTGAGCCCCAAATATTGTCTGGCGTCCCTGGGAGGTTTTTTTTCTCTGTGTGTGTAGGTTTGGATCTTGCAGGACCCCAAAGCTGAGCCCCTTGGGGGATCTTTGGGGTCCACGTGGCCATTGCCCAGTATTGGCTGGGGGTGGACATTGGTCCAGGGGACCCCCAGGAGCGCAGAGGAGAGGAACCCCAGGGACCCCCAGAGTGGGGAGAGCAGAGAGGAGCGATCCTGGATCTCAGGGACCCTGGCAGCTTGGAGAGGTGGGAGCCTGGAGAGGAGACACTCCTGAGATCCCTGGGATCTCAAAGCAGAGCATTAGGGGAAAAAGGGATCCCATGGACCCCCAAAAGCCCCTGGATCATCGCTAAGGAGGACCCCAGAGAAGGGGGAACCCCTGGAGCCCTTGGACCCCCATCATCCCAGGGAAGGGAAACCTCTGGAAGCCCAGAAGTGGAAAGACAAGAGATGGGGAACTCCTGGGAGATTTTTTGGGGCTGAATCTTGATATTTTGGAGATTTTCATGGACACAAGACTCCTGCTGAGCTCTAGACATGGACTTGGGCAGGAGGAGCCTCTACTCCAAGGCACTCCCACTTTGATTTCCCCCAAACCAGGATTTGTCATTCCATGGCCATGGCCAGATGGAGGAGGAGGAAAAGCCCCAGAGATCCTGCATGAGGAGGGGCTGCAAACCCAGCCCAGGGAGCTGCAAGGAGGAAGGATTCCCCCCCGTGCCAGGAAGGTGTCCAGAGATCCAGCCAGAGCTCAGAGCAGGGGAGAGAGCTCATGGCAGGGAGAAGCCCCACAAATGGAATGTGGGAAGAGCTTCAGTCGCAGCTCCCACCTGATCTGGCACCAGAACATCCACACAGGAGAATGCCCCAGCGAGTGTGGGGAATGTGGGAAGAGCTTCACTGAGATGTCCAATCTGATTTGTCACCAGAAGATCCACACAAGGGAAAAGCCCTACACGTGTGGGGAGTGTGGAGAGGGCTTCAGCTGGAACTCCAGCCTTGGGGCATACCAGTGCATCCTGAGTGTGGGAAGAGATTTCCAAGGAGCTCAGGTCTCATCAAACATCAGTGGATTCACATAGAGAGGCTCTTCCGCTGCCCTGACTGTGGGAAGAGCTTCACAAAACTGCACCCTCATCAGGCACCGGCACATCCACACTGGGGTGAGGCCCTACGAGTGTCCCCAGTGTGGGAAGAGCTTCTCACAGAGATAAACCTTGACCAAACAGATCTTCCTGACTCCCTGTGGGCACCTGGGTGAACACTGGGGCAGGAACATCCATCAGAACACAGACCAACAATGGGAATTGCAGATTGACTGGCCCTGAAGATTCACCAGAATGCAGAGATACACCCACAGCCCCTGGAGAAGCCCATGCCTGAGCAGGGGAATGCCTGAGATGAGGCTGTGACCCTGGGGGACACCTGTGGGACAGAGGGGCCCCGCTGGAGCTGCCTGTCCTGGAAGGTCTGACCCTGTGGCAGAGTGACCCACGCTGCAGCACTGTGAGGGGGCTGCTCCCCATGGAATGGACTCAGTTTGGAAAAGTTCCAGGAGACCTCTCGGGTGGGAGAGATCCGAGTGCAGCAGGGGAATGACTACTGTCCCTGAGAAGCGAGAAAAGCCACGGGAGATGAACAGACCGTGGCCCCATCCCAGCTGGCGGAGCCTTGGAGCTGCCGTGGGGGCCGTGGGGCTGCCCCGGGGGCTGCGCCCCGAGCCGGGGCCCCTTCCCAGTGCTCCCAGTGCTGGATCCAGCCTGGAGCAGCCAGCGAGGGCTTCAGCTGGGACGGCAGAGAGGCGCTGCTGGGGGGTCCCGGCTCACTTCGCTTTGGTTGGCTCTTCCCAACCTGGGGACAAACGATTTTGGATGTTTTGTGCAGGAAATCTCTCCTCTCCTCCACTCAGCCAAAGGGGTTTGGTGCGGTTTTCCCTTTTGGGGGGGAAATCAAAGCAATGCACCAATTCTCCTAATTAGACGTAGGAGAAGTGAGGCTCCACGGCTTCCCGCTGAGCCAGAGCCACCCAGCAGCCAGGGCTGGGCAAGGCGGGCCGGGAGCTGCGGAGAACTTTGTGTTGGGAGTTCAATGGCGGCTCGGGCCGGGCCCGTTCCAGGGCTGTTCCTCATCCCCGCCTTTCTCCTCACGCAGCCCGGGGCGGGCCCTGAGAGCGCGGGGCGGGGCTGTGCCGTGTGCAGAGCCCGACGCTGGCTGCGATTGGCTGCTTCTGCTGTCACTCGTGGCTCTGGCGCGCGCTGATTGGGCAGAGCGGGGACAAGCCCGGCCCCGCTGGCGCCCCCAGGGCGGCCGTGGGGCAGGAGAGCCGCCATTGCCGGAGCGTCTGTGCGGGCCCGGCAGCGGCGGCAGCAGCGGCCGGAGCCCGGTGAGGCGGCGGCGGAGCTCGGAGGCGGCCCCGGCCATCGCAGGTGGGAGCCGCGCTCGGTTCTGCGGGGGCTCGGGGCTCGCTGCGGGCCCGGGAGGGGGCGGCAGGGGGCTGTGGCGGGTGGCTTGTGCCGTGGCCGGCCCGTGTTGGCCCTGGGCTGAGGGCGCTGCGGGAGCGGCTGCCCGCGGTCTCCTTGCCGCTGGGGCCTCGGCAGGAGGCGGTGGCGGAGCAGCGCTGGCTCGTCCCGCTTCGTGTCGGGAGGCCGGAGGTGGCTGCGCTGTGCCCGGGGCTGGGCGGGAAAATTCCCGGCGCCAGAGGTTTGTGTGGCCCAAGGAGCCAGAGGAGTGGTGTGCGAGTGACTTTATTGCTGCCCAAAGGGAGAGGCCATGGGCCATTTGCCATGCGCTCTCTCCAGTTGTTGGAGGACGCGGCCTCGTTTTTGTCCTGATTTTCCCGGCCGCATGTCCCTGTCCCTTTGCCCAACACTGGCGGAGGTGCTTGGAAGGTTCAGCCTTCCCGATCCGCCTGCTGCATGTCCTTTTTGTATAACATCCGATATTCCTGGCTCTGTGAAGTGTTTGTTCTTCTGGAAGTTGAGGAATGTGTTGGGACTTGGTCTGAGCAGCAGTCCTTGTCAATTAGTAACATTTACTGAAACTGGTGGTTTCTCCCAGTGTTTCCTTATGTACAAGTCCCTGGCCCCATCTCCAAGCAGATTCACTCATTGCCTCTGTTTTTTCTTCCTGGGTGTTCTTTGGTTTTGGGATTGCTCTCAGTGCCCTCATTCTCTGTCCTTTTGTAGCCGTTTGTGGCTCAGGAGGCCTGGCTGCCACCTGCATCCCCTTGCTCAGCTGCTGAATGAGCTGCACTCAGCAAGGTGTGGTGCATGGTAAAAAGATGAGAGTTGCTGTAGCACATGAGAGGAGAAACAGCATTTGTTTAACCCATGGTCTGCCAGGGAAGCAAAAAACCGTGTCCCATTTCTATCCTTTCCACGTTTGGACAAGTACATGAGCTGCTTTTTTATTTCCTTTTTAAACTGTTTTACTACTTTTCCATTGCTGTCTATTTGCCAAGAGTACTTTGAGTTACTTAACTTTTCCACAAACTCTGCCTCGATTTTCTGCTAAAAGATAATCTGATTCCATCCCATGGTGAAATGTTGTGTTCCTCATCTGAGTGGATTGGTTGGAGGGAAGGTCAGGAGCTGGAGCTGTCTGGTTGGTTATTATTTCAATGACATCCTGTAATCTAATTATGCCATTAAAATGATAAATGGTTTCTCTGGTACCTGATAATGAATTCATCAGGGTTCCTGGGGTCTGGTCCATGGTATTGCAGGATTTGTTCTGGTGATCGTTCGTCTTTTCCCCAGTTTTGGGTGCTCCCTCCGGATATGCGAAATAAAAAGAGCTCTATAACTCGCAGAGTAGTTATAAGAGTAGGTATGAATTTATTCAGCACTGAGGTGGATGGGGGATATCTCCTCCGAAAAGCATGGACACCTTTGTGATTTGGTTTTCTCTTTTTATCTTTTTCAGACTAGGTTTACAAGATACGCCTAGTACATATTCATTTTTTAACTCTGCTTGTCCTCACTTCATATTACAATTAACTCCATGCCCCTTTCATTCCTCTGGCCACCTTTTGGAACTTGAAATCTGTTCTTTCCGGCATAGGGTCTGAAGAATCTCCTTTATCTTGTGGTGCCTTTGTCTTTGCATCTTGTTTGTGTATTCCAGCTCCTTATCTTACCTTGCAGTCTGACTCTTTTCTTGTTCTTGTGGATCAGAGTGTCAGGGTATGGTTTTTGTCAAACCCCCCTTTTAGTCAAGCATTTCTTTGTGTTTATTTCCTAATTTTTAATTTCTGTTTCACTCCAGCCAGGACTGCATCAATTGTCAGCTTTTCTCTCATTAAATCATCACATACTTGGATTCCCAACTGATTTCTTTGAACTTGTGGTAGCAAATAAACCCCAGTGGTCTGATACAGCCTATATAACATAGACAGTGACAGCACATGTTGGAGTGGGGACAGGGATGATTCCCCCCCACTTGTTTTAGTGAAGTTTTCACAACATTCTCCATTTTCTATTTTCCTTTGCAGCTTAACCAGTTTGTGTTGCAGAGTCAGATATCCTCACAATGGGCTCTGCCTTTAGCTGTGCAAATTCCATCTGTGCAAGCAGGCAGAGCTTGGGCTGAGGGGCAGAGGGAATTATTCCAATTCCTCCTGCAGGCAGGAAGCCCCTGGCCCATTGTGCAGGCTTTGTCCCATCAGTGTTAATTTGCATTTCTAAAGCTTCTCTCCCGGCAGCCTGGAACAAATCTTCTCTTCCAGGGCAGCTGTGGGTGATTCAAATGTTCTCCCCAATTCCCTGCTGGTGCCTTTGGTCCTTTTCTTTTTGTGACAAAAAATATTCTATTAATGGTTTATGAGTTAAAGGGTCACCTTTAAAGCTCTTCTAGTTTTTCAAAATGCAGCTTAAAGGTGAACATAAGATAACTCATACCATCATTTTGCCATCACTACGAACCACACACAAACATAAAAAGAAAAATTACAAAGCAATCAAGTGTTTTCTTTTTCTTCTGCTAAAATTAAAAAGTGATTCTCACAACATTGTCCCAAACAGAACGAACAATATAGAAGTAAAATTATTATGAAAAATTATTCTAACAGTGTGAACAGTGAAAAATTATTCTAACAGTATTCACTGAAACTGTGAAAAGCAAAACCTCTTTAACAGTGTCTTTAGAGAAATAAGGTGTTACTTGATTCTGGTCAGGATGTGCAACAGGAATAATTTCATGCACACTTAGGCTGGGTGTGCAGAGAAAATCATTCCATGACACATGAGTTTGACTAGATTTTTCCAAAACTTTATACAGTCTGACCCCATAGAAATCCTTTGGTTTAATGTTCATTGGTTTGAAGGTGTGGAGTTGTTAGGATTTGGTTTCCTGTTGCACCGGGATTTCTGTGCCTGTGATGTGAATTAGGTGGGCACTCCTGGATTTCCTGCTCAGCCTTTTCCAGACCAGGTGTCTCCAGCTGTGCCTGGGGCAGTGTCTGGGGTGGATGTTGGTTGATGTTTGCTGCTGGGTGTTGATGTTTTGTTGATGGTCGTTATCTTGGGGGGGAATCTATTGGGATATTCCCAGTCTGTTGAGATGTTAATTTCATCTCTGCTGAGTGGTGGAACATCCCTTAAAAGACACCTTTAAATTTCCTTTCCCCAAGGCAAAGGCAAACCAAGTCCCTTTAGAGAAATAAGATTTGAAGCCATTTTCAAGTTGGTCTATTTTGGCAGCAGCTAATCCCAGGCAGGGCAGAGTGTGAGTGTAATTGAGAGGCAGAGTGGAATTGTCCCGGTGCCTTCCCCAGCAGCTGTGGCGAGGGCAGGCACAGAAAGGGCTGAAGCTGCAAGAGTGAGAGCAAGGATTGTCCCGCAGTGGCTGGAGATGGCAAAGGAGGGTGGCCAGGCCGAGGATTTGAGCAGAGGATCTGTGGGCAGGCCCAGGGGCTTCCCCCGCTGGGGAGCCCTGGCTGCTGCTGCGTTGCCTTCAGTGCAGGCTCAGGGGTGGCCTGTTTAATATTCCCTTGCAATTCAGATTTGTGAGTCTGGAAGAGCCATGGATGGGGCATCAACCATTTTATTTTTTTCATTTTGTTAAGTTTTCTTCTCTTTCTTATATGTACTCCATAACATTGAGGCTATCTGGGGGGAAAAATATTCATGCAATGCTCAGGCTAGAGCAAAGACTCCTCAGTCCAGCTCCTGCAATTCCCTGTTAATTGTAAGAACTGTACCAGCTCCATTTTAGTCCTGCGAAATGTTATTTCTGAGATAACCTGGACCCTGTCTGAGTCAATTCACCTCAGGCCTTCAGTCAAAATAGGTCTCAAATATTTAAACATTTTCTCTTCCATTTGGAGGTTTTTTTCAGACACTCAAAGCTGCTTTTTAGCCTGAAAATGAAGCCATTTCACAGAGGCTTCCTCTGCCTCTTCTCCTTGTCCTCCTGACTGGATCAAGTCATCCACATCCTGCATTAAGCCAGTCCCTGGGGGTGAGGTCAATTCCTTTGATGTTTCCTGCAAGGCTTGCCCCAGTCAGGCCGGTGCTTCCGTGCATCCCTGCAGAAGGACCGTCCATGTCTTGAGCATTTTCCCTTCTACCTCTTGTTGCCAGCCCAAGGCAGAATTGTGTTTGCATCCTCTGGAAGTGGGCAGATCCCCAGAAAGCATCTTTTGCATCAAGTTCTGAATGGCAGCAGTGTGAGGAGGGCACCTGGTTGAGGATGGTGTAAGGATCTGAGAGTGTGGGGTGCCTCGGTTTCATCATCTTATTTCTTATTCTTGGGTCCTGCAGCATTCTGTGGATTCCATTGGATTTCTTGTTTGGCAGGATAGGAGCATTCTAGGGAGCCATCCCTGGCTCCCCAAGCCGTGCCTTGAGCAGGACTCACAGACAGGCTGTGAGCCCTTCCTTCCCTCCCTTGGAACAGGGGATTGCTTTTTGACACCTCCTGTCCTGGTTGCTTCAGGGAAATTTGGAGAGGCTCCATATCTAATTTTGCCAATTTCCCTGGGGCTGCTCACACCTGTGGGTTCACTTCAGCCTAGGCTCTGCCAGACATTTGACACAGAGGTACAACAGAACCAGCCTCTGTATCACCTTTTGCAACAGTAATTTGCATTCCCCATTTAGCCATCAAATCCCTTCCCAGTAAATTACAATCACAACTGTGAGCAAATAAAAATTCCTGCATTTTAAACTCATCCCCCATATCTGATAATAGTGGCTGAATACAACACACACGCTTATTTTTCCTGCTTATTACCTTAATAATTAAAATATTCCTTAAAAATTTTCCCCCCTTAGGTGTAAGATTCCGAGTGGATGGAGAGGCCCCTGTGTCCATCAGGAAAGGTCTCCTCTGGATCCAGAGCCACCCTGGATGTTCCCAAGGGCTGCAGTGTGGTGGGTCCCTGGTGGAATGGGAGCTGTGAGAGCGCTAAGAATCCGTGTCCATCAAGGGCTGGACTTGCTGGTGCTGAGGGTGCTCCTGTCTGTGCTTGCAGTGTCCTTGTGCCCTGCAGCTGGAAGGCTGATTCCTTGCCAGGGGCTGTTTGGGTGGGCTGTCTCCTGGCCAGGAGGGCAATGCCTGTGCCAGGTGCTTGTGGCCGAGGGTGTCCCCTGGGTGCTGGGGCCCCCTTGGGCCCTGGGCTTGATCCCTCAGGGGCTGTAGGAACTGTGCCATGGCCTTTGCCTTCAGCTTGGCCTTTTGCTCATCCCTTGCTGCATTCAGCTGCTGAGCCTTTGGGAGCAAGTGCTGCAGGGGCTTCTTGTGGCCCTGCTGCAGCCCCCCTCAGTGCCTGTGGGTGCTCATGCTGTGGCAGCTGCTGAGCTTTCTGCAAAATCCTTCCTTTCTCCAGGGACTCAGCACAAAATGCTTAAAAGATCATCTGGATCCTTGCAGGTCTAATCCCCATTTCTGAGCTGTTCCTTCCTGGTGCTGGCTGTGCTGAGGCTCCCCTCCCCAGCCCGTATCCCAGAGCCGGTCCCTGTCCTGCCGCAGTGTCCAAAGGCGGCCCCCCCGGCGGGCAGGGCCGGCAGCTCCACGGGGCCGGGCAGCGGCCGGGGCGTCCCGCAGCCTCCTGGGGGCCGGGGGCCACTGCCGGCCCTGCCCGGGGGGTGCTGGGGTCAGGCAGCGCCCGGCGCTGAGCCCCGGCTGCCCCACAGCCCCGGCCCGGCCCCACAGCTCCCCACAGGCCCCCAGCCCGTGCTCCCGGTGCCGCAGCTCTGCGCCCGCTCCTGCCGCTCCCAGCTCAGAGAAACCCCCTGAAATCCTCACCTCCTTCTTTTCCTGTCCTGGAAAACTGGGATACAAAAGATCTGAGTCAGCTGGGTAATTCTGAGGATAAGACCCTTCTGAAACATATCCCAATCCTCAGTATTTTTCTCTTCCTTTTCCTTTCCATCATCCTTTTTCTTACCCCATAGATTCCTCCTGCTCTTTCTTGCCTTAAGCACATTCCTGCACACTCCCCTTCAGCCAATCCCTTCCCAGCACACCAACACCATCCATCCCCTGTTGTCTAAATCCCTTCTGGACTTCCCTTATTGCCCCCCTGGGTGTCCATGTCCTTAATTCCCTCTGGGAGAATGTGCAAACGACTTCCACATGCTCCCAAGGGACCCTTGAGAGATATTTTGGGGTCATCATCCCTTTGTCTAGGATGCCCTTCTAACATTCCATTTTCTTCCCTCAATGGTCCTACCTGGAGCCCACCTGTGCCCCTCCCAGGCCTTGGCGCCCCCCTTGAGGGGAATTTGGGGAGGTGGGAGGGGGGAGCGCCAAGGCCGGGCCCCCCCGCACTGTGGTGGCGGGAGCGGCTGCAGTGGGGAGCGAGTGCGGGCGGAAGCGGCCGAGAGCCCAGCGCTGCCCCAGGCCGAGCTGGCCCAGCTCCATCCGTGCCCCTGCGGTGGGATGCTGTGGGACTGGGGGGGAAGAGGGAGCCGGCAGTGGGTGCTGGGCCTGGGGGCTGGAGGAGAAGGGAAGGAGAAGCAGGGTTGAAGAGCAAAACGGTGAAATTATGTACCTGGGGTTGTGCAGAAGGAGGAGGAGGAGTGTGAGGATGAGTTGGGACACATGAGAAGGAAGAGCAGGACGTGGAAGAAACACAAGGTTCCTCCCTCCCTGTATGTGCAGTCCCAGGAGTGTTTCCCTGCCCACAGTCAGCAGGAGACTGGAGAGGGGGATCCATGATTTTCACTGTGCTGAATCTTGGTGTTTCTGAGTTTTATTGGGCTAAATGTTGGTGCTCTGTCTTTTTGCAGGGGCTGAATCTTTCTGTTCTGGAGGAGGTTTTGCCTGAATTTGGTGTTTGGGTAGTTTTTGATCAGTGTTTTGATATGTGGAGGATATTTGGGCTGAAACTTGGTGTTTTGGAGATTCTTAGATTCTTACAGGCACAAAATCCCCAATGACTTCCTGAGAAGAACTTGGACAAGGAGGAAACCCCAGTCCAAGACGCTCTCCTCTTGTTTTTTTCCTCCTAACCAGGAATTTTCATTCCCAAACCGTGTCCAGATGGAAGAGGAGAAAAAGCCCCAGAGATCCCGCATGAGGAGGGGCTGCAAACCCAGCCCAGGGAGCTATGAGGAGCAAAGATCCCCCCAGTGCCAGAAGCATGGCCAGAGATCCAGCCAGAGCTCAGAGCTGGGGGAGAAGCCCCACAAGTGCTTGGAATGTGGGAAGGGCTTCAGGTACAGCTCTGAGCTGCTTTGGCACCAGGTGATCCACACTGAGGAAAAGCCCTACAAGTGTGGGAAATGTGGGAAGAGCTTCACCAGCACATCTTACCTGATGAGACACCAGGTGATCCACACTGGGGAACGGCCCTACAGCTGTTTGGAATGTGGGAAGAGCTTTGGGTGGAGCTCCACCCTGCGAAAACACCAGCGCATCCACACTGGGGAGAGGCCCTACGAGTGTCCCGAGTGTGGGAAGAGGTTTCAGACCAGCTCTGATGTCCTCGTACATGAGCGGATTCACACAGAGGAGAGGCCCTTCCGCTGCCCCGAGTGCGGGAAGGGCTTCAACCGCAACTCCAACCTCACCGTCCACCAGCGCATCCACACTGGGGAGAGGCCCTACGAGTGTCCCCAGTGTGGGAAGAGCTTCTCCAGGGGCTATCACTTGACCCAACACCAATGGAGGCACCAGTAAGGGAAGCCCTGCGAGTGCCCCGAGTGCGGGAAGAGCTTCGTGCGCTGCTCCAGCTCCATCCCCCATGGGAGGATCGGCGTTGGATGATCCCCAGTGACCCCCGGTGGGCAGAGCCCTGGTGATCCGTGGTCCTGGTGATCCGTGTTGGGAAGACACCTGGCTGGGAGGCTCCACATCTTCCTGTGTCCTTGTGGGCACCTGGATGAAAGCAGGGGAATGAAAGTCCATCAGGACACAGACCAACAATGGGTATTCCTTGAGGAGAGTGGATTTGTTGACTTTCAATCATAGAGAACTTTTTTCCACTGCATCAGGAGCTCGGTGGGCAGAGAAAAGGGGGTCACTGGGCAGTGGGGGTCCCTGGCGGGAGCACACACACTCTGGCGAGGGAGGACACAATCCCCAGGACCCCCTCTCACCTTTTTGCTCAGGTAGAAGCTGAGCCCCAGCACCAGGAAGGTGAAGCCCAACATGGAGCCCCCGATCCCCATCAGCATCTTGCTGCAGGTGGCATTTCACGGCATCCCTGGGGCATCTGCAGAGGTCAGGAACCTCAAAACCTCTCACAGACACCCCAAGCCTCTCCAAGCTCCCTCCCAGTCTCCCCCAGCCCACCCAGGACCCTCTGAAACCTCCTTTGCAGTCACTAATTTTAAAAACTGATGAATTTTAGAAAAATTAGGGATCTTAGCTAGAGATAGGCCTTGCTGGAACTAGTTAGAGTTATTGATTAAGTGAGAAGCAGGATTTGAGATAATGAATCTTAGACTTAGGTAAAAAATTGCTTGTCATTGTATGTTTGTTCAGCTGTGCTTATAATGAGAAAAGAGAAACTGATAAATCAGCTCAGGAAGATCACAGACCTTACATTTGGAAACCCATTTAAACGTCACAAGGGAGGAAATTGGAGTTGAACCAAATGTCATTTGTAATGTCAACCATTGTAAAGGTAGAAAGATCAGTGAGGAAGAGCAATTTTTTTTCATCTCTTGATGACTCCTCACCAAAACGACCCCCACCTCAAATTATGAAGCCAACCAGGCAGGTGTTATGACATTTTAAAATCATTACAGTGCATTTTAATCCAAAGTGGGGAATGGGAAGTGTTAGCATTATGCACATGTATTAGTATTTTAGATATTTAAGACTATTGTAAATAAGTAGACACTGGAAGCTTTTGTCAACTTGCAGTGTATATTAAGGGGATGATTCCCACACTCGCCCAGTGCTGTGATTAAACATCCACTTTGTAACTTTAAACTGTTGGAGAGGTTTTTTGTCCATTAACAGATTGATATTGATACCAGATCAATATTGCTATTTTGGTAAATCACTGCCAGTCTCTTCCCAGCCTCCCCAGGACCCACCAGAGCCCCTCCTGTTCCTCTCAGGATCCCACAGCCCCCTCCCAATTTCTCCCCACTGCCCCAGGACCTCCAAACCCTCTCCCAGTCCCTTCCAGCCCCACCAGGACTCATCAGGAAAGCTCCCAGTCTCTTCCCAGCACAACCAACCTCATCCCAATCCCTGCTTTCCAATCCCCAATCTCCTTCCATCTCCTCCAGGCTCACTCAAATCCCTCCCAGTGACACCCAGCACCCCCAAACTCCCTCCCAGGGTCCACCAGCACCCCCAGAACCCCATCCCACCCATCCCAACATCCTTCAAACCCCTTCCCAGCCATCCTAAGCACCTCAATCCCTTCCCCAGTTTAAACCAGTCTATCTCAAACTCCCTCCCAGTTCCTCCCAGCACACCCCAATCCCCCTCTGGGCCCCCCCAGTGCCTCCCCCGCTGCCCCTGGCGGCGCTGTGGGGGCCGGGCCGTGCCCCAGTGCCGGCTCAGGGGGTGCTCCAGGCTGACGTGCTCCACCTGGCAGCTGGAGCTGAGCCCGCATTGCCGGGGGCGGTTTCCAGCAGCACCAGGAGCTGCTGGCTCCAGTCCCCGCTGGGGAGCACGGCAGTGGCCAGCACGTGGCCCGAGAGCTGCTGCTGGCCCTGGGAGCAGCTCAGCTGGATGTGGGCAGGGGAGAAATCCATCAGGGAGCAGAGCAGGCGGCCGGGGCCGGGCTGGGAGCTCGAGGGCACCAGCGAGATGGACACGATGGGAAGGGCACTGGGAGGGAGTGGGGACAGACTGGGATCAGCTGGAGGGAAACTGGGAGAGAATGGAGATGAGTTGTGTAGCATTGGGAGGGACTGGGAGTGGACTGGCAGGGACTGCGGTTGCGCTGAGAGACATGAGAGTGGATACTGGGACACTGGATGAGGGGGTAGAGGTCTGGCAGTGAAGTGAGAATGAACTAGGAATAGACTGGGAATGGCTAAAAAGAAGTGGGAGGAACTGTGGTGGCACTGGGCGGGACTGTGGTGGCACTGGGAGGGACTGTGGTGGCACTGGGAGGGACTGGGAATGAAGTGCGCGGCACTGGGAGGCCGAGTCCAGCGCGGGGCTCTCGGCTCTGTGGATCTGCCCGGCAACTGATGAGTCATCAGAGAGACGCGCTCTGATTGGCTGAGGGGCGGCAGATCCACGGACGAGTGAGATGGATTAGAGGGGCATTAGGAGTGATTGGGATGGACTGGGGTGGACTGGGAGAGCTACAGGAGCCACTGGGAGGACCCGGAGATGGGCACATGGAAGGCTGAGGGCTCTGGAGTGATTCCCAGGGAGGTTTGGAGGGACCTCTCCCTGCCCTTGTCCCGACCCACGAGGACTTGGATTTGGTTCAGTTCAGTGGAATTCATGGTGATTTGGGAGGAGCTGGAGCAAAGCAGCTGGAAAGCACAGTGGGCTTGACAGGGACTGAACCAGGGTAGGAGTTGGGGCTGCCTCGAGTGAGCTCCCACAGTGTGAACCTTTGTGGGGTCTTTCTAATGGAATTTTGTTGAATTTTTACATTCATTATTAAAAAGCAGAGTCACAATTGGAGCTCCGCTTTCAGCTTGAAATGAGGGGATGGAACGTGGGCACTGGGACTTCCGTAACCTCAAGTTGTTCCTTGATACTGGACACTTTAGCTTTGGCAATCTGAAGCCCTTCAGCAGCAATGGCTCTGCCACCCCCTGGTTTCTGGCTCAGACCCAGCTCGGAGCTTGGACAAGGTCTGGGCTTTGTCCTCTTGAGCTTCGGGAGCCTCCCGGGAAGCACCAGCCCTCCCCAGCCCACCCTTGGTAGGACTTTTTCTTTTCTCTCTCCTGACCATTTTATCCCCAAAACTGCCGTGGGAACGTTGTATCCAAGCACATCCTCCAGCGCTGCACTTTCCTCCTGTGAATTCCCTGTGCAGGGAATGTGTCTGTGCTTTTCCCTGCTCTGTTCACTGACAAACAAACCTGAGCCTGTGGGACTGTCAGAGCTCCTTCATGCAATGAAATCAGGTTGTGTTGATCATGGCATGTTCTGGAGGAGCTTTTCTTGGTGTGTCTTGTGCTGCTGGAAATGACACAAGAGCCAGGAGGGAACAGAAGCTGCTGCTGCCCGTTGGCTCAGGGCCAGGGAACCAAGTTGTGCTCCCGGGCAGTTGGGCCCTGCTGGAAGCAGAGCCGCCTTTCCCTTGAGCAGCTCAAGCTTGTGACAGCTCCAAACAGGAAACCTCAGCAGAAAACTCTTCCTCCAAACTCAGCTGCTTTCCCTCCTGCAGCTGTTTGGGAAAGAGCCTCAAAGCACAGACTCTGCTGGGAGCCATTGGTGCATTTCCTCCCTCCCGGCAGCAGCAGCAGCTCCTGAGCCCTTCACGGGCTCCTGTCCCTTCACAAACCCTTCAGCTCCCTTTGAACTCTCAGCAGCCACGAACATATGCATTTCTTTCATATTTAAGCTGCATTTAAACTTCTCTTTTTCTCTCCTCTCTACATTTTTGGGTTTTTCCTCTTTATCTCCTTTAATCCCGTCAGCACCAGCAGGATGGGGATGGAGTCTTGAGGTGGGTGTGGGATGAACTGAGGATCCAGCAGAGAAGGGCAAGGCAGAGGGGAGAGGACTCAGCCAACCCTTCTCCTGCTCTCTCCTCCCCCAGGGTGCAGCTAAAGCAAGTCAGACTGGAAAGGATCCCACAAATGCTGTGTTCTCCTCCCTCTGAGCTTGGCTGGGGATCCTCAGCTTCAGCCTGGTGCAGTGGCTGAGATTCGCTAATTTGAGTTTTTTGGCTAATGCACTAAATAATGTGGTGGGTTTAGCGCTGGCTGAAATCTCCAGGGCACTTACTCATTTCTCACTGTGAGATATGGATTAGGAGAAGGGCAAAATAGGCTTAAAAGTTAAAAGGATTAAAGAAACTTTATTAACAGGACTACAAGAATGAGATACGAGAATAAAACTTTCAGAACGCCTTTCCTCTCCTGAATAACTTGTGTTTTTTTTTTTTTTAAACTGACAGCATAGAGATAGAACTTGGGATGTTTAAACAGTATTCATTACACAAGAGTTTTTTATTAGTTTTTGTAGGGAGAGGAGTCTTTTCTTATTGTATCATGGAGACCTTTTTACAAGAAACAGGTTTTTTGTGGTTTTTTAGTTTTACAAAGAGCAGCCATCTGGGAAAAAATTTTTCTATCATGACATTTTTCTCATTTTTACAGCCCTCCTAGAGGTGTGTCTATGGGTTATGAATTCATGGGGTTTTATTTTAAGGATGAGTTGTTTGAAGGAAAATGTTTTCTTCTTCTGTTTTTGTGATCATCTTTGGAAACAGAAGGTTTCTTCTTCTCTCCCTGGAGGCAAAGGGTATTTTATTGTTTTTAGTTATTTTTCTGTTCAAACTTTTTATGGGATTACAGTTACTTTAATATTTGTTTGGTTTCATTAATGGATGCTTTTCCTTACATTTACAATTTGTATACTTTATTTTTTTATACTTTTTTTTCATGAATTAAAGGAGATGTTTTAGTATATCATTGTTTATTTCTATGGCTTTACTATAATAATATTTTAGTTTCAGTTGCCATTTTTTCATTTCTTTTCTATCTAAGGTTTGTCTTTTTTGTTTACTGACTTTGATGTTTTAATGTTGGGTTTTTTTGCATGTTGTTACTATGTCCTTTTCTGTCCCTGGAGAGATGAACAAGGTTTGTAGGTCTCATCTCTGTATTGAAAGGGTTAATATCTTGCCCAGTGTTATAGATACATTTTATATTGTTGGCTTTTCGCAAATATTAAAATGAATGTTATGTGTATAAGAATGAGAAATTTTGTTGTATTAATATAGTTTTCTTTTTTTCTGTTATTGATGAAATTTAGAAATAGTAGTATAATACATATATGTTAGGTTATGGCACAGTATTAAAATAAAAACTGCTTTTGTTTGTATAACCCAAAGACTGAGGAAAAATAGCTAGAGAACTCCTGCATTTGTAAACTATCTTATCCAGATGAAGACAGCAGTGACCAGAGGTCTGAGGAGGAGGAATTTATTGCATTCCTGGTATCAGAGTATGTAAATCTCAAAGGTTCCAAGGAGATTGATCTATTGGGAAGGGGGCAAGAGAAAACTAAACAGAAGAACACCAAAGATCCTAAGAAGAATGTATGAATATGTATGAGAATTTATGGATATGTAGTAGGGTTCTGTTTTTAAGGGACAATCCTTTGTTAGTAAGGTGTGCCCTCTTAGCTGAATGCAGAGACACCCGGCCGTATCTGTATACTTTACTTTATTTTTTTCTCCTAATCGTTTTTTTATTAAACTTTTAAATTCTATAAAAATTATGTGAACCTCGTTTTTCACAACTGGGGGCTCTTTGTCCGGGATAAACACCTCGCCTCTGAAGAGCACCGAGGGATCCTGAGTGGGAAAAAGCGCGCACCCTGCTGAGTTCAGCGGACCCCGCTCCGTTTCCCCTGGTGTGAGTCAGCAGTGGCTGCAGGTAAATACCCCGAGGACAAGAAGGAGAAGAAATAAAGCAAAGGAAAGGGAAAAGGCTCCCTAAACCGCGGTATTTGCTCCATAATTCTTGTGCACGAAGACCCAAAGAAGAAAAGGGATTGTAAGTAATCTGTGGGGGAGCGGAAAGCGGGGGGTTGCAAAATATCCCCGGGGTCACTGGGACTGGGTCTCAGGGGAGGGGTGAGCCCCTCGGGAAAGGGAGCCGAGGGTTTTCCTGGCACAATCCACTGGGAAAACGGGATAAAAGCGGGGATCCCCAACACAGTGCTGGATTGAGGGGTACAGCCAAGAGCATCCGGGGTTAACAGTGCTGGATTGAGGGGTACAGCAAAGAAACCTAAAACATCCAAGGCCTTATAATACCCATGGGAAGATATCAGTAACTTGAAAATAAAACATATTTTATTGTTGTTTAGCTTTGAGTAAAAATGAGTGAGAGTGAGTAAAATAGACGTGAGTGAATGTGAGTAAATAAATGTGTAATTGTTATTTTAAATAGTTGATTTTGGTTTGTTCAGAAGGAAGTGGACTGTATTAGGTTGTTTGTGTTGTGGTGAGGGGTTAAGGACTGGTGTGAGGCTATCAGAGAGCTCTTTCTAAAGCCAGATGTGCAAGTAGAATGCAGAGTGGTGCTGGTGTTAGTCGCAATTAAAGGGGAATGGGGGGGGCACCCTGTAGTTATAGCTTTTGTTTTGTTAAGCCCCAAGACAATTTTTTTGTGAGATTGTGAGTAAGCATTTGTGATAGTGAGCTGTTTTGGTTTTTTTTCTGGTTTAAAGTGTAAGATTTCAGGAAGAGCAGAGAAGAGACAAAGAAATAAAAAGAGCGGGTGGAAATGGAGGAAGGAAAATGTTGTTGAATCTATGTTTAATTTTATTTTTTTTGGGGGGGGGAAAAGTTTATTGTGTTGTATGGTATTGTATAATATTGTATGGTTAAGAAAAAGGGTTTTCAGTGCCTGGGAAGAGGTGGGGAAGAAGGTAGTGTTTGGGTTGGTAGAAATAAATTGATTAAAAAAAAAAAAAAAAAAAAAAAAAGGGCCAGAAAACCAGTAAGTCGGGTTTGGGGAAAAACAAAGGTAAAAAGAAATTGCTAGAAGAAATACCCCAAGATAGCCCTTTGGGAATTATGTTAGCTAATTGGGATATTACCCCAAGTACAAGGGAAAAGGATAGAGTAAAGATGATTAATTTTTGCATGATTGAATGGGCAAACAAGGAAGTAAGATCTGACCACGTTTGTTGGCCTAGATATGGTTCTTTTGAAACTTGGATTTGTCAGGCCTTAAACGTGTTTGTAAATTCAAAAGAACCGTTTAATGCAGAGGAGAAAGAATATGCAGCATGCTGGATGGGGGACACAAACTCTGAGAGAGTAAAAATTCTAGAAATATCAGAAATCTCAAAGATAAAACAAGAAGAAAAAAAGAAAGAGAAAAGCTGGGACCCTTTAGAAGTGTTCCCCCCTCCTCTCCTGCTTGGCCCCCGCCTGCTGCAGATGTCCCGCTGGGGGTCCCGCCTGCCCCGGCTGCAGCCGCGTGGCTCGCACTGGGCACCCCGCCGGCCCTGCCGGGGGTTCCATCTGCCCCAGCCCCGGCTGCTGTGCCCGCACTGGGCACCCCCGCTGTCCCATCCTCAGTCACTTTTCCCGCAGCTGCCCCGGCCATCCCGGCCCCGGTGGCTGTGTCCGTGCCGGCTGCGCTGGGCACCGCTGCTCCTGCCCCAGCAGACACCTGCAGACTCTCCACGCCCCGCTTTGGTTTCTGCCGAGAGACTCCGCTCTCTCGGTGGTTCCGGTACCAGTTCCTGCCTACGGCCCCCCTTGGAGGACTCAGCGGCGGGACGGATCCCTGCCTTCACCATCCCATCAACCTCTGCCATGGACGCAGCGCTCCTAAAGAATTTCTCCCGTAACGGAGAGGTACCATACCAAAATACAAGAAGCTTAGTTCAAAAGAAGGTTTCCCCTGACTCCTCCCCAAAACAATACAGAAAGGCTACTAGTTTATTCCCATTACGAGAAGTCCCAATGGGAGGGGGAAATACGGGATTTGTAAATGCCCCTTTGACTTCCTCAGAAGTCAGAGATTTTAAAAAAGAGCTAAAAGGATTTGAAGTCAAAACTAACCTAGCCTTTCTTGTTTAACTAATTTGAACTCACAGAAAGAGATTAGCTCCTATGTTTACTGTTAAACTTTGTTTGATGTGATGTTTTCACTTTCCCTGTGTTGCTAAGAAATCCCTTTCAGGTGCTACTGATAACTAAGGCAGCGAAGCTGCAATCTGGACCAAAGAGTAAAGTTGGATTCACACCAATAAGATCGGACTATAACACCGAAACCGAGTGATACCAAATGGACTCTTGAACAGAGACCGGCGGTAGTGAACTGAAACAATCCAAATGATCCAAGGGATGAGCTAAGAATTACGCCTAACTGGGAAGTAAGAGCAAGCCTGTATCAGTAATTTCAAGTCCTGCCTGGACAAGTTCTGGGACACCTTCGATATCCACCTTGGTGGGGGGGAAAATTCCCACCCCAAACAGGAGGACTGGGGCTGTTTTGGTCGGGAAATCCTCATATATTTTTGCTTTTGCCTGTGATGTGTATAAAGGAGGGGAGAAAATCACAACTTCCATCAGTGCCACATCATATACCTTGTCTAAATCATCCCAGTATGAGACATGCTAGCTGGATTAAATATAAGTACTTAAATTAGAGAAAAATAAGTATTGTAGTTCACAAAGTTAAGCCTCTCATTGCAGAAAGTGCTGTGTACCAAATCTATTAAGAATAACTTAAATGATAACTTTGGCTTTACAGATGGGAGATTACTAGTGCCTGTTGAGTGGGAAATACCTAAGAAACGGTGAGAAACTACTGTTAAAAGGTGTCAAAAAGGATTTACTGAGAAATTAAAAAAGAGGAAGTGCCAAAAGCTATTTGCCTGGAAACTGACAAAAAGGAGTTGATAAGGAAATAGAGGGCAAGACCGGGTTGGCTGCTGTAGTCGCCACCAAGAAGATACAATACACCTGCTGTGGGTAGCAACCCCATAGGCATGGGAGGTGGGAATACAAGCCAAACCAGACCTCTGTTACTCCTTTTTTTGCACTCATTTTTTGTCTTTTCTCTTTTGGAATACCAGCAAACACGAGCCATAAATGCTACCGAAAGCTGTATATGCAAAGACATCGAGGTTCCTTTTTTGTCACTCATACCCGTATCAACAGTCACTGTTATAACCCATCCAAACTGGGTAACTGTATGCATAATGGGAAAAAATATTGGGTTACAGAAAATTTGGGAGCAAGTGGTAATAGGTTAGGAAGTGAATGTCCAAAAGGGGAGAGATGGATTTGTTTTACATATGTTATTGAGAGCAAAACCCAAGATGTAGAAAAAGAACAACTGATAAGCAAAAAGGCAAAACCAGCACAGCAATCTAATCCTGTGTCAGTTTCACTTCAAGATTTGTATATAAAACTAGAACAACAATTAGAAAAAGAAATAGATATCTCAAGACTGGGAAAAAAACAGTTTGTGGAGTTGGGAGAGAGAATCGGTAAGGAACTTAACATCACTAACTGTTGGGTATGTGGAGGGGCTTTGACATCAGAAGAATGGCCACGGAAAGGCAGCAGCTTAGGTCCAATTGAACTCCTAAAATGGAACCAGACAATTACAAAGAGAGAAAACCGTCCTGAAGGGTGGATTTTAAGCTCAACAGTGATAGGAGAAGAATGTCTCTGGCACACGGGGAGGAATTTCCTTAATGAAGTAGGAAATACTCCCTGTAAGAGATATAAAGTTAGTAATGGAACTTCCACATGGTGGATCCCAGATGAACCAACTTGGTACTGGGCTCCCAGAAAAACAAAGGAAGGGGATTGCAAATATAATAATGAAACTAAACTGTTTCAATGTAAGAATAAAGGCAAGAATCCTTACTTTAGTATACCTGAAATCTCCAAACTCTGGGACAACTTAAATCAACAGAAAATTGATTTTTGGAAAGCACCAGATGGCTTATTTTGGATATGTGGAAAAAGAGCATACCCAAAACTCCCCCCACGATGGAAAGGGAGTTGTACTTTGGGAATTATACAGCCAGGATTTTTTCTTCTGCCAGGACCAAATGGAGACAAACTAGGAGTGCCAGTATATGAGGACCTAAAAAGAAGCAAAAGGGAGGAGATTGGAGGATTTCAAAAATGGGGAGATGAGAAATGGCCCCCTGAGCACATATTGGAAACCTATGGGCCAGCCACCTGGGCACAAGATGGGAGTTGGGGATACCGAACCCCAATTTATACTAAATCGCATCATAAGACTCCAGGCAGCTGTAGAAGTAATAACAAATAAAACTGCTCGGGTAATAGAATTAATATCCACTCAGCAACGTCAAGCCAGAGCTGCAATATATCAGAATAGGTTGGCTTTAGACTATTTGTTAGCTGAAGAAGGAGGTGTTTGTGGGAAATTTAATACATCAGATTGTTGTTTAAAAATAGATGACAATGGGGATGCCATTCTAGATATAGTCAATGATATCAGAAAAACAGCACATGTACCAGTTCAAAAATGGGACCCAATACTAAAAAGCAGTTGGTGGGATAATCTATTGGGAATAGAATGGTGGAAAAAGTCAGGCTTCTTCCTTTTGTGTCCTACAACTGGCTTGATATTTCTTCCTTGTTTAATCCCCTGCTTTATTCAGCTAATCACCAGAGTAGTTCAGAGTATGCAAGTGATAACAATGCCTATAGATCCAAAATTGACTACATCTAGAGTGGCACAAAAAATTATGGTGTTAAAGAAACAGAACAACATAGAAGATCCTCTTGAAGAAGCAAGATTAATTTGGGAAAAAAACAAGCGAATAATGAAGGCTAAAGGACAAGAAATATTGCTCAAGCCAAATGATTCATGAAAAGAAAAAAGGGGGATATTGTTATAAATGCGTATCATATTATTGGCTTTTCACAAGTATTATAATGAATATTATATGTATAAGATTAAAAAATTTCACTGTAATAATATAGTCTTCTTTATTTCTGTTATTAATGAAACTTAGAAATAGTGGTATAATACATGTATGTTAAGCTATGACATAGCATTAAAACAAAACCTATTTTTGTTTGTGTAACCCAAAGACTGAAAAAGATAGCTGGATATCTTTTTTTCTTTTGTAAGCTATCTTATCCAGATGAAGACAGCAGTGACCAGAACTCTGGGGGGGAGGAATTTATTGCATTTCTGGTATCAGGGAATGTAAATCTCGATGGTGCCAAGAAGATTGATCTATAGAGAAGGGGGCAAGAGAAAACTAAACAGAAGAACACCAAAGATCCTAAAAAGAATGTATGAATATGTATGAGAATTTATGGATATGTAGTAGGGTTCTGTTTTTAAGGGACAATCCTTTGTTAGTAAGGTGTGCTCTCTTAGCTGAATGCAGAGACACCCGGCCGTATCTGCATACTTTACTTTATTTTTTCCTCCTAAGTGTTTTTTAATTAAACTTTTAAATTCTATAAAAATTATGTGAACCTCGTTTTTCACAGGATGTTATACAAAAAGGACATGCAGCAGGCGGATCGGGAAGGCGGAACCTTCCAAGCACCTCCGCCAGTGCTGGGCAAAGGGACAGGGACATGCGGCCGGGAAAATCAGGACAAAAACGAGGCCGCGTCCTCCAACAACCGGAGAGAGCGCACGGCAAATGGCCCATGGCCTCTCCCTTTGGGCAGCAATAAAGTCACTTGCACACCACTCCTCTGGCTCCTTGGGCCACACAAACCTCTGGCGCCGGGAATTTTCCCGCCCAGCCCCGGGCACAGCGCAGCCACCTCCGGCCTCCCGACACGAAGCGGGACGAGCCAGCGCTGCTCCGCCACCGCCTCCTGCCGAGGCCCCAGCGGCAAGGAGACCGCGGGCAGCCGCTCCCGCAGCGCCCTCAGCCCAGGGCCAACACGGGCCGGCCACGGCACAAGCCACCCGCCACAGCCCCCTGCCGCCCCCTCCCGGGCCCGCAGCGAGCCCCGAGCCCCCGCAGAACCGAGCGCGGCTCCCACCTGCGATGGCCGGGGCCGCCTCCGAGCTCCGCCGCCGCCTCACCGGGCTCCGGCCGCTGCTGCCGCCGCTGCCGGGCCCGCACAGACGCTCCGGCAATGGCGGCTCTCCTGCCCCACGGCCGCCCTGGGGGCGCCAGCGGGGCCGGGCTTGTCCCCGCTCTGCCCAATCAGCGCGCGCCAGAGCCACGAGTGACAGCAGAAGCAGCCAATCGCAGCCAGCGGCGGGCTCTGCACACGGCACGGACTCGCCTGCCTTGGGCTGAGCTCCGCCATTTCTCGGCAGCCTGGGCTGAGGAGTGGCCCCGGCGCTGGGCCCGGCCCGGGCAGGAGGCCAAGGAAGCGCCGCTGCGCTGAAGCGCCGGGAGCTCGGGGTGCCCGGGAGCTGAGGGCGCTGCGAGCTGGGGGTGAGTCCGGGATGGAGCAGGGCATGCCGGAAAGAGGCCAAAACTCTGTGACTCTCCTTCCTGGCCCGGGCGGGGAGTAGAACACACAAGGAAAGGCTCGGGGGTCTGGATGAGGGTGGGGACAGTTCAATCCTTGGTCACGGGCACAGCACACCTGACTTGGGGAAATTAATTGAATTTATTGTCCAACGTGTCAGAACAAGAAAACGTGAAGCAAAGTAATTCTTACGGAAATCCATCTTCCCCCCAGCTCTCCCTCCTTCCCGGGCTTAACTTTGTGCCCCTCTCCGTCCCCCTCCCCGCCCAGAGGCACAGGGATGGGGGTCACAGTCAGGTCATGTCAGTGCCTCCCCCTGAGGGACAGGAATCCTTGTCCTGCTGCAGCCTGGGGTCCCTGCCAGGGGCCAGAGTCCCTCAGGACCAGGCTGCTCCAGCGGGGATCGCCAGGGGGATCCCCGAGTCCGGCCAGGAGCCACTTCCATGGCTCTGCAGGGGCTTCCCCCGGGCTCGGGGCCTCTCTCAGGCACCCCCTGCTCCGGCCCGGCCTCATTGCCCCCCTCACCCCCCATGCAGCGAGTGCCCGGGCAGGGAGATCCACGATTTTCACGGGGCTGAATCTTAGTGTTTCTGAGCTTTATTGGGCAAAATTATTTTTTTTTTTTTTTTTTTTTGTGGGGGCGGAATATTTCTATTTTGGGGGGATATCTGATTTTTGGTGTTTTGGAAGTTTTTGATCTGTCTTTGTTAGCGTTCAGGAACACACATAATCACAGACTGATTATATGCAGGTGCTTTATTGAAGCATGCAAGAACTAGGGGTATCAACAACCCAAATCTAGCTCCATCATCTTTGTCCAAAGTGCACATATTTCTACAATTTCAGCTGTAGCAGTAATCACTGTAAAAACCTTATCAATATTGTTTCATTAATATTGCCTCATTAACTTTATCTGTATTGCTTCATGAGAGTTAGCTCATCCTTGTATGAAAATGTCCGAATCTTATCTCTGGGTGGGTATCTTGGAGACCCCAAGTACCAGTTCCCATTACCGTAAACATTTCAGCTTGCTAGACCATCCCTAATACCAAGCATTCATGTGGCCTACCTCTACATGATTTTAAGAAACATTTTCAGAAACATTTAACCCCATAGTAACATATTTCCCCCCTTTGAAAATATTTCACTTTGCTGTAATAAGTGTAATACTTTCACTGTATGCAGTCCTTTTTCTGAGTTTATACTTGATGTTCATCTTCGAATCCACAGTTGTTATAAGCGTTGTTACACTCTGGAGGACTTGGAGATGACAAATGTGGATGTGGATCTCTGTCCCGTGTCAGTGCCTTTATTATCTTCTGGTTCCAGGATACTCTTGTCTTTATCTCTCCTTTCAGAACTGCACAGATTAACCAAATTGCTAAGAACACAATTAGTAGGATTATCAGACTCTCAATCTTTCTACCTGACCTGTAAGTTTGTACAACATCTTTCTATTGTTATAATTTGCTATTGGACCAAACAAAGATTCCAGGGCCCACTCAGATTTTACACTACTGGAGGGTTCCTGCCATCTTTCTTCATCTTCAGCTTTGTTTTCCTGAAATTCTCATCTTCTCTTTATTTGCAGAATTTCATGTTCTCCCTTGAATGGGGACCTTTTCCAAATTGGGCATAAGGTGGGGAGGCCTAAAGTAATCTCTTTTACTTTTTCACCTACAGGCAGATGTGTTGTCCAGGTGCCATCGCTTGCTGCCCATCCAAATTGGCCTGGACTCTGAATTGTACTTGTGCTACATATTACCTTTTGGATTTGTCCTGTCTTGTCATTTATTTCACCTTGTTTATGTTTGATTCCTCTGCGGGCACATCCAATTTGCAGAGCTATCACGAGTGGTGGCATTTGTTTTATTTCTTCATCATCAGAAGTACAGTCCTAAGTTTTGTTCCATACCCACCAATTCACTTTGTCTGCCTCCATTCTACTACTGGTTGCAGTGTTCCATACCCCTGGATCTGTTTCATTTTCAGAGCCTTCCCACTTAATGCACCAAGGGCTATCTGCCATAGATTGGAATTTCTGAAGCACACTCATTGACCATGCACTGTCCCAAGCTTCAGCCCGATCTTTTCCTTCCTGTCCTTCACACTTCCACTTTGATACTGGAATCTTTTCTTTAATGACCTTTGCTACCTTTTCTTAACACCATCCATAATTCCCTAATCCCCCATCCCAGCCTAGTTTTGGTTCATACTTTCCTCCATTTTCATGACAATCCCATCTAGATGAATACTTTGGCTTCACAGCATTTTCAAACACTGTCTTATTTCAGTACTCATAATCTATTTGCAATACACAGCTCACATTTTCATTTTTATTCTTTTGTATTTCAGGTAATTTTGATGTTATCATTCCCCAATTTATTAGGTCTCCTGCTGCCTTTGGTATTGGCAGACAGGCAGTTATTTTGCTGGTGTTTTGCACATTGGCAAAATCTTGAATTAATCCAATCATCCCATTTTCTGCCTGAATAGTATTAGAGACTTTTATCACTTGTGTTTCTGGCTGCACCCCCACATCCCTCTTCATTCTAAAATGAAGAGTTGTCAGCTGATCCTTTTGCATTTCACATCCCAAGGTAACATTGATTCCAACTGATGGCCCTAAAGGCCATAAAATAATCACCATTACAGTCACTAGCAACCTAGACATTTGAAACAATCAGACCCGCTTTATCTGCAGCTTTGTTGGCCCTACAGTTTGTGCAGTCCACAGTGCAGGGGAAACCTTCTTCACTCTGGTGTAATGTATGCAGGGATCCAGTCCAGCTCCTTTGACTGCTGTCAAGGTAGTTAACAGTACCTGATAGGGTCCATTCCACCTTTCTTTTAATGGTTCTTCGTTCCAGCTTTTAACGTACACTTCATCTCCCGGGGGGATGTCATGAACTGGATTCTCAAGAGTCAGTGGCCTGTTCCACACAAGGGTGCTCCGAAGTCGAGCTCAAGCTTTTCCAAGAGACAGAACATAATTCTACACCTCTTGCTTCCCTGTAACATGTACATTTGGATTAGGTTCAGGGGATTCATATGGTTTCCCATCCAATATCTCATAAGGACTGACTGACATCCCGCTTCTAGGCTTTATCTGAATCCTCAGCAGTGCTATTGGTAAAGCTTGTGGCTGCTGCAATTTAGCCTCTTGGCATATTTTTCTGATTTGCCTCTTCAATGTCTGATTCATCCTCTCCACCTGTCCACTGGATTGGGGTCTCCATGGTGTATGGAGATGCCAAGCTATTCCCAGTAACCTACTCACCTCCCTCACTACTGTGGCTGTGAAATGTGGGTCCCTATCTGATGATATTCCTAGAGGCACCCCAAATCTTGGAATGATTTCTTGCAGTAACCACTTGACTGTCTCCTTTGCTTGATTTGTGCGAGAGGGAAGAGCTTCTGGCCATCCTGAAAATGTGTCAACCCCTACCAATAGATATTTGTATTCTCGTGTTCTTGGTAATTCTACAAAATCTACTTGCCAATAATCTCCTGGTTCTACTCCTACCCAAATTTTCCCCAATTGTGCCTGTCGTCTAGCCACTGGATTGTTCTTTAAGCAAATTTCACATTTTGACATTACTGATTTTGCCATTGTTGACATCTGTACTGAAATTAAACTTTGTTTTAACAATTTCACCAGTGCCTCTGCACTCCAATGACATTTGTTATGTTTAATTTGTAGAACTTCTGTCATTATCGAGGGGGGTACCACTACTTGTCCCTGTGTAGTCACATACCACCCTTCTGAATTCTTCTGTGCATTCAGTGAGCATCCCAATTTCACATCTTTTATTGAACATTTTGGTTCTGAGGGTAAATTGAATTGAGATACATTAGTTTTTAAAGGTATCAATGCCATTGCAGTTTGTACTTCTCGAGCAGTTTGTTGGGCTGTCCAGTCTGCTTTCTGATTTCCCTCATGAATTTTGGAGCTTCCTGATTGGTGAGCTTTGCAGTGCATGATTGCTACTTGCTCAGGCTTTTATACTGCTTTTATTAATTGCAGGACTGCATCTTGATGTTTAATGTGTGTGCCTTGAGAAGACAGCAGTCCTCTTTCTTTCCACAGTGCCCTGTGTACATGCACCACTCCAAAAGCATGTTTTGAATCAGTTCAGATATTTACTTTGTTCCCTTCACTCATCTCTAATGCCCTGGTTAAAGCAACCAGTTCTGCTCGTTGGGCAGATGTGTTTGCTAGTAAGGAAGAAAGCTGGATTCAAAAGGTTAGCTGTCTTTAGTGTGACATCATCCTGCAAAGTTGGGATTAACTGGAATTTCATCATCCTGCTTGGGGATAGCCAATGGCCCCCCTTTTGTTCTAAAACAGTGGTCACCATGTGTGGCACATAGACATCTGTGTGTCTACCCATCGTGAGTTTCCTGGCTTCTTGGATCAGCATCACAGTGGCTGCAACTGCCCGCAGGCATGAAGGCCATCCGGCACTCACGTGGTCAAGTTGTTTGGAAAAGCAGCCTACCAGCCTTTTCCAGCTTCCCAAATGTTGGGTCAGCACTCCCAGTGCTGGGTGTGATCTTTCATGCATAAACAGCTGAAAATCTTTGGATAAATCAGGCAATCCTAACACCGGAGCTGTTGTCAATGCCTCCTTCAGTCTGAGGAAGGCCTCCTTCTGTGGTTTGCCCCAGGTAAGCGGTTGTGTCTTCTGGGCTTCATACAGGGGTTTTGCAATTAGTCCATAGTCCATGATCCACAGGCAGCACCGCTCTGTCATCCCAAGGAAATCTCACAGCTCATGTAGGTTCTGGGGTTCTGGAATGGCACAAATGGCTTGAATACGATTAGTACCCAGCTTACATTGTCCTTGTGAGATTTCACACCCCAGGTAAATCACAGTCTGCTGGGAAATTTGTGCCTTTTCTTTAGACACCTTATATCCTCCCATTCCCAGCTGATTTAAAATTTCAATTGTTACCTTTATGCAGTCTGTTGAGATGTTAAACACATCTCTGCTGAGTGGTGGAAAAGAAACATTAAAATTCCTTTCCCCAAGGCAAAGGCAAACCTAGTGTGACGAGAGAAATAAGTTTTTAAGCCATTTTAAAGTTGGTCTGTTCTGCCAGCAGCTAATCCTGGGCAGGGCAGAGTGTGAGTGGAATTGAGAGGCAGAGTGGAATTGTCCCGGTGCCTTCCCCAGCAGCTGTGGCGAGGGCAGGCACAGAAAGGGCTGAAGCTGCAAGAGTGAGAGCAAGGATTGTCCCCCAGTGGCTGGAGATGGCAAAGGAGGGTGGCCAGGCCGAGGATTTGAGCAGAGGATCTGTGGGCAGGCCCAGGGGCTTCCCCCGCTGGGGAGCCCTGGCTGCTGCTGCGTTGCCTTCAGTGCAGGCTCAGGGGTGGCCTGTTTAATATTCCCTTGCAATTCAGATTTCTGAGTCTGGAAGAGCCATGGCTGGGGCATCAATTATTTTATTTTTTTCATTTTGTTAAGTTTTTTTCTCTTTCTTATGTCCACCCCGTAACATTGAGAATATCTGGGAGTAAAAAAGTCACACAGTGTTGTGGCTAGAAGAGAGAATCCTCAATCCAGCTCCTGCAATTCCCTGTTAATGATAAGAATAATTCCATCTCCATTTTAGTCCTGGGAAATGTTATTTCTGAGATTCCCTGGACCCTCTCAGGGTCAATATACCACAAGCCTTCAGTCAAAATAGGTCTCAAATATTTAAACATTTTCTCCACTATTTGAACTTTTCCGTCAGATACTCAAAGCTGCTTTTTTGCCTGCAAATGAAGCCATTTCACAGAGACTTCCTCTACCTCTTCTCCTTGTCCTCCTGACTGGATCAAGCCATCCACATCCTGCATTAAGCCAGTCCCTGGGGGTGAGGTCAATTCCTTTGATATTTCCTGCAAGGCTTGCCCCAATCAGGCCGGTGCTTCCGTGCATCCCTGCAGAAGGACTGTCCATGTCTTGAGCATTTTCCCTTCTACCTCTTGTTGCCAGCCCAAGGCAGAATTGTGTTTGCATCCTCTGGGAGTGGGCAGATCCCCAGAAAGCATCTTTTGCATCAAGTTGTGAATGGCAGCAGTGTGAGGAGGGCACCTGGTTCAGGATGGTGTAAGGATCTGAGAGTGTGGGGTGCCTCGGTTTCATCATCTCATTTCTTCTTCTTGGGTCCTGCAGCATTCTGTGGATTCCATTGGATTTCTTGTTTGGCAGGATAGGAGCATTCTAGGGAGCCATCCCTGGCTCCCCAAGCTGTGCCTTGAGCAGGACTCAGAGACAGGCTGTGAGCCCTTCCTTCCCTCCCTTGGAACAGGGGATTGCTTTTCGACACCTCTTGTCCTGGTTGCTTGAGGGAAATTTGGAGAGGCTCCATATCTAATTTTGCCAATTTCCCTGGGGCTGCCCACACTTGTGGGTTCACTTCAGCCTAGGCTCTGCCAGACATTTGACACAGAGGTACAACAGAACCAGCCTCTGTATCACCTTTTGCAATATTAATTTGCATTCTCAATTTAGCCATCAAATCCCTTCCCAGTAAATTATAATCACAATTGTGAGCAAATAAAAGCTCCTGCATTTCAAACCCATGTCCCACATCTGCTAATAGTGGCTGAATAAAACACTTCCACTCATCTTTCCCACTTAGTGCCTTAATTAAAATATTCCTTAATAATTTTCCTTCCTTAGGTCTAAGATTCTGAGTGGATGGAGAGGCCCCTGTGTCCATCAGGAAAGGTCTCCTCTGGATCCAGAGCCACCCTGAATGTTCCTAAGGGCTGCAGTGTGGTGGGTCCCTGGTGGAATGGGAGCTGTGAGACCGCTAAGAATCCGTGTCCATCAAGGGCTGGACTTGCTGGTGCTGAGGGTGCTCCTGTCTGTGCTTGCAGTGTCCTTGTGCCCTGCAGCTGGAAGGCTGATTCCTTGCCAGGGGCTGTTTGGGTGGGCTGTCCCCTGGCCAGGAGGGCAATGCCTGTGCCAGGTGCTTGTGGCTGAGGGTGTCCCCTGGGTGCTGGGGCCCCCTTGGGCCCTGGGCTTGATCCCTCAGGGGCTGTAGGAAGTGTGCCATGGCCTTTGCCTTCAGCTTGGCCTTTTGCTCATCCCTTGCTGCATTCAGCTGCTGAGCCTTTGTGAGCAAGTGCTGCAGGGGCTTCTTGTGGCCCTGCTGCAGCCCCCCTCAGTGCGTGTGGGTGCTCATCGTGTGGCAGCTGCTGAGCTTTCTGCAAAATCCTTCCTTTCTCCAGGGACCCAGCACAAAATGCTTTCAAGATCATCTGGATCCTTGCAGGTGTAATCCCCATTTCTGAGCTGTTCCTTCCTGGTGCTGGCTGTGCTGAGGCTCCCCTCCCCAGCCCGTATCCCAGAGCCGGTCCCTGTCCTGCCGCAGTGTCCAAAGGCGGCCCCCCCGGCGGGCAGGGCCGGCAGCTCCACGGGGCCGGGCAGCGGCCGGGGCGTCCCGCAGCCTCCTGGGGGCCGGGGGCCACTGCCGGCCCTGCCCGGGGGGTGCTGGGGTCAGGCAGCGCCCGGCGCTGAGCCCCGGCTGCCCCACAGCCCCGGCCCGGCCCCACAGCTCCCCACAGGCCCCCAGCCCGTGCTCCCGGTGCCGCGGCTCTGCGCCCGCTCCTGCTGCTCCCAGCTCAGAGAAACCCCCTGAAATCCTGACCTCCTTCTTTTCCTGTCCTGGAAAACTGGGATATAAAGGATCTGAGTCAGCTGGCAAATTCTGAGGATAAGACCCTTCTGAAAAACATCCCAATCCTCAGTATTTTTTTCTCTTCCTCCTCTTTTCCATCATCCTGTTTCTTACCCTGTAGATTGCTCCTGCTGCTTCTTGCCTTAAGCACATTGCTGCACACTCCCCTTCAGCCAATCCCTTCCCAGCACACCAACACCATCCATCCCCTGTGGTCTATATCCCTTCTGGACTTCCCTTCTTGCCCCCCTGGGTGTCCATGTTCTTAATTCCCTCTGGGAGAATGTGCAAACGACCTCCACATGCTCCCAAGGGACCCTTGAGAGATATTTTGGGATCCTCATCCCTTTTGCTGGGACCCCATTGTGGCTTTCCCTTTTGTCCCCTCCCTGGGTGCCCTGCCATGTTTACTCCCCGAAGATCCCACTGGAGTCACTGCTGAGATTTTCAGTGCTCTCTCCCTGCCGATTCTTGAGAGCTCCCCTGATCCGTCCCTCGTCTGTCTCCTGCTCACTCTCGGGTACCCAATCAATCCCCGGTGCCGCCGCCAGCCGAGGGAGCCGATCCCCCAAACTGGGTGAGGCACCTTCAGCTGCACTCAGTGCCCGCCGGCCCGGACGGTGGAAGGAATTGCGGAGGAGCCCCAAGGTGTGTGGAAAAATTGACATCCCCAGAGGTTTCTGTCCACAGGGAAGACAGAGGAGTCCTGTAAAAGTAATTTCATTCATAAAAAAGGGTGAGGTCATGGGACATTTCTAATGAGATTTCTCCTGTTGTTGGAGGACACAGTCTCCTTTTTATCCTAATTTACTTGGTCACATCTCCCTCTCCCCCATTGGTTGATGTACTGTAATGTTACAGACTTCCCAATGCACCTCCTTAATATGCACCCCACTTTTGTATAGCTAACGATATTGATGGCTGTGTTAAGTCTTTGTTGTTCTTCTGGAAGTTGATGAATTTAGCAGGACCTTGGCTGAGCAGCCGTCTGTGTCATCAATTAATAACATTTTGTGCAGCTGATGGCTCCTCCTGTCACTTCCTTATGTCCACGTCCCTGGCCCGATGTGCAATGAGGTTGACGGGATCAGTTTGTAAAGAGCCTTTGTTGTTGTTCCTTTGCTGGGGTTCCCCCGTTTTGGGGCCATCCCCCCTGGAGCAGGGTGTCCCCCCTTGGTGCAGGCGCAGGGCTCAGGCAGGGCTGAGGCAATCAGAGCGCGCGGCGCTGATGACTCATCAGTGTCCAGGCAGAGCCGCAGCTGCCAGCGTTCCCCAGCTGGAGCCCAGCTGCGCCCCTCCCCCCCGGGCCTTGGCGCCCCCCTTGAGGGGAATTTGGGGAGGTGGGAGGGGGGAGCGCCAAGGCCGGGCCCCCCCGCGCTGTGGTGGCGGGAGCGGCTGCAGTGGGGAGCGAGTGTGGGCGGAAGCGGCCGAGAGCCCAGCGCTGCCCCAGGCCGAGCTGGCCCAGCTCCATCCGTGCCCCTGCGGTGGGATGCTGTGGGACTGGGGGGGAAGAGGGAGGCGGCAGTGGGTGCTGGGCCTGGGGGCTGAAGGAGAAGGGAAAGAGAAGCAGGGTTGAAGAGCAAAACGGTGAAATTATGTACCTGGGGTTTTGCAGAAGGAGGAGGAGGAGTGTGAGGTAGACCAGGGACACAGGAGGACGAGGAGGAAGAGGAAGCAGCACAAGGTTCATCCCTGTATCTGCAGCTAACCCAGCCCCAGGAGTGTTTCCCTCTCTCCCCCACATGCAGCGGGTTACCAGGGAGGGGGATCCACAATTTTGATGGGTCTCAAATCGTGGTGTTTCTGAGCTTTATTGGGCTAAATGTTGGTGCTTTAGTTTCTTGTGAGGGCTGAACGTTTCTATTTTGCAGGGGGTTTTGGCTGAATCTTGTAGTTTGATTAGTTTTTTATCTGTTTTGATATTTGGAGGATGATTGGGCTGAATCTTGGTGTCCTGGAGGTTCTTACAGACACAAGATGCCCAGTGACTTTCTGAGATGAACTTGGGCAAGGACGAAACCCCAGTCCAAGGTGCTCTAGTGTTGTTTTTTTCCCCCCAACCAGGATTTTACATTCCTGAACTGTGTTCAGATGGAGGAGGAGGAAAAGCCCCAGAGATCCCACACGAGGGGCTGCAAACCCAGTCCAGGGAGCTGCGAGGAGGAAAGATCCCCCCAGTGCCAGGAACACGGCCAGAGATCCAGCCAGAGCTCAGAGCTGGGGGAGAAGCCCCACAAGTGCTTGGAATGTGGGAAGGGCTTCAGGTGGAGCTCCCACCTGATTGAGCACTACAGGATCCACTCTGGGGAAAAGCCCTACGAGTGTGGGGAATGTGGGAAGAGCTTCAGCCAGAGCTCCAGCCTGAGGAATCACCAGATGATTCACACTGGGAAACGGCCCTATGAGTGTGGGAAATGTGGGAAGAGCTTCAGAGGTATCTCTAACCTGATGACACACCAGGTGATCCACACAGGGGAATGGCCCTACACCTGCTTGGAATGTGGGAAGAGCTTTGGGTGGAGCTCCTACCTGAGGGCACACCAGCGCATCCACACTGGGGAGAGGCCCTTCGAGTGTCCCGAGTGTGGGAAGAGGTTTCGGACCAGCTCTGATGTCCTCCTACATGAGCGGATTCACACAGAGGAGAGGCCCTTCCGCTGCCCCGACTGCGGGAAGGGCTTCAAACGCAACTCCACCCTCACCGTCCACCGGCGCATCCACACTGGGGAGAGGCCCTACGAGTGTCCCCAGTGTGGGAAGAGCTTCTCATGGAGCTCTCATTTGACCCGACACCAATGGAGGCACCAGTAAAGGAAGCCCTGCGAGTGCCCCGAGTGCGGGAAGAGCTTCGTGCGCTGCTCCAGCTCCATCCCCCATGGGAGGATCGGCGTTGGATGATCCCCAGTGACCCCCGTTGGGCAGAGCCCTGGTGATCCGTGGTCCTGGTGATCCGTGTTGGGAAGACACCTGGCTGGGAGGCTCCACATCTTCCTGGCTCCCTGTGGGCACCTGGATGAAAGCAGGGGAATGAAAATCTAACAGGATACAGAATGACAATGGGAATTGTTGACTTTAAATCCTCGAGAACTGTTGTAGTCAGCAACCTCAAGATCGTCCAGGGAAGCAGCAGGATTCTGGGGACCAGCATCAAACACCAACAAGATGGGCTCCCGGTTCATGAAACCATTTAATCAGCATGGGAAGGAACTCAGGTCCAGGACAGAGAGCCCCGAACAGAGGCTGAGCAGGGGTTTTTGAGGGACAGAACCCCCGAGGGTCTCCACCCATGAGGGTGGAGTTCAGGGTCATGTACCAGTAAAAGCACAGCAAGGGAGAACCTCCCAGGGACACAAACTGAATCAGAACCTCTGGGCCGCCCTTCACATGGGGTTGGGGTGGGACAATGGAACCCTTTGTTGTTCCTGAGGCACATTGCCGCATCTGCTTCTTTTTTATTATCTTTTTTTTTTTTCCAAATTTTGATTAGGAGCTTAAAATGTTTCCAAACATATGCCTTAAAATCACCTCCTGCACAGAGCACCCGCTTTGCTTTGTGGGACACCAAAAACTCAGTAACAAAACACATTAAGCAAACAGAAAAAACAAAATTAAAAACAAACACTTAAATCTCGGACCACGCCAGACAAATTAAACGGTGATGGTACTTAATACAAACATAATGGTTTTTTAGTTCAGTCTCTTCGAGTTTAGGATTATCTTTTAGGAAGGGTGCAGCTCTTAGATCTTCTCTCACAAGGGGCAGAATTCTTCGATCTCCAGTTTCAGCTCTGATCTCCAGCTTCACCTTTGGCTCCAGCTCCCATGTGGGAGTCACCCCTTTAGATGTTCTCAGTGAAATGCTGGCTTTGGGAGCTCAGGTTACAGTTTCGATTTCCCCGAGGGGGTGTTGCCCACGATGTCAAAGGCAGAGCCCCCAGGGTGGAGCAGCTGAACAAAGGGGTGGGACCGGAGCAGGAGTTACTGGGGGAAGGGAAGGTTCGGGACGGGAAAAGAAGGAGCAAGGCGGGAAACGAGATCCCAGACTGCATGGCTGGCGCCATCTTGGGATGTGGGGGGTCCGGGACGGACTTTCCCGGACAGGGAACGGGAATATGGAAAGACAGGGGGTGAAGGAGGACATGGAACGGCGGGCAGACGGCAGCAGACCCGCATCACTCTGGATGTTCTCTGTCCCTTGCTTACCTTCAGGAAAACAGGGGATGGGATAGCAGAAAGACACCGGGGTGATGGGGAGACGGCAGCAACCCCAAGCCGTCTTGGCTTTTTTCACCCTTTGTCCTGCCCTTAGGAACAGAGGAAAGGGGAAGGTACAGGGAGGTATACACCAAAAAAGAAAATAAAAAAATTCATCCATAATGTTAATATAATCGTCCATAATGTCGATATCGTCCATAATTGTCCATAATATTAATATAATCGTCCATAATGTTAATATCGTCCATAATACGTCTTGTTGGGTGATGTAAGGTGTCCCAGTGTCTGGTCTTGGCTCCCACACCTCCGTAAGCCCTTTTCTTCCCCATGCCTGAGGCACTCTCAACCCAGCCTCCCTGCCAGGTCTCTCGAGTCCTCCTTTCCAAGGCGGGGGTCTCACCGGCTCTCAAGCCATCAGCCAGGGACTTACGAGGTGTCCATGGAGCCGGGTCCTGCTCTTCTCTTGCTTCACTGGATGCCACGCATGCTCCACCATTTGTTGCAGTCCGCAACCTCGGGATCTCATCCAGGGAAGCAGCAGGATTCTGGGGACCAGCATCAAACACCAACAAGATGGGCTCCCAGTTCATGAAACCATTTATTCAGCATGGGAACTAACTCAGGTCCAGAACAGAGAGCCCCCAACAGAGGCACAGCAGGGGTTTTTGAGGGACAGAACCGAGGGTTTCCACCTTTGAGGGTGGAGTTCAGGGTCAGGGACCATTAGAAACACACCAAGGGAGAACCCCCCAGGGACACAAACCCAATCAGAACTCCTGGGCCGCCCTTCACAAGGGGTTTGGGGTGGAACAATGTTAACTCTTTGTCTCCCTGAGGCCACTGCTACAGACTCCCACTTTTCCACAGCTATTTTTTGAGCTATTTTAAGTCTTTCACAAAGTTAACATTTAAATAATTTTAATTCTATACCTACTTCTTGCATTAAACCTACAAAAATACTTTAGTTAAGGTTGGCCAATCTCAGTTGCTATACTGCTGTTTCAACTGTTCACACTACTTATTCATTTTGTCTAATTCTTTCCCTGAGATATTTTCTATACTTTTATAAAATTACAGTGATTGTAACAGGCAGCATTAACATATGGATGTGCCACAAACACAGATTTTATCTTGTTTTTGCATTTGTCACATTTGTTTGCATTTGTCACATGGATCAGAACTATTGTGATTTTGTTTTTGCATAGTTTGTTTGCTCATTGTTTGCTTTTGTGCTGCTTGTTTTAATATCGCTTGTTTCTTTCTTATTTTTTTGGATTCTGTCCCATCCTGCTTTATGGTTTTGGCCAGTTGCCAAGGGTGTCTTAATGAACACAGTGAAAATAATCCTCAGGAGTTTTCACTCTCTACCTTCCTCAAGGCCCCTTGGGCTGCAGCCAAGGGCCGAGGTGCCGCTCTTCTTGGTAGCAAAGTTTATACCTGGGGTCTGGTCACTGACACGTTTGGTCTCACTGCTACCCTTGACCTCATAAGGTTCCTATGAGCCACTTCAATTCTGCTTGTTTCAAGGATGGCACAGATTTCACAGCACTGTCTTATCTCTCTCTCTCTCTTAGTCAGTTATATTTTTTTTCTTTTAATTTAAACTACTAAAGCTCCAGAGTTGTGCCAACTACAATAAAAGTTACTTTTTACACAACTTCAGTTAGCAATGTATTAATAAAACTTTAATTAACAGGGGGTTCTTTTAGCACAATTTTTGCTGTTAAATAAATAAAACATTTAGTCAAAACCATTTATATTTACTATACAAAATATTGAAAAACAAACATATTTTAAAAATACGGAAATTTAAGGTTCTGTGAAAAAAACCTGTGCTACATGTTTTTAACACTTATAATGCACATAACACAACTGTAACACACCATTTAGATACTATATATTCATAAAATGTGTTTGTGCTTCACAGACTCTAAGCAAGGCAGAATTTGTCTTTTGAATGTCTAAATATAATAAACCAAACCAAATTAATGCCAGGTTGTAACAAATGGTCAGTCGTGTTATATGTTAGAGTTCACTTGACACAGCCAGCACTTCACCCTTTTCAGTTAAATGGGATTTAGGTAGTGCTGCTGTTTCTATTTCCAGCAAAATATCTTTAGATGAAGGAACAGTTTTACCTCTCTTTTTTTTTTTTTTTTTTTTTCTGCTACTTATTAGTTTGTAAAGGATACAACAGATAACTCTCGCTTTCTTGTGTTTTAGTAATAAATTTATCTCACCCCCCCCACCCCGGGAAACTACAGGGTAGCATAGTCGCTCTCTTGATTAAAAGGTTCTTTAGAATTTACATACTGATTTAAAGCTTAACAAATCCAATCTTTAAACAATCCAAACTTTGGCCAATTCAAATTATATTTTCAGATCATTTTCTTTGTCTATTTAAACATATAATAATTAATCATTTTCTGCTTGTTTTTCCTCTCCGGGATTCCCATGTATCCCAAAATCATAACATCATCCTCAGTGGACTGGCCTGAGGAATGCTCCCCTCCTGAGAAACCCCCTCACGGTTCTCAGATATTCCGGGCTCTTGCAAATTCCCCTTATAATTCCCAGCCCCTGGGTTCAAGGACTTACTGTCCCTTGAACCCATCTCTGGCAGCAACCAAGCAAGAAATCTCCGGTACCAGGAGAATCTTGATCCCCCTCACTCACTCCGTGCTTCAACTTCCCCCCTCCCTCAATATTACTCTGTTGCTCTATCCCGTCTTTTGCCAACTACTCGCTTCCTGTCTAATTTCCTCTCTTTCTCAATTTCTTTTACCCCTCTTTGACTGCTCATTTCTGGCTACTTCTCTTCCCAATCCCTCTTAGCTACGTACTAAAGTTCCCAACTATTTTCTCTTTTTAAAGGAAGTTGAACCTGACTCGATCACTCTCCTCCTGAGTCACTTCACTCAGCGATCAGATCGCTCCCTTCTCCCCGAGGACTTTCCCGTGGGTTTTAAGATTGGGACTCTCCCTCCCGTCCCTGCCGGGGATTTTCACTCGTTCTTCTCTTTCCCTTCCCTCCTTTCCCGGCCGGTCTCCTCGCGGAGAGCCGAAAACGCGGTACGGCCGGAGGTCTGCACTCCCTTTGTGGCTCCGGGCTGCCCAGCCCCGTCTCAGCCACTGCACACACACACACACAGGCACACAGCTCCCCCCTGCCCAGCCCCGTGGGACTCACACACTCCGTTTGCCCAGCGCTTCTTGTGCACAAGACGTTTTACAGGCACCTTTATCTCTGGCCGCCACTCTACGGGAGCTCTTCTGCACGCTTCCTACAGCCAGCTTCTTCTGCTTATGCTTTATCCTAAGTGGAACTTCTATTTCCAAGGGAGCACGATCTAACCTTGGCACCACCTTAAAAAATTGGTGGGGAGCTCCTTCCCATCATTAGCCGTTCTCCCCCTAGATCGGAGTTCATGGGTTTTGGCACCAAATTGTTATAAATGACTTTCAAATTTCCAAACAATCAATCTAAATAATTGATAATATAGTTTAATAAATTGGATACAAAATAATAAAATAATACAATTTAGTAATAAAGATACAATTTAGAAGATATATTCTGATATATATATATATATATGTGTGTGTGTGAATATAATTGGCCAGTGGTTACAAATGGTTAAGGCATAAGCAAAACCATTTGGGGTACGGGGGGGACTTCTCACTCCACCTCACGTACAGAACAAAGCACTTCAAGCTAAACTTATATACTGTGTGCTTACACATATTCATTAATGTTTCTCGTATGTTTCCTCCTATTTCTGATTTTTTTGACTTTACGTCACTTTCCTTCAAGGCACATGCATCATTTGTTGTTAGGGGGTCTTCAGTCTTCTTTTGGGGGTCTTTTGGTGAAGGCTTCTCCTCTTCCTCATTGTCCTTTGGATAACCTTACAGGTTTGTGTGTGCGTACAAAGCGTTGTGTTATGTTACTCTACTAATTAGTCTGATATTTACTGGTTTTTAGGCCCAATGCCTAAAGTCGTTCTAATTTTGTCCATCTCAAGGCCGTTTTGGTCATGAGACATTACTTATCTTCTAAACTACATCCTGTACCTCAATTTTAACACGTAACATCTGCCTCGTAACACTGATTCCATTGGTTGCTTCTAATAATAACATTCCAAATAGTTACAATTTAGTCAGCACGAAACAATTCCATTTATTCCACTACCTCCCGGGCCCGCAGCGAGCCCCGAGCCCCCGCAGAACCGAGCGCGGCTCCCACCTGCGATGGCCGGGGCCGCCTCCGAGCTCCGCCGCCGCCTCACCGGGCTCCGGCCGCTGCTGCCGCCGCTGCCGGGCCCGCACAGACGCTCCGGCAATGGCGGCTCTCCTGCCCCACGGCCGCCCTGGGGGCGCCAGCGGGGCCGGGCTTGTCCCCGCTCTGCCCAATCAGCGCGCGCCAGAGCCACGAGTGACGGCAGAAGCAGCCAATCGCAGCCAGCGGCGGGCTCTGCACACGGCACGGCCTCGCCTGCCTTGGGCTGAGCTCCGCCATTTCTCGTTAGCCTGGGCTGAGGAGCGGCCCCGGCGCTGGACCCGACCCGGGCAGGAGGCCAAGGAAGCGCCGCTGCGCTGAAGCGCCGGGAGCTCGGGGTGCCCGGGAGCTGAGGGCGCTGCGAGCTGGGGGTGAGTCCGGGATGGAACAGGGCTATGCCGGAGCGAGGCCAAAACTGTGTGACTCTCCTTCCTGTCCCGGGCGGGGAGCAGAACACACAAGGAAAGGCTCGGGGGTCTGGATGAGGGTGGGGACAGTTCAGTCCTTGGTCACGGGCACAGCACACCTGACTTGGGGAAATTAATTGAATTTATTATCCAACATGTCAGAACAAGAAAACGAGAAGCAAAGTAATTCCTACGGAAATCCATCTTCCCCCCAGCTCTCCCTCCTTCCCCAGCTTAACTTTCTGCCCCTCTCCGTCCCCCTCCCCGCCCAGAGGCACAGGGATGGGGGTCACAGTCAGGTCATGTCAGTGCCTCCCCCTGAGGGACAGGAATCCTTGTCCTGCTGCAGCCTGGGGTCCCTGCCAGGGGCCAGAGTCCCTCAGGACCAGGCTGCTCCAGCGGGGATCGCCAGGGGGATCCCCGAGTCCGGCCAGGAGCCACTTCCATGGCTCTGCAGGGGCTTCCCCCGGGCTCGGGGCCTCTCTCAGGCACCCCCTGCTCCGGCCCGGCCTCATTGCCCCCCTCACCCCCCCATGCAGCGAGTGCCCGGGCAGGGAGATGCACGATTTTCACGGGGCTGAATCTTGGAGTTTCTGAGCTTTATTGGGCTGAATGTTGGTGCTTTGTTTTTTTGTGGGGGCAGAATCTTTCTATTTTGGGGGCATATCAGATTTCTGGTGTTTTGGAAGTTTTTGATCTGTCTTTGTTAGCGTTCAGGAACACACAGAATCACAGACTGAATATATGCAGGTGCTTTATTGAAGCGTGGGTGAACTAGGGGTATCAGCAACTCAAATCTAGTTCCGTTGTCTTTGTCCAAAGTGCACATATTTCTACAATTTTAGCTGTAGCAATAATCACTGTAACAACCTTATCAATATTGCTTCATTAATATTGGTTGATTAACTTTATCTATATTGCTTCATGAGAGTTAGCTCATCCTTGCACTAACATGTCCGAATCTTATCTCTGGGTGGGTATCTTGGAGACCCCAAGTACCAGTTCCCATTACCGTAAACATTTCAGCTTGCTAGTCCATCCCTAATACCAAGCATTCTTGTGGCCTACCTCTACAAGATTTTAAGAAACATTTTCAGAAACATTTAACCCCATAGTAACATATTTCATCTCTTTGAAAGTATTTCACTTTACTATAATAAGTGTAATGCTTTCACTATATACAGTCCTTTTTCTGAGTTTATACTTGATGTTCATCTTCGAATCCACAGTTGTCGTAAGCGTTGTTACACTCTGGAGGACTTGGAGATGACAAATGCGGATGTGGATCTCTGTCCCGTGTCAGCGCCTTTATTATCTTCTGGTTCCAGGATACTCTTTTCTCTATCTCTCCTTTCAGAACTGCACAGATTAACCAGATTGCTAAGAACACAATTAGTAGGATTATCAGTCTCTCAAAAATAGATTTGATCCAAGAGCTCACATTCCATCCTTACGCCTCAAAACTTTTATCTACCCAACTTGTGGTGAGATCTTCCTGCTCTTTCTGTGCTTCATGTTCTGTTTGTTTTAATTGATTAATGTCATGTTCTACGTCTGCAGTTCCATTTGGGATGTGGATGCAGCAGTGATCAATTTGTCCTTTTAGGTACCTGCATACTCCGTGTTCTTTCAACAATAACATATCTAAAGCCAATCTGTTTTGCAGGGTCATTTTAGTTGTGGCTTGTCATTGTACATTTAGCTCTCTAAATTCCTCTTTGGTAACTCTTGCCAATCTCTTTCTACCTGACCTGTAAGTTTGTACAACATCTTTCTATTGTTATAATTTGCTATTGGACCAAACAAGGATTCCAGAGCCCACTCAAATTTTACACTACTGGAGGGTTGCTGCCATCTTTCTTTATCTTCAATTTTGTTTTCCTGAACTTCTTGTCTCGTCATTATTTGCAGAAGTTCATGCTCTCCCTTGAATGGGGACCTTTTCCAAATTGGGCATAAGGTGGGGAGGCCTAAAGTAATCTCTTTTACTTTTTCACCTACAGGCAGATGTGTTGTCCAGGTGCCATCGCTTGCTGCCCATCCAAATTGGCCTGGACTCTGAATTGTACTTGTGCTACATATTACCTTTTGGATCACTTGTCCTGTCTTGTCATTTATTTCACCTTGTTTATGTTTGATTCCTCTGCAGACACATCCAATTTGCAGAGCTACCACTAGCAGTGGCATTTGTTTTATTTCTTCATCATCAGAAGTACAGTCCTAAGTTTTGTTCCATACCCACCAATTCACTTTGTCTGCCTCCATTCCACTACTGGTTGCAGTGTTCCATACCCCTGGATCTGTTTCATTTTCAGAGCCTTCCCACTTAATGCACCAAGGGCTATCTGCCATAGATTGGAATTTCTGAAGCACACTCATTGACCATGCACTGTCCCAAGCTTCAGCCCGATCTTTTCCTTCCTGTCCTTCACACTTCCACTTCGATACTGGAATCTTGTCTTCAATGACCTTGGCTATCTTTTCATAACACCATCCATAATTCCCTGATCTCCCATCCCAGCCTAGTTTTGGTTCATACTTTCCTCCATTTTCATGACAATCCCATGTAGATGAATACTTTGGCTTCACAGCATTTTCAAACACTGTCTTATTTGGGTACTCGTAATCTATTTGCAATACACAGCTCACATTTTCATTTTTATTCTTTTGTATTTCAGGAAATTTTGATGTTATAATTCCCCAATTTATTGGGTCTCCTGCTGCTTTTGGTATTGGCAGACAGGCAGTTATTTTGCTGGTGTTTTGCACGTTGGCCAAATCTTTAATTAATGCAATCATCCCATTTTCTGCCTGAATAGTATTAGAGACTTTTAGCACTTGTGTTTCTGGCTGCACCCCCACATCCCTCTTCATTCTAAAACAAAGAGTTGTCAGCTGATCCTTTTGTATTTCACATCCCAAGGTAACATTGATTCCAGCTGATGGCCCTAAAGGCCATAAAATAATCCCCATTACAGTCACTAGCAACCTAGACATTTGAAACAATCAAACCCGCTTTATCTGCAGCTTTGTTGGCCCTACAGTTTGTGCAGTCCACAGTGCAGGGGAAACCTTCTTCACTCTGGTGTAATGTATGCAGGGATCCAGTCCAGCTCCTTTGACTGCTGTCAAGGTAGTTAACAGTACCTGATAGGGTCCATTCCACCTTTCTTTTAATGGTTCTTCCTTCCAGCTTCTAATGTACACTTCATCTCCCGGGGGGAAGTCATCCCAAGGAAAACTCACAGCTCACGCAGGTTCTGGGGTTCTGGAATAGCACAAATAGCTTGAATACGATTAGTACCCAGCTTACATTGCCCTTGTGAGATTTCACATCCCAGGTAAATCACAGTCTGCCAGGCAGTTTGTGCCTTTTCTTTAGACACCTTATATCCTCCCATTCCCAGCTGATTTAAAATTTCAATTGTTACCTTTATGCAGGTTATTTTCTCTTCTGTAGCTGTCAGTATATCATCAACATACTGTAACAGCAGGTATTGTTCTCATGGTACTTGCCCATTCTCGTTCCAGATCTCCAGCTCCTTCACCAGCTGGGATCCAAATAGGGTTGGACTGTTCTTGTATCCTTGTGGGAGTCGTGTCCAGGTGAGCTGGGTTTTCCTTCCATTGTCTGGATTTTCCCAGTCAAAGGCAAACAGTTTCCTACTTTCTTTGTCAAGGGCTATGCAGAAAAAGGCATCTTTTAAATCACTTACAGTAAACCATTTCTATTTCCCTTTCACAGATGTCAACAATGTGTAAGGATTAGCTATCACTGAGTAAATATCTTTAGTTATTCCATTTATTGCTCTTAAATCCTGTACTAGTCTGTACTCACCATTTGATTTCTTCACTGGAAATATTGGTGTATTCAATTCTGATTCACATTCTTCTAAAATTTGGTACTTCAAAAACTATTCAATAATCTTTACTATTCCTTGCTGTGCTTCTGGCTTTATGGGATACTGTTTAACCTGGACAGCTTTTGCTCCTTCTTTTCATTCTACATGTACTGGTTGTGCCAGCTTAGATTTTCCTGGTATGTCTGTTTCCCATACAGAGGGAATTGCTGCATCCTCTACTTCCCGAGGGATAGTAGGGACTGGTTTTTCTTTTATCATTAAGATTTGTCCTGTCTTTGATTCAGGTATTTTCATTAAAAGCTCCCTGTTTTTAAAAGGTATCACTGCATCAAATTTTGCTAATAAATCTCATCCTCAAAGTGGAATTGGACACTTAGGCATATCTAAAAATTAATGTGTTAACACTTTGTTTCCAAAACACAAATCCAGGGGTTGCAGGAATGGTCGATTCTCTTCCTTCCCTGTGGCTCCAACAGTTGTTGCTGTTTTGTCTCCAGTTTGCCCTTTTAGATAATTTAGCACAGAATATGTAGCCCCCGTATCCACCAGAAATTTTACTTCTTTATCTCCCAATTGTATAGTTACTAAAGGTTCTTGTATTGGTTTTTGTTCTGATTCTAGTCAGCTGCTGTACTCCCCCAGCACCATTAATTTGGAAGCATCTTGATTCTGATTGAACTGCTTGCCCTGGTTAAACCAATTTGGGCATTCATTTTTCCAGTGCCCCTCTTGTCTACAATAATCACATTGATTTAACCCCAATCTTGGCAAAACCCATCCCCCTCGTTCTATGCCAAGTCCGCCCCTCCCCAGGCCATGACCACCTCTGCCTCGTCCTCTGAAACCTGGATTCTCTCTTCCTTGGATCACTGCCAAAAGATTTTGCTGCTGCTTTTTACTAGCTTCCTTTTCCCTGTTATTGTATACTTTCCAAGCCACTTCAAGTAATTGATTCAAATTCCTTGAATCTTCTCCTTCTGACTTCTGCAATTTTCTCCTAATATCATCCTGCGACTGCCCAAGAAAAATGAACGCAAGCTGAACATTTGCTTGTTCTGTTTCTGGTTGAAGATCTGTATACTTTCTTGCTGCCTCTTTAAGCCTTTCCAAAAATGCAGCAGGGGATTCTTTCTTTTCCTGTCTTATCTCATATAATTTAGACCAATTCATAACCTTAGGTACAGCATTCCAAACCCCTGTCTGGAGCCACTCTTGATACCTCTTCAGCCTCCACATGTCCCCAAAGGCATTGGGATCCCACCCTGGATCCTCGGTTGGAAAGTTCTCATCTAAAGTCGCCATCACCACCCCAGTTCTGAGATCTTCCCTCACCTTTTCCTTGGCTGCTCTAAGCACCATCTCTTTCTCAGTAGAGTCCATTAAATTCTCCAATATTACTTGTATATCATCCCAATCTGGATCTGAGTTTTCATAATCATTTTTACCACCCCTGCTACTTTATCAGGATTTTCTCTCTAAGTTCCAGCTGATTGTTTCCAAATTATCAAGTCTGTGGGTGAAAAAGGAACTTCCACAAACACCAGCCCTTCTACTCCTACTCCTTGTCTCAAGGGGGCAATCACAGTCTGCCTTTGTCTGCCCAAATCTTTTCCCATTCTACCCAGAACCGGAGCAAGCTGTGACCGAGTCCGATGGGATACCGGTGTCGCTGATTTATTATCATCACCCCCGCTACTGCTATCTTCCTCCCCAGCATTTTTCACATTTCCTTGTATCACAGTTAGATTTTGATCATCTCCCGGAGAAGAAGGATCAGGTGAAGGCGGTAGAGGAGGATAAAGAGGAAAAGGTGAAGTGGGATTAGGCGAGATAGGGTTAGGTGAAATAGGATTGGGTGAAGCGGAGGCAGACAAAACAAAATCGGGTTCTTTTGGTTCTGCTGAAACCACTTGTAAATCAACATCCCTCTCTTTCCCCTGACACAAACTTTCTTTTAATGCCAGGTGCTCTAAAGAACTTTTTCCTTTTACACAAAGCTCACATTTATCACTCACATGTGCCTTAACTGCCATCAATCCACACTCAGCCTGCCATTCTGGCTTGTCTCGCAAATAGAAAAACAAATCAACGTACGGAACTTCATCCCACTTTCCCTCTGGCTTACAGAACAACATCAACTGTAAAATGGTGTTGTACTGCAAAGATCCATTTCTCGGCCACTTTTCCCCACTGTCCAGGTCATATCCTGGCCACCATGTATTACAATAATCAATCAACTTTACGTAAATCTTGCCCAAAGTTTCCCTGTTTCCAATGTGCTAATAAGCACCCCAAAGGAGAAGTACGTGGTATGGGGGCATTGCCACCTCAAATCCCTTTAAGCTTCTCCATGTTACAGTTACAATGCACCACACACCACTGCTGCCCAACCTGCAACGCTTTCACACTTGTCTGACAGACGGCGCCTGGGCAATACCAGGAATTCCTCCAGCCCAACCGTGCGAAGCTTTGGCTGCGTCTTCTCGGCAGGCACCAGAGCAGAGTGAAAAGCACCTTACCTCTCTCAGAGGGACATTGTGAGCGGCGGAGACGGTCGCGGCCGGATGGGCTTCTGGAGAATTCATGGCTCTGTGAAGTGTTTGTTCTTCTGGAAGTTCAGGAATGTGTTGGGACTTGGTCTGAGCAGCAGTCCTTGTCAATTAGTAACATTTTCTGAAACTGGTAATTTCTCCCATTGTTGCCTTATGTACAAGTCCCTGGCCCCATCTCCAAGCAGATTCACTCATTGCCTGTGTTTTTTCTTCCTGGGTGTTCTTTGGTTTTGGGATTGCTCTCAGTGCCCTCATTCTCTGTCCTTTTGTAGCCGTTTGTGGCTCAGGAGGCCTGGCTGCCACCTGCATCCCCTTGCTCAGCTGCTGAATGAGCTGCACTCAGCAAGGTGTGGTGCATGGTAAAAAGATGAGAGTTGCTGTAGCACATGAGAGGAGAAACAGCATTTGTTAAACCCACGGTCTGTGAGGGAACCATAAAACTGTGTCCCCTTCCCATCCTTTCCACGTTTGAACAAGTACATGAGCTGCTTTGCTATTTCCTTTTTGTCATGGTTTTGAACCAGTAATTAACAAAAAGGGGAAAAAATGAATTATTTATTTCTTGCTGTGAGATATGGATTAAAACAAGAGCAAACCAGACATAAAACTTAAAAGGAATAAAGAAAGTTTATTGACAAACTACAAGAATAAGAACACCAGAATAAACTTTTAGAAAAACCTTTTCATTTCTCACTGCCTACCATTTTTTTCTTCACATGACAACAGAGATAAGAACTTTATAATTTTGATGGTTTAAATAATCTCAATTTTTTCTACAGTCTTTCCATCAGTTTCTGTAAAGAAACAGAAGTTCCTTTCTGTTAATTTATGGAGTTTCTCACAAGAAAGCTATTTTTGTTATAGTTTTCGGTTTCCTTGATATCAGCTGCCCAGAGCTGCTGTTATCAAAGCCCACTCCTCCCATTCCACATCACTCTGAAATGTGTTATGGGTCATGATGTTTAGGGATAGTATTTTTAAGGATAAGTTAGTCAAAGGCAAAAAGTATTCTTCATCTGTTTCTGTGAGCCTCACCAGAAAACAGTTTTCTCATTGTCTCGCAAGGCCTCAAATCTCTCAGCACTTCACTATACCACAATTACTCCACTCTTTACCCAAATTTACACTTTGAACACTCCATTCCTCCCCATACTCCATCATGAATTAAAGGAGTTCCCCTCAGGACCCCACTGTCCATCCCCATAGTTCCAACAGAAAGACACCTCAGCTCAACCAAAGCATCTTCTTAATTCTCCACCTTTCCTGACGCCCCTTTTCCTTCTTGCCACTAACAGTTTATAAAGTCTCTCTTCATGATAATCACTCTCCCTTTCTCTCTCTGGACAAAAAGACCAATCTGCAAGTCTCATCTGGATAAGAAAGAGTTAAAATCTTGCCCAAGCTTCTGTAGATGGTTCGGTGATCTCTGTTGAACAGGAGCTGGAGCCGTCTGCAATAGAAAATTCCTCATAGCTGCTGTAGAGAGTGCAGTCGGTGTCTCTGCTTGCTGCAGGCCCAGAGCTCCTCTCCTTCTTCACTCAGCAGTTTTCTGGTAAATTCCATCACGGCAAAACCTGCAGCCAAGCCAGGAACCGGCCTGGCCCAGCTTGGCTCGGAGCAAGCTCCCGCAGGCCCCATCTCCCAGCCGGGAGAACGGCAGGCCCAGCCCGGCCCCCGCCCGGCCACGTGGCCACGCAGAGAGCGAGAGGCCAAAGCTCTGCTACCTTTCACAGCCAGAAAAACAAAGAGAACCACAGAGTTCTGGTTGTACACTTTAAGGTGGGGTTCACAAGTTGATTCTACTTTTCAATGGCTAAAACTGCTGTCAATTCTCAGCAATGACCGATAATTGGTCAGGAGAAAAGACTCCCGGCAGTCCCCAGCAACTTTAACTTTCTTAAAGGTAAAGTAACCCCATGACAGATGCTCTGGGACTGGGAGGGAAGAGGGAGCCAGCAGTGGGTGCTGGGCCTGGGGGCAGGAGGAGAAGGGAAGGAGAAGCAGAGTTGAAGAACAAAATGGTCAAAGGCTGCACGTGGGAGGAGAAGGTTGGATTGTGAAACAAGAGAAATAGTAGGAGGAAGAGGAGTGTGAGGAACGGTAGGGCCACAGGAGGAGGAGCAGGAAGAGGAAGCAGGAGAAGGTTCCACCCTCCCTGTATGTGCAGCCCCAGGAGTGTTGCCATGCAGGAGACTGGGGAGGGGGCTCCACGATTTTGATGGGGCTGAATCTTGGTGTTTCTGACCTTTATTGGGCTAAATGTTGGTGGTTTGTTTTTTTTGCAGGGGCTGAATCTTTGTATTCTGGAGGGGTTTTGCCTGAATTTGGTGTTTGGGTAGTTTTTCATCATTGTTTTGATGTTTGGGCTGAATCTTGGTCCTTTGCTTTGTTACAGACACAAGATGCCCAATGAATTTCTGAGATGAACTTGGGCAAGGAGGAACCCTCAGCCCAAGGCGCTCTCCTCTCTTTTTTTCCTCCTAACCAGGAATTTTCCTTTCCAAACTGTGTCCAGATGGAGGAGGAGGAGGTAGAAAAGCCCTGGAGATGCCGCACAAGGAGGGGCTGCAAACCCAGCCCAGGGAGCTGCGAGGAGGAAAGATCCCCCCAGTGCCAGGAACACGGCCAGAGATCCAACCGGAGCTCAGAGCTGGGGGAGAAGCCCCACAAGTGCTTGGAATGTGGGAAGGGCTTCAGAAAGAGCTCCCACCTGATCCAGCACCAGGTGACCCACACTGGGGAAAAGCCCTACGAGTGTGGGGAATGTGGGAAGAGCTTCAGCGAACGCTCCAAACTGAGGAATCACCAGATGATCCACACAGGGGAACGGCCCTACACCTGCTTGGAATGTGGGAAGAGCTTTGGGCGGAGCTCCACCCTGAGAGCACACCAGCGCATCCACACTGGGGAGAGGCCCTACGAGTGTCCCGAGTGTGGGAAGAGGTTTCAGCGCAGCTCCACTCTCATCAGACATGAGCGGATTCACACAGAGGAGAGGCCCTTCCGCTGCCCCGACTGCGGGAAGAGCTTCAACCGCAACTCCACTTTTGTCAGGCACCAGCGCATCCACAGTGGGGAGAGGCCCTACGAGTGTCCTGAGTGTGGGAAGAGCTTCTCACAGAGATCTAACTTGACCCAACACCAACAGAGGCACCAGTAAGGGAAGCCCTGCGAGTGCCCCGAGTGCGGGAAGAGCTTCGTGCGCTGCTCCAGCTCCATCCCCCATGGGAGGATCGGCGTTGGATGATCCCCAGTGACCCCCGTTGGGCAGAGCCCTGGTGATCCGTGGTCCTGGTGATCGGTGTTGGGAAGACACCTGGCTGGGAGGCTCCACATCTTCACGGCTCCCTGTGGGCACCTGGATGAACACCGGGGCAGGAACATCCATCGAGACGCAGACCAATAGTGGGAATTCCTTTGGGAGAGCAGATTTGTTGACTTTCAATCCCAGAAAACTGTTAAAGCTAATGGAACTCACCAGCCCTATTTGTTACAGATCAACACCTCTCCTTCCTTTTCTGGAATTTGACACAAACTTCTAGTCAATAAGTTCTGCAAGTGCTCTTGCTGCGTGAGGCCACATTGTGTCTTTCATTTAGCAATTAATGAAGCAAACACAAATTGCCTACTGAGACCCTTCTGCTCCCTCCCAAATCACTACTCAAGAACAAGCCTCAGGCACATGCCCATAGTCCCTCTCTGCCAGCAGCTCTGAGCTGCATTGCACAGTGCTTGCTGTGTCCCAGAGAGCACAAAGCAGGCTGGCCTGGTGCCCCTGAATATTTCTGCAAAACCCTCTGCATTTCACACCTTTGCTCTGGCTGAGTGCAGAGCTCCAGGATTGCAGGCGCTTGGTCCCAGAGCTGTGTGAGGCACTGGCTCGTGCAGATGTGCCCTGACTTGCTGTCACTGCCTCACGCTGGCCTGGGTTCCCCTGGCAGAAATGCCGTGCCTGAAGGACACTGCCCTGTGCTGGAGCCTGTGGAGCAGCCCGGCTCCCTCCCCCTGTGCCCAGAGTGCTGCACACACTGCTGACCATTGCCAGGAGTTCCAGGGCAGGTGGCAGAAGAGCAGGAATGGTCAGGCAGGGCACCAGCCCTGGGCTGCTCTTTGCCTTTCTCTCCTCCTGTGCAGACTCCAGACAGCCCATGGCACCAGTGTGTGCTGTGCCCAGCACGGCGCCGCTTCCCCTCAGGAGCAGCCAGCTGCCAGCTTGGCTCTGAGAGCGGAGGATTTGCCTGGTGCCAGCAAGAGGCAGCCAGGGCCAGGCTGCTGCCTCTTGCAGCTCCAAGGGCCTCCTTCCAGCCTGCCTCTGCCGAGGCTCAGGCTTCTCCGGGCTCTGCCAGGGCTCTGCTGGGGCTCCAGCCTGGCCAAGGCCGGGCCCGCTCTCACCTCACAGTCGCTGACAGCTCTGCACCACAGGAGACCTTGCACAGCACCCTCACTGCTCTTTCTGCTTTCTCTCTTCAGCCAGACTCTCCTCCAGCCAAAGAGATTTCTCTTAGGGATACAAATCCAAGTGGCAGGAACCCAAATGTTCTCGAGTCACATCTGCACAGCCTGCATCTGCACAGGATGTTTGCGTTGCACCGCTCCTCCTTTGGTTTTTCCTGCAAATGCCATTGCTGTTCGTGCCTCAAATAGAAATGCCAGAGCTGGGAAATACTTGTCCAGTTGGCCATATTCCAAAGGCAGTGTGGTCTGGAGAGGATGAATGAAGAGGAGCCTTCCCCACTTACAAACCGTACCAAAGAAGCCATCAATGTCACTTTCCACCTTGTCCTGGGCGACTTTATGATACTTGTATTCCCAGTCGCCTGGTTTATGTTACATATTAAGTTCTGCACCTTTAAGACTGGCTCTGAGAGTGAAGGGGGGCAGAAGAAGCGCGCAGTTTGTGTTAAAAGAAGACATCACTCCCCCATATCCTGCTCCTGGACTGTGGTGTCTGCAGTACGGACAGACAGCGGGACAGAGCTTCTCTCTGGCTTTTAGTTAGTTTTAGCTAGCTGAGGCAGAGGAGCTCCCTGGACTTATCTTCCTTTTTTCTTGGATCTGTGCAAACCTGCTCTGGACTGAAAGACACCCAGACAAACCCCAGGAGCTCACGCCTGTGTCCCACCGGGGCCTATGCCTTGGCACTATCCAGTGCCGGAGGGACTGATAAGAACCTGAGCAAGCCAAGTTAAACCACATGAAAAGGACTTTTCTTCCTAGATTCACCATTTCATCAAACAGTGAGAGGTTTTATTGTTCAATATTATTAAATTTCTGTTAAATAAACAGTTTTTTCCACTTCTCTCCAAAGAATTTTTTTTTCCCGAACCAGTAGGGGAGAGGGGTCGTTTGAATTTTGCTTTCCTGGGGGAACCCCATTTAGAGGTTCTCTCCCAAATGTACCCTAAACTAGGACACATGGTCATCTCATGGTCACAGTCCTCTCATGGTCATGGTCATCTCTTGGTCTCAATATTTCATGTTCGTGGTCATCTCGCAGTTGTAGTTGTGTCATCATCACAGTCATGGTCATTTCCTGATCACAATCATCTCATGGTCGTTGTCACCCCATGGTCACAAGCATTTCATAGCCATGGTCATATTGTGGTCACCTCATGGTCATCTCTTAATCCAAATCATCTCATGGTCATGGTTGTGTCATGGTCATTGCATGGTCATGGTCATCTCATGGTCATTTCATGGGTATCTCATGGTCATCTCATGGCCACAGTCACATCATGGTCATCTTACAGCCATAGTTGTGCCATAGTCATGGTTATTCCATGGTCGTGGTCATCTCATTGTAATGACCATCTCATGGTCTTGATTACCACATGGGCATGGTGTGCTGTGGTCATCTCTTGGTCACAATCACCACATGCTCACGGTCATGTCATGGTCATCTCCTGGTCATGGTCATGTCATTGTTACCTCATGGTCATCTCATGGTCAGCTCGTGGCCACAATCACGTCATGGTCACCTCACAGCTGTGGTTGTGTCATGGGCATGGTTATCTCTTGGTCAGCTCATAGTCAGAATCATGTCATGATCTCTATCCTTTCATGGTTGTGGTTGTATTATGGTCACAGTCATGGTCATCTCATGGCCTTGATCACCACATGGCCATGGTTGCATTGTGGTCATGTCTTGGTTACAGTCATCACATGCTCATGATCACCCCATGGTCATGGTCGTGTCATGGTCACATTCATGGTCATCTCACTGTAATAGTCATCTTATGATCATGGGTGTGTCATGGTCATGATAATCTCACGATCATCTCATGGTCTTGATCATCTCATGGTCACAGTCGTCTCACTGTAATGGTCATGTCCCAGTCACCTCACAATCATGGTCACACATGGCCATGGTGTGTTGTGATCATCTCATGGTCATCTCTTGGTCACAATCATCTCATGTTCATGGTCACCTCACAGTCATGGTCATCTCATTGTAATGGTCATCCCATGATCATGGTCATTCCATGGCCATGGTTGTGTCATGACCACAGTCATGGTCATTGCATGGTTATGGTCATTTTATGATCATCTCATGATCAACTCATTTGCCACAATCTTATCATGGTCATCTCTCAGTGGTGTTTGGGTCATGGTCATGGTTATCTTATGACCTCACGCCCATTGCATGGTCATTTCCTGATAGTCATCATCTCATCCTCTCAGTCATCTCATTGTCATGGTCATCTCATGGTCACAATCACATCATGGTAACCTCATGACCATCTCATGTTCACAATGATCTCATGAGCATGGTCATCTCATGGTCATCTCATGGTCATCTCTTGGTCACAGCCATCACATGCTCAAAGTAATCTCACATGCATGGTCATCTCATCATGATGGTCCATGACCATGGCTGTGTCATGGTCACAGTCAGGGTCATTGCATGCTCATGGCCATCTCATGCTCATGGTCATCTCATACTCATGGTCATCTCATACTCATGGTCATCTCATGGTCACAATCACGTCATGGTCATCTCACAGTCAACTCATGGCCAATCATAACATGGTCATTTCATGGTTGTGGTTTTGTCATGGTCAAGGTCATCTCATGGTCACAGTCATTTCCTGATCACTGTCCTCTCATGGTCAACTCACAGTCACCTGATGGTTACGATCATCTCACATCCATGGTCATGTCATGGTCATGTCATAGCCATGTCATGGCCATGATTCTATTTTGGTCTTCTCGTGTCACGGTCATCTCACTGTAAGGGTCATCTCACAGTCACCTCATGATCATGGTCACACATGGCCATGGCCATCTCAAGGTCATCTCTTGCTCACAATTATCTCATGCTCATGGTCACCTCATAGTCCTGGTTATATTGTTGTAATGGTCATTCCATGGTCCTGGTCATCTCATGATCATGGTCATCTCATGGTCAGTCATCTCATGGCCATTTCATGGTCATGGTCATTTCCTGATCACCATCATCTCATGGTCATGGTCATCTCATTGTAATGGTCATGGTTCTGTCAAGTTCATATCATGGTCATGGTCATCATATGGTCATAGTCATCTCAAGGTCATGGTTGTGTCATGGTCATCTCATGATCATCTTGTGGCCATCTTATGGTCACTATCCTGTCATGGTCTTGATCCTGTCATGATCATGTTGTGGTTATCTCACGGTCATGGTCACCCCATAGTCATCTCAAAATCACCACATGGTCACAATGGTCTCATGGCCATGGTTGTGATGTGGTCATCTCATGGTCATCTCTTGGTCACAATCATCTCATGTTCATAGTTGCCTCATTATGGTCATCTCATGGTCATTGTATCACGACCATGGTCATCTCTTGCTCATCTCATGGTCTTTATGACCCCATGCCCATGGTTAAGTCATGGTCACCTCACAGTCATCTCATTAACTTGATCACCTCATGGCTGTGTCATGGTCATGAAATGCTCATGGTCATGAAATGCTCACAGTCATCTCGTGGTCATCTTATGGCCATAGTCATGTCACGGCCACAGTCATAGTCATGTCATGGTCATGGTCATTTCCTGAGCACCATCATCTCATGTTCATTGTCGTCTCCTGATCACAATCATCCCATGTTCATGCTCATGCTCCTCTCATGGTCACGATCTCATGCTCATGGCTGTGTTGTGGTCATCTGACTGTCACAGTCCTCTCATGGTCATGATATCTCATGGGCATGGTCACAGTCATGGTCATCACATGGTCATGGTCACCTCACGATCATCTCATGGTCAACTCATGGCCACAATCATATCATGGTTATGCCATGGTAATGGTTGTGTCATGGTCACCTCATGATTGTCTCATGGTCAACTCATGGCCACAATCATATCATGGTTATGCCAGGATCATAGCTGACTCATCTCATGGTCACAGTCACAGCCATCTCATGGTCATGAATAGCAATGGGGAACAAAGACACAAGGACTTCCTTGCTTGCTTCAAAGATCCTTTATTGTAACCAACTGAGCCTTTTTATACTTGAAACATAACCCAAACTTAACAAAACCTAACCCAGACTTAACCAAACCTAACCCAAACTTAACCAAACCTAACCCAAACTTAACCAAACCTAACCCAAACTTAACAAAACCTAACCCAAACCTAACCAAGCCTGACCCAAACTTAACCAAACTTAACTAAACCGAACCAAGCATGCATTGGCTGTCTGCCACTGTAGTGTCGCTGTTGATGCATTCCTTTACCCAGTCAGCTCTCTGATCATGTGGTGGCCACGCATCTCCCCAGCCAATCACTGCCTCACCCATGAGATGACCACCAGCCCACTCTCGGACCATCTGACCTGCAGCTGAACCCTTCCCAGAGTGCTTTTTGGTGAACAAAAGTGAACGGAAGTGACTGGGATTTAACAAAGGTGGAAAAGGTCCTTATTCTGTAAGGGTTTTATTATTTCCCACGGTTATGGTCATCACCATCATCTTATGGTCATGGTCACCTCATGGTCATCTCACAGTCATCTCATGGTCACAATCATCTCACAGCCATGGTTGTGTCATGATCATCTCATGGTCTTGATCACCACACAGCTATGGTGTGGTGTGGCACCTCTTGGTCAAGATCATGTCATGGTCACAGTCATGGTCATCTCAAGGCCTTCCATCATTTCATGACCATGGTGGTGTCATGGTTATCTCGTGGTCATCTGTCACGATGTCACGATCATCTTGTGGTTGTCTCATGGTCACAGTCATTTCCTGATCACCATCATCTTATGCTCATGGTCATCTCACTGTAATGGTCATCTCATGATCATGCCATTGTCACCTCATGGTCATCTCATGGCCACAATCACATCAGCGTCACCTCAAGGCCACGGCTGTCTCATGGCCAAGCCATGGTCATCTCTTGGTCCAAATCATCTCATGGTCAGGGTTGTGGTTGTGTCATGGTCATGGTCATCTCCTGGTCATGGTCACAGTTGTGGTCACAGTCATGGTTATCCCATGGTCATGGTCATCTCAGGGTTGTGTCACTCATGGTCACTCTCATCTCATGGCCATCTTGTGCTTGTGTCATGGCCATGGTCATGGCCAGGGAACCTCTCTGTGATCCCAAGCACCGATTTTGGGACACTCAAGGACACCTGGGGACAGCGAGGCCTGGTCTGACCCCTCCCCCCATCCCACTGCCCCTCCAGGAGCCTGATGTGGCCAAACCCTCCTGGGGACACCTTGGATATGGGACATGAAGCAGGAAATGAATCCTGGGGAATGGAGCTGGGTGTGGCTGGCAAGTCCCCACCCTGCTCCTGATGTCCCCAACCCAGTCCTGGTGTCCCCATCCTGCTCCTGGTATCCCCATCTCAGTCCTGGTGTCCCCATCCCACTCCTGGTGTCCCCATCCTGCTCCTGGTGTCTCAAACCTGTTCCTGGTGTCCCCGTCCCAGTCCTGGTGTCCTCACCCTGGTCCTGGTATCCTCACCCTGCTCCTGGGGTCCCCACCCCAGTTCCTGGGGTCCCCATTCCCATTCCTGCTGTTCCCATCCCTACTGCCAGTGTCCCCATCCCTGTCCCCAGTGTCCCCACTCCCACTCCAGGCTCCCAGAGAGGAACTGCTGGACACTGGAGGAGGAACCCGGATTTCTTGCTCCAAGCAGGATTTCTTGCCCCAAGCAGGATAATTTCACACCAGAAGTAAAGCATTGGGAATATTTGTGGGTTTTGGCTCTAAAACATTGGAAAACAGGAAATCGATCCGTTAGCAAGAGCTGTGGGGTGGGTGGCAGCAGAGGGATGAGCTCTGCTGGCAGCTCTTGGCTTTCCCGGGAAGAGGGAAAGGGCCCGATCCAGCTCCATGGATCGCTGAGGCGGTGATTCCTGCCGGGATGAGAGAGGGTCATGGTGTCACCCTCCTCCCTATCCCCATTCCACAGGATGGACCTGGCTGGAGCCGATGGGGAGCAGGAGCTGCTCCAGAATCCCACCTGATCCCACCTCAATCCTCCTCTATCCATACCACCTGATCCTGCTCCATCCATCCCACCTGATCCTGCCACATCCTTCCTGCCCCAATCCTTCTCCGGAATCCCACCTGATCCTGCTTGATCCATTCTGCCCCAGTCCCTCTCTGGAATCCCTCCTTGATCCTTCTTCATCCATTCTGTACCAATCCTGCTCCATCCATCCCACCTGATCTTGCCACATCCACCCTGTCCCAATCCCTCTCTGGAATCCCAACCTGATCTTGCCCCAATCCTGCTCCATCCATCCCACCCAATTCCATACTGAAATCCCTCCCTGATTCCACTCCATCCTCCATCCATCCGTCATCCATCCATCCATCCATCCATCCATCCATCCATCCATCCATCCATCCATCCATGTCATGGGGTAGCTTCACCTTTAAGACAGAGTAAAAAGAGGGGAAGTTGAAGCTACTGGTGGCTGATGGGAGTTTTTCCTCCAGACCAATTATCAGTCATTTCCAAGAATGGACAGCCGTTCTGACCAGTAAAAAGTGAATTCAACTTGTAAACGCCTCCTTAAGAAGTACATTCTGAGCTGTCTCGTTCTCTTTGATTTCCGACTGCTGACCAGGTAACAAGCTCTATCTTGGCTTTCCCCTCCCCCTCCCAGGCCAGAACGAGGCCGCAGGGAAGGGGGGGGGGAAGCAGAGCTGGTCAGCCGAGCTTGGTTTTCAGTTTCTGCAGCTGGACTGAAACCTGACACCATGAACTTTTACAGTTTTCTAAGCTTTTAATTCTTTTACTACTTGGATAAACAAACAGATTACTCCTTTTCTTAGAAAAGACAAAGAAAGAGAGACAATCAACATGCAAAAGACATCATAGAACTACTAAAAACAGTGAAGAAAAGAGTTAAGTTTAAATAAGAAGGAGGGAATAAGAAGATGCTTTACAGCTGAAATATCTTTTTGTTACAGCTATAGAGATGGACAGTAATAGTTTAGAAGACTCCTTTAATTCATAACTAGAGTATGGGAGGAATAGAGTATTCAAAGTGTGGACTTTAGAGAAAAGAGAGAGTAGTTGTGATACTGTGAGTTGCTGGAACTTACGAGTGAAGTGAGAATTTTAAAGCCTTAAAGGAGCCAAGGAGATGGCTGTTTTCCAGGAAGGCTCACAGAAACAAATGAAGAAGATTTCTACCTTTGAATATTTCTATCCTTAAAAATAGCATCCCTGGACTCATTTGACCCATGCACACCTCGGAGTAGTGTACAATGGGAGGAGTGGACTCTAGAAACTCCATAGATTGGCAGAAAGAGACTTCTGTTTCTCTATGGGGACTGATGAAAAGACTCTAGAAATTGAGACTGTTTTTGACCACCAAGATTCTAAAATTTTTTGTCTCTATCTTATGTGTACAAAGAAATAGTTAAGTAGTGAGAAGTAAAAGGGTTTTCTGAAAGTTTATTCTGGTATTCTTATTCTAGTAGTTTGTTAATAAACTGTCTTTATTCCTTTTAAGTTTTAAGCCTGTTTTGCTCTTATTTTAATCCATATCTCTAGCAAGAAATAAGTAATTTTTTGTTACTAGTTTAAAACCACGACAATCCATCCATCCATCCATCCATCCATCCATCCATCCATCCATCCATCCATCCATCCATCCATCCATCCATCCCACCCAATCCTGCCACATCCACCCTGCCCCAATCCCTCTTGGGAATCCCAACCTGATCCTGCTCCATCCATCTCAACTAATCCCACACTGGAATCCTGCCTTGATCCAGAATCCCACCTGATCCCACCCCATCCCTGCTGCCCCAATCCTGCTCCATTCCTCCAGCTGATTCTTGTCTGGAATGCAGCCACCTGATTCTTGTCTGGAATGCAGCCCTGATCCCTCTCCATCCATTCCACACCAATCCTGCTCCATCCATCCCACCTGATCCTGCTCCAGAATCCAGCACCGATTCCACTCAACAATTCCATCTGATCCTGCTCTGGATCCCTGCTCTGATCCAGAATCCCTCCCTGATCCCAGTCTGTCCATCCTGCCCTGATTCTCCTCTGTAATCCCACCCCAAACCTGCTCCATAAATGTGGTTCAGCCATTCATTTCCATGTCCCTTCCTGCAGAAAGAGAAGATCCGTGAGATTCCAGCATGGATCACACACCGGGATTAACCCCAGGATCCACCCTGGGATGCACAAAGAGGGGATCCAAAGCTGGATCCACCACTGGAACTCACCGGCTGGTGGGTTGTATCCATTCCTGTCCCTCTTCCCTGTGGAAAAACAGCGGGATCAGTGTGGGTGCTGCATTCCCAGAACGGTGCTGGGTGGATCCGTGCCCCTTCCCGACCCCCATCCCGTGTGTTACCGGATTGGAGCCTCCAGACACCGAATCCAATGAGGACAAGGACGAGGATGGCAGCGATGACGGACACAGCGATCACCACAGCGAGATTCATGCCAGATGTCGGCTCTGGGAAACGCGGGATAGTGAGGAGGGGAAGCGGAATCCCCATTCCAGAATTCCAAATCCTCAATTCCCACATTCCCAGCCTCACCCCAAGCGAAGATCCCGGGTTCCAGCATTCCGGGATGGTCCACCTGGCACCGGTACTGCTCCCACTCCTCCGGCAGCGCCTCGATCCTGGCCCAGGTGTGGAAGGTGCCGTCGCTGTTGGGAACGATCCTGCCCCACTCTGTCTCCTGATCCCGGATTTCACCCCCCTTCATCCAGTTGACTGCGATGGTGTTGGGATAGAATCCGTACACGTGGCAGGATAGGATCAGTGTCCCATGTTCCTCTTTCCCGGACACATGGACGTCAGGGACCACTGGAATGGGATAATGGTGGAACTCATGCACGGAATTCCATGGGAATGGGATAGGGGTGAGATCTGACCATGGAATTCTGTGGGAATGGGACTGAGTGAGATCTGCCCATAGAATTCCATGGGAATGGGAATGGGATGCTGGAGATATCCGCCCATGGAATTCTGTGGGAATGGGACTGGGTGAGATCTGCCCATGGAATTCCATGGGAATGGGAATGGGATGCTGGAGATATCCGCCCATGGAATTCCATGGGAATGGGATGGTGGTGATATCTGCCCATGGAATTCCATGGCAATGGGATTGGGTGAGATCTGCCCATGGAATTCCGTGGGAATGGGAATGGGATGGGGGTGAGATCTGACCATGGAATTCCATGGGAATGGGATGCTGGAGATATCTGCCCATGGCATTCCCACTGGAATGGGATGGAGAAGCACTTTTTGGTCTTTTTCTTGGTCATGAAGGATCTCCCTGAACCCCTCCATCGACAGAGGATTGGATTACTTCGAGGGGCTAAGGAAGGATCTCTTCAGGTGGCGCCCCACGTTGGGCGCCACTCTGTTGCAATCCTTCTCCCTGATGGGACCCCTCTGTCCCACCCCCTGTGGTGAGAGCCTGGTCTCTGGGCACAGGTGGTGGAGGAGGTCCTGGAGTGGATACAACACAGACTCAAAGTATCTAGACACAGGAGGCTCAAACTTGCTGGAATAATCCCGGGTTTATTGTCTGTAGTCCATCCGGGGCAAGAGAGAGAGGGCGAAATGCTCTGGGTCTTATCTCTTATACCAGGGGGCAGGGCTGATTAGGGGATGCAGGGAGGTCACAGCCAATGAGAAGGGGGAAGGGAAAGAAGGTTCTCAGGTAGGAACTAACATTACACAAACCAGAGGTGAGTTTTACCCTTGGGAGGTACCAAGATTTTTAGATGCACTACAACAGGATGGTGGTGATATCCGCCCATGGAATTCCCACAGGAATTATCACGTTCACAAGTCCTCCATTCCCAAATCCCAAATTCCCACCCACCTTTGCGCTCCAGCTCTTTCATCCCGTATCCAATGTATTTCCGGAGCCATTCTGGGCAGACATGTTTCAGGCTATTCTCCCGCCCCTCAGCCACGTTCTCATCTTCCCAGCGCCTCCGTGTGATCTCAGCAGCGTCGTCGGCCGCCACGAAGCTCTTGGATCCCAGCTCGAAGGAGATGAAATCCCGCCCATCGTAGCCGAACCGCTCGGATCCACGGACACTCCCGTCAGACAGGAGGTCACAGCCGGAAAGCAACTGTATGGTGTGGAGACCTGGGGGGGATTGTAACCACAGAGACACATGGAATTGTGTCCCAGCCCCACAGAACCCATCTCAGCCCCACAGATACCATCCCAGCCCCATGGATCCATGTCCCAAAGTCATGGATTTCTATTCCAGCCCCACAGATCCCATCCCAGCCCCAGGGATCCATGTCCCAAAGTCATGGATCTCCATCCCAGCCCCACAATTCCCATCCCAGCCCCAGGGATCCCATCCCAACCCCACAGATCCCATTCCAGCCCTACAGATCCCATTCCAGCCCCATAGATCCATGTCTCAAACCCACAGATCCCATCCCAGCCCCATGGATCCATGTCCTAAAGTCATGGATCTCCATTCCAGCCCACAGATCTCATCCCACCCCCATGGATCCATGTCCCAGCCCCACGGATCCTATTCCAGCCCCACAGATCCCATCTCAGCCCCACAGATCCCATCCCAGTCCATGGATCTCCATCCCAATCCTACAGATCCCATCCCAATCCTACAAATCCCCACAGATCCCCCCACTCACCCCCGCTCTGGTTGTACCGGTGCCGCAGCGTCTTCAGGTCCTCCACACGCACATGCTGGTTCACCTGACAGATCTGGGTCTGGCTCTCCCAATATCCCGGCTCAGCTCCCTCCTCCATCCACCGCGTCAGCGGCACTTTCCGGCCCCGCTCGCTGTCGTAGCGCGTGAAGGGGATCCCGTCCACCAACCCCAATTCCATGAACTGGGGGACCCCCGGGCTGGGCTCTGACACCGCCACAGACAGGTAATGCAGGGAATGGAGAACTGGGGGGACACGGAGATTTGGGGGGCTGAGGGGGTCATGGATCAATGAAAGGGGAACTGGGAGAGCCGGGAAGGGATTTGGGGATCCTGGGGACAAGGAAAAGATGTCTCCAGGGGTGGGAGAGGTGGGGTGGACAGGAAAGGGCGTGCAGGGGGGTCCCGGTGTCCAGGGGCTCAGGGGGTTCCAGGGTTATGAAAGGGGGGGTGCAGGGACTGGGAGAGGTGGGGTGGGGGTTCCAGCAGGTCCCTGTGCCCAGGAAAGGGGGTCCAGGGGTCCCCAGTGTCAAGGAAAGGGGTCACGAGGTGGGGATGGCTGGAATGGGGGGCTCGGGGGTCCTTGATGCAGAGGAATGGGGGGGTGAGAGCTGAGAAAAACAGGAATGGGGGTCTGGGGGTGTCTCAAGGTGAAGGAAAAGGGGGGGCTGGGGACTGGGAAAGGCGGGATGGATGGGAAAGGGGGTGCGGGGGGGGGGGTTGGTACAGGATAAGGGAGTGCAGGGGAGGTCCCAGTGCCTGAGACTGAAAATTCAGGGCTCAGAATCCTCCCTGGGACCCTCCACGGCCCCCCAGGGACCGTCCCGGACCCCCTGGAACCCCTCAGTAGGACGAACAGGGGGTGGAGAACTGGGGGGACGCAGAGATTTGGGGGTCAGGAAGCGGAACCAGGAGAGCCGGGAATGGTCCAAGGTTCAAAGAAGGGGCTGGGAGAGGCGCGATGGGGGATCCAGGGGGTCCCTGTGCCCACGAAAGGGGGTCCAGGGGTCCCTGGGGTTGAGGAGAGCGGGGTCTGGGAGCTGGGAAAGGCAGGAATGGGGGTCCAGGGGGTCCCTGGGTGACGGGAAAGGGGGGCTGGGGCGGGGAGAGGCGGGCGGATCCCGGGGACGCAGTTTGGGAGAAAGGAAAGAGAAAGTGACCGAGGGAACGCGGTGGGGGGAGGGGACGGGGGGAAAGGGGAATTCCAGGGAGTTCATCCGGACCCCACTGGATCCCTGCTGAGACCCCCGAGACCCCTGGGACCCTCTGGGACCCCGTTTCGGGAAGCGGCGGGAGTGGAAAATGGGGTGGAGACGGAAATTTCGGAGATACGGAGAGTCCAAACGCCAAAGAAAACGACGGGTCTGGGGTCTGGGAAAAACGCGATGCCCGGGAATAGGGTGCAGGGGGGTCCCAGAGCACTGGCGGGGGTGCGGGGGGGTCCCAGTCCAGGATTAGGGGGTGCAGGGGGTTCCCAGTGCCCGGGAATTGGGGTTCAGGGGGGTGCCGGTTCCAGATGAGGGGGTACACGGGGGTCCCGGTGCTGGGAAAGGGGATTGAGGGGGGGTCACAGGACCCAAAATGGGACTCAGGGGGGTTCACCTGCCCGGGAATGGAAGTTCAGGGGGTTCCTGGTACCCGGAAATGGAAGTTCAGGGTGGTCCCGCTGTCCGGGAATTGCGGCTCAGAGTGGTTCCGGTTTCGGAGGGGTCCCACTCACCTCTTGTCGGGCCGCCCGGGTCCCCCAGGATCCCCTGCAGCCCCAAGAGGAGCCCCAGAGGCAGCGCTGGACCCATCGCGCTGCTGCGCTGCGGTCCCGGGCACAGCTCTGGTCCCTCCCGCCCACAGCTCTGGCCCCGCCCACAGAGCCGCCTCCTGCCCCGCCATTGGCGCCGCTATTTCCTGTTCCCCAATGGCAGCCCGATGTGTCAGTGACGTCACCGGGCGCCGGGCAGATCCCGGGTTCTCAGGTTAGGACGCGGAAGAGGACGAGCCCGAGGCAGGGCTGGGGGGAGGGGACGGGGGAATTCCAGAGAATTCCTCTGGATCCCCCTGGGTCCCTCTGGATCCCTCTGGATCCCCGCTGCGGCCGCCCTGGAGCCCTCTGGGAACCACCTGGGACCCCCTGGAACCCCGCTTGAGAAAGCGCCGGATGCGGAGAACTGAGGTGACACGGAAATTTGGGGGATCTGGGGGTGCAAAGGTGAAGGAAAAGGGCGGCTCGGGGGTCTGGGAAGGGCGGGGTGCCCGGGAACGGGGGGCGGGGTGTCCCAGAACACGGGAAGAGGGTGCAGGAGGGGGTTCAAGTCCCGGAGAAGGGGATGCAGAGGGTCCCCATGCCCAGGAACGGAGGTTCAGGGGGTCCCGGGGTCAAGGAAAAGTGGGGGCTGGGGTCTCCGAGAGGGGGAGGGGCGGGAAAGGGGGTGGGGGGGTACTGGAGATGGGGCTGCAGGGGGATCCCCGTGCTGGATATGGGGGTACAGGGGGGTGCCAGTGTGCGAGGATGGAGGGTTTGGGAGGGCTCCAGTCCCGGGTACGGGGGTGCACGGGGGTCCTGGTGCAGCGGAATGGGGGTTCAGGGAGTCCCGGTGCTGCATAAGGGGATGCAGGGGGGTCCCGATGCACAGGAAATGGGGTTCGGGGGGGGGGGGGGGTCCCTTCCTGGTCATCGGGGTTCAGGGGGTCCCGGTGCCAGATAATGGCGTGGTGGGGATCCGGTGCTGGGAAAGGGGGTGCAGGGGGGTTCCCTTTCCCAGGAATGGGGGCCTTAGGGGGTCCTGATGCAGAGGAATGGGGATTCAGGGGGTCCCGGTGCCCAGGAAATGGGGTTCTGGGGGTCCCTTCCCATGTTCCGGGGTTCAAGGGGTCCCAGTGCCTGAAAATGGAGGTTCAGGGGGGTCCCGGTGCCGAAGAAATGGGGGTTCAGGGAGGTTTCCGTGTCCGAGAATGGGGGTTCAGGGAGTTCCAGGTTCCAGATAAGGGGGTGCAGGCGTTTTCGGGGCTGGGGAAGGGGGTACAGGGGCATCCCGGTGCCCCGAAATGAACGTTCAAGGGGGTCTCTGTGCCCAGGAAGGGGGGTTCGCCCGGAAATGGAAGTGCAGGGGTTCCCGGTGCCCAGGAATTGCGGCTCAGGGGGGTCCCGGTGCCGGGGGCAGTCCCCGGTCCCCGGGCAGATCCCGGTGCCGCAGCTTGGGAGACGCGAAAGTGACCGGGAGAGCGCGGGGAGGGGACAGAGGAAACCCTGGGAATTCCCCTGAATCCCCCCTGGGATCACCCAGGACCCCCCACAGGACGCGCAGGGGGTGGAGAACTGGGGGGACGCAGAGATTTGGGGGTCTGGGGGCGTCCAAAGGTCAGGAAGCGAAACCGGGAGAGCCGGGAATGGTCCAAGGTTCAAGGAAGGGGCTGGGAGAGGCGCGATGGGGGATCCAGGGGGTCCCTGTGCCCACGAAAGGGGGTCCAGGGGTCCCTGGGGTTGAGGAGAGCGGGGTGTGGGAGCTGGGAAAGGCAGGAATGGGGGTCCAGGGGGTCCCTGGGTGACGGGAAAGGGGGGCTGGGGCGGGGAGAGGCAGGCGGATCCCGGGGACGCAGTTTGGGAGAAAGAGAAAGTGACCGAGGGAACGCGGTGGGGGGAGGGGACGCGGGGAAAGGGGAATTCCAGGGAGTTCATCCGGACCCCACTGGATCCCTGCTGAGACCCCCCGAGACCCCTGGGACCCTCTGGGACCCCGTTTCGGGAAGCGGCGGGAGTGGAAAACGGGGTGGAGACGGAAATTTCGGAGATCCGGGGGTCCAAAAGCCGAGGAAAAGGGCGGGTCTCGGGTCTGGGAAAAGCCGAATGCCCGGGAATCGGGGTTCAGGGGGGTGCCGGTTCCAGATGAGGGGGTACACGGGGGTCCCGGTGCTGGGAAAGGGGATTGAGGGGGGTCACAGGACCCAAAATGGGACTCAGGGGGGTTCCCCTGCCCAGGAATGGAGGTTTAGGGTGTTCTCGGTGTTGGAGTCTGAAATGCAGACTGTGTGCCCTTGCTTTTAATGTTTAGTTCTGGGATTCAAGAGAACACTGAATTTCATATTATATGAAATTCATGAGCATGTTTTCATAGTGATACATGAAAACAAATGTTAAAGTTAGATAAGAAAAGTAGGTGTGTAGATTAGAAAGCTTCTTAAATCACTGGGTGAAAAAGTAGTTTAGAGAACAGGAGACAAGATGGAGGATTTAGGGTGTTGTCTCTTGTCCTTCTTCTTTCTTCTTCATGTTCTTTTCCTAGAGGTTTTTGGGTAGTAGTTAGTAATTGGATAGAAAATGCCGCAGTGCATCACAAAGGTGATGGGTCATTGGGTCATTAAGAAAAATAATATACGTGCCTATTGTTAATTGGATAAAAATAGGTATAAAGATAAAAGAGCTGCGTAGTTCGGGGCCATTTTGTGTATCAGACACGAAGTGTGCCACAAGGCCTTGTTTGTACCATCAGAAGAAAGAAATGTACCAGATTGCAAAGATTAACCTTGTAACCAGCCTAGACAGACCTGTTAAGTTCTGTAAGGATCCTGCAATAAACACGAGAAACAAGATTCTAACCAGCTCGAGAGTTTACTTCAAATAATGAGAATTGAGATAAGTGGAACTCCCCACGAGGGAGGATCCCAGAAGAATTCAGCCCAGAGGAGGCTGGGGAATTAGAGAAGAACTGTATTCACAGAGAATTCAGCCCAGAGAAGGCTGGGGAACTATAGAAAGCTGTATTCACAGAAAGTTCAGCCCAGAGGAGGCTGGGAGACTATAGAAAGCTGTATCTACAGCGAATTCAGCCCAGAGAAGGCTGAGAGACTAGAGAAAAGATATATCCACAGAGAACAGAGCCCAAAGGAGGCAAAGAAAAGAGAGACAGAGGTAACAGGAGGAGCTGGAAGGAGATTGGGCATTGGAAAGCAGGGATTGGGATGAGGTTGGTTGTGCTGGGAAGAGACTGAGAGGGGACTTGATGAGTCCTGGTGGGGCTGGGAAGGGACTGGGAGAGGGTTTGGGGGTCCTGGGGCAGTGGGGAGAAATTGGCAGGGGGCTGTGGGATCCTGAGAGGAACAGGAGGGGCTCTGGTGGGTCCTGGGGAGGCTGGGAAGAGACTGGCAGTGATTTAGCAAAACAATGATATTGACCTGTTATCAATATCAATCTGTTAATGGACAAAAAACCTCTCCAACAGTTTAAAGTTACAAAGTGGATGTTTAATCACAGCACTGGGCGAGTGCAGGAGTCACCCCTTAATACGCACTGCAAGTTGACAAAAGATTCCAGTGTCTATTTATTTACAAAAGTCTTAAATATCCAAAATACTAATACATAAGTATAATGTTACCACCTCCCGTGCTCCACTTTGGATTAAAATGCATAGTAATCAGTTTAAAATGTCATTACACCTGCGTTGTTGGCTGTGTAATTTGAGGAGGGGGTCGTTTTGGTGAGGCAGGGTCATCAAGAGATGAAGGAAAACCACCCTTCCTCACTCTCACCTTTCTACCTTTACAATGGTTGACATTACAAATGACATTTGGTACAACTCCAGTTTCCTCCCTTGTGACGTTTAAATGGGTTTCCAGATGTAAGGTCTGTGATCTTCCTGAACCCATTGATCAGTTTCTCTTCTCTCATTATAAGCACAGCTGAACAAACATACAATGAAAAGTAATTTTTTACCTAAGACCAAGATTCATTACCTCAAATCCTGCTTCTCACTTAGTCATTAACTTGAACTAGTTCCAGCAAGGCCTATCTCTAGCTAAGATCTCCAATTTTTCTAAAATTCTTAATTGTTTAAAATTAGTGACTCCAAAGGAGGTTTCAGAGGGTCCTGGCTGGGCTGGGGGAGACTGGGAGGGTGCTTGGAGGGGCTTGGGGTGTCTGTGAAAGGTTTTGGAGGTCCTGTATTTTGCAGATGCCCCAGGGATGCCATGAAACGCCACCCACAGCAAGATGCCGAGGGGATCGGGGAATCCATGTTGGGCTTTGTCTTCCTGGTACTGGGGTTCAGCTTCTGCCTGTGCAGGAGAGTGAGGGGGGATCCCAGGGGTCGTGTCCTCCCCCCCACAGAGCCTGTGTGCTCCCCTCTGGGCCCCCCAAGCCCGGTGTCACCCCCTTTTCTCTGCCCACACAGCTCCTGAGGCAAAAGGTTCTCGAGGACTGAAAGTCAACAATTCCCACTGTCATTCTATATCCTGTTGGATTTTCATTCCCCTGCTTTCATCCAGGTGCCCACAGGGAGCCAGGAAGATGTGGAGCCTCCCAGCCAGGTGTCTCCCCAACACGGATCACCAGGACCACGGATCACCAGGGCTCTGCCCAACGGGGGTCACTGGGGATCATCCAACGCCGATCCTCCCATGGGGGATGGAGCTGGAGCAGCGCACGAAGCTCTTCCCGCACTCGCGGCACTCGCAGGGCTTCCCTTACTGGTGCCTCCTTTGGTGTCGGGCTAAGTTAGATCTCCTGGAGAAGCTCTTCCCACACTGGGGACACTCGTAGGGCCTCTCCCCACTGTGGATGCGCCGGTGGATGGTGAGGTTGGAGTTGCGGTTGAAGCCCTTCCCGCAGTCGGGGCAGCGGAAGGGCCTCTCCTCTGTGTGAATCCGCTCATGTTTGAGGACATTGGAGCTGGTCTGAAACCTCTTCCCACACTCAGGACACTCGTAGGGCCTCTCCCCAGTGTGGATGCGCTGGTGTGCCCTCAGGGCGGAGCTCCACCCAAAGCTCTTCCCACATTCCAAGCAGGTGTAGGGCCGTTCCCCTGTGTGGATCACCTGGTGTCTCATCAGGCCAGAGATCTCTCTGAAGCTCTTCCCACATTTCCCACACTCATAGGGTCGTTCCCCCATGTGGATCCTCTGGTGTTTCCAAAGGCTGGAGCTCCGGCTGAAGCTCTTCCCACATTCCCCACACTCATAGGGCTTTTCCCCAGTGTGGGTCATCTGGTGCCGGAGCAGCTCAGAGCTCCACCTGAAACCCTTCCCACATTCCAAGCACTTGTGGGGCTTCTCCCTCAGCTCTGAGCTCCGGCTGGATCTCTGGCCGTGTTCCTGGCACTGGGGGGATCTTTCCTCCTCGCAGCTCCCTGGACTGGGTTTGCAGCCCCTCCTCGTGCGGGATCTCCAGGGCTTTTCCTCCTTCTCTTCCATCTGGACACGGTTTGGGAAGGAAAATTCCTGGTTAGGAGGAAAAAAAGAGAGGAGAGCGCCTTGGGCTGGGGTTTGCTCCTTGCCCAAGTTCATCTCAGAAAGTCATTGGGGATCTTGTGTATGTAAGAATCTCTAAAACACCAAGCCCAAACATCCTCCAAACATCAAAACAAAGATCAAAAGCTACCCAAACACCAAATTCAGGCAAAACTCCCTCCAGAACAGAAAAATTCAGCCCCTGCAAAAAAGCAAACCAGCAACATTTATCCCAATAAAACTCAGAAACACCAAGATTCAGCCCCATCAAAATCATGGATCCCTCTGTCCAGTCACCTGCTGATGGTGGGCAGGGCAACACTCCTGGAACTGCACATACAGGGAGGGTGGAACCTTGTGCTGCTTCCTTTTCCTGCTCCTCCTCCTCCTGTGTCCCAACTCTTGCTCACACTCCTCTTCCTCCTTCTTCTGTAAAACCCGAGATAGATATTTTGACCATTTTGTTCTTCAACCCTGCTTCTCCTTCCCTTCTCCTCCTGCCCCCAGGCCCAGCACCCACTGCCGCCTCCCTCTTCCCCCCCAGTCCCACAGCATCCCACCGCAGGGGCACGGATGGAGCTGGGCCAGCTCGGCCTGGGGCAGCGCTGGGCTCTCGGCCGCTTCCGCCCGCACTCGCTCCCCACTGCAGCCGCTCCCGCCACCACAGCGCGGGGGGGCCCGGCCTTGGCGCTCCCCCCTCCCACCTCCCCAAATTCCCCTCAAGGGGGGCGCCAAGGCCCGGGGGGGAGGGGCGCAGCTGGGCTCCAGCTGGGGAACGCTGGCAGCTGCGGCTCTGCCTGGACACTGATGAGTCATCAGCGCCGCGCGCTCTGATTGCCTCAGCCCTGCCTGAGCCCTGCGCCTGCACCAAGGGGGGACACCCTGCTCCAGGGGGGATGGCCCCAAAACGGGGGAACCCCAGCAAAGGAACAACAACAAAGGCTCTTTACAAACTGATCCCGTCAACCTCACTGCACATAGGGCCAGGGACGTGGACATAAGGAAGGGACAGGAGGAGCCATCAGCTGCACAAAATGTTATTAATTGATGACACAGACTGCTGCTCAGCCAAGGTCCTGCTAAATTCATCAACTTCCAGAAGGACAACAAAGACTTAACACAGCCATCAATATCGTTAGCTATACAAAAGTGGGGTGCATATTAAGGGGGTGTGTAGGAGGTGCATTGGGAAGTCTGTACCATTACAGTACATCAACCAATGGGGAGAGGGAGATGTGACTAAGAAAATTAGGATGAAAAGGAGGCTCTGTCTGCCAACAACTGAAGAAATCTCATTAGAAATGTCCCAGGGCCTCACCCTTTTTTATGGATGAAATTACTGTTAGAGGACTCCTGCGTCTTCCTTGTGGACAGAAACCTCTGGGGATGTCAATTTTTCCACACACCTTGGGGCTCCTCCGCAATTCCTTCCACCGTCCGGGCCGGCGGGCACTGAGTGCAGCTGAAGGTGCCTCACCCAGTTTGGGGGATCGGCTCCCTCGGCTGGCGGCGGCACCGGGGATTGATTGGGTACCCGAGAGTGAGCAGGAGACAGACGAGGGACGGATCAGGGGGGCTCTCAAGAGTCGGCAGGGAGAGAGCACTGAAAATCTCAGCAGTGACTCCAGTGGGATCTTCGGGGAGTAAACATGGCAGGGCACCCAGGGAGGGGACAAAAGGGAAAGCCAGAATGGGGTCCCAGCAAAAGGGATGAGGATCCTAAAATATCTCTCAAGGGTCCTTTGGGAGCATGTGGAGGTCGTTTGCACATTCTCCCAGAGCTAACTAGGGACATGGACACCCAGGGGGGCAAGAAGGGAAGTCCAGAAGGGATTTAGACAACAGGGGATGGATGGTATTGGTGTGCTGGGAAGGGATTGGCTGAAGGGGAGTGTGCAGGAATGTGCTTAAGGCAAGAAGCAACAGGAGGAATCTATGGGGTAAGAAAAAGGATGATGGAAAAGAGGAGGAAGAGAAAAATACTGAGGATTGGGATGTGTTTCAGAAGGGTCTTATCCTCAGAATTTGCCAGCTGACTCAGATCCTTTGTATCCCAGTTTTCCAGGACAGGAAAAGAAGGAGGTCAGGATTTCAGGGGGTTTCTCTGAGCTGGGAGCGGCAGGAGCAGGCGCAGAGCTGCGGCACCGGGAGCACGGGCTGGGGCCTGTGGGGAGCTGTGGGGCCGGGCCGGGGCTGTGGGGCAGCCGGGGCTCAGCGCCGGGCGCTGCCTGACCCCAGCACCCCCCGGGCAGGGCCGGCAGTGGCCCCCGGCCCCCAGGAGGCTGCGGGACGCCCCGGCCGCTGCCCGGCCCCGTGGAGCTGCCGGCCCTGCCCGCCGGGGGGGCCGCCTTTGGACACTGCGGCAGGACAGGGACCGGCTCTGGGATACGGGCTGGGGAGGGGAGCCTCAGCACAGCCAGCACCAGGAAGGAACAGCTCACAAATGGGGATTAGACCTGCAAGGATCCAGATGATCTCTTAAGCATTTGGTGCTGGGTCCCTGCAGAAAGGAAGGATTTTGCAGGAAGCTCAGCAGCTGCCACACGATGAGCACCCACAGGCACTGAGGGGGGCTGCAGCAGGGCCACAAGAAGCCCCTGCAGCACTTGCTCACAAAGGCTCAGCAGCTGAATGCAGCAAGGGATGAGCAAAAGGCCAAGCTGAAGGCAAAGGCCATGGCACAGTTCCTACAGCCCCTGAGGGATCAAGCCCAGGGCCCAAGGGGGCCCCAGCACCCAGGGGACACCCTCGGCCACAAGCACCTGGCACAGGCATTGCCCTCCTGGCCAGGGGACAGCCCACCCAAACAGCCCCTGGCAAGGAATCAGCCTTCCAGCTGCAGGGCACAAGGACACTGCAAGCACAGACAGGAGCACCCTCAGCACGAGCAAGTCCAGCCCTTGATGGACACGGATTCTTAGCGGTCTCACAGCTCCCATTCCACCAGGGACCCACCACACTGCAGCCCTTGGGAACATCCAGGGTGGCTCTGGATCCAGAGGAGACCTTTCCTGATGGGCACAGGGGCCTCTCCATCCACTCGGAATCTTACACCTAAGGGGGGAAAATTGTTAGGGAATATTTAAATTATTAAGGCACTAAGTGGGAAAGATGAGTGGGTGTGTTTTATTCAGCCACTATTAGCAGATGTTGGAGATGGGTTTGAAATGCAGGAGCATTTTTATTTGCTCACAATTGTGATTGTAATTTATTGGGAAGGGATTTGATGGCTAAATGGGAAATGCAAATTAATGTTGCAAAAGGAGAAACAGAGGCTGGTTCAGTTGTACCTCTGTGTCAAATGTCTGGCAGAGCCTAGACTGGAGTGAACCCACAAGTGTGGGCAGCCCCAGGGAAATTGGCAAAATTAGATATGGAGCCTCTCCAAATTTCCCTCAAGCAACCAGGACAAGAGGTGTCGAAAAGCAATCCCCTGTTCCAAGGGAGGGAAGGAAGGGCTCACAGCCTGTCTGTGAGTCCCGCTCAAGGCACGGCTTGGGGAGCCAGGGATGGCTCCCTAGAATGCTCCTATCCTGCCAAACAAGAAATCCAATGGAATCCACAGAATGCTGCAGGACCCAAGAAGAAGAAATGAGATGATGAAACCGAGGCACCTCACACTCTCAGATCCTTACACCATCCTCAACCAGGGGCCCTCCTCACACTGCTGCCATTCACAACTTGATGCAAAAGATGCTTTCTGGGGATCTGCCCACTTCCAGAGGATGCAAACACAATTCTGCCTTGGGCTGGCAACAAGAGGTAGAAGGGAAAATGCTCAAGACATGGATGGTCCTTCTGCAGGGATGCACGGAAGCACCGGCCTGATTGGGGCAAGCCTTGCAGGAAACATCAAAGGAATTGACCTCACCCCCAGGGACTGGCTTAATGCAGGATGTGGATGACTTGATCCAGTCAGAAAAACAAGAAGAAGAGGTAGAGGTAGCCTCTGTGAAATGGCTTCATTTTCAGGCGAAAAAGCAGCTTTGAGTATCTGAAAAAAAATAAGCAAATGGTGGAGAAAATGTTTAAATATTTGGGAACTATTTTGATGGAAGTTTTGTCTTGTATTGACTCAGAGAGGGTTCAGGGAATCTCAGAAATAATATTTCCCTAGACTAAAATAGAGCTGGTACAATTCTTAAAATTAACAGGGAATTGTAGGAGCTGGATTGAGGATTCTCTCTTTTAGCCAGAACATTCTGTGAATTTTTTACCCCCAGATAGCCTCAATGTTATGGGTGGACATATGAAAGAAAAGAAAACAAAATGAAAAAATAAAATGATTGATGCCCCAGCCATGGCTCTTCCAGACTCAGAAATCTGAATTGCAAGGGAATATTAAACAGGCCACCCCTGAGCCTGCACTGAAGGCAACGCAGCAGCAGCCAGGGCTCCCCAGTGGGGGAAGCCCCTGGGCCTGCCCACAGATCCTCTGCTCAAATCCTCGGCCTGGGCACCCTCCTGTGCCATCTCCAGCCACTGCGGGACAATCCTTGCTCTCACTCTTGCAGCTTCAGCCCTTTCTGTGCCTGCCCTCGCCACAGCTGCTGGGGAAGGCACCGGGACAATTCCACTCTGCCTCTCAATTCCACTCACACTCTGCCCTGCCTGGGATTAGCTGCTGCCAAAATAGACCAACTTTAAAATGGCTTCAAATCTTATTTCTCTGGTCACACTAGGTTTGCCTTTTGTCTTTGGGAAAGGAATTTTAATGTTTCTTTACCAGCACTCAGCAGAGATGTATTTAACATCTCAACAGACTGGGAATAGCCCAAAAAATTCTCCCCAAGATAACGACCATCAACAAAACATCAACACCCAGCAGCAAACATCAACCAACATCCACCCCAGACACTGCCCCAGGCACAGCTGGAGACACCTGGTCTGGAAAAGGCTGAGCAGGAAATCCAGGAGTGCCCACCTAATTCACATCACAGGCACAGAAATCCGGCTGCAACAGGAAACCAAATCCTAACAACTCCACACCTTGAAACCAATGAACATTAAACCAAGGGATTTCTACGGGGTCAGAGTGTATAAATTTAGGAAAATCTAGTCAAACTCATGTGTCATGGAATCATTTTCTCTACACACCCAGCCTGAGTGCGCATGAAATTATTCCTGTTGCACATTCTGGCCAGAATTAAGTAATGCCTGATTTATATAAGACATCATTGGAGAGTTTTTGCTTTTCATAGTTTCAGTGAAAAGATTACACTGTTAGAACAATTTTTCGTAATACTTTTACTTCTATATTGTTGGTTCTATTTGGGCAGTGGTGTGAGAATCAGTTTTTAGTCCTAGGAGAAGAAAAAGAAAATATTTGATTGCTTTGTAGTTTTTCTTTTTATGTGTGTGTGGCTCGTAGTGATGGCAAAATGATGGTATGAGTCCTAGGTACCACAACTGAAGAAGGCCCACTGGAACACGATTGTGTGGCAGTGATAGAACACACCTGTTCAGCCAGAGCAGATTTGAAAGATGTCCCACTGCAACAGGCAGACTGGAGCTGTTTACAGATGGAAGCAGTTTTGTGGAGAACAGGACCAGATACGTTGGATATGCGGTAACAACAACAGGTGCAGTGGTGGAGGCAAAGGCCTTGCCAGCAAACACATCTGCCCAATGAGCAGAACTGGTTGCTTTAACCAGGGCATTAGAGATGAGTGAAGGGAACAAAGTAAATATCTGGACTGATTCAAAACATGCTTTTGGAGTGGTGCATGTACACAGGGCACTGGGGAAAGAAAGAGGACTGCTGTCTCCTCAAGGCACACACATTAAACATCAAGATGCAGTCCTGCAATTAATAAAAGCAGTACAAAAGCCTGGGCAAGTAGCAATCATGCACTGCAAAGATCAGCAATCAGGAAGCTCCAAAATTCATGAGGGAAATCGGAAAAGCAGACTGGACAGCCCGACAAGCTGCTCGAGAAGTGCAAACTGCAATGGCATTGATACCTTTAAAAACTAATGTATCTCAATTCAATTTACCCCCAGAACCAAAATATTCAATAGAGGATAAGAAATTGGGACGCTCACTGAATGCACAGAAGAATTCAGAAGGGTGGTATGTGACTACACAGGGACAAGCAGTGGTACCCCCCTTGATAATGAGAGAAGTTCTACAAATTAAACATAACAAATGTCATTGGAGTGCAGAGGCATTGGTGAAATTGTTAAAACAAAGTTTAATTTCAGTACAGATGTTAACAATGGCAAAATCAGTAATGTCAAAATGTGAAATTTGCTTAAAGAACAATCCAGTGGCTAGATGACAGGCACAATTAGGGAAAACCAGGAGATTATTGGCAAGTAGATTTTGTAGAATTACCAAGAACTCAAGGATACAAATATCTATTGGTAGGGGTTGACACATTTTCAGGATGGCCAGAAGCTCTTCCCTGTCACACAAGTCAAGCAAAGGAGACAGTCAAGTGGTTGCTGCAAGAAATCATTCCAAGATTTGGGGTGCCTCTAGGAATATCATCAGATAGGGGCCCACATTTCACAGCCACAGTAGTGAGGGAGGTGAGTAGGTTACTGGGAATAGCTTGGCATCTCCATACACCATGGAGACCCCAATCCAGTGGACAGGTAGAGAGGATGAATAAGACATTGAAGAGGTAAATCAGCAAAATATGCCAAGAGGCTAAATTGCAGCAGCCACAAGCTTTACCAATAGCACTGCTGAGGATTTGGATAAAGCCTAGAAGCGGGATGTCAGTCAGTCCTTATGAGATATTGGATGGGAAACCATATGAATCCCCTCAACCTAATCCAAATGTACATGTTACAGGGAAGCAAGAGGTGTAGAATTATGTTCTGTCTCTTGGAAAAGCTCGAGCTCAACTTCGGAGCACTTTTGTGTGGAACAGGCCGCTGACTCTTGAGAATCCAGTTCATGACATCCCCCCGGGAGATGAAGTGTACGTTAAAAGCTGGAACGAAGAATCATTAAAAGAAAGGTGGAATGGACCCTATCAGGTACTGTTAACTACCTTGACAGCAGTCAAAGGAGCTGGACTGGATCCCTGCATACATTACACCAGAGTGAAGAAGGTTTCCCCTGCACTGTGGACTGCACAAACTGTGGGGCCAACAAAGCTGCAGATAAAGCGGGTTTGATTGTTTCAAATGTCTAGGTTGCCAGTGACTGTAATGGTGATTTTTTTATGGCCTTCACTGCCATCAGTTGGAATCACTGTTACCTTGGGATGTGAAATGCAAAAGGATCAGCTGACAACTCTTCATTTTAGAATGAAGAGGGATGTGGGGGTGCAGCCAGAACCACAAGTGATAAAAGTCTCTAATACTATTCAGGCAGAAAATGGGATGATTGCATTAATTCAAGATTTTGCCAACATGCACCAGCAAAATAACTGCCTGTCTGCCTATACCAAAGGCAGCAGGAGACCAAATAAATTGGGGAATTATAACATCAAAATTTCCTGAAATACAAAAGAATATAAATGAAAATGTGAGCTGTGTATTGCAAATAGATTATGAGTACCAAAATAAGACAGTGTTTGAAAATCTATTCATCTATATGGGATTGTCATGAAAATGGAGGAAAGTATGAACCAAAACTAGGCTGGTATGGGGGATTAGGGAATTATGGATGGTGTTATGAAAAGATAGCCAAGGTCATTGAAGAAAAGATTCCTGTGTTGAAGTGGAAGTGAGAAGGACAGGAAGGAAAAGATCGGGCTGAAGCTTGGGACAGTGCATGGTCAATGAGTGTGCTTCAGAAATTCCAATCTATGGCAGATAGCCCTTGGTGCATTAAGTGGGAAGGCTCTGAAAATGAAACAGATCCAGGGGTATGGAACACTGCAACCAGTAGTAGAATGGAGGCAGACAAAGTGAATTGGTGGGTATGGAACAAAACTTACGACTGCACTTCTGACGATGAAGAAATAAAACAAATGCCACCACTAGTGGTAGCTCTGCAAATTGGATGTGCCTGCAGAAGAATCAAACATAAACAAGGTGAAATAAATGACAAGACAGGACAAGTGATCCAAAAGGTAATATGTAGCACAAGTACAATTCAGAGTCCAGGCCAATTTGGATGGGCAGCAAGCGATGGCAGCTGGACAACACATTTGCCTGTAGGTGAAAAAGTAAAAGAGATTACTTTAGGCCTCCCCACCTTATGCCCAATTTGGAAAAGGTCCCCATTCAAGGGAGAGCTGAACTTCTGCAAATAAGGACGAGACGAGAAGTTCAGGAAAACAAAATTGAAGATGAAGAAAGATGGCAGGAACCCTCCAGTAGTGTAAAATTTGAGTGGGCCCTGGAATCCTTGTTTGGTCCAATAGCAAATTACAACAAGAGAAAGATGTTGTACAAACTTACAGGCCAGGTAGAAAGATTGGCAAGAGCTACCAAAGAGGGATTTAGAGAGGAAAATGTACAATTACAAGCACAAGCCACAACTAAAATGACCCTGCAAAACAGATTGGCTTTAGATATGTTATTGTTGAAAGAACACGGAGTATGCGGGTACCTAAAAGGACAAATTGATCACTGCTGCATCCACATCCCAAATGGAACTGCAGATGTAGAACACGACATTAATCCATTAAAACCCATGGACCATAAAGCACAGAAAGAGAGGGAAGATCTCACAAGTTGGGTAGATAAAATTTTTGAAGGGTTAGGATGGAACGTGAGCGCATGGATCAAAACTATTCTTGAGAATTTAATAATCCTACTAATTGTGTTCTTAGCAATCTGGTTAATCTGTGCAGTTCTGAAAGGAGAGATAAAGAAAAGAGTATCCTGGAACCAGAAGATAATAAAGGCGCTGACACGGGACAGAGATCCACATCCACATTTGTCATCTCCAAGTCCTCCAGAGTGTAACAACGCTTACGACAACTGTGGATTCCAAGATGAACATCAAGTATAAACTCAGAAAAAGGACTGTATATAGTGAAAGCATTACACTTATTATAGTAAAGTGAAATACTTTCAAAGGGGGAAAATATGTTACTATGGGGTTAAATGTTTCTGAAAATGTTTATTAAAATCATGTAGAGGTAGGCCACAAGAATGCTTGGTATTAGGAATGGACTAGCAAGCTGAAATGTTTACGGTAATGGGAACTGGTACTTGGGGTCTCCAAGATACCCACCCAGAGATAAGATTCGGACATGTTCGTGCAAAGATGAGCTAACTCTCATGAAGCAATATAGATAAAGTTAATGAAGATTTATTAATGAAGCAATATTGATAAGGTTGTTACAATGATTACTGGTACAGCTGAAATAAGAGAAATATGTGCACTTTGGACAAAGACAACGGAACTAGATTTGGGTTGCTGATACCCCCAGTTCCCACACACTTCAATAAAACACCTGCATACAGTCAATCTACAATTATGTGTTTTCCTGAACGCTAACAAAGACAGATCAAAAACTTCCAAAACACCAAAAATCTGATATCCTCCCAAAACAGAAATATTCAGCCCCCACAAAAAAACAAAGCACCAACATTTAGCCCAATAAAGCTCAGAAACTCCAAGATTCAGCCCCGTGAAAATCGTGGATCTCCCTGCCCAGGCACTCGCTGCATGGGGGGGTGAGGGGGGCAATGAGGCCGGGCCGGAGCAGGGGGTGCCTGAGAGAGGCCCCGAGCCCGGGGGAAGCCCCTGCAGAGCCATGGAAGTGGCTCCTGGCCGGACTCGGGGATCCCCCTGGCGATCCCCGCTGGAGCAGCCTGCTCCTGAGGGACTCTGGCCCCTGGCAGGGACCCCAGGCTGCAGCAGGACAAGGATTCCTGTCCCTCAGGGGGAGGCACTGACATGACCTGACTGTGACCCCCATCCCTGTGCCTCTGGGCGGGGAGGGGGACGGAGAGGGGCAGAAAGTTAAACCCGGGAAGGAGGGAGAGCTGGGGGGAAGATGGATTTCCGTAAGAATTACTTTGCTTCTCGTTTTATTGTTCTGACATGTTGGATAATAAATTCAATTAATTTCCCCAAGTCAGGTGTGCTGTGCCCGTGACCAAGGATTGAACTGTCCCCACCCTCATCCAGACCCCCGAGCCTTTCCTTGTGTGTTCTGCTCCCCGCCCGGGACAGGAAGGAGAGTCACAGAGTTTTGGCCTCTTTCCGGCATCCCCGGCTCCATCCCGGACTCACCCCCAGCTCGCAGCGCCCTCAGCTCCCGGGCACCCCGAGCTCCCGGCGCTTCAGCGCAGCGGCGCTTCCTTGGCCTCCTGCCCGGGCCGGGCCCAGCGCCGGGGCCGCTCCTCAGCCCAGGCTAACGAGAAATGGCGGAGCTCAGCCCAAGGGAGGAGAGTCCGTGCCGTGTGCAGAGCCCGCCGCTGGCTGCGATTGGCTGCTTCTGCCGTCACTCCTGGCTCTGGCGCGCGCTGATTGGGCAGAGCGGGGACAAGCCCGGCCCCGCTGGCGCCCCCAGGGCGGCCGTGGGGCAGGAGAGCCGCCGTTGCCGGAGCGTCTGTGCGGGCCCGGCAGCGGCGGCAGCAGCGGCCGGAGCCCGGTGAGGCGGCGGCGGAGCTCGGAGGCGGCCCCGGCCATCGCAGGTGGGAGCCGCGCTCGGTTCTGCGGGGGCTCGGGGCTCGCTGCGGGCCCGGGAGGTTGTGTAATAAATGGAATTGATTCCTGCTGACTAAATTTTAACTATTTGGAAAATTACTATTAGAAGCAACCAAAAGAATCAGTGTTATAAGGCAGATGTACCCCTTTATAGATGTTATATGTTAAAATTGAGGTACAGGATGTAGTTTAGAAGATAAGTGATGTCTCATGACCAAAACGGCCTTGAGATGGACAAAATTAGAACGGCTTTAAGCATTGGGCCTAAAAATCAGTAAATATCAGACTAATTAGTAGAGTAACATAACACAACCCTTAGTACGCACACGCAAACCTGTAAGGTTATCCAAAGGACAATGAGGAAGAGGAGAAGTCTTCGCCAAAAGATCCCCAAAAGAAGACTGAAGACCCCCTAACAACAAGTGAAGCATGCACCGTGAAGAAAAATGACGTAAAGTCAGAAAAATCGGAAATATGTGGAAACATACGGGAAACACTAATGAATATGTATAAGCATACAGTATATAAATTTAGCTTGAAGTGCTTTGTTCTGTACGTGAGGTGGAGTGAGAAGTCCCCCCCGTACCCCAAATGGTTTTGCTTATGCCTTAACCATTTGTAACCACTGGCCAATTATATTCACACACACACACACATATATATATATATATATATCAGAATATATCTAGTAAATTGTATCTTTATTACTAAATTGTATTTTTTTATTATTTTGTATCCAATTTATTAAACTATATTATCAATTAATTAGATTGATTGTTTGGAAATTTGAAAGTCATTTATAACAATTTGGTGCCAAAACCCATGAACTCCGATCTAGGGGGAGAACGGCTAATGATGGGAAGGAGCTCCCCACCAATTTTTCAAGGTGGTGCCAAGGTTAGATCGTGCTCCCTTGGAAATAGAAGTTCCACTTAGGATAAAGCATAAGCAGAAGAAGCTGGCTGTAGGAAGCGTGCAGAAGAGCTCCCGTAGAGTGGCGGCCAGAGATAAAGGTGCCTGTAAAACGTCTTGTGCACAAGAAGCGCTGGGCAAACGGAGTGTGTGAGTCCCACGGGGCTGGGCAGGGGGGAGCTGTGTGCCTGTGTGTGTGTGTGCAGTGGCTGAGACGGGGCTGGGCAGCCCGGAGCCACAAAGGGAGTGCAGACCTCCGGCCGTACCGCGTTTTCGGCTCTCCGCGAGGAGACCGGCCGGGAAAGGAGGGAAGGGAAAGAGAAGAACGAGTGAAAATCCCCGGGAGGGACGGGAGGGAGAGTCCCAATCTTAAAACCCACGGGAAAGTCCTCGGGGAGAAGGGAGTGATCTGATCGCTGAGTGAAGTGACTCAGGAGGAGAGTGATCGAGTCAGGTTCAACTTCCTTTAAAAAGAGAAAATAGTTGGGAACTTTAGTACGTAGCTAAGAGGGATTGGGAAGAGAAGTAGCCAGAAATGAGCAGTCGAAGAGGGGTAAAAGAAATTGAGAAAGAGAGGAAATTAGACAGGAAGCGAGTAGTTGGCAAAAGACGGGATAGAGCAACAGAGTAATATTGAGGGAGGGGGGAAGTTGAAGCACGGAGTGAGTGAGGGGGATCAAGATTCTCCTGGTACCGGAGATTTCTTGCTTGGTTGCTGCCAGAGATGGGTTCAAGGGACAGTAAGTCCTTGAACCCAGGGGCTGCGAATTATAAGGGGAATTCGCAAGAGCCCGGAATATCTGAGAACCGTGAGGGGGTTTCTCAGGAGGGGAGCATTCCTCAGGACAGTCCACTGAGGATGATGTTATGATTTTGGGATACATGGGAATCCAGGAGAGGAAAAACAAGCAGAAAATGATTAATTATTGTATGTTTAAATAGACAAAGAAAATGATCCGAAAATATAATTTGAATTGGCCAAAGTTTGGATCGTTTAAAGATTGGATTTGTTAAGCTTTAAATCAGTATGTAAATTCAAAAGAACCTTTTTATCAAGAAGAGAGCGACTATGCTACCCTGCAGCTTCCCCGGGGTGGGGGGAAAGATAAATTCATTACTAAAACACAAGAAAGCGAGAGTTATCTGTTGTATCCTTTACAAACTAATAAGTAGCAGAAAAAAAAAAAAAAAAAAAAAAGAGGTAAAACTGTTCCTTCACCTAAAGATATTTTGCTGGAAATAGAAACAGCAGCACTACCTAAATCCCATTTAACTGAAAAGTGTGCAGTGCTGGCTGTGCCAAGTGAACTCTAACATATAACACAACTGACCATTTGTTACAACCTGGCATTAATTTGGTTTGGTTTATTATATTTACACATTCAAAAGACAAATTCTGCCTTGCTCAGAGTCTGTGAAGCACAAACACATTTTATGAATATATAGTATCTAAATGGTGTGTTACAGTTGTGTTATGTGCATTATAAGTGTTAAAAACATGTAGCAGGTTTTTTTTTCACAGAAACTTATATTTCTGTATTTTTAAAATATGTTTGTTTTCCAATATTTTGTATAGTAAATATAAATGGTTTTGACTAAATGTTTTATTTATTTAACAGCAAAAATTGTGCTAAAAGAACCCCCTGTTAATTAAAGCTTTATTAATAAATTACTAACTGAAATTGTGTAAAAAGTAACTTTTATTGTAGTTGGCACATCTCTGGAGCTTTAGTAGTTTAAATTAAAAGAAAAAAAAAAATAACTGCGTAAGAGAGAGAGAGGTAAGACAGTGCTGTGAAATCTGTGCCATCCTTGAAACAAGCAGAGTTGAAGTGGCTCATAGGAACCTTATGAGGCCAAGGGTAGCAGTGAGACCAAACGTGTCAGTGACCAGACCCCAGGGTATAAACTTTGCTACCAAGAAGAGCGGCACCTCGGCCCTTGGCTGCAGCCCAAGGGGCCTTGAGGAAGGTAGAGAGTGAAAACTCCTGAGGATTATTTTCACTGTGTTCATTAAGATACCCTTGGCAACTGGCCAAAACCATAAAGCAGGATGGGACAGAATCCAAAAAAATAAGAAAGAAACAAGCGATGTTAAAACAAGCAGCACAAAAGCAAACAATGAGCAAACAAACTATGCAAAAACAAGATCACAATAATTCTGATCCATGTGACAAATGCAAACAAATGTGACAAATGCAAAAACAAGATAAAATCTGTGTTTGTGGCACATCCATATGTTAATGCTGCCTGTTACAATCACAGTAATTTTATAAAAGTATAAAAAAATCTCAGGGAAAGAATTAGACAAAATGAGTAAGTAGTGTGAACAGTTGGAACAGCAGTATAGCAACTGAGATTGGCCAACTTTAACTAAAATCATTCTGTAGGGTTAATGCAAGAAGTAGTTATAGAATTAAAATTATTTAAATGTTAAATTTGTGAAAGACTTAAAATAGCTAAAAAAATAGCTGTGGGAAAGTGGGAGTCTAGCTCCAGACCAATTTTTAAAATGAAATCTTACTCAAACTTCCAAGAGAATAAAATGACCTAGAAGATAAATTTTGAATCATCAAATAATTAAAACAGTTTGTATCAGATAACAATACTAACACCTGGCCACCAAAAACTCCTGCTGGATATTAGAGAATGACAAAAAGAAACTAATTGTAGGATAACCATGTTGATTTGTGCTGGTATAAAAGTTCTGGAGCTAACCCTTACCAATCCATAAGTGACCTAAAATTCTATTTGGAACAACCAGGTACAACAAGTAACAAATCGAAAGCCCCTGATAGAATATATTAAAATTGTGAGTAAAGAGCATATAGTGAATTACCTCAAAGGTAGAGAAGAACCTGTATCTTAAGAGTTACATGACCCTCCTTCTTCGAGGTCCAGGAGCAATATGTTAAGAACACCACTTTATGAAACATTAAAAAACAATAAAAGAGACTTGAACCTTGACTTTCCAAAAGCAAGAAGAAACCAGAAATGAAGACAAATGGCCTGCAGAGAGATGACCCAGCCACTTGAGCTGCAGATGGATCTTAGAGATACAGAACCCAAATTTATCTATTGAATCAGTTCATAAAGCTGCAGACAGTAGTTAAAGTTGTTTCAAACCACACCTCTACTGCCCTAAAGCTGCTGGCCAAGCAACATTCACAAATGTGAGCATTTGTTTATGAAAACAGAATTGCCCTGGACTATTTATTAGCTGAAGAAGGGGGAGTTTGTAGAAAGTTTAACAAATCTGAGTGTTGTATAAAGATAAATGATTATAGAAGAGCCGTCACAAAAATTGCTAAAGATATATATACCAGTTCAAAAATAGAATTTTATTTTGAAGACTGATTAGTGACATAACCTAAGAAGTACTTAGTGGAAAAAGTTAAAATTTATGGCATAGTGTTTTATATTAAGATTATTGTTTCTATTTTGTATCATTTCATGCCTTATTAGACTAATCCATTCAGTAATTCAAGGAATACTGAAGGAAAAGAAACTATAATAGCTCAAAAAAAAATTAACAACATTTGAAAGAGAGTGCAAAAAGCTTGATACAGCATGAAAAATGTTAAAAAATTAGAAATGAAAATAAAGTAAATGCAAGAAATGAAATTATGGAGAAGATAAAAAAATAAGATTCAAGTTTATGTTTTTTTTAAAAAAAGGCATGAATAAATGTAATCAAAAAGAGAAATGGGGTATTAAAATAAATGGAATTGATTCCTGCTGACTAAATTGTAACTATTTGGAAAGTTATTATTAGAAGCAACCAAAAGAATCAGTGTTATAAGGCAGATGCATCCCTTTACAGATGTTACATGTTAAAATTGAGGTACAGGATGTAGTTTAGAAGATAAGTGATGTCTCAAGACCAAAACGTCCTTGAGATGGACAAAATTAGAACACCTTTAGGCATTGGGCCTAAAAATCAGTAAATATCAGACTAATTAGTAGAGTAACATAACACAACGCTTAGTACGCACACACAAACCTGTAAGGTTATCCGAAGGACAATGAGGAAGAGGAGAAGCCTTCGCCAAAAGACCCCCAAAAGAAGACTGAAGACCCCCTAACAACAAGTGAAGCATGTGCTGTGAAGGAAAGTGACATAAAGTCAGAAAAATTTGAAATACGAGGAAATTTACAGGAAGCATTAATGAATATGTATAAGCATACACTATATCAGTTTAGCTTGAAGTGCTTTGCTCTGTACATGAGGCAGGGTGAGGAACCCGTACCCCGGTCGGTTTTGCTTATGCTTTAATCATACTTAATTACTGGCAAATTATAGATATAAATTGTAATTTTTTGCTAAATTATATTCTTTTACTAAACTGTATTCTTTTATTATATCAAATTACTATTCCATTTACTAAATTGTATTCATTTTTAATTAAACTGCCATTAACCCAACGGACCTGGTTGTCAAAATTGTAATTTCTTTTATAACAACCGGAGAGGCGGCGGCGGAGCTCGGAGGCGGCCCCGGCCATCGCAGGTGGGAGCCGCGCTCGGTTCTGCGGGGGCTCGGGGCTCGCTGCGGGCCCGGGAGGGGGCGGCAGGGGGCTGTGGCGGGTGGCTTGTGCCGTGGCCGGCCCGTGTTGGCCCTGGGCTGAGGGCGCTGCGGGAGCGGCTGCCCGCGGTCTCCTTGCCGCTGGGGCCTCGGCAGGAGGCGGTGGCGGAGCAGCGCTGGCTCGTCCCGCTTCGTGTCGGGAGGCCGGAGGTGGCTGCGCTGTGCCCGGGACGCTGCGCTGGGGCCGCCTCCGAGCTCCGCCGCCGCCTCACCGGGCTCCGGCCGCTGCTGCCGCCGCTGCCGGGCCCGCACAGACGCTCCGGCAACGGCGGCTCTCCTGCCCCACGGCCGCCCTGGGGGCGCCAGCGGGGCCGGGCTTGTCCCCGCTCTGCCCAATCAGCGCGCGCCAGAGCCACGAGTGACGGCAGAAGCAGCCAATCGCAGCCAGCGGCGGGCTCTGCACACGGCACGGACTCGCCTGCCTTGGGCTGAGCTCCGCCATTTCTCGGCAGCCTGGGCTGAGGAGCGGCCCCGGCGCTGGGCCCGGCCCGGGCAGGAGGCCAAGGAAGCGCCGCTGCGCTGAAGCGCCGGGAGCTCGGGGTGCCCGGGAGCTGAGGGCGCTGCGAGCTGGGGGTGAGTCTGGGATGGAGCAGGGCTGTGCCGGAGCGAGGCTAAAACTGTGTGACTCTCCTTCCTGTCCTGGGCGGGGAACAGAACACACAAGGAAAGGCTCGGGGGTCTGGATGAGGGTGGGGAGAGTTCAATCCTTGGTCACGGGCACAGCACACCTGACTTGGGGAAATTAATTGAATTTATTACCAAACGTATCAGAACATGAAAATGAGAAGTGAAGTAATTCCTACGGAAATCCATCTTCCCCCCAGCTCTCCCTCCTTCCCGGGCTTAACTTTCTGCCCGTCTCCGTCCCCCTCCCCGCCCAGAGGCACAGGGATGGGGGTCACAGTCAGGTCATGTCAGTGCCTCCCCCTGAGGGACAGGAATCCTTGTCCTACTGCAGCCTGGGGTCCCTGCCAGGGGCCAGAGTCCCTCAGGACCAGGCTGCTCCAGCGGGGATCGCCAGGGGGATCCCCGAGTCCGGCCAGGAGCCACTTCCATGGCTCTGCAGGGGCTTCCCCCGGGCTCGGGGCCTCTCTCAGGCACCCCCTGCTCCGGCCCGGCCTCATTGCCCCCCTCACCCCCCCATGCAGCGAGTGCCCGGGCAGGGAGATCCACGATTTTCACGGGGCTGAATCTTGGAGTTTCTGAGCTTTATTGGGCTAAATGTTGGTATTTTGTTTTTTTGTGGGGGCAGAATCTTTGTATTTTGGGGGGATATCAGATTTTTGGTGTTTTGGACGTTTTTGATCTGTCTTTGTTAGCGTTCAGGAACACACATAATCACAGACTGATTATGTGCAGGTGCTTTATTGAAGCATGCAGGAACTGAGGTTATCAGCAACCCAAATCTAGCTCCATCATCTTTGTCCAAAATGCACATATGTCTACAATTTCAGCTGTAGCAGTAATCACTATAACGACCTTATCAATATTACTTTATTAATATTGCTTCATTAACTTTGTCCATATTGCTTCATGAGACTTAACTCATCCTTGTATGAACATGTACGAATCTTATCTCTGGGTGGGTATCTTGGAGACCCCAAGTACCAGTTCCCATTACCGTAAACATTTCAGCTTGCTAGACCATCCCTAATACCAAGCATTCTTGTGGCCTACCTCTACATGATTTTAAGAAACATTTTCAGAAACATTTAACCCTATAGTAATGTATTTCCCCACATTCAATATATTTCACTTTACTATAATAAGTGTAATGCTTTCACTATATACAGTCCTTTTTCTGAGTTTATACTTGATGTTCATCTTGGAATCCACAGTTGTCGTAAGCGTTGTTACACTCTGGAGGACTTGGAGATGACAAATGTGGATGTGGATCTCTGTCCCGTGTCAGCGCCTTTATTATCTTCTGGTTCCAGGATACTCTTTTCTTTATCTCTCCTTTCAGAACTGCACGGATTAACCAGATTGCTAAGAACACAATCAGTAGGATTATCAGACTCTGAAGAATAGATTTGATCCAGGATCTCACATTCCATCCTAACCCTTCAAAACTTTTATCTACCAAACTTGTGGTCAGATCTTCTCTCTCTTTCTGTGCTTCCTGTTCTATTTGTTTTAATGGATTAATGTCGTGTTCTACATCTGCAGTTCCATTTGGGATGTGGATGCAGCAGTGATCAATTTGTCCTTTTAGGTACCCGCATACTCCATGTTCTGTCAACAATAACATATCTAAAGCCAATCTGTTTTGCAGGGTCATTTTAGTTGTGGTTTGTAATTGTACATTTAGCTCTCTAAATCCCTCTTTGGTAACTCTTGCCAATCTTTCTACCTGGCCTGTAAGTTTGTACAACATCTTTCTATTGTTATAATTTGCTATTGGACCAAACAAGGATTCCAGGGCCCACTCAAATTTTACACTACTGGAGGGTTCCTGCCATCTTTCTTCATCTTCAATTTTGTTTTCCTGAACTTCTCGTCTCGTCCTTATTTGCAGAAGTTCATGTTCTCCCTTGAATGGGGACCTTTTCCAAATGGGGCATAAGTTGGGGAGGCCTAAAGTAATCTCTTTTACTTTTTCACCTCCAGGCAAATGTGTTGTCCAGGTGCCATTGCTTGCTGCCCATCCAAATTGGCCTGGACTCTGAATTGTACTTGTGCTCCATATTACCTTTTGGATCACTTGTCCTGTCTTGTCATTTATTTCACCTTGTTTATGTTTGATTCCTCTGCAGGCACATCCAATTTGCAGAGCTACCACTAGTGTTGGCATTTGTTTTATTTCTTCATCAGAAATAAATGTCAGAAGTACAGTCCTAAGTTCTGTTCTATACCCACCAATTCACTTTGTCTGCCTCCATTCTACTACTGGTTTCAGTGTTCCATACCTCTGGATCTGTTTCATTTTCAGAGCCTTCCCACTTAATGCACCAAGGGCTATCTGCCATAGATTGGAATTTCTGAAGCACACTCATTGACCATGCACTGTCCCAAGCTTCAGCCCGATCTTCTCCTTCCTGTCCTTCACACTTCCACTTCAATACTGGAATCTTTTCTTCAATGACCTTGGCTATCTTTTCATAACACCATCCATAATTCCCTAATCCCCCATCCCAGCCTAGTTTTGGTTCATACTTTCCTCCATTTTCATGACAATCCCATCTAGATGAATACTTTGGCTTCACAGCATTTTCAAACACTGTCTTATTTTGGTACTCATAATCTATTTGCAATACACAGCTCACATTTTCATTTTTATTCTTTTGTATTTCAGGAAATTTTGATGTTATAATTCCCCAATTTATTTGGTCTCCTGCTGCCTTTGGTATAGGCAGACAGGCAGTTATTTTGCTGGTGCATGTTGGCAAAATCTTTCATTAATCCAATCATCCCATTTTCTGCCTGAATAGTATTAGAGACTTTTATCACTTGTGGTTCTGGCTGCACCCCCACATCCCTCTTCATTCTAAAATGAAGAGTTGTCAGCTGATCCTTTTGCATTTCACATCCCAAGGTAACATTGATTCCAACTGATGGCCCTAAAGGCCATAAAATAATCCCCATTACAGTCACTAGCAACCTAGACATTTGAAACAATCAAACCCGCTTTATCTGCAGCTTTGTTGGCCCTACAGTTTGTGCAGTCCACAGTGCAGGGGAAACCTTCTTCACTCTGGTGTAATGTATGCAGGGATCCAGTCCAGCTCCTTTGACTGCTGTCAAGGTAGTTAACAGTACCTGATAGGGTCCATTCCACCTTTCTTTTAATGGTTCTTCGTTCCAGCTTTTAACGTACACTTCATCTCCCGGGGGGATGTCATGAACTGGATTCTCAAGAGTCAGCGGCCTGTTCCACACAAGGGTGCTCCGAAGTTGAGCTCGAGCTTTTCCAAGAGACAGAACATAATTCTACACCTCTTGCTTCCCTGTAACATGTACATTTGGATTAGGTTGAGGGGATTCATATGGTTTCCCATCCAATATCTCATAAGGACTGACTTACATCCCGCTTCTAGGCTTTATCTGAATCCTCAGCAGTGCTATTGGTAAAGCTTGTGGCTGCTGCAATTTAGCCTCTTGGCATATTTTGCTGATTTACCTCTTCAATGTCTGATTCATCCTCTCTACCTGTCCACTGGATTGGGGTCTCCATGGTGTATGGAGATGCCAAGCTATTCCCAGTAACCTACTCACCTCCCTCATTACTGTGGCTGTGAAATGTGGGTCCCTATCTGATGATATTCCTAGAGGCACCCCAAATCTTGGAATGATTTCTTGCAGCAACCACTTGACTGTCTCCTTTGCTTGATTTGTGTGACAGGGAAGAGCTTCTGGCCATCCTGAAAATGTGTCAACCCCTACCAATAGATATTTGTATCCTTGAGTTCTTGGTAATTCTACAAAATCTACTTGCCAATAATCTCCTGGTTTTCCGTAATTGTGCCTGTCATCTAGCCACTGGATTGTTCTTTAAGCAAATTTCACATTTTGACATTAATGATTTTGCCATTGTTAACATCTGTACTGAAATTAAACTTTGTTTTAACAATTTCACCAATGCCTCTGCACCCCAATGACATTTGTTATGCTTAATTTGTAGAACTTCTCTCATTATCAAGGGGGGTACCACTGCTTGTCCCTGTGTAGTCACATACCACCCTTCTGAATTCTTCTGTGCATTCAGTGAGCGTCCCAATTTCTCGTCCTCTATTGAATATTTTGGTTCTGGGGGTAAATTGAATTGAGATACATTAGTTTTTAAAGGTATCAATGCCATTGCAGTTTGCGCTTCTCGAGCAGCTTGTCGGGCTGTCCAGTCTGCTTTTTGATTTCCGTCATGAATTTTGGAGCTTCCTGATTGGTGAGCTTTGCAGTGCATGATTGCTACTTGCCCAGGCTTTTGTACTGCTTTTATTAATTGCAGGACTGCATCTTGATGTTTAATGTGTGTGCCTTGAGGAGACAGCAGTCCTCTTTCTTTCCCCAGTGCCCTGTGTACATGCACTACTCCAAAAGCATGTTTTGAATCAGTCCAGATATTTACTTTGTTCCCTTCACTCATCTCTAATGCCCTGGTTAAAGCAACCAGTTCTGCTCATTGGGCAGATGTGTTTGCTGGCAAGGCCTTTGCCTCCACCACTGCACCTGTTGTTGTTACGGCATATCCAGCGTATCTGGTCCTGTTCTCCACAAAACTGCTTCCATCTGTAAACAGCTCCAGTCTGCCTGTTCCAGTGGGGCGTCTTTCAAATCTGCTCTGGCTGAACAGGTGTGTTCTATCACTGCCACACAATCGTGTTCCAGTGGGCCTTCTTCAGTTGTGGTATCTAGGACTCATACCATCATTTTGCCATCCCTACGAGCCACACACACATAAAAAGAAAAACTACAAAGCAATCAAATATTTTCTTTTTCTTCTCCTATGACTAAAAACTGATTCTCACACCGCTGCCCAAATAGAACCAACAATATAGAAGTAAAAGTATTACGAAAAATTGTTCTAACAGTGTAATCTTTTCACTGAAACTATGAAAAGCAAAAACTCTCCAATGATGTCTTATATAAATGAGGCATTACTTAATTCTGGCCAGAATGTGCAACAGGAATAATTTCATGCACACTCAGGCTGGGTGTGTAGAGAAAATGATTCCATGACACATGAGTTTGACTTGATTTTCCTAAATTTATACACTCTGACCCCGTAGAAATCCCTTGGTTTAATGTTCATTGGTTTGAAGGTGTGGAGTTGTTAGGATTTGGTTTCCTGTTGCAGCCGGATTTCTGTGCCTGTGATGTGAATTAGGTGGGCACTCCTGGATTTCCTGCTTGTGGAGACTTTTGTGGCAGAATGGTTAGGCGAGAAAGGCCATGACTGTACAAACTTGCTAGAGATAAAACATAACTAGTGTAGAGACAGTCTCAAGGCCGGATTGCCCTTGAGATGTGGGGAGGAGAACAAAAATGTAGTAAACAGAACGAAAAAGAAAGAACAGGGACGGTCTGGTAATCGCAAGAATGCAAAGGCAGATAGCTATGTTTCGCAGTGTCGTAGATAGCAGAATAACCAATGATGAGCTATACTTTTGCAATATGTATGAGCTAATTAAATCATGTATTTAAACACAAGTGTAAAGATCAATAAACGAGATTTGCTTGACGACCACCTGGTGTCTGCGTCTCCCTTCTCCGACAAATGGTGACCCCGACGTCGACCCCCTGCTGAAAAGAAAGCGGGGGAGAGAACGCGCCACGGTCGGTGAAGTAGTGTTGGGGCCCGATGCACCCGGGTCGGTGCTAAACGACGAAGGGAAAGCACCCTCAAGGATCACATCGGTGGTCTTGAGCCATACGTGCTGCCGGAGCCGGAGAGGTGCAACAGCGCTGACGACAAAAATGGACAGGCAAGCAGCATATGATTTATTTTTGGGGTTATTAGATAAGCTGGGGGTTAGAGACATAAATCCTAGAAAAGACGTACCGGGATTGCTAGCATGGGGGCACGCGAAGGGTTGTTTTTCCAACCCGCACACGGTACATGAATTGAGTGAGTGGCGTAAGTTAGGAGATGTGTTGTGTGAAGCAGTCTTAGAAGAAGATAAAACAGCAAAAAAGTTAGGAAAAATTTGGCGAGTTGTGCATAATACTCTATTGAAACATCAGGCAGAAAAAAGAGCGGCTCAGCAAGCAGTAGAAGCCTATAAAAGGAATGCACGGTATGGAGATCATGAACCTTTAGCGCCAAGTGTCTCTCAAGTAATTATACCTGCTTCTAGCAGTTTGGGCACAGATGATTGTGCTTGGCCCTCGGCGCCCCCTCTCACTGAGTCCACAGAGGACGCTGAAGTGCCTGTCGTAGCCACCTCCGATATTAAGGACCCTTCAGCCCAATCTGTTAAGCCTGGAATGCGTAGTTCACAATCTCCGCCAGAGCCAGATCCTGTCCCTGGGGCAGAGAGTGACCTGTGGGAGGAAATGGCTAGACAGAGGAGAGAAGCCTGGAACGCATTGGCTAAGCATGGGCTAGAGAGTGGGGATGAAGTCACCGTGGAGGCGGCAAGGACGTGGGCTCTGCCTGTAGTTTACACCCCGGGGGTAAACCAACAAGGACAAGCTGTTCAGTTAGGGACCTATACACCTCTTGATTGGAAGTTATTAGCTCAGCTGCGACAGACAGTAAGTCAATTTGGATTTAAGAGTGAACCAGCTAAACAAATGATAGACTACATATTTGATACACATTTGCTAACTGTCAATGACTGTAGAAGCATTGTGAAACTGATGTTTATTCAACATCAGCAGCTGCTGTTTAACGCACATTGGCAAGCTTTAGTTCAAGAGTCGGTTGCAGTTCAAAGAGGACCAGGTGATCCGTTACAGGGAATTACAGTAGAAGAGATGATGGGATTAGGAAATTATAAAAGAACCGAAGCTCAGATGATTTCCGGACCAGACAAAGTTAGGGACGAGGGGGGAGGGAACAGCCTGCCCACGGGGGTGGTAGCGAAGCCGGGGCCCAAGAAAAGGCACGGCAAACGGGAAGTAACCCACCAGTTTTGACTTTGACTGAGATACAAGCGGTTCACAACCCCCCCCCCCCCCCCCCCCCGAGAAGCGGCGGGACAATACCGAGTTTGTTACAAAGTCATAATTTACTGAGTTTTTAAAAGGTGTTCATGTACCCTTTTGGAGTTAATTTTGTGTTTTAAGTAATTATGAGTTTATGCAGTTGGAGTTTTCAGAGTTTTTCTCAGATTTAAAAAGTAGCCCGGCACGGCCCAGTTCAGGAAAACACACGGCAGTACGCTGTCGCCATGGCAACCACCGCTGAAACAAGTAACAGCGACTTCAATGGAACCGCCGAAAGTAAAACTACAAAACAAAAGAAGAACAACAGAAAGCTGGACATCTTTGAGAAGGATAAGAAAAAGAGATAGTTTTAATTAGACAATTTAAAAATTAGAAGCTTTGTAAATTGTATTGTTTATAAATTAGCAAATTGTTGTAATTAAAATTGAGATTTAAAAATAAGTTTCTATTGAATTAAGTGCCTTCACAAATCGATTAAAAGATTTAAATGTTGTATTTTTGCATCCCAAGAAACTTAAAAGATTCTTGTTTTGTTTCAGTAATTTCAAAGTTATGTTGATCATATATTACCCATTTGTTGAGTTTTTGACAATTTTAATAAGGAAATTTTAATGTGAATTGTTATACAAAACACATATAACTGCATATATACCACTTTGGATTTTGGATTTTAGTTTAAAAATTGGACTTGATATTTTTGAGAAGTGCTGCAAAAGCTAAATGACAACTTGCCCAATCCTGTATTGTGGCTTTTTCTTTGGAAAGGCTGCACTTTGGAGTCTTAGCAAATTTGAGCATATACTAGGCAAATTCTTGTTGTGAATGAGTGTTTTTAGTAACATTTGCAGTTATTATGGGTTATTCTCAAAGCTAAATGGCATGGAATTGTGATGTATTTGTTAAATTTTTATAATTTTATAATGAATCCATGTTACTGTTGACTTAGATGTTTTTAAGTTAAGCTGTATAACTTAGATATTTTTTTTTAAAGTTAGGTTTTGCTATTTCCTTTTGTTATAAATAATTATTGTTAAGTTTAAATTTTGTTTACTTTGAATTGTTTTATGTTTCACTGAAAACACTTGTTTAAATTGCAAACCATAGTTATTTTCCTAGAAATATGAAGACAGCTACAACTGAAGCAACTATGATAAACCACTGATGAACACCTGCTTGTGGACAGAAATGAATGCAGACTGTGACACCCTAGACTTCATTGGGAGTTCTATTGGTTGTTACAATCTCTGCAGGTTTTGTTTTTCATAGCTTTATTTTTTATTTATTTTTTTATTTTTTAGTGTTTCCAGAATTTTAAGATGTACCATTGCTAAAAATCAGCTGCCATTAAAGAGGCTTCAAATTAAACCAACTGCTGAATGATTTAATTAGTCTGGTACCTAAGGCTTCCGATTATTTGCTTTGTACAAATGCTGTAAGCATCTCATAGCTGTTGCTATTAAAAATCTTGTTCTAAAAATATATTAAGAGACATCTTTCCAGTTTAAAGTCTAAGGCCCTGGCCAAGTCTTAACTTTACCTGGACAGAATGTTTATCAACAGATCCAGATGTTTTTTGTCCCAAATCAGTATTTGAGTCACTTTTTGACTTTGCAATTTGACCCTATTAATATGACAGCTGGATCAATTTTAAAGTGAGCTTGGAGAATCACTTCCGGAGATGATGATCCAATCCTTCACTGATGATTTTTGGTTTTGTTTGTTTGTTAACTATGAGATGCTGGTGCAGTGTTTTAATAATTAACAGTACCTTCATATTAATTGATTTTTAACTGTTATACGTTCTTACTAATTGTATATAAGGTTTTGTGTTAATGTTGAACAGAAATACATTTCATTTTTATTTTTTAGAAAACGGGGGAAATTGATTCCCTAAAAGCAATTTGATTAGTGTATTTCATTAACTTCAAGGAGAGAAGTGACTGTGTTTTGTTGACAGATTCAGAAAAGTCACCTGTCCATCTGACCAGACTGTCTGCCTCTGAACACATGAGATCCAGTGAACAGAGATGTCATCACACAGTCTTGATACTCCAGACATGGATCAGAAGTGGACCTGTCAGGACACAGTTGTGTCTAAACATTAACAGACATTTGCCAACAGAAATTTTATGTTGTTATTATGATGTGGTGTTTCTAAGATTTAGAAGGGTCTAAAGAACAACTTGAACATCAAAGCCCTCAGTCACCGATCAGCTGCCAGCTGACATCACGGGAGCAGTGAATGTTCCAGGACTGAATCGTGTTGGAGAAATTCTGTAGAAGATTTGGGAAGTGTAGAGACTCCATCTAACTATATATAAAGCAAATTGTAATTGTGTGTTTATCCTTTTAGCAAATTGCTTTCATGCTTAGACTACATATATATAGAGCACGTGTGTTAAAAGTAGTTAGATAATAGTTTAAGACAAAGTGTTTAGAAGTACGTATAAAAAATAACATTAGAATTTTTAAGACTAATATACCTTATATTTTAGCAAATTAATTATTCATAGAGAGGGGGGAATATGTTGTAGTCTAGGGCATTGCGCTGCGGAAGAATTCGGGATTGTAACGGGAAGCTGCTAGACCCCCTCTCTGTTAGGATAGCAAAACCTGCAATTAGCCAATAGCACCCAGGTGTGACGTATGCAGATGGGAGTAACACAGTGACCCCCAGGCTATAAAATGTTAAGTTTCCCTGCAATAAATCGCCATATTGCCATCCATCACATTGATGCAGTGGGATATGGACCGCGCGGCTGAGGATAGCCGCCCGTGCTGGTTCCAGCCAGGGTACCAGCCTTGCTTGACCCCGACATATGGTGCCGAAACCCAGGAACAAGAAAAGTGAGACAAGAAGAAAGCAAGGATACCCTGAGTCAAGGAGCAGCGGTCAAGATAGTGAGTCTATTCTTGACGGGAGAGCCTGGGCCCAGAAGGATGATGGAATCATCGAAAAAGGTTAGATAGTAAGTTGTAAATTAATTAAGTCGTAAACCTAATTCGCTTGTTATTACAAGGCGTTGGGTTGTCAAAGTCGTAAATGAGTTTGTAAGGTTTATCCACCCTAAGGTGTGGGACAGATGTACTAAAACGCTTGCCAAAAAGAAAGCGGGGGAAGTGTGGAGACTTTTGTGGCAGAATGGTTAGGCGAGAAAGGCCATGACTGTACAAACTTGCTAGAGATAAAACATAACTAGTGTAGAGACAGTCTCAAGGCCGGATTGCCCTTGAGATGTGGGGAGGAGAACAAGAATGTGGTAAACAGAACGAAAAAGAAGGAACAGGGACGGTCTGGTAACCGCAAGAATGCAGAGGCAGATAGCTATGTTTCGTAGTGACGTAAATAGCAGAATAACCAATGATGAGCTATACTTTTGCAATATGTATGAGCTAATTAAATCATGTATTTAAACACGACTGTAAGGATCAATAAACGAGATTTGCTTGACGACCACCTGGTGTCTGCGTCTCCCTTCTCCGACATTTGATGGCTAAATGGGGAATGCAAATTAATGTTGCAAAAGGTGATACAGAGGCTGGTTCTGTTGTACCTCTGGGTCAAATGTCTGGCAGAGCCTAGGCTCAAGTGTACCCAGAAGTGTGGGCAGCCCCAGGGAAATTGGCAAAATTAGATATGGAGCCTCTCCAAATTTCCCTGAAGCAGCCAGGACAAGAGGTGTGGAAAAGCAATCCCCTGTTCCAAGGGAGGGAAGGAAGGGCTCACAGCCTGTCTGGGAGTCCTGCTCAAGGCACGGCTTGGGGAGCCAGGGATGGCTCCCTAGAATGCTCCTATCCTGCCAAACAAGAAATCCAATGGAATCCACAGAATGCTGCAGGACCCAAGAAGAAGAAATGAGATGATGAAACCGAGGCACCCCACAGGCTCAGATCCTTACACCAGCCTGAACCAGGTGCCCTCCTCACACTGCTGCCATTCACAACTTGATGCAAAAGATGCTTTCTGGGGATCTGCCCACTTCCAGAGGATGCAAACACAATTCTGCCTTGGGCTGGCAACAAGAGGTAGAAGGGAAAATGCTCAAGACATGGACGGTCCTTCTGCAGGGACGCATGGAAGCACCGGCCTGATTGGGGCAAGCCTTGCAGGAAACATCAAAGGAATTGACCTCACCCCCAGGGACTGGCTTAATGCAGGATGTGGATGACTTGATCCAGTCAGGAGGACAAGAAGAGGTAGAGGAAGCGTCTGTGAAATGGCTTCATTTTCAGGCAAAAAAGCAGCTTTGAGTATCTGAAAAAAAAGTGCAAATCGTGGAGAAAATGGTTAAATATTTGAGACCTATTTTGACTGAAGCTTTGTGTTTTATTGACCCTGAGAGGGTTCATGGAATCTCAGAAATAACATTTCCCAGGATTAAAACGGGACAATTCCTACAATTAACAGGGAAATGCAGGAGCCGGATTGAGGATTCTCTCTTCTAGCCAGAACTTCTTTAGCCACAGATAGCGTCAGTGTTAGACAGGGGACATAAGAAAGAAAACAAAACTTAATAAAATGAAAAAAAATCAAATGATTGATGCCCCAGCCATGGCTCTTCCAGACTCAGAAATCTGAATTGCAAGGGAATATTAAACAGGCCACCCCTGAGCCTGCACTGAAGGCAACGCAGCAGCAGCCAGGGCTCCCCAGCGGGGGAAGCCCCTGGGCCTGCCCACAGATCCTCTGCTCAAATCCTTGGCCTGGCCACCCTCCTTTGCCATCTCCAGCCACTGCAGGACAATCCTTGCTCTCACTCTTGCAGCTTCAGCCCTTTCTGTGCCTGCCCTTGCCACAGCTGCTGGGGAAGGCACCGGGACAATTCCACTCTGCCTCTCAATTACACTCACACTCTGCCCTGCCTGGGATTAGCTGCTGCCAAAATAGACCAACTTTAAAATAGCTTAAAATCTTATTTCTCTGGTCACACTAGGTTTGCCTTTGCCTTGGGGAAAGGAATTTTAAAGGGTTTTTTTTAAGGGATGTTCCACCACTCAGTAGAGATGAAATTTACAACAGACTGGGAATAGCCCAAAAGATTCTCCCCCAGATAACAACCATCAAAACATCAACACCCAGCAGCAAACATCAACCAACATCCACCCCAGACACTGCCCCAGGCACAGCTGGAGACACCTGGTCTGGAAAAGGCTGAGCAGGAAATCCAGGAGTGCTCACCTAATTCACATCACAGGCACAGAAATCCGGCTGCAACAGGAAACCAAATCCTAACAACTCCACACCTTCAAACCAATGAACATTAAACCAAGGGATTTCTATGGGGTCAGACTGTATAAATTTAGAAAAATCTAGTCAAACTCATGTGTCATGGAATGATTTTCTCTGCACACCCAGCCTAAGTGTGCATGAAATTATTCCTGTTGCACATTCTGGCCAGAATCAAGTAATGCCTTATTTCTCTAAAGACATTGTGGAGAGTTTTTGCTTTTCACAGTTTCAGTAAAAAGATTACACCATGAGAATAATTTTTTGTAATAATTTTATTTCTATATTGTCGGTTCTGTTTGGGCCAGTGGTGTGAGAATCAGATTTTAGTCGTAGGAGAATAAAAAGAAAACACTTGATTGCTTTCTCATTCTTGTTTTATATTTGTACATGACTCTTAGTGACGACAAAATGATGGTATGAGTTTTTCAATGTTCACCTTTAAGCTCCACTTTGAAAACTAGAAGAGCTTTAAAGTTGGCGCTTTAACACATAAACAGTTAATAAAATATTGTTAAAATAAAAAAAAAAATAGCAGATTCTGTGGGGTGGCCACATGTGAGTCACGGGATGTCTGCCCTGGAAGAGAAGCTTTGTTCCAGGCAGCCAGGAGAGGAGCTTTAGAAATGCAAATTAACACTGATGGCCCAAAGCCTGCACAATGGACCAGGGGCTTCCTGCCTGCAGGAGGAATTGGGCTGATTCCCTCTGCCCCTCAGCCCAAGCTCTGCCTGCTTGCACAGATGGAATTTGCACAGCTAAAGGCACAGCCCATTGTGAGGATATCTGACTCTGCAACAGAAATTGGTTAAGCTGCAAAGGAAAACAGAAAATGGAAAATGTTGTGAAAACTTCACTAAAACAAATTGGGGGGAATCATCCCTGTCCCCACTCCAACATGTGCTGTCTCTGTCTATGTTATATAGGGTGTATCAGACCAGTGGGGTTTATTTGCTACCACAAGTTCAGGGAAATCACTTGGGAATCCAAGTATGTGATGATTTAATGAGAGAAAAGCTGACAATTGATGCAGCCCTGGCTGGAGTGAAACAGAAATTAAAAATTAGGAAATAAACACAAATAAATGCTTGACTAAAAGAGGGGTTTGACAAAAACCATACCCTGACACGCTGATCCACAAGAACAAGAAAAGAGTCAGACTGCAAGTTAAGATAAGGAGATGGAATACACAAACAAGATGCAAAGACAAAGGCACCACAACATAAAGGAGATTCTTTAGACCCTAAGCCGGAAAGAACAGATTTAAAGTTACAAAAGGTGGCCAAAGGACTGAAAGGGGCATGGAGTTAATTGTAATATGAAGTGAGGACAAGCAGAGTTACAAAAAGAATATGTTTTAGGCATATCTTGTAAACCTAGTCTGTAAAAGATAAAAAGAGAAAACCAAATCAAAAAGGTGTGCATGCGTATCAGAGGAGATATCCCCCATGCATCTCAGTGCTGAATAAATTCATACCTACTCTTATAACTACTCTGCGAGTTATAGAGCTCTTTTTATTTTGCATATCAGGAGGGAGCACCCAAAACTGGGGAAAAGATGAACGATCACCAGAACAAATCCTGCAACACCATGGACCAGACCCTGGGAACCCTGATGAATTCATATCAGGTACCAAAGAATCAGTTTCTCATTTCAATAGCATAATTAGATTACAGGATGTCATTGAAATAATAACCAACCACACAGCTCCAGCTCCTGACCTTCCCCCCAACCAATCCACTCAGATGAGGAACACAACATTTCACCATGAGATGGGATCAGATTACCTTTTAGCAGAAAATCAAGGCAGAGTTTGTGGAAAAGTTAAGTAACTCAAACTACTCTTGGCAGATAGATGGCAATGGAAAAGTAGTAAAACAGATAACAAAGGAAACAGCAAAGCAGCTCATGTACTTGTCCAAACGTGGAAAGGATGGGAATGGGACACGGTTTTGTGCTTCCCTCACAGACCATGGGTTAAACAAATGCCGTTTCTCCTCTCATGTGCTACAGCAACTCTCATCTTTTTACCATGCACCACACCTTGCTGAGTGCAGCTCATTCAGCAGCTGAGCAAGGGGATGCAGGTGGCAGCCAGGCCTCCTGAGCCACAAACGGCTACAAAAGGACAGAGAATGAGGGCACTGAGAGCAATCCCAAAAACAAAGACCCAGGAAGAAAAAACAGAGGCAATGAGTGAATCTGCTTGGAGATGGGGCCAGGGACTTGTACATAAGGAAGAAATGGGATAAACCATCAGTTACAGAAAATGTTACTAATTGATAAGGACTGCTGCTCAGACCAAGTCCCAACACATTCGTGAACTTCCAGAAGAACAAGCACTTCACAGAGCCAGGAATATCGGGTGTTATACAAAAAGGACATGCAGCAGGCGGATCGGGAAGGCGGAACCTTCCAAGCACCTCCGCCAGTGTTGGGCAAAGGGACAGGGACATGCGGCCGGGAAAATCAGGACGAAAACGAGGCCGCGTCCTCCAACAAGTGGAGAGAGCACACGGCAAATGGCCCATGGCCTCTCCCTTTGGGCAGCAATAAAGTCACTCGCACACCACTCCTCTGGCTCCTTGGGCCACACAAACCTCTGGCGCCGGGAATTTTCCCGCCCAGCCCCGGGCACAGCGCAGCCACCTCCGGCCTCCCGACACGAAGCGGGACGAGCCAGCGCTGCTCCGCCACCGCCTCCTGCCGAGGCCCCAGCGGCAAGGAGACCGCGGGCAGCCGCTCCCGCAGCGCCCTCAGCCCAGGGCCAACACGGGCCGGCCACGGCACAAGCCACCCGCCACAGCCCCCTGCCGCCCCCTCCCGGGCCCGCAGCGAGCCCCGAGCCCCCGCAGAACCGAGCGCGGCTCCCACCTGCGATGGCCGGGGCCGCCTCCGAGCTCCGCCGCCGCCTCACCGGGCTCCGGCCGCTGCTGCCGCCGCTGCCGGGCCCGCACAGACGCTCCGGCAATGGCGGCTCTCCTGCCCCACGGCCGCCCTGGGGGCGCCAGCGGGGCCGGGCTTGTCCCCGCTCTGCCCAATCAGCGCGCGCCAGAGCCACGAGTGACGGCAGAAGCAGCCAATCGCAGCCAGCGGCGGGCTCTGCACACGGCACGGACTCGCCTCCCTTGGGCTGAGCTCCGCCATTTCTCGGCAGCCTGGGCTGAGGAGCGGCCCCGGCGCTGGGCCCGGCCCGGGCAGGAGGCCAAGGAAGCGCCGCTGCGCTGAAGCGCCGGGAACTCGGGGTGCCCGGGAGCTGAGGGCGCTGCGAGCTGGGGGTGAGTCCGGGATGGAGCAGGGCATGCCGGAGCGAGGCCAAAACTCTGTGACTCTCCTTCCTGTCCCGGGCGGGGAGCAGAACACACAAGGAAAGGCTCGGGGGTCTGGATGAGGGTGGGGAGAGTTTAATCCTTGGTCACGGGCACAGCACACCTGACTTGGGTTTAAATTAATTGAATTTATTATCAAGCATGTCAGAACAAGAAGACGAGAAGCAACGTAATTTCTACGGAAATCCATCTTCCCCCCCGCTCTCCCTCCTTCCCGGCCTTAACTTTGTGCCCCTCTCCGTCCCCCTCCCCGCCCAGAGGCACAGGGATGGGGGTCACAGTCAGGTCATGTCAGTGCCTCCCCCTGAGGGACAGGAATCCTTGTCCTGCTGCAGCCTGGGGTCCCTGCCAGGGGCCAGAGTCCCTCAGGACCAGGCTGCTCCAGCGGGGATCGCCAGGGGGATCCCCGAGTCCGGCCAGGAGCCACTTCCATGGCTCTGCAGGGGCTTCCCCCGGGCTCGGGGCCTCTCTCAGGCACCCCCTGCTCCGGCCCGGCCTCATTGCCCCCCTCACCCCCCCATGCAGCGAGTGCCCGGGCAGGGAGATGCACGATTTTCACGGGGCTGAATCTTGGAGTTTCTGAGCTTTATTGGGCTGAATGTTGGTGCTTTGTTTTTTTGTGGGGGCAGAATATTTGTATTTTGGGTGATATCAGATTTTTGGTGTTTTCGAAGTTTTTGATCTGTCTTTGTTAGCATTCAGGAACACACATAATCACAGACTGGTTATATGCAGGTGCTTTATTGAAGCGTGGGGGAACTAGGGGTATCAGCAACCCAAATCTAGCTCCATCATCTTTATCCAAAGTGCACATATTTCTACAATTTCAGCTGTAGCAGTAATCACTGTAACAACCTTATCAATATTGCTTCATTAACTTTGTCCATATTGCTTCATGAGACTTAATTCATCCTTGCACGAACATGTCCGAATCTTATCTCTGGGTGGGTATCTTGGAGACCCCAAGTACCAGTTCCCGTTACCGTAAACATTTCAGCTTGCTAGTCCATCCCTAATACCAAGCACTGTTGTGGCCTACCTCTACATGATTTTAAGAAACATTTTCAGAAACATTTAATCCCATAGTAACATATTTCCCCCCTTTGAAAATATTTCACTTTGCTATAATAAGTGTAATGCTTTCACTATATACAGTCCTTTTTCTGAGTTTATACTTGATGTTCATCTTCGAATCCACAGTTGTCGTAAGCGTTGTTACACTCTGGAGGACTTGGAGATGACAAATGCGGATGTGGATCTCTGTCCCGTGTCAGTGCCTTTATTATCTTCTGGTTCCAGGATACTCTTTTCTTTATCTCTCCTTTCAGAACTGCACAGATTAACCAGATTGCTAAGAACACAATTAGTAGGATTATCAGACTCTCAAGAATAGATTTGATCCAGGAGCTCACATTCCATCCCAACCCTTCAAAAATTGTATCTAACTAACTTGTGGTGAGATCTTCCCTCTCTTTCTGTGCTTCCTGTTCTATTTGTTTTAATGGATTAATGTCGTGTTCTACATCTGCAGTTCCATTTGGGCTGTGGATGCAGCAGTGATCAATTTGTCCTTTTAGGTACCCGCATACTCCGTGTTCATTCAACAATAACATATCTAAAGCCAATCTGTTTTGCAGGGTCATTTTAGTTGTGGCTTGTAATTGTACATTTAGCTCTCTAAATCCCTCTTTGGTAACTCTTGCCAATCTTTCTACCTGACCTGTAAGTTTGTACAACATCTTTCTATTGTTATAATTTGCTATTGGACCAAACAAGGATTCCAGAGCCCACTCAGATTTTACACTACTGGAGGGTTCCTGCCATCTTTCTTCATCTTCAGTTTTGTTCTCCTGAACTTCTCGTCTCATCCTTATTTACAGAAGTTCATGCTCTCCCTTGAATGGGGACCTTTTCCAAATTGGGCATAAGGTGGGGAGGCCTAAAGTAATCTCTTTTACTTTTTCACCTACAGGCAAATGTGTTGTCCAGCTGCCATCGCTTGCTGCCCATCCAAATTGGCCTGGACTCTGAATTGTACTTGTGCTACATATTACCTTTTGGATCACTTGTCCTATCTTGTCATTTATTTCACCTTGTTTATGTTTGATTCCTCTGCAGGCACATCCAATTTGCAGAGCTATCACTAGTGGTGGCATTTGTTTTATTTCTTCATCATCAGAAGTACAGTCCTAAGTTTTGTTCCATACCCACCAATTCACTTTGTCTGCCTCCATTCTACTACTGGTTGCAGTGTTCCATACCCCTGGATCTGTTTCATTTTCAGAGCCTTCGCACTTAATGCACCAAGGGCTATCTGCCATAGATTGGAATTTCTGAAGCACACTCATTGACCATGCACTGTCCCAAGCTTCAGCCCGATCTTTTCCTTCCTGTCCTTCACACTTCCACTTCAACACAGGAATCTTTTCTTTAATAACCTTTGCTATCTTTTCATAACACCATCCATAATTCCCTAATCCCCCATACCAGCCTAGTTTTGGTTCATACTTTCCTCCATTTTCATGACAATCCCATCTAGATGAATACTTTGGCTTCACAGCATTTTCAAACACTGTCTTATTTTGGTACTCGTAATCTATTTGCAATACACAGCTCACATTTTCATTTTTATTCTTTTGCATTTCAGGAAATTTTGATGTTATAATTCCCCGATTTATTGCGTCTCCTGCTGCCTTTGGTATTGGCAGACAGGCAGTTATTTTGCTGGTGTTTAGCACGTTGGCAAAATCTTTCATTAATGCAATCATCCCATTTTCTGCCTGAATAGGATTAGAGACTTTTATCTCTTGTGTTTCTGGCTGCACCCCCACATCCCTCTTCATTCTCAAATGAAGAGTTGTCAGCTGATCCTTTTGCATTTCACATCCCAAGGTAACTTTGATTCCAACTGATGGCAGTGAAGGCCATAAAAAAATCACCATTACAGTCACCAGCAACCTAGACATTTGAAACAATCAAACCCGCTTTATCTGCAGCTTTGTTGGCCCCACAGTTTGTGCAGTCCACAGTGCAGGGGAAACCTTCACTCTGGTGTAATGTATGCAGGGATCCAGTCCAGCTCCTTTGACTGCTGTCAAGGTAGTTAACAGTACCTGATAGGGTCCATTCCACCTTTCTTTTAATGGTTCTTCGTTCCAGCTTTTAACGTACACTTCATCTCCCGGGGGGATGTCATGAACTGGATTCTCAAGAGTCAGCGGCCTGTTCCACACAAGGGTGCGCCGAAGTTGAGCTTGAGCTTTTCCAAGAGACAGAACATAATTCTACACCTCTTGCTTCCCTGTAACATGTACATTTGGATTAGGTTCAGGGGATTCATATGGTTTCCCATCCAATATCTCATAAGGACTGACTGACATCCCGCTTCTAGGCTTTATCCGAGTCCTCAGCAGTGCTATTGGTAAAGCTTGTGGCTACTGCAATTTAGCCTCTTGGCATATTTTGCTGATTTGCCTCTTCAATGTCTGATTCATCCTCTCTACCTGTCCACTGGATTGGGGTCTCCATGGTGTATGGAGATGCCAAGCTATTCCCAGTAACCTACTCACCTCCCTCACTACTGTGGCTGTGAAATGTGGGCCCCTATCTGATGATATTCCTAGAGGCACCCCAAATCTTGGAATGATTTCTTGCAGTAACCACTTGACTGTCTCCTTTGCTTGATTTGTGCAACAGGGAAGAGCTTCTGGCCATCCTGAAAATGTGTCAACCCCTACCAATAGATATTTGTATCCTCGAGTTCTTGGTAATTCTACAAAATCTACTTGCCAATAATCTCCTGGTTTTCCCTAATTGTGCCTATCGTCTAGCCACTGGATTGTTCTTTAAGCAAATTTCACATTTTGACATTAATGATTTTGGATTTTTAACATCCATACTGAAATTAAATTTTTTTTTATCAATTTAATCAGTGGCTCTGCGCTCCAATGACATTCATTATGTTTAATTTGTAGGATTTCCCTCATTATCAAGGAGGGTACCACTACTTGTCCCTGTGTAGTCACATACCACCCTTCTGAATTCTTCTGTGCATTCAGTGAGCGTCCCAATTTCTCATCTTTTATTGAACATTTTGGTTCTGGAGGTAAATTGAATTGAGATACATTAGTTTTTAAAGGTATCAGTGCCATTGCAGTTTGCGCTTCTCGAGCAGCTTGTCGGGCTGTCCAGTCTGCTTTCCGATTTCTGTCATGAATTTTGGAGCTTCCTGATTGGTGAGCTTTGCAGTGCATGATTGCTACTTGCTCAGGCTTTTGTACTGCTTTTATTAATTGCAGTACTGCATCTTGATGTTTAATGTGTGTGTCTTGAGGAGACAGCAGTCCTCTTTCTTTCCACAGTGTCCCATGTATATGCACCACTCCAAAAGCATACTTTGAGTCAGTCCATATGTTACCCTTTTCCCTTCACTTAATTCTAGTGTTCTGGTTAAGGCAACCAGTTCTGCCCTCTGGGCAGATGTATTTGGTGATAATGCTTTTGCCTCCACTATTGTACTGACTGTTGTTGCCTGGGGGTCCCAGAGCATCTTCCTCTCTGCCTCCTTCTCCTCCATTTGTCTAATGCTTGGGAATGAGAAGTCTGGTTTGGGGGAAAAAAACAAGGGGTGACCACCTAGGATTCAGGGTTCCTCCTGCCCAAGTCCATCTCTAGAAGTCATCAGGTGTCTTGTGTCCATGAAAACCTCCAAAACATCAGAAAACATCAAAACATCATAGGAAAAAATCCGTCCCTGAGGTTCCCCTTCTGTGGGGTCCCCACTTTGGTGTCCCAGGGCTTCCCCCTGTGCAGGCTCATCCCTTCTCCGGGCTGCCCCTTCTCCAGGCTCCCCTCACTCCCGGCTCTCGGGGTCCCCCCTCTCCAGGCCCCCATTTCAGGCTCCGGGACTCCCGGGGCTCCCCCCTTTTCGCTGCTCCCCTCCCCCTGCCGGTACCGGGCATCTCAGGTCAGCTTTGGAGTCCTGCAAGATCCAAACATCGCTCTGCCCTGCCCGTGCCCAGAAAAAGGAACAGGGGTCCCCAAAGATACTTCGAGTGAGCTCCAAATATCCCTTCCCCTTCAAACAAATCCTGCCAGGACGGCCCAAGACCTTCGGGGCGAGGTTCCCGTCCCCGGTGAGCTGCGGGATGCGGGCCCGATGCTCCCGGCGCGAAGGGGCTGCAGATCCAGAGAGCGATGGACGCACGTGGGGCCTCCTCTGCTGCTCCTCTTGCAGTTCCTGCTCCTCCTCTACCCCTCCTCTTCCTCCCGCTCCTCCTCCTCCTCCTCCCCCTCGTCCTGCATCTCTCGGCTGCTGGCGAGGAGCTCTGGGGTGAGCGGAGCGGGACCGGGAGGCGGTGGGAAAGGGCTGGGAGAGGGGGATGAGGGGAGCTGGGACAGGGGGAGAGGGGTTCTCAAGGAGGGGCTGCCAGTTAAGCCCAGGAGCCCCAAATGGCCTCCGTGTCCTGGCAGCCCCTGGCGGCGCTGTGGGGGCCGGGCCGTGCCCCAGTGCCGGCTCAGGGGGTGCTCCAGGCTGACGTGCTCCACCTGGCAGCTGGAGCTGAGCCCGCATTGCCGGGGGCGGTTTCCAGCAGCACCAGGAGCTGCTGGCTCCAGTCCCCGCTGGGGAGCACGGCAGTGGCCAGCACGTGGCCCGAGAGCTGCTGCTGGCCCTGGGAGCAGCTCAGCTGGATGTGGGCAGGGGAGAAATCCATCAGGGAGCAGAGCAGGCGGCCGGGGCCGGGCTGGGAGCTCGAGGGCACCAGCGAGATGGACACGCTGGGATGGGCAGGGGGCTTGGGGATCCCCCAATGCGGATCTTCCTCCCCGCAAGCCACAGGGAATCGCTCCATGGATCGAGTGCTGCGGGACAGGGAACCACATTTCTTTCATCCCAAGCCCACCTTTCCGTCTCCTCTCTCCCCCTTTCTCATCCTTCCCCCAGTCCATTGACCCCTCTCAATGCAATTTGGGTTTCCCAGCACCCTCCCCCACGCTTTGGGGGTTTCAGTCCTCTCCTTTTCCTACTCTTCTTCCACATCCCTTCCCAATCATTCCTCCAATCTCTAACCCCCTCCCCCGTGCTCGGATTTGGGGGTTCCAAGACCCCCTGCTCAGTCTGTGGGTCCCATCCCCCCTTTCACTCAATTTGGGGAGATCCTAGATTTTTTTCGGGGAGGAATCCCTGAGTTACAGGATTTTTGGGGTGTAGGTTTGAAGGGGGACAGCTCTGTCTGGCATTTCTTTAACCCATGGTCTGCTGGGGAAGCACAAAAACGTTTCCCATTTCCATCCTTTCCTCATTTGGACTGGTTCATGAGCTGCTTTCTTGTTTCCTTTGGTATCTGTTCTCATCTATTTGTCAACAGCGGTTTGAATCATTTACTTTTCCACAAATTCTGCCTTATTCTGCTAATAGATAATGTGATCCCATCCCATGGTGAAATGTTGTGTTCCTCATCTGAGTGGATTGGCTGGGAGGAAGGTCAGGAGCTGGAGCTGTGTGGTTGGTTATTATTTCAATGGCATCCTGTAATCTGATTATCCCATTGAAATGATAAATGGTTTCTCTGGTATCTGATATCAATTTGTTTGGGTTCCAGGGTCTGGTCCATGGTGTTGCAGGATTTGTTCTGGTGGTTGTTCATCTTTTCCCCATTTTTGGGTGCTCCCTCCAGCCAGGGCTGCATCAATTGTCAGCTTTTCTCTCATTAAATCATCACATACTTGGATTCCCAACTGATTTCCCTGACCTTGTGGTAGCAAATAAACCCCAGTGGTCTGATACACCCTATATAACATAGACAGTGACAGCACATGTTGGAGTGGGGACAGGGATGATTCCCCCCCACTTGTTTTAGTGAAGTTTTCACAACATTCCCTATTTTCTGTTTTCCTTTGCAGCTTAACCAATTTCTGTTGCAGAGTCAGATATCCTCACAATGGGCTGTGCCTTTAGCTGTGCAAATTCCATCTGTGCAAGCAGGCAGAGCTTGGGCTGAGGGGCAGAGAGAATCAGCCCAATTCCTCCTGCAGGCAGGAAGCCCCTGGGCCATTGTGCAGGCTTTGTCCCATCAGTGTTAATTTGCATTTCTAAAGCTCCTTTCCTGGCTGCCTGGAACAAAGCTTCTCTTCCCAGGAGGCCATGGGATGACTCACCTGTGGCCACTCCAAAAGTGACATTTTTGAAGAAAATAATACTATACTATCTCTTTTCAAGTTAAGGGGGTCACCTTTAAAGCTCTTAGTTTTTAAAACTGAGGCATAAAGGTGAACATTCAAAAATGCATACCAAAATCTTGCCATCATAACAGCCATGCACACACATTCCCAAATAAATCCAAAGCAATCAAGATTTTTTCTACTTCTTGCCCTAAGTCTAAAAACTGATTCTCCCAACCCTGGCCCAGCACTACCAGTCTGAGTAACAATATAGAAGTAGGATTATTAAAGAAAAGCATAATAATGGTGTAGTCTTGTCACCAAAACTGCGAGATGAATAAAAATTCTCCAACAATATAAAATCAAGGCATGACTTGAGTCTGGCCAGGATGTGCAAAAGAAATCATTAATTCCTCACCTTGGCTGGGTGTGCAGAGAAAATCATTCCAAGACATGTGAATTTAATAGATGTTTCCTAAACTATATACAGTCTGAACCCATAGAAATCCCTTGGTTTAATGTTCATTGGTTTGAAGGTGTGGAGTTGTTAGGATTTGGTTTCCTATTGCACCCGGATTTCTGTGCCTGTGATGTGAATTAGGTGGGCACTCCTGGATTTCCTGCTCAGCCTTTTCCAGACCAGGTGTCTCCAGCTGTGCCTGGGGCAGTGTCTGGGGTTGATGTTGGTTGATGTTTGCTGCTGGAATCTTTTGTGCTATTCCCAGTCTGTTGAGATGTTAAACACATCTCTGCTGAGTGGTGGAACATCCCTTAAAATAAACATTTAAAATTCCTTTCCCCAAGGCAAAGGCAAACCTTGTGTGAGCAGAGAAATAAGATTTGAAGCCATTTTAAAGTTGGTCTATTTTGGCAGCAGCTAATCCCAGGCAGGGCAGAGTGTGAGTGTAATTGAGAGGCAGAGTGGAATTGTCCCGGTGCCTTCCCCAGCAGCTGTGGCGAGGGCAGGCACAGAAAGGGCTGAAGCTGCAAGAGTGAGAGCAAGGATTGTCCCGCAGTGGCTGGAGATGGCAAAGGAGGGTGGCCAGGCCGAGGATTTGAGCAGAGGATCTGTGGGCGGGCCCAGGGGCTTCCCCCGCTGGGGAGCCCTGGCTGCTGCTGCGTTGCCTTCAGTGCAGGCTCAGGGGTGGCCTGTTTAATATTCCCTTGCAATTCAGATTTCTGAGTCTGGAAGAGCCATGGCTGGGGCATCAATCATTTTATTTTTTTCATTTTGTTAAGTTTTGTTCTCTTTCTTATGTCCACTCCATAACATTGAGGCTATCTGGGGCTAGAAAAGTCATACAATGCTCAGGCTAGAAGAGAGAATCCTCAGTCCAGCTCCTGCATTTCCTTAATTATCCTAAGAATTGTTCCAGCTCCATTTTAGTCCTGGGTAACATTATTTCTGAGATTCCCTGAACCCTCTCAGGGTCAATACAAGACAAATTTTCAGTCAAAATAGGTCTCAAATATTTAACCATTTTCTCTACCATTTGCTCTTTCTTTTTTTTCAGATACTCTGAGCTGTTTTTTTGCCTGACAATGAAGCCATTTCACAGAGGCTTCCTCTACCTCTTCTCCTTGTCCTCCTGACTGGATCAAGTCACCCACATCCTGCATTAAGCCAGTCCCTGGGGGTGAGGTCAATTCCTTTGATATTTCCTGCAAGGCTTGCCCCAATCAGGCCGGTGCTTCCGTGCATCCCTGCAGAAGGACCGTCCATGTCTTGAGCATTTTCCCTTCTACCTCTTGTTGCCAGCCCAAGGCAGAATTGTGTTTGCATCCTCTGGAAGTGGGCAGATCCCCAGAAAGCATCTTTTGCATCAAGTTCTGAATGGCAGCAGTGTGAGGAGGGCACCTGGTTGAGGCTGGTGTAAGGATCTGAGAGTGTGGGGTGCCTCGGTTTCATCATCTCCTTTCTTCTTCTTGGGTCCTGCAGCATTCTGTGGATTCCATTGGATTTCTTGTTTGGCAGGATAGGAGCATTCTAGGGAGCCATCCCTGGTTCCCCAAGCTGTGCCTTGAGCAGGACTCACAGACAGGCTGTGAGCCCTTCCTTCCCTCCCTTGGAACAGGGGATTGCTTTTCCACACCTCTTGTCCTGGTTGCTTGAGGGAGATTTGGAGAGGCTCCATATCTAATTTTGCCAATTTCCCTGAGGCTGCCCACACTTCTGGGCTCACTTCAGCCGTGGCTCTGCCAGACATTTGACCCAGAGGTACAACAGAACCAGCCTCTGTATCACCTTTTGCAACATTAATTTGCATTCCCAATTTAGCCATCAAATCCCTTCCCAGTAAATTGCAATCAGAATTGTGGGCAAATAAAAATTCCTGCATTTCAAACCCATCCCCAACATCTGCTAATAGTGTCTGAATAAAACACACCCACTCATCTTTCCCACTTAGTGCCTTAATAATTAAAATATTCCCTAGCACCTTTAGGTGTAAGATTCTGAGTGGATGGAGAGGCCCCTGTGTCCATCAGGAAAGGTCTCCTCTGGATCCAGAGCCACCCTGGATGTTCCCAAGGGCTGCAGTGTGGTGGGTCCCTGGTGGAATGGGAGCTGTGAGAGCGCTAAGAATCCGTGTCCATCAAGGGCTGGACTTGCTCGTGCTGAGGGTGCTCCTGTCTGTGCTTGCAGTGTCCTTGTGCCCTGCAGCTGGAAGGCTGATTCCTTGCCAGGGGCTGTTTGGGTGGGCTGTCCCCTGGCCAGGAGGGCAATGCCTGTGCCAGGTGCTTGTGGCCGAGGGTGTCCCCTGGGTGCTGGGGCCCCCTTGGGCCCTGGGCTTGATCCCTCAGGGGCTGTAGGAAGTGTGCCATGGCCTTTGCCTTCAGCTTGGCCTTTTGCTCATCCCTTGCTGCATTCAGCTGCTGAGCCTTTGGGAGCAAGTGCTGCAGGGGCTTCTTGTGGCCCTGCTGCAGCCCCCCTCAGTGCCTGTGGGTGCTCATCCTGTGGCAGCTGCTGAGCTTTCTGCAAAATCCTTCCTTTCTGCAGGGACCCAGCACAAAATGCTTAAAAGATCATCTGGATCCTTGCAGGTCTAATCCCCATTTCTGAGCTGTTCCTTCCTGGTGCTGGCTGTGCTGAGGCTCCCCTCCCCAGCCCGTATCCCAGAGCCGGTCCCTGTCCTGCCGCAGTGTCCAAAGGCGGCCCCCCCGGCGGGCAGGGCCGGCAGCTCCACGGGGCCGGGCAGCGGCCGGGGCGTCCCGCAGCCTCCTGGGGGCCGGGGGCCACTGCCGGCCCTGCCCGGGGGGTGCTGGGGTCAGGCAGCGCCCGGCGCTGAGCCCCGGCTGCCCCACAGCCCCGGCCCGGCCCCACAGCTCCCCACAGGCCCCCAGCCCGTGCTCCCGGTGCCGCAGCTCTGCGCCCGCTCCTGCCGCTCCCAGCTCAGAGAAACCCCCTGAAATCCTGACCTCCTTGTTTTCCTGTCCTGGAAAACTGGGATACAAAGGATCTGAGTCAGCTGGCAAATTCTGAGGATAAGACCCTTCAGTGAAACATCCCAGTCCTCGGTATTTTTCTCTTCCTCTTCATTTCCATCATCCTTTTTCTCACCCCATAGATTGCTCCTGGTGCTTCTTGCCTTAAGCACATTCCTGCACATTCCCCTTCAGCCAGTCCCTTCCCAGCACACCAACACCATCCATCCCCTGTTGTCTAAATCCCTTCTGGACTTCCCTTATTGCCCCCCTGGGTGTCCATGTCCTTCCTTAATTCCCTCTGGGAGAATGTGCAAACTACCTCCACATGCTCCCAATGGAGCCTTGAGAGATATTTTGGGATCCTCATCCCTTTTGCTGGGACCCCATTGTGGCTTTCCCTTTTGTCCTCTCCCTGGGTGCCCTGCCATGTTTACTCCCCGAAGATGCCACTGTAGTCACTGCTGAGATTTTCAGTGCTCTCTCCCTGCCGACTCTTGAGAGCCCCCCTGATCCGTCCCTCGTCTGTCTCCTGCTCACTCTCGGGTACCCAATCAATCCCCGGTGCCGCCGCCAGCCGAGGAAGCCGATCCCCCAAACTGGGTGAGGCACCTTCAGCTGCACTCAGTGCCCGCCGGCCCGGACGGTGGAAGGAATTGCAGAGGAGCCCCAAGGTGTGTGGAAAAATTGACATCCCCAGAGGTTTCTGTCCACAAGGAAGACAGAGGAGTCCTGCAAGAGTAATTTCATTCATAAAAAGGGTGAGGCCGTGGGACATTTCTAATGAGATTTCTCCAATTGTTGGAGAACAAAGCCTCCTTTTCATCCTAATTTTCTTAGTCACATCTACCTTTCCCCATTGGCTGAAGTCCTGGAGAGGTACAGACTTCCCAATGCACCTCCTACATACCCCCTAATATGCACCCCACTTTTGTATAGGTAATGATATTGATGGCTGTGTTAAGTCTTTGTTGTCCTTCTGGAAGTTGATGAATTTAGCAGGACCTTGGCTGAGCCACAGTCTGTGTCATCAATTAATAACATTTTGTGCAGCTGATGGCTCCTCCTGTCACTTCCTTATGTCCATGTCCCTGGCCCTATGTGCAGTGAGGTTGACGGGATCAGTTTGTAAAGAGCCTTTGTTGTTGTTCCTTTGCTGGGGTTCCCCCGTTTTGGGGCCATCCCCCCTGGAGCAGGGTGTCCCCCCTTGGTGCAGGCGCAGGGCTCAGGCAGGGCTGAGGCAATCAGAGCGCGCGGCGCTGATGACTCATCAGTGTCCAGGCAGAGCCGCAGCTGCCAGCATTCCCCAGCTGGAGCCCAGCTGCGCCCCTCCCCCCCGGGCCTTGGCGCCCCCCTTGAGGGGAATTTGGGGAGGTGGGAGGGGGGAGCGCCAAGGCCGGGCCCCCCCGCGCTGTGGTGGCGGGAGCGGCTGCAGTGGGGAGCGAGTGCGGGCGGAAGCGGCCGAGAGCCCAGCGCTGCCCCAGGCCGAGCTGGCCCAGCTCCATCCGTGCCCCTGCGGTGGGATGCTGTGGGACTGGGGGGGAAGAGGGAGGCGGCAGTGGGTGCTGGGCCTGGGGGCAGGAGGAGAAGGGAAGGAGAAGCAGGGTTGAAGACCAGAATGGTCAAAAAATTCGCGTGGGAGGACAAGGTGGGATTGTGCGGGAGGAGTAGTAGTAGGAGGAAGTGGAGTGTGAGGATGCATAGGGAGACATGAGGAGGACGAGCAGGAAGAGGAAGCAGCAGAAGGTTCCTCCCTCCCTGTATGTGCAGTCCCAGGAGTGTTGCCCTGCCCACAGTCAGCAGGTGACTGCAGAGGGGGATCCATGATTTTCACTGGGCTGAATCTTGGTGTTTCTGAGTTTTATTGGACTAAATGTTGGTGGTTTGTTTTTTTGCAGGGGCTGAATCTTTTTATTCTGGAGGAGGTTTGACTGAATTTGGTTTTTGGGTAGTTTTTGATCAGTGTTTTTATGTTTGGAGGATGTTTGGGCTGAATCTTGGTGTGTAGTAGGCTCTTACCGACACAAGATGCCAAATGACTTCCTGAGATGAACTTGGGCAAGGAGGAATCCCCACCCCAAAGCGCTGTCCTCTTGTTTTTTCCCCAAACCAGGATTTTCATTCCCTCACCCTGGCCAGATGGAGGAGGAGGAAAAGCCCCAGAGATCCCACATGAGGAGCTGCAAACCCAGTCCAGGGAGCTGCAGGGAGGAAAGATCCCCCCAGTGCCAGGAACACGGCCAGAGATCCAGCCAGAGCTCAGAGCTGGGGGAGAAGCCCCACAAGTGCTTGGAATGTGGGAAGGGCTTCAGCTACAGGCCCTTCCTGCTCCGGCACCAGAGGATCCACATTGGGGAAAAGCCCTACGAGTGTGGGGAATGTGGGAAGAGCTTCAGCCGGAGCTCCAGCCTGAGGAATCACCAGATGATCCACACAGGGGAACGACCCTATGAGTGTGGGAAATGTAGGAAGAGCTTCAGAGATATCTCTGACCTGATGAAACACCAGGTGATCCACACAGGGGAACGGCCCTACACCTGCTTGGAATGTGGGAAGAGCTTTGGGTGGAGCACTGCCCTGAGAAAACACCAGCGCATCCACACTGGGGAGAGGCCCTACGAGTGTCCCGAGTGTGGGAAGAGGTTTCGGACCAGCTCTGATGTCCTCAAACATGAGCGGATTCACACAGAGGAGAGGCCCTTCCGCTGCCCCGACTGCGGGAAGGGCTTCAAGCAGAACGGCAACCTCACCGTCCACCGGCGCATCCACAGTGGGGAGAGGCCCTACGAGTGTCCCCAGTGTGGGAAGAGCTTCTCACAGAGCTCTTACTTGACCAAACACCAACGGAGGCACCAGTAAGGGAAGCCCTGCGAGTGCCCCGAGTGCGGGAAGAGCTTCGTGCGCTGCTCCAGCTCCATCCCCCATGGGAGGATCGGCATTGGATGATCCCCAGTGACCCCCGTTGGGCAGAGCCCTGGTGATCCGTGCTCCTGGTGATCCGTGTTGGGAAGACACCTGGCTGGGAGGCTCCACATCTTCCTGGCTCCCTGTGGGCACCTGGATGAAGCCAGGGGAATGAAAATGCAACAGGATACAGAATGACAATGGGAATTGTTGACTTTCAGTCCTCGAGAACCTTTTGCGTCAGGAGCTGTGTGGGCAGAGAAAAGGGGGTGACACCAGACTTGAGGGGCCCAAGGGGAGCACACAGGCTCTGTGGGGGGGAAGGACACGACCCCTGGGACCCCCCCCTCACCTTCCTGCACAGGCAGAATCCGAGCCCCAGTGCCAGGAAGACGAAGCCCAACACAGAGACTCTAATCCCCATCAGCCTCTTGCTGTGGGCAGCATTTCACGGCATCCCTGGGGGTCTGCAGGGGTCAGGACCCCCAAAACCTCTTACAGACACCCCAAGCCCCTCCAAGGACCCTCCCAGTCTCCCCCAGCCCACCCAGGACCCTCTGAAACCTCCTTTGGACTAACTAATTTTAAAAAATTAGGTATTTTAGAAAATTTGGAGATCTCAGCTAGAGACAGGCCTTGCTAGAAGTAGTCAGAGTTAATGATTAAGTGAGAAGCAGGATTTGAGATAATCAACTTGGGAGTGAGGTAAAAAATTTCTTGTCATTGTATGTTTGTTCAGCTGTGCTTATAATGAGAAAAGAGAAACTGATAAACGGGTTCAGGAAGATCACAGACCTTACATCTGGAAACCCATTTCAAAGTCACAAGGGAGGAAACTGGAGTTGTACCAAATGTCATTTGTAATATCAACCATTGTAAAGGTAGAAAGGTGAGCGTGAGGAAGGGTGGTTTTCCTTCATCTCTTGATGACCCCTCCTCACCAAAACGACCCCCTCCTCAAATTAGGGAGCCAACAACGCAGGTGTAATGACATTTTAAACTGATTACAGTGCATTTTAATCCAAAGTGGGGAATGGGAAGTGTTAGCATTATGCACATGCATTAGTATTAATATGTATTAGTATTTTGGATATTCAAGACTTTTGTAAATAAATAGACACTGGAATCTTTTGTCAACTTGCAGTGTGTATTAAGGGATGACTCCTGCACTTGCCCAGTGCTGTGATTAAACATCCACTTTGTAACTTTAAACTGTTGGAGAGGTTTTTTGTCCAATAACAGATTGATGTTGATACTGGATCAATATTACTATTTTGGTAAATGACTCCCAGTCTCTTCCCAGCCTCCCCAGGACCCTCCAGAGCCCCTCCTGTTCCTCTCAGGATCCCACAGCCCCCTCCCAATTTCCCCTCACTGCCCCAGGACCCCCAAACCCTCTCCCAGTCCCTTCCCAGCCCCACCAGGACTCATCAGGAACCCTCCCAGTCTCTTCCCAGCACAACCAACCTCATCCCAATCCCTGCTTTCCAATGCCCAATCTCCTTCCAGCTCCTCCAGGCTCACTCAAATCCCTCCCAGTGACACCCAGCACCCCCAAACTCCCTCCCAGGGTCCACCAGGACCCCCAGAACCTCATCCCACCCTCCCCAACATCCTTCAAACCCCTTCCCCGCCATCCTAAGCACCTCAATCCCTTCCCCAGTTTAAACCAGTCTATCTGTAACTCCCTCCCAGTTCCTCCCAGCACACCCCAATCCCCCTCTGGGCCCTCCCAGTGCCTCCCCCGCTGCCCCCGGCGCTGTGGGGGCCGGGCCGTGCCCCAGTGCCGGCTCAGGGGGTGCTCCAGGCTGACGTGCTCCACCTGGCAGCTGGAGCTGAGCCCGCATTGCCGGGGGCGGTTTCCAGCAGCACCAGGAGCTGCTGGCTCCAGTCCCCGCTGGGGAGCACGGCAGTGGCCAGCACGTGGCCCGAGAGCTGCTGCTGGCCCTGGGAGCAGCTCAGCTGGATGTGGGCAGGGGAGAAATCCATCAGGGAGCAGAGCAGGCGGCCGGGGCCGGGCTGGGAGCTCGAGGACACCAGCGAGATGGACACGCTGGGGGCACTGGGAGAGAGTGGAGAGGAGTGGTGTGGCATTGAGAGGGACGGGGAATGGACTGGCAGGGACTGGGGTGGCACTGAAGGAGATGAGAGTGGATACTGGGACACTGGAAGAGAGTGTGGGCGCCTGGGAGTGAAGGGGAATGAACTCGGAATAGACTGGGAATGAGCTAAAAAGGAGTGGGAGGGACTCTGGGGCCTCTAGGCGGGACTGTGGTGGCACTGGGCGGGACTGTGGTGGCACTGGGCGGGACTGTGGTGGCACTGGGAGGGACTGGGAATGAAGTGCGCGGCACTGGGAGGCCGAGTCCAGCGCGGGGCTCTCGGCTCTGTGGATCTGCCCGGCAACTGATGAGTCATCAGAGAGACGCGCTCTGATTGGCTGAGGGGCGAGGGGATCCACGGAGGGGCGAGATGGACAGGCGGGGTCACTGGGAGTGACTGGGATGGATTGGGAGAGGCTGGGATGGACTGGGAGAGCCACGGGAGCCATTGGGAGGGACAAGGGGCCCCGGGGATGGGTACAAGGAAGGCTGAGGGCTCTGGGCTGATTCCCAGGGAGGTTTGGAGGGACACGGCCGGGCCCCTCTCTGTGCCCCGCGAGCAGCGGCCCGGACAGAAAAGTTCAGGAGCGGGAGGAGGTGTTTCTCAAGATTGATTTCAATCCTCATTCTCCTGGTCTGATTTGCTCAGTCCTAAGTTCAGTCATTTCCCCATGTCGGGCTGTTGTGCCCCTGATGGTGATCCCTGAGTGACCTCTCCCTGCCCTTGTCCCGACCCACGAGGACTTGGATTTGGTTCAGTTCAGTGGAATTCATGGTGATTTGGGGGGAGCTGGAGCAAAGCAGCTGGAAAGCACAGTGGGGTTGAGAGGGACTGAACCAGGGCAGGAGTTGGGGCTGCCTCGAGTGAGCTCTCACAGTGTGAACCTTCATGGGGTCTTTCTAAGGGAATTTTGTTGAAGTTTGACATTGATTATTAAAAAGCAGAGTCACAAGTGGAGCTCTGCTTTCAGCTTGAAATGAGGGGATGGAACGTGGGCACTGAGAATTCCGTAACCTCCAGTTGTTCCTTGATACTGGACACTTTAGCTTTGGCAATCTGAAGCCCTTCAGCAGCAATGTCTCTGCCACCCCCTGGTTTCTGGCTCAGACCCAGCTCCGAGCTTGGACAAGGTCTGGGCTTTGTCCTCTTGAGCTTCGGGAGCCTCCCGGGAAGCACCAGCCCTCCCCAGCCCACCCTTGGTAGGACTTTTTCTTTTCTCTCTCCTGACGATTTTATCCCCAAAACTGCCGTGGGAACGTTGTATCCAAGCACATCCTCCAGCGCTGCACTTTCCTCCTGTGAATTCCCTGTGCAGGGAATGTGTCTGTGCTTTTCCCTGCTCTGTTCACTGACAAACAAACCTGAGCCCGTGGGACTGTCAGAGCTCCTTCATGCAATGAAATCAGGTTGTGTTGATCATGGCATGTTCTGGAGGAGCTTTTCTTGGTGTGTCTTGTGCTGCTGGAAATGACACAAGAGCCAGGAGGGAACAGAAGCTGCTGCTGCCCGTTGGCTCAGGGCCAGGGAACCAAGTTGTGCTCCCGTGCAGTTGGGCCCTGCTGGAAGCAGAGCCGCCTTTCCCTTGAGCAGCTCAAGCTTGTGACAGCTCCAAACAGGAAACCTCAGCAGAAAACTCTTCCTCCAAACTCAGCTGCTTTCCCTCCTGCAGCTGTTTGGGAAAGAGCCTCAAAGCACAGACTCTGCTGGGAGCCATTGGTGCATTTCCTCCCTCCCGGCAGCAGCAGCAGCTCCTGAGCCCTTCACGGGCTCCTGTCCCTTCTCAAACCCTTCAGCTCCCTTTGAACTCTCAGCAGTCACTAACATATGCATTTCTTTCATATTTAAACTGCATTTAAACTTCTCTTTTTCTCTCCCCTCTATCTTTTTAATCTCCTCTTTATCTCCTTTAATCCAGTCAGCACCAGTAGGATGGGGATGGAGTCTTGGGGTGGGTGTGGGATGAACTGAGGATCCAGCAGAGAAGGGCAAGGCAGAGGGGAGAGGACTCAGCCAACCCTTCTCCTGCTCTCTCCTCCCCCAGGGTGCAGCTAAAGCAAGTCAGACTGGAAAGGATCCCACAAATGCTGTGTTCTCCTCCCTCTGAGCTTGGCTGGGGATCCTCAGCTTCAGCCTGGTGCAGTGGCTGAGATTCGCTAATTTGAGTTTTTTTGGCTAATGCACTAAATAATGTGGTGGGTTTAGCGCTGGCTGAAATCTCCAGGGCACTTACTCATTTCTCACTGTGAGATGTGGATTAGGAGAAGAGCAAAACAGGCTTAAAACTTAGAAGCAATAAAGAAACTTTATTAACCGGAGTACAAGAATAAGAAACCAGAATTAAACTTTCAGAACACCTTTCCTTTCCTGAATAACTTTTTTTTGTTTTATCTGACATTGTCGAGATAAAACTTGTGATTTTAAAACAGTATTAATTATGCAATAGTTTTTATTAGATTTTGTTATGTCATGGAGACTTTTTTACAAGGAACAGGTTTTTTGTGTTTTTTTATTTTTATAAATAGCAGCCGCCTGGGAAGAAATTTTGCTATTGTGACGTTTTTCTCATTTTTACAGCCCTCTGAGATGTGTGTCTATGGGTTATGAATTCATGGGGTGTTATTTTAAGGATGAGTTGTTTGAAGGCAAATGTTTTCTTCATCTGTTTTTGTGATCATCTCTGGGAACAGAAGTTTTCTTCTTCTCTCCCTGGGGGCAACGGTTTTTTATTGTTTTTATTTATTTTTTCTGTTCAAACTTTTTATGGGATTACAGTTATTTTAACATTTGGTTGGTTTCATTAATGGATGTTTTTGTTTAGATTTACAGTTTGAATATTTTTTATACTTTTTTCATGAATTAAAGGAGATATTTTCATACATCATTGTTTATTTCTATGGCTTTACTAAAAGAATATTTTTGTTTTAATTTAAATTTTTTCAATTTTTTTTCTATCAGAGGTTTGACTTTTTTTTTACTGACTTTGATGTTTTTATGTTGTTTTTTTGCGTGTTGTTAGTCTGTCCTTTTCTGTCCCTGGAGAGATGAACAAGGTTTGTAGGTCTCATCTGTGCATTGAAAGGGTTAATATCTTGCCCAGGCCTGTGGCTGGTTACTCGCTCTGTGCTGGGGCAGCTGCCGGAGCTGTTCCTGCTGGATGATTTTCCCGTGGCTGCACTGGGATCTCAGCAGCCAGGCCAGCACTCAGAGGCCGCTTCCGCTCCCCCTGCCCGGCAGCTTCTGCAGAAACTCAGTGGCAGCAGAATTTCAGCCGAGCCGGGGGCTGGCCCGGCCCGGCAGCGCCGCTGGAAGGGGCTGGGCGGGTTCCCCGGGAAGGGCTCGGCCCCCCGGGAACGGGACCCAGAGGGATTCCCGGGAGGGGCCAGCGCTGCAGCAGAGCCCGGCCCGGCCCCGCCAGGGCCCAACAGGGGCCGGATCCCCGTTACCTGCTCAGGGACAGAAGAAAAACAGAAAGAGGTTCCCAGGCTTGGGTTTTTGAAATGTGGTACTCACAGAAGCAGATCTAATTTTGAATGGTAAAAAATGTTGTCAGTTCTCAGAATGAGCCAAATATTCTCACCCTGCAGAATCTCAATAAGAAGAACCTAAAGCACAGTGGATATCCTGCTGCAGCTTGGTGGTTTTTTTCATTCCTACATAGTCTACATAATGTTTGAAATAAGTAGTGTTATAAATGACTTTCAAATTTCCAAACAATCAATCTAATTAATTGATAAAATACTTTAATAAATTGGAAACAAAATAATGAAAGAATACAATTTAGTAAAAGAATACAATTTAGTAAGAAAGATGCAATTTAGTAAATATATTCAGGTATATCTATTTCTATATATATGTGCTGTTGAAGAATGGCTCGCTTCTCGAGGCCATAGCTCCTTGGAAGGCCTGCACAACCCTGACTTTGAGCTAGCATAAGTCCTTGGCAAAATATTGTATCAAAGAAATGAAGAAGACTAAGTGTTAATAAGACAATGAAGAATAAGAATTTAGGATGAGAAATCTGCTAAATGTATCTTAATAAGTTTTACTAAAAGGTATCTTATAGAGCTCGGGTGTTATGAGCTGGACCAATAGAAATGTAGAAATTAATGTGTGAAAACCAGCAATTATTCAATCATAGTAGAATACAGATGGCATGTTAGCTTTTCAAAATACTATAAAAATGTAGCTAAGATTGTAATAAATTTGGAACAAGCTGCTAACTCACACTGGGTCGTCTCTTGATTCCCGAACCCGTCTCCTACATTTTGTCACCCAAAACAGGGACCCAGGGATTACAAATAAAGCCAGCACGCTGCCTGAGGACCTTGTCAAGAGGCTCAGTATTGCAGAAATGCAGTAAAAGAATCCAGTGGATTCTGGAATAAGGAGAGAAGGCGATTCGGCACAAAGAGCCTGGAGAGGTTTAGAGGATCTGACGGCCGTCCTCCGAAGTGCCGGTAGCAGCGCTATCTCGGGAAATGGAGAGAGAAGCGGCATTATCGCTGCTGGCAGAATTTCTCGCTAAGTGAGAGCCCGGTGTAAGCACAAAAAAACTCCAAGAGCTATGTAAATGGGCAAAAGAGAAGGGATTTATGCAGGATTCCATGGAAATCTTTAACCGAACAGAGTGGCAAAAAATTGGAGATGCCTTATGGGATGCCACTATTGATGGCAGTAAATCTGCTAGAGACCTTGCTACCACTTGGAGAGGAATTATTCATGTGCTAAATCAATACCAAGCTGAAAAACATATGGCATTAGCTGCACAGAAAATGTTAGGAGGGGAAGATATAGAAGTGTCAGCAAAATCAAGTTCTCATTTATTCACTGACCCTAGTCCTGCAAAAGGTATTAAAGTGCCTGTCAAAACAAGAGCAAAAGAAATTGCCAATCAAGAGACAGGACTGACCTCAGTAACTCCGAATGCATCCCCCTTATCTCCTGTGAACAAACAACACAACACAGAAACAGGAGGCAAAGACCGTACAATTTCCCAATTCCGTACAACTAGTGCAAAAAACTCTGGGGATGAAAGCTCAGCTGATGAAGCTGACGGAACACCCTCTGATATTACAGTTCCAAAACACAAGAGGCCTTCAGATAAACTTTTAGAAAAAGTAATCAAGAAAATGAGCAATCTAAATCCTCATGGAAGGCAGCCAGTAGGTGACATGATAATTACCACTTCAGGGGGAATGCAGATACGACCAGTTGAATCTCACAGTCGCTGGTCTGCAGTAATCAGGGATGCTATTTTAGAAGGACAATGGGAAGTTGCAGCTGCCTGTTCTCCACATGCCTATCCAGTACAGCAAGGAACTCTTGCTAATGGCCAGCCTGGAGCACAATATACACCTTTTGAATGGAAATTAATGCGGCAATTACGAAATACAGTTACTCAATATGGACTACATTCAGAGCCCTCTAAGCAAATGATTAATTATATTTTTGCATCTAATGTTTTGTCACCTGACGATTGTATGGCCATAGCAAAACTATTACTCACTCCCTCACAGTATGTATTGTGGGAGCGAGAATGGGAATCTGGCTGTAAGAGAATTATAAATACACCACGACAGCCAATTGATCCTCTTCATGGTGCCACTATCGATATGTTAATGGGCAAAGGTATCTATGCATCAGCGGCACAGCAATTACAATTTCCAGCAGATTTGCATAATGCATCTGCTGAGGAAGCAAAGCAAGCCCTGTGGAGGATTCCAGCTGATAAAAGAGCACCAAGCTACACCACTATCAATCAGGGAATGAATGAGTCTTTTGACTCTTTTATTAACAGACTTGTCATTTCACTCGATCAGGCAACAGACCTAACTCCTGAAGTACGAGAACAATTAACAAGGACTTTTGCATTTGAGAATGCAAATCCAAAAGCTAAAATGATACTAGCTACTCTCCCAGGCACAGCTGACTTGGGAACAATGTTAGAACGTATGGCCAATGCAGTGTATCAACAGCAAGCTGCTTTTATGTCAGAGGCTGTAGCTAGTGCTGTGAAAACACAAAATTAAACAATGTTAAATGTAATAATCACCCAAAACCAAGCTTTTGCTGCGGCTTTAAAACCTCTTGTAAAAGGAGGACGCTCCTGACCGACAAATGTTTGCTTTCGGTGTGGAAAAACTGGGCATTTACAAAAGCAATGTGTAGGCAATGTAAGGTGTAATAATTGCCAATCTAATACTCATGCTGCCATGAGTATTAGATTGATGCCTACCATGACTGCGAAAGGCAGTCGCGTGCGGATAACAGCAACTGCCCCCGAGACCCAGAGTTATGCCCTGCAACCACAGGAAGCCTGGGAATCGACTTGGAAACAGCAGTAGGAGTTACCCTTATAGACAATCAGCCGCAAAAGATACCTACAACTTTCAAAGGTCCAATTCATTCCTCTAAACACCATGTAGGAGCATTATTGCTAGAACGTTCATCGGCAGGCTTAAAAGGTATCTTGGTGATACCAGGACTCATTGATGCAGATTACACGGGAGTTATTCAAATTGTTGCATATACACTGCATCCGCCTTTGTTTATACCTCAAGGCAGTAAAATTGCACAAATAATTCCCTTTCAAAATCTTGTATCTGCAATGATGAAAGGATCCAAACCTATGTGACCCATGAGAGGAGATGCTAGCTTTGGTTCAACAGGACCAGTTACATACCTAACACTACGAATGCATGATCGTCCTGTTCAAAACACAACCATCATAAATGGAAAAGAACAGATAAATATACAAGCACTGTTAGATACAGGTGCAGATATTACCATCATTTCTAGTAAAATTTGGCCACCCTGTTGGCCATTGCAAACAAGCACAACTGCTGTGGATGGAGTTGGAGGAGTGTCTGCAGCTGCTTCAGTCACACCTAATCCTCTAACATTTGTGCTTGAAGAAAGGCCTGTGCAGTTGCAACAGTAATACCTTTGCCAGAAGGAACATTTGCCCTCATTGGTCGAGAATGTTTAACTCAATGGGGAGTGGTACTAACTACCCCAGATTCGGTTTTCTCACCGCGGTCCCTGCAGTGCAGCCAGCCCCATGACAACTGACCTGGAAAAGTAATGATCCTGTGTGGGTGGAGCAGTGGCCGCTAAGTGAGGAACGGCTGCAAAAAGCACATGAATTGGTTAATGCAAAACATATTAAACCATCAGTAAGTCCATGGAGTACACCTATTTTTGTTATACCCAAGAAATCAGGAAAATGGAGACTTTTGCATGATTTACGAAAAGTTAATGAACAAATGCAGCCCATGGGAGCTTTACAACCAGGATTACCTTCACCTGCAATGTTACCACAAAAGTGGCCACTGTTAATTGTTGGTTTAAAAGACTGTTTTTTCACTATTCCACTACATCCAGATGATACAAAACGGTTTGCATTCACATTACCTGCAATTAATAAAGAGAAACCTAGTGAGAGATATGAATGGATTGTACTGCCTCAAGGAATGCACAGTAGTCCCACCATGTGTCAGTTGTTTGTGTCCACAGCTTTGCAGCCAATACATGAACAATGGCCACAAGCTATCATCTATCATTATATGGATGATATTCTCATTGCACAGGAACACCCTTTTACAGATGAACAATTAAAGGTGCTCACACAAGTATTGTCTAATGCTGGATTACAAATTGTTCCTGAGAAAACCTGAAAAACTGCCCCATGGAAATACTTGGGGTGGCAAATTAGTGACAGCATAATACGTCTACTGAAAGCAACACTGAATTACAAAATACAAAATCTTACAGATGTACAAACTTTAATGGGTGATTTACAATGGGTCCACACTGTTGTTGGAATTACTAATGAAGATCTTGCCCCCTTGTGACCTTTATTAAAAGGAACTAACCCTGCTTCTCCAATTGTTCTCACAGAAACACAGCAACAATGTATTTAATATCTTGCTTCTTTACTTGTTACCAGATGGCCACCACAGGGTGTAATAAATTTACCTCTTTGTTTGCTTGTTATTTCACAGCCTTCTTCAGTGTGTGCCATCATTGCTCAATGGCAAAAGAAAATCAGGGGAGAGTATCTGGTTTACATAATTGAGTGGGTCTTTGTATCAATGCAACCTAAGCGTAGCTTACAGACCCGGATGGAACAAGTGGGAGAGACAATTAAAAAAGGTTGTGATCATACAATTGCTTTTTCAGGAAATGGACCAGTGAGTATTCATATCCCAATGACTGCTGCTGATCTTGAACGGACAATGCGTCACTCTTATCCTCTTCAGCTTGCATTATTGGCATACAATGGGCAAGTAACTAATGAAATTCCAAAAAGTAAAGTTATTCAAATATTGAAAGATCATAATTGGATTCAATTGCCTAAACATTCATTAATTCCTTTAAAAGAGGGACATACAGTTTTTACAGATGCTGGTAAAACAAGCAGACGAGCAGCAATTGTCTGTCAGCAACAGGGATCTTGGACTTACCATATTTTGCACACTGAGCAGAGAGACTCATTACAGATGCTTGAACTAGCAGCAGTTTGTTGGGCTATGTGTCGGTGGATAAAATGTCCCCTTCATGTGGTTACAGATTCATTGTATGTTGCAGGTATTTTGAAAAGGATTGAGGATGCTTTTATTAAGGAAACTCAAAATAAACGGTTAATGCAGTTGTTTCAACAAATACAACAAGCTACATGATTAAGATCAGCACCATATTGTCTAATACATATTAGAAGTCATAAATTTCAAGAAGGCCTTGGTCTTGGCAATCATATTGCAGATCAATTAGTTAGTTGGGTGCAGAGGAGAGTTCCTCTCAATCAGCTTGAGTTTGCTCATATGGCTCATGAAGTTTCATCAAAATGCAAAGGGCCTACAAAGACAGTTCTCATTATCAATTTCAGAAGCACAAGGAATTGTACAAGCATGTCCACAATGTACTCATCATGGTCCTGGGTTAGGGATAGGAGTCAACCCTAGAGGGTTAAAAGCCCTAGAGATATGGCAGATGGATGTTACCCATGTTTCTGAATTTGGCAGATTAAAATATGTACATGTTACTGTAGATACCTATTCAAAATTTGTATGGGCTGCAGCCCAGACAGGAGAAAAGAGTTTGCATGTAAAGAAACATTTAACCCAATGTTTTGCTATTATGGGGGTCCCAGAGTGAATTAAGACTGATAATGGCCCTGCATATGCCATTGACAATATTAGAAAATTCATGCAGCAATGGGGAGTTGAGCATATTGAAGGGATTCCAAACTCTCCTACAGGACAAGCAATAGTGGAACGAACTAAGAGAACCTTAAAGAAATATCTTAACAAATTCAAAGATATCTCTGACCCAAAAGAAAAATTAGATTAAGTTCTTTTTGTAATTAGGGTTAATTAGGTAATTAGGTAATTAACCATTTGTGTGTTTTTGCAGATTGTCAAGACCCTCCAGCTGTCATACACAATGAATGTGTAAAATCAAGTGTTGTAACTAATGAAGTATTTGTTCCTTACAGAGAGCCTAAAACAGGACATTGGATAGGACCAGCTAAAGTCCTATTTAATGGCCGAGGCTACATGTGTGTTGATACCCCTACAGGACTGTTATGGGTGCCGAGTAAATGGACACGAGCCACGATCAACCACATCAACAGTGGGATATCACAGCCAGACTGCAAGGAAGTAGATGGTGGCGAGAAAGTAAACAGTGGCAACTTGCCCTTGAGCCATTAGTGAGAGAAGTGAATTATCTATTAGGTGTACAAGTTGATTATAGAACTCCCTATATAGAAAGCGTTTATTTTTCTGTTTATCTACAATGGGTTAAAGAAAAATTAGAAGGTATAAGGTGTTGGTATTGTAAAAACACAGAAAAATTGTGGATAAGAATTGTGTGTGAAGGTTGTAAAAGAGATTTGTGAGAATATCAGAGATCAAAACCTCACAGAGGTTGTCTTAGGTGTTATAGAGAAATTCACCATTTAACTCCGCTTGCTGCATTGACAAAATACTTAAATTGTTCTTTAACACAGGCAGAAGCCGTATCATTATGGGAAAATGTGGGTGCATTAGAAAGTGCCAATCTAATATTTAGAATTCAGAAAATAGCAACATTTACAAAACTTGCTCAGAAAACAAATATAATTGCAGCACAGTGCAAAAACTGTACTATTTCATGTAGACAGTGGGAAAGAGTTCAAAATGGCAACTGGCATTTTCATTCTCATAATTTTACCTTTAATAACAGGCATGTTAACTAGAGAGACCATAGATCCATGGGAAAATGTATGGGTTTCACTTGCTCGTAGTTTAAATACTACGACCTTCTGTGCTAGTCTGTCGACACCTCAGTCTCCTTTCATTATTTGTCTGATTGGTGTTCCAGTCAATGAATCAAGGTGGACTTTGTTAGACAAGGCAATGAAAGAGACTCAGGACATTTTTAAGACAAAGCATCTAAGGAATGGATATAAGAATTTTTCACAATGTATGGAGAATTATGATGTTTGGAATGATCATCTTCCAGAAGGCCCTGAGCCACAAGAAATTGATCTAGCAGATTCATTAGATGCTGCTTATTGCATTTATCTAAATGCTAGCAACAAATTGTGTGCAAAAGGTACTGATCAAAGATGTGAACAATCCAATATCATCACATTGACAAGTCCAACTGGCAATTTTTCACCGTGGTGTGCTAAAATGGTAAGGAATGCATCAAACCCTGTATTTGGGACTCAATCCCCTCATAGACTACCAACAGGTTATTTTCTAATTTGTGGTAACAGAGCATGGGCAGGTATCCCATCACAACCTGTTGGAGGTCTTTGCACAATTGGACAACTCAGCGTGGCGCTTCCACACCATCATCCTAATAGCACACATCGTGTCAGATGGAATAGAGATCTTTGTCAAATTTTGAGTTCTGACTGTGATGATAATTTGGATTTATGGAACAGATGGCAAGTGGTTTTTGCTTCTACCTTCTACTTTTTTGCCAGGTGCTGCTGCTGCTAGAGCTCATCACAATTTAAAGAAACTTAGTTGTTGGGTTGTAAAACAAGCAAATGGTACTAGCAGAGTACTTTCTGAATTAGCAATTGATATGTCACAAGTTCAGCATGCAGTACTGCAAAATCGAGCAGGCATTGATTTTTTGTTGTTAGCACATGGTCATGGATGTGAAGACTTTGATGGTATGTGTTGTATGGACTTACAAGATCATTCAGAATCCATCCACAAGGAAATTCAAGAACTCATGCAACATACACAGAAGATCAAAGAAGATGTGGGATTCTTTGGGATTGATGAACTGGCTGATTGGCTTGGACTGACAGGATGGGTTAAGAGTTTATGTAAAACAGGATTATTAATTATCTGTGTTACGATCATTGGATTGTTATGTGTTAGTTGTGCAATATCCTTTGCAATTTTGTTGGATATTGCAATATCCTTTGCAATATCCAACAAAATCAAGCGTTTGTTTGTTAAGGTAACCAAAGTCATGGTTGTGCAGACGGAAAACAGGGGAATTGTTGAAGAATGGCTCACTTCTTGAGGCCATAGCTCCTTGGAAGGCCTGCACAACCCTGACTTTGAGCTAGCATAAATCCTTGGCAAAATATTGTATCAAAGAAATGAAGAAGACTAATTGTTAATAAGACAATGAAGAATAAGAATTTAGGATGAGAAATCTGCTAAATGTATTTTAATAAGTTTTACTAAAAAGTATCTTATAGAGCTTGGGTGTTATGAGCTGGTCCAATAGAAATGTAGAAATTAATGCGTGAAAAATAGCAATTATCCAATCATAGTAGAATACAGATCGCATGTTAGCTTTTCAAAATACTATAAAAATGTAGCTAAGATTGTAATAAATTTGGAAAAAGCAACTAACTCACATTGGGTCCTCTCTTGATTCCCGAACCTGTCTCTTACAATGTGCATACAATTGGGCAGTGGTTACAGATGGTTAAGGCATAAGCAAAACCGACCGGGGTACAGGGGGTGCTTCTCAACTCACCTCACGTACAAAATAAAGCACTTCAAGCTAAACTTATATACTGTATGCTTATAAATATTCATTCATATTTCCCATAAGTTTCCTCCTATTTCTGATTTTGCTGCCTTTACGTCACCTTTCTTCAATGGCGCATGCTTCACTTGTTGTTAGGGGATCTTCAGTCTTCTTTTGGGGGTCTTTTGGTGAAGGCTTCTCCTCTTCCCCATTGTCCTTTGGATAACCTTACAGGTTTGCACGTGTTGCATTCCTAAGCATTGTGTTATGTTAGTCTACTAATTAGCCTTATATTTACTAATCTTTAGGCCCAATGCCTAGATTCATTATAATTTTGGTCCATCTGAAGGCCATTTGGGTCTTGAGACACCATTTATTTTCTAAACTACATCCTGTACCTTAATTTTGACATGTAACATCAGCAAAGGAGTACATCTGCTTTATAACACTGATTCTTGATAGTTTCTAATGATAACTTTAATAACAGTTACAATTGAAGTAGCACAAATCAATTCCATTTATTACACTGGGAATGGGGAACCCCTGCACTTCCATTTCCGGGCGAACCCCTCTTCCTGGGCACAGAGACCCCCTTGAACGTTCATTTCAGGACACCAGGACCCCCTGGTACCCCCTTCCCAGCCCCAAAAACCCCTGCACCCCCTTATCTGGAACCTGGAACCCCCTGAACCCCCATTCTCGGGAATGGAAACCTCCCAGAACCCCCATTTCTGGACACCGGGACCCCCCTGAACCTCCATTTTCAGGCACTGGGACCCCTTGAACCCCAGAACAGAGGAAGGGACCCCCCTGAACTCCCATTCCGCTGCAGCAGGACCCCCGTGCACCCCTGTATCCAGGACTGGAACCCTCCCAAACCCTCCATCCTCACACCCTGGGACCCCCCTGCAGCCGAGCCAGGGACCGGCCAAAATGAGAATGGATCCCCCAAAACCACAGCTCTGCCTTTTAAACAGAAAACGGGAGATGTTGTGGTGTGGTTTTGTTTCATTTAAAGTTTGAAGCTGTTTGTATAATTGGTTTGTTCTGTTACCCCCCTGCTTTGTTGGTTTAACCCAAAGTTATCTCCTCCCCTGCCCTGCCCATCATTGTATCCCAACCCCTTTTTCCAGCACCTTCCCTATCAATCTTGTCCACCCTGCCCCTTGTTCCCGAATGTTCCCTGTCAATCCTGCCTTATGCCAACCCCCTGCTTGGACGTCCCCTTTGGAAATCCCCTAATCCACGGCACCCCATTGGTCCATGTGTCCTATTCCCCTCCCCAGGATATCCCTCACTGGTTGAAGTTTTGTATCCACCCCTGGACCCTCCCCATATATAAATTGCTGTACGCTTGTATTCTGTGTCTTTTGCTCCTGGTGCTGCTGGAAACCGCCCCCGGCAATGCGGGCTCAGCTCCAGCTGCCAGGTGGAGCACGTCAGCCTGGAGCACCCCCTGAGCCGGCACTGGGGCACGGCCCGGCCCCCACAGCGCCGGGGGCAGCGGGGGAGGCACTGGGGGGGCCCAGAGGGGGATTGGGGTGTGCTGGGAGGAACTGGGAGGGAGTTACAGATAGACTGGTTTAAACTGGGGAAGGGATTGAGGTGCTTAGGATAACTGGGAAGGAGATTAAAGGATGTTGGGGAAGGTGGAATGAGGTTCTGGGGGTCCTGATGAACACTGGGAGGGAGTCCGGGGGTGCTGGGTGTCACTGGGAGGGATTTGAGTGAGCCTGGAGGAGCTGGAAGGAGATTGGGGATTGGAAAGCAGGGATTGGGATGAGGTTGGTTGTGCTGGGAAGAGACTGGGAGGGTTCCTGATGAGTCCTGGTGGGACTGGGAAGGGACTGGGAGAGAGTTTGGGGGTCCTGGGGCAGTGGGGAGAAATTGGGAGGGGGCTGTGGGATCCTGAGAGGAACAGGAGGGGCTCTGGTGGGTCCTGGGGAGGCTGGGAAGAGACTGGCAGTGATTTACCAAAATAGCAATATTGATCCAGTATCAACATCAATCTGTTAATGGACAAAAAACCTCTCCAACAGTTTAAAGTTACAAAGTGGATGTTTAATCACAGCACTGGGTGAGTGTGGGAGTCATCCCCTTAATACTCACTGCAAGTTGACAAAAGATTCCAGTGTCTATTTATTTACAAAAGTCTTAAATATCCAAAATACTAATACATATTAATACTAATACATATTCATAATGCTAACACTTCCCATGCTCCACTTTGGATTAAAATGCACTGTAATGATTTAAAATGTCATTATGCCTGCGTGGTTTGCTCCCTAATTTGAGGAGGGGGTTGTTTTGGTGAGAAGGGGTCATCAAGAAATGAAGGAAAACCGCTTTTCCTCACTCTCACCTTTCTACCTTTACAATGGTTGACATTACAAAGGACATTTGGTACAACTCCAGTTTCCTCCCCTGTGACGTTTAAATGGGTTTCCAGATGTAAGGTCTGTGATCTTCCTGAACCCGTTTATCAGTTTCTCTTTTCTCATTACAAGCACAGCTGAACATACAATGAAAAGTAATTTTTTGCTTAAGTCCAAGATTCATTATCTCAAATCCTGTTTCTCGCTTCATCATTAACTCTAACTGCTTCCAGCAAGGCCAATCTCTAGCTAAGAACTCAAATTTTTCTAAAATTCTTCATTTTTTACAATTAGTGACTCCAAAGGAGGTTTCAGAGGGTCTTGGGTGGGCTGGGTGAAACAGGGAGGGTCCTTGGAGGAGCTTGAGGTGTTTGTGAAAGCTTTTGGGGGTCCTGACCTCTGCAGACCCCCCAGGGATGCTGTCGGACACTGCTCACAGCTGATGGGGATCGGGGGCTTTTTGCTGGGATTTGTTTTCCTGGTGCTGGGGCTTGGCTTCTGCCTGAGCAAAAAGGTGAGGGAAGGCCCCGGGGGTCGTGTCCTCCCTCCCCCATAATGTGTGTGTTCCCTCCAGGGACCCCCACTCTGGTGTCACCCCCTTTTCTCTGCCCACAGAGCTCCTGAGGCAGCAGGAAAAGGTTCACTAGGATTGAAATTAACAAATTCACTCTCCCCAAGGAATTCCCATTGTTAGTCTGTCCCAATGTTGTTCCTGCCCCGGTGTTCATCCAGGTGCCCATAGGGAGCCAGGAAGATGTGGAGCCTCCCAGCCAGGTGTCTTCCCAACACGGATCACCAGGACCACGGATCACCAGGGCTCTGCCCAACGGGGGTCACTGGGGATCATCCAACGCCGATCCTCCCATGGGGGATGGAGCTGGAGCAGCGCACGAAGCTCTTCCCGCACTCGGGGCACTCGCAGGGCTTCCCTTACTGGTGCCTCTGTTGGTGTCGGGTCAAGTGAGAGCTGGTGGAGAAGCTCTTCCCACACTGGTGACACTCGTAGGGCCTCTCCCCAGTGTGGATGCGCCGGTGGACGGTGAGGGTGGAGTTGCGTTTGAAGCCCTTCCCACAGTCGGGGCAGCAGAAGGGCCTCTCCTCTGTGTGAATCCGCTCATGTAGGAGGACATGGGAGCTGGTCCGAAACTTCTTCCCGCACTCGGGACACTCGTAGGGCCTCTCCCCAGTGTGGATGCGCTGGTGTGCCCTCAGACTGGAGCTCTGACCAAAGCTCTTCCCACATTCCAAGCAGGTGTAGGGCTGTTCCCCTGTGTGGATCACCTGGTGTCTCATCAGTTCAGAGATAGCTCTGAAGCTCTTCCCACATTTCCCACACTCATAGGGTCGTTTCCCAGTGTGGATCCTCTGGTGAGTCCACAGGTTGGAGCTCCGGCAGAAGCTCTTCCCACATTCCCCACACTCGTAGGGCTTTTCCCCAGTGTGGATCCTCTGGTGATTCCTCAGGTTGGAGCTGTGGCTGAAGCTCTTCCCACATTCCCCACACTCGTAGGGCTTTTCCCCAGTGTGGATCCTGTGGTGCTCGATCAGGTGGGAGCTCTTTCTGAAACCCTTCCCACATTCCAAGCACTTGTGGGGCTTCTTCCCCAGCTCTGAGCTCTGGCTGGATCTCTGGCCGTGTTCCTGGCACTGGGGGGATCTTTCCTCCTCGCAGCTCCCTGGACTGGGTTTGCAGCTCCTCCTCGTGCGGGATCTCTGGGGCTTTTCCTCCTCCTCTTCCATCTGGACAAAATTTGGGAATGAAAATTCCTGGTTAGGAGGAAAAAAAGAGAGGAGAGCGCCTTGGGCTGGGGGTGCCTCTGTTGGGAAGGTAGAATTAGAAAGAAATTATAAATATGACTCTTTGGCCAGAAAGGCTAAAGGAGAAATACAAATGAAAGCACGGTTTGAATAATTCAAATAAACCAGGCTGGTGTGCCAGAACACATTCTTTCCCCCAATAAAACTAAGCTGAGACCCCTCTTCCCAGCCTTATAAGGAAAGGTCTGAAGGACCCTGAGATAAAACAGCGATTTCTATAGGTCGCACACAAATGTTACTGTATTAGGATACTTAGAAAGATTGGTTAGTAAAGGAATAGAATATTCAATGTATAGGTTATATAAGTAATTGTAAAAGAGAGTTCTCTCTCTTGGCTCTCTTGGCTCTCTTAGTCTCTCTTAAGTCTTGGCTCTCTTGCTACTCTCTCTTGGCTCTCTCTCTGCTCTCTTGTTTCTCTTAGCCTTCTTGCCTCACTCTTTCTACACTCTTCCTGCTCTCTTTTTCCTGCTCTTTCCTCCTCTTCTTTCTTCTCTTTTTCCTGGCTCTCTCACTTCTGATCTGTTACTCTCTTTCTTAGCAATCTTAAAGTCTTGAACTCATGTATTCATATTTTACCCCCTTTTGTATTCTTCTCTCTGAGCCTGCTTTGTGCCCTGTTGGCTCATAGCAGGCTCTCTCTCTCTCTCTCTCCCCCATGCCCTGAAATAAACTACTAACATCTAACTCGACTATAGAGGTCTCTGCCGTGTCTCAGACCATCCACCCCCGAAGTGTCTCCTACATACCTCCTTGCCCAGGTTCGTCTCAGAAAGACATTGGGCATCTTGCGTCTGCAAGAACCTCAAAAACAACAAGATTCAGCCCAAACATCAAAACACAGATCAAAAACTAACCAAACAACAAGATTCAGCCAAAACCCTTTGCACAACAGAAAGGTTCAGCCCCTGCAAGAAACCAAAGCACCAACGTTTACCACAATAAGGCTCAGAAACACCAAGATTCAGGCCCATAAAAATCATGGATCGCCCACTCTGGTCACCCGCTGCATGTGGGGAGGCAACGAACCTGGGGCTGGGGGAGCTGCAGATTCAGGGATGAACTTTGTGCTGCTTCCTCTCCCTGCTCCTCCTCCTCCTCCTGTGTCCCTACTCGACCTCACACTCCTCCTCCTCCTTCTGCACAACCCCAGGTACATATTTTCACCGTTTTGTTCCTCAACCCTGCTTCTCCTTCCCTTCTCCTCCTGCCCCCAGGCCCAGCACCCACTGCCGCCTCCCTCTTCCCCCCCAGTCCCACAGCATCCCACCGCAGGGGCACGGATGGAGCTGGGCCAGCTCGGCCTGGGGCAGCGCTGGGCTCTCGGCCGCTTCCGCCCGCACTCGCTCCCCACTGCAGCCGCTCCCGCCACCACAGCGCGGGGGGGCCCGGCCTTGGCGCTCCCCCCTCCCACCTCCCCAAATTCCCCTCAAGGGGGGCGCCAAGGCCCGGGGGGGAGGGGCGCAGCTGGGCTCCAGCTGGGGAACGCTGGCAGCTGCGGCTCTGCCTGGACACTGATGAGTCATCAGCGCCGCGCGCTCTGATTGCCTCAGCCCTGCCTGAGCCCTGCGCCTGCACCAAGGGGGGACACCCTGCTCCAGGGGGGATGGCCCCAAAACGGGGGAACCCCAGCAAAGGAACAACAACAAAGGCTCTTTACAAACTGATCCCGTCAACCTCATTGCACATAGGGCCAGGGACGTAGACATAAGGAAGGGACAGGAGGAGCCATCAGCTGCACAAAATGTTATGAATTGATGACACAGACTGCTGCTCAGCCAAGGTCTTGCTAAATTCATGAACTTCCAGAAGAACAACAAAGACTTAACACAGCCATCAATATCGTTACCTATACAAAAGTAAGGTGCATATTAAGGGGGTAGGTAGTAGTTGCATTGGGAAGTCTGTACCTCTCCAGCACTTTAGCCAATGGGAAAAAGAAGAGGTAGATGTGGCCGGGAAAATTAGGATGAAAAAGAGGCTATGTCCTCCAACAATTAGAGAAATCTCATTAGAAATGTCCCATGGCCTCACCCTTTTTATGAATGAAATTACTTTTACAGGACTCCTCTGTCTTCCTTGTGGACAGAAACCTCTGGGGATGTCAATTTTTCCACACACCTTGGGGCTCCTCCGCAATTCCTTCCACCGTCCGGGCCGGCGGGCACTGAGTGCAGCTGAAGGTGCCTCACCCAGTTTGGGGGATCGGCTCCCTCGGCTGGCGGCGGCACCGGGGATTGATTGGGTACCCGAGAGTGAGCAGGAGACAGACGAGGGACGGATCAGGGGGGCTGTCAAGAGTCGGCAGGGAGAGAGCACTGAAAATCTCAGCAGTGACTCCAGTGGGATCTTCGGGGAGTAAACATGGCAGGGCACCCAGGGAGGGGACAAAAGGGAAAGCCAGAATGGGGTCCCAGCAAAAGGGATGAGGATCCCAAAATATCTCTGAAGAGTCCCTTGGGAGCATGTGGAGGTCGTTTGCACATTCTCCCAGAGCTAACTAAGGACATGGACACCGAGGAAGGCAATAAGGGAAATCCAGAACGGATTTAGACAACAGGGGATGGATGGTGTTGGTGTGCTGGGAAGGGATTGGCTGAAGGGGAGTGTGCAGGAATGTGCTTAAGGCAAGAAGCAGCAGGAGCAATCCATGGGGTAAGAAAAAGGATGATAGAAAAGAAGAGGAAATAAAAAATACTGAGGATTGGGATGTGTTTCATATAAGATGTCTTATCCTCAGAATTTGCCAGCTGACTCAGATCCTTTGTATCCCAGTTTTCCAGGACAGGAAAAGAAGGAGGTCAGGATTTCAGGGGGTTTCTCTGAGCTGGGAGCGGCAGGAGCGGGCGCAGAGCTGCGGCACCGGGAGCACGGGCTGGGGGCCTGTGGGGAGCTGTGGGGCCGGGCCGGGGCTGTGGGGCAGCCGGGGCTCAGCGCCGGGCGCTGCCTGACCCCAGCACCCCCCGGGCAGGGCCGGCAGTGGCCCCCGGCCCCCAGGAGGCTGCGGGACGCCCCGGCCGCTGCCCGGCCCCGTGGAGCTGCCGGCCCTGCCCGCCGGGGGGGCCGCCTTTGGACACTGCGGCAGGACAGGGACCGGCTCTGGGATACGGGCTGGGGAGGGGAGCCTCAGCACAGCCAGCACCAGGAAGGAACAGCTCAGAAATGGGGATTAGACCTGCAAGGATCCAGATCATCTTGAAAGCATTTTGTGCTGGGTCCCTGCAGAAAGGAAGGATTTTGCAGAAAGCTCAGCAGCTGCCACACGATGAGCACCCACAGGCACTGAGGGGGGCTGCAGCAGGGCCACAAGAAGCCCCTGCAGCACTTGCTCCCAAAGGCTCAGCAGCTGAATGCAGCAAGGGATGAGCAAAAGGCCAAGCTGAAGGCAAAGGCCATGGCACAGTTCCTACAGCCCCTGAGGGATCAAGCCCAGGGCCCAAGGGGGCCCCAGCACCCAGGGGACACCCTCGGCCACAAGCACCTGGCACAGGCATTGCCCTCCTGGCCAGGGGACAGCCCACCCAAACAGCCCCTGGCAAGGAATCAGCCTTCCAGCTGCAGGGCACAAGGACACTGCAAGCACAGACAGGAGCACCCTCAGCACCAGCAAGTCCAGCCCTTGATGGACACGGATTCTTAGCGCTGTCACAGCTCCCATTACACCAGGGACCCACCACACTGCAGCCCTTGGGAACATTCAGGGTGGCTCTGGATCCAGAGGAGACCTTTCCTGATGGACACAGGGGCCTCTCCATCCACTCGGAATCTTACACCTAAAGTTGTTAGGGAATATTTTAATAATTAAGGGACTAAGTGGGAAAGATGAGTGGGAGTGTTTTATTCAGCCACTATTAATCAATGTGGGGGATGGGTTTGAAATGCAGGAATTTTTATTTGCTCACAATTGTGATTGTAATATACTGGGAAGGGATTTGATGGCTAAATTGGGTATGCAAATTAACAAAGCAAAAGGTGATACAGAGGCTGGTTCTCTGTGTCAAATGTCTGGCAGAGCCACGGCTGAAGTGAACCCACAAGTGTGGGCAGCCCCAGGGAAATTGGCAAAATTAGATATGGAGCCTCTCCAAATTTCCCTCAAGCAACCAGGACAAGAGGTGTCGAAAAGCAATCCCCTGTTCCAAGGGAGGGAAGGAAGGGCTCACAGCCTGTCTGGGAGTCCTGCTCAAGGCACAGCTTGGGGAGCCAGGGATGGCTCCCTAGAATGCTCCTATCCTGCCAAACAAGAAATCCAATGGAATCCACAGAATGCTGCAGGACCCAAGAAGAAGAAATGAGATGATGAAACCGAGGCACCCCACACTCTCAGATCCTTACACCATCCTCAACCAGGTGCCCTCCTCACACTGCTGCCATTCAGAACTTGATGCAAAAGATGCTTTCTGGGGATCTGCCCACTCCCAGAGGATGCAAACAGAATTCTGCCTTGGGCTGGCAACAAGAGGTAGAAGGGAAAATGCTCAAGACATGGACGGTCCTTCTGCAGGGATGCACGGAAGCACTGGCCTGACTGGGGCAAGCCTTGCAGGAAATATCAAAGGAATTGACCTCACCCCCAGGGACTGGCTTAATGCAGGATGTGGATGACTTGATCCAGTCAGAAAAACAAGAAGAGGTAGAGGAAGCCTCTGTGAAATTGCTTCATTTTCAATCTAAAAAGCATGTTTGAGTATCTGGAAAAAAAGTGCAAATGGAAGAGAAAATGTTTAAATATTTGAGACCTATTTTGACTGAAGGCCTGTGGTGAATTGACTTAGAGAGGGTCCAGGGAATCTCAGAAATAACATTTCCCACAACTAAAAAGGAGCTGCAGCAATTCTTACAATTAACAGGGAATTGCAGGAGCTGGATTGAGGATTCTCTCTTCTAGCCAGAACATTGCGTGGATTTCTTTTCCCCCAGATAGTCTCAATGTTAGGGAGTGGATATAAGAAAGAGAACAAAATTTAACAAAATGAAAAAATAAAATGATTGATGCCCCAGCCATGGCTCTTCCAGACTCACAAATCTGAATTGCAAGGGAATATTAAACAGGCCACCCCTGAGCCTGCACTGAAGGCAACGCAGCAGCAGCCAGGGCTCCCCAGCGGGGGAAGCCCCTGGGCCTGCCCACAGATCCTCTGCTCAAATCCTCGGCCTGGCCACCCTCCTTTGCCATCTCCAGCCACTGCGGGACAATCCTTGCTCTCACTCTTGCAGCTTCAGCCCTTTCTGTGCCTGCCCTCGCCACAGCTGCTGGGGAAGGCACCGGGACAATTCCACTCTGCCTCTCAATTACACTCACACTCTGCCCTGCCTGGGATTAGCTGCTGCCAAAATAGACCAACTTTAAAATGGCTTCAAATCTTATTTCTCTGGTCACACTAGGTTTGCCTTTGCCTTGGGGAAAGGAATTTTAATGTTTCTTTTCTACCACTCAGCAGAGATGAAATTAACATCTCAACAGACTGGGAATAGCCCAAAAGATTGCAACCAAGATAACGACCATCAACAAAACATCAACACCCAGCAGCAAACATCAACCAACATCTCCCCCAGACACTGCCCCAGGCACAGCTGGAGACACCTGGTCTGGAAAAGGCTGAGCAGGAAATCCAGGAGTGCCCACCTAATTCACATCACAGGCACAGAAATCCGGCTGCAACAGGAAACCAAATCCTAACAACTCCACACCTTCAAACCAATGAACATTAAACCAATGGATTTCTATGGGTTCAGATTGTATACAGTTTAGGAAACATCTATTAAATTCACATGTCTTGGAATGATTTTCTCTGCACACCCAGCCAAAGTGAGGAATTAATGATTTCTGTTGCACATTCTGACCAGACTCAAGTCATGCCTTGATTTTATATTGTTGGAGAGTTTTTATTCATCCCGCATTTTTGGTGACAAGACTACACCATTATTATGCTTTTCCTTAATAATCCTACTTCTATATTATTACTTAGACTGGTAGTGCTGGGCCAGGGTTGGGAGAAACAGTTTTTAGACTTAGGGCAAGAAGTAGAAAAAATCTTCATTGCTTTGGATTTTTTTGGGAATGTGTGTGCATGGCTGTTATGATGGCAAAAGTTTGGTATGCATTTTTCAATGTTCACCTTTATGCCTCAGTTTTAAAAACTAAGAGCTTTAAAGGTGACGCCCTTAACTTGTAAAAAGATAGTATATTATTATTTTCTTCAAAAATGTCACTTTTCGAGTGGCCACATTTTACCAAAAATGGCTGCCCTGGAAGAGAAGCTTTGTTCCAGGCAGCCAGGAGAGGAGCTTTAGAAATGCAAATTAACACTGATGGCCCAAAGCCTGCACAATGGCCCAGGGGCTTCCTGCCTGCAGGAGGAATTGGGCTGATTCCCTCTGCCCCTCAGCCCAAGCTCTGCCTGCTTGCACAGATGGAATTTGCACAGCTAAAGGCACAGCCCATTGTGAGGATATCTGACTCTGCAGCAGAAATTGGTTGAGGTGCAAAGGAAAACAGAAAATGGAGAATGTTGTGAAAACTTCACTAAAACAAGTGGGGAGAATCATCCCTGTCCCCACTCCAACATGTGCTGTCACTGTCTATGTTATATAGGGTGTATCAGACCACTGGGGTTTATTTGCTACCACAAGTTCAGGGAAATCACTTGGAAATCCAAGTATGCGATGATTTAATGAGAGAAAAGCTGACAATTGAGGCAGCCCTGGCTGAAGGGAGCGCCCAGAAATGGGGAAAAGATGAATGGCCACCAGAACAAATCCTGCAACACCATGGACCAGACCCTGGGAACCCTGATGAATTCATATCAGGTACCAGAGAAAACATTTCTCATTTCAGTGGCATAATTAGATTACAGGATGTCATTGAAATAATAACCAACCACACAGCTTCAGCCCCTGACCTTCCCCCACACCAATCCAGTCAGGTGAGGAACACAGCATTTCACCATGGGATGGGATCAGATTATCTTTTAGCAGAAAATCGAGGCAGAGTTTGTGGAAAAGTTAAGTAACTCAAAGTACTCTTGGCTGATAGATGGCAATGGAAAAGTAGTAAAACAGATAACAAAGGAAATAGCAAAGCACCTCATGTACTTGTCCAAATGTGGAAAGGATGGGAATGGGACACGGTTTTGTGCTTCCCTCACAGACCACGGGTTAAACAAATGCTGTTTCTCCTCTCATGTGCTACAGCAACTCTCATCTTTTTACCATGCACCACACCTTGCTGAGTGCAGCTCATTCAGCAGCTGAGCAAGGGGATGCAGGTGGCAGCCAGGCCTCCTGAGCCACAAAGGGCTACAAAAGGACAGAGAATGAGGGCACTGAGAGCAATCCCAAAACCAAAGAACACCCAGGAAGAAAAAACAGAGGCAATGAGTGAATCTGCTTGGAGATAGGGCCAGGGACTTGTACATAAGGAAACAATGGGAGAAATCACCAGTTTCAGAAAATTGACAAGGACTGCTGATCAGACCAAGTCCCGACACATTCCTGAACTTCCAGAAGAACAAACACTTCACAGAGCCACGAATTCTCCAGAAGCCCATCCGGCCCGACCGTCTCCGCCGCTCACAACGTCCCTCTGAGAGAGGTAAGGTGCTTTTCGCTCTGCTCTGGTGCCTGCCGAGAAGACGCAGCCAAAGCTTCGCACGGTTGGGCTGGAGGAATTCCTGGTATTGCCCAGGCGCCGTCTGTCAGACAAGTGCGAAAGCGTTGCAGGTTGGGCAGCAGTGGTGTGTGGTGCATTGTAACTGTAACATGGAGAAGCTTAAAGGGATTTGAGGTGGCAATGCCCCCATACCACGTACTTCTCCTCTGGGGTGCTTATTAGCACATTGGAAACAGGGAAACTTTGGGCAAGATTTACGTAAAGTTGATTGATTATTGTAATACATGGTGGCCAGGATATGACCTGGACAGTGGGGAAAAGTGGCCGAGAAATGGATCTTTGCAGTACAACACCATTTTACAGTTGATGTTGTTCTGTAAGCCAGAGGGAAAGTGGGATGAAGTTCCGTACGTTGATTTGTTTTCCTATTTGCGAGACAAGCCAGAATGGCAGGCTGAGTGTGGATTGATGGCAGTTAAGGCACGTGTGAGTGATAAATGTGAGCTTTGTGTAAAAGGAAAAAGTTGTTTAGAGCACCTGGCATTAAAAGAAAGTTTGTGTCAGGGGAAAGAGATGGATGTTGATTTACAAGTGGTTTCAGCAGAACCAAAAGAACCCAATTTTGTTTTGTCTGCCTCCGCTTCACCCAATCCTATTTCACCTAACCCTATCTCGCCTAATCCCACTTCACCTTTCCCTCTTTATCCTCCTCTACCGCCTTCACCTGATCCTTCTTCTCTGGGAGATATCCAAATCTAACTGTGATACAAAGAAATGTGAAAAATGCTGGGGAGGAAGATAGCAGTAGCGGGGTGATGAAAATACATCAGCGACACCGGTACCCCATCGGACTCGGTCACAGCTTGCTCCGGTTCTGGGTAGAATGGGAAAAGATTTGGGCAGACAAAGGCGGACTGTGATTGCCCCCTTGAGACAAGGAGTAGGAGTAGAAGGGCTGGTGTTTGTGGAAGTTCCTTTTTCACCCACAGACTTGATAATTTGGAAACAATCAGCTGGAACTTAGAGAGAAAATCCTGATAAAGTAGCAGGGGTGGTAAAAATGATTATGAAAACTCAGATCCAGATTGGGATGATATACAAGTAATAGTGGAGAATTTAATGGACTCTACTGAGAAAGAGATGGTGCTTAGAGCAGCTAAGGAGAAGGTGAGAGAAGATCTCAGAACTGGGGTGGTGATGGGGACTTTAGATGAGAACTTTCCAACCGAGGATCCCGGGTGGGATCCCAATGCCTTTGGGGACATGCAGAGGCTGAAGAGATATCAAGAGTGGCTCCAGACAGGGGTTTGGAATGCTGTACCTAAGGTTATGAATTGGTCTAAATTGTATGAGGTAAGACAGGAAAAGAAAGAATCCCCTGCTGCATTTTTGGAAAGGCTTAAGGAGGCAGCAAGAAAGTATACAGATCTTCAACTAGAAACAGAACAAGCAAATGTTCAGCTTGCATTCATTTTTCTTGGGCAGTTGCAGGATGATATTAGGAGAAAATTGCAGAAGTTAGAAGGATGAAGATTCAAGGAATTTGAATAAATTACTTGAAGTGGCTTGGAAAGTATACAATAACAGGGAAAAGGAAGCTAGTAAAAAGCAGCAGCAAAATCTTTTGGCAGTGATCCAAGGAAGAGAGAATCCAGGTTTCAGAGGATGCGGCAGAGGTGGTTGTGGACTGGGGAGGGGCAGACTTGGCAGAGGACGAGGGGGATGGGTTTTGCCAAGACTGGGGTTAAATCAATGTGATTATTGTAGACAAGAGGAGCACTGGAAAAATGAATGCCCAAATCGGTTTAACCAGGGCAATCAGTTCAATCAGAATCAAGATGCTTCCAAATTAATGGTGCTGGGGGAGTACAGCAGCTGACTAGAATCGGAACAAAAACCAATACAAGAACCTTTAGTAACTATACAATTGGGAGATAAAGAAGTAAAATTTCTGGTGGATACGGGGGCTACATATTCTGTGCTAAATGATCTAAAAGGGCAAACTGGAGACAAAACAGCAACAATAGTTGGAGACACAGGGAAGGAGGAGAATCGACCATTCCTGCAACCCCTGGATTTGTGCTTTGGAAACAAAGTGTTAACACATGAATTTTTAGATATGCCTGAGTGTCCAATTCCACTTTGAGGACGAGATTTAGTAGCAAAACTTGATGCAGTGATAACTTTTGAAAATGGGGAGCTTTTCATGAAAATACCTGAATCAAAGACAGGACAAATCTTAATGATAAAAGAAAATCCAGTCCCTACTATCCCTCGGGAAATAGAGGACGCAGTAATTCCCTCTGTATGGGAAACAGACATGCCAGGAAAATCTAAGTTGGCACAACCAGTACATGGAGAATGAAAAGAAGGAGCAAAAGCTGTACAGGTTAAATAATATCCCAAAAAGCCAGAAGCACAGCAAGGAATAGTAAAGATTATTGAAAAATTTTTGAAGTACCAAATTTTAGAAGAATGTGAATCAGAATTGAATACACCAATATTTCCAGTGAAGAAACCAAATGGTGAGTACAGACTAGTACAGGATTTGAGAGAAATAAATGAAATAACTAAAGATATTTACCCAGTGGTAGCTAATCCTTACACATTGTTGACATCTGTAAAAGAGAAATAGAAATGGTTTACTGTAAGTGATTTAAAAGATGCCTTTTTCTGCATACCCCTTGAAAAAGAAAGTAGGAAACTGTTTGCCTTTGAATGGGAAAATCCTGACAATGGAAGGAAAACCCAGCTCACCTGAACACGACTCCCACAAGGATACAAGAACAGTCCAACCCTATTTGGAAGCCAGCTGGTGAAGGAGCTGGAGATTTGGACTGAGAATGGGCAAGTACCAAGTGAACAATACCTGCTGTTACAGTATGTTGGTGATATACTGACAGCTACAGAAGAGAAAACAACCTGCATAAAGGTAACAATTGAAATTTTAAATCAACTAGGAATGGGAGGATATAAGGTGTCTAAGGAAAAGGCACAAATTGCCCAGTAGACTGTGATTTAGCTGGGATGTGAAATCTCACAAGGGCAATGTAAGCTGGGTACTAATCGTATTCAAGCTATTTGTGCCATTCCAGAATCCCAGAACCTGCATGAGCTGTGAGTTTTCCTTGGGATGACAGAGTGGTACCACCTGTGGATCATGGACTATGGACTAATTGCAGAGCCCCTGTATGAAGCCCAGAAGATGCAGCCATTTACCTGGGGCAAACCACAGAAGGAGACCTTCCTCAAACTGAAGGAGGCATTGACAACAACTCCGGTGTTAGGATTGCCTGATTTATCCAAACATTTTCAGCTGTTTGTGCATGAAAGATCACACCCAGCACTGGGAGTGCTGACCCAACATTTGGGAAGCTGGAAAAGGCTGGTAGGCTGCTTTTCCAAACAACTTGACAACGTGAGTGCCGGATGGCCTTCATGCCTGCGGGCAGTTGCAGCCACTGTGATGCTGATCCAAGAAGCCAGGAAACTCACGATGGGTAGACACACAGATGTCTATGTGCCATACATGGTGACCACTGTTTTAGAACAAAAGGGGGCCATTGGCTATCTCCAAGCAGGATGATGAAATTCCAGGTAATCCTAACCGAGCAGGATGATGTCACACTAAAGACAGCTAACCTTTTGAATCCAGCTTTGTTCCTTACCAGCAAACACATCTGCCCAACGAGCAGAACTGGTTGCTTTAACCAGGGCATTAGAGATGAGTGAAGGGAACGAAGTAAATATCTGGAGTGATTCAAAACATGCTTTTGGAGTGGTGCATGTACACAGGGCACTGGGGAAAGAAAGAGGACTGCTGTCTTCTCAAGGCACACACATTAAACATCAAGATGCAGTCCTGCAATTAATAAAAGCAGTATAAAAGCCGGAGCAAGTAGCAATCATGCACTGCAAAGCTCACCAATCAGGAAGCTCCAAAATTCATGAGGGAAATCGGAAAGCAGACTGGACAGCCCGACAAGCTGTTCGAGAAGTACAAACTGCAATGGCATTGATACCTTTAAAAACTAATGTATCTCAATTCAATTTACCCCCAGAACCAAAATGTTCAATAAAAGATGTGAAATTGGGACACTCACTGAATGCATAGATGTTGTAGTTGATAGCTTGAAATGTATTTTTCTCATTTTTTAGTTGTGATTTTCCCCCCCCCAGCTTCACTTTCTCCTAATTGTTTACCTGGCGTCAAGTTACCATGGTTACTGAAGTTTCTCTCCTCAGCACCACGGTGAGAGGCCGGATAGAGTAAAGAGAAGACCCTGCTGGCATTTCCAGCTGCTTGAAGTTTCTTTAGCCCAGGAAAGCACGGGGTTAGGAGAAGAGAGACCCTTCTTTCCAACACGGAAGTTTGTAACTTTGTTTTCCTGTCCCAGAATGCCTCTGAGCTATGGAAGCTGAGAGAGCATGCTTACCTTGCCTTCCCTTTCTTTCCCCCCTGTGTTGCCAGGAAACCAAGCCCCCCCCCCCTCTCCCCCTCTGTCCCTCTGTGGAGAATACTCCTACACCTCTGTGGGCATTTGAAGAAGTTGGTGTCTGTTATTTCTTATCTTGGTGTGTGTAACCTTGATTTGTAGAAAGTTTGTAAGATGTACTAACTGAGAAAAATAATTGGTTCTTTCTCTGATGTTCCCACCCTCCGAGAAACCCTGTTAAAAGAAACCCCCCAGACCCCAAATCCTTTGTCTCTCGTCCTTTGGATTCCCCTTCACAGAAATAAACTGTGGAATGCAAACCAGAGAGAGAGTCCCCCCCTGATTTCTTTACTCGCTCTATAGACTTGAATTCTTGAAGAAAATCAGTGAACCCCACAAACATATGCTGGCTCGAAACTCGAGTGAAGAGAAACCTCATCACTGAGCTAGCCGGGCCACACTCGAGAAGATCGAGTCAGATGACGCCCAGAACGTGAGGCTGGCCTGTCCCTCAATAAAGGGGACAGAAGAGCCACGGAAGGTGAGATTCTGACCACCGCTGGGACGACATCTACCCCAGAAGCGTCTCTTCGCTGTTCTAAGTGGAAGACGTGTTGGGGAGAAAAGCAAGAACCCCTGTGCACCGAGGGGCTGCTTTTGAGAGCGAGACAACGGCAGGAGCATTCTGAAGACTGAATTCCCCAAAGGGGGGAAGTGGTGAAGAGGGAGTGGGTGAGAGAAGAGTCCCATCCCAGGTGAAACTTCTGGATGCAGAGCAGTTTGGAGCCGTTGGTGAAATAGCTGCGATGGACAGGTGAGATCACAGAGATGGGTGCAAGACTGTCTGTAGCACAAAGGGGGATTTTTAATCAAGTGATTGGCATTTTGCAAATTGGAGAGAAACCATTTTCTAAGAAAAAAGTGAAAAAATTAGTGAATTGGGTTTTTTTAAATTTTCCTCAAGTGTCTCCTGCAGATGTAACTTCTGTTTCCTTTTGGAACAGAGTGGGGACAAAATTGACTGAATCTGTGAATGCTGGAGATAGTTCAGCAGAGAAAGTAATCCATTTGTTTGTTTTGATTAGACTAACCCTTATTGAGAAAGAAGAAAAAAGGTTACCCAATCCTAACCCTGATAACCCTGTTTCTTTACCTCAACCCTGTTACCCTAAGCTGGGGGAGTCCTCTCAGCACCCCTGTTCCAGGAGCTCTGGCCAAGCTGTTGGAAACCTTTCCCTAAAACCCATCCCAGCTCCCTCTCCTACCCCTCTTTATCCTAAGCATCCCTCTCCTTTTGTTCCTGGTGATCTTTTGGGTACACAAGATGGAGGAGACCACATGGTGAGTCTCCCCCCAAGTGTTACACAAAGGGCCCAGGAACTTCAAAATGGTGGTGAGCACATGGTCGACCCCCAGGTTGCTTCTTCTTCCCACAATCCCTTTGTTTCCCCTCCCCCCTTCAACCCTTTCCTCCCTCAAGACCTCCCCCCTCCTGGTCCTCCAGACCCTCCCTCCTCTGCCTCCGCCCCACCCCTCAGGGGTGTCTCCCTCCCAAGGCACCCCACCCCTGACCCCTCCTATCCCCCCTGCAACCCTGCCTGCCCTCTCTCTGCTGCTGGCTCCCAGGTCACTCCCTCCAGCTCACACAGTGTGGAGAAGGGAGGGGGTGAAGGGACAAACCAGGAACAAAGGCCTGCCTTCTTTGCAGCACCTGTAACTTCTGGGAGGGGAGGAGCATTACCAGAATGGAATGCAATGTCATTTCGGTTGAAAATGGAATTATGTAAAGCAGCAAAAGAGTTTGGAAAGGAAAGCCAATTTTTTAAAAGTCTTTTAAAGGCAACCCTCTCCTCCAACCAGTTCGTCCCCCATGATTTGAAGGATTTGTTTTCCTGCCTTCTATCCCCAGGAGAATATTTGCTCTGGGAAGGGGCTTGGAAAAGATTGTTGAAAACCCTTTTGGGAGAATTACTGAGCAGTGATTTTGAAGCTTTAGATGAAAGGGGTAAAATAATTACCATGAATCATTTATGTGGGGAAGGTGATTGGAATGAACCTATTGACCAGGCCCAAAATTTGCCAAAAGGAGTTAGAGAGAAAATACAGAAGGCTGCAGAGAAAGCATTTTTTAATATTCCTCTTTCTGAATCTGTTGTTCCCTATGCTCAAGTTAAACAACGTTTTGATGAAAGATTTGTAGATTTTGTGAATAGATTAAAGGTACAGATTGAAAGACAAGTGCAGAATACCACCCTGCACTCTGACTTGCTGTTGGAAATGGCTCGAGTGAATGCGAATGAAGCCTGCAAAGCACTGATTCGGGTGCTGCCGAAGGATCCACCACCGACCTTGACAACTTTGATTGAGATGTGTACGGATGTAATCAGCACTTCAGTGCCAAGGACTGAGGATTCCCAGAGAACCCCAGGAAGGATTGCAGCCACAGCTGTACCTACTCTGCCATCGCCAGCCAAGCCGAAGGGACCATTCACCTGTCATCGGTGTGGACAGCCAGGACATTTTGCAAAGTTCTGCCAAGTGCCATATCCTAACAAGCAAGGGCAGGGAAACCGGGAAAAGGGAGGGGGTCCTCAGAACCAAAAAAACTAGATACACAGCGCGAGTCTATTCCGCGCAGAGACACAAGTGGAATAGAAGTCACAGGTGGAGGGAAAATTGAATGTGATAACACTCTTAAATGTGACATTTCTCACAGGTCTGACTTCTGCCACCGAAATAACACCAAGGGTTGTGAGGTTTGGAAGCCAAAATTACCTCTCAAATTGTTTACTGTGAAAGATCATTTTTTTAGATCTCGCCACTGGACGGTTGTTTCCGTTGACCCGCTGAGGGAAAAACTGACTCCCGACCTGAATTGTAAGTTTCTTGTTATTGGGGACACAAAAAACACACCCCCAGAGATTGAAATTTCTCCTGTCACTCTTTCAGCTGACTTGGATGCACTCATCCTTTTGGCACGGTGCATCAACCCACCATTCTACCTGGCACAAGGGCAAGTAATTGCTCAAGCTATTCCCATTCCATCAGGGATCCCAGTAGATGATGTAGCACCTCAGATCTACTGGGCTCAAGCAGTGGGAGAAAACAAACCCATCATCTCATGCCATTTGAAAAAAGGTAGTGAAGGCATGGGAATGACAGGCATGATAGACACAGGAGCAGATGTGACTGTCATCCCTGAAAGGAGATGGCCACCGCAATGGGAACTGCAACCGATGGTTAACCACATCCAAGGTATAGGGGGAGCCCAATTGGCCAAGATATCTAAGGAACCCATTCAGATTAGAGGACCTGATGGGAAAATAGCATCTATTCGCCCCATTGTCACGGACTTCCAGGTTCCCCTGTGGGGAAGAGATGTCATGTCCCAATGGGGAGTCCGCATTGAAATTCCGAAAACACCTCGGGATTTTTGATTGCGGCCACTGAGAAGCGCCAGACCCAAAAACTAGAATGGACCACAGATTCCCCAATTTGGATACCCCAGTGGCCGCTGAGTAAAGAGAAATTAAAGGCGCTAAACGAGTTAGTAGATGAGCAATTAGCCCAAGGCAATATTGAACCTACTTTTAGCCCTTGGAACTTCCCTGTGTTTGTCATTAAAAAGCCAGGGAAAGACAAGTGGAGATTGGTTCATGATCTGAGAGAAATTAACAAAGTCATTGTGGACATGGGACCTCTTCAACCAGGAATGCCGTCTCCTGCCATGCTTCCTCAAGATTGGGAATTGGCTGTGATTGACATCAAAGATTGCTTTTTCAAAATTCCTCTAGACTCTATCGATGCCCCCAGGTTTGCTTTTTCTGTGCCTTCCCTCAACAGAGAAGCCCCAATGAGAAGGTTTCATTGGAAATCCCTCCCTCAAGGGATGAAAAATTCACCTGTGATTTGTCAATGGTATGTTGCTGCCTTGTTATCCCCTGTGCGAGCTGAGATGGGGGAAGCCATCATCCTGCATTATATGGATGATGTGCTAGTGTGTGCCCCCCAGGAAAAACTGCTCCAGTCCACACTGGACCGGGTGACCGAAGTTTTAACAACTGCAGGACTCACCCTTCAGGAGGAAAAAGTACAAAAGATACCTCCTTGGAAATACCTAGGTCTGGAAATCACTGCAAAAACAATTGTTCCTCAGAAATTGGCTTTTAACAGCAATCCCAAAACCTTAGCCGACTTGCACTCTCTATGTGGAACACTGAATTGGGTTAGGCCTTGGCTAGGCATTGCCACTGATGATCTAGCCCCTCTTTTCAATTTATTGAAAGGGGGAGATGAGCTGAGTGCTCCAAGGACACTGACTCCAGAAGCCAAGGATGCTTTAGAGAAGGTAAGCGGCATGATGGAGAAGAGACAGGCACATAGATGCCATCCAGAGCTGCCTTTCAAATTTATTGTAATGGGGAAATTGCCACACCTTCAGGGGTTGATTTTTCAGTGGGACAAGGACCAGAAAGACCATTTGATTATCATAGAGTGGGTCTTTCTCAGTCACCATCGATCCAAAAATATTACAAGGCCACAGGAATTAATGGCCCAGCTGGTTGGAAAGGCCAGGCTGAGAATAAGAGAACTTGCTGGTTGTGATTTTTCATGTATACATTTGCCCCTAAGTCTCTCTGAGGAAGAAACCTCCTCAGTGAAGATGACCAGGGAAATGTTTGAGCACCTCTTGAGGAATCAAGAGACCCTGCAAATTGCTCTGGAGAATTTTACTGGTCAGATTTCAGTTCATGCCCCTGCACACAAATTGTTTAATTCAAAATTTAATTTGGTACCAAAAGATAAGAGGAGTCAGAAGCCCCTTGAGGCTTTGACTGTTTTTACTGATGCTTCTGGAGCATCCGGAAGGTCAGTAATGACCTGGAAGGATCCTCAGACGCAGCAGTGGGAATCAGATATTGATTATGTAGAAGGATCCCCTCAAATTGCTGAGTTAGCAGCAGTGGTTAGAGCATTTGAGAGATTTTCAGAACCATTCAATTTGGTCACTGATTCAGCTTATGTAGCAGGAGTGGTTTCCAGAGCAGAGAATGCAGTCCTCAAGGAGATCTCAAACAGAACTTTGTTTGAATTACTCTCAAAATTGATTTATGCAGTGTCCCATCGAGAACATCCTTATTTTGTTATGCATACCCGGTCGCACACGGAATTACCTGGTTTCATAGCAGAAGGGAATGACAGAGCTGATTCCCTGGCTGCTGCCCCTGTTGGGCTGGCCAGACTCCCTGACCTGTTTCAACAGGCAAAATTAAGCCATGAAATGTTTCATCAAAATGTACCAGGTTTGATTCGACAGTTTAATCTGAAACGAGATCAAGCCAAAGCCATTGTGGCCACATGTCCCCACTGTCAGCACACAGCTCTGCCATCCCTGGGTGCTGGAGTCAATCCAAGAGGACTTGAAAGCTGTGAAGTGTGGCAAACTGATGTAACACACATTCCTGAATTTGGACAGGTAAAATATGTACATGTATCTATTGATACCTTCTCAGGAGCAATTTTTGCCTCAGCCCATGCAGGAGAAAAAGGTGTGCATGCCACAAAGCACCTGTTGCAAGCTTTTTCTGTGCTAGGAATCCCTAAAGAAATTAAAACAGATAATGGACCAGCATATATTTCGAAAGTGTTTAAGGAATTTTTGCAAGAATGGGGAGTGAGACACAAGACAGGAATCCCCCACTCTCCAACAGGTCAAGCAATAGTAGAGAGAGCACACCAGTCACTCAAAACAGTTTTGAAAAATCAATGGAAAGACAAAGTAAAGTTAACACCACAGGAAAGATTATGCAAAGTCCTGTTCACTCTCAATTTTTTAAATTGTTCTATGGAAGATCAAAACCCCCCAGTAGTTAAGCATTTCTCCCCTCATAGCAAACACAAGCTCAAGGAACATCCACCAGTGTTGATGAGAGACCCTGAGAGTGGAAAAATTGAAGGTCCTTACAAATTAGTGACATGGGGAAGAGGATACGCTTGTGTATCAACACCCCTGGGTTTACGGTGGGTCCCACAGAGGTGGGTAAAACCGTACATTGAAAAACATCCCACAAGACCCCCTGATATTTCAGTGGCAGAAGTTAAAAGAACAAACAGGTATTTGGGTGGAGAAGGAAATCCGGATTCTCCATTTTACCCTGATTTTCCTCTGTTGAATCTGTTTATTGATGTGTCCGTTTAGGGGACTTTTAGATTTGGGTTCTTTTTCTCTTTGAACTGAAGATTGATGAGAGGGAGGCGATTTTTTTTTTCTTTCGTTCGGTCTCAGTTGTTTATTTTTTCTTATCAGTATTACAAGGTACAAGGAGCTATGTGCACTATGATAGAAAAGGGGTAAAATGGCTAACAAAGATCTTCTTCAAGGTCTTTTATATGTCCATTTACCCAATTAACAGATGCCAACTAAGCTATTTTTCTTAGTGACCCAATGACCCAACACCTGTGTGCTGCACTGCGGCATCCTCTACCCAATCACTTACTACTACCCAAAAACCCCTAGGAGGAGAAGATGAAGAAGAAAGAAGAAGGACAAGAGACAACACCCTAAATCCTCCATCTTGTCTCCTGTTCTCTAAACTACTTTTTCACCCAGTGACTTAAGAAACTTTCTAATCTACACATTTACACATTTCCGATCTAACTTTTACATTTGTTTTCATGTATCACCATGAAAACATGCACATGAATTTCATATTATATGAAATTCAGTGTTTCTTTGAATCTTGGAACTAAATATTAAAAGCAAGGGCACACAGTCTGTATCTCAGACTCCAACATTGATGAATTCAGCTAATGTTTTTTGTTCCTTGTTTACCTGTATTTTAGGAAGAAACCATCCCCAGCGGGGATTTTCGGGATGGCTGTCTTCTGTTTTTTGGACTGTTTTAGGGTTTTTTGCAATTGTTGTTGTTGTTTTGATTATGTTTTCTGTTTTGTAACGTTGGTGTGTTACCACCACCACCAAGTTAATTTCTCCTGCACCTCAGATAAATGCTGTGGAATTCCCAAATCCCAATACAACCCAAACCCCTTTCCCTTGGTTTGCAGAAGTAAAACCGAGTTCCCTTCCTTCTTTTAGAAAAAATTAGGGGGAGATGTTGTAGTTGATAGCCTGAAATGTATTTTTCTCATTTTTTAGTTGTGATTTCCCCCCCCCAGCTTCTCTTTCTCCTAATTGTTTACCTGGCGTCAAGTTACCATGGTTACTGAAGTTTCTCTCCTCAGCACCACGGTGAGAGGCCGGATAGAGTAAAGAGAAGACCCTGCTGGCATTTCCAGCTGCTTGAAGTTTCTTTAGCCCAGGAAAGCACGGGGTTGAGAGAAGAGAGACCCCTCTTTCCAACACGGAAGTTTGTAACTTTGTTTTTCCTGTCCCAGAATGCCTCTGAGCTATGGAAGCTGAGAGGGCATGCTTACCTTGCCTTCCCTTTCTTTCCCCCCTGTGTTGCCAGGAAACCAAGCCCCCCCCTCTCTCCCCCTCTGTCCCTCTGTGGAGAATACTCCTACAGCTTTGTGAGCATTTGAAGAAGTTGGTGTCTGTTATTTCTTATCTTGATGTGTGTAACCTTGATTTGTAGAAAGTTTGTAAGATGTACTAACTGAGAAAAATAATTGGTTCTTTCTCTGATGTTCCCACCCTCCGAGAAACCCTGTTAAAAGAAACCCCCCAGACCCCAAATCCTTTGTCTCTCGTCCTTTGGATTCCCCTTCACAGAAATAAACTGTGGAATGCAAACCAGAGAGAGAGTCCCCCCCTGATTTCTTTACTCGCTCTATAGACTTGAATTCTTGAAGAAAATCAGTGAACCCCACAAACATATGCTGGCTCGAAACTCGAGTGAAGAGAAACCTCATCACTGAGCTAGCCGGGCCACTCGAGAAGATCGAGTCACCTATCCTGCCAAACAAGAAATCCAATGGAATCCACAGAATGCTGCAGGACCCAAGAAGAAGAAATGAGATGATGAAACCGAGGCACCGCACAGGCTCAGATCCTTACACCATCCTCAACCAGGTGCCCTCCTCACACTGCTGCCATTCACAACTTGATGCAAAAGATGCTTTCTGGGGATCTGCCCACTTCCACAGGATGCAAACACAATTCTGCCTTGGGCTGGCAACAAGAGGTAGAAGGGAAAATGCTCAAGACATGGACGGTCCTTCTGCAGGGATGCACGGAAGCACCGGCCTGATTGGGGCAAGCCTTGCAGGAAATATCAAAGGAATTGACCTCACCCCCAGGGACTGGCTTAATGCAGGATGTGGATGGCTTGATCCAGTCAGGAGGACAAGGAGAAGAGGTAGAGGAAGTCTCTGTGAAATGGCTTCATTTGCAGGCAAAAAAGCAGCTTTGAGTATCTGACGGAAAAGTTCAAATAGTGGAGAAAATGTTTAAATATTTGAGACCTATTTTGACTGAAGGCTTGTGGTATATTGACCCTGAGAGGGTCCAGGGAATCTCAGAAATAACATTTCCCAGGACTAAAATGGAGATGGAATTATTCTTATCATTAACAGGGAATTGCAGGAGCTGGATTGAGGATTCTCTCTTCTAGCCACAACACTGTGTGACTTTTTTACTCCCAGATATTCTCAATGTTACGGGGTGGACATAAGAAAGAGAAAAAAACTTAACAAAATGAAAAAAATAAAATAATTGATGCCCCAGCCATGGCTCTTCCAGACTCACAAATCTGAATTGCAAGGGAATATTAAACAGGCCACCCCTGAGCCTGCACTGAAGGCAACGCAGCAGCAGCCAGGGCTCCCCAGCGGGGGAAGCCCCTGGGCCTGCCCACAGATCCTCTGCTCAAATCCTCGGCCTGGCCACCCTCCTTTGCCATCTCCAGCCACTGCGGGACAATCCTTGCTCTCACTCTTGCAGCTTCAGCCCTTTCTGTGCCTGCCCTCGCCACAGCTGCTGGGGAAGGCACCGGGACAATTCCACTCTGCCTCTCAATTACACTCACACTCTGCCCTGCCTGGGATTAGCTGCTGCCAAAATAGACCAACTTTAAAATGGCTTCAAATCTTATTCCTCTAAATGGACCTGGTTTGCCTTTGCTTTGGGGAAAGGAATTTTAATGTTTCTTTTCCACCACTCAGCAGAGATGTGTTTAAAATCTCAACAGACTGCATAAAGGTAACAATTGAAATTTTAAATCAGCTGGGAATGGGAGGATATAAGGTGTCTAAGGAAAAGGCACAAATTTCCCAGCAGACTGTGATTTTACCTGGGATGTGAAATCTCACAAGGACAGTGTTAGCTGGGTACTAATCGTATTCAAGCTATTTGTGCTATTCCAGAACCCCAGAACCTACATGAGCTACAAGTTTTCCTTGGGATGACAGAGCGGTGCCGCCTATGGATCATGGACTATGGACTAATTGCAAAACCCCTGTATGAAGCCCAGAAGACACAACCGCTTACCTGGGGCAAACCACAGAAGGAGGCCTTCCTCAGACTGAAGGAGGCATTGACAACAGCTCCGGTGTTAGGATTGCATGATCTATCCAAAGATTTTCAGCTGTTTGTGCATGAAAGATCACACCCAGCACTGGGAGTGCTGACCCAACATTTGGGAAGCTGGAAAAGGTTGGTAGGTTGCTTTTCCAAACAACTTGACAACGTGAGTGCCGGATGGCCTTCATGCCTGCGGGCAGTTGCAGCCACTGTGATGCTGATCCAAGAAGCCAGGAAACTCACGATGGGTAGACACACAGATGTCTATGTGCCACACATGGTGACCACTGTTTTAGAACAAAAGGGGGACCATTGGCTATCTCCAAGCAGGATGATGAAATTCCAGTTAATCCCAACTTTGCAGGATGATGTCACACTAAAGACAACTAACCTTTTGAATCCAGCTTTGTTCCTTACTAGCAAACACATCTGCCCAAGGAGCAGAACTGGTTGCTTTAACCAGGGCATTAGAGATGAGTGAAGGGAACAAAGTAAATATCTGGACTGATTCAAAACATGCTTTTGGAGTGGTGCATGTACACAGGGCACTGGGGAAAGAGGACTGCTGTCTTCTCAAGGCACACACATTAAACATCAAGATGCAGTCCTGCAATTAATAAAAGCAGTACAAAAGCCTGAGCAAGTAGCAATCATGCACTGTAAAGATTACCAATCAGGAAACTCCAAAATTCATGAGGGAAATCGGAAAGCAGACTGGACAGCCCGACAAACTGCTCGAGAAGTACAAACTGCAATGGCATTGATACCTTTAAAAACTAATGTATCTCAATTCAATTTACCCCCAGAACCAAAATGTTCAATAAAAGATGTGAAATTGGGACACTCACTGAATGCACAGAAGAATTCAGAAGGGTGGTATGTGACTACACAGGGACAAGTAGTGGTACCCCCCTCGATAATGACAGAAGTTCTACAAATTAAACATAACAAATGTCATTGGAGTGCAGAGGCACTGGTGAAATTGTTAAAACAAAGTTTAATTTCAGTACAGATGTCAACAATGGCAAAATCAGTAATGTCAAAATGTGAAATTTGCTTAAAGAACGATCCAGTGGCTAGATGACAGGCACAATTAGGGAAAATTTGGGTAGGAGTAGAACCAGGAGATTATTGGCAAGTAGATTTTGTAGAATTACCAAGAACTCGAGGATACAAATATCTATTGGTAGGGGTTGACACATTTTCAGGATGGCCAGAAGCTCTTCCCTGTCACACAAATCAAGCAAAGGAGACAGTCAAGTGGTTACTGCAAGAAATCATTCCAAGATTTGGGGGGCCTCTAGGAATATCATCAGATAGGGGCCCACATTTCACAGCCACAGTAGTGAGGGAGGTGAGTAGGTTACTGGGAATAGCTTGGGATCTCCATACACCATGGAGACCCCAATCCAGTGGACAGGTAGAGAGGATGAATCAGACATTGAAGAGGTAAATCAGCAAAATATGCCAAGAGGCTAAATTGCAGCAGCCACAAGCTTTACCAATAGCACTGCTGAGGACTCGGATAAAGCCTAGAAGCGGGATGTCAGTCAGTCCTTATGAGATATTGGATGGGAAACCATATGAATCCCCTGAACCTAATCCAAATGTACATGTTACAGGGAAGCAAGAGGTGTAGAATTATGTTCTGTCTCTTGGAAAAGCTCGAGCTCAACTTCGGAGCACCCTTGTGTGGAACAGGCCGCTGACTCTTGAGAATCCAGTTCATGACATCCCCCCGGGAGATGAAGTGTACGTTAAAAGCTGGAAGGAAGAACCATTAAAAGAAAGGTGGAATGGACCCTATCAGGTACTGTTAACTACCTTGACAGCAGTCAAAGGAGCTGGACTGGATCCCTGCATACATTACACCAGAGTGAAGAAGGTTTCCCCTGCACTGTGGACTGCACAAACTGTAGGGCCAACAAAGCTGCAGATAAAGCGGGTTTGATTGTTTCAAATGTCTAGGTTGCTGGTGACTGTAATGGGGATTATTTTATGGCCTTCACTGCCATCAGTTGGAATCACTGTTACCTTGGGATGTGAAATGCAAAAGGATCAGCTGACAACTCTTCATTTTAGAATGAAGAGGGATGTGGGGGTGCAGCCAGAAACACAAGTGATAAAAGTCTCTAATACTATCCAGGCAGAAAATGGGATGATTAGATTAATGAAAGATTTTGCCAAGATGCAAAACAGCAGCAAAATAACTGCCTGTCTGCCAATACCAAAGGCAGCAGGAGACCCAATAAATTGGGGAATTATAACATCAAAATTTCCTGAAATACAAAAGAATAAAAATGAAAATGTGAGCTGTGTATTGCAAATAGATTACGAGTACCCAAATAAGACAGTGTTTGAAAATGCTGTGAAGCCAAAGTATTCATCTAGATGGGATTGTCATGAAAATGGAGGAAAGTATGAACCAAAACTAGGCTGGGATGGGGGATTAGGGAATTATGGATGGTGTTATGAAAAGATAGCAAAGGTCATTAAAGAAAAGATTTCAGTATCAAAGTGGAAGTGTGAAGGACAGGAAGGAAAAGATCGGGCTGAAGCTTGGGACAGTGCATGGTCAATGAGTGTGCTTCAGAAATTCCAATCTATGGCAGATAGCCCTTGGTGCATTAAGTGGGAAGGCTCTGAAAATGAAACAGATCCAGGGGTATGGAACACTGCAACCAGTAGTAGAATGGAGGCAGACAAAGTGAATTGGTGGGTATGGAACAAAACTTAGGACTGTACTTCTGATGATGAAGAAATAAAACAAATGCCACCACTAGTGGTAGCTCTGCAAATTGGATGTGCCTGCAGAGGAATCAAACATAAACAAGGGGAAATAAATGACAAGATAGGACAAGTGATCCAAAAGGTAATATGGAGCACAAGTACAATTCAGAGTCCAGGCCAATTTGGATGGGCAGCAAGCGATGGCACCTGGACAACACATTTGCCTGTAGGTGAAAAAGTAAAAGAGATTACTTTAGGCCTCCCCACCTTATGCCAAATTTGGAAAAGGTCCCCATTCAAGGGAGAGCATGAACTTCTGCAAATAAGGAGAAGATGAGAATTTCAGGAAAACAAAGCTGAAGATGAAGAAAGATGGCAGGAACCCTCCAGCAGTGTAAAATTTGAGTGGGCGCTGGAATCCTTGTTTGGTCCAATAGCAAATTATAACAATAGAAAGATCTTGTACAAACTTACAGGTCAGGTAGAAAGATTGGCAAGAGTTACCAAAGAGGGATTTAGAGAGCAAAATGTACAATTACAAGCCACGACTAAAATGACCCTGCAAAACAGATTGGCTTTAGATATGTTATTGTTGAAAGAACACGGAGTATGCGGGTACCTAAAAGGACAAATTGATCACTTGTTGCTATATTTTATATATTAGTAAAGGCCTGTATGCACAAACCAGCCTTTGAAATAAGTCATGATATTAAGAGCTAAAGTCCTTGAAACCTTCATGCTGAAGAGAGAGTAAAGCAAAACAATATCCCTGTGTGTAAGAGAAAAAATGTAAACTGTGTGTGTTAGCCAATAGTAACTTGCTCTGCCTGCACACCCTGTAGAACCCTATAAAAGTGTGCTAAAGATAGAAATAAAGTGGCATTCACGATTACTTCTGTGAAGACTGGTGAAGAGCTGGCGGTCTCTCAATAATCACTGCTGCATCCACATCCCAAATGGAACTGCAGATGTAGAACACGACATTAATCCATTAAAACCCATAGAACATGAAGCACAGAAAGAGAGGGAAGATCTCACCACAAGTTGGGTAGATAAAATTTTTGAAGGGTTAGGATGGAACGTGAGCGCATGGATCAAAACTATTCTTGAGAATTTAATAATCCTACTAATTGTGTTCTTAGCAATCTGGTTAATCTGTGCAGTTCTGAAAGGAGAGATAAAGAAAAGAGTACCCTGGAACCAGAAGATAATAAAGGCACTGACACGGGACAGAGATCCACATCCGCATTTGTCATCTCCAAGTCCTCCAGAGTGTAACAACGCTTACGACAACTGTGGATTCAAAGATGAACATCAAGTATAAACACAGAAAAAGGACTGTATACAGTGAAAGCATTACACTTATTATAGTAAAGTGAAATATTTTCAAAGTGGGGAAATACATTACTATGGGGTTAAATGTATCTGAAAATGTTTCTTAAAATCATGTAGAGGTAGGCCACAAGAATGCTTGGTATTAAGGATGGTCTAGCAAGCTGAAATGTTTACGGTAACGGGAACTGGTACTTGGGGTCTCCAAGATACCCACCCAGAGATAAGATTCGGACATGTTTGTGCAAGGATGAGCTAACTCTCATGAAGCAATATAAAGTTAATGAAGTAATATTAATGAAGCAATATTGATAAGGTTGTTACAGTGATTACTGCTACAGCTGACATTGTAGAAATATGTGCATTTTGGACAAAGACAATGGAGCTAGATTTGGGTTGCTGATACCCCTAGTTCCCACACACTTCAATAAAGCACCTGCATATATTCAGTCTGTGATTCTGTGTGTTCCTGAACGCTAACAAAGACAGATCAAAAACTTCCAAAACACCAAAATTCTGATATCCACTCAGAATAGTAAGATTCAGCTCCCACAAAAAAACAAAGCACCAACATTTAGCCCAATAAAGCTCAGAAACACCAAGATTCAGCCCCGTGAAAATCGTGGATCTCCCTGCCCGGGCACTCGCTGCATGGGGGGGTGAGGGGGGCAATGAGGCCGGGCCGGAGCAGGGGGTGCCTGAGAGAGGCCCCGAGCCCGGGGGAAGCCCCTGCAGAGCCATGGAAGTGGCTCCTGGCCGGACTCGGGGATCCCCCTGGCGATCCCCGCTGGAGCAGCCTGGTCCTGAGGGACTCTGGCCCCTGGCAGGGACCCCAGGCTGCAGCAGGACAAGGATTCCTGTCCCTCAGGGGGAGGCACTGACATGACCTGACTGTGACCCCCATCCCTGTGCCTCTGGGCGGGGAGGGGGACGGAGAGGGGCAGAAAGTTAAGCCCGGAAAGGAGGGAGAGCGGGGGGGAAGATGGATTTCCGGAGGAATTACTTTACTTCTCATTTGTTTGTCCTGATATGTCGGACAATAAATTCAATTAATTTCCCCAAGTCAGGTGTGCTGTGCCCGTGACCAAGGATTGAACTGTCCCCACCCTCATCCAGACCCCCGAGCCTTCCCTTGTGTGTTCTGCTCCCCGCCCGGGACAGGAAGGAGAGTCACAGAGTTTTGGCCTCGCTCCGGCATAGCCCTGCTCCATCCCGGACTCACCCGCAGCTCGCAGCGCCCTCAGCTCCCGGGCACCCCGAGCTCCCGGCGCTTCAGCGCAGCGGCGCTTCCTTGGCCTCCTGCCCGGGCCGGGCCCAGCGCCGGGGCCGCTCCTCAGCCCAGGCGAACGAGAAATGGCGGAGCTCAGCCCAAGGCAGGCGAGGCCGTGCCGTGTGCAGAGCCCGCCGCTGGCTGCCATTGGCTGCTTCTGCCGTCACTCGTGGCTCTGGCGCGCGCTGATTGGGCAGAGCGGGGACAAGCCCGGCCCCGCTGGCGCCCCCAGGGCGGCCGTGGGGCAGGAGAGCCGCCATTGCCGGAGCGTCTGTGCGGGCCCGGCAGCGGCGGCAGCAGCGGCCGGAGCCCGGTGAGGCGGCGGCGGAGCTCGGAGGCGGCCCCAGCGCAGCGTCCCGGGCACAGCGCAGCCACCTCCGGCCTCCCGACACGAAGCGGGACGAGCCAGCGCTGCTCCGCCACCGCCTCCTGCCGAGGCCCCAGCGGCAAGGAGACCGCGGGCAGCCGCTCCCGCAGCGCCCTCAGCCCAGGGCCAACACGGGCCGGCCACGGCACAAGCCACCCGCCACAGCCCCCTGCCGCCCCCTCCCGGGCCCGCAGCGAGCCCCGAGCCCCCGCAGAACCGAGCGCGGCTCCCACCTGCGATGGCCGGGGCCGCCTCCGAGCTCCGCCGCCGCCTCTCCGGTTGTTATAAAAGAAATTACAATTTTGACAGCTAGGTCCCTTGGGTTAATGGCAGTTTAATTAAAAATTAATACAATTTAGTAAATTGAATAGTAATTTGATATAATAAAAGAATACAGTTTAGTTAAAGAATATCATTTAGCAAAAAATTACAATTTAGATCTATAATTTGCCAGGAATTAAGTATGATTAAAGCATAAGCAAAACCAACCGGGTTCCTCACCCTGCCTCATGTACAGAGCAAATCACTTCAAGCTAAACTTATATACTGTATGCTTATACATATTCATTAATGCTTCCCATAACTTTCCTCCTATTTCCGATTTTTCTGTCTTTATGTCACTTTTCTTCACAGTGCATGCTTCACTTGTTGTTAGGGGGTCTTCAGTTTTCTTTTGGGGGTCTTTTGGCGAAGGCTTCTCCTCTTCCTCATTGTCCTTTGGATAACCTTACAGGTTTGTGTGTGCGTACTAAGCGTTGTGTTATGTTACTCTACTCATTAGCCTGATATTTAGTGATTTTTAGGCCCAATGCTTAAAGTCGTTCTAATTTTGTCCATCTCAAGGCCGTTTTGGTCATGAGACATCACTTATCTTCTAAACTACATCCTGTACCTCAATTTTAACATGTAACATCTGTAAAGGGATGCATCTGTCTCGTAACACTGATTCTTTTGGTTGCTTCTGATAATAACTTTCCAAATAGTTACAATTTAGTCAGCACAAATCAATTCCATTTATTATAATCCCCCATTTCTCTTTTTTTTTTTTTTTATTTATTGGTGCTTTTTTTTAAAAAAAACCATAAACTTAAATCTTAATTTTTTTATCTTCTCAATAATTTCATTTCTTGCATTTACTTTATTTTCAGTTCTAATTTTTTAACATTTTTCATGCTGTATCAAGCTTTTTGCACTCTCTTTCAAATTTAGTTAACTTTTTTTTTTTTTTGAGCTGTTATAGTTTCTTTTCGTTCAGTATTCCTTGAATTACTGAATGGATTAGTCTAATAAGGCATGAAATTATACAAAATAGAAACAATAATCTTAATATAAAACACTATACCATAAATTTTAACTTTTTCCACTAAGTGCTTCTAAAAAGGTTATCTCACTAATCAGTCTTCAAAATAAAATTGTATTTTTGAACTGGTATATATATCTTTAGCAATTTTTGTCATGGCTCTTCTATAATCATTTATCTTTATACAACACTCAGATTTGTTAAACTTTCTACAAACTTCCCCTTCTTCAGCTAACAAATAGTCCAGGGTAATTCTGTTTTCATAAACAAATGCTCACATTTGTGAATGTTGCTTGGCCAGCAGCTTTAGGGCAGTAGAGGTGTGGTTTGAAACAACTTTAACTACTGTCTGCAGCTTCATGAACTGATTTAATAGATAGATTTGGGTTCTGTATCTCTAAGATCCATCTGCAGCTCAAGTGGCTGGGTCATCTCTCTGCAGGCCATTTGTCTTCATTTCTGGTTTCTTCTTGCTTTTGGAAAGTCAAGGTTCAAGTCTCTTTTATTGTTATTTAATGTTTCATAAAGTGGTGTTCTTAACATATTGCTCCTGGACCTCGAAGAAGGAGGGTCATGTAACTCTTAAGATACAGGTTCTTCTCCACCTTTGAGGTAATTCACTATATGCTCTTTACTCACAAATTTAATATATTCCATCAGGGGCTTTCCATTTGTTACTTGTTGTACCTGGTTGTTCCAAATAGAATTTTAGGTCACTTATGGATTGGTAAGGGTTAGCTCCAGAACTTTTATACCAGCACAAATCAACATGGTTATCCTACAATTAGTTTCTTTTTGTCATTCTCTAATATCCAGCAGGAGTTTTTGGTGGCCAGGTGTTAGTATTGTTATCTGATACAAACTGTTTTAATTATTTGATGATTCAAAATTTATCTTCCAGGTTATTTTAATGTCTTGGAAGTTTGAGTAAGATTTCATTTTTAAAATTGGTCTGGAGCTAGACTCTCACTTTCCCACAGCTATTTTTTTAGCTATTTTAAGTCTTTCACAAATTTAACATTTAAATAATTTTAATTCTATAACTACTTCTTGCATTAAACCTACAGAATGATTTTAGTTACAGTTGGCCAATCTCAGTTGCTATACTGCTGTTTCAACTGTTCACACTATTTATTCATTTTGTCTAATTCTTTCCCTGAGATTTTTTTATACTTTTATAAAATTACAGTGATTGTAACAGGCAGCATTAACATATGGATGTGCCACAAACACAGATTTTATCTTGTTTTTGCATTTGTCATATTTGTTTGCATTTGTCACATGGATCAGAATTATTGTGATTTTGTTTTTGCATAGTTTGTTTGCTCATTGTTTGCTTTTGTGCTGCTTGTTTTAATATCGCTTGTTTCTTTCTTTTTTTTTGGATTCTGTCCCATCCTGCTTTATGGTTTTGGCCAGTTGCCAAGGGTATCTTAATGAACACAGTGAAAATAATCCTCAGGAGTTTTCACTCTCTACCTTCCTCAAGGCCCCTTGGGCTGCAGCCAAGGGCCGAGGTGCCGCTCTTCTTGGTAGCAAAGTTTATACCCTGGGGTCTGGTCACTGACACGTTTGGTCTCACTGCTACCCTTGGCCTCATAAGGTTCCTATGAGCCACTTCAACTCTGCTTGTTTCAAGGATGGCACAGATTTCACAGCACTGTCTTACCTCTCTCTCTCTCTCTCTTAGTTATTTTTTTTTTCTTTTAATTTAAACTACTAAAGCTTCAGAGATGTGCCAACTACAATAAAAGTTACTTTTTACACAACTTCAGTTAGCAATTTATTAATAAAACTTTAATTAACAGGGGCTTCTTCTAGAAAAATTTTTGCTGTTAAATAAATAAAACATTTAGTCAAAACCATTTATATTTACTATACAAAATACTGAAAAACAAACATATTTTAAAAATACGGAAATTTAAGGTTCTGTGAAAAAAACCTGTGCTACATGTTTTTAACACTTATAATGCACATAACACAACTGTAACACACTATTTAGATACTATATATTCATAAAATGTGTTTGTGCTTCACAGACTCTAAGCAAGGCAGAATTTGTCTTTTGAATGTGTAAATATAATAAACCAAACCAAATTAATGCCAGGTTGTAACAAATGGTCAGTTGTGTTATATGTTAGAGTTCACTTGGCACAGCCAGCACTGCACACTTTTCAGTTAAATGGGATTTAGGTAATGCTGCTGTTTCTATTTCCAGCAAAATATCTTTAGGTGAAGGAACAGTTTTGCCTCTTTTTTTTTTTTTTTCCTACTGTTTAGTTTGTAAAGGATACAACAGATAACTCTCGCTTTCTTGTGTTTTAGTGAGGAATTTATCTTTCCCCCCACCCCGGGGAAGCTGCAGGGTAGCATAGTCGCTCTCTTCTTGATAAAAAGGTTCTTTTGAATTTACATACTGATTTAAAGCTTAACAAATCCAATCTTTAAATGATCCAAACTTTGGCCAATTCAAATTATATTTTCGGATCATTTTCTTTGTCTATTTAAACAAATAATAATTAATCATTTTCTGCTTGTTTTTCCTCTCCGGGATTCCCATGTATTCCCATGTATTCCATGTATTCCCCTAGATTGGAGTTCCTGGGTTTTGGCATCGAATTGTTATAAATTACTTTCAAATTTCCAAATAATCAATCTAATTGATAATATACTTTAATAAATTGGATACAAAATAATAAAAGAATACAATTTAGTAAAAGAATACAATTTAGTAAGAAAGATAAAATTTAGTAGATATATTTGTTGGAGTCTGAAATACAGACTGTGTGCCCTTGCTTTTAATGTTTAGTGCTGAGATCCAAGAAAACACTGAATTTCATATAATATGAAATTCATGAGCATGTTTTCATAGTAATACATGAAAACAAATGCTAAAGTTAGACAAGAAAGGTAGGTGTGTAGATTAGAAAGTTTCCTAAATCACTGGGTGAAAAAGTAGTTTAGAGAACAGGAGACAAGATGGAGGATTTAGGGTGTTGTCTCTTGTCCTTCTTCTTTCTTCTTCATGTTCTGCTCCTAGAGGTTTTTGGGTAGTAGTTAGTGATTGGATAGAAAATGCCGCAGTGCATCACAGAGGTGATGGGTCATTGGGTCATTAAGAAAAATAATATACGTGTCTATTGTTAATTGGGTAAAAATAGGTATAAAGATAAAAGAACTGCGTAGTTCGAGGCCATTTTGTGTATCAGACATGAAGTGTGCCACAAGGCCTTGTTTGTACCATCAGAAGAAAGAAATGTACCAAATTGCAAAGATTAACCTTGTAACCAGCCTGAAGAAACCTGTTAACTTTTGTAAGGATCCTGCAATAAACACGAGAAACAAGATTCTAACGAGCTCGAGAGTTTACTTCAAATAATGAGAACTGAGATAAGTGGAACTCCCCACGAGGGAGGATCCCGGGAGAATTCAGCCCAGAGGAGGCTGGGGAATTAGAGAAGAACTGTATTCACAGAGAATTCAGCCCAGAGGAGGCTGGGAGACTATAGAAAGCTGTATCTACAGCGAATTCAGCCCAGAGAAGGCTGGGAGACTAAAGAAAAGATATATCCACAGAGAACAGAGCCCAAAGGAGGCAAGGAAAAGAGAGACAGAGGTAACAAGTGGTGCCCCGTGTGAGGACAAACTCACAGAAGCTTCAATCAACACCTGCAGGATCAGATCACAGCAACCAGTTCCTGAAAGAAATCCGTCTGGAGAAAAACATCTGCTATCACATTCCGAAATTCCAAGGGCCCTGGACTCGGAACACTGGATTCTGCTGGTCGGTAATCTGAAGATAGCCAGGTCTGGTAAGCTGTATACAGTCTAGATAATGGGGTTGAATATTTATAAAGAGAGATTGTTTAAACCCAGGATTTGGGGGAAAATATAAATATGATGTTTAAAGAGTTAGAACCCCGGGAATAGGGGGAGATGAACTGCCCTTTCTGAAAGCGCGGGAAACCCAGATAATTCCCCAGCGGCGTGGTACCCCTGTCCCTGTCCCTTCAGAGAGCGTGGGGGGATGAGGGAGGAATGCGAGGGAAAACTGAACACCGGGAAGCTTGTGTTACTTCAGAAAGCAGAGTGAGCAGTTTGTTATATTGTTAGAGGTTAAAAAAAAAATTGCATGGAGAGATATGATGGTTTATATAGAGTCTTTTTAGAATTATTGCAGTTAGAAGAAATCGTGGGGGGGGGATGGAGAAAAAAAAAAAAAGTTAGAAAAGTTCCACGCTGTTTCTGAAGCCACGCCTTTAGAACAGCCCCCTATCCTGCACCCTCCATGCACGTCAGAGGAGCCAGAGCGAGGGAAGGAGCCTACCCCGCCCTCTGACGAATTTAATAATCCAGAGATGTTAGAAAAGGCTGGTAAAGGTGTGTCCGCCCAAGAGGGGACACGGAGGGGGGTATTTGCTCAGCAGGCGACCCCGAAAATACCCGCCCATCAGGCGGAGTTAGAAGCTGCCCAAAGAGGAGAGGCTTCAAAGAGCGGCGGGAAACGGCGGGATGGCCGCGCCGCGGAGTGACCCCGAGCAAAGGGGGGAAAGATTAGAGAAGAAAAAATATATTAGAATGCTGACATAGACAGACAGCGAAAGAAAAGGGGCTGGCCAAAGTTATAAAAGCACGCCCCGCAGGGAAAGCACTACCGTGACCCATGACGGGGAGGACCCGGCCCTCCGGAGGGGAGATTGGCGGTGTAACCCTGTCGAGCCGCGCATGCGCGTTCCGGCACTGAAGCCGAGCCTGTGGAGCTCGGGAAATCAGCCCGGCTGGCTCAGCCGGCAGAGCCTGAGACTCTTGATCTCAGGGTCGTGGGTCCGTTTTCTGGGACAAACAGCAGTCACCCAAAAAGGGATTTATCTCCTAAAAAGGAGTTTCTTCCTAAATATAAGTTTTTAGAGTTTTTTCTCAGATTCAAAAGCAGCCCGGCGCGGACGGGCTTGATAGCACACAGCAGCCAGAAACGCGGTTGCCATGGCAACCACCGGTAAAGCAACTCAAGCAACTTCGATGAAGCTACAGAAAGCAACAAAACAAAAGAGAAAGAACAGAAAGCTGGACACCTCAGAGAGGGATAAAAAAGAGAGAGTTTTAATTGGACAATTCAAAAATTAGAAGCTTTGCAAATTGTATTGTTAGTAAATCAGCAAATTGTTGTAATCATAATTGAGTTTTAAAAAGAAGTTTCTGTTGAATGAAGTGCCTTCAAAAATAGATCAAAAAGTTTATAGATATTTTATAGTGAAATATATATAGATGTTGTATTTCTAATAATATCTGCTGGTTTTGTTTTTACAAAATAGCATGGAAAATGATATTTATACATCCCAAGAAATTTAAAAGATTTTTATTCTGTTTCAGTATTCCTAATATATGAAAGTTTTGAAAAGGTTATCTTCTCTATACATCTACTGATAATGTAATACTGTATCATATGGAGTGATCATCAAGCATTATTACTGTAGTTACAGTCAGTTTCTGCAAAAAGCATTTCTTTAAAATTGAGTTGAAAGATCATATGATTAACCCTACAAAAAAAAGGATTAAATGACAAGTTTCTTTCATTTTTAACCTTTCATTTGAGTAACAGTATTGTGGAGTTAGTTTAATAGTTTTCAGTAATTTCAAAATTATGTTAACCATATATTACCCATTTGCTTGGTATTTTTTTATATAATTAGGCAGTTTTAATGTGAGTCCTTTTGTTATAAAAAAACATGTATAACAGCATATATATCAATTTGGATTTTGAATTTTAGTTAAAAAGTTAGACTTAATGTCTCTGAAAAGTACTACAAAAGCTGAATAGTAAATTACCAAATCTGTGGTGCTGTATTTTTTTTCTAGTGAAACTGCAGTCTAAAAATCCTTACAAATATAAACATATACCAAGCAAATTCTTGTTATGAATTGGTATTTTTAATAACATTTACAATTATTATGAGTTATTCTCAAAACCAGATAACACAGAATAGTGATAAATTTGTTACATCCCTATAACCTCTATAGTGAACCAATATTCCTATTATATTGTGTTCAAAGAAGTGTATACCAAGCTTTTAGTTGCCTTTTTTTAATAATAATAGAGTAAGATTAAATCATGTTTTCATCTGATATAGATTAAGTGTTAATAGAATTAATCAAAGTTAAATGTTTGTTTAAATGTTTGTTCACTATGTTTAAGTTTGAGTGTTTTTAAGTTAAGTTATAACTTTGGTATTTTTTAATGTTAAGTTTTGTTACTTCCTTTTATCATAATTCATTTCTAACAAGTTTAAATTTAAATTGCTTTATGTTTTATTGAAGATATTTGTTTAAATTGCAAAGTATAGTTATTTTCCTAAAGAGATGAAGATGAACACCTGCTTGTGGACAGAAGTGAATGCAGTCTGTGACACCTTTGACTTCATTGGAAGTTCTATTGTTTGTTGTTATATTATTATTGTTATATTGTTATATTGTTGATATATTGTTATTGCTATTGTTATAGCTTTCTTATTTTTCAGTGTTTTCAGAATTTTAAGAAGATGTACCATTGCTAAGGGTCAGCTGCCATGAGAGAAACTTCAGATTAAACCAACTGCTGCATGGTTTAATTAGTCTGGTACCTAAGGCTTCTGGTCATTTGCTTTACACAAATGCTTTTTAAAAGTTTGCTGTGTTTTAAGCATCTTATAGCTGTTATTTTTAAACCCCTTGCTTTGAGAATGAGTTAGGAGACATCTTTCCAGATGAGGCCTAAGGCTCTGGCCAAGCCTTGACTTTACCTGGATGGAGAATTTACCAATAAACCCAGAAGTTTTCTGCATCAAAACAATATTCAGGTCAATTTGACTTGGCAATTAGTGAATTAATATAGCAGCTGGATTTTACAGTGGGCTTGGAGAATTGTTATCCGGACATGATTTTCCAATCTTCCATTGATTTATCAGCTGTGGCAGACTCTGGGATGAGAGTATATATTTAGTACATTTAGCAATTCATATTACAGATTATTTAGATAAGTTTAATATCGCATAATATTAATTATGCATCTTCTTAATAAGTTTTTAATTTCTGTAAAAGTGTTATTTCCTATGTGTATACATGTGCAAGTGTTTTACTTTAATGGTTTTTCATTGTCATAACAAAAAACCAAATACCTTAATTATATAAAAAAAAAAGGGGGGGACCAAGGCTATGCCTCGGAAGTATAAAAACCTAATATATCTTAAATTTTTGAAAAAAGCATAAAGATCTTATATGTATTGCAAACAATTCTTGAACAGTCCTTTTTAAACAAGTCTTTTACGAAGCCAGTTCCATCAATTATTAGGTATTGTTCTAATAGTACTCAAGCAAATTTGAAAGAGATCTCTTAAGTTCTGGTCAAAAGTTCAGAAGCAAAAAGATTAAAAAATCTATTTCAATTAATAATTTGGAAGAAAGTGTATGTTTGTGTATTCACAAGTTCAAAACAAAAATAACTTCCTAGCAAAGAACATGAAAACTCATCAGCTGCAGAGACAAGCAGACAGCCCAAAGAACAGAAGAGCGAGCACGCAGATGTGAACTGTATCAAGACCACCGTTGACAGCAGAACAGCTTGGATCCAACATGCAAGAACAGTGAACTTTGAGTTTCATGTAAAACAGTGGGAAAATTGATATTTTAAAGCCTCATTTGTTAAAGCATGGTGTGAACAGTGTCAAGATTCAGAATCTTGCACGAAAGATAAAGTCCTTGAATATGAAGGTGAATCAAGTATCACCCTTGAACTGTATCATTTTGTTGATCACTTTGTGATGCAATTTCACCTGCATCACTTCTTTTAGTTAACTCAAAAGAAAGTATACCTTATCTCAGAAAATAGATTTTTGTATAACATCCAATTTTTCTGTGTTAAAACAGAATGAAGATGAGATAATGAATGTTATTCCAAATCATACTCTATACAAAGAAGCAACATCTTAGTGTAATCTTATATCAATCTTAGTTACACCTGATTGTGAAGAGTTTGACTTTTGAAATTTTAGATAGAGATTTATAACAACTCAGCTTTCAATTCAAGTAGCTTCAGCAGAAACTTTAGAGCAATTAGACAAATTAAGCTACTGGTCAAGTAAGCAACCTAGATCTATTCCTCTAGTTTTGAGTAGTTAGTTAACTAATGTTCAAAACTGGAGGCAGAGCGCTCTGTGGAACAGAGCAGCAGTTCTGTTGTTAGTGCATAAAGCATGAGTGAAGGAAAAATAACCCTTCTTGAAAAGAAATCAAAGAAAAGCTTTGAGTTGATTTTTTTTTTTTTTTTTTTTTTTTTAAAGAGAGGGGCAGATGTTGGAGTCTGAAATACAGACTGTGTGCCCTTGTTTTTAATATTTAGTTCTGAGATTCAAGAAAACACTGAATTTCATATAATATGAAATTCATGAGCATGTTTTCATAGTGATACATGAAAACAAATGCTAAAGTTAGACAAGAAAGGTAGGTGTGTAGATTAGAAAGTTTCTTAAATCACTGGGTGAAAAAGTAGTTTAAAGAACAGGAGACAAGATGGAGGATTTAGGGTGTTGTCTCTTGTCTTTCTTCTTTCTTCTTCATGTCCTTCTCCTAGAGGTTTTTGGGTAATAGTTAGTAATTGGATAGAAAATGCCGCAGTACAGCACACAGGTGATGGGTCATTGGGTCATTAAGAAAAATAATATACGTGTCTATTGTTAATTGGATAAAAATAGGTATAAAGATTAAAGAACTACGTAGTTCAGGGCCATTTTGTGTATCAGACATGAAGTGTGCCACAAGGCCTTGTTTGTACCATCAGAAGAAAGAAATGTACCAAATTGCAAAGATTAACCTTATAACCAGCCTAGAGAGACCTGTTAAATTTTGTAAGGATCCTACAATAAACACGAGAAACAAGATTCTAACGAGCTCGAGAATTTACTTCAAATAATGAGAATTGAGATAAGTGGAACTCCCCACGAGGGAGGACCCCGGGAGAATTCAGCCCAGAGGAGGCTGGGGAATTAAAGAAGAACTGTATTTACAGAGAATTCAGCCCAGAGGAGGCTGGGAGACTATAGAAAGCTGTATCTACAGAAAATTCAGCCCACAGAAGGCTGAGAGACTAAAGAAAAGATATATCCACAGAGAACAGAGCCCAAAGGAGGCAAAGTAAAGAGAGACAGAAGTAACAATCCCACACCCACCCCAAGACTCCATCCCCATCCTACTGGTGCTGACGGGATTAAAGGAGATAAAGAGGAGATTAAAAAGACAGAGAGGAGAGAAAAAGAGAAGTTTAAATGGAATTTAAATATGAAAGAAATGCATATGTTAGTGACTGCTGAGAGTTCAAAGGGAGCTGAAGGGTTTGTGAAGGGACAGGAGCCCGTGAAGGGCTCAGGAGCTGCTGCTGCCGGGAGGGAGGAAATGCACCAATGGCTCCCAGCAGAGTCTGTGCTTTGAGGCTCTTTCCCAAACAGCTGCAGGAGGGAAAGCAGCTGAGTTTGGAGGAAGAGTTTTCTGCTGAGGTTTCCTGTTTGGAGCTGTCACAAGCTTGAGCTGCTCAAGGGAAAGGCGGCTCTGCTTCCAGCAGGGCCCAACTGCACGGGAGCACAGCTTGGTTCCCTGGCCCTGAGCCAACGGGCAGCAGCAGCTTCTGTTCCCTCCTGGCTCTTGTGTCATTTCCAGCAGCACAAGACACACCAAGAAAAGCTCCTCCAGAACATGCCATGATCAACACAACCTGATTTCATTGCATGAAGGAGCTCTGACAGTCCCACGGGCTCAGGTTTGTTTGTCAGTCAACAGAGCAGGGAAAAGCACAGACACATTCCCTGCACAGGGAATTCACAGGAGGAAAGTGCAGCGCTGGAGGATGTGCTTGGATACAACGTTCCCACGGCAGTTTTGGGGATAAAATGGTCAGGAGAGAGAAAAGAAAAAGTCCTACCAAGGGTGGGCTGGGGAGGGCTGGTGCTTCCCGGGAGGCTCCCGAAGCTCAAGAGGACAAAGCCCAGACCTTGTCCAAGCTCCGAGCTGGGTCTGAGCCAGAAACCAGGGGGTGGCAGAGACATTGCTGCTGAAGGGCTTCAGATTGCCAAAGCTAAAGTGTCCAGTATCAAGGAACAACTTGAGGTTACGGAATTCCCAGTGCCCACGTTCCATCCCCTCATTTCAAGCTGAAAGCAGAGCTCCACTTGTGACTCCGCTTTTTAATAAAGAATGTCAAACTTCAACAAAATTCCCTTAGAAAGACCCCATGAAGGTTCACACTGTGAGAGCTCACTCAAGGCAGCCCCAACTCCTACCCTGGTTCAGTCCCTGTCAAGCCCACTGTGCTTTCCAGCTGCTTTGCTCCAGCTCCCCCCAAATCACCATGAATTCCACTGAACTGAACCAAATCCAAGTCCTCGTGGTTCGGGACAAGGGCAGGGAGAGGTCACTCAGGGATCACTATCAGGGGCACAACAGCCCGACATGGGGAAATGAACTGAACTTAGGACTGAGCAAATCAGACCAGGAGAATGAGGATTGAAATCAATCTTGAGAAACACCTCCTCCCGCTCCTGAACTTTTCTGTCTGGGCCGCTGCTCGTGGGGCACGGAGAGGGGCCCGGCCGTGTCCTTCCAAACCTCCCTGGGAATCAGCCCAGAGCCCTCAGCCTTCCTTGTGCCCATCCCCGGGGCCCCTTGTCCCTCCCAATGGCTCCCGTGGCTCTCCCAGTCCATCCCAGCCTCTCCCAGTCCATCCCAGTCACTGCCAATGACCCCGCCTGTCCATCTCGCCCCTCCGTGGATCTGCCGCCCCTCAGCCAATCAGAGCGCGTCTCTCCGATGACTCATCAGTTGCCGGGCAGATCCACAGAGCCGAGAGCCCCGCGCTGGACTCGGCCTCCCAGTGCCGCGCACTTCATTCCCAGTCCCTCCCAGTGCCACCACAGTCCCTCCCAGTGCCACCACAGTCCCGCCCAGAGGCCCCAGAGTCCCTCCCACTCCTTTTTAGGCAGTCCCAGTCTATTCCTAGCTTTTTCTCTCTTCACTCCCAGACGTCCACACTCTCTTCCAGTGTCCCAGTATCCACTCTCATCTCTTTCAGTGCCACCCCAGGCCCTCCCAGTCCATTTCCAGTCGCTCACAATGCCACACCACTCCTCACCCATCTCTCCCAGTTCCCCCAGCGTGTCCATCTCGCTGGTGCCCTCGAGCTCCCAGCCCGGCCCCGGCCGCCTGCTCTGCTCCCTGATGGATTTCTCCCCTGCCCACATCCAGCTGAGCTGCTCCCAGGGCCAGCAGCAGCTCTCGGGCCACGTGCTGGCCACTGCCGTGCTCCCCAGCGGGGACTGGAGCCAGCAGCTCCTGGTGCTGCTGGAAACCGCCCCCGGCAATGCGGGCTCAGCTCCAGCTGCCAGGTGGAGCACGTCAGCCTGGAGCACCCCCTGAGCCGGCACTGGGGCACGGCCCGGCCCCCACAGCGCCGGGGGCAGCGGGGGAGGCACTGGGGGGGCCCGGAGGGGGATTGGGGTGTGCTGGGAGGAACTGGGAGGGAGTTTGAGATAGACTGGTTTAAACTGGGAGAGGGGTTTGGGGGTCAAAAATGGCTGAGAAAAGGATTAGAGGATGTTGGGGAGGGTGGGATGGGGTTCTGGGGGTCCTGGTGGACCCTGGGAGGGAGTTTGGGGGTGCTGGGTGTCACTGGGAGGGATTTGAGTGAGCCTGGGGGAGCTGGAAGGAGATTGGGGATTGGAAAGCAGGGATTGGGATGAGGTTGGTTGTGCTGGGAGGAGACTGAGAGGGGACTTGATGAGTCCTGGTGGGGCTGGGAAGGAACTGGGAGAGGGTTTGGGGGTCCTGGGGCAGTGGGGGAAATTGGGAGGGGGCTGTGGGATCCTGAGAGGAACAGGAGGGGCTCTGGTGGGTCCTGGGGAGGCTGGGAAGAGACTGGCAGTGATTTACCAAAACAGTGATTTTGAGCCAGTATCAATATCAATCTGTTAATGGACAAAGAACCTCTCCAACAGTTTAAAGTTACAAAGTGGATGTTTAATCACAGCACTGGGCGAGTGCAGGAGTCACCCCTTAATACACACTGTAAGTCGACAAAAGATTCCAGTGTCTATTTACCTTCAAATGTCTTAAATATGCAAAATACTAATGCATATTAATACTAATACATATTCATAATGCTAACACTTCCCAATCCCCCTTTTGGATTAAAGTTCATGGTAATGAGATTAGAACGTCGTTATACCTGCGTGGTGGGCTCCCTAATTTGAGGAGGGGGTTATTTTGGCAAGGAGGGGTCATCAAGAGATGAAGGAAAACCGCTCTTCCTCACTCTCACCTTTCTGCCTTTACAATGGTTGACATTACAAGTGACATTTGGTACAACTCACATTTCCTCCCTTGTCACTTTTCAGTGGGTTTCCAGATGTAAGGTCTGTGATCTTCCTGAACCCGTTGATCAGTTTCTCTTTTCTCATTATAAGCACAGCTAAACAAACATACAAGGACAAGTCATTTTTTACCTAAGTCTGAGATTCATTATCTCAAATCCTGCTTCTCACTTAATCATTAACTCAAACTACTTCCAGCAAGGCCTATCACTAGCTAAGATCTGTATTTTTTCTAAAATACCTATTTTTTTAAAATTAGTGACTCCAAAGGAGGTTTCAGAGGGTCCTGGGTGGGCTGGGGAAGACTGGTAGGATCCTTGGAGGGGCTTGGGGTGTCTGTGAAAGGTTTTGGGGGTCCTGACTTCTGTAGACCCTCCAGGGATGCCGTGAAACACTGCCCACAGAAAGAGGCTGACGGGGATTGGAGTTTCCGTGTTGGGCTTTGTCTTCCTGGAACTGGGGCTCGGCTTCTGCCTGAGCAGGAAGGTGAGGGGGGGTCCCAGGGGTCGTATCTTCCCCCCCACAGAGCCTGTGTGCTCCCCCTGGGCCCCCCAAGACCGGTGTCACCCCCTTTTCTCTGCCCACACAGCTCCTGAGGCAAAAGGTTCTCGAGGATTGAAAGTCAACAATTCCCATTGTCATTCTGTATTCTGTTGGATTTTCATTCCCCTGCTTTCATCCAGGTGCCCACAGGGAGCCAGGAAGATGTGGAGCCTCCCAGCCAGGTGTCTTCCCAACACGGATCACCAGGACCACGGATCACCAGGGCTCTGCCCAACGGGGGTCACTGGGGATCATCCAACGCCGATCCTCCCATGGGGGATGGAGCTGGAGCAGCGCACGAAGCTCTTCCCGCACTCGGGGCACTCGCAGGGCTTCTCTTACTGGTGCCTCCGTTGGTGTTGGGTCAAGTGAGAGCTCTGTGAGAAGCTCTTCCCACACTGGGGACACTCGTAGGGCCTCTCCCCACTGTGGATGCGCCGGTGGACGGTGAGGGTGGAGTTGTGCTTGAAGCCCTTCCCGCAGTCGGGGCAGCGGAAGGGCCTCTCCTCTGTGTGAATCCGCTCATGTTTGAGGACATGGGAGCTGGTCTGAAACCTCTTCCCACACTGGGGACACTCGTAGGGCCTCTCCCCAGTGTGGATGCGCTGGTGTGCACTCAGGTAGGAGCTCCATCCAAAGCTCTTCCCACATTCCAAGCAGGTGTAGGGCCGTTCCCCTGTGTGGATCACCTGGTGTCTCATCAGGTCAGAGATATCTCTGAAACTCTTCCCACATTTCCCACACTCGTAGGGTCATTCCCCAGTGTGGATCATCTGGTGATTCCTCAGGCTGGAGCTCTGGCTGAAGCTCTTCCCACATTCCCCACACCCGTAGGGCTTTTCCCCAGTCTGGGTCATCTGGTGCTGGATCAGTTGGGAGCTGTACGTGAAACCCTTCTCACATTCCAAGCACTTCTGAGACTTCTCTCTATCATGAGGCTTCTCCCCCAGCTCTGAGCTCCGGCTGGATCTCTGGCCGTGTTCCTGGCACAGGGGGGATCTTTCCTCCTCGCAGCTCCTCAGGCTGGATTTACAGCCCCTTCTCATGCAGGAGCTCCAGAGCTTTTTCTCTGCCTCCCTGCTGACATGTCTTGGGAATAAAACTCCTGCCTGTGGGGAAAAAAACAAGCGAGCACCTGAGGCTGGGGATTCCTCCTTACCCCAGATCACTTCAGGAGGTCACCCCGAATCTAGTGTCTGTAAGAACCTCCAAAACACCAAGATTCAGCCAAAACCTCCTCCAAAACAGAAAGATCCAGCCAACATAAAAAAACAAAGCACCAACATTTAGCCCAATAAAGCTCAGAAACACCAACATTCAGCCCCATGAAAATCATCGATCCCTGTCCCCATTAACTTGCTGCATATTGGGGGGGGGGGGGGCCTGTACGGTCCCCAGATACAGGGAGAGGTGGAACCTTGTACGACTTCCTCTTTCTGCTCCTCCTCCCCCTCCTGGGTCCCAACTCTTCCTCACACTCCTCTTCCTCCTGCTATTCCTTCTTCTCCTGCACAACCCCATTTTCACCATTTGACCGTTTTGCTCCTAAACCCTGCTTCTCCTTCCCTTCTCCTCCTGCCCCCAGGCCCAGCACCCACTGCCGCCTCCCTCTTCCCCCCCAGTCCCACAGCATCCCACCGCAGGGGCACGGATGGAGCTGGGCCAGCTCGGCCTGGGGCAGCGCTGGGCTCTCGGCCGCTTCCGCCCGCACTCGCTCCCCACTGCAGCCGCTCCCGCCACCACAGCGCGGGGGGGCCCGGCCTTGGCGCTCCCCCCTCCCACCTCCCCAAATTCCCCTCAAGGGGGGCGCCAAGGCCCGGGGGGGAGGGGCGCAGCTGGGCTCCAGCTGGGGAACGCTGGCAGCTGCGGCTCTGCCTGGACACTGATGAGTCATCAGCGCCGCGCGCTCTGATTGCCTCAGCCCTGCCTGAGCCCTGCGCCTGCACCAAGGGGGGACACCCTGCTCCAGGGGGGATGGCCCCAAAACGGGGGAACCCCAGCAAAGGAACAACAACAAAGGCTCTTTACAAACTGATCCCGTCAACCTCACTGCACATCGGGCCAGGGACGTGGACATAACGAAGTGACAGGAGGACCCATCAGCTGCACAAAATGTTATTAATTGATGACACAGACTGCTGCTCAGCCAAGGTCCTGCTAAATTCATCAACTTCCAGAAGAACAACAAAGACTTAACGCAGCCATCAATATCATTAGCTATACAAAAGTGGGGTGCATATCAAGGGGGTATGTAGGAGGTGCATTGGGAAGTCTGTACCTCTCCAGTACTTCAGCCAATGGGGAAAGGGAGAGGGAGATGTGACCAAGAAAACTAGGGTGAAAAGGAGGCTGTGTCTGCCAAAAACAGGAGAGACACCATGGAAATTGTCCCATGGCCTCTCCCTTTTTTATAAATGAAATTACTTTTACAGGACTCCTCTTTCTTCCTTGTGGACAGAAACATCTGGGGATGTCAATTTTTCCACACACCTTGGGGCTCCTCCGCAATTCCTTCCACCGTCCAGGCCGGCGGGCACTGAGTGCAGCTGAAGGTGCCTCACCCAGTTTGGGGGATCGGCTCCCTCGGCTGGCGGCGGCACCGGGGATTGATTGGGTACCCGAGAGTGAGCAGGAGACAGACGAGGGACGGATCAGGGGGGCTCTCAAGAGTCAGCAGGGAGAGAGCACTGAAAATCTCAGCAGTGACTCCAGTGGGATCTTCGGGGAGTAAACATGGCAGGGCACCCAGGGAGGGGACAAAAGGGAAAGCCACAATGGGGTCCCAGCAAAAGAGATGAGGATCCCAAAATATCTCTCAAGGGTCCCTTGGGAGCATGTGGAGGTCGTTTGCACATTCTCCCAGAGGGAATTAAGGACATGGACACCCAGGGGGGCAAGAAGGGAAGTCCAGAAGGGATTTAGACAAAAGGGGATGGATGGTGTTGGTGTGCTGGGAAGGGATTGGCTGAAGGGGAGTGTGCAGGAATGTGCTTAAGGGAAGAAGCAGCAGGAGGAATCTATGGGGTAAGAAATAGGATGATGGAAAAGAGGAGGAAGAGAAAAAAATACTGAGGATTGGGATGTTTTTCAGAAGGGTCTTATCCTCAGATTTTCCCAGCTGACTCAGATCCTTTGTATGCCAGTTTTCCAGGACAGGAAAAGAAGGAGGTCAGGATTTCAGGGGGTTTCTCTGAGCTGGGAGCGGCAGGAGCGGGCGCAGAGCTGCGGCACCGGGAGCACGGGCTGGGGGCCTGTGGGGAGCTGTGGGGCCGGGCCGGGGCTGTGGGGCAGCCGGGGCTCAGCGCCGGGCGCTGCCTGACCCCAGCACCCCCCGGGCAGGGCCGGCAGTGGCCCCCGGCCCCCAGGAGGCTGCGGGACGCCCCGGCCGCTGCCCGGCCCCGTGGAGCTGCCGGCCCTGCCCGCCGGGGGGGCCGCCTTTGGACACTGCGGCAGGACAGGGACCGGCTCTGGGATACGGGCTGGGGAGGGGAGCCTCAGCACAGCCAGCACCAGGAAGGAACAGCTCAGAAATGGGGATTACACCTGCAAGGATCCACATGAACTTTTAAGCATTTTGTGCTGGGTCCCTGGAGAAAGGAAGGATTTTGCAGAAAGCTCAGCAGCTGCCACACGATGAGCACCCACAGGCACTGAGGGGGGCTGCAGCAGGGCCACAAGAAGCCCCTGCAGCACTTGCTCACAAAGGCTCAGCAGCTGAATGCAGCAAGGGATGAGCAAAAGGCCAAGCTGAAGGCAAAGGCCATGGCACAGTTCCTACGGCCCCTGAGGGATCAAGCCCAGGGCCCAAGGGGGCCCCAGCACCCAGGGGACACCCTCGGCCACAAGCACCTGGCACAGGCATTGCCCTCCTGGCCAGGGGACAGCCCACCCAAACAGCCCCTGGCAAGGAATCAGCCTTCCAGCTGCAGGGCACAAGGACACTGCAAGCACAGACAGGAGCACCCTCAGCACCAGCAAGTCCAGCCCTTGATGGACACGGATTCTTAGCGGTCTCACAGCTCCCATTCCACCAGGGACCCACCACACTGCAGCCCTTGGGAACATTCAGGGTGGCTCTGGATCCAGAGGAGACCTTTCCTGATGGGCACAGGAGCCTCTCCATCCACTCGGAATCTTACACCTAAGGGGGGAAAATTGTTAAGGAATATTTTAATAATTAAGGCACTATGTGGGAAAGATAAGTGGGTGTGTTTTATTCAGCCACTATTAGGAGATGGGGGGGATGGGTTTGAAATGCAGGAATTTTTATTTGCTCACAATTGTGATTGTAATTTACTAGGAAGGGATTTGATGGCTAAATGGGAAATGCAAATTACTGTTGCAAAAGGTGATACAGAGGCTGGTTCTGTTGTACCTCTGTGTCAAATGTCTGGCAGAGCCACGGCTGAAGTGAACCCACAAGTGTGGGCACCCCAGGGAAATTGGCAAAATTAGATATGGAGCCTCTCCAAATTTCCCTCAAGCAACCAGGACAAGAGGTGTCGAAAAGCAATCCCCTGTTCCAAGGGAGGGAAGGAAGGGCTCACAGCCTGTCAGGGAGTCCTGCTCAAGGCACGGCTTGGGGAGCCAGGGATGGCTCCCTAGAATGCTCCTATCCTGCCAAACAAGAAATCCAATGGAATCCACAGAATGCTGCAGGACCCAAGAAGAAGAAATGAGATGATGAAACTGAGGCACCCCACACTCTCAGATCCTTACACCATCCTGAACCAGGTGCCCTCCTCACACTGCTGCCATTCACAACTTGATGCAAAAGATGCTTTCTGGGGATCTGCCCACTTCCAGAGGATGCAAACAGAATTCTGCCTTGGGCTGGCAACAAGAGGTAGAAGGGAAAATGCTCAAGACATGGACGGTCCTTCTGCAGGGATGCACGGAAGCACCGGCCTGACTGGGGCAAGCCTTGCAGGAAATATCAAAGGAATTGACCTCACCCCCAGGGACTGGCTTAATGCAGGATGTGGATGACTTGATCCAGTCAGGAGGACAAGGAGAAGAGGTAGAGGAAGCCTCTGTGAAATGGCTTCATTTTCAGGCAAAAAAACAGCTTTGAGTGTCTGAAAAAAAAAGAAAGAGGAAATGGTAGAGAAAATGATTAAATATTTGAGACCTATTTTGACTGAAGGCTTGTGGTGTATTGATTCAGAGAGGGTTCGGGGAATCTCAGAAATAATGTTTCCCAGGACTAAAATGGAGCTGCAGCAATTCTTAGGATTAATAGGGAATTATAGGAGCTGGATCGAGGATTCTCTTTTCCACCCAGAATATTGCGTGAATTTTTTAGCCCCAGATAGCCTCAATGTTATGAGGTGGGAATAAGAAAGAGAACAAAACTTAACAAAATGAAAAAAATAAAATGATTGATGCCCCAGCCATGGCTCTTCCAGACTCACAAATCTGAATTGGAAGGGAATATTAAACAGGCCACCCCTGAGCCTGCACTGAAGGCAACGCAGCAGCAGCCAGGGCTCCCCAGCGGGGGAAGCCCCTGGGCCTGCCCACAGATCCTCTGCTCAAATCCTCGGCCTGGCCACCCTCCTTTGCCATCTCCAGCCACTGCGGGACAATCCTTGCTCTCACTCTTGCAGCTTCAGCCCTTTCTGTGCCTGCCCTCGCCACAGCTGCTGGGGAAGGCACTGGGACAATTCCACTCTGCCTCTCAATTCCACTCACACTCTGCCCTGCCTGGGATTAGCTGCTGCCAAAATAGACCAACTTTAAAATAGCTTCAAATCTTATTTCTCTGGTCACACTAGGTTTCCTTTTGCCTTGAGGAAAGCAATTTTAATGTTTGTTTTAAAGGAATTTTAATGTGTGTTTTCCAGCACTCAGCAGAGATGTGTTTAACATCTCAACAGACTGGGAATAGCCCAAAAGATTCCCACCAAGATAACGACCATCAACAAAACATCAACACCCAGCAGCAAACATCAACCAACATCCACCCCAGACACTGCCCCAGGCACAGCTGGAGACACCTGGTCTGGAAAAGGCTGAGCAGGAAATCCAGGAGTGCCCACCTAATTCACATCACAGGCACAGAAATCCCGTGCAACAGGAAACCAAATCCTAACAACTCCACACCTTGAAACCAATGAACATTAAACCAAGGGATTTCTATGGGGTCAGACTGTATAAATTTAGGAAAAATCTAGTCAAACTCATGTGTCATGGAATGATTTTCTCTGCACACCCAGCCTAAGTGTGCATGAAATTATTCCTGTTGCACATCCTGGCCAGATTCAAGTAACACCGTATTTCTCTAAAGACATTGTGGAGAGTTTTTGCTTTTCACAGTTTTAGAGAAAAGATTACACCGTTAGAATAAATTTTCATAATAATTTTACTTCTTTATTGTCGGTTCTGTTTGGGCCAGTGGTGTGAGAATCACTTTTTAGTCCCAGGAGAATAAAAAGAAAACACTTGATTGCTTTCTCATTTTTGTTTTATATTTGTATGTGAATCTTAGTGATGACAAAATGATGGTATGAGTTTTTCAATGTTCACGTTTAAGCTGCACTTTGAAAACTAGAAGAGCTTTAAAGTTGGCACTTTAACATATAAACAGTTAATAAAATATTGTTTTAAAAAAAAAACAAAAAAAAAAAAAAGCAGATTCTGTGGGGGCCACGTGTGAGTGATGGGATGTCTGCCCTGGGAAGAGAAGCTTTGTTCCAGGCAGCCAGGAGAGGAGCTTTAGAAATGCAAATTAACACTGATCGGACAAAGCCTGCACAATGGCCCAGGGGCTTCCTGCCTGCAGGAGGAATTGGGCTGATTCTCTCTGCCCCTCAGCCCAAGCTCTGCCTGCTTGCACAGATGGAATTTGCACAGCTAAAGGCAGAGCCCATTGTGAGGATATCTGACTCTGCAGCAGAAATTGGTTAAGCTGCAAAGGAAAACAGAAAATGGAGAATGTTGTGAAAACTTCACTAAAACAAGTTGGGGGGAATCATCCCTGTCCCCACTCCAACATGTGCTGTCATTGTCTATGTTATATAGGGTGTATCATAAATAAACCCATTGGGCTTTATTTGCCACCACAAGTTCAGAGAAATCAGTTGGGAATTCCAAGAATGTGATGATTTAATGAGAGAAAAGCTGACAATTGATGCAGCCCTGGCTGGAGTGAAACAGAAATTAAAAATTAGGAAATAAACACAAAGAAATGCTTGACTAAAAGGGGGGTTGGACAAAAACCATACCCTGACACACTGATCCACAAGAACAAGAAAAGAGTCAGACTGCAAGATAAGATAAGGAGCCAGAATACACAAACAAGTTGCAAAGACAAAGGCACCACAAGATAAAGGAGATTCTTCAGACCCTAAGCCAGAAAGAACAGATTTAAAGTTCCAAAAGGCGGCCAGAGGAATGAAAGAGGCATGGAGTTAATTGTAATATGAAGGGAGGACAAGCAGAGTTAAAAAATGAATGTGTTTTAGGCATATCTTGTAAACCTAGTCTGAAAAAGATAAAACCAAATCAAAAAGGTGTGCATGCTTTTCGGAGGAGATATCCCCCATGTATCTCAGTGCTGAATAAATTCATACCTACTCTTATAACTACTCTGCGAGTTATAGAGCTCTTTTTATTTCGCATATCCGGAGGGAGCACCCAAAACTGGGGAAAAGATGAACAGCCACCAGAACAAATCCTGCAATACCATGGACCAGACCCCGGGAACCCTGATGAATTCATATCAGGTACCAGAGAAACCATTTAACATTTCAATGGGATAATTAGATAACAGGATGTCATTGAAATAATAACCAACCAGACAGCTCCAGCTCCTGACCTTCCTCGCAACCAATCCTCTCAGATGAGGAACACAACATTCCACCATGGGATGGGATCACATTATCTTTTAGCAGAAAATCGAGGCAGAGTTTGTGGAAAAGTTAAGTAACTCAAACTACTCTTGGCAGATAGATGGCAATGGAAAAGTAGTAAAACAGATAACAAAGGAAATAGCAAAGCAGCTCATGTACTTCTCCAAACGTGGAAAGGATGGGAATAGGACACAGTTTTGTGCTTCCCTCACAGACCATGGGTTAAACAAATGCTGTTTCTCCTCTCATGTGCTACAGCAACTCTCATCTTTTTACCATGCACCACACCTTGCTGAGTGCAGCTCATTCAGCAGCTGAGCAAGGGGATGCAGGTGGCAGCCAGGCCTCCTGAGCCACAAACGGCTACAAAAGGACAGAGAATGAGGGCACTGAGAGCAATCCCAAAACCAAAGAACACCCAGGAAGAGAAAACACAGGCAATGAGTGAATCTGCTTGGAGATGGGGCCAGGGACTTGCACATAAGGAAGGAATGGGAGAAATAATCAGTTACAGAAAATGTTACTAATCGACAAGGACTGCTGCTCAGACCAAGTCCCAACACACTCCTGAACTTCCAGAAGAACAAACACTTCCCAGAGCCAGGAATATCGGGTGTTATACAAAAAGGACATGCAGCAGGCGGATCGGGAAGGCTGAACCTTCCAAGCACCTCCGCCAGTGTTGGGCAAAGGGACAGGGACATGCGGCCGGGAAAATCAGGACAAAAACGAGGCCGCGTCCTCCAACAACTGGAGAGAGCGCACGGCAAATGGCCCATGGCCTCTCCCTTTGGGCAGCAATAAAGTCACTCGCACACCACTCCTCTGGCTCCTTGGGCCACACAAACCTCTGGCGCCGGGAATTTTCCCGCCCAGCCCCGGGCACAGCGCAGCCACCTCCGGCCTCCCGACACGAAGCGGGACGAGCCAGCGCTGCTCCGCCACCGCCTCCTGCCGAGGCCCCAGCGGCAAGGAGACCGCGGGCAGCCGCTCCCGCAGCGCCCTCAGCCCAGGGCCAACACGGGCCGGCCACGGCACAAGCCACCCGCCACAGCCCCCTGCCGCCCCCTCCCGGGCCCGCAGCGAGCCCCGAGCCCCCGCAGAACCGAGCGCGGCTCCCACCTGCGATGGCCGGGGCCGCCTCCGAGCTCCGCCGCCGCCTCACCGGGCTCCGGCCGCTGCTGCCGCCGCTGCCGGGCCCGCACAGACGCTCCGGCAATGGCGGCTCTCCTGCCCCACGGCCGCCCTGGGGGCACCAGCGGGGCCGGGCTTGTCCCCGCTCTGCCCAATCAGCGCGCGCCAGAGCCACGAGTGACGGCAGAAGCAGCCAATCGCAGCCAGCGGCGGGCTCTGCACACGGCACGGCCTCGCCTGCCTTGGGCTGAGCTCCGCCATTTCTCGGCAGCCTGGGCTGAGGAGCGGCCCCGGCGCTGGGCCCGGCCCGGGCAGGAGGCCAAGGAAGCGCCGCTGCGCTGAAGCGCCGGGAGCTCGGGGTGCCCGGGAGCTGAGGGCGCTGCGAGCTGGGGGTGAGTCTGGGATGGAGCCGGGGATGCCGGAAAGAGGCCAAAACTGTGTGACTCTCCTTCCTGGCCCGGGCGGGGAGCAGAAGACACAAGGAAAGGCCCGGGGGTCTGGATGAGAGTGGGGACTGTTCAATCCTTGGTCACGGGCACAGCACACCTGACTTGGGGAAATTGAATTTATTATCAAACATGTCAGAGCAAGAAAATGAGAAGTAAAGTAATTCCTACGGAAATCCATCTTCCCCCCAGCTCTCCCTCCTTCCCGGGCTTAACTTTGTGCCCCTCTCCGTCCCCCTCCCCGCCCAGAGGCACAGGGATGGGGGTCACAGTCAGGTCATGTCAGTGCCTTCCCCTGAGGGACAGGAATCCTTGTCCTGCTGCAGCCTGGGGTCCCTGCCAGGGGCCAGAGTCCCTCAGGACCAGGCTGCTCCAGCGGGGATCGCCAGGGGGATCCCCGAGTCCGGCCAGGAGCCACTTCCATGGCTCTGCAGGGGCTTCCCCCGGGCTCGGGGCCTCTCTCAGGCACCCCCTGCTCCGGCCCGGCCTCATTGCCCCCCTCACCCCCCCATGCAGCGAGTGCCCGGGCAGGGAGATCCACGATTTTCACGGGGCTGAATCTTGGAGTTTCTGAGTGTTATTGGGCTGAATGTTGGTGCTTTGTTTTTTTTGTGGGGGCTGAATCTTTCTATGTTGGGGGGGATATCAGATTTTTGGTGTTTTGGAAGTTTTTGATCTGTCTTGATGTTTGGAAGATTTTTTGGGCTGAATCTTGGTGTCCTGGAGGTCCTTCCAGACACTAGATGCCCAGTGACTTCCTGAGATGAACTTGGGAAAGGAGAAACCCTCAGCCCAAGGCTTTTTCCTTTCTTTTTTTCCCCCAAACCAGGATTTTTCATTCCCAAGCTGTGGTCAGATGGAGGAGGAGGAGGAAAAGCCCTGGAGATCTCACACAAGGAGAGGCTGCAAACCCAGCCCAGGGAGCTGTGAGGAGGAAAGATCCTCCCTCTGCCGGGAAGGTGGTCGGAGATCCAGCCGGAGCTCAGAGCAGGGGGTGAAGCCCCACAAGTGTTTGGAATGTGGGAAAGATTTCAGCCACAGCTCCAGCCTGCTCCGGCACCAGGTGATCCACACTGGGGAAAAGCCCTACGAGTGTGGGGAATGTGGGAAGAGCTTCAACCAGAGCTCCAACCTGAGGGCACACCAGGTGATCCACAGTGGGGAAAGACCCTATGAGTGTGGGAAATGTGGGAAGAGCTTTGGAAATATCTCTGACCTGATGAAACACCAGGTGATCCACACAGGGGAACGGCCCTACACCTGCTTGGAATGTGGGAAGAGCTTTGGGTGGAGCTCCTACCTGAGGGCACACCAGCGCATCCACACTGGGGAGAGGCCCTACGAGTGTCCCGAGTGTGGGAAGAGGTTTCAGACCAGCTCCCATGTCCTCAAACATGAGCGGATTCACACAGAGGAGAGGCCCTTCCGCTGCCCCGACTGCGGGAAGGGCTTCAAGCAGAACGGCCACCTCACGGTCCACCGGCGCATCCACACTGGGGAGAGGCCCTACGAGTGTCCCCAGTGTGGGAAGAGCTTCTCACAGAGATCAGCGTTGACCCGACACCAACGGAGGCACCAGTAAGGGAAGCCCTGCGAGTGCCCCGAGTGCGGGAAGAGCTTCGTGCGCTGCTCCAGCTCCATCCCCCATGGGAGGATCGGCGTTGGATGATCCCCAGTGACCCCCGTTGGGCAGAGCCCTGGTGATCCATGGTCCTGGTGATCCGTGTTGGGAAGACACCTGGCTGGGAGGCTCCACATCTTCCTGGCTCCCTGTGGGCACCTGGATGAAAGCAGGGGAATGAAAATCCAACAGGATACAGAATGACAGTGGGAATTGTTGACTTTCAGTCCTCGAGAACCTTTTGCCTCAGGAGCTGTGTGGGCAGAGAAAAGGGGGTGACACCGAGCTTGGGGGGCCCAAGGGGAGCACACACGCTCTGTGGGGGGGGAGGACACGACTCCTGGGACCCCCCATCACCTTCCTGCACAGGCAGAAGCCGAACCCCAGTACCAGGAAGACAAAGCCCAACATGGAGACTGCAATCCCCGTCAGCATCTTGCTGTGGGCAATGTTTCACGGCATCCATGATGCATCTGCAGAGATCAGGAACCACCAGAACCTCTCACAGAACCCCCAAGCTCCTCCAAGCACCCTCCCAGTCTCCCCCAGCCCACCCAGGACCCTCTGAAACCTCCTTTGGAGTCACTAATTTTAAACAATGAACAATTTTAGAAAAATTAGAGATCTTAGCTAGAGATCGGCCTTGCTGGAACTAGTTAGAGTTAATGATTAAGTGAGAAGCAGGATTTGAGATAATGAATCTCGGACTGAGGTAAAAAATTACTTTTCATTGTATGTTTGTTCAGCTGTGCTTATAATGAGAAAAGAGAAACTGATAAACGGGTTCAGGAAGATCACAGACCTTACATCTGGAAACCCATTTAAAAGTCACAAGGGAGGAAATTTGAGTTGTACCAAATGTCATTTGTAATGTCAACCATTGTAAAGGTGGAAAGGTGGGAGTGAGGAAGAGCGGTTTTCCTTCATCTCTTGATGACCCCTCCTCACCAAAACGACCCCCTCCTCAAATTACAGAGCCCACCATGCAGGCATAATGACATTTTAAAATCATTAACATGAATTTTAATCCGAAGTGGAGCATGGGAGGTGGTAGCATTATGAATATGTATTAGTATTAATATGTATTAGTATTTTGGATATTTAAGACTTTTGTAAATAAATAGACACTGGAATCTTCTGTCAACTTGCAGTGTGTATTAAGGGGATGACTCCCACACTCACCCAGTGCTGTGATTAAACATCCACTTTGTAACTTTAAACTGTTGGAGAGGTTTTTTGTCCATTAACAGATCGATGTTGATACTGGATCAATATCGCTATTTTGGTAAATCATTGCCAGTCTCTTCCCAGGCTCCCCAGGACCCACCAGAGCCCCTCCTGTTCCTCTCAGGATCCCACAGCCCCCTCTGGGCCCCCCCAGTGCCTCCCCCGCTGCCCCCGGCGCTGTGGGGGCCGGGCCGTGCCCCAGTGCCGGCTCAGGGGGTGCTCCAGGCTGACGTGCTCCACCTGGCAGCTGGAGCTGAGCCCGCATTGCCGGGGGCGGTTTCCAGCAGCACCAGGAGCTGCTGGCTCCAGTCCCCGCTGGGGAGCACGGCAGTGGCCAGCACGTGGCCCGAGAGCTGCTGCTGGCCCTGGGAGCAGCTCAGCTGGATGTGGGCAGGGGAGAAATCCATCAGGGAGCAGAGCAGGCGGCCGGAGCCGGGCTGGGAGCTCGAGGGCACCAGCGAGATGGACACGATGGGGGTGATAGTAAAAGGTTCTAAAATCTTAGAAAATTTGGAGACTTAGCAAGAAAGTTAAGTTTGCCAAGCCCTGGGAAAAGTAGGCCCTGGGAAATGTTAGACCTTGTGCTCACTAAAGATCAGGTCAAACTGCACCTGTGTAATCAGTATATGATAAATGATACGATTGTTAGATATGATTAGATATAATTATTGTTTAAAGAACATGAGGAACAATGTTAGGAAGCTGGGGGAGATCACGAGAAATCCATGCTTGGATAAAAACAATGCGTACAATAGAACAATATAAGTTTAATAATTAATATGTCAGTTATATAAGGACGGAGTGTAAAAACATGTTCAACTCAAAACCAAGATGGGTCAGATTTGGGTCTGTGTACCCCTGATACCCAGAGCTCTTCAATAAAGCACCTTCATATAATCAGTCTGTGATTATGTGTGTTCCTGAGCTCTAATATTTTGGCACCCCAGATGGGACCCTGTGAGTGCTGCTGAGCTCGCTCACGACCCGATCACGCTCCAGCCGGCACCGAGGGATTCTCGGGGAGCCCATCCGGCTGCGACCGTCTCCGCTGCTCACAACGTCCCCGGGAGAGAAAGGTAAGGTGCTTTACTTTGGTTTGGGTGCCTGCCAGTTAGACACAGCGAAAGCTGCGCGTGGTTGGGCTAAAGGAATTCCTGTTGGTATTGCCCAGGCGCCGTCTGTCAGACGACTGCGAAAGCGTCGCAGGTTCGGCATTTGGTGTATTGTAGTTGTGACATGGAGCAGGGTTCTGGGCTGCAGTGCTCCCATACTGGGTACTTCTCCTTTGGGGTGCTTATTAGCACATTGGAAACAAGGTAACTTTGGGGAAGAATTACATAAGGCTAAGTTAATTTATGCGAGATCTCCCACAGAAAAAGACCCCAGCAACCCCGTCTCATCTGTTGGTAGCTATAACCCCCCTCTTCTCTCTTTGTTTTCTTTCTCTCTCTCTCTCTCTATCTCCTCTATCGTATAAGCCTTGTTGTTGGCACTAAAATAAAGGTACATTATTGCTGTTGTGATTTAAACTGAAATCCCTTTGTGTCCTTTTTGCACTTTGAGATCAAACAAACCTCTCACGAGTCCCACTCATGTTATTGAATCCTGACATTTAAACTGGAGTCACGGACAGGATTTCTGACAGACAGAAGGGGCTGCAGGTTTGTTGTGCAGTCTGTATTAGGGGAAGGACGTCTCGCTCCAGCCGCACCCAGCCCGACACTCCCAAAAGAGTGAGCGGTGTCTAGAAAGCAAGGGGGGCGACTCGAATTTCCCACAAACTGCACACACCGAGGTGAAAAGCACCCCACACTCACTTGAGGGCTCTGTCTGCAGAATTTCACAAAAGGTCTCTTAGTGCAAAAGGGCAGGACTGTTTTTGTTGTTGTTGTGTGTATGAATTTTGACTGCTTGGTGTAGCAGAAAGACAACCAGAATTTCAAACTGAAGGAGTGCCTCCCAAGCAGATTTGGTCTTCTCACCCAAACAGGGAAGCAAAAAGCTCTGTGTGTGTGTATAATTTAAGTTTATACCTCCCTGTAGTGGTTTTTCCCTTTGTAAAATGACTGAAAACAGCAGTGCAGAAGTTAAAGCTGCATTTTATGCATGTTATGCTCTATTAGCAAAACACAATGCCAGACCTTCTCCAGGAGGGAAAAGTTGGTGCTTAATAATTGGTTTAATTTGGAAAATGTGATTGACAGAGTATGTTCTTTACAACATGAAACAAAATTTTAACGGGGCAAAAATAAAACTGCTCAGTTTTGGGAGCTTGTCTTAAAGCAGCTATAGAAACTCGCTGTAAGTAAAGAAGTGAGGAAAAAACTACAATAGACTCCCTCCGAAACCTAGTTAAAACTTTGCAAAAACAATTGGATGAAGAGAGAAGTAAGATCAATCTGTTGCAAGCAGCCCTCCATAAAAAAAATTCACAAAATGCTGACTTGCTAAAAGAAACAAGAGAGGGAAACCCCTCTCAAATTTACCCTCAAAAAGAGCTAACTTGGATAAAATTGTGGGGAACACTGCTGTCCTAGTTTGAAACCTCTAATTAAAACAGAATATAATTATATCAATGATAAAAATCTTGATCCGCATATAACCACTAAAAATAGAAAAAAGGAAAAAAAAAAGAAAAAAGAAAAAAAAAAGAAAAAAAAGGAAGTACGGGCGTCTGCCTCACGAGTCAGAGACAGAATACGTATTCCCAGTGTCTCTCACTGGAGGTGATCAAATTCGATTGAGGGAACGGGAATCCAGTGGGCACTGGGGACATGAAGTCTTCTTAACAGCAGGAGACAGACGTAACCCATGGTCCCTAACTCAGCACACAGCTTATTGGGCAGAGGGGCTTCACCCCTTGGAAAGGGGGGACCCTATAGCTATAGTGAGTACCCCAAACCAACTCCTGAAAACATTCACAAAGCTGCCTGCTTGCAAATGATGCACAAAAGAAAATTAATTGCTGGCTATGAATCACCAATGTTGTTACCTGTGAAAACTGAAATTATGACCCCTTTCATTCAAGGCCTTCCAGAATCACTTAAACCTACAGCAATTTTCCTCCAAAAACATAGCAGCTATAAACTCTGTGGATACACTAGGTAGATTTCTTGGGAACCCGACTGCTCAACCTGGTTCCACTGATCCTGGGTTTACTCCCTTCACCACCCCCTCTCAGCCCACAGGTTCACAATTGTGTTCTCCTGCTAGGAACCATAAAATTTGGACACGGAGAAAAGTTGCAAAAGAGCTAATTAATTACAGTAGCAATTATGGACCTGTAAAAATCCCAGAAGAAAAATCAGAGAAAGCAAAGGGTGTTAGATACATTGGTTCTCTTAAGGAAAACACAGAAAAGAGAAAACAAATCTCTAACTGCCCATATTGGTGGTCACTAGAGATAAAGAAAGGGGTCCCCAGAAACATAATGGATGGCTTATTACTTAAAAGTTGAGTAAAGCAGTCTCTAATTGGCACTGTCCCACTGTTCATTGTATCAAATGCCCCACTGTATAACCCAGCACAGCTCCACAGGCTCTGGGCTGGGAGCCAAAGCAGTCTCCTTCTCAGCTTCTGGGAGTGGAGCCCAAACAGCTTTAGAATCAGGGAAACTGGTAACTCTGCCTCTCATGGGTGAGCAGAGAGGCAGAGGTTGGTTGTATTTAAAATGCTCACTAGAAATAACAAAACTGGAGATGTACTGATTATAACAATAGTGGGTCCTAAACGTACACCTATTACTTCTGTAGTTAACACTCGAGCCCAAATTTCTGTGTTGACCAATACAGACTAGTACAGGATTTGAGAGCAATAAATGGAATAACTAAAGATATTTAGCCAGTGGTAGCTAATCCTTGCGCATTGTTAACATCCATAAAAGAGAAATAGAAATGGTTTACTGGAATTGATTTAAAAGATGCCTTTTTCTGCATACCCCTTGACAAAGAAAGTAGGAAACTGCTTTTGAGTAGGAAAATCCAGAAAATGGAAGGAAAACCCAGCTCACCTGAACACGACTCTCACAAGGATACAAGAACAGTCCAACCCTATTTGGAAGCCAGCTGGTGAAGGAGCTGGAGATTTGAACTGAGAATGGGCAAGTTCTGAGGGAGCAATACCTGCTGTTACAGTATGTTGATGATATACTGACAGCTACAGAAGAGAAAACAACCTGCAGAAAGGTAACAATTGAAATTTTAAGTCAGCTGGGAATGGGAGGATATAAGGTATCTAAAGAAAAGGCACAAATTGCCTGGCAAACTGTGATTTACCTGGGGTGTGAAATCTCACAAGGGCAGTGTAAGCTGGGTACTAATCGTATTCAAGCTATTTGTGCCATTCCAGAACCCCAGAACCTACATGAGCTACAAGTTTTCCTTGAGATGACAGAGTGGTACCACCTGTGGATCATGGACTATGGACTAATTGCAGAGCCCCTGTATGAAGCCCAGAAGACACAACCGCTTACCTGGGGCAGACCACAGAAGGAGGCCTTCCTCAAACTGAAGGAGGCATTGACAACAGCTCCGGCGTTAGGATTGCCTGATCTATCCAAAGATTTTCAGCTGTTTGTGCATGAAAGATCACACCCAGCACTGGGAGTGCTGACCCAACATTTGGGAAGCTGGAAAAGGCTGGTAGGCTGCTTTTCCAAACAACTTGACAATGTGAGTGCTGGATGGCCTTCATGCCTACGGGCAGTTGCAGCCACTGTGATGCTGATCCAAGAAGCCAGGAAACTCACGATGGGTAGACACACAGATGTCTATGTGCCACACATGGTGACCACTGTTTTAGAACAAAAGGGGGCCATTGGCTATCTCCAAGCAGGATGATGAAATTCCAGGTAATCCTAACCGAACAGGATGATGTCACACTAAAGACAACTAACCTCTTGAATCCAGCTTTGTTCCTAGGTACCACAACTGAAGAAGGCCCATTAGAGCACGACTGTGTAGAGGTAATAGAGTACACCTATTCAGCAAGAGAAGACCTGAGAGACATCCCACTGGAGCAACCAGAGTGAGAGCTATTCACAGATGGAAGCAGCTTCGTGGAGAACGGGTCCAGATAGGCTGGATATGCGGTAACAACAGTCAGTACAATAGTGGAGGCAAAAGCATTATCACCAAATCCATCTGCCCAGAGGGCAGAACTGGTTGCCTTAACCAGAACACTAGAATTAAGTGAAGGGAAAAGGGTAAACATATGGACTGACTCAAAGTATGCTTTTGGAGTAGTGCATGTACACGGGGCACTGGGGAAAGAAGGAAGACTACTGTCTTCTCAAGGTATATACATTAAACATCAAGATGCAATTTTGCAATTGATAAAAGCAATACAAAAACCTGAAGAATTAGCAATTATACACTCTAAAGCACACCAATCAAGAAACTCCAAAATTTTGTGAGGAAAATCGAAAAGCAGACTGGACAGCCCGACAAGCTGCTCGAGAAGTGCAAACAACAATGGCATTGACACCTTTAAAAGTTAATGGATGTCAATTCAATTTGCCTCCAAAGCCGAAATATTCAATAGGAGATGAGAAATTGGGACATTTGCTAAATGCACAAAAGAATTCAGAAGAGTGGTATGTAACTGCACAAAGACAAATAGTGTTAACCCCACTGATAATGAGAGAAGTTCTACAAATTAAACAAAACAAATGTCATTGGGGTGCAGAGGCATTGGTGAAATTGCTAAAACAAAAATTAATCTCGGTACGGATGCTAACAATGGCAAAATTAACTCAGTGGCTAGACACAGGCATAGCTAGGGAAGATTAGGATAGGAATAGAATCAAGATAACACTTGGCAAGAACCCTCTAGTGAAGTGAAATTTAGGTGGGCCCTGGAGTCTTTGCTTGGTCCTATAGCAAACTATCAGAATAAAGAAACAGGTCAGGTAGATAAATTAGCAAGAGTGACCTGAGAAAGATTTAAAGAACTAAAGGTACAATTACAATTTACTACTCCTGAAAGAGCATGGAGTGTGTGAGTTTTTTTAAAGGGATGGATTGATCATTGCTGCATCCACACCCCAAATGTGACTGCAGATGTAGAATATGACATCAATCAGTCGCAACAAATAGAGCATGGAGCACAGGAAGAGCAAAAGGATTTGTCTACAAGTTGGTCAGGCAAAATCTTCAAAGGGTTAGGGTGGAATGTGAGTTCATGGATTAAATCTATCATTGAGAATGTGATCATCTTACTAATTGTATTCTTAGCAATTTGGTTAGCTGACAGCATCTTCAAGGGAGAAATACAGAAGAAAACGTCTTGGAACCAGAAAATAATAAAGGCACTGACACAAGATCTACCCCCACCATCTTCTGGTTCTCCAATTTGTGACAACATCCAGGACAATGCTTACATCAATCAAGGATTCGAAGAACATCAAGTATAAACTCAGAAACAAAGGACTGTATCAAGTGAAAACATTTGCACTTATGGTGAAGTGAAAATGCTTTCAAAGGGGGGAATGATAGTAAAAGGTTTTGAAATCATAGAAAATTTGGGGACATAGAAAGAAAGTTAGGTTTGGAAAGCCCAGGGAAAAGTAGGCCCTGGGAAATGTTAGGCCTTGTGCTTGCTAAAGATCAGGTGAAACTGCACCTGTGTAATCAGTAGATGATAAATGATACAATTGTTAGATGTGATTAGATATAATTATTGTTTAAAGAACATGAGGAACAATGTTAGGGGGCTGGGGAGAATCACGAAAAATCCATGCCTGGGTAAAAACAATGCATGCAATAGAACAATGGAAGTTTAATATGTAATAGATATTATATGATAGAGTATAAAACATGTTCAGCTCAAAACCAAGATGGGTCAGATTTGTGTGTGTGTACCCCTGACACCCAGAGCTCTTCAATAAAGCACCTTCATATAATCATTCCATGACTATGTGTGTTCCAGAACGCTAACAGCTCTGTTCCTCTCTTCCAGCCCTTGAAGACATGGCACATAACATCAGCCCCGCCATCAGAAGCCTGGCAATTCAAAAACTTTGTATCCTCTAGGCAGTAGAGAGAACTCAATATTCCATCTTTGGAAACCTGCAAGATCAGCTCGACATGGCACAGAGGACACGGTCTCATCTCTCAGGCCTTGACTGGATGCGCTGCTGGAGCTCTGCTGAGAGCTGATCTGGGAGGCTCTGTCTGCTGGGGCCACCTGAGCCAGCCAGGATTTTATTTTTCTTCAAAATTGTTCTTTCCTTATTTTTGTTTTTGTTTAGTATGTAAATATAGGATATGTTATAAATACACAGACTCCCAGGAGCTTTCTTTTGCTGCCCAAGGTCCACAGGATATCGGGGAAGAGAGGGAAAAGGGTCCTTGTGCTCAGCAACCTGCCGGGGTGTGCAGTGGTGAAGGGAAAATGGCCAGAAGCCCCTTGGCCTTTGGTGGTTTTGCTGAGGGCACAACCCCTGTCCCAGCCAGGAAGTGCCATCTGTGTCCTCGTGCCCGTGTGGTGCTGGCTGGGCTGCTGAGGGCTCCCAGGTGCCTCTTGATCCAGCTCCTCTGGAGCTCCTGTGGGGCTGCGGCGCTGCAGCAGAGCCACGCTGGGGGAGACCCTGAGGGAACAGGGTGCTGGGAGGCCATGAAGGGATGAGGGGCTGTGGAGGCCCTGACGGGACATGGCAGTGGGAAGGCACAAGGGGGATGTGTGAGGGAGTGGATGGCAGGAGGCTCCGAGTGGATAGGAGGCCCCTGAGGGGCCGGGGTGGTGGGAAGACCTGAGGAACTGGGTGTCAGAGGCCATAAGCAGCCCCTGGGCAGCCGCCTGGTTCCTGACACCCGGCTGATCTGGCGCTTCCCCAAAAAGTCTCCCAGGCCTGCAGCAGAAGCCCTCGAGGCTGGGACACCACCCCTCCAGGAGGGTGGGGACAGCCTGAGGTGTGCCCAGGCTGGGCTGGCTGGGGACATGGAGGGCAGGGTGGTGCTGCCAGGCCACGGCCACTGGGTGCCTGCGATAAGGGGCAGTGGGCAGAGGCAGGGCTGGCGGCCAGGCCGGGCCCTCACGGCTGCCCAGGCCACGCTGCTGTGACCGAGGCTCTCCTGACACAGAGCTCGGGGCCCACAGAGCTGCTGCCACCATGGGGAGGGCAGCGATGTCTCCTCCAGCAGGGCTGCCCAGTCACTGCTGCCCAAGCAGCTCTGGAGCCCACAGGAACAACAGCAGAGTGTGCACAGGAACAGCAGCAGAGTGTGCACAGGAACAGCAGCAGAGTGTGCACAGGAACAGCAGCAGAGTGGGCACAGGAACAGCAGCAGAGTGGGCACAGGAACAGCAGCAGAGTGGGCACAGGAACAGCAGCAGAGTGTGCACAGGAACAGCAGCAGAGTGTGCACAGAAACAGCAGCAGAGTGGGCACAGGAACAGCAGCAGAGTGTGCACAGGAACAGCAGCAGAGTGGGAACAGGAACAGCAGCAGAGTGGGCACAGGAACAGCAGCAGAGTGGGCACAGGAACAGCAGCAGAGTGGGCACAGGAACAGCAGCAGAGTGGGCACAGGAACAGCAGCAGCCCGAACATCGGCACCTGTGCACTGAGGCGTCCGCAGCAGCCGGGTGCCAAACAGGGGGAGGCTGTGGGCACAGCTGCCTTTGGTTTGGCAAAAGGCTTCAGCAGAATTGGCCACAATGGCTTTCTCTTGACTTGCCAGCCTCACAGCAACGCTTGGCAGCTTCAGCTGCAGCCTGTGCCCGTGACTGACTTGGATGGCCGTGCTTGAGGGCGGGCTCGCCTTCCACACTCAGGTGTCCCAAGACAGCGGCCTTGGCGCCGTCGTGACACAGAGAGAGAGAGACTCAGGACATGAGAACACAGGAACAGCCTGTTTGGCTCATTCTTGAGTATGCTGCTCCTGCCTAAAATAATCATCAGGAGTATATGCTGATATAAAAGTATAGCTGAACACCAAGGACTTTTTCTGTACTGTCTAGAACTAAAACCTTCTGTGACTGTTCAGAGACTATAAAATGCAAGGCGAGAATGACAGCTCTGGTTTGTAAAAGTCCTAAAAATTTTGACATGTGATTTTTCTAGTCAAGGATTTTAATTCCAATGTGGAAACTACAAAACTATTAAAATTTGTTTTCATTGGCAACCGCTTTGAAATGGCATCAGCACACCTACAGGTGTACTGAGGACAGTACTTGGCAATTCATGGCTTCAGATGTGGGAGATAAATATTTTGCCCGGTTTCACCTTGAAGTTGAAGTTTTCCCAGGGCTTTGATTGACTGGTCATTGCAGGTAACTTTAATAAATGCAAAAGGATGTGAAAGCACAATTTCTGGAGAATGTGCACTGGGGACACAGAGAAAACCTTGAAAACAGTCAGCAGGCTCTGGAAAACTTAAAAAAAAATTAAAATTACTAATGTAAAAATTACTAATGTAAAAATAGATGTAGCTCTGTGACTGTTCAAGCAGGACTCTGTCTGTGGATGAAATGTTTGCCTTGCATCAGCTGTAACACAGACAGACACACAGCAACTGGAGCCTTGAACATCAGAGACTGGGCTAATGTTTGTCCCAGAAAAAGACAGAGAAGATCCCACTGATACAGGACAGTGCCTCTGTACAATCTAGCCATCCTGGGAAACTCAGCAGCTGATGGTGTTTTTGTGCTACTGCAAACCCCTTCCATGAAAAACATCATTCCAGGAAGGAGCAACATCATCTGACAGATAGCAGGAGTGGCCAGCAATAGCTCCACGAGCTCCTGCCAAGACCCCAAAGGAAGGAGCCCAGCCCCCAATGCATGGGGCTTTGGCTTTGGCCCTCTGGCACAGAAGCCCCCCAGGGGCACAGGTCTCTGGGGCAGGAGAAGGGCACCAGCACTGCCAGGGCTCGGCTGGGGTGGCAGGTCTGCCTCGGTGGGGACTCTGCCACACCTGCTGATTTCAGTGCTGCCAGGCCCCTGTACAGATTCTGTGCAAGGCCCCGTGCCCTTCCTGCTGCGGCTGCCTCGGCAGCCCTGGGGGCTCCTTCTGCTGCCCTGAGCCTGCAGAGCAGGGCAGCGTTTGCTGATGGTTGGAGCTGTTCCTAAAGATCCTGTCAGGCTGTCTTAGACAACTTTGGGCAAGGGATTCCTTCCATCCTGGGCCACTTTGGGGGGGATGGGGGCGGAACCAGGGCAGGTGGCAGGGCGTGCAAGGGCCGTTAGTGACACGGCGCAGCCTGGTAACCATGGAATGGAACGGTGGAATGGACAAGAGCTGGCGGTGACAAGAGCACACCAGAGTGCCTGGTGCATGCGACGGGACAGGACACGCCAGAGTGGTGCTGTGAGGAGCCCCCACACAGCCCACTCGTTAGTGCCTGACCCGGAGCTTTTCTGAGGCATAACTCCTACAGCTCACGTTGTGAGCAGACTGTGGGTCTTGGTGAGCCGGAGCTTTCCGTTGACATCTCTTTAGAAGGTGCTCCCAAGGCCCGATTTTGTCATGGCGGGCAGATTCTTCAGGATATTCAGAGTGTTCCGACGGAACAGAAACACCAACCCTGGAGCTGCCCCAGCAGAACACCCTGAAGAGCCAGAGCAGTTCCAGCAAGGGCAGGATGGTGAGTGGCAGAGCTGGGCCGCAGGGCTGAAGCTGCAGCCAGCTGGGCCCTGCACCATCCCATCCCATCCCATCCCATCCCATCCCATCCCATCCCATCCCATCCCATCCCATCCCATCCCATCCCATCCCATCCCATCCCATCCCATCCCATGTGGACATTCCCAAGGGCAGGACGGAATATGGGCTGGGTCTGACCCCTGGCAGTGGCCGTGCTCCATCCCCTGAGCCACCCCAGGGCTGTCCCTGCCTGGGGAGTGCAGGGCTGGGCTGCGTTCTCCGGCCTCTCCCGCAGCCCCTCAGCTCTGGCTGCTCTTTGACAGATGCAGCCATGGACAGGACACAAGAGCAGGAGCCTGCCCGTGGCCGCTTCCGCAAAATGCTGAAGGTACCTGCAGCCATCCCCACCTGGGCTGGGCCTGCTGTCACTGCTCAGCCCAGCTCTGCACATGGAGCACTCCTTGGAACATGCCTCTCTTCCCTGTCCTTTGTTCATTCTGCACAGAGGTTCCGCCGGTTCCTGCCAATTCGGCATAGAAAGATCAGCCCCAAGGGAACTGAGGGCACAGCTGAGCCTGACTTGGGGCTGACCGAGCTCCAGGCAGAGCCTGATGTCAGCCCAGATTCAGCTGCGCCCTCACAAGACTCTGATGCTGCGGTGAGTGATGCCAGGGCAAACTCTGATGTGGCACTGACTGAGGACATGGCCATTCCAAACACCAGAGAGACTCAGGGCATCACAAATACTGACACTACGCCCCCTCCCATGGTGAGTCATGCACCTAATACGGATGTTTTTGAAAGGGGGGTGTTCCTTCTGACCAGCAGGTAGCCAGCCAGGGGCCAGAACTGGAGGTCTGCCACGATCGTGTGCCCCTTCAAGCCACATCCACAGGGCCCCCTCAGCTTTTGAGGCCAGCACAGTGTGGCAGGAAGGGAAGCACTTCTTGGGAGAAGCTGGGGAAGCTGCTGCCTTGGACAGCGCTCCAAGTCTTCCCCATTCCTACTCTAGGTGCCAGCTATTGTACGGAGCATTCACCAGTGTCTTATGCGCTCCGTTACGGTGGATGCCAGGCTGGCCACTAACATCGTGAGGCTGGCTGAAGAATACCCGGACGAAGTTGTGCTGACCCTCCTGCGCTGTGCCCCATCGTGTGACAGGTATGGGGCCCACGTGCCTTGAGAGCTCAGGGCTCACCGGCCTTTAGGGCCCATTGCCCTGCACAGCCTGTCCAATGGGCTCTGCCCAACAGGCAGAGAGCTCCAGGAGCCTCGGGCCCCTCTGTTTCCTGAGGCTGCTGCCAATGCTCCCTCCCTGCCCCTCAGGGCACTGGGGCTTTGTCACCTGGGACCCCACAGCTACACAGGGCATGGCTCTGTGACTCAGACACCCCTGACACAGAGCTCTGATCTCACAGAGCTGCTGCAGTGATGTGGCAAACCATAGCCTCATCAGGACCAGCAATGGAGAAGGTGCTGCCAACTCTGCTCCATGTGATGGAGAACTGGCCACTTTGCAGCATCTGCACCTCTGATGAGGACAACAAGGACGTTTTTGCTCTGGCTGTGAGTTTGTGGAACTGGCCTTGACTGTCCCCTAGGTCGCTTCTCCAGCAGCTCTTCATCCTCTCCTTGCCTCAGGCTGGGCTGAAACCTGGGCTAGGGGCAGGCCCAGGGGGCACCGGGCCCGCTGTTCCCCCTGCATCTCCCCTTGGGCTCTGCCCCATGGACGCCTTGGCACTGAGCGCTGTCTTGGTGTGCTTCTTTTGCAGGCAACTCTGGTGCTCTGGGTGATTCTGCAAGTGCCTCAGCGCCATGAGGCGATGATGCATTATTCCAGCTCTCTCTTTACGGCTCTGCTGTTGCAAGTTTTCACCACCACACAGCTGATGCCAGCAGAAGTTGATAACTTCTGGAGAGCATGCCAGCAGGAACACCACCTTCCCAAAAAACCCAACAGGTGCCAGTCCTCCTGTCCTTCCCATGCCCTTGTGGCTGACACCAATTCACCCAATGTGACCTGGGCTTTGCTCTGCACACAGGTTTGCAGCGCAGGCCATGAAGGCTCTGCTCTGCTTTCTGCACTATGACAATGAGTTGATGGCCATGGAACGCAAGTGTGGCTGGGAAACGCTGCTCCGTGCTGACACCCAGCACTATGCCGTGGGTCTGTTGGCCAGGTGAGACCCCTTCTCACCACTGCCTCTGAAATGTGTGCCCTGTGCCCAGGGTGCCCTACCACAGTCCCTGTGGTCCTGGCCAGAGGGCTGTGCCATTGAGGGATGGCTGAGCAGACTGGAGAAGTCTGAGAGGAGGGTGCCCAAAAGGAGCCCCATGGTCCCAAAACACCCACAAGTCCCTCCAGGGATGCTGGGGAAAGGCCAGATCTCCGTGAGTCATCCCTGGGAGAGGTTTGCCGCCCCACCCCCCACCTCAGTGTCTTGGTGCCATTTCCCCCCTTCCAGGGTGATGCGCCGTGACTTGACGCCCTTGTGTTACCATGTCGCACACCAATTTATCCGGAGGCTCATTAGGGAGGAGGCACCTTGGGATCTGTCCTCCCTGGCATTCCTTGTGGAGGTGAGCCTGATGGCCAGCACTACCTCGCTGAGCTGCCTGCCAGCCCTGTCCCCTTGCATAGCCACAGCTGCCTGGGACGGTGCCCATGCCCTGTGCTGCTGCCTGGGCCCAGCCCTGCGCAGTTCCAGGCTCCTGCTGGCTGGTTCCCCTGTCACTGCCCTGTGCCTTTCAGGTCCTGGATTGCCTACACTTGAGTGACTGTGGGTACTGTGTCCTTGAGATCACGTCAAGGCAGCTGCAGAGCGAGTGCAGGCAGAGGCGTCGCCTGGCGCTCAGAGGCCTCGTGGTGCTCAGCAAGGAACCCTCGCTGGTGAGAACGGGGCAGCGGCTGAAGCTGTGCTGGGCAAAGCAGCCCCTTGGGCTGGCTGTGATTCAGGAGCTGAGGCAGCTGCTCCCAGCTCTCCTGCCTCACCTGCCTGAGTGCTTTGGGACAGGCCTTTGGCCTTTGGGCCCAGCAGCAGCAGGGTGGGGTTGCAGTGCCAGGGCGGTCTTGGCACTGCAGCCGTTCAGGGCTTCCCAGCACAGCCTTGTGTTCCACACAGGCCAGACCTATACGCAGACTGTGTAAAAGCGTCCTGCAGCTGCTGAGTGACACAGACGGAGAAGTGGTCAGCATGTCTCTGTCTGTGTTCACAAATCTGCTCAAGAGAAAACATCTTCGTTTATCAAGGAATGCTGCCCCCAAGATTGCTGAGCCACTTGTGCCTCTCTTTGACCATGTAAGGCTCTGTGCCCCGGCCACGGGCACTGGCTACTGCCCACACAAACTTTGGTCCTGTGGATTTTCAGGCCTTTGCCCAGGTGGGCTGGAGAAGTTGGCGCTGAGATCTTTTCCTCCTTCTTTCCTCCAGGACAAAAGCCACGTGCAGGTGCTCTCCATTCACCTCTTCTGCAAGGCCATGAACCTGGTAGTGGAAGAGGGAAAAAAGGCAATGGAGGGAATTGTGAAGCAGAGCCTGCTCCCACTCATTTTGCACTGCCATGATGAGAACCTGCGCGTGGCTGATGTGAGGTTTTGTGTGATGCTGGTTGATCTCTGGCAGGGGGCTCGGCTGCTTCCTGCTCTGCTGCCTCCCAGGCTGCAGCTTCCTCCTGGCCTTGGCACAGGGATGCAACTCCTGTGCCCTGGGCAGCAATGCCATCTCTGCATCTCTCCAGGCCTCTCGGGAAACCCTGCACTGTGCTGCCACCTTCTTGAAGAACACAGAGCTCCTGTGTGTGCTGCCAACAGAGGATCTGTCGAAGATCGCCGAATGTGTGGTAAAGGACGGCCTGGAAACCCCAGCCTCAGCCTGGAGAAGCTCCCTGGCCCTAGTGCTCAGTGTGTGGGGCTGGCAGCTGTGGCCCAGTGCTGCACCCAGGGGAGCCAGCCTGTGCCCCACATGCTGCTCCCTTCCCTGGGCCACACGGGTTCCTCTCCAGGCTCCTGTGGCCCCGAGCCGGGTGTCGATAGAGCCCCAGCCCAGTGGGGCTGCTGGCCGGGCCTCAGGGCTGGGCGGGCACGGGAGGCCGGGGCTGGCCGCAGGCAGCGCCCGGCCGAGGGGCAGAGCCCGCACCAACCCTTCCCTCCTGCCGCTCTCTGCAGCTGGCACAGGACGAGAGCCGAGCGGCCGAGCAGGTGAGCCGGGCCCTGCCATATCTGGACAGCCCACAGGAGTCCCTGCGAGAGGCGGCCGTCAGCTTCATCGGTGAGCCACGAGCCCGGGCTCCCTCCCCGCCCCGCCGCAGCTCGGCCCCAGCCCCGGCTGCTGCCCCGGCAGCGACACCCGGGCCCGGTGCCCTGGAGCCCCGGCTGCCCTCGGGGCTGCTGCTGCCGGCCTCTGGCAGCCGTGCCCTTGGGCTGAGTCAGGATGCGGCAAGGGCCCGGGCTGAGCCCTGCCGGGGCGGGAGGCCGTGTGGCCCCAGGGCTGGCAGCGCCGCTGGCAGGGAGCTGTGCTGCTGGGGCCCTGACAGGCTCTGTGTTCCCAGGCACGGTCAGGATGTTCATGAACAAGGGCGCACAAGGAAGAGCTGCAGACCCTCAGTGAGGGTGAGTGAGAGCAGCAGGCTGGCACTGGGGGCTGGCGGGGGGCACTTGCAATGCCTGGGCAGGGAGCTGCAATCCCTGGCCCAGCTGCAGAGTGCTTCGTTCCCTGTCTGGGTGAGGGCAGTGTGGGCAGAGAGCAGAGAGATTTCAGGGACATGGGTGGGAGCTGTGGCCAGCACCTTCTGGCTGATCCTGTTGTCTGGTCCTCTCTTGTGGCCATTGCAAGAGCCAGGTGGAATGTCCTTGGGAGGAATGTCTCCTAGGATCCCTGCAGATGCATGCCCTGACCGTGCCTCTCCTCCTCTCTCTTCCAGCCACTGAAGCCCCGAGGAAAGACACCGCTCCATCCCACAGCAACCAGAATATCCAAGCTCAGTTTGCCAGTAAACAAGTGTCCCAAGAACAGCAGCAGGAGACACTGAAGAGGACACCACCTCCCAGTGCCACTGGAGACAACTGGCACAGCTGAGCCTGTGGGATTCTCACGGGGCTTCAGCCCTCTCCCAGCCTGTAGATAGCTCCCTCCAGCCCTCAGACTGTGCCCATCCCCTTTTTTCCCTCTATTCTTCCTCCCTTTTGACAGCTCCTTCCCTCCAGCCCTCAGTCCATGCCCATCCCCTTCTTTCCCTTTCCAGTTCATCCCTGTTAATAAACAGTTTGCCTTTTTCACTTAACCTGCATCTCTGTGGAGCTGAAGGGTCACAAATCCGGAGCGCTGTGACACACAGGCCCCTCCTGCCGTTCTCTCCTGCACCGTGTTTTGTGCAGAGACGCAGAGGAAGGAGCGCAGATCAGGCTGGAAAGGTCCCTGTGCTGAAGGCCTGGATCCACAGCATTGTGGAGTTAAAGGTGTTACTGAAGGCCAGTAGTGGGACAAGGAGCCTGTGTGTGTCAGGGAGCAAAGTTGTGTCTAAGGCCCTGCCGTATTTGGTCCTCTGTTGTGCACACCAACAGGATGACAAAGAACAGACTTTGAAGGAAACCTTATGGGTCGACTGCTGGGAATTTGACCCTTAAGAGGAACAACGGATTGATCAATTGATGGGAAGTTAACCTGTGAAAGAGGAACAGTAACAATGAGGCTGTTATTGGCATGGTGACCTTACCTCCTGTACTGGCCAAGGGTGAGATGACATGGTAACTGGGAAAATTCCAGTCCAGGGGAGAAGGTAGGAGGCTTGGTTCTGCAGAGGAGAGGCAAGAAGGACAAAATGCATGCCTTTTTGATGCAGGGCATGCCCTGAAGGTGCATGGCCTGCCTGCCCCTCCCATTGGAGCACCATGCTCCATCTCCTGCCGCTGCTCAGTGGCTTTTCACCAATCCAGAGGTTTGTATGTATTATTTGCAACAGCAACTAATAAAATAAGACTTGCTTTGCAATTTTGTGCACGGGCATCTTCCAGCACCCATGATGTTCTTGGCAACGAGGATGGGATGCCCAGAGCACAAAAACCCATGGTGTTTTGAGCACGTGTGAGTGAAAAATGGACGCATGTTTGAGTGTGGGTAAGAGAACAGGGACAGGGTTTGGGCAGTGGAGTGTATGGTTGTGTAATATATGTTGGTATAATTTGTGTTTTATTGTACAAAAATATAATCAAGTATAAAAGCATATTTTATACTTGTACAAAATCAAGTATAAAAGCATGTTTTGTGTAAAACAAAAACCACAAGCAACTTAAGATTGCAAAAGCAGCTGCTGGAAAACCAGGAATTTGCAAGAGAATGACCCAGCAATTAAGATAACACTGAGAAGAGCTGGGTCCACCCAAGCAAGATAAGCGCTCTAAGGACCCTGTGATTAACGCCTGATACCGACCTGATCTGATTCTCCAGGACCATACATCTCAATGTCGGTTTCCCAAAAAAAACTACGCAGACTAAAAAGAAAACTCACTACGATTCTACATCTCAAAGCCTGCTTCCCGAAAAACCACTCAAACTTCATCTTCTTCTCAGAAAACTTGTTATAAATTTGTATTGTGATATTGGCTTTCGCAGATGAATATTATATGTTAAATACTTTTTAGCTATGTATGTACTTTTTTCTTGTTAACAAGTTTTAAGCTTAAAAGAATTTCCTAGGTACAAGGCAAGGAAACCCCAGAGGGCAAGGACAGTTGAGCCAAAGCTGCTTATCAGGAGAACAATAGAGCCCAAACTGTTATCAGCAGAAGATATGAAGGCCAGCTGCCCTCAAAAGGAAGGATGAGAGGCCCAGATGGTTATCAACAAGTGACCATTTGCAAAAGAAAGGAAACCAAACTTCAAATAATGCTGACCAGCTAGAATAATGATGACCAGCAAAAAATATGCTGACCAGCAGAAAATAAAAAAATTGTGGAAAAGCATGATCTAAGAAGGCGGAACCAGGGAGGGGACATGTTTGAATATGCATAAAATCCTCACAGCAGGGGGGGATAAAAAGAGTGTTCCCAAGATACCAGGAGTGTTCCTGGCAACCCGCCAGGGCACCCAGCCGTTTTAACCCTTTGCTTTATTTCTTTTGTCTCCTAATTGTCTTTTTGTTTATATTAAATTCTTTTTTATAATTTATTAAGTGAATCTCGTTTTTAAGAATAGGGCTGAAGAAACATTTCCAAATGCCATCCTGGGAAAGGAAAGGATGCGAAACAGCGCTGGGGAAGAGCGTCCCTCGCACAGCCCTCAGAGCTGCCACCATGCACAAGATGCCGGCCGGGGCTGAGGCGGTGCCACCATGCACAAGATGGCGGCCGGGGCTGAGGCGGTGCCACCATGCACAAGATGGCGGCCGGGGCTGAGGCGGTGCCACCATGCACAAGATGGCGGCCGGGGCTGAGGCGGTGCCACCATGCACAAGATGGCGGCCGGGGCTGAGGCGGTGCCACCATGCACAAGATGCCGGCCGGGGCTGAGGCGGTGCCTCTCAGAGCGCTCTGCAGCCTCTGCCAGCCCAGCCCCAGCCCCGGAGCAGCGCAGGGCGGGCAGAGCCCCCTTCCAGCCGTCTGCTTCAATGGACATTGACAGACACCCGGGCCACGGACACAGGCTGACACCTTTGCTCGGTGCACACAAACACGAACCAGACACTTGGGAACCTCGGCTGGCAGCATTTGCAGGGGAAAATAGAAAGAAACTCCAGGGTTTGAAGGTTTTCAAATAGAATATTTCATTTGCCAGTAAAAGGACCAAAAGCAGAAAGGGCCATCCCAGCCTGTTTCTTCCATGCAGGAATAGTGTCACAGTGACTGTGAGCTGATGAAGACGGAGATGGGATTTAATCCAAAGCAGATTGTGCAGTGGGTGCTCACCTGTGATATGTATCCCTCACAGTACCTATTTATTTGGAACACTAGGAAGATTATGAGGCTGGGCAAGATATTAACCCTTTCAATGCACAGTTGAGACCTACAAACCTTGTTCATCTCTCCAGGGACAGAAAAGGACAGAGTAACAACACACAAAAAACCACCATAAAAACATCAAAGCCAGTAAAAAAAAAAGTCAAACCTCAGATAGAAAAGAAATGATAAAATGGCAATTGAAACAAAAATATTCTTTTAGTAAAACCATAGAAACGATGTATGAAAATATCTCCTTTAATTCATGAAAAAAGTAAAAAAAAAATTCAACCTGTAAATCTAAACAAAAGCATCCATTAATGAAACCAAACAAATGTTAAAATAACTATAATCCTGTTATAAATTTGTATTGTGATATTGGCTTTTGCGGATGAATCTTATATGTTAAATACTTTTAGCTATGTATGTACTTTTTTCTTACTAACAAGTCTTAAGCTTAAAAGAATTTCCTAGGTACAATGCAAGGAAACCCCAGAGGGCAAGGACAGTGGGGCCCAAGCTATTATCAGGAGAACAATAGAGCCCAAACTGTTATCAGCGAAAGACAGGAAGACCAGCTACCCTCAAAAGAAGGATGAGGGGCCTATGCCCTTATCGAACATTTCCAGAGGAAAAGAAACCAAACTCCAAAATAATGCTGAACAGCATGAATCATGATGACCAGCAAAAATAGTACTGACCAGCAGAAAATAAAATTGTACAAGAGCATATTCTAAGGAGGCGGAACCAGGGAAGGAACACGCTTTGAATATGCATTAACCCCTCACAGCAAGGGAAGATAAAAGGGAGGGTGCCTGAGATACCAGGTGTGCTCTTGGCAGCGCGCCAAGGCACCCGGCCGTTTTAACCCTTTGCTTTATTTCTTTTGTCTCCTAATTGTCTTTTTATTTATATTAAAACTTTTTATAATTTATTAAGTGAATCTCGTTTTTAAGAATCCCATAAAAGGTTGAACAGAAAAAAAATAAAAATAATAAAATGCCTTTTGCCCCCAGGGAGAGAAGAAGAAAACTTCTGTTTCCAAAGATCATCACAAAAACAGATGAAGAAAACATTTGCCTTCAAACAACTCATCCTTAAAATAACACCCCATGAATTCATAACCCATAGACACACCTCTCGGAGGGCTGTAAAAATGAGAAAACTCTCACGATAACAACATTTCTTCCCAGACTGCTGCTATTCGTAAAAATAAAAAACACAAAACCTGTTTGTTGTAAAAAAGTCTCCATGACATAACAAAAAGAAACTCCTCTCCCTACAAAAACTAATGAAAATCTATTGTATAATTAATACTGTTTTAACATCCAAAGATTTATTTCTACGTTGTCAGTTAAAAAAAAGAAAAAGTCAGGGAAGGAAAGATTTTCTGAAAGTTTTGTTCTAGTTTCTTATTCTTGTACTCTGGTTAATAAAGTTTCTTGATTCCTTCTAAGTTTTAAGCCTGTTTTGCCCTTCTCCTAATCCATATCTCACAATGAGAAATGAGTAAGTGCCCTGGAGATTTCAGCCAGCGCTAAACCCACCACATTATTTAGTGCATTAGCCAAAAAACTCAAATTAGCGAATCTAAGCCATCACTGCACCAGGCTGAAGCTGAGGATCCCCAGCCAAGCTCAGAGGGAGGAGAACACAGCATTTGTGGGATCCTTTCCAGTCTGACTTGCTTTAGCTGCACCCTGGGGGAGGAGAGAGCAGGAGAAGGGTTGGCTGAGTCCTCTCCCCTCTGCCTTGCCCTTCTCTGCTGGATCCTCAGTTCATCCCACACCCACCCCAAGACTCCATCCCCATCCTACTGGTGCTGACGGGATTAAAGGAGATAAAGAGGAGATTAAAAGGATAGAGAGGAGAGAAAAAGAGAAGTTTAAATGCAGTTTAAATATGAAAGAAATGCATATGTTAGTGACTGCTGAGAGTTCAAAGGGAGCTGAAGGGTTTGTGAAGGGACAGGAGCCCGTGAAGGGCTCAGGAGCTGCTGCTGCTGCCGGGAGGGAGGAAATGCACCAATGGCTCCCAGCAGAGTCTGTGCTTTGAGGCTCTTTCCCAAACAGCTGCAGGAGGGAAAGCAGCTGAGTTTGGAGGAAGAGTTTTCTGCTGAGGTTTCCTGTTTGGAGCTGTCACAAGCTTGAGCTGCTCAAGGGAAAGGCGGCTCTGCTCCCAGCAGGGCCCAACTGCACGGGAGCACAACTTGGTTCCCTGGCCCTGAGCCAACGGGCAGCAGCAGCTTCTGTTCCCTCCTGGCTCTTGTGTCATTTCCAGCAGCACAAGACACACCAAGAAAAGCTCCTCCAGAACATGCCATGATCAACACAACCTGATTTCATTGCATGAAGGAGCTCTGACAGTCCCACGGGCTCAGGTTTGTTTGTCAGTCAACAGAGCAGGGAAAAGCACAGACACATTCCCTGCACAGGGAATTCACAGGAGGAAAGTGCAGAGCTGGAGGATGTGCTTGGATACAACGTTCCCACGGCAGTTTTGGGGATAAAATCGTCAGGAGAGAGAAAAGAAAAAGTCCTACCAAGGGTGGGCTGGGGAGGGCTGGTGCTTCCCGGGAGGCTCCCGAAGCTCAAGAGGACAAAGCCCAGACCTTGTCCAAGCTCCGAGCTGGGTCTGAGCCAGAAACCAGGGGGTGGCAGAGCCATTGCTGCTGAAGGGCTTCAGATTGCCAAAGCTAAAGTGTCCAGTATCAAGGAACAACTTGAGGTTACGGAAGTCCCAGTGCCCACGTTCCATCCCCTCATTTCAAGCTGAAAGCAGAGCTCCACTTGTGACTCTGCTTTTTAATAATCAATGTAAAAATTCAACAAAATTCCCTTAGAAAGACCCCATGAAGGTTCACACTGTGAGAGCTCACTCGAGGCAGCCTAAACTCCTGCCCTGGTTCAGTCCCTGTCAAGCCCACTGTGCTTTCCAGCTGCTTAGCTCCAGTTCCCCCCCAAATCACCATGAATTCCACTGAACTGAACCAAATCCAAGTCCTCGTGGGTCGGGACAAGGGCAGGGAGAGGTCACTCAGGGATCACCATCAGGGGCACAACAGCCCGACATGGGGAAATGAACTGAACTTAGGACTGAGCCAATAAGACCAGGAGAATGAGGATTAAAATCAATCTTGAGAAACACCTCCTCCCGCTCCTGAACTTTTCTGTCCGGGCCGCTGCTCGCGGGGCACAGAGAGGGGCCCGGCCGTGTCCGTCCAAACCTCCCTGGGAATCACCCCAGAGCCCTCAGCCTTCCTTGTGCCCTTCCCCTGGGCCCCTTGTTCCTCCCAATGGCTCCCGTGGCTCTCCCAGTCCATCCCAGCCTCTCCCAGTCCATCCCAGTCACTCCCAGTGACCCCGCCTGTCCATCTCGCCCCTCCGTGGATCTGCCGCCCCTCAGCCAATCAGAGCGCGTCTCTCTGATGACTCATCAGTTGCCGGGCAGATCCACAGAGCCGAGAGCCCCGCGCTGGACTCGGCCTCCCAGTGCCGCGCACTTCATTCCCAGTCCCTCCCAGTGCCACCACAGTCCCTCCCAGTGCCACCACAGTCCCTCCCACTCCTTTTTAGCCATTCCCAGTCTCTTCCGAGTTCATTCCCACTCCACTTCCAGACGTCCACGCTCTCTTCCAGTATCCCAGTATCCACTCTCATCTCTCTCAGTGCCACCCCAGTCCCTCCCAGTCCATTCCCAGTCCCTCTCAATGCTACACCACTCCTCTCCACTCTCTCCCAGTGCCCTTCCCAGCGTGTCCATCTCGCTGGTGCCCTCCAGCTCCCAGCCCGGCCCCGGCCGCCTGCTCTGCTCCCTGATGGATTTCTCCCCTGCCCACATCCAGCTGAGCTGCTCCCAGGGCCAGCAGCAGCTCTCGGGCCACGTGCTGGCCACTGCCGTGCTCCCCAGCGGGGACTGGAGCCAGCAGCTCCTGGTGCTGCTGGAAACCGCCCCCGGCAATGCGGGCTCAGCTCCAGCTGCCAGGTGGAGCACGTCAGCCTGGAGCACCCCCTGAGCCGGCACTGGGCCACGGCCCGGCCCCCACAGCGCCGGGGGCAGCGGGGGAGGCACTGGGGGGGCCCAGAGGGGGATTGGGGTGTGCTGGGAGGAACTGGGAGGGAGTTTGAGATAGACTGGTTTAAACTGGGAGAGGGGTTTGGGGGTCAAGAATGGCTGAGAAAAGGATTGGAGGATGTTGGGGAGTTTGTGATGGGGTTCTGAGGGTCCTGGTGGACCCTGGGAGGGAGTTTGGGGGTGCTGGGTGTCACTGGGAGGGATTTGAGTGAGCCTGGAGGAGCTGGAAGGAGATTGGGGATTGGAAAGCAGGGATTGGGATGAGGTTGGTTGTGCTGGGAAGAGACTGAGAGGAGTCTTGATGAGTCCTGGTGGGCCTGGAAGGGACTGGGAGAGGGTTTGGGGGTCCTGGGGCAGTGGGGAGAAATTGGGAGGGGGCTGTGGGATCCTGAGAGGAACAGGAGGGGCTCTGGTGGGTCCTGGGGAGGCTGGGAAGAGACTGGCAGTGATTTACCAAAATAGCAATATTGATCCAGTATCAACATCAATCTGTTAATGGACAAAAAACCTCTCCAATAGTTTAAAGTTACAAAGTGGATGTTTAATCACAGCACTGGGCGAGTGCAGGAGTCACCCCTTAATACACACTGCAAGTTGACAAAAGATTCCAGTGTCTATTTATTTACAGAAGTCTTGAATATCCAAAATACTAATACATATTAATACTAATACGTATCCATAATGCTAACACTTCCCATTCCCCACTTTGGATTAAAATGGATCGTAATGATTTTAAAATGTCATTATGCTTGTGTGGTTGGCTCCCTAATTTGAGGAGGGGGTCGTTTTGGTGAGGAGGGGTCATCAAGAGATGAAGGAAAACCGCTCTTCCTCACTCTCACCTTTCTACCTTTACAATGGTTGACATTACAAATGACATTTGGTACAATTCAAATTTCCTCCCTTGTGACTTTTAAATGGGTTTCCAGATGTAAGGTCTGTGATCTTCCTGAACCCGTTGATCAGTTTCTCTTTTCTCATTATAAGCACAGCTGAACACACATACAATGAAAATTAATTTTTTACCTAAGTCTGAGATCCATTATCTCAAATCCTGCTTCTCACTTAACCATTAACTAGTTCCATGAAGGCCTATCTCTAGCTAAGATGTGTAATATTTCTAAAACTCTTCATTTTTTAAAATTAGTGACTCCAAAGGAGGTTTCAGAGGGTCTTGGGTGGGCTGGGAGAGACTGGGAGGGTCCTTGGAGGGGCTTAAGGTGCCTGTGAGAGGTTTTGGGGGTCCTGACCCCGGCAGATGCCCCAGGGATGCCATCAAACGCTGCCCACAGCAAGAGGCTGACGGGGCTTCGTCTCTCTGTGTTCCTGCCACTGGGGCTCGGCTTCTGCCTCTGGAGGAAAGTGAGAGGGGGGTCCCAGGATCGTGTCCTCCCCCACAGAGCGTGTGTGCTCCCCTCGGGGCCCCCAAGCCCGGAGTCACCCCCTTTTCTCTGCCCACACAGCTCCTGAGGCAAAAGCTTCTCCAGGATTGAAAGTCAACAATTGCCACGGTCATTCTGTATCCTGTTGGAATTTCATTCCCCTGCTTTCATCCAGGTGCCCACAGGGAGCCAGGAAGATGTGGAGCCTCCCAGCCAGGTGTCTTCCCAACACGGATCACCAGGACCACGGATCACCAGGGCTCTGCCCAACGGGGGTCACTGGGGATCATCCAACGCCGATCCTCCCACGGGGGATGGAGCTGGAGCAGCGCACGAAGCTCTTCCCGCACTCGGGGCACTTGCAGGGCTTCCCTTACTGGTGCCTCCGTTGGTGTTTGGTCAAGGCTGAGCTCTGTGAGAAGCTCTTCCCACACTGGGGACACTCGTAGGGCCTCTCCCCACTGTGGATGCGCCGGTGGATGGTGAGGGTGGAGTTGTGCTTGAAGCTCTTCCCGCAGTCCGGGCAGCGGAAGGGCCTCTCCTCTGTGTGAATCCGCTCATGTAGGAGGACATCAGAGCTGGTCCGAAACCTCTTCCCACACTCAGGACACTCGTAGGGCCTCTCCCCAGTGTGGATGACCTGGTGTTTTCTCAGGGCGGAGCTCCACCCAAAGCTCTTCCCACATTCCAAGCAGGTGTAGGGCCGTTCCCCTGTGTGGATCACCTGGTGTCTCATCAGGTCAGAGATGTCTCTGAAGCTCTTCCCACATTTTCCACACTCATAGGGCCGTTCCCCAGTGTGGATCATCTGGTGATTCCTCAGGTTGGAGCTCTGGCTGAAGCTCTTCCCACATTCCCCACACTCGTAGGGCTTTTCCCCAGTGTGGATCACCTGGTGCCGGATCAGGTGGGAGCTCGTTCTGAAGCCCTTCCCACATTCCAAGCACTTGTGGGGCTTCTCCCCCAGCTCTGAGCTCTGGCTGGATCTCTGGCCGTGTTCCTGGCACTGGGGGGATCTTTTTTCCTCACAGCTCCCTGGACTGGGTTTGCAGCCCCTCCTCGTGCGGGATCTCTGGGGCTTTTTCTCCTCCTCTTCCATCTGGACACAGTTTGGGAATGAAAATTCCTGGTTAGGAGGAAAAATAGAGACGAGAGCACCTTGGACTGGGGGTTCCTCCTTGCCCAAGTTCATCTCAGAAAGTCACTGGGCATCTTGTAAGAATCTCTAAAACACCAAGATTCAGCCCAAACATCCTCCACAAATCAAAACACTGATCAAAAACTACCCAAACACCAAATTCAGGCAAAACCTCCTCCAGAACAGAAAGATTCAGCCCCTGCAAAAAAACAAACCACCAACATTTAGCCCAGTAAAGCTCAGAAACACCAAGATTCAGCCCAGTGAAAACTGTGGATCCCCTTACCCGGTCCCCTGCTGACTGTGGGCTGGGCAACACTCCTGGGACTGCACACACAGGGAAGGAGGAACCTTGTGCTGCTCCCTCTTCCTACTCCTCCTCCTGTGGCCCTACTCTTCCTCACACTCCTCTTCCTACTCCTCTTGCACAATCCCATCTTCTACTCCCAAGTGGATAATTTAACCATTTTGTTCTTCAGCCCTGCTTCTCCTTCCCCTCCCCTCCTGCCCCCAGGCCCAGCACCCACTGCCGCCTCCCTCTTCCCCCCCAGTCCCACAGCATCCCACCGCAGGGGCACGGATGGAGCTGGGCCAGCTCGGCCTGGGGCAGCGCTGGGCTCTCGGCCGCTTCCGCCCGCACTCGCTCCCCACTGCAGCCGCTCCCGCCACCACAGCGCGGGGGGGCCCGGCCTTGGCGCTCCCCCCTCCCACCTCCCCAAATTCCCCTCAAGGGGGGCACCAAGGCCTGGGGAGGCACAGGTGGGATCCAGGTAGGGCCATTAAGGGGAGAAAATGGAATGTTAGAGGGGCATCCTGGACAAAGGGATGAAGACCCCAAAATATCTCTCAAGGGTCCCTTGGGAGCATGTGGAGGTCGTTTGCACATTCTCCCAGAGGGAATTAAGGACATGGACACCCAGGGGGGCAATAAGGGAAGTCCAGAAGGGATTTAGACAACAGGGGATGGATGGTGTTGGTGTGCTGGGAAGGGATTGGCTGAAGGGGAGTGTGCAGGAATGTGCTTAAGGCAAGAAGCAGCAGGAGCAATCTATAGGGTAAGAAAAGGGATGATACAGGCGGTAGAGAAAAATACAAAGGATTGGGAGGTTTATCAGAAGGGTCTCATCCTCCAAATTTGCCAGCTGTCATGTGTTGCCATTTAAGAAAAAAAGCTGGAAACATCCACGAATACGATGGCTCTGAGAGAGGCTGCTGGGAGTTTCTTCTCTGCCTGAGACCTGGCCAATAGCTGGCCAGTTCTGAGAATTGACAGTGTTTTTGACCACTGAAAAGTGAGATTACCTTTGTGAATACCACCTTTTAAACCTAAAGCCAGGAGCTTTTGGGTCTTTTGTGTTTCTGGCTTTAAAACATAACAGAGCTCTGGTGCAGCCGGGCCCCCCCCTCCCCGCTTTCCCCACAGCCTGTACGGCCTCGGGGTGGGGGCGTGGGGCCAGAGCCCAGCAGCTCCCGGGAAGGGGATGGAGACTGGCAGGAGCCCTTTCCCAGAGTGGCTGAGCCCCTCGGGAAGCCCGCCGAGCCCTGAACAGCAGCACTGCCGGGCCAGGCCGGTCCCTGGCTCAGCTGAAATTTCTGCTGCCGCTGGATTTCACCAGAAACTGCCGAGAACGGGCAGGGGAAGCCATCGGCCTGCAGCGTGCTGAGATGCTGGCCACCCTCCCCCAGCACAGCCACTGAAAAATCACCCATCGAAAACAGCCCCAGCCTCTGCCCGTGAGCATCCACAAGACTTGGGCCAGATTTAAACCCTTTCACTACCCAGATGAGACCTGCAGGTTTAATCCTTTTCCAGAGAGAGGAAAGGGAGAGTGATCATCATGTAAAGAGACAACATAAACCATCCAAGTCAGTGAAGGCAGGAATCAAGCCTCAGATGGAAGGAGAATGAGGACATGCTTTAATAAGCTAAAATACTCTTTTGGTAAGGCCATGGAGATGAACAATGTTTCTGAATAACTCCTTTAATTCATGAAATAAGTATAAGGTGGAATGAACTATTCAAACCATGAACTCTGAGCAAAGGTATCCACTGATGAGCTAAGCAGATGGGAGAGTAGTTGTGATCCCATGAGATGCTGGAACAGAGAATGAAAAGTGAGAGTTGATGGAGATACTTGGGCACCCAGGAAGAAAAAGAGAAAACCTCTGTTCCCAGAGATGATCACAGGGAGAAATGAAGAGAACCTTTGCCTTTGAATAACTCATCCTTAAAATAATACTCCTTGAGTTCATGGCCCATGAACGCACCTCAGAGTGGTGTGAAATGGGAAGAGGGAATGATGGCAGAGTTTTTTCCAGGCAGCTGCCAATCAAGAGAAAGGAAAAGCCACAAGAAACTGTTTTTCTTGTGGAAAACTCTCCATGGAATGACAAGAGAGAACTCACTCTACAAAGACTGATGAAATGACCATTGTAGAGCTGGGACTGCTTTAACCACCAGATTTTGTCTCTATGCTGTCAGTCGGGCAAGGAAAAAGGTGGGATGGGAAGAAAAGGTGTCTGAAAGTTTTATTCTGGTTTCTTATTTTTGTAGTTCGAGTAATAAAATTTCTTTATTCCTTTTAAGTTTTAATCCTGTTTTGCCCTTCTCCAAATCCACAACTCACAACAAGAAATGAATAAGTATTCTAGTGATTTTTAGCTACTGTACCTCCAGATTCCAGGACAGGAAAACAAGGAGGTCGGGATTTCAGGGGGTTTCTCTGAGCTGGGAGCGGCAGGAGCGGGCGCAGAGCTGCGGCACCGGGAGCACGGGCTGGGGGCCTGTGGGGAGCTGTGGGGCCGGGCCGGGGCTGTGGGGCAGCCGGGGCTCAGCGCTGGGCGCTGCCTGAGCCCAGCACCCCCCGGGCAGGGCCGGCAGTGGCCCCCGGCCCCCAGGAGGCTGCGGGACGCCCCGGCCGCTGCCCGGCCCCGTGGAGCTGCCGGCCCTGCCCGCCGGGGGGGCCGCCTTTGGACACTGCGGCAGGACAGGGACCGGCTCTGGGATACGGGCTGGGGAGAGGAGCCTCAGCACAGCCAGCACCAGGAAGGAACAGCTCAGAAATGGGGATTAGACCTGCAAGGATCCAGATCATCTTTTAAGCATTTTGTGCTGGGTCCCTGGAGAAAGGAAGGATTTTGCAGAAAGTTCAGCAGCTGCCACACGATGAGCACCCACAGGCACTGAGGGGGGCTGCAGCAGGGCCACAAGAAGCCCCTGCAGCACTTGCTCCCAAAGGCTCAGCAGCTGAATGCAGCAAGGGATGAGCAAAAGGCCAAGCTGAAGGCAAAGGCCATGGCACAGTTCCTACAGCCCCTGAGGGATCAAGCCCAGGGCCCAAGGGGGCCCCAGCACCCAGGGGACACCCTCGGCCACAAGCACCTGGCACAGGCATTGCCCTCCTGGCCAGGGCACAGCCCACCCAAACAGCCCCTGGCAAGGAATCAGCCTTCCAGCTGCAGGGCACAAGGACACTGCAAGCACAGACAGGAGCACCCTCAGCACCAGCAAGTCCAGCCCTTGATGGACACGGATTCTTAGCGCTCTCACAGCTCCCATTCCACCAGGGACCCACCACACTGCAGCCCCTGGGAACATTCAGGGTGGCTCTGGATCCAGAGGAGACCTTTCCCGATGGACACAGGGGCCTCTCCATCCACTCGGAATCTTACACATAAAGGTGTTAGGGAATATTTAAATTATTAAGGCACTAAGTGGGAAAGATGAGTGGCTGTGTTTTATTGAAACACTATTAGCAGATGTGTGGAATGGGTTTAAAATGCATGAATTTTTATTTGCTCACAATTGTGATTGTCATTTACTGGAAAGGGATTTAATGGCTAAATTGGGAAAGCAAATTAATGTTGCAAAAGGGGATACAGAGGCTGGTTCTCTTGTTCCTCTGTGTCAAATGTCTGGCAGAGCCCAGGCTGAAGTGAACCCAGAAGTGTGGGCAGCCCCAGGGAAATTGGCAAAATTGGATATGGAGCCTCTCCAAATTTCCCTGAAGCAACCAGGACAAGAGGTGTCGAAAAGCAATCCCCTGCTCCAAGGGAGGGAAGGAAGGGCTCACAGCCTGTCTGTGAGTCCTGCTCAAGGCACGGCTTGGGGAGCCAGGGATGGCTCCCTAGAATGCTCCTATCCTGCCAAACAAGAAATCCAATGGAATCCACAGAATGCTGCAGGACCCAAGAAGAAGAAATGAGATGATGAAACCGAGGCACCCCACACTCTCAGATCCTTACACCAGCCTGAACCAGGTGCCCTCCTCACACTGCTGCCATTCACAACTTGATGCAAATGATGCTTTCTGGGGATCTGCCCACTTCCACAGGATGCAAACACAATTCTGCCTTGGGCTGGCAACAAGAGGTAGAAGGGAAAATGCTCAAGACATGGACGGTCCTTCTGCAGGGATGCACGGAAGCACCGGCCTGATTGGGGCAAGCCTTGCAGGAAACATCAAAGAATTGACCTCACCCCCAGGGACTGGCTTAATGCAGGATGTGGATGACTTGATCCAGTCAGGAGGACAAGGAGAAGAGGTAGAGGAAGCCTCTGTGAAATGGCTTCATTTTCAGGCTAAAAAGCAGCTTTGAGTACCTGAAAAAAAGGAAGAGCAAATGGTAGAGAAAATGGTTAAATATTTGGGACATTTTTTGACTGAGGGATTGTGGTGTATTGATTCAGAGAGGGTTCAGGGAATCTCAGAAATAATGTTTCCTAGGACAAAAATGGAGCTGGAACAATTCTTAGGATAATTAAGGAACTGCAGAAGCTGGACTGAAGATTCTTTGTTCTTGCCTGAGCATTGTGTGACTTTCTTAGCCCCAGATAGCCTCAATGTTATGGAGTGGACATAAGAAAGAGAACAAAACTTAACAAAATGAAAAAAATAAAATGATTGATGCCCCAGCCATGGCTCTTCCAGACTCACAAATCTGAACTGGAAGGGAATATTAAACAGGCCACCCCTGAGCCTGCACTGAAGGCAACGCAGCAGCAGCCAGGGCTCCCCAGCGGGGGAAGCCCCTGGGCCTGCCCACAGATCCTCTGCTCAAATCCTCGGCCTGGCCACCCTCCTTTGCCATCTCCAGCCACTGCGGGACAATCCTTGCTCTCACTCTTGCAGCTTCAGCCCTTTCTGTGCCTGCCCTCGCCACAGCTGCTGGGGAAGGCACCGGGACAATTCCACTCTGCCTCTCAATTCCACTCACACTCTGCCCTGCCTGGGATTCGCTGCTGACAAAATAGACCAACTTTAAAATGGCTTAAAAACTTATTTCTCTGGTCACACTAGGTTTGTCTTTGCCTTGGTGAAAGGAATTTTAATGTTTCTTTTCCACCACTCAGCAGAGATGTGTTTAACATCTCAACAGACTGCATAAAGGTAACAATTGAAAATTAAAATCGCTGGGAATGGGAGGATATAAGGTGTCTAAAGAAAAGGCACAAATTTCCCAGCAGACTGTGATTTACCTGGGGTGTGAAATCTCACAAGGACAGTGTAAGCTGGGTACTAATCATATTCAAGCTATTTGTGCCATTCCAGAACCCCAGAACCTACATGAGCTGTGAGTTTTCCTCGGGATGACAGAGCGGTGCCGCCTGTGGATCATGGACTATGGACTAATTGCAAAACCCCTGTATGAAGCCCAGAAGACACAACCGCTTACCTGGGGCAGACCACAGAAGGAGGCCTTCCTCAGACTGAAGGAGGCATTGACAACAGCTCCTGCGTTAGGATTGCCTGATCTATCCAAAGATTTTCAGCTGTTTGTGCATGAAAGATCACACCCAGCACTGGGAGTGCTGACCCAACATTTGGGAAGCTGGAAAAGGCTGGTAGGCTGCTTTTCCAAACAACTTGACACCGTGAGTGCCGGATGGCCTTCATGCCTGCGGGCAGTTGCAGCCACTGTGATGCTGATCCAAGAAGCCAGGAAACTCACGATGGGTAGACACACAGATGTCTATGTGCCACACATGGTGAGCACTGTTTTAGAACAAAAGGGGGGCCATTGGCTATCTCCAAGCAGGATGATGAAATTCCAGGTAATCCGAACCAAGCAGGATGATGTCACACTAAAGACAGCTAACCTCTTGAATCCAGCTTTGTTCCTTACCAGCAAACACATCTGCCCAACGAGCAGAACTGGTTGCTTTAACCAGAGCATTAGAGATGAGTGAAGGGAAGAAAGTAAATATCTGGACTGATTCAAAACATGCTTTTGGAGTGGTGCATGTACACGGACCACTGTGGAAAGAAAGAGGACTGCTGTCTTCTCAAGGTACACACATTAAACATCAAGATGCAGTCCTGCAATTAATAAAAGCAGTACAAAAGCCTGAGCAAGCAACAATCATGCACTGCTAAGCTCACCAATCAGGAAATTCCAAAATTCATGAGGGAAATGGGAAAGCAGACTGGACAGCCCGACAAGCTGCTTGAGAAGCGCAAACTGCAATGGCATTGATACCTTTAAAAACTAATGTATCTCAATTCAATTTACCCCCAGAACCAAAATGTTCAATAAAAGATGAGAAATTGGGACGCTCACTGAATGCACAGAAGAATTCAGAAGGGTGGTATGTGACTACACAGGGACAAGTAGTGGTACCCCCCTCGATAATGACAGAAGTTCTACAAATTAAACATCACAAATGTCATTGGGGTGCAGAGGCATTGGTGAAATTGTTAAAACAAAGTTTAATTTCAGTACAGATGTCAACAATGGCAAAATCAGTAATGTCAAAATGTGAAATTTGCTTAAAGAACAATCCAGTGGCTAGACGACAGGCACAATTAGGGAAAACCAGGAGATTATTGGCAAGTAGATTGGTAGAATTACCAAGAACACGAGGATACAAATATCTATTGGTAAGGCTTGACACATTTTCAGGATGGCCAGAAGCTCTTCCCTGTCACACAAATCAAGCAAAGGAGACAGTCAAGTGGTTACTGCAAGAAATCATTCCAAGATTTGGGGTGCCTCTAGGAATATCATCAGATAGGGGCCCACATTTCACAGCCACAGTAGTGAGGGAGGTGAGTAGGTTGCTGGGAATAGCTTGGCATCTCCATACACCATGGAGACCCCAATCCAGTGGACAGGTAGAGAGGATGAATCAGACACTGAAGAGGCAAATCAGCAAAATATGCCAAGAAGTTAAATTGCAGCAGCCACAAGCTTTACCAATAGCACTGCTGAGGACTCGGATAAAGCCTAGAAGTGGGATGTCAGTCAGTCCTTATGAGATATTGTATGGGAAACCATATGAATCCCCTGAACCTAATCCAAATGTACATGTTACAGGGAAGCAAGAGGTGTAGAATTATGTTCTGTCTCTTGGAAAAGCTCGAGCTCGACTTCAGAGCACCCTTGTGTGGAACAGGCCGCTGACTCTTGAGAATCCAGTTCATGACATCCCCCCGGGAGATGAAGTGTACGTTAAAAGCTGGAAGGAAGAACCATTAAAAGAAAGGTGGAATGGACCCTATCAGGTACTGTTAACTACCTTGACAGCAGTCAAAGGAGCTGGACTGGATCCCTGCATACATTACACCAGGGTGAAGAAGGTTTCCCCTGCACTGTGGACTGCACAAACTGTACGGCCAACAAAGCTGCAGATAAAGTGGGTTTGATTGTTTCAAATGTCTAGGTTGCTAGTGACTGGAATGGTGATTATTTTATGGCCTTCACTACCATCAGTTGGAATCACTGTTACCTTGGGATGTGAAATGCAAAAGGATCAGCTGACAACTCTTCATTTTAGAATGAAGAGGGATGTGGGGGTGCAGCCAGAAACACAAGTGATAAAAGTCTCTAATACTATTCAGGCAGAAAATGGGATGATTAGATTGATTAAAGATTTTGCCAACGTGCTAAACACCAGCAAAATAACTGCCTGTCTGCCAATACCAAAGGCAGCAGGAGACCAAATAAATTAAAGAATTATAACATCAAAATTTCCTGAAATACAAAAGAATAAAAATGAAAATGTGAGCTGTGTATTGCAAATAGATTACGAGTACCCAAATAAGACAGTGTTTGAAAATGCTGTGAAGCCAAAGTATTCATCTATATGGGACTGTCATGAAAATGGAGGAAAGTATGAACCAAAACTAGGCTGGGATGGGGGATTAGGGAATTATGGATGGTGTTATGAGAAGATAGCAAAGGTCATTAAAGAAAAGATTCCAGTATCGAAGTGGAAGTGTGAAGGACAGGAAGGAAAAGATCGAGCTGAAGCTTGGGACAGTGCATGGTCAATGAGTGTGCTTCAGAAATTCCAATCTATGGCAGATAGCCCTTGGTGCATTAAGTGGGAAGGCTCTGAAAATGAAACAGATCCAGGGGTATGGAACACTGCAACCAGTAGTAGAATGGAGGCAGACAAAGTCAATTGGTGGGTATGGAACAAAACTTAGGACTGTACTTCTGATGATGAAGAAATAAAACAAATGCCAACACTAGTGGTAGCTCTGCAAATTGGATGTGCCTGCAGAGGAATCAAACATAAACAAGGGGAAATAAATGACAAGACAGGACAAGTGATCCAAAAGGTAATATGGAGCACAAGTACAATTCAGAGTCCAGGCCAATTTGTATGGGCAGCAAGCGATGGCACTTGGACAACACATTTGCCTGTAGGTGAAAAAGTAAAAGAGATTACTTTAGGCCTCCCCACCTTATGCCCAATTTGGAAAAGGTCCCCATTCAAGGGAGAACATGAACTTATACAAATAAGGATGAAACGAAAAGTTCAGGAAAACAAAGCTGAAGATGAAGAAAGATGGCAGGAACCCTCCAGTAGTGTAAAATTTGAGTGGGCCCTGGAATCCTTGTTTGGTCCAATAGCAAATTATAACAATAGAAAGATGTTGTACAAACTTACAGGTCAGGTAGAAAGATTGGCAAGAGTTACCAAAGAGGGATTTAGAGAGCTAAATGTACAATTACAAGCCACAACTAAAATGACCCTGCAAAACAGATTGGCTTTAGATATGTTATTGTTGAAAGAACACGGAGTATGCGGGTACCTAAAAGGACAAATTGATCACTTGTTGCTATATTTTATATATTAGTAAAGGCCTGTATGCACAAACCAGCCATTGAAATAAGTCGTGATATTAAGAGCTAAAGTCCTTGAAACCTTCATGCTGAAGAGAGAGTAAAGCAAAACAATATTCCTGTAAGAGAAAAAATGTAAACTGTGTGTGTTAGCCAATAGTAACTTGCTCTGCCTGCAGACCCTGTAGAACCCTATAAAAGTGTGCTAAAGATAGAAATAAAGTGGCATTCACAATTACTTTTGTGAAGACTGGTGAAGAGCTGGCGGTCTCTCAATAATCACTGCTGCATCCACATCCCAAATGGAACTGCAGATGTAGAACACGACATTAATCCATTAAAACCCATAGAACATGAAGCACAGAAAGAGAGGGAAGATCTCACCACAAGTTGGGTAGATAAAATTTTTGAAGGGTTAGGATGGAACGTGAGCGCATGGATCAAAACTATTCTTGAGAGTCTGATAATCCTACTAATTGTGTTCTTAGCAATCTGGTTAATCTGTGCAGTTCTGAAAGGAGAGATAAAGAAAAGAGTATCCTGGAACCAGAAGATAATAAAGGCACTGACACAGGACAGAGATCCACATCCACATTTGTCATCTCCAAGTCCTCCAGAGTGTAACAACGCTTACGACAACTGTGGATTCAAAGATGAACATCAAGTATAATCTCAGAAAAAGGACTGTATATAGTGAAAGCATTACACTTATTATAGTAAAGTGAAATACTTTCAAAGGGGGGAAATATGTTACTATGGGTTAAATGTTTCTGAAAATGTTTCTTAAAATCATGTAGAGGTAGGCCACAAGAATGCTTGGTATTAGGGATGGTCTAGCAAGCTGAAATGTTTACGGTAATGGGAACTGGTACTTGGGGTCTCCAAGATACCCACCCAGAAATAAGATTCGGACATGTTCGTGCAAGGATGAGCTACCTCTCATGAAGCAATATGGACAAGGTTAATGAAGCAATATTAATGAAACAATATTGATAAGGTTGTTACAGTGATTACCGCTACAGCTGACATTGTGGAAATATGTGCACTTTGGACAAAGATGATGGAGCTAGATTTGGGTTGCTGATACCCCTAGTTCCCCCACGCTTCAATAAAGCACCTGCATATAACCAGTCTGTGATTATGTGTATTCCTGAACGCTAACAGAGAGAGATCAAAAACTTCCAAAACACCAAAATTCTGATATCCACTCAGAATAGTAAGATTCAGCTCCCACAAAAAAACAAAGCACCAACATTCAGCCCAATAACACTCAGAAACACCAAGATTCAGCCCCGTGAAGATCGTGGATCTCCCTGCCCGGGCACTCACTGCATGGGGGGGTGAGGGGGGCAATGAGGCCGGGCCGGAGCAGGGGGTGCCCGAGAGAGGCCCCGAGCCCGGGGGAAGCCCCTGCAGAGCCATGGAAGTGGCTCCTGGCCGGACTCGGGGATCCCCCTGGCGATCCCCGCTGGAGCAGCCTGGTCCTGAGGGACTCTGGCCCCTGGCAGGGACCCCAGGCTGCAGCAGGACAAGGATTCCTGTCCCTCAGGGGGAGGCACTGACATGACCTGACTGTGACCCCCATCCCTGTGCCTCTGGGCGGGGAGGGGGACGGAGAGGGGCAGAAAGTTAAGCCCGGGAAGGAGGGACAGCTGTGGGAAAGATGCATTTCCAGAGGAATTACTTTGCTTCTCATTTTCTTGTTCTGATACGTTTGGTAATAAATTCAATTAATTTCCCCAAGTCAGGTGTGCTGTGCCCGTGACCAAGGATTGAACTGTTCCCATCCTCATCCAGACCCCCGAGCCTTTCCTTGTGTGTTCGGCTCCCCGCCCGGGGCAGAAAGGAGCGTCACAGAGTTTTGGCCTCGCTCCGGCACAGCCCTGCTCCATCCCGGACTCACCCCCAGCTCGCAGCGCTCGCAGCGCCCTCAGCTCCCGGGCACCCCGAGCTCCCGGCGCTTCAGCGCAGCGGCGCTTCCTTGGCCTCCTGCCCGGGCCGGGCCCAGCGCCGGGGCCGCTCCTCAGCCCAGGCTGCCGAGAAATGGCGGAGCTCAGCCCAAGGCAGGCGAGGCCGTGCCGTGTGCAGAGCCCGCCGCTGGCTGCGATTGGCTGCTTCTGCCGTCACTCGTGGCTCTGGCGCGCGCTGATTGGGCAGAGCGGGGACAAGCCCGGCCCCGCTGGCGCCCCCAGGGCGGCCGTGGGGCAGGAGAGCCGCCATTGCCGGAGCGTCTGTGCGGGCCCGGCAGCGGCGGCAGCAGCGGCCGGAGCCCGGTGAGGCGGCGGCGGAGCTCGGAGGCGGCCCCGGCCATCGCAGGTGGGAGCCGCGCTCGGTTCTGCGGGGGCTCGGGGCTCGCTGCGGGCCCGGGAGGTTGTGTAATAAATGGAATTGATTTGTGCTGACTAAATTGTAACTATTTGGAAAGTTACTATTAGAAGCAACCAAAAGAATCAGTGTTATAAGGCAGATGTACCCCTTTGCAGATGTTACATGTTAAAATTGAGGTACAGGATGTAGTTTAGAAGATAAGTGATGTCTCATGACCAAAACGGCCTTGAGATGGACAAAATTAAAACGACTTTAAGCATTGGGCCTAAAAATCAGTAAATATCAGACTAATTAGTAGAGTAACATAACACAACGCTTAGTACGCACGCACAAACCTGTAAGGTTATCCAAAGGACAATGAGGAAGAGGAGAAGCCTTCGCCAAAAGACCCCCAAAAGAAAACTGAAGACCCCCTAACAACAAGTGAAGCATGTGCCGTGATGAAAAGTGACCTAAAGTCAGCAGAATCAGAAATAGGAGAAAACATACGGGAAACATAAATGAATATGTATAAGCATACAGTATATAAGGTTAGCTTGAAGTGCTTTGTTCTGTACGTAAGGCAGGGTGGGGAACCCCCTCCGTACCCCGGGTCGGTTTTGCTTATGCCTTAACCATTTGTAACCACTGGCCAATTATATTCACACATATATATATATATATATAAATATATATCTGAATATATCTACTAAATTTTATCTTTCTTACTAAATTGTATTCTTTTACTATATTGTATTCTTTTATTATTTTTTATCCAATTTATTAAAGTATATTATCAATTAGATTGATTATTTGGAAATTTGAAAGTAATTTATAACAATTCGATGCCAAAACCCAGGAACTCCAATCTAGGGGAATACATGGAATACATGGGAATACATGGGAATCCCGGAGAGGAAAAATAAGCAGAAAATGATTAATTATTATTTGTTTAAATAGACAAAGAAAATGATCCGAAAATATAATTTGAATTGGCCAAAGTTTGGATCGTTTAAAGATTGGATTTGTTAAGCTTTAAATCAGTATGTAAATTCAGAAGAACCTTTTTATTAAGAAGAGAGCGACTATGCTACCCTGTAGCTTCCCTGGGGTGGGGGGAAAGATAAATTCATTACTAAAACACAAGAAAGTGAGAGTTATCTGTTGTATCCTTTACAAACTAAACAGTAGGAAAAAAAAAAAAAGAGGTAAAACTGTTCCTTCACCTAAAGATATTTTGCTGGAAATAGAAACAGCAGCACTACCTAAATCCCATTTAACTGAAAAGTGTGCAGTGCTGGCTGTGCCAAGTGAACTCTAACATATAACACAACTGACCATTTGTTACAACCTGGCATTAATTTGGTTTGGTTTATTATATTTACACATTCAAAAGACAAATTCTGCCTTGCTCAGAGTCTGTGAAGCACAAACACATTTTATGAATATATAGTATCTAAATAGTGTGTTACAGTTGTGTTATGTGCATTATAAGTGTTAAAAACATGTAGCACAGGTTTTTTTCACAGAACCTTAAATTTCCGTATTTTTAAAATATGTTTGTTTTTCAGTATTTTGTATAGTAAATATAAATGGTTTTGACTAAATGTTTTATTTATTTAACAGCAAAAATTTTGCTAAAAGAAGCCCCTATTAATTAAAGTTTTATTAATAAATTGCTAACTGAAGTTGTGTAAAAAGTAACTTTTATTGTAGTTGGCACATCTCTGAAGCTTTAGTAGTTTAAATTAAAAGAAAAAAAATATAACTGACTAAGAGAGAGAGAGATAAGACAGTGCTGTGAAATCTGTGCCATCCTTGAAACAAGCAGAGTTGAAGTGGCTCATAGGAACCTTATGAGGCCAAGGGTAGCAGTGAGACCAAACGTGTCAGTGACCAGACCCCAGGGTATAAACTTTGCTACCAAGAAGAGCGGCACCTCGGCCCTTGGCTGCAGCCCAAGGGGCCTTGAGGAAGGTAGAGAGTGAAAACTCCTGAGGATTATTTTCACTGTGTTCATTAAGATACCCTTGGCAACTGGCTAAAACCATAAAGCAGGATGGGACAGAATCCAAAAAAATAAGAAAGAAACAAGCGATATTAAAACAAGCAGCACAAAAGCAAACAATGAGCAAACAAACTATGCAAAAACAAAATCACAATAATTCTGATCCATGTGACAAATGCAAACAAATATGACAAATGCAAAAACAAGATAAAATCTGTGTTTGTGGCACATCCATATGTTAATGCTGCCTGTTACAATCACAGTAATTTTATAAAAGTATAAAAAAGATCCCAAAGAAAGAATTAGACAAAATGAATAAGTAGTGTGAACAGTTGAAACAGCAGTATAGCAACTGAGATTGGCCAACCATAACTAAAATATTTTTGTAGGTTTAATGCAAGAAGTAGTTACAGAATTAAAATTATTTAAATATTAAATTTGTGAAAGACTTAAAATAGCTAAAAAAATAGCTGTGGGAAAGTGAGAGTCTAGCTCCAGACCAATTTTTAAAATGAAATCTTACTCAAACTTCCAAGAGAATAAAATAACCTACAAGATAAATTTTGAATCATCACATAATTAAAACAGTTTGTATCAAATAACAATACTAACACCTGGCCACCAAAAACTCCTGCTGGATATTAGAGAATGACAAAAAGAAACTAATTGTAGGATAACCATGTTGATTTGTGCTGGTATAAAAGTTCTGGAGCTAACCCTTACCAATCCATAAGTGACCTAAAATTCTATTGGGAACAACCAGGTACAACAAGTAACAAATGGAAAGCCCCTGATGGAATATATTAAATTTGTGAGTAAAGAGCATATAGTGAATTACCTCAAAAGTGAAAAAGAACCTGTATCTGAAGAGTTACATGACCCTCCTTCTTCGTTATACCGAGGTCCAAGAGCAATATGTTAAGTACACCACTTTATGAAACATTAAAAAACAATAAAAGAGACTTGAACCTTGACTTTCCAAAAGCAAGAAGAAACCAGAAATGAAGACAAATGGCCTGCAGAGAGATGACCCAGCCACTTGAGCTGCAGATGGATCTTAGAGATATAGAACCCAAATCTATCTATTGAATCAGTTCATAAAGCTGCAGACAGTAGTTAAAGTTGTTTCAAACCACACCTCTACTGCCCTAAAGCTGCTGGCCAAGCAACATTCACAAATGTGAGCATTTGTTTATGAAAACAGAATTGCCCTGGAGTATTAGTTAGCTGAAGAAGGGGGAGTTTGTAGAAAGTTTAACAAATCTGAGTGTTGTATAAAGATAAATGATTACAGAAAAGCCATCACAAAAATTGCTAAAGATATTAAAAATGTAGCACATGTACCAGTTCAAAAATAGAATTTTATTTTTAAGACTGATTAGTGAGATAACCTTTTTAGAAGCACTTAGTGGAAAAAGTTAAAATTTATGGTATAGTGTTTTATATTAAGATTATTGTTTCTATTTTGTATAATTTCATGCCTTATTAGACTAATCCGTTCAGTAATTCAAGGAATACTGAATGAAAAGAAACTATAATAGCTCAAAAAAAAGTTAACTAAATTTGAAAGAGAGTGCAAAAAGCTTGATACAGCATGGAAAAAGTTTAAAAATTAGAAATGAAAATAAAGTAAATGCAAGAAATGAAATTATTGAGAAGGTAAAAAAAATAAGATTCAAGTTGTTTTTGTTTTTTTTTTAAAAAAGCATGAATAAATGTAATAAAAAAGAGAAATGGGGCATTAAAATAAATGGAATTGATTTGTGCTGACTAAATTTTAACTATTCGGAAAGTTATTATTAGAAGCAACCAAAAGAATCAGTGTTACAAGGCAGATGTACCCCTTTGCATTAAAATTAAAATTAAGGTACAGGATGTAGTTTAGAAGATAAGTGATGTCTCAAGACCAAAATGGCCTTGAGATGGACAAAATTAGAACGACTTTAAGCATTGGGCCTAAAAACCAGTAAATATCAGACTAATGAGTAGAGTAACCTAACACATCATTTAGTACGCACACACAAACCTGTAAGGTTATCCAAAGGACAATGAGGAAGAGGAGAAGCCTTCGCCAAAAGACCCCCAAAAGAAGACTGAAGACCCCCTAACAACAAGTGACGCATGTGCCGTGAAGAAAAGTGACGTAAAGTCAGAAAAATTTGAAATAGGAGGAAATTTACAGGAAGTATTAATTAATATGTATAAGCACACCGTTTATAAGTTTAGCTTGAAGTGCTTTGCTCTGTACATGAGGCAGGGTGAGGAACCCGTACCCCGGTCGGTTTTGCTTATGCTTTAATCATACTTAATTCCTGGCAAATTATATATATAATTTGTAATTTTTTCCTAAATTATATTATTTTACTAAACTGTATTATTTTATACCAAATTACTATTCAATTTACTAAATTGTATTCATTTTAATTAAACTGCCATTAACCCAAGGGACCTAGCTGTCAAAATTGTAATTTCTTTTATAACAACCGGAGAGGCGGCGGCGGAGCTCGGAGGCGGCCCCGGCCATCGCAGGTGGGAGCCGCGCTCGGTTCTGCGGGGGCTCGGGGCTCGCTGCGGGCCCGGGAGGGGGCGGCAGGGGGCTGTGGCGGGTGGCTTGTGCCGTGGCCGGCCCGTGTTGGCCCTGGGCTGAGGGCGCTGCGGGAGCGGCTGCCCGCGGTCTCCTTGCCGCTGGGGCCTCGGCAGGAGGCGGTGGCGGAGCAGCGCTGGCTCGTCCCGCTTCGTGTCGGGAGGCCGGAGGTGGCTGCGCTGTGCCCGGGACGCTGCGCTGGGGCCGCCTCCGAGCTCCGCCGCCGCCTCACCGGGCTCCGGCCGCTGCTGCCGCCGCTGCCGGGCCCGCACAGACGCTCCGGCAATGGCGGCTCTCCTGCCCCACGGCCGCCCTGGGGGCGCCAGCGGGGCCGGGCTTGTCCCCGCTCTGCCCAATCAGCGCGCGCCAGAGCCACGAGTGACGGCAGAAGCAGCCAATCGCAGCCAGCGGCGGGCTCTGCACACGGCACGGCCTCGCCTGCCTTGGGCTGAGCTCCGCCATTTCTCGTTAGCCTGGGCTGAGGAGCGGCCCCGGCGCTGGGCCCGGCCCGGGCAGGAGGCCAAGGAAGCGCCGCTGCGCTGAAGCGCCGGGAGCTCGGGGTGCCCGGGAGCTGAGGGCGCTGCGAGCTGGGGGTGAGTCCGGGATGGAACAGGGCTATGCCGGAGCGAGGCCAAAACTCTGTGACTCTCCTTCCTGTCCCGAGCGGGGAGCAGAACACACAAGGAAAGGCTCGGGGGTCTGGATGAGGGTGGGGACAGTTCAATCCTTGGTCACGGGCACAGCACTCCTGACTTGGGGAACTTATTTGAATTTGTTTTCAAACATTTCAGAGGAAGAAAATGAGAAGTAAAGTAATTCCTCCGGAAATCCATCTTCCCCCCAGCTCTCCCTCCTTCCCGGGCTTAACTTTGTGCCCCTCTCCGTCCCCCTCCCCGCCCAGAGGCACAGGGATGGGGGTCACAGTCAGGTCATGTCAGTGCCTCCCCCTGAGGGACAGGAATCCTTGTCCTGCTGCAGCCTGGGGTCCCTGCCAGGGGCCAGAGTCCCTCAGGACCAGGCTGCTCCAGCGGGGATCGCCAGGGGGATCCCCGAGTCCGGCCAGGAGCCACTTCCATGGCTCTGCAGGGGCTTCCCCCGGGCTCGGGGCCTCTCTCAGGCACCCCCTGCTCCGGCCCGGCCTCATTGCCCCCCTCACCCCCCCATGCAGCGAGTGCCCGGGCAGGGAGATCCACGATTTTCACGGGGCTGAATCTTGGAGTTTCTGAGCTTTATTGGTCTAAACGTTGGTGTTTTGTTTTTTTGTGGGGGCAGAATCTTTGTATTTTGGGGGGATATCAGATTTTTGGTGTTTTGGAAGTTTTTGATCTGTCTTCGTTAGCATTCAGGAAAACACATAATTGTATATTGACTGTATGCAGGTGTTTTATTGAAGCGTGGGTGAACTAGAGGTATCAGCAACCCAAATCTAGTTCTGTTGTCTTTGTCCAAAGTGCACATATTTCTACAATTTCAGCTGTACCGGTAATCACTGTAACAACCTTATCAATATTGTTTCATTAATATTGCTCCATTAACTTTATCTATATTGCTTCATGAGAGTTAGCTCATCCTTGCTCGAACATGTCCGAATCTTATCTCTGGGTGGGTATCTTGGAGACCCCAAGTACCAGTTGCCATCACCGTAAACATTTCAGCTTGCTAGACCGTCCCTAATACCAAGCATTCTTGTGGCCTACCTCTACATGATTTTAAGAAACATTTTCAGAAGCATTTAACCCTATAGTAACGTATTTCCCCACATTCAATATATTTCACTTTGCTATAATAAGTGCAAGGCTTTCACTATATACAGTCCTTTTTCTGAGATTATACTTGATGTTCATCTTTGAATCCACAGTTGTCGTAAGTGTTGTTACACTCTGGAGGACTTGGAGATAACAAATGCGGATGTGGATCTCTGTCCCGTGTCAGTGCCTTTATTATCTTCTGGTTCCAGGATACTCTTTTCTTTATCTCTCCTTTCAGAACTGCACAGATTAACCAGATTGCTAAGAACGCAATTAGTAGGATTATTACTCTCAATAATAGATTTGATCCAGGAGCTCACATTCCATCCTAACCCTTCAAAATTTTTATCTACCCAACTTGTGGTCAGATCTTCTCTCTCTTTCTGTGCTTCATGTTCTGTTTGTTTTAATTGAGTAATGTCGTGTTCTACATTTGCAGTTCCATTTGGGATGTGGATGCAGCAGTGATCAATTTGTCCTTTTAGGTACGCGCACACTCCGTGTTCTTTCAACAATAACGTATCTAAAGCCAATCTGTTTTGCAGGGTCATTTTAGTTGTGGCTTGTAATTGTACATTTAGCTCTCTAAATCCCTCTTAGGTAGCTCTTGCCGATCTTTCTACCTGACCTGTAAGTTTGTACAACATCTTTCTATTGTTATAATTTGCTATTGGAGCAAACAAGGATTCCGGAGCCCACTCAAATTTTACACTGCTGGAGGGTTCCTGCCATCTTTCTTTATCTTCAGTTTTGTTTTCCTGAACTTCTCATCTCGTCCTTATTTGCAGAAGTTCATGTTCTCCCTTAAATGGTGACGTTTTCTAAATTTGGCATAAGGTGGGGAGGCCTAAAGTAATCTCTTTTACTTTTTCACCTCCAGGCAAATGTGTTGTCCAGGTGCCATCGCTTGCTGCCCATCCAAATTGGCCTGGACTCTGAATTGTACTTGTGCTCCATATTTCCTTTTGGATCACTTGTCCTGTCTTGTCATTTATTTCACCTTGTTTATGTTTGATTCTTCTGCAGGCACATCCAATTTGCAGAGCTACCACTAGTGTTGGCATTTGTTTTATTTCTTCATCATCAGAAGTACAGTCCTACATTTTGTTCCATACCCACCAATTGACTTTGTCTGCCTCCATTCACTGGTTGCAGTGTTCCATACCCCTGGATCTGTTTCATTTTCAGAGCCTTCCCACTTAATGCACCAAGGGCTATCTGCCATAGATTGGAATTTCTGAAGCACACTCATTGACCATGCACTGTCCCAAGCTTCAGCCCGATCTTTTCCTTCCTGTCCTTCACACTTCCACTTCGATACTGGAATCTTTTCTTTAATAACCTTTGCTACCTTTTCATAACACCATCCATAATTCCCTAATCCCCCATCCCAGCCTAGTTTTGGTTCATACTTTCCTCCATTTTCATGACAATCCCATCTAGATGAATACTTTGGCTTCACAGCATTTTCAAACACTGTCTTACTTTGGTACTCGTAATCTATTTGCAATACACAGCTCACATTTTCATTTTTATTCTTTTGTATTTCAGGAAATTTTGATGTTATAATTCCCCAATTTATTTGGTCTCCTGCTGCCTTGGTATTGGCAGACAGGCAGTTATTTTGCTGCTGTTTTGCATGTTGGCAAAATCTTTCATTAATGCAATCATCCCATTTTCTGCGTGAATAGTGTTAGAGACTTTTATCACTTGTGTTTCTGGCTGCACCCCCACATCCCTCTTCATTCTAAAATGAAGAGTTGTCAGCTGATCCTTTTGCATTTCACATCCCAAGGTAACATTGATTCCAACTGATGGCCCTAAAGGCCATAAAATAATCACCGTTACAGTCACTAGCAACCTAGACATTTGAAACAATCAAACCCACTTTATCTGCAGCTTTGTTGGCCCCACAGTTTGTGCAGTCCACAGTGCAGGGGAAACCTTCTTCACTCTGGTGTAATGTATGCAGGGATCCAGTCCAGCTCCTTTGACTGCTGTCAAGGTAGTTAACAGTACCTGATAGGGTCCATTCCACCTTTCTTTTAATGGTTCTTCCTTCCAGCTTTTAACGTACACTTCATCTCCCGGGGGGATGTCATGAACTGGATTCTCAAGAGTCAGCGGCCTGTTCCACACAAGGGTGCTCTGAAGTCGAGCTCGAGCTTTTCCAAGAGACAGAACATAATTCTACACCTCTTGCTTCCCTGTAACATGTACATTTGGATTAGGTTCAGGGGATTCATATGGTTTCCCATACAATATCTCATAAGGACTGACTGACATCCCATTTCTAGACTTTATCTGAATCCTCAGCAGTGCTATTGGTAAAGCTTGTGGCTGCTGCAATTTAGCCTCTTGGCATATTTTGCTGATCTGCCTCTTCAATGTCTGATTCATCCTCTGTACCTGTCCACTGGATTGGGGTCTCCATGGTGTATGGAGATGCCAAGCTATTCCCAGTAACCTACTCACCTCCCTCACTACTGTGGCTGTGAAATGTGGGCCCCTATCTGATGATATTCCTAGAGGCACCCCAAATCTTGGAATGATTTCTTGCAGCAACCACTTGACTGTCTCCTTTGCTTGATTTGTGCGACAGGGAAGAGCTTCTGGCCATCCTGAAAATGTGTCAACCCCTACCAATAGATATTTGTATCCTCGTGTTCTTGGTAATTCTACAAAATCTACTTGCCAATAATCTCCTGGTTTTCCCTAATTGTGCCTGTCATCTAGCCACTGGATTGTTCTTTAAGCAAATTTCACATTTTGACATTACTGATTTTGCCATTGTTGACATCTGTACTGAATTTAAATTTTGTTTTAACAATTTCACCAATGCCTCTGCACTCCAATGACATTTGTTATGTTTAATTTGCAGAACTTCTGTCATTATCGAGGGGGGTACCACTACTTGTCCCTGTGTAGTCACATACCACCCTTCTGAATTCTTCTGTGCATTCAGTGAGCGTCCCAGTTTCTCATCCTCTATTGAATATTTTGGTTCTGGAGGTAAATTGAATTGAGATACATTAGTTTTTAAAGGTATCAATGCCATTGCAGTTTGCGCTTCTCAAGCAGCTTGTCGGGCTGTCCAGTCTGCTTTCCGATTTCCCTCATGAATTTTGGAGTTTCCTGATTGGTGAGCTTTACAGTGCATGATTGCTACTTGCTCAGGCTTTTATACTGCATTTATTAATTGCAGGACTGCATCTTGATGTTTAATGTGTGTGCCTTGAAAAGACAGCAGTCCTCTTTCTTTCCCCAGTGCCCTGTGTACATGCACCACTCCAAAAGCATGTTTTGAATCAGTCCAGATATTTACTTTGTTCCCTTCACTCATCTCTAATGCCCTGGTTAAAGCAACCAGTTCTGCTCGTTGGGCAGATGTGTTTGCTGGTAAGGAACAAAGCTGGATTCAAGAGATTAGCTGTCTTTAATGTGACATCATCCTGCTCGGTTAGGATTACCTGGAATTTCATCATCCTGCTTGGAGATAGCCAATGGCCCCCTTTTGTTCTAAAACAGTGGTCACCATGTGTGGCACATAGACATCTGTGTGTCTACCCATCGTGAGTTTCCTGGCTTCTTGGATCAGCATCACAGTGGCTGCAACTGCCCGCAGGCATGAAGGCCATCCGGCACTCACGTTGTCAAGTTGTTTGGAAAAGCAACCTACCGGCCTTTTCCAGCTTCCCAAATGTTGGGTCAGCACTCCCAGTGCTGGGTGTGATCTTTCATGCATAAACAGCTGAAAATCTTTGGATAAATCAGGCAATCCTAACGCAGGAGCTGTTGTCAATGCCTCCTTCAGTCTGAGGAAGGCCTCCTTCTGTGGTTTGCCCCAGGTAAGCGGTTGTGTCTTCTGGGCTTCATACAGGGGCTCTGCAATTAGTCCATAGTCCATGATCCACAGGTGGTACCACTCTGTCATCCCAAGGAAAACTCGCAGCTCACGCAGGTTCTGGGGTTCTGGAATGGCACAAATAGCTTGAATACGATTAGTACCCAGCTTACATTGCCCTTGTGAGATTTCACACCCCAGGTAAATCACAGTCTGCTGGGCAATTTGTGCCTTTCCTTTAGACACTTTATATCCTCCCATTCCCAGCTGATTTAAAATTTCAATTGTTACCTTTATGCAGGTTGTTTTCTGTAGCTGTCAGTATATCATCAGCATACTGTAACAGCAGGTATTGTTCTCTCGGTACTTGCCCATTCTCAGTCCAAATCTCCAGCTCCTTCACCAGCTGGCTTCCAAATAGGGTTGGACTGTTCTTGTATCCTTGTGGGAGTCGTGTCCAGGTGAGCTGAGTTTTCCTTCCATTGTCTGGTTTTCCCATTCAAAGGCAAACAGTTTCCTACTTTCTTTGTCAAGGGCTATGCAGAAAAAGGCATCTTTTAAATCAATTCCAGTAAACCATTTCTATTTCTCTTTCACAGATGTCAACAATGTGTAAGGATTAGCTACCACTGGGTAAATATCTTTAGTTATACAATTTATTGCTCTCAAATCCTGTACTAGTCTGTTCTCACTATTTGGTTTCTTCACTGGAAATATTGGTGTATTAAATTCTGATTCACATTCTTCTGAAATTTGGTACTTCAAAAACTTTTCAATAATCTTTACTATTCCTTGCCGTGCTTCTGGCTTTATGGGATACTGTTTAACCTGGACAGCTTTTGCTCCTTCTTTTCATTCTACATGTACTGGTTGTGTCAACTTAGATTTTCCTGGTATGTCTGTTTCCCATACAGAGGGAATTACTGCATCCTCTACTTCCTGAGAGATAGTAGGGACTGGTTTTTCTTTTATCATTAAGATTTGTCCTGTCTTTGATTCAGGTATTTTCATTAAAAGCTCCCCGTTTTCAAAAGTTATCACTGCATCAAGTTTTGCTAATAAATCTCATCCTCAAAGTGGAATTGGACACTCAGGCATATCTAAAAATTCATGTGTTAACATTTTGTTTCCAAAGCACAAATCCAGGGGTTGCAGGAATGGTCGATTCTCTTCCTTCCCTGTGTCTCCAACTATTGTTGCTGTTTTGTCTCCAGTTTGCCCTTTTAGATAATTTAGCACAGAATATGTAGCTCCTGTATCCACCAGAAATTTTACTTCTTTATCTCCCAATTGTATAGTTACTAAAGGTTCTTGTATTGGTTTTTGTTCTGATTCTAGTCAGCTGCTGTACTCCCCCAGCACCATTAATTTGGAAGCATCTTGATTCTGGCTGAACTGATTGCCCTGGTTAAACCAATTTGGGCATTCATTTTTCCAGTGCCCCTCTTGTTTACAATAATCACATTGATTTAACCCCAATCTTGGCAAAACCCATCCCCCTCGTCCTCTGCCAAGTCCGCCCCACCCCAGGCCATGACCACCTCTGCCGTGACCTCTGAAACCTGGATTCTCTCTTCCTTGGATCACTGCCAAAAGATGTTGCTGCTGCTTTTTACTAGCTTCCTTTTCCCTGTTATTGTATACTTTCCAAGCCACTTCAAGTAATTGATTCAAATTCCTTGAATCTTCTCCTTCTAACTTCTACAATTTTCTCCTAATATCATCCTGTGACTGCCCAAGAAAAATGAACACAAGCTGAACATTCGCTTGTTCTGTTTCTAGTTGAAGATCTGTATACTTTCTTGCTGCCTCCTTAAGCCTTTCCAAAAATGCAGCAGGGGATTCTTTCTTTTCCTGTCTTATCTCATACAATTTAGACCAATTCATAGCCTGTTGAGGCTTTTGCAGGTGTGCTTAGCTTACAGCCTCTTTACAGAGCATGCTGACCCTAACAGTGAACTGCCAAAGAAAACAAAGTGATAAATATTCCTGCTTGTTGAGCAAGAACAAGGATCAAACAAAGGTCTGCAAGCATCTAGTAGTTTGCTTTAAGATAAGGGTAGTAACGTGTTTAGAGAAGAATGAAAACAGTGTTATAAACTAGAGCTATAAGTTTGTATTCTATTTTTAGATGCTTGGCAAAAACTATATAAGTAATGCAAGAGCAAAAAATAAAGGTCTCAGTTCCACATCATATTGGTGTGCTGTCTGATTCTTGCCTTAAGATTTGACTTAACAGTAGCCTTAGGTACAGCATTCCAAACCCCTGTCTGGAGCCACTCTTGATATCTCTTCAGCCTCCGCATGTCCCCAAAGGCATTGGGATCCCACCCTGGATCCTCGGTTGGAAAGTTCTCATCTAAAGTCGCCGTCACCACCCCAGTTCTGAGATCTTCTCTCACCTTCTCCTTGGCTGCTCTAAGCACCATCTCTTTCTCCGTAGAGTCCATTAAATTCTCCACTATTACTTGTATATCATCCCAGTCTGGATTCTGAGTTTTCATAATCACTTTTACCACCCCTGCTACTTTATCAGGATTTTCTCTCTAAGTTCCAGCTGATTGTTTCCAAATTATCAGGTCTGCAGGTGAAAAAGGAACTTCCACAAACACCAGCCCTTCTACTCCTACTCCTTGTCTCAAGGGGGCAATCACAGTCCGCCTTTGTCTGCCCAAATCTTTTCCCATTGTACCCAGAACCGGAGCAAGCTGTGACCGAGTCCGATGGGATACCGGTGTCGCTGATTTATTATCATCACCCCACTACTGCTATCTTCCTCCCCAGCATTTTTCACATTTCCTTGTATCACAGGTAGATTTTGATCATCTCCTGGAGAAGAAGGATCAGGTGAAGGCGGTAGAGGAGGATAAAGAGGGAAAGGTGAAGTGGGATTAGGCGAGATAGGGTTAGGTGAAATAGGATTGGGTGAAGCGGAAGCAGACAAAACAAAATCGGGTTCTTTTGGTTCTGCTGAAACCACTTGTAAATCAACATCCATCTCTTTCCCCTGAAGCAAACTTTCTTTTAATGCCAGGTGCTCTAAACAACTTTTTCCTTTTACACAAACCTCACATTTGTCACTCACACGTGCCTTAACTGCCATCAATCCACACTCAGCCTGCCATTCTGGCTTGTCTCGCAAATAGGAAAACAAATCAACGTACGGAACTTCATCCCACTTTCCCTCTGGCTTACAGCACAACATCAACTGTAAAATGGTGTTCTACTGCAAAGATCCATTTCTCGGCCACTTTTCCCCACTGTCCAGGTCATATCCTGGCCACCATGTATTACAATAATCAATCAACTTTACATAAATCTTGCCCAAAGTTACCCTGTTTCCAATGTGCTAATAAGCACCCCAAAGGAGAAGTACGTGGTACAGGGGCATTGCCACCTCAAATCCCTTTAAGCTTCTCCATGTTACAGTTACAATACACCACACACCACTGCTGCCCAACCTGCAACGCTTTTGCACTTGTCTGACAGACGGCGCCTGGGCAATACCAGGAATTCCTCCAGCGCAACCGTGCGAAGCTTTCGCTGCGTCTTCTCGGCAGGCACCAGAGCAGAGCGAAAAGCTCCTTACCTCTCTCAGAGGGATGTTGTGAGCGGCGGAGACGGTCGCGGCCAGATGGGCTCCCCGAGAATCCCTCGGTGCCGGCTGGAGTGTGATCGGGTCGTGAGCTCACTCAGCAGCACTCACAGAGTCCCATCTCGGTCACCAAAATGTTAGAGTTCAGGAACACACATAATCACAGACTGATTACGTGCAGGTGCTTTACTGAAGTGTGCGTGAATTGGGGGTATCAGCAACCCAAATCTAGCTCCATCATCTTTGTCCAAAGTGCACATATTTCTACAATTTCAGCTGTAGCAGTAATCACTATAATCACCTTATCAATATTGTTTCATTAATAAATCTTCATTAACTTTATCTATATTGCTTCATGAGAGTTAGCTCATCCTTGTACGAACATGTCTGAATCTTATCTCTGGGTGGGTATCTTGGAGACCCCAAGTACCAGTTCCTGTTACCGTGAACATTTCAGCTTGCTAGACCATCCTTAATACCGAGCATGCTTGTGGCCTACCTCTACATGATTTTAAGAAACATTTTCAGAAACATTTAACCCCATAGTAACATCTTGATGTTTGCAGGATGTTTGTGGTGAATCTTGGTGTCCTGGAGGTTCTTACAGACACAAGATGCCCAATGACTTCCTGAGATGAACTTGGGCAAGGAGGAATCCCCAGCCCAAGACATTCTTCTCTTGTTTTTTCCCCAAACCAGGATTTTTCATTCCCAAACTGAGGCCAGATGGAGGAGAAGGGAAAGCCCCAGAGATCCCGCACGAGGAGGGTCTGTAAACCCAGCCCAAGGAGCTGTGAAGAGGAAAGATCCCCCCAGTGCCAGGAAGGCGGCCGGAGATCCAGCCAGAGCTCGGAGCTGGGGGTGAAGCCTCATGGAGGGGAGAAGCCCCACAGGTGCTTGGAATGTGGGAAGGGCTTCAGCCAGAACTCCCACCTGATGCAGCACCAGAGGATCCACACTGGGGAAAAGCCCTACAAGTGTGGGGAATGTGGGAAGAGCTTCAGCCAGAGCTCCACCCTTATGCGGCACCAAGTGATTCACACTGGGGAAAAGCCCTACAAGTGTGGGGAATGTGGGAAGAGCTTCAATGACCGCTCCAGCCTTAGGAAGCACCAGGGGAGCCACAGTGGGGAACGGCCCTACACCTGCTTGGATTGTGGGAAGAGCTTTGGTCAGAGCTCCACCCTGACAAATCACCAGCTCATCCACACCGGGGAGAAGCCCTACGAGTGTCCCAAGTGTGGGAAGAGGTTTCAGCGCAGCTCCACTCTCATCAGACATGAGCGGATTCACACAGATGAGAGGCCTTTCCGCTGCCCCGACTGCGGGAAGAGCTTCAACCGCAACACCATCCTCACCGTCCACTGGCGCATCCACACTGGGGAGAGGCCCTACGAGTGTCCCCAGTGTGGGAAGAGCTTCTCCAGGAGATCTAACTTGACCCAACACCAACAGAGTCACCAGTAAGGGAAGCCCTGCGAGTGCCCCGAGTGCAGGAAGAGCTTCGTGCGCTGCTCCAGCTCCATCCCCCATGGGAGGATCGGCGTTGGATGATCCCCAGTGACCCCCGTTGGGCAGAGCCCTGGTGATCCGTGGTCCTGGTGATCGGTGTTGGGAAGACACCTGGCTGGGAGGCTCCACATCTTCCTGGCTCCTTGTGGGCACCTGGATGAACACCGGGGCAGGAACATCCATCGAGACACAGACCAATAGTGGGAATTCCTTTGGGAGAGCAGATTTGTTGACTTTCAATCCCAGAAAACTGTTAAAGCTAATGGAACTCACCAGCCCTATTTGTTACAGATCAACACCTCTCCTTCCTTTTCTGGAATTTGACACAAACTTACAGTCAATAAGTTCTGCAAGTGCTCTTGCTGCGTGAGGCCACATTGTGTCTTTCATTTAGCAATTAATGAAGCAAACACAAATTGCCTACTGAGACCCTTCTGCTCCCTCCCAAATCACTACTCAAGAACAAGCCTCAGGCACATGCCCATAGTCCCTCTCTGCCAGCAGCTCCGAGCTCCATTGCACAGTGCTTGCTGTGCCCCAGAGAGCACAAAGCAGGCTGGCCTGGTGCCCCTGAATATTTCTGCAAAACCCTCTGCATTTCACACCTTTGCTCTGGCTGAGTGCAGAGCTCCAGGATTGCAGGCGCTTGGTCCCAGAGCTGTGTGAGGCACTGGCTTGTGCAGATGTGCCCTGACTTGCTGTCACTGCCTCACGCTGGCCTGGGTTCCCCTGGCAGAAATGCCGTGCCTGAAGGACACTGCCCTGTGCTGGAGCCTGCGGAGCAGCCCGGCTCCCTCCCCCTGTGCCCAGAGTGCTGCACACACTGCTGACCATTGCCAGGAGTTCCAGGGCAGGCGGCAGAAGAGCAGGAATGGTCAGGCAGGGCACCAGCCCTGGGCTGCTCTTTGCCTTTCTCTCCTCCTGTGCAGACTCCAGACAGCCCATGGCACCAGTGTGTGCTGTGCCCAGCACGGCGCCGCTTCCCCTCAGGAGCAGCCAGCTGCCAGCTTGGCTCTGAGAGCGGAGGATTTGCCTGGTGCCAGCAAGAGGCAGCCAGGGCCAGGCTGCTGCCTCTTGCAGCTCCAAGGGCCTCCTTCCAGCCTGCCTCTGCCGAGGCTCAGGCTTCTCCGGGCTCTGCCAGGGCTCTGCTGGGGCTCCAGCCTGGCCAAGGCCGGGCCCGCTCTCACCTCACAGTCGCTGACAGCTCTGCACCACAGGAGACCTTGCACAGCAACCTCACTGCTCTTTCTGCTTTCTCTCTTCAGCCAGACTCTCCTCCAGCCAAAGAGATTGCACTTAGGGATACAAATCCAAGTGGCAGGAACCCAAATGTTCTCGAGTCACATCTGCACAGCCTGCATCTGCACAGGATGTTTGCGTTGCACCGCTCCTCCTTTGGTTTTTCCTGCAAATGCCATTGCTGTTTCTGCCTCAAATAGAAATGCCAGAGCTGGGCAAAACTTGGCCAGTTGGCCATATTCCAAAGGCAGTGTGGTCTGGAGAGGATGAATGAAGAGGAGCCTTCCCCCCTTACGAACAGTACCAAAGAAGCCATCAATGTCACTTTCCACCTCTAAGAAAAAACTGACAATTCAGGAGGAAATGTTGAGCTTTCTCACAGGGTCAGAAGGAGAGAAATGTTCCAAAGGAGTTGAGGTATTAGTAACTTTATTTATAATCCTACTCTACAATCCTGCACTACAATCCTACACTGCAGTCCTACTTTACAATCCTACACTACAATCCTACACTACAGTCCTACTCTACAATCCTACACTACAATCCTACACTGCAGTCCTACTCTACAATCCTACTCTACAATCCTACTCTAAGTTGGGCATGGAAAAAACAGTTTGAAATTGATTGGTGCATTCATATCTCCTCCTTCCACTTCTTCACTGCCATGATGAGTGGTGCCAGGCTGGACCCAGGCATGGCCGATGTTATAAATTGATGCTGCAGAAAGGAAAAGAAAACAACAAGAAAGCATGATTTTCCAAGCTAAGAGCTTCAAAGGCAGGGGAATGCTTTTTAAATGAAAAGGGGATTGAGTCAGATTAGGTCAGGAGCATGGGGCAAGAGTGGCACAGGCTGCCCCAAGAGCTGGTAGGTGGCCCACCCCTGGAAATATCTGAGGTGTGAGTATCCTGATCTCTTGAAAGATGTCCCTGCTCATTGCAGGACACAGACTAGATGACCTTTCCATGTCCCTGTGTGTTAGTTTGAGATTAATTGACACAGAAGTGATTTCTTTGAGAGAAGCTGCTGGGAGCTTCCTCTGTGCCTGAGACAGGCCAATGGCTGGCTAGTTCTGAGAACTGACAACATTTTGCACCATTTAGAAATGAGATGTGCCTCTGTGATGATCCACATTTTGAAAACCACCAGCCCGGGAACTGGCCCTCTTTGCTTCCGGCCCCCGAAGGTAACGGAGCTCTGGTGAGGCCGGCCCTGCTCGCCCACGGCCTGTGCTCCTGGGGGAGGCCGGGCCAGACCCCAGCGGCTCCCGGGCGGGGGATGGAGGCTGCGGGACCCCGGCCCCAGGCTGGGCCAGGCCACGGCTGCTGACATCTTGCCCACACTAAACCCTCTCCCCAGCGTGCAGCGACGGCTCCAGGCCGAGCCTCCCCTCCCAGCGGCTACCGGGCAGAGAGAGGGGCCCAGCACAGCCTGAAATCCAACACCGTGACTGCCATGACCTGGGTGAGATTTCACTACACAGGTGAGACCTTTCTTATTCTTGTGGGCCTGATAATAAAATTTGTTATTCCTTTTAAGTTTGAAGCCTGTTTTGCCCTTCTCCTAATCCATAGCTCCCAGCAAGAAATGAGTAAGTGCCCTGGTGATTTTCGCCAGCGCTAAATCCCAGCACTCCCTGCCAGCCCAGCCCAGTCAGTCTAGGATTCCTCCCCATTGTCAGCTGAACAGCACCAAGGTTGGAAGTGAGGAGGATGGGGGCTCATCTGATGCCTTGGATTTCAGTGGAGGAGGAGCCCATCCCTCGGACACTGTTTCACCTGCAGCCCTTTTGGCATTTTACCTGCAGCAGCTCCTTGGCAGACCAGCGCTGCGCCTCGCCTTTCTGCAGGCAGCAGCTCAGGAAGTCACGCAGCAAAGGCGAGAACTGGTCGGGCTGCCGCAGCTGTGGGGGCCCTTTTGTGGCTATGTGGTATTTAGCCTGGAGAAAAAGGAAACACAAAGCTCCACCTGCTTCTTTCCCATCTGTAACTGCTCTCCAGAGCCCATTGTTTAAGCTCCACTCTGCAGTGGCAGTTTTTGCCCTGGCAGAGAGGCAGAGATGACTTTCCTGTATCATTTGGATGACGACTTTCCTGTATCATGAAAAAACCCAAGCCCCAAAGCCACAGCTTTGCCAACATCCAGCAGATCTTGCCTTGGCAGCTGATTTCATTGCCTGATCTAGTTAGTGGCAACTACATCAGCAAATACATGTTTCCTTCTCGGAGGATTCCCAGCAGCTTGGCAGCCTTTTTGGAAGAGGGATTTTGCTATTCTAACTAACTCTACTATTTCCAAGGATTGTTATCTGAAAAGAATCTCTGCAGTGCTTGTTGGTCCCTTAAGCACAGCTGCCATAAAAGAAAACTCATCAAGCTTTTTGTCCTGTTCTTGAAAATGATGGTAATTGGAAGAAAAGAAAGGAAATCCAGCAGGTGTTCCTCGGGGAAGGAAACAAACATTTGGAATCTCATTTCCAACACAGACACATTAAGATGCCTCCACAAATGTATTGGGTTGAAAATGCCTTTTTGGGCACACAGGAGCCACCTGCAGCTCTGTCTCTCAGACTCTGAAAATTTCAGGTTCCCTTACGTGGCAAAAGGAAAATATTCATGGTGAAATCCGAAGTGTCATCCCTGTGGTAACCCTGTGCTCGTTGGATTCTCAAGTCAATGCATTAACGCTGTGTCCATCCCAGAAAGTGCCAGGAAACAAACAGGAGGTTTTGGCAGGCTCTCCCCGTCACCAGGCTCCAGCTTGGTGATATGGAGAAAGTGGCTTGGGTTAGGAAAGAAGGTGGTCACTGAGTGTCTCAGCAGCACTGCACAAGAAGCAGAAGAGACTCTGGCTTTACAGCCTCATCTCCAGGTTTCAGGCAAGTTTCCCTGTGAGAAGAATGGGGGTGCACTTCTCTCAAAAGCACTATTTTAGAAACTTGGTTCGGTTTGAGTTTCTTTGCTTCATTTCTGGAAAGATAACACCAGCTCTGAGACGCTTGTTTCCTATTCTTCGGGCCATCTACACAGCCACAAGAGCTGGAACGACTTCTAAGGCAAAGCAAAATGCTGCCTGAGAATGGAGATGGTTTGGGCGAGGTAAGGCTTGAGTTCCCCCACTGCTGCAACCAAAGCTACAGCAGATGCTGATGTGCTGCAGGGACATTTGTAGAAGGGGCCTTGGTGGAAGTACTTCCAGCAGATGGCCATGGGATTTTATCCAGTGAGCAGAGAACACGGGACAGGTGAGAAAGACAGCGGGATCAGAGAGTATTTGCTCCTTACCGATCGAGCAGTGAAACTGTCATAAGGAGTTTTTTGTTCGGCCATTTCAATTGCCACAATTCCAAAAGACCACACGTCCACTTTGGGGCCGTATGGTTGACGCTTCACCACTTCAGGTGCCATCCACCAAGGAGTCCCGATCACTGAGCACCGTTGATTTTTCTCAGGGGTGAGCTGAACAGAAAGGCCAAAATCAGCTGAGGAGAAAGCAAAATACTGTTTTAATTTTAATACTGTCAATTAGGAAACCAAGGCAAAGAATTCCCCAGTAGAAGTTTGAGAATGTGCAGTTGAATTTCCTGGACAACACTCCCTGCTCTGTTTCCTTGGGGCTTTACCCAAGGAAATATGAATTGGCTACTTCAAACATCCCCCCATTTTTTACACTTCCTCCAGCAGTGCCTTTTGTTCCCCTGAAGGTTTAGATTGTAGCTCCCTCCCTCTGGCAGGAACACACACAGACACACACAGAGCAATAGCACTCTTGGCTGCTTGTGGCTCCTTGTCATAGCTCTGTGCACACTGCAACTGTGCCTTCAGCCAGCAGCAGCATTTTTGGGGAGCTGGCAGTCACTGAAAGCAGCCCCACACCCCCCATTCCTGGAACGCTGAAGCTGACCAAGAATACACTGACCCAGCTTGACAGAGCCGTCGGTTCTGAGCAGGATGTTGTTGCTCTTCACATCTCGATGGATCACGTGGTTGGAGTGAAGAAAATCCAGTCCTTGCAGGCACTGAGAGAGAAAACAGAACCAGGGGGGCAAAAAGTAGTGATGTGAGTTCATCCCACAAGGAAGGAAACAGCTGTGGAAGGTTCCCTTTGCAGGGGAATGGGGAGGAATGGCAGAACACAGCACCATTGAGAGCAAGAGCCTGCTGCTCCAACAGTAGCAGAGCAGCACCTTTCTCAGGAAAGGCAAGCTTTTGAAAGAGCACCAGCAACTGCTGTTGTAGACTGTCCCCTGCAAACCAGCCAGGGTGACTGCAGCTGCAGTGCATGTGCTCAGAAGCAAAGAGCATTTGGGCTGCACTACTGTCCTTTTCAGCTGAGGACTAAAAGAAATTGGTCTCTCTTTTTTTCTTTCCTGTTTGTTTCAAATCCTGCCACCACACCTTTGCTTTAGAGACAAGGAATGCAGTGCAGACAGGCAAAAGTTTAGCTAGGCAAGGTGGAGAACTGCAAATGCCAGTCTGAGAGACAGAGTTAGAATACAAGAGCAGGGGATAAGAGTACAGGAAGTGAGTCCAGTGAGTGCAGGGGCACTGGCAGACAGTTCACTTGAGATGCTCTTGCTTGCCCATAGCCTTGCAGCAACACAGAAACCAAGCCTGGCCCATGAAATCACTCCCGTTCTGAGCCTCTGTTTCCCAGACAATCCAGCTCAAGGCCTTGGAAGCACAGATGGGATCCCTGACCTCCCGACTGACAGCTGCAATCTCTTCTTCAGACATTTGAGCCTCGTCGATGAGATCTCTCAGAGTGCCTCCGTCCATGTACTCCATCACCAGCCAGAGTTCCTCATGCACAAGGTAGCTGAAAAAAGGAAACAAGGCCATGCAGGTGAACATGCACGGCTAGGTTGGTTTTTTGCTTGAGTCTTGTTTCTGGGTCCCTTGGAGACAAGGGCAGAAGAAAAGGAATAGACATTGCCTCTAGGCTGTGCAGTGTTTGCAGTCTGTGCTGTCTCAAGGAGAAAGGCAGTTTAGGAAGAGCCCAGATAAAAAACCTGTCACACATGGCATTTCTGGAAATAAGCACCTAGTCTTCCTGGCATGCACAGCAGTGGAAAAGAGGGGCAACAATGCAAGGGCAATCCTCTCTTGGATGGTTCATCAGCATTTAAGAAACTTGAAAAACTCAATCCCAAAGAACTGTGGAGGCAATGAACTTACAAGGTATTGAATTATTAAGATAGGGCTGATGCAGGTATTTGAACAATTTTCAGTCTGCATTTGCCAGGGTAGATTCATGCAGACAAAATGCAGTCTCCTCCCATCCATTGGAGATAAGTAGAGAAATAATAATTAACAGCTCTATTTCCTGCCACTGACCAAAGTGGGTTTTTAAGCTCTCATGCTTGTAGTATGTAAACAAACATTCAAGGGATAGGACCGTGACCACTCACCTGGCTAAGTAATTCACGACCCTGGGACTCCTATTACTCTCCATGATCCTGATTTCATTCATGGTTAGTATCTTCCTCCTCACTCCATGCACACTTATTTTCTTTATGGCCACCTCAAAGGACATTGAAAAGGAGTAATTTGAGGAAACTGGTAGCATGAGACCACAACACACATGGAGCAAGTGATTCTGGAATGGCACAGCCAAGCTGTGCCAAAGTGCCTTGTGATTAGACCTGGTCATTGGAGTAATTAGGAAGTGACATTGCAACAGCCCATTTCTCTGCTCCCTTGGGGGCCAGTTACAGGACATGTGGCCACTGGCGATTTGCCTTGTCCACAAAGACTGTTCCAAGTGCAATTTGCAGGCTGGCTCCAGTCTGTGCTTCTTGTGCCTTTTCAGCACAGCTCTACTCAAAGCTCCAGCCACAGCTCTCAGCAGTGGGGAAAGGCCTGGAGAGCAGCAGAGGCTGCAGGGGCTGTTGACATTTACCTCTCCTCCTGTGGCAGTGTCAAGTGCTCTGGAAACCTCTCCAAAACCCCTAGAAACAAAACAGCAGCAAAGAAAGGAGAAGCCATTTAGATCTTGCACTGAAAGCCAGTCCAGACAGGAGAGCTTTGCTGTAAATGCCTAAAAGCTGCAGGTTGCAGGAGGGGTCTGCCAGAAGGCAGATGATGCATTTTCCCCTCAAGTGCATGGGCACTGGGCCTGTTCCTGAAGCGCTGGGCTTTACTGCCTCAGCTCCAAAAGGCAGCTTATTCCTTCATCCCGGGTATCAGCTTCTAAACTGTGCAATTCTAATCCTGAGCATGGAGTATTTCCTTTACCAAACTCTTGGAGAGAAATGTTCCTGAGAACTGGTATCTGACAGCTCTCATCGGGGGTAGGTTGTGCTTTCAGGCAAGCAAGATTCTTCTCCTCTCATTAGTGAGGCCAGATGATTTGGAGACATCCAAAAATGCGAAGGAAATGAACCCTGAGCTGTCCCATACTTGAGAGACAAGCAGATTTACCAGGTTCTGTTCCTTGCTGCAGGCAAGACCTTGGCAGCATGGAGATGTCTTTGACAATGCCTTCTGAGCACACTTGACAAATTCTGGCCAGTACTGAGAGATGGGGCAGACTAAGCCCGGTGTCTAAACATGTGGACAACTTGTCTGACTTCCCACTTGATGGATATTCCACCAGCGAAACACCTGGCCCATGGCTGTGTAGAAGTAACTGTGGCTGGACTCACCCGCTGCCAAGACTTTCCAGTTCAATGTATTTTGTGACGGGATTTTCCTTGTTCACCATTCTCCCTGAGGGAAACAAAATGCAAGATGCTCACTTTCAGGCAGAGATCCTAACTTGCAGGAGATCCCAAAGGCAGCCCCGCTGTCTGGGGCTCTGAACCCTCTGTGGTCAGCTGGGCAGCAACCACAGCAGCAACAAGACAGGCAGTTGTGCAGTACAAATGGCCAGCAGAGAGACTGAGTTTGTCCAGTCCTTGGAAGGAAATGAAGCGCAGAGAGCACAGCAGGGCACAGCACAAGGCTGGCAAAGGCCAAGCATGAGCACTGACAAGCAATGGCAAGAAGACACAGCCAGCCTGAGCCCCTGACAAGCTGTGGCCCCCGTTCAGGACACAACAGCATTGCCTTGGAGATCAGACACACCCAGGTGCAGATCAAGGCCCTTTTTGTCCCAGCAGGTGAAGGTAGACACCAAATCAGCTGGGATCTTTTCTCAGCCCCACCACGTCTTTTCTGAGAGCACAGCACTGGCAGCTGTTATGGGCAAGAAGCAGATTAAATGGGTTGTGCTGCAGAATCACAAAGGGCTTGATGTGTTTTCCCAGAGACTGATCTGAGCAGGGCTTGGGCCAATAGGTAGGATTCTAAGAGTCATGGGAATGACTGGGAATCAGGTATGGAAAAAGTGCCATGGATCTGAGGAATACACAGCAGAGGGGCTGCAGGCTCGCTCCTGAGAAATGCCTGCAGTGCTGTTTTATCTGATTACATCACGTCGATGTGTCTCTTGGACACATCTTTATAAAAATAAAACTAGGATATTAATTACAGATTGTTATACAAATATCTGTTTCTTCATTGTGGGCCCAATGAAAACATCTCTTGCTCTCTGTTTCTGCTGTCACCTGATGTTCTTTCAAAGGAGTCCTCACTGACAAAAATACAGCATTCTCATAAAAACCTTGTAGATGTAGTAGAGGCAATAAAAACAGTCATAAAAATGACACCAGTAAGACACATGGGGCAGAACAGGTCTTCCAGGATGGAGAAAAACAAACTCTACCAAAAAAGCCCAAATCTGAAACCAAAAAAGGATAAAAACTGAAAACTAAACACAGAACCACAACAAAAAGACAAAACCCCCAAACCAATCAATATCTCTGAAGTCTTTTGGTTCTGATGACTGGTGGGGAGTCTGGAGTCTAAGGAGAATTTAGGAATCAAATATTCTGTTCAGTTTGGCCACTAGCACACAGGACTTGCATAGATCATTTTCTAGGCCACAGCCTTCTGCTGATCCAAGAACAATTCCTGCTTCTGCCTTTAGTGGCAAGGGAATCCCAGGCAAAGCCGAGCCAGTCCAAGCTGCCCTCAGAGGCAGCAGGAACACCCAGAGCGCTCTCTCGCTGCCTCAGAGCACAGCAGTTCCTGTGGGGAGTCCTAAATGTCTCTGGGACACCAAAGTGAGGAGGATCATTTGCTCCAGCTCTGCTGGCACGTGCACACAATACACTGTCCCTCAGACAAGAAATACACCAGACGTACTCAGTTGCTCCAGGAAGTCTCCCTGGCTCTCCTGTAGCTGAGCAGCAGATGTGTCACTGCTGGAAATGGAGAAACTGCCCGGGCTCCACTGCTCAGCTTGGGGAACAAAGGCTCCTCTAGATGCTGCTGCTGCTGCTGCTGCTGCTGCAGCAGATTCAATGGAAGAGCCTGTGTAGATCTGAGAGAAGAAAGGAGTTTGTGTCAGAAAGCTGGCTGGCAGAGATTACCCCGAGTTCCCTTTTCAAATGCAAGCCCTTAGGAAGTTGCTGTTAGCCACATGCAAAGCTCATCAACTGGATTTTTTTGGATGCCCGCTTCTGAAACCAAATGGTCAAAACCCAAGGTTGGTTTTAATCAAGTTCATGGCCAGTTTCATTTTCCATTTTCCTGGATTTTCTGAAGGATGACTGCAACAACGACCATTCCACTTCCTCCCAAGGATCCCTTTCCCCCTCCAAGGGCTGCAGACACATTTGCAGCTCCTTGTTCTAATGTTGGAGCTCCTCCCCCTCAGTCCTCTTTTTCTGCACCATCTTCAGAATGTGCTCAGCCTGCAGCACTTGTGCTTGGGACAGTACCTGTGCCTCCCGCTGACCTTGGGGCTCTTCATCACCAGGCATTTGCTGGAAGCCTTCGCAGGCTGCCAGGTGAGATATCAACACGTCCACCTCAAGTCAAACAGAACAAAGCAGTCAGAGACCACAGCTTGTCCCTGTCTGCCAAGGCTCATTGACTGTGAGCAAAGGGAAAGAGCAGGACAGCAGCAGATTCACCAAGGGATACAGACAGCTTGCAGCTTGTATTCCAAATCTATCTGGGGGACTCTGTTCACTTGCAAAAAGCCCTGAAGAAACAAGGAGAGCAGGAGCAGGCCAGCAGGAATCTCTTGAGATGAGAGCACTCAAAAGGGGCAAATGACTGGTCCCACTGTCCAGGGCAGCAGCTGAGATTGAGCACAGCAGGAAATGTCCTTCCAAGCAGCTGGGATAGACACTACAGCAGGATGGCACTGAGAGGCATCAGCCCACCCCCCGGCTGCTCTGCAGAGGAAAGGCAAGAAGGGCAGAAAGCACCAGACTGCAGTGACTGCTGTGCCTATCGCTCTTTCACTCACTCGATTTTCTAGAGCCTCTTGCTTCTGAACGAGGAGATTAAATTTCTCTTGGATGATTTTCCTTTCTTCCTCCAGCCTCTTCTCCCTTTCCTTGATCCTAGCCTCAGTTTCCTGCAGCTCTGCCAGCAGCTTCTCATCGGAGGCCTGTGAGGAACCAGAGAGAGGAATTTCCATGAGTGGAGTGTCTGCCACTCTTTCACTCACCTGGTTTTGTTGACTGCCTCTCTGCTGATGGAGATTCATCTCCTCCTGGATGCTTCTCCTGTCTTCCTCGTGCCTCCTCTTCACTGCCATGATGGCCCTCTGAGCTTCGGGCAGCTCTGCTTGGGGCTCTGCCTTGATGTTCTGTACACACAAATGGAGAGCAAGTGCCTGGGAGCTGCCATCAGGCTCAGCTTCTTCCTCAGTTTCAGCCTCAAAATCACACTCATTCAGTCACTTCTTTCTGCTTCCCTACCCACCTCTGCTTCCACTGTAACCTCCTGTCCCGCTGCTGATCTCTGCAGAGGCTCTTTGCTTTCAGGGCCTCTGGCACTCGTGGCCTGCTCAGTCCCAAGAGCTGCGTTTTATGCCCCTCTTCCTGCCCTTCACTCTGTCCCCTGCTGAGTCAGGCTTACCTGGCCATTCTCCAGTGGCTCTTCCACCTGCTGCCCCAGCTGCTCTTCCTGCTCTTGGGCTGGGAACAGCTCTCCCTCAGTCTGGCACGGCCTCCCTGATAAAACAATCTGCTCCTGCTCTTTCTCTGGAAGGCCCTGCAGAGAAAGCAAGAGAAGATGGGCTTCAACTTCTCATACAATATTTGTGGGCCAAGACTCAAAGACTGATGGGCTCCCACGTTCCCAAAGCACTGTGCTGCTGCTCTCCTGCCTTGTTCTCTGCCCGTGGGGAAGCACAGATTCCAAAGTGACCCTGGCAGTGCAGTCAGGGCCCATCTGGCGCTGAATCTCCAACAGACTCTTGGGCAGCTGACAGGAAATGTGGGGCATTTCTCAAGGGCCTCCCTCTCCCTCTGCTGTGTCCTGCTTGTCTCTCCATAGTGACTGACAGCCAGCCCTGCCCCACAGCTCCATCCTGGCTCTGCAGGGGCTTCCTGGGTGAGCTCATCCCTTGTGAGAGACACTGCTGGAGTTCATGTTCTTTTCAGGCCTGCACTGCCACTCCTGCCCTTCTGATATCTACACTCTTGTTAGAAATCCTGCTCATTCAGGAGACAAGGATGTGTGCAATTTGATCCTTTGCTGCAGGTCAGAGAGCCTCAATGGCCACCTCAGAATATGGAAGAGGACCAAGGTGTTTCTCCTCCCTCTTTTGTCAGCTGAGAATTCTGAGCGGCAGTGACAGAGATCCTCAAAAGGCCCCATCAACAAATTAATTGACACACCCCTAGGGATGCCAATGAAGGAAGCCATGTGTCATGTAATGCATGTATGACCAAAGTCACCAAAAACCACCTAAACCATGGAATTGTTCCACCTCACAAGGACAGGCAGAAATTTATAGGTTAAACAGGGATTGTCAGGACAGAAGAGGCAGGAGGAGGAAAACAGCTCTGAGGGGAAAAAAACAACGATCTCTAAAGGGGAAAACATCTCTGCCTGCTGAGGATCAGTCAACAGAACATGTCTCTTCTCCTGAATGGGATGCCTTTAGGTGAGATTTGCACCCCCAATGGCTTTGGACCAGAGCTGGGAAGAATCAATTATGTAAAAGTTACATGGATAGATAGATGGATAGATAGACAGACAGCTAGATCTCACTATTATAAACTCTCTCACTATAATTTCTGTCACTACACACATCAACCCTTGGTAGCCAGTCCCCTGATCAGCAGCAATGCTGAACTCGCTCTCCTGTTGCTCCAATAAACCGCACTCCTGGGGAATCTGGAGCGTGTCGGTCCTTATGGAATGTGATCAGAGCCAGAGCACTGCACTGGGAACTGCAGTCTTTGTGCATCTGTGCTCAGACAAGTTCTTCTCTTGGAGACAACCACAGTGACGGTGCTGAAGTGGCTGGAATCAGAAATGAATCCCAGCCCCTCCCAGCCTCTCTGATCTCTGGAGGACCAGCTGCAATGCAAGGGCATTGATTTCCTGCTCAGTTCCCAAACACAACACATACTGATCCCTCAGGCTTGCAAAAAGACATGAACACTGTGAACCTGAAAAAGATGTGCAAGCCCTGCTGTCTTGCCTGGTACCAGAACAGCTCCTTCTGCACCAACATCCCTGCCCCAAACTACATGTTCTCATGCAAAAATACTGCATCTTCCCGAACTTCCACCTTGCAAACTGAAAGTCTATCACAATCTCCACCAGTGCTGGAAAAAGACAGGAAATCTGGAGCAAAAAGCATCTTTGGTTGCTGGAGAAAGAGAAAAGAAACAGGTTTTCTCCTCTTTGCAGACCAACAATGCAACAGAGATAAGGTGAAAATGTCACCTCCTCCAGTGTCAAAAGTACTTGGATGCAGCGAGGGGATGTTTGGCAGGGAAAAAGCCCTTGTGGTGAGCAAGGTCATGTAGGGATTTATGGAAGTCTGCCTGCTGGTCCCTCATCAGCCTGCCTTTCTCCAGGATAAAGCTCCCTTGGCACCTCCTCATTGCATTTGTCCTCCACAGCCTTCCCCAGTGCCTTTCTCCTTCTCTGGACACGCTCCAGCTCCTCAATGACTTTCTGATCAGAGGGGCCCAGAACTGGACACAGCACTGGCGCTGCGGCCACAGCAGTGCCCAGCACAGGGGGACGGTCACTGCCCTGCTCCTGCTGCCCCACTATTGCTGACACAGGCCAGCAGGCCCTTGGCCTTCTTGGCCACCTGAGCCAACCCAGCCTGGCTCAGCTTCAGCTGCTGTTGAGCGGCACCCCTGGGTGCTTTGGTCCCAGGCAGCTGCCCAAGCACCCAGTTGCACATTTGACTTAAAATACTGCAGCTATCATTTCCAGATGCCTTTCCTGCTCTTAGCAACACAGGACAGCACTCAAGGACTTGCAGCTTTGCCCCCACACTAGGCTCCAATGCAGTTTCCAAAGCTGCAGACTTCACCACAAAACGTATCAACAGAAACTTGCCCCTTGTGGATTTTGCCTCAGAAGAAGGGTTCAGAACTACGCAGTTTGTTTCTTTGGCCACACAGGACAAGAATGGCCGGCCACAGCTTCATGGACAACACAATCATCTTGCAGCTTATCAAAAGCCAAAAAGCAGGTGGCCTAAAAGACTCTGCAGAAGTGAAGAATTACTCAAGAAAACTGCAGAACAGTTCTCCAGGTCATCCAGAGGTTTCCAAAAAGGGAAAGCAAACAAACCCAGCCCTGTGAGCCCCAGAAATGCCGTGTGAGCCCTTGGCCATGGCACTGCAGAAGCCAAGAGACAGAGCTTCACTGAGCCAAGCAGCCAGCTGCTCACCCGCAGGCAGCAGCGCTTTGGGGCCTCAGCACGACGGCTCAAAGCCCAATTTCCAGCTGCCACGGGATGGGGGAATGGCTGGGTGCTGGCAGGACTCCAGCACTCAGCATCCTCAGCCACCAACAGCAAGTGCTGGCTGCTCAGAAACTTGCAGCTCTGCCTTGCACTAAAGACAGCAGCACCCAGCACTGGCACTTACTGTCTGGGGATGGTCAGGCTGGGCTGTGACCACAGCTGGAGGCTCGTGCTCCTTTTGCTCATTTTGCTCCTCTTTGGCCTCTTCTTCAGGAGCAGAGGGAGCCACAGGAGAGTCTGCTCTTGGTTCTGGGCTCTGTGGACAGATGGTGGAGTTAGGGACAGGCAGCTACCTATCATTTAGAACCTTATTTCTATTCAGCTCAATTTCTACAACCAGCTCTACCAAGCACAAATCATCAGCTTTGATAGCAATGGGATTCTAAGTCTCTCCAAGTAAATTAAAATGGGTTAATTCAGCCAGGCAGCAAATAGCTCTGAATTAGAGAGTTCACCCTGGCTACTATCAGCAAGCAACATTCTCTCTGCAAATCTGAGTTTTTAGTTCTTTTAAAGCTCTGCAATGGAAAATTAGGAAATAGCCAACAATGCCTTTGCTATTGCTGTTGTAAACATGGAAATGGATCTTCTTTCAGCCCACCCAGCTGGCCCTCTGCACTCTACTGCCACAGGCCAAGCTCACAGTTCCCTCCACAATTCTGAAACACCAGGAACATCAAATGTTCTTTTCTGACTCACCTCAGGATCGGCACCTCTGAACACACGGGTCAGATGACCTGCAGTGGGCAAGGAAAATGAACCAAATTCTTTGAGAAAACTGGAGAGAACCGTGGCCTATTTAGAACAGCATCTGAGAAGATCTCCCAGTCTACATTTTCAAAGGTGTCCTGCTTGACTGTTGTGGTTTAAAGCAGCAACTAAAAAATCACTAGAAAACTTACTTATTTCTTGCTGTGAGATATGGATTAGAACAAGAGCAAAACAGGCTTCAAACTTAAATGGAATAAAGAAAGTTTATTAACAAAAACTACAAGAATAAGAAACCAGAATAAAACTTCTAGAACAATCCTTTTCTCCCCCACTACCCAACCATTCCCTTGTTTACATGACAACATAGAGACAAAAACACTTTGGAACTTTGGTGTTTACAACAGTCCCAATTCCTGCTAGAGTCTTTTCATCAGTCTTTGTAGAGAAACAGAAGTCTTCTTCTGCAATCTATGGAGTTTTTCACAAGAAAACTCTTTTTCTTCATAGCTTTCTATTTCTCTGATGCCAGCTGCCCGGAAATCTGCCATCAGTTGTCTCCTCCCATTTCACATCACTCTGAGGTGTGTTATGGGTCATGAGACTAGGGATGTCATTTTTATGAATTAGTTATTCAAAGGCAAAAATTATCTGTTTTTGTGAGCCCTCCTGGAAACAGCAGTTTTCTTTTTGCTTCTTAAAAGCCACAAATCTTCAACTATTACTTCTCCCCCTCTGTTCCAGCATCTCACAGTGTCACAACTACTTCATCATTTGCTCAAAATCCACACTTGGAAACACTCCATTCCTCCCAATATTCTCTGTCATGAATTAAAGGAGTTTTTTTTAGAACACTACTGTCCATCTCCATAGCTTTAACAGAAAAATATTTCAGCTTATTAAAGCATCTCCTTATTTCTCTTCCCCCTCTAAATTTAATTTTTTTCTTCACTCTCTTTGATGGGTTGATGGTTGATCACTCCCTTTCTCTCTCTCTGGAAACAAAGGATTAATCTGCAAGTCTCATCCAGGTAGTAAAAGAGTTAAAATCTTGCTAAAGCTGCAGATGTTGATGGTGTCAGGTTTCAGTTCAGTGGCAGAAACTGCAAACCAAGTCAGGCCAGGCTGGCTCCGTTTCTCCCCCCACCCCGCCCTCTGCGGCCTTGTCCGGCCTGGAGGGGGGGAGGAGGCCGAGACAGAGCCCTGTGACCTCGTCAGAAGCCAGAAACCAAAGAGAGCAAGAAATTCCCGGCCTTACATCTTAAGGTGGTGTTCACAGGTTGATCTCACTTCTCAATTGTTAAAACTGCTGCCAATTCTCACACATGGCCAGTAATTAGTCAGGAGAAAAAACTCCCATCAGCCTCCAGCAGTTTCAACTTCCCGAGCTCTCAGAGCTGTCTTAAAAGTAAAGTCACCCCAAGACATTGAGCCAGCAAAGTGAGGAAATGACAGACTCTGCTGCCACAGGCTCTCCCGTGGAGGGAACAGAACCCCTGCAAATGCTGCCCGCAGCCCCCTGGCTACAGACACCCCGTGTTTTGCTGAAGGTGTTGACAGGAGCTTTACCAAACCAGTGGCATCCTCATGGTCTTTCTGTTTGAATAGCAACCCGGTCACTAAGAAAGAGCAGGGAGACCTACAAAAGCCAGCTCAGGTTCCAGCCAGGGAAAACCTCTACTTACGTGCCAGGTTGGTCAGGTAATAGCCGGAATAGCCAATGCCATAAAGGGTGCAAACGGCAGCAGCGAGCTGCTCAATCATTGTAGCACTGCTGTGCCAGTTTGCAGACTGTGCTCCACTCAAGGACAAACAAGGCTCCTGTCAGTGTGCAGCTGCCCACTGACAAACGCCTCAAGCAGGAGGATGCTCCTGCACTGAGCAAGCCCAAGAGCTGCTCTGACACTGAGGCCTTCCGTGCACCAAGGCAACCTTGGGATGTCACCACGACAATGTGGCATCCATGCCCTGACATCACAAAGCCAATGCTCTGCGGTGCTCTGGGAATTGATGCAGAGCAACCTGAGCTTCCCTACAGCAAACACAAAATTGCCTGGGAGGTTCTCCTCTGTCACAAAGTGTCACAAATCCTTTGGTGGGCTGTGGGAAATGGAAAGACAGAAACTTCCACAGATACTGAAGGGTTTGATTTACAGCCTTGGAAGGAGCTTGGGTTCATGCAATGCTGAAGGTTCACAGACGTTGAGTTGAGAATTCATAAGTTTATGTTCCTATAGCTGCAAGTAAGAATATGCCATAAGTAAATAAGAAACTGCATTGAGTGAGATGGTAGAGAGTTTTCAAGTGTAATTGTGTGATTTTATAGAGTAAGCAATGAATCTAAATATTATCATAAGAAGCACATATGTGTACGTGAGCTAGCAGTCTATTGGGTGAAAAGAAGACACAGTGCAGCAGAACTTGGCAAAGGTGAAAGGTGATTAAGTAATAATAAACATCTTAAATTTAGTGCATTAGCCAAAAAAGTCAAATTAGCGAATCTAAGGCACTGCACCAGGCTGAAGCTGAGGATCCCCAGCCAAGCTCAGAGGGAGGAGAACACAGCATTTGTGGGATCCTTTCCAGTCTGACTTGCTTTAGCTGCACCCTGGGGGAGGAGAGAGCAGGAGAAGGGTTGGCTGAGTCCTCTCCCCTCTGCCTTGCCCTTCTCTGCTGGATCCTCAGTTCATCCCACACCCACCCCAAGATTCCATCCCCATCCTACTGGTGCTGACGGGATTAAAGGAGATAAAGAGGAGATTAAAAAGATAGAGAGGAGAGAAAAAGAGAAGTTTAAATGCAGTTTAAATATGAAAGAAATGCATATGTTAGTGACTGCTGAGAGTCCAAAGGGAGCTGAAGGGTTTGGGAAGGGACAGGAGCCCGTGAAGGGCTCAGGAGCTGCTGCTGCTGCCGGGAGGGAGGAAATGCACCAATGGCTCCCAGCAGAGTCTGTGCTTTGAGGCTCTTTCCCAAACAGCTGCAGGAGGGAAAGCAGCTGAGTTTGGAGGAAGAGTTTTCTGCTGAGGTTTCCTGTTTGGAGCTGTCACAAGCTTGAGCTGCTCAAGGGAAAGGCGGCTCTGCTTCCAGCAGGGCCCAACTGCACGGGAGCACAACTTGGTTCCCTGGCCCTGAGCCAACGGGCAGCAGCAGCTTCTGTTCCCTCCTGGCTCTTGTGTCATTTCCAGCAGCACAAGACACACCAAGAAAAGCTCCTCCAGAACATGCCATGAGAAACACAACCTGATTTCATTGCATGAAGGAGCTCTGACAGTCCCACGGGCTCAGGTTTGTTTGTCAGTGAACAGAGCAGGGAAAAGCACAGACACATTCCCTGCACAGGGAATTCACAGGAGGAAAGTGCAGCGCTGGAGGATGTGCTTGGATACAACGTTCCCACGGCAGTTTTGGGGATAAAATGGTCAGCAGAGAGAAAAGAAAAAGTCCTACCAAGGGTAGGCTGGGGAGGGCTGGTGCTTCCCGGGAGGCTCCCGAAGCTCAAGAGGACAAAGCCCAGACCTTGTCCAAGCTCCGAGCTGGGTCTGAGCCAGAAACCAGGGGGTGGCAGAGCCATTGCTGCTGAAGGGCTTCAGATTGCCAAAGCTAAAGTGTCCAGTATCAAGGAACAACTTGAGGTTACGGAATTCCCAGTGCCCACGTTCCATCCCCTCATTTCAAGCTGAAAGCGGAGCTCCACTTGTGACTCTGCTTTCTATTAATGAATGTCAAACTTCAACAAAATTCCCTTAGAAAGACCCCATGAAGGTTCACACTGTGAGAGCTCACTCGAGGCAGCCCCAACTCCTGCCCTGGTTCAGTCCTTGTCAAGCCCACTGTGCTTTCCAGCTGCTTTGCTCCAGCTCCCCCCAAATCACCATGAATTCCACTGAACTGAACCAAATCCAAGTCCTCGTGGGTCGGGACAAGGGCAGGGAGAGGTCACTCAGGGATCACCATCAGGGGCACAACAGCCCGACATGGGGAAATGAACTGAACTTAGGACTGAGCAAATCAGACCAGGAGAATGAGGATTAAAATCAATCTTGAGAAACACCTCCTCCCGCTCCTGAACTTTTCTGTCCGGGCCGCTGCTCGCGGGGCACAGAGAGGGGCCCGGCCGTGTCCTTCCAACCCTCCCTGGGAATCACCCCAGAGCCCTCAGCCTTCCTTGTGCCCATCCCCGGGGCCTCCCAATGGCTCCCGTGGCTCTCGCAGACCATCGAGCCTCTACCAGTCCATCCCAGTCACTCCCAGTGACCCCGCCTGTCCATCTCGCCCCTCCGTGGATCTGCCGCCCCTCAGCCAATCAGAGCGCGTCTCTCTGATGACTCATCAGTTGCCGGGCAGATCCACAGAGCCGAGAGCCCTGCGCTGGACTCAGCCTCCCAGTGCCGCGCACTTCATTCCCAGTCCCTCCCAGTGCCACCACAGTCCCGCCCAGTGCCATCACAGTCCCGCCCAGAGGCCCCAGAGTCACTCCCACTCCTTTTTAGCCCGTTCCCAGTCTCTTCCGAGTTCATTCCCACTTCACTCCCCAACCTCCACACTCTCTTCCAGTGTCCCAGTATCCACTCTCATCTCTTTCAGTGCCACCCCAGTCCCTGCCAGTCCATTTCCAGTCCCTCCCAATACCACACCACTTCTCACCCATCTCTCCCAGTTCCCCTCCAGCTGATCCCGGTCTGTCACCGTTTTCTCCCAATGTCCCCGGCGTGTCCATCTCGCTGGTGCCCTCGAGCTCCCAGCCCGGTCCCGGCCGCCTGCTCTGCTCCCTGATGGATTTCTCCCCTGCCCACATCCAGCTGAGCTGCTCCCAGGGCCAGCAGCAGCTCTCGGGCCACGTGCTGGCCACTGCCGTGCTCCCCAGCGGGGACTGGAGCCAGCAGCTCCTGGTGCTGCTGGAAACCGCCCCCGGCAATGCGGGCTCAGCTCCAGCTGCCAGGTGGAGCACGTCAGCCTGGAGCACCCCCTGAGCCGGCACTGGGGCACGGCCCGGCCCCCACAGCGCCGGGGGCAGCGGGGGAAGCACTGGGGAGGCCCAGAGGGGGATTGGGGTGTGCTGGGAGGAACTGGGAGGGAGTTTGAGATGGCCTGGTTTAAACTGGGGAAGGGATTGAGGTGCTTAGGATGGCGGGGAAGGGGTTTGAAGGATGTTGGGGAGGGTGGGATGGGCTTCTGGGGGTCCTGGTGGACACTGTGAGGGAGTTTGGGGGTGCTGGGTGTCACTGGGAGGGATTTGAGTGAGCCTGGAGGAGCTGGAAGGAGACTGGGGATTGGAAAGCAGGGATTGGGATGTGGTTGGTTGTGCTGGGAAGAGACTGGGAGGAGTCTCGATGAGTCCTGGTGGGGCTGGGAAGGGACTGGGAGAGGGTTTGGGGGTCCTGGGGCAGTGGGGAGAAATTGGGAGGGGGCTGTGGGATCCTGAGAGGAACAGGAGGGGCTCTGGTGGGTCCTGGGGAGGCTGGGAAGAGACTGGCAGTGATTTACCAAAAAAATTGCAATATTGATTCAGTATCAATATCAATCTGTTAATGGACAAAAAACCTCTCCAACAGTTTAAAGTTACAAAGTGGATGTTTAATCACAGCACTGGGCAAGTGCAGGAGTCATCCCCTTAATACACACTGCAAGCTGACAAAAGATTCCAGTGTCTATTTATTTACAAAAGTCTTAAATATCCAAAATACTAATACATATTAATACTAATACATATTCATAATGCTAACACTTCCCATGCTCCACTTTGGATTAAAATTCATGGTAATGAGTTTAAAAAGTCATTATGCCTGAGTGGTGGGCTCCCTAATTTGAGGAGTGGGTCGTTTTGGTGAGGAGAGGTCATCAAGAGATGAAGGAAAACCGCTCTTCCTCACTCTCACCTTTCTACCTTTACAATGGTTGACATTACAAATGACATTTGGTACAACTCCAGTTTCCTCCCCTGTGACGTTTAAATGGGTTTCCAGATGTAAGGTCTGTGATCTTCCTGAACCCGTTTATCAGTTTCTCTTTTCTCATTACAAGCACAGCTGAACATACAATGAAAAGTAATTTTTTGCTTAAGTCCAAGATTCATTATCTCAAATCCTGTTTCTCGCTTCATCATTAACTCTAACTGCTTCCAGCAAGGCCAATCTCTAGCTAAGAACTCAAATTTTTCTAAAATTCTTCATTTTTTACAATTAGTGACCCCAAAGGAGGTTTCAGAGGGTCTTGGGTGGGCTGGGTGAAACAGGGAGGGTCCTTGGAGGAGCTTGAGGTGTCTGTGAAAGCTTTTGGGGGTCCTGACCTCTGCAGACCCCCCAGGGATGCTGTCGGACACTGCTCACAGCTGATGGGGATCGGGGGCTTTTTGCTGGGATTTGTTTTCCTGGTGCTGGGGGCTCAGCTTCTGCCTGAGCAAAAAGGTGAGGGGGGGCCCCGGGGGTCGTGTCCTCCCTCCCCCATAACGTGTGTGTTCCCTCCAGGGACCCCCACTCTGGTGTCACCCCCTTTTCTCTGCCCACAGAGCTCCTGAGGCAGCAGGAAAAGGTTCACTAGGATTGAAATTAACAAATTCACTCTCCCCAAGGAATTCCCATTGTTGGTCTATGTCCCAATGTTGTTCCTGCCCCGGTGTTCATCCAGGTGCCCATAGGGAGCCAGGAAGATGTGGAGCCTCCCAGCCAGGTGTCTTCCCAACACGGATCACCAGGACCACGGATCACCAGGGCTCTGCCCAACGGGGGTCACTGGGGATCATCCAACGCCGATCCTCCCATGGGGGATGGAGCTGGAGCAGCGAATGAAGCTCTTCCCGCACTCGGGGCACTCGCAGGGCTTCCCTTACTGGTGCCTCTGTTGGTGTCGGGTCAAGTGAGAGCTGGTGGAGAAGCTCTTCCCACACTGGGGACACTCGTAGGGCCTCTCCCCACTGTGGATGCGCCGGTGGACGGTGAGGGTGGAGTTGCGTTTGAAGCCCTTCCCGCAGTCGGGGCAGCGGAAGGGCCTCTCCTCTGTGTGAATCCGCTCATGTAGGAGGACATGGGAGCTGGTCCGAAACCTCTTCCCACACTGGGGACACTCGTAGGGCCTCTCCCCAGTGTGGATGCGCTGGTGTGCCCTCAGACTGGAGCTCTGACCAAAGCTCTTCCCACATTCCAAGCAGGTGTAGGGCTGTTCCCCTGTGTGGATCACCTGGTGTCTCATCAGTTCAGAGATAGCTCTGAAGCTCTTCCTACATTTCCCACACTCATAGGGTCGTTTCCCAGTGTGGATCCTCTGGTGAGTCCACAGGTTGGAGCTCCGGCAGAAGCTCTTCCCACATTCCCCACAGTCGTAGGGCTTTTCCCCAGTGTGGATCCTCTGGTGATTCCTCAGGTTGGAGCTGTGGCTGAAGCTCTTCCCACATTCCCCACACTTGTAGGGCTTTTCCCCAGTGTGGATCCTGTGGTGCTCGATCAGGTGGGAGCTCTTTCTGAAACCCTTCCCACATTCCAAGCACTTGTGGGGCTTCTTCCCCAGCTCTGAGCTCTGGCTGGATCTCTGGCCGTGTTCCTGGCACTGGGGGGATCTTTCCTCCTCGCAGCTCCCTGGACTGGGGTTGCAGCCCCTCCTCGTGCGGGATCTCTGGGGCTTTTCCTCCTCCTCTTCCATCTGGACAAAATTTGGGAATGAAAATTCCTGGTTAGGAGGAAAAAAAGAGAGGAGAGCGCCTTGGGCTGGGGGGTGCCTCTGTTGGGAAGGTAGAATTAGAAAGAAATTATAAATATGACTCTTTGGCCAGAAAGGCTAAAGGAGAAATACAAATGAAAGCACGGTTTGAATAATTCAAATAAACCAGGCTGGTGTGCCAGAACACATTCTTTCCCCCAATAAAACTAAGCTGAGACCCCTCTTCCCAGCCTTATAAGGAAAGGTCTGAAGGACCCTGAGATAAAACAGCGATTTCTATAGGTCACACACAAATGTTACTGTATTAGTATACTTAGAAAGATTGGTTAGTAAAGGAATAGAATATTCAATGTATAGGTTATATAAGTAATTGTAAAAGAGAGTTCTCTCTCTTGGCTCTCTTAGTCTCTCTTAAGTCTTGGCTCTCTTGCTACTCTCTCTTGGCTCTCTCTCTGCTCTCTTGTTTCTCTTAGCCTTCTTGCCTCACTCTTTCTACACTCTTCCTGCTCTCTTTTTCCTGCTCTTTCCTCCTCTTCTTTCTTCTCTTTTTCCTGGCTCTCTCACTTCTGATCTGTTACTCTCTTTCTTAGCAATCTTAAAGTCTTGAACTCATGTATTCATATTTTACCCCCTTTTGTATTCTTCTCTCTGAGCCTGCTTTGTGCCCTGTTGGCTCATAGCAGGCTCTCTCTCTCTCTCTCTCCCCCATGCCCTGAAATAAACTACTAACATCTAACTCGACTATAGAGGTCTCTGCCGTGTCTCAGACCATCCACCCCCAAAGTGTCTCCTACATGCCTCCTTGCCCAGGTTCATCTCAGAAAGACATTTGGCATCTTGTGTCTGTAAGAACCTCAAAAACAACAAGATTCAGCCCAAACAACAAAACACAGATCAAAAACTAACCAAACAACAAGATTCAGCCAAAACCCCCTGCACAACAGAAAGGTTCAGCCCCTGCAAGAAACCAAAGCACCAACATTTACCACAATAAGGCTCAGAAACACCAAGATTCAGGCCCATAAAAATCGTGGATCGCCCACTCTGGTCACCCGCTGCATGTGGGGAGGCAACGAACCTGGGGCTAGGGGAGCTGCAGATTCAGGGATGAACTTTGTGCTGCTTCCTCTCCCTGCTCCTCCTCCTCCTCCTGTGTCCCTACTCGACCTCACACTCCTCCTCCTCCTTCTGCACAACCCCAGGTACATATTTTCACCGTTTTGTTCCTCAACCCTGCTTCTCCTTCCCTTCTCCTCCTGCCCCCAGGCCCAGCACCCACTGCCGCCTCCCTCTTCCCCCCCAGTCCCACAGCATCCCACCGCAGGGGCACGGATGGAGCTGGGCCAGCTCGGCCTGGGGCAGCGCTGGGCTCTCGGCCGCTTCCGCCCGCACTCGCTCCCCACTGCAGCCGCTCCCGCCACCACAGCGCGGGGGGGCCCGGCCTTGGCGCTCCCCCCTCCCACCTCCCCAAATTCCCCTCAAGGGGGGCGCCAAGGCCCGGGGGGGAGGGGCGCAGCTGGGCTCCAGCTGGGGAACGCTGGCAGCTGCGGCTCTGCCTGGACACTGATGAGTCATCAGCGCCGCGCGCTCTGATTGCCTCAGCCCTGCCTGAGCCCTGCGCCTGCACCAAGGGGGGACACCCTGCTCCAGGGGGGATGGCCCCAAAACGGGGGAACCCCAGCAAAGGAACAACAACAAAGGCTCTTTACAAACTGATCCCGTCAACCTCATTGCACATAGGGCCAGGGACGTGGACATAAGGAAGTGACAGGAGGAGCCATCAGCTGCACAAAATGTTATTAATTGATGACACAGACTGCTGCTCAGCCAAGGTCCTGCTAAATTCAAGAACTTCCAGAAGAACAAAGACTTAATACAGTCATCAATATCGTTAGCTATACAAAAGTAAGGTGCATATTAAGGGGGTAGGTAGTAGTTGCATTGGGAAGTCTGTACCTGTCCAGCACTTTAGCCAATGGGAAAAAGAAGAGGTAGATGTGGCCGGGAAAATTAGGATGAAAAAGAGGCTGTGTCCTCCAACAATTAGAGAAATCTCATTAGAAATGTCCCATGGCCTCACCCTTTTTATGAATGAAATTACTTTTACAGGACTCCTCTGTCTTCCTTGTGGACAGAAACCTCTGGGGATGTCAATTTTTCCACACACCTTGGGGCTCCTCCGCAATTCCTTCCACCGTCCGGGCCGGCGGGCACTGAGTGCAGCTGAAGGTGCCTCACCCAGTTTGGGGGATCGGCTCCCTCGGCTGGCGGCGGCACCGGGGATTGATTGGGTACCCGAGAGTGAGCAGGAGACAGACGAGGGACGGATCAGGGCGGCTCTCAAGAGTCGGCAGGGAGAGAGCACTGAAAATCTCAGCAGTGACTCCAGTGGGATCTTCGGGGAGTAAACATGGCAGGGCACCCAGGGAGGGGACAAAAGGGAAAGCCAGAATGGGGTCCCAGCAAAAGGGATGAGGATCCCAAAATATCTCTCAAGGGTCCCTTGGGAGCATGTGGAGGTCGTTTGCACATTCTCCCAGAGCTAACTAAGGACATGGACACCGAGGAAGGCAATAAGGGAAATCCAGAAGGGATTTAGACAACAGGGGATGGATGGTGTTGGTGTGCTGGGAAGGGATTGGCTGAAGGGGAGTGTGCAGGAATGTGCTTAAGGCAAGAAGCAGCAGGAGCAATCCATGGGGTAAGAAAAAGGATGATAGAAAAGAAGAGGAAATAAAAAATACTGAGGATTGGGATGTGTTTCATATAAGATGTCTTATCCTCAGAATTTGCCAGCTGACTCAGATGCTTTGTATCCCAGTTTTCCAGGACAGGAAAAGAAGGAGGTCAGGGTTTCAGGGGGTTTCTCGGAGCTGGGAGCAGCAGGAGCGGGCGCAGAGCTGCGGCACCGGGAGCACGGGCTGGGGGCCTGTGGGGAGCTGTGGGGCCAGGCCGGGGCTGTGGGGCAGCCGGGGCTCAGCGCCGGGCGCTGCCTGACCCCAGCACCCCCCGGGCAGGGCCGGCAGTGGCCCCCGGCCCCCAGGAGGCTGCGGGACGCCCCGGCCGCTGCCCGGCCCCGTGGAGCTGCCGGCCCTGCCCGCCGGGGGGGCCGCCTTTGGACACTGCGGCAGGACAGGGACCGGCTCTGGGATACGGGCTGGGGAGGGGAGCCTCAGCACAGCCAGCACCAGGAAGGAACAGCTCAGAAATGGGGATTACACCTGCAAGGATCCAGATGAACTTGAAAGCATTTTGTGCTGGGTCCCTGCAGAAAGGAAGGATTTTGCAGAAAGCTCAGCAGCTGCCACACGATGAGCACCCACAGGCACTGAGGGGGGCTGCAGCAGGGCCACAAGAAGCCCCTGCAGCACTTGCTCACAAAGGCTCAGCAGCTGAATGCAGCAAGGGATGAGCAAAAGGCCAAGCTGAAGGCAAAGGCCATGGCACAGTTCCTACAGCCCCTGAGGGATCAAGCCCAGGGCCCAAGGGGGCCCCAGCACCCAGGGGACACCCTCGGCCACAAGCACCTGGCACAGGCATTGCCCTCCTGGCCAGGGGACAGCCCACCCAAACAGCCCCTGGCAAGGAATCAGCCTTCCAGCTGCAGGGCACAAGGACACTGCAAGCACAGACAGGAGCACCCTCAGCACCAGCAAGTCCAGCCCTTGATGGACACGGATTCTTAGCGCTCTCACAGCTCCCATTCCACCAGGGACCCACCACACTGCAGCCCTTAGGAACATCCAGGGTGGCTCTGGATCCAGAGGAGACCTTTCCTGATGGACACAGGGGCCTCTCCATCCACTCGGAATCTTACACCTAAAGGTGTTAGGGAATATTTTAATAATTAAGGGACTAAGTGGGAAAGATGAGTGGGAGTGTTTTATTCAGCCACTATTAATCAATGTGGGGGATGGGTTTGAAATGCAGGAATTTTTATTTGCTCACAATTGTGATTGTAATATACTGGGAAGGGATTTGATGGCTAAATTGGGTATGCAAATTAACAAAGCAAAAGGTGATACAGAGGCTGGTTCTCTGTGTCAAATGTCTGGCAGAGCCACGGCTGAAGTGAACCCACAAGTGTGGGCAGCCCCAGGGAAATTGGCAAAATTAGATATGGAGCCTCTCCAAATTTCCCTCAAGCAACCAGGACAAGAGGTGTTGAAAAGCAATCCCCTGTTCCAAGGGAGGGAAGGAAGGGCTCACAGCCTGTCTGGGAGTCCTGCTCAAGGCACGGCTTGGGGAGCCAGGGATGGCTCCCTAGAATGCTCCTATCCTGCCAAACAAGAAATCCAATGGAATCCACAGAATGCTGCAGGACCCAAGAAGAAGAAATGAGATGATGAAACCGAGGCACCCCACACTCTCAGATCCTTACACCATCCTCAACCAGGTGCCCTCCTCACACTGCTGCCATTCACAACTTGATGCAAAAGATGCTTTCTGAGGATCTGCCCACTTCCAGAGGATGCAAAAGACTTCTGCCTTGGGCTGGCAACAAGAGGTAGAAGGGAAAATGCTCAAGACATGGACGGTCCTTCTGCAGGGATGCACAGAAGCACCAACCTGATTGGGGCAAGCCTTGCAGGAAATATCAAAGGAATTGACCTCACCCCCAGGGACTGGCTTAATGCAGGATGTGGATGACTTGATCCAGTCAGAAAAACAAGAAGAGGTAGAGGAAGCCTCTGTGAAATTGCTTCATTTTCAATCTAAAAAGCATGTTTGAGTATCTGGAAAAAAAGTGCAAATGGAAGAGAAAATGTTTAAATATTTGAGACCTATTTTGACTGAAGGCCTGTGGTGAATTGACTTAGAGAGGGTGCAGGGAATCTCAGAAATAACATTTCCCACAACTAAAAAGGAGCTGCAGCAATTCTTACAATTAACAGGGAATTGCAGGAGCTGGATTGAGGATTCTCTCTTCTAGCCAGAACATTGCGTGGATTTCTTTTCCCCCAGATAGTCTCAATGTTAGGGAGTGGATATAAGAAAGAGAACAAAATTTAACAAAATGAAAAAATAAAATGATTGATGCCCCAGCCATGGCTCTTCCAGACTCAGAAATCTGAACTGGAAGGGAATATTAAACAGGCCACCCCTGAGCCTGCACTGAAGGCAACGCAGCAGCAGCCAGGGCTCCCCAGCGGGGGAAGCCCCTGGGCCTGCCCACAGATCCTCTGCTCAAATCCTCGGCCTGGCCACCCTCCTTTGCCATCTCCAGCCACTGCGGGACAATCCTTGCTCTCACTCTTGCAGCTTCAGCCCTTTCTGTGCCTGCCCTCGCCACAGCTGCTGGGGAAGGCACCGGGACAATTCCACTCTGCCTCTCAATTCCACTCACACTCTGCCCTGCCTGGGATTAGCTGCTGCCAAAATAGACCAACTTTAAAATGGCTTCAAATCTTATTTCTCTGGTCACACTAGGTTTGCCTTTGCCTTGGGGAAAGGAATTTTAATGTTTCTTTTCTACCACTCAGCAGAGATGAAATTAACATCTCAACAGACTGGGAATAGCCCAAAAGATTGCAACCAAGATAACGACCATCAACAAAACATCAACACCCAGCAGCAAACATCAACCAACATCTCCCCCAGACACTGCCCCAGGCACAGCTGGAGACACCTGGTCTGGAAAAGGCTGAGCAGGAAATCCAGGAGTGCCCACCTAATTCACATCACAGGCACAGAAATCCGGCTGCAACAGGAAACCAAATCCTAACAACTCCACACCTTCAAACCAATGAACATTAAACCAATGGATTTCTATGGGTTCAGATTGTATACAGTTTAGGAAACATCTATTAAATTCACATGTCTTGGAATGATTTTCTCTGCACACCCAGCCAAAGTGAGGAATTAATGATTTTTGTTGCACATTCTGACCAGACTCAAGTCATGCCTTGATTTTATATTGTTGGAGAGTTTTTATTCATCCCGCATTTTTGGTGACAAGACTACACCATTATTATGCTTTTCCTTAATAATCCTACTTCTATATTATTACTTAGACTGGTAGTGCTGGGCCAGGGTTGGGAGAAACAGTTTTTAGACTTAGGGCAAGAAGTAGAAAAAATCTTTATTGCTTTGGATTTTTTTGGGAATGTCTGTGCATGGCTGTTATGATGGCAAAAGTTTGGTATGCATTTTTCAATGTTCACCTTTATGCCTCAGTTTTAAAAACTAAGAGCTTTAAAGGTGATGCCCTTAGCTTGTAAAAAGATAGTATATTATTATTTTCTTCAAAAATGTCACTTTTCGAGTGGCCACATTTTACCAAAAATGGCTGCCCTGGAAGAGAAGCTTTGTTCCAGGCAGCCAGGAGAGGAGCTTTAGAAATGCAAATTAACACTGATGGCCCAAAGCCTGCACAATGGCCCAGGGGCTTCCTGCCTGCAGGAGGAATTGGGCTGATTCCCTCTGCCCCTCAGCCCAAGCTCTGCCTGCTTGCACAGATGGAATTTGCACAGCTAAAGGCACAGCCCATTGTGAGGATATCTGACTCTGCAGCAGAAATTGGTTGAGGTGCAAAGGAAAACAGAAAATAGGCTATGTCGTGAAAACTTCACTAAAACAAGTGGGGAGAATCATCCCTGTCCCCACTCCAACATGTGCTGTCACTGTCTATGTTATATAGGGTGTATCAGACCACTGGGGTTTATTTGCTACCACAAGTTCAGGGAAATCACTTGGGAATCCAAGTATGCGATGATTTAATGAGAGAAAAGCTGACAATTGATGCAGCCCTGGCTGAAGGGAGCGCCCAGAAATGGGGAAAAGATGAACAGCCACCAGAACAAATCCTGCAACACCATGGACCAGACCCTGGGAACCCTGATGAATTCATAGCAGGTACCAGAGAAAACATTTCTCATTTCAGTGGCATAATTAGATTACAGGATGTCATTGAAATAATAACCAACCAGACAGCTTCAGCCCCTGACCTTCCCCCACACCAATCCAGTCAGGTGAGGAACACAGCATTTCACCATGGGATGGGATCAGATTATCTTTTAGCAGAAAATCGAGGCAGAGTTTGTGGAAAAGTTAAGTAACTCAAAGTACTCTTGGCTGATAGATGGCAATGGAAAAGTAGTAAAACAGATAACAAAGGAAATAGCAAAGCACCTCATGTACTTGTCCAAACGTGGAAAGGATGGGAATGGGACACGGTTTTGTGCTTCCCTGGCAGACCATGGGTTAAACAAAAGCTGTTTCTCCTCTCATGTGCTACAGCAACTCTCATCTTTTTACCATGCACCACACCTTGCTGAGTGCAGCTCATTCAGCAGCTGAGCAAGGGGATGCAGGTGGCAGCCAGGCCTCCTGAGCCACAAACGGCTACAAAAGGACAGAGAATGAGGGCACTGAGAGCAATCCCAAAACCAAAGAACACCCAGGAAGAAAAAACAGAGGCAATGAGTGAATCTGCTTGGAGATAGGGCCAGGGACTTGTACATAAGGAAACAATGGGAGAAATCACCAGTTTCAGAAAATTGACAAGGACTGCTGATCAGACCAAGTCCCGACACATTCCTGAACTTCCAGAAGAACAAACACTTCACAGAGCCACGAATTCTCCAGAAGCCCATCCGGCCCGACCGTCTCCGCCGCTCACAACGTCCCTCTGAGAGAGGTAAGGTGCTTTTCGCTCTGCTCTGGTGCCTGCCGAGAAGACGCAGCCAAAGCTTCGCACAGTTGGGCTGGAGGAATTCCTGGTATTGCCCAGGCGCCGTCTGTCAGACAAGTGTGAAAGCGTTGCAGGTTGGGCAGCAGTGGTGTGTGGTGTACTGTAACTGTAACATGGAGAAGCTTAAAGGGATTTGAGGTGGCAATGCCCCCATACCACGTACTTCTCCTTTGGGGTGCTTATTAGCACATTGGAAACAGGGAAACTTTGGGCAAGATTTACGTAAAGTTGATTGATTATTGTAATACATGGTGGCCAGGATATGACCTGGACAGTGGGGAAAAGTGGCCGAGAAATGGATCTTTGCAGTACAACACCATTTTACAGTTGATGTTGTTCTGTAAGCCAGAGGGAAAGTGGGATGAAGTTCCGTACGTTGATTTGTTTTCCTATTTGCGAGACAAGCCAGAATGGCAGGCTGAGTGTGGATTGATGGCAGTTAAGGCACGTGTGAGTGATAAATGTGAGCTTTGTGTAAAAGGAAAAAGTTGTTTAGAGCACCTGGCATTAAAAGAAAGTTTGTGTCGGGGGAAAGAGATGGATGTTGATTTACAAGTGGTTTCAGCAGAACCAAAAGAACCCAATTTTGTTTTGTCTGCCTCCGCTTCACCCAATCCTATTTCACCTAACCCTATCTCGCCTAATCCCACTTCACCTTGCCCTCTTTATCCTCCTCTACCGCCTTCACCTGATCCTTCTTCTCCAGGAGATGATCCAAATCTAACTGTGATACAAAGAAATGTGAAAAATGCTGGGGAGGAAGATAGCAGTAGCAGGGGTGATGATAATAAATCAGCGACACCGGTATCCCATCGGACTCGGTCACAGCTTGCTCCGGTCCTGGGTAGAACGGGAAAAGATTTGGGCAGACAAAGGCGGACTGTGATTGCCCCCTTGAGACAAGGAGTAGGAGTAGAAGGGCCGGTGTTTGTGGAAGTTCCTTTTTCACCTGCAGACCTGATAATTTGGAAACAATCAGCTGGAACTTAGAGAGAAAATCCTGATAAAGTAGCAGGGGTGGTAAAAAGGATTATGAAAACTCAGAATCCAGATTGGGATGATATACAAGTAATAGTGGAGAATTTAATGGACTCTACTGAGAAAGAGATGGTGCTTAGAGCAGCCAAGGAGAAGGTGAGAGAAGATCTCAGAACTGGGGTGGTGATGGGGACTTTAGATGAGAACTTTCCAACCGACGATCCAGGGTGGGATCCCAATGCCTTTGGGGACATGCGGAGGCTGAAGAGATATCAAGAGTGGCTCCAGACAGGGGTTTGGAATGCTGTACCTAAGGCTATGAATTGGTCTAAATTGTATGAGGTAAGACAGGAAAAGAAAGAATCCCCTGCTGCATTTTTGGAAAGGCTTAAGGAGGCAGCAAGAAAGTATACAGATCTTCAACTAGAAACAGAACAAGCGAATGTTCAGCTTGCATTCATTTTTCTTGGGCAGTTGCAGGATGATATTAGGAGAAAATTGCAGAAGTTAGAAGGATGAAGATTCAAGGAATTTGAATAAATTACTTGAAGTGGCTTGGAAAGTATACAATAACAGGGAAAAGGAAGCTAGTAAAAAGCAGCAGCAAAATCTTTTGGCAGTGATCCAAGGAAGAGAGAATCCAGGTTTCAGAGGTCACGGCAGAGGTGGTCGTGGACTGGGGAGGGGCGGACTTGGCAGAGGACGAGGGGGATGGGTTTTGCCAAGATTGGGGTTAAATCAATGTGATTATTGTAGACAAGAGGGGCACTGGAAAAATGAATGCCCAAATCGGTTTAACCAGGGCAATCAGTTCAATCAGAATCAAGATGCTTCCAAATTAATGGTGCTGGGGGAGTACAGCAGCTGACTAGAATCAGAACAAAAACCAATACAAGAACCTTTAGTAAATATACAATTGGGAGATAAAGAAGTAAAATTTCTGGTGGATACGGGGGCTACATATTCTGTGCTAAATGATCTAAAAGGGCAAACTGGAGACAAAACAGCAACAATAGTTGGAGACACAGGGAAGGAGGAGAATCGACCATTCCTGCAACCCCTGGATTTGTGCTTTGGAAACAAAGTGTTAACACATGAATTTTTAGATATGCCTGAGTGTCCAATTCCACTTTGAGGACGAGATTTAGTAGCAAAACTTGATGCAGTGATAACTTTTGAAAATGGGGAGCTTTTCATGAAAATACCTGAATCAAAGACAGGACAAATCTTAATGATAAAAGAAAATCCAGTCCCTACTATCCCTCGGGAAACAGAGGATGCAGTAATTCCCTCTGTATGGGAAACAGACATACCAGGAAAATCTAAGTTGGCACAACCAGTACATGGAGAATGAAAAGAAGGAGCAAAAGCTGTACAGGTTAAATAATATCCCAAAAAGCCAGAAGCACAGCAAGGAATAGTAAAGATTATTGAAAAATTTTTGAAGTACCAAATTTTAGAAGAATGTGAATCAGAATTGAATACACCAATATTTCCAGTGAAGAAACCAAATGGTGAGTACAGACTAGTACAGGATTTGAGAGAAATAAACGAAATAACTAAAGATATTTACCCAGTGGTAGCTAATCCTTACACATTGTTGACATCTGTAAAAGAGAAATAGAAATGGTTTACTGTAAGTGATTTAAAAGATGCCTTTTTCTGCATACCCCTTGAAAAAGAAAGTAGGAAACTGTTTGCCTTTGAATGGGAAAATCCAGACAATGGAAGGAAAACCCAGCTCACCTGAACACGACTCCCACAAGGATACAAGAACAGTCCAACCCTATTTGGAAGCCAGCTGGTGAAGGAGCTGGAGATCTGGACTGAGAATGGGCAAGTACCAAGTGAACAATACCTGCTGTTACAGTATGCTGATGAAATACTGACAGCTACAGAAGAGAAAACAACCTGCATAAAGGTAACAATTGAAATTTTAAATCAACTAGGAATGGGAGGATATAAGGTGTCTAAGGAAAAGGCACAAATTGCCCAGTAGACTGTGATTTAGCTGGGATGTGAAATCTCACAAGGGCAATCTAAGCTGGGTACTAATCGTATTCAAGCTATTTGTGCCATTCCAGAATCCCAGAACCTGCATGAGCTGTGAGTTTTCCTTGGGATGACAGAGTGGTACCACCTGTGGATCATGGACTATGGACTAATTGCAGAGCCCCTGTATGAAGCCCAGAAGATGCAGCCATTTACCTGGGGCAAACCACAGAAGGAGGCCTGTTGCAGCGGCCTCAGGGAGACAAAGAGTTACATTGTCCCACCCCAAACCCCTTGTGAAGGGCGGCCCAGGAGTTCTGATTGGGTTTGAGTCCCTGGGGGGTTCTCCCTTGGTGTGTTTCTAATGGTCCCTGACCCTGAACTCCACCCTCAAAGGTGTAAACCCTCGGTTCTGTCCCTCAAAAACCCCTGCTGTGCCTCTGTTCGGGGCTCTCTGTTCTGGACCTGAGTTTGTTCTCATGCTGAATAAATGGTTTCATGAACGGGAGCCCGTCTCGTTGGTGTTTCATGCTGGTCCCCAGAACCCTGCTGCTTCTCTGGACGAGATCCTGAGGTTGCGGACTGCAACAAATGGTGAGAGAATGCGGGCATCCAGTGAAGCACCAGGAGAACAGCAGGACCCGGCTCCATGGACACCTCGTAAGTCCCCGGCTGATGGCTTGAGAGCCGGCGAGACCCCCGCCTTGGAACGGAGGACTCGAGATTACCTGGCAGGGAGACTGGGTTGGGAGTGCCTCGGGCATGGGGGAAGAAAAGGGATTACGGAGGTGTGGGAGCCGAGACCAGACGCTGGGACAAGCACCTAACATCACCCAACGAGACGTATTATGGACAATATCAACATTATGGACGATTATGGACGATATCAACACTATGGACGATATCAACATTATGGACGATTATGGACGGTATGGCTCTTCCAGTGGACTGTTTTTGTCTTCTGTGGAGTTCCTTTTTTGGTGTATACCTTCCTGTACCTTCCCCTTTCCTCTGTTCCTAAGGGCAGGACAAAGGGTGAAAAAAGCTAAGATGGCTCGGGGTTGCTGCCGACTCCCCGTCACCCCGGTGTCTTTCTGCCATCCCATCCCCTGTTTTCCTGAAGGCAGGCAAGGGACGGAGAACATCCAGAGTGATGCGGGTCTGCTGCCGTCTGCCCGCCGTTCCGTGTCCTCCTTCACCCCTGTCTTTCCATATTCCCCGTTCCCTGTCCGGGAAAGTCCATCCCGGACCCCCCACATCCCAAGATGGCGCCGGCCACGCGGTCTGGGATCCCTTGTTTCCCGCCTTGCTCCTTCTTTTCCGGTCCCAAACCTTCCCTTCCCGAACCTCCCAGTTAACTCCTGCTTGGCCCCATCCCTTTGTTCGGTGCTCCACCCCTGGGGGCTGTGCCTTCTCCATCGTGGGCAACACCTCCTCTGGGGAAATCGAAACTGTAACCGAGCTCCGAAAGCCAGTGTTTCACCGAGATCATCTAAAGAGGCGACGCCCACATGGGAGCCGGAGCCGAAGCTGGAGATCGAAGAATTCTGCCCCTCGTAAGAGGAGATCTAAGAGCTGCACCCTTCCTAACAGAGAATCCTAAAGTGGAAGAGACTGAACAAAAAAAAAAAATTATGTTTGCATTAAGTACCATCACCGTTTAATTTGCCCGGCGTAGTCCGAGATTTAAGTGTTTGTTTTCAATTTTGTTTTTTCTGTTTGCTTAATGTGTTTTGTTATTGAGCTATTGGTGTCCCACAAAGCAAAGTGGGTGCTCTGTGGAAGAGGTGAGATTTTAAGGTGTATGTTTGGAAACATTTTAAGCTCCTAATTAAAATTTGAAAAAAAAAAAAAAAAAAAAAAAAAAAAAAAAAAAAGGAGCAGATGTTGCAGCGGCCTCAGGGAGACAAAGAGTTAACATTGTTCCACCCCAAACCCCTTGTGAAGGGCGGCCCAGGAGTTCTGATTGGGTTTGAGTCCCTGGGGGGTTCTCCGTTGCTGTGTTTCTAATGGTCCCTGACCCTGAACTCCACCCTCAAAGGTGGAAACCCTCGGTTCTGTCCCTCAAAAACCCCTGCTGTGCCTCTGTTCAGGGCTCTCTGTTCTGGACCTGAGTTTGTTCTCATGCTGAATAAATGGTTTCATGAACGGGAGCCTGTCTCGTTGGTGTTTCATGCTGGTCCCCAGAACCCTGCTGCTTCTCTGGACGAGATCCTGAGGTTGCAGACTGCAACAAAGGCCTTCCTCAGACTGAAGGAGGCATTGACAACAGTTCCGGTGTTAGGATTGCCTGATTTATCCAAAGATTTTCAGCTGTTTGTGCATGAAAGATCACACCCAGCACTGGGAGTGCTGACCCAACATTTGGGAAGCTGGAAAAGGCTGGTAGGCTGCTTTTCCAAACAACTTGACAACGTGAGTGCTGGATGGCCTTCATGCCTGCGGGCAGTTGCAGCCACTGTGATGCTGATCCAAGAAGCCAGGAAACTCACGATGGGTAGACACACAGATGTCTATGTGCCACACATGGTGACCACTGTTTTAGAACAAAAGGGGGCCATTGGCTATCTCCAAGCAGGATGATGAAATTCCAGGTAATCCTAACCGAGCAGGATGATGTCACACTAAAGACAGCTAACCTCTTGAATCCAGCTTTGTTCCTTACCAGCAAACACATCTGCCCAACGAGCAGAACTGGCTGCTTTAACCAGGGCATTAGAGATGAGTGAAGGGAACAAAGTAAATATCTGGACTGATTCAAAACATGCTTTTGGAGTGGTGCATGTACACAGGGCACTGTGGAAAGAAAGAGGACTGCTGTCTTCTCAAGGCACACACATTAAACATCAAGATGCAGTCCTGCAATTAATAAAAGCAGTACAAAAGCCTGAGCAAGTAGCAATCATGCACTGCAAAGCTCACCAATCAGGAAACTCCAAAATTCATGAGGGAAATCGGAAAGCAGACTGGACAGCCCGACAAGCTGCTCGAGAAGCGCAAACTGCAATGGCATTGATACCTTTAAAAACTCCCAATTAAATTTACCCCCAGAACCAAAATATTCAATAGAAGATGAGAAATTGGGACGCTCACTGAATGCACAGAAGAATTCAGAAGGGTGGTATGTGACTACACAGGGACAAGTAGTGGTACCCCCCTTGATAATGAGAGAAGTTCTGCAAATTAAACATAACAAATGTCATTGGAGTGCAGAGGCATTGGTGAAATTGTTAAAACAAAATTTAATTTCAGTACAGATGTCAACAATGGCAAAATCAGTAATGTCAAAATGTGAAATTTGCTTAAAGAACAATCCAGTGGCTAGATGACAGGCACAATTAGGGAAAACCAGGAGATTATTGGCAAGTAGATTTTCTAGAATTACCAAGAACTCGAGGATTCAAATATCTATTGGTAGGGGTTGACACATTTTCAGGATGGCCAGAAGCTCTTCCCTGTCACACAAATCAAGCAAAGGAGACAGTCAAGTGGTTACTGCAAGAAATCATTCCAAGATTTGGGGTGCCTCTAGGAATATCATCAGATAGGGACCCACATTTCACAGCCACCGTAGAGAGGGAGGTGAGTAGGTTGCTGGGAATAGCTTGGCATCTCCATACACCATGGAGACCCCAATCCAGTGGACAGGTAGAGAGGATGAATCAGACATTGAAGAGGTAAATCAGCAAAATATGCCAAGAGGCTAAATTGCAGCAGCCACAAGCTTTACCAATAGCACTGCTGAGGATTCAGATAAAGCCTAGAAGCGGGATGTCAGTCAGTCCTTATGAGATATTGGATGGGAAACCATATGAATCCCCTGAACCTAATCCAAATGTACATGTTACAGGGAAGAAAGAGGTGTAGAATTATGTTCTGTCTCTTGGAAAAGCTCGAGCTCAACTTCGGAGCACCCTTGTGTGGAACAGGCCGCTGACTCTTGAGAATCCAGTTCATGACATCCCCCCGGGAGATGAAGTGTACGTTAAAAGCTGGAAGGAAGAACCATTAAAAGAAAGGTGGAATGGACCCTATCAGGTACTGTTAACTACCTTGACAGCAGTCAAAGGAGCTGGACTGGATCCCTGCATACATTACACCAGAGTGAAGAAGGTTTCCCCTGCACTGTGGACTGCACAAACTGTAGGACCAACAAAGCTGCAGATAAAGCGGGTTTGATTGTTTCAAATGTCTAGGTTGCCAGTGACTGTAATGGTGATTAATTTATGGCCTTTAGGACCATCAGCTGGAATCAAAGTTACCTTGGGATGTGAAATGCAAAAGGATCAGCTGACAACTCTTCATTTGAGAATGAAGAGGGATGTGGGGTGCAGCCAGAAACACAAGTGATAAAAGTCTCTAATACTATTCAGGCAGAAAATGGGATGATTGCATTAATTCAAGATTTTGCCAACGTGCAAAACACCAGCAAAATAACTGCCTGTCTGCCAATACCAAAGGCAGCAGGAGACCAAATAAAATGGGGAATTATAACATCAAAATTACCTGAAATACAAAAGAATAAAAATGAAAATGTGAGCTGTGTATTGCAAATAGATTACGAGTACCCAAATAAGACAGTGTTTGAAAATGCTGTGAAGCCAAAGTATTCATCTACATGGGATTGTCATGAAAATGGAGGAAAGTATGAACCAAAACTAGGCTGGTAAGGGGGATAAGGGAATTATGGATGGTGTTATGAAAAGATAGCAAAGGTCATTAAAGAAAAGATTCCAGTATCAAAGTGCAAGTGTGAAGGACAGGAAGGAAAAGATCGGGCTGAAGCTTGGGACAGTGCATGGTCAATGAGTGTGCTTCAGAAATTCCAATCTATGGCAGATAGCCCTTGGTGCATTAAGTGGGAAGGCTCTGAAAATGAAACAGATCCAGGGGTATGGAACACTGCAACCAGTAGTAGAATGGAGGCAGACAAAGTCAATTGGTGGGTATGGAACAAAACTTAGGACTGTACTTCTGATGATGAAGAAATAAAACAAATGCCAACACTAGTGGTAGCTCTGCAAATTGGATGTGCCTGCAGAGGAATCAAACATAAACAAGGTGAAATAAATGACAAGATAGGACAAGTGATCCAAAAGGTAATATGGAGCACAAGTACAATTCAGAGTCCAGGCCAATTTGGATGGGCAGCAATCGATGGCACCTGGACAACACATCTGCCTGTAGGTGAAAAAGTAAAAGAGATTACTTTAGGCCTCCGCACCTTATGCCCAATTTGGAAAAGGTCCCCATTCAAGGGAGAGCTGAACTTCTGCAAATAAGGACGAGACGAGAAGTTCAGGAGAACAAAACTGAAGATGAAGAAAGATGGCAGGAACCCTCCAGTAGTGTAAAATCTGAGTGGGCCCTGGAATCCTTGTTTGGTCCAATAGCAAATTATAACAATAGAAAGATGTTGTACAAACTTACAGGCCAGGTAGAAAGATTGGCAAGAGTTACTAAAGAGGGATTTAGAGAGCTAAATGTACAATTACAAGCCACAACTAAAATGACCCTGCAAAACAGATTGGCTTTAGATATGTTATTGTTGAAAGAACACGGAGTATGCGGGTACCTAAAAGGACAAATTGATCACTGCTGCATCCACATCCCAAATGGAACTGCAGATGTAGAACACAACATTAATCAATTAAAACAAATAGAACAGGAAGCACAGAAAGAGAGGGAAGATCTGACCACAAGTTGGGTAGATAAAATTTTTGAAGGGTTGGGATGGAATGTGAGCTCCTGGATCAAATCTATTCTTGAGAGTCTGATAATCCTACTAATTGTGTTCTTAGCAATCTGGTTAATCTGTGCAGTTCTGAAAGGAGAGATAAAGAAAAGAGTATCCTGGAACCAGAAGATAATAAAGGCACTGACACGGGACAGAGATCCACATCCGCATTTGTCATCTCCAAGTCCTCCAGAGTGTAACAATACTTACGACAAGTGTGGATTTGAAGATGAACATCAAGTATAAACTCAGAAAAAGGACTGTATATAGTGAAAGCATTACACTTATTATAGCAAAGTGAAATATTTTCAAAGGGGGGAAATATGTTACTATGGGATTAAATGTTTCTGAAAATGTTTCTTAAAATCATGTAGAGGTAGGCCACAAGAGTGCTTGGTATTAGGCATGGTCTAGCAAGCTGAAATGTTTACGGTAACGGGAACTGGTACTTGGGGTCACCAAGATACCCACCCAGAGATAAGATTCGGACATGTTAGTGCAAGGATGAGTTAAGTCTCATGAAGCAATATGGACAAAGTAAATGAAGCAATATTGATAAGGTTGTTATAGTGATTACTGCTACAGCTGAAATTGTTGAAATATGTGCACTTTGGACAAAGACAACAGAACTAGATTTGGGTTGCTGATACCCCTAGTTCCCACACACTTCAATAAAGCACCTGCACATAATCAGTCTGTGATTATGTGTGTTCCTGAACACTAACAAAGAGAGATCAAAAACTTCCAAAACACCAAAAATCTGATATCACCCAAAATAGTAAGATTCAGCTCCCACAAAAAAACAAAACACCAACATTCAGCCCAATAAAGGTCAGAAACTCCAAGATTCAGCCCCGTGAAAATTGTGGATCTCCCTGCCCGGGCACTCGCTGCATGGGGGGGTGAGGGGGGCAATGAGGCCGGGCCGGAGCAGGGGGTGCCTGAGAGAGGCCCCGAGCCCGGGGGAAGCCCCTGCAGAGCCATGGAAGTGGCTCCTGGCCGGACTCGGGGATCCCCCTGGCGATCCCCGCTGGAGCAGCCTGGTCCTGAGGGACTCTGGCCCCTGGCAGGGACCCCAGGCTGCAGCAGGACAAGGATTCCTGTCCCTCAGGGGGAGGCACTGACATGACCTGACTGTGACCCCCATCCCTGTGCCTCTGGGCGGGGAGGGGGACGGAGAGGGGCACAAAGTTAAGCCCGGGAAGGAGGGACAGCTGGGGGGAAGATGGATTTCCGGAGGAATTACTTTGCTTCTCGTCTTCTTGTTCTGACATGTTGGATAATAAATTCAATTAATTTCCCCAAGTCAGGTGTGCTGTGCCCGTGACCAAGGATTGAACTGTCCCCACCCTCATCCAGACCCCCGAGCCTTTCCTTGTGTGTTCTGCTCCCCGCCCAGGACAGGAAGCAGAGTCACAGAGTTTTGGCCTCGCTCCGGCATAGCCCTGCTCCATCCCGGACTCACCCCCAGCTCGCAGCGCCCTCAGCTCCCGGGCACCCCGAGCTCCCGGCGCTTCAGCGCAGCGGCGCTTCCTTGGCCTCCTGCCCGGGCCGGGCCCAGCGCCGGGGCCGCTCCTCAGCCCAGGCTAACGAGAAATGGCGGAGCTCAGCCCAAGGCAGGCGAGGCCGTGCCGTGTGCAGAGCCCGCCGCTGGCTGCCATTGGCTGCTTCTGCCGTCACTCGTGGCTCTGGCGCGCGCTGATTGGGCAGAGCGGGGACAAGCCCGGCCCCGCTGGCGCCCCCAGGGCGGCCGTGGGGCAGGAGAGCCGCCATTGCCGGAGCGTCTGTGCGGGCCCGGCAGCGGCGGCAGCAGCGGCCGGAGCCCGGTGAGGCGGCGGCGGAGCTCGGAGGCGGCCCCGGCCATCGCAGGTGGGAGCCGCGCTCGGTTCTGCGGGGGCTCGGGGCTCGCTGCGGGCCCGGGAGGGGGCGGCAGGGGGCTATGGCGGGTGGCTTGTGCCGTGGCCGGCCCGTGTTGGCCCTGGGCTGAGGGCGCTGCGGGAGCGGCTGCCCGCGGTCTCCTTGCCGCTGGGGCCTCGGCAGGAGGCGGTGGCGGAGCAGCGCTGGCTCGTCCCGCTTCGTGTCGGGAGGCCGGAGGTGGCTGCGCTGTGCCCGGGGCTGGGCGGGAAAATTCCCGGCGCCAGAGGTTTGTGTGGCCCAAGGAGCCAGAGGAGTGGTGTGCGAGTGACTTTATTGCTGCCCAAAGGGAGAGGCCATGGGCCATTTGCCGTGCGCTCTCTCCAGTTGTTGGAGGACGCGGCCTCGTTTTTGTCCTGATTTTCCCGGCCGCATGTCCCTGTCCCTTTGCCCAACACTGGCGGAGGTGCTTGGAAGGTTCAGCCTTCCCGATCCGCCTGCTGCATGTCCTTTTTGTATAACACCCGATATTCCTGGCTCTGTGAAGTGTTTGTTCTTCTGGAAGTTCAGGAATGTGTTGGGACTTGGTCTGAGCAGCAGTCCTTGACAATTAGTAACAGTTTCTGAAACTGGTGATTTCTCCCACTGCTTCCTTATGTACAAGTCCCTGGCCCTATCTCCAAGCAGATTCACTCATTGCCTCTGTTTTTTCTTCCTGGGTGTTCTTTGGTTTTGGGATTGCTCTCAGTGCCCTCATTCTCTGTCCTTTTGTAGCCGTTTGTGGCTCAGGAGGCCTGGCTGCCACCTGCATCCCCTTGCTCAGCTGCTGAATGAGCTGCACTCAGCAAGGTGTGGTGCATGGTAAAAAGATGAGAGTTGCTGTAGCACAGGAGAGGAGAAACAGCTTTTGTTTAACCCATGGTCTGCCAGGGAAGCACAAAACCGTGTCCCATTTCTATCCTTTCCACGTTTGGACAAGTACATGAGCTGCTTTGCTGTTTCCTTTGTTATCTGTTTTACTACTTTTCCATTGCCATCTATCTGCCAAGAGTAGTTTGAGTTACTTAACTTTTCCACAAACTCTGCCTCGATTTTCTGCTAATAGATAATGTGATCCCATCTCATGGTGAAATGTTGTGTTCCTCATCTGAGTGGATTGGCTGGGGGGAAGGTCAGGAGCTGGAGCTGTCTGGTTGGTTATTATTTCAATGACATCCTGTAATCTAATTATACCATTGAAATGATAAATGGTTTCTCTGGTACCTGATATGAATTCGTCAGGGTTCCCAGGGTCTGGTCCATGGTGTTGCAGGATTTGTTCTGGTGATCGTTCATCTTTTCCCCATTTTTGGGTGCTCCCTCCTGATATGCGAAATAAAAAGAGCTCTATAACTCGCAGAGTAGTTATAAGAGTAGGTATGAATTTATTCAGCGCTGAGATGCATGGGGGATATCTCCTCTGAAAAACATGGACACCTTTTTGATTTGGTTTTCTCTTTTTATCTTTTACAGACTAGGTTTACAAGATACACCTAAAACGTATTCTTTTTGTAACTCTGCTTGTCCTCACTTCATGTTACAATTAACTCCATGCCTCTTTCATTCCTCTGGCCACCTTTTGGAACTTTAAATCTGTTCTTTCCGGCTTAGGGTCTGAAGAATCTCCTTTATCTTGTGGTGCCTTTGTCTTTGCACCTTGTTTGTGTATTCTGGCTCCTTATCTTACCTTGCAGTCTGACTCTTTTCTTGTTCTTGTGGATCAGCGTGTCAGGGTATGGTTTTTGTCAAACCCCCCTTTTAGTCAAGCATTTCTTTGTGTTTATTTCCTACTTTTTAATTTCTGTTTCACTCCAGCCAGGGCTGCATCAATTGCCAGCTTTTCTCTCATTAAATCATCACATACTTGGATTCCCAACTGTCAGGAAAATTAATCCACAAACACTAGAGGTTTATGTCCAAAAAGGAGACAGAGGAGTCCTTTTTCTTTATTCGAATAAAGGGAGAGGCCATGGGGCATTCCCCTGGGGTCTCTCAAATTTTTGGAGGGCGCAGCCTCCTTTTTATCCTAATTCCCGGCCGCTTGTCCCTTCTCTCTTTCCCCATAGGCTGAGGTACTTGAGAGGTACAGGCTTCCCGGAACGCCTGATACCAGCGGTGATACCTTTCTCCCCCCCCCCCCCCCATGCATAATCCCTTCTTAACTTTTATGGAATTCATAGTGTTCTGTTAGTGCCCCTTTGATCTTCTACTGGAATCCATCCCATTGTTTCTGTCGTCTCTCACTGATAGTACATCTTATCAACTGACCCACAGCTTGTTTGTAAAGACAAACCCATCATTCCTCTCAGTTTGAAGGGGGAAAGGATATTTGGAGCTCACTCGAAGTGTCTTTGGGGAGCCCTGTTCCTTTTTCTGGGGTCGGACCGGGCAGAGCGATGTTTGGATCTCGCAGGACTCCAAAGCTGACCTGAGATGCCCGGTACCGGCAGGGGGAGGGGAGCAGCGAAAAGGGGGGAGCCCCGGGAGTCCCGGAGCCTGAAATGGGGGCCTGGAGAGGGGGGACCCCGAGAGCCGGGAGTGAGGGGAGCCTGGAGAAGGGGCAGCCCGGAGAAGGGATGAGCCTGCACAGGGGGAAGCCCTGGGACACCAAAGTGGGGACCCCAGGGAAGGGGAACCTCAGGGAGGGATTTTTTCCTATGATGTTTTGATGTTTTCTGATGTTTTGGAGGTTTTCATGGACACAAGATACCTGATGACTTCTAGAGATGGACTTGGGCAGGAGGAACCCTGAATCCTAGGTGGTCACCCCTTGTTTTTCTCCCCAAACCAGACTTCTCATTCCCAAGCATTAGACGAATGGAGGAGGAGGAGAAGGCAGAGAGGAAGATGCTCTGGGACCCCCAGGCAGGTGAGGTGGAAGTCACTGCCCCTTTCCCCCTCTCTTCTGCTCCATCTCCCAGCCCAGGATGGCCCCCGACTGAAGGACAACCCTGCTGCAGATGCCTTCCTGCCAGGGACAGACTGGGCACAGCTCCTTCCCCTTCCCTGTGGCTTGGAGACAAATCCCATCCCCTCCTTTTCCTTCCTTCCTTCCTTCCTTCCTTCCTTCCTTCCTTCCTTCCTTCCTTCCTTCCTTCCTTCCTTCCTTCCTTCCTTCCTTCCTTCCTTCCTTCCTTCCTTCCTTCCTTCCTTCCTTCCTTCCTTCCTTCCTTCCTTCCTTCCTTCCTTCCTTCCTTCCTTCCTTCCTTCCTTCCTTCCTTCCTTCCTTCCTTCCTTCCTTCCTTCCTTCCTTCCTTCCTTCCTTCCTTCCTTCCTTCCTTCCTTCCTTCCTTCCTTCCTTCCTTCCTTCCTTCCTTCCTTCCTTCCTTCCTTCCTTCCTTCCTTCCTTCCTTCCTTCCTTCCTTCCTTCCTTCCTTCCTTCCCTCCCTCCCTCCCTCCCTCCTTCCCTCCCTCCTTCCCTCCTTCCCTCCTTCCCTCCCCTTGTTCCTTCCTCTTCTTGTTTCTCTTCCTTCTTGATCCCTTTCTTTTTCCCTTTTTTCTTACTGTCCCTTCCTCTCCTTCATCCTTCTCTACCCTCCTTCTTCTCCTTGTTCTTCCCTTCTTCCTTCCTCGCTCCTTCCTCCCCTTGTCCTTCCTCCCCCAGGCACTGAGCTGCAGAGGGAGACCAGGGAGGACAAATCCCCACAGCAGAACCTCGTGGACGAGGCCGTTTTGAGCAGCTCCAAGGGGCAGGAATCCAATGGGGAGGAAATGACAAAGGGATCCCCCACAGGGAGGGGCTCCAAACCCATCCCAGGGTGCTCTGAGGAGAAAAGACCCCCCCTGTGCTTCATCCAGAGATCCAACCTGGTGGTCCATGAGCAGCTTCACGCCGGGGAGAAGCCCTACTGGTGCTTGGAATGTGGGAAGAGCTTCAGCCACACCTCCCACCTCTTCATCCACCACCAAGTACACACGGGGCAATGGCCCTACCAGTGCTTGGAATGTGGCAAGAGCTTCAACTGCACCTCCCATCTCATCCCCCACATGCGGCAGCACACAGGGGAACGGCCCTACGAGTGTGGGGAATGTGGGAAGAGCTTCAGCCTGAGCTCTGTCCTGGTCCAGCACCAGAAGCTCCACTCTGGGGAACGGCCCTACAAGTGCTTCGGGTGTGGCAAGAGCTTCTGCCAGAAATCCAGCCTGATCAGCCACCAGAAGAGCCACAGTGAGGAACGGCCCTACGAGTGTCCTGAGTGTGGGAAAGGATTTCGGACCAGGTCAAATCTCCTGAGGCATCAAAAAACACACACGGAGGAGAGGCCCTTGTGCTGCTGACTGCAGGAAGGGCTTCAAAGACAACTCCACCCTCACCGTCCACCGGCGCATCCACACTGGGGAGAGGCCCTACGAGTGTCCCCAGTTTGGGAAGAGCTTCTCCACCACATCTAACTTGACCCAACACCAACCAGCAGTAAGGGTGGACTCACTGATTGCACAATTTTGATTTCCTATTGCCCAAGGGTGTCTTCCACAGCCAAATGGTGATGAAGTGGGGCAAAGATCAAGGTTTTGGAGACAGTGGGGTGGAAACGCCTCCAAAAAATCTTCTTTCTTCCCACTCAATCACAGGGATGCTCAGCCAGCAGAAAGAAATCCTTTTGTTTTGGCCTTGATTTGCTTATCATTTCTTTCCTTTAAAATATCTAATTTTGGGGTAGAAATAAAGACATTGAATCAAGACACGGGTGAGAACATTGTGGGACATGGAGAGTGACATGGTGACACATGGACATGGATGTGGCCTTTCATGAGGACATGGGGGGACACGGGCACAGATGGAGACGTGGGGGACAATGCCAGGGATGGAAACATGGTGGGGACACAGCCCTGGGTGAGGACATGGTGGGCTGTGGCCAGTGACATGTGGGGACATGGCTGTGGCCGCTGCCATGGGGGGAACTTGCAGGGGCTGTGGGGGATGCTGGGTTTGAGGGAGTTGAGGGTTCCTGGCAGGGACTTGGGGCTTGCTGAGGGCTTTGGGGAGCCCAGCCCGAGCGGCTGCGGCTGCGCTGGGAGCCCCTGGCAGAGGTTCTGGGGCAGCTGCTCAAGGACCCCCTGGCCTGGAGCCCCAGCCGGGCATTGGGCTCCTGGAAGGGAATGAAGGTCCTTGTGCCCAGGAGGGAAATCCCAGCACCCCCAGGGTGTGGGGGACAGCTGAGAGGCCACAGCAGACAGCACTGTCTTCCTCTGTGGGGCCCAAAGAACTGGCCAGCTCAGAGATTTTGGCTCTCCCCTGGAGAGCTTCTCCCTAGGTGAGACACTTTGCTCCCATGAATAGAAAAAGTGTCACTCCCAGAGGCCCTAGAGTTGAACATGTTAATTTGTTACACCCCATTGGTTTTCCTCCCTATCAATCCACCCCGATACATGTATCCCAGTTTCCCCCGCCCCTCTCCTCTATAAATACCCTGGTTTTTCCCCAGTTCAGGCAGCTGCTGTCACTGGCTCCCTTCACCGAGGACCCTGCTACAATAAAGGCTGGTTCTCCATGGAATGCCATACAGCTCTCTAGTCTCTCTCTCCGTGTCGCCTGCACGCTGCCGCTGAGCTGAGATCACTCGCCGGGCAGAGGACGTGCCTGTTCCCCTGGACAGTCCTTTTCAGGATGGCTTCTTCAGGGTAGTCACGGAACCCCTGCCATCGACACTGCTGCGGCGCTCCTCCAGAACTGCACCTCAAAAATTCCCAAACTCTGGGATTCTGCCCAGGAAAAGGCTGCCAGAAGCTGCCAGAATTGAGTGAAAGGGGGGATGGGAGGCCTGGATTGAGCAGGAGGGACCTGGAACACCCAAAACCAAGCAGAGGGGTGGGGTGGTGGATTGAGTGGCAGTGAGGCAGGGGTGGAAGTGCAGAGGACAAGGGGCGCATGGGAGCTCCATATTGGGTTTGGATGAGTCTCGCTCCTCCTTCTTCTTCATCCTGCCTCCTTCTCCTCTCCGGCCCTTCTCTCGCTACTTCCTCTGCCCTCCTCCTCCTCCTCCTCCATCTCTTCTGCTCCCCTGAGCCCAGCGCCCAGCCTTGGATCCCCATTTTTCCAATTCCTTCGCATCCCACGGAAGGAGCTGGGATGGAACCAGGGCAGATGGAGCTGGGGCAGTGCTGGGCTCTTGGCATGGTTTGGGCACCACCCATGCGCCCCCTCCCCAAATTTCCCTGGCGGCTTCAGGGGTCCCAGTGCTTTTTAGGGTTTGCTGGGTGCCATGCTGGAGTTTGGTGTCTCCCAAGGAGTCCCCAGAACAGGGTGACACATGGGGAGGACACACGGGGGTCCTGATCCATCACGGGGCAGGGTCTGTCCCTGCCACAGCCCCCCCGCGGGGTCACCCCATGTCCCTCCCCACTGCCCCCTATAAACGGGACAGGGGTGAACTGGGAAGCTTTACTGGGAACACTGGGAGCAGCCAGGTGAGGACAGAGTGACAGCAGGGCTGGGAGGACACACGACCCCTCCAGAATCACTGCAGGGATGGAGCAGGGGCTCCTGGCCGGGTGCAAGGCCACAGGGAGGGGCTGCGACCACCAGAGGCTCAGGAGCTCTGTGGGCAGAAAAAAGAGGGTGACATCAGGCTGGGGGGCCTGGGGGAGCACACACATTCCAGGAGAGGGAGGATATGACCCCCAGGACCCCCCTCACCTTCTTGCACAGGTAGAAACTGAGCCCCCGATCCCCATCAGCATCTTGCTGTGGGCGGCGTCCAGTGGCATCTCTGGGGGGTCTGCAGGGGTCAGGATCCCCCCTAAAACCTCACACGGACACCCCAAGCCCTTCCAAGCACTCTCCCAGTCTCTCCAAGCCCACCCAAGACCCCCAAACCCTCTCCCAGTCCCTTCCAGCCCCACCAGGACTCATCAGGAACCCTCTCAGTCTCTTCCCAGCACAATGAACCACATCCCAACCCCTGCTTTCCAATCCCCAATCTCCTTCCAGCCCCTCCAGTCTCACTCAAATCCCTCCCAGTGACACCCAGCACGCCCAAACTCCTTCCCAGTTTCCACCAGGACCCCCAGAACCCCATCCCACCCTCCCCAACAACCTTTAATCCCCTTCTTAGCCATCCTAAGCACCTCAATCCCTTCCCCAGTTTAAACCAGTCTATCTCAAACTCCCTCCCAGTTACTCCCAGTGTCGCTCTATTGGGAACAGCAAGAAGAACGACACAGACTCTCTTGTGAGTTGAACAGGAGAGCTCTTAAGGTTTATTACCTAAGATCTTCTTTTATAGACCGATACGTGAAAGTATAGAAAAGTAAAACTCTTACTGGTCAGTGAACTAACACATCACCATCATTGGTCAGTGGGGTACACCACCCCTCGACCTTCTCTTGCAAGAAAACAAGAAACTGACAAACAGCACCTGCAGGGCTGTTCTCTGTCTCTGAGGATTGTTTTAATTCCTCCTTATGATTTCCCAGGCCACTTTCTCAGGCGAGACTGAGAAAGTTATGCGGCCTGCTATTCCACAGGCACTGTGCTCCCTACTTTTGCTCATAGTTAACATCCATACTCCCAGCACACCCCAATCCCCCTCTGGGCCCCCCCAGTGCCTCCCCCGCTGCCCCCGGCGCTGTGGGGGCCGGGCCGTGCCCCAGTGCCGGCTCAGGGGGTGCTCCAGGCTGACGTGCTCCACCTGGCAGCTGGAGCTGAGCCCGCATTGCCGGGGGCGGTTTCCAGCAGCACCAGGAGCTGCTGGCTCCAGCTCAAGGGCACCAGCGAGATGGACATGCTGGAGGGCACTGGGAGAGAGTGGGGACACACTGGGATCAGCTGGGTGTGACACAGTGCCCGACCCGGTTAACTCTTCATCCACTCCACGCTGGAAGTGGGACACACCTCGGGAGCAGGATGACTCGAGGTGTGGCTTAGAGCAATGCTCTACAGCACTTAACAGCTGTCAGACACAGTGTGGAGGCAAGAATGGGGGGAAGGTCTTTTATATTGGGTTTGAGGGAAAGTTTTAACCGCCCAAGGGTCCAGGGACAAAAGACACAGAATACAAGCGTACAGCAATTTACATATGGGGAGGGTCCAGGGGTGGATACAAAATTCAACCAGTGAGGGATATCCTGGGGAGGGGAATAGGACACATGGACCAATGGGGTGCTGTGGATTAGGGGATTTCCAAAGGGGACGTCCAAGCAGGGGGTTGGCATAAGGCAGGATTGACAGGGAACATTTGGGAACAAGGGGCAGGGTGGACAAGATTGATAGGGAAGGTGCTGGAAAAAGGGGTTGGGATACAATGATGGGCGGGGCAGGGGAGGAGATAACTTTGGGTTAAACCAACAAAGCAGGGGGGTAACAGAACAAACCAATTATACAAACAGCTTCAAACTTTAAATTAAACAAAAACACAGCACAACATCTCCCCCTTTTCTGATTAAAAGGAAGAGCTGTGGTTTTGGGGGATCCATTCTCATTTTGGCAGGTCCCTGGCTCGGCTGCAGGGGGGTCCCAGGGTGTGAGGATGGAGGGTTTGGGAGGGTTCCAGTCCTGGATACAGGGGTGCACGGGGGTCCTGCTGCAGCGGAATGGGAGTTCAGGGGGTCCCTTCCTCTGTTCTGGGGTTCAAGGGGTCCCAGTGCCTGAAAATGGAGGTTCAGTGGGGTCCCGGTGCCCAGAAATGGGGGTTCTGGGAGGTTTCCATTCCCGAGAATGTGGGGTTCAGGGGATTCCAGGTTCCAGATAAGGGGGTGCAAGGGTTTTTCAGGGTTGGGGAAGGGGGTACCAGGGGGTCCTGGTGTCCTGAAATGAACGTTCCAGGGGGTCTCTGTGCCCAGGAAGGGGGATTCACCTGGAAATGGAAGCACAGAGGTTCCCCATTCCCAGTGTAATAAATGGAATTGGTTTGTGCTAACTAAATTGCAGCTGTTATTAAAGTCGTTATTAGAAACTATCAAGAATCAGTCTTTTAAAGCAGATGTACCCCTTTGCAGATGTTGCATGTCAAAATTAAGGCACAGGATGTAGTTTAGAAGATAAATGGTGTCTCAAGACCAAAATGGCCTTGAGATGGACAAAATTAGGATGAATCTAGGCATTGGGCCTAAAGATTAGAAAATATAAGAGTAATTAGTAGACCAACATAACACAACACTTAGTACGCACATGCAAACCTGTAAGGTTATCCAAAGGACAATGAGGAAGAGGAGAAGCCTTCGCCAAAAGACCCCCAAAAGAAGACTGAAGACCCCCTAACAACAAGTGAAGCATGCGCCATTGAAGAAAGGTGATGTAAAGTCAGCAAAATCAGAAATAGGAGGAAACTTATGGGAAACATGAATGAATATTTATAAGCATACAGTATATAAGTTTAGATTGAAGTGCTTTATTTTGTACGTGAGGTGAGGTGAGAAGCACCCCCTGTACCCCCATCGGTTTTACTTATGCCTTAACCATCTGTAACCACTGCCCAATTGTATGCACATTGTAAGAGACAGGTTCGGGAATCAAGAGACGACCCAATGTGAGTTAGCAGCTTGTTCCAAATTTATTACAATCTTAGCTACATTTTTATAGTATTTTGAAAAGCTAACATGCGATCTGTATTCTACTATGATTGGATAATTGCTATTTTTCACGCATTAATTTCTACATTTCTATTGGACCAGCTCATAACACCCATGCTCTATAAGATACTTTTTAGTAAAACTTATTAAGATACATTTAGCAGATTTCTCATCCTAAATTCTTATTCTTCATTTTCTTATTAACAATTAGTCTTCTTCATTTCTTTGATACAGTATTTTGCCAAGGATTTATGCTAGCTCAAAGTCAGGGTTGTGCAGGCCTTCCAAGGAGCTATGGCCTCGAGAAGCGAGCCATTCTTCAACAATTCCCCCGTTTTCCGTCTGCACAACCATGACTTTGGTTACCTTAACAAACAAACACTTGATTTTGTTGGATATTGCAAAGGATATTGCAATATCCAACAAAATTGCAAAGGATATTGCACAACTAACACATAACAATCCAATGATCATAACACAGATAATTAATAATCCTGTTTTACATAAACTCTTAACCCATCCTGTCAGTCCAAGCCAATCAGCCAGTTCATCAATCCCAAAGAATCCCACATCTTCTTTGATCTTCTGTGTATGTTGCATGAGTTCTTGAATTTCCTTGTGGATGGATTCTGAATGATCTTGTAAATCCATACAACACATACCATCAAAGTCTTCACATCCATGACCATGTGCTAACAACAAAAAATCAGTGCCTGCTCGATTTTGCAGTACTGCATGCTGAACTTGTGACATATCAATTGCTAATTCAGAAAGTACTCTGCTAGTACTGTTTGCTTGTTTTACAACCCAACAACTAAGTTTCTTTAAATTGCGATGAGCTCTAGCAGCAGCAGCACCTGGCAAAAGGTAGAAACAAAAACCACTTGCCATCTGTTCCATAAATCCGAATTATCATCACAGTCAGAACTCAAAATTTGACAAAGATCTCTATTCCATCTGACACGATGTGTGCTATTAGGATGATGGTGTGGAAGCGCCACGCTGAGTTGTTTAATTGTGCAAAGACCTCCAACAGGTTGTGATGGGATACCTGCCCATGCTCTGTTACCACAAATTAGAAAATAACCTGTTGGTAGTCTACGAGGGGATTGAGTCCCAAATACAGGGTTTGATGCATTCCTCACCATTTTAGCACACCACTGCAAAAAATTGCCAGTTGGACTTGTCAATGTGATGATATTGGATTGTTCACATCTTTGATCAGTACCTTTTGCACACAATTTGTTGCTAGCATTTAGATAAATACAATAAGCAGCATCTAATGAATCTGCTAGATCAATTTCTTGTGGCTCAGGGCCTTCTGGAAGATGATCATTCCAAACATCATAATTCTCCATACATTGTGAAAAATTCTTATATCCATTCCCTAGACACCTTGTCTTAAAAATGTCCTGAGTCTCTTTCATTGCCTTGTCTAACAAAGTCCACCTCGATTCATTGACTGGAACACCAATCAGACAAATAATGAAAGGAGACTGAGGTGTCGACAGACTAGCACAGAAGGTCGTAGTATTTAAACTACGAGCAAGTGAAACCCATACATTTTCCCATGGATCTATGGTCTCTCTAGTTAACATGCCTGTTATTAAAGGTAAAATTACGAGAATGAAAATGCCAGTTGCCATTTTGAACTCTTTCCCACTGTCTACATGAAATAGTACAGTTTTTGCACTGTGCTGCAATTATATTTGTTTTCTGAGCAAGTTTTGTAAAAGTTGCTATTTTCTGAATTCTAAATATTAGATTGGCTCTTTCTAATGCACCCACATTTTCCCATAATGATACGGCTTCTGCCTGTGTTAAAGAACAATGTAAGTATTTTGTCAATGCAGCAAGCGGAGTTAAATGGTGAATTTCTCTATAACACCTAAGACAGCCTCTGTGAGGTTCTGATCTCTGATATCCCCACAAATCTCTTTTACAACCTTCACACACAATTCTTATCCACAATTTTTCTGTGGTTTTACAATACCAACACCTTATACCTTCTAATTTTTCTTTAACCCATTGTAGATAAACAGAAAAATAAACACTTTCTATATAGGGAGTTCTATAATCAACTTGTACACCTAATAGATAATTGACTTCTCTCACTAATGGCTCAAGGGCAAGTTGCCACTGTTTACTTTCTCGCCACCATCTACTTCCTTGCAGTCTGGCTGTGATATCCCACTGTTGATGTGGTTGATCGTGGCTCGTGTCCATTTACTCGGCACCCATAACAGTCCTGTAGGGGTATCAACACACACGTAGCCTCGGCCATTAAATAGGACTTTAGCTGGTCCTATCCAATGTCCTGTTTTAGGCTCTCTGTAAGGAACAAATACTTCATTAGTTACAACACTTGATTTTACACATTCATTGTGTATGACAGCTGGAGGGTCTTGACAATCTGCAAAAACACACAAATGGTTAATTACAAAAAGAACTTCATCTAATTTTTCTTTTGGGTCAGAGATATCTTTGAATTTGTTAAGATATTTCTTTAAGGTTCTGTTAGTTCGTTCCACTATTGCTTGTCCTGTAGGAGAGTTTGGAATCCCTTCAATATGCTCAACTCCCCATTGCTGCATGAATTTTCTAATATTGTCAATGGCATATGCAGGGCCATTATCAGTCTTAATTCACTCTGGGACCCCCATAATAGCAAAACATTGGGTTAAATGTTTCTTTACATGCAAACTCTTTTCTCCTGTCTGGGCTGTAGCCCATACAAATTTTGAATAGGTATCTACAGTAACATGTACATCTTTTAATCTGCCAAATTGAGAAACATGTGTAACATCCATCTGCCATATCTCTAGGGCTTTTAACCCTCTAGGGTTGACTCCTATCCCTAACCCAGGACCATGATGACTACATTGTGGACATGCTTGTACAATTCCTTGTGCTTCTGAAATTGATAATGAGAACTGTCTTTGTAGGCCCTTTGCATTTTGATGAAACTTCATGAGCCATATGAGCAAACTCAAGCTGATTGAGAGGAACTCTCCTCTGCTCCCAACTAACTAATTGATCTGCAATATGATTGCCAAGACCAAGGCCTTCTTGAAATGTATGACTTCTAATATGTATTAGACAATATGGTGCTGATCTTAATCATGTAGCTTGTTGTATTTGTTGAAACAACTGCATTAACTGTTTATTTTGAGTTTCCTTAATAAAAGCATCCTCAATCCTTTTCAAAATACCTGCAACATAGAATGAATCTGTAACCACATGAAGGGGACATTTTATCCACCGACACATAGCCCAACAAACTGCTGCTAGTTCAGGCATCTGTAATGAGTCTCCCTGCTCAGTGTGCAAAATATGATAAGTCCAAGATCCCTGTTGCTGCCAGACAATTGCTGCTCGTCTGGTTGTTTTACCAGCATCTGTAAAAACTGTATGTCCCTCTTTTAAAGGAATGAATGAATGTTTAGGCAATTGAATCCAATTATGATCTTTCAATATTTGAATAACTTTACTTTTTGGAATTTCATTAGTTACTTGCCCATTGTATGCCAATAATGCAAGCTGAAGAGGATAAGAGTGACGCATTGTCCGTTCAAGATCAGCAGCAGTCATTGGGATATGAATACTCACTGGTCCATTTCCTGAAAAAGCAATTGTATGATCACAACCTTTTTTAATTGTCTCTCCCACTTGTTCCATCCGGGTCTGTAAGCTATGCTTAGGTTGCATTGATACAAAGACCCACTCAATTATGTAAACCAGATACTCTCCCCTGTTTTTCTTTTGCCATTGAGCAATGATGGCACACACTGAAGAAGGCTGTGAAATAACAAGCAAACGAAGAGGTAAATTTATTACACGCCGTGATGGCCATCTGGTAACAAGTAAAGAAGCAAGATATTAAATACATTGTTGCTGTGTTTCTGTGAGAACAATTGGAGCAGCAGGGTTAGTTCCTTTTAATAAAGGTCACAAGGGGGCAAGATCTTCATTAGTAATTCCAACAACAGTGTGGACCCATTGTAAATCACCCATTAAAGTTTGTACATCTGTAAGATTTTGTATTTTGTAATTCAGTGTTGCTTTCAGTAGATGTATTATGCTGTCACTAATTTGCCAGCCTAAGTATTTCCATGGGGCAGTTTTTTAGGTTTTCTCAGGAACAATTTGTAATCCAGCATTAGACAATACTTGTGTGAGCACCTTTAATTGTTCATCTGTAAAAGGGTGTTCCTGTGCAATGAGAATATCATCCATATAATGATAGATGATAGCTTGTGGCCATTGTTCATGTATTGGCTGCAAAGCTGTGGACACAAACAGCTGACACATGGTGGGACTACTGTGCATTCCTTGAGGCAGTACAATCCATTCATATCTCTCACTAGGTTCCTCTTTATTAATTGCAGGTAATGTGAATGCAAACCGTTTTGTATCATCTGGATGTAGTGGAATAGTGAAAAAACAGTCTTTTAAACCAACAATTAACAGTGGCCACTTTTGTGGTAACATTGCAGGTGAAGGTAATCCTGGTTGTAAAGCTCCCATGGGCTGCATTTGTTCATTAACTTTTCGTAAATCATGCAAAAGTCTCCATTTTCCTGATTTCTTGGGTATAACAAAAATAGGTGTACTCCATGGACTTACTGATGGTTTAATATGTTTTGCATTAACCAATTCATGTGCTTTTTGCAGCCATTCCTCACTTAGCGGCCACTGCTCCACCCACACAGGATCATTACTTTTCCAGGTCAGTTGTCATGGGGCTGGCTGCACTGCAGGGACCGCGGTGAGAAAACCGAATCTGGGGTAGTTAGTACCACTCCCCATTGAGTTAAACATTCTCGACCAATGAGGGCAAATGTTCCTTCTGGCAAAGGTATTACTGTTGCAACTGCACAGGCCTTTCTTCAAGCACAAATGTTAGAGGATTAGGTGTGACTGAAGCAGCTGCAGACACTCCTCCAACTCCATCCACAGCAGTTGTGGTTGTTTGCAATGGCCAACAGGGTGGCCAAATTTTACTAGAAATGATGGTAATATCTGCACCTGTATCTAACAGTGCTTGTATATTTATCTGTTCTTTTCCATTTATGATGGTTGTGTTTTGAACAGGATGATCCTGCATTCGTAGTGTTAGGTATGTAACTGGTCCTGTTGAACCAAAGCAAGCATCTCCTCTCATGGGTCACATAGGTTTGGATCCTTTCATCATTGCAGATACAAGATTTTGAAAGGGAATTAATTGTGCAATTTTACTGCCTTGAGGTGTAAACAAAGGCGGATGCAGTGTATATGCAACAATTTGAATAACTCCCGTGTAATCTGCATCAATGAGTCCTGGTATCACCAAGATACCTTTTAAGCCTGCCGATGAACGTTCTAGCAATAATGCTCCTACATGGTGTTTAGAGGAATGAATTGGACCTTTGAAAGTTGTAGGTATCTTTTGTGGCTGATTGTCTATAAGGGTAACTCCTACTGCTGTTTCCAAGTCGATTCCCAGGCTTCCTGTGGTTGCAGGGCATAACTCTGGGTCTCGGGGGCAGTTGCTGTTATCCGCACGCGACTGCCTTTCGCAGTCATGGTAGGCATCAATCTAATACTCATGGTAGCATGAGTATTAGATTGGCAATTATTACACCTTACATTGCCTACACATTGCTTTTGTAAATGCCCAGTTTTTCCACACCAAAAGCAAACATTTGTCAGTCAGGAGCGTCCTCCTTTTACAAGAGGTTTTAAAGCCGCAGCAAAAGCTTGGTTTTGGGTGATTATTACATTTAACATTGTTTCATTTTGTTTTTTCACAGCACTAGCTACAGCCTCTGACATAAAAGCAGCTTGCTGTTGATACACTGCATTGGCCATGTGTTCTAACATTGTTCCCAAGTCAGCTGTGCCTGGGAGAGTAGCTAGTATCATTTTAGCTTTTGGATTTGCATTCTCAAATGCAAAAGTCCTTGTTAATTGTTCTCGTACTTCAGGAGTTAGGTCTGTTGCCTGATCGAGTGAGATGACAAGTCTGTTAATAAAAGAGTCAAAAGACTCATTCATTCCCTGTTTGATAGTGGTGTAGCTTGGTGCTCTTTTATCAGCTGGAATCCTCCACAGGGCTTGCTTTGCTTCCTCAGCAGATGCATTATGCAAATCTGCTGGAAATTGTAATTGCTGTGCTGCTGATGCATAGATACCTTTGCCCATTAACATATCGATAGTGGCACCATGAAGAGGATCAATTGGCTGTCGTGGTGTATTTATAATTCTCTTACAGCCAGATTCCCATTCTCGCTCCCACAATACATACTGTGAGGGAGTGAGTAATAGTTTTGCTATGGCCATACAATCGTCAGGTGACAAAACATTAGATGCAAAAATATAATTAATCATTTGCTTAGAGGGCTCTGAATGTAGTCCATATTGAGTAACTGTATTTCGTAATTGCTGCATTAATTTCCATTCAAAAGGTGTATATTGTGCTGCAGGCTGGCCATTAGCAAGAGTTCCTTGCTGTACTGGATAGGCATGTGGAGAACAGGCAGCTGCAACTTCCCATTGTCCTTCTAAAATAGCATCCCTGATTACTGCAGACCAGCGACTGTGAGATTCAACTGGTCGTATCTGCATTCCCCCTGAAGTGATAATTATCATGTCACCTACTGGCTGCCTTCCATGAGGATTTAGATTGCTCATTTTCTTGATTATTTTTTCTAAAAGTTTATCTGATGGCCTCTTGTGTTTTGGAACTGTAATATCAGAGGGTGTTCCGTCAGCTTTGTCAGCTGAGCTTTCATCCCCAGAGTTTTTTGCACTAGTTGTACGGAATTGGGAAATTGTACAGTCTTTGCCTCCTGTTTCTGTGTTGTGTTGTTTGTTCACAGGAGATAAGGGGGATGCATTCGGAGTTACTGAGGTCAGTCCTGTCTCTTGATTGGCAATTTCTTGTGCACTTGTTTTGACAGGCACTTTAATACCTTTTGCAGGACTAGGGTCAGTGAATAAAAAAGAACTTGATTTTGCTGACACTTCTATATCTTCCCCTCCTAACATTTTTTGTGCAGATAATGCCATATGTTTTTCAGCTTGGTATTGATTTAGCGCATTGATTTACCACTCTCCAAGTGGTAGCAAGGTCTCTAGAAGACTTACTGCCATCAATAGTGGCATCCCATAAGGCATCTCCAATTTTTTGCCACTCTGTTTGGTTAAAGATTTCCATGGAATCTTGCATAAATCCCTTCTCTTTTGCCCATTTATATAGCTCTTGGAGTTTTTTTGTGCTTACACTTAGCGAGAAATTCTGCCAGCAGGGATAATGCCGCTTCCCTCTCCATTTCCCGAGACAGCGCTGCTACCGGCACTTCGGAGGACGGCCGTCAGATCCTCTCAACCTCTCCAGGCGCTTTGTGCCGAATCGCCTTCTCTCCTTATTCCAGAATCCACTGGATTCTTTTACTGCATTTCTGCAATACTGAGCCTCTTGACAAGGTCCTCAGGCAGCGTGCAGGCTTTATTTGTAATCCCTGGGTCCCTGTTTTGGGCAACAAAATGTAGGAGACGGGTTCGGGAATCAAGAGACGACCCAGTGTGAGTTAGCAGCTTGTTCCAAATTTATTACAATCTTAGCTACATTTTTATAGTATTTTGAAAAGGTAACATGCCATCTGTATTCTACTATGATTGGATAATTGCTGTTTTTCACACATTAATTTCTACATTTCTATTGGACCAGTTCATAACACCCAAGCTCTATAAGATACCTTTTAGTAAAGCTTATTAAGATACATTTAGCAGATTTCTCATCCTAAATTCTTATTCTTCATTGTCTTATTAACACTTAGTCTTCTTCATTTCTTTGATACAATATTTTTCCAAGGACTTATGCTAGCCCAAAGTCAGGGTTTTGCAGGCCTTCCAAGGAGCTATGGCTTCGAGAAGCGAGCCATTCTTCAACAGCAGATATATATAGAAATAGATATACCTGAATATATTTACTAAATTGTATCTTTCTTACTAAATTGTATTATTTTACTAAATGGTATTTTTTTATTATTTTGTTTCCATTTTATTAAAGTATTTTATCAATTAATTAGATTGATTGTTTGGAAATTTGAAAGTCATTTATAACACTACTTATTTCAAACATTATGTAGACTATGTAGGAATGAAAAAAACCACCAAACTGCAGCAGGATATCCACTGTGCTTTAGGTTCTTCTTATTGAGATTCTGCAGGGTGAGAATATTTGGCTCATTCTGAGAACTGACAACGTTTTTTACCATTCAAAATTAGATCTGCCTCTGTGAGTACCACATTTCAAAAACCCAAGCCTGGGAACCTCTTTCTGTTTTTCTTCTGTCCCTGAGCAGGTAACGGGGATCCGGCCCCTGTTGGGCCCTGGCGGGGCCGGGCCGGGCTCTGCTGCAGCGCTGGCCCCTCCCGGGAATCCCTCTGGGTCCCGTTCCCGGGGGGCCGAGCCCTTCCCGGGGAACCCGCCCAGCCCCTTCCAGCGGCGCTGCCGGGCCGGGCCAGCCCCCGGCTCGGCTGAAATTCTGCTGCCACTGAGTTTCTGCAGAAGCTGCCGGGCAGGGGGAGCGGAAGCGGCCTCTGAGTGCTGGCCTGGCTGCTGAGATCCCAGTGCAGCCACGGGAAAATCATCCAGCAGGAACAGCTCCGGCAGCTGCCCCAGCACAGAGCGAGTAACCAGCCACAGGCCTGGGCAAGATATTAACCCTTTCAATGCACAGATGAGACCTACAAACCTTGTTCATCTCTCCAGGGACAGAAAAGGACAGAGTAACAACACGCAAAAAAACAACACAAAAACATCAAAATCAGTAAAAAAAAAAGTCAAACCTCTGATAGAAAAAAAATGAAAAAATGTAAATTAAAACGAAAATATTCTTTTAGTAAAGCCATAGAAATAAACAATGATGTATGAAAATATCTCCTTTAATTAATGAAAAAAGTATAAAAAAATATTCAAACTGTAAATCTAAACAAAAAACATCCATTAATGACACCAACCAAATGTTAAAATAACTGTAATCCCATAAAAAGTTTGAACAGAAAAATAAATATAAACAATAAAAAACCGTTGCCCCCAGGGAGAGAAGAAGAAAACTTCTGTTCCCAGAGATGATCACAAAAACAAATGAAGAAAACATTTGCCTTCAAACAACTCATCCTTAAAATAACATCCCATGAATTCATAACCCATAGACACACCTCTAGGAGGGCTGTAAAAATGAGAAAAACGTCACAATAGCAAAATTTCTTCCCCGGCGGCTGCGATTTGTAAAAATAAAAAAGCACAAAAAACCTGTTCCTTGTAAAAAAGTCTCCATGACATAACAAAATCTAATAAAAACTATTGCATAATTAATATTGTTTTAAAATCACAAGTTTTATCTCGACAATGTCAGATAAAACAAAAAAAAGTTATTCAGGGGGAGGAAAGGTGTTCTGAAAGTTTTATTCTGGTTTCTTATTCTTGTACTCCGGTTAATAAAGTTTCTTTATTGCTTCTAAGTTTTAAGCCTGGTTTGCCCTTCTCCTAATCCATATCTCACAGCCAGAAATGAGTAAGTGCCCTGGAGATTTCAGCCAGCGCTAAACCCACCACATTATTTAGTGCTTTAGCCAAAAAACTCAAATTAGCGAATCTCAGCCACTGCACCAGGCTGAAGCTGAGGATCCCCAGCCAAGCTCAGAGGGAGGAGAACACAGCATTTGTGGGATCCTTTCCAGTCTGACTTGCTTTAGCTGCACCCTGGGGGAGGAGAGAGCAGGAGAAGGGTTGGCTGAGTCCTCTCCCCTCTGCCTTGCCCTTCTCTGCTGGATCCTCAGTTCATCCCACACCCACCCCAAGACTCCATCCCCATCTTACTGGTGCTGACGGGATTAAAGGAGGTAAAGAGGAGATTAAAATAGATAGAGAGGAGAGAAAAAGAGAAGTTTAAATGCAGCTTAAATATGAAAGAAATACATATGTTAGTGACTGCTGAGAGTTCAAAGGGAGCTGAAGGGTTTGTGAAGGGACAGGAGCCCGTGAAGGGCTCAGGAGCTGCTGCTGCTGCCAGGAGGGAGGAAATGCACCAATGGCTCCCAGCAGAGTCTGTGCTTTGAGGCTCTTTCCCAAACAGCTGCAGGAGGGAAAGCAGCTGAGTTTGGAGGAAGAGTTTTCTGCTGAGGTTTCCTGTTTGGAGCTGTCACAAGCTTGAGCTGCTCAAGGGAAAGGCGGCTCTGCTTCCAGCAGGGCCCAACTGCACGGGAGCACAACTTGGTTCCCTGGCCCTGAGCCAACGGGCAGCAGCAGCTTCTGTTCCCTCCTGGCTCTTGTGTCATTTCCAGCAGCACAAGACACACCAAGAAAAGCTCCTCCAGAACATGCCATGATCAACACAACCTGATTTCATTGCATGAAGGAGCTCTGACAGTCCCACGGGCTCAGGTTTGTTTGTCAGTGAACAGAGCAGGGAAAAGCACAGACACATTCCCTGCACAGGGAATTCACAGGAGGAAAGTGCAGCGCTGGAGGATGTGCTTGGATACAACGTTCCCACGGCAGTTTTGGGGATAAAATGGTCAGCAGAGAGAAAAGAAAAAGTCCTACCAAGGGTGGGCTGGGGAGGGCTGGTGCTTCCCAGGAGGCTCCCGAAGCTCAAGAGGACAAAGCCCAGACCTTGTCCAAGCTCCGAGCTGGGTCTGAGCCAGAAACCAGGGGGTGGCAGAGCCATTGCTGCTGAAGGGCTTCAGATTGCCAAAGCTAAAGTGTCCAGTATCAAGGAACAACTTGAGGTTATGGAATTCCCAGTGCCCACGTTCCATCCCCTCATTTCAAGCTGAAAGCAGAGCTCCACTTCTGACTCTGCTTTTTAATAATGAATGTAAAAATTCAACAAAATTCCCTTAGAAAGACCCCATGAAGGTTCACACTGTGAGAGCTCACTCGAGGCAGCCCCAACTCCTACCCTCGTTCAGTCCCTGTCAAGCCCACTGTGCTTTCCAGCTGTTTTGCTCCAGCTCCCCCCAAATCACCATGAATTCCACTGAACTGAACCAAATCCAAGTCCTCGTGGGTCGGGACAAGGGCAGGGAGAGGTCACTCAGGGATCACCATCAGGGGCACAACAGCCCGACATGGGGAAATGAACTGAACTTAGGACTGAGCCAATCAGACCAGGAGAATGAGGATTAAAATCAGTCTTGAGAAACACCTCCTCCCGCTCCTGAACTTTTCTATCCGGGCCGCTGCTCGCGGGGCACAGAGAGGGGCCCGGCCGTGTCCCTCCAAACCTCCCTGGGAATCACCCCAGAGCCCTCAGCCTTCCTTGTGCCCATCCCCGGGGCCCCTTGTTCCTCCCAATGGCTTCCGTGGCTCTCCCAGTCCATCCCAGCCTCTCCCAGTCCATCCCAGTCACTCCCAGTGACCCCACCTGTCCATCTCGCCCCACCGTGGATCTGCCGCCCCTCAGCCAATCAGAGCGCGTCTCTCTGATGACTCATCAGTTGCCGGGCAGATCCACAGAGCCGAGAGCCCCGCGCTGGACTCGGCCTCCCAGTGCCGCGCACTTCATTCCCAGTCCCTCCCAGTGCCACCACAGTCCCTCCCAGTGCCACCACAGTCCCGCCCAGTGCCACCACAGTCCCGCCCAGAGGCCCCAGAGTCACTCCCATTACTTTTTAGCCCATTCCCATTCTATTCCGAGTTCATTCCCCCTTCACTCCCAGACGTCCACACTCTCTTCCAGTGTCCCAGTATCCACTCTCATCTCTTTCAGTGCCACCCCAGGCCCTGCCAGTCCATTCCCCGTCCCTCTCAATGCCACACCACTCCTCTCCACTCTCTCCCAGTGCCCTTCCCAGCGTGTCCATCTCGCTGGTGCCCTCGAGCTCCCAGCCCGGCCCCGGCCGCCTGCTCTGCTCCCTGATGGATTTCTCCCCTGCCCACATCCAGCTGAGCTGCTCCCAGGGCCAGCAGCAGCTCTCGGGCCACGTGCTGGCCACTGCCGTGCTCCCCAGCGGGGACTGGAGCCAGCAGCTCCTGGTGCTGCTGGAAACCGCCCCCGGCAATGCGGGCTCAGCTCCAGCTGCCAGGTGGAGCACGTCAGCCTGGAGCACCCCCTGAGCCGGCACTGGGGCACGGCCCGGCCCCCACAGCGCCGGGGGCAGCGGGGGAGGCACTGGGGGGGCCCAGAGGGGGATTGGGGTGTGCTGGGAGGAACTGGGAGGGAGTTTGAGATAGACTGGTTTAAACTGGGAGAGGGGTTTGGGGGTCAAAAATGGCTAAGAAAAGGATTAGAGGATGTTGGGGAGGGTGGGATGGGGTTCTGGGGGTGCTGATGGACAATGGGAGGGAGTTTGGGGTTGCTGGGTGTCACTGGGAGGGATTTGAGTGAGCCTGGAGGAGCTGGAAGGAGATTGGGCATTGGAAAGCAGGGATTGGGATGAGGTTGGTTGTGCTGGGAGGAGACTGAGAGGGGACTTCATGAGTCCTGGTGGGGCTGGGAAGGGACTGGGAGAGGGTTTGGGGGTCCTGGGGCAGTGGGGAGAAATTGGGAGGGGGCTGTGGGATCCTGAGAGGAACAGGAGGGGCTCTGGTGGGTCCTGGGGAGGCTGGGAAGAGACTGGCAGTGATTTACCAAAATAGCAATATTGATCCAGTATCAATATCAATCTGTTAATGGACAAAAAACCTCTCCAACAGTTTAAAGTTACAAACTGGATGTTTAATCACAGCACTGGGCGAGTGCAGGAGTCACCCCTTAATACACACTGTAAATCGACAAAAGATTCCAGTGTCTATTTACCTACAAATGTCTTAAATATGCAAAATACTAATGCATATTAATACTAATACATATTCATAATGCTAACACTTCCCAATCCCCCCTTTGGATTAAAATTCATGGTAATGGGATTAGAACGTCGTTATACCTGCGTGGTGGGCTCTGTAATTTGAGGAGGGGGTCATTTTGGCAAGGAGGGGTCATCAAGAGATGAAGGAAAACCACTCTTCCTCACTCTCACCTTTCTATCTTTACAATGGTTGACATTACAAGTGACATTTGATACAACTCACATTTCCTCCCTTGTGACTTTGAAATGGGTTTCCAGATGTAAGGTCTGTGATCTTCCTGAACCCGTTTATCAGTTTCTCTTTTCTCATTATAAGCACATCTAAATAAACATAGAAGGACAAGTCATTTTTTACCCAAGTCTGAGATTCATTATCTCAAATCCTGCTTCTCACTTAATCATTAACTCAAACTACTTCCAGCAAGGCCTATCACTAGCTAAGATCTCTATTTTTTCTAAAATACCTTATTTTTTAAAATTAGTGACTCCAAAGGAGGTTTCAGAGGGTCCTGGGTGGGCTGGGGAAGACTGGTAGGATCCTTGGAGGGGCTTGGGGTGTCTGTGAGAGGTTTTGGGGGTCCTGAACCCTGTAGACCCCCCAGGGATGCTGTGAAACACTGCCCACAGAAAGAGGCTGACGGGGATTGGAGTTTCTGTGTTGGGCTTCATCTTCCTGGCAATGGGGTTCGGCTTCTGCCTGCGCAGGAAGGTGAGGGGGGGTCCTAGGGGTCCTATCTTCCCCCCCACAGAGCGTGTGTGCTCCCCCTGGGCCCCCCAAGCTCAGTGTCACCCCCTTTTCTCTGCCCACACAGCTCCTGAGGCAAAAGGTTCTGGAGGATTGAAAGTCAATAATTCCCATTGTCATTCTGCATCCTGTTGGATTTTCATTCCCCTGCTTTCATCCAGGTGCCCACAGGGAGCCAGGAAGATGTGGAGCCTCCCAGCCAGGTGTCTTCCCAACACGGATCACCAGGACCACGGATCACCAGGGCTCTGCCCAACGGGGGTCACTGGGGATCATCCAACGCCGATCCTCCCATGGGGGATGGAGCTGGAGCAGCGCACGAAGCTCTTCCCACACTCGGGGCACTCGCAGGGCTTCCCTTACTGGTGCCTCCGTTGGTGTTTGGTCAAGGCTGAGCTGGTGGAGAAGCTCTTCCCACACTGGGGACACTCGTAGGGCCTCTCCCCAGTGTGGATGCGCCGGTGGACGGTGAGGGTGGAGTTGTGCTTGAAGCCCTTCCCGCAGTCGGGGCAGCGGAAGGGCCTCTCCTCTGTGTGAATCCGCTCATGTTGGAGCACATTTGAGCTGGTCTGAAACCTCTTCCCACACTGGGGACACTCGTAGGGCCTCTCCCCAGTGTGGATGAGCTGGTGTGCCCTCAGGTTGGAGCTCAACCCAAAGCTCTTCCCACATTCCAAGCAGGTGTAGGGCCGTTCCCCCGTGTGGATCACCTGGTGTCTCATCAGGCCAGAGACATCTCTGAAGCTCTTCCCACATTTTCCACACTCATAGGGCTTTTCCCCAGTCTGGGTCATCTGGTGCTGGATCAGTTGGGAGCTGTACGTGAAACCCTTCTCACATTCCAAGCACTTCTGAGACTTCTCCCTATCATGAGGCTTCTCCCCCAGCTCTGAGCTCCAGCTGGATCTCTGGCCGTGTTCCTGGCACTGGGGGGACCTTTCCTCCTCACAGCTCCTCAGGCTGGATTTACAGCCCCTTCTCATGCAGGAGCTCCAGAGCTTTTTCTCTGCCTCCCTGCTGACATGTCTTGGGAATAAAACTCCTGCCTGTGGGGAAAAAAACAAGTGAGCACCTAAGGCTGGGGATTCCTCCTTACCCCAGATCACTTCAGGAGGTCACCCCGAATCTCGTGTCTGTAAGAACCTCCAGAACACCAAGATTCAGCCAAAACCTCCTCCAAAATAGAAAGATCCAGCCAACATAAAAAAACAAAGCACCTACATTTAGCCCAATAAAGCTCAGAAACACCAACATTCAGCCCCATGAAAATCATCGATCCCCGTCCCCAGTAACTTCCTGCATATTGGGGGGGGGGGGGCTGTAGGGATTCCAGATACAGGGAGAGGTGGAAACTTGTACGACTTCCTCTTTTTGCTCCTCCTCCCCCTCCTGGGTCCCAACTCTTCCTCACACTCCTCTTCCTCCTGCTATTCCTTCTTCTCCTGTACAACCCCATTTTCACCATTTGACCGTTTTGCTCCTAAACCCTGCTTCTCCTTCCCTTCTCCTCCTGCCCCCAGGCCCAGCACCCACTGCCGCCTCCCTCTTCCCCCCCAGTCCCACAGCATCCCACCGCAGGGGCACGGATGGAGCTGGGCCAGCTCGGCCTGGGGCAGCGCTGGGCTCTCGGCCGCTTCCTCCCGCACTCGCTCCCCACTGCAGCCGCTCCCGCCACCACAGCGCGGGGGGGCCCGGCCTTGGCGCTCCCCCCTCCCACCTCCCCAAATTCCCCTCAAGGGGGGCGCCAAGGCCCGGGGGGGAGGGGCGCAGCTGGGCTCCAGCTGGGGAACGCTGGCAGCTGCGGCTCTGCCTGGACACTGATGAGTCATCAGCGCCGCGCGCTCTGATTGCCTCAGCCCTGCCTGAGCCCTGCGCCTGCACCAAGGGGGGACACCCTGCTCCAGGGGGGATGGCCCCAAAACGGGGGAACCCCAGCAAAGGAACAACAACAAAGGCTCTTTACAAACTGATCCCGTCAACCTCACTGCACATGGGGCCAGGGACGTGGACATAAGGAAGGGACAGGAGGAACCATGAGCTGCAGAAAATGTTATTAATTGATGACACAGACTGCTGCTCAGCCAAGGTCCTGCTAAATTCATCAACTTCCAGAAGAACAACAAAGACTTAACACAGCCATCAACATCGTTAGCTATACAAAAGTGGGGGGCATATTAAGGGGGTATGTAGGAGGTGCATTGGGCAGTCTGTACCTCTCCAGCACTTCAGCCAATGGGGAAAGGGAGAGGGAGATGTGACCAAGAAAATTAGGATGAAAAGGCGGCTTTGTTCTCCAACAATTGGAGAAATCTCATTAGAAATGTCCCACGGCCTCACCCATTGTTATGAATGAAATTACTCTTGCAGGACTCCTCTGTCTTCCTTGTGGACAGAAACCTCTGGGGATGTCAATTTTTCCACACACCTTGGGGCTCCTCCGCAATTCCTTCCACCGTCCGGGCCGGCGGGCACTGAGTGCAGCTGAAGGTGCCTCACCCAGTTTGGGGGATCGGCTCCCTCGGCTGGCGGCGGCACCGGGGATTGATTGGGTACCCGAGAGTGAGCAGGAGACAGACGAGGGACGGATCAGGGGGGCTCTCAAGAGTCGGCAGGGAGAGAGCACTGAAAATCTCAGCAGTGACTCCAGTGGGATCTTCGGGGAGTAAACATGGCAGGGCACCCAGGGAGGGGACAAAAGGGAAAGCCAGAATGGGGTCCCAGCAAAAGGGATGAGGATCCCAAAATATCTCTCAAGGCTCCCTTGGGAGCATGTGGAGGTCGTTTGCACATTCTCCCAGAGGGAATTAAGGAAGGACATGGACACCCAGGGGGGCAATAAGGGAAGTCCAGAAGGGATTTAGACAACAGGGGATGGATGGTGTTGGTGTGCTGGGAAGGGATTGGCTGAAGGGGAGTGTGCAGGAATGTGCTTAAGGCAAGAAGCAGCAGGAGCAATCTATGGGGTGAGAAAAAGGATGATGGAAATGAAGAGGAAGAGAAAAATACTGAGGATTGGGATGTTTCACTGAAGGGTCTTATCCTCAGAATTTGCCAGCTGACTCAGATCCTTTGTATCCCAGTTTTCCAGGACAGGAAAAGAAGGAGGTCAGGATTTCAGGGGGTTTCTCTGAGCTGGGAGCGGCAGGAGCGGGCGCAGAGCTGCGGCACCGGGAGCACGGGCTGGGGGCCTGTGGGGAGCTGTGGGGCCGGGCCGGGGCTGTGGGGCAGCCGGGGCTCAGCGCCGGGCGCTGCCTGACCCCAGCACCCCCCGGGCAGGGCCGGCAGTGGCCCCCGGCCCCCAGGAGGCTGCGGGACGCCCCGGCCGCTGCCCGGCCCCGTGGAGCTGCCGGCCCTGCCCGCCGGGGGGGCCGCCTTTGGACACTGCGGCAGGACAGGGACCGGCTCTGGGATACGGGCTGGGGAGGGGAGCCTCAGCACAGCCAGCACCAGGAAGGAACAGCTCACAAATGGGGATTAGACCTGCAAGGATCCACATGATCTTTTAAGCATTTTGTGCTGGGTCCCTGGAGAAAGGAAGGATTTTGCAGAAAGCTCAGCAGCTGCCACACGATGAGCACCCACACGCACTGAGGGGGGCTGCAGCAGGGCCACAAGAAGCCCCTGCAGCACTTGCTCACAAAGGCTCAGCAGCTGAATGCAGCAAGGGATGAGCAAAAGGCCAAGCTGAAGGCAAAGGCCATGGCACACTTCCTACAGCCCCTGAGGGATCAAGCCCAGGGCCCAAGGGGGCCCCAGCACCCAGGGGACACCCTCGGCCACAAGCACCTGGCACAGGCATTGCCCTCCTGGCCAGGGGACAGCCCACCCAAACAGCCCCTGGCAAGGAATCAGCCTTCCAGCTGCAGGGCACAAGGACACTGCAAGCACAGACAGGAGCACCCTCAGCACCAGCAAGTCCAGCCCTTGATGGACACGGATTCTTAGCAGTCTCACAGCTCCCATTCCACCAGGGACCCACCACACTGCAGCCCTTGGGAACATCCAGGGTGGCTCTGGATCCAGAGGAGACCTTTCCTGATGGACACAGGGGCCTCTCCATCCACTCAGAACCTTACACCTAAAGGTGCTAGGGAATATTTTAATAATTAAGGCACTAAGTGGGAAAGATGAGTGGGTGTGTTTTATTCAGCCACTATTAGCAGATGTGGGGGATGGGTTTGAAATGAAGGAATTTTTATTTGCTCACAATTGTGATTGTAATTTACTGGGAAGGGATTTGATGGCTAAATTTGGAATGCAAATTCATGATACAGAGGCTGGTTCTGTTGTACCTCTGTGTCAAATATCTGGCAGAGCCATGGCTGAAGTGAACCCAGAAGTGTGAGCAGCCCCAGGGAAATTGGCAAAATTAGATATGGAGCCTCTCCAAATTTCCCTGAAGCAACCAGGACAAGAGGTGTCGAAAAGCAATCCCCTGTTCCAAGGGAGGGAAGGAAGGGCTCACAGCCTGTCTGTGAGTCCTGCTCAAGGCACGGCTTGGGGAGCCAGGGATGGCTCCCTAGAATGCTCCTATCCTGCCAAACAAGAAATCCAATGGAATCCACAGAATGCTGCAGGACCCAAGAAGAAGAAATGAGATGATGAAACCGAGGCACCCCACAGGCTCAGATCCTTACACCATCCTGAACCAGGTGCCCTCCTCACACTGCTGCCATTCACAACTTGATGCAAGAGATGCTTTCTGGGGATCTGCCCACTCCCAGAGGATGCAAACAGAATTCTGCCTTGGGCTGGCAACAAGAGGTAGAAGGGAAAATGCTCAAGACATGGACGGTCCTTCTGCAGGGATGCACGGAAGCACCGGCCTGATTGGGGCAAGCCTTGCAGAAAATATCAAAGGAATTGACCTCACCCCCAGGGACTGGCTTAATGCAGGATGTGGATGACTTGATGCAGTCAGAAAAACAAGGAGAAGAGGTAGAGGAAGCCTCTGTGAAATGGCTTCATTTTCAGCTTTGAGTATCTGAAAATAAAGAAAGGGCAAATGGTGGAGAAAATGTTTAAATATTTGGGACCTATTTTGACTGAAGGCTTGTGGTGAATTGACTCAGAGAGGGTCCAGGGAATACCAGAAATAATGTTTCCTAGGACTAAAATAATGCTGGAACAATTCTTACAATTAACAGGGAATTGCTGGAGCTGGACTGAGGATTCTTTGCTCTAGCCTGAGCATTGTATGAGTTTTTTAGTCCCAGATAGCCTCGATGTTATGGAGTGGACACAAGAAAGAAAACAAAACTTAACAAAATGAAAAAATAAAATGATTGATGCCCCAGCCACGGCTCTTCCAGACTCAGAAATCTGAATTGGAAGGGAATATTAAACAGGCCACCCCTGAGCCTGCACTGAAGGCAACGCAGCAGCAGCCAGGGCTCCCCAGCGGGGGAAGCCCCTGGGCCTGCCCACAGATCCTCTGCTCAAATCCTCGGCCTGGCCACCCTCCTTTGCCATCTCCAGCCACTGCGGGACAATCCTTGCTCTCACTCTTGCAGCTTCAGCCCTTTCTGTGCCTGCCCTCGCCACAGCTGCTGGGGAAGGCACCGGGACAATTCCACTCTGCCTCTCAATTCCACTCACACTCTGCCCTGCCTGGGATTAGCTGCTGCCAAAATAGACCAACTTTAAAATAGCTTCAAATCTTATTTCTCTGGTCACACTAGGTTTGCCTTTGCCTTGGGGAAAGGAATTTTAAAGGTTTTTTTTAAGGGATGTTCCACCACTCAGCAGAGATGTGTTTAACATCTCAACAGACTGGGAATAGCCCAAAAGATTCTCCCCAAGATAACGACCATCAACAAAACATCAACACCCAACAGCAAACATCAACCAACATCTCCCCCAGACACTGCCCCAGGCACAGCTGGAGACACCTGGTCTGGAAAAGGCTGAGCAGGAAATCCAGGAGTGCCCACCTAATTCACATCACAGGCACAGAAATCCGGCTGCAACAGGAAACCAAATCCTAACAACTCCACACCTTCAAACCAATGAACATTAAACCAATGGATTTCTATGGGGTCAGACTGTATATAGTTTAGGAAACATCTATTAAATTCACATGTCTTGGAAAGATTTTCTCTGCACACCCAGCCAAAGTGAGGAATTAATGATTTCTGTTGCACATTCTGGCCAGACTCAAATCATGCCTTGATTTTATATTGTTGGAGAGTTTTTATTCATCTCGCAGTTTTGGTGACAAGACTACACCATTATTATGCTTTTCTTTAATAATCCTACTTCTATATTGTTACTCAGACTGGTAGTGCTGGGCCAGGGTTGGGAGAATCAGTTTTTAGACTTAGGGCAAGAAGTAGAAAAAATCTTGATTGCTTTGGAGTTTTTTGGGAATGTGTGTGCATGGCTGTTATGATGGCAAGATTTTGGTATGCATTTTTGAATGTTCACCTTTATGCCTCAGTTTTAAAAACTAAGAGCTTTAAAGGTGACCCCCTTAACTTGTAAAGAGATAGTATAGTATTTTTTTCTTCAAAAATGTCACTTTTGGAGTGGCCAAATGTGAGTCATCCCATGGCCTCCTGGGAAGAGAAGCTTTGTTCCAGGCAGCCAGGAGAGGAGCTTTAGAAATGCAAATTAACACTGATGGCCCAAAGCCTGCACAATGGCCCAGGGGCTTCCTGCCTGCAGGAGGAATTGGGCTGATTCTCTCTGCCCCTCAGCCCAAGCTCTGCCTGCTTGCACAGATGGAATTTGCACAGATAAAGGCACAGCCCATTGTGAGGATATCTGACTCTGCTAGAGGAATTGGTTAAGATGCAAAGGAAAACAGAAAATAGGGAATGTTGTGAAAACTTCACTAAAACAAGTGGGGAGAATCATCCTTGTCCCCACTCCAACATGTGCTGTCACTGTCTATGTTATATAGGGTGTATCAGACCACTGGGGTTTATTTGCTACCAGAAGTTCAGGGAAATCAGTTGGGAATCCAAGTATGTGATGACTTAATGAGAGAAAAGCTGACAATTGATGCAGCCCTGGCTGGAGGGAGCACCCAAAAATGGGGAAAAGATGAATGGCCACCAGAACAAATCCTGCAACACCATGGACCACACCCTGGAACCCAAACAAACTGATATCAGATACCAGAGAAACCATTTCTCATTTCAATGCGATAATCAGATTACAGGATGCCATTGAAATAACCAACCACACAGCTCCAACTCCTGACCTTCCTCCCAACCAATCCACTCAGATGAGGAACACAACATTTCACCATGGGATGGGATCACATTATCTATTAGCAGAAGGAGGCAGAATTTGTGGAAAAGTAAATGATTCAAACTGCTGTTGGCAAATAGATGAGAACAGATACCAAAGGAAACAAGAAAGCAGCTCATGAACCAGTCCAAACAAGGAAAGGATGGGAATGGGAAACATTTTTGTGCTTCCCCAGCAGACCATGGGTTACAGAAATGCCAGACAGAGCTGTCCCCCTTCAAACCTACACCCTAAAATTCCTGTAACTCAGGGATTCCTCCCAGAAAAAAATCTGCTAGGATCTCCCCAAATTGAGTGAAAGGGGGGATGGGACCCACAGACTGAGCAGGGGGTCTTGGAACCCCCAAATCCGAGCACGGTGGAGGGGGTTAGAGATTAAAGGGACGATTGGGAAGGGATGTGGAAGAAGAGGAGGAAAAAGAGAGGGCTGAAACCCCCAAAGCGTGGGGGAGGGTGCTGGGAAACCCAAATTGCATTGAGAGGGGTCAATGGACTGGGGGAAGGATGAGAAAGGGGGAGAGAGGAGAGGGAAAGGTGGGCTTGGGATGAAAGAAATGTGGTTCCCCGTCCCGCAGCACTCGATCCCTGGAGCGATTCCCTGCAGCTTGTGGGGAGGAAGATCCACATTGGGGGGTCCCCAAGCCCCCTGCCCATCCCAGCGTGTCCATCTCGCTGGTGCCCTCGAGCTCCCAGCCCGGCCCCGGCCGCCTGCTCTGCTCCCTGATGGATTTCTCCCCTGCCCACATCCAGCTGAGCTGCTCCCAGGGCCAGCAGCAGCTCTTGGGCCACGTGCTGGCCACTGCCGTGCTCCCCAGCGGGGACTGGAGCCAGCAGCTCCTGGTGCTGCTGGAAACCGCCCCCGGCAATGCGGGCTCAGCTCCAGCTGCCAGGTGGAGCACGTCAGCCTGGAGCACCCCCTGAGCCGGCACTGGGGCACGGCCCGGCCCCCACAGCGCCGCCAGGGGCAGCGGGGGAGGCACTGGGGGGGCCCAGAGGGGGATTGGGGTGTGCTGGGAGGAACTGGGAGGGAGTTTGAGATAGCCTGGTTCACACTGGGGAAGGGATTGAGGTGCTTAGGATGGCTGGGAAGGGGTTTGAAGGATGTTGGGGAGGGTGGGATGGGGTTCTGGGGGTCCTGGTGGACACTGGGAGGGAGTTTGGGGGTTCTGGGTGTCACTGGGAGGGATTTGAGTGAGCCTGGAGGAGCTGGAAGGAGATTGGGCATTGGAAAGCAGGGATTGGGATGAGGTTGGTTGTGCTGGGAAGAGACTGGGAGGGTTCCTGATGAGTCCTGGTGGGGCTGGAAGGGACTGGGAGAGGGTGTGGGGGTCCTGGGGCAGTGGGGAGAAATTGGGAGGGGGCTGTGGGATCCTGAGAGGAACAGGAGGGGCTTTGGTGGGTCCTGGGGAGGCTGGGAAGAGAGTGGGAGTAATTTACCAAAATAGCAATATTGATCCAGTATCAACATCAATCTGTTAATGGACAAAAAACCTCTCCAACAGTTTAAAGTTACAAAGTGGATGTTTAATCACAGCACTGGGCGAGTGCGGGAGTCATCCCCTTAATACGCACTGCAAGTTTACAAAAGCTTCCAGTGTATATTTATTTAAAAAATCTTGAATTTCCAAAAGATGAATACATATTATTAATAATACATATTCACAATTCTAACACCTCCCATTCCCCACTTTGGATTAAAATGCACGGTAATGAGTTTAAAAAGTCATTCTGCCTACGTGATGGGCTCCCTAATTTGAGGAGGGGGTGGTTTTGGTGAGGAGGGGTCATAAACAGATGAAGGAAAACCGCTCTTCCTCACTCTCACCTTTCTACCTTTACAATGGTGGACATTACAAATGACATTTGGTACAACTCCAGTTTCCTCCCTTGTGACTTTTAAATGGGTTTCCAGATGTAAGGTCTGTGATCTTCCTGAACCCGTTGATCAGTTTCTCTTTTCTCATTATAAGCACAGCTGAACAAATATACAATGACAAGTAATTTTTTACCTCAGTCCAAGATTCATTATCCCAAATCCTGCTTCTCACTTAATCATTAACTCTAACTACTTCCAGCAAGGCCTATCTCTAGCTAAGATCTCTAATTTTTCTAAAATTGTTCATTGTTTAAAATTAGTGAGTCCAAAGGAGGTTTCAGAGGGTCCTGGGTGGGCTGGGGGAGACTGGGAGGGTCCTTGGAGGAGCTTGGGGGTTCTGTGAGAGGTTCTGGGGGTTCCTGATCTCTGCAGATGCATCATGGATGCCGTGAAACATTGCCCACAGCAAGATGCTGACGGGGATTGCAGTCTCCATGTTGGGCTTTATCTTCCTGGTACTGGGGTTCAGCTTCTGCCTGTGCAGGAAGGTGAGGGGGGTCCTGGGAGTCGTGTCCTCCCCCCCCACAGAGCGTGTGTGCTCCCCTCTGGGCCCCCCAAGCCCGGTGTCACCCTCTTTTCTCTGCCCACACAGCTCCTGAGGCAAAAGGTTCTGGAGGACTGAAAGTCAACAATTCCCACTGTCATTCCGTATCCTGTTGGATTTTCATTCCCCTGCTTTCATCCAGGTGCCCACAGGGAGCCAGGAAGATGTGGAGCCTCCCAGCCAGGTGTCTTCCCAACACGGATCACCAGGACCACGGATCACCAGGGCTCTGCCCAACGGGGGTCACTGGGGATCATCCAACGCCGATCCTCCCATGGGGGATGGAGCTGGAGCAGCGCACGAAGCTCTTCCCGCACTCGGGGCACTCGCAGGGCTTCCCTTACTGGTGACTCCGTTGGTGTTTGGTCAAGTTAGATCTCTGTGAGAAGCTCTTCCCACACTGGGGACACTCGTAGGGCCTCTCCCCACTGTGGATGCGCCGGTGGACGGTGAGGTTGGAGTTGCGGTTGAAGCCCTTCCCGCAGTCGGGGCAGCGGAAGGGCCTCTCCTCTGTGTGAATCCGCTCATGTAGGAGGACATTGGAGCTGGTCTGAAACCTCTTCCCACACTGGGGACACTCAAAGGGCCTCTCTCCAGTGTGGATGCGCTGGTGTTTTCTCAGGGTGGAGCTCCACCCAAAGCTCTTCCCACATTCCAAGCAGGTGTAGGGCCGTTCCCCTGTGTGGATCACCTGGTGTCTCATCAGGTCAGAGATATTTCCAAAGCTCTTTCCACATTTTCCACACTCATAGGGCTTTTCCCCCGTGTGGATCCTCTGGTGATTCCTCAGGTTGTAGCTCTGGTTGAAGCTCTTCCCACATTCCCCACACTCGTAGGGCTTTTCCCCAGTGTGGATCCTGTGGTGCTGGGTCAGGTCAGAGCTCTTTCTGAAGCCCTTCCCACATTCCAAGCACTTGTGGGGCTTCTCCCCCAGCTCTGAGCTCCGGCTGGATCTCTGGCCGTGTTCTTGGCACTGGGGGGATCTTTCCTCCTCGCAGCTCCCTGGACTGGGTTCACAGCCCCTCCTCGTGTGGAATCTCCAGGGCTTTTCATCATCCTCCTCCATCTGGACACGGTTTGGGAACGTAAAATCCTGGTTGGGGGGAAATAAACAATAGGAGAGCGCCTTGGGCTGGGGGTTGCTCCTTGCCCAAGTTCATCTCAGAAAGTCATTGGGCATCTTGTGTCTGAAAGAATCTCTAAAACACCAGCATTCAGCCCAAACAAGAAAACACTGATCAAAAACTAATCAAACAACAAGATTCATCCAAAACCCCCTGCAGAACAGAAAGGTTCAGCCCTCACAAGAAACCAAAGAACCAACGTATAGCCCAGTAAAACTCAGAAATACCAAAACTCAGCCCCAAGAAAATCGTGGATCCCCCTCCCCAGTCACCTGCTGCATGTGGGGTGGCAACACTCCTGGGGTGGGGGAACTGAAGATACAGGGATGAACTTTATGCTGCTTCCTCTCCCTGCTCCTCCTCCTCCTGTGCCCCTGCTCTAATTCACACTCCGCCTCGTCCTTCTGCAAAACGCCAGGTACATATTTTGATCATTTTGTTCATCAACCCTGCTTCTCCTTCCCCTCCCCTCCTGCCCCCAGGCCCAGCACCCACTGCCGCCTCCCTCTTCCCCCCCAGTCCCACAGCATCCCACCGCAGGGGCACGGATGGAGCTGGGCCAGCTCGGCCTGGGGCAGCGCTGGGCTCTCGGCCGCTTCCGCCCGCACTCGCTCCCCACTGCAGCCGCTCCCGCCACCACAGCGCGGGGGGGCCCGGCCTTGGCGCTCCCCCCTCCCACCTCCCCAAATTCCCCTCAAGGGGGGCGCCAAGGCCCGGGGGGGAGGGGCGCAGCTGGGCTCCAGCTGGGGAACGCTGGCAGCTGCGGCTCTGCCTGGACACTGATGAGTCATCAGCGCCGCGCGCTCTGATTGCCTCAGCCCTGCCTGAGCCCTGCGCCTGCACCAAGGGGGGACACCCTGCTCCAGGGGGGATGGCCCCAAAACGGGGGAACCCCAGCAAAGGAACAACAACAAAGGCTCTTTACAAACTGATCCCGTCAACCTCATTGCACATTGGGCCAGGGACGTGGACATAAGGAAGTGACAGGAGGAGCCATCAGCTGCACAAAATGTTATTAATTGATGACACAGACTGCTGCTCAGCCAAGGTCCTGCTAAATTCATCAACTTCCAGAAGAACAAAGACTTAACACAGCCATCAATATCGTTAGCTATACAAAAGTGGGGTGCATATTAAGGGGGTATGTAGGAGGTGCATTGGGAAGTCTGTACCTCTCCAGTACTTCAGCCAATGGGGAAAGGGAGAGGGAGATGTGGCCAAGAAAATTAGGATGAAAAGGAGGCTCTGTCTGCCAAAAACAGGAGAGACACCATGGAAATTGTCCCATGGCCTCTACCTTTTTTATGAATGAAATTACTTTTACAGGACTCCTCTGTCTTCCTTGTGGACAGAAACCTCTGGGGATGTCAATTTTTCCACACACCTTGGGGCTCCTCCGCAATTCCTTCCACCGTCCGGGCCGGCGGGCACTGAGTGCAGCTGAAGGTGCCTCACCCAGTTTGGGGGATCGGCTCCCTCGGCTGGCGGCGGCACCGGGGATTGATTGGGTACCCGAGAGTGAGCAGGAGACAGACGAGAGACAGATCAGGGGGGCTCTCAAGAGTCGGCAGGGAGAGAGCATTGAAAATCTCAGCAGTGACTCCAGTGGGATCTTCGGGGAGTAAACATGGCAGGGCACCCAGGGAGGGGACAAAAGGGAAAGCCAGAATAGGGTCCCAGCAAAAGGGATCAGGATCCCAAAATATCTCTCAAGGGTCCCTTCGCAGCATGTGGAGGTCGTTTGCACATTCTCCCAGAGGGAATTAAGGACATGGACACCCAGGGGGGCAATAAGAGAAGTCCAGAAGGGATTTAGACAACAGGAGATGGATGGTGTTGGTGTGCTGGGAAGGGATTGGCTGAAGGGGAGTGTGCAGGAATGTGCTTAAGGCAAGAAGCAGCAGGAGCAATCTGTGGGGTAAGAAAAAAGATGATGGAAAAGAAGAGGAATAGAAAACCACTGAGGATTGGGATGTTTTTCAGAAGGCTCTTATCATCAGATCCTTTGTATCCCAGTTTTCCAGGACAGGAAAAGAAGGAGGTGAGGATTTCAGGGGGTTTCTCTGAGCTGGGAGCGGCAGGAGCGGGCGCAGAGCTGCGGCACCGGGAGCACGGGCTGGGGGCCTGTGGGGAGCTGTGGGGCCGGGCCGGGGCTGTGGGGCAGCCGGGGCTCAGCGCCGGGCGCTGCCTGACCCCAGCACCCCCCGGGCAGGGCCGGCAGTGGCCCCCGGCCCCCAGGAGGCTGCGGGACGCCCCGGCCGCTGCCCGGCCCCGTGGAGCTGCCGGCCCTGCCCGCCGGGGGGGCCGCCTTTGGACACTGCGGCAGGACAGGGACCGGCTCTGGGATACGGGCTGGGGAGGGGAGCCTCAGCACAGCCAGCACCAGGAAGGAACAGCTCAGAAATGGGGATTAGACCTGCAAGGATCCACATGATCTTTTAAGCATTTTGTGCTGGGTCCCTGCAGAAAGGAAGGATTTTGCAGAAAGCTCAGCAGCTGCCACAGGATGAGCACCCACAGGCACTGAGGGGGGCTGCAGCAGGGCCACAAGAAGCCCCTGCAGCACTTGCTCCCAAAGGCTCAGCAGCTGAATGCAGCAAGGGATGAGCAAAAGGCCAAGCTGAAGGCAAAGGCCATGGCACACTTCCTACAGCCCCTGAGGGATCAAGCCCAGGGCCCAAGGGGGCCCCAGCACCCAGGGGACACCCTCGGCCACAAGCACCTGGCACAGGCATTGCCCTCCTGGCCAGGGGACAGCCCACCCAAACAGCCCCTGGCAAGGAATCAGCCTTCCAGCTGCAGGGCACAAGGACACTGCAAGCACAGACAGGAGCACCCTCAGCACCAGCAAGTCCAGACCTTGATGGACACGGATTCTTAGCGCTCTCACAGCTCCCATTCCACCAGGGACCCACCACACTGCAGCCCTTGGGAACATCCAGGGTGGCTCTGGATCCAGAGGAGACCTTTCCTGATGGACACAGGGGCCTCTCCATCCACTCACAATCTTACACCTAAAGGTGCTAGGGAATATTATAATTATTAAAACACTAAGTGGAAAAGATGAGCAGGTGTGTTTTATTCAGCCACTATGAGCAGATGTGGGGGATGGGTTTAAAATGCAGGAATTTTTATTTGCTCACAATTGTGATTGTAATTTACTGGGAAGGGATTTGATGGCTAAATTTGGAATACAAATTACTGTTGCAAAAGGTGATACAGAGGCTGGTTCTGCTGTACCTCTGTGTCAAATGTCTGGCAGAGCCTAGGCTGAAGTGAACCCACAAGTGTGGGCAGACCCAGGGAAATTGGCAAAATTAGTTATGGAGCCTCTCCAAATTTCCCTGAAGCAACCAGGACAAGAGGTGTCGAAAAGCAATCCCCTGTTCCAAGGGAGGGAAGGTAGGGCTCACAGCCTGTCTGGGAGTCCTGCTCAAGGCACGGCTTGGGGAGCCAGGGATGGCTCCCTAGAATGCTCCTATCCTGCCAAACAAGAAATCCAATGGAATCCACAGAATGCTGCAGGACCCAAGAAGAAGAAATGAGATGATGAAACCGAGGCACCCCACACTCTCAGATCCTTACACCATCCTCAACCAGGTGCCCTCCTCACACTGCTGCCATTCACAACTTGATGCAAAAGATGCTTTCTGGGGATCTGCCCACTTCCAGAGGATGCAAACACAATTCTGCCTTGGGCTGGCAACAAGAGGTAGAAGGGAAAATGCTCAAGACATGGACGGTCCTTCTGCAGGGATGCACGGAAGCACCGGCCTGACTGGGGCAAGCCTTGCAGGAAATATCAAAGGAATTGACCTCACCCCCAGGGACTGGCTTAATGCAGGATGTGGGTGACTTGCTCCAGTCAGGAGGACAAGGAGAAGAGGTAGAAGAAGCCTCTGTGAAATGGCTTCATTTTCAGGCAAAAAAGCAGCTTTGAGTATCTGAAAAAAAGGAAGAGCAAATGGTAGAGAAAATGGTTAAATATTTGGGACATTTTTTGACTGAGGGTTTGTGGTGTATTGATTCAGAGAGGGTTCAGGGAATCTCAGAAATAATGTTACCCAGGACTAAAATGGAGCTCAAGCAATTCTTAGGATAATTAAGGAATTGCAGGAGCTGGATTGAGGATTCTTTGTTCTAGCCTGAGCATTGTATGATTTCTTTAGCCCCAGATACCCTCAATGCTATGGAGTGGACATAAGAAAGAGAACAAATCTTAACAAAATGAAGAAAAACAAAATGATTGATGCCCCAGCCATGGCTCTTCCAGACTCACAAATCTGAATTGGAAGGGAATATTAAACAGGCCACCCCTGAGCCTGCACTGAAGGCAACGCAGCAGCAGCCAGGGCTCCCCAGCGGGGGAAGCCCCTGGGCCTGCCCACAGATCCTCTGCTCAAATCCTCGGCCTGGGCACCCTCCTTTGCCATCTCCAGCCACTGCGGGACAATCCTTGCTCTCACTCTTGCAGCTTCAGCCCTTTCTGTGCCTGCCCTCGCCACAGCTGCTGGGGAAGGCACCGGGACAATTCCACTCTGCCTCTCAATTCCACTCACACTCTGCCCTGCCTGGGATTAGCTGCTGCCAAAATAGACCAACTTTAAAATGGCTTCAAATCTTATTTACCTGGTCACACTAGGTTTCTCTTTGCCTTGGGGAAAGGAATTTTAATCTTTCTTTTCCACCACTCAGCAGAGATGTGTTTAACATTTCAACAGACTGCATAAAGGTAACAATTGAAAATTTAAATCGCTGGGAATGGGAGGATATAAGGTGTCTAAAGAAAAGGCACAAATTGCCTGGCAGACTGTGATTTACCTGGGGTGTGAAATCTCACAAGGGCAATGTAAGCTGGGTACTAATCGTATTCAAGCCATTTGTGCCATTCCAGAACCCCAGAACCTGCATGAGCTGTGAGTTTTCCTCAGGATGACAGTGTTGCCTGTGGATCACGGACTATGGACTAATTGCAGAACCCCTGTATGAAGCCCAGAAGACACAACCGCTTACCTGGGGCAAACCACAGAAGGAGGCCTTCCTCAGACTGAAGGAGGCATTGACAACAGCTCCGGCGTTAGGATTGCCTGATCTATCCAAAGATTTTCAGCTGTTTGTGCATGAAAGATCACACCCAGCACTGGGAGTGCTGACCCAACATTTGGGAAGCTGGAAAAGGCTGGTAGGCTGCTTTTCCAAACAACTTGACAACGTGAGTGCCGGATGGCCTTCATGCCTGCGGGCAGTTGCAGCCACTGTGATGCTGATCCAAGAAGCCAGGAAACTCACGATGGGTAGACACACAGATGTCTATGTGCCACACATGGTGACCACTGTTTTAGAACAAAAGGGGGGCCATTGGCTATCTCCAAGCAGGATGATGAAATTCCAGGTAATCCTAACCGAGCAGGATGATGTCACATTAAAGACAGCTAACCTTTTGAATCCAGCTTTGTTCCTTACCAGCAAACACATCTGCCCAACGAGCAGAACTGGTTGCTTTAACCAGGGCATTAGAGATGAGTGAAGGGAACAAAGTAAATATCTGGACTGATTCAAAACATGCTTTTGGAGTGGTGCATGTACACAGGGCACTGTGGAAAGAAAGAGGACTGCTGTCTTCTCAAGGTACACACATTAAACATCAAGATGCAGTCCTGCAATTAATAAAAGCAGTACAAAAGCCTGAGCAAGTAGCAATCATGCACTGCAAAGCTCACCAATCAGGAAACTCCAAAATTCATGAGGGAAATTGGAAAGCAGACTGGACAGCCCGACAAGCTGCTCGAGAAGTACAAACTGCAATGGCATTGATACCTTTAAAAACTAATGTATCTCAATTCAATTTACCCCCAGAACCAAAATGTTCAATAAAAGATGTGAAATTGGGACGCTCACTGAATGCACAGAAGAATTCAGAAGGGTGGTATGTGACTACACAGGGACAAGTAGTGGTACCCCCCTCGATAATGACAGAAGTTCTACAAATTAAACATAACAAATGTCATTGGAGTGCAGAGGCACTGGTGAAATTGTTAAAACAAAGTTTAATTTCAGTACAGATGTCAACAATGGCAAAATCAGTAATGTTAAAATGTGAAATTTGCTTAAAGAACAATCCAGTGGCTAGACAACAGGCACAATTAGGGAAAATTTGGGTAGGAGTAGAACCAGGAGATTATTGGCAAGTAGATTTTGTAGAATTACCAAGAACACGAGGATTCAAATATCTATTGGTAGGGGTTGACACATTTTCACAATGGCCAGAAGCTCTACCCTGTTGCACAAATCAAGCAAAGGAGACAGTCAAGTCAAGTGGTTACTGCAAGAAATCACTCCAAGATTTGGGGTGCCTCTAGGAATATCATCAGATAGGGACCCACATTTCACAGCCACAGTAGTGAGGGAGGTGAGTAGGTTACTGGGAATAGCTTGGCATCTCCATACACCATGGAGACCCCGATCCAGTGGACAGGTAGAGAGGATGAATCAGACATTGAAGAGGCAAATCAGCAAAATATGCCAAGAGGCTAAATTGCAGTAGCCACAAGCTTTACCAATAGCACTGCTGAGGACTCGGATAAAGCCTAGAAGCGGGATGTCAGTCAGTCCTTATGAGATATTGGATGGGAAACCATATGAATCCCCTGAACCTAATCCAAATGTACATGTTACAGGGAAGCAAGAGGTGTAGAATTATGTTCTGCCTCTTGGAAAAGCTCGAGCTCGACTTCGGAGCACCCTTGTGTGGAACAGGCCGCTGACTCTTGAGAATCCAGTTCATGACATCCCCCCGGGAGATGAAGTGTACGTTAAAAGCTGGAACGAAGAACCATTAAAAGAAAGGTGGAATGGACCCTATCAGGTACTGTTAACTACCTTGACAGCAGTCAAAGGAGCTGGACTGGATCCCTGCATACATTACACCAGGGTGAAGAAGGTTTCCCCTGCACTGTGGACTGCACAAACTGTGGGGCCAACAAAGCTGCAGATAAAGCGGGTTTGATTGTTTCAAATGTCTAGGTTGCTGGTGACTGCAATGGTGATTATTTTATGGCCTTCACTGCCATCAGTTGGAATCACTGTTACCTTGGGATGTGAAATGCAAAAGGATCAGCTGACAACTCTTCATTTTAGAATGAAGAGGGATGTGGGGGTGCAGCCAGAAACACAAGTGATAAAAGTCTCTAATACTATTCAGGCAGAAAATGGGATGATTGCATTAATTCAAGATTTTGCCAACATGCAAAACACCAGCAAAATAACTGCCTGTCTGCCAATACCAAAGGCAGCAGGAGACCCAATAAATTAAAGAATTATAACATCAAAATTTCCCGAAATACGAAAGAATAAAAATGAAAATGTGAGCTGTGTATTGCAAATAGATTACAAGTACCCAAATAAGACAGTGTTTGAAAATGCTGTGAAGCCAAAGTATTCATCTGTATGGGATTGTCATGAAAATGGAGGAAAGTATGAACCAAAACTAGCCTGGGATGGGGGATTAGGGAATTATGGATGGTGTTATGAGAAGATAGCAAAGGTCATTAAAGAAAAGATTCCAGTATCGAAGTGGAAGTGTGAAGGACAGGAAGGAAAAGATCGGGCTGAAGCTTGGGACAGTGCATGGTCAATGAGTGTGCTTCAGAAATTCCAATCTATGGCAGATAGCCCTTGGTGCATTAAGTGGGAAGGCTCTGAAAATGAAACAGATCCCGGGGTATGTAACACTGCAACCAGTAGTAGAATGGAGGCAGACAAAGTGAATTGGTGGGTATGGAACAAAACTTAGGACTGTACTTCTGATGATGAAGAAATAAAACAAATGCCACCACTAGTGGTAGCTCTGCAAATTGGATGTGCCTGCAGAAGAATCAAACATAAACAAGGGGAAATAAATGACAAGATAGGACAAGTGATCCAAAAGGTAATATGGAGCACAAGTACAATTCAGAGTCCAGGCCAATTTGGATGGGCAGCAAGCGATGGCACCTGGACAACACATTTGCCTGGAGGTGAAAAAGTAAAAGAGATTACTTTAAGCCTCCCCACCTTATGCCCAATTTGGAAAAGGTCCCCATTCAAGGGAGAACATGAACTTCTGCAAATAAGGATGAGACGAGAAGTTCAGGAAAACAAAGCTGAAGATGAAGAAAGATGGCAGGAAACCTCCAGTAGTGTAAAATTTGAGTGGGCTCCGGAATCCTTGTTTGGTCCAATAGCAAATTATAACAATAGAAAGATGTTGTACAAACTTACAGGCCAGGTAGAAAGATTGGCAAGAGTTACCTAAGAGGGATTTAGAGAGCTAAATGTACAATTACAAGCCACAACTAAAATGACCCTGCAAAACAGATTGGCTTTAGATATGTTATTGTTGAAAGAACACGGAGTATGCGCGTACCTAAAAGGACAAATTGATCACTGCTGCATCCACATCCCAAATGGAACTGCAGATGTAGAACACGACATTACTCAATTAAAACAAATAGAACATGAACCACAGAAAGAGAGGGAAGATCTGACCACAAGTTGATTAGATAAAATTTTGAAGGGTTAGGATTGAATGTGAGCTCCTGGATCAAATCTATTCTTGAGAGTCTGATAATCCTACTAACTGTGTTCTTAGCAATCTGGTTAATCTATGCAGTTCTGAAAGGAGACAGAAAGAAAAGAGTATCCTGGAACCAGAAGATAATAAAGGCACTGACACGGGACAGAGATCCACATCCGCATTTGTCATCTCCAAGTCCTCCAGAGTGTAACAACGCTTACGACAACTGTGGATTCAAAGATGAACATCAAGTATAAACTCAGAAAAAGGACTGCATAGAGTGAAAGCATTACACTTATTATAGTAAAGTGAAATATTTTCAAAGGGCGGAAATACATTACTATGGGGTTAAATGTTTCTGAAAATTTTCTTAAAATCATGTAGAGGTAGGCCACAAGAATGCTTGGTATTACGGATGGTCTAGCAAGCTGAAATGTTTACGGTGATGGCAACTGGTACTTGGGGTCTCCAAGATACCCACCCAGAGATAAGATTCGGACATGTTCGAGCAAGGATGAGCTAACTCTCATGAAGCAATACAGATAAAGTTAATGGAGCAATATTAATGAAGCAATATTGATAAGGTTGTTACAGTGATTACTGCTACAGCTGAAATTGTAGAAATATGTGCATTTTGGACAAAGACAACGGAACTAGATTTGGGTTGCTGATACCTCTAGTTTCCCCACGCTTCAATAAAACACCTGCATACAGTCAATATACAATTATGTGTTTTCCTGAATGCTAACAAAGAGAGATCAAAAACTTCCAAAACACCAAAAATCTGATATCCCCCCAAAATAGAAAGATTCTGCCCCCACAAAAAAACAAAACACCAACATTCAGCCCAATAAAGCTCAGAAACTCCAAGATTCAGCCCCGTGAAAATCGTGCATCTCCCTGCCCGGGCACTCGCTGCATGCGGGGGTGAGGGGGGCAATGAGGCCGGGCCGGAGCAGGGGGTGCCTGAGAGAGGCCCCGAGCCCGGGGGAAGCCCCTGCAGAGCCATGGAAGTGGCTCCTGGCCGGACTCGGGGATCCCCCTGGCGATCCCCGCTGGAGCAGCCTGGTCCTGAGGGACTCTGGCCCCTGGCAGGGACCCCAGGCTGCAGCAGGACAAGGATTCCTGTCCCTCAGGGGGAGGCACTGACATGACCTGACTGTGACCCCCATCCCTGTGCCTCTGGGCGGGGAGGGGGACGGAGAGGGGCACAAAGTTAAGCCCGGGAAGGAGGAACAGCTGGGGGGAAGATGGATTTCCGTAAGAATTACTTTGCTTCTCGTTTTATTGTTCTGACATGTTGGATAATAAATTCAATTTAATTTCCCCAAGTCAGGTGTGCTGTGCCCGTGACCAAGGACTGAACTGTCCCCACCCTCATCCAGACCCCCGAGCCTTTCCTTGTGTGTTCTGCTCCCCTCCCGGGACAGGAAGGAGAGTCACAGAGTTTTGGCCTCTTTCCGGCATAGCCCTGCTCCATCCCGGACTCACCCCCAGCTCGCAGCGCCCTCAGCTCCCGGGCACCCCGAGCTCCCGGCGCTTCAGCGCAGCGGCGCTTCCTTGGCCTCCTGCCCGGGCCGGGCCCAGCGCCGGGGCCGCTCCTCAGCCCAGGCTAACGAGAAATGGCGGAGCTCAGCCCAAGGCAGGCGAGTCCGTGCCGTGTGCAGAGCCCGCCGCTGGCTGCGATTGGCTGCTTCTGCCGTCACTCGTGGCTCTGGCGCGCGCTGATTGGGCAGAGCGGGGACAAGCCCGGCCCCGCTGGCGCCCCCAGGGCGGCCGTGGGGCAGGAGAGCCGCCATTGCCGGAGCGTCTGTGCGGGCCCGGCAGCGGCGGCAGCAGCGGCCGGAGCCCGGTGAGGCGGCGGCGGAGCTCGGAGGCGGCCCCGGCCATCGCAGGTGGGAGCCGCGCTCGGTTCTGCGGGGGCTCGGGGCTCGCTGCGGGCCCGGGAGGTTGTGTAATAAGTGGAATTGATTCGTGCTGACTAAATTTTAACTATTTGGAAAATTACTATTAGAAGCAACCAAAAGAATCAGTGTTACAAGGCAGATGTACCCCTTTATAGATGTTATATGTTAAAATTGAGGTACAGGATGTAGTTTAGAAGATAAGTGATGTCTCATGACCAAAACGGCCTTGAGATGGACAAAATTAGAACGGCTTTAAGCATTGGGCCTAAAAATCAGTAAATATCAGACTAATTAGTAGAGTAACAGAACACAACCCTTAGTACGCACACGCAAACCTGTAAGGTTATCCAAAGGACAATGAGGAAGAGGAGAAGCCTTCGCCAAAAGATCCCCAAAAGAAGACTGAAGACCCCCTAACAACACGTGAAGCATGCACCGTGAAGAAAAATGACGTAAAGTCAGAAAAATCGGAAATATGTGGAAACATACGGGAAACACTAATGAATATGTATAAGCATACAGTATATAAATTTAGCTTGAAGTGCTTTGTTCTGTACGTGAGGTGGAGTGAGAAGTCCCCCCCGTACCCCAAATGGTTTTGCTTATGCCTTAGCCATTTGTAACCACTGGCCAATTATATTCACACACACACACATATATATATATATCAGAATATATCTAGTAAATTGTATCTTTATTACTAAATTGTATTTTTTTATTATTTTGTATCCAATTTATTAAACTATATTATCAATTAATTAGATTGTTTGGAAATTTGAAAGTCATTTATAACAATTTGGTGCCAAAACCCATGAATTCCGATCTAGGGGGAGAACGGCTAATGATGGGAAGGAGCTCCCCACCAATTTTTCAAGGTGGTGCCAAGGTTAGATCGTGCTCCCTTGGAAATAGAAGTTCCACTTAGGATAAAGCGTAAGCAGAAGAAGCTGGCTGTAGGAAGCGTGCAGAAGAGCTCCCGTAGAGTGGCGGCCAGAGATAAAGGTGCCTGTAAAACGTCTTGTGCACAAGAAGCGCTGGGCAAACGGAGTGTGTGAGTCCCACGGGGCTGGGCAGGGGGGAGCTGTGTGCCTGTGTGTGTGTGTGCAGTGGCTGAGACGGGGCTGGGCAGCCCGGAGCCACAAAGGGAGTGCAGACCTCCGGCCGTACCGCGTTTTCGGCTCTCCGCGAGGAGACCGGCCGGGAAAGGAGGGAAGGGAAAGAGAAGAACGAGTGAAAATCCCCGGCAGGGACGGGAGGGAGAGTCCCAATCTTAAAACCCACGGGAAAGTCCTCGGGGAGAAGGGAGCGATCTGATCGCTGAGTGAAGTGACTCAGGAGGAGAGTGATCGAGTCAGGTTCAACTTCCTTTAAAAAGAGAAAATAGTTGGGAACTTTAGTACGTAGCTAAGAGGGATTGGGAAGAGAAGTAGCCAGAAATGAGCAGTCAAAGAGGGGTAAAAGAAATTGAGAAAGAGAGGAAATTAGACAGGAAGCGAGTAGTTGGCAAAAGACGGGATAGAGCAACAGAGTAATATTGAGGGAGGGGGGAAGTTGAAGCACGGAGTGAGTGAGGGGGATCAAGATTCTCCTGGTACCGGAGATTTCTTGCTTGGTTGCTGCCAGAGATGGGTTCAAGGGACAGTAAGTCCTTGAACCCAGGGGCTGGGAATTATAAGGGGAATTCGCAAGAGCCCGGAATATCTGAGAACCGTGAGGGGGTTTCTCAGGAGGGGAGCATTCCTCAGGACAGTCCACTGAGGATGATGTTATGATTTGGGAATACATGGGAATCCCGGAGAGGAAAAACAAGCAGAAAATGATTAATTATTGTATGTTTAAATAGACAAAGAAAATGATCCGAAAATATAATTTGAATTGGCCAAAGTTTGGATCGTTTAAAACTGGATTTGTTAAGCTTTAAATCAGTATGTAAATTCAAAAGAACCTTTTAATCAAGAGAGCGACTATGCTACCCTGCAGCTTCCCCGGGGTGGGGGGAAAGATAAATTTATTACTAAAACACAAGAAAGCGAGAGTTATCTATTGTTGCTATATTTTATATATTAGTAAAGGCCTGTATGCACAAACCAGCCTTTGAAATAAGTCGTGATATTAAGGGCTAAAGTCCTTGAAACCTTCATGCAGAAGAGAGAGTAAAGCAAAACAATATCCCTGTGTGTAAGAGAAAAAATGTAAACTGTGTGTGTTAGCCAATAGTAGCTTGTTCTGCCTGCAGACCCTGTAGAACCCTATAAAAGTGTGCTAAAGATAGAAATAAACTGGCATTCACAATTACTTCTGTGAAGACTGGTGAACAGCTTGGGGGTCTTTCAATAATCTGTTGTATCCTTTACAAACTAATAAGTAGCAGAAAAAAAAAAAAAAAAAAAAAAAAGAGGTAAAACTGTTCCTTCATCTAAAGATATTTTGCTGGAAATAGAAACAGCAGCATTACCTAAATCCCATTTAACTGAAAAGTGTGCAGTGCTGGCTGTGCCAAGTGAACTCTAACATATAACACAACTGACCATTTGTTACAACCTGGCATTAATTTGGTTTGGTTTATTATATTTAGACACTCAAAAGACAAATTCTGCCTTGCTTAGAGTCTGTGAAGCACAAACACATTTTATGAATATATAGTATCTAAATGGTGTGTTACAGTTGTGTTATGTGCATTATAAGTGTTAAAAACATGTAGCACAGGATTTTTCACAGAACCTTAAATTTCCGTATTTTTTAAATATGTTTGTTTTTCAATATTTTGTATAGTCAATATAAATGGTTTTGACTAAATGTTTTATTTATTTAACAGCAAAAATTTTTCTAGAAGAAGCCCCTGTTAATTAAAGCTTTATTAATAAATTGCTAACTGAAGTTGTGGAAAAAGTAACTTTTATTGTAGTTGGCACATCTCTGGAGCTTTAGTAGTTTAAATTAAAAGAAAAAAAATATAACTGACTAAGAGAGAGAGAGATAAGACAGTGCTGTGAAATCTGTGCCATCCTTGAAACAAGCAGAGTTGAAGTGGCTCATAGGAACCTTATGAGGCCAAGGGTAGCAGTGAGACCAAACGTGTCAGTGACCAGACCCCAGGGTATAAACTTTGCTACCAAGAAGAGCGGCACCTCGGCCCTTGGCTGCAGCCCAAGGGGCCTTGAGGAAGGTAGAGAGTGAAAACTCCTGAGGATTATTTTCACTGTGTTCATTAAGATACCCTTGGCAACTGGCCAAAACCATAAAGCAGGATGGGACAGAATCCAAAAAAAAAGAAAGAAACAAGCAATATTAAAACAAGCAAACAATGAGCAAACAAACTATGCAAAAACAAAATCAAAATAATTCTGATCCATGTGACAAATGCAAACAAATATGACAAATGCAAAAACAAGATAAAATCTGTGTTTGTGGCACATCCATATGTTAATGCTGCCTGTTACAATCACTGTAATTTTATAAAAGTATAAAAAAATCTCAGGGAAAGAATTAGACAAAATGAATAAGTAGTGTGAACAGTTGAAACAGCAGTATAGCAACTGAGACTGGCCAACTTTAACTAAAATAATTCTGTAGGTTTAATGCAAGAAGTAGTTATAGAATTAACATTATTTAAATATTAAATTTGTGAAAGACTTAAAATAGCTCAAAAAATAGCTGTGGGAAAGTGGGAGTCTAGCTCCAGACCAATTTTTAAAATGAAATCTTACTCAAACTTCCAAGACATTAAAATAACCTGGAAGATAAATTTTGAATCATCAAATAATTTAAACTGTTTGTATCAGATAACAATACTAACACCTGGCCACCAAAAACTCCTGCTGGATATTAGAGAATGACAAAAAGAAACTAATTGTAGGATAACCATGTTGATTTGTGCTGGTATAAAAGTTCTGGAGCCAACCCTTACCAGTCCATAAGTGACCTAAAATTCTATTGGGAACAACCAGGTACAACAAGTAACAAATGGAAAGCCCCTGATAGAATATATTAAATTTGTGAGTAAAGAGCATAGAGTGAATTACCTCAAAGGTGGAGAAGAACCTGTATCTTAAGAGTTACATGACCCTCCTTCTTCGAGGTCCAGGAGCAATATGTTAAGAACACCACTTTATGAAACATTAAAAAACAATAAAAGAGACTTGAACCTTGACCTTCCAAAAGCAAGAAGAAACCAGAAATGAAGACAAATGGCCTGCAGAGAGATGACCCAGCCACTTGAGCTGCAGATGGATCTTAGAGATACAGAACCCAAATCTATCTATTGAATCAGTTCATAAAGCTGCAGACAGTAGTTAAAGTTGTTTCAAACCACACCTCTACTGCCCTAAAGCTGCTGGCCAAGCAACATTCACAAATGTGAGCATTTGTTTATGGAAACAGAATTGCCCTGGACTATTTGTTAGCTGAAGAAGGGGGAGTTTGTAGAAAGTTTAACAAATCTGAGTGTTGTATAAAGATAAATGATTACAGAAAAGCCATCACAAAAATTGCTAAAGATATTAAAAATGTAGCACATGTACCAGATCAAAAATAGAATTTTATTTTGAAGACTGATTAGTGAGATAACCTTTTTAAAAGAACTTAGTGGAAAAAGTTAAAATTTATGGTATAGTGTTTTATATTAAGATTATTGTTTCTATTTTGTATAATTTCATGCCTTATTAGACTAATCCATTCAGTAATTCAAGGAATACTGAATGAAAAGAAACTATAATAGCTCAAAAAAAAGTTAACTAAATTTGAAAGAGAGTGCAAAAAGCTTGATACAGCATGGAAAAAGTTTAAAAATTAGAAATGAAAATAAAGTAAATGCAAGAAATGAAATTATTGAGAAGATAAAAAAAATAAGATTCAAGTTTATTATTTTTTTAAAAAAAGCATGAATAAATGTAATCAAAAAAGAGAAATGGGGCATTAAAATAAATGGAATTGATTTGTGCTGACTAAATTTTAACTATTTGGAAAGTTATTATTAGAAGCAACCAAAAGAATCAGTGTTATAAGGCAGATGTACCCCTTTGCAGATGTTACATGTTAAAATTGAGGTACAGGATGTAGTTTAGAAGATAAGTGATGTCTCAAGACCAAAACGGCCTTGAGATGGACAAAATTAGAACGACTTTTAGCATTGGGCCTAAAAACCAGTAAATATCAGACTAATTAGTAGAGTAACATAACACAACGCTTAGTACGCACACACAAACCTGTAAGGTTATCCAAAGGACAATGAGGAAGAGGAGAAGCCTTCACCAAAAGACCCCCAAAAGAAGACTGAAGACCCCCTAACAACAAGTGACGCATGTGCCGTGAAGGAAAGTGACGTAAAGTCAGAAAAATTTGACATAGGAGGAAATTTACAGGAAGCATTAATGAATATGTATAAGCATACACTATATCAGTTTAGCCTGAAGTGCTTTGCTCTGTACATGAGGCAGGGTGAGGAACCCGTACCCCGGTTGGTTTTGCTTATGCTTTAATCATACTTAATTACTGGCAAATTATAGATATAAATTGTAATTTTTTCCTAAATGATATTCTTTTACTAAACTGTATTCTTTTACACCAAATTACTATTCCATTTACTAAATTGTATTAATTTTTAATTAAACTGCCATTAACCCAAGGGACCTAGCTGTCAAAATTGTAATTTCATTGATCACAACCGGTGAGGCGGCGGCGGAGCTCGGAGGCGGCCCCAGCCATCGCAGGTGGGAGCCGCGCTCGGTTCTGCGGGGGCTCGGGGCTCGCTGCGGGCCCGGGAGGGGGCGGCAGGGGGCTGTGGCGGGTGGCTTGTGCCGTGGCCGGCCCGTGTTGGCCCTGGGCTGAGGGCGCTGCGGGAGCGGCTGCCCGCGGTCTCCTTGCCGCTGGGGCCTCGGCAGGAGGCGGTGGCGGAGCAGCGCTGGCTCGTCCCGCTTCGTGTCGGGAGGCCGGAGGTGGCTGCGCTGTGCCCGGGACGCTGCGCTGGGGCCGCCTCCGAGCTCCGCCGCCGCCTCACCGGGCTCCGGCCGCTGCTGCCGCCGCTGCCGGGCCCGCACAGACGCTCCGGCAATGGCGGCTCTCCTGCCCCACGGCCGCCCTGGGGGCGCCAGCGGGGCTGGGCTTGTCCCCGCTCTGCCCAATCAGCGCGCGCCAGAGCCACGAGTGACGGCAGAAGCAGCCAATCGCAGCCAGCGGCGGGCTCTGCACACGGCACGGCCTCGCCTGCCTTGGGCTGAGCTCCGCCATTTCTCGTTAGCCTGGGCTGAGGAGCGGCCCCGGCGCTGGGCCCGGCCCGGGCAGGAGGCCAAGGAAGCGCCGCTGCGCTGAAGCGCCGGGAGCTCGGGATGCCCGGGAGCTGAGGGCGCTGCGAGCTGGGGGTGAGTCCGGGATGGAGCAGGGCATGCCGGAAAGAGGCCAAAACTCTGTGACTCTCCTTCCTGCCCTGGGCGGGGAGCAGAACACACAAGGAAAGGCTCGGGGGTCTGGATGAGGGTGGGGACAGTTCAATCCTTGGTCACGGGCACAGCACACCTGACTTGGGGAAATTAATCGAATTTATTGCCAAATGTATCAGAACAAGAAAACGAGAAGTAAGTAATTCCTACGGAAATCCATCTTTCCCCCAGCTGTTCTTCCTTCCCGGGCTTAACTTTGTGCCCCTCTCCGTCCCCCTCCCCGCCCAGAGGCACAGGGATGGGGGTCACAGTCAGGTCATGTCAGTGCCTCCCCCTGAGGGACAGGAATCCTTGTCCTGCTGCAGCCTGGGGTCCCTGCCAGGGGCCAGAGTCCCTCAGGACCAGGCTGCTCCAGCGGGGATCGCCAGGGGGATCCCCGAGTCCGGCCAGGAGCCACTTCCATGGCTCTGCAGGGGCTTCCCCCGGGCTCGGGGCCTCTCTCAGGCACCCCCTGCTCCGGCCCGGCCTCATTGCCCCCCTCACCCCCGCATGCAGCGAGTGCCCGGGCAGGGAGATGCACGATTTTCACGGGGCTGAATCTTGGAGTTTCTGAGCTTTATTGGGCTAAATGTTGGTGTTTTGTTTTTTTGTGGGAGCTGAATCTTTCTATTCTGAGTGGATATCAGAATTTTGGTGTTTTGGAAGTTTTTGATCTGTCTTTGTTAGCGTTCAGGAACACACAGAATCACAGACTGAATATATGCAGGTGCTTTATTGAAGTGTGTGGGAACTAGGGGTATCAGCAACCCAAATCTAGCTCCATTGTCTTTGTCCAAAATGCACATATTTCTACAATGTCAGCTGTAGCAGTAATCACTGTAACAACCTTATCAATATTGCTTCATTAATATTGCTTCATTAACTTTGTCCATATTGCTTCATGAGAGTTAGCTCATCCTTGCACGAACATGTCCAAATCTTATCTCTGGGTGGGTATCTTGGAGACCCCAAGTACCAGTTCCCGTTACCGTAAACATTTCAGCTTGCTAGTCCATTCCTAATACCAAGCATTCTTGTGGCCTACCTCTACATGATTTTAAGAAACATTTTCAGATACATTTAACCCCATAGTAATGTATTTCCCACTTTGAAAATATTTCACTTTACTATAATAAGTGTAATGCTTTCACTCTATACAGTCCTTTTTCTGAGTTTATACTTGATGTTCATCTTCGAATCCACAGTTGTCGTAAGCGTTGTTACACTCTGGCGGACTTGGAGATGACAAATGCGGATGTGGATCTCTGTCCCGTGTCAGTGCCTTTATTATCTTCTGGTTCCAGGATACTCTTTTCTTTCTGTCTCCTTTCAGAACTGCATAGATTAACCAGATTGCTAAGAACACAATTAGTAGGATTATTAAATTCTCAAGAATAGTTTTGATCCATGCGCTCACGTTCCATCCTAACCCTTCAAAAATTTTATCTACCCAACTTGTGGTGAGATCTTCCCTCTCTTTCTGTGCTTCATGTTCTATGGGTTTTAATGGATTAATGTCGTGTTCTACATCTGCAGTTCCATTTGGGATGTGGATGCAGCAGTGATTATTGAGAGACCGCCAGCTCTTCACCGGTCTTCACAGAAGTAATCGTGAATGCCACTTTATTTCTATCTTTAGCACACTTTTATAGGGTTCTACAGGGTCTGCAGGCAGAGCAAGTTACTATTGGCTAACACACACAGTTTACATTTTTTCTCTTACACACAGGGATATTGTTTTGCTTTACTCTCTCTTCAGCATGAAGGTTTCAAGGACTTTAGCTCTTAATATCATGACTTATTTCAAAGGCTGGTTTGTGCATACAGGCCTTTACTAATATATAAAATATAGCAACAAGTGATCAATTTGTCCTTTTAGGTACCCGCATACTCCGTGTTCTTTCAACAATAACGTATCTAAAGCCAATCTGTTTTGCAGGGTCATTTTAGTTGTGGCTTGTAATTGTACATTTTGCTCTCTAAATCCCTCTTTGGTAACTCTTGCCAATCTTTCTACCTGACCTGTAAGTTTGTACAAGATCTTTCTATTGTTATAATTTGCTATTGGACCAAACAAGGATTCCAGCGCCCACTCAAATTTTACACTGCTGGAGGGTTCCTGCCATCTTTCTTCATCTTCAGCTTTGTTTTCCTGAAATTCTCATCTTCTCCTTATTTGCAGAAGTTCATGCTCTCCCTTGAATGGGGACCTTTTCCAAATTTGGCATAAGGTGGGGAGGCCTAAAGTTATCTCTTTTACTTTTTCACCTACAGGCAAATGTGTTGTCCAGGTGCCATCGGTTGCTGCCCATCCAAATTGGCCTGGACTCTGAATTGTACTTGTGCTACATACTACCTTTTGGATCACTTGTCCTATCTTGTCATTTATTTCCCCTTGTTTATGTTTGATTCCTCTGCAGGCACATCCAATTTGCAGAGCTACCACAAGTGGTGGCATTTGTTTTATTTCTTCATCATCATAAGTACAGTCCTAAGTTTTGTTCCATACCCACCAATTCACTTTGTCTGCCTCCATTCCACTACTGGTTGCAGTGTTCCATACCCCTGGATCTGTTTCATTTTCAGAGCCTTCCCACTTAATGCACCAAGGGCTATCTGCCATAGATTGGAATTTCTGAAGCACACTCACTGACCATGCACTGTCCCAAGCTTCAGCCCGATCTTTTCCTTCCTGTCCTTCACACTTCCACTTTGATACTGAAATCTTTTCTTTAATGACCTTTGCTATCTTTTCATAACACCATCCATAATTCCCTAATCCCCCATCCCAGCCTAGTTTTGGTTCATACTTTCCTCCATTTTCATGACAATCCCATCTAGATGAATACTTTGGCTTCACAGCATTTTCAAACACTGTCTTATTTTGGTACTCGTAATCTATTTGCAATACATAGCTCACATTTTCATTTTTATTCTTTTGTATTTCAGGAAATTTTGATGTTATAATTCCCCAATTTATTTGGTCTCCTGCTGCCTTTGGTATTGGCAGACAGGCAGTTATTTTGCTGCTGTTTTGCATCTTGGCAAAATCTTTAATTAATCTAATCATCCCATTTTCTGCCTGAATAGTATTAGAGACTTTTATCACTTGTGTTTCTGGCTGCACCCCCACATCCCTCTTCATTCTCAAATGAAGAGTTGTCAGCTGATCCTTTTGCATTTGACATCCCAAGGTAACAGTGATTCCAACTGATGGCAGTGAAGGCCATAAAAAAATCACCATTACAGTCACTAGCAACCTAGACATTTGAAACAATCAAACCCGCTTTATCTGCAGCTTTGTTGGCCCTACAGTTTGTGCAGTCCACAGTGCAGGGGAAACCTTCTTCACCCTGGTGTAATGTATGCAGGGATCCAGTCCAGCTCCTTTGACTGCTGTCAAGGTAGTTAACAGTACCTGATAGGGTCCATTCCACCTTTCTTTTAATGGTTCTTCCTTCCAGCTTTTAACGTACACTTCATCTCCCGGGGGGATGTCATGAACTGGATTCTCAAGAGTCAGCGGCCTGTTCCACACAAGGGTGCTCCGAAGTCGAGCTCGAGCTTTTCCAAGAGACAGAACATAATTCTACACCTCTTGCTTCCCTGTAACATGTACATTTGGATTAGGTTCAGGGGATTCATATGGTTTCCCATCCAATATCTCATAAGGACTGACTGACATCCCGCTTCTAGGCTTTATCCGAGTCCTCAGCAGTGCTATTGGTAAAGCTTGTGGCTGCTGCAATTTAGCCTCTTGGCATATTTTTCTGATTTGCCTCTTCAATGTCTGATTCATCCTCTCCACCTGTCCACTGGATTGGGGTCTCCATGGTGTATGGAGATGCCAAGCTATTCCCAGTAACCTACTCACCTCCCTCACTACTGTGGCTGTGAAATGTGGGTCCCTATCTGATGATATTCCTAGAGGCACCCCAAATCTTAGAATGATTTCTTGCAGTAACCACTTGACTGTCTCCTTTGCTTGATTTGTGTGACAGGGAAGAGCTTCTGGCCATCCTGAAAATGTGTCAACCCCTACCAATAGATATTTGTATTCTCGTGTTCTTGGTAATTCTACAAAATCTACTTGCCAATAATCTCCTGGTTCTACTCCTACCCAAATTTTCCCTAATTGTGCCTGTCGTCTAGCCACTGGATTGTTCTTTAAGCAAATTTCACATTTTGACATTACTGATTTTGCCATTGTTGACATCTGTACTGAAATTAAACTTTGTTTTAACAATTTCACCAGTGCCTCTGCACTCCAATGACATTTGTTATGTTTAATTTGTAGAACTTCTGTCATTATCGAGGGGGGTACCAGTACTTGTCCCTGTGTAGTCACATACCACCCTTCTGAATTCTTCTGTGCATTCAGTGAGCATCCCAATTTCACATCTTTTATTGAACATTTTGGTTCTGAGGGTAAATTGAATTGAGATACATTAGTTTTTAAAGGTATCAATGCCATTGCAGTTTGTACTTCTCGAGCAGTTTGTTGGGCTGTCCAGTCTGCTTTCCGATTTCCCTCATGAATTTTGGAGCTTCCTGATTGGTGAGCTTTGCAGTGCATGATTGCTACTTGCTCAGGCTTTTATACTGCTTTTATTAATTGCAGGACTGCATCTTGATGTTTAATGTGTGTGCCTTGAGAAGACAGCAGTCCTCTTTCTTTCCACAGTGCCCTGTGTACATGCACCACTCCAAAAGCATGTTTTGAATCAGTTCAGATATTTACTTTGTTCCCTTCACTCATCTCTAATGCCCTGGTTAAAGCAACCAGTTCTGCTCGTTGGGCAGATGTGTTTGCTAGTAAGGAAGAAAGCTGGATTCAAAAGGTTAGCTGTCTTTAGTGTGACATCATCCTGCAAAGTTGGGATTAACTGGAATTTCATCATCCTGCTTGGAGATAGCCAATGGCCCCCCTTTTGTTCTAAAACAGTGGTCACCATGTGTGGCACATAGACATCTGTGTGTCTACCCATCGTGAGTTTCCTGGCTTCTTGGATCAGCATCACAGTGGCTGCAACTGCCCGCAGGCATGAAGGCCATCCGGCACTCACGTTGTCAAGTTGTTTGGAAAAGCAGCCTACCAGCCTTTTCCAGCTTCCCAAATGTTGGGTCAGCACTCCCAGTGCTGGGTGTGATCTTTCATGCACAAACAGCTGAAAATCTTTGGATAGATCAGGCAATCCTAACACCGGAGCTGTTGTCAACGCCTCCTTCAGTCTGAGGAAGGCCTCCTTCTGTGGTCTGCCCCAGGTAAGTGGTTGTGTCTTCTGGGCTTCATACAGGGGTTTTGGAATTAGTCCATAGTCCATGATCCACAGGCGGCACCGCTCTGTCATCCCAAGGAAATCTCACAGCTCATGTAGGTTCTGGGGTTCTGGAATGGCACAAATGGCTTGAATACGATTAGTACCCAGCTTACACTGTCCTTGTGAGATTTCACACCCCAGGTAAATCACAGTCTGCTGGGAAATTTGTGCCTTTTCTTTAGACACCTTATATCCTCCCATTCCCAGCTGATTTAAAATTTCAATTGTTACCTTTATGCAGTCTGTTGAGATGTTAAACACATCTCTGCTGAGTGGTGGAAAAGAAACATTAAAATTCCTTTCCCCAAGGCAAAGGCAAACCTAGTGTGACGAGAGAAATAAGTTTTTAAGCCATTTTAAAGTTGGTCTGTTCTGCCAGCAGCTAATCCTGGGCAGGGCAGGGCAGAGTGTGAGTGTAATTGAGAGGCAGAGTGGAATTGTCCCGGTGCCTTCCCCAGCAGCTGTGGCGAGGGCAGGCACAGAAAGGGCTGAAGCTGCAAGAGTGAGAGCAAGGATTGTCCCGCAGTGGCTGGAGATGGCAAAGGAGGGTGGCCAGGCCGAGGATTTGAGCAGAGGATCTGTGGGCAGGCCCAGGGGCTTCCCCCGCTGGGGAGCCCTGGCTGCTGCTGCGTTGCCTTCAGTGCAGGCTCAGGGGTGGCCTGTTTAATATTCCCTTCCAATTCAGATTTCTGAGTCTGCAAGAGCCATGGCTGGGGCATCAATTATTTTATTTTTTTCATTTTGTTAAGTTTTTTTCTCTTTCTTCTGTCCACCCCGTAACATTGAGAATATCTGGGAGTAAAAAAGTCACACAGTGTTGTGGCTAGAAGAGAGAATCCTCAATCCAGCTCCTGCAATTCCCTGTTAATGATAAGAATAATTCCATCTCCATTTTAGTCCTGGGAAATGTTATTTCTGAGATTCCCTAAACCCTCTCAGGGTCAATATACCACAAGCCTTCAGTCAAAATAGGTCTCAAATATTTAAACATTTTCTCCACTATTTGAACTTTTCCGTCAGATACTCAAAGCTGCTTTTTTGCCTGCAAATGAAGCCATTTCACAGAGGCTTCCTCTATCTCTTGTCCTTGTTTTTCTGACTGGATCAAGTCATCCACATCCTGCATTAAGCCATTCCCTGGGGGTGAGGTCAATTCCTTTGATATTTCCTGCAAGGCTTGCCCCAATCAGGCCGGTGCTTCCGTGCATCCCTGCAGAAGGACTGTCCATGTCTTGAGCATTTTCCCTTCTACCTCTTGTTGCCAGCCCAAGGCAGAATTGTGTTTGCATCCTCTGGGAGTGGGCAGATCCCCAGAAAGCATCTTTTGCATCAAGTTGTGAATGGCAGCAGTGTGAGGAGGGCACCTGGTTGAGGATGGTGTAAGGATCTGAGCCTGTGGGGTGCCTCGGTTTCATCATCTCATTTCTTATTCTTGGGTCCTGCAGCATTGTGTGGATTCCATTGGATTTCTTGTTTGGCAGGATAGGAGCATTCTAGGGAGCCATCCCTGGCTCCCCAAGCCGTGCCTTGAGCAGGACTCACAGACAGGCTGTGAGCCCTTCCCTCCCTTGGAACAGGGGATTGCTTTTCGACACCTCTTGTCCTGGTTGCTTCAGGGAAATTTGGAGAGGCTCCATATCTAATTTTGCCAATTTCCCTGGGGCTGCCCACACTTGTGGGTTCACTTCAGCCTAGGCTCTGCCAGACATTTGACACAGAGGTACAACAGAACCAGCCTCTGTATCACCTTTTGCAATATTAATTTGCATTCTCAATTTAGCCATCAAATCCCTTCCCAGTAAATTATAATCACAATTGTGAGCAAATAAAAGCTCCTGCATTTCAAACCCATGTCCCACATCTGCTAATAGTGGCTGAATAAAACACTTCCACTCATCTTTCCCACTTAGTGCCTTAATTAAAATATTCCTTAATAATTTTCCTTCCTTAGGTCTAAGATTCTGAGTGGATGGAGAGGCCCCTGTGTCCATCAGGAAAGGTCTCCTCTGGATCCAGAGCCACCCTGGATGTTCCCAAGGGCTGCAGTGTGGTGTGTCCCTGGTGGAATGGGAGCTGTGAGACCTCTAAGAATCCGTGTCCATCAAGGGCTGGACTTGCTCGTGCTGAGGGTGCTCCTGTCTGTGCTTGCAGTGTCCTTGTGCCCTGCAGCTGGAAGGCTGATTCCTTGCCAGGGGCTGTTTGGGTGGGCTGTCCCCTGGCCAGGAGGGCAATGCCTGTGCCAGGTGCTTGTGGCCGAGGGTGTCCCCTGGCTGCTGGGGCCCCCTTGGGCCCTGGGCTTGATCCCTCAGGGGCTGTAGGAAGTGTGCCATGGCCTTTGCCTTCAGCTTGGCCTTTTGCTCATCCCTTGCTGCATTCAGCTGCTGAGCCTTTGGGAGCAAGTGCTGCAGGGGTTTCTTGTGGCCCTGCTGCAGCCCCCCTCAGTGCGTGTGGGTGCTCATCGTGTGGCAGCTGCTGAGCTTTCTGCAAAATCCTTCCTTTCTCCAGGGACCCAGCACAAAATGCTTAAAAGATCATGTGGATCCTTGCAGGTCTAATCCCCATTTGTGAGCTGTTCCTTCCTGGTGCTGGCTGTGCTGAGGCTCCCCTCCCCAGCCCGTATCCCAGAGCCGGTCCCTGTCCTGCCGCAGTGTCCAAAGGCGGCCCCCCCGGCGGGCAGGGCCGGCAGCTCCACGGGGCCGGGCAGCGGCCGGGGCGTCCCGCAGCCTCCTGGGGGCCGGGGGCCACTGCCGGCCCTGCCCGGGGGGTGCCGGGGTCAGGCAGCGCCCGGCGCTGAGCCCCGGCTGCCCCACAGCCCCGGCCCGGCCCCACAGCTCCCCACAGGCCCCCAGCCCGTGCTCCCGGTGCCGCAGCTCTGCGCCCGCTCCTGCCGCTCCCAGCTCAGAGAAACCCCCTGAAATCCTGACCTCCTTCTTTTCCTGTCCTGGAAAACTGGGATACAAAGGATCTGAGTCAGCTGGCAAATTCTGAGGATAAGACCCTTCAGTGAAACATCCCAATCCTCAGGTTTTTTTTTGTCTTCCTCCTCTTTTCCATCATCCTTTTTCTTACCCCATGGATTGCTCCTGCTGCTTCTTGCCTTAAGCACATTCCTGCACACTCCCCTTCAGCCAATCCCTTCCCAGCACACCAACCCCATCCAGCCCCTGTCGTCTAAATCCTTTCTCAGTTTCCCTTGTTGTCCCCCTTGTTGTCCATGTTCTTAATTCCCTCCGGGAGAATGTGCAAACGACCTCCACATGCTCCCAAGGGACCCTTCCTGGATATTTTGGGTTCATCATCCCTTTGTCCAGGATGCCCTTCTAACATTCCATTTTCTCCCCTCAATGGTCCCAGCTGGAGCCCAGCTGCGCCCCTCCCCCCCGGGCCTTGGCGCCCCTCTTGAGGGGAATTTGGGGAGGTGGGAGGGGGGAGCGCCAAGGCCGGGCCCCCCCGCGCTGTGGTGGCGGGAGCGGCTGCAGTGGGGAGCGAGTGCGGGCGGAAGCGGCCGAGAGCCCAGCGCTGCCCCAGGCCGAGCTGGCCCAGCTCCATCCGTGCCCCTGCGGTGGGATGCTGTGGGACTGGGGGGGAAGAGGGAGGCGGCAGTGGGTGCTGGGCCTGGGGGCAGGAGGGGAGGGGAAGGAGAAGCAGGGCTGAAGACCAAAATTGTCAAAGGATGCACGTGGGAGGACAAGGTGGGACTGTGCAGGAGGAGGAGAAATAGTAGGAGGAAGAGGAGTGTGAGGAAGAGTAGGGCCACAGGAGGAGGAGGAGGAGCAGGAAGAGGAAGCAGGACAAGGTTCCACCCTCCCTGTGTGTGCAGTTCCAGGAGTGTTGCCCTGCCCACCGTCAGCAGGTGACTGGACAGAGGGATCCATGATTTTGATGGGGCTGAATCTTGGTGTTTCTGAGTTTTATTGGGCTAAATGTTGCTGGTTTGTTTTTTTGCAGGGGCTGAATCTTTCTGTTCTGGAGGGAGTTTTGCCTGAATTTGGTGTTTGGGTAGCTTTTGATCTTTGTTTTGATGTTTGGAGGATGTTTGGGCTTGGTGTTTTAGAGATTCTTACATACACAAAATCCCCAATGACTTTCTGAGATGAACTTGGGCAAGGAGCAACCCCCAGCCCAAGGCGCTCTCCTCTTCTTTTTTTCCTCCTAACCAGGAATTTTCCTTCCCAAACTGTGTCCAGATGGAAGAGAAGGAGGAAAAGCCCTGGAGATCCCGCACGAGGAGGGGCTGCAAACCCATTCCAGGGAGCTGCGAGGAGGAAAGATCCCCCCAGTGCCAAGAACACGGCCAGAGATCCAGCCGGAGCTCAGAGCTGAGGGAGAAGCCCCACAGGTGCTTGGAATGTGGGAAGGGCTTCAGGTGGAGCTCCCACCTGATCCAGCACCAGGTGATTCATACTGGGGAAAAGCCCTACGAGTGTGGGGAATGTGGGAAGAGCTTCAGCCGGAGCTCCAGCCTTTGGAAACACCAGAGGATCCACACTGGGGTACGACCCTATGAGTGTGGGAAATGTGGGAAGGGCTTCAGAGAGATCTCTAACCTGATGAGACACCAGGTGATCCACACAGGGGAACGGCCCTACACCTGCTTGAAATGTGGGAAGAGCTTTGGACAGAGCTCTGGCCTGAGAAACCACCAGCGCATCCACACTGGGGAGAGGCCCTACGAGTGTCCCGAGTGTGGGAAGAGGTTTCAGACCAGCTCCCATGTCCTCCTACATGAGCGGATTCACACAGACGAGAGGCCCTTCCGCTGCCCCGACTGCGGGAAGGGCTTCCAGCAAAACTCCAACCTCATCAGGCACCGGCGCATCCACAGTGGGGAGAGGCCCTACGAGTGTCCCCAGTGTGGGAAGAGCTTCTCCAGGAGCTCAACCTTGACCAAACACCAACAGAGTCACCAGTAAGGGAAGCCCTGCGAGTGCCCCGAGTGCGGGAAGAGCTTCGTGCGCTGCTCCAGCTCCATCCCCCATGGGAGGATCGGCGTTGGATGATCCCCAGTGACCCCCGTTGGGCAGAGCCCTGGTGATCCGTGGTCCTGGTGATCCGTGTTGGGAAGACACCTGGCTGGGAGGCTCCACATCTTCCTGGCTCCCTGTGGGCACCTGGATGAAATCAGGGGAATGAAAGTCCATCAGGACACAGACCAACAATGGGAATTCCTTGTGGGGAGTAGATTTGTTGACTTTCAATCCCAGAAAATCTTTTAAATTCAGTCCTATCTTCTGGTGGCATCAAGGAATACTGTATGGTCTTGGAGGTCTTTTCTAACATCAGTGATTCCACAAGTTTAATTTCCTTCTGCCCAAGGGTGTCTTTCTCAGCAAAATGTTGATGGTTTTGGGCAAAGATCAGTATTTTGGAGACAGTGGGGTGGAAATCCCCCGAAAAAGTTCTTTCCTCCCACCCAACTACGTGGATCATCAGCTGGCATGGACACAGAAATCTTTTACTTTGGGCCTTCTTTGGCTTTTCCTTTCTCTTCATCCTTTGAAAACGCCTGAAATTGGGGAAAAATAAAGACATTGACAAAGACATGTGTAGGGAGCTTGAGGGACATGGACATGGTAAGACATGGACATGGAGAGTGACATGGGAACACATGGACATGGACAGGGATGTAGCCATTCATGGGGACATGCGGGGACACTGGCACAGATGTGGGGGACAATGCCAGGGATGGAAACATGGTGGGGACACAGCCATGGGTGAGGACATGGTGGGCCATGGCCAGTGACATGTGGGGACATGTCTGTGGCCACTGCCATGGGGGGAACTTGCAGGGGCTGTGGGGGATGCTGGGTTTGAGGGAGTTGAGGGTTCCTGGCAGGGACTTGGGGCTTGCTGAGGGCTTTGGGGAGCCCAGGCCGAGCGGCTGCGGCTGCGCTGGGAGCCCCTGGCAGAGGTTCTGGGGCAGCTGCTCAAGGACCCCCTGGCCTGGAGCCCCAGCTGGGCATTGGGCTCCTGGAAGGGAATGAACGTCCTTGTGCCCAGGAGGGAAATCCCAGCACCCCCAGGGTATGGGGGGCAGCTGAGAGGCCACAGCAGGGAGGGGAAAGACAGACAGAGCTGTCCCCCTCCAGAACTGCACCCCAAAAATCCCCAAACTCAGGAATTGCTCCCAGGAAAAAGCTGCCAGCATCTGCGTGAATTGAGTGAAAGGGGGGATGGGAGAGGTGGGGTGGTGGATTGGTCGGCAGTGGGGCAGGGGTGGAGGAGCAGGGGAAAAGAGGGGCATGGGAGCCCCATATTGGGTTTGGATGAGTCTCGCTCCTTCTTCATCCCGCCTCCTTCTCCTCTCTGGCCCTTTTTCTCTTCCTCCATCTCTTCTCCTGTTCACCCCCGGCCCAGTGCCCACCCTTGGACCCCCTTTTTTCCAATTCCTTCACGCCCCATGGGAGGAGCCAGGATAGAGCCGGGGCAGGTTGGGCTGTGGCAGCGCTGGGCTCTTGGCATGGTCCAGGTACCACCCATGCACCCCCTCCCCAAATTTCCCTGGTGGCTTCAGGGGTCCCAGCCTTTTTTAGGGTTTGCTGGGTGCCATGCTGGAGTTTGGTGTCTCCCAAGGAGTCCCCAGAACAGGGTGACACATGGGGGGGACACACGGGGGTCCTGATCCATCACTGCACAGGGTCTGTCCCTGCCAGGGTCTCCCCATGTCCCTCCCCACTGCCCCCCATAAATGGGAGAGGGGCGAACTGGGAAGCTTTGCTGGGAACACTGGGAACAGCCGGGCGGGGGCAGAGTGACAGCAGAGCTGGGGGGACACACGACCCCTCCAAAATCAGGGTGGGGATGGAGCAGGGGGTCCCAGCCAGGCCTGAGGCCACATGGAGGGGCTGCGACCGCCAGCGGCTCAGGAGCTCTGTGGGCAGAGAAAAGGGAGTGACACCGGGCTGGGGGTCATGGGGAAGCACACACGCTCCAGGGGAGGGGAGACATGACCTCCGGGACACCCCCTTACCTTCTTGTACAGGTAGAAGCCAATTTCCAGCACCAGGAAGACAAAGCCCAACAAGGAGCCCCTGATCCCTGTCAGCATTTTGCTGCGGGTAGAGTCTGGCGGCATCTGTGGGGGGTCTGCAGAGGTCAGGATCTCCCCCAAAAACTGTCTCAGACACCCCAAGCCCTTCCAAGCACCCTTCCACTCTCGTCCACCCCACCCAGGACCTCTGAAACCTCCTCCCAGTCCCTTCCCAGCCTCCCCAGGACCACAAAAGAACCTTCTGTCCCTATCAGGATCCCACAGCCTCCTCCCAGTTGCCCCCCACTGCCCCAGGACCCCCAAACCCTCTCCCAGTCCTTTCCCAGCCCCACCTGGACTCTCAGTCTCTTCCCAGCACAATGAACCTCATCCCAATCCCTGCTTTCCAATGCCCAGTCTCCTTCCAGCCTTTCCAGGCTCACTCAAATCCCTCCCAGTGACACCCAGCACCCCTAAACTCCCTCCCAGTTTCCACCAGGACCCCCAGAACCCCATCCCACCCTCCCCAACATCCTTTAATCCCCTTCTCAGCCATTCTTGACCCTCAAACCCCTTTCCCAGTTTAAACCAGTCTATCTCAAACTCCCTCCCAGTTCCTCCCAGCACACCCCAATCCCCCTCTGGGCCCCCCCAGTGCCTCCCCCGCTGCCCCCGGCGCTGTGGGGGCCGGGCCGTGCCCCAGTGCCGGCTCAGGGGGTGCTCCAGGCTGACGTGCTCCACCTGGCAGCTGGAGCTGAGCCCGCATTGCCGGGGGCGGTTTCCAGCAGCACCAGGAGCAAAAAACACAGAATACAAGCGTACAGCAATTTATATATGGGGAGGGTCCAGGTGTGGATACAAAACTTCAACCAGTGAGGGATATCCTGGGGAGGGGAATAGGACACATGGACCAATGGGGTGCTGTGGATTAGGGGATTTCCAAAGGGGACGTCCAAGCAGGGGGTTGGCATAAGGCAGGATTGACAGGGAACATTTGGGAACAAGGGGCAGGGTGGACAAGATTGATAGGGAAGGTGCTGGAAAAAGGGGTTGGGATACAATGATGGGCAGGGCAGGGGAGGAGATAACTTTGGGTTAAACCAACAAAGCAGGGGGGTAACAGAACAAACTAATTATACAAACAACTTCAAACTTGAAATGAAACAAAAACACACCACAACATCTCCCCTTTTCTGTTTAAAAGGAAGAGCTGTGGTTTTGGGGGATCCATTCTCATTTTGGATACACGTCTCCCCAGCAGGGCTGGTCACTTGGCACTTCTCCCTGATTGACCTCTGCAGTGGGAGAGCCCTGGGAGGGCTCGCTGAGCCTTGTCCAGCGGGGCCTGCGGGGCCAGGCCGGTCCCTGGCTCGGCTGCAGGGGGGTCCCAGGGTGTGAGGATGGAGGGTTTGGGAGGGTTCCAGTCCTGGATACAGGGGTGCACGGGGGTCCTGCTGCAGCGGAATGGGAGTTCAGGGGGGTCCCTTCCTCTGTTCTGGGGTTCAAGGGATCCCAGTGCCTGAAAATGGAGGTTCAGGGGGGTCCCGGTGCCCAGAAATGGGGGTTCTGGGAGGTTTCCATTCCCGAGAATGGGGGTTCAGGGGATTCCAGGTTCCAGATAAGGGGTTTTTGGGGCTGGGTAAGGGGGTACCAGAGGGTCCTGGTGCCCCGAAATGAACATCCAAGGGGGTCTCTGTGCCCAGGAAGGGGGATTCACCCAGAAATGGAAGTGCAGGGGTTCCTCATTCCGAGTGTAATAAATGGAGTTGATTCGTGCTAACTAAATTATAACTGTTATTAAAGTTATTATTAGAAACCATTAAGAATCAGTGTTATAAAGCAGATGTACCCCTTTGCAGATGTTACATGTCAAAATTAAGGTAGAGGATGTAGTTTAGAAGATAAATGGTCTGAAAAATGGGAAATAGGAGGAAACTTATGGGAAACATTAATGAATATGTATAAGCATACAGTATATAAGTTTGTCTTGAAGTGCTTTGTTTCCTACATGAGGTGAGGTGAGAAGCACCCCCCGTTCCCCGGTCGGTTTTGCTTATGCCTTAACCATTTGTAACCACTGGCCAATTATATTCATATATATATATATATTAAAAACATGATACAATTTGGTACATATATTCAGATATACATATATATAGATATATATATCTGAATATATGTACTAAATTGTATCTCTTTTTTACAAAATTGTATTTTTTTACTAAATTGTATTCTTTTATTATTTTGTATCCAATTTATTAAACTATATTATCAATTAAATTAATTTGATTGTTTGGAAATTTGAAAGTCATTTATAACACTACTATATCAAAAGCAGTTAAAAGTTATTACAAACTGTGCTATATCAAAATCGTTGTGATTATAATAATTGGAAAAAGCCAGCATATAATAGCAAAGGTCAACAACAACATAGTTATTTATCACAAACACAGGGCAGGTTTTTCCCTTGCATGGAGCACTTGGGCCTTCCCCGGGCCCCTTCTGCCCTCCCGCAGAACCAGAGGCATTTTCCAGCGCACACAGTTTGTAAGCAAGAGCCGGCTGCAGCCCAGAAGGCTCCAAGCGCCTCCTTCCAGGCTGACTCTGCAGATGCCGAGGCTGCTCTGGGCTCTGCCAGGCTCTGCTGGGGCTCAGCTCTGGGCGAGGCTGGGCCCGCTCTCCCCTCGCAGTGCTCCGGGCAGCTGAGTCACAGCGGGAGAAGGACAGGACACCTCAAGGGACTTGAGCTTTAACAGAGATTTTATTCAAATAACTGCCATAACAAACAGGCTGTCCTAACTACCCTAACTAACTCACAGTGTTAACTACCCTAACTAACTCCTTGTCCTAACTACTGTGACAAAAAGCTGTCCTCCTGGGCTTCATCTCCTCCTCTGCTGCTCCCTCAGTTGCTTTGCTGCAGTGATCAGAGGGGTCAGGCTGGAGAGAGGCTTGGCTGATGACAAAAATGGGTGCTGCCCAAAGGATAAAAAAGAAAGAAATGAACTGTTACTTTCCAGACTCAACTTCCTCACAGGCTCTGTTGCAACAGGACAAAGGGGAATGGTTTGAAAGTCAAGAGAGGGAAGCAGGCTCAGATTAGATCTAAAGAAGAATTGCTGTAGCAGGAGAGTGGGGAAACACTGACAGAGGGAGCCCAGGGATGTGGGAGGTGCCTCCTCCCTGGAAACATCCAGGCTCAGGTCAGGCAGGGCTCTGAGCCACCTGATGTGCTTGAAGATGTCCCCGCTCGTGGCGGGGCACCAGGTCCAGATGAGCTCGACAGGAGCCTGCCAAGCCAAAGCAGGCGAGGATTCTGCTTGCTTTGCGTGTGAAAAGCAGCGGGAGTGGAGATGATGGGAGGGGGGCCCCACAAGAAAAGCCCTCCCTGGCGCTGCCGTTTCCCCCGCAGCCGCTTGGCATTCACCTGCAGCAGCTCCTGGGCAGAGTAGCGCCGCTCCTCGTCCGGCTCCAGGCTGCACTCGAGGAAGTCCCGCAGCAGAGCCGACAGGCGCCTGGGCTCCTGCAGCTGCGGGGTCCCGTTCTGCCGGATCAGAGCGCGAGCCTGCAGGAAAAGCAAACACAGCGCTCTGACAGCTTCCTCCACACCCACAAGTGCTCACATCCAGCACGCTTGCTCTGCCCCAGCTCCCCGGGCACTTTCCTCCCTCGCAGAGATGCTGCTGCTCACAGCTCATTCTTCTGGGCCAACCAAAAAACCCAAACCCTGGTGCAGCCACAGCCATTGCAACATCCAAATGATCTTGCCTTCAGAGCCGATTGCATTGGCTGACTTTGTCAGTAGGAACCTCCATCAGAAATAGCCCACTTTGCTTCTCCAAATACAGACACCAGCTTTACAGGCCATTTTCAAGAGTCAGGGTGATCTGCCTGTGTTATTTCAAGGGATTCTTACATCAAATGCATCTCTGCAGTGCCACTGACACTCAAGTAAAAGCATTCCTGATGCCCCATCCCAGAAACTGCCAGGCAAGGAACAGCAGGTTTGTGTGGCTGAAAGCTCAGGCTTGGTGACACAGAGAAAGTAGCTTGGACTAGGAAAGAAATATGTTAGACTGTGGGGATGTTAAACAATCATCTTCATGTTGTAGACAAGTTTCCCAGTGAGAAGAGCCAGGGGGGAGATCACCTCACAAAACCTCTTTTAGAAACTCCTTCAGAAAACTTGTTGGGTTTGGGTGTGGGTGTTGGGGTTGGTTTGGGGTTTTCTGCAAGACAACATTAGAGCTGATGCACTTGCTTCATGTATTTGGGTCATCCTCACAAGAGCTGCAACAACTTAAATCCCAAAGCAAATTGTTGCTGGAGACTGCAGAATATTTGTCTGTGTTCAGGCTCAGGTGCTGTGGGAATTCCCTTCGCGATGTGCAGAAACCTCCAGCTGCTCCTCCCAGTGCAGGGTCACCCTGTGCTCACAGGCCTCTGCAAAGCCTGGAGAATTTGCCTCTTACCATGGCCCCCGTTTGTTGGAAGTAAGGAGGTTCTCCTTCCACCATCTCGATGGTCACAATGCCAAAGGACCAGATGTCCACCTTGGGGCCGTAAGGAGAACTGGTCACAACTTCTGGGGCCATCCAGTGAGCAGTGCCCACCATGGAGCTGCACTGGTCCTGCTCAGGGCTGAGCTGAGCGCAGAGGCCAAAATCAGCTGAGGACAGAAACAAGCACTGTCAAAGGCAGCTGCAATGAGGAAACCAAGCACAAAGATTCCCCACTCTCAGTCTGAGAATGCAGTGCTGAATCCAGCTAGAAAAGTCCTCAGGGCTGGAGGCAAGGAAAGATGGAACTGGACCCTTAAAGAAGCCCTCAGCTTTCATGCTTGGCTTTTACTGATTTCCTTTGAAGCTTTAGATTGCAACTCCTGCCCCTCTGGGAGGGCCATACCCAGAGCAAAGGCACTCCTGACACCCTGCTCCTCTCCTGAGCTCTCTGCACGGGGCAGCCGCTCTCAGCTGGCAGCAGGGGCCGGGCAGTGCCACCAGCAGCACTTGTGGGGCTCTGGCCCTCACTGGGAAGCAGCCCCACAGCCGCACCCCGGGAGCGCCGTGCCTGGCCAGGAACACCCACCCAGCTTGACAGAGCCGTCCATTCCCAGAAGGATGCTGGAGCTCTTCAGTTCTCTGTGGATCACCCGGATGGAATGGAGGAAATCCAGGCCCTGCAGACACTGAGAAACAACAAGAAAACGAAAATAACCAAAAGGAGACACAGGGAAAAAAGGGAAAAAATCAATAGCTGGAATATATCACACAAGAAAGGACAGTTTAGAATTCTGCCAGCAGCATCTTTGCTGTGACAGCCCAGGAGTGCAGTGCAGACAGGTTCCAGGCAAAAGGTTCAAGGCAAAGCTGAGAACAGCAAATCAGATCCAAAAAAGACAGAGAGTGACTCGATCTTCTTGAGTGTGGCCCAGCTAGTTCAGTGATGAGGTTTCTCTTCACTCGAGTTTCGAGCCAGCATATGTTTGTGGGGTTCACTGATTTTCTTCAAGAATCCAAGTCTATAGAGTGAGTAAAGAAATCAGGGGGAGACTCTCTCTCTGTTTTGCATTCCACAGTTTATTTCTGTGAAGGGGAATCCAAAGGACGAGAGACAAAGGATTTGGGGTCTGGGGGGTCTCTTTTAACAGGGTTTCTCAGAGGGAGGGAACATCAGAGAAAGAACCAATTATTTTTCTCAGTTAGTACATCTTACAAACTTTCTACAAGTCAAGGTTTACACGCACCAAGATAAGAAATAACAGACACTAGCTTCTTCAAATGCCCACAAGGGTGTAGGAGTATTCTCCACAGAGGGGCAGAGGGGGAGAGAGGGGGGGGCTTGGTTTCCTGGCAACACAGGGGGGAAAGAAAGGGAAGGGAAGGTAAGCATGCCCTCTCAGCTTCCATAGGTCAGAGGCATTCTGGGACAGGAAAAACAAAGTTAGGAACTTCCGTGTTGGAAAGAAGGGCCTCTCTTCTCCCAACCCCGTGCTTTCCTGGGCTAAAGAAACTTCAAGCAGCTGGAAATGCCAGCAGGGTCCTCTCTTTACTCTATCCAGCCTCTCACCGTGGGGCTGAGGAGAGAAACTTCAGTAACCATGGTAACTTGACGCCAGGTAAACAATTAGGAGAAAGAGAAGCTGGGGAGGGGGGGGGGGGGGGAAATCACAACTAAAAGATGGGAAAAGATACATTTCAAGCTATCAACTACAACAAACCTTGACCAAACAGATCATCCTGGTTCCCTGTGGGCACCTGGATGAACACAGGGGCAGGAACATCCATCAGAACACAGACCAACAATGGGAATTGCAGATTGATAGCCCCTGAAGATTCACCAGGATGCAGAGATACACCTGCAGCCCCTGGAGAAGCCCATGCCTGAGCAGGGGAATGCCTGAGATGAGGCTGTGACCCTGGGGGACACCTGTGGACAGAGGGGACCCTGCTGGAGCCGCCTGTCCTGGAAGGTCTGACCCTGTGGCAGAGTGACCCACGCTGCAGCACTGTGAGGGGGCTGCTCCCCATGGAATGGACTCAGGTGGGAGAAGTTCCTGGAGACCTCTCTGGTGGGAGAGACCCCAGAGTGCAGCAGGGGAACAACTCCTGTGCCTGGTCAGCAGGAAAAGCCAGGGAGATGAACTGACCATGGTTCCATTCCCTGTATCCCTGCACTGCCAGGTTAGGATGCAGAGTTGGAAGGAGGGAGGGGTGGAAGGAAGGTGCTTTTAAGGGTCTTCTTATTCTCCTGCTCTGAGCTTATTGGCAATAAATGCAATTTATATCTCCTGTTTTGCCCGTGCCTGTGTTTGATGAGGAAACGCTCCCGGGTCCTTAACTCATGAACCCTTGGTTAAATTTTCTCTCCCTGTGTGGCTGTGGAGGGCAGTGAGAGAGCAGCTGTGGTGGGTGCCTGGACTCGGGCCAGCATCACCCCACTGCAGTGGGACATGTCCTTGTGTGGCCCTGTGCTATGGTGCCACAGCTGCTGTTGCTTTTGTCTCCCTTATGATTTTATCTTTTGCATTAAATGCTTGTGAACTGCCCCTGGTGTCCCTCGTGTTCCCTCGGCACCGGTACCCCCGTCCCTTCCCCTGCTCCCCGTCCCACGTTCCATCCCGGCTGGCGGAGCCTTGGAGCTGCCGTGGGGGCCGTGGGGCTGCCCCGGGGGCTGCGCCCCGAGCCGGGGCCCCTTCCCAGTGCTCCCAGTGCTGGATCCAGCCTGGAGCAGCCAGCGAGGGCTTCAGCTGGGACGGCAGAGAGGCGCTGCTGGGGGGTCCCGGCTCACTTCGCTTTGGTTTTGGTATTTTTGGGAGTTTTGTGCAAGAAATTTCTCCTCTCCTCTCCTCCACTCAGCCAAAGGGGTTTTTGGGGGGGGGGGGGTTTCCCTTTTTTGGGAAAAATCAAAGCGATGCACTGATGCTCCTAATTAGACGTGGGAGAAGTGAGGCTCCAGGGCTTCCCGCTGAGCCGGAGCCACCCAGCAGCCAGGGCTGGGCAAGGCGGGCCGGGAGCTGCGGAGAACTTTGTTTGTGTTGGGAGCTCAATGGCGGCTCGGGCCGGGCCCGTTCCAGGGCTGTTCCTCATCCCCGCCTTTCCCCTCACGCAGCCCGGGGCGGGCCCTGAGAGCGCGGGGCGGGGCTGTGCCGTGTGCAGAGCCCGCCGCTGGCTGCGATTGGCTGCTTCTGCCGTCACTCGTGGCTCTGGCGCGCGCTGATTGGGCAGAGCGGGGACAAGCCCGGCCCCGCTGGCGCCCCCAGGGCGGCCGTGGGGCAGGAGAGCCGCCAGTGCCGGAGCGTCTGTGCGGGCCCGGCAGCGGCGGCAGCAGCGGCCGGAGCCCGGTGAGGCGGCGGCGGAGCTCGGAGGCGGCCCCAGCCATCGCAGGTGGGAGCCGCGCTCGGTTCTGCGGGGGCTCGGGGCTCGCTGCGGGCCCAGGAGGGGGCGGCAGGGGGCTGTGGCGGGTGGCTTGTGCCGTGGCCGGCCCGTGTTGGCCCTGGGCTGAGGGCGCTGCGGGAGCGGCTGCCCGCGGTCTCCTTGCCGCTGGGGCCTCGGCAGGAGGCGGTGGCGGAGCAGCGCTGGCTCGTCCCGCTTCGTGTCGGGAGGCCGGAGGTGGCTGCGCTGTGCCCGGGGCTGGGCGGGAAAATTCCCGGCGCCAGAGGTTTGTGTGGCCCAAGGAGCCAGAGGAGTGGTGTGCAAGTGACTTTATTGCTGCCCAAAGGGAGAGGCCATGGGCCATTTGCCGTGCGCTCTCTCCAGTTGTTGGAGGACGCGGCCTCGTTTTTGTCCTGATTTTCCCGGCCGCATGTCCCTGTCCCTTTGCCCAACACTGGCGGAGGTGCTTGGAAGGTTCAGCCTTCCCGATCCGCCTGCTGCATGTCCTTTTTGTATAACACCCGATATTCCTGGCTCTGTGAAGTGTTTGTTCTTCTGGAAGTTCAGGAATGTAGCAGGACTTGGTCTGAGCAGCATTCCTAGTCAATTAGTAATATTTTTTGAAACTGGTGGTTTCTCCCAGTGTTTCCTTATGTGCAAGTCCCTGGAACTATCTCCAAGCAGATTCACTCATTGCCTGTGTTTTTTCTTCCTGGGTGTTCTTTGGTTTTGGGATTGCTCTCAGTGCCCTCATTCTCTGTCCTTTTGTAGCCGTTTGTGGCTCAGGAGGCCTGGCTGCCACCTGCATCCCCTTGCTCAGCTGCTGAATGAGCTGCACTCAGCAAGGTGTGGTGCATGGTAAAAAGATGAGAGTTGCTGTAGCACATGAGAGGAGAAACAGCATTTGTTTAACCCATGGTCTGCCAGGGAAGCACAAAACCGTGTCCCATTCCCATCCTTTCCACGTTTGGACAAGTACATGAGCTGCTTTGCTGTTTCCTTTTTTTATCTGTTTTACTACTTTTCCATTGCCATCTATCTGCCAAGAGTAGTTTGAGTTACTTAAGTTTTCCACAAACTCTGCCTCGATTTTCTGCTAAAAGATAATGTGATCCCATCTCATGGTGAAATGTTGTGTTCCTCATCTGAGTGGATTGGTTGGGGGAAGGTCAGGAGCTGGAGCTGTCTGGTTGGTTATTATTTCAATGACATCCTGTTATCTAATTATGCTATTGAAATGAGAAACTGATTCTTTGGTACCTGATATGAATTCATCAGGGTTCCCAGGGTCTGGTCCATGGTGTTGCAGGATTTGTTCTGGTGATCGTTCGTCTTTTCCCCAGTTTTGGGTGCTCCCTCCTGATATGCGAAATAAAAAGAGCTCTATAACTCGCAGAGTAGTTATAAGAGTAGGTATGAATTTATTCAGCACTGAGATGCATGGGGGATATCTCCTCCGAAAAGCATGCACACCTTATTGATTTGGTTTTCTCTTTTTATCTTTTTCAGACTAGGTTTACAAGATATGCCTAAAACACATTCATTTTTTAACTCTGCTTGTCCTCACTTCATCTTACAATTAACTCCATGCCTCTTTCATTCCTCTGGCCGCCTTTTGGAACTTTAAATCTGTTCTTTCTGGCTTAGGGTCTGAAGAATCTCCTTTATCTTGTGGTGCCTTTGTCTTTGCAACTTGTTTGTGTATTTTGGCTCCTTATCTTATCTTGCAGTCTGACTCTTTTCTTGTTCTTGTGGATCAGTGTGTCAGGGTATGGTTTTTGTCCAACTCCCCTTTTAGTCAAGCATTTCTTTGTGTTTATTTCCTAATTTTTAATTTCTGTTTCACTCCAGCCAGGGCTGCATCAATTGTCAGCTTTTCTCTCATTAAATCATCACATTCTTGGAATTCCCAACTGATTTCTCTGAACTTGTGGTGGGAAATAAAGCCCAATGGGTTTATTTATGATACACCCTATATAACATAGACAGAGACAGCACATGTTGGAGTGGGGACAGGGATGATTCCCCCCAACTTGTTTTAGTGAAGTTTTCACAACATTCTCCATTTTCTGTTTTCCTTTGCAGCTTAACCAATTTGTGCTGCAGAGTCAGATATCCTCACAATGGGCTGTGCCTTTATCTGTGCAAATTCCATCTGTGCAAGCAGGCAGAGCTTGGGCTGAGGGGCAGAGAGAATCAGCCCAATTCCTCCTGCAGGCAGGAAGCCCCTGGGCCGCTGTGCAGGCTTTGTCCCATCAGTGTTAATTTGCATTTCTAAAGCTCCTCTCCTGACTGCCTGGAACAAAGCTTCTCTTCCAGGGCAGACATCCCATGACTCACATGTGGCCACCCCACAGAATCTGCTATTTTTTTTTAAAAACAATATTTTCTTAACTATTTATGTGTTAAACCGCCAACTTTAAAGCTCTTCTAGTTTTCAAAGTGCAGCTTAAACGTGAACATTGAAAAACTCATACCATCATTTTGTCATCACTAAGAGTCACGTACAAATATAAAACAAAAATGAGAAAGCAATCAAGTGTTTTCTTTACCTTCTCCTACGACTAAAACGTGATTCTCACACCACTGGCCCAAACAGAACCGACAATATAGTACTAAAATTATTATGAAAATTTATTCTAACGGTGTAATCTTCACTGAAACTGTGAAAAGCAAATACTTTGCACAATGTCTTTAGAGAAATAAGGTGTTACTTGATTCTGGCCAGGATGTGCAACAGGAATAATTTCTTGCACACTTAGGCTGGGTGTGCAGAGAGAATCATTCCATGACACATGAGTTTGACTAGATTTTTCTAAATTTATACAGTCTGACCCAATAGAAATCCATTGGTTTAATGTAAATTGGTTTGAAGGTGTGGAGTTGTTAGGATTTGGTTTCCTTTTGCAGCCGGATTTCTGTGCCTGTGATGTGAATTAGGTGGGCACTCCTGGATTTCCTGCTCAGCCTTTTCCAGACCCGGTGTCTCCAGCTGTGCCTGGGGCAGTGTCTGGGGTGGATGTTGGTTGATGTTTGCTGCTGGGTGTTGATGTTTTGTTGATGGTCGTTATCTGGGGGAGAATCTTTTGGGCTATTCCCAGTCTGTTGTAAATTTCATCTCTACTGAGTGGTGGAACATCCCTTAAAAAAAGACACCTTTAAAATTCCTTTCCCCAAGGCAAATGCAAACCAAGTCCATTTAGAGAAATAAGATTTGAAGCCATTTTAAAGTTGGTCTATTTTGGCAGCAGCTAATCCCAGGCAGGGCAGAGTGTGAGTGTAATTGAGAGGCAGAGTGGAATTGTCCCGGTGCCTTCCCCAGCAGCTGTGGCGAGGGCAGGCACAGAAAGGGCTGAAGCTGCAAGAGTGAGAGCAAGGATTGTCCCGCAGTGGCTGGAGATGGCAAAGGAGGGTGCCCAGGCCGAGGATTTGAGCAGAGGATCTGTGGGCAGGCCCAGGGGCTTCCCCCGCTGGGGAGCCCTGGCTGCTGCTGCGTTGCCTTCAGTGCAGGCTCAGGGGTGGCCTGTTTAATATTCCCTTCCAGTTCAGATTTCTGAGTCTGCAAGAGCCATGGCTGGGGCATCACTCATTTTATTTTTTTCATTTTGTTCAGTTTTGTTCTCTTTCTTATTTCCACCTCATAACATTGAGGCTATCTGGGGCTAAAAAATTCACGCAATATTCTGGGTGGAAAAGAGAATCCTCGATCCAGCTCCTACAATTCCCTATTAATCCTAAGAATTGCTGCAGCTCCATTTTAGTCCTGGGAAACATTATTTCTGAGATTCCCCGAACCCTCTCTGAATCAATACACCACAAGCCTTCAGTCAAAACAGGTCTCAAATATTTAATCATTTTCTCTACCATTTGCTCTTCCTTTTTTTTTCAGACACTCAAAGCTGTTTTTTTGCCTGAAAATGAAGCCATTTCACAGAGGCTTCCTCTGCCTCTTCTCCTTGTCCTCCTGACTGGATCAAGTCATCCACATCCTGCATTAAGCCAGTCCCTGGGGGTGAGATCAATTCCTTTGATATTTCCTGCAAGGCTTGCCCCAATAAGGCCGGTGCTTCCGTGCATCCCTGCAGAAGGACCGTCCATGTCTTGAGCATTTTCCCTTCTACCTCTTGTTGCCAGCCCATGGCAGAATTGTGTTTGCATCCTCTGGAAGTGGGCAGATCCCCAGAAAGCATCTTTTGCATCAAGTTGTGAATGGCAGCAGTGTGAGGAGGGCACCTGGTTGAGGATGGTGTAAGGATCTGAGAGTGTGGGGTGCCTCGGTTTCATCATCTCATTTCTTCTTCTTGGGTCCTGCAGCATTGTGTGGATTCCATTGGATTTCTTGTTTGGCAGGATAGGAGCATTCTAGGGAGCCATCCCTGGCTCCCCAAGCCGTGCCTTGAGCAGGACTCCCAGACAGGCTGTGAGCCCTTCCTTCCCTCCCTTGGAACAGGGGATTGCTTTTCAACACCTCTTGTCCTGGTTGCTTCAGGGAAATTTGGAGAGGCTCCATATCTAATTTTGCCAATTTCCCTGGGGCTGCCCACACTTGTGGGTTCACTTCAGCCGTGGCTCTGCCAGACATCTGACACAGAGGTACAACAGAACCACCCTCTGTACCACCTTTTGCAACATTAATTTGCATTCCCAATTTAGCCATAAAATCCCTTCCCAGTAAATTACAATCACAATTGTGAGCAAATAAAAATTCCTGCATTTCAAACCCATCCCCCACATCTGCTAATAGTGGCTGAATAAAACACACCTGCTCATCTTTCCCACTTAGTGTTTTAATAATTATAATATTCCCTAGCACCTTTAGGTGTAAGATTCTGAGTGGATGGAGAGGCCCCTGTGTCCATCAGGAAAGGTCTCCTCTGGATCCAGAGCCACCCTGAATGTTCCCAAAAGCTGCAGTGTGGTAGTTCCCTGGTGGAATGGGAGCTGTGAGACCGCTAAGAATCCGTGTCCATCAAGGTCTGGACTTGCTCGTGCTGAGGGTGCTCCTGTCTGTGCTTGCAGTGTCCTTGTGCCCTGCAGCTGGAAGGCTGATTCCTTGCCAGGGGCTGTTTGGGTGGGCTGTCCCCTGGCCAGGAGGGCAATGCCTGTGCCAGGTGCTTGTGGCCGAGGGTGTCCCCTGGGTGCTGGGGCCCCCTTGGGCCCTGGGCTTGATCCCTCAGGGGCTGTAGGAACTGTGCCATGGCCTTTGCCTTCAGCTTGGCCTTTTGCTCATCCCTTGCTGCATTCAGCTGCTGAGCCTTTGGGAGCAAGTGCTGCAGGGGCTTCTTGTGGCCCTGCTGCAGCCCCCCTCAGTGCCTGTGGGTGCTCATCCTGTGGCAGCTGCTGAGCTTTCTGCAAAATCCTTCCTTTCTCCAGAGACCCAGCACAAAATGCTTAAAAGATGATCTGGATCCTTGCAGGTCTAATCCCCATTTCTGAGCTGTTCCTTCCCGGTGCTGGCTGTGCTGAGGCTCCCCTCCCCAGCCCGTATCCCAGAGCCGGTCCCTGTCCTGCCGCAGTGTCCAAAGGCGGCCCCCCCGGCGGGCAGGGCCGGCAGCTCCACGGGGCCGGGCAGCGGCCGGGGCGTCCCGCAGCCTCCTGGGGGCCGGGGGCCACTGCCGGCCCTGCCCGGGGGGTGCTGGGGTCAGGCAGCGCCCGGCGCTGAGCCCCGGCTGCCCCACAGCCCCGGCCCGGCCCCACAGCTCCCCACAGGCCCCCAGCCCGTGCTCCCGGTGCCGCAGCTCTGCGCCCGCTCCTGCCGCTCCCAGCTCAGAGAAACCCCCTGAAATCCTGACCTCCTTCTTTTCCTGTCCTGGAAAACTGGGATACAAAGGATCTGAGTCCGCTGGCAAATTCTGAGGATAAGACCCTTCTGAAACACATCCCAATCCTCAGTATTTTTCTCTTCCTTTTCCTTTCCATCATCCTTTTTCTTACCCCATAGATTCCTCCTGCTCTTTCTTGCCTTAAGCACATTCCTGCACACTCCCCTTCAGCCAATCCCTTCCCAGCACACCAACCCCATCCATCCCCTGTTGTCTAAATCCTTTCTGGACTTCCCTTATTGCCCCCCTGGGTGTCCATGTCCTTAATTCCCTCTGGGAGAATGTGCAAACGACCTCCACATGCTCCCAGGGGACCCTTGAGAAATATTTTGGGGTCATCATCCCTTTGTCCAGGATGCCCTTCTAACATTCCATTTTCTTCCCTCAATGGTCCTACCTGGAGCCCACCTGTGCCCCCCGGGCCTTGGCGCCCCCCTTGAGGGGAATTTGGGGAGGTGGGAGGGGGGAGCGCCAAGGCCGGGCCCCCCCGCGCTGTGGTGGCGGGAGCGGCTGCAGTGGGGAGCGAGTGCGGGCGGAAGCGGCCGAGAGCCCAGCGCTGCCCCAGGCCGAGCTGGCCCAGCTCCATCCGTGCCCCTGCGGTGGGATGCTGTGGGACTGGGGGGGAAGAGGGAGGCGGCAGTGGGTGCTGGGCCTGGGGGCAGGAGGAGAAGGGGAGGAGAAGCAGAGTAAGAACAAAATGGTCAAAATATGTACCTGGGGTTGTGCAGAAGAAGGAGGAGGAGTGTGAGGATGAGTTGGGACACATGAGGAGGAAGAGCAGGACGTGGAAGAAACACAAGGTTCAGAGCAGGACGTGGAAGAAGCACAAGGTTCCTCCCTCCCTGTGTGTGCAGTCCCAGGAGTGTTGCCCTGCCCACAGTCAGCAGGAGACTGCAGAGGAGGATCCATGATTTTCACTGTGCTGAATCTTGGTGTTTCTGAGTTTTATTTGGCTAAATGTTGGTGCTTTGTCTTTTTGCAGGGGCTGAATCTTTCTGTTCTGGAGGAGGTTTTGCCTGAATTTGGTGTTTGGGTAGTTTTTGATCAGTGTTTTGTTATGTGGAGGATATTTGGGCTGAAACTTGGTGTTTTGGAGATTCTTACAGACACAAAATCCCCAATGACTTCCTGAGAAGAACTTGGACAAGGAGGAAATCCCAGTCCAAGGCGCTCGCCTCTTGTTTTTTTCCTCCTAACCGGGAATTTTCCTTTCCAAACCGTGTCCAGATGGAAGAGGAGAAAAAGCCCCAGAGATCCCCCATGAGGAGGGGCTGCAAACCCAGCCCAGGGAGCTGCGAGGAGGAAAGATCCCCCAAGTGCCAGGAACACGGCCAGAGATCCAGCCAGAGCTCAGAGCAGGGGGAGAAGCCCCACAAGTGCTTGGAATGTGGGAAGGGCTTCAGAAAGAGATCTAACCTGCTCCGGCACCAGAGGATCCACACTGGGGAAAAGCCCTATGAGTGTGGGAAATGTGGGAAGAGCTTCAGAGATATCTCTTACCTGATGAGACACCACGTGATCCACACAGGGGAACGGCCCTACACCTGCTTGGAATGTGGGAAGAGCTTTGGGTGGAGCTCTGACCTGAGAACACACCAGCGCATCCACACTGGGGAGAGGCCCTACGAGTGTCCCCAGTGTGGGAAGAGGTTTCAGACCAGCTCCCATGTCCTCCTACATGAGCGGATTCACACAGACGAGAGGCCCTTCCACTGCCCCGACTGCGGGAAGGGCTTCAAGCACAACTCCACCCTCACTGCCCACCGGCGCATCCACAGTGGGGAGAGGCCCTACGAGTGTCCCCAGTGTGGGAAGAGGTTCTCACAGAGCTCTCACTTGACCCAACACCAACGGAGGCACCAGTAAGGGAAGCCCTGCGAGTGCCCTGAGTGCGGGAAGAGCTTCGTGCGCTGCTCCAGCTCCATCCCCCATGGGAGGATCGGCGTTGGATGATCCCCAGTGACCCCCGTTGGGCAGAGCCCTGGTGATCCGTGGTCCTGGTGATCCGTGTTGGGAAGACACCTGGCTGGGAGGCTCCACATCTTCCTGGCTCCCTGTGGGCACCTGGATAAAAGCAGGGGAGTGAAAATCCAACAGGATACAAAATGGCAGTGGGAATTGTTGACTTTCAATCCTCGAGAACCTTTTGACTCAGGAGCTGTGTGGGCAGAGAAAAGGGGGTGACACCAGGCTTGGGGGGCCCAAGGGGAGCACACACGCTCTGTGGGGGGGGAGGAAACGACCCCCGGGTTTCCCCCTCACCTTCCTGCACAGGCAGAAGCCGAGCCCCAGTGCCAGGAAGACGAAGCCCAACATGGAGCCCCCGATCCCCTCGGTATCTTGCTGTGGGTGGCGTTTCATGGCATCCCTGGGGAATCTGCAAAGGTCAGGACCTCCAAAACCTCTCACAGAACCCCCAAGCTCCTCCAAGGACCCTCCCAGTCTCCCCCAGCCCACCCAGGACCCTCTGAAACCTCCTTGGGAGTCACTAATTTTACGCAATTAAGAATTTTAGAAAAATTGGAGATCTTAGCTAGAGATAGGCCTTGCTGGAAGTAGTTAGAGTTAATAATTGAGAAGCAGGATTTGAGATAATGAATCTCGGTCATAGGTAAAAAATTACTTTTCATTGTATGTTTGTTCAGCTGTGCTTATAATGAGAAAAGAGAAACTGATCAACGGGTTCAGGAAGATCACAGACCTTACATCTGGAAACCCATTTAAAAGTCACAAGGGAGGAAACTGGAGTTGTACCAAATGTCATTTGTAATGTCAACCATTGTAAAGGTAGAAAAGTGAGAGTGAGGAAGAGCAGTTTTTCTTCATCTCTTGATGACTCCTCGCCAAAATGACCCCCTCCTCAAATTAGGGAGCCAACCACGCAGGTGTAATGACATTTTAAACTCATTACCGTGCATTTTAATCCAAAGCAGAGCATGGGAGGTGTTAACATTATACATATGTATTAGTATTTTGGATATTTAAGACTTTTGTAAATAAATAGACACTGGAATCTTTTGTCAACTTGCAGTGTGTATTAAGGGGTGACTTCCTCGCTCGCCCAGTGCTGTGATTAAACATCCACTTTGTAACTTTAAACTGTTGGAGAGGTTTTTTGTCCATTAACAGATTGATGTTGATACTGGATCAATATTGCTATTTTGGTAAATCACTCCCAGTCTCTTCCCAGCCTCCCCAGGACCCACCAGAGCCCCTCCTGTTCCTCTCAGGATCCCACAGCCCCCTCCCAATTTCTCCCCACTGCCCCTGGACCCCCAAACTCTCTCCCAGTCCCTTCCCAGCCCCACCAGGACTCATGAAGTCCCCTCCCAGTCTCTTCCCAGCACAACCAACCTCATCCCAATCCCTGCTTTCCAATCTCCTTCCAGCTCCTCCAGGCTCACTCAAATCCCTCCCAGTGACACCCAGCACCCCCAAACTCCCTCCCAGTGTCCATCAGGACCCCCAGAACCCCATCCTACCCTCCCCAACATCCTTTAATTCCCTTCCCAGCCATCCTAAGCACCTCAATCCCTTCCCCAGTTTAAACCAGTCTATCTCAAACTCCCTCCCAGTTCCTCCCAGCACACCCCAATCCCCCTCTGGGCCCCCCCAGTGCCTCCCCCGCTGCCCCCGGCGCTGTGGGGGCCGGGCCGTGCCCCAGTGCCGGCTCAGGGGGTGCTCCAGGCTGACGTGCTCCACCTGGCAGCTGGAGCTGAGCCCGCATTGCCGGGGGCGGTTTCCAGCAGCACCAGGAGCTGCTGGCTCCAGTCCCCGCTGGGGAGCACGGCAGTGGCCAGCACGTGGCCCGAGAGCTGCTGCTGGCCCTGGGAGCAGCTCAGCTGGATGTGGGCAGGGGAGAAATCCATCAGGGAGCAGAGCAGGCGGCCGGGGCCGGGCTGGGAGCTCGAGGGCACCAGCGAGATGGACACGATGGGGGTGATAGTAAAAGGTTCTAAAATCTTAGAAAATTTGGAGACTTAGCAAGAAAGTTAAGTTTGCCAAGCCCTGGGAAAAGTAGGCCCTGGGAAATGTTAGACCTTGTGCTCGCTAAAGATCAGTTCAATCTGCACCTGTGTAATCAGTAGATGATAAATGATACAATTGTTAAATATGATTAGATATAATTATTGTTTAACGAACATGAAGAACAATGTTAGGAAGCTGGGGGAGATCACGAGAAATCCATGCTTGGATAAAAACAATGCGTACAATAGAACAATATAAGTTTTATAATTAATATGTAAGTTATATAAGGATGGAGTGTAAAAACATGTTCAACTCAAAACCAAGTCAGGTCAGATTTGGGTATGTGTACCCCTGACACCCAGAGCTCTTCAATAAAGCACCTTCATATAATCATTCTGTGATTATGTGTGTTCCTGAGCTCTAATATTTTGGCACCCCAGATGGGACCCTGTGAGTGCTGCTGAGCTCGCTCACGACCCGATCACGCTCCAGCCGGCACCGAGGGATTCTCGGGGAGCCCATCCGGCTGCGACCGTCTCCGCTGCTCACAACGTCCCCGGGAGAGAAAGGTAAGGTGATTTACTTTGGTTTGGGTGCCTGCCAGTTAGACACAGCGAAAGCTGCGCGTGGTTGGGCTAAAGGAATTCCTGTTGGTATTGCCCAGGCGCCGTCTGTCAGACGACTGCGAAAGCGTCGCAGGTTCGGCATTTGGTGTATTGTAGTTGTGACATGGAGCAGGGTTCTGGGCTGCAGTGCTCCCATACTGGGTACTTCTCCTTTGGGGTGCTTATTAGCACATTGGAAACAAGGTAACTTTGGGGAAGAATTACATAAGACTAAGTTAATTTTGGTGACATCTCCCACAGAAAAAGACCCCAGCAACCCCGTCTCATCTGTTGGTAGCTATAACCTCTTCTCTCTCTCTTTACTTTGTTTTCTTTATCTCTCTCTGTCTCTCTCCCCCTCTTCTCTACCATATAACCCTTGTTGTTGGCACTAAAATAAAGGTACATTATTGTTGTTATTATTTAAACTGAAATCCCTTTGTGTCCTTTTTGCACTCTGAGATCAAACAAACCTCTCACGAGTCCCACTCGCGTTCTTGAATCCTGACATTTAAACTGGAGTCACGGACAGGATTTCTGACAGACAGAAGGGGCTGCAGGTTTGTTGTGCAGTCTGTATTAGGGGAAGGACGTCTCGCTCCAGCCGCACCCAGCCCGACACTCCCAAAAGAGTGAGCGGTGTCTAGAAAGCAAGGGGGGCGACTTGAATTTCCCACAAACTGCACACACTGAGGTGAAAAGCACCCCACACTCACTTGAGGGCTCTGTCTGCAGAATTTCATAAAAGATCTCTTAGTGCAAAAGGGCAGGACTGTTTTTGTTCTTGTTGTGTGTATGAATTTTGACTGTTGTAGCAAAGAGACAACCAGAATTTTAAACTGAAGGAGTGCCTCCCAAGCAGATTTGGTCTTTTCACCCAAACAGGGAAGCAAAAAGTTGCGTGTGTGTGTATAATTTAAGTTTATACCTCCCTGTAGTGGTTTTTCCCTTTGTAAAAATGAATGAAAACAGCAGTGCAGAAGTTAAAGCTGCATTTTATGCATGTTATGCTCTGTTAGCAAAACACAATGCCAGACCTTCTCCAGGAGGGAAAAGTTGGTGCTCAATAATTGGTTTAATTTGGAAAATGTGATTGACAGAGTATGTTCTTTACAACATGAAACAAAATTTTAACTGGGCAAAAATAAAACTATACTCTGCTCAGTTTTGGGAGCTTGTCTTACAGCAGCTATAGAAACTCGCTGTAAGTAAAGAAGTGAGGAAAAAACTACAATAGACTCCCTCCAAAACCTAGTTAAAACTTTGCAAAAACAATTGGATGAAGAAAGAATTAAGATCAATCTGTTGCGAGCGGCCCTCCATAGTAAAATTCAAAGAATGCTGACTTGCTAAAAGAAACAAGAGAGGGAAACCCCTCTCATTAATCAAATTTACCCTCAAAAAGAGCTAACTTGGATAAAATTGTGGGGAACACTGCTGTCCTAGTTTGAAACCTCTAATTAAAACAGAATATAATTATATCAATGATAAAAATCTTGATCCACACATAACCACTAAAAATAGAAAAAAGGAAAAAAAAAAAGAAAAAAGAAAAAAAAAGAGGAAAAAAAGGGGAGTACGGGCGTCTCCCTCACGAGTCAGAGACAGAATACGTATTCCCAGTGTCTCTCACTGGAGGTGATCAAATTCGATTGAGGGAACTGGAATCCAGTGGGCACTGGGGACATGAAGTCTTCTTAACAGCAGGAGACAGACGTAACCCATGGTCCCTAACTCAGCACACAGCTTATTGGGCAGAGGGGCTTCACCCCTTGGAAAGGGGGGACCCTATAGCTATAGTGAGTACCCCAAACCAACTACTGAAAACATTCACAAAGCTGCCTGCTTGCAAATGATGCACAAAAGAAAATTAATTGCTGACTATGAATCACCAATGTTGTTACCTGTGAAAACTGAAATGATGACCCCTTTCATTCAAGGCCTTCCAGAATCACTTAAACCTACAGCAATTTTCCTCCAAAAACATAGCTGTAACCCCTGTGGATACACTAGGTAGATTTCTTGGGAACCCGACTGCTCAACCTGGTTCCACTGATCCTGGGTTTACTCCCTTCACCACCCCCTCTCAGCCCACAGGTTCACAATTGTGTTCTCCTGCTAGGAACCATAAAATTTGGACACGGAGAAAAGTTGCAAAAGAGCTAATTAATTACAGAAGAAATTACGGACCTGTAAAAATCCCAGAAGAAAAATCAGAGAAAGCAAAGGGTGTTAGATACATTGGTTCTCTTAAGGAAAACAAAGAAAAGAGAAAACAAATCTCCAACCGCCCATATTGGTGGTCACTAGAGATAAAGAAAGGGGTCCCCAGAAACATAATGGATGGCTTATCACTTAAAAGTTGAGTAAAGCAGTTTCTAATTGGCACTGTCCCAGGTTCACTGTATCAAATGCCCCATTGTATAACCCAGCACAGCTCCACAGGCTCTGGGCTGGGAGCCAAAGCAGTCTCCTTCTCAGCTTCTGGGAGAGGAGCCCAAACAGCTTTAGAATCAGGGAAACTGGTAACTCTGCCTCTCATGGGTGAGCAGAGAGGCAGAGGTTGGTTGTATTTTAAATGTTCACTAGAAATAACAAAACTGGAGATGTACTGATTATAACAATAGTGGGTCCTAAACGTGCACCTATTGCTTCTGTAGTTAACACTCGAGCCCAAATTTCTGTGTTGACCAATACAGACTAGTACAGGATTTGAGAGCAATAATAGAATAACTAAAGATATTTAGCCAGTGGTAGCTAATCCTTGCACATTGTTAACATCTGTAAAAGAGAAATAGAAATGGTTTACTGGAATTGATTTAGAAGATGCCTTTTTCTGCATACACCTTGACAAAGAAAGCAGGAAACTGCCTCTGAATGGGAAAATCCAGAAAATGGAAGGAAAACTCAGCTCACCTGGACACGACTCCCACAAAGATACAAGAACAGTCCAACACTATTTGGAAGCCAGCTGGTGAAGGAGCTGGAGATTTGGACTGAGAATGGGCAAGTACCAAGAGAACAATACCTGCTGTTACAGTATGTTGATGAAATACTGACAGCTACAAAAGAGAAAACAACCTGCATAAAGGTAAAAAATTGAAAATATTAAATCAGCTGGGAATGGGAGGATATAAAGTGTCTAAAGGAAAGGCACAAATTGCCTGACAGACTGTGATTTACCTGGGATGTGAAATCTCACAAGGGCAATAAAAGCTGGGTACTAATCGTATTCAAGCTATTTGTGCTATTCCAGAACCCCAGAACCTGCATGAGCTGCGAGTTTTCCTTGGAATGACAGGGTGGTACCGTGGATCATGGACTATGGACTAATTGCAAAACCCCTGTATGAAGCCCAGAAGACACAACCGCTTACCTGGGGCAAACCACAGAAGGAGGCCTTCCTCAGACTGAAGGAGGCATTGACAACAGCTCCGGTGTTAGGATTGCCTGATCTATCCAAAGATTTTCAGCTGTTTGTGCATGAAAGATCACACCCAGCACCGGGAGTGCTGACCCAACATTTGGGAAGCTGGAAAAGGCTGGTAGGCTGCTTTTCCAAACAACTTGACCACATGAGTGCCGGATGGCCTTCATGCCTGCGGGCAGTTGCAGCCACTGTGATGCTGATCCAAGAAGCCAGGAAACTCACGATGGGTAGACACACAGATGTCTATGTGCCACACATGGTGACCACTGTTTTAGAACAAAAGGGGGGCCATTGGCTATCTCCAAGCAGGATGATGAAATTCCAGGTAATCCTGACTGAGCAAGATGATGTCACACTAAAGACAACTAACCTTTTGAATCCAGCTTTGTTCCTAGGTACCACAACTGAAGAAGGCTCATTAGAGCACAACTGTGTAGAGGTAATAGAGTACACCTATTCGGCAAGAGAAGACCTGAGAGACATCCCACTGGAGCAGCCAGAGTGAGAGCTATTCACAGATGGAAGCAGCTTCGTGGAGAACGGGACCAGATACGCTGGATATGTGGTAACAACAGTCAGTACAATAGTGGAGGCAAAAGCATTATCACCAAATACATCTGCCCAGAGGGCAGAACTGGTTGCCTTAACCAGAGCACTAAAATTGAGTAAAGGGAAAAGGGTAAACATATGGACTGACTCAAAGTATGCTTTTGGAGTAGTGCATGTACACGGGGCACTGGGGAAAGAAGGAAGACTACTGTCTTCTCAAGGTACACACATTAAACATCAAGATGCAATTTTGCAATTGATAAAAGCAATACAAAAACCTGAAGAAGTAGCAATTATACCCTGTAAAGCACACCGATGAAGAAATTCCAAAATTTGTGAGGAAAATTGAAAAGCAGACTGGACAGCCCGACAGATTGCAACATAAAACATGCTCAGCTCAAAACCAAGATGGGTGAGATTTGGGTATGTGTACCCCTGACACCCAGAGCTCTTCAATAAAGCACCTGCATATAATCATTCCATGATTGTGTATTCCTGAACGCCAACACCGCCCCTCAGCCAATCAGATCGCGTCTCTCTGATGACTCATCAGTTGCCGGGCAGATCCACAGAGCCGAGAGCCCCGCGCTGGACTCGGCCTCCCAGTGCCGCGCACTTCATTCCCAGTCCCTCCCAGTGCCACCACAGTCCCGCCCAGTGCCACCACAATCCCGCCCAGTGCCACCACAGTCCCTCCCACTCCCTCCCAATGCCACACCATTCCCTCCACTCTCTCCCAGTGCCCCCAGCGTGTCCATCTCGCTGGAGCCCTCGAGCTCCCAGCCCGGCCCCGGCCGCCTGCTCTGCTCCCTGATGGATTTCTCCCCTGCCCACATCCAGCTGAGCTGCTCCCAGGGCCAGCAGCAGCTCTCGGGCCACGTGCTGGCCACTGCCGTGCTCCCCAGCGGGGACTGGAGCCAGCAGCTCCTGGTGCTGCTGGAAACCGCCCCCGGCAATGCGGGCTCAGCTCCAGCTGCCAGGTGGAGCACGTCAGCCTGGAGCACCCCCTGAGCCGGCACTGGGGCACGGCCCGGCCCCCACAGCGCCGGGGGCAGCGGGGGAGGCACTGGGGGGGCCCAGAGGGGGATTGGGGTGTGCTGGGAGTCCCTGGGAGGGAGTTTGAGATAGACTGGTTTAAACTGGGGAAGGGATTGAGGTGCTTAGGATGGCTGGGAAGGGGTTTGAAGGATGTTGGGGAGGGTGGGATGGGGTTCTGGGGGTTCTGGTTGTCAGGAAAATTAATCCACAAACACTAGAGGTTTATGTCCAAAAAGGAGACAGAGGAGTCCTTTTTCTTTATTCGAATAAAGGGAGAGGCCATGGGGCATTCCCCTGGGGTCTCTCAAATTCTTGGAGGGTGCAGCCTCCTTTTTATCCTAATTCCCGGCCGCTTGTCCCTTCTCTCTTTCCCCATAGGCTGAGGTACTTGAGAGGTACAGGCTTCCCGGAACGCCTGATACCGGCGGTGATACCTTTCTCCCCCCCCCCTCCATGCATAATCCCTTCTTAACTTTTATGGAATTCATAGTGTTCTTTCAGTGCCCCTTTGATCTTCTACTGGAATCCATCCCATTGTTTCTGTGTCTCTCACTGATAGTATATCTTATCAACTGACCCACAGCTTGTTTGTAAAGACAAACCTGTCATTCTTCTCATGGTGGACACTGGGAGGGAGTTTGGGGGTGCTGGGTGTCACTGGGAGGGAGTTTGGGGGTGCTGGGTGTCACTGGGAGGGATTTGAGTGAGCCTGGAGGAGCTGGAAGGAGATTGGGGATTGGAAAGCAGGGATTGGGATGAGGTTGGTTGTGCTGGGAAGAGACTGGGAGGGGACTTCATGAGTCCTGGTGGGGCTGGAAGGGACTGGGAGAGGGTTTGGGGGTCCTGGGGCAGTGGGGAGAAATTGGGAGGGGGCTGTGGGATCCTGAGAGGAACAGGAGGGGCTCTGGTGGGTCCTGGGGAGGCTGGGAAGAGACTGGCAGTGATTTAGCAAAACAATGATATTGATCCAGTATCAATATCAATCTGTTAATGGACAAAAAACCTCTCCAACAGTTTAAAGTTACAAAGTGGATGTTTAATCACAGCACTGGGCAAGTGCAGGAGTCACCTCTTAATACACACTGCAAGTTGACAAATGATTCCAGTGTCTATTTACTTACAAAAGTCTTAAATATCCAAAATACATATTAATATTTATAGATATGCATAATGCTAAACACTTCCCATTCCCCACTTTGGATTAAAATGCACAGCAATGAGTTTAAAAAGTCATTATGCCTGTGTGGTTGGCTCCATCATTTGAGGAGGGGGTGGTTTTGGTGAGGAGAGGTCATCAAGAGATGAAGGAAAACCGCTCTTCCTCACTCTCACCTTTCTACCTTTACAATGGTGGACATTACAAATAACATTTGGTACAATTCCAGTTTCCTTCCTTGTGACTTTTAAATGGGTTTCCAGATGTAAGGTCTGTGATCTTCCTGAACCCGTTGATCAGTTTCTCTTCTCTCATTATAAGCACAGCTGAACAAACATACAATGAAAAGGAATTTTTTACCTAAGTCCGAGATTCATTATCTCAAATCCTGCTTCTCAATTAATCATTAACTCTAACTAGTTCCAGCAAGGCCTATCTCTAGCTAACATCTCCAATTTTTCTAAAATACCTAATTTTTTAAAATTAGTGAGTCCAAAGGAGGTTTCAGAGGGTCCTGGGAGGGCTGGGAGGGTGCTTGGAGTGTTTGTGAGAAGTTTTGGGGGTCCTGACTTCTGTAGACCCCCAGAGATGCCATCAAACACTGCCCACAGCAAGAGGCTGACGGGGATTATAGTTTCCGTTGTTGGGCTTCGTCTTCCTGGCACTGGGGCTTGGCTTCTGCCTGTGCAGGAAGGTGACGTGGGGGGCCCGGGGGTCATGTCCTCCCCCCCCACAGAGCGTGTGTGCTCCCCTCTGGGCCCCCCAAGCCCGGTGTCACCCCCTTTTCTCTGCCCACACAGCTCCTGAGGCAAAAGGTTCTCGAGGATTGAAAGTCAACAATTCCCATTGTCATTCTGTATCCTGTTGGATTTTTATTCCCCTGCTTTCATCCAGGTGCCCACAGGGACCCAGGAAGATGTGGAGCCTCCAAGCCAGGTGTCTTCCCAACACGGATCACCAGGACCACGGATCACCAGGGCTCTGCCCAACGGGGGTCACTGGGGATCATCCAACGCCGATCCTCCCATGGGGGATGGAGCTGGAGCAGCGCACGAAGCTCTTCCCGCACTCGGGGCACTCGCAGGGCTTCCCTTACTGGTGCCTCCCTTGGTGTCGGGTCAAGTTAGAGCTGTGTGAGAAGCTCTTCCCACACTGGGGACACTCGTAGGGCCTCTCCCCACTGTGGATGCGCCGGTGGATGGTGAGGTTGGAGTTGCGGTTGAAGCTCTTCCCGCAGTCGGGGCAGCGGAAGGGCCTCTCCTCTGTGTGAATCCGCTCATGTACGAGGACATGAGAGCTGCGCTGAAACCTCTTCCCACACTCGGGACACTCGTAGGGCCTCTCTCCAGTGTGGATGAGCTGGTGTTTTCTCAGGTCAGAGCTCCACCCAAAGCTCTTCCCACATTTTAAGCAGGTGTAGGGCCGTTCCCCTGTGTGGATCACCTGGTGTGTCATCAGGTTAGAGATATCTCTGAAGCTCTTCCCACATTTCCCACACTCATAGGGTCGTTCCCCAGTGTGGATCCTCTGGTGTTTCCTCAGGCTGGAGCTCTGGCTGAAGATCTTCCCACATTCCCCACACCCGTAGGGCTTTTCCCCAGTGTGGATCCTCTGGTGCCGGATCTGCTCAGAGCTCCACCTGAAGCCCTTCCCACATTCCAAGCACTTGTGGGGCTTCTCCCCCAGCTCTGAGCTCTGGCTGGATCTCTGGCCGTGTTCTTGGCACTGGGGGGATCTTTCCTCCTTGCAGCTCCCTGGACTGGGTTTGCAGCCCCTCCTTGTGCGGCATCTCCAGGGCTTTTCCTCCTCCTCTTCCATCTGGACACGGTTTGGAAAGGAAAATTCCTGGTTAGGAGGAAAAAGAGAGAGGAGAGTGCCTTGGGCTGGGGGTTCCTCCTTGCCCAAGTTCATCTCAGAAAGTCATTGGGCATCTTGTGTCTGTAACAAAGCAAAGCACCAAGATTCAGCCCAAACATCAAAACAAAGATCAGAAACTACCCAAACACCAAATTCTGGCAAAACCCCTCCAGAATACAAAGATTCAACCCCTGCAAAAACACAAAGCACCAACATTTAGCCCAATAAAGTTCAGAAACACCAAGATTCAGCCCCATCAAAATTGTGGATCCCCTCCCCAGTCACCTCCAGGGCAACACTCCTGGGACTTCACATACAGCGAGGGTGGAACCTTGTGCTGCTTCCTCTTCCTGCTCCTCCACCTCCTGTGTCCCTACTCTTCTTCACACTCCTCTTCCTCCTACTATTTCTCTTGCTGCACAATCCTACTTTCTCCTTCCACGTGAATTCTTTGACCATTTTGTTCCTCAGCCCTGCTTCTCCTTCCCTTCTCCTCCTGCCCCCAGGCCCAGCACCCACTGCTGCCTCCCTCTTCCCCCCCAGTCCCACAGCATCCCACCGCAGGGGCACGGATGGAGCTGGGCCAGCTCGGCCTGGGGCAGCGCTGGGCTCTCGGCCGCTTCCGCCCGCACTCGCTCCCCACTGCAGCCGCTCCCGCCACCACAGCGCGGGGGGGCCCGGCCTTGGCGCTCCCCCCTCCCACCTCCCCAAATTCCCCTCAAGGGGGGCGCCAAGGCCCGGGGGGCACAGGTGGGATCCAGGTGGGACCATTGAGGGAAGAAAATGGAATGTCAGAGGGGCATCCTGGACAAAGGGATAATGACCCCAAAATATCTCTCAAGTGTCCCTTGGGAGCCTGTGGAGGTCGTTTGCACATTCTCCCAGAGGGAATTAAGGACATGGGTACCCAGGGGGCGGCAATAAGGGAAGTCCAGAAGGGATTTAGACAACAGGGGATGGATGGTGTTGGTGTGCTGGGAAGGGATTGGCTGAAGGGGAGTGTGCAGGAATGTGCTTAAGGCAAGAAGCAGCAGGAGCAATCCATGGGGTAAGAAAAGGGATGATAGAAAAGAGGGGGTAAAGAAAAATACTGAGAATTGGAAATGTTTTTCAGAAGGGTCTTATCCTCCAAAATCGCCAGCTCTGATGGGTTGGCATTTAAGAAAAAAAGTTGGAAACATCCACGAATACGATGGCTCTGAGAGAGGCTGCTGGGAGTTTCTTCTCTGCCTGAGACCTGGCCAATAGCTGGCCAGTTCTGACAGTATTTTTGACCACTGAAAAGTGAGATTACCTTTGTGAATACCACCTTTTAAACCTAAAGCCAGGAGCTTTTGGGTCTTTTGTGTTTCTGGCTTTAAAACATAACAGAGCTCTGGTGCAGCCGAGCCCCCCCCTCCCCGCTTTCCCCACAGCCTGTACGGCCTCGGGGTGGGGGCGTGGGGCCAGAGCCCAGCAGCTCCCGGGAAGGGGATGGAGACTGGCAGGAGCCCTGAACAGCAGCACTGCCGGGCCAGGCCGGTCCCTGGCTCAGCTGAAATTTCTGCTGCCGCTGGATTTCACCAGAAACTGCCGAGTACGGGCAGGGGAAGCCATCGGCCTGCAGCGTGCTGAGATGCTGGCCACCCTCCCCCAGCACAGCCACTGAAAAATCACCCATCAAAAACAGCCCCAGCCTCTGCCCGTGAGCATCCACAAGACTTGGGCCAGATTTAAACCACTTCACTACCCAGATGAGACCTGCAGATTTAATCCTTTTCCAGAGAGAGGAAAGGGAGAGTGATCATCATGTAAAGAGACAACATAAACCATCCAAGTCAGTGAAGGAACGAATCAAGCCTCAGATGGAAGGAGAATGAGGACATGCTTTAATAAGCTAAAATACTCTTTTGGTGAGGCCATGGAGATGAACAATGTTTCTGAATAACTCCTTTAATTCATGAAAAGAGTATAAGGTGGAATGAACTATTCAAACCATGAACTCTGAGCAAAGGTATCCACTGATGAGCTAAGCAGATAGGAGAGTAGTTGTGATCCCATGAGATGCTGGAACAGAGAATGAAAAGTGAGAGTTGATGGAGATACTTGGGCACCCAGGAAGAAAAAGAGAAAACCTCTGTTCCCAGAGATGATCACAGGGAGAAATGAAGAGAACCTTTGCCTTTGAATAACTCATCCTTAAAATAATACTCCTTGAGTTCATGGCCCATGAACGCACCTCAGAGTGGTGTGAAATGGGAAGAGGGAATGATGGCAGAGTTTTTTCCAGGCAGCTGCCAATCAAGAGAAAGGAAAAGCCACAAGAAACTGTTTTTCTTGTGGAAAACTCTCCATGGAATGACAAGAGAGAACTCTCTCTACAAAGACTGATGAAATGACCATTGTAGAGCTGGGACTGCTTTAACCACCAGATTTTGTCTCTATGCTGTCAGTCGGGCAAGGAAAAAGGTGAGATGGGAAGAAAAGGTGTCTGGAAGTTTTATTCTGGTTTCTTATTTTTGTAGTTCCAGTAATAAAATTTCTTTATTCCTTTTAAGTTTTAATCCTGTTTTGCCCTTCTCCAAATCCACAACTCACAACAAGAAATGAATAAGTATTCTAGTGATTTTTAGCTACTGCTAAAACCACCAAACCAGCTGATCCAGATCCTCTGTACCTCCACATTCCAGGACAGGAAAACAAGGAGGTCAGGATTTCAGGGGGTTTCTCTGAGCTGGGAGCGGCAGGAGCGGGCGCAGAGCTGCGGCACCGGGAGCACGGGCTGGGGGCCTGTGGGGAGCTGTGGGGCCGGGCCGGGGCTGTGGGGCAGCCGGGGCTCAGCGCCGGGCGCTGCCTGACCCCACCACCCCCCGGGCAGGGCCGGCAGTGGCCCCCGGCCCCCAGGAGGCTGCGGGACGCCCCGGCCGCTGCCCGGCCCCGTGGAGCTGCCGGCCCTGCCCGCCGGGGGGGCCGCCTTTGGACACTGCGGCAGGACAGGGACCGGCTCTGGGATACGGGCTGGGGAGGGGAGCCTCAGCACAGCCAGCACCAGGAAGGAACAGCTCACAAATGGGGATTACACCTGCAAGGATCCAGATGATCTTTTAAGGATCACAAGCTCCTGGCACAGGCATTGCCCTCCTGGCCAGGGGACAGCCCACCCAAACAGCCCCTGGCAAGGAATCAGCCTTCCAGCTGCAGGGCACAAGGACACTGCAAGCACAGACAGGAGCACCCTCAGCACGAGCAAGTCCAGCCCTTGATGGACACGGATTCTCAGCGGTCTCACAGCTCCCATTCCACCAGGGACCCACCACACTGCTGCCCTTGGGAACATCCAGGGTGGCTCTGGATCCAGAGGAGACCTTTCCTGATGGACACAGGGACCTCTCCATCCACTCAGAATCTTACACATAAGGGGGGAAAATTGTTAAGGAATATTTTAATAATTAAGGCACTAAGTGGGAAATATGAGTGGGTGTACTCTATTCAGCCACTATTAGCAGTTGTGAGGGATGGGTTTAAAATGCAGGAAGTTTTATTTGCTCACAACTGTGACTGCAATTTACTGGGAAGTGATTTGATGGCTAAATTGGGAATGCAAATTAATGTTGCATAAGGTGATACAGAGGCTGGTTCTGTTTTACCTCTGTGTCAAGTGTCTGGCAGATCCTAGGCTGAAGTGAACCCACAAGTGTGGGCAGCCCCAGGGAAATTGGCAAAATTAGATATGGAGCCTCTCCAAATTTCCCTGAAGCAACCAGGACAAGAGGTGTCGAAAAGCAATCCCCTGTTCCAAGGGAGGGAAGGAAGGGCTCACAGCCTGTCTGGGAGTCCTGCTCAAGGCACGGCTTGGAGAGCCAGGGATGGCTCCCTAGAATGCTCCTATCCTGCCAAACAAGAAATCCAATGGAATCCACAGAATGCTGCAGGACCCAAGAAGAAGAAATGAGATGATGAAACCGAGGCACTCCACACTCTCAGATCCTTACACCATCCTCAACCAGGTGCCCTCCTCACACTGCTGCCATTCACAACTTGATGCAAAAGATGCTTTCTGGGGATCTGCCCACTTCCAGAGGATGCAAACAGAATTCTGCCTTGGGCTGGCAACAAGAGGTAGAAGGGAAAATGCTCAAGACATGGACGGTCCTTCTGCAGGGATGCACGGAAGCACCGGCCTGATTGGGGCAAGCCTTGCAGGAAATATCAAAGGAATTGACCTCACCCCCAGGGACTGGCTTAATGCAGGATGTGGATGACTTGATCCAGTCAGAAAAACAAGGAGAAGAGGTAGAGGAAACCTCTGTGAAATGGCTTCATTTTCAGGCAAAAAAACAGCTTTGAGTATCTGAAAATAAAGAAAGGGCAAATGGTGGAGAAAATGTTTAAATATTTGGGACCTATTTTGACTGAAGGCTTGTGGTGAATTGACTCAGAGAGGGTCCAGGGAATACCAGAAATAATGTTTCCTAGGACTAAAAAGGTACTGGAACAATTCTTACAATTAACAGGGAATTGCTGGAGCTGGACTGAGGATTCTTTGCTCTAGCCTGAGCATTGTATGAGTTTTTTAGCCCCAGATAGCCTCAATGTTATGGAGTGGACACAAGAAAGAAAACAAAACTTAACAAAATGAAAAAAATAAAATAATTGATGCCCCAGCCATGGCTCTTCCAGACTCAGAAATCTGAATTGGAAGGGAATATTAAACAGGCCACCCCTGAGCCTGCACTGAAGGCAACGCAGCAGCAGCCAGGGCTCCCCAGCGGGGGAAGCCCCTGGGCCTGCCCACAGATCCTCTGCTCAAATCCTCGGCCTGGCCACCCTCCTTTGCCATCTCCAGCCACTGCGGGACAATCCTTGCTCTCACTCTTGCAGCTTCAGCCCTTTCTGTGCCTGCCCTCGCCACAGCTGCTGGGGAAGGCACCGGGACAATTCCACTCTGCCTCTCAATTCCACTCACACTCTGCCCTGCCTGGGATTAGCTGCTGCCAAAATAGACCAACTTTAAAATGGCTTCAAATCTTATTTCTCTGGTCACACTAGGTTTGCCTTTTGTCTTGGGGAAAGGAATTTTAATAATTCTTTTAAAGGAATTTTAATGTTTCTTTTCCACCACTCAGCAGAGATGTGTTTAACACCTCAACAGACTGGGAATAGCCCAAAAGATTCTCCCCAAGATAACGACAAAATCAACAAAACATCAACACCCAGCAGCAAACATCAACCAACATCTCCCCCAGACACTGCCCCAGGCACAGCTGGAGGCACCTGGTCTGGAAAAGGCTGAGCAGGAAATCCAGGAGTGCCCACCTAATTCACATCACAGGCACAGAAATCCGGCTGCAACAGGAAACCAAATCCTAACAATTCCACACCTTCAAACCAATGAACATTAAACCAAGGGATTTCTATGGGGTCAGACTGTATAAATTCCGGAAACATCTATTAAATTCACATGTCTTGGAATGATTTTCTCTGCACACCCAGCCAAAGTGAGGAATTAATGATTTCTGTTGCACATTCTGGCCAGACTCAAGTCATGCCTTGATTTTATACTGTTGGAGAGTTTTTATTCATCTCGCAGTTTTGGTGACAAGACTACACCATTATTATGCTTTTCTTTAATAATCCTACTTCTATATTGTTACTCAGAATGGTAGTGCTGGGCCAGGGTTGGGAGAATCAGTTTTTAGACTTAGGGCAAGAAGTAGAAAAAATCTTGATTGCTTTGGATTTTTTTGGGAATGTGTGTGCGTGGCTGTTACGATGGCAAAATTTTGGTGTGCATTTTTGAATGTTCACCTTTATGCCTCAGTTTTAAAAACTAAGAGTTTTAAAGGTGACCTCCTTAACTTGTAAAGAGATAGTATAGTATTTTTTTCTTCAAAAATGTCACTTTTGGAGTGGCCACATGTGAGTCATCCCATGGCTGCCCTGGAAGAGAAGTTTCCTTCCAGGCAGCCAGGAGAGGAGCTTTAGAAATGCAAATTAACACTGATGGCCCAAAGCCTACACAGTGGACCAGGGGCTTCCTGCCTGCAGGAGGAATTGGAATAATTCCCTCTGCCCCTCAGCCCAAGCTCTGCCTGCTTGCACAGATGGAATTTGCACAGCTAAAGGCAGAGCCCATTGTGAGGATATCTGACTCTGCAGCAGAAATTGGTTAAACTGCAAAGGAAAACAGAAGATGGGGAATGTTGTGAAAACTTCACTAAAACAAGGGGGGGGGAATCATCCCTGTCCCCACTCCAACATGTGCTGTCTCTGTCTATGTTATATAGGGTGTATGAGACCACTAGGGTTTATTTGCTACCACAAGTTCAGAGAAATCAGCTGGGAATCCAAGTATGTGATGATTTAATGAGAAAAAAGCCGACAATTGATACAGCCCTGGCTGAAGGGAGCACCCAGAAATGGGGAAAAGATGAACGGCCACCAGAACAAATCCTGCAACACCATGGACCAGACCCTGGGAACCCTGATGAATTCATATCAGGTACCAGAGAAAACATTTATCATTTCAATGGCATAATTAGATTACAGGATGTCATTGAAATAATAACCAACCAGACAGCTCCAGCTCCTGACCTTCCCCCCAGCCAATCCACTCAGATGAGGAACACAACATTTCATCATGGGATGGGATCACATTATCTATTAGCAGAAGGAGGCAGAATTTGTGGAAAATTAAATGACTCAAACTGCTGTTGACAAATAGATGAGAACAGATACCAAAGGAAACAAGAAAGCAGCTCATGAACCAGTCCAAACAAGGAAAGGATGGAAATGGGAAACGTTTTTGTGCTTCCCCAGCAGACCATGGGTTAAACAAATGCCAGACAGAGCTGTCCCCCTTCAAACCCACACACCAAAAATTCTGTAACTCAGGAATTCCTCCAGAAATATCTGCTAGGATCTCCCCAAATTGAGTGAAAGGGAGGATGGGGACCCCCAGACTGAGCAGGAGGGGCCTGGAACCCCCAAATCTAAACACATAGGAGGAGGGGGTTGGGGATTGGCGGGATGATTGGGAAGGGGCAAAAGAGTGGGGGAAAAGAAGGGGCTGGGACTCACAAAGAATAGGAGACGGTGCTGAGAAACCCAAATTGAATTCGGTGGGGTTAGTGGATCGGGGGAACGACGAAAAAGGGGGGAGAGGAGAGGGAAAGGTGGGCTTGGGATGAAAGAAATGTGGTTCCCCGTCCCGCAGCACTCGATCCCTGGAGCGATACCCTGCGGCTTGTGGGGAGGAGGATCCGCATTGGGGGGTCCCCAAGCCCCCTGCCCATCCCAGCGTGTCCATCTCACTGATGCCCTCCAGCTCCCAGCCCGGCCCCGGCCGCCTGCTCTGCTCCCTGATGGATTTCTCCCCTGCCCACATCCAGCTGAGCTGCTCCCAGGGCCAGCAGCAGCTCTCGGGCCACGTGCTGGCCACTGCCGTGCTCCCCAGCGGGGACTGGAGCCAGCAGCTCCTGGTGCTGCTGGAAACCGCCCCCGGCAATGCGGGCTCAGCTCCAGCTGCCAGGTGGAGCACGTCAGCCTGGAGCACCCCCTGAGCCGGCACTGGGGCACGGCCCGGCCCCCACAGCATCGGCAGGGGCTGCCAGGACACGGAGGCCATTTGGGGCTCCTGGGCTTAACTGGCAGCCCCTCCTTGAGAACCCCTCTCCCCCTCTCCCAGCTCCCCTCATCCCCCTCTCCCAGCCCTTTCCCACCGCCTCCCGGCCCCGCTCCGCTCACCCCAGAGCTCCTCGCCAGCAGCCGAGAGATGGAGCAGGAGGGGAAGGAGGAGGAGGAGCGGGAGGAAGAGGAGGGGTAGAGGAGGAGCAGGAACTGCAAGAGGAGCAGCAGAGGAGGCCCCACGTGCGTCCATCGCTCTCTGGATCTGCAGCCCCTTCGCGCCGGGAGCATCGGGCCCCGCATCCCGCAGCTCACCGGGGACGGGAACCTCGCCCCGAAGGTCTTGGGCCGTCCTGGCAGGATTTCTTTGAAGGGGAAGGGATATTTGGAGCTCACTCGAAGGATCTTTGGGGACCCCTGTTCCTTTTTCTCGGCACGGGCAGGGCAGAGCGATGTTTGGGTCTTGCAGGACTCTAAAGCTGACCTGAGATGCCCGGTACCGGCAGGGGGAGGGGAGCAGCGAAAAGGGGGGAGCCCCGGGAGTCCCGGAGCCTGAAATGGGGGCCTGGAGAGAGGGGACCCCGAGAGCCGGGAGGGAGGGGAGCCTGGAGAAGGGGCAGCCCGGAGAAGGGATGAGCCTGCACAGGGGGAAGCCCTGGGACACCAAAGTGGGGACCCCTCAGAAGGGGAACCTCAGGGAGGGATTTTTTCCTCTCAGTCCTGATGCTTTGGAGATTTTCATGAACACAAGACACCTGATGACTTCTAGAGATGGGCTTGGGCAGGAGGAACCCTGAATCCTAGGTGGTCACCCCTTGCTTTTCCCCCCAAACCAGACTTCTCATGCCCAAGCATTAGATGAATGGAGGAGAAGAAGGCAGAGAGGAAGATGCTCTGGGACCCCCAGGCAACAACAGTCAGTACAATAGTGGAGGCAAAAGCATTATCACCAAATACATCTGCCCAGAGGGCAGAACTCGTTGCCTTAACCAGAACACTAGAATTAAGTGAAGGGAAAAGGGTAAACATATGGACTGGCTCAAAGTATGCTTTTGGAGTAGTGCATGTACACAGAGCACTGTGGAAAGAAAGAGGACTGCTGTCTTCTCAAGGCACACACATTAAACATCATGTGGAGGCTAGATTTAGAGCAGGCTGTAGGCCCATGGCCTGCCAGCCCTGCCTGAGAGCTAGCCTGGGAATTTCATGTGAGGATTCCAAACAATCCTCAAAGACAGAAAACAGCCTGCAGGTGCTGTTTGTCTGTTCCTTTGTTTTCCTTGCAGGAGAGGATCAGGGGGGTGGCGAGCCCCACTGACCAATGATGGTAATGTAGTACTTTACTAACCAGTAAGAGTTTCCTTTCTGTATTTTCCACGATCTGGTCTATAAGACAAGCCTAGAGCAATAAACTAGAGATTCTCTCCTGTTCTGACTCCCTTGAGAGTCCTGTCGTTCTTTCCAGCCGTTCCCAAATAGAACGACATCATCAAGATGCAGTCCTGCAATTAATAAAAGCAGTACAAAAGCCCAAGCAAGTAGCAATCATGCACTGCAAAGCTCACCAATCAGGAAACTCCAAAATGCATGAGGGAAATCGGAAAGCAGACTGGACAGCCCAACAAGCTGCTCGAGAAGCGCAAACTGCAGTGCCATTGATACCTTTAAAAACTAATGTATCTCAATTCAATTTACCCCCAGAACCAAAATATTCAAGAGAAGATGGGAAATTGGGACGCTCACTGAATGCACAGAATTCAGAAGGGTGGTATGTGACTACACAGGGACAAGTACTGGTACCCCCCTCGATAATGACAGAAGTTCTACAAATTAAACATAATGAATGTCATTGGATTGCAGAGGCACTGATGAAATTGATAAAACAAAATTTAATTTCAGTATGGATGTTAACAATCCAAAATTATTAATGTCACAATGTGAAATTTGCTTAAAGAACAATCCAGTGGCTAGATGACAGGCACAATTAGGGAAAACCAGGAGATTATTGGCAAGTAGATTTTGTAGAATTACCAAGAACTCGAGGATACAAATACCTATTGGTAGGGGTTGACACATTTTCAGGATGGCCAGAAGCTCTTCCCTGTCGCACAAATCAAGCAAAGTAGACAGTCAAGTGGTTACTGCAAGAAATCATTCCAAGATTTGGGGTGTCTCTAGGAATATCATCAGATAGGGGCCCACATTTCACAGCCACAGCAGTGAGGGAGGTGAGTAGGTTACTGGGAATAGCTTGGCATCTCCATACACCATGGAGACCCCAATCCAGTGGACAGGTAGAGAGGATGAATCAGACATTGAAGAGGTAAATCAGCAAAATATGCCAAGAGGCTAAATTGCAGCAGCCACAAGCTTTACCAATAGCACTGCTGAGGACTCGGATAAAGCCTAGAAGCGGGATGTCAGTCAGTCCTTATGAGATATTGGATGGGAAACCATATGAATCCCCTGAACCTAATCCAAATGTACATGTTACAGGGAAGCAAGAGGTGTAGAATTATGTTCTGTCTCTTGGAAAAGCTCGAGCTCGACTTTGGAGCACCCTTGTGTGGAATAGGCCGCTGACTCTTGAGAATCCAGTTCATGACATCCCCCCGGGAGATGAAGTGTACGTTAAAAGCTGGAACGAAGAACCATTAAAAGAAAGGTGGAATGGACCCTATCAGGTACTGTTAACTACCTTGACAGCAGTCAAAGGAGCTGGACTGGATCCCTGCATACATTACACCAGAGTGAAGAAGGTTTCCCCTGCACTGTGGACTGCACAAACTGTGGGGCCAACAAAGCTGCAGATAAAGCGGGTTTGATTGTTTCAAATGTCTAGGTTGCTAGTGACTGGAATGGTGATTATTTTATGGCCTTCACTGCCATCAGTTGGAATCAATGTTACCTTGGGATGTGAAATGCAAAAGGATCAGCTGACAACTCTTCATTTTAGAATGAAGAGGGATGTGGGGGTGCAGCCAGAAACACAAGTGATAAAAGTCTCTAATACTATTCAGGCAGAAAATGGGATGATTAGATTAATGAAAGATTTTGCCAACATGCAAAACACCAGCAAAATAACTGCCTGTCTGCCAATACCAAAGGCAGCAGGAGACCAAATAAATTGGGGAATTATAACATCAAAATTACCTGAAATACAAAAGAATAAAAATGAAAATGTGAGTTGTGTATTGCAAATAGATTACGAGTACCCAAATAAGACAGTGTTTGAAAATGCTGTGAAGCCAAAGTATTCATCTAGATGGGATTGTCATGAAAATGGAGGAAAGTATGAACCAAAACTAGGCTGGGATGGGGGATTAGGGAATTAGGGATGGTGTTATGAAAAGATAGGAAAGGTCATTAAAGAAAAGATTCCAGTATCGAAGTGGAAGTGTGAAGGACAGGAAGGAAAAGATCGGGCTGAAGCTTGGGACAGTGCATGGTCAATGAGTGTGCTTCAGAAATTCCAATCTATGGCAGATAGCCCTTGGTGCATTAAGTGGGAAGGCTCTGAAAATGAAACAGATCCAGGGGTATGGAACACTGCAACCAGTAGTAGAATGGAGGCAGACAAAGTGAATTGGTGGGTATGGAACAAAACTTAGGACTGTACTTCTGATGATGAAGAAATAAAACAAATGCCACCACTAGTGATAGCTCTGCAAATTGGATGTGCCTGCAGAGGAATCAAACATAAACAAGGTGAAATAAATGACAAGACAGGACAAGTGATCCAAAAGGTAATATGGAGCACAAGTACAATTCAGAGTCCAGGCCAATCTGGATGGGCAGCAAGCGATGGCAGCTGGACAACACATTTGCCTGTAGGTGAAAAAGTAAAAGAGATTACTTTAGGCCTCCCCACCTTATGCCCAATTTGGAAAAGGTCCCCATTCAAGGGAGAACATTAACTTCTGCTAATAAGGACAAGACGAGAAGTTCAGGAAAACAAATCTGAAGATGAAGAAAGATGGCAGGAACGCTCCAGTAGTGTAAAATTTGAGTGGGCTCTGGAATCCTTGTTTGGTCCAATAGCAAATTATAACAATAGAAAGATGTTGTACAAACTTACAGGTCAGGTAGAAAGATTGGCAAGAGTTACCAAAGAGGGATTTAGAGAGCTAAATGTACAATTACAAGCCACAACTAAAATGACCCTGCAAAACAGATTGGCTTTAGATATGTTATTGTTGAAAGAACACGGAGTATGCAGGTACCTAAAAGGACAAATTGATCACTGCTGCATCCACATCCCAAATGGAACTGCAGATGTAGAACATGACATTAATCTATTGAAACAAATAGACCATGAAGCACAGAAAGAGAGGGAAGATCTGACCACAAGTTAGTTAGATAAAATTTTTGAAGGGTTGGGATGGAATGTGAGCTCCTGGATCAAATCTATTCTTGAGAGTCTGATAATCCTACTGATTGTGTTCTTAGCAATCTGGTTAATCTGTGCAGTTCTGAAAGGAGAGATAAAGAAAAGAGTATCCTGGAACCAGAAGATAATAAAGGCGCTGACACGGGACAGAGATCCACATCCACATTTGTCATCTCCAAGTCCTCCAGAGTGTAAGAACACTTACAACAACTGTGGATTCGAAGATGAACATCAAGTATAAACTCAGAAAAAGGACTGTATATAGTGAAAGCATTACACTTATTATAGCAAAGTGAAATACATTGAATGTGGGGAAATACGTTACTATAGGGTTAAATGTTTCTGAAAATGTTTCTTAAAATCATGTAGAGGTAGGCCACAAGAATGCTTGGTATTCGGAATGGACTAGCAAGCTGAAATGTTTACGGTAATGGGAACTGGTACTTGGGGTCTCCAAGATACCCACCCAGAGATAAGATTCGGACATGTTCGTGCAAGGATGAGCTAACTCTCATGAAGCAATATGGACAAAGTTAATGAAGCAATATTAATGAAGCAATATTTATAACGTGGTTATAGTGATTACTGCTACAGCTGAAATTGCATAAATATGTGCATTTTGGACAAAGACAATGGAGCTAGATTTGGGTTGCTGATACCTCTAGTTCCTGCGCGCTTCAATAAAGTACCTACATATAATCAGTCTGTGATTCTGTGTGTTCCTGAACGCTAACAAAGACAGATCAAAAACTTCCAAAACACCAAAAATCTGATATCACCCCAAAATAGAAAGATTCAGCCCCCACAACAAAACAAAACACCAACATTCAGCCCAATAAAGGTCAGAAACTCCAAGATTCAGCCCCGTGAAAATTGTGCATCTCCCTGCCCGGGCACTCGCTGCATGGGGGGGTGAGGGGGGCAATGAGGCCGGGCCGGAGCAGGGGGTGCCTGAGAGAGGCCCCGAGCCCGGGGGAAGCCCCTGCAGAGCCATGGAAGTGGCTCCTGGCCGGACTCGGGGATCCCCCTGGCGATCCCCGCTGGAGCAGCCTGGTCCTGAGGGACTCTGGCCCTTGGCAGGGACCCCAGGCTGCAGCAGGACAAGGATTCCTGTCCCTCAGGGGGAGGCACTGACATGACCTGACTGTGACCCCCATCCCTGTGCCTCTGGGCGGGGAGGGGGACGGAGAGGGGCACAAAGTTAAGCCCGGAAAGGAGGGAGAGCTGGGGGGAAGATGGATTTCCGTAAGAATTACTTTGCTTCTCGTTTTCTTGTTCTGACATGTTGGATAATAAATTCAATTTAATTTCCCCAAGTCAGGTGTGCTGTGCCCGTGACCAAGGATTGAACTGTCCCCACCCTCATCCAGACCCCGGAGCCTTTCCTTGTGTGTTCTGCTCCCCGCCCGGGACAGGAAGGAGAGTCACACAGTTTTAGCCTCGCTCCGGAATAGCCCTGCTCCATCCCGGACTCACCCCCAGCTCGCAGCGCCCTCAGCTCCCGGGCACCCCGAGCTCCCGGCGCTTCAGCGCAGCGGCGCTTCCTTGGCCTCCTGCCCGGGCCGGGCCCAGCGCCGGGGCCGCTCCTCAGCCCAGGCTAACGAGAAATGGCGGAGCTCAGCCCAAGGCAGGCGAGTCCGTGCCGTGTGCAGAGCCCGCCGCTGGCTGCGATTGGCTGCTTCTGCCGTCACTCGTGGCTCTGGCGCGCGCTGATTGGGCAGAGCGGGGACAAGCCCGGCCCCGCTGGCGCCCCCAGGGCGGCCGTGGGGCAGGAGAGCCGCCATTGCCGGAGCGTCTGTGCGGGCCCGGCAGCGGCGGCAGCAGCGGCCGGAGCCCGGTGAGGCGGCGGCGGAGCTCGGAGGCGGCCCCAGCGCAGCGTCCCGGGCACAGCGCAGCCACCTCCGGCCTCCCGACACGAAGCGGGACGAGCCAGCGCTGCTCCGCCACCGCCTCCTGCCGAGGCCCCAGCGGCAAGGAGACCGCGGGCAGCCGCTCCCGCAGCGCCCTCAGCCCAGGGCCAACACGGGCCGGCCACGGCACAAGCCACCCGCCACAGCCCCCTGCCGCCCCCTCCCGGGCCCGCAGCGAGCCCCGAGCCCCCGCAGAACCGAGCGCGGCTCCCACCTGCGATGGCCGGGGCCGCCTCCGAGCTCCGCCGCCGCCTCTCCCGTTGTTATCAATGAAATTACAATTTTGACAGCTAGGTCCCTTGGGTTAATGGTAGTTTAATTAAAAATGAATACAATTTAGTAAATTGAATAGTAATTTGATATAATAAAAGAATACAGTTTAGTAAAAGAATATCATTTAGCAAAAAATTACAATTTATATCTATAATTTCCAGTAATTAAGTATGATTAAAGCATAAGCAAAACCGACCGGGGTACGGCTTCCTCACCCTGCCTCATGTACAGAGCAAAGCACTTCAAGCTAAACTGATATAGTGTATGCTTATACATATTCATTAATGCTTCCTGTAAATTTCCTCCTATTTCAAATTTTTCTGACTTTACGTCACTTTTCTTCACGGCACATGCTTCACTTGTTGTTAGGGGGTCTTCAGTCTTCTTTTGGGGGTCTTTTGGCAAAGGCTTCTCCTCTTCCTCATTGTCCTTTGGATAACCTTACAGGTTTGTGTGTGCGTACTAAGCGTTGTGTTATGTTACTCTACTCATTAGTCTGATATTTACTGATTTTTAGGCCCAATGCCTAAAGGTGTTCTAATTTTGTCCATTTCAAGGCCGTTTTGGTCATGAGACATCACTTATCTTCTAAACTACATCCTGTATCTCAATTTTAACATGTAACATCTATAAAGGGGTACATCTGCCTCATAACACTGATTCTTTTGGTTGCTTCTAATAATAACTTTCCAAATATTTAAAATTTAGTCAGCACAAATCAATTCCATTTATTTTAATGCCCCATTTCTCTTTTTTATTACATTTATTCATGCTTTTTTTAAAAAAAAATAAACTTGAATCTTATTTTTTTTATCTTCTCCATAATTTAATTTCTTGCATTTACTTTATTTTCATTTCTAATTTTTTAACATTTTTCATGCTGTATCAAGCTTTTTGCACTCTCAAATTTAGTTAACTTTTTTCTTGAGCTATTATAGTTTCTTTTCGTTCAGTATTCCTTGAATTACTGAATGGATTAGTCTAATAAGGCATGAAATTATACAAAATAGAAACAATAATCTTAATATAAAACACTATGCCATAAATTTTAACTTTTTCCACTAAGTACTTCTTAGGTTATCTCACTAATCAGTCTTCAAAATAAAATTCTATTTTTGAACTGGTATATATATCTTTAGCAATTTTTGTGATGTCTCTTCTATAATCATTTATCTTTATACAACACTCAGATTTGTTAAACTTTCTACAAACTCCCCCTTCTTCAGCTAACAAATACTCCAGGGCAATTCTGTTTTGATAAACAAATGCTCACATTTGTGAATGTTGCTTGGCCAGCAGCTTTAGGGCAGAAGAGGCGTGGTTTGAAACAACTTTAACTACTGTCTGCAGCTTTATGAACTGATTCAATAGATAGATTTGGGTTCTGTATCTCTAAGATCCATCTGCAGCTCAAGTGGCTGGGTCATCTCTCTGCAGGCCATTTGTCTTCATTTCTGGTTTCTTCTTGCTTTTGGAAAGTCAAGGTTCAAGTCCCTTTTATTGTTCTTTAATGTTTCATAAAGTGGTGTACTTAACATATTGCTCCTGGACCTCGAAGAAGGAGGGTCATGTAACTCTTAAGATACAGGTTCTTCTCCACCTTTGAGGTAATTCACTATATGCTCTTTACTCACAAATTTAATATATTCTATCAGGGGCTTTCCATTTGTTACTTGTTGTACCTGGTTGTTCCAAATAGAATTTTAGGTCACTTATGGATTGGTAAGGGTTAGCTCCAGAACTTTTATACCAGCACAAATCAACATGGTTATCCTACAATTAGTTTCTTTTTGTCATTCTCTAATATCCAGCAGGAGTTTTTGGTTGGCCAGGTGTTAGTATTGTTATTTGATACAAACTGTTTTAATTATTTGATGATTCAAAATTTATCTTCTAGGTCATTTTATTCTCTTGGAAGTTTGAGTAAGATTTCATTTTAAAAATTGGTCTGGAGCTAGACTCTCACTTTCCCACAGCTATTTTTTTAGCTATTTTAAGTCTTTCACAAATTTAACATTTAAATAATTTTAATTCTATAACTACTTCTTGCATTAAACCTACAGAATGATTTTAGTTAAAGTTGGCCAATCTCAGTTGCTATACTGCTGTTTCAACTGTTCACACTATTTATTCATTTTGTCTAATTCTTCCCCTGAGATTTTTTTATACTTTTATAAAATTACAGTGATTGTAACAGGCAGCATTAACATATGGATGTGCCACAAACACAGATTTTATCTTGTTTTTGCATTTGTCACATTTGTTTGCATTTGTCACATGGATCAGAATTATTGTGATCTTGTTTTTGCATAGTTTGTTTGCTCATTGTTTGCTTTTGTGCTGCTTGTTTTAATATTGCTTGTTTCTTTCTTATTTTTTTGGATTCTGTCCCATCCTGCTTTATGGTTTTGGCCAGTTGCCAAGGGTATCTTAATGAACACAGTGAAAATAATCCTCAGGAGTTTTCACTCTCTACCTTCCTCAAGGCCCCTTGGGCTGCAGCCAAGGGCCGAGGTGCCGCTCTTCTTGGTAGCAAAGTTTATACCCTGGGGTCTGGTCACTGACACGTTTGGTCTCACTGCTACCCTTGGCCTCATAAGGCTCCTATGAGCCACTTCAACTCTGCTTGTTTCAAGGATGGCACAGATTTCACAGCACTGTCTTATCTCTCTCTCCCTCTCTTAGTTATTTTTTTTTTTCTTTTAATTTAAACTACTAAAGCTTCAGAGATGTGCCAACTACAATAAAAGTTACTTTTTACACAATTTCAGTTAGCAATTTATTAATAAAACTTTAATTAACAGGGGCTTCTTTTAGCAAAATTTTTGCTGTTAAATAAATAAAACATTTAGTCAAAACCATTTATATTTACTATACAAAATATTGAAAAACAAACATATTTTAAAAATACGGAAATTTAAGTTTCTGTGAAAAAAAAACCTGCTACATGTTTTTAACACTTATAATGCACATAACACAACTGTAACACACCATTTAGATACTATATATTCATAAAATGTGTTTGTGCTTCACAGACTCTGAGCAAGGCAGAATTTGTCTTTTGAATGTCTAAATATAATAAACCAAACCAAATTAATGCCAGGTTGTAACAAATGGTCAGTTGTGTTATATGTTAGAGTTCACTTGGCACAGCCAGCACTGCACACTTTTCAGTTAAATGGGATTTAGGTAGTGCTGCTGTTTCTATTTCCAGCAAAATATCTTTAGATGAAGGAACAGTTTTACCTCTTTTTTTTTTTTTTTTTTTTCTACTACTTATTAGTTTGTAAAGGATACAACAGATAACTCTCGCTTTCTTGTGTTTTAGTAATAAATTTATCTTTCCCCCCACCCCGGGGAAGCTGCAGGGTAGCATAGTCGCTCTCTTCTTGATAAAAAGGTTCTTTTGAATTTACATACTGATTTAAAGCTTAACAAATCCAATCTTTAAACGATCCAAACTTTGGCCAATTCAAATTATATTTTCGGATCATTTTCTTTGTCTATTTAAACATACAATAATTAATCATTTTCTGCTTGTTTTTCCTCTCCTGGATTCCCATGTATCCCAAAATCATAACATCATCCTCAGTGGACTGGCCTGAGGAATGCTCCCCTCCTGAGAAACCCCCTCACGGTTCTCAGATATTCCGGGCTCTTGCGAATTCCCCTTATAATTCGCAGCCCCTGGGTTCAAGGACTTACTCTCCCTTGAACCCATCTCTGGCAGCAACCAAGCAAGAAATCTCCGGTACCAGGAGAATCTTGATCCCCCTCACTCACTCCGTGCTTCAACTTCCCCCCTCCCTCAATATTACTCTGTTGCTCTATCCCGTCTTTTGCCAACTACTCGCTTCCTGTCTAATTTCCTCTCTTTCTCAATTTCTTTTACCCCTCTTCGACTACTCATTTCTGGCTACTTCTCTTCCCAATCCCTCTTAGCTACGTACTAAAGTTCCCAACTATTTTCTCTTTTTAAAGGAAGTTGAACCTGACTCGATCACTCTCCTCCTGAGTCACTTCACTCAGCGATCAGATCGCTCCCTTCTCCCCGAGGACTTTCCCGTGGGTTTTAAGATTGGGACTCTCCCTCCCGTCCCTGCCGGGGATTTTCACTCGTTCTTCTCTTTCCCTTCCCTCCTTTCCCGGCCGGTCTCCTCGCGGAGAGCCGAAAACGCGGTACGGCCGGAGGTCTGCACTCCCTTTGTGGCTCCGGGCTGCCCAGCCCCGTCTCAGCCACTGCACACACACACACAGGCACACAGCTCCCCCCTGCCCAGCCCCGTGGGACTCACACACTCCGTTTGCCCAGCGCTTCTTGTGCACAAGACGTTTTACAGGCACCTTTATCTCTGGCCGGCACTCTACGGGAGCTCTTCTGCACGCTTCCTACAGCCAGCTTCTTCTGCTTATGCTTTATCCTAAGTGGAACTTCTATTTCCAAGGGAGCACGATCTAACCTTGGCACCACCTTGAAAAATTGGTGGGGAGCTCCTTCCCATCATTAGCCGTTCTCCCCCTAGATCGGAGTTCATGGGTTTTGGCACCAAATTGTTATAAATGACTTTCAAATTTCCAAACAATCAATCTAATTAATTGACAATATAGTTTAATAAATTGGATACAAAATAATAAAATAATACAATTTAGTAAAAGAATACAATTTAGTAAGAAAGATACAATTTAGTAGATATATTCAGACATATATTTTTATATATTTATATTTATATTTATAGATATAGATATAGATATAGATATGTGTATGTGTGTGTTTGAATATAATTGGCCAGTGGTTACAAATGGTTAAGGCATAAGCAAAACCGACCGGGGTACGGGGGGCGCCTCTCACTCCACCTCACGTACAGAACAAAGCACTTCAAGCTAACCTTATATACTGTGTGCTTGTACATATTCATGAATGTTTCCCGTATGTTTCCTCCTATTTCCGATTTTGCTGGCTTTAGGTCACTATTCTTCATGGTACATGCTTCACTTGTTGTTAGGGGGTCTTCAGTCTTCTTTTGGGGGTCTTTGGCGAAGGCTTCTCCTCTTCCTCATTGTCCTTTGGATAACCTTACAGGTTTGTGTGTGCGTACTAAGGGTTGTGTTATGTTACTCTACTAATTAGTCTGATATTTACTGATTTTTAGGCCCAATGCTTAAACTCGTTTTAATTTTGTCCATCTCAAGGCCGTTTTGGTCTTGAAACATCACTTATCTTCTAAACTACATCCTGTACCTCAATTTTAACATGTAACATCTGCAAAGGGGTACATCTGCCTTATAACACTGATTCCATTGGTTGCTTCTAATAATAACTTTCCAAATAGTTACAATTTAGTCAGCAGGAATCAATTCCATTTATTACACTTCCTCCCGGGCCCGCAGCGAGCCCCGAGCCCCCGCAGAACCGAGCGCGGCTCCCACCTGCGATGGCCGGGGCCGCCTCCGAGCTCCGCCGCCGCCTCACCGGGCTCCGGCCGCTGCTGCCGCCGCTGCCGGGCCCGCACAGACGCTCCGGCAATGGCGGCTCTCCTGCCCCACGGCCGCCCTGGGGGCGCCAGCGGGGCCGGGCTTGTCCCCGCTCTGCCCAATCAGCGCGCGCCAGAGCCACGAGTGACGGCAGAAGCAGCCAATCGCAGCCAGCGGCGGGCTCTGCACACGGCACGGACTCGCCTGCCTTGGGGTGAGCTCCGCCATTTCTCGGCAGCCTGGGCTGAGGAGCGGCCCCGGCGCTGGGCCCGGCCCGGGCAGGAGGCCAAGGAAGCGCCGCTGCGCTGAAGCGCCGGGAGCTCGGGGTGCCCGGGAGCTGAGGGCGCTGCGAGCTGGGGGTGAGTCCGGGATGGAGCAGGGCTATGCCGGAGCGAGGCTAAAACTGTGTGACTCTGCTTCCTGCCCTGGGCGGGGAGCAGAACACACAAGGAAAGGCTCGGGGGTCTGGATGAGGGTGGGGACAGTTCAGTCCTTGGTCACGGGCACAGCACACCTGACTTGGGGAAATTAATTGAATTTATTATCCAACATGTCAGAACAAGCAAATGAGAAGCAAAGTAATTCCTCCGGAAATCCATCTTCCCCCCAGCTGTCCCTCCTTCCCGGGCTTAACTTTGTGCCCCTCTCCGTCCCCCTCCCCGCCCAGAGGCACAGGGATGGGGGTCACAGTCAGGTCATGTCAGTGCCTCCCCCTGAGGGACAGGAATCCTTGTCCTGCTGCAGCCTGGGGTCCCTGCCAGGGGCCAGAGTCCCTCAGGAGCAGGCTGCTCCAGCGGGGATCGCCAGGGGGATCCCCGAGTCCGGCCAGGAGCCACTTCCATGGCTCTGCAGGGGCTTCCCCCGGGCTCGGGGCCTCTCTCAGGCACCCCCTGCTCCGGCCCGGCCTCATTGCCCCCCTCACCCCCCCATGCAGCGAGTGCCCGGGCAGGGAGATCCACGATTTCCACGGGGCTGAATCTTGGAGTTTCTGAGCTTTATTGGGCTGAATGTCGGTGGTTTTTGTGGTTTTTTTTGTGGGGGCAGAATCTTTCTATTTTGGGGGCATATCAGATTTCTGGTGTTTTGGAATTTTTTGATCTGTCTTTGTTAGCGTTCAGGAACACACAGAATCACAGACTGAATATATGCAGGTGCTTTATTGAAGCGTGGGTGAACTAGGGGTATCAGCAACTCAAATCTAGTTCCGTTGTCTTTGTCCAAAGTGCACATATTTCTACAATTTTAGCTGTAGCAATAATCACTGTAACAACCTTATCAATATTGCTTCATTAATATTGGTTGATTAACTTTATCTATATTGCTTCATGAGAGTTAGCTCATCCTTGCACGAACATGTCCGAATCTTATCTCTGGGTGGGTATCTTGGAGACCCCAAGTACCAGTTCCCATTACCGTAAACATTGCAGCTTGCTAGTCCATCCCTAATACCAAGCATTCTTGTGGCCTACCTCTACAAGATTTTAAGAAACATTTTCAGAAACATTTAACCCCATAGTAACATATTTCATCTCTTTGAAAGTATTTCACTTTACTATAATAAGTGTAATGCTTTCGCTATATACAGTCCTTTTTCTGAGTTTATACTTGATGTTCATCTTCGAATCCACAGTTGTCGTAAGCGTTGTTACACTCTGGAGGACTTGGAGATGACAAATGTGGATGTGGATCTCTGTCCCGTGTCAGTGCCTTTATTATCTTCTGGTTCCAGGATACTCTTTTCTTTATCTCTCCTTTCAGAACTGCACAGATTAACCAGATTGCTAAGAACACAATTAGTAGGATTATCAGTCTCTCAAAAATAGATTTGATCCAAGAGCTCACATTCCATCCTTACGCCTCAAAACTTTTATCTACCCAACTTGTGGTCAGATCTTCTTTCTCTTTCTGTGCTTCATGTTCTGTTTGTTTTAATTGATTAATGTCATGTTCTACATCTGCAGTTCCATTTGGGATGTGGATGCAGCAGTGATCAATTTGTCCTTTTAGGTACCTGCATACTCCGTGTTCTTTCAACAATAACATATCTAAAGCCAATCTGTTTTGCAGGGTCATTTTAGTTGTGGCTTGTCATTGTACATTTAGCTCTCTAAATTCCTCTTTGGTAACTCTTGCCAATCTCTTTCTACCTGACCTGTAAGTTTGTACAACATCTTTCTATTGTTATAATTTGCTATTGGACCAAACAAGGATTCCAGAGCCCACTCAAATTTTACACTACTGGAGGGTTGCTGCCATCTTTCTTTATCTTCAATTTTGTTTTCCTGAACTTCTTGTCTCGTCATTATTTGCAGAAGTTCATGCTCTCCCTTGAATGGGGACCTTTTCCAAATTGGGCATAAGGTGGGGAGGCCTAAAGTAATCTCTTTTACTTTTTCACCTACAGGCAGATGTGTTGTCCCGGTGCCATCGCTTGCTGCCCATACAAATTGGCCTGGACTCTGAATTGTACTTGTGCTCCATATTACCTTTTGGATCACTTGTCCTGTCTTGTCATTTATTTCACCTTGTTTATGTTTGATTCCTCTGCAGACACATCCAATTTGCAGAGCTACCACTAGCAGTGGCATTTGTTTTATTTCTTCATCATCAGAAGTACAGTCATAAGTTTTGTTCCATACCCACCAATTCACTTTGTCTGCCTCCATTCCACTACTGGTTGCAGTGTTCCATACCCCTGGATCTGTTTCATTTTCAGAGCCTTCCCACTTAATGCACCAAGGGCTATCTGCCATAGATTGGAATTTCTGAAGCACTCATTGACCATGCACTGTCCCAGGCTTCAGCCCGTTCTTTTCCTTCCTGTCCTTCACACTTCCACTTCGATACTGGAATCTTGTCTTCAATGACCTTGGCTATCTTTTCATAACACCATCCATAATTCCCTGATCTCCCATCCCAGCCTAGTTTTGGTTCATACTTTCCTCCATTTTCATGACAATCCCATGTAGATGAATACTTTGGCTTCTCAGCATTTTCAAACGCTGTCTTATTTGGGTACTCGTAATCTATTTGCAATACACAGCTCACATTTTCATTTTTATTCTTTTGTATTTCAGGAAATTTTGATGTTATAATTCCCCAATTTATTGGGTCTCCTGCTGCTTTTGGTATTGGCAGACAGGCAGTTATTTTGCTGGTGTTTTGCACGTTGGCCAAATCTTTAATTAATGCAATCATCCCATTTTCTGCCTGGATAGTATTAGAGACTTTTATCACTTGTGTTTCTGGCTGCACCCCCACATCCATCTTCATTCTAAAACAAAGAGTTGTCAGCTGATCCTTTTGTATTTCACATCCCAAGGTAACATTGATTCCAGCTGATGGCCCTAAAGGCCATAAAATAATCCCCATTACAGTCACTAGCAACCTAGACATTTGAAACAATCAAACCCGCTTTATCTGCAGCTTTGTTGGCCCTACAGTTTGTGCAGTCCACAGTGCAGGGGAAACCTTCTTCACCCTGGTGTAATGTATGCAGGGATCCAGTCCAGCTCCTTTGACTGCTGTCAAGGTAGTTAACAGTACCTGATAGGGTCCATTCCACCTTTCTTTTAATGGTTCTTCGTTCCAGCTTTTAACGTACACTTCATCTCCCGGGGGGAAGTCATCCCAAGGAAAACTCACTGCTCATGCATGTTCTGGGGTTCTGGAATAGCACAAATAGCTTGAATACGATTAGTACCCAGCTTACATTGCCCTTGTGAGATTTCACATCCCAGGTAAATCACAGTCTGCCAGGCAGTTTGTGCCTTTTCTTTAGACACCTTATATCCTCCCATTCCCAGCTGATTTAAAATTTCAATTGTTACCTTTATGCAGGTTATTTTCTCTTCTGTAGCTGTCAGTATATCATCAACATACTGTAACAGCAGGTATTGTTCTCATGGTACTTGCCCATTCTCGTTCCAGATCTCCAGCTCCTTCACCAGCTGGCTTCCAAATAGGGTTGGACTGTTCTTGTATCCTTGTGGGAGTCGTGTCCAGGTGAGCTGGGTTTTCCTTCCATTGTCTGGATTTTCCCAGTCAAAGGCAAACAGTTTCCTACTTTCTTTGTCAAGGGCTATGCAGAAAAAGGCATCTTTTAAATCACTTACAGTAAACCATTTCTATTTCTCTTTCACAGATGTCAACAATGTGTAAGGATTAGCTATCACTGAGTAAATATCTTTAGTTATTCCATTTATTGCTCTTAAATCCTGTACTAGTCTGTACTCACCATTTGATTTCTTCACTGGAAATATTGGTGTATTCAATTCTGATTCACATTCTTCTAAAATTTGGTACTTCAAAAACTATTCAATAATCTTTACTATTCCTTGCCGTGCTTCTGGCTTTATGGGATACTGTTTAACCTGGACAGCTTTTGCTCCTTCTTTTCGTTCTACATGTACTGGTTGTGCCAGCTTAGATTTTCCTGGTATGTCTGTTTCCCATACAGAGGGAATTGCTGCATCCTCTACTTCCCGAGGGATAGTAGGGACTGGTTTTTCTTTTATCATTAAGATTTGTCCTGTCTTTGATTCAGGTATTTTCATTAAAAGCTCCCTGTTTTTAAAAGGTATCACTGCATCAAATTTTGCTAATAAATCTCATCCTCAAAGTGGAATTGAACACTCAGGCATATCTAAAAATTCATGTGTTAACACTTTGTTTCCAAAACACAAATCCAGGGGTTGCAGGAATGGTCGATTCTCTTCCTTCCCTGTGGCTCCAACAGTTGTTGCTGTTTTGTCTCCAGTTTGCCCTTTTAGATAATTTAGCACAGAATATGTAGCCCCCGTATCCACCAGAAATTTTACTTCTTTATCTCCCAATTGTATAGTTACTAAAGGTTCTTGTATTGGTTTTTGTTCCGATTCTAGTCAGCTGCTGTACTCCCCCAGCACCATTAATTTGGAAGCATCTTGATTCTGATTGAACTGATTGCCCTGGTTAGACCAATTTGGGCATTCATTTTTTCAGTGCCCCTCTTGTCTACAATAATCACATTGATTTAACCCCAATCTTGGCAAAACCCATCCCCCTCGTCCTCTGCCAAGTCCGCCCCTCCCCAGCCCATGACCACCTCTGCCGCATCCTCTGAAACCTGGATTCTCTCTTCCTTGGATCACTGCCAAAAGATTTTGCTGCTGCTTTTTACTAGCTTCCTTTTCCCTGTTATTGTATACTTTCCAAGCCACTTCAAGTAATTGATTCAAATTCCTTGAATCTTCTCCTTCTGACTTCTGCAATTTTCTCCTAATATCATCCTGCGACTGCCCAAGAAAAATGAACGCAAGCTGAACATTCGCTTGTTCTGTTTCTGGTTGAAGATCTGTATACTTTCTTGCTGCCTCCTTAAGCCTTTCCAAAAATGCAGCAGGGGATTCTTTCTTTTCCTGTCTTATCTCATACAATTTAGACCAATTCATAACCTTAGGTACAGCATTCCAAACCCCTGTCTGGAGCCACTCTTGATACCTCTTCAGCCTCCGCATGTCCCCAAAGGCATTGGGATCCCACCCTGGATCCTCGGTTGGAAAGTTCTCATCTAAAGTTGCCATCACCACCCCAGTTCTGAGATCTTCTCTCACCTTCTCCTTGGCTGCTCTAAGCACCATCTCTTTCTCAGCAGAGTCCATTAAATTCTGCACTATTACTTGTATATCATCCCAATCTGGATTCTGAGTTTTCATAATCCTTTTTACCACCCCTGCTACTTTATCAGGATTTTCTCTCTAAGTTCCAGCTGATTGTTTCCAAATTATCAAGTCTGTGGGTGAAAAAGGAACTTCCACAAACACCAGCCCTTCTACTCCTACTCCTTGTCTCAAGGGGGCAATCACAGTCTGCCTTTGTCTGCCCAAATCTTTTCCCGTTCTACCCAGAACCGGAGCAAGCTGTGACCGAGTCCGATGGGATACCGGTGTCGCTGATTTATTATCATCACCCCACTACTGCTATCTTCCTCCCCAGAATTTTTAACATTTCCTTGTATCACGGTTAGATTTTGATCATCTCCCGGAGAAGAAGGATCAGGTGAAGGCGGTAGAGGAGGATAAAGAGGAAAAGGTGAAGTGGGATTAGGCGAGATAGGGTTAGGTGAAATAGGATTGGGTGAAGTGGAGGTAGACAAAACAAAATCGGGTTCTTTTGGTTCTGCTGAAACCACTTGTAAATCAACATCCCTCTCTTTCCCCTGACACAAACTTTCTTTTAATGCCAGGCGCTCTAAACAACTTTTTCCTTTTACACAAAGCTCACATTTATCACTCACACGTGCCTTAACTGCCATCAATCCACACTCAGCCTGCCATTCTGGCTTGTCTCGCAAATAGAAAAACAAATCAACGTACGGAACTTCATCCCACTTTCCCTCTGGCTTACAGAACAACATCAACTGTAAAATGGTGTTGTACTGCAAAGATCCATTTCTCGGCCACTTTTCCCCACTGTCCAGGTCATATCCTGGCCACCATGTATTACAATAATCAATCAACTTTACGTAAATCTTGCCCAAAGTTTCCCTGTTTCCAATGTGCTAATAAGCACCCCAAAGGAGAAGTACGTGGTATGGGGGCATTGCCACCTCAAATCCCTTTAAGCTTCTCCATGTTACAGTTACAATGCACCACACACCACTGCTGCCCAACCTGCAACGCTTTCACACTTGTCTGACAGACGGCGCCTGGGCAATACCAGGAATTCCTCCAGCCCAACCGTGCAAAGCTTTGGCTGCGTCTTCTCGGCAGGCACCAGAGCAGAGCGAAAAGCACCTTACCTCTCTCAGAGGGACGTTGTGAGCGGCGGAGACGGTTGCGGCCGGATGGGCTTCTGGAGAATTCATGGCTCTGTGAAGTGTTTGTTCTTCTGGAAGTTCAGGAATGTGTTGGGACTTGGTCTGAACAGTAGTCCTTGTCAATTAGTAACATTTTCTGAAACTGGTAATTTCTCCCATTGTTGCCTTATGTACAAGTCCCTGGCCCCATCTCCAAGCAGATTCACTCATTGCCTCTGTTTTTTCTTCCTGGGTCTTTGGTTTTGGGATTGCTCTCAGTGCCCTCATTCTCTGTCCTTTTGTAGCCGTTTGTGGCTCAGGAGGCCTGGCTGCCACCTGCATCCCCTTGCTCAGCTGCTGAATGAGCTGCACTCAGCAAGGTGTGGTGCATGGTAAAAAGATGAGAGTTGCTGTAGCACATGAGAGGAGAAACAGCATTTGTTAAACCCACGGTCTGTGAGGGAACCATAAAACTGTGTCCCCTTCCCATCCTTTCCACGTTTGAACAAGTACATGAGCTGCTTTGCTATTTCCTTTTTGTCGTGGTTTTGAACCAGTAATTAACAAAAAGGGGAAAAAATGAATTATTTATTTCTTGCTGTGAGATATGGATTAAAACAAGAGCAAACCAGACATAAAACTTAAAAGGAATAAAGAAAGTTTATTGACAAACTACAAGAATAAGAACACCAGAATAAACTTTTAGAAAAACCTTTTCATTTCTCACTGCCTACCATTTTTTTCTTCACATGACAACAGAGATAAGAACTTTATAATTTTGATGGTTTAAATAATCTCAATTTTTTCTACAGTCTTTCCATCAGTTTCTGTAAAGAAACAGAAGTTCCTTTCTGTTAATTTATGGAGTTTCTCACAAGAAAGCTATTTTTGTTATAGTTTTCGGTTTCCTTGATATCAGCTGCCCAGAGCTGCTGTTATCAAAGCCCACTTCTCCCATTCCACATCACTCTGAAATGTGTTATGGGTCATGATGTTTAGGGATAGTATTTTTAAGGATAAGTTAGTCAAAGGCAAAAAGTATTCTTCATCTGTTTCTGTGAGCCTCACCAGAAAACAGTTTTCTCATTGTCTCGCAAGGCCTCAAATCTCTCAGCACTTCACTATACCACAATTACTCCACTCTTTACCCAAATTTACACTTTGAACACTCCATTCCTCCCCATACTCCATCATGAATTAAAGGAGTTCCCCTCAGGACCCCACTGTCCATCTCCATAGTTCCAACAGAAAGACACCTCAGCTCAACCAAAGCATCTTCTTAATTCTCCACCTTTCCTGACGCCCCTTTTCCTTCTTGCCACTAATAGTTTATAAAGTCTCTCTTCATGATAATCACTCTCCCTTTCTCTCTCTGGACAAAAAGACCAATCCGCAAGTCTCATCTGGATAAGAAAGAGTTAAAATCTTGCCCAAGCTTCTGTAGATGGTTCGGTGATCTCTGCTGAACAGGAGCTGGAGCCGTCTGCGATAGAAAGTTCCTCATAGCTGCTGTAGAGAGTGCAGTCGGTGTCTCTGCTTGCTGCAGGCCCAGAGCTCCTCTTCTTCTTCACTCGACAGTTTTCTGGTAAATTCCATCACGGCAAAACCTGCAGCCGAGCCAGGAACCGGCCTGGCCCAGCTTGGCTCGGAGCAAGCTCCCGCAGGCCCCATCTCCCGGCCGGGAGAACGGCAGGCCCAGCCCGGCCCCCGCCCGGCCACGTGGCTGGGCAGAGAGCGAGAGGCCGAAGCTCTGCTACATTTCACAGCCAGAAAAACAAAGAGAACCACAGAGTTCTGGTTGTACACTTTAAGGTGGGGTTCACAAGTTGATTCTACTTTTCAGTGGCTAAAACTGCTGTCAATTCTCAGCAATGACCGATAATTGGTCAGGAGAAAAGACTCCCGGCAGTCCCCAGCAACTTTAACTTTCTTAAAGGTAAAGTAACCCCATGACAGATGCTGTGGGACTGGGAGGGAAGAGGGAGCCAGCAGTGGGTGCTGGGCCTGGGGGCAGGAGGAGAAGGGAAGGAGAAGCAGAGTTGAAGAACAAAATGGTCAAAGGCTGCACGTGGGAGGAGAAGGTTGGATTGTGAAACAAGAGAAATAGTAGGAGGAAGAGGAGTGTGAGGAACGGTAGGGCCACAGGAGGAGGAGCAGGAAGAGGAAGCAGGAGAAGGTTCCACCCTCCCTGTATGTGCAGTCCCAGGAGTGTTGCCATGCAGGAGACTGGGGAGGGGGCTCCACGATTTTGATGGGGCTGAATCTTGGTGTTTCTGACCTTTATTGGGCTAAATGTTGGTGCTTTGTTTTTTTTGCAGGGGCTGAATCTTTGTATTCTGGAGGGGTTTTGCCTGAATTTGGTGTTTGGGTAGTTTTTCATCATTGTTTTGATGTTTGGGCTGAATCTTGGTCCTTTGCTTTGTTACAGACACAAGATGCCCAATGAATTTCTGAGATGAACTTGGGCAAGGAGGAACCCTCAGCCCAAGGCGCTCTCCTCTCTTTTTTTCCTCCTAACCAGGAATTTTCCTTTCCAAACTGTGTCCAGATGGAGGAGGAGGAGGTAGAAAAGCCCTGGAGATGCCTCACAAGGAGGGGCTGCAAACCCAGCCCAGGGAGCTGCGAGGAGGAAAGATCCCCCCAGTGCCAGGAACACGGCCAGAGATCCAACCGGAGCTCAGAGCTGGGGGAGAAGCCCCACAAGTGCTTGGAATGTGGGAAGGGCCTCAGAAAGAGCTCCCACCTGATCCAGCACCAGGTGACCCACACTGGGGAAAAGCCCTACAAGTGTGGGGAATGTGGGAAGAGCTTCAGCGAACGCTCCAAACTGAGGAATCACCAGATGATCCACACAGGGGAACGGCCCTACACCTGCTTGGAATGTGGGAAGAGCTTTGGGCGGAGCTCCACCCTGAGAGCACACCAGCTCATCCACACTGGGGAGAGGCCCTACAAGTGTCCCGAGTGTGGGAAGAGGTTTCAGCGCAGCTCCACTCTCATCAGACATGAGCGGATTCACACAGACGAGAGGCCCTTCCGCTGCCCCGACTGCGGGAAGGGCTTCCAGTACAACTCCACCCTCACCGTCCACCGGCGCATCCACAGTGGGGAGAGGCCCTACGAGTGTCCCCAGTGTGGGAAGAGCTTCTCAGACAGCTCTCACTTGACCCGACACCAACAGAGGCACCAGTAAGGGAAGCCCTGCGAGTGCCCCGAGTGCGGGAAGAGCTTCGTGCGCTGCTCCAGCTCCATCCCCCATGGGAGGATCGGCGTTGGATGATCCCCAGTGACCCCCGTTGGGCAGAGCCCTGGTGATCCGTGATCCTGGTGATCCGTGTTGGGAAGACACCTGGCTGGGAGGCTCCACATCTTCCTGTGTCCTTGTGGGCACCTGGATGAAAGCAAGGGAATCAAAGTCCATCAGGACACAGACCAAAAATGGGAATTCCTTGAGGAGATTGGATTTGTTGACGTTCAATCATAGAGAACCTTTCCTCACTGCCTGTGGGCTGTGTGGGCAGAGAAAAGGGGGTGACACAGGGCTTGGGGGCCCTGAGGGAAGACACACACTCTAGGGGAGGGGATATCTGAACCTAGGGACCCCCTCTCACATTCTTGCTCAGGTAGAAGCCAAGCCCCAGTGCCAGGAAGACAAAATGCAACAAGGAGCCCCCGATCCCCATCAGCATCTTGCTGCAGGTGACATTTCACTGCATCCCTGAGGGGTCTGCAGATGTCAGGACCCCCAAAACCTCTCACTGAACTCCCAGGTACCTCAAAGTACCCTCCCAGTCTCCCCTAGACCACCCAGGACCCTCTGAAACCTTCTTTGAAGTCACTAATTTTAGAAAATTAAGAATTAGAGAAAAGTTAGAGATCTTAGCTAGAGATAGGCCTTACTGGAACTAGAGTTAATGATTAAGTGAGAAGCAGGATTTGAGATAATGAATCTCAGACTGAGGTAAAAAATTTGTTTTCATTGTATGTTTGTTCAGCTGTGCTTATAATGAGAAAAGAGAAACCGATAAACGGGTTCAGGAAGATCACAGACCTTACATCTGGAAACCCATTTCAAAGTCACAAGGGAGGAAACTGGAGTTGTACCAAATGTCATTTGTAATGTCAACCATTGTAAAGGTAGAAAGATCAGTGAGGAAGAGCAATTTTTTTTCATCTCTTGATGACTCCTCACCAAAACGACCTCCTCCTCAAATTATGAAGCCAACCAGGCAGGAGTTATGACATTTTAAAATCATTACAGTGTATTTTAATCCAAAGTGGGGAATGGGAAGTGTTAGCATTATGCACATGTATTAGTATTTTGGATATTTAAGACTTTTGTAAATAAGTAGACACTGGAACCTTTTGTCAACTTGCAGTGTGTATTAAGGGGTGACTCCTGCACTCACCCAGTGCTGTGATTAAACATCCACTTTGTAACTTTAAACTGTTGGAGAGGTTTTTGTCCATTAACAAACTGATGTTGATACTGGCTCAATATCACTGTTTTGGTAAATCACTGCCAGTCTCTTCCCAGCCTTCCCAGGACCCACCAGAGCCCCTCCTGTTCCTCTCAGGATCCCACAGCCCCCTCCCAATTTCTCCCCACTGCCCCAGGACCCCCAGACCCTCTCCCAGTCCCTTCCCAGCCCCACCAGGACTCATCAAGACTCCTCCCAGTCTCTTCCCAGCACAACCAACCTCATCCCAATCCCTGCTTTCCAATCCCCAATCTCCTTCCAGCTCCTCCAGGCTCACTCAGATCCCTCCGAGTGACACCGAGCACCCCCAAACTCCCTCCCAGGGTCCACCAGCACCCCAGAACCTCATCCCACCCTCCCCAACATCCTTCAAACCCCTTCCCAGCCATCGTAAGCACCTCAATCCCTTCCCCAGTGTGAACCAGGCCATCTCAAACTCCCTCCCAGTTTCTTCCAGCTCATCCCAATCCCCCTCTGGGCCCCCCCAGTGCCTCCCCCGCTGCCCCCGGCGCTGTGGGGGCCGGGCCGTGCCCCAGTGCCGGCTCAGGGGGTGCTCCAGGCTGACGTGCTCCACCTGGCAGCTGGAGCTGAGCCCGCATTGCCGGGGGCGGTTTCCAGCAGCACCAGGAGCTGCTGGCTCCAGTCCCCGCTGGGGAGCACGGCAGTGGCCAGCACGTGGCCCGAGAGCTGCTGCTGGCCCTGGGAGCAGCTCAGCTGGATGTGGGCAGGGGAGAAATCCATCAGGGAGCAGAGCAGGCGGCCGGGGCCGGGCTGGGAGCTCCAGGGCACCAGCGAGATGTACACGCCGGGGACATTGGGAGAAAACGGTGACAGAGTGGGATCAGCTGGAGGGGAACTGGGAGAGATGGGTGAAGAGTGGTGTGGCATTGGGAGGGACTGGGAGTGGACTGGCAGGGACTGGGGTGGCACTGAAAGAGATGAGAGTGGATGCTAGGACACTGGAAGAGAGTGTGGAGGTCTGGGAGTGAAGTGGGAATGAACTCGGAAGAGACTGGGAATGGGCTAAAAAGGAGTGGGAGTGACTCTGGGGCTTCTGGGCGGGACTGTGGTGGCACTGGGCGGGACTGTGGTGGCACTGGGAGGGACTGTGGTGGCACTGGGAGGGACTGGGAATGAAGTGCGCGGCACTGGGAGGCCGAGTCCAGCGCGGGGCTCTCGGCTCTGTGGATCTGCCCGGCAACTGATGAGTCATCAGAGAGACGCGCTCTGATTGGCTGAGGGGCGAGGTGATCCACGGAGGGACGAGATGGACCCGGGGGCATTTGGGGTGACGGGGATGAGCTAGAACAGGCTGGGATGGACTGGGAGAGGCTGGGATAGACTGGGAGAGCCACGGGAGCCACTGGGAGGCCCTGGGGATCGGCAGATGGAGGGCTGAGGGCTCTGGGGTGATTCCCAGGGAGGTTTGGAGGGACCTCTCCCTGCCCTTGTCCTGACCCACGAGGATTTGGATTTGGTTCAGTTCAGTGGAATTCATGGTGATGTGGGGGGAGCTGGAGCAAAGCAGCTGGAAAGCACAGTGGGCTTGGGAGGGACTGAACCAGGGCAGGAGTTGGGGCTGCCTCGAGTGAGCTCTCACAGTGTGAACCTTCCTGGGGTCTTTCTAAGGGAATTTTGTTGAATTTTTACATTCTTTATTAAGCAGCAGAGTCACAAATGGAGCTCTGCTTTCAGCTTGAAATGAGGGGATGGAACATGGGCACTGGGACTTCTGTAACCTTGTAAGAAACGGTCTGAAGATTCTCTCATCTGTCTCACAGCCGTCTCAAGGACAGAGACTGAGACCCTGAATACCACAAGGGACTTGGCTTGGGGGTTTGGGCCTAGCTGAGGTGGATGTTTGCTAAGTGATTGTTTGCAGGTGGTTGCATGGTACACTGCCCTTGTTCCTGCTGGTGAGCAGAGGTTTTTGCGTGGTACCCAGTGCAATGGGTTTTCTACGACACATTACCCTCATTCCTGCTGGTGAGCAAAGACTTGCAAGACATGGATCGCTCTGTACCCTACACCTGCTGCCTATGCAATGGAATTCATCACAATGATCATTAATCTCCTCCGTTTTTGGCTCTGTGCCCCTCGCTTTGCAAAAGACTATAAAATTATACCCCAAATTTACCTTCCTTTGAGATCTCCCCAGCGGACAGAAGACTCTGCGTCGTTGGACGGCTGAGTGGTCTTCGACGTTGGTTGCTATAATCCCCTTACTCTCTTTTCCTTATGCTTTGCTTTCTCCTCTTTTCTCTCTATCGCATATTAGTGCTGATGAGCACTCAATAAAGTGTGTTTTGCTGTTTAAGTCCTTGGTTTGCTGATAATCTTTTGTACTCTAAGACCGACTAAAAGAACCACATCACGAATCCCACCTTGCGGATCGTGACATAAATTGGTGTCACGGACAGGATTCTGAGAGACAGAAGGGGTTGCAGGTTGTTGTGCAGTCTGGATCAGGGGAAGGACATTTCGCTTCAGCCGCACCTAGCCTGCCACGCTGGTGAGCAGTGTCTAGAAAGCAAGGGAGGCGACTCGAATTTCTCACAAACTGCACACGCCCAGGTGAAAAGCACCCCTACACTCGTTTGAGGGCTCTGTCTGCAGAATTTTACACGGGACCTTTGAGTACAAAAGGTGGGACTTACTGATTTTTTATATGCTGACTGCTTGGTGTAGTGGAGAGACAACCTGAATTTTGAACTAAAGGAGTGCCTCCCAAGCAGATTTGGTCTCTCCACCCACGGCAGGGGGGAACACAGCGTTGGCTGTGTCTGATGTAGTGTGACTGAGTTTTACCTCCCTGGAGTGGTTCTGTGTACTGTTATGTGTTTTTGATGAATTCTGACTGCTTGGTGTAGTGAAGAGACAGACTGAATTTTGAATTAAAGGGGTGCCTCCCAAGCAGATTTGGTCTCTTCATCCATACAGGGACGCGAAGGGTGACGTGGCAAAGGCTGCGTTTGTGCGTAACTTAAGTTTTACCTCCCTGTAGTGGTACTGGGCCCTTCACACACACAAAGATGAGTGAACACTCTGAAAACTCTAGTATAAAAGATAAAGCTGCATTCTTTGCTTTGTTAGCAAAGCACAATGCTAAGCCCTCCCCAGCTGGGGAAGAATGGGCTCAAAATAATTGGTTCAACCTGGAAAATGTAACTGATAGAATTTGCTCCCTGCAACATGAGTCAAAGTTCAAATTTGGCCGTAATAAAACCATAATTTATTCTGTACTGGGAGCTTGCCTTACATCAGCTGTAGAGGCTCGCACGAGATGAAGGCAAAAAGAGAATGTAATTATACAATCCTTACAAAATTTAGTTGAAAGTTTGCAAAATGAAATTTATTTCTTATGACCTGCTCTGAGTGAGGAGTGTGCCAAAAATTCACAGTGTGCTGATTCCTGTAAGGAGTCACTGGAAAAAGAAACTCCTCAGATAAATCACATATATCCTCAAGCAGAATTACATTTGGTAAAAAATGGTGGTGAAAACTGTTGCTCCCAAATAAAACCTTTGATTAAAACAGAATATAACTACATCAATGATGAAGATTTTGATCCACATATAACCACTAAAGAAATCCCGTACACTGCTACTGAATTGGCTAAGTTGAAAAAGGAATACGGGCGTCTCCCTCATGAGTCAGAGACAGAATACGTATTCCGAGTGTCTCTCACAGGGGGAGATCAAATTCGATTAACAGAACAAGAAGCAAGTGGTTACTGGGGACATGGTGTTTTCTTAACAACGGGAGATAAACGCAACCCATGGTCCCTAACCCAGCGAGCTGCATATTGGGCAGGGGGACTTAACCCCCTGGAAAGGGGAGATCCTGTAGCTCTGACTGGCTCCCCAGATCAAATTCTAGAAAACATTCATAAGGCAGCTTGTCTACAACTGATTCACGAAAGAAAATTAATTACTGGTTCTGAATCACCAATGTTGTTACCTGTGAAGGCTGAAATTATGACCCCTTTAATTCGTGGCCTTCCAGAATCGCTTAAACCCACTGCTATCCTTCTCCAGAAAACGATAGCTGCCATAAGCCCAATAGAAAGACTGGACAGGCTTCTGGAAAACCCAAAAAATAAAAGTAGATCTGTTGATCCTGGATTTTCTCCGTACAGGAATCCTTCACCACATACGAACTCACAACTCAATTTAGTTGCTGGAAATCACAAAATTTGGACATGGAGTGAAGTTGCAGAAGAGTTACTAAACTATAACAGAAAATATGGTCCTGTAAAAACCCCAGAGGAAAAGCTAGAAAGAACAAAGGGTGTTAGGCACATTGCCCCTCCAAACATAAAAACAGAAAAGGGTAGGCAAATTTCTAGCCGACAGTATTGGTGGAACTTGGGGCTGAAAAAGGGGATACCAAAGGGGTTAATGGATAACCTACCATTTGAAAAATTAAGTAAACCGGTTTCTTGGTGGCAGGAGTCCAGCCCCATTGTACCATGATGTACATTGTACCCATTCCACCTTCCCCAGACAGTGAGCCAACACAGCCTTATGCACAGTATCTGGGTAGTGGGCCAAAGCAACATCACTCACAGGTTCTGGACAGTGAGCAGAAACAATCACAGTTTCTGAGCAGTGGGTCAAAGCAAAATCACTCACAAGCTCTGGATAGGGAGCAGAAACAACCCCAAAGTTTAGCAATGGAATTGAAACATTTTCAGAAGCAGGGAAACTTGAACCCCCGTCTCTAATTGAAGGTGAGCATAGAGATGGGGGGAGCAATTGGATATATCTTGGACAGCTCACCCGCAATCGACAAACTGGAGATTTATTAATAACAGCAATAGTTGGTCCCAAGCAAACACTGGTCACTTTTGTAATAGACACTGGAGCCCAAATTTCTGCGTTAACAAATACAACTGCCCAAAAATGTGGAATTGTTCCAATAAAGAAAAGATATTGTGTCCTGAATGCTTTGGGAACTTCAGAAGCTATGAAAATAGCTTTTGTAAAAATCTTATTACCTGGAGAGGAAGAACAATTAACTATCAAAGTAGTGCTTGGAGATATCCCAAATGATTTATTGGGCATGGATGTTTTGGCTGGAAGGCAGTGGGAAGATCAGGACGGCCTATTGTGGTCTTTTGGCACATCACATCTTAACATTAACTTGCTCCAAGTAGCACCTTCCCTGCCGCACAGCAAAATCACTAATGTTAAACAATATCCTCTCCCTTCTGGTGCCAAGGAAGGTATCAAAACTGTAATTCAGGATTTACGAGATCAAGGGGTAATAGTTAACACTCATTCCCCTTTTAACTCTCCAGTGTGGCCAGTGCAGAAACCTAATGGAAAGTAGAGACTTACATTGACTTTCGCAGGCTAAATGCCAACACAGATCCCCTCACTGCAGCTGTTCCAAATTTAGCTGAATTAATAATATCAATTCAAGAAAAAGCTCACCCATTCATGGCAACTATAGATGTCAAAGACATGTTCTTTATCATAACTACACAGCCAGAGGACATGGACCGTTTTGCTTTTACTTGGGACGGTCAGCAATACACCTTCACCAGATTACCACAAGGGTGCAAACACTCTCCCACCTTAGCTCACCATGCTTTGGCACAAGAATTAGACAAGATATCCAAGCCTGAGGATATAGCTGTTTATCAATACATTGATGACATTCTTGTGGGGGGAGAGGAAAAAGAAGTAGTGGGGGAGGTTCAGCAAAAAATAATATCTCACCTAGAAAGCCTTGACCTACAAATCCCCTCAGAAAAAATTCAGAGACCATCACAAGAGGTGAAATTTTTGGGAATCTGGTGGAAGGGAGGTATGACATGTATACCACCTGATACCCTAACCACTCCAGATCAGATTAAAATGCCTGAATCCAAGAAAGAGCTTCAACAAGCTTTAGGCTTGTTAGTGTTTTGGAGAAAACACATCCCAGATTTTTCAATAATTGCCAGACCCCTTTATGATTTGTTAAGAAAAGGGATGCAATGGGAATGGACCCCTTCCCAGGAAGAGGCATTGCAATTATTAATCTTTGAAGCAATAGCCTATCAAGCACTGGGCCCCATACATCCCACAGATCCTTTCCAAGTAGAATGGGGGTTTGCTGCTTCAGCACTGTCAGTTCACATATGGCAATGGGGTCCAGAGGGCCCTACAAGACCTGTTGGGTTTTTCTCCTGCGGCTTTAAAGATGCTGAGAAGAGATACACCACCTGGGAAAAGGGACTGTTTGTGGTTAGCATAGCTCTCATAGAAGTGGAGAAAATTACACAACAACAACCCATAGTGCTGAGAGGCCCTTTTAAAGTTATAAAAACAGTCACTACTGGGACTCCCCCCCTGACGGGGCGGCACAGAGGGCTTGAGTAAGAAAATGGTATGCCCAGATCGAACATTACTGTGACATCTTTTCAATCACTGAAGGAGCTATAAAAAATCTGGCCATACAAGAAACTGAGAGCTTGGCTGACGGCCACGAAAAACCTGTTTCTGTAATTAAGGTAGCCCCTCCTTTCTCCCCCAAAAAATCAACAAACTCTTGGTTCACTGATGCTTCTGCCAAGCGAGAAGGGAAGGTATGGAAGTACCGGGCAGTAGCTCTCCACACTTCCTCAGGTGAACAAATAGTTACTGAAGGAGAAGGTAGTGCTCAAGTGGGTGAATTAATAGCTGTTTGGAGCGTTTTCAAACGTGAGGCACAGAATACCTCTGTAGTTTAGATTTACACTGACCCCTATGCTGTGTTTAAAGGATGTACAGAGTGGCTCTCTTTTTGGCAACAAAATGATTGGGAAGTAAATAGGATTGCAGTGTGGCAGAAGGAAAAAATGGCAAGAAATTTTAAGTATTGCAACCCAAGGAAATTTTGCTGTAGGATGGGTGGCTTCACATCAAACAAATGGAGATTTAGCTGGTAACCTGAACAATGCAGTTGATGGACTAGCAAGAATAAGTCCTCTAAAGGAGGAACTTGTTACAGATGACTGGGATCACTTATTAGAGTGGCTGCATGTAAAAAGACAACACACAGGTGTAAAGGATTTGTATAAAGAAGCTTTTGCCCGTGGGTGGCCTGTTACCAGAGAAATGTGCAAAACATGTGTATCAGCCTGTGAGCAATGCCTCAAACGGCTGGAAAGGCACCCTCTGAAAGATGATCCTTTGCATTTAAGAACAGGCAAAGGACTTTGGGATGCATGGCAAGTCGATTATATCGGCCCTTTCAAACAGTCAAGAGGTAAACACTTTGTGCTGGTAGGGGTAGAAATTGTGTCCGGGTTAGTTCAGGCTGATGCTTTTAACAGAGCCACTGGTGACAACACTGTTAAGGCTTTGCAGGGATGGTTTGGAACTTTCCCAAAACCACAGGAAATTCAATCTGATAATGGTTCTCACTTTACTGCTAAAGTTGTGCAAGACTGGACAAAGGATGAGGGAATTAAATGGACCTTTCACACCCCTTACTACCCTCAAGCTAACGGGATTGTAGAGAGAACCAATGGTCTCCTTAAGCGACTCCTGAAACCACATGAAGGGAATTGGGATGTTCAATTATGGAAAGCTGTCAAAACTGTAAATGATAGATGGGGGGTGAATGGGTGTCCTAAAATCACTGCCTTTTGCCCAAAAGCTCCTAGCATCATCCCTGCATCATGGGGGCCAGATGATTCTAAGAATCCAGCGCACTACCCTGGTCAGCCAGTTTTGGTGGACCTCCCCACAGTAGGGGAAGTGCCACTGATACTGAAAGTTCCCTTGAACAAGTATGTGTGGGTAGCATCTGATGCCCTGGGGAAGGAGCATCGGATAAACACACGCTGGAAAATTCCTTCATTTTAATCTCCTGCCCCAATGTGGCAGAATCTGTTGTTTCTTTTACTTTCACAGAAGAACTCCGAGGGACATGAAAATTGAATAAGCCACGATAACACTACTAATCCTTCTTTTCATCCTGCCGCAATATCATGGCCAAAACCCAACTGAGTGTCCGTGGTCCAAAGCAGTCACCAGCAACTCTGCCATAGGACATTACCCTGGAGACCATGGATGCTCACTCTGAAATAGAGAGCACGGTGCCTGTGGAAATTGAAGGCCACATAGTTTTCTCAGTCTTGCCTGGGAAAGTGGCCTGGGAATTCATAAGGAGGAATTAAAACAATCCTCAGAGATAGAGAACAGCCTTGCAGGTGCTATTTGTCTGTTCCTTGTTTTCTGGCAAGAGAAGGTTGAGGGGTGGTGAACCCCACTGACCAATGATGGTGATGTGTTAGTTTACTAACCAGTAAGAGTTTTCTTTTCTGTACTTTTCACATATCGGTCTATAAAAAAGACCTGAGGTAATAAACCAGAGAGAAATTCTCCTGATGGACTCCCAAGAGAGTCTGTGTCGTTCTTTCGCCGTTCCTAATAAAGCAACAGGAGACCATCAGCAGAATCTAGCAATGTAGTACTGCATAACTCTGAAGTGTACTGCCCAGGTGACTGGGAGTGGGATCAAAAGGATTGGGTTAGAATGCTAACAGGAACAATTGGGGAGGAAATTAAGATAGGATGTAGGAAAATAAAAAAATCTCGTTATGAGAAAGCCTCCACCATTACAATTGCTGGTAACCTTCTTGAACTGAATTTAACAAGCAGTTTGCACCCTAATATTTCAGCAAAACTTTGTTTCACAGAAGATTGGAAATGTGACAAATATGATCCCCTCATATTGTGTTACCACCAGAAGAACATTGGAAACTACACACTAGATCCTAGCACCAACAATGTTGAAAGCACAAAGCTCTGTAGAAGGGAGCCCAATGACTGCTGGTACAATTTTACCTTAATCAGACCAGTTCACGTGACCTGCAGTTGGCAAAATAACCCAGCTGGTCAATCAGGATTTACAGGTTTAATTCACAGGTTTAAGATAAATGCTGTGGCAAGGCCTGTATTAAGTGTAATAATCACATACCATGGTGTGAACACCCCTTTTGTGCTGAATGGCAAAACTAATGTTTTCCCTTCTTTCCTGTTAACTCAAGGTGATGATGTTTCAACACGCTGCAGACTGGGTACTGGATCCCACACTGAGCCTGTACACAGTCAAGTCACCGGATCTCGTGGCCAGGTTATATCTTGTGAAACTCGGAATCAAGATTGTTGGCTGAATTTAATGGCTGTACAATTGTCCTCCGAAGTTGTGTGTGGTAAAAACAATACCAAATATTGGGAGAGCTTAATGTTCAGGTTGTAATACCTACCACACAGCCACCAATTAGATTGACTCCAAAAATTTCTGAAATTGGACCGTATGTAATCAGGAAAACTGGCCAACAACAAATGCTATTTAATCCAGCATGGTCTATCAAACAGGTCAAATCACTAATGCAAAACAATGTCTCAGAGATTCAGCCAGCTTGTTCACCTTTTTTACAGACTTCCTTTGAGGGGCGGACAACCTGGTTGCGAAAGCGCAATTCTTTTCACAAACAGACGACAAGAGATATAACCAGTGCTGTGGGATCAGGACTAGGAATTTTGAATAGTATTGATTCAGAAGTGTTCAGAATGCTCAGAATGAATAAATTGGCTGTTGCAACTAAAGATTTGACCAAAATACAACAACCACTGAGGTCATCTTTAACAGCTTTGGGAACCCAAGAGTGGTTGCTATCAAACATATTACCAAATTGGGAAATGGTAAATGTAGATGATCACAAATTAATAATTGATGCACTCAGTGCTACCCAAAACATGTTTCTCTGGCTCTTAGCTGTATTCAAGCCCAGTTGTGGATGCAGTCAGGTGCTGCATCAATTATCAGAGAGGGTGAAGAAGGCACCTTTCCCACTGAAATTCGGAAAATAGTCTGGGACAATGCCAAGGATTTTGAAAAAGAATTTCAATCTTGGTGGAATTTGGTGAATTTTACCTACGATCCCACCACAAACAGAGCCACAGCTTTTGTGCTGACAATACGTAATGCTTCAGTACATTCAATCTTTCCTATCATTGCACTGGGCTGAATCATGATGGAGCTGTTCTCTATCCTTTAGAGCATAGGGAATGGGCCTGTCAGATTGGTGGGAAATGGCAAACTGTTGGTTTAGAAAATTGAATTGTCCAGGAACAACAAGGGTTTATCTGTGAAAGTAATGCAATCAAAACTCAAGACATTTGTTTAGACATAGAACAGAATATCTGTCATTTTGGAATCCATCCTAATGAGACTTCTGAAACAGTGCTTGTGTATGTAGGCAATGGATGTGTATGCTTGAGAACTGCTTGTGAGAGTATGCTTGTAGAAAACATAGTAGTGGATACTAAGAATCATTCAAATTTTTGTGTATGCAATTTTACTGAAATTATTGGATGTGACTTTTCTTATTTAGCTCCAGTTACTTCATATTATCTTTTGCAGTATAATCACACTTTGATTCATCATTTAGTGGCTGCTCCAATTGGAATGAACTTGACTCTGGTGAGGCAATTGTTGCTTCACCAGGATTTAATCGAAATTTTGGAAAAAGATCAAAAAGGATGGACAAAAGACCTTAGTTACGGTTCACCACAATGTGAAAGGAATACATCGTGTTTTGGAAAGAATAAGGAAAGATGCTGAACACAAGTGATGGGACACTCTTTTTGGATGGTCACTGACTGCTACCGGTGTTCTGAACAAATTGTGTCATCCCATCATCATCCTCTTTGTCTTAGTTTTACTTGGTTTTTGTAACTTTTCTCTAAAAAATCCTTTTTCTGTTTCTCTGTTTCTGCTGCATTTCTTCTGTATTTTTCTTTTTATTCTTGGATTTCTCAGCCTCCTTTGGACTGAATTCTTTTGGGATCCTCCCTTGTGGGGAGCCCTGCTTATCTCGGTTCTTATGATTCGAAGAAAACTCCCAAGCTCGTTAGAATCTTGTTTCTCGTGTTTATTAGAAGGCCATCACAAAACTTAACAGGTCTTTCTAGGCTGGTTACACAAGGCTAATCTTTGCAATCTGGTACATTTCTTTCTTCTGATGGTACAAACAAGGCCTTGTGGCACACTTCGTGTCTGATGCACAAAATGGCCCCAAACTACGCAGTTCTTTTATCTTTATACCTATTTTTACCCAATTAACAATAGACACATATATTATTTTTCTTAATGACCCAATGACCCATCACCTGTGTGCTGTACCGCGGCATTTTCTAACCAATCACTCACTATTACCCAAAAACCTCTAGGAGAAGAACATGAAGAAGAAAGAAGGGACAAGAGACAACACCCTAAATCCTCCATCTTGTCTCCTGTTCTCTAAACTAACTTTTTCACCCAGTGACTTAAGAAAACTCTCTAATCTACACACTTAGACTTTTAGCTTTTTCTATCTAACTTTAACATTTGTTTTCATGTATCACCATGAAAACATGCTCATGAATTTCATATGATATGAAATTCAGTGTTTTTCTGGATCTTTTAACTAAGTAACAGAAACAAGGGCACACAGTCTGTATTCCAGACTCCAACAGTTTTGTTCTATCAGCAATTTTGTACATCATGAATTGGAGGATGATGAGGCGGTTGACACAATTGACTTCTATAACGAATGCACATAACATGGTTGGTGTTTCACGTGTTGTCGATGCCCCTAAGGTTATTGACACGCGACAAACTACGCAGGCACTACAATAAATAACGGGCTATAGTGACTATGAGGTTAATTATTTTATCATGTTGTATTTTAGAATGAAATGGACTGTTTGTTTTATGATAAGAAACTGTGGCAGCAACCTCAGGTGAGACAAAGAGTTACATTGTCCCACCCCAAACCCCTTGTGAAGGGCAGCCCAGGAGTTCTGATTGGGTTTGAGTCCCTGGGGGGTTCTCCCTTGGTGTGCTTTTACTGGTCCCTGACCCTGAACTCCACCCTCAAAGGTGGGGACCCTTGAGAGTTCTGTCCCTCAAAAACCCCTGCTGTGCCTCTGTTCGGGGCTCTCTGTTCTGGACCTGACTTTGTTCCCATGCTGAATAAATGGTTTCATGAATGGGAGCCCGTCTCGGTTGGTGTTTCATGCTGGTCCCCAGAATCCTGCTGCTTCCCTGGATGAGACCCTGAGGTTGCTGACTGCAACAAATGGTGGAGCATGCGTGGCATCCAGCGAAGCAAGAGAACAGCAGGACCCGGCTCCATGGACACCTCGTAAGTCCCCGGCTGATGGCTTGAGAGCCGGCGAGACCCCCACCTTGGAAAGGAGGACTCGAGAGACCTGGCAGGGAGGCTGGGTTGAGAGTGCCTCAGGCATGGGGAAGAAAAGGGCTTACGGAGGTGTGGGAGCCGAGACCAGACACTGGGACAAACACCCACGAGGGGATGTTGGGACATCACCCAACGAGACATATTATGGATGATATTAATATTATGGACGATTATATTAACATTATGGATGATTATGGACGGTATGGCTCTTCCGGTAGACTGTTTTTTGTCTTCTGTGAAGTTCCCTTTTCTTTTTTGGTGTACACCTCCCTGTACCTTCCCCTTTCCTCTGTTCCTAAGGGCAGGACAAAGGGTGAAAAAAGCCAAGATGGCTCGGGGATGTCTCCCCATCACGCCAGTGTCTTTCTGCTATCCCATCCCCTGTTTTCCTGAAGGTAAGCAAGGGACGGAGAACATCCAGAGTGATGCCGGTCTGCTGCCGTCTGCCCGCCGTTCCATGTCCTCCTTCACCCCCTGTCTTTCCATATTCCCCGTTCCCTGTCCGGGAAAGTCCGTCCCAGACCCCCCACATCCCAAGATGGCGCCAGCCATGCAGTCTGGGATCTCTTGTTTCCCGCCTTGCTCCTTCTTTTCCCGTCCCGAACCTTCCCTTCCCCCAGTAACTCCTGCTCCGGTCCCACCCCTTTGTTCAGCTGCTCCACCCTGGGGGCTCTGCCTTTGACATCGTGGGCAACACCCCCTCGGGGAAATCGAAACTGTAACCTGAGCTCCCAAAGCCAGCATTTCACTGAGAACATCTAAAGGGGCGACTCCCACATGGGAGCTGGAGCCAAAGGTGAAGCTGGAGATCAGAGCCGAAACTGGAGATCGAAGAATTCTGCCCCTTGTGAGACAAGATCTAAGAGCTGCACCCTTCCTAAAAGATAATCCTAAACTCGAAGAGACTGAACTAAAAAACCATTATGTTTGTATTAAGTACCATCACCGTTTAATTTGCCCAGCGTGGTCCGAGATTTAAGTGTTTGTTTTTAATTTTGTTTTTTCTGTTTGCTTAATGTGTTTTGTTACTGAGTTTTTGGTGTCCAACAAAGCAAAGCGGGTGCTCTGTGCAGGAGGTGATTTTAAGGCCTACGTTTGGAAACATTTTAAGCTCCTAATCAAAATTTGAAAAAAAAAAAAAGATAATAAAAAAGAAGCAGATGTGGCAGTGTGCCTCAGGAACAACAAAGGGTTACATTGTCCCACCCCAAACCCCTTGTGAAGGGTGGCCCAGAGGTTCTGATTGGGTTTGTGTCCCTGGAAGGTTCTCCCTTGCTGTGCTTCTACTGGTCCATGACCCTGAACTCCACCCTCATGGGTGGAGACCCTCAGGGGTTCTGTCCCTCAAAAACCCCTGCTGTGCCTCTGTTCGGGGCTCTCTGTCCTGGACCTGAGTTTGTTCCCATGCTGATTAAATGGTTTCATGAACCGGAAGCCCGGCTCGTTGGTGTTTCATGTTGGTCCCCAGAATCCTGCTGCTTCCCTGGACGATCCTGAGGTTGCTGACTGCAACAGTTCTCGAAGATTTAAAGTCAACAATTCCCATTGTCATTCTGTATCCTGTTGGATTTTCATTCCCCTGCTTTCATCCAGGTGTCCACAGGGAGCCAGGAAGATGTGGAGCCTCCCAGCCAGGTGTCTTCCCAACACGGATCACCAGGACCACGGATCACCAGGGCTCTGCCCAACGGGGGTCACTGGGGATCATCCAACGCCGATCCTCCCATGGGGGATGGAGCTGGAGCAGCGCACGAAGCTCTTCCCGTACTCGAGGCACTCGCAGGGCTTCTCTTACTGGTGACTCCGTTGGTGTCGGGTCAAGTGAGAGCTGTCTGAGAAGCTCTTCCCACACTGGGGACACTCGTAGGGCCTCTCCCCACTGTGGATGCGCTGGTGGATGGTGAGGTGGGAGTTGTGCTTGAAGCCCTTCCCACAGTCGGGGCAGCGGAAGGGCCTCTCGTCTGTGTGAATCCGCTCATGTTTCAAGACGTGGGAGCTGGTCTGAAACCTCTTCCCACACTGGGGACACTCGTAGGGCCTCTCCCCAGTGTGGATGCGCTGGTGGTTTCTCAGGTCAGAGCTCCACCCAAAGCTCTTCCCACATTCCAAGCAGGTGTAGGGCCGTTCCCCTGTGTGGATCACCTGGTGTCTCATCAGGTAAGATGTGCTGGTGAAGCTCTTCCCACATTTCCCACACTCATAGGGCTTTTCCCCCGTGTGGATCCTCTGGTGATTCCACAGGCTGGACCTCTGGCTGAAGCTCTTCCCACATTCCCCACACTCATAGGGCTTTTCCCCAGTGTGGATCACCTGGTGCTCAATCAGGTGGGAGCTCTTTCTGAAGCCCTTCCCACATTCCAAGCACTTGTGGGGCTTCTCCCCCAGCTCTGAGCTCTGGCTGGATCTCTGGCCATGTTCCTGGAACTGGGGGGATCTTTCCTCCTCGCAGCTCCCTGGACTGGGTTTGCAGACCCTCCTTGTGTGGGATCTCTGGGGCTTATCCTCCTCCTCCATCTGAACACAGTTCAGGAATGTAAAATCCTGTTTGGGGGGAAAAAAACAACAGTAGAGCACCTTGGACTGGGGGTTCGTCCTTGGCCAAGTTTATATCAGAAAGTCACTTGGCAGTTGTATCTGTAAGAACCTCCAGGACACCAAGATTCAGCCCAGTCATCCTCCAAATATCAAAACAGATGAAAAACTAATCAAACAACAAGATTCAGCCAAAACCCCCTGCAAAATAGAAACGTTCAGCCCTCACAAGAAACTAAAGCACCAACATTTAGCCCAATAAAGCTCAGAAACACCAAGATTCAGCCCCAAGAAAATCGTGGATCCCCCTCCCCAATCACCCGCTGCATGTGGGGGAGAGAGGGAAACACTCCTGGGGCTGGGGGGACTGCAAAAACAGAGATAAACTTTGTGCTGCTTCCTCTTCCTACTCCTACTCCTCCTCCTCCTGAGTCCCCACTCTACCTCACACTCCTCCTCCTCCTTCTGCAAAACCCCAGGTACATAATTTCACCGTTTTGCTCTTCAACCCTGCTTCTCCTTCCCTTCTCCTCCTGCCCCCAGGCCCAGCACCCACTGCCGCCTCCCTCTTCCCCCCCAGTCCCACAGCATCCCACCGCAGGGGCACGGATGGAGCTGGGCCAGCTCGGCCTGGGGCAGCGCTGGGCTCTCGGCCGCTTCCGCCCGCACTCGCTCCCCACTGCAGCCGCTCCCGCCACCACAGCGCGGGGGGGCCCGGCCTTGGCGCTCCCCCCTCCCACCTCCCCAAATTCCCCTCAAGGGGGGCGCCAAGGCCCGGGGGGGAGGGGCGCAGCTGGGCTCCAGCTGGGGAACGCTGGCAGCTGCGGCTCTGCCTGGACACTGATGAGTCATCAGCGCCGCGCGCTCTGATTGCCTCAGCCCTGCCTGAGCCCTGCGCCTGCACCAAGGGGGGACACCCTGCTCCAGGGGGGATGGCCCCAAAACGGGGGAACCCCAGCAAAGGAACAACAACAAAGGCTCTTTGCAAACTGATCCCGTCAACCTCATTGCACATAGGGCCAGGGACGTGGACATAAGGAAGTGACAGGAGGAGCCATCAGCTGCACAAAATGTTATTAATTGATGACACAGACTGCTGCTCAGCCAAGCTCCTGCTAAATTCATGAACTTCCAGAAGAACAACAAAGACTTAACACAGCCATCAATATCGTTAGCTATACAAAAGTGGGGTGCATATTAAGGGGGGTATGTAGGAGGTGCATTGGGAAGTCTGTACCTGTCCAGTACTTCAGTCAATGGGGAAAGAGAGAGGGAGATGTGACCAAGAAAATTAGGATGAAAAGGCGGCTTTGTTCTCCAACAATTGGAGAAATCTCATTAGAAATGTCCCAGGGCCTCACCCATTGTTATGAATGAAATTACTCTTGCAGGACTCCTCTGTCTTCCCTGTGGACAGAAACCTCTGCGGATGTCAATTTTTCCACACACCTTGGGGCTCCTCCGCAATTCCTTCCACCGTCCGGGCCGGCGGGCACTGAGTGCAGCTGAAGGTGCCTCACCCAGTTTGGGGGATCGGCTCCCTCGGCTGGCGGCGGCACCGGGGATTGATTGGGTACCCGAGAGTGAGCAGGAGACAGACGAGGGACGGATCAGGGGGGCTCTCAAGAGTCGGCAGGGAGAGAGCACTGAAAATCTCAGCAGTGACTCCAGTGGGATCTTCGGGGAGTAAACATGGCAGGGCACCCTGGGAGGGGACAAAAGGGAAAGCCAGAATGGGGTCCCAGCAAAAGGGATGAGGATCCCAAAATATCTCTCAAGGGTCCCTTGGAGCATGTGGAGGTCGTTTGCACATTCTCCCAGAGGGAATTAAGGAAGGACATGGACACCCAGGGGGGCAATAAGGGAAGGCCAGAAGGGATTTAGACAACAGGGGATGGATGGTGTTGGTGTGCTGGGAAGGGATTGGCTGAAGGGGAGTGTGCAGGAATGTGCTTAAGGCAAGAAGCAGCAGGAGGAATCTATGGGGTAAGAAAAATGATGATGGAAAAGAGGAGGAAGAGAAAAATACTGAGGATTGGGATGTGTTTCAGATGGGTCTTAGCCTCAGCATTTGCCAGCTGACTCAGATCCTTTGTATCCCAGTTTTCCAGGACAGGAAAAGAAGGAGGTGAGGATTTCAGGGGGTTTCTCTGAGCTGGGAGCGGCAGGAGCGGGTGCAGAGCTGCGGCACCGGGAGCACGGGCTGGGGGCCTGTGGGGAGCTGTGGGGCCGGGCCGGGGCTGTGGGGCAGCCGGGGCTCAGCGCCGGGCGCTGCCTGACCCCAGCACCCCCCGGGCAGGGCCGGCAGTGGCCCCCGGCCCCCAGGAGGCTGCGGGACGCCCCGGCCGCTGCCCGGCCCCGTGGAGCTGCCGGCCCTGCCCGCCGGGGGGGCCGCCTTTGGACACTGCGGCAGGACAGGGACCGGCTCTGGGATACGGGCTGGGGAGGGGAGCCTCAGCACAGCCAGCACCAGGAAGGAACAGCTCACAAATGGGGATTAGATCTGACAGGATCCAGATCATCTTTTAAGCATTTTGTGCTGGGTCCCTGCAGAAAGGAAGGATTTTGCAGAAAGCTCAGCAGCTGCCACACGATGAGCACCCACAGGCACTGAGGGGGGGCTGCAGCAGGGCCACAAGAAGCCCCTGCAGCACTTGCTCACAAAGGCTCAGCAGCTGAATGCAGCAAGGGATGAGCAAAAGGCCAAGCTGAAGGCAAAGGCCATGGCACAGTTCCTACAGCCCCTGAGGGATCAAGCCCAGGGCCCAAGGGGGCCCCAGCACCCAGGGGACACCCTCGGCCACAAGCACCTGGCACAGGCATTGCCCTCCTGGCCAGGGGACAGCCCACCCAAACAGCCCCTGGCAAGGAATCAGCCTTCCAGCTGCAGGGCACAAGGACACTGCAAGCACAGACAGGAGCACCCTCAGCACCAGCAAGTCCAGCCCTTGATGGACACGGATTCTTAGCACTGTCACAGCTCCCATTCCATCAGGGACCCACCACACTGCAGCCCTTGGGAACATCCAGGGTGGCTCTGGATCCAGAGGAGACCTTTCCTGATGGACACAGGGGCCTCTCCATCCACTCGGAATCTTACACCTAAAGGTGTTAGGGAATATTATAATTATTAAGGCACTAAGTGGGAAAGATGAGTGGCAGTGTTTTATTCAGCCACTATTAGCAGTTGTGAGGGATGGGTTTAAAATGCAGGAATTTTTATTTGCTCACAATTGTGATTGTAATTTACTGGGAAGGGATTTGGTGGCTAAATTTGGAATGCAAATTCATGATACAGAGGCTGGTTCTGTTGTACCTCTGTGTCAAATGTCTGGCAGAGCCCAGGCTGAAGTGAACCCACAAGTGTGGGCAGCCCCAGGGAAATTGGCAAAATTAGATATGGAGCCTCTCCAAATTTCCCTCAAGCAACCAGGACAAGAGGTGTCGGAAAGCAATCCCCTGTTCCAAGGGAGGGAAGGAAGGGCTCACAGCCTGTCTGGGAGTCCTGCTCAAGGCACGGCTTGGGGAGCCAGGGATGGCTCCCTAGAATGCTCCTATCCTGCCAAACAAGAAATCCAATGGAATCCACAGAATGCTGCAGGACCCAAGAAGAAGAAATGAGATGATGAAACCGAGGCACCCCACACTCTCAGATCCTTACACCATCCTCAACCAGGTGCCCTCCTCACACTGCTGCCATTCACAACTTGATGCAAAAGATGCTTTCTGGGGATCTGCCCACTCCCAGAGGATGCAAACATAATTCTGCCTTGGGCTGGCAACAAGAGGTAGAAGGGAAAATGCTCAAGACATGGACGGTCCTTCTGCAGGGATGCACGGAAGCACCGGCCTGATTGGGGCAAGCCTTGCAGGAAACATCAAAGGAATTGACCTCACCCCCAGGGACTGGCTTAATGCAGGATGTGGATGACTTGATGCAGTCAGAAAAACAAGGAGAAGAGGTAGAGGAATCCTCTGTGAAATGGCTTCATTTTCAGCTTTGAGTATCTGAAAATAAAGAAAGGGCAAATGGTGGAGAAAATGTTTAAATATTTGGGACCTATTTTGACTGAAGGCTTGTGGTGAATTGACTCAGAGAGGGTCCAGGGAATACCAGAAATAATGTTTCCTAGGACTAAAATAATGCTGGAACAATTCTTACAATTAACAGGGAATTGCTGAAGCTGGACTGAGGATTCTTTGCTCTAGCCTGAGCATTGTATGAGTTTTTTAGTCCCAGATAGCCTCGATGTTATGGAGTGGACACAAGAAAGAAAACAAAACTTAACAAAATGAAAAAATAAAATGATTGATGCCCCAGCCATGGCTCTTGCAGACTCAGAAATCTGAATTGCAAGGGAATATTAAACAGGCCACCCCTGAGCCTGCACTGAAGGCAACGCAGCAGCAGCCAGGGCTCCCCAGCGGGGGAAGCCCCTGGGCCTGCCCACAGATCCTCTGCTCAAATCCTCGGCCTGGCCACCCTCCTTTGCCATCTCCAGCCACTGCGGGACAATCCTTGCTCTCACTCTTGCAGCTTCAGCCCTTTCTGTGCCTGCCCTCGCCACAGCTGCTGGGGAAGGCACCGGGACAATTCCACTCTGCCTCTCAATTACACTCACACTCTGCCCTGCCTGGGATTAGCTGCTGCCAAAATAGACCAACTTTAAAATAGCTTCAAATCTTATTTCTCTGGTCACACTAGGTTTGCCTTTGCCTTGGGGAAAGGAATTTTAAATGTTTATTTTAAGGGATGTTCCACCACTCAGCAGAGATGTGTTTAACATCTCAACAGACTGGGAATAGCCCAAAAGATTCTCCCCAAGATAACGACCATCAACAAAACATCCACACCCAGCAGCAAACATCAACCAACATCCACCCCAGACACTGCCCCAGGCACAGCTGGAGACACCTGGTCTGGAAAAGGCTGAGCAGGAAATCCAGGAGTGCCCACCTAATTCACATCACAGGCACAGAAATCCGGCTGCAACAGGAAACCAAATCCTAACAACTCCACACCTTCAAACCAATGAACATTAAACCAATGGATTTCTATGGGTTCAGACTGTATATAGTTTAGGAAACATCTATTAAATTCCCATGTCTTGGAAAGATTTTCTCTGCACACCCAGCCAAAGTGAGGAATTAATGATTTCTGTTGCACATTCTGGCCAGACTCAAATCATGCCTTGATTTTATATTGTTGGAGAGTTTTTATTCATCTCGCAGTTTTGGTGACAAGACTACACCATTATTATGCTTTTCTTTAATAATCCTACTTCTATATTGTTACTCAGACTGGTAGTGCTGGGCCAGGGTTGGGAGAATCAGTTTTTAGACTTAGGGCAAGAAGTAGAAAAAATCTTGATTGCTTTGGATTTTTTTGGGAATGTGTGTGCGTGGCTGTTATGATGGCAAGATTTTGGTATGCATTTTTGAATGTTTACCTTTATGCCTCAGTTTTAAAAACTAAGAGCTTTAAAGGTGACCCCCTTAACTTGTAAAGAGATAGTATAGTATTTTTTTCTTCAAAAATGTCACTTTTGGAGTGGCCAAATGTGAGTCAGCCCATGGCCTCCTGGGAAGAGAAGCTTTGTTCCAGGCAGCCAGGAGAGGAGCTTTAGAAATGCAAATTAACACTCCTGGGACAAAGCCTGCACAATGGACCAGGGGCTTCCTGCCTGCAGGAGGAATTTGTCTGATTCTCTCTGCCCCTCAGCCCAAGCTCTGCCTGCTTGCACAGATGGAATTTGCACAGCTAAAAACAGAGCCCATTGTGAGGATATCTGACTCTGCTAGAGGAATTGGTTAAGATGCAAAGGAAAACAGAAAATAGGGAATGTTGTGAAAACTTCACTAAAACAAGTGGGGAGAATCATCCTTGTCCCCACTCCAACATGTGCCATCACTGTCTATGTTATATAGGGTGTATCAGACCACTGGGGTTTATTTGCTACCAGAAGTTCAGGGAAATCAGTTGGGAATCCAAGTATGTGATGACTTAATGAGAGAAAAGCTGACAATTGATGCAGCCCTGGCTGGAGGGAGCACCCAAAAATGGGGAAAAGATGAATGGCCACCAGAACAAATCCTGCAACACCATGGACCACACCCTGGAACCCAAACAAACTGATATCAGATACCAGAGAAACCATTTATCATTTCAATGGGATAATTAGATTACAGGATGCCATTGAAATAATAACCAACCAGACAGCTCCAGCTCCTGACCTTCCTCCCAACCAATCCACTCAGATGAGGAACACAACATTTCACCATGGGATGGGATCACATTATCTATTAGCAGAAGGAAGCAGAATTTGTGGAAAAGTAAATGATTCAAACTGCTGTTGACAAATAGATGAGAACAGATACCAAAGGAAACAAGAAAGCAGCTCATGAACCAGTCCAAACAAGGAAAGGATGGGAATGGGAAACGTTTTTGTGCTTCCCCAGCAGACCATGGGTTACAGAAATGCCAGACAGAGCTGTCCCCCTTCAAACCTACACCCCAAAAATCCTGTAACTCAGGGATTCCTCCCAGAAAAAAATCTGCTAGGATCTCCCCAAATTGAGTGAAACGGGGGATGGGACCCACAGACTGAGCAGCGGGTCTTGGAACCCCCAAATCCGAGCACGGGGGAGGGGGTTAGAGATTAAAGGGACGATTGGGAAGGGATGTGGAAGAAGAGTAGGAAAAAGAGAGGGCTGAAACACCCAAAGCGTGGGGGAGGGTGCTGGGAAACCCAAATTGCATTGAGAGGGGTCAATGGACTGGGGGAAGGATGAGAAAGGGGGAGAGAGGAGACGGAAAGGTGGGCTTGGGATGAAAGAAATGTGGTTCTCTGTCCCGCAGCACTCGATCCCTGGAGCGATTCCCTGCGGCTTGTGGGGAGGAAGATCCGCATTGGGGGGTCCCCAAGCCCCCTGCCCATCCCAGCGTGTCCATCTCGCTGGTGCCCTCCAGCTCCCAGCCCGGCCCCGGCCGCCTGCTCTGCTCCCTGATGGATTTCTCCCCTGCCCACATCCAGCTGAGCTGCTCCCAGGGCCAGCAGCAGCTCTCGGGCCACGTGCTGGCCACTGCCGTGCTCCCCAGCGGGGACTGGAGCCAGCAGCTCCTGGTGCTGCTGGAAACCGCCCCGGGCAATGCGGGCTCAGCTCCAGCTGCCAGGTGGAGCACGTCAGCCTGGAGCACCCCCTGAGCCGGCACTGGGGCACGGCCCGGCCCCCACAGCGCCGCCAGGGGCTGCCAGGACACGGAGGCCATTTGGGGCTCCTGGGCTTAACTGGCAGCCCCTCCTTGAGAACCCCTCTCCCCCTGTCCCAGCTCCCCTCATCCCCCTCTCCCAGCCCTTTCCCACCGCCTCCCGGCCCCGCTCCGCTCACCCCACAGCTCCTCGCCAGCAGCCGAGAGATGGAGCAGGAGGGGAAGGAGGAGGAGGAGGAGCGGGAGGAAGAGGAGGGGTAGAGGAGGAGCAGGAACTGCAAGAGGAGCAGCAGAGGAGGCCCCACGTGCGTCCATCGCTCTCTGGATCTGCAGCCCCTTCGCGCCGGGAGCATCGGGCCCCGCATCCCGCAGCTCACCGGGGACAGGAACCTCGCCCCGAAGGTCTTGGGCCGTCCTGGCAGGATTTGTTTGAAGGGGAAGGGATATTTGGAGCTCACTCGAAGTATCTTTGGGGACCCCTGTTCCTTTTTCTGGGCAGGGGCAGGGCAGAGCGATGTTTGGATCTTGCAGGACTCCAAAGCTGACCTGAGATGCCCGGTACCGGCAGGGGGAGGGGAGCAGCGAAAAGGGGGGAGCCCCGGGAGTCCCGGAGCCTGAAATGGGGGCCTGGAGAGGGGGGACCCCGAGAGCCGGGACTGAGGGGAGCCTGGAGAAAGGGCAGCCCGGAGAAGGGATGAGCCTGCACAGGGGGAAGCCCTGGGACACCAAAGTGGGGACCCCTCAGAAGGGGAACCTCAGGGAGGGATTTTTTCCTCTCAGTCCTGATGCTTTGGAGGTTTTCATGGACACAAGACACCTGATGACTTCTAGAGATGGACTTGGGCAGGAGGAACCCTGAATCCTAGGTGGTCACTCCTTGTTTTTTTCCCCCCAAACCAGACTTCTCATGCCCAAGCATTAGACAAATGGAGGAGAAGGAGGCAGAGAGGAAGATGCTCTGGGACCCCCGGGCAACAACAGTCAGTACAATAGTGGAGGCAAAAGCATTATCACCAAATACATCTGCCCAGAGGGCAGAACTGGTTGTCCTTAACCAGAACACTAGAATTAAGTGAAGGGAAAAGGGTAAACATATGGACTGGCTCAAAGTATGCTTTTGGAGTGGTGCATGTACACGAGGCACTGGGGAAAGAAAGAGGACTGCTGTCTTCTCAAGGCACACACATTAAACATCAAGATGCAGTCCTGCAATTAATAAAAGCAGTACAAAAGCCTGAGCAAGTAGCAATCATGCACTGCAAAGCTCACCAATCAGGAAGCTCCAAAATTCATGAGGGAAATCGGAAAGCAGACTGGACAGCCCGACAAGCTGCTCGAGAAGTGCAAACTGCAATGGCATTGATACCTTTAAAAACTAATGTATCTCAATTCAATTTACCCCCAGAACCAAAATATTCAATAGAAGATGAGAAATTGGGACGCTCACTGAATGCACAGAAGAATTCAGAAGGGTGGTATGTGACTACACAGGGACAAGTAGTGGTACCCTCCTTGATAATGAGGGAAATTCTACAAATTAAACATAATGAATGTCATTGGAGTGCAGAGGCACTGATTAAATTGATAAAACAAAATTTAATTTCAGTATGGATGTTAAAAATCCAAAATTATTAATGTCAAAATGTGAAATTTGCTTAAAGAACAATCCAGTGGCTCGACAACAGGCACAATTAGGGAAAATTTGGGTAGGAGTAGAACCAGGAGATTATTGGCAAGTAGATTTTGTAGAATTACCAAGAACTCGAGGATACAAATATCTATTGGTAGGGGTTGACACATTTTCAGGATGGCCAGAAGCTCTTCCCTGTCACACAAATCAAGCAAAGGAGACAGTCAAGAGGTTACTGCAAGAAATCATTCCAAGATTTGGGGTGCCTCTAGGAATATCATCAGATAGGGGCCCACATTTCACAGCCACAGTAGTGAGGGAGGTGAGTAGGTTGCTGGGAATAGCTTGGGATCTCCATACACCATGGAGACCCCAATCCAGTGGACAGGTGGAGAGGATGAATCAGACATTGAAGAGGCAAATCAGCAAAATATGCCAAGAGGCTAAATTGCAGTAGCCACAAGCTTTACCAATAGCACTGCTGAGGATTTGGATAAAGCCTAGAAGCGGGATGTCAGTCAGTCCTTATGAGATATTGGATGGGAAACCATATGAATCCCCTGAACCTAATCCAAATGTACATGTTACAGGGAAGCAAGAGGTGTAGAATTATGTTCTGTCTCTTGGAAAAGCTCGAGCTCGACTTCGGAGCACCCTTGTGTGGAACAGGCCGCTGACTCTTGAGAATCCAGTTCATGACATCCCCCCGGGAGATGAAGTGTACGTTAAAAGCTGGAAGGAAGAACCATTAAAAGAAAGGTGGAATGGACCCTATCAGGTACTGTTAACTACCTTGACAGCAGTCAAAGGAGCTGGACTGGATCCCTGCATACATTACACCAGAGTGAAGAAGGTTTCCCCTGCACTGTGGACTGCACAAACTGTGGGGACAACAAAGCTGCAGATAAAGCGGGTTTGATTGTTTCAAATGTCTAGGTTGCTAGTGACTGGAATGGGGATTATTTTATGGCCTTTAGGGCCATCAGTTGGAATCACTGTTACCTTGGGATGTGAAATGCAAAAGGATCAGCTGACAACTCTTCATTTTAGAATGAAGAGCAATGTGGGGGTGCAGCCAGAAACACAAGTGATAAAAGTCTCTAATACTATTCAGGCAGAAAATGGGATGATTGCATTAATTAAAGATTTTGCCAACATGCAAAACAGCAGCAAAATAACTGCCTGTCTGCCAATACCAAAGGCAGCAGGAGACCAAATGAATTGGGGAATTGTAACATCAAAATTACCTGAAATACAAAAGAATAAAAATGAAAATGTGAGCTGTGTATTGCAAATAGATTACGAGTACCCAAATAAGACAGTGTTTGAAAATGCTGAGAAGCCAAAGTATTCATCTAGATGGGATTGTCATGAATATGGAGGAAAGTATGAACCAAAAGTAGGCTGGTTTGGGAGATTAGGGAATTATGGATGGTGTTATGAAAAGATAGCAAAGGTCATTAAAGAAAAGATTCCAGTATCGAAGTGGAAGTGTGAAGGACAGGAAGGAAAAGATCGGGCTGAAGCTTGGGACAGTGCATGGTCAATGAGTGTGCTTCAGAAATTCCAATCTATGGCAGATAGCCCTTGGTGCATTAAGTGGGAAGGCTCTGAAAATGAAACAGATCCAGGGGTATGGAACACTGCAACCAGTAGTAGAATGGAGGCAGACAAAGTCAATTGGTGGGTATGGAACAAAACTTAGGACTGTACTTCTGATGATGAAGAAATAAAACAAATGCCACTGCTAGTGGCAGCTCTGCAAATTGGATGTGCCTGCAGAGGAATCAAACATAAACAAGGGGAAATAAATGACAAGACAGGACAAGGGATCCAAAAGGTAATATGTAGCACAAGTACAATTCAGAGTCCAGGCCAATTTGTATGGGCAGCAAGCGATGGCACCTGGACAACACATCTGCCTGTAGGTGAAAAAGTAAAAGAGATTACTTTAGGCCTCCCCACCTTATGCCCAATTAGGAAAAGGTCCCCATTCAAGGGAGAGCATGAACTTCTGCAAATAAGGACAAGATGAGAAGTTCAGGAAAATTGAAGATAAAGAAAGATGTCAGGAACCCTCCAGTAGTGTAAAATTTGAGTGGGCCCTGGAATCCTTGTTTGGTCCAATAGCAAATTATAACAACAGAAAGATGTTGTACAAACTTACAGGTCAGGTAGAAAGATTGGCAAGAGTTACCTAAGAGGGATTTAGAGAGCTAAATGTACAATTACAAGCCACGACTAAAATGACCCTGCAAAACACATTGGCTTTAGATACGTTATTGTTGAAAGAACACGGAGTATGCGGGTACCTAAAAGGACAAATTGATCACTGCTGCATCCACATCCCAAATGGAACTGCAGATGTAGAACACGACATTACTCAATTAAAACAAATAGACCATGAAGCACAGAAAGAGAGGGAAGATAAGACCACAAGTTGGGTAGATAAAAGTTTTGAAGGGTTAGGATGGAATGTGAGCTCCTGGATCAAATCTATTCTTGAGAGTCTGATAATCCTACTGATTGTGTTCTTAGCAATCTGGTTAATCTGTGCAGTTCTGAAAGGAGAGATAAAGAAAAGAGTATCCTGGAACCAGAAGATAATAAAGGCACTGACACGGGACAGAGATCCACATCCACATTTGTCATCTCCAAGTCCTCCAGAGTGTAACAACGCTTACGACAACTGTGGATTCGAAGATGAACATCAAGTATAAACTCAGAAAAAGGACTGCATATAGTGAAAGCATTACACTTATTATAGCAAAGTGAAATATATTGAATGTGGGGAAATACGTTACTATGGGGTTAAATGTTTCTGAAAATGTTTCTTAAAATCATGTAGAGGTAGGCCACAAGAATGCTTGGTATTAGGGATGGACTAGCAAGCTGAAATGTTTACTGTAATGGGAACTGGTACTTGGGGTCTCCAAGATACCCACCCAGAGATAAGATTCGGACATGTTCATGCAAGGATGAGTTAAGTCCCATGAAGCAATATGGACAAAGTTAATGAAGCAATATTAATAAAGCAATATTGATAAGGTTGTTATAGTGATTACTGCTACAGCTGAAATTGTAGAAATATGTGCACTTTGGACAAAGACAATGGAGCTAGATTTGGGTTGCTGATACCTCTAGTTCCCCCACGCTTCAATAAAGTACCTGCATATAATAAGTCTGTGATTATGTGTGTTCCTGAACGCTAACAAAGACTGATCAAAAACTTCCAAAACACCAGAAATCTGATATGCCCCCAAAATAGAAAGATTCTGCCCCCACAAAAAAACAAAACACCAACATTTAGCTCAATAAAGCTCAGAAACTCCAAGATTCAGCCCCGTGAAAATCGTGGATCTCCCTGCCCGGGCACTCGCTGCATGGGGGGGTGAGGGGGGCAATGAGGCCGGGCCGGAGCAGGGGGTGCCTGAGAGAGGCCCCGAGCCCGGGGGAAGCCCCTGCAGAGCCATGGAAGTGGCTCCTGGCCGGACTCGGGGATCCCCCTGGCGATCCCCGCTGGAGCAGCCTGGTCCTGAGGGACTCTGGCCCCTGGCAGGGACCCCAGGCTGCAGCAGGACAAGGATTCCTGTCCCTCAGGGGGAGGCACTGACATGACCTGACTGTGACCCCCATCCCTGTGCCTCTGGGCGGGGAGGGGGACGGAGAGGGGCACAAAGTTAAGCCCGGGAAGGAGGGACAGCTGGGGGGAAGATGGATTTCCGTAAGAATTACTTTGCTTCTCGTTTTATTGTTCTGACATGTTGGATAATAAATTCAATTTAATTTCCCCAAGTCAGGTGTGCTGTGCCCGTGACCAAGGACTGAACTGTCCCCACCCTCATCCAGACCCCCGAGCCTTTCCTTGTGTGTTCGGCTCCCCGCCCGGGACAGGAAGCAGAGTCACAGAGTTTTGGCCTCTTTCCGGCATAGCCCTGCTCCATCCCGGACTCACCCCCAGCTCGCAGCGTCCTCAGCTCCCGGGCACCCCGAGCTCCCGGCGCTTCAGCGCAGCGGCGCTTCCTTGGCCTCCTGCCCGGGCCGGGCCCAGCGCCGGGGCCGCTCCTCAGCCCAGGCTAACGAGAAATGGCGGAGCTCAGCCCAAGGCAGGCGAGTCCGTGCCGTGTGCAGAGCCCGCCGCTGGCTGCGATTGGCTGCTTCTGCCGTCACTCGTGGCTCTGGCGCGCGCTGATTGGGCAGAGCGGGGACAAGCCCGGCCCCGCTGGCGCCCCCAGGGCGGCCGTGGGGCAGGAGAGCCGCCATTGCCGGAGCGTCTGTGCGGGCCCGGCAGCGGCGGCAGCAGCGGCCGGAGCCCGGTGAGGCGGCGGCGGAGCTCGGAGGCGGCCCCAGCGCAGCGTCCCGGGCACAGCGCAGCCACCTCCGGCCTCCCGACACGAAGCGGGACGAGCCAGCGCTGCTCCGCCACCGCCTCCTGCCGAGGCCCCAGCGGCAAGGAGACCGCGGGCAGCCGCTCCCGCAGCGCCCTCAGCCCAGGGCCAACACGGGCCGGCCACGGCACAAGCCACCCGCCACAGCCCCCTGCCGCCCCCTCCCGGGCCCGCAGCGAGCCCCGAGCCCCCGCAGAACCGAGCGCGGCTCCCACCTGCGATGGCCGGGGCCGCCTCCGAGCTCCGCCGCCGCCTCACCGGTTGTTATCAATGAAATTACAATTTTGACAGCTAGGTCCCTTGGGTTAATGGCAGTTTAATTAAAAATGAATACAATTTAGTAAATTGAATAGTAATTTGGTATAAAAGAATACAGTTTAGTAAAAGAATATCATTTAGCAAAAAGTTACAATTTATATATATATTTGCCAGTAATTAAGTAAGATTAAAGCATAAGCAAAACCAACCGGGTTCCTCACCCTGCCTCATGTACAGAGCAAATCACTTCAAGCTAAACTTATATACTGTATGCTTATACATATTCATTAATACTTCCCATAACTTTCCTCTTATTTCCGATTTTTCTGTCTTTATGTCACTTTTCTTCACGGCACATGCTTCACTTGTTGTTAGGGGGTCTTCAGTTTTCTTTTGGGGGTCTTTTGGCGAAGGCTTCTCCTCTTCCTCATTGTCCTTTGGATAACCTTACAGGTTTGTGTGTGCGTACTAAGCGTTGTGTTATGTTACTCTACTCATTAGCCTGATATTTAGTGATTTTTAGGCCCAATGCTTAAAGTCGTTCTAATTTTGTCCATTTCAAGGCCGTTTTGGTCATGAGACATCACTTATCTTCTAAACTACATCCTGTACCTCAATTTTAACATGTAGCATCTGTAAAGGGGTACATCTGCCTCGTAACACTGATTCTTTTGGTTGCTTCTGATAATAACTTTCCAAATAGTTACAATTTAGTCAGCACGAATCAATTCCATTTATTTTAATCCCCCATTTCTCTTTTTTATTGCATTTATTGGTGCTTTTTAAAAAAAAAACATAAACTTAAATTTTAATTTTTTTATCTTCTCAATAATTTCATTTCTTGCATTTACTTTATTTTCAGTTCTAATTTTTTAACATTTTTCATGCTGTATCAAGCTTTTTGCACTCTTTCAAATTTAGTTAACTTTTTTTTTTTGAGCTATTATAGTTTCTTTTCGTTCAGTATTCCTTGAATTACTGAATGGATTAGTCTAATAAGGCATGAAATTATACAAAATAGAAACAATAATCTTAATATAAAACACTATACCATAAATTTTAACTTTTTCCACTAAGTGCTTCTAAAAAGGTTATCTCACTAATCAGTCTTCAAAATAAAATTCTATTTTTGAACTGGTATATATATCTTTAGCAATTTTTGTGATGTCTCTTCTATAATCATTTATCTTTATACAACACTCAGATTTGTTAAACTCTCTACAAACTCCCCCTTCTTCAGCTAACAAATACTCCAGGGCAATTCTGTTTTCATAAACAAATGCTCACACTTGTGAATGTTGCTTGGCCAGCAGCTTTAGGGCAGTAGAGGTGTGGTTTGAAACAACTTTAACTACTGTCTGCAGCTTTATGAACTGATTCAATAGATAGATTTGGGTTCTATATCTCTAAGATCCATCTGCAGCTCAAGTGGCTGGGTCATCTCTCTGCAGGCCATTTGTCTTCATTTCTGGTTTCTTCTTGCTTTTGGAAAGTCAAGGTTCAAGTCCCTTTTATTGTTCTTTAATGTTTCATAAAGTGGTGTTCTTAACATATTGCTCCTGGACCTCGGTATAACGAAGAAGGAGGGTCATATAACTCTTCAGATACAGGTTCTTTTTCACTTTTGAGGTAATTCACTGTATGCTCTTTACTCACAATTTTAATATATTCCATCAGGGGCTTTCCATTTGTTACTTGTTGTACCTGGTTGTTCCAAATAGAATTTTAGGTCACTTATGGATTGGTAAGGGTTAGCTCCAGAACTTTTATACCAGCACAAATCAACATGGTTATCCTACAATTAGTTTCTTTTTGTCATTCTCTAATATCCAGCAGGAGTTTTTGGTGGCCAGGTGTTAGTATTGTTATCTGATACAAACTGTTTTAATTATTTGATGATTCAAAATTTATCTTCTAGGTCATTTTATTCTCTTGGAAGTTTGAGTAAGATTTCATTTTAAAAATTGGTCTGGAGCTAGACTCTCACTTTCCCACAGCTATTTTTTTAGCTATTTTAAGTCTTTCACAAATTTAACATTTAAATAATTTTAATTCTATAACTACTTCTTGCATTAAACCTACAAAAATATTTTAGTTAAGGCTGGCCAATCTCAGTTGCTATACTGCTGTTTCAACTGTTCACACTATTTATTCATTTTGTCTAATTCTTTCTTTGGGATCTTTTTTATACTTCTATAAAATTACTGTGATTGTAACAGGCAGCATTAACATATGGATGTGCCACAAACACAGATTTTATCTTGTTTTTGCATTTGTCACATTTGTTTGCATTTGTCACATGGATCAGAATTATTGTGATTTTGTTTTTGCATAGTTTGTTTGCTCATTGTTTGCTTTTGTGCTGCTTGTTTTAATATCGCTTGTTTCTTTCTTATTCTTTTCATTCTGTCCCATCCTGCTTTATGGTCTTGGCCAGTTGCCAAGGGTATCTTAATGAACACAGTGAAAATAATCCTCAGGAGTTTTCACTCTCTACCTTCCTCAAGGCCCCTTGGGCTGCAGCCAAGGGCCGAGGTGCCGCTCTTCTTGGTAGCAAAGTTTATACCCTGGGGTCTGGTCACTGACACGTTTGGTCTCACTGCTACCCTTGGCCTCATAAGGTTCCTATGAGCCACTTCAACTCTGCTTGTTTCAAGGATGGCACAGATTTCACAGCACTGTCTTACCTCTCTCTCTCTCTCTCTTAGTTATTTTTTTTTTCTTTTAATTTAAACTACTAAAGCTCCAGAGATGTGCCAACTACAATAAAAGTTACTTTTTACACAACTTCAGTTAGCAATTTATTAATAAAACTTTAATTAACAGGGGCTTCTTTTAGCAAAATTTTTGCTGTTAAATAAATAAAACATTTAGTCAAAACCATTTATATTTACTATACAAAATATTGAAAAACAAACATATTTTAAAAATAAGGAAATTTAAGTTTCTGTGAAAAAAAAACCTGCTACATGTTTTTAACACTTATACTGCACATAACACAACTGTAACACACTATTTAGATACTATATATTCATAAAATGTGTTTGTGCTTCACAGACTCTGAGCAAGGCAGAATTTGTCTTTTGAATGTCTAAATATAATAAACCAAACCAAATTAATGCCAGGTTGTAACAAATGGTCAGTTGTGTTATATGTTAGAGTTCACTTGGCACAGCCAGCACTGCACACTTTTCAGTTAAATGGGATTTAAGTAATGCTGCTGTTTCTATTTCCAGCAAAATATCTTTAGGTGAAGAAACAGTTTTACCTCTTTTTTTTTTTTTCCTACTTTTTAGTTTGTAAAGGATACAACAGATAACTCTCGCTTTCTTGTGTTTTAGTAATAAATTTATCTTTCCCCCCACCCCGGGGAAGCTGCAGGGTAGCATAGTCGCTCTCTTCTTGATAAAAAGGTTCTTTTGAATTTACATACTGATTTAAAGCTTAACAAATCCAATCTTTAAACGATCCAAACTTTGGCCAATTCAAATTATATTTTCGGATCATTTTCTTTGTCTATTTAAACATATAATAATTTATAATTTTCTGCTTGTTTTTCCTCTCCGGGATTCCCATGTATTCCCATGTATTCCATGTATTCCCCTAGATTGGAGTTCCTGGGTTTTGGCATCAAATTGTTATAAATGACTTTCAAATTTCCAAATAATCAATCTAATTAATTGATAATATACTTTAATAAATTGGATACAAAATAATAAAAGAATACAATTTAGTAAAAGAATACGATTTAGTAAGAAAGATAAAATTTAGTAGATATATTCAGATATATATTTATGTATATATATGTGTGAATATAATTGGCCAGTGGTTACAAATGGTTAAGGCATAAGCAAAACCGACCCGGGGTACGGAGGGGGTTCCCCACCCTGCCTCACGTACAGAACAAAGCACTTCAAGCTAACCTTATATACTGTATGCTTATACATATTCATTTATGTTTCCCATATGTTTTCTCCTATTTCCGATTTTGCTGGCTTTAGGTCACTTTTCATCACAGCACATGCTTCACTTGTTGTTAGGGGGTCTTCAGTTTTCTTTTGGGGGTCTTTTGGTGAAGGCTTCTCCTCTTCCTCATTGTCCTTTGGATAACCTTACAGGTTTGTGTGTGCGTACTAAGGGTTGTGTTATGTTACTCTACTAATTAGTCTGATATTTACTGATTTTTAGGCCCAATGCTTAAAGTCGTTCTAATTTTGTCCATCTCAAGGCCGTTTTGGTCTTGAGACACCATTTATCTTCTAAACTACATCCTGTACCTCAATTTTAACATGTAACATCTGCAAAGGGGTACATCTGCCTTATAACACTGATTCTTTTGGTTGCTTCTAATAGTAACTTTCCAAATAGTTACAATTTAGTCAGCAGGAATCAATTCCATTTATTACACAACCTCCCGGGCCCGCAGCGAGCCCCGAGCCCCCGCGGAACCGAGCGCGGCTCCCACCTGCGATGGCCGGGGCCGCCTCCGAGCTCCGCCGCCGCCTCACCGGGCTCCGGCCGCTGCTGCCGCCGCTGCCGGGCCCGCACAGACGCTCCGGCAATGGCGGCTCTCCTGCCCCACGGCCGCCCTGGGGGCGCCAGCGGGGCCGGGCTTGTCCCCGCTCTGCCCAATCAGCGCGCGCCAGAGCCACGAGTGACGGCAGAAGCAGCCAATCGCAGCCAGCGGCGGGCTCTGCACACGGCACGGACTCTCCTTGGGGTGAGCTCCGCCATTTCTCGTTAGCCTGGGCTGAGGAGCGGCCCCGGCGCTGGGCCCGGCCCGGGCAGGAGGCCAAGGAAGCGCCGCTGCGCTGAAGCGCCGGGAGCTCGGGGTGCCCGGGAGCTGAGGGCGCTGCGAGCTGGGGGTGAGTCCGGGATGGAGCCGGGGATGCCGGAAAGAGGCCAAAACTCTGTGACTCTGCTTCCTGGCCCGGGCGGGGAGCAGAACACACAAGGAAAGGCTCGGGGGTCTGGATGAGGGTGGGGACAGTTCAGTCCTTGGTCACGGGCACAGCACACCTGACTTGGGGAAATTAAATTGAATTTATTATCCAACATGTCAGAACAATAAAACGAGAAGCAAAGTAATTCTTACGGAAATCCATCTTCCCCCCAGCTGTCCCTCCTTCCCGGGCTTAACTTTGTGCCCCTCTCCGTCCCCCTCCCCGCCCAGAGGCACAGGGATGGGGGTCACAGTCAGGTCATGTCAGTGCCTCCCCCTGAGGGACAGGAATCCTTGTCCTGCTGCAGCCTGGGGTCCCTGCCAGGGGCCAGAGTCCCTCAGGACCAGGCTGCTCCAGCGGGGATCGCCAGGGGGATCCCCGAGTCCGGCCAGGAGCCACTTCCATGGCTCTGCAGGGGCTTCCCCCGGGCTCGGGGCCTCTCTCAGGCACCCCCTGCTCCGGCCCGGCCTCATTGCCCCCCTCACCCCCCCATGCAGCGAGTGCCCGGGCAGGGAGATGGACGATTTTCACGGGGCTGAATCTTGGAGTTTCTGAGCTTTATTGGGCTAAATGTTGATGCTTTGTTTTTTTGTGGGGGCTGAATATTTCTGTTTTGGGAGGATATCAGATTTTTGGTGTTTTGGAAGTTTTTGATCTGTCTTTGTTAGCGTTCAGGAAAACACATAATTGTAGATTGACTGTATGCAGGTGTTTTATTGAATTGTGTGGGAACTGGGGGTATCAGCAACCCAAATCTAGTTCCGTTGTCTTTGTCCAAAGTGCACATATTTCTCTTATTTCAGCTGTACCAGTAATCATTGTAACAACCTTATCAATATTGCTTCATTAATAAATCTTCATTAACTTTATCTATATTGCTTCATGAGAATTAGCTCATCTTTGCACGAACATGTCCGAATCTTATCTCTGGGTGGATATCTTGGAGACCCCAAGTACCAGTTCCCATTACCGTAAACATTTCAGCTTGCTAGTCCATTCCTAATACCAAGCATTCTTGTGGCCTACCTCTACATGATTTTAATAAACATTTTCAGAAACATTTAACCCCATAGTAATGTATTTCCCCACTTTGAAAATATTTCACTTTACTATAATAAGTGTAATGCTTTCACTATATACAGTCCTTTTTCTGAGTTTATACTTGATGTTCATCTTTGAATCCACAGTTGTCGTAAGCGTTGTTACACTCTGGAGGACTTGGAGATGACAAATGTGGATGTGGATCTCTGTCCCGTGTCAGTGCCTTTATTATCTTCTGGTTCCAGGATACTCTTTTCTTTATCTCTCCTTTCAGAACTGCACAGATTAACCAGATTGCTAAGAACACAATCAGTAGGATTATCAGACTCTCAAGAATAGATTTGATCCAGGAGCTCACATTCCATCCTAACCCTTCAAAACTTTTATCTACCCAACTTGTGGTCTTATCTTCCCTCTCTTTCTGTGCTTCATGGTCCATGGGTTTTAATGGATTAATGTTGTGTTCTACATCTGCAGTTCCATTTGGGATGTGGATGCAGCAGTGATCAATTTGTCCTTTTAGGTACCCGCACACTCCGTGTTCTTTCAACAATAACATATCTAAAGCCAATCTGTTTTGCAGGGTCATTTTAGTTGTGGCTTGTAATTGTACATTTTGCTCTCTAAATCCCTCTTTGGTAGCTCTTGCCAATCTTTCTACCTGGCCTGTAAGTTTGTACAACATCTTTCTATTGTTGTAATTTGCTATTGGACCAAACAAGGATTCCAGGGCCCACTCAAATTTTACACTACTGGAGGGTTCCTGCCATCTTTCTTCATCTTCAATTTTGTTTTCCTGAACTTCTCGTCTCGTCCTTATTTGCAGAAGTTCATGCTCTGCCTTGAATGGGGACCTTTTCCAAATTGGGCATAAGGTGGGGAGGCCTAAAGTAATCTCTTTTACTTTTTCACCTACAGGCAGATGTGTTGTCCAGGTGCCATCACTTGCTGCCCATCCAAATTGGCCTGGACTCTGAATTGTACTTGTGCTACATATTACCTTTTGGATCACTTGTCCTGTCTTGTCATTTATTTCCCCTTGTTTATGTTTGATTCTTCTGCAGGCACATCCAATTTGCAGAGCTGCCACTAGTGGTGGCATTTGTTTTATTTCTTCATCGTCAGAAGTGCAGTCGTAAGTTTTGTTCCATACCCACCAATTCACTTTGTCTGCCTCCATTCTACTACTGGTTGCAGTGTTCCATACCCCTGGATCTGTTTCATTTTCAGAGCCTTCCCACTTAATGCACCAAGGGCTATCTGCCATAGATTGGAATTTCTGAAGCACACTCATTGACCATGCACTGTCCCAAGCTTCAGCCCGATCTTTTCCTTCCTGTCCTTCACACTTCCACTTCGATACTGGAATCTTTTCTTTAATAACCTTCCCTATCTTTTCATAACACCATCCATAATTCCGTCATCCCCCATCCCAGCCTAGTTTTGGTTCATACTTTCCTCCATTTTCATGACAATCCCATCTAGATGAATACTTTGGCTTCACAGTATTTTCAAACACTGTCCTATTTGGGTACTCATAATCTATTTGCAATACACAGCTCACATTTTCATTTATATTCTTTTGTATTTCAGGAAATTTTGATGTTATAATTCCCCAATTTATTTGGTCTCCTGCTGCCTTTGGTATAGGCAGACAGGCAGTTATTTTGCTGGTGCATGTTGGCAAAATCTTTAATTAATCCAATCATCCCATTTTCTGCCTGAATAGTATTAGAGACTTTTATCACTTGTGGTTCTGGCTGCACCCCCACATCCCTCTTCATTCTAAAATGAAGAGTTGTCAGCTGATCCTTTTGCATTTCACATCCCAAGGTAACAGTGATTCCAACTGATGGCAGTGAAGGCCATAAAATAATCACCATTACAGTCACCAGCAACCTAGACATTTGAAACAATCAAACCCGCTTTATCTGCAGCTTTGTTGTCCCCACAGTTTGTGCAGTCCACAGTGCAGGGGAAACCTTCTTCACTCTGGTGTAATGTATGCAGGGATCCAGTCCAGCTCCTTTGACTGCTGTCAAGGTAGTTAACAGTACCTGATAGGGTCCATTCCACCTTTCTTTTAATGGTTCTTCCTTCCAGCTTTTAACGTACACTTCATCTCCCGGGGGGATGTCATGAACTGGATTCTCAAGAGTCAGCGGCCTGTTCCACACAAGGGTGCTCCGAAGTCGAGCTCGAGCTTTTCCAAGAGACAGAACATAATTCTACACCTCTTGCTTCCCTGTAACATGTACATTTGGATTAGGTTGAGGGGATTCATATGGTTTCCCATCCAATATCTCATAAGGACTGACTGACATCCTGCTTCTAGGCTTTATCTGAATCCTCAGCAGTGCTATTGGTAAAGCTTGTGGCTGCTGCAATTTAGCCTCTTGGCATATTTTGCTGATTTGCCTCTTCAATGTCTTATTCATCCTCTGTACCTGTCCACTGGATTGGGGTCTCCATGGTGTATGGAGATCCCAAGCTATTCCCAGTAACCTACTCACCTCCCTCACTACTGTGGCTGTGAAATGTGGGCCCCTATCTGATGATATTCCTAGAGGCACCCCAAATCTTGGAATGATTTCTTGCAGCAACCACTTGACTGTCTCCTTTGCTTGATTTGTGTGACAGGGAAGAGCTTCTGGCCATCCTGAAAATGTGTCAACCCCTACCAATAGATATTTGTATTCTCGTGTTCTTGGTAATTCTACAAAATCTACTTGCCAATAATCTCCTGGTTTTCCCTAATTGTGCCTGTCATCTAGCCACTGGATTGTTCTTTAAGCAAATTTCACATTTTGACATTACTGATTTTGCCATTGTTAACATCTGTACTGAAATTAAACTTTGTTTTAACAATTTCACCAATGCCTCTGCACTCCAATGACATTTGTTATGCTTAATTTGTAGAACTTCTCTCATTATCAAGGGGGGTACCACTGCTTGTCCCTGTGTAGTCACATACCACCCTTCTGAATTCTTCTGTGCATTCAGTGAGCGTCCCAATTTCTCATCCTCTATTGAATATTTAGGTTCTGGAGGTAAATTGAATTGAGATACATTAGTTTTTAAAGGTATCAGTGCCATTGCAGTTTGCACTTCTCGAGCAGCTTGTCAGGCTGTCCAGTCTGCTTTCCGATTTCCCTCATGAATTTTGGAGCTTCCTGATTGGTGAGCTTTACAGTGCATGATTGCTACTTGCTCAGGCTTTTGTACTGCTTTTATTAATTGCAGGACTGCATCTTGATGTTTAATGTGTGTGCCTTGAGGAGACAGCAGTCCTCTTTCTTTCCCCAGTGCCCTGTGTACATGCACCACTCCAAAAGCATGTTTTGAATCAGTCCAGATATTTACTTTGTTCCCTTCACTCATCTCTAATGCCCTGGTTAAAGCAGCCAGTTCTGCTCATTGGGCAGATGTGTTTGCTGGCAAGGCCTTTGCCTCCACCACTGCACCTGTTGTTGTTATCGCATATCCAACGTATCTGGTCCCGTTCTCCACAAAACTGCTTCCATCTGTAAACAGCTCCAGTCTGCCTGTTCCAGTGGGGCGTCTTTCAAATCTGCTCTGGCTGAACAGGTGTGTTCTATCACTGCCACACAATCGTGTTCCAGTGGGCCTTCTTCAGTTGTGGTACCTAGGACTCATACCATCATTTTGCCATCACTACGACCCACACACACATAAAAAGAAAAACTACAAAGCAATCAAATATTTTCTTTTTCTTCTCCTAGGACTAAAAACTGATTCTCACACCACTGCCCAAATAGAACCAACAATATAGAAGTAAAAGTATTACGAAAAATTGTTCTAACAGTGTCATCTTTTCACTGAAACTATGAAAAGCAAAAACTCTCCAATGATGTCTTATATAAATGAGGCATTACTTAATTCTGGCCAGAATGTGCAACAGGAATAATTTCATGCACACTCAGGCTGGGTGTGTAGAGAAAATGATTCCATGACACATGAGTTTGACTAGATTTTTCTAAATTTATACACTCTGACCCCGTAGAAATCCCTTGGTTTAATGTTCATTGGTTTCAAGGTGTGGAGTTGTTAGGATTTGGTTTCCTGTTGCAGCCGGATTTCTGTGCCTGTGATGTGAATTAGGTGGGCACTCCTGGATTTCCTGCTCAGCCTTTTCCAGACCAGGTGTCTCCAGCTGTGCCTGGGGCAGTGTCTGGGGTGGATGTTGGTTGATGTTTGCTGCTGGGTGTGGATGTTTTGTTGATGGTCGTTATCTTGGGGAGAATCTTTTGGGCTATTCCCAGTCTATTGAGATGTTAAATACATCTCTGCTGAGTGCTGGCAAAGAAACATTAAAATTCCTTTCCCGAAGACAAAAGGCAAACCTAGTGTGACCAGAGAAATAAGATTTGAAGCCATTTTAAAGTTGGTCTATTTTGGCAGCAGCTAATCCCAGGCAGGGCAGAGTGTGAGTGTAATTGAGAGGCAGAGTGGAATTGTCCCGGTGCCTTCCCCAGCAGCTGTGGCGAGGGCAGGCACAGAAAGGGCTGAAGCTGCAAGAGTGAGAGCAAGGATTGTCCCGCAGTGGCTGGAGATGGCAAAGGAGGGTGGCCAGGCCGAGGATTTGAGCAGAGGATCTGTGGGCAGGCCCAGGGGCTTCCCCCGCTGGGGAGCCCTGGCTGCTGCTGCGTTGCCTTCAGTGCAGGCTCAGGGGTGGCCTGTTTAATATTCCCTTGCAATTCAGATTTCTGAGTCTGGAAGAGCCATGGCTGAAGCATCAATAATTTTATTTTTTTCATTTTGTTAAGTTTTGTTCTCTTTCTTATGTCCACCCCGTAAAATTGAGAATACCTGGGAGTAAAATGTCACACAATGTTCTGGCGAGAGGAGAGAATCCTCAATCCAGCTCCAGCAATTCCCTGTTAATCCTAAGAATTGCTGCAGTTCCTTCTTAGTCCTAGGGTACATTATTTCTGAGATTCCCTGAACCCTCTCATGATCAATGCAAGACAAAGCTTCAGTCAAAATAGTTCCCAAATATTTAACTATTTTCTCTACCATTTGCCCTTTTTTTTCAGATACTCAAAGCTGCTTTTTAGCCTGAAAATGAAGCCCTTTCACAGAGGCTTCCTCTACCTCTTCTCCTTGTTTTTCTGACTGGATCAAGTCATCCACATCCTGCATTAAGCCAGTCCCTGGGGGTGAGGTCAATTCCTTTGATATTTCCTGCAAGGCTTGCCCCAATCAGGCCGGTGCTTCCGTGCATCCCTGCAGAAGGACCGTCCATGTCTTGAGCATTTTCCCTTCTACCTCTTGTTGCCAGCCCAAGGCAGAATTGTGTTTGCATCCTCTGGAAGTGGGCAGATCCCCAGAAAGCATCTTTTGCATCAAGTTGTGAATGGCAGCAGTGTGAGGAGGGCACCTGGTTCAGGCTGGTGTAAGGATCTGAGAGTGTGGGGTGCCTCGGTTTCATCATCTCATTTCTTCTTCTTGGGTCCTGCAGCATTCTGTGGATTCCATTGGATTTCTTGTTTGGCAGGATAGGAGCATTCTAGGGAGCCATCCCTGGCTCCCCAAGCCGTGCCTTGAGCAGGACTCCCAGACAGGCTGTGAGCCCTTCCTTCCCTCCCTTGGAACAGGGGATTGCTTTTCCACACCTCTTGTCCTGGTTGCTTGAGGGAAATTTGGAGAGGCTCCATATCTAATTCTGCCAATTTCCCTGGGGCTGCCCACACTTGTGGGTTCACTTCAGCCTAGGCTCTGCCAGACATTTGACACAGAGGTACAACAGAACCAGCCTCTGTATCACCTTTTGCAACATTAATTTGCATTCCCCATTTAGCCATCAAATCCCTTCCTAGTAAATTACAATCACAATTGTGAGCAAATAAAACTTCCTGCATTTCAAACCCATCCCCCCCATCTCCTAATATTGGCTGAATAAAACACACCCACTCATCTTTCCCACTTAGTGCCTTAATTATTAAAATATTCCTTAACAATTTTCCCCCCTTAGGTGTAAGATTCTGAGTGGATGGAGAGGCCCCTGTGTCCATCAGGAAAGGTCTCCTCTGGATCCAGAGCCACCCTGGATGTTCCCAAGGGCTGCAGTGTGGTGGGTCCCTGGTGGAATGGGAGCTGTGAGACCGCTAAGAATCCGTGTCCATCAAGGGCTGGACTTGCTGGTGCTGAGGGTGCTCCTGTCTGTGCTTGCAGTGTCCTTGTGCCCTGCAGCTGGAAGGCTGATTCCTTGCCAGGGGCTGTTTGGGTGGGCTGTCCCCTGGCCAGGAGGGCAATGCCTGTGCCAGGTGCTTGTGGCCGAGGGTGTCCCCTGGGTGCTGGGGCCCCCTTGGGCCCTGGGCTTGATCCCTCAGGGGCTGTAGGAACTGTGCCATGGCCTTTGCCTTCAGCTTGGCCTTTTGCTCATCCCTTGCTGCATTCAGCTGCTGAGCCTTTGGGAGCAAGTGCTGCAGGGGCTTCTTGTGGCCCTGCTGCAGCCCCCCTCAGTGCCTGTGGGTGCTCATCGTGTGGCAGCTGCTGAGCTTTCTGCAAAATCCTTCCTTTCTGCAGGGACCCAACACAAAAATGCTTAAAAGTTCATCTGGATCCTGTCAGATCTAATCCCCATTTGTGAGCTGCTCCTTCCTGGTGCTGGCTGTGCTGAGGCTCCCCTCCCCAGCCCGTATCCCAGAGCCGGTCCCTGTCCTGCCGCAGTGTCCAAAGGCGGCCCCCCCGGCGGGCAGGGCCGGCAGCTCCACGGGGCCGGGCAGCGGCCGGGGCGTCCCGCAGCCTCCTGGGGGCCGGGGGCCACTGCCGGCCCTGCCCGGGGGGTGCTGGGGTCAGGCAGCGCCCGGCGCTGAGCCCCGGCTGCCCCACAGCCCCGGCCCGGCCCCACAGCTCCCCACAGGCCCCCAGCCCGTGCTCCCGGTGCCGCAGCTCTGCGCCCGCTCCTGCCGCTCCCAGCTCAGAGAAACCCCCTGAAATCCTGACCTCCTTCTTTTCCTGTCCTGGAAAACTGGGATACAAAGGATCTGAGTCAGCTGGCAAATTCTGAGGATAAGACCCTTCTGAAAAACATCCCAATCCTCAGTATTTTTTTCTCTTCCCCCTCTTTTCCATCATCCTGTTTCTTACCCCATAGATTGCTCCTGCTGCTTCTTGCCTTAAGCACATTCCTGCACACTCCCCTTCAGCCAATCCCTTCCCAGCACACCAACACCATCCATCCCCTTTTGTCTAAATCCCTTCTGGACTTCCCTTATTGCCTTGCTGGGTGTCCATGTCCTTAATTCCCTCTGGGAGAATGTGCAAACGACCTCCACATGCTCCCAAGGGACCCTTGAGAGATATTTTGGGATCCTCATCTCTTTTGCTGGGACCCCATTGTGGCTTTCCCTTTTGTCCCCTCCCTGGGTGCCCTGCCATGTTTACTCCCCGAAGATCCCACTGTAGTCACTGCTGAGATTTTCAGTGCTCTCTCCCTGCCGACTCTTGAGAGCCCCCCTGATCCGTCCCTCGTCTGTCTCCTGCTCACTCTCGGGTACCCAATCAATCCCCGGTGCCGCCGCCAGCCGAGGGAGCCGATCCCCCAAACTGGGTGAGGCACCTTCAGCTGCACTCAGTGCCCGCCGGCCCGGACGGTGGAAGGAATTGCAGAGGAGCCCCAAGGTGTGTGGAAAAATTGACATCCCCAGAGGTTTCTGTCCACAAGGAAGACAGAGGAGTCCTGTAAAAGTAATTTCATTTATAAAAAAGGGAGAGGCCATGGGACAATTTCCATGGTGTCTCTCCTGTTTTTGGCAGACACAGCCTCCTTTTCATCCTAATTTTCTTGGTCACATCTCCCTCTCCCTTTCCCCATTGGCTGAAGTACTGGAGAGGTACAGACTTCCCAATGCACCTCCTACATACCCCCTTGATATGCACCCCACTTTTGTATAGCTAACGATATTGATGGCTGTGTTAAGTCTTTGTTGTTCTTCTGGAAGTTGATGAATTTAGCAGGAGCTTGGCTGAGCAGCAGTCTGTGTCATCAATTAATAACATTTTGTGCAGCTGATGGCTCCTCCTGTCACTTCCTTATGTCCACGTCCCTGGCCCTATGTGCAATGAGGTTGACGGGATCAGTTTGTAAAGAGCCTTTGTTGTTGTTCCTTTGCTGGGGTTCCCCCGTTTTGGGGCCATCCCCCCTGGAGCAGGGTGTCCCCCCTTGGTGCAGGCGCAGGGCTCAGGCAGGGCTGAGGCAATCAGAGCGCGCGGCGCTGATGACTCATCAGTGTCCAGGCAGAGCCGCAGCTGCCAGCGTTCCCCAGCTGGAGCCCAGCTGCGCCCCTCCCCCCCGGGCCTTGGCGCCCCCCTTGAGGGGAATTTGGGGAGGTGGGAGGGGGGAGCGCCAAGGCCAGGCCCCCCCGCGCTGTGGTGGCGGGAGCGGCTGCAGTGGGGAGCGAGTGCGGGCGGAAGCGGCCGAGAGCCCAGCGCTGCCCCAGGCCGAGCTGGCCCAGCTCCATCCGTGCCCCTGCGGTGGGATGCTGTGGGACTGGGGGGGAAGAGGGAGGCGGCAGTGGGTGCTGGGCCTGGGGGCAGGAGGAGAAGGGAAGGAGAAGCAGGGCTGAAGAGCAAAATGTTCAAAGGATGCACCTGGTAGGAGAAGGTGGGATTGTGCAGGAGGAGAAATAGGAGGAAGAGGAGTGTGAGGAAGAGTAGGGCCACAAGAGGAGGAGGAGGAGCAGGAAGAGGAAGCAGGACAAGGTTCCACCCTCCCTGTATGTGCAGTCCCAGGAGCGTTGCCCTGCCCACAGTCAGCAGGTGACTGGGGAGGGGGATCCGCAGTTTTCACAGGTCTGAATCTTGGTGTTTCTGAGCTTTATTGGGCTAAATGTTGGTGCTTTGTCTTTTTTCAGGGGCTGAATCTATCTCTTCTGCAGGGGGTTTTGCCTGAATTTGGTGTTTGGGTAGTTTTTCATCTTTGTTTTGATGTTTGGAGGATGTTTGGGCTGAATCTTGGTGTTTTGGTTTTTTACAGACACAAGATGCCCAGTGACTTTCTGAGATGACCTTGGGCAAGGAGGAACCCCCAGCCCAAAGCACCCTCCTCTCTTTTTTTCCTCCTAATCCGGAATTTTCATTCCCAAACTCGGTCCAGATGGAGGAGGAGGAGAAAAAGCCCCAGAGATGCCGCACGAGGTGGGGCTGCAAACCCAGTCCAGGGAGCTGCGAGGAGGAAAGATCCCCCCAGTTCCAGGAACACGGCCAGAGATCCAGCCAGAGCTCAGAGCTGGGGGAGAAGCCCCACAAGTGCTTGGAATGTGGGAAGGGCTTCAGAAAGAGCTCTAGCCTGATCCAGCACCGGAGGATCCACACTGGGGAAAAGTCCTACGAGTGTGGGGAATGTGGGAAGAGCTTCAACCACGGCTCCAGCCTGTGGAAACACCAGAGGATCCACACTGGGGAACGACCTTATGAGTGTGGGAAATGTAGGAAGAGCTTCAGAGAGATCTCTCACCTGATGACACACCAGGTGATCCACACGGGGGAACGGCCCTACACCTGCTTGGAATGTGGGAAGAGCTTTGGGTGGAGCTCCTACCTGAGGGCACACCAGCGCATCCACACTGGGGAGAGGCCCTACGAGTGTCCCCAGTGTGGGAAGAGGTTTCAGACCAGCTCCCATGTCCTCCAACATGAGCGGATTCACACAGAGGAGAGGCCCTTCCGCTGCCCCGACTGCGGGAAGGGCTTCAAGCACAGTTCCCACCTCACTGTCCACCGGCGCATCCACAGTGGGGAGAGGCCCTACGAGTGTCCCCAGTGTGGGAAGAGCTTCTCACAGAGCTCAGCCTTGACCCAACACCAACGGAGGCACCAGTAAGGGAAGCCCTGCGAGTGCCCCGAGTGCAGGAAGAGCTTCGTGCGCTGCTCCAGCTCCATCCCCCATGGGAGGATCGGCGTTGGATGATCCCCAGTGACCCCCGTTGGGCAGAGCCCTGGTGATCCGTGGTCCTGGTGATCCGTGTTGGGAAGACACCTGGCTGGGAGGCTCCACATCTTCCTGGCTCCCTGTGGGCACCTGGATGAACACAGGGGAATGAAAATCTAACAGGATACAGAATGACAATGGGAATTGTTGACTTTCAATCCTCCAGAACCTTTTGCCCCTGCTTCAGGAGCTGTGTGGGCAGAGAAAAGGGGATGACACCGGGCTTGGGGGGCCCCGAGGGGAGCACACACGCTCTCTGGAAGAGAGGACACCACCCCCGGGACCCCCCCTCACCTTCCTGCACAGGCAGAAGCCGAGCCCCATCTCCAGGAAGATGAAGCCCAACACGGAGACTCCAATCCCCATCAGCCTCTTGCTGTGGGCAGCGTTTGACAGCATCCCTGGGGGGTCTGCAGAGGTCAGGACCCCCAAAACTTCTCACAGACACCCCAAGCCCCTCCAAGGACCCTTCCAATATCTCCCAGCCCTCCCAGGACCCTCTGAAACCTTCTTTGGAGTCACTGATTTTAAAAAAATCAGGTATTTTAGAAAAATTGGAGATCTTAGCTAGAGATAGGCCTTGCTGGAACTAGTTAGAGTTAATGATTGAGTGAGAAGCAGGATTTGAGATAATCAATCTCAGACTTAGGTAAAAAATTCCTTTTCATTGTATGTTTGTTCAGCTGTGCTTATAATGAGAAAAGAGAAACTGATAAAGGGGTTCAGGAAGATCACAGACCTTACATCTGGAAACCCATTTCAAAGTCACAAGGAAGGAAACTGGAGTTGTACCAAATGTCATTTGTAATGTCAACCATTGTAAAGGTAGAAAGGTGAGAGTGAGGAAGAGCCGTTTTCCTTCATCTCTTGATGACCCCTCCTCACCAAAACAACCCCCTCTTCAAATTAGGGAGCCCACCACGCAGGCATAGTGACTTTTTAAAATCATTACCATGAATTTTAATCCAAAGTGGAGCATGGGAAGTGTTAGCATTATGAATATGTATTAGTATTAATATGTATTATTATTTTGGATATTTCAGACTTTTGTAAATAAATAGACACTGGAATCTTTTGTCAACTTGCAGTGCATATTAAGGGGATGACTCCTGCACTCGCCCAGTGCTGTGATTAAACATCCACTTTGTAACTTTAAACTGTTGGAGAGGTTTTTTGTCCAATTACAGATTGATATTGATACTGAATCAATATCGCAATTTTTTTGTTAAATCACTGCCAGTCTCTTCCCAGCCTCCCCAGGACCCACCAGAGCCCCTCCTGTTCCTCTCAGGATCCCACAGCCCCCTCCCGATTACTCCCCACTGCCCCAGGACCCCCAAACCCTCTCCCAGTCCCTTCCCAGCCCCACCAGGACTCATCAAGACTCCTCCCAGTCTCTTCCCAGCACAACCAACCTCATCCCAATCCCTGCTTTCCAATGCCCAATCTCCTTCCAGCTCCTCCAGGCTCACTCAAATCCCTCCCAGTGACACCCAGCACCCCCAAACTCCCTCCCAGTGTCCATCAGGACCCCCAGAACCTCATCCCACCCTCTCCAACATCCTTCAAACCCCTTCCCAGCCATCCTAAGCACCTCAATCCCTTCCCCAGTTTAAACCAGTCTATCTCAAACTCCCTCCCAGTTCCTCCCAGCACACCCCAATCCCCCTCTGGGCCCCCCCAGTGCCTCCCCCGCTGCCCCCGGCGCTGTGGGGGCCGGGCCGTGGCCCAGTGCCGGCTCAGGGGGTGCTCCAGGCTGACGTGCTCCACCTGGCAGCTGGAGCTGAGCCCGCATTGCCGGGGGCGGTTTCCAGCAGCACCAGGAGCTGCTGGCTCCAGTCCCCGCTGGGGAGCACGGCAGTGGCCAGCACGTGGCCCGAGAGCTGCTGCTGGCCCTGGGAGCAGCTCAGCTGGATGTGGGCAGGGGAGAAATCCATCAGGGAGCAGAGCAGGCGGCCGGGGCCGGGCTGGGAGCTCCAGGGCACCAGCGAGATGGACACGACGGGGGCACTGGGAGAGAGCAGAGACAGACTGGGATCAGCTGGAGGGGAACTGGGAGAGATGGGTGAGAAGTGGTGTGGCATTGAGAGGGACTGGGAATGGACTGGCAGGGCCTGGGGTGGCACTGAAAGAGATGAGAGTGGATACTGGGACACTGGAAGAGAGTGTGGAGGTCTGGGAGTGAAGTGGGAATGAACTCGGAAGAGACTGGGAATGGGCTAAAAAGGAGTGGGAGTGACTCTGGGGCCTCAGGGCGGGACTGTGGTGGCACTGGGCGGGACTGTGGTGGCACTGGGCGGGACTGTGGTGGCACTGGGAGGGACTGGGAATGAAGTGCGCGGCACTGGGAGGCCGAGTCCAGCGCGGGGCTCTCGGCTCTGTGGATCTGCCCGGCAACTGATGAGTCATCAGAGAGACGCGCTGTGATTGGCTGAGGGGCGGCAGATCCGCCGAGACGCGAAATGGACCCGGGTGTCATTTGGGGTGACTGGGATGGACTGGGAGAGCCACGGGAGCCATTGGGAGGCCCCGGGGATGGGCACAAGGAAGGCTTAGGGCTCTGGGGTGATTCCCAGGGAGGTTTGGAGGGACACGGCCGGGCCCCTCTCCGTGCCCCGCGAGCAGCGGCCCGGACAGAAAAGTTCAGGAGCGGGAGGAGGTGTTTCTCAAGATTGATTTCAATCCTCATTCTCCTGGTCTGATTTGCTCAGTCCTAAGTTCAGTTCATTTCCCCATGTCGGGCTGTTGTGCCCCTGATAGTGATCCCTGAGTGACCTCTCCCTGCCCTTGTCCCGACCCACGAGGACTTGGATTTGGTTCAGTTCAGTGGAATTCATGGTGATTTGGGGGGAGCTGGAGCAAAGCAGCTGGAAAGCACAGTGGGCTTGACAGGGACTGAACCAGGGTAGGAGTTGGGGCTGCCTTGAGTGAGCTCTCACAATGTGAACCTTCGTGGGGTCTTTCTAAGGGAATTTTGTTGAAGTTTGACATTCTTTATTAAAAAGCGGAGTCACAAGTGGAGCTCTGCTTTCAGCTTGAAATGAGGGGATGGAACGTGGGCACTGGGACTTCCGTAACCTCAAGCTGTTCCTTGATACTGGACACTTTAGCTTTGGCAATCTGAAGCCCTTCAGCAGCAATGGCTCTGCCACCCCCTGGTTTCTGGCTCAGACCCAGCTCGGAGCTTGGACAAGGTCTGGGCTTTGTCCTCTTGAGCTTTGGGAGCCTCCCGGGAAGCACCAGCCCTCCCCAGCCCACCCTTGGTAGGACTTTTTCTTTTCTCTCTGCTGACGATTTTATCCCCAAAACTGCCGTGGGAACGTTGTATCCAAGCACATCCTCCAGCGCTGCACTTTCCTCCTGTGAATTCCCTGTGCAGGGAATGTGTCTGTGCTTTTCCCTGCTCTGTTGACTGACAAACAAACCTGAGCCCGTGGGACTGTCAGAGCTCCTTCATGCAATGAAATCAGGTTGTGTTGATCATGGCATGTTCTGGAGGAGCTTTTCTTGGTGTGTCTTGTGCTGCTGGAAATGACACAAGAGCCAGGAGGGAACAGAAGCTGCTGCTGCCCGTTGGCTCAGGGCCAGGGAACCAAGTTGTGCTCCCGTGCAGTTGGGCCCTGCTGGAAGCAGAGCCGCCTTTCCCTTGAGCAGCTCAAGCTTGTGACAGCTCCAAACAGGAAACCTCAGCAGAAAACTCTTCCTCCAAACTCAGCTGCTTTCCCTCCTGCAGCTGTTTGGGAAAGAGCCTCAAAGCACAGACTCTGCTGGGAGCCATTGGTGCATTTCCTCCCTCCCGGCAGCAGCAGCAGCTCCTGAGCCCTTCACGGGCTCCTGTCCCTTCACAAACCCTTCAGCTCCCTTTGAACTCTCAGCAGTCACTAACATATGCATTTCTTTCATATTTAAATTCCATTTAAACTTCTCTTTTTCTCTCCCCTCTATCTTTTTAATCTCCTCTTTATCTCCTTTAATCCGGTCAGCACCAGTAGGATGGGGATGGAGTCTTGGGGTGGGTGTGGGATTGTTACTTCTGTCTCTCTTTACTTTGCCTCCTTTGGGCTCTGTTCTCTGTGGATATATCTTTTATTTAGTCTCTCAGCCTTCTGTGGGCTGAATTTTCTGTAGATACAGCTTTCTATAGTCTCCCAGCCTCCTCTGGGCTGAATTCTCTGTAAATACAGTTCTTCTTTAATTCCCCAGCCTCCTCTGGGCTGAATTCTCCCGGGGTCCTCCCTCGTGGGGAGTTCCACTTATCTCAATTCTCATTATTTGAAGTAAATTCTCGAGCTCGTTAGAATCTTGTTTCTCGTGTTTATTGTAGGATCCTTACAAAAGTTAACAGGTCTCTCTAGGCTGGTTATAAGGTTAATCTTTGCAATTTGGTACATTTCTTTCTTCTGATGGTACAAACAAGGCCTTGTGGCACACTTCATGTCTGATACACAAAATGGCCCTGAACTACGTAGTTCTTTAATCTTTATACCTATTTTTATCCAATTAACAATAGACACGTATATTATTTTTCTTAATGACCCAATGACCCATCACCTGTGTGCTGTACTGCGGCATTTTCTGTCCAATCACTCACTATTACCCAAAAACCTCTAGGAGAAGGACATGAAGAAGAAAGAAGAAAGACAAGAGACAACACCCTAAATCCTCCATCTTGTCTCCTGTTCTTTAAACTACTTTTTCACCCAGTGATTTAAGAAACTTTCTAATCTACACACCTACCTTTCTTGTCTAACTTTAGCATTTGTTTTCATGTATCACTATGAAAACATGCTCATGAATTTCATATTATATGAAATTCAGTGTTTTCTTGAATCTCAGAACTAAATATTAAAAACAAGGGCACACAGTCTGTATTTCAGACTCCAACATCTGCCCCTCTCTTTAAAAAAAAAAAAAAAAAAAAAAAAATCAACTCAAAGCTTTTCTTTGATTTCTTTTCAAGAAGGGTTATTTTTCCTTCACTCATGCTTTATGCACTAACAACAGAACTGCTGCTCTGTTCCACAGAGCGCTCTGCCTCCAGTTTTGAACATTAGTTAACTAACTACTCAAAACTAGAGGAATAGATCTAGGTTGCTTACTTGACCAGTAGCTTAATTTGTCTAATTGCTCTAAAGTTTCTGCTGAAGCTACTTGAATTGAAAGCTGAGTTGTTATAAATCTCTATCTAAAATTTCAAAAGTCAAACTCTTCACAATCAGGTGTAACTAAGATTGATATAAGATTACACTAAGATGTTGCTTCTTTGTATAGAGTATGATTTGGAATAACATTCATTATCTCATCTTCATTCTGTTTTAACACAGAAAAATTGGATGTTATACAAAAATCTATTTTCTGAGATAAGGTATACTTTCTTTTGAGTTAACTAAAAGAAGTGATGCAGGTGAAATTGCATCACAAAGTGATCAACAAAATGATACAGCTTAAGGGTGATACCTGATTCACCTTCATATTCAAGGACTTTATCTTTCGTGCAAGATTCTGAATCTTGACACTGTTCACACCATGCTTTAACAAATGAGGCTTTAAAATATTGACTTTCCCACTGTTTCACATGAAACCCAAAGTTCACTGTTCTTGCATGTTGGATCCAAGCTGTTCTGCTGTCAACTGTGATCTTGATACAGTTCACATCAGCGTACTCGCTCTTCTGCTCTCTGGGCTGTCTGCTTGTCTCTGCAGCTGATGAGTTTTCATGTTCTTTGCTAGGAAGTTATTTTTGTTTTGAACCTGTGAATACACAAACACACACTTTCTTCCAAATTATTAATTGAAATAGATTTTTTAATCTTTTTGCTTCTGAACTTTTGACTAGAACTTAAGAGATCTCTTTCAAATTTGCTTGAGTACTATTAGAACAATACCTAATAATTGATGGAACTGGCTTCGTAAAAGACTTGTTTAAAAAGGACTGTTCAAGAATTGTTTGCAATACATATAAGATCTTTATGCTTTTTTCAAAAATTTAAGATATATTAGGTTTTTATACTTCCGAGGCATAGCCTTGGTCCCCCCCTTTTTTTTTTATATAATTAAGGTATTTGGTTTTTTGTTATGACAATGAAAAACTATCAAATTAAAACACTTGCACATGTATACACATAGGAAATAACACTTTTACAGAAATCAAGAACTTATTAAGAAGATGCATAATTAATATTATGCGATATTAAACTTATTTAAATAATCTGTAATATGAATGGCTAAATGTACTAAATATATACTCTCATCCCAGAGTCTGCTACAGCTGATAAATCAATGGAAGATTGGAAAATCATGTCCGGATAACAATTTTCCAAGCTCAATGTAAAATCCAGCTGCTATATTAATTCACTAATTGCCAAGTCAAATTGACCTGAATATTGTTTCGATGCAGAAAACTTCTGGGTTTATTGGTAAATTCTCCATCCAGGTAAAGTCAAGGCTTGGCCAGAGCCTTAGGCTTCATCTGGAAAGATGTCTCCTAACTCATTCTCAAAGCAAGGGGTTTAAAAATAACAGCTATAAGATGGTTAAAACACAGCAAACTTTTAAAAAGCATTTGTATAAAGCAAATGACTAGAAGCTTTAGGTACCAGACCAATTAAACCATGCAGCAGTTGGTTTAATCTGAAGCTTCTCTCATGGCAGCTGACCTTTAGTAATGGTACATCTTAAAATTCTGAAAACACTGAAAAATAAGAAAGCTATAACAATAGCAATAATAATATATCAACAATATAACAATATAACAATAATAATATAACAACAAACAATAGAACTCTCAATGAAGTCAAAGGTGTCACAGACTGCATTCAATTCTGTCCACAAGCAGGTGTTCATCTTCATCTCTTTAGGAAAATAACTATACTTTGCAATTTAAACAAATATCTTCAATAAAACATAAAGCAATTTAATTTTAAACCTGTTAGAAATTAATTATGATAGGAGGAAGTAACAAAACTTAAAATCAAAAAATACCAAAGTTATAACTTAAGTTAAAAACACTCAAACTTAAACATAGTGAAATTTAACTTTGATTAATTCTATTAACACTTAATCTGTATTAGATGAAAATATGACTTAATCTTACTCTATTATTATAAAAAAAAAAAGCAACTAAAAGTTTGGTATACACTTCTTTGAACACAATATAATAGGAATATTGGTTCACTATAGAGATTATAGGGATGTAACAAATTTATTACTATTCTATGTTATCTGGTTTTGAAAATAATTCATAATAATTGTAGATGCTATTAAAAATACCAATTCATAACAAGAATTTGCTTGGTATATGCTTACATTTGTTAGGATTTTTAGAATGCAGTTTCACTAGAAAAAAAAATACAATACTACAGATTTGGTAATCTGCTATTCAGTTTTTGTAGTACTTTTCAGAAACATTAAGTCTAACTTTTTAACTAAAATTTAAAATTCAAATTGATATATATGCTGTTATACATGTTTTTTGTAACAAAAGGACTCACATAGAAATTGCTTAATTATAAAAAAATACCAAGCAAATGGGTAATATATGGTTAACATAATTTTGAAATTACTGAAAACTGTATTGAACTAACTCCACAATACAGTTACTCAAATGAAAGGAAAGGTTAAAAATGAAAGAAACTTGTCATTCAATCCTTTTTCTGTAGGGTTAATCATATGATCTTTCAACTCAATTTTAAAGAACTGCTTCTTGCAGAAACTGACTGTAACTACAGTAATAATGCTTGATGATCACTCCATATGATACAGTATTACATTATCAGTAGATGTATAGAGAAGATAACATTTTCAAAACCTTCATATATTAGAAATACTGAAACAGAATAAAAATCTTTTAAATTTCTTGGGATGTATAAATATCATTTTCTATGCTATTTTGTAAAAACAAAACCAGCAGATATTATTAGAAATACAACATCTATATATATTTTACTATAAAATATCTATAAACTTTTTGATCTATTTTTGAAGGCACTTTATTCAATAAAGACTTCTTTTTAAATGTTAATCATTATTACAACAATTTGCTGATTTATCAACAATACAATTTGCAAAGTTTCAAATTTTTTAATTGTCCAATCAAAACACTCTCTTTTTTGTCCTTCTCTGGGATGTCCAGCTTTCTGTTCTTTCTCTTTTGTTTTGTTGCTTTCTGTAGCTTCATCGAAGTTGCTGGAGTTGTTTTACCGGTGGTTGTCATGGCGACAGCGTTTCTGGCTGCTGTGTGCTATCAAGTGCTGCTTTTAAATCTAAGAAAAAACTCTAAAAACTTATATTTAGGAAGAAACTCCTTTTTAGGAGATAAATCCCTTTTTGGGTGACTGCTGTTTGTGCCAGAAAACGGACCCACGACCCTGAGATTAAGAGTCTCAGGCTCTGCCGGCTGAGCCAGCCGGGCTGATTTCCCGAACTTCACAGGCTCGGCTTTCAGTGCTGAAACGCGCATGCGCGGCTCGACAAGGGACCCCGCCAATCTCCCCTCTGGAGGGCCGGGTCCTCCCCTTCATAGATCACGGCTGTGCTTTCCCTGCGGGGCGTGCCTTTATAACTTTGGCCAGCCCCTTTTCTTTCGCTGTCTGTCTATGGCAGCGTTCTAATATATTTCTTTTTCTTTTTCTAATCTTTCCCCCCTCTGCTCGGGGTCACTCCGCGGCGCGGCCATCCCGCCGTTTCCCGCCGCTCTTTGAAGCCTCTCCTCTTTGGGCAGCTTCTAACTCCGCCTGATGGGCGGGTATTTTCGGGGTTGCCTGCTGAGCAATTACCCCCCCTCCGTGTCCCCTCTTGGGCAGACACACCTTTACCAGCCTTTTCTAACATCTCTGGATTATTAAATTCGTCAGAGGGCGGGGTAGGCTCCTTCCCTCGCTCTGGCTCCTCTGACGTGCATGGAGGGTGCAGGATAGGGGGCTGTTCTAAAGGCGTGGTTTCAGAAACAGCGTGGAACTCTTCTAACTTTTTTTTTTTTTTTTTTTTTTTTTTTTTTTTTCCATTCCCCCCCCCCGCGATTTCTTCTAACTGCAATAATTCCAAAAAGACTCTATATAAACCATCATATCTCTCCATGCAATCTTTTTAACCTCTAACAATATAACAAACTGCTCACTCTGCTTTCTGAAGTAACACAAGCTTCCCGGTGTTCAGTTTTCCCTCGCATTCCTCCCTCGTCCCCCCACGTTCTCTGAAGGGACAGGGGCAGGGGAACCACGCCGCTGGGGAATTATCTGGGTTTCCCGCGCTTTCAGAAAGGGCAGTTCATCTCCCCCTATTCCCGGGGTTCTAACTCTTTAAACATCATATTTATATTTTCCCCCAAATCCTGGGTTTAAACAATCTCTCTTTATAAATACTCAACCCCATTATCTAGACTGTATACAGCTTACCAGACCTGGCTATCTTCAGATTACCGACCAGCAGAATCCAATGTTCCGAGTCCAGGGCCCTTGGAATTTCGGAATGTGATAGCAGATGTTTTTCTCCAGACGGATTTCTTTCAGGAACTGGTTGCTGTGATCCTGCAGGTGTTGATTGAAGCTTCTGTGAGTTTGTCCTCACACGGGGCACCACTTGTTACCTCTGTCTCTCTTTTCCTTGCCTCCTTTGGGCTCTGTTCTCTGTGGATATATCTTTTCTTTGTCTCTCAGCCTTCTCTGGGCTCAATTCTCTGTGAATACAGCTCTCTATAGTCTCTTAGCCTCCTCTGGGCTGAATTTTCTGTAGATACAGCCTTTCTATAGTTCCCCAGCCTTCTCTGGGCTGAATTCTCTGTGAATACAGTTCTTCTCTAATTCCCCAGCCTCCTCTGGGCTGAATTCTCCCGGGATCCTCCCTCGTGGGGAGTTCCACTTATCTCAGTTCTCATTATTCGAAGTAAACTCTCGAGCTCGTTAGAATCTTGTTTCTCGTGTTTATTGCAGGATCCTTACAAAAGTTAACAGGTTTCTCTAGGTTGGTTTCAAGGTTAATCTTTGCAATTTGGCACATTTCTTTCTTCTGATGGTACGAACAAGGCCTTGTGGCACACTTCATGTCTGATACACAAAATGGCCCCGAATTACGCAGTTCTTTTATCTTTATACCTATTTTTACCCAATTAACAATAGACACGTATATTATTTTTCTTAATGACCCAATGACCCATCACCTCTGTGATGCACTGCGGCATTTTCTATCCAATTACTAACTACTACCCAAAAACCTCTAGGAGCAGAACATGAAGAAGAAAGAGGAAGGACAAGAGACAACACCCTAAATCCTCCATCTTGTCTCCTGTTCTCTAAACTACTTTTTCACCCAGTGATTTAAGAAACTTTCTAATCTACACACTTACTTTTCTTATCTAACTTTAGCATTTGTTTTCATGTACCACTATGAAAACATGCTCATGAATTTCATATTATATGAAATTCAGTGTTCCCTTGAATCCCAGAACTAAACATTAAAAGCAAAGGCACAAAGTTTGTATTTCAGACTCCAACAAAGAACACAGTTAGTAGGATTATCAGACTCTCAAGAATAGATTTGATCCAGGAGCTCACATTCCATCCTAAGCCTTCAAAACTTTTATCTACCCGACTTGTCATTAGATCTTCCCTCTCTTTCTGTGCTTCATGGTCTATTTGTTTTAATGGGCTAATGTTGTGTCCTACATCTGCAGTTCCATTTGGGATGTGGATGCAGCAGTGATCAATTTGTCCTTTTAGGTACTCGCATACTCCGTGTTCTTTCAACAATAACATATCTAAAACCAATCTCTTTTGCAGGGTCATTTTAGTTGTGGCTTGTAATTGTACATTTAGCTCTCTAAATCCCTCTTTGGTAACTCTTGCCAGTCTCTTTCTACCTGTCCTGTAAGTTTGTACAACATCTTTCTATTGTTATAATTTGCTATTGGAGCAAACAAGGATTCCAGGGCCCACTCAAATTTTACACTACTGGAGGGTTCCTGCCATCTTTCTTTATCTTCAGTTTTGTTTTCCTGAACTTCTTGTCTTGTCCTTATTTGCAGAAGTTCATGTTCTCCCTTGAATGGGAACCTTTTCCAAATTGGGCATAAGGTGGGGAGGCCTAAAGTAATCTCTTTTACTTTTTCACCTACAGGCAAATGTGTTGTCCAGGTGCCATCGATTGCTGCCCATCCAAATTGGCCTGGACTCTGAATTGTACTTGTGCTGCATATTACCTTTTGGATCACTTGTCCTATCTTGTCATTTATTTCCCCTTGTTTATGTTTGATTCCTCTGCAGGCGCATCCAATTTGCAGAGCTACCACTAGTGGTGGCATTTGTTTTATTTATAAGTATTTGTTTTATTTTATAATAAATATATTTTATTATAAGTATTTGTTTTATTTTATAAGTACAGTCCTAAGTTTTGTTCCATACCCACCAATTGACTTTGTCTGCCTCCATTCTACTACTGGTTGCAGTGTTCCATACCCCTGGATCTGTTTCATTTTCAGAGCCTTCCCACTTAATGCACCAAGGGCTATCTGCCATAGATTGGAATTTCTGAAGCCCACTCATTGACCATGCACTGTCCCAAGCTTCAGCCCGATCTTTTCCTTCCTGTCCTTCACACTTCCACTTTGATACTGGAATCTTGTCTTCAATGACCTTGGCTATCTTTTCATAACACCATCCATAATTCCCTGATCTCCCATACCATCCTAGTTTTGGTTCATACTTTCCTCCATTTTCATGACAATCCCATCTAGATGAATACTTTGGCTTCACAGCATTTTCAAACACTGTCTTATTTGGGTACTCGTAATCTATTTGCAATACACAGCTCACATTTTCATTTTTATTCTTTTGTATTTCAGGAAATTTTGATGTTATAATTCCCCAATTTATTGGGTCTCCTGCTGCCTTTGGTATTGGCAGACAGGCAGTTATTTTGCTGGTGTTTTGCGTGTTGGTAAAATCTTTAATTAATGCAATCATCCCATTTTCTGCCTGAATAGTATTAGAGACTTTTATCACTTGTGTTTCTGGCTGCACCCCCACATCCCTCTTCATTCTAAAATGAGGAGTTGTCAGCTGATCCTTTTGCATTTCACATCCGAAAGGAACAGTGATTCCAACTGATGGCAGTGAAGGCCATAAAATAATCACCATTACAGTCACTAGCAACCTAGACATTTGAAACAATCAAACCCGCTTTATCTGCAGCTTTGTTGGCCCTACAGTTTGTGCAGTCCACAGTGCAGGGGAAACCTTCTTCACTCTGGTGTAATGTATGCAGGGATCCAGTCCAGCTCCTTTGACTGCTGTCAAGGTAGTTAACAGTACCTGATAGGGTCCATTCCACCTTTCTTTTAATGGTTCTTCCTTCCAGCTTTTAACGTACACTTCATCTCCCGGGGGGATGTCATGAACTGGATTCTCAAGAGTCAGCGGCCTGTTCCACACAAGGGTGCTCCGAAGTCGAGCTCGAGCTTTTCCAAGAGACAGAACATAATTCTACACCTCTTGCTTCCCTGTAACATGTACATTTGGATTAGGTTCAGGGGATTCATATGGTTTCCCATCCAATATCTCATAAGGACTGACTGACATCCTGCTTCTAGGCTTTATCCGAATCCTCAGCAGTGCTATTGGTAAAGCTTGTGGCTACTGCAATTTAGCCTCTTGGCATATTTTGCTGATTTGCCTCTTCAATGTCTGATTCATCCTCTCTACCTGTCCACTGGATTGTTTGGAAAAGCAGCCTACCAGCCTTTTCCAGCTTCCCAAATGTTGGGTCAGCACTCCCAGTGCTGGGTGTGATCTTTCATGCACAAACAGCTGAAAATCTTTGAATAGATCAGGCAATCCTAACACCGGAGCTGTTGTCAATGCCTCCTTCAGTTTGAGGAAGGTCTCCTTCTGTGGTCTGCCCCAGGTAAGTGGTTGTGTCTTCTGGGCTTCATACAGGGGCTCTGCAATTAGTCCATAGTCCATGATCCACAGGTGGTACCACTCTGTCATCCCAAGGAAAACTCGCAGCTCATGCAGGTTCTGGGGTTCTGGAATAGCACAAATAGCTTGAATACGATTAGTACCCAGCTTACATTGCCCTTGTGAGATTTCACACCCCAGGTAAATCTCAGTCTGCCAGGCAATTTGTGCCTTTTCTTTAGACACCTTCTATCCTCCCATTCCCAGCTGATTTAAAATTTCAATTGTTACCTTTCTGCAGGTTGTTTTCTCTTCTGTAGCTGTCAGTATATCACCAACATACTGTAACAGCAGGTATTGTTCTCTTGGTACTTGCCCATTCTCAGTCCAAATCTCCAGCTCCTTCACCAGCTGATTTCCAAATAGGGTTGGACTGTTCTTGTATCCTTGTGGGAGTCGTGTCCAGGTGAGCTGGGTTTTCCTTCCATTGTCTGGATTTTCCCATTCTAAGGCAAACAGTTTCCTACTTTCTTTGTCAAGGGGTATGCAGAAAAAGGCATCCTTTAAATCAATTACAGTAAACCATTTCTCTTTCACAGATGTCAACAATGTGTAGGGATTAGCTACCACTGGTAAATATCTTTAGTTATTCCATTTATTGCTCTTAAATCCTGTACTAGTCTGTACTCACCATTTGGTTTCTTCACTGGAAATATCGGTGTATTAAATTCTGATTCACATTCTTCTGAAATTTGGTACTTCAAAAACTTTTCAATAATCTTTACTATTCCTTGCCGTGCTTCTGGCTTTATGGGATACTGTTTAACCTGGACAGCTTTTGCTCCTTCTTTTCATTCTACATGTACTGGTTGTGCCAACTTAGATTTTCCTGGTATGTCTGTTTCCGATACAGAGGGAATTACTGCATCCTCTACTTCCCGAGTTATAGTAGGGACTGGTTTTTCTTTTATCATTAAGATTTGTCCTGTCTTTGATTCAGGTATTTTCATGAAAAGCTCCCTGTTTTCAAAAGTTATCACTGCATCAAGTTTTGCTAATAAATCTCATCCTCAGAGTGGAATTGAACTCTCAGGCATATCTAAAAATTCATGTGTTAACACTTTGTTTCCAAAGCACAGATCCAGGGGTTGCAGGAATGGTCGATTCTCCTCCTTCCCTGTGGCTCCAACTATTGTTGCTGTTTTGTTTCCAGTTTGCCCTTTTAGATCATTTAGCACAGAATATTTAGCTCCCATATCCACCAGATATTTTACTTCTTTATCCCCCAATTGTATAGTTACTAAAGGTTCTTGTATTGGTTTTTGTTCTGATTCTAGTCAGCTGCTGTACTCCCCCAGTACCATTAATTTGGAAGCATCTTGATTCTGATTGAACTGATTGCCCTGGTTAAACCGATTTGGGCATTCATTTTTCCATTGCCCCTCTTGTCTACAAGAAGCACATTGATTTAACCCCAATCTTGGCAAAACCCATCCCCCTCGTCCTCTGCCATGTCTGCCCCTCCCCAGCCCACGACCACCTCTGCCACATCCTCTGAAACCTGGATTCTCTCTTCCTTGGATCACTGCCAAAAGATTTTGCTGCTGCTTTTTACTAGCTTCCTTTTCCCTGTTATTGTATACTTTCCAAGCCACTTCAAGTAATTTATTCAAATTCCTTGAATCTTCTCCTTCTAACTTCTGCAATTTTCTCCTAATATCATCCTGCGACTGCCCAAGAAAAATGAACGCAAGCTGAACATTCGCTTGTTCTGTTTCTAGTTGAAGATCTGTATACTTTCTTGCTGCCTCCTTAAGGCTTTCCAAAAATGCAGCAGGGGATTCTTTCTTTTCCTGTCTTACCTCATACAATTTAGACCAATTCATAGCCTTAGGTACAGCATTCCAAACCCCTGTCTGGAGCCACTCTTGATATTTCTTCAGCCTCCGCATGTCCCCAAAGGCATTGGGATCCCATCCTGGATCCTCGGTTGGAAAGTTCTCATCTAAAGTCGCCGTCACCAGCCCAGTTCTGAGATCTTCTCTCACCTTCTCCTTGGCTGCTCTAAGCACCATCTCTTTCTCAGTAGAGTCCATTAAATTCTCCAATATTACTTGTATATCATCCCAATCTGGATTCTGAGTTTTCATAATAATTTTTACCACCCCTGCTACTTTATCAGGATTTTCTCTCTAAGTTCCAGCTGATTGTTTCCAAATTATCAGGTCTGCGGGTGAAAAAGGAACTTTCACAAACACCGGCCCTTCTACTCCTACTCCTTGTCTCAAGGGGGCAATCACAGTCCGCCTTTGTCTGCCCAAATCTTTTCCCATTCTACCCAGAACCGGAGCAAGCTGTGACCGAGTCCGATGGGATACCGGTGTCGCTGATTTATTATCATCACCCCACTACTGCTGTCTTCCTCCCCAGCATTTTTCACATTTCCTTGCATCACGGTTAGATTTTGATCATCTCCCAGAGAAGAAGGATCAGGTGAAGGCGGTAGAGGAGGATAAAGAGGGAAAGGTGAAGTGGGATTAGGTGAGATAGGGTTAGGTGAAATAGGATTGGGTGAAGTGGGGGCAGACAAAACAAAATCGGGTTCTTTTGGTTCTGCTGAAACCACTTGTAAATCAACATCCATCTCTTTCCCCCGACACAAACTTTCTTTTAATGCCAGGTACTCTAAACAACTTTTTCCTTTTACACAAAGCTCACATTTATCACTCACACGTGCCTTAACTGCCATCAATCCACACTCAGCCTGCCATTCTGGCTTGTCTCGCAAATAGAAAAACAAATCAACGTATGGAACTTCATCCCACTTTCCCTCTGGCTTACAGCACAACATCAACTGTACAATGGTGTTCTACTGCAAAGATCCATTTCTTGGCCACTTTTCCCCACTGTCCAGGTCATATCCTGGCCACCATGTATTACAATAATCAATCAGCTTTACGTAAATCTTGCCCAAAGTTTCCCTGTTTCCAATGTGCTAATAAACACCCCAAAGGAGAAGTACGTGGGTCAGGGGCATTGCCACCTCAAATCCCTTTAAGCTTCTCCATGTTACAGTTACAATGCACCACACACCACTGCTGCCCAACCTGCAACGCTTTCACACTTGTCTGACAGACGGCGCCTGGGCAATACCAGGAATTCCTCCAGCCCAACCGTGCAAAGCTTTCGCTGCGTCTTCTCGGCAGGCACCAGAGCAGAGCGAAAAGCACCTTACCTCTCTCAGAGGGACGTTGTGAGCAGCGGAGACGGTCGCGGCCGGATGGGCTCCCCGAGAATCCTTCGGTGCCGGCTGGAGTGTGATCGGGTCATGAGCTCGTTCAGCAGCACTCACAGGGTCCCATCTGGGTCCCCAAAATGTTAGAGTTCAGGAACACACATAATCACAGACTGATTATATTCAGGTGCTTTACTGAAGTGTGCGGGTACTAGGGGTATCAGCAACCCAAATCTAGTTCCGTTGTCTTTGTCCAAAGTGCACATATTTCTACAATGTCAGCTGTAGCAGTAATCACTATAACAACCTTATCAATATTGCTTCATTAATATTGCTTCATTAACTTTATCAGTTTTGCTTCATGAGAGTTAGCTCATCCTTGTATGAACATGTCCGAATCTTATCTCTGGGTGGGTATCGTGGAGACCCCAAGTACCAGTTCCCATTACCGTAAACATTTCAGCTTGCTAGACCATCCCTAATGCCAAACATTCTTGTGGCCTACCTCTACATGATTTTAAGAAATATTTTCAGAAACATTTAACCCCATAGTAACATCTTGATGTTTGGAGGATGTTTGTGCTGAATCTTGGTGTCCTGGAGGTTCTTACAGACACAAGATGCCCAATGACTTCCTGACATGAACTTGGGCAAGGAGGAATCCCCACCCTAAGGCAGTCTCCTCTTTTTTTTTCCCCAAACCAGGATTTTCATTCCTGCACCGTGGCCAGATGGAGGAGGAGGAAAAGCCCCAGAGATCCCACACAAGGACGATCTGCAAACCCAGCCCAGGGAGCTGCAAGGAGGAAAGATCCCCCCAGTGCCAGGAAGGCGGCCAGAGATCCAGCTGGAGCTCAGAGCAGAGTGAGAAGGCCTACAAGTGCTTGGAATGTGGGAAGGGATTCAGAAAGAGCTCCCACCTGATCCGGCACCAGGTGATCCACACTGGGGAAAAGCCCTACGAGTGTGGGGAATGTGGGAAGAGCTTCAGCCACAGCTACAGCCTCATGCGGCACCAAATGATCCACACTGGGGAAAAGCCCTACGAGTGTGGGGAATGTGGGGATAGGTTCAGCTACAGTTCCAACCTGAGGGCACACCAGAGCATCCACACTGGGGAAAAGCCCTACGAGTGTGGGGAATGTGGGAAGAGGTTCAGCTACAGCTCCAACCTAAGGGCACACCAGAGGAGCCACACAGGGGAATGGCCCTACACCTGCTTGAAATGTGGGAAGAGCTTTGGGAGGAGCTCTGACCTGAGAAAACACCAGGTCATCCACACTGGGGAGAGGCCCTACGAGTGTCCCGAGTGTGGGAAGAGGTTTCAGCGCAGCTCCACTCTCATCAGACATGAGCGGATTCACACAGACGAGAGGCCCTTCCGCTGCCCCGACTGCGGGAAGAGCTTCAACCGCAACTCCACCCTCACCATCCACCGGCGCATCCACACTGGGGAGAGACCCTACGAGTGTCCCCAGTGTGGGAAGAGCTTCTCACAGAGATCTAACTTGACCCAACACCAACGGAGTCACCAGTAAGGGAAGCCCTGCGAGTGCCCCGAGTGCAGGAAGAGCTTCGTGCGCTGCTCCAGCTCCATCCCCCATGGGAGGATCGGCATTGGATGATCTCCAGTGACCCCCGTTGGGCAGAGCCCTGGTGATCCGTGGTCCTGGTGATCCATGTTGGGGAGACACCTGGCTGGGAGGCTCCACATCTTCCTGGCTCCCTGTGGGCACCTGGATGAACACCGGGGCAGGAACATCCATCGGGACACAGACCAATAGTGGGAATTCCTTTGGGAGAGCAGGTTTGTTGACTTTCAATCCTAGAAAGCTGTTAAAGCTAATGGAACTCACGAGCCCTATTTGTTACAGATCAACACCTCTCCTTCCTTTTCTTGAATTTGACACAAACTTATAGTCAATAAGTTCTGCAAGTGCTCTTGCTTCATGAGGCCACATTGTGTCTTTCATTTAGCAATTAATGAAGCAAACACAAATTGCCTACTGAGACCCTTCTGCTCCCGTCCAAATCACTACTCAAGAACAAGCCTCAGGCACATGCCCATAGTCCCTCTCTGCCAGCAGCTCTGAGCTGCATTGCACAGTGCTTGCTGTGCCCCAGAGAGCACAAAGCAGGCTGGCCTGGTGCCCCTGAATATTTCTGCAAAACCCTCTGCATTTCACACCTTTGCTCTGGCTCAGTGCAGAGCTCCAGGATTGCAGGCGCTTGGTCCCAGAGCTGTGTGAGGCACTGGCTCGTGCAGATGTGCCCTGACTTGCTGTCAGTGCCTCACGCTGGCCTGGGTTCCCCTGGCAGAAATGCCGTGCCTGAAGGACACTGCCCTGTGCTGGAGCCTGCGGAGCAGCCCGGCTCCCTCCCCCTGTGCCCAGAGTGCTGCACACACTGCTGACCATTGCCAGGAGTTCCAGGGCAGGCGGCAGAAGAGCAGGAATGGTCAGGCAGGGCACCAGCCCTGGGCTGCTCTTTGCCTTTCTCTCCTCCTGTGCAGACTCCAGACAGCCCATGGCACCAGTGTGTGCTGTGCCCAGCACGGCGCCGCTTCCCCTCAGGAGCAGCCAGCTGCCAGCTTGGCTCTGAGAGCGGAGGATTTGCCTGGTGCCAGCAAGAGGCAGCCAGGGCCAGGCTGCTGCCTCTTGCAGCTCCAAGGGCCTCCTTCCAGCCTGCCTCTGCCGAGGCTCAGGCTTCTCCGGGCTCTGCCAGGGCTCTGCTGGGGCTCCAGCCTGGCCAAGGCCGGGCCCGCTCTCACCTCACAGTCGCTGACAGCTCTGCACCACAGGAGACCTTGCACAGCACCCTCACTGCTCTTTCTGCTTTCTCTCTTCAGCCAGACTCTCCTCCAGCCAAAAAGATTGCACTTAAGGATACAAATCCAAGTGGCAGGAACCCAAATGTTCTCGAGTCGCATCTGCACAGCCTGCATCTGCACAGGATGTTTGTGTTGCACCGTTCCTCCTTTGGTTTTTCCTGCAAATGCCATTGCTGTTTCTGCCTCAAATAGAAATGCCAGAGCTGGGCAAAACTTGGCCAGTTGGCCATATTCCAAAGGCAGTGTGGTCTGGAGAGGATGAATGAAGAGGAGCCTTCCCCCCTTACAAACTGTACCAAAGAAGCCATCAATGTCACTTTCCACCTCTAAGAAAAAACTGACAATTCAGGAGGAAATGTTGAGCTTTCTCACAGGGTCAGAAGGAGAGAAATGTTCCAAAGGAGTTGAGGTATCAGTAACTTTATTTATAATCCTACTCTACAATCCTGCACTACAATCCTACACTGCAGTCCTACTTTACAATCCTACACTACAATCCTACACTACAGTCCTACTCTACAATCCTACTCTAAGTTGGGCATGGAAAAAACAGTTTGAAATTGATTGGCGCATTCATATCTCCTCCTTCCACTTCTTCACTGCCATGATGAGTGGTGCCAGGCTGGACCCAGGCATGGCCGATGTTATAAATTGATGCTGCAGAAAGGAAAAGAAAACAACAAGAAAGCATGATTTTCCAAGCTAAGAGCTTCAAAGGCAGGGGAATGCTTTTTAAATGAAAAGGGGATTGAGTCAGATTAGGTCAGGAGCATGGGGCAAGAGTGGCACAGGCTGCCCCAAGAGCTGGTAGGAGGCCCACCCCTGGAAATATCTGAGGTGTGAGTATCCTGATCTCTTGAAAGATGTCCCTGCTCATTGCAGGACACAGACTAGATGACCTTTCCATGTCCCTGTGTGTTAGTTTGAGATGAATTGACACAGAAGTGATTTCTTTGAGAGAAGCTGCTGGGAGCTTCCTCTGTGCCTGAGACAGGCCAATGGCTGGCTAGTTCTGAGAACTGACAACATTTTGCACCATTTAGAAATGAGATGTGCCTCTGTGATGATCCACATTTTGAAAACCACCAGCCCGGGAACTGGCCCTCTTTGCTTCCGGCCCCCGAAGGTAACGGAGCTCTGGTGAGGCCGGCCCTGCTCGCCCACGGCCTGTGCTCCTGGGGGAGGCCGGGCCAGACCCCAGCGGCTCCCGGGCGGGGGATGGAGGCTGTGGGACCCCGGCCCCAGGCTGGGCCAGGCCACGGCTGCTGACATCTTGCCCACACTAAACCCTCTCCCCGGTGTGCAGCGACGGCTCCAGGCCGAGCCTCCCCTCCAAGCGGCTACCGGGCAGAGAGAGGGGCCCAGCACAGCCTGAAATCCAACAGCGTGACTGCCATGACCTGGGTGAGATTGAACCCTTTCACTACACAGATGAGACCTTTCTTATTCTTGTGGGCCTGATAATAAAATTTGTTATTCCTTTTAAGTTTGAAGCCTGTTTTGCCCTTCTCCTAATCCATAGCTCCCAGCAAGAAATGAGTAAGTGCCCTGGTGATTTTCGCCAGCGCTAAAACCCAGCACTCCCTGCCAGCCCAGCCCAGATTCCTCCCCATTGTCAGCTGAACAGCACCAAGGTTGGAAGTGAGGAGGATGGGGGCTCATCTGATGCCTTGGATTTCAGTGGAGGAGGAGCCCATCCCTCGGACACTGTTTCACCTGCAGCCCTTTTGGCATTTTACCTGCAGCAGCTCCTTGGCAGACCAGCGCTGCGCCTCGCCTTTCTGCAGGCAGCAGCTCAGGAAGTCACGCAGCAAAGGCGAGAATTGGTCGGGCTGCCGCAGCTGTGGGGTCCCTTTTGTGGCTATGTGGTATTTAGCCTGGAGAAAAAGGAAACACAAGGCTCCACCTGCTTCTTTCCCATCTGGAACTGCTCTCCCAGAGCCCATTGTTTAAGCTCCACTTTGCAGTGGCAGTTTTTGCCCTGGCAGAGAGGCAGAGATGTCTTTCCTGTATCATTTGGATGACGACTTTCCTGTATCATGAAAAAACCCAAGCCCCAAAGCCACAGCTTTGCCAACATCCAGCAGATCTTGCCATGGCAGCTGATTTCATTGCCTGATCTAGTTAGTGGCAACTACATCAGCAAATACATGTTTCCTTCTCTGAGGATTCCCACCAGCTTGGCAGCCTTTTTGGAAGAGGGATTTTGCTATTCTAACTAACTCTACTATTTCCAAGGATTCTTATATGAAAAGAATCTCTGCAGTGCTTGTTGGTCCCTTAAGCACAGCTGCCATAAAACAAAACTCATCAAGCTTTTTGTCCCCTTCTTGACAATGATGGTAATTGGAAGAAAAGAAAGGAAATCCAGCAGGTGTTCCTCAGAGAAGGAAACAAACATTTGGAATCTCATTTCCAACACAGACACATTAAGATGCCTCCACAAATGTATTGGGTTGAAAATGCCTGTTTGGGCACACAGGAGCCACCTGCAGCTCTGTCTCTCAGCACTCTGAAAATTTCAGGTTCCCTTATGTGGCAAAAGGAAAATATTCATGGTGAAATCAGAAGTGTCACCCCTGTGGTAACCCTGTGCTCATTGGATTCTCAAGTCAATGCATTAACGCTGTGCCCATCCCAGAAGGTGCCAGGAAACAAACAGGAGGTTTTGGCAGGCTCTCCCCGTCACCAGGCTCCAGCTTGGTGATATGGAGAAAGTGGCTTGGGTTAGGAAAGAAGGTGGTCACTGAGTGTCTCAGCAGCACTGCACAAGAAGCAGAAGAGACTCTGGCTTTACAGCCTCATCTCCAGGTTTCAGGCAAGTTTCCCTGTGAGAAGAATGGGGGTGCATTTCTTCTCTCAAAAGCACTGTTTTAGAAACTTGGTTCGGTTTGAGTTTCTTTGCTTCATTTCTGGAAAGATAACACCAGCTCTGAGATGCTTGTTTCCTATTCTTGGGGCCATCTACACAGCCACAAGAGCTGGAACGACTTCTAAGGCAAAGCAAAATGCTGCCTGAGAATGGAGATGGTTTGGGCGAGGTAAGGCTTGAGTTCCCCCACTGCTGCAACCAAAGCTACAGCAGATGCTGATGTGCTGCAGGGACATTTGTAGAAGGGGCCTTGGTGGAAGTACTTCCAGCAGATGGCCATGGGATTTTGTCCAGTGAGCAGAGAACACGGGACAGGTGAGAAAGACAGCGGGATCAGAGAGTATTTGCTCCTTACCGATCGAGCAGTGAAACTGTCATAAGGAGTTTTTTGTTCGGCCATTTCAATTGCCACAATTCCAAAAGACCACACGTCCACTTTGGGGCCATATGGTTGACGCTTCACCACTTCAGGTGCCATCCACCAAGGAGTCCCGATCACTGAGCACCGTTGATTTTTCTCAGGGGTGAGCTGAACAGAAAGGCCAAAATCAGCTGAGGAGAAAGCAAAATACTGTTTTAATTTTAATACTGTCAATTAGGAAACCAAGGCAAAGAATTCCCCTGTAGAAGTTTGAGAATGTGCAGTTGAATTTCCTGGACAGCCGTCCCCGCTCTGTTTCCTTGGGGCTTTAGCCAAGGAAATATGAATTGGCTACTTCAAACATCCCCCCATTTTTTACACTTCCTCCAGCAGTGCCTTTTGATCCCCTGAAGGTTTAGATTGTAGCTCCCTCCACTGGAAGGAACACACACAGACACACACAGAGCAATAGCACTCTTGGCTGCTTGTGGTTCCTTGTCATAGCTCTGTGCACACTGCAACCGTGCCTTCAGCCTACAGCAGGGGGGACCCCTGCACTGCCAGCAGCAGCATTTTTGGGGAGCTGGCAGTCACTGAAAGCAGCCCCACACCCCCCATTCCTGGAACGCTGAAGCTGACCAAGAATACACTGACCCAGCTTGACAGAGCCGTCGGTTCTGAGCAGGATGTTGTTGCTCTTCACATCTCGATGGATCACGTGGTTGGAGTGAAGAAAATCCAGTCCTTGCAGGCACTGAGAGAGAAAACAGAACCAGGGGGGCAAAAAGTAGTGATGTGAGTTCATCCCACAAGGAAGGAAACAGCTGTGGAAGGTTCCCTTTGCAGGGGAATGGGGAGGAATGGCAGAACACAGCACCATTGAGAGCAAGAGCCTGCTGCTCCAACAGTAGCAGAGCAGCACCTTTCTCAGGAAAGGCATGTCAGCTTTTGAAAGAGCACCAGCAACTGCTGTTGTAGACTGTCCCCTGCAAACCAGCCAGGGTGACTGCAGCTGCAGTGCATGTGCTCAGAAGCAAACAGCATTTGGGCTGCACTACTGTCCTTTTCAGCTGAGGACTAAAAGAAATTAGTCTCTCTTTTTTTCTTTCCTGTTTGTTTCAAATCCTGCCACCACACCTTTGCTTTAGAGACAAGGAATGTAGTGCAGACAGGCAAAAGTTTAGCTAGGCAAGGTGGAGAACTGCAAATGCCAATGCAAGAGACAGAGCTAGAATACAAGAGCAGGGGATAAGAGTACAGGAAGTGAGTCCAGTGAGTGTAGGGGCACTGGCAGACAGTTCACTTGAGATGCTCTTGCTTGCCCATAGCCTAGCAGCAACACAGAAACCAAGCCTGGCCCATGAAATCACTCCCGTTCTGAGCCCCTGTTTCCCAGACAATCCAGCTCAAGGCCTTGGAAGCACAGATGGGATCCCTGACCTCCCGACTGACAGCTGCAATCTCTTCTTCAGACATTTGAGCCTCGTCGATGAGATCTCTCAGAGTGCCTCCGTCCATGTACTCCATCACCAGCCAGAGTTCCTCATGCACAAGGTAGCTGAAAAAAGGAAACAAGGCCATGCAGGTGAACATGCATGGCTAGGTTGGTTTTTTGCTTGAGTCTTGTTTCTGGGTCCCTTGGAGACAAGGGCAGAAGAAAAGGAATAGACATTGCCTCTAGGCTGTGCAGTGTTTGCAGTCTGTGCTGTCTCAAGGAGAAAGGCAGTTTAGGAAGAGTCCAGATAAAAAACCTGTCACGCATGGCATTTCTGGAAATAAGCACCTAGTCTTCCTGGCATGCACAGCAGTGGAAAAGAGGGGCAACAATGCAAGGGCAATCCTCTCTTGGATGGTTCATCAGCATTTAAGAAACTTGAAAAACTCAATCCCAAAGAACTGTGGAGGCAATGAACTTACAAGGTATTGAATTCTTAAGATAGGGCTGATGCAGGTATTTGAACAATTTTCAGTCTGCATTTGCCAGGGTGGATTCATGCAGACAAAATGCAGTCTCTTCCCATCCATTGGAGATAAGTAGAGAAATAATAATTAACAGCTCTATTTCCTGCCACTGACCAAAGTGGGTTTTTAAGCTCTCATGCTTGTAGTATGTAAACAAACATTCAAGGGATAGGACCGTGATCACTCACCTGGCTAAGTAATTCACGACCCTGGGACTCCTATTACTCTCCATGATCCTGATTTCATTCATGGTTAGTATCTTCCTCCTCACTCCTTGCACACTTATTTTCTTTATGGCCACCTCAAAGGATATTGAAAAGGAGTAATTTGAGGAAATTGGTAGCATGAGACCACAACACACATGGAGCAAGTGATTTTGGAATGGCAGAGCCAAGCTGTGCCAAAGTGCCTTGTGATTAGACCTCATCATTGGAGTAATTAGGAAGTGACATTCCAACAGCCCATTTCTCTGCTCCCTTGGGGGCCAGTTACAGGATACGTGGCCACTGGCGATTTGCCTTGTCCACAAAGACTATTCCAAGTGCAATTTGCAGGCTGGCTCCAGTCTGTGCTTCTTGTGCCTTTTCAGCACAGCTCTACTCAAAGCTCCAGCCACAGCTCTCAGCAGTGGGGAAAGGCCTGGAGAGCAGCAGAGGCTGCAGGGGCTGTTGACATTTACCTCTCCTCCTGTGGCAATGTCAAGTGCTCTGGAAACCTCTCCAAAACCCCTAGAAACAAAACAGCAGCAAAGAAAGGAGAAGCCATTTAGATCTTGCACTGAAAGCCAGTCCAGACAGGAGAGCTCTGCTGTAAATGCCTAAAAGCTGCAGGTTGCAGGAGGGGTCTGCCAGAAGGCAGATGATGCATTTTCCCCTCAAGTGCATGGGCACTGGGGCTGTTCCTGAAGCGCTGGGCTTTACTGCCTCAGCTCCAAAAGGCAGCTTATTCCTTCATCCCAGGTATCAGCTTCTAAACTGTGCAATTCTAATCCTGAGCACGGAGTATTTCCTTTAGCAAACTCTTGGAAAGAAATGTTCCTGAGAACTGTTATCTGACAGCTCTCATCGGGGGTAGGTTGTGCTTTCAGGCAAGCAAGATTCTTCTCCTCTCATTAGTGAGGCCAGATGATTTGGAGACATCCAAAAATGTGAAGGAAATGAACCCTGAGCTGTCCCACACTTGAGAGACAAGCAGATTTACCAGGTTCTGTTCCTTGCTGCAGGCAGCATGGAGATGTCTTTGACAATGCCTTCTGAGCACACTTGACAAATTCTGGCCAGTACTGAGAGATGGGGCAGACTAAGCCCGGTGTCTAAACATGTGGACAACTTTTCTGACTTCCCACTTGATGGATATTCTACCAGTGAAACACCTGGCCCATGGCTGTGTAGAAGTAACTGTGGTTGGACTCACCCGCTGCCAAGACTTTCCAGTTCAATGTATTTTGTGACGGGATTTTCCTTGTTCACCATTCTCCCTGAGGGAAACAAAATGCAAGATGCTCACTTTCAGGCAGAGATCCTAACTTGCAGGAGATCCCAAAGGCAGCCCCGCTGTCTGGGGCTCTGAACCCTCTGTGGTCAGCTGGGCAGCAACCACAGCAGCAACAAGACAGGCAGTTGTGCAGTACAAATGGCCAGCAGAGAGACTGAGTTTGTCCAGTCCTTGGAAGGAAATGAAGCGCAGAGAGCACAGCAGGGCACAGCACAAGGCTGGCAAAGGCCAAGCATGAGCACTGACAAGCAATGGCAAGAAGACACAGCCAGCCTGAGCCCCTGACAAGCTGTGGCCCCCGTTCAGGACACAACAGCATTGCCTTGGAGATCAGACACACCCAGGTGCAGATCAAGGCCCTTTTTGTCCCAGCAGGTGAAGGTAGACACCAAATCAGCTGGGATCTTTTCTCAGCCCCACCAGGTCTTTTCTGAGAGCACAGCACTGGCAGCTGTTATGGGCAAGAAGCAGATTAAATGGGTTGTGCTGCAGAATCACAAAGGGCTTGATGTGTTTTCCCAGAGACTGATCTGAGCAGGGCTTGGGCCAATAGGTAGGATTCTAAGAGTCATGGGAATGACTGGGAATCAGGTATGGAAAAAGTGCCATGGATCTGAGGAATACACAGCAGAGGGGCTGCAGGCTCGCTCCTGAGAAATGCCTGCAGTGCTGTTTTATCTGATTACATCACGTCGATGTGTCTCTTGGACACATCTTTATAAAAATAAAACTAGGATATTAATTACAGATTGTTATACAAATATCTGTTTCTTCATTGTGGGCCCAATGAAAACATCTCTTGCTCTCTGTTTCTGCTGTCACCTGATGTTCTTTCAAAGGAGTCCTCACTGACAAAAATACAGCATTCTCATAAAAACCTTGTAGATGTAGTAGAGGCAATAAAAACAGTCATAAAAATGACACCAGTAAGACACATGGGGCAGAACAGGTCTTCCAGGATGGAGAAAAACAAACTCTACCAAAAAAGCCCAAATCTGAAACCAAAAAAGGATAAAAACTGAAAACTAAACACAGAACCACAACAAAAAGACAAAACCCCCAAACCAATCAATATCTCTGAAGTCTTTTGGTTCTGATGACTGGTGGGGAGTCTGGAGTCTAAGGAGAATTTAGGAATCAAATATTCTGTTCAGTTTGGCCACTAGCACACAGGACTTGCATAGATCATTTTCTAGGCCACAGCCTTCTGCTGATCCAAGAACAATTCCTGCTTCTGCCTTTAGTGGCAAGGGAATCCCAGGCAAAGCCGAGCCAGTCCAAGCTGCCCTCAGAGGCAGCAGGAACACCCAGAGCGCTCTCTCGCTGCCTCAGAGCACAGCAGTTCCTGTGGGGAGTCCTAAATGTCTCTGGGACACCAAAGTGAGGAGGATCATTTGCTCCAGCTCTGCTGGCACGTGCACACAATACACTGTCCCTCAGACAAGAAATACACCAGACGTACTCAGTTGCTCCAGGAAGTCTCCCTGGCTCTCCTGTAGCTGAGCAGCAGATGTGTCACTGCTGGAAATGGAGAAACTGCCCGAGCTCCACTGCTCAGCTTGGGGAACAAAGGCTCCTCTAGATGCTGCTGCTGCTGCTGCTGCTGCAGCAGATTCAATGGAAGAGCCTGTGTAGATCTGAGAGAAGAAAGGAGTTTGTGTCAGAAAGCTGGCTGGCAGAGATTACCCCGAGTTCCCTTTTCAAATGGAAGCCCTTAGGAAGTTGCTGTTAGCCACATGCAAAGCTCATCAACTGGATTATTTTGGATGCCCGCTTCTGAAACCAAATGGTCAAAACCCAAGGTTGGTTTTAATCAAGTTCATGGCCAGTTTCATTTTCCATTTTCCTGGATTTTCTGAAGGATGACTGCAACAACGACCATTCCACTTCCTCCCAAGGATCCCTTTCCCCCTCCAAGGGCTGCAGACACATTTGCAGCTCCTTGTTCTAATGTTGGAGCTCCTCCCCCTCAGTCCTCTTTTTCTGCACCATCTTCAGAATGTGCTCAGCCTGCAGCACTTGTGCTTGGGACAGTACCTGTGCCTCCCGCTGACCTTGGGGCTCTTCATCACCAGGCATTTGCTGGAAGCCTTCGCAGGCTGCCAGGTGAGATATCAACACGTCCACCTCAAGTCAAACAGAACAAAGCAGTCAGAGACCACAGCTTGTCCCTGTGTGCCAAGGCTCATTGACTGTGAGCAAAGGGAAAGAGCAGGACAGCAGCAGATTCACCAAGGGATACAGACAGCTTGCAGCTTGTATTCCAAATCTATCTGGGGGACTCTGTTCACTTGCAAAAAGCCCTGAAGAAACAAGGAGAGCAGGAGCAGGCCAGCAGGAATCTCTTGAGATGAGAGCACTCAAAAGGGGCAAATGACTGGTCCCACTGTCCAGGGCAGCAGCTGAGATTGAGCACAGCAGGAAATGTCCTTCCAAGCAGCTGGGATAGACACTACAGCAGGATGGCACTGAGAGGCATCAGCCCACCCCCCGGCTGCTCTGCAGAGGAAAGGCAAGAAGGGCAGAAAGCACCAGACTGCAGTGACTGCTGTGCCTATCGCTCTTTCACTCACTCGATTTTCTAGAGCCTCTTGCTTCTGAACGAGGAGATTAAATTTCTCTTGGATGATTTTCCTTTCTTCCTCCAGCCTCTTCTCCCTTTCCTTGATCCTAGCCTCAGTTTCCTGCAGCTCTGCCAGCAGCTTCTCATCGGAGGCCTGTGAGGAACCAGAGAGAGGAATTTCCATGAGTGGAGTGTCTGCCACTCTTTCACTCACCTGGTTTTGTTGACTGCCTCTCTGCTGATGGAGATTCATCTCCTCCTGGATGCTTCTCCTGTCTTCCTCGTGCCTCCTCTTCACTGCCATGATGGCCCTCTGAGCTTCGGGCAGCTCTGCTTGGGGCTCTGCCTTGATGTTCTGTACACACAAATGGAGAGCAAGTGCCTGGGAGCTGCCATCAGGCTCAGCTTCTTCCTCAGTTTCAGCCTCAAAATCACACTCATTCAGTCACTTCTTTCTGCTTCCCTACCCACCTCTGCTTCCACTGTAACCTCCTGTCCCGCTGCTGATCTCTGCAGAGGCTCTTTGCTTTCAGGGCCTCTGGCACTCGTGGCCTGCTCAGTCCCAAGAGCTGCGTTTTATGCCCCTCTTCCTGCCCTTCACTCTGTCCCCTGCTGAGTCAGGCTTACCTGGCCATTCTCCAGTGGCTCTTCCACCTGCTGCCCCAGCTGCTCTTCCTGCTCTTGGGCTGGGAACAGCTCTCCCTCAGTCTGGCACGGCCTCCCTGATAAAACAATCTGCTCCTGCTCTTTCTCTGGAAGGCCCTGCAGAGAAAGCAAGAGAAGATGGGCTTCAACTTCTCATACAATATTTGTGGGCCAAGACTCAAAGACTGATGGGCTCCCACGTTCCCAAAGCACTGTGCTGCTGCTCTCCTGCCTTGTTCTCTGCCCGTGGGGAAGCACAGATTCCAAAGTGACCCTGGCAGTGCAGTCAGGGCCCATCTGGCGCTGAATCTCCAACAGACTCTTGGGCAGCTGACAGGAAATGTGGGGCATTTCTCAAGGGCCTCCCTCTCCCTCTGCTGTGTCCTGCTTGTCTCTCCATAGTGACTGACAGCCAGCCCTGCCCCACAGCTCCATCCTGGCTCTGCAGGGGCTTCCTGGGTGAGCTCATCCCTTGTGAGAGACACTGCTGGAGTTCATGTTCTTTTCAGGCCTGCACTGCCACTCCTGCCCTTCTGACATCTACACTCTTGTTAGAAATCCTGCTCATTCAGGAGACAAGGATGTGTGCAATTTGATCCTTTGCTGCAGGTCAGAGAGCCTCAATGGCCACCTCAGAATATGGAAGAGGACCAAGGTGTTTCTCCTCCCTCTTTTGTCAGCTGAGAATTCTGAGCGGCAGTGACAGAGATCCTCAAAAGGCCCCATCAACAAATTAATTGACACACCCCTAGGGATGCCAATGAAGGAAGCCATGTGTCATGTAATGCATGTATGACCAAAGTCACCAAAAACCACCTAAACCATGGAATTGTTCCACCTCACAAGGACAGGCAGAAATTTATAGGTTAAACAGGGATTGTCAGGACAGAAGAGGCAGGAGGAGGAAAACAGCTCTGAGGGGAAAAAAACAACGATCTCTAAAGGGGAAAACATCTCTGCCTGCTGAGGATCAGTCAACAGAACATGTCTCTTCTCTTCTCCTGAATGGGATGCCTTTAGGTGAGATTTGCACCCCCAATGGCTTTGGACCAGAGCTGGGAAGAATCAATTATGTAAAAGTTACATGGATAGATAGATGGATAGATAGACAGACAGCTAGATCTCACTATTATAAACTCTCTCACTATAATTTCTGTCACTACACACATCAACCCTTGGTAGCCAGTCCCCTGATCAGCAGCAATGCTGAACTCGCTCTCCTGTTGCTCCAATAAACCGCACTCCTGGGGAATCTGGAGCGTGTCGGTCCTTATGGAATGTGATCAGAGCCAGAGCACTGCACTGGGAACTGCAGTCTTTGTGCATCTGTGCTCAGACAAGTTCTTCTCTTGGACACAACCACAGTGACGGTGCTGAAGTGGCTGGAATCAGAAATGAATCCCAGCCCCTCCCAGCCTCTCTGATCTCTGGAGGACCAGCTGCAATGCAAGGGCATTGATTTCCTGCTCAGTTCCCAAACACAACACATACTGATCCCTCAGGCTTGCAAAAAGACATGAACACTGTGAACCTGAAAAAGATGTGCAAGCCCTGCTGTCTTGCCTGGTACCAGAACAGCTCCTTCTGCACCAACATCCCTGCCCCAAACTACATGTTCTCATGCAAAAATACTGCATCTTCCCGAACTTCCACCTTGCAAACTGAAAGTCTATCACAATCTCCACCAGTGCTGGAAAAAGACAGGAAATCTGGAGCAAAAAGCATCTTTGGTTGCTGGAGAAAGAGAAAAGAAACAGGTTTTCTCCTCTTTGCAGACCAACAATGCAACAGAGATAAGGTGAAAATGTCACCTCCTCCAGTGTCAAAAGTACTTGGATGCAGCGAGGGGATGTTTGGCAGGGAAAAAGCCCTTGTGGTGAACAAGGTCATGTAGGGATTTATGGAAGTCTGCCTGCTGGTCCCTCATCAGCCTGCCTTTCTCCAGGATAAAGCTCCCTTGGCACCTCCTCACTGCATTTGTCCTCCACAGCCTTCCCCAGTGCCTTTCTCCTTCTCTGGACACGCTCCAGCTCCTCAATGACTTTCTGATCAGAGGGGCCCAGAACTGGACACAGCACTGGCGCTGCGGCCACAGCAGTGCCCAGCACAGGGGGACGGTCACTGCCCTGCTCCTGCTGCCCCACTATTGCTGACACAGGCCAGCAGGCCCTTGGCCTTCTTGGCCACCTGAGCCAACCCAGCCTGGCTCAGCTTCAGCTGCTGTTGAGCGGCACCCCTGGGTGCTTTGGTCCCAGGCAGCTGCCCAAGCACCCAGTTGCACATTTGACTTAAAATACTGCAGCTATCATTTCCAGATGCCTTTCCTGCTCTTAGCAACACAGGACAGCACTCAAGGACTTGCAGCTTTGCCCCCACACTAGGCTCCAATGCAGTTTCCAAAGCTGCAGACTTCACCACAAAACGTATCAACAGAAACTTGCCCCTTGTGGATTTTGCCTCAGAAGAAGGGTTCAGAACTACGCAGTTTGTTTCTTTGGCCACACAGGACAAGAATGGCCGGCCACAGCTTCATGGACAACACAATCATCTTGCAGCTTATCAAAAGCCAAAAAGCAGGTGGCCTAAAAGACTCTGCAGAAGTGAAGAATTACTCAAGAAAACTGCAGAACAGTTCTCCAGGTCATCCAGAGGTTTCCAAAAAGGGAAAGCAAACAAACCCAGCCCTGTGAGCCCCAGAAATGCCGTGTGAGCCCTTGGCCATGGCACTGCAGAAGCCAAGAGACAGAGCTTCACTGAGCCAAGCAGCCAGCTGCTCACCCGCAGGCAGCAGCGCTTTGGGGCCTCAGCACGACGGCTCAAAGCCCAATTTCCAGCTGCCACGGGATGGGGGAATGGCTGGGTGCTGGCAGGACTCCAGCACTCAGCATCCTCAGCCACCAACAGCAAGTGCTGGCTGCTCAGAAACTTGCAGCTCTGCCTTGCACTAAAGACAGCAGCACCCAGCACTGGCACTTACTGTCTGGGGATGGTCAGGCTGGGCTGTGACCACAGCTGGAGGCTCGTGCTCCTTTTGCTCATTTTGCTCCTCTTTGGCCTCTTCTTCAGGAGCAGAGGGAGCCACAGGAGAGTCTGCTCTTGGTTCTGGGCTCTGTGGACAGATGGTGGAGTTAGGGACAGGCAGCTACCTATCATTTAGAACCTTATTTCTATTCAGCTCAATTTCTACAACCAGCTCTACCAAGCACAAATCATCAGCTTTGATAGCAATGGGATTCTAAGTCTCTCCAAGTAAATTAAAATGGGTTAATTCAGCCAGGCAGCAAATAGCTCTGAATTAGAGAGTTCACCCTGGCTACTATCAGCAAGCAACATTCTCTCTGCAAATCTGAGTTTTTAGTTCTTTTAAAGCTCTGCAATGGAAAATTAGGAAATAGCCAACAATGCCTTTGCTATTGCTGTTGTAAACATGGAAATGGATCTTCTTTCAGCCCACCCAGCTGGCCCTCTGCACTCTACTGCCACAGGCCAAGCTCACAGTTCCCTCCACAATTCTGAAACACCAGGAACATCAAATGTTCTTTTCTGACTCACCTCAGGATCGGCACCTCTGAACACACGGGTCAGATGACCTGCAGTGGGCAAGGAAAATGAACCAAATTCTTTGAGAAAACTGGAGAGAACCGTGGCCTATTTAGAACAGCATCTGAGAAGATCTCCCAGTCTACATTTTCAAAGGTGTCCTGCTTGACTGTTGTGGTTTAAAGCAGCAACTAAAAAATCACTAGAAAACTTACTTATTTCTTGCTGTGAGATATGGATTAGAACAAGAGCAAAACAGGCTTCAAACTTAAATGGAATAAAGAAAGTTTATTAACAAAAACTACAAGAATAAGAAACCAGAATAAAACTTCTAGAACAATCCTTTTCTCCCCCACTACCCAACCATTCCCTTGTTTACATGACAACATAGAGACAAAAACACTTTGGAACTTTGGTGTTTACAACAGTCCCAATTCCTGCTAGAGTCTTTTCATCAGTCTTTGTAGAGAAACAGAAGTCTTCTTCTGCAATCTATGGAGTTTTTCACAAGAAAACTCTTTTTCTTCATAGCTTTCTATTTCTCTGATGCCAGCTGCCCGGAAATCTGCCATCAGTTGTCTCCTCCCATTTCACATCACTCTGAGGTGTGTTATGGGTCATGAGACTAGGGATGTCATTTTTATGAATTAGTTATTCAAAGGCAAAAATTATCTGTTTTTGTGAGCCCTCCTGGAAACAGCAGTTTTCTTTTTGCTTCTTAAAAGCCACAAATCTTCAACTATTACTTCTCCCCCTCTGTTCCAGCATCTCACAGTGTCACAACTACTTCATCATTTGCTCAAAATCCACACTTGGAAACACTCCATTCCTCCCAATATTCTCTGTCATGAATTAAAGGAGTTTTTTTTAGAACACTACTGTCCATCTCCATAGCTTTAACAGAAAAATATTTCAGCTTATTAAAGCATCTCCTTATTTCTCTTCCCCCTCTAAATTTAATTTTTTTCTTCACTCTCTTTGATGGGTTGATGGTTGATCACTCCCTTTCTCTCTCTCTGGAAACAAAGGATTAATCTGCAAGTCTCATCCAGGTAGTAAAAGAGTTAAAATCTTGCTAAAGCTGCAGATGTTGATGGTGTCAGGTTTCAGTTCAGTGGCAGAAACTGCAAACCAAGTCAGGCCAGGCTGGCTCCGTTTCTCCCCCCACCCCGCCCTCTGCGGCCTTGTCCGGCCTGGAGGGGGGGAGGAGGCCGAGACAGAGCCCTGTGACCTCGTCAGAAGCCAGAAACCAAAGAGAGCAAGAAATTCCCGGCCTTACATCTTAAGGTGGTGTTCACAGGTTGATCTCACTTCTCAATTGTTAAAACTGCTGCCAATTCTCACACATGGCCAGTAATTAGTCAGGAGAAAAAACTCCCATCAGCCTCCAGCAGTTTCAACTTCCCGAGCTCTCAGAGCTGTCTTAAAAGTAAAGTCACCCCAAGACATTGAGCCAGCAAAGTGAGGAAATGACAGACTCTGCTGCCACAGGCTCTCCCGTGGAGGGAACAGAACCCCTGCAAATGCTGCCCGCAGCCCCCTGGCTACAGACACCCCGTGTTTTGCTGAAGGTGTTGACAGGAGCTTTACCAAACCAGTGGCATCCTCATGGTCTTTCTGTTTGAATAGCAACCCGGTCACTAAGAAAGAGCAGGGAGACCTACAAAAGCCAGCTCAGGTTCCAGCCAGGGAAAACCTCTACTTACGTGCCAGGTTGGTCAGGTAATAGCCGGAATAGCCAATGCCATAAAGGGTGCAAACGGCAGCAGCGAGCTGCTCAATCATTGTAGCACTGCTGTGCCAGTTTGCAGACTGTGCTCCACTCAAGGACAAACAAGGCTCCTGTCAGTGTGCAGCTGCCCACTGACAAACGCCTCAAGCAGGAGGATGCTCCTGCACTGAGCAAGCCCAAGAGCTGCTCTGACACTGAGGCCTTCCGTGCACCAAGGCAACCTTGGGATGTCACCACGACAATGTGGCACCCATGCCCTGACATCACAAAGCCAATGCTCTGCGGTGCTCTGGGAATTGATGCAGAGCAACCCAACCTTCCCTACAGCAAACACAAAATTGCCTGGGAGGTTCTCCTCTGTCACAAAGTGTCACAAATCCTTTGGTGTGCTGTGGGAAATGGAAAGACAGAAACTTCCACAGATACTGAAGGGTTGGATTTCCAGCCTTGGAAGGAGCTTGGCTTCATGCAATGCTAAAGGTTCACAGACACTGAGTCAAGAATTCATAAGCTTATGTTCCTATAGCTGCAAGTAAGAATATGCCATAAGTAAATAACAAACTGCATTGAGTGAGATGGTGGAGAGCTTTCAACTGTAATTGTGTGATTTTATAGAGTAACCTATGAATCTAAGTATTATCATAAGAAACACATGTGTGTACGTGAGCTAGCAGTCTATTGGGTGAAAAGCAGACACAGTGCAGCAGAACTTGGCAAAGGTGAAAGGTGATTAAGTAATAATAAACATCTTCAATTTAGTGCATTAGCCAAAAAAGTCAAATTAGCGAATCTAAGGCACTGCACCAGGCTGAAGCTGAGGATCCCCAGCCAGGCTCAGAGGGAGGAGAACACAGCATTTGTGTGATCCTTTCCAGTCTGACTTGCTTTAGCTGCACCCTGGGGGAGGAGAGAGCAGGAGAAGGGTTGGCTGAGTCCTCTCCCCTCTGCCTTGCCCTTCTCTGCTGGATCCTTAGTTCATCCCACACCCACCCCAAGACTCCATCCCCATCCTACTGGTGCTGATGGGATTAAAGGAGATAAAGAGGAAAAAACCAAAAACGTGGAGAACAGAGAAAAAGAGGAGTTTAAATGCAGCTTGAATATGAAAGAAATACGTATGTTAGTGACTGCTGAGTGTTCAAAGGGAGCTGAAGGGGAAGCACCCCAGAGCACTCAGCCTTCCTTGTTCCCATCCCCGGGGATCCTTGTCCCTCCCAATGGCTCCCGTGGTTCTCCCAGTCTATCCCAGCTCCTCCCAGTCCATCCCAGTCTCACCAAGTGCCTCCTCTTGTCCATCTCTTCCCTCCGTGGATCTGCCGCCTTTCAGCCAATCAGAGCGCGTCTCTCTGATGACTCATCAGTTGCCGGGCAGATCCACAGAGCCGAGAGTCCCGCGCTGGACTCGGCCTCCCAGTGCCGCGCACTTCATTCCCAGTCCCTCCCAGTGCCACCACAGTCCCTCCCAGTGCCACCACAGTCCCGCCCAGTGCCACCACGGTCCGGCCCAGAGGCCCCAGAGTCCCTCCCACTCCTTTTAGCCCACTCCCAGTCCATTTCGAATTAATTCCTCCTTCCACTCCCAGCCATCTACGCCCTCATCCAGTGTCCCAGTATCCACGCTCATCTATTTCAGCGCCACCCCAGTCCCTGCTATCCGGTTCCCGGTCACACCCGACGCCACACCACTCCTCTCCCATCTCTCCCAGTTTCACCCCAAGCTCATCCCCGTCTGTCCCCGCTGATCCCAGTGCTCCCAGCGTGTCCATCTCGCTGGTGCCCTCGAGCTCCCAGCCCGGCCCCGGCCGCCTGCTCTGCTCCCTGATGGATTTCTCCCCTGCCCACATCCAGCTGAGCTGCTCCCAGGGCCAGCAGCAGCTCTCGGGCCACGTGCTGGCCACTGCCGTGCTCCCCAGCGGGGACTGGAGCCAGCAGCTCCTGGTGCTGCTGGAAACCGCCCCCGGCAATGCGGGCTCAGCTCCAGCTGCCAGGTGGAGCACGTCAGCCTGGAGCACCCCCTGAGCCGGCACTGGGGCACGGCCCGGCCCCCACAGCGCCGGGGGCAGCGGGGGAGGCACTGGGGGGACCCAGAGGGGGATTGGGGTGTGCTGGGAGGAACTGGGAGGGAGTTTGAGATAGACTGGTTTAAACTGGGGAAGGGATTGAGGTGCTTAGGGTGGCTGGGAAGGGATCTGAAGGATGTTGGGGAGGGTGGGATGGGGTTCTGGGGTCCTGGTGGACCCTGGGAGGGAGTTTGGGGGTGCTGGGTGTCACTGGGAGGGATTTGAGTGAGCCTGGAGGAGCTGGAAGGAGATTGGGCATTGGAAAGCAGGGATTGGGATGGGGTTGGTTGTGCTGGGAAGAGAAGGGGAGGAGTCTTGATGAGTCCTGGTGGGGCTGGGAAGGGACTGGGAGAGGGTTTGAAGATCCTGGGGCACTGGGGAGAAATTGGGAGGAGGCTGTGGGATCCTGAGAGGAACAGGAGGGGCTCTGGTGGGTCCTGGGGAGGCTGGGAAGAGACTGGGAGTGATTTAACAAAATAGTGATATTGATCCAGTATTAATATCAATCTGTTAAGGGACAAAAAAACCTCTCCAAGAGTTTAAAGTTACAAAGTGGATGTTTAATCACAGCACTGGTCGAGTGCGGGAGTCATCCCCTTAATACACACTGCAAGTTGACAAAAGATTCCAGTGTCTATTTATTTACAAAAGTCTTAAATATCCAAAATACAAATACATACTCACAATGCTAACACCACCCGTTCCCCACTTTGGATTAAAATTCACAGTAATGAGTTTAAAAAGTTATTATGCCTGCATGGTGGGCTCCCTAATTTGAGGAGGGGGTGGTTTTGGCGAGGAGAGGTCATCAAGAGATGAAGGAAAACCGCTCTTCCTCACTCTCACCTTTCTACCTTTACAATGGTTGACATTACAAATGACATTTGGTACAACTCCAGTTTCTTCCCTTGTGACTTTGAAATGGGTTTCCAGATGTAAGGTCTGTGATCTTCCTGAACCCGTTTATCAGTTTCTCTTCTCTCATTATAAGCACATCTAAACAAACATACAATGAAAAGTAATTTTTTACGTAAGTCCGAGATTCATTATCGCAAATCCTGCTTCTCACTTTATCATTAACTCTAACTACTTCCAGCAAGGCCTATCTCTAGCTAAGATCTCTAATTTTTATAAAATAGCTAATTTTTTAAAATTAGTGACTCCAAAAAAGGTTTCAGAGGGTCCTAGGTGGGCTGGGGGAGACTGGGAGGGTCCTTGGAGGGGCATGGGGTGTCTATGAGAGGTTTTGGGGGTCCTGACCTCTGCAGATGCCCCAGGGTTGCTGTGAAACGCCGCGCCACCACAAGATGCTTATGGGGATTGGGGGTCCTTGTTGGGCTTCGTCTTCCTGGTGCTGGGGCTCGGCTTCTACCTGAGCAAGAAGGTCAGGGAGGGGTCCTGGGGGTTGTGTACTCCCTCGCCCAGAGCATTTGTGCTCCCCCCAAGGACACCCACTGATGATACCCCCTTTTCTCTGCCCACAGAGATCCTAAGGCAGCAGCAAAAGGTTCTCTAGGACTGAAAGTCAACCAATCAAATCTCCTCAAGGAATTCCCATTGTTGGTCTGTGTCCCAATAGATGTCCCTGTCCCAGTGTTCATCCAGGTGCCCACAGGGAGCCAGGAAGATGTGGAGCCTCCCAGCCAGGTGTCTTCCCAACACGGATCACCAGGATCACGGATCACCAGGGCTCTGCCCAACGGGGGTCACTGGGGATCATCCAACGCCCATCCTCCCATGGGGGATGGAGCTGGAGCAGCGCACGAAGCTCTTCCTGCACTCGGGGCACTCGCAGGGCTTCCCTTACTGGTGCCTCCGTTGGTGTTGGGTCAAGGTAGATCTCTGTGAGAAGCTCTTCCCACACTGGGGACACTCGTAGGGCCTCTCCCCAGTGTGGATGCGCCGGTGGAGAGTGAGGTTGGAGTTGCGGTTGAAGCCCTTCCCACAGTCGGGGCAGCGGAAGGGCCTCTCGTCTGTGTGAATCCGCTCATGTTTGAGGACATCAGAGCTGGTCCGAAACCTCTTCCCACACTGGGGACACTCGTAGGGCCTCTCCCCAGTGTGGATGCGCCGGTGGAGAGTGAGGTTGGAGTTGCGGTTGAAGCCCTTCCCACAGTCGGGGCAGCGGAAGGGCCTCTCGTCTGTGTGAATCCGCTCATGTTTGAGGACATCAGAGCTGGTCCGAAACCTCTTCCCACACTGGGGACACTCGTAGGGCCTCTCCCCACTGTGGATGAGCTGGTGATTTCGCAGGGTGGAGCTCCACCCAAAGCTCTTCCCACATTCCAAGCATCTGTAGGGTCTTCCCCCGTGTGGATCACCTGATGTTGCCTCAGGTGAGACATTTTTGTGAAGCTCTTCCCACATTTTCCACACTCGTAGGGCTTTTCCCCAGTGTGGATCACCTGGTGCCGAAGCAGCTCAGAGCTGTACCTGAAGCCCTTCCCACATTCCAAGCACTTGTGGGGCTTCTCCCCCAGCTCTGAGCTCTGGCTGGATCTCTGGCCCTGTTCCTGGCACTGGGGGGATCTTTCCTCCTCGCAGCTCCCTGGGCTGGGTTTGCAGCCCCTCCTCGTGTGGGATCTCTGGGCCTTTTTCTTCTCTTCCATCTCAACACAGTTTGGGACCGTAAAATCCTGGTTGGGGGGAAAAAAACAACAGGAGAGCACCTTGGACTGGGGTTTTCTCCTTGCCCAAGTTCATCTCAGGAAGTCATTGGGCATCTTGTGTTTATAAGAACATCCAGGACACAAAGATTCTGCCCAAACAACCTCCAATCATGAAAACAGATCAAAAACTAATCAAACAACGAGATTTGGCCAAAACCCCCTCCAGAATAGAAAGGTTCAGCCCCTGCAAGAAACCAAAGCACCAACATTTAGCCCAATAAAGCTCAGAAACACCAAGATTCAGACCTGTGAAAATGGTTATTCCCCTCCCCAGTCACCTGCTGCATTTGGGGGGGGGGGGGGGGGGGAAATGCTCCTGGGGCTGGGGGAGCTGCAGATACAGGGAGGAACTTTGTGCTGCTTCCTGTTTCTGCTCCTCTTCCTTCTGTGTCTGTGCTCTATGTCACACTACTCCTCCTCCTTCTGCACAACCCCAACATATTTTGACCATTTGGTTCTTCAGCCCTTCTCCTCCTTCCCTTCTCCTCCTGCTCCCAGGCCCAGCACCCACTGCCGCCTCCCTCTTCCCCCCCAGTCCCACAGCATCCCACCGCAGGGGCACGGATGGAGCTGGGCCAGCTCGGCCTGGGGCAGCGCTGGGCTCTCGGCCGCTTCCTCCCGCACTCGCTCCCCACTGCAGCCGCTCCCGCCACCACAGCGCGGGGGGGCCCGGCCTTGGCGCTCCCCCCTCCCACCTCCCCAAATTCCCCTCAAGGGGGGCGCCAAGGCCCGGGGGGGAGGGGCGCAGCTGGGCTCCAGCTGGGGAACGCTGGCAGCTGCGGCTCTGCCTGGACACTGATGAGTCATCAGCGCCGCGCGCTCTGATTGCCTCAGCCCTGCCTGAGCCCTGCGCCTGCACCAAGGGGGGACACCCTGCTCCAGGGGGGATGGCCCCAAAACGGGGGAACCCCAGCAAAGGAACAACAACAAAGGCTCTTTACAAACTGATCCCGTCAACCTCATTGCACATAGGGCCAGGGACGTGGACATAAGGAAGTGACAGGAGGAGCCATCAGCTGCACAAAATGTTATTAATTGATGACACAGACTGCTGCTCAGCCAAGGTCCTGATAAATTCATCAACTTCCAGAAGAACAACAAAGACTTAACACAGCCATCAATATCGTTAGCTATACAAAAGTGGGGTGCATATTAAGGGGGTATGTAGGAGGTGCATTGGGAAGTCTGCACCTCTCCAGTACTTCAGCCAATGGGGAAAGGGAGAGGGAGATGTGGCCAAGAAAATTCAGATGAAAAGGAGGCTGTGTCCTCCAATAACAGGAGAGACACCATGGAAATTGTCCCATGGCCTCTACCTTTTGTATGAATGAAATTACTTTTACAGGACTCCTCTGTCTTCCTTGTGGACAGAAACCTCTGGGGATGTCAATTTTTCCACACATCTTGGGGCTCCTCCGCAATTCCTTCCACCGTCCGGGCCGGCGGGCACTGAGTGCAGCTGAAGGTGCCTCACCCAGTTTGGGGGATCGGCTCCCTCGGCTGGCGGCGGCACCGGGGATTGATTGGGTACCCGAGAGTGAGCAGGAGACAGACGAGGGACGGATCAGGGGGGCTCTCAAGAGTCGGCAGGGAGAGAGCACTGAAAATCTCAGCAGTGACTCCAGTGGCATCTTCGGGGAGTAAACATGGCAGGGCACCCAGAAAGGGGACAAAAGGGAAAGCCACAATGGGGTCCCAGCAAAAGGGATGAGGGTCCCAAAATATCTCTCAAGGGTCCCTTGGGAGCATGTTGAGGTCGTTTGCACATTCTCCCAGAGGGAATTAAGGACATGGACACCCAGGGGGGCAAGAAGGGAAGTCCAGAAGGGATTTAGACAACAGGGGATGGATGGTGTTGGTGTGCTGGGAAGGGATTGGCTGAAGGGGAGTGTGCAGGAATGTGCTTAAGGCAAGAAGCAACAAGAGCAATCTATGGGGTAAGAAAAAGAATGATGGAAAAGAAGAGAAAGAGAAAAATACTGAGGACTGGGATGTTTTTCAGAAGGGTCTTATCCTCAGAATTTGCCAGCTGACTCAGATCCTTTGTATCCCAGTTTTCCAGGACAGGAAAACAAGGAGGTCAGGATTTCAGGGGGTTTCTCTGAGCTGGGAGCGGCAGGAGCGGGCGCAGAGCTGCGGCACCGGGAGCACGGGCTGGGGGCCTGTGGGGAGCTGTGGGGCCGGGCCGGGGCTGTGGGGCAGCCGGGGCTCAGCGCCGGGCGCTGCCTGACCCCAGCACCCCCCGGGCAGGGCCGGCAGTGGCCCCCGGCCCCCAGGAGGCTGCGGGACGCCCCGGCCGCTGCCCGGCCCCGTGGAGCTGCCGGCCCTGCCCGCCGGGGGGGCCGCCTTTGGACACTGCGGCAGGACAGGGACCGGCTCTGGGATACGGGCTGGGGAGGGGAGCCTCAGCACAGCCAGCACCAGGAAGGAACAGCTCAGAAATGGGGATTACACCTGCAAGGATCCAGATGATCTTTTAAGCATTTTGTGCTGGGTCCCTGCAGAAAGGAAGGATTTTGCAGAAAGCTCAGCAGCTGCCACAGGATGAGCACCCACAGGCACTGAGGGGGGCTGCAGCAGGGCCACAAGAAGCCCCTGCAGCACTTGCTCCCAAAGGCTCAGCAGCTGAATGCAGCAAGGGATGAGCAAAAGGCCAAGCTGAAGGCAAAGGCCATGGCACAGTTCCTACAGCCCCTGAGGGATCAAGCCCAGGGCCCAAGGGGGCCCCAGCACCCAGGGGACACCCTCGGCCACAAGCACCTGGCACAGGCATTGCCCTCCTGGCCAGGGGACAGCCCACCCAAACAGCCCCTGGCAAGGAATCAGCCTTCCAGCTGCAGGGCACAAGGACACTGCAAGCACAGACAGGAGCACCCTCAGCACCAGCAAGTCCAGCCCTTGATGGACACGGATTCTTAGCGCTCTCACAGCTCCCATTCCACCAGGGACCCACCACACTGCAGCCCTTGGGAACATCCAGGGTGGCTCTGGATCCAGAGGAGACCTTTCCTGATGGGCACAGGGGCCTCTCCATCCACTGGGAATCTTACACCCAAAGGTGTTAGGGAATATTTAAATAATTAAGGGACTAAGTGGGAAAGATGAGTGGAAGTGTTCAGCCACTATTAACCAATGTGGGGGATGGGTGTGAAATGCAGGAATTTTTATTTGCTCACAATTGTGATTGTAATTTACTGGGAAGGGATTTGATGGCTACACTGGGAATGCAAATTAATGTTGCAAAAGGTGATACAGAGGCTGGTTCTGTTGTACCTCTGGGTCAAATGTCTGGCAGAGCCACGGCTGAAGTGAACCCACAAGTGTGGGCAGCCCCAGGGAAATTGGCAAAATTAGATATGGAGCCTCTCCAAATTTCCCTGAAGCAGCCAGGACAAGAGGTGTCGAAAAGCAATCCCCTGTTCCAAGGGAGGGAAGGAAGGGCTCACAGCCTGTCTGGGAGTCCTGCTCAAGGCACGGCTTGGGGAGCCAGGGATGGCTCCCTAGAATGCTCCTATCCTGCCAAACAAGAAATCCAATGGAATCCACACAATGCTGCAGGACCCAAGAAGAAGAAATGAGATGATGAAACCGAGGCACCCCACACTCTCAGATCCTTACACCATCCTCAACCAGGTGCCCTCCTCACACTGCTGCCATTCACAACTTGATGCAAAAGATGCTTTCTGGGGATCTGCCCACTTCCACAGGATGCAAACAGAATTCTGCCATGGGCTGGCAACAAGAGGTAGAAGGGAAAATGCTCAAGACATGGACGGTCCTTCTGCAGGGATGCACGGAAGCACCGGCCTGACTGGGGCAAGCCTTGCAGGAAATATCAAAGGAATTGACCTCACCCCCAGGGACTGGCTTAATGCAGGATGTGGATGACTTGATCCAGTCAGGAGGACAAAAAGAGGTAGAGGAAGCCTCTATGAAATGGCTTCATTTTCAGGCAAAAAAGCAGCTTTGAGTATCTGAAAAAAAAGTGCAAATCGTGGAGAAAATGGTTAAATATTTGAGACCTATTTTGAATGAAGCTTTGTGTTTTATTGACCCTGAGAGGGTTCATGAAATCTCAGAAATAACATTTCCCAGGATTAAAAAGGGACAATTCCTACAATTAACAGGGAAATGCAGGAGCCAGATTGAGGATTCTCTCTTCTAGCCAGAACATTGTGTGCTTCTTTAGCCACAGATAGCGTCAGTGTTAGACAGGGGACATAAAAAAGAGAACAAAACTTAACTAAATGAAAAAAATAAAATGATTGATGCCCCAGCCATGGCTCTTCCAGACTCAGAAATCTGAATTGGAAGGGAATATTAAACAGGCCACCCCTGAGCCTGCACTGAAGGCAACGCAGCAGCAGCCAGGGCTCCCCAGCGGGGGAAGCCCCTGGGCCTGCCCACAGATCGTCTGCTCAAATCCTCGGCCTGGCCACCCTCCTTTGCCATCTCCAGCCACTGCGGGACAATCCTTGCTCTCACTCTTGCAGCTTCAGCCCTTTCTGTGCCTGCCCTCGCCACAGCTGCTGGGGAAGGCACCGGGACAATTCCACTCTGCCTCTCAATTCCACTCACACTCTGCCCTGCCTGGGATTAGCTGCTGCCAAAATAGACCAACTTTAAAATGGCTTCAAATCTTATTTCTCTGGTCACAGTAGGTTTGCCTTTTGTCTTGGGGAAAGGAATTTTAATGTTTCTTTACCAGCACTCAGCAGAGATGTATTTAACATCTCAACAGACTGGGAATAGCCCAAAAGATTCTCCCCCAGATAACGACCATCAACAAAACATCAACACCCAGCAGCAAACATCAACCAACATCCACCCCAGACACTGCCCCAGGCACAGCTGGAGACACCTGGTCTGGAAAAGGCTGAGCAGGAAATCCAGGAGTGCCCACCTAATTCACATCACAGGCACAGAAATCCGGCTGCAACAGAAGACCAAATCCTAACAACTCCACACCTTGAAACCAATGAACATTAAACCAAGGGATTTCTACGGGTACTGACTGTATAAATTTAGGGAAAATCTAGTCAAATTCATGTGTCATGGAATGATTTTCTCTGCACACCCAGCCTAAGTGTGCATGAAATTATTCCTGTTGCACATTCTGGCCAGAATCAAGTAACACCTTATTTCTCTAAAGACATTGTGGAGAGTTTTTACTTTTCACAGTTTCAGTGAAAGGATTACACTGTTAGAATAAATTTCCATAGTATTTTTACTTCTATATTGTCGCTTCTGTTTGGGCCAGTGGTGTGAGAATCAGTTTTTAGGCATAGGAGAATAAAAAGAAAACACTTGATTGCTTTCTCATTTTTGTTTTATATTTCTACGTGACTCTTAGTCATGACAAAATGATGGTATGGGTTATCTTATGTTCACCTTTAAGCTGCACTTTGAAAACTAGAAGAGCTTTAAAGTTGGCGCTTTAACACATAAACAGTTAATAAAATATTGTTAAAAAAAAAACTAAAAATAAAAGCAGATTCTGTGGGTGCCACGTGTGAGTCAGGGGACGTCTGCCCTGGAAGAGAAGCTTTGTTCCAGGCAGCCAGGAGAGGAGCTTTAGAAATGCAAATTAACACTGATAGCCCAAAGCCTGCACAATGGCCCAGGGGCTTCCTGCCTGCAGGAGGAATTGGAATAATTCCCTCTGCCCCTCAGCCCAAGCTCTGCCAGCTTGCACAGATGGAATTTGCACAGCTAAAGGCAGAGCCCATTGTGAGGATATCTGACTCTGCAACACAAATTGGTTAAGCTGCAAAGGAGAACAGAAAATGGAGAATGTTGTGAAAACTGCACTAAAACAAGTGGGAGGGAATCATCCCTGTCCCCACTCCAACATGTGCTGTCTCTGTCTGTGTTATATAGGGTGTACCATAAATAAATCCACTGTGCTTTATTTGCCACCACAAGTTCAGTGAAATCAGTTGGGAATCCAAGTATGTGATGATTTAATGAGAGAAAAGCTGACAATTGATGCAGCCCTGGCTGGAGTGAAACAGAAATTAAAAAGTAGGAAATAAACACAAAGAAATGCTTGACTAAAAGTGGGGTTTGACAAAAACCATACCCTGACACGCTGATCCACAAGAACAAGAAAAGAGTCAGACTGCAAGATAAGATAAGGAGCCAGAATACACAAACAAGATGCAAAGACAAAGGCACCACAAGATAAAGGAGATTCTTCAGGCCCTAAGCCGGAAAGAACAGATTTAAAGTTCCAAAAGGTGGCCAGAGGAATGAAAGAGGCATGGAGTTAATTGTAATATGAAGTGAGGACAAGCAGAGTTAAAAAATGAATATGTACTAGGCGTATCTTGTAAACCTAGTCTGTAAAAGAAAAAAAGAGAAAACCAAATCAAAAAGGTGTGCATGCTTTTCAGAGGAGATATCCCCCATCCACCTCAGCGTTGAATAAATTCATACCTACTCTTATAACTACTCTGCGAGTTATAGAGCTCTTTTTATTTCGCATATCCGGAGTGAGCACTCAAAAATGGGGAAAAGACGAACGATCACCAGAACAAATCCTGCAATACCATGGACCAGACCCTGGGAACGCTGATGAATTCATAGCAGGTACCAGAGAAACCATTTATCATTTCAATGGCATAATTAGATTACAGGATGTCATTGAAATAATAACCAACCACACAGCTCCAGCTCCTGACCTTCCCTCCAACCAATCCACTCAGATGAGGAACACAACATTTCACCATGGGATGGGATCACATTATCTTTTAGCAGAAAATCGAGGCAGAGTTTGTGGAAAAGTTAAGTAACTTAAACTACTCTTGGCAGATAGATGGCAATGGAAAAGTAGTAAAACAGATAACAAAGGAAACAGCAAAGCAGCTCATGTACTTCTCCAAACGTGGAAAGGATAGGAATGGGACACAGTTTTGTGCTTCCCTCACAGACCATGGGTTAAACAAATGCTGTTTCTCCTCTCATGTGCTACAGCAACTCTCATCTTTTTACCATGCACCACACCTTGCTGAGTGCAGCTCATTCAGCAGCTGAGCAAGGGGATGCAGGTGGCAGCCAGGCCTCCTAAGCCACAAACGGCTACAAAAGGACAGAGAATGAGGGCACTGAGAGCAATCCCAAAACCAAAGAACACCCAGGAAGAAAAAACACAGGCAATGAGTGAATCTGCTTGGAGATGGGGCCAGGGACTTGTACATAAGGCAACAATGGGAGAAACCATCAGTGTCAGAAAACGTTACTAATTGACAAGGACTGCTGCTCAGACCAACTCCCGACACATTCATGAACTTCCAGAAGAACAAACACTTCACAGAGCCAGGAATATCGGGTGTTATACAAAAAGGACATGCAGCAGGCGGATCGGGAAGGCTGAACCTTCCAAGCACCTCCGCCAGTGTTGGGCAAAGGGACAGGGACATGCGGCCGGGAAAATCAGGACAAAAACGAGGCCGCGTCCTCCAACAACCGGAGAGAGCGCACGGCAAATGGCCCATGGCCTCTCCCTTTGGGCAGCAATAAAGTCACTCGCACACCACTCCTCTGGCTCCTTGGGCCACACAAACCTCTGGCGCCGGGAATTTTCCCGCCCAGCCCCGGGCACAGCGCAGCCACCTCCGGCCTCCCGACACGAAGCGGGACGAGCCAGCGCTGCTCCGCCACCGCCTCCTGCCGAGGCCCCAGCGGCAAGGAGACCGCGGGCAGCCGCTCCCGCAGCGCCCTCAGCCCAGGGCCAACACGGGCCGGCCACGGCACAAGCCACCCGCCACAGCCCCCTGCCGCCCCCTCCCGGGCCCGCAGCGAGCCCCGAGCCCCCGCAGAACCGAGCGCGGCTCCCACCTGCGATGGCCGGGGCCGCCTCCGAGCTCCGCCGCCGCCTCACCGGGCTCCGGCCGCTGCTGCCGCCGCTGCCGGGCCCGCACAGACGCTCCGGCAATGGCGGCTCTCCTGCCCCACGGCCGCCCTGGGGGCGCCAGCGGGGCCGGGCTTGTCCCCGCTCTGCCCAATCAGCGCGCGCCAGAGCCACGAGTGACGGCAGAAGCAGCCAATCGCAGCCAGCGGCGGGCTCTGCACACGGCACGGCCTCGCCTGCCTTGGGCTGAGCTCCGCCATTTCTCGGCAGCCTGGGCTGAGGAGCGGCCCCGGCGCTGGGCCCGGCCCGGGCAGGAGGCCAAGGAAGCGCCGCTGCGCTGAAGCGCCGGGAGCTCGGGGTGCCCGGGAGCTGAGGGCGCTGCGAGCTGGGGGTGAGTCCGGGATGGAGCAGGGCTATGCCGGAGCGAGGCCAAAACTCTGTGACTCTCCTTCCTGCCCTGGGCGGGGAGCAGAACACACAAGGAAAGGCTCGGGGGTCTGGATGAGGGTGGGGACAGTTCAATCCTTGGTCACGGGCACAGCACACCTGACTTGGGGAAATTAATTGAATTTATTGTCCAACGTGTCAGAGGAAGAAAATGAGAAATTAAGTAATTCTTACGGAAATCCATCTTCCCCCCAGCTCTCCCTCCTTCCCGGGCTTAACTTTGTGCCCCTCTCCGTCCCCCTCCCCGCCCAGAGGCACAGGGATGGGGGTCACAGTCAGGTGATGTCAGTGCCTCCCCCTGAGGGACAGGAATCCTTGTCCTGCTGCAGCCTGGGGTCCCTGCCAGGGGCCAGAGTCCCTCAGGACCAGGCTGCTCCAGCGGGGATCGCCAGGGGGATCCCCGAGTCCGGCCAGGAGCCACTTCCATGGCTCTGCAGGGGCTTCCCCCGGGCTCGGGGCCTCTCTCAGGCACCCCCTGCTCCGGCCCGGCCTCATTGCCCCCCTCACCCCCCCATGCAGCGAGTGCCCGGGCAGGGAGATGCACGATTTCCACGGGGCTGAATCTTGGAGTTTCTGAGCTTTATTGGGCTGAATGTTGGAGTTTTGTTTTTTTGTGGGGGCAGAATCTTTCTATTTTGGGGGGATATCAGATTTTTGGTGTTTTGGAAGTTTTTGATCTGTCTTTGTTAGAGTTCAGGAACACACATAATCACAGACTGATTATGTGCAGGTGCTTTATTGAAGCGCGCAGGAGCTGGGGGTATCAGCAACCCAAATCTAGCTCCATCATCTTTGTCCAAAGTGCACATATTTCTACAGTTTCAGCTGTAGCAGTAATCACTATAACCACCTTATGAATATTGCTTTATTAATATTGCTTCATTAACTTTGTCCATGTTGTTTCATGAGACTTAGCTCATCCTTGCATGAACATGTACAAATCTTATCTCTGGGTGGGTATCTTGGAGACCCCAAGTACCAGTTCTCATTACCGTAAACATTTCAGCTTGCTAGACCATCCCTAATACCAAGCATTCTTGTGACCTACCTCTACATGATTTTAAGAAACATTTTCAGAAACATTTAACCCCATAGTAACGTTTTTCCCCACATTCAATATATTTCACTTTGCTATAATAAGTGCAATGCTTTCACTGTATACAGTCCTTTTTCTGAGTTTATACTTGATGTTCATCTTCGAATCCACAGTTGTCGTAAGCGTTGTTACACTCTGGAGGACTTAGAGATGACAAATGTGGATGTGGATCTCTGTCCCGTGTCAGTGCCTTTATTATCTTCTGGTTCCAGGATACTCTTTTCTTTATCTCTCCTTTCAGAACTGCACAGATTAACCAGATTGCTAAGAACACAATTAGTAGGATTATCAGACTCTCAAGAATAGATTTGATCCAGGAGCTCACATTCCATCCTAAGCCTTCAAAACTTTTATCTACCCAACTTGTGGTCAGATCTTCCCTCTCTTTCTGTGCTTCATGGTCTATTTGTTTTAATGGGCTAATGTTGTGTTCTACATCTGCAGTTCCATTTGGGATGTGGATGCAGCAGTGATCAATTTGTCCTTTTAGGTACCCGCATACTCCGTGTTCTTTCAACAATAACATATCTAAAGCCAATCTGTTTTGCAGGGTCATTTTAGTCGTGGCTTGTAATTGTACATTTAGCTCTCTAAATCCCTCTTTGGTAACTCTTGCCAATCTCTTTCTACATGGCCTGTAATTTTGTACAACATCTTTCTATTGTTATAATTTGGTATTGGACCAAACAAGGATTCCAGGGCCCACTCAAATTTTACACTACTGGAGGGTTCCTGCCATCTTTCTTTATCTTCAATTTTGTTTTCCTGAACTTCTTGTCTCGTCCTTATTTGCAGAAGTTCATGTTCTCCCTTGAATGGGGACGTTTTCCAAATTGGGCATAAGGTGGGGAGGCCTAAAGTAATCTCTTTTACTTTTTCACCTACAGGCAAATGTGTTGTCCAGGTGCCATCGCTTGCTGCCCATCCAAATTGGCCTGGACTCTGAATTGTACTTGTGCTCCATATTACCTTTTGGATCACTTGTCCTGTCTTGTCATTTATTTCCCCTTGTTTATGTTTGATTCCTCTGCAGGCACATCCAATTTGCAGAGCTACCACAAGTGTTGGCATTTGTTTTATTTCTTCATCATCAGAAGTACAGTCCTAAGTTTTGTTCCATACCCACCAATTCACTTTGTCTGCCTCCATTCTACTACTGGTTGCAGTGTTCCATACCCCTGGATCTGTTTCATTTTCAGAGCCTTCCCACTTAATGCACCAAGGGCTATCTGCCATAGATTGGAATTTCTGAAGCACACTCATTGACCATGCACTGTCCCAAGCTTCAGCCCGATCTTTTCCTTCCTGTCCTTCACACTTCCACTTCGATACTGGAATCTTTTCTTTAATGACCTTTCCTATCTTTTCATAACACCATCCATAATTCCCTAATCCCCCATCCCAGCCTAGTTTTGGTTCATACTTTCCTCCATTTTCATGACAATCCCATGTAGATGAATACTTTGGCTTCACAGCATTTTCAAACACTGTCTTATTTGGGTACTTGTAATCTATTTGCAATACACAGCTCACATTTTCATTTTTATTCTTTTGTATTTCAGGAAATTTTGATGTTATAATTCCCCAATTTATTTGGTCTCCTGCTGCCTTTGGTATTGGCAGACAGGCAGTTATTTTGCTGGTGTTTTGCATGTTGGCAAAATCTTTAATTAATGCAATCATCCCATTTTCTGCCTGAATAGGATTAGAGACTTTTATCACCTGTGTTTCTGGCTGCACCCCCACATCCCTCTTCATTCTAAAATGAAGAGTTTTCAGCTGATCCTTTTGCATTTCACATCCCAAGGTAACATTGATTCCAACTGATGGCCCTAAAGGCCATAAAATAATCACCATTACAGTCACCAGCAACCTAGACATTTGAAACAATCAAACCCGCTTTATCTGCAGCTTTGTTGGCCCTACAGTTTGTGCAGTCCACAGTGCAGGGGAAACCTTCTTCACTCTGGTGTAATGTATGCAGGGATCCAGTCCAGCTCCTTTGACTGCTGTCAAGGTAGTTAACAGTACCTGATAGGGTCCATTCCACCTTTCTTTTAATGGTTCTTCGTTCCAGCTTTTAACGTACACTTCATCTCCCGGGGGGATGTCATGAACTGGATTCTCAAGAGTCAGTGGCCTATTCCACACAAGGGTGCTCCGAAGTTGAGCTCGAGCTTTTCCAAGAGACAGAACATAATTCTACACCTCTTGCTTCCCTGTAACATGTACATTTGGATTAGGTTCAGGGGATTCATATGGTTTCCCATCCAATATCTCATAAGGACTGACTGACATCCCGCTTCTAGGCTTTATCCAAATCCTCAGCAGTGCTATTGGTAAAGCTTGTGGCTGCTGCAATTTAGCCTCTTGGCATATTTTGCTGATTTGCCTCTTCAATGTCTCAATCATCCTCTCTACCTGTCCACTGGATTGGGGTCTCCATGGTGTATGGAGATGCCAAGCTATTCCCAGTAACCTACTCACCTCCCTCACTACTGTGGCTGTGAAATGTGGGTCCCTATCTGATGATATTCCTAGAGGCACCCCAAATCTTGGAATGATTTCTTGCAGCAACCACTTGACTGTCTCCTTTGCTTGATTTGTGCGACAGGGAAGAGCTTCTGGCCATCCTGAAAATGTGTCAAGCCCTACCAATAGATATTTGAATCCTCGTGTTCTTGGTAATTCTACAAAATCTACTTGCCAATAATCTCCTGGTTTTCCCTAATTGTGCCTGTCATCTAGCCACTGGATTGTTCTTTAAGCAAATTTCACATTTTGACATTACTGATTTTGCCATTGTTGACATCTGTACTGAAATTAAACTTTGTTTTAACAATTTCACCAATGCCTCTGCACTCCAATGACATTCATTATGTTTAATTTGTAGAACTTCTCTCATTATCGAGGGGGTACCACTACTTGTCCCTGTGTAGTCACATACCACCCTTCTGAATTCTTTTGTGCATTCAGTGAGCGTCCCAATTTCTCATCCTCTATTGAATATTTTGGTTCTGGGGGTAAATTGAATTGAGATACATTCGTTTTTAAAGGTATCAATGCCATTGCAGTTTGCACTTCTCGAGCAGCTTGTCGGGCTGTCCAGTCTGCTTTCCAATTTCCCTCATGAATTTTGGAGTTTCCTGATTGGTGAGCTTTGCAGTGCATGATTGCTACTTGCTCAGGCTTTTGTACTGCTTTTATTAATTGCAGGACTGCATCTTGATGTTTAATGTGTGTACCTTGAGAAGACAGCAGTCCTCTTTCTTTCCACAGTGCCCTGTGTACATGCACCACTCCAAAAGCATGTTTTGAATCAGTCCAGATATTTACTTTGTTCCCTTCACTCAGCTCTAATGCCCTGGTTAAAGCAGCCAGTTCTGCTCGTTGGGCAGATGTGTTTGCTGGCAAGAAACAAAGCTGGATTCAAAAGGTTAGCTGTCTTTAATGTGACATCATCCTGCTCAGTTGGGATTACCTGGAATTTCATCATCCTGCTTGGAGATAACCAATGGCCCCCCTTTTGTTCTAAAACAGTGGTCACCATGTGTGGCACATAGACATCTGTGTGTCTACCCATCGTGAGTTTCCTGGCTTCTTGGATCAGCATCACAGTGGCTGCAACTGCCCGCAGGCATGAAGGCCATCCGGCACTCACGTTGTCAAGTTGTTTGGAAAAGCAGCCTACCAGCCTTTTCCAGCTTCCCAAATGTTGGGTCAGCACTCCCAGTGCTGGGTGTGATCTTTCATGCACAAACAGCTGAAAATCTTTGGATAGATCAGGCAATCCTAACGCAGGAGCTGTTGTCAATGCCTCCTTCAGTCTGAGGAAGGCCTCCTTCTGTGGTCTGCCCCAGGTAAGAGGTTGTGTCTTCTGGGCTTCATACAGGGGCTCTGCAATTAGTCCATAGTCCATGATCCATAGGCGGCACCGCTCTGTCATCCCAAGGAAAACTTGTAGCTCATGTAGGTTCTGGGGTTCTGGAATGGCACAAATGGCTTGAATACGATTAGTACCCAGCTTACACTGCCCTTGTGAGATTTCACACCCCAGGTAAATCACAGTCTGCCAGGCAATTTGTGCCTTTTCTTTAGACACTTTATATCCTCCCATTCCCAGCGATTTAAAATTTCAATTGTTACCTTTATGCAGTCTGTTGAAATGTTAAACACATCTCTGCTGAGTGGTGGAAAAGAAAGATTAAAATTCCTTTCCCCAAGGCAAAGAGAAACCTAGTGTGACCAGGTAAATAAGATTTGAAGCCATTTTAAAGTTGGTCTATTTTGGCAGCAGCTAATCCCAGGCAGGGCAGAGTGTGAATGTAATTGAGAGGCAGAGTGGAATTGTCCCGGTGCCTTCCCCAGCAGCTGTGGCGAGGGCAGGCACAGAAAGGGCTGAAGCTGCAAGAGTGAGAGCAAGGATTGTCCTGCAGTGGCTGGAGATGGCAAAGGAGGGTGGCCAGGCCGAGGATTTGAGCAGAGGATCTGTGGGCAGGCCCAGGGGCTTCCCCCGCTGGGGAGCCCTGGCTGCTGCTGCGTTGCCTTCAGTGCAGGCTCAGGGGTGGCCTGTTTAATATTCCCTTCCAATTCAGATTTCTGAGTCTGGAAGAGCCATGGCTGAAGCATCAATAATTTTATTTTTTTAATTTTGTTAAGTTTTTTTCTCTTTCTTATGTCCACTCCATAACATTGAGGCTATCTGGGGCTAAGAAAGTCACACAATGCTCAGGCTAGAACAAAGAATCTTCAGTCCAGCTTCTGCAGTTCCTTAGTTATCCTAAGAATTGTTCCAGCTCCATTTTTGTCCTGGGAAACATTATTTCTGAGATTGCCTGAACCCTCTCTGAATCAATACACCACAGTCCCTCAGTCAAAAAATGTCCCAAATATTTAACCATTTTCTCTACCATTTGCTCTTCCTTTTTTTCCAGGTACTCAAAGCTGCTTTTTTGCCTGAGAATGAAGCCATTACACAGAGGCTTCCTCTCCCTCTTCTCCTTGTCCTCCTGACTGGATCAAGTCATCCACAACCTGCATTAAGCCAGTCCCTGGGGGTGAGGTCAATTCCTTTGATATTTCCTGCAAGGCTTGCCCCAGTCAGGCCGGTGCTTCCGTGCATCCCTGCAGAAGGACCGTCCATGTCTTGAGCATTTTCCCTTCTACCTCTTGTTGCCAGCCCAAGGCAGAATTGTGTTTGCATCCTGTGGAAGTGGGCAGATCCCCAGAAAGCATCTTTTGCATCAAGTTGTGAATGGCAGCAGTGTGAGGAGGGCACCTGGTTGAGGATGGTGTAAGGATCTGAGAGTGTGGGGTGCCTCGGTTTCATCATCTCATTTCTTCTTCTTGGGTCCTGCAGCATTGTGTGGATTCCATTGGATTTCTTGTTTGGCAGGATAGGAGCATTCTAGGGAGCCATCCCTGGCTCCCCAAGCCGTGCCTTGAGCAGGACTCCCAGACAGGCTGTGAGCCCTTCCTTCCCTCCCTTGGAACAGGGGATTGCTTTTCGACACCTCTTGTCCTGGCTGCTTCAGGGAAATTTGGAGAGGCTCCATATCTAATTTTGCCAATTTCCCTGGGGCTGCCCACACTTGTGGGTTCACTTCAGCCGTGGCTCTGCCAGACATTTGACCCAGAGGTACAACAGAACCAGCCTCTGTATCACCTTTTGCAACATTAATTTGCATTCCCAGTGTAGCCATCAAATCCCTTCCCAGTAAATTACAATCACAATTGTGAGCAAATAAAAATTCCTGCATTTCACACCCATCCCCCACATTGGTTAATAGTGGCTGAACACTTCCACTCATCTTTCCCACTTAGTCCCTTAATTATTTAAATATTCCCTAACACCTTTGGGTGTAAGATTCCCAGTGGATGGAGAGGCCCCTGTGCCCATCAGGAAAGGTCTCCTCTGGATCCAGAGCCACCCTGGATGTTCCCAAGGGCTGCAGTGTGGTGGGTCCCTGGTGGAATGGGAGCTGTGAGACCTCTAAGAATCCGTGTCCATCAAGGGCTGGACTTGCTGGTGCTGAGGGTGCTCCTGTCTGTGCTTGCAGTGTCCTTGTGCCCTGCAGCTGGAAGGCTGATTCCTTGCCAGGGGCTGTTTGGGTGGGCTGTCCCCTGGCCAGGAGGGCAATGCCTGTGCCAGGTGCTTGTGGCCGAGGGTGTCCCCTGGGTGCTGGGGCCCCCTTGGGCCCTGGGCTTGATCCCTCAGGGGCTGTAGGAACTGTGCCATGGCCTTTGCCTTCAGCTTGGCCTTTTGCTCATCCCTTGCTGCATTCAGCTGCTGAGCCTTTGTGAGCAAGTGCTGCAGGGGCTTCTTGTGGCCCTGCTGCAGCCCCCCTCAGTGCCTGTGGGTGCTCATCCTGTGGCAGCTGCTGAACTTTCTGCAAAATCCTTCCTTTCTGCAGGGACCCAGCACAGAATGCTTAAAAGATCATCTGGATCCTTGCAGGTGTAATCCCCATTTCTGAGCTGTTCCTTCCTGGTGCTGGCTGTGCTGAGGCTCCCCTCCCCAGCCCGTATCCCAGAGCCGGTCCCTGTCCTGCCGCAGTGTCCAAAGGCGGCCCCCCCGGCGGGCAGGGCCGGCAGCTCCACGGGGCCGGGCAGCGGCCGGGGCGTCCCGCAGCCTCCTGGGGGCCGGGGGCCACTGCCGGCCCTGCCCGGGGGGTGCTGGGGTCAGGCAGCGCCCGGCGCTGAGCCCCGGCTGCCCCACAGCCCCGGCCCGGCCCCACAGCTCCCCACAGGCCCCCAGCCCGTGCTCCCGGTGCCGCAGCTCTGCGCCCGCTCCTGCCGCTCCCAGCTCAGAGAAACCCCCTGAAATCCTGACCTCCTTGTTTTCCTGTCCTGGAAAACTGGGATACAAAGGATCTGAGTCAGCTGGCAAATTCTGAGGATAAGACCCTTCTGAAAAACATCCCAGTCCTCAGTATTTTTCTCTTTCTCTTCTTTTCCATCATTCTTTTTCTTACCCCATAGATTGCTCTTGTTGCTTCTTGCCTTAAGCACATTCCTGCACACTCCCCTTCAGCCAATTCCTTCCCAGCACTCCAACATCATCCTTTCCCTGTTGTCTAAATCCCTTCTGGACTTCCCTTCTTGCCCCCCTGGGTGTCCATGTCCTTAATTCCCTCTCGGAGAATGTGCAAATGACCTCCACATGCTCCCAAGGGACCCTTGAGAGATATTTTGGGGTCATCATCCCTTTGTCCCGGATGCCCTTCTAATATTCCATTTTCCTCCCTCAGTGGTCCCACCTGGATCCCACCTGTGCCCCCCCGGGCCTTGGCGCCCCCCTTGAGGGGAATTTGGGGAGGTGGGAGGGGGGAGCGCCAAGGCCGGGCCCCCCCGCGCTGTGGTGGCGGGAGCGGCTGCAGTGGGGAGCGAGTGCGGGCGGAAGCGGCCGAGAGCCCAGCGCTGCCCCAGGCCGAGCTGGCCCAGCTCCATCCGTGCCCCTGCGGTGGGATGCTGTGGGACTGGGGGGGAAGAGGGAGGCGGCAGTGGGTGCTGGGCCTGGGGGCAGGAGGGGAGGGGAAGGAGAAGCAGGGTTGAGGAACAAAATGGTCAAAGGCTGCACGTGGGAGGAAAAAATGCGATTGTGCAGGAGAAGGGGGAAGAGGAGTGTGAGGAAGAGTTGGGACACAGGAGGAGGAGGAGGAGCAGGAAGAGGAAGCAGCACAAGGTTCCACTCTCCCTGTGTGTGCAGTCCCAGGAGTGTTGCCCTGCTCACAGTCAGCAGGTGACTGGGGAGGGGGATCCATGATTTTCCTGGGACTGAATCTTGGTGTTTCTGAGCTTTATTGGGCTAAATGTTGGTGCTTTGTTTTTTTGCAGGGGCTAAATCTTTGTATTCTGGAGGAGGATTTTGCCTGAATCTTGATGGTCGATTAGTTTTTGATCTGTCTCTTGATGTTCAGAGGATGTTTGAGCTGAATCTTGGTGTTTTGGTTTGTTACAGACACAAGATGCCCAATGACTTCCTGAGATGAACTTTGGAAGAAGGAGGCCCCAGCCCAAGGCGCTCTCCTCTTCTTCTTTCCCCAAAACTAGGATTTTATTTTCCCAAGCTGTGGCCAGATGGAGGAGAAAAAGCTTTGGAGATGCCACACCAGGAGAGGCTGCAAACCCAGCCCAGGGAGCTGCAAGGAGGAAAGATCTCCCCAGTGCCAGGAAGGTGGCCAAAGATCCAGACGGAGCTCAGAGCTGGGGGAGAAGCCCCACAAATGCTTGGAATGTGGGAAGGGCCTCAGCTACAGGTCCAACCTGCACCGGCACCAGGTGATCCACACTGGGGAAAAGCCCTACGAGTGTGGGGAATGTGGGAAGAGTTTCAGCCAGAGCTCCAGCCTGCGGAAACACCAGAGGATCCACAATGGGGAAAAGCCCTATGAGTGTGGGAAGTGTGGGAAGAGCTTCAGCCAGAAAGACCATCTCATCCGGCACCAGGTGATCCACACAGGGGAACGACCCTACACCTGCTTGGAATGTGGGAAGAGCTTTGGGAGGAGCTCTGATCTGAGAAAACACCAGCGCATCCACACTGGGGAGAGGCCCTACGAGTGTCCCAAGTGTGGGAAGAGGTTTCAGAGCAGCTCCACTCTCATCAGACATGAGCGGATTCACACAGAGGAGAGGCCCTTCCGCTGCCCCGACTGCGGGAAGGGCTTCAAGCAAAATTCCACCCTTGTCAGGCACCAGCGCATCCACAGTGGGGAGAGGCCCTACGAGTGTCCCCAGTGTGGGAAGAGCTTCTCCAGGAGCTCTCATTTGACCCGACACCAACGGAGTCACCAGTAAGGGAAGCCCTGTGAGTGCCCCGAGTGCAGGAAGAGCTTCGTGCGCTGCTCCAGCTCCATCCCCCATGGGAGGATCGGCGTTGGATGATCCCCAGTGACCCCCGTTGGGCAGAGCCCTGGTGATCCGTGGTCCTGGTGATGCGTGTTGGGAAGACACCTGGCTGGGAGGCTCCACATCTTCCTGGCTCCCTGTGGGCACCTGGATGAACACAGGAGCAGAAACATCCATTGGGACACAGACCAACAATGGGAATTCCTTGAGGAGAGTGGATTTGTTGATTTTCAATCCTAGAGAACCTTTTGCCGCAGCCTCAGGAGCTCTGTGGGCAGAGAAAAAAGGGTGACACTGGGCTTGGGGGCCCTGAGGGGAGTGCACACACTCTGGGTGAGGGAGACACAATCCCCAGAACCCCCCCCTCACCTTCCTGCGCAGGCAGAAGCTGAACCTCAGTGCCAGGAAGACGAAGCCCAACACAGAGACTCCAATCCCCATCAGCATCTTGCTGTGGGCAGTGTTTGATGGCATCCCTGGGGGGTCTGCAGGGGTCAGGACCCCCAAAACCTCTCACAGACATCCTAAGCCTTTCCAAGAACCTTCCCAGTCTCCCCCAGTCCACCCAGGACCCTCTGAAACCTCCTTTGGAGTCACTAATTTTAAACAATTAAGAATTTTAGAAAAATTAGGGATCTTGGCTAGAGATCGGCCTTGCTGGAACTAGTTAGAGTTAATGATTAAGTGAGAAGCAGGATTTGAGATAATGAATCTTGGACTGAGGTAAAAAATTTCTTGTCATTGTATGTTTGTTCAGCTGTGCTTATAATGAGAAAAGAGAAACTGATAAACAGGTTCAGGAAGATCACAGACCTTACATCTGGAAACCCATTTAAAAGTGACAAGGGAGGAAACTGGAGTTGTACCAAATGTCATTTGTAATGTCAACCATTGTAAAGGTAGAAAGGTTAGAGTGAGGAAGAGCGGTTTTCCTTCATCTCTTGATGACTCCTCCTCACCAAAACAACGCCCTCCTCAAATTAGGGAGCCCACCACACAGGCATAATGACATTTTAAACTCATTACCGTGAATTTTAATCCAAAGTGGAGCATGGTCGGTCTTAAGCATTATGAATATGTATTAGTATTAATATGTATTCATATTTTGGATATTCAAGACTTTTGTAAATAAATAGACACTGGAATCTTTTGTCAACTTGCAGTGTGTATTAAGGGGGTGACTCCTGCACTCGCCCAGTGCTGTGATTAAACATCCACTTTGTAACTTTAAACTGTTGGAGATTTTTTTTGTCCATTAACAGATTGATATTGATAATAGATCAATATCATTGTTTTGCTAAATCACTGCCAGTCTCTTCCCAGCCTCCCCAGGACCCACCAGAGCCCCTCCTGTTCCTCTCAGGATCCCACAGCCCCCTCCCAATTTCTCCCCACTGCCCCAGGACCCCCAAACCCTCTCCCAGTCCCTTCCAGCCCCACCAGGACTCATCAGGAACCCTCCCAGTCTCTTCCCAGCTCAACCAACCTCATCCCAATCCCTGCTTTCCAATGCCCAATCTCCTTCCAGCTCCTCCAGGCTCACTCAAATCCCTCCCAGTGACACCCAGCGCCCCCAAACTCCCTCCCAGTGTCCACCAGGACCCCCAGAACCCCATCCCACTCTCCCCAACATCCTTCAAACCCCTTCCCAGCCATCCTAAGCACCTCAATCCCTCTCCCAGTTTAAACCAGTCTATCTGTAACTCCCTCCCAGTTCCTCCCAGCACACCCCAATCCCCCTCTGGGCCCCCCCAGTGCCTCCCCCGCTGCCCCCGGCGCTGTGGGGGCCGGGCCGTGCCCCAGTGCCGGCTCAGGGGGTGCTCCAGGCTGACGTGCTCCACCTGGCAGCTGGAGCTGAGCCCGCATTGCCGGGGGCGGTTTCCAGCAGCACCAGGAGCTGCTGGCTCCAGTCCCCGCTGGGGAGCACGGCAGTGGCCAGCACGTGGCCCGAGAGCTGCTGCTGGCCCTGGGAGCAGCTCAGCTGGATGTGGGCAGGGGAGAAATCCATCAGGGAGCAGAGCAGGCGGCCGGGGCCTGGCTGGGAGCTCGGGGGCACCAGCGAGATGGACACGATGGGGACAGTGGGAGAGAGTGGAGGGAATGGTGTGGCATTGGGAGGGAGTGGGAGGGACTGTGGTGGCACTGGGCGGGATTGTGGTGGCACTGGGCGGGACTGTGGTGGCACTGGGCGGGACTGTGGTGGCACTGGGCGGGACTGTGGTGGCACCGGGAGGGACTGTGGTGGCACTGGGCGGGACTGTGGTGGCACCGGGAGGGACTGTGGTGGCACTGGGAGGGACTGTGGTGGCACTGGGAAGGACTGTGGTGGCACTGGGCGGGACTGTGGTGGCACTGGGAGGGACTGTGGTGGCACTGGGAGGGACTGTGGTGGCACTGGGAGGGACTGGGAATGAAGTGCGCGGCACTGGGAGGCCGAGTCCAGCGCGGGGCTCTCGGCTCTGTGGATCTGCCCGGCAACTGATGAGTCATCAGAGAGACGCGCTCTGATTGGCTGAGGGGCGGTGTTAGCGTTCAGGAATACACAATCATGGAATGATTATATGAAGGTGCTTTATTGAAGAGCTCTGGGTGTCAGGGGTACACATACCCAAATCTCACCCATCTTGGTTTTGAGCTGAGCATGTTTTATGTTGCAGTCTGTCGGGCTGTCCAGTCTGCTTTTCAATTTTCCTCACAAATTTTGGAATTTCTTGATTGGTGTGCTTTACAGGGTATAATTGCTACTTCTTCAGGTTTTTGTATTGCTTTTATCAATTGCAAAATTGCATCTTGATGTTTAATGTGTGTACCTTGAGAAGACAGTAGTCTTCCTTCTTTCCACAATGCTCCATGTACATGCACTACTCCAAAAGCATACTTTGAGTCAGTCCATATGTTTACCCTTTTCCCTTTACTCAATTTTAGTGCTCTGGTTAAGGCAACCAGTTCTGCCCTCTGGGCAGATGTATTTGCTGATAATGCTTTTGCCTCCACTATTGTACTGACTGTTGTTACCACATATCCAGCGTATCTGGACCCGTTTTCCACGAAGCTGCTTCCATCTGTGAATAGCTCTCACTCTGGTTGCTCCAGTGGGATGTCTCTCAGGTCTTCTCTTGCCGAATAGGTGTACTCTATTAACTCTACACAGTTGTGCTCTAATCAGCCTTCTTCAGTTGTGGTACCTAGGAACAAAGCTGGATTCAAGAGGTTAGTTGTCTTTAGTGTGACATCATCCTGTTCGGTTAGGATTACCTGGGATTTCATCATCCTGCTTGGAGATAGCCAATGGCCCCCCTTTTGTTCTAAAACAGTGGTCACCATGTGTGGCACATAGACATCTGTGTGTCTACCCATCGTGAGTTTCCTGGCTTCTTGGATCAGCATCACAGTGGCTGCAACTGCCCGCAGGCATGAAGGCCATCCGGCACTCACGTTATCAAGTTGTTTGGAAAAGCAGCCTACCAGCCTTTTCCAGCTTCCCAAATGTTGGGTCAGCACTCCCAGTGCTGGGTGTGATCTTTCATGCACAAACAGCTGAAAATCTTTGGATAGATCAGGCAATCCTAACACTGGAGCTGTTGTCAACGCCTCCTTCAGTCTGAGGAAGGCCTCCTTCTGTGGTTTGCCCCAGGTAAGCGGTTGTGTGTTCTGGGCTTCATACAGGGGTTTTGCAATTAGTCCATAGTCCATGATCCACAGGTGGTACCACTCTGTCATCCCAAGGAAAACTCACAGCTCATGCAGGTTCTGGGGTTCTGGAATGGCACAAATGGCTTGAATACGATTAGTACCCAGCTTACATTGCCCTTGTGAGATTTCACACCCCAGGTAAATCACAGTTTGTCGGGCAATTTGTGCCTTTCCTTTAGACACTTTATATCCTCCCATTCCCAGCTGATTTAAAATTTCAATTGTTACCTTTATGCAGGTTGTTTTCTCTTCTGTAGCTGTCAGTATATCATCAACATACTGTAACAGCAGGTATTGTTCTCTTGGTACTTGCCCATTCTCAGTCCAAATCTCCAGCTCCTTAGCCAAGAGCTTAAGCTTCCAAATAGTGTTGGACTGTTCTTGTATCCTTGTGGGAGTCGTGTTCAGGTGAGCTGAGTTTTCCTTCCGTTGTCTGGATTTTCCCATTCAAAGGCAAACAGTTTCCAACTTTCTTTGTCAAGGGGTATGCAGATAAAGGCATCTTTTAAATAAATTCCAGTAAACCTTTTCTATTTCTCTTTTACAGATGTTAACAATGCGTAGGGATTAGCTACCACTGGCTAAATACCTTTAGTTATTCTATTATTGCTCTCAAATCCTGTACTAGTCTGTATTGGTCAACACAGAAATTTGGGCTCTACTGTTAACTACAGAAGCAATAGGTGCACGTTTAGGACCCACTATTGTTATAATCAGTACATCTTCAGTTTTGTTATTTCTAGTGAGCATTTTAAATACAACCAACCTCTGCCTCTCTGCTCACCCATGAGAGGCAGAGTTACCAGTTTCCCTGATTCTAAAGCTGTTTGGGCTCCACTCCCAGAAGCGGAGAAGGAGACTGCTTTGGCTCCCAGCCCAGAGCCTGTGGAGCTGTGCTGGGTTATACAATGGGGCATTTGATACAGTGAACAGTGGGACAGTGTCAATTAGAAACTGCTTTACTCAACTTTTAAGTGATAAGCCATCCATTATGTTTCTGGGGACCCCTTTCTTTATCTCTAGTGACCACCAATACGGGCAGTTAGAGATTTGTTTTCTCTTTTCTGGGTTTTCCTTAAGAGAACCAATGTATCTCACACCCTTTGCTTTCTCTGATTTTTCTTCTGGGATTTTTACAGGTCCATAATTGCTACTGTAATTAATTAGCTCTTTTGCAATTTTTCTCTGTGTCCAAATTTTATGGTTCCTAGCAGGAGAACACAATTGTGAACCTGTGGGCTGAGAGGGGGTGGTGAAGGGAGTAAACCCAGGATCAGTGGAACCAGGTTGAGCAGTCGGGTTCCCAAGAAATCTACCTAGTGTATCCACAGAGTTTATAGCTGCTATGTTTTTGGAGGAAAACTGCTGTAGGTTTAAGTGATTCTGGAAGGCCTTGAATGAAAGGGGTCATAATTTCAGTTTTCACAGGTAACAACATTGGTGATTCATAGCCAGCAATTAATTTTCTTTTGTGTATCATTTGCAAGCAGGCAGCTTTGTGAATGTTTTCAGGAGTTGGTTTGGGGTACTCACTATAGCTATAGGGTCCCCCCTTTCCAAGGGGTGAAGCCCCTCTGCCCAATAAGCTGTGTGCTGAGTTAGGGACCATGGGTTACGTCTGTCTCCTGCTGTTAAGAAGACTTCATGTCCCCAGTGCCCACTGGATTCCAGTTCCCTCAATCGAATTTGATCACCTCTAGTGAGAGACACTGGGAATACGTATTCTGTCTCTGACTCGTGAGGGAGACGCCCATACTCCCCTTTTTTTCCTCTTTTTTTTTCTTTTTTCTTTTTTTTTTTCCTTTTTTCTATTTTTAGTAGTTATGTGTGGATCAAGATTTTCATCATTGATATAATTATATTCTGTTTTAATTAGAGGTTTCAAACTAGGACAGCAGTGTTCCCCACAATTTTATCCAAGTTAGCTCTTCTTGAGGGTAAATTTGAATAATGAGAGGGGTTTCCCTCTCTTGTTTCTTTTAGCAAGTCAGTATTTTTTGAATTTTTTTATGGAGGGCTGCTTGCAACAGATTGATCTTACTTCTCTCTTCATCCAATTGTTTTTGCAAAGTTTTAACTAGGTTTTGGAGGGAGTCTATTGTAGTTTTTTCCTCACTTCTTTACTTACAGCGAGTTTCTATAGCTGCTGTAAGACAAGCTCCCAAAATTGAGCAGAGTACAATTTTATTTTTGCCCGGTTTAAATTTTGTTTCATGTTGTAAAGAACATACTCTGTCAATCACATTTTCCAAATTAAACCAATTATTGAGCAGCAACTTTTCCCTCCTGCAGAAGGTCTGGCATTGTGTTTTGCTAAGAGAGCATAACCTGCATAAAATGCAGTTTTAACTTTTGCACTGCTGTTTTCAGTCATTTTACAAAGGAAAAAACCACGACAGGGAGGTATAAACTTAAATTATACACACACACACGCAACTTTTTGCTTCCCTGTATGGGTGAAAAGACCAAATCTGCTTGGGAGGCACTCCTTCAGTTTGAAATTCTGGTTGTCTTTCTGCTACACCAAGCAGTCTAAATTCATACACACAAGAATAAAAACAGTCCCACCCTTTTGCACTAGGAGATCTTTGGTGAAATTCTGCAGACAGAGCCCTCAAGTGAGTGTGGGATGCTTTTCACCTCGGTGTGTGCAGTTTGTGGGAAATTCGAGTCGCCCCCCTGCTTTCGAGACACCGCTCACTCTTTTGGGAGTGTCGGGCTGGGTGCGGCTGGAGCGAGACGTCCTTCCCCTAATACAGACTGCACAACAAACCTGCAGCCCCTTCTGTCTGTCAGAAATCCTGTCCGTGACTCCAGTTTAAATGTCAGGATTCAATAATGCGAGTGGGACTCGTGAGAGGTTTGTTTGATCTCAGAGTGCAAAAAGGACACAAAGGGATTTCAGTTTAAATCATAACAACAGCAATAATGTACCTTTATTTTAGTGCCAACCACAAGGGTTGTGCGATAGAGGAAAGGGAGAGAGAGAGAGAGACAGATAAAGAAAACAAAGTAAAGAGAGAGAGAAGAGGTTATAGCTACCAACAGATGAGAGGGGGTCGCTGGGGTCTTTTTCTGTGGGAGATCTCACCGAAATTAACTTAGTCTTACGTAATTCTTCCCCAAAGTTACCTTGTTTCCAATGTGCTAATAAGCACCCCAAAGGAGAAGTACCCAGTATGGGAGCATTGGAGCCCAGAACTCTGCTCCATGTCACAACTACAATACACCAAATGCCGAACCTGCGACGCTTTCGCAGTCGTCTGACAGACGGCGCCTGGGCAATACCGACAGGAATTCCTTTAGCCCAACCACGCGCAGCTTTCGCTGTGTCTAACTGGCAGGCACCCAAACCAAAGTAAAGCACCTTACCTTTCTCTCCCGGGGACGTTGTGAGCAGCGGAGACGGTCGCAGCCGGATGGGCTCCCCGAGAATCCCTCGGTGCCGGCTGGAGCGTGATCGGGTCGTGAGCGAGCTCAGCAGCACTCACAGGGTCCCATCTGGGGTGCCAAAATATTAGAGCTCAGGAACACACATAATCACAGAATGATTATATGAAGGTGCTTTATTGAAGAGCTCTGGGTGTCAGGGGTACACAGACCCAAATCTGACCCGACTTGGTTTTGAGTTGAACATGCTTTTACACTCCATCCTTATATAACTTACATATTAATTATTAAACTTATATTGTTCTATTATACTCATTGTTTTTATCCAAGCATGGATTTCTCGTGATCTCCCCCAGCTTCCTAACATTGTTCCTCATGTTCTTTAAACAATAATTATATCTAATCACATCTAACAATTGTATCATTTATCATCTACTAATTACACAGGTGCAGTGTGACCTGATCTTTAGTGAGCACAAGGTCTAACATTTCCCAGGGCCTACTTTTCCCAGGGCTTGGCAAACTTAACTTTCTTGCTAAGTCTCCAAATTTTCTAAGATTTTAGAACCTTTTACTATCACCCCCATCGTGTCCATCTCGCTGGTGCCCTCGAGCTCCCAGCCCGGCCCCGGCCGCCTGCTCTGCTCCCTGATGGATTTCTCCCCTGCCCACATCCAGCTGAGCTGCTCCCAGGGCCAGCAGCAGCTCTCGGGCCACGTGCTGGCCACTGCCGTGCTCCCCAGCGGGGACTGGAGCCAGCAGCTCCTGGTGCTGCTGGAAACCGCCCCCGGCAATGCGGGCTCAGCTCCAGCTGCCAGGTGGAGCACGTCAGCCTGGAGCACCCCCTGAGCCGGCACTGGGCCACGGCCCGGCCCCCACAGCGCCGGGGGCAGCGGGGGAGGCACTGGGGGGGCCCAGAGGGGGATTGGGGTGTGCTGGGAGGAACTGGGAGGGAGTTTGAGATAGACTGGTTTAAACTGGGAGAGGGGTTTGGGGGTCCAAAATGGCTGAGAAAAGGACTGGAGGATGTTGGGGAGGGTGGGATGAGGTTCTGGGGGTCCTGGTGGACACTGGGAGGGAGTTTGGGGGTGCTGGGTGTCACTGGGAGGGATTTGAGTGAGCCTGGAGGAGCTGGAAGGAGATTGGGCATTGGAAAGCAGGGATTGGGATGAGGCTGGTTGCACTGGGAAGAGACTGGGAAGAGTCTTGATGAGTCCTGGTGGGGCTGGGAAGGGACTGGGAGAGGGTTTGGGGGTCCTGGGGCAGTGGGGGGGCCCAGAGGGGGCTGTGGGATCCTGAGAGGAACAGGAGGGGCTCTGGTGGGTCCTGGGGAGGCTGGGAAGAGACTGGCAGTGATTTACCAAAATAGCGATATTGATCCAGTATCAACATCGATCTGTTAATGGACAAAAAACCTCTCCAACAGTTTAAAGTTACAAAGTGGATGTTTAATCACAGCACTGGGTGAGTGTGAGAGTCATCCCTTTAATACTCACTGCAAGTTGACAAAAGATTCCAGTGTCTATTTATTTACAAAAGTTTTAAATATCCAAAATACTAATACATATTAATACTAATACATATTCATAATGCTAACACCTCCCATGCTCCACTTCGGATTAAAATTCATGTTAATGATTTTAAAATGTCATTATGCCTGCATGGTGGGCTCTGTAATTTGAGGAGGGGGTCGTTTTGGTGAGGAGGGGTCATCAAGAGATGAAGGAAAACCGCTCTTCCTCACTCCCACCTTTCCACCTTTACAATGGTTGACATTACAAATGACATTTGGTACAACTCCAATTTCCTCCCTTGTGACTTTTAAATGGGTTTCCAGATGTAAGGTCTGTGATCTTCCTGAACCTGTTTATCAGTTTCTCTTTTCTCATTATATGCACAGCTGAACAAACATACAATGACAAGAAATTTTTTACCTCAGTCCAAGATTCATTATCTCAAATCCTGCTTCTCACTTAATCATTAACTCTAGTTCCAGCAAAATCTGTCTCTAGCTAAGATCTCTACTTTTTCTCTAATTCATCATTTTTCAAAATTAGTGAGTCCAAAGAAAGTTTCAGAGGGTCCTGGGTGGAGCTTGAGGTGTCTGTGAAAGGTTTTGGGGGTCCTGACCCCTGCAGACCCCCCAGGGATGCTGTCGAATGCTGCCCACAGCAAGATGCTGACAGGGATTGGAGTCTCCGTGTTGGGCTTTGTCTTCCTGGTGCTGGGGCTCAGCTTCTGCCTGTGCAGGAAGGTGAGGGGGGGTCCTGGGAGTCGTGTCCTCCCCCCACAGAGCATGTGTGCTCCCCTCTGGGCCCCCCAAGCCCGGTGTCACCCCCTTTTCTCTGCCCACACAGCTCCTGACACAAAATGTTCTGAAGGACTGAAAATCAACAATTCCCATTGTCATTCTGTATCCTGTTGGATTTTCATTCCCCTGCTTTCATCCAGGTGTCCACAGGGAGCCAGGAAGATGTGGAGCCTCCCAGCCAGGTGTCTTCCCAACACGCATCACCAGGACCACGGATCACCAGGACCACGGATCACCAGGGCTCTGCCCAACGGGGGTCACTGGGGATCATCCAACGCCGATCCTCCCATGGGGGATGGAGCTGGAGCAGCGCACGAAGCTCTTCCCGCACTCGGGGCACTCGCAGGGCTTCTCTTAATGGTGCCTCCTTTGGTGTTTGGTCAAGTGAGAGCTCTGTGAGAAGCTCTTCCCACACTGGGGACACTCGTAGGGCCTCTCCCCACTGTGGATGCGCCGGTGGACGGTGAGGTTACCATTGCGGTTGAAGCCCTTCCCGCAGTCGGGGCAGCGGAAGGGCCTCTCCTCTGTGTGAATCCGCTCATGTTTGAGGACATTGGAGCTGGTGTGAAACCTCTTCCCACACTTGGGACACTCGTAGGGCCTCACCCCAGTGTGGATGAGCTGGTGTGCCCTCAGGTAGGAGCTCCACCCAAAGCTCTTCCCACATTCCAAGCAGGTGTAGGGCCGTTCCCCAGTGTGGATCACCTGGTGTGTCAGCAGGTGAGAGATCTCTCTGAAGCTCTTCCCACATTTCCCACACTTGTAGGGCTTTTCCCCAGTGTGGGTCACCTGGTGCCGGAGCAGCTCAGAGCTCCACCTGAAGCCCTTCCCACATTCCAAGCACTTGTGGGGCTTCTCCCCTTGCTCTGAGCTCCAGCTGGATCTCTGGCCGTGTTCCTGGCACAGGGAGGGTCTTTTCTCCTCGCAGCTCTGTGAATTGGGTTTGCAGCCCCTCCTTGTGCGGCATCTCCGTGGCTTTTCCTCCTCCTCCTCCATCTGGACACAGTTTGGGAACGTAAAATCCTGGCTGGGGAGAAAAAAACAACAGGAGAGCGCCTTGGGCTGGGGGTTCCTCCTTGCCAAAGTTCATCTCAGAAAATCACTGGGCATCTTGTATCTGGAAGAATCTCCAGAACACCAAGATTCAGCCCAAACACCCTCCAAACATCAAAACAGATCAAAAACTAATCAAACAAGATTCAGTCAAAATCCCCTCCAAAATAGAAATGTTCAGCCCTCACAAGAAACCAAAGCACCAACATTCAGCCCAATAAAGCTCAGAAACTCCAAGATTCAGCCCCGTGAAAATCGTGGATCTCCCTGCCCGGGCACTCGCTGCATGGGGGGGTGAGGGGGGCAATGAGGCCGGGCCGGAGCAGGGGGTGCCTGAGAGAGGCCCCGAGCCCGGGGGAAGCCCCTGCAGAGCCATGGAAGTGGCTCCTGGCCGGACTCGGGGATCCCCCTGGCGATCCCCGCTGGAGCAGCCTGGTCCTGAGGGACTCTGGCCCCTGGCAGGGACCCCAGGCTGCAGCAGGACAAGGATTCCTGTCCCTCAGGGGGAGGCACTGACATCACCTGACTGTGACCCCCATCCCTGTGCCTCTGGGCGGGGAGGGGGACGGAGAGGGGCACAAAGTTAAGCCCGGGAAGGAGGGAGAGCTGGGGGGAAGATGGATTTCCGTAGGAATTACTTAATTTCTCATTTTCTTCCTCTGACACGTTGGACAATAAATTCAATTAATTTCCCCAAGTCAGGTGTGCTGTGCCCGTGACCAAGGATTGAACTGTCCCCACCCTCATCCAGACCCCCGAGCCTTTCCTTGTGTGTTCTGCTCCCCGCCCAGGGCAGGAAGCAGAGTCACAGAGTTTTGGCCTCGCTCCGGCATAGCCCTGCTCCATCCCGGACTCACCCCCAGCTCGCAGCGCCCTCAGCTCCCGGGCACCCCGAGCTCCCGGCGCTTCAGCGCAGCGGCGCTTCCTTGGCCTCCTGCCCGGGCCGGGCCCAGCGCCGGGGCCGCTCCTCAGCCCAGGCTGCCGAGAAATGGCGGAGCTCAGCCCAAGGCAGGCGAGGCCGTGCCGTGTGCAGAGCCCGCCGCTGGCTGCGATTGGCTGCTTCTGCCGTCACTCGTGGCTCTGGCGCGCGCTGATTGGGCAGAGCGGGGACAAGCCCGGCCCCGCTGGCGCCCCCAGGGCGGCCGTGGGGCAGGAGAGCCGCCATTGCCGGAGCGTCTGTGCGGGCCCGGCAGCGGCGGCAGCAGCGGCCGGAGCCCGGTGAGGCGGCGGCGGAGCTCGGAGGCGGCCCCGGCCATCGCAGGTGGGAGCCGCGCTCGGTTCTGCGGGGGCTCGGGGCTCGCTGCGGGCCCGGGAGGGGGCGGCAGGGGGCTGTGGCGGGTGGCTTGTGCCGTGGCCGGCCCGTGTTGGCCCTGGGCTGAGGGCGCTGCGGGAGCGGCTGCCCGCGGTCTCCTTGCCGCTGGGGCCTGGGCAGGAGGCGGTGGCGGAGCAGCGCTGGCTCGTCCCGCTTCGTGTCGGGAGGCCGGAGGTGGCTGCGCTGTGCCCGGGGCTGGGCGGGAAAATTCCCGGCGCCAGAGGTTTGTGTGGCCCAAGGAGCCAGAGGAGTGGTGTGCGAGTGACTTTATTGCTGCCCAAAGGGAGAGGCCATGGGCCATTTGCCGTGCGCTCTCTCCAGTTGTTGGAGGACGCGGCCTCGTTTTTGTCCTGATTTTCCCGGCCGCATGTCCCTGTCCCTTTGCCCAACACTGGCGGAGGTGCTTGGAAGGTTCAGCCTTCCCGATCCGCCTGCTGCATGTCCTTTTTGTATAACATCCTGTGAAAAACGAGGTTCACATAATTTTTATAGAATTTAAAAGTTTAATAAAAAAACACTTAGGAGGAAAAAATAAAGTAAAGTATGCAGATACGGCCGGGTGTCTCTGCATTCAGCCAAGGGAGCACCCCTTACTAACAAAGGATTGTCCCTTAAAAACAGAATCCTACTACATATCCATAAATTCTCATACATATTCATACATTCTTTTTAGGATCTTTGGTGTTCTTCTGTTTAGTTTTCTCTTGCCCCCTTCTCAATAGATCAATCTTCTTGGCACCATCGAGATTTACATTCCCTGATACAAGAAATGCAATAAATTCCTCCCCCCAGAGTTCTGGTCACTGCTGTCTTCATCTGGATAAGATAGTTTATAAAAGAAAAAAAGGTCTCCAGCTATCTTTTTCAGTCTTTGGGTTACACAAACAAAAGTAGTTTTTGTTTTAATGCTATGTCATAGCTTAACATACATGTATTATACCACTATTTCTAAGTTTCATTAATAACAGAAATAAAGAAGACTATATTATTACAGCGAAATTTTTTAATCTTATACATATAATATTCATTATAATACTTGTGAAAAGCCAATAATATGATATGCATTTATAACAATATCCCCCTTTTTTCTTTTCATGAATCATTTGGCTTGAGCAATATTTCTTGTCCTCTAGCCTTCATTATTCGCTCATTTTTTTTCCAAATTAATCTTGCTTCTTCAAGAGGATCTTCTATGTTGTTCTGTGTCTTTAACACCATAATTTTTTTTGCCGCTCTAGATGTAGTCAATTTTGGATCTATAGGCATTGTTATCACTTGCATACTCTGAACTACTCTGGTGATTAGCTGAATAAAGCAGGGGATTAAACAAGGAAGAAATATCAAGCCAGTTGTAGCACACAAAAGGAAGAAGCCTGACTTTTTCCACCATTCTATTCCCAATAGATTATCCCACCAACTGCTTTTTAGTATTGGGTCCCATTTTTGAACTGGTACATGTGCTGTTTTTCTGATATCATTGACTATATCTAGAATGGCATCCCCATTGTCATCTATTTTTAAACAACAATCTGATGTATTAAATTTCCCACAAACACCTCCTTCTTCAGCTAACAAATAGTCTAAAGCCAACCTATTCTGATATATTGCAGCTCTGGCTTGACGTTGCTGAGTGGATATTAATTCTATTACCCGAGCAGTTTTATTTGTTATTACTTCTACAACTGCCTGGAGTCTTATGATGCGATTTAATATAAATTGGGGTTCGGTATCCCCAACTCCCATCTTGTGCCCAGGTGGCTGGCCCATAGGTTTCCAATATGTGCTCAGGGGGCCATTTCTCATCTCCCCATTTTTGAAATCCTCCAATCTCCTCCCTTTTGCTTCTTTTTAGGTCCTCATATACTGGCACTCCTAGTTTGTCTCCATTTGGTCCTGGCAGAAGAAAAAATCCTGGCTGTATAATTCCCAAAGTACAACTCCCTTTCCATCGTGGGGGGAGTTTTGGGTATGCTCTTTTTCCACATATCCAAAATAAGCCATCTGGTGCTTTCCAAAAATCAATTTTCTGTTGATTTAAGTTGTTCCAGAGTTTGGAGATTTCAGGTATACTAAAGTAAGGATTCTTGCCTTTATTCTTACATTGAAACAGTTTAGTTTCATTATTATATTTGCAATCCCCTTCCTTTGTTTTTCTGGGAGCCCAGTACCAAGTTGGTTCATCTGGGATCCACCATGTGGAAGTTCCATTACTAACTTTATATCTCTTACAGGGAGTATTTCCTACTTCATTAAGGAAATTCCTCCCCGTGCGCCAGAGACATTCTTCTCCTATCACTGTTGAGCTTAAAATCCACCCTTCAGGACGGTTTTCTCTCTTTGTAATTGTCTGGTTCCATTTTAGGAGTTCAATTGGACCTAAGCTGCTGCCTTTCCGTGGCCATTCTTCTGATGTCAAAGCCCCTCCACATACCCAACAGTTAGTGATGTTAAGTTCCTTACTGATTCTCTCTCCCAACTCCACAAACTGTTTTTTTCCCCAGTCTTGAGATATCTATTTCTTTTTCTAATTGTTGTTCTAGTTTTGTATACAAATCTTGAAGTGAAACTGACACAGGATTAGATTGCTGTGCTGGTTTTGCCTTTTTGCTTATCAGTTGTTCTTTTTCTAAATCTTGGGTTTTGCTCTCAATAACATATGTAAAACAAATCCATCTCTCCCCTTTTGGACATTCACTTCCTAACCTATTACCACTTGCTCCCAAATTTTCTGTAACCCAATATTTTTTCCTATTATGCATACAGTTACCTAGTTTGGATGGGTTATAACAGTGACTGTTGATACGGGTATGAGTGACAAAAAAGGAACCTCGATGTCTTTGCATATACAGCTTTCGGTAGCATTTATGGCTCGTGTTTGCTGGTATTCCAAAAGAGAAAAGACAAAAAATGAGTGCAAAAAAAGGAGTAACAGAGGTCTGGTTTGGCTTGTATTCCCACCTCCCATGCCTATGGGGTTGCTACCCATAGCAGGTGTATTGTATCTTCTTGGTGGCGACTACAGCGGCCAAGCCGGTCTTGCCCTCTATTTCCTTCTCAACTCCTTTTTGTCAGTTTCCAGGCAAATAGCTTTTGGCACTTCCTCTTTTTTAATTTCTCAGTAAATCCTTTTTGACACCTTTTAACAGTAGTTTCTCACCGTTTCTTAGGTATTTCCCACTCAACAGGCACTAGTAATCTCCCATCTGTAAAGCCAAAGTTATCATTTAAGTTATTCTTAATAGATTTGGTACACAGCACTTTCTGCAATGAGAGGCTTAACTTTGTGAACTACAATACTTATTTTTCTCTAATTTAAGTACTTATATTTAATCCAGCTAGCATGTCTCATACTGGGATGATTTAGACAAGGTATATGATGTGGCACTGATGGAAGTTGTGATTTTCTCCCCTCCTTTATACACATCACAGGCAAAAGCAAAAATATATGAGGATTTCCCGACCAAAACAGCCCCAGTCCTCCTGTTTGGGGTGGGAATTTCCCCCCCCCCAAGGTGGATATCAAAGGTGTCCCAGAACTTGTCCAGGCAGGACTTGAAATTACTGATACAGGCTTGCTCTTACTTCCCAGTTAGGCGTAATTCTTAGCTCATCCCTTGGATCATTTGGATTGTTTCAGTTCATTACCGCCGGTCTCTGTTCAAGAGTCCATTTGGTATCACTCGGTTTCGGTGTTATAGTCCGATCTTATTGGTGTGAATCCAACTTTACTCTTTGGTCCAGATTGCAGCTTCGCTGCCTTAGTTATCAGTAGCACCTGAAAGGGATTTCTTAGCAACACAGGGAAAGTGAAAACATCACATCAAACAAAATTTAAGAGTAAACATAGGAGCTAATCTCTTTCTGTGAGTTCAAATTAGTTAAACAAGAAAGGCTAGGTTAGTTTTGACTTCAAATCCTTTTAGCTCTTTTTTTTAAATCTCTGACTTCTGAGGAAGTCAAAGGGGCATTTACAAATCCCATATTTCCCCCTCCCATTGGGACTTCTCGTAATGGGAATAAACTAGTAGCCTTTCTGTATTGTTTTGGGGAGGAGTCAGGGGAAACCTTCTTTTGAACTAAGCTTCTTGTATTTTGGTATGGTACCTCTCCGTTACGGGAGAAATTCTTTAGGAGCGCTGCGTCCATGGCAGAGGTTGATGGGATGGTGAAGGCAGGGATCCGTCCCGCCGCTGAGTCCTCCAAGGGGGGCCGTAGGCAGGAACTGGTAGCGGAACCACCGAGAGAGCGGAGTCTCTCGGCAGAAACCAAAGCGGGGCGTGGACAGTCTGCAGGTGTCTGCTGGGGCAGGAGCAGCGGTGCCCAGCGCAGCCGGCACGGACACAGCCACCGGGGCCGGGATGGCCGGGGCAGCTGCGGGAAAAGTGACTGAGGATGGGACAGCGGGGGTGCCCAGTGCGGGCACAGCAGCCGGGGCTGGGGCAGATGGAACCCCCGGCAGGGCCGGCGGGGTGCCCAGTGCGAGCCACGCGGCTGCAGCCGGGGCAGGCGGGACCCCCAGCGGGACATCTGCAGCAGGCGGGGGCCAAGCAGGAGAGGAGGGGGGAACACTTCTAAAGGGTCCCAGCTTTTCTCTTTCTTTTTTTCTTCTTGTTTTATCTTTGAGATTTCTGATATTTCTAGAATTTTTACTCTCTCAGAGTTTGTGTCCCCCATCCAGCATGCTGCATATTCTTTCTCCTCTGCATTAAACGGTTCTTTTGAATTTACAAACACGTTTAAGGCCTGACAAATCCAAGTTTCAAAAGAACCATATCTAGGCCAACAAACGTGGTCAGATCTTACTTCCTTGTTTGCCCATTCAATCATGCAAAAATTAATCATCTTTACTCTATCCTTTTCCCTTGTACTTGGGGTAATATCCCAATTAGCTAACATAACTCCCAAAGGGCTATCTTGGGGTATTTCTTCTAGCAATTTCTTTTTACCTTTGTTTTTCCCCAAACCCGACTTACTGGTTTTCTGCCCCTTTTTTTTTTTTTTTTTTTTAATCAATTTATTTCTACCAACCCAAACACTACCTTCTTCCCCACCTCTTCCCAGGCACTGAAAACCCTTTTTCTTAACAATACAATATTATACAATACCATACAACACAATAAACTTTTCCCCCCCCCAAAAAAATAAAATTAAACATAGATTCAACAACATTTTCCTTCCTCCATTTCCACCCGCTCTTTTTATTTCTTTGTCTCTTCTCTGCTCTTCCTGAAATCTTACACTTTAAACCAGAAAAAAAACCAAAACAGCTCACTATCACAAATGCTTACTCACAATCTCACAAAAAAATTGTCTTGGGGCTTAACAAAACAAAAGCTATAACTACAGGGTGCCTCCCCCCATTCCCCTTTAATTGCGACTAACCCCAGCACCACTCTGCATTCTACTTGCACATCTGGCTTTAGAAAGAGCTCTCTGATAGCCTCACACCAGTCCTTAACCCCTCACCACAACACAAACAACCTAATACAGTCCACTTCCTTCTGAACAAACCAAAATCAACTATTTAAAATAACAATTACACATTTACTTACTCACATTCACTCACGTCTATTTTACTCACTCTCACTCATTTTTACTCAAAGCTAAACAACAATAAAATATGTTTTATTTTCAAGTTACTGATATCTTCCCGTGGGTATTATAAGGCCTTGGATGTTTTAGGTTTCTTTGCTGTACCCCTCAATCCAGCACTGTTAACCCTGGATGCTCTTGGCTGTACCCCTCAATCCAGCACTGTGTTGGGGATCCCCGCTTTTATCCCGTTTTCCCAGTGGATTGTGCCAGGAAAACCCTCGGCTCCCTTTCCCGAGGGGCTCACCCCTCCCCTGAGACCCAGTCCCAGTGACCCCGGGGATATTTTGCAACCCCCCGCTTTCCGCTCCCCCAGAGATTACTTACAATCCGTTTTCTTCTTTGGGTCTTCGTGCACAAGAATTATGGAGCAAATACCGCGGTTTAGGGAGCCTTTTCCCTTTCCTTTGCTTTATTTCTTCTCCTTCTTGTCCTCGGGGTATTTACGTGCAGCCACTGCTGACTCACACCAGGGGAAACGGAGCGGGGTCCGCTGAACTCAGCAGGGTGCGCACTTTTTCCCACTCAGGATCCCTCGGTGCTCTTCAGAGGCGAGGTGTTTATCCTGGACAAAGAGCCCCCAATTGTGAAAAACGAGGTTCACATAATTTTTATAGAATTTAAAAGTTTAATAAAAAAAACAATTAGGAGAAAAAAATAAAGTAAAGTATACAGATACGGCCGGGTGTCTCTGCATTCAGCTAAGAGAGCACACCTTACTAACAAAGGATTGTCCCTTAAAAACAGAACCCTACTACATATCCATAATTTCTCATACATATTCATACATTCTTCTTAGGATCTTTGGTGTTCTTCTGTTTAGTTTTCTCTTGCCCCCTTCCCAATAGATCAATCTTCTTGGCACCATTGAGATTTACATACTCTGATACCAGGAATGCAATAAATTCCTCCTCCTCAGACCTCTGGTCACTGCTGTCTTCATCTGGATAAGATAGTTTACAAATGCAGGAGTTCTCTAGCTATTATTCCTCAGTCTTTGGGTTATACAAACAAAAGCAGTTTTTATTTTAATACTATGCCATAACCTAACATATATGTATTATACTACTATTTCTAAACTTCATCAATAACAGAAAAAAAGAAAACTATATTAATACAACAAAATTTCTCATTCTTATACACATAACATTCATTTTAATATTTGCGAAAAGCCAACAATATAAAATGTATCTATAACACTGGGCAAGATATTAACCCTTTCAATACAGAGATGAGACCTACAAACCTTGTTCATCTCTCCAGGGACAGAAAAGGACAGAGTAACAACATGCAAAAAAACCCAACATTAAAATATCAAAGTCAGTAAACAAAAAAGACAAACCTTAGATAGAAAAGAAATGAAAAAATGGCAACTGAAACTAAAATATTATTATAGTAAAGCCATAGAAATAAACAATGATATACTAAAACATCTCCTTTAATTCATGAAAAAAAAGTATAAAAAAATAAAGTATACAAATTGTAAATGTAAGGAAAAGCATCCATTAATGAAACCAAACAAATGTTAAAGTAACTGTAATCCAGTAAAAAGTTTGAACAGAAAAATAAATAAAAACAATAAAATGCCCTTTGCCTCCAGGGAGAGAAGAAGAAACCTTCTGTTTCCAAAGATGATCACAAAAACAGAAGAAGAAAACATTTTCCTTCAAACAACTCATCCTTAAAATAACACCCCATGAATTCATAACCCATAGACACACCTCTAGGAGGGCTGTAAAAATGAGAAAAATGTCACGATAGAAAAAATTTTTCCCAGATGGCTGCTCTTTGTAAAAATAAAAAAACACAAAAAACCTGTTTCTTGTAAAAAGGTCTCCATGATACAATAAGAAAAGACTCCTCTCCCTACAAAAACTAATAAAAAACTCTTGTGTAATGAATACTGTTTAAACATCCCAAGTTCTATCTCTATGCTGTCAGTTTAAAAAAAAAAAACAACCACAAAAGTTATTCAGGAGAGGAAAGGCGTTCTGAAAGTTTTATTCTCATATCTCATTCTTGTAGTCCTGTTAATAAAGTTTCTTTAATCCTTTTAACTTTTAAGCCTGTTTTGCCCTTCTCCTAATCCATATCTCACAGTGAGAAATGAGTAAGTGCCCTGGAGATTTCAGCCAGCGCTAAACCCACCACATTATTTAGTGCATTAGCCAAAAAACTCAAATTAGCGAATCTCAGCCACTGCACCAGGCTGAAGCTGAGGATCCCCAGCCAAGCTCAGAGGGAGGAGAACACAGCATTTGTGGGATCCTTTCCAGTCTGACTTGCTTTAGCTGCACCCTGGGGGAGGAGAGAGCAGGAGAAGGGTTGGCTGAGTCCTCTCCCCTCTGCCTTGCCCTTCTCTGCTGGATCCTCAGTTCATCCCACACCCACCCCAAGACTCCATCCCCATCCTACTGGTGCTGACGGGATTGAAGGAGATAAAGAGGAAAAACCCAAAAATGTAGAGAGGAGAGAAAAAGAGAAGTTTAAATGCAGCTTAAATATGAAAGAAATGCATATGTTAGTGACTGCTGAGAGTTCAAAGGGAGCTGAAGGGTTTGCGAAGGGACAGGAGCCCGTGAAGGGCTCAGGAGCTGCTGCTGCTGGGAGGGAGGAAATGCACCAATGGCTCCCAGCAGAGTCTGTGCTTTGAGGATCTTTCCCAAACAGCTGCAGGAGGGAAAGCAGCTGAGTTTGGAGGAAGAGTTTTCTGCTGAGGTTTCCTGTTTGGAGCTGTCACAAACTTGAGCTGCTCAAGGGAAAGGCGGCTCTGCTTCCAGCAGGGCCCAACTGCACGGGAGCACAACTTGGTTCCCTGGCCCTGAGCCAACGGGCAGCAGCAGCTTCTGTTCCCTCCTGGCCCTTGTGTCATTTCCAGCAGCACAAGACACACCAAGAAAAGCTCCTCCAGAACATGCCATGATCAACACAACCTGATTTCATTGCATGAAGGAGCTCTGACAGTCCCACGGGCTCAGGTTTGTTTGTCAGTGAACAGAGCAGGGAAAAGCACAGACACATTCCCTGCACAGGGAATTCACAGGAGGAAAGTGCAGCGCTGGAGGATGTGCTTGGATACAACGTTCCCACGGCAGTTTTGGGGATAAAATCGTCAGGAGAGAGAAAAGAAAAAGTCCTACCAAGGGTGGGCTGGGGAGGGCTGGTGCTTCCTGGGAGGCTCCCGAAGCTCAAGAGGACAAAGCCCAGACCTTGTCCAAGCTCCGAGCTGGGTCTGAGCCAGAAACCAGGGGGTGGCAGAGCCATTGCTGCTGAAGGGCTTCAGATTGCCAAAGCTAAAGTGTCCAGTATCAAGGAACAACTTGAGGTTACGGAAGTCCCAGTGCCCACGTTCCATCCCCTCATTTCAAGCTGAAAGCAGAGCTCCACTTGTGACTCTGCTTTTTAATAATGAATGTCAAACTTCAACAAAATTCCCTTAGAAAGACCCCATGAAGGTTCACACTGTGAGAGCTCACTCGAGGCAGCCCCAACTCCTGCCCTGGTTCAGTCCCTGTCAAGCCCACTGTGCTTTCCAGCTGCTTTGCTCCAGCTCCTCCCAAATTACCACGAATTCCACTGAACTGAACCAAATCCAAGTCCTCGTGGGTCGGGACAAGGGCAAGGAGAGGTCACTCAGGGATCGCCATCAGGGGCACAACAGCCAGACATGGGGAAATGAACTGAACTTAGGATTGAGCAAATCAGAACAGGAGAATGAGGATTGAAATCAATCTTGAGAAACACCTCCTCCCGCTCCTGAACTTTTCTGTCCGGGCCGCTGCCCGCGGGGCACAGAGAGGGGCCCGGCCGTGTCCCTCCAAACCTCCCTGGGAATCAGCCCAGAGCCCTCAGCCTTCCTTGTGCCCATCCCCGGGGCCTCTTGTTCCTCCCAATGGCTCCCGTGGCTCTCCCAGTCCATCCCAGTCACTCCCAATCCATCCCAGTCACTCCCAGTGACGCCGCTTGTCCATCTCGCCCCTCCGTGTATATGCCGCTCCTCAGCCAATCAGATCGCGTCTCTCTGATGACTCATCAGTTGCCGGGCAGATCCACAGAGTTGAGAGCTCCGCCCTGGACTCGGCCTCCCAGTGCCGCGCGCTTCATTCCCAGTCCCTCCCAGTGCCACCACAGTCCCTCCCAGTGCCACCAGAGTCCCGCCCAGAGGCCCCAGAGACCCTCCCACTCCTTTTTAGCCATTCCCAGTCTATTCCTAGCTTTTTCTCTCTTCACTCCCAGACCTCCACACTCTCTTCCAGTGTCCCAGTATCCACTCTCATCTCTTTCAGTGCCACCCCAGGCCCTGCCAGTCCATTCCCAGTCCCTCTCAATGCCACACCACTCCTCTCCACTCTCTCCCAGTTCCCCCATCGTGTCCATCTCGCTGGTGCCCTCCAGCTCCCAGCCCGGCCCCGGCCGCCTGCTCTGCTCCCTGATGGATTTCTCCCCTGCCCACATCCAGCTGAGCTGCTCCCAGGGCCAGCAGCAGCTCTCGGGCCACGTGCTGGCCACTGCCGTGCTCCCCAGCGGGGACTGGAGCCAGCAGCTCCTGGTGCTGCTGGAAACCGCCCCCGGCAATGCGGGCTCAGCTCCAGCTGCCAGGTGGAGCACGTCAGCCTGGAGCACCCCCTGAGCCGGCACTGGGGCACGGCCCGGCCCCCACAGCGCCGGGGGCAGCGGGGGAGGCACTGGGGGGGCCCAGAGGGGGATTGGGGTGTGCTGGGAGGAACTGGGAGGGAGTTTGAGATAGACTGGTTTAAAGTGGGGAAGGGATTGAGGTGCTTAGGATGGCTGGGAAGGGGTTTGGAGGATGTTGGGGAGGGTGGGATGGGGTTCTGGGGGTCCTGGTGGACCCTGGGAGGGAGTTTGGGGGTGCTGGGTGTCACTGGGAGGGATTTGAGTGAGCCTGGAGGAGCTGGAAGGAGACTGGGGATTGGAAAGCAGGGATTGGGATGAGGTTGGTTGTGCTGGGAAGAGACTGGGAGGGGACTTGATGAGTCCTGGTGGGGCTGGGAAGGGACTGGGAGAGGGTTTGGGGGTCCTGGGGCAGTGGGGAGAAATTGGGAGGGGGCTGTGGAATCCTGAGAGGAACAGGAGGGGCTCTGGTGGGTCCTGGGGAGGCTGGGAAGAGACTGGCAGTGATTTAGCAAAACAGTGATATTGAGCCAGCATCAACATCAATCTGTTAATGGACAAAAAACCTCTCCAACAGTTTAAAGTTACAAAGTGGATGTTTAATCACAGCACTGGGCGAGTGCAGGAGTCATCCCCTTAATACACACTGCAAGTTGACAAAAGCTTCCAGTGTCTATTTATTTAAAAAATCTTGAATTTCCAAAAGATGAATATATATTATTACTAATACATATTCACAATTCTAACACCTCCCATTCCCCACTTTGGATTAAAATGCACGGTAATGAGTTTAAAAAGTCATTCTGCCTATGTGATGGGCTCCTTAATTTGAGGAGGGGGTGGTTTTGGTGAGGAGGGGTCATCAAGAGATGAAGGAAAACCGCTCTTCCTCACTCTCACCTTTCTACCTTTACAATGGTTGACATTACAAATGACATTTGGTACAACTCCAGTTTCCTCCCTTGTGACGTTTAAATGGGTTTCCAGATGTAGGGTCTGTGATCTTCCTGAACCCGTTGATCAGTTTCTCTTTTCTCATTATATGCACAGCTGAACAAACATACAGTGACAAGTAATTTTTTACCTAAGTCCGAGATTCATTATCTCAAATCCTGCTTCTCACTTAATCACTAACTCTAACTAGTTCCAGCAAGGCCTATCTCTACCTAAGATCTCCAATTTTTCTAAAATACTTAATTGTTTAAAATTAGTGACTCCAAAGGAGGTTTCAGAGGGTCCTGGGTGGGTTGGGGAAAACAGGGAGGGTCTTTGGAGGGGCTTGGGGTGTCTGTGAGAGGTTTTGGGGGTTCTAAATCTGGCAGATGCCCCAGGGATGCCGTGAAACACTGCCCACAGCAAGATGCTGATGGGCATCAGGGGCTCCTTGTTGAGCTTTGTCTTCCTGGTGCTGGGGCTCAGCTTCTATCTGAGGAAGAAGGTGAGGGGGGTACTGGGGATTGTGTCCTCCCTCCCCTGCAGCGTGTGTGCTCCCCTCCAGGGCTCCCAAGCTCAATGTCACCCTGTTTTCTCTGTCCAAAGAACTCCTTGAGGCGACGACAAAAGGTTCTTTAGGATTGAAAGTCAATAAATCTGCTCCCCACAAGGAATTCCCATTGTTGGTCTGTGTCCCAATGGTTTTTCCTGCCCCGGTGTTCATCCAGGTGCCCACAGGGAGCCAGGAAGATGTGGAGCCTCCCAGCCAGGTGTCTTCCCAACACGGATCACCAGGACCACGGATCACCAGGGCTCTGCCCAACGGGGGTCACTGGGGATCATCCAACGCCGATCCTCCCATGGGGGATGGAGCTGGAGCAGCGCACGAAGCTCTTCCCGCACTCGGGGCACTCGCAGGGCTTCCCTTACTGGTGCCTCCGTTGGTGTCGGGTCAAGTGAGAGCTCCGTGAGAAGCTCTTCCCACACTGGGGACACTCGTAGGGCCTCTCCCCACTGTGGATGCGCCGGTGGAGGGTGAGGTTGGAGTTTTGCTGGAAGCCCTTCCCGCAGTCGGGGCAGCGGAAGGGCCTCTCGTCTGTGTGAATCCGCTCATGTACGAGGACATGGGAGCTGCGCTGAAACCTCTTCCCACACTTGGGACACTCGTAGGGCCTCTCCCCAGTGTGGATGAGCTGGTGTGTTCTCAGGTCAGAGCTCCACCCAAAGCTCTTCCCACATTCCAAGCAGGTGTAGGGCCGTTCCCCTGTGTGGATCACCTGGTGTCTCATCAGGTTAGAGATACTTCTGAAGCTCTTTCCACATTTTCCACACTCATAGGGCCGTTCCTCCATGTGGATCCTCTGGTGATTCCTCAGGTTGGAGCTCTGGCTGAAGCTCTTCCCACATTCCCCACACTCATAGGGCTTTTCCCCAGTGTGGATCCTCTGGTGCTGGATCAGGTGGGAGCTCTTTCTGAAGCCCTTCCCACATTCCAAGCACTTGTGGGGCTTCTCCCTCAGCTCTGAGCTCTGGCTGGATCTCTGGCTGTGTTCCTGGCACTGGGGGGATCTTTCCTCCTCACAGCTCCCTGGACTGGGTTTGCAGCTCCTCCCTGTGCGGCATCTCCAGGGCTTTTCCTCCTCCTCTTCCATCTGGCCACGGTGCGGGAATGTAAAATCCTGGTTTGGGGAAAAAACAAGAGGACAGCGCTTTGGGGTGGGGATTCCTCCTTGCCCAAGTTCATCTAAGGAAGTCATTTGGCATCTTGTGTATGTAAGAGCCTACTACACACCAAGATTCAGCCCAAACTTCCTCCAAACATAAAAACAGTGATGAAAAACTACCCAAACACCAAATTCAGGCAAACCTCCTCCAGAATAAAAACATTCAGGCCCTGCAAAAAAACAAACCACCAACATTTAGCCCAATAAAACTCAGAAACACCAAGATTCAGCCCAGTGAAAATTGTGGATCCCCCTCTCCAGTCACCTGATGCCTGTGGGCAGGGCAACACTCCTGGGACTGCACACACCAGGAAGGGAGGAACCTTGTGCTGCTCCCTCTTCCTCCTCCTCCTCCTCCCGTGGCCCTATTCTTCCTCACAATTCACTTCCTCCTACTATTTCTCCTCCTGTACAATCCTACCTTCTCCTCCCACATGCATCCTTTCACCATTTTGTTCTTCAGCCCTGCTTCTCCTTCCCTTCTCCTCCTGCCCCCAGGCCCAGCACCCACTGCCGGCTCCCTCTTCCCCCCCAGTCCCACAGCATCCCACCGCAGGGGCACGGATGGAGCTGGGCCAGCTCGGCCTGGGGCAGCGCTGGGCTCTCGGCCGCTTCCGCCCGCACTCGCTCCCCACTGCAGCCGCTCCCGCCACCACAGCGCGGGGGGGCCCGGCCTTGGCGCTCCCCCCTCCCACCTCCCCAAATTCCCCTCAAGGGGGGCGCCAAGGCCCGGGGGGGAGGGGCGCAGCTGGGCTCCAGCTGGGACCATTGAGGGAAGAAAATGGAATGTCAGAAGGGCATCCTGGACAAAGAGATGATGACCCCAAAATATCCAGGAAGGGTCCCTTGGGAGCATGTGGAGGCAGTTTACACATTCTCCCAGAGGGAATTAAGGACATGGACACCCAGGGGAGCAATAAGGGAACTCCAGAAAGGATTTAGACAACAGGGGATGGATGGTGTTGGTGTGCTGGGAAGGGATTGGCTGAAGGGGAGTGTGCAGGAATGTGCTTAAGGCAAGAAGCAGCAGGAGGAATCCATGGGGTAAGAAAAAGGATGATGGAAAGGAAAAGGAAGAGAAAAATACTGAGGATTGGGATGTGTTTCAGAAGGGTGTTATCCTCAGAATTTGCCAGCTGACTCAGATCCTTTGTATCCCAGTTTTCCAGGACAGGAAAAGAAGGAGGTGAGGATTTCAGGGGGTTTCTCTGAGCTGGGAGCGGCAGGAGCGGGCGCAGAGCTGCGGCACCGGGAGCACGGGCTGGGGGCCTGTGGGGAGCTGTGGGGCCGGGCCGGGGCTGTGGGGCAGCCGGGGCTCAGCGCCGGGCGCTGCCTGACCCCAGCACCCCCCGGGCAGGGCCGGCAGTGGCCCCCGGCCCCCAGGAGGCTGCGGGACGCCCCGGCCGCTGCCCGGCCCCGTGGAGCTGCCGGCCCTGCCCGCCGGGGGGGCCGCCTTTGGACACTGCGGCAGGACAGGGACCGGCTCTGGGATACGGGCTGGGGAGGGGAGCCTCAGCACAGCCAGCACCAGGAAGGAACAGCTCACAAATGGGGATTAGACCTGCAAGGATCCAGATGATCTTGAAAGCATTTTGTGCTGGGTCCCTGCAGAAAGGAAGGATTTTGCAGAAAGCTCAGCAGCTGCCACACGATGAGCACCCACAGGCACTGAGGGGGGCTGCAGCAGGGCCACAAGAAGCCCCTGCAGCACTTGCTCCCAAAGGCTCAGCAGCTGAATGCAGCAAGGGATGAGCAAAAGGCCAAGCTGAAGGCAAAGGCCATGGCACAGTTCCTACAGCCCCTGAGGGATCAAGCCCAGGGCCCAAGGGGGCCCCAGCACCCAGGGGACACCCTCGGCCACAAGCACCTGGCACAGGCATTGCCCTCCTGGCCAGGGGACAGCCCACCCAAACAGCCCCTGGCAAGGAATCAGCCTTCCAGCTGCAGGGCACAAGGACACTGCAAGCACAGACAGGAGCACCCTCAGCACCAGCAAGTCCATCCCTTGATGGACACGGATTCTTAGCGCTCTCACAGCTCCCATTCCACCAGGGACCCACCACACTGCAGCCCTTGGGAACATCCAGGGTGGCTCTGGATCCAGAGGAGACCTTTCCTGATGGACACAGGGGCCTCTCCATCCACTCAGAACCTTACACCTAAAGGTGCTAGGGAATATTTTAGTTATTAAGGCATTAAGTGGGAAAGATGAGTGGGTGTGCTCTATTCGGCCACTATCAGTAGATGTGGTGGATGGGATTGAAATGAAGGAATTTTTATTTGCTCACAATTGTGATTGTAATTTATTGGGAAGGGATTTGATGGCTAAATTTGGAATGCAAATTAATGATACAGAGGCTGCTTCTGTTGTACCTCTGTGTCAAATGTCTGGCAGAGCCTAGGCTGAAGTGAACCCACAAGTGTGGGCAGCCCCAGGGAAATTGGCAAAATTAGATATGGAGCCTCTCCAAATTTCCCTCAAGCAACCAGGACAAGAGGTGTCCAAAAGCAATCCCCTGTTCCAAGGGAGGGAAGGAAGGGCTCACAGCCTGTCTGGGAGTCCTGCTCAAGGCATGGCTTGGGGAGCCAGGGATGGCTCCCTAGAATGCTCCTATCCTACCAAGCAAGAAATCCAATGGAATCCACAGAATGCTGCAGGACCCAAGAAGAAGAAATGAGATGATGAAACCGAGGCATCCCACACTCTCAGATCCTTACACCATCCTCAACCAGGTGCCCTCCTCACACTACAGCCATTCAGAACTTGATGCAAAAGATGCTTTCTGGGGATCTGCCCACTCCCAGAGGATGCAAACACAATTCTGCCTTGGGCTGGCAACAAGAGGTAGAAGGGAAAATGCTCAAGACATGGACGGTCCTTCTGCAGGGATGCACGGAAGCACCGGCCTGATTGGGGCAAGCCTTGCAGGAAATATCAAAGGAATTGACCTCACCCCCAGGGACTGGCTTAATGCAGGATGTGGATGACTTGATCCAGTCAGGAGGACAAGCAGAAGAGGTAGAGGAAGCGTCTGTGAAATGGCTTCATTTTCAGGCAAAAAAAGCAGCTTTGAGTATCTGAAAAAAAAGTGCAAATCGTGGAGAAAATGGTTAAATCTTTGAGACCTATTTTGACTGAAGCTTTGTGTTTTATTGACCCTGAGAGGGTTCATGGAATCTCAGAAATAACATTTCCCAGGATTAAAAAGGGACAATTCCTACAATTAACAGGGAAATGCAGGAGCTGGATTGAGGATTCTCTCTTCTAGCCAGAACATTGTGTGCTTCTTTAGCCACAGATAGCGTCAGTGTTAGACAGGGGACATAAAAAAGAGAACAAGTCCCTGGCCCTATCTCCAAGCAGATTCAATCACTGCCTGTGTTTTTTCTTCCTGGAATCAGTCCAATTCCTCCCTCAGGCAGGAAGCCCCTGGGCCTTTGTGCAGGCTTTGTCCCATCAGTGTTAATTTGCATTTCTAAAGCTCCTCTCTTGGCTGCCTGGAACAAAGCTTCTCTTCCAGGGCAGACATCCTGTGACTCACACGTGGCCCCCACAGAATCTGCTATTTATTTTTTTTTAAACAATATTCCATTAACTGTTTTTGTGTTAAAGCGTCAACTTTAAAGCTCTTCTAGTTTTCAAAGTGCAGATATCTCAACACTGGGAAAAAAACAGTTTGTGGAGTTGGGAGAGAGAATCAGTAAGGAACTTAACATCACTAACTGTTGGGTATGTGGAGGGGCTTTGACATCAGAAGAATGGCCACGGAAAGGCAGCAGCTTAGGTCCAATTGAACTCCTAAAATGGAACCAGACAATTACAAAGAGAGAAAACCATCCTGAAGGGTGGATTTTAAGCTCAACAGTGATAGGAGAAGAATGTCTCTGGCACACGGGGAGGAATTTCCTTAATGAAGTAGGAAATACTCCCTGTAAGAGATATAAAGTTAGTAATGGAACTTCCACATGGTGGATCCCAGATGAACCAACTTGGTACTGGGCTCCCAGAAAAACAAAGGAAGGGGATTGCAAATATAATAATGAAACTAAACTGTTTCAATGTAAGAATAAAGGCAAGAATCCTTACTTTAGTATACCTGAAATCTCCAAACTCTGGGACAACTTAAATCAACAGAAAATTGATTTTTGGAAAGCACCAGATGGCTTATTTTGGATATGTGGAAAAAGAGCATACCCAAAACTCCCCCCACGATGGAAAGGGAGTTGTACTTTGGGAATTATACAGCCAGGATTTTTTCTTCTGCCAGGACCAAATGGAGACAAACTAGGAGTGCCAGTATATGAGGACCTAAAAAGAAGCAAAAGGGAGGAGATTGGAGGATTTCATAAATGGGGAGATAAAGAATGGCCTCCTGAGCACATATTGGAAACCTATGGGCCAGCCACCTGGGCACAAGATGGGAGTTGGGGATACCGAACCCCAATTTATACTAAATCGCATCATAAGACTCCAGGCAGTTGTAGAAGTAATAACAAATAAAACTGCTCGGGTAATAGAATTAATATCCACTCAGCAACGTCAAGCCAGAGCTGCAATATATCAGAATAGGTTGGCTTTAGACTATTTGTTAGCTGAAGAAGGAGGTGTTTGTGGGAAATTTAATACATCAGATTGTTGTTTAAAAATAGATGACAATGGGGATGCCATTCTAGATATAGTCAATGATATCAGAAAAACAGCACATGTACCAGTTCAAAAATGGGACCCAATACTAAAAAGCAGTTGGTGGGATAATCTATTGGGAATAGAATGGTGGAAAAAGTCAGGCTTCTTCCTTTTGTGTGCTACAACTGGCTTGATATTTCTTCCTTGTTTAATCCCCTGCTTTATTCAGCTAATCACCAGAGTAGTTCAGAGTATGCAAGTGATAACAATGCCTATAGATCCAAAATTGACTACATCTAGAGCGGCACAAAAAATTATGGTGTTAAAGACACAGAACAACATAGAAGATCCTCGTGAAGAAGCAAGATTAATTTGGAAAAAAAACGAGCGAATAATGAAGGCTAGAGGACAAGAAATATTGCTCAAGCCAAATGATTCATGAAAAGAAAAAAGGGGGATATTGTTATAAATGCGTATCATATTATTGGCTTTTCACAAGTATTATAATGAATATTATATGTATAAGATTAAAAAATTTCGCTGTAATAATATAGTCTTCTTTATTTCTGTTATTAATGAAACTTAGAAATAGTGGTATAATACATGTATGTTAAGCTATGACATAGCATTAAAACAAAAACTACTTTTGTTTGTGTAACCCAAAGACTGAAAAAGATAGCTGGAGATCTTTTTTTCTTTTATAAACTATCTTATCCAGATGAAGACAGCAGTGACCAGAACTCTGGGGGGGAGGAATTTATTGCATTTCTGGTATCAGGGAATGTAAATCTCGATGGTGCCAAGAAGATTGATCTATTGAGAAGGGGGCAAGAGAAAACTAAACAGAAGAACACCAAAGATCCTAAAAAGAATGTATGAATATGTATGAGAATTTATGGATATGTAGTAGGGTTCTGTTTTTAAGGGACAATCCTTTGTTAGAAAGGTGTGCTCTCTTGGCTGAATGCAGAGACACCCGGCCGTATCTGCATACTTTACTTTATTTTTTCCTCCTAATTGTTTTTTTATTAAACTTTTAAATTCTACAAAAATTATGTGAACCTAGTTTTTCACAGGATGTTATACAAAAAGGACATGCAGCAGGCGGATCGGGAAGGCGGAACCTTCCAAGCACCTCCGCCAGTGTTGGGCAAAGGGACAGGGACATGCGGCCGGGAAAATCAGGACAAAAACGAGGCCGCGTCCTCCAACAACTGGAGAGAGCGCACGGCAAATGGCCCATGGCCTCTCCCTTTGGGCAGCAATAAAGTCACTCGCACACCACTCCTCTGGCTCCTTGGGCCACACAAACCTCTGGCGCCGGGAATTTTCCCGCCCAGCCCCGGGCACAGCGCAGCCACCTCCGGCCTCCCGACACGAAGCGGGACGAGCCAGCGCTGCTCCGCCACCGCCTCCTGCCGAGGCCCCAGCGGCAAGGAGACCGCGGGCAGCCGCTCCCGCAGCGCCCTCAGCCCAGGGCCAACACGGGCCGGCCACGGCACAAGCCACCCGCCACAGCCCCCTGCCGCCCCCTCCCGGGCCCGCAGCGAGCCCCGAGCCCCCGCAGAACCGAGCGCGGCTCCCACCTGCGATGGCTGGGGCCGCCTCCGAGCTCCGCCGCCGCCTCACCGGGCTCCGGCCGCTGCTGCCGCCGCTGCCGGGCCCGCACAGACGCTCCGGCAATGGCGGCTCTCCTGCCCCACGGCCGCCCTGGGGGCGCCAGCGGGGCCGGGCTTGTCCCCGCTCTGCCCAATCAGCGCGCGCCAGAGCCACGAGTGACGGCAGAAGCAGCCAATCGCAGCCAGCGGCGGGCTCTGCACACGGCACGGCCTCGCCTGCCTTGGGCTGAGCTCCGCCATTTCTCGGCAGCCTGGGCTGAGGAGCGGCCCCGGCGCTGGGCCCGGCCCGGGCAGGAGGCCAAGGAAGCGCCGCTGCGCTGAAGCGCCGGGAGCTCGGGGTGTCCGGGAGCTGAGGGCGCTGCGAGCTGCGGGTGAGTCCGGGATGGAGCAGGGCTATGCCGGAAAGAGGCCAAAACTTTGTGACTCTCCTTCCTGTCCCGGGCGGGGAGCAGAACACACAAGGAAAGGCTCGGGGGTCTGGATGAGGGTGGGGACAGTTCAATCCTTGGTCACGGGCACAGCACACCTGACTTGGGGAAATTAATTGTATTTAATATCCAACATTTCAGAGCAAGAAAATGAGAAGTAAAGTAATTCTTACGGAAATCCATCTTCCCCCCAGCTCTCCCTCCTTCCCGGGCTTAACTTTCTGCCTCTCTCCGTCCCCCTCCCCGCCCAGAGGCACAGGGATGGGGGTCACAGTCAGGTCATGTCAGTGCCTCCCCCTGAGGGACAGGAATCCTTGTCCTGCTGCAGCCTGGGGTCCCTGCCAGGGGCCAGAGTCCCTCAGGACCAGGCTGCTCCAGCGGGGATCGCCAGGGGGATCCCCGAGTCCGGCCAGGAGCCACTTCCATGGCTCTGCAGGGGCTTCCCCCGGGCTCGGGGCCTCTCTCAGGCACCCCCTGCTCCGGCCCGGCCTCATTGCCCCCCTCACCCCCCCATGCAGCGAGTGCCTGGGCAGGGAGATCCACGATCTTCACGGGGCTGAATCTTGGTGTTTCTGAGTGTTATTGGGCTGAATGTTGGAGTTTTGTTTTTTTGTGGGGGCTGAATCTTTCTGTCTTGGGGGGGATATCAGATTTTTGGTGTTTTGGAAGTTTTTGATCTGTTTTGATGTTTGGAGGATTTTTTGGGCTGAATCTTGGTGTCCTGGAGGTCCTTCCAGACACTAGATGCCCAATGACTTCCCGAGATGAACTTGGGAAAGGAGAAACCCTCAGCCCAAGGCTTTTTCCTTTCTTTTTTTCCCCCAAACCAGAATTTTTGATTCCCAAGCTGTGGTCAGATGGAGGAGGAGGAGGAAAAGCCCTGGAGATCTCACACAACGAGAGGCTGCAAACCCAGCCCAGGGAGCTGTGAGGAGGAAAGATCCTCCCTCTGCCGGGAAGGTGGTCGGAGATCCAGCCGGAGCTCAGAGCAGGGGGTGAAGCCCCACAAGTGTTTGGAATGTGGGAAAGATTTCAGCCACAGCTCCAGCCTGCTCCGGCACCAGGTGATCCACACTAGGGAAAAGCTCTACGAGTGTGGGGAATGTGGGAAGAGCTTCAGCCAGAGCTCCAACCTGAGGGCACACCAGGTGATCCACAGTGGGGAAAGACCCTATGAGTGTGGGAAATGTGGGAAGAGCTTCAGAGATACCTCTGACCTGATGAAACACCAGGTGATCCACACAGGGGAACGGCCCTACACCTGCTTGGAATGTGGGAAGAGCTTTGGGTGGAGTTCCAATCTGAGGAAACACCAGCGCATCCACACCAGGGAGAGGCCCTACAAGTGTCCCAAGTGCGGGAAGAGTTTTCGGACCAGCTCCCATGTCCTCCTACATGAGCGGATTCACACAGAGGAGAGGCCCTTCCGCTGCCCCGACTGCGGGAAGGGCTTCAAGCACAGTTCCCACCTCACCGTCCACCGGCGCATCCACAGTGGGGAGAGGCCCTACGAGTGTCCCCAGTGTGGGAAGAGCTTCTCCAGGGGCTATCACTTGACCCAACACCAACGGAGGCACCAGTAAGGGAAGCCCTGCGAGTGCCCCGAGTGCGGGAAGAGCTTCGTGCGCTGCTCCAGCTCCATCCCCCATGGGAGGATCGGCGTTGGATGATCCCCAGTGACCCCGTTGGGCAGAGCCCTGGTGATCCGTGCTCCTGGTGATCCGTGTTGGGAAGACACCTGGCTGGGAGGCTCCACATCTTCCTGGCTCCCTGTGGGCACCTGGATGAACACCGGGGCAGGAACATCCATTGGGACACAGACCAACAATGGGAATTCATTGTGGGGAGCAGATTTGTTGACTTTCAATCCCAGAAAATCTTTTGCATTCAATCCTATCTTCTGGTGGCATCTAGGAATACTGAATGGTCTTGGAGGTCTTTTCCAACCTCATTAAATGCACAATTTTGATTTCCTATTGCCCAAGGGTGTCTTCCACAGCCAAATGGTGATGAAGTGGGGCAAAGATCAAGGTTTTGGAGACAGTGGGGTGGAAAGCCCTCCAAAAAAGCTTCTTCCCTCCCACTCAGTCACAGGGATGCTCAGCCAGCACAAAGAAATCCTTTTGTTTTGGCCTATATTTGCTTTTCATTTCTCTTCTTTCCTTTAAAATATCTAATTTTGGCGTAAAAATAAAGACACTGAATTAAGACACAGGTGAGAACACTGAGGGACATAGACATGGTGGGCCACAGACATGGGGAGTGACATGGTGAGACCTGGACAGGGATGGGGACGTGGCCATTCATGGGGACATGGGGAGACACTGGCACAGATGGAGACGTGGGGGACATTGCCAGGGATGAAAACATGGTGGGGACACAGCCATGGGTGAGGACATGGTGGGCCATGGCCAGTGACATGTGGGGACATGGCTGTGGCCGCTACCATGGGGGGAACTTGCAGGGGCTGTGGGGGATGCTGGGTTTGAGGGAGTTGAGGGTTCCTGGCAGGGACTTGGGGCTTGCTGAGGGCTTTGGGGAGCCCAGGCCGAGCGGCTGCGGCTGCGCTGGGAGCCCCTGGCAGAGGTTCTGGGGCAGCTGCTCAAGGACCCCCTGGCCTGGAGCCCCAGCCGGGCATTGGGCTCCTGGAAGGGAATGAAGGTCCTTGTGCCCAGGAGGGAAATCCCAGCACCTCCAGGGTGTGGGGGGCAGCTGAGAGGCCACAGCAGGGAGGGGAAAGCCAGACAGAGCTGTCCCCCTCCAGAACTGCACCCCAAAAATCCCCAAACTCAGGAATTGCTCCCAGGAAAAAGCTGCCAGGATCTGCTTCAATTGAGTGAAAGGGGGGATAGGAGAGGTGGGGTGGTGGATTGGTCGGTAGTGGGGCAGGACTGGAGGAGCAGGGGAAAAGAGGGGCATGGGAGCCCCATATTGGGTTTGGATGAGTCTCGCTCCTACTTCATCCTGCCTCCTTCTCTTCTCTGGCATTTTTCCTCTTCCTCCATCTCTTCTCCTGTTCCCCTTTAGGCCCAGTGCACACCCTTGGATCCCCATTTTTCCAATTCCTTCACACCCCACGGGAGGAGCCAGGATGGAGCCAGGGCAGGCCGGGCTGGGGCAGTGCTGGGTTCTTGGCATGGTCCAGGTACCACCCATGCACCCCCTCCCCAAATTTCCCTGGTGGCTTCAGGGGTCCCAGTGCTTTTTAGGGTTTGCTGGGTGCCATGCTGGAGTTTGGTGTCTCCCAAGGAGTCCCCAGAACAGGATGACACATGGGGGGGACACACGGGGGTCCTGATCCATCACAGGGCAGGGTCTGTTCCTGCCACAGCCCCCGCGTGGGGTCACCCCATGTCCCTCCCCACTGCCCCCCATAAACGGGACAGGGGTGAACTGGGAAGCTTTACTGGCAACACTGGGAGCAGCCGGGCGGGGGCAGAGTGACAGCGGGGCTGGGGGGACACACGACCCCTCCAGAATCCGCACAGGGATGGAACGGGGGCTCCTGGCCGGGTGCAAGGCCACGGGGAGGGGCTGCAACCACCAGAGGCTCAGGAGCTCTGTGGGCAGAAAAAATGGGGTGACATCAGGCTGGGGGCCCTGAGGGAGCACACACATTCCAGGAGAGGGAGGATATGACCCCCAGGACCCCCCTCACCATCTTGCACAGGTAGAAGCTGAGCCCCCGATCCCCATCAGCATCTTGCTGTGGGCGGCGTCCGGTGGCATCTCTGGGGGGTCTGCAGGGGTCAGGATCCCCCCTAAAACCTCACACGGACACCCCAAGCCCTTCCAAGCACTCTCCCAGTCTCTCCAAGCCCACCCAAGACCCCCAAACCCTCTCCCAGTCCCTTCCCAGCCCCACCAGGACTCATCAGGAACCCTCTCAGTCTCTTCCCAGCACAATGAACCACATCCCAACCCCTGCTTTCCAATCCCCAATCTCCTTCCAGCCCCTCCAGTCTCACTCAAATCCCTCCCAGTGACACCCAGCACGCCCAAACTCCTTCCCAGTTTCCACCAGGACCCCCAGAACCCCATCCCACCCTCTCCAACATCCTTTAATTCCCTTCTTAGCCATTCTTGACCCCTAAACCCCTCTCCCAGTTTAAACCAGTCTATCTCAAACTCCCTCCCAGGTACTCCCAGCACACCCCAAACCTCTTCTGGGCTCCCCCAGTGCGTCCCCCGCTGCCCCCGGCGCTGTGGGGGCCGGGCCGTGCCCCAGTGCCGGCTCAGGGGGTGCTCCAGGCTGACGTGCTCCACCTGGCAGCTGGAGCTGAGCCCGCATTGCCGGGGGGGGGGGGGGTTTCCAGCAGCACCAGGAGCAAAATACACAGAATACAAGCGTACAGCAATTTATATATGGGGAGGGTCCAGGGGTGGATACAAAACTTCAACCAGTGAGGGATATCCTGGGGAGGGGAATAGGACACATGGACCAATGGGGTGCTGTGGATTAGGGGATTTCCAAAGGGGACGTCCAAGCAGGGGGTTGGCATAAGGCAGGATTGACAGGGAACATTCAGGAACAAGGGGCAGGGTGGACAAGATTGATAGGGAAGGTGCTGGAAAAAGGGGTTGGGATACAATGATGGGCAGGGCAGGGGAGGAGATAACTTTGGGTTAAACCAACAAAGCAGGGGGGTAACAGAACAAACCAATTATACAAACAACTTGAAATGAAACAAAAACACACCACAACATCTCCCCTTTTCTGTTTAAAAGGCAGAGCTGTGGTTTTGGGGGATCCATTCTCATTTTGGATACACGTCTCCCCAGCAGGGCTGGTCACTTGGCACTTCTCCCTGATTGACCTCTGCAGTGGGAGAGCCCTGGGAGGGCTCGCTGAGCCTTGTCCAGTGGGGCCTGCGGGGCCAGGCCGGTCCCTGGCTCGGCTGCAGGGGGGTCCCAGGGTGTGAGGATGGAGGGTTTGGGAGGGTTCCAGTCCTGGATACAGGGGTGCACGGGGGTCCTGCTGCAGCGGAATGGGAGTTCAGGGGGGTCCCTTCCTCTGTTCTGGGGTTCAAGGGGTCCCAGTGCCTGAAAATGGAGATTCAGTGGGGTCCTGGTGCCCAGAAATGGGGGTTCTGGGAGGTTTCCATTCCCGAGAATGGGGGTTCAGGGGATTCCAGGTTCCAGATAAGGGGGTGCAGGGGTTTTTGGGGCTGGGGAAGGGGGTACCAGGGGGTCCTGGTGTCCTGAAATGAACATCCAAGGGGGTCTCTATGCCGAGGAAGAGGGGTTCGCCCGGAAATGGAAGTGCAGGGGTTCCCCATTCCCAGTGTAATAAATAGAATTGATTCGTGCTACTTAAATTGTAACTGTTATTAAAGTTATCATTAGAAACTATCAAGAATCAGTGTTATAAAGCAGATGTACTCCTTTGCTGATGTTATATGTCAGAATTAAGGTACAGGATGTAGTTTAGAAGATAAATGGTGTCTCAAGACCAAAATGGCCTTGAGATGGACCAAAATTATAATGAATCTAGGCATTGGGCCTAAAGATTAGTAAATATAAGGCTAATTAGTAGACTAACATAACACAATGCTTAGGAATGCAACACGTGCAAACCTGTAAGGTTATCCAAAGGACAATGAGGAAGAGGAGAAGCCTTCACCAAAAGACCACCAAAAGAAGACTGAAGACCCCCTAACAACAAGTGAAGCATGCGCCATTGAAGAAAGGTGACGTAAAGTCAGCAAAATCAGAAATAGGAGGAAACTTATGGGAAACATGAATGAATATTTATAAGCATACAGTATATAAGTTTAGCTTGAAGTGCTTTATTTTGTACGTGAGGTGAGGTGAGAAGCACCCCCTGTACCCCGGTCGGTTTTGCTTATGCCTTAACCATCTGTAACCACTGCCCAATTGTATGCACATTGTAAGAGACAGGTTCGGGAATCAAGAGACGACCCAGTGTGAGTTAGTTGCTTGTTCCAAATTTATTACAATCTTAGCTACATTTTTATAGTATTTTGAAAAGCTAACATGCCATCTGTATTCTACTATGATTGGATAATTGCTATTTTTCACGCATTCATTTCTACATTTCTATTGGACCAGCTCATAACACCCAAGCTCTATAAGATACTTTTTAGTAAAACTTATTAAGATACATTTAGCAGATTTCTCATCCTAAATTCTTATTCTTCATTGTCTTATTAACACTTAGTCTTCTTCATTTCTTTGATACAGTATTTTGCCAAGGATTTATGCTAGCTCAAAGTCAGGGTTGTGCAGGCCTTCCAAGGAGCTATGGCCTCGAGAAGCGAGCCATTCTTCAACAATTCCCCCGTTTTCCGTCTGCACAACCATGACTTTGGTTACCTTAACAAACAAACGCTTGATTTTGTTGGATATTGCAAAGGATATTGCAATATCCAACAAAATTGCAAAGGATATTGCACAACTAACACATAACAATCCAATGATCATAACAGAGATAATTAATAATCCTGTTTTACATAAACTCTTAACCCATCCTGTCAGTCCAAGCCAATCAGCCAGTTCATCAATCCCAAAGAATCCCACATCTTCTTTGATCTTCTGTGTATATTGCATGAGTTCTTGAATTTCCTTGTGGATGGATTCTGAATGATCTTGTAAGTCCATACAACACATACCATCAAAGTCTTCACATCCATGACCATGTGCTAACAACAAAAAATCAATGCCTGCTTGATTTTGCAGTACTGCATGCTGAACTTGTGACATATCAATTGCTAATTCAGAAAGTACTCTGCTAGTACCGTTTGCTTGTTTTACAACCCAACAACTAAGTTTTTTTAAATTGTGATGAGCTCTAGCAGCAGCAGCACCTGGCAAAAAGGTAGAAGCAAAAACCACTTGCCATCTGTTCCATAAATCCAAATTATCATCACAGTCAGAACTCAAAATTTGACAAAGATCTCTTTTCCATCTGACACGATGTGTGCTATTAGGATGATGGTGTGGAAGCGCCACGCTGAGTTGTCCAATTGTGCAAAGACCTCCAACAGGTTGTGATGGGATACCTGCCCATGCTCTGTTACCACAAATTAGAAAATAACCTGTTGGTAGTCTACGAGGGGATTGAGTCCCAAATACAGGGTTTGATGCATTCCTCACCATTTTAGCACACCACTGCAAAAAATTGCCAGTTGGACTTGTCAATGTGATGATACTGGATTGTTCACATCTTTGATCAGTACCTTTTGCACACAATTTGTTGCTAGCATTTAGATAAATACAATAAGCAGCATCTAATGAATCTGCTAGATCAATTTCTTGTGGCTCAGGGCCTTCTGGAAGATGATCATTCCAAACATCATAATTCTCCATACATTGTGAAAAATTCTTATATCTATTCCCTAGACACCTTGTCTTAAAAATGTCCTGAGTCTCTTTCATTGCCTTGTCTAACAAAGTCCACCTTGATTCATTGACTGGAACACCAATCAGACAAATAATGAAAGGAGACTGAGGTGTCGACAGACTAGCACAGAAGGTTGTAGTATTTAAACTACGAGCAAGTGAAACCCATACATTTTCCCATGGATCTATGGTCTCTAGTTAACATGCCTGTTATTAAAGGTAAAATTACGAGAATGAAAATGCCAGTTGCCATTTTGTGCTCTTTCCCACTGTCTACATGAAATAGTACAGTTTTTGCACTGTGCTGCAATTATATTTGTTTTCTGAGCAAGTTTTGTAAATGTTGCTATTTTCTGAATTCTAAATATTAGATTGGCACTTTCTAATGCACCCACATTTTCCCATAATGATACGGCTTCTGCCTGTGTTAAAGAACAATTTAAGTATTTTGTCAATGCAGCAAGCGGAGTTAAATGGTGAATTTCTCTATAACACCTAAGACAACCTCTGTGAGGTTTTGATCTCTGATATTCTCACAAATCTCTTTTACAACCTTCACACACAATTCTTATCCACAATTTTTCTGTGGTTTTACAATACCAACACCTTATACCTTCTAATTTTTCTTTAACCCATTGTAGATAAACAGAAAAATAAACGCTTTCTATATAGGGAGTTCTATAATCAACTTGTACACCTAATAGATAATTGACTTCTCTCACTAATGGCTCAAGGGCAAGTTGCCACTGTTTACTTTCTCGCCACCATCTACTTCCTTGCAGTCTGGCTGTGATATCCCACTGTTGATGTGGTTGATTGTGGCTCGTGTCCATTTACTCGGCACCCATAACAGTCCTGTAGGGGTATCAACACACACGTAGCCTCGGCCATTAAATAGGACTTTAGCTGGTCCTATCCAATGTCCTGTTTTAGGCTCTCTGTAAGGAACAAATACTTCATTAGTTACAACACTTGATTTTACACATTCATTGTGTATGACAGCTGGAGGGTCTTGACAATCTGCAAAAACACACAAATGGTTAATTACAAAAAGAACTTCATCTAATTTTTCTATTGGGTCAGAGATATCTTTGAATTTGTTAAGATATTTCTTTAAGGTTCTGTTAGTTCGTTCCACTATTGCTTGTCCTGTAGGAGAGTTTGGAATCCCTTCAATATGGTCAACTCCCCATTGCTGCATGAATTTTCTAATATTGTCAATGGCATATGCAGGGCCATTATCAGTCTTAATTCACTCTGGGACCCCCATAATAGCAAAACATTGGGTTAAATGTTTCTTTACATGCAAACTCTTTTCTCCTGTCTGGGCTGTAGCCCATACAAATTTTGAATAGGTATCTACAGTAACATGTACATATTTTAATCTGCCAAATTCAGAAACATGGGTAATATCCATCTGCCATATCTCTAGGGCTTTTAACCCTCTAGGGTTGACTCCTATCCCTAACCCAGGACCATGATGACTACATTGTGGACATGCTTGTACAATTCCTTGTGCTTCTGAAATTGATAATGAGAACTGTCTTTGTAGGCCCTTTGCATTTTGATGAAACTTCATGAGCCATATGAGCAAACTCAAGCTGATTGAGAGGAACTCTCCTCTGCACCCAACTAACTAATTGATCTGCAATATGATTGCCAAGACCAAGGCCTTCTTGAAATTTATGACTTCTAATATGTATTAGACAATATGGTGCTGATCTTAATCATGTAGCTTGTTGTATTTGTTGAAACAACTGCATTAACTGTTTATTTTGAGTTTCCTTAATAAAAGCATCCTCAATCCTTTTCAAAATACCTGCAACATACAATGAATCTGTAACCACATGAAGGGGACATTTTATCCACCGACACATAGCCCAACAAACTGCTGCTAGTTCAAGCATCTGTAATGAGTCTCCCTGCTCAGCATGTAAAATATGGTAAGTCCAAGATCCCTGTTGCTGCCAGACAATTGCTGCTCGTCTGGTTGTTTTACCAGCATCTGTAAAAACTGTATGTCCCTCTTTTAAAGGAATTAATGAATGTTTAGGCAATTGAATCCAATTATGATCTTTCAATATTTGAATAACTTTACTTTTTGGAATTTCATTAGTTACTTGCCCATTGTATGCCAATAATGCAAGCTGAAGAGGATAAGAGTGATGCATTGTCCGTTCAAGATCAGCAGCAGTCATTGGGATATGAATACTCACTGGTCCATTTCCTGAAAAAGCAATTGTATGATCACAACCTTTTTTAATTGTCTCTCCCACTTGTTCCATCCGGGTCTGTAAGCTATGCTTAGGTTGCATTGATACAAAGACCCACTCAATTATGTAAACCAGATACTCTCCCCTGTTTTTCTTTTGCCATTGAGCAATGATGGCACACACTGAAGAAGGCTGTGAAATAACAAGCAAACGAAGAGGTAAATTTATTACACGCTGTGATGGCCATCTGGTAACAAGTAAAGAAGGAAGATATTAAATACATTGTTGCTGTGTTTCTGTGAGAACAATTGGAGCAGCAGGGTTAGTTCCTTTTAATAAAGGTCACAAGGGGGCAAGATCTTCATTAGTAATTCCAACAACAGTGTGGACCCATTGTAAATCACCCATTAAAGTTTGTACATCTGTAAGATTTTGTATTTTGTAATTCAGTGTTGCTTTCAGTAGATGTATTATGCTGTCACTAATTTGCCACCCCAAGTATTTCCATGGGGCAGTTTTTTAGGTTTTCTCAGGAACAATTTGTAATCCAGCATTAGACAATACTTGTGTGAGCACCTTTAATTGTTCATCTGTAAAAGGGTGTTCCTGTGCAATGAGAATATCATCCATATAATGATAGATGATAGCTTGTGGCCATTGTTCATGTATTGGCTGCAAAGCTGTGGACACAAACAGCTGACACATGGTGGGACTACTGTGCATTCCTTGAGGCAGTACAATCCATTCATATCTCTCACTAGGTTTCTCTTTATTAATTGCAGGTAATGTGAATGCAAACCGTTTTGTATCATCTGGATGTAGTGGAATAGTGAAAAAACAGTCTTTTAAACCAACAATTAACAGTGGCCACTTTTGTGGTAACATTGCAGGTGAAGGTAATCCTGGTTGTAAAGCTCCCATGGGCTGCATTTGTTCATTAACTTTTCGTAAATCATGCAAAAGTCTCCATTTTCCTGATTTCTTGGGTATAACAAAAATAGGTGTACTCCATGGACTTACTGATGGTTTAATATGTTTTGCATTAACCAATTCATGTGCTTTTTGCAGCCGTTCCTCACTTAGCGGCCACTGCTCCACCCACAAAGGATCATTACTTTTCCAGGTCAGTTGTCATGGGGCTGGCTGCACTGCAGGGACCGCGGTGAGAAAACCGAATCTGGGGTAGTTAGTACCACTCCCCATTGAGTTAAACATTCTCGACCAATGAGGGCAAATGTTCCTTCTGGCAAAGGTATTACTGTTGCAACTGCACAGGCCTTTCTTCAAGCACAAATGTTAGAGGATTAGGTGTGACTGAAGCAGCTGCAGACACTCCTCCAACTCCATCCACAGCAGTTGTGGTTGTTTGCAATGGCCAACAGGGTGGCCAAATTTTACTAGAAATGATGGTAATATCTGCACCTGTATCTAACAGTGCTTGTATATTTATCTGTTCTTTTCCATTTATGATGGTTGTGTTTTGAACAGGACGATCATGCATTCGTAGTGTTAGGTATGTAACTGGTCCTGTTGAACCAAAGCAAGCATCTCCTCTCATGGGTCACATAGGCTTGGATCCTTTCATCATTGCAGATACAAGATTTTGAAAGGGAATTATTTGTGCAATTTTACTGCCTTGAGGTATAAACAAAGGCGGATGCAGTGTATATGCAACAATTTGAATAACTCCCGTGTAATCTGCATCAATGAGTCCTGGTATCACCAAGATACCTTTTAAGCCTGCCGATGAACGTCCTAGCAATAATGCTCCTACATCGTGTTTAGAGGAATGAATTGGACCTTTGAAAGTTGTAGGTATCTTTTGCGGCTGATTGTCTATAAGGGTAACTCCTACTGCTGTTTCCAAGTCGATTCCCAGGCTTCCTGTGGTTGCAGGGCATAACTCTGGGTCTCGGGGGCAGTTGCTGTTATCCGCACGCGACTGCCTTTCGCAGTCATGGTAGGCATCAATCTAATACTCATGGTAGCATGAGTATTAGATTGGCAATTATTACACCTTACATTGCCTACACATTGCTTTTGTAAATGCCCAGTTTTTCCACACCGAAAGCAAACATTTGTCGGTCAGGAGCGTCCTCCTTTTACAAGAGGTTTTAAAGCCGCAGCAAAAGCTTGGGTTTGGGTGGTTATTACATTTAACATTGTTTCATTTTGTGTTTTCACAACACTAGCTACAGCCTCTGACATAAAAGCAGCTTGCTGTTGATACACTGCATTGGCCATACGTTCTAACATTGTTCCCAAGTCAGCTGTGCCTGGGAGAGTAGCTAGTATCATTTTAGCTTTTGGATTTGCATTCTCAAATGCAAAAGTCCTTGTTAATTGTTCTCGTACTTCAGGAGTTAGGTCTGTTGCCTGATCGAGTGAAATGACAAGTCTGTTAATAAAAGAGTCAAAAGACTCATTCATTCCCTGTTTGATAGTGGTGTAGCTTGGTGCTCTTTTATCAGCTGGAATCCTCCACAGGGCTTGCTTTGCTTCCTCAGCAGATGCATTATGCAAATCTGCTGGAAATTGTAATTGCTGTGCCGCTGATGCATAGATACCTTTGCCCATTAACATATCGATAGTGGCACCATGAAGAGGATCAATTGGCTGTCGTGGTGTATTTATAATTCTCTTACAGCCAGATTCCCATTCTCGCTCCCACAATACATACTGTGAGGGAGTGAGTAATAGTTTTGCTATGGCCATACAATCGTCAGGTGACAAAACATTAGATGCAAAAATATAATTAATCATTTGCTTAGAGGGCTCTGAATGTAGTCCATATTGAGTAACTGTATTTCGTAATTGCTGCATTAATTTCCATTCAAAAGGTGTATATTGTGCTCCAGGCTGGCCATTAGCAAGAGTTCCTTGCTGTACTGGATAGGCATGTGGAGAACAGGCAGCTGCAGCTTCCCATTGTCCTTCTAAAATAGCATCCCTGATTACTGCAGACCAGCGACTGTGAGATTCAACTGGTCGTATCTGCATTCCCCCTGAAGTGGTAATTATCATGTCACCTACTGGCTGCCTTCCATGAGGATTTAGATTGCTCATTTTCTTGATTACTTTTTCTAGAAGTTTATCTGATGGCCTCTTATGTTTTGGAACTGTAATATCAGAGGGTGTTCCGTCAGCTTCGTCAGCTGAGCTTTCATCCCCAGAGTTTTTTGCACTAGTTGTACGGAATTGGGAAATTGTACAGTCTTTGCCTCCTGTTTCTGTGTTGTGTTGTTTGTTCACAGGAGATAAGGGGGATGCATTCGGAGTTACTGAGGTCAGTCCTGTCTCTTGATTGGCAATTTCTTTTGCACTTGTTTTGACAGGCACTTTAATACCTTTTGCAGGACTAGGGTCAGTGAATAAAAAAGAACTTGATTTTGCTGACACTTCTATATCTTCCCCTCCTAACATTTTCTGTGCAGCTAATGCCATACGTTTTTCAGCTTGGTATTGATTTAGCGCATGAATAATTTCTCTCCAAGTGGTAGCAAGGTCTCTAGCAGATTTACTGCCATCAATAGTGGCATCCCATAAGGCATCTCCAATTTTTTGCCACTCTGTTCGGTTAAAGGTTTCCATGGAATCTTGCATAAATCCCTTCTCTTTTGCCCATTTACATAGCTCTTGGAGTTTTTTTGTGCTTACACCGGGCTCTCACTTAGCGAGAAATTCTGCCAGCAGCGATAATGCCGCTTCTCTCTCCATTTCCCGAGATAGCGCTGCTACCGGCACTTCGGAGGACGGCCGTCAGATCCTCTCAACCTCTCCAGGCGCTTTGTGCCGAATCGCCTTCTCTCCTTATTCCAGAATCCACTGGATTCTTTTACTGCATTTCTGCAATACTGAGCCTCTTGACAAGGTCCTCAGGCAGCGTGCTGGCTTTATTTGTAATCCCTGGGTCCCTGTTTTGGGCAACAAAATGTAGGAGACAGGTTCGGGAATCAAGAGACGACCCAGTGTGAGTTAGCAGCTTGTTCCAAATTTATTACAATCTTAGCTACATTTTTATAGTATTTTGAAAAGCTAACATGCCATCTCTATTCTACTATGATTGAATAATTGCTGTTTTTCACACATTAATTTCTACATTTCTATTGGTCCAGCTCATAACACCCAAGCTCTATAAGATACCTTTTAGTAAAGCTTATTAAGATACATTTAGCAGATTTCTCATCCTAAATTCTTATTCTTCATTGTCTTATTACCACTTAGTCTTCTTCATTTCTTTGATACAATATTTTGCCAAGGATTTATGCTAGCTCAAAGTCAGGGTTGTGCAGGCCTTCCAAGGAGCTATGGCCTCGAGAAGCGAGCCATTCTTCAACAGCACATATATATAGAAATAGATATACCTGAATATATTTACTAAATTGTATCTTTCTTACTAAATTGTATTCTTTTACTAAATTGTATTTTTTTATTATTTTGTTTCCAGTTTATTAAAGTATTTTATCAATTAATTAGATTGATTGTTTGGAAATTTGAAAGTCATTTATAACACTACTTATTTCAAACATTATGTAGACTATGTAGGAATGAAAAAAACCACCAAACTGCAGCAGGATATCCACCGTGCTTTAGGTTCTTCTTATTGAGATTCTGCAGGGTGAGAATATTTGGCTCATTCTGAGAACTGACAACATTTTTTACCATTCAAAATTAGATCTGCCTCTGTGAGTACCACATTTCAAAAACCCAAGCCTGGGAACCTCTTTCTGTTTTTCTTCTGTCCCTGAGCAGGTAACGGGGATCCGGCCCCTGTTGGGCCCTGGCGGGGCCGGGCCGGGCTCTGCTGCAGCGCTGGCCCCTCCCGGGAATCCCTCTGGGTCCCGTTCCCGGGGGGCCGAGCCCTTCCCGGGGAACCCGCCCAGCCCCTTCCAGCGGCGCTGCCGGGCCGGGCCAGCCCCCGGCTCGGCTGAAATTCTGCTGCCACTGAGTTTCTGCAGAAGCTGCCGGGCAGGGGGAGCGGAAGCGGCCTCTGAGTGCTGGCCTGGCTGCTGAGATCCCAGTGCAGCCACGGGAAAATCATCCAGCAGGAACAGCTCCGGCAGCTGCCCCAGCACAGAGCGAGTAACCAGCCACAGGCCTGGGCAAGATATTCACCCTTTCAATACACAGATGAGACCTACAAACCTTGTTCATCTCTACAGGGACAGAAAAGGACAGAGTAACAACACTCAAAAAAACAACACAAAAACATCAAAATCAGTAAAAAAAAAATCAAACCTCTGATAGAAAAAAAATTGAAAAAATGTAAATTAAAACGAAAATATTCTTTTAGTAAAGCCATAGAAATAAACAATGATGTATGAAAATATCTCCTTTAATTAATGAAAAAACTATAAAATATATTCAAACTGTAAATCTAAACAAAAACATCCATTAATGAAACCAACCAAATGTTAAAATAACTGTAATCCCATAAAAAGTGTGAACAGAAAAATAAATAAAAACAATAAAAAACCGTTGCCCCCAGGGAGAGAAGAAGAAAACTTCTGTTCCCAGAGATGATCACAAAAACAAATGAAGAAAACATTTGCCTTCAAACAACTCATCCTTAAAATAACATCCCATGAATTCATAACCCATAGACACACCTCTAGGAGGGCTGTAAAAATGAGAAAAACGTCACAATAGCAAAATTTCTTCCCCGGCGGCTCCTATTTGTAAAAATAAAAAACCACAAAAAACCTGTTCCTTGTAAAAAAGTCTCCATGACATAACAAAATCCAATAAAAACTATTGCATAATTAATACTGTTTTAAAATCACAAGTTTTATCTCAACAATGTCAGATAAAACAAAAAAAAGTTATTCAGGGGGAGGAAAGATGTTCTGAAAGTTTAAATCTGGTTTCTTATTCTTGTACTCCAGTTAATAAAGTTTCTTTATTCCTTCTAAGTTTTAAGTCTGTTTTGCCCTTCTCCTAATCCATATCTCACAGTGAGAAATGAGTAAGTGCCCTGGAGATTTCAGCCAGCGCTAAACCCACCACATTATTTACTGCATTAGCCAAAAAACTCAAATTAGCGAATCTCAGCCACTGCACCAGGCTGAAGCTGAGGATCCCCAGCCAAGCTCAGAGGGAGGAGAACACAGCATTTGTGGGATCCTTTCCAGTCTGACTTGCTTTAGCTGCACCCTGGGGGAGGAGAGAGAAGGAGAAGGGTTGGCTGAGTCCTCTCCCCTCTGCCTTGCCCTTCTCTGCTGGATCCTCAGTTCATCCCACACCCACCCCAAGACTCCATCCCCATCCTACTGGTGCTGACGGGATTAAAGGAGATAAAGAGGAGATTAAAACAGATAGAGAGGAGAGAAAAAGAGAAGTTTAAATGCAGCTTGAATATGAAAGAAATGCATATGTTAGTGACTGCTGAGAGTTCAAAGGGAGCTGAAGGGTTTGTGAAGGGACAGGAGCCCGTGAAGGGCTCAGGAGCTGCTGCTGCTGCCGGGAGGGAGGAAATGCACCAATGGCTCCCAGCAGAGTCTGTGCTTTGAGGCTCTTTCCCAAACAGCTGCAGGAGGGAAAGCAGCTGAGTTTGGAGGAAGAGTTTTCTGCTGAGGTTTCCTGTTTGGAGCTGTCACAAGCTTGAGCTGCTCAAGGGAAAGGCGGCTCTGCTTCCAGCAGGGCCCAACTGCACGGGAGCACAACTTGGTTCCCTGGCCCTGAGCCAACGGGCAGCAGCAGCTTCTGTTCCCTCCTGGCTCTTGTGTCATTTCCAGCAGCACAAGACACACCAAGAAAAGCTCCTCCAGAACATGCCATGATCAACACAACCTGATTTCATTGCATGAAGGAGCTCTGACAGTCCCACGGGCTCAGGTTTGTTTGTCAGTGAACAGAGCAGGGAAAAGCACAGACACATTCCCTGCACAGGGAATTCACAGGAGGAAAGTGCAGCGCTGGAGGATGTGCTTGGATACAACGTTCCCACGGCAGTTTTGGGGATAAAATCGTCAGGAGAGAGAAAAGAAAAAGTCCTACCAAGGGTGGGCTGGGGAGGGCTGGTACTTCCCAGGAGGCTCCCGAAGCTCAAGAGGACAAAGCCCAGACCTTGTCCAAGCTCCGAGCTGGGTCTGAGCCAGAAACCAGGGGGTGGCAGAGCCATTGCTGCTGAAGGGCTTCAGATTGCCAAAGCTAAAGTGTCCAGTATCAAGGAACAACTTGAGGTTACGGAATTCTCAGTGCCCACGTTCCATCCCCTCATTTCAAGCTGAAAGTGGAGCTCCACTAGTGACTCTGCTTTTTAATAAATAATGTAAAAATTCAACAAAATTCCCTTAGAAAGTACCCATGAAGATTCACATTTTGAGAGCCCACTCAAGACAGCCACAACTCCTGCCCTGGTTCAGTCCTCGTCAAGCCCACTGTGCTTTCCAGCTGCTTTGCTCCAGTTCCTCCCAAATCACCATGAATTCCACTGAACTGAAACAAATCCAAGTCCTCGTGGGTCAGGACAAGGGCAGGGAGAGGTCCCTCCAAACCTCCCTGGGAATCACCCCAGAGCCCTCAGCCTTCCTTGTGCCCATCCCTGAAACCTCCTAGTGGCTCCCGTGGCTCTCCCAGTCCATCCCAGCCTCTCCCAGTCCATCTCCGTCACCCCAAATGCCCCCCTGAGCCATCTCGCCTCTCGTGGATCCCCTCGCCCCTCAGCCAATCAGAGCGCGTCTCTCTGATGACTCATCAGTTGCCGGGCAGATCCACAGAGCCGAGAGCCCCGCGCTGGACTCGGCCTCCCAGTGCCGCGCACTTCATTCCCAGTCCCTCCCAGTGCCACCACAGTCCCGCCCAGTGCCACCACAGTCCCTCCCAGTGCCACCACAGTCCCGCCCAGTGCCACCACAGTCCCGCCCAGAGGCCCCAGAGTCACTCCCACTACTTTTTAGCCCATTCCCATTCTATTCCGAGTTCATTCTCACTTCACTCCCAGACCTCCACATTCTCTTCCAGTGTCCCAGTATCTGCTCTCATCTCTTTCAGTGCCACCCCAGTCCCTCCCAGTCCATTCCCAGTCCCTCCCAATGCCATACCGCTCCTCACCCATCTCTGCCAGTTGCCCCCAAGCTGATCCCACTCTGTCACCGTTTTCTCCCAATGCCCCCGGCGTGTCCATCTCGCTGGTGCCCTCGAGCTCCCAGCCCGGCCCCGGCCGCCTGCTCTGCTCCCTGATGGATTTCTCCCCTGCCCACATCCAGCTGAGCTGCTCCCAGGGCCAGCAGCAGCTCTCGGGCCACGTGCTGGCCACTGCCGTGCTCCCCAGCGGGGACTGGAGCCAGCAGCTCCTGGTGCTGCTGGAAACCGCCCCCGGCAATGCGGGCTCAGCTCCAGCTGCCAGGTGGAGCACGTCAGCCTGGAGCACCCCCTGAGCCGGCACTGGGGCACGGCCCGGCCCCCACAGCGCCGCCAGGGGCTGCCAGGACACGGAGGGCATTTGCGGCTCCTGGGCTTAACTGGCAGCCCCTCCTTGAGAACCCCTCTCCCCCTGTCCCAGCTCCCCTCATCCCCCTCTCCCAGCCCTTTCCCACCGCCTCCCGGCCCCGCTCCGCTCACCCCAGAGCTCCTCGCCAGCAGCCGAGAGATGCAGGAGGAGGGGAAGGAGGAGGAGGAGCGGGAGGAAGAGGAGGGGTAGAGGAGGAGCAGGAACTGCAAGAGGAGCAGCAGAGGAGGCCCCACGTTCGTCCATCGCTCTCTGGATCTGCAGCCCCTTCGCGCCGGGAGCATCGGGCCCCGCATCCCGCAGCTCACCGGGGACGGGAACCTCGCCCCGAAGGTCTTGGGCCGTCCTGGCAGGATTTGTTTGAAGGGGAAGGGATATTTGGAGCTCACTCGAAGTATCTTTGGGGACCCCTGTTCCTTTTTCTGGGGCTGGGCCGGGCAGAGCGATGTTTGGATCTTGCAGGACTCCAAAGCTGACCTGAGATGCCCGGTACCGGCAGGGGGAGGGGAGCAGCGAAAAGGGGGGAGCCCCGGGAGTCCCGGAGCCTGAAATGGGGGCCTGGAGAGGGGAAACCCCGAGAGCCGGGAGTGAGGGGAGCCTGGAGAAGGGGCAGCCCGGAGAAGGGATGAGCCTGCACAGGGGGAAGCCCTGGGACACCAAAGTGGGGACCCCAGGGAAGGGGAACCTCAGGGAGGGATTTTTTGCTCTCAGTCCTGATGCTTTGGAGATTTTCATGGACACAAGACACCTGATGACTTCTAGAGATGGACTTGGGCAGGAGGAACCCTGAATCCTAGGTGGTCACCCCTTGTTTTTCCCCCCAAACCAGACTTCTCATGCCCAAGCATTAGACAAATGGAGGAGAAGAAGGCAGAGAGGAAGATGCTCTGGGAACCCCAGGCAACAACAGTCAGTACAATAGTGGAGGCAAAAGCATTATCAGCAAATACATCTGCCCAGAGGGCAGAACTGGTTGTCCTTAACCAGAACACTAGAATTAAGTGAAGGGAAAAGGGTAAACATATGGACTGGCTCAAAGTATGCTTTAGGAGTGGTGCATGTACACAGAGCACTGTGGAAAGAAAGAGGACTGCTGTCTTCTCAAGGCACACACATTAAACATCAAGATGCAGTCCTGCAATTAATAAAAGCAGTACAAAAGCCTGAGCAAGTAACAATCATGCACTGTAAAGCTCAACAATCAGGAAGCTCCAAAATTCATGAGGGAAATTGGAAAGCAGACTGGACAGCCCGACAAGCTGCTCGAGAAGTGCAAACTGCAATGGCATTGATACCTTTAAAAACTAATGTAACTCAATTCAATTTACCTCCAGAACCAAAATATTCAATAGAGGATGAGAAATTGGGACGCTCACTGAATGCACAGAAGAATTCAGAAGGGTGGTATGTGACTACACAGGGACAAGCAGTGGTACCCCCCTTGATAATGACAGAAGTTCTACAAATTAAACATAATGAATGTCATTGGAGTGCAGAGGCACTGATGAAATTGTTAAAACAAAATTTAATTTCAGTATGGATGTTAAAAATGGCAAAATCAGTAATGTCGAAATGTGAAATTTGCTTAAAGAACAATCCAGTGGCTAGACGACAGGCACAATTAAGGAAAATTTGGGTAGGAGTAGAACCAGGAGATTATTGGCAAGTAGATTTTGTAGAACTACCAAGAAGTCAAGGATACAAATATCTATTGGTAGGGGTTGACACATTTTCAGGATGGCCAGAAGCTCTACCCTGTAGCACAAATCAAGCAAAGGAGACAGTCAAGTGGTTACTGCAAGAAATCATTCCAAGATTTGGGGTGCCTCTAGGAATATCATCAGATAGGGGCCCACATTTCACAGCCACAGTAGTGAGGGAGGTGAGTAGGTTACTGGGAATAGCTTGGCATCTCCATACACCATGGAGACCCCAATCCAGTGGACAGGTAGAGAGGATGAATCAGACATTGAAGAGGTAAATCAGCAAAATATGCCAAGAGGCTAAATTGCAGCAGCCACAAGCTTTACCAATAGCACAGCTGAGGACTCGGATAAAGCCTAGAAGCGGGATGTCAGTCAGTCCTTATGAGATATTGGATGGGAAACCATATGAATCCCCTGAACCTAATCCAAATGTACATGTTACAGGGAAGCAAGAGGTGTAGAATTATGTTCTGTCTCTTGGAAAAGCTTGAGCTCGACTTCGGAGCACCCTTCTGTGGAATAGGCCGCTGACTCTTGAGAATCCAGTTCATGACATCCCCCCGGGAGATGAAGTGTACGTTAAAAGCTGGAACGAAGAACCATTAAAAGAAAGGTGGAATGGACCCTATCAGGTACTGTTAACTACCTTGACAGCAGTCAAAGGAGCTGGACTGGATCCCTGCATACATTACACCAGAGTGAAGAAGGTTTCCCCTGCACTGTGGACTGCACAAACTGTAGGGCCAACAAAGCTGCAGATAAAGCGGGTTTGATTGTTTCAAATGTCTAGGTTGCTAGTGACTGTAATGGGGATTATTTTATGGCCTTTCGTGCCAGCAGTAGGAATCAATGTTACCTTGGGATGTGAAATGCAAAAGGATCAGCTGACAACTCTTCATTTTAGAATGAAGAGGGATGTGGGGGTGCAGCCAGAAACACAAGTGATAAAAGTCTCTAATACTATTCAGGCAGAAAATGGGATGATTGGATTAATTAAAGATTTTGCCAACATGCAAAACACCAGCAAAATAACTGCCTGTCTGCCAATACCAAAGGCAGCAGGAGACCAAATAAATTAAAGAATTATAACATCAGAATTACCTGAAATACAAAAGAATAAAAATGAAAATGTGAGCTGTGTATTGCAAATAGATTATGAGTACCAAAATAAGACAGTGTTTGAAAATGCTGTGAAGCCAAAGTATTCATCTAGATGGGATTGTCATGAAAATGGAGGAAAGTATGAACCAAAACTAGGCTGGGATGGGAGATTAGGGAATTATGGATGGTGTTATGAAAAGATAGCAAAGGTTATTAAAGAAAAGATTCCAGTATCGAAGTGGAAGTGTGAAGGACAGGAAGGAAAAGATCGGGCTGAAGCTTGGGACAGTGCATGGTCAATGAGTGTGCTTCAGAAATTCCAATCTATGGCAGATAGCCCTTGGTGCATTAAGTGGGAAGGCTCTGAAAATGAAACAGATCCAGGGGTATGGAACACTGCAACCAGTAGTAGAATGGAGGCAGACAAAGTGAATTGGTGGGTATGGAACAAAACTTAGGACTGTACTTCTGATGATGAAGAAATAAAACAAATGCCACCACTAGTGGTAGCTCTGCAAATTGGATGTGCCTGCAGAGGAATCAAACATAAACAAGGTGAAATAAATGACAAGACAGGACAAGTGATCCAAAAGGTAATATGGAGCACAAGTACAATTCAGAGTCCAGGCCAATTTGGATGGGCAGCAAGCGATGGCACCTGGACAACACATTTGCCTGTAGGTGAAAAAGTAAAAGAGATTACTTTAGGCCTCCCCACCTTATGCCCAACTTGGAAAAGGTCCCCATTTAAGGGAGAACATGAACTTCTGCAAATAAGGACAAGACAAGAAGTTCAGGAAAAAAAAATTGAGGATGAAGAAAGATGGCAGGAACCCTCCAGTAGTGTAAAATTTGAGTGGGCCCTGGAATCCTTGTTTGCTCCAATAGCAAATTATAATAATAGAAAGATGTTGTACAAACTTACAGGTCAGGTAGAAAGATTGGCAAGAGTTACCAAAGAGGGATTTAGAGAGCTAAATGTACAATTACAAGCCACAACTAAAATGACCCTGCAAAACAGATTGGCTTTAGATATGTTATTGTTGAAAGAACACGGAGTATGTGGGTACCTAAAAGGACAAATTGATCACTGCTGCATCCACATCCCAAATGGAACTGCAGATGTAGAACATGACATTAATCCATTAAAACAAATAGAACATGAACCACAGAAAGAGAGGGAAGATCTGACCACAAGTTGGGTAGATAAAATTTTTGAAGGCTTAGGAACAAAACTATTCCTGAGAGTCTGATAATCGTACTAACTCTGTTCTTAGCAATCTGGTTAATCTGTGCAGTTCTGAAAGGAGAGATAAAGAAAAGAGTATCCCTGGAACCAGAAGATAATAAAGGCGCTGACACGGGACAGAGATCCACATCCACATTTGTCATCTCCAAGTCCTCCAGAGTGTAACAACGCTCACGACAACTGTGGATTCGAAGATGAACATCAAGTATAAACACAGAAAAAGGACTGTATATAGTGAAAGCATTACACTTATAGTAAAGTGAAATATTTTCAAAGGGGGGAAATATGTTACTATGGGGTTAAATGTTTTTGAAAATGTTTCTTAAAATCATGTGGAGGTAGGCCACAAGAATGCTTGGTATTAGGGATGATCTAGCAAGCTGAAATGTTTACGGTAATGGGAACTGGTACTTGGGGTCACCAAGACACCCACCCAGAGATAAGATTCAGACATGTTTGTGCAAGGATGAGTTAAGTCTCATGAAGGAATATAGATAAAATTAATGAAGATTTATTAATGAAGTAATATTGATAAGGTTGTTATAGTGATTACTGCTACAGCTGAAATTGTATGTGCACTTTGGACAAAGGCGATGGAGCTAGATTTGGGTTGCTGATACCCCTAGTTCACCCACGCTTCAATAAAACACCTGCATAAAGTCAATCTACAATTATGTGTGTTCCTGAATGCTGACAAAGACAGATCAAAAACTTCCAAAACACCAAAAATCTGATATCCCCCCCAAAACAGAAAGATTCTGCCCCCACAAAAAAAACCACAAAAAACACCGACATTCAGCCCAATAAAGCTCAGAAACGCCAAGATTCAGCCCCGTGGAAATCGTGGATCTCCCTGCCCGGGCACTCGCTGCATGGGGGGTGAGGGGGGCAATGAGGCCGGGCCGGAGCAGGGGGTGCCTGAGAGAGGCCCCGAGCCCGGGGGAAGCCCCTGCAGAGCCATGGAAGTGGCTCCTGGCCGGACTCGGGGATCCCCCTGGCGATCCCCGCTGGAGCAGCCTGGTCCTGAGGGACTCTGGCCCCTGCCAGGGACCCCAGGCTGCAGCAGGACAAGGATTCCTGTCCCTCAGGGGGAGGCACTGACATGACCTGACTGTGACCCCCATCCCTGTGCCTCTGGGCGGGGAGGGGGACGGAGAGGGGCACAAAGTTAAGCCCGGGAAGGAGGAACAGCTGGGGGGAAGATGGATTTCCGGAGGAATTACTTTACTTCTCATTTTCTTGTTTTGACATGTTTGATAATAAATTCAATTAATTTCCTCAAGTCAGGTGTGCTGTGCCCGTGACCAAGGACTGAACTGTCCCCACCCTCATCCAGACCCCCGAGCCTTTCCTTGTGTGTTCTGCTCCCCGCCCGGGACAGGAAGGAGAGTCACAGAGTTTTGGCCTCGCTCCGGCATAGCCCTGCTCCATCCCGGACTCACCCCCAGCTCGCAGCGCCCTCAGCTCCCGGGCACCCCGAGCTCCCGGCGCTTCAGCGCAGCGGCGCTTCCTTGGCCTCCTGCCCGGGCCGGGCCCAGCGCCGGGGCCGCTCCTCAGCCCAGGCTAACGAGAAATGGCGGAGCTCAGCCCAAGGCAGGCGAGTCCGTGCCGTGTGCAGAGCCCGCCGCTGGCTGCGATTGGCTGCTTCTGCCGTCACTCGTGGCTCTGGCGCGCGCTGATTGGGCAGAGCGGGGACAAGCCCGGCCCCGCTGGCGCCCCCAGGGCGGCCGTGGGGCAGGAGAGCCGCCATTGCCGGAGCGTCTGTGCGGGCCCGGCAGCGGCGGCAGCAGCGGCCGGAGCCCGGTGAGGCGGCGGCGGAGCTCGGAGGCGGCCCCGGCCATCGCAGGTGGGAGCCGCGCTCGGTTCTGCGGGGGCTCGGGGCTCGCTGCGGGCCCGGGAGGTAGTGGAATAAATGGAATTGATTTGTGCTGACTAAATTGTAACTATTTGGAAAGTTATTATTAGAACCAACCAATGGAATCAGTGTTATAAGGCAGATGTACCCCTTTGCAGATGTTACATGTTAAAATTGAGGTACAGGATGTAGTTTAGAAGATAAGTGGTGTCTCAAGACCAAAACGGCCTTGAGATGGACAAAATTAAAACGAGTTTAAGCATTGGGCCTAAAAATCAGTAAATATCAGACTGAGTAGAGTAACATAACACAACCCTTAGTACGCACATGCAAACCTGTAAGGTTATCCAAAGGACAATGAGGAAGAGGAGAAGCCTTCGCCAAAGACCCCCAAAAGAAGACTGAAGACCCCCTAACAACAAGTGAAGCATGTACCGTGAAGAATAGTGACCTAAAGCCAGCAAAATCGGAAATAGGAGGAAACATACGAGAAACATTCATGAATATGTACAAGCACACAGTATATAAGGTTAGCTTGAAGTGCTTTGTTCTGTACGTGAGGTGGAGTGAGAAGCCCCCCCCGTACCCCGGTCGGTTTTGCTTATGCCTTAACCATTTGTAACCACTGGCCAATTATATTCAAACACACACATATCTATATCTATATCTATATCTATATCTATATCTATATCTATATCTATATCTATATCTATATCTATATCTATATCTATATCTATATCTATATCTATATCTATATCTATATAAATATATAAAAATATATGTCTGAATATATCTACTAAATTGTATCTTTCTTACTAAATTGTATTCTTTTACTAAATTGTATTATTTTATTATTTTGTGTCCAATTTATTAAAGTATATTATCAATTAATTAGATTGATTGTTTGGAAATTTGAAAGTCATTTATAACAATTTGGTGCCAAAACCCATGAACTCCGATCTAGGGGGAGAACGGCTAATGATGGGAAGGAGCTCCCCACCAATTTTTCAAGGTGGTGCCAAGGTTAGATCGTGCTCCCTTGGAAATAGAAGTTCCACTTAGGATAAAGCATAAGCAGAAGAAGCTGGCTGTAGGAAGCGTGCAGAAGAGCTCCCGTAGAGTGCCGGCCAGAGATAAAGGTGCCTGTAAAACGTCTTGTGCACAAGAAGCGCTGGGCAAACGGAGTGTGTGAGTCCCACGGGGCTGGGCAGGGGGGAGCTGTGTGCCTGTGTGTGTGTGTGCAGTGGCTGAGACGGGGCTGGGCAGCCCGGACCCACAAAGGGAGTGCAGACCTCCGGCCGTACCGCGTTTTCGGCTCTCCGCGAGGAGACCGGCCGGGAAAGGAGGGAAGGGAAAGAGAAGAACGAGTGAAAATCCCCGGGAGGGACGGGAGGGAGAGTCCCAATCTTAAAACCTACGGGAAAGTCCTCGGGGAGAAGGGAGCGATCTGATCGCTGAGTGAAGTGACTCAGGAGGAGAGTGATCGAGTCAGGTTCAACTTCCTTTAAAAAGAGAAAACAGTTGGGAACTTTAGTACGTAGCTAAGAGGGATTGGGAAGAGAAGTAGCCAGAAATGAGTAGTCGAAGAGGGGTAAAAGAAATTGAGAAAGAGAGGAAATTAGACAGGAAGCGAGTAGTTGGCAAAAGACGGGATAGAGCAACACAGTAATATTGAGGGAGGGGGGAAGTTGAAGCACGGAGTGAGTGAGGGGGATCAAGATTCTCCTGGTACCGGAGATTTCTTGCTTGGTTGCTGCCAGAGATGGGTTCAAGGGACAGTAAGTCCTTGAACCCAGGGGCTGGGAATTATAACGGGAATTCGCAAGAGCCCGGAATATCTGAGAACCGTGAGAGGGTTTCTCAGGAGGGGAGCATTCCTCAGGACAGTCCACTGAGGATGATGTTATGATTTTGGGATACATGGGAATCCCGGAGAGGAAAAACAAGCAGAAAATGATTAATTATTGTATGTTTAAATAGACAAAGAAAATGATCCGAAAATATAATTTGAATTGGCCAAAGTTTGGATCGTTTAAAGATTGGATTTGTTAAGCTTTAAATCAGTATGTAAATTCAAAAGAACCTTTTTATCAAGAAGAGAGCGACTATGCTACCCTGCAGCTTCCCCGGGGTGGGGGGAAAGATAAATTCATTACTAAAACACAAGAAAGCGAGAGTTATCTGTTGTATCCTTTACAAACTAATAAGTAGCAGAAAAAAAAAAAAAAAAAAAAGAAAAAAAAAAAAGAGGTAAAACTGTTCCTTCACCTAAAGATATTTTGCTGGAAATAGAAACAGCAGCATTACCTAAATCCCATTTAACTGAAAAGTGTGCAGTGCTGGCTGTGCCAAGTGAACTCTAACATATAACACGACTGACCATTTGTTACAACCTGGCATTAATTTGGTTTGGTTTATTATATTTACACATTCAAAAGACAAATTCTGCCTTGCTCAGAGTCTGTGAAGCACAAACACATTTTATGAATATATAGTATCTAAATGGTGTGTTACAGTTGTGTTATGTGCATTATAAGTGTTAAAAACATGTAGCAGTTTTTTTTTCACAGAAACTTAAATTTCCGTATTTTTAAAATATGTTTGTTTTCCAGTATTTTGTTTAGTCAATATAAATGGTTTTGACTAAATGTTTTATTTATTTAACAGCAAAAATTGTGCTAAAAGAACCCCCTGTTAATTAAAGCTTTATTAATTAAATTACTAACTGAAATTGTGTAAAAAGTAACTTTTATTGTAGTTGGCACATTTCTGGAGCTTTAGTAGTTTAAATTAAAAGAAAAAAAATATAAATGACTAAGAGAGAGAGAGGTAAGACAGTGCTGTGAAATCTGTGCCATCCTTGAAACAAGCAGAGTTGAAGTGGCTCATAGGAACCTTATGAGGCCAAGGGTAGCAGTGAGACCAAACGTGTCAGTGACCAGACCCCAGGGTATAAACTTTGCTACCAAGAAGAGCGGCACCTCGGCCCTTGGCTGCAGCCCAAGGGGCCTTGAGGAAGGCAGAGAGTGAAAACTCCTGAGGATTATTTTCACTGTGTTCATTAAGATACCCTTGGCAACTGGCCAAAACCATAAAGCAGGATGGGACAGAATCCAAAAAAATAAGAAAGAAACAAGCGATATTAAAACAAGCAGCACAAAAGCAAACAATGAGCAAACAAACTATGCAAAAACAAAATCACAATAATTCTGATCCATGTGACAAATGCAAACAAATGTGACAAATGCAAAAACAAGATAAAATCTATGTTTGTGGCACATCCATATGTTAATGCTGCCTGTTACAATCACAGTAATTTTATAAAAGTATAAAAAAATCTCAGGGAAAGAATTAGACAAAATGAATAAGTAGTGTGAACAGTTGAAACAGCAGTATAGCAACTGAGATTGGCCAACCTTAACTAAAATATTTTTGTAAGTTAAATGCAAGAAGTAGTTACAGAACTAAAATTATTTAAATGTTAAATTTGTGAAAGACTTAAAATAGCTAAAAAAATAGCTGTGGGAAAGTGGGAGTCTAGCTCCAGACCAATTTTTAAAATGAAATCTTACTCAAACTTCCAAGACATTAAAATAACCTGGAAGATAAATTTTGAATCATCAAATAATTAAAACAGTTTGTATCAGATAACAATACTAACACCTGGCCACCAAAAACTCCTGCTGGATATTAGAGAATGACAAAAAGAAACTAATTGTAGGATAACCATGTTGATTTGTGCTGGTATAAAAGTTCTGGAGCTAACCCTTACCAATCCATAAGTGACCTAAAATTCTATTTGGAACAACCAGGTACAACAAGTAACAAATGGAAAGCCCCTGATAGAATATATTAAATTTGTGAGTAAAGAGCATATAGTGAATTACCTCAAAGGTGGAGAAGAACCTGTATCTTAAGAGTTACATGACCCTCCTTCTTCGAGGTCCAGGAGCAATATGTTAAGAACATCACTTAATGAAACATTAAAGAACAATAAAAGAGACTTGAACCTTGACTTTCCAAAAGCAAGAAGAAACCAGAAATGAAAACAAATGGCCTGCAGAGAGATGACCCAGCCACTTGAGCTGCAGATGGATCTTACAGATACAGAACCCAAATTTATCTATTGAATCAGTTCATAAAGCTGCAGACAGTAGTTAAAGTTGTTTCAAACCAAACATCTACTGCCCTAAAGCTGCTGGCCAAGCAACATTCACAAGTGTGAGCATTTGTTTATGAAAACAGAAGTGCCCTGGACTATTTGTTAGCTGAAGAAGGGGGAGTTTGTAGAAAGTTTAACAAATCTGAGTGTTGTATAAAGATAAATGATTATAGAAGAGCCATCACAAAAATTGCTAAAGATACATATACACCAATTCAAAAATAGAATTTTATTTTGAAGACTGATTAGTGAGATAACCTAAGAAGTACTTAGTGGAAAAAGTTAAAATTTATGGCATAGTGTTTTATATTAAGATTATTGTTTCTATTTTGTATAATTTCATGCCTTATTAGACTAATCCATTCAGTAATTCAAGGAATACTGAATGAAAAGAAACTATAATAGCTCAAAAAAAAAGTTAACTAAATTTGAAAGAGAGTGCAAAAAGCTTGATACAGCATGAAAAAAGTTTAAAAATTAGAAATGAAAATAAAGTAAATGCAAGAAATGAAATTATGGAGAAGATAAAAAAATAAAATTCAAGTTTATTTTTTTTTTTAAAAAAAAGCATGAATAAATGTAATAAAAAAGAGAAATGGGGCATTAAAATAGATGGAATTGATTTGTGCTGACTAAATTTTAACTATTTGGAAAGTTACTATTAGAAGCAACCAAAAGAATCAGTGTTATGAGGCAGATGTACCCCTTTGCATTAAAATTAAAATTAAGGTACAGGATGTAGTTTAGAAGATAAGTGATGTCTCAAGACCAAAACGGCCTTGAGATGGACAAAATTAGAACGACTTTAAGCATTGGGCCTAAAAACCAGTAAATATCAGACTAATTAGTAGAGTAACCTAACACAACGCTTAGTACGCACACACAAACCTGTAAGGTTATCCAAAGGACAATGAGGAAGAGGAGAAGCCTTCACCAAAAGACCCCCAAAAGAAGACTGAAGACCCCCTAACAACAAGTGAAGCATGTGCCGTGAAGAAAAGTGATGTAAAGTCAGCAAAATCGGAAATAGGAGGAAACTTATGGGAAGCATTAATGAATATGTATAAGTTTAGCTTGAAGTGATTTGCTCTGTACGTGAGGCAGGGTGAGGAACCCGTACCCCGGTCGGTTTTGCTTATGCTTTAATCATACTTAATTACTGGCAAATTATATATATAATTTGTAATTATTTCCTAAATTATATTCTTTTACTAAACTGTATTCTTTTATTATATCAAATTACTATTCAATTTACTAAATTGTATTCATTTTTAATTAAACTGCCATTAACCCAACGGACCTGGTTGTCAAAATTGTAATTTCTTTTATAACAACCGGAGAGGCGGCGGCGGAGCTCGGAGGCGGCCCCGGCCATCGCAGGTGGGAGCCGCGCTCGGTTCTGCGGGGGCTCGGGGCTCGCTGCGGGCCCGGGAGGGGGCGGCAGGGGGCTGTGGCGGGTGGCTTGTGCCGTGGCCGGCCCGTGTTGGCCCTGGGCTGAGGGCGCTGCGGGAGCGGCTGCCCGCGGTCTCCTTGCCGCTGGGGCCTCGGCAGGAGGCGGTGGCGGAGCAGCGCTGGCTCGTCCCGCTTCGTGTCGGGAGGCCGGAGGTGGCTGCGCTGTGCCCGGGACGCTGCGCTGGGGCCGCCTCCGAGCTCCGCCGCCGCCTCACCGGGCTCCGGCCGCTGCTGCCGCCGCTGCCGGGCCCGCACAGACGCTCCGGCAATGGCGGCTCTCCTGCCCCACGGCCGCCCTGGGGGCGCCAGCGGGGCCGGGCTTGTCCCCGCTCTGCCCAATCAGCGCGCGCCAGAGCCACGAGTGACGGCAGAAGCAGCCAATCGCAGCCAGCGGCGGGCTCTGCACACGGCACGGACTCGCCTGCCTTGGGCTGAGCTCCGCCATTTCTCGTTAGCCTGGGCTGAGGAGCGGCCCCGGCGCTGGGCCCGGCCCGGGCAGGAGGCCAAGGAAGCGCCGCTGCGCTGAAGCGCCGGGAGCTCGGGGTGCCCGGGAGCTGAGGGCGCTGCGAGCTGGGGGTGAGTCCGGGATGGAGCAGGGCTATGCCGGAGCGAGGCCAAAACTCTGTGACTCTCCTTCCTGTCCCGGGCGGGGAGCAGAACACACAAGGAAAGGCTCGGGGGTCTGGATGAGGGTGGGGACAGTTCAGTCCTTGGTCACGGGCACAGCACACCTGACTTGGGGAAATTAATTGTATTTAATATCCAACATGTCAGAGCAAGAAAATGAGAAGTAAAGTAATTCCTCCGGAAAGCCATCTTCCCCCCAGCTCTCCCTCCTTCCCGGGCTTAACTTTGTGCCCCTCTCCGTCCCCCTCCCCGCCCAGAGGCACAGGGATGGGGGTCACAGTCAGGTCATGTCAGTGCCTCCCCCTGAGGGACAGGAATCCTTGTCCTGCTGCAGCCTGGGGTCCCTGCCAGGGGCCAGAGTCCCTCAGGACCAGGCTGCTCCAGCGGGGATCGCCAGGGGGATCCCCGAGTCCGGCCAGGAGCCACTTCCATGGCTCTGCAGGGGCTTCCCCCGGGCTCGGGGCCTCTCTCAGGCACCCCCTGCTCCGGCCCGGCCTCATTGCCCCCCTCACCCCCCCATGCAGCGAGTGCCCGGGCAGGGAGATCCACGATTTTCACGGGGCTGAATCTTGGAGTTTCTGAGCTTTATTGGGCTGAATGTTGGAGTTTTGTTTTTTTTGTGGGGGCAGAATCTTTGTATTTTGGGGGGATATCAGATTTCTGGTGTTTTGGACGTTTTTGATCTGTCTTTGTTAGCGTTCAGGAACACACATAATCACAGACTGATTATGTGCAGGTGCTTTATTGAAGCATGCAGGAACTGGGGTTATCAGCAACCCAAATCTAGCTCCATCATCTTTGTCCAAAATGCACATATTTCTACAATTTCAGCTGTAGCAGTAATCACTATAACAACCTTATCAATATTACTTTATTAATATTGCTTCATTAACTTTGTCCATATTGCTTCATGAGACTTAACTCATCCTTGTATGAACATGTACGAATCTTATCTCTGGGTGGGTATCTTGGAGACCCCAAGTACCAGTTCCCATTACCGTAAACATTTCAGCTTGCTAGACCATCCCTAATACCAAGCATTCTTGTGGCCTACCTCTACATGATTTTAAGAAACATTTTCAGAAACATTTAACCCTCTAGTAATGTATTTCCCCACATTCAATATATTTCACTTTGCTATAATAAGTGTAATGCTTTCGCTATATACAGTCCTTTTTCTGAGTTTATACTTGATGTTCATCTTTGTATCCACAGTTGTCGTAAGCGTTGTTACACTCTGGAGGACTTGGAGATGACAAATGCGGATGTGGATCTCTGTCCCGTGTCAGTGCCTTTATTATCTTCTGGTTCCAGGATACTCTTTTCTTTATCTCTCCTTTCAGAACTGCACAGATTAACCAGATTGCTAAGAACACAATCAGTAGGATTATCAGACTCTCAAGAATAGATTTGATCCAGGATCTCACATTCCATCCTAACCCTTCAAAACTTTTATCTACCCAACTTGTGGTCAGATCTTCTCTCTGTTTCTGTGCTTCATGTTCTATGGGTTTTAATGGATTAATGTCGTGTTCTACATCTGCAGTTCCATTTGGGATGTGGATGCAGCAGTGATCAATTTGTCCTTTTAGGTACCCACATACTCCGTGTTCTTTCAACAATAACATATCTAAAGCCAATCTGTTTTGCAGGGTCATTTTAGTCGTGGCTTGTAATTGTACATTTAGTTCTCTAAATCCCTCTTTGGTAGCTCTTGCCAATCTTTCTACCTGGCCTGTAAGTTTGTACAACATCTTTCTATTGTTATAATTTGCTATTGGACCAAACAAGGATTCCAGAGCCCACTCAAATTTTACACTACTGGAGGGTTCCTGCCATCTTTCTTTATCTTCAATTTTGTTTTCCTGAACTTCTCGTCTCGTCCTTATTTGCAGAAGTTCATGCTCTGCCTTGAATGGGGACCTTTTCCAAATTGGGCATAAGGTGGGGAGGCCTAAAGTAATCTCTTTTACTTTTTCACCCACAGGCAAATGTGTTGTCCAGGTGCCATCACTTGCTGCCCATCCAAATTGGCCTGGACTCTGAATTGTACTTGTGCTCCATATTACCTTTTGGATCACTTGTCCTGTCTTGTCATTTATTTCCCCTTGTTTATGTTTGATTCCTCTGCAGGCACATCCAATTCACAGAGCTATCACTAGTGGTGGCATTTGTTTTATTTCTTCATCGTCAGAAGTACAGTCTTAAGTTTTGTTCCATACCCACCAATTCACTTTATCTGCCTCCATTCTACTACTGGTTGCAGTGTTCCATACCCCTGGATCTGTTTCATTTTCAGAGCCTTCCCACTTAATGCACCAAGGGCTATCTGCCATAGATTGGAATTTCTGAAGCACACTCATTGACCATGCACTGTCCCAAGCTTCAGCCCGATCTTTTCCTTCCTGTCCTTCACACTTCCACTTCAATACTGGAATCTTTTCTTTAATGACCTTTGCTATCTTTTCATAACACCATCCATAATTCTGTCATCCCCCATACCAGCCTAGTTTTGGTTCATACTTTCCTCCATTTTCATGACAATCCCATAGAGATGAATACTTTGGCTTCACAGCATTTTCAAACACTGTCTTATTTTGGTACTCATAATCTATTTGCAATACACAGCTCACATTTTCATTTTTATTCTTTTGTATTTCAGGAAATTTTGATGTTATAATTCCCCAATTTATTTGGTCTCCTGCTGCCTTTGGTATAGGCAGACAGGCAGTTATTTTGCTGGTGCATGTTGGCAAAATCTTTAATTAATGCAATCATCCCATTTTCTGCCTGAATAGTATTAGAGACTTTTATCACTTGTGTTTCTGGCTGCACCCCCACATCCCTCTTCATTCTAAAATGAAGAGTTGTCAGCTGATCCTTTTGCATTTCACATCCCAAGGTAACATTGATTCCAACTGATGGCAGTGAAGGCCATAAAATAATCACCATTACAGTCACCAGCAACCTAGACATTTGAAACAATCAAACCCGCTTTATCTGCAGCTTTGTTGGCCCCACAGTTTGTGCAGTCCACAGTGCAGGGGAAACCTTCTTCACCCTGGTGTAATGTAGGGATCCAGTCCAGCTCCTTTGACTGCTGTCAAGGTAGTTAACAGTACCTGATAGGGTCCATTCCACCTTTCTTTTAATGGTTCTTCGTTCCAGCTTTTAACGTACACTTCATCTCCCGGGGGGATGCCATGAACTGGATTCTCAAGAGTCAGCGGCCTGTTCCACACAAGGGTGCTCCGAAGTCGAGCTCGAGCTTTTCCAAGAGACAGAACATAATTCTACACCTCTTGCTTCCCTGTAACATGTACATTTGGATTAGGTTCAGGGGATTCATATGGTTTCCCATCCAATATCTCATAAGGACTGACTGACATCCCGCTTCTAGGCTTTATCCAAATCCTCAGCAGTGCTATTGGTAAAGCTTGTGGCTGCTGCAATTTAGCCTCTTGGCATATTTTTCTGATTTGCCTCTTCAATGTCTGATTCATCCTCTGTACCTGTCCACTGGATTGGGGTCTCCATGGTGTATGGAGATGCCAAGCTATTCCCAGCAACCTACTCACCTCCCTCACTACTGTGGCTGTGAAATGTGGGCCCCTATCTGGTGATATTCCTAGAGGCACCCCAAATCTTGAAATGATTTCTTGCAGCAACCACTTGACTGTCTCCTTTGCTTGATTTGTGTGACAGGGAAGAGCTTCTGGCCATCCTGAAAATGTGTCAACCCCTACCAATAGATATTTGTATCCTCGAGTTCTTGGTAATTCTACAAAATCTACTTGCCAATAATCTCCTGGTTTTCCCTAATTGTGCCTGTCATCTAGCCACTGGATTGTTCTTTAAGCAAATTTCACATTTTGACATTACTGATTTTGCCATTGTTAACATCTGTACTGAAATTAAACTTTGTTTTAACAATTTCACCAATGCCTCTGCACTCCAATGACATTTGTTATGCCTAATGTCTAGAACTTCTCTCATTATGAAGGGGGGTACCACTGCTTGTCCCTGTGTAGTCACATACCACCCTTCTGAATTCTTTTGTGCATTCAGTGAGCGTCCCAATTTCTCATCCTCTATTGAATATTTTGGTTCTGGGGGTAAATTGAATTGAGATACATTAGTTTTTAAAGGTATCAATGCCATTGCAGTTTGCGCTTCTTGAGCAGCTTGTCGGGCTGTCCAGTCTGCTTTCCGATTTCCCTCATGAATTTTGGAGCTTCCTGATTGGTGAGCTTTGCAGTGCATGATTGCTACTTGCTCAGGCTTTTGTACTGCTTTTATTATTTGCAGGACTGCATCTTGATGTTTAATGTGTGTGCCTTGAGGAGACAGCAGTCCTCTTTCTTTCCCCAGTGCCCTGTGTACATGCACCACTCCAAAAGCATGTTTTGAATCAGTCCAGATATTTACTTTGTTCCCTTCACTCATCTCTAATGCCCTGGTTAAAGCAACCAGTTCTGCTCCTTGGGCAGATGTGTTTGCTGGCAAGGCCTTTGCCTCCACCACTGCACCTGTTGTTGTTATCCCATATCCAACGTAACTGGTCCTGTTCTCCACAAAACTGCTTCCATCTGTAAACAGCTCCAGTCTGCCTGTTCCAGTGGGGCGTCTTTCAAATCTGCTCTGGCTGAACAGGTGTGTTCTATCACTGCCACACAATCGTGTTCCAGTGGGCCTTCTTCAGTTGTGGTACCTAGGACTCATACCATCATTTTGCCATCACTACGAGCCACACACACATAAAAAGAAAAACTACAAAGCAATCAAATATTTTCTTTTTCTTCTCCTAGGACTAAAAACTGATTCTCACACCACTGCCCAAATAGAACCAACAATATAGAAGTAAAAGTATTACGAAAAATTGTTCTAACAGTGTAATCTTTTCACTGAAACTATGAAAAGCAAAAACTCTCCAATGATGTCTTATATAAATGAGGCATTACTTAATTCTGGCCAGAATGTGCAACAGGAATAATTTCATGCACACTCAGGCTGGGTGTGTAGAGAAAATGATTCCATGACACATGAGTTTGACGAGATTTTCCTAAATTTATACACTCTGACCCTGTAGAAATCCCTTGGTTTAATGTTCATTGGTTTCAAGGTGTGGAGTTGTTAGGATTTGGTTTCCTGTTGCAGCTGGATTTCTGTGCCTGTGATGTGAATTAGGTGGGCACTCCTGGATTTCCTGCTCAGCCTTTTCCAGACCCGGTGTCTCCAGCTGTGCCTGGGGCAGTGTCTGGGGTGGATGTTGGTTGATGTTTGCTGCTGGGTGTTGATGTTTTGTTGATGGTCGTTATCTTGGGGAGAATTTTTTGGGCTATTCCCAGTCTGTTGAGATGTTAAATACATCTCTGCTGAGTGCTGGTAAAGAAACATTAAAATTCCTTTCCCCAAGACAAAAGGCAAACCTAGTGTGACCAGAGAAATAAGATTTGAAGCCATTTTAAAGTTGGTCTATTTTGGCAGCAGCTAATCCCAGGCAGGGCAGAGTGTGAGTGTAATTGAGAGGCAGAGTGGAATTGTCCCGGTGCCTTCCCCAGCAGCTGTGGCGAGGGCAGGCACAGAAAGGGCTGAAGCTGCAAGAGTGAGAGCAAGGATTGTCCCGCAGTGGCTGGAGATGGCAAAGGAGGGTGGCCAGGCCGAGGATTTGAGCAGAGGATCTGTGGGCAGGCCCAGGGGCTTCCCCCGCTGGGGAGCCCTGGCTGCTGCTGCGTTGCCTTCAGTGCAGGCTCAGGGGTGGCCTGTTTAATATTCCCTTGCAATTCATGGGAATATTAAAGTCTGGAAGAGCCATGGCTGGGGCATCAATCATTTTATTTTTTCATTTTGTTTTGTTTTCTTTCATATGTCCACCCATAACATTGAGGCTATCTGGGGGTAAAAAATTCACAGAATGTTCTGGCTAAAAGAGAGAATCCTCAATCCAGCTCCTACAATTCCCTGTTAATTTTAAGAATTGTACCAGCTCTATTTTAGTCTAGGGAAATATTATTTCTGAGATTCCCTGAACCCTCTCTGAGTCAATACAAGACAAAACTTCCATCAAAATAGTTCCCAAATATTAAACATTTTCTCCACCATTTGCTTATTTTTTTTCAGATACTCAAAGCTGCTTTTTCGCCTGAAAATGAAGCCATTTCACAGAGGCTACCTCTACCTCTTCTTCTTGTTTTTCTGACTGGATCAAGTCATCCACATCCTGCATTAACCCAGTCCCTGGGGGTGAGGTCAATTCCTTTGATATTTCCTGCAAGGCTTGCCCCAGTCAGGCCGGTGCTTCCGTGCATCCCTGCAGAAGGACCGTCCATGTCTTGAGCATTTTCCCTTCTACCTCTTGTTGCCAGCCCAAGGCAGAATTCAGTTTGCATCCTCTGGAAGTGGGCAGATCCCCAGAAAGCATCTTTTGCATCAAGTTGTGAATGGCAGCAGTGTGAGGAGGGCCCCTGGTTGAGGATGGTGTAAGGATCTGAGAGTGTGGGGTGCCTCGGTTTCATCATCTCATTTCTTCTTCTTGGGTCCTGCAGCATTCTGTGGATTCCATTGGATTTCTTGTTTGGCAGGATAGGAGCATTCTAGGGAGCCATCCCTGGCTCCCCAAGCTGTGCCTTGAGCAGGACTCCCAGACAGGCTGTGAGCCCTTCCTTCCCTCCCTTGGAACAGGGGATTGCTTTTCGACACCTCTTGTCCTGGTTGCTTGAGGGAAATTTGGAGAGGCTCCATATCTAATTTTGCCAATTTCCCTGGGGCTGCCCACACTTGTGGGTTCACTCCAGTCTAGGCTCTGCCAGACATTTGACACAGAGGTAGAACAGAACCAGCCTCTGTTTCTCCTTTTGCAAAATTAATTTGCATTTCCCATTTAGCCATCAAATCCCTTCCCAATAAATTACAATCACAATTGTGAGCAAATAAAAATGCTCCTGCATTTCAAACCCATCCCCAACATCTGCTAATAGTGGCTGAATAAAACACACCCACTCATCTTTCCCACTTAGTGCCTTAATAATTTAAATATTCCCTAACAATTTTCCCCCCTTAGGTGTAAGATTGTGAGTGGATGGAGAGGCCCCTGTGTCCATCAGGAAAGGTCTCCTCTGGATCCAGAGCCACCCTGAATGTTCCCAAGGGCTGCAGTGTGGTGGGTCCCTGGTGGAATGGGAGCTGTGAGAGCGCTAAGAATCCGTGTCCATCAAGGGCTGGACTTGCTGGTGCTGAGGGTGCTCCTGTCTGTGCTTGCAGTGTCCTTGTGCCCTGCAGCTGGAAGGCTGATTCCTTGCCAGGGGCTGTTTGGGTGGGCTGTCCCCTGGCCAGGAGGGCAATGCCTGTGCCAGGTGCTTGTGGCCGAGGGTGTCCCCTGGGTGCTGGGGCCCCCTTGGGCCCAGGGCTTGATCCCTCAGGGGCTGTAGGAACTGTGCCATGGCCTTTGCCTTCAGCTTGGCCTTTTGCTCATCCCTTGCTGCATTCAGCTGCTGAGCCTTTGTGAGCAAGTGCTGCAGGGGCTTCTTGTGGCCCTGCTGCAGCCCCCCTCAGTGCCTGTGGGTGCTCATCGTGTGGCAGCTGCTGAGCTTTCTGCAAAATCCTTCCTTTCTCCAGGGACCCAGCACAAAATGCTTAAAAGATGATCTGGATCCTTGCAGGTCTAATCCCCATTTCTGAGCTGTTCCTTCCTGGTGCTGGCTGTGCTGAGGCTCCCCTCCCCAGCCCGTATCCCAGAGCCGGTCCCTGTCCTGCCGCAGTGTCCAAAGGCGGCCCCCCCGGCGGGCAGGGCCGGCAGCTCCACGGGGCCGGGCAGCGGCCGGGGCGTCCCGCAGCCTCCTGGGGGCCGGGGGCCACTGCCGGCCCTGCCCGGGGGGTGCTGGGGTCAGGCAGCGCCCGGCGCTGAGCCCCGGCTGCCCCACAGCCCCGGCCTGGCCCCACAGCTCCCCACAGGCCCCCAGCCCGTGCTCCCGGTGCCGCAGCTCTGCGCCCGCTCCTGCCACTCCCAGCTCAGAGAAACCCCCTGAAATCCTGACCTCCTTCTTTTCCTGTCCTGGAAAACTGGGATACAAAGGATCTGAGTCAGCTGGCAAATTCTGAGGATAAGACCCTTCTGAAACACATCCCAATCCTCAGTATTTTTCTCTTCCTCTTCTCTTCCATCATCTTTTTTCTTACCCCATAGATTCCTCCTGCTGCTTCTTGCCTTAAGCACATTCCTGCACACTCCCCTTCAGCCAATTCCTTCCCAGCACACCAACACCATCCATCCCCTGTTGTCTAAATCCCTTCTGGACTTCTCTTATTGCCCCCCTGGGTGTCCATGTCCTTAATTCCCTCTGGGAGAATGTGCAAACGACCTCCACATGCTCCCAATGGACCCTTGAGAGATATTTTGGGACCCTCATCCCTTTGTCCAGGATGCCCTTCTAACATTCCATTTTCTCCCCTCAATGGTCCTACCTGGATCCCACTTGTGCCCCCCCGGGCCTTGGCGCCCCCCTTGAGGGGAATTTGGGGAGGGGGGAGCGCCAAGGCCGGGCCCCCCCGCGCTGTGGTGGCGGGAGCGGCTGCAGTGGGGAGCGAGTGCGGGCGGAAGCGGCCGAGAGCCCAGCGCTGCCCCAGGCCGAGCTGGCCCAGCTCCATCCGTGCCCCTGCGGTGGGATGCTGTGGGACTGGGGGGGAAGAGGGAGGCGGCAGTGGGTGCTGGGCCTGGGGGCAGGAGGGGAGGGGAAGGAGAAGCAGGGCTGAGGAACAAAATGGGCATAGGATGCACGTGGGAGAAGGTGGGATTATGCGGGAGAAGGAGAAGTAGGAGGAAGAGGAGTGTGAGGAAGAGTACGGCCACAGTAGGAGGAGCAGGAGCAGGAAGAGGAAGAAACACAAGGTTCCACCCTCCCTGTATGTGCAGTCCCAGGAGCGTTGCCATGCCCACAGTCAGTTGGTGACTGGACAGGGTGATCCATAATTTTCAGTGGGCTGAATCTTAGTGTTTCTGAGATTTATTGGGCTAAATGTTGCTGGTTTGCTTTTTTGCAGGGGCTGAATCTTTGTATTCTGGAGCGGGTTTTGCCTGAATTTGATGTTTGGGTAGTTCTTGATCTTTGTTTTGATGTTTGGAGGATGTTTGGTCTGGATGTTGGTGTTTTGGTTTGTTACAGACACAAGATGCCAAATGACTTTCTGAGATGAACTTGGGCAAGGAGGAACCCCCAGCCCAAGGCGCTCTCCTCTCTTTTTTTCCTCCTAACCAGGAATTTTCATTCCCAAGCTGTGTCCAGATGGAAGAGGAAGAGGAAAAGCCCCAGAGATCCCGCACAAGGAGGGGCTGCAAGCCCAGCCCAGGGAGCTGCGAGGAGGAAAGATCCCCCCAGTGCCAGGAACACGGCCAGAGATCCAGCCAGAGCTCAGAGCTGGGGGAGAAGCCCCACAAGTGCTTGGAATGTGGGAAGGGCTTCAGAAAGAGCTCTGAATTGATCCGGCACCAGGTGATCCACACTGGGGAAAAGCCCTACGAGTGTGGGGAATGTGGGAAGAGCTTCAGCCAGAGCTCCAACCTGATCCAGCACCAGATGATCCACACTGGGGAAAAGCCCTATGAGTGTGGGAAATGTGGAAAGAGCTTCAGAGATATCTCTCACCTGATGACACACCAGGTGATCCACACAGGGGAACGGCCCTACACCTGCTTGGAATGTGGGAAGAGCTTTGGGTGGAGCTCCAATCTGAGAGCACACCAGCGCATCCACACTGGGGAGAGGCCCTACGAGTGTCCTGAGTGTGGGAAGAGGTTTCAGACCAGCTCTGATGTCCTCAGACATGAGCGGATTCACACAGAGGAGAGGCCCTTCCGCTGCCCCGACTGCGGGAAGGGCTTCAACCGTAACTCCCACCTCATCAGGCACCGGCGCATCCACAGTGGGGAGAGGCCCTACGAGTGTCCCCAGTGTGGGAAGAGCTTCTCCAGGAGCTTTCATTTGACCCGGCACCAACGGAGGCACCAGTAAGGGAAGCCCTGCGAGTGCCCCGAGTGCGGGAAGAGCTTCGTGCGCTGCTCCAGCTCCATCCCCCATGGGAGGATCGGCGTTGGATGATCCCCAGTGACCCCGGTTGGGCAGAGCCCTGGTGATCCGTGGTCCTGGTGATCCGTGTTGGGAAGACACCTGGCTGGGAGGCTCCACATCTTCCTGGCTCCCTGTGGGCACCTGGATGAAATCGAAGGAATGAAAATCCAACAGGATACAGATAAACAATGGGAATGCCTTGAGGAGAGTGGATTTGTTGACTTTAAATCCTAGAGAACCTTTTTCCGTCACCTCAGGAGCTCTGCGGGCAGAGAAAATGGGGTGACATGGAGCTTGGGAGCCCTGGAGGGGAGCACACAAGCTCTGGGGGAGGGAGGACACAATCCCCAGTACCCCCCTCACCTTCTTCCTCAGATAGAAGCCGAGCCCCAGCACCAGGAAGACAAAGCCCAACAAGGAGCCCCCAATGCCCATCAGCATCTTGCTGTGGGCAGCATTTCACGGCATCCCTGGGGCATCTGCTGGATTCAGGTCACCCAAAACCTCTCACAGACACCCCAAGCCTCTTCAAAGACCCTTCAAGTCTCCCCCAGCCTGCCCAGGACCCTCTGAAACCTCCTTTGTAGTCACTAATTTTAAAAAATGAAGAATTTTAGAAAAATTCGAGATCTTAGCTAGAGATAGGCCTTGCTGGAAGTAGTTAGAGTTAATGATTTAAGTGAGAAGCAGGATTTGAGATAATGAATCTTAGACTTAGGTAAAAAATTACTTTTCATTGTATGTGTGTTCAGCTGTGCTTATAATGAGAAAAGAGAAACTGATCAACGGGTTCAGGAAGATCACAGACCTTACATCTGGAAACCCATTTCAAAGTCACAAGGGAGGAAACTGGAGTTGTACCAAATGTCATTTGTAAAGTCAACCATTGTAAAGGTAGAAAGGTGAGAGTGAGGAAGAGCGGTTTTCCTTCATCTCTTGATGACCCCTCCTTGCCAAAATGACCCCCTCCTCAAATTAGGGAGCCCACCACGCAGGCATAATGACATTTTAAAAACATTACCATTCATTTTTATCTGAAGTGGGGAATGGGAAGTGTTAGCATTATAAATATGTATTAGTATTTTGGATATTCAAGACTTTTGTAAATAAATAGACACTGGAATTCTTTGTCAACTTGCAGTGTGTATTAAGGGGTGACTCCCACACTCGCCCAGTGCTGTGATTAAACATGCACTTTGTAACTTTAAACTGTTGGAGAGGTTTTTTGTCCATTAACAGATTGATATTGATACTGGATCAATATTGCTATTTTGGTAAATCACTGCCAGTCTCTTCCCAGCCTCCCCAGGACCCACCAGAGCCCCTCCTGTTCCTCTCAGGATCCCACAGCCCCCTCCCAATTTCCCCCCACTGCCCCAGGACCCCCAAACCCTCTCCCAGTCCCTTCCCAGCCCCACCAGGACTCATCAAGACTCCTCCCAGTCTCTTCCCAGTGCAACCAACCTCATCCCAATCCCTCCTTTCCAATGCCCAATCTCCTTCCAGCTCCTCCAGGCTCACTCAAATCCCTCCCAGTGATTCCCAGCACCCCCAAACTCCCTCCCAGTGTCCACCAGGACCCCCAGAACCCCATCCCACTCTCCCCAACATCCTTTAATCCCCTTCCCAGCCATCCTAAGCACCTCAATCCCTTCCCCAGTTTAAACCAGTCTATCTCAAACTCCCTCCCAGTTCCTCCCAGCACACCCCAATCCCCCTCTGGGCCCCCCCAGTGCCTCCCCCGCTGCCCCCGGCGCTGTGGGGGCCGGGCCGTGCCCCAGTGCCGGCTCAGGGGGTGCTCCAGGCTGACGTGCTCCACCTGGCAGCTGGAGCTGAGCCCGCATTGCCGGGGGCGGTTTCCAGCAGCACCAGGAGCTGCTGGCTCCAGTCCTCGCTGGGGAGCACGGCAGTGGCCAGCACGTGGCCCGAGAGCTGCTGCTGGCCCTGGGAGCAGCTCAGCTGGATGTGGGCAGGGGAGAAATCCATCAGGGAGCAGAGCAGGCGGCCTGGGCCGGGCTGGGAGCTCCAGGGCACCAGCGAGATGGACACGCCGGGGACATTGGGAGAAAACGTGACAGAGTGGGATCAGCTTGGGGGCAACTGGGAGAGATGGGTGAGGAGTGGTGTGGCATTGGGAGGGACTGGGAATGGACTGGGAGGGACTGGGGTGGCACTGAAAGAGATGAGAGCAGATACTGGGACACTGGAAGAGAATGTGTAGGTCTGGGAGTGAAGTGAGAATGAACTCGGAATAGAATGGGAATGGGCTAAAAAGTAATAGGAGTGACTCTGGGGCCTCTGGGCGGGACTGTGGTGGGACTGGGCGGGACTGTGGTGGCACTGGGAGGGACTGGGAATGAAGTGCGCGGCACTGGGAGGCCGAGTCCAGCGCGGGGCTCTCGGCTCTGTGGATCTGCCCGGCAACTGATGAGTCATCAGAGAGGCGCGCTCTGATTGGCTGAGGGGCGAGGGGATCCACGAGAGGCGAGATGGAGCAGGGGGGCATTTGGGGTGACTGGGATGGACTGGGAGAGGCTGGGATGGACTGGGAGAGCCACGGGAGCCACTAGGAGGTTTCAGGGATGGGCACAAGGAAGGCTGAGGGCTCTGGGGTGATTCCCAGGGAGGTTTGGAGGGACCTCTCCCTGCCCTTGTCCCGAACCACGAGGACTTGGATTTGTTTCAGTTCAGTGGAATTCCTGGTGATTTGGGGGGAGCTGGAGCAAAGCAGCTGGAAAGCACAGTGGGCTTGACAAGGACTGAACCAGGGCAGGAGTTGTGGCTGTCTTGAGTGGGCTCTCAAAATGTGAATCTTCATGGGTACTTTCTAAGGGAATTTTGTTGAATTTTTACATTCATTATTAAAAAGCAGAGTCACAAGTGGAGCTCCGCTTTCAGTTTGAAATGAGGGGATGGAACGTGGGCACTGTCACTTCCGTAACCTCAAGTTGTTCCTTGATACTGGACACTTTAGCTTTGGCAATCTGAAGCCCTTCAGCAGCAATGGCTCTGCCACCCCCTGGTTTCTGGCTCAGACCCAGCTCGGAGCTTGGACAAGGTCTGGGCTTTGTCCTCTTGAGCTTCAGGAGCCTCCCGGGAAGCACCAGCCCTCCCCAGCCCACCCTTGGTAGGACTTTTTCTTTTCTCTCTCCTGACGATTTTATCCCCAAAACTGCCGTGGGAACGTTGTATCCAAGCACATCCTCCAGCGCTGCACTTTCCTCCTGTGAATTCCCTGTGCAGGGAATGTGTCTGTGCTTTTCCCTGCTTTGTTCACTGACAAACAAACCTGAGCCCGTGGGACTGTCAGAGCTCCTTCATGCAATGAAATCAGGTTGTGTTGATCATGGCATGTTCTGGAGGAGCTTTTCTTGGTGTGTCTTGTGCTGCTGGAAATGACACAAGAGCCAGGAGGGAACAGAAGCTGCTGCTGCCCGTTGGCTCAGGGCCAGGGAACCAAGTTGTGCTCCCGTGCAGTTGGGCCCTGCTGGAAGCAGAGCCGCCTTTCCCTTGAGCAGCTCAAGCTTGTGACAGCTCCAAACAGGAAACCTCAGCAGAAAACTCCTCCTCCAAACTCAGCTGCTTTCCCTCCTGCAGCTGTTTGGGAAAGAGCCTCAAAGCACAGACTCTGCTGGGAGCCATTGGTGCATTTCCTCCCTCCCGGCAGCAGCAGCAGCTCCTGAGCCCTTCACGGGCTCCTGTCCCTTCACAAACCCTTCAGCTCCCTTTGAACTCTCAGCAGTCACTAACATATGCATTTCTTTCATATTTAAACTGCATTTAAACTTCTCTTTTTCTCTCCTCTCTATCTTTTTAATCTCCTCTTTATCTCCTTTAATCCCGTCAGCACCAGTAGGATGGGGATGGAGTCTTGGGGTGGGTGTGGGATGAACTGAGGATCCAGCAGAGAAGGGCAAGGCAGAGGGGAGAGGACTCAGCCAACCCTTCTCCTGCTCTCTCCTCCCCCAGGGTGCAGCTAAAGCAAGTCAGACTGGAAAGGATCCCACAAATGCTGTGTTCTCCTCCCTCTGAGCTTGGCTGGGGATCCTCAGCTTCAGCCTGGTGCAGTGCCTTAGATTGGCTAATTTGAGTTTTTGGCTAATGCACTAAATAATGTGGTGGGTTTAGCACTGGCTGAAATCTCCAGGGCACTTACTCATTTCTCACTGTGAGATATGGATTAGGAGAAGGGCAAAATAGGCTTAAAACTTAAAAGGAATAAAGAAACTTTATTAACAGGACTTCAAGAAATAAGAAACCAGAATAAAACCTCCAGAAACCTGTTCTCTCCCCACCCAACTTTTTCCTTTCTCAACTAACAATGTAAAGATAAAACTTAGGATGTTAAAGCAGTACCAACTATACAACAGTCTTTTCATCAGTATCTGTAGGGAGAGGAGTTTTCTCTTGTCATTCCATGGAGAGTTCTCTACAAGAAAAGAGTTTTCTCGTGCCTTTTCATTTCTATGAATAGCAGCCACCCAGGGCAAAACTCTGCCATCGTGCCTTCCTCCCATTTCCACACCACTCTGAGGTGTGTTCATGGGCCATGAACTCAATGGGTATTATTTTAAGCATGAGTTATTCAAGAGTTATTCTCTTCATCTGTCTCTGTGATCATCTCTGGGAACAGAAGTTTTCTCCTTCTCTCCCTGGGGCCAAAGGGTCTTCATCAGCTCTCATCTCTCTCATCTCTCTCTCCCTCTGTTCAAGGGTCTCATGGGGTCACAGCTACTCCACCACCTGCTTGGCTTCATCAATGGATACCTTTGCTCAGATTTACACTTTGAATCCTTCATTCCTCCCAATACTCTTTCATTAATGAAAGGAGTTATTTTTCAGAACATTATTGTCCATCTCCATGGCCCTACCAAAAGACTATTTCAGCTTATTAAAGCATCTCCTCATTCTCCTTCCATCTGAGGCTTGACTCTTCCTCGTACTGACCTTGATGTTTGATGTTGTCTTTTACGTGTCGATCGCTCCCACTTTGCGCTCTCTGGAGAGGGGATGAAGTCTGCAGGTCTCATCTGTGTAGTGGAAGGGTTAAATGTGGCCCAAGGTGTGGCAGGCATTCCTGGTGTGGGATTTCAGCTCAGCAGCTGCTGGAAGGCAGGGGACGGTTTCCAGCTTGGAGCGGTCTGTGCAGGCCATGGTGGGGATCAGCGAGATGTCAGCAGCCGTGGCCCGGCCCAGCTCAGGGCCGGGGTCCCCCTGGGGAGGGCTTCAGCCACCCCATGGAATGGGACTGGGAGGGCTTCCCGGGAGGGGCCACAGCAGAGCCCGGCCTGGCCTGGGGCCGGGGGAAGTCCCGCAGTCTCCATCCCCCCAGCCCAGAGCCACTGGGCTCCAGCCCAGCCCCCCCAGGCCACACAGGCTGCGGGGAGTGGGGCCAGCCACACCACAGCTCCAATACCTTTCAAGGCTGCAAACAAAAAGAGACAACTTCCCCAGCTGGAGTTTTTAAATGTGCTATTCACAAAGGTGATCTCACTTTTCAGTGCTGCAAAATGCTGTCAGTTCTCAGAACTGGCCGGCTATTGGCCTGATCTCAAGCAGAGAGAAACTCCCAGCAGCCTCTCTCAGAGAAATCACTTCTGTGGGTGTTTTCTACTTTTTTCTCTAAAATGCCAAACCACCACAGCTGGCTTGCTGGGAAGGGGTTCGGTGCCCCCTCACCACCCCTCGGAGGGCAGAAAGAAAGAGAGCTTCCCACGTTTCTTTCCTCTCTTAAATCTGCTGTCATCAAAGTGTTTCCAGCTTTTCTAATTGGCTTAGCAATGGGCCTGTTCTCAGAGCCAGCCAGTGATTGGTTTTGCCAGGCATGGAGAAAGCTTTTAGCAGCTCCTTTTAGCAGAAATAGCATTCCCATGGCTGGCTTCTTCCCTCCTCACCAAAATTTAAACCATGCAAAACCAACAAAACTGGCCACTGGTGGTCCTGGGGCAGGGGAACCTGCAGGCTGGGAGAAAACTTGAAGAACTCGTGTGGAGCCATTCAAAAATGTAACGTGGCTTCATATCTAGACACACAGCCAAAGCCCAGCTATTTCTCTGTTCTTTTTCTTTTCAGCTGAGAGAGGAAGTCACAGGTGATGGGGTCTCTATCCCACATCTCTTGGGTCCCTGCCTCGTAGCTCCCAATTTGGATGAAAGTTACCCATTTGCTCCCACTGGCTTCCTCCTCCCACCATCTTCTACATCTTCCCCCATTCTTCTGTGACTTTCTTCTTCTCTTTCCTTATGACCATTGCAGCCTCATCTCTGTGGCTCACAAAAGTGCCCAGGGGGGGCTCCAGGGCTGAGGCACAGGCCCACATGCTTCTTTGAGATGCCCCAGCAGTGCTGCAGCAGGCTGATGGCTGTGCAGTTCCTTTGGTACAGGAACAGGCATTCTTGGGTTTAGTCACAAGCATCAATGGCCAAAAACCCAATTTTCTTTGGTTTAGTCCCATCTCAGAGCTCAGCTGCGGTGCAGGATGTGGGTGCTTGGGGCACTGCAGCACATGAACAATGCATGGTCCCCAGAGGTGGTATATCTGGAAACATTTATTACAAGTGCACATAACTTTCATGCTCTTTTTCCTATTGGGTTAGAATAGTGTGAGCCTGGATAGCCAATAGTATAAATGTTCAGATGGCTGCTAATGAATAATAGACATGATTAATTCCCTATTAGCCACATCAGTTTTATTTCCCTAGGGCAAGCACTTGTAAAACAATTTCTTCTGCAAACTCCTCTGCTTCTGCTACTTGTTACATTTTAGAAACTCTGTTCCATCCATCCTGCCTTGACTGAGGAGCGGTCCTTGTTGTCTTATGACAACTTCTCTTTGTTTTCTCTCTCCACAGGGCAATCTTGGAGTTACTCTTGGATCTCTTCAACAACAGGGTTTGGCCCATTGTCAGGCTGTAAATAACCAGGGGTGGGACCACTGGTGCTGTGAAGTCGATTTATTGCTGAAATACATCAAAAAAGGTCTCAGTCTGAAGGCATGAGATTTTGGAGGAGTATAAGTGGGCCATAGCTCAAAGGTAGTCATGAGTTTCTTTGTTACACAGCAATATATCACATTTTGGTACAATGGACAATTGACATGGAGTTTATTATTACTTAATCACCTTTCACCTTTGCCAAGTTCTGCTGCACTGTGTCTGCTTTTCACCCAATAGACTGCTAGCTCACGTACACACATGTGCTTCTTATGATAATATTTAGATTCATAGCTTACTCTATAAAATCACACAATTACAGTTGAAAACTCTCCACCATCTCACTTAATGCAGTTTCTTATTTACTTATGGCATATTCTTACTTGCAGCTATAGGAACATAAACTTATGAATTCTCGACTCAACGTCTGTGAACCTTTAGCATTGCATAAACCCAAGCTCCTTCCAAGGCTGGAAATCAAACCCTTCAGTATCTGTGGAAGTTTCTGTCTTTCCCTTTCCCACAGCCCACCAAAGGATTTGTGACACTTTGTGACAGAGGAGAACCTCCCAGGCAATTTTGTGTTTGCTGTAGGGAAGCTCAGGTTGCTCTGCATCAATTCCCAGAGCACCGCAGAGCATTGGCTTTGTGATGTCAGGGCATGGATGCCACATTGTCGTGGTGACATCCCAAGGTTGCCTTGGTGCACGGAAGGCCTCAGTGTCAGAGCAGCTCTTGGGCTTGCTCAGTGCAGGAGCATCCTCCTGCTTGAGGCGTTTGTCAGTGGGCAGCTGCACACTGACAGGAGCCTTGTTTGTTCTTGAGTTGAGCACAGTCTGCAAACTGGCACAGCAGTGCTACAATGATTGAGCAGCTCGCTGCTGCCGTTTGCACCCTTTATGGCATTGGCTATTCCGGCTATTACCTGACCAACCTGGCACGTAAGTAGAGGTTTTCCCTGGCTGGAACCTAAGCTGGCTTTTGTAGGTCTCCCTGCTCTTTCTTAGTGACCGGGTTGCTATTGAAACAGAAAGACCATGAGGATGCCACTGCTTTGGTAAAGCTCCTGTCAACACCTTCAGCAAAACACGGGGTGTCTGTAGCCAGGAGGCTGCGGGCAGCATTTGCAGGGGTTCTGTTCCCTCCACGGGAGAGCCTGTGGCAGCAGAGTCTGGCATTTCCTCACTTTGCTGGCTCAATGTCTTGGGGTGACTTTACTTTTAAGACAGCTCTGAGAGCTCGGGAAGTTGAAACTGCTGGAGGCTGATGGGAGTTTTTTCTCTGACTAATTACTGGCCATGTGTGAGAATTGTCAGCGGTTTGAACTATTGAGAAGTGAGATCAACCTGTGAACTCCACCTTAAGATGGAAGGCCGGGAATTTCTTGCTCTCTTTGGTTTCTGGCTTCTGACGAGGTCACAGGGCTCTGTCTCGGCCTCCTCCCCCCCTCCAGGCTGGACAAGGCTGCAGAGGGCGGGGTGGGGGGAGAAACGGAGCCGGCCCGGCCTGACTTGGTTTGCAGTTTCTGCCACTGAACTGAAACCTGACACCATCAACATCTGCAGCTTTAGCAAGATTTTAACTCTTTTACTATCTGGATGAGACTTGCAGATTAATCCTTTTTTTCCAGAGAGAGAGAGAGAGGGGGAGTGATCAACCATCAACCCATCAAAGAGAGTGAAGAAAAAAATTAAATTTAGAGGGGGAAGAGAAATAAGGAGATGCTTTAATAAGCTGAAATAGTTTTCTGTTAAAGCTATGGAGATGGACAGTAGTGTTCTGAAGAAAACTCCTTTAATTCATGACAGAGTATATTGGGAGGAATGGAGTATTTCAAAGTGTGGATTTTGAGCAAATGATGAAGTAGTTGTGACACTGTGAGATGCTGGAACAGAGCTGTGGCTTTTAAGAAGCAAAAAGAGAAAACTTGTGTTTCCAGGGAGGTCACAAAAACAGATAAAGAGAACTTTTGCCTTTGAATAGCTCATTCATAAAAATGACATCCCTAGACTCATGGCCCATAACACACCTCAGAGTGATGTGAAATGGGAGGAGATGGCAGATTTCCGGGCAGCTGGCATCAGAGAAATAGAAAGCTATGAAGAAAAATAGTTTTCTTGTGAAAAACTCCATAGATAGCAGAAGAAGACTTCTGTTTCTCTACAAAGACTGATGAAAAGACTCTAGCAGGAATTGGGACTGTTGTAAACACCAAAGTTCCAAAGTTTTTTGTCTCCATGTTGTCATGTAAACAAGGGAATGGTTGGGTAGTGGGGGAGAAAAGGGTTGTTCTAGAAGTTTTATTCTGGTTTCTTATTCTTGTAGTTTTTGTTAATGAACTTTCTTTATTCCATTTAAATTTTAAGCCTGTTTTGCTCTTGTTCTAATCCATATCTCACAGCAAGAAATAAGTAAGTTTTCTAGTGATTTTTTAGTTGCTGCTTTAAACCACAACAGTCAAGCAGGACACCTTTGAAAATGTAGACTGGGAGATCTTCTCAGATGCTGTTCTAAATAGGCCACGGTTCTCTCCAGTTTTCTCAAAGAATTTGGTTCATTTTCCTTGCCCACTGCAGGTCATCTGACCCGTGTGTTCAGAGGTGCCGATCCTGAGGTGAGTCAGAAAGGAACATTTGATGTTCCTGGTGTTTCAGAATTGTGGAGGGAACTGTGAGCTTTGCCTGTGGCAGTAGAGTGTAGAGGACCAGCTGGGTGGGCTGAAAGAAGATCCATTTCCATGTTTACAACAGCAATAGCAAAGGCATTGTTGGCTATTTCCTAATTTTCCATTGCAGAGCTTTAAAAGAACTCAGAGCTCAGTTTTGCAGAGAGAACGTTGCTTGCTGATAGTAGCCAGGGTGAACTCTCTAATTCAGAACTATTTGCTGCCTGGCTGAATTAACCCATTTTGATTTAGTTGGAGAGACTTAGAATCCCATTGCTATCAAAGCTGATGATTTGTGCTTGGTAGAGCTGGTTGTAGAAATAGAGCTGAATAGAAATAAGGTTCTAAATGATAGGTAGCTGCCTGTCCCTAACTCCACCATCTGTCCACAGAGCCCAGAACCAAGAGCAGACTCTGCTGTGGCTCCCTCTGCTCCTGGAGAAGAGGCCAAAGAGGAGCAAAATGAGCAAAAGGAGCACGAGCCTCCAGCTGTGGTCACAGCCCAGCCTGACCATCCCCAGACAGTAAGTGCCAGTGCTGGGTGCTGCTGTCTTTAGTGCAAGGCAGAGCTGCAAGTTTCTGAGCAGCCAGCACTTGCTGTTGGTGGCTGAGGATGCTGAGTGCTGGAGTCCTGCCAGCACCCAGCCATTCCCCCATCCCGTGGCAGCTGGAAATTGGGCTTTGAGCCGTCGTGCTGAGGCCCCAAAGCGCTGCTGCCTGCGGGTGAGCAGCTGGCTGCTTGGCTCAGTGAAGCTCTGTCTCTTGGCTTCTGCCAAGCCATGGCCAAGGGCTCACACAGCATTTCTGGGGCTCACAGGGCTTGGTTTGTTTGCTGTCCCTTTTTGGAAACCTCTGGATGACCTGGAGAAGTGTTCTGCAGTTTTCTTGAGTAATTCTTCACTTCTGCAGAGTCTTTTAGGCCAGCTGTCCTTTGGCTTTTGATAAGCTGCAAGGAGATGATTGTGTTGTCCATGAAGCTGTGGCCGGCCATTCTTGTCCTGTGTGGCCAAAGAAACAAACTGCGTAGTTCTGAACCCTTCTTCTGAGGCAAAATCCACAAGGGGCAAGTTTCTGTTGATACGTTTTGTGGTGAAGTCTTCAGCTTTGGAAACTGCATTGGAGCCTAGTGTGGGGGCAAAGCTGCAGGTCCTTGAGTGCTGTCTTGTGTTGCTAAGAACCCCTTTAGAGATGGTTGTTTTTTTCCCCTCAGAACTGTTTTCCTCCTCCTGCCTTTTCTGTCCTGACACTCCCAGTTTAACATATAAATTTCTGCCTGTCCTAGTGAGGTGGGACAATTCCATGGTTTAGGTGGTTTTTGCTGACTTTGGTCATACATGCATTACATGACACATGGCTTCCTTCACTGGCATCCCTAGGGGTGTGTCAATTAATTTGTTGATGGGGCCTTTTGAGGATCTCTGTCACTGCTGCTCAGAATTCTCAGCTGACAAAAGACGGAGGAGAAACACCTTGGTCCTCTTCCATATCCTGAGGTGGCCACAGAGGCTCTCTGACCTGCAGCAGAGGATCAAATTGCACACATCCTTGTCTCCTGAATGAGCAGGATTTCTAACAAGAGTGTAAATGTCAGAAGGGCAGGAGTGGCAGTGCAGGCCTGAAAAGAACATGAACTCCAGCAGTGTCTCTCACAAGGGGTGAGCTCACTCAGGAAGGCCCTGCAGAGCCAGGATGGAGCTGTGGGACAGGGCTGGCTGTCAGTCACTATGGAGAGACAAGCAGGACACAGCAGAAGGGAAGGGAGACTCTTGAGAAATGCCCCACATTTCCTGTCAGCTGCCCAAGAGTCTGCTGGAGATTCAGTGCCAGATGGGTCCTGATTGCACTGCCAGGGTCACTTTGGAATCTGTGCTTCCCCACGGGCAGAGAACAAGGCAGGAGAGCAGCAGCACAGTGCTTTGGGAACGTGAGAGCCCATCAGTCTTTGAGTCTTGGCCCACAAATGTTGTATGAGAAGTTGAAGCCCATCTTCTCTTGCTTTCTCTGCAGGTCCTTCCAGAGAAAGAGCAGGAGCAGATTGTTTTATCAGGGAGGCCGTGCCAGACTGAGGGAGAGCTGTTCCCAGCCCAAGAGCAGGAAGAGCAGCTGGGGCAGCAGGTGGAAGAGCCACTGGAGAATGGCCAGGTAAGCCTGACTCAGCAGGGGACAGAGTGAAGGGCAGGAAGAGGGGCATAAAACGCAGCTCTTGGGACTGAGCAGGCCACGAGTGCCAGAGGCCCTGAAAGCAAAGAGCCTCTGCAGAGATCAGCAGCGGGACAGGAGGTTACAGTGGAAGCAGAGGTGGGTAGGGAAGCAGAAAGAAGTGACTGAATGAGTGTGATTTTGAGGCTGAAACTGAGGAAGAAGCTGAGCCTGATGGCAGCTCCCAGGCACTTGCTCTCCATTTGTGTGTACAGAACATCAAGGCAGAGCCCCAAGCAGAGCTGCCCAAAGCTCAGAGGGCCATCATGGCAGTGAAGAGGAGGCACGAGGAAGACAGGAGAAACATCCAGGAGGAGATGAATCTCCATCAGCAGAGAGGCAGTCAACAAAACCAGGTGAGTGAAAGAGTGGCAGACACTCCACTCACAGAAATTCCTCTCTGTCGTTCTTCACAGGCCTCCGATGAGGAGCTGCTGGCAGAGCTGCAGGAAACTGAGGCTAGGATCAAGGAAAGGGAGAAGAGGCTGGAGGAAGAAAGGAAGATCATCCAAGAGAAATTTAATCTCCTCGTTCAGAAGCAAGAGGCTCTAGAAAATCGAGTGAGTGAAAGAGCGATAGGCACAGCAGTCACTGCAGTCTGGTGCTTTCTGCCCTTCTTGCCTTTCCTCTGCAGAGCAGCAGGGGGGTGGGCTGATGCCTCTCAGTGCCATCCTGCTGTAGTGTCTATCCCAGCTGCTTGGAAGGACATTTCCTGCTGTGCTCAATCTCAGCTGCTGCCCTGGACAGTGGGACCAGTCATTTGCCCCTTTTGCCAGCACTCATCTCAAGGGATTCCTGCTGGCCTGCTCCTGCTCTCCTTGTTTCTTCAGGGCTTTTTGCAAGTGAACAGAGTCCCCCAGATAGATTTGGAATACAAGCTGCAAGCTGTCTGTATCCCTTGGTGAATCTGCTGCTGTCCTGCTCTTTCCCTTTGCTCACAGTCAATGAGCCTTGGCAGACAGGGACAAGCTGTGGTCTCTGACTGCTTTGTTCTGTTTGACTTGAGGTGGACGTGTTGATATCTCACCTGGCAGCCTGCGAAGGCTTCCAGCAAATGCCTGGTGATGAAGAGCCCCAAGGTCGGCGGGAGGCACAGGTACTGTCCCAAGCACAAGTGCTGCAGGCTGAGCACCTTCTGAAGATGGTGCAGGAAAAGAGGACTGAGGGGGAGGAGCTCCAACATTAGAACAAGGAGCTGCAAATGTGTCTGCAGCCCTTGGAGGGGGAAAGGGATCCTTGGGAGGAAGTGGAATGGTCGTTGTTGCAGTCATCCTTCAGAAAATCCAGGAAAATGGAAAATGAAACTGGCCATGAACTTGATTAAAACCAACCTTAGGTTTTGACCATTTGGTTCCAGAAGCGGGCATCCAAAATAATCCAGTTGATGAGCTTTGCATGTGGCTAACAGCAACTTCCTAAGGGCTTGCATTTGAAAAGGGAACTTGGGGTAATCTCTGCCAGCCAGCTTTATGACACAAACTCCTTTCTTCTCTCAGATCTACACAGGCTCTTCCATTGAATCTGCTGCAGCAGCAGCATCTAAAGGAGCCTTTGTTCCCCAAGCTGAGCAGTGGAGCCTGGGCAGTTTCTCCATTTCCAGCAGTGACACATCTGCTGCTCAGCTACAGGAGAGCCAGGGAGACTTCCTGGAGCAACTGAGTACGTCTGGTGTATTTCTTGTCTGAGGGACAGTGTATTGTGTGCACGTGCCAGCAGAGCTGGAGCAAATGATCCTCCTCACTTTGGTGTCCCAGAGACATTTAGGACTCCCCACAGGAACTGCTGTGCTCTGAGGCAGCGAGAGAGCGCTCTGGGTGTTCCTGCTGCCTCTGAGGGCAGCTTGGACTGGCTCGGCTTTGCCTGGGATTCCCTTGCCACTAAAGGCAGAAGCAGGAATTGTTCTTGGATCAGCAGAAGGCTGTGGCCCAGCAAATTATCTATGCAAGTCCTGTGTGCTAGTGGCCAAACTGAACAGAATATTTGATTCCTAAATTCTCCTTAGACTCCAGACTCCCCACCACTCATCAGAACCAAAAGACTTCAGAGATATTGATTGGTTTTGGGGTTTGTCTTTTTGTTGTGGTTCTGTGTTTAGTTTTCAGTTTTTATCCCTTTTTGGTTTCAGATTTGGGTTTTTTTGGTAGAGTTTGTTTTTCTCCATCCTGGAGGACCTGTTCTGCCCCATGTGTCTTACTGGTGTAATTTTTATTTTTTATGACTGTTTCATTTTTATGACTGTTCTTATTGCCTCTACTACATCTACAAGGTTTTTATGAGAATGCTGTATTTTTGTCAGTGAGGACTCCTTTGAAAGAACATCAGGTGACAGCAGAAACAGAGAGCAAGAGATGTTTTCATTGGGCCCACAGTGAAGAAACAGATACTTGTATAACAATCTGTAATTAATATCCTAGTTTTATTCTTATAAAGATGTGTCCAAGAGACACATCCACGTGGTGTGATCAGATAAAACAGCACTGCAGGCATTTCTCAGGAGCGAGCCTGCAGCCCCTCTGCTGTGTATTCCTCAGATCCATGGCACTTTTTCATACCTGATTCCCAGTCATTCCCATGACTCTTAGAATCCTACCTATTGGCCCAAGCCCTGCTCAGATCAGTCTCTGGGAAAACACATCAAGCCCTTTGTGATTCTGCAGCACAACCCATTTAATCTGCTTCTTGCCCATAACAGCTGCCAGTGCTGTGCTCTCAGAAAAGACCTGGTGGGGCTGAGAAAAGATCCCAGCTGATTTGGTGTCTACCTTCACCTGCTGGGACAAAAAAGGGCCTTGATCTGCACCTGGATGTGTCTGATCTCCAAGGCAATGCTGTTGTGGCCTGAACGGGGGCCACAGCTTGTCAGGGGCTCAGGCTGGCTGTGTCTTCTTGCCATTGCTTGTCAGTGCTCATGCTTGGCCTTTGCCAGCCTTGTGCTGTGCCCTGCTGTGCTCTCTGCGCTTCATTTCCTTCCAAGGACTGGACAAAATCAGTCTCTCTGCTGGCCATTTGTACTGCACAACTGCCTGTCTTGTTGCTGCTGTGGTTGCTGCCCAGCTGACCACAGAGGGTTCAGAGCCCCAGACAGCGGGGCTGCCTTTGGGATCTCCTGCAAGTTAGGATCTCTGCCTGAAAGTGAGCATCTTGCATTTTGTTTCCCTCAGGGAGAATGGTGAACAAGGAAAATCCCGTCACAAAATACATTGAACTGGAAAGTCTTGGCAGCGGGTGAGTCCAACCACAGTTACTTCTACACAGCCATGGGCCAGGTGTTTCCCTGGTGGAATATCCATCAAGTGGGAAGTCAGACAAGTTGTCCACATGTTTAGACACCGGGCTTAGTCTGCCCCATCTCTCAGTACTGGCCAGAATTTGTCAAGTGTGCTCAGAAGGCATTGTCAAAGACATCTCCATGCTGCCAAGGTCTTGCCTGCAGCAAGGAACAGAACCTGGTAAATCTGCTTGTCTCTCAAGTGTGGGACAGCTCAGGGTTCATTTCCTTCACATTTTTGGATGTCTCCAAAGCATCTGGCCACACTAATGAGAGGAGAAGAATCTTGCTTGCCTGAAAGCACAACCTACCCCCATGAGAGCTGTCAGATAACAGTTCTCAGGAACATTTCTTTCCAAGAGTTTGCTAAAGGAAATACTCCGTGCTCAGGATTAGAATTGCACAGTTTAGAAACTGATACCTGGGATGAAGGAATAAGCTGCCTTTTGGAGCTGAGGCAGTAAAGCCCAGCGCTTCAGGAACAGCCCCAGTGCCCATGCACTTGAGGGGAAAATGCATCATCTGCCTTCTGGCAGACCCCTCCTGCAACCTGCAGCTTTTAGGCATTTACAGCAGAGCTCTCCTGTCTGGACTGGCTCTCACTGCAAGATCTAAATGGCTTCTCCTTTCTTTGCTGCTGTTTTGTTTCTAGGGGTTTTGGAGAGGTTTCCAGAGCACTTGACATTGCCACAGGAGGAGAGGTAAATGTCAACAGCCCCTGCAGCCTCTGCTGCTCTCCAGGCCTTTCCCCACTGCTGAGAGCTGTGGCTGGAGCTTTGAGTAGAGCTGTGCTGAAAAGGCACAAGAAGCACAGACTGGAGCCAGCCTGCAAATTGCACTTGGAACAGGCTTTGTGGACAAGACAAATCGCCAGTGACCACGTGTCCTGTAACTGGCCCCCAAGGGAGCAGAGAAATGGGCTGTTGGAATGTCACTTCCTAATTACTCCAATGATGAGGTCTAATCACAAGGCACTTTGGCACAGCTTGGCTCTGCCATTCCAAAATCACTTGCTCCATGTGTGTTGTGGTCTCATGCTACCAATTTCCTCAAATTACTCCTTTTCAATGTCCTTTGAGGTGGCCATAAAGAAAATAAGTGTGCAAGGAGTGAGGAGGAAGATACTAACCATGAATGAAATCAGGATCATGGAGAGTAATAGGAGTCCCAGGGTCGTGAATTACTTAGCCAGGTGAGTGGTCACGGTCCTATCCCTTGAATGTTTGTTTACATACTACAAGCATGAGAGCTTAAAAACCCACTTTGGTCACTGGCAGGAAATAGAGCTGTTAATTATTATTTCTCTACTTATCTCCAATGGATGGGAAGAGACTGCATTTTGTCTGCATGAATCCACCCTGGCAAATGCAGACTGAAAATTGTTCAAATACCTGCATCAGCCCTATCTTAAGAATTCAATACCTTGTAAGTTCATTGCCTCCACAGTTCTTTGGGATTGAGTTTTTCAAGTTTCTTAAATGCTGATGAAGCATCCAAGAGAGGATTGCCCTTGCATTGTTGCCCCTCTTTTCCACTGCTGTGCATGCCAGGAAGACTAGGTGCTTATTTCCAGAAATGCCATGTGTGACAGGTTTTTTATCTGGGCTCTTCCTAAACTGCCTTTCTCCTTGAGACAGCACAGACTGCAAACACTGCACAGCCTAGAGGCAATGTCTATTCCTTTTCTTCTGCCCTTGTCTCCAAGGGACCCAGAAACAAGACTCAAGCAAAAAACCAACCTAGCCGTGCATGTTCATCTGCATGGCCTTGTTTCCTTTTTTCAGCTACCTTGTGCATGAGGAACTCTGGCTGGTGATGGAGTACATGGACGGAGGCACTCTGAGAGATCTCATCGACGAGGCTCAAATGTCTGAAGAAGAGATTGCAGCTGTCAGTCGGGAGGTCAGGGATCCCCTCTGTGCTTCCAAGGCCTTGAGCTGGATTGTCTGGGAAACAGGGGCTCAGAATGGGAGTGATTTCATGGGCCAGGCTTGGTTTCTGTGTTGCTGCTAGGCTATGGGCAAGCAAGAGCATCTCAAGTGAACTGTCTGCCAGTGCCCCTGCACTCACTGGACTCACTTCCTGTACTCTTATCCCCTGCTCTTGTATTCTAGCTCTGTCTCTTGCATTGGCATTTGCAGTTCTCCACCTTGCCTAGCTAAACTTTTGCCTGTCTGCACTGCATTCCTTGTCTCTAAAGCAAAGGTGTGGTGGCAGGATTTGAAACAAACGGAAAGAAAAAAAGAGACCAATTTCTTTTAGTCCTCAGCTGAAAAGGACAGTAGTGCAGCCCAAATGCTCTTTGCTTCTGAGCACATGCACTGCAGCTGCAGTCACCCTGGCTGGTTTGCAGGGGACAGTCTACAACAGCAGTTGCTGGTGCTCTTTCAAAAGCTGACATGCCTCTCCTGAGAAAGGTGCTGCTCTGCTACTGTTGGAGCAGCAGGCTCTTGCTCTCAATGGCGCTGTGTTCTGCCATTCCTCCCCATTCCCCTGCAAAGGGAACCTTCCACAGCTGTTTCCTTCCTTGTGGGATGAACTCACATCACTACTTTTTGCCCCCCTGGTTCTGTTTTCTCTCTCAGTGCCTGCAAGGACTGGATTTTCTTCACTCCAACCACGTGATCCATCGAGATGTGAAGAGCAACAACATCCTGCTCAGAACCGACGGCTCTGTCAAGCTGGGTCAGTGTATTCTTGGTCAGCTTCAGCGTTCCAGGAATGGGGGCTGTGGGGCTGCTTTCAGTGACTGCCAGCTCCCCAAAAATGCTGCTGCTGGCAGTGCAGGGGTCCCCCCTGCTGTGGGCTGAAGGCACAGTTGCAGTGTGCATAGAGCTATGACAAGGAACCACAAGCAGCCAAGAGTGCTATTGCTCTGTGTGTGTCTGTGTGTGTTCCTGCCAGAGGGAGGGAGCTACAATCTAAACCTTCAGGGGAACAAAAGGCACTGCTGGAGGAAGTGTAAAAAATGGGGGGATGTTTGAAGTAGCCAATTCATATTTCCTTGGCTAAAGCCCCAAGGAAACAGAGCAGGGAGTGTTGTCCAGGAAATTCAACTGCACATTCTCAAACTTCTACAGGGGAATTCTTTGCCTTGGTTTCCTAATTGACAGTATTAAAATTAAAACAGTATTTTGCTTTCTCCTCAGCTGATTTTGGCCTTTCTGCTCAGCTCACCCCTGAGAAAAATCAACGGTGCTCAGTGATCGGGACTCCTTGGTGGATGGCACCTGAAGTGGTGAAGCGTCAACCATATGGCCCCAAAGTGGACGTGTGGTCTTTTGGAATTGTGGCAATTGAAATGGCCGAACAAAAAACTCCTTATGACAGTTTCACTGCTCGATCGGTAAGGAGCAAATACTCTCTGATCCCGCTGTCTTTCTCACCTGTCCCGTGTTCTCTGCTCACTGGACAAAATCCCATGGCCATCTGCTGGAAGTACTTCCACCAAGGCCCCTTCTACAAATGTCCCTGCAGCACATCAGCATCTGCTGTAGCTTTGGTTGCAGCAGTGGGGGAACTCAAGCCTTACCTCGCCCAAACCATCTCCATTCTCAGGCAGCATTTTGCTTTCCCTTAGAAGTCGTTCCAGCTCTTTTGGCTGTGTAGATGGCCCCAAGAATAGGAAACAAGCATCTCAGAGCTGGTGTTATCTTTCCAGAAATGAAGCAAAGAAACTCAAACCGAACCAAGTTTCTAAAACAGTGCTTTTGAGAGAAGAAGTGCACCCCCATTCTTCTCACAGGGAAACTTGCCTGAAACCTGGAGATGAGGCTGTAAAGCCAGAGTCTCTTCTGCTTCTTGTGCAGTGCTGCTGAGACACTCAGTGACCACCTTCTTTCATAACCCAAGCCACTTTCTCCATATCACCAAGCTGGAGCCTGGTGACGGGGAGAGCCTGCCAAAACCTCCTGTTTGTTTCCTGGCACCTTCTGGGATGGGCACAGCGTTAATGCATTGACTTGAGAATCCAACGAGCACAGGGTTACCACAGGGGTGATGCTTCTGATTTCACAATGAATATTTTCCTTTTGCCACGTAAGGGAACCTGAAATTTTCAGAGTGCTGAGAGACAGAGCTGCAGGTGGCTCCTGTGTGCCCAAACAGGCATTTTCAAGCCAATACATTTGTGGAGGCATCTTAATGTGTCTGTGTTGGAAATGAGATTCCAAATTTTTGTTTCCTTCTCTGAGGAACACCTGCTGGATTTCCTTTCTTTTCTTCCAATTGCCATCATTGTCAAGAACAGGACAAAAAGCTTGATGAGTTTTCTTTTGTGGCAGCTGTGCTTAAGGGACCAACAAGCACTGCAGAGATGCTTTTCATATAAGAATCCTTGGAAATAGTAGAGTTAGTTAGAATAGCAAAATCCCTCTTCCAAAAAGGCTGCCAAGCTGGTGGGAATCCTCAGAGAAGGAAACATGTATTTGCTGATGTAGTTGCCACTAACTAGATCAGGCAATGAAATCAGCTGCCAAGGCAAGATCTGCTGGATGTTGGCAAAGCTGTGGCTTTGGGGCTTGGGTTTTTTCATGATACAGGAAAGTCGTCATCCAAATGATACAGGAAAGACATCTCTGCCTCTCTGCCAGGGCAAAAACTGCCACTGCAAAGTGGAGCTTAAACAATGGGCTCTGGAGAGCAGTTCCAGATGGGAAAGAAGCAGGTGGAGCCTTGTGTTTCCTTTTTCTCCAGGCTAAATACCACATAGCCACAAAAGGGACCCCACAGCTGCGGCAGCCCGACCAATTCTCGCCTTTGCTGCGTGACTTCCTGAGCTGCTGCCTGCAGAAAGGCGAGGCGCAGCGCTGGTCTGCCAAGGAGCTGCTGCAGGTAAAATGCCAAAAGGGCTGCAGGTGAAACAGTGTCCGAGGGATGGGCTCCTCCTCCACTGAAATCCAAGGCATCAGATGAGCCCCCATCCTCCTCACTTCCAACCGTGGTGCTGTTCAGCTGACAATGGGGAGGAATCTGGGCTGGGCTGGCAGGGAGTGCTGGGATTTAGTGCTGGCGAAAATCACCAGGGCACTTCCTCATTTCTTGCTGGGAGCTATGGATTAGGAGAAGGGCAAAACAGGCTTCAAACTTAAAAGGAATAACAAATTTTATTATCAGGCCCACAAGAATAAGAAAGGTCTCACCTGTGTAGTGAAAGGGTTCAATCTCACCCAGGTCATGGCAGTCACGGTGTTGGATTTCAGGCTGTGCTGGGCCCCTCTCTCTGCCCGGTAGCCGCTGGGAGGGGAGGCTCGGCCTGGAGCCGTCGCTGCACGCCGGGGAGAGGGTTTAGTGTGGGCAAGATGTCAGCAGCCGTGGCCTGGCCCAGCCTGGGGCCGGGGTCCCGCAGCCTCCATCCCCCGCCCGGGAGCCGCTGGGGTCTGGCCCGGCCTCCCCCAGGAGCACAGGCCGTGGGCGAGCAGGGCCGGCCTCACCAGAGCTCCGTTACCTTCGGGGGCCGGAAGCAAAGAGGGCCAGTTCCCGGGCTGGTGGTTTTCAAAATGTGGATCATCACAGAGGCACATCTCATTTCTAAATGGTGCAAAATGTTGTCAGTTCTCAGAACTAGCCAGCCATTGGCCTGTCTCAGGCACAGAGGAAGCTCCCAGCAGCTTCTCTCAAAGAAATCACTTCTGTGTCAATTCATCTCAAACTAACACACAGGGACATGGAAAGGTCATCTAGTCTGTGTCCTGCAATGAGCAGGGACATCTTTCAAGAGATCAGGATACTCACACCTCAGATATTTCCAGGGGTGGGCCTCCTACCAGCTCTTGGGGCAGCCTGTGCCACTCTTGCCCCATGCTCCTGACCTAATCTGACTCAATCCCCTTTTCATTTAAAAAGCATTCCCCTGCCTTTGAAGCTCTTAGCTTGGAAAATCATGCTTTCTTGTTGTTTTCTTTTCCTTTCTGCAGCATCAATTTATAACATCGGCCATGCCTGGGTCCAGCCTGGCACCACTCATCATGGCAGTGAAGAAGTGGAAGGAGGAGATATGAATGCGCCAATCAATTTCAAACTGTTTTTTCCATGCCCAACTTAGAGTAGGATTGTAGAGTAGGATTGTAGAGTAGGACTGCAGTGTAGGATTGTAGTGTAGGATTGTAAAGTAGGACTGCAGTGTAGGATTGTAGTGCAGGATTGTAGAGTAGGACTGCAGTGTAGGATTGTAGTGCAGGATTGTAGAGTAGGATTATAAATAAAGTTACTAATACCTCAACTCCTTTGGAACATTTCTCTCCTTCTGACCCTGTGAGAAAGCTCAACATTTCCTCCTGAATTGTCAGTTTTTTCTTAGAGGTGGAAAGTGACATTGATGGCTTCTTTGGTACAGTTTGTAAGGGGGGAAGGCTCCTCTTCATTCATCCTCTCCAGACCACACTGCCTTTGGAATATGGCCAACTGGCCAAGTTTTGCCCAGCTCTGGCATTTCTATTTGAGGCAGAAACAGCAATGGCATTTGCAGGAAAAACCAGAGGAGCGGTGCAACGCAAACATCCTGTGCAGATGCAGGCTGTGCAGATGCGACTCGAGAACATTTGGGTTCCTGCCACTTGGATTTGTATCCTTAAGTGCAATCTTTTTGGCTGGAGGAGAGTCTGGCTGAAGAGAGAAAGCAGAAAGAGCAGTGAGGGTGCTGTGCAAGGTCTCCTGTGGTGCAGAGCTGTCAGCGACTGTGAGGTGAGAGCGGGCCCGGCCTTGGCCAGGCTGGAGCCCCAGCAGAGCCCTGGCAGAGCCCAGAGAAGCCTGAGCCTCGGCAGAGGCAGGCTGGAAGGAGGCCCTTGGAGCTGCAAGAGGCAGCAGCCTGGCCCTGGCTGCCTCTTGCTGGCACCAGGCAAATCCTCCGCTCTCAGAGCCAAGCTGGCAGCTGGCTGCTCCTGAGGGGAAGCGGCGCCGTGCTGGGCACAGCACACACTGGTGCCATGGGCTGTCTGGAGTCTGCACAGGAGGAGAGAAAGGCAAAGAGCAGCCCAGGGCTGGTGCCCTGCCTGACCATTCCTGCTCTTCTGCCGCCTGCCCTGGAACTCCTGGCAATGGTCAGCAGTGTGTGCAGCACTCTGGGCACAGAGGGAGGGAGCCGGGCTGCTCCGCAGGCTCCAGCACAGGGCAGTGTCCTTCAGGCACGGCATTTCTGCCAGGGGAACCGAGCCCAGCGTGAGGCAGTGACAGCAAGTCAGGGCACATCTGCACGAGCCAGTGCCTCACACAGCTCTGGGACCAAGCGCCTGCAATCCTGGAGCTCTGCACTGAGCCAGAGCAAAGGTGTGAAATGCAGAGGGTTTTGCAGAAATATTCAGGGGCACCAGGCCAGCCTGCTTTGTGCTCTCTGGGGCACAGCAAGCACTGTGCAATGCAGCTTGGAGCTGCTGGCAGAGAGGGACTATGGGCATGTGCCTGAGGCTTGTTCTTGAGTAGTGATTTGGAAGGGAGCAGAAGGGTCTCAGTAGACAATTTGTGTTTTCTTCATTAATTGCTGAATGAAAGACACAATGTGGCTTCACGCAGCAAGAGCACTTGCAGAACTTACTGACTAGAAGTTTGTGTTGAATTCCCAGAAAAGGAAGGAGAGGTGTTGATGTGTAACAAATAGGGCTTTTGAATTCAGTTAGCTTCTGAGCCTTCATCCAAAATGACCACCAGGAGGCTGACGACCACCTCATGCAGAGCCCTGCTACAAGGGCTTCCATAATCACGGAATTAGAAAATATGAAGCTTAGGAAAGTAGAATGTGCCCATTAAGTTAAAAAAGTTTAAAAGCTTCTCCTGTGCAAAGAATGGATGAATGAGTTTGTGGTGGAGCTTTCCCCCTCACTCCTGGTATTGAAGAAACAAATCCCTGCTCTGTAGGCCCTACACGATGGAGTACTGATTTCTTGACTACTTTTTGTGCATCATAATCACACTATGCTTTTCATTTTCTTCTTAGAACCTTCTAAGCATAAAGTAAGACAGTGAGTTGTGTATTGACAAGGCTGAAAAAAATTTCCAAATGCCATCCTGGGAAAGGAAAGGACACGAAACAGCGCTGGGGAAGAGCGTCCCTCGCACAGCCCTCAGAGCTGCCACCATGCACAAGATGCCGGCCGGGGCCAGGCGGTGCCACCATGCACAAGATGGCGGCCGGGGCTGAGGCGGTGCCACCATGCACAAGATGGCGGCCGGGGCTGAGGCGGTGCCACCATGCACAAGATGGCGGCCGGGGCTGAGGCGGTGCCACCATGCACAAGATGGCGGCCGGGGCTGAGGCGGTGCCTCTCAGAGCGCTCTGCAGCCTCTGCCAGCCCAGCCCCAGCCCCGGAGCAGCGCAGGGCGGGCAGAGCCCCCTTCCAGCCGTCTGCTTCAATGGACATTGACAGACACCCGGGCCACGGACACAGGCTGACACCTTTGCTCTGTGCACACAAACACGAACCAGACACTTGGGAACCTCGGCTGGCAGCATTTGCAGGTGAAAATACAAAGAAACTCCAGACTTTGAATGTTTTCAAATAGAATATTTCATTTGCCAAAAAAAGGACCAAAAGCAGAAAGGGCCATCCCAGCCTGTTTCTTCCATGCAGGAATAGTGTCACAGTGACTGTGAGCTGATGAAGACGGAGATGGGATTTAATCCAAAGCAGATTGTGCAGTGGGTGCTCACCTGTGATATGTATCCCTCACAGTACCTATTTATTTGGAACACTAGGAAGACTATGAGCCTGGGCAAGATATTAACCCTTTCAATACACAGATGAGACCTACAAACCTTGTTCCTCTCTCCAGGGACAGAAAATGACAGAGTAACAACACGCAATAAAACAACATAAAAACATCAAAGTCAGTAAAAAAAGTCAAATCTCAGATAGAAAAAAAAATGAAAAAATGACAATCGAAACTAAAATATTATTAGTAAAGCCATAGAAATAAACAATGATATACTAAAATATCTCCTTTAATTCATTAATAAAGTATAAAAAAAATTCAAACTGTAAATCTAAACAAAAGCATCCATTAAAGGAACCAAACAAATGTTAAAGTAACTGTAATCCCATAAAAAGTTTGAACAGAATAATAAATAAAAACAATAAAATGCCCTTTGCCCCCAGGGAGAGAAGAAGAAAACTTCTGTTCCCAAAGATGATCACAAAAACAAATGAAGAAAAGTTTTGCCTTCAAACAAATCATCCTTAAAATAACACCCCATGAATTCATAACCCATAGACACACCTCTAGGAGGGCTGTAAAAATGAGAAATATGTCACGATAGCAAAATTTCTTCCCATGCAGCTGCTATTTATAAAAATAAAAAAACACAAAAAACCTGTTCCTTGTAAAAAAGTCTACATGACATAACAAAATCTAATAAAAACTATTGCATAATTAATACTGTTTTAAAATCACAAGTTTTATCTCGACAATGTCAGATAAAACAAAAAAAAGTTATTCAGGGGGAGGAAAGGTGTTCTGAAAGTTTTATTCTGGTTTCTTATTCTTGTACTCCAGTTAATAAAGTTTCTTTATTGCTTCTAAGTTTTAAGCCTGTTTTGCCCTTCTCCTAATCCATATCTCACAGCCAGAAATGAGTAAGTGCCCTGGAGATTTCAGCCAGTGCTAAACCCACCACATTATTTAGTGCATTAGCCAAAAAACTCAAATTAGCCAATCTCAGCCACTGCACCAGGCTGAAGCTGAGGATCCCCAGCCAAGCTCAGAGGGAGGAGAACACAGCATTTGTGGGATCCTTTCCAGTCTGACTTGCTTTAGCTGCACCCTGGGGGAGGAGAGAGCAGGAGAAGGGTTGGCTGAGTCCTCTCCCCTCTGCCTTGCCCTTCTCTGCTGGATCCTCAGTTCATCCCACACCCACCCCAAGACTCCATCCCCATCCTACTGGTGCTGACGAGATTAAAGGAGATAAAGAGGAGATTAAAAAGATAGAGAGGAGAGAAAAAGAGAAGTTTAAATGCAGTTTAAATATGAAAGAAATGCATATGTTAGTGACTGCTGAGAGTTCAAAGGGAGCTGAAGGGTTTGTGAAGGGACAGGAGCCCGTGAAGGGCTCAGGAGCTGCTGCTGCTGCCGGGAGGGAGGAAATGCACCAATGGCTCCCAGCAGAGTCTGTGCTTTGAGGCTCTTTCCCAAACAGCTGCAGGAGGGAAAGCAGCTGAGTTTGGAGGAAGAGTTTTCTGCTGAGGTTTCCTGTTTGGAGCTGTCACAAGCTTGAGCTGCTCAAGGGAAAGGCGGCTCTGCTTCCAGCAGGGCCCAACTGCACAGGAGCACAACTTGGTTCCCTGGCCCTGAGCCAACGGGCAGCAGCAGCTTCTGTTCCCTCCTGGCTCTTGTGTCATTTCCAGCAGCACAAGACAAACCAAGAAAAGCTCCTCCAGAACATGCCATGATCAACACAACCTGATTTCATTGCATGAAGGAGCTCTGACAGTCCCACGGGCTCAGGTTTGTTTGTCAGTGAACAGAGCAGGGAAAAGCACAGACACATTCCCTGCACAGGGAATTCACAGGAGGAAAGTGCAGAGCTGGAGGATGTGCTTGGATACAACGTTCCCACGGCAGTTTTGGGGATAAAATCGTCAGCAGAGAGAAAAGAAAAAGTCCTACCAAGGGTGGGCTGGGGAGGGCTGGTGCTTCCCGGGAGGCTTCCAAAGCTCAAGAGGACAAAGCCCAGACCTTGTCCAAGCTCCGAGCTGGGTCTGAGCCAGAAACCAGGGGGTGGCAGAGCCATTGCTGCTGAAGGGCTTCAGATTGCCAAAGCTAAAGTGTCCAGTATCAAGGAACAACTTGAGGTTACGGAATTCCCAGTGCCCACGTTCCATCCCCTCATTTCAAGCTGAAAGCAGAGCTCCACTTGTGACTCTGCTTTTTAATAATGAATGTAAAAATTCAACAAAATTCCCTTAGAAAGACCCCATGAAGATTCACACTGTGAGAGCTCACTCGAGACAGCCCCAGCTCCTGCCCTGGTTCAGTCCTCGTCAAGCCCACTGTGCTTTCCAGCTGCTTTGCTCCAGTTCCTCCCAAATCACCATGAATTCCACTGAACTGAAACAAATCCAAGTCCTCGTGGTTCGGGACAAGGGCAGGGAGAGGTCCCTCCAAACCTCCCTGGGAATCACCCCAGAGCCCTCAGCCTTCCTTGTGCCCATCCCTGAGACCTCCTAGTGGCTCCCGTGGCTCTCCCAGTCCATCCCAGCCTCTCCCAGTCCATCCCCGTCACCCCAAATGCCCCCCTGGTCCATCTCGCCTCTCGTTAAGTCCCTCGCCTCTCAGCCAATCAGAGCGCGTCTCTCTGATGACTCATCAGTTGCCGGGCAGATCCACAGAGCCGAGAGCCCCGCGCTGGACTCGGCCTCCCAGTGCCGCGCACTTCATTCCCAGTCCCTCCCAGTGCCACCACAGTCCCGCCCAGTGCCACCACAGTCCCGCCCAGTCCCACCACAGTCCTTCCCAGTCCCACCACAGTCCCGCCCAGAGGCCCCAGAGTCACTCCCATTACTTTTTAGCCCGTTCCCATTCTATTCCGAGTTCATTCTCACTTCACTCCCAGACCTACACACTCTCTTCCAGTGTCCCAGTATCTGCTCTCATCTCTTTCAGTGCCACCCCAGGCCCTCCCAGTCCATTCCCAGTCCCTTACAATGCCACACCACTCCTCACCCATCTCTCCCAGTTCCCCTCCAGCTGATCCCAGTCTGTCTCTGCTCTCTCCCAGTGCCCCCACCGTGTCCATCTCGCTGGTGCCCTCGAGCTCCCAGCCCGGCCCCGGCCGCCTGCTCTGCTCCCTGATGGATTTCTCCCCTGCCCACATCCAGCTGAGCTGCTCCCAGGGCCAGCAGCAGCTCTCGGGCCACGTGCTGGCCACTGCCGTGCTCCCCAGCGGGGACTGGAGCCAGCAGCTCCTGGTGCTGCTGGAAACCGCCCCCGGCAACGCGGGCTCAGCTCCAGCCGCCAGGTGGAGCACGTCAGCCTGGAGCACCCCCTGAGCCGGCACTGGGGCACGGCACGGCCCCCACAGCGCCGCCAGGGGCAGCGGGGGAGGCACTGGGGGGGCCCAGAGGGGGACTGGGGTGTGCTGGGAAGAACTGGGAGGGAGTTTGAGATAGACTGGTTTAAACTGGGGAAGGGATTGAGGTGCTTAGGATGGCGGGGAAGGGGTTTGAAGGATGTTGGGGAGGGTGGGATGAGGTTCTGGGGGTCCTGGTGGACCCTGGGAGGGAGTTTGGAGGTGCTGGGTGTCACTGGGAGGGATTTGAGTGAGCCTGGAGGAGCTGGAAGGAGATTGGGCATTGGAAAGCAGGGATTGGGATGAGGTTGGTTGTGCTGGGAAGAGACTGGGAAGAGTCTTGATGAGTCCTGGTGGGGCTGTGAAGGGACTGGGAGAGGGTTTGGGGGTCCTGGGGCAGTGGGGGGAAATTGGGAGGGGGTTGTGGGATCCTGAGAGGAACAGGAGGGGCTCTGGTGGGTCCTGGGGAGGCTGGGAAGAGACTGGGAGTGATTTACCAAAATAGCAATATTGATCCAGTATCAACATCAATCTGTTAATGGACAAAAAACCTCTCCAACAGTTTAAAGTTACAAAGTGGATGTTTAATCACAGCACTGGGCGAGTGCAGGAGTCATCCCCTTAATACTCACTGCAAGTTGACAAAAGATTCCAGTGTCTATTTATTTACAAAAGTCTTGAATTTCCAAAAGATGAATACATATTATTACTAATACATATTCACAATTCTAACACCTCCCATTCCCCACTTTGGATTAAAATGCACAGTAATGAGTTTAAAAAGTCATTCTGCCTACGTGATGGGCTCCCTAATTTGAGGTCATTTTGGTGAGGAGGGGTCATAAAGAGATGAAGGAAAACTGCTCTTCCTCACTCTCACCTTTCTACCTTTACAATGGTGGACATTACAAATGACATTTGGTACAACTCAAATTTCCTCCCTTGTGACTTTTAAATGGGTTTCCAGATGTAAGGTCTGTGATCTTCCTGAACCCGTTGATCAGTTTTTCTTTTCTCATTATAAGCACAGCTGAACAAACATACAATGAAAAGTAATTTTTTACCTCAGTCTGAGATTCATTATCTCAAATCCTGCTTCTCACTTAATCATTAACTCTAACTAGTTCCAGCAAGGCCGATCTCTAGCTAAGATCTCTAATTTTTCTAAAATTGTTCATTGTTTAAAATTAGTGACTCCAAAGGAGGTTTCAGAGGGTCCTGGGTGGGCTGGGGGAGACTGGGAGAGTCTTTGGAGGAGCTTGGGGGTTCTGTGAGAGGTTCTGGGGGTTCCTGATCTCTGCAGATGCATCATGGATGCCGTGAAACATTGCCCACAGCAAGATGCTGACGGGGACTGCAGTCTCCATGTTGGGCTTTATCTTCCTGGTACTGGGGTTCAGCTTCTACCTGTACAGGAAGGTGAGGGGGGGTCCTGGGAGTCGTGTCCTCCCCCCCCACAGAGCGTGTGTGCTCCCCTTGGGCCCCCCAAGCTCGGTGTCACCCCCTTTTCTCTGCCCACACAGCTACTGAGGCAAAAGGTTCTCAAGGATTGAAAGTCAACAATTCCCACTGTCATTCTGTATCCTGTTGGATTTTCATTCCCCTGCTTTCATCCAGGTGCCCACAAGGACACAGGAAGATGTGGAGCCTCCCAGCCAGGTGTCTTCCCAACACGGATCACCAGGACCACGGATCACCAGGGCTCTGCCCAACGGGGGTCACTGGGGATCATCCAACGCCGATCCTCCCATGGGGGATGGAGCTGGAGCAGCGCACGAAGCTCTTCCCGCACTCGGGGCACTCGCAGGGCTTCCCTTACTGGTGCCTCCGTTGGTGTTGGGTCAAGGCTGAGCTGTGTGAGAAGCTCTTCCCACACTGGGGACACTCGTAGGGCCTCTCCCCACTGTGGATGCGCCGGTGGACGGTGAGGTTGCCGTTCTGCTTGAAGCCCTTCCCGCAGTCGGGGCAGCGGAAGGGCCTCTCCTCTGTGTGAATCCGCTCATGTAGGAGGACATTGGAGCTGGTGTGAAACCTCTTCCCACACTCAGGACACTCGTAGGGCCTCTCCCCAGTGTGGATGCGCTGGTGTGCCCTCAGATTGGAGCTCCTCCCAAAGCTCTTCCCACATTCCAAGCAGGTGTAGGGCCGTTCCCCTGTGTGGATCACCTGGTGTTTCATCAGGTCAGAGATATCTCTGAAACTCTTCCCACATTTTCCACACTCGTAGGGCTTTTCCCCAGTGTGGATCCTCTGGTGATTTCTCAGTTTGGAGCTGTGGCTGAAGCTCTTCCCACATTCCCCACACTCGTAGGGCTTTTCCCCAGTGTGGATCCTCTGGTGGCGGAGCAGGTCAGAGCTCCACCTGAAGCCCTTCCCACATTCCAAGCACTTGTGGGGCTTCTCCCCCAGCTCTGAGCTCTGGCTGGACCTCTGGCCATGTTCCTGGCACTGGGGGGATCTTTCCTCCTCGGAGCTCCCTGGACTGGGTTCACAGCCCCTCCTCGTGTGGAATCTCCAGGGCTTTTCCTCATCCTCCTCCATCTGGACACGGTTTGGGAACGTAAAATCCTGGTTGGGGGGAAATAAACTATAGGAGAGCGCCTTGGGCTGAGGGTTCCTCCTTGCCCAAGTTCATCTCAGAAAGTCATTGGGCATCTTGTGTCTGAAAGAATCTCTAAAACACCAGCATTCAGCTCAAACAAGAAAACACTGATCAAAAACTAATCAAACAACAAGATTCAGCCAAAATCCCCTGCAGAACAGAAAGGTTCAGCCCTCACAAGAAACCAAAGCACCAACGTATAGCCCAGTAAAGCTCAGAAATACCAAGACTCAGCCCCAAGAAAATCATGGATCCCCCTCCCCAGTCACCTGCTGCATGTAGGGTGGCAACACTCCTGGGGTGGGGGAAGTGAAGATATAGGGATGAACTTTATGCTGCTTCCTCTCCCTGCTCCTCCTCCTCCTGTGGCCCTGCTCTAATTCACACTCCTCCTCCTCCTTCTGCAAAACCCCAGGTACATATTTTGATCATTTTATTCCTCAGCCCTGCTTCTCCTTCCCTTCTCCTCCTGCCCCCAGGCCCAGCACCCACTGCCGCCTCCCTCTTCCCCCCCAGTCCCACAGCATCCCACCGCAGGGGCACGGATGGAGCTGGGCCAGCTCGGCCTGGGGCAGCGCTGGGCTCTCGGCCGCTTCCGCCCGCACTCGCTCCCCACTGCAGCCGCTCCCGCCACCACAGCGCGGGGGGGCCCGGCCTTGGCGCTCCCCCCTCCCACCTCCCCAAATTCCCCTCAAGGGGGGCGCCAAGGCCCGGGGGGGAGGGGCGCAGCTGGGCTCCAGCTGGGGAATGCTGGCAGCTGCGGCTCTGCCTGGACACTGATGAGTCATCAGCGCCGCGCGCTCTGATTGGCTCAGCCCTGCCTGAGCCCTGCGCCTGCACCAAGGGGGGACACCCTGCTCCAGGGGGGATGGCCCCAAAACGGGGGAACCCCAGCAAAGGAACAACAACAAAGGCTCTTTACAAACTGATCCGCTGAACCTCATTGGACATGGGGCCAGGGACATGGACATAAGGAAGTGACAGGAGGAGCCATCAGCTGCACAAAATGTTATTAATTGATGACACAGACTGCTGCTCAGCCAAGGTCCTGCTAAATTCATCAACTTCCAGAAGAACAACAAAGACTTAACACAGCCATCAATATCGTTACCTACACAAAAGTGGGGTGCATATTAAGGGGGTATGAAAGAGGTGCAATGGGAAGTCTGTACCTCTCCAGTACTTCAGCCAATGGGGAAAGGGAGAGGGAGATGTGACCAAGAAAATTAGGATGAAAAGGAGGCTCTGTCTGCCAACAACTGGAGAAATCTCATTAGAAATGTCCCAGGGCCTCATCCTTTTTTATAAATGAAATTACTGTTACAGGACTCCTCTGTCTTCCTTGTGGACAGAAACCTCTGGGGATGTCAATTTTTCCACACACCTTGGGGCTCCTCCGCAATTCCTTCCACCGTCCGGGCCGGCGGGCACTGAGTGCAGCTGAAGGTGCCTCACCCAGTTTGGGGGATCGGCTCCCTCGGCTGGCGGCGGCACCGGGGATTGATTGGGTACCCGAGAGTGAGCAGGAGACAGACGAGGGACGGATCAGGGGGGCTCTCAAGAGTCACCAGGGAGAGAGCACTGAAAATCTCAGCAGTGACTCCAGTGGCATCTTCGGGGAGTAAACATGGCAGGGCACCCAGGGAGGGGACAAAAGGGAAAGCCACAATGGGGTCCCAGCAAAAGGGATGAGGATCCCAAAATATCTCTCAAGGGTCCCATGGGAGCACGTGGAGGTCGTTTGCACATTCTCCCAGAGCTAACTAGGGACATGGACACCCAGGGGGACAACAAGGAAAACTGAGTCAGGATTTAGACAAGAGGGGATGGATGGTGTTGGTGTGCTGGGAAGGGATTGGCTGAAGGGGAGTGTGCAGGAATGTGCTTAAGGCAAGAAGCAGCAGGAGCAGTCTATGGGGTAAAAAAAATGATGATGGAAAAGAAGAGGAAGAGAAAAATACTGAGGATTGGGATGTTTTTCAGAAGGGTCTTATCCTCAGAATTTGCCAGCTGACTCAGATCCTTTGTATCCCAGTTTTCCAGGACAGGAAAAGAAGGAGGTCAGGATTTCAGGGGGTTTCTCTGAGCTGGGAGCGGCAGGAGCGGGCGCAGAGCTGCGGCACCGGGAGCACGGGCTGGAGGCCTGTGGGGAGCTGTGGGGCCGGGCCGGGGCTGTGGGGCAGCCGGGGCTCAGCGCCGGGCGCTGCCTGACCCCAGCACCCCCCGGGCAGGGCCGGCAGTGGCCCCCGGCCCCCAGGAGGCTGCGGGACGCCCCGGCCGCTGCCCGGCCCCGTGGAGCTGCCGGCCCTGCCCGCCGGGGGGGCCGCCTTTGGACACTGCGGCAGGACAGGGACCGGCTCTGGGATACGGGCTGGGGAGGGGAGCCTCAGCACAGCCAGCACCAGGAAGGAACAGCTCAGAAATGGAGATTAGACCTGCAAGGATCCAGATGATCTTTTAAGCATTTTGTGCTGGGTCCCTGGAGAAAGGAAGGATTTTGCAGAAAGCTCAGCAGCTGCCACACGATGAGCACCCACAGGCACTGAGGGGGGCTGCAGCAGGGCCACAAGAAGCCCCTGCAGCACTTGCTCCCAAAGGCTCAGCAGCTGAATGCAGCAAGGGATGAGCAAAAGGCCAAGCTGAAGGCAAAGGCCATGGCACACTTCCTACAGCCCCTGAGGGATCAAGCCCAGGGCCCAAGGGGGCCCCAGCACCCAGGGGACACCCTCGGCCACAAGCACCTGGCACAGGCATTGCCCTCCTGGCCAGGGGACAGCCCACCCAAACAGCCCCTGGCAAGGAATCAGCCTTCCAGCTGCAGGGCACAAGGACACTGCAAGCACAGACAGGAGCACCCTCAGCACCAGCAAGTCCAGCCCTTGATGGACACGGATTCTTAGCGCTCTCACAGCTCCCATTCCACCAGGGACCCACCACACTGCAGCCCTTGGGAACATTCAGGGTGGCTCTGGATCCAGAGGAGACCTTTCCTGATGGACACAGGGGCCTCTCCATCCACTCAGAACCTTACACCTAAAGGTGCTACGGAGTATTTTAATAATTAAGGCACTAAGTGGGAAGGATGAGTTGGAGTGTGTTTTATTCAGCCACTATTAGCAGATGTGGGACATGGGTTTGAAATGCAGGAGCTTTTATTTGCTCACAATTGTGATTGTAATTTATTGGGAAGGGATTTGATGGCTAAATTGAGAATGCAAATTAATGTTGCAAAAGGTGATACAGAGGCTGGTTCTGTTGTACCTCTGTGTCAAATGTCTGGCAGAGCCTAGGCTGAAGTGAACCCACAAGTGTGGGCAGCCCCAGGGAAATTGGCAAAATTAGATATGGAGCCTCTCCAAACTTCCCTGAAGCAACCAGGACAAGAGGTGTCAAAAAGCAATCCCCTGTTCCAAGGGAGGGAAGGAAGGGCTCACAGCCTGTCTGGGAGTCCTGCTCAAGGCACGGCTTGGGGAGCCAGGGATGGCTCCCTAGAATGCTCCTATCCTGCCAAACAAGAAATCCAATGGAATCCACAGAATGCTGCAGGACCCAAGAAGAAGAAATGAGATGATGAAACCGAGGCACCCCACAGGCTCAGATCCTTACACCATCCTGAACCAGGTGCCCTCCTCACACTGCTGCCATTCACAACTTGATGCAAATGATGCTTTCTGGGGATCTGCCCACTTCCACAGGATGCAAACACAATTCTGCCTTGGGCTGGCAACAAGAGGTAGAAGGGAAAATGCTCAAGACATGGACGGTCCTTCTGCAGGGATGCACGGAAGCACCGGCCTGACTGGGGCAAGCCTTGCAGGAAATATCAAAGGAATTGACCTCACCCCCAGGGACTGGCTTAATGCAGGATGTGGATGGCTTGATCCAGTCAGGAGGACAAGGAGAAGAGGTAGAGGAAGTCTCTGTGAAATGGCTTCATTTGCAGGCAAAAAAGCAGCTTTGAGTATCTGACGGAAAAGTTCAAATAGTGGAGAAAATGTTTAAATATTTGAGACCTATTTTGACTGAAGGCTTGTGGTATATTGACCCTGAGAGGGTCCAGGGAATCTCAGAAATAACATTTCCCAGGACTAAAATGGAGGTGGAATTATTCTTATCATTAACAGGGAATTGCAGGAGCTGGATTGAGGATTCTCTCTTCTAGCCACAACACTGTGTGACTTTTTTACTCCCAGATATTCTCAATGTTACGGGGTGGACAGAAGAAAGAGAAAAAAACTTAACAAAATGAAAAAAATAAAATAATTGATGCCCCAGCCATGGCTCTTCCAGACTCAGAAATCTGAATTGGAAGGGAATATTAAACAGGCCACCCCTTAGCCTGCACTGAAGGCAACGCAGCAGCAGCCAGGGCTCCCCAGCGGGGGAAGCCCCTGGGCCTGCCCACAGATCCTCTGCTCAAATCCTCGGCCTGGCCACCCTCCTTTGCCATCTCCAGCCACTGCGGGACAATCCTTGCTCTCACTCTTGCAGCTTCAGGCCTTTTTGTGCCTGCCCTCGCCACAGCTGCTGGGGAAGGCACCGGGACAATTCCACTCTGCCTCTCAATTCCACTCACACTCTGCCCTGCCTGGGATTAGCTGCTGCCAAAATAGACCAACTTTAAAATGGCTTCAAATCTTATTCCTCTAAATGGACCTGGTTTGCCTTTGCTTTGGGGAAAGGAATTTTAATGTTTCTTTTCCACCACTCAGCAGAGATGTGTTTAAAATCTCAACAGACTGCATAAAGGTAACAATTGAAATTTTAAATCAGCTGGGAATGGGAGGATATAAGGTGTCTAAGGAAAAGGCACAAATTTCCCAGCAGACTGTGATTTACCTGGGATGTGAAATCTCAGAAGGGCAATGTAAGCTGGGTACTAATCGTATTCAAGCTATTTGTGCCATTCCAGAACCCCAGAACCTACATGAGCTACAAGTTTTCCTTGGGATGACAGAGCGGTGCCGCCTGTGGATCATGGACTATGGACTAATTGCAAAACCCCTGTATGAAGCCCAGAAGACACAACCGCTTACCTGGGGCAAACCACAGAAGGAGGCCATCCTCAGACTGAAGGAGGCATTGACAACAGCTCCGGTGTTAGGATTGCGTGATCTATCCAAAGATTTTCAGCTGTTTGTGCATGAAAGATCACACCCAGCACTGGGAGTGCTGACCCAACATTTGGGAAGCTGGAAAAGGCCGGTAGGTTGCTTTTCCAAACAACTTGACAACGTGAGTGCCGGATGGCCTTCATGCCTGCGGGCAGTTGCAGCCACTGTGATGCTGATCCAAGAAGCCAGGAAACTCACGATGGGGAGACACACAGATGTCTATGTGCCACACATGGTGACCACTGTTTTAGAACAAAAGGGGGCCATTGGCTATCTCCAAGCAGGATGATGAAATTCCAGTTAATCCCAACTTTGCAGGATGATGTCACACTAAAGACAGCTAACCTTTTGAATCCAGCTTTGTTCCTTACCAGCAAACACATCTGCCCAACGAGCAGAACTGGTTGTTTTAACCAGGGTATTAGAGATGAGTGAAGGGAACAAAGTAAATATCTGGACTGATTCAAAACATGCTTTTGGAGTGGTGCATGTACACAGGGCACTGTGGAAAGAAAGAGGACTGCTGTCTTCTCAAAGTACACACATTAAACATCAAGATGCAGTCCTGCAATTAATAAAAGCAGTACAAAAGCCTGAGCAAGTAGCAATCATGCACTGTAAAGCTCACCAATCAGGAAACTCCAAAATTCATGAGGGAAATCGGAAAGCAGACTGGACAGCCCAACAAACTGCTCGAGAAGTACAAACTGCAATGGCATTGATACCTTTAAAAACTAATGTATCTCAATTCAATTTACCCCCAGAACCAAAATGTTCAATAAAAGATGTGAAATTGGGACGCTCACTGAATGCACAGAAGAATTCAGAAGGGTGGTATGTGACTACACAGGGACAAGTAGTGGTACCCCCCTCGATAATGACAGAAGTTCTACAAATTAAACATAACAAATGTCATTGGAGTGCAGAGGCACTGGTGAAATTGTTAAAACAAAGTTTAATTTCAGTACAGATGTCAACAATGGCAAAATCAGTAATGTCAAAATGTGAAATTTGCTTAAAGAACAATCCAGTGGTTAGATGACAGGCACAATTAGGGAAAATTTGGGTAGGAGGAGAACCAGGAGATTATTGGCAAGTAGATTTTGTAGAATTACCAAGAACACGAGAATACAAATATCTATTGGTAGGGCTTGACACATTTTCAGGATGGCCAGAAGCTCTTCCCTGTAGCACAAATCAAGCAAAAGAGACAGTCAAGTGGTTACTGCAAGAAATCATTCCAAGATTTGGGGTGCCTCTAGGAATATCATCAGATAGGGGCCCACATTTCACAGCCACAGTAGTGAGGGAGGTGAGTAGGTTACTGGGAATAGCTTGGGATCTCCATACACCATGGAGACCCCAATCCAGTGGACAGGTAGAGAGGATGAATCAGACATTGAAGAGGTAAATCAGCAAAATATGCCAAGAGGCTAAATTGCAGCAGCCACAAGCTTTACCAATAGCACTGCTGAGGACTCGGATAAAGCCTAGAAGCGGGATGTCAGTCAGTCCTTATGAGATATTGGATGGGAAACCATATGAATCCCCTGAACCTAATCCAAATGTACATGTTACAGGGAAGCAAGAGGTGTAGAATTATGTTCTGTCTCTTGGAAAAGCTCGAGCTCAACTTCGGAGCACCCTTGTGTGGAACAGGCCGCTGACTCTTGAGAATCCAGTTCATGACATCCCCCCGGGAGATGAAGTGTACGTTAAAAGCTGGAACGAAGAACCATTAAAAGAAAGGTGGAATGGACCCTATCAGGTACTGTTAACTACCTTGACAGCAGTCAAAGGAGCTGGACTGGATCCCTGCATACATTACACCAGAGTGAAGAACGTTAACCCTGCACTGTGGACTGCACAAACTGTAGGGCCAACAAAGCTGCAGATAAAGCGGGTTTGATTGTTTCAAATGTTTAGGTTGCTAGTGACTGTAATGGGGATTATTTTATGGCCTTCACTGCCATCAGTTGGAATCACTGTTACCTTGGGATGTGAAATGCAAAAGGATCAGCTGACAACTCTTCGTTTTAGAATGAAGAGGGATGTGGGGGTGCAGCCAGAAACACAAGTGATAAAAGTCTCTAATACTATTCAGGCAGAAAATGGGATGATTAGATTAATGAAAGATTTTGCCAAGATGCAAAACAGCAGCAAAATAACTGCCTGTCTGCCAATACCAAAGGCAGCAGGAGACCAAATAAATTAAAGAATTATAACATCAGAATTACCTGAAATACAAAAGAATAAAAATGAAAATGTGAGCTATGTATTGCAAATAGATTACGAGTACCCAAATAAGACAGTGTTTGAAAATGCTGTGAAGCCAAAGTATTCATCTAGATGGGATTGTCATGAAAATGGAGGAAAGTATGAACCAAAACTAGGCTGGGATGGGGGATTAGGGAATTATGGATGGTGTTATGAAAAGATAGCAAAGGTCATTAAAGAAAAGATTTCAGTATCAAAGTGGAAGTGTGAAGGACAGGAAGGAAAAGATCGGGCTGAAGCTTGGGACAGTGCATGGTCAATGAGTGTGCTTCAGAAATTCCAATCTATGGCAGATAGCCCTTGGTGCATTAAGTGGGAAGGCTCTGAAAATGAAACAGATCCAGGGGTATGGAACACTGCAACCAGTAGTAGAATAGAGGCAGACAAAGTCAATTGGTGGGTATGGAACAAAACTTAGGACTGTACTTATGATGATGAAGAAATAAAACAAGTGCCACCACTTGTGGTAGCTCTGCAAATTGGATGTGCCTGCAGAGGAATCAAACATAAACAAGGGGAAATAAATGACAAGATAGGACAAGTGATCCAAAAGGTAATATGGAGCACAAGTACAATTCAGAGTCCAGGCCAATTTGGATGGGCAGCAAGCGATGGCACCTGGACAACACATTTGCCTGTAGGTGAAAAAGTAAAAGAGATTACTTTAGGCCTCCCCACCTTATGCCCAATTTGGAAAAGGTCCCCATTCAAGGGAGAACATGAACTTCTGCAAATAAGGAGAAGATGAGAATTTCAGGAAAACAAAGCTGAAGATGAAGAAAGATGGCAGGAACCCTCCAGCAGTGTAAAATTTGAGTGGGCGCTGGAATCCTTGTTTGGTCCAATAGCAAATTATAACAATAGAAAGATCTTGTACAAACTTACAGGTCAGGTAGAAAGATTGGCAAGAGTTACCAAAGAGGGATTTAGAGAGCTAAATGTACAATTACAAGCCACGACTAAAATGACCCTGCAAAACACATTGGCTTTAGATATGTTATTGTTGAAAGAACACGGAGTATGCGGGTACCTAAAAGGACAAATTGATCACTTGTTGCTATATTTTATATATTAGTAAAGGCCTGTATGCACAAACCAGCCTTTGAAATAAGTCATGATATTAAGAGCTAAAGTCCTTGAAACCTTCATGCTGAAGAGAGAGTAAAGCAAAACAATATCCCTGTGTGTAAGAGAAAAAATGTAAACTGTGTGTGTTAGCCAATAGTAACTTGCTCTGCCTGCACACCCTGTAGAACCCTATAAAAGTGTGCTAAAGATAGAAATAAAGTGGCATTCACGATTACTTCTGTGAAGACTGGTGAAGAGCTGGCGGTCTCTCAATAATCACTGCTGCATCCACATCCCAAATGGAACTGCAGATGTAGAACACGACATTAATCCATTAAAACCCATAGAACATGAAGCACAGAAAGAGAGGGAAGATCTCACCACAAGTTGGGTAGATAAAATTTTGAAGGGTTGGGATGGAATGTGAGCTCCTGGATCAAATCTATTCTTGAGAGTCTGATAATCCTACTAATTGTGTTCTTAGCAATCTGGTTAATCTGTGCAGTTCTGAAAGGAGAGATAAAGAAAAGAGTATCCTGGAACCAGAAGATAATAAAGGCACTGACACGGGACAGAGATCCACATCCGCATTTGTCATCTCCAAGTCCTCCAGAGTGTAACAACGCTTACGACAACTGTGGATTCAAAGATGAACATCAAGTATAAACTCAGAAAAAGGACTGTATACAGTGAAAGCATTACACTTATTATAGTAAAGTGAAATATTTTCAAAGTGGGGAAATACGTTACTATGGGGTTAAATGTATCTGAAAATGTTTCTTAAAATCATGTAGAGGTAGGCCACAAGAATGCTTGGTATTAGGAATGGACTAGCAAGCTGAAATGTTTACGGTAACGGGAACTGGTACTTGGGGTCTCCAAGATACCCACCCAGAGATAAGATTCGGACATGTTTGTGCAAGGATGAGCTAACTCTCAGGAAGCAATATAAAGTTAATGAAGCAATATTAATGAAGCAATATTGATAACGTTGTTACAGTGATTACTGCTACAGCTGACATTGTAGAAATATGTGCATTTTGGACAAAGACAATGGAGCTAGATTTGGGTTGCTGATACCCCTAGTTCCCACACACTTCAATAAAGCACCTGCATATATTCAGTCTGTGATTCTGTGTGTTCCTGAACGCTAACAAAGACAGATCAAAAACTTCCAAAACACCAAAATTCTGATATCCACTCAGAATAGTAAGATTCAGCTCCCACAAAAAAACAAAGCACCAACATTTAGCCCAATAAAGCTCAGAAACTCCAAGATTCAGCCCCGTGAAAATCGTCCATCTCCCTGCCCGGGCACTCGCTGCATGGGGGGGTGAGGGGAGCAATGAGGCCGGGCCGGAGCAGGGGGTGCCTGAGAGAGGCCCCGAGCCCGGGGGAAGCCCCTGCAGAGCCATGGAAGTGGCTCCTGGCCGGACTCGGGGATCCCCCTGGCGATCCCCGCTGGAGCAGCCTGGTCCTGAGGGACTCTGGCCCCTGCCAGGGACCCCAGGCTGCAGCAGGACAAGGATTCCTGTCCCTCAGGGGGAGGCACTGACATGACCTGACTGTGACCCCCATCCCTGTGCCTCTGGGCGGGGAGGGGGACGGAGAGGGGCACAAAGTTAAGCCCGGGAAGGAGGGACAGCTGGGGGGAAGATGGATTTCCGTAGGAATTAAATTGCTTCTCGTTTTCTTGCTCGGACATGTTTGAATAATAAATTCAATTTAATTTCCCCAAGTCAGGTGTGCTGTGCCCGTGACCAAGGATTGAACTGTCCCCACCCTCATCCAGACCCCCGAGCCTTCCCTTGTGTGTTCTGCTCCCCGCCCGGGACAGGAAGGAGAGTCACAGAGTTTTGGCCTCTTTCCGGCGTGCCCTGCTCCATCCCGGACTCACCCCCAGCTCGCAGCGCCCTCAGCTCCCGGGCACCCCGAGCTCCCGGCGCTTCAGCGCAGCGGCGCTTCCTTGGCCTCCTGCCCGGGCCGGGCCCAGCGCCGGGGCCGCTCCTCAGCCCAGGCTGCCGAGAAATGGCGGAGCTCAGCCCAAGGCAGGCGAGTCCGTGCCGTGTGCAGAGCCCGCCGCTGGCTGCGATTGGCTGCTTCTGCCGTCACTCGTGGCTCTGGCGCGCGCTGATTGGGCAGAGCGGGGACAAGCCCGGCCCCGCTGGCGCCCCCAGGGCGGCCGTGGGGCAGGAGAGCCGCCATTGCCGGAGCGTCTGTGCGGGCCCGGCAGCGGCGGCAGCAGCGGCCGGAGCCCGGTGAGGCGGCGGCGGAGCTCGGAGGCGGCCCCGGCCATCGCAGGTGGGAGCCGCGCTCGGTTCTGCGGGGGCTCGGGGCTCGCTGCGGGCCCGGGAGGGGGCGGCAGGGGGCTGTGGCGGGTGGCTTGTGCCGTGGCCGGCCCGTGTTGGCCCTGGGCTGAGGGCGCTGCGGGAGCGGCTGCCCGCGGTCTCCTTGCCGCTGGGGCCTCGGCAGGAGGCGGTGGCGGAGCAGCGCTGGCTCGTCCCGCTTCGTGTCGGGAGGCCGGAGGTGGCTGCGCTGTGCCCGGGGCTGGGCGGGAAAATTCCCGGCGCCAGAGGTTTGTGTGGCCCAAGGAGCCAGAGGAGTGGTGTGCGAGTGACTTTATTGCTGCCCAAAGGGAGAGGCCATGGGCCATTTGCCGTGCGCTCTCTCCACTTGTTGGAGGACGCGGCCTCGTTTTTGTCCTGATTTTCCCGGCCGCATGTCCCTGTCCCTTTGCCCAACACTGGCGGAGGTGCTTGGAAGGTTCAGCCTTCCCGATCCGCCTGCTGCATGTCCTTTTTGTATAACATCCTGTGAAAAACGAGGTTCACATAATTTTTATAGAATTTAAAAGTTTAATAAAAAAACACTTAGGAGGAAAAAATAAAGTAAAGTATACAGATATGGCCGGGTGTCTCTGCATTCAGCCAAGAGAGCACACCTTACTAACAAAGGATTGTCCCTTAAAAACAGAATCCTACTACATATCCATAAATTCTCATACATATTCAGACATTCTTTTTAGGATCTTTGGTGTTCTTCTGTTTAGTTTTCTCTTGCCCCCTTCTCAATAGATCAATCTTCTTGGCACCATCGAGATTTACATTCCCTCATACCGGAAATGCAATAAATTCCTCCCCCCAGAGTTCTGGTCACTGCTGTCTTCATCTGGATAAGATAGTTTATAAAAGAAAAAAAGGTCTCCAGCTATCTTTTTCAGTCTTTGGGTTACACAAACAAAAGTAGTTTTTGTTTTAATGCTATGTCATAGCTTAACATACATGTATTATACCACTATTTCTAAGTTTCATTAATAACAGAAATAAAGAAGACTATATTATTACAGCGAAATTTTTTAATCTTATACATATAATATTCATTATAATACTTGTGAAAAGCCAATAATATGATACGCATTTATAACAATATCCCCCTTTTTTCTTTTCATGAATCATTTGGCTTGAGCAATATTTCTTGTCCTCTAGCCTTCATTATTCACTCGGTTTTTTTCCAAATTAATCTTGCTTCTTCAAGAGGATCTTCTATGTTGTTCTGTTTCTTTAACACCATAATTTTTTGTGCCGCTCTAGATGTAGTTAAGTTTGGATCTATAGGCATTGTTATCACTTGCATACTCTGAACTACTCTGGTGATTAGCTGAATAAAGCAGGGGATTAAACAAGGAAAAAATATCAAGCCAGTTGTAGCACACAAAAGGAAGAAGCCTGACTTTTTCCACCATTCTATTTCCAATAGATTATCCCACCAACTGCTTTTTAGTATTGGGTCCCATTTTTGAACTGGTACATGTGCTGTTTTTCTGATATCATTGACTATATCTAGAATGGCATCCCCATTGTCATCTATTTTTAAACAACAATCTGATGTATTAAATTTCCCACAAACACCTCCTTCTTCAGCTAACAAATAGTCTAAAGCCAACCTATTCTGATATATTGCAGCTCTGGTTTGACGTTGCTGAGTGGATATTAATTCTATTACCCGAGCAGTTTTATTTGTTATTACTTCTACAACTGCCTGGAGTCTTATGATGCGATTTAGTATAAATTGGGGTTCGGTATCCCCAACTCCCATCTTGTGCCCAGGTGGCTGGCCCATAGGTTTCCAATATGTGCTCAGGAGGCCATTTCTCATCTCCCCATTTTTGAAATCCTCCAATCTCCTCCCTTTTGCTTCTTTTTAGGTCCTCATATACTGGCGCTCCTAGTTTGTCTCCATTTGGTCCTGGCAGAAGAAAAAATCCTGGCTGTATAATTCCCAAAGTACAACTCCCTTTCCATCGTGGGGGGAGTTTTGGGTATGCTCTTTTTCCCCATATCCAAAATAAGCCATCTGGTGCTTTCCAAAAATCAATTTTCTGTTGATTTAAGTTGTCCCAGAGTTTGGAGATTTCAGGTATACTAAAGTAAGGATTCTTGCCTTTATTCTTACATTGAAACAGTTTAGTTTCATTATTATATTTGCAATCCCCTTCCTTTGTTTTTCTGGGAGCCCAGTACCAAGTTGGTTCATCTGGGATCCACCATGTGGAAGTTCCATTACTAACTTTATATCTCTTACAGGGAGTATTTCCTACTTCATTAAGGAAATTCCTCCCCGTGTGCCAGAGACATTCTTCTCCTATCACTGTTGAGCTTAAAATCCACCCTTCAGGACGGTTTTCTCTCTTTGTAATTGTCTGGTTCCATTTTAGGAGTTCAATTGGACCTAAGCTGCTGCCTTTCCGTGGCCATTCTTCTGATGTCAAAGCCCCTCCACATACCCAACAGTTAGTGATGTTAAGTTCCTTACTGATTCTCTCTCCCAACTCCACAAACTGTTTTTTTCCCAGTCTTGAGATATCTATTTCTTTTTCTAATTGTTGTTCTAGTTTTGTATACAAATCTTGAAGTGAAACTGACACAGGATTAGATTGCTGTGCTGGTTTTGCCTTTTTGCTTATCAGTTGTTCTTTTTCTAAATCTTGGGTTTTGCTCTCAATAACATATGTAAAACAAATCCATCTCTCCCCTTTTGGACATTCACTTTTTAACCTATTACCACTTGCTCCCAAATTTTCTGTAACCCAATATTTTTTCCCATTATGCATACAGTTACCTAGTTTGGATGGGTTATAACAGTGACTGTTGATACAGGTATGAGTGACAAAAAAGGAACCTCGATGTCTTTGCATATACAGCTTTCGGTAGCATTTATGGCTCGTGTTTGCTGGTATTCCAAAAGAGAAAAGACAAAAAATGAGTGCAAAAAAAGGAGTAACAGAGGTCTGGTTTGGCTTGTATTCCCACCTCCCATGCCTATGGGGTTGCTACCCATAGCAGGTGTATTGTATCTTCTTGGTGGCGACTACAGCGGCCAACCCGGTCTTGCCCTCTATTTCCTTATCAACTCCTTTTTGTCAGTTTCCAGGCAAATAGCTTTTGGCACTTCCTCTTTTTTAATTTCTCAGTAAATCCTTTTTGACACCTTTTAACAGTAGTTTCTCACCGTTTCTTAGGTATTTCCCACTCAACAGGCACTAGTAATCTCCCATCTGTAAAGCGAAAGTTATCATTTAAGTTATTCTTAATAGATTTGGTACACAGCACTTTCTGCAATGAGAGGCTTAACTTTGTGAACTACAATACTTATTTTTCTCTAATTTAAGTACTTATATTTAATCCAGCTAGCATGTCTCATACTGGGATGATTTAGACAAGGTATATGATGTGGCACTGATGGAAGTTGTGATTTTCTCCCCTCCTTTATACACATCACAGGCAAAAGCAAAAATATATGAGGATTTCCCGACCAAAACAGCCCCAGTCCTCCTGTTTGGGGTGGGAATTTTCCCCCCCCCCACCAAGGTGGATATCCAAGTCCCAGAACTTGTCCAGGCAGGACTTGAAATTACTGATACAGGCTTGCTCTTACTTCCCAGTTAGGCGTAATTCTTAGCTCATCCCTTGGATCATTTGGATTGTTTCAGTTCACTACCGCCGGTCTCTGTTCAAGAGTCCATTTGGTATCACTCGGTTTCGGTGTTATAGTCCGATCTTATTGGTGTGAATCCAACTTTACTCTTTGGTCCAGATTGCAGCTTCGCTGCCTTAGTTATCAGTAGTACCTGAAAGGGATTTCTTAGCAACACAGGGAAAGTGAAAACATCACATCAAACAAAATTTAACAGTAAACATAGGAGCTAATCTCTTTCTGTGAGTTCAAATTAGTTAAACAAGAAAGGCTAGGTTAGTTTTGACTTCAAATCCTTTTAGCTCTTTTTTTAAAATCTCTGACTTCTGAGGAAGTCAAAGGGGCATTTACAAATCCCGTATTTCCCCCTCCCATTGGGACTTCTCGTAATGGGAATAAACTAGTAGCCTTTCTGTATTGTTTTGGGGAGGAGTCAGGGGAAACCTTTTGAACTAAGCTTCTTGTATTTTGGTATGGTACCTCTCCGTTACGGGAGAAATTCTTTAGGAGCGCTGCGTCCATGGCAGAGGTTGATGGGATGGTGAAGGCAGGGATCCGTCCCGCCGCTGAGTCCTCCAAGGGGGGCCGTAGGCAGGAACTGGTACCGGAACCACCGAGAGAGCGGAGTCTCTCGGCAGAAACCAAAGCGGGGCGTGGACAGTCTGCAGGTGTCTGCTGGGGCAGGAGCAGCGGTGCCCAGCGCAGCCGGCACGGACACAGCCACCGGGGCCGGGATGGCCGGGGCAGCTGCGGGAAAAGTGACTGAGGATGGGACAGCGGGGGTGCCCAGTGCGGGCACAGCAGCCGGGGCTGGGGCAGATGGAACCCCCGGCAGGGCCGGCGGGGTGCCCAGTGCGAGCCACGCGGCTGCAGCCGGGGCAGGCGGGACCCCCAGCGGGACATCTGCAGCAGGCGGGGGCCAAGCAGGAGAGGAGGGGGGAACACTTCTAAAGGGTCCCAGCTTTTCTCTTTCTTTTTTTCTTCTTGTTTCATCTTTGAGATTTCTGATATTTCTAGAATTTTTACTCTCTCAGAGTTTGTGTCCCCCATCCAGCATGCTGCATATTCTTTCTCCTCTGCATTAAACGGTTCTTTTGAATTTACAAACACGTTTAAGGCCTGACAAATCCAAGTTTCAAAAGAACCATATCTAGGCCAACAAACGTGGTCAGATCTTACTTCCTTGTTTGCCCATTCAATCATGCAAAAATTAATCATCTTTACTCTATCCTTTTCCCTTGTACTTGGGGTAATATCCCAATTAGCTAACATAACTCCCAAAGGGCTATCTTGGGGTATTTCTTCTAGCAATTTCTTTTTACCTTTGTTTTTCCCCAAACCCGACTTACTGGTTTTCTGCCCCTTTTTTTTTTTTTTTTTTTTTTAATCAATTTATTTCTACCAACCCAAACACTACCTTCTTCCCCACCTCTTCCCAGGCACTGAAAACCCTTTTTCTTAACAATACAATATTATACAATACCATACAACACAATAAACTTTTCCCCCCCCAAAAAAAATAAAATTAAACATAGATTCAACAACATTTTCCTTCCTCCATTTCCACCCGCTCTTTTTATTTCTTTGTCTCTTCTCTGCTCTTCCTGAAATCTTACACTTTAAACCAGAAAAAAAACCAAAACAGCTCACTATCACAAATGCTTACTCACAATCTCACAAAAAAATTGTCTTGGGGCTTAACAAAACAAAAGCTATAACTACAGGGTGCCTCCCCCCATTCCCCTTTAATTGCGACTAACACCAGCACCACTCTGCATTCTACTTGCACATCTGGCTTTAGAAAGAGCTCTCTGATAGCCTCACACCAGTCCTTAACCCCTCACCACAACACAAACAACCTAATACAGTCCACTTCCTTCTGAACAAACCAAAATCAACTATTTAAAATAACAATTACACATTTACTTACTCACATTCACTCACGTCTATTTTACTCACTCTCACTCATTTTTACTCAAAGCTAAACAACAATAAAATACGTTTTATTTTCAAGTTACTGATATCTTCCCGTGGGTATTATAAGGCCTTGGATGTTTTAGGTTTCTTTGCTGTACCCCTCAATCCAGCACTGTTAACCCCGGATGCTCTTGGCTGTACCCCTCAATCCAGCACTGTTAACCCTGGATGCTCTTGGCTGTACCCCTCAATCCAGCACTGTTAACCCCGGATGCTCTTGGCTGTACCCCTCAATCCAGCACTGTTAACCCCGGATGCTCTTGGCTGTACCCCTCAATCCAGCACTGTGTTGGGGATCCCCGCTTTTATCCCGTTTTCCCAGTGGATTGTGCCAGGAAAACCCTCGGCTCCCTTTCCCGAGGGGCTCACCCCTCCCCTGAGACCCAGTCCCAGTGACCCCGGGGATATTTTGCAACCCCCCGCTTTCCGCTCCCCCAAAGATTACTTACAATCCGTTTTCTTCTTTGGGTCTTCATGCACAAGAATTATGGAGCAAATACCGCGGTTTAGGGAGCCTTTTCCCTTTCCTTTGCTTTATTTCTTCTCCTTCTTGTCCTCGGGGTATTTACCTGCAGCCACTGCTGACTCACACCAGGGGAAACGGAGCGGGGTCCGCTGAACTCAGCAGGGTGCGCGCTTTTTCCCACTCAGGATCCCTCGGTGCTCTTCAGAGGCGAGGTGTTTATCCTGGACAAAGAGCCCCCAATTGTGAAAAACGAGGTTCACATAATTTTTATAGAATTTAAAAGTTTAATAAAAAAACAATTAGGAGAAAAAAATAAAGTATACAGATACGGCCGTGTGTCTCTGCATTCAGCTAAGAGAGCACACCTTACTAACAAAGGATTGTCCCTTAAAAACAGAACCCTACTACATATCCATAAATTCTCATACATATTCATACATTCTTCTTAGGATCTTTGGTGTTCTTCTGTTTAGTTTTCTCTTGCCCCCTTCCCAATAGATCAATCTTCTTGGCACTGTTGAGATTTACATACCCTGATACCAGGAATTCAATAAATTCCTCCTCCTCAGACCTCTGGTCACTGCTGTCTTCATCTGGATAAGATAGTTTACAAATGCAGGAGTTCTCTAGCTATTTTTCCTCAGTCTTTGGGTTATACAAACAAAAGCAGTTTTTATTTTAATACTATGCCATAACCTAACATATATGTATTATACTACTATTTCTAAATTTCATCAATAACAGAAAAAAAGAAAACTATATTAATACAACAAAATTTCTCATTCTTATACACATAACATTCATTTTAATATTTATGAAAAGCCAACAATATAAAATGTATCTATAACACTGGGCAAGATATTAACCCTTTCAATACAGAGATGAGACCTACAAACCTTGTTCATCTCTCCAGGGACAGAAAAGGACAGAGTAACAACATGCAAAAAAACCCAACATTAAAACATCAAAGTCAGTAAACAAAAAAGACAAACCTTAGATAGAAAAAAGATGAAAAAATGGCAACTGAAACTAAAATATTATTATAGTAAAGCCATAGAAATAAACAATGATATACTAAAACATCTCCTTTAATTCATGAAAAAAAAGTATAAAAAAATAAAGTATACAAATTGTAAATGTAAGGAAAAGCATCCATTAATGAAACCAAACAAATGTTAAAGTAACTGTAATCCCATAAAAAGTTTGAACAGAAAAATAAATAAAAACAATAAAATGCCCTTTGCCTCCAGGGAGAGAAGAAGAAACCTTCTGTTTCCAAAGATGATCACAAAAACAGAAGAAGAAAACATTTTCCTTCAAACAACTCATCCTTAAAATAACACCCCATGAATTCATAACCCATAGACACACCTCTAGGAGGGCTGTAAAAATGAGAAAAATGTCACGATAGAAAAAATTTTTCCCAGATGGCTGCTCTTTGTAAAAATAAAAAACCACAAAAAACCTGTTTCTTGTAAAAAGGTCTCCATGATACAATAAGAAAAGACTCCTCTCCCTACAAAAACTAATAAAAAACTCTTGTGTAATGAATACTGTTTAAACATCCCAAGTTCTATCTCTATGCTGTCAGTTTAAAAAAAAAAAAAACCACAAAAGTTATTCAGGAGAAGAAAGGCGTTCTGAAAGTTTTATTCTCGTATCTCATTCTTGTAGTCCTGTTAATAAAGTTTCTTTAATCCTTTTAACTTTTAAGCCTGTTTTGCCCTTCTCCTAATCCATATCTCACAGTGAGAAATGAGTAAGTGCCCTGGAGATTTCAGCCAGTGCTAAACCCATCACATTATTTAGTGCTTTAGCCAAAAAACTCAAATTAGCGAATCTCAGCCACTGCACCAGGCTGAAGCTGAGGATCCCCAGCCAAGCTCAGAGGGAGGAGAACACAGCATTTGTGGGATCCTTTCCAGTCTGACTTGCTTTAGCTGCACCCTGGGGGAGGAGAGAGCAGGAGAAGGGTTGGCTGAGTCCTCTCCCCTCTGCCTTGCCCTTCTCTGCTGGATCCTCAGTTCATCCCACACCCACCCCAAGACTCCATCCCCATCCTACTGGTGCTGACGGGATTAAAGGAGATAAAGAGGAAAAACCCAAAAATGTAGAGAGGAGAGAAAAAGAGAAGTTTAAATGCAGCTTAAATATGAAAGAAATACATGTGTTAGTGACTGCTGAGAGTTCAAAGGGAGCTGAAGGGTTTGTGAAGGGACAGGAGCCCGTGAAGGGCTCAGGAGCTGCTGCTGCTGCCGGGAGGGAGGAAATGCACCAATGGCTCCCAGCAGAGTCTGTGCTTTGAGGCTCTTTCCCAAACAGCTGCAGGAGGGAAAGCAGCTGAGTTTGGAGGAAGAGTTTTCTGCTGAGGTTTCCTGTTTGGAGCTGTCACAAGCTTGAGCTGCTCAAGGGAAAGGCGGCTCTGCTTCCAGCAGGGCCCAACTGCACGGGAGCACAACTTGGTTCCCTGGCCCTGAGCCAACGGGCAGCAGCAGCTTCTGTTCCCTCCTGGCTCTTGTGTCATTTCCAGCAGCACAAGACACACCAAGAAAAGCTCCTCCAGAACATGCCATGATCAACACAACCTGATTTCATTGCATGAAGGAGCTCTGACAGTCCCACGGGCTCAGGTTTGTTTGTCAGTGAACAGAGCAGGGAAAAGCACAGCCACATTCCCTGCACAGGGAATTCACAGGAGGAAAGTGCAGCACTGGAGGATGTGCTTGGATACAACGTTCCCACGGCAGTTTTGGGGATAAAATCGTCAGGAGAGAGAAAAGAAAAAGTCCTACCAAGGGTGGGCTGGGGAGGGCTGGTGCTTCCCGGGAGGCTCCCGAAGCTCAAGAGGACAAAGCCCAGACCTTGTCCAAGCTCCGAGCTGGGTCTGAGCCAGAAACCAGGGGGTGGCAGAGCCATTGCTGCTGAAGGGCTTCAGATTGCCAAAGCTAAAGTGTCCAGTATCAAGGAACAACTTGAGGTTACGGAATTCCCAGTGCCCACGTTCCATCCCCTCATTTCAAGCTGAAAGCGGAGCTCCACTTGTGACTCTGCTTTTTAATAATGAATGTAAAAATTCAACAAAATTCCCTTAGAAAGACCCCATGAAAGTTCACACTGTGAGAGCTCACTCGAGGCAGCCCCAACTCCTGCCCTGGTTCAGTCCCTGTCAAGCCCACTGTGCTTTCCAGCTGCTTTGCTCCAGTTCCTCCCAAATCACCATGAATTCCACTGAACTGAAACAAATCCAAGTCCTCGTGGGTCGGGACAAGGGCAGGGAGAGGTCCCTCCAAACCTCCCTGGGAATCACCCCAGAGCCCTCAGCCTTCCTTGTGTTCATCCCTGAGACCTCCTAGTGGCTCCCGTGGCTCTCCCAGTCCATCCCAGCCTCTCCCAGTCCATCCCCGTCACCCCAAATGCCCCCCTGATCCATCTCGCCTCTCGTGGATCCCCTCGCCCCTCAGCCAATCAGAGCGCGTCTCTCTGATGACTCATCAGTTGCCGGGCAGATCCACACAGCTGAGAGCCCCGCACTGGACTCGGCCTCCCAGTGCCGCGCACTTCATTCCCAGTCCCTCCCAGTGCCACCACAGTCCCTCCCAGTGCCACCACAGTCCCGCCCAGTGCCACCACAGTCCCGCCCTGAGGCCCCAGAGTCACCACCACTACTTTTTAGCCCATTCCCAGACTATTCCGAGTTCATTCCCACTTCACTCCCAGACCTACAAACCCTCTTCCTGTCTCCCAGTGTCCACTCTCATCTCTTTCAGTGTCACCCCAGTCCCTCCCAGTCCATTCCCAGTCCCTCCCAATGCCACACCACTCCTCACCCATCTCTCCCAGTTCCCTTCCAGCTGATCCCAGTCTGTCTCTGCTCTCCCCCAGTGCCCCCATCGTGTCCATCTCGCTGGTGCCCTCGAGCTCCCAGCCCGGCCCCGGCCGCCTGCTCTGCTCCCTGATGGATTTCTCCCCTGCCCACATCCAGCTGAGCTGCTCCCAGGGCCAGCAGCAGCTCTCGGGCCACGTGCTGGCCACTGCCGTGCTCCCCAGCGGGGACTGGAGCCAGCAGCTCCTGGTGCTGCTGGAAACCGCCCCCGGCAATGCGGGCTCAGCTCCAGCTGCCAGGTGGAGCACGTCAGCCTGGAGCACCCCCTGAGCCGGCACTGGGGCACGGCCCGGCCCCCACAGCGCCGGGGGCAGCGGGGGAGGCACTGGGGGGACCCAGAGGGGGATTGGGGTGTGCTGAGAGGAACTGGGAGGGAGTTTGAGATAGACTGGTTTAAACTGGGGAAGGGATTGAGGTGCTTAGGATGGCTGGGAAGGGGTTTGAAGGATGTTGGGGAGGGTGGGATGGGGTTCTGGGGTCCTGGTGGACCCTGGGAGGGAGTTTGGGGGTGCTGGGTGTCACTGGGAGGGATTTGAGTGAGCCTGGAGGAGATGGAAGGAGATTGGGGATTGGAAAGCAGGGATTTGGATTAGGTTGGTTGTGCTGGGAAGAGACTGGGAGGAGTCTTGATGAGTCCTGGTGGGGCTGGAAGGGACTGGGAGAGGGTTTGGAGGTCCTGGGGCAGTGGGGAGAAATTGGGAGGGGGCTGTGGGATCCTGAGAGGAACAGGAGGGGCTCTGGTGGGTCCTGGGGAGGCTGGGAAGAGACTGGCAGTGATTTACCAAAATAGCAATATTGATCCAGTATCAATATCAATCTGTTAATGGACAAAAAACCTCTCCAACAGTTTAAAGTTACAAAGTGGATGTTTAATCACAGCACTGGGTGAGTATGGGAATCCCCTTAATACACACTGCAAGTTGACAAAAGCTTCCAGTGTCTACTTATTTACAATAGTCTTAAATATCTAAAATACTAATACATGTGCATAATGCTAACACTTCCCATTCCCCACTTTGGATTAAAATGCACTGTAATGATTTTAAAATGTCATAACACCTGCCTGGTTGGCTTCATAATTTGAGGTGGGGGTCGTTTTGGTGAGGAGTCATCAAGAGATGAAAAAAAATTGCTCTTCCTCACTGATCTTTCTACCTTTACAATGGTTGACATTACAAATGACATTTGGTTCAACTCCAATTTCCTCCCTTGTGACGTTTAAATGGGTTTCCAAATGTAAGGTCTGTGATCTTCCTGAGCTGATTTATCAGTTTCTCTTTTCTCATTATAAGCACAGCTGAACAAACATACAATGACAAGCAATTTTTTACCTAAGTCTAAGATTCATTATCTCAAATCCTGCTTCTCACTTAATCAATAACTCTAACTAGTTCCAGCAAGGCCTATCTCTAGCTAAGATCCCTAATTTTTCTAAAATTCATCAGTTTTTAAAATTAGTGACTGCAAAGGAGGTTTCAGAGGGTCCTGGGTGGGCTGGGGGAGACTGGGAGGGAGCTTGGAGAGGCTTAGGGTGTCTGTGAGAGGTTTTGAGGTTCCTGACCTCTGCAAATGCCCCAGGGATGCCGTGAAATGCCACCTGCAGCAAGATGCTGATGGGGATCGGGGGCTCCATGTTGGGCTTCACCTTCCTGGTGCCGGGGCTCAGCTTCTACCTGAGCAAAAAGGTGAGAGGGGGTCCTGGGGATTGTGTCCTCCCTCGCCAGAGTGTGTGTGCTCCCGCCAGGGACCCCCACTGCCCAGTGACCCCCTTTTCTCTGCCCACCGAGCTCCTGATGCAGTGGAAAAAAGTTCTCTATGATTGAAAGTCAACAAATCCACTCTCCTCAAGGAATACCCATTGTCATTCTGTATCCTGTTGGATTTTCATTCCCCTGCTTTCATCCAGGTGCCCACAAGGACACAGGAAGATGTGGAGCCTCCCAGCCAGGTGTCTTCCCAACACGGATCACCAGGACCACGGATCACCAGGGCTCTGCCCAACGGGGGTCACTGGGGATCATCCAACGCCGATCCTCCCATGGGGGATGGAGCTGGAGCAGCGCACGAAGCTCTTCCTGCACTCGGGGCACTCGCAGGGCTTCCCTTACTGGTGCCTCCGTTGGTGTTGGGTCAAGGTTGAGCTCCTGGAGAAGCTCTTCCCACACTGGGGACACTCGTAGGGCCTCTCCCCAGTGTGGATGCGCCGGTGGATGGTGAGGTTGGAGTTGCGGTTGAAGCCCTTCCCGCAGTCAGGGCAGCGGAAGGGCCTCTCCTCTGTGTGAATCCGCTCATGTACGAGGACATCAGAGCTGGTCTGAAACCTCTTCCCACACTCGGGACACTCGTAGGGCCTCTCCCCAGTGTGGATGCGCTGGTGTGCTCTCAGATTGGAGCTCCTCCCAAAGCTCTTCCCACATTCCAAACAGCTGTAGGGCCGTTCCCCAGTGTGGATCACCTGGTGTCTCATCAGGTAAGATGTGCTGGTGAAGCTCTTCCCACATTTCCCACACTTGTAGGGCTTTTCCTCAGTGTGGATCACCTGGTGGCGGAGCAGGTCAGAGCTCCACCTGAAGCCCTTCCCACATTCCAAGCACTTGTGGGGCTTCTCCCCCAGCTCTGAGCTCTGGCTGGATCTCTGGCCATGCTTCTGGCACTGGGGGGATCTTTGCTCCTCATAGCTCCCTGGGCTGGGTTTGCAGCCCCTCCTCATGCGGGATCTCTGGGGCTTTTTCTCCTCTTCCATCTGGACATGGTTTGGGAATGAAAATTCCCGGTTAGGAGGAAAAAAACAAGAGGAGAGCGTCTTGGACTGGGGTTTCCTCCTTGTCCAAGTTCTTCTCAGGAAGTCATTGGGGATTTTGTGCCTGTAAGAATCTAAGAATCTCCAAAACACCAAGTTTCAGCCCAAATATCCTCCACATATCAAAACACTGATCAAAAACTACCCAAACACCAAATTCAGGCAAAACCTCCTCCAGAACAGAAAGATTCAGCCCCTGCAAAAAGACAGAGCACCAACATTTAGCCCAATAAAACTCAGAAACACCAAGATTCAGCACAGTGAAAATCATGGATCCCCCTCTCCAGTCTCCTGCTGACTGTGGGCAGGGAAACACTCCTGGGACTGCACATACAGGGAGGGAGGAACCTTGTGTTTCTTCCACGTCCTGCTCTTCCTTCTCATGTGTCCCAACTCATCCTCACACTCCTCCTCCTCCTTCTGCACAACCCCAGGTACATAATTTCACCGTTTTGCTCTTCAACCCTGCTTCTCCTTCCCTTCTCCTCCAGCCCCCAGGCCCAGCACCCACTGCCGCCTCCCTCTTCCCCCCCAGTCCCACAGCATCCCACCGCAGGGGCACGGATGGAGCTGGGCCAGCTCGGCCTGGGGCAGCGCTGGGCTCTCGGCCGCTTCCGCCCGCACTCGCTCCCCACTGCAGCCGCTCCCGCCACCACAGCGCGGGGGGGCCCGGCCTTGGCGCTCCCCCCTCCCACCTCCCCAAATTCCCCTCAAGGGGGGCGCCAAGGCCTGGGAGGGGCACAGGTGGGCTCCAGGTAGGACCATTGAGGGAAGAAAATGGAATGTTAGAAGGGCATCCTGGACAAAGGGATGATGACCCCAAAATATCTCTCAAGGGTCCCTTGGGAGCATGTGGAGGTCGTTTGCACATTCTCCCAGAGGGAATTAAGGACATGGACACCCAGGGGGGCAATAAGGGAAGTCCAGAAGGGATTTAGACAACAGGGGATGGATGGTGTTGGTGTGCTGGGAAGGGATTGGCTGAAGGGGAGTGTGCAGGAATGTGCTTAAGGCAAGAAGCAGCAGGAGGAATCTATGGGGTAAGAAAAAGGATGATGGAAAGGAAAAGGAAGAGAAAAATACTGAGGATTGGGATATGTTTCAGAAGGGTCTTATCCTCAGAATTACCCAGCTGACTCAGATCTTTTGTATCCCAGTTTTCCAGGACAGGAAAACAAGGAGGTCAGGATTTCAGGGGGTTTCTCTGAGCTGGGAGCGGCAGGAGCGGGCGCAGAGCTGCGGCACCGGGAGCACGGGCTGGGGGCCTGTGGGGAGCTGTGGGGCCGGGCCGGGGCTGTGGGGCAGCCGGGGCTCAGCGCCGGGCGCTGCCTGACCCCAGCACCCCCCGGGCAGGGCCGGCAGTGGCCCCCGGCCCCCAGGAGGCTGCGGGACGCCCCGGCCGCTGCCCGGCCCCGTGGAGCTGCCGGCCCTGCCCGCCGGGGGGGCCGCCTTTGGACACTGCGGCAGGACAGGGACCGGCTCTGGGATACGGGCTGGGGAGGGGAGCCTCAGCACAGCCAGCACCAGGAAGGAACAGCTCAGAAATGGGGATTAGACCTGCAAGGATCCACATGATCTTTTAAGCATTTTGTGCTGAGTCCCTGCAGAAAGGAAGGATTTTGCAGAAAGCTCAGCAGCTGCCACACGATGAGCACCCACAGGCACTGAGGGGGGCTGCAGCAGGGCCACAAGAAGCCCCTGCAGCACTTGCTCCCAAAGGCTCAGCAGCTGAATGCAGCAAGGGATGAGCAAAAGGCCAAGCTGAAGGCAAAGGCCATGGCACACTTCCTACAGCCCCTGAGGGATCAAGCCCAGGGCCCAAGGGGGCCCCAGCACCCAGGGGACACCCTCGGCCACAAGCACCTGGCACAGGCATTGCCCTCCTGGCCAGGGGACAGCCCACCCAAACAGCCCCTGGCAAGGAATCAGCCTTCCAGCTGCAGGGCACAAGGACACTGCAAGCACAGACAGGAGCACCCTCAGCACGAGCAAGTCCAGCCCTTGATGGACACGGATTCTTAGCGCTCTCACAGCTCCCATTCCACCAGGGACCCACCACACTGCAGCCCTTGGGAACATCCAGGGTGGCTCTGGATCCAGAGGAGACCTTTCCTGATGGACACAGGGGCCTCTCCATCCACTCGGAATCTTACACCTAAGGGGGGAAAATTTTTAAGGAATATTTTAATTATTAAGGTAATAAGCAGGAAAAATAAGCGTGTGTGTTGTATTCAGCCACTATTATCAGATATGGGGGATGAGTTTAAAATGCAGGAATTTTTATTTGCTCACAGTTGTGATTGTAATTTACTGGGAAGGGATTTGATGGCTAAATGGGGAATGCAAATTACTGTTGCAAAAGGTGATACAGAGGCTGGTTCTGTTGTACCTCTGTGTCAAATGTCTGGCAGAGCCACGGCTGAAGTGAACCCACAAGTGTGGGCAGCCCCAGGGAAATTGGCAAAATTAGATATGGAGCCTCTCCAAATTTCCCTGAAGCAACCAGGACAGGAGGTGTCAAAAAGCAATCCCCTGTTCCAAGGGAGGGAAGGAAGGGCTCACAGCCTGTCTGTGAGTCCTGCTCAAGGCACGGCTTTGGGAACCAGGGATGGCTCCCTAGAATGCTCCTATCCTGCCAAACAAGAAATCCAATGGAATCCACAGAATGCTGCAGGACCCAAGAATAAGAAATAAGATGATGAAACCGAGGCACCCCACACTCTCAGATCCTTACACCATCCTCAACCAGGTGCCCCCCTCACACTGCTGCCATTCAGAACTTGATGCAAAAGATGCTTTCTGGGGATCTGCCCACTTCCAGAGGATGCAAACAGAATTCTGCCTTGGGCTGGCAACAAGAGGTAGAAGGGAAAATGCTCAAGACATGGACGGTCCTTCTGCAGGGATGCACGGAAGCACCGGCCTGACTGGGGCAAGCCTTGCAGGAAATATCAAAGGAATTGACCTCACCCCCAGGGACTGGCTTAATGCAGGATGTGGATGACTTGATCCAGTCAGGAGGACAAGGAGAAGAGGCAGAGGAAACCTCTGTGAAATGGCTTCATTTTCAGGCAAAAAAGCAGCTTTGAGTGTCTGAAAAAAACCTCCAAATGGAAGAGAAAATGTTTAAATATTTGAGACCTATTTTGACTGAAGGCCTGAGGGGAATTGACTCAGACAGGGTCCAGGTTATCTCAGAAATAACATTTCGCAGGACTAAAATGGAGCTGGTACAGTTCTTACAATTAACAGGGAATTGCAGGAGCTGGACTGAGGAGTCTTTGCTCTAGCCTGAGCATTGCATGAATATTTTTCCCCCCAGATAGCCTCAATGTTATGGAGTACATATAAGAAAGAGAAGAAAACTTAACAAAATGAAAAAAATAAAATGGTTGATGCCCTATCCATGGCTCTTCCAGACTCAGAAATCTGAATTGCAAGGGAATATTAAACAGGCCACCCCTGAGCCTGCACTGAAGGCAACGCAGCAGCAGCCAGGGCTCCCCAGCAGGGGAAGCCCCTGGGCCTGCCCACAGATCCTCTGCTCAAATCCTCGGCCTGGGCACCCTCCTTTGCCATCTCCAGCCACTGCGGGACAATCCTTGCTCTCACTCTTGCAGCTTCAGCCCTTTCTGTGCCTGCCCTCGCCACAGCTGCTGGGGAAGGCACCGGGACAATTCCACTCTGCCTCTCAATTACACTCACACTCTGCCCTGCCTGGGATTAGCTGCTGGCAAAATAGACCAACTTTAAAATGGCTTCAAATCTTATTTCTCTAAAGGGACTTGGTTTGCATTTGTCTTGGGGAAAGGAAATTTAAAGGTGTCTTTTAAGGGATGTTCCAGCACTCAGCAGAGATGAAATTAACATCTCAACAGACTGGGAATAGCCCAAAAGATTCCCCCCCAAGATAACGACCATCAACAAAACATCAACACCCAGCTGCAAACATCAACCAACATCCACCCCAGACACTGCCCCAGGCACAGCTGGAGACACCTGGTCTGGAAAAGGCTGAGCAGGAAATCCAGGAGTGCCCACCTAATTCACATCACAGGCACAGAAATCCGGCTGCAACAGGAAACCAGATCCTAAGAACTCCACACCTTCAAACCAATGAACATTAAACCAAGGGATTTCTATGGGGTCAGACTGTATAAAGTTTTGGAAAAATCTAGTCAAACTCATGTGTCATGGAATGATTTTCTCTGCACACCCAGCCTAAGTGTGCATGAAATTATTCCTGTTGCACATCCTGACCAGAATCAAGTAACACCTTATTTCTCTAAAGACACTGTTAAAGAGGTTTTGCTTTTCACAGTTTCAGTGAATACTGTTAGAATAATTTTTCACTGTTCACACTGTTAGAATAATTTTTCATAATAATTTTACTTCTATATTGTTCGTTCTGTTTGGGACAATGTTGTGAGAATCACTTTTTAATTTTAGCAGAAGAAAAAGAAAACACTTGATTGCTTTGTAATTTTTCTTTTTATGTTTGTGTGTGGTTCGTAGTGATGGCAAAATGATGGTATGGGTTATCTTATGTTCACCTTTAAGCTGCATTTTGAAAAACTAGAAGAGCTTTAAAGGTGACCCTTTAACTCATAAACCGTTAATAGAATATTTTTTGTCACAAAAAGAAAAGGACCAAAGGCACCAGCAGGGAATTGGGGAGAACATTTGAATCACCCACAGCTGCCCTGGAAGAGAAGATTTGTTCCAGGCAGCCAGGAGAGAAGCTTTAGAAATGCAAATTAACACTGATGGCCCAAAGCCTGCACAATGGGCCAGGGGCTTCCTGCCTGCAGGAGGAATTGGAATAATTCCCTCTGTCCCTCAGCCCAAGCTCTGCCTGCTTGCACAGATGGAATTTGCACAGCTAAAGGCACAGCCCATTGTGAGGATATCTGACTCTGCAACACAAATTGGTTAAGCTGCAAAGGAAAATAGAAAATGGAGAATGTTGTGAAAACTTCACTAAAACAAGTGGGGGGGAATCATCCCTGTCCCCACTCCAACATGTGCTGTCACTGTCTATGTTATATAGGCTGTATCAGACCACTGGGGTTTATTTGCTACCACAAGTTCAAAGAAATCAGTTGGGAATCCAAGTATGTGATGATTTAATGAGAGAAAAGCTGACAATTGATGCAGCCCTGGCTGGAGTGAAACAGAAATTAAAAATTAGGAAATAAACACAAAGAAATGCTTGACTAAAAGGGGGGTTTGACAAAAACCATACCCTGACACTCTGATCCACAAGAACAAGAAAAGAGTCAGACTGCAAGGTAAGATAAGGAGCTGGAATACACAAACAAGATGCAAAGACAAAGGCACCACAAGATAAAGGAGATTCTTCAGACCCTAAGCCGGAAAGAACAGATTTAAAGTTCCAAAAGGTGGACAGAGGAATGAAAGGGGCATGGAGTTAATTGTAATATGAAGTGAGGACAAGCAGAGTTAAAAAATGAATATGTAATAGGCGTATCTTGTAAACCTAGTCTGAAAAAGATAAAAAGAGAAAACCAAATCACAAAGGTGTCCATGCTTTTCGGAGGAGATATCCCCCATCCACCTCAGTGCTGAATAAATTCATACCTACTCTTATAACTACTCTGCGAGTTATAGAGCTCTTTTTATTTCGCATATCCGGAGGGAGCACCCAAAACTGGGGAAAAGATGAACGACCACCAGAACAAATCCTGCAATACCATGGACCAGACCCCAGGAACCCTGATGAATTCATTATCAGGTACCAGAGAAACCATTTATCATTTTAATGGCATAATTAGATTACAGGATGTCATTGAAATAATAACCAACCACACAGCTCCAGCTCCTGACCTTCCCCCACACCAATCCACTCAGATGAGGAACACAACATTTCACCATGGGATGGGATCACATTATCTTTTAGCAGAAAATCGAGGCAGAGTTTGTGGAAAAGTTAAGTAACTCAAAGTACTCTTGGCAAATAGACAGCAATGGAAAAGTAGTAAAACAGTTTAAAAAGGAAATAAAAAAGCAGCTCATGTACTTGTCCAAACGTGGAAAGGATAGAAATGGGACACGGTTTTTTGCTTCCCTGGCAGACCATGGGTGACACAAATGCTGTTTCTCCTCTCATGTGCTACAGCAACTCTCATCTTTTTACCATGCACCACACCTTGCTGAGTGCAGCTCATTCAGCAGCTGAGCAAGGGGATGCAGGTGGCAGCCAGGCCTCCTGAGCCACAAACGGCTACAAAAGGACAGAGAATGAGGGCACTGAGAGCAATCCCAAAACCAAAGAACACCCAGGAAGAAAAAACAGAGGCAATGAGTGAATCTGCTTGGAGATAGGGCCAGGGACTTGTACATAAGGAAACACTGGGAGAAACCACCAGTTTCAGTAAATGTTACTAATTGACAAGGACTGCTGCTCAGACCAAGTCCCAACACATTCCTCAACTTCCAGAAGAACAAACACTTCACAGAGCCAGGAATATCGGATGTTATACAAAAAGGACATGCAGCAGGCGGATCGGGAAGGCTGAACCTTCCAAGCACCTCCGCCAGTGTTGGGCAAAGGGACAAGGACATGCGGCCGGGAAAATCAGGACAAAAACGAGGCCGCGTCCTCCAACAAGTGGAGAGAGCGCACGGCAAATGGCCCATGGCCTCTCCCTTTGGGCAGCAATAAAGTCACTTGCACACCACTCCTCTGGCTCCTTGGGCCACACAAACCTCTGGCGCCGGGAATTTTCCCGCCCAGCCCCGGGCACAGCGCAGCCACCTCCGGCCTCCCGACACGAAGCGGGACGAGCCAGCGCTGCTCCGCCACCGCCTCCTGCCGAGGCCCCAGCGGCAAGGAGACCGCGGGCAGCCGCTCCCGCAGCGCCCTCAGCCCAGGGCCAACACGGGCCGGCCACGGCACAAGCCACCCGCCACAGCCCCCTGCCGCCCCCTCCCGGGCCCGCAGCGAGCCCCGAGCCCCCGCAGAACCGAGCGCGGCTCCCACCTGCGATGGCTGGGGCCGCCTCCGAGCTCCGCCGCCGCCTCACCGGGCTCCGGCCGCTGCTGCCGCCGCTGCCGGGCCCGCACAGACGCTCCGGCAATGGCGGCTCTCCTGCCCCACGGCCGCCCTGGGGGCGCCAGCGGGGCCGGGCTTGTCCCCGCTCTGCCCAATCAGCGCGCGCCAGAGCCACGAGTGACGGCAGAAGCAGCCAATCGCAGCCAGCGGCGGGCTCTGCACACGGCACAGCCCCGCCCCGCGCTCTCAGGGCCCGCCCCGGGCTGCGTGAGGGGAAAGGCGGGGATGAGGAACAGCCCTGGAACGGGCCCGGCCCGAGCCGCCATTGAGCTCCCAACACAAACAAAGTTCTCCGCAGCTCCCGGCCCGCCTTGCCCAGCCCTGGCTGCTGGGTGGCTCCGGCTCAGCGGGAAGCCCTGGAGCCTCACTTCTCCTACATCTAATTAGGAGAATTGGTGCATTGCTTTGATTTCCCCCCCAAAAGGGAAAACCGCACCAAACCCCTTCTGCTGAGTGGAGGAGAGGAGAGATTTCCTGCACAAAACATCCAAAATCGTTTGTCCCCAGGTTGGGAAGAGCCAACCAAAGCGAAGTGAGCCGGGACCCCCCAGCAGCGCCTCTCTGCCGTCCCAGCTGAAGCCCTCGCTGGCTGCTCCAGGCTGGATCCAGCACTGGGAGCACTGGGAAGGGGCCCCGGCTCGGGGCGCAGCCCCCGGGGCAGCCCCACGGCCCCCACGGCAGCTCCAAGGCTCCGCCAGCTGGGATGGGGCCACGGTCTGTTCATCTCCCGTGGCTTTTCTCGCTTCTCAGGGACAGTAGTCATTCCCCTGCTGCACTCGGATCTCTCCCACCCGAGAGGTCTCCTGGAACTTTTCCAACCTGAGTCCATTCCATGGGGAGCAGCCCCCTCACAGTGCTGCAGCGTGGGTCACTCTGCCACAGGGTCAGACCTTCCAGGACAGGCGGCTCCAGCGGGGGCCCCTCTGTCCACAGGTGTCCCCCGGGGTCACAGCCTCATCTCAGGCATTCCCCTGCTCTGGCATGGGCTTCTCCAGGGGCTGTGGATCTCTGGATCCAGGGATCTCTGCATCCTCATGGATCTCTGCATTCTGGTGAATCTTCAGGGCCAGTCAATCTGCAATTCCCATTGTTGGTCTGTGTTCTGATGGATGTTCCTGCCCCTGTGTTCACCCAGGTGCCCACAGGGAGTCAGGAAGATCTGTTTGGTCAAGGTTTATCTCTGTGAGAAGCTCTTCCCACACTGGGGACACTCGTAGGGCCTCACCCCAGTGTGGATGTGCCGGTGCCTGATGAGGGTGCAGTTTTGTGAAGCTCTTCCCACAGTCAGGGTGGTGGAAGGGCCTCTCGTCTGTGTGAATCCACTGACGTTTGATGAGACCTGAGCTCCTTGGAAATCTCTTCCCACACTCAGGATGCACTGGTATACCCCAAGGCTGGAGTTCCAGCTGAAGCCCTCTCCACACTCCCCACACGTGTAGGACTTCTCCCCTGTGTGGATCTTCTGGTGACAAATCAGATTGGACATCTCAGTGAAGCTCTTCCCACATTCCCCACACTCGCTGGGGCATTCTCCTGTGTGGATGTTCTGGTGCCAGATCAGGTGGGAGCTGCGACTGAAGCTCTTCCCACATTCCATTTGTGGGGCTTCTCCCTGCCATGAGCTCTCTCCCCCTGCTCTGAGCTCTGGCTGGATCTCTGGACACCTTCCTGGCACGGGGGGGAATCCTTCCTCCTTGCAGCTCCCTGGGCTGGGTTTGCAGCCCCTCCTCATGCAGGATCTCTGGGGCTTTTCCTCCTCCTCCATCTGGCCATGGCCATGGAATGACAAATCCTGGTTTGGGGGAAATCAAAGTGGGAGTGCCTTGGAGTAGAGGCTCCTCCTGCCCAAGTCCATGTCTAGAGCTCAGCAGGAGTCTTGTGTCCATGAAAATCTCCAAAATATCAAGATTCAGCCCCAAAAAATCTCCCAGGAGTTCCCCATCTCTTGTCTTTCCACTTCTGGGCTTCCAGAGGTTTCCCTTCCCTGGGATGATGGGGGTCCAAGGGCTCCAGGGGTTCCCCCTTCTCTGGGGTCCTCCTTAGTGATGATCCAGGGGCTTTTGGGGGTCCATGGGGTCCCTTTTTCCCCTGATGCTCTGCTTTGAGATCCCAGGGATCCCAGGAGTGTCTCCTCTCCAGGCTCCCACCTCTCCAAGCTGCCAGGGTCCCTGAGATCCAGGATCGCTCCTCTCTGCTCTCCCCACTCTGGGGGTCCCAGGGGTTCCTCTCCTCTGCGCTCCTGGGGGTCCCCTGGACCAATGTCCACCCCCAGCCAATACTGGGCAATGGCCACGTGGACCCCAAAGATCTCCCAAGGGGCTCAGCTTTGGGGTCCTGCAAGATCCAAACCTACACACACAGAGAAAAAAAACCTCCCAGGGACGCCAGACAATATTTGGGGCTCAATTCCACAATCTGCAAGTTCCAAACACACCCCAATAAAAAGACCCTCTCAGGGACCCCCTGACAGATTTGGGACCAGCTCCCCCTCCCTGCTCACCTGCAGGATGAGGTGGGGGCAATGGGCCCGTGGCCGGGGGTGCTGCGGACACAGGGGACACTGGAACCTCCAGCTTCTCCTTCTATTCCTGTTCCTGCACCTCCTTTTCCTTTCTCCCTCCTCCTGCTCCTGCTCCTTCCTAATCCCACCTCCTCCCCAGTTCCTGCCTTCTGTATATTTAGAGTGGAGAATCTTGCTTGTTTTTAGAACTAGAACAAAGATTCCAGATGGAACAAGCCTTGTTGGTTTTATTCAGCAGTATCAGTGACTACAGGTCGTGTTTGCTTTGGTTTGGTCCTGTCCTCGTTCCTCCTCAGTGCTCAGGCTGGCCTATGGGGTGACCTTGTTTGCTGCATTTTCAGAGTTCCTCTTGGATCCTTTGGGCAATAGGCTGTGCCCTGGGAGGATTCTTTGTGCTCCTTTGTGACACAGGAGAAGCTTCCAGGCGGTTTTTGCGTGAGCGGCTGCTGTGGTGTCACAGGAACGTTGCCACGTCCCCGTGGTGTTCCCGTTGCTGTGGGACACGGAGGCCTCAGTGTCCAGAGCGGCTCTGGGCGCCTGCTCGTTGCCAGAGGATCCTCCTGCCCGAGGCATTCTCAGCAGCCAGCCCAGCCCCTGACGGGTGTCCTTCTGTGCTTGCAGGGGTACAGTCTGCAGACGTGTGCAGCGCAGCCAAAATGATGCAGCAAGTGGTTGCTGCAGTTGCCACTCTGTTCTCTGTGGCTTATTCGGGGTATTTTTTAACCCACTTGGCACGTAAGTTGAGGTTTTCCCTCGGTGCAGCATCTGTGGCTTTGGGCTTGCTGTGTGCTTTCTGTTCTTCCACTGGAACGGAGTTGACTCTGTAACCAAATTGCCATGAGGACACGGTTGGTTTGGGAGAGCTCCTGCCAGCAGCTGCAGCTGAAAAAGGGGGTGTCTGCAGCCAGCAGGGCGTGCACAGCATTTGCAATGAGGCCTGGGGGGGTTCTGTTCCCTCAAGCGGGGAGTCTGTGGCAGCGGAGCCTGGAACTCCCTCCGTTTGCTGCTCCAGCCAAGAGCTGACACAGCCCAGTCTTTTGTGCTGCTCTCTTGCTCGCTGTGTGAAGGGCCTGTGGCTCCTGGAGGGATGCTGTGAAAGCAAAATGCTCTCTCAGGGTTGCCTTGCTCATTTCCCACCACAGGCAGTTTTTTCCTAACAACATCTGGTTCATGTTCCCTCTCCCATTGCAGGGCACCTCACGCGTGGATCCCGAGCAGCTCCTCCTTCGGTGAGTGGCAAAGGAAGCTTTGGTGTTCAGAATTGTGCAGCAAGTTGTGAGCTCAGCGTGTGGCAGCTGAGTGCCAGCCTGGGAGGCTGAAGGAAAGTTCCTGTCAGTGTCTTTTAAGCAGCAGCAGCAGCAGCAAAGAGATCCCTGGCAGTTTTCTCTGTTTCTGCTGAAGAGCTTTTGAAGAGCTGCAGGACTGGCTTTGCAGGCAGAAGATTGCTTGCTGGCTTTAGCCATGGTGGAATATGGAATTCCCAACAATAAGTGGCAATGTCGACTTTTGCCCATTGTTAGTTTGAACAGCTCTGAACCCTATTTCTGCTTAGTGCAGCTGGATGTGTAGCTGAGGATAAAGAAGGTGATAACTGAGATAGAACTTCCCGTCCCTCACGCTCCCGTCTGTCCACAGGGCACCAAAGCAGCATCAGCACCTCCTCTGGCTCCCTCTGCTTGCAAAGAGGAGGCCAAAGAGGAGGAAGAGAGCAGTGAACTTCCCGCTGTTCTGGGAGACGAGGGCGAACACCCCGCGCTTTGGGAATACAACGGCGAGGCTCCCGCGGTGTGTGACAAGGACAGTGGACATCTCCCGGTGTGGGACGAGGATGGTGGACATCCTGTGGCTTGGGAAGAGGAGGGTGAACATCTTCCAGCATGGGAAGCGGACAGAGAATGTCCCATGGCTTGGAAAGATGATGATGAACCTGCAGCTTTTTGGGAAGAGGACAGAGAAGCTGCAGAGTTTTGGGAAGAGGAAAGAGAAGCTGCTGTGCTTTGGGAAGAGGATGAGGAACCTCCCTCTGCTCCTGAAGAGGACACTGAACCTCCCTGTGCTGCAGGATCCTGGGCTGAACATTCTGACAGCAGCACAGCCCTGCAGCCAGAGGGGAGCGGGGAGTGGAGCCTGATGCAGCTGAGTACGTCTGCTCTGTTCCTGTGTGCCAGAGCAGGGTGCTGTGTGTGTGTCTCAGCATCAGCTGCACCCAGTGTTGCTCTGCAGCTGAATGGCACAGGGTCATTTATTGTCCTTCCCCAGCTGAGTGATGCCGAATTTTGCCCCAAAAGGCGATGAATAACTGTCTAAGAGACGCAGTTTAAGTCAAATAGACAGGAGGTATTTTATTAGCAACGTGCACGTTGGGGAAATCTCTAAAGGGAGTTTTCCAAAGTCTTACAACAAAAGCATGCCTTTTATACAGTTTAGGTTTGGAATTACATCATATCAATGCATATTCATATGGGGCGTGCCGTAGGCGGGGCGTGGGCGGAAACTTCTATTTTGAGGATCTTTTCGGGGGTCGTTCCGGTCGGCCTTCATCGTGGGCGAGGGTCTCCGAGGAGTCTTCCTCCTTAAACTTTTGAACTTCTTTCCAAATTTGGTCCTTTCCCGGTGTAGTTGGCCGAGTTCCCAACCTCCTAGGGCCAACTTATCATATTGACATTAGGCATGCTTTAGCTTCGGCTTAAATTACGCTTAGTCCGGTGATTTTTTTTATCCTTCTCTTTCCCTCCTGTCGTTGTGTTTATTACTTCCAGATGTTCCCTTCATATTCTATGTTTTAACCCATTATTTCTTGAAGGCTATCTATTTTATGGCTTCATTCCCCCCTTTTCTTATGACTTACGAATTCTTTCGTCAAGGTCTGATCCTAAGAGTGCTGATGTCTAATCCTAAGAGCGCTGATGCGCTCGTACCATAGCCCAAACCATTTGGGTCCTTTTCATTATGATCCTTAGCTTCCACCACATAAAAATATTTGTAAAAGTTAAAACCAACAAGGCTCCAACTACCAATATCATTGGGGGCACCAGGTAATTGAAAACCTGTGTGGCTGTTGGGGAAAATCCTGTGAAGATATCCCACCAATGATGCTGGCCTATTTGTTCTACTTCGGTGAGGACATTCTTTATTCTTTCTGAATCATGTTCTACCTGCCATACCATCCGTGTAGTTGTTTGATTCACTCTTTGCACCAATTCCTTTACTTTAGGGTGTGCAAGCATTGCTTTGAGAATTTTGACATCCATCCCTATTTGCAATTCTGGTATTTCTCGATACAGGTTAAAATCTGTGTTAATTAGCTGTTGAGTAGTTATTGGGACAGTATAATGAAAATCGCAACCCACTACTTTGGTAAAGTTGCATACACAAAAGTTAGTATTGTTAGTTTCCTCTTGGCAATTATCTATAGTGACATTGTCACAGGCTGTCCGTACGCAAGCACACCCATTCCCTATATAGTAAACTTGTGACTGTGTTCGATTACGCAAAAGCACTTCAAAGGTGCACACTCTATTCTCAGCATCTAAGCATAAATCTTCTGCCTCTACTACAGCGTTTTCGCAAACATAACCTAGCTGTCCTCTAGGAATACATGCTTCTGTGCTAACCGATTGCCACTTATTTTTGATATAATCATAACTGGCCCAAACATTGTTTGCATTCCGCTGGTGGAGTGGTTTCTTGGGGCAAGTCTTTGGGGCTGTGATCCGGTTGGATCTTCCCGGAAATCACTCCACCGACATGAAATTGGGCCCTTTTGCTGCCTCCAAATAGTGGGCTTACCCATTTTTACCGGACTAAAGGTAATTAAGTTATGTTCGGATGCTGACTTCCCCAAGGATCGAATTGTCAATACTAGCTGCTTTGTTCTTCCTTCCACTGAGTCAAGCTCTCGACACCCAATTTGGATTTGGTCTCCCTTGTATGCTACCATGGAAGATTGATGCCATAATTTACTTGCGTATGGCTGATTGTTACGTAGGGCATATACCTCGAAATAGGGTCCCTTCGCTCCCCATTCCGGGTGGGTACACTGGTGTGCGTGAGACCATGGATCTATCGGGTCAGAGTCTCGGGGAAGAACTATACTTATCGAGAGTCCAATGATCAGGGTTGAAAGGGCTTGAGGTGAAGTCAAGGTCATGATGTCCGTTCCTCTTGTTTACTCTCTGGAGCTTTCTTGACCCGCGAGTAATGAATCCACGTAGGTCGCTCCTTGATCCGGACCGCGGTGAAGGTAGTCAGCAGCACTTGGAAAGGTCCTTCCCACTTCTCTTGTAGGGGTTTTCCTAAAAGATTCTTAACATACACCCAATCACCGGGGTTAAACGGATGCAATTTACAATCAGGTTGTTTAGGTTGGTGCTCTATTACCACGGTAGCATTCTTATCCAATTGTTTCCCCACTGTAATTACATAATCATAAATGTACTGGTTACCGATTTGGCCTATGGCATCCCCGTTTACAACTTGCATAGCATAAGGTCTACCATACAGGATTTCGAATGGGCTTAGCTTCTCTTTTGACCTTGGTTTGACTCTCAGCCTCAGCAGAGCAATAGGCAAGGCTTGATACCATAATGCTTTGCTTATTGCTCTCACCACTTTCGCACAGAAGTGTGTACCCCTATCCGAGGAAATACTCTTCGGTACCCCAAACCGCGGAATGATTTCATTCAACAGTATTTCGGTCACTTCTCTTTCCTTGTTTGTCCTGCAAGGGAATGCTTCAGGCCACCCAGAAAATGTATCAGTTAATACCAACAAATATCGGAGCCCCCCTTTTCTTGGGAGCTCAGAAAAATCAATTTGCCATACCTCACCTGGGAATTTACCTCGACTTATGGCTCCTTGGTGTATCTTGGTTCTCGTATTCGGGTTATTTCTCAGGCACCGTTCGCACTGGGATGTTACGTGCTTTATAGTAGTAAATAATTTCGGTCCTGCTATCCTGGTTTGCAAATATTGGTAAAGCGGATCCAAACCCCAATGGGCCTTCTCATGTTCTGCTTTTACAAACTGCCACATCACATTTCCTGGTACTACTAACTGTCCTGTTTCCAATTGACCCTAACCATTTTCTAATATTTTGCCCTTATTTCTTTGAATCCATTTATGGTCTGATTCCTGGTAATCTGGCTTGATACTGATATCCAGGTCTCCTGGTATTAGGGCCATTATTCCCACTTCCCTAGACTTTGTGGCAGCCAATTTGGCCTCTGTATCTGCCTTTCTATTTCCTATTTCTGGAATAGTATTGCCTTTCAGATGTCCCTTACAATGCATTATGGCCACTTGAGCTGGGAGTTGGACCGCCTCTAGCAATCGCAGAACCTCTTCTGCATGTTTGACTGTTTTTCCTTGTGTAGTCAACAGTCCTCTTTCTTTCCAGATGGCCCCATGAGCATGTACAACAGAAAAGGCATATTTAGAGTCTGTCCATATATTGATTTGCATATTCTCTGCCAATTCCAGAGCTCGAGTCAGAGCTATCAGTTCTGCCTTCTGGGCTGAAGTTCCTGTGGGTAAGGGGTTCGACTCAATTACCCTTTCTGTAGTAGTGACCGCATAACCAGCCATTCTTACTCCTTGCTTCACGAAGCTGCTGCCATCTGAGAACCAGTTGTCCGCATCTTCGAACGGCTCTTCTTTGAGGTCCGGGCGACTGGAATAGACAGCTTCAATTGTCTCCAGGTAGTCGTGTTCGATGGGTTCTGCCGGGGCTCTTCCTTCTAGAAATGAAGCTGGGTTCACAATGTTAGTTACCTGAATGGTTACGTCATCTGATTCAGCCAGAACGGCCTGGTATTTTAGGAATCTGGAAGGCGACAACCAATGGTTGCCTTTCTGTTCCAGCACAGCTGACACGGTGTGGGATACTAGTACAGTCACCTTTTGGCCCAGCATGAGCTTCCTGGCCTCTTCTATGTTAATTATCACTGCGGCCACTGCCCTCAGACAGCCTGGCCATCCTTTGCTTACTTCATCCAATCGCTTAGAGAAGTAGGCCACAGCTCTCTTGTGCGGTCCCAGCTGCTGTGCTAGGACTCCTAAGGCCATCCCTTGTCGTTCGTGGGAGAACAGCCAGAATGGTTTTGATACGTCTGGGAGACCTAAGGCTGGTGCTCTCATTAGTTCCATCTTCAACTTCTTGAAGGCTTCTTCTGCCTCGGGAGTCCAAACTAGGATGCTCTTAGCCTCCTTCAACAAATCATACAGTGGTTTAGCGAGTATCCCGTACTGGTAGATCCATAACCGACACTAACCTGTCATCCCCAAAAAGGCGCGCAGATCTCTCACCGTCTCTGGTTTGGGCATCTGGCAGATGGCCTCTTTCCTAGCTGCTCCCAGGGATCGCTGTCCTCTGGAGACTTCGTATCCCAGGTACACCACTTGTGTCTGTACCAGCTGTGCTTTCTGTCGAGAGACTCGATATCCATTTAAACCCAGGAAATTCAGCAAGGAAATGGTCCATTCAATGCATTCTTCCTCTGTCGCTGTTGCTATTAGGAGGTCGTCTACGTACTGCAGAAGGGTGCCATCTCCCAGCGGCCTTTCCCACTGTTCTAGTTCCTTGGCTAACTGATTCCCAAAAATCGTAGGGGAATTGCACCACCCTTGGGGCAACACTGTCCAGGTGAGTTGGGTCTTTCTTCCACTATCTACAGATTCCCACTCAAAGGCAAAAATCTTTTGACTCTCGAGAGCTAAGGGGAGGCAAAAGAACGCGTCTTTTAAATCTAATACGGTGAACTAGGCCAAATTCTCCTTCAGTCTGGTCAAAAGCGTGTATGGGTTAGCAACTACCGGATGCAATGCCTTAGTTATTTCATTTACTGCTCTCAGATCCTGGACTAACCTATAGGTTCCATTAGGTTTCTTGACTGGCAGGATTGGTGTATTAAAATCTGATTCGCATTCTACCAATAACCCCAGTTCCATAAACCTTCTGATTGTGGGCTCAATCCCTTTCCTATCTTCTATCCTCAGAGGGTATTGTTTCTTTCTCACCGGTTTTGTCCCAGCTTTAAGTTCAACGACAATCGGTGCTGCTTGTTTTGATTTTCCAGGTATATCAGTAGCCCACACCAATGGGTACATCTTGCTCAGGATTTGCTCGAAATTGTGGCTTTCAGGTTTAGGCTCCACACAACTGATCGTTAGGCTTAGAGCTGTAATCAGTTGTTCTTCATTTACTTGAAACTCCAATTGGTCTTTGTTAAACTTTATTACGGCCCCCAAGTTCTCCAATAAGTCTCTCCCTAGTAGGGGTTTTGGTGAATTTGGTAAATACAGGAACTGATGAATTCCCATTTGCTTCCCAATTTTGTATTTAATGGGTTTCAAAAGTAAGCCTTTTCTGGTTGGCCTGTTGCTCCCACAACTTGCACAAATTCATCACTTTTAGGTACAAATTCTTGATTTAAAACCGAAAAGGTTGCTCCCGTATCAATCAAAAAGTCTAATTCCTTTTTACCCTCCCCTAGCTCTATACTGCACTAGCCGTTGATAGTGTTCCGCGTTGCCCGGGTCCCACTCTGGTTTACTGCTGGGAAAATTATCTTCTAGTCTCCCCGATAATAGTTGGGCATGTCGCCTCCCCGTTTCCAATACGAGTTCCCTTTCCGTATCTGTCAACTCTGACAACATCACTTCTATATCCTCCCAATCAATATCTAAGTTCTTTGCCATTAGTTCAAACCTCTTTGCTACTCCCTCTGGATTCCTCCTGAAGTTCCTTGCCTCATCCCTCCAATTGTTCAAATCACTCGTCGAGAATGGCACCTTTACTCTAGTCTTTTCCCCTACCATTGGCATAACTTGTCGGAGAGGAGCTATCGTGCGATTCCCTTTCTCCCCTTGCTTTGCTTCCCCCCGTGCCACAGATCTGGTGTAATACGAGTGACTGGTCCCCTCCCCGGGATTTTCTTCCTGTGCCTCAATGCTTTCCCTATTCTTTCTCTTCTCTTTCTTCTTTCCCCCTTCTTGCTCTTCATTTTCCTCTCCTATCTCTATCACACAATCCATCCGATTCTCATCCTGCGTCTGTCGCCTCTTTTGTATCTGCCAGCTCTTATCCTGTCCCGGGCTGCGGTTCCTCTCATCCTCTGCTCCCCCTCCACTTCTCTTATCCTCTATCTGAATTACTATGTTCAGTTTCTGTGACTTACTCTCTGCCTCCCTTTCGCATGCCTCATTATCATTCTTCTTGCTGTATCTCAATTTAGGGACGTCGCCTCCCGGTGAATTGCTTTTATCCCCAGTCCTTGGTGCACTGGTTTCCATTCTACAGACGCCTCCATTTCTGGAGGTGTTGCTATCTCCATATGGACTGAGCTCGGGTATGCTACGTGCCTCCCTTCGGCTCTCTGCTTCTGACCCACTGCCTTCCTCCCCCTCAACCTCCAGTGTGGGTGGGCTGTCAGCATTCATGTAGCTCCCTGACCCCTGTGGACTATCTAGTCCCTGAGGGTTGTTTTTTCTCCCGTCAATCTCTGATTTTAATGGGCTGCCCTCCTTCCAACCCCGGACTCCCTCCCAGGTCCTTCCAATGCTTTAGGATGCACCCTAAGGGGGTTTTCATATTTGCGTCCTTACTCTGTTGACCTCCCATGACTATCCCCTGTATCTGCGTTTTCTGTTAACCGAAACAGTCCCTCTCTCGCAACCACGATATGCTGATATATTTTAACACTTCATGCACACAATCTCAATCGCTTCGTCCGTTTCCGACCTGGCTTCTCGCGAAGAACAGGAAATGCGGAGCAGGACTCCCTCTCGCTTCGCAGCTACGCTGCGTCTCACTCACCCTCACATACAACACACACTTATAAAATAAAATTGTTTTACCAGGTTTTGTCACAAAAAAAGTCGCCCTCAAACTGTGAAGTACCGGCTTCCCAAATTCAAGGCACGTAGACAGCACAATGCGCGTTTCAGTCTATTACATAAAGAGTGACAAGATGTCTCCTATAAAACTTTGCAACAAACACATAAAACGAACACACAAAACACATACAAACACCAATGGTACCAAAACCTATGACACAAAACACATACAAACACCAATGGTACCAAAACCTATGACACAAAACACATACAAACACCAATGGTACCAAAACCTATGACACAAAACACATACAAACACCAATGGTACCAAAGCCTATGACACAAAACACATACAAACACCAATGGTACCAAAACCTATGATGTCCGAGATATCGAACACAAATGGTACCAATTAGGGACAAACACCAATAGTACCAAAACCTATGATGTCCGAGATATCGAACACAAATGGTACCAATTAGGGACAAACACCAATAGTACCAAAACCTATGATGTCCGAGATATCGAACACAAATGGTACCAATTAGGGACAAACACCAATAGTACCAAAACCTATGATGTCCGAGATATCGAACACAAATGGTACCAATTAGGGACAAACACCAATAGTACCAAAACCTATGATGTCCGAGATATCGAACACAAATGGTACCAATTAGGGACAAACACCAATAGTACCAAAACCTATGATGTCCGAGATATCGAACACAAATGGTACCAATTAGGGACAAACACCAATAGTACCAAAACCTATGATGTCCGAGATATCGAACACAAATGGTACCAATTAGGGATTTTTACCAGGGCGTCCCCTGGTTTACCCTTCGGTGGTCACGTCTGACCCCCGTGTCCCAATAAAGCGCTTTAAACCAAAACCAATAAACAATTAAAAATACCTCTTAATTGGAGCAGGAGATGCAGGGAATCCTTCCTCTGCCGAAGAGCGCTGGTCCAGGAGGGGAGTCTCTTCTGACAAAAATCCGTCAGGGGCCCCAGAGGGTCCCGGCCCCGGACCGGCTCTTCGGAGGGAACCCCTCAAAGTCTGAGTCTCCTGTTTCGTCCCATCTGGGTCGCCAGAACTGATGCCGAATTTTGCCCCAAAAGGCGATGAATAACTGTCTAAGAGACGCAGTTTAAGTCAAATAGACAGGAGGTATTTTATTAGCAACGTGCACGTTGGGGAAATCTCTAAAGGGAGTTTTCCAAAGTCTTACAACAAAAGCATGCCTTTTATACAGTTTAGGTTTGGAATTACATCATATCAATGCATATTCATATGGGGCGTGCCGTAGGCGGGGCGTGGGCGGAAACTTCTATTTTGAGGATCTTTTCGGGGGTCGTTCCGGTCGGCCTTCATCGTGGGCGAGGGTCTCCGAGGAGTCTTCCTCCTTAAACTTTTGAACTTCTTTCCAAATTTGGTCCTTTCCCGGTGTAGTTGGCCGAGTTCCCAACCTCCTAGGGCCAACTTATCATATTGACATTAGGCATGCTTTAGCTTCGGCTTAAATTACGCTTAGTCCGGTGATTTTTTTTATCCTTCTCTTTCCCTCCTGTCGTTGTGTTTATTACTTCCAGATGTTCCCTTCATATTCTATGTTTTAACCCATTATTTCTTGAAGGCTATCTATTTTATGGCTTCATGAGAGCAAGGGGCTCCTGGCCCCAGGGAGTGGGGCTGCATTCTGGCTCTCATCTGAGAGGGAGCATCTTCCACGTGGTTTCTTTCAGGGAACACCGTGAGCGTGGGGGAGCCTGCCGAGAAATACCTGGAACTGGAGCAGATTGGCCAAGGGTAAGTGCAAGGCAGTTACTTCTGCACAAGCAGGGCCCAGGTATTTTGCTAGTGCAGGATCCAGTGAGAAGTCAGGAGAGCTCCAAACCCCTTCAGACACTGGGGTACGATGCTGCTGTCTCTCAGTGCTGATCAGAATTGATAACTGTGGTCAGAAGGCACCGTCAAAGGCCCCTGAGGCTGGCAGTGTCCTGTCTGCAGCAAGGAGCAGGACCTGGAAGATCTTCTGTTACTGGAATTGGATTGCCTAAAAGAGCAACTCACCATGAGGTGACTGTGACTGTCAGAAAACAGTTCTCAAGAAGATTTCTTTCAAATATTTTGTTTCAAAAACTATCCATCAGTCAGGATTATCAACATAATGGTTTAGAAACAGAAACCAGAGATGAACTAATAAGAGCTCTTTTCAGCACAGGTAGCAGAGCCCATACATTCAGTAACAGACACAGAGCTGCTGCACTCGAGGGGAAAATGCATCACCTGCCTGCTGGCAGGGCCCTTGGGGATCCTGCAGGTCTCAGGCAGGAAATATATAAAGGATGAAATACATTCTTTTCCAGTTCTTCAGACACCCACCCCCACCTCAGGTTTTGAACTTAAGGAATTCAGTGTGGACATTTGGGATTTCCTCCAGCCCTTTTCCTTCGTGTTGGGCCTCAGTTTTCTCTTGCACACCTTGCATGGCAGAGGGCTGGTGGCTGCTGTGCTGTTGTTTGAAGGGTGGATGCACTCGGGTGTTTTGTGAACGCTGCAGGCAGCAGAGATCTCCTGTCTGGGCTGGCTTTCACTGCCAGGGCCTAAAGCTCTGCTTCTTTCTTCTCTGCTGTTTTGTCTCCAGGGCTTTTGGAACCGTTTCCAAAGGACTCGACAGGGCCACTGGAGGAGAGGTCAGTGTCAACACGCCCAGCACGTCTGGCAGCTCTCGAGGCCTTTCCCCTCTGCTGGGAGCTGTGGCTGGAGCTGTGGGGCCCAGCAGAGCTTTCCTGCACAGGCTGCTCCTCTGAAGGCAGAGCAGTGTCAGCCTGCAGAGCACAGCTGGGACAGACTTGGTCCTTCTGAAGTGCCCAAAGGAAGGCAAGGAGGGCAGCGGTGTCTGTCAGAGCAGGACACGCTGGCTTGGTCTTCATGTCTGAAAGTGTGAATGCATCAGCTGCTGGAGACTGAGGCCCAATTTACCTTCATCCCAGCCTCGGACAGGAACACTATTTAGCAGTTTTATCATCCTGAGTTTCATCAGGATACCTCAAGGCCTAATTAAGGAGAGATCCTGCTTGGGCTCAGTTTGGGGTTTTAGTCCTACTGCAGCTGTTCCCACAGAGACAGGGAGAGAAATGAGAAGATGGATGTCCAGAGCAAAGCTCTCTCCTAAACCCTGCAGCTGTGTTTGGGTCTGGTGTCAGTGGCAGCTGTGACAGGGATTATCTGAGCAATGGATGTGCACGTTTGCTTTGTTGTGCTATCCCAAACAGAGCAGGGACATTTGAAATCATGGCCAAATGCCATAGAATTGCTAAAGGGTTCCCGGCTGTTTTGCTCTGTGTGCACAGAAACAGAATTACCTCCTGCTTGCAAAATGTGCTGGAATAATAATCCTGAGAGTGCTGAGGCCATTTGAGAAGACTGTAGGTGCAGAGAATGTTGTTAGAGCTTTGAGGCTGACAGCTGAGGGACCATTTCTGCAGAGCTTACAGAGCCAAATGTCTCTGGCCATGAGTCCTGTAACAGCCCCCAGCGAGCAGAGCAATGGGCTGTGGGAATGGCACTTGCTGAGCTCTGGTGTCCCATCCCAAGGCAGTTTGGCACAGCCCGGCTCGGTCGCTCCAAAAAGACTCGCTCCGTGTTTGCTGTGGCCTCCTGCCACAGACTCCTCCAGTTCAAGGTCTGCAATGTCCCTTCAGGTGGCCATCAAGAAAATGAGTCTGAGAGGGCAGAACAGGGAACGAGCTGTGAATGAGGTCGTGGTCCTGAAGGACAAGAAGAACCCCAACATTGTCAATTCTTTGGACAGGTGAGTGCTTCAGGTCTTCTCCCGTGCACGGCCCCTGCGTTCATCTTTCCTGGCATCCCTAGTCTGTAGCCTGTTCTGAAAATGCCTGACCCGGCCATATCTTCCCAGAAAAACAGCCTGGCACTTCACTCCTTCCATGTGCTTTTGTTGCTTTGCTTTGGCTTTTTCTTCAAGTTGACCCCATTTGCTGTGTTTTACAGCAAGTGCTGATAAACCCTGATAGAAATTATTTTCCTTGGCTTCTTCTTCCCAGCCCTTTCCCATTGCTGCAGGTGCCTGGAAGACCAGGTTCTTGCTTCCAGAAATGCCTCATTTGCCCATTTTTCAATGGCCTTGCCTATTTCTGAAGGGACTTTGTGCAAGGTTTTCCAAGCATTTGACTGCTTTTGCCCCAAGTGCTGCAGAGCCTCCTCCCCTGGATAACTCTGCAAGTTGTGTTGCCTTGTTCCGGAGGGAATGGTGGAACTGATGAGTTCAGATGCTGAAGCAGCTGGGGGCAAGTGTTGTGGTTCCACATTGAGCTGGGCTGTTGCTAAAGTGCATTTTTCACCTGCTTGCCATCTAAGGCCTCTCCTTTCTCCCGGGTGCCTCCTTCTCCTTTAGACTGTGCAGATTCCAAGGCCTGTGCAGCCTGGCAGGAATGTCTCTCCATCTGATTCTGTCCTCATTGACAAGTGACCTGGGAACAAAACTCCACTCCAGACTTTTCCCTGGGGGAATTGAGCAATGCACATTCATCTCAAGGGTGCCATTGTTCTCCTCTTCCAGCTTCCTTGTTGATGGAGATCTCTGGCTGGTGATGGAATACATGGATGGAGGAACTTTGCAGGACGTTGTCAGACAGACACGCATGGCTGAAGGAGAGATGGCAGCTGTCAGTCAGGAGGTGAGGGATCCTGCTTGTGCTTCCCATGGCTGGGACACCATGGTCCTTCCAAAGAGGCTGTGAGAACAGGGTGGCTCCATGCTCAGGCCATTGTTTCTGTGTTGTTTTTATGAGCTGGAGAGGAAAGAGCCTCTGAAGTGAATGGCCTGCAAATATCACTGCATTTCTACTCTGTTCTTGTCCCTCTTTCCAGCTGTTGTGGTACTCTCTGTCTTTTTTGGATCTGATTTACTGTTCTCAGCTTTGCCTTGAACCTTTTGCCCGGAGCTTGTCTGCACTGCACTCCTGGGCTGTCAGAGCAAAGTTGCTGCTGGCAGAATTCTAAACTGTCCTTTCTTGTGAGATATATTCCAGCCACTGATTTTTTCCCTCGTGTTTCTTGTTGTCTCTCAGTGTCTGCAGGGCCTGGATTTCCTCCATTCCATCCGGGTGATCCACAGAGATCTGAAGAGCTCCAACATCCTTCTGGGAATGGACGGCTCTGTCAAGCTGGGTGGGTGTTCCTGGCCAGGCACGGCGCTCCCGGGGTGCGGCTGTGGGGCTGCTTCCCAGCGAGGGCCAGAGCCCCACAAGTGCTGCTGGTGGCACTGCCCGGCCCCTGCTGCCAGCTGAGAGCGGCTGCCCCGTGCAGAGAGCTCAGGAGAGGAGCAGGGTGTCAGGAGTGCCTTTGCTCTGGGTATGGCCCTCGCAGAGGGGCAGGAGTTGCAATCTAAAGCTTCAAAGGAAATCAGTAAAAGCCAAGCATGAAAGCTGAGGGCTTCTTTAAGGGTCCAGTTCCATCTTTCCTTGCCTCCAGCCCTGAGGACTTTTCCAGCTGGATTCAGCACTGCATTCTCAGACTGAGAGTGGGGAATCTTTGTGCTTGGTTTCCTCGTTGCAGCTGCCTTTGACAGTGCTTGTTTCTGTCCTCAGCTGATTTTGGCCTCTGCGCTCAGCTCAGCCCTGAGCAGGACCAGTGCAGCTCCATGGTGGGCACTGCTCACTGGATGGCCCCAGAAGTTGTGACCAGTTCTCCTTACGGCCCCAAGGTGGACATCTGGTCCTTTGGCATTGTGACCATCGAGATGGTGGAAGGAGAACCTCCTTACTTCCAGCAAACGGGGGCCATGGTAAGAGGCAAATTCTCCAGGCTTTGCAGAGGCCTGTGAGCACAGGGTGACCCTGCACTGGGAGGAGCAGCTGGAGGTTTCTGCACATCGGGAAGGGAATTCCCACAGCACCTGAGCATGAACACAGACAAATATTCTGCAGTCTCCAGCAACAATTTCCTTTGGGATTTAAGTTGTTGCCTCTCTTGTGAGGATGACCCAAATACATGAAGCAAGTGCATCAGCTCTAATGTTGTCTTGTACAAAACCACAAACCAACCCCAACACCCAAACCCAACAAGTTTTCTGAAGGAGTTTCTGAAATAGGTTTTGTGAGATGAACTCCCCCCTGGCTCTTCTCACTGGGAAACTTGTCTAAAACATGAAGATGATTGTTTAACATCCCCACAGTCTAACATATTTCTTTCCTAGTCCAAGCTACTTTCTCTGTGTCACCAAGCCTGAGCTTTCAGCCACACAAACCTGCTGTTCCTTGCCTGGCAGTTTCTGGGATGGGGCATCAGGAATGCTTTTACTTGAGTGTCAGTGGCACTGCAGAGATGCATTTGATGTAAGAATCCCTTGAAATAACGCAGGCAGACCATACTCACTCTTGAAAATGGCCTGTAAAGCTGGTGTCCGTATTTGGAGAAGCAAAATGGGCTATTTCTGATGGAGGTTCCTACTAACAAAGTCAGCCAATGCAATCGGCTCTGAAGGCAAGATCATTTGGATGTTGCAATGGCTGTGGCTGCGCCAGGGTTTGGGTTTTTTGGCTGGCCCAGAAGAATGAGCTGTGAGCAGCAGCAGCAGCATCTCTGCCAGGGAGGAAAGTGCCCGGGGAGCTGGGGCAGAGCAAGCGGGCTGGATGTGAGCACTTGTGGGTGTGGAGGAAGCTGTCAGAGCGCTGTGTTTGCTTTTCCTGCAGGCTCGCGCTCTGATCCGGCAGAACGGGACCCCGCAGCTGCAGGAGCCCAGGCGCCTGTCGGCTCTGCTGCGGGACTTCCTCGAGTGCAGCCTGGAGCCGGACGAGGAGCGGCGCTACTCTGCCCAGGAGCTGCTGCAGGTGAATGCCAAGCGGCTGCGGGGGAAACGGCAGCGCCAGGGAGGGCTTTTCTTGTGGGGCCCCCCTCCCATCATCTCCACTCCCGCTGCTTTTCACACGCAAAGCAAGCAGAATCCTCGCCTGCTTTGGCTTGGCAGGCTCCTGTCGAGCTCATCTGGACCTGGTGCCCCGCCACGAGCGGGGACATCTTCAAGCACATCAGGTGGCTCAGAGCCCTGCCTGACCTGAGCCTGGATGTTTCCAGGGAGGAGGCACCTCCCACATCCCTGGGCTCCCTCTGTCAGTGTTTCCCCACTCTCCTGCTACAGCAATTCTTCTTTAGATCTAATCTGAGCCTGCTTCCCTCTCTTGACTTTCAAACCATTCCCCTTTGTCCTGTAGCAACAGAGCCTGTGAGGAACTTGAGTCTGGAAAGTAACAGTTCATTTCTTTCTTTTTTATCCTTTGGGCAGCACCCATTTTTGTCATCAGCCAAGCCTCTCTCCAGCCTGACCCCTCTGATCACTGCAGCAAAGCAACTGAGGGAGCAGCAGAGGAGGAGATGAAGCACAGGAGGCCAGCCTTTTGTTATAGTAGTTAGAACAAGTAGTTAGTTATGGTAGTTAGCACTGTGAGTTAGTTAGGGTAGTTAGGACAGCCTGTTTGTTATGGCAGTTATTTGAATAAAATCTCTGTTAAAGCTCAAGTCCCTTGAGGTGTCCTGTCCTTCTCCCGCTGTGACTCAGCTGCCCGGAGCACTGCGAGGGGAGAGCGGGCCCAGCCTCGCCCAGAGCTGAGCCCCAGCAGAGCCTGGCAGAGCCCAGAGCAGCCTCGGCATCTGCAGAGTCAGCCTGGAAGGAGGCGCTTGGAGCCTTCTGGGCTGCAGCCGGCTCTTGCTTACAAACTGTGTGCGCTGGAAAATGCCTCTGGTTCTGCGGGAGGGCAGAAGGGGCCCGGGGAAGGCCCAAGTGCTCCATGCAAGGGAAAAACCTGCCCTGTGTTTGTGATAAATAACTGTGTTGTTGTTGACCTTTGCTATTATGTGCTGGCTTTTGCCAATTATTATAATCACAACGATTTTGATATAGCACAGTTTGTAATCACTTTTAACTGCTTTTGATATAGTAGTGTTATAAATGACTTTCAAATTTCCAAACAATCAAATTTAATTAATTGATAATATACTTTAATAAATTGGATACTAAATAATGAACGAATACAGTTCAGTAAAAGAATACAATTTAGTAAAAAAGAGATACAATTTAGTAGATATATTCAGATACATATTTATACATATATATATATATATGTGAATATAATTGGGCAGTGGTTACAAATGGTAAAGGCATAAGCAAAACCGACCGGGGTGTGGGGGGGGTCTTCTCACCTCACCTCACGTACGAAACAAAGCACTTCAAGCTAAACTTATATACTGTATGCTTATACATATTCATTAATGTTTCCCATAAGTTTCCTCCTTTTTCTGATTTTACTGGCCATTTATTTTCTAAACTACATCCTGTACCTTAATTTTGACACGTAACATCTACAAAGGGGTACATCTGCTTTGTAACACTGATTCTTGATCGTTTCTATTAATAACTTTGATAACAGTTACAATTTAGTTAGCACGAATCAATTCCATTTATTACACTGGGAATGGGGAACCTCTGTGCTTCCATTTCCAGGTAAACCCCCCTTCCTGGGCACAGAGACCCCCTCGGATGTTCATTTTGGGGCACCGGGACCCCCTGGTACCCCCTTACCCAGCCCCAAAACCCCTGCACCCCCTTATCTGGAACCTGGAATCCCCTGAACCCCCATTCTCGGGAATGGAAACCTCCCAGAACCCCCATTTCTGGGCACCGGGACCCCCCTGAACCTCCATTTTCAGGCACCGGGACCCCTTGAACCCCAGAACAGAGGAAGGGACCCCCTGAACTCCCATTCTGCTGCAGCAGGACCCCCGTGCACCCCTGTATCCAGGACTGGAACCCTCCCAAACCCTCCATCCTCACACCCTGGGACCCCCCTGCAGCCGAGCCAGGGACCGGCCAAAATGAGAATGGATCCCCCAAAACCACAGCTCTTCCTTTTAATCAGAAAAGGGGAGATGTTGTGGTGTGTTTTTGTTTCATTTCAAGTTTGAAGCTGTTTGTATAAGTGGTTTGTTTTGTTACCCCCCTGCTTTGTTGGTTTAACCCAAAGTTATCTCCTCCCCTGCCCTGCCCATCATTGTATCCCAACCCCTTTTTCCAGCACCTTCCCTATCAATCTTGTCCACCCTGCCCCTTGTTCCCAAATGTTCCCTGTCAATCCTGCCTTATGCCAACCCCCTGCTTGGACGTCCCCTTTGGAAATCCCCTAATCCACAGCACCCCATTGGTCCATGTGTCCTATTCCCCTCCCCAGGATATCCCTCACTGGTTGAAGTTTTGTATCCACCCCTGGACCCTCCCCATATATAAATTGCTGTACGCTTGTATTCTCTCTCTTTTGCTCCTGGTGCTGCTGGAAACCGCCCCCGGCAATGCGGGCTCAGCTCCAGCTGCCAGGTGGAGCACGTCAGCCTGGAGCACCCCCTGAGCCGGCACTGGGGCACGGCCCGGCCCCCACAGCGCCGGGGGCAGCGGGGGAGGCACTGGGGGAGCCCAAGAGGTTTGGGGTGTGCTGGGAGGAACTGGGAGGGAGTTTGAGATAGACTGGTTTAAACTGGGAAAGGGGTTTGAGGGTCAAGAATGGCTGAGAAGGGAATTAAAGGATGTTGGGGAGGGTGGGATGGGGTTCTGGGGGTCCTGGTGGAAACTGGGAGGGAGTTTGGGGGTGCTGGGTGTAACCAGGAGGGATTTGAGTGAGCCTGGAGAGGCTGGAAGGAGACTGGGCCTTGGAAAGCAGGGGTTGGGATGAGGTTCATTGTGCTGGGAAGAGACTGAGAGTCCGGGTGGGGCTGGGAAAGGACTGGGAGAGGGTTTGGGGGTCCTGGGGCAGTGGGGGGCAACTGGGAGGGGGCTGTGGGATCCTGATAGGGACAGGAGGTTCTTTCGTGGTCCTGGGGAGGCTGGGAAGGGGCTGGGAGGAGGTTTCAGAGGTCCTGGGTGGGGTGGGCAAGAGTGGAAGGGTGCTTGGAAGGGCTTGGGGTGTCTGAGACAGTTTTTGGGGGAGATCCTGACCTCTGCAGACCCCCCCAGAGATGCCACCAGACTCTACACGCAGCAAGCTGCTGACAGGGATCGGGGGCTCCTTGTTGGGCTTTGTCTTCCTGGTGCTGGAAATTGGCTTCCACCTGTACAAGAAGGTAAGGGGGTGTCCTGGAGGTCATGTCTCCCCTCCCCTGGAGCGTGTGTGCTTCCCCATGACCCCCAGCCCGGTGTCACCCCCTTTTCTCTGCCCACAGAGCTCCTGAGCCACTGGCGGTCGCAGCCCCTCCACGTGGCCTCAGGCCTGGCTGGGACCCCCCGCTCCATCCCCACCCTGATTTTGGAGGGGTCGTGTGTCCCCCCAGCTCTGCTGTCACTCTGCCCCCGCCCGGCTGTTCCCAGTGTTCCCAGCAAAGCTTCCCAGTTCGCCCCTCTCCCATTTATGGGGGGCAGTGGGGAGGGACATGGGGAGACCCCATGGGGGGACCCTGGCAGGGACAGACCCTGTGCAGTGATGGGTCAGGACCCCCATGTGTCCCCCCCATGTGTCACCCTGTTCTGGGGACTCCTTGGGAGACACCAAACTCCAGCATGGCACCCAGCAAACCCTAAAAAGCACTGGGACCCCTGAAGCCACCAGGGAAATTTGGGGAGGGGGTGCATGGGTGGTACCTGGACCATGCCAAGAGCCCAGCGCTGCCACAGCCCAACCTGCCCCGGCTCTATCCTGGCTCCTCCCGTGGGGCGTGAAGGAATTGGAAAAAAGGGGGTCCAAGGGTGGGCACTGGGCCGGGGGTGAACAGGAGAAGAGATGGAGGAAGAGAAAAAGGGCCAGAGAGGAGAAGGAGGCGGGATGAAGGAAGAGCGAGACTCATCCAAACCCAATATGGGGCTCCCATGCCCCTCTTTTCCCCTGCTCCTCCACCCCTGCCCCACTGCCGCCCAATCCACCACCCCACCTCTCTTATCCCCCCTTTCACTCAATTCAAGCAGATGCTGGCAGCTTTCTCCTGGGAGCAATTCCTGAGTTTGGGGATTTTTGGGGTGCAGTTCTGGAGGAGGACAGCTCTGTCTGGCTTTCCCCTCCCCGCTGTGGCCTCTCAGCTGCCCCCCACACCCTGGAGGTGCTGGGATTTCCCTCCTGGGCACAAGGACGTTCATTCCCTTCCAGGAGCCCAATGCCCAGCTGGGGCTCCAGGCCAGGGGGTCCTTGAGCAGCTGCCCCAGAACCTCCGCCAGGGGCTCCCAGCGCAGCCGCAGCCGCTCGGCCTGGGCTCCCCAAAGCCCTCAGCAAGCCCCAAGTCCCTGCCAGGAACCCTCAACTCCCTCAAACCCAGCATCCCCCACAGCCCCTGCAAGTTCCCCCCATGGCAGCGGCCACAGCCATGTCCCCACATGTCACTGGCCATGGCCCACCATGTCCTCACCCAGGGCTGTGTCCCCACCATGTTTCCATCCCTGGCATTGTCCCCCACGTCTCCATCTGTGCCTGTGTCCCCCCATGTCCCCATGAATGTCCATGTCCCTGTCCATGTGTCCCCACATCACTGTCCATGTCCCACCATGTCTATGTGTCTCAATGTCCTCACCCATGTCTTAGTTCAATGTCATTATTTTCACCCCAAAGTTGGATATTTTGAAGGAATAAAGAAAAATGAAAAGCCCATCAGACCATATTGAAAGGATTTCTGCCAGCTGAGGATCCCTGTGCTTGGGTGGAAGGGAACAACATTTTTTGGAAGGCTTTCCAGACCACTGTCTCCAAAACCTTGGTCTTTGACCCATTTCATCAACATCTGGCTGTGGAAGACACCTCTGGGCAATAGGAAATGAAAATTGTGGAATCACTGAGGTTGGACAAGACCTCCAAGACCTCCTTGATGCCACCAGAAGATAGGTGGATTGAATGCAAAAGATTTTCTGGGATTGAAAGTCAACAAATCCACTCCCCACAAGGAATTCCCATTGTTGGTCTGTGTCCCAATGTTGTTCCTGCCCAGGTGTTCATCCAGGTGCCCACAGGAAGCCAGGAAGATGTGGAGCCTCCCAGCCAGGTGTCTTCCCAACACCGATCACCAGGACCACGGATCACCAGGGCTCTGCCCAACGGGGGTCACTGGGGATCATCCAACGCCGATCCTCCCACGGGGGATGGAGCTGGAGCAGCGCACGAAGCTCTTCCCGCACTCGGGGCACTCGCAGGGCTTCCCTTACTGGTGCCTCCGTTGGTGTTTGGTCAAGTCAGATCTCTGTGAGAAGCTCTTCCCACACTGAGGACACTCGTAGGGCCTCTCCCCAGTGTGGATGCGCCGGTGGACAGTGAGGTGGGAACTGTGCTTGAAGCCCTTCCCGCAGTCGGGGCAGCGGAAGGGCCTCTCCTCTGTGTGAATCCGCTCATGCAGGAGGACATCAGAGCTGGTCCGAAAACTCTTCCCGCACTTGGGACACTTGTAGGGCCTCTCCCTGGTGTGGATGCGCTGGTGTTTCCTCAGATTGGAACTCCACCCAAAGCTCTTCCCACATTCCAAGCAGGTGTAGGGCCGTTCCCCCGTGTGGATCACCTGGTGTTTCATCAGGTCAGAGGTATCTCTGAAGCTCTTCCCACATTTCCCACACTCATAGGGTCTTTCCCCACTGTGGATCACCTGGTGTGCCCTCAGGTTGGAGCTCTGGTTGAAACTCTTCCCACATTCCCCACACTCGTAGGGCTTTTCCCCAGTGTGGATCACCTGGTGCCGGAGCAGGCTGGAGCTGTGGCTGAAATCTTTCCCACATTCCAAACACTTGTGGGGCTTCACCCCCTGCTCTGAGCTCCGGCTGGATCTCCGACCACCTTCCCGGCACAGGGAGGATCTTTCCTCCTCACAGCTCCCTGGGCTGGGTTTGCAGCCTCTCCTTGTGTGAGATCTCCAGGGCTTTTCCTCCTCCTCCTCCATCTGACCACAGCTTGGGAATGAAAAATCCTGGTTTGGGGGAAAAAAAGAAAGGAAAAAGCCTTGGGCTGAGGATTTCTCCTTTCCCAAGTTCATCTCAGGAAGTCATTGGGCATCTAGTGTCTGGAAGGACCTCCAGGACACCAAGATTCAGCCCAAAAAATCCTCCAAACATCAAGACAGATCAAAAACTTCCAAAACACCAAAAATCTGATATCCCCCCCAACATAGAAAGATTCAGCCCCCACAAAAAAACAAAACTCCAACATTCAGCCCAATAACACTCAGAAACACCAAGATTCAGCCCCGTGAAAATCGTGCATCTCCCTGCCCAGGCACTCGCTGCATGGGGGGGTGAGGGGGGCAATGAGGCCGGGCCGGAGCAGGGGGTGCCTGAGAGAGGCCCCGAGCCCGGGGGAAGCCCCTGCAGAGCCATGGAAGTGGCTCCTGGCCGGACTCGGGGATCCCCCTGGCGATCCCCGCTGGAGCAGCCTGGTCCTGAGGGACTCTGGCCCCTGGCAGGGACCCCAGGCTGCAGCAGGACAAGGATTCCTGTCCCTCAGGGGGAGGCACTGACATGACCTGACTGTGACCCCCATCCCTGTGCCTCTGGGCGGGGAGGGGGACGGAGAGGGGCAGAAAGTTAAGCCCGGGAAGGAGGGAGAGCTGGGGGGAAGATGGATTTCCGGAGGAATTACTTTACTTCTCATTTTCTTGCTCTGACACGTTTGAAAACAAATTCAAATAATTTCCCCAAGTCAGGTGTGCTGTGCCCGTGACCAAGGATTGAACCGTCCCCACCCTCATCCAGACCCCCGAGCCTTTCCTTGTGTGTTCTGCTCCCCGCCCGGGACAGGAAGCAGAGTCACAGAGTTTTGGCCTCGCTCCGGCATGCCCTGCTCCATCCCGGACTCACCCCCAGCTCGCAGCGCCCTCAGCTCCCGGGCACCCCGAGCTCCCGGCGCTTCAGCGCAGCGGCGCTTCCTTGGCCTCCTGCCCGGGCCGGGCCCAGCGCCGGGGCCGCTCCTCAGCCCAGGCGAACGAGAAATGGCGGAGCTCAGCCCAAGGCAGGCGAGTCCGTGCCGTGTGCAGAGCCCGCCGCTGGCTGCGATTGGCTGCTTCTGCCGTCACTCGTGGCTCTGGCGCACGCTGATTGGGCAGAGCGGGGACAAGCCCGGCCCCGGTGGCGCCCCCAGGGCGGCCGTGGGGCAGGAGAGCCGCCATTGCCGGAGCGTCTGTGCGGGCCCGGCAGCGGCGGCAGCAGCGGCCGGAGCCCGGTGAGGCGGCGGCGGAGCTCGGAGGCGGCCCCGGCCATCGCAGGTGGGAGCCGCGCTCGGTTCTGCGGGGGCTCGGGGCTCGCTGCGGGCCCGGGAGGTTGTGTAATAAATGGAATTGATTTGTGCTGACTAAATTGTAACTATTTGGAAAGTTATTATTAGAAGCAACCAAAAGAATCAGTGTTATAAGGCAGATGTACCCCTTTGCAGATGTTACATGTTAAAATTGAGGTACAGGATGTAGTTTAGAAGATAAGTGGTGTCTCAAGACCAAAACGGCCTTGAGATGGACAAAATTAGAACGACTTTAAGCATTGGGCCTAAAACCCAGTAAATATCAGACTAATGAGTAGAGTAACCTAACACAACGCTTAGTACGCACACGCAAACCTGTAAGGTTATCCAAAGGACAATGAGGAAGAGGAGAAGCCTTCACCAAAAGACCCCCAAAAGAAGACTGAAGACCCCCTAACAACAAGTGAAGCATGTACCTTGATGAAAAGTGACCTAAAGTCAGCAAAATCGGAAATAGGAGAAAACATACGGGAAACATAAATGAATATGTACAAGCACACAGTATATAAGGTTAGCTTGAAGTGCTTTGTTCTGTACGTGAGGCAGGGTGGGGAACCCCCTCCGTACCCCGGGTCGGTTTTGCTTATGCCTTAACCATTTGTAACCACTGGCCAATTATATTCACACACATATATATATATATAAATATATATCTGAATATATCTACTAAATTTTATCTTTCTTACTAAATTGTATTCTTTTACTAAATTGTATTCTTTTATTATTTTTTATCCAATTTATTAAAGTATATTATCAATTAGATTGATTATTTGGAAATTTGAAAGTCATTTATAACAATTCGATGCCAAAACCCAGGAACTCCAATCTAGGGGAATACATGGAATACATGGGAATACATGGGAATCCCGGAGAGGAAAAACAAGCAGAAAATGATTAATTATTATTTGTTTAAATAGACAAAGAAAATGATCCGAAAATATAATTTGAATTGGCCAAAGTTTGGATCATTTAAAGATTGGATTTGTTAAGCTTTAAATCAGTATGTAAATTCAAAAGAACCTTTTTATCAAGAAGAGAGCGACTATGCTACCCTGTAGCTTCCCCGGGGTAGGGGAAAGATTAATTCATTACTAAAACACAAGAAAGCGAGAGTTATCTGTTGTATCCTTTACAAACTAAACAGTAGGAAAAAGAAAAAAAAAAGAGGTAAAACTGTTCCTTCACCTAAAGATATTTTGCTGGAAATAGAAACAGCAGCATTACCTAAATCCCATTTAACTGAAAAGTGTGCAGTGCTGGCTGTGCCAAGTGAACTCTAACATATAACACAACTGACCATTTGTTACAACCCGGCATTAATTTTGTTTGGTTTATTATATTTACACATTCAAAAGACAAATTCTGCCTTGCTTAGAGTCTGTGAAGCACAAACACATTTTATGAATATATAGTATCTAAATGGTGTGTTACAGTTGTGTTATGTGCATTATAAGTGTTAAAAACATGTAGCACATTTTTTTTTCACAGAACCTTAAATTTCCGTATTTTTAAAATGTTTGTTTTTCAATATTTTGTATAGTAAATATAAATGGTTTTGACTAAATGTTTTATTTATTTAACAGCAAAAATTTTGCTAAAAGAAGCCCCTGTTAATTAAAGTTTTATTAATGAATTGTTAACTGAAGTTGTGTAAAAAGTAACTTTTATTGTAGTTGGCATATCTCTGAAGCTTTAGTAGTTTATATTAAAAGAAAAAAAAAAAATAACTAAGAGAGAGAGAGAGAGATAAGACAGTGCTGTGAAATCTGTGCCATCCTTGAAACAAGCAGAGTTGAAGTGGCTCATAGGAACCTTATGAGGCCAAGGGTAGCAGTGAGACCAAACGTGTCAGTGACCAGACCCCAGGGTATAAACTTTGCTACCAAGAAGAGCGGCACCTCGGCCCTTGGCTGCAGCCCAAGGGGCCTTGAGGAAGGCAGAGAGTGAAAACTCCTGAGGATTATTTTCACTGTGTTCATTAAGATACCCTTGGCAACTGGCCAAAACCATAAAGCAGGATGGGACAGAATCCAAAAAAATAAGAAAGAAACAAGCGATATTAAAACAAGCAGCACAAAAGCAAACAATGAGCAAACAAACTATGCAAAAACAAAATCACAATAATTCTGATCCCTGTGACAAATGCAAACAAATGTGACAAATACAAAAACAAGATAAAATCTATGTTTGTGGCACATCCATATGTTAATGCTGCCTGTTACAATCACAGTAATTTTATAAAAGTATAAAAAAATCTCAGGGAAAGAATTAGAGAAAATTAGTAAGTAGTGTGAACAGTTGAAACAGCAGTATAGCAACTGAGATTGGCCAACCTTAACTAAAACATTTTTGTAAGTTAAATGCAAGAAGTAGTTACAGAACTAAAATTATTTAAATGTTAAATTTGTGAAAGACTTAAAATAGCTAAAAAATAGCTGTGGGAAAGTGAGAGTCTAGCTCCAGACCAATTTTTAAAATGAAATCTTACTCAAACTTCCAAGACATTAAAATAACCTGGAAGATAAATTTTGAATCATCAAATAATTAAAACAGTTTGTATCAGATAACAATACTAACACCTGGCCACCAAAAACTCCTGCTGGATATTAGAGAATGACAAAAAGAAACTAATTGTAGGATAACCATGTTGATTTGTGCTGGTATAAAAGTTCTGGAGCTAACCCTTACCAATCCATAAGTGACCTAAAATTCTATTTGGAACAATCAGGTACAACAAGTAACAAATGGAAAGCCCCTGATAGAATATATTAAATTTGTGAGTAAAGAGCATACAGTGAATTACCTCAAAGGTGGAGAAGAACCTGTATCTTAAGAGTTACATGACCCTCCTTCTTCGAGGTCCAGGAGCAATATGTTAAGTACACCACTTTATGAAACATTAAAGAACAATAAAAGAGACTTGAACCTTGACTTTCCAAAAGCAAGAAGAAACCAGAAATGAAGACAAATGGCCTGCAGAGAGATGACCCAGCCACTTGAGCTGCAGATGGATCTTAGAGATACAGAACCCAAATCTATCTATTAAATCAGTTCATAAAGCTGCAGACAGTAGTTAAAGTTGTTTCAAACCACACCTCTACTGCCCTAAAGCTGCTGGCCAAGCAACATTCACAAATGTGAGCATTTGTTTATGAAAACAGAATTGCCCTGGACTATTTGTTAGCTGAAGAAGGGGGAGTTTGTAGAAAGTTTAACAAATCTGAGTCTTGTATAAAGATAAATGATTATAGAAGAGCCGTCACAAAAATTGCTAAAGATATATATACCAGTTCAAAAATAGAATTTTATTTTGAAGACTGATTAGTGACATAACCTAAGAAGTACTTAGTGGAAAAAGTTAAAATTTATGGCATAGTGTTTTATATTAAGATTATTGTTTCTATTTTGTATAATTTCATGCCTTATTAGACTAATCCATTCAGTAATTCAAGGAATACTGAAGGAAAAGAAACTATAATAGCTCAAAAAAAAGTTAACAAAATTTGAAAGAGAGTGCAAAAAGCTTGATACAGCATGAAAAATGTTAAAAAATTAGAAATGAAAATAAAGTAAATGCAAGAAATGAAATTATGGAGAAGATAAAAAAATAAGATTCAAGTTTATGTTTTTTTTAAAAAAAGGCATGAATAAATGTAATCAAAAAGAGAAATGGGGTATTAAAATAAATGGAATTGATTCGTGCTGACTAAATTGTAACTATTTGGAAAGTTATTATTAGAAGCAACCAAAAGAATCAGTGTTACAAGGCAGATGTACCCCTTTGCAGATGTTACATGTTAAAATTGAGGTACAGGATGTAGTTTAGAAGATAAGTGATGTCTCAAGACCAAAACGTCCTTGAGATGGACAAAATTAGAACGACTTTAGGCATTGGGCCTAAAAATCAGTAAATATCAGATTAATGAGTAACATAACACAGCGCTTAGTACGCACACACAAACCTGTAAGGTTATCCGAAGGACAATGAGGAAGAGGAGAAGCCTTCACCAAAAGACCCCCAAAAGAAGACTGAAGACCCCCTAACAACAAGTGAAGCATGTGCCGTGAAGAAAAGTGACCTAAAGTCAGCAAAATTTGAAATACGAGGAAATTTACAGGAAGCATTAATGAATATGTATAAGCATACAGTATGTAAGTTTAGCTTGAAGTGCTTTGCTCTGTACATGAGGCAGGGTGAGGAACCCGTACCCAGGTTAGTTTTGCTTATGCTTTAATCATACTTAATTACTGGCAAATGATAGATATAAATTGTTATTTTTTGCTAAATGATATTCTTTTACTAAACTGTATTCTTTTATACCAAATTACTATTTCATTTACTAAATTGTATTCATTTTTAATTAAACTGCCATTAACCCAAGGGACCTAGTTGTCAAAATTGTAATTTCATTGATAACAACCGGAGAGGCGGCGGCGGAGCTCGGAGGCGGCCCCGGCCATCGCAGGTGGGAGCCGCGCTCGGTTCTGCGGGGGCTCGGGGCTCGCTGCGGGCCCGGGAGGGGGCGGCAGGGGGCTGTGGCGGGTGGCTTGTGCCGTGGCCGGCCCGTGTTGGCCCTGGGCTGAGGGCGCTGCGGGAGCGGCTGCCCGCGGTCTCCTTGCCGCTGGGGCCTCGGCAGGAGGCGGTGGCGGAGCAGCGCTGGCTCGTCCCGCTTCGTGTCGGGAGGCCGGAGGTGGCTGCGCTGTGCCCGGGACGCTGCGCTGGGGCCGCCTCCGAGCTCCGCCGCCGCCTCACCGGGCTCCGGCCGCTGCTGCCGCCGCCGCCGGGCCCGCACAGACGCTCCGGCAATGGCGGCTCTCCTGCCCCACGGCCGCCCTGGGGGCGCCAGCGGGGCCGGGCTTGTCCCCGCTCTGCCCAATCAGCGCGCGCCAGAGCCACGAGTGACGGCAGAAGCAGCCAATCGCAGCCAGCGGCGGGCTCTGCACACGGCACGGACTCGCCTGCCTTGGGCTGAGCTCCGCCATTTCTCGTTAGCCTGGGCTGAGGAGCGGCCCCGGCGCTGGGCCCGGCCCGGGCAGGAGGCCAAGGAAGCGCCGCTGCGCTGAAGCGCCGGGAGCTCGGGGTGCCCGGGAGCTGAGGGCGCTGCGAGCTGGGGGTGAGTCCGGGATGGAGCAGGGCTATGCCGGAAAGAGGCCAAAACTGTGTGACTCTCCTTCCTGTCCCGGGCGGGGAGCAGAACACACAAGGAAAGGCTCGGGGATCTGGATGAGGGTGCGGACAGTTCAATCCTTGGTCACGGGCACTGCACACCTGATTTGGGGAAGTAAATTGTATTTAATATCCAACATGTCAGAGCAAGAAAATGAGAAGTAAAGTAATTCCTCCGGAAATCCATCTTCCCCCGCGCTCTCCCTCCTTCCCGGGCTTAACTTTGTGCCCCTCTCCGTCCCCCTCCCCGCCCAGAGGCACAGGGATGGGGGTCACAGTCAGGTCATGTCAGTGCCTCCCCCTGAGGGACAGGAATCCTTGTCCTGCTGCAGCCTGGGGTCCCTGCCAGGGGCCAGAGTCCCTCAGGACCAGGCTGCTCCAGCGGGGATCGCCAGGGGGATCCCCGAGTCCGGCCAGGAGCCACTTCCATGGCTCTGCAGGGGCTTCCCCCGGGCTCGGGGCCTCTCTCAGGCACCCCCTGCTCCGGCCCGGCCTCATTGCCCCCCTCACCCCCCCATGCAGCGAGTGCCCGGGCAGGGAGATGCACGATTTTCACGGGGCTGAATCTTGGAGTTTCTGAGCTTTATTGGGCTAAATGTTGGAGTTTTGTTTTTTTGTGGGGGCAGAATCTTTCTATTCTGGGGGCATATCAGATTTCTGGTGTTTTGGAAGTTTTTGATCTGTCTTTGTTAGCGTTCAGGAACACACAGAATCACAGACTGAATATATGCAGGTGCTTTATTGAAGCGTGGGTGAACTAGGGGTGTCAGCAACTCAAATCTAGTTCCGTTGTCTTTGTCCAAAGTGCACATATTTCTACAATTTTAGCTGTAGCAATAATCACTGTAACAACCTTATCAATATTGCTTCATTAATATTGGTTGATTAACTTTATCTATATTGCTTCATGAGAGTTAGCTCATCCTTGCACGAACATGTACGAATCTTATCTCTGGGTGGGTATCTTGGAGACCCCAAGTACCAGTTCCCATTACCGTAAACATTTCAGCTTGCTAGACCATCCCTAATACCAAGCGTTCTTGTGGCCTACCTCTACATGATTTTAAGAAACATTTTCAGAAACTTTTAACCCCATAGTAACGTTTTTCCCCACATTCAATATATTTCACTTTGCTATAATAAGTGCAATGCTTTCACTGTATACAGTCCTTTTTCTGTGTTTATACTTGATGTTCATCTTTGAATCCACAGTTGTCATAAGCGTTGTTACACTCTGGAGGACTTGGAGATGACAAATGTGGATGTGGATCTCTGTCCCGTGTCAGTGCCTTTATTATCTTCTGGTTCCAGGATACTCTTTTCTTTATCTCTCCTTTCAGAACTGCACAGATTAACCAGATTGCTAAGAACACAATTAGTAGGATTATCAGACTCTCAAGAATAGATTTGATCCAGGAGCTCACATTCCATCCTAAGCCTTCAAAACTTTTATCTACCCAACTTGTGGTCAGATCTTCCCTCTCTTTCTGTGGTTCATGTTCTATTTGTTTTAATTGATTAATGTCATTTTCTACATCTGCAGTTCCATTTGGGATGTGGATGCAGCAGTGATCAATTTGTCCTTTTTAGGTACGCGCATACTCCGTGTTCTTTCAACAATAACATATCTAAAGCCAATCTGTTTTGCAGGGTCATTTTAGTTGTGGCTTGTGCTTGTAATTGTACATTTAGCTCTCTAAATCCCTCTTTGGTAACTCTTGCCAATCTTTCTACCTGACCTCTAAGTTTGTACAACATCTTTCTATTGTTATAATTTGCTATTGGACCAAACAAGGATTCCAGAGCCCACTCAAATTTTACACTACTGGAGGGTTCCTGCCATCTTTCTTCATCTTCAGATTTGTTTTCCTGAACTTCTCATCTCGTCCTTATTTGCAGAAGTTCATGCTCTCCCTTGAATGGGGACCTTTTCCAAATTGGGCATAAGGTGGGGAGGCCTAAAGTAATTTCTTTTACTTTTTCACCTACAGGCAAATGTGTTGTCCAGGTGCCATCGCTTGCTGCCCATCCAAATTGGCCAGGACTCTGAATTGTACTTGTGCTACATATTACCTTTTGGATCACTTGTCCTATCTTGTCATTTATTTCACCTTGTTTGTGTTTGATTCCTCTGCAGGCACATCCAATTTGCAGAGCTACCACAAGTGGTGGCATTTGTTGTATTTCTTCATCAGAAATAAATGTCAGAAGTACAGTCCTAAGTTTTGTTCTATACCCACCAATTCACTTTCTCTGCCTCCATTCTACTACTGGTTGCAGTGTTCCATACCCCTGGATCTGTTTCATTTTCAGAGCCTTCGCACTTAATGCACCAAGGGCTATCTGCCATAGATTGGAATTTCTGAAGCACACTCGTTGACCATGCACTGTCCCAAGCTTCAGCCCGATCTTTTCCTTCCTGTCCTTCACACTTCCACTTCGATACTGGAATCTTTTCTTTAATAACCTTTGCTATCTTTTCATAACACCATCCATAATTCCCTAATCCCCCATCCCAGCCTAGTTTTGGTTCATACTTTCCTCCATTTTCATGACAATCCCATATAGATGAATACTTTGGCTTCAGAGCATTTTCAAACACTGTCTTATTTTGGTACCTGTAATCTATTTGCAATACACAACTCACATTTTCATTTTTATTCTTTTGTATTTCAGGGAATTTTGATGTTATAATTCCCCAATTTATTTGGTCTCCTGCTGCCTTTGGTATTGGCAGACAGGCAGTTATTTTGCTGCTGTTTAGCACGTTGGCAAAATCTTTAATTAATCCAATCATCCCATTTTCTGCCTGAATAGGATTAGAGACTTTTATCACTTGTGTTTCTGGCTGCACCCCCACATCCATCTTCATTTTAAAATGAAGAGTTGTCAGCTGATCCTTTTGCATTTCACATCCCAAAGTAACATTGATTCCTACTGATGGCACTAAAGGCCATAAAATAATCACCATTACAGTCACTAGCAACCTAGACATTTGAAACAATCAGACCCGCTTTATCTGCAGCTTTGTTGGCCCCACAGTTTGTGCAGTCCACAGTGCAGGGGAAACCTTCTTCACTCTGGTGTAATGTATGCAGGGATCCAGTCCAGCTCCTTTGACTGCTGTCAAGGTAGTTAACAGTACCTGATAGGGTCCATTCCACCTTTCTTTTAATGGTTCTTCCTTCCAGCTTTTAACGTACACTTCATCTCCCGGGGGGATGTCATGAACTGGATTCTCAAGAGTCAGCGGCCTGTTCCACACAAGGGTGCTCCGAAGTCGAGCTCGAGCTTTTCCAAGAGACAGAACATAATTCTACACCTCTTGCTTCCCTGTAACATGTACATTTGGATTAGGTTCAGGGGATTCATATGGTTTCCCATCCAATATCTCATAAGGACTGACTGACATCCCGCTTCTAGGCTTTATCCGAATCCTCAGCAGTGCTATTGGTAAAGCTTGTGGTTGCTGCAATTTAGCCTCTTGGCATATTTTGCTGATTTGCCTCTTCAGTGTCTGATTCATCCTCTCTACCTGTCCACTGGATTGGGGTCTCCAGGGTGTATGGAGATGCCAAGCTATTCCCAGTAACCTACTCACCTCCCTCACTACTGTGGCTGTGAAATGTGGGCCCCTATCTGATGATATTCCTAGAGGCACCCCAAATCTTGGAGTGATTTCTTGCAGTAACCACTTGACTGTCTCCTTTGCTTGATTTGTGTGACAGGGAAGAGCTTCTGGCCATCCTGAAAATGTGTCAAGCCCTACCAATAGATATTTGTATCCTCGAGTTCTTGGTAATTCTACAAAATCTACTTGCCAATAATCTCCTGGTTTTCCCTAATTGTGCCTGTCGTCTAGCCACTGGATTGTTCTTTAAGCAAATTTCACATTGTGACATTAATAATTTTGGATTGTTAACATCCATACTGAAATTAAATTTTGTTTTATCAATTTCATCAGTGCCTCTGCACCCCAATGACATTCATTATGTTTAATTTGTAGAACTTCTCTCATTATCAAGGGGGTTATCACTACTTGTCCCTGTGTAGTCACATACCACCCTTCTGAATTCTGTGCATTCAGTGAGCGTCCCAATTTCTCATCCTCTATTGAATATTTTGGTTCTGGAGGTAAATTGAATTGAGATACATTAGTTTTTAAAGGTATCAATGGCACTGCAGTTTGCACTTCTTGAGCAGCTTGTTGGGCTGTCCAGTCTGCTTTCCCATTTCCCTCATGCATTTTGGAGTTTCCTGATTGGTGAGCTTTGCAGTGCATGGTTGCTACTTGCTCAGGCTTTTGTACTGCTTTTATTAATTGCAGGACTGCATCTTGATGATGTCGTTCTATTTGGGAACGGCTGGAAAGAACGACAGGACTCTCAAGGGAGTCAGAACAGGAGAGAATCTCTAGTTTATTGCTCTAGGCTTGTCTTATAGACCAGATCGTGGAAAATACAGAAAGGAAACTCTTACTGGTTAGTAAAGTACTACATTACCATCATTAGTCAGTGGGGCTCACCACCCCCCTGACCCTCTCCTGCAAGGAAAACCAAGGAACAGACAAACAGCACCTGCAGGCTGTTTTCTATCTTTGAGGATTGTTTGGAATCCTCCCATGAAATTCCCAGGCTAGCTATCAGGCAGGGCTGGCAGGCCATGGGCCTACACCCTGCTCTAAATCTAGCCTCCACATGATGTTTAATGTGTGTGCCTTGAGAAGACAGCAGTCCTCTTTCTTTCCACAGTGCTCTGTGTACATGCACTACTCCAAAAGCATACTTTGAGCCAGTCCATATGTTTACCCTTTTCCCTTCACTTAATTCTAGTGTTCTGGTTAAGGCAACCAGTTCTGCCCTCTGGGCAGATGTATTTGCTGATAATGCTTTTGCCTCCACTATTGTACTGACTGTTGTTGCCTGGGGTTCCCAGAGCATCTTCCTCTCTGCCTTCTTCTCCTCCATTTGTCTAATGCTTGGGCATGAGAAGTCTGGTTTGGGGGGAATAACAAGGGGTGACCACCTGGGATTCAGGGTTCCTCCTGCCCAAGTCCATCTCTAGAAGTCATCAGGTATCTTGTGTCCATGAAAATCTCCAAAGCATCAGGACTGAGAGGAAAAAATCACTCCTTGAGGTCCCCCTTCTGTGGGGCCCCCACTTTGGTGTCCCAGGGCTTCCCCCTCTCCAGGCTCATGCCTTCTCCGGGCTGCCCCTTCTCCAGGCTCCCCTCACTCCCGGCTCTCGGGGTCCCCCCTCTCCAGGCCCCCATTTCAGGCTCCGGGACTCCCGGGGCTCCCCCCTTTTCGCTGCTCCCCTCCCCCTGCCGGTACCGGGCATCTCAGGTCAGCTTTGGAGTCCTGCAAGATCCAAACATCGCTCTGCCCTGCCCGTGCCCAGAAAAAGGAACAGGGGTCCCCAAAGATACTTCGAGTGAGCTCCAAATATCCCTTCCCCTTCAAAGAAATCCTGCCAGGACGGCCCAAGACCTTCGGGGCGAGGTTCCCGTCCCCGGTGAGCTGCGGGATGCGGGGCCCGATGCTCCCGGCGCGAAGGGGCTGCAGATCCAGAGAGCGATGGACGCACGTGGGGCCTCCTCTGCTGCTCCTCTTGCAGTTCCTGCTCCTCCTCTACCCCTCCTCTTCCTCCCGCTCCTCCTCCTCCTTCCCCTCCTCCTCCATCTCTCGGCTGCTGGCGAGGAGCTCTGGGGTGAGCGGAGCGGGGCCGGGAGGCGGTGGGAAAGGGCTGGGAGAGGGGGATGAGGGGAGCTGGGACAGGGGGAGAGGGGTTCTCAAGGAGGGGCTGCCAGTTAAGCCCAGGAGCCCCAAATGCACTCCGTGTCCTGGCAGCCCCTGGCGGCGCTGTGGGGGCCGGGCCGTGCCCCAGTGCCGGCTCAGGGGGTGCTCCAGGCTGACGTGCTCCACCTGGCAGCTGGAGCTGGGCCCGCATTGCCGGGGGCGGTTTCCAGCAGCACCAGGAGCTGCTGGCTCCAGTCCCCGCTGGGGAGCACGGCAGTGGCCAGCACGTGGCCCGAGAGCTGCTGCTGGCCCTGGGAGCAGCTCAGCTGGATGTGGGCAGGGGAGAAATCCATCAGGGAGCAGAGCAGGCGGCCGGGGCCGGGCTGGGAGCTGGAGGGCACCAGCGAGATGGACACGCTGGGATGGGCAGGGGGCTTGGGGACCCCCCAATGCGGATCTTCCTCCCCACAAGCCGCAGGGAATCGCTCCATGGATCGAGTGCTGCAGGACAGGGAACCACATTTCTTTCATCCCAAGCCCACCTTTCCCTCTCCTCTCTCCCCCTTTCTCATCCTTCCCCCAGTCCATTGACCCCTCTCAATGCAATTTGGGTTTCCCAGCACCTTCCCCCACACTTTGGGGGTTTCAGCCCTCTCTTTTTCCTACTCTTCTTCCACATCCCTTCCCAATCGTCCCTCCAATCTCTAACCCCCTCCCCCGTGCTCGGATTTGGGGGTTCCAAGACCCCCTGCTCAGTCTGTGGGTCCCATCCCCCCTTTCACTCAATTTGGGGAGATCCTAGCAGATTTTTTTCTGGGAGGAATCCCTGAGTTACAGGATTTTTGGGGTGTAGGTTTGAAGGGGGACAGCTCTGTCTGGCATTTCTTTAACCCATGGTCTGCTGGGGAAGCACAAAAACGTTTTCCATTCCCATCCTTTCCTTGTTTGGACTGGTTCATGAGCTGCTTTCTTGTTTCCTTTGGTATCTGTTCTCATCTATTTGTCAACAGCAGTTTGAATCATTTACTTTTCCACAAATTCTGCCTCCTTCTGCTAATAGATAATGTGATCCCATCCCATGGTGAAATGTTGTGTTCCTCATCTGAGTGGATTGGTTGGGAGGAAAGTCAGGAGGTGGAGCTGTGTGGTTGGGTGTTATTTCAATGGTATCCTGTAATCTGATTATCCCATTGAAATGATAAATGGTTTCTCTGGTATCTGATATCAATTTGTTTGGGTTCCAGGGTCTGGTCCATGGTGTTGCAGGATTTGTTCTGGTGGTTGTTCATCTTTTCCCCATTTTTGGGTGCTCCCTCCAGCCAGGGCTGCATCAATTGTCAGCTTTTCTCTCATTAAATCATCACATAGTTGGATTCCCAACTGATTTCCCTGAACTTGTGGTAGCAAATAAACCCCAGTGGTCTGATACACCCTATATAACATAGACAGAGACAGCACATGTTGGAGTGGGGACAGGGATGATTCTCCCCCACTTGTTTTAGTGAAGTTTTCACAACATTCCCTATTTTCTGTTTTCCTTTGCATCTTAACCAATTCCTCTAGCAGAGTCAGATATCCTCACAATGGGCTGTGCCTTTAACTGTGCAAATTCCATCTGTGCAAGCAGGCAGAGCTTGGGCTGAGGGGCAGAGAGAATCAGCCCAATTCCTCCTGCAGGCAGGAAGCCCCTGGGCCATTGTGCAGGCTTTGGGCCATCAGTGTTAATTTGCATTTCTAAAGCTCCTCTCCTGGCTGCCTGGAACAAAGCTTCTCTTCCCAGGAGGCCATGGGATGACTCACATGTGGCCACTCCAAAAGTGACATTTTTGAAGAAAAAAATGCTATACTATCTCTTTACAAGTTAAGGGGGTCACCTTTAAAGCTCTTAGTTTTTAAAACTGAGGCATAAAAGTGAACATTCAAAAATGCATACCAAAATTTTGCCATCGTAACAGCCACGCACACACATTCCCAAAAAAATCCAAAGCAATCAAGATATTTTCTACTTCTTGCCCTAAGTCTAAAAACTGATTCTCCCAACCCTGGCCCAGCACTACCAGTCTGAGTAACAATATAGAAGTAGGATTATTAAAGAAAAGCATAATAATGGTGTAGTCTTGTCACCAAAACTGCGAGATGAATAAAAACTCTCCAACAATATAAAATCAAGGCATGACTTGATTCTGGCCAGGATGTGCAACAGAAATCATTAATTCCTCACTTTGGCTGAGTGTGCAGAGAAAATCATTCCAAGACATGTGAATTTAATAGATGTTTCCTAAACTATATACAGTCTGAACCCATAGAAATCCATTGGTTTAATGTTCATTGGTTTGAAGGTGTGGAGTTGTTAGGATTTGGTTTCCTGTGGCACCCGGATTTCTGTGCCTGTGATGTGAATTAGGTGGGCACTCCTGGATTTCCTGCTCAGCCTTTTCCAGACCAGGTGTCTCCAGCTGTGCCTGGGGCAGTGTCTGGGGGAGATGTTGGTTGATGTTTGCTGCTGGGTGTTGATGTTTTGTTGATGGTCGTTATCTTGGTGGGGAATCTTTTGGGCTATTCCCAGTCTGTTGAGATGTTAATTTCATCTCTGCTGAGTGGTGGAACATCCCTTAAAATAAACATTTAAAATTCCTTTCCCCAAGGCAAAGGCAAACCTGGTGTGACCAGAGAAATAAGATTTGAAGCCATTTTAAAGTTGGTCTATTTTGGCAGCAGCTAATCCCAGGCAGGGCAGAGTGTGAGTGGAATTGAGAGGCAGAGTGGAATTGTCCCGGTGCCTTCCCCAGCAGCTGTGGCGAGGGCAGGCACAGAAAGGGCTGAAGCTGCAAGAGTGAGAGCAAGGATTGTCCCGCAGTGGCTGGAGATGGCAAAGGAGGGTGGCCAGGCCGAGGATTTGAGCAGAGGATCTGTGGGCAGGCCCAGGGGCTTCCCCTGCTGGGGAGCCCTGGCTGCTGCTGCGTTGCCTTCAGTGCAGGCTCAGGGGTGGCCTGTTTAATATTCCCTTCCAATTCAGATTTCTGAGTCTGGAAGAGCCATGGCTGGGGCATCAATCATTTTATTTTTTCATTTTGTTAAATTTTGTTCTCTTTCTTATGTCTACTCCCTAACATTGAGACTATCTGGGGGAAAAGAAATCCACACAATGTTCTGGCTAGAAGAGAGAATCCTCAGTCCAGCTCCTACAATTCCCTGTTAATTGTAAGAATTGCTGCAGCTCCTTTTTAGTCCTGGGTAACATTATTTCTGAGATTCCCTGGACCCTCTCTGAGTCAATTCACCACAGGCTTTCAGTCAAAATAGGTCTCAAATATTTAAACATTTTCTCTTCCATTTGCACTTTTTTCCCAGATACTCAAACATGCTTTTTAGCTTGAAAATGAAGCAATTTCACAGAGGCTTCCTCTACCTCTTCATGTTTTTCTGACTGGATGAATTCATCCACATCCTGCATTAAGCCAGTCCCTGAGGGTGAGGTCAATTCCTTTGATATTTCCTGCAAGGCTTGCCCCAATCAGGCCGGTGCTTCTGTGCATCCCTGCAGAAGGACCATCCATGTCTTGAGCATTTTCCCTTCTACCTCTTGTTGCTAGCCCAAGGCAGAATTGTGTTTGCATCCTCTGGAAGTGGGCAGATCCCCAGAAAGCATCTTTTGCATCAAGTTGTGAATGGCAGCAGTGTGAGGAGGGCACCTGGTTGAGGATGGTGTAAGGATCTGAGAGTGTGGGGTGCCTCGGTTTCATCATCTTATTTCTTCTTCTTGGGTCCTGCAGCATTCTGTGGATTCCATTGGATTTCTTGTTTGGCAGGATAGGAGCATTCTAGGGAGCCATCCCTGGCTCCCCAAGCCGTGCCTTGAGCAGGACTCCCAGACAGGCTGTGAGCCCTTCCTTCCCTCCCTTGGAACAGGGGATTGCTTTTCCACAGCTCTTGTCCTGGTTGCTTGAGGGAAATTTGGAGAGGCTCCATATCTAATTTTGCCAATTTCCCTGGGGCTGCCCACATTTCTTGGTTCACTTTAGCCTAGGCTCTGCCAGACATTTGACACAGAGGTTCAACAGAACCAGCCTCTGTATCACCTTTTGCAACATTAATCTGAATTCCCAATTTAGTCATCAAATCCCTTCCCAGTAAATTACCATCACAATTGTGAGCACATAAAAATTCCTGCATTTCAAACCCATCCCCCACATCTGCTAATAGTGGCTGAATAAAACACGCCCACTCATCTATCCGACTTAATGCCTTAATTATTAAAATATTCCCTAACACCTTTAGGTGTAAGATTCTGAGTGGATGGAGAGGCCCCTGTGTCCATCAGGAAAGGTCTCCTCTGGATCCAGAGCCACCCTGAATGTTCCCAAGGGCTGCAGTGTGGTGGGTCCCTGGTGGAATGGGAGCTGTGAGACCGCTAAGAATCCGTGTCCATCAAGGGCTGGACTTGCTGGTGCTGAGGGTGCTCCTGTCTGTGCTTGCAGTGTCCTTGTGCCCTGCAGCTGGAAGGCTGATTCCTTGCCAGGGGCTGTTTGGGTGGGCTGTCCCCTGGCCAGGAGGGCAATGCCTGTGCCAGGTGCTTGTGGCTGAGGGTGTCCCCTGGGTGCTGGGGCCCCCTTGGGCCCTGGGCTTGATCCCTCAGGGGCTGTAGGAACTGTGCCATGGCCTTTGCCTTCAGCTTGGCCTTTTGCTCATCCCTTGCTGCATTCAGCTGCTGAGCCTTTGGGAGCAAGTGCTGCAGGGGCTTCTTGTGGCCCTGCTGCAGCCCCCCTCAGTGCCTGTGGGTGCTCATCCTGTGGCAGCTGCTGAGCTTTCTGCAAAATCCTTCCTTTCTGCAGGGAGCCAGCACAAAATGCTTAAAAGATCATCTGGATCCTTGCAGGTCTAATCCCCATTTCTGAGCTGTTCCTTCCTGGTGCTGGCTGTGCTGAGGCTCCCCTCCCCAGCCCGTATCCCAGAGCCGGTCCCTGTCCTGCCGCAGTGTCCAAAGGCGGCCCCCCCGGCGGGCAGGGCCGGCAGCTCCACGGGGCCGGGCAGCGGCCGGGGCGTCCCGCAGCCTCCTGGGGGCCGGGGGCCACTGCCGGCCCTGCCCGGGGGGTGCTGGGGTCAGGCAGCGCCCGGCGCTGAGCCCCGGCTGCCCCACAGCCCCGGCCCGGCCCCACAGCTCCCCACAGGCCCCCAGCCCGTGCTCCCGGTGCCGCAGCTCTGCGCCCGCTCCTGCCGCTCCCAGCTCAGAGAAACCCCCTGAAATCCTGACCTCCTTCTTTTCCTGTCCTGGAAAACTGGGATACAAAGGATCTGAGTCAGCTGGCAAATTCTGAGGATAAGACCCTTCTGAAACACATCCCAATCCTCAGTATTTTTCTCTTCCTCCTCTTGTCCATCATCCTTTTTCTTACCCCATGGATTCCTCCTGCTGCTTCTTGGCTTAAGCACATTCCTGCACACTCCCCTTCAGCCAATCCCTTCCCAGCACACCAACACCATCCATCCCCTTTTGTCTAAATCCCTTCTGGACTTCCCTTATTGCCCCCCTGGCTGTCCATGTCCTTAATTCCCTCTGGGAGAATGTGCAAACGACCTCCACATGCTCCCAAGGGACCCTTGAGAGATATTTTGGGATCCTCATCCCTTTGGCTGGGACCCCATTGTGGCTTTCCCTTTTGTCCCCTCCCTGGGTGCCCTGCCATGTTTACTCCCCGAAGATCCCACTGGAGTCACTGCTGAGATTTTCAGTGCTCTCTCCCTGCCGACTCTTGAGAGCCCCCCTGATCCGTCCCTCGTCTGTCTCCTGCTCACTCTCGGGTACCCAATCAATCCCCGGTGCCGCCGCCAGCCGAGGGAGCCGATCCCCCAAACTGGGTGAGGCACCTTCAGCTGCACTCAGTGCCCGCCGGCCCGGACGGTGGAAGGAATTGCGGAGGAGCCCCAAGGTGTGTGGAAAAATTGACATCCCCAGAGGTTTCTGTCCACAGGGAAGACAGAGGAGTCCTGTAAAAGTCATTTCATTCATAAAAAAGGGTTGATGCTATGGGACATTTCCCATGTGGTCTCCAATTGTTGGAGGACACAGCCTCCTTTTCATTCAAAGTTTTCCGGCCGCATCTCCCTCTCCCCATTGGCTGAAGTTCCTAATGCACCTACTACATACCCCCTTAATATGCACCATTTTAGCTGTAATTTTGTATAGCTAACAGTATTGATGGCTGTGTTAAGTGTTTGTTGTTCTTCTGGAAGTTGATGAATTTAGCAGGACCTTGGCTGAGCAGCAGTCTGTGTCATCAATTAATAACATTTTGTGCAGCTGATGGCTCCTCCTGTCACTTCCTTATGTCCACGTCCCTGGCCCTATGTGCAATGAGGTTGACGGGATCAGTTTGTAAAGAGCCTTTGTTGTTGTTCCTTTGCTGGGGTTCCCCCGTTTTGGGGCCATCCCCCCTGGAGCAGGGTGTCCCCCCTTGGTGCAGGCGCAGGGCTCAGGCAGGGCTGAGGCAATCAGAGCGCGCGGCGCTGATGACTCATCAGTGTCCAGGCAGAGCCGCAGCTGCCAGCGTTCCCCAGCTGGAGCCCAGCTGCGCCCCTCCCCCCCGGGCCTTGGCGCCCCCCTTGAGGGGAATTTGGGGAGGTGGGAGGGGGGAGCGCCAAGGCCGGGCCCCCCCGCGCTGTGGTGGCGGGAGCGGCTGCAGTGGGGAGCGAGTGCGGGCGGAAGCGGCCGAGAGCCCAGCGCTGCCCCAGGCCGAGCTGGCCCAGCTCCATCCGTGCCCCTGCGGTGGGATGCTGTGGGACTGGGGGGGAAGAGGGAGGCGGCAGTGGGTGCTGGGCCTGGGGGCAGGAGGAGAAGGGAAGGAGAAGCAGGGCTGAGGAACAAAACGGTGAAAATATGTACCTGGGGTTTTGCAGAAGGAGGAGGAGGAGTGTGAGGAAGAGTAGCGACACAGGAGAAGGAGGAGGAGCAGGGAGAGGAAGCAGCACAAAGTTCATCCCTGTATCTGCAGCTCCCCCAGCCCCAGGTTCGTTGCCTCCCCACATGCAGCAGGTGACCACAGTGGGCGATCCACGATTTTCACAGGTCTGAATCTTGGTGTTTCTGAGCCTTATTGTGCTAAATGTTGGTGCTTTGGTTTCTTGCAGGGGCTGAACCTTTCTGTTGTGCAGGGGGTTTTGGCTGAATCTTGTTGTTTGGTTAGTTTTTGATCTGTGTTTTGTTGTTTGGGCTGAATCTTGGTGTTTTTGAGGTTCTTACAGATGAAGATGCCCAATGTCTTTCTGAGATGAACCTGGGCAAGGGGGCATGTAGGAGACACTTCGGGGGTGGATGGTCTGAGACACGGCAGAGACCTCTATAGTCGAGTTAGATGTTAGTAGTTTATTTCAGGGCATGGGGGAGAGAGAGAGAGAGAGAGCCTGCTATGAGCCAACAGAGCGCAAAGCAGGCTCAGAGAGAACAATACAAAAGGGGGTAAAATATGAATACATGAGTTCAAGACTTTAAGATTGCTAAGAAAGAGAGTAACAGATCAGAAGTGAGAGAGTCGGGAAAAAGGGATAAAGAAGAGCAGAAAAAAGAGAGCAGCAAGAGTGTAGAAAGCCTGAGGCAAGAAGGCTAAGAGAAACAAGAGAGCTAAGAGAGAGTAGCAAGAGAGCCAAGAGTTATGAGAGACTAAGAGAACCAAGAGAGCAAAGAGAGAGAACTCTCTTTTACAATTACTTATGTAACCTATACATTGAATATTCTATTCCTTTACTAACCAATCTTTCTAAGTATACTAATACAGTAACATTTGTGTGTGACCTATAGAAATCACTGTTTTATCTCAGGGTCCTTCAGACCTTTCCTTATAAGGCGGGGAAGAGGGGTCTCAGCTTAGTTTTACTGGGGGAAAGAACGTGCTCTGGCATACCAGCCTGGTTTATTTGAATTATTCAAACCGTGCTTTCATTTGTATTTCTCCTTTAGCCTTTCTGGCCAAAGAGTCATATTTATAATTTCTTTCTAATTCTACCTTCCCAACAGAGGCACCCCCAGCCCAAGGCGCTCTCCTCTCTTTTTTTCCTCCTAACCAGGAATTTTCATTCCCAAATTTTGTCCAGATGGAAGAGGAGGAGGAAAAGCCCTGGAGATCCCGCACGAGGAGGGGCTGCAAACCCAGTCCAGGGAGCTGCGAGGAGGAAAGATCCCCCCAGTGCCAGGAACACGGCCAGAGATCCAGCCAGAGCTCAGAGCTGGGGGAGAAGCCCCACAAGTGCTTGGAATGTGGGAAGGGCTTCAGAAAGAGCTCTAACCTGATCCAGCACCAGAGGATCCACACTGGGGAAAAGCCCTACGAGTGTGGGGAATGTGGGAAGAGCTTCAGCCAGAGCTCCAAACTGAGGAATCACCAGGTGATCCACACGGGGGAACGGCCCTACGAGTGTGGGAAATGTGGGAAGAGCTTCACCAGCACATCTTACCTGATGAGACACCAGGTGATCCACACAGGGGAACGGCCCTACACCTGCTTGGAATGTGGGAAGAGCTTTGGGTGGAGCTCCAACCTGAGAAATCACCAGCTCATCCACACTGGGGAGAGGCCCTACGAGTGTCCCCAGTGTGGGAAGAGGTTTCAGACCAGCTCCGATGTCCTCAAACATGAGCGGATTCACACAGAGGAGAGGCCCTTCCGCTGCCCCGACTGTGGGAAGAGCTTCAACCGCAACTTCACCCTCACTCTCCACCAGCGCATCCACACTGGGGAGAGGCCCTACGAGTGTCCCCAGTGTGGGAAGAGCTTCTCACAGAGATCTGACTTGACCAAACACCAACGGAGGCACCAGTAAGGGAAGCCCTGCGAGTGCCCCGAGTGCGGGAAGAGCTTCGTGCGCTGCTCCAGCTCCATCCCCCGTGGGAGGATCGGCGTTGGATGATCCCCAGTGACCCCCGTTGGGCAGAGCCCTGGTGATCCGTGCTCCTGGTGATCCGTGTTGGGAAGACACCTGGCTGGGAGGCTCCACATCTTCCTGGCTCCCTGTGGGCACCTGGATGAAAGCAGGGGAATGAAAATCCAACAGGATACAGAATGACAATGGGAATTGTTGACTTTCAATCCTCTAGAACCTTTTGCCTCAGGAGCTGTGTGGGCAGAGAAAAGGGGGTGACACCAGGCTTGGGGGCCCCGAGGGGAGCACACATGCTCTGTGGGGGGGAGCACACGACCCCTGGGCCCCCCAAGTCACCTTCCTGCACAGGCAGAAGCTGAGCCCCAGTGTTGCAGTGCATTGTTTATTATATTTGATTCAATTACATTCTTTATTGTTAAGTTTTACCCCCCTCAAACATGTTAATACTTTGGTCCCAATCATGCCCTCCTACCCCATCTGCCAAGCCACCCTGATACCTGCCCCTTGTTACCGAATGTTCCCTGTTCCCCCTCCCATGAAGTTGTCAATCCTCCCCTGTGTCAACACCTGCCTGGACCGCCCCCTTTGGAATTCCCCTATTCCTCAGAGCCCCATTAGCCCATGTGCCCCACTCTCCTCTCCTTGTGTTCTCCATTGGTTTATGTATTATGTAACCCCGCCTTGTGCTCCTCCCCTAAGTCTTCCCTATTGGTTTATTATTTGTACACTCCCCTTGCTCCTCCCCCACACATAAGTTGCTGTACCCCTGTATCTTTTATCTCTCTTCCCTGGAACCTTCAAGAGAATAAATTCCTCTTGGAAACCACATGGAAGACCTCTCCCTCGTCCTTGCTCCTGCCCTCGATGCTGGACAGCCACTGCCATAGAGCATAAGCCCTAAGCTGCCCTGCTTTCCATGAGCAGCCCACTCTTGGCTGGGTGCCGGGAGCTGGCTGGGGAAAAATCCGGATCCGCGTCACCCCAGTGCCAGGAAGATGAAGCCCAATATGGAAACTCCAATCCCCGTCGGCCTCTTGCTGTGGGCAGCGTTTGACAGCATCCCAGGAGGGTCTGCAGAGGTCAGGACCCCCAAAACTTCTCACAGACCTCCCAAGCCCCTCCAAGGACCCTTCCAATATCTCCCAGCCCTCCCAGGACCCTCTGAAACCTCCTTTGGAGTCACTGATTTTAAAAAAATGAGGTATTTTAGAAAAACTGGAGACGTTAGATAGAGATAGGCCTTGCTGGAATTAGTTCGAGTTAATGATTACGTGAGAAGCAGGATTTGAGATAATGAATCTCAGACTTAGGTAAAAAATTCCTTTTCATTGTATGTTTGTTTAGATGTGCTTATAATGAGAGAAGAGAAACTGATCAACGGGTTCAGGAAGATCACAGACCTTACATCTGGAAACCCATTTAAAAGTCACAAGGAAGGAAATTGGAATTGTACCAAATGTCATTTGTAATGTCAACCATTGTAAAGGTAGAAAGGTGAGAGTGAGGAAGAGCGGTTTTCCTTCATCTCTTGATGACCCCTCCTCACCAAAACAACCCCCTCCTCAAATTAGGGAGCCCACCATGCAGGCATAGTGACATTTTAAACTCATTACAGTGCATTTTAATCCAAAGTGGGGAATGGGAAGTGTTTAGCATTATGCATATCTATTAATATTAATATGTATTAGTAATTTGGAAATTCAAGATTTTTAAATAAGTAGACACTGGAATCTTCTGTCAACTTGCAGTGCATATTAAGGGGATGACTCCTGCACTCGCCCAGTGCTGTGATTAAACATCCACTTTGTAACTTTAAACTGTTGGAGAGGTTTTTTCTCCATTAACAGATTGATATTGATACTGGATCAATATCGCTATTTTGGTAGATCACTGCCAGTCTCTTCCCAGCCTCCCCAGGACCCACCAGAGCCCCTCCTGTTCCTCTCAGGATCCCACAGCCCTCTCCCGATTTCTCCCCACTGCCCCAGGACCTCCAAACCCTCTCCCAGTCCCTTTCCAGCCTCACCAGGACTCATCAAGACTCCTCCCAGTCTCTTCCCAGCTCAACCAACCTCATCCCAACCCCTGCTTTCCAATCCCCAATCTCCTTCCAGCTCCTCCAGGCTCACTCAAATCCTTTCCAGTGACACCCAGCACCCCCAAACTCCCTCCCAGTGTCCACCAGGACCCCCAGAAGCCCATCCCACCCTCCCCAACATTCTTCAAACCCCTTCCCAGCCATCCTAAGCACCTGAATCCCTTCCCCAGTTTAAACCAGTCTATCTGTAACTCCCTCCCAGTTCCTCCCAGCACACCCCAATCCCCCTCTGGCCCCCCCAGTGCCTCCCCCGCTGTCCCCGGCGCTGTGGGGGCCGGGCCGTGCCCCAGTGCCAGCTCAGGGGGTGCTCCAGGCTGACGTGCTCCACCTGGCAGCTGGAGCTGAGCCCGCATTGCCGGGGGCGGTTTCCAGCAGCACCAGGAGCTGCTGGCTCCAGCTCAAGGGCACCAGCGAGATGGACATGCTGGAGGGCACTGGGAGAGAGTGGGGACACACTGGGATCAGCTGGGTGTGACACAGTGCCCGACCCGGTTAACTCTTCATCCACTCCACGGTGGAAGTGGGACACACCTCGCGAGCAGGATGACTCGAGGTGTGGCTTAGAGCAATGCTCTACAGCACTTAACAGCTGTCAGACACAGTGTGGAGGCAAGAGTGGGGGGAAGGTATTTTATATTGGGTTTGAGGGAAAGTTTTAACCGCCCAAGGGTCCAGGGACAAAAGACACAGAATACAAGCGTACAGCAATTTATATATGTGGAGGGTCCAGGGGTGGATACAAAACTTCAACCAGTGAGGGATATCCTGGGGAGAGGAATAGGACACATGGACCAATGGGGTGCTGTGGATTAGGGGATTTCCAAAGGGGACGTCCAAGCAGGGGGTTGGCATAAGGCAGGATTGACAGGGAACATTGGGGAACAAGGGGCAGGGTGGACAAGATTGATAGGGAAGGTGCTGGAAAAAGGGGTTGGGATACAATGATGGGCAGGGCAGGGGAGGACATAACTTTGGGTTAAACCAAGAAAGCAGGGGGGTAACAGAACAGACCACTTATACAAACAGCTTCAAACTTTAAACAAAAACACACCACAACATCTCCCCCTTTTCTGTTTAAAAGGAAGAGCTGTGGTTTTGGGGGATCCATTCTCATTTTGGCCGGTCCCTGGCTTGGCTGCAGGGGGGTCCCAGGGTGTGAGGATGGAGGGTTTGGGAGGGTTCCAGTCCTGGATACAGGGGTGCACGGGGGTCCTGCTGCAGCGGAATGGGAGTTCAGGGGGTCCCTTCCTCTGTTCTGGGGTTCAAGGGGTCCCAGTGTTTGAAAATGGAGGTTCAGGGGGGTCCCGGTGCCCAGAAATGGGGGTTCTGGGAGGTTTCCATTCCCAAGAATGGGGGTTCAGGGGATTCCAGGTTCCAGATAAGGGGGTGCAAGGGTTTTTGGGGCTGGGGAAGGGGGTACAAGGGGGTCCCAGTGCCCCGAAATGAACATTCAAGGGGGTCTCTGTGCCCAGGAAGGGGGGTTCACCTGGAAATGGAAGCACAGAGATTCCCCATTCCCAGTGTAATAAATGGAATTGGTTTGTGCTAACTAAATTGCAGCTGTTATTAAAGTCGTTATTAGAAACTATCAAGAATCAGTGTTTTAAAGCAGATGTACCCCTTTGCAGATGTTGCATGTCAAAATTAAGGCACAGGATGTAGTTTAGAAGATAAATGGTGTCTCAAGACCAAAATGGCCTTGAGATGGACAAAATTAGGATGAATCTAGGCATTGGGCCTAAAGATTAGTAAATATAAGAGTAATTAGTAGACCAACATAACACAACGCTTAGTACACACATGCAAACCTGTAAGGTTATCCAAAGGACAATGAGGAAGAGGAGAAGCCTTCGCCAAAAGACCCCCAAAAGAAGACTGAAGACCCCCTAACAACAAGTGAAGCATGCGCCATTGAAGAAAGGTGACGTGAAGTCAGCAAAATCAGAAATAGGAGGAAACTTACGGGAAACATGAATGAATATTTAGAAGCATACAGTATATAAGTTTAGCTTAAAGTGCTTTATTTTGTACGTGAGGTGAGGTGAGAAGCACCCCCTGTACCCCAGTCGGTTTTGCTTATGCCTTAACCATCTGTAACCACTGCCCAATTGTATGCACATTGTAAGAGACAGGTTTGGGAATCAAGAGAGGACCCAATGTGAGTTAGTTGCTTTTTCCAAATTTATTACAATCTTAGCTACATTTTTATAGTATTTTGAAAAGCTAACCTGCGATCTGTATTCTACTATGATTGGATAATTGCTATTTTTCATGCATTAATTTCTACATTTCTATTGGACCAGCTCATAACACCCAAGCTCTATAAGATACTTTTTAGTAAAACTTGTTAAGATACATTTATCAGATTTCTCATCCTAAATTCTTATTCTTCATTGTCTTATTAACAATTAGTCTTCTTCGTTTCTTTGATACAATATTTTGCCAAGGACTTATGCTAGCTCAAAGTCAGGGTTGTGCAGGCCTTCCAAGGAGCTATGGCCTCAAGAAGAGAGCCATTCTTCAACAGCACATATATATAGAAATATATATACCTGAATATATTTACTAAATTGTATCTTTCTTATTAAATTGTATTCTTTTACTAAATTGTATTCTTTTATTATTTTGTTTCCAATTTATTAAAGTATTTTATCAATTAATTAGATTGATTGTTTGGAAATTTGAAAGTCATTTATAACACTACTTATTTCAAACATTATGTAGACTATGTAGGAATGAAAAAAACCACCAAACTGCAGCAGGATATCCACTGTGCTTTAGGTTCTTCTTATTGAGATTCTGCAGGGTGAGAATATTTGGCTCATTCTGAGAACTGATAACATTTTTTACCATTCAAAATTAGATCTGCTTCTGTGAGTACCACATTTCAAAAACCCAAGCCTGGGAACCTCTTTCTGTTTTTCTTCTGTCCCTGAGCAGGTAACGGGGATCCGGCCCCTGTTGGGCCCTGGCGGGGCCGGGCCGGGCTCTGCTGCAGCGCTGGCCCCTCCCGGGAATCCCTCTGGGTCCCGTTCCCGGGGGGCCGAGCCCTTCCCGGGGAACCCGCCCAGCCCCTTCCAGCGGCGCTGCCGGGCCGGGCCAGCCCCCGGCTCGGCTGAAATTCTGCTGCCACTGAGTTTCTGCAGAAGCTGCCGGGCAGGGGGAGCGGAAGCGGCCTCTGAGTGCTGGCCTGGCTGCTGAGATCCCAGTGCAGCCACGGGAAAATCATCCAGCAGGAACAGCTCCGGCAGCTGCCCCAGCACAGAGCGAGTAACCAGCCACAGGCCTGGGCAAGATATTAACCCTTTCAATACACAGATGAGACCTACAAACCTTGTTCATCTCTCCAGGGACAGAAAAGGACAGACTAACAACACGCAAAAAAACAACATAAAAACATCAAAGTCAGTAAAAAAAAAGTCAAACCTCTGATAGAAAAAAAAATGGAAAAATGTAAATTAAAACGAAAATATTCTTTTAGTAAAGCCATAGAAATAAACAATGATGTATGAAAATATCTCCTTTAATTAATGAAAAAAGTATAAAAAAATATTCAAACTGTAAATCTAAACAAAAACATCCATTAATGAAACCAACCAAATGTTAAAATAACTGTAATCCCATAAAAAGTTTGAACAGAAAAATAAATAAAAACAATAAAAAACCTTTGCCCCCAGGGAGAGAAGAAGAAAACTTCTGTTCCCAGAGATGATCACAAAAACAAATGAAGAAAACATTTGCCTTCAAACAACTCATCCTTAAAATAACATCCCATGAATTCATAACCCATAGACACACCTCTAGGAGGGCTGTAAAAATGAGAAAAACGTCACAATAGCAAAATTTCTTCCCAGACAGCTGCTATTTGTAAAAATAAAAAACCACAAAAAACCTGTTCCTTGTAAAAAAGTCTCCATGACATAACAAAATCCAATAAAAACTATTGCATAATTAATACTGTTTTAAAATCACAAGTTTTATCTCGACAATGTCAGATAAAACAAAAAAAAGTTATTCAGGGGGAGGAAAGGTGTTCTGAAAGTTTAATTCTGGTTTCTTATTCTTGTACTCCGGTTAATGAAGTTTCTTTATTCCTTCTAAGTTTTAAGCCTGTTTTGCCCTTCTCCTAATCCATATCTCACAATGAGAAATGAGTAAGTGCCCTGGAGATTTCAGCCAGCGCTAAACCCACCACATTATTTACTGCATTAGCCAAAAAACTCAAATTAGCGAATCTCAGCCACTGCACCAGGCTGAAGCTGAGGATCCCCAGCCAAGCTCAGAGGGAGGAGAACACAGCATTTGTGGGATCCTTTCCAGTCTGACTTGCTTTAGCTGCACCCTGGGGGAGGAGAGAGCAGGAGAAGGGTTGGCTGAGTCCTCTCCCCTCTGCCTTGCCCTTCTCTGCTGGATCCTCAGTTCATCCCACACCCACCCCAAGACTCCATCCCCATCCTACTGGTGCTGATGGGATTAAAGGAGATAAAGAGGAGATTAAAAAGATAGAGAGGAGAGAAAAAGAGAAGTTTAAATGCAGCTTAAATATGAAAGAAATGCATATGTTAGTGACTGCTGAGAGTTCAAAGGGAGCTGAAGGGTTTGTGAAGGGACAGGAGCCCGTGAAGGGCTCAGGAGCTGCTGCTGCTGCCGGGAGGGAGGAAATGCACCAATGGCTCCCAGCAGAGTCTGTGCTTTGAGGCTCTTTCCCAAACAGCTGCAGGAGGGAAAGCAGCTGAGTTTGGAGGAGGAGTTTTCTGCTGAGGTTTCCTGTTTGGAGCTGTCACAAGCTTGAGCTGCTCAAGGGAAAGGCGGCTCTGCTTCCAGCAGGGCCCAACTGCACAGGAGCACAACTTGGTTCCCTGGCCCTGAGCCAACGGGCAGCAGCAGCTTCTGTTCCCTCCTGGCTCTTGTGTCATTTCCAGCAGCACAAGACACACCAAGAAAAGCTCCTCCAGAACATGCCATGATCAACACAACCTGATTTCATTGCATGAAGGAGCTCTGACAGTCCCACGGGCTCAGGTTTGTTTGTCAGTGAACAGAGCAGGGAAAAGCACAGACACATTCCCTGCACAGGGAATTCACAGGAGGAAAGTGCAGGGCTGGAGGATGTGCTTGGATACAACGTTCCCACGGCAGTTTTGGGGATAAAATCTTCAGGAGAGAGAAAAGAAAAAGTCCTACCAAGGGTGGGCTGGGGAGGGCTGGTGCTTCCCGGGAGGCTCCCGAAGCTCAAGAGGACAAAGCCCAGACCTTGTCCAAGCTCCGAGCTGGTCTGAGCCAGAAACCAGGGGGTGGCAGAGCCATTGCTGCTGAAGGGCTTCAGATTGCCAAAGCTAAAGTGTCCAGTATCAAGGAACAACTTGAGGTTACGGAATTCCCAGTGCCCACGTTCCATCCCCTCATTTCAAGCTGAAAGTGGAACTCCACTTGTGACTCTGCTTTTTAATAATGAATGTCAAACTTCACAAAATTCCCTTAGAAAGACCCCAGGAAGGTTCACACTGTGAGAGCTCACTCGAGGCAGCCCCAACTCCTGCCCTGGTTCAGTCCCTCTCAAGCCCACTGTGCTTTCCAACTGCTTTGCTCCAGCTCCTCCCAAATCACCATGAATTCCACTGAACTGAAACAAATCCAAATCCTCGTGGGTCGGGACAAGGGCAGGGAGAGGCCACTCAGGGATCACCATCAGGGGCACAACAGCCCGACATGGGGAAATGAAATGAACTTAGGACTGAGCAAATCAGACCAGGAGAATGAGGATTAAAATCAATCTTGAGAAACACCTCCTCCCGCTCCTGAACTTTTCTGTCCGGGCCGCTGCTCGCGGGGCACAGAGAGGGGCCCGGTCGTGTCCCTCCAAACCTCCCTGGGAATTACCCCAGAGCCCTCAGCCTTCCTTGTGCCCTTCCCCGGTGCCCCTTGTCCCTCCCAGTGGCTCCCGTGGCTCTCCCGGTCCATCCCAGCCTCTCCCAGTCCATCCCAGTCACTCCCAGTGACCCCGCTTCTCCATCTCGCTCCTCCGGGGATCTGCCGCCCCTCAGCCAATCACAGCGCGTCTCTCTGATGACTCATCAGTTGCCGGGCAGATCCACAGAGCCGAGAGCCCCGCGCTGGACTCGGCCTCCCAGTGCCGCGCACTTCATTCCCAGTCCCTCCCAGTGCCACCACAGTCCCTCCCAGTGCCACCACAGTCCCGCCCAGTGCCACCACAGTCCCGCCCAGTGCCACCACAGTCCCTCCCAGTGCCACCAGTCCCTCCCAGAGGCCCCAGAGTCACTCCCATTACTTTTTAGTCCATTCCCATTCTATTCCGAGTTCATTCCCACTTCACTCCCAGACCTCCCCACTCTCTTCCAGTGTCCCAGTATCCACTCTCATCTCTTTCAGTGCCACCCCAGTCCCTCCCAGTCCATTCCCAGTCCCTCCCAATGCCACACCACTTTTCACCCATCTCTCCCAGTTCCTCCGCAGCTGATCCCAGTGTGTCTCCACCCTCTCCCAGTGCCACCATCGTGTCCATCTCGCTGGTGCCCTCGAGCTCCCAGCCCGGCCCCAGCCACCTGCTCTGCTCCCTGATGGATTTCTCCCCTGCCCACATCCAGCTGAGCTGCTCCCAGGGCCAGCAGCAGCTCTCGGGCCACGTGCTGGCCACTGCCGTGCTCCCCAGCGGGGACTGGAGCCAGCAGCTCCTGGTGCTGCTGGAAACCGCCCCCGGCAATGCGGGCTCAGCTCCAGCTGCCAGGTGGAGCACGTCAGCCTGGAGCACCCCCTGAGCCGGCACTGGGGCACGGCCCGGCCCCCACAGCGCCGGGGGCAGCGGGGGAGGCACTGGGGGGGCCCAGAGGGGGCTGTGGGATCCTGAGAGGAACAGGAGGGGCTCTGGTGGGTCCTGGGGAGGCTGGGAAGAGACTGGCAATGATTTACCAAAATAGCGATATTGATCCAGTATCAACATCAATCTGTTAATGGACAAAAAACCTCTCCAACAGTTTAAAGTTACAAAGTGGATGTTTAATCACAGCACTGGGCGAGTGCAGGAGTCATCCCCTTAATAGGCACTGTACGTTGACAAAAGCTTCCAGTGTATATTTATTTAAAAAATCTTGAATTTCCAAAAGATGAATATATATTATTACTAATACATATTCACAATTCTAACACCTCCCATTCCCCACTTTGGATTAAAATTCACAGTAATGAGTTTAAAAAGTCATTCTGCCTACATGATGGGCTCCCTAATTTGAGGAGGGGGTGGTTTTGGTGAGGAGGAGTCATCAAGAGATGAAGGAAAACCGCTCTTCCTCACTCTCACCTTTCTACCTTTACAATGGTTGACTTTACAAATGACATTTGGTACAACTCCAGTTTCCTCCCTTGTCACTTTGAAATGGGTTTCCAGATGTAAGGTCTGTGATCTTCCTGAACCCGTTGATCAGTTTCTCTTCTCTCATTATAAGCACAGCTGAACAAACATACAAGTAATTTTTTACCTAAGTCCGAGATTCATTATCTCAAATCCTGCTTCTCACTTAATCACTATCTCTAACTAGTTCCAGCAAGGCCTATCTCTAGCTAAGATCTCCAATTTTTCTAAAATACTTAATTTATTAAAATTAGTGACTCCAAAGGAGGTTTCAGAGGGTCCTGGGTGGGTTGGGGAAAACAGGGAGGGTCTTTGGAGGGGCTTGGGGTGTCTGTGAGAGGTTTTGGGGGTTCTAAATCTGGCAGATGCCCCAGGGATGCCGTGAAACACTGCCCACAGCAAGATGCTGATGGGCATCAGGGGCTCCTTGTTGGGCTTTGTCTTCCTGGTGCTGGGGCTCAGCTTCTATCTGAGGAAGAAGGTGAGGGGGGTACTGGGGATTGTGTCCTCCCTCCCCCAGAGCGTGTGTGCTCCCCTCCAGGGCTCCCACGCTCAATGTCACTCAGTTTTCTCTGTCCAAAGAGCTCCTTGAGGCGACGACAAAAGGTTCTTTAGGATTGAAAGTCAATAAATCTGCTCCCCACAAGGAATTCCCACTGTTGGTCTGTTTCCCAATGGATGTTCCTGCCCCGATGTTCACCCAGGGGCCCACAGGGAGCCAGGAAGATGTGGAGCCTCCCAGCCAGGTGTCTTCCCAACACGGATCACCAGGACCACGGATCACCAGGGCTCTGCCCAACGGGGGTCACTGGGGATCATCCAACGCCGATCCTCCCACGGGGGATGGAGCTGGAGCAGCGCACGAAGCTCTTCCCGCACTCAGGGCACTCGCAGGGCTTCTCTTACTGGTGCCTCCGTTGGTGTTGGGTCAAGGCTGAGCTCTGTGAGAAGCTCTTCCCACACTGGGGACACTCGTAGGGCCTCTCCCCACTGTGGATGCGCCGGTGGACGGTGAGGGTGGAGTTGTGCTTGAAGCCCTTCCCGCAGTCGGGGCAGCGGAAGGGCCTCTCCTCTGTGTGAATCCGCTCATGTAGGAGGACATGGGAGCTGGTCTGAAACCTCTTCCCACACTTGGGACACTCGTAGGGCCTCTCCCCAGTGTGGATGCGCTGGTGTGCACTCAGGGCGGCGCTCCACCCAAAGCTCTTCCCACATTCCAAGCAGGTGTAGGGCCGTTCCCCCGTGTGGATCACCTGGTGTCTCATCAGGTCAGAGGTATCTCTGAAGCTCTTCCCACATTTCCCACACTCATAGGGCCGTTCCCCAGTGTGGATCATCTGGTGACTCCTCAGGTTGGAGCTCCAGCTGAAGCTCTTCCCACATTCCCCACACTCGTAGGGCTTTTCCCCAGTGTGGGTCACCTGGTGCTGGATCAGCTGGGAACTCCACCTGAAGCCCTTCCCACATTCCAAGCACTTGTGGGGCTTCTCCCCCAGCTCTGAGCTCTGGCTGGATCTCTGGCCGTGTTCCTGGCACTGGGGGGATCTTTCCTCCTCGCAGCTCCCTGGACTGGGTTTGCAGCCCTTCCTCGTGCGGGATCTCCAGGGCTTTTCCTCCTCCTCTTCCATTTGGATACAGTTTGGGAATGAAAATTGCTGGTTAGGAGGAAAAATAGAGAGGAGAGATCCTTGGGCTGGGGTTCCTCCTTGCCCAAGTTCATCTCAGGAAGTCATTGGGCATCTTGTGTCTGTAAGAATCTCTAAAACACCAACATTCACCCCAAACATCCTCCAAACATTAAAACACTGATCAAAAACTAATCAAACACCAAATTTAGGTAAAACCGCCTCCAGAATACAAAGATTCAGCTCCTGCAAAAAAAAAGCACCAACATTTAGCCCAATAAAGCTCAGAAACACCAAGATTGAGGCCCATGAAAATCGTGGATCCCCCTCCCCAGTCATCTTCTGACTGCGGGCAGGTCAATGCTCCTGGGACTGCACATACAGGGAGGGAGGAACCTTGTGCTACTTCCTCTTCCTGCTCCTCTTCCTCTTCCCGTGGCCCTACTCTTCCTCACACTCCTCTTTCTCCTACTATTTCTCCTCCTCCTGCACAATCCCACCTTCTCCTTCCACGTGCATCCTTTGACCATTTTGTTCCTCAGCCCTGCTTCTCCTTCCCTTCTCCTCCTGCCCCCAGGCCCAGCACCCACTGCCGCCTCCCTCTTCCCCCCCAGTCCCACAGCATCCCACCGCAGGGGCATGGATGGAGCTGGGCCAGCTCGGCCTGGGGCAGCGCTGGGCTCTCGGCCGCTTCCGCCCGCACTCGCTCCCCACTGCAGCCGCTCCTGCCACCACAGCGCGGGGGGGCCCGGCCTTGGCGCTCCCCCCTCCCACCTCCCCAAATTCCCCTCAAGGGGGGCGCCAAGGCCCGGGGGGCACAGGTGGGATCCAGGTAGGACCAATGTGGGGAGAAAATGGAATGCCAGAGGGGCATCCTGGACAAAGGGATGATGACCCCAAAATATCTCTCAAGGGTCTCTTGGGAGCCTGTGGAGGTAGTTTGCACATTCTCCCAGAGGGAATTAAGGACATGGACATCCAGGGGGTGTGGGGACTGGGGAACCAGCCAGTTCAGAAATCTTGGCTCTCCGCTGGAGAGCTTCTCCCTAGGCAAGACACTTCTATGTCATGCAGAGAAAAAGTGTCACTCCCAGAGGCCTTTGAGTTGAACATGTTAATTTGTTACACCCCATTGGTTTCCCTCCCTATCAATCCACCCCGATACATGTATCCAAGTTTCCCCCACCCCTCTCCTCCTCTATAAATACCCTGGTTTTTCCCCAGTTCAGGCAGCTGCTGTCACTGGCTCCCTTCACTGAGGGCCCTGCTATAAAAAAGGCTATTTCTCAGTGGAATGCCATACACCTCTCTAGTCTCTCTCTCCGCGTTGCCTGCACGCTGCCGCTGAGCTGAGATCACTCGCCGGGCAGAGGACGTGCCTGTTCCCCTGGGCAGTCCTGTTCAGGACGGCTTCTTCAGGGTAGTCGCAGAACCCGTCATCGACACCGCCGCGGCAAGGGGGGACAAGAAGGGAAGTCCAGAAGGGATTTAGACAACAGGGGATGGATGGTGTTGGTGTGCTGGGAAGGGATTGACTGAAGGGGAGTGTGCAGGAATGTGCTTAAGGCAAGAAGCAGCAGGAGCAATCCATGGGGTAAGAAAAGGGATGATAGAAAAGAGGGGGTAGAGAAAAATACTGAGCATTGGAAATGTTTTTCAGAAGGGTCTCATCCTCCAAATTTGCCAGCTCTGATGGGTTGGCATTTAAGAAAAAAAGTCGGAAACATCCACGAATACGATGGCTCTGAGAGAGGCTGCTGGGAGTTTCTTCTCTGCCTGAGACCTGGCCAATAGCTGGCCAGTTCTGAGAATTGACAGTATTTTTGACCACTGAAAAGTGAGATTACCTTTGTGAATACCACCTTTTAACCCTAAAGCCAGGAGCTTTTGGGTCTTTTGTTTTTCTGGCTTTAAAACATAACAGAGCTCTGGTGCAGCCGGGCCCCCCCCTCCCCGCTTTCCCCACAGCCTGTACGGCCTCGGGGTGGGGGCGTGGGGCCAGAGCCCAGCAGCTCCCAGGAAGGGGATGGAGACTGGCAGGAGCCCTTTCCCAGAGTGGCTGAGCCCCTCGGGAAGCCCGCCGAGCCCTGAACAGCAGCACTGCCGGGCCAGGCCGGTCCCTGGCTCAGCTGAAATTTCTGCTGCCGCTGGATTTCACCAGAAACTGCCGAGTACGGGCAGGGGAAGCCATCGGCCTGCAGCGTGCTGAGATGCTGGCCACCCTCCCCCAGCACAGCCACTGAAAAATCACCCATCAAAAACAGCCCCAGCCTCTGCCCGTGAGCATCCACAAGACTTGGGCCAGATTTAAACCACTTCACTACCCAGATGAGACCTGCAGGTTTAATCCTTTTCCAGAGAGAGGAAAGGGAGAGTGATCATCATGTAAAGAGACAACATAAACCATCCAAGTCAGTGAAGGAAGGAATCAAGCCTCAGATGGAAGGAGAATGAGGACATGCTTTAATAAGCTAAAATACTCTTTTGGTAAGGCCATGGAGATGAACAATGTTTCTGAATAACTCCTTTAATTCATGAAAAGAGTATAAGGTGGAATGAACTATTCAAACCATGAACTCTGAGCAAAGGTATCCACTGATGAGCTAAGCAGATGGGAGAGTAGTTGTGATCCCATGAGATGCTGGAACAGAGAATGAAAAGTGAGAGTTGATGGAGATACTTGGGCACCCAGGAAGAAAAAGAGAAAACCTCTGTTCCCAGAGATGATCACAGGGAGAAATGAAGAGAACCTTTGCCTTTGAATAACTCATCCTTAAAATAATACTCCTTGAGTTCATGGCCCATGAACGCACCTCTGAGTGGTGTGAAATGGGAAGAGGGAATGATGGCAGAGTTTTTTCCGGGCAGCTGCCAATCAAGAGAAAGGAAAAGCCACAAGAAACTGTTTTTCTTGTGGAAAACTCTCCATGGAATGACAAGAGAGAACTCTCTCTACAAAGACTGATGAAATGACCATTGTATAGCTGGGACTGCTTTAACCACCAGATTTTGTCTCTATGCTGTCAGTCGGGCAAGGAAAAAGGTGAAATGGGAAGAAAAGGTGTCTGGAAGTTTTATTCTGGTTTCTTATTTTTGTAGTTCGAGTAATAAAATTTCTTTATTCCTTTTAAGTTTTAATCCTGTTTTGCCCTTCTCCAAATCCACAACTCACAACAAGAAATGAATAAGTATTCTAGTGATTTTTAGCTACTGCTAAAACCACCAAACCAGCTGATCCAGATCCTCTGTACCTCCAGATTCCAGGACAGGAAAACAAGGAGGTGAGGATTTCAGGGGGTTTCTCTGAGCTGGGAGCGGCAGGAGCGGGCGCAGAGCTGCGGCACCGGGAGCACGGGCTGGGGGCCTGTGGGGAGCTGTGGGGCCGGGCCGGGGCTGTGGGGCAGCCGGGGCTCAGCGCCGGGCGCTGCCTGACCCCAGCACCCCCCGGGCAGGGCCGGCAGTGGCCCCCGGCCCCCAGGAGGCTGCGGGACGCCCCGGCCGCTGCCCGGCCCCGTGGAGCTGCCGGCCCTGCCCGCCGGGGGGGCCGCCTTTGGACACTGCGGCAGGACAGGGACCGGCTCTGCGATACGGGCTGGGGAGGGGAGCCTCAGCACAGCCAGCACCAGGAAGGAACAGCTCAGAAATGGGGATTAGACCTGCAAGGATCCAGATGAACTTTTAAGGATCACAAGCACCTGGCACCGGCATTGCCCTCCTGGCCAGGGGACAGCCCACCCAAACAGCCCCTGGCAAGGAATCAGCCTTCCAGCTGCAGGGCACAAGGACACTGCAAGCACAGACAGGAGCACCCTCAGCACCAGCAAGTCCAGCCCTTGATGGACACGGATTCTTAGCGCTCTCACAGCTCCCATTCCACCAGGGACCCACCACACTGCAGCCCTTGGGAACATTCAGGGTGGCTCTGCATGAGAGGAGGCCTTTCCTGATGGACACAGGGGCCTCTCCATCCACTTGGAATCTTACACCTAATGGTGCTAGGAAATATTTTAGTTATTAAGGCACTAAGTGGGAAAGATGAGTGAGTGTGTTTTATTCAGCCACTATTAGCAGATGATGGGGATGGGTTTGAAATGCAGGAATTTTTATTTGCTCACAATTCTGATTGTAATTTACTGGGAAGGGATTTGATGGCTAAATTGGGAATGCAAATTAATGTTGCAAAAGGTGATACAGAGGCTGGTTCTGTTGTACCTCTGTGTCAAATGTCTGGCAGAGCCTAGGCTCAAGTGAACCCACAAGTGTGGGCAGACCCAGGGAAATTGGCAAAATTAGATATGGAGCCTCTCCAAATTTCCCTGAAGCAGCCAGGACAAGAGGTGTCAAAAAGCAATCCCCTGTTCCAAGGGAGGGAAGGAAGGGCTCACAGCCTGTCTGGGAGTCCTGCTCAAGGCACGGCTTGGGGAGCCAGGGATGGCTCCCTAGAATGCTCCTATCCTGCCAAACAAGAAATCCAATGGAATCCACAGAATGCTGCAGGACCCAAGAAGAAGAAATGAGATGATGAAACTGAGGCACCCCACACTCTCAGATCCTTCCACCATCCTGAACCAGGTGCTCTCCTCACACTGCTGCCATTCAGAACTTGATGCAAAAGATGCTTTCTGGGGATCTGCCCACTTCCAGAGGATGCAAACACAATTCTGCCTTGGGCTGGCAACAAGAGGTAGAAGGGAAAATGCTCAAGACATGGACGGTCCTTCTGCAGGGATGCACGGAAGCACCGGCCTGACTGGGGCAAGCCTTGCAGGAAATATCAAAGGAATTGACCTCACCCCCAGGGACTGGCTTAATGCAGGATGTGGATGACTTGATCCAGTCAGGAGGACAAGGAGAAGAGGTAGAGGAAGCCTCTGTGAAATGGCTTCATTTTCAGGCTAAAAAAGCAGCTTAGAGTATCTGAAAAAAAAGTGCACATGGTAGAGAAAATGGTTAAATATTTGAGACCTATTTTGACTGAAGCTCTGGCTTGTATTGACCCTAAGAGGGTCCAGGGAATCTCAGAAATAATGTTACCCAGGACTAAAATGGAGCTGGTAAAATTCTTACAATTAACAGGGAATTGCAGGAGCTGGATTGAGGATTCTCTTTTGCAGACAACACATTTTGCCACTTCTTTAGCCCCAGGTAGCCTCAATGGTATGGAGTGGACATAAGAAAGAGAACAAAACTTAACAAAATGAAAAAGTAAAATGATTGATGCCCCAGCTATGGCTCTTCCAGACTCAGAAATCTGAATTGCAAGGGAATATTAAACAGGCCACCCCTGAGCCTGCACTGAAGGCAACGCAGCAGCAGCCAGGGCTCCCCAGCGGGGGAAGCCCCTGGGCCTGCCCACAGATCCTCTGCTCAAATCCTCGGCCTGGCCACCCTCCTTTGCCATCTCCAGCCACTGCGGGACAATCCTTGCTCTCACTCTTGCAGCTTCAGCCCTTTCTGTGCCTGCCCTCGCCACAGCTGCTGGGGAAGGCACTGGGACAATTCCACTCTGCCTCTCAATTACACTCACACTCTGCCCTGCCTGGGATTCGATTCTGGCAAAATAGACCAACTTTAAAATGGCTTCAAATCTTATTTCACTAAATGGACTTGGTTTGCCTTTGCCTTGGGGAAAGGAATTTTAATGTTTCTTTTCCACCACTCAGCAGAGATGAAATTAACATCTCAACAGACTGGGAATAGCCCAAAAGATTCTCACCATGGCAAGATAACGACCATCAACAAAACATCAACACCCAGCAGCAAACATCAACCAACATCTCCCCCAGACACTGCCCCAGGCACAGCTGGAGACACCTGGTCTGGAAAAGGCTGAGCAGGAAATCCAGGAGTGCCCACCTAATTCACATCACAGGCACAGAAATCCGGCTGCAACAGGAAACCAAATCCTAACAACTCCACACCTTCAAACCAATGAACATTAAACCAATGGATTTCTATGGGGTCAGACTGTATAAATTTAGAAAAATCTAGTCAAACTCACGTGTCATGGAATGATTTTCTCTGCACACCCAGTCTAAGTGTGCATGAAATTATTCCTGTTGCACATTCTGGCCAGAATCAAGTAACACCTTATTTCTCTAAAGACATTGTTGAGGACTTTTGCTTTTCACAGTTTCAGTGAAAAGATTACACCGTTAGAATAAATTTTCATAATAATTTTACTACTATATTGTCGGTTCTGTTTGGGCCAGTGGTGTGAGAATCAGTTTTTAGTCCTAGGAGAAGGTAAAGAAAACACATGACTGCTTTCTCATTCTTGTTTTATATTTGTACGTGACTCTTAGTGATGACAAAATGATGGTGTGAATTTTTCAATGTTCACGTTTAAGCTGCACTTTGAAAACTAGAAGAGCTTTAAAGTTGGCGCTTTAACACATAAACAGATAATAAAATATTGTTTAAAAAAAAAAATAGATCAGTGGGGGCCACCTGTGAGTCACAGGATGTCTGCCCAGGAAGAGAAGCTTTGTTCCAGGCAGCCAGGAGAGGAGCTTTAGAAATGCAAATTAACACTGATGCCCCAAAGCCTGCACAATGGCCCAGGGGCTTCCTGCCTGCAGGAGGAATTGGGCTGATTCCCTCTGCCCCTCAGCCCAAGCTCTGCCTGCTTGCACAGATGGAATTTGCACAGCTAAAGGCAGAGCCCATTGTGAGGATATCTGACTCTGCAACACAAATTGGTTAAGCTGCAAAGGAAAACAGAAAATGGAAAATGTTGTGAAAACTTCACTAAAACAAGTTGGGGGGAATCATCCCTGTCCCCACTCCAACATGTGCTGTCTCTGTCTATGTTATATAGGGTGTATCAGACCACTGGGGTTTATTTGCTACCACAAGTTCAGGGAAATCAGTTGGGAATTCCAAGAATGTGATGATTTAATGAGACAAAAGGTGACAATTGCTGCAGCCCTGGCTGGAGTGAAACAGAAATTAAAAATTAGGAAATAAACACAAAGAAATGCTTGACTAAAAGGGGGGTTTGACAAAAACCATACCCTGACACGCTGATCCACAAGAACAAGAAAAGAGTCAGACTGCAAGATAAGATAAGGAGCTGGAATACACAAACAAGATGCAAAGACAAAGGCACCACAAGATAAAGGAGATTCTATAGACCCTAAGCCGGAAAGAACAGATTTAAAGTTCCAAAAGGTGGCCAGAGGAATGAAAGGGGCATGGAGTTATTTGTAATATGAAGTGAGGACAGAGTTAAAAAATGAATATGTTATAGGCATATCTTGTAAACCTAGTCTGTAAAAGATAAAAAGAGAAAACCAAATCAAAAAGGTGTGCATGCTTTTCAGGGGAGATATCCCCCATGCATCTCAGTGCTGAATAAATTCATACATACTCTTATAACTACTCTGCGAGTTATAGAGCTCTTTTTATTTTGCATATCAGGAGGGAGCACCCAAAAAATGGGGAAAAGACGAACGATCACCAGAACAAATCCTGCAACACCATGGACCAGACCCTGGGAACCCTGATGAATTCATATCAGGTACCAAAGAATCAGTTTATCATTTCAACAGAATAATTAGATAACAGGATGTCATTGAAATAATAACCAACCACACAGCTCCAGCTCCTGACCTTCCTCCCAACCAATCCACCCACATGAGGAACACAACATTTCACCATGGGATGGGATCACATTATCTTTTAGCAGAAAATCGAGGCAGAGTTTGTGGAAAAGTTAAGTAACTCAAACTACTCTTGGCAGATAGATGGCAATGGAAAAGTAGTAAAACAGATAACAAAGGAAACAGCAAAGCAGCTCATGTACTTGTCCAAACATGGAAAGGATGGGAATGGGACACAGTTTTGTGCTTCCCTCACAGACCATGGGTTAAACAAATGCTGTTTCTCCTCTCATGTGCTACAGCAACTCTCATCTTTTTACCATGCACCACACCTTGCTGAGTGCAGCTCATTCAGCAGCTGAGCAAGGGGATGCAGGTGGCAGCCAGGCCTCCTGAGCCACAAACGGCTACAAAAGGACAGAGAATGAGGGCACTGAGAGCAATCCCAAAACCAAAGAACACCCAGGAAGAAAAAACACAGGCAATGAGTGAATCTGCTTGGAGATGGGGCCAGGGACTTGCACATAAGGAAACAATGGGAGAAATCATCAGTTACAGAAAATGTTACTAATTGACAAGGACTGCTGCTCAGACCAAGTCCCAACACATTCCTGAACTTCCAGAAGAACAAACACTTCACAGAGCCAGGAATATCGGGTGTTATACAAAAAGGACATGCAGCAGGCGGATCGGGAAGGCGGAACCTTCCAAGCACCTCCGCCAGTGTTGGGCAAAGGGACAGGGACATGCGGCCGGGAAAATCAGGACAAAAACGAGGCCGCGTCCTCCAACAACCGGAGAGAGCGCACGGCAAATGGCCCATGGCCTCTCCCTTTGGGCAGCAATAAAGTCACTCGCACACCACTCCTCTGGCTCCTTGGGCCACACAAACCTCTGGCGCCGGGAATTTTCCCGCCCAGCCCCGGGCACAGCGCAGCCACCTCCGGCCTCCCGACACGAAGCGGGACGAGCCAGCGCTGCTCCGCCACCGCCTCCTGCCGAGGCCCCAGCGGCAAGGAGACCGCGGGCAGCCGCTCCCGCAGCGCCCTCAGCCCAGGGCCAACACGGGCCGGCCACGGCACAAGCCACCCGCCACAGCCCCCTGCCGCCCCCTCCCGGGCCCGCAGCGAGCCCCGAGCCCCCGCAGAACCGAGCGCGGCTCCCACCTGCGATGGCCGGGGCCGCCTCCGAGCTCCGCCGCCGCCTCACCGGGCTCCGGCCGCTGCTGCCGCCGCTGCCGGGCCCGCACAGACGCTCCGGCAATGGCGGCTCTCCTGCCCCACGGCCGCCCTGGGGGCGCCAGCGGGGCCGGGCTTGTCCCCGCTCTGCCCAATCAGCGCGCGCCAGAGCCACGAGTGACGGCAGAAGCAGCCAATCGCAGCCAGCGGCGGGGTCTGCACACGGCACAGCCCCGCCCCGCGCTCTCAGGGCCCGCCCCGGGCTGCGTGAGGGGAAAGGCGGGGATGAGGAACAGCCCTGGAACGGGCCCGGCCCGAGCCGCCATGGAGCTCCCAACACAAACAAAGTTCTCCGCAGCTCCCGGGCCGCCTTGCCCAGCCCTGGCTGCTGGGTGGCTCCGGCTCAGCGGGAAGCCCTGGAGCCTCACTTCTGCTACGTCTAATTAGGAGCATCAGTGCATCACTTTGATTTCCCCCAAAATGGGAAAACCGCCCCAAACCGCTGTGGACGAGTGGGGGAGGGGAGAGATTTCTGGCAGAAACTCCAAAAACTCAGAGCACGATCATGAGAAGGAAAGGAAGACTTCTAAAACCAGCTTCTCCTCATGCCTACCTCCTTCCAGCTGTCACGAAATTAATCCACAAACATCAGAGGTTTATGTCCAAAAAGGAGACAGAGGAGTCCTTTTACTTTAGTCAAATAGAGGAAAAGGCCATGGGGCATTCCCCTGGGGTCTCTCAAATTCTTGGTGGACGAAGCCTCCTTTTTATCCCAATTTCCCGGCTCCATCTCCCTCTCTTTCCCCATTGCCTGAGGTACTTGAGAGATACAGATTTCCCAGAATGCCTGATAACTAAGATTCCCCTACAGTGTATAACCCTGCGTCTTCATTTTTAATTCTTATGGAATTTATGGTGTTTCCCCATTGCCTCCTTCATCTTTCAATATCCAAACTCATTTACCAGCAAATCTACAGTTTCTTTGTAAAGGCAAATATCTTTTTCCATTCATCAATCAGTGGAATCCATCCCATTTGTAATAAATTATGGTTGTATTAAAAATTCGGAGTATATAAGAAAGATATGTTTTGTAGAAACAAAACAAAATATAAAGCATGGAAAAGCCTCTCCCCCCCAAGTGGGATGAGGCTTTCTGCCGAGGGGTTGCTGATTACCAGCAACGCCCAAGATAACTAACCAAAACCGGCCCATCAACCCAAACAAACACACAGGACACGGACCATCAGGAAAACAATGACACTAGCTCGGGAAATTATCTACCTCCGGATCCAAGCAACGCCCTGCGGATTCCAGTGGGTAGAGAAACTGATCAATCGAAAAAGACAAGTTCCAAAAGAAAAGCTTCGCCAGACTCAAACATCTCTGTGTCGAAAAAGCAATCAGGGAAAACAAAGGAGGAAACCCGGCCAAGATATTCATCGGCACCAACCCGGATTCCACCACCCTGTCATGAAAAACTTAACTTTGCAACACACAGAATCTCCTTTGCATGAGAGGAGACTCTGGCCGGACACAAAAATAATGTCATCATTTTAGGTCAGGAAATCCATTCACTGGACAATCAAGGACACTTGGTGAATGGAACTTGCCTGGAATTTTGGCCTGAGGACTTAAAAATCCTATAAAACCCCAATCCTGAGGATGCTCAGACGTGGATTTGGGAAACCTATACCTCCGGTGTAGACCCCTGTCCACCCAGCGCTGCGCTGTTCTTTTTATTGTGGGTTTTTATCGCTGTTTCTACTTATTATTGTTTATTAATAAATTTTTCTTTGATTTTATCCCAAAATTGCCTTTGCATTTATAACAGATTGGTGCCGTGACTCGGATCGGAAAACTGTGGGAGAACCTCGCTGTCCAGGAGGGTACCCCCGCTGATTTCAGCGGCCTGGGAAGCCGAGAACCTCCGCAGTTCACTCCGACATCCGAACCAAATTTAGGCTGAGGTAAAAACCACAATAAAAGAGGATACGGATCCAAGAAGAGCTCGGGAAAAAGCCATGGCTTGGTAGCTCATAAAAAGTCAGTCGTGCACGAAGACATCCTCGCAAGAAAATTGCTGTAAGTACTGCGAGGTTGAGCTGGTGATTGGGCAAGCGTGTGTGAGACGTGATCTGATCACGGAGCGAGAGCGGACTCCAAAGCCGCGGTTCCATCCTCCCGCGAGGGAATTGGCCGGCCACGGAGGAAGCGAATCGGTGTGAGAGGGCTCTCTCTACGCGTTTGTAAAGCCTGGGGCCAAAGGGGTGCTCTGGGGGACCGATCACAAAGGGCTGGAAGAGGAAGAGGACGTCCAGTAGAGCTCGGGAATGAGTAAACTCTTCTAGCAATCAGGGCCCAAGGAGAGGTCCGGAGGAGAGATCAAAGCGCTAAGAAAGACCCCGGTACAGCAAACCGCGAAGGTGAGTATTAGCAGACTTTTGTCTCTCAAAACACAAACACAACGCAGAGAAACAGGTAAGACTCCCTTTTTCACCATGGGACAGAGGAAGAGTAAAATACAAAAGCCAGTAGATAAGAAAAATCCTTCCATAGAAACGAAGGAATTGTTAGACATCCCACCAGAAAGTCCTTTTAGGTTGGTTGTTAAAATATTGAGAAAATTGCCCTGAGAGAAAAAGAAGTCCAAGGCAAAAATGATCTACTATTGTGCCGAGGTTTGGGGTGGGCAGGAACTGAGACCCCATCTCATTTGGCCAATATTAGGAATGTTTGAAAGGCGGACGTGTAATGAATTGCTCTCTTATGTAGAGAGCAAGGTTTCCTCAGACTCTGAGGAGAAGGAATACGCCAAACTCCGGCTAAAGGCCAGAGTAGGGCTATTTCCGATGAAACTAAAAAGCGAAACAAAAACAGAAACCTGGGAGCCCCTTGATCATTTACCCCCTCCGTACCATGGGCCGGCAGGACCTCCCGTGGTGGATCAAGTGGTGCCATCAGCTCCCACGAGCTCGCCGGCACAGCCAGGTGAAGCACACACATCGCGAACAGGGGAGCCGGCGCCAGCAGTGGTTCCGGTGGCCCCCCCCCCTCTGGCTCCTCCTGTGGGGACCGCAGCCGCCGCCGCTTCTCCAGAATCCATGGTGGTGCAAGGTCGGGGATCTCCTTATCCCCCAGTGCCCGTCCCGCTGCCACAGCCAGGTCCCTCAAATTTGACAGGGGGAATCTTTCATAATAACCTGGTGGCAACGGACTTTACATCAGTAATAAAGGACCAGACTCTCAAAAACCCCTATTCCCCCCCCGCAAGCAGGACTCGGTTTAAGTCTAGACAGATGAGTGAGGAATGGGAAGAGAATGAGAGTAGGCACAGAATGTTCCCTCTCAGGGAAGTGCCTACTGCTCCAGGAGTGATTGGATTTGTAAATGTACCCCTAAATTCAGGGGATGTGCGGGCATTTAAGAAAGAGATGGGAAGATTGTTGAATGATCCGTTTGGAGTGGCAGAAAGGTTGGATGAATTTTTAGGCAGTAGCATTTATACCTATGAAGATCTCATGGCTATCTTGAGATCTCTGTTTAGTCAAGAGGAAAGAGAAATGATTAAACAAGCTGGTATCAGGGAGTGGGAGCGGCGAAACCCTCAGGGAACGCCAGGCACTCAAAAGTGGCCGAGCGTAAGCCCGAGTTGGAGCGCCCAAACAGAGGATGGTAGAAGGAGCATGAATGATTTAAGGAATATAATTGTGCAAGGAATAAGGGAAGCGGTTCCCCGGGGCCAAAATATTAGTAAGGTGTTTGGGGAATGTCAGGGGAAAGAGGAATCCCCCACCGAGTGGTTGGAAAGATTGCGGCGAAGTCTGCAGATCTATTCTGGGACGGACCCTAGTTCTCCGGTAGGAGAAGTGTTACTTAAAACACAGTTCGTGGCGAAATCATGGGAGGATATTAGAAAGAAATTGGAAAAGATTGAAGGGTGGCAGGAGAAAGGTCTCCAAGAGCTTCTGAGGGAAGCTCAAAAGATTTACATGAGGAGAGAGGATGAGAAACAGAAACTCCAGGCCAAAATACTAGTGGCCGCAGTAAAGGAGGCTCAGAAAACAAGAACAGGCACAGGGCAAATTTAAAACAGCGCCGAAAAAGCCGCAGGAGTCTCAAAAGGACGGCTCCGCCCCGCGGAAGGATTCCCCAGAATGTTTTTACTGTAAGAAAGTAAGACACATTCAGTGGAACTGCCGTCAGAAATTAAAAGATAAACAAGTATTTCAAGAAGATTAGAGAAGTCTTGGGCTCTTTCAGATGGGGACGATAACAGCTAAAGAGCCCTTGATAAAATTAAAAGTAGGTCCCCATCGTGAGGAAATAGAATTTTTGGTCGACACGGGAGCTGAGAGAAGCACCCTGCAAAAATTACCACGGGGATGCGTGGTAAGTAAGGAAAAGGTAGTGGTAATCGGTGCGAAGGGAGATCCCTTCAAAGTTTCTGTAATTAAAAATGTGGAAATAGAGTCTGAAAATAAAATATGCCTAGGAAATTTGTTATTAGTAGAAGAAGCCGATTACAATTTGTTAGGAAGAGATATGATTGTCTCATTGGGTATAAACATTGTCGTAAAGAATTCTGAATTAGTAATAAAGATATTCCATTTGACTCCAAAAGATGAAAGGGAAATCGATCCCAAAGTATGGCATTCAAAAGGGGAGGTGGGGAAATTAGATATTACCCCCATCAAAATTGAAATAGAAAACCCAGAGGACCCGATAAGGGTAAAACAATATCCCATCCCGATAGAAGGGAAAAGGGGTCTGAAACTAGTAATTGATGACCTCCTTAGAGGAGGTACCCTCGAACCCTGCATGTCTCAACATAACACCCCCATCCTGGCAGTGAAGAAAGCGGATGGGAGCTTCCGACTGGTGCAGGATCTCAGGGCAGTAAATGCTAGAACCCGAACCAGGTTTCCGGTAGTGGCAAATCCTTATACTTTACTTAACAGACTCTCACCCGAGGATGTATGGTACAGTGTAATTGATTTAAAAGACGCATTTTGGACTTGTCCTTTGGATGAAGGGAGTAGGAACTTCTTTGCCTTTCAATGGGAGGATCCGGACACAAACAGAAATCAACAGTTAAGGTGGACGGTCCTCCCCCAGGGGTTTGTGGAATCACCCAATTTATTTGGACAGGCATTGGAACAATTACTTACTGAATTCATTCCAGAGGAAGGGACAGAGCTCTTACAGTATGTAGATGATTTATTAATTGCTGGAACCATGGAGGAAAAGGTCAGAAAAAGTACAATTTCATTATTGAATTTTCTGGGGAAAAAGGGGTTGAAAGTATCAAAATCCAAACTGCAGTTCACGGAGCCCGAGGTAAAATATCTGGGACATTGGATTTCTCAGGGGAAAAAGATGCTAGATCCTGACAGAGTGGCCGGGATTCTGGTGCTCCCAGCCCCAAAAACGAAAAGACAAATCAGGCAATTTTTAGGGCTCCTGGGATATTGCAGACAGTGGATTGAAGGATACAGTGAAAAAGTAAAATTTTTGTATGAAAGATTAAACACAGATAGAGTAAAATGGACCACACAGGATGAAAGCAAGTTTCAGGAATTGAAAACTGCACTCATAACTGCGCCTGTTCTAACCTTGCCAGACACTAGCAAAGAATTCCAGCTATTTGTCGTTGTAAGTGGACAAACAGCCCAAGGAGTTCTGACCCAGGAGTGGGCAGAAAAGAAAAAGCCCATAGGATTTTTATCAAAAATCCTAGATCCAGTCAGTCGAGGGTGGCCCACTTGCTTGCAAGCAATTGTTGCAGTAGCTCTGTTAGTTGGGGAAGCAAAAAGATAACTTTTGGAGCCTCTTTAACAGTCTACACCCCACACGATGTAAGAAATATCTTACAACAAAAAGCCGAGAAATGGCTAACTGATTCGAGGCTTCTGAAATATGAAGCCATGCTAATTAGTTCGCCAGGCCTCGAGTTGAGGACAACTACTGCCCAAAACCCGGCGCAGTTTTTGTTTGGGGAACCAACAAGTGAGCTGTTGCATAATTGCATTGAAGCAGTGGAATTGCAAACTAAGGTAAGACCAGACCTGGAAGATCAAGAGTTAGAGGGGGGAGAAAAATGGTTTATTGATGGTTCATCAAAAATGGTAGAAGGAAAAAGAAAGTCAGGTTATGCCATCATAAATGGTAAGACCGAACAAATCATAGAATCAGGTCCTTTGCAAGCATGTTGGTCGGCTCAAGCCTGTGAACTGTTTGCACTCTTAAGAGCCCTCAAAGGCCTGAAGGGAAAAAGGGGAACTATTTTCACAGATTCAAAGTATGCATTTGGGGTAGTGCATACTTTTGGAAAAATATGGGAAGAAAGAGGTTTAATAAACACCAAGGGAAAAAGATTAATACATGGAGAAATAATTAAACAAATCTTAGAAGCTATCAGGGAGCCCCAGGAGATATCAGTAGTCCATGTAAAAGGACACCAAACTGGGTGGCGGTTTCACACCAGGGGAAACAATCTAGCGGACAAAGAGGCGAAACGAGCTGCGTTACTGACGGTAAGTATTCCCGAGATCAGTCCCAAAGAAACCCCAGAAGTGTCCGTGTTTCCTTCAGAGAAGGAGCAAGAAGATTTCCAGAAGGTAGGTGGATATTTTAAAGAAAATAAATGGTGGTTGCCAGACGGGAGGGAGCTGGTTCCAAAAAGTATAGCGAGAGGAATACTCAGGAAATTGCATGAACAAACCCACTGGGGAACCCGGGCACTGGCTGAACAATTTTTAAAATTTTTCGGATGTAAAGGAATCTTTGAACTTGCCAAGCAAGAGGTACAGGGGTGCGTGATATGCCAGAAAGTAAATCGTGCCAATTCAAAACAAACAAATTGGGGTGGCCGGCCACTTTCGTATAGGCCATTCGAGAAAATCCAGGTAGATTTCACGGAACTACCAAAGATTGGGAGAAATAGATATTTATTAGTGATAGTGGATAAACTGACACATTGGGTCGAGGCATTTCCCAGAGCAAAGGCTACGGCCCAAACCGTGTCTAAAATTCTACTAGAGGAAATAATTCCTAGATATGGGATAATAGACCATATCGATTCTGATCAAGGGACTCACTTCACTTCCAAAATCATCAAACAACTGTCAGAAGCATTGGGAATCAGATGGCAATATCACACCCCCTGGCACCCTCAAAGCTCGGGACAGGTGGAAAGGATGAATCAAACCTTAAAATCGCAATTATCCAAATTAATAATCGAAACAAAAATGACTTGGGTCCGATGTCTTCCTTTAGCTTTGTTAAACATCCGGACCATGCCTCATTCTGAAACCGGTTTATCCCCTTTTGAAATGCTATATGGAATGCCATATAGGCATGGGATGCCGGTGGCACACCCTCAAATAGAGGATGTGCAATTACAACCTTATCTCATTTCTATAAATAAAAATCTACAGGAACTCCGGAAAAAGGGATTGATTCCTCAGAGCCCAACATTGGGATTTCCAGTTCACAAAATCCAGCCGGGCGACAAAGTATTGATTAAAGTGTGGAGGGAACTTCCCCTCAGTCCGCATTGGGAAGGTCCCTTCCTCGTTCTCCTGACCACGGACACTGCTGTGAGAACGGCCGAGAAAGGGTGGACACACTTTTCTCGGGCCAAGAAGGTTCCGGATTGCCAAGCCCCCGAGTGGAAGATCACCACCCCGCCAGGAGATTTGAAAATCAAGCTCCGAAGGCACAACAAATGAACAATAGCGAGAAGATAAGTTGTAATATCCGCGATTGTTATTGTTTCCCGTTTATACATTTTAAGTGCGCTTATTGTAAGCAGATTTGGGTAACTCATTGCATAAGGGGTTATAAACCAAGGGGGTTGTGCACTAGGTGCTACGAAAAAGAGCTAGACCAGACCAATCGATTCCTGATACTTGCGACTCGAGCGGGCCTTTTGGAACTTGACTCTCCGGAGTGGTTCCTGTTTTACCAAAAAGGATTAAGGGGTCAGCTTGATTGCAAAGTAGACCCCTTGGAAATTGAGTGCCGGAGGACCGTAAAAGTACCTTGTAGATTTGAACCAGTTAAAGCCTCTCGGTGTGCAACCTTCAAGCGGAGGTTTGCCATCAGGACATCAAGGGCCCCTGAAGACAGTCCTTGCTGCCGGGAAGATGGTTATCCCCGCCGTATACTTTTGTACGGGCGGAGGGAATGGCAGAGGGATGCAATTGTGGGGAATCCTGATGTCCCTGAGCCTAGTCATGTACTCGATCAAGAAAATAGAGGCCGAGGCCCCCCTAGGGGAGGCTCCCCAGGGGAAGTGTGAGCAGTGTCAGACTGCCACAGAAAACGAGCTCTTGACCGAGTGCCCTTCAGAACTACAGGCAGGTATTTGTTGGTTAAACGGCACTCAGTTTGAATTGTGTAAATCAAAAAGGAAAATCTGGTGCTCAAACTCGAGAGTAAGTATCGAGGAAAAACCTATTCGGAACTTGGAAGAAATAGGGGCTGCTGAGACCCACTTCCGAAACAAAAGAGAAATAAAGGGAATTCCCCCAATCGAGGTCTGTGGACAGTGTAATAAGACTGTCTGGATTGGGGGAAAGAAGCATTCGACGTTTTTGGCATACCACCGAGTTAACCCTACCTGCTACAATGAAGCAAGCTTAAAACCGTGCATGATGGGGGGAAAGCTGTACTGGGAAGGGAAAAATGTAAAACACGAGACAAGGCTGACATTCAATAATGAACCCATAATTTTGGAACTATTGAAGTCAGATGATGAGAACTCGTGTCTTCAATTCGACCCAGTGTTTTGCTTTTCAAAGGATGAAAAGGGATTGGATCCAGAGAGTAAAATAAAGCAAATAGCTATAGATTTAAAACGGAAAGAAATGGAAAATAAAAAGAAAAGGCTGGAGCAAGAGAGGTTAAACTCTCTCAGCGAACAATATGAATTATTAGAGAAACAATACGATAATTGGAAATTACCCAGCCCTAACCAAAACTTGTTTGTTGACTTAATGCAGGAAATAGCCACTGAATTAGGTATATCCAACTGCTGGATATGCGGTGGTTTAAAATCAGCAGAGAGGTGGCCATGGAAAGGAGAGGGATTGACCCCGGAACAAATATTAAAAGGGACAGAATTAAAATTCTCAAAAACTACCCGGAGGCCAGAGGGATGGGTCATAGATGACCGAATAATTGGAACGTTTTGCATTAGCCGGGAGGGAAAAGAGTTTACCGATTTGGTAGGATACACTCCGTGTGTGAATACACTCACAGTAAACTCAGAAAAGAAAACAAAAATCTGGCACCCGGAATCGCCCGAAGGATATTTGATCTCCTATCGGGAAAACAATTGCAAATGGGTAGAAACTATTGGATTGTGTTGGAACAAGAAACCGGGGGCCAATCCCTTCCATGTTTTCATAGGCCTGAGGGATTATTGGGAGGATCCGGCAAAAACTAATAAAAACTGGGAAGCTCCCGATGGAATTTACTGGATATGCGGGAAAAAGGCATACAGTGAATTACCTCGGAAGTGGAAAGGGTCATGCACACTGGGACTAATTCGGCCGTTTTTCTTCACCCTACCAAAAGATGAGAGTAAATCCCTAGGGGCTCCCCTCTTTGAAACATTAGCTCGACAAAAGAGGGACCTAAAAAAGATATTACCGATAGCAGGAGGGAGCCAGAAATGGAACGAGGAAGAATGGCCGGCCGAGAGAATCATACAATACTATGGTCCGGCCACCTGGGCGAATGATGGCAGTTGGGGTTATAGAACCCCCATTTATCTTCTGAATCGGCTCATTCGACTGCAAGCGGTAATGGAGGTAGTTTCCAATCACACCTCAGAAGCCCTGGAACTCCTAGCAAGGCAACATTCTCAAATGAGGGCCTTTGTTTACCAGAACAGACTAGCCCTCGATTACTTGCTAGCTGAGGAGGGAGGGGTGTGCGGGAGATTCAATGAATCGGAGTGTTGCATGGAAATAGATGATTATGGCGAAACTATAAAGGGACTAGCTGCGGAAATCAAGAAAGTGGCACATGTGCCCGTTCAAAAATGGAATTCTATTCTACAAGCCTCTTGGTGGGACCAAATTTTCGGTCAAGGAGCTTGGTGGAAAAAGCTAGTGTTCTTTATAGGATGTTCAATAGCCGGAATCATCTTTTTACCTTGTTTAATTCCTTGCCTGATTAGGCTAATACAATCTGTAGTGCAAGGAATGCAAATTGCCGCCCTCCCAATAGATCCAGAAAAATCACAAGATAAAAGTGCCCTTCTTTCTAAATTACTGGTTTTAGAAGAAGAGAAAGAGAGTAATAAGGCATTAAGGGCCTTAGAAAAATTTGAAAACGAACATATGCTGACCACCAAAATTGACAATTAGAGAAAAAATGATGATGGAAAAAGAATAAGAAAAGGATACTTTTCTTTAAAAAGAGTGTAAAATAACGAATTTTTAAATGTGATAAATTATTAGGTGGGGGACTGTAATAAATTATGGTTGTATTAAAAATTCGGAGTATATAAGAAAGATATGTTTTGTAGAAACAAAACAAAATATAAAGCATGGAAAAGCCTCTCCCCCCCAAGTGGGATGAGGCTTTCTGCCGAGGGGTTGCTGATTACCAGCAACGCCCAAGATAACTAACCAAAACCGGCCCATCAACCCAAACAAACACACAGGACACGGACCATCAGGAAAACAATGACACTAGCTCGGGAAATTATCTACCTCCGGATCCAAGCAACGCCCTGCGGATTCCAGTGGGTAGAGAAACTGATCAATCGAAAAAGACAAGTTCCAAAAGAAAAGCTTCGCCAGACTCAAACATCTCTGTGTCGAAAAAGCAATCAGGGAAAACAAAGGAGGAAACCCGGCCAAGATATTCATCGGCACCAACCCGGATTCCACCACCCTGTCATGAAAAACTTAACTTTGCAACACACAGAATCTCCTTTGCATGAGAGGAGACTCTGGCCGGACACAAAAATAATGTCATCATTTTAGGTCAGGAAATCCATTCACTGGACAATCAAGGACACTTGGTGAATGGAACTTGCCTGGAATTTTGGCCTGAGGACTTAAAAATCCTATAAAACCCCAATCCTGAGGATGCTCAGACGTGGATTTGGGAAACCTATACCTCCGGTGTAGACCCCTGTCCACCCAGCGCTGCGCTGTTCTTTTTATTGTGGGTTTTTATCGCTGTTTCTACTTATTATTGTTTATTAATAAATTTTTCTTTGATTTTATCCCAAAATTGCCTTTGCATTTATAACACCATTGTTTCTTTTCTCGATCACTGCTGGTTCCATCTGTCAGCAGAGCCCCAGCTGGTTTGTAAAGAGAAACAAATCCGTCATTCCCGTCCCCGGTGAGCTGCGGGACGCGGGGCCCGATGCTCCCGGCGCGAAGGGGCTGCAGATCCAGAGAGCGATGGACGCACGTGGGGCCTCCTCTGCTGCTCCTCTTGCAGTTCCTGCTCCTCCTCTACCCCTCCTCTTCCTCCCGCTCCTCCTCCTCCTTCCCCTCCTCCTCCATCTCTCGGCTGCTGGTGAGGAGCTCTGGGGTGAGCGGAGCGGGGCCGGGAGGCGGTGGGAAAGGGCTGGGAGAGGGGGATGAGGGGAGCTGGGACAGGGGGAGAGGGGTTCTCAAGGAGGGGCTGCCAGTTAAGCCCAGGAGCCCCAAATGCCCTCCGTGTCCTGGCAGCCCCTGGCGGCGCTGTGGGGGCCGGGCCGTGCCCCAGTGCCGGCTCAGGGGGTGCTCCAGGCTGACGTGCTCCACCTGGCAGCTGGAGCTGAGCCCGCATTGCCGGGGGCGGTTTCCAGCAGCACCAGGAGCTGCTGGCTCCAGTCCCCGCTGGGGAGCACGGCAGTGGCCAGCACGTGGCCCGAGAGCTGCTGCTGGCCCTGGGAGCAGCTCAGCTGGATGTGGGCAGGGGAGAAATCCATCAGGGAGCAGAGCAGGCGGCCGGGGCCGGGCTGGGAGCTCGAGGGCATCAGCGAGATGGACACGCTGGGATGGGCAGGGGGCTTGGGGACCCCGCAATGCGGATCTTCCTCCCCACAAGCCGCAGGGAATCGCTCCATGGATCGAGTGCTGCAGGACAGGGAACCAGGTTTCTTTCATCCCAAGCCCACCTTTCCCTCTCCTCTCTCCACCTTTCTCACCCTTTCCCCAATTCATTGACCCCTCTCAATGCAATTTGGGTTTCCCAGCACCCTCCCCCACGCTTTGGGGGTCCCAGACCCTTCTTTTCCCCCACTCTTTTGCCCCTTCCCAATCATCCCTCCAATCCCCAACTCCCTCCCCCGTGCTTGGATTTGGGGGTCCCAGACCCCTCCTGCTCAGTCTGGTGGTCCCATGCCCCCTTTCACTCAATATGGGGAGATCCTAGCAGATTTTTTTCTGGGAGGAATCCCTGAGTTACGGGATTTTTGGTGTGTAGATTTGAAGGGGGACAGCTCTGTCTGGCATTCGTTTAACCCATGGTCTGCTGGGGAAGCACAAAAATGTTTCCCATTTCCATCCTTTCCTCATTTGGACTGGTTCATGAGCTGCTTTCTTGTTTCCTTTAGTATCTGTTCTCATCTATTTGTCAACAGCAGTCTGAGTCATTTACTTTTCCACAAACTCTGCCTCCTGCTAATAGATAATGTGATCCCATCATATGGTGAAATGTTGTGTTCCTCATCTGAGTGGATTGGCTGGGAGGAAGGTCAGGAGGTGGAGCTGTCTGGTTGAGTGTTATTTCAATGACATCCTGTAATCTGATTATCCCTTTGCCCAACACTGGCGGAGGTGCTTGGAAGGTTCAGCCTTCCCGATCCGCCCGCTGCATGTCCTTTTTGTATAACACCCGATATTCCTGGCTCTGTGAAGTGTTTGTTCTTCTGGAAGTTCAGGAATGTGTTGGGACTTGGTCTCAGCAGTCCTTGTCAATTAGTAACATTTTCTGTAACTGATGATTTCTCCCATTGTTTCCTTATGTGCAAGTCCCTGGCCCCATCTCCAAGCAGATTCACTCATTGCCTGTGTTTTTTCTTCCTGGTTCTTCTTTGGTTTTGGGATTGCTCTCAGTGCCCTCATTCTCTGTCCTTTTGTAGCCATTTGTGGCTCAGGAGGCCTGGCTGCCACCTGCATCCCCTTGCTCAGCTGCTGAATGAGCTGCACTCACCTTGCTAGGTGTGGTGCATGGTAAAAAGATGAGAGTTGCTGTAGCACATGAGAGGAGAAACAGCATTTGTTTAACCCATGGTCTGCCAGGGAAGCACAAAACCGTGTCCCATTCCCATCCTTTCCACGTTTGGACAAGTACATGAGCTGCTTTGCTATTTCCTTTTTTATCTGTTTCTGCACCTTTGCCTTGCTGATCTGTTTTCCATCAGCAGTTTCAATCATTTAACTTTCCCCAAACCTCTCCTTTTTCTGCTAAAAGATTATGTGATCCCATCCCATGGTGAAATGTTGTGTTCCTCATCTGAGTGGATTGGCTGGGGGGAAGGTCAGGAGCTGGAGCTGTGTGGTTGGTTATTATTTCAATGACATCCTGTAATCTAATTATGCCATTGAAATGATAAATGTTTTCTCTGGTACCTGATATGAATTCATCAGGGTTCCCAGGGTCTGGTCCATGGTGTTACAGGATTTGTTCTGGTGGTTGTTCATCTTTTCCCCATTTTTGGGTGCTCCCTTCAGGCAGGGCTGCATCAATTGTCAGCTTTTCTCTCATTAAATCATCACATACTTGGATTCCCAACTGATTTCCCTGAACTTGTGGTAGCAAATAAACCCCAGTGGTCTGATACAGCCTATATAACATAGACAGAGACAGCACATGTTGGAGTGGGGACAGGGATGATTCCCCCCCACTTAATTTAGTGAAGTTTTCACAACATTCCCCATTTTCTGTTTTCCTTTGCAGCTTAACCAATTTGTGTTGCAGAGTCAGATATCCTCACAATGGGCTCTGCCTTTAGCTGTGCAAATTCCATCTGTGCAAGCAGACAGAGCTTGGGCTGAGGGGCAGAGGGAATCATTCCAATTCCTCCCAAGGCAGGAAGCCCCTGGGCCATTGTACAGGCTTTGTCCCAGGAGTGTTAATTTGCATTTCTAAAGCTTCTCTCCTGGCAGCCTGGAAGGAAACTCCTCTTCCAGGGCAGACATCCCGTGACTCACACGTGGCCCCCACAGAATCTGCTATTTATTTTTTTTTTTAACAATATTTTATTAATTGTTTATGTGTAAAAGAGCCAACTTTTCAATAAAACACAAACCTTCAGTCAAAATAGGTCTCAAATATTTAACCATTTTCTCCATGATTTGCACTTTTTTTTCAGATACTCAAAGCTGCTTTTTTGCCTGAAAATGAAGCCATTTCACAGAGGCTTCCTCTACCTCTTCTCCTTGTCCTCCTGACTGGATCAAGTCATCCACATCCTGCATTAAGCCAGTCCCTGGGGGTGAGGTCAATTCCTTTGATATTTCCTGCAAGGCTTGCCCCAGTCAGGCCGGTGCTTCCGTGCATCCCTGCAGAAGGACCGTCCATGTCTTGAGCATTTTCCCTTCTACCTCTTGTTGCCAGCCCAAGGCAGAATTGTGTTTGCATCCTCTGGGAGTGGGCAGATCCCCAGAAAGCATCTTTTGCATCAAGTTGTGAATGGCAGCAGTGTGAGGAGGGCCCCTGGTTGAGGATGGTGTAAGGATCTGAGAGTGTGGGGTGCCTCGGTTTCATCATCTCATTTCTTCTTCTTGGGTCCTGCAGCATTCTGTGGATTCCATTGGATTTCTTGTTTGGCAGGATAGGAGCATTCTAGGGAGCCATCCCTGGCTCCCCAAGCCGTGCCTTGAGCAGGACTCAGAGACAGGCTGTGAGCCCTTCCTTCCCTCCCTTGGAACAGGGGATTGCTTTTCCACAGCTCTTGTCCTGGTTGCTTGAGGGAAGTTTGGAGAGGCTCCATATCTAATTTTGCCAATTTCCCTGGGGCTGCCCACACTTGTGGGTTCACTTCAGCCTAGGCTCTGCCAGACATTTGACACAGAGGTACAACAGAACCAGCCTCTGTATCACCTTTTGCAACATTAATCTGAATTCCCAATTTAGCTATCAAATCCCTTCCCAGTAAATTACAACCACAATTCTGAGCAAATAAAAATTCCTGCATTTGAAACCCATGTCCCACATCTGCTAATAGTGTCTGAATAAAACACACCCACTCATCTTTCCCCCTTAGTGCCTTAATTTAAATATTCCTTAACAATATTCCCCTCTTAGGTGTAAGATTCTGAGTGGATGGAGAGGCCTCTGTGTCCATCAGGAAAGGTCTCCTCTGGATCCAGAGCCAGCCTGAATGTTCCCGAGGGCTGCAGTGTGGTGGGTCCCTGGTGGAATGGGAGCTGTGAGACCGCTAAGAATCCGTGTCCATCAAGGGCTGGACTTGCTGGTGCTGAGGGTGCTCCTGTCTGTGCTTGCAGTGTCCTTGTGCCCTGCAGCTGGAAGGCTGATTCCTTGCCAGGGGCTGTTTGGGTGGGCTGTCCCCTGGCCAGGAGGGCAATGCCTGTGCCAGGTGCTTGTGGCCGAGGGTGTCCCCTGGGTGCTGGGGCCCCCTTGGGCCCTGGGCTTGATCCCTCAGGGGCTGTAGGAAGTGTGCCATGGCCTTTGCCTTCAGCTTGGCCTTTTGCTCATCCCTTGCTGCATTCAGCTGCTGAGCCTTTGGGAGCAAGTGCTGCAGGGGCTTCTTGTGGCCCTGCTGCAGCCCCCCTCAGTGCCTGTGGGTGCTCATCGTGTGGCAGCTGCTGAGCTTTCTGCAAAATCCTTCCTTTCTGCAGGGACCCAGCACAAAATGCTTAAAAGATCATGTGGATCCTTGCAGGTGTAATCCCCATTTCTGAGCTGTTCCTTCCTGGTGCTGGCTGTGCTGAGGCTCCCCTCCCCAGCCCGTATCCCAGAGCCGGTCCCTGTCCTGCCGCAGTGTCCAAAGGCGGCCCCCCCGGCGGGCAGGGCCGGCAGCTCCACGGGGCCGGGCAGCGGCCGGGGCGTCCCGCAGCCTCCTGGGGGCCGGGGGCCACTGCCGGCCCTGCCCGGGGGGTGCTGGGGTCAGGCAGCGCCCGGCGCTGAGCCCCGGCTGCCCCACAGCCCCGGCCCGGCCCCACAGCTCCCCACAGGCCCCCAGCCCGTGCTCCCGGTGCCGCAGCTCTGCGCCCGCTCCTGCCGCTCCCAGCTCAGAGAAACCCCGTGATATCCTGACCTCCTTCTTTTCCTGTCCTGGAAAACTGGGATACAAAGGATCTGAGTCAGCTGGGAAATTCTGAGGATAAGACATCTTATATGAAACACATCCCAATCCTCAGTATTTTTTATTTCCTCTTCTTTTCTATCATCCTTTTTCTTACCCCATGGATTGCTCCTGCTGCTTCTGACTTAAAGCACATTCCTGCACACTCCCCTTCAGCCAATCCCTTCCCAGCACACCAACACCATCCATCCCCTGTTGTCTAAATCCCTTCTGGACTTCCCTTATTGCCCCCCTGGCTGTCCATGTCCTTAATTCCCTCTGGGAGAATGTGCAAACGACCTCCATATGCTCCCAAGGGACCCTTGAGAGATATTTTGGGGTCTTCATCCCTTTTGTCCAGGATACCCCTTGAGGGGAATTTGGGGAGGTGGGAGGGGGGAGCGCCAAGGCCGGGCCCCCCCGCGCTGTGGTGGCGGGAGCGGCTGCAGTGGGGAGCGAGTGCGGGCGGAAGCGGCCGAGAGCCCAGCGCTGCCCCAGGCCGAGCTGGCCCAGCTCCATCCGTGCCCCTGCGGTGGGATGCTGTGGGACTGGGGGGGAAGAGGGAGGCGGCAGTGGGTGCTGGGCCTGGGGGCAGGAGGAGAAGGGAAGGAGAAGCAGGGTTGAAGACCAGAATGTTCAAAGGATGCACGTGGGAGGACAAGGTGGGATTGTGCAGGAGGAGGAGAAATAGTAGGAGGAAGTGAAGTGTGAGGAAGAGTAGGGCCACAAGAGGAGGAGGAGGAGCAGGAGTAGGAAGCAGAACAAGGTTCCACCCTCCCTGTATGTGCAGTCCCAGGAGTGTTACTTTGCCCACCATCAGCAGGTGACTGGGGAGGGGATCCACGATTTTGATGAGGTTGAATCTTGGTGTTTCTGAACTTTATTGGGCTAAATGTTGGTGGTTTGTGTTTTTGCAGGGGCTGAATCTTTGTATTCTGGAGGGGATTGCCTGGATTTGGTGTTTGGGTAGTTTTTGATTTTTGTTTTGATGTTTGGAGGATATCTGGGCTGAATGTTGGTGTTTTGGAGATTCTTTCAGACACAAGATGACCAATGACTTTCTGAGATGAACTTGGGCAAGGAGGAATCCTCAGCCCAAGGTGCTCTCCTGTCTTTTTTTCCTCCTAACCAGGAATTTTCATTCCCAAGCTGTGTCCAGATGGAAGAGGAAGAGGAAAAGCCCCTGAGATGCCGCACAAGGAGGGGCTGCAAACCCAGCCCAGGGAGCTGCGAGGAAGAAAGATCCCCCCAGTGCCAGCAACACGGCCAGAGATCCAGCCAGAGCTCAGAGCTGGGGGAGAAGCCCCACAAGTGCTTGGAATGTGGGAAGGGCTTCATGTGGAGCTCTGAGCTGCTCCGGCACCAGAGGATCCACACTGGGGAAAAGCCCTACAAGTGTGGGGAATGTAGGAAGAGCTTCAGCCAGAGCTCCACCCTAAGGAATCACCAGAGGATCCACACTGGGGAACGACCCTATGAGTGTGGGAAATGTGGGAAGAGCTTCAGGGGTATCTCTTACCTGATGAGACACCAGGTGATCCACACAGGGGAACGGCCCTACACCTGCTTGGAATGTGGGAAGAGCTTTGGGTGGAGCTCCTACCTGAGGGCACACCAGCGCATCCACACTGGGGAGAGGCCCTACGAGTGTCCTGAGTGTGGGAAGAGGTTTCAGACCAGCTCCAATGTCCTCCTACATGAGCGGATTCACACAGAGGAGAGGCCCTTCCGCTGCCCCGACTGTGGGAAGAGCTTCAACCGCAACTCCACCCTCACCGTCCACCGGCGCATCCACAGTGGGGAGAGGCCCTACGAGTGTCCCCAGTGTGGGAAGAGCTTCTCACACAGCTCTGACTTGACCAAACACCAACGGAGGCACCAGTAAGGGAAGCCCTGCGAGTGCCCCGAGTGCAGGAAGAGCTTCGTGCGCTGCTCCAGCTCCATCCCCCATGGGAGGATCGGCGTTGGATGATCCCCAGTGACCCCCGTTGGGCAGAGCCCTGGTGATCCGTGGTCCTGGTGATCGGTGTTGGGGAGACACCTGGCTGGGAGGCTCCACATCTTCCTGGCTCCCTGTGGGCACCTGGATGAACACCGGGGCAGGAACATCCATTGGGACACAGAGCAACAATGGGAATTCCTTGGGAGGAGTGGATTTGTTGACTTTCAATTCTAGAGATCCTTTTGCCGTCACCTCAAGGAGTTCTGTGGACAGAGAAAATGGGGTGACACTGGGCTTGGGGGCCCCGACTGGAGCACACACGCTCTGGGGGAGGGGGAATCCGAATTTAGGGACCCGCCCTCACTTTTTGCTCAGGTAGAAGCTGAGCCCCAGCACCAGGAACACAAAGCCCAACATGGAGTCCCTGATCCCCATCAGGAAATTGCTGCGGGTGGCGTTTCACGGCATCCCTGGGGCATCTGCAGAGGTCATGATCCCCCCAAAACCTCTCACAGACACCCCAAGCCCCTACACAGACCCTCCCAATCTCCCCCACCCACCCAGGACCCTCTGAAACCTCCTTGGGAGTCACTAATTTTAAAAAATCAACAATTCTAGAAAAATTAGAAATCTTAGCTAGTGATAGGCCTTGCTGGAACTAGTTAGAGTTAATGATTAAGTGAAAAGCAGGATTTGAGATAATGAATCTTAGACTTAGGTAAAAAATTACTTTTCATTGTATGTGTGTTCAGCTGTGCTTATAATGAGAAAAGAGAAACTGATAAATGGGTTCAGGAAGATCACAGACCTTACATCTGGAAACCCATTTAAACGTCGCAAGGGAGAAAATTTGAGTTGTACCAAATGTCATTTGTAATGTCAACCATTGTAAAGGTAGAAAGGTGAGAGTGAGGAAGAGCCGTTTTCCTTCATCTCTTGATGACCCCTCCTCGCCAAAATGACCCCCTCCTCAAATTAGGGAGCCCACCATGCAGGCATAATGACATTTTAAAAACATTACCATTCATTTTTATCTGAAGTGGGGAATGGGAAGTGTTAGCATTATGAATATGTATTAGTATTTTGGATATTCAAGCCTTTTGTGAATAAAACCACACTGGAATCTTTTGTCAACTTGCAGTGTGTATTAAGGGGTGACTCCCACACTCGCCCAGTGCTGTGATTAAACATCCACTTTGTAACTTTAAACTGTTGGAGAGGTTTTTTCTCCATTAACAGATTGATATTGATACTAGATCAATATTGCTATTTTGCTAAATCACTGCCAGTCTCTTCCCAGCCTCCCCAGGACCCACCAGAGCCCCTCCTGTTCCTCTCAGGATCCCACAGCCCCCTCCCAATTTCCCCCCACTGCCCCAGGACCTCCAAACCCTCTCCCAGTCCCTTCCCAGCCCCACCAGGACTCATCAGGAACCCTCTCAGTCTCTTCCCAGCAGAACCAACCTCATCCCAATCCCTGCTTTCCAATGCCCAATCTCCTTCCAGCTCCTCCAGGCTCACTCAAATCCCTCCCAGTGACACCCAGCACCCCCAAACTCCCTCCCAGGGTCCAGCAGGACCCCCAGAACCCCATCCCACCCTCCCCAACATTCTTCAAACCCCTTCCCAGCCATCCTAAGCACCTGAATCCCTTCCCCAGTTTAAACCAGTCTATCTCAAACTCCCTCCCAGTTCCTCCCAGCACACCCCAGTCCCCCTCTGGGCCCCCCCAGTGCCTCCCCCGCTGCCCCCGGCGCTGTGGGGGCCGGGCCGTGCCCCAGTGCCGGCTCAGGGGGTGCTCCAGGCTGACGTGCTCCACCTGGCAGCTGGAGCTGAGCCCGCATTGCCGGGGGCGGTTTCCAGCAGCACCAGGAGCTGCTGGCTCCAGTCCCCGCTGGGGAGCACGGCAGTGGCCAGCACGTGGCCCGAGAGCTGCTGCTGGCCCTGGGAGCAGCTCAGCTGGATGTGGGCAGGGGAGAAATCCATCAGGGAGCAGAGCAGGCGGCCGGGGCCGGGCTGGGAGCTCGAGGGCACCAGCGAGATGGACACGCTGGGATGGGCACTGGGAGAGATCGGTGACAGACGGCGATCAGCTGGGGGGGAAATGGGAGAGATGGGTGAAGAGTGGTGTGGCATTGGAAGGGACTGGGAATGGACTGGCAGGGACTGGGGTGGCACTGAAAGAGATGAGAGTGGATACTGGGACACTGGAAGAGAGTGTGGAGGTCTGGGAGTGAAGTGGGAATGAACTCGGAAGAGACTGGGAATGGGCTAAAAAGGAGTGGGAGTGACTCTGGGGCCTCTGGGCGGGACTGTGATGGCACTGGGCGGGACTGTGATGGCACTGGGCGGGACTGTGGTGGCACTGGGCGGGACTGTGGTGGCACTGGGAGGGACTGTGGTGGTACTGGGAGGGACTGGGAATGAAGTGCGCGGCACTGGGAGGCCGAGTCCAGCGCGGGGCTGTCGGCTCTGTGGATCTGCCCGGCAACTGATGAGTCATCAGAGAGACGCGCTGTGATTGGCTGAGGGGCGGCAGATCCCCGGAGGAGCGAGATGGACAGGCGGGGTCACTGGGAGTGACTGGGATGGACTGGGAGAGGCTCGATGGTCTGGGAGAGCCACGGGAGCCATTGGGAGGCCCCGGGGATGGGCAGAAGGAAGGCTGAGGGCTCTGGGGTGATTCCCAGGGAGGGTTGGAAGGACATGGCCGGGCCCCTCTCTGTGCCCCACGAGCAGCGGCCCGGACAGAAAAGTTCAGGAGCGGGAGGAGGTGTTTCTCAAGATTGATTTTAATCCTCATTCTCCTGGTCTGATTTGCTCCGTCCTAAATTCAATTCATTTCCCCATGTCGGGCTGTTGTGCCCCTGATGGTGGTCCCTGAGTGACCTCTCCCTGCCCTTGTCCCGACCCACGAGGACTTGGATTTGGTTCAGTTCAGTGGAATTCATGGTGATTTGGGGGGAGCTGGAGCAAAGCAGCTGGAAAGCACAGTGGGCTTGACAAGGACTGAACCAGGGCAGGAGTTGGGGCTGCCTCGAGTGAGCTCTCACAGTGTGAACTTTCATGGGGTCTTTCTAAGGGAATTTTGTTGAAGTTTGACATTCATTAATAGAAAGCAGAGTCACAAGTGGAGCTCCGCTTTCAGCTTGAAATGAGGGGATGGAACGTGGGCACTGGGAATTCCGTAACCTCAAGTTGTTTTTTGATACTGGACACTTTAGCTTTGGCAATCTGAAGCCCTTCAGCAGCAATGTCTCTGCCACTCCCTGGTTTCTGGCTCAGACCCAGCTCGGAGCTTGGACAAGGTCTGGGCTTTGTCCTCTTGAGCTTTGGGAGCCTCCCGGGAAGCACCAGCCCTCCCCAGCCCACCCTTGGTAGGACTTTTTCTTTTCTCTCTCCTGACGATTTTATCCCCAAAACTGCCGTGGGAACGTTGTATCCAAGCACATCCTCCAGCGCTGCACTTTCCTCCTGTGAATTCCCTGTGCAGGGAATGTGTCTGTGCTTTTCCCTGCTCTGTTCACTGACAAACAAACCTGAGCCCGTGGGACTGTCAGAGTTCCTTCATGCAATGAAATCAGGTTGTGTTGATCATGGCATGTTCTGGAGGAGCTTTTCTTGGTGTGTCTTGTGCTGCTGGAAATGACACAAGAGCCAGGAGGGAACAGAAGCTGCTGCTGCCCGTTGGCTCAGGGCCAGGGAACCAAGTTGTGCTCCCGTGCAGTTGGGCCCTGCTGGAAGCAGAGCCGCCTTTCCCTTGAGCAGCTCAAGCTTGTGACAGCTCCAAACAGGAAACCTCAGCAGAAAACTCTTCCTCCAAACTCAGCTGCTTTCCCTCCTGCAGCTGTTTGGGAAAGAGCCTCAAAGCACAGACTCTGCTGGGAGCCATTGGTGCATTTCCTCCCTCCCGGCAGCAGCAGCAGCTCCTGAGCCCTTCACGGGCTCCTGTCCCTTCACAAACCCTTCAGCTCCCTTTGAACTCTCAGCAGTCACTAACATATGCATTTCTTTCATATTTAAGCTGCATTTAAACTTCTCTTTTTCTCTCCTCTCTATCCTTTTAATCTCCTCTTTATCTCCTTTAATCCCGTCAGCACCAGTAGGATGGGGATGGAGTCTTGGGGTGGGTGTGGGATGAACTGAGGATCCAGCAGAGAAGGGCAAGGCAGAGGGGAGAGGACTCAGCCAACCCTTCTCCTGCTCTCTCCTCCCCCAGGGTGCAGCTAAAGCAAGTCAGACTGGAAAGGATCCCACAAATGCTGTGTTCTCCTCCCTCTGAGCTTGGCTGGGGATCCTCAGCTTCAGCCTGGTGCAGTGGCTTAGATTCGCTAATTTGAGTTTTTTGGCTAAAGCACTAAATAATGTGGTGGGTTTAGCGCTGGCTGAAATCTCCAGGGCACTTACTCATTTCTCACTGTGAGATATGGATTAGGAGAAGGGTGTAATAAATTATTGTTGTATTAAAAATTCGGAGTGTATATAAGAAAGATATGTTTTGTAGGAACAAAACAAAATATAAAGCATGGAAAAGCCTCTCCTCAAAGTAGGATGAGGCTTTTCTCCAAGGAGTTGCTGATTGCCAGCAATGCCCAAGATAACTAACCCAAACTGGCCCATCAACCCAAACAAACACACAGGACACGGACCATCAGGAAAACAATGAAACTAGCTCGGGAAATTATCTACCTCCGGACCCAAGCAACGCCCTGCGGATTCCAGTGGGTAGAGAAACCGATCAGTGGGAAAAGACAAGTTCCAAAAGAAAGACTTCGCCAGACTTAAACATTTCTGTGTTGAAAAAGCAATCAGGGGAGACAAAGGAGGAAACCCGGCCGAGATACCCATCGGCACCAGCCCGGATTCCACCACCCTGTCATGAAAAACCTAACATTGCAACACACAGAGTCTCCTTTACATATGAGGAGATTCTGGCCGGACACGAGATAATGTCATCATTCTATGTCAGGAAATCCATTCACTGGACAATCAAGGACACTTGGTGAATGGAACCTGCCTGGAATTTTGGCCGGAGGACTTAAAAATCCTATAAAACCCCAATCCTGAGGATGCTCAGACGTGGATTTGGGAAACCTATACCTCTGGTGTAGACCCCTGTCCACCCAGCGCTGCGCTGATCTTTTTATTGTGGGTTTTTATCGCTGTTTTTACTTATTATTGTTTATTAATAAATTTCTCTTTGATTTTATCCCAAAATTGCCTTTGCATTTATAACAGATTGGTGCCGTGACTCGGATCGGAAATACTGTGGGAGAACCTCGCTATCCAGGGGGGTACCCCCGCTGATTTCAGCGGCCTGGGAAGCCGAGAACCTCCGCAGTTCACTCCGACATCCGAACCAAATTTAGGCTGAGGTAAAAACCACAATAAAAGAGGATACGGATCCAAGAAGAGCTCGGGAAAAGAAGCCGCGGCTTGGTAGCTCATAAAAAGTCAGTTGTGCACGAAGACATCCTCGCAAGAAAATTGCTGTAAGTACTGCGAGGTTGAGCGGGGTGATTGGGCAAGCGTGTGTGAGACGTGATCTGATCACGGAGCGAGTGCGGACTCCAAAAGTCGCGGTTCCATCCTCCCGCGAGGGAATTGGCCGGCCACGGAGGAAGCGAATCGGTGTGAGAGGACTCTCTCTACGCGTTTGTAAAGCCTGGGGCCAAAGGGGTGCTCTGGGGGACCGATCACAAAGGGCTGGAAGAGGAAGAAGACGTCCAGTAGAGCTCGGGAAAGAGTAAACTCTTCTAGCAATTAGGATCCAGGAGAGGTCCGAAGGAGAGATCAAAGCGCTAAGAAAAACCCCGGAACAGCAAACCGCGAAGGTGAGTATTAGCAGACTTTTGACTCTCAAACCACAAACACAACGCAGAGTACTAGGTAAGACTCTTGGTTTTTTTCTTCACCATGGGACAGAAAAAGAGTAAAATGCAAAAGCCAGTAGATAAGAAAAACCCTTCCATAGAAACGAAGGAATTGTTAGACATCCCACCAGAAAGTCCTTTAGGTTGGTTGTTAAAATATTGGGAAAATTGCCCTGAGAGGAAAAAGAAGTCCAAGGCAAAAATGATCTACTATTGTGCCGAGGTTTGGGGTGAACAGGAACTGAGACCCCATCTCACTTGGCCAATATTAGGAACGTTTGAAAAGTGGACGTGCAATGAGTTACTCTCTTATGTAGAGAGCAAGGTTTCCTCGGACTCCGAGGAAAAGGAATATGCCAGACTCTGGCTAAAGGCCAGAGTAGGACTATTTCCGATGAAACTAAAAAGTGAAACAAAAACAGAAACCTGGGAGCCCCTTGATCATTTACCCCCTCCATACCACGGGCCGGCAGGGTCTCCCGTGGTGGATCAAGTGGTGCCATCAGCTCCCACGAGCTCGCCAGCGCAACAAGGTGAAGCACACACATCGCGAACAGGGGAACCGGCGCCAGCAGTGGTTCCGGTGGCCCCTCCTCTGGCTCCTCCTGTGGGAACCGCAACCGCCGCTGTTTCCCCAGAAACCATGGTAGCGCAAAGTCGGGGATCTCCGTATCCCCCATTGCCCGTCCCGCTGCCCCAGCCAGGTTCCTCGAATTTGGCAAGGGGAATCCTTCATAATAACCTAGTGGCGACTGATTGTTCATCAGCAATAAAGGAACAAACTCTCAAAAACCCCTATTCCCCCCCCGCAAGCAGGACTCGGTTTAAGTCTAGACAGATGAGTGAAGAATGGGAAGAGAATGAGAGTAGGCACAGAATGTTCCCTCTCAGGGAAGTGCCTACTGCTCCGGGAGTGATTGGGTTTGTGAATGTACCCCTAAATTCAGGGGATGTGCGAGCGTTTAAGAAAGAGATGGGACGATTGTTAGATGATCCGTTTGGAGTAGCAGAGAGATTGGATGAATTTTTAGGCAGTAGCATTTATACATATGAGGATCTCATGGCTATCTTGAGATCTCTGTTTAGTCAAGAGGAAAGAGAAATGATTAAACAGGCTGGTATCAGAGACTGGGAGCGGCGAAACCCTCAGGGAACGCCAGGCGACCAGAAGTGGCCGAGCGTAAGCCCGAGTTGGAGCGCCCAAACAGAGGATGGCAGAAGGAGCATGAATGATTTAAGGAATATAATTGTGCAAGGAATAAGGGAAGCGGTTCCCCGGGGCCAAAATATTAGTAAGGTGTTTGGGGAATGTCAGGGGAAGGAGGAATCCCCCACCGAGTGGTTGGAGAGATTGCGGCGAAGTCTGCAGATTTATTCTGGGACAGACCCTAGCTCTCCGGTAGGAGAAGTGTTACTCAAAACACAATTCGTGGCGAAATCATGGGAGGATATTAGAAAGAAATTAGAAAAGATTGAAGGGTGGCAAGAGAAAGGTCTCCAAGAGCTTCTAAGGGAAGCTCAAAAGATTTACATGAGGAGAGAGGACGAGAAACAGAAACTTCAGGCCAAAATACTAGTGGCCGCAGTAAAAGAAGCTCAGAAACAAGAACAGGCGCACGGCAAGTTTAAAACAGCGCCGAAAAAGCCGCAGGAGCCACAGAAGGATGGCTCCGCCCCGCGGAAAGATCCCCCAGAATGTTTTTACTGTAAGAAAGTAGGACACTTACAACGGAATTGCCGCCAGAAAATAAAAGATGAACAAGTATTTCAAGAAGATTAGGGAAGTCTTGGGCTCTTTCAGATGGGGACGATAACAGCTAAAGAGCCCTTGATAAAGTAAAAAGTGGGTCCCCATCGTGAGGAAATAGAATTTTTGGTTGACACGGGAGCTGAGAGAAGCACCCTGCAAAAATTACCCAGGGGATGCGTAGCAAGTAAAGAAAAGGTAGTGGTAATCGGTGCGAAGGGAGATCCCTTCAAAGTTTCTGTAATTAAAGATGTGGAAATAGAGTCTGAAAATAAAATATGCCTAGGAAATTTGTTATTAGTAGAAGAAGCCGATTACAATTTGTTAGGAAGAGATATGATTGTCTCGTTAGGTATAAACATTGTTGTAAAGAATTCTGAATTAGTAATAAAGATATTTCATTTAACTCCGAAAGATGAAAGGGAAATTGATCCCAAAGTGTGGCATTCAAAAGGGGAGGTGGGGAAATTAGATATCACCCCCATCAAAATTGAAATAGAAAACCCAGAGGACCCGATAAGGGTAAAACAATATCCCATCCCGATAGAAGGGAAAAGGGGTTTGAAACTAGTAATTGATGACCTCCTTAGAGGAGGTACCCTCGAACCCTGCATGTCCCAACATAACACCCCCATCCTGGCAGTAAAGAAAGCGGATGGGAGCTTCCGACTGGTTCAGGATCTCAGGGCAGTAAATGCTAGAACCCGAACCAGGTTTCCGGTAGTGGCAAATCCTTATACTTTACTTAACAGACTCTCACCCGAGGATGTATGGTACAGTGTAATTGATTTAAAAGACGCATTCTGGACTTGTCCTTTGGATGAAGGGAGTAGGAATTTCTTTGCCTTTCAGTGGGAGGATCCGGACACGAACAGAAATCAACAATTAAGGTGGACGGTCCTCCCCCAGGGGTTTGTGGAATCACCCAATTTATTTGGACAGGCATTGGAACAATTACTTACTGAATTCATTCCAGAGGAAGGGACAAAGCTCTTACAATATGTAGATGATTTATTAATTGCTGGAACCATGGAGGAAAAAGTCAGAAAAAGTACAATTTCATTGTTGAATTTTTTGGGAAAAAAGGGTTTGAAAGTATCAAAATCCAAACTGCAGTTTACGGAGCCCGAGGTAAAATATCTGGGACATTGGATTTCTCAGGGGAAAAAGATGTTAGATCCTGACAGAGTGGCTGGGATTCTCGTGCTCCCAGCCCCAAAAACGAAAAGACAAATCAGGCAATTTTTAGGGCTCCTGGGATATTGCAGACAGTGGATTGAAGGATACAGCGAAAAAGTAAAATTTTTGTATGAGAGATTAAACACAGATAGAGTGAAATGGACCACTCAGGATGAAAGCAAGTTTCAGGAATTGAAAACTGCACTCATAACTGCCCCTGTTCTAACCTTGCCAGACACAAACAAAGAATTCCAGCTATTTGTTGATGTAAGTGGACAAACAGCCCAAGGAGTTCTGACCCAGGAGTGGGCAGAAAAGAAAAAGCCCATAGGATTTTTATCAAAAATCCTAGATCCAGTCAGTCGAGGGTGGCCTACTTGCTTGCAAGCAATTGTTGCAGTAGCTCTGTTAGTTGGGGAAGCAAAAAAGATAACTTTTGGAGCCTCTTTAACAGTCTACACCCCACATGATGTAAGAAATATCTTACAACAAAAAGCCGAGAAATGGCTAACTGATTCAAGACTTCTGAAATATGAAGCCATGCTAATTAGTTCACCAGGCCTCGAGTTGAGGACAACTACTGCCCAAAACCCGGCGCAGTTTTTGTTTGGGGAACCAACAGGTGAGCTATTGCATGATTGCATTGAAGCAGTAGAATTGCAAACTAAGGTAAGACCGGACCTGGAAGATCAAGAGTTAGAAGGGGGGGAAAAATGGTTCATTGATAGTTCATCAAAAATGGTAGAAGGAAAAAGAAAGTCAGGTTATGCCATCATAAATGGTAAGACCGAAACAAATCATAGAATCAGGTCCCTTGCAGGCATGCTGGTCGGCTCAAGCCTGTGAACTATTTGCACTCTTAAGAGCCCTCAAAGGCCTGAAGGGAAAAAGGGGAGCTATTTTCACGGATTCAAAGTATGCATTTGGGGTAGTGCATACTTTCGGGAAAATATGGGAAGAAAGAGGTTTAATAAACACCAAGGGAAAAAGATTAATACATGGAGAAATAATTAAACAAATTTTAGAAGCTATCAGAGAGCCCCAGGAGATATCCGTAGTCCATGTAAAAGGACACCAAACTGGGTGGCGGTTTCACACCAGGGGAAACAATCTAGCGGACAAAGAGGCGAAACGAGCTGCGTTACTGGCGGTAAGTATTCCCGAGATCAGTCCCAAAGAAACCCCAGAAGTGTCCGTGCTTCCTTCAGAGAAGGAGCAAGAAGATTTCAAGAAGGTAGGTGGATATTTTAAAGAAAATAAATGGTGGTTGCCAGACGGGAGGGAGCTGGTTCCAAAAAGTATAGCGAGAGGAATACTCAGGAGATTGCATGAACAAACCCACTGGGGAACCAGAGCACTGGCTGAACAATTTTTAAAATTTTTCGGATGTAAAGGAATCTTTGAACTTGCCAAGCAAGAGGTACAGGGGTGCGTGATATGCCAGAAAGTAAATCGTGCCAATTCAAAACAAACAAATTGGGGTGGCCGACCACTTTCGTATAGGCCATTCGAGAGAGTCCAGGTAGATTTCACGGAACTACCAAAGATTGGGAGAAATAAATATTTATTAGTGATAGTGGATAAACTGACACATTGGGTCGAGGCATTTCCCAGAGCAAAGGCTACGGCCCAAACCGTGTCTAAAATTCTACTAGAGGAAATAATTCCTAGATATGGGATAATAGACCATATCGATTCGGATCAAGGGACTCACTTCACCTCCAAAATCATTAAACAACTGTCAGAAGCATTGGGAATCAGATGGCAATATCACACCCCCTGGCACCCTCAAAGCTCGGGACAGGTAGAAAGGATGAATCAAACATTAAAATCGCAATTGTCCAAATTAATAATCGAAACAAAAATGACTTGGGTCCGATGTCTTCCTTTAGCTTTGTTAAACATCAGGACCATGCCTCATTCTGAAACCGGTTTATCCCCTTTTGAAATGCTATATGGAATGCCATATAGGCATGGGATGCCGGTGGCACACCCTCAAATAGAGGATGTGCAATTACAACCTTATCTCATTTCTATAAATAAAAATCTACAGGAACTCCGGAAAAAAGGATTGATTCCTCAGAGCACAACATTGGGATTTCCAATTCACAAAATCCAGCCGGGCGACAAAGTATTGATTAAAGTGTGGAGGGAACTTCCCCTCAGTCCTCATTGGGAAGGTCCCTTCCTCGTTCTCCTGACCACGGACACTGCTGTGCGAACGGCCGAGAAAGGGTGGACTCACTTCTCTCGGGCCAAGAAGGTTCCGGATTGCCAAGCCCCCGAGTGGAAGATCACCACCCCGCCAGGAGATTTGAAAATCAAGCTCCGAAGGCACCACAAATGAACAATAGCGAGAGGATAAGTTGCAATATCCGCGATTGTTATTGTTTCCCGTTTATACATTTTAAGTGCGCTTATTGTAAGCAGATTTGGGTAACTCATTGCATAAGGGGTTATAAACCGAGGGGATTGTGCACTAGGTGCTACGAGAGGGAGTTAGACCAGACCAATCAATTCCTGATACTTGCAACTCGAGCGGGCCTTTTGGAACTTGACTCTCCGGAGTGGTTCCTGTTTTACCAAAAAGGATTAGGGGGTCAGCTTGATTGCAAAGCAGACCCCTTGGAAATTGAGTGCCGGAGGACCGTAAAAGTACCTTGTAGATTTGAACCAGTTAAAGCATCTCGGTGGGCAACCTTCAAGCGGAGGTTTGCCATCAGGACATCAAGGGCCCCTGAAGACAGTCCTTGCTGCCGGGAAGATGGTTATCCCCGCCGTATACTTTTGTACGGGCGGAGGGAATGGCAGAGGGATACAATTGTGGGGAATCCTGATGTCCCTGAGCCTAGTCATGTACTCGATCAAGAGAATAGAGGCCGAGGCCCCCCCAGGGGAGGCTCCCCAGGGGAAGTGTGAGCAGTGTCAGACTGCCCCAGAAAACGAGCTCTTGACCAAGTGCCCTTCAGAACTACATGCAGGTATTTGTTGGTTAAACGGCACTCAGTTCGAATTGTGTAAATCAAAAAAGAAAATCTGGTGCTCGAACTCGAGAGTAAGTATCAAGGAAAAACCCATTCGGAACTTGGAAGAAATAGGGGCTGTTGAGACCCGCTTCCGAAACAAAAGAGAAATAAAGGGAATTCCCCCAATCGAGGTCTGTGGACAGTGTAATAAGACTGTCTGGATTGGGGGAAAGAAGCACTCGACGTTTTTGGCATACCACCGAGTTAACCCTACCTGCTACAATGAAGCAAGCTTAAAACCGTGCATGATGGGGGGAAAGCTGTACTGGGAAGGGAAAAATGTGAAACACGAGACAAGGCTGACATTCAATAATGAACCCATAATTTTGGAATTATTGAAGTCAGATGATGAGAACTCGTGTCTTCAATTTGACCCAGTGTTCTGCTTTTCAAAGGATGAAAAGGGATTAGATCCAGAGAGTAAAATAAAGCAAATAGCTATAGACTTAAAACGAAAAGAAATGGAAAATAAAAAGAAAAGGCTGGAGCAAGAGAGGTTAAACTCTCTCAGTGAACAATATGAATTATTAGAAAGACAATACGATAATTGGAAATTACCCAGCCCTAACCAAAACTTGTTTGTTGATCTAATGCAGGAAATAGCCACTGAATTAGGTATATCCAACTGCTGGATATGCGGTGGTTTAAAATCAGCGGAGAGGTGGCCATGGAAAGGAGAGGGATTGACCCCGGAACAAATATTAAAAGGGACAGAATTAAAATTCTCAAAAACTACCCGGAGGCCAGAAGGATGGGTCATAGATGACCGAATAATTGGGACGTTTTGCATTAGCCGGGAGGGAAAAGAGTTTACCGATTTGGTAGGATACACTCCGTGTGTGAATACACTCACAGTAAACTCAGAAAAGAAAACAAAAATCTGGCACCCGGAATCACCCGAAGGATATTGGATCTCCTATCGGGAAAACAATTGCGAGTGGGTAGAGACTATCGGATTATGTTGGAACAAGAAGCCGGGGGCCAATCCCTTCCATGTTTTCATAGGCCTGAGGGATTATTGGGAGGATCCGGCAAAAACTAATAAAAACTGGGAAGCTCCCGATGGAATTTACTGGATATGCGGGAAAAAGGCATACAGTGAATTACCTCAGAAGTGGAAAGGGTCATGCACACTGGGACTAATTCGGCCGTTTTTCTTCACCCTACCAAAAGATGAAAGTAAATCCCTAGGGGCTCCCCTCTTTGAAACATTAGCTCGACAAAAGAGGGACCTAAAAAAGATATTACCGATAGCAGGAGGGAGCCAGAAATGGAACGAGGAGGAATGGCCGGCCGAGAGAATCATACAATACTATGGTCCGGCCACTTGGGCGAATGATGGCAGTTGGGGTTATAGAACCCCCATTTATCTTCTGAATCGGCTCATTCGACTGCAAGCGGTAATGGAGGTAGTTTCAAATCACACCTCAGAAGCCCTGGAACTCCTAGCAAGGCAACATTCTCAAATGAGGGCCTTTGTTTACCAGAACAGACTGGCCCTCGATTACTTGCTAGCTGAGGAGGGAGGGGTGTGCGGGAGATTCAATGAATCAGAGTGTTGCATGGAAATAGATGATTATGGCGAGACTATAAAGGGACTAGCTGCGGAAATCAAGAAAGTGGCACATGTGCCAGTTCAAAAATGGAATTCTATTCTACAAGCCTCTTGGTGGGACCAAATTTTCGGTCAAGGGGCTTGGTGGAAAAAGCTAATGTTCTTTATAGGATGTTCAATAGCCGGAATCATCTTTGTGCCTTGTTTAATTCCTTGTCTGGTTAGGCTAATACAATCTGTAGTGCAAGGAATGCAAATTGCCGCCCTCCCAATAGATCCGGAAAAATCACAAGATAAAAATGCCCTTCTTTCTAAATTACTGGTTTTAGAAGAAGAGAAAGAGAGTAATAAGGCATTAAGGGCCTTAGAAAAATTTGAAAACGAACATATGCTGACCACTAAAATTGACAATTAGACAAAGAAAAAAAATGATGATGGAAAAAGGAGTAAGAAAAGGATACTTTTCTTTAAAAGAAAGTGTGAAAATAACGAATTTTTAAATGTGATAAATTATTAGGTGGGGGACTGTAATAAATTATGGTTGTATTAAAAATTCGGAGTGTATATAAGAAAGATATGTTTTGTAGAGACAAAACAAAATATAAAGCATGGAAAAGCCTCCCCCCCAAGTGGGATGAGGCTTTTCTCCAAGGAGTTGCTGATTGCCAGCAACGCCCAAGATAACTAACCAAAACCGGCCCATCAACCCAAACAAACAGACAGGACACGGATCATCAGGAAAACAATGACACTAGCTCGGGAAATTATCTACCTCCGGATCCAAGCAACGCCCTGCGGATTCCAGTGGGTAGAGAAACCGATCAGTAGGAAAAAGACAAGTTCCAAAAGAAAGACTTCGCCAGACTTAAACATTTCTGTGTTGAAAAAGCAATCAGGGGAAACAAAGGAGGAAACCCGGCCGAGATACCCATCGGCACCAGCCCGGATTCCACCACCCTGTCATGAAAAACCTAACATTGCAACACACAGAGTCTCCTTTGCATATGAGGAGATTCTGGCCGGACACGAAATAATGTCATCATTCTATGTCAGGAAATCCATTCACTGGACAATCAAGGACACTTGGTGAATGGAACCTGCCTGGAATTTTGGCCGGAGGACTTAAAAATCCTATAAAACCCCAATCCTGAGGATGCTCAGACGTGGATTTGGGAAACCTATACCTCCGGTGTAGACCCCTGTCCACCCAGCGCTGCGCTGTTCTTTTTATTGTGGGTTTTTATCGCTGTTTCTACTTATTATTGTTTATTAATAAATTTCTCTTTGATTTTATCCCAAAATTGCCTTTGCATTTATAACACATAGCTAAAAAGTATTTAACATATAATATTCATCTGCGAAAGCCAATATCACAATACAAATTTATAACAAGTTTTCTGAGAAGAAGATGAAGTTTGAGTGGTTTTTCGGGAAGCAGGCTTTGAGATGTAGAATCGTAGTGAGTTTTCTTTTTAGTCTGCGTAGTTTTTTTTGGGAAACCAACATTGAGATGTATGGTCCTGGAGAATCAGATCAGGTCGGTATCAGGCGTTAATCACAGGGTCCTTAGAGCGCTTATCTTGCTTGGGTGGACCCAGCTCTTCTCAGTGTTATCTTAATTGCTGGGTCATTCTCTTGCAAATTCCTGGTTTTCCAGCAGCTGCTTTTGCAATCTTAAGTTGCTTGTGGTTTTTGTTTTACATAAAACATGCTTTTATACTTGATTTTGTACAAGTATAAAATATGCTTTGATACTTGATTATATTTTTGTACAATAAAACACAAATTATACCAACATATATTACACAACCATACACTCCACTGCCCAAACCCTGTCCCTGTTCGCTTACCCACACTCAAACATGCGTCCATTTTTCACTCACACGTGCTCAAAACACCATGGGTTTTTGTGCTCTGGGCATCCCATCCTCGTTGCCAAGAACATCATGGGTGCTGGAAGATGCCCGTGCACAAAATTGCAAAGCAAGTCTTATTTTATTAGTTGCTGTTGCAAATAATACCTACAAACCTCTGGATTGGTGAAAAGCCACTGAGCAGCGGCAGGAGATGGAGCATGGTGCTCCAATGGGAGGGGCAGGCAGGCCATGCACCTTCAGGGCATGCCCTGCATCAAAAAGGCGTGCATTTTGTCCTTCTTGCCTCTCCTCTGCAGAACCAAGCCTCCTACCTTCTCCCCTGGAGTGGAATTTTCCCAGTTACCATGTCATCTCACCCTTGGCCAGTACAGGAGGTAAGGTCACCATGCCAATAACAGCCTCATTGTTACTGTTCCTCTTTCACAGGCTAACTTCCCATCAATTGATCAATCCGTTGTTCCTCTTAAGGGTCAAATTCCCAGCAGTCGACCCATAAGGTTTCCTTCAAAGTCTGTTCTTTGTCATCCTGTTGGTGTGCACAACAGAGGACCAAATACGGCAGGGCCTTAGACACAACTTTGCTCCCTGACACACACAGGCTCCTTGTCCCACTACTGGCCTTCAGTAACACCTTTAACTCCACAATGCTGTGGATCCAGGCCTTCAGCACAGGGACCTTTCCAGCCTGATCTGCGCTCCTTCCTCTGTGTCTCTGCACAAAACACGGTGCAGGAGAGAACGGCAGGAGGGGCCTGTGTGTCACAGCGCTCCGGATTTGTGACCCTTCAGCTCCACAGAGATGCAGGTTAAGTGAAAAAGGCAAACTGTTTATTAACAGGGATGAACTGGAAAGGGAAAGAAGGGGATGGGCATGGACTGAGGGCTGGAGGGAAGGAGCTGTCAAAAGGGAGGAAGAATAGAGGGAAAAAAGGGGATGGGCACAGTCTGAGGGCTGGAGGGAGCTATCTACAGGCTGGGAGAGGGCTGAAGCCCCGTGAGAATCCCACAGGCTCAGCTGTGCCAGTTGTCTCCAGTGGCACTGGGAGGTGGTGTCCTCTTCAGTGTCTCCTGCTGCTGTTCTTGGGACACTTGTTTACTGGCAAACTGAGCTTGGATATTCTGGTTGCTGTGGGATGGAGTGGTGTCTTTCCTCGGGGCTTCAGTGGCTGGAAGAGAGAGGAGGAGAGGCACGGTCAGGGCATGCATCTGCAGGGATCCTAGGAGACATTCCTCCCAAGGACATTCCACCTGGCTCTTGCAGTGGCCACAAGAGAGGACCAGACAACAGGATCAGCCAGAAGGTGCTGGCCACAGCTCCCACCCATGTCCCTGAAATCTCTCTGCTCTCTGCCCACACCGCCCTCACCCAGACAGGGAACGAAGCACTCTGCAGCTGGGCCAGGGATTGCAGCTCCCTGCCCAGGCATTGCAAGTGCCCCCCGCCAGCCCCCAGTGCCAGCCTGCTGCTCTCACTCACCCTCACTGAGGGTCTGCAGCTCTTCCTTGTGCGCCCTTGTTCATGAACATCCTGACCGTGCCTGGGAACACAGAGCCTGTCAGGGCCCCAGCAGCACAGCTCCCTGCCAGCGGCGCTGCCAGCCCTGGGGCCACACGGCCTCCCGCCCCGGCAGGGCTCAGCCCGGGCCCTTGCCGCATCCTGACTCAGCCCAAGGGCACGGCTGCCAGAGGCCGGCAGCAGCAGCCCCGAGGGCAGCCGGGGCTCCAGGGCACCGGGCCCGGGTGCCGCTGCCGGGGCAGCAGCCGGGGCTGGGGCCGAGCTGCGGCGGGGCGGGGAGGGAGCCCGGGCTCGTGGCTCACCGATGAAGCTGACGGCCGCCTCTCGCAGGGACTCCTGTGGGCTGTCCAGATATGGCAGGGCCCGGCTCACCTGCTCGGCCGCTCGGCTCTCGTCCTGTGCCAGCTGCAGAGAGCGGCAGGAGGGAAGGGTTGGTGCGGGCTCTGCCCCTCGGCCGGGCGCTGCCTGCGGCCAGCCCCGGCCTCCCGTGCCCGCCCAGCCCTGAGGCCCGGCCAGCAGCCCCACTGGGCTGGGGCTCTATCGACACCCGGCTCGGGGCCACAGGAGCCTGGAGAGGAACCCGTGTGGCCCAGGGAAGGGAGCAGCATGTGGGGCACAGGCTGGCTCCCCTGGGTGCAGCACTGGGCCACAGCTACCAGCCCCACACACTGAGCACTGGGGCCAGGGAGCTTCTCCAGGCTGAGGCTGGGGTTTCCAGGCCGTCCTTTACCACACATTCGGCGATCTTCGACAGATCCTCTGTTGGCAGCACACACAGGAGCTCTGTGTTCTTCAAGAAGGTGGCAGCACAGTGCAGGGTTTCCCGAGAGGCCTGGAGAGATGCAGAGATGGCATTGCTGCCCAGGGCACAGGAGTTGCATCCCTGTGCCAAGGCCAGGAGGAAGCTGCAGCCTGGGAGGCAGCAGAGCAGGAAGCAGCCGAGCCCCCTCCCAGAGATCAACCAGCATCACACAAAACCTCACATCAGCCACGCGCAGGTTCTCATCGTGGCAGTGCAAAATGAGTGGGAGCAGGCTCTGCTTCACAATTCCCTCCATCGCCTTTTTTCCCTCTTCCACTACCAGGTTCATGGCCTTGCAGAAGAGGTGAATGGAGAGCACCTGCACGTGGCTTTTGTCCTGGAGGAAAGAAGGAGGAAAAGATCTCAGCGCCAACTTCTCCAGCCCACCTGGGCAAAGGCCTGAAAATCCACAGGACCAAAGTTTGTGTGGGCAGTAGCCAGTGCCCGTGGCTGGGGCACAGAGCCTTACATGGTCAAAGAGAGGCACAAGTGGCTCAGCAATCTTGGGGGCAGCATTCCTTGATAAACGAAGATGTTTTCTCTTGAGCAGATTTGTGAACACAGACAGAGACATGCTGACCACTTCTCCGTCTGTGTCACTCAGCAGCTGCAGGACGCTTTTACACAGTCTGCGTATAGGTCTGGCCTGTGTGGAACACAAGGCTGTGCTGGGAAGCCCTGAACGGCTGCAGTGCCAAGACCACCCTGGCACTGCAACCCCACCCTGCTGCTGCTGGGCCCAGAGGCCAAAGGCCTGTCCCAAAGCACTCAGGCAGGTGAGGCAGGAGAGCTGGGAGCAGCTGCCTCAGCTCCTGAATCACAGCCAGCCCAAGGGGCTGCTTTGCCCAGCACAGCTTCAGCCGCTGCCCCGTTCTCACCAGCGAGGGTTCCTTGCTGAGCACCACGAGGCCTCTGAGCGCCAGGCGACACCTCTGCCTGCACTCGCTCTGCAGCTGCCTTGACGTGATCTCAAGGACACAGTACCCACAGTCACTCAAGTTTAGGCAATCCAGGACCTGAAAGGCACAGGGCAGTGACAGGGGAACCAGCCGGCAGGAGCCTGGAACTGCACAGGGCTGGGCCCAGGCAGCAGCACAGGGCGCGGGCACCGTCCCAGGCAGCTGTGGCTATGCAAGGGGACAGGGCTGGCAGGCAGCTCAGCAAGGTAGTGCTGGCCATCAGGCTCACCTCCACAAGGAATGCCAGGGAGGACAGATCCCAAGGTGCCTCCTCCCTGATGAGCCTCCGGATAAATTGGTGTGCAACATGGTAACACAAGGGCGTCAAGTCACGGCGCATCACCCTGGAAGGGGGGAAATGGCACCAAGACAATGAGGTGGGGGGTGGGGGGGCAAACCTCTCCCAGGAATGACTCACGGAGATCTGGCCTTTCCCCAGCATCCCTGGAGGGACTTGTGGGTGTTTTGGGACCATGGGGCTCCTTCTGGGCACCCTCCTCTCAGACTTCTCCAGTCTGCTCAGCCATCCTTCAATGGCAAAGCCCTCTGGCCAGGACCACAGGGACTGTGGTAGGGCACCCTGGGCACAGGGCACACATTTCAGAGGCAGTGGTGAGAAGGGGTCTCACCTGGCCAACAGACCCACGGCATAGTGCTGGGTGTCAGCACGGAGCAGCGTTTCCCAGCCACACTTGCGCTCCATGGCCATCAACTCATTGTCATAGTGCAGAAAGCAGAGCAGAGCCTTCATGGCCTGCGCTGCAAACCTGTGTGCAGAGCAAAGCCCAGGTCACATTGGGTGAATTGGTGTCAGCCACAGGGGCATGGGAAGGACAGGAGGACTGGCACCTGTTGGGTTTTTTGGGAAGGTGGTGTTCCTGCTGGCATGCTCTCCAGAAGTTATCAACTTCTGCTGGCATCAGCTGTGTGGTGGTGAAAACTTGCAACAGCAGAGCCGTAAAGAGAGAGCTGGAATAATGCATCATCGCCTCATGGCGCTGAGGCACTTGCAGAATCACCCAGAGCACCAGAGTTGCCTGCAAAAGAAGCACACCAAGACAGCGCTCAGTGCCAAGGCGTCCATGGGGCAGAGCCCAAGGGGAGATGCAGGGGGAACAGCGGGCCTGGTGCCCCCTGGGCCTGCCCCTAGCCCAGGTTTCAGCCCAGCCTGAGGCAAGGAGAGGATGAAGAGCTGCTGGAGAAGCGACCTAGGGGACAGTCAAGGCCAGTTCCACAAACTCACAGCCAGAGCAAAAACGTCCTTGTTGTCCTCATCAGAGGTGCAGATGCTGCAAAGTGGCCAGTTCTCCATCACATGGAGCAGAGTTGGCAGCACCTTCTCCATTGCTGGTCCTGATGAGGCTATGGTTTGCCACATCACTGCAGCAGCTCTGTGAGATCAGAGCTCTGTGTCAGGGGTGTCTGAGTCACAGAGCCATGCCCTCTGTAGCTGTGGGGTCCCAGGTGACAAAGCCCCAGTGCCCTGAGGGGCAGGGAGGGAGCATTGGCAGCAGCCTCAGGAAACAGAGGGGCCCGAGGCTCCTGGAGCTCTCTGCCTGTTGGGCAGAGCCCATTGGACAGGCTGTGCAGGGCAATGGGCCCTAAAGGCCGGTGAGCCCTGAGCTCTCAAGGCACGTGGGCCCCATACCTGTCACACGATGGGGCACAGCGCAGGAGGGTCAGCACCACATCGTCCGGGTGTTCTTCAGCCAGCCTCACGATGTTAGTGGCCAGCCTGGCATCCACCGTAACGGAGCACATAAGACACTGGTGAATGCTCCGTACAATAGCTGGCACCTAGAGTAGGAATGGGGAAGACTTGGAGCGCTGTCCAAGGCAGCAGCTTCCCCAGCTTCTCCCAAGAAGTGCTTCCCTTCCTGCCACACTGTGCTGGCCTCAAAAGCTGAGGGGGCCCTGTGGATGTGGCTTGAAGGGGCACACGATCGTGCCAGACCTCCAGTTCTGGCCCCTGGCTGGCTACCTGCTGGTCAGAAGGAACACCCCCCTTTCAAAAACATCCGTATTAGGTGCGTGACTCACCATGGGAGGGGGCGTAGTGTCAGTATTTGTGATGCCCTGAGTCTCTCTGGTGTTTGGAATGGCCGTGTCCTCAGTCAGTGCCACATCAGAGTTTGCCCTGGCATCACTCACCGCAGCATCAGAGTCTTGTGAGGGCGCAGCTGAATCTGGGCTGACATCAGGCTCTGCCTGGAGCTCAGTCAGCCCCGAGTCAGGCTCAGCTGTGCCCTCAGTTCCCTTGGGGCTGATCTTTCTATGCCGAATTGGCAGGAACCGGCGGAACCTCTGTGCAGAATGAACAAAGGACAGGGAAGAGAGGCATGTTCCAAGGAGTGCTCCATGTGCAGAGCTGGGCTGAGCAGTGACAGCAGGCCCAGCCCAGGTGGGGATGGCTGCAGGTACCTTCAGCATTTTGCGGAAGCGGCCACGGGCAGGCTCCTGCTCTTGTGTCCTGTCCATGGCTGCATCTGTCAAAGAGCAGCCAGAGCTGAGGGGCTGCGGGAGAGGCCGGAGAACGCAGCCCAGCCCTGCACTCCCCAGGCAGGGACAGCCCTGGGGTGGCTCAGGGGATGGAGCACGGCCACTGCCAGGGGTCAGACCCAGCCCATATTCCGTCCTGCCCTTGAGAATGTCCACATGGGATGGGATGGGATGGGATGGGATGGGATGGGATGGGATGGGATGGGATGGGATGGGATGGGATGGGATGGGATGGGATGGGATGGGATGGTGCAGGGCCCAGCTGGCTGCAGCTTCAGCCCTGCGGCCCAGCTCTGCCACTCACCATCCTGCCCTTGCTGGAACTGCTCTGGCTCTTCAGGGTGTTCTGCTGGGGCAGCTCCAGGGTCGGTGTTTCCGTTCCGTCGGAACACTCTGAATATCCTGAAGAATCTGCCCGCCATGACAAAATCGGGCCTTGGGAGCACCTTCTAAAGAGATGTCAACGGAAAGCTCCGGCTCACCAAGACCCACAGTCTGCTCACAACGTGAGCTGTAGGAGTTACGCCTCAGAAAAGCTCCGGGTCAGGCACTAACGAGTGGGCTGTGTGGGGGCTCCTCACAGCACCACTCTGGCGTGTCCTGTCCCGTCGCATGCACCAGGCACTCTGGTGTGCTCTTGTCACCGCCAGCTCTTGTCCATTCCACCGTTCCATTCCACGGTTACCAGGCTGTGCCGTGTCACTAACGGCCCTTGCACGCCCTGCCACCTTCCTGGTTCCGCCCCCATCCCCCCCAAAGTGGCCCAGGATGGAAGGAATCCCTTGCCCAAAGTGTCTAAGACAGCCTGACAGGATCTTTAGGAACAGCAACCAAACGCTGCCCTGCTCTGCAGGCTCAGGGCAGCAGAAGGAGCCCCCAGGGCTGCCGAGGCAGCTGCAGCAGGAAGGGCACGGGGCCTCGCACAGAATCTGTACAGGGGCCTGGCAGCACTGAAATCAGCAGGTGTGGCAGAGTCCCCACCGAGGCAGACCTGCCATCCCAGCCGAGCCCTGGTGTCCTTCTCCTGCCCCAGAGACCTGTGCTCCTGGGGGGCTTCTGTGCCAGAGGGCCAAAGCCAAAGCCCCGTGAATTGGGGGCTGGGCTCCTTCCTTTGGGGTCTTGGCAGGAGCTCGTGGAGCTATTGCTGCTATCTGTCAGATGATGTTGCTCCTTCCTGGAATGATGTTTTTCATGGAAGGGGCTTGCAGTAGCACAAAAACACCATCAGCTGCTGAGTTTCCCAGGATGGCTAGATTGTACAGAGGCACTGTCCTGTATCAGTGGGATCTTCTCTGTCTTTTTCTGGGACAAACATTAGCCCAGTCTCTGATGTTCAAGGCTCCAGTTGCTGTGTGTCTGTCTGTGGTACAGCTGATGCAAGGCAAACATTTCATCCACAGACAGAGTCCTGCTTGAACAGTCACAGAGCTACATCTATTTTTACATTAGTAATTTTTACATTAGTAATTTTAATTTTTTTTTAAGTTTTCCAGAGCCTGCTGACTGTTTTCAAGGTTTTCTCTGTGTCCCCAGTGCACATTCTCCAGAAATTGTGCTTTCACATCCTTTTGCATTTATTAAAGTTACCTGCAATGACCAGTCAATCAAAGCCCTGGGAAAACTTCAAGGTGAAACCGGGCAAAATATTTATCTCCCACATCTGAAGCCATGAATTGCCAAGTACTGTCCTCAGTACACCTGTAGGTGTGCTGATGCCATTTCAAAGCGGTTGCCAATGAAAACAAATTTTAATAGTTTTGTAGTTTCCACATTGGAATTAAAATCCTTGACTAGAAAAATCACATGTCAAAATTTTTAGGACTTTTACAAACCAGAGCTGTCATTCTCACCTTGCATTTTATAGTCTCTGAACAGTCACAGAAGGTTTTAGTTCTAGACAGTACAGAAAAAGTCCTTGGTGTTCAGCTATACTTTTATATCAGCATATACTCCTGATGATTATTTTAGGCAGGAGCAGCAAACTCAAGAATGAGCCAAACAGGCTGTTCCTGTGTTCTCATGTCCTGAGTCTCTCTCTCTCTGTGTCACGATGGTGCCAAGGCCGCTGTCTTGGGACACCTGAGTGTGGAAGGCGAGCCCGCCCTCAAGCACGGCCATCCAAGTCAGTCACGGGCACAGGCTGCAGCTGAAGCTGCCAAGCGTTGCTGTGAGGCTGGCAAGTCAAGAGAAAGCCATTGTGGCCAATTCTGCTGAAGCCTTTTGCCAAACCAAAGGCAGCTGTGCCCACAGCCTCCCCCTGTTTGGCACCCGGCTGCTGCGGACGCCTCAGTGCACAGGTGCCAACGTTCGGGCTGCTGCTGTTCCTGTGCACACTCTGCTGCTGTTCCTGTGCCCACTCTGCTGCTGTTCCTGTGCACACTCTGCTGCTGTTCCTGTGCACACTCTGCTGCTGCTCCTGTGCACACTCTGCTGCTGTTCCTGTGCCCACTCTGCTGCTGTTCCTGTGCCCACTCTGCTGCTGTTCCTGTGCACACTCTGCTGCTGTTCCTGTGCACACTCTGCTGCTGTTCCTGTTCCCACTCTGCTGCTGTTCCTGTGCCCACTCTGCTGCTGTTCCTGTGCACACTCTGCTGCTGTTCCTGTGCCCACTCTGCTGCTGTTCCTGTGCCCACTCTGCTGCTGTTCCTGTGCACACTCTGCTGCTGTTCCTGTGCACACTCTGCTGCTGTTCCTGTGCCCACTCTGCTGCTGTTCCTGTGCACACTCTGCTGCTGTTCCTGTGCACACTCTGCTGCTGTTCCTGTGCACACTCTGCTGCTGTTCCTGTGCACACTCTGCTGTTGTTCCTGTGGGCTCCAGAGCCGCTTGGGCAGCAGTGACTGGGCAGCCCTGCTGGAGGAGACATCGCCACCCTCCCCATGGTGGCAGCAGCTCTGTGGGCCCCGAGCTCTGTGTCAGGGGGGCCTCGGTCACAGCAGCGTGGCCTGGGCAGCCGTGAGGGCCCGGCCTGGCTGCCAGCCCTGCCTCTGCCCACTGCCCCTCATCGCAGGCACCCAGTGGCCATGGCCTGGCAGCACCACCCTGCCCTCCATGTCCCCAGCCAGCCCAGCCTGAGCACACCTCAGGCTGTCCCCACCCTCCTGGAGGGGTGGTGTCCCAGCCTCGAGGGCTTCTGCTGCAGGCCTGGGAGACTTTTTGGGGAAGTGCCAGATCAGCCGGGTGTCAGGAACCAGGCAGCTGCCCAGGGGCTGCTTATGGCCTCTGACACCCAGTTCCTCAGGTCTTCCCACCACCCCGGCCCCTCAGGGGCCTCCTATCCACTCGGAGCCTCCTGCCATCCACTCCCTCACACATCCCCCTTGTGCCTTCCCACTGCCTTGTCCCGTCAGGGCCTCCACAGCCCCTCATCCCTTCATGGCCTCCCAGCACCCTGTTCCCTCAGGGTCTCCCCCAGCGTGGCCCGGCAGCAGCACCGCAGCCCCACAGGAGCTCCAGAGGAGCTGGATCAAGAGGCACCTGGGAGCCCTCAGCAGCCCAGCCAGCACCACACGGGCACGAGGACACAGATGGCACTTCCTGGCTGGGACAGGGGTTGTGGCTTCAGCAAAACCACCAAAGGCCAAGGGGCTTCTGGCCATTTTCCCTTCACCACTGCACACCCCGGCAGGTTGCTGAGCACAAGGACCCTTTTCCCTCTCTTCCCCGATATCCTGTGGACCTTGGGCAGCAAAAGAAAGCTCCTGGGAATCTGTGTATTTATAACATATCCTATATTTACATACTAAACAAAAACAAAAATAAGGAAAGAACAATTTTGAAGAAAAATAAAATCCTGGCTGGCTCAGGTGGCCCCAGCAGACAGAGCCTCCCAGATCAGCTCTCAGCAGAGCTCCAGCAGCGCATCCAGTCAAGGCCTGAGAGATGAGACCGTGTCCTCTGTGCCATGTCGAGCTGATCTTGCAGGTTTCCAAAGATGGAATATTGAGTTCTCTCTACTGCCTAGAGGATACAAAGTTTTTGAATTGCCAGGCTTCTGATGGCGGGGCTGATGTTATGTGCCATGTCTTCAAGGGCTGGAAGAGAGGAACAGAGCTGTTAGTGTTCTGGAACACACATAGTCATGGAATGATTATATGAAGGTGCTTTATTGAAGAGCTCTGGGTGTCAGGGGTACACACACACAAATCTGACCCATCTTGGTTTTGAGCTGAACATGTTTTATACTCTATCATATAATATCTATTACATATTAAACTTCCATTGTTCTATTGCATGCATTGTTTTTACCCAGGCATGGATTTTTCGTGATTCTCCCCAGCCCCCTAACATTGTTCCTCATGTTCTTTAAACAATAATTATATCTAATCACATCTAACAATTGTATCATTTATCATCTACTGATTACACAGGTGCAGTTTCACCTGATCTTTAGCAAGTACAAGGCCTAACATTTCCCAGGGCCTACTTTTCCCTGGGCTTTCCAAACCTAACTTTCTTTCTATGTCCCCAAATTTTCTATGATTTCAAAACCTTTTACTATCATTCCCCCCTTTGAAAGCATTTTCACTTCACCATAAGTGCAAATGTTTTCACTTGATACAGTACTTTGTTTCTGAGTTTATACTTGATGTTCTTCGAATCCTTGATTGATGTAAGCATTGTCCTGGATGTTGTCACAAATTGGAGAACCAGAAGATGGTGGGGGTAGATCTTGTGTCAGTGCCTTTATTATTTTCTGGTTCCAAGACGTTTTCTTCTGTATTTCTCCCTTGAAGATGCTGTCAGCTAACCAAATTGCTAAGAATACAATTAGTAAGATGATCACATTCTCAATGATAGATTTAATCCATGAACTCACATTCCACCCTAACCCTTTGAAGATTTTGCCTGACCAACTTGTAGACAAATCCTTTTGCTCTTCCTGTGCTCCATGCTCTATTTGTTGCGACTGATTGATGTCATATTCTACATCTGCAGTCACATTTGGGGTGTGGATGCAGCAATGATCAATCCATCCCTTTAAAAAAACTCACACACTCCATGCTCTTTCAGGAGTAGTAAATTGTAATTGTACCTTTAGTTCTTTAAATCTTTCTCAGGTCACTCTTGCTAATTTATCTACCTGACCTGTAAGTTTGTACAACATTTCTTTATTCTGATAGTTTGCTGTAGGACCAAGCAAAGACTCCAGGGCCCACCTAAATTTCACTTCACTAGAGGGTTCTTGCCAAGTGTTATCTTGATTCTATTCCTATCCTAATCTTCCCTAGCTATGCCTGTGTCTAGCCACTGAGTTAATTTTGCCATTGTTAGCATCCGTACCGAGATTAATTTTTGTTTTAGCAATTTCACCAATGCCTCTGCACCCCAATGACATTTGTTTTGTTTAATTTGTAGAACTTCTCTCATTATCAGTGGGGTTAACACTATTTGTCTTTGTGCAGTTACATACCACTCTTCTGAATTCTTTTGTGCATTTAGCAAATGTCCCAATTTCTCATCTCCTATTGAATATTTCGGCTTTGGAGGCAAATTGAATTGACATCCATTAACTTTTAAAGGTGTCAATGCCATTGTTGTTTGCACTTCTCGAGCAGCTTGTCGGGCTGTCCAGTCTGCTTTTCGATTTTCCTCACAAAATTTTGGAGTTTCTTGATTGGTGTGCTTTAGAGTGTATAATTGCTAATTCTTCAGGTTTTTGTATTGCTTTTATCAATTGCAAAATTGCATCTTGATGTTTAATGTATATACCTTGAGAAGACAGTAGTCTTCCTTCTTTCCCCAGTGCCCCGTGTACATGCACTACTCCAAAAGCATACTTTGAGTCAGTCCATATGTTTACCCTTTTCCCTTCACTTAATTCTAGTGTTCTGGTTAAGGCAACCAGTTCTGCCCTCTGGGCAGATGTATTTGGTGATAATGCTTTTGCCTCCACTATTGTACTGACTGTTGTTACCGCATATCCAGCGTATCTGGTCCCGTTCTCCACGAAGCTGCTTCCATCTGTGAATAGCTCTCACTCTGGTTGCTCCAGTGGGATGTCTCTCAGGTCTTCTCTTGCTGAATAGGTGTACTCTATTACCTCTACACAGTCGTGCTCTAATGAGCCTTCTTCAGTTGTGGTACCTAGGAACAAAGCTGGATTCAAGAGGTTAGCTGTCTTTAATGTGACATCATCCTGTTCGGTTAGGATTACCTGGAATTTCATCATCCTGCTTGGAGATAGCCAATGGCCCCCTTTTGTTCTAAAACAGTGGTCACCATGTGTGGCACATAGACATCTGTGTGTCTCCCCATCGTGAGTTTCCTGGCTTCTTGGATCAGCATCACAGTGGCTGGAACTGCCCGCAGGCATGAAGGCCATCCGGCACTCACGTTGTCAAGTTGTTTGGAAAAGCAGCCTACCAGCCTTTTCCAGCTTCCCAAATGTTGGGTCAGCACTCCCAGTGCTGGGTGTGATCTTTCATGCACAAACAGCTGAAAATCTTTGGATAGATCAGGCAATCCTAACACTGGAGCTGTTGTCAATGCCTCCTTCAGTCTGAGGAAGGCCTCCTTCTGTGGTCTGCCCCAGGTAAGCGGTTGTGTCTTCTGGGCTTCATACAGGGGCTCTGCAATTAGTCCATAGTCCATGATCCACAGGTGGTACCACTCTGTCATCTCAAGGAAAACTTGTAGCTCATGTAGGTTCTGGGGTTCTGGAATAGCACAAATGGCTTGAATACGATTAGTACCCAGCTTACACTGTCCTTGTGAGATTTCACACCCCAGGTAAATCACAGTTTGCCAGGCAATTTGTGCCTTTTCTTTAGATACCTTATATCCTCCCATTCCCAGCTGACTTAAAATTTCAATTGTTACCTTTCTGCAGGTTGTTTTCTCTTCTGTAGCTGTCAGTATATCATCAACATACTGTAACAGCAGGTATTGCTCCCTCAGAACTTGCCCATTCTCAGTTCAAATCTCCAGCTCCTTCACCAGCTGGCTTCCAAATAGGGTTGGACTGTTCTTGTATCCTTGTGAGAGTCGTGTTCAGGTGAGCTGGGTTTTCCTTCCATTTTCTGGATTTTCCTACTCAAAAGCAGTTTCCTACTTTCTTTGTCAAGGGGTATGCAGAAAAAGGCATCTTTTAAATCAATTCCAGTAAACCATTTCTATTTCTCTTTTATGGATGTTAACAATGCGCAAGGATTAGCTACCACTGGCTAAATATCTTTAGTTATTCCATTTATTGCTCTCAAATCCTGTACTAGTCTGTATTGGTCAACACAGAAATTTGGGCTCGAGTGTTAACTACAGAAGTAATAGGTGCACGTTTAGGACCCACTATTGTTATAATCAGTACGTCTCCAGTTTTGTTATTTCTAGTGAGCATTTTAAATACAACCAACCTCTGCCTCTCTGCTCACCCATGAGAGGCAGAGTTACCAGTTTCCCTGATTCTAAAGCTGTTTGGGCTCCACTCCCAGAAGCTGAGAAGGAGACTGCTTTGGCTCCCAGCCCAGAGCCTGTGGAGCTGTGCTGGGTTATACAATGGGGCATTTGATACAATGAACAGTGGGACAGTGCCAATTAGAAACTGCTTTACTCAACTTTTAAGTGATAAGCCATCCATTATGTTTCTGGGGACCCCTTTCTTTATCTCTAGTGACCACCAATACTGGTGGTTAGAGATTTGTTTTCTCTTTTCTGGGTTTTCCTTAAGAGAACCAATGTATCTAACACCCTTTGCTTTCTCTGATTTTTCTTCTGGGATTTTTACAGGTCCATAATTGCTACTGTAATTAATTAGCTCTTTTGCAACTTTTCTCCGTGTCCAAATTTTATGGTTCCTAGCAGGAGAACACAATTGTGAACCTGTGGGCTGAGAGGGGGTGGTGAAGGGAGTAAACCCAGGATCAGTGGAACCAGGTTGAGCAGTCAGGTTCCCAAGAAATCTGTCTAGTGTATCCACAGAGTTTATAGCTGCTATGTTTTTGGAGGAAAATTGCTGTAGGTTTAAGTGATTCTGGAAGGCCTTGAATGAAAGGGGTCATAATTTCAGTTTTCACAGGTAACAACATTGGTGATTCATAGCCAGCAATTAATTTTCTTTTGTGTATCATTTGCAAGCAGGCAGCTTTGTGAATGTTTTCAGGAGTTGGTTTGGGGTACTCACTATAGCTATAGGGTCCCCCCTTTCCAAGGGGTGAAGCCCCTCTGCCCAATAAGCTGTGTGCTGAGTTAGGGACCATGGGTTACGTCTGTCTCCTGCTGTTAAGAAGACTTCATGTCCCCAGTGCCCACTGGATTCCCGTTCTCTCAACCAAATTTGATCACCTCCAGTGAGAGACACTGGGAATACGTATTCTGTCTCTGACTCGTGAGGGAGACGCCCGTACTCCCTTTTTTTCTTTTTTTTTTTCTTTTTTTTTTTTTTCCTTTTTTCTATTTTTAGTGGTTATGTGCGGATCAAGATTTTCACCATTGATATAATTATATTCTGTTTTAATTAGAGGTTTCAAACTAGGACAGCAGTGTTCCCCACAATTTTATCCAAGTTAGCTCTTTTTGAGGGTAAATTTGATTAATGAGAGGGGTTTCCCTCTCTTGTTTCTTTTAGCAAGTCAACATTCTTTGAATTTTATTATGGAGGGCTGCTCGCAATAGATTGATCTTACTTCTTTCTTCATCCAATTGTTTTTGCAAAGTTTTAACTAGGTTTTGGAGGGAGTCTGTTGATGTTTTTTCCTCACTTCTTTACTTACAGTGAGTTTCTATAGCTGCTGTAAGACAAGCTCCCAAAACTGAGCAGAGTACAGTTTTATTTTTGTCCAGTTTAAATTTTGTTTCATGTTGTAAAGAACATACTCTGTCAATCACATTTTCCAAATTAAACCAATTATTAAGCACCAACTTTTCCCTCCTGGAGAAGGTCTGGCATTGTGTTTTGCTAACAGAGCATAACATGCATAAAATGTAGCTTTAACTTTTGCACTGCTGTTTTCAGTCATTTTACAAAGGGAAAAACCACTACAGAGAGGTATAAACTTAAATTATACACACACACAGAGCTTTTTGCTTCCCTGTATGGGTGAAAAGACCAAATCTGCTTGGGAAGCACTCCTTCAGTTTAAAATTCTGGTTGTCTTTCTGCTACACCAAGCAGTCAAAATTCATACACACAAGAACAAAAACAGTCCCGCCCTTTTGCACTAAGGGATCTTTTGTGAAATTCTGCAGACAGAGCCCTCAAGTGAGTGTGGGGTGCTTTTCACCTCGGTGTGTGCAGTTTGTGGGAAATTCGAGTCGCCCCCCTTGCTTTCTAGACACCGCTCACTCTTTTGGGAGTGTCGGGCTGGGTGCGGCTGGAGCGAGACGTCCTTCCCCTAATACAGACTGCACAACAAACCTGCAGCCCCTTCTGTCTGTCAGAAATCCTGTCCGTGACTCCAGTTTAAATGTCAGGATTCAATAATGCGAGTGGGACTCGTGAGAGGTTTGTTTGATCTCAGAGTGCAAAAAGGACACAAAGGGATTTCAGTTTAAATCACAACAGCAATAATGTACCTTTATTTTAGTAAAAACAACAAGGGTTATGTGATAGAGGGGAGAGAGAGAGAGAGAGAGATAAAGAAAACAAAGTAAAGAGAGAGAGAAGAGGGGGTTATAGCTACCAACAGATGAGACGGTGTCGCTGGGGTCTTTTTCTGTGGGAGATCTCACCAAAATTAACTTAGTCTTATGTAATTGTTCCCCAAAGTTACCTTGTTTCCAATGTGCTAATAAGCACCCCAAAGGAGAAGTACCCAGTATGGGAGCATTGCAGCCCAGAACCCTGCTCCATGTCACAACTACAATACACCAAATGCCGAACCTGCGACGCTTTCGCAGTCGTCTGACAGACGGCGCCTGGGCAATACCAACAGGAATTCCTTTAGCCCAACCACGCGCAGCTTTCGCTGTGTCTAACTGGCAGGCACCCAAACCAAAGTAAAGCACCTTACCTTTCTCTCCCGGGGACGTTGTGAGCAGCGGAGACGGTCGCAGCCGGATGGGCTCCCCGAGAATCCCTCGGTGCCGGCTGGAGCGTGATCGGGTCGTGAGCGAGCTCAGCAGCACTCACAGGGTCCCACCTGGGGTGCCAAAATATTAGAGCTCAGGAACACACATAATCACAGAATGATTATATGCAGGTGCTTTATTGAAGAGCTCTGGGTGTCAGGGGTACACATACCCAAATCTGACCCGACTTGGTTTTGAGTTGAACATGTTTTTACACTCCATCCTTATATAACTTACATATTAATTATTAAACTTATATTGTTCTATTGTACGCATTGTTTTTATCCAAGCATGGATTTCTCGTGATCTCCCCCAGCTTCCTAACATTGTTCCTCATGTTCTTTAAACAATAATTATATCTAATCATATCTAACAACTGTATCATTTATCATATACTGATTACACAGGTGCAGTTTGACCTGATCTTTAGTGAGCACAAGGTCTAACATTTCCCAGGGCCTACTTTTCCCAGGGCTTGGCAAACTTAACTTTCTTGCTAAGTCTCCAAATTTTCTAAGATTTTAGAACCTTTTACTGTCACCCCCATCGTGTCCATCTCGCTGGTGCCCTGGAGCTCCCAGCCCGGCCCCGGCCGCCTGCTCTGCTCCCTGATGGATTTCTCCCCTGCCCACATCCAGCTGAGCTGCTCCCAGGGCCAGCAGCAGCTCTCGGGCCACGTGCTGGCCACTGCCGTGCTCCCCAGCGGGGACTGGAGCCAGCAGCTCCTGGTGCTGCTGGAAACCGCCCCCGGCAATGCGGGCTCAGCTCCAGCTGCCAGGTGGAGCACGTCAGCCTGGAGCACCCCCTGAGCCGGCACTGGGCCACGGCCCGGCCCCCACAGCGCCGGGGGCAGCGGGGGAGGCACTGGGGGGGCCCAGAGGGGGCTGTGGGATCCTGAGAGGAACAGGAGGGGCTCTGGTGGGTCCTGGGGAGGCTGGGAAGAGACTGGCAGTGATTTACCAAAATAGCGATATTGATCCAGTATCAACATCGATCTGTTAATGGACAAAAAACCTCTCCAACAGTTTAAAGTTACAAAGTGGATGTTTAATCACAGCACTGGGTGAGTGTGGGAGTCATCCCTTTAATACTCACTGCAAGTTGACAGAAGATTCCAGTGTCTATTTATTTACAAAAGTCTTAAATATCCAAAATACTAATACATATTAATACTAATACATATTCATAATGCTAACACCTCCCATGCTCCACTTCGGATTAAAATTCATGTTAATGATTTTAAAATGTCATTATGCCTGCATGGTTGGCTGCATAATTTGAGGAGGGGGTCGTTTTGGTGAGGAGTCGTCATCAAGAGATGAAGGAAAACCGCTCTTCCTCACTCTCACCTTTCTACCTTTACAATGGTTGACATTACAAATGACATTTGGTACAATTCAAATTTCCTCCCTTGTGACTTTTAAATGGGTTTCCAGATGTAAGGTCTGTGATCTTCCTGAACCCGTTTATCAGTTTCTCTTTTCTCATTATATGCACAGCTGAACAAACATACAATGACAAGCAATTTTTTACCTCAGTCCAAGATTCATTATCTCAAATCCTGCTTCTCACTTAATCATTAACTCTAGTTCCAGCAAAACCTGTCTCTAGCTAAGATCTCTACTTTTTCTCTAATTCATCATTTTTCAAAATTAGTGAGTCCAAAGAAAGTTTCAGAGGGTCCTGGGTGGAGCTTGAGGTGTCTGTGAAAGGTTTTGGGGGTCCTGACCTTTGCAGACCCCCCAGGGATGCTGTCAAACGCTGCCCACAGCAAGATGCTGACAGGGATTGGAGTCTCCGTGTTGGGCTTCGTCTTCCTGGTGCTGGGGCTCAGCTTCTGCCTGTGCAGGAAGGTGAGGGGGGGTCCCGGGAGTCGTGTCCTCCCCCCACAGAGCGTGTGTGCTCCCCTTGGGCCCCCCAAGCCTGGTGTCACCCCCTTTTCTCTGCCCACACAGCTCCTGACGCAAAATGTTCTGAAGGACTGAAAGTCAACAATTCCCATTGTCATTCTGTATCCTGTTGGATTTTCATTCCCCTGCTTTCACCCAGGTGCCCACAGGGAGCCAGGAAGATGTGGAGCCTCCCAGCCAGGTGTCTTCCCAACACGGATCACCAGGACCACGGATCACCAGGGCTCTGCCCAACGGGGGTCACTGGGGATCATCCAACGCCGATCCTCCCATGGGGGATGGAGCTGGAGCAGCGCACGAAGCTCTTCCCGCACTCGGGGCACTCGCAGGGCTTCCCTTACTGGTGCCTCCGTTGGTGTTGGGTCAAGTGAGAACTCTGTGAGAAGCTCTTCCCACACTGGGGACACTCGTAGGGCCTCTCCCCAGTGTGGATGCGCCGGTGTCTGACAAGGGTGGAGTTGTGCTTGAAGCCCTTCCCGCAGTCGGGGCAGCGGAAGGGCCTCTCCTCTGTGTGAATCCGCTCATGTTGGAGGACATGGGAGCTGGTCTGAAACCTCTTCCCACACTGGGGACACTCGTAGGGCCTCTCCCCAGTGTGGATGCGCTGGTGTTTTCTCAGGGCAGCGCTCCATCCAAAGCTCTTCCCACATTCCAAGCAGGTGTAGGGCCATTCCCCTGTGTGGATCACCTGGTGTCTCATCAGGTCAGAGATACCTCTGAAGCTCTTCCCACATTTCCCACACTCATAGGGCCGTTCCCCTGTGTGGATCATCTGGTGATTCCTCAGGTTGGAGCTCTGGCTGAAGCTCTTCCCACATTCCCCACACTCATAGGGCTTTTCCCCAGTGTGGATCCTCTGGTGTAGGATCAGGTGGGAGCTCTTTCTGAAGCCCTTCCCACATTCCAAGCACTTGTGGGGCTTCTCCCCCAGCTCTGAGCTCTGGCTGGATCTCTAGCTGTGTTCCTGGCACAGGGAGGGTCTTTTCTCCTCGCAGCTCTGTGAATTGGGTTTGCAGCCCCTCCTTGTGCGGCATCTCCGTGGCTTTTCCTCCTCCTCCTCCATCTGGACACGGTTTGGGAACGTAAAATCCTGGCTGGGGAGAAAAAAACAACAGGAGAGTGCCTTGGGCTGGGGGTTCCTCCTTGCCAAAGTTCATCTCAGAAAATCACTGGGCATCTTGTATCTGGAAGAATCTCCAGAACACCAAGATTAAGCCCAAACACCCTCCAAACATCAAAACAGATCAAAAACTAATCAAACAAGATTCAGTCAAATTCCCCTCCAAAATAGAAATGTTCAGCCCTCACAAGAAACCAAAGTACCAACATTCAGCCCAATAAAGCTCAGAAACACCAAGATTCAGCCCCGTGAAAATCGTGGATCTCCCTGCCCGGGCACTCGCTGCATGGGGGGGTGAGGGGGGCAATGAGGCCGGGCCGGAGCAGGGGGTGCCTGAGAGAGGCCCCGAGCCCGGGGGAAGCCCCTGCAGAGCCATGGAAGTGGCTCCTGGCCGGACTCGGGGATCCCCCTGGCGATCCCCGCTGGAGCAGCCTGGTCCTGAGGGACTCTGGCCCCTGGCAGGGACCCCAGGCTGCAGCAGGACAAGGATTCCTGTCCCTCAGGGGGAGGCACTGACATGACCTGACTGTGACCCCCATCCCTGTGCCTCTGGGCGGGGAGGGGGACGGAGAGGGGCAGAAAGTTAAGCCCGGGAAGGAGGGAGAGCTGGGGGGAAGATGGATTTCCGGAGGAATTACTTTGCTTCTCATTTTCTTGTTCTGACATGTTTGATAATAAATTCAATTAATTTCCCCAAGTCAGGTGTGCTGTGCCCGTGAACAAGGACTGAACTGTCCCCACCCTCATCCAGACCCCCGAGCCTTTCCTTGTGTGTTCTGCTCCCCGCCCAGGGCAGGAAGCAGAGTCACAGAGTTTTGGCCTCGCTCCGGCATAGCCCTGCTCCATCCCGGACTCACCCCCAGCTCGCAGCGCCCTCAGCTCCCGGGCACCCCGAGCTCCCGGCGCTTCAGCGCAGCGGCGCTTCCTTGGCCTCCTGCCCGGGCCGGGCCCAGCGCCGGGGCCGCTCCTCAGCCCAGGCTGCCGAGAAATGGCGGAGCTCAACCCAAGGCAAACGAGTCCGTGCCGTGTGCAGAGCCCGCCGCTGGCTGCGATTGGCTGCTTCTGCCGTCACTCGTGGCTCTGGCGCGCGCTGATTGGGCAGAGCGGGGACAAGCCCGGCCCCGCTGGCGCCCCCAGGGCGGCCGTGGGGCAGGAGAGCCGCCATTGCCGGAGCGTCTGTGCGGGCCCGGCAGCGGCGGCAGCAGCGGCCGGAGCCCGGTGAGGCGGCGGCGGAGCTCGGAGGCGGCCCCGGCCATCGCAGGTGGGAGCCGCGCTCGGTTCTGCGGGGGCTCGGGGCTCGCTGCGGGCCCGGGAGGGGGCGGCAGGGGGCTGTGGCGGGTGGCTTGTGCCGTGGCCGGCCCGTGTTGGCCCTGGGCTGAGGGCGCTGCGGGAGCGGCTGCCCGCGGTCTCCTTGCCGCTGGGGCCTCGGCAGGAGGCGGTGGCGGAGCAGCGCTGGCTCGTCCCGCTTCGTGTCGGGAGGCCGGAGGTGGCTGCGCTGTGCCCGGGGCTGGGCGGGAAAATTCCCGGCGCCAGAGGTTTGTGTGGCCCAAGGAGCCAGAGGAGTGGTGTGCGAGTGACTTTATTGCTGCCCAAAGGGAGAGGCCATGGGCCATTTGCCGTGCGCTCTCTCCAGTTGTTGGAGGACGCGGCCTCGTTTTTGTCCTGATTTTCCCGGCCGCATGTCCCTGTCCCTTTGCCCAACACTGGCGGAGGTGCTTGGAATGTTCAGCCTTCCCGATCCGCCTGCTGCATGTCCTTTTTGTATAACATCCTGTGAAAAACGAGGTTCACATAATTTTTATAGAATTTAAAAGTTTAATAAAAAAACACTTAGGAGGAAAAAATAAAGTAAAGTATACAGATACGGCCGGGTGTCTCTGCATTCAGCCAAGAGAGCACACCTTACTAACAAAGGATTGTCCCTTAAAAGCAGAATCCTACTACATATCCATAAATTCTCATACATATTCAGACATTCTTTTTAGGATCTTTGGTGTTCTTCTGTTTAGTTTTCTCTTGCCCCCTTCTCAATAGATCAATCTTCTTGGCACCATCGAGATTTACATTTCCTGATACCAGAAATGCAATAAATTCCTCCCCCCCAGAGTTCTGGTCACTGCTGTCTTCATCTGGATAAGATAGTTTATAAAAGAAAAAAAGATCTCCAGCTATCTTTTTCAGTCTTTGGGTAACACAAACAAAAGTAGTTTTTGTTTTAATGCTATGTCATAGCTTAACATACATGTATTATACCACTATTTCTAAGTTTCATTAATGACAGAAATAAAGAAGACTATATTATTACAGCGAAATTTTTTAATCTTATACATATAATATTCATTATAATACTTGTGAAAAGCCAATAATATGATACGCATTTATAACAATATCCCCCTTTTTTCTTTTCATGAATCATTTGGCTTGACCAATATTTCTTGTCCTCTAGCCTTCATTATTCGCTCGTTTTTTTTCCAAATTAATCTTGCTTCTTCAAGAGGATCTTCTATGTTGTTCTGTGTCTTTAACACCATAATTTTTTGTGCCGCTCTAGATGTAGTCAATTTTGGATCTATAGGCATTGTTATCACTTGCATACTCTGAACTACTCTGGTGATTAGCTGAATAAAGCAGGGGATTAAACAAGGAAGAAATATCAAGCCAGTTGTAGCACACAAAAGGAAGAAGCCTGACTTTTTCCACCATTCTATTTCCAATAGATTATCCCACCAACTGCTTTTTAGTATTGGGTCCCATTTTTGAACTGGTACATGTGCTGTTTTTCTGATATCATTGACTATATCTAGAATGGCATCCCCATTGTCATCTATTTTTAAACAACAATCTGATGTATTAAATTTCCCACAAACACCTCCTTCTTCAGCTAACAAATAGTCTAAAGCCAACCTATTCTGATATATTGCAGCTCTGGCTTGACGTTGCTGAGTGGATATTAATTCTATTACCCGAGCAGTTTTATTTGTTATTACTTCTACAACTGCCTGGAGTCTTATGATGCGATTTAGTATAAATTGGGGTTCGGTATCCCCAACTCCCATCTTGTGCCCAGGTGGCTGGCCCATAGGTTTCCAGTATGTGCTCAGGGGGCCATTTCTCATCTCCCCATTTTTGAAATCCTCCAGTCTCCTCCCTTTTGCTTCTTTTTAGGTCCTCATATACTGGCACTCCTAGTTTGTCTCCATTTGGTCCTGGCAGAAGAAAAAATCCTGGCTGTATAATTCCCAAAGTACAACTCCCTTTCCATCGTGGGGGGAGTTTTGGGTATGCTCTTTTTCCACATATCCAAAATAAGCCATCTGGTGCTTTCCAAAAATCAATTTTCTGTTGATTTAAGTTGTCCCAGAGTTTGGAGATTTCAGGTATACTAAAGTAAGGATTCTTGCCTTTATTCTTACATTGAAACAGTTTAGTTTCATTATTATATTTGCAATCCCCTTCCTTTGTTTTTCTGGGAGCCCAGTACCAAGTTGGTTCATCTGGGATCCACCATGTGGAAGTTCCATTACTAACTTTATATCTCTTACAGGGAGTGTTTCCTACTTCATTAAGGAAATTCCTCCCTGTGCGCCAGAGACATTCTTCTCCTATCACTGTTGAGCTTAAAATCCACCCTTCAGGACGGTTTTCTCTCTTTGTAATTGTCTGGTTCCATTTTAGGAGTTCAATTGGACCTAAGCTGCTGCCTTTCTGTGGCCATTCTTCTGATGTCAAAGCCCCTCCACATACCCAACAGTTAGTGATGTTAAGTTCCTTACTGATTCTCTCTCCCAACTCCACAAACTGTTTTTTTCCCAGTCTTGAGATATCTATTTCTTTTTCTAATTGTTGTTCTAGTTTTGTATACAAATCTTGAAGTGAAACTGACACAGGATTAGATTGCTGTGCTGGTTTTGCCTTTTTGCTTATCAGTTGTTCTTTTTCTAAATCTTGGGTTTTGCTCTCAATAACATATGTAAAACAAATCCATCTCTCCCCTTTTGGACATTCACTTCCTAACCTATTACCACTTGCTCCCAAATTTTCTGTAACCCAATATTTTTTCCCATTATGCATACAGTTACCTAGTTTGGATGGGTTATAACAGTGACTGTTGATACGGGTATGAGTGACAAAAAAGGAACCTCGATGTCTTTGCATATACAGCTTTCGGTAGCATTTATGGCTCGTGTTTGCTGGTATTCCCAAAGAGAAAAGACAAAAAATGAGTGCAAAAAAAGGAGTAACAGAGGTCTGGTTTGGCTTGTATTCCCACCTCCCATGCCTATGGGGTTGCTACCCATAGCAGGTGTATTGTATCTTCTTGGTGGCGACTACAGCGGCCAACCCGGTCTTGCCCTCTATTTCCTTATCAACTCCTTTTTGTCAGTTTCCAGGCAAATAGCTTTTGGCACTTCCTCTTTTTTAATTTCTCAGTAAATCCTTTTTGACACCTTTTAACAGTAGTTTCTCACCGTTTCTTAGGTATTTCCCACTCAACAGGCACTAGTAATCTCCCATCTGTAAAGCGAAAGTTATCATTTAAGTTATTCTTAATAGATTTGGTACACAGCACTTTCTGCAATGAGAGGCTTAACTTTGTGAACTACAATACTTATTTTTCTCTAATTTAAGTACTTATATTTAATCCAGCTAGCATGTCTCATACTGGGATGATTTAGACAAGGTATATGATGTGGCACTGATGGAAGTTGTGATTTTCTCCCCTCCTTTATACACATCACAGGCAAAAGCAAAAATAGATGAGGATTTCCCGACCAAAACAGCCCCAGTCCTCCTGTTTGGGGTGGGAATTTCCCCCCCCCCCCAAGGTGGATATCGAAGGTGTCCCAGAACTTGTCCAGGCAGGACTTGAAATTACTGATACAGGCTTGCTCTTACTTCCCAGTTAGGCATAATTCTTAGCTCATCCCTTGGATCATTTGGATTGTTTCAGTTCACTACCGCCGGTCTCTGTTCAAGAGTCCATTTGGTATCACTCGGTTTCGGTGTTATAGTCCGATCTTATTGGTGTGAATCCAACTTTACTCTTTGGTCCAGATTGCAGCTTCGCTGCCTTAGTTATCAGTAGTACCTGAAAGGGATTTCTTAGCAACACAGGGAAAGTGAAAACATCACATCAAACAAAGTTTAACAGTAAACATAGGAGCTAATCTCTTTCTGTGAGTTCAAATTAGTTAAACAAGAAAGGCTAGGTTAGTTTTGACTTCAAATCCTTTTAGCTCTTTTTTTAAAATCTCTGACTTCTGAGGAAGTCAAAGGGGCATTTACAAATCCCATATTTCCCCCTCCCATTGGGACTTCTCGTAATGGGAATAAACTAGTAGCCTTTCTGTATTGTTTTGGGGAGGAGTCAGGGGAAACCTTCTTTTGAACTAAGCTTCTTGTATTTTGGTATGGTACCTCTCCGTTACGGGAGAAATTCTTTAGGAGCGCTGCGTCCATGGCAGAGGTTGATGGGATGGTGAAGGCAGGGATCCGTCCCGCCGCTGAGTCCTCCAAGGGGGGCCGTAGGCAGGAACTGGTACCGGAAGCACCGAGAGAGCGGAGTCTCTCGGCAGAAACCAAAGCGGGGCGTGGACAGTCTGCAGGTGTCTGCTGGGGCAGGAGCAGCGGTGCCCAGCGCAGCCGGCACGGACACAGCCACCGGGGCCGGGATGGCCGGGGCAGCTGCGGGAAAAGTGACTGAGGATGGGACAGCGGGGGTGCCCAGTGCGGGCACAGCAGCCGGGGCTGGGGCAGATGGAACCCCCGGCAGGGCCGGCGGGGTGCCCAGTGCGAGCCACGCGGCTGCAGCCGGGGCAGGCGGGACCCCCAGCGGGACATCTGCAGCAGGCGGGGGCCAAGCAGGAGAGGAGGGGGGAACACTTCTAAAGGGTCCCAGCTTTTCTCTTTCTTTTTTTCTTCTTGTTTTATCTTTGAGATTTCTGATATTTCTAGAATTTTTACTCTCTCAGAGTTTGTGTCCCCCATCCAGCATGCTGCATATTCTTTCTCCTCTGCATTAAACGGTTCTTTTGAATTTACAAACACGTTTAAAGCCTGACAAATCCAAGTTTCAAAAGAACCATATCTAGGCCAACAAACGTGGTCAGATCTTACTTCCTTGTTTGCCCATTCAATCATGCAAAAATTAATCATCTTTACTCTATCCTTTTCTCTTGTACTTGGGGTAATATCCCAATTAGCTAACATAACTCCCAAAGGGCTATCTTGGGGTATTTCTTCTAGCAATTTCTTTTTACCTTTGTTTTTCCCCAAACCCGACTTACTGGTTTTCTGCCCCCTTTTTTTTTTTTTTTTTTTTTTTTAATCAATTTATTTCTACCAACCCAAACACTACCTTCTTCCCCACCTCTTCCCAGGCACTGAAAACCCTTTTTCTTAACAATACAATATTATACAATACCATACAACACAATAAACTTTTCCCCCTCCCCAAAAAAATAAAATTAAACATAGATTCAACAACATTTTCCTTCCTCCATTTCCACCCGCTCTTTTTATTTCTTTGTCTCTTCTCTGCTCTTCCTGAAATCTTACACTTTAAACCAGAAAAAAAACCAAAACAGCTCACTATCACAAATGCTTACTCACAATCTCACAAAAAAATTGTCTTGGGGCTTAACAAAACAAAAGCTATAACTACAGGGTGCCCCCCCCCATTCCCCTTTAATTGCGACTAACCCCAGCACCACTCTGCATTCTACTTGCACATCTGGCTTTAGAAAGAGCTCTCTGATAGCCTCACACCAGTCCTTAACCCCTCACCACAACACAAACAACCTAATACAGTCCACTTCCTTCTGAACAAACCAAAATCAACTATTTAAAATAACAATTACACATTTATTTACTCACATTCACTCACGTCTGTTTTACTTACTCTCACTCATTTTTACTCAAAGCTAAACAACAATAAAATATGTTTTATTTTCAAGTTACTGATATCTTCCCATGGGTATTATAAGGCCTTGGATGTTTTAGGTTTCTTTGCTGTACCCCTCAATCCAGCACTGTTAACCCCGGATGCTCTTGGCTGTACCCCTCAATCCAGCACTGTTAACCCCAGATGCTCTTGGCTGTACCCCTCAATCCAGCACTGTGTTGGGGATCCCCGCTTTTATCCCGTTTTCCCAGTGGATTGTGCCAGGAAAACCCTCGGCTCCCTTTCCCGAGGGGCTCACCCCTCCCCTGAGACCCAGTCCCAGTGACCCCGGGGATATTTTGCAACCCCCCGCTTTCCGCTCCCCCACAGATTACTTACAATCCGTTTTCTTCTTTGGGTCTTCGTGCACAAGAATTATGGAGCAAATACCGCGGTTTAGGGAGCCTTTTCCCTTTCCTTTGCTTTATTTCTTCTCCTTCTTGTCCTCGGGGTATTTACCTGCAGCCACTGCTGACTCACACCAGGGGAAACGGAGCGGGGTCCGCTGAACTCAGCAGGGTGCGCGCTTTTTCCCACTCAGGATCCCTCGGTGCTCTTCAGAGGCGAGGTGTTTATCCTGGACAAAGAGCCCCCAATTGTGAAAAACGAGGTTCACATAATTTTTATAGAATTTAAAAGTTTAATAAAAAAACAATTAGGAGAAAAAAATAAAGTATACAGATACGGCCGGGTGTCTCTGCATTCAGCTAAGAGAGCACACCTTACTAACAAAGGATTGTCCCTTAAAAACAGAACCCTACTACATATCCATAATTTCTCATACATATTCATACATTCTTCTTAGGATCTTTGGTGTTCTTCTGTTTAGTTTTCTCTTGCCCCCTTCCCAATAGATCAATCTTCTTGGCGCCATTGAGATTTACATTCTCTGATACCAGGAATGCAATAAATTCCTCCCCCCAGAGTTCTGGTCACTGCTGTCTTCATCTGGATAAGATAGTTTACAAATGCAGGAGTTCTCTAGCTATTTTTCCTCAGTCTTTGGGTTATACAAACAAAAGCAGTTTTTATTTTAATACTATGCCATAACCTAACATATATGTATTATACTACTATTTCTAAATTTCATCAATAACAGAAAAAAAGAAAACTATATTAATACAACAAAATTTCTCATTCTTATACACATAACATTCATTTTAATATTTGCGAAAAGCCAACAATATAAAATGTATCTATAACACTGGGCAAGATATTAACCCTTTCAATACAGAGATGAGACCTACAAACCTTGTTCATCTCTCCAGGGACAGAAAAGGACAGAGTAACAACATGCAAAAAAACCCAACATTAAAACATCAAAGTCAGTAAACAAAAAAGACAAACCTTAGATAGAAAAGAAATGAAAAAATGGCAACTGAAACTAAAATATTATTATAGTAAAGCCATAGGAATAAACAATGATATACTAAAACATCTCCTTTAATTCATGAAAAAAAAGTATAAAAAAATAAAGTATACAAATTGTAAATGTAAGGAAAAGCATCCATTAATGAAACCAAACAAATGTTAAAGTAACTGTAATCCAGTAAAAAGTTTGAACAGAAAAATAAATAAAAACAATAAAATGCCCTTTGCCTCCAGGGAGAGAAGAAGAAACCTTCTGTTTCCAAAGATGATCAAAAAAAAATTGACGAAACCTTTGCCTTCAAACAATTCATCCTTAAAATAACACCCCATGAATTCATAACCCATAGACACACCTCTAGGAGGGCTGTAAAAATGAGAAAAATGTCACGATAGAAAAATTTTTTCCCAGATGGCTGCTCTTTGTAAAAATAAAAAACCACAAAAAACCTGTTTCTTGTAAAAAGGTCCCCATGATACAATAAGAAAAGACTCCTCTCCCTACAAAAACTAATAAAAAACTCTTGTGTAATGAATACTGTTTAAACATCCCAAGTTCTATCTCTATGCTGTCAGTTAAAAAAAAAAAAAAAAACACAAAAGTTATTCAGGAGAAGAAAGGCGTTCTGAAAGTTTTATTCTCGTATCTCATTCTTGTAGTCCTGTTAATAAAGTTTCTTTAATCCTTTTAACTTTTAATCCTGTTTTGCCCTTCTCCTAATCCATATCTCACAGTGAGAAATGAGTAAGTGCCCTGGAGATTTCAGCCAGTGCTAAACCCACCACATTATTTAGTGCATTAGCCAAAAAACTCAAATTAGCAAATCTAAGCCATCACTGCACCAGGCTGAAGCTGAGGATCCCCAGCCAAGCTCAGAGGGAGGAGAACACAGCATTTGTGGGATCCTTTCCAGTCTGACTTGCTTTAGCTGCACCCTGGGGGAGGAGAGAGCAGGAGAAGGGTTGGCTGAGTCCTCTCCCCTCTGCCTTGCCCTTCTCTGCTGGATCCTCAGTTCATCCCACACCCACCCCAAGACTCCATCCCCATCCTACTGGTGCTGACTGGATTAAAGGAGATAAAGAGGAGATAAAAAGATAGAGAGGAGAGAAAAAGAGAAGTTTAAATGCAGTTTAAATATGAAAGAAATGCATATGTTAGTGACTGCTGAGAGTTCAAAGGGAGCTGAAGGGTTTGTGAAGGGACAGGAGCCCGTGAAGGGCTCAGGAGCTGCTGCTGCCGGGAGGGAGGAAATGCACCAATGGCTCCCAGCAGAGTCTGTGCTTTGAGGCTCTTTCCCAAACAGCTGCAGGAGGGAAAGCAGCTGAGTTTGGAGGAAGAGTTTTCTGCTGAGGTTTCCTGTTTGGAGCTGTCACAAGCTTGAGCTGCTCAAGGGAAAGGCGGCTCTGCTTCCAGCAGGGCCCAACTGCACGGGAGCACAACTTGGTTCCCTGGCCCTGAGCCAACGGGCAGCAGCAGCTTCTGTTCCCTCCTGGCTCTTGTGTCATTTCCAGCAGCACAAGACACACCAAGAAAAGCTCCTCCAGAACATGCCATGATCAACACAACCTGATTTCATTGCATGAAGGAGCTCTGACAGTCCCACGGGCTCAGGTTTGTTTGTCAGTGAACAGAGCAGGGAAAAGCACAGACACATTCCCTGCACAGGGAATTCACAGGAGGAAAGTGCAGAGCTGGAGGATGTGCTTGGATACAACGTTCCCACGGCAGTTTTGGGGATAAAATCGTCAGCAGAGAGAAAAGAAAAAGTCCTACCAAGGGTGGGCTGGGGAGGGCTGGTGCTTCCCGGGGGGCTTCCAAAGCTCAAGAGGACAAAGCCCAGACCTTGTCCAAGCTCCGAGCTGGGTCTGAGCCAGAAACCAGGGGGTGGCAGAGACATTGCTGCTGAAGGGCTTCAGATTGCCAAAGCTAAAGTGTCCACTATCAAGGAACAACTTGAGGTTACGGAATTCCCAGTGCCCACGTTCCATCCCCTCATTTCAAGCTGAAAGCAGAGCTCCACTTCTGACTCTGCTTTTTAATAATGAATGTAAAAATTCAACAAAATTCCCTTAGAAAGACCCCATGAAGATTCACACTGTGAGAGCTCACTCGAGACAGCCCCAACTCCTGCCCTGGTTCAGTCCTCGTCAAGCCCACTGTGCTTTCCAGCTGCTTTGCTCCAGTTCCTCCCAAATCACCATGAATTCCACTGAACTGAAACAAATCCAAGTCCTCGTGGTTCGGGACAAGGGCAGGGAGAGGTCCCTCCAAACCTCCCTGGGAATCACCCCAGAGCCCTCAGCCTTCCTTGTGCCCATCCCTGAGACCTCCTAGTGGCTCCCGTGGCTCTCCCAGTCCATCCCAGCCTCTCCCAGTCCATCCCCGTCACCCCAAATGCCCCCCTGATCCATCTCCCCTCTCGTGGATCCCCTCGCCTCTCAGCCAATCAGAGCGCGTCTCTCTGATGACTCATCAGTTGCCGGGCAGATCCACAGAGCCGAGAGCCCCGCGCTGGACTCGGCCTCCCAGTGCCGCGCACTTCATTCCCAGTCCCTCCCAGTGCCACCACAGTCCCGCCCAGTGCCACCACAGTCCCGCCCAGTGCCACCACAGTCCCTTCCAGTGCCACCACAGTCCCGCCCAGTGCCACCACAGTCCTTCCCAGTCCCACCACAGTCCCGCCCAGAGGCCCCAGAGTCACTCCCATTACTTTTTAGCCCATTCCCATTCTATTCCGAGTTCATTCTCACTTCACTCCCAGACCTACACACTCTCTTCCAGTGTCCCAGTATCTGCTCTCATCTCTTTCAGTGCCACCCCAGGCCCTCCCAGTCCATTCCCAGTCCCTCACAATGCCACACCACTCCTCACCCATCTCTCCCAGTTCCCCTCCAGCTGATCCCAGTCTGTCTCTGCTCTCTCCCAGTGCCCCCACCGTGTCCATCTCGCTGGTGCCCTCGAGCTCCCAGCCCGGCCCCGGCCGCCTGCTCTGCTCCCTGATGGATTTCTCCCGTGCCCACATCCAGCTGAGCTGCTCCCAGGGCCAGCAGCAGCTCTCGGGCCACGTGCTGGCCACTGCCGTGCTCCCCAGCGGGGACTGGAGCCAGCAGCTCCTGGTGCTGCTGGAAACCGCCCCCGGCAATGCGGGCTCAGCTCCAGCTGCCAGGTGGAGCACGTCAGCCTGGAGCACCCCCTGAGCCGGCACTGGGGCACGGTCCGGCCCCCACAGCGCCGGGGGCAGCGGGGGAGGCACTGGGGGGGCCCAGAGGGGGACTGGGGTGTGCTGGGAGGAACTGGGAGGGAGTTTGAGATAGACTGGTTTAAACTGGGGAAGGGATTGAGGTGCTTAGGATGGCGGGGAAGGGGTTTGAAGGATGTTGGGGAGGGTGGGATGAGGTTCTGGGGGTCCTGGTGGACCCTGGGAGGGAGTTTGGAGGTGCTGGGAGTCACTGGGAGGGATTTGAGTGAGCCTGGAGGAGCTGGAAGGAGATTGGGCATTGGAAAGCAGGGATTGGGATGAGGTTGGTTGTGCTGGGAAGAGACTGGGAAGAGTCTTGATGAGTCCTGGTGGGGCTGGGAAGGGACTGGGAGAGGGTTTGGGGGTCCTGGGGCAGTGGGGAGAAATTGGGAGGGGGTTGTGGGATCCTGAGAGGAACAGGAGGGGCTCTGGTGGGTCCTGGGGAGGCTGGGAAGAGACTGGGAGTGATTTACCAAAATAGCAATATTGATCCAGTATCAACATCAATCTGTTAATGGACAAAAAACCTCTCCAACAGTTTAAAGTTACAAAGTGGATGTTTAATCACAGCACTGGGTGAGTGCAGGACTCATCCCCTTAATACTCACTGCAAGTTGACAAAAGATTCCAGTGTCTATTTATTTACAAAAGTCTTGAATTTCCAAAAGATGAATACATATTATTACTAATACATATTCACAATTCTAACACCTCCCATTCCCCACTTTGGATTAAAATGCACGGTAATGAGTTTAAAAAGTCATTCTGCCTACGTGATGGGCTCCCTAATTTGAGGTCATTTTGGTGAGGAGGGGTCATAAAGAGATGAAGGAAAACTGCTCTTCCTCACTCTCACCTTTCTACCTTTACAATGGTGGACATTACAAATGACATTTGGTACAACTCAAATTTTCTCCCTTGTGACTTTTAAATGGGTTTCCAGATGTAAGGTCTGTGATCTTCCTGAACCCGTTGATCAGTTTCTCTTTTCTCATTATAAGCACAGCTGAACAAACATACAATGAAAAGTAATTTTTTACCTCAGTCCGAGATTCATTATCTCAAATCCTGCTTCTCACTTAATCATTAACTCTAACTAGTTCCAGCAAGGCCGATCTCTAGCTAAGATCTCTAATTTTTCTAAAATTGTTCATTGTTTAAAATTAGTGACTCCAAAGGAGGTTTCAGAGGGTCCTGGGTGGGCTGGGGGAGACTGGGAGGGTCTTTGGAGGAGCTTGGGGGTTCTGTGAGAGGTTCTGGGGGTTCCTGATCTCTGCAGATGCATCATGGATGCCGTGAAACATTGCCCACAGCAAGATGCTGACGGAGACTGCAGTCTCCATGTTGGGCTTTATCTTCCTGGTACTGGGGTTCAGCTTCTACCTGTACAGGAAGGTGAGGGGGGGTCCTGGGAGTCGTGTCCTCCCCCCCCACAGAGCGTGTGTGCTCCCCTTGGGCCCCCCAAGCCAGGTGTCACCCCCTTTTCTCTGCCCACAGAGCTCCTGAGGCAAAAGGTTCTCAAGGATTGAAAGTCAACAATTCCCACTGTCATTCTGTATCCTGTTGGATTTTCATTCCCCTGCTTTCATCCAGGTGCCCACAAGGACACAGGAAGATGTGGAGCCTCCCAGCCAGGTGTCTTCCCAACACGGATCACCAGGACCACGGATCACCAGGGCTCTGCCCAACGGGGGTCACTGGGGATCATCCAACGCCGATCCTCCCATGGGGGATGGAGCTGGAGCAGCGCACGAAGCTCTTCCCGCACTCGGGGCACTCGCAGGGCTTCCCTTACTGGTGCCTCCGTTGGTGTTGGGTCAAGGCTGAGCTGTGTGAGAAGCTCTTCCCACACTGGGGACACTCGTAGGGCCTCTCCCCAGTGTGGATGCGCCGGTGGACGGTGAGGTTGCCGTTCTGCTTGAAGCCCTTCCCGCAGTCGGGGCAGCGGAAGGGCCTCTCCTCTGTGTGAATCCGCTCATGTTTGAGGACATTGGAGCTGGTGTGAAACCTCTTCCCACACTCAGGACACTCGTAGGGCCTCTCCCCAGTGTGGATGCGCTGGTGTGCCCTCAGGTAGGAGCTCCACCCAAAGCTCTTCCCACATTCCAAGCAGGTGTAGGGCCGTTCCCCTGTGTGGATCACCTGGTGTTTCATCAGGTCAGAGATATTTCCAAAGCTCTTCCCACATTTCCCACACTCATAGGGCCTTTCCCCAGTGTGGATCCTCTGGTGATTTCTCAGTTTGGAGCTGTGGCTGAAGCTCTTCCCACATTCCCCACACTCGTAGGGCTTTTCCCCAGTGTGGATCCTCTGGTGCCGGATCAGGTGGGAGCTCTTTCTGAAGCCCTTCCCACATTCCAAGCACTTGTGGGGCTTCTCCCCCAGCTCTGAGCTCTGGCTGGATCTCTGGCCGTGTTCCTGGCACTGGGGGGATCTTTCCTCCTCGCAGCTCCCTGGACTGGGTTCACAGCCCCTCCTTGTGTGGAATCTCCAGGGCTTTTCCTCATCCTCCTCCATCTGGACACGGTTTGGGAACGTAAAATCCTGGTTGGGGGGAAATAAACAATAGGAGAGCGCCTTGGGCTGAGGGTTCCTCCTTGCCCAAGTTCATCTCAGAAAATCATTGGGCATCTTGTGTCTGAAAGAATCTCTAAAACACCAGCATTCAGCCCAAACAAGAAAACACTGATCAAAAACTAATCAAACAAGATTCAGCCAAAACCCCCTGCAGAACAGAAAGGTTCAGCCCTCACAAGAAACCAAAGCACCAACGTATAGCCCAGTAAAGCTCAGAAATACCAAGACTCAGCCCCAAGAAAATCGTGGATCCCCCTCCCCAATCACCTGCTGCATGTGGGGTGGCAACACTCCTGGGGTAGGGGAACTGAAGATACAGGGATGAACTTTATGCTGCTTCCTCTCCCTGCTCCTCCTCCTCCTGTGCCCCTGGTCTACCTCACACTCCTCTTCCTCCTTCTGCACAACCCCAGGTACATATTTTGACCGTTTTGTTCCTCAACCCTTCTTCTCCTTCCCTTCTCCTCCTGGCCCCAGGCCCAGCACCCACTGCCGCCTCCCTCTTCCCCCCCAGTCCCACAGCATCCCACCGCAGGGGCACGGATGGAGCTGGGCCAGCTCGGCCTGGGGCAGCGCTGGGCTCTCGGCCGCTTCCGCCCGCACTCGCTCCCCACTGCAGCCGCTCCCGCCACCACAGCGCGGGGGGGCCCGGCCTTGGCGCTCCCCCCTCCCACCTCCCCAAATTCCCCTCAAGGGGGGCGCCAAGGCCCGGGGGGGAGGGGCGCAGCTGGGCTCCAGCTGGGGAACGCTGGCAGCTGCGGCTCTGCCTGGACACTGATGAGTCATCAGCGCCGCGCGCTCTGATTGGCTCAGCCCTGCCTGAGCCCTGCGCCTGCACCAAGGGGGGACACCCTGCTCCAGGGGGGATGGCCCCAAAACGGGGGAACCCCAGCAAAGGAACAACAACAAAGGCTCTTTACAAACTGATCCCGTCAACCTCACTGCACATAGGGCCAGGGACGTGGACATAAGGAAGTGACAGGAGGAGCCATCAGCTGCACAAAATGTTATTAATTGATGACACAGACTGCTGATCAGCCAAGGTCCTGCTAAATTCATCAACTTCCAGAAGAACAACAAAGACTAAACACAGCCATCAATATCGTTAGCTATACAAAAGTGGGGTGCATATTAAGGGGGTATGTAGGAGGTGCATTGGGAAGTCTGTACCATTACAGTACATCAACCAATGTGGAGAGGGAGATGTGACCAAGAAAATTAGGATGAAAAGGAGGCTGTGTCTGCCAACAATTGGAGAAATCTCATTAGAAATGTCCCATGGCCACTCCCTTTTTTATGAATGAAATTACTTTTACAGGACTCCTCTGTCTTCCTTGTGGACAGAAACCTCTGGGGATGTCAATTTTTCCACACACCTTGGGGCTCCTCCGCAATTCCTTCCACCGTCCGGGCCGGCGGGCACTGAGTGCAGCTGAAGGTGCCTCACCCAGTTTGGGGGATCGGCTCCCTCGGCTGGCGGCGGCACCGGGGATTGATTGGGTACCCGAGAGTGAGCAGGAGACAGACGAGGGACGGATCAGGGGGGCTCTCAAGAGTCACCAGGGAGAGAGCACTGAAAATCTCAGCAGTGACTCCAGTGGGATCTTCGGGGAGTAAACATGGCAGGGCATCCAGGGAGGGGACAAAAGGGAAAGCCACAATGGGGTCCCAGCAAAAGGGATGAGGATCCTAAAATATCTCTCAAGGGTCCCTTGGGAGCATGTGGAGGTCGTTTGCACATTCTCCCAGAGCTAACTAGGGACATGGACACCCAGGGGGGCAATAAGGGAAGTCCAGAAGGGATTTAGACAAGAGGGGATGGATGGTGTTGGTGTGCTGGGAAGGGATTGGCTGAAGGGGAGTGTGCAGGAATGTGCTTAAGACAAGAAGCAACAGGAGGAATCTATGGGGTAAGAAAAATGATGATGGAAAAGAGGAGGAAGAGAAAAATACTGAGGATTGGGATGTGTTTCAGAAGGGTCTTATCCTCAGAATTTGCCAGCTGACTCAGATGCTTTGTATCCCAGTTTTCCAGGACAGGAAAAGAAGGAGGTCAGGATTTCAGGGGGTTTCTCTGAGCTGGGAGCGGCAGGAGCGAGCGCAGAGCTGCGGCACCGGGAGCACGGGCTGGGGGCCTGTGGGGAGCTGTGGGGCCGGGCCGGGGCTGTGGGGCAGCCGGGGCTCAGCGCCGGGCGCTGCCTGACCCCAGCACCCCCCGGGCAGGGCCGGCAGTGGCCCCCGGCCCCCAGGAGGCTGCGGGACGCCCCGGCCGCTGCCCGGCCCCGTGGAGCTGCCGGCCCTGCCCGCCGGGGGGGCCGCCTTTGGACACTGCGGCAGGACAGGGACCGGCTCTGGGATACGGGCTGGGGAGGGGAGCCTCAGCACAGCCAGCACCAGGAAGGAACAGCTCAGAAATGGGGATCAGACCTGCAAGGATCCAGATGAACTTTTAAGCATTTTGTTTTGGGGTCCCTGCAGAAAGGAAGGATTTTGCAGAAAGCTCAGCAGCTGCCACACGATGAGCACCCACACGCACTGAGGGGGGCTGCAGCAGGGCCACAAGAAGCCCCTGCAGCACTTGCTCACAAAGGCTCAGCAGCTGAATGCAGCAAGGGATGAGCAAAAGGCCAAGCTGAAGGCAAAGGCCATGGCACACTTCCTACAGCCCCTGAGGGATCAAGCCCAGGGCCCAAGGGGGCCCCAGCACCCAGGGGACACCCTCGGCCACAAGCACCTGGCACAGGCATTGCCCTCCTGGCCAGGGGACAGCCCACCCAAACAGCCCCTGGCAAGGAATCAGCCTTCCAGCTGCAGGGCACAAGGACACTGCAAGCACAGACAGGAGCACCCTCAGCACCAGCAAGTCCAGCCCTTGATGGACACGGATTCTTAGCGGTCTCACAGCTCCCATTCCACCAGGGACCCACCACACTGCAGCCCTTGGGAACATCCAGGGTGGCTCTGGATCCAGAGGAGACCTTTCCTGATGGACACAGGGGCCTCTCCATCCACTCAGAATCTTACACCTAAAGGTGCTAGGGAATATTTTAATTATTAAAACACTAAGTGGGAAAGATGAATGGGTGTGTTTTATTCAGCCACTATTAGCAGATGTGGGGCATGGGTTTAAAATGCAGGAATTTTTATTTGCTCACAATTGTGGTTGTAATTTACTGGGAAGGGATTTGATGGCTAAATTTGGTAGTCAAAATAATGTTGCAAAAAGGCTGGTTCTGCTGTACCTCTGTGTCAAATGTCTGGCAGAGCCCAGGCTGAAGTGAACCCACAAGTGTGGGCAGCCCCAGGGAAATTGGCAAAATTAGATATGGAGCCTCTCCAAATTTCCCTCAAGCAACCAGGACAAGAGGTGTCGAAAAGCAATCCCCTGTTCCAAGGGAGGGAAGGAAGGGCTCACAGCCTGTCTCTGAGTCCTGCTCAAGGCACGGCTTGGGGAGCCAGGGATGGCTCCCTAGAATGCTCCTATCCTGCCAAACAAGAAATCCAATGGAATCCACAGAATGCTACAGGACCCAAGAAGAAGAAATGAGATGATGAAACCGAGGCACCCCACAGGCTCAGATCCTTACACCATCCTCAACCAGGTGCCCTCCTCACACTGCTGCCATTCACAACTTGATGCAAAAGATGCTTTCTGGGGATCTGCCCACTCCCAGAGGATGCAAACTGAATTCTGCCTTGGGCTGGCAACAAGAGGTAGAAGGGAAAATGCTCAAGACATGGACGGTCCTTCTGCAGGGATGCACGGAAGCACCGGCCTGATTGGGGCAAGCCCTGCAGGAAACATCAAAGGAATTGACCTCACCCCCAGGGACTGGCTTAATGCAGGATGTGGATGACTTGATCCAGTCAGGAGGACAAGGAGAGGAGGTAGAGGAGGCCTCTGTGAAATGCCTTCATTTTCAGGCAAAAAAACAGCTTTGAGTGTCTGAAAAAAAAAGAAAGGGCAAATGGTAGAGAAAATGTTTAAATATTTGAGACCTATTTTGACTGAAGGCTTGTGGTGTATTGATTCAGAGAGGGTTCAGGGAATCTCAGAAATAATGTTACCCAGGACTAAAATGGAGCTGCAGCAATTCTTAGGATTAATAGGGAATTGTAGGAGCTGGATCGAGGATTCTCTTTTCCACCCAGAATATTGCGTGAATTTTTTAGCCCCAGATAGCCTCAATGTTATGAGGTGGAAATAAGAAAGAGAAAAAAACTTAACAAAATGAAAAAAATAAAATGATTGATGCCCCAGCCATGGCTCTTGCAGACTCAGAAATCTGAATTGCAAGGGAATATTAAACAGGCCACCCCTGAGCCTGCACTGAAGGCAACGCAGCAGCAGCCAGGGCTCCCCAGCGGGGGAAGCCCCTGGGCCTGCCCACAGATCCTCTGCTCAAATCCTCGGCCTGGCCACCCTCCTTTGCCATCTCCAGCCACTGCGGGACAATCCTTGCTCTCACTCTTGCAGCTTCAGCCCTTTCTGTGCCTGCCCTCGCCACAGCTGCTGGGGAAGGCACCGGGACAATTCCACTCTGCCTCTCAATTACACTCACACTCTGCCCTGCCTGGGATTAGCTGCTGCCAAAATAGACCAACTTTAAAATAGCTTCAAATCTTATTTCTCTGGTCACACCAGGTTTGCCTTTGCCTTGGGGAAAGGAATTTTAATGTTTCTTTTCCACCACTCAGCAGAGATGAAATTAACACCTCAACAGACTGGGAATAGCCCAAAAGATTCCCACTAAGATAACGACCATCAACAAAACATCAACACCCAGCAGCAAACATCAACCAACATCCACCCCAGACACTGCCCCAGGCACAGCTGGAGACACCTTGTCTGGAAAAGGCTGAGCAGGAAACCCAGGAGTGCCCACCTAATTCACATCACAGGCACAGAAATCCGGGTGCAACAGGAAACCAAATCCTAACACCTCCACACCTTCAAACCAATGAACATTAAACCAATGGATTTCTATGGGGTCAGACTGTATAAATTTAGAAAAATCTAGTCAAACTCATGTGTCATGGAATGATTTTCTCTGCACACCCAGCCTAAGAGTGCATGAAATTATTCCTGTTGCACATCCTGGCCAGAATCAAGTAATGCCTTATTTCTCTAAAGACATTGTGGAGAGTTTTTGTTTTTCACAATTTCAGTGAAAAGATTACACGGTTAGAATAAACTTTCATAGTAATTTTACTACTATATTGTCGGTTCTGTTTGGGCCAGTGGTGTGAGAATCAGTTTTTAGTCCTAGGAGAAGGAAAACACTTGATTGCTTTCTCATTCTTGTTTTATATTTCTACGTGACTCTTAGTGATGGCAAAATGATGGTATGAGTTTTCAATGTTCACGTTTAAGCTGCACTTTGAAAACTAGAAGAGCTTTAAAGTTGGCGCTTTAACACATAAAGAGTTAATAAAATATTGTTTAAAAAAAAAAAATAGCAGATCAGTGGGGGCCACGTGTGAGTCCTGGGATGTCTGCCCTGGAAGAGAAGCTTTGATCCAGGCAGCCAGGAGAGGAGCTTTAGAAATGCAAATTAACACTGATGGGACAAAGCCTGCACAATGGCCATGGGGCTTCCTGCCTGCAGGAGGAATTGGAATGATTCCCTCTGTCCCTCAGCCCAAGCTCTGCCTGCTTGCACAGATGGAATTTGCACAGCTAAAGGCAGAGCCCATTGTGAGGATATCTGACTCTGCAGCAGAAATTGGTTAAGCTGCAAAGGAAAACAGAAAATGGAGAATGTTGTGAAAACTGCACTAAAACAAATTGGGGGGAATCATCCCTGTCCCCACTCCAACATGTGCTGTCTCTGTCTATGTTATATAGGGTGTACCATAAATAAATCCACTGTGCTTTATTTGCCACCACAAGTTCAGGGAAATCAGTTGGGAATCCAAGTATGTGATGATTTAATGAGAGAAAAGCTGACAATTGATGGAGCCCTGGCTGGAGTGAAACAGAAATTAAAAAGTAGGAAATAAACACAAAGAAATGCTTGACTAAAAGGGGGGTTGGACAAAAACCATACCCTGACACTCTGATCCACAAGAACAAGAAAAGAGTCAGACTGCAAGATAAGATAAGGAGCCAGAATACACAAACAAGATGCAAAGACAATGGCACCACAAGATAAAGGAGATTCTTCAGGCCCTAAGCTGGAAAGAACAGATTTAAAGTTCCAAAAGGTGGCCAGAGGAATGAAAGAGGCATGGAGTTAATTGTAATATGAAGTGAGGACAAGCAGAGTTAAAAAATGAATATGTTTTAGGCATATCTTGTAAACCTAGTCTGTAAAAGATAAAAAGAGAAAACCAAATCAAAAAGGTGTGCATGCTTTTCGGAGGAGATATCCCCCATGCATCTCAGTGCTGAATAAATTCATACCTACTCTTATAACTACTCTGCGAGTTATAGAGCTCTTTTTATTTCGCATATCAGGAGGGAGCACACAAAACTGGGGAAAAGACGAACGATCACCAGAACAAATCCTGCAACACCATGGACCAGACCCTGGGAACCCTGATGAATTCATAGCAGGTACCAGAGAAACCATTTATCATTTCAGTGGCATAATTAGATTACAGGATGTCATTGAAATAATAACCAACCACACAGCTCCAGCTCCTGACCTTCCCCCCAACCAATCCACTCAGATGAGGAACACAACGTTTCACCATGGGATGGGATCAGATTATCTTTTAGCAGAAAATCGAGGAAGAGTTTGTGGAAAAGTTAAGTAACTCAAACTACTCTTGGCAGATAGATGGCAATGGAAAAGTAGTAAAACAGATAACAAAGGAAATAGCAAAGCAGCTCATGTACTTGTCCAAACGTGGAAAGGATGGGAATGGGACACAGTTTTGTGCTTCCCTGGCAGACCATGGGTTAAACAAATGCTGTTTCTCCTCTCATGTGCTACAGCAACTCTCATCTTTTTACCATGCACCACACCTTGCTGAGTGCAGCTCATTCAGCAGCTGAGCAAGGGGATGCAGGTGGCAGCCAGGCCTCCTGAGCCACAAACGGCTACAAAAGGACAGAGAATGAGGGCACTGAGAGCAATCCCAAAACCAAAGAACACCCAGGAAGAAAAAACACAGGCAATGAGTGAATCTGCTTGGAGATAGTTCCAGGGACTTGCACATAAGGAAGGAATGGGAGAAATCACCAGTTTCAGAAAATGTTACTAATTGACAAGGACTGCTGCTCAGACCAAGTCCCAACACATTCCTGAACTTCCAGGAGAACAAACACTTCACAGAGCCAGGAATATCGGGTGTTATACAAAAAGGACATGCAGCAGGCGGATCGGGAAGGCTGAACCTTCCAAGCACCTCCGCCAGTGTTGGGCAAAGGGACAGGGACATGCGGCCGGGAAAATCAGGACAAAAACGAGGCCGCGTCCTCCAACAACTGGAGAGAGCGCACGGCAAATGGCCCATGGCCTCTCCCTTTGGGCAGCAATAAAGTCACTCGCACACCACTCCTCTGGCTCCTTGGGCCACACAAACCTCTGGCGCCGGGAATTTTCCCGCCCAGCCCCGGGCACAGCGCAGCCACCTCCGGCCTCCCGACACGAAGCGGGACGAGCCAGCGCTGCTCCGCCACCGCCTCCTGCCGAGGCCCCAGCGGCAAGGAGACCGCGGGCAGCCGCTCCCGCAGCGCCCTCAGCCCAGGGCCAACACGGGCCGGCCACGGCACAAGCCACCCGCCACAGCCCCCTGCCGCCCCCTCCCGGGCCCGCAGCGAGCCCCGAGCCCCCGCAGAACCGAGCGCGGCTCCCACCTGCGATGGCCGGGGCCGCCTCCGAGCTCCGCCGCCGCCTCACCGGGCTCCGGCCGCTGCTGCCGCCGCTGCCGGGCCCGCACAGACGCTCCGGCAATGGCGGCTCTCCTGCCCCACGGCCGCCCTGGGGGCGCCAGCGGGGCCGGGCTTGTCCCCGCTCTGCCCAATCAGCGCGCGCCAGAGCCAGGAGTGACGGCAGAAGCAGCCAATCGCAGCCAGCGGCGGGCTCTGCACGCGGCACAGCCCCGCCCCGCGCTCTCAGGGCCCGCCCCGGGCTGCGTGAGGGGAAAGGCGGGGATGAGGAACAGCCCTGGAACGGGCCCGGCCCGAGCCGCCATTGAGCTCCCAACACAAACAAAGTTCTCCGCAGCTCCCGGCCCGCCCTGCCCAGCCCTGGCTGCTGGGTGACTCCGGCTCAGCGGGAAGCCCTGGAGCCTCACTTCTCCTACGTCTAATTAGGAGAACTGATGCATTGCTTTGATTTCCCCCCAAAAGGGAAAACCGCACCAAACCCCTTCTGCTGAGTGGAGGAGAGGAGAGATTTCCTGCACAAAACTCCCAAAAATACCAAAACCAAAGCGAAGTGAGCCGGGACCCCCCAGCAGTGCCTCTCTGCCGTCCCAGCTGAAGCCCTCGCTGGCTGCTCCAGGCTGGATCCAGCACTGGGAGCACTGGGAAGGGGCCCCGGCTCGGGGCGCAGCCCCCGGGGCAGCCCCACGGCCCCCACGGCAGCTCCAAGGCTGCGCCAGCCGGGATGGAACGTGGGACGGGGAGCAGGGGAAGGGACAGGGCTACCGGTGCCGAGGGAACACGAGGGACACCGGGGGCGCTTCACAAGCATTTAATGCAAAATATAAAATCATAAGGGAGACAAAAGCAACAGCAACTGTGGCACCATAGCACAGGGCCACACAAGGACATGTCCCACTGCAGTGGGGTGATGCTGGCCAGAGTCCAGGCACCCAGCACAGCCGCTCTCTCACTGCCCTCCACAGCTACACAGGGAGAGATAATTTAACCAAGGGTTCATGAGTTAAGGACCCGGGAGCGTTTCCTCATCAAACACAGTCACAGGCAAAACAGGAGATATAAATTGAATTTATTGCCAATAAGCTCAGAGCAGGAGAATAAGAAGACCCTTAAAAGCACCTTCCTTCCACCCCTCCCTCCTTCCAGCTCTGCATCCTAACCTGGCAGTGCAGGGATACAGGGAATGGAGCCATGGTCAGTTTATCTCCCGTGGCTTTTCCTGCTGTTCAAGGACAGGAGTCATTCCCCTGCTGCACTCTGGGATCTCTTCCACCAGAGAGGTCTCCAGGAACTTCTCCAACCTGAGTCCATTCCATGGGGAGCAGCCCCCTCACAGTGCTGCAGCGTGGGTCACTCTGCCACAGGGTCAGACCTTCCAGGACAGGCGGCTCCAGCGGGGGCCCCTCTGTCCACAGGTGTCCCCCAGGGTCACAGCCTCATCTCAGGCATTCCCCTGCTCAGGCATGGGCTTCTCTAGGGGCTGTGGGTGTATCTCTGCATTCTGGTGAATCTTCAGGGCCAGTCAATCTGCAGTTCCCTTTGTTCATCTGTGTTCTGATGGACGTTCCTGCCCCTGTGTTCATCCAGGTGTCCACAGGGAGTCAGCAAGATCTGTTTGGTCAAGGTTTATCTCTGTGAGAAGCTCTTCCCACACTGAGGACACTCGTAGGGCCTCACCCCAGTGTGGATGTGCAGGTGCCTAATGAGGGTGCAGTTTTGTGAAACCCTTCCCACAGTCAGGGCAGCAGAAGAGCCTCTCGTCTGTGTGAATCCACTGATGTTTGATGAGACCTGAACTCCTTGGAAATCTCTTCCCACACTCAGGATGCACTGGTGTGCCCTGAGGTTGGAGCTAAAGCTGAAGCCCCCTACACACTCCCCACATGTGTAGGGCTTCTCCCCTGTGTGGATCTTCTGGTGACAAATCAGATTGGACATCTCAATGAAGCTCTTCCCACATTCCCCACACTCGCTGGGGCATTCTCCTGTGTGGATGTTCTGGCACCAGATCACGTGGGAGTTGTGACTGAAGCTCTTCCCACATTCTAAGCACTTTCCAGGCTTTTCCCCTGTGTGGATCCTATGGTGGTTAATCAGGACAGAGATCTTCCTGAACCTCTTCCCACACTCCCCACACTCCTAGGGGCTCTCCCCAGTGTGAATCACCTGGTGCCAGATCAGATGGGAGCTATTCTTGAGGCCCTTCCCACACTCCCCCACACTCCCGGAGCAATTCCCCAGGGTGGATCCTCTGGTGTTCCCTTAGCTGGAAGCTCCAGCTGAAGCCCTTCCCACATTCCAAGCATTTGTGGGGCTTCTCCCTGCCCTGAACTCTCTCCCCCAGCTCTGAGCTCCGGCTGGATCTCCGGCCACCTTCCTGGCACAGGGGGGATCTTTCCTCCTTGCAGCTCCCTGGGCTGGGTTTGCAGCCCCTCCTCATGCAGGATCCCTGGGAATTTTCCTCCTCCTCCATCTGGCCATGGCTTGGGAATGACAAATCCTGGTTTGGGAGAAACCAAAGTGGGAGTGCCTTGGAGTAGACGCTCCTCCTGCCCAAGTCCATGTCTAGAGCTCAGCAGGAGTCTTGTGTCCATGATAATCTCCAAAATATCAAGATTCAGCCCAAAAAAATCTCCCAGGAGTTCCCCATCTCTTGTCTTTCCACTTCTGGGCTTCCAGAGGTTTCAGTTCCCTGGGATGATGGGGGTCCAAGGACTCCAGGGGTTCCCCCTCCTCTGGGGTCCTCCTTAGTGATGATCCAGGGGCTTTTGGGGGTCCATGGGGTCCCTTCTCTCCTGATGCTCTGCTTTGAGATCCCAGGGATCCCAGGAGTCTCTCCTCTCCAGGCTCCCACCTCTCCAAGCTGCCGGGGTCCCCCAGCTCCGGGATCGTCCCTCTCTGCTCTCCCCACTCTGGGGGTCCCAGGAGTTCCTCTCCTCTGCTCTCCCGGGGGTCCCCAGGACCAATGTCCTCCCCCAGCCAATACTGGGCAATGGCCACGTGGACCCCAAAGATCCCCCAAGGGGCTCAGCTTTGGGGTCCTGCAAGATCCAAACCTACACACCCAGAGGAAAAAAACCTCACAGGGACACCAGACAATATTTTGGGCTCAGTTCCTCAATCTGCAAGTTCCAAACACACCCCAATAAAAAGACCCTCTCAGGGACCCCCTGACAGATTTGGGACCAGCTCCCCCTCCCTGCTCACCTGCAGGATGAGGTGGGGGCGATGGGCCCGTGGCCGGGGGTGCTGCGGACACAGGGGGCACTGGAACCTCCAGCTTCTCCTTCTATTCCTGTTCCTGCTCCTCCTTTTCCTTTCTCCCTCCTCCTGCTCCTCCTCCTTCCTAATCCCACCTCCTCCCCAGTTCCTGCCTTCTGTATATTTAGAGTGGAGAATCTTGCTTGTTTTTAGAACTAGAACAAAGATTCCAGATGGAACAAGCCTTGCTGGTTTTACTCAGCAGTATCAGTGACTACAGGTCGTGTTTGCTTTGGTTTGGTCCTGTCCTCGTTCCTCCTCAGTGCTCAGGCTGGCCTATGGGGTGTCCTTGTTTGCTGCATTTTCAGAGTTCCTCTTGGATCCTTTGGGCAATAGGCTGTGCTCTGGGAGGATTCTTTGTGCTCCTTTGTGACACAGGAGAAGCTTCCAGGCGGTTTTTGCGTGAGCGGCTGCTGTGGTGTCACAGGAACGTTGCCACGTCCCCGTGGTGTTCCCGTTGCTGTGGGACACGGAGGCCTCAGTGTCCAGAGCGGCTCTGGGCGCCTGCTCGTTGCCAGAGGATCCTCCTGCCCGAGGCATTCTCAGCAGCCAGCCCAGCCCCTGACGGGTGTCCTTCTGTGCTTGCAGGGGTACAGTCTGCAGACGTGTGCAGCGCAGCCAAAATGATGCAGCAAGTGGTTGCTGCAGTTGGCACTCTGTTCTCTGTGGCTTATTCAGGGTATTTTTTAACCCACTTGGCACGTAAGTTGAGGTTTTCCCTCGGTGCAGCCTCTGTGGCTTTGGGCTTGCTGTGTGCTTTCTGTTCTTCCACTGGAACTGAGTTGACTCTGTAACCAAATTGCCATGAGGACACGGTTGGTTTGGGAGAGCTCCTGCCAGCAGCTGCAGCTGAAAAAGGGGGTGTCTGCAGCCAGCGGGGCGTGCACAGCATTTGCAATGAGGCCTGGGGGGGTTCTGTTCCCTCAAGCGGGGAGTCTGTGGCAGCAGAGCCTGGAACTCCCTCCGTTTGCTGCTCCAGCCAAGAGCTGACACAGCCCAGTCTTTTGTGCTGCTCTCTTGCTTGCTGTGTGAAGGGCCTGTGGCTCCTGGAGGGATGCTGTGAAAGCAAAATGCTCTCTCAGGGTTGCCTTGTTCATTTCCCACCACAGGCAGTTTTTTCCTAACAACATCTGGTTCATGTTCCCTCTCCCATTGCAGGGCACCTCACGCGTGGATCCCGAGCAGCTCCTCCTTCGGTGAGTGGCAAAGGAAGCTTTGGTGTTCAGAATTGTGCAGCAAGTTGTGAGCTGGGTGTGTGGCAGCCGAGTGCCAGCCTGGGAGGCTGAAGGAAAGTTCCTGTCAGTGTCTTTGCAGCAGCAGCAGCAGCAGCAGCAGCAAAGAGATCCCTGGCAGTTTTCTCTGTTTCTGCTGAAGAGCTTTTGAAGAGCTGCAGGACTGGCTTTGCAGGCAGAAGATTGCTTGCTGGCTTTAGCCATGGTGGAATATGGAATTCCCAACAATAAGTGGCCATGTCGACTTTTGCCCATTGTTAGTTTGAACAGCTCTGAACCCTATTTCTGCTTAGTGCAGCTGGATGTGTAGCTGAGGATAAAGAAGGTGATAACTGAGATAGAACTTCCCGTCCCTCACGCTCCCGTCTGTCCACAGGGCACCAAAGCAGCATCAGCTCCTCCTCTGGCTCCCTCTGCTTGCAAAGAGGAGGCCAAAGAGGAGGAAGAGAGCAGTGAACTTCCCGCTGTTCTGGGAGATGAGGGCAAACACCCCGCGGTTTGGGAATACAACGGCGAGGCTCCCGCGGTGTGTGACAAGGACAGTGGACATCTCCCGGTGTGGGACGAAGATGGTGGACATCCTGTGGCTTGGGAAGAGGAGGGTGAACATCTTCCAGCATGGGAAGCGGACAGAGAATGTCCCATGGCTTGGAAAGATGATGATGAACCTGCAGCATTTTGGGAAGAGGACGAGGAGCCTGCACTGCTTTGGGAAGAGGATGAGGAACCTCCCTCTGCTCCTGAAGAGGACACTGAAGCTCCCTGTGCTGCAGGATCCTGGGCTGAACATTCTGACAGCAGCACAGCCCTGCAGCCAGAGGGGAGTGGGGAGTGGAGCCTGATGCAGCTGAGTACGTCTGCTCTGTTCCTGTGTGCCAGAGCAGGGTGCTGTGTGTGTGTCTCAGCATCAGCTGCACCCAGTGTTGCTCTGCAGCTGAATGGCACAGGGTCATTTATTGTCCTTCCCCAGCTGAGAGCAAGGGGCTCCCGGCCCCAGGGAGTGGGGCTGCATTCTGGCTCTCGTCTGAGAGGGAGCATCTTCCACGTGGTTTCTTTCAGGGAACACCGTGAGCGTGGGGGAGCCTGCCGAGAAATACCTGGAACTGGAGCAGATTGGCCAAGGGTAAGTGCAAGGCAGTTACTTCTGCACAAGCAGGGCCCAGGTATTTTGCTGGTGCAGGATCCTGTGAGAAGTCAGGAGAGCTCCAAACCCCTTCAGACACTGGGGTACAATGCTGCTGCCTCTCAGTGCTGATCAGAATTGATAACTGTGGTCAGAAGGCACCGTCAAAGGCCCCTGAGGCTGGCAGTGTCCTGTCTGCAGCAAGGAGCGGGATCTGGAAGATCTTCTGTCTCTGGAATTGGATTGCCTAAAAGAGCAACTCACCATGTGATGGTGACTGTCAGAAAACAGTGCTCAAGATTTCTTTCAAATATTTTGTTTCCAAAAATATCCATCAGTCAGGATTATCAACATAATGGTTTAGAAACAGAAACCAGTGATGAACTAATAACAGCTCTTTTCAGCACAGGTAGCAGAGCCCATACATTCAGTAACAGACACAGAGCTGCTGCACTCGAGGGGAAAATGCATCACCTGCCTGCTGGCAGGGCCCCTGGGGATCCTGCAGGTCTCAGGCAGGAAATATATAAAGGATGAAATACATTCTTTTCCAGTTCTTCAGACACCCACCCTCCACCTCAGGTTTTGAACTGAAGGAAATCAGTGTGGACATTTGGGATTTCCTCCAGCCCTTTTCCTTCGTGTTGGGCCTCAGTTTTCTCTTGCACACCTTGCATGGCAGAGGGCTGGTGGCTGCTGTGCTGTTGTTTGAAGGGTGGATGCACTCGGGTGTTTTGTGAACGCTGCAGGCAGCAGAGATCTCCTGTCTGGGCTGGCTTTCACTGCCAGGGCCTAAAGCTCTGCTTCTTTCTTCTCTGCTGTTTTGTCTCCAGGGCTTTTGGAACCGTTTCCAAAGGACTCGACAGGGCCACTGGAGGAGAGGTCAGTGTCAACACGCCCAGCACGTCTGGCAGCTCTCGAGGCCTTTCCCCTCTGCTGGGAGCTGTGGCTGGAGCTGTGGGGCCCAGCAGAGCTTTCCTGCACAGGCTGCTCCTCTGAAGGCAGAGCAGTGTCAGCCTGCAGAGCACAGCTGGGACAGACTTGGTCCTTCTGAAGTGCCCAAAGGAAGGCAAGGAGGGCAGCGGTGTCTGTCAGAGCAGGACACGCTGGCTTGGTCTTCATGTCTGAAAGTGTGAATGCATCAGCTGCTGGAGACTGAGGCCCAATTTACCTTCATCCCAGCCTCGGACAGGAACACTGTTTAGCAGTTTTATCATCCTGAGTTTCGTCAGGTTACCTCGAGGCCTAATTAAGGAGAGATCCTGCTTGGGCTCAGTTTGGGGTTTTAGTCCTACTGCAGCTGTCCCCACAGAGCCAGGGAGAGAAATGAGAAGATGGATGTCCAGAGCAAAGCTCTCTCCTAAACCCTGCAGCTGTGTTTGGGTCTGGTGTGAGTGGCAGCTGTGGCAGGGATTATCTGAGCAATGGATGTGCACGTTTGCTTTGTTGTGCTATCCCAAACAGAGCAGGGACATTTGAAATCATGGCCAAATGCCATAGAATTGCTAAAGGGTTCCTGGCTGTTTTGCTCTGTGTGCACAGAAACAGAATTACCTCCTGCTTGCAAAATGTGTTGGAATAATAATCCTAAGAGTGCCGAGGCCATTAGAGAAGACTGTAGGTGCAGAGAATGTTGTTAGAGCTCTGAGGCTGACAGCTGAGGCACCATTTCTGCAGAGCTTACAGAGCCAAATGTCTCTGGCCATGAGTCCTGTAACAGCCCCCAGCGAGCAGAGCAATGGGCTGTGGGAATGGCACTTGCTGAGCTCTGGTGTCCCATCCCAAGGCAGTTTGGCACAGCCCGGCTCGGTCGCTCCAAAAAGACTCGCTCCGTGTTTGCTGTGGCCTCCTGCCACAGACTCCTCCAGTTAAAGGTCTGCAATGTCCCTTCAGGTGGCCATCAAGAAAATGAGTCTCAGAGGGCAGAACAGGGAACGAGCTGTGAATGAGGTCGTGGTCCTGAAGGACAAGAAGAACCCCAACATTGTCAACTCTTTGGACAGGTGAGTGCTTCAGGTCTTCTCCCGTGCATGGGCCCTGCGTTCATCTTTCCTGGCATCCCCAGTCTGTAGCCTGTTCTGAAAATGCCTGACCCAGCCATATCTCCCAGAACAACAGCCTGGCACTTCACTCCTTCCATGTGCTTTTGTTGCTTTGCTTTGGCTTTTTCTTCAAGTTGACCCCATTTGCTGTGTTTTACAGCAAGTGCTGATAAACCCTGGTAGAAATTATTTTCCTTGGCTGCTTCTTCCCAGTCCTTTCCCATTGCTGCAAATGCCAGGAAGACCAGGTTCTTGTTCCCAGAAATGCCTCATTTGCCCATTTTTCAATGACCTTGCCTATTTCTGAAGGGACTTTGTGCAAGGTTTTCCAAGCATTTGACTGCTTTTGTCCCAAGTGCTGCATGGCCTTCTCCCCTGGATAACTCTGGAAGTTGTGTTGCCTTGTTCCAGAGGGAATGGTGGAAATGATGAGTTCAGATGCTGAAGCAGCTGGGGGCAAGTGTTGTGGTTCCACATTGAGCTGGGCTGTTGCTAAAGTGCATTTTTCACCTGCTTGCCATCTAAGGCCTCTCCTTTCTCCCGGGTGCCTCCTTCTCCTTTAGACTGTGCAGATTCCAAGGCCTGTGCAGCCTGGCAGGAATGTCTCTCCATCTGATTCTGTCCTCATTGACAAGTGACCTGGGAACAAAACTCCTCTCCAGGCCTTTCCCTGGGGGCATTGAGCAATGCACATTCATCTCAAGGGTGCCATTGTTCTCCTCTTCCAGCTTCCTTGTTGATGGAGATCTCTGGCTGGTGATGGAATACATGGATGGAGGAACTTTGCAGGACGTTGTCAGACAGACACGCATGGCTGAAGGAGAGATGGCAGCTGTCAGTCAGGAGGTGAGGGATCCTGCTTGTGCTTCCCATGGCTGGGACACCATGGTCCTTCCAAAGAGGCTGTGAGAACAGAGTGGCTCCATGCTCAGGCCTTTGTTTCTGTGTCGTTTTTATGAGCTGGAAAGGAAAGAGCCTCTGAAGTGAATGGTCTGCAAATATCACTGCATTTCTACTCTGTTCTTGTCTTCTTTCCTGCTGTTGTGGTGCTCTTTGTCTTTTTTGGATCTGATTTACTGTTCTCAGCTTTGCCTTGAACCTTTTGCCTGGAGCTTGTCTGCACTGCACTCCTGGGCTGTCACAGCAAAGTTGCTGCTGGCAGAATTCTAAACTGTCCTTTCTTGTGAGATATATTCCAGCCTCTGATTTTTCCCTCGTGTTTCTTGTTGTCTCTCAGTGTCTGCAGGGCCTGGATTTCCTCCATTCCATCCGGGTGATCCACAGAGATCTGAAGAGCTCCAACATCCTTCTGGGAATGGACGGCTCTGTCAAGCTGGGTGGGTGTTCCTGGCCAGGCACGGCGCTCCCGGGGTGCGGCTGTGGGGCTGCTTCCCAGTGAGGGCCAGAGCCCCACAAGTGCTGCTGGTGGCACTGCCCGGCCCCTGCTGCCAGCTGAGAGCGGCTGCCCCGTGCAGAGAGCTCAGGAGAGGAGCAGGGTGTCAGGAGTGCCTTTGCTCTGGGTATGGCCCTCCCAGAGGGGCAGGAGTTGCAATGTAAAGCTTCAAAGGAAATCAGTAAAAGCCAAGCATGAAAGCTGAGGGCTTCTTTAAGGGTCCAGTTCCATCTTTCCTTGCCTCCAGCCCTGAGGACTTTTCCAGCTGGATTCAGCACTGCATTCTCAGACTGAGAGTGGGGAATCTTTGTGCTTGGTTTCCTCATTGCAGCTGCCTTTGACAGTGCTTGTTTCTGTCCTCAGCTGATTTTGGCCTCTGCGCTCAGCTCAGCCCTGAGCAGGACCAGTGCAGCTCCATGGTGGGCACTGCTCACTGGATGGCCCCAGAAGTTGTGACCAGTTCTCCTTACGGCCCCAAGGTGGACATCTGGTCCTTTGGCATTGTGACCATCGAGATGGTGGAAGGAGAACCTCCTTACTTCCAGCAAACGGGGGCCATGGTAAGAGGCAAATTCTCCAGGCTTTGCAGAGGCCTGTGAGCACAGGGTGACCCTGCACTGGGAGGAGCAGCTGGAGGTTTCTGCACATCGGGAAGGGAATTCCCACAGCACCTGAGCCTGAACACAGACAAATATTCTGCAGTCTCCAGCAACAATTTGCTTTGGGATTTAAGTTGTTGCAGCTCTTGTGAGGATGACCCAAATACATGAAGCAAGTGCATCAGCTCTAATGTTGTCTTGTAGAAAACCCCAAACCAACCCCAACACCCACACCCAAACCCAACAAGTTTTCTGAAGGAGTTTCTAAAAGAGGTTTTGTGAGATGAACTCCCCCCTGGCTCTTCTCACTGGGAAACTTGTCTAAAACATGAAGATGATTGTTTAACATCCCCACAGTCTAACATATTTCTTTCCTAGTCCAAGCTACTTTCTCTGTGTCACCAAGCCTGAGCTTTCAGCCACACAAACCTGCTGTTCCTTGCCTGGCAGTTTCTGGCATGGGGCATCAGGAATGCTTTTACTTGAGTGTCAGTGGCACTGCAGAGATGCATTTGATGTAAGAATCCCTTGAAATAACACAGGCAGACCACACTGACTCTTGAAAATGGCCTGTAAAGTTGGTGTCTGTATTTGGAGAAGCAAAATGGGCTATTTCTGATGGAGGTTCCTACTGACAAAGTCAGCCAATGCAATCGGCTCTGAAGGCAAGATCATTTGGGTGTTGCAATGGCTGTGGCTGCACCAGGGTTTGGGTTTTTTGGTTGGCCCAGAAGAATGAGCTGTGAGCAGCAGCATCTCTGCCAGGGAGGAAAGTGCCCGGGGAGCTGGGGCAGAGCAAGCGGGCTGGATGTGAGCACTTGTGGGTGTGGAGGAAGCTGTCAGAGCGCTGTGTTTGCTTTTCCTGCAGGCTCGCGCTCTGATCCGGCAGAACGGGACCCCGCAGCTGCAGGAGCCCAGGCGCCTGTCGGCTCTGCTGCGGGACTTCCTCGAGTGCAGCCTGGAGCCGGACGAGGAGCGGCGCTACTCTGCCCAGGAGCTGCTGCAGGTGAATGCCAAGCGGCTGCGGGGGAAACGGCAGCGCCAGGGAGGGCTTTTCTTGTGGGGCCCCCCTCCCATCATCTCCACTCCCGCTGCTTTTCACACGCAAAGCAAGCAGAATCCTCGCCTGCTTTGGCTTGGCAGGCTCCTGTCGAGCTCATCTGGACCTGGTGCCCCGCCATGAGCGGGGACATCTTCAAGCACATCAGGTGGCTCAGAGCCCTGCCTGACCTGAGCCTGGATGTTTCCAGGGAGGAGGCACCTCCCACATCCCTGGGCTCCCTCTGTCAGGGTTTCCTCACTCTCCTGCTACAGCAATTCTTCTTGAGATCTAATCTGAGCCTGCTTCCCTCTCTTGACTTTCAAACCATTCCCCTTTGTCCTGTTGCAACAGAGCCTGTGAGGAACTTGACTCTGGAAAGTAACAGTTCATTTCTTTCTTTTTTATCCTTTGGGCAGCACCCATTTTTATCATCAGCCAAGCCTCTCTCCAGCCTGACCCCTCTGATCACTGCAGCAAAGCAACTGAGGGAGCAGAAGAGGACATGAAGCACAGGAGGACATCTTTTCGTTTTAGTAGTTAGGACAAGTAGTTAGTAATGTTAATTAGCACTGTTAGTTAGTTAGGGTAGTTAGTACTGCTAGTTAGTTAGGGTAGTTAGGACAGCCTGTTTGTTATGTCAGTTATTTGAATAAAATCTCTGTTAAAGCTCAAGTCCCTTGAGGTGTCCTGTCCTTCTCCCACTGTGACTCAGCTGCCCGGAGCACTGCGAGGGGAGAGCGGGCCCAGCCTCGCCCAGAGCTGAGCCCCAGCAGAGCCTGGCAGAGCCCAGAGCAGCCTCGGCATCTGCAGAGTCAGCCTGGAAGGAGGCGCTTGGAGCCTTCTGGGCTGCAGCCGGCTCTTGCTTACAAACTGTGTGCGCTGGAAAATGCCTCTGGTTCTGCGGGAGGGCAGAAGGGGCCCGGGGAAGGCCCAAGTGCTCCATGCAAGGGAAAAACCTGCCCTGTGTTTGTGATAAATAACTATGTTGTTGTTGCCCTTTGCTATTATGTGCTGGCTTTTCCAAATTATTATAATCACAACTATTTTGATATAGCACAGTTTGTAATCACTTTTAACTGCTTTTGAGATAGTAGTGTTATAAATGACTTTCAAATTTCCAGACTATCAAATGTAATTAATTGATAATATAGTTTAATAAATTGGATACAAAATAATAAAAGAATACAATCTATTAAAAGAATACAATTTAGTAAAAAAGAGATACAATTTAGTAGATATATTCAGATACATATATATATATATATATATATATATGAATATAATTGGCCAGTGGTTAGAAATGGTTAAGGCATAAGCAAAACCAACCGGGGGACGGGGGTGCTTCTCACCTCACCTCATGTACAGAACAAAGCACTTCAAGGTAAACTTATATACTGTATGCTATTACATATTCATTAATGTTTCCTGTAAGTTTCCTCCTTTTTCTGATTTTACTGACCATTTATTTTCTAAACTACATCCTGTACCTTAATTTTGACGTGTAACATCTGCTTTGTAACAGTGATTCTTTATAGTTTCTAATAATAACTTTAATAACAGTTACAATTTATTTAGCACGAATCAATTCCATTTATTACACTGGGAATGGGGAACCCCTGCACTTCCATTTCTGGGCGAATCCCCCTTCCTGGGCACAGAGACCCCCTTGAACGTTCATTTCGGGGCACCGGGACCCCCTGGTACCCCCTTCCCCAGCCCCAAAAACCCTTGCACCCCCTTATCTGGAACCTGGAACCCCCTGAACCCCCATTCTCGGGAATGGAAACCTCCCAGAACCCCCATTTCTGGGCACCAGGACCCCCCTGAACCTCCATTTTCATACACCGGGACCCCTTGAACCCCAGAACATAGGAAGGGACCCCCCTGAACTCCCATTCCGCTGCAGCAGGACCCCCGTGCACCCCTGTATCCAGGACTGGAACCCTCCCAAACCCTCCATCCTCACACCCTGGGACCCCCCTGCAGCCCAGCCAGGGACCGGCCTGGCCCCGCAGGCCCCGCTGGACAAGGCTCAGCGAGTCCTCCCAGGGCTCTCCCACTGCAGAGGTCAATCAGGGAGAAGTGCCAAGTGACCAGCCCTGCTGGGGAGACGTGTATCCAAAATGAGAATGGATCCCCCAAAACCACAGCTCTGCCTTTTAAACAGAAAAGGGGAGATGTTGTGCTGTGTTTTTGTTTAATTTAAAGTTTGAAGCTGTTTGTATAATTGGTTTGTTCTGTTACCCCCCTGCTTTGTTGGTTTAACCCAAAGTTATCTCCTCCCCTGCCCTGCCCATCATTGTATCCCAACCCCTTTTTTCAGCACCTTCCCTATCAATCTTTTCCACCCTGCCCCTTGTTCCCAAATGTTCCCTGTCAATCCTGCCTTATGCCAACCCCCTGCTTGGACGTCCCCTTTGGAAATCCCCTAATCCACAGCACCCCATTGGTCCATGTGTCCTATTCCCCTCCCCAGGATATCCCTCACTGGTTGAAGTTTTGTATCCACCCCTGGGCCCTCCCCATATGTAAATTGCTGTACACTTGTATTCTGTGTCTTCTGCTCCTGGTGCTGCTGGAAACCGCCCCCGGCAATGCGGGCTCAGCTCCAGCTGCCAGGTGGAGCACGTCAGCCTGGAGCACCCCCTGAGCCGGCACTGGGGCACGGCCCGGCCCCCACAGCGCCGGGGGCAGCGGGGGAGGCACTGAGGGGCCCAGAGGGGGATTGGGGTGTGCTGGGAGGAACTGGGAGGGAGTTTGAGATAGACTGGTTTAAACTAGGAAAGGGGTTTGAGGGTCAAGAATGGCTGAGAAGGGGATTAAAGGATGTTGGGGAGGGTGGGATGGGGTTCTGGGGGTCCTGGTGGAAACTGGAAGGGAGTTTAGGGGTGCTGGGTGTCACTGGGAGGGATTTGAGTGAGCCTGGAAAGGCTGGAACGAGACTGGGCATTGGAAAGCAGGGGTTGGGATGAGGTTCATTGTGCTGGGAAGAGACTGGGGAGAGTCCGGGTGGGGCTGGGAAAGGACTGGGAGAGGGTTTGGGGGTCCTGGGGCAGTGGGGGGCAACTGGGAGGAGGCTGTGGGATCCTGATAGCAACAGAAGGTTCTTTCGTGGTCCTGGGGAGGCTGGGAAGGGACTGGGAGGAGGTTTCAGAGGTCCTGGGTGGGGTGGACGAGAGTGGAAGGGTGCTTGGAAGGGCTTGGGGTGTCTGAGACAGTTTTTGGGGGAGATCCTGACCTCTGCAGACCCCCCAGAGATGCCACCAGACTCTACCCGCAGCAAGATGCTGACAGGGATCGGGGGCTCCTTGTTGGGCTTTGTCTTCCTGGTGCTGGAAATTGGCTTCTACCTGTACAAGAAGGTAAGGGGGTGTCCCGGAGGTTGTGTCTCCCCTCCCCTGGAGCGTGTGTGCTTCCCCATGACCCCCAGCCCGGTGTCACTCCCTTTTCTCTGCCCACAGAGCTCCTGAGCCGCTGGCGGTCGCAGCCCCTCCACGTGGCCTCAGGCCTGGCTGGGACCCTCCGCTCCATCCCCACCCTGATTTTGGAGGGGTCGTGTGTCCCCCCAGCCCTGCTGTCACTCTGCCCCCGCCCGGCTGTTCCCAGTGTTCCCAGCAAAGCTTCCCAGTTCGCCCCTCTCCCATTTATGGGGGGCAGTGGGGAGGGACATGGGGAGACCCCGTGGGGGGACCCTGGCAGGGACAGACCCTGTGCAGTGATGGATCAGGACCCCCGTGTGTCCCCCCCATGTGTCACCCTGTTCTGGGGACTCCTTGGGAGACACCAAACTCCAGCATGGCACCCAGCAAACCCTAAAAAGCACTGGGACCCCTGAAGCCGCCAGGGAAATTTGGGGAGGGGGTGCATGGGTGGTACCTGGACCATGCCAAGAGCCCAGCGCTGCCACAGCCCAACCTGCCCCGGCTCTATCCTGGCTCCTCCCATGGGGCCTGAAGGAATTGGGAAAAAAGGGGGTCCAAGGGTGGGCACTGGGCCGGGGGTGAACAGGAGAAGAGATGGAGGAAGAGAAAAAGGGCCAGAGAGGAGAAGGACGCGGGATGAAGAAGGAGCGAGACTCATCCAAACCCAATATGGGGCTCCCATGCCCCTCTTTTCCCCTGCTCCTCCACTCCTCCCCCACTGCCGACCAATCCACCACCCCACCTCTCTTATCCCCCCTTTCACTCAATTCAAGCAGATGCTGGCAGCTTTTTCCTGGGAGCAATTCCTGAGTTTGGGGATTTTTGGGGTGCAGTTCTGGAGGGGGACAGCTCTGTCTGTCTTTCCCCTCCCTGCTGTGGCCTCTCAGCTGCCCCCCATACCCTGGGGGTGCTGGGATTTCCCTCCTGGGCACAAGGACGTTCATTCCCTTCCAGGAGCCCAATGCCCAGCTGGGGCTCCAGGCCAGGGAGTCCTTGAGCAGCTGCCCCAGAACCTCTGCCAGGGGCTCCCAGCGCAGCCGCAGCCGCTCGGCCTGGGTTCCCCAAAGCCCTCAGCAAGCCCCAAGTCCCTGCCAGGAACCCTCAACTCCCTCAAACCCAGCATCCCCCACAGCCCCTGCAAGTTCCCCCCATGGCAGTGGCCACAGCCATGTCCCCACATGTCACTGGCCATGGCCCACCATGTCCTCACCCAGGGCTGTGTCCCCACCATGTTTCCATCCCTGGCATTGTCCCCCACATCTGTGCCAGTGTCCCCGCATGTCCCCATGAATGGCTACATCCCTGTCCATGTCCATGTGTTCCCATGTCACTCTCCAGGTCCATGTCTTACCATGTCCATGTCCCTCAAGCTCCCTACACATGTCTTAGTTCAATGTCTTTATTTTTCCCCAATTTCAGGCGTTTTCAAAGGATGAAGAGAAAGGAAAAGCCAAAGAAGGCCCAAAGTAAAAGATTTCTGTGTCCATGCCAGCTGATGATCCACGTAGTTGGGTGGGAGGAAAGAACTTTTTCGGGGGATTTCCACCCCACTGTCTCCAAAATATTGATCTTTGCCCAAAACCATCAACATTTTGCTGAGAAAGACACCCTTGGGCAGAAGGAAATTAAACTTGTGGAATCACTGATGTTAGAAAAGACCTCCAAGACCATACAGTATTCCTTGATGCCACCAGAAGATAGGACTGAATTTAAAAGATTTTCTGGGATTGAAAGTCAACAAATCTACTCCCCACAAGGAATTCCCATTGTTGGTCTGTGTCCTGATGGACTTTCATTCCCCTGATTTCATCCAGGTGCCCACAGGGAGCCAGGAAGATGTGGAGCCTCCCAGCCAGGTGTCTTCCCAACACGGATCACCAGGACCACGGATCACCAGGGCTCTGCCCAACGGGGGTCACTGGGGATCATCCAACGCCGATCCTCCCATGGGGGATGGAGCTGGAGCAGCGCATGAAGCTCTTCCCGCACTCGGGGCACTCGCAGGGCTTCCCTTACTGGTGCCTCCCTTGGTGTTTGGCCAGGTTAGATCTCTGTGAGAAGCTCTTCCCACACTTGGGACACTCGTAGGGCCTCTCCCCACTGTGGATGCGCCGGTGCCTGATGAGGTTGGAGTTTTGCTGGAAGCCCTTCCCGCAGTCAGGGCAGCGGAAGGGCCTCTCCTCTGTGTGAATCCGCTCATGTAGGAGGACATCAGAGCTGGTCTGAAACCTCTTCCCACACTCAGGACACTCGTAGGGCCTCTCCCCAGTGTGGATGCGCTGGTGGTTTCTCAGGCGAGAGCTCTGTCCAAAGCTCTTCCCACATTCCAAGCAGGTGTAGGGCCGTTCCCCTGTGTGGATCACCTGGTGTCTCATCAGGTTAGAGATCTCTCTGAAGCCCTTCCCACATTTCCCACACTCATAGGGTCGTACCCCAGTGTGGATCCTCTGGTGTTTCCAAAGGCTGGAGCTCCGGCTGAAGCTCTTCCCACATTCCCCACACTCGTAGGGCTTTTCCCCAGTATGAATCACCTGGTGCTGGATCAGGTGGGAGCTCCACCTGAAGCCCTTCCCACATTCCAAGCACCTGTGGGGCTTCTCCCCCAGCTCTGAGCTCTGGCTGGATCTCTGGCCGTGTTCCTGGCACTGGGGGGATCTTTCCTCCTCGCAGCTCCCTGGGCTGGGCTTGCAGCCCCTCCTCGTGCGGGATCTCCAGGGCTTTTCCTCCTTCTCTTCCATCTGGACACAGTTTGGGAAGGAAAATTCCTGGTTAGGAGAAAAAAAAGAAGAGGAGAGCACCTTGGGCTGGGGGTTGCTCCTTGCCCAAGTTCATCTCAGAAAGTCATTGGGGATTTTGTGTATGTAAGAATCTCTAAAACACCAAGCCCAAACATCCTCCAAACATCAAAACAAAGATCAAAAGCTACCCAAACACCAAATTCAGGCAAAACTCCCTCCAGAACAGAAAGATTCAGCCCCTGCAAAAAAACAAACCAGCAACATTTAGCCCAATAAAACTCAGAAACACCAAGATTCAGCCCCATCAAAATCATGGATCCCTCTGTCCAGTCACCTGCTGACGGTGGGCAGGGCAACACTCCTGGAACTGCACACACAGGGAGGGTGGAACCTTGTCCTGCTTCCTCTTCGTGCTCCTCCTCCTCCTCCTGTGGCCCTACTCTTCCTCACACTCCTCTTCCTCCTACTATTTCTCCTCCTCCTGCACAGTCCCACCTTGTCCTCCCACGTGCATCCTTTGAACATTCTGGTCTTCAACCCTGCTTCTCCTTCCCTTCTCCTCCTGCCCCCAGGCCCAGCACCCACTGCCGCCTCCCTCTTCCCCCCCAGTCCCACAGCATCCCACCGCAGGGGCACGGATGGAGCTGGGCCAGCTCGGCCTGGGGCAGCGCTGGGCTCTCGGCCGCTTCCGCCCGCACTCGCTCCCCACTGCAGCCGCTCCCGCCACCACAGCGCGGGGGGGCCCGGCCTTGGCGCTCCCCCCTCCCACCTCCCCAAATTCCCCTCAAGGGGGGCGCCAAGGCCCGGGGGGCACAGGTGGGATCCAGGTAGGACCATTGAGGGGAGAAAATGGAATGTTAGAAGGGCATCCTGGACAAAGGGATGATGACCCCAAAATATCTCTCAAGGGTCCCTTGGGAGCATGTGGAGGTCGTTTGCACATTCTCCCAGAGGGAATTAAGAACATGGACAACAAGGGGGACAACAAGGGAAACTGAGAAAGGATTTAGACAACAGGGGCTGGATGGGGTTGGTGTGCTGGGAAGGGATTGGCTGAAGGGGAGTGTGCAGGAATGTGCTTAAGGCAAGAAGCAGCAGGAGCAATCTATGGGGTAAAAAAAAGGATGATGGAAAAGAGGAGGAAGACAAAAAAAAACCTGAGGATTGGGATGTTTCACTGAAGGGTCTTATCCTCAGAATTTGCCAGCTGACTCAGATCCTTTGTATCCCAGTTTTCCAGGACAGGAAAAGAAGGAGGTGAGGATTTCAGGGGGTTTCTCTGAGCTGGGAGCGGCAGGAGCGGGCGCAGAGCTGCGGCACCGGGAGCACGGGCTGGGGGCCTGTGGGGAGCTGTGGGGCCGGGCCGGGGCTGTGGGGCAGCCGGGGCTCAGCGCCGGGCGCTGCCTGACCCCAGCACCCCCCGGGCAGGGCCGGCAGTGGCCCCCGGCCCCCAGGAGGCTGCGGGACGCCCCGGCCGCTGCCCGGCCCCGTGGAGCTGCCGGCCCTGCCCGCCGGGGGGGCCGCCTTTGGACACTGCGGCAGGACAGGGACCGGCTCTGGGATACGGGCTGGGGAGGGGAGCCTCAGCACAGCCAGCACCAGGAAGGAACAGCTCAGAAATGGGGATTAGACCTGCAAGGATCCACATCATCTTTTAAGCATTTTGTGCTGGGTCCCTGCAGAAAGGAAGGATTTTGCAGAAAGCTCAGCAGCTGCCACACGATGAGCACCCACAGGCACTGAGGGGGGCTGCAGCAGGGCCACAAGAAGCCCCTGCAGCACTTGCTCCTTGCAAAGGCTCAGCAGTTGAATGCAAGAAGGGATGAGCAAAAGGCCAAGCTGAAGGCAAAGGCCATGGCACACTTCCTACAGCCCCTGAGGGATCAAGCCCAGGGCCCAAGGGGGCCCCAGCACCCAGGGGACACCCTCGGCCACAAGCACCTGGCACAGGCATTGCCCTCCTGGCCAGGGGACAGCCCACCCAAACAGCCCCTGGCAAGGAATCAGCCTTCCAGCTGCAGGGCACAAGGACACTGCAAGCACAGACAGGAGCACCCTCAGCACCAGCAAGTCCAGCCCTTGATGGACACGGATTCTTAGCGGTCTCACAGCTCCCATTCCACCAGGGACCCACCACACTGCAGCCCTTGGGAACATCCAGGGTGGCTCTGGATCCAGAGGAGACCTTTCCTGATGGACACAGGGGCCTCTCCATCCACTCGGAATCTTACACCTAAAGGTGTTAGGGAATATTTTAATTATTAAGGCACTAAGTGGGAAAGATGAGTGGAAGTGTTTTATTCAGCCACTATTAGGAGATGTCGGGAGTGGGTTTGAAATGCAGGAGCTTTTATTTGCTCACAATTGTGATTGTAATTTACTGGGAAGGGATTTGATGGCTAAATGGGGAATGCATATTAATATTGCAAAAGGTGATACAGAGGCTGGTTCTGTTGTACCTCTGTGTCAAATGTCTGGCAGAGCCCAGGCTGAAGTGAACCCACAAGTGTGGGCAGCCCCAGGGAAATTGGCAAAATTAGATATGGAGCCTCTCCAAATTTCCCTCAAGCAACCAGGACAAGAGGTGTCGAAAAGCAATCCCCTGTTCCAAGGGAGGGAAGGAAGGGCTCACAGCCTGTCTCTGAGTCCTGCTCAAGGCACGGCTTGGGGAGCCAGGGATGGCTCCCTAGAATGCTCCTATCCTGCCAAACAAGAAATCCAATGGAATCCACAGAATGCTGCAGGACCCAAGAAGAAGAAATGAGATGATGAAACCGAGGCACCCCACACTCTCAGATCCTTACACCATCCTCAACCAGGTGCCCTCCTCACACTGCTGCCATTCACAACTTGATGCAAAAGATGCTTTCTGGGGATCTGCCCACTCCCAGAGGATGCAAACAGAATTCTGCCTTGGGCTGGCAACAAGAGGTAGAAGGGAAAATGCTCAAGACATGGACGGTCCTTCTGCAGGGATGCACGGAAGCACCGGCCTGACTGGGGCAAGCCTTGCAGGAAATATCAAAGGAATTGACCTCACCCCCAGGGACTGGCTTAATGCAGGATGTGGATGACTTGATCCAGTCAGGAGGACAAGGAGAAGAGGTAGAGGAAGTCTCTGTGAAATGGCTTCATTTTCAGGCAAAAAAGCAGCTTTGAGTATATGAAAAAAAATATGCAAATGGTGGAGAAAATGGTTAAATATTTGGGACCTATTTTGACAGAAGTTTTGTCTTGTATTAACCCTGAGAGGGTACAGGTAACCTCAGAAATAATGCTACCCAGGACTAAAAAGGAGCTGCAGCAATTCTTAGGATTAACAGGGAATTGTAGGAGCTGGATTGAGGATTCTCGCTTCTAGCCAGAACATTCTGTGAATTTTTTACCCCCAGATAGCCTCAATGTTATGGGTGGACATATGATACAAAACAAAACAAAATGAAAAAATAAAATGGTTGATGCCCCAGCCATGGCTCTTCCAGACTCAGAAATCTGAATTGCAAGGGAATATTAAACAGGCCACCCCTGAGCCTGCACTGAAGGCAACGCAGCAGCAGCCAGGGCTCCCCAGCGGGGGAAGCCCCTGGGCCTGCCCGCAGATCCTCTGCTCAAATCCTCGGCCTGGCCACCCTCCTTTGCCATCTCCAGCCACTGCGGGACAATCCTTGCTCTCACTCTTGCAGCTTCAGCCCTTTCTGTGCCTGCCCTCGCCACAGCTGCTGGGGAAGGCACCGGGACAATTCCACTCTGCCTCTGAATTACACTCACACTCTGCCCTGCCTGGGATTAGCTGCTGCCAAAATAGACCAACTTTAAAATAGCTTCAAATCTTATTTCTCTGGTCACACTAGGTTTGCCTTTGCCTTGGGGAAAGGAATTTTAAAGGGTTTTTTTTAAGGGATGTTCCACCACTCAGTAGAGATGAAATTTACACCTCAACAGACTGGGAATAGCACAAAAGATTCTCCCCCAGATAACAACCATCAAAACATCAACACCCAGCAGCAAACATCAACCAACATCTCCCCCAGACACTGCCCCAGGCACAGCTGGAGACACCTGGTCTGGAAAAGGCTGAGCAGGAAATCCAGGAGTGCCCACCTAATTCACATCACAGGCACAGAAATCCGGGTGCCACAGGAAACCAAATCCTAACAACTCCACACCTTCAAACCAATGAACATTAAACCAAGGGATTTCTATGGGTTCAGACTGTATATAGTTTAGGAAATATCCATTAAATTTACATTTCTTGGAATGATTTTCTCTGCACACCCAGCCAAAGTGAGGAAATAATGATTTCTGTTGCACATTCTGGCCAGACTCAAGTCATGCCTTGATTTTATATTGTTGGAGAGTTTTTATTCATCTCGCAGTTTTGGTGACAAGACTACACCATTATTATGCTTTTCTTTAATAATCCTACTTCTATATTGTTACTCAGACTGGTAGTGCTGGGCCAGGGTTGGGAGAATCAGTTTTTAGACTTAGGGCAAGAAGTAGAAAAAATCTTGATTGCTTTGGATTTTTTTGGGAATGTGTGTGCATGGCTGTTACGATGGCAAAATTTTGGTGTGCATTTTTGAATGTTCACATTTATGCCTCAGTTTTAAAAACTAAGAGTTTTAAAGGTGACCCCCTTAACTCGTAAAGAGATAGTATAGTATTTTTTTTTTCAAAAATGTCACTTTTGGAGTGGCCACATGTGAGTCATCCCATGGCTGCCCTGGAAGAGAAGTTTCCTTCCAGGCAGCCAGGAGAGAAGCTTTAGAAATGCAAATTAACACTCCTGGGACAAAGCCTGTACAATGGCTCAGGGGCTTCCTGCCTTGGGAGGAATTGGAATGATTCCCTCTGCCCCTCAGCCCAAGCTCTGCCTGCTTGCACAGATGGAATTTGCACAGTTAAAGGCACAGCCCATTGTGAGGATATCTGACTCTGCAGCAGAAATTGGTTAAGCTGCAAAGGAAAACAGAAGATGGGGAATGTTGTGAAAACTTCACTAAAACAAGTGGGGGGGAATCATCCCTGTTCCCACTCCAACATGTGCTGTCACTGTCTATGTTATATAGGGTGTATCAGACCACTGGGGTTTATTTGCTACCACAAGTTCAGGGAAATCAGCTGGGAATCCAAGTATGTGATGATTTAATGAGAGAAAAGCTGACAATTGATGCAGCCCTAGCTAAAGGGAGCGCCCAGAAATGAGGAAAAGATGAACAACCACCAGAACAAATCCTGCAACACCAAGGACCAGACCCTGGCAACCCTGATGAATTCATATCAGGTACCAGAGAAACCATTTATCATTTCAATGCGATAATTAGATTCCAGGATGTCATTGAAATAATAACCAACCAGACAGCTCCAGCTCCTGACCTTCCTCCCAACCAAACCAGTCAGGTGAGGAACACAACATTTCACCATGGGTTGGGGTCAGATTACCTTTTAGCAGAAAAAGGAGAGGTTTGGGGAAAGTTAAATGATTGAAACTACTGATGGAAAACAGATCAGCAAGGAAAAGGTGCAGAAACAGATAAAAAAAAAAAGGAAATAGCAAAGCAGCTCATGTACTTGCTCAAACGTGGAAAGGATGGGAATGGGACACGGTTTTGTGCTTCCCTCACAGATCATGGGTTAAACTAATGCTGTTTCTCCTCTCATGTGCTACAGGAAATCTCATCTTTTTACCATGCACCACACCTTGCTGTGTGCAGCTCATTCAGCAGCTGAGCAAGGGGATGCAGGTGGCAGCCAGGCCTCCTGAGCCACAAACGGCTACAAAAGGACAGAGAATGAGGGCACTGAGAGCAATCCCAAAACCAAAGAACACCCAGGAAGAAAAAACAGAGGCAATGAGTGAATCTGCTTGGAGATAGGGCCAGGGACTTGTACAATAGGAAACAATGGGAGAAATCACCAGTTACAGAAAATGTTACTAATTGACAAGGACTGCTGCTCAGACCAAGTCCCGCTACATTCCTCAACTTCCAGAAGAACAATTAACAGAGCCAGGAATTCTCCAGAAGCCCATCCGGCCGCGACCGTCTCCGCCGCTCACAACATCCCTCTGAGAGAGGTAAGGAGCTTTTCGCTCTGCTCTGGTGCCTGCCAATAAGACACAGCGAAAGCTTTGCACGGTTGGGCTGGAGGAATTCCTGGTGTTGCCCAGGCGCCGTCTGTCAGACAAGTGTGAAAGCGTTGCAGGTTGGGCAGCAGTGGTGTGTGGTGCATTGTAACTGTAACATGGAGAAGCTTAAAGGGATTTGAGGTGGCAATGCCCCTATACCATGTACTTCTCCTTTGGGGTGCTTATTAGCACATTGGAAACATGGAAACTTTAGGCAAGATTTATGTAAAGTTGATTGATTATTGTAATACATGGTGGCCAGGATATGACCTGGACAGTGGGGAAAAGTGGCCGAGAAATGGATCTTTGCAGTACAACACCATTGTACAGTTGATGTTGTTCTGTAAGCCAGAGGGAAAGTGGGATGAAGTTCCGTACGTTGATTTGTTTTTCTATTTGCGAGACAAGCCAGAATGGCAGGCTGAGTGTGGATTGATGGCAGTTAAGGCACGTGTGAGTGACAAATGTGAGCTTTGTGTAAAAGGAAAAAGTTGTTTAGAGCACCTGGCATTAAAAGAAAGTTTGTGTCAGGGGAAAGAGATGGATTTTGATTTACAAGTGGTTTCAGCAGAACCAAAAGAACCCAATTTTGTTTTGTCTGCCCCCACTTCACCCAATCCTATTTCACCTAACCCTATCTCGCCTAATCCCACTTCACCTTTTCCTCTTTATCCTCCTCTACCGCCTTCACCTGATCCTTCTTCTCCGGGAGAAAATCTAACTGTGGTACAAGGAAATGTGAAAAATGCTGGGGAGGAAGATAGCAGTAGTGGGGGTGATGATAATAAATCAGCGACACCGGTATCCCATCGGACTCGGTCACAGCTTGCTCCGGTTCTGGGTAGAATGGGAAAAGATTTGGGCAGACAAAGGCGGACTGTGATTGCCCCCTTGAGACAAGGAGTAGGAGTAGAAGGGCTGGTGTTTGTGGAAGTTCCTTTTTCACCCACAGACTTGATAATTTGGAAACAATCAGCTGGAACTTAGAGAGAAAATCCTGATAAAGTAGCAGGGGTGGTAAAAAGGATTATGAAAACTCAGAATCCAGATTGGGATGATATACAAGTAATACTGGAGAATTTAATGGACTCTACTGAGAAAGAGATGGTGCTTAGAGCAGCCAAGGAGAAGGTGAGAGATGATCTCAGAACTGGGGTGGTGACGGCGACTTTAGATGAGAACTTTCCAACCGAGGATCCAGGGTGGGATCCCAATGCCTTTGGGGACATGCGGAGGCTGAAGAGATCAAGAGTGGCTCCAGACAGGGGTTTGGAATGCTGTACCTAAGGCTATGAATTGGTCTAAATTGTATGAGGTAAGACAGGAAAAGAAAGAATCCCCTGCTGCATTTTTGGAAAGGCTTAAGGAGGCAGCAAGAAAGTATACAGATCTTCAACCAGAAACAGAACAGCGAATGTTCAGCTTGTGTTCATTTTTCTTGGGCAGTCGCAGGATGGTATTAGGAGAAAATTGCAGAAGTCAGAAGGAGAAGATTTAAGGAATTTGAATCAATTACTTGAAGTGGCTTGGAAAGTATACAATAACAGGGAAAAGGAAGCTAGTAAAAAGCAGCAGCAACGTCTTTTGGCAGTGATCCAAGGAAGAGGGAATCCAGGTTTCAGAGGTCACAGCAGAGGTGGTCATGGCCTGGGGTGGGGCGGACTTGGCAGAGGACGAGGGGGATGGGTTTTGCCAAGATTGGGGTTAAATCAATGTGATTATTGTAGACAAGAGGGGCACTGGAAAAATGAATGCCCAAATTGGTTTAACCAGGGCAATCAGTTCAATCAGAATCAAGATGCTTCCAAATTAATGGTGCTGAAGGAGTACAGCAGCTGACTAGAATCAGAACAAAAACCAATACAAGAACCTTTAGTAACTATACAATTGGGAGATAAAGAAGTAAAATTTCTGGTGGATACGGGGGCTACATATTCTGTGCTAAATGATCTGAAAGGGCAAACTGGAGACAAAACAGCAACAATAGTTGGAGTCACAGGGAAGGAAGAGAATTGACCATTCCTGCAACCCCTGGATTTGTGTTTTGGAAACAAAGTGTTAACACATGAATTTTTAGATATGCCTGAGTGTCCAATTCCACCTTGAGGATGAGATTTATTAGCAAAACTTGATGCAGTGATAACTTTTGAAAACGGGGAGCTTTTCGTGAAAATACCTGAATCAAAGACAGGACAAATCTTAATGATAAAAGAAAAACCAGTCCCTGCTATCCCTCAGGAAGTAGAGGATGCAGCAATTCCCTCTGTATGGGAAACAGACATACCAGGAAAATCTAAGTTGGCACAACCAGTACATGTAGAACGAAAAGAAGGAGCAAAAGCTGTCCAGGTTAAACAGTATCCCATAAAGCCAGAAGCACGGCAAGGAATAGTAAAGATTATTGAAAAGTTTTTGAAGTACCAAATTTCAGAAGAATGTGAATCAGAACTGAATACACCAATACTTCCAGTGAAGAAACCAAATAGTGAGTACAGACTAGTACAGGATTTAAGAGCAATAAATGGAATAACTAAAGATATTTACCCAGTGGTAGCTAATCCTTGCACATTGTTGACATCTGTGAAAGAGAAATAGAAATGGTTTACTCTAAGTGATTTAAAAGATGCCTTTTTCTGCATACCCTGTGACAAAGAAAGTAGGAAACTGTTTGTCTTTGAATGGCAAAATCCAGACAATGGAAGGAAAACTCAGCTCACCTGGACACGACTCCCACAAGGATACAAGAACAGTCCAACCCTATTTGGAAGCCAGCTGGTGAAGGAGCTGGAGATTTGGACCGAAAACGGGCAAGATCTGAGGGAGCAATACCTGCTGTTACAGTATGTTGATGATATACTGACAGCTACAGAAAACAACCTGCATAAAGGTAACAATTGAAATTTTAAATCAGCTGGGAATGGGAGGATAAAAGGTGTCTAAAGGAAAGGCACAAATTGCCCAGTAGGCTCTGATTTACCTGGGATGTGAAATCTCACAAGGACAGTGTAAGCTGGGTACTAATCGTATTCAAGCCATTTGTGCCATTCCAGAACCCCAGAACCTACATGAGCTACGAGATTTCCTCAGGATGACAGAGTGGTGCTGCCTGTGGATCATGGACTATGGACTAATTGCAAAACCCCTGTATGAAGCCCAGAAGACACAACCGCTTACCTGGGGCAAACCACAGAAGGAGGCCTTCCTCAGACTGAAGGAGGCATTGACAACAGCTCCCGCGTTAGGATTGCCTGATCTATCCAAAGATTTTCAGCTGTTTGTGCATGGAAGATCACACCCAGCACTGGGAGTGCTGACCCAACATTTGGGAAGCTGGAAAAGGCTGGTAGGCTGCTTTTCCAAACAACTTGACAACGTGAGTGCCGGATGGCCTTCATGCCTGCGGGCAGCTGCAGCCACTGTGATGCTGATCCAAGAAGCCAGGAAACTCACGATGGGTAGACACACAGATGTCTATGTGCCACACATGGTGACCACTGTTTTAGAACAAAAGGGGGCCATTGGCTATCTCCAAGCAGGATGATGAAATTCCAGGTAATCCGAACCAAGCAGGATGATGTCACACTAAAGACAGCTAACCTTTCAAATCCAGCTTTGTTCCTTACCAGCAAACACATCTGCCCAACGAGCAGAACTGTTTGCTTTAACCAGGGCATTAGAGATGAGTGAAGGGAACAAAGTAAATATCTGGACTGATTCAAAACATGCTTTTGGAATGGTGCATGTACACAGGGCACTGGGGAAAGAAAGAGGACTGCTGTCTTCTCAAGGCACACACATTAAACATCAAGATGCAGTCCTGCAATTAATAAAAGCAGTACAAAAGCCTGAGCAAGTAACATTCATGCACTGCAAAGCTCACCAATCAGGAAGCTCCAAAATTCATGAGGGAAATGGGAAAGCAGACTGGACAGCCCGACAAGCTGCTCAAGAAGTGCAAACTGCAATGGCATTGATACCTTTAAAAACTAATGTATCTCAATTCAATTTACCTCCAGAACCAAAACACTCAGAAAATGAGAAATTGGGACACTCAACTGAATGCACAGAAGAATTCAGAAGGGTGGTATGTGACTACACAGGGACAAGTAGTGGTACCCCCCTTGATAATGAGAGAAGTTCTACAAATTAAACATAACAAATGTCATTGGAGTGCAGAGACATTGGTGAAATTGATAAAACAAAGTTTAATTTCAGTACAGATGTCAACAATGGCAAAATCAGTAATGTCAAAATGTGAAATTTGCTTAAAGAACAATCCAGTGGCTAGATGACAGGCACAATTAGGGAAAACCAGGAGATTATTGGCAAGTAGATTTTGTAGAATTACCAAGAACTCGAGGATACAAATATCTATTGGTAGGGCTTGACACATTTTCAGGATGGCCAGAAGCTCTTCCCTGTTGCACAAATCAAGCAAAGGAGACAGTCAAGTGGTTACTGCAAGAAATCATTCCAAGATTTGGGGTGCCTCTAGGAATATCATCAGATAGGGGCCCACATTTCACAGCCACAGTAGTGAGGGAGGTGAGTAGGTTACTGGGAATAGCTTGGCATCTCCATACACCATGGAGACCCCAATCCAGTGGACAGGTAGAGAGGATGAATCAGACATGGAAGAGGCAAATCAGCAAAATATGCCAAGAGGCTAAATTGCAGCAGCCACAAGCTTTACCAATAGCACTGCTGAGGATTCGGATAAAGTCTAGAAGCGGGATGTCAGTCAGTCCTTATGAGATATTGTATGGGAAACCATATGAATCCCCTGAACCTAATCCAAATGTACCTGTTACAGGGAAGCAAGAGGTGTAGAATTATGTTCTGTCTCTTGGAAAAGCTCAAGCTCAACTTCGGAGCACCCTTGTGTGGAACAGGCCGCTGACTCTTGAGAATCCAGTTCATGACATCCCCCCGGGAGATGAAGTGTACGTTAAAAGCTGGAAGGAAGAACCATTAAAAGAAAGGTGGAATGGACCCTATCAGGTACTGTTAACTACCTTGACAGCAGTCAAAGGAGCTGGACTGGATCCCTGCATACATTACACCAGAGTGAAGAAGGTTTCCCCTGCACTGTGGACTGCACAAACTGTAGGGCCAACAAAGCTGCAGATAAAGCGGGTTTGATTGTTTCAAAAGTCTAGGTTGCTAGTGACTGTAATGGTGATTATTTTACGGCCTTCACTGCCATCAGTTGGAATCAAAGTTACCTTGGGATGTGAAATGCAAAAGGATCAGCTGACAACTCTTCATTTTAGAATGAAGAGGGATGTGGGGGTGCAGCCAGAAACACAAGTGATAAAAGTCTCTAATACTATTCAGGCAGAAAATGGGATGATTTGATTAATTAAAGATTTTGCCAACATGCAAAACAGCAGCAAAATAACTGCCTGTCTGCCAATGACAAAGGCAGCAGGAGACCAAATAAATTGGGGAATTATAACATCAAAATTACCTGAAATACAAAAGAATAAAAATGAAAATGTGAGCTGTGTATTGCAAATAGATTACGAGTACCCAAATAAGACAGTGTTTGAAAATGATGTGAAGCCAAAGTATTCATCTAGATGGGATTGTCATGAAAATGGAGGAAAGTATGAACCAAAACTAGGCTGGTATGGAAGATTAGGGAATTATGGATGGTGTTATGAAAAGATAGGAAAGGTTATTAAAGAAAAGATTCCAGTATCGAAGTGGAAGTGTGAAGGACAGGAAGGAAAAGATCGGGCTGAAGCTTGGGACAGTGCATGGTCAGTGAGTGTGCTTCAGAAATTCCAATCTATGGCAGATAGCCCTTGGTGCATTAAGTGGGAAGGCTCTGAAAGTGAAACAGATCCAGGGGTATGGAACAGTGCAACCAGAAGTAGAATGGAGGCAGACAAAGTGAATTGGTGGGTATGGAAAAAAACTTAGGACTGTACTTCTGATGATGAAGAAATAAAACAAATGCCAACACTAGTGGTAGCTCTGCAAATTGGATGTGCCTGCAGAGGAATCAAACATAAACAAAGTGAAATAAATGACAAGATAGGACAAGTGATCCAAAAGGTAATATGTAGCACAAGTACAATTCAGAGTCCAGGCCAATTTGGATGGGCAGCAAGCGATGGCACCTGGACAACACATCTGCCTGTAGGTGAAAAAGTAAAAGAGATTACTTTAGGCCTCCCCACCTTATGCCCAATTTGGAAAAGGTCCCCATTCAAGGGAGAACATGAACTTCTGCAAATAAGGATGATACGAGAAGATCAGGAAAACAAATCTGAAGATGAAGAAAGATGGCAGGAACCCTCCAGTAGTGTAAAATTTGAGTGGGCCCTGGAATCCTTGTTTGCTCCAATAGCAAATTATAACAATAGAAAGATGTTGTACAAACTTACAGGTCAGTAGAAAGATTGGCAAGAGTTACCAAAGAGGGATTTAGAGAGCTAAATGTACAATTACAAGCCACAACTAAAATGACCCTGCAAAACAGATTGGCTTTAGATATGTTATTGTTGAAAGAACACGGAGTATGTGGGTACCTAAAAGGACAAATTGATCACTGCTGCATCCACAGCCCAAATGGAACTGCAGATGTAGAACATGACATTAATCAATTAAAACAAATAGAACATGAACCACAGAAAGAGAGGGAAGGTCTGACCACAAGTTGATTAGATAAAATTTTGAAGGGTTAGGATGGAATGTGAGCTCTTGGATCAAAACTATTCTTGAGACTAGTTTTAATATTAATTAATATTACTTTATTATTAATATTAATATTAATAATTAATAATCCTACTAATTGTGTTTTTAGCAATCTGGTTAATCTGTGCAGTTCTGAAAGGAGAGATAAAGAAAAGAGTATCCTGGAACCAGAAGATAATAAAGGCGCTGACACGGGACAGAGATCCACATCTGCATTTGTCATCTCCAAGTCCTCAAGAGTGTAACAACGCTTACGACAACTGTGGATTCCAAGATGAACATCAAGTATAAACTCAGAAAAAGGACTGCATATAGTGAAAGCATTACACTTATTATAGTAAAGTGAATTACTTTCAAAGTGGGGAAATATGTTACTATGGGGTTAAATGTTTCTGAAAATGTTTCTTAAAATCATGTAGAGGTAGGCCACAAGAATGCTTGGTATTAGGGATGGTCTAGCAAGCTGAAATGTTTACAGTAACGGGAACTGGTACTTGGGGTCTCCAAGATACCCACCCAGAGATAAGATTTGTACATGTTCGTGCAAGGATGAGCTAACTCTCATGAAGCAATATAGATAAAGTTAATGAAGCAATATTGATAAGGTTATAGTGATTACTGCTACAGCTGAAATTGTAGAAATATGTGCATTTTGGACAAAGACGATGGAGCTAGATTTGGGATGCTGATACCCCCAATTCCCCCACGCTTCAATAAAGCACCTGCATATAACCAGTCTGTGATTATGTGTGTTCCTGAACGCTAACAAAGACAGATCAAAAACTTCCAAAACACCAGAAATCTGATATGCCCCCAAAATACAAAAATTCAGCCCCCACAAAAAAACAAAACTCCAACATTCATCCCAATAAAGCTCAGAAACTCCAAGATTCAGCCCCGTGAAAATCGTGGATCTCCCTGCCCGGGCACTCGCTGCATGCGGGGGTGAGGGGGGCAATGAGGCCGGGCCGGAGCAGGGGGTGCCTGAGAGAGGCCCCGAGCCCGGGGGAAGCCCCTGCAGAGCCATGGAAGTGGCTCCTGGCCGGACTCGGGGATCCCCCTGGCGATCCCCGCTGGAGCAGCCTGGTCCTGAGGGACTCTGGCCCCTGGCAGGGACCCCAGGCTGCAGCAGGACAAGGATTCCTGTCCCTCAGGGGGAGGCACTGACATGACCTGACTGTGACCCCCATCCCTGTGCCTCTGGGCGGGGAGGGGGACGGAGAGGGGCACAAAGTTAAGCCCGGGAAGGAGGGACAGCTGGGGGGAAGATGGATTTCCGGAGGAATTAAATTGCTTCTCGTTTTCTTGTTCTGACACGTTGGACAATAAATTCAATTTAATTTCCCCAAGTCAGGTGTGCTGTGCCCGTGACCAAGGATTGAACTGTCCCCACCCTCATCCAGACCCCCGAGCCTTTCCTTGTGTGTTCTGCTCCCCGCCCGTGACAGGAAGGAGAGTCACAGAGTTTTGGCCTCGCTCCGGCATGCCCTGCTCCATCCCGGACTCACTCCCAGCTCGCAGCGCCCTCAGCTCCCGGGCACCCCGAGCTCCCGGCGCTTCAGCGCAGCGGCGCTTCCTTGGCCTCCTGCCCGGGCCGGGCCCAGCGCCGGGGCCGCTCCTCAGCCCAGGCTGCCGAGAAATGGCGGAGCTCAGCCCAAGGCAGGCGAGTCCGTGCCGTGTGCAGAGCCCGCCGCTGGCTGCGATTGGCTGCTTCTGCCGTCACTCGTGGCTCTGGCGCGCGCTGATTGGGCAGAGCGGGGACAAGCCCGGCCCCGCTGGCGCCCCCAGGGCGGCCGTGGGGCAGGAGAGCCGCCATTGCCGGAGCGTCTGTGCGGGCCCGGCAGCGGCGGCAGCAGCGGCCGGAGCCCGGTGAGGCGGCGGCGGAGCTCGGAGGCGGCCCCAGCGCAGCGTCCCGGGCACAGCGCAGCCACCTCCGGCCTCCCGACACGAAGCGGGACGAGCCAGCGCTGCTCCGCCACCGCCTCCTGCCGAGGCCCCAGCGGCAAGGAGACCGCGGGCAGCCGCTCCCGCAGCGCCCTCAGCCCAGGGCCAACACGGGCCGGCCACGGCACAAGCCACCCGCCACAGCCCCCTGCCGCCCCCTCCCGGGCCCGCAGCGAGCCCCGAGCCCCCGCAGAACCGAGCGCGGCTCCCACCTGCGATGGCCGGGGCCGCCTCCGAGCTCCGCCGCCGCCTCACCGGTTGTGATCAATGAAATTACAACTTTGACAACCAGGTCCGTTGGGTTAATGGCAGTTTAATTAAAAATAAATACAGTTTAGTAAATTGAATAGTAATTTAGTATAAAAGAATACAGTTTAGTAAAATAATATAATTTAGGAAAAAATTACAAATTATATATATAATTTGCCAGGAATTAAGTATGATTAAAGAATAAGCAAAACCAACCGGGGTACGGGTTCCTCACCCTGCCTCATGTACAAAACAATGCACTTCAAGCTAAACTGATATAGTGTATGCTTATACATATTAATTACTACTTCCTGTAAATTTCCACCTATTTCAAATTTTTCTGACTTTACGTCACTTTTCATCACGGCACATGCGTCACTTGTTGTTAGGGGGTCTTCAGTCTTCTTTTGGGGGTCTTCTGGCGAAGGCTTCTCCTCTTCCCCATTGTCCTTTGGATAACCTTACAGGTTTGTGTGTGCGTACTAAGCGTTGTGTTAGGTTACTCTACTAATTAGTCTGATATTTACTGGTTTTTAGGCCCAATGCTTAAAGTCGTTCTAATTTTGTCCATCTCAAGGCCGTTTTGGTCATGAGACATCACTTATCTTCTAAACTACATCCTGTACCTTAATTTTAATTTTAATGCAAAGGGGTACATCTGCCTCATAACACTGATTCTTTTGGTTGCTTCTAATAATAACTTTCCGAATAGTTACAATTTAGTCAGCACAAATCAATTCCATTTATTTTAGTGACCCATTTCTCTTTTTTATTACCTTTATTCATGCTTTTTTTAAAAAAAAAAAAACCAAACAAACTTGAATCTTATTTTTTTTATCTTCTCAATAATTTCATTTCTTGCATTTACTTTATTTTCATTTCTAATTTTTAAACTTTTTCCATGCTGTATCAAGCTTTTTGCACTCTCTTTCAAATTTAGTTAACTTTTTTTTGAGCTATTATAGTTTCTTTTCGTTCAGTATTCCTTGAATTACTGAACGGATTAGTCTAATAAGGCATGAAATTATACAAAATAGAAACAATAATATAAAACACTATACCATAAATTTTAACTTTTTCCACTAAGTGCTTTTAAAAAGGTTATCTCACTAATCAGTCTTCAAAATAAAATTCTATTTTTGAACTGGTACATGTGCTACATTTTTAATATCTTTAGCAATTTTTGTCATGGCTCTTCTATAATCATTTATCTTTATACAACACTCAGATTTGTTAAACTTTCTACAAACTCCCCCTTCTTCAGCTAACAAATAGTCCAGGGCAATTCTGTTTTCATAAACAAATGCTCACATTTGTGAATGTTGCTTGGCCAGCAGCTTTAGGGCAGTAGAGGTGTGGTTTGAAACAACTTTAACTACTGTCTGCAGCTTTATGAACTGATTCAATAGATAGATTTGGTTTCTGTATCTCTAAGATCCATCTGCAGCTCAAGTGGCTGGGTCATCTCTCTGCAGGCCATTTGTCTTCATTTCTGGTTTCTTCTTGCTTTTGGAAAGTCAAGGTTCAAGTCTCTTTTATTGTTCTTTAATGTTTCATAAAGTGGTGTTCTTAACATATTGCTCCTGGACCTCGGTATAACGAAGAAGGAGGGTCATATAACTCTTAAGATACAGGTTCTTTTTCACTTTTGAGGTAATTCACTGTATGCTCTTTACTCACAAATTTAATATATTCTATCAGGGGCTTTCCATTTGTTACTTGTTGTACCTGGTTGTTCCAAATAGAATTTTAGGTCACTTATGGATTGGTAAGGGTTAGCTCCAGAACTTTTATACCAGCACAAATCAACATGGTTATCCTACAATTAGTTTCTTTTTGTCATTCTCTAATATCCAGCAGGAGTTTTTGGTGGCCAGGTGTTAGTATTGTTATCTGATACAAACTGTTTTAATTATTTGATGATTCAAAATTTATCTTCCAGGTTATTTTAATGTCTTGGAAGTTTGAGTAAGATTTCATTTTAAAAATTGGTCTGGAGCTAGACTCTCACTTTCCCACAGCTATTTTTTAGCTATTTTAAGTCTTTCACAAATTTAACATTTAAATAATTTTAGTTCTGTAACTACTTCTTGCATTTAACTTACAAAAATATTTTAGTTAAGGTTGGCCAATCTCAGTTGCTATACTGCTGTTTCAACTGTTCACACTACTTATTAATTTTCTCTAATTCTTTCCCTGAGATTTTTTTATACTTTTATAAAATTACTGTGATTGTAACAGGCAGCATTAACATATGGATGTGCCACAAACATAGATTTTATCTTGTTTTTGTATTTGTCACATTTGTTTGCATTTGTCACATGGATCAGAATTATTGTGATTTTGTTTTTGCATAGTTTGTTTGCTCATTGTTTGCTTTTGTGCTGCTTGTTTTAATATCGCTTGTTTCTTTCTTATTCTTTTCATTCTGTCCCATCCTGCTTTATGGTTTTGGCCAGTTGCCAAGGGTATCTTAATGAACACAGTGAAAATAATCCTCAGGAGTTTTCACTCTCTACCTTCCTCAAGGCCCCTTGGGCTGCAGCCAAGGGCCGAGGTGCCGCTCTTCTTGGTAGCAAAGTTTATACCCTGGGGTCTGGTCACTGACACGTTTGGTCTCACTGCTACCCTTGGCCTCATAAGGTTCCTATGAGCCACTTCAACTCTGCTTGTTTCAAGGATGGCACAGATTTCACAGCACTGTCTTATCTCTCTCTCTCTCTTAGTCAGTTATATTTTTTTTCTTTTAATTTAAACTACTAAAGCTCCAGAGATGTGCCAACTACAATAAAAGTTACTTTTTACACAACTTCAGTTAGCAATTTATTAATAAAGCTTTAATTAACAGGGGGTTCTTCTAGAAAAAATTTTGCTGTTAAATAAATAAAACATTTAGTCAAAACCATTTATATTTACTATACAAAATATTGGAAAACAAACATATTTTAAAAATACGGAAATATAAGTTTCTGTGAAAAAAAACCTGCTACATGTTTTTAACACTTATAATGCACATAACACAACTGTAACACACCATTTAGATACTATATATTCATAAAATGTGTTTGTGCTTCACAGACTCTGAGCAAGGCAGAATTTGTCTTTTGAATGTGTAAATATAATAAACCAAACCAAAATAATGCCAGGTTGTAACAAATGGTCAGTTGTGTTATATGTTAGAGTTCACTTGGCACAGCCAGCACTGCACACTTTTCAGTTAAATGGGATTTAGGTAGTGCTGCTGTTTCTATTTCCAGCAAAATATCTTTAGGTGAAGGAACAGTTTTACCTCTTTTTTTTTTTTTTTTTTTTTTTTTTTTTTTTTTTTTCTGCTACTTATTAGTTTGTAAAGGATACAACAGATTATTGAAAGACCCCCAAGCTGTTCACCAGTCTTCACAGAAGTAATTGTGAATGCCAGTTTATTTCTATCTTTAGCACACTTTTATAGGGTTCTACAGGGTTTGCAGGCAGAGTGAGCTACTATTGGCTAACACACACAGTTTACATTTTTTCTCTTACACACAGGGATATTGTTTTGCTTTACTCTCTCTTCTGCATGAAGGTTTCAAGGACTTTAGCCCTTAATATCACGACTTATTTCAAAGGCTGGTTTGTGCATACAGGCCTTTACTAATATATAAAATATAGCAACAATAGATAACTCTCGCTTTCTTGTGTTTTAGTAATAAATTTATCTTTCCCCCACCCCGGGGAAGCTGCAGGGTAGCATAGTCGCTCTCTTGATTAAAAGGTTCTTTTGAATTTACATACTGATTTAAAGCTTAACAAATCCAGTTTTAAACGATCCAAACTTTGGCCAATTCAAATTATATTTTCGGATCATTTTCTTTGTCTATTTAAACATACAATAATTAATCATTTTCTGCTTGTTTTTCCTCTCCGGGATTCCCATGTATCCCAAAATCATAACATCATCCTCAGTGGACTGTCCTGAGGAATGCTCCCCTCCTGAGAAACCCCCTCACGGTTCTCAGATATTCCGGGCTCCTGCGAATTCCCCTTATAATTCCCAGCCCCTGGGTTCAAGGACTTACTGTCCCTTGAACCCATCTCTGGCAGCAACCAAGCAAGAAATCTCCGGTACCAGGAGAATCTTGATCCCCCTCACTCACTCCGTGCTTCAACTTCCCCCCTCCCTCAATATTACTCTGTTGCTCTATCCCGTCTTTTGCCAACTACTCGCTTCCTGTCTAATTTCCTCTCTTTCTCAATTTCTTTTACCCCTCTTCGACTACTCATTTCTGGCTACTTCTCTTCCCAATCCCTCTCAGCTACGTACTAAAGTTCCCAACTATTTTCTCTTTTTAAAGGAAGTTGAACCTGACTCGATCACTCTCCTCCTGAGTCACTTCACTCAGCGATCAGATCGCTCCCTTCTCCCCGAGGACTTTCCCGTGGGTTTTAAGATTGGGACTCTCCCTCCCGTCCCTGCCGGGGATTTTCACTCGTTCTTCTCTTTCCCTTCCCTCCTTTCCCGGCCGGTCTCCTCGCGGAGAGCCGAAAACGCGGTACGGCCGGAGGTCTGCACTCCCTTTGTGGCTCCGGGCTGCCCAGCCCCGTCTCAGCCACTGCACACACACACACAGGCACACAGCTCCCCCCTGCCCAGCCCCGTGGGACTCACACACTCCGTTTGCCCAGCGCTTCTTGTGCACAAGACGTTTTACAGGCACCTTTATCTCTGGCCGCCACTCTACGGGAGCTCTTCTGCACGCTTCCTACAGCCAGTTTCTTCTGCTTATGCTTTATCCTAAGTGGAACTTCTATTTCCAAGGGAGCACGATCTAACCTTGGCACCACCTTGAAAAATTGGTGGGGAGCTCCTTCCCATCATTAGCCGTTCCTCCCCTAGATCGGAGTTCCTGGGTTTTGGCACCAAATTGTTATAAATGACTTTCAAATTTCCAAACAATCAATCTAATTAATTGATAATATACTTTAATAAATTGGATACAAAATAATAAAAGAATACAATTTAGTAAAAGAATACAATTTTGTAAGAAAGATACAATTATATATATATATATATATATATATATATATATATACACATACATATATATGTGTGAATACAATTGGCCAGTGGTTACAAATGGTTAAGGCATAAGCAAAACTGACCGGGGTACGGGGGGGGCTTCTCACTCCACCTCACGTACAGAACAAAGCACTTCAAGCTAAACTTATATACTGTGTGCTTACACATATTCATTAATGTTTCTCGTATGTTTCCTCCTATTTCCGATTTTTTTGACTTTACGTCACTTTCCTTCAAGGCACATGCATCATTTGTTGTTAGGGGGTCTTCAGTCTTCTTTTGGGGGTCTTTTGGTGAAGGCTTCTCCTCTTCCTCATTGTCCTTTGGATAACCTTACAGGTTTGTGTGTGCGTACTAAGCGTTGTGTTATGTTACTCTACTCATTAGTCTGATATTTACTGATTTTTAGGCCCAATGCTTAAAGTGGTTTTAATTTTGTCCATCTCAAGGCCGTTTTGGTCATGAGACATCACTTATCTTCTAAACTACATCCTGTACCTCAATTTTAACATGTAACATCTGCAAAGGGGTACATCTGCCTTATAACACTGATTCCATTGGTTGCTTCTAATAATAACATTCCGAATAGTTACAATTTAGTCAGCATGAATCAATTCCATTTATTACACAACCTCCCGGGCCCGCAGCGAGCCCCGAGCCCCCGCAGAACCGAGCGCGGCTCCCACCTGCGATGGCCGGGGCCGCCTCCGAGCTCCGCCGCCGCCTCACCGGGCTCCGGCCGCTGCTGCCGCCGCTGCCGGGCCCGCACAGACGCTCCGGCAATGGCGGCTCTCCTGCCCCACGGCCGCCCTGGGGGCGCCAGCGGGGCCGGGCTTGTCCCCGCTCTGCCCAATCAGCGCGCGCCAGAGCCACGAGTGACGGCAGAAGCAGCCAATCGCAGCCAGCGGCGGGCTCTGCACACGGCACGGCCTCGCCTGCCTTGGGCTGAGCTCCGCCATTTCTCGTTAGCCTGGGCTGAGGAGCGGCCCCGGCGCTGGGCCCGGCCCGGGCAGGAGGCCAAGGAAGCGCCGCTGCGCTGAAGCGCCGGGAGCTCGGGGTGCCCGGGAGCTGAGGACGCTGCGAGCTGGGAGTGAGTCCGGGATGGAGCAGGGCTATGCCGGAGCGAGGCCAAAACTCTGTGACTCTGCTTCCTGCCCCGAGCGGGGAGCCGAACACACAAGGAAAGGCTCGGGGGTCTGGATGAGGGTGGGGACAGTTCAATCCTTGGTCACAGGCACAGCACACCTGATTTGGAGAAATTAATTGAATTTATTATCCAACATGTCAGAGCAAGAAAATGAGAAGTAATTCCTCCGGAAATCCATCTTCCCCCCCGCTCTCCCTCCTTCCCGGGCTTAACTTTGTGCCCCTCTCCGTCCCCCTCCCCGCCCAGAGGCACAGGGATGGGGGTCACAGTCAGGTCATGTCAGTGCCTCCCCCTGAGGGACAGGAATCCTTGTCCTGCTGCAGCCTGGGGTCCCTGCCAGGGGCCAGAGTCCCTCAGGACCAGGCTGCTCCAGCGGGGATCGCCAGGGGGATCCCCGAGTCCGGCCAGGAGCCACTTCCATGGCTCTGCAGGGGCTTCCCCCGGGCTCGGGGCCTCTCTCAGGCACCCCCTGCTCCGGCCCGGCCTCATTGCCCCCCTCACCCCCCCATGCAGCGAGTGCCCGGGCAGGGAGATGCACGATTTCCACGGGGCTGAATCTTGGAGTTTCTGAGCTTTATTGGGCTGAATGTCGGTGGTTTTTGTGGTTTTTTTTGTGGGGGCAGAATCTTTCTGTTTTGGGGGGGATATCAGATTTTTGGTGTTTTGGAAGTTTTTCATCTGTCTTTGTTAGCGTTCAGGAGCACACATAATTGTAGATTGACTGTATGCAGGTGTTTTATTGAAGCATGGGTGAACTAGGGGTATCAGCAACCCAAATCTAGCTCCATCGTCTTTGTCCAAAGTGCACATACAATTTCAGCTGTAGCAGTAATCACTATAACAACCTTATCAATATTACTTCATGAATAAATCTTCATTAATTTTATCTATATTCCTTCATGAGACTTAACTCATCCTTGCACAAACATGTCTGAATCTTATCTCTGGGTGGGTATCTTGGTGACCCCAAGTACCAGTTCCCATTACCGTAAACATTTCAGCTTGCTAGACCATCCCTAATACCAAGCATTCTTGTGGCCTACCTCTACATGATTTTAAGAAACATTTTCAAAAACATTTAACCCCATAGTAACATATTTCCCCCCTTTGAAAATATTTCACTTTACTATAAGTGTAATGCTTTCACTATATACAGTCCTTTTTCTGTGTTTATACTTGATGTTCATCTTCGAATCCACAGTTGTCGTGAGCGTTGTTACACTCGGAGGACTTGGAGATGACAAATGTGGATGTGGATCTCTGTCCCGTGTCAGCGCCTTTATTATCTTCTGGTTCCAGGATACTCTTTTCTTTATCTCTCCTTTCAGAACTGCACAGATTAACCAGATTGCTAAGAACACAATTAGTACGATTATCAGACTCTCAGGAATAGTTTTGTTCCTAAGCCTTCAAAAATTTTATCTACCCAACTTGTGGTCAGATCTTCCCTCTCTTTCTGTGGTTCATGGTCTATTTGTTTTAATGGATTAATGTCATGTTCTACATCTGCAGTTCCATTTGGGATGTGGATGCAGCAGTGATCAATTTGTCCTTTTAGGTACCCACATACTCCGTGTTCTTTCAACAATAACATATCTAAAGCCAATCTGTTTTGCAGGGTCATTTTAGTTGTGGCTTGTAATTGTACATTTAGCTCTCTAAATCCCTCTTTGGTAACTCTTGCCAATCTTTCTACCTGACCTGTAAGTTTGTACAACATCTTTCTATTATTATAATTTGCTATTGGACCAAACAAGGATTCCAGAGCCCACTCAAATTTTACACTGCTGGAGGGTTCCAGACATCTTTCTTTATCTTCAATTTTGTTTTCCTGAACTTCTCGTCTCGTCCTTATTTGCAGAAGTTCAGCTCTCCCTTGAATGGGGACCTTTTCCAAATTGGGCATAAGGTCTAAAGTAATCTCTTTTACTTTTTCACCTACAGGCAGATGTGTTGTCCAGGTGCCATCGCTTGCTGCCCATCCAAATTGGCCTGGACTCTGAATTGTACTTGTGCTACATATTACCTTTTGGATCACTTGTCCTGTCTTGTCATTTATTTCACCTTGTTTATGTTTGATTCTTCTGCAGGCACATCCAATTTGCAGAGCTACCACGAGTGTTGGCATTTGTTTTATTTCTTCATCATCAGAAGTACAGTCCTAAGTTTTGTTCCATACCCACCAATTCACTTTGTCTGCCTCCATTCTACTACTGGTTGCAGTGTTCCATACCCCTGGATCTGTTTCATTTTCAGAGCCTTCCCACTTAATGCACCAAGGGCTATCTGGCATAGATTGGAATTTCTGAAGCACACTCACTGACCATGCACTGTCCCAAGCTTCAGCCCGATCTTTTCCTTCCTGTCCTTCACACTTCCACTTTGATACTGGAATCTTTTCTTTAATAACCTTTGCTATCTTTTCATAACAGCATCCATAATTCCCTAATCCCCCATACCAGCCTAGTTTTGGTTCATACTTTCCTCCATTTTCATGACAATCCCATATAGATGAATACTTTGGCTTCACAGCATTTTCAAACACTGTCTTATTTGGGTACTCGTAATCTATTTGCAATACACAGCTCACATTTTCATTTTTATTCTTTTGTATTTCAGGAAATTTTGATGTTATAATTCTTTAATTTATTGGGTCTCCTGCTGCCTTTGGTATTGGCAGACAGGCAGTTATTTTGCTGCTGTTTTGCATGTTGGCAAAATCTTTAATTAATGCAATCATCCCATTTTCTGCCTGAATAGTATTAGAGACTTTTATCACTTGTGTTTCTGGCTGCACCCCCACATCCCTCTTCATTCTCAAATGAAGAGTTGTCAGCTGATCCTTTTGCATTTCACATCCCAAGGTAACAGTGATTCCAACTGATGGCCCTAAAGGCCATAAAATAATCACCATTGCAGTCACCAGCAACCTAGACATTTGAAACAATCAAACCCGCTTTATCTGCAGCTTTGTTGGCCCCACAGTTTGTGCAGTCCACAGTGCAGGGAAAATCTTCTTCACTCTGGTGTAATGTATGCAGGGATCCAGTCCAGCTCCTTTGACTGCTGTCAAGGTAGTTAACAGTACCTGATAGGGTCCATTCCACCTTTCTTTTAATGGTTCTTCGTTCCAGTTTTTAACGTACACTTCATCTCCCGGGGGGATGTCATGAACTGGATTCTCAAGAGTCAGCGGCCTATTCCACACAAGGGTGCTCTGAAGTCGAGCTCGAGCTTTTCCAAGAGACAGAACATAATTCTACACCTCTTGCTTCCCTGTAACATGTACATTTGGATTAGGTTGAGGGGATTCATATGGTTTCCCATCCAATATCTCATAAGGACTGACTGACATCCCGCTTCTAGGCTTTATCCGAATCCTCAGCAGTGCTATTGGTAAAGCTTGTGGCTGCTGCAATTTAGCCTCTTGGCATATTTTGCTGATTTGCCTCTTCAATGTCTGATTCATCCTCTCTACCTGTCCACTGGATTGGGGTCTCCATGGTGTATGGAGATCCCAAGCTATTCCCAGCAACCTACTCACCTCCCTCACTACTGTGGCTGTGAAATGTGGGCCCCTATCTGATGATATTCCTAGAGGCACCCCAAATCTTGGAATGATTTCTTGCAGTAACCACTTGACTGTCTCCTTTGCTTGATTTGTGTGACAGGGAAGAGCTTCTGGCCATCCTGAAAATGTGTCAACCCCTACCAATAGATATTTGTATCCCTGAGTTCTTGGTAGTTCTACAAAATCTACTTGCTAATAATCTCCTGGTTTTCCCTAATTGTGCCTGTCGTCTAGCCACTGGATTATTCTTTAAGCAAATTTCACATTTTGACATTACTGATTTTGCCATTATTAACATCCGTACTAAAATTAAATTTTGTTTTTACAATTTCACCATGTCTCTGCACCCCAATGACATTCATTATGTTTAATTTGTAGAACTTCTCTCATTATCAAGGAGGCTACCACTACTTGTCCCTGTGTAGTCACATACCACCCTTCTGAATTCTTCTGTGCATTCAGTGAGCGTCCCAATTTCTCATCCTCTATTGAATATTTTGGTTCTGGGGGTAAATTGAATTGAGATACATTAGTCTTTAAAGGTATCAATGCTAATGCAGTTTGTACTTCTCGAGCAGCTTGTCGGGCTGTCCAGTCTGCTTTCCGATTTCCCTCATGAATTTTGGAGCTTCCTGATTGGTGATCTTTACAGTGCATGATTGCTACTTGCTCAGGCTTTTGTACTGCTTTTATTAATTGCAGGACTACATCTTGATGTTTAATGTGTATACCTTGAGAAGACAGCAGTCCTCTTTCTTTCCACAGTTCTCTCTGTACATGCACCATTCCAAAAGCATGTTTTGAATCAGTCCAGATATTTACTTTGTTCCCTTCACTCATCTCTAATGCCCTGGTTAAAGCAACCAGTTCTGCTCGTTGGGCAGATGTGTTTGATGGTAAGGAACAAAGCTGGATTCAAGAGGTTAGTTGTCTTTAGTGTGACATCATCCTGCCCAGTCAGGATTACCTGGAATTTCATCATCTTGCTTGGAGATAGCCAATGGCCCCCCTTTTGTTCTAGAACAGTGGTCACCATGTGTGGCACATAGACATCTGTGTGTCTACCCATCGTGAGTTTCCTGGCTTCTTGGATCAGCATCACGGTGGCTGCAACTGCCCGCAGGCATGAAGGCCATCCGGCACTCACGTTATCCAGTTGTTTGGAAAAGCAACCTACCAGCCTTTTCCAGCTTCCCAAATGTTGGGTCAGCACTCCCAGTGCTGGGTGTGATCTTTCATGCACAAACAGCTGAAAATCTTTGGATAGATCAGGCAATCCTAACGCGGGAGCTGTTGTCAATGCCTCCTTCAGTCTGAGGAAGGCCTCCTTCTGTGGTTTGCCCCAGGTAAGCGGTTGTGTCTTCTGGGCTTCATACAGGGGTTTTGCAATTAGTCCATAGTCCATGATCCACCGGCGGCACCGCTCTGTCATCCCAAGGAAAACTTGTAGCTCACGCAGGTTCTGGGGTTCTGGAATGGCACAAATGGCTTGAATACGATTAGTACCCAGCTTACACTGTCCTTGTGAGATTTCACATCCCAGGTAAATCACAGTCTGCTGGGCAATTTGTGCCTTTCCTTTAGACACCTTATATCCTCCCATTCCCAGCTGATTTAAAATTTCAATTGTTACCTTTATGCAGGTTGTTTTCTCTTCTGTAGCTGTCAGTATATCATCAACATACTGTAACAGCAGGTATTGCTCCCTCAGAACTTGCCCATTTTCGGTCCAAATCTCCAGCTCCTTCGCCAGCTGGCTTCCAAATAGGGTTGGACTGTTCTTGTATCCTTGTGGGAGTCGTGTCCAGGTGAGCTGGGTTTTCCTTCCATTGTCTGGATTTTCCCATTCAAAGGCAAACAGTTTCCTACTTTCTTTGTCAAGGGGTATGCAGAAAAATGCATCTTTTAAATCAATTACAGTAAACCATTTCTATTTCTCTTTCACAGATGTCAACAATGTGTAAGGATTAGCTACCACTGGCTAAATATCTTTAGTTATTCCATTTATTGCTCTCAAATCCTGTACTAGTCTGTACTCATCATTTGGTTTCTTCCCTGGAAATATTGGTGTATTCAATTCTGATTCACATTCTTCTAAAATTTGGTACTTCAAAAATTTTTCAATAATCTTTACTATTCCTTGCCATGCTTCTGGCTTTATGGGGTAGTGTTTAACCTGGACACCTTTTGCTCCTTTTTGTTCTACATGTACTGGTTGTGCCAACTTATATTTTCCTGGTATGTCTGTTTCCCATACAGAGGGAATTACTGCATCCTCTACTTTCCGAGGGATAGTAGGGACTGGTTTTTCTTTTATCATTAAGATTTGTCCTGTCTTTGATTCAGGTATTTTCATGAAAAGCTCCCCGTTTTCAAAAGTTATCACTGCATCAAGTTTTGCTAATAAATCTCATCCTCAAAGTGGAATTGGACACTCAGGCATATCTAAAAATTCATGTGTTAACACTTTGTGTTTCCAAAACACAAATCCAGGGGTTGCAGGAATGGTCGATTCTCCTCCTTCCCTGTGGCTCCAACTATTGTTGCTGTTTTGTCTCCAGTTTGCCCTTTTAGATCATTTAGCACAGAATATGTAGCCCCCGTATCCACCAGAAATTTTACTTCTTTATCTCCCAGTTGTATAGTAACTAAAGGTTCTTGTGTTGGTTTTCATTCCGATTCTAGTCAGCTGCTGTACTCCCCCAGCACCATTAATTTGGAAGCATCTTGATTCTGGCTGAACTGATTGCCCTGGTTAAACCAATTTGGGCATTCATTTTTCCAGTGCCCCTCTTGTCTACAATAATCACATTGATTTAACCCCAATCTTGGCAAAACCCATCCCCCTCGTCCTCTGCCAAGTCCGCCCCTCCCCAGTCCACGACCACCTCTGCCGCATCCTCTGAAACTTGGATTCTCTCTTCCTTGGATCACTGCCAAAAGATTTTGCTGCTGCTTTTTACTAGCTTCTTTTTCCCTGTTATTGTATACTTTCCAAGCCACTTCAAGTAATTTATTCAAATTCCTTGAATCTTCTCCTTCTAACTTCTACAATTTTCTCCTAATATCATCCTGCGACTGCCCAAGAAAAATGAACGCAAGCTGAACATTCGCTTGTTCTGTTTCTGGTTGAAAATCTGTATACTTTCTTGCTGCCTCCTTAAGCCTTTCCAAAAATGCAGCAGGGGATTCTTTCTTTTCCTGTCTTATCTCATACAATTTAGACCAATTCGTAGCCTGTTGAGGCTTTTGCAGGTGTGCTTAGCTTACAGCCTCTTTACAGAGCATGCTGACCCTAACAGTGAACTGCCAAAGAAAACAAAGTGATAAATATTCCTGCTTGTTGAGCAAGAACAAGGATCAAACAAAGGTCTGCAAGCATCTAGTAGTTTGCTTTAAGATAAGGGTAGTAACGTGTTTAGAGAAGAATGAAAACAGTGTTATAAACTAGAGCTATAAGTTTGTATTCTATTTTTAGATGCTTGGCAAAAACTATATAGGTAATGCAAGAGCAAAAAATAAAGGTCTCAGTTCCACATCATATTGGTGTGCTGTCTGATTCTTGCCTTAAGATTTGACTTAACAATAGCCTTAGGTACAGCATTCCAAACCCCTGTCTGGAGCCACTCTTGATATCTCTTCAGCCTCCGCATGTCCCCAAAGGCATTGGGATCCCACCCTGGATCCTCGGTTGGAAAGTTCTCATCTAAAGTCGTCGTCACCACCCCAGTTCTGAGATCTTCTCTCACCTTCTCCTTGGCTGCTCTAAGCACCATCTCTTTCTCAGCAGGGTCCATTAAATTCTCCACTATTACTTGTATATCATCCCAGTCTGGATTCTGAGTTTTCATAATCACTTTTACCACCCCTGCTACTTTATCAGGATTTTCTCTCTAAGTTCCAGCTGATTGTTTCCAAATTATCAAGTCTGTGGGTGAAAAAGGAACTTCCACAAACACCAGCCCTTCTACTCCTACTCCTTGTCTCAAGGGGGCAATCACAGTCCGCCTTTGTCTGCCCAAATCTTTTCCCGTTCTACCCAGAACCGGAGCAAGCTGTGACCGAGTCCGATGGGATACCGGTGTCGCTGATTTATTATCATCACCCCCGCTACTGCTATCTTCCTCCCCAGCATTTTTCACATTTCCTTGTATCACAGGTAGATTTTGATCATCTCCTGGAGAAGAAGGATCAGGTGAAGGCGGTAGAGGAGGATAAAGAGGGCAAGGTGAAGTGGGATTAGGCGAGATAGGGTTAGGTGAAATAGGATTGGGTGAAGCAGAGGCAGACAAAACAAAATTGGGTTCTTTTGGTTCTGCTGAAACCACTTGTAAATCAAAATCCATCTCTTTCCCCTGAAGCAAACTTTCTTTTAATGCCAGGTGCTCTAAACAACTTTTTCCTTTTACACAAACCTCACATTTGTCACTCACACGTGCCTTAACTGCCATCAATCCACACTCAGCCTGCCATTCTGGCTTGTCTCTCAAATAGGAAAACAAATCAACGTACGGAACTTCATCCCACTTTCCCTCTGGCTTACAGAACAACATCAACTGTAAAATGGTGTTGTACTGCAAAGATCCATTTCTCGGCCACTTTTCCCCACTGTCCAGGTCATATCCTGGCCACCATGTATTACAATAATCAATCAACTTTACATAAATCTTGCCCAAAGTTACCCTGTTTCCAATGTGCTAATAAGCACCCCAAAGGAGAAGTACGTGGTACAGGGGCATTGCCACCTCAAATCCCTTTAAGCTTCTCCATGTTACAGTTACAATACACCACACACCACTGCTGCCCAACCTGCAACGCTTTCACACTTGTCTGACAGACGGCGCCTGGGCAATACCAGGAATTCCTCCAGCGCAACCGTGCAAAGCTTTGGCTGTGTCTTATCGGCAGGCACCAGAGCAGAGCGAAAAGCACCTTACCTCTCTCAGAGGGTTGTTGTGAGCGGCGGAGACGGTCGCAGCCGGATGGGCTCCCCGAGAATCCCTCGGTGCCGGCTGGAGCGTGATCGGGTCGTGAGCTCACTCAGCAGCACTCACAGAGTCCCATCTCGGTCACCAAAATGTTAGAGTTCAGGAACACACATAATCACAGACTGATTACGTGCAGGTGCTTTACTGAAGTGTGCGTGAATTGGGGGTATCAGCAACCCAAATCTAGCTCCATCATCTTTGTCCAAAGTGCACATATTTCTACAATTTCAGCTGTAGCAGTAATCACTATAATCACCTTATCAATATTGTTTCATTAATAAATCTTCATTAACTTTATCAATATTGCTTCATGAGAGTTAGCTCATCCTTGTATGAACATGTACGAATCTTATCTCTGGGTGGGTATCTTGGAGACCCCAAGTACCAGTTCCCATTACCGTAAACATTTCAGCTTGCTAGACCATCCTTAATACCAAGCATGCTTGTGGCCTACCTCTACATGATTTTAAGAAACATTTTCAGAAACATTTAACCCCATAATAACATCTTGATGTTTGCAGGATGTTTGTGGTGAATCTTGGTGTCCTGGAGGTTCTTACAGACACAAGATGCCCAATGACTTCCTGAGATGAACTTGGGCAAGGAGGAATCCCCAGCCCAAGACATTCTTCTCTTGTTTTTTCCCCAAACCAGGATTTTTCATTCCCAAACTGAGGCCAGATGGAGGAGAACGGAAAGCCCCAGAGATCCCACACGAGGAGGGTCTGCAAACCCAGCCCAAGGAGCTGTGAAGAGGAAAGATCTTCCCAGTGCCAGGAAGGCGGCCGGAGATCCAGCCAGAGCTCGGAGCTGGGGGTGAAGCCTCATGGAGGGGAGAAGCCCCACAGGTGCTTGGAATGTGGGAAGGGCTTCAGCCAGAACTCCCACCTGATGCAGCACCAGAGGATCCACACTGGGGAAAAGCCCTACGAGTGTGGGGAATGTGGGAAGAGCTTCAGCCAGAGCTCCACCCTCATGCGGCACCAAGTGATTCACACTGGGGAAAAGCCCTACAAGTGTGGGGAATGTGGGAAGAGCTTCAATGACCGCTCCAGCCTTAGGAAGCACCAGGGGAGCCACAGTGGGGAACGGCCCTACACCTGCTTGGATTGTGGGAAGAGCTTTGGTCAGAGCTCCACCCTGACAAATCACCAGCTCATCCACACAGGGGAGAAGCCCTACGAGTGTCCCAAGTGTGGGAAGAGGTTTCAGCGCAGCTCCACTCTCATCAGACATGAGCGGATTCACACAGCTGAGAGGCCTTTCCGCTGCCCTGACTGCGGGAAGAGCTTCAACCGCAACACCATCCTCACCATCCACCGGCGCATCCACACTGGGGAGAGGCCCTACGAGTGTCCCCAGTGTGGGAAGAGCTTCTCCAGGAGATCTACCTTGACCCAACACCAACAGAGTCACCAGTAAGGGAAGCCCTGCGAGTGCCCCGAGTGCGGGAAGAGCTTCGTGCGCTGCTCCAGCTCCATCCCCCATGGGAGGATCGGCGTTGGATGATCCCCAGTGACCCCCGTTGGGCAGAGCCCTGGTGATCCGTGGTCCTGGTGATCCGTGTTGGGAAGACACCTGGCTGGGAGGCTCCACTTCTTCCTGGCTCCCTGTGGGCACCTGGATGGACACAGGAGCAGGAACATCCATTCGGACACAGATCAACCATGGGAATTCCTTGGGGAAAGCAGATTTGTTGACTTTCAATCCCAGAAAACTGTTTGTTAAACGTAACAGAATTCACAAGCCTTATTTGTTATACTTCAAGATGTTGTTCTTCCCAACACCTCTCCTTCCTTTTCTTGGAATTCAGCATAAAGTTAGAGTCAAAAGGTTTTCCAAGTGCTCTTGCTGCATGATGCCACATTGTGTCTTTCATTCAGCAATTAATGAAGAAAACACAAATTGTCTACTGAGACCCTTCTGCTCCCTTTCAAATCACTACTCAAGAACAAGCCTCAGGCACATGCCCATAGTCCCTCTCTGCCAGCAGCTCCGAGCTGCATTGCACAGTGCTTGCTGTGCCCCAGAGAGCACAAAGCAGGCTGGCCTGGTGCCCCTGAATATTTCTGCAAAACCCTCTGCATTTCACACCTTTGCTCTGGCTGAGTGCAGAGCTCCAGGATTGCAGGCGCTTGGTCCCAGAGCTGTGTGAGGCACTGGCTCGTGCAGATGTGCCCTGACTTGCTGTCACTGCCTCACGCTGGGCTCGGTTCCCCTGGCAGAAATGCCGTGCCTGAAGGACACTGCCCTGTGCTGGAGCCTGCGGAGCAGCCCGGCTCCCTCCCCCTGTGCCCAGAGTGCTGCACACACTGCTGACCATTGCCAGGAGTTCCAGGGCAGGCGGCAGAAGAGCAGGAATGGTCAGGCAGGGCACCAGCCCTGGGCTGCTCTTTGCCTTTCTCTCCTCCTGTGCAGACTCCAGACAGCCCATGGCACCAGTGTGTGCTGTGCCCAGCACGGCGCCGCTTCCCCTCAGGAGCAGCCAGCTGCCAGCTTGGCTCTGAGAGCGGAGGATTTGCCTGGTGCCAGCAAGAGGCAGCCAGGACCAGGCTGCTGCCTCTTGCAGCTCCAAGGGCCTCCTTCCAGCCTGCCTCTGCCGAGGCTCAGGCTTCTCCGGGCTCTGCCAGGGCTCTGCTGGGGCTCCAGCCTGGCCAAGGCCGGGCCCGCTCTCACCTCACAGTCGCTGACAGCTCTGCACCAGGACACCTTGCACAGCACCCTCACTGCTCTTTCTGCTTTCTCTCTTCAGCCAGACTCTCCTCCAGCCAAAGAGATTTCTCTTAGGGATACAAATCCAAGTGGCAGGAACCCAAATGTTCCCGAGTCACATCTGCACAGCCTGCATCTGCACAGGATGTTTGCGTTGCACCGCTCCTCCTTTGGTTTTTCCTGCAAATGCCATTGCTGTTTCTGCCTCAAATAGAAATGCCACAGCTGGGCAAAACTTGGCCAGTTGGCCATATTCCAAAGGCAGTGTGGTCTGGAGAGGATGAATGAAGAGGAGCCTTCCCCCCTTACAAACTGTACCAAAGAAGCCATCAATGTCACTTTCCACCTCTAAGAAAAAACTGACAATTCAGGAGGAAATGTTGAGCTTTCTCACAGGGTCAGAAGGAGAGAAATGTTCCAAAGGAGTTGAGGTATTAGTAACTTTATTTATAATCCTACTCTACAATCCTGCACTACAATCCTACACTGCAGTCCTACTTTACAATCCTACACTACAATCCTACTCTACAATCCTACTCTACAGTCCTACTCTAAGTTGAGCATGGAAAAAACAGTTTGAAATTGATTGGCGCATTCATATCTCCTCCTTCCACTTCTTCACTGCCATGATGAGTGGTGCCAGGCTGGACCCAGGCATGGCCGATGTTATAAATTGATGCTGCAGAAAGGAAAAGAAAACAACAAGAAAGCATGATTTTCCAAGCTAAGAGCTTCAAAGGCAGGGGAATACTTTTTAAATGAAAAGGGGATTGAGTCAGATTAGGTCAGGAGCATGGGGCAAGAGTGGCACAGGCTGCCCCAAGAGCTGGTAGGAGGCCCACCCCTGGAAACATCTGATGAGTGAGTATCCTGATCTCTTGAAAGATGTCCCTGCTCATTGCAGGACACAGACTAGATGACCTTTCCATGTCCCTGTGTGTTAGTTTGAAATGAATTGACATTTAGGGAAAGAAGTAAAAAACCCCGCACGGAAGTGATTTCTTTGAGAGAAGCTGCTGGGAGCTTCCTCTGTGCCTGAGACAGGCCAGTGGCTGGCTAGTTCTGAGAACTGACAACATTTTGCACCATTTAGAAATGAGATGTGCCTCTGTGATGATCCACATTTTGAAAACCACCAGCCCGGGAACTGGCCCTCTTTGCTTCTGGCCCCCGAAGGTAACGGAGCTCTGGTGAGGCCGGCCCTGCTCGCCCACGGCCTGTGCTCCTGGGGGAGGCCGGGCCAGACCCCAGCGGCTCCCGGGCGGGGGATGGAGGCTGCGGGACCCCGGCCCCAGGCTGGGCCAGGCCACGGCTGCTGACATCTTGCCCACACTAAACCCTCTCCCCGGCGTGCAGCGACGGCTCCAGGCCGAGCCTCCCCTCCCAGCGGCTACCGGGCAGAGAGAGGGGCCCAGCACAGCCTGAAATCCAACACCGTGACTGCCATGACCTGGGTGAGATTGAACCCTTTCACTGCACAGATGAGACCTTTCTTATTCTTGTGGGCCTGATAATAAAATTTGTTATTCCTTTTAAGTTTGAAGCCTGTTTTGCCCTTCTCCTAATCCATAGCTCCCAGCAAGAAATGAGTAAGTGAACTGGTGATTTTAGCCAGCGCTAAATCCCAGCACTCCCTGCCAGCCCAGCCCAGTCTAGGATTCCTCCCCATTGTCAGCTGAACAGCACCAAGGTTGGAAGTGAGGAGGATGGGGGCTCATCTGATGCCTTGGATTTCAGTGGAGGAGGAGCCCATCCCTCGCACACTGTTTCACCTGCAGCCCTTTTGGCATTTTACCTGCAGCAGCTCCTTGGCAGACCAGCGCTGCGCCTCGCCTTTCTGCAGGCAGCAGCTCAGGAAGTCACGCAGCAAAGGCGAGAATTGGTCGGGCTGCCGCAGCTGTGGGGTCCCTTTTGTGGCTATGTGGTATTTAGCCTGGAGAAAAGGAAACACAAGCCTCCACCTGCTTCTTTCCCATCTGTAACTGCTCTCCAGAGCCCATTGTTTAAGCTCCACTCTGCAGTGGCAGAGTTTTTGCCCTGGCAGAGAGGCAGAGATTACTTTCCTGTATCATTTGGATGACGACTTTCCTGTATCATGAAAAAACCCAAGCTCCAAAGCCACAGCTTTGCCAACGTCCAGCAGATCTTGCCTTGGCAGCTGATTTCATTGCCTGATCTAGTTAGTGGCAACTACATCAGCAAATACATGTTTCCTTCTCGGAGGATTCCCAGCAGCTTGGCAGCCTTTTTGGAAGAGGGATTTTGCTATTCTAACTAACTCTACTATTTCCAAGGATTCTTATATGAATCTCTGCAGTGCTTGTTGGTCCCTTAAGCACAACTGCCATAAAACAAAACTCATCCAGCTTTTTGTCCTGTTCTTGACAATGATGGCAATTGGAAGAAACGAAAGGAAATGCAGCAGGTGTTCCTCAGGGAAGGAAAGAAACATTTGGAATCTCATTTCCAACACAGACACATTAAGATGCCTCCACAAATGTATTGGCTTGAAAATGCCTGTTTGGGCACACAGGAGCCACCTGCAGCTCTGTCTCTCAGCACTCTGAAAATTTCAGGTTCCCTTATGTGGCAAAAGGAAAATATTCATGCTGAAATCAGAAGTGTCATCCCTGTGGTAACCCTGTGCTCGTTGGATTCTCAAGTCAATGCATTAACGCTGTGCCCATCCCAGAAAGTGCCAGGAAACAAACAGGAGGTTTTGGCAGGCTCTCCCCGTCACCAGGCTCCAGCTTGGTGATATGGAGAAAGTGGCTTGGGTTATGAAAGAAGGTGGTCACTGAGTGTCTCAGCAGCACTGCACAAGAAGCAGAAGAGACTCTGGCTTTACAGCCTCATCTCCAGGTTTCAGGCAAGTTTCCCTGTGAGAAGAATGGGGGTGCACTTCTTCTCTCAAAAGCACTGTTTTAGAAACTCGGTTTGGTTTGAGTTTCTTTGCTTCATTTCTGGAAAGATAACACCAGCTCTGAGATGCTTGTTTCCTATTCTTCGGGCCATCTACACAGCCACAAGAGCTGGAACGACTTCTAAGGCAAAGCAAAATGCTGCCTGAGAATGGAGATGGTTTGGGCGAGGTAAGGCTTGAGTTCCCCCACTGCTGCAACCAAAGCTACAGCAGATGCTGATGTGCTGCAGGGACATTTGTAGAAGGGGCCTTGGTGGAAGTACTTCCAGCAGATGGCCATGGGATTTTGTCCAGTGAGCAGAGAACACGGGACAGGTGAGAAAGACAGCGGGATCAGAGAGTATTTGCTCCTTACCGATCGAGCAGTGAAACTGTCATAAGGAGTTTTTTGTTCGGCCATTTCAATTGCCACAATTCCAAAAGACCACACGTCCACTTTGGGGCCATATGGTTGACGCTTCACCACTTCAGGTGCCATCCACCAAGGAGTCCCGATCACTGAGCACCGTTGATTTTTCTCAGGGGTGAGCTGAACAGAAAGGCCAAAATCAGCTGAGGAGAAAGCAAAATACGGTTTTAATTTTAATACTGTCAATTAGGAAACCAAGGCAAAGAATTCCCCTGTAGAAGTTTGAGAATGTGCAGTTGAATTTCCTGGACAACAGTCCCTGCTCTGTTTCCTTGGGGCTTTAGCCAAGGAAATATGAATTGGCTACTTCAAACATCCCCCCATTTTTTACACTTCCTCCAGCAGTGCCTTTTGTTCCCCTGAAGGTTTAGATTGTAGCTCCCTCCCTCTGGAAGGAACACACACAGACACACACACAGCAATAGCACTCTTGGCTGCTTGTGGTTCCTTGTCATAGCTCTGTGCACACTGCAACCGTGCCTTCAGCCCACAGCAGGGGGGACCCCTGCACTGCCAGCAGCAGCATTTTTGGGGAGCTGGCAGTCACTGAAAGCAGCCCCACACCCCCCATTCCTGGAACGCTGAAGCTGACCAAGAATCCACTGACCCAGCTTGACAGAGCCGTCGGTTCTGAGAAGGATGTTGTTGCTCTTCACATCTCGATGGATCACGTGGTTGGAGTGAAGAAAATCCAGTCCTTGCAGGCACTGAGAGAGAAAACAGAACCAGGGGGGCAAAAAGTAGTGATGTGAGTTCATCCCACAAGAAAGGAAACAGCTGTGGAAGGTTCCCTTTGCAGGGGAATGGGGAGGAATGGCAGAACACAGCGCCATTGAGAGCAAGAGCCTGCTGCTCCAACAGTAGCAGAGCAGCACCTTTCTCAGGAAAGGCATGTCAGCTTTTGAAAGAGCACCAGCAACTGCTGTTGTAGACTGTCCCCTGCAAACCAGCCAGGGTGACTGCAGCTGCAGTGCATGTGCTCAGAAGCAAAGAGCATTTGGGCTGCACTACTGTCCTTTTCAGCTGAGGACTAAAAGAAATTGGTCTCTCTTTTTTTCTTTCCTGTTTGTTTCAAATCCTGCCACCACACCTTTGCTTTAGAGACAAGGAATGTAGTGCAGACAGGCAAAAGTTTAGCTAGGCAAGGTGGAGAACTGCAAATGCCAGTCTGAGAGACAGAGCTAGAATACAAGAGCAGGGGATAAGAGTACAGGAAGTGAGTCCAGTGAGTGTAGGGGCACTGGCAGACAGTTCACTTGAGATGCTCTTGCTTGCCCATAGCCTAGCAGCAACACAGAAACCAAGCCTGGCCCATGAAATCACTCCCGTTCTGAGCCCCTGTTTCCCAGACAATCCAGCTCAAGGCCTTGGAAGCACAGATGGGATCCCTGACCTCCCGACTGACAGCTGCAATCTCTTCTTCAGACATTTGAGCCTCGTCGATGAGATCTCTCAGAGTGCCTCCGTCCATGTACTCCATCACCAGCCAGAGTTCCTCATGCACAAGGTAGCTGAAAAAAGGAAACAAGGCCATGCAGGTGAACATGCACGGCTAGGTTGGTTTTTTGCTTGAGTCTTGTTTCTGGGTCCCTTTGAGACAAGGGCAGAAGAAAAGGAATAGACATTGCCTCTAGGCTGTGCAGTGTTTGCAGTCTGTGCTGTCTCAAGGAGAAAGGCAGTTTAGGAAGAGCCCAGATAAAAAACCTGTCACGCATGGCATTTCTGGAAATAAGCACCTAGTCTTCCTGGCATGCACAGCAGTGGAAAAGAGGGGCAACAGTGCAAGGGCAATCCTCTCTTGGATGGTTCATCAGCATTTAAGAAACTTGAAAAACTCAATCCCAAAGAACTGTGGAGGCAATGAACTTACAAGGTATTGAATTCTTAAGATAGGGCTGATGCAGGTATTTGAACAATTTTCAGTCTGCATTTGCCAGGGTAGATTCATGCAGACAAAATGCAGTCTCCTCCCATCCATTGGAGATAAGTAGAGAAATAATAATTAACAGCTCTATTTCCTGCCACTGACCAAAGTGGGTTTTTAAGCTCTCATGCTTGTAGTATGTAAACAAACATTCAAGGGATAGGACCGTGACCACTCACCTGGCTAAGTAATTCACGACCCTGGGACTCCTATTACTCTCCATGATCCTGATTTCATTCATGGTTAGTATCTTCCTCCTCACTCCTTGTACACTTATTTTCTTTATGGCCACCTCAAAGGACATTGAAAAGGAGTAATTTGAGGAAACTGGTAGCATGAGACCACAACACACATGGAGCAAGTGATTTTGGAATGGCAGAGCCAAGCTGTGCCAAAGTGCCTTGTGATTAGACCTCATCATTGGAGTAATTAGGAAGTGACATTGCAACAGCCCATTTCTCTGCTCCCTTGGGGGCCAGTTACAGGATACGTGGTCACTGGCGATTTGTCTTGTCCACAAAGCCTGTTCCAAGTGCAATTTGCAGGCTGGCTCCAGTCTGTGCTTCTTGTGCCTTTTCAGCACAGCTCTACTCAAAGCTCCAGCCACAGCTGTCAGCAGTGGGGAAAGGCCTGGAGAGCAGCAGAGGCTGCAGGGGCTGTTGACATTTACCTCTCCTCCTGTGGCAGTGTCAAGTGCTCTGGAAACCTCTCCAAAACCCCTAGAAACAAAACAGCAGCAAAGAAAGGAGAAGCCATTTAGATCTTGCACTGAAAGCCAGTCCAGACAGGAGAGCTCTGCTGTAAATGCCTAAAAGCTGCAGGTTGCAGGAGGGGTCTGCCAGAAGGCAGATGATGCATTTTCCCCTCAAGTGCATGGGCACTGGGCCTGTTCCTGAAGCGCTGGGCTTTACTGCCTCAGCTCCAAAAGGCAGCTTATTCCATCATCCCAGGTATCAGCTTCTAAACTGTGCAATTCTAATCCTGAGCATGGAGTATTTCCTTTAGCAAACTCTTGGAGAGAAACATTCCTGAGAACTGTTATCTGACAGCTCTCATCGGGGGTAGGTTGCTCTTTCAGGCAAGCAAGATTCTTCTCCTCTCATTAGTGAGGCCAGATGATTTGGAGACATCCAAAAATGCGAAGGAAATGAACCCTGAGCTGTCCCATACTTGAGAGACAAGCAGATTTACCAGGTTCTGTTCCTTGCTGCAGGCAAGACCTTGGCAGCATGGAGATGTCTTTGACAATGCCTTCTGAGCACACTTGACAAATTCTGGCCAGTACTGAGAGATGGGGCAGACTAAGCCCGGTGTCTAAACATGTGGACAACTTGTCTGACTTCCCACTTGATGGATATTCCACCAGGGAAACACCTGGCCCATGGCTGTGTAGAAGTAACTGTGGTTGGACTCACCCGCTGCCAAGACTTTCCAGTTCAATGTATTTTGTGACGGGATTTTCCTTGTTCACCATTCTCCCTGAGGGAAACAAAATGCAAGATGCTCACTTTCAGGCAGAGATCCTAACTTGCAGGAGATCCCAAAGGCAGCCCCGCTGTCTGGGGCTCTGAACCCTCTGTGGTCAGCTGGGCAGCAACCACAGCAGCAACAAGACAGGCAGTTGTGCAGTACAAATGGCCAGCAGAGAGACTGAGTTTGTCCAGTCCTTGGAAGGAAATGAAGCGCAGAGAGCACAGCAGGGCACAGCACAAGGCTGGCAAAGGCCAAGCATGAGCACTGACAAGCAATGGCAAGAAGACACAGCCAGCCTGAGCCCCTGACAAGCTGTGGCCCCCGTTCAGGCCACAACAGCATTGCCTTGGAGATCAGACACATCCAGGTGCAAATCAAGGCCCTTTTTTGTCCCAGCAGCTGAAGGTAGACACCAAATCAGCTGGGATCTTTTCTCAGCCCCACCAGGTCTTTTCTGAGAGCACAGCACTGGCAGCTGTTATGGGCAAGAAGCAGATTAAATGGGTTGTGCTGCAGAATCACACAGGGCTTGATGTGTTTTCCCAGAGACTGATCTGAGCAGGGCTTGGGCCAATAGGTAGGATTCTAAGAGTCATGGGAATGACTGGGAATCAGGTATGAAAAAGTGCCATGGATCTGAGGAATACACAGCGGAGGGGCTGCAGGCTCGCTCCTGAGAAATGCCTGCAGTGCTGTTTTATCTGATCACACCACGTGGATGTGTCTCTTGGACACATTTTTATAAGAATAAAACTAGGGTGTTAATTACAGATTGTTATACAAGTATCTGTTTCTTCATTGTGGGCCCAATGAAAACATCTCTTGCTCTCTGTTTCTGCTGTCACCTGATGTTCTTTCAAAGGAGTCCTCACTGACAAAAATACAGCATTCTCATAAAAACCTTGTAGATGTAGTAGAGGCAATAAAAACAGTCCTAAAAATGACAGCAGTAAGACACATGGGGCAGAACAGCTCTTTCAGGATGGAGAAAAAACAAACTCTTCCAAAAAACCCCAAATCCAAAACCAAAAAAGGATAAAAACTGAAAACTAAAAACGGAACCACAACAAAAAGACAAAACCCCAAAACCAATCAATATCTCTGAAGTCTTTGGGTTCTGATGGTGGGGAGTCTGGAGTCTGGAGTCTAATTTAGGAATCAAATATTCTGTTCAGTTTGGCCACTAGCACAGAGGACTTGCATAGATAATTTGCTAGGCCACAGCCTTCTGCTGATCCAAGAACAATTCCTGCTTCTGCCTTTAGTGGCAAGGGAATCCCAGGCAAAGCCGAGCCAGTCCAAGCTGCCCTCAGAGGCAGCAGGAACACCCAGAGCGCTCTCTCGCTGCCTCAGAGCACAGCAGTTCCTGTGGGGAGTCCTAAATGTCTCTGGGACACCAAAGTGAGGAGGATCATTTGCTACAGCTCTGCTGGCACGTGCACACAATACACTGTCCCTCAGACAAGAAATACACCAGACGTACTCAGTTGCTCCAGGAAGTCTCCCTGGCTCTCCTGTAGCTGAGCAGCAGATGTGTCACTGCTGGAAATGGAGAAACTGCCCGGGCTCCACTGCTCAGCTTGGGGAACAAAGGCTCCTCTAGATGCTGCTGCTGCTGCTACTGCTGCAGCAGATTCAATGGAAGAGCCTGTGTAGATCTGCGAGAAGAAAGGAGTTTGTGTCAGAAAGCTGGCTGGCCGAGATTACCCCGAGTTCCCTTTTCAAATGCAAGCCCTTAGGAAGTTGCTGTTAGCCACATGCAAAGCTCATCAACTGGATTATTTTGGATGCCCGCTTCTGGAACCAAATGGTCAAAACCCAAGGTTGGTTTTAATCAAGTTCATGGCCAGTTTCATATTCCATTTTCCTGGATTTTCTGAAGGATGACTGCAACAACGACCATTCCACTTCCTCCCAAGGATCCCTTTCCCCCTCCAAGGGCTGTAGACACATTTGCAGCTCCTTGTTCTAATGTTGGAGCTCCTCCCCCTCAGTCCTCTTTTCCTGCACCATCTTCAGAACGTGTTCAGCCTGCAGCACTTGTGCTTGGGACAGTACCTGTGCCTCCCGCCGACCTTGGGGCTCTTCATCACCAGGCATTTGCTGGAAGCCTTCGCAGGCTGCCAGGTGAGATATCAACACGTCCACCTCAAGTCAAACAGAACAAAGCAGTCAGAGACCACAGCTTGTCCCTGTGTGCCAAGGCTCATTGACTGTGAGCAAAGGGAAAGAGCAGGACAGCAGCAGATTCACCAAGGGATACAGACAGCTTGCAGCTTGTATTCCAAATCTATCTGGGGGACTCTGTTCACTTGCAAAAAGCCCTGAAGAAACAAGGAGAGCAGGAGCAGGCCAGCAGGAATCCCTTGAGATGAGTGCTGGCAAAAGGGGCAAATGACTGGTCCCACTGTCCAGGGCAGCAGCTGAGATTGAGCACAGCAGGAAATGTCCTTCAAAGCAGCTGGGATAGACACTACAGCAGGATGGCACTGAGAGGCATCAGCCCACCCCCCTGCTGCTCTGCAGAGGAAAGGCAAGAAGGGCAGAAAGCACCAGACTGCAGTGACTGCTGTGCCTATCGCTCTTTCACTCACTCGATTTTCTAGAGCCTCTTGCTTCTGAACGAGGAGATGAAATTTCTCTTGGATGATTTTCCTTTCTTCCTCCAGCCTCTTCTCCCTTTCCTTGATCCTAGCCTCAGTTTCCTGCAGCTCTGCCAGCAGCTCCTCATCGGAGGCCTGTGAAGAACGACAGAGAGGAATTTCTGTGAGTGGAGTGTCTGCCACTCTTTCACTCACCTGGTTTTGTTGACTGCCTCTCTGCTGATGGAGATTCATCTCCTCCTGGATGTTTCTCCCGTCTTCCTCGTGCCTCCTCTTCACTGCCATGATGGCCCTCTGAGCTTCGGGCAGCTCTGCTTGGGGCTCTGCCTTGATGTTCTGCACACACAAATGGAGAGCAAGTGCCTGGGAGCTGCCATCAGGCTCAGCTTCTTCCTCATTTTCAGCCTCAAAATCACACTCATTCAGTCACTTCTTTCTGCTTCCCTACCCACCTCTGCTTCCACTGTAACCTCCTGTCCCGCTGCTGATCTCTGCAGAGGCTCTTTGCTTTCAGGGCCTCTGGCACTCGTGGCCTGCTCAGTCCCAAGAGCTGCGTTTTATGCCCCTCTTCCTGCCCTTCACTCTGTCACCTGCTGAGTCAGGCTTACCTGGCCATTCTCCAGTGGCTCTTCCACCTGCTGCCCCAGCTGCTCTTCCTGCTCTTGGGCTGGGAACAGCTCTCCCTCAGTCTGGCACGGCCTCCCTGATAAAACAATCTGCTCCTGCTCTTTCTCTGGAAGGACCTTCAGAGAAAGCAAGAGAAGATGGGCTTCAACTTCTCATACAACATTTGTGGGCCAAGACTCAAAGACTGATGGGCTCCCACGTTCCCAAAGCACTGTGCTGCTGCTCTCCTGCCTTGTTCTCTGCCCGTGGGGAAGCACAGATTCCAAAGTGACCCTGGCAGTGCAATCAGGGCCCATCTGGCACTGAATCTCCAACAGACTCTTGGGCAGCTGACAGGAAATGTGGGGCATTTCTCAAGGGCCTCCCTCCCCTTCTGCTGTGTCCTGCTTGTCTCTCCATAGTGACTGACAGCCAGCCCTGTCCCACAGCTCCATCCTGGCTCTGCAGGGGCTTCCTGGGTGAGCTCACCCCTTGGGAGAGACACTGCTGGAGTTCATGTTCTTTTCAGGCCTGCACTGCCACTCCTGCCCTTCTGACATCTACACTCTTGTTAGAAATCCTGCTCATTCAGGAGACAAGGATGTGTGCAATTGGATCCTCTGCTGCAGGTCAGAGAGCCTCTATGGCCACCTCAGGATATGGAAGAGGACCAAGGTGTTTCTCCTCCGTCTTTTGTCAGCTGAGAATTCTGAGCGGCAGTGACAGAGATCCTCAAAAGGCCCCATCAACAAATTAATTGACACACCCCTAGGGATGCCAGTGAAGGAAGCCATGTGTCATGTAATGCATGTATGACCAAAGTCACCAAAAACCACCTAAAACATGGAATTGTCCCACCTCACTAGGACAGGCAGAAATTTATAGGTTAAACAGGGATTGTCAGGACAGAAGAGGCAGGAGGAGGAAAACAGCTCTAAGGGGAAAAAAACAACCATCTCTAAAGGGGTTCTTAGCAACACAAGACAGCACTCAAGGACCTGCAGCTTTGCCCCCACACTAGGCTCCAATGCAGTTTCCAAAGCTGCAGACTTCACCACAAAACGTATCAACAGAAACTTGCCCCTTGTGGATTTTGCCTCAGAAGAAGGGTTCAGAACTACGCAGTTTGTTTCTTTGGCCACACAGGACAAGAATGGCTGGCCACAGCTTCATGGACAACACAATCATCTCCTTGCAGCTTATCAAAAGCCAAAAGACAGGTGGCCTAAAAGACTCTGCAGAAGTGAAGAATTACTCAAGAAAACTGCAGAACACTTCTCCAGGTCATCCTGAGGTTTCCAAAAAAGGAAAGCAAACAAACCAAGCCCTATGAGCCCCAGAAATGCCGTGTGAGCCCTTGGCCATGGCTTGGCAGAAGCCAAGAGACAGAGCTTCACTGGGCCAAGCAGCCAGCTGCTCACCCGCAGGCAGCAGCGCTTTGGGGCCTCAGCACGATGGCTCAAAGCCCAATTTCCAGCTGCCACGGGATGGGAGAATGGCTGGGTGCTGGCAGGACTCCAGCACTCAGCATCCTCAGCCACCAACAGCAAGTGCTGGCTGCTCAGAAACTTGCAGCTCTGCCTTGCACTAAAGACAGCAGCACCCAGCACTGGCACTTACTGTCTGGGGATGGTCAGGCTGGGCTGTGACCACAGCTGGAGGCTCGTGCTCCTTTTGCTCATTTTGCTCCTCTTTGGCCTCTTCTCCAGGAGCAGAGGGAGCCACAGCAGAGTCTGCTCTTGGTTCTGGGCTCTGTGGACAGATGGTGGAGTTAGGGACAGGCAGCTACCTATCATTTAGAACCTTATTTCTATTCAGCTCTATTCCTACAACCATCTCTACCAAGCACAAATCATCAGCTTTGATAGCAATGGGATTCTAAGTCTCTCCAACTAAATCAAAATGGGTTAATTCAACCAGGCTGCAAATAGCTCTGAATTAGAGAGTTCACCCTGGCTACTATCAGCAAGCAACGTTCTCTCTGCAAATCTGAGTTTTTAGTTCTTTTAAAGCTCTGTAATGGAAAATTAGGAAATAGCCAACAATTCCTTTGCTATTGCTGTTGTAAACATGGAAATGGATCTTCTTTCAGCCCACCCAGCTGGTCCTCTACACTCTACTGCCACAGGCCAAGCTCACAGTTCCCTGCACAATTCTGAAACACCAGGAACATCAAATGTTCCTTTCTGACTCACCTCAGGATCGGCACCTCTGAACACACGGCTCAGATGACCTGCAGTGGGCAAGGAAAATGAACCAAATTCTTTGAGAAAACTGGAGAGAACCGTGGCCTATTTAGAACAGCATCTGAGAAGATCTCCCAGTCTACATTTTCAAATGTGTCCCTCTTGACTGTTGTGGTTTAAAGCAGCAACTAAAAAATCACTAGAAAACTTACTTATTTCTTGCTGTGAGATATGGATTAGAACAAGAGCAAAACAGGCTTAAAACTTAAATGGAATAAAGAAAGTTTATTAATAAAAACCACAAGAATAAGAAACCAGAATAAAATTTCCAGAACAACCCTTTTCTCCCTCACTACTCAACCATTCCCTTGTTTACATGACAACATAGAGACAAAAAACTTTGGAACTTTGGTGTTTACAACAGTCCCAATTCCTGCTAGAGTCTTTTCATCAGTCTTTGTAGAGAAACAGAAGTCTTCTTCTGCTATCTATGGAGTTTTTCACAAGAAAACTCTTTTTCTTCATAGCTTTCTATTTCTCTGATGCCGGCTGCCCGCAAATCTGCCATCAGTTGTCTCCTCCCATTTCACATCACTCTGAGGTGTGTTATGGGTCATGAGTCTAGGGATGTCATTTTTATGAATGAGTTATTCAAAGGCAAAAATTATCTGTTTTTGTGAGCCCTCCTGGAAACAAAAGTTTTCTCTTTTTGCTTCTTAAAAGCCAAAAATCTTCAACTATTACTTCTCCCCCTCTGTTCCAGCATCTCACAGTGTCACAACTACTTCATCATTTGCTCAAAATCCACACTTTGAAACACTCCATTCCTCCCAATATACTCTGTCATGAATTAAAGGAGTTTTTGTCAGAACACTACTGTCCATCTCCATAGCTTTAACAGAAAACTATTTCAGCTTATTAAAGCATCTCCTTATTTCTCTTCCCCCTCTAAATTTAATTTTTTTCTTCACTCTCTTTGATGGGTTGATGGTTGATTACTCCCCCTCTCTCTCTCTGGAAAAGGATTCATCTGCAAGTCTCATCCAGGTAGTAAAAGAGTTAAAATCTTGCTAAAGCTGCAGATGTTGATGGTGTCAGGTTTCAGTTCAGTGGCAGAAACTGCAAACCAAGTCAGGCCGGGCCAGCTCCATTTCTCCCCCCACCCCGCCCTCTGCAGCCTTGTCCGGCCTGGAGGGGGGGAGGAGGCCGAGACAGAGCCCTGTGACCTCGTCAGAAGCCAGAAACCAAAGAGAGCAAGAAATTCCCGGCCTTACATCTTAAGGTGGTGTTCACAGGTTGATCTCACTTCTCAATAGTTCAAACCGCTGACAATTCTCACACATGGCCAGGAATTAGTCAGGAGAAAAAACTCCCATCAGCCTCCAGCAGTTTTAACTTCCTGAGCTCTCAGAGCTGTCTTAAAAGTAAAGTCACCCCAAGACACTGAGCCAGCAAAGTGAGGAAATGACAGACTCTGCTGCCACAGGCTCTCCCGTGGAGGGAACAGAACCCCTGCAAATGCTGCCCGCAGCCCCCTGGCTACAGACACCCCGTGTTTTGCTGAAGGTGTTGACAGGAGCTTTACCAAACCAGGGGCATCCTCATGGTCTTTCTGTTTCAATAGCAACCCGGTCACTAAGAAAGAGCAGGGAGACCTACAAAAGCCAGCTCAGGTTCCAGCCAGGGAAAACCTCTACTTACGTGCCAGGTTGGTCAGGTAATAGCCGGAATAGCCAATGCCATAAAGGGTGCAAACGGCAGCAGCGAGCTGCTCAATCATTGTAGCACTGCTGTGCCAGTTTGCAGACTGTGCTCAACTCAAGGACAAACAAGGCTCCTGTCAGTGTGCAGCTGCCCACTGACAAACGCCTCAAGCAGGAGGATGCTCCTGCACTGAGCAAGCCCAAGAGCTGCTCTGACACTGAGGCCTTCCATGCACCAAGGCAACCTTGGGATGTCACCACGACAATGTGGCACCCATGCCCTGACATCACAAAGCCAATGCTCTGCGGTGCTCTGGGAATTGATGCAGAGCAACCCAACCTTCCCTACAGCAAACACAAAATTGCCTGGGAGGTTCTCCTCTGTCACAAAGTGTCACAAATCCTTTGGTGTGCTGTGGGAAATGGAAAGACAGAAACTTCCACAGATACTGAAGGGTTTGATTTACAGCCTTGGAAGGAGCTTGGGTTCATGCAATGCTAAAGGTTCACAGACACTGAGTCAAGAATTCATAAGCTTACGTTCCTATAGCTGCAAGTAAGAATATGCCATAAGTAAATAAGAAACTGCATTGAGTGAGATGGTGGAGAGTTTTCAACTGTAATTGTGTGATTTTATAGATTAAGCTATGAATCTAAATATTATCATAAGAAGCACATGTGTGTACGTGAGCTAGCAGTCTATTGGATGAAAAGCAGATGCAGTGCAGCAGAACTTGGCAAAGGTGGAAGGTGATTAAGTAATAATAAACCTCTTCAATTCAGTGCATTAGCCAAAAAACTCAAATTAGCGAATCTAAGCCATCACTGCACCAGGCTGAAGCTGAGGATCCCCAGCCAAGCTCAGAGGGAGGAGAACACAGCATTTGTGGGATCCTTTCCAGTCTGACTTGCTTTAGCTGCACCCTGGGGGAGGAGAGAGCAGGAGAAGGGTTGGCTGAGTCCTCTCCCCTCTGCCTTGCCCTTCTCTGCTGGATCCTCAGTTCATCCCACACCCACCCCAAGACTCCATCCCCATCCTACTGGTGCTGACGGGATTAAAGGAGATAAAGAGGAGATTAAAAAGATAGAGAGGAGAGAAAAAGAGAAGTTTAAATGCAACTTGAATATGAAAGAAATGCATATGTTAGTGACTGCTGAGAGTTCAAAGGGAGCTGAAGGGTTTGTGAAGGGACAGGAGCCTGTGAAGGGCTCAAGAGCTGCTGCTGCCGGGAGGGAGGAAATGCACCAATGGCTCCCAGCAGAGTCTGTGCTTTGAGGCTCTTTCCCAAACAGCTGCAGGAGGGAAAGCAGCTGAGTTTGGAGGAAGAGTTTTCTGCTGAGGTTTCCTGTTTGGAGCTGTCACAAGCTTGAGCTGCTCAAGGGAAAGGCGGCTCTGCTTCCAGCAGGGCCCAACTGCACAGGAGCACAGCTTGGTTCCCTGGCCCTGAGCCAACGGGCAGCAGCAGCTTCTGTTCCCTCCTGGCTCTTGTGTCATTTCCAGCAGCACAAGACACACCAAGAAAAGCTCCTCCAGAACATGCCATGATCAACACAACCTGATTTCATTGCATGAAGGAGCTCTGACAGTCCCACGGGCTCAGGTTTGTTTGTCAGTGAACAGAGCAGGGAAAAGCACAGACACATTCCCTGCACAGGGAATTCACAGGAGGAAAGTGCAGCGCTGGAGGATGTGCTTGGATACAACGTTCCCACGGCAGTTTTGGGGATAAAATCGTCAGGAGAGAGAAAAGAAAAAGTCCTACCAAGGGTGGGCTGGGGAGGGCTGGTGCTTCCCGGGAGGCTCCCGAAGCTCAAGAGGACAAAGCCCAGACCTTGTCCAAGCTGCGAGCTGGGTCTGAGCCAGAAACCAGGGGGTGGCAGAGCCATTGCTGCTGAAGGGCTTCAGATTGCCAAAGCTAAAGTGTCCAGTATCAAGGAACAGCTTGAGGTTACGGAATTCTCAGTGCCCACGTTCCATCCCCTCATTTCAAGGTGAAAGCGGAGCTCCACTTGTGACTCTGCTTTTTAATAATCAATGTAAAAATTCAACAAAATTCCCTTAGAAAGACCCCATGAAGGTTCACACTGTGAGAGCTCACTCGAGGCAGCCCCAGCTCCTGCCCTGGTTCAGTCCCTGTCAAGCCCACTGTGCTTTCCAGCTGCTTTGTTCCAGCTCCCCCCAAATCACCATAAATTCCACTGAACTGAACCAAATCCAAGTCCTCGTGGGTCAGGACAAGGGCAGGGAGAGGTCCCTCCAAACCTCCCTGGGAATCACCCCAGAGCCCTCAGCCTTCCTTGTGCCCATCTCTAAGACCTCCTAGTGGCTCCCGTGGCTCTCCCAGTCCATCCCAGCCTCTCCCAGTCCATCCCAGTCACTCCCAGTGACCCCGCCTGTCCATCTCGCTCCTCCGGGGATCTGCCGCCCCTCAGCCAATCAGAGCGCGTCTCTCTGATGACTCATCAGTTGCCGGGCAGATCCACAGAGCCGAGAGCCCCACGCTGGACTCGGCCTCCCAGTGCCGCGCACTTCATTCCCAGTCCCTCCCAGTGCCACCACAGTCCCTCCCAGTGCCACCACAGTCCCGCCCAGTGCCACCACAGTCCCGCCCAGTGCCACCACAGTCCCGCCCAGTGCCATCACAGTCCCACCCTGAGGCCCCAGAGTCACTCCCACTCCTTTTTAGCCCATTCCCAGACTATTCCGAGTTCATTCCCACTTCACTCCCAGACCTACAAACCCTCTTCCTGTCTCCCAGTATCTGCTCTCATCTCTTTCAGTGTCACCCCAGTCCCTCCCAGTCCATTCCCAGTCCCTCCCAATGCCACACCACTCCTCACCCATCTCTCCCAGTTCCTCCCCCCCCCAGCTGATCCCAGTCTGTCTCTGATCTCTCCCAGTGCCCTTCCCATCGTGTCCATCTCGCTGGTGCCCTCGAGCTCCCAGCCCGGCCCCGGCCGCCTGCTCTGCTCCCTGATGGATTTCTCCCCTGCCCACATCCAGCTGAGCTGCTCCCAGGGCCAGCAGCAGCTCTCGGGCCACGTGCTGGCCACTGCCGTGCTCCCCAGCGGGGACTGGAGCCAGCAGCTCCTGGTGCTGCTGGAAACCGCCCCCGGCAATGCGGGCTCAGCTCCAGCTGCCAGGTGGAGCACGTCAGCCTGGAGCACCCCCTGAGCCGGCACTGGGGCACGGCCCGGCCCCCACAGCGCCGGGGGCAGCGGGGGAGGCACTGGGGGGGGCCAGAGGGGGACTGGGGTGTGCTGGGAGGAACTGGGAGGGAGTTTGAGATGGCCTGGTTCACACTGGGGAAGGGATTGAGGTGCTTAGGATGGCTGGGAAGGGATTTGAAGGATGTGGGGGAGGGTGGGATGGGGTTCTGGGGGTCCTGGTGGACACTGGGAGGGAGTTTGGGGGTGCTGGGTGTCACTGGGAGGGATTTGAGTGAGCCTGGAGGAGCTGGAAGGAGATTGGAGATTGGAAAGCAGGGATTGGGATGAGGTTGGTTGTGCGGGGAAGAGACTGGGAGGAGTATTGATGAGTCCTGGTGGGGCTGGGAAGGGACTGGGAGAGGGTTTGGGGGTCCTGGGGCACTGGGAGGAAATTGGGAGGGGCCGTGGGATCCTGAGAGGAACAGGAGGGGCTCTGGTGGGTCCTGGGGAGGCTGGGAAGAGACTGGGAGTGATTTACCAAAATAGCAATATTGATCCAGTATCAACATCAATCTGTTAATGGACAAAAAACCTCTCCAACAGTTTAAAGTTACAAAGTGGATGTTTAATCACAGCACTGGGTGAGTGCAGGAGTCATCCCCTTAATACTCACTGCAAGTTGACAAAAGGTTCCAGTGTCTACTTATTTACAAAAGTCTTAAATATCCAAAATACTAATACATGTGCATAATGCTAACACTTCCCATTCCCCACTTTGGATTAAAATGCACTGTAATGATTTTAAAATGTCATAACACCTGCCTGGTTGGCTTCATAATTTGAGGAGGAGGTCGTTTTGGTGAGGAGTCATCAAGAGATGAAGGAAAACCGCTCTTCCTCACTGATCTTTCTACCTTTACAATGGTTGACTTTACAAATGACATTTGGTACAACTCCAATTTCCTCCCTTGTGACATTTAAATGGGTTTCCAGATGTAAGGTCTGTGATCTTCCTGAACCCGTTTATCAGTTTCTCTTTTCTCATTATAAGCACAGCTGAACAAACATACAATGAAAACAAATTTTTTACCTCAGTCCGAGATTCATTATCTCAAAGCCTGCTTCTCACTTAATCATTAACTCTAGTTCCGGTAAGGCCTATCTCTAGCTAAGATCTCTAACTTTTCTCTAATTCTTAATTTTCTAAAATTAGTGACTTCAAAGAAGGTTTCAGAGGGTCCTGGGTGGTCTAGGGGAGACTGGGAGGGTACTTTGAGGTACTTGGGGGTTCAGTGAGAGTTTTGGGGGTCCTGACATCTGCAGACCCCTCAGGGATGCCATGAAATGCCACTTGCAGCAAGATGCTGAGGGGGATCGGGGGCTCCTTGTTGGGTTTTCTCTTCCTGGCACTGGGGCTTGGCTTCTACCTGAGCAAGAATGTGAGAGGGGGTCCCTAGGTTCAGATATCCCCTCCCCTAGAGTGTGTGTCTTCCCTCAGGGCCCCCAAGCCCGGTGTCACCCCCTTTTCTCTGCCCACACAGCTCCTGATGCAGTGGAAAAAAGTTCTCTATGATTGAACGTCAACAAATCCAATCTCCTCAAGGAATTCCCATTGTTGGTCTGTGTCCTGATGGACTTTGATTCCCTTGCTTTCATCCAGGTGCCCACAAGGACACAGGAAGATGTGGAGCCTCCCAGCCAGGTGTCTTCCCAACACGGATCACCAGGACCACGGATCACCAGGGCTCTGCCCAACGGGGGTCACTGGGGATCATCCAACGCCGATCCTCCCATGGGGGATGGAGCTGGAGCAGCGCACGAAGCTCTTCCCGCACTCGGGGCACTCGCAGGGCTTCCCTTACTGGTGACTCCGTTGGTGTTGGGTCAAGTGAGAGCTCCGTGAGAAGCTCTTCCCACACTGGGGACACTCGTAGGGCCTCTCCCCAGTGTGGATGCGCCGGTGGATGGTGAGGTGGGAGTTTTGCTTGAAGCCCTTCCCGCAGTCGGGGCAGCGGAAGGGCCTCTCCTCTGTGTGAATCCGCTCATGTAGGAGGACATGGGAGCTGGTCTGAAACCTCTTCCCACACTCAGGACACTCGTAGGGCCTCTCCCCAGTGTGGATGCGCTGGTGTGCCCTCAGGTCAGAGCTCCACCCAAAGCTCTTCCCACATTCCAAGCAGGTGTAGGGCCGTTCCCCTGTGTGGATCACCTGGTGTCTCATCAGGCCAGAGACATCTCTGAAGCTCTTCCCACATTTTCCACACTCATAGGGCTGTTCCCCAGTGTGGATCACCTGGTGATTCCTCAGGCTGGAGCTCCGGCTGAAGCTCCTCCCACATTCCCCACACTTGTAGGGCTTTTCCCCAGTGTGGATCACCTGGTGCCGGAGGAGCTCAGAGCTCCACCTGAAGCCCTTCCCACATTCCAAGCACTTGTGGGGCTTCTCCCCCAGCTCTGAGCTCTGGCTGGATCTCTGGCCGTGTTCCTGGCACTGGGGGGATCTTTCCTCTCTGCAGCTCCCTGGGCTGGGTTTGCAGCCCCTCCTTGTGCGGCATCTCCAGGGCTTTTCTACCACCTCCTCCTCCATCTGGACACAGTTTGGAAAGGAAAATTCCTCGTTAGGAGGAAAAAAAGAGAGGAGAGCACCTTGGGCTGAGGGTTCCTCCTTGCCCAAGTTCATCTCAGAAATTCATTGGGCATCTTGTGTCTGTAACAAAGCAAAGGACCAAGATTCAGCCCAAACATTAAAACAATGATGAAAAACTACCCAAACACCAAATTCAGGCAAAACCCCTCCAGAATACAAAGATTCAGCCCCTTCAAAAAAAACAAAGCACCAACATTTAGTCCAATAAAGTTCAGAAACACCAAGATTCAGCCCCATCAAAATCGTGGAGCCCCCTCCCCAGTCCCCTGCATGGCAACAATCCCGGGACTGCACATACAGGGATGGTGGAACCTTCTCCTGCTTCCTCTTCCTGCTCCTCCTCCTCCTCCTGTGGCCCTACCGCACAGGACAGCACAATCCCACCTTCTCCTTCCACGTGCATCCTTTGACCATTTTGTTCTTCAACCCTGCTTCTCCTTCCCTTCTCCTCCTGCCCCCAGGCCCAGCACCCACTGCCGGCTCCCTCTTCCCCCCCACTCCCACAGCATCCCACCGCAGGGGCACGGATGGAGCTGGGCCAGCTCGGCCTGGGGCAGCGCTGGGCTCTCGGCCGCTTCCGCCCGCACTCGCTCCCCACTGCAGCCGCTCCCGCCACCACAGCGCGGGGGGGCCCGGCCTTGGCGCTCCCCCCTCCCACCTCCCCAAATTCCCCTCAAGGGGGGCGCCAAGGCCCGGGGGGGAGGGGCGCAGCTGGGCTCCAGCTGGGGAACGCTGGCAGCTGCGGCTCTGCCTGGACACTGATGAGTCATCAGCGCCGCGCGCTCTGATTGGCTCAGCCCTGCCTGAGCCCTGCACCTGCACCAAGGGGGGACACCCTGCTCCAGGGGGGATGGCCCCAAAACGGGGGAACCCCAGCAAAGGAACAACAACAAAGGCTCTTTACAAACTGATCCCGTCAACCTCATTGCACATAGGGCCAGGGACATGGACATAAGGAAGTGACAGGAGGACCCATCAGCTGCACAAAATGTTATGAATTGATGACACAGACTGCTGCTCAGCCAAGCTCCTGCTAAATTCATCAACTTCCAGAAGAACAACAAAGACTTAACACAGCCATCAATATCGTTAGCTATACAAAAGTGGGGTGCATATCAAGGGGGTATGTAGGAGGTGCATTGGGCAGTCTGTACCTCTCCAGTACTTCAGCCAATGGGGAAAGGGAGAGGGAGATGTGACCAAGAAAATTAGGATGAAAAGGAGGCTGTCTCTCCCAACAATTGGTGAAATCTCATTAGAAATGTTCCATGGCCTCTCCCTTTTTTATGAATGAAATTACATTTACAGGACTCCTCTGTCTTCCTTGTGGACAGAAACCTCTGGGGATGTCAATTTTTCCACACACCTTGGGGCTCCTCCGCAATTCCTTCCACCGTCCGGGCCGGCGGGCACTGAGTGCAGCTGAAGGTGCCTCACCCAGTTTGGGGGATCGGCTCCCTCGGCTGGCGGCGGCACCAGGGATTGATTGGGTACCCGAGAGTGAGCAGGAGACAGACGAGTGACGGATCAGGGGGGCTCTCAAGAGTCGGCAGGGAGAGAGCACTGAAAATCTCAGCAGTGACTACAGTGGGATCTTCGGGGAGTAAACATGGCAGGGCACCCAGGGAGGGGACAAAAGGGAAAGCCACAATGGGGTCCCAGCCAAAAGGATAAGGATCCCAAAATATCACTGAAGAGTGCCTGGGGAGCATGTGGAGGTCGTTTGCACATTCTCCCAGAGGGAATTAAGGACATGGACACCCAGGGGGGCAAGAAGGGAAGTCCAGAAGGGATTTAGACAACAGGGGATGGATGGTGTTGGTGTGCTGGGAAGGGATGGGCTGAAGGGGAGTGTGCAGGAATGTGCTTAAGGCAAGAAGCAGCAGGAGGAATCTATGGGGTAAGAAAAATGATGATGGAAAAGAAGAGGAAGAGAAAACCACTGAGGATTGGGATGTTTTTCAGAAGAGTCTTATCATCAGATCCTTTGTATCCCAGTTTTCCAGGACAGGAAAAGAAGGAGGTCAGGATTTCAGGGGGTTTCTCTGAGCTGGGAGCGGCAGGAGCGGGCGCAGAGCTGCGGCACCGGGAGCACGGGCTGGGGGCCTGTGGGGAGCTGTGGGGCCGGGCCGGGGCTGTGGGGCAGCCGGGGCTCAGCGCCGGGCGCTGCCTGACCCCAGCACCCCCCGGGCAGGGCCGGCAGTGGCCCCCGGCCCCCAGGAGGCTGCGGGACGCCCCGGCCGCTGCCCGGCCCCGTGGAGCTGCCGGCCCTGCCCGCCGGGGGGGCCGCCTTTGGACACTGCGGCAGGACAGGGACCGGCTCTGGGATACGGGCTGGGGAGGGGAGCCTCAGCACAGCCAGCACCAGGAAGGAACAGCTCACAAATGGGGACTAGACCTGCAAGGATCCAGATCATCTTTTAAGCATTTTGTGCTGGGTCCCCACAGAAAGGAAGGATTTTGCAGAAAGCTCAGCAGCTGCCACACGATGAGCACCCACAGGCACTGAGGGGGGCTGCAGCAGGGCCACAAGAAGCCCCTGCAGCACTTGCTCCCAAAGGCTCAGCAGCTGAATGCAGCAAGGGATGAGCAAAAGGCCAAGCTGAAGGCAAAGGCCATGGCACAGCTCCTACAGCCCCTGAGGGATCAAGCCCAGGGCCCAAGGGGGCCCCAGCACCCAGGGGACACCCTCGGCCACAAGCACCTGGCACAGGCATTGCCCTCCTGGCCAGGGGACAGCCCACCCAAACAGCCCCTGGCAAGGAATCAGCCTTCCAGCTGCAGGGCACAAGGACACTGCAAGCACAGACAGGAGCACCCTCAGCACCAGCAAGTCCAGCCCTTGATGGACACGGATTCTTAGCGCTGTCACAGCTCCCATTCCACCAGGGACCCACCACACTGCAGCCCTTGGGAACATCCAGGGTGGCTCTGGATCCAGAGGAGACCTTTCCTGATGGACACAGGGGCCTCTCCATCGACTCGGAATCTTAGACCTAAAGGTGCTAGGGAATATTTTAGCTATTAAGGCACTAAGTGGGAAAGGTGAGTGGGTGTGTTTCTTTCAGCCACTATTAGCAGATGTGTGGGATGGGTTTAAAATGCAGGAATTTTTATTTGCTCACAATTGTGACTGTAATTTACTGGAAAGGGATTTGATAGCTAAATTGGGAATGCAAATTAATGCTGCAAAAGGTGAAACAGTGGCTGGTTCTGTTGTACCTCTGTGTCAAATGTCTGGCAGAGCCTAGGCTGAAGTGAACCCACAAGTGTGGGCAGACCCAGGGAAATTGGCAAAATTAGATATGGAGCCTCTCCAAATTTCCCTCAAGCAACCAGGACAAGAGGTGTCGAAAAGCAATCCCCTGTTCCAAGGGAGGGAAGGAAGGGCTCACAGCCTGTCTCTGAGTCCTGCTCAAGGCACGGCTTGGGGAGCCAGGGATGGCTCCCTAGAATGCTCCTATCCTGCCAAACAAGAAATCCAATGGAATCCACAGAATGCTGCAGGACCCAAGAAGAAGAAATGAGATGATGAAACCGAGGCACCCCACACTCTCAGATCCTTACACCATCCTCAACCAGGTGCCCTCCTCACACTGCTGCCATTCACAACTTGATGCAAAAGATGCTTTCTGGGGATCTGCCCACTTCCAGAGGATGCAAACACAATTCTGCCTTGGGCTGGCAACAAGAGGTAGAAGGGAAAATGCTCAAGACATGGACGGTCCTTCTGCAGGGATGCACGGAAGCACCGGCCTGACTGGGGCAAGCCTTGCAGGAAATATCAAAGGAATTGACCTCACCCCCAGGGACTGGCTTAATGCAGGATGTGGATGACTTGATCCAGTCAGAAAAACAAGGAGAAGAGGTAGAGGAAGCCTCTGTGAAATGGTTTCATTTTCAGGCAAAGAAGCATATTTCAGTACCTGAAAAAAAAAAGAAAGAGCAAATGGTAGAGAAAATGGTTAAATATTTGGGACCTATTTTGACTGAAGGCTTGTGGCGTATTGACCCTGACAAAGTCAAGGGAATCTCAGAAATAATTTTTCCCAGGGCCATAAAGGATTTGCAGCAATTCTTAGGATAATTAAGGAATTAGAGGACCTGAACTGAAGATTCTCTTTTGCATCCAGAACATTGTGAGGCTTTTTTACCTCAGATAGTCTCAATGTTATGGAGTGGACATAAGAAAGAGAACAAAATATAACAAAATGAAAAAATGAAATTATTGATGCCCCAGCCATGGCTCTTCCAGACTCACAAATCTGAATTGGAAGGGAATATTAAACAGGCCACCCCTGAGCCTGCACTGAAGGCAACGCAGCAGCAGCCAGGGCTCCCCAGCGGGGGAAGCCCCTGGGCCTGCCCACAGATCCTCTGCTCAAATCCTCGGCCTGGCCACCCTCCTTTGCCATCTCCAGCCACTGCGGGACAATCCTTGCTCTCACTCTTGCAGCTTCAGCCCTTTCTGTGCCTGCCCTCGCCACAGCTGCTGGGGAAGGCACCGGGACAATTCCACTCTGCCTCTCAATTACACTCACACTCTGCCCTGCCTGGGATTAGCTGCTGCCAAAATAGACCAACTTTAAAATGGCTTCAAATCTTATTTCTCTAAATGGACCTGGTTTGCCTTTGCCTTGGGGAAAGGAATTTTAATGTTTCTTTTCGACCACTCAGCAGAGATTAAATTAACACCTGAACAGACTGGGAATAGCCCAAAAGATTCCAGCAGCAAACATCAACCAACATCTCCCCCAGACACTGCCCCAGGCACAGCTGGAGACACCTGGTCTGGAAAAGGCTGAGCAGGAAATCCAGGAGTGCCCACCTAATTCACATCACAGGCACAGAAATCCGGCTGCAACAGGAAACCAAATCCTAACAATTCCACACCTTCAAACCAATGAACATTAAACCAATGGATTTCTATGGGGTCAGTCTGTATAAATTTAGGAAAAATCTAGTCAAACTCATGTGTCATGGAATGATTTTCTCTGCACACCCAGCCTATGTGTGCATGAAATTATTCCTGTTGCACATCCTGGCCAGAATCAAGTAACACCTTATTTCTCTAAAGACATTGTGGAGTGTTTTTGCTTTTCACAGTTTTAGAGAAAAGATTACACCGTTAGAATAAATTTTCATAATAATTTTACTTCCTTATTGTCGGTTCTGTTTGGGCCAGTGGTGTGAGAATCAGTTTTTAGTCATAGGAGAATAAAAAGAAAACACTTGATTGCTTTCTCATTCTTGTTTTATATTGGTACGTGACTCTTAGTGATAACAAAATGATGGTATGAGTTTTTCAATGTTCACCTTTAAGCTGCACTTTGACAACTAGAAGAGCTTTAAAGTTGGCGCTTTAACACATAAACAGATAATAAAATATTGTTTAAAAAAAAAAAAATAGCAGATTCTGTGGGGGCCACGTGTGAGTCAGGGGATGTCTGCCCTGGAAGAGAAGCTTTGTTCCAGGCTGCCAGGAGAGAAGCTTTAGAAATGCAAATTAACACTGATGGGACAAAGCCTGCACAATGGCCCAGGGGCTTCCTGCCTGCAGGAGGAATTGGAATGATTCCCTCTGCCCCTCAGCCCAAGCTCTGCCTGCTTGCACAGATGGAATTTGCACAGCTAAAGGCACAGCCCATTGTGAGGATATCTGACTCTGCAACACAAATTGGTTAAGCTACAAAGGAAAACAGAAAATAGAGAATGTTGTGAAAACTTCACTAAAACAAGTTGGGGAGAATCATCCTTGTCCCCACTCCAACATGTGCTGTCACTGTCTATGTTATATAGGGTGTATCAGACCACTGGCATTTATTTGCTACCACAAGTTCAGGGAAATCCGTTGGGAATTCCAAGTATGTGATGATTTAATGAGAGAAAAGCTGACAATTGATGCAGCTGTGGCTGGAGTGAAACAGAAATTAAAAAGTAGGAAATAAACACAAAGAAATGCTTGACTAAAAGGGGGGTTCTACAAAAACCATACCCTGACATGCTGATCCACAAGAACAAGAAAAGAGTCAGACTGCAAGATAAGATAAGGAGCTGGAATACACAAACAAGATGCAAAGACAATGGCATCACAAGATAAAGGAGATTCTTCAGACCCTAAGTGTTGCTATATTTTATATATTAGTAAAGGCCTGTATGCACAAACCAGCCTTTGAAATAAGTCGTGATATTAAGGGCTAAAGTCCTTGAAACCTTCATGCAGAAGAGAGGGTAAAGTAAAACAATATCCTTGTGTGTAAGAGAAAAAATGTAAACTGTGTGTGTTAGCCAATAGTAGCTCGTTCTGCTCGCAGACCCTGTAGAACCCTATAAAAGTGTGCTAAAGATAGAAATAAACTGGCATTCACGATTACTTCTGTGAAGACTGGTGAACAGCTCGGGGGTCTTCTCAATATTTGGCGCTCCGACCAGAGACACCCTGCGGGCAGAAGGACTCTGGAGTCATCGGAGTGGATCTGGGCTCTACGTCGCGGGCTCGGATCGGCACCAGATAGGCAGCCTGAGCGCGGTGAGACGCGGAGCGGTTAGACGTGGAAGTAGGGCTGCTGGGGGGGGCCCAGAGGCAAGGGCGTGTGTAGAAGGGTCGCAACCTTCCCCCTTGCGGGTGCTGTCAGCATGGATGTGGAATTTGCGGCAGTAAATCAACTGCTTCTCAGCATCCTCGTTAAACGAGGCGAAGCAGCCCAGGAAAGGGACCTGGATATGCTCATTATATGGGCTAATTGTCTTGAGCATCTGCAGTGCTCACTGCTTCTTGCGGGGCAAGAACGGACTGATATATCGGCTCTGATATGGGAAACGGCAATTACGGAAAAGAGCAAGGACACTGTGTTTCTCGGTCGAACTTGGCAGATTGTAATTAATACCTTAAAAAACAGAAAAGTGAGATATGCTGAGGATGTGAGCCCTGTAATTCTACCTGCATCACAGCGGCAGATGCCTTTACCTCCCACTGCTGGGCAAGCTCTCCTATCTATATTGCCCATGGAGAGAGGGAGGGAGAGTTAGGGAAAAGAAAATAATGAGAAAAAAGTTCCACAGGGAACGCTGAAACAACGAACAGAATCTGTTCAGTTATGGCAGGATGTGATACATCCAGAACTATTTGCTTCATTTTTGAAGTCACTTTTAGCACTACAACCTTATTTAAGTTCCATCTTTACCACCCTGGAAGAAAAGAAGCCAGATTTAGACTGGTTTCCACCCGAACCAGGAAGATATGAGGGAGCGAGGTGAGCGCAAAGAACAAAGGCATCCTGGGGGTAGAAGCAGCGCAAGAAAAGTTCCAAGGCCACTCTGAGCAATTACAGAAACAACTGAGCAGAAACAGGTGGCTCAGACAGCTTCAAAGAGAGACAAACTAGTCAAAAAATCTCAAACTATATGGTATCTAGTTCAAAATTCATCCTTGTAATTAGAAGCTGATAAGCTGCCATGATCACCGTTGTTAGCACCTGGCCGTGAGAGACTTTTCGTGTAAAATCGCCTGCTTTTGCAAAATTATGCCTTTTTTCCTCTATCAGCAAACAACAAGAGAGATTGAGAGAAAAACTGCATTTGTTAAAGTTAACTTTGTGAGGCTTTTTTTTTCTTTCTCTCCGTTTTTCCTCGCTGCGAGAGTATGTGGAGAATGTGAAGAAAGATAAGAGCAGAGCTGCAGCAGCGGCGGGGCGGGCGGTTGACCCCCCCGCTCCCTCTCTGGGGGGGGGCACTGAGATGGTGCCTGGTTTGTTGCACGGTCGTGATTTATTGGGTTTTCGGAGTGTTTTTATATACCATTGTAGAGTTAATTTTGTGTTTTAAGTAATTATGAGTTTATGCAATTGCAGTTTTTAGAGTTTTACTAGAGAAATTATTGTGGTTCTTTGAAAGTTAAGAAAAGAAAAGAAAAAAAAAAAAAAAAGTGTTTAAGGTGAATACTAACAGAAGTTGCCTTGCAATAATTGGTTTTAGAATCCAAGGCTAAAATATGGTGTGATTTATAGCTTTTAGGAAAACCTTCTTCCAATTAATGTTATCTACAGAAGAGATTTGTGGTTTAAAAAATAATTAGTCAAGAGAATTTTACTGTATAAGACAAAGTTAAGTTAAGGTATATATTATCTATTTGCTTGTTTTTTCCACAATTTTAATAAGGGAATTTTAATGTAAGTTTTTTTTGCTATATAAAACGCATATAACTGCATATATACCAATTTGGATTTTAGATTTTAGTTTAAAAATTGGACTTAATGTTTTTGAAAAGTGCTACAAAAGCTGGATGGCAACTTGCCAAATCCCATGTTGTTGTTGTGGTTTTTCTTTAGAAAAACTGCACTTTAACATCCTAACCAATTTAAACATATACTAGGCAAATTTTTATTATGAATAAGTATTTTTAGTAACATTTGCAGTTATTGTGGGTTATTCTCAAAGCTAGATGACATAGAATTGTGATGTGTTTGCTACATCTTTATAATCTTTATAGTGAATCTATGTTATTGTTATATTGTGTTTAAAAGGTATATATTAAACTTTTAGTTGCTTTTTTGTAGTAACAGAATAAGATTATGTTTTCATTTAATATAGATTAAGTGTTAATAGAATTAAGGATAGTCAAGTTTTATAATGTTTAGGCTTGACTGTTTTTAAGTTAAGTTTCCTAACTTAGATATTCTTTTAAGGTTAAGTTTGTTATTTCCTTTTGTCATATATAATTATTGTGGAGTTTAGAACAGTTTGCTGTGCTGTAAGCATCTCATAGCTGCTACTATTGAGAACCTTGTTTTAGAAATGAGTTAAGAGGCATCTTTCCAGTTTAAAGCCAGGCCCTGGCCAAGCCTTGACTTTACCTGGACAGAATGTTTGCCAACAGATCCAGATATTTTCTGTCCCAAATCAGTATTTGAGTCACCTTTTGACTCAGCAATTTGACCCTATTAATATGACAGCTGGATCAATTTTGAAGTGGGCTTGGAGAGTCATTTTTCGGAGGTGATGATCCAATCCTTCACTGATTTTTGTTTCTGTTTGTTTGCTAACTATGGGATGCTAATGCAGTGTTTTAGTAATTAATAGCAGTTTTATATTATATATGTTATTAATAATGTTTAAGATTTAATTGATTTTTAACTAGTATAAGTTCTTATTAATTGTGTATATGGTTTTGTGTTGTTGTTGCTTATAACAGAAGTACATCTCATTTTTATTTTTTTTAAGAAGACGGGGGAGATTGATGCCCCACAAGCATTTAATTAGTGTAATTTATTAACTTCAAGGAGAGAAGTGTCTGTGTTTTGTTGGCAGGTTCAAAAAGGTCACCTGTCCATCTGACCAGACTGTGTGCCTCTGAACACATGAGATCCAGTGAACAGAGATGTCATCACACAGCCTTGGTACTCCAGACATGGATCAGAAGTGGACCTGTCAGGACACAGTTGTGTCTGAACACTATATAGACAGTTGCCAACAGAACTTTTATGTTGTTATTATGATGTGTCTCTACCAATTTTTCAGGTATCCTTTGTTTTAAGATTTAGAAGGATCTGAAGAACAATTTGAACATCAAAGCCCTCAGTCACCGATCAACTGCCAGCTGACATCACGGGAGCAGTGAACATTCCAGGACTGAATCGTGCTGGAGAAATTCTGTAGAAGACCTAAGAGAAGTGTAGAGACTCCATTTAATTGTATATAAAGCAAATTGTAGTTGTGTGTTTACCCTTTCAGCAAATTGCTTTCACGCTTAGACTACATATATACCAAAGCACCTGTGTTAAAAGTAGTTAGACAATAGTTTAAGTGTTTAGCTTGTGTAGTAATTGTTATGTTAGTATAAAGTATAAGTATTCCCTCTTCAAGAGGTAGTGTAAGCATCCTTGAAAGTTCATTTAACGATTGAAGTTCTAGCTGTGAGTTTGCAAATATGGTGTCATTTACATGGTAAAATGCTTATGGTAATTGTGTTGTGTATAGTCATGACCAACTATCTGCTAACTAACATCCAAAAGTGACAGAATATATGGGTCACTCTGGCACATTGAACTGGCCAAAGGTCAATGTGTTTGAGCCTAGCCACCCCTGGAGATCCTTTCGCACCTGTCTCATAGGAGTCCCTGAATGGGATCCTCCAGCATTTAAAAGTTTAATTAGTAATGAGACTTGACTGAATCGATTGGCAATGTTGCAAGAGTGCAGTCGCACTGCTGGCTTCACATTAAGACAACTTGAAGCCTGTTAGCAAGCAAAAATTACCAAAGTTCTTAATGTTACAACCCTCAGAAGAATTGGATTTGTTATGTTCCACCAATACCTCGGGTGGATGGATAATGTTTGAACCCCCGACAAAAAGTCATTCTAACAAAGTAATGCAGCACTGGGTTGCAGTCAACCCTATAGCTGATCTCGTTACTACCATTGAAAGTAAAGCCTTTATTCGTGGTGCAATCTCACAGGACAATTACCAAAGCGATTACCTAGTTCCATATTCCTAATCTGTGGAGATAGAGCATGGAATTAGATTCCTGCTAATCCACATGGAAGACCCTGTTATCTTGGGAAACTCACTTTGTTCCACCCAAGCTTACATCAATTGTTGAATGTAGCTAGCAAAATGAAGAACATCAAACAGTCAAAGCGAAGCCTGAATGAATTAAAGTTTAGCCACCCTAAAAAGGCTCGCTTGCTGGACTAGGAAAGAATTAAACTTAACATCCACAATGTTAAGTGAGCTTTCAGCCGATGTGAGTAGTGTATATCATGCAGTACTATGAAATCAAGTTGCAATTGACCTTTTGCTCTTAGCACAAGGACATGGTTGTGGAGAGTTTGAAGGCATGTGCTGCTTGGATCTTGCTGATCATTCAGCTTCCATCCATGAGCAACTACAACAGCTACAGGATGGGTTACATGCCCTGAAAGAAGATAGTGACCCCATCGGAGGTTGGTTCGCCAGCTGGGGCATCACTGGATGGTTGAAGTCTCTTGTGCTAGAAGGGGGATGGACTTTACTTATAATGTTAATTGGGACGACAGTCTAAGTTGTATGTTATCTTATCCAAAGCCTGGTTTGTGCAAAAAGAGAAAAGGGGATTTGTTGCTATATTTTATATATTAGTAAAGGCCTGTATGCACAAACCAGCCTTTGAAATAAGTCGTAATATTAAGGGCTAAAGTCCTTGAAACCTTCATGCAGAAGAGAGAGTAAAGCAAAACAATATCCTTGTGTGTAAGAGAAAAAATGTAAACTGTGTGTGTTAGCCAATAGTAGCTCGTTCTGCTCGCAGACCCTGTAGAACCCTATAAAAGTGTGCTAAAGATAGAAATAAACTGGCATTCACGATTACTTCTGTGAAGACTGGTGAACAGCTCGGGGGTCTTCTCAATAGTTTAATAATATAATATAATTTTACAAAAAATAAGAAATTATATATATAATCTGCCAGTAATTAAGTATGATTAAAGCATAAGCAAAATCTACCGGGCTATGGGGAGGGCTTCTCACCCTGCCTCACATACAAAACAAAGCACTTCAAGCTAAACTTATATACTGTATGCTTATACATATTCATTAGTGTTTCCCGTAAGTTTCCTTCTATTTCCAATTTTTCTGACTTTAGGTCACTTTTCTTCACGGTGCATGCTTCACTTGTTGTTGGGGGGTCTTCAATCTTCTTTTGGTGGTGTTTTGGCGAAGGCTTCTCCTCTTCCTCGTTGTCCTTTGGATAACCTTACAGGTTTGTGTGTGCGTACTAAGGGTTGTGTTATGTTACTCTACTAATTAGTCTTACAGTTACTGATTTTTAGCCTCAATGCCTAAAATCGTTCTAATTTTGGTCCATCTCAAGGCCGTTTTAGCCTTGAGACATCACTTACTTTCCAAACTACATCCTGTACCTTAATTTTAACATGTAACATCTGCAAAGGGCTGCATCTGCCTCGTAACACTGATTCTTTTGATTGCTTCTAATAATAACTTTCCAAAGAGCTACAATTTAGTTTGCAGAAATCAATTCCATTTATTACAAGGTGATTTCCCTGGAATTCCCCTTTTCTCCCGTCTCGCTTTCCCGTCTCCCAAACTGCGTCCCCGGGATCCGCCCGCCTCTCCCCGCCCCAGCCCCCCTTTCCCGTCACCCAGGGACCCCCCGGATCCCCATTCCTGCCTTTCCCAGCTCCCAGACCCCGCTCTCCTCAACCCCAGGGACCCCTGGACCCCCTTTCGTGGGCACAGGGACTCCCTGGATCCCCCATCGCGCCTCTTCCAGCCCCTTCCTTGAACCTTGGACCATTCCCGGCTCTCCCGGTTCCGCTTCCTGACCTTTGGACGCCCCCAGACCCCCAAATCTCTGCGTCCCCCCAGTTCTCCACCCCCTGCGCGTCCTGTGGGGGTTCCTGGGTGATCCCAGGGGGGATTCAGGGGAATTCCCAGGGTTTCCTCTGTCCCCTCCCCGCGCTCTCCCGGTCACTTTCGCGTCTCCCAAGCTGCGGCACCGGGATCTGCCCGGGGACTGGGGACTGCCCCCGGCACCGGGACCCCCCTGAGCCGCAATTCCTGGGCACCGGGAACCCCTGCACTTCCATTTCCGGGCGAACCCCCCTTCCTGGGCACAGAGACCCCCTTGAACGTTCATTTCGGGGCACCGAGACCCCCATGTACCCCCTTCCCCGGCCCCAAAAACCCCTGCACCCCCTTATCTGGAACCTGGAACCCCCTGAACCCCCATTCTCGGGCACGGAAACCTCCCGGAACCCCCATTTCTTCGGCACCGGGACCCCCCTGAACCTCCATTTTCAGGCACTGGGACCCCTTGAACCCCGGAACATGGGAAGGGACCCTCTGAACCCCATTTCCTGGGCACCGGGACCCCCTGAATCCCCATTCCGCTGCACCAGGACCCCCTAAGGCCCCCATTCCTGGGAAAGGGAACCCCCCTGCACCCCCTTTCCCAGCACCGGATCCCCACCATGCCATTATCTGGCACCGGGACCCTCTGAACCCCGATGACCAGGAAGGGACCCCCACCCGAACCCCATTTCCTGGGCACCGGGACCCCTCTGCATCCCCTTATGCAGCACCGGGACCCCCTGAACCCCCATTCCGCTGCACCAGGACCCCCGTGCACCCCCGTACCCGGGACTGGAGCCCTCCCAAACCCTCCATCCTCGCACACCGGGACCCCCCTGTACCCCCATATCCAGCACGGGGATCCCCCTGCAGCCCCATATCCAGCACCCCCCACCCCCTTTCCCGCCCCTCCCCCTCTCGGAGACCCCAGCCCCCACTTTTCCTTGACCCCGGGACCCCCTGAACCTCCGTTCCTGGGCATGGGGACCCCCTGCACCCCCTTCTCCGGGACTGGAACCCCCTCCTGGACCCTCTTCCCGTGTTCTGGGACCCCCCGCCCCCCGTTCCCGGGCACCCCGCCCTTCCCAGACCCCCGAGCCGCCCTTTTCCTTCACCTTTGCACCCCCAGATCCCCCAAATTTCCGTGTCACCTCAGTTCTCCACACCCGGCGCTTTCTCAAGCGGGGTTCCAGGGGGTCCCAGGTGGTTCCCAGAGGGCTCCAGGGCGGCCGCAGCGGGGATCCAGAGGGATCCAGAGGGATCCAGGGGGATCCAGAGGGATTCTCTGGAATTCCCCCGTCCCCTCCCCCCAGCCCCGCCTCGGGCTCGTCCTCTTCCGCGTCCTAACCTGAGAACCCGGGATCTGCCCGGCGCCCGATGACGTCACTGATACATCAGGCTGCCATTGGGGAACAGGAAATAGCGGCGCCAATGGCGGGGCAGGAGGCGGCTCTGTGGGCGGGGCCAGAGCTGTGACCGGGACCGCAGCGGAGCAGCTCCATGGGTCCAGCGCTGCCTCTGGGGCTCCTCTTGGAGCTGCAGGGGATCCTGGGGGACCCGGGCGGCCCGACAAGAGGTGAGTGGGACCCCTCCGAAACCGGAACCACTCTGAGCCGCAATTCCCGGACACCGGGACCACCCTGAACTTCCATTTCCGGGTACCAGGAACCCCCTGAACTTCCATTCCCGGGCAGGTGAACCCCCCTGAGTCCCATTTTGGGTCCTGTGACCCCCCCTCAATCCCCTTTCCCAGCACCGGGACCCCCGTGTACCCCCTCATCTGGAACCGGCACCCCCCTGAACCCCCATTCCCGGGCACTGGGAACCCCCCGCACCCCCTTATCCGGGACTGGACCCCCCCGCGCCCCCGCCAGTGCTCTGGGACCCCCCTGCACCCTATTCCAGGGCATCCCGTTTTTCCCAGACCCCAGACCCGTCGTTTTCCTTGGCGTTTGGACTCTCCGTATCTCCGAAATTTCCGTCTCCACCCCATTTTCCACTCCCGCCGCTTCCCGAAACGGGGTCTCAGAGGGTCCCAGGGGTCTCGGGGGTCTCAGCAGGGATCCAGTGGGATCCAGATGAACTCCCTGGAATTCCCCTTTCCCCCCGTCCCCTCCCCCCACCGCGTTCCCTCGGTCACTTTCTCTTTCCCGTCTCCCAAACTGCGTCCCCGGGATCCGCCTGCCTCTCCCCGCCCCAGCCCCCCTTTCCCGTCACCCAGGGACCCCCTGGACCCCCATTCCTGCCTTTCCCAGCTCCCAGACCCCGCTCTCCTTAACCCCAGGGACCCCTGGACCCCCTTTCGTGGGCACAGGGACTCCCTGGATCCCCCATCGCGCCTCTCCCAGCCCCTTCCTTGAACCTTGGACCATTCCCGGCTCCCCTGGTTCCGCTTCCTGACCCCCAAATCTCTGCGTCCCCCCAGTTCTTCACCCCCTGCTCATCCTATATGGGGGTCCCAGGGGGTCCGGGACAGTTCCTGAGGGGTCGTGGAGTGTTGGGGAGGGTGAAACAGGGAAACCTTATGAATGTGATTGCTTGGCAGAAGATTCTGAAAATATGAAGGTTAGAATCAAAGTATAAATGAAAGCCTGCTTTGAGTCATGAAGCTGAGTACTGGTTACTGTATAATCAAAGAGCAATAGCCTAGCCAGCTAAAGGAGAATCCCTGCTGATAAAACAATGTCCTTCTGCTGATAGAAAGTCCAAAGGTCAAGGAAAGAACTTGTAAAGCTTTGTAGAGTCTAAAATGCAGCACTGTATGTTAATATGAGGATGCTCAGAGGCTGTATGTAAATTCTTTCGTGGGTGTATCTTGTAGTGATTGGTTACTGAGAATTAGAATATTGACTATAGAAAAAGATGTATTGTAACAAGAACCTCTGGCTCTTAACTCTTACTCCTCTTTCAGCTCTTCTCTCTCCTCTCTTAACTCTTAGCTCTCACCTCTGAGCTCTTAGCCCTTACCCCCCTACCCCCCTCTTAGCCCTTACCCCTTTCCCCACCTCTTTGCCCTCACAATAAATTGCTTATACCTGAACAGCTTGACCCAGGAGAAGTCTCTCACCACGAGCGAGCATTTTTAGACACCAATAGTGGAGGGTCCCAGAGGGGATTCTGAGCCCTGAATTTTCAGTCTCAGGCACTGGGACCTCCCTTGCACTCCCTTATCCTGTACCAATCTCCCCCTGCACCCCCTTTCCCATCCATCCCGCCTTTCCCAGTCCCCAGACCCCCCCTTTTCCTTCACCCTGAGACCCCCCAGACCCCCATTCCTGCTTTTCTCAGCTCTCACCCCCCCTTTCCTCTGCATCAAGGACCCCCAAGCCCCCCATTCCTGCCATCCCCACTTCATGACCCCTTTCCTTGGCACTGGGGACCCCTGGACCCCCTTCCTGGGCACAGGGACCTGCTGGACCCCCCACCCCACCTCTCCCAGTCCCTGCACACCCCTTCCATAACCCTGGAACCCCCTGAGCCCCTGGACACCGGGACCCCCCTGCACGCCCTTTCCTGTCCACCCCACCTCTCCCACCCCTGGATCCCCTTTCCTTGGCCCCAGGATCCCCAAATCCCTTCCCGGCTCTCCCAGATCCCCTTTCATTGATCCATGACCCCCTCAGCCCCCCCAAATCTCTGTGTCCCCCCAGTTCTCCATTCCCTGCGTTACCTGTCTGTGGCGGTGTCAGAGCCCAGCCCGGGGGTCCCCCAGTTCATGATCTTGGGGTTCGTGGACGGGATCCCCTTCACGCGCTACGACAGCGAGCGGGGCCGGATGGAGCCACAGACGCGGTGGATAGAGGAGAGAGCTGAGCCGGGATATTGGGAGAGCCAGACCCAGATCTGTCAGGTGAACCAGCACGTGGATGTCAGGAGCCTGGAGACGCTGCGGCACCGGTACAACCAGAGCGGGGGTGAGTGGGGGGATTTGTGGGGCTGGGATGGGATCCGTGGGGCTGGGATAGAGATCTGTAGGGCTGAGATGGGAATTGTGGGCCTGAGATGGGATCTGTGGGGCTGGAATGGGATCTGTGGGACTGGGATGGGAATTGTGGGGCTGGGATGGGATCTGTGGGGCTGGGATTGAGATCTATGTGGCTGGGATGGGATCTTTGTGGCTGGGATTGAGATCTGTGGGGCTGAGATGGAATCTGTGGGGCTGGGATGGGATCCGTGGGGCTGGGATGTGAATTGTGGGGCTGGGACGGAGATCTGTGGGGCTGAGATGGGCTCTGTGGGGCTGGAATGGGAACTGTAGGATTGGGATGAGATATGTGGGACTGGAATGGAAACTGTAGAGCTGGAACGGGGGATCCTATGGGGCTGGGATGAGACCTGTGCAGCTGGAATGGGAACTATGGGCCTGGGGTGGATAGCCATGGGACTGGGATGGAGGTCCATGGGGCTGGGATCTATGTGGCTGGAATGGGAACTGTAGGGCAGGGGTGGGGAATCCATGGGGCTGGGATGGGATCTGTGGGGCTGGGATGGGATCTGTGGGGCTGGGATGGGATCTGTGGGGCTGGGACACAATTCCATGGGTCTCTGTGGGTACAATTCTCTCAGGTCTGCACACCATGCAGTGGCTTTATGGCTGTGACCTCCTGTCCGACGGGAGCGTCCGCGGATCCCGGCGGTACGGCTACGACGGGCGGGATTTCCTCTCCTTCGAGCTGGGATCCAAGAGCTTCGTGGCGGCCGACGACGCTGCTGAGATCACACGGAGGCGCTGGGAAGATGAGAACGTGGCTGAGAGGCTGGAGAATTACCTGGGACACGTCTGCCCGGAATGGCTCGAGAAATACATCGGATACGGGTGGAAAGAGCTGGAGCGCAAAGGTGGGTGGGAATTTTGGATTTGGGAACAGAGGACTTGGGAACACTGTAATTCCTGTGGGAATTCCATGGGCAGATCTCACCCAGTCCCATTCCCCTGGAATTCCGTGGGCAGATATCTCCACCGTACCATTCCAGTGGGAATTCCATGGGCGGATATCTCCAGCATCCCATTCCCATGGAATTCCATGGTCAGATTTCACCCCCCTTCCCATTCCCAATCCCATGGAATTCCATGGGCAGATCTCACCCCCATCCCATTCCCAATCCCATTCCCATTCCCATTCCCACAGAATTCCATGGTCAGATCTCACCCCCATCCCATTCCCATTCCCATTCTCATTCCCATGGAATTCCATGGTCAGATCTCACCCAGTCCCATTCCTATTCCCATGGAAGTCCATGGGCAGATCTCACCTAATCCCATTCCCATGGAATTGCATGGGCAGATCTCACCCCCATCCCATTCCTATGGAATTCCATGCATGAGTTCCACCATTATCCCATTCCCATGGAATTCCATGGGCAGATCTCACCCCCATCCCATTCCCATGGAATTCCATGGGCAGATGTCACCTAATCCCATTCCCATTGAATTCCATGGGCAGATCTCACCCCCATCCCATTCCCATGGAATTCCATGCATGAGTTCCACCATTATCCCATTCCAGTGGTCCCTGACGTCCATGTGTCCGGAAAAGAGGAACACGGGACACTGATCCTGTCCTGCCACGTGTACGGATTCTATCCCAACACCATCGCAGTCAACTGGATGAAGGGGGGTGAAATCTGGGATCAGGAGACGGAGTGGGGTGGGATCGTTCCCAACAGCGACGGCACCTTCCACACCTGGGCCAGGATCGAGGCGCTGCCGGAGGAGTGGGAGCAGTACCGGTGCCGGGTGGAGCATCCCGGAATGCTGGAACCCGGGATCTTCACTTGGGGTGAGGCTGGGAATGTGGGAATTGAGGATTTGGAATTCTGGAATGGGGATTCCACTTCCCCTCCTCACTATCCCGCGTTTCCCAGAGCCGACATCTGGCATGAATCTCGCCGTGGTGATCGCTGTGTCCGTCATCGCTGCCATCCTCGTCCTTGTCCTCATTGGATTCGGTGTCTGGAGGCTCCAATCCAGTAACACACGGGATGGGGGTCGGGAAGGGCCACGGATCCACCCAGCACCGTTCTGGGAATGCAGCACCCACACTGATCCCGCTGTTTTTCCACAGGGAGGAGGGACAGGAATGGATACAACCCACCAGCCGGTGAGTTCCAGTGGTGGATCCAGCTTTGGATCCCCTCTTTGTGCATCCCAGCATGGATCCTGGGGTTAATCCCGGTGTGTGATCCATGCTGGAATCTCACGGATCTTCTCTTTCTGCAGGAAGGGACATGGAAATGAATGGCTGAACCACATTTATGGAGCAGGTTTGGGGTGGGATTCCAGAGGGGGATCAGGGCAGGATGGACAGACTGGGATCAGGGAGGGATTCCAGATCAGAGCAGGGATCCAGAGCAGGATCAGATGGAATTGTTGAGTGGGATCGGTGCTGGATTCTGGAGCAGGATCAGGTGGGATGGATGGAGCAGGATTGGTGTGGAATGGATGGAAAGGGATCAGGGCTGCATTCCAGACAAGAATCAGGTGGGATTCCAGACAAGAATCAGGTGGCTGCATTCCAGACAAGAATCAGCTGGAGGAATGGAGCAGGATTGGGGCAGCAGGGATGGGGTGGGATCAGGCGGGATTCTGGATCAAGGCAGGATTCCAGTGTGGGATTAGTTGAGATGGATGGAGCAGGATCAGGTTGGGATTCCCAAGAGGGATTGGGGCAGGGTGGATGTGGCAGGATTGGGTGGGATGGATGGATGGATGGATGGATGGATGGATGGATGGATTGTCATGGTTTTAAACTAGTAACAAAAAATTACTTATTTCTTGCTAGAGATATGGATTAAAATAAGAGCAAAACAGGCTTAAAACTTAAAAGGAATAAAGACAGTTTATTAACAAACTACTAGAATAAGAATACCAGAATAAACTTTCAGAAAACCCTTTTACTTCTCACTACTTGACTATTTCTTTGTACACATAACAACATAGAGACAAAAAATTTTAGAATCTTGGTGGTCAAAAACAGTCTCAATTTCTAGAGTCTTTTCATCAGTCCCCGTAGAGAAACAGAAGTCTCTTTCTGCCAATCTATGGAGTTTCTAGAGTCCACTCCTCCCATTGTACACTACTCCGAGGTGTGCATGGGTCAAATGAGTCCAGGGATGCTATTTTTAAGGATAGAAATATTCAAAGGTAGAAATCTTCTTCATTTGTTTCTGTGAGCCTTCCTGGAAAACAGCCATCTCCTTGGCTCCTTTAAGGCTTTAAAATTCTCACTTCACTCGTAAGTTCCAGCAACTCACAGTATCACAACTACTCTCTCTTTTCTCTAAAGTCCACACTTTGAATACTCTATTCCTCCCATACTCTAGTTATGAATTAAAGGAGTCTTCTAAACTATTACTGTCCATCTCTATAGCTGTAACAAAAAGATATTTCAGCTGTAAAGCATCTTCTTATTCCCTCCTTCTTATTTAAACTTAACTCTTTTCTTCACTGTTTTTAGTAGTTCTATGATGTCTTTTGCATGTTGATTGTCTCTCTTTCTTTGTCTTTTCTAAGAAAAGGAGTAATCTGTTTGTTTATCCAAGTAGTAAAAGAATTAAAAGCTTAGAAAACTGTAAAAGTTCATGGTGTCAGGTTTCAGTCCAGCTGCAGAAACTGAAAACCAAGCTCGGCTGACCAGCTCTGCTTCCCCCCCCCCTTCCCTGCGGCCTCGTTCTGGCCTGGGAGGGGGAGGGGAAAGCCAAGATAGAGCTTGTTACCTGGTCAGCAGTCGGAAATCAAAGAGAACAAGACAGCTCAGAATGTACTTCTTAAGGAGGTGTTTACAAGTTGAATTCACTTTTTACTGGTCAGAACGGCTGTCCGTTCTTGGAAATGACTGATAATTGGTCTGGAGGAAAAACTCCCATCAGCCACCAGTAGCTTCAACTTCCCCTCTTTTTACTCTGTCTTAAAGGTGAAGCTACCCCATGACATGGATGGATGGATGGATGGATGGATGGATGGATGGATGGATGGATGGATGGATGGATGGATGACGGATGGATGGAGGATGGAGTGGAATCAGGGAGGGATTTCAGTATGGAATTGGGTGGGATGGATGGAGCAGGATTGGGGCAAGATCAGGTTGGGATTCCAGAGAGGGATTGGGACAGGGTGGATGTGGCAAGATCAGGTGGGATGGATGGAGCAGGATTGGTACAGAATGGATGAAGAAGGATCAAGTTGGGATTCCAGAGAGGGACTGGGGCAGAATGGATCAAGCAGGATCAGGTGGGATTCCGGAGAAGGATTGGGGCAGGAAGGATGTGGCAGGATCAGGTGGGATGGATGGAGCAGGATCAGGTGGTATGGATAGAGGAGGATTGAGGTGGGATCAGGTGGGATTCTGGAGCAGCTCCTGCTCCCCATCGGCTCCAGCCAGGTCCATCCTGTGGAATGGGGATAGGGAGGAGGGTGACACCATGACCCTCTCTCATCCCGGCAGGAATCACCGCCTCAGCGATCCATGGAGCTGGATCGGGCCCTTTCCCTCTTCCCGGGAAAGCCAAGAGCTGCCAGCAGAGCTCATCCCACTGCTGCCACCCACCCCACAGCTCTTGCTAACGGATCGATTTCCTGTTTTCCAATGTTTTAGAGCCAAAACCCACAAATATTCCCAATGCTTTACTTCTGGTGTGAAATTATCCTGCTTGGGGCAAGAAATCCTGCTTGGAGCAAGAAATCCGGGTTCCTCCTCCAGTGTCCAGCAGTTCCTCTCTGGGAGCCTGGAGTGGGAGTGGGGACACTGGGGACAGGGATGGGGACACTGGCAGTAGGGATGGGAACAGCAGGAATGGGAATGGGGACCCCAGGAACTGGGGTGGGGACCCCAGGAGCAGGGTGAGGACACCAGGACCAGGGTGAGGACACCAGGACTGGGACGGGGACACCAGGAACAGGTTTGAGACACCAGGAGCAGGATGGGGACACCAGGAGTGGGATGGGGACACCAGGACTGAGATGGGGATACCAGGAGCAGGATGGGGACACCAGGACTGGGTTGGGGACATCAGGAGCAGGGTGGGGACTTGCCAGCCACACCCAGCTCCATTCCCCAGGATTCATTTCCCATTCCGTGTCCCATATCCAAGGTGTCCCCAGGAGGGTTTGGCCACATCAGGCTCCTGGAGGGGCAGTGGGATGGGGGAAGGGGTCAGACCAGGCCTCGCTGTCCCCAGGTGTCCTTGAGTGTCCCAAAATCGGTGCTTGGGATCACAGAGAGGTTCCCTGGCCATGACCATGGCCATGACACAAGCACAAGATGGCCATGAGATGAGAGTGACCATGAGTGACACAACCCTGAGATGACCATGACCATGGGATAACCATGACTGTGACCACAACTGTGACCATGACCAGGAGATGACCATGACCATGACACAACCACAACCCTGACCATGAGATGATTTGGACCAAGAGATGACCATGGCTTGGCCATGAGACAGCCGTGGCCTTGAGGTGACGCTGATGTGATTGTGGCCATGAGATGACCATGAGGTGACAATGGCATGATCATGAGATGACCATTACAGTGAGATGACCATGAGCATAAGATGATGGTGATCAGGAAATGACCGTGACCATGAGACAACCACAAGATGATCGTGACATCGTGACAGATGACCACGAGATAACCATGACACCACCATGGTCATGAAATGATGGAAGGCCTTGAGATGACCATGACTGTGACCATGACATGATCTTGACCAAGAGGTGCCACACCACACCATAGCTGTGTGGTGATCAAGACCATGAGATGATCATGACACAACCATGGCTGTGAGATGATTGTGACCATGAGATGACTGTGAGATGACCATGAGGTGACCATGACCATAAGATGATGGTGATGACCATAACCGTGGGAAATAATAAAACCCTTACAGAATAAGGACCTTTTCCACCTTTGTTAAATCCCAGTCACTTCCGTTCACTTTTGTTCACCAAAAAGCACTCTGGGAAGGGTTCAGCTGCAGGTCAGATGGTCCGAGAGTGGGCTGGTGGTCATCTCATGGGTGAGGCAGTGATTGGCTGGGGAGATGCGTGGCCACCACATGATCAGAGAGCTGACTGGGTAAAGGAATGCATCAACAGCGACACTACAGTGGCAGACAGCCAATGCATGCTTGGTTCGGTTTAGTTAAGTTTGGTTAAGTTTGGGTCAGGCTTGGTTAGGTTTGGGTTAGGTTTTGTTAAGTTTGGGTTAGGTTTGGTTAAGTTTGGGTTAGGTTTGGTTAAGTTTGGGTTAGGTTTGGTTAAGTTTGGGTTAGGTTTGGTTAAGTCTGGGTTAGGTTTTGTTAAGTTTGGGTTATGTTTCAAGTATAAAAAGGCTCAGTTGGTTACAATAAAGGATCTTTGAAGCAAGCAAGGAAGTCCTTGTGTCTTTGTTCCCCATTGCTATTCATGACCATGAGATGGCTGTGACTGTGACCATGAGATGAGTCAGCTATGATCCTGGCATAACCATGATATGATTGTGGCCATGAGTTGACCATGAGACAATCATGAGGTGACCATGACACAACCATTACCATGGCATAACCATGATATGATTGTGGCCATGAGTTGACCATGAGATGATCGTGAGGTGACCATGACCGTGTGATGACCATGACTGTGACCATGCCCATGAGATATCATGACCATGAGAGGACTGTGACAGTCAGATGACCACAACACAGCCATGAGCATGAGATCGTGACCATGAGAGGAGCATGAGCATGAACATGGGATGATTGTGATCAGGAGACGACAATGAACATGAGATGATGGTGCTCAGGAAATGACCATGACCATGACATGACTATGACTGTGGCCGTGACATGACTATGGCCATAAGATGACCACAAGATGACTGTGAGCATTTCATGACCATGAGCATTTCATGACCATGACACAGCCATGAGGTGATCAAGTTAATGAGATGACTGTGAGGTGACCATGACTTAACCATGGGCATGGGGTCATAAAGACCATGAGATGAGCAAGAGATGACCATGGTCGTGATACAATGACCATGAGATGACCATAATGAGGCAACTATGAACATGAGATGATTGTGACCAAGAGATGACCATGAGATGATCACATCACAACCATGGCCATGAGACCATTGTGACCATGTGGTGATTTTGAGATGACTATGGGGTGACCATGACCGTGAGATAACCACAACATGATCATGACAGGATCAAGACCATGACAGGATAGTGACCATAAGATGGCCACAAGATGATCATGAGATGACCATGACACAACCATGACCTTGAGATGACTATGACCATATGATGACCATGACCATGATATGAACTTGACAGAACCATGACCATTACAATGAGATGACCATGACCATGAGATGATGGTGATCAGGAAATGACCATGACCATGAAATGGCCATGAGATGACTGACCATGAGATGACCATGATCATGAGATGACCAGGACCATGGAATGACCATTACAACAATATAACCAGGACTATGAGGTGACCATGAGCATGAGATAATTGTGAGCAAGAGATGACCTTGAGATGGCCATGGCCATGTGTGACCATGATCATGAGGTGACTGTGAGATGACCCTTACAGTGAGATGACCGTGACACGAGAAGACCAAAATAGAATCATGGCCATGACATGGCTATGACATGACCATGACATGACCATGGATGTGAGATGATCGTAACCATCAGGTGACTGTGAGTTGACCATGAGAGGACAGTGATCAGGAAATGACTGTGACCATGAGATGACCTTGACCATGACAAAACCACAACCATGAAATGACCATGTTATGATTGGCCATGAGTTGACTGTGAGATGACCATGACGTGATTGTGACCATGAGATGACCATGAGTATGAGATGACCATGAGTATGAGATGACCATGAGCATGAGATGGCCATGAGCATGCAATGACCCTGCCTGTGACCATGACACAGCCATGGTCATGGACCATCATGATGAGATGACCATGCATGTGAGATTACTTTGAGCATGTGATGGCTGTGACCAAGAGATGACCATGAGATGACCATGAGATGACCATGCTCATGAGATCATTGTGAACATGAGATGGTCATGAGGTTACCATGATGTGATTGTGACCATGAGATGACCATGACAATGAGATGACTGAGAGGATGAGATGATGACTATCAGGAAATGACCATGCAATGGGCGTGAGGTCATAAGATAACCATGACCATGACCCAAACACCACTGAGAGATGACCATGATAAGATTGTGGCAAATGAGTTGATCATGAGATGATCATAAAATGACCATAACCATGCAATGACCATGACTGTGGTCATGACACAACCATGGCCATGGAATGACCATGATCATGGGATGACCATTACAATGAGATGACCATGACTGTGAGGTGACCATGAACATGAGATGATTGTGACCAAGAGATGACCATGAGATGATCACAACACACCATGGCCATGTGTGACCATGATTGTGAGGTGACTGGGACATGACCATTACAGTGAGACGACTGTGACCATGAGATGATCAAGACCATGAGATGATCGTGAGATTATCATGACCATGACACACCCATGATCATAAGATGACCATTACAGTGAGATGACCATGAATGTGACCATGACACGACCATGACCATGGGGTGATCATGAGCATGTGATGACTGTGACCAAGACATGACCACAATGCAACCATGGCCATGTGGTGATCAAGGCCATGAGATGACCATGACTGTGACCATAATACAACCACAACCATGAAAGGATAGAGATCATGACATGATTCTGACTATGAGCTGACCAAGAGATAACCATGGCCATGACACAACCACAGCTGTGAGGTGACCATGACGTGATTGTGGCCACGAGCTGACCATGAGATGACCATGAGGTAACAATGACATGACCATGACCAGGAGATGACCATGACATGACCGTGAGCATGTGGTGATTGTGACCAAGAGATGACCACAGCACACCATGGCCATGTGGTAATCAAGACCATGAGATGGTCATTACAGTGAGATGACCACGACCATGGAATAACCATGACTATGGCACAACTATGGCTGTAAGATGACCATGATGTGACTGTGGCCATGAGATGACCATGAGATACCCATGAAATGACCATGAGATGACCATGACCATGCAATGACCATGACACAACCATGACCATGAGATGATTTGGATTAAGAGATGACCATGAGGTGACCACAATATGACCATGGCTATGAAATGCTTGTGACCATGGGGTGACAACGACCATGAGATGATTGTGATCAGGAAATGACCATGACTGTGATGATGACACAACTACAACTGCGAGATGACCACGAACATGAAATATTGAGACCAAGAGATGACCATGACCATGAGAGGACTGTGACCATGAGATGACCATGTGTCCTAGTTTAGGGTACATTTGGGAGAGAACCTCTAAATGGGGTTCCCCCAGGAAAGCAAAATTCAAACGACCCCTCTCCCCTACTGGTTCGGGAAAAAAAAATTCTTTGGAGAGAAGTGGAAAAAACTGTTTATTTAACAGAAATTGAATAATATTGAACAATAAAACCTCTCACTGTTTGATGAAATGGTGAATCTAGGAAGAAAAGTCCTTTTCATGTGGTTTAACTTGGCTTGCTCAGGTTCTTATCAGTCCCTCCGGCACTGGATAGTGCCAAGGCATAGGCCCCGGTGGGACACAGGCGTGAGCTCCTGGGGTTTGTCTGGGTGTCTTTCAGTCCAGAGCAGGTTTGCACAGATCCAAGAAAAAAGGAAGATAAGTCCAGGGAGCTCCTCTGCCTCAGCTAGCTAAAACTAACTAAAAGCCAGAGAGAAGCTCTGTCCCGCTGTCTGTCCGTACTGCAGACACCACAGTCCAGGAGCAGGATATGGGGGAGTGATGTCTTCTTTTAACACAAACTGTGCGCTTCTTCTGCCCCCCTTCACTCTCAGAGCCAGTCTTAAAGGTGCAGAACTTAATATGTAACATAAACCAGGCGACTGGGAATACAAGTATCATAAAGTCGCCCAGGACAAGGTGGAAAGTGACATTGATGGCGTCTTTGGTATGGTTTGTAAGTGGGGAAGGCTCTTCTTCATTCATCCTCTCCAGACCACACTGCCTTTGGAATATGGCCAACTGGACAAGTATTTCCCAGCTCTGGCATTTCTATTTGAGGCACGAACAGCAATGGCATTTGCAGGAAAAACCAAAGGAGGAGCGGTGCAACGCAAACATCCTGTGCAGATGCAGGCTGTGCAGATGTGACTCGAGAACATTTGGGTTCCTGCCACTTGGATTTGTATCCCTAAGTGCAATCTCTTTGGCTGGAGGAGAGTCTGGCTGAAGAGAGAAAGCAGAAAGAGCAGTGAGGGTGCTGTGCAAGGTGTCCTGTGGTGCAGCGCTGTCAGCGACTGTGAGGTGAGAGCGGGCCCGGCCTTGGCCAGGCTGGAGCCCCAGCAGAGCCCTGGCAGAGCCCGGAGAAGCCTGAGCCTCGGCAGAGGCAGGCTGGAAGGAGGCCCTTGGAGCTGCAAGAGGCAGCAGCCTGGCCCTGGCTGCCTCTTGCTGGCACCAGGCAAATCCTCCGCTCTCAGAGCCAAGCTGGCAGCTGGCTGCTCCTGAGGGGAAGCGGCGCCGTGCTGGGCACAGCACACACTGGTGCCATGGGCTGTCTGGAGTCTGCACAGGAGGAGAGAAAGGCAAAGAGCAGCCCAGGGCTGGTGCCCTGCCTGACCATTCCTGCTCTTCTGCCGCCTGCCCTGGAACTCCTGGCAATGGTCAGCAGTGTGTGCAGCACTCTGGGCACAGGGGGAGGGAGCCGGGTTGCTCCGCAGGCTCCAGCACAGGGCAGTGTCCTTCAGGCACGGCATTTCTGCCAGGGGAACCCAGGCCAGCGTGAGGCAGCGACAGCAAGTCAGGGCACATCTGCACGAGCCAGTGCCTCACACAGCTCTGGGACCAAGCGCCTGCAATCCTGGAGCTCTGCACTGAGCCAGAGTAAAGGTGTGAAATGCAGAGGGTTTTGCAGAAATATTCAGGGGCACCAGCCCAGCCTGCTTTGTGCTCTCTGGGACACAGCAAGCACTGTGCAATGCAGCTCGGAGCTGCTGGCAGAGAGGGACTATGGGCATGTGCCTGAGGCTTGTTCTTGAGTAGTGATTTGGGAGGGAGCAGAAGGGTCTCAGTAGGCAATTTGTGTTTGCTTCATTAATTGCTAAATGAAAGACACAATGTGGCCTCACGCAGCAAGAGCACTTGCAGAACTTATTGACTGTAAGTTTGTGTCAAATTCCAGAAAAGGAAGGAGAGGTGTTGATGTGTAACAAATAGGGCTCGTGAGTTCCATTAGCTTTGACAGTTTTCTGGGATTGAAAGTCAACAAATCTGCTCTCCCAAAGGAATTCCCACTATTGGTCTGCGTCTCGATGGATGTTCCTGCCCCGGTGTTCATCCAGGTGCCCACAGGGAGCCGTGAAGATGTGGAGCCTCCCAGCCAGGTGTCTTCCCAACACGGATCACCAGGACCACGGATCACCAGGGCTCTGCCCAACGGGGGTCACTGGGGATCATCCAATGCCAATCCTCCCATGGGGGATGGAGCTGGAGCAGCGCACAAAGCTCTTCCTGCACTCGGGGCACTCGCAGGGCTTCCCTTACTGGTGCCTCTGTTGGTGTTGGGTCAAGTTAGATCTCTGTGAGAAGCTCTTCCCACACTCAGGACACTCGTAGGGCCTCTCCCCACTGCGGATGCGCCGGTGCCTGACAAAAGTGGAGTTGCGGTTGAAGCTCATCCCGCAGTCGGGGCAGCGGAAGGGCCTCTCGTCTGTGTGAATCCGCTCATGTCTGATGAGAGTGGAGCTGCGCTGAAACCTCTTCCCACACTCGGGACACTCGTAGGGCCTCTCCCCAGTGTGGATGAGCTGGTGTTTTCTCAGCTCACAGCTCCATCCAAAGCTCTTCCCACATTTCAAGCAGGTGTAGAGCCATTCCCCTGTGTGGCTCCTCTGGTGATTCCTCAGGTTGGAGCTGTACCTGAACCTCTTCTCACATTCCCCACACTCGTAGGGCTTTTCCCCAGTGTGGATCACCTGGTGTCGGATCAGGTGGTATCTCTTTCTGAAGCCCTTCCCACATTCCAAACACTTGTGGGACTTCTCCCCCTGCACTGAGCTCCGCCTGGATCTCCGGCCGCCCTCCTGGCACTGGTGGGATCTTTCCTCCTTGCAGCTCCCTGGACTGGGTTTGCAGACCCTCCTCGTGCGGGATCTCTGGGGCTTTTCCTCCTCTTCCATCTGGCAACGATGTGGGAATGAAAATCCTGGCTTGGGGAAAAAACAAGAGGAGAGCGCCTTGGGGTGAGGATTCCTCCTTGCCCAAGTTCATCTCAGAAAGTCACTGGGCATCTTGAGTCTGTAAGAATCTCTAAAACACCAAGATTCAGCCCAAACATCCTCCAAACATCAAGATGTTACTATGGAGTTAAATGTTTATGAAAATGTTTCTTAAAATCATGTAGAGGTAGGCCACAAGAATGTTTGGTATCAGGGATGGTCTAGCAAGCTGAAATGTTTACGGTAACGGGAACTGGTACTTGGGGTCTCCAAGATACCCACCCAGAGATAAGATTCGGACATATTTGTACAAGGATGAGCTAACTCTCATGAAGCAATATAGATAAAGTTAATGAAGCAAAATTAATGAAGCAATATTGATAAGGTTGTTACAGTGATTACTGCTACAGCTGAAATTGTAGAAATATGTGCACTTTGGACAAAGACAATGGAGCTAGATTTGAGTTGCTGATGCCCCTAGTTCCTGCACACTTCAACAAAGCACCTGCACGTAATCAGTCTGTGATTATGTGTGTTCCTGAACTCTAACATTTTGGTGACCCAGATGAGACCCTGTGAGTGCTGCTGAACGAGCTCACGACCCGATCACGCTCCAGCCGGCACCGAGGGATTCTCGGGGAGCCCATCCGGCCGCGACCGTCTCCGCCGCTCACAACGTCCCTCTGAGAGAGGTAAGGTGCTTTTCGCTCTGCTCTGGTGCCTGCCGATAAGACACAGCCAAAGCTTTGCACGGTTGGGCTGGAGGAATTCCTGGTATTGCCCAGGCGCCCTCTGTCAGACAAGTGCGAAAGCGTTGCAGGTTGGGCAGCAGTGGTGTGTGGTGCATTGTAACTGTAACATGGAGAAGCTTAAAGGGATTTGAGGTGGCAATGCCCCTGTACCACGTACTTCTCCTTTGGGGTGCTTATTAGCACATTGGAAACAGGGTAACTTTGGGCAAGATTTACGTAAAGTTGATTGATTATTGTAATACATGGTGGCCAGGATATGACCTGGACAGTGGGGAAAAGTGGCCGAGAAATGGATCTTTGCAGTACAACACCATTTTACAGTTGATGTTGTTCTGTAAGCCAGAGGGAAAGTGGGATGAAGTTCCGTACGTTGATTTGTTTTCCTATTTGCGAGACAAGCCAGAATGGCAGGCTGAGTGTGGATTGATGGCAGTTAAGGCACGTGTGAGTGACAAATGTGAGCTTTGTGTAAAAGGAAAAAGTTGTTTAGAGCACCTGGCATTAAAAGAAAGTTTGCTTCAGGGGAAAGAGATGGATTTTGATTTACAAGTGGTTTCAGCAGAACCAAAAGAACCCAATTTTGTTTTGTCTGCTTCCGCTTCACCCAATCCTATTTCACCTAACCCTATCTCGCCTAATCCCACTTCACCTTGCCCTCTTTATCCTCCTCTACCGCCTTCACCTGATCCTTCTTCTCCAGGAGATGATCAAAATCTACCTGTGATACAAGGAAATGTGAAAAATGCTGGGGAGGAAGATAGCAGTAGCGGGGTGATGATAATAAATCAGCGACACCGGTATCCCATCAGACTCGGTCACAGCTTGCTCCGGTTCTGGGTAGAATGGGAAAAGATTTGGGCAGACAAAGGCGGACTGTGATTGCCCCCTTGAGACAAGGAGTAGGAGTAGAAGGGCTGGTGTTTGTGGAAGTTCCTTTTTCACCTGCAGACCTGATAATTTGGAAACAATCAGCTGGAACTTAGAGAGAAAATCCTGATAAAGTAGCAGGGGTGGTAAAAGTGATTATGAAAACTCAGAATCCAGACTGGGATGATATACAAGTAATAGTGGAGAATTTAATGGACTCTACTGAGAATGAGATGGTGCTTAGAGCAGCCAAGGAGAAGGTGAGAGAAGATCTCAGAACTGGGCTGGTGACGGCGACTTTAGATGAGAACTTTCCAACCGAGGATCCAGGGTGGGATCCCAATGCCTTTGGGGACATGCGGAGGCTGAAGAGATATCAAGAGTGGCTCCAGACAGGGGTTCGGAATGCTGTACCTAAGGCTATTGTTAAGTCAAATCTTAAGGCAAGAATCAGACAGCACACCAATGTGATGTGGAACTGAGACCTTTATTTTTTGCTCTTGCATTACTTATATAGTTTTTGCCAAGCATCTAAAAATAGAATACAAACTTACAGCTCTAGTTTATAACACTGTTTTCATTCTTCTCTAAACACATTACTATCCTTATCTTAAAGCAAACTACTAGATGCTTGCAGACCTTTGTTTGATTCTTGTTCTTGCTCAACAAGCAGGAATATTTATCACTTTGTTTTCTTTGGCAGTTCACTGTTAGGGTCAGCATGCTCTGTAAAGAGGATGTAAGCTAAGCACACCTGCAAAAGCCTCAACAGGCTATGAATTGGTCTAAATTGTATGAGATAAGACAGGAAAAGAAAGAATCCCCTGCTGCATTTTTGGAAAGGCTTAAGGAGGCAGCAAGAAAGTATACAGATCTTCAACTAGAAACAGAACAAGCGAATGTTCAGCTGGCGTTCATTTTTCTTGGGCAGTCACAGGATGATATTAGGAGAAAATTGCAGAAGTTAGAAGGAGAAGATTCAAGGAATTTGAATAAATTACTTGAAGTGGCTTGGAAAGTATACAATAACAGGGAAAAGGAAGCTAGTAAAAAGCAGCAGCAAAATCTTTTGGCAGTGATCCAAGGAAGAGAGAATCCAGGTTTCAGAGGTCACGGCAGAGGTGGTCATGGGCTGGGGAGTGGTGGACTTGGCAGAGGACGAGGGGGATGGGTTTTGCCAAGATTGGGGTTAAATCAATGTGATTATTGTAGACAAGAGGGGCACTGGAAAAATGAATGCCCAAATTGGTTTAACCAGGGCAAGCAGTTCAGCCAGAATCAAGATGCTTCCAAATTAATGGTGCTGGGGGAGTACAGCAGCTGACTAGAATCGGAACAAAAACCAATACAAGAACCTTTAGTAACTATACACTTGGGAGATAAAGAAGTAAAATTTCTGGTGGATACGGGGGCTACATATTCTGTGCTAAATGATCTAAAAGGGCAAACTGGAGACAAAACAGCAACAATAGTTGGAGCCACAGGGAAGGAGGAAAATTGACCATTCCTGCAACCCCTGGATTTGTGCTTTGGAAACAAAGTGTTAACACATGAATTTTTAGATATGCCTGAGTGTCCAATTCCACTTTGAGGATGAGATTTATTAGCAAAACTTGATGCGGTGATAACTTTTGTAAATGGGGAGCTTTTAATGAAAATACTTGAATCAAAGACAGGACAAATCTTAATGATAAAAGAAAAACCAGTCCCTGCTATCCCTCGGAAAGTACAGGATGCAGCAATTCCCTCTGTATGGGAAACAGACATACCAGGAAAATCTAAGTTGGCACAACCAGTACATGTAGAATGAAAAGAAGGAGCAAAAGCTGTCCAGGTTAAACAGTATCCCATAAAGCCAGAAGCACGGCAAGGAATAGTAAAGATTATTGAAAAGTTTTTGAAGTACCAAATTTTAGAAGAATGTGAATCAGAATTGAATACACCAATATTTCCAGGGAAGAAACCAAATGATGAGTACAGACTAGTACAGGATTTGAGAGCAATAAATGGAATAACTAAAGATATTTACCCAGTGGTAGCTAATCCTTACACATTGTTGACATCTGTGAAAGAGAAATAGAAATGGTTTACTGTAATTGATTTAAAAGATGCCTTTTTCTGCATATCCCTTGACAAAGAAAGTAGGAAACTGTTTGCCTTTGAATGGGAAAACCAGACAATGGGAGGAAAACTCAGCTCACCTGAACACGACTCCCACAAGGATACAACAGTCCAACCCTATTTGGAAGCCAGCTGGTGAAGGAGCTGGAGATTTGGACTGAGAATGGGCAAGTACCAAGAGAACAATACCTGATGTTACAGTATGTTGATGATATACTGACAGCTACAGAAGAGAAAACAACCTGCATAAAGGTAACAATTGAAATTTTAAATCAACTAGGAATGGGAGGATATAAGGTGTCTAAGGAAAAGGCACAAATTGCCCAGTAGACTGTGATTTACCTGGCAATGTAAGCTGGGTACTAACCGTATTCAAGCTATTTGTGCCATTCCAGAACCCCAGAACCTGCGTGAGCTGTGAGTTTTCCTTGGGATGACAGAGTGGTACCACCTGTGGATCATGGACTATGGACTAATTGCAGAACCCCTGTATGAAGCCCAGAAGACACAACCGCTTACCTGGGGCAAACCACAGAAGGAGGCCTTCCTCAGACTGAAGGAGGCTTTGACAACAGCTCCTGCGTTAGGATTGCCTGATCTATCCAAAGATTTTCAGCTGTTTGTGCATGAAAGATCACACCCAGCACTGGGAGTGCTGACCCAACATTTGGGAAGCTGGAAAAGGCTGGTAGGCTGCTTTTCCAAACAACTTGACAACGTGAGTGCTGGATGGCCTTCATGCCTGCGGGCAGTTCCAGCCACTGTGATGCTGATCCAAGAAGCCAGGAAACTCACGATGGGTAGACACACAGATGTCTGTGTGCCACACATGGTGACCACTGTTTTAAAACAAAAGGGGGGCCATTGGCTGTGGAGGCTACCTTTGGAGCAGGCTGTAGGCCCATGGCCTGCCAGCCCTGCCTGAGAAGCTAGCCTGGGAAATTCCTGGGAGGATTCAAAACAATCCTCAAAGACAGAAAACAGCCTGCAGGTGCTGTTTGTCTGTTCCCGTGTTTTCCTTGCAGGAGAGGGTCAGGGGGGTGGTGAACCCCACTGCCAATGATGGTAATGTAGCACTTTACTAACCAATAAGAGTTTCCTTTCTGTACTTTCCACGAACTAGTCTATATAACATGGCTGTAGCAATAAACTAGAGATTCTCTCCTGTTCTGACTCCCTTGAGAGTCCGTGTCGTTCTTTCTGCCGTTCCCAATTAGAACGACAATTGGCTATCTCCAAGCAGGATGATGAAATTCCAGGTAATCCTAACCGAGCAGGATGATGTCACACTAAAGACAGCTAACCTCTTGAATCCAGCTTTGTTCCTTACCAGCAAACACATCTGCCCAACGAGCAGAACTGTTTGCTTTAACCAGGGCATTAGAGATGAGTGAAGGGAACAAAGTAAATATCTGGACTGATTCAAAACATGCTTTTGGAGTGGTGCATGTACATGGGGCACTGTGGAAAGAAAGAGGACTGCTGTCTTCTCAAGGCACACAACATTAAACATCAAGATGCAGTCCTGCAATTAATAAAAGCAGTACAAAAGCCGGAGCAAGTAACAATCATGCACTGCAAAGCTCACCAATCAGGAAACTCCAAAATTCATGAAGGAAATGGGAAAGCAGACTGGACAGCCCGACAAGCTGCTCGAGAAGCGCAAACTGCAATGGCATTGATACCTTTAAAAACTAATGTATCTCAATTCAATTTACCTCCAGAACCAAAATATTCAATAGAGGATGAGAAATTGGGACGCTCACTGAATGCACAGAAGAATTAAGAAGGGTGGTATGTGACTACACAGGGACAAGTAGTGGTACCCTCCTTGATAATGAGGGAAATTCTACAAATTAAACATAATGAATGTCATTGGAGTGCAGAGGCATTGGTGAAATTGTAAAAACAAAATTTAATTTTAGTACGGATGTTAATAATGGCAAAATCAGTAATGTCAAAATGTGAAATTTGCTTAAAGAACAATCCAGTGGCTAGACGACAGGCACAATTAGGGAAAACCAGGAGATTATTGGCAAGTAGATTTTCTAGAATTACCAAGAACCCGAGGATACAAATATCTATTGGTAGGGCTTGACACATTTTCAGGATGGCCAGAAGCTCTTCCCTGTTGCACAAATCAAGCAAAGGAGACAGTCAAGTGGTTACTGCAAGAAATCATTCCAAGATTTGGGGGGCCTCTAGGAATATCATCAGATAGGGGCCCACATTTCACAGCCACAGTAGTGAGGGAGGTGAGTAGGTTACTGGGAATAGCTTGGCATCTCCATACACCATGGAGACCCCAATCCAGTGGACAGGTAGAGAGGATGAATCAGACATTGAAGAGGCAAATCAGCAAAATATGCCAAGAGGCTAAATTGCAGCAGCCACAAGCTTTACCAATAGCACTGCTGAGGACTCGGATAAAGCCTAGAAGCGGGATGTCAGTCAGTCCTTATGAGATATTGGATGGGAAACCATATGAATCCCCTGAACCTAATCCAAATGTACATGTTACAGGGAAGCAAGAGGTGTAGAATTATGTTCTGTCTCTTGGAAAAGCTCGAGCTCGACTTCGGAGCACCCTTGTGTGGAATAGGCCGCTGACTCTTGAGAATCCAGTACATGACATCCCCCCGGGAGATGAAGTGTACGTTAAAAGCTGGAAGGAAGAACCATTAAAAGAAAGGTGGAATAGACCCTATCAGGTACTGTTAACTACCTTGACAGCAGTCAAAGGAGCTGGACTGGATCCCTGCATACATTACACCAGAGTGAAGAACGTTTCCCCTGCACTGTGGACTGCACAAACTGTAGGGCCAACAAAGCTGCAGATAAAGTGGGTTTGATTGTTTCAAATGTCTAGGTTGCTAGTGACTGGAATGGGGATTATGTTATGGCCTTTAGTGCCATGAGCTGGAATCAAAGTTACCTTGGGATGTGAAATGCAAAAGGATCAGCTGACAGCTCTTCATTTGAGAATGAAGAGGGATGTGGGGGTGCAGCCAGAACCACAAGTGATAAAAGTCTCTAATACTATTCAGGCAGAAAATGGGATGATTGCATTAATTAAAGATTTGGCCAACGTGCAAAACAGCAGCAAAATAACTGCCTGTCTGCCTATACCAAAGGCAGCAGGAGACCCAATAAATTAAAGAATTATAACATCAAAATTTCCTGAAATACAAAAGAATAAAAATGAAAATGTGAGCTGTGTATTGCAAATAGATTACGAGTACCCAAATAAGACAGTGTTTGAAAATGCTGAGAAGCCAAAGTATTCATCTAGATGGGATTGTCATGAAAATGGAGGAAAGTATGAACCAAAACTAGGCTGGTATGGGGGATTAGGGAATTATGGATGGTGTTATGAAAAGATAGCAAAGTTTATTGAAGAAAAGATTCCAGTATCGAAGTGGAAGTGAGAAGGACAGGAAGGAAAAGATCGGGCTGAAGCTTGGGACAGTGCATGGTCAGTGAGTGTGCTTCAGAAATTCCAATCTATGGCAGATAGCCCTTGGTGCATTAAGTGGGAAGGCTCTGAAAATGAAACAGATCCAGGGGTATGGAACACTGCAACCAGTAGTAGAATGGAGGCAGACAAAGTGAATTGGTGGGTATGGAACAAAACTTAGGACTGTACTTCTGATGATGAAGAAATAAAACAAATGCCACCACTCGTGGTAGCTCTGCAAATTGGATGTGCCTGCAGAAGAATCAAACATAAACAAGGGGAAATAAATGACAAGATAGGACAAGTGATCCAAAAGGTAATATGGAGCACAAGTACAATTCAGAGTCCAGGCCAATTTGGATGGGCAGCAAGCGATGGCACCTGGACAACACATTTGCCTGTAGGTGAAAAAGTAAAAGAGATTACTTTAGGCCTCCCCACCTTATGCCCAATTTGGAAAAGGTCCCCATTCAAGGGAGAGCATGAACTTCTACAAATAATGACGAGACAAGATGTTCAGGAAAACAAAATTGAAGATAAAGAAAGATGGCAGGAACCCTCCAGTAGTGTAAAATTTGAGTGGGCTCTGGAATCCTTGTTTGGTCCAATAGCAAATTATAATAATAGAAAGATGTTGTACAAACTTACAGGTCAGGTAGAAAGAGATTGGCAAGAGTTACCAAAGAGGGATTTAGAGAGCTAAATGTACAATTACAAGACACAACTAAAATGACCCTGCAAAACAGATTGGCTTTAGATATGTTATTGTTGAAAGAACACGGAGGATGTGGGTACCTAAAAGGACAAATTGATCACTGCTGCATCCACATCCCAAATGGAACTGCAAATGTAGAACATGACATTAATCAATTAAAACAAACAGAACATGAAGCACAGAAAGAGCAGGAAGATCTGACCACAAGTTGGGTAGATAAAAGTTTTGAGGCGTAAAGATGGAATGTGAGCTCCTGGATCAAATCTATTTTTGAGAGTCTGATAATCCTACTAATTGTGTTCTTAGCAATCTGGTTAATCTGTGCAGTTCTGAAAGGAGAGATAAAGAAAAGAGTATCCTGGAACCAGAAGATAATAAAGGCGCTGACACGGGACAGAGATCCACATCCGCATTTGTCATCTCCAAGTCCTCCAGAGTGTAACAACGCTTACGACAACTGTGGATTCCAAGATGAACATCAAGTATAAACACAGAAAAAGGACTGCATATAGTGAAAGCATTACACTTATTATAGTAAAGTGAAATACTTTCAAAGAGATGGAATATGTTACTATGTGGTTAAATGTTTCTAAAAATGTTTCTTAAAATCATGTAGAGGTAGGCCACAAGAATGCTTGGTATTAGGAATGGACTAGCAAGCTGAAATGTTTACGGTAATGGGAACTGGTACTTGGGGTCTCCAAGATACCCACCCAGAGATAAGATTTGTACATGTTCCATGTTCGTGCAAGGATGAGCTAACTCTCATGAAGCAATATAGATAAAGTTAATCAACCAATATTAATGAAGCAATATTGATAAGGTTGTTGCAGTGATTATTGCTACAGCTAAAATTGTAGAAATATGTGCACTTTGGACAAAGACAACAAAACTAGATTTGGGTTGCTGATACCCGTAGTTCCCCCACGCTTCAATAAAGCACCTGCATATATTCAGTCTGTGATTCTGTGTGTTCCTGAACGCTAACAAAGACAGATCAAAAACTTCCAAAACACCAAAAATCTGATATCACCCCAAAATAGAAAGATTCAGCCCCCACAAAAAAACAATACACCAACATTCAGCCCAATAAAGCTCAGAAACTCCAAGATTCAGCCCCGTGAAAATCGTGGATCTCCCTGCCCGGGCACTCGCTGCATGGGGGGGTGAGGGGGGCAATGAGGCCGGGCCGGAGCAGGGGGTGCCTGAGAGAGGCCCCGAGCCCGGGGGAAGCCCCTGCAGAGCCATGGAAGTGGCTCCTGGCCGGACTCGGGGATCCCCCTGGCGATCCCCGCTGAAGCAGCCTGGTCCTGAGGGACTCTGGCCCCTGGCAGGGACCCCAGGCTGCAGCAGGACAAGGATTCCTGTCCCTCAGGGGGAGGCACTGACATCACCTGACTGTGACCCCCATCCCTGTGCCTCTGGGCGGGGAGGGGGACGGAGAGGGGCAGAAAGTTAAGCCCGGGAAGGAGGGAGAGCTGGGGGAAAGATGGATTTCCGTAAGAATTACTTTGCTTCACGTTTTCTTGTTCTGACATGTTGGACAATAAATTCAATTAATTTCCCCAAGTCAGGTGTGCTGTGCCCGTGACCAAGGATTGAACTGTCCCCACCCTCATCCAGACCCCCGAGCCTTTCCTTGTGTGTTCGGCTCCCCGCCCGGGTCAGGAAGCAGAGTCACAGAGTTTTGGCCTCGCTCCGGCATAGCCCTGCTCCATCCCGGACTCACCCCCAGCTCGCAGCGCCCTCAGCTCCCGGGCACCCCGAGCTCCCGGCGCTTCAGCGCAGCGGCGCTTCCTTGGCCTCCTGCCCGGGCCGGGCCCAGCGCCGGGGCCGCTCCTCAGCCCAGGCTGCCGAGAAATGGGGGAGCTCAGCCCAAGGCAGGCGAGTCCGTGCCGTGTGCAGAGCCCGCCGCTGGCTGCGATTGGCTGCTTCTGCCGTCACTCGTGGCTCTGGCGCGCGCTGATTGGGCAGAGCGGGGACAAGCCCGGCCCCGCTGGCGCCCCCAGGGCGGCCGTGGGGCAGGAGAGCCGCCATTGCCGGAGCGTCTGTGCGGGCCCGGCAGCGGCGGCAGCAGCGGCCGGAGCCCGGTGAGGCGGCGGCGGAGCTCGGAGGCGGCCCCGGCCATCGCAGGTGGGAGCCGCGCTCGGTTCTGCGGGGGCTCGGGGCTCGCTGCGGGCCCGGGAGGTTGTGTAATAAATGGAATTGATTCGTGCTGACTAAATTGTAACTATTTGGAAAGTTACTATTAGAAGCAACCAAAAGAATCAGTGTTATGAGGCAGATGTACCCCTTTGCATTAAAATTAAAATTAAGGTACAGGATGTAGTTTAGAAGATAAGTGATGTTTCAAGACCAAAACGGCCTTGAGACGGACAAAATTAGAACGACTTTAAGCATTGGGCCTAAAAACTAGTAAATATCAGATTAATTAGTAGAGTAACCTAACAAAACGCTTAGTACGCACACACAAACCTGTAAGGTTATCCAAAGGACAATGAGGAAGAGGAGGAGCCTTCACCAAAAGACCCCCAAAAGAAAACTGAAGACCCCCTAACAACAAGTGAAGCATGTGCCTTGATGAAAAGTGACCTAAAGTCAGCAAAATCGGAAATAGGAGAAAACATACGGGAAACATAAATGAATATGTATAAGCATACAGTATATAAGGTTAGCTTGAAGTGCTTTGTTCTGTACGTGAGGCAGGGTGGGGAACCCCCTCCGTACCCCGGGTCGGTTTTGCTTATGCCTTAACCATTTGTAACCACTGGCCAATTATATTCACACATATGTATATATAAATATATATCTGAATATATCTACTAAATTTTATCTTTCTTACTAAATTGTATTCTTTTACTAAATTGTATTCTTTTATTATTTTTTATCTAATTTATTAAAGTATATTATCAATTAGTTAGATTGATTATTTGGAAATTTGAAAGTCATTTATAACAATTCGATGCCAAAACCCAGGAACTCCAATCTAGAGGAATACATGGAATACATGGGAATACATGGGAATCCCGGAGAGGAAAAACAAGCAGAAAATGATTAATTATTATTTGTTTAAATAGACAAAGAAAATGATCCGAAAATATAATTTGAATTGGCCAAAGTTTGGATCGTTTAAAGATTGGATTTGTTAAGCTTTAAATCAGTATGTAAATTCAAAAGAACCTTTTTATCAAGAAGAGAGCGACTATGCTACCCTGTAGCTTCCCCGGGGTGGGGGGAAAGATAAATTCATTACTAAAACACAAGAAAGCGAGAGTTATCTGTTGTATCCTTTACAAACTAAAAAGTAGGAAAAAAAAAAAAGAGGTAAAACTGTTCCTTCACCTAAAGATATTTTGCTGGAAATAGAAACAGCAGCATTACCTAAATCCCATTTAACTGAAAAGTGTGCAGTGCTGGCTGTGCCAAGTGAACTCTAACATATAACACAACTGACCATTTGTTACAACCTGGCATTAATTTGGTTTGGTTTATTATATTTACACATTCAAAAGACAAATTCTGCCTTGCTCAGAGTCCGTGAAGCACAAACACATTTTATGAATATATAGTATCTAAATGGTGTGTTACAGTTGTGTTATGTGCATTATAAGTGTTAAAAACATGTAGCACAGGATTTTTCACAGAACCTTAAATTTCCGTATTTTTTAAATATGTTTGTTTTTCAATATTTTGTATAGTCAATATAAATGGTTTTGACTAAATGTTTTATTTATTTAACAGCAAAAACTGTGCTAAAAGAACACCCTGTTAATTAAAGTTTTATTAATAAATTACTAATTGAAGTTGTGTAAAAAGTAACTTTTATTGTAGTTGGCACATCTCTGGAGCTTTAGTAGTTTAAATTAAAAGAAAAATAATATAACTGCCTAAGAGAGAGAGAGGTAAGACAGTGCTGTGAAATCTGTGCCATCCTTGAAACAAGCAGAGTTGAGGTGGCTCATAGGAACCTTATGAGGCCAAGGGTAGCAGTGAGACCAAACGTGTCAGTGACCAGACCCCAGGGTATAAACTTTGCTACCAAGAAGAGCGGCACCTCGGCCCTTGGCTGCAGCCCAAGGGGCCTTGAGGAAGGTAGAGAGTGAAAACTCCTGAGGATTATTTTCACTGTGTTCATTAAGATACCCTTGGCAACTGGCCAAAACCATAAAGCAGGATGGGACAGAATGAAAAGAATAAGAAAGAAACAAGCGATATTAAAACAAGCAGCACAAAAGCAAACAATGAGCAAACAAATTATGCAAAAACAAAATCACAATAATTCTGATCCATGTGACAAATGCAAACAAATGTGACAAATACAAAAACAAGATAAAATCTGTGTTTGTGGCACATCCATATGTTAATGCTGCCTGTTACAATCACAGTAATTTTATAAAAGTATAAAAAAATCTCAGGGAAAGAATTAGAGAAAATGAATAAGTAGTGTGAACAGTTGAAACAGCAGTATAGCAACTGAGATTGGCCAACCTTAACTAAAATATTTTTGTAAGTTAAATGCAAGAAGTAGTTACAGAACTAAAATTATTTAAATGTTAAATTTGTGAAAGACTTAAAATAGCTAAAAAATAGCTGTGGGAAAGTGAGAGTCTAGCTCCAGACCAATTTTTAAAATGAAATCTTACTCAAACTTCCAAGACATTAAAATAACCTGGAAGATAAATTTTGAATCATCAAATAATTAAAACAGTTTGTATCAGATAACAATACTACCACCTGGCCTCCAAAAACTCCTGCTGGATATTAGAGAATAACAAAAAGAAACTAATTGTAGGATAACCATGTTGATTTGTGCTGGTATAAAAGTTCTGGAGCTAACCCTTACCAATCCATAAGTGACCTAAAATTCTATTGGGAACAACCAGGTACAACAAGTAACAAATGGAAAGCCCCTGATAGAATATATTAAATTTGTGAGTAAAGAGCATATAGTGAATTACCTCAAAAGTGAAAAAGAACCTGTATCTGAAGAGTTATATGACCCTCCTTCTTCATTATACCGAGGTCCAGGAGCAATATGTTAAGTACACCACTTTATGAAACATTAAAAAACAAGAAAAGAGACTTGAACTTTGACTTTCCAAAAGCAAGAAGAAACCAGAAATGAAGACAAATGGCCTGCAGAGAGATGACCCAGCCACTTGAGCTGCAGATGGATCTTAGAGATACAGAACCCAAATCTAGCTATTGAATCAGTTCATAAAGCTGCAGACAGTAGTTAAAGTTGTTTCAAACCACACCTCTACTGCCCTAAAGCTGCTGGCCAAGCAACATTCACAAGTGTGAGCATTTGTTTATGAAAACAGAATTGCCCTGGAGTATTTGTTAGCTGAAGAAGGGGGAGTTTGTAGAAAGTTTAACAAATCTGAGTGTTGTATAAAGATAAATGATTATAGAAGAGCCGTCACGAAAATTGCTAAAGATATATATACCAGTTCAAAAATACAATTTTATTTTGAAGACTGATTAGTGAGATAACCTTTTTAGAAGTACTTAGTGGAAAAAGTTAAAATATATGGCATAGTGTTTTATATTAAGATTATTGTTTCTATTTTGTATAATTTCATGCCTTATTAGACTAATCCATTCAGTAATTCAAGGAATACTAAAGGAAAAGAAACTATAATAGCTCAAAAAAAAAAGTTAACTAAATCTGAAAGAGAGTGCAAAAAGCTTGATACAGCATGAAAAATGTTAAAAAATTAGAAATGAAAATAAAGTAAATGCAAGAAATGAAATTATTGAGATTAAAAAAATAAGATTCAAGTTCATGGTTTTTTTTTAAAAAAACATGTATAAATGTAATCAAAAAGAGAAATGGGGTATTAAAATAAATGGAATTGATTCGTGCTGACTAAATTGTAACTATTCGGAAAGTTACTATTAGAAGCAACCAATGGAATCAGTGTTATAAGGCAGATGCATCCCTTTGCAGATGTTACATGTTAAAATTGAGGTACAGGATGTAGTTTAGAAGATAAGTGATGTCTCAAGACCAAAACGGCCTTGAGATGGACAAAATTAGAACGACTTTAGGCATTGGGCCTAAAAATCAGTAAATATCAGACTAATTAGTAGAGTAACATAACACAACGCTTAGTACGCACACACAAACCTGTAAGGTTATCCAAAGGACAATGAGGAAGAGGAGAAGCCTTCGCCAGAAGACCCCCAAAAGAAGACTGAAGACGCCCTAACAACAAGTGAAGCATGTGCCGTGAAGAATAGTGACCTAAAGCCAGCAAAATCGGAAATAGGAGGAAACATACGGGAAACATTCATGAATATGTATAAGTATACAGTATATAAGTTTAGCTTGAAGTGCTTTGCTCTGTACATGAGGCAGGGTGAGGAACCCGTACCCCGGTCGGTTTTGCTTATGCTTTAATCATACTTAATTACTGGCAAATTATATATATAATTTGTAATTATTTCCTAAATGATATTCTTTAACTAAACTGTATTCTTTTATTATATCAAATTACTATTCAATTTACTAAATTGTATTCATTTTTAATTAAACTGCCATTAACCCAAGGGACCTAGTTGTCAAAATTGTAATTTCATTGATCACAACCCGTGAGGCGGCGGCGGAGCTCGGAGGCGGCCCCGGCCATCGCAGGTGGGAGCCGCGCTCGGTTCTGCGGGGGCTCGGGGCTCGCTGCGGGCCCGGGAGGGGGCGGCAGGGGGCTGTGGCGGGTGGCTTGTGCCGTGGCCGGCCCGTGTTGGCCCTGGGCTGAGGGCGCTGCGGGAGCGGCTGCCCGCGGTCTCCTTGCCGCTGGGGCCTCGGCAGGAGGCGGTGGCGGAGCAGCGCTGGCTCGTCCCGCTTCGTGTCGGGAGGCCGGAGGTGGCTGCGCTGTGCCCGGGACGCTGCGCTGGGGCCGCCTCCGAGCTCCGCCGCCGCCTCACCGGGCTCCGGCCGCTGCTGCCGCCGCTGCCGGGCCCGCACAGACGCTCCGGCAATGGCGGCTCTCCTGCCCCACGGCCGCCCTGGGGGCGCCAGCGGGGCCGGGCTTGTCCCCGCTCTGCCCAATCAGCGCGCGCCAGAGCCACGAGTGACGGCAGAAGCAGCCAATCGCAGCCAGCGGCGGGCTCTGCACACGGCACGGCCTCGCCTGCCTTGGGCTGAGCTCCGCCATTTCTCGGCAGCCTGGGCTGAGGAGCGGCTCCGGCGCTGGGCCCGGCCCGGGCAGGAGGCCAAGGAAGCGCCGCTGCGCTGAAGCGCCGGGAGCTCGGGGTGCCCGGGAGCTGAGGGCGCTGCGAGCTGGGGGTGAGTCCGGGATGGAGCAGGGCATGCCGGAGCGAGGCCAAAACTCTGTGACTCTCCTTCCTGCCCCGGGCGGGGAGCAGAACACACAAGGAAAGGCTCGGGGGTCTGGATGAGGGTGGGGACAGTTCAATCCTTGGTCACGGGCACAGCACACCTGACTTGGGGAAATTAAATTGAATTTATTATCCAATATGTCAGAACAATAAAACGAGAAGCAAAGTAATTCTTACGGAAATCCATCTTTCCCCCAGCTCTCCCTCCTTCCCGGGCTTAACTTTCTGCCCCTCTCCGTCCCCCTCCCCGCCCAGAGGCACAGGGATGGGGGTCACAGTCAGGTGATGTCAGTGCCTCCCCCTGAGGGACAGGAATCCTTGTCCTGCTGCAGCCTGGGGTCCCTGCCAGGGGCCAGAGTCCCTCAGGACCAGGCTGCTCCAGCGGGGATCGCCAGGGGGATCCCCGAGTCCGGCCAGGAGCCACTTCCATGGCTCTGCAGGGGCTTCCCCCGGGCTCGGGGCCTCTCTCGGGCACCCCCTGCTCCGGCCCGGCCTCATTGCCCCCCTCACCCCCCCATGCAGCGAGTGCCCGGGCTGAATCTTGGAGTTTCTGAGCTTTATTGGGCTAAATGTTGGTACTTTGGTTTTTTGTGGGAGCTGAATCTTTCTATGTTGGGGGCATTTCAGATTTTTGGTGTTTTGGAAGTTTTTGATCAGTCTTTGTTAGCATTCAGGAAAACACATAATTGTAGATTGCTTGTATGCAGGTGCTTTATTGAAGCGCGCTGGAACTGGGGGTATCAGCAACTCCAATCTAGTTCCATCGTCTTTGTCCAAAGTGCACGTATTTCTTCAATTTTAGCTGTTGCAGTAATGACTATAACAACCTTACCAATATGGCTTCATTAATAAATCTTCATTATCTTTATCTATATTGCTTCATGAGAGTTAGCTCATCCTTGTATGAACATGTCCGAATCTTATCTCTGGGTGGGTATCTTGGAGACCCCAAGTACCAGTTCCCATTACCGTAAACATTTCAGCTTGCTAGACCATCCCTAATACCAAGCATTCTTGTGGCCTACCTCTACATGATTTTAATAAACATTTTCAGAAACATTTAACCCCATAGTAACGTATTTCCCCTCTTTGGAAGTATTTCACTTTAATAAGTGTAATGCTTTCACTGTATACAGTCCTTTTTCTGAGTTTATACTTGATGTTCATCTTTGAATCCACAGTTGTCGTAAGCGTTGTTACACTCTGGAGGACTTGGAGATGACAAATGCGGATGTGGATCTCTGTCCCGTGTCAGTGCCTTTATTATCTTCTGGTTCCAGGATACTCTTTTCTTTATCTCTCCTTTCAGAACTGCACAGATTAACCAGATTGCTAAGAACACAATCAGTAGGATTATCAGACTCTCAAGAATAGATTCCATCCCAACCCTTCAAAAATTTTATCTACCCAACTTGTGGTCAGATCTTCCTGCTCTTTCTGTGCTTCATGGTCCATGGGTTTTAACGGATTAATGTCATGTTCTACATCTGCAGTTCCATTTGGGATATGGATGCAGCAGTGATCAATTTGTCCTTTTAGGTACCTGCATACTCCGTGTTCTGTCAACAATAACATATCTAAAGCCAATCTGTTTTGCAGGGTCATTTTAGTCGTGGCTTGTAATTGTACATTTAGCTCTCTAAATCCCTCTTTGGTAACTCTTGCCAATCTTTCTACCTGACCTGTAAGTTTGTACAACATCTTTCTATTATTATAATTTGCTATTGGACCAAACAAGGATTCCAGAGCCCACTCAAATTTTACACTACTGGAGGGTTCCTGCCATCTTTCTTCATCTTCAGCTTTGTTTTCCTGAACTTCTCGTCTTGTTCTTATTTGCAGAAGTTCATGCTCTCCCTTGAATGGGGATGTTTTCCAAATTGGGCATAAGGTGGGGAGGCCTAAAGTGATCTCTTTTACTTTTTCACCTCCAGGCAAATGTGTTGTCCAGCTGCCATCGCTTGCTGCCCATCCAAATTGGCCTGGACTCTGAATTGTACTTGTGCTCCATATTACCTTTTGGATCACTTGTCCTGTCTTGTCATTTATTTCCCCTTGTTTATGTTTGATTCCTCTGCAGGCACATCCAATTTGCAGAGCTACCACAAGTGGTGGCATTTGTTTTATTTCTTCATCATCAGAAGTACAGTCCTAAGTTTTGTTCCATACCCACCAATTCACTTTGTCTGCCTCCATTCTACTACTGGTTGCAGTGTTCCATACCCCTGGATCTGTTTCATTTTCAGAGCCTTCCCACTTAATGCACCAAGGGCTGTCTGCCATAGATTGGAATTTCTGGAGCACACTCATTGACCATGCACTGTCCCAAGCTTCAGCCCGATCTTTTCCTTCCTGTCCTTCTCACTTCCACTTCAACACTGGAATCTTTTCTTCAATGACCTTTGCTATCTTTTCATAACACCATCCATAATTCCCTAATCCCCCATCCCAGCCTAGTTTTGGTTCATACTTTCCTCCATTTTCATGACAATCCCATAGAGATGAATACTTTGGCTTCACAGCATTTTCAAACACTGTCTTATTTGGGTACTCGTAATCTATTTGCAATACACAGCTCACATTTTCATTTTTATTCTTTTGTATTTCAGGAAATTTTGATGTTATAATTCCCCAATTTATTTGGTCTCCTGCTGCCTTTGGTATTGGCGGACAGGCAGTTATTTTGCTGGTGTTTTGCATGTTGGCAAAATCTTTCATTAATCCAATCATCCCATTTTCTGTCTGAATAGTATTAGAGACTTTTATCACTTGTGTTTCTGGCTGCACCCCCACATCCTCTTCATTCTAAAATGAAGAGTTGTCAGCTGATCCTTTTGCATTTCACATCCCAAGGTAACATTGATTCCTACTGATGGCCCTAAAGGCCATAAAATAATCCCCATTGCAGTCACCAGCAACCTAGACATTTGAAACAATCAAACCCGCTTTATCTGCAGCTTTGTTGGCCCTACAGTTTGTGCAGTCCACAGTGCAGGGGAAACCTTCTTCACTCTGGTGTAATGTATGCAGGGATCCAGTCCAGCTCCTTTGACTGCTGTCAAGGTAGTTAACAGTACCTGATAGGGTCCATTCCACCTTTCTTTTAATGGTTCTTCGTTCCAGCTTTTAACGTACACTTCATCTCCCGGGGGGATGTCATGAACTGGATTCTCAAGAGTCAGCGGCCTGTTCCACACAAGGGTGCTCCGAAGTCGAGCTCGAGCTTTTCCAAGAGAGAGAACATAATTCTACACCTCTTGCTTCCCTGTAACATGTACATTTGGATTAGGTTCAGGGGATTCATATGGTTTCCCATCCAATATCTCATAAGGACTGACTGACATCCCGCTTCTAGGCTTTATCTGAATCCTCAGCAGTGCTATTGGTAAAGCTTGTGGCTGCTGCAATTTAGCCTCTTGGCATATTTTGCTGATTTGCCTCTTCAATGTCTGATTCATCCTCTCTACCTGTCCCCTGGATTGGGGTCTCCATGGTGTATGGAGATGCCAAGCTATTCCCAGTAACCTACTCACCTCCCTCACTCCTGTGGCTGTGAAATGTGGGCCCCTATCTGATGATATTCCTAGAGGCACCCCAAATCTTGGAATGATTTCTTGCAGTAACCACTTGACTGTCTTCTTTGCTTGATTTGTGCAACAGGGTAGAGCTTCTGGCCATCCTGAAAATGTGTCAAGCCCTACCAATAGATATTTGAATCCTCGTGTTCTTGGTAATTCTACAAAATCTACTTGCCAATAATCTCCTGGTTCTACTCCTACCCGAATTTTCCCTAATTGTGCCTGTCGTCTAGCCACTGGATTGTTCTTTAAGCAAATTTCACATTTTGACATTACTGATTTTGCCATTGTTGACATCTGTACTGAAATTAAACTTTGTTTTAACAATTTCACCAATGCCTCTGCACTCCAATGACATTAGTTATGTTTAATTTGTAGAACTTCTCTCATTATCAAGGGGTCTACCACTGCTTGTCCCTGTGTAGTCACATACCACCCTTCTGAATTCTTCTGTGCATTCAGTGAGCGTCCCAATTTCACATCTTTTATTGAACATTTTGGTTCTGGGGGTAAATTGAATTGAGATACATTAGTTTTTAAAGGTATCAATGCCATTGTAGTTTGCGCTTCTCGAGCAGCTTGTCGGGCTGTCCAGTCTGCTTTCCAATTTCCCTCATGAATTTTGGAGCTTCCTGACTGGTGAGCTTTGCAGTGCATGATTGCTACTTGCTCAGGCTTTTATACTGCTTTTATTAATTGCAGGACTGCATCTTGATGTTTAATGTGTGTGCCTTGAGAAGACAGCAGTCCTCTTTCTTTCCCCGGTGCCCCGTGTACATGCACAACTCCAAAAGCATACTTTGAGCCAGTCCATATGTTTACCCTTTTCCCTTCACTTAATTCTAGTGTTCTGGTTAAGGACAACCAGTTCTGCCCTCTGGGCAGATGTATTTGGTGATAATGCTTTTGCCTCCACTATTGTACTGACTGTTGTTGCCTGGGGTTCCCAGAGCATCTTCCTCTCTGCCTCCTTCTCCTCCATTTGTCTTTTGCTTGGGCATGAGAAGTCTGGTTTGGGGGAAAAAAACAAGGGGTGACCACCTAGGATTCAGGGTTCCTCCTGCCCAAGTCCATCTCTAGAAGTCATCAGGTGTCTTGTGTCCATGAAAATCTCCAAAGCATCAGGACTGAGAGGAAAAAATCCCTCCCTGAGGTTCCCCTTCTGTGGGGTCCCCACTTTGGTGTCCCAGGGCTTCCCCCTGTGCAGGCTCATCCCTTCTCCGGGCTGCCCCTTCTCCAGGCTCCCCTCCCTCCCGGCTCTCGGGGTTCCCCCTCTCCAGGTCCCCATTTCAGGCTCCGGGACTCCCGGGGCTCCCCCCTTTTCGCTGCTCCCCTCCCCCTGCCGGTACCGGGCATCTCAGGTCAGCTTTGGAGTCCTGCAAGATCCAAACATCGCTCTGCCCGGCCCGGCCCCAGAAAAAGGAACAGGGGGCCCCAAAGATACTTGGAGTGAGCTCCAAATATCCCTTCCCCTTCAAACAAATCCTGCCAGAACGGCCCAAGACCTTCGGGGCGAGGTTCCCGTCCCCGGTGAGCTGCGGGATGCTGGGCCCGATGCTCCCGGCGCGAAGGGGCTGCAGATCCAGAGAGCGATGGACGCACCTGGGGCCTCCTCTGCTGCTCCTCTTGCAGTTCCTGCTCCTCCTCTACCCCTCCTCTTCCTCCCGCTCCTCCTCCTCCTCCTTCCCCTCCTCCTCCATCTCTCGGCTGCTGGCGAGGAGCTCTGGGGTGAGCGGAGCGGGTCCGGGAGGCGGTGGGAAAGGGCTGGGAGAGGGGGATGAGGGGAGCTGGGACAGGGGGAGAGGGGTTCTCAAGGAGGGGCTGCCAGTTCAGCCCAGGAGCCCCAAATGCCCTCCGTGTCCTGGCAGCCCCTGGCGGCGCTGTGGGGGCCGGGCCGTGCCCCAGTGCCGGCTCAGGGGGTGCTCCAGGCTGACGTGCTCCACCTGGCAGCTGGAGCTGAGCCCGCATTGCCGGGGGCGGTTTCCAGCAGCACCAGGAGCTGCTGGCTCCAGTCCCCGCTGGGGAGCACGGCAGTGGCCAGCACGTGGCCCGAGAGCTGCTGCTGGCCCTGGGAGCAGCTCAGCTGGATGTGGGCAGGGGAGAAATCCATCAGGGAGCAGAGCAGGCGGCCGGGGCCGGGCTGGGAGCTGGAGGGCACCAGCGAGATGGACACGCTGGGATGGGCAGGGGGCTTGGGGACCCCCCCAATGTGGATCTTCCTCCCCACAAGCCGCAGGGAATCGCTCCAGGGATCGATTGCTGCAGGACAGGGAACCACATTTCTTTCATCCCAAGCCCACCTTTCCCTCTCCTCTCTCCCCCTTTCTCATCCTTCCCCCAGTCCATTGACCCCTCTCAATGCAATTTGGGTTTCCCAGCACCTTCCCCCACGCTTTGGGGGTTTCAGCCCTCTCTTTTTCCTACTCTTCTTCCACATCCCTTCCCAATCGTCCCTCCAATCTCTAACCCCCTCCCCCGTGCTCGGATTTGGGGATTCCAAGACCCCCTGCTCAGTCTGTGGGTCCCATCCCCCCTTTCACTCAATTTGGGGAGATCCTAGCAGATTTTTTTCTGGGAGGAATTCCTGAGTTACGGGATTTGTGGTGTGTAGGTTTGAAGGGGGACAGCTCTGTCTGGGATTTGTTTAACCCATGGTCTGCTGGTGAAGCACAAAAACGTTTCCCATTCCCATCCTTTCCTCATTTGGACTGGTTCATGAGCTGCTTTCTTGTTTCCTTTGGTATCTGTTCTCATCTATTTGCCAACAGCAGTTTGAATCATTTACTTTTCCACAAATTCTGCCTCCTTCTGCTAATAGATAATGTGATCCCATCCCATGATGAAATGTGTTCCTCATCTGAGTGGATTGGTTGGGAGGAAGGTCAGGAGCTGGAGCTGTGTGGTTGATTATTATTTCAATGGCATCCTGTAATCTAATTATCCCATTGAAATGATAAATGGTTTCTCTGGTATCTGATATCAATTTGTTTGGGTTCCAGGGTGTGGTCCATGGTGTTGCATGATGTGTTCTGATGGCCGTTCATCTTTTCCCCATTTTTGGGTGCTCCCTCCAGCCAGGGCTGCATCAATTGTCAGCTTTTCTCTCATTAAGTCATCACATACTTGGATTCCCAACTGATTTCTCTGAACTTGTGGTAGGAAATAAACCCCACTGGTCTGATATACCCTATATAACATAGACAGAGACAGCACATGTTGGAGTGGGGACAGGGATGATTCTCCCCACTTGTTTTAGTGAAGTTTTCACAACATTCCCTATTTTCTGTTTTCCTTTGCATCTTAACCAATTCCTCTAGCAGAGTCAGATATCCTCACAATGACTCTGCCTTTAGCTGTGCAAATTCCATCTGTGCAAGCAGGCAGAGCTTGGGCTGAGGGGCAGAGAGAATCAGCCCAATTCCTCCTGCAGGCAGGAAGCCCCTGGTCCATTGTGCAGGCTTTGTCCCATCAGTGTTAATTTGCATTTCTAAAGCTCCTCTCCTGGCTGCCTGGAACAAAGCTTCTCTTCCAGGGCAGCCATGGGATGACTCACATGTGGTCACTCCAAAAGTGACATTTTTGAAGAAAAAAATACTATACTATCTTTACAAGTTAAGGAGGTCACCTTTAAAACTCTTAGTTTTTAAAACTGAGGCATAAAGGTGAACATTCAAAAATGCATACCAAAATTTTGCCATGGTAACAGCCACGCACACACATTCCCAAAAAAATCCAAAGCAATCAAGATTTTTTCTACTTCTTGCCCTAAGTCTAAAAACTGATTCTCCCAACCCTGGCCCAGCACTACCAGTCTGAGTAACAATATAGAAGTAGGATTATTAAGGAAAAGCATAATAATGGTGTAGTCTTGTCACGAAAACTGCGAGATGAATAAAATCTCTCCAACAATATAAAATCAAGGCATGACTTGAGTCTGGCCAGAATGTGCAACAGAAATCATTAACTCCTCAGTTTGGCTGGGTGTGCAGAGAAAATCATTCCAAGACATGTGAATTTAATAGATGTTTCCTAAACTATATACAGTCTGACCCCATAGAAATCCATTGGTTTAATGTTCATTGGTTTGAAGGTGTGGAGTTGTTAGGATTTGGTTTCCTGTTGCAGCCGGATTTCTGTGCCTGTGATGTGAATTAGGTGGGCACTCCTGGATTTCCTGCTCAGCCTTTTCCAGACCAGGTGTCTCCAGCTGTGCCTGGGGCAGTGTCTGGGGTGGATGTTGGTTGATGTTTGCTGCTGGGTGTTGATGTTTTGTTGATGGTCGTTATCTTGGGGGGGAATCTTTTGGGCTATTCCCAATCTGTTGAGGTGTTAATTACATCTCTACTGAGTGGTGGAACATCCCTTAAAAAAAACCCTTTAAAATTCCTTTCCCCAAGGCAAAGGCAAACCTAGTGTGACCAGAGAAATAAGATTTGAAGCTATTTTAAAGTTGGTCTATTTTGGCAGCAGCTAATCCCAGGCAGGGCAGAGTGTGAGTGTAATTCAGAGGCAGAGTGGAATTGTCCCGGTGCCTTCCCCAGCAGCTGTGGCGAGGGCAGGCACAGAAAGGGCTGAAGCTGCAAGAGTGAGAGCAAGGATTGTCCCGCAGTGGCTGGAGATGGCAAAGGAGGGTGGCCAGGCCGAGGATTTGAGCAGAGGATCTGTGGGCAGGCCCAGGGGCTTCCCCCGCTGGGGAGCCCTGGCTGCTGCTGCGTTGCCTTCAGTGCAGGCTCAGGGGTGGCCTGTTTAATATTCCCTTCCAATTCAGATTTCTGAGTCTGGAAGAGCCATGGCTGGGGCATCAATTATTTTATTTTTTTCATTTTGTTAAGTTTTGTTTTCTTTCTTGTGTCCACTCCATAACATTGAGACTATCTGGGCTAAAAAACTCATACAATGCTCAGGCTAGAGCAAAGAATCCTCAGTCCAGCTCCAGCAATTCCCTGTTAATTGTAAGAATTGTTCCAGCACCTTTTTAGTCCTAGGAAACATTATTTCTGGTATTCCCTGGACCCTCTCTGAGTCAATTCACCACAAGCCTTCAGTCAAAATAGGTCCCAAATATTTAAACATTTTCTCCACCATTTGCCCTTTCTTTATTTTCAGATACTCAAAGCTGAAAATGAAGCCATTTCACAGAGGCTTCCTCTACCTCTTCTCCTTCTTTTTCTGACTGGATCAAGTCATCCACATCCTGCATTAAGCCAGTCCCTGGGGGTGAGGTCAATTCCTTTGATATTTCCTGCAGGGCTTGCCCCAATCAGGCCAGTGCTTCCGTGCATCCCTGCAGAAGGACCGTCCATGTCTTGAGCATTTTCCCTTCTACCTCTTGTTGCCAGCCCAAGGCAGAATTGTGTTTGCATCCTCTGGAAGTGGGCAGATCCCCAGAAAGCATCTTTTGCATCAAGTTGTGAATGGCAGCAGTGTGAGGAAGGCACCTGGTTCAGGATGGTGTAAGGATCTGAGAGTGTGGGGTGCCTCGGTTTCATCATCTCATTTCTTATTCTTGGGTCCTGCAGCATTCTGTGGATTCCATTGGATTTCTTGTTTGGCAGGATAGGAGCATTCTAGGGAGCCATCCCTGGCTCCCCAAGCCGTGCCTTGAGCAGGACTCCCAGACAGGCTGTGAGCCCTTCCTTCCCTCCCTTGGAACAGGGGATTGCTTTTCGACACCTCTTGTCCTGGTTGCTTGAGGGAAATTTGGAGAGGCTCCATATCTAATTTTGCCAATTTCCCCGGGGCTGCCCAAACTTGTGGGTTCACTTCAGCCGTGGCTCTGCCAGACATTTGACACAGAGGTACAACAGAACCAGCCTCTGTATCACCTTTTGCAACATTAATTTGCATTCCCCATTTAGCCATCAAATCCCTTCCCAGTAAATTACAATCAAAATTGTGAGCAAATAAAATCTCCTGCATTTTAAACCCATCCCCCACATCTGCTAATAGTGGCTGAATAAAACACACCTGCTCATCTTTCCCATTTAGTGCCTTAATAATTAATATATTCCCTAACACCTTTAGGTGTAAGATTCTGAGTGGATGGAGAGGCCCCTGTGTCCATCAGGAAAGGTCTCCTCTGGATCCAGAGCCACCCTGGATGTTCCCAAGGGCTGCAGTGTGGTGGGTCCCTGGTGGAATGGGAGCTGTGACAGCGCTAAGAATCCGTGTCCATCAAGGGCTGGACTTGCTGGTGCTGAGGGTGCTCCTGTCTGTGCTTGCAGTGTCCTTGTGCCCTGCAGCTGGAAGGCTGATTCCTTGCCAGGGGCTGTTTGGGTGGGCTGTCCCCTGGCCAGGAGGGCAATGCCTGTGCCAGGTGCTTGTGGCCGAGGGTGTCCCCTGGGTGCTGGGGCCCCCTTGGGCCCAGGGCTTGATCCCTCAGGGGCTGTAGGAACTGTGCCATGGCCTTTGCCTTCAGCTTGGCCTTTTGCTCATCCCTTGCTGCATTCAGCTGCTGAGCCTTTGGGAGCAAGTGCTGCAGGGGTTTCTTGTGGCCCTGCTGCAGCCCCCCTCAGTGCCTGTGGGTGCTCATCGTGTGGCAGCTGCTGAGCTTTCTGCAAAATCCTTCCTTTCTGCAGGGACCCAGCACAAAATGCTTAAAAGATGATCTGGATCCTTGCAGGTCTAATCCCCATTTGTGAGCTGTTCCTTCCTGGTGCTGGCTGTGCTGAGGCTCCCCTCCCCAGCCCGTATCCCAGAGCCGGTCCCTGTCCTGCCGCAGTGTCCAAAGGCGGCCCCCCCGGCGGGCAGGGCCGGCAGCTCCACGGGGCCGGGCAGCGGCCGGGGCGTCCCGCAGCCTCCTGGGGGCCGGGGGCCACTGCCGGCCCTGCCCGGGGGGTGCTGGGGTCAGGCAGCGCCCGGCGCTGAGCCCCGGCTGCCCCACAGCCCCGGCCCGGCCCCACAGCTCCCCACAGGCCCCCAGCCCGTGCTCCCGGTGCCGCAGCTCTGCGCCCGCTCCTGCCGCTCCCAGCTCAGAGAAACCCCCTGAAATCCTCACCTCCTTCTTTTCCTGTCCTGGAAAACTGGGATACAAAGGATCTGAGTCAGCTGGCAAATTCTGAGGATAAGACATCTTATCTGAAACACATCCCAGTCCTCGGTATTTTTCTCTTCCTCTTCTTTTCCATCATCCTTTTTCTTACCCCTTGGATTCCTCCTGCTGCTTCTTGCCTTAAGCACATTCCTGCACACTCCCCTTCAGCCAATCCCTTCCCAGCACACCAACACCATCCATCCCCTGTTGTCTAAATCCTTTCTGGAGTTCCTTTATTGCCCCCCTGGGTGTCCATGTCCTTAATTCCCTCTGGGAGAATGTGCGAACGACCTCCACATGCTCCCCAGGGACCCTTCCTGGATATTTTGGGGTCATCATCCGTTTCTCCAGGATGCCATTCTGACATTCCATTTTCTCCCCTCAATGGTCCTACTTGGAGCCCAGCTGCGCCCCTCCCCCCCGGGCCTTGGCGCCCCCCTTGAGGGGAATTTGGGGAGGTGGGAGGGGGGAGCGCCAAGGCCGGGCCCCCCCGCGCTGTGGTGGCGGGAGCGGCTGCAGTGGGGAGCGAGTGCGGGCGGAAGCGGCCGAGAGCCCAGCGCTGCCCCAGGCCGAGCTGGCCCAGCTCCATCCGTGCCCCTGCGGTGGGATGCTGTGGGACTGGGGGGGAAGAGGGAGGCGGCAGTGGGTGCTGGGCCTGGGGGCAGGAGGAGAAGGGAAGGAGGAGCAGGGTTGAAGAACAAAATGGTCAAAGGATACACATGGGAGGAGAAGGTTGGATTGTGCAGGAGGATAAATAGTAGGAGGAACAGGAGTGTGAGGAAGAGTAGGGACACGAAGGAGGAGGAGGAGCAGGAAGAGGAAGCAGCACAAGGTTCCACCTTCCCTGTATGTGCAGTCCCAGGAGTGTTGCCCTGCTCAGTCAGCAGCAGACTGGAGAGGGGGATCCATGATTTTCACTGGGCTGAATCTTGGTGTTTCTGAGCTTTATTGGGCTAAATGTTGGTGCTTTGTCTTTTTGCAGGGGCTGAATCATTCTCTTCTGGAGGGGGTTTTGTCTGAATTTGGTGTTTGATTAGTTTTTGATCAGTGTTTCTATGTTTGGAGGATGTTTGGGCTGAATCTTGGTGTTTTGGTTTGTTACAGACACAAGATGCCCAGTGACTTTCTGAGATGAACTTGGGCATGGACGAACCCCCAGCCCAAGGACCTCTCCTCTCTTTTTTTCCTCCTAACCAGGAATTTTCATTCCCAAACTGTGTCCAGATGAAGAGGATGAGAAAAAGCCCCAGAGATCCAGTAAAATGAGGGGCTGCAAACCCAGTCCAGGGAGCTGCGAGGAGGAAAGATCCCCCCAGTTCCAGGAACACGGCCAGAGATCCAGCCAGAGCTCAGAGCTGGGGGAGAAGCTCCACAAGTGCTTGGAATGTGGGAAGGGCTTCAGCTACAGGTCTAGCCTGATCCGGCACCAGGTGACCCACACAGGGGAAAAGCCCTATGAGTGTGGGAAATGTGGAAAGAGCTTCAGAGAGATCTCTCACCTGATGAGACACCAGGTGATCCACACAGGGGAACGGCCCTACACCTGCTTGGAATGTGGGAAGAGCTTTGGGTGGAGCACTGCCCTGAGAAAACACCAGCGCATCCACACTGGGGAGAGGCCCTACGAGTGTCCCGAGTGTGGGAAGAGGTTTCGGACCAGCTCTGATGTCCTCCTACATGAGCGGATTCACACAGAGGAGAGGCCCTTCCGCTGCCCCGACTGCGGGAAGGGCTTCAACCGCAACTCCCACCTCATCAGGCACCGGCGCATCCACACTGGGGAGAGGCCCTACGAGTGTCCCCAGTGTGGGAAGAGCTTCTCACAGAGATCTAACTTGACCCGACACCAACGGAGGCACCAGTAAGGGAAGCCCTGCGAGTGCCCCGAGTGCAGGAAGAGCTTCGTGCGCTGCTCCAGCTCCATCCCCCATGGGAGGATCGGCGTTGGATGATCCCCAGTGACCCCCGTTGGGCAGAGCCCTGGTGATCCGTGGTCCTGGTGATCCATGTTGGGAAGACACCTGGCTGGGAGGCTCCACATCTTCCTGGCTCCCTGTGGGCACCTGGATGAAAGCAGGGGAATGAAAATCCAACAGGATACAGATAAACAATGGGAATGCCTTGAGGAGAGTGGATTTGTTGACTTTCAATCCTAGAGAATCTTTTTCCGTCACCTCAGGAGCTCTGCGGGCAGAGAAAATGGGGTGACATGGAACTTGGGAGCCCTGGAGGGGAGCACACACGCTCTGGGGGAGGGAGGACACAAGCCCCAGTACCCCCCTCACCTTCTTCCTCAGGTAGAAGCCAAGCCCCAGCACCAGGAAGACAAAGCCCGACAAGGAGCCCCTGATGCCCATCAGCATCTCGCTGCGGGCAGCATTTCACGGCATCCCTGGGGCATCTGCTGGATTCAGGACCCCCAAAACCTCTCACAGACATCCCAAGCCTCTTCAAAGACCCTTCAAGTCTCCCCCAGCCTGCCCAGGACCCTCTGAAACCTCTTTTGGAGTCACTAATTTTAAAAAATGAAGAATTTTAGAAAAGTTTGAGATCTTAGCTAGTGATAGGCCTTGCTGGAACTAGTTAGAGTTAATGATTAAGTGAGAAGCAGGATTTGAGATAATGGATCTTAGACTTAGTTAAAAAATTACTTTTCATTGTATGTTTGTTTAGATGTGCTTATAATGAGAAAAGAGAAACTGATAAATGGGTTCAGGAAGATCACAGACCTTACATCTGGAAACCCATTTCAAAGTCACAAGGGAGGAAACTGGAGTTGTACCAGATGTCATTCGTAATGTCAACCATTGTAAAGGTAGAAAGGTGAGAGTGAGGGAGATTTTCCTTCATCTCTTGATGACCTCTCATTGCCAAGATGACCCCCTCCTCAAATCAGGGAGCCCACCACATAGGCATAATGACATTTTAAAATCATTACGATTCATTTTAATCCAAAGTGGGGAATGGGAAGTGTTAGCATTATAAATATGTATTAGTATTTTGGATACTCAAGACTTTTGTGAATAAAAACACACTGGAATCTTTTGTCAGCTTGCAGTGCGTATTAAGGGGTGACTCCCGCACTCGCCCAGTGCTGTGATTAAACATCCACTTTGTAACTTTAAACTGTTGGAGAGGTTTTTTTGTCCATTAACAGATTGATGTTGATACTGGATCAGTATCGCTATTTTGGTAAATCACTGCCAGTCTCTTCCCAGCCTCCCCAGGACCCACCAGAGCCCCTCCTGTTCCTCTCAGGATCCCACAGCCCCCTCCCAATTTCCCCCCACTGCTCCAGGACCCCCAAACCCTCTCCCAGTCCCTTCCCAGCCCCACCAGGACTCATCAAGACTCCTCCCAGTCTCTTCTCAGCTCAACCAACCTCATCCCAATCCCTGCTTTCCAATCCCCAATCTCCTTCCAGCTCCTCCAGGCTCACTCAAATCCCTCCCAGTGACACCCAGCACCCCCAAACTCCCTCCCAGTGTTCACCAGGACCCCCAGAACCTCATCCCACCCTCCACAACATCCTTCAAACCCCTTCCCAGCCATCCTAAGAACCTCAATCCCTTCCCCAGTTTAAACCAGTCTATCTCAAACTCCTTCCCAGTTCCTCCCAGCACACCCCAATCCCCCTCTGGGCCCCCCCAGTGCCTCCCCCGCTGCCCCCGGCGCTGTGGGGGCCGGGCCGTGCCCCAGTGCCGGCTCAGGGGGTGCTCCAGGCTGACGTGCTCCACCTGGCAGCTGGAGCTGAGCCCGCATTGCCGGGGGCGGTTTCCAGCAGCACCAGGAGCTGCTGGCTCCAGTCCCCGCTGGGGAGCACGGCAGTGGCCAGCACGTGGCCCGAGAGCTGCTGCTGGCCCTGGGAGCAGCTCAGCTGGATGTGGGCAGGGGAGAAATCCATCAGGGAGCAGAGCAGGCGGCCGGGGCCGGGCTGGGAGCTCGAGGGCACCAGCGAGATGGACACGATGGGATGGGCACTGGGAGAGAGCAGGGAAAGACTGGGATCAGCTGGCGGGGGGCGAACTGGGAGAGATGGGTGAGAAGTGGTGTGGCGTTTGGAGGGTCCGGGAATGGACTGGCAGGAACTGGGGTGGCACTGAAAGAGATGAGAGTGGATACTGGGACACTGGAAGAGAGTGTGGAGGTCTGGGAGTGAAGTGGGAATGAACTCGGAATAGACTGGGAATGGGCTAAAGGGAGTGGGAGAGACTTTGGGGCCTCTGGGCGGGACTGTGGTGGCACTGGGCGGGACTGTGGTGGCACTGGGAGGGACTGGGAATGAAGTGCGCGGCACTGGGAGGCCGAGTCCAGCGCGGGGCTCTCGGCTCTGTGGATCTGCCCGGCAACTGATGAGTCATCAGGGAGACGCGCTCTGATTGGCTGAGGGGCGGCAGATCCACCAGGGGCGAGATGGATCAGGGGGGCATTCGGGGTGGGTGACTGGGATGGACTGGGAAAGCCACGGGAGCCACTCGGAGGTCTCAGGGATGGGCACATGGAAGGCTGAGGGCTCTGGGATGATTCCCAGAGTGGTTTGGGGTGGACCTCTCCCTGCCCTTGTCCCGACCCACGAGGATTTGGATTTGTTTCAGTTCAGTGGAATTCATGGTGATTTGGGAGGAACTGGAGCAAAGCAGCTGGAAAGCACAGTGGGCTTGAGAGGGACTGAACCAGGGCAGGAGTTGGGGCTGCCTCGAATGAACTCTCACAGTGTGAACCTTCATGGGGTCTTTCTAAGGGAATTTTGTGAAGTTTGACATTCATTATTAAAAAGCAGAGTCACAAGTGGAGCTCCACTTTCAGCTTGAAATGAGGGGATGGAACATGGGCACTGAGAATTCCGTAACCTCAAGTTGTTCCTTGATACTGGACACTTTAGCTTTGGCAATCTGAAGCCCTTCAGCAGCAATGGCTCTGCCACCCCCTGGTTTCTGGCTCAGACCCAGCTCAGAGCTTGGACAAGGTCTGGGCTTTGTCCTCTTGAGCTTCGGGAGCCTCCCGGGAAGCACCAGCCCTCCCCAGCCCACCCTTGGTAGGACTTTTTCTTTTCTCTCTCCTGACGATTTTATCCCCAAAACTGCCGTGGGAACGTTGTATCCAAGCACATCCTCCAGCGCTGCACTTTCCTCCTGTGAATTCCCTGTGCAGGGAATGTGTCTGTGCTTTTCCCTGCTCTGTTCACTGACAAACAAACCTGAGCCCGTGGGACTGTCAGAGCTCCTTCATGCAATGAAATCAGGTTGTGTTGATCATGGCATGTTCTGGAGGAGCTTTTCTTGGTGTGTCTTGTGGTGCTGGAAATGACACAAGAGCCAGGAGGGAACAGAAGCTGCTGCTGCCCGTTGGCTCAGGGCCAGGGAACCAAGTTGTGCTCCCGTGCAGTTGGGCCCTGCTGGAAGCAGAGCCGCCTTTCCCTTGAGCAGCTCAAGCTTGTGACAGCTCCAAACAGGAAACCTCAGCAGAAAACTCTTCCTCCAAACTCAGCTGCTTTCCCTCCTGCAGCTGTTTGGGAAAGAGCCTCAAAGCACAGACTCTGCTGGGAGCCATTGGTGCATTTCCTCCCTCCCGGCAGCAGCAGCAGCTCCTGAGCCCTTCACGGGCTCCTGTCCCTTCACAAACCCTTCAGCTCCCTTTGAACTCTCAGCAGTCACTAACATATGCATTTCTTTCATATTTAAGCTGCATTTAAACTTCTCTTTTTCTCTCCTCTCTACATTTTTGGGTTTTTCCTCTTTATCTCCTTTAATCCCGTCAGCACCAGTAGGATGGGGATGGAGTCTTGGGGTGGGTGTGGGATGAACTGAGGATCCAGCAGAGAAGGGCAAGGCAGAGGGGAGAGGACTCAGCCAACCCTTCTCCTGCTCTCTCCTCCCCCAGGGTGCAGCTAAAGCAAGTCAGACTGGAAAGGATCCCACAAATGCTGTGTTCTCCTCCCTCTGAGCTTGGCTGGGGATCCTCAGCTTCAGCCTGGTGCAGTGGCTGAGATTCGCTAATTTGAGTTTTTTGGTTAATGCACTAAATAATGTGGTGGGTTTAGCGCTGGCTGAAATCTCCAGGGCACTTACTCATTTCTCGCTGTGAGATATGGATTAGGAGAAGGGCAAAACAGGCTTAAAAGTTAAAAGGATTAAAGAAACTTTATTAACAGGACTACAAGAATGAGATACGAGAATAAAACTTTCAGAACGCCTTTCCTCTCCTGAATAACTTTTGTGGTTTTTTTTTTTTTTTTAAAGTGACAGCATAGAGATAGAACTTGGGATGTTTAAACAGTATTCATTACACAAGAGTTTTTTATTAGTTTTTGTAGGGAGAGGAGTCTTCTCTTATTGTATCATGGAGACCTTTTTACAAGAAACAGGTTTTTTGTGGTTTTTTATTTTTACAAAGAGCAGCCATCTGGGAAAAAATTTTTCTATCGTGACACTTTTCTCATTTTTACAGCCCTCCTAGAGGTGTGTCTATGGGTTATGAATTCATGGGATGTTATTTTAAGGATGAGTTGTTTGAAGGAAAATGTTTTCTTCTTCTGTTTTTGTGATCATCTTTGGAAACAGAAGGTTTCTTCTTCTCTCCCTGGAGGCAAAGGGCATTTTATTGTTTTTAGTTATTTTTCTGTTCAAACTTTTTATGGGATTACAGTTACTTTAACATTTGTTTGGTTTCATTAATGGATGCTTTTCCTTACATTTACAATTTGTATACTTTATTTTTTTATACTTTTTTTCATGAATTAAAGGAGATGTTTTAGTATATCATTGTTTATTTCTATGGCTTTACTATAATAATATTTTAGTTTCAGTTGCCATTTTTTAATTTCTTTTCTATCTAAGGTTTGTCTTTTTTGTTTACTGACTTTGATGTTTTAATGTTGGGTGTTTTTGCATGTTGTTACTCTGTCCTTTTCTGTCCCTGGAGAGATGAACAAGGTTTGTAGGTCTCATCTCTGTATTGAAAGGGTTAATATCTTGCCCAGTGTTATAGATACATTTTATATTGTTGGCTTTTCGCAAATATTAAAATGAATGTTATGTGTATAAGAATGAGAAATTTTGTTGTATTAATATAGTTTTCTTTTTTTCTGTTATTGATGAAATTTAGAAATAGTAGTATAATACATATATGTTAGGTTATGGCATAGTATTAAAATAAAAACTGCTTTTGTTTGTATAACCCAAAGACTGAGGAAAAATAGCTAGAGAACTCCTGCATTTGTAAACTATCTTATCCAGATGAAGACAGCAGTGACCAGAGGTCTGAGGAGGAGGAATTTATTGCATTCCTGGTATCAGAGTATGTAAATCTCAATGGTGCCAAGAAGATTGATCTATTGGGAAGGGGGCAAGAGAAAACTAAACAGAAGAACACCAAAGATCCTAAGAAGAATGTATGAATATGTATGAGAAATTATGGATATGTAGTAGGGTTCTGTTTTTAAGGGACAATCCTTTGTTAGTAAGGTGTGCTCTCTTAGCTGAATGCAGAGACACCCGGCCATATCTGTATACTTTATATTTTTCTCCTAATTGTTTTTTTATTAAACTTTTAAATTCTATAAAAATTATGTGAACCTCGTTTTTCACAACTGGGGGCTCTTTGTCCAGGATAAACACCTCGCCTCTGAAGAGCACCGAGGGATCCTGAGTGGGAAAAAGCGCGCACCCTGCTGAGTTCAGCGGACCCCGCTCCGTTTCCCCTGGTGTGAGTCAGCAGTGGCTGCAGGTAAATACCCCGAGGACAAGAAGGAGAAGAAATAAAGCAAAGGAAAGGAAAAAGGCTCCCTAAACCGCGGTATTTGCTCCATAATTCTTGTGCACGAAGACCCAAAGAAGAAAAGGGATTGTAAGTAATCTCTGGGGGAGCGGAAAGCGGGGGGTTGCAAAATATCCCCGGGGTCACTGGGACTGGGTCTCAGGGGAGGGGTGAGCCCCTCGGGAAAGGGAGCCGAGGGTTTTCCTGGCACAATCCACTGGGAAAACGGGATAAAAGCGGGGATCCCCAACACAGTGCTGGATTGAGGGGTACAGCCAAGAGCATCCGGGGTTAACAGTGCTGGATTGAGGGGTACAGCCAAGAGCATCCGGGGTTAACAGTGCTGGATTGAGGGGTACAGCAAAGAAACCTAAAACATCCAAGGCCTTATAATACCCACGGGAAGATATCAGTAACTTGAAAATAAAACGTATTTTATTGTTGTTTAGCTTTGAGTAAAAATGAGTGAGAGTAAGTAAAATAGACGTGAGTGAATGTGAGTAAGTAAATGTGTAATTGTTATTTTAAATAGTTGATTTTGGTTTGTTCAGAAGGAAGTGGACTGTATTAGGTTGTTTGTGTTGTGGTGAGGGGTTAAGGACTGGTGTGAGGCTATCAGAGAGCTCTTTCTAAAGCCAGATGTGCAAGTAGAATGCAGAGTGGTGCTGGTGTTAGTCGCAATTAAAGGGGAATGGGGGGGGGCACCCTGTAGTTATAGCTTTTGTTTTGTTAAGCCCCAAGACAATTTTTTTGTGAGATTGTGAGTAAGCATTTGTGATAGTGAGCTGGTTTGGTTTTTTTTCTGGTTTAAAGTGTAAGATTTCAGGAAGAGCAGAGAAGAGACAAAGAAATAAAAAGAGCGGGTGGAAATGGAGGAAGGAAAATGTTGTTGAATCTATGTTTAATTTTATTTTTTTTGGGGGGGGGGGAAAGTTTATTGTGTTGTATGGTATTGTATAATATTGTATTGTTAAGAAAAAGGGTTTTCAGTGCCTGGGAAGAGGTGGGGAAGAAGGTAGTGTTTGGGTTGGTAGAAATAAATTGATTTAAAAAAAAAAAAAAAAAAATGGGGCAGAAAACCAGTAAGTCGGGTTTGGGGAAAAACAAAGGTAAAAAGAAATTGCTAGAAGAAATACCCCAAGATAGCCCTTTGGGAGTTATGTTAGCTAATTGGGATATTACCCCAAGTACAAGGGAAAAGGATAGAGTAAAGATGATTAATTTTTGCATGATTGAATGGGCAAACAAGGAAGTAAGATCTGACCACGTTTGTTGGCCTAGATATGGTTCTTTTGAAACTTGGATTTGTCAGGCCTTAAATGTGTTTGTAAATTCAAAAGAACCGTTTAATGCAGAGGAGAAAGAATATGCAGCATGCTGGATGGGGGACACAAACTCTGAGAGAGTAAAAATTCAAGAAATATCAGAAATCTCAAAGATAAAACAAGAAGAAAAAAAGAAAGAGAAAAGCTGGGACCCTTTAGAAGTGTTCCCCCCTCCTCTCCTGCTTGGCCCCCGCCTGCTGCAGATGTCCCGCTGGGGGTCCCGCCTGCCCCGGCTGCAGCCGCGTGGCTCGCACTGGGCACCCCGCCGGCCCTGCCGGGGGTTCCATCTGCCCCAGCCCCGGCTGCTGTGCCCGCACTGGGCACCCCCGCTGTCCCATCCTCAGTCACTTTTCCCGCAGCTGCCCCGGCCATCCCGGCCCCGGTGGCTGTGTCCGTGCCGGCTGCGCTGGGCACCGCTGCTCCTGCCCCAGCAGACACCTGCAGACTGTCCACGCCCCGCTTTGGTTTCTGCCGAGAGACTCCGCTCTCTCGGTGGTTCCGGTACCAGTTCCTGCCTACGGCCCCCCTTGGAGGACTCAGCGGCGGGACGGATCCCTGCCTTCACCATCCCATCAACCTCTGCCATGGACGCAGCGCTCCTAAAGAATTTCTCCCGTAACGGAGAGGTACCATACCAAAATACAAGAAGCTTAGTTCAAAAGAAGGTTTCCCCTGACTCCTCCCCAAAACAATACAGAAAGGCTACTAGTTTATTCCCATTACGAGAAGTCCCAATGGGAGGGGGAAATATGGGATTTGTAAATGCCCCTTTGACTTCCTCAGAAGTCAGAGATTTTAAAAAAAGAGCTAAAAGGATTTGAAGTCAAAACTAACCTAGCCTTTCTTGTTTAACTAATTTGAACTCACAGAAAGAGATTAGCTCCTATGTTTACTCTTAAATTTTGTTTGATGTGATGTTTTCACTTTCCCTGTGTTGCTAAGAAATCCCTTTCAGGTACTACTGATAACTAAGGCAGCGAAGCTGCAATCTGGACCAAAGAGTAAAGCTGGATTCACACCAATAAGATCGGACTATAACACCGAAACCGAGTGATACCAAATGGACTCTTGAACAGAGACCGGCGGTAGTGAACTGAAACAATCCAAATGATCCAAGGGATGAGCTAAGAATTACGCCTAACTGGGAAGTAAGAGCAAGCCTGTATCAGTAATTTCAAGTCCTGCCTGGACAAGTTCTGGGACACCTTCGATATCCACCTTGGGGGGGGGAAATTCCCACCCCAAACAGGAGGACTGGGGCTGTTTTGGTTGGGAAATCCTCATCTATTTTTGCTTTTGCCTGTGATGTGTATAAAGGAGGGGAGAAAATCACAACTTCCATCAGTGCCACATCATATACCTTGTCTAAATCATCCCAGTATGAGACATGCTAGCTGGATTAAATATAAGTACTTAAATTAGAGAAAAATAAGTATTGTAGTTCACAAAGTTAAGCCTCTCATTGCAGAAAGTGCTGTGTACCAAATCTATTAAGAATAACTTAAATGATAACTTTCGCTTTACAGATGGGAGATTACTAGTGCCTGTTGAGTGGGAAATACCTAAGAAACGGTGAGAAACTACTGTTAAAAGGTGTCAAAAAGGATTTACTGAGAAATTAAAAAAGAGGAAGTGCCAAAAGCTATTTGCCTGGAAACTGACAAAAAGGAGTTGATAAGGAAATAGAGGGCAAGACCGGGTTGGCCGCTGTAGTCGCCACCAAGAAGATACAATACACCTGCTATGGGTAGCAACCCCATAGGCATGGGAGGTGGGAATACAAGCCATACCGGACCTCTGTTATTCCTTTTTTTTGTCACTCATTTTTTGTCTTTTCTCTTTTAGAATACCAGCAAACACGAGCCATAAATGCTACCGAAAGCTGTATATGCAAAGACATCGAGGTTCCTTTTTTGTCACTCATACCTGTATCAACAGTCACTGTTATAACCCATCCAAACTAGGTCACTGTATGCATAATGGGAAAAAATATTGGGTTACAGAAAATTTGGGAGCAAGTGGTAATAGGTTAGGAAGTGAATGTCCAAAAGGGGAGAGATGGATTTGTTTTACATATGTTATTGAGAGCAAAACCCAAGATTTAGAAAAAGAACAACTGATAAGCAAAAAGGCAAAACCAGCACAGCAATCTAATCCTGTGTCAGTTTCACTTCAAGATTTGTATACAAAACTAGAACAACAATTAGAAAAAGAAATAGATATCTCAAGACTGGGAAAAAAACAGTTTGTGGAGTTGGGAGAGAGAATCAGTAAGGAACTTAACATCACTAACTGTTGGGTATGTGGAGGGGCTTTGACATCAGAAGAATGGCCATGGAAAGGCAGCAGCTTAGGTCCAACTGAACTCCTAAAATGGAACCAGACAATTACAAAGAGAGAAAACCGTCCTGAAGGGTGGATTTTAAGCTCAACAGTGATAGGAGAAGAATGTCTCTGGCGCACGGGGAGGAATTTCCTTAATGAAGTAGGAAATACTCCCTGTAAGAGATATAAAGTTAGTAATGGAACTTCCACATGGTGGATCCCAGATGAACCAACTTGGTACTGGGCTCCCAGAAAAACAAAGGAAGGGGATTGCAAATATAATAATGAAACTAAACTGTTTCAGTGTAAGAATAAAGGCAAGAATCCTTACTTTAGTATACCTGAAATCTCCAAACTCTGGGACAACTTAAATCAACAGAAAATTGATTTTTGGAAAGCACCAGATGGCTTATTTTGGATATGTGGAAAAAGAGCATACCCAAAACTCCCCCCACGATGGAAAGGGAGTTGTACTTTGGGAATTATACAGCCAGGATTTTTTCTTCTGCCAGGACCAAATGGAGACAAACTAGGAGTGCCAGTATATGAGGACCTAAAAAGAAGCAAAAGGGAGGAGATTGGAGGATTTCAAAAATGGGGAGATAAAGAATGGCCCCCTGAGCACATATTGGAAACCTATGGGCCAGCCACCTGGGCACAAGATGGGAGTTGGGGATACCGAACCCCAATTTATACTAAATCGCATCATAAGACTCCAGGCAGTTGTAGAAGTAATAACAAATAAAACTGCTCGGGTAATAGAATTAATATCCACTCAGCAACGTCAAACCAGAGCTGCAATATATCAGAATAGGTTGGCTTTAGACTATTTGTTAGCTGAAGAAGGAGGTGTTTGTGGGAAATTTAATACATCAGATTGTTGTTTAAAAATAGATGACAATGGGGATGCCATTCTAGATATAGTCAATGATATCAGAAAAACAGCACATGTACCAGTTCAAAAATGGGACCCAATGCTAAAAAGCAGTTGGTGGGATAATCTATTGGAAATAGAATGGTGGAAAAAGTCAGGCTTCTTCCTTTTGTGTGCTACAACTGGCTTGATATTTCTTCCTTGTTTAATCCCCTGCTTTATTCAGCTAATCACCAGAGTAGTTCAGAGTATGCAAGTGATAACAATGCCTATAGATCCAAAATTGACTACATCTAGAGCGGCAAAAAAAATTATGGTGTTAAAGACACAGAACAACATAGAAGATCCTCTTGAAGAAGCAAGATTAATTTGGAAAAAAAATGAGCGAATAATGAAGGCTAGAGGACAAGAAATATTGCTCAAGCCAAATGATTCATGAAAAGAAAAAAGGGGGATATTGTTATAAATGCATATCATATTATTGGCTTTTCACAAGTATTATAATGAATATTATATGTATAAGATTAAAAAATTTCGTTGTAATAATATAGTCTTCTTTATTTCTGTTATTAATGAAACTTAGAAATAGTGGTATAATACATGTATGTTAAGCTATGACATAGCATTAAAACAAAAACTACTTTTGTTTGTGTAACCCAAAGACTGAAAAAGATAGCTGGAGACCTTTTTTTCTTTTATAAACTATCTTATCCAGATGAAGACAGCAGTGACCAGAACTCTGGGGGGAGGAATTTATTGCATTTCTTGTATCAGGGAATGTAAATCTCGATGGTGCCAAGAAGATTGATCTATTGAGAAGGGGGCAAGAGAAAACTAAACAGAAGAACACCAAAGATCCTAAAAAGAATGTATGAATATGTATGAGAATTTATGGATATGTAGTAGGATTCTGTTTTTAAGGGACAATCCTTTGTTAGTAAGGGGTGCTCCCTTGGCTGAATGCAGAGACACCCGGCCGTATCTGCATACTTTACTTTATTTTTTCCTCCTAAGTGTTTTTTTATTAAACTTTTAAATTCTATAAAAATTATGTGAACCTCGTTTTTCACAGGATGTTATACAAAAAGGACATGCAGCAGGCGGATCGGGAAGGCTGAACCTTCCAAGCACCTCCGCCAGTGTTGGGCAAAGGGACAGGGACATGCGGCCGGGAAAATCAGGACAAAAACGAGGCCGCGTCCTCCAACAACTGGAGAGACCGCATGGCAAATGGCCCATGGCCTCTCCCTTTGGGCAGCAATAAAGTCACTCGCACACCACTCCTCTGGCTCCTTGGGCCACACAAACCTCTGGCGCCGGGAATTTTCCCGCCCAGCCCCGGGCACAGCGCAGCCACCTCCGGCCTCCCGACACGAAGCGGGACGAGCCAGCGCTGCTCCGCCACCGCCTCCTGCCGAGGCCCCAGCGGCAAGGAGACCGCGGGCAGCCGCTCCCGCAGCGCCCTCAGCCCAGGGCCAACACGGGCCGGCCACGGCACAAGCCACCCGCCACAGCCCCCTGCCGCCCCCTCCCGGGCCCGCAGCGAGCCCCGAGCCCCCGCAGAACCGAGCGCGGCTCCCACCTGCGATGGCCGGGGCCGCCTCCGAGCTCCGCCGCCGCCTCACCGGGCTCCGGCCGCTGCTGCCGCCGCTGCCGGGCCCGCACAGACGCTCCGGCAATGGCGGCTCTCCTGCCCCACGGCCGCCCTGGGGGCGCCAGCGGGGCCGGGCTTGTCCCCGCTCTGCCCAATCAGCGCGCGCCAGAGCCACGAGTGACGGCAGAAGCAGCCAATGGCAGCCAGCGGCGGGCTCTGCACACGGCACGGACTCGCCTCCCTTGCACTGAGCTCCGCCATTTCTCGGCAGCCTGGGCTGAGGAGCGGCCCCGGCGCTGGGCCCGGCCCGGGCAGGAGGCCAAGGAAGCGCCGCTGCGCTGAAGCGCCGGGAGCTCGGGGTGCCCGGGAGCTGAGGGCGCTGCGAGCTGGGGGTGAGTCCGGGATGGAGCAGGGCTATGCCGGAGCGAGGCCAAAACTCTGTGACTCTGCTTCCTGCCCTGGGCGGGGAGCAGAACACACAAGGAAAGGCTCGGGGGTCTGGATGAGGGTGGGGACAGTTCAATCCTTGGTCACGGGCACAGCACACCTGACTTGGGGAAATTAATTGAATTTATTGTCCAACGTGTCAGAGGAAGAAAATGAGAAATTAAGTAATTCCTACGGAAATCCATCTTCCCCCCAGCTCTCCCTCCTTCCCGGGCTTAACTTTGTGCCCCTCTCCGTCCCCCTCCCCGCCCAGAGGCACAGGGATGGGGGTCACAGTCAGGTCATGTCAGTGCCTCCCCCTGAGGGACAGGAATCCTTGTCCTGCTGCAGCCTGGGGTCCCTGCCAGGGGCCAGAGTCCCTCAGGAGCAGGCTGCTCCAGCGGGGATCGCCAGGGGGATCCCCGAGTCCGGCCAGGAGCCACTTCCATGGCTCTGCAGGGGCTTCCCCCGGGCTCGGGGCCTCTCTCAGGCACCCCCTGCTCCGGCCCGGCCTCATTGCCCCCCTCACCCCCCCATGCAGTGAGTGCCCGGGCAGGGAGATGGACGATTTTCACGGGGCTGAATCTTGGAGTTTCTGAGCTTTATTGGGCTGAATGTTGGTGCTTTGGTTTCTTGTGAGGGCTGAACATTTCTATTTTGGAGGGGATTTTGACTGAATCTTGTTTGATTAGTTTTTGATCTGTTTTGATGTTTGGAGGGTGTTTGGGCTGAATCTTGGTGTTCTGGAGATTCTTCCAGATACAAGATGCCCAGTGATTTTCTGAGATGAACTTTGGCAAGGAGGAACCCCCAGCCCAAGGCGCTCTCCTGTTGTTTTTTTCTCCCCAGCCAGGATTTTACGTTCCCAAACTGTGTCCAGATGGAGGAGGAGGAGGAAAAGCCACGGAGATGCCGCACAAGGAGGGGCTGCAAACCCAATTCACAGAGCTGCGAGGAGAAAAGACCCTCCCTGTGCCAGGAACACGGCCAGAGATCCAGCTGGAGCTCAGAGCAAGGGGAGAAGCCCCACAAGTGCTTGGAATGTGGGAAGGGCTTCAGGTGGAGCTCTGAGCTGCTCCGGCACCAGGTGACCCACACTGGGGAAAAGCCCTACAAGTGTGGGAAATGTGGGAAGAGCTTCAGAGAGATCTCTCACCTGCTGACACACCAGGTGATCCACACAGGGGAACGGCCCTACACCTGCTTGGAATGTGGGAAGAGCTTTGGGTGGAGCTCCTACCTGAGGGCACACCAGCTCATCCACACTGGGGAGAGGCCCTACGAGTGTCCCAAGTGTGGGAAGAGGTTTCACACCAGCTCCAATGTCCTCCAACATGAGCGGATTCACACAGAGGAGAGGCCCTTCCGCTGCCCCGACTGCGGGAAGGGCTTCAACCGCAATGGTAACCTCACCGTCCACCGGCGCATCCACAGTGGGGAGAGGCCCTACGAGTGTCCCCAGTGTGGGAAGAGCTTCTCACAGAGCTCTCACTTGACCAAACACCAAAGGAGGCACCATTAAGAGAAGCCCTGCGAGTGCCCCGAGTGCGGGAAGAGCTTCGTGCGCTGCTCCAGCTCCATCCCCCATGGGAGGATCGGCGTTGGATGATCCCCAGTGACCCCCGTTGGGCAGAGCCCTGGTGATCCGTGGTCCTGGTGATCCGTGGTCCTGGTGATGCGTGTTGGGAAGACACCTGGCTGGGAGGCTCCACATCTTCCTGGCTCCCTGTGGACACCTGGATGAAAGCAGGGGAATGAAAATCCAACAGGATACAGAATGACAATGGGAATTGTTGATTTTCAGTCCTTCAGAACATTTTGTGTCAGGAGCTGTGTGGGCAGAGAAAAGGGGGTGACACCGGGCTTGGGGGGCCCAGAGGGGAGCACACACGCTCTGTGGGGGGAGGACACGACTCCCAGGACCCCCCCTCACCTTCCTGCACAGGCAGAAGCTGAGCCCCAGCACCAGGAAGACAAAGCCCAACACGGAGACTCCAATCCCTGTCAGCATCTTGCTGTGGGCAGCATTCGACAGCATCCCTGGGGGGTCTGCAGGGGTCAGGACCCCCAAAACCTTTCACAGACACCTCAAGCTCCACCCAGGACCCTCTGAAACTTTCTTTGGACTCACTAATTTTGAAAAATGATGAATTAGAGAAAAAGTAGAGATCTTAGCTAGAGACAGATTTTGCTGGAACTAGAGTTAATGATTAAGTGAGAAGCAGGATTTGAGATAATGAATCTCGGACTGAGGTAAAAAATTTCTTGTCATTGTATGTTTGTTCAGCTGTGCATATAATGAGAAAAGAGAAACTGATCAACAGGTTCAGGAAGATCACAGACCTTACATCTGGAAACCCATTTAAAAGTCACAAGGGAGGAAATTGGAATTGTACCAAATGTCATTTGTAATGTCAACCATTGTAAAGGTGGAAAGGTGGGAGTGAGGAAGAGCGGTTTTCCTTCATCTCTTGATGACCCCTCCTCACCAAAACGACCCCCTCCTCAAATTACAGAGCCCACCATGCAGGCATAATGACATTTTAAAATCATTAACATGAATTTTAATCCGAAGTGGAGCATGGGAGGTGTTAGCATTATGAATATGTATTAGTATTAATATGTATTAGTATTTTGGATATTTAAAACTTTTGTAAATAAATAGACACTGGAATCTTTTGTCAACTTGCAGTGAGTATTAAAGGGATGACTCTCACACTCACCCAGTGCTGTGATTAAACATCCACTTTGTAACTTTAAACTGTTGGAGAGGTTTTTTGTCCATTAACAGATTGATGTTGATACTAGATCAATATCGCTATTTTGGTAAATCACTGCCAGTCTCTTCCCAGCCTCCCCAGGACCCACCAGAGCCCCTCCTGTTCCTCTCAGGATCCCACAGCCCCCTCTGGGCCCCCCCACTGCCCCAGGACCCCCAAACCCTCTCCCAGTCCCTTCCCAGCTCCACCAGGACTCATCAAGACTCTTCCCAGTCTCTTCCCAGTGCAACCAACCTCATCCCAATCCCTGCTTTCCAATGCCCAATCTCCTTCCAGCTCCTCCAGGCTCACTCAAATCCCTCCCAGTGACACCCAGCACCCCCAAACTCCCTCCCAGTGTCCACCAGGACCCCCAGAACCTCATCCCACCCTCCCCAACATCCTCCAGTCCTTTTCTCAGCCATTTTGGACCCCCAAACCCCTCTCCCAGTTTAAACCAGTCTATCTCAAACTCCCTCCCAGTTCCTCCCAGCACACCCCAATCCCCCTCTGGGCCCCCCCAGTGCCTCCCCCGCTGCCCCCGGCGCTGTGGGGGCCGGGCCGTGCCCCAGTGCCGGCTCAGGGGGTGCTCCAGGCTGACGTGCTCCACCTGGCAGCTGGAGCTGAGCCCGCATTGCCGGGGGCGGTTTCCAGCAGCACCAGGAGCTGCTGGCTCCAGTCCCCGCTGGGGAGCACGGCAGTGGCCAGCACGTGGCCCGAGAGCTGCTGCTGGCCCTGGGAGCAGCTCAGCTGGATGTGGGCAGGGGAGAAATCCATCAGGGAGCAGAGCAGGCGGCCGGGGCCGGGCTGGGAGCTCGGGGGCACCAGCGAGATGGACACGATGGGGACAGTGGGAGAGAGTGGAGGGAATGGTGTGGCATTGGGAGGGAGTGGGAGGGACTGTGGTGGCACTGGGCGGGATTGTGGTGGCACTGGGCGGGACTGTGGTGGCACTGGGAGGGACTGGGAATGAAGTGCGCGGCACTGGGAGGCCGAGTCCAGCGCGGGGCTCTCGGCTCTGTGGATCTGCCCGGCAACTGATGAGTCATCAGAGAGACGCGCTCTGATTGGCTGAGGGCCGGCAGATCCACGGAGGAGCGAGATGGACAGGCGGGGTCACTGGGAGAGGCTGGGATGGAGTGGGAGAGCCACGGGAGCCATTGGGAGGCCCCGGGGATGGGCACAAGGAAGGCTGAGGGCTCTGGGGTGATTCCCAGGGAGGTTTGGAGGGACACGGCCGGGCCTCTCTCCGTGCCCCGCGAGCAGCGGCCCAGACAGAAAAGTTCAGGAGCGGGAGGAGGTGTTTCTCAAGATTGATTTCAATCCTCATTCTCCCGGTCTGATTGGCTCAGTCCTGAGTTCAGTTCATTTCCCCATATCGGGCTGTTGTGCCCCTGATGGTGATCCCTGAGTGACCTCTCCCTGCCCTTGTCCCGACCCACGAGGACTTGGATTTGGTTCAGTTCAGTGGAATTCATGGTGATTTGGGGGGAGCTGGAGCAAAGCAGCTGGAAAGCACAGTGGGCTTGAGAGGGACTGAACCAGGGCAGGAGTTGGGGCTGCCTCGAGTGAGCTCTCACAGTGTGAACCTTCATGGGGTCTTTCTAAGGGAATTTTGTTGAAGTTTGACATTCATTATTAAAAAGCAGAGTCACAAGTGAAGCTCCGCTTTCACCTTGAAATGAGGGGATGGAACGTGGGCACTGGGAATTCCGTAACCTCAAGTTGTTCCTTGATACTGGACACTTTAGCTTTGGCAATCTGAAGCCCTTCAGCAGCAATGGCTCTGCCACCCCCTGGTTTCTGGCTCAGACCCAGCTCGCAGCTTGGACAAGGTCTGGGCTTTGTCCTCTTGAGCTTTGGGAGCCTCCCGGGAAGCACCAGCCCTCCCCAGCCCACCCTTGGTAGGACTTTTTCTTTTCTCTCTCCTGACGATTTTATCCCCAAAACTGCTGTGGGAACGTTGTATCCATGCACATCCTCCAGCGCTGCACTTTCCTCCTGTGAATTCCCTGTGCAGGGAATGTGTCTGTGCTTTTCCCTGCTCTGTTGACTGACAAACAAACCTGAGCCCATGGGACTGTCAGAGCTCCTTCATGCAATGAAATCAAGTTGTGTTGATCATGGCATGTTCTGGAGGAGCTTTTCTTGGTGTGTCTTGTGCTGCTGGAAATGACACAAGAGCCAGGAGGGAACAGAAGCTGCTGCTGCCCGTTGGCTCAGGGCCAGGGAACCAAGTTGTGCTCCCGTGCAGTTGGGCCCTGCTGGAAGCAGAGCCGCCTTTCCCTTGAGCAGCTCAAGCTTGTGACAGCTCCAAACAGGAAACCTCAGCAGAAAACTCTTCCTCCAAACTCAGCTGCTTTCCCTCCTGCAGCTGTTTGGGAAAGAGCCTCAAAGCACAGACTCTGCTGGGAGCCATTGGTGCATTTCCTCCCTCCCGGCAGCAGCAGCTCCTGAGCCCTTCACGGGCTCCTGTCCCTTCACAAACCCTTCAGCTCCCTTTGGACTCTCAGCAGTCACTAACATATGCATTTCTTTCATATTTAAATTCCATTTAAACTTCTCTTTTTCTCTCCTCTCTATCTTTTTAATCTCCTCTTTATCTCCTTTAATCCCGTCAGCACCAGTAGGATGGGGATGGAGTCTTGGGGTGGGTGTGGGATGAACTGAGGATCCAGCAGAGAAGGGCAAGGCAGAGGGGAGAGGACTCAGCCAACCCTTCTCCTGCTCTCTCCTCCCCCAGGGTGCAGCTAAAGCAAGTCAGACTGGAAAGGATCCCACAAATGCTGTGTTCTCCTCCCTCTGAGCTTGGCTGGGGATCCTCAGCTTCAGCCTGGTGCAGTGGCTTAGATTGGCTAATTTGAGTTTTTTGGCTAATGCACTAAATTTAAGATGTTTATTATTACTTAATCACCTTTCACCTTTGCCAAGTTCTGCTGCACTGTGTCTTCTTTTCACCCAATAGACTGCTAGCTCACGTACACATATGTGCTTCTTATGATAATATTTAGATTCATTGCTTACTCTATAGAATCACACAATTACACTTGAAAACTCTCTACCATCTCACTCAATGCAGTTTCTTATTTACTTATGGCATATTCTTACTTGCAGCTATAGGAACATAAACTTATGAATTCTCAACTCAACGTCTGTGAACCTTCAGCATTGCATGAACCCAAGCTCCTTCCAAGGCTGTAAATCAAACCCTTCAGTATCTGAGGAAGTTTCTGTCTTTCCATTTCCCACAGCACACCAAAGGATTTGTGACACTTTGTGACAGAGGAGAACCTCCCAGGCAATTTTGTGTTTGCTGTAGGGAAGCTCAGGTTGCTCTGCATCAATTCCCAGAGCACCGCAGAGCATTGGCTTTGTGATGTCAGGGCATGGATGCCACATTGTCGTGGTGACATCCCAAGGTTGCCTTGGTGCATGGAAGGCCTCAGTGTCAGAGCAGCTCTTGGGCTTGCTCAGTGCAGGAGCATCCTCCTGCTTGAGGCGTTTGTCAGTGGGCAGCTGCTCACTGACAGGAGCCTTGTTTGTCCTTGAGTTGAGCACAGTCTGCAAACTGGCACAGCAGTGCTACAATGATTGAGCAGCTCGCTGCTGCCGTTTGCACCCTTTATGGCATTGGCTATTCCGGCTATTACCTGACCAACCTGGCACGTAAGTAGAGGTTTTCCCTGGCTGGAACCTAAGCTGGCTTTTGTAGGTCTCCCTGCTCTTTCTTAGTGACCGGGTTGCTATTCAAACAGAAAGACCATGAGGATGCCACTGGTTTGGTAAAGCTCCTGTCAACACCTTCAGCAAAACACGGGGTGTCTGTAGCCAGGGGGCTGCGGGCAGCATTTGCAGGGGTTCTGTTCCTCCACGGGAGAGCCTGTGGCAGCAGAGTCTGTCATTTCCTCACTTTGCTGGCTCAGTGCCTTGGGGTGACTTTACTTTTAAGACAGCTCTGAGAGCTCGGGAAGTTGAAACTGCTGGAGGCTGATGGGAGTTTTTTCTCCTGACTAATTACTGCCATTTGTGAGAATTGGCAGCGGTTTGAACTATTGAGAAGTGAGATCAACCTGTGAACACCACCTTAAGATGTAAGGCCGGGAATTTCTTGTTCTCTTTGGTTTCTGGCTTCTGACGAGGTCACAGGGCTCTGTCTCAGCCTCCTCCCCCCCCTCCAGGCTGGACAAGGCTGCAGAGGGCGGGGTGGGGGGAGAAAAGGAGCCGGCCCGGCCTGACTTGGTTTGCAGTTTCTGCCACTGAACTCAAACCTGACACCATCAACATCTGCAGCTTTAGCAAGATTTTAACTCTTTTACTACCTGGATGAGACTTGCAGATTAATCCTTTTTTTCCAGAGAGAGAGAGAGAGAGGGAGTGATCAACCATCAACCCATCAAAGAGAGTGAAGAAAAAAATTAAATTTAGAGGGGGAAGAGAAATAAGGAGATGCTTTAATAAGCTGAAATAGTTTTCTGTTAAAGCTATGGAGATGGACAGTAGTGTTCTGAAGAAAACTCCTTTAATTCATGACAGAGAATATTGGGAGGAATGGAGTATTTCAAAGTGTGGATTTTGAGCAAATGATGAAGTAGTTGTGACACTGTGAGATGCTGGAACAGAGGGGGAGAAGTAATAGTTGAAGATTTGTGGCTTTTAAGAAGCAAAAAGAAAACTGCTGTTTCCAGGAGGGCTCACAAAAACAGATAATTTTTGCCTTTGAATAACTCATTCATAAAAATGACATCCCTAGACTCATGACCCATAACACACCTCAGAGTGATGTGAAATGGGAGGAGACAACTGATGGCAGATTTCCAGGCAGCTGGCATCAGAGAAATAGAAAGCTATGAAGAAAAAGAGTTTTCTTGTGAAAAACTCCATAGATAGCAGAAGAAGACTTCTGTTTCTCTACAAAGACTGATGAAAAGACTCTAGCAGGAATTGGGACTGTTGTAAACACCAAAGTTCCAAAGTTTTTTGTCTCCATGTTGTCATGTAAACAAGGGAATGGTTGGGTAGTGGGGGAGAAAAGGGTTGTTCTAGAAGTTTTATTCTGGTTTCTTATTCTTGTAGTTTTTGTTAATGAACTTTCTTTATTCCATTTAAATTTTAAGCCTGTTTTGCTCTTGTTCTAATCCATATCTCACAGCAAGAAATAAGTAAGTTTTCTAGTGATTTTTTAGTTGCTGCTTTAAACCACAACAGTCAAGCAGGACACCTTTGAAAATGTAGACTGGGAGATCTTCTAAAATGCTGTTCTAAATAGGCCACGGTTCTCTCCAGTTTTCTCAAAGAATTTGGTTCATTTTCCTTGCCCACTGCAGGTCATCTGACCCGTGTGTTCAGAGGTGCCGATCCTGAGGTGAGTCAGAAAGGAACATTTGATGTTCCTGGTGTTTCAGAATTGTGGAGGGAACTGTGAGCTTTGCCTGTGGCAGTGGAGTGCAGAGGACCAGCTGGGTGGGCTGAAAGAAGATCCATTTCCATGTTTACAACAGCAATAGCAAAGGCATTGTTGGCTATTTCCTAATTTTCCATTGCAGAGCTTTAAAAGAACTCAAAGCTCAGATTTGCAGAGAGAACATTGCTTGCTGATAGTAGCCAGGGTGAACTCTCTAATTCAGAACTATTTGCTGCCTGGCTGAATTAACCCATTTTGATTTAGTTGGAGAGACTTAGAATCCCATTGCTATCAAAGCTGATGATTTGTGCTTGGTAGAGATGGTTGTAGGAATAGAGCTGAATAGAAATGTTGTAAATGATAGGTAGCTGCCTGTCCCTAACTCCACCATCTGTCCACAGAGCCCAGAACCAAGAGCAGACCCTCCTGTGGCTCCCTCTGCTCCTGGAGAAGAGGCCAAAGAGGAGCAAAATGAGCAAAAGGAGCACGAGCCTCCAGCTGTGGTCACAGCCCAGCCTGACCATCCCCAGACAGTAAGTGCCAGTGCTGGGTGCTGCTGTCTTTAGTGCAAGGCAGAGCTGCAAGTTTCTGAGCAGCCAGCACTTGCTGTTGGTGGCTGAGGATGCTGAGTGCTGGAGTCCTGCCAGCACCCAGCCATTCCCCCATCCCGTGGCAGCTGGAAATTGGGCTTTGAGCCGTCGTGCTGAGGCCCCAAAGCGCTGCTGCCTGCGGGTGAGCAGCTGGCTGCTTGGCTCAGGGAAGCTCTGTCTCTTGGCTTCTGCCAAGCCATGGCCAAGGGCTCACACAGCATTTCTGGGGCTCACAGGGCTTGGTTTGTTTGCTTTCCTTTTTTGGAAACCTCTGGATGACCTGGAGAAGTGTTCTGCAGTTTTCTTGAGTAATTCTTCACTTCTGCAGAGTCTTTTAGGCCACCTGTCTTTTGGCTTTTGATAAGCTGCAAGGAGATGATTGTGTTGTCCATGAAGCTGTGGCCAGCCATTCTTGTCCTGTGTGGCCAAAGAAACAAACTGCGTAGTTCTGAACCCTTCTTCTGAGGCAAAATCCACAAGGGGCAAGTTTCTGTTGATACGTTTTGTGGTGAAGTCTGCAGCTTTGGAAACTGCATTGGAGCCTAGTGTGGGGGCAAAGCTGCAGGTCCTTGAGTGCTGTCTTGTGTTGCTAAGAACCCCTTTAGAGATGGTTGTTTTTTTCCCCTTAGAGCTGTTTTCCTCCTCCTGCCTCTTCTGTCCTGACAATCCCAGTTTAACCTATAAATTTCTGCCTGTCCTAGTGAGGTGGGACAATTCCATGTTTTAGGTGGTTTTTGGTGACTTTGGTCATACATGCATTACATGACACATGGCTTCCTTCACTGGCATCCCTAGGGGTGTGTCAATTAATTTGTTGATGGGGCCTTTTGAGGATCTCTGTCACTGCCGCTCAGAATTCTCAGCTGACAAAAGACGGAGGAGAAACACCTTGGTCCTCTTCCATATCCTGAGGTGGCCACAGAGGCTCTCTGACCTGCATCAGAGGATCCAATTGCACACATCCTTGTCTCCTGAATGAGCAGGATTTCTAACAAGAGTGTAGATGTCAGAAGGGCAGGAGTGGCAGTGCAGGCCTGAAAAGAACATGAACTCCAGCAGTGTCTCTCCCAAGGGATGAGCTCACCCAGGAAGGCCCTGCAGAGCCAGGATGGAGCTGTGGGACAGGGCTGGCTGTCAGTCACTATGGAGAGACAAGCAGGACACAGCAGAAGGGAAGGGAGACTCTTGAGAAATGCCCCACATTTCCTGTCAGCTGCCCAAGAGTCTGTTGGAGATTCAGTGCCAGATGGGCCCTGATTGCACTGCCAGGGTCACTTTGGAATCTGTGCTTCCCCACGGGCAGAGAACAAGGCAGGAGAGCAGCAGCACAGAGCTTTGGGAACGTGGGAGCCCATCAGTCTTTGAGTCTTGGCCCACAAATGTTGTATGAGAAGTTGAAGCCCATCTTCTCTTGCTTTCTCTGCAGGGCCTTCCAGAGAAAGAGCAGGAGCAGATTGTTTTATCAGGGAGGCCGTGCCAGACTGAGGGAGAGCTGTTCCCAGCCCAAGAGCAGGAAGAGCAGCTGGGGCAGCAGGTGGAAGAGCCACTGGAGAATGGCCAGGTAAGCCTGACTCAGCAGGGGACAGAGTGAAGGGCAGGAAGAGAGGCATAAAACGCAGCTCTTGGGACTGAGCAGGCCACGAGTGCCAGAGGCCCTGAAAGCAAAGAGCCTCTGCAGAGATCAGCAGCGGGACAGGAGGTTACAGTGGAAGCAGAGGTGGGTAGGGAAGCAGAAAGAAGTGACTGAATGAGTGTGATTTTGAGGCTGAAACTGAGGAAGAAGCTGAGCCTGATGGCAGCTCCCAGGCACTTGCTCTCCATTTGTGTGTGCAGAACATCAAGGCAGAGCCCCAAGCAGAGCTGCCCGAAGCTCAGAGTGCCATCATGGCAGTGAAGAGGAGGCACGAGGAAGACAGGAGAAACATCCAGGAGGAGATGAATCTCCATTGGCAGAGAGGCAGTCAACAAAACCAGGTGAGTGAAAGAGTGGCAGACACTCCACTCACAGAAATTCCTCTCTGTCGTTCTTCACAGGCCTCCGATGAGGAGCTGCTGGCAGAGCTGCAGGAAACTGAGGCTAGGATCAAGGAAAGGGAGAAGAGGCTGGAGGAAGAAAGGAAGATCATCCAAGAGAAATTTCATCTCCTCGTTCAGAAGCAAGAGGCTCTAGAAAATCGAGTGAGTGAAAGAGCGATAGGCACAGCAGTCACTGCAGTCTGGTGCTTTCTGCCCTTCTTGCCTTTCCTCTGCAGAGCAGCAGGGGGGTGGGCTGATGCCTCTCAGTGCCATCCTGCTGTAGTGTCTATCCCAGCTGCTTGGAAGGACATTTCCTGCTGTGCTCAATCTCAGCTGCTGCCCTGGACAGTGGGACCAGTCATTTGCCCCTTTTGCCAGCACTCATCTCAAGGGATTCCTGCTGGCCTGCTCCTGCTCTCCTTGTTTCTTCAGGGCTTTTTGCAAGTGAACAGAGTCCCCCAGATAGATTTGGAATACAAGCTGCAAGCTGTCTGTATCCCTTGGTGAATCTGCTGCTGTCCTGCTCTTTCCCTTTGCTCACAGTCAATGAGCCTTGGCACACAGGGACAAGCTGTGGTCTCTGACTGCTTTGTTCTGTTTGACTTGAGGTGGACGTGTTGATATCTCACCTGGCAGCCTGCGAAGGCTTCCAGCAAATGCCTGGTGATGAAGAGCCCCAAGGTCGGCGGGAGGCACAGGTACTGTCCCAAGCACAAGTGCTGCAGGCTGAGCACCTTCTGAAGATGGTGCAGGAAAAGAGGACTGAGGGGGAGGAGCTCCAACATTAGAACAAGGAGCTGCAAATGTGTCTGCAGCCCTTGGAGGGGGAAAGGGATCCTTGGGAGGAAGTGGAATGGTCATTGTTGCAGTCATCCTTCAGAAAATCCAGGAAAATGGAAAATAAAACTGGCCATGAACTTGATTAAATCCAACCTTGGGTTTTGACCATTTGGTTTCAGAAGTGGGCATCCAAAATAATCCAGTTGATGAGCTTTGCATGTGGCTAACAGCAACTTCCTAAGGGCTTGCATTTGAAAAGGGAACTTGGGGTAATCTCTGCCAGCCAGCTTTCTGACACAAACTCCTTTTTTCTCTCAGATCTACACAGGTTCTTCCATTGAATCTGCTGCTGCTGCAGCAGCAGCAGCATCTAAAGGAGCCTTTGTTCCCCAAGCTGAGCAGTGGAGCCCGGGCAGTTTCTCCATTTCCAGCAGTGACACATCTGCTGCTCAGCTACAGGAGAGCCAGGGAGACTTCCTGGAGCAACTGAGTACGTCTGCTGTATTTCTTGTCTGAGGGACAGTGTATTGTGTGCACGTGCCAGCAGAGCTGGAGCAAATGATCCTCCTCACTTTGGTGTCCCAGAGACATTTAGGACTCCCCACAGGAACTGCTGTGCTCTGAGGCAGCGAGAGAGCGCTCTGGGTGTTCCTGCTGCCTCTGAGGGCAGCTTGGACTGGCTCGGCTTTGCCTGGGATTCCCTTGCCACTAAAGGCAGAAGCAGGAATTGTTCTTGGATCAGCAGAAGGCTGTGGCCTAGCAAATTATCTATGCAAGTCCTGTGTGCTAGTGGCTAAACTCAGCAGAATATTTGATTCCTAAATTCTCCTTAGACTCCAGACTTCCCACCAGTCATCAGAACCAAAAGACTTCAGAGAAATTGATTGGTTTTGGGGTTTTGTCTTTTTGTTGTGGTTCTGTTTTTAGTTTTCAGTTTCTATCCATTTTTGGTTTCGGATTTGGGTTTTTTTTGAAGAGTTTGTTTTTTCTCCATTTTGAAAGACCTGTTCAGCCCCATGTGTCTTACTGCTGTCATTTTTAGGACTGTTTTTACTGCCTCTACTACATCTACAAGGTTTTTATGAGAATGCTGTATTTTTGTCAGTGAGGACTCCTTTGAAAGAACATCAGGTGACAGCAGAAACAGAGAGCAAGAGATGTTTTCATTGGGCCCACAATGAAGAAACAGATATTTGTATAACAATCTGTAATTAATATCCTAGTTTTATTCTTATAAAGATGTGTCCAAGAGACACATCCACGTGGTGTGATCAGATAAAACAGCACTGCAGGCATTTCTCAGGAGCGAGCCTGCAGCCCCTGTGCTGTGTATTCCTCAGATCCATGGCACTTTTTCATACCTGATTCCCAGTCATTCCCATGACTCTTAGAATCCTACCTATTGGCCCAAGCCCTGCTCAGATCAGTCTCTGGGAAAACACATCAAGCCCTTTGTGATTCTGCAGCACAACCCATTTAATCTGCTTCTTGCCCATAACAGCTGCCAGTGCTGTGCTCTCAGAAAAGACCTGGTGGGGCTGAGAAAAGATCCCAGCTGATTTGGTGTCTACCTTCACCTGCTGGGACAAAAAAGGGCCTTGATCTGCACCTGGGTGTGTCTGATCTCCAAGGCAATGCTGTTGTGTCCTGAACAGGGGCCACAGCTTGTCAGGGGCTCAGGCTGGCTGTGTCTTCTTGCCATTGCTTGTCAGTGCTCATGCTTGGCCTTTGCCAGCCTTGTGCTGTGCCCTGCTGTGCTCTCTGCGCTTCATTTCCTTCCAAGGACTGGACAAAATCAGTCTCTCTGCTGGCCATTTGTACTGCACAACTGCCTGTCTTGTTTCTGCTGTGGTTGCTGCCCAGCTGACCACAGAGGGTTCAGAGCCCCAGACAGCGGGGCTGCCTTTGGGATCTCCTGCAAGTTAGGATCTCTGCCTGAAAGTGAGCATCTTGCATTTTGTTTCCCTCAGGCAGAATGGTGAACAAGGAAAATCCCGTCACAAAATACATTGAACTGGAAAGTCTTGGCAGCGGGTGAGTCCAACCACAGTTACTTCTACACAGCCATGGGCCAGGTGTTTCCCTGGTGGAATATCCATCAAGTGGGAAGTCAGACAAGTTGTCCACATGTTTAGACACCGGGCTTAGTCTGCCCCATCTCTCAGTACTGGCCAGAATTTGTCAAGTGTGCTCAGAAGGCATTGTCAAAGACATCTCCATGCTGCCAAGGTCTTGCCTGCAGCAAGGAACAGAACCTGGTAAATCTGCTTGTCTCTCAAGTGTGGGACAGCTCAGGGTTCATTTCCTTCACATTTTTGGATGTCTCCAAATCATCTGGCCACACTAATGAAAGGAGAAGAATCTTGCTTGCCTGAAAGAGCAACCTACCCCCGATGAGAGCTGTCAGGTAACAGTTCTCAGGAACATTTCTTTCCAAGAGTTTGCTAAAGGAAATACTCCATGCTCAGGATTAGAATTGCACAGTTTAGAAACTGATACCTGGGATGAAGGAATAAGCTGCCTTTTGGAGCTGAGGCAGTAAAGCCCAATGCTTCAGGAACAGGCCCAGTGCCCATGCACTTGAGGGGAAAATGCATCATCTGCCTTCTGGCAGACCCCTCCTGCAACCTGCAGCTTTTAGGCATTTACAGCAGAGCTCTCCTGTCTGGACTGGCTTTCAGTGCAAGATCTAAATGGCTTCTCCTTTCTTTGCTGCTGTTTTGTTTCTAGGGGTTTTGGAGAGGTTTCCAGAGCACTTGACATTGCCACAGGAGGAGAGGTAAATGTCAACAGCCCCTGCAGCCTCTGCTGCTCTCCAGGCCTTTCCCCACTGCTGACAGCTGTGGCTGGAGCTTTGAGTAGAGCTGTGCTGAAAAGGCACAAGAAGCACAGACTGGTGCCAGCCTGCAAATTGCACTTGGAACAGGCTTTGTGGACAAGACAAATCGCCAGTGGCCACGTGTCCTGTAACTGGCCCCCAAGGGAGCAGAAAAATGGGCTGTTGGAATGTCACTTCCTAATTACTCCAATGATGAGGTCTAATCACAAGGCACTTTGGCACAGCTTGGCTGTGCCATTCCAAAATCACTTGCTCCATGTGTGTTGTGGTCTCATGCTACCAATTTCCTCAAATTACTCCTTTTCAATGTCCTTTGAGGTGGCCATAAAGAAAATAAGTGTGCAAGGAGTGAGGAGGAAGATACTAACCATGAATGAAATCAGGATCATGGAGAGTAATAGGAGTCCCAGGGTCGTGAATTACTTAGCCAGGTGAGTGGTCACGGTCTTATGCCATGAATGTTTGTTTACATACTACAAGCATGAGAGCTTAAAAACCCACTTTGGTCAGTGGCAGGAAATAGAGCTGTTAATTATTATTTCTCTACTTATCTCCAATGGATGGGAAGAGACTGCATTTTGTCTGCATGAATCCACCCTGGCAAATGCAGACTGAAAATTGTTCAAATACCTGCATCAGCCCTATCTTGAGAATTCAATACCTTGTAAGTTCATTGCCTCCACAGTTCTTTGGGATTGAGTTTTTCAAGTTTCTTAAATGCTGATGAACTGTCCAAGAGAGGATTGCCCTTGCATTGTTGCCCCTCTTTTCCACTGCTGTGCATGCCAGGAAGACTAGGTGCTTATTTGCAGAAATGCCATGCGTGACAGGTTTTTTATCTGGGCTCTTCCTAAACTGCCTTTCTCCTTGAGACAGCACAGACTGCAAACACTGCACAGCCTAGAGGCAATGTCTATTCCTTTTCTTCTGCCCTTGTCTCCAAGGGACCCAGAAACAAGACTCAAGCAAAAAACCAACCTAGCCGTGCATGTTCATCTGCATGGCCTTGTTTCCTTTTTTCAGCTACCTTGTGCATGAGGAACTCTGGCTGGTGATGGAGTACATGGACGGAGGCACTCTGAGAGATCTCATCGACGAGGCTCAAATGTCTGAAGAAGAGATTGCAGCTGTCAGTCGGGAGGTCAGGGATCCCATCTGTGCTTCCAAGGCCTTGAGCTGGATTGTCTGGGACACAGGGGCTCAGAACGGGAGTGATTTCATGGGCCAAGCTTGGTTTCTGTGTTGCTGCTAGGCTATGGGCAAGCAAGAGCATCTCAAGTGAACTGTCTGCCAGAGCCCCTACACTCACTGGACTCACTTCCTGTACTCTTATCCCCTGCTCTTGTATTCTAGCTCTGTCTCTTGCATTGGCATTTGCAGTTCTCCACCTTGCCTAGCTAAACTTTTGCCTGTCTGCACTACATTCCTTGTCTCTAAAGCAAAGGTGTGCTGGCAGGATTTGAAACAAACGGAAAGAAAAAAAGAGAGACCAATTTCTTTTAGTCCTCAGCTGAAAAGGACAGTAGTGCAGCCCAAATGCTCTTTGCTTCTGAGCACATGCACTGCAGCTGCAGTCACCCTGGCTGGTTTGCAGGGGACAGTCTACAACAGCAGTTGCTGGTGCTCTTTCAAAAGCTGACATGCCTTTCCTGAGAAAGGTGCTGCTCTGCTACTGTTGGAGCAGCAGGCTCTTGCTCTCAATGGCGCTGTGTTCTGCCATTCCTCCCCATTCCCCTGCAAAGGGAACCTTCCACAGCTGTTTCCTTCCTTGTGAGATGAACTCACATCACTACTTTTTGCCCCCCTGGTTCTGTTTTCTCTCTCAGTGCCTGCAAGGACTGGATTTTCTTCACTCCAACCACGTGATCCATCGCGATGTGAAGAGCAACAACATCCTGCTCAGAACCGACGGCTCTGTCAAGCTGGGTCAGTGTATTCTTGGTCAGCTTCAGCGTTCCAGGAATGGGGGGTGTGGGGCTGCTTTCAGTGACTGCCAGCTCCCCAAAAATGCTGCTGCTGGCAGTGCAGGGGTCCCCCCTGCTGTGGGCTGAAGGCACGGTTGCAGTGTGCACAGAGCTATGACAAGGAACCACAAGCAGCCAAGAGTGCTATTGCTCTGTGTGTGTCTGTGGGTGTTCCTTCCAGAGGGAGGGAGCTACAATCTAAACCTTCAGGGGAACAAAAGGCACTGCTGGAGGAAGTGTAAAAAATGGGGGGATGTTTGAAGTAGCCAATTCATATTTCCTTGGCTAAAGCCCCAAGGAAACAGAGCAGGGAGTGTTGTCCAGGAAATTCAACTGCACATTCTCAAACTTCTACTGGGGAATTCTTTGCCTTGGTTTCCTAATTGACAGTATTAAAATTAAAACAGTATTTTGCTTTCTCCTCAGCTGATTTTGGCCTTTCTGTTCAGCTCACCCCTGAGAAAAATCAACGGTGCTCAGTGATCGGGACTCCTTGGTGGATGGCACCTGAAGTGGTGAAGCGTCAACCATATGGCCCCAAAGTGGATGTGTGGTCTTTTGGAATTGTGGCAATTGAAATGGCTGAACAAAAAACTCCTTATGACAGTTTCACTGCTCGATCGGTAAGGAGCAAATACTCTCTGATCCCGCTGTCTTTCTCACCTGTCCCGTGTTCTCTGCTCACTGGACAAAATCCCATGGCCATCTGCTGGAAGTACTTCCACCAAGGCCCCTTCTACAAATGTCCCTGCAGCACATCAGCATCTGCTGTAGCTTTGGTTGCAGCAGTGGGGGAACTCAAGCCTTACCTCGCCCAAACCATCTCCATTCTCAGGCAGCATTTTGCTTTGCCTTAGAAGTCATTCCAGCTCTTTTGGCTGTGTAGATGGCCCGAAGAATAGGAAACAAGCATCTCAGAGCTGGTGTTATCTTTCCAGAAATGAAGCAAAGAAACTCAAACCGAACCAAGTTTCTAAAACAGTGCTTCTGAGAGAAGAAGTGCACCCCCATTCTTCTCACAGGGAAACTTGCCTGAAACTTGGAGATGAGGCTGTAAAGCCAGAGTCTCTTCTGCTTCTTGTGCAGTGCTGCTGAGACACTCAGTGACCACCTTCTTTCCTAACCCAAGCCACTTTCTCCATATCACCAAGCTGGAGCCTGGTGATGGGGAGAGCCTGCCAAAACCTCCTGTTTGTTTCCTGGCACCTTCTGGGATGGGCACAGCATTAATGCATTGACTTGAGAATCCAGCGAGCACAGGGTTACCACAGGGGTGACACTTCTGCTTTCACCATGAATATTTTCCTTTTGCCACATAAGGGAACCTGAAATTTTCAGAGTGCTGAGAGACAGAGCTGCAGGTGGTTCCTGTGTGCCCAAATAGGCATTTTCAAGCCAATACATTTGTGGAGGCATCTTAATGTGTCTGTGTTGAAAATGAGATTCCAAATGTTTGTTTCCTTCCCTGAGGAACACCTGCTGCATTTCCACTGCAGAGATGCTTTTCAGATAACAATCCTTGGAAATAGTAGAGTTAGTTAGAATAGCAAAATCCCTCTTCCAAAAAGGCTGCCAAGCTGGTGGGAATCCTCAGAGAAGGAAACATGTATTTGCTGACGTAGTTGCCACTAACTAGATCAGGCAATGAAATCAGCTGCCAAGGCAAGATCTGTTGGATGTTGGCAAAGCTGTGGCTTTGGGGCTTGGGTTTTTTCATGATACAGGAAAGTCGTCATCCAAATGATACAGGAAAGACATCTCTGCCACTGCAGAGTGGAGCTTAAACAATGGGCTCTGGGAGAGCAGTTCCAGATGGGAAAGAAGCAGGTGGAGCCTTGTGTTTCCTTTTTCTCCAGGCTAAATACCACATAGCCACAAAAGGGACCCCACAGCTGCGGCAGCCCGACCAATTCTCGCCTTTGCTGCGTGACTTCCTGAGCTGCTGCCTGCAGAAAGGCGAGGCGCAGCGCTGGTCTGCCAAGGAGCTGCTGCAGGTAAAATGCCAAAAGGGCTGCAGGTGAAACAGTGTCCGAGGGATGGGCTCCTCCTCCACTGAAATCCAAGGCATCAGATGAGCCCCCATCCTCCTCACTTCCAACCCTGGTGCTGTTCAGCTGACAATGGGGAGGAATCCTATACTGGGCTGGGCTGGCAGGGAGTGCTGGGTTTTAGCACTGGCTAAAATCACCAGGGCACTTACTCATTTCTTGCGGGGAGCTATGGATTAGGAGAAGGGCAAAACGGGCTTCAAACTTAATAAGGAATAACAAATTTTATTATCAGGCCCACAAGAATAAGAAAGGTCTCATCTGTGTAGTGAAAGGGTTCAATCTCACCCAGGTTATGGCAGTCACGGTGTTGGATTTCAGGCTGTGCTGGGCCCCTCTCTCTGCCCGGTAGCCGCTGGGAGGGGAGGCTCGGCCTGGAGCCGTCGCTGCACGCCGGGGAGAGGGTTTAGTGTGGGCAAGATGTCAGCAGCCGTGGCCTGGCCCAGCCTGGGGCCGGGGTCCCGCAGCCTCCATCCCCCGCCCGGGAGCCGCTGGGGTCTGGCCCGGCCTCCCCCAGGAGCACAGGCCGTGGGCGAGCAGGGCCGGCCTCACCAGAGCTCCGTTACCTTCGGGGGCCGGAAGCAAAGAGGGCCAGTTCCCGGGCTGGTGGTTTTCAAAATGTGGATCATCACAGAGGCACATCTCATTTCTAAATGGTGCAAAATGTTGTCAGTTCTCAGAACTAGCCAGCCACTGGCCTGTCTCAGGCACAGAGGAAGCTCCCAGCAGCTTCTCTCAAAGAAATCACTTCTGTGGGGGGGTTTCTTACTTCTTTCCCTAAATGTCAATTCATCTCAAACTAACACACAGGGACATGGAAAGGTCATCTAGTCTGTGTCCTGCAATGAGCAGGGACATCTTTCAAGAGATCAGGATACTCACACCTCAGATATTTCCAGGGGTGGGCCTCCTACCAGCTCTTGGGGCAACCTGTGCCACTCTTGCCCCATGCTCCTGACCTAATCTGATTCAATCCCCTTTTCATTTAAAAAGTATTCCCCTGCCTTTGAAGCTCTTAGCTTGGAAAATCATGCTTTCTTGTTGTTTTCTTTTCCTTTCTGCAGCATCAATTTATAACATCGGCCATGCCTGGGTCCAGCCTGGCACCACTCATCATGGCAGTGAAGAAGTGGAAGGAGGAGATATGAATGCACCAATCAATTTCAAACTGTTTTTTCCATGCTCAACTTAGAGTAGGACTGTAGAGTAGGATTGCAGAGTAGGATTGCAGAGTAGGATTGTAGTGTAGGATTGTAGTGTAGGATTGTAGTGCAGGATTGTAGAGTAGGATTATAAATAAAGTTACTGATACCTCAACTCCTTTGGAACTTTTCTCTCCTTCTGACCCTGTGAGAAAGCTCAACATTTCCTCCTGAATTGTCAGTTTTTTCTTAGAGGTGGAAAGTGACATTGATGGCTTCTTTGGTACTGTTTGTAAGGGGGGAAGGCTCCTCTTCATTCATCCTCTCCAGACCACACTGCCTTTGGAATATGGCCAACTGGCCAAGTTTTGCCCAGCTGTGGCATTTTTATTTGAGGCAGAAACAGCAATGGTATTTGCAGGAAAAACCAAAGGAGGAGCGGTGCAACGCAAACATCCTGTGCAGATGCAGGCTGTGCAGATGTGACTCGAGAACATTTGGGTTCCTGCCACTTGGATTTGTATCCCTAAGTGCAATCTCTTTGGCTGGAGGAGAGTCTGGCTGAAGAGAGAAAGCAGAAAGAGCAGTGAGGGTGCTGTGCAAGGTCTCCTGTGGTGCAGAGCTGTCAGCGACTGTGAGGTGAGAGCGGGCCCGGCCTTGGCCAGGCTGGAGCCCCAGCAGAGCCCTGGCAGAGCCCGGAGAAGCCTGAGCCTCGGCAGAGGCAGGCTGGAAGGAGGCCCTTGGAGCTGCAAGAGGCAGCAGCCTGGCCCTGGCTGCCTCTTGCTGGCACCAGGCAAATCCTCCGCTCTCAGAGCCAAGCTGGCAGCTGGCTGCTCCTGAGGGGAAGCGGCGCCGTGCTGGGCACAGCACACACTGGTGCCATGGGCTGTCTGGAGTCTGCACAGGAGGAGAGAAAGGCAAAGAGCAGCCCAGGGCTGGTGCCCTGCCTGACCATTCCTGCTCTTCTGCCGCCTGCCCTGGAACTCCTGGCAATGGTCAGCAGTGTGTGCAGCACTCTGGGCACAGGGGGAGGGAGCCGGGCTGCTCCGCAGGCTCCAGCACAGGGCAGTGTCCTTCAGGCACGGCATTTCTGCCAGGGGAACCGAGCCCAGCGTGAGGCAGTGACAGCAAGTCAGGGCACATCTGCACGAGCCAGTGCCTCACACAGCTCTGGGACCAAGCGCCTGCAATCCTGGAGCTCTGCACTGAGCCAGAGCAAAGGTGTGAAATGCAGAGGGTTTTGCAGAAATATTCAGGGGCACCAGGCCAGCCTGCTTTGTGCTCTCTGGGGCACAGCAAGCACTGTGCAATGCAGCTCAGAGCTGCTGGCAGAGAGGGACTATGGGCATGTGCCTGAGGCTTGTTCTTGAGTAGTGATTTGGGAGGGAGCAGAAGGGTCTCAGTAGGTAATTTGTGTTTGCTTCATTAATTGCTAAATGAAAGACACAATGTGGCCTCACGCAGCAAGAGCACTTGCAGAACTTATTGACTATAAGTTTGTGTCAAATTCCAGAAAAGGAAGGAGAGGTGTTGATGTGTAACAAATAGGGCTCGTGAGTTCCATTAGCTTTAACAGTTTTCTGGGATTGAAAGTCAACAAATCTGCTCTCCCAAAGGAATTCCCACTATTGGTCTGTGTCTCGATGGATGTTCCTGCCCCGGTGTTCATCCAGGTGCCCACAGGGAGCCGTGAAGATGTGGAGCCTCCCAGCCAGGTGTCTTCCCAACACGGATCACCAGGACCACGGATCACCAGGGCTCTGCCCAACGGGGGTCACTGGGGATCATCCAACGCCGATCCTCCCATGGGGGATGGAGCTGGAGCAGCGCACGAAGCTCTTCCCACACTCGGGGCACTCGCAGGGCTTCCCTTACTGGTGCCTCTGTTGGTGTTGGGTCAAGTTAGATCTCTGTGAGAAGCTCTTCCCACACTCAGGACACTCGTAGGGCCTCTCCCCACTGTGGATGCGCCGGTGCCTGACAAAAGTGGAGTTGCGGTTGAAGCTCTTCCCGCAGTCAGGGCAGCGGAAGGGCCTCTCGTCTGTGTGAATCCGCTCATGTCTGATGAGAGTGGAGCTGCGCTGAAACCTCTTCCCACACTCGGGACACTCGTAGGGCCTCTCCCCAGTGTGGATGAGCTGGTGTTTTCTCAGCTCACAGCTCCATCCAAAGCTCTTCCCACATTTCAAGCAGGTGTAGGGCCATTCCCCTGTGTGGCTCCTCTGGTGATTCCTCAGGTTGGAGCTGTACCTGAACCTCTTCCCACATTCCCCACACTCGTAGGGCTTTTCCCCAGTGTGGATGCTCTGGTGTGTCCTTAGGTTGGAGCTGCAGCTGAACCTATCCCCACATTCCCCACACTCGTAGGGGTTTTCCCCAGTGTGGATCATTTGGTGCCGCATGAGGCTGTAGCTGTGGCTGAAGCTCTTCCCACATTCCCCACACTCGTAGGGCATTTCCCCAGTGTGGATCACCTGGTGTCGGATCAGGTGGGAGCTCTTTCTGAAGCCCTTCCCACATTCCAAACACTTGTGGGACTTCTCCCCCTGCACTGAGCTCCGCCTGGATCTCCGGCCGCCCTCCTGGCACTGGTGGGATCTTTCCTCCTTGCAGCTCCCTGGACTGGGTTTGCAGACCCTCCTCGTGTGGGATCTCTGGGGCTTTTCCTCCTCTTCCATCTGGCAACGATGTGGGAATGAAAATCCTGGCTTGGGGAAAAAACAAGAGGAGAGCGCCTTGGGGTGAGGATTCCTCCTTGCCCAAGTTCATCTCAGAAAGTCACTGGGCATCTTGAGTCTGTAAGAATCTCTAAAACACCAAGATTCAGCCCAAACATCCTCCAAACATCAAGATGTTACTATGGAGTTAAATGTTTATGAAAATGTTTCTTAAAATCATGTAGAGGTAGGCCACAAGAATGTTTGGTATCAGGGATGGTCTAGCAAGCTGAAATGTTTACGGTAACGGGAACTGGTACTTGGGGTCTCCAAGATACCCACCCAGAGATAAGATTCGTACATATTTGTACAAGGATGAGCTAACTCTCATGAAGCAATATAGATAAAGTTAATGAAGCAAAATTAATGAAGCAATATTGATAAGGTTGTTACAGTGATTACTGCTACAGCTGAAATTGTAGAAATACGTGCACTTTGGACAAAGACGATGGAGCTAGATTTGGGTTGCTGATGCCCCTAGTTCCTGCACACTTCAGTAAAGCACCTGCACGTAATCAGTCTGTGATTATGTGTGTTCCTGAACACTGACATTTTGGTGACCCAGATGAGACCCTGTGAGTGCTGCTGAGTGAGCTCACGACCCGATCACACTCCAGCCGGCACCGAGGGATTCTCGGGGAGCCCATCCGGCCGCGACCGTCTCCGCCGCTCACAACGTCCCTCTGAGAGAGGTAAGGAGCTTTTCGCTCTGCTCTGGTGCCTGCCGAGAAGACACAGCCAAAGCTTTGCACGGTTGGGCTGGAGGAATTCCTGGTATTGCCCAGGCGCCGTCTGTCAGACAAGTGCAAAAGCGTTGCAGGTTGGGCAGCAGTGGTGTGTGGTGCACTGTAACTGTAACATGGAGAAGCTTAAAGGGATTTGAGGTGGCAATGCCCCTACACCATGTACTTCTCCTTTGGGGTGCTTATTAGCACATTGGAAACAGGGTAACTTTGGGCAAGATTTACGTAAAGTTGATTGATTATTGTAATACATGGTGGCCAGGATATGACCTGGACTGTGGGGAAAAGTGGCCGAGAAATGGATCTTTGCAGTACAACACCATTTTACAGTTGATGTTGTTCTGTAAGCCAGAGGGAAAGTCGGATGAATTTCCATATGTTAATTTCTTTTTCTATTTGTGAGACAAGCCAGAATGGCAGGCTGAGTGTGGACTGATGGCACTTAAGGCACGTGTGAGTGATAAATGTGAGCTTTGTGTAAAAGGAAAAAGTTGTTTAGAGCACCTGGCATTAAAAGAAAGTTTGCTTCAGGGGAAAGAGATGGATGTTGATTTACAAGTGGTTTCAGCAGAACCAAAAGAACCCGATTTTGTTTTGTCTACCTCCACTTCACCCAATCCTATTTCACCTAACCCTATCTCACCTAATCCCACTTCACCTTGCCCTCTTTATCCTCCTCTACTGCCTTCACCTGATCCTTCTTCTCCAAGAGATGATCAAAATCTAACCTTGATACAAGGAAATGTGAAAAATGCTGGGGAGGAAGATAGCAGTAGCGGGGGTGATGATAATAAATCAGCGACACCGGTATCCCATCGGACTCGGTCACAGCTTGCTCCGGTTCTGGGTAGAATGGGAAAAGATTTGGGCAGACAAAGGCAGACTGTGATTGCCCCCTTGAGACAAGGAGTAGGAGTAGAAGGGCTGGTGTTTGTGGAAGTTCCTTTTTCACCCACAGACTTGATAATTTGGAAACAATCAGCTGGAACTTAGAGAGAAAATCCTGATAAAGTAGCAGGGGTGGTAAAAATGATTATGAAAACTCAGATCCAGATTGGGATGATATACAAGTAATAGCGGAGAATTTAATGGACTCTACTGAGAAAGAGATGGTGCTTAGAGCAGCCAAGGAAAAGGTGAGAGAAGATCTCAGAACTGGGGTGGTGATGGCGACTTTAGATGAGAACTTTCCAACCGAGGATCCAGGGTGGGATCCCAATGCCTTTGGGGACATGTGGAGGCTGAAGAGGTATCAAGAGTGGCTCCAGACAGGGGTTTGGAATGCTGTACCTAAGGTTATGAATTGGTCTAAATTGTATGAGATAAGACAGGAAAAGAAAGAATCCCCTGCTGCATTTTTGGAAAGGCTTAAAGAGGCAGCAAGAAAGTATACAGATCTTCAACTAGAAACAGAACAAGCGAATGTTCAGCTTGCGTTCATTTTTCTTGGGCAGTCGCAGGATGATATTAGGAGAAAATTGCAGAAGTCAGAAGGAGAAGATTCAAGGAATTTGAATCAATTACTTGAAGTGGCTTGGAAAGTATACAATAACAGGGAAAAGGAAGCTAGTAAAAAGCAGCAGCAAAATCTTTTGGCAGTGATCCAAGGAAGAGAGAATCCAGGTTTCAGAGGACGAGGCAGAGGTGGTCATGGGCTGGGGAGGGGCGGACTTGGCATAGAACGAGGGGGATGGGTTTTGCCAAGATTGGGGTTAAATCAATGTGATTATTGTAGACAAGAGGGGCACTGAAAAAATGAATGCCCAAATTGGTCTAACCAGGGCAATCAGTTCAATCAGAATCAAGATGCTTCCAAATTAATGGTGCTGGGGGAGTACAGCAGCTGACTAGAATCGGAACAAAAACCAATACAAGAACCTTTAGTAACTATACAGTTGGGAGATAAAGAAGTAAAATTTCTGGTGGATACGGGGGCTACATATTCTGTGCTAAATGATCTAAAAGGGCAAACTGGAGACAAAACAGCAACAACTGTTGGAGCCACAGGGAAGGAGGAGAATTGACCATTCCTGCAACCCCTGGATTTGTGTTTTGGAAACAAAGTGTTAACACATGAATTTTTAGATATGCCTGAGTGTCCAATTCCACTTTGAGGATGAGATTTATTAGCAAAATTTGATGCAGTGATACCTTTTAAAAACAGGGAGCTTTTAATGAAAATACCTGAATCAAAGACAGGACAAATCTTAATGATAAAAGAAAAACCAGTCCCTACTATCCCTCGGGAAGTAGAGGATGCAGCAATTCCCTCTGTATGGGAAACAGACATACCAGGAAAATCTAAGCTGGCACAACCAGTACATGTAGAACGAAAAGAAGGAGCAAAAGCTGTCCAGGTTAAACAGTATCCCATAAAGCCAGAAGCACGGCAAGGAATAGTAAAGATTATTGAAAAGTTTTTGAAGTACCAAATTTTAGAAGAATGTGAATCAGAATTGAATACACCAATATTTCCAGTGAAGAAACCAAACGGTGAGTACAGACTAGTACAGGATTTGAGAGCAATAAATGGAATAACTAAAGATATTTACCCAGTGGTAGCTAATCCTTACACATTGTTGACATCTGTGAAAGGGAAATAGAAATGGTTTACTGTAAGTGATTTAAAGGATGCCTTTTTCTGCATATCCCTTGACAAAGAAAGTAGGAAACTGTTTGCCTTTGACTGGGAAAATCCAGACAATGGAAGGAAAACCCAGCTCACCTGGACACGACTCCCACAAGGATACAAGAACAGTCCAACACTATTTGGAAGCCAGCTGGTGAAGGAGCTGGAGATCTGGAACGAGAATGGGCAAGTACCATGAGAACAATACCTGCTGTTACAGTATGTTGATGATATACTGACAGCTACAGAAGAGAAAATAACCTGCATAAAGGTAACAATTGAAATTTTAAATCAGCTGGGAATGGGAGGATATAAGGTGTCTAAAGAAAAGGCACAAACTGCCTGGCAGACTGTGATTTACCTGGGATGTGAAATCTCACAAGGGCAATGTAAGCTGGGTACTAATCGTATTCAAGCTATTTGTGCTATTCCAGAACCCCAGAACATGCATGAGCTGTGAGTTTTCCTTGGGATGACTTCCCCCCGGGAGATGAAGTGTACATTAGAAGCTGGAAGGAAGAACCATTAAAAGAAAGGTGGAATGGACCCTATCAGGTACTGTTAACTACCTTGACAGCAGTCAAAGGAGCTGGACTGGATCCCTGCATACATTACACCAGAGTGAAGAAGGTTTCCCCTGCACTGTGGACTGCACAAACTGTAGGGCCAACAAAGCTGCAGATAAAGCGGGTTTGATTGTTTCAAATGTCTAGGTTGCTGGTGACTGTAATGGGGATTATTTTATGGCCTTTAGGGCCATCAGCTGGAATCAATGTTACCTTGGGATGTGAAATACAAAAGGATCAGCTGACAACTCTTCATTTTAGAATGAAGAGGGATGTGGGGGTGCAGCCAGAAACACAAGTGCTAAAAGTCTCTAATACTATTCAGGCAGAAAATGGGATGATTGCATTAATTAAAGATTTGGCCAACGTGCAAAACACCAGCAAAATAACTGCCTGTCTGCCAATACCAAAGGCAGCAGGAGACCAAATAAATTGGGGAATTATAACATCAAAATTTCCTGAAATACAAAAGAATAAAAATGAAAATGTGAGCTGTGTATTGCAAATAGATTACAAGTACCCAAATAAGACAGCGTTTGAAAATGCTGAGAAGCCAAAGTATTCATCTACATGGGATTGTCATGAAAATGGAGGAAAGTATGAACCAAAACTAGGCTGGGATGGGAGATCAGGGAATTATGGATGGTGTTATGAAAAGATAGCCAAGGTCATTGAAGACAAGATTCCAGTATCGAAGTGGAAGTGTGAAGGACAGGAAGGAAAAGATCGGGCTGAAGCTTGGGACAGTGCATGGTCAATGAGTGTGCTTCAGAAATTCCAATCTATGGCAGATAGCCCTTGGTGCATTAAGTGGGAAGGCTCTGAAAATGAAACAGATCCAGGGGTATGGAACAATGCAACCAGTAGTAGAATGGAGGCAGACAAAGTGAATTGGTGGGTATGGAACAAAGCTTATGACTGTACTTCTGATGATGAAGAAATAAAACAAATGCCACTGCTAGTGGTAGCTCTGCAAATTGGATGTGCCTGCAGAGGAATCAAACATAAACAAGGGGAAATAAATGACAAGACAGGACAAGTGATCCAAAAGGTAATATGGAGCACAAGTACAATTCAGAGTCCAGGCCAATTTGGATAGGCAGCAAGCAATGGCACCTGGACAACACATCTGCCTGTAGGTGAAAAAGTAAAAGAGATTACTTTAGGCCTCCCCACCTTATGCCCAATTTGGAAAAGGTCCCCATTCAAGGGAGAGCATGAACTTCTGCAAATAATGACGAGACAAGAAGTTCAGGAAAACAAAATTGAAGATAAAGAAAGATGGCAGCAACCCTCCAGTAGTGTAAAATTTAAGTGGGCTCTGGAATCCTTGTTTGGTCCAATAGCAAATTATAACAATAGAAAGATGTTGTACAAACTTACAGGTCAGGTAGAAAGAGATTGGCAAGAGTTACCAAAGAGGAATTTAGAGAGCTAAATGTACAATTACAAGCCACAACTAAAATGACCCTGCAAAACAGATTGGCTTTAGATATGTTATTGTTGAAAGAACACGGAGTATGCAGGTACCTAAAAGGACAAATTGATCACTGCTGCATCCACATCCCAAATGGAACTGCAAATGTAGAACATGACATTAATCAATTAAAACAAACAGAACATGAAGCACAGAAAGAGCAGGAAGATCTCACCACAAGTTGGGTAGATAAAAGTTTTGAGGCGTAAGGATGGAATGTGAGCTCTTGGATCAAATCTATTTTTGAGAGACTGATAATCCTACTAATTGTGTTCTTAGCAATCTGGTTAATCTGTGCAGTTCTGAAAGGAGAGATAAAGAAAAGAGTATCCTGGAACCAGAAGATAATAAAGGCACTGACACGGGACAGAGATCCACATCCACATTTGTCATCTCCAAGTCCTCCAGAGTGTAACAACGCTTACGACAACTGTGGATTCGAAGATGAACATCAAGTATAAACTCAGAAAAAGGACTGTATATAGTGAAAGCATTACACTTATTATAGTAAAGTGAAATACTTTCAAAGAGATGAAATATGTTACTATGGGGTTAAATGTTTCTGAAAATGTTTCTTAAAATCTTGTAGAGGTAGGCCACAAGAATGCTTGGTATTAGGGATGGTCTAGCAAGCTGCAATGTTTACGGTAATGGGAACTGGTACTTGGGGTCTCCAAGATACCCACCCAGAGATAAGATTCGGACATGTTCGTGCAAGGATGAGCTAACTCTCATGAAGCAATATAGATAAAGTTAATCAACCAATATTAATGAAGCAATATTGATAAGGTTGTTACAGTGATTATTGCTACAGCTAAAATTATAGAAATATGTGCACTTTGGACAAAGACAACGGAACTAGATTTGAGTTGCTGATACCCCTAGTTCACCCACGCTTCAATAAAGCACCTGCATATATTCAGTCTGTGATTCTGTGTGTTCCTGAACGCTAACAAAGACAGATCAAAAACTTCCAAAACACCAGAAATCTGATATCACCCCAAAATAGAAAGATTCTGCCCCCACAAAAAAACAAAACACCAACATTCAGCCCAATAAAGCTCAGAAACTCCAAGATTCAGCCCCGTGAAAATCGTCCATCTCCCTGCCCGGGCACTCGCTGCATGGGGGGGTGAGGGGGGCAATGAGGCCGGGCCGGAGCAGGGGGTGCCTGAGAGAGGCCCCGAGCCCGGGGGAAGCCCCTGCAGAGCCATGGAAGTGGCTCCTGGCCGGACTCGGGGATCCCCCTGGCGATCCCCGCTGGAGCAGCCTGCTCCTGAGGGACTCTGGCCCCTGGCAGGGACCCCAGGCTGCAGCAGGACAAGGATTCCTGTCCCTCAGGGGGAGGCACTGACATCACCTGACTGTGACCCCCATCCCTGTGCCTCTGGGCGGGGAGGGGGACGGAGAGGGGCACAAAGTTAAGCCCGGGAAGGAGGGACAGCTGGGGGGAAGATGGATTTCCGGAGGAATTACTTTGCTTCTCGTTTTCTTGTTCTGACATGTTGGATAATAAATTCAATTAATTTCCCCAAGTCAGGTGTGCTGTGCCCGTGACCAAGGACTGAACTGTCCCCACCCTCATCCAGACCCCCGAGCCTTTCCTTGTGTGTTCTGCTCCCCGCCCGGGACAGGAAGGAGAGTCACAGAGTTTTGGCCTCGCTCCGGCATAGCCCTGCTCCATCCCGGACTCACCCCCAGCTCGCAGCGCCCTCAGCTCCCGGGCACCCCGAGCTCCCGGCGCTTCAGCGCAGCGGCGCTTCCTTGGCCTCCTGCCCGGGCCGGGCCCAGCGCCGGGGCCGCTCCTCAGCCCAGGCTAACGAGAAATGGCGGAGCTCAGCCCAAGGCAGGCGAGGCCGTGCCGTGTGCAGAGCCCGCCGCTGGCTGCCATTGGCTGCTTCTGCCGTCACTCGTGGCTCTGGCGCGCGCTGATTGGGCAGAGCGGGGACAAGCCCGGCCCCGCTGGCGCCCCCAGGGCGGCCGTGGGGCAGGAGAGCCGCCATTGCCGGAGCGTCTGTGCGGGCCCGGCAGCGGCGGCAGCAGCGGCCGGAGCCCGGTGAGGCGGCGGCGGAGCTCGGAGGCGGCCCCGGCCATCGCAGGTGGGAGCCGCGCTCGGTTCTGCGGGGCTCGGGGCTCGCTGCGGGCCCGGGAGGTTGTGTAATAAATGGAATTGATTCATGCTGACTAAATTGTAACTATTCGGAATGTTATTATTAGAAGCAACCAATGGAATCAGTGTTATAAGGCAGATGTACCCCTTTGCAGATGTTACATGTTAAAATTTAGGTACAGGATGTAGTTTAGAAGATAAGTGATGTCTCATGACCAAAACGGCCTTGAGATGGACAAAATTAAAACCACTTTAAGCATTGGGCCTAAAAATCAGTAAATATCAGACTAATTAGTAGAGTAACATAACACAACGCTTAGTACGCACACACAAACCTGTAAGGTAATCCAAAGGACAATGAGGAAGAGGAGAAGCCTTCACCAAAAGACCCCCAAAAGAAGACTGAAGACCCCCTAACAACAAATGATGCATGTGCCTTGAAGGAAAGTGACGTAAAGTCAAAAAAATCGGAAATAGGAGGAAACATACGAGAAACATTAATGAATATGTGTAAGCACACAGTATATAAGTTTAGCTTGAAGTGCTTTGTTCTGTACGTGAGGTGGAGTGAGAAGCCCCCCCCCGTACCCCGGTCAGTTTTGCTTATGCCTTAACCATTTGTAACCACTGGCCAATTGTATTCACACATATATATGTATATATATATATATATATATATATATATATATATATATATATAATTGTATCTTTCTTACTAAATTGTATTCTTTTACTAAATTGTATTCTTTTATTATTTTGTATCCAATTTATTAAAGTATATTATCAATTAATTAGATTGATTGTTTGGAAATTTGAAAGTCATTTATAACAATTTGGTGCCAAAACCCAGGAACTCCGATCTAGGGGAGGAACGGCTAATGATGGGAAGGAGCTCCCCACCAATTTTTCAAGGTGGTGCCAAGGTTAGATCGTGCTCCCTTGGAAATAGAAGTTCCACTTAGGATAAAGCATAAGCAGAAGAAGCTGGCTGTAGGAAGCGTGCAGAAGAGCTCCCGTAGAGTGCCGGCCAGAGATAAAGGTGCCTGTAAAACGTCTTGTGCACAAGAAGCGCTGGGCAAACGGAGTGTGTGAGTCCCACGGGGCTGGGCAGGGGGGAGCTGTGTGCCTGTGTGTGTGTGTGCAGTGGCTGAGACGGGGCTGGGCAGCCCGGACCCACAAAGGGAGTGCAGACCTCCGGCCGTACCGCGTTTTCGGCTCTCCGCGAGGAGACCGGCCGGGAAAGGAGGGAAGGGAAAGAGAAGAACGAGTGAAAATCCCCGGCAGGGACGGGAGGGAGAGTCCCAATCTTAAAACCCACGGGAAAGTCCTCGGGGAGAAGGGAGTGATCTGATCGCTGAGTGAAGTGACTCAGGAGGAGAGTGATCGAGTCAGGTTCAACTTCCTTTAAAAAGAGAAAATAGTTGGGAACTTTAGTACGTAGCCAAGAGGGATTGGGAAGAGAAGTAGCCAGAAATGAGCAGTCAAAGAGGGGTAAAAGAAATTGAGAAAGAGAGGAAATTAGACAGGAAGCGAGTAGTTGGCAAAAGACGGGATAGAGCAACAGAGTAATATTGAGGGAGGGGGGAAGTTGAAGCACGGAGTGAGTGAGGGGGATCAAGATTCTCCTGGTACCGGAGATTTCTTGCTTGGTTGCTGCCAGAGATGGGTTCAAGGGACAGTAAGTCCTTGAACCCAGGGGCTGCGAATTATAAGGGGAATTCGCAGGAGCCCGCAATATCTGAGAACCGTGAGGGGGTTTCTCAGGAGGGGAGCATTCCTCAGGACAGTCCACTGAGGATGATGTTATGATTTTGGGATACAAGGGAATCCCGGAGAGGAAAAACAAGCAGAAAATGATTAATTATTGTATGTTTAAATAGACAAAGAAAATGATCTGAAAATATAATTTGAATTGGCCAAAGTTTGGATTGTTTAAAGATTGGATTTGTTAAGCTTTAAATCAGTATGTAAATTCAAAAGAACCTTTTTATCAAGAAGAGAGCGACTATGCTACCCTGCAGCTTCCCCGGGGTGGGGGGAAAGATAAAATTATTACTAAAACACAAGAAAGCAAGAGTTATCTGTTGTATCCTTTACAAACTAATAAGTAGCAGAAAAAAAAAAAAAAAAAAAAAAGGTAAAACTGTTCCTTCATCTAAAGATATTTTGCTGGAAATAGAAACAGCAGCACTACCTAAATCCCATTTAACTGAAAAGGGTGAAGTGCTGGCTGTGCCAAGTGAACTCTAACATATAACACAACTGACCATTTGTTACAACCTGGCATTAATTTGGTTTGGTTTATTATATTTAGACATTCAAAAGACAAATTCTGCCTTGCTTAGAGTCTGTGAAGCACAAACACATTTTATGAATATATAGTATCTAAATGGTGTGTTACAGTTGTGTTATGTGCATTATAAGTGTTAAAAACATGTAGCACAGGTTTTTTTCACAGAACCTTAAATTTTCGTATTTTTAAAATATGTTTGTTTTTCAATATTTTGTATAGTAAATATAAATGGTTTTGACTAAATGTTTTATTTATTTAACAGCAAAAAATGTGCTAAAAGAACCCCCTGTTAATTAAAGTTTTATTAATAAATTGCTAACTGAAGTTGTGGAAAAAGTAACTTTTATTGTAGTTGGCACATCTCTGAAGCTTCAGTAGTTTAAATTAAAAGAAAAAAAATATAACTGACTAAGAGAGAGAGAGAGAGGTAAGACAGTGCTGTGAAATCTGTGCCATCCTTGAAATAAGCAGAGTTGAAGTGGCTCATAGGAACCTTATGAGGCCAAGCAAGGGTAGCAGTGAGACCAAACGTGTCAGTGACCAGACCCCAGGGTATAAACTTTGCTACCAAGAAGAGCGGCACCTCGGCCCTTGGCTGCAGCCCAAGGGGCCTTGAGGAAGGTAGAGAGTGAAAACTCCTGAGGATTATTTTCACTGTGTTCATTAAGATACCCTTGGCAACTGGCCAAAACCATAAAGCAGGATGGGACAGAATGAAAAGAATAAGAAAGAAACAAGCGATATTAAAACAAGCAGTACAAAAGCAAACAATGAGCAAACAAACTATGCAAAAACAAAATCACAATAATTCTGATCCATGTGACAAATGCAAACAAATGTGACAAATACAAAAACAAGATAAAATCTGTGTTTGTGGCACATCCATATGTTAATGCTGCCTGTTACAATCACTGTAATTTTATAAAAGTATAAAAAAATCTCAGGGAAAGAATTAGACAAAATGAATAAGTAGTGTGAACAGTTGAAACAGCAGTATAGCAACTGAGATTGGCCAACCTTAACTAAAATATTTTTGTAAGTTAAATGCAAGAAGTAGTTACAGAACTAAAATTATTTAAATGTTAAATTTGTGAAAGACTTAAAATAGCTAAAAAATAGCTGTGGGAAAGTGAGAGTCTAGCTCCAGACCAATTTTTAAAATGAAATCTTACTCAAACTTCCAAGACATTAAAATGACCTGGAAGATAAATTTTGAATCATCAAATAATTAAAACAGTTTGTATCAGATAACAATACTAAAACCTGGCCACCAAAAACTCCTGCTGGATATTAGAGAATGACAAAAAGAAACTAATTGTAGGATAACCATGTTGATTTGTGCTGGTATAAAAGTTCTGGAGCTAACCCTTACCAATCCATAAGTGACCTAAAATTCTATTTGGAACAACCAGGTACAACAAGTAACAAATGGAAAGCCCCTGATGGAATATATTAAAATTGTGAGTAAAGAGCATACAGTGAATTACCTCAAAAGTGAAAAAGAACCTGTATCTTAAGAGTTATATGACCCTCCTTCTTCGTTATACCGAGGTCCAGGAGCAATATATTAAGAACACCACTTTATGAAACATTAAAGAACAATAAAAGGGACTTGAACCTTGACTTTCCAAAAGCAAGAAGAAACCAGAAATGAAGACAAATGGCCTGCAGAGAGATGACCCAGCCACTTGAGCTGCAGATGGATCTTAGAGATATAGAACCCAAATCTATCTATTGAATCAGTTCATAAAGCTGCAGACAGTAGTTAAAGTTGTTTCAAACCACACCTCTACTGCCCTAAAGCTGCTGGCCAAGCAACATTCACAAATGTGAGCATTTGTTTATGAAAACAGAATTGCCCTGGACTATTTGTTAGCTGAAGAAGGGGGAGTTTGTAGAAAGTTTAACAAATCTGAGTGTTGTATAAAGATAAATGATTATAGAAGAGCCATCACAAAAATTGCTAAAGATATATATACCAGTTCAAAAATAGAATTTTATTTTGAAGACTGATTAGTGAGATAACCTAAGAAGTACTTAGTGGAAAAAGTTAAAATTTATGGCATAATGTTTTATATTAAGATTATTGTTTCCATTTTGTATAATTTCATGCCTGATTAGACTAATCCATTCAGTAATTCAAGGAATACTGAACGAAAAGAAACTATAATAGCTCAAAAAAAAAGTTAACTAAATTTGAAAGAGAGTGCAAAAAGCTTGATACAGCATGAAAAATGTTAAAAAATTAGAAATGAAAATAAAGTAAATGCAAGAAATTAAATTATGGAGAAGATAAAAAAATAAGATCCAAGTTTATGTTTTTTTTTAAAAAAAGGCATGAATAAATGTAATCAAAAGGAGAAATGGGGTATTAAAATAAATGGAATTGATTCGTGCTGACTAAATTGTAACTATTCGGAAAGTTATTATTAGAAGCAACCAAAAGAATCAGTGTTACAAGGCAGATGTACCCCTTTGCAGATGTTACATGTTAAAATTGAGGTACAGGATGTAGTTTAGAAGATAAGTGATGTCTCAAGACCAAAACGTCCTTGAGATGGACAAAATTAGAACACCTTTAGGCATTGGGCCTAAAAATCAGTAAATATCAGACTAATGAGTAGAGTAACATAACACAACGCTTAGTACGCACACACAAACCTGTAAGGTTATCCAAAGGACAATGAGGAAGAGGAGAAGCCTTCACCAAAAGACCCCCAAAAGAAGACTGAAGACCCCCTAACAACAAGTGAAGCATGTGCCGTGAAGAAAAGTGACGTAAAGTCAGAAAAATTTGAAATAGGAGGAAATTTACAGGAAGCATTAATGAATATGTATAAGCATACACTATATCAGTTTAGCTTGAAGTGCTTTGCTCTGTACATGAGGCAGGGTGAGGAAGCCGTACCCCGGTCGGTTTTGCTTATGCTTTAATCATACTTAATTATTGGCAAATTATAGATATAAATTGTAATTTTTTGCTAAATGATATTCTTTTACCAAACTGCATTCTTTTATTATATCAAATTACTATTCAATTTACTAAATTGTATTCATTTTTAATTAAACTACCATTAACCCAAGGGACCTAGCTGTCAAAATTGTAATTTCATTGATAACAACCGGAGAGGCGGCGGCGGAGCTCGGAGGCGGCCCCGGCCATCGCAGGTGGGAGCCGCGCTCGGTTCTGCGGGGGCTCGGGGCTCGCTGCGGGCCCGGGAGGGGGCGGCAGGGGGCTGTGGCGGGTGGCTTGTGCCGTGGCCGGCCCGTGTTGGCCCTGGGCTGAGGGCGCTGCGGGAGCGGCTGCCCGCGGTCTCCTTGCCGCTGGGGCCTCGGCAGGAGGCGGTGGCGGAGCAGCGCTGGCTCGTCCCGCTTCGTGTCGGGAAGCCGGAGGTGGCTGCGCTGTGCCCGGGACGCTGCGCTGGGGCCGCCTCCGAGCTCCGCCGCCGCCTCACCGGGCTCCGGCCGCTGCTGCCGCCGCTGCCGGGCCCGCACAGACGCTCCGGCAATGGCGGCTCTCCCAAGCCACGGCCGCCCTGGGGGCGCCAGCGGGGCCGGGCTTGTCCCCGCTCTGCCCAATCAGCGCGCGCCAGAGCCACGAGTGACGGCAGAAGCAGCCAATCGCAGCCAGCGGCGGGCTCTGCACACGGCACGGACTCGCCTGCCTTGGGCTGAGCTCCGCCATTTCTCGGCAGCCTGGGCTGAGGAGCGGCCCCGGCGCTGGGCCCGGCCCGGGCAGGAGGCCAAGGAAGCGCCGCTGCGCTGAAGCGCCGGGAGCTCGGGGTGCCCGGGAGCTGAGGGCGCTGCGAGCTGGGGGTGAGTCCGGGATGGAGCAGGGTTATGCCGGAGCGAGGCCAAAACTCTGTGACTCTCCTTCCTGTCCCGGGCGGGGAGCAGAAGACACAAGGAAAGGCTCGGGGGTCTGGATGAGGGTGGGGACAGTTCAATCCTTGGTCACGGGCACAGCACACCTGACTTGGGGAACTTATTTGAATTTGTTTTCAAACATTTCAGAGGAAGAAAATGAGAAGTAAAGTAATTCCTCCGGAAATCCATCTTGCCCCCAGCTCTCCCTCCTTCCCGGGCTTAACTTTCTGCCCCTCTCCGTCGCCCTCCCCGCCCAGAGGCACAGGGATGGGGGTCACAGTCAGGTCATGTCAGTGCCTCCCCCTGAGGGACAGGAATCCTTGTCCTGCTGCAGCCTGGGGTCCCTGCCAGGGGCCAGAGTCCCTCAGGACCAGGCTGCTCCAGCGGGGATCGCCAGGGGGATCCCCGAGTCCGGCCAGGAGCCACTTCCATGGCTCTGCAGGGGCTTCCCCCGGGCTCGGGGCCTCTCTCAGGCACCCCCTGCTCCGGCCCGGCCTCATTGCCCCCCTCACCCCCCCATGCAGCGAGTGCCCGGGCAGGGAGATGCACGATTTTCACGGGGCTGAATCTTGGAGTTTCTGAGCTTTATTGGTCTAAACGTTGGTGTTTTGTTTTTTTGTGGGGGCAGAATCTTTGTATTTTGGGGGGATATCAGATTTTTGGTGTTTTGGAAGTTTTTGATCCGTCTTCGTTAGCATTCAGGAAAACACATAATTGTATATTGACTGTATGCAGGTGTTTTATTGAAGCGTGGGGGAACTAGAGGTATCAGCAACCCAAATCTAGTTCCGTTGTCTTTGTCCAAAGTGCACATATTTCTACAATTTCAGCTGTAGCAGTAATCACTGTAACAACCTTATCAATATTGTTTCATTAATATTGCTTCATTAACTTTGTCCATATTGCTTCATGAGAGTTAGCTCATCCTTGCACGAACATGTCCGAATCTTATCTCTGGGTGGGTATCTTGGAGACCCCAAGTACCAGTTCCCATTACCATAAACATTTCAGCTTGCTAGACCATCCCTAATACCAAGCATTCTTGTGGCCTACCTCTACATGATTTTAAGAAACATTTTCAGAAACATTTAACCCCATAGTAACATATTTCCCCCCTTTGAAAGTATTTCACTTTACTATAATAAGTGTAATGCTTTCACTATATACAGTCCTTTTTCTGAGTTTATACTTGATGTTCATCTTTGAATCCACAGTTGTCGTAAGCGTTGTTACACTATGGAGGACTTGGAGATGACAAATGTGGATGTGGATCTCTGTCCTGTGTCAGTGCCTTTATTATCTTCTGGTTCCAGGATACTCTTTTCTTTATCTCTCCTTTCAGAACTGCACAGATTAACCAGATTTCTAAGAACACAATTAGTAGGATTATCAGACTCTCAAGAATAGATTTGATCCAGGAGCTCACATTCCATCCCAACCCTTCAAAAATTTTATCTAATCAACTTGTTGTTAGATCTTCCCTCTCTTTCTGTGCTTCATGTTCTTTTTGTTTTAATGGGCTAATGTTGTGTTCTACATCTGCAGTTCCATTTGGGATGTGGATGCAGCAGTGATTATTGAGAGACCGCCAGCTCTTCACCGGTCTTCACAGAAGTAATTGTGAATGCCACTTTATTTCTATCTTTAGCACACTTTTATAGGGTTCTACAGGGTCTGCAGGCAGAGCAAGTTACTATTGGCTAACACACACAGTTTACATTTTTTCTCTTACACACAGGGATATTGTTTTGCTTTACTCTCTCTTCAGCATGAAGGTTTCAAGGACTTTAGCTCTTAATATCATGACTTATTTCAAAGGCTGGTTTGTGCATACAGGCCTTTACTAATATATAAAATATAGCAACAAGTGATCAATTTGTCCTTTTAGGTACCCGCATACTCCGTGTTCATTCAACAATAACATATCTAAAGCCAATCTGTTTTGCAGGGTCATTTTAGTCGTGGCTTGTAATTGTACATTTAGCTCTCTAAATCCCTCTTTGGTAACTCTTGCCAATCTTTCTACCTGACCTGTAAGTTTGTACAACATCTTTCTATTGTTATAATTTGCTATTGGACCAAACAAGGATTCCAGCGCCCACTCAAATTTTACACTGCTGGAGGTTTCCTGCCATCTTTCTTCATCTTCAGCTTTGTTTTCCTGAAATTCTTATCTTCTCCTTATTTGCAGAAGTTCATGCTCTCCCTTGAATGGGGACCTTTTCCAAGTTGGGCATAAGGTGGGGAGGCCTAAAGTAATCTCTTTTACTTTTTCACCTACAGGCAAATGTGTTGTCCAGGTGCCATCACTTGCTGCCCATCCAAATTGGCCTGGACTCTGAATTGTACTTGTGCTCCATATTACCTTTTGGATCACTTGTCCTATCTTGTCATTTATTTCCCCTTGTTTATGTTTGATTCCTCTGCAGGCACATCCAATTTGCAGAGCTACCACTAGTGGTGGCATTTGTTTTATTTATAAGTATTTGTTTTATTTCATAATAAATATATTTTATTATAAGTATTTGTTTTATTTTATAAGTACAGTCCTAAGTTTTGTTCCATACCCACCAATTGAGTTTGTCTGCCTCCATTCTACTACTGGTTGCAGTGTTCCATACCCCTGGATCTGTTTCATTTTCAGAGCCTTCCCACTTAATGCACCAAGGGCTATCTGCCATAGATTGGAATTTCTGAAGCACACTCACTGACCATGCACTGTCCCAAGCTTCAGCCCGATCTTTTCCTTCCTGTCCTTCACACTTCCACTTTGATACTGAAATCTTTTCTTTAATGACCTTTGCTATCTTTTCATAACACCATCCATAATTCCCTAATCCCCCATCCCAGCCTAGTTTTGGTTCATACTTTCCTCCATTTTCATGACAATCCCATGTAGATGAATACTTTGGCTTCACAGCATTTTCAAACACTGTCTTATTTGGGTACTCGTAATCTATTTGCAATACACAGCTCACATTTTCATTTTTATTCTTTTGTATTTCAGGAAATTTTGATGTTATAATTCTTTAATTTATTGGGTCTCCTGCTGCCTTTGGTATTGGCAGACAGGCAGTTATTTTGCTGCTGTTTTGCATGTTGGCAAAATCTTGAATTAATGCAATCATCCCATTTTCTGCCTGAATAGTATTAGAGACTTTTATCACTTGTGTTTCTGGCTGCACCCCCACATCCCTCTTCATTCTAAAACGAAGAGTTGTCAGCTGATCCTTTTGTATTTCACATCCCAAGGTAACTTTGATTCCAACTGATGGCAGTGAAGGCCATAAAAAAATCACCATTCCAGTCACTAGCAACCTAGACATTTGAAACAATCAAACCCGCTTTATCTGCAGCTTTGTTGTCCCCACAGTTTGTGCAGTCCACAGTGCAGGGGAAACCTTCTTCACTCTGGTGTAATGTATGCAGGGATCCAGTCCAGCTCCTTTGACTGCTGTCAAGGTAGTTAACAGTACCTGATAGGGTCCATTCCACCTTTCTTTTAATGGTTCTTCGTTCCAGCTTTTAACGTACACTTCATCTCCCGGGGGGATGTCATGAACTGGATTCTCAAGAGTCAGCGGCCTGTTCCACACAAGGGTGCTCCGAAGTCGAGCTCGAGCTTTTCCAAGAGGCAGAACATAATTCTACACCTCTTGCTTCCCTGTAACATGTACATTTGGATTAGGTTCAGGGGATTCATATGGTTTCCCATCCAATATCTCATAAGGACTGACTGACATCCCGCTTCTAGGCTTTATCCGAATCCTCAGCAGTGCTATTGGTAAAGCTTGTGGCTGCTGCAATTTAGCCTCTTGGCATATTTTTCTGATTTGCCTCTTCAATGTCTGATTCATCCTCTCCACCTGTCCACTGGATTGGGGTCTCCATGGTGTATGGAGATGCCAAGCTATTCCCAGTTACCTACTCACCTCCCTCACTACTGTGGCTGTGAAATGTGGGCCCCTATCTGATGATATTCCTAGAGGCACCCCAAATCTTGGAATGATTTCTTGCAGTAACCACTTGACTGTCTCTTTTGCTTGATTTGTGCAACAGGGAAGAGCTTCTGGCCATCCTGAAAATGTGTCAACCCCTACCAATAGATATTTGTATTCTCGTGTTCTTGGTAATTCTACAAAATCTACTTGCCAATAATCTCCTGGTTCTACTCCTACCCAAATTTTCCCTAATTGTGCCTGTCGTCTAGCCACTGGATTGTTCTTTAAGCAAATTTCACATTTTGACAGTACTGATTTTGCCATTGTTGACATCTGTACTGAAATTAAACTTTGTTTTAACAATTTCACCAGTGCCTCTGCACTCCAATGACATTTGTTATGTTTAATTTGTAGAACTTCTGTCATTATCGAGGGGGGTACCACTACTTGTCCCTGTGTAGTCACATACCACCCTTCTGAATTCTTCTGTGCATTCAGTGAGCATCCCAATTTCACATCTTTTATTGAACATTTTGGTTCTGGAGGTAAATTGAATTGAGATACATTAGTTTTTAAAGGTATCAATGCCATTGCAGTTTGTACTTCTCGAGCAGTTTGTTGGTCTGTCCAGTCTGCTTTCTGATTTCCCTCATGAATTTTGGAGCTTCCTGATTGGTGAGCTTTGCAGTGCATGATTGCTACTTGCTCAGGCTTTTATACTGCTTTTATTAATTGCAGGACTGCATCTTGATGTTTAATGTGTGTGCCTTGAGAAGACAGCAGTCCTCTTTCTTTCCACAGTGCCCTGTGTACATGCACCACTCCAAAAGCATGTTTTGAATCAGTTCAGATATTTACTTTGTTCCCTTCACTCATCTCTAATGCCCTGGTTAAAGCAACCAGTTCTGCTCGTTGGGCAGATGTGTTTGCTAGTAAGGAAGAAAGCTGGATTCAAAAGGTTAGCTGTCTTTAGTGTGACATCATCCTGCTCGGTTAGGATTACCTGGAATTTCATCATCCTGCTTGGAGATAGCCAATGGCCCCCCTTTTGTTCTAAAACAGTGGTCACCATGTGTGGCACATAGACATCTGTGTGTCTACCATCGAGTTTCCTGGCTTCTTGGATCAGCATCACAGTGGCTGCAACTGCCCGCAGGCATGAAGGCCATCCGGCACTCACGTGGTCAAGTTGTTTGGAAAAGCAACCTACCGGCCTTTTCCAGCTTCCCAAATGTTGGGTCAGCACTCCCAGTGCTGGGTGTGATCTTTCATGCACAAACAGCTGAAAATCTTTGGATAGATCAGGCAATCCTAACGCAGGAGCTGTTGTCAATGCCTCCTTCAGTCTGAGGAAGGTCTCCTTCTGTGGTCTGCCCCAGGTAAGCGGTTGTGTCTTCTGGGCTTCATACAGGGGCTCTGCAATTAGTCCATAGTCCATGATCCACAGGCGGCACCGCTCTGTCATCCCAAGGAAATCTCACAGCTCATGTAGGTTCTGGGGTTCTGGAATGGCACAAATGGCTTGAATACGATTAGTACCCAGCTTACACTGTCCTTGTGAGATTTCACACCCCAGGTAAATCACAGTCTGCTGGGAAATTTGTGCCTTTTCTTTAGACACCTTATATCCTCCCATTCCCAGCTGATTTAAAATTTCAATTGTTACCTTTATGCAGTCTGTTGAGATGTTAAACACATCTCTGCTGAGTGGTGGAAAAGAAACATTAAAATTCCTTTCCCCAAGGCAAAGGCAAACCTAGTGTGACCAGAGAAATAAGTTTTTAAGCCATTTTAAAGTTGGTCTGTTCTGCCAGCAGCTAATCCTGGGCAGGGCAGAGTGTGAGTGTAATTGAGAGGCAGAGTGGAATTGTCCCGGTCCCTTCCCCAGCAGCTGTGGCGAGGGCAGGCACAGAAAGGGCTGAAGCTGCAAGAGTGAGAGCAAGGATTGTCCCGCAGTGGCTGGAGATGGCAAAGGAGGGTGGCCAGGCCGAGGATTTGAGCAGAGGATCTGTGGGCAGGCCCAGGGGCTTCCCCCGCTGGGGAGCCCTGGCTGCTGCTGCGTTGCCTTCAGTGCAGGCTCAGGGGTGGCCTGTTTAATATTCCCTTCCAATTCAGATTTCTGAGTCTGGAAGAGCCATGGCTGGGGCATCAATTATTTTATTTTTTTCATTTTGTTAAGTTTTTTTCTCTTTCTTATGTCCACCCCGTAACATTGAGAATATCTGGGAGTAAAAAAGTCACACAGTGTTGTGGCTAGAAGAGAGAATCCTCAATCCAGCTCCTGCAATTCCCTGTTAATGATAAGAATAATTCCATCTCCATTTTAGTCCTGGGAAATGTTATTTCTGAGATTCCCTGGACCCTCTCAGGGTCAATATACCACAAGCCTTCAGTCAAAATAGGTCTCAAATATTTAATCATTTTCTCCACTATTTGAACTTTTCCGTCAGATACTCAAAGCTGCTTTTTTGCCTGCAAATGAAGCCATTTCACAGAGACTTCCTCTACCTCTTCTCCTTGTCCTCCTGACTGGATCAAGCCATCCACATCCTGCATTAAGCCAGTCCCTGGGGGTGAGGTCAATTCCTTTGATATTTCCTGCAAGGCTTGCCCCAGTCAGGCCGGTGCTTCCGTGCATCCCTGCAGAAGGACCGTCCATGTCTTGAGCATTTTCCCTTCTACCTCTTGTTGCCAGCCCAAGGCAGAATTGTGTTTGCATCCTCTGGAAGTGGGCAGATCCCCAGAAAGCATCTTTTGCATCAAATTGTGAATGGCAGCAGTGTGAGGAGGGCACCTGGTTGAGGATGGTGTAAGGATCTGAGAGTGTGGGGTGCCTCGGTTTCATCATCTCATTTCTTCTTCTTGGGTCCTGCAGCATTCTGTGGATTCCATTGGATTTCTTGTTTGGCAGGATAGGAGCATTCTAGGGAGCCATCCCTGGCTCCCCAAGCCGTGCCTTGAGCAGGACTCCCAGACAGGCTGTGAGCCCTTCCTTCCCTCCCTTGGAACAGGGGATTGCTTTTCGACACCTCTTGTCCTGGTTGCTTCAGGGAAGTTTGGAGAGGCTCCATATCTAATTTTGCCAATTTCCCTGGGGCTGCCCACACTTGTGGGTTCACTTCAGCCTAGGCTCTGCCAGACATTTGACACAGAGGTACAACAGAACCAGCCTCTGTATCACCTTTTGCAATATTAATTTGCATTCTCAATTTAGCCATCAAATCCCTTCCCAGTAAATTATAATCACAATTGTGAGCAAATAAAAGCTCCTGCATTTCAAACCCATGTCCCACATTTGCTAATAGTGGCTGAATAAAACACACCCACTCATCTTTCCCACTTAGTGCCTTAATTAAAATATTCCTTAATAATTTTCCTTCCTTAGGTCTAAGATTCTGAGTGGATGGAGAGGCCTCTGTGTCCATCAGGAAAGGTCTCCTCTGGATCCAGAGCCACCCTGGATGTTCCCAAGGGCTGCAGTGTGGTGGGTCCCTGGTGGAATGGGAGCTGTGAGAGCGCTAAGAATCCGTGTCCATCAAGGGCTGGACTTGCTGGTGCTGAGGGTGCTCCTGTCTGTGCTTGCAGTGTCCTTGTGCCCTGCAGCTGGAAGGCTGATTCCTTGCCAGGGGCTGTTTGGGTGGGCTGTCCCCTGGCCAGGAGGGCAATGCCTGTGCCAGGTGCTTGTGGCCGAGGGTGTCCCCTGGGTGCTGGGGCCCCCTTGGGCCCTGGGCTTGATCCCTCAGGGGCTGTAGGAACTGTGCCATGGCCTTTGCCTTCAGCTTGGCCTTTTGCTCATCCCTTGCTGCATTCAGCTGCTGAGCCTTTGGGAGCAAGTGCTGCAGGGGCTTCTTGTGGCCCTGCTGCAGCCCCCCTCAGTGCCTGTGGGTGCTCATCGTGTGGCAGCTGCTGAGCTTTCTGCAAAATCCTTCCTTTCTCCAGGGACCCAGCACAAAATGCTTTCAAGATCATGTGGATCCTTGCAGGTCTAATCCTCATTTCTGAGCTGTTCCTTCCTGGTGCTGGCTGTGCTGAGGCTCCCCTCCCCAGCCCGTATCCCAGAGCTGGTCCCTGTCCTGCCGCAGTGTCCAAAGGCGGCCCCCCCGGCGGGCAGGGCCGGCAGCTCCACGGGGCCGGGCAGCGGCCGGGGCGTCCCGCAGCCTCCTGGGGGCCGGGGGCCACTGCCGGCCCAGCACCCCCCGGCCCTGCCCGGGGGGTGCTGGGCTCAGGCAGCGCCCGGCGCTGAGCCCCGGCTGCCCCACAGCCCCGGCCCGGCCCCACAGCTCCCCACAGGCCCCCAGCCCGTGCTCCCGGTGCCGCAGCTCTGCGCCCGCTCCTGCCGCTCCCAGCTCAGAGAAACCCCCTGAAATCCTGACCTCCTTCTTTTCCTGTCCTGGAAAACTGGGATACAAAGGATCTGAGTCAGCTGGCAAATTCTGAGGATAAGACCCTTCTGAAAAACATCCCAATCCTCAGTATTTTTTTCTCTTCCTCCTCTTTTCCATCATCCTGTTTCTTACCCCATAGATTGCTCCTGGTGCTTCTTGCCTTAAGCACATTCCTGCACACTCCCCTTCAGCCAATCCCTTCCCAGCACACCAACACCATCCATCCCCTGTGGTCTAAATCCCTTCTGGACTTCCCTTATTGCCCCGCTGGGTGTCCATGTCCCTAGTTAGCTCTGGAAGAATGTGCAAACGACCTCCACATGCTCCCAAGGGACCCTTGAGAGATATTTTGGGGTCATCATCCCTTTGTCCAGGATGCCCCTCTGACATTCCATTTTCTCCCCTCAATGGTCCCAGCTGGAGCCCAGCTGCGCCCCTCCCCCCCGGGCCTTGGCGCCCCCCTTGAGGGGAATTTGGGGAGGTGGGAGGGGGGAGCGCCAAGGCCGGGCCCCCCCGCGCTGTGGTGGCGGGAGCGGCTGCAGTGGGGAGCGAGTGCGGGCGGAAGCGGCCGAGAGCCCAGCGCTGCCCCAGGCCGAGCTGGCCCAGCTCCATCCGTGCCCCTGCGGTGGGATGCTGTGGGACTGGGGGGGAAGAGGGAGGCGGCAGTGGGTGCTGGGCCTGGGGGCAGGAGGAGAAGGGAAGGAGAAGCAGGGTTGAAGACAAAAATGGTCAAAGATGCACATGAGAGGAGAAGGTGGGATTGTGCAGGAGGAGGTGGAAGAGGAGTGTGAGGAAGAGTTGGGACCCAGGAGGGGGAGGAGGAGCAGGAGGAGGAAGCAGCACAAGGTTCCACCGTCCCTGTATGGGCAATCCCAGGAGTGTTGCCCTGTCCACATTCAGTAGGTGACTGAGGAGCGAGATCCGCACTTTTCACAGGGCTGAATCTTGGTCTTTCTGAGCTTTATTGGGCTAAATGTTGGTGCTTTGTCTTTTTCAGGGGCTAAATCTTTCTGTTTTGGAGGGAGTTTTGCCTGATTTTGGTGTTTGGGTAGTTTTTGATCAGTGTTTTGATGTTTGGTGGGTGTTTGGGCTTAATCTTGGTGTTTTGGTTTGTTAAAGACACAAGATGCCCAATGACTTTCTGAGATGAACTTGGGCAAGGAGGAACCCTCAGCCCAAGGTGCTCTCCTCTCTTTTTTTCCTCCTAATCAGGATTTTTCATTCCCAAACTGTGTCCAGATGGAAGAGGAGGAGGAAAAGCCCTGGAGATGCTGCACAAGGAGGGGCTGCAAACCCAGCCCAGGGAGCTGCGAGGAGGAAAAATCCCCCCAGTGCCAGGAACACGGCCAGAGATCCAGCCAGAGCTCAGAGCTGGGGGAGAAGCCCCACAAGTGCTTGGAATGTGGGAAGGGCTTCAGAAGGAGCTCTGACCTGATCCAGCACCAGAGGATCCACACTGGGGAAAAGCCCTACGAGTGTGGGGAATGTGGGAAGAGCTTCAGCCAGAGATCCAGCCTGAGGAATCACCAGAGGATCCACACAGGGGAACGACCCTATGAGTGTGGGAAATATGGAAAGAGCTTCAGCCAGAGCTCCAACCTGAGGAGTCACCAGATGATCCACGCTGGGGAGCGGCCCTATGAGTGTGGGAAATGTGGAAAGAGCTTCAGAGATATCTCTCACCTGATGACACACCAGGTGATCCACACCAGGGAACGGCCCTACACCTGCTTGAAATGTGGGAAGAGATTTGGTCTGAGCTCCACCCTGAGAAAACACCAGCGCATCCACACTGGGGAGAGGCCCTACGAGTGTCCTGAGTGTGGGAAGAGGTTTCAGACCAGCTCCAGTGTCCTCAGACATGAGCGGATTCACACAGAGGAGAGGCCCTTCCGCTGCCCCGACTGCGGGAAGGGCTTCAAGCAGAACGGCCACCTCACCGTCCACCGGCGCATCCACAGTGGGGAGAGGCCCTACGAGTGTCCCCAGTGTGGGAAGAGCTTCTCCAGGAGCTCTCACTTGACCCAACACCAACGGAGGCACCAGTAAGGGAAGCCCTGCGAGTGCCCCGAGTGCGGGAAGAGCTTCGTGCGCTGCTCCAGCTCCATCCCCCATGGGAGGATCGGCGTTGGATGATCCCCAGTGACCCCCGTTGGGCAGAGCCCTGGTGATCCGTGGTCCTGGTGATCCGTGTTGGGAAGACACCTGGCTGGGAGGCTCCACATCTTCCTGGCTCCCTGTGGGCACCTGGGTGAACGCCAGGGCAGGACCATGCATTGGGACACAGACCAACAATGGGAATTCCTTGAGGAGAGTGGATTTGTTGACTTTCAATCCTAGAGAACCTTTTCCTGCTGCCTCAGGAGCTGTGTGGGGAGAGAAAAGGGGGTGACACCGGGCTTGGGGGGCCCGAGGGGAGCACACACGCTCTGTGTGGGGGGGAGGACACGACCCCCGGGACCCCCCCTCATGTTCCTGCGCAGGCAGAAGCCGAGCCCCAGTGCCAGGAAGACGAAGCCCAACATAGAGACTCCAATCCCCATCAGCCTCTTGCTGTGGGCAGCGTTTGACAGCATCCCTGGAGGGTCTGCAGGGGTCAGGACCCACAAAACCTCTCACAGACACCCCAAGCCCCTCCAAGGACCCTCCCAGTCTCCCCCAGCCCACCCAGGACCCTCTGAAACCTCCTTTGGAGTAATTAATTTTAAAAAATTAAGAATTTTAGAAAATTTGGAGATCTCAGCTAGAGACAGGCCTTGCTGGAACTAGTCAGAGTTAATGATTAAGTGAGAAGCAGGATTTGAGATAATCAACTTGGGAGTGAGGTAAAAAATTTCTTGTCATTGTATGTTTGTTCAGCTGTGCTTATAATGAGAAAAGAGAAACTGATCAACGGGTTCAGGAAGATCACAGACCTTACATCTGGAAACCCATTTCAAAGTCACAAGGGAGGAAACTGGAGTTGTACCAAATGTCATTTGTAATATCAACCATTGTAAAGGTAGAAAGGTGAGAGTGAGGAAGGGCGGTTTTCCTTCATCTCTTGATGACCACTCCTCACCAAAACGACCCACTCCTCAAATTAGGGAGCCAACCACGCAGGTGTAATGACATTTTAAACTGATTACAGTGCATTTTAATCCAAAGTGGGGAATGGGAAGTGTTAGCATTATGAGTATGTATTAGTATTTTGGAAATTGAAGACTTTTGTAAATAAATAGACACTGGAATCTTTTGTCAACTTGCAGTGTGTATTAAGGGGTGACTCCCGCACTGGCCCAGTGCTAGGATTAAACATACACTTTGTAACTTTAAACTGTTGGAGAGGTTTTTTGTCCATTAACAGATTGATGTTGATACTGGATCAATATCACTGTTTTGGTAAATCACTGCCAGTCTCTTCCCAGCCTCCCCAGGACACACCAGAGCCCCTCCTGTTCCTCTCAGGATCCCACAGCCCCCTCCCAATTTCCCCCCACTGCCCCAGGACCCCCAAACCCTCTCCCAGTCCCTTCCAGCACCACCAGGACTCATCAAGACTCCTCCCAGTCTCTTCCCAGCACAACCAACCTCATCCCAATCCCTGCTTTCCACTGCCCAATCTCCTTCCAGCTCCTCCAGGCTCACTCAAATCCCTCCCAGTGACACCCAGCACCCCCAAACTCCCTCCCATTGTCCACCAGCACCCCCAGAACCTCATCCCACCCTCCCCAACATCCTTCAAACCCCTTCCCAGCCATTCTTGACCCCCTAACCCCTCTCCGCAGTTTAAACCAGTCTATCTCAAACTCCCTCCCAGTTCCTTCCAGCACACCCCAATCCCCCTCTGGGCCCCCCCAGTGCCTCCCCCGCTGCCCCCGGCGCTGTGGGGGCCGGGCCGTGCCCCAGTGCCGGCTCAGGGGGTGCTCCAGGCTGACGTGCTCCACCTGGCAGCTGGAGCTGAGCCCGCATTGCCGGGGGCGGTTTCCAGCAGCACCAGGAGCTGCTGGCTCCAGTCCCCGCTGGGGAGCACGGCAGTGGCCAACACGTGGCCCGAGAGCTGCTGCTGGCCCTGGGAGCAGCTCAGCTGGATGTGGGCAGGGGAGAAATCCATCAGGGAGCAGAGCAGGCGGCCGGGACCGGGCTGGGAGCTCGAGGCCACCAGCGAGATGGACACGCTGGGGGCCCTGGGAGAGAGTGGAGAGGAGTGGTGTGGCATTGAGAGGGACTGGGAATGGACTGGGAGGGACTGGGGTGGCACTGAAGGAGATGAGAGTGGATACTGGGACACTGGAAGAGTGCGTGGACGTCTGGGAGTGGAGTGGGAATGAACTCGGAAGAGACTGGGAATGGCTAAAAAGGAGTGGGTGGGACTGTGGTGGCACTGGGCGGGACTGTGGTGGCACTGGGCGGGACTGTGGTGGCACTGGGAGGGACTGGGAATGAAGTGCGCGGCACTGGGAGGCCGAGTCCAGCGCGGGGCTCTCGGCTGTGTGGATCTGCCCGGCAACTGATGAGTCATCAGAGAGACGCGCTCTGATTGGCTGAGGGGCGGCAGATCCACGGAGGGGCGAGATGGAGAAGCGGGGTCACTGGGAGTGACTGGGATGGAGTGGGAGAGACTGGGATGGACTGGGAGAGCCATGGGAGCCACTGGGAGGCCCCGGGGATGGGCACATGGAATGCTGAGGGCTCTGGGATTATTCCCAGAGTGGTTTGGGGTGGGCCTCTCCCTGCCCTTGTCTCGACCCACGAGGATTTGGATTTGTTTCAGTTCAGTGGAATTCATGGTGATTTGGGAGGAGCTGGAGCAAAGCAGCTGGAAAGCACAGTGGGCTTGACAGGGACTGAACCAGGGCAGGAGTTGGGGCTGCCTTGAGTGAGCTCTCACAGTGTGAACCTTCATGGGGTCTTTCTAAGGGAATTTTGTTGAATTTTTACATTCATTATTAAAAAGCAGAGTCGCAAGTGGAGCTCCGCTGTCAGCTTGAAATGAGGGGATGGAACGTGGGCACTGGGACTTCTGTAACCTCAAGTTGTTCCTTGATACTGGACACTTTAGCTTTGGCAATCTGAAGCCCTTCAGCAGCAATGGCTCTGCCACCCCCTGGTTTCTGGCTCAGACCCAGCTCCGAGCTTGGACAAGGTCTGGGCTTTGTCCTCTTGAGCTTCGGGAGCCTCCTGGGAAGCACCAGCCCTCCCCAGCCCACCCTTGGTAGGACTTTTTCTTTTCTCTCTCCTGACCATTTTATCCCCAAAACTGCCGTGGGAACGTTGTATCCAAGCACATCCTCCAGCCCTGCACTTTCCTCCTGTGAATTCCCTGTGCAGGGAATGTGTCTGTGCTTTTCCCTGCTCTGTTGACTGACAAACAAACCTGAGCCCGTGGGACTGTCAGAGCTCCTTCATGCAATGAAATCAGGTTGTGTTTCTCATGGCATGTTCTGGAGGAGCTTTTCTTGGTGTGTCTTGTGCTGCTGGAAATGACACAAGAGCCAGGAGGGAACAGAAGCTGCTGCTGCCCGTTGGCTCAGGGCCAGGGAACCAAGTTGTGCTCCCGTGCAGTTGGGCCCTGCTGGAAGCAGAGCCGCCTTTCCCTTGAGCAGCTCAAGCTTGTGACAGCTCCAAACAGGAAACCTCAGCAGAAAACTCTTCCTCCAAACTCAGCTGCTTTCCCTCCTGCAGCTGTTTGGGAAAGAGCCTCAAAGCACAGACTCTGCTGGGAGCCATTGGTGCATTTCCTCCCTCCCGGCAGCAGCAGCAGCTCCTGAGCCCTTCACGGGCTCCTGTCCCTTCACAAACCCTTCAGCTCCCTTTGAACTCTCAGCAGTCACTAACATATGCATTTCTTTCATATTTAAGCTGCATTTAAACTTCTCTTTTTCTCTCCTCTCTATCTGTTTTAGTCTCCTCTTTACCTCCTTTAATCCCGTCAGCACCAGTAGGATGGGGATGGAGTCTTGGGGTGGGTGTGGGATGAACTGAGGATCCAGCAGAGAAGGGCAAGGCAGAGGGGAGAGGACTCAGCCAACCCTTCTCCTGCTCTCTCCTCCCCCAGGGTGCAGCTAAAGCAAGTCAGACTGGAAAGGATCCCACAAATGCTGTGTTCTCCTCCCTCTGAGCTTGGCTGGGGATCCTCAGCTTCAGCCTGGTGCAGTGGCTGAGATTCGCTAATTTGAGTTTTTTGGCTAAAGCACTAAATAATGTGGTGGGTTTAGCGCTGGCTGAAATCTCCAGGGCACTTACTCATTTCTCACTGTGAGATATGGATCAGGAGAAGGGCAAAACAGGCTTAAAACTTACAAGGAATAAAGAAACTTTATTAACAGGACTACAATAAATAAGAAACCAGAATAAGACTTTCAGAACGCCTTTCCTCTCCTGAATAACTTTTTTTTTTTTTAAACTGACAGCATAGAGATAGAACTTGGGATGTTTAAACAATATTCATTACACAATAGTTTTTTATTAGTTTTTGTAGGGAGAGTAGTTTTTTCTTGTTGAATCATGGAGACTTTTTTACAAGAAACAGGTTTTTTGTGGTTTTTTATTTTTACAAATAGCAGCCATCTGGGAAGAAATTTTTCTATTGTGACATTTTTCTCATTTTTACAGCCCTCCTAGAGGTGTGTCTATGGGTTATGAATTCATGGGGTGTTATTTTAAGGATGAGTTGTTTGAAGGCAAATGTTTTGCTTTGTTTGTTTTTGTGTCTTGGGAAACAGAAGTTTTCTTTTTTCTCTCCCTGGGGGCAACGGCCATTTTATTGTTTTGTTTTTTTTTTCTGTTCAAACTTTTTATGGGATTACAGTTACTTTAACATTTGTTTGGTTTCATTAATGGATGCTTTTGTTTAGATTTACAGTTTGAATACTTTATTTTTTTTTCATGAATTAAAGGAGATATTTTACTGCATCATTGTTTATTTCTATGTTTTTACTAAAAGAATATTTTTGTTTCAATTACCATTTTTTCATTACTTTTCGATCTAATGTTTGACTTCTTTTTTTTACTGACTTTGATGTTTTTATGATGTTTTATTGCGTGTTGTTACTCTGTCCTTTTCTGTCTCTGGAGAGATGAACAAGGTTTGTAGGTCTCATCTGTGTATTGAAAGGGTTAACATCTTGCCCAGGCTCATAATCTTCCTAGTGTTCCAAATAAATAGGTACTGTGAGGGATACATATCACAGGTGAGCACCCACTGCACAATCTGCTTTGGATTAAATCCCATCTCCGTCTTCATCAGCTCACAGTCACTGTGACACTATTCCTGCATGGAAGAAACAGGCTGGGGTGGCCCTTTCTGCTTTTGGTCCTTTTATTGGCAAATGAAATATTCTATTTGAAAACATTCAAAGCCTGGAGTTTCTTTGTATTTTCCCCTGCAAATGCTGCCAGCCGAGGTTCCCAAGTGTCTGGTTCGTGTTTGTGTGCACAGAGCAAAGGTGTCAGCCTGTGTCCGTGGCCCGGGTGTCTGTCAATGTCCATTGAAGCAGACGGCTGGAAGGGGGCTCTGCCCGCCCTGCGCTGCTCCGGGGCTGGGGCTGGGCTGGCAGAGGCTGCAGAGCGCTCTGAGAGGCACCGCCTCAGCCCCGGCCGGCATCTTGTGCATGGTGGCACCGCCTCAGCCCCGGCCGCCATCTTGTGCACGGTGGCACCGCCTCAGCCCCGGCCGCCATCTTGTGCATGGTGGCACAGCCTCAGCCCCGGCCGGCATCTTGTGCATGGTGGCACCGCCTGGCCCCGGCCGGCATCTTGTGCACGGTGGCACCGCCTCAGCCCCGGCCGGCATCTTGTGCATGGTGGCAGCTCTGAGGGCTGTGCGAGGGACGCTCTTCCCCAGCGCTGTTTCGCATCCTTTCCTTTCCCGGGATGGCATTTGGAAATGTTTCTTCGGCCCTATCAATACACAACTCACTGTCTTACTCACTTCATGCTTAGAAGGTTTGAAGAAAAAAATGAAAAGCATAGTGTGATTATGATGCAGAATTGTAGCCAAGAAAACAGTACTCCATAGTGTAGGGCCTACAGAGCAGGGATTTGTTTATTCAATGCCAGGAGTGAGGGGGAAAGCTCCACCACAAACTCACTTGTCCATTTTTGCACAGGACAAGCTTTTAAACTTTTTTAACTTAATGGGCACATTCTGCTTTCCTAAGCTTCATATTTTCTAATTCCATGATTATGGAAGCCCTTGTAGCAGGGCTCTGCGTGAGGAGGTTGTCAACGTCATGATGGTCATTTTGGATGAAGGCTCAGAAGCTAACTGAATTTAAAAGCCCTATTTGTTACACTTCAACACTTTCCTTTTCTGGGAATTCAACACAAACTTATAGTCAATAAGTTCTGCAAGTGCTCTTGCTGCGTGATGCCACATTGTGTCTTTCATTCAGCAATTAATGAAGAAAACACAAATTGTCTACTGAGACCCTTCTGCTCCCGTCCAAATCACTACTCAAGAACAAGCCTCAGGCACATGCCCATAGTCCCTCTCTGCCAGCAGCTCCGAGCTGCATTGCACAGTGCTTGCTGTGCCCCAGAGAGCACAAAGCAGGCTGGCCTGGTGCCCCTGAATATTTCTGCAAAACCCTCTGCATTTCACACCTTTGCTCTGGCTCAGTGCAGAGCTCCAGGATTGCAGGCGCTTGGTCCCAGAGCTGTGTGAGGCACTGGCTCGTGCAGATGTGCCCTGACTTGCTGTCACTGCCTCACGCTGGGCTCGGTTCCCCTGGCAGAAATGCCGTGCCTGAAGGACACTGCCCTGTGCTGGAGCCTGCGGAGCAGCCCGGCTCCCTCCCCCTGTGCCCAGAGTGCTGCACACACTGCTGACCATTGCCAGGAGTTCCAGGGCAGGCGGCAGAAGAGCAGGAATGGTCAGGCAGGGCACCAGCCCTGGGCTGCTCTTTGCCTTTCTCTCCTCCTGTGCAGACTCCAGACAGCCCATGGCACCAGTGTGTGCTGTGCCCAGCACGGCGCCGCTTCCCCTCAGGAGCAGCCAGCTGCCAGCTTGGTTCTGAGAGCGGAGGATTTGCCTGGTGCCAGCAAGAGGCAGCCAGGACCAGGCTGCTGCCTCTTGCAGCTCCAAGGGCCTCCTTCCAGCCTGCCTCTGCCGAGGCTCAGGCTTCTCCGGGCTCTGCCAGGGCTCTGCTGGGGCTCCAGCCTGGCCAAGGCCGGGCCCGCTCTCACCTCACAGTCGCTGACAGCTCTGCACCACAGGAGACCTTGCACAGCACCCTCACTGCTCTTTCTGCTTTCTCTCTTCAGCCAGACTCTCCTCCAGCCAAAGAGATTGCACTTAGGGATACAAATCCAAGTGGCAGGAACCCAAATGTTCTCGAGTCACATCTGCACAGCCTGCATCTGCACAGGATGTTTGCGTTGCACTGCTCCTCCTTTGGTTTTTCCTGCAAATGCCATTGCTGTTTCTGCCTCAAATAGAAATGCCAGAGCTGGGCAAAACTTGGCCAGTTGGCCATATTCCAAAGGCAGTGTGGCCTGGAGAGGATGAATGAAGAAGAGCCTTCCCCCCTTACAAACAGTACCAAAGAAGCCATCAATGTCACTTTCCACCTCTAAGAAAAAACTGACAATTCAGGAGGAAATGTTGAGCTTTCTCACAGGGTCAGAAGGAGAGAAATGTTCCAAAGGAGTTGAGGTATTAGTGACTTTATTTATAATCCTACTCTACAATCCTGCACTACAATCCTACACTGCAGTCCTACTTTACAATCCTACACTACAATCCTACACTGCAGTCCTACTCTACAATCCTACTCTACAATCCTACTCTAAGTTGGGCATGGAAAAAATAGTTTGAAATTGATTGGTGCATTCATATCTCCTCCTTCCACTTCTTCACTGCCATGATGAGTGGTGCCAGGCTGGACCCAGGCATGGCCGATGTTATAAATTGATGCTGCAGAAAGGAAAAGAAAACAACAAGAAAGCATGATTTTCCAAGATAAGAGCTTCAAAGGCAGGGGAATGCTTTTTAAATGAAAAGGGGATTGAGTCAGAGTAGGTCAGGAGCATGGGGCAAGAGTGGCACAGGTTGCCCCAAGAGCTGGTAGGTGGCCCACCCCTGGAAATATCTGAGGTGTGAGTATCCTGATCTCTTGAAAGATGTCCCTGCTCATTGCAGGACACAGACTAGAATGACCTTTCCATGTCCCTGTGTGTTAGTTTGAGATGAATTGACACAGAAGTGATTTCTTTGAGAGAAGCTGCTGGGAGCTTCCTCTGTGCCTGAGACAGGCCAATGGCTGGCTAGTTCTGAGAACTGACAACATTTTGCACCATTTAGAAATGAGATGTGCCTCTGTGATGATCCACATTTTGAAAACCACCAGCCCGGGAACTGGCCCTCTTTGCTTCCGGCCCCCAAAGGTAACGGAGCTCTGGTGAGGCCGGCCCTGCTCGCCCACGGCCTGTGCTCCTGGGGGAGGCCGGGCCAGACCCCAGCGGCTCCCGGGCGGGGGATGGAGGCTGCGGGACCCCGGCCCCAGGCTGGGCCAGGCCACGGCTGCTGACATCTTGCCCACACTAAACCCTCTCCCCGGCGTGCAGCGACGGCTCCAGGCCGAGCCTCCCCTCCCAGCGGCTGCCGGGCAGAGAGAGGGGCCCAGCACAGCCTGAAATCCAACACCGTGACTGCCATGACCTGGGTGAGATTGAACCCTTTCACTACACAGGTGAGACCTTTCTTATTCTTGTGGGCCTGATAATAAAATTTGTTATTCCTTTTAAGTTTGAAGCCTGTTTTGCCCTTCTCCTAATCCATAGCTCCCAGCAAGAAATGAGTAAGTGCCCTGGTGCTTTTAGCCAGTGCTAAAACCCAGCACTCCCTGCCAGCCCAGCCCAGTATAGGATTCGTCCCCATTGTCAGCTGAACAGCACCAGGGTTGGAAGTGAGGAGGATGGGGGCTCATCTGATGCCTTGGATTTCAGTGGAGGAGGAGCCCATCCCTCGGACACTGTTTCACCTGCAGCCCTTTTGGCATTTTACCTGCAGCAGCTCCTTGGCAGACCAGCGCTGCGCCTCGCCTTTCTGCAGGCAGCAGCTCAGGAAGTCACGCAGCAAAGGCGAGAATTGGTCGGGCTGCCGCAGCTGTGGGGTCCCTTTTGTGGCTATGTGGTATTTAGCCTGGAGAAAAAGGAAACACAAGGCTCCACCTGCTTCTTTCCCATCTGTAACTGCTCTCCAGAGCCCATTGTTTAAGCTCCACTCCGCAGTGGCAGTTTTTGCCCTGGCAGAGAGGCAGAGATGACTTTCCTGTATCATTTGGATGACGACTTTCCTGTATCATGAAAAAACCCAAGCCCCAAAGCCACAGCTTTGCCAACATCCAGCAGATCTTGCCCTGGCAGCTGATTTCATTGCCTGATCTAGTTAGTGGCAACTACATCAGCAAATACATGTTTCCTTCTCTGAGAAGTCCCACCGGTTTGGCAGCCTTTTTGGAAGAGGGATTTTGCTATTCTAACTAACTCTGCTGTTTCCAAGAATTCTTATATGAAAAGAATCTCTGCAGTGCTTGTTGGTCCCTTAAGCACAGCTGCCATAAAACAAAACTCATCAAGCTTTTTGTCCTGTTCTTGACAATGATGGTAATTGGAAGAAAAAGGAAATCCAGCAGGTGTTCCTCAGAGAAGGAAACAAAAATTTGGAATCTCATTTCCAACACAGACACATTAAGATGCCTCCACAAATGTATTGGCTTGAAAATGCCTGTTTGGGCACACAGGAGCCACCTGCAGCTCTGTCTCTCAGCACTCTGAAAATTTCAGGTTCCCTTATGTGGCAAAAGGAAAATATTCATGCTGAAATCAGAAGCGTCATCCCTGTGGTAACCCTGTGCTCGTTGGATTCTCAAGTCAATGCATTAACGCTGTGCCCATCCCAGAAGGTGCCAGGAAACAAACAGGAGGTTTTGGCAGGCTCTCCCCATCACCAGGCTCCAGCTTGGTGATATGGAGAAAGTGGCTTGGGTTATGAAAGGAGGTGGTCATTGAGTGTCTCAGCAGCACTGCACAAGAAGCAGAAGAGACTCTGGCTTTACAGCCTCATCTCCAGGTTTCAGACAAGTTTCCCTGTGAGAAGAATGGGGGTGCATTTCTTCTCTCAAAAGCACTGTTTTAGAAACTTGGTTCGGTTTGAGTTTCTTTGCTTCATTTCTGGAAAGATAACACCAGCTCTGAGATGCTTGTTTCCTATTCTTGGGGCCATCTACACAGCGACAAGAGCTGGAACGACTTCTAAGGCAAAGCAAAATGCTGCCTGAGAATGGAGATGGTTTGGGCGAGGTAAGGCTTGAGTTCCCCCACTGCTGCAACCAAAGCTACAGCAGATGCTGATGTGCTGCAGGGACATTTGTAGAAGGGGCCTTGGTGGAAGTACTTCCAGCAGATGGCCATGGGATTTTATCCAGTGAGCAGAGAACACGGGACAGGTGAGAAAGACAGCGGGATCAGAGAGTATTTGCTCCTTACCGACTGAGCAGTGAAACTGTCATAAGGAGTTTTTTGTTCGGCCATTTCAATTGCCACAATTCCAAAAGACCACACGTCCACTTTGGGGCCATATGGTTGACGCTTCACCACTTCAGGTGCCATCCACCAAGGAGTCCCGATCACTGAGCACCGTTGATTTTTCTCAGGGGTGAGCTGAACAGAAAGGCCAAAATCAGCTGAGGAGAAAGCAAAATACTGTTTTAATTTTAATACTGTCAATTAGGAAACCAAGGCAAAGAATTCCCCTGTAGAAGTTTGAGAATGTGCAGTTGAATTTCCTGGACAACAGTCCCTGCTCTGTTTCCTTGGGGCTTTAGCCAAGGAAATATGAATTGGCTACTTCAAACATCCCCCCATTTTTTACACTTCCTCCAGCAGTGCCTTTTGTTCCCCTGAAGGTTTAGATTGTAGCTCCCTCCCTCTGGAAGGAACACACACAGACACACACAGAGCAATAGCACTCTTGGCTGCTTGTGGTTCCTTGTCATAGCTCTGTGCACACTGCAACTGTGCCTTCAGCCTACAGCAGGGGGGACCCCTGCACTGCCAGCAGCAGCATTTTTGGGGAGCTGGCAGTCACTGAAAGCAGCCCCACACCCCCCATTCCTGGAACGCTGAAGCTGACCAAGAATACACTGACCCAGCTTGACAGAGCCGTCGGTTCTGAGAAGGATGTTGTTGCTCTTCACATCTCGATGGATCACGTGGTTGGAGTGAAGAAAATCCAGTCCTTGCAGGCACTGAGAGAGAAAACAGAAGCAGGGGGGCAAAAAGTAGTGATGTGAGTTCATCCCACAAGGAAGGAAACAGCTGTGGAAGGTTCCCTTTGCAGGGGAATGGGGAGGAATGGCAGAACACAGCGCCATTGAGAGCAAGAGCCTGCTGCTCCAACAGTAGCAGAGCAGCACCTTTCTCAGGAAAGGCATGTCAGCTTTTGAAAGAGCACCAGCAACTGCTGTTGTAGACTGTCCCCTGCAAACCAGCCAGGGTGACTGCAGCTGCAGTGCATGTGCTCAGAAGCAAAGAGCATTTGGGCTGCACTACTGTCCTTTTCAGCTGAGGACTAAAAGAAATTGGTCTCTCTTTTTTTCTTTCCGTTTGTTTCAAATCCTGCCACCACACCTTTGCTTTAGAGACAAGGAATGCAGTGCAGACAGGCAAAAGTTTAGCTAGGCAAGGTGGAGAACTGCAAATGCCAGTCTGAGAGACAGAGCTAGAATACAAGAGCAGGGGATAAGAGTACAGGAAGTGAGTCCAGTGAGTGTAGGGGCACTGACAGACAGTTCACTTGAGATGCTCTTGCTTGCCCATAGCCTTGCAGCAACACAGAAACCAAGCCTGGCCCATGAAATCACTCCCGTTCTGAGCCCCTGTTTCCCAGACAATCCAGCTCAAGGCCTTGGAAGCACAGATGGGATCCCTGACCTCCCGACTGACAGCTGCAATCTCTTCTTCAGACATTTGAGCCTCGTCGATGAGATCTCTCAGAGTGCCTCCGTCCATGTACTCCATCACCAGCCAGAGTTCCTCATGCACAAGGTAGCTGAAAAAAGGAAACAAGGCCATGCAGGTGAACATGCACGGCTAGGTTGGTTTTTTGCTTGAGTCTTGTTTCTGGGTCCCTTGGAGACAAGGGCAGAAGAAAAGGAATAGACATTGCCTCTAGGCTGTGCAGTGTTTGCAGTCTGTGCTGTCTCAAGGAGAAAGGCAGTTTAGGAAGAGCCCAGATAAAAAACCTGTCACACATGGCATTTCTGGAAATAAGCACCTAGTCTTCCTGGCATGCACAGCAGTGGAAAAGAAGGGCAACAATGCAAGGGCAATCCTCTCTTGGATGGTTCATCAGCATTTAAGAAACTTGAAAAACTCAATCCCAAAGAACTGTGGAGGCAATGAACTTACAAGGTATTGAATTATTAAGATAGGGCTGATGCAGGTATTTGAACAATTTTCAGTCTGCATTTGCCAGGGTAGATTCATGCAGACAAAATGCAGTCTCCTCCCATCCATTGGAGATAAGTAGAGAAATAATAATTAACAGCTCTATTTCCTGCCACTGACCAAAGTGGGTTTTTAAGCTCTCATGCTTGTAGTATGTAAACAAACATTCAAGGGATAGGACCGTGACCACTCACCTGGCTAAGTAATTCACGACCCTGGGACTCCTATTACTCTCCATGATCCTGATTTCATTCATGGTTAGTATCTTCCTCCTCACTCCTTGCACACTTATTTTCTTTATGGCCACCTCAAAGGACATTGAAAAGGAGTAATTTGAGGAAACTGGTAGCATGAGACCACAACACACATGGAGCAAGTGATTTTGGAATGGCAGAGCCAAGCTGTGCCAAAGTGCCTTGTGATTAGACCTCATCATTGGAGTAATTAGGAAGTGACATTGCAACAGCCCATTTCTCTGCTCCCTTGGGGCCAGTTACAGGACATGTGGCCACTGGCGATTTGTCTTGTCCACAAAGCCTGTTCCAAGTGCAATTTGCAGGCTGGCTCCAGTCTGTGCTTCTTGTGCCTTCTCAGCACAGCTCTACTCAAAGCTCCAGCCACAGCTGTCAGCAGTGGGGAAAGGCCTGGAGAGCAGCAGAGGCTGCAGGGGCTGTTGACATTTACCTCTCCTCCTGTGGCAGTGTCAAGTGCTCTGGAAACCTCTCCAAAACCCCTAGAAACAAAACAGCAGCAAAGAAAGGAGAAGCCATTTAGATCTTGCACTGAAAGCCAGTCCAGACAGGAGAGCTCTGCTGTAAATGCCTAAAAGCTGCAGGTTGCAGGAGGGGTCTGCCAGAAGGCAGATGATGCATTTTCCCCTCAAGTGCATGGGCACTGGGCCTGTTCCTGAAGCGCTGGGCTTTACTGCCTCAGCTCCAAAAGACAGCTTATTCCATCATCCCAGGTATCAGCTTCTAAACTGTGCAATTCTAATCCTGAGCATGGAGTATTTCCTTTAGCAAACTCTTGGAGAGAAATGTTCCTGTGAACTGTTATCTGACAGCTCTCATCGGGGGTAGGTTGTGCTTTCAAACAAGCAAGATTCTTCTCCTCTCATTAGTGAGGCCAGATGATTTGGAGACATCCAAAAATGCGAAGGAAATGAACCCTGAGCTGTCCCATACTTGAGAGACAAGCAGATTTACCAGCTTCTGTTCCTTGCTGCAGGCAAGACCTTGGCAGCATGGAGATGTCTTTGACAATGCCTTCTGAGCACACTTGACAAATTCTGGCCAGTACTGAGAGATGGGGCAGACTAAGCCTGGTGTCTAAACATGTGGACAACTTGTCTGACTTCCCACTTGATGGATATTCCACCAGGGAAACACCTGGCCCATGGCTGTGTAGAAGTAACTGTGGTTGGACTCACCCGCTGCCAAGACTTTCCAGTTCAATGTATTTTGTGACGGGATTTTCCTTGTTCACCATTCTGCCTGAGGGAAACAAAATGCAAGATGCTCACTTTCAGGCAGAGATCCTAACTTGCAGGAGATCCCAAAGGCAGCCCCGCTGTCTGGGGCTCTGAACCCTCTGTGGTCAGCTGGGCAGCAACCACAGCAGCAACAAGACAGGCAGTTGTGCAGTACAAATGGCCAGCAGAGAGACTGAGTTTGTCCAGTCCTTGGAAGGAAATGAAGCGCAGAGAGCACAGCAGGGCACAGCACAAGGCTGGCAAAGGCCAAGCATGAGCACTGACAAGCAATGGCAAGAAGACACAGCCAGCCTGAGCCCCTGACAAGCTGTGGCCCCCGTTCAGGACACAACAGCATTGCCTTGGAGATCAGACACACCCAGGTGCAGATCAAGGCCCTTTTTTGTCCCAGCAGGTGAAGGTAGACACCAAATCAGCTGGGATCTTTTCTCAGCCCCACCAGGTCTTTTCTGAGAGCACAGCACTGGCAGCTGTTATGGGCAAGAAGCAGATTAAATGGGTTGTGCTGCAGAATCACAAAGGGCTTGATGTGTTTTCCCAGAGACTGATCTGAGCAGGGCTTGGGCCAATAGGTAGGATTCTAAGAGTCATGGGAAGGACTGGGAATCAGATATGAAAAAGTGCCATGGATCTGAGGAATACACAGCACAGGGGCTGCAGGCTCGCTCCTGAGAAATGCCTGCAGTGCTGTTTTATCTGATCCCACCATGTCGATGTGTCTCTTGGACACATCTTTATAAGAATAAAACTAGGATATTACAGATTGTTATACAAATATCTGTTTCTTCATTGTGGGCCCAATGAAAACATCTCTTGCTCTCTGTTTCTGCTGTCACCTGATGTTCTTTCAAAGGAGTCCTCACTGACAAAAATACAGCATTCTCATAAAAACCTTGTAGATGTAGTAGAGGCAATAAAAACAGTCCTAGAAATGACACCAGTAAGACACATGGGGCAGAACAGGTCTTTCAGGATGGAGAAAAAACAAACTACCAAAAAATCCCAAATGCAAAACCAAAAAAGGATAAAAACTGAAAACTAAAACCAGAACCACAACAAAAAGACAAAACCCCAAAACCAATCAATTTCTCTGAAGTATTTTGGTGCTGACGACTGGTGGGAAGTCTGGAGTCTAAGGAGAATTTAGGAATCAAATATTCTGTTCAGTTTGGCCACTAGCACACAGGACTTGCATAGATAATTTGCTAGGCCACAGCCTTCTGCTGATCCAAGAACAATTCCTGCTTCTGCCTTTAGTGGCAAGGGAATCCCAGGCAAAGCCGAGCCAGCCCAAGCTGCCCTCAGAGGCAGCAGGAACACCCAGAGCGCTCTCTCGCTGCCACAGAGCACAGCAGTTCCTGTGGGGAGTCCTAAATGTCTCTGGGACACCAAAGTGAGGAGGATCATTTGCTCCAGCTCTGCTGGCACGTGCACACAATACACTGTCCCTCAGACAAGAAATACAGCAGACGTACTCAGTTGCTCCAGGAAGTCTCCCTGGCTCTCCTGTAGCTGAGCAGCAGATGTGTCACTGCTGGAAATGGACAAACTGCCCGGGCTCCACTGCTCAGCTTGGGGAACAAAGGCTCCTTTAGATGCTGCTGCTGCTGCTGCTGCTGCTGCTGCAGCAGATTCAATGGAAGAGCCTGTGTAGATCTGCGAGAAGAAAGGAGTTTGTGTCAGAAAGCTGGCTGGCAGAGATTACCCCAAGTTCCCTTTTCAAATGCAAGCCCTTAGGAAGTTGCTGTTAGCCACATGCAAAGCTCATCAACTGGATTATTTTGGATGCCCGCTTCTGAAACCAAATGGTCAAAACCCAAGGTTGGATTTAATCAAGTTCATGGCCAGTTTTATTTTCCATTTTCCTGGATTTTCTGAAGGATGACTGCAACAACGACCATTCCACTTCCTCCCAAGGATCCCTTTCCCCCTCCAAGGGCTGCAGACACATTTGCAGCTCCTTGTTCTAATGTTGGAGCTCCTCCCCCTCAGTCCTCTTTTCCTGCACCATCTTCAGAAGGTGCTCAGCCTGCAGCACTTGTGCTTGGGACAGTACCTGTGCCTCCCGCCGACCTTGGGGCTCTTCATCACCAGGCATTTGCTGGAAGCCTTCGCAGGCTGCCAGGTGAGATATCAACACGTCCACCTCAAGTCAAACAGAACAAAGCAGTCAGAGACCACAGCTTGTCCCTGTCTGCCAAGGCTCATTGACTGTGAGCAAAGGGAAAGAGCAGGACAGCAGCAGATTCACCAAGGGATACAGACAGCTTGCAGCTTGTATTCCAAATCTATCTGGGGGACTCTGTTCACTTGCAAAAAGCCCTGAAGAAACAAGGAGAGCAGGAGCAGGCCAGCAGGAATCCCTTGAGATGAGTGCTGGCAAAAGGGGCAAATGACTGGTCCCACTGTCCAGGGCAGCAGCTGAGATTGAGCACAGCAGGAAATGTCCTTCAAAGCAGCTGGGATAGACACTACAGCAGGATGGCACTGAGAGGCATCAGCCCACCCCCCTGCTGCTCTGCAGAGGAAAGGCAAGAAGGGCAGAAAGCACCAGACTGCAGTGACTGCTGTGCCTATCGCTCTTTCACTCACTCGATTTTCTAGAGCCTCTTGCTTCTGAACGAGGAGATGAAATTTCTCTTGGATGATCTTCCTTTCTTCCTCCAGCCTCTTCTCCCTTTCCTTGATCCTAGCCTCAGTTTCCTGCAGCTCTGCCAGCAGCTTCTCATCGGAGGCCTGTGAAGAACGACAGAGAGGAATTTCTGTGAGTGGAGTGTCTGCCACTCTTTCACTCACCTGATTTTGTTGATTTCCTCTCTGCCAATGGAGATTCATCTCCTCCTGGATGTTTCTCCTGTCTTCCTCGTGCCTCCTCTTCACTGCCATGATGGCCCTCTGAGCTTCGGGCAGCTCTGCTTGGGGCTCTGCCTTGATGTTCTGCACACACAAATGGAGAGCAAGTGCCTGGGAGCTGCCATCAGGCTCAGCTTCTTCCTCAGTTTCAGCCTCAAAATCACACTCATTCAGTCACTTCTTTCTGCTTCCCTACCCACCTCTGCTTCCACTGTAACCTCCTGTCCTGCTGCTGATCTCTGCAGAGGCTCTTTGTTTTCAGGGCCTCTGGCACTCGTGGCCTGCTCAGTCCCAAGAGCTGCGTTTTATGCCCCTCTTCCTGCCCTTCACTCTGTCACCTGCTGAGTCAGGCTTACCTGGCCATTCTCCAGTGGCTCTTCCACCTGCTGCCCCAGCTGCTCTTCCTGCTCTTGGGCTGGGAACAGCTCTCCCTCAGTCTGGCACGGCCTCCCTGATAAAACAATCTGCTCCTGCTCTTTCTCTGGAAGGACCTGCAGAGAAAGCAAGAGAAGATGGGCTTCAACTTCTCATACAACATTTGTGGGCCAAGACTCAAAGACTGATGGGCTCCCACGTTCCCAAAGCTCTGTGCTGCTGCTCTCCTGCCTTGTTCTCTGCCCGTGGGGAAGCACAGATTCCAAAGTGACCCTGGCAGTGCAGTCAGGGCCCATCTGGCACTGAATCTCCAACAGACTCTTGGGCAGCTGACAGGAAATGTGGGGCATTTCTCAAGGGCCTCCCTCCCCTTCTGCTGTGTCCTGCTTGTCTCTCCATAGTGACTGACAGCCAGCCCTGTCCCACAGCTCCATCCTGGCTCTGCAGGGGCTTCCTGGGTGAGCTCATCCTTTGGGAGAGACACTGCTGGAGTTCATGTTCTTTTCAGGCCTGCACTGCCACTCCTGCCCTTCTGACATCTACACTCTTGTTAGAAATCCTGCTCATTCAGGAGACAAGGATGTGTGCAATTGGATCCTCTGCTGCAGGTCAGAGAGCCTCTATGGCCACCTCAGGATATGGAAGAGGACCAAGGTGTTTCTCCTCCCTCTTTTGTCAGCTGAGAATTCTGAGCAGCAGTGACAGAGATCCTCAAAAGGCCCCATCAACAAATTAATTGACACACCCCTAGGGATGCCAATGAAGGAAGCCATGTGTCATGTAATGCATGTATGACCAAAGTCAGCAAAAACCACCTAAAACATGGAATTGTCCCACCTCACTAGGACAGGCAGAAATTTATAGGTTAAACAGGGATTGTCAGGACAGAAGAGGCAGGAGGAGGAAAACAGCTCTAAGGGGAAAAAAAGAACCATCTCTAAAGGGGTTCTTAGCAACACAGGACAGCACTCAAGGACCTGCAGCTTTGCCCCCACACACGGCTCCAATGCAGTTTCCAAAGCTGCAGACTTCACCACAAAACGTATCAACAGAAACTTGCCCCTTGTGGATTTTGCCTCAGAAGAAGGGTTCAGAACTACGCAGTTTGTTTCTTTGGCCACACAGGACAAGAATGGCTGGCCACAGCTTCATGGACAACACAATCATCTCCTTGCAGCTTATCAAAAGCCAAAAGACAGGTGGCCTAAAAGACTCTGCAGAAGTGAAGAATTACTCAAGAAAACTGCAGAACACTTCTCCAGGTCATCCAGAGGTTTCCAAAAAAGGAAAGCAAACAAACCAAGCCCTGTGAGCCCCAGAAATGCCGTGTGAGCCCTTGGCCATGGCTTGGCAGAAGCCAAGAGACAGAGCTTCACTGAGCCAAGCAGCCAGCTGCTCACCTGCAGGCAGCAGCGCTTTGGGGCCTCAGCACGACGGCTCAAAGCCCAATTTCCAGCTGCCACGGGATGGGGGAATGGCTGGGTGCTGTCAGGACTCCAGCACTCAGCATCCTCAGCCACCAACAGCAAGTGCTGGCTGCTCAGAAACTTGCAGCTCTGCCTTGCACTAAAGACAGCACCACCCAGCACTGGCACTTACTGTCTGGGGATGGTCAGGCTGGGCTGTGACCACAGCTGGAGGCTCGTGCTCCTTTTGCTCATTTTGCTCCTCTTTGGCCTCTTCTCCAGGAGCAGAGGGAGCCACAGGAGAGTCTGCTCTTGGTTCTGGGCTCTGTGGACAGATGGTGGAGTTAGGGACAGGCAGCTACCTATCATTTAGAACCTTATTTCTATTCAGCTCTATTCCTACAACCAGCTCTACCAAGCACAAATCATCAGCTTTGATAGCAATGGGATTCTAAGTCTCTCCAAGTAAATTAAAATGGGTTAATTCAGCCAGGCTGCAAATAGCTCTGAATTAGAGAGTTCACCCTGGCTACTATCAGCAAGCAACGTTCTCTCTGCAAAACTGAGCTCTGAGTTCTTTTAAAGCTCTGCAATGGAAAATTAGGAAATAGCCAACAATTCCTTTGCTATTGCTGTTGTAAACATGGAAATGGATCTTCTTTCAGCCCACCCAGCTGGCCCTCTGCGCTCCACTGCCACAGGCCAAGCTCACAGTTCCCTGCACAATTCTGAAACACCAGGAACATCAAATGTTCCTTTCTGACTCACCTCAGGATCGGCACCTCTGAACACACGGGTCAGATGACCTGCAGTGGGCAAGGAAAATGAACCAAATTCTTTGAGAAAACTGGAGAGAACCGTGGCCTATTTAGAACAGCATCTGAGAAGATCTCCCAGTCTACATTTTCAAAGGTGTCCTGCTTGACTGTTGTGGTTTAAAGCAGCAACTAAAAAATCACTAGAAAACTTACTTATTTCTTGCTGTGAGATATGGATTAGAACAAGAGCAAAACAGGCTTCAAACTTAAATGGAATAAAGAAAGTTTATTAACAAAAACTACAAGAATAAGAAACCAGAATAAAACTTCTAGAACAATCCTTTTCTCCCCCACTACCCAACCATTCCCTTGTTTACATGACAACATGGAGACAAAAACACTTTGGAACTTTGGTGTTTACAACAGTCCCAATTCCTGCTAGAGTCTTTTCATCAGTCTTTGTAGAGAAACAGAAGTCTTCTTCTGCAATCTATGGAGTTTTTCACAAGAAAACTCTTTTTCTTCATAGCTTTCTATTTCTCTGATGCCAGCTGCCCGGAAATCTGCCATCAGTTGTCTCCTCCCATTTCACATCACTCTGAGGTGTGTTATGGGTCATGAGTCTAGGGATGTCATTTTTATGAATGAGTTATTCAAAGGCAAAAATTATCTGTTTTTGTGAGCCCTCCTGGAAACAGCAGTTTTCTTTTTGCTTCTTAAAAGCCACAAATCTTCAACTATTACTTCTCCCCCTCTGTTCCAGCATCTCACAGTGTCACAACTACTTCATCATTTGCTCAAAATCCACACTTGGAAACACTCCATTCCTCCCAATATTCTCTGTCATGAATTAAAGGAGTTTTTTTTAGAACACTACTGTCCATCTCCATAGCTTTAACAGAAAAATATTTCAGCTTATTAAAGCATCTCCTTATTTCTCTTCCCCCTCTAAATTTAATTTTTTTCTTCACTCTCTTTGATGGGTTGATGGTTGATCACTCCCTCTCTCTCTCTGGAAACAAAGGATTAATCTGCAAGTCTCATGCAGGTAGTAAAAGAGTTAAAATCTTGCTAAAGCTGCAGATGTTGATGTTGTCAGGTTTGAGTTCAGTGGCAGAAACTGCAAACCAAGTCAGGCCAGGCTGGCTCCGTTTCTCCCCCCACCCCGCCCTCTGCAGCCTTGTCCGGCCTGGAGGGGGGGGAGGAGGCCGAGACAGAGCCCTGTGACCTCGTCAGAAGCCAGAAACCAAAGAGAGCAAGAAATTCCCAGCCTTACATCTTAAGGTGGTGTTCACAGGTTGATCTCACTTCTCAATTGTTAAAACTGCTGCCAATTCTCACAAATAGCCAGTAATTAGTCAGAGAAAAAACTCCCATCAGCCTCCAGCAGGTTCAACTTCCCAAGCTCTCAGAGCTGTCTTAAAAGTAAAGTCACCCCAAGACATTGAGCCAGCAAAGTGAGGAAATGACAGACTCTGCTGCCACAGGCTCTCCCGTGGAGGGAACAGAACCCCTGCAAATGCTGCCCGCAGCCCCCTGGCTACAGACACCCCGTGTTTTGCTGAAGGTGTTGACAGGAGCTTTACCAAACCAGTGGCATCCTCATGGTCTTTCTGTTTCAATAGCAACCCGGTCACTAAGAAAGAGCAGGGAGACCTACAAAAGCCAGCTCAGGTTCCAGCCAGGGAAAACCTCTACTTACGTGCCAGGTTGGTCAGGTAATAGCCGGAATAGCCAATGCCATAAAGGGTGCAAACGGCAGCAGCGAGCTGCTCAATCATTGTAGCACTGCTGTGCCAGTTTGCAGACTGTGCTCAACTCAAGGACAAACAAGGCTCCTGTCAGTGTGCAGCTGCCCACTGACAAACGCCTCAAGCAGGAGGATGCTCCTGCACTGAGCAAGCCCAAGAGCTGCTCTGACACTGAGGCCTTCCGTGCACCAAGGCAACCTTGGGATGTCACCACGACAATGTGGCACCCATGCCCTGACATCACAAAGCCAATGCTCTGCGGTGCTCTGGGAATTGATGCAGAGCAACCTGAGCTTCCCTACAGCAAACACAAAATTGCCTGGGAGGTTCTCCTCTGTCACAAAGTGTCACAAATGCTTTGGTGGGCTGTGGGAAAGGGAAAGACAGAAACTTCCACAGATACTGAAGGGTTTGATTTCCAGCCTTGGAAGGAGCTTGGGTTCATGCAATGCTAAAGGTTCACAGACGTTGAGTCGAGAATTCATAAGTTTATGTTCCTATAGCTGCAAGTAAGAATATGCCATAAGTAAATAAGAAACTGCATTAAGTGAAATGGTGGAGAGTTTTCAAGTGTAATTGTGTGATTTTATAGAGTAAGCTATGAATCTAAATATTATCATAAGAAGCACATGTGTGTACGTGAGCTAGCAGTCTATTGGGTGAAAAGCAGACACAGTGCAGCAGAACTTGGCAAAGGTGAAAGGTGATTAAGTAATAATAAACTCCATGTCAATTGTCCATTGTACCAAAATGTGATATATTGCTGTGTAACAAAGAAACTCATGACTACCTTTGAGCTATGGCCCACTTATACTCCTCCAAAATCTCATGCCTTCAGACTGAGACCTTTTTTGATGTATTTCAGCAATAAATCGACTTCACAGCACCAGTGGTCCCACCCCTGGTTATTTACAGCCTGACAATGGGCCAAACCCTGTTGTTGAAGAGATCCAAGAGTAACTCCAAGATTGCCCTGTGGAGAGAGAAAACAAAGAGAAGTTGTCATAAGACAACAAGGACCGCTCCTCAGTCAAGGCAGGATGGATGGAACAGAGTTTCTAAAATGTAACAAGTAGCAGAAGCAGAGGAGTTTGCAGAAGAAATTGTTTTACAAGTGCTTGCCCTAGGGAAATAAAACTGATGTGGCTAATAGGGAATTAATCATGTCTATTATTCATTAGCAGCCATCTGAACATTTATACTATTGGCTATCCAGGCTCACACTATTCTAACCCAATAGGAAAAAGAGCATGAAAGTTATGTGCACTTGTAATAAATGTTTCCAGATATACCACCTCTGGGGACCATGCATTGTTCATGTGCTGCAGTGCCCCAAGCACCCACATCCTGCACCGCAGCTGAGCTCTGAGATGGGACTAAACCAAAGAAAATTGGGTTTTTGGCCATTGATGCTTGTGACTAAACCCAAGAATGCCTGTTCCTGTACCAAAGGAACTGCACAGCCATCAGCCTGCTGCAGCAGTGCTGGGGCATCTCAAAGAAGCATGTGGGCCTGTGCCTCAGCCCTGGAGCCCCCCTGGGCACTTTTGTGAGCCACAGAGATGAGGCTGCAATGGTCATAAGGAAAGAGAAGAAGAAAGTCACAGAAGAATGGGGGAAGATGTAGAAGATGGTGGGAGGAGGAAGCCAGTGGGAGCAAATGGGTAACTTTCATCCAAATTGGGAGCTACGAGGCAGGGACCCAAGAGATGTGGGATAGAGACCCCATCACCTGTGACTTCCTCTCTCAGCTGAAAAGAAAAAGAACAGAGAAATAGCTGGGCTTTGGCTGTGTGTCTAGATATGAAGCCACGTTACATTTTTGAATGGCTCCACACGAGTTCTTCAAGTTTTCTCCCAGCCTGCAGGTTCCCCTGCCCCAGGACCACCAGTGGCCAGTTTTGTTGGTTTTGCATGGTTTAAATTTTGGTGAGGAGGGAAGAAGCCAGCCATGGGAATGCTATTTCTGCTAAAAGGAGCTGCTAAAAGCTTTCTCCATGCCTGGCAAAACCAATCACTGGCTGGCTCTGAGAACAGGCCCATTGCTAAGCCAATTAGAAAAGCTGGAAACACTTTGATGACAGCAGATTTAAGAGAGGAAAGAAACGTGGGAAGCTCTCTTTCTTTCTGCCCTCCGAGGGGTGGTGAGGGGGCACCGAACCCCTTCCCAGCAAGCCAGCTGTGGTGGTTTGGCATTTTAGAGAAAAAAGTAGAAAACACCCACAGAAGTGATTTCTCTGAGAGAGGCTGCTGGGAGTTTCTCTCTGCTTGAGATCAGGCCAATAGCTGGCCAGTTCTGAGAACTGACAGCATTTTGCAGCACTGAAAAGTGAGATCACCTTTGTGAATAGCACATTTAAAAACTCCAGCTGGGGAAGTTGTCTCTTTTTGTTTGCAGCCTTGAAAGGTATTGGAGCTGTGGTGTGGCTGGCCCCGCTCCCCGCAGCCTGTGTGGCCTGGGGGGGCTGGGCTGGAGCCCAGTGGCTCTGGGCTGGGGGGATGGAGACTGCGGGACTTCCCCCGGCCCCAGGCCAGGCCGGGCTCTGCTGTGGCCCCTCCCGGGAAGCCCTCCCAGTCCCATTCCATGGGGTGGCTGAAGCCCTCCCCAGGGGGACCCCGGCCCTGAGCTGGGCCGGGCCACGGCTGCTGACATCTCGCCGATCCCCACCATGGCCTGCACAGACCGCTCCAAGCTGGAAACCGTCCCCTGCCTTCCAGCAGCTGCTGAGCTGAAATCCCACACCAGGAATGCCTGCCACACCTTGGGCCACATTTAACCCTTCCACTACACAGATGAGACCTGCAGACTTCATCCCCTCTCCAGAGAGCGCAAAGTGGGAGCGATCGACACGTAAAAGACAACATCAAACATCAAGGTCAGTACGAGGAAGAGTCAAGCCTCAGATGGAAGGAGAATGAGGAGATGCTTTAATAAGCTGAAATAGTCTTTTGGTAGGGCCATGGAGATGGACAATAATGTTCTGAAAAATAACTCCTTTCATTAATGAAAGAGTATTGGGAGGAATGAAGGATTCAAAGTGAAAATCTGAGCAAAGGTATCCATTGATGAAGCCAAGCAGGTGGTGGAGTAGCTGTGACCCCATGAGACCCTTGAACAGAGGGAGAGAGAGATGAGAGAGATGAGAGCTGATGAAGACCCTTTGGCCCCAGGGAGAGAAGGAGAAAACTTCTGTTCCCAGAGATGATCACAGAGACAGATGAAGAGAATAACTCTTGAATAACTCATGCTTAAAATAATACCCATTGAGTTCATGGCCCATGAACACACCTCAGAGTGGTGTGGAAATGGGAGGAAGGCACGATGGCAGAGTTTTGCCCTGGGTGGCTGCTATTCATAGAAATGAAAAGGCACGAGAAAACTCTTTTCTTGTAGAGAACTCTCCATGGAATGACAAGAGAAAACTCCTCTCCCTACAGATACTGATGAAAAGACTGTTGTATAGTTGGTACTGCTTTAACATCCTAAGTTTTATCTTTACATTGTTAGTTGAGAAAGGAAAAAGTTGGGTGGGGAGAGAACAGGTTTCTGGAGGTTTTATTCTGGTTTCTTATTTCTTGAAGTCCTGTTAATAAAGTTTCTTTATTCTTTTAAGTTTTAAGCCTATTTTGCCCTTCTCCTAATCCATATCTCACAGTGAGAAATGAGTAAGTGCCCTGGAGATTTCAGCCAGTGCTAAACCCACCACATTATTTAGTGCATTAGCCAAAAACTCAAATTAGCCAATCTAAGCCACTGCACCAGGCTGAAGCTGAGGATCCCCAGCCAAGCTCAGAGGGAGGAGAACACAGCATTTGTGGGATCCTTTCCAGTCTGACTTGCTTTAGCTGCACCCTGGGGGAGGAGAGAGCAGGAGAAGGGTTGGCTGAGTCCTCTCCCCTCTGCCTTGCCCTTCTCTGCTGGATCCTCAGTTCATCCCACACCCACCCCAAGACTCCATCCCCATCCTACTGGTGCTGACGGGATTAAAGGAGATAAAGAGGAGATTAAAAAGATAGAGAGGAGAGAAAAAGAGAAGTTTAAATGCAGTTTAAATATGAAAGAAATGCATATGTTAGTGACTGCTGAGAGTTCAAAGGGAGCTGAAGGGTTTGTGAAGGGACAGGAGCCCGTGAAGGGCTCAGGAGCTGCTGCTGCTGCCGGGAGGGAGGAAATGCACCAATGGCTCCCAGCAGAGTCTGTGCTTTGAGGCTCTTTCCCAAACAGCTGCAGGAGGGAAAGCAGCTGAGTTTGGAGGAAGAGTTTTCTGCTGAGGTTTCCTGTTTGGAGCTGTCACAAGCTTGAGCTGCTCAAGGGAAAGGCGGCTCTGCTTCCAGCAGGGCCCAACTGCACGGGAGCACAACTTGGTTCCCTGGCCCTGAGCCAACGGGCAGCAGCAGCTTCTGTTCCCTCCTGGCTCTTGTGTCATTTCCAGCAGCACAAGACACACCAAGAAAAGCTCCTCCAGAACATGCCATGATCAACACAACCTGATTTCATTGCATGAAGGAGCTCTGACAGTCCCACGGGCTCAGGTTTGTTTGTCAGTGAACAGAGCAGGGAAAAGCACAGACACATTTCCTGCACAGGGAATTCACAGGAGGAAAGTGCAGGGCTGGAGGATGTGCTTGGATACAACGTTCCCACGGCAGTTTTGGGGATAAAATCGTCAGGAGAGAGAAAAGAAAAAGTCCTACCAAGGGTGGGCTGGGGAGGGCTGGTGCTTCCCGGGAGGCTCCTGAAGCTCAAGAGGACAAAGCCCAGACCTTGTCCAAGCTCCGAGCTGGGTCTGAGCCAGAAACCAGGGGGTGGCAGAGCCATTGCTGCTGAAGGGCTTCAGATTGCCAAAGCTAAAGTGTCCAGTATCAAGGAACAACTTGAGGTTACGGAAGTGACAGTGCCCACGTTCCATCCCCTCATTTCAAACTGAAAGCGGAGCTCCACTTGTGACTCTGCTTTTTAATAATGAATGTAAAAATTCAACAAAATTCCCTTAGAAAGTACCCATGAAGATTCACATTTTGAGAGCTCACTCGAGACAGCCACAACTCCTGCCCTGGTTCAGTCCTTGTCAAGCCCACTGTGCTTTCCAGCTGCTTTGCTCCAGCTCCCCCCAAATCACCAGGAATTCCACTGAACTGAAACAAATCCAAGTCCTCGTGGTTCGGGACAAGGGCAGGGAGAGGTCCCTCCAAACCTCCCTGGGAATCACCCCAGAGCCCTCAGCCTTCCTTGTGCCCATCCCTGAAACCTCCTAGTGGCTCCCGTGGCTCTCCCAGTCCATCCCAGCCTCTCCCAGTCCATCCCAGTCACCCCAAATGCCCCCCTGCTCCATCTCGCCTCTCGTGGATCCCCTCGCCCCTCAGCCAATCAGAGCGCGTCTCTCTGATGACTCATCAGTTGCCGGGCAGATCCACAGAGCCGAGAGCCCCGCGCTGGACTCGGCCTCCCAGTGCCGCGCACCTCATTCCCAGTCCCTCCCAGTGCCACCACAGTCCCGCCCAGTCCCACCACAGTCCCGCCCAGAGGCCCCAGAGTCACTCCCATTACTTTTTAGCCCATTCCCATTCTATTCCGAGTTCATTCTCACTTCACTCCCAGACCTACACATTCTCTTCCAGTGTCCCAGTATCTGCTCTCATCTCTTTCAGTGCCACCCCAGTCCCTCCCAGTCCATTCCCAGTCCCTCCCAATGCCACACCACTCCTCACCCATCTCTCCCAGTTGCCCCCAAGCTGATCCCACTCTGTCACCGTTTTCTCCCAATGTCCCCGGCGTGTCCATCTCGCTGGTGCCCTGGAGCTCCCAGCCCGGCCCCGGCCGCCTGCTCTGCTCCCTGATGGATTTCTCCCCTGCCCACATCCAGCTGAGCTGCTCCCAGGGCCAGCAGCAGCTCTCGGGCCACGTGCTGGCCACTGCCGTGCTCCCCAGCGGGGACTGGAGCCAGCAGCTCCTGGTGCTGCTGGAAACCGCCCCCGGCAATGCGGGCTCAGCTCCAGCTGCCAGGTGGAGCACGTCAGCCTGGAGCACCCCCTGAGCCGGCACTGGGGCACGGCCCGGCCCCCACAGCGCCGGGGGCAGCGGGGGAGGCACTGGGGGGGCCCAGAGGGGGATTGGGGTGTGCTGGGAGGAACTGGGAGGGAGTTTGAGATAGACTGGTTTAAACTGGGGAAGGGATTGAGGTGCTTAGGATGGCTGGGAAGGGGATTAAAGGATGTTGGGGAGAGTGGGATGGGGTTCTGGGGGTCCTGGTGGACACTGGGAGGGAGTTTGGGGGTGCTGGGAATCACTGGGAGGGATTTGAGTGAGCCTGGAGGAGCTGGAAGGAGATTGGGCATTGGAAAGGAGGGATTGGGATGAGGTTGGTTGCACTGGGAAGAGACTGGGAGGAGTCTTGATGAGTCCTGGTGGGGCTGGGAAGGGACTGGGAGAGGGTTTGGGGGTCCTGGGGCAGTGGGGGGAAATTGGGAGGGGGCTGTGGGATCCTGAGAGGAACAGGAGGGGCTCTGGTGGGTCCTGGGGAGCCTGGGAAGAGACTGGCAGTGATTTACCAAAATAGCAATATTGATCCAGTATCAATATCAATCTGTTAATGGACAAAAAACCTCTCCAACAGTTTAAAGTTACAAAGTGCATGTTTAATCACAGCACTGGGCGAGTGTGGGAGTCACCCCTTAATACACACTGCAAGTTGACAAAGAATTCCAGTGTCTATTTATTTACAAAAGTCTTGAATATCCAAAATACTAATACATATTTATAATGCTAACACTTCCCATTCCCCACTTCAGATAAAAATGAATGGTAATGTTTTTAAAATGTCATTATGCCTGCGTGGTGGGCTCCCTAATTTGAGGAGGGGGTCATTTTGGCAAGGAGGGGTCATCAAGAGATGAAGGAAAACCGCTCTTCCTCACTCTCACCTTTCTACCTTTACAATGGTTGACATTACAAGTGACATTTGGTACAACTCCAGTTTCCTCCCTTGTGACTTTGAAATGGGTTTCCAGATGTAAGGTCTGTGATCTTCCTGAACCCGTTGATCAGTTTCTCTTTTCTCATTATAAGCACAGCTGAACACACATACAATGAAAAGTAATTTTTTACCTAAGTCTAAGATTCATTATCTCAAATCCTGCTTCTCACTTAAATCATTAACTCTAACTACTTCCAGCAAGGCCTATCTCTAGCTAAGATCTCGAATTTTTCTAAAATTCTTCATTTTTTAAAATTAGTGACTACAAAGGAGGTTTCAGAGGGTCCTGGGCAGGCTGGGGGAGACTTGAAGGGTCTTTGAAGAGGCTTGGGGTGTCTGTGAGAGGTTTTGGGTGACCTGAATCCAGCAGATGCCCCAGGGATGCCGTGAAATGCTGCCCACAGCAAGATGCTGATGGGCATTGGGGGCTCCTTGTTGGGCTTTGTCTTCCTGGTGCTGGGGCTCGGCTTCTATCTGAGGAAGAAGGTGAGGGGGGTACTGGGGATTGTGTCCTCCCTCCCCCAGAGCTTGTGTGCTCCCCTCCAGGGCTCCCAAGCTCCATGTCACCCCATTTTCTCTGCCCACAGAGCTCCTGAGGTGATGGAAAAAGGTTCTCTAGGATTTAAAGTCAACAAATCCACTCTCCTCAAGGCATTCCCATTGTTTATCTGTATCCTGTTGGATTTTCATTCCTTCAATTTCATCCAGGTGCCCACAGGGAGCCAGGAAGATGTGGAGCCTCCCAGCCAGGTGTCTTCCCAACACGGATCACCAGGACCACGGATCACCAGGGCTCTGCCCAACGGGGGTCACTGGGGATCATCCAACGCCGATCCTCCCATGGGGGATGGAGCTGGAGCAGCGCACGAAGCTCTTCCCGCACTCAGGGCACTCGCAGGGCTTCCCTTACTGGTGCCTCCGTTGGTGCCGGGTCAAATGAAAGCTCCTGGAGAAGCTCTTCCCACACTGGGGACACTCGTAGGGCCTCTCCCCACTGTGGATGCGCCGGTGCCTGATGAGGTGGGAGTTACGGTTGAAGCCCTTCCCGCAGTCAGGGCAGCGGAAGGGCCTCTCCTCTGTGTGAATCCGCTCATGTCTGAGGACATCAGAGCTGGTCTGAAACCTCTTCCCACACTCAGGACACTCGTAGGGCCTCTCCCCAGTGTGGATGCGCTGGTGTGCTCTCAGATTGGAGCTCCACCCAAAGCTCTTCCCACATTCCAAGCAGGTGTAGGGCCGTTCCCCTGTGTGGATCACCTGGTGTGTCATCAGGTGAGAGATATCTCTGAAGCTCTTTCCACATTTCCCACACTCATAGGGCTTTTCCCCAGTGTGGATCATCTGGTGCTGGATCAGGTTGGAGCTCTGGCTGAAGCTCTTCCCACATTCCCCACACTCGTAGGGCTTTTCCCCAGTGTGGATCACCTGGTGCCGGATCAATTCAGAGCTCTTTCTGAAGCCCTTCCCACATTCCAAGCACTTGTGGGGCTTCTCCCCCAGCTCTGAGCTCCAGCTGGATCTCTGGCCGTGTTCCTGGAACTGGGGGGATCTTTCCTCCTCGCAGCTCCCTGGGCTGGGCTTGCAGCCCCTCCTTGTGCGGGATCTCTGGGGCTTTTCCTCTTCCTCTTCCATCTGGACACAGCTTGGGAATGAAAATTTCTGGTTAGGAGGAAAAAAAGAGAGGAGAGCGCCTTGGGCTGGGGGTTCCTCCTTGCCCAAGTTCATCTCAGAAAGTCATTTGGCATCTTGTGTCTGTAACAAACCAAAACACCAACATCCAGACCAAACATCCTCCAAACATCAAAACAAAGATCAAGAACTACCCAAACATCAAATTCAGGCAAAACCCGCTCCAGAATACAAAGATTCAGCCCCTGCAAAAAAGCAAACCAGCAACATTTAGCCCAATAAATCTCAGAAACACTAAGATTCAGCCCACTGAAAATTATGGATCACCCTGTCCAGTCACCAACTGACTGTGGGCATGGCAACACTCCTGGGACTGCACATACAGGGAGGGTGGAACCTTGTGTTTCTTCCTCTTCCTGCTCCTGCTCCTCCTACTGTGGCCGTACTCTTCCTCACACTCCTCTTCCTCCTACTTCTCCTTCTCCCGCATAATCCCACCTTCTCCCACGTGCATCCTATGCCCATTTTGTTCCTCAGCCCTGCTTCTCCTTCCCCTCCCCTCCTGCCCCCAGGCCCAGCACCCACTGCCGGCTCCCTCTTCCCCCCCAGTCCCACAGCATCCCACCGCAGGGGCACGGATGGAGCTGGGCCAGCTCGGCCTGGGGCAGCGCTGGGCTCTCGGCCGCTTCCGCCCGCACTCGCTCCCCACTGCAGCCGCTCCCGCCACCACAGCGCGGGGGGGCCCGGCCTTGGCGCTCCCCCCTCCCACCTCCCCAAATTCCCCTCAAGGGGGGCACCAAGGCCCGGGGGGGCACAAGTGGGATCCAGGTAGGACCATTGAGGGGAGAAAATGGAATGTTAGAAGGGCATCCTGGACAAAGGGATGATGACCCCAAAATATCTCTCGAGGGTCCATTGGGAGCATGTGGAGGTCGTTTGCACATTCTCCCAGAGGGAATTAAGGACATGGACACCCAGGGGGGCAATAAGAGAAGTCCAGAAGGGATTTAGACAACAGGGGATGGATGGTGTTGGTGTGCTGGGAAGGAATTGGCTGAAGGGGAGTGTGCAGGAATGTGCTTAAGGCAAGAAGCAGCAGGAGGAATCTATGGGGTAAGAAAAAAGATGATGGAAGAGAAGAGGAAGAGAAAAATACTGAGGATTGGGATGTTTTTCAGAAGGGTCTTATCCTCAGAATTTCCCAGTTTGTATCCCAGTTTTCCAGGACAGGAAAAGAAGGAGGTCAGGATTTCAGGGGGTTTCTCTGAGCTGGGAGTGGCAGGAGCGGGCGCAGAGCTGCGGCACCGGGAGCACGGGCTGGGGGCCTGTGGGGAGCTGTGGGGCCAGGCCGGGGCTGTGGGGCAGCCGGGGCTCAGCGCCGGGCGCTGCCTGACCCCAGCACCCCCCGGGCAGGGCCGGCAGTGGCCCCCGGCCCCCAGGAGGCTGCGGGACGCCCCGGCCGCTGCCCGGCCCCGTGGAGCTGCCGGCCCTGCCCGCCGGGGGGGCCGCCTTTGGACACTGCGGCAGGACAGGGACCGGCTCTGGGATACGGGCTGGGGAGGGGAGCCTCAGCACAGCCAGCACCAGGAAGGAACAGCTCAGAAATGGGGATTAGACCTGCAAGGATCCAGATCATCTTTTAAGCATTTTGTGCTGGGTCCCTGGAGAAAGGAAGGATTTTGCAGAAAGCTCAGCAGCTGCCACACGATGAGCACCCACAGGCACTGAGGGGGGCTGCAGCAGGGCCACAAGAAGCCCCTGCAGCACTTGCTCCCAAAGGCTCAGCAGCTGAATGCAGCAAGGGATGAGCAAAAGGCCAAGCTGAAGGCAAAGGCCATGGCACAGTTCCTACAGCCCCTGAGGGATCAAGCCCTGGGCCCAAGGGGGCCCCAGCACCCAGGGGACACCCTCGGCCACAAGCACCTGGCACAGGCATTGCCCTCCTGGCCAGGGGACAGCCCACCCAAACAGCCCCTGGCAAGGAATCAGCCTTCCAGCTGCAGGGCACAAGGACACTGCAAGCACAGACAGGAGCACCCTCAGCACCAGCAAGTCCAGCCCTTGATGGACACGGATTCTTAGCGCTCTCACAGCTCCCATTCCACCAGGGACCCACCACACTGCAGCCCTTGGGAACATCCAGGGTGGCTCTGGATCCAGAGGAGACCTTTCCTGATGGACACAGGGGCCTCTCCATCCACTCAGAATCTTACACCTAAGGGGGGAAAATTGTTAGGGAATATTTAAATTATTAAGGCACTAAGTGGGAAAGATGAGTGGGTGTGTTTTATTCAGCCACTATTAGCAGATGTTGGGGATGGGTTTGAAATGCAGGAGCATTTTTATTTGCTCACAATTGTGATTGTAATTTATTGGGAAGGGATTTGATGGCTAAATGGGAAATGCAAATTAATTTTGCAAAAGGAGAAACAGAGGCTGGTTCTGTTCTACCTCTGTGTCAAATGTCTGGCAGAGCCTAGACTGGAGTGAACCCACAAGTGTGGGCAGCCCCAGGGAAATTGGCAAAATTAGATATGGAGCCTCTCCAAATTTCCCTCAAGCAACCAGGACAAGAGGTGTCGAAAAGCAATCCCCTGTTCCAAGGGAGGGAAGGAAGGGCTCACAGCCTGTCTGGGAGTCCTGCTCAAGGCACAGCTTGGGGAGCCAGGGATGGCTCCCTAGAATGCTCCTATCCTGCCAAACAAGAAATCCAATGGAATCCACAGAATGCTGCAGGACCCAAGAAGAAGAAATGAGATGATGAAACCGAGGCACCCCACACTCTCAGATCCTTACACCATCCTCAACCAGGGGCCCTCCTCACACTGCTGCCATTCACAACTTGATGCAAAAGATGCTTTCTGGGGATCTGCCCACTTCCAGAGGATGCAAACACAATTCTGCCTTGGGCTGGCAACAAGAGGTAGAAGGGAAAATGCTCAAGACATGGACGGTCCTTCTGCAGGGATGCACGGAAGCACCGGCCTGACTGGGGCAAGCGTTGCAGGAAATATCAAAGGAATTGACCTCACCCCCAGGGACTGGGTTAATGCAGGATGTGGATGACTTGATCAAGTCAGAAAAACAAGAAGAAGAGGTAGAGGTAGCCTCTGTGAAATGGCTTCATTTTCAGGCGAAAAAGCAGCTTTGAGTATCTGAAAAAAAATAAGCAAATGGTGGAGAAAATGTTTAATATTTGGGAACTATTTTGATGGAAGTTTTGTCTTGTATTGACTCAGAGAGGGTTCAGGGAATCTCAGAAATAATATTTCCCTAGACTAAAATAGAGCTGGTACAATTCTTAAAATTAACAGGGAATTGTAGGAGCTGGATTGAGGATTCTCTCTTTTAGCCAGAACATTCTGTGAATTTTTTACCCCCAGATAGCCTCAATGTTATGGGTGGACATATGAAAGAAAACAAAACAAAATGAAAAAATAAAATGATTGATGCCCCAGCCATGGCTCTTCATGTGAAAGTCATGGCTTTCAGTGAAACGACTCAGAAATCTGAATTGGAAGGGAATATTAAACAGGCCACCCCTGAGCCTGCACTGAAGGCAACGCAGCAGCAGCCAGGGCTCCCCAGCGGGGGAAGCCCCTGGGCCTGCCCACAGATCCTCTGCTCAAATCCTCGGCCTGGCCACCCTCCTTTGCCATCTCCAGCCACTGCGGGACAATCCTTGCTCTCACTCTTGCAGCTTCAGCCCTTTCTGTGCCTGCCCTCGCCACAGCTGCTGGGGAAGGCACCAGGACAATTCCACTCTGCCTCTCAATTCCACTCACACTCTGCCCTGCCTGGGATTAGCTGCTGCCAAAATAGACCAACTTTAAAATGGCTTCAAATCTTATTTCTCTGGTCACACTAGGTTTGCCTTTTGTCTTGGGGAAAGGAATTTTAATGTTTCTTTACCAGCACTCAGCAGAGATGTATTTAACATCTCAACAGACTGGGAATAGCCCAAAAAATTCTCCCCAAGATAACGACCATCAACAAAACATCAACACCCAGCAGCAAAGGTCAACCAACATCCACCCCAGACACTGCCCCAGGCACAGCTGGAGACACCTGGTCTGGAAAAGGCTGAGCAGGAAATCCAGGAGTGCCCACCTAATTCACATCACAGGCACAGAAATCCAGCTGCAACAGGAAACCAAATCCTAACAATTCCACACCTTGAAACCAATGAACATTAAACCAAGGGATTTCTACAGGGTCAGAGTGTATAAATTTAGGAAAATCTCGTCAAACTCATGTGTCATGGAATCATTTTCTCTACACACCCAGCCTGAGTGTGCATGAAATTATTCCTGTTGCACATTCTGGCCAGAATTAAGTAATGCCTCATTTATATAAGACATCATTGGAGAGTTTTTGCTTTTCATAGTTTCAGTGAAAAGATTACACTGTTAGAACAATTTTTCGTAATACTTTTACTTCTATATTGTTGGTTCTATTTGGGTAGTGGTGTGAGAATCAGTTTTTAGTCCTAGGAGAAGAAAAAGAAAATATTTGATTGCTTTGTAGTTTTTCTTTTTATGTGTGTGTGGCTCGTAGTGATGGCAAAATGATGGTATGAGTCCTAGGTACCACAACTGAAGAAGGCCCACTGGAACACGATTGTGTGGCAGAGATAGAACACACCTGTTCAGCCAGAGCAGATTTGAAAGACGCCCCACTGGAACAGGCAGACTGGAGCTGTTTACAGATGGAAGCAGTTTTGTGGAGAACAGGACCAGTTACGTTGGATATGGGATAACAACAACAGGTGCAGTGGTGGAGGCAAAGGCCTTGCCAGCAAACACATCTGCCCAATGAGCAGAACTGGTTGCTTTAACCAGGGCATTAGAGATGAGTGAAGTGAACAAAGTAAATATCTGGACTGATTCAAAACATGCTTTTGGAGTAGTGCATGTACACAGGGCACTGGGGAAAGAAAGAGGACTGCTGTCTTCTCAAGGCACACACATTAAACATCAAGATGCAGTCCTGCAATTAATAAAAGCAGTACAAAAGCCTGAGCAAGTAGCAATCACGCACTGCAAAGCTCACCAATCAGGAAACTCCAAAATTCATGAGGGAAATCGGAAAGCAGACTGGACAGCCCGACAAGCTGCTCAAGAAGCGCAAACTGCAATGGCATTGATACCTTTAAAAACTAATGTATCTCAATTCAATTTACCCCCAGAACCAAAATATTCAATAGAGGATGAGAAATTGGGACGCTCACTGAATGCACAAAAGAATTCAGAAGGGTGGTATGTGACTACACAGGGACAAGCAGTGGTACCCCCCTTCATAATGAGAGAAGTTCTAGACATTAGGCATAACAAATGTCATTGGAGTGCAGAGGCATTGGTGAAATTGTTAAAACAAAGTTTAATTTCAGTACAGATGTTAACAATGGCAAAATCAGTAATGTCAAAATGTGAAATTTGCTTAAAGAACAATCCAGTGGCTAGATGACAGGCACAATTAGGGAAAACCAGGAGATTATTGGCAAGTAGATTTTGTAGAATTACCAAGAACTCGAGGATACAAATATCTATTGGTAGGGGTTGACACATTTTCAGGATGGCCAGAAGCTCTTCCCTGTCACACAAATCAAGCAAAGGAGACAGTCAAGTGGTTGCTGCAAGAAATCATTTCAAGATTTGGGGTGCCTCTAGGAATATCATCAGATAGGAGCCCACATTTCACAGCCACAGTAGTGAGGGAGGTGAGTAGGTTACTGGGAATAGCTTGGCATCTCCATACACCATGGAGACCCCAATCCAGTGGACAGGTACAGAGGATGAATCAGACATTGAAGAGGCAAATCAGCAAAATATGCCAAGAGGCTAAATTGCAGCAGCCACAAGCTTTACCAATAGCACTGCTGAGGATTTGGATAAAGCCTAGAAGCGGGATGTCAGTCAGTCCTTATGAGATATTGGATGGGAAACCATATGAATCCCCTGAACCTAATCCAAATGTACATGTTACAGGGAAGCAAGAGGTGTAGAATTATGTTCTGTCTCTTGGAAAAGCTCGAGCTCGACTTCGGAGCACCCTTGTGTGGAACAGGCCGCTGACTCTTGAGAATCCAGTTCATGACATCCCCCCGGAAGATGAAGTGTACGTTAAAAGCTGGAAGGAAGAACCATTAAAAGAAAGGTGGAATGGACCCTATCAGGTACTGTTAACTACCTTGACAGCAGTCAAAGGAGCTGGACTGTATCCCTGCATACATTACACCAGGGTGAAGAAGGTTTCCCCTGCACTGTGGACTGCACAAACTGTGGGGCCAACAAAGCTGCAGATAAAGCGGGTTTGATTGTTTCAAATGTCTAGGTTGCTGGTGACTGTAATGGTGATTATTTTATGGCCTTCACTGCCATCAGTTGGAATCAATGTTACCTTGGGATGTGAAATGCAAAAGGATCAGCTGACAACTCTTCATTTTAGAATGAAGAGGGATGTGGGGGTGCAGCCAGAAACACAAGTGATAAAAGTCTCTAATACTATTCAGGCAGAAAATGGGATGATTGCATTAATTAAAGATTTTGCCAACATGCACCAGCAAAATAACTGCCTGTCTGCCTATACCAAAGGCAGCAGGAGACCAAATAAATTGGGGAATTATAACATCAAAATTTCCTGAAATACAAAAGAATAAAAATGAAAATGTGAGCTGTGTATTGCAAATAGATTATGAGTACCAAAATAAGACAGTGTTTGAAAATGCTGTGAAGCCAAAGTATTCATCTATATGGGATTGTCATGAAAATGGAGGAAAGTATGAACCAAAACTAGGCTGGTATGGGGGATGACAGAATTATGGATGGTGTTATGAAAAGATAGCAAAGGTCATTAAAGAAAAGATTCCAGTATTGAAGTGGAAGTGTGAAGGACAGGAAGGAAAAGATCAGGCTGAAGCTTGGGACAGTGCATGGTCAATGAGTGTGCTTCAGAAATTCCAATCTATGGCAGATAGCCCTTGGTGCATTAAGTGGGAAGGCTCTGAAAATGAAACAGATCCAGGGGTATGGAACACTGCAACCAATAGTAGAATGGAGGCAGATAAAGTGAATTGGTGGGTATGGAACAAAACTTAAGACTGTACTTCTGACGATGAAGAAATAAAACAAATGCCACCACTAGTGATAGCTCTGTGAATTGGATGTGCCTGCAGAGGAATCAAACATAAACAAGGGGAAATAAATGACAAGACAGGACAAGTGATCCAAAAGGTAATATGGAGCACAAGTACAATTCAGAGTCCAGGCCAATTTGGATGGGCAGCAAGCGATGGCACCTGGACAACACATTTGCCTGTGGGTGAAAAAGTAAAAGAGATTACTTTAGGCCTCCCCACCTTATGCCCAATTTGGAAAAGGTCCCCATTCAAGGCAGAGCATGAACTTCTGCAAATAAGGACGAGACGAGAAGTTCAGGAAAACAAAATTGAAGATGAAGAAAGATGGCAGGAACCCTCCAGTAGTGTAAAATTTGAGTGGGCTCTGGAATCCTTGTTTGCTCCAATAGCAAATTATAACAATAGAAAGATGTTGTACAAACTTACAGGCCAGGTAGAAAGATTGGCAAGAGTTACCAAAGAGGGATTTAGAGAACTAAATGTACAATTACAAGCCACGACTAAAATGACCCTGCAAAACAGATTGGCTTTAGATATGTTATTGTTGAAAGAACACGGAGTATGTGGGTACCTAAAAGGACAAATTGATCACTGCTGCATCCACATCCCAAATGGAACTGCAGATGTAGAACACGACATTAATCCATTAAAACCCATAGAACATGAAGCACAGAAACAGAGAGAAGATCTGACCACAAGTTGGGTAGATAAAAGTTTTGAAGGGTTAGGATGGAATGTGAGATCCTGGATCAAATCTATTCTTGAGAGTCTGATAATCCTACTGATTGTGTTCTTAGCAATCTGGTTAATCTGTGCAGTTCTGAAAGGAGAGATAAAGAAAAGAGTATCCTGGAACCAGAAGATAATAAAGGCACTGACACGGGACAGAGATCCACATCCGCATTTGTTATCTCCAAGTCCTCCAGAGTGTAACAACGCTTACGACAACTGTGGATTCAAAGATGAACATCAAGTATAAACTCAGAAAAAGGACTGTATATAGCGAAAGCATTACACTTATTATAGCAAAGTGAAATATATTGAATGTGGGGAAATACATTACTAGAGGGTTAAATGTTTCTGAAAATGTTTCTTAAAATCATGTAGAGGTAGGCCACAAGAATGCTTGGTATTAGGGATGGTCTAGCAAGCTGAAATGTTTACGGTAATGGGAACTGGTACTTGGGGTCTCCAAGATACCCACCCAGAGATAAGATTCGTACATGTTCATACAAGGATGAGTTAAGTCTCATGAAGCAATATGGACAAAGTTAATGAAGCAATATTAATAAAGTAATATTGATAAGGTTGTTATAGTGATTACTGCTACAGCTGAAATTGTAGAAATATGTGCATTTTGGACAAAGATGATGGAGCTAGATTTGGGTTGCTGATAACCCCAGTTCCTGCATGCTTCAATAAAGCACCTGCACATAATCAGTCTGTGATTATGTGTGTTCCTGAACGCTAACAAAGACAGATCAAAAACGTCCAAAACACCAGAAATCTGATATCCCCCCAAAATACAAAGATTCTGCCCCCACAAAAAAAACAAAACTCCAACATTCAGCCCAATAAAGCTCAGAAACTCCAAGATTCAGCCCCGTGAAAATCGTGGATCTCCCTGCCCGGGCACTCGCTGCATGGGGGGGTGAGGGGGGCAATGAGGCCGGGCCGGAGCAGGGGGTGCCTGAGAGAGGCCCCGAGCCCGGGGGAAGCCCCTGCAGAGCCATGGAAGTGGCTCCTGGCCGGACTCGGGGATCCCCCTGGCGATCCCCGCTGGAGCAGCCTGGTCCTGAGGGACTCTGGCCCCTGGCAGGGACCCCAGGCTGCAGCAGGACAAGGATTCCTGTCCCTCAGGGGGAGGCACTGACATGACCTGACTGTGACCCCCATCCCTGTGCCTCTGGGCGGGGAGGGGGACGGAGAGGGGCACAAAGTTAAGCCCGGGAAGGAGGGACAGCTGGGGGGAAGATGGCTTTCCGGAGGAATTACTTTACTTCTCATTTTCTTGCTCTGACATGTTGGATATTAAATACAATTAATTTCCCCAAGTCAGGTGTGCTGTGCCCGTGACCAAGGATTGAACTGTCCCCACCCTCATCCAGACCCCCGAGCCTTTCCTTGTGTGTTCTGCTCCCCGCCCGGGACAGGAAGGAGAGTCACAGAGTTTTGGCCTCGCTCCGGCATAGCCCTGCTCCATCCCGGACTCACCCCCAGCTCGCAGCGCCCTCAGCTCCCGGGCACCCCGAGCTCCCGGCGCTTCAGCGCAGCGGCGCTTCCTTGGCCTCCTGCCCGGGCCGGGCCCAGCGCCGGGGCCGCTCCTCAGCCCAGGCTAACGAGAAATGGCGGAGCTCAGCCCAAGCCAGGCGAGTCCGTGCCGTGTGCAGAGCCCGCCGCTGGCTGCGATTGGCTGCTTCTGCCGTCACTCGTGGTTCTGGCGCGCGCTGATTGGGCAGAGCGGGGACAAGCCCGGCCCCGCTGGCGCCCCCAGGGCGGCCGTGGGGCAGGAGAGCCGCCGTTGCCGGAGCGTCTGTGCGGGCCCGGCAGCGGCGGCAGCAGCGGCCGGAGCCCGGTGAGGCGGCGGCGGAGCTCGGAGGCGGCCCCAGCGCAGCGTCCCGGGCACAGCGCAGCCACCTCCGGCCTCCCGACACGAAGCGGGACGAGCCAGCGCTGCTCCGCCACCGCCTCCTGCCGAGGCCCCAGCGGCAAGGAGACCGCGGGCAGCCGCTCCCGCAGCGCCCTCAGCCCAGGGCCAACACGGGCCGGCCACGGCACAAGCCACCCGCCACAGCCCCCTGCCGCCCCCTCCCGGGCCCGCAGCGAGCCCCGAGCCCCCGCAGAACCGAGCGCGGCTCCCACCTGCGATGGCCGGGGCCGCCTCCGAGCTCCGCCGCCGCCTCTCCGGTTGTTATAAAAGAAATTACAATTTTGACAACCAGGTCCCTTGGGTTAATGGCAGTTTAATTAAAAATGAATACAATTTAGTAAATTGAATAGTAATTTGATATAATAAAAGAATACAGTTTAGTAAAAGAATATAATTTAGGAAAAAATTACAATTTATATCTATAATTTGCCAGTAATTAAGTATGATTAAAGCATAAGCAAAACCGACCGGGGTACGGGTTCCTCACCCTGCCTCACGTACAGAGCAAATCACTTCAAGCTAAACTTATACATATTCATTAATGCTTCCCATAAGTTTCCTCCTATTTCCGATTTTGCTGACTTTACATCACTTTTCTTCACGGCACATGCTTCACTTGTTGTTAGGGGGTCTTCAGTCTTCTTTTGGGGGTCTTTTGGTGAAGGCTTCTCCTCTTCCTCATTGTCCTTTGGATAACCTTACAGGTTTGTGTGTGCGTACTAAGCGTTGTGTTAGGTTACTCTACTAATTAGTCTGATATTTACTGGTTTTTAGGCCCAATGCTTAAAGTCGTTCTAATTTTGTCCATCTCAAGGCCGTTTTGGTCTTGAGACATCACTTATCTTCTAAACTACATCCTGTACCTTAATTTTAATTTTAATGCAAAGGGGTACATCTGCCTCATAACACTGATTCTTTTGGTTGCTTCTAATAGTAACTTTCCAAATAGTTAAAATTTAGTCAGCACAAATCAATTCCATCTATTTTAATGCCCCATTTCTCTTTTTTATTACATTTATTCATGCTTTTTTTAAAAAAAAAAATAAACTTGAATTTTATTTTTTTATCTTCTCCATAATTTCATTTCTTGCATTTACTTTATTTTCATTTCTAATTTTTAAACTTTTTTCATGCTGTATCAAGCTTTTTGCACTCTCTTTCAAATTTAGTTAACTTTTTTTTTGAGCTATTATAGTTTCTTTTCATTCAGTATTCCTTGAATTACTGAATGGATTAGTCTAATAAGGCATGAAATTATACAAAATAGAAACAATAATCTTAATATAAAACACTATGCCATAAATTTTAACTTTTTCCACTAAGTACTTCTTAGGTTATCTCACTAATCAGTCTTCAAAATAAAATTCTATTTTTGAACTGGTATATATATCTTTAGCAATTTTTGTGATGGCTCTTCTATAATCATTTATCTTTATACAACACTCAGATTTGTTAAACTTTCTACAAACTCCCCCTTCTTCAGCTAACAAATAGTCCAGGGCAATTCTGTTTTCATAAACAAATGCTCACACTTGTGAATGTTGCTTGGCCAGCAGCTTTAGGGCAGTAGATGTTTGGTTTGAAACAACTTTAACTACTGTCTGCAGCTTTATGAACTGATTCAATAGATAGATTTGGGTTCTATATCTCTAAGATCCATCTGCAGCTCAAGTGGCTGGGTCATCTCTCTGCAGGCCATTTGTCTTCATTTCTGGTTTCTTCTTGCTTTTGGAAAGTCAAGGTTCAAGTCTCTTTTATTGTTCTTTAATGTTTCATAAAGTGATGTTCCTAACATATTGCTCCTGGACCTCGAAGAAGGAGGGTCATGTAACTCTTAAGATACAGGTTCTTCTCCACCTTTGAGGTAATTCACTATATGCTCTTTACTCACAAATTTAATATATTCTATCAGGGGCTTTCCATTTGTTACTTGTTGTACCTGGTTGTTCCAAATAGAATTTTAGGTCACTTATGGATTGGTAAGGGTTAGCTCCAGAACTTTTATACCAGCACAAATCAACATGGTTATCCTACAGTTAGTTTCTTTTTGTCATTCTCTAATATCCAGCAGGAGTTTTTGGTGGCCAGGTGTTAGTATTGTTATCTGATACAAACTGTTTTAATTATTTGATGATTCAAAATTTATCTTCCAGGTCATTTTAATGTCTTGGAAGTTTGAGTAAGATTTCATTTTAAAAATTGGTCTGGAGCTAGACTCTCACTTTCCCACAGCTATTTTTTTAGCTATTTTAAGTCTTTCACAAATCTAATATTTAAATAATTTTAATTCTGTAACTACTTCTTGCATTAAACCTACAAAAATATTTTAGTTATGGTTGGCCCATCTCAGTTGCTATACTGCTGTTTCAACTGTTCACACTACTTATTTATTTTGTCTAATTCTTTCTTTGGGATCTTTTTTATACTTTTATAAAATTACTGTGATTGTAACAGGCAGCATTAACATATGGATGTGCCACAAACACAGATTTTATCTTGTTTTTGCATTTTTCACTGTCTCATTTTGGACTTTCGGATTTGGGTTCTTTTTCCCTTTGAACTGAAGATTGATGAGAGGGAGGCTGGTTTTTTCTCTCGTTCGGTCTCAGTTGTCTATTTTTTCTTAGCAGCATTACAAGGTACAAGGAGTTATGTGCACTATGATAGAAAAGGGGTAAAATGGCTCACAAAGATCTTCTTCAAGGTCTTTTATATGTCCATTTACCCAATTAACAAATACCAACCAAGCTATTTTCCTTAGTGACCCAATGACCCAACACCTGTGTGCTGCACTGCGGCATTTTCTACCCAATCACCTACTACTACCCAAACACCCCTAGGAGAAGAACATGAAGAAGAAAGAAGAAGGACAAGAGACAACACCCTAAATCCTCCATCTTGTCTCTTGTTCTCTAAACTACTTTTTCACCCAGTGATTTAAGAAACTTTCTAATCTACACACCTACCTTTCCTATCTAACTTTAGCATTTCTTTTCATGTATCACCATGAAAACATGCACATGAATTTCATATTATATGAAATTCAGTGTTTCCTTGAATCCTAGAACTAAAAAAACCAAGGGCACACAGTCTGTATCTCAGACTCCAACACTGAAAGACATCCCACTCTAGAAACCAGAGTGAGAGCTATTCACAGATGGAAGCAGCTTCGTGGAGAACGGGACCAGATACGCTGGATATGCGGTAACAACAGTCAGTACAATAGTGGAGGCAAAAGCATTATCACCAAATACATCTGCCCAGAGGGCAGAACTGGTTGCCTTAACCAGAACACTAGAATTAAGTGAAGGGAAAAGGGTAAACATATGGACTGGCTCAAAGTATGCTTTTGGAGTAGTGCATGTACACAGAGCACTGTGGAAAGAAGGAAGACTGCTGTCTTCTCAAGGTATATACATTAAACATCAAGATGCAATTTTGCAATTGATAAAAGCAGTACAAAACCTGAACAAGTAGCAATTATACACTCTAAAGCACACCAATCAAGAAACTCCAAAATTTGTGAGGAAAATCGAAAAGCAGACTGGATAGCCCGACAAGCTGCTCGAGAAGTGCAAACAACAATGGCATTGATACCTTTAAAAACTAATGTATCTCAATTTAATTTGCCTCCAAAGCCAAAATATTCAATAGGAGATGAGAAACTGGGACATTTGCTAAATGCACAAAAGAATTCAGAAGGGTGGTATGTAACTGCACAAAGACAAATAGTGTTAACCCCCTTGTTAATGAGAGAAGTTCTACAAATTAAACATAACAAATATCATTGGGGTGCAGAGGCATTGGTGAAATTGATGAAACAAAAATTAATCTCGGTACGGATGCTAACAATGGCAAAATCAACTCAGTGGCTAGACACAGGAACAGCTAGGAAGGATTAGGATAGGAATAGAATCAAGATAACACTTGGCAAGAACCCTCTAGTGAAGTGAAATTTAGGTGGGCCCTGGAATCTTTGCTTGGTCCTATAGCAAACTATCAGAATAAAGAAACAGGTCAGGTAGATACATTAGCAAGAGTCACCCAGGAAAGATTTAAAGAACTAAACGTACAATGACAATTTACTACTCCTGAAAGAGCATGGAGTGTGTGAGTTTTTCTAAAGGGATGGATTGATCATTGTTGTGTCCACATCCCAAATGTGACTGCAGATGTAGAATATGACATCTATCAGTTGCAACAAATAGAGCACGAAGCACAGGAAGAGCAAAAGGATTTGTCTACAAGTTGGTCAGGCAAAATCTTCAAAGGGTTAGGGTGGAATGTGAGTTCATGGATTAAATCTATCATTGAGAATGTGATCATCTTACTAATTGTATTCTTAGCAATTTGGTTAGTTGACAGCATCTTCAAGGGAGAAATACAGAAGAAAACGTCCTGGAACCAGAAAATAATAAAGGCACTGACACAAGATCTACACCCACCATCTTCTGGTTCTCCAATTTGTGACAACATCCAGAACAGTGCTTACATCAATCAAGGATTCGAAGAACATCAAGTATAAACTCAGAAACAAAGGACTCTATCAAGTAAAAACATTTGCACTTATGGTGAAGTGAAAATGCTTTCAAAGGGGGGAATGATAGTAAAAGGTCTTAAAATCTTAGAAAATTCGGGGACATAGAAAGAAAGTTAGGTTTGGAAAGCCCAGGGAAAAGTAGGCCCTGGGAAATGTTAGGCCTTGTGCTTGCTAAAGATCAGGTGAAACTGCACCTGTGTAATCAGTAGATGATAAATGATACAATTGTTAGATGTGATTAGATATAATTATTGTTTAAAGAACATGAGGAACAATGTTAGGGGGCTGGGGAGAATCACGAAAAATCCATGCCTGGGTAAAAACAATGCATGCAATAGAACAATGGAAGTTTAATATGTAAGTTATATAACGATAGAGTATAAAACATGTTCAGCTCAAAACCAAGATGGGTCAGATTTGGGTATGTGTACCCCTGACACCCAGAGCTCTTCAATAAAGCACCTTCATATAATCATTCCGTGACTATGTGTGTTCCAGAACACTAACAGCTCTGTTCCTCTCTTCCAGCCCTTGAAGACATGGCACATAACATCAGCCCTGCCATCAGAAGCCTGGCAATTCAAAACCTTTGTATCCTCCAGGCAGTAGAGAGAACTCAATATTCCATCTTTGGAAACCTGCAAGATCAGCTCCACATGGCACAGAGGACACGGTCTCATCTCTCAGGCCTTGACTGGATGCGCTGCTGGAGCTCTGCTGAGAGCTGATCTGGGAGGCTCTGTCTGCTGGGGCCACCTGAGCCAGCCAGGATTTTATTTTTCTACAAAATTGTTCTTTCCTTATTTTTGTTTTTGTGTTAAGTATGTAAATATAGGATATGTTATAAATACACAGACTCCCAGGAGCTTTCTTTTGCTGCCCAAGGTCCACAGGATATCGGGGAAGAGAGGGAAAAGGGTGCTTGTGCTCAGCAACCTGCTGGGGTGTGCAGTGGTGAAGGGAAAATGGCCAGAAGCCCCTTGGCCTTTGGTGGTTTTGCTGAAGCCACAACCCCTGTCCCAGCCAGGAAGTGCCATCTGTGTCCTCGTGCCCGTGTGGTGCTGGCTGGGCTGCTGAGGGCTCCCAGGTGCCTCTTGATCCAGCTCCTCTGGAGCTCCTGTGGGGCTGCGGCGCTGCTGCCGGGCCACGCTGGGGGAGACCCTGAGCGAACAGGGTGCTGGGAGGCCATGAAGGGATGAGGGGCTGTGGAGGCCCTGACGGGACATGGCAGTGGGAAGGCACAAGGGGGATGTGTGAGGGAGTGGATGGCAGGAGGTTCCGAGTGGATAGGAGGCCCCTGAGGGGCCGGGGTGGTGGGAAGACCTGAGGAACTGGGTGTCAGAGGCCATAAGCAGCCCCTGGGCAGCCGCCTGGTTCCTGACACCCGGCTGATCTGGCGCTTCCCCAAAAAGTCTCCCAGGCCTGCAGCAGAAGCCCTCGAGGCTGGGACACCACCCCTCCAGGAGGGTGGGGACAGCCTGAGGTGTGCCCAGGCTGGGCTGGCTGGGGACATGGAGGGCAGGGTGGTGCTGCCAGGCCACGGCCACTGGGTGCCTGCGATAAGGGGCAGTGGGCAGAGGCAGGGCTGGCGGCCAGGCCGGGCCCTCACGGCTGCCCAGGCCACGGTGCTGTGACCAAGGCTCTCCTGACACAGAGCTCGGGGCCCACAGAGCTGCTGCCACCATGGGGAGGGCAGCGATGTCTCCTCCAGCAGGGCTGCCCAGTCACTGCTGCCCAAGCGGCTCTGGAGCCCACAGAAACAGCAGCAGAGTGTGCACAGGAACAGCAGCAGAGTGGGAACAGGAACAGCAGCAGAGTGGGCACAGAAACAGCAGCAGAGTGGGCACAGGAACAGCAGCAGAGTGGGCACAGGAACAGCAGCAGAGTGGGCACAGGAACAGCAGCAGAGTGTGCACAGGAACAGCAGCAGAGTGTGCACAGGAACAGCAGCAGAGTGGGAACAGGAACAGCAGCAGAGTGGGCACAGGAACAGCAGCAGAGTGGGAACAGGAACAGCAGCAGAGTGGGCACAGAAACAGCAGCAGAGTGGGCACAGGAACAGCAGCAGAGTGGGCACAGGAACAGCAGCAGAGTGGGCACAGGAACAGCAGCAGAGTGTGCACAGGAACAGCAGCAGAGTGTGCACAGGAACAGCAGCAGAGTGGGAACAGGAACAGCAGCAGAGTGGGCACAGGAACAGCAGCACCCCGAACGTTGGCACCTGTGCACTGAGGCGTCCGCAGCAGCCGGGTGCCAAACAGGGGGAGGCTGTGGGCACAGCTGCCTTTGGTTTGGCAAAAGGCTTCAGCAGAATTGGCCACAATGGCTTTCTCTTGACTTGCCAGCCTCACAGCAACGCTTGGCAGCTTCAGCTGCAGCCTGTGCCCGTGACTGACTTGGATGGCCGTGCTTGAGGGCGGGCTCGCCTTCCACACTCAGGTGTCCCAAGACAGCGGCCTTGGCGCCGTCGTGACACAGAGAGAGAGACTCAGAACATGAGAACACAGGAACAGCCTGTTTGGCTCTTTCTTGAGTTTGCTGCTCCTGCCTAAAATAATCATCAGGAGTATATGCTGATATAAAAGTATAGCTGAACACCAAGGACTTTTTCTGTACTGTCTAGAACTAAAACCTTCTGTGACTGTTCAGAGACTATAAAATGCAAGGCGAGAATGACAGCTCTGGTTTGTAAGAGTCCTAAAAATTTTGACATGTGATTTTTCTAGTCAAGGATTTTAATTCCAATGTGGAAACTACAAAAATATTAAAATTTGTTTTCATTGGCAACCGCTTTGAAATGGCATCAGCACACCTACAGGTGTACTAAGGACAGTACTTGGCAATTCATGGCTTCAGATGTGGGAGATAAATATTTTCCCCGGTTTCACCTTGAAGTTGAAGTTTTCCCAGGGCTTTGATTGACTGGTCATTGCAGGTAACTTTAATAAATGCAAAAGGATGTGAAAGCACAATTTCTGGAGAATGTGCACTGGGGACAGAGAGAAAACCTTGAAAACAGTCAGCAGGCTCTGGAAAACTTAAAAAAAATTAAAATTACTAATGTAAAAATTACTAATGTAAAAATAGATGTAGCTCTGTGACTGTTCAAGCAGGACTCTGTCTGTGGATGAAATGTTTGCCTTGCATCAGCTGTAACACAGACAGACACACAGCAACTGGAGCCTTGAACATCAGAGACTGGACTAATGTTTGTCCCATGAAAAGAAAGAGAAGATCCCACTGATACAGGACAGTGCCTCTGTACAATCTAGCCATCCTGGGAAACTCAGCAGCTGATGGTGTTTTTGTGCTACTGCAAACCCCTTCCATGAAAAACATCATTCCAGGAAGGAGCAACATCATCTGACAGATAGCAGGAGTGGCCAGCAATAGCTCCACGAGCTCCTGCCAAGACCCCGAAGGAAGGAGCCCAGCCCCCAATGCATGGGGCTTTGGCTTTGGCCCTCTGGCACAGAAGCTCCCCAGGGGCACAGGTCTCTGGGGCAGGAGAAGGGCACCAGCACTGCCAGGGCTCGGCTGGGGTGGCAGGTCTGCCTCGGTGGGGACTCTGCCACACCTGCTGATTTCAGTGCTGCCAGGCCCCTGTACAGATTCTGTGCAAGGCCCCGTGCCCTTCCTGCTGCAGCTGCCTCGGCAGCCCTGGGGGCTCCTTCTGCTGCCCTGAGCCTGCAGAGCAGGGCAGCGTTTGCTGATGGTTGGAGCTGTTCCTAAAGATCCTGTCAGGCTGTCTTAGACACTTTGGGCAAGGGATTCCTTCCATCCTGGGCCACTTTGGGGGGGATGGGGCGGAACCAGGGCAGGTGGCAGGGCATGCAAGGGCCGTTAGTGACACGGCGCAGCCTGGTAACCATGGAATGGAACGGTGGAATGGAGAAGAGCTGGCGGTGACAAGAGCACACCAGAGTGCCTGGTGCATGCGACGGGACAGGACACGCCAGAGTGGTGCTGTGAGGAGCCCCCACACAGCCCACTCGTTAGTGCCTGACCCGGAGCTTTTCTGAGGCGTAACTCCTACAGCTCACGTTGTGAGCAGACTGTGGGTCTTGGTGAGCCGGAGCTTTCCGTTGACATCTCTTTAGAAGGTGCTCCCAAGGCCCGATTTTGTCATGGCGGGCAGATTCTTCAGGCTATTCAGAGTGTTCCGACGGAACAGAAACACCGACCCTGGAGCTGCCCCAGCAGAACACCCTGAAGAGCCAGAGCAGTTCCAGCAAGGGCAGGATGGTGAGTGGCAGAGCTGGGCCGCAGGGCTGAAGCTGCAGCCAGCTGGGCCCTGCACCATCCCATCCCATCCCATCCCATCCCATCCCATCCCATCCCATCCCATCCCATCCCATCCCATCCCATCCCATCCCATCCCATCCCATCCCATCCCATCCCATCCCATCCCATCCCATCCCATGTGGACATTCCCAAGGGCAGGATGGAATATGGGCTGGGTCTGACCCCTGGCAGTGGCCGTGCTCCATCCCCTGAGCCACCCCAGGGCTGTCCCTGCCTGGGGAGTGCAGGGCTGGGCTGTGTTCTCCGGCCTCTCCCGCAGCCCCTCAGCTCTGGCTGCTCTTTGACAGATGCAGCCATGGACAGGACACAAGAGCAGGAGCCTGCCCGTGGCCGCTTCCACAAAATGCTGAAGGTACCTGCAGCCATCCCCACCTGGGCTGGGCCTGCTGTCACTGCTCAGCCCAGCTCTGCACATGGAGCACTCCTTGGAACATGCCTCTCTTCCCTGTCCTTTGTTCATTCTGCACAGAGGTTCCGCCGGTTCCTGCCAATTCGGCATAGAAAGATCAGCCCCATGGGAACTGAGGGCACAGCTGAGCCTGACTCCGGGCTGACCGAGCTCCAGGCAGAGCCTGATGTCAGCCCAGATTCAGCTGCGCCCTCACAAGACTCTGATGCTGCGGTGAGTGATGCCAGGGCAAACTCTGATGTGGCACTGACTGAGGACATGGCCATTCCAAACACTAGAGAGACTCAGGGCATCACAAATACTGACACTACGCCCCCTCCCACAGTGAGTCACGCACCTAATACAGATGTTTTTGAAAGGGGGGTGTTCCTTCTGACCAGCAGGTAGCCAGCCAGGGGCCAGAACTGGAGGTCTGCCACGATCGTGTGCCCCTTCAAGCCACATCCACAGGGCCCCCTCAGCTTTTGAGGCCAGCACAGTGTGGCAGGAAGGGAAGCACTTCTTGGGAGAAGCTGGGGAAGCTGCTGCCTTGGACAGCGCTCCAAGTCTTCCCCATTCCTACTCTAGGTGCCAGCTATTGTACGGAGCATTCACCAGTGTCTTATGTGCTCCGTTACGGTGGATGCCAGGCTGGCCACTAACATCGTGAGGCTGGCTGAAGAACACCCGGACGATGTGGTGCTGACCCTCCTGCGCTGTGCCCCATCGTGTGACAGGTATGGGGCCCACGTGCCTGGAGAGCTCAGGGCTCACCGGCCTTTAGGGCCCATTGCCCTGCACAGCCTGTCCAATGGGCTCTGCCCAACAGGCAGAGAGGTCCAGGAGCCTCGGGCCCCTCTGTTTCCTGAGGCTGCTGCCAATGCTCCCTCCCTGCCCCTCAGGGCACTGGGGCTTTGTCACCTGGGACCCCACAGCTACAGAGGGCATGGCTCTGTGACTCAGACACCCCTGACACAGAGCTCTGATCCCACAGAGCTGCTGCAGTGATGTGGCAAACCATAGCCTCATCAGGACCAGCAATGGAGAAGGTGCTGCCAACTCTGCTCCATGTGATGGAGAACTGGCCACTTTGCAGCATCTGCACCTCTGATGAGGACAACAAGGACGTTTTTGCTCTGGCTGTGAGTTTGTGGAACTGGCCTTGACTGTCCCCTAGGTCGCTTCTCCAGCAGCTCTTCATCCTCTCCTTGCCTCAGGCTGGGCTGAAACCTGGGCTAGGGGCAGGCCCAGGGGGCACCAGGCCCGCTGTTCCCCCTGCATCTCCCCTTGGGCTCTGCCCCATGGACGCCTTGGCACTGAGCGCTGTCTTGCTGTGCTTCTTTTGCAGGCAACTCTGGTGCTCTGGGTGATTCTGCAAGTGCCTCAGCGCCATGAGGCGATGATGCATTATTCCGACTCTCTCTTTACGGCTCTGCTGTTGCACGTTTTCACCACCACACAGCTGATGCCGGCAGAAGTTGATAACTTCTGGAGAGCATGCCAGCAGGAACACCACCTTCCCAAAAAACCCAACAGGTGCCAGTCCTCCTGTCCTTCCCATGCCCTTGTGGCTGACACCAATTCACCCAATGTGACCTGGGCTTTGCTCTGCACACAGGTTTGCAGTGCAGGCCATGAAGGCTCTGCTCTGCTTTCTGCACTATGACAATGAGTTGATGGCCATGGAGCGCAAGTGTGGCTGGGAAACGCTGCTCCGTGCTGACACCCAGCACTATGCCGTGGGTCTGTTGGCCAGGTGAGACCCCTTCTCACCACTGCCTCTGAAATGTGTGCCCTGTGCCCAGGGTGCCCTACCACAGTCCCTGTGGTCCTGGCCAGAGGGCTTTGCCATTGAGGGATGGCTGAGCAGACTGGAGAAGTCTGAGAAGAGGGTGCCCAGAAGGAGCCCCATGGTCCCAAAACACCCACAAGTCCCTCCAGGGATGCTGGGGAAAGGCCAGATCTCTGTGAGTCATTCCTGGGAAAGGTTTGCCCCCCCACCTCATTGTCTTGGTGCCATTTCCCCCCTTCCAGGGTGATGCGCCGTGACTTGATGCCCTTGTGTTACCATGTCGCACACCAATTTATCCGGAGGCTCATCAGGGAGGAGGCACCTTGGGATCTGTCCTCCCTGGCATTCCTTGTGGAGGTGAGCCTGATGGCCAGCACTACCTCGCTGAGCTGCCTGCCAGCCCTGTCCCCTTGCATAGCCACAGCTGCCTGGGACGGTGCCCATGCCCTGTGCTGCTGCCTGGGCCCAGCCCTGCACAGTTCCAGGCTCCTGCCGGCTGGTTCCCCTGTCACTGCCCTGTGCCCTTCAGGTCCTGGATTGCCTACACTTGAGTGACTGTGGGTACTGTGTCCTTGAGATCACGTCAAGGCAGCTGCAGAGCGAGTGCAGGCAGAGGCGTCGCCTGGCGCTCAGAGGCCTCGTGGTGCTCAGCAAGGAACCCTCGCTGGTGAGAACAGGGCAGCGGCTGAAGCTGTGCTGGGGAAAGCAGCCCCTTGGGCTGGCTGTGATTCAGGAGCTGAGGCAGCTGCTCCCAGCTCTCCTGCCTCACCTGCCTGAGTGCTTTGGGACAGGCCTTTGGCCTCTGGGCCCAGCAGCAGCAGGGTGGGGTTGCAGTGCCAGGGCGGTCTTGGCACTGCAGCCGTTCAGGGCTTCCCAGCACAGCCTTGTGTTCCACACAGGCCGCACATACACGCAGACTGTGTCGAAGCTTCCTGCAGCTGCTGAGTGACACAGACGGAGAAGTGGTCAGCATGTCTCTGTCTGTGTTCACAAATCTGCTCAAGAGAAAACATCTTCGTTTATCAAGGAATGCTGCCCCCAAGCTTGCTGAGCCACTTGTGCCTCTCTTTGACCATGTAAGGCTCTGTGCCCCGGCCACGGGCACTGGCTACTGCCCACACAAACTTTGGTCCTGTGGATTTTCAGGCCTTTGCCCAGGTGGGCTGGAGAAGTTGGCGCTGAGATCTTTTCCTCCTTCTTTCCTCCAGGACAAAAGCCACGTGCAGGTGCTCTCCATTCACCTCTTCTGCAAGACCATGAACCTGGTAGTGGAAGAGGGAAAAAAGGCAATGGAGGGAATTGTGAAGCAGAGCCTGCTCCCACTCATTTTGCACTGCCACGATGAGAACCTGCGCGTGGCTGATGTGAGGTTTTGTGTGATGCTGGTTGATCTCTGGCAGGGGGCTCGGCTGCTTCCTGCTCTGCTGCCTCCCAGGCTGCAGCTTCCTCCTGGCCTTGGCACAGGGATGCAACTCCTGTGCCCTGGGCAGCAATGCCATCTCTGCATCTCTCCAGGCCTCTCGGGAAACCCTGCACTGTGCTGCCACCTTCTTGAAGAACACAGAGCTCCTGTGTGTGCTGCCAACAGAGGATCTGTCGAAGATCGCCGAATGTGTGGTAAAGGACGGCCTGGAAACCCCAGCCTCAGCCTGGAGAAGCTCCCTGGCCCCAGTGCTCAGTGTGTGGGGCTGGCAGCTGTGGCCCAGTGCTGCACCCAGGGGAGCCAGCCTGTGCCCCACATGCTGCTCCCTTCCCTGGGCCACACGGGTTCCTCTCCAGGCTCCTGTGGCCCCGAGCCGGGTGTCGATAGAGCCCCAGCCCAGTGGGGCTGCTGGCCGGGCCTCAGGGCTGGGCGGGCACGGGAGGCCGGGGCTGGCCGCAGGCAGCGCCCGGCCGAGGGGCAGAGCCCGCACCAACCCTTCTCTCCTGCCGCTCTCTGCAGCTGGCACAGGACGAGAGGCGAGCGGCCGAGCAGGTGAGCCGGGCCCTGCCATATCTGGACAGCCCACAGGAGTCCCTGCGAGAGGCGGCCGTCAGCTTCATCGGTGAGCCACGAGCCCGGGCTCCCTCCCCGCCCCGCCGCAGCTCGGCCCCAGCCCCGGCTGCTGCCCCGGCAGCGGCACCCGGGCCCGGTGCCCTGGAGCCCCGGCTGCCCTCGGGGCTGCTGCTGCCGGCCTCTGGCAGCCGTGCCCTTGGGCTGAGTCAGGATGCGGCAAGGGCCCGGGCTGAGCCCTGCCGGGGCGGGAGGCCGTGTGGCCACAGGGCTGGCAGCGCCGCTGGCAGGGAGCTGTGCTGCTGGGGCCCTGACAGGCTCTGTGTTCCCAGGCACGGTCAGGATGTTCATGAACAAGGGCGCGCAAGGAAGAGCTGCAGACCCTCAGTGAGGGTGAGTGAGAGCAGCAGGCTGGCACTGGGGGCTGGCGGGGGGCACTTGCAATGCCTGGGCAGGGAGCTGCAATCCCTAGCCCAGCTGCAGAGTGCTTCGTTCCTTGTCTGGGTGAGGGCGGTGTGGGCAGAGAGCAGAGAGATTTCAGGGACATGGGTGGGAGCTGTGGCCAGCACCTTCTGGCTGATCCTGTTGTCTGGTCCACTCTTGTGGCCATTGCAAGAGCCAGGTGGAATGTCCTTGGGAGGAATGTCTCCTAGGATCCCTGCAGATGCATGCCCTGACCGTGCCTCTCCTCCTCTCTCCTCCAGCCACTCAAGCCCCGAGGAAAGACACCGCTCCATCCCACAGCAACCAGAATATCCAAGCTCAGTTTGCCAGTAAACAAGTGTCCCAAGAACAGCAGCAGGAGACACTGAAGAGGACACTACCTCCCAGTGCCACTGGAGACAACTGGCACAGCTGAGCCTGTGGGATTCTCACGGGGCTTCAGCCCTCTCCCAGCCTGTAGATAGCTCCCTCCAGCCCTCAGACTGTGCCCATCCCCTTTTTTCCCTCTATTCTTCCTCCCTTTTGACAGCTCCTTCCCTCCAGCCCTCAGTCCATGCCCATCCCCTTCTTTCCCTTTCCAGTTCATCCCTGTTAATAAACAGTTTGCCTTTTTCACTTAACCTGCATCTCTGTGGAGCTGAAGGGTCACAAATCCAGAGCGCTGTGACACACAGGCCCCTCCTGCCGTTCTCTCCTGCACCGTGTTTTGTGCAGAGACGCAGAGGAAGGAGCGCAGATCAGGCTGGAAAGGTCCCTGTGCTGAAGGCCTGGATCCACAGCATTGTGGAGTTAAAGGTGTTACTGAAGGCCAGTAGTGGGACAAGGAGCCTGTGTGTGTCAGGGAGCAAAGTTGTGTCTAAGGCCCTGCCGTATTTGGTCCTCTGTTGTGCACACCAACAGGATGACAAAGAACAGACTTTGAAGGAAACCTTATGGGTCGACTGCTGGGAATTTGACCCTTAAGAGGAACAATGGATTGATCAATTGATGGGAAGTTAGCCTGTGAAAGAGGAACAGTAACAATGAGGCTGTTATTGGCATGGTGACCTTACCTCCTGTACTGGCCAAGGGTGAGATGACATGGTAACTGGGAAAATTCCACTCCAGGGGAGAAGGTAGGAGGCTTGGTTCTGCAGAGGAGAGGCAAGAAGGACAAAATGCACGCCTTTTTGATGCAGGGCATGCCCTGAAGGTGCATGGCCTGCCTGCCCCTCCCATTGGAGCACCATGCTCCATCTCCTGCCGCTGCTCAGTGGCTTTTCACCAATCCAGAGGTTTGTATGTATTATTTGCAACAGCAACTAATAAAATAAGACTTGCTTTGCAATTTTGTGCACGGGCATCTTCCAGCACCCATGATGTTCTTGGCAACGAGGATGGGATGCCCAGAGCACAAAAACCCATGGTGTTTTGAGCACGTGTGAGTGAAAAATGGACGCATGTTTGAGTGTGGGTAAGCAAACAGGGACAGGGTTTGGGCAGTGGAGTGTATGGTTGTGTAATATATGTTGGTATAATTTGTGTCTTATTGTACACATATAAAATCATGTATAAAAGCATGTTTTATGTAAAACAAAAACCACAAGCAACTTAAGATTTCAAAAGCAGCTGCTGGAAAACCAGGAATTTGCAAGAGAATGACCCAGCAATTAAGATAACACTGAGAAGAGCTGGGTCCACCCAAGCAAGATAAGCGCTCTAACGACTCGGTGATTAACGCCTGATACCGACCTGATCTGATTCTCCAGGACCATACATCTCAATGTCGGTTTCCCAAAAAAAACTACACAGACTAAAAAGAAAACTCACCACGATTCTACATCTCAAAGCCTGCTTCCCGAAAAACCACTCAAACTTCATCTTCTTCTCAGAAAACTTGTTATAAATTTGTATTGTGATATTGGCTTTCGCAGATGAATATTATATGTTAAATACATTTTAGCTATGTATGTACTTTTTTCTTGTTAACAAGTTTTAAGCTTAAAAGAATTTCCTAGGTACAAGGCAAGGAAACCCCAGAGGGCAAGGACAGTTGAGCCAAAGCTGCTTATCAGGAGAACAATAGAGCCCAAACTGTTATCAGCAGAAGATATGAAGCCCAGCTGCCCTCAAAAGGAAGGATGAGAGGCCCAGATGGTTATCAACAAGTGACCATTTGCAAAAGAAAGGAAACCAAACTTCAAATAATGCTGACCAGCTAGAATAATGATGACCAGCAAAAAATATGCTGAACAACAGAAAATAAAAAAATTGTGGAAAAGCATGATCTAAGAAGGCGGAACCAGGGAGGGGACATGTTTGAATATGCATAAAATCCTCACAGCAGGGGGGGATAAAAAGAGTATTCCCAAGATACCAGGTGTGTTCCTGGCAACCCGCCAGGGCACCCGGCCGTTTTAACCCTTTGCTTTATTTCTTTTGTCTCCTAATTGTCTTTTTGTTTATATTAAATTCTTTTTTATAATTTATTAAGTGAATCTCGTTTTTAAGAATAGGGCTGAAGAAACATTTCCAAATGCCATCCTGGGAAAGGAAAGGATGTGAAACAGCGCTGGGGAAGAGCGTCCCTCGCACAGCCCTCAGAGCTGCCACCATGCACAAGATGGCGGCCGGGGCTGAGGCGGTGCCACCATGCACAAGATGGCGGCCGGGGCTGAGGCGGTGCCACCATGCACAAGATGGCGGCCGGGGCTGAGGCGGTGCCACCGTGCACAAGAGGCCGGCCGGGGCTGAGGCGGTGCCACCGTGCACAAGATGCCGGCCGGGGCTGAGGCGGTGCCTCTCAGAGCGCTCTGCAGCCTCTGCCAGCCCAGCCCCAGCCCCGGAGCAGCGCAGGGCGGGCAGAGCCCCCTTCCAGCCGTCTGCTTCAATGGACATTGACAGACACCCGGGCCACGGACACAGGCTGACACCTTTGCTCTGTGCACACAAACACGAACCAGACACTTGGGAACCTCGGCTGGCAGCATTTTCAGGGGAAAATAGAAAGAAACTCCAGGGTTTGAAGGTTTTCAAATAGAATATTTCATTTGCCAAAAAAAGGACCAAAAGCAGAAAGGGCCATCCCAGCCTGTTTCTTCCATGCAGGAATAGTGTCACAGTGACTGTGAGCTGATGAAGACGGAGATGGGATTTAATCCAAAGCAGATTGTGCAGTGGGTGCTCACCTGTGATATGTATCCCTCACAGTACCTATTTATTTGGAACACTAGGAAGATTATGAGCCTGGGTAAGATATTAACCCTTTCAATACAGAGATGAGACCTACAAACCTTGTTCTTCTCTCCAAGGACTGAAAAGGACAGAGTAACAACACAAAAAAGAACAACATAAAAACATCAAAGTCAGTAAAAAAAGTCAAATCTGAGACAGAAAAAAAAATGAAAAAATGACAATTGAAACTAAAATATTCTTAGTAAAGCCATAGAAATATACAATGATATACTAAAATATCTCCTTTAATTCATTAATAAAGTATAAAAAAATTTCAGACTGTAAATCTAAACAAAAGCATCCATTAAAGAAACCAAACAAATGTTAAAGTAACTGTAATCCCATAAAAAGTTTGAACAGAAAAACAAATAAAAACAATAAAATGCCCTTTGCCCTCAGGGAGAGAAGATGAAAACTTCTGTTCCCAGAGATGATCACAAAAACAGATGAAGAAAACCTTTGCCTTCAAACAACTCATCCTTAAAATAACACCCCATGAATTCAAAACCCATAGAAACACCTCTAGGAGGGCTGTAAAAATGAGAAAAATGTCACGATAGCAAAATTTCTTCCCAGACGGCTGCTATTTGTAAATATAAAAAAACACAAAAAAATCTGTTCCTCGTAAAAAATCCTCCATGACGTAACAAGAAAAACTTCTGTCCCTACAAAAACTAATAAAAAACTATCGTGTAATGAATACTGTGTTAACATCCCAAGTTCTATCTCTACGTTGTCAGGTAAAAAAAAAAAAAGGCAGGAGAGAAAAAGCGTTCTGAAAGTTTTATTCTAGTTTCTCATTCTTGTAGTCCTGTTAATAAAGTTTCTTTATTCCTTCTAAGTTTTAAGCCTGGTTTTCCCTTCTCCTAATCCACATCTCACAGTGAGAAATGAGTAAGTGCCCTGGAGATTTCAGACAGCGCTAAACCCACCACATTATTTAGTGCATTAGGCAAAAAACTCAAATTAGTGAATCTCAGCCACTGCACCAGGCTGAAGCTGAGGATCCCCAGCCAAGCTCAGAGGGAGGAGAACACAGCATTTGTGGGATCCTTTCCAGTCTGACTTGCTTTAGCTGCACCCTGGGGGAGGAGAGAGCAGGAGAAGGGTTGGCTGAGTCCTCTCCCCTCTGCCTTGCCCTTCTCTGCTGGATCCTCAGTTCATCCCACACCCACCCCAAGACTCCATCCCCATCCTACTGGTGCTGACGGGATTAAAGGAGATAAAGAGGAGATTAAAAAGATAGAGAGGAGAGAAAAAGAGAAGTTTAAATGCAGTTTAAATATGAAAGAAATGCATATGTTAGTGACTGCTGAGAGTTCAAAGGGAGCTGAAGGGTTTGTGAAGGGACAGGAGCCCGTGAAGGGCTCAGGAGCTGCTGCTGCTGCCGGGAGGGAGGAAATGCACCAATGGCTCCCAGCAGAGTCTGTGCTTTGAGGCTCTTTCCCAAACAGCTGCAGGAGGGAAAGCAGCTGAGTTTGGAGGAAGAGTTTTCTGCTGAGGTTTCCTGTTTGGAGCTGTCACAAGCTTGAGCTGCTCAAGGGAAAGGCGGCTCTGCTTCCAGCAGGGCCCAACTGCACGGGAGCACAACTTGGTTCCCTGGCCCTGAGCCAACGGGCAGCAGCAGCTTCTGTTCCCTCCTGGCTCTTGTGTCATTTCCAGCACCACAAGACACACCAAGAAAAGCTCCTCCAGAACATGCCATGATCAACACAACCTGATTTCATTGCATGAAGGAGCTCTGACAGTCCCACGGGCTCAGGTTTGTTTGTCAGTGAACAGAGCAGGGAAAAGCACAGACACATTCCCTGCACAGGGAATTCACAGGAGGAAAGTGCAGAGCTGGAGGATGTGCTTGGATACAACGTTCCCACGGCAGTTTTGGGGATAAAATCGTCAGCAGAGAGAAAAGAAAAAGTCCTACCAAGGGTGGGCTGGGGAGGGCTGGTGCTTCCCGGGAGGCTCCCGAAGCTCAAGAGGACAAAGCCCAGACCTTGTCCAAGCTCGGAGCTGGGTCTGAGCCAGAAACCAGGGGGTGGCAGAGCCATTGCTGCTGAAGGGCTTCAGATTGCCAAAGCTAAAGTGTCCAGTATCAAGGAACAACTTGAGGTTATGGAAGTCCCAGTGCCCACGTTCCATCCCCTCATTTCAAGCTGAAAGCGGAGCTCCACTTGTGACTCTGCTTTTTAATAATCAATGTCAAACTTCAACAAAATTCCCTTAGAAAGACCCCATGAAGGTTCACACTGTGAGAGCTCACTCGAGGCAGCCCCAACTCCTGCCCTGGTTCAGTCCCTGTCAACCCCACTGTGCTTTCCAGCTGCTTTGCTCCAGCTCCCCCCAAATCACCATGAATTCCACTGAACGGAACCAAATCCAAATCCTCGTGGGTCGGGACAAGGGCAGGGAGAGGCCACTCAGGGATCACCATCAGGGGCACAACAGCCCGACATGGGGAAATGAACTGAACTTAGGACTGAGCAAATCAGACCAGGAGAATGAGGATTGAAATCAATCTTGAGAAACACCTCCTCCCGCTCCTGAACTTTTCTGTCCGGGCCGCTGCTCGCGGGGCACAGAGAGGGACCCGGCCGTGCCCCTCCAAACCTCCCTGGGAATCAGCCCAGAGCCCTCAGCCTTCCTTGTACCCATCCCCGGGGCCCCTTGTCCCTCCCAATGGCTCCCGTGTCTCTCCCAGTCCATCCCAGCCTCTCCCAATCCATCCCAGTCACTCACAGTGACCCCGCCTGTCCATCTCGCTCCTCCGTGGAGCCCCTCGCCCCTCAGCCAATCAGAGCGCACCTCTCTGATGACTCATCAGTTGCCGGGCAGATCGACAGAGCCGAGAGCCCCGCGCTGGACTCGGCCTCCCAGTGCCGCGCACTTCATTCCCAGTCCCTCCCAGTGCCACCACAGTCCCGCCCAGTGCCACCACAGTCCCGCCCAGTGCCACCACAGTCCCGCCTAGAGGCCCCAGAGTCCCTCCCACTCCTTTTTAGCCCATTCCCAGTCTATTCCGAGTTCATTCCCCTTCACTCCCAGGCGCCCACACTCTCTTCCAGTGTCCCAGTATCCACTCTCATCTCTTTCAGTGCCACCCCAGTCCCTGCCAGTCCATTCCCCGTCCCTCTCAATGCCACACCAGTCCTCTCCACTCTCTCCCACTGCCCCGAGCGTGTCCATCTCGCTGGTGCCCTCCAGCTCCCAGCCCGGCCCCGGCCGCCTGCTCTGCTCCCTGATGGATTTCTCCCCTGCCCACATCCAGCTGAGCTGCTCCCAGGGCCAGCAGCAGCTCTCGGGCCACGTGCTGGCCACTGCCGTGCTCCCCAGCGGGGACTGGAGCCAGCAGCTCCTGGTGCTGCTGGAAACCGCCCCCGGCAATGCGGGCTCAGCTCCAGCTGCCAGGTGGAGCACGTCAGCCTGGAGCACCCCCTGAGCCGGCACTGGGGCACGGCCCGGCCCCCACAGCGCCGGGGGCAGCGGGGGAGGCACTGGGGGGGCCCAGAGGGGGATTGGGGTGTGCTGGGAGGAACTGGGAGGGAGTTTCAGATAGACTGGTTTAAACTGGGGAAGGGATTGAGGTGCTTAGGATGGCTGGGAAGGGGTTTGAAGGATGTTGGGGAGGGTGGGATGAGGTTCTGGGGGTCCTGGTGGACCCTGGGAGGGAGTTTGGGGGTGCTGGGTGTCACTGGGAGGGATTTGAGTGAGCCTGGAGGAGCTGGAAGGAGATTGGGGATTGGAAAGCAGGGATTGGGATGAGGTTGGTTGAGCTGGGAAGAGACTGGGAGGGTTCCTGATAAGTCCTGGTGGGCCTGGAAGGGACTGGGAGAGGGTTTGGGGGTCCTGGGGCAGTGGGGAGAAATTGGGAGGGGGCTGTGGGATCCTGAGAGGAACAGGAGGGGCTCTGGTGGGTCCTGGGGAGGCTGGGAAGAGACTGGCAGTGATTTAGCAAAATAGTAATATTGATCCAGTATCAACATCAATCTGTTATTGGACAAAAAACCTCTCCAACAGTTTAAAGTTACAAAGTGGATGTTTAATCACAGCACTGGGCAAGTGCGGGAGTCACCCCTTAATACACACTGCAAGTTGACAAAAGATTCCAGTGTCTATTTATTTAGAAAAGTCTTGAATATCCAAAATACTAATACATATTAATACTAATGCATGTGCATAATGCTAACACTTCCCATTCCCCACTTTGGATTAAAATGCACTGTAATCAGTTTAAAATGTCATTACACCTGCGTGATGGGCTCCCTAATTTGAGGAGGGGGTCGTTTTGGTGAGGAGGGGTCATCAAGAGATGAAGGAAAACCACCCTTCCTCACGCTCACCTTTCTACCTTTACAATGGTTGATATTACAAATGACATTTGGTACAACTCCAGTTTCCTCCCTTGTGACTTTGAAATGGGTTTCCAGATGTAAGGTCTGTGATCTTCCTGAACCCGTTGATCAGTTTCTCTTTTCTCATTATAAGCACAGCTGAACAAACATACAATGACAAGAAATTTTTTACCTCACTCCCAAGTTGATTATCTCAAATCCTGCTTCTCACTTAATCATTAACTCTGACTACTTCTAGCAAGGCCTGTCTCTAGCTGAGATCTCCAAATTTTCTAAAATACCTAATTTTTTAAAATTAGTTAGTCCAAAGGAGGTTTCAGAGGGTCCTGGGTGAGCTGGGGGAGACTGGGAGGGTCCTTGGAGGGGCTTGGGGTGTCTGTAAGAGGTTTTGGGGGTCCTGACCCCTGCAGACCCCCAGGGATGCTGTGAAATGCTGCCCACAGCAAGAGGCTGATGGGGATTAGAGTCTCTGTGTTGGGCTTCGCCTTTCTGGCACTGGGGCTCGGATTCTGCCTGTGCAGGAAGGTGACGGGGGGGGTCCCAGGGGTCGTGTCCTTCCCCCCCACAGAGCCTGTGTGCTCCCCTTGGGCCCCTCAAGTCTGGTGTCACCCCCTTTTCTCTGCCCACACAGCTCCTGAGGCAAAAGGTTCTCGAGGACTGAAAGTCAACAATTCCCATTGTCATTCTGTATCCTGTTGCATTTTCATTCCCCTGGCTTCATCCAGGTGCCCACAGGGAGCCAGGAAGATGTGGAGCCTCCCAGCCAGGTGTCTTCCCAACACGGATCACCAGGACCACGGATCACCAGGGCTCTGCCCAACGGGGGTCACTGGGGATCATCCAACGCTGATCCTCCCATGGGGGATGGAGCTGGAGCAGCGCACGAAGCTCTTCCTGCACTCGGGGCACTCGCAGGGCTTCCCTTACTGGTGCCTCCGTTGGTGTTTGGTCAAGGCTGAGCTCTGTGAGAAGCTCTTCCCACACTGGGGACACTCGTAGGGCCTCTCCCCAGTGTGGATGCGCCGGTGGACGGTGAGGTTGCCGTTCTGCTTGAAGCCCTTCCCGCAGTCGGGGCAGCGGAAGGGCCTCTCCTCTGTGTGAATCCGCTCATGTAGGAGGACATCAGAGCTGGTCCGAAACCTCTTCCCACACTCGGGACACTCGTAGGGCCTCTCCCCAGTGTGGATGCGCTGGTGTTTTCTCAGGGCAGTGCTCCACCCAAAGCTCTTCCCACATTCCAAGCAGGTGTAGGGCCGTTCCCCTGTGTGGATCACCTGGTGTTTCATCAGGTCAGAGATATCTCTGAAGCTCTTCCTACATTTTCCACACTCATAGGGCTTTTCCCCAGTGTGGATCATCTGGTGATTCCTCAGGCTGGAGCTCCGGCTGAAGCTCTTCCCACATTCCCCACACTCGTAGGGCTTTTCCCCAGTGTGGATCCTCTGGTGCCGGATCAGGTGGGAGCTCTTTCTGAAGCCCTTCCCACATTCCAAGCACTTGTGGGGCTTCTCCCCCAGCTCTGAGCTCTGGCTGGATCTCTGGCCGTGTTCCTGGCACTGGGGGGATCTTTCCTCCCTGCAGCTCCCTGGACTGGGTTTGCAGCTCCTCATGTGGGATCTCTGGGGCTTTTCCTCCTCCTCCATCTGGCCAGGGTGAGGGAATGAAAATCCTGGTTTGGGGAAAAAACAAGAGGACAGCGCTTTGGGGTGGGGATTCCTCCTTGCCCAAGTTCATCTCAGGAAGTCATTTGGCATCTTGTGTCTGTAAGAGCCTACTACACACCAAGATTCAGCCCAAACATCCTCCAAACATAAAAACACTGATCAAAAACTACCCAAAAACCAAATTCAGTCAAACCTCCTCCAGAATAAAAAGATTCAGCCCCTGCAAAAAAACAAACCACCAACATTTAGCCCAATAAAACTCAGAAACACCAAGATTCAGCCCAGTGAAAATCATGGATCCCCCTCTGCAGTCACCTGCTGACTGTGGGCAGGGCAACACTCCTGGGACTGCACATACAGGGAGGGAGGAACCTTCTGCTGTTTCCTCTTCCTGCTCCTCCTCCTCATGTCTCCCTATGCATCCTCACACTCCACTTCCTCCTACTACTACTCCTCCTGCACAATCCCACCTTGTCCTCCCACGTGAATTTTTTGACCATTCTGGTCTTCAACCCTGCTTCTCCTTCCCTTCTCCTCCTGCCCCCAGGCCCAGCACCCACTGCCGCCTCCCTCTTCCCCCCCAGTCCCACAGCATCCCACCGCAGGGGCACGGATGGAGCTGGGCCAGCTCGGCCTGGGGCAGCGCTGGGCTCTCGGCCGCTTCCGCCCGCACTCGCTCCCCACTGCAGCCGCTCCCGCCACCACAGCGCGGGGGGGCCCGGCCTTGGCGCTCCCCCCTCCCACCTCCCCAAATTCCCCTCAAGGGGGGCGCCAAGGCCCGGGGGGGAGGGGCGCAGCTGGGCTCCAGCTGGGGAACGCTGGCAGCTGCGCCTCTGCCTGGACACTGATGAGTCATCAGCGCCGCGCGCTCTGATTGCCTCAGCCCTGCCTGAGCCCTGCGCCTGCACCAAGGGGGGACACCCTGCTCCAGGGGGGATGGCCCCAAAACGGGGGAACCCCAGCAAAGGAACAACAACAAAGGCTCTTTACAAACTGATCCCGTCAACCTCATTGCACATAGGGCCAGGGACGTGGACATAAGGAAGTGACAGGAGGAGCCATCAGCTGCACAAAATGTTATTAATTGATGACACAGACTGCTGCTCAGCCAAGGTCCTGCTAAATTCATCAACTTCCAGAAGGACAACAAAGACTTAACACAGCCATCAATATCGTTACCTATACAAAAGTGGGGTGCATATTAAAGGGGTATGTAGGAGGTGCATTGGGAAGTCTGTACCTCTCCAGGACTTCAGCCAATGGGGAAAGGTAGATGTGACCAAGAAAATTAGGATGAAAAGGAGGCTTTGTTCTCCAACAATTGGAGAAATCTCATTAGAAATGTCCCACGGCCTCACCCATTGTTATGAATGAAATTACTCTTGCAGGACTCCTCTGTCTTCCTTGTGGACAGAAACCTCTGGGGATGTCAATTTTTCCACACACCTTGGGGCTCCTCCGCAATTCCTTCCACCGTCCGGGCCGGCGGGCACTGAGTGCAGCTGAAGGTGCCTCACCCAGTTTGGGGGATCGGCTCCCTCGGCTGGCGGCGGCACCGGGGATTGATTGGGTACCCGAGAGTGAGCAGGAGACAGACGAGGGACGGATCAGGGGGGCTCTCAAGAGTCGGCAGGGAGAGAGCACTGAAAATCTCAGCAGTGACTACAGCGGGATCTTCGGGGAGTAAACATGGCAGGGCACCCAGGGAGAGGACAAAAGGGAAAGCCAGAATGGGGTCCCAGCAAAAGGGATGAGGATCCCAAAATATCTCTCAAGGCTCCATTGGGAGCATGTGGAGGTAGTTTGCACATTCTCCCAGAGGGAATTAAGGAAGGACATGGACACCCAGGGGGGCAATAAGGGAAGTCCAGAAGGGATTTAGACAACAGGGGATGGATAGTGTTGGTGTGCTGGGAAGGGACTGGCTGAAGGGGAGTGTGCAGGAATGTGCTTAAGGCAAGAAGCACCAGGAGCAATCTATGGGGTGAGAAAAAGGATGATGGAAATGAAGAGGAAGAGAAAAATACCGAGGACTGGGATGTTTCACTGAAGGGTCTTATCCTCAGAATTTGCCAGCTGACTCAGATCCTTTGTATCCCAGTTTTCCAGGACAGGAAAAGAAGGAGGTGAGGATTTCAGGGGGTTTCTCTGAGCTGGGAGCGGCAGGAGCGGGCGCAGAGCTGCGGCACCGGGAGCACGGGCTGGGGGCCTGTGGGGAGCTGTGGGGCCGGGCCGGGGCTGTGGGGCAGCCGGGGCTCAGCGCCGGGCGCTGCCTGAGCCCAGCACCCCCCGGGCAGGGCCGGCAGTGGCCCCCGGCCCCCAGGAGGCTGCGGGACGCCCCGGCCGCTGCCCGGCCCCGTGGAGCTGCCGGCCCTGCCCGCCGGGGGGGCCGCCTTTGGACACTGCGGCAGGACAGGGACCGGCTCTGGGATACGGGCTGGGGAGGGGAGCCTCAGCACAGCCAGCACCAGGAAGGAACAGCTCAGAAATGGGGATTAGACCTGCAAGGATCCAGATCATCTTTTAAGCATTTTGTGCTGGGTCCCTGCAGAAAGGAAGGATTTTGCAGAAAGCTCAGCAGCTGCCACAGGATGAGCACCCACAGGCACTGAGGGGGGCTGCAGCAGGGCCACAAGAAGCCCCTGCAGCACTTGCTCCCAAAGGCTCAGCAGCTGAATGCAGCAAGGGATGAGCAAAAGGCCAAGCTGAAGGCAAAGGCCATGGCACAGTTCCTACAGCCCCTGAGGGATCAAGCCCAGGGCCCAAGGGGGCCCCAGCACCCAGGGGACACCCTCGGCCACAAGCACCTGGCACAGGCATTGCCCTCCTGGCCAGGGGACAGCCCACCCAAACAGCCCCTGGCAAGGAATCAGCCTTCCAGCTGCAGGGCACAAGGACACTGCAAGCACAGACAGGAGCACCCTCAGCACCAGCAAGTCCAGCCCTTGATGGACACGGATTCTTAGCGGTCTCACAGCTCCCATTCCACTAGGGACCCACCACACTGCAGCCCTTGGGAACATCCAGGGTGGCTCTGGATCCAGAGGAGACCTTTCCTGATGGACACAGGGGCCTCTCCATCCACTCAGAATCTTACACTTAAAGGTGCTAGGGAATATTTTAATTATTAAGGCACTAAGTGGGAAAGATCAGTGGGTGTGTTTTATTCAGCCACTATTAGCAGATGTGGGGGATGGGTTTGAAATGCAGGAATTTTTATTTGCTCACAATTGTGATTGTAATTTACTGGGAAGGGATTTGATGGCTAAATTGGGAAAGCAAATTAATGTTGCAAAAGGTGATACAGAGGCTGGTTCTGTTGTACCTCTGTGTCAAATGTCTGGCAGAGCCTAGGCTGAAGTGAACCCACAAGTGTGGGCAGCCCCGGGGAAATTGGCAAAATTAGATATGGAGTCTCTCCAAATTTCCCTGAAGCAACCAGGACAAGAGGTGTCAAAAAGCAATCCCCTGTTCCAAGGGAGGGAAGGAAGGGCTCACAGCCTGTCTCTGTGTCCTGCTCAAGGCACGGCTTGGGGAGCCAGGGATGGCTCCCTAGAATGCTCCTATCCTGCCAAACAAGAAATCCAATGGAATCCACACAATGCTGCAGGACCCAAGAAGAAGAAATGAGATGATGAAACCGAGGCACCCCACACTCTCAGATCCTTACACCATCCTCAACCAGGTGCCCTCCTCACACTGCTGCCATTCACAACTTGATGCAAAAGATGCTTTCTGGGGATCTGCCCACTCCCAGAGGATGCAAACACAATTCTGCCTTGGGCTGGCAACAAGAGGTAGAAGGGAAAATGCTCAAGACATGGACGGTCCTTCTGCAGGGATGCACGGAAGCACCGGCCTGATTGGGGCAAGCCTTGCAGGAAATATCAAAGGAATTGACCTCACCCCCAGGGACTGGCTTAATGCAGGATGTGGATGACTTGATCCAGTCAGGAGGACAAGGAGAAGAGGTAGAGGAAGCCTCTGTGAAATGGCTTCATTTTCAGGCAAAAAACCAGCTTTGAGTATCTGAAGGAAAAGTTCAAATAGTGGAGAAAATGTTTAAATATTTGAGACCTATTTTGACTGAAGGCTTGTGGTATATTGACCCTGAGAGGGTCCAGGGAATCTCAGAAATAGCATTTCCCAGGACTAAAATGGAGATGGAATTATTCTTATCATTAACAGGGAATTGCAGGAGCTGGATTGAGGATTCTCTCTTCTAGCCACAACACTGTGTGACTTTTTTACTCCCAAATATTCTCAATGTTACAGGGTGGACATAAGAAAGAGAACAAAACTTAACAAAATGAAAAAATAAAATGATTGATGCCCCAGCCATGGCTCTTCCAGACTCAGAAATCTGAATTGGAAGGGAATATTAAACAGGCCACCCCTGAGCCTGCACTGAAGGCAACGCAGCAGCAGCCAGGGCTCCCCAGCGGGGGAAGCCCCTGGGCCTGCCCACAGATCCTCTGCTCAAATCCTCGGCCTGGCCACCCTCCTTTGCCATCTCCAGCCACTGCGGGACAATCCTTGCTCTCACTCTTGCAGCTTCAGGCCTTTCTGTGCCTGCCCTCGCCACAGCTGCTGGGGAAGGCACCGGGACAATTCCACTCTGCCTCTCAATTCCACTCACACTCTGCCCTGCCTGGGATTAGCTGCTGCCAAAATAGACCAACTTTAAAATGGCTTAAAAACTTATTTCTCTGGTCACACTAGGTTTGTCTTTGCCTTGGGGAAAGGAATTTTAATGTTTCTTTTCCGCCACTCAGCAGAGATGTGTTTAACATCTCAACAGACTGCATAAAGGTAACAATTGAAATTTTAAATCAGCTGGGAATGAGAGGATATAAGGTGTCTAAAGAAAAGGCACAAATTGCCCAGCAGACTGTGATTTACCTGGGGTGTGAAATCTCACAAGGACAATGTAAGCTGGGTACTAATCGTATTCAAGCCATTTGTGCCATTCCAGAACCCCAGAACCTGCATGAGCTGTGAGTTTTCCTTGGGATGACAGAGTGGTACCACCAGTGGATCATGGACTATGGACTAATTGCAGAGCCCCTGTATGAAGCCCAGAAGACACAACCGCTTACCTGGGGCAAACCACAGAAGGAGGCCTTCCTCAGACTGAAGGAGGCATTGACAACAGCTCCGGTGTTAGGATTGCCTGATTTATCCAGAGATTTTCAGCTGTTTGTGCATGAAAGATCACACCCAGCACTGGGAGTGCTGACCCAACATTTGGGAAGCTGGAAAAGGCTGGTAGGCTGCTTTTCCAAACAACTTGATAACGTGAGTGCCGGATGGCCTTCATGCCTGCGGGCAGTTGCAGCCACTGTGATGCTGATCCAAGAAGCCAGGAAACTCATGATGGGTAGACACACAGATGTCTATGTGCCACACATGGTGACCACTGTTTTAGAACAAAAGGGGGCCATTGGCTATCTCCAAGCAGGATGATGAAATTCCAGCTAATCCGAACCAAGCAGGATGATGTCACACTAAAGACAGCTAACCTTTTGAATCCAGCTTTCTTCCTTACCAGCAAACACATCTGCCCAACGAGCAGAACTGGTTGCTTTAACCAGGGCATTAGAGATGAATGAAGGGAACAAAGTAAATATCTGGACTGATTCAAAACATGCTTTTGGAGTGGTGCATGTACACAGGGCACTGGGGAAAGAAAGAGGACTGCTGTCTCCTCAAGGCACACACATTAAACATCAAGATGCAGTCCTGCAATTAATAAAAGCAGTACAAAAGTCTGAGCAAGTAGCAATCATGCACTGAAAAGCTCACCAATCAGGAAACTCCAAAATTCATGAAGGAAATCGGAAAGCAGACTGGACAGCCCGACAAGCTGCTCGAGAAGTGCAAACTGCAATGGCATTGATACCTTTAAAAACTAATGTATCTCAATTCAATTTACCCCCAGAACCAAAATGTTCAATAAAAGATGAGAAATTGGGACGCTCACTGAATGCACAGAAGAATTCAGAAGGGTGGTATGTGACTACACAGGGACAAGTAGTGGTACCCTCCTCGATAATGAGAGAAGTTCTGCAAATTAAACATAACAAATGTCATTGGAGTGCAGAGGCATTGGTGAAATTGTTAAAACAAAGTTTAATTTCAGTACAGATGTCAACAATGGCAAAATCAGTAATGTCAAAATGTGAAATTTGCTTAAAGAACAATCCAGTGGCTAGATGACAGGCACAATTAGGGAAAATTTGGGTAGGAGTAGAACCAGGAGATTATTGGCAAGTACATTTTGTAGAATTACCAAGAACATGAGAATACAAATATCTATTGGTAGGGGTTGACACATTTTCAGGATGGCCAGAAGCTCTTCCCTGTAGCACAAATCAAGCAAAGGAGACAGTCAAGTGGTTACTGCAAGAAATCATTCCAAGATTTGGGGGGCCTCTAGGAATATCATCAGATAGGGACCCACATTTCACAGCCACAGTAGTGAGGGAGGTGAGTAGGTTACTGGGAATAGCTTGGCATCTCCATACACCATGGAGACCCCAATCCAGTGGACAGGTAGAGAGGATGAATCAGACATTGAAGAGGTAGATCAGCAAAATATGCCAAGAGGCTAAATTGCAGCAGCCACAAGCTTTACCAATAGCACTGCTGAGGATTCGGATAAAGCCTAGAAGCGGGATGTCAGTCAGTCCTTATGAGATATTGGATGGGAAACCATATGAATCCCCTGAACCTAATCCAAATGTACATGTTACAGGGAAGCAAGAGGTGTAGAATTATGTTCTGTCTCTTGGAAAAGCTCCAGCTCGACTTCGGAGCACCCTTGTGTGGAACAGGCTGCTGACTCTTGAGAATCCAGTTCATGACATCCCCCCGGGAGATGAAGTGTACGTTAAAAGCTGGAACGAAGAACCATTAAAAGAAAGGTGGAATGGACCCTATCAGGTACTGTTAACTACCTTGACAGCAGTCAAAGGAGCTGGACTGGATCCCTGCATACATTACACCAGAGTGAAGAAGGTTTCCCCTGCACTGTGGACTGCACAAACTGTAGGGCCAACAAAGCTGCAGATAAAGCGGGTTTGATTGTTTCAAATGTCTAGGTTGCTAGTGACTGGAATGGTGATTATTTTATGGCCTTTAGGGCCATCAGTTGGAATCAAAGTTACCTTGGGATGTGAAATGCAAAAGGATCAGCTGACAACTCTTCATTTTAGAATGAAGAGGGATGTGGGGGTGCAGCCAGAAACACAAGTGATAAAAGTCTCTAATACTATTCAGGCAGAAAATGGGATGATTGCATTAATTAAAGATTTTGCCAACATGCAAAACAGCAGCAAAATAACTGCCTGTCTGCCAATACCAAAGGCAGCAGGAGACCAAATAAATTGGGGAATTATAACATCAAAATTCCCTGAAATGCAAAAGAATAAAAATAAAAATGTGAGCTGTGTATTGCAAATAGATTACGAGTACCCAAATAAGACAGTGTTTGAAAATGCTGTGAAGCCAAAGTATTCATCTATATGGGACTGTCATGAAAATGCAGGAAAGTATGAACCAAAACTAGGCTGGGATGGGGGATTAGGGAATTATGGATGGTGTTATGAAAAGATAGCAAAGGTTATTAAAGAAAAGATTCCTGTGTTGAAGGGGAAGTGTGAAGGACAGGAAGAAAAAGATCGGGCTGAAGCTTGGGACAGTGCATGGTCAATGAGTGTGCTTCAGAAATTCCAATCTATGGCAGATAGCCCTTGGTGCATTAAGTGGGAAGGCTCTGAAAATGAAACAGATCCAGGGGTATGGAACACTGCAACCAGTAGTAGAATGGAGGCAGACAAAGTGAATTGGTGGGTATGGAACAAAACGTAGGACTGTACTTCTGATGATGAAGAAATAAAACAAATGCCACCACTAGTGGTAGCTCTGCAAATTGGATGTGCCTGCAGAGGAATCAAACATAAACAAGGTGAAATAAATGACAAGACAGGACAAGTGATCCAAAAGGTAATATGTAGCACAAGTACAATTCAGAGTCCAGGCCAATTTGGATGGGCAGCAAGCGATGGCAGCTGGACAACACATTTGCCTGTAGGTGAAAAAGTAAAAGAGATTACTTTAGGCCTCCCCACCTTATGCCCAATTTGGAAAAGGTCCCCATTCAAGGGAGAACATGAACTTATACAAATAAGGATGAAACTAAAAGTTCAGGTAAACAAAGCTGAAGATGAAGAAAGATGGCAGGAACCCTCCAGTAGTGTAAAATTTGAGTGGGCCCTGGAATCCTTGTTTGGTCCAATAGCAAATTATAACAATAGAAAGATCTTGTACAAACTTACAGGTCAGGTAGAAAGATTGGCAAGAGTTACCAAAGAGGGATTTAGAGAGCTAAATGTACAATTACAAGCCACAACTAAAATGACCCTGCAAAACAGATTGGCTTTAGATATGTTACTGTTGAAAGAACACGGAGTGTGCGCGTACCTAAAAGGACAAATTGATCACTTGTTGCTATATTTTATATATTAGTAAAGGCCTGTATGCACAAACCAGCCTTTGAAATAAGTCGTGATATTTAGAGCTAAAGTCCTTGAAACCTTCATGCTGAGGAGAAAGTAAAGCAAAACAATATCCCTGTGTGTAAGAGAAAAAATGTAAACTGTGTGTGTTAGCCAATAGTAACTTGCTCTGCCTGCAGACCCTGTAGAACCCTATAAAAGTGTGCTAAAGATAGAAATAAAGTGGCATTCACAATTACTTCTGTGAAGAGTGGTGAAGAGCTGGCGGTCTCTCAATAATCACTGCTGCATCCACATCCCAAATGGAACCGCAGATGCAGAACACAACATTAGCCCATTAAAACAAATAGAACATGAAGCACAGAAAGAGAGGGAAGATCTGACCACAAGTTAGTTAGATAAAATTTTTGAAGGGTTGGGATGGAATGTGAGCTCCTGGATCAAATCTATTCTTGAGAGTCTGATAATCCTACTAATTGTGTTCTTAGCAATCTGGTTAATCTGTGCAGTTCTGAAAGCAGAGATAAAGAAAAGAGTATCCTGGAACCAGAAGATAATAAAGGCACTGACACGGGACAGAGATCCACATCCGCATTTGTCATCTCCAAGTCCTCCAGAGTGTAACAACGCTTACGACAACTGTGGATTCGAAGATGAACATCAAGTATAAACTCAGAAAAAGGACTGTATATAGTGAAAGCCTTGCACTTACTATAGCAAAGTGAAATATATTGAATGTGGGGAAATATGTTACTATGGGGTTAAATGTTTCTGAAAATGTTTCTTAAAATCATGTAGAGGTAGGCCACAAGAATGCTTGGTATTAGGGATGGTCTAGCAAGCTGAAATGGTTACGGTAATGGGAACTGGTACTTGGGGTCTCCAAGATACCCACCCAGAGATAAGATTAGTACATGTTCGTGCAAGAATGAGTTAAGTCTCATGAAGCAATATGGACAAAGTTAATGGAGCAATATTAATGAAGCAATTTGATAAGGTTGTTACAGTGATTACTGCTACAGCTGAAATTGTAGAAATATGTGCACTTTGGACAAAGATGATTGAGCTAGATTTGGGTTGCTGGTATCCCCAGTTCCTGCACACTTCCATAAAGCACCTGCATATAACCAGTCTGTGATTATGTGTGTTCCTGAATGCTAACAAAGACAAATCAAAAACTTCCAAAACACCAAAATTCTGATATCCACTCAGAATAGTAAGATTCAGCCCCCACAAAAAAACAAAGCACCAACATTTAGCCCAATAAAGCTCAGAAACACCAAGATTCAGCCCCGTGAAAATCGTCCATCTCCCTGCCCTGGCACTCGCTGCATGCGGGGGTGAGGGGGGCAATGAGGCCGGGCCGGAGCAGGGGGTGCCTGAGAGAGACCCCGAGCCCGGGGGAAGCCCCTGCAGAGCCATGGAAGTGGCTCCTGGCCGGACTCGGGGATCCCCCTGGCGATCCCCGCTGGAGCAGCCTGGTCCTGAGGGACTCTGGCCCCTGGCAGGGACCCCAGGCTGCAGCAGGACAAGGATTCCTGTCCCTCAGGGGGAGGCACTGACATGACCTGACTGTGACCCCCATCCCTGTGCCTCTGGGCGGGGAGGGGGACGGAGAGGGGCACAAAGTTAAGCCCGGGAAGGAGGGAGAGCGGGGGGAAAGATGGATTTCCGTAGGAATTACTTTGCTTCTCATTTGCTTGTTCTGATACGTTTGGTAATAAATTCAATTAATTTCCCCAAGTCAGGTGTGCTGTGCCCGTGACCAAGGATTGAACTGTCCCCACCCTCATCCAGACCCCCGAGCCTTTCCTTGTGTGTTCTGCTCCCCGCCCGGGACAGGAAGCAGAGTCACAGAGTTTTGGCCTCGCTCCGGCATAGCCCTGCTCCATCCCGGACTCACCCCCAGCTCGCAGCGCCCTCAGCTCCCGGGCACCCCGAGCTCCCGGCGCTTCAGCGCAGCGGCGCTTCCTTGGCCTCCTGCCCGGGCCGGGCCCAGCGCCGGGGCCGCTCCTCAGCCCAGGCTGCCGAGAAATGGCGGAGCTCAGCCCAAGGCAGGCGAGTCCGTGCCGTGTGCAGAGCCCGCCGCTGGCTCCGATTGGCTGCTTCTGCCGTCACTCGTGGCTCTGGCGCGCGCTGATTGGGCAGAGCGGGGACAAGCCCGGCCCCGCTGGCGCCCCCAGGGCGGCCGTGGGGCAGGAGAGCCGCCATTGCCGGAGCGTCTGTGCGGGCCCGGCAGCGGCGGCAGCAGCGGCCGGAGCCCGGTGAGGCGGCGGCGGAGCTCGGAGGCGGCCCCGGCCATCGCAGGTGGGAGCCGCGCTCGGTTCTGCGGGGGCTCGGGGCTCGCTGCGGGCCCGGGAGGTTGTGTAATAAATGGAATTGATTCGTGCTGACTAAATTGTAACTATTTGGAAAATTATTATTAGAAGCAACCAATGGAATCAGTGTTATAAGGCAGATGTACCCCTTTGCAGATGTTACATGTTAAAATTGAGGTACAGGATGTAGTTTAGAAGATAAGTGATGTCTCATGACCAAAACGGCCTTGAGATGGACAAAATTAAAACCACTTTAAGCATTGGGCCTAAAAATCAGTAAATATCAGACTAATTAGTAGAGTAACCTAACACAACGCTTAGTACGCACATGCAAATCTGTAAGGTTATCCAAAGGACAATGAGGAAGAGGAGAAGCCTTCGCCAAAGACCCCCAAAAGAAGACTGAAGACCCCCTAACAACAAATGATGCATGTGCCTTGAAGGAAAATGACGTAAAATCAGAAAAATTCGAAATATGCGGAAACATACGGGAAACATTCATGAATATGTACAAGCACACAGTATATAAGGTTAGCTTGAAGTGCTTTGTTCTGTACGTGAGGTGGAGTGAGAAGCGCCCCCCGTACCCCGGTTGGTTTTGCTTATGCCTTAACCATTTGTAACCACTGGCCAATTATATTCAGACACACACACAAACATGTATGTATCTGAATATATCTACTAAATTCTATCTTTCTTACTAAATTGTATTCTTTTACTAAATTGTATTATTTTATTATTTTGTATCTAATTTATTAAAGTATATTATCAATTAATTAGATTGACTGTTTGGAAATTTGAAAGTAATTTATAACAGTTTGGTGCCAAAACCTGTGAACTCCAATCTAGGGGAAGAACGGCTAATGATGGGAAGGAGCTCCCCACCAATTTTTTAAGGTGGTGCCAAGGTTAGATCGTGCTCCCTTGGAAATAGAAGTTCCACTTAGGATAAAGCATAAGCAGAAGAAGCTGGCTGTAGGAAGCGTGCAGAAGAGCTCCCGTAGAGTGGCGGCCAGAGATAAAGGTGCCTGTAAAACGTCTTGTGCACAAGAAGCGCTGGGCAAACGGAGTGTGTGAGTCCCACGGGGCTGGGCAGGGGGGAGCTGTGTGCCTGTGTGTGTGTGTGCAGTGGCTGAGACGGGGCTGGGCAGCCCGGAGCCACAAAGGGAGTGCAGACCTCCGGCCGTACCGCGTTTTCGGCTCTCCGCGAGGAGACCGGCCGGGAAAGGAGGGAAGGGAAAGAGAAGAACGAGTGAAAATCCCCGGCAGGGACGGGAGGGAGAGTCCCAATCTTAAAACCCACGGGAAAGTCCTCGGGGAGAAGGGAGTGATCTGATCGCTGAGTGAAGTGACTCAGGAGGAGAGTGATCGAGTCAGGTTCAACTTCCTTTAAAAAGAGAAAATAGTTGGGAACTTTAGTACGTAGCTAAGAGGGATTGGGAAGAGAAGTAGCCAGAAATGAGTAGTCGAAGAGGGGTAAAAGAAATTGAGAAAGAGAGGAAATTAGACAGGAAGCGAGTAGTTGGCAAAAGACGGGATAGAGCAACAGAGTAATATTGAGGGAGGGGGGAAGTTGAAGCACGGAGTGAGTGAGGGGGATCAAGATTCTCCTGGTACCGGAGATTTCTTGCTTGGTTGCTGCCAGAGATGGGTTCAAGGGACAGTAAGTCCTTGAACCCAGGGGCTGCGAATTATAAGGGGAATTCGCAAGAGCCCGGAATATCTGAGAACCGTGAGGGGGTTTCTCAGGAGGGGAGCATTCCTCAGGACAGTCCACTGAGGATGATGTTATGATTTTGGAATACATGGGAATCCAGGAGAGGAAAAACAAGCAGAAAATGATTAATTATTATATGTTTAAATAGACAAAGAAATTGATCCGAAAATATAATTTGAATTGGCCAAAGTTTGGATCGTTTAAAGATTGGATTTGTTAAGCTTTAAATCAGTATGTAAATTCAAAAGAACCTTTTTATCAAGAAGAGAGCGACTATGCTACCCTGTAGCTTCCCCGGGGTGGGGGGAAAGATAAATTCATTACTAAAACACAAGAAAGCGAGAGTTATCTGTTGTATCCTTTACAAACTAAAAAGTAGGGGAAAAAAAAGAGGTAAAACTGTTCCTTCATCTAAAGATATTTTGCTGGAAATAGAAACAGCAGCATTACCTAAATCCCATTTAACTGAAAAGTGTGCAGTGCTGGCTGTGCCAAGTGAACTCTAACATATAACACAACTGACCATTTGTTACAACCTGGCATTAATTTGGTTTGGTTTATTATATTTAGACATTCAAAAGACAAATTCTGCCTTGCTTAGAGTCTGTGAAGCACAAACACATTTTATGAATATATAGTATCTAAATGGTGTGTTACAGTTGTGTTATGTGCATTATAAGTGTTAAAAACATGTAGCACAGGTTTTTTTCACAGAACCTTAAATTTCCGTATTTTTAAAATATGTTTGTTTTTCAATATTTTGTATAGTAAATATAAATGGTTTTGACTAAATGTTTTATTTATTTAACAGCAAAAATTTTGCTAAAAGAAGCCCCTGTTAATTAAAGTTTTATTAATAAATTGCTAACTGAAGTTGTGTTAAAAGTAACTTTTATTGTAGTTGGCACATCTCTGAAGCTTTAGTAGTTTAAATTAAAAGAAAAAAAAAAAATAACTAAGAGAGAGAGAGAGAGGTAAGACAGTGCTGTGAAATCTGTGCCATCCTTGAAACAAGCAGAGTTGAAGTGGCTCATAGGAACCTTATGAGGCCAAGGGTAGCAGTGAGACCAAACGTGTCAGTGACCAGACCCCAGGGTATAAACTTTGCTACCAAGAAGAGCGGCACCTCGGCCCTTGGCTGCAGCCCAAGGGGCCTTGAGGAAGGTAGAGAGTGAAAACTCCTGAGGATAATTTTCACTGTGTTCATTAAGATACCCTTGGCAACTGGCCAAAACCATAAAGCAGGATGGGACAGAATCCAAAAAAATAAGAAAGAAACAAGTGATATTAAAACAAGCAGCAAAAAAGCAAACAATGAGCAAACAAACTATGCAAAACCAAGAACACAATAATTCTGATCCATGTGGCAAATGCAAACAAATGTGACAAATGCAAAAACAAGATAAAATCTGTGTTTGTGGCACATCCATATGTCAATGGTGCCTGTTACAATCACAGTAATTTTATAGAAGTATAAAAAAGATCCCAAAGAAAGAATTAGACAAAATGAATAAATAGTGTGAACAGTTGAAACAGCAGTATAGCAACTGAGATTGGCCAACCTTAACTAAAATATTTTTGTAAGTTAAATGCAAGAAGTAGTTACAGAACTAAAATTATTTAAATGTTAAATTTGTGAAAGACTTAAAATAGCTAAAAAAATAGCTGTGGGAAAGTGAGAGTCTAGCTCCAGACCAATTTTTAAAATGAAATCTTACTCAAACTTCCAAGAGAATAAAATGACCTAGAAGATAAATTTTGAATCATCAAATAATTAAAACAGTTTGTATCAGATAACAATACTAACACTTGGCCACCAAAAACTCCTGCTGGATATTAGAGAATGACAAAAAGAAACTAATTGTAGGATAACCATGTTGATTTGTGCTGGTATAAAAGTTCCAGAGCTAACCCTTACCAATCCATAAGTGACCTAAAATTCTATTGGGAACAACCAGGTACAACAAGTAACAAATGGAAAGCCCCTGATAGAATATATTAAATTTGTGAGTAAAGAGCATAGAGTGAATTACCTCAAAGGTAGAGAAGAACCTGTATCTTAAGAGTTATATGACCCTCCTTCTTCGTTATACCGAGGTCCAGGAGCAATATGTTAAGAACACCACTTTATGAAACATTAAAAAACAATAAAAGAGACTTGAACCTTGACTTTCCAAAAGCAAGAAGAAACCAGAAATGAAGACAAATGGCCTGCAGAGAGATGACCCAGCCACTTGAGCTGCAGATGGATCTTAGAGATATAGAACCCAAATCTATCTATTGAATCAGTTCATGAAGCTGCAGACAGTAGTTAAAGTTGTTTCAAACCACACCTCTACTGCCTTAAAGCTGCTGGCCAAGCAACATTCACAAATGTGAGCATTTGTTTATCAAAACAGAATTGCCCTGGACTATTTGTTAGCTGAAGAAGGGGGAGTTTGTAGAAAGTTTAACAAATCTGAGTGTTGTATAAAGATAAATGATTATAGAAGAGCCATCACAAAAATTGCTAAAGATATATATACCAGTTCAAAAATAGAATTTTATTTTGAAGACTGATTAGTGAGATAACCTAAGAAGTACTTAGTGGAAAAAGTTAAAATTTATGGCATAGTGTTTTATATTAAGATTATTGTTTCTATTTTGTATAATTTCATGCCTGATTAGACTAATCCATTCAGTAATTCAAGGAATACTGAACGAAAAGAAACTATAATAGCTCAAAAAAAAAAGTTAACTAAATTTGAAAGAGAGTGCAAAAAGCTTGATACAGCATGAAAAATGTTAAAAAATTAGAAATGAAAATAAAGTAAATGCAAGAAATGAAATTATGGAGAAGATAAAAAAATAAGATTCAAGTTTATGTTTTTTTAAAAAAAGGCATGAATAAATGTAATCAAAAGGAGAAATGGGGTATTAAAATAAATGGAATTGATTCGTGCTGACTAAATTGTAACTATTTGGAAAGTTATTAGAAGCAACCAAAAGAATCAGTGTTACAAGGCAGATGTACCCCTTTGCAGATGTTACATGTTAAAATTTAGGTACAGGAGGTAGTTTAGAAGATAAGTGATGTCTCAAGACCAAAACGTCCTTGAGATGGACAAAATTAGAACACCTTTAGGCATTGGGCCTAAAAATCAGTAAATATCAGACTAATGAGTAGAGTAACATAACACAACGCTTAGTACGCACACACAAACCTGTAAGGTTATCCAAAGGACAATGAGGAAGAGGAGAAGCCTTCGCCAAAAGACCCCCAAAAGAAGACTGAAGACCCCCTAACAACAAGTGAAGCATGTGCCGTGAAGAAAAGTGACGTAGTCAGAAAAATTTGAAATAGGAGGAAATTTACAGGAAGCATTAATGAATATGTATAAGCATACACTATATCAGTTTAGCTTGAAGTGATTTGCTCTGTACATGAGGCAGGGTGAGGAACCCGTACCCCGGTCGGTTTTGCTTATGCTTTAATCATACTTAATTACTGGCAAATTATAGATATAAATTGTAATTTTTTCCTAAATGATATTCTTTTACTAAACTGTATTCTTTTATTATACCAAATTACTATTCAAATTACTAAATTGTATTCATTTTTAATTAAACTGCCATTAACCCAAGGGACCTAGTTGTCAAAATTGTAATTTCATTGATCACAACCGGTGAGGCGGCGGCGGAGCTCGGAGGCGGCCCCAGCCATCGCAGGTGGGAGCCGCGCTCGGTTCTGCGGGGGCTCGGGGCTCGCTGCGGGCCCGGGAGGGGGCGGCAGGGGGCTGTGGCGGGTGGCTTGTGCCGTGGCCGGCCCGTGTTGGCCCTGGGCTGAGGGCGCTGCGGGAGCGGCTGCCCGCGGTCTCCTTGCCGCTGGGGCCTCGGCAGGAGGCGGTGGCGGAGCAGCGCTGGCTCGTCCCGCTTCGTGTCGGGAGGCCGGAGGTGGCTGCGCTGTGCCCGGGACGCTGCGCTGGGGCCGCCTCCGAGCTCCGCCGCCGCCTCACCGGGCTCCGGCCGCTGCTGCCGCCGCTGCCGGGCCCGCACAGACGCTCCGGCAATGGCGGCTCTCCTGCCCCACGGCCGCCCTGGGGGCGCCAGCGGGGCCGGGCTTGTCCCCGCTCTGCCCAATCAGCGCGCGCCAGAACCACGAGTGACGGCAGAAGCAGCCAATCGCAGCCAGCGGCGGGCTCTGCACACGGCACGGACTCGCCTGCCTTGGGCTGAGCTCCGCCATTTCTCGGCAGCCTGGGCTGAGGAGCGGCCCCGGCGCTGGGCCCGGCCCGGGCAGGAGGCCAAGGAAGCGCCGCTGCGCTGAAGCGCCGGGAGCTCGGGGTGCCCGGGAGCTGAGGGCGCTGCGAGCTGGGGGTGAGTCCGGGATGGAGCAGGGCTATGCCGGAGCGAGGCCAAAACTCTGTGACTCTGCTTCCTGCCCTGGGCGGGGAGCAGAACACACAAGGAAAGGCTCGGGGGTCTGGATGAGGGTGGGGACAGTTCAATCCTTGGTCACGGGCACAGCACACCTGACTTGGGGAAATTAAATTGAATTTATTATCCAACATGTCAGAACAAGAAAACGAGAAGCAAAGTAATTCTTACGGAAATCCATCTTCCCCCCAGCTCTCCCTCCTTCCCGGGCTTAACTTTCTGCCCCTCTCCGTCCCCCTCCCCGCCCAGAGGCACAGGGATGGGGGTCACAGTCAGGTCATGTCAGTGCCTCCCCCTGAGGGACAGGAATCCTTGTCCTGCTGCAGCCTGGGGTCCCTGCCAGGGGCCAGAGTCCCTCAGGACCAGGCTGCTCCAGCGGGGATCGCCAGGGGGATCCCCGAGTCCGGCCAGGAGCCACTTCCATGGCTCTGCAGGGGCTTCCCCCGGGCTCGGGGCCTCTCTCAGGCACCCCCTGCTCCGGCCCGGCCTCATTGCCCCCCTCACCCCCGCATGCAGCGAGTGCCCGGGCAGGGAGATGGACGATTTTCACGGGGCTGAATCTTGGTGTTTCTGGGCTTTATTGGGCTAAATTTTGGTGATTTTTTTTTTTTTTTTTTTTTTTTTTTTTTTTTTTTGTGGGTGCAGAATCTTTCTATTTTGGGGGGATATCAGAGTTTTGGTGTTTTGGAATTTTTTGATCTGTCTTTTTTAGCGTTCAGGAACACACATAATCACAGACTTATTATATGCAGGTGCTTTATTGAAGCATGCAAGAACTAGGGGTATCAACAACCCAAATCTAGCTCCATTGTCTTTGTCCAAAATGCACATATTTATGCAATTTCAGCTGTAGCAGTAATCACTATAACCACGTTATAAATATTGCTTCATTAATATTGCTTCATTAACTTTGTCCATATTGCTTCATGAGAGTTAGCTCATCCTTGCACGAACATGTCCGAATCTTATCTCTGGGTGGGTATCTTGGAGACCCCAAGTACCAGTTCCCATTACCGTAAACATTTCAGCTTGCTACACCATCCCTAATACCAACCATTCTTGTGGCCTACCTCCACATGATTTTAAGAAACATTTTCAGAAACATTTAACCCTATAGTAACGTATTTCCCCACATTCAATATATTTCACTTTGCTATAATAAGTGTAATGCTTTCACTATATACAGTCCTTTTTCTGAGTTTATACTTGATGTTCATCTTCGAATCCACAGTTGTCGTAAGTGTTCTTACACTCTGGAGGACTTGGAGATGACAAATGCAGATGTGGATCTCTGTCCCGTGTCAGTGCCTTTATTATCTTCTGGTTCCAGGATACTCTTTTCTTTATCTCTGCTTTCAGAACTGCACAGATTAACCAGATTGCTAAGAACACAATTAGTAGGATTATCAGACTCTCAAGAATAGATTTGATCCAGGAGCTCACATTCCATCCCAACCCTTCAAAAATTTTATCTAACTAACTTGTGGTCAGATCTTCCCTCTCTTTCTGTGCTTCATGTTCTGTTTGTTTCAATGGATTAATGTCGTGTTCTACATCTGCAGTTCCATTTGGGATGTGGATGCAGCAGTGATCCATTTGTCCTTTTAGGTACCCGCATACTCCGTGTTCTTTCAACAATAACATATCTAAAGCCAATCTGTTTTGCAGGGTCATTTTAGTTGTGGCTTGTAATTGTACATTTAGCTCTCCAAATCCCTCTTTGGTAACTCTTGCCAATCTTTCTACCTGACCTGTAAGTTTGTACAACATCTCTCTATTGTTATAATTTGCTATTGGACCAAACAAGGATTCCAGAGCCCACTCAAATTTTACACTACTGGAGGGTTCCTGCCATCTTTCTTTATCTTCAATTTTGTTTTCCTGAACTTCTTGTCTCGTCCTTATTTGCAGAAGTTCATGCTCTCCCTTGAATGGGGACCTTTTCCAAATTGGGCATAAGGTGGGGAGGCCTAAAGTAATCTCTTTTACTTTTTCACCTCCAGGCAAATGTGTTGTCCAGGTGCCATCGCTTGCTGCCCATCCAAATTGGCCTGGACTCTGAATTGTACTTGTGCTCCATATTACCTTTTGGATCACTTGTCCTATCTTGTCATTTATTTCACCTTGTTTATGTTTGATTCTTCTGCAGGCACATCCAATTTGCAGAGCTACCACTAGTGGTGGCATTTGTTTTATTTCTTCATCATCAGAAGTACAGTCCTAAGTTTTGTTCCATACCCACCAATTCACTTTGTCTGCCTCCATTCTACTACTGGTTGCAGTGTTCCATACCCCTGGATCTGTTTCATTTTCAGAGCCTTCCCACTTAATGCACCAAGGGCTATCTGCCATAGATTGGAATTTCTGAAGCACACTCATTGACCATGCACTGTCCCAAGCTTCAGCCCGATCTTTTCCTTCCTGTCCTTCACACTTCTACTTCGATACTGGAATCTTTTCTTTAATGACCTTTGCTTTCTTCTCATAACACCATCCATAATTCCCTAATCCCCCATCCCAGCCTAGTTTTGGTTCATACTTTCCTCCATTTTCATGACAGTCCCATCTAGATGAATACTTTGGCTTCACAGCATTTTCAAACACTGTCTTATTTGGGTACTCGTAATCTATTTGCAATACACAGCTCACATTTTCATTTTTATTCTTTTGCATTTCAGGAAATTTTGATGTTATAATTCCCCAATTTATTTGGTTTCCTGCTGCCTTTGGTATTGGCAGACAGGCAGTTATTTTGCTGCTGTTTTGCACGTTGGCAAAATCTTTCATTAATGCAATCATTCCATTTTCTGCCTGAATGGTATTAAAGACTTTTATCACTTGTGTTTCTGGCTGCACCCCCACATCCCTCTTCATTCTAAAATGAAGAGTTGTCAGCTGATCCTTTTGCATTTCACATCCCAAGGTAACAGTGATTCCAGCTGATGGCACTAAAGGCCATAACATAATCCCCATTACAGTCACTAACAACCTAGACATTTGAAACAATCAAACCCGCTTTATCTGCAGCTTTGTTGGCTCTACAGTTTGTGCAGTATAACATAATTCTACACCTCTTGCTTCCCTGTAACATGTACATTTGGATTAGGTTCAGGGGATTCATATGGTTTCCCATCCAATATCTCATAAGGACTGACTGACATCCCGCTTCTAGGCTTTATCCGAATCCTCAGCAGTGCTATTGGTAAAGCTTGTGGCTGCTGCAATTTAGCCTCTTGGCATATTTTGCTGATTTGCCTCTTCAATGTCTGATTCATCCTCTCTACCTGTCCACTGGATTGGGGTCTCCATGGTGTATGGAGATGCCAAGCTATTCCCAGTAACCTACTCACCTCCCTCACTACTGTGGCTGTGAAATGTGGGCCCCTATCTGATGATATTCCTAGAGGCACCCCAAATCTTGGAATGATTTCTTGCAGTAACCACTTGACTGTCTCCTTTGCTTGATTTGTGCGACAGGGAAGAGCTTCTGGCCATCCTGAAAATGTGTCAACCCCTACCAATAGATATTTGTATCCTCGAGTTCTTGGTAATTCTACAAAATCTACTTGCCAATAATCTCCTGGTTTTCCCTAATTGTGCCTGTCATCTAGCCACTGGATTGTTCTTTAAGCAAATTTCACATTTTGACATTAATGAGTTTGGATTTTTAACATCCATACTGAAATTAAATTTTGTTTTATCAATTTCATCAGTGCCTCTGCACTCCAATGACATTTGTTATGTTTAATTTGTAGAATTTCCCTCATTATCAAGGAGGGTACCACTACTTGTCCCTGTGTAGTCACATACCACCCTTCTGAATTCTTCTGTGCATTCAGTGAGCGTCCCAATTTCTCATCCTCTATTGAATATTTTGGTTCTGGAGGTAAATTGAATTGAGATACATTAGTTTTTAAAGGTATCAATGCCATTGCAGTTTGCACTTCTCGAGCAGCTTGTCGGGCTGTCCAGTCTGCTTTCCGATTTCCCTCATGAATTTTGGAGTTTCCTGATTGGTGAGCTTTACAGTGCATGATTGCTACTTGCTCAGGCTTTTGTACTGCTTTTATTAATTGCAGGACTGCATCTTGATGTTTAATGTGTGTGCCTTGAGGAGACAGCAGTTCTCTTTCTTTCCACAGTGTCCCATGTATATGCACCACTCCAAAAGCATACTTTGAGCCAGTCCATATGTTTACCCTTTTCCCTTCACTTAATTCTAGTGTTCTGGTTAAAGACAACCAGTTCTGCCCTCTGGGCAGATGTATTTGGTGATAATGCTTTTGCCTCCACTATTGTACTGACTGTTGTTGCCTGGGGGTCCCAGAGCATCTTCCTCTCTGCCTCCTTCTCCTCCATTTGTCTAATGCTTGGGCATGAGAAGTCTGGTTTGGGGGGAAAAAACAAAGGGTGACCACCTAGGATTCAGGGTTCCTCCTGCCCAAGTCCATCTCTAGAAGTCATCGGGTGTCTTGTGTCCATGAAAATCTCCAAAGCATCAGGACTGAGAGGAAAAAATCCCTCCCTGAGGTTCCCCTTCTGTGGGGTCCCCACTTTGGTGTCCCAGGTCTTCCCCCTGTGCAGGCTCATCCCTTCTCCGGGCTGCCCCTTCTCCAGGCTCCCCTCCCTCCCGGCTCTCGGGGTTCCCCCTCTCCAGGTCCCCATTTCAGGCTCCGGGACTCCCGGGGCTCCCCCCTTTTCGCTGCTCCCCTCCCCCTGCCGGTACCGGGCATCTCAGGTCAGCTTTGGAGTCCTGCAAGATCCAAACATCGCTCTGCCCGGCCCGCCCCCAGAAAAAGGAATAGGGGTCCCCAAAGATACTTGGAGTGAGCTCCAAATATCCCTTCCCCTTCAAACAAATCCTGCCAGGACGGCCCAAGACCTTCGGGGCGAGGTTCCCGTCCCCGGTGAGCTGCGGGATGCGGGGCCCGATGCTCCCGGCGCGAAGGGGCTGCAGATCCAGAGAGCGATGGACGAACGTGGGGCCTCCTCTGCTGCTCCTCTTGCAGTTCCTGCTCCTCCTCTACCCCTCCTCTTCCTCCCGCTCCTCCTCCTCCTCCTTCCCCTCCTCCTCCATCTCTCGGCTGCTGGCGAGGAGCTCTGGGGTGAGCGGAGCGGGGCCGGGAGGCGGTGGGGAAGGGCTGGGAGAGGGGGATGAGGGGAGCTGGGACAGGAGGAGAGGGGTTCTCAAGGAGGGGCTGCCATTTAAGCCCAGGAGCCCCCAATGCCCTCCGTGTCCTGGCAGCCCCTGGCGGCGCTGTGGGGGCCGGGCCGTGCCCCAGTGCCGGCTCAGGGGGTGCTCCAGGCTGACGTGCTCCACCTGGCAGCTGGAGCTGAGCCCGCATTGCCGGGGGCGGTTTCCAGCAGCACCAGGAGCTGCTGGCTCCAGTCCCCGCTGGGGAGCACGGCAGTGGCCAGCACGTGGCCCGAGAGCTGCTGCTGGCCCTGGGAGCAGCTCAGCTGGATGTGGGCAGGGGAGAAATCCATCAGGGAGCAGAGCAGGCGGCCGGGGCCGGGCTGGGAGCTCGAGGGCACCAGCGAGATGGACACGCTGGGATGGGCAGGGGGCTTGGGGACCCCCCACTGCGGATCTTCCTCCCCACAAGCCGCAGGGAATCGCTCCAGGGATCGAGTGCTGCAGGACAGGGAACCACATTTCTTTCATCCCAAGCCCACCTTTCCCTCTCCTCTCTCCCCCTTTCTCATCCTTCCCCCAGTCCATTGACCCCTCTCAATGCAATTTGGGTTTCCCAGCACCTTGCCCCACGCTTTGGGGGTTTCAGCCCTCTCTTTTTCCTACTCTTCTTCCACATCCCTTCCCAATCGTCCCTCCAATCTCTAACCCCCTCCCCCGTGCTCAGATTTGGGGGTTCCAAGACCCGCTGCTCAGTCTGGGTGTCCCATCCCCCCTTTCACTCAATTTGGGGAGATCCTAGCAGATTTTTTTCTGGGAGGAATCCCTGAGTTACAGGATTTTTGGGGTGTAGGTTTGAAGGGGGACAGCTCTGTCTGGCATTTTTTTAACCCATGGTCAGCTGGGGAAGCACAAAAACGTTTCCCATTCCCATCCTTTCCTCATTTGGACTGGTTCATGAGCTGCTTTCTTGTTTCCTTTGGTATCTGTTCTGATCTATTTGTCAACAGCAGTTTGAATAATTTACTTTTCCACAAATTCTGCCTCCTTCTGCTAATAGATAATGTGATCCCATCCCATGGTGAAATGTTGTGTTCCTCATCTGAGTGGATTGGCTGGGAGGAAGGTCAGGAGCTGGAGCTGTGTGGTTGGTTATTATTTCAATGGCATCCTGTAATCTGATTATCCCATTGAAATGATAAATGGTTTCTCTGGTATCTGATATCAATTTGTTTGGGTTCCAGGGTCTGGTCCATGGTGTTGCAGGATTTGTTCTGGTGGTTGTTCATCTTTTCCCCATTTTTGGGTGCTCCCTCCAGCCAGGGCTGCATCAATTGTCAGCTTTTCTCTCATTAAATCATCACATACTTGGATTCCCAAGTGATTTCCCTGACCTTGTGGTAGCAAATAAACCCCACTGGTCTGATACACCTTATATAACATAGACAGAGACAGCACATGTTGGAGTGGGGACAGGGATGATTCCCCCCCACTTGTTTTAGTGAAGTTTTCACAACATTCCCTATTTTCTGTTTTCCTTTGCATCTTAACCAATTCCTCTAGCAGAGTCAGATATCCTCACAATGGGCTCTGCCTTTAACTGTGCAAATTCCATCTGTGCAAGCAGGCAGAGCTTGGGCTGAGGGGCAGAGAGAATCAGCCCAATTCCTCCTGCAGGCAGGAAGCCCCTGGGCCATTGTGCAGGCTTTGGGCCATCAGTGTTAATTTGCATTTCTAAAGCTCCTCTCCTGGCTGCCTGGAAGGAAACTTCTCTTCCAGGGCAGCCATGGGATGACTCACATGTGGCCACTCCAAAAGTGACATTTTTGAAGAAAAAAATACTATACTATCTCTTTACAAGTTAAGGAGGTTACCTTTAAAACTCTTAGATTTTAAAACTGAGGCGTAAAGGTGAACATTAAAAAATGCACACCAAAATTTTGCCATCGTAACAGCCACGCACACACATTCCCAAAAAAATCCAAAGCAATCAAGATTTTTTCTACTTCTTGCCCTAAGTCTAAAAACTGATTCTCCCAACCCTGGCCCAGCACTACCAGTCTGAGTAACAATATAGAAGTAGGATTATTAAAGAAAAGCATAATAATGGTGTAGTCTTGTCACCAAAACTGCGAGATGAATAAAAACTCTCCAACAATATAAAATCAAGGCATGACTTGAGTCTGGCCAGAATGTGCAACAGAAATCATTAATTCCTCACTTTGGATGGGTGTGCAGAGAAAATCATTCCAAGACATGTGAATTTAATAGATGTTTCCTAAACTATATACAGTCTGAACCCATAGAAATCCCTTGGTTTAATTGGTTTGAAGGTGTGGAGTTGTTAGAATTTGGTTTCCTGTGGCACCCGGATTTCTGTGCCTGTGATGTGAATTAGGTGGGCACTCCTGGATTTCCTGCTCAGCCTTTTCCAGACCAGGTGTCTCCAGCTGTGCCTGGGGCAGTGTCTGGGGTGAATGTTGGTTGATGTTTGCTGCTGGGTGTTGATGTTTTGATGGTTGTTATCTTGGTTGGAATCTTTTGGGCTATTCCCAGTCTGTTGCGGTGTTAAACACATCTCTGCAGAGTGGTGGAACATCCCTTAAAATAAACATTTAAAATTCCTTTCCCCAAGGCAAAGGCAAATCTAGTGTGACCAGAGAAATAAGATTTGAAGCCATTTTCAAGTTGGTCTATTTTGGCAGCAGCTAATCCCAGGCAGGGCAGAGTGTGAGTGTAATTGAGAGGCAGAGTGGAATTGTCCCGGTGCCTTCCCCAGCAGCTGTGGCGAGGGCAGGCACAGAAAGGGCTGAAGCTGCAAGAGTGAGAGCAAGGATTGTCCCGCAGTGGCTGGAGATGGCAAAGGAGGGTGGCCAGGCCGAGGATTTGAGCAGAGGATCTGTGGGCAGGCCCAGGGGCTTCCCCCGCTGGGGAGCCCTGGCTGCTGCTGCGTTGCCTTCAGTGCAGGCTCAGGGGTGGCCTGTTTAATATTCCCTTCCAATTCAGATTTCTGAGTCTGGAAGAGCCATGGCTGGGGCATCAATCATTTTATTTTTTCATTTTGTTAAGTTTTGTTCTCTTTCTTATATCTACACCATAACATTGAGACTGTCTGGGGCTAAAGAAGTCACAAAATGTGTTGTCTGCAAAAGAGAATCCTCAATCCAGCTCCTGCAATTCCCTGTTAATTGTATGAATTGCTGCAGCTCCATTTTAGTCGTGGGAAACATTATTTCTGAGATTCCCTGGACCCTCTCAGGGTTAATACAAGACAAAGCTTCAGTCAAAATAGGTCTCAAATATTTAACCATTTTCTCTACCATTTGCCCTTTCTTTTATTTTCAGACACTCAAAGCTGCGTTTTAACCTGAAAATGAAGCCATTTCACAGAGGCTTCCTCTACCTCTTCTCCTTCTTTTTCTGACTGGATCAAGTCATCCACATCCTGCATTGAGCCAGTCCCTGGGGGTGAGGTCAATTCCTTTGATATTTCCTGCAAGGCTTGCCCCAGTCAGGCCGGTGCTTCCGTGCATCCCTGCAGAAGGACCGTCCATGTCTTGAGAATTTTCCCTTCTACCTCTTGTTGCCAGCCCAAGGCAGAATTGTGTTTGCATCCTCTGGAAGTGGGCAGATCCCCAGAAAGCATCTTTTGCATCAAGTTGTGAATGGCAGCAGTGTGAGGAAGGCACCTGGTTCAGGATGGTGTAAGGATCTGAGAGTGTGGGGTGCCTCGGTTTCATCATCTCATTTCTTCTTCTTGGGTCCTGCAGCATTCTGTGGATTCCATTGGATTTCTTGTTTGGCAGGATAGGAGCATTCTAGGGAGCCATCCCTGGCTCCCCAAGCCGTGCCTTGAGCAGGACTCACAGACAGGCTGTGAGCCCTTCCTTCCCTCCCTTGGAGCAGGGGATTGCTTTTCGACACCTCTTGTCCTGGTTGCTTCAGGGAAATTTGGAGAGGCTCCATATCCAATTTTGCCAATTTCCCTGGGGCTGCCCACACTTGTGGGTTCACTCCAGTCTAGGCTCTGCCAGACATTTGACAGAGGTACAACAGAACCAGCCTCTGTTTCTCCTTTTGCAACATTAATTTGCATTCCCGATTTAGCCATCAAATCCCTTCCCAGTAAATTACAATCACAATTGTGAGCAAATAAAAATTCCTGCATTTCAAACCCATGTCCCACATCTGCTAATAGTGGCCGAATAAAACACACACGCTTATTTTTCCTGCTTATTGCCTTAATTATTAAAATATTCCTTAACAATTTTCCCCCCTTGGGTGTAAGATTCCGAGTGGATGGAGAAGCCCCTGTGTCCATCAGGAAAGGTCTCCTCTGGATCCAGAGCTACCCTGGATGTTCCCAAGGGCTGCAGTGTGGTGGGTCCCTGGTGGAATGGGAGCTGTGAGAGCGCTAAGAATCCGTGTCCATCAAGGGCTGGACTTGCTGGTGCTGAGGGTGCTCCTGTCTGTGCTTGCAGTGTCCTTGTGCCCTGCAGCTGGAAGGCTGATTCCTTGCCAGGGGCTGTTTGGGTGGGCTGTCCCCTGGCCAGGAGGGCAATGCCTGTGCCAGGTGCTTGTGGCTGAGGGTGTCCCCTGGGTGCTGGGGCCCCCTTGGGCCCTGGGCTTGATCCCTCAGGGGCTGTAGGAACTGTGCCATGGCCTTTGCCTTCAGCTTGGCCTTTTGCTCATCCCTTGCTGCATTCAGCTGCTGAGCCTTTGTGAGCAAGTGCTGCAGGGGCTTCTTGTGGCCCTGCTGCAGCCCCCCTCAGTGCCTGTGGGTGCTCATCGTGTGGCAGCTGCTGAGCTTTCTGCAAAATCCTTCCTTTCTGCAGGGACCCAGCACAAAATGCTTAAAAGTTCATCTGGATCCTTGCAGGTGTAATCCCCATTTGTGAGCTGTTCCTTCCTGGTGCTGGCTGTGCTGAGGCTCCCCTCCCCAGCCCGTATCCCAGAGCCGGTCCCTGTCCTGCCGCAGTGTCCAAAGGCGGCCCCCCCGGCGGGCAGGGCCGGCAGCTCCACGGGGCCGGGCAGCGGCCGGGGCGTCCCGCAGCCTCCTGGGGGCCGGGGGCCACTGCCGGCCCTGCCCGGGGGGTGCTGGGGTCAGGCAGCGCCCGGCGCTGAGCCCCGGCTGCCCCACAGCCCCGGCCCGGCCCCACAGCTCCCCACAGGCCCCCAGCCCGTGCTCCCGGTGCCGCAGCTCTGCGCCCGCTCCTGCCGCTCCCAGCTCAGAGAAACCCCCTGAAATCCTGACCTCCTTGTTTTCCTGTCCTGGAAAACTGGGATACAAAGCATCTGGGTCAGCTGGCAAATTCTGAGGATAAGACGTCTTATATGAAACACATCCCAATCCTCAGTATTGTTTATTTCCTCCTCTTTTCCATCATCATTTTTCTTACCCCATAGATTCCTCCTGCTGCTTCTTGCCTTAAGCACATTCCTGCACACTCCCCTTCAGCCAGTCCCTTCCCAGCACACCAACACCATCCATCCCCTGTTGTCTAAATCCTTTCTGGAGTTCCCTTATTGCCCCCATGCGTGTCCATGTCCTTAATTCCCTCTGGGAGAATGACCTCCACATGCTCCCAGGGGACCCTTGAGAGATATTTTGGGGTCTTCATCCCTTTTGTCCAGGATACCCTTCTAACATTCCATTTTCTCCCCTCAATGGTCCCAGCTGGAGCCCAGCTGCGCCCCTCCCCCCCGGGCCTTGGCGCCCCCCTTGAGGGGAATTTGGGGAGGTGGGAGGGGGGAGCGCCAAGGCCGGGCCCCCCCGCGCTGTGGTGGCGGGAGCGGCTGCAGTGGGGAGCGAGTGCGGGCGGAAGCGGCCGAGAGCCCAGCGCTGCCCCAGGCCGAGCTGGCCCAGCTCCATCCGTGCCCCTGCGGTGGGATGCTGTGGGAGTGGGGGGGAAGAGGGAGGCGGCAGTGGGTGCTGGGCCTGGGGGCAGGAGGAGAAGGGAAGGAGAAGCAGGCTTGAGGAACAAAATGGGCATAGGATGCACGTGGGAGGAGAAGGTGGGATTGTGCGGGAGAAGGAGAAGTAGGAGGAAGAGGAGTGTGAGGAAGAGTAGGGCCACAGTAGGAGGAGGAGGAGCAGGAAGAGGAAGAAACACAAGGTTCCACCCTCCCTGTATGTGCAGTCCCAGGAGTGTTTCCCTGCCCACAGTCAGTTGGTGACTGGACAGGGTCATCCACAATTTTCACTGGGCTGAATCTTAGTGTTTCTGAGATTTATTGGGCTAAATGTTGCTGGTTTGCTTTTTTGCAGGGGCTGAATCTTTGTATTCTGGAGCGGGTTTTGCCTGAATTTGATGTTTGGGTAGTTCTTGATCTTTGTTTTGATGTTTGGAGGATGTTTGGTCTGGATGTTGGTGTTTTGGTTTGTTACAGAAACAAGATGCCAAATGACTTTCTGAGATGAACTTGGGCAAGGAGGAACCCCCAGCCCAAGGCGTTCTCTTCTCTTTTTTTCCTCCTAACCAGGAATTTTCATTCCCAAACTGTGCCCAGATGGAAGAGGAAGAGGAAAAGCCCTGGAGATCCCGCACAAGGAGCGGCTGGAAACCCAGTCCAGGGAGCTGCGAGGAGGAAAGATCCCCCCAGTGCCAGGAACACGGCCAGAGATCCAGCCAGAGCTCAGAGCTGGGGGAGAAGCCCCACAAGTGCTTGGAATGTGGGAAGGGCTTCAGAAGGAGCTCTGACCTAATCCGGCACCAGGTGATCCACACTGGGGAAAAGCCCTACGAGTGTAGGGAATGTGGGAAGAGCTTCAGCCAGAGCTCCAACCTGAGGAGTCACCAGATGATCCACACTGGGGAACGGCCCTATCAGTGTGGGAAATGTGGGAAGAGCTTCAGAAGTATCACTGAACTGATGAGACACCAAGTGATCCACACAGGGGAACGGCCCTACACCTGCTTGGAATGTGGGAAGAGCTTTGGGTGGAGCTCCAACCTGAGTGCACACCAGCTCATCCACACTGGGGAGAGGCCCTACGAGTGTCCCGAATGTGGGAAGAGGTTTCAGACCAGCTCTGATGTCCTCAGACATGAGCGGATTCACACAGAGGAGAGGCCCTTCCGCTGCCCCGACTGCGGGAAGGGCTTCAACCGGAATTCCCACCTCATCAGGCACCGGCGCATCCACAGTGGGGAGAGGCCCTACGAGTGTCCCCAGTGTGGGAAGAGCTTCTCAGACAGCTCAGCCTTGACCCGACACCAATGGAGGCACCAGTAAGGGAAGCCCTGCGAGTGCCCCGAGTGCGGGAAGAGCTTCGTGCGCTGCTCCAGCTCCATCCCCCATGGGAGGATCGGCGTTGGATGATCCCCAGTGACCCCCGTTGGGCAGAGCCCTGGTGATCCGTGGTCCTGGTGATCCGTGTTGGGAAGACACCTGGCTGGGAGGCTCCACATCTTCCTGTGTCCTTGTGGGCACCTGGATGAAAGCAGGGGAATGAAAATCCAACAGGATACAGATAAACAATGGGAATTCCTTGTGGGGAGCAGATTTATTGACTTTCAATCCTAAAGAACCTTTTGTCGTCGCCTCAAGGAGTTCTTTGGACAGAGAAAACAGGGTGACATGGAGCTTGTGAGCCCTGGAGGGGAGCACACACGCTCTGGGGGAGGGAGGACACAATCCCCAGTACCACCCTCACCTTCTTCCTCAGGTAGAAGCTGAGCCCCAGCACCAGGAAGACAAAGCCCAACAAGGAGCCCCTGATGCCCATCAGCATCTTGCTGTGGGCAGTGTTTCACGGCATCCCTGGGGCATCTGCCAGATTTAGAACCCCCAAAACCTCTCACAGACACCCCAAGCCTCTTCAAAGACCCTTCAAGTCTCCCCCAGCCTGCCCAGGACTCTCTGAAACCTCTTTTGGAGTCACTAATTTTAAAAAATGAAGAATTTTAGAAAAATTGGAGATCTTAGCTAGAGATAGGCCTTGCTGGAACTAGTTAGAGTTAATGATTAAGTGAAAAGCAGGATTTGAGATAATGAAGCTTAGACTTAGGTAAAAAATTACTTTTCATTGTATGTGTGTTCAGCTGTGCTTATAATGAGAAAAGAGAAACTGATCAACAGGTTCAGGAAGATCACAGACCTTACATCTGGAAACCCATTTAAAAGTCACAAGGGAGAAAATTTGAGTTGTACCAAATGTCATTTGTAATGTCCACCATTGTAAAGGTAGAAAGGTGAGAGTGAGGAAGAGCAGTTTTTCTTCATCTCTTGATGACCTCTCCTCGCCAAAATGACTCCCTCCTCAAATTAGGGAGCCCACCACGTAGGCATAATGACATTTTAAAAACATTACCATTCATTTTTATCTGAAGTGGGGAATGGGAAGTGTTAGCATTATAAATATGTATTCATATTTTGGATATTCAAGACTTTTGTGAATAAAAACACACTGGAATCTTTTGTCAACTTGCAGTGCGTATTAAGGGGTGACTCCCACACTCGCCCAGTGCTGTGATTAAACATCCACTTTGTAACTTTAAACTGTTGGAGAGGTTTTTTCTCCATTAACAGATTGATATTGATACTGGATCAATATTGCTAGTTTGGTAAATCACTGCCAGTCTCTTCCCAGCCTCCCCAGGATCCACCAGAGCCCCTCCTGTTCCTCTCAGGATCCCACAGCCCCCTCCCAATTTCCCCCCACTGCCCCTGCACCCTAAACCCTCTCCCAGTCCCTTCTCAGTCCCACCAGGACTCATCAAGTCCCCTCCCAGTCTCTTCCCAGCACAACCAACCTCATCCCAATCCCTGCTTTCCAATCCCAAATCTCCTTCCATCCCTTCCAGACTCACTCAAATCCCTCCCAGTGACACTCAGCACCCCCAAACTCCCTCCCAGTGTCCACGGGGACCCCCAGAACCCCATCCCACCCTCCCCAACATCCTTCAAAACCCTTCTCAGCTATTCTTGACCTGCAAACCCCTCTTCCAGTTTAAACCAGTCTAGCTCCCAGTTCCTCCCAGCAGGAGCTGCTGGCTCCAGTCCCCGCTGGGGAACACGGCAGTGGCCAGCACGTGGCCCGAGAGCTGCTGCTGGCCCTGGGAGCAGCTCAGCTGGATGTGGGCAGGGGAGAAATCCATCAGGGAGCAGAGCAGGCGGCCGGGGCCGGGCTGGGAGCTCGAGGGCACCAGCGAGATGGCCACGATGGGGGCACTGGGAGAGAGTGGAGAGGAGTGGGATGAGCTGAGGGAGAACTGGGAGAGATGGGAGACGAGTGATGTTGTTTTGAGGGGGACCGGGAATGGACTGGGAGGGACTGGGGTGGCACTGAAAGAGATGAGAGTGGATACTGGGACACTGGAAAAGAGTGTGGAGGTTGGGGAGTGAAGTGGGAATGAACTCGGAAGAGACTGGGAACGGGCTAAAAAGGAGTGGGAGTGACTCTGGGGCCTCTGGGCGGGACTGTGGTGGCACTGGGAGGGACTGTGGTGGCACTGGGAGGGACTGTGGTGGCACTGGGAGGGACTGGGAATGAAGTGCGCGGCACTGGGAGGCCGAGTCCAGCGCGGGGCTCTCGGCTCTGTGGATCTGCCCGGCAACTGATGAGTCATCAGAGAGACGCGCTCTGATTGGCTGAGGAGCGGCAGATCCACGGAGGGGCGAGATGGACATGGAGGGTCACTGGGAGAGGCTGGGATGGACTGGGAGAGGCTGGGATGGACTGGGAGAGCCACGGGAGCCACTGGGAGGGACAAGGGGCCCCCGGGATGGGCAGAAGGAAAGCTGAGGGCTCTGGGGTGATTCCCAGGGAGGTTTGGAGGGGCACGGCCGGGTCCCTCTCTGTGCCCCGCGAGCAGCGGCCCGGACAGAAAAGTTCAGGAGCGGGAGGAGGTGTTTCTCAAGATTGATTTTAATCCTCATTCTCCTGGTCTGATTTGCTCAGTCCTAAGTTCAGTTCATTTCCCCATGTCGGGCTGTTGTGCCCCTGATGGTGATCCCTGAGTGACCTCTCCCTGCCCTTGTCCCGACCCACGAGGACTTGGATTTGTTTCATTTCAGTGGAATTCATGGTGATTTGGGGGGAGCTGGAGCAAAGCAGCTGGAAAGCACAGTGGGCTTGACAGGGACTGAACCAGGGCAGGAGTTGGGGCTGCCTCGAGTGAGCTCTCACAGTGTGATCCTTCATGGGGTCTTTCTAAGGGAATTTTGTTGAAGTTTGACATTCATTATTAAAAAGCAGAGTCACAAGTGAAGCTCCGCTTTCACCTTGAAATGAGGGGATGGAACGTGGGCGCTGGGACTTCCGTAACCTCAAGTTGTTCCTTGATACTGGACACTTTAGCTTTGGCAATCTGAAGCCCTTCAGCAGCAATGGCTCTGCCACCCCCTGGTTTCTGGCTCAGACCCAGCTCGGAGCTTGGACAAGGTCTGGGCTTTGTCCTCTTGAGCTTCGGGAGCCCCCTGGGAAGCACCAGCCCTCCCCAGCCCACCCTTGGTAGGACTTTTTCTTTTCTCTCTGCTGACGATTTTATCCCCAAAACTGCCGTGGGAACGTTGTATCCAAGCTCATCCTCCAGCGCTGCACTTTCCTCCTGTGAATTCCCTGTGCAGGGAATGTGTCTGTGCTTTTCCCTGCTCTGTTCACTGACAAACAAACCTGAGCCCGTGGGACTGTCAGAGCTCCTTCATGCAATGAAATCAGGTTGTGTTGATCATGGCATGTTCTGGAGGAGCTTTTCTTGGTGTGTCTTGTGCTGCTGGAAATGACACAAGAGCCAGGAGGGAACAGAAGCTGCTGCTGCCCGTTGGCTCAGGGCCAGGGAACCAAGTTGTGCTCCCGTGCAGTTGGGCCCTGCTGGAAGCAGAGCCGCCTTTCCCTTGAGCAGCTCAAGCTTGTGACAGCTCCAAACAGGAAACCTCAGCAGAAAACTCTTCCTCCAAACTCAGCTGCTTTCCCTCCTGCAGCTGTTTGGGAAAGAGCCTCAAAGCACAGACTCTGCTGGGAGCCATTGGTGCATTTCCTCCCTCCCGGCAGCAGCAGCAGTTCCTGAGCCCTTCACGGGCTCCTGTCCCTTCACAAACCCTTCAGCTCCCTTTGAACTCTCAGCAGTCACTAACATATGCATTTCTTTCATATTTAAGCTGCATTTAAACTTCTCTTTTTCTCTCCTCTCTATCCTTTTAATCTCCTCTTTATCTCCTTTAATCCCGTCAGCAAAAGTAGGATGGGGATGGAGTCTTGGGGTGGGTGTGGGATGAACTGAGGATCCAGCAGAGAAGGGCAAGGCAGAGGGGAGAGGACTCAGCCAACCCTTCTCCTGCTCTCTCCTCCCCCAGGGTGCAGCTAAAGCAAGTCAGACTGGAAAGGATCCCACAAATGCTGTGTTCTCCTCCCTCTGAGCCTGGCTGGGGATCCTCAGCTTCAGTCTGGTGCAGTGGCTGAGATTCGCTAATTTGAGTTTTTTGGCTAAAGCACTAAATAATGTGGTGGGTTTAGCGCTGGCTGAAATCTCCAGGGCACTTACTCATTTCTCACTGTGAGATATGGATTAGGAGAAGGGCAAACCAGGCTTAAAACTTAGAAGGAATAAAGAAACTTTATTAACCGGAGTACAAGAATGAGAAACTAGAATAAAACTTTCAGAACGCTTTTTCTCTCCTGACTTTTTTTTTTTTTTTACCTGACAACATAGAGATAGAACTTGGGATGTTAACACAGTATTCATTACACGATAGTTTTTTATTAGTTTTTGTAGGGACAGGAGTTTTTCTTGTTATGTCATGGAGGATTTTTTACGAGGAACAGATTTTTTGGTGGTTTTTTATTTTTACAAATAGCAGCCGTCTGGGAAGAAATTTTGCTATCATGACATTTTTCTCATTTTTACAGCCCTCCTAGAGGTGTTTCTATGGGTTATGAATTCATGGGGTGTTATTTTAAGGATGAGTTGTTTGAAGGCAAAGGTTTTCTGCATTTGTTTTTGTGATCATCTTTGGGAACAGAAGTTTTCTTCTTCTCTCCCTGAGGGTAAAGGGCATTTTATTGTTTTTATTTATTATTCTGTTCAAACTTTTTATGGGATTACAGTTACTTTAACACTTGTTTGGTTTCTTTAATGGATGCTTTTGTTTAGATTTACAGGTTGAATGTTTTTTATACTTTATTAATGAATTAAAGGAGATATTTTAGTATATCATTGTTTATTTCTATGGTTTTACTAAAAGAATATTTTAGTTTTAACTGGCATTTTATAATTTCTTTTCTATCTGAGATTTAACTCTTGTTTTTACTGACTTTGATGTTTTTATGTTGTTTTTTTTTGTGTTGTTACTCTTTCCTTTTCAGTCCTTGGAGAGAAGAACAAGGTTTGTAGGTCTCATCTGTGTATTGAAAGGGTTAATATCTTGCCCAGGCTCATAATCTTCCTAGTGTTCCAAATAAATAGGTACTGTGAGGGATACATATCACAGGTGAGCACCCACTGCACAATCTGTTTTGGATTAAATCCCATCTCCGTCTTCATCAGCTCACAGTCACTGTGACACTATTCCTGCATGGAAGAAACAGGCTGGGATGGCCCTTTCTGCTTTTGGTCCTTTTTTTGGCAAATGAAATATTCTATTTGAAAACCTTCAAACCCTCTAGTTTCTTTGTATTTTCCCCTGCAAATGCTGCCAGCCGAGGTTCCCAAGTGTCTGGTTCGTGTTTGTGTGCACAGAGCAAAGGTGTCAGCCTGTGTCCGTGGCCCGGGTGTCTGTCAATGTCCATTGAAGCAGACGGCTGGAAGGGGGCTCTGCCCGCCCTGCGCTGCTCCGGGGCTGGGGCTGGGCTGGCAGAGGCTGCAGAGCGCTCTGAGAGGCACCGCCTCAGCCCCGGCCGGCATCTTGTGCATGGTGGCACCGCCTCAGCCCCGGCCGGCATCTTGTGCATGGTGGCACCGCCTCAGCCTCGGCCGCCATCTTGTGCATGGTGGCACCGCCTCAGCCCCGGCCGCCATCTTGTGCATGGTGGCACCGCCTCAGCCCCGGCCGCCATCTTGTGCATGGTGGCAGCTCTGAGGGCTGTGCGAGGGACGCTCTTCCCCAGCGCTGTTTCGCGTCCTTTCCTTTCCCGGGATGGCATTTGGAAATGTTTCTTCAGCCCTATTCTTAAAAACGAGATTCACTTAATAAATTATAAAAAAGAATTTAATATAAACAAAAAGACAATTAGGAGACAAAAGAAATAAAGCAAAGGGTTAAAACGGCCGGGTGCCCTGGCGGGTTGCCAGGAACACTCCTGGTATCTTGGGAATACTCTTTTTATCCCCCCCTGCTGTGAGGATTTTATGCATATTCAAACATGTCCCCTCCCTGGTTCCGCCTTCTTAGATCATGCTTTTCCACAATTTTTTTATTTTCTGTTGTTCAGCATATTTTTTGCTGGTCATCATTATTCTAGCTGGTCAGCATTATTTGAAGTTTGGTTTCCTTTCTTTTGCAAATGGTCACTTGGTGATAACCATCTGGGCCTCTCATCCTTCCTTTTGAGGGCAGCTGGGCTTCATATCTTCTGCTGATAACAGTTTGGGCTCTATTGTTCTCCTGATAAGCAGCTTTGGCTCAACTGTCCTTGCCCTCTGGGGTTTCCTTGCCTTGTACCTAGGAAATTCTTTTAAGCTTAAAACTTGTTAACAAGAAAAAAGTACATACATAGCTAAAATGTATTTAACATATAATATTCATCTGCGAAAGCCAATATCACAATACAAATTTATAACAAGTTTTCTGAGAAGAAGATGAAGTTTGAGTGGTTTTTCGGGAAGCAGGCTTTGAGATGTAGAATCGTAGTGAGTTTTCTTTTTAGTCTGTGTAGTTTTTTTTGGGAAACTGACATTGAGATGTATGGTCCTGGAGAATCAGATCAGGTCGGTATCAGGCGTTAATCACCGGGTCCTTAGAGCGCTTATCTTGCTTGGGTGGACCCAGCTCTTCTCAGTGTTATCTTAATTGCTGGGTCATTCTCTTGCAAATTCCTGGTTTTCCAGCAGCTGCTTTTGAAATCTTAAGTTGCTTGTGGTTTTTGTTTTACATAAAACATGCTTTTATACATGATTTTATATGTGTACAATAAAACACAAATTATACCAACATATATTACACAACCATACACTTCACTGCCCAAACCCTGTCCCTGTTCGCTTACCCACACTCAAACATGCGTCCATTTTTCACTCACACGTGCTCAAAACACCATGGGTTTTTGTGCTCTGGGCATCCCATCCTCGTTGCCAAGAACATCATGGGTGCTGGAAGATGCCCGTGCACAAAATTGCAAAGCAAGTCTTATTTTATTAGTTGCTGTTGCAAATAATAGCTACAAACCCCTGGATTGGTGAAAAGCCACTGAGCAGCGGCAGGAGATGGAGCATGGTGCTCCAACGGGAGGGGCAGGCAGGCCATGCATCTTCAGGGCATGCCCTGCATCAAAAAGGCGTGCATTTTGTCCTTCTTGCCTCTCCTCTGCAGAACCAAGCCTCCTATCTTCTCCCCTGGAGTGGAATTTTCCCAGTTACCATGTCATCTCACCCTTGGCCAGTACAGGAGGTAAGGTCACCATGCCAATAACAGCCTCATTGTTACTGTTCCTCTTTCACAGGTTAACTTCCCATCAATTGGTCAATCCGTTGTTCCTCTTAAGGGTCAAATTCCCAGCAGTCGACCCATAAGGTTTCCTTCAAAGTCTGTTCTTTGTCATCCTGTTGGTGTGCACAACAGAGGACCAAATACGGCAGGGCCTTAGACACAACTTTGCTCCCTGACACACACAGGCTCCTTGTCCCACTACTGCCCTTCAGTAACACCTTTAACTCCACAATGCTGTGGATCCGGGCCTTCAGCACAGGGACCTTTCCAGCCTGATCTGCGCTCCTTCCTCTGCGTCTCTGCACAAAACACGGTGCAGGAGAGAACGGCAGGAGGGGCCTGTGTGTCACAGCGCTCCGGATTTGTGACCCTTCAGCTCCACAGAGATGCAGGTGAAAAAGGCAAACTGTTTATTAACAGGGATGAACTGGAAAGGGAAAGAAGGGGATGGGCATGGACTGAGGGCTGGAGGGAAGGAGCTGTCAAAAGGGAGGAAGAATAGAGGGAAAAAAGGGGATGGGCACAGTCTGAGGGCTGGAGGGAGCTATCTACAGGCTGGGAGAGGGCTGAAGCCCCGTGAGAATCCCACAGGCTCAGCTGTGCCAGTTGTCTCCAGTGGCACTGGGAGGTAGTGTCCTCTTCAGTGTCTCCTGCTGCTGTTCTTGGGACACTTGTTTACTGGCAAACTGAGCTTGGATATTCTGGTTGCTGTGGGATGGAGTGGTGTCTTTCCTCGGGGCTTCAGTGGCTGGAAGAGAGAGGAGGAGAGGCACGGTCAGGGCATGCATCTGCAGGGATCCTAGGAGACATTCCTCCCAAGGACATTCCACCTGGCTCTTGCAATGGCCACAAGAGTGGACCAGACAACAGGATCAGCCAGAAGGTGCTGGCCACAACTCCCACCCATGTCCCTGAAATCTCTCTGCTCTCTGCCCACACCGCCCTCACCCAGACAGGGAACGAAGCACTCTGCAGCTGGGCCAGGGATTGCAGCTCCCTGCCCAGGCATTGCAAGTGCCCCCCACCAGCCCCCAGTGCCAGCCTGCTGCTCTCACTCACCCTCACTGAGGGTCTGCAGCTCTTCCTTGTGCGCCCTTGTTCATGAACATCCTGACCGTGCCTGGGAACACAGAGCCTGTCAGGGCCCCAGCAGCACAGCTCCCTGCCAGCGGCGCTGCCAGCCCTGTGGCCACACGGCCTCCCGTCCCGGCAGGGCTCAGCCCGGGCCCTTGCCGCATCCTGACTCAGCCCAAGGGCACGGCTGCCAGAGGCCGGCAGCAGCAGCCCCGAGGGCAGCCGGGGCTCCAGGGCACCGGGCCCGGGTGCCGCTGCCGGGGCAGCAGCCGGGGCTGGGGCCGAGCTGCGGCGGGGCGGGGAGGGAGCCCGGGCTCGTGGCTCACCGATGAAGCTGACGGCCGCCTCTCGCAGGGACTCCTGCGGGCTGTCCAGATATGGCAGGGCCCGGCTCACCTGCTCGGCCGCTCGCCTCTCGTCCTGTGCCAGCTGCAGAGAGCGGCAGGAGGGAAGGGTTGGTGCGGGCTCTGCCCCTCGGCCGGGTGCTGCCTGCGGCCAGCCCCGGCCTCCCGTGCCCGCCCAGCCCTGAGGCCCGGCCAGCAGCCCCACTGGGCTGGGGCTCTATCGACACCCGGCTCGGGGCCACAGGAGCCTGGAGAGGAACCCGTGTGGCCCAGGGAAGGGAGCAGCATGTGGGGCACAGGCTGGCTCCCCTGGGTGCAGCACTGGGCCACAGCTGCCAGCCCCACACACTGAGCACTGGGGCCAGGGAGCTTCTCCAGGCTGAGGCTGGGGTTTCCAGGCCGTCCTTTACCACACATTCGGCGATCTTCGACAGATCCTCTGTTGGCAGCACACACAGGAGCTCTGTGTTCTTCAAGAAGGTGGCAGCACAGTGCAGGGTTTCCCGAGAGGCCTGGAGAGATGCAGAGATGGCATTGCTGCCCAGGGCACAGGAGTTGCATCCCTGTGCCAAGGCCAGGAGGAAGCTGCAGCCTGGGAGGCAGCAGAGCAGGAAGCAGCCGAGCCCCCTCCCAGAGATCAACCAGCATCACACAAAACCTCACATCAGCCACGCGCAGGTTCTCATCGTGGCAGTGCAAAATGAGTGGGAGCAGGCTCTGCTTCACAATTCCCTCCATTGCCTTTTTTCCCTCTTCCACTACCAGGTTCATGGCCTTGCAGAAGAGGTGAATGGAGAGCACCTGCACGTGGCTTTTGTCCTGGAGGAAAGAAGGAGGAAAAGATCTCAGCGCCAACTTCTCCAGCCCACCTGGGCAAAGGCCTGAAAATCCACAGGACCAAAGTTTGTGTGGGCAGTAGCCAGTGCCCGTGGCCGGGGCACAGAGCCTTACATGGTCAAAGAGAGGCACAAGTGGCTCAGCAAGCTTGGGGGCAGCAGTCCTTGATAAACGAAGATGTTTTCTCTTGAGCAGATTTGTGAACACAGACAGAGACATGCTGACCACTTCTCCGTCTGTGTCACTCAGCAGCTGCAGGAAGCTTCGACACAGTCTGCGTATATGTGCGGCCTGTGTGGAACACAAGGCTGTGCTGGGAAGCCCTGAACGGCTGCAGTGCCAAGACCACCCTGGCACTGCAACCCCACCCTGCTGCTGCTGGGCCCAGAGGCCAAAGGCCTGTCCCAAAGCACTCAGGCAGGTGAGGCAGGAGAGCTGGGAGCAGCTGCCTCAGCTCCTGAATCACAGCCAGCCCAAGGGGCTGCTTTGCCCAGCACAGCTTCAGCCGCTGCCCCGTTCTCACCAGCGAGGGTTCCTTGCTGAGCACCACGAGGCCTCTGAGCGCCAGGCGACGCCTCTGCCTGCACTCGCTCTGCAGCTGCCTTGACGTGATCTCAAGGACACAGTACCCACAGTCACTCAAGTGTAGGCAATCCAGGACCTGAAAGGCACAGGGCAGTGACAGGGGAACCAGCCAGCAGGAGCCTGGAACTGTGCAGGGCTGGGCCCAGGCAGCAGCACAGGGCGCGGGCACCGTCCCAGGCAGCTGTGGCTATGCAAGGGGACAGGGCTGGCAGGCAGCTCAGCGAGGTAGTGCTGGCCATCAGGCTCACCTCCACAAGGAATGCCAGGGAGGACAGATCCCAAGGTGCCTCCTCCCTGATGAGCCTCCGGATAAATTGGTGTGCGACATGGTAACACAAGGGCGTCAAGTCACGGCGCATCACCCTGGAAGGGGGGAAATGGCACCAAGACACTGAGGTGGGGGGTGGGGGGGCAAACCTCTCCCAGGGATGACTCACGGAGATCTGGCCTTTCCCCAGCATCCCTGGAGGGACTGTGGGTGTTTTGGGACCATGGGGCTCCTTCTGGGCACCCTCCTCTCAGACTTCTCCAGTCTGCTCAGCCATCCCTCAATGGCACAGCCCTCTGGCCAGGACCACAGGGACTGTGGTAGGGCACCCTGGGCACAGGGCACACATTTCAGAGGCAGTGGTGAGAAGGGGTCTCACCTGGCCAACAGACCCACGGCATAGTGCTGGGTGTCAGCACGGAGCAGCGTTTCCCAGCCACACTTGCGCTCCATGGCCATCAACTCATTGTCATAGTGCAGAAAGCAGAGCAGAGCCTTCATGGTCTGCACTGCAAACCTGTGTGCAGAGCAAAGCCCAGGTCACATTGGGTGAATTGGTGTCAGCCACAAGGGCATGGGAAGGACAGGAGGACTGGCACCTGTTGGGTTTTTTGGGAAGGTGGTGTTCCTGCTGGCATGCTCTCCAGAAGTTATCAACTTCTGCTGGCATCAGCTGTGTGGTGGTGAAAACGTGCAACAGCAGAGCCGTAAAGAGAGAGTCGGAATAATGCATCATCGCCTCATGGCGCTGAGGCACTTGCAGAATCACCCAGAGCACCAGAGTTGCCTGCAAAAGAAGCACACCAAGACAGCGCTCAGTGCCAAGGCGTCCATGGGGCAGAGCCCAAGGGGAGATGCAGGGGGAACAGCGGGCCCGGTGCCCCCTGGGCCTGCCCCTAGCCCAGGTTTCAGCCCAGCCTGAGGCAAGGAGAGGATGAAGAGCTGCTGGAGAAGCGACCTAGGGGACAGTCAAGGCCAGTTCCACAAACTCACAGCCAGAGCGAAAACGTCCTTGTTGTCCTCATCAGAGGTGCAGATGCTGCAAAGTGGCCAGTTCTCCATCACATGGAGCAGAGTTGGCAGCACCTTCTCCATTGCTGGTCCTGATGAGGCTATGGTTTGCCACATCACTGCAGCAGCTCTGTGGGATCAGAGCTCTGTGTCAGGGGTGTCTGAGTCACAGAGCCATGCCCTGTGTAGCTGTGGGGTCCCAGGTGACAAAGCCCCAGTGCCCTGAGGGGCAGGGAGGGAGCATTGGCAGCAGCCTCAGGAAACAGAGGGGCCCGAGGCTCCTGGACCTCTCTGCCTGTTGGGCAGAGCCCATTGGACAGGCTGTGCAGGGCAATGGGCCCTAAAGGCCGGTGAGCCCTGAGCTCTCAAGGCACGTGGGCCCCATACCTGTCACACGATGGGGCACAGCGCAGGAGGGTCAGCACCACATCGTCCGGGTATTCTTCAGCCAGCCTCATGATGTTAGTGGCCAGCCTGGCATCCACCGTAACGGAGCGCATAAGACACTGGTGAATGCTCCGTACAATAGCTGGCACCTAGAGTAGGAATGGGGAAGACTTGGAGCGCTGTCCAAGGCAGCAGCTTCCCCAGCTTCTCCCAAGAAGTGCTTCCCTTCCTGCCACACTGTGCTGGCCTCAAAAGCTGAGGGGGCCCTGTGGATGTGGCTTGAAGGGGCACACGATCGTGGCAGACCTCCAGTTCTGGCCCCTGGCTGGCTACCTGCTGGTCAGAAGGAACACCCCCCTTTCAAAAACATCCGTATTAGGTGCATGACTCACCGTGGGAGGGGGCGTAGTGTCAGTATTTGTGATGCCCTGAGTCTCTCTAGTGTTTGGAATGGCCATGTCCTCAGTCAGTGCCACATCAGAGTTTGCCCTGGCAGCACTCACCGCAGCATCAGAGTCTTGTGAGGGCACAGCTGAATCTGGGCTGACATCAGGCTCTGCCTGGAGCTCGGTCAGCCCCGAGTCAGGCTCAGCTGTGCCCTCAGTTCCCATGGGGCTGATCTTTCTATGCCGAATTGGCAGGAACCGGCGGAACCTCTGTGCAGAATGAACAAAGGACAGGGAAGAGAGGCATGTTCCAAGGAGTGCTCCATGTGCAGAGCTGGGCTGAGCAGTGACAGCAGGCCCAGCCCAGGTGGGGACGGCTGCAGGTACCTTCAGCATTTTGCGGAAGCGGCCACGGGCAGGCTCCTGCTCTTGTGTCCTGTCCATGGCTGCATCTGTCAAAGAGCAGCCAGAGCTGAGGGGCTGCAGGAGAGGCCGGAGAACACAGCCCAGCCCTGCACTCCCCAGGCAGGGACAGCCCTGGGGTGGCTCAGGGGATGGAGCACGGCCACTGCCAGGGGTCAGACCCAGCCCATATTCCGTCCTGCCCTTGGGAATGTCCACATGGGATGGGATGGGATGGGATGGGATGGGATGGGATGGGATGGGATGGGATGGGATGGGATGGGATGGGATGGGATGGGATGGTGCGGGGCCCAGCTGGCTGCAGCTTCAGCCCTGTGGCCCAGCTCTGCCACTCACCATCCTGCCCTTGCTGGAACTGCTCTGGCTCTTCAGGGTGTTCTGCTGGGGCAGCTCCAGGGTCGGTGTTTCTGTTCCGTTGGAACACTCTGAATAGCCTGAAGAATCTGCCCGCCATGACAAAATCGGGCCTTGGGAGCACCTTCTAAAGAGATGTCAACGGAAAGCTCCGGCTCACCAAGACCCACAGTCTGCTCACAACGTGAGCTGTAGGAGTTACGCCTCAGAAAAGCTCCGGGTCAGGCACTAACGAGTGGGCTGTGTGGGGGCTCCTCACAGCACCACTCTGGCGTGTCCTGTCCCGTCGCATGCACCAGGCACTCTGGTGTGCTCTTGTCACCGCCAGCTCTTGTCCATTCCACCGTTCCATTCCACGGTTACCAGGCTGCGCCGTGTCACTAACGGCCCTTGCACACTCTGCCACCTGCCCTGGTTCCGCCCCCATCCCCCCCAAAGTGGCCCAGGATGGAAGGAATCCCTTGCCCAAAGTGTCTAAGACAGCCTGACAGGATCTTTAGGAACAGCTCCAACCATCAGCAAACGCTGCCCTGCTCTGCAGGCTCAGGGCAGCAGAAGGAGCCCCCAGGGCTGCCGAGGCAGCTGCAGCAGGAAGGGCACGGGGCCTTGCACAGAATCTGTACAGGGGCCTGGCAGCACTGAAATCAGCAGGTGTGGCAGAGTCCCCACCGAGGCAGACCTGCCACCCCAGCCGAGCCCTGGCAGTGCTGGTGCCCTTCTCCTGCCCCAGAGACCTGTGCCCCTGGGGGGCTTCTGTGCCAGAGGGCCAAAGCCAAAGCCCCATGCACTGGGGGCTGGGCTCCTTCCTTTGGGGTCTTGGCAGGAGCTCGTGGAGCTATTGCTGGCCACTCCTGCTATCTGTCAGGTGATGTTGCTCCTTCCTGGAATGATGTTTTTCATGGAAGGGGTTTGCAGTAGCACAAAAACACCATCAGCTGCTGAGTTTCCCAGGATGGCTAGATTGTACAGAGGCACTGTCCTGTATCAGTGGGATCTTCTCTGTCTTTTTCTGGGACAAACATTAGCCCAGTCTCTGATGGTCAAGGCTCCAGTTGCTGTGTGTCTGTCTGTGGTACAGCTGATGCAAGGCAAACATTTCATCCACAGACAGAGTCCTGCTTGAACAGTCACAGAGCTACATCTATTTTTACATTAGTAATTTTTACATTAGTAATTTTAATTTTTTTTTAAGTTTTCCAGAGCCTGCTGACTGTTTTCAAGGTTTTCTCTGTGTCCCCAGTGCACATTCTCCAGAAACTGTGCTTTCACATCCTCTTGCATTTATTAAAGTTACCTGCAATGACCAGTCAATCAAAGCCCTGGGAAAACTTCAACTTCAAGGTGAAACCGGGCAAAATATTTATCTCCCACATCTGAAGCCATGAATTGCCAAGTACTGTCCTCAGTATACCTGTAGGTGTGCTGATGCCATTTCAAAGCGGTTGCCAATGAAAACAAATTTTAATAGTTTTGTAGTTTCCACATTGGAATTAAAATCCTTGACTAGAAAAATCACATGTCAAAATTTTTAGGACTTTTACAAACCAGAGCTGTCATTCTCGCCTTGCATTTTATAGTCTCTGAACAGTCACAGAAGGTTTTAGTTCTAGACAGTACAGAAAAAGTCCTTGGTGTTCAGCTATACTTTTATATCAGCATATACTCCTGATCATTATTTTAGGCAGGAGCAGCAAACTCAAGAATGAGCCAAACAGGCTGTTCCTGTCTTCTCATGTCCTGAGTCTCTCTCTCTCTGTGTCACGACCTGAGTGTGGAAGGCGAGCCCGCCCTCAAGCACGGCCATCCAAGTCAGTCACGGGCACAGGCTGCAGCTGAAGCTGCCAAGCGTTGCTGTGAGGCTGGCAAGTCAAGAGAAAGCCATTGTGGCCAATTCTGCTGAAGCCTTTTGCCAAACCAAAGGCAGCTGTGCCCACAGCCTCCCCCTGTTTGGCACCCGGCTGCTGCGGACGCCTCAGTGCACAGGTGCTGACGTTCGGGCTGCTGCTGTTCCTGTGCCCACTCTGCTGCTGTTCCTGTGCCCACTCTGCTGCTGTTCCTGTGCACACTCTGCTGCTGTTCCTGTGCCCACTGCTGCTGTTCCTGTGCACACTCTGCTGCTGTTCCTGTGCCCACTCTGCTGCTGTTCCTGTGCCCACTCTGCTGCTGTTCCTGTGCACACTCTGCTGCTGTTCCTGTGCCCACTCTGCTGCTGTTCCTGTGCCCACTCTGCTGCTGTTCCTGTGCACACTCTGCTGCTGTTCCTGTGCCCACTCTGCTGCTGTTCCTGTGCCCACTCTGCTGCTGTTCCTGTGCCCACTCTGCTGCTGTTCCTGTGCACACTCTGCTGCTGTTTCTGTGGGCTCCAGAGCCGCTTGGGCAGCAGTGACTGGGCAGCCCTGCTGGAGGAGACATCGCTGCCCTCCCCATGGTGGCAGCAGCTCTGTGGGCCCCGAGCTCTGTGTCAGGCGGGCCTCGGTCACAGCAGCGTGGCCTGGGCAGCCGTGAGGGCCCGGCCTGGCCGCCAGCCCTGCCTCTGCCCACTGCCCCTCATCGCAGGCACCCAGTGGCCATGGCCTGGCAGCACCCCCCTGCCCTCCATGTCCCCAGCCAGCCCAGCCTGGGCACCTTGGGCTGTCCCCACCCTCCTGGAGGGGTGGTGTCCCAGCCTCGAGGGCTTCTGCTGCAGGCCTGGGAGACTTTTTGGGGAAGCGCCAGATCAGCCGGGTGTCAGGAACCAGGCGGCTGCCCAGGGGCTGCTTATGGCCTCTGACACCCAGTTCCTCAGGTCTTCCCACCACCCCGGCCCCTCAGGGGCCTCCTATCCACTCGGAGCCTCCTGCCATCCACTCCCTCACACATCCCCCTTGTGCCTTCCCACTGCCTTGTCCCGTCAGGGCCTCCACAGCCCCTCATCCCTTCATGGCCTCCCAGCACCCTGTTCCCTCAGGGTCTCCCCCAGCGTGGCCCGGCAGCAGCGCCGCAGCCCCACAGGAGCTCCAGAGGAGCTGGATCAAGAGGCACCTGGGAGCCCTCAGCAGCCCAGCCAGCACCACACGGGCACGAGGACACAGATGGCACTTCCTGGCTGGGACAGGGGTTGTGCCCTCAGCAAAACCACCAAAGGCCAAGGGGCTTCTGGCCATTTTCCCTTCACCACTGCACACCCCAGCAGGTTGCTGAGCACAAGGACCCTTTTCCTTCTCTTCCCCGATATCCTGCGGACCTTGGGCAGCAAAAGAAAGCTCCTGGGAGTCTGTGTATTTATAACATATCCTATATTTACATACTAAACAAAAACAAAAATAAGGAAAGAACAATTTTGAAGAAAAATAAAATCCTGGCTGGCTCAGGTGGCCCCAGCAGACAGAGCCTCCCAGATCAGCTCTCAGCAGAGCTCCAGCAGCGCATCCAGTCAAGGCCTGAGAGATGAGACCGTGTCCTCTGTGCCATGTGGAGCTGATCTTGCAGGTTTCCAAAGATGGAATATTGAGTTCTCTCTACTGCCTGGAGGATACAAAGGTTTTGAATTGCCAGGCTTCTGATGGCGGGGCTGATGTTATGTGCCATGTCTTCAAGGGCTGGAAGAGACAAACAGAGCTGTTAGTGTTCTGGAACACACATAGTCACGGAATGATTATATGAAGGTGCTTTATTGAAGAGCTCTGGGTGTCAGGGGTACACATACCCAAAGCTGACCCATCTTGGTTTTGAGCTGAACATGTTTTATACTCTATCGTTATATAACTTACATATTAAACTTCCATTGTTCTATTGCATGCATTGTTTTTACCCAGGCATGGATTTTTCGTGATTCTCCCCAGCCCCCTAACATTGTTCCTCATGTTCTTTAAACAATAATTATATCTAATCACATCTAACAATTGTATCATTTATCATCTACTGATTACACAGGTGCAGTTTCACCTGATCTTTAGCAAGTACAAGGCCTAACATTTCCCAGGGCCTACTTTTCCCTGGGCTTTCCAAACCTAACTTTCTTTCTAAGTCCCCGAATTTTCTAAGATTTTAAGACCTTTTACTATCATTCCCCCCTTTGAAAGCATTTTCACTTCACCATAAGTGCAAATGTTTTTACTTGATAGAGTCCTTTGTTTCTGAGTTTATACTTGATGTTCTTCGAATCCTTGATTGATGTAAGCACTGTTCTGGATGTTGTCACAAATTGGAGAACCAGAAGATGGTGGGTGTAGATCTTGTGTCAGTGCCTTTATTATTTTCTGGTTCCAGGACGTTTTCTTCTGTATTTCTCCCTTGAAGATGCTGTCAACTAACCAAATTGCTAAGAATACAATTAGTAAGATGATCACATTCTCAATGATAGATTTAATCCATGAACTCACATTCCACCCTAACCCTTTGAAGATTTTGCCTGACCAACTTGTAGACAAATCCTTTTGCTCTTCCTGTGCTTCGTGCTCTATTTGTTGCAACTGATAGATGTCATATTCTACATCTGCAGTCACATTTGGGGTGTGGATGCAGCAATGATCAATCCGTCCCTTTAGAAAAACTCACACACTCCATGCTCTTTCAGGAGTAGTAAATTGTCATTGTACGTTTAGTTCTTTAAATCTTTCCTGGGTGACTCTTGCTAATGTATCTACCTGACCTGTTTCTTTATTCTGATAGTTTGCTATAGGACCAAGCAAAGATTCCAGGGCCCACCTAAATTTCACTTCACTAGAGCGTTCTTGCCAAGTGTTATCTTGATTCTATTCCTATCCTAATCCTTCCTAGCTGTTCCTGTGTCTAGCCACTGAGTTGATTTTGCCATTGTTAGCATCCGTACCGAGATTAATTTTTGTTTCATCAATTTCACCAATGCCTCTGCACCCCAATGATATTTGTTATGTTTAATTTGTAGAACTTCTCTCATTAACAAGGGGGTTAACACTATTTGTCTTTGTGCAGTTACATACCTGCCTTCTGAATTCTTTTGTGCATTTAGCAAATGTCCCAGTTTCTCATCTCCTATTGAATATTTCGGCTTTGGAGGCAAATTAAATTGAGATACATTAGTTTTTAAAGGTATCAATGCCATTGTTGTTTGCACTTCTCGAGCAGCTTGTCGGGCTATCCAGTCTGCTTTTCGATTTTCCTCACAAATTTTGGAGTTTCTTGATTGGTGTGCTTTAGAGTGTATAATTGCTACTTGTTCAGGTTTTGTACTGCTTTTATCAATTGCAAAATTGCATCTTGATGTTTAATGTATATACCTTGAGAAGACAGCAGTCTTCCTTCTTTCCACAGTGCTCTGTGTACATGCACTACTCCAAAAGCATACTTTGAGCCAGTCCATATGTTTACCCTTTTCCCTTCACTTAATTCTAGTGTTCTGGTTAAGGCAACCAGTTCTGCCCTCTGGGCAGATGGATTTGCTGATAATGCTTTTGCCTCCACTATTGTACTGACTGTTGTTACCGCATATCCAGCGTATCTGGTCCCGTTCTCCACGAAGCTGCTTCCATCTGTGAATAGCTCTCACTCTGGTTTCTAGAGTGGGATGTCTTTCAGTGTTGGAGTCTGAGATACAGACTGTGTGCCCTTGGTTTTTTTAGTTCTAGGATTCAAGGAAACACTGAATTTCATATAATATGAAATTCATGTGCATGTTTTCATGGTGATACATGAAAACAAATGCTAAAGTTAGATAGGAAAGGTAGGTGTGTAGATTAGAAAGTTTCTTAAATCACTGGGTGAAAAAGTAGTTTAGAGAACAAGAGACAAGATAGAGGATTTAGGGTGTTGTCTCTTGTCCTTCTTCTTTCTTCTTCATGTTCTTCTCCTAGGGGTGTTTGGGTAGTAGTAGGTGATTGGGTAGAAAATGCCGCAGTGCAGCACACAGGTGTTGGGTCATTGGGTCACTAAGGAAAATAGCTTGGTTGGTATTTGTTAATTGGGTAAATGGACATATAAAAGACCTTGAAGAAGATCTTTGTGAGCCATTTTACCCCTTTTCTATCATAGTGCACATAACTCCTTGTACCTTGTAATGCTGCTAAGAAAAAATAGACAACTGAGACCGAACGAGAGAAAAAACCAGCCTCCCTCTCATCAATCATCAGTTCAAAGGGAAAAAGAACCCAAATCCGAAAGTCCAAAATGAGACAGTGAAAAATGCAAAAACAAGATAAAATCTGTGTTTGTGGCACATCCATATGTTAATGCTGCCTGTTACAATCACAGTAATTTTATAAAAGTATAAAAAAGATCCCAAAGAAAGAATTAGACAAAATAAATAAGTAGTGTGAACAGTTGAAACAGCAGTATAGCAACTGAGATGGGCCAACCATAACTAAAATATTTTTGTAGGTTTAATGCAAGAAGTAGTTACAGAATTAAAATTATTTAAATATTAGATTTGTGAAAGACTTAAAATAGCTAAAAAAATAGCTGTGGGAAAGTGAGAGTCTAGCTCCAGACCAATTTTTAAAATGAAATCTTACTCAAACTTCCAAGACATTAAAATGACCTGGAAGATAAATTTTGAATCATCAAATAATTAAAACAGTTTGTATCAGATAACAATACTAACACCTGGCCACCAAAAACTCCTGCTGGATATTAGAGAATGACAAAAAGAAACTAATTGTAGGATAACCATGTTGATTTGTGCTGGTATAAAAGTTCTGGAGCTAACCCTTACCAATCCATAAGTGACCTAAAATTCTATTTGGAACAACCAGGTACAACAAGTAACAAATGGAAAGCCCCTGATAGAATATATTAAATTTGTGAGTAAAGAGCATATAGTGAATTATCTCAAAGGTGGAGAAGAACCTGTATCTTAAGAGTTACATGACCCTCCTTCTTCGAGGTCCAGGAGCAATATGTTAAGAACACCACTTTATGAAACATTAAAGAACAATAAAAGAGACTTGAACCTTGACTTTCCAAAAGCAAGAAGAAACCAGAAATGAAGACAAATGGCCTGCAGAGAGATGACCCAGCCACTTGAGCTGCAGATGGATCTTAGAGATATAGAACCCAAATCTATCTATTGAATCAGTTCATAAAGCTGCAGACAGTAGTTAAAGTTGTTTCAAACCACACCTCTACTGCCCTAAAGCTGCTGGCCAAGCAACATTCACAAATGTGAGCATTTGTTTATGAAAACAAAATTGCCCTGGACTATTTGTTAGCTGAAGAAGGGGGAGTTTGTAGAAAGTTTAACAAATCTGAGTGTTGTATAAAGATAAATGATTATAGAAGAGCCATCACAAAAATTGCTAAAGATATATATACCAGTTCAAAAATAGAATTTTATTTTGAAGACTGATTAGTGAGATAACCTTTTTAGAAGCACTTAGTGGAAAAAGTTAAAATTTATGGTATAGTGTTTTATATTAAGATTATTGTTTCTATTTTGTATAATTTCATGCCTTATTAGACTAATCCGTTCAGTAATTCAAGGAATACTGAATGAAAAGAAACTATAATAGCTCAAAAAAAAGTTAACTAAATTTGAAAGAGAGTGCAAAAAGCTTGATACAGCATGGAAAAAGTTTAAAAATTAGAAATGAAAATAAAGTAAATGCAAGAAATGAAATTATTGAGAAGATAAAAAAAATAAGATTCAAGTTTGTTTGTTTTTTTTTTTTTTTAAAGCATGAATAAATGTAATAAAAAAGAGAAATGGGGCATTAAAATAAATGGAATTGATTTGTGCTGACTAAATTTTAACTATTCGGAAAGTTATTATTAGAAGCATATTAGAAGCAATTATATTATTTTACTAAACTGTATTCTTTTATACCAAATTACTATTCAATTTACTAAACTGTATTTATTTTTAATTAAACTGCCATTAACCCAAGGGACCTAGTTGTCAAAATTGTAATTTCTTTTATAACAACCGGTGAGGCGGCGGCGGAGCTCGGAGGCGGCCCCGGCCATCGCAGGTGGGAGCCGCGCTCGGTTCTGCGGGGGCTCGGGGCTCGCTGCGGGCCCGGGAGGGGGCGGCAGGGGGCTGTGGCGGGTGGCTTGTGCCGTGGCCGGCCCGTGTTGGCCCTGGGCTGAGGGCGCTGCGGGAGCGGCTGCCCGCGGTCTCCTTGCCGCTGGGGCCTCGGCAGGAGGCGGTGGCGGAGCAGCGCTGGCTCGTCCCGCTTCGTGTCGGGAGGCCGGAGGTGGCTGCGCTGTGCCCGGGACGCTGCGCTGGGGCCGCCTCCGAGCTCCGCCGCCGCCTCACCGGGCTCCGGCCGCTGCTGCCGCCGCTGCCGGGCCCGCACAGACGCTCCGGCAATGGCGGCTCTCCTGCCCCACGGCCGCCCTGGGGGCGCCAGCGGGGCCGGGCTTGTCCCCGCTCTGCCCAATCAGCGCGCGCCAGAGCCACGAGTGACGGCAGAAGCAGCCAATCGCAGCCAGCGGCGGGCTCTGCACACGGCACGGCCTCACCTGCCTTGGGCTGAGCTCCGCCATTTCTCGTTCGCCTGGGCTGAGGAGCGGCCCCGGCGCTGGGCCCGGCCCGGGCAGGAGGCCAAGGAAGCGCCGCTGCGCTGAAGCGCCGGGAGCTCGGGGTGCCCGGGAGCTGAGGGCGCTGCGAGCTGGGGGTGAGTCCGGGATGGAACAGGGCATGCCGGAAAGAGGCCAAAACTCTGTGACTCTCCTTCCTGCCCCGAGCGGGGAGCAGAAGACACAAAGAAAGGCTCGGGGGTCTGGATGAGGGTGGGGACAGTTCAGTCCTTGGTCACGGGCACAGCACACCTGACTTGGGGAAATTAATTGAATTTATTATCCAACGTGTCAGAGGAAGAAAATGAGAAATTAAGTAATTCCTACGGAAATCCATCTTCCCCCCAGCTCTCCCTCCTTCCCGGGCTTAACTTTGTGCCCCTCTCCGTCCCCCTCCCCGCCCAGAGGCACAGGGATGGGGGTCACAGTCAGGTCATGTCAGTGCCTCCCCCTGAGGGACAGGAATCCTTGTCCTGCTGCAGCCTGGGGTCCCTGCCAGGGGCCAGAGTCCCTCAGGACCAGGCTGCTCCAGCGGGGATCGCCAGGGGGATCCCCGAGTCCGGCCAGGAGCCACTTCCATGGCTCTGCAGGGGCTTCCCCCGGGCTCGGGGCCTCTCTCAGGCACCCCCTGCTCCGGCCCGGCCTCATTGCCCCCCTCACCCCCCCATGCAGCGAGTGTCCGGGCAGGGAGATGCACGATTTTCACGGGGCTGAATCTTGGAGTTTCTGAGCTTTATTGGGCTGAATGTTGGTACTTTGGTTTCTTGTGAGGGCTGAACATTTCTGTTTTGGAGGGGATTTTGACTGAATCTTGTTTGATTAGTTTTTGATCTGTTTTGATGTTTGGAGGGTGTTTGGGCTGAATCTTGGTGTTCTGGAGATTCTTACAGGCACAAGATGCCCAGTGATTTTCTGAGATGAACTTGGAGAAGGAGGAACCCCCAGCCCAAGGCGCTCTCCTGTTGTTTTTTTCTCCCCAGCCAGGATTTTACATTCCCAAACCGTGTCCAGATGGAGGAGGAGGAGGAAAAGCCCTGGAGATGCCGCACAAGGAGGGGCTGCAAACCCAATCCACGGAGTTGTGAGGAGGAAAGATCCCCCCAGTGCCAGGGACACGGCCAGAGATCCAGCCAGAGCTCAGAGCTGGGGGAGAAGCCCCACAAGTGCTTGGAATGTGGGAAGGGCTTCAGAAAGAGCTCCCACCTGATCCTACACCAGAGGATCCACACTGGGGAAAAGCCCTACGAGTGTGGGAAATGTGGGAAGAGCTTCAGCCGGAGCTCTGACTTTTGGAAACACCAGACGATCCACACTGGGGAAAAGCCCTATGAGTGTGGGAAATGTGGGAAGAGCTTCAGAGATATCTCTGAACTGATGAGACACCAGGTGTCCACACAGGGGAACGGCCCTACACCTGCTTGGAATGTGGGAAAAGCTTTCGGTGGAGCTCCTACCTGAGGGCACACCAACGCATCCACACTGGGGAGAGGCCCTATGAGTGTCCTGAATGTGGGAAGAGGTTTCAGACCAGCTCTGATGTCCTCAAACATGAGCGGATTCACACAGAGGAGAGGCCCTTCCGCTGCCCCGACTGCGGGAAGGGCTTCCAGCAGAACGGCAACCTCACCGTCCACCGGCGCATCCACAGTGGGGAGAGGCCCTACGAGTGTCCCCAGTGTGGGAAGAGCTTCTCCACCAGCTCTAACTTGACCCGACACCAACGGAGGCACCAGTAAGGGAAGCCCTGCGAGTGCCCCGAGTGTGGGAAGAGCTTCGTGCGCTGCTCCAGCTCCATCCCCCATGGGAGGATCAGCGTTGGATGATCCCCAGTGACCCCCGTTGGGCAGAGCCCTGGTGATCCGTGGTCCTGGTGATCCGTGTTGGGAAGACACCTGGCTGGGAGGCTCCACATCTTCCTGGCTCCCTGTGGGCACCTGGATGAAAGCAGGGGAATGAAAATCCAACAGGATACAGAATGACAATGGGAATTGTTGACTTTCAGTCCTTGAGAACCTTTTGCCTCAGGAGCTGTGTGGGCAGAGATAAGGGGGTGACACCGGTCTTGGGGGGCCCAGGGGGAGCACACAGGCTCTGTGGAGGGGGAGGACACGACCCCTGGGACCCCCCCTCACCTTCCTGCACAGGCAGAAGCCGAGCCCCAGTGCCAGGAAGATGAAGCCCAACACAGAGACTCCAATCCCCATCAGCATCTTGCTGTGGGCAGCGTTTGATGGCATCCCTGGGCGGTCTGCAGAGGTCAGGACCCCCAAAACCTTTCACAGACACCTCAAGACCCTCCAAGGACCCTCCCAGTCTCTCCCAGCCCATCCAGGACCCTCTGAAACCTTCATTGGACTCACTAATTTTGAAAAAGGATGAATTAAAGAAAAACTAGAGATCTTAGCTAGAGACAGGTTTTGCTAGAACTAGAGTTAATGATTAAGTGAGAAGCAAGATTTGAGATAATGAATCTCGGACTTAGGTAAAAAATTACTTGTCATTGTATATTTGTTTAGATGTGCTTATAATGAGAAAAGAGAAACTGATAAACAGGTTCAGGAAGATCACAGACCTTACATCTGGAAACCCATTTCAAAGTCACAATGGAGGAAACTGGAGTTGTACCAAATGTGATTTGTAAAGTCAACCATTGTAAAGGTAGAAAGGTGAGAGTGAGGAAGAGCGGTTTTCCTTCATCTCTTGATGACTCCTCCTCACCAAAACCACCCCCTCCTCAAATTAGGGAGCCCATCACGTAGGCAGAATGACTTTTTAAACTCATTACTGTGAATTTTAATCCAAAGTGGGGAATGGGAGGTGTTAGAATTGTGAATATGTATTAGTAATAATATATATTCATCTTTTGGAAATTCAAGATTTTTTAAATAAATAGACGCTGGAAGCTTTTGTCAACTTGCAGTGTGTATTAAGGGGATGACTCCCGCACTCGCCCAGTGCTGTGATTAAACATCCACTTTGTAACTTTAAACTGTTGGAGAGGTTTTTTGTCCATTAACAGATTGATGTTGATACCAGATCAATATTGCTATTTTGGTAAATCACTGCCAGTCTCTTCCCAGCCTCCCCAGCACCCACCAGAGCCCCTCCTGTTCCTCTCAGGATCCCAGGAGAATTGGGCCCCCTCCCAATTTCTCCCCACTGCTCCAGGACCCCCAAACCCTCTCCCAGTCCCTTCCCAGCCCCACCAGGACTCATCAGGACTCTTCCCAGTCTCTTCCCAGCACAACCAACCTCATCCCAATCCCTCCTTTCCAATGCCCAATCTCCTTCCAGCTCCTCCAGGCTCACTCAAATCCCTCCCAGTGACACCCAGCACCCCCAAACTCCCTCCCAGTGTCCACCAGGACCCCCAGAACCCCATCCCACCCTCCCCAACATCCTTCAAACCCCTTCCCAGCCATCCTAAGCACCTCAATCCCTTCCCCAGTTTAAACCAGTCTATCTCAAACTCCCTCCCAGTTCCTCCCAGCACACCCCAATCCCCCTCTGGGCCCCCCCAGTGCCTCCCCCGCTGCCCCCGGCGCTGTGGGGGCCGGGCCGTGCCCCAGTGCCGGCTCAGGGGGTGCTCCAGGCTGACGTGCTCCACCTGGCAGCTGGAGCTGAGCCCGCATTGCCGGGGGCGGTTTCCAGCAGCACCAGGAGCTGCTGGCTCCAGTCCCCGCTGGGGAGCACGGCAGTGGCCAGCACGTGGCCCGAGAGCTGCTGCTGGCCCTGGGAGCAGCTCAGCTGGATGTGGGCAGGGGAGAAATCCATCAGGGAGCAGAGCAGGCGGCCGGGGCCGGGCTGGGAGCTCGAGGGCACCAGCGAGATGGACACACTGGGGGCACTGGGAGGGAGTGGGGACAGACTGGGATCAGCTGGAGGGAAACTGGGAGAGAGTGGAGATGAGTTGTGTAGCATTGGGAGGGACTGGGAATGGACTGGCAGGGACTGGGGTTGCGCTGAGAGACATGAGAGTGGATACTGGGACACTGGATGAGGGGGTAGAGGTATGGCATTGAAGTGAGAATGAACTAGGAATAGACTGGGAATGGGCTAAAAAAAAGTGGGAGGAACTGTGGTGGCACTGGGCGGGACTGGTGGCACTGGGAGGGACTGTGGTGGCACTGGGAGGGACTGTGATGGCACTGGGCGGGACTGTGGTGGCACTGGGAGGGACTGTGGTGGCACTGGGAGGGACTGGGAATGAAGAGCGCAGCACTGGGAGGCCGAGTCCAGCGCGGGGCTCTCGGCTCTGTGGATCTGCCCGGCAACTGATGAGTCATCAGGGAGACGCGCTCTGATTGGCTGAGGGGCGGCAGATCCGCGGACGAGTGAGATGGAGTAGAGGGGCATTAGGAGTGATTGGGATAGGCTGGGGTGGACTGGGAGAGCTAGAGGAGCCACTGGGAGGACCCGGAGATGGGCACATGGAAGGCTGAGGGCTCTGGGGTGATTCCCAGGGAGGTTTGGAGGGACCTCTCCCTGCCCTTGTCCCGACCCACAAGGACTTGGATTTGTTTCAGTTCAGTGGAATTCATGGTGATTTGGGGAGAGCTGGAGCAAAGCAGCTGGAAAGCACAGTGGGCTTGACAAGGACTGAACCAGGGCAGGAGTTGAGGCTGTCTCGAGTGGGCTCTCACAATGTGAATCTTCATGGGTACTTTCTAAGGGAATTTTGTTGAAGTTTGACATTCTTTATTAAAAAGCAGAGTCACAAGTGAAGCTCTGCTTTCAGCTTGAAATGAGGGGATGGAACGTGGGCACTGGGACTTCTGTACCCTCAAGTTGTTCCTTGATACTGGACACTTTAGCTTTGGCAATCTGAATCCCTTCAGCAGCAATGGCTCTGCCACCCCCTGGTTTCTGGCTCAGACCCAGCTCGGAGCTTGGACAAGGTCTGGGCTTTGTCCTCTTGAGCTTCGGGAGCCTCCTGGGAAGCACCAGCCCTCCCCAGCCCACCCTTGGTAGGACTTTTTCTTTTCTCTCTGCTGATGATTTTATCCCCAAAACTGCCGTGGGAACGTTGTATCCAAGCACATCCTTCAGTGCTGCACTTTCCTCCTGTGAATTCCCTGTGCAGGGAATGTGTCTGTGCTTTTCCCTGCTCTGTTGACTGACAAACAAACCTGAGCCCGTGGGACTGTCAGAGCTCCTTCATGCAATGAAATCAGGTTGTGTTTCTCATGGCATGTTCTGGAGGAGCTTTTCTTGGTGTGTCTTGTGCTGCTGGAAATGACACAAGAGCCAGGAGGGAACAGAAGCTGCTGCTGCCCGTTGGCTCAGGGCCAGGGAACCAAGTTGTGCTCCCGTGCAGTTGGGCCCTGCTGGAAGCAGAGCCGCCTTTCCCTTGAGCAGCTCAAGCTTGTGACAGCTCCAAACAGGAAACCTCAGCAGAAAACTCTTCCTCCAAACTCAGCTGCTTTCCCTCCTGCAGCTGTTTGGGAAAGAGCCTCAAAGCACAGACTCTGCTGGGAGCCATTGGTGCATTTCCTCCCTCCCGGCAGCAGCAGCAGCTCCTGAGCCCTTCACGGGCTCCTGTCCCTTCACAAACCCTTCAGCTCCCTTTGAACTCTCAGCAGTCACTAACATATGCATTTCTTTCATATTCAAGCTGCATTTAAACTTCTCTTTTTCTCTCCTCTCTATCCTTTTAATCTCCTCTTTATCTCCTTTAATCCCGTCAGCACCAGTAGGATGGGGATGGAGTCTTGGGGTGGGTGTGGGATGAACTGAGGATCCAGCAGAGAAGGGCAAGGCAGAGGGGAGAGGACTCAGCCAACCCTTCTCCTGCTCTCTCCTCCCCCAGGGTGCAGCTAAAGCAAGTCAGACTGGAAAGGATCCCACAAATGCTGTGTTCTCCTCCCTCTGAGCTTGGCTGGGGATCCTCAGCTTCAGCCTGGTGCAGTGGCTGAGATTGGCTAATTTGAGTTTTTTGGCTAAAGCACTAAATAATGTGGTGGGTTTAGCGCTGGCTGAAATCTCCAGGGCACTTACTCATTTCTGGCTGTGAGATATGGATTAGGAGAAGAGCAAAACAGGCTTAAAACTTAGAAGCAATAAAGAAACTTTATTAACTGGAGTACAAGAATAAGAAACCAGAATAAAACTTTCAGAACACCTTTCCTTTCCTGAATAACTTTTTTTTGTTTTATCTGACATTGTCGAGATAAAACTTGTGATTTTAAAACAGTATTAATTATGCAATAGTTTTTATTAGATTTTGTTATGTCATGGAGACTTTTTTACAAGGAACAGGTTTTTTGTGTTTTTTTATTTTTATAAATAGCAGCCGCCAGGGAAGAAATTTTGCTATTGTGACGTTTTTCTCAGTTTTACAGCCCTCTGAAAGGTGTTTCTATGGGTTATGAATTCATGGGGTATTATTTTAAGGATGAGTTGTTTGAAGGCAAATGTTTTCTTCATCTATTTTTGTGATCATCTCTGGGAACAGAAGTTTTCTTCTTCTCTCCCTGGGGGAAAAGGTTTTTTATTGTTTTTATTTATTTTTCTGTTCAAACTTTTTATGGGATTACAGTTATTTTAACATTTGGTTGGTGTCATTAATGGATGTTTTTGTTTAGATTTACAGTTTGAATATTTTTTTATACTTTTTTCATTAATTAAAGGAGATATTTTCATACATCATTTTTTATTTCTATGGCTTTACTAAAAGAATATTTTCGTTTTAATTTACATTTTTTAATTTTTTTTCTATCAGAGGTTTGACTTTTTTTTTACTGACTTTGATGTTTTTATGTTGTTTTTTTGCGTGATGTTACTCTGTCCTTTTCTGTCCCTGGAGAGATGAACAAGGTTTGTAGGTCTCATCTGTGTATTGAAAGGGTTAATATCTTGCCCAGGCCTGTGGCTGGTTACTCGCTCTGTGCTGGGGCAGCTGCCGGAGCTGTTCCTGCTGGATGATTTTCCCGTGGCTGCACTGGGATCTCAGCAGCCAGGCCAGCACTCAGAGGCCGCTTCCGCTCCCCCTGCCCGGCAGCTTCTGCAGAAACTCAGTGGCAGCAGAATTTCAGCCGAGCCGGGGGCTGGCCCGGCCCGGCAGCGCCGCTGGAAGGGGCTGGGCGGGTTCCCCGGGAAGGGCTCGGCCCCCCGGGAACGGGACCCAGAGGGATTCCCGGGAGGGGCCAGCGCTGCAGCAGAGCCCGGCCCGGCCCCGCCAGGGCCCAACAGGGGCCGGATCCCCGTTACCTGCTCAGGGACAGAAGAAAAACAGAAAGAGGTTCCCAGGCTTGGGTTTTTGAAATGTGGTACTCACACAAGCAGATCTAATTTTGAATGGTAAAAAATGTTGTCAGTTCTCAGAATGAGCCAAATATTCTCACCCTGCAGAATCTCAATAAGAAGAACCTAAAGCACAGTGGATATCCTGCTGCAGTTTGGTGGTTTTTTTCATTCCTACATAGTCTACATAATGTTTGAAATAAGTAGTGTTATAAATGACTTTCAAATTTCCAAATAATCAATCTAATTAATTGATAAAATACTTTAATAAATTGGAAACAAAATAATAAAAGAATACAATTTAGTAAAAGAATACAATTTAGTAAGAAAGATACAATTTAGTAAATATATTCAGGTATATCTATTTCTATATATATGTGCTGTTGAAGAATGGCTCTCTTCTCGAGGCCATAGCTCCTTGGAAGGCCTGCACAACCCTGACTTTGGGCTAGCATAAGTCCTTGGAAAAATATTGTATCAAAGAAATGAAGAAGACTAAGTGTTAATAAGACAATGAAGAATAAGAATTTAGGATGAGAAATCTGCTAAATGTATCTTAATAAGCTTTACTAAAAGGTATCTTATAGAGCTTGGGTGTTATGAGCTGGACCAATAGAAATGTAGAAATTAACATGTGAAAAACAGCAATTATTCAATCATAGTAGAATACAGATCGCAGGTTACCTTTTCAAAATACTATAAAAATGTAGCTAAGATTGTAATAAATTTGGAACAAGCTGCTAACTCACACTGGGTCGTCTCTTGATTCCCAAACCCGTCTCCTACATTTTGTCGCCCAAAACAGGGACCCAGGGATTACAAATAAAGCCAGCACGCAGCCTGAGGACCTTGTCAAGAGGCTCAGTATTGCAGAAATGCAGTAAAAGAATCCAGTGGATTCTGGAATAAGGAGAGAAGGCGATTCGGCACAAAGCGCCTGGAGAGGTTAAGAGGATCTGACGGCCGTCCTCCGAAGTGCCGGTAGCAGCGCTATCTCGGGAAATGGAGAGAGAAGCGGCATTATCGCTGCTGGCAGAATTTCTCGCTAAGTGAGAGCCCGGTGTAAGCACAAAAAAACTCCAAGAGCTATGTAAATGGGCAAAAGAGAAGGGATTTATGCAAGATTCCATGGAAATCTTTAACCGAACAGAGTGGCAAAAAATTGGAGATGCCTTATGGGATGCCACTATTGATGGCAGTAAATCTGCTAGAGACCTTGCTACCACTTGGAGAGAAATTATTCATGCCCTAAATCAATACCAAGCTGAAAAACGTATGGCATTAGCTGCACAAAAAATGTTAGGAGGGGAAGATATAGAAGTGTCAGCAAAATCAAGTTCTCATTTATTCACTGACCCTAGTCCTGCAAAAGGTATTAAAGTGCCTGTCAAAACAAGTGCAAAAGAAATTGCCAATCAAGAGACAGGACTGACCTCAGTAACTCCGAATGCATCCCCCTTATCTCCTGTGAACAAACAACACAACACAGAAACAGGAGGCAAAGACTGTACAATTTCCCAATTCCGTACAACTAGTGCAAAAAACTCTGGGGATGAAAGCTCAGCTGACAAAGCTGACGGAACACCCTCTGATATTACAGTTCCAAAACATAAGAGGCCATCAAGAAAAAGTAATCAAGAAAATGAGCAATCTAAATCCTCATGGTAGGCAGCCAGTAGGTGACATGATAATTATCACTTCAGGGGGAATGCAGATACGACCAGTTGAATCTCACAGTCGCTGGTCTGCAGTAATCAGGGATGCTATTTTAGAAGGACAATGCGAAGCTGCAGCTGCCTGTTCTCCACATGCCTATCCAGTACAGCAAGGAACTCTTGCTAATGGCCAGCCTGGAGCACAATATACACCTTTTGAATGGAAATTAATGCAGCAATTACAAAATACAGTTACTCAATATGGACTACATTCAGAGCCCTCTAAGCAAATGATTAATTATATTTTTGCATCTAATGTTTTGTCACCTGACGATTGTATGGCCATAGCAAAACTATTACTCACTCCCTCACAGTATGTATTGTGGGAGTGAGAATGGGAATCTGGCTGTAAGAGAATTATAAATACACCACGACAGCCAATTGATCCTCTTCATGGTGCCACTATCGATCTGTTAATGGGCAAAGGTATCTATGCATCAGCAGCACAGCAATTACAATTTCCAGCAGATTTGCATAATGCATCTGCTGAGGAAGCAAAGCAAGCCCTGTGGAGGATTCCAGCTGATAAAAGAGCACCAAGCTACACCACTATCAAACAGGGAATGAATGAGTCTTTTGACTCTTTTATTAACAGACTTGTCATTTCACTCGATCAGGCAACAGACCTAACTCCTGAAGTACGAGAACAATTGACAAGGACTTTTGCATTTGAGAATGCAAATCCAAAAGCTAAAATGATACTAGCTACTCTCCCAGGCACAGCTGACTTGGGAACAATGTTAGAACGTATGGCCAATGCAGTGTATCAACAGCAAGCTGCTTTTATGTCAGAGGCTGTAGCTAGTGCTGTGAAAACACAAAATGAAACAATGTTAAATGTAATAATCACCCAAAACCAAGCTTTTGCTGCGGCTTTAAAACCTCTTGTAAAAGGAGGACGCTCCTGACCGACAAATATTTGCTTTCGGTGTGGAAAAACTGGGCATTTACAAAAGCAATGTGTAGGCAATGTAAGGTGTAATAATTGCCAATCTAATACTCATGCTACCATGAGTATTAGATTGATGCCTACCATGACTGCGAAAGGCAGTCGCGTGCGGATAACAGCAACTGCCCCCGAGACCCAGAGTTATGCCCTGCAACCGCAGGAAGCCTGGGAATCGACTTGGAAACAGCAGTAGGAGTTACCCTTATAGACAATCAGCCGCAAAAGATACCTACAACTTTCAAAGGTCCAATTCATTCCTCTAAACACGATGTAGGAGCATTATTGCTAGAACGTTCATCGGCAGGCTTAAAAGGTATCTTGGTGATACCAGGACTCATTGATGCAGATTACACGGGAGTTATTCAAATTGTTGCATATACACTGCATCCGCCTTTGTTTATACCTCAAGGCAGTAAAATTGCACAATTAATTCCCTTTCAAAATCTTGTATCTGCAATGATGAAAGGATCCAAGCCTATGTGACCCATGAGAGGAGATGCTTGCTTTGGTTCAACAGGACCAGTTACATACCTAACACTACGAATGCATGATCGTCCTGTTCAAAACACAACCATCATAAATGGAAAAGAACAGATAAATATACAAGCACTGTTAGATACAGGTGCAGATATTACCATCATTTCTAGTAAAATTTGGCCACCCTGTTGGCCATTGCAAACAACCACAACTGCTGTGGATGGAGTTGGAGGAGTGTCTGCAGCTGCTTCAGTCACACCTAATCCTCTAACATTTGTGCTTGAAGAAAGGCCTGTGCAGTTGCAACAGTAATACCTTTGCCAGAAGGAACATTTGCCCTCATTGGTCGAGAATGTTTAACACAATGGGGAGTGGTACTAACTACCCCAGATTCGGTTTTCTCACCGCGGTCCCTGCAGTGCAGCCAGCCCCATGACAACTGACCTGGAAAAGTAATGATCCTGTGTGGGTGGAGCAGTGGCCGCTAAGTGAGGAACGGCTGCAAAAAGCACATGAATTGGTTAATGCAAAACATATTAAACCATCAGTAAGTCCATGGAGTACACCTATTTTTGTTATACCCAAGAAATCAGGAAAATGGAGACTTTTGCATGATTTACGAAAAGTTAATGAACAAATGCAGCCCATGGGAGCTTTACAACCGGGATTACCTTTACCTGCAATGTTACCACAAAAGTGGCCACTGTTAATTGTTGGTTTAAAAGACTGTTTTTTCACTATTCCACTACATCCAGATGATACAAAACGGTTTGCATTCACATTACCTGCAATTAATAAAGAGAAACCTAGTGAGAGATATGAATGGATTGTACTGCCTCAAGGAATGCGCAATAGTCCCACCATGTGTCAGCTGTTTGTGTCCACAGCTTTGCAGCCAATACATGAACAATGGCCACAAGCTATCATCTATCATTATATGGATGATATTCTCATTGCACAGGAACACCCTTTTACAGATGAACAATTAAAGGTGCTCACACAAGTATTGTCTAATGCTGGATTACAAATTGTTCCTGAGAAAACCTAAAAAACTGCCCCATGGAAATACTTAGGGTGGCAAATTAGTGACAGCATAATACATCTACTGAAAGCAACACTGAATTACAAAATACAAAATCTTACAGATGTACAAACTTTAAGGGGTGATTTACAATGGGTCCACACTGTTGTTGGAATTACTAATGAAGATCTTGCCCCCTTGTGACCTTTATTAAAAGGAACTAACCCTGCTGCTCCAATTGTTCTCACAGAAACACAGCAACAATGTATTTAATATCTTGCTTCTTTACTTGTTACCAGATGGCCATCACAGCGTGTAATAAATTTACCTCTTTGTTTGCTTGTTATTTCACAGCCTTCTTCAGTGTGTGCCATCATTGCTCAATGGCAAAAGAAAACCAGGGGAGAGTATCTGGTTTACATAATTGAGTGGGTCTTTGTATCAATGCAACCTAAGCGTAGCTTACAGACCCGGATGGAACAAGTGGGAGAGACAATTAAAAAAGGTTGTGATCATACAATTGCTTTTTCAGGAAATGGACCAGTGAGTATTCATATCCCAATGACTGCTGCTGATCTTGAACGGACAATGCGTCACTCTTATCCTCTTCAGCTTGCATTATTGGCATACAATGGGCAAGTAACTAATGAAATTCCAAAAAGTAAAATTATTCAAATATTGAAAGATCATAATTGGATTCAATTGCCTAAACATTCATTAATTCCTTTAAAAGAGGGACATACAGTTTTTACAGATGCTGGTAAAACAAGCAGACGAGCAGCAATTGTCTGGCAGCAACAGGGATCTTGGACTTACCATATTTTGCACACTGAGCAGGGAGACTCATTACAGATGCTTGAACTAGCAGCAGTTTGTTGGGCTATGTGTCGGTGGATAAAATGTCCCCTTCATGTGGTTACAGATTCATTGTATGTTGCAGGTATTTTGAAAAGGATTGAGGATGCTTTTATTAAGGAAACTCAAAATAAACAGTTAATGCAGTTGTTTCAACAAATACAACAAGCTACATGATTAAGATCAGCACCATATTGTCTAATACATATTAGAAGTCATACATTTCAAGAAGGCCTTGGTCTTGGCAATCATATTGCAGATCAATTAGTTAGTTGGGTGCAGGGGAGAGTTCCTCTCAATCAGCTTGAGTTTGCTCGTATGGCTCATGAAGTTTCATCAAAATGCAAAGGGCCTACAAAGACAGTTCTCATTATCAATTTCAGAAGCACAAGGAATTGTACAAGCATGTCCACAATGTAGTCATCATGGTCCTGGGTTAGGGATAGGAGTCAACCCTAGAGGGTTAAAAGCCCTAGAGATATGGCAGATGGATGTTACCCATGTTTCTGAATTTGGCAGATTAAAAGATGTACATGTTACTGTAGATACCTATTCAAAATTTGTATGGGCTACAGCCCAGACAGGAGAAAAGAGTTTGTAAAATGTAAAGAAACATTTAACCCAATGTTTTGCTATTATGGGGGTCCCAGAGTGAATTAAGACTGATAATGGCCCTGCATATGCCATTGACAATATTAGAAAATTCATGCAGCAATGGGGAGTTGAGCATATTGAAGGGATTCCAAACTCTCCTACAGGACAAGCCATAGTGGAACGAACTAAGAGAACCTTAAAGAAATATCTTAACAAATTCAAAGATATCTCTGACCCAAAAGAAAAATTAGATGAAGTTCTTTTTGTAATTAACCATTTGTGTGTTTTTGCAGATTGTCAAGATCCTCCAGCTGTCATACACAATGAATGTGTAAAATCAAGTGTTGTAACTAATGAAGTATTTGTTCCTTACAGAGAGCCTAAAACAGGACATTGGATAGGACCAGCTAAAGTCCTATTTAATGGCCGAGGCTACGTGTGTGTTGATACCCCTACAGGACTGTTATGGGTGCCGAGTAAATGGACACGAGCCACGATCAACCACATCAACAGTGGGATATCACAGCCAGACTGCAAGGAAGTAGATGGTGGCGAGAAAGTAAACAGTGGCAACTTGCCCTTGAGCCATTAGTGAGAGAAGTCAATTATCTATTAGGTGTACAAGTTGATTATAGAACTCCCTATATAGAAAGCGTTTATTTTTCTGTTTATCTACAATGGGTTAAAGAAAAATTAGAAGGTATAAGGTGTTGGTATTGTAAAACCACAGAAAAATTGTGGATAAGAATTGTGTGTGAAGGTTGTAAAAGAGATTTGTGAGAATATCAGAGATCAGAACCTCACAGAGGCTGTCTTAGGTGTTATAGAGAAATTCACCATTTAACTCCACTTGCTGCATTGACAAAATACTTACATTGTTCTTTAACACAGGCAGAAGCCGTATCATTATGGGAAAATGTGGGTGCATTAGATAGAGCCAATCTAATATTTAGAATTCAGAAAATAGCAACATTTACAAAACTTGCTCAGAAAACAAATATAATTGCAGCACAGTGCAAAAACTGTACTATTTCATGTAGACAGTGGGAAAGAGTTCAAAATGGCAACTGGCATTTTCATTCTCATAATTTTACCTTTAATAACAGGCATGTTAACTAGAGAGACCATAGATCCATGGGAAAATGTATGGGTTTCACTTGCTCGTAGTTTAAATACTACGACCTTCTGTGCTAGTCTGTCGACACCTCAGTCTCCTTTCATTATTTGTCTGATTGGTGTTCCAGTCAATGAATCAAGGTGGACTTTGTTAGACAAGGCAATGAAAGAGACTCAGGACATTTTTAAGACAAAGCATCTAAGGAATGGATATAAGAATTTTTCACAATGTATGGAGAATTATGATGTTTGGAATGATCATCTTCCAGAAGGCCCTGAGCCACAAGAAATTGATCTAGCAGATTCATTAGATGCTGCTTATTGTATTTATCTAAATGCTAGCAACAAATTGTGTGCAAAAGGTACTGATCAAAGATGTGAACAATCCAATATCATCACATTGACAAGTCCAACTGGCAATTTTTTGCAGTGGTGTGCTAAAATGGTGAGGAATGCATCAAACCCTGTATTTGGGACTCAATCCCCTCGTAGACTACCAACAGGTTATTTTCTAATTTGTGGTAACAGAGCATGGGCAGGTATCCCATCACAACCTGTTGGAGGTCTTTGCACAATTGGACAACTCAGCGTGGCGCTTCCACACCACCATCCTAATAGCACACATCGTGTCAGATGGAAAAGAGATCTTTGTCAAATTTTGAGTTCTGACTGTGATGATAATTTGGATTTATGGAACAGATGGCAAGTGGTTTTTGCTTCTACCTTCTACTTTTTTGCCAGGTGCTGCTGCTGCTAGAGCTCATCACAATTTAAAGAAACTTAGTTGTTGGGTTGTAAAACAAGCAAACGGTACTAGCAGAGTACTTTCTGAATTAGCAATTGATATGTCACAAGTTCAGCATGCAGTACTGCAAAATCGAGCAGGCATTGATTTTTTGTTGTTAGCACATGGTCATGGATGTGAAGACTTTGATGGTATGTGTTCTATGGACTTACAAGATCATTCAGAATCCATCCACAAGGAAATTCAAGAACTCATGCAACATACACAGAAGATCAAAGAAGATGTGGGATTCTTTGGGATTGATGAACTGGCTGATTGGCTTGGACTGACAGGATGGGTTAAGAGTTTATGTAAAACAGGATTATTAATTATCTGTGTTATGATCATTGGATTGTTATGTGTCAGTTGTGCAATATCCTTTGCAATTTTGTTGGATATTGCAATATCCTTTGCAATATCCAACAAAATCAAGTGTTTGTTTGTTAAGGTAACCAAAGTCATGGTTGTGCAGACGGAAAACGGGGGAATTGTTGAAGAATGGCTCGCTTCTCGAGGCCATAGCTCCTTGGAAGGCCTGCACAACCTTGACTTTGAGCTAGCATAAATCCTTGGCAAAATATTGTATCAAAGAAATGAAGAAGACTAAGTGTTAATAAGACAATGAAGAATAAGAATTTAGGATGAGAAATCTGCTAAATGTATTTTAATAAGTTTTACTAAAAAGTATCTTATAGAGCTTGGGTGTTATGAGCTGGTCCAATAGAAATGTAGAAATTAATGCGTGAAAAATAGCAATTATCCAATCATAGTAAAATACAGATCACATGTTAGCTTTTCAAAATACTATAAAAATGTAGCTAAGATTGTAATAAATTTGGAACAAGCAACTAACTCACATTGGGTCGTCTCTTGATTCCCGAACCTGTCTCTTACAATGTGCATACAATTGGGCAGTGGTTACAGATGGTTAAGGCATAAGCAAAACCGACGGGGGTACAGGGGGTGCTTCTCACCTCACCTCACGTACAAAATAAAGCACTTCAAGCTAAACTTATATACTGTATGCTTATAAATATTCATTCATATTTCCCGTAAGTTTCCTCCTATTTCTGATTTTGCTGACTTTACGTCACCTTTCTTCAATGGCGCATGCTTCACTTGTTGTTAGGGGGTCTTCAGTCTTCTTTTGGGGGTCTTTTGGCAAAGGCTTCTCCTCTTCCTCATTGTCCTTTGGATAACCTTACAGGTTTGCATGTGTTGCATTCCTAAGCATTGTGTTATGTTAGTCTACTAATTAGCCTTATATTTACTAATCTTTAGGCGCAATGCCTAGATTCATTATAATTTTGGTCCATCTCAAGGCCATTTGGGTCTCGAGACACCATTTATCTTCTAAACTACATCCTGTACCTTAATTTTGCTATGTAACATCTGCAAAGGGGTACATCTGCTTTAAAACACTGATTCTTGATAGTTTCCAATGATAACTTTAATAACAGTTACAATTTAAGTAGCACGAATCAGTTCCATTTATTACACTGGGAATGGGGAACCCCTGCACTTCCATTTCCGGGCGAACCCCCCTTCCTGGGCACAGAGACCCCCTTGAACGTTCATTTCAGGGCCCTGGGACCCCCTGGTACCCCCTTCCCCAACCCTGAAAACCCCTTGCACCCCCTTATCTGGAACCTGAAATCCCCTGAACCCCCATTCTCGGGAATGGAAACCTCCCAGAACCCCCATTCCTGGGCACCAGGACCCCCCTGAACCTCCATTTTCAGACACCGGGACCCCTTGAACCCCAGAACAGAGGAAGGGACCCCCCTGAACTCCCATTCCGCTGCAGCAGGACCCCCATGCACCCCTGTATCCAGGACTGGAACCCTCCCAAACCCTCCATCCTCACACCCTGGGACCCCCCTGCAGCTGAGCCAGGGACCTGCCAAAATGAGAATGGATCCCCCAAAACCACAGCTCTTCCTTTTAATCAGAAATGGGGGAGATGTTGTGGTGTGATTTTGTTTAATTTAAAGTTTGAAGCTGTTTCTATAAGTGGTTTGTTCTGTTACCCCCCTGCTTTGTTGGTTTAACCCAAAGTTATCTCCTCCCCTGCCCTGCCCATCATTGTATCCCAACCCCTTTTTCCAGCACCTTCCCTATCAATCTTGTCCACCCTGCCCCTTGTTCCTGAATGTTCCCTGTCAATCCTGCCTTATGCCAACCCCCTGCTTGGACGTCCCCTTTGGAAATCCCCTAATCCACAGCACCCCATTGGTCCATGTGTCCTATTCCCCTCCCCAGGATATCCCTCACTGGTTGAAGTTTTGTATCCACCCCTGGACCCTCCCCCTATATAAATTGCTGTACACTTGTATTGTGTGTCTTCTGCTCCTGGACCCTTGGGAGATTAAAGCTTTCACTGAAATACAATACCAAAACCCCCCCAAAAAAATACCATCCCCCCATTCTTTCCTCCACACTGTGTCTGACAGCTGTTAAGTGCTGTAGAGCATTGCTCTAAGCCACACCTCGGGTCATCCTGCTCCCGAGGTGTGTCCCACTCCTGGCGTGGAGCTGAGGAAGAGCTGAGCGGCCTTGGCACCACGTCACACCCAGCTGATCCCAGTGTGTCCCCACTCTCTCCCAGTGCCCATCCCTGCGTGTCCATCTCGCTGGTGCCCTTGAGATGGAGCCAGCAGCTCCTGGTGCTGCTGGAAACCGCCCCCGGCAATGCGGGCTCAGCTCCAGCTGCCAGGTGGAGCACGTCAGCCTGGAGCACCCCCTGAGCCGGCACTGGGGCACAGCCCGGCCCCCACAGCGCCGGGGGCAGCGGGGGAGGCACTGGGGGGGCCCAGAGGGGGATTGGGGTGTGCTGGGAGGAACTGGGAGGGAGTTTGAGATAGACTGGTTTAAACTGGGGAAGGGATTGAGGTGCTTAGGATGGCTGGGAAGGGGTTTGAAGGATGTTGGGGAGGGTGGGATGGGGTTCTGGGGGTTCTGGTGGACACTGGGAGGGAGTTTGGGGGTGCTGGGTGTCACTGGGAGGGATCTGAGTGAGCCTGGAGGAGCTGGAAGGAGATTGGGGATTGGAAAGCAGGGATTGGGATGAGGTTGGTTGAGCTGGGAAGAGACTGGGAAGAGTCTTGATGAGTCCTGGTGGGGCTGGGAAGGGACTGGGAGAGGGTGTGGGGGTCCTGGGGCAGTGGGGAGAAATTGGGAGGGGGCTGTGGGATCCTGAGAGGAACAGGAGGGGCTCTGGTGGGTCCTGGGGAGGCTGGGAAGAGACTGGGAGTGATTTAGCAAAATAGCAATATTGATCCAGTATCAATATCAATCTGTTAATGGAGAAAAAACCTCTCCAACAGTTTAAAGTTACAAACTGGATGTTTAATCACAGCACTGGGTGAGTGAGGGAGTCATCCCCTTAATACACACTGCAAGTTGACAAAAGATTCCAGTGTCTATTTATTTACAAAAGTCTTGAAATTCCAAAATACTAGTACATATTAATACTAATAGATATGCATAATGCTAAACACTTCCCATTCCCCACTTTGGATTAAAATGCACAGTAATGAGTTTAAAAAGTCATTATGCCTGCATGGTGGGCTCCCTAATTTGAGGAGGGGGTCGTTTTGGCAAGGAGGGGTCATCAAGAGATGAAGGAAAACCGCTCTTCCTCACTCTCACCTTTCTGCCTTTACAATGGTTGACTTTACAAATGACATTTAGTACAATTCCAATTTCCTCCCTTGTGACTTTGAAATGGGTTTCCAGATGTAAGGTCTGTGATCTTCCTGAACCCGTTTATCAGTTTCTCTTTTCTCATTATAAGCACAGCTGAACAAACATACAATGAAAAGGAATTTTTTACCTCAGTCCGAGATTCATTATCTCAAATCCTGCTTCTCACTTAATCATTAACTCTAACTAATTCCAGCAAGGCCTATCTCTAGCTAAGATCTCCAATTTTTCTAAAATACCTGATTTTTTAAAATTAGTGACTCCAAAGGAGGTTTCAGAGGGTCCTGGATAGGCTGGGAGGGACTGGGAGGGTGCTTGGAGGGGCTTGGGGTGTCTGTGAGAAGTTTTGGGGGTCCTGACCTCTGTAGACCCCCCAGGGATGCCATCAAACGCTGCCCACAGCAAGATGCCGAGGGGGATTGGAGTTTCCGTATTGGGCTTCATCTTCCTGGCACTGGGGCTCGGCTTCTGCCTGTGCAGGAAGGTGAGGGGGGGTCCCGGGGGTGGTGTCCTCCCCCCCCATAGAGGGTGTGTGCTCCCCTTGGCCCCCCAAGTCCGGTGTCACCCCCTTTTCTCTGCCCACACAGCTCCTGAGGCAAAAGGTTCTCAAGGACTGAAAGTCAACAATTCCCACTGTCGGTCTGTATCCTGTTGGATTTTCTTTCCCCTGCTTTCATCCAGGTGCCCACAGGGAGCCAGGAAGATGTGGAGCCTCCCAGCCAGGTGTCTTCCCAACACGGATCACCAGGACCACGGATCAGCAGGGCTCTGCCCAACGGGGGTCACTGGGGATCATCCAACGCCGATCCTCCCATGGGGGATGGAGCTGGAGCAGCGCACGAAGCTCTTCCTGCACTCGGGGCACTCGCAGGGCTTCCCTTACTGGTGCCTCCGTTGGTGTTGGGTCAAGTTAGAGCTCTGTGAGAAGCTCTTCCCACACTGGGGACACTCGTAGGGCCTCTCCCCACTGTGGATGCGCCGGTGGACGGCGAGGTTGCCGTTCTGCTTGAATCCCTTCCCGCAGTCGGGGCAGCGGAAGGGCCTCTCCTCTGTGTGAATCCGCTCATGTAGGAGGACATTGGAGCTGGTCTGAAACCTCTTCCCACACTCAGGACACTCGTAGGGCCTCTCCCCAGTGTGGATGCGCTGGTGTTTTCTCAGGCCAGAGCTCTGCCCAAAGCTCTTCCCACATTCCAAGCAGGTGTAGGGCCGTTCCCCAGTGTGGATCACCTGGTGTCTCATCAGTTCAGAGATATCTCTGAAGCTCTTCCCACATTTCCCACACTCATAGGGCTTTACCCCAGTGTGGATCATCTGGTGATTCCTCAGGTTGGAGCTGCGGCTGAAGCTCTTCCCACATTCCCCACACTCATAGGGCTTTTCCCCAGTGTGGATCCTCTGGTGCTCAAACAGGTGGGAGCTCTTTCTGAAGCCCTTCCCACATTCCAAGCACTTGTGGGGCTTCTTCCCCAGCTCTGAGCTCCGGTTGGATCTCTGGCCGTGTTCCTGGTGCTGGGGGGATCTTTCCTCCTCGCAGCTCCCTGGGCTGGGTTTGCAGCCCCTCCTTGTGCGGGATCTCTGGGGCTTTTCCTCCTCCTCTTCCATCTGGACACAGTTTGGGAATGAAAATTCCTGGTTAGGTGGAAAAGGAGAGGAGAGAGCCTTAGACTGGGGGTTCCTCCTTGCCCAAGTTCATCTCAGAAATTCATTGGGCATCTTGTGTCTGTAACAAAGCAAAGGACCAAGATTCAGCCCAGACATCAAAACAATGATGAAAAACTACCCAAGCACCAAATTCAGGCAAAACCCCCTCCAGAATAGAAAGATTCAGCCCCTGCAAAAAAATAAAGCACCAATATTTAGCTCAATGAAGTTCAGAAACACCAAGATTCAGCCCCATCAGAATCATGGGTCCCCTCCCCAGTCACCTCCAGGGCAACACTCTTGGGACTGCACATACAGGGAGAGTGGAACCTTGTCCTGCTTCCTCTTCCTGCTCCTCCTCCTCCTCCTGTAGCCCTATTCTTCCTCACACTCCTCTTCCTCCTACTATTTCTCCTTATCCTGCACAGTCCCACCTTGTCCTCCCATGTGCATCCTTTGACAATTTTGGTCTTCAGCCCTTCTTCTCCTTCCCCTCCCCTCCTGCCCCCAGGCCCAGCACCCACTGCCGCCTCCCTCTTCCCCCCCAGTCCCACAGCATCCCACCGCAGGGGCACGGATGGAGCTGGGCCAGCTCGGCCTGGGGCAGCGCTGGGCTCTCGGCCGCTTCCGCCCGCACTCGCTCCCCACTGCAGCCGCTCCCGCCACCACAGCGCGGGGGGGCCCGGCCTTGGCGCTCCCCCCTCCCACCTCCCCAAATTCCCCTCAAGGGGGGCGCCAAGGCCCGGGGGGGAGGGGCGCAGCTGGGCTCCAGCTGGGGAACGCTGGCAGCTGCGGCTCTGCCTGGACACTGATGAGTCATCAGCGCCGCGCGCTCTGATTGCCTCAGCCCTGCCTGAGCCCTGCGCCTGCACCAAGGGGGGACACCCTGCTCCAGGGGGGATGGCCCCAAAACGGGGGAACCCCAGCAAAGGAACAACAACAAAGGCTCTTTACAAACTGATCCCGTCAACCTCACTGCACATAGGGCCAGGGACGTGGACATAAGGAAGTGACAGGAGGAGCCATCAGCTGCACAAAATGTTATGAATTGATGACACAGACTGCTGCTCAGCCAAGGTCCTGCTAAATTCATGAACTTCCAGAAGAACAACAAAGACTTAACGCAGCCATCAATATCGTTAGCTATACAAAAGTGGGGTGCATATCAAGGGGGTATGTAGGAGGTGCATTGGGAAGTCTGTACCTCTCCAGTACTTCAGCCAATGGGGAAAGGGAGAGGGAGATGTGGCCAAGAAAATTAGGATGAAAAGGAGGCTCTGTCTGCCAACAACTGGAGAAATCTCATTAGAAATGTCTCATGGCCTCACCCTTTTTTATGAATGAAATGACTTTTACAGGACTCCTCTGTCTTACCTGTGGACAGAAACCTCTGGGGATGTCAATTTTTCCACACACCTTGGGGCTCCTCCGCAATTCCTTCCACCGTCCGGGCCGGCGGGCACTGAGTGCAGCTGAAGGTGCCTCACCCAGTTTGGGGGATCGGCTCCCTCGGCTGGCGGCGGCACCGGGGATTGATTGGGTACCCGAGAGTGAGCAGGAGACAGACGAGGGACGGATCAGGGGGGCTCTCAAGAGTCGGCAGGGAGAGAGCACTGAAAATCTCAGCAGTGACTCCAGTGGGATCTTCGGGGAGTAAACATGGCAGGGCACCCAGGGAGGGGACAAAAGGGAAAGCCACAATGGGGTCCCAGCAAAAGAGATGAGGATCCCAAAATATCTCTCAAGGGTCCCTTGGGAGCATGTGGAGGTCGTTTGCACATTCTCCCAGAGGGAATTAAGGACATGGACAGCCAGGGGGGCAAAAAGGGAAGGCCAGAAGGGATTTAGACAACAGGGGATGGATGGTGTTGGTGTGCTGGGAAGGGATTGGCTGAAGGGGAGTGTGCAGGAATGTGCTTAAGGCAAGAAGCAGCAGGAGGATTCTATGGGGGAAGAAAAAGGATGATGGAAAAGAGGAGGAAGAGAAAAAAATACTGAGGATTGGGATATTTTTCAGAAGGGTCTTATCCTCAGAATTTCCCACCTGACTCAGATGCTTTGTATCCCAGTTTTCCAGGACAGGAAAAGAAGGAGGTGAGGATTTCAGGGGGTTTCTCTGAGCTGGGAGCGGCAGGAGCGGGCGCAGAGCTGCGGCACCGGGAGCACGGGCTGGGGGCCTGTGGGGAGCTGTGGGGCCGGGCCGGGGCTGTGGGGCAGCCGGGGCTCAGCGCCGGGCGCTGCCTGACCCCAGCACCCCCCGGGCAGGGCCGGCAGTGGCCCCCGGCCCCCAGGAGGCTGCGGGACGCCCCGGCCGCTGCCCGGCCCCGTGGAGCTGCCGGCCCTGCCCGCCGGGGGGGCCGCCTTTGGACACTGCGGCAGGACAGGGACCGGCTCTGGGATACGGGCTGGGGAGGGGAGCCTCAGCACAGCCAGCACCAGGAAGGAACAGCTCAGAAATGGGGATTAGATCTGACAGGATCCAGATGAACTTTTAAGCATTTTGTGCTGGGTCCCTGCAGAAAGGAAGGATTTTGCAGAAAGCTCAGCAGCTGCCACACGATGAGCACCCACAGGCACTGAGGGGGGCTGCAGCAGGGCCACAAGAAGCCCCTGCAGCACTTGCTCCCAAAGGCTCAGCAGCTGAATGCAGCAAGGGATGAGCAAAAGGCCAAGCTGAAGGCAAAGGCCATGGCACAGTTCCTACAGCCCCTGAGGGATCAAGCCCAGGGCCCAAGGGGGTCCCAGCACCCAGGGGACACCCTCAGCCACAAGCACCTGGCACAGGCATTGCCCTCCTGGCCAGGGGACAGCCCACCCAAACAGCCCCTGGCAAGGAATCAGCCTTCCAGCTGCAGGGCACAAGGACACTGCAAGCACAGACAGGAGCACCCTCAGCACCAGCAAGTCCAGCCCTTGATGGACACGGATTCTTAGCGGTCTCACAGCTCCCATTCCACCAGGGACCCACCACACTGCAGCCCTTGGGAACATTCAGGGTGGCTCTGGATCCAGAGGAGACCTTTCCTGATGGACACAGGGGCCTCTCCATCCACTCGGAATCTTACACTTAAGGGGGGTAAATTGCTGGGAATATTTTAATAATTAAAGCACTAAGTGGGAAATATGAGTGGGTGTGTTTTATTCAGCCACTATTAGTAGATGTGGGGGATGGGTTTAAAATGCAGGAAGTTTTATTCGCTCACAATTGTGACTGCAATTTACTGGGAAGGGATTTGATGGCTAAATGGGAAATGCAAATTAATGTTGCAAAAGGTGATACAGAGGCTGGTTCTGTTGTACCTCTGTGTCAAATGTCTGGCAGAGCCACGGCTGAAGTGAACCCACAAGTGTGGGCAGCCCCAGGGAAATTGGCAAAATTAGATATGGAGCCTCTCCAAATTTCCCTGAAGCAACCAGGACAAGAGGTGTCGAAAAGCAATCCCCTGTTCCAAGGGAGGGAAGGAAGGGCTCACAGCCTGTCTGTGAGTCCTGCTCAAGGCACGGCTTGGGGAGCCAGGGATGGCTCCCTAGAATGCTCCTATCCTGCCAAACAAGAAATCCAATGGAATCCACAGAATGCTGCAGGACCCAAGAAGAAGAAATGAGATGATGAAACCAAGGCACCCCACAGTCTCAGATCCTTCCACCATCCTGAACCAGGTGCCCTCCTCACACTGTAGCCATTCAGAGCTTGATGCAAAAGATGCTTTCTGGGGATCTGCCCACTTCCACAGGATGCAAACAGAATTCTGCCTTGGGCTGGCAACAAGAGGTAGAAGGGAAAATGCTCAAGACATGGACGGTCCTTCTGCAGGGATGCACGGAAGCACCGGCCTGACTGGGGCAAGCCTTGCAGGAAATATCAAAGGAATTGACCTCACCCCCAGGGACTGGCTTAATGCAGGATGTGGATGACTTGATCCAGTCAGGAGGACAAGGAGAAGAGGTAGAGGAAGCCTCTGTGAAATGGCTTTATTTTCAGGCTAAAAACCAGCTTTGAGTATCTGAAAATAAAGAAAGGGCAAATGGTGGAGAAAATGCTTAAATATTTGGGACCTATTTTGACTGAAGGCTTGTGGTGAATTGACTCAGAGAGGGTCCAGGGAATACCAGAAATAATGTTTCCTAGGACTAAAAAGGTGCTGGAACAATTCTTACAATTAACAGGGAATTGCTGGAGCTGGACTGAGGATTCTTTGCTCTAGCCTGAGCATTGTATGAGTTTTTTAGCCCCAGATAGCCTCAATGTTATGGAGTGGACACAAGAAAGAAAACAAAACTTAACAAAATGAAAAAATAAAATGATTGATGCCCCAGCCATGGCTCTTGCAGACTCAGAAATCTGAATTGGAAGGGAATATTAAACAGGCCACCCCTGAGCCTGCACTGAAGGCAACGCAGCAGCAGCCAGGGCTCCCCAGCGGGGGAAGCCCCTGGGCCTGCCCACAGATCCTCTGCTCAAATCCTCGGCCTGGCCACCCTCCTTTGCCATCTCCAGCCACTGCGGGACAATCCTTGCTCTCACTCTTGCAGCTTCAGCCCTTTCTGTGCCTGCCCTCGCCACAGCTGCTGGGGAAGGCACTGGGACAATTCCACTCTGCCTCTCAATTACACTCACACTCTGCCCTGCCTGGGATTAGCTGCTGGGAAAGTAGACCAACTTTAAAATGGCTTCAAATCTTATTTCTCTGGTCACACTAGGTTTGCCTTTGCCTTGGGGAAAGGAATTTTAAAGGTGTCTTTTAAGGGATGTTCCACCACTCAGCAGAGATGTGTTTAACATCTCAACAGACTGGGAATAGCCCAAAAGATTCCCACCCAGATAACGACCATCAACAAAACATCCACACCCAGCAGCAAACATCAACCAACATCCACCCCAGACACTGCCCCAGGCACAGCTGGAGACACCTGGTCTGGAAAAGGCTGAGCAGGAAATCCAGGAGTGCCCACCTAATTCACATCACAGGCACATAAATCCGGCTGCAACAGGAAACCAAATCCTAACAACTCCACACCTTCAAACCAATGAACATTAAACCAATGGATTTCTATGGGGTCAGTCTGTATAAATTTAGAAAAATCTAGTCAAACTCACGTGTCATGGAATGATTTTCTCTGCACACCCAGCCTAAGTGTGCATGAAATTATTCCTGTTGCACATTCTGACCAGAATCAAGTAATGCCTTATTTCTCTAAGGACACTGTTGAAGAGTTTTTGCTTTTCACAGTTTCACTGAAAAGATTACACTCTTAGACTAATTTTTTGTAATAATTTTACTTCTATATGGTTGGTTCTGTTTGGGCCAGTGGTGTGAGAATCAGTTTTTAGTCCTAGGAGAAGAAAAAGAAACCACTTGACTGCTTTGTAATTTCTCTTTTTATGTTTGTGTGTGGCTCGTAGTGATGGCAAAATGATGGTATGGGTTATCTTATGTTCACCTCTAAGCTGCACTTTGAAAACTAGAAGAGCTTTAAAGTTGGAGCTTTTACACATAAACAATTAATAAAATATTGTTTAAAAAAAAATAAAATAGCAGACTCTGTGGCGGGGCACATGTGAGTCACGGGATGTCTGCCCTGGAAGAGAAGCTTTGTTCCAGGCAGCCAGGAGAGGAGCTTTAGAAATGCAAATTAACACTGATGGGACAAAGCCTGCACAATGGCCCAGGGGCTTCCTGCCTGCAGGAGGAATTGGGCTGATTCCCTCTGCCCCTCAGCCCAAGCTCTGCCTGCTTGCACAGATGGAATTTGCACAGATAAAGGCAGAGCCCATTGTGAAGATATCTGACTCTGCAAAAAAAAACCAGAAAATAGGGAATGTTGTGGAAACTTCACTAAAACATGTGGGAGAGAATCATCCCTGTCCCCACTCCAACGTGTGCTGTCACTATCTATGTTATATAGGGTGTATCAGACCATTGGGGTTTTCTGCTACCACAATTTGAGAAAAATCAGTTGGGAATTCAAGTATGTGATGATTTAATGAGAGAAAAGCTGACAATTGATGCAGCCCTGGCTGGAGGGAGCACCCAGAAATGGGGAAAAGATGAACAACCACCGGAACAAATCCTGCAATACCATGGACCAGACCCTGGGAACCCTGATGAATTCATATCAGATACCAGAGAAACCATTTATCATTTCAATGGGATAATTAGATTACAGGATGCCATTGAAATAATAACCAACCACACAGCTCCAGCTCCTGACTTTCCCCCCAGCCAATCTACTCAGATGAGGAACACAACATTTCACCATGGGATGGGATCACATTATCTATTAGCAGGAGGCAGAATTTGTGGAAGAGTAAATGATTCAAACTGCTGTTGGCAAATAGATGAGAACAGATACCAAAGGAAACAAGAAAGCAGCTCATGAACCAGTGCAAATGAGGAAAGGATGGGAATGGGAAACGTTTTTCTGCTTTCCCGGCAGACCATGGGTTAAACTAATGCCAGACAGAGCTGTCCCCCTTCAAACCTACACCCCAAAAATCCTGTAACTCAGGGATTCCTCCCAGAAAAAAATCTGCTAGGATCTTCCCAAACTTTGTGAAAGTAAGGATGAGACACCCAGACTGAGCAGGAGGGGCCTGGTAACCCCAAATCGAAGCATGGAGGAGGGGGTTGGAGATTGGAGGGATGATTGGGAAGGGGCAAAAGTGGGGAAAAAGAGAGGGCTGAAACCCCCAAAGTGTGGGGGAAGGTACTGGGAAACCCAAATTACATTGAGAGGGGTGAATGGATTGGGGGAACAATGAGAAAGGGGGAGAGAGGAGAGGGAAAGGTGGGATTGGGATGAAAGAAATATGGTTCCCTGTCCCGCAGCACTCGATCCCTGGAGCGATTCCCTGCGGCTTGTGGGGAGGAAGATCCACATTGGGGGGGTCCCCAAGCCCCCTGCCCATCCCAGCGTGTCCATCTCGCTGGAGCCCTGGAGCTCCCAGCCCGGCCCCGGCCGCCTGCTCTGCTCCCTGATGGATTTCTCCCCTGCCCACATCCAGCTGAGCTGCTCCCAGGGCCAGCAGCAGCTCTCGGGCCACGTGCTGGCCACTGCCGTGCTCCCCAGCGGGGACTGGAGCCAGCAGCTCCTGGTGCTGCTGGAAACCGCCCCCGGCAATGCGGGCTCAGCTCCAGCTGCCAGGTGGAGCACGTCAGCCTGGAGCACCCCCTGAGCCGGCACTGGGGCACGGCCCGGTCCCCACAGCATCGGCAGGGGCTGCCAGGACACGGAGGGCATCTGGGGCTCCTGGGCTTAACTGGCAGCCCCTCCTTGAGAACCCCTCTCCCCCTGTCCCAGCTCCCCTCATCCCCCTCTCCCAGCCCTTTCCCACCGCCTCCCGGCCCCGCTCCGCTCACCCCACAGCTCCTCGCCAGCAGCCGAGAGATGGAGGAGGAGGGGAAGGAGGAGAAGGAGGAGCGGGAGGAAGAGGAGGGGTAGAGGAGGAGCAGGAACTGCAAGAGGAGCAGCAGAGGAGGCCCCACGTGCGTCCATCGCTCTCTGGATCTGCAGCCCCTTCGCGCCGGGAGCATCGGGCCCCGCATCCCGCAGCTCACCGGGGACGGGAACCTCGCCCCGAAGGTCTTGGGCCGTCCTGGCAGGATTTGTTTGAAGGGGAAGGGATATTTGGAGCTCACTCGAAGTATCTTTGGGGACCCCTGTTCCTTTTTCTGGGCACGGGCCGGGCAGAGCGATGTTTGGATCTTGCAGGACTCCAAAGCTGACCTGAGATGCCCGGTACCGGCAGGGGGAGGGGAGCAGCGAAAAGGGGGGAGCCCCGGGAGTCCCGGAGCCTGAAATGGGGGCCTGGAGAGGGGGGACCCCGAGAGCCGGGAGGGAGGGGAGCCTGGAGAAGGGGCAGCCCGGAGAAGGGATGAGCCTGGAGAGGGGGAAGCCCTGGGACACCAAAGTGGGGACCCCACAGAAGGGGTACCTCAGGGAGGGATTTTTTCCTCTCAGTCCTGATGCTTTGGAGATTTTCATGGACACAAGACACTTGATGACTTCTAGAGATGGACTTGGGCAGGAGGAACCCTGAATCCTAGGTGGTCACCCCTTGTTTTTTCCCCCCAAACCAGACTTCCCATGACCAAGCATAAGACAAATGGAGAAGTCGGCAGAAAGGAAGATGCTCTGGGACCCCCAGGCAACAACAGTACAATAGTGAAAGCAAAAGCATTATCACCAAATCCATCTGCCCAGAGGGCAGAACTGGTTGTCCTTAACCAGAACACTAGAATTAAGTGAAGGGAAAAGGGTAAACATATGGACTGGCTCAAAACATGCTTTTGGAGTGGTGCATATACATGGGACACTGTGGAAAGAAAGAGGACTGCTGTCTCCTCAAGGTACACACATTAAACATCAAGATGCAGTCCTGCAATTAATAAAAGCAGTACAAAAGCCTGAGCAAGTAGCAATCATGCACTGCAAAGCTCACCAATCAGGAAGCTCCAAAATTCGTGACGGAAATCGGAAAGCAGACTGGACAGCCCGACAAGCTGCTCAAGAAGTGCAAACTGCAATGGCATTGATACCTTTAAAAACTAATGTATCTCAATTCAATTTACCCCCAGAACCAAAATATTCAATAGAAGATGAGAAATTGGGACGCTCACTGAATGCACAGAAGAATTCAGAAGGGTGGTATGTGACTACACAGGGACAAGAAGTGGTAGCCTCCTTGATAATGAGGGAAATTCTACAAATTAAACATAATGAATGTCATTGGGGTGCAGAGACATGGTGAAATTGTAAAAACAAAATTTAATTTTAGTATGGATGTTAAGAATGGCAAAATCAGTAATGTCAAAATGTGAAATTTGCTTAAAGAACAATCCAGTGGCTAGACGACAGGCACAATTAGGGAAAACCAGGAGATTATTAGCAAGTAGATTTTGTAGAATTACCAAGAACACGAAGATTCAAATATCTATTGGTAGGGGTTGACACATTTTCAGGATGGCCAGAAGCTCTACCCTGTTGCACAAATCAAGCAAAGGAGACAGTCAAGTGGTTACTGCAAGAAATCATTCCAAGATTTGGGGTGCCTCTAGGAATATCATCAGATAGGGGCCCACATTTCACAGCCACAGTAGTGAGGGAGGTGAGTAGGTTACTGGGAATAGCTTGGCATCTCCATACACCATGGAGACCCCAATCCAGTGGACAGGTGGAGAGGATGAATCAGACATTGAAGAGGCAAATCAGCAAAATATGCCAAGAGGCTAAATTGCAGTAGCCACAAGCTTTACCAATAGCACTGCTGAGGATTCAGATAAAGCCTAGAAGCGGAATGTGAGTCAGTCCTTATGAGATATTGGATGGGAAACCATATGAATCCCCTCAACCTAATCCAAATGTACATGTTACAGGGAAGCAAGAGGTGTAGAATTATGTTCTGTCTCTTGGAAAAGCTCGAGCTCGACTTCGGAGCACCCTTGTGTGGAACAGGCCGCTGACTCTTGAGAATCCAGTTCATGACATCCCCCCGGGAGATGAAGTGTACGTTAAAAGCTGGAAGGAAGAACCATTAAAAGAAAGGTGGAATGGACCCTATCAGGTACTGTTAACTACCTTGACAGCAGTCAAAGGAGCTGGACTGGATCCCTGCATACATTACACCAGAGTGAAGAAGGTTTCCCCTGCACTGTGGACTGCACAAACTGTAGGGCCAACAAAGCTGCAGATAGAGCGGGTTTGATTGTTTCAAATGTCTAGGTTGCTGGTGACTGCAATGGTGATTATTTTATGGCCTTCACTGCCATCAGTTGGAATCAATGTTACCTTGGGATGTGAAATGCAAAAGGATCAGCTGACAACTCTTCATTTTAGAATGAAGAGGGATGTGGGGGTGCAGCCAGAAACACAAGTGATAAAAGTCTCTAATACTATTCAGGCAGAAAATGGGATGATTGGATTAATTAAAGATTTTGCCAACATGCAAAACAGCAGCAAAATAACTGCCTGTCTGCCAATACCAAAGGCAGCAGGAGACCAAATAAATTGGGGAATTATAACATCAAAATTCCCTGAAATACAAAAGAATAAAAATGAAAATGTGAGCTGTGTATTGCAAATAGATTGCAAGTACCCAAATAAGACAGTGTTTGAAAATGCTGTGAAGACAAAGTATTCATCTATATGGGACTGTCATGAAAATGGAGGAAAGTACGAACCAAAACTAGGCTGGGATGGGGGATTAGGGAATTATGGATGGTGTTATGAAAAGATAGGAAAGGTCATTAAAGAAAAGATTCCAGTATCAAAGTGGAAGTGTGAAGAACAGGAAGGAAAAGATCGGGCTGAAGCTTGGGACAGTGCATGGTCAATGAGTGTGCTTCAGAAATTCCAATCTATGGCAGATAGCCCTTGGTGCATTAAGTGGGAAGGCTCTGAAAGTGAAACAGATCCAGGGGTATGGAACACTGCAACCAGTAGTAGAATGGAGGCAGACAAAGTGAATTGGTGGGTATGGAACAAAACTTAGGACTGTACTTCTGATGATGAAGAAATAAAACAAATGCCACCACTTGTGGTAGCTCTGCAAATTGGATGTGCCTGCAGAGGAATCAAACATAAACAAGGGGAAATAAATGACAAGATAGGACAAGTGATCCAAAAGGTAATATGTAGCACAAGTACAATTCAGAGTCCAGGCCAATTTGGATGGGCAGCAAGCAATGGCACCTGGACAACACATCTGCCTGTAGGTGAAAAAGTAAAAGAGATTACTTTAGGCCTCCCCACCTTATGCCCAATTTGGAAAAGGTCCCCATTCAAGGCAGAGCATGAACTTCTGCAAATAAGGATGAGACGAGAAGTTCAGGAGAAAAAAACTGAAGATGAAGAAAGATGGCAGGAACCCTCCAGTAGTGTAAAATTTGAGTGGGCCCTGGAATCCTTGTTTGGTCCAATAGCAAATTATAACAACAGAAAGATGTTGTACAAACTTACAGGTCAGGTAGAAAGATTGGCAAGAGTTACCAAAGAGGGATTTAGAGAGCTAAATGTACAATTACAAGCCACAACTAAAATGACCCTGCAAAACAGATTGGCTTTAGATATGTTATTGTTGAAAGAACACGGAGTGTGCGCGTACCTAAAAGGACAAATTGATCACTGCTGCATCCACATCCCAAATGGAACTGCAGATGTAGAAAATGACATTAATCAATTAAAACAAATAGAACATGAAGCACAGAAAGAGAGGGAAGATCTAACGACAAGATGGGTAGATAAAAGTTTTGAAGAGTTAGGATGGAATGTGAGCTCCTGGATCAAATCTATTCTTGAGAGTCTGATAATCCTACTAATTGTGTTCTTAGCAATCTGGTTAATCTGTGCAGTTCTGAAAGGAGAGATAAAGAAAAGAGAATCCTGGAACCAGAAGATAATAAAGGCGCTGACACGGGACAGAGATCCACATCCGCATTTGTCATCTCCAAGTCCTCCAGAGTGTAACAACGCTTACGACAACTGTGGATTCCAAGATGAACATCAAGTATAAACTCAGAAAAAGGACTGTATATAGTGAAAGCATTACACTTATTATAGTAAAGGGAAATACTTTCAAAGGGGGGAAATATGTTACTATGGGGTTAAATGTTTCTGAAAATGTTTCTTAAAATCATGTAGAGGTAGGCCACAAGAATGCTTGGTATTAGGGATGGTCTAGCAAGCTGAAATGTTTACGGTAACAGGAACTGGTACTTGAGGTCTCCAAGATACCCACCCAGAGATAAGATTCGTACACGTTCGTGCAAGGATGAGCTAACTCTCATGAAGCAATATAGATAAAGTTAATGAAGCAATATTAATGAAACAATATTGATAAGGTTGTTACAGTGATTACTGCTACAGCTGAAATTGTAGAAATATGTGCACTTTGGACAAAGACAATGGAGCTAGATTTCGGTTGCTGGTACCCCTAGTTCACCCACGCTTCAATAAAGCACCTGCATATATTCAGTCTGTGATTCTGTGTGTTCCTGAACGCTAACAAAGACAGATCAAAAACTTCCAAAACACCAAAATTCTGATATCCTCTCAGAATAGTAAGATTCAGCTCCCAAAAAAAACCAAAGCACCAACATTTAGCCCAATAAAGCTCAGAAACTCCAAGATTCAGCCCCGTGAAAATCGTCGATCTCCCTGCCCGGGCACTCGCTGCATGGGGGGGTGAGGGGGGCAATGAGGCCGGGCCGGAGCAGGGGGTGCCTGAGAGAGGCCCCGAGCCCGGGGGAAGCCCCTGCAGAGCCATGGAAGTGGCTCCTGGCCGGACTCGGGGATCCCCCTGGCGATCCCCGCTGGAGCAGCCTGGTCCTGAGGGACTCTGGCCCCTGGCAGGGACCCCAGGCTGCAGCAGGACAAGGATTCCTGTCCCTCAGGGGGAGGCACTGACATGACCTGACTGTGACCCCCATCCCTGTGCCTCTGGGCGGGGAGGGGGACGGAGAGGGGCAGAAAGTTAAGCCCGGGAAGGAGGGAGAGCGGGGGGAAAGATGGATTTCCGTAGGAATTACTTTACTTCTCATTTTCTTGCTCTGACATGTTGGATATTAAATACAATTTATTTCCCCAAATCAGGTGTGCTGTGCCCGTGACCAAGGATTGAACTGTCCCCACCCTCATCCAGACCCCCGAGCCTTTCCTTGTGTGTTCTGCTCCCCGCCCGGGGCAGGAAGGAGAGTCACAGAGTTTTAGCCTCGCTCCGGCATAACCCTGCTCCATCCCGGACTCACCCCCAGCTCGCAGCGCCCTCAGCTCCCGGGCACCCCGAGCTCCCGGCGCTTCAGCGCAGCGGCGCTTCCTTGGCCTCCTGCCCGGGCCGGGCCCAGCGCCGGGGCCGCTCCTCAGCCCAGGCGAACGAGAAATGGCGGAGCTCAGCCCAAGGCAGGCGAGGCCGTGCCGTGTGCAGAGCCCGCCGCTGGCTGCCATTGGCTGCTTCTGCCGTCACTCGTGGCTCTGGCGCGCGCTGATTGGGCAGAGCGGGGACAAGCCCGGCCCCGCTGGCGCCCCCAGGGCGGCCGTGGGGCAGGAGAGCCGCCATTGCCGGAGCGTCTGTGCGGGCCCGGCAGCGGCGGCAGCAGCGGCCGGAGCCCGGTGAGGCGGCGGCGGAGCTCGGAGGCGGCCCCAGCGCAGCGTCCCGGGCACAGCGCAGCCACCTCCGGCCTCCCGACACGAAGCGGGACGAGCCAGCGCTGCTCCGTCACCGCCTCCTGCCGAGGCCCCAGCGGCAAGGAGACCGCGGGCAGCCGCTCCCGCAGCGCCCTCAGCCCAGGGCCAACACGGGCCGGCCACGGCACAAGCCACCCGCCACAGCCCCCTGCCGCCCCCTCCCGGGCCCGCAGCGAGCCCCGAGCCCCCGCAGAACCGAGCGCGGCTCCCACCTGCGATGGCTGGGGCCGCCTCCGAGCTCCGCCGCCGCCGCCTCTCCGGTTGTTATAAAAGAAATTACAATTTTGACAACTAGGTCCCTTGGGTTAATGGCAGTTTAATTAAAAATGAATACAATTTAGTAAATGGAATAGTAATTTGGTATAATAAAAGAATACAGTTTAGTAAAATAATATAATTTAGGAAAAAATTACAAATTATATATATAATTTGCCAGGAATTAAGTATGATTAAAGCATAAGCAAAACCGACCGGGGTACGGGTTCCTCACCCTGCCTCATGTACAGAGCAAATCACTTCAAGCTAAACTTATAAACTGTGTGCTTATACATATTAATTACTACTTCCTGTAAATTTCCTCCTATTTCAAATTTTGCTGACTTTACGTCACTTTTCTTCACGGCACATGCTTCACTTGTTGTTAGGGGGTCTTCAGTCTTCTTTTGGGGGCCTTTTGGTGAAGGCTTCTCCTCTTCCTCATTGTCCTTTGGATAACCTTACAGGTTTGTGTGTGCGTACTAAGCTTGTGTTATGTTACTCTACTAATTAGTCTGATATTTACTGGTTTTTAGGCCCAGTGCTTAAAGTCGTTCTAATTTTGTCCATCTCAAGGCCGTTTTGGTCTTGAGACATCACTTATCTTCTAAACTACATCCTGTACCTTCATTTTAATTTTAATGCAAAGGGGTACATCTGCCTCATAACACTGATTCTTTTGGTTGCTTCTAATAATAACTTTCCGAATAGTTACAATTTAGTCAGCACAAATCAATTCCATTTATTATAATCCCCCATTTCTCTTTTTGATTACATTTATTCGTACTTTTAAAAAAAAAAAAAATAAACTTGAATCTTATTTTTTTTATCTTCTCAATAATTTCATTTCTTGCATTTACTTTATTTTCATTTCTAATTTTTTAACATTTTTCATGCTGTATCAAGCTTTTTGCACTCTCTTTCAAGTTTAGTTAACTTTTTTTTTTTGAGCTGTTATAGTTTCTTTTTGTTCAGTATTCCTTGAATTATTGAATGGATTAGTCTAATAAGGCATGAAATTATACAAAATAGAAACAATAATCTTAATATAAAACACTATACCATAAATTTTAACTTTTTCCACTAAGTACTTCTAAAAAGGTTATCTCACTAATCAGTCTTCAAAATAAAATTCTATTTTTGAACTGGTATATATATCTTTAGCAATTTTTGTGATGGCTCTTCTATAATCATTTATCTTTATACAACACTCAGATTTGTTAAACTTTCTACGAATTGCCTTTTCTTCAGCTAACAATTAGTCCAGGGCAATTCTGTTTCCATAAACAAATGCTCACATTTGTGAATGTTGCTTGGCCAGCAGCTTTAGGGCAGTAGAGGTGTGGTTTGAAACAACTTTAACTACTGTCTGCAGCTTTATGAACTGATTCAATAGATAGATTTGGGTTCTATATCTCTAAGATCCATCTGCAGCTCAAGTGGCTGGGTCATCTCTCTGCAGGCCATTTGTCTTCATTTCTGGTTTCTTCTTGCTTTTGGAAAGTCAAGGTTCAAGTCCCTTTTATTGTTCTTTAATGTTTCATAAAGTGGTGTTCTTAACATATTGCTCCTGGACCTTGGTATAACGAAGAAGGAGGGTCATGTAACTCTTAAGATACAGGCTCTTTTTCACTTTTGAGGTAATTCACTCTATGCTCTTTACTCACAAATTTAATATATTCTATCAGGGGCTTTCCATTTGTTACTTGTTGTACCTGGTTGTTCCAAATAGAATTTTAGGTCACTTATGGATTGGTAAGGTTGGCTCCAGAACTTTTATACCAGCACAAATCAACATGGTTATCCTACAATTAGTTTCTTTTTGTCATTCTCTAATATCCAGCAGGAGTTTTTGGTGGCCAGGTGTTAGTATTGTTATTTGATACAAACTGTTTTAATTATTTGATGATTCAAAATTTATATTCCAGGTCATTTTAATGTCTTGGAAGTTTGAGTAAGATTTCATTTTAAAATTTGGTCTGGAGCTAGACTCTCACTTTCCCACAGCTATTTTTTTAGCTATTTTAAATCTTTCACAAATTTAACATTTAAATAATTTTAGTTCTGTAACTACTTCTTGCATTAAACCTACAAAAATATTTTAGTTAAAGTTGGCCAATCTCAGTTGCTATACTGCTGTTTCAACTGTTCACACTATTTATTCATTTTGTCTAATTCTTTCTTTGGGATCTTTTTTATACTTCTATAAAATTACTGTGATTGTAACAGGCAGCATTAACATATGGATGTGCCACAAACACAGATTTTATCTTGTTTTTGCATTTGTCACATTTGTTTGTGCTTGTCACATGGGTCAGAATTATTGTGATTTTGTTTTTGCATAGTTTGTTTGCTCATTGTTTGCTTTTGTGCTGCTTGTTTTAATATCGCTTGTTTCTTTCCTTTTTTTTGGATTCTGTCCCATCCTGCTTTATGGTTTTGGCCAGTTGCCAAGGGTATCTTAATGAACACAGTGAAAATAATCCTCAGGAGTTTTCACTCTCTACCTTCCTCAAGGCCCCTTGGGCTGCAGCCAAGGGCCGAGGTGCCGCTCTTCTTGGTAGCAAAGTTTATACCCTGGGGTCTGGTCACTGACACGTTTGGTCTCACTGCTACCCTTGGCCTCATAAGGTTCCTATGAGCCACTTCAACTCTGCTTGTTTCAAGGATGGCACAGATTTCACAGCACTGTCTTATCTCTCTCTCTCTCTTAGTCAGTTATATTTTTTTTCTTTTAATTTAAACTACTAAAGCTCCAGAGATGTGCCAACTACAATAAAAGTTACTTTTTCCACAACTTCAGTTAGTAATTTATTAATAAAGCTTTAATTAACAGGGTGTTCTTTTAGCACAGTTTTTGCTGTTAAATAAATAAAACATTGAGTCAAAACCATTTATATTGACTATACAAAATACTGAAAAACAAACATATTTTAAAAATACGGAAATTTAAGGTTCTGTGAAAAAAAAACTGCTACATGTTTTTAACACTTATAATGCACATAACACAACTGTAACACACCATTTAGATACTATATATTAATAAAATGTGTTTGTGCTTCACAGACTCTGAGCAAGGCAGAATTTGTCTTTTGAATGTGTAAATATAGTAAACCAAACCAAATTAATGCCAGGTTGTAACAAATGGTCAGTTGTGTTATGTTAGAGTTCACTTGGCACAGCCAGCACTGCACACTTTTCAGTTAAATGGGATTTAGGTAGTGCTGCTGTTTCTATTTCCAGCAAAATATCTTTAGGTGAAGGAAGAGTTTTACCTCTTTTTTTTTTTTCCTACTGTTTAGTTTGTAAAGGATACAACAGATAACTCTCGCTTTCTTGTGTTTTAGTAATGAATTAATCTTTCCCCCCACCCCGGGGAAGCTACAGGGTAGCATAGTCGCTCTCTTCTTGATAAAAAGGTTCTTTTGAATTTACATACTGATTTAAAGCTTAACAAATCCAATCTTTAAACGATCCAAACTTTGGCCAATTCAAATTATATTTTTGGATCATTTTCTTTGTCTATTTAAACAAATAATAATTAATCATTTTCTGCTTGTTTTTCCTCTCCGGGATTCCCATGTATTCCCATGTATTCCCCTAGATTGGAGTTCCTGGGTTTTGGCATCGAATTGTTATAAATTACTTTCAAATTTCCAAATAATCAATCTAATTAATTGATAATATACTTTAATAAATTGGATACAAAATAATAAAAGAATATAATTTAGTAAAAGAATACAATTTAGTAAGAAAGACAAAATTTAGTAGATATATTCAGATATATATTTATATATATATATGTGTGAATATAATTGGCCAGTGGTTACAGATGGTTAAGGCATAAGCAAAACCGACCCGGGGTACGGAGGGGGTTCCCCACCCTGCCTCACGTACAGAACAAAGCACTTCAAGCTAACCTTATATACTGTATGCTTATACATATTCATTTATGTTTCCCGTATGTTTTCTCCTATTTCCGATTTTGCTGACTTTAGGTCACTTTTCATCACGGCACATGCTTCACTTGTTGTTAGGGGGTCTTCAGTTTTCTTTTGGGGGTCTTTTGGCGAAGGCTTCTCCTCTTCCTCATTGTCCTTTGGATAACCTTACAGGTTTGTGTGTGCGTACTAAGCGTTGTGTTATGTTACTCTACTAATTAATCTGATATTTACTGTTTTTTAGGCCCAATGCTTAAAGTCGTTTTAATTTTGTCCATCTCAAGGCCGTTTTGGTCTTGAGACACCATTTATCTTCTAAACTACATCCTGTACCTCAATTTTAACATGTAACATCTGCAAAGGGGTACATCTGCCTTATAACACTGATTCCATTGGTTGCTTCTAATAATAACATTCCGAATAGTTACAATTTAGTCAGCATGAATCAATTCCATTTATTACACAACCTCCCGGGCCCGCAGCGAGCCCCGAGCCCCCGCAGAACCGAGCGCGGCTCCCACCTGCGATGGCCGGGGCCGCCTCCGAGCTCCGCCGCCGCCTCACCGGGCTCCGGCCGCTGCTGCCGCCGCTGCCGGGCCCGCACAGACGCTCCGGCAATGGCGGCTCTCCTGCCCCACGGCCGCCCTGGGGGCGCCAGCGGGGCCGGGCTTGTCCCCGCTCTGCCCAATCAGCGCGCGCCAGAGCCACGAGTGACGGCAGAAGCAGCCAATGGCAGCCAGCGGCGGGCTCTGCACACGGCACGGCCTCGCCTGCCTTGGGCTGAGCTCCGCCATTTCTCGTTAGCCTGGGCTGAGGAGCGGCCCCGGCGCTGGGCCCGGCCCGGGCAGGAGGCCAAGGAAGCGCCGCTGCGCTGAAGCGCCGGGAGCTCGGGGTGCCTGGGAGCTGAGGGCGCTGCGAGCTGGGGGTGAGTCCGGGATGGAGCAGGGCTATGCCGGAAAGAGGCCAAAACTCTGTGACTCTCCTTCCTGCCCTGGGCGGGGAGCAGAACACACAAGGAAAGGCTCGGGGGTCTGGATGAGGGTGGGGACAGTTCAATCCTTGGTCACGGGCACAGCACACCTGACTTGGGGAAATTATTTGAATTTGTTTTCAAACGTGTCAGAGTGAAGCCATAAAATAGATAGCCTTCGAGAAATAATGGGTTAAAACATAGAATATGAAGGGAACATCTGGAAGTAATAAACACAACGACAGGAGGGAAAGAGAAGGATAAAAAAAATCACCGGACTAAGCGTAATTTAAGCCGAAGCTAAAGCATGCCTAATGTCAATATGATAAGTTGGCCCTAGGAGGTTGGGAACTCGGCCAACTACACCGGGAAAGGACCAAATTTGGAAAGAAGTTCAAAAGTTTAAGGAGGAAGACTCCTCGGAGACCCTCGCCCACGATGAAGGCCGACCGGAACGACCCCCGAAAAGATCCTCAAAATAGAAGTTTCCGCCCACGCCCCGCCTACGGCACGCCCCATATGAATATGCATGGATATGATGTAATTCCAAACCTAAAACTATATAAAAGGCACGCTTTTGTTGTAAGACTTTGGAAAACTCCCTTTAGAGATTTCCCCAACGTGCACGTTGCTAATAAAATACCTCCTGTCTATCTGACTTAAACTGCGTCTCTTAGACAGTTATTTATCGCCTTTTGGGGCAAAATTCGGCATCAGTTCTGGCGACCCAGATGGGACGAAACAGGAGACTCAGACTTTGAGGGGTTCCCTCCGAAGAGCCGGTCCGGGGCCGGGACCCTCTGGGGCCCCTGACGGATTTTTGTCAGAAGAGACTCCCCTCCCGGACCAGCGCTCTTCGGCAGAGGAAGGATTCCCTGCATCTCCTGCTCCAATTAAGAGGTATTTTTAATTGTTTATTTGTTTTGGTTTAAAGCGCTTTATTGGGACACGGGGGTCAGACGTGACCACCGAAGGGTAAACCAGGGGACGCCCTGGTAAAAATCCCTAATTGGTACCATTTGTGTTCGATATCTCGGACATCATAGGTTTTGGTACCATTGGTGTTTGTCCCTAATTGGTACCATTTGTGTTCGATATCTCGGACATCATAGGTTTTGGTACTATTGGTGTTTGTCCCTAATTGGTACCATTTGTGTTCGATATCTCGGACATCATAGGTTTTGGTACTATTGGTGTTTGTCCCTAATTGGTACCATTTGTGTTCGATATCTCGGACATCATAGGTTTTGGTACTATTGGTGTTTGTCCCTAATTGGTACCATTTGTGTTCGATATCTCGGACATCATAGGTTTTGGTACCATTGGTGTTTGTATGTGTTTTGTGTGTTCGTTTTATGTGTTTGTTGCAAAGTTTTATAGGAGACATCTTGTCACTCTTTATGTAATAGATTGAAACGCGCATTGTGCTGTCTACGTGCCTTGAATTTGGGAAGCCGGTACTTCACAGTTTGAGGGCGACTTTTTTTATGACCAAACCTGGTAAAACAATTTTATTTTATAAGTGTGTGTTGTATGTGAGGGTGAGTGAGACGCAGCGTAGCTGCGAAGCGAGAGGGAGTCCTGCTCCGCATTTCCTGTTCTTCGCGAGAAGCCAGGTCGGAAACGGACAAAGCGATTGAGATTGTGTGCATGAAGTGTTAAAATATATCAGCATATCGTGGTTGCGAGAGAGGGACTGTTTCGGTTAACAGAAAACGCAGATACAGGGGATAGTCATGGGAGGTCAACAGAGTAAGGACGTAAATATGAAAACCCCCTTAGGGTGCATCCTAAAGCATTGGAAGGACCTGGGAGGGAGTCCGGGGTTGGAAGGAGGGCAGCCCATTAAAATCAGAGATTGACGGGAGAAAAAACAGCCCTCAGGGACTAGATAGTCCACAGGGGTCAGGGAGCTACATGAATGCTGACAGCCCACCCACACTGGAGGTTGAGGGGGAGGAAGGCAGTGGGTCAGAAGCAGAGAGCCGAAGGGAGGCACGTAGCATACCCGAGCTCAGTCCATATGGAGATAGCAACACCTCCAGAAATGGAGGCGTCTGTAGAATGGAAACCAGTGCACCAAGGACTGGGGATAAAAGCAATTCACCGGGAGGCGACGTCCCTAAATTGAGATACAGCAAGAAGAATGATAATGAGGCATGCGAAAGGGAGGCAGAGAGTAACTCACAGAAACTGAACATAGTAATTCAGATAGAGGATAAGAGAAGTGGAGGGGGAGCAGAGGATGAGAGGAACCGCAGCCCGGGACAGGATAAGAGCTGGCAGATACAAAAGAGGCGACAGACGCAGGATGAGAATCGGATGGATTGTGTGATAGAGATAGGAGAGGAAAATGAAGAGCAGGAAGGGGGAAAGAAGAAAGAGAAGAGAAAGAATAGGGAAGGCATTGAGGCACAGGAAGAAGATCCCGGGGAGGGAACCATTCACTCGTATTACACCAGATCTGTGGCACGGGGGGAAGCAAAGCAAGAGGAGAAAGGGAATCACACGATAGCTCCTCTCCGACAAGTTATGCCAATAGTAGGGGAAAAGACTAGAGTAAAGGTGCCATTCTCGACGAGTGATTTGAACAATTGGAGGGATGAGGCAAGGAACTTCAGGAGGAATCCAGAGGGAGTAGCAAAGAGGTTTGAACTAATGGCAAAGAACTTAGATATTGATTGGGAGGATATAGAAGTGATGTTGTCAGAGTTGACAGATACGGAAAGGGAACTCGTATTGGAAACGGGGAGGCGACATGCCCAACTATTATCGGGGAGACTAGAAGATAATTTTCCCAGCAGTAAACCAGAGTGGGACCCGGGCAACGCGGAACACTATCAACGGCTAGTGCAGTATTGAGCTAGGGGAGGGTAAAAAGGAATTAGACTTTTTGATTGATACGGGAGCAACCTTTTCGGTTTTAAATCAAGAATTTGTACCTAAAAGTGATGAATTTGTGCAAGTTGTGGGAGCAACAGGCCAACCAGAAAAGGCTTACTTTTTGAAACCCATTAAATACAAAATTGGGAAGCAAATGGGAATTCATCAGTTCCTGTATTTACCAAATTCACCAAAACCCCTACTAGGGAGAGACTTATTGGAGAACTTGGGGGCCGTAATAAAGTTTAACAAAGACCAATTGGAGTTTCAAGTAAATGAAGAACAACTGATTACAGCTCTAAGCCTAACGATCAGTTGTGTAGAGCCTAAACCTGAAAGCCACAATTTCGAGCAAATCCTGAGCAAGACGTACCCATTGGTGTGGGCTACTGATATACCTGGAAAATCAAAGCAAACAGCACCGATTGTCGTTGAACTTAAAGCTGGGACAAAACCGGTGAGAAAGAAACAGTACCCTCTGAGGATAGAAGATAGGAAAGGGATTGAGCCCACAATCAGAAGGTTTATGGAACTGGGGTTATTGGTAGAATGCGAATCAGATTTTAATACACCAATCCTGCCAGTCAAGAAACCTAATGGAACCTATAGGTTAGTCCAGGATCTGAGAGCAGTAAATGAAATAACTAAGGCATTGCATCCGGTAGTTGCTAACCCATACACGCTTTTGACCAGACTGAAGGAGAATTTGGCCTGGTTCACCGTATTAGATTTAAAAGACGCGTTCTTTTGCCTCCCCTTAGCTCTCGAGAGTCAAAAGATTTTTGCCTTTGAGTGGGAATCTGTAGATAGTGGAAGAAAGACCCAACTCACCTGGACAGTGTTGCCCCAAGGGTGGTGCAATTCCCCTACGATTTTTGGGAATCAGTTAGCCAAGGAACTAGAACAGTGGGAAAGGCCGCTGGGAGATGGCACCCTTCTGCAGTACGTAGACGACCTCCTAATAGCAACAGTGACAGAGGAAGAATGCATTGAATGGACCATTTCCTTGCTGAATTTCCTGGGTTTAAATGGATATCGAGTCTCTCGACAGAAAGCACAGCTGGTACAGACACAAGTGGTGTACCTGGGATACGAAGTCTCCAGAGGACAGCGATCCCTGGGAGCAGCTAGGAAAGAGGCCATCTGCCAGATGCCCAAACCAGAGACGGTGAGAGATCTGCGCGCCTTTTTGGGGATGACAGGTTGGTGTCGGTTATGGATCTACCAGTACGGGATACTCGCTAAACCACTGTATGATTTGTTGAAGGAGGCTAAGAGCATCCTAGTTTGGACTCCCGAGGCAGAAGAAGCCTTCAAGAAGCTGAAGATGGAACTAATGAGAGCACCAGCCTTAGGTCTCCCAGACGTATCAAAACCATTCTGGCTGTTCTCCCACGAACGACAAGGGATGGCCTTAGGAGTCCTAGCACAGCAGCTGGGACCGCACAAGAGAGCTGTGGCCTACTTCTCTAAGCGATTGGATGAAGTAAGCAAAGGATGGCCAGGCTGTCTGAGGGCAGTGGCCGCAGTGATAATTAACATAGAAGAGGCCAGGAAGCTCACGCTGGGCCAAAAGGTGACTGTACTAGTATCCCACACCGTGTCAGCTGTGCTGGAACAGAAAGGCAACCATTGGTTGTCGCCTTCCAGATTCCTAAAATACCAGGCCGTTCTGGCTGAATCAGATGACGTAACCATTCAGGTAACTAACATTGTGAACCCAGCTTCATTTCTAGAAGGAAGAGCCCCGGCAGAACCCATCGAACACGACTACCTGGAGACAATTGAAGCTGTCTATTCCAGTCGCCCGGACCTCAAAGAAGAGCCGTTCGAAGATGCGGACAACTGGTTCTCAGATGGCAGCAGCTTCGTGAAGCAAGGAGTAAGAATGGCTGGTTATGCGGTCACTACTACAGAAAGGGTAATTGAGTCGAACCCCTTACCCACAGGAACTTCAGCCCAGAAGGCAGAACTGATAGCTCTGACTCGAGCTCTGGAATTGGCAGAGAATATGCAAATCAATATATGGACAGACTCTAAATATGCCTTTTCTGTTGTACATGCTCATGGGGCCATCTGGAAAGAAAGAGGACTGTTGACTACACAAGGAAAAACAGTCAAACATGCAGAAGAGGTTCTGCGATTGCTAGAGGCGGTCCAACTCCCAGCTCAAGTGGCCATAATGCATTGTAAGGGACATCTGAAAGGCAATACTATTCCAGAAATAAGAAATAGAAAGGCAGATACAGAGGCCAAATTGGCTGCCACAAAGTCTAGGGAAGTGGCCCTAATACCAGGAGACCTGGATATCAGTATCAAGCCAGATTACCAGGAATCAGACCATAAATGGATTCAAAGAAATAAGGGCAAAATATTAGAAAATGGTTAGGGTCAATTGGAAACAGGACAGTTAGTAGTACCAGGAAATGTGATGTGGCAGTTTGTAAAAGCAGAACATGAGAAGGCCCATTGGGGTTTAGATCCGCTTTACCAATATTTGCAAACCAGGATAGTAGGACCGAAATTATTTACTACTATAAAGCACGTAACATCCCAGTGCGAACGGTGCCTGAGAAATAACCCGAATACGAGAACCAAGATACACCAAGGAGCCATAAGTCGAGGTAAATTCCCAGGTGAAGTATGGCAAATTGATTTTTCTGAGCTCCCAAGAAAAGGGGGGCTCCGATATTTGTTGGTATTAACTGATACATTTTCTGGGTGGCCTGAAGCATTCCCTTGCGGGACAAACAAGGAAAGAGAAGTGACCGAAATACTGTTGAATGAAATCATTCCGCGGTTTGGGGTACCGAAGAGTATTTCCTCGGATAGGGGTACACACTTCGGTGCGAAAGTGGTGAGAGCAATAAGCAAAGCATTACAAATCAAATGGCAATTACATACACCTTATTATCCACAGGCCAGTGGACAAGTAGAAAAAAATGAATCATCTTATTAAGCAGCAAATTGCCAAAATATGCCAAGAGACTAATTTGCAATGGTATCAAGCCTTGCCTATTGCTCTGCTGAGGCTGAGAGTCAAACCAAGGTCAAAAGAGAAGCTAAGCCCATTCGAAATCCTGTATGGTAGACCTTATGCTATGCAAGTTGTAAACGGGGATGCCATAGGCCAAATCGGTAACCAGTACATTTATGATTATATAATTACAGTGGGGAAACAATTGGATAAGAATGCTACCGTGGTAATAGAGCACCAACCTAAACAACCTGATTGTAAATTGCATCCGTTTAACCCCGGTGATTGGGTGTATGTTAAGAATCTTTTAGGAAAACCCCTACAAGAGAAGTGGGAAGGACCTTTCCAAGTGCTGCTGACTACCTTCACCGCGTCCGGATCAAGGAGCGACCTACGTGGATTCATTACTCGCGGGTCAAGAAAGCTCCAGAGAGTAAACAAGAGGAACGGACATCATGACCTTGACTTCACCTCAAGCCCTTTCAACCCTGATCATTGGACTCTCGATAAGTATAGTTCTTCCCCGAGACTCTGACCCGATAGATCCATGGTCTCACGCACACCAGTGTATCCACCCGGAATGGGGAGCGAAGGGACCCTATTTCGAGGTATATGCCCTACGTAACAATCAGCCATACGCAAGTAAATTATGGCATCAACCTTCCATGGTAGCATACAAGGGAGACCAAATCCAAATTGAGTGTCGAGAGCTTAACTCAGTAGAAGGAAAAAACAAGGCAGCTAGTATTAACAATTCGATCCTTGAGGAAATCAGCATCCGAACATAACCTAATTACCTTTAGTCCAGTGAAAATGGGCAAGCCCACTATTTGGAGGCAGCAAAAGGGCCCAATTTCATGTCGGTGGAGTGATTTCCGGGAAGATCCAACCGGATCACAGCCCCAAAGACTTGCCCCAAGAAACCACTCCACCAGCGGAATGCAAACAATGTTTGGGCCAGTTATGATTATATCAAAAATAAGTGCAATCGGTTAGCACAGAGGCATGTATTCCTAGAGGACAGCTAGGTTATGTTTGCGAAAACGCTGTAGTAGAAGCAGAAGATTTATGCTTAGATGCTGAAAATAGAGTGTGCACCTTTGAAGTGCTTTTGCATAATAGAACACAGTCACAAGTTTACTATATAGGGAATGGGTGTGCTTGCGTACGGACAGCCTGTGACAATGTCACTATAGATAATTGCCAAGAGGAAACTAACAATACTAACTTTTGTGTACGCAACTTTACCAAAATAGTGGGTTGCGATTTTCATTATACTGTCCCAATAACTACTCAACAGCTAATTAACACAGATTTTAACCTGTATCGAGAAATACCAGAATTGCAAATAGGGATGGATGTCAAAATTCTCAAAGCAATGCTCGCACACCCTAAAGTAAAGGAACTGGTGCAAAGAGTGAATCAAACAACTACACGGATGGTATGGCAGGTAGAACATGATTCAGAAAGAATAAAGAATGTCCTCACCGAAGTAGAACAAGTAGGCCAGCATCATTGGTGGGATATCTTCACAGGATTTTCCCCAACAGCCACACAGGTTTTCAATTACCTGGTGCACCCAATGATATTGGTAGTTGGAGCCCTGTTGGTTTTAACTTTTACAAATATTTTTATGTGGTGGAAGCTAAGGATCATAATGAAAAGGACCCAAATGGTTTGGGGTATGGTACGAGCGCATCAGCGCTCTTAGGATTAGACATCAGCACTCTTAGGATCAGACCTTGACGAAAGAATTCGTAAGTCATAAGAAAAGGGGGGAATGAAGCCATAAAATAGATAGCCTTCGAGAAATAATGGGTTAAAACATAGAATATGAAGGGAACATCTGGAAGTAATAAACACAACGACAGGAGGGAAAGAGAAGGATAAAAAAAATCACCGGACTAAGCGTAATTTAAGCCGAAGCTAAAGCATGCCTAATGTCAATATGATAAGTTGGCCCTAGGAGGTTGGGAACTCGGCCAACTACACCGGGAAAGGACCAAATTTGGAAAGAAGTTCAAAAGTTTAAGGAGGAAGACTCCTCGGAGACCCTCGCCCACGATGAAGGCCGACCGGAACGACCCCCGAAAAGATCCTCAAAATAGAAGTTTCCGCCCACGCCCCGCCTACGGCACGCCCCATATGAATATGCATGGATATGATGTAATTCCAAACCTAAAACTATATAAAAGGCACGCTTTTGTTGTAAGACTTTGGAAAACTCCCTTTAGAGATTTCCCCAACGTGCACGTTGCTAATAAAATACCTCCTGTCTATCTGACTTAAACTGCGTCTCTTAGACAGTTATTTATCGCCTTTTGGGGCAAAATTCGGCATCAAGAGCAAGAAAATGAGAAGTAAAGTAATTCCTCCGGAAATCCATCTTCCCCCCAGCTGTCCCTCCTTCCCGGGCTTAACTTTGTGCCCCTCTCCGTCCCCCTCCCCGCCCAGAGGCACAGGGATGGGGGTCACAGTCAGGTCATGTCAGTGCCTCCCCCTGAGGGACAGGAATCCTTGTCCTGCTGCAGCCTGGGGTCCCTGCCAGGGGCCAGAGTCCCTCAGGAGCAGGCTGCTCCAGCGGGGATCGCCAGGGGGATCCCCGAGTCCGGCCAGGAGCCACTTCCATGGCTCTGCAGGGGCTTCCCCCGGGCTCGGGGCCTCTCTCAGGCACCCCCTGCTCCGGCCCGGCCTCATTGCCCCCCTCACCCCCCCATGCAGCGAGTGCCCGGGCAGGGAGATCCACGATTTTCACGGGGCTGAATCTTGGAGTTTCTGAGCTTTATTGGGCTAAATGTTGGTGTTTTGGTTTTTTGTGAGGGCTGGATCTTTCTATTTTGAGGGGATATCAGATTTTTGGTGTTTTGGAAGTTTTTGATCTGTCTTTGTTAGCGTTCAGGAACACAAATAATCACAGACTGATTTATATGCAGGTGCTTTACTGAATTGCGCAGGAACTAAGGGTATCAGCAACCCAAATCTAGCTCCATTGTCTTTGTCCAAAGTGCGCATATTTCAACAATTTCAGCTGTAGCAGTAATCACTATAACAGCCTTATCAATATTGTTTCATTAATATTGCTTCATTAACTTTGTCCATATTGCTTCATGAGACCTAGCTCATCCTTGTATGAACATGTCCGAATCTTATCTCTGGGTGGGTATCTTGGAGACCCCAAGTACCAGTTCCCATTACCGTAAACATTTCAGCTTGCTAGTCCATTCCTAATACCAAGCATTCTTGTGGCCTACCTCTACATGATTTTAAGAAACATTTTCAGAAACATTTAACCCCATAGTAACATATTTCCCCCCTTTGAAAGTATTTCACTTTTCTATAATAAGTGTAATGCTTTCACTATATACTGTCCTTTTTCTGAGTTTATACTTGATGTTCATCTTCGAATCCACAGTTGTCGTAAGCGTTGTTACACTCTGGAGGACTTGGAGATGACAAATGCGGATGTGGATCTCTGTCCCGTGTCAGCGCCTTTATTATCTTCTGGTTCCAGGATTCTCTTTTCTTTATCTCTCCTTTCAGAACTGCACAGATTAACCAGATTGCTAAGAACACAATCAGTAGGATTATCAGACTCTCAAGAATAGATTTGATCCAGGAGCTCACATTCCATCCTAACCCTTCAAAACTTTTATCTACCCATCTTGTGGTCAGATCTTCCCTCTCTTTCTGTGCTTCATGTTCTATGGGTTTTAATGGATTAATGTTGTGTTCTACATCTGCAGTTCCATTTGGGATGTGGATGCAGCAGTGATCAATTTGTCCTTTTAGGTACCTGCATACTCCGTGTTCTTTCAACAATAACATATCTAAAGCCAATCTGTTTTGCAGGGTCATTTTAGTTGTGGCTTGTAATTGTACATTTAGCTCTCTAAATCCCTCTTTGGTAACTCTTGCCAATCTTTCTACCTGACCTGTAAGTTTGTACAACATCTTTCTATTGTTATAATTTGCTATTGGACCAAACAAGGATTCCAGAGCCCACTCAAATTTTACACTACTGGAGGGTTCCTGCCATCTTTCTTCATCCTCAATTTTTTTTTCCTAAACTTCTTGTCTCGTCCTTATTTGCAGAAGTTCATGTTCTCCCTTAAATGGGGACCTTTTCCAAGTTGGGCATAAGGTGGGGAGGCCTAAAGTAATCTCTTTTACTTTTTCACCTACAGGCAAATGTGTTGTCCAGGTGCCATCGCTTGCTGCCCATCCAAATTGGCCTGGACTCTGAATTGTACTTGTGCTACATATTACCTTTTGGATCACTTGTCCTGTCTTGTCATTTATTTCACCTTGTTTATGTTTGATTCCTCTGCAGGCACATCCAATTTGCAGAGCTACCACTAGTGGTGGCATTTGTTTTATTTCTTCATCATCAGAAGTACAGTCCTAAGTTTTGTTCCATACCCACCAATTCACTTTGTCTGCCTCCATTCTACTACTGGTTGCAGTGTTCCATACCCCTGGATCTGTTTCATTTTCAGAGCCTTCCCACTTAATGCACCAAGGGCTATCTGCCATAGATTGGAATTTCTGAAGCACACTCATTGACCATGCACTGTCCCAAGCTTCAGCCCGATCTTTTCCTTCCTGTCCTTCACACTTCCACTTCGATACTGGAATCTTTTCTTTAATAACCTTTGCTATCTTTTCATAACACCATCCATAATTCCCTAATCCCCCATCCCAGCCTAGTTTTGGTTCATACTTTCCTCCATTTTCATGACAATCCCATCTAGATGAATACTTTGGCTTCACAGCATTTTCAAACACTGTCTTATTTTGGTACTCATAATCTATTTGCAATACACAGCTCACATTTTCATTTTTATTCTTTTGTATTTCAGGTAATTCTGATGTTATAATTCTTTAATTTATTTGGTCTCCTGCTGCCTTTGGTATTGGCAGACAGGCAGTTATTTTGCTGGTGTTTTGCATGTTGGCAAAATCGTGAATTAATCCAATCATCCCATTTTCTGCCTGAATAGTATTAGAGACTTTTATCACTTGTGTTTCTGGCTGCACCCCCACATCCCTCTTCATTCTCAAATGAAGAGTTGTCAGCTGATCCTTTTGCATTTCACATCCCAAGGTAACATTGATTCCAACTGATGGCAGTGAAGGCCATAAAATAATCCCCATTACAGTCACTAGCAACCTAGACATTTGAAACAATCAAACCCGCTTTATCTGCAGCTTTGTTGGCCCTACAGTTTGTGCAGTCCACAGTGCAGGGGAAACCTTCTTCACTGTGGTGTAATGTATGCAGGGATCCAGTCCAGCTCCTTTGACTGCTGTCAAGGTAGTTAACAGTACCTGATAGGGTCCATTCCACCTTTCTTTTAATGGTTCTTCGTTCCAGCTTTTAACGTACACTTCATCTCCCGGGGGGATGTCATGAACTGGATTCTCAAGAGTCAGCGGCCTATTCCACACAAGGGTGCTCCGAAGTCGAGCTCGAGCTTTTCCAAGAGACAGAACATAATTCTACACCTCTTGCTTCCCTGTAACATGTACATTTGGATTAGGTTGAGGGGATTCATATGGTTTCCCATCCAATATCTCATAAGGACTGACTGACATCCCGCTTCTAGGCTTTATCCGAGTCCTCAGCAGTGCTATTGGTAAAGCTTGTGGCTACTGCAATTTAGCCTCTTGGCATATTTTGCTGATTTGCCTCTTCAATGTCTGATTCATCCTCTCTACCTGTCCACTGGATTGGGGTCTCCATGGTGTATGGAGATGCCAAGCTATTCCCAGTAACCTACTCACCTCCCTCACTACTGTGGCTGTGAAATGTGGGCCCCTATCTGATGATATTCCTAGAGGCACCCCAAATCTTGGAATGATTTCTTGCAGTAACCACTTGACTGTCTCCTTTGCTTGATTTGTGCTACAGGGAAGAGCTTCTGGCCATTCTGAAAATGTGTCAACCCCTACCAATAGATATTTGTATTCTCATGTTCTTGGTAATTCTACAAAATGTACTTGCCAATAATCTCCTGGTTCTACTCCTACCCAAATTTTCCCTAATTGTGCCTGTCATCTAGCCACTGGATTGTTCTTTAAGCAAATTTCACATTTTGACATTACTGATTTTGCCATTGTTGACATCTGTACTGAAATTAAACTTTGTTTTAACAATTTCACCAATGCCTCTGCACTCCAATGACATTTGTTATGTTTAATTTGCAGAACTTCTCTCATTATCAAGGGGGGTACCACTACTTGTCCCTGTGTAGTCACATACCACCCTTCTGAATTCTTCTGTGCATTCAGTGAGCGTCCCAATTTCTCATCTTTTATTGAATATTTTGGTTCTGGGGGTAAATTGAATTAAGATACATTAGTTTTTAAAGGTATCAATGCCATTGCAGTTTGCACTTCTCGAGCAGCTTGTCGGGCTGTCCAGTCTGCTTTCCGATTTCCTTCATGAATTTTGGAGTTTCCTGATTGGTGAGCTTTTCAGTGCATGATTGCTACTTGCTCAGACTTCTGTACTGCTTTTATTAATTGCAGGACTGCATCTTGATGTTTAATGTGTGTACCTTGAGAAGACAGCAGTCCTCTTTCTTTCCCCAGTGCCCTGTGTACATGCACCACTCCAAAAGCATGTTTTGAATCAGTCCAGATATTTACTTTGTTCCCTTCATTCAGCTCTAATGCCCTGGTTAAAGCAACCAGTTCTGCTCGTTGGGCAGATGTGTTTGCTGGTAAGGAGCAAAGCTGGATTCAAAAGGTTAGCTGTCTTTAGTGTGACATCATCCTGCTTGGTTCGGATTACCTGGAATTTCATCATCCTGCTTGGAGATAGCCAATGGCCCCCCCTTTTGTTCTAAAACAGTGGTCACCATGTGTGGCACATAGACATCTGTGTGTCTACCCATCGTGAGTTTCCTGGCTTCTTGGATCAGCATCACAGTGGCTGCAACTGCCCGCAGGCATGAAGGCCATCCGGCACTCACGTGGTCAAGTTGTTTGGAAAAGCAGCCTACCAGCCTTTTCCAGCTTCCCAAATGTTGGGTCAGCACTCCCAGTGCTGGGTGTGATCTTTCATGCACAAACAGCTGAAAATCTTTGGATAGATCATGCAATCCTAACACCGGAGCTGTTGTCAATGCCTCCTTCAGTCTGAGGAAGGCCTCCTTCTGTAGTCTGCCCCAGGTAAGCGGTTGTGTCTTCTGGGCTTCATACAGGGGTTTTGGAATTAGTCCATAGTCCATGATCCACAGGCGGCACCGCTCTGTCATCCCAAGGAAATCTCACAGCTCATGTAGGTTCTGGGGTTCTGGAATGGCACAAATGGCTTGAATACGATTAGTACCCAGCTTACACTGTCCTTGTGAGATTTCACACCCCAGGTAAATCACAGTCTGCTGGGAAATTTGTGCCTTTTCTTTAGACACCTTATATCCTCCCATTCCCAGCTGATTTAAAATTTCAATTGTTACCTTTATGCAGTCTGTTGAGATGTTAAACACATCTCTGCTGAGTGGTGGAAAAGAAACATTAAAATTCCTTTCCCCAAGGCAAAGGCAAACCTAGTGTGACAAGAGAAATAAGTTTTTAAGCCATTTTAAAGTTGGTCTGTTCTGCCAGCAGCTAATCCTGGGCAGGGCAGAGTGTGAGTGTAATTGAGAGGCAGAGTGGAATTGTCCCGGTGCCTTCCCCAGCAGCTGTGGCGAGGGCAGGCACAGAAAGGGCTGAAGCTGCAAGAGTGAGAGCAAGGATTGTCCCGCAGTGGCTGGAGATGGCAAAGGAGGGTGGCCAGGCCGAGGATTTGAGCAGAGGATCTGTGGGCAGGCCCAGGGGCTTCCCCCGCTGGGGAGCCCTGGCTGCTGCTGCGTTGCCTTCAGTGCAGGCTCAGGGGTGGCCTGTTTAATATTCCCTTCCAATTCAGATTTCTGAGTCTGGAAGAGCCATGGCTGGGGCATCAAGCATTTTATTTTTTCATTTTGTTAAGTTTTATTCTCTTTCTTATGTGCACTCGATAACATTGAGGCTATCTGGGGCTAAAGAAGTGGCAAAATGTGTTGTCTGGAAAAGAGAATCCACAATCCAGCTCCTGCAATTCCCTGTTAATGATAAGAATAATTCCATCTCCATTTTAGTCCTGGGAAATGTTATTTCTGAGATTCCCTGGACCCTCTCAGGGTCAATATATCACAAGCCTTCAGTCAAAATAGGTCCCAAATATTTAAACATTTTCTCCACTATTTGAACTTTTCCGTCAGATACTCAAAGCTGCTTTTTTGCCTGCAAATGAAGCCATTTCACAGAGACTTCCTCTACCTCTTCTCCTTGTCCTCCTGACTGGATCAAGCCATCCACATCCTGCATTAAGCCAGTCCCTGGGGGTGAGGTCAATTCCTTTGATATTTCCTGCAAGGCTTGCCCCAATCAGGCCGGTGCTTCCGTGCATCCCTGCAGAAGGACCGTCCATGTCTTGAGCATTTTCCCTTCTACCTCTTGTTGCCAGCCCAAGGCAGAATTGTGTTTGCATCCTCTGGGAGTGGGCAGATCCCCAGAAAGCATCTTTTGCATCAAGTTGTGAATGGCAGCAGTGTGAGGAGGGCCCCTGGTTGAGGATGGTGTAAGGATCTGAGAGTGTGGGGTGCCTCGGTTTCATCATCTCATTTCTTCTTCTTGGGTCCTGCAGCATTGTGTGGATTCCATTGGATTTCTTGTTTGGCAGGATAGGAGCATTCTAGGGAGCCATCCCTGGCTCCCCAAGCCGTGCCTTGAGCAGGACTCCCAGACAGGCTGTGAGCCCTTCCTTCCCTCCCTTGGAACAGGGGATTGCTTTTCGACACCTCTTGTCCTGGTTGCTTCAGGGAAGTTTGGAGAGGCTCCATATCTAATTTTGCCAATTTCCCTGGGGCTGCCTACACTTGTGGGTTCACTTCAGCCTAGGCTCTGCCAGACATTTGACACAGAGGTACAACAGAACCAGCCTCTGTATCACCTTTTGCAATATTAATTTGCATTCTCAATTTAGCCATCAAATCCCTTCCCAGTAAATTATAATCACAATTGTGAGCAAATAAAAGCTCCTGCATTTCAAACCCATGTCCCACATCTGCTAATAGTGGCTGAATAAAACACTTCCACTCATCTTTCCCACTTAGTGCCTTAATTAAAATATTCCTTAATAATTTTCCTTCCTTAGGTCTAAGATTCTGAGTGGATGGAGAGGCCCCTGTGTCCATCAGGAAAGGTCTCCTCTGGATCCAGAGCCACCCTGGATGTTCCCAAGGGCTCCAGTGTGGTGGGTCCCTGGTGGAATGGGAGCTGTGAGACCGCTAAGAATCCGTGTCCATCAAGGGCTGGACTTGCTGGTGCTGAGGGTGCTCCTGTCTGTGCTTGCAGTGTCCTTGTGCCCTGCAGCTGGAAGGCTGATTCCTTGCCAGGGGCTGTTTGGGTGGGCTGTCCCCTGGCCAGGAGGGCAATGCCTGTGCCAGGTGCTTGTGGCCGAGGGTGTCCCCTGGGTGCTGGGGCCCCCTTGGGCCCTGGGCTTGATCCCTCAGGGCCTGTAGGAACTGTGCCATGGCCTTTGCCTTCAGCTTGGCCTTTTGCTCATCCCTTGCTGCATTCAGCTGCTGAGCCTTTGGGAGCAAGTGCTGCAGGGGCTTCTTGTGGCCCTGCTGCAGCCCCCCTCAGTGCCTGTGGGTGCTCATCGTGTGGCAGCTGCTGAGCTTTCTGCAAAATCCTTCCTTTCTGCAGGGACCCAGCACAAAATGCTTTCAAGATCATGTGGATCCTTGCAGGTCTAATCCTCATTTCTGAGCTGTTCCTTCCTGGTGCTGGCTGTGCTGAGGCTCCCCTCCCCAGCCCGTATCCCAGAGCCGGTCCCTGTCCTGCCGCAGTGTCCAAAGGCGGCCCCCCCGGCGGGCAGGGCCGGCAGCTCCACGGGGCCGGGCAGCGGCCGGGGCGTCCCGCAGCCTCCTGGGGGCCGGGGGCCACTGCCGGCCCTGCCCGGGGGGTGCTGGGGTCAGGCAGCGCCCGGCGCTGAGCCCCGGCTGCCCCACAGCCCCGGCCCGGCCCCACAGCTCCCCACAGGCCCCCAGCCCGTGCTCCCGGTGCCGCAGCTCTGCGCCCGCTCCTGCCGCTCCCAGCTCAGAGAAACCCCCTGAAATCCTGACCTCCTTCTTTTCCTGTCCTGGAAAACTGGCATACAAAGGATCTGAGTCAGCTGGCAAATTCTGAGGATAAGACCCTTCTGAAAAACATCCCAATCCTCAGTATTTTTTTCTCTTCCTCCTCTTTTCCATCATCCTGTTTCTTACCCCATAGATTGCTCCTGCTGCTTCTTGCCTTAAGCACATTCCTGCACACTCCCCTTCAGCCAATCCCTTCCCAGCACACCAACACCATCCATCCCCTGTGGTCTAAATCCCTTCTGGACTTCCCTTATTGCCCCGCTGGGTGTCCATGTCCCTAGTTAGCTCTGGAAGAATGTGCAAACGACCTCCACATGCTCCCAAGGGACCCTTGAGAGATATTTTGGGATCCTCATCCCTTTTGCTGGGACCCCATTCTGGCTTTCCCTTTTGTCCCCTCCCTGGGTGCCCTGCCATGTTTACTCCCCGAAGATGCCACTGGAGTCACTGCTGAGATTTTCAGTGCTCTCTCCCTGCTGACTCTTGAGAGCCCCCCTGATCCGTCCCTCGTCTGTCTCCTGCTCACTCTCGGGTACCCAATCAATCCCCGGTGCCGCCGCCAGCCGAGGGAGCCGATCCCCCAAACTGGGTGAGGCGCCTTCAGCTGCACTCAGTGCCCGCCGGTCCGGACGGTGGAAGGAATTGCGGAGGAGCCCCAAGGTGTGTGGAAAAATTGACATCCGCAGAGGTTTCTGTCCACAAGGAAGACAGAGGAGTCCTGTAAAAGTCATTTCATTCATAAAAAAGGGAGAGGCCATGGGACAATTTCCATAGTGTCTCTCCTGTTTTTGGCAGACAGAGCCTCCTTTTCATCCTAATTTTCTTGGCCACATCTCCCTCTCCCTTTCCCCATTGGCTGAAGTACTGGAGAGGTACAGACTTCCCAATGCACCTCCTACATACCCCCTTAATATGCACCCCACTTTTGTATAGCTAAGGATATTGATTGCTGTGTTAAGTCTTTGTTGTTCTTCTGGAAGTTGATGAATTTAGCAGGACCTTGGCTGAGCAGCAGTCTGTGTCATCAATTAATAACATTTTCTGCAGCTGATGGCTCCTCCTGTCACTTCCTTATGTCCAGGTCCCTGGCCCTCTGTCCAGTGAGGCTGACAGGATCAGTTTGTAAAGAGCCTTTGTTGTTGTTCCTTTGCTGGGGTTCCCCCGTTTTGGGGCCATCCCCCCTGGAGCAGGGTGTCCCCCCTTGGTGCAGGCGCAGGGCTCAGGCAGGGCTGAGGCAATCAGAGCGCGCGGCGCTGATGACTCATCAGTGTCCAGGCAGAGCCGCAGCTGCCAGCGTTCCCCAGCTGGAGCCCAGCTGCGCCCCTCCCCCCCGGGCCTTGGCGCCCCCCTTGAGGGGAATTTGGGGAGGTGGGAGGGGGGAGCGCCAAGGCCGGGCCCCCCCGCGCTGTGGTGGCGGGAGCGGCTGCAGTGGGGAGCGAGTGCGGGCGGAAGCGGCCGAGAGCCCAGCGCTGCCCCAGGCCGAGCTGGCCCAGCTCCATCCGTGCCCCTGCGGTGGGATGCTGTGGGACTGGGGGGGAAGAGGGAGGCGGCAGTGGGTGCTGGGCCTGGGGGCAGGAGGAGAAGGGAAGGAGAAGCAGGGTTGAAGACAAAAATGGTCAAAGATGCACATGAGAGGAGAAGGTGGGATTGTGCAGGAGGAGGAGGAAGAGGAGTGTGAGGAAGAGTTGGGACCCAGGAGGGGGAGGAGGAGCAGGAGGAGGAAGCAGCACAAGGTTCCACCGTCCCTGTATGGGCAATCCCAGGAGTGTTGCCCTGTCCACATTCAGTAGGTGACTGAGGAGCGAGATCCGCACTTTTCACAGGGCTGAATCTTGGTCTTTCTGAGCTTTATTGGGCTAAATGTTGGTGCTTTGTCTTTTTCAGGGGCTAAATCTTTCTGTTTTGGAGGGAGTTTTGCCTGATTTTGGTGTTTGGGTAGTTTTTGATCAGTGTTTTGATGTTTGGTGGGTGTTTGGGCTGAATCTTGGTGTTTTGGTTTGTTAAAGACACAAGATACCAATGACTTTCTGAGATGAACTTGGGCAAGGAGGAACCCTCAGCCCAAGGTGCTCTCCTCTCTTTTTTTCCTCCTAATCAGGATTTTTCATTCCCAAACTGTGTCCAGATGGAAGAGGAGGAGGAAAAGCCCCAGAGATGCCGAACAAGGAGGAGCTGCAAACCCAGCCCAGGGAGCTGCGAGGAGGAAAAATCCCCCCAGTGCCAGGAACACGGCCAGAGATCCAGCCAGAGCTCAGAGCTGGGGGAGAAGCCCCACAAGTGCTTGGAATGTGGGAAGGGCTTCAGAAGGAGCTCTGACCTGATCCAGCACCAGAGGATCCACACTGGGGAAAAGCCCTACGAGTGTGGGGAATGTGGGAAGAGCTTCAGCCAGAGATCCAGCCTGAGGAATCACCAGAGGATCCACACAGGGGAACGACCCTATGAGTGTGGGAAATGTGGAAAGAGCTTCAGCCAGAGCTCCAACCTGAGGAGTCACCAGATGATCCACGCTGGGGAGCGGCCCTATGAGTGTGGGAAATGTGGAAAGAGCTTCAGAGATATCTCTCACCTGATGACACACCAGGTGATCCACACCAGGGAACGGCCCTACACCTGCTTGAAATGTGGGAAGAGATTTGGTCTGAGCTCCACCCTGAGAAAACACCAGCGCATCCACACTGGGGAGAGGCCCTACGAGTGTCCCGAGTGTGGGAAGAGGTTTCGGACCAGCACCCATGTCCTCAGACATGAGCGGATTCACACAGAGGAGAGGCCCTTCCGCTGCCCCGACTGCGGGAAGGGCTTCAAGCAGAACGGCCACCTCACGGTCCACCGGCGCATCCACAGTGGGGAGAGGCCCTACGAGTGTCCCCAGTGTGGAAAGAGCTTCTCCAGGAGCTCTCACTTGACCCAACACCAACGGAGGCACCAGTAAGGGAAGCCCTGCGAGTGCCCCGAGTGCGGGAAGAGCTTCGTGCGCTGCTCCAGCTCCATCCCCCATGGGAGGATCGGCGTTGGATGATCCCCAGTGACCCCCGTTGGGCAGAGCCCTGGTGATCCGTGCTCCTGGTGATCCGTGTTGGGAAGACACCTGGCTGGGAGGCTCCACATCTTCCTGGCTCCCTGTGGGCACCTGGGTGAACGCCAGGGCAGGACCATGCATTGGGACACAGACCAACAATGGGAATTCCTTGAGGAGAGTGGATTTGTTGACTTTCAATCCTAGAGAACCTTTTCCTGCTGCCTCAGGAGCTGTGTGGGGAGAGAAAAGGGGGTGACACCGGGCTTGGGGGGCCCGAGGGGAGCACACACGCTCTGTGTGGGGGGGAGGACACGACCCCCGGGACCCCCCCTCATGTTCCTGCGCAGGCAGAAGCCGAGCCCCAGTGCCAGGAAGATGAAGCCCAACACAGAGACTCCAATCCCCATCAGCCTCTTGCTGTGGGCAGCGTTTGACAGCATCCCTGGAGGGTCTGCAGGGGTCAGGACCCACAAAACCTCTTACAGACACCCCAAGCCCCTCCAAGGACCCTCCCAGTCTCCCCCAGCCCACCCAGGACCCTCTGAAACCTCCTTTGGAGTAATTAATTTTAAAAAATTAAGAATTTTAGAAAATTTGGAGATCTCAGCTAGAGACAGGCCTTGCTGGAACTAGTCAGAGTTAATGATTAAGTGAGAAGCAGGATTTGAGATAATCAACTTGGGACTGAGGTAAAAAATTTCTTGTCATTGTATGTTTGTTCAGCTGTGCTTATAATGAGAAAAGAGAAACTGATCAACGGGTTCAGGAAGATCACAGACCTTACATCTGGAAACCCATTTCAAAGTCACAAGGGAGGAAACTGGAGTTGTACCAAATGTCATTTGTAATATCAACCATTGTAAAGGTAGAAAGGTGAGAGTGAGGAAGGGCGGTTTTCCTTCATCTCTTGATGACCACTCCTCACCAAAACGACCCCCTCCTCAAATTAGGGAGCCAACCACGCAGGTGTAATGACATTTTAAACTGATTACAGTGCATTTTAATCCAAAGTGGGGAATGGGAAGTGTTAGCATTATGAGTATGTATTAGTATTTTGGAAATTGAAGACTTTTGTAAATAAATAGACACTGGAATCTTTTGTCAACTTGCAGTGTGTATTAAGGGGTGACTCCCGCACTCGCCCAGTGCTGTGATTAAACATACACTTTGTAACTTTAAACTGTTGGAGAGGTTTTTTGTCCATTAACAGATTGATGTTGATACTGGCTCAATATCACTGTTTTGGTAAATCACTGCCAGTCTCTTCCCAGCCTCCCCAGGACACACCAGAGCCCCTCCTGTTCCTCTCAGGATCCCACAGCCCCCTCCCAATTTCCCCCCACTGCCCCAGGACCCCCAAACCCTCTCCCAGTCCCTTCCAGGCCCACCAGGACTCATCAAGACTCCTCCCAGTCTCTTCCCAGCTCAACCAACCTCATCCCAATCCCTGCTTTCCACTGCCCAATCTCCTTCCAGCTCCTCCAGGCTCACTCAAATCCCTCCCAGTGACACCCAGCACCCCCAAACTCCCTCCCATTGTCCACCAGCACCCCCAGAACCTCATCCCACCCTCCCCAACATCCTTCAAACCCCTTCCCAGCCATTCTTGACCCCCTAACCCCTCTCCGCAGTTTAAACCAGTCTATCTCAAACTCCCTCCCAGTTCCTCCCAGCACACCCCAATCCCCCTCTGGGCCCCCCCAGTGCCTCCCCCGCTGCCCCCGGCGCTGTGGGGGCCGGGCCGTGCCCCAGTGCCGGCTCAGGGGGTGCTCCAGGCTGACGTGCTCCACCTGGCAGCTGGAGCTGAGCCCGCATTGCCGGGGGCGGTTTCCAGCAGCACCAGGAGCTGCTGGCTCCAGTCCCCGCTGGGGAGCACGGCAGTGGCCAGCACGTGGCCCGAGAGCTGCTGCTGGCCCTGGGAGCAGCTCAGCTGGATGTGGGCAGGGGAGAAATCCATCAGGGAGCAGAGCAGGCGGCCGGGGCCGGGCTGGGAGCTCGAGGCCACCAGCGAGATGGACACGCTGGGGGCCCTGGGAGAGAGTGGAGAGGAGTGGTGTGGCATTGAGAGGGACTGGGAATGGACTGGGAGGGACTGGGGTGGCACTGAAGGAGATGAGAGTGGATACTGGGACACTGGAAGAGTGCGTGGACGTCTGGGAGTGGAGTGGGAATGAACTCGGAAGAGACTGGGAATGGCTAAAAAGGAGTGGGAGGGACTGTGGTGGCACTGGGCGGGACTGTGGTGGCACTGGGCGGGACTGTGGTGGCACTGGGAGGGACTGTGGTGGCACTGGTTGGGACTGGGAATGAAGTGCGCGGCACTGGGAGGCCGAGTCCAGCGCGGGGCTCTCGGCTCTGTGGATCTGCCCGGCAACTGATGAGTCATCAGAGAGACGCGCTCTGATTGGCTGAGGGGCGGCAGATCCACGGAGGGGCGAGATGGAGAAGCGGGGTCATTGGCAGTGACTGGGATGGAGTGGGAGAGGCTGGGATGGACTGGGAGAGCCATGGGAGCCACTGGGAGGCCCCGGGGATGGGCAGATGGAATGCTGAGGGCTCTGGGATTATTCCCAGAGTGGTTTGGGGTGGGCCTCTCCCTGCCCTTGTCTCGACCCACGAGGATTTGGATTTGTTTCAGTTCAGTGGAATTCATGGTGATTTGGGAGGAGCTGGAGCAAAGCAGCTGGAAAGCACAGTGGGCTTGACAAGGACTGAACCAGGGCAGGAGTTGGGGCTGCCTCGAGTGAGCTCTCACAGTGTGAACCTTCATGGGGTCTTTCTAAGGGAATTTTGTTGAATTTTTACATTCATTATTAAAAAGCAGAGTCGCAAGTGGAGCTCCGCTGTCAGCTTGAAATGAGGGGATGGAACGTGGGCACTGGGACTTCTGTAACCTCAAGTTGTTCCTTGATACTGGACACTTTAGCTTTGGCAATCTGAAGCCCTTCAGCAGCAATGGCTCTGCCACCCCCTGGTTTCTGGCTCAGACCCAGCTCGGAGCTTGGACAAGGTCTGGGCTTTGTCCTCTTGAGCTTCGGGAGCCTCCCGGGAAGCACCAGCCCTCCCCAGCCCACCCTTGGTAGGACTTTTTCTTTTCTCTCTCCTGACCATTTTATCCCCAAAACTGCCGTGGGAACGTTGTATCCAAGCACATCCTCCAGCCCTGCACTTTCCTCCTGTGAATTCCCTGTGCAGGGAATGTGTCTGTGCTTTTCCCTGCTCTGTTCACTGACAAACAAACCTGAGCCCGTGGGACTGTCAGAGCTCCTTCATGCAATGAAATCAGGTTGTGTTGATCATGGCATGTTCTGGAGGAGCTTTTCTTGGTGTGTCTTGTGCTGCTGGAAATGACACAAGAGCCAGGAGGGAACAGAAGCTGCTGCTGCCCGTTGGCTCAGGGCCAGGGAACCAAGTTGTGCTCCCGTGCAGTTGGGCCCTGCTGGAAGCAGAGCCGCCTTTCCCTTGAGCAGCTCAAGCTTGTGACAGCTCCAAACAGGAAACCTCAGCAGAAAACTCTTCCTCCAAACTCAGCTGCTTTCCCTCCTGCAGCTGTTTGGGAAAGAGCCTCAAAGCACAGACTCTGCTGGGAGCCATTGGTGCATTTCCTCCCTCCCGGCAGCAGCAGCAGCTCCTGAGCCCTTCACGGGCTCCTGTCCCTTCTCAAACCCTTCAGCTCCCTTTGAACTCTCAGCAGTCACTAATATATGCATTTCTTTCATATTTAAGCTGCATTTAAACTTCTCTTTTTCTCTCCTCTCTATCTGTTTTAGTCTCCTCTTTACCTCCTTTAATCCCATCAGCACCAGTAGGATGGGGATGGAGTCTTGGGGTGGGTGTGGGATGAACTGAGGATCCAGCAGAGAAGGGCAAGGCAGAGGGGAGAGGACTCAGCCAACCCTTCTCCTGCTCTCTCCTCCCCCAGGGTGCAGCTAAAGCAAGTCAGACTGGAAAGGATCCCACAAATGCTGTGTTCTCCTCCCTCTGAGCTTGGCTGGGGATCCTCAGCTTCAGCCTGGTGCAGTGGCTGAGATTCGCTAATTTGAGTTTTTTGGCTAAAGCACTAAATAATGTGGTGGGTTTAGCGCTGGCTGAAATCTCCAGGGCACTTACTCATTTCTCACTGTGAGATATGGATCAGGAGAAGGGCAAAACAGGCTTAAAACTTACAAGGAATAAAGAAACTTTATTAACAGGACTACAATAAATAAGAAACCAGAATAAGACTTTCAGAACGCCTTTCCTCTCCTGAATAACTTTTTTTTTTTTTAAACTGACAGCATAGAGATAGAACTTGGGATGTTTAAACAATATTCATTACACAATAGTTTTTTATTAGTTTTTGTAGGGAGAGTAGTTTTTTCTTGTTGAATCATGGAGACTTTTTTACAAGAAACAGGTTTTTTGTGGTTTTTTATTTTTACAAATAGCAGCCATCTGGGAAAAAATTTTTCTATTGTGACATTTTTCTTATTTTTACAGCCCTCCTAGAGGTGTGTCTATGGGTTATGAATTCATGGGGTGTTATTTTAAGGATGAGTTGTTTGAAGGCAAATGTTTTGCTTTGTTTGTTTTTGTGTCTTGGGAAACAGAAGTTTTCTTTTTTCTCTCCCTGGGGGCAACGGCCATTTTATTGTTTTGGTTTTTTTTTCTGTTCAAACTTTTTATGGGATTACAGTTACTTTAACATTTGTTTGGTTTCATTAATGGATGCTTTTGTTTAGATTTACAGTTTGAATACTTTATTTTTTTTTCATGAATTAAAGGAGATATTTTACTACATCATTGTTTATTTCTATGTTTTTACTAAAAGAATATTTTTGTTTCAATTACCATTTTTTCATTACTTTTCGATCTAATGTTTGACTTCTTTTTTTTACTGACTTTGATGTTTTTATGATGTTTTATTGCGTGTTGTTACTCTGTCCTTTTCTGTCTCTGGAGAGATGAACAAGGTTTGTAGGTCTCATCTGTGTATTGAAAGGGTTAACATCTTGCCCAGGCTCATAATCTTCCTAGTGTTCCAAATAAATAGGTACTGTGAGGGATACATATGACAGGTGAGCACCCACTGCACAATCTGCTTTGGATTAAATCCCATCTCCGTCTTCATCAGCTCACAGTCACTGTGACACTATTCCTGCATGGAAGAAACAGGCTGGGGTGGCCCTTTCTGCTTTTGGTCCTTTTTTTGGCAAATGAAATATTCTATTTGAAAACATTCAAAGCCTGGAGTTTCTTTGTATTTTCCCCTGCAAATGCTGCCAGCCGAGGTTCCCAAGCGTCTGGTTCGTGTTTGTGTGCACAGAGCAAAGGTGTCAGCCTGTGTCCGTGGCCCGGGTGTCTGTCAATGTCCATTGAAGCAGACGGCTGGAAGGGGGCTCTGCCCGCCCTGCGCTGCTCCGGGGCTGGGGCTGGGCTGGCAGAGGCTGCAGAGCGCTCTGAGAGGCACCGCCTCAGCCCCGGCCGGCATCTTGTGCATGGTGGCACCGCCTCAGCCCCGGCCGGCATCTTGTGCATGGTGGCACCGCCTCAGCCCCGGCCGCCATCTTGTGCATGGTGGCACCGCCTCAGCCCCGGCCGCCATCTTGTGCATGGTGGCACCGCCTCAGCCCCGGCCGCCATCTTGTGCATGGTGGCAGCTCTGAGGGCTGTGCGAGTGTGAAAAACGAAGTTCACTCCTGTAAAATTTTAAAACAGTTTAATAAAGACAATAAGAGACATAAAGTAAAGCAAAGAGTTACGGCCGGGTGCCTTGGCGCGCTGCCAAGAGCACACCTGGTATCTCAGGGACCCTCTTTTTATCTTCCCCTGCTGTGAGGGGTTAATGCATATTCATACATATCCCCTCCCTGGTTCTGCCTTCTTAGATCATGCTTTTGCACAACTTCATTTTCTGCTGGTCAGCACTATTTTTGCTGATCATCATTATTTTGGATTTTGGTTTCCTTTCTTCTGGAAATGGTCAATTATCGATAAGAGCATAAGCCCCTCATCCTTCCTTTGAGGGTAGCTGGTCTTCCTGTCTTCCCCCCTTGCCAGCGTCCTGGTACCGGCTTCTTGATAACCATTTGCTCTCCTTTTCCTGCTGTTGATAATAGCCTGTTTTCCACAGCTTGATCCTCCCATTGTCTTGCTTGTTTATCTTGCCTTGTCCAGATGAAACATATCCTTACCATTCAGAATTCCTATCTAAGCCTATAACTTGCTAAGAGAGAAAAGAATATAGTGAAAGCATATAATATATATTTATCAGAATAATTGTGAAAAGCCAATATTTACAACACGAATTCACAACAATCCCTCCTTTTATCTTTTTTATAAACCATTTGGCTTGAGCAATAATTCTTGTTTTCTAGCTTCTAGCACTCGTTCATTTTTTTCACAAATCAATTTAGCTTCTTCCAACGGATCTTTCACATTATTTTGTTTTCTTAATACCATGATTTTTTGTGCCGTTCCAGATGTAGCCAATTTTGGGTCTGTAGGCATTGCTACTATTTGCATGCCCTGCACCACTTTGGTGATTAGTTGGATGAAACAGGGGATTAGACAAGGAAGGAATATTAAACCAGCTGTAGCGCATAGGAGGAAGAAACCTAGCTTCTTCCACCATTCTGTCCCCAACAAGTTATTCCACCAATTAGTGGTCATCACTGACTCCCATTTTTGGACTGGTACATGGGCTATTTTTCTGATGTTCTTGGCGATATCTAGAACAGCATTTCCATTGTCATCAATTTGTAAACAACAATCTGATGTATTAAATTTCCCGCAAACACCCCCTTCTTCAGCCAATAGATAGTCCAAAGCGAGTCTATTCTGATATATTGCAGCTCTGGCTTGGCGTTGCTGGCTGACTATTAATTCCATAGCTCCAGCTGTTTCATTGGTTATGATTTCTACTACAGCTTGGAGTCTTATAATACGATTTAGCATGTAAATTGGGGTTCGATATCCCCAACTTCCATCTTGTGCCCAAGTAGCTGGCCCATATGTTTCCAGTATGCGTTCAGGGGGCCATTCCTCATCTCCCCATTTTTGGGGTCCTCCAAACAATTCCCTTTTGTTTCTTTTTAGGTCCTCATAAACCGGTACTCCCAATTGATCTCCATCTGGTCCTGGCAAAAGGAAGAATCCTGGTTGAATGATTCCCAGAGTACAACTCCCTTTCCATTGTGAAGGGAGCTTTGGGTATGCCCTTTTCCCACATATCCAAAATAAGCCATCTGGTGCCTTCCAATAGTCATTTTTCTGTTGATTTATATTTTCCCAAAATTTAGATATTTCTGGGATTCCAGAGTAAGGATTTTTCCCTTTACCATTACATCTGAACAGTCTGGTTCGATTATCATACACACAATTCTTTTCTTTTACTTTTCCTTGAGTCCAATACAGAGTTGGTTCCTCTGGGATCCACCATGTAGAAGTTCCATTGCTAACCTTATACCTTTTACAGGGAGTTTTCCCTATTTCTTTAAGAAACTCCTTACCAGTTCGCCATAAACATTCTTCCCCTATCACTGTTGAACTTAGAATCCATCCTTCTGGTCGAGTCCCCCCTCTTATATTGGTCCGGTTCCACTTAAGGAGTTCCACTGGGCCTATGCTACTACCTTTCCATGGCCATTCCTCCGTCATCAAGGCTCCTCCACAGACCCAACAGTTCGTTATATTAAGTTCTTTACTTATCCTCTCCCCTAAATCCACAAACAGGTTTTTCCCTAGTCTTGAGATATCTATTTCCCCTTTTAATTGCTCTTTGAGCCTTGCATACAGATCCTGACGTGAGGTTAAGATAGGTTTAGGTTGCTGTGTTGGTTTTGTGTTTTTTCTTATCACTTGCTCGTTTATCAAATCTTGGGTCTTTCCCTTGGCCGCCCCTGTGAAGCAAATCTATTTTTCCCCTTTTGGGCAAGTGCTTCCCAATCTAGTGCCACTGACTCCTAAGTTTTCTGTGATCCAGTATTTTTCCTCTTTATGTATACAGGTACTTAACTTGGATGGGTTATAGCAGTGACTATTGATATTGGTGTGGGTAATGAGAAAGAAACCCCGGCGTCTTTCCATGTAAAGTTTTCGATAGCATTTGTAACATGGCTTTGCTGGTGTCCCAAAAGGGAAAAGGATAAGTGACAGAAGAAGGAATAATAGGGGTCCAGTATGGCTTACACCCCCACCAATCCTGCCTATGAGGTTGCAGCTCACAGCAGGTGTTTATATTCTTCTTGGTGGCGAGTTGTAGTGGTCAGTCTGGTCTTGCCCCCTATTTCCTTGTCACTTCCTCTTTTGTAATTTCCAAGCAAATCTCTTTTGACACCTTTTAATAGTAGTATCCCTCCGTTCTTCAGGTATTTCCCACTCAACAGGCACTAGCAATTCCCATCCACAGAGCAGAGTTATTATTTCAGTTGCCTGCAATCTGTTTGGATAGAAGATCGATTATGTGTTCGACACTCCCTACAGCAAGAACGCCGGTTGTGTGAGCTGCAATACCAACTTTTCTAATTAATTTAATTTTCTAAGTTAATTAAACACTTATATTTAACCCAGCTAGCATGTCCTGTATTGGGATGGTTTATACAAGGTATATGGTGTGGCACTGATGGAAGTTGTGATTCTCCCCCTTCTTTATACAGATCACAGGCCAAAGCAAAAATATGAGGATTTCCCGACCGAAACAGCCCCGATCCTCCTGTTTGGAGTGGGAGTATCCCCCCTCAAGGTGGATATCGAAGGTGTCTCAGAACTTGTCCAGGCAGGACTTGAAACCACTGATACAGGCTTGGTCTCACTTCCCAATTAGTCGTGATTCTTTGCTCATTCCTTGGATCCTGTGGATTGTCCCAGTTCATTACCACCCGGCCCCCGCTTTAGAGTCAATTTGGTATCACCTGGTTCAGAAGTTACAGTCCACTCCTCAGGTTTTTTCACAGGTCCCTTGATTCTGCTGGCGTGGATCCAACCTCGCTCCCTGGTCCGGATTGCAGCCTCCGTTGTCAGCAATACCTGAAAAAGGACCTTCCCATTGAGGAGTTAAAGATTGTTCCTTCCATGTCTTTACCAGTACCCATTCTCCTGGATGAATATTATGAATTTTGAACTCTAAAGGGGTGGTTTGGGGGATCATTCCTTTTAGCCTTAAGTTTTCAAGTGTTTTAGCAATTGTGGTGACATACTTTCTGACACCTATTTCCCCTACTTCATAAGTGGCAGTTTCATGTCGGGTGGTAAGGAAGGGTAGTCTAAACATCATTTCATAGGGTGACACTCCCAGGTCTGACCTGGGTTGTGTTCGGACCCTTAATAGAGCCAGAGGTAAACATTTTACCCAGGACATCTGGGTTTCAATCATTAATTTTGTTAAGGTCTTCTTTAAAGTTTGATTCATTCTTTCCACCCGGCCTGAACTTTGTGGGTGCCAGGGGGTATGCAATTCCCATTTTATTCCCAAGGCTTGGGTTATTTGCTGTAAGACTTTAGATGTAAAATGTGTTCCTCTATCTGAGTCTATTTTATTAACCATTCCATACCTGGGAATAATCTGTTCTAAAAGAGTTTTACACACCACATTAGCTGTGGCCCTGGCAGCGGGAATAGCTTCCACCCAGTGAGTTAAGTGGTCTACTATTACCAATAGGAACTTCCATTTTTGCACTTGGGGAAGTTCAGTGAAATCCACTTGAATACTTTGGAATGGCCGTAAGGCTAATTCACGGCCACCTAATGGTGTTTTTCTCATTATTTTTCTATTTACCTTTTGGCAAGTTATGCAGTTTTCAGTTATTTGTTTTGCTACCCCAAAAATTCCAATGCATCCAAAATCCCTTAGAAAGTGATCACACAAAGCCTGAGTACCCCAATGAGTTTCCTGATGCATATCTTCTAATATTTTTCTGGTGAGTGGCTTATTAAGTAACTGTCTCCCATCAGGGAGTTTCCACTTTCCAGATTGATCCCATTCTCCCCCTATCTTAAGTAATTCTTTTTCTTCTTTCTCACTAAATTTAGGGATTTCCAATTCTTCCCTGCCTGGGGTTAAAATTGACATTACTCGTTTGTCCCCATTTTCTGCCGCCTCTTTAGCCTCCTGATCCGCCAAGTTATTCCCTCTTATTTCGGGTGTCATTCCCTTTTGGTGTCCTTTGATATGTACTACAGCTATCTCCTCAGGTAGTTTTAATGCTTCTAAAACTTCTAAAATAAGTCCCTCATGCACTAGCCCTTTCCCTTTTGAGTTTAGTAACCCCCTCTCTTCCCAAATTTTCCTAAAGGTATGAATTACTCCAAAGGCATACTTTGAGTCAGTGTAGATGGTCCCCTTTTTATGTGCTAGATGCTCCAGTGCTCTTTTTAGAGCATATAATTCACAAGATTGAGCAGACCAGTTTGAAGGTAGACTTCCTTTCTCAATGGTCTGCATATTTTCCCCATCAACTACAGCATATCCTGACATTCTTTTTCCTTGCAAGCATCTGGATGAACCATCAACGTATATTTTTTTTCCCTCCAAAAGGGCTTGTTCTGCTAAATCTTCCCGAACTTTAGTTTGGCATTGTATGATTTCCAGACAATTATGTGCCAAATCATCTTTTGGTTCCCCATACAGAAATTGGGCCGGATTGAGACTCCTGCTTGTTTCTATTGTCAAATCATTATTGTCAATTAAGATTGCTTCATATTTTAACATCCTGGAGTCTGTTAACCATTTCTCAGCTTTTTGATTTAGCACATTTCGGACAGCATGGGGTGTGCATACAATTAATTTACTTCCAAAGGTGAGCTTACGGCTTTCCTCCACTAAAATAGCAGTAGCTGCTATTGCCTGAATACATACTGGCCAGCCATGGCTCACCGGATCTAATAATTTGGATAAAAAGGCTATTGGTTTCTTCACCCCCCCCCATTCTTGAACTAAAACCCCGTGAGCTACTCCATTTTCCACATTCACATATAAATGAAAGGGTTTTTCTAAGGAGGGTAGGCTCAGGGCTGGTACTGAGGCTAGTTTCGATTTCAATTTTTCTAATTTATCATCATCATCTTTAGTCCATCTTATATTGTCTCCCCCTGTCAATTTCTCATACAAAAATTTTACTGCTTGTGTGTATCCTTCAATCCACAATCTGCAATATCCCAGCAGTCCTAGTAGTTTCCTAACCTCTTTCTTTGAAGAGGGAGGAGGAAGGGATAGGATCCCTGCAATTCTTTCAGGATTTAATTTCCTGCTACCCTTGCTTATCAGGTGACCAAGATATTTTACCTCTGATTCCACAAACTGTAATTTTCCTTTTGATACTCTGAGTCTCTTTTCCCCAAGAAAATTCAGAAGTTTTATAGTAGCTTCTCTTACTTCAGCTTCTATTTCTCCTGATATTAGGAGATCATCCACATATTGGATGATTTGTATTCCTACAGGAGTGGGGAAAGTTTGTAGTATCTCTTCTAAGGCTTGCCCGAATAGATTTGGGGATTCTGTGAATCCTTGTGGTAATTTTGTCCATCTTAATTGCTGTTTTCTCCCGGTATTTGGATCTTCCCATTCAAAGGCAAAAATATCTCGGCTTTCTTCCGCTAGTGGGCAGGCCCAGAAAGCATCTTTAGGGTCCACTACACTGAACCACTGATGTTGAGGTGGGACTTTACTTAAAAGAGTATAAGGATTAGGAACCACAGGGTAACGGGCCCGTGTTCTTTTATTTACCTCCCTTAAATCCTGCACTAATCTGTAATTTCCATCAGGTTTCTTTACTGGGAGTATAGGGGTGTTATGAGGAGATTTACACGGTTCCAATGTCCCATCCTTTATCAATTCTTCTATTACTGGCTTTAAGCCTTCTCTCCCCTCCAAAGAAATAGGATACTGACGTACACGTATGGGACATTCTTCCCTTTCAATAGTGACCCTTATGGGGTCAATATTCAATCCACCCCTATTTCCTTTTCCAGCCCAAACCTCTTTGTTAATTTTCTCTTCATCTTCTTGGCCAAGTTTTAACACTTTGGCTGTCATTTTCCCTTCTTCTGGGATAACCCCAATTCCTAATTGTATCTGTAAATCCCTTCCCAATAAATTGCTGCCCGCCCCAGGAACTAGTAAAACATCTCCTATTCCTACTTTTGTTTCTCCTTCTATGACCACATTTTTAATGACAGGAACTTTAAACCCTTCCCCTTTTGCCCCTGTTACTTTTACAGTATCATTACTTATATCACATCCCTTTGGAATATTAACAACACAAGTCCTTTCTGCCCCAGTATCAACTATGAATTCTAATGTCTCCTCTTGGGGGCCCACTTTTAAAGTTATCAAAGGCTCCAGATGGTATTTGTCCCCCAGAAAATAGAGCCCGTGACTTCCCTATTCTTCCTCTGGAGGGGTTTCTTGAAATATCTTTAGATCCCTCCTTAAGTGAGGGCATTCTCGTTTAAAATGCCCTTCCTTTTTGCAGTAAAAACAGGTATTCCTGGGTTGTCCCGGGAATCTTGATTGTGCTTGATTTTTATTTCTTCCCTTTTCCCCACTTCTAACCCCTGAGTGTTTAGGAGGAATTCCTGAGGGTTTTTGATTCATATTCTTCTGGAAAGTGTTTTCCCTCATAGTGGCTATCATGATTTTTGCTTCCACTTTAGCTTTTTCTTCATCTCTCCGTACATAAACCCTTTGAGCTTCTCTTAATAAGTCATTTAAGGGTTTGTCGTGCCAGTCCTCCAATTTTTCTAGTTTTTTCCTAATATCTGGCCATGCCCGGGTGACAAAATTGACCCTTAGCAGGGCTTGTCCTGCTAGGGACTCAGGGTCTATTCCAGAGTATTGTTTCATATTTTTTCGGAGCCTTTCCAGCCATTCAGTTGGGGTTTCCTCTTTTCCCTGTTGTCCCTCAAAGGCTTTTCTAACATTTTGCCCTCGGGGCGCTCCCTCCTTTATCCCTTTGATTATCAAATTACGATAATCATTCATACTTCCCCTCCCAGCTTCATCATTCTGGTTCCAGTCAGGAGCTGCAGTTGGCAATTTCTGTTCTCCTGGTGGGCCTTGTGGGTTTTCTTTTTCCCATATTTTTATCCCAGCAGTTCTAATCATATCTCTTTCCTCTTGGGAAAATATTATTTTCATTATTGATTGCATTTCTTCCCAAGTGAAAATATTGGGCTCTAGGAATTGATCCAATTGTTCAGCTGTACCTATAGGGTCTTCTAATAGCCCTTTAATTTCCTTTTTGAAATTCCTAACTTCTGTAGAAGTCAAAGGAGCATTCACAAATCCCGTTCCCCCTTGGACTCCTCCCATAGGTACTTCTCGTAATGGGAATAAATTGATTTCTTGGTTCCACTCTCCCTGTCTATCTGTTTTTACACCCCCCTTCCCTTGTTTTGTATTAGTGTTGGTAACATAGAGATTATCAGGCTGCTTTTGAGCTTTAATTGCTCCCCTTGTGTTCTGATATGGTGCCCCTTCATTAAGAAGAGATGTTATCTGGGCGGCAGGCGCTGAACCCTCCAAAGGAAAATAGTCAGGAACAGAGTCTAGCAGGGAAGCTGGGATCCCTAGCGCAGAAGGAGTGAGGGCGGGGCCTGGCAGTGAAGCCAGGGCCGCCTGTGCAGAGCTGCTGATGGTTGGCAGTGAAGCCTGAGCTGCTGCAGTTGGAGTTCTGGTGTCCGGCAGTGGAGCCGGGGCTGCTGCAGTTGGAGTTCTGGTGTCCGGCAGTGAAGCCGGGGCTGCCAGGGCAGGGATGCTGAAGCCCGGCAGTGAAGCCGGGGCCGCCAGGGCGGGTGGAGCAGAAGCCAAAGTCGGGACACCCAGCACACTCCCCGGTTCGAAGGGGGGGGCAGGAGTTCCCGGGATGGGTGGAATTCCCAGCATCAGAGGGGGTGGGAGGATTCCCGGCGCCATTGGAGGCGGAGGAATTCCCGGAGGCTGGGGAACCCCTGCTGCTGGCTGCAGCGGGGGAGCTCCCTGTGCCAGCGGTGGAGGTAAGACATTCAGGGGATCCCATTTTTTTTTGTTTTCTGTTTGCTCAACCTCTGGAGTTTTAGATACTTTAAAAACTCTGTCTCCCAGAGGTTCTGTGCTTCCTAACCAGCAAGAGGCATATTCTCTTTCTTCTGGATTAAATGGCTCTTTTGAATTCACAAATATATTCAGAGCCTGGCAGATCCAAGCCTCAGAGGACCCGTATTTTGGCCAGTAAACATGATCAAGTCTAATTTCCTTTTTTACCCACTCCTTCATGAAAAATTGGATCATTTTTACTTTGTCTTTCCCCTTTGTATCGGGATCTGTATCCCAATTTGCTAGCTTAATCCCTAGGGGACTATCTTGAGGTATATCCTCTGGTATTTTGTTAATTCTTTTTTCTCTTAAGGCCAGCTTACTGGTTCTCTGTCCCATTTTTCCAAGTGTTCTCTGTTTCAACCTACTCCTTTAAGCACCACTATTTAGAACACCAATTGTACTATTTTAGAATACCAATTCCACTCCTCTAGAACACCAGTTCACTTCTTTGAAATACCTATTTCAACTCCCTAAAAAAACCAAAAAAAACCCACGAGTTCACTTCTTTAAGACACTAATCACTCTTCACAGCACCACCAACAAAAACCACAAACCCCAAATCCCTCTCTCAGTGTTCTTGTTACAGTCCACCTTCCCCCCTTCAGGATACAGTTATACACGATCTCTCATTCACACATGCATTCTCATTTCTTTAATAGGTTTTCTTCACTCATTTTCACTCACACCAAGACAATACAATAATAAGGTACCTTCAATGTTGCTGGCCAACCCCCCAGATTCTCTTGGGTACTGTATCCCACACTTCCCGTGGTTTGCACCCTCAACCTGGCAATATTCCCGGGGATTTATTATTTTTTTCCCCTTTTTGTCCCGTCTCCTAGTGCACTGAACTTAGGAGAACTCCCGGCTCCTTCCCTTCCAGGGGTCCAACCCCTCCCTGAGACCCCAGTCCCAGTAACCCCGGGGGGATTCTTTCACTCCTTTTTCATTCGCTTCGTCCAATTCCCGGCCTATTTTCTCGCGAAATATAGGAAACGCGGTACTATGGACTCCGCTCTCACTCCGCAGGTCTGGGGTAACCAGCTTGCGTCTCATTCACACACATTCATCCCCCCGTTTCCACCCCCTTGGTCAGTTACTTACCAATTCCTGTTCAGGTCCTGAAAGATTAGGGGGTTTTGAAGGAGCGCTTTATGTCTTTATTTTTTTCTTTGCTTTACTTGTCTCTCTCTTGTCCTCCGGGTGTTGCCCTGCTACCACCGATGACACCAGAAGAGCCAAAGTGGATTACCAAAGCTGGCAGGGAGGCGCCTTCCTCCGCCTGGAATCTCCTGGTTTCCCCGGGGTGAGGTGCTTGATCCCGGACGAGAGCCCCCAATTTCTGTGAAAAACGAAGTTCACTCCTGTAAAATTTTAAAACAGTTGAATGAAGACAATAAGAGACATAAAGTAAAGCAAAGAGTTATGGCCGGGTGCCTTGGCGCGCTGCCAAGAGCACACCTGGTATCTCAGGGACCCTCCCTTTTATCTTCCCCTGCTGTGAGGGGTTAATGCATATTCAAAGCGTGTTCCCTCCCTGGTTCCGCCTTCTTAGGATATGTTCTTGTACAATTTTATTTTCTGCTGGTCAGTACTATTTTTGCTGGTCATCATGATTCATGCTGTTCAGCATTTTTTTGGTTTCTTTTCCTCTGGAAATGTTCGATAAGGGCATAGGCCCCTCATCCTTCTTTTGAGGGTAGCTGGTCTTCATATCTTCCCCCCCTGCCAGCGTCCTGGTACTTTTTGATAACCATTTGTTCTCCATAGCCTGTTTTCCACAGCTTGATCTTCCCATTGTCTTGCTTGTTTATCTTGCCTTGTCCAGATGAAACCTATCCTTACCATTCAGCATTCCTATCTATAACTTGCTAAGAGAAAAAAGAATATAGTGAAAGCATATAATATCTATATTTATCAGAATAATTGTGAAAAGCCAATATTTACAGCATGAATTCTCAACAGTGCTGGAAGATGCCCGTGCACAAAATTGCAAAGCAAGTCTTATTTTATTAGTTGCTGTTGCAAATAATACCTACAAACCCCTGGATTGGTGAAAAGCCACTGAGCAGTGGCAGGAGATGGAGCATGGTGCTCCAATGGGAGGGGCAGGCAGGCCATGCACCTTCAGGGCATGCCCTGCATCAAAAAGGCGTGCATTTTGTCCTTCTTGCCTCTCCTCTGCAGAACCAAGCCTCCTATCTTCTCCCCTGGACTGGAATTTTCCCAGTTACCATGTCATCTCACCCTTGGCCAGTACAGGAGGTAAGGTCACCATGCCAATAACAGCCTCATTGTTACTGTTCCTCTTTCACAGGTTAACTTCCCATCAATTGATCAATCCGTTGTTCCTCTTAAGGGTCAAATTCCCAGCAGTCGACCCATAAGGTTTCCTTCAAAATCTGCTCTTTGTCATCCTGTTGGTGTGCACAACAGAGGACCAAATACGGCAGGGCCTTAGACACAACTTTGCTCCCTGACACACACAGGCTCCTTGTCCCACTACTGGCCTTCAGTAACACCTTTAACTCCACAATGCTGTGGATCCAGGCCTTCAGCACAGGGACCTTTCCAGCCTGATCTGCGCTCCTTCCTCTGCGTCTCTGCACAAAACACGGTGCAGGAGAGAACGGCAGGAGGGGCCTGTGTGTCACAGCGCTCTGGATTTGTGACCCTTCAGCTCCACAGAGATGCAGGTTAAGTGAAAAAGGCAAACTGTTTATTAACAGGGATGAACTGGAAAGGGAAAGAAGGGGATGGGCATGGACTGAGGGCTGGAGGGAAGAAGCTGTCAAAAGGGAGGAAGACTAGAGGGAAAAAAGGGGATGGGCACAGTCTGAGGGCTGGAGGGAGCTATCTACAGGCTGGGAGAGGGCTGAAGCCCCGTGAGAATCCCACAGGCTCAGCTGTGCCAGTTGTCTCCAGTGGCACTGGGAGGTGGTGTCCTCTTCAGTGTCTCCTGCTGCTGTTCTTGGGACACTTGTTTACTGGCAAACTGAGCTTGGATATTCTGGTTGCTGTGGGATGTGTCTTTCCTCGGGGCTTCAGTGGCTGGAAGAGAGAGGAGGAGAGGCACGGTCAGGGCATGCATCTGCAGGGATCCTAGGAGACATTCCTCCCAAGGACATTCCACCTGGCTCTTGCAATGGCCACAAGAGAGGACCAGACAACAGGATCAGCCAGAAGGTGCTGGCCACAGCTCCCACCCATGTCCCTGAAATCTCTCTGCTCTCTGCCCACACTGCCCTCACCCAGACAGGGAACGAAGCACTCTGCAGCTGGGCTAGGGATTGCAGCTCCCTGCCCAGGCATTGCAAGTGCCCCCCGCCAGCCCCCAGTGCCAGCCTGCTGCTCTCACTCACCCTCACTGAGGGTCTGCAGCTCTTCCTTGTGCGCCCTTGTTCATGAACATCCTGACCGTGCCTGGGAACACAGAGCCTGTCAGGGCCCCAGCAGCACAGCTCCCTGCCAGCGGCGCTGCCAGCCCTGGGGCCACACGGCCTCCCGCCCCGGCAGGGCTCAGCCCGGGCCCTTGCCGCATCCTGACTCAGCCCAAGGGCACGGCTGCCAGAGGCCGGCAGCAGCAGCCCCGAGGGCAGCCGGGGCTCCAGGGCACCGGGCCCGGGTGTCGCTGCCGGGGCAGCAGCCGGGGCTGGGGCCGAGCTGCGGCGGGGCGGGGAGGGAGCCCGGGCTCGTGGCTCACCGATGAAGCTGACGGCCGCCTCTCGCAGGGACTCCTGTGGGCTGTCCAGATATGGCAGGGCCCGGCTCACCTGCTCGGCCGCTCGCCTCTCGTCCTGTGCCAGCTGCAGAGAGCGGCAGGAGGGAAGGGTTGGTGCGGGCTCTGCCCCTCGGCCGGGCACTGCCTGCGGCCAGCCCCGGCCTCCTGTGCCCGCCCAGCCCTGAGGCCCGGCCAGCAGCCCCACTGGGCTGGGGCTCTATCGACACCCGGCTCGGGGCCACAGGAGCCTGGAGAGGAACCCGTGTGGCCCAGGGAAGGGAGCAGCGTGTGGGGCACAGGCTGGCTCCCCTGGGTGCAGCACTGGGCCACAGCTGCCAGCCCCACACACTGAGCACTGGGGCCAGGGAGCTTCTCCAGGCTGAGGCTGGGGTTTCCAGGCCGTCCTTTACCACACATTCGGCGATCTTCGACAGATCCTCTGTTGGCAGCACACACAGGAGCTCTGTGTTCTTCAAGAAGGTGGCAGCACAGTGCAGGGCTTCCCGAGAGGCCTGGAGAGATGCAGAGATGGCATTGCTGCCCAGGGCACAGGATTTGCATCCCTGTGCCAAGGCCAGGAGGAAGCTGCAGCCTGGGAGGCAGCAGAGCAGGAAGCAGCCGAGCCCCCTCCCAGAGATCAACCAGCATCACACAAAACCTCACATCAGCCACGCGCAGGTTCTCATCGTGGCAGTGCAAAATGAGTGGGAGCAGGCTCTGCTTCACAATTCCCTCCATTGCCTTTTTTCCCTCTTCCACTACCAGGTTCATGGCCTTGCAGAAGAGGTGAATGGAGAGCATCTGCACGTGGCTTTTGTCCTGGAGGAAAGAAGGAGGAAAAGATCTCAGCACCAACTTCTCCAGCCCACCTGGGCAAAGGCCTGAAAATCCACAGGACCAAAGTTTGTGTGGGCAGTAGCCAGTGCCCATGTCCGGGGCACAGAGCCTTACATGGTCAAAGAGAGGCACAAGTGGCTCAGCAATCTTGGGGGCAGCATTCCTTGATAAACGAAGATGTTTTCTCTTGAGCAGATTTGTGAACACAGACAGAGACATGCTGACCACTTCTCCGTCTGTGTCACTCAGCAGCTGCAGGACGCTTTTGCACAGTCTGCGTATAGGTCTGGCCTGTGTGGAACACAAGGCTGTGCTGGGAAGCCCTGAACGGCTGCAGTGCCAAGACCGCCCTGGCACTGCAACCCCACCCTGCTGCTGCTGGGCCCAAAGGCCAAAGGCCTGTCCCAAAGCACTCAGGCAGGTGAGGCAGGAGAGCTGGGAGCAGCTGCCTCAGCTCCTGAATCACAGCCAGCCCAAGGGGCTGCTTTGCCCAGCACAGCTTCAGCCGCTGCCCCGTTCTCACCAGCGAGGGTTCCTTGCTGAGCACCACGAGGCCTCTGAGCGCCAGGCGACGCCTCAGCCTGCACTCGCTCTGCAGCTGCCTTGACGTGATCTCAAGGACACAGTACCCACAGTCACTCAAGTTTAGGCAATCCAGGACCTGAAAGGCACAGGGCAGTGACAGGGGAACCAGCCGGCAGGAGCCTGGAACTGCGCAGGGCTGGGCCCAGGCAGCAGCACAGGGCACGGGCACCGTCCCAGGCAGCTGCGGCTATGCAAGGGGACAGGGCTGGCAGGCAGCTCAGCGAGGTAGTGCTGGCCATCAGGCTCACCTCCACAAGGAATGCCAGGGAGGACAGATCCCAAGGTGCCTCCTCCCTGATGAGCCTCCGGATAAATTGGTGTGCGACATGGTAACACAAGGGCGTCAAGTCACGGCGCATCACCCTGGAAGGGGGGAAATGGCACCAAGACAATGAGGTGGGGGGTGGGGGGGCAAACCTCTCCCAGGGATGACTCACGGAGATCTGGCCTTTCCCCAGCATCCCTGGAGGGACTTGTGGGTGTTTTGGGACCATGGGGCTCCTTCTGGGCACCCTCCTCTCAGACTGCTCCAGTCTGCTCAGCCATCCCTCAATGGCAAAGCCCTCTGGCCAGGACCACAGGGACTGTGGTAGGGCACCCTGGGCACAGGGCACACATTTCAGAGGCAGTGGTGAGAAGGGGTCTCACCTGGCCAACAGACCCACGGCATAGTGCTGGGTGTCAGAACGGAGCAGCGTTTCCCAGCCACACTTGCGCTCCATGGCCATCAACTCATTGTCATAGTGCAGAAAGCAGAGCAGAGCCTTCATGGCCTGCACTGCAAACCTGTGTGCAGAGCAAAGCCCAGGTCACATTGGGTGAATTGGTGTCAGCCACAAGGGCATGGGAAGGACAGGAGGACTGGCACCTGTTGGGTTTTTTGGGAAGGTGGTGTTCCTGCTGGCATGCTCTCCAGAAGTTATCAACTTCTGCTGGCATCAGCTGTGTGGTGGTGAAAACGTGCAACAGCAGAGCCGTAAAGAGAGAGTTGGAATAATGCATCATCGCCTCATGGCGCTGAGGCACTTGCAGAATCACCCAGAGCACCAGAGTTGCCTGCAAAAGAAGCACACCAAGACAGCGCTCAGTGCCAAGGCGTCCATGGGGCAGAGCCCAAGGGGAGATGCAGGGGGAACAGCGGGCCTGGTGCCCCCTGGGCCTGCCCCTAGCCCAGGTTTCAGCCCAGCCTGAGGCAAGGAGAGGATGAAGAGCTGCTGGAGAAGCGACCTAGGGGACAGTCAAGGCCAGTTCCACAAACTCACAGCCAGAGCAAAAACGTCCTTGTTGTCCTCATCAGAGGTGCAGATGCTGCAAAGTGGCCGGTTCTCCATCACATGGAGCAGAGTTGGCAGCACCTTCTCCATTGCTGGTCCTGATGAGGCTATGGTTTGCCACATCACTGCAGCAGCTCTGTGGGATCAGAGCTCTGTGTCAGGGGTGTCTGAGTCACAGAGCCATGCCCTGTGTAGCTGTGGGGTCCCAGGTGACAAAGCCCCAGTGCCCTGAGGGGCAGGGAGGGAGCATTGGCAGCAGCCTCAGGAAACAGAGGGGCCCGAGGCTCCTGGACCTCTCTGCCTGTTGGGCAGAGCCCATTGGACAGGCTGTGCAGGGCAATGGGCCCTAAAGGCCAGTGAGCCCTGAGCTCTCAAGGCACGTGGGCCCCATACCTGTCACACGATGGGGCACAGCGCAGGAGGGTCAGCACCACATCGTCCGGGTGTTCTTCAGCCAGCCTCACGATGTTAGTGGCCAGCCTGGCATCCACCGTAACGGAGCGCATAAGACACTGGTGAATGCTCCGTACAATAGCTGGCACCTAGAGTAGGAATGGGGAAGACTTGGAGCGCTGTCCAAGGCAGCAGCTTCCCCAGCTTCTCCTAAGAAGTGCTTCCCTTCCTGCCACACTGTGCTGGCCTCAAAAGCTGAGGGGGCCCTGTGGATGTGGCTTGAAGGGGCACACGATCGTGGCAGACCTCCAGTTCTGGCCCCTGGCTGGCTACCTGCTGGTCAGAAGGAACACCCCCCTTTCAAAAACATCCGTATTAGGTGCGTGACTCACCATGGGAGGGGGCGTAGTGTCAGTATTTGTGATGCCCTGAGTCCCTCTGGTGTTTGGAATGGCCATGTCCTCAGTCAGTGCCACATCAGAGTTTGCCCTGGCATCACTCACCGCAGCATCAGAGTCTTGTGAGGGCGCAGCTGAATCTGGGCTGACATCAGGCTCTGCCTGGAGCTCGGTCAGCCCGGAGTCAGGCTCAGCTGTGCCCTCAGTTCCCTTGGGGCTGATCTTTCTATGCCGAATTGGCAGGAACCGGCGGAACCTCTGTGCAGAATGAACAAAGGACAGGGAAGAGAGGCATGTTCCAAGGAGTGCTCCATGTGCAGAGCTGGGCTGAGCAGTGACAGCAGGCCCAGCCCAGGTGGGGATGGCTGCAGGTACCTTCAGCATTTTGCGGAAGCGGCCACGGGCAGGCTCCTGCTCTTGTGTCCTGTCCATGGCTACATCTGTCAAAGAGCAGCCAGAGCTGAGGGGCTGCGGGAGAGGCCGGAGAACGCAGCCCAGCCCTGCAGTCCCCAGGCAGGGACAGCCCTGGGGTGGCTCAGGGGATGGAGCACGGCCACTGCCAGGGGTCAGACCCAGCCCATATTCCGTCCTGCCCTTGGGAATGTCCACATGGGATGGGATGGGATGGGATGGGATGGGATGGGATGGGATGGGATGGGATGGGATGGGATGGGATGGGATGGGATGGGATGGGATGGGATGGTGCGGGGCCCAGCTGGCTGCAGCTTCAGCCCTGCGGCCCAGCTCTGCCACTCACCATCCTGCCCTTGCTGGAACTGCTCTGGCTCTTCAGGGTGTTCTGCTGGGGCAGCTCCAGGGTTGGTGTTTCTGTTCCGTTGGAACACTCTGAATAGCCTGAAGAATCTGCCCGCCATGACAAAATCGGGCCTTGGGAGCACCTTCTAAAGAGATGTCAACGGAAAGCTCCGGCTCACCAAGACCCACAGTCTGCTCACAACGTGAGCTGTAGGAGTTACGCCTCAGAAAAGCTCCGGGTCAGGCACTAACGAGTGGGCTGTGTGGGGGCTCCTCACAGCACCACTCTGGCGTGTCCTGTCCCGTCGCATGCACCAGGCACTCTGGTGTGCTCTTGTCACCGCCAGCTCTTGTCCATTCCACCGTTCCATTCCACGGTTACCAGGCTGCGCCGTGTCACTAACGGCCCTTGCACGCCCTGCCACCTTCCTGGTTCTGCCCCCATCCCCCCCAAAGTGGCCCAGGATGGAAGGAATCCCTTGCCCAAAGTGTCTAAGACAGCCTGACAGGATCTTTAGGAACAGCTCCAACCATCAGCAAACGCTGCCCTGCTCTGCAGGCTCAGGGCAGCAGAAGGAGCCCCCAGGGCTGCCGAGGCAGCTGCAGCAGGAAGGGCACGGGGCCTTGCACAGAATCTGTACAGGGGCCTGGCAGCACTGAAATCAGCAGGTGTGGCAGAGTCCCCACCGAGGCAGACCTGCCACCCCAGCCGAGCCCTGGCAGTGCTGGTGCCCTTCTCCTGCCCCAGAGACCTGTGCCCCTGGGGGGCTTCTGTGCCAGAGGGCCAAAGCCAAAGCCCCGTGCATTGGGGGCTGGGCTCCTTCCTTCGGGGTCTTGGCAGGAGCTCGTGGAGCTATTGCTGGCCACTCCTGCTATCTGTCAGATGATGTTGCTCCTTCCTGGAATGATGTTTTTCATGGAAGGGGTTTGCAGTAGCACAAAAACACCATCAGCTGCTGAGTTTCCCAGGATGGCTAGATTGTACAGAGGCACTGTCCTGTATCAGTGGGATCTTCTCTGTCTTTTTCTGGGACAAACATTAGCCCAGTCTCTGATGGTCAAGGTTCCAGTTGCTGTGTGTCTGTCTGTGGTACAGCTGATGCAAGGCAAACATTTCCTCCAGAGTCCTGCTTGAACAGTCACAGAGCTACATCTATTTTTACATTAGTAATTTTTACATTAGTAATTTTCTTTTTTTTTACGTTTTCCAGAGCCTGCTGACTGTTTTCAAGGTTTTCTCTCTGTCCCCAGTGCACATTCTCCAGAAATTGTGCTTTCACATCCTTTTGCATTTATTAAAGTTACCTGCAATGACCAGTCAATCAAAGCCCTGGGAAAACTTCAACTTCAAGGTGAAACCGGGCAAAATATTTATCTCCCACATCTGAAGCCATGAATTGCCAAGTACTGTCCTCAGTACACCTGTAGGTGTGCTGATGCCATTTCAAAGCGGTTGCCAATGAAAACAAATTTTAATATTTTTGTAGTTTCCACATTGGAATTAAAATCCTTGACTAGAAAAATCACATGTCAAAATTTTTAGGACTCTTACAAACCAGAGCTGTCATTCTCGCCTTGCATTTTATAGTCTCTGAACAGTCACAGAAGGTTTTAGTTCTAGACAGTACAGAAAAAGTCCTTGGTGTTCAGCTATACTTTTATATCAGCATATACTCCTGATGATTATTTTAGGCAGGAGCAGCAAACTCAAGAATGAGCCAAACAGGCTGTTCCTGTGTTCTCATGTCCTGAGTCTCTCTCTCTCTGTGTCACGATGGCGCCAAGGCCGCTGTCTTGGGACACCTGAGTGTGGAAGGCGAGCCCGCCCTCAAGCACGGCCATCCAAGTCAGTCACGGGCACAGGCTGCAGCTGAAGCTGCCAAGCGTTGCTGTGAGGCTGGCAAGTCAAGAGAAAGCCATTGTGGCCAATTCTGCTGAAGCCTTTTGCCAAACCAAAGGCAGCTGTGCCCACAGCCTCCCCCTGTTTGGCACCCGGCTGCTGCGGACGCCTCAGTGCACAGGTGCCGATGTTCGGGGTGCTGCTGTTCCTGTGCACACTCTGCTGCTGTTCCTGTGCCCACTCTGCTGCTGTTCCTGTGCACACTCTGCTGCTGTTCCTGTGCCCACTCTGCTGCTGTTCCTGTGCCCACTCTGCTGCTGTTCCTGTGCACACTCTGCTGCTGTTCCTGTGGGCTCCAGAGCCGCTTGGGCAGCAGTGACTGGGCAGCCCTGCTGGAGGAGACATCGCTGCCCTCCCCATGGTGGCAGCAGCTCTGTGGGCCCCGAGCTCTGTGTCAGGAGAGCCTTGGTCACAGCAGCGTGGCCTGGGCAGCCGTGAGGGCCCGGCCTGGCCGCCAGCCCTGCCTCTGCCCACTGCCCCTTATCGCAGGCACCCAGTGGCCATGGCCTGGCAGCACCCCCCTGCCCTCCATGTCCCCAGCCAGCCCAGCCTGGGCACACCTCAGGCTGTCCCCACCCTCCTGGAGGGGTGGTGTCCCAGCCTCGAGGGCTTCTGCTGCAGGCCTGGGAGACTTTTTGGGGAAGCGCCAGATCAGCCGGGTGTCAGGAACCAGGCGGCTGCCCAGGGGCTGCTTATGGCCTCTGACACCCAGTTCCTCAGGTCTTCCCACCACCCCGGCCCCTCAGGGGCCTCCTATCCACTCGGAGCCTCCTGCCATCCACTCCCTCACACATCCCCCTTGTGCCTTCCCACTGCCATGTCCCGTCAGGGCCTCCACAGCCCCTCATCCCTTCATGGCCTCCCAGCACCCTGTTCCCTCAGGGTCTCCCCCAGCGCGGCCCGGCAGCAGCGCCGCAGCCCCACAGGAGCTCCAGAGGAGCTGGATCAAGAGGCACCTGGGAGCCCTCAGCAGCCCAGCCAGCACCACACGGGCACGAGGACACAGATGGCACTTCCTGGCTGGGACAGGGGTTGTGGCTTCAGCAAAACCACCAAAGGCCAAGGGGCTTCTGGCCATTTTCCCTTCACCACTGCACACCCCAGCAGGTTGCTGGGCACAAGCACCCTTTTCCCTCTCTTCCCCGATATCCTGCGGACCTTGGGCAGCAAAAGAAAGCTCCTGGGAGTCTGTGTATTTATAACATATCCTATATTTACATACTAAACAAAAACAAAAATAAGGAAAGAACAATTTTGAAGAAAAATAAAATCCTGGCTGGCTCAGGTGGCCCCAGCAGACAGAGCCTCCCAGATCAGCTCTCAGCAGAGCTCCAGCAGCGCATCCAGTCAAAGCCTGAGAGATGAGACCGTGTCCTCTGTGCCATGTGGAGCTGATCTTGCAGGTTTCCAAAGATGGAATATTGAGTTCTCTCTACTGCCTGCAGGATACAAAGTTTTTGAATTGCCAGGCTTCTGATGGTGGGGCTGATGTTATGTGCCATGTCTTCAAGGGCTGGAAGAGAGGAACAGAGCTGTTAGCGTTCTGGAACACACATAGTCATGGAATGATTATATGAAGGTGCTTTATTGAAGAGCTCTGGGTGTCAGGGTTACACATACCCAAAGCTGACCCATCTTGGTTTTGAGCTGAACATGTTTTATACTCTATCGTTATATAACTTACATATTAATTATTAAACTTCCATTGTTCTATTGCATGCATTGTTTTTACCCAGGCATGGATTTTTCGTGATTCTCCCCAGCCCCCTAACATTGTTCCTCATGTTCTTTAAACAATAATTATAGCTAATCACATCTAACAATTGTATCATTTATCATCTACTGATTACACAGGTGCAGTTTCACCTGATCTTTAGCAAGCACAAGGCCTAACATTTCCCAGGGCCTACTTTTCCCTGGGCTTTCCAAACCTAACTTTCTTTCTATGTCCCCGAATTTTCTAAGATTTTAAGACCTTTTACTATCATTCCCCCCTTTGAAAGCATTTTCACTTCACCATAAGTGCAAATGTTTTTACTTGATAGAGTCCTTTGTTTCTGAGTTTATACTTGATGTTCTTCGAATCCTTGATTGATGTAAGCACTGTTCTGGATGTTGTCACAAACTGGAGAACCAGAAGATGGTGGGGGTAGATCTTGTGTCAGTGCCTTTATTATTTTCTGGTTCCAGGACGTTTTCTTCTGTATTTCTCCCTTGAAGATGCTGTCAACTAACCAAATTGCTAAGAATACAATTAGTAAGATGATCACATTCTCAATGATAGATTTAATCCATGAACTCACATTCCACCCTAACCCTTTGAAGATTTTGCCTGACCAACTTGTAGACAAATCCTTTTGCTCTTCCTGTGCTCCATGCTCTATTTGTTGCAACTGATAGATGTCATATTCTACATCTGCAGTCACATTTGGGATGTGGACACAACAATGATCAATCTGTCCCTTTAGAAAAACTCACACACTCCATGCTCTTTCAGGAGTAGTAAATTGTAATTGTACGTTTAGATCTTTAAATCTTTCCTGGGTGACTCTTGCTAATGTATCTACCTGACCTGTTTCTTTATTCTGATAGTTTGCTATAGGACCAAGCAAAGACTCCAGCGCCCACCTAAATTTCACTTCACTAGAGGGTTCTTGCCAAGTGTTATCTTGATTCTATTCCTATCCTAATTTTCCCTAGCTGTTCCTGTGTCTAGCCACTGAGTTAATTTTGTCTTTGTTAGCATCCGTACCGAGATTAATTTTTGCTTTAGCAATTTCACCAATGCCTCTGCACCCCAATGACATTTGTTTTGTTTAATTTGTAGAACTTCTCTCATTATCAGTGGGGTTAACACTATTTGTCATTGTGCAGTTACATACCACTCTTCTGAATCCTTTTGTGCATTTAGCAAATGTCCCAATTTCTCATCTTCTATTGAATATTTCAGTTTTGGAGGCAAATTAAATTGAGATGCATTAGTTTTTAAAGGTATCAATGCCATTGTTGTTTGCACTTCTTGAGCAATCTGTCGAGATGTCCAATCTGCTTTTCAATTTTCCTCACAAATTTTGGAGTTTCTTGATTGGTGTGCTTTGCAGTGTATAATTGCTACTTCTTCAGGTTTTTGTATTGCTTTTATCAATTGCAAAATTGCATCTTGATGTTTAATGTGTGCCTTGAGAAGACAGTAGTCTTCCTTCTTTCCACAGTGCTCTGTGTACATGCACCACTCCAAAAGCATACTTTGAGCCAGTCCATATGTTTACCCTTTTCCCTTCACTTAATTTTAGTGCTCTGGTTAAGGCAACCAGTTCTGCCCTCTGGGCAGATGGATTTGGTGATAATGCTTTTGCCTCCACTATTGTACTGACTGTTGTTACCACATATCCAGCGTGTCTGGTCCTGTTCTCCACGAAGCTGCTTCCATCTGTGAATAGCTCTCACTCTGGTTGCTCCAGTGGGATGTCTCTCAGGTCTTCTCTTGCCGAATAGGTGTACTCTATTACCTCTACACAGTCATGCTCTAATGGGCCTTCTTCAGTTGTGGTACCTAGGAACAAAGCTGGATTCCAGAGGTTAGTTGTCTTTAGTGTGACATCATCTTGCTCAGTCAGGATTACCTGGAATTTCCTCATCCTGCTTGGAGATAGCGTATGGAGAATACGTATTCTGTCTCTGACTCGTGAGGCAGACGCCCGTACTCCTCCCCCTTTTTTTTTTCTTTTTTTTTTTCCCTTTTTTCTATTTTTAGTGGTTATGTGCGGATCAAGATTTTCATCATGGATATAATTATATTCTGTTTTAATTAGAGGTTTCAAACTAGGACAGCAGTGTTCCCCACAATTTTATCCAAGTTAGCTCTTTTTGAGGGTAAATTTGATTAATGAGAGGGGTTTCCCTCTCTTGTTTCTTTTAGCAAGACAGCATTTTGTGAATGTTATTATGGAGGGCTGCTTGCAACAGATTGATCTTACTTCTTTCTTCATCCAATTGTTTTTGCAAAGTTTTAACTAGGTTTTGGAGGGAGTCTGTTGATGTTTTTTCCTCACTTCTTTACTTACAGCGAGTTTCTATAGCTGCTGTAAGACAAGCTCCCAAAACTGAGCAGTGTACAGTTTTATTTTTGCCCCGTTTAAATTTTGTTTCATGTTGTAAAGAGCATACACTGTCAATCACATTTTCCAGATTAAACCAATTATTAAGCACCAACTTTTCCCTCCTGGAGAAGGTCTGGCATTGTGTTTTGCTAAGAGAGCATAACATGCATAAAATGCAGCTTTAACTTCTGCACTGCTGTTTTCAGTCATTTTACAAAGGGAAAAACCACTACAGGGAAGCATAAACTTAAATTATACACACACACACAGAGCTTTTTGCTTCCCTGTATGGGTGAGAAGACCAAATCTGCTTGGGAGGCACTCCTTCAGTTTAAAATTCTGGTTTTCTTTCTGCTACACCAAGCAGTCAAAATTCATACACACAACAAGAACAAAAACAGTCCCGCCCTTTTTCACTAAGAGATCTTTTGTGAAATTCTGCAGACAGAGCCCTCAAGTGAGTGTGGGGTGCTTTTCACCTCGGTGTGTGCAGTTTGTGGGAAATTCGAGTCGCCCCCCTTGCTTTCTAGACACCGCTCACTCTTTTGGGAGTGTCGGGCTGGGTGCGGCTGGAGCGAGACGTCCTTCCCCTAATACAGACTGCACAACAAACCTGCAGCCCCTTCTGTCTGTCAGAAATCCTGTCCGTGACTCCAGTTTAAATGTCAGGATTCAATTACGTGAGTGGGACTCATGAGAGGTTTGCTTGATCTCAGAGTGCAAAAAGGACACAAAGTGATTTCAGTTTAAATCATAACAACAATAATGTACTTTTATTTTAGTGCCAACAACAAGGGTTATATGATAGAGAAGAGGGGGAGAGAGAGAGAGAGAGATAAAGAAAACAAAGTAAAGAGAGAGAGAAGAGGGGGGTTATAGCTACCAACAGATGAGACGGGGTCGCTGGGGTCTTCTTCTGTGGGAGATCTTGCATAAATTAACTTAGTCTTATGTAATTCTTCCCCAAAGTTACCTTGTTTTCAATGTGCTAATAAGCACCCCAAAGGAGAAGTACCCGGTATGGGAGCATTGCAGCCCAGAACCCTGCTCCATGTCACAACTACAATACACCAAATGCCGAACCTGCGACGCTTTCGCAGTCGTCTGACAGACGGCGCCTGGGCAATACCAACAGGAATTCCTTTAGCCCAACCACGCGCAGCTTTCGCTGTGTCTAACTGGCAGGCACCCAAACCAAAGTAAAGCACCTTACCTTTCTCTCCCGGGGACGTTGTGAGCAGCGGAGACGGTCGCAGCCGGATGGGCTCCCCAAGAATCCCTCGGTGCCGGCTGGAGCGTGATCGGGTCATGAGCGAGCTCAGCAGCACTCACAGGGTCCCATCTGGGGTGCCAAAATATTAGAGCTCAGGAACACACATAATCACAGAATGATTATATGGAGGTGCTTTCTTGAAGAGCTCTGGGTGTCAGGGGTACACATACCCAAATCTGACCTGACTTGGTTTTGAGTTGAACATGTTTTTACACTCCATCCTTATATAACTTACATATTAATTATTAAACTTATATTGTTCTATTGTACGCATTGTTTTAATCCAAGCATGGATTTCTCGTGATCTCCCCCAGCCCCCTAACATTGTTCCTCATGTTCTTTAAACAATAATTATATCTAATCATATCTAACAATCGTATCATTTATCATATACTGATTACACAGGTGCAGTTTGACCTGATCTTTAGCGAGCACAAGGTCTAACATTTCCCAGGGCCTACTTTTCCCAGGGCTTGGCAAACTTAACTTTCTTTCTAAGTCTCCAAATTTTCTAAGATTTTAGAACCTTTTACTATCACCCCCATCGTGTCCATCTCGCTGGTGCCCTCGAGCTCCCAGCCCGGCCCCAGCCGCCTGCTCTGCTCCCTGATGGATTTCTCCCCTGCCCACATCCAGCTGAGCTGCTCCCAGGGCCAGCAGCAGCTCTCGGGCCACGTGCTGGCCACTGCCGTGCTCCCCAGCGGGGACTGGAGCCAGCAGCTCCTGGTGCTGCTGGAAACCGCCCCCGGCAATGCGGGCTCAGCTCCAGCTGCCAGGTGGAGCACGTCAGTCTGGAGCACCCCCTGAGCCGGCACTGGGGCACGGCCCGGCCCCCACAGCGCCGGGGGCAGCGGAGGAGGCACTGGGGGGGCCCAGAGGGGGCTGTGGGATCCTGAGAGGAACAGGAGGGGCTCTGGTGGGTCCTGGGGAGGCTGGGAAGAGACTGGCAGTGATTTAACAAAATAGCGATATTGATCCAGTATCAACATCGATCTGTTAATGGACAAAAAACCTCTCCAACAGTTTAAAGTTACAAAGTGGATGTTTAATCACAGCACTGGGCGAGTGCAGGAGTCACCCCTTAATACGCACTGCAAGTTGACAAAAGATTCCAGTGTCTATTTATTTACAAAAGTCTTAAATATCCAAAATACTAATACATATTAATACTAATACATATTCATAATGCTAACACCTCCCATGCTCTACTTCGGATTAAAATTCATGTTAATGATTTTAAAATGTCATTATGCCTGCATGGTGGGCTCCGTAATTTGAGGAGGGGGTTGTTTTGGTGAGGAGTCGTCATCAAGAGAAGAAGGAAAACCACTCTTCCTCACTCTCACCTTTCTACCTTTACAATGGTTGACACTACAAATGACATTTGGTACAATTCAAATTTCCTCCCTTGTGACTTTTAAATGGGTTTCCAGATGTAAGGTCTGTGATCTTCCTGAACCTGTTTATCAGTTTCTCTTTTCTCATTATATGCACAGCTGAACAAACATACAATGACAAGCAATTTTTTACCTCAGTCCAAGATTCATTATCTCAAATCCTGCTTCTCACTTAATCATTAACTCTAGTTCCAGCAAAACCTGTCTCTAGCTAAGATCTCTACTTTTTCTCTAATTCATCATTTTTCAAAATTAGTGAGTCCAAAGAAAGTTTCAGAGGGTCCTGGGTGGAGCTTGAGGTGTCTGTGAAAGGTTTTGGGGGTCCTGACCTCTGTAGACCCCCCAGGGACACTGTCAAATGCTGCCCACAGCAAGATGCTGACAGGGATTGGAGTCTCCGTGTTGGGCTTTGTCTTCCTGGTGCTGGGACTCAGCTTCTGCCTGTGCAGGAAGGTGAGGGGGGGTCCTGGGAGTCGTGTCCTCCCCCCACAGAGCATGTGTGCTCCCCTTGGGCCCCCCAAGCCCGGTGTCACCCCCTTTTCTCTGCCCACACAGCTCCTGACGCAAAATGTTCTGAAGGACTGAAAGTCAACAATTCCCATTGTCATTCTGTATCCTGTTGGATTTTCATTCCCCTGCCTTCATCCAGGTGCCTACAAGGAGCCAGGAAGATGTGGAGCCTCCCAGCCAGGTGTCTTCCCAACACGGATCACCAGGACCACGGATCACCAGGGCTCTGCCCAACGGGGGTCACTGGGGATCATCCAACGCCGATCCTCCCATGGGGGATGGAGCTGGAGCAGCGCACGAAGCTCTTCCCGCACTCGGGGCACTCGCAGGGCTTCTCTTACTGGTGCCTCCGTTGGTGTTTGGTCAAGTTAGATCTCTGTGAGAAGCTCTTCCCACACTGGGGACACTCGTAGGGCCTCTCCCCACTGTGGATGCGCCGGTGGAGAGTGAGGTTACCGTTGCGGTTGAAGCCCTTCCCGCAGTCGGGGCAGCGGAAGGGCCTCTCCTCTGTGTGAATCCGCTCATGTTGGAGGACATTGGAGCTGGTGTGAAACCTCTTCCCACACTGGGGACACTCGTAGGGCCTTATCCCAGTGTGGATGCGCTGGTGTGCCCTCAGGTAGGAGCTCCATCCAAAGCTCTTCCCACATTCCAAGCAGGTGTAGGGCCGTTCCCCAGTGTGGATCACCTGGTGTGTCAGCAGGTGAGAGATCTCTCTGAAGCTCTTCCCACATTTCCCACACTTGTAGGGCTTTTCCCCAGTGTGGGTCATCTGGTGCCGGAGCAGCTCAGAGCTCCACCTGAAGCCCTTCCCACATTCCAAGCACTTGTGGGGCTTCTCCCCCAGCTCTGAGCTCTGGCTGGATCTCTGGCCGTGTTCCTGGCACAGGGAGGGTCTTTTCTCCTCGCAGCTCTGTGAATTGGGTTTGCAGCCCCTCCTTGTGCGGCATCTCCGTGGCTTTTCCTCCTCCTCCTCCATCTGGACATGGTTTTGGGAACGTAAAATCCTGGCTGGGGAGAAAAAAACAACAGGAGAGCGCCTTGGGCTGGGGGTTCCTCCTTCTCCAAGTTCATCTCAGAAAGTCATTGGGCATCTTGTGTCTGTAAGAATCTCCAGAACACCAAGATTCAGCTCAAACACCCTCCAAACATCAAAACAGATCAAAAACTAATCAAACAAGATTCAGTCAAAATCCCCTCCAAAATAGAAATGTTCAGCCCTCACAAGAAACCAAAGTACCAACATTCAGCCCAATAAAGCTCAGAAACTCCAAGATTCAGCCCCGTGAAAATCGTGGATCTCCCTGCCCGGGCACTCGCTGCATGCGGGGGTGAGGGGGGCAATGAGGCCGGGCCGGAGCAGGGGGTGCCTGAGAGAGGCCCCGAGCCCGGGGGAAGCCCCTGCAGAGCCATGGAAGTGGCTCCTGGCCGGACTCGGGGATCCCCCTGGCGATCCCCGCTGGAGCAGCCTGGTCCTGAGGGACTCTGGCCCCTGCCAGGGACCCCAGGCTGCAGCAGGACAAGGATTCCTGTCCCTCAGGGGGAGGCACTGACATGACCTGACTGTGACCCCCATCCCTGTGCCTCTGGGCGGGGAGGGGGACGGAGAGGGGCACAAAGTTAAGCCCGGGAAGGAGGGAGAGCTGGGGGGAAGATGGATTTCCGTAGGAATTACTTACTTCTCGTTTTCTTGTTCTGACATGTTGGATAATAAATTCAATTAATTTCCCCAAGTCAGGTGTGCTGTGCCAGTGACCAAGGACTGAACTCTCCCCACCCTCAGCCAAACCCCCGAGCCTTTCCTTGTGTATTCTGCTCCCCGCCCAGGGCAGGACGCAGAGTCACAGAGTTTTGGCCTCGTTCCGGCATAGCCCTGCTCCATCCCGGACTCACCCCCAGCTCGCAGCGCCCTCAGCTCCCGGGCACCCCGAGCTCCCGGCGCTTCAGCGCAGCGGCGCTTCCTTGGCCTCCTGCCCGGGCCGGGCCCAGCGCCGGGGCCGCTCCTCAGCCCAGGCTGCCGAGAAATGGCGGAGCTCAGCCCAAGGCAGGTGAGGCCGTGCCGTGTGCAGAGCCCGCCGCTGGCTGCCATTGGCTGCTTCTGCCGTCACTCGTGGCTCTGGCGCGTGCTGATTGGGCAGAGCGGGGACAAGCCCGGCCCCGCTGGCGCCCCCAGGGCGGCCGTGGCTTGGGAGAGCCGCCATTGCCGGAGCGTCTGTGCGGGCCCGGCAGCGGCGGCAGCAGCGGCCGGAGCCCGGTGAGGCGGCGGCGGAGCTCGGAGGCGGCCCCAGCCATCGCAGGTGGGAGCCGCGCTCGGTTCTGCGGGGGCTCGGGGCTCGCTGCGGGCCCGGGAGGGGGCGGCAGGGGGCTGTGGCGGGTGGCTTGTGCCGTGGCCGGCCCGTGTTGGCCCTGGGCTGAGGGCGCTGCGGGAGCGGCTGCCCGCGGTCTCCTTGCCGCTGGGGCCTCGGCAGGAGGCGGTGGCGGAGCAGCGCTGGCTCGTCCCGCTTCGTGTCGGGAGGCCGGAGGTGGCTGCGCTGTGCCCGGGGCTGGGCGGGAAAATTCCCGGCGCCAGAGGTTTGTGTGGCCCAAGGAGCCAGAGGAGTGGTGTGCGAGTGACTTTATTGCTGCCCAAAGGGAGAGGCCATGGGCCATTTGCCGTGCGCTCTCTCCACTTGTTGGAGGACGCGGCCTCGTTTTTGTCCTGATTTTCCCGTCCGCATGTCCCTGTCCCTTTGCCCAACACTGGCGGAGGTGCTTGGAAGGTTCAGCCTTCCCGATCCGCCTGCTGCATGTCCTTTTTGTATAACACCCGATATTCCTGGCTCTGGGAAGTGTTTGTTCTTCTGGAAGTTCAGGAATATGTTGGGACTTGGTCTGAGCAGCAGTCCTTGTCAATTAGTAACATTTTCTGAAACTGGTGATTTCTCCCATTGTTGCCTTATGTACAAGTTCCTGGCCCTATCTCCAAGCAGATTCACTCATTGCCTGTGTTTTTTCTTCCTGAGTGTTCTTTGGTTTTGGGATTGCTCTCAGTGCCCTCATTCTCTGTCCTTTTGTAGCCCTTTGTGGCTCAGGAGGCCTGGCTGCCACCTGCATCCCCTTGCTCAGCTGCTGAATGAGCTGCACTCAGCAAGGTGTGGTGCATGGTAAAAAGATGAGAGTTGCTGTAGCACATGAGAGGAGAAACAGCATTTGTTTAACCCATGGTCTGCCAGGGAAGCACAAAACTGTGTCCCATTCCCATCCTTTCCACGTTTGGACAAGTACATGAGCTGCTTTGCTGTTTCCTTTGTTATCTGTTTTACTACTTTTCTATTGCTATCTATCTGCCAAGAGTAGTTTGAGTTACTTAACTTTTCCACAAACTCTGCCTCGATTTTCTGCTAAAAGATAATGTGATCCCATCTCATGGTGAAATGTTGTGTTCCTCACGTGGGTGGATTGGTTGGGAGGAAGGTCAGGAGCTGGAGCTGTCTGGTTGGTTATTATTTCAATGACATCCTGTTATCTAATTATGCTGTTGAAATGATAAACTGATTCTTTGGTACCTGATATGAATTCATCAGCGTTCCCAGGGTCTGGTCCATGGTGTTGCAGGATTTGTTCTGGTGATCGTTCGTCTTTTCCCCATTTTTGGGTGCTCCCTCCTGATATGCGAAATAAAAAGAGCTCTATAACTCGCAGAGTAGTTATAAGAGTAGGTATGAATTTATTCAGCACTGAGATGCATGGGGGATATCTCCTCCGAAAAGCACGCACACCTTTTTGATTTGGTTTTCTCTTTTTATCTTTTACAGACTAGGTTTACAAGATACACCTAAAACATATTCTTTTTGTAACTCTGCTTGTCCTCACTTCATATTACAATTAACTCCATGCCTCTTTCATTCCTCTGGCCACCTTTTGGAACTTTAAATCTGTTCTTTCCGGTTTAGGGTCTGAAGAATCTCCTTTGTCTTGTGGTGCCTTTGTCTTTGCACCTTGTTTGTGTATTCTGGCTCCTTATCTTACCTTGCAGTCTGACTCTTTTCTTGTTCTTGTGGATCAGACTGTCAGGGTATGGTTTTTGTCAAACCCCCCTTTTAGTCAAGCATTTCTTTGTGTTTATTTCCTACTTTTTAATTTCTGTTTCACTCCAGCCAGGGCTGCATCAATTGACAGCTTTTCTCTCATTAAATCATCACATACTTGGATTCCCAACTGTCAGGAAAATTAATCCACAAACACTAGAGGTTTATGTCCAAAAAGGAGACAGAGGAGTCCTTTTTCTTTATTCGAATAAAGGGAGAGGCCATGGGGCATTCCCCTGGGGTCTCTCAAATTTTTGGAGGGCGCAGCCTCCTTTTTATCCTAATTCCCGGCCGCTTGTCCCTTCTCTCTTTCCCCATAGGCTGAGGTACTTGAGAGGTACAGGCTTCCCGGAACGCCTGATACCGGCGGTGATACCTTTCTCCCCCCCCCCCCATGCATAATCCCTTCTTAACTTTTATGGAATTCATAGTGTTCTGTTAGTGCCCCTTTGATCTTCTACTGGAATCCATCCCATTGTTTCTGTCGTCTCTCACTGATAGTACATCTTATCAACTGACCCACAGCTTGTTTGTAAAGACAAACCCATCATTCCTCTCAGTTTGAAGGGGGAAAGGATATTTGGAGCTCACTCGAAGTATCTTTGGGGACCCCTGTTCCTTTTTGTGGGCACGGGCAGGGCAGAGCGATGTTTGGATCTTGCAGGACTCCAAAGCTGACCTGAGATGCCCGGTACCGGCAGGGGGAGGGGAGCAGCGAAAAGGGGGGAGCCCCGGGAGTCCCGGAGCCTGAAATGGGGACCTGGAGAGGGGGGACCCCGAGAGCCGGGAGGGAGGGAGGGGAGCCTGGAGAAGGGGCAGCCCGGAGAAGGGATGAGCCTGCACAGGGGGAAGCCCTGGGACACCAAAGTGGGGACCCCAGGGAAGGGGAACCTCAGGGAGGGATTTTTTCCTATGATGTTTTGATGTTTTCTGATGTTTTGGAGGTTTTCATGGACACAAGATACCTGATGACTTCTAGAGATGGACTTGGGCAGGAGGAACCCTGAATCCTAGGTGGTCACCCCTTGTTTTTCTCCCCAAGCCAGACTTCTCATTCCCAAGCATTAGACGAATTGAGGAGGAGGAGAAGGCAGAGAGGAAGATGCTCTGGGACCCCCAGGCAGGTGAGGTGGAAGTCACTGCCCCTTTCCCCCTCTCTTCTGCTCCATCTCCCAGCCCAGGATGGCCCCCGACTGAAGGACAACCCTGCTGCAGATGCCTTCCTGCCAGGGACAGACTGGGCAGAGCTCCTTCCCCTTCCCTGTGGCTTGGAGACAAATCCCATCCCCTCCTTTTCCTTCCTTCCTTCCTTCCTTCCTTCCTTCCTTCCTTCCTTCCTTCCTTCCTTCCTTCCTTCCTTCCTTCCTTCCTTCCTTCCTTCCTTCCTTCCTTCCTTCCTTCCTTCCTTCCTTCCTTCCTTCCTTCCTTCCTTCCTTCCTTCCTTCCTTCCTTCCTTCCTTCCTTCCTTCCTTCCTTCCTTCCTTCCTTCCTTCCTTCCTTCCTTCCTTCCTTCCTTCCTTCCTTCCTTCCTTCCTTCCTTCCTTCCTTCCTTCCTTCCTTCCTCCCTTCCTCCCTCCCTCCCTCCCTCCCTCCCTCCCTCCCTCCCTCCCTCCCTCCCTCCCTCCCTCCCTCCCTCCCTCCCTCCCTCCTTCCTTCCCTCCTTCCTTCCCTCCTTCCTTCCCTCCTTCCTTCCCTCCTTCCCTCCCCTTGTTCCTTCCTCTTCTTGTTTCTCTTCCTTCTTGATCCCTTTCTTTTTCCCTTTTTTCTTACTGTCCCTTCCTCTCCTTCATCCTTCTCTACCCTCCTTCTTCTCCTTGTTCTTCCCTTCTTCCTTCCTCACTCCTTCCTCCCCTTGTCCTTCCTCCCCCAGGCACTGAGCTGCAGAGGGAGACCAGGGAGGACAAATCCCCGCAGCAGAACCTCGTGGACGAGGCCGTTTTGAGCAGCTCCAAGGGGGAGGAAATGCCAAAGGGATCCCCCACAGGGAGGGGCTCCAAACCCATCCCAGGGTGCTCTGAGGAGAAAAGACCCCCCCTGTGCTTCATCCAGAGATCCAACCTGGTGGTCCATGAGCAGCTTCACGCCGGGGAGAAGCCCTACAGGTGCTTGGAATGTGGGAAGAGCTTCAGCCACACCTCCCACCTCTTCATCCACCACCAAGTACACACGGGGCAATGGCCCTACCAGTGCTTGGAATGTGGCAAGAGCTTCAACTGCACCTCCCATCTCATCCCCCACATGCGGCAGCACACAGGGGAACGGCCCTACGAGTGTGGGGAATGTGGGAAGAGCTTCAGCCTGAGCTCTGTCCTGGTCCAGCACCAGAAGCTCCACTCTGGGGAACGGCCCTACAAGTGCTTCAGGTGTGGCAAGAGCTTCTGCCAGAAATCCAGCCTGATCAGCCACCAGAAGAGCCACAGTGAGGAACGGCCCTACGAGTGTCCTGAGTGTGGGAAAGGATTTCAGACCAGGTCAAATCTCCTGAGGCATCAAAAAACACACACGGAGGAGAGGCCCTTGTGCTGCTGACTGCAGGAAGGGCTTCAAAGACAACTCCACCCTCACCGTCCACCAGCGCATCCACACTGGGGAGAGGCCCTACGAGTGTCCCCAGTTTGGGAAGAGCTTCTCCACCACATCTAACTTGACCCAGCACCAACCAGCAGTAAGGGTGGACTCACTGATTGCACAATTTTGATTTCCTATTGCCCAAGGGTGTCTTCCACAGCCAAATGGTGATGAAGTGGGGCAAAGATCAAGGTTTTGGAGACAGTGGGGTGGAAACGCCTCCAAAAAATCTTCTTTCCTCCCACTCAATCACAGGGATGCTCAGCCAGCAGAAAGAAATCCTTTTGTTTTGGCCTTGATTTGCTTATCATTTCTTTCCTTTAAAATATCTAATTTTGTGGTAGAAATAAAGACATTGAATCAAGACACGGGTGAGAACATTGTGGGACATGGAGAGTGACATGGTGACACATGGACATGGATGTGGCCTTTCATGAGGACATGGGGGGACACGGGCACAGATGGAGACGTGGGGGACAATTCCAGGGATGGAAACATGGTGGGGACACAGCCCTGGGTGAGGACATGGTGGGCCATGGCCAGTGACATGTGGGGACATGGCTGTGGCCGCTGCCATGGGGGGAACTGGCAGGGGCTGTGGGGGATGCTGGGTTTGAGGGAGTTGAGGGTTCCTGGCAGGGACTTGGGGCTTGCTGAGGGCTTTGGGGAGCCCAGGCCGAGCGGCTGCGGCTGCGCTGGGAGCCCCTGGCAGAGGTTCTGGGGCAGCTGCTCAAGGACCCCCTGGCCTGGAGCTCCAGCCGGGCATTGGGCTCCTGGAAGGGAATGAAGGTCCTTGTGCCCAGGAGGGAAATCCCAGCACCCCCAGGGTGTGGGGGGCAGCTGAGAGGCCACAGCAGACAGCACTGTCTTCCTCTGTGGGGCCCAAAGAACCGGCCAGCTCAGAGATTTTGGCTCTCCCCTGGAGAGCTTCTCCCTAGGTGAGACACTTTGCTCCCATGAATAGAAAAAGTGTCACTCCCAGAGGCCTTTGAGTTGAACATGTTAATTTGTTACACCCCATTGGTTTTCCTCCCTATCAATCCACCCCGATACATGTATCCCAGTTTCCCCCGCCCCTCTCCTCTATAAATACCCTGGTTTTTCCCCAGTTCAGGCAGCTGCTGTCACTGGCTCCCTTCACTGAGGGCCCTGCTATAATAAAGGCTGGTTCTCCATGGAATGCCATACAGCTCTCTAGTCTCTCTCTCCGTGTCGCCTGCACGCTGCCGCTGAGCTGAGATCACTCGCCGGGCAGAGGACGTGCCTGTTCCCCTGGACAGTCCTTTTCAGGACGGCTTCTTCAGGGTAGTCACGGAACCCCTGCCATCGACACTGCTGCGGCGCTCCTCCAGAACTGCACCTCAAAAATTCCCAAACTCTGGGATTCTGCCCAGGAAACGGCTGCCAGAAGCTGCCAGAATTGAGTGAAAGGGGGGATGGGAGCCCCAGATTGAGCAGGAGGGACCTGGAACACCCAAAACCAAGCAGAGGGGTGGGGTGGTGGATTGAGTGGCAGTGAGGCAGGGGTGGAAGTGCAGAGGACAAAGGGGCGCATGGGAGCTCCATATTGGGTTTGGATGAGTCTCGCTCCTCCTTCTTCTTCATCCTGCCTCCTTCTCCTCTCCGGCCCTTCTCCCGCTACTTCCTCTGCCCTCCTCCTCCTCATCCTCCATCTCTTCTGCTCCCCTGAGCCCAGCGCCCAGCCTTGGATCCCCATTTTTCCAATTCCTTCGCATCCCACGGGAGCAGCTGGGATGGAACCAGGGCAGATCGAGCTGGGGCAGTGCTGGGCTCTTGGCATGGTTTGGGCACCACCCATGCACCCCCTCCCCAAATTTCCCTGGTGGCTTCAGGGGTCCCAGTGCTTTTTAGGGTTTGCTGGGTGCCATGCTGGAGTTTGGTGTCTCCCAAGGAGTCCCCAGAACAGGATGACACATGGGGAGGACACACGGGGGTCCTGATCCATCACAGGGCAGGGTCTGTCCCTGCCACAGCCCCCCACAGGGTCTCCCTGAGTCCCTCCCCACTGCCCCCCATAAACGGGACAGGGGTGAACTGGGAAGCTTTACTGGGAACACTGGGAGCAGCCGGGTGAGGGCAGAGTGACAGCGGGGCTGGGGGGACACACGACCCCTCCAGAATCACTGCAGGGATGGAGTGGGGGTTCCTGGCCAGGCAGGAGGCCACAGGGAGGGGCTGCGACTACCAGCAGCTCAGGAGCTCTGTGGGCAGAAAAAAGGGGGTGACATCAGGCTGGGGGCCCTGGGGGAGCACACACATTCCAGGAGAGGGAGGATATGACCCCCAGGACCCCCCTCACCTTCTTGCACAGGTAGAAACTGAGCCCCCGATCCCCATCAGCATCTTGCTGTGGGCGGCGTCCGGTGGCATCTCTGGGGGGTCTGCAGGGGTCAGGATCCCCCCTAAAACCTCACACGGACACCCCAAGCCCTTCCAAGCACTCTCCCAGTTTCTCCAAGCCCACCCAAGACCCCCAAACCCTCTCCCAGTCCCTTCCCAGCCCCACCAGGACTCATCAGGAACCCTTTCAGTCTCTTCCCAGCACAATGAACCACATCCCAACCCCTGCTTTCCAATCCCCAATCTCCTTCCAGCCCCTCCAGTCTCACTCAAATCCCTCCCAGTGACACCCAGCACGCCCAAACTCCTTCCCAGTGTCCACCAGGACCCCCAGAACCCCATCCCACCCTCCCCAACAACCTTTAATCCCCTTCTTAGCCATTCTAAGCACCTCAATCCCTTCCCCAGTTTAAACCAGTCTATCTCAAACTCCCTCCCAGTTACTCCCAGTGTCGCTCTATTGGGAACAGCAAGAACGACACAGACTCTCTTGTGAGTTGAACAGGAGAGCTCTTAAGGTTTATTACCTAAGATCTTCTTTTATAGACCGCTACGTGAAAGTATAGAAAAGTAAAACTCTTACTGGTCAGTGAACTAACACATCACCATCATTGGTCAGTGGGGTACACCACCCCTCGACCTTCTCTTGCAAGAAAACAAGAAACTGACAAACAGCACCTGCAGGGCTGTTCTCTGCCTCTGAGGATTGTTTTAATTCCTCCTTATGATTTCCCAGGCCACTTTCTCAGGCGAGACTGAGAAAGTTATGCGGCCTGCTATTCCACAGGCACTGTGCTCCCTACTTTTGCTCATAGTTAACATCCATACTCCCAGCACACCCCAATCCTCCTCCCAGCCCCTCCAGTGCCTCCCCCGCTGCCCCCGGCGCTGTGGGGGCCGGGCCGTGCCCCAGTGCCGGCTCAGGGGGTGCTCCAGGCTGACGTGCTCCACCTGGCAGCTGGAGCTGAGCCCGCATTGCCGGGGGCGGTTTCCAGCAGCACCAGGAGCTGCTGGCTCCAGCTCAAGGGCACCAGCGAGATGGACATGCTGGAGGGCACTGGGAGAGAGTGGGGACACACTGGGATCAGCTGGGTGTGACACAGTGCCCGACCCGGTTAACTCTTCATCCACTCCACGCTGGAAGTGGGACACACCTCGGGAGCAGGATGACCTGAGGTGTGGCTTAGAGCAATGCTCTACAGCAATTAACAGCTGTCAGACACAGTGTGGAGGCAAGAATGGGGGGAAGGTATTTTATATTGGGTTTGAGGGAAAGTTTTAACCGCCCAAGGGTCCAGGGACAAAAGACACAGAATACAAGCGTACAGCAATTTATATATGGGGAGGGTCCAGGGGTGGATACAAAACTTCAACCAGTGAGGGATATCCTGGGGAGGGGAATAGGACACATGGACCAATGGGGTGCTGTGGATTAGGGGATTTCCAAAGGGGACGTCCAAGCAGGGGGTTGGCATAAGGCAGGATTGACAGGGAACATTTGGGAACAAGGGGCAGGGTGGACAAGATTGATAGGGAAGGTGCTGGAAAAAGGGGTTGGGATACAATGATGGGCAGGGCAGGGGAGGAGATAACTTTGGGTTAAACCAACAAAGCAGGGGGGTAACAGAACAAACCAATTATACAAACAGCTTCAAACTTTAAATTAAACAAAAACACAGCACAACATCTCCCCTTTTCTGTTTAAAAGGCAGAGCTGTGGTTTTGGGGGATCCATTCTCATTTTGGATACACGTCTCCCCAGCAGGGCTGGTCACTTGGCACTTCTCCCTGATTGACCTCTGCAGTGGGAGAGCCCTGGGAGGGCTCGCTGAGCCTTGTCCAGCGGGGCCTGCGGGGCCAGGCCGGTCCCTGGCTCGGCTGCAGGGGGGTCCCAGGGTGTGAGGATGGAGGGTTTGGGAGGGTTCCAGTCCTGGATACAGGGGTGCACGGGGGTCCTGCTGCAGCGGAATGGGAGTTCAGGGGGGTCCCTTCCTCTGTTCTGGAATTCAAGGGGTCCCAGTGCCTGAAAATGGAGGTTCAGTGGGGTCCCCGTGCCCAGGAATGGGGGTTCTGGGAGGTTTCCATTCCCAAGAATGGGGGTTCAGGGGGTTCCAGGTTCCAGATAAGGGGGTGCAGGGGTTTTTGGGGCTGGGGAAGGGGGTACCAGGGGGTCCCGGTGCCCCGAAATGAACGTTCAAGGGGGTCTCTGTGCCCAGGAAGGGGGATTCGCCCAGAAATGGAAGTGCAGGGGTTCCCCATTCCCAGTGTAATAAATGGAATTGATTCGTGCTAACTAAATTGTAACTGTTATTAAAGTTATTATTAGAAACGATCAAGAATCAGTGTTACAAAGCAGATGTTACACGTCAAAATTAAGGTACAGGATGTAGTTTAGAAAATAAATGGTCAGTAAAATCAGAAAAAGGAGGAAACTTACAGGAAACATTAATGAATATGTAATAGCATACAGTATATAAGTTTACCTTGAAGTGCTTTGTTCTGTACATGAGGTGAGGTGAGAAGCACCCCCGTCCCCCGGTTGGTTTTGCTTATGCCTTAACCATTTCTAACCACTGGCCAATTATATTCATATATATATATATATATATATAAAAATATGTATCTGAATATATCTACTAAATTGTATCTCTTTTTTACTAAATTGTATTCTTTTAATAGATTGTATTCTTTTATTATTTTGTATCCAATTTATTAAACTATATTATCAATTAATTACATTTGATAGTCTGGAAATTTGAAAGTCATTTATAACACTACTATCTCAAAAGAAGTTAAAAGTGATTACAAACTGTGCTATATCAAAATAGTTGTGATTATAATAATTTGGAAAAGCCAGCACATAATAGCAAAGGGCAACAACAACATAGTTATTTATCACAAACACAGGGCAGGTTTTTCCCTTGCATGGAGCACTTGGGCCTTCCCCGGGCCCCTTCTGCCCTCCCGCAGAACCAGAGGCATTTTCCAGCGCACACAGTTTGTAAGCAAGAGCCGGCTGCAGCCCAGAAGGCTCCAAGCGCCTCCTTCCAGGCTGACTCTGCAGATGCCCGAGGCTGCTCTGGGCTCTGCCAGGCTCTGCTGGGGCTCAGCTCTGGGCGAGGCTGGGCCCGCTCTCCCCTCGCAGTGCTCCGGGCAGCTGAGTCACAGCGGGAGAAGGACAGGACACCTCAAGGGACTTGAGATTTAACAGAGATTTTATTCAAATAACTGCCATAACAAACAGGCTGTCCTAACTACCCTAACTAACTAGCAGTGCTAACTACCATAACTAACTACTTTTCCTAACTACTATAACGAAAAGCTGGCCTCCTGTGCTTCATGTCCTCCTCTGCTCCCTCAGTTGCTTTGCTGCAGTGATCAGAGGGGTCAGGCTGGAGAGAGGCTTGGCTGATGACAAAAATGGGTGCTGCCCAAGGGATAAAAAAGAAAGAAATTAACTGTTACTTTCCAGACTCAAGTTCCTCACAGGCTCTGTTGCAACAGGACAAAGGGGAATGGTTTGAAAGTCAAGAGAGGGAAGCAGGCTCAGATTAGATCTAAAGAAGAATTGTTGTAGCAGGAGAGTGGGGAAACACTGACAGAGGGAGCCCAGAGATGTGGGAGGTGCCTCCTCCCTGGAAACATCCAGGCTCAGGTCAGGCAGGGCTCTGAGCCACCTGATGTGCTTGAAGATGTCCCCGCTCGTGGCGGGGCACCAGGTCCAGATGAGCTCGACAGGAGCCTGCCAAGCCAAAGCAGGCGAGGATTCTGCTTGCTTTGCGTGTGAAAAGCAGCGGGACTGGAGATGATGGGAGGGGGGCCCCACAAGAAAAGCCCTCCCTGGCGCTGCCGTTTCCCCCGCAGCCGCTTGGCATTCACCTGCAGCAGCTCCTGGGCAGAGTAGCGCCGCTCCTCGTCCGGCTCCAGGCTGCACTCGAGGAAGTCCCGCAGCAGAGCCGACAGGCGCCTGGGCTCCTGCAGCTGCGGGGTCCCGTTCTGCCGGATCAGAGCGCGAGCCTGCAGGAAAAGCAAACACAGCGCTCTGACAGCTTCCTCCACACCCACAAGTGCTCACATCCAGCCCGCTTGCTCTGCCCCAGCTCCCCGGGCACTTTCCTCCCTGGCAGAGATGCTGCTGCTCACAGCTCATTCTTCTGGGCCAGCCAAAAAACCCAAACCTTGGTGCAGCCACAGCCATTGCAACATCCAAATGATCTTGCCTTCAGAGCCGATTGCATTGGCTGACTTTGTCAGTAGCAACCTCCATCAGAAATAGCCCATTTTGCTTCTCCAAATACAGACACCAGCTTTACAGGCCATTTTCAAGAGTCAGGGTGGTCTGCCTGTGTTATTTCAAAGGATTCTTACATCAAATGCATCTCTGCAGTGCCACTGACACTCAAGTAAAAGCATTCCTGATGCCCCATGCCAGAAACTGCCAGGCAAGGAACAGCAGGTTTGTGTGGCTGAAAGCTCAGGCTTGGTGACACAGAGAAAGTAGCTTGGACTAGGAAAGAAATATGTTAGACTGTGGGGATGTTAAACAATCATCTTCATGTTTTAGACAAGTTTCCCAGTTAGAAGAGCCAGGGGGGAGTTCATCTCACAAAACCTCTTTTAGAAACTCCTTCAGAAAACTTGTTGGGTTTGGGTGTAGGTGTTGGGGTTGGTTTGGGGTTTTCTACAAGACAACATTAGAGCTGATGCACTTGCTTCATGTATTTGGGTCATCCTCACAAGAGCTGCAAGAACTTAAATCCCAAAGCAAACTGTTGCTGGAGACTGCAGAATATTTGTCTGTGTTCAGTCTCAGGTGCTGTGGGAATTCCCTTCGCGATGTGCAGAAACCTCCAGCTGCTCCTCCCAGTGCAGGGTCACCCTGTGCTCACAGGCCTCTGCAAAGCCTGGAGAATTTGCCTCTTACCATGGCCCCCGTTTGCTGGAAGTAAGGAGGTTCTCCTTCCACCATCTCGATGGTCACAATGCCAAAGGACCAGATGTCCACCTTGGGGCCGTAAGGAGAACTGGTCACAACTTCTGGGGCCATCCAGTGAGCAGTGCCCACCATGGAGCTGCACTGGTCCTGCTCAGGGCTGAGCTGAGCGCAGAGGCCAAAATCAGCTGAGGACAGAAACAAGCACTGTCAAAGGCAGCTGCAATGAGGAAACCAAGCACAAAGATTCCCCACTCTCAGTCTGAGAATGCAGTGCTGAATCCAGCTGGAAAAGTCCTCAGGGCTGGAGGCAAGGAAAGATGGAACTGGACCCTTAAAGAAGCCCTCAGCTTTCATGCTTGGCTTTTACTGATTTCCTTTGAAGCTTTAGATTGCAACTCCTGCCCCTCTGGGAGGGCCATACCCAGAGCAAAGGCACTCCTGACACCCTGCTCCTCTCCTGAGCTCTCTGCACGGGGCAGCCGCTCTCAGCTGGCAGCAGGGGCCGGGCAGTGCCACCAGCAGCACTTGTGGGGCTCTGGCCCTCACTGGGAAGCAGCCCCACAGCCGCACCCCGGGAGCGCCGTGCCTGGCCAGGAACACCCACCCAGCTTGACAGAGCCGTCCATTCCCAGAAGGATGTTGGAGCTCTTCAGATCTCTGTGGATCACCCGGATGGAATGGAGGAAATCCAGGCCCTGCAGACACTGAGAGACAACAAGAAACACGAGGGAAAAAATCAGTGTCTGGAATATATCACACAAGAAAGGACAGTTTAGAATTCTGCCAGCAGCAACTTTGCTGTGACAGCCCAGGAGTGCAGTGCAGACAAGCTCCAGGCAAAAGGTTCAAGACAAAGCTGAGAGCAGCAAAATCAGATCCAAAAAAGACAGAGTACAACAACAGCAGGAAAGGAGACAAGAACAGAGTAGAAATGCAGTGACATTTGCAGGCCATTCACTTCAGAGGCTCTTTCCTCTCCAGCTCATAAAAACAACACAGAAACAAAGGCCTGAGCATGGAGCCACCCTGTTCCCACACCCTCCTTGGAAGGACCATGGTGTCCCAGCCATGGGAAGCACAAGCAGGATCCCTCACCTCCTGACTGACAGCTGCCATCTCTCCTTCAGCCATGCGTGTCCGTCTGACAACGTCCTGCAAAGTTCCTCCATCCATGTATTCCATCACCAGCCAGAGATCTCCATCAACAAGGAAGCTGGAAGAGGAGAACAATGGCACAGAGATGAATGTGCATTGCTCAATTCCCCCAGGGAAAAGCCTGGAGTGGATTTTTGTTCCCAGGTCACTTGTCAATGAGGACAGAATCAGATGGAGAGACATTCCTGCCAGGCTGCACAGGCCTTGGAATCTGCACAGGCTAAAGGAGAAGGAGGCACCCGGGAGAAAGGAGAGGCCTTAGATGGCAAGCAGGTGAAAAATGCACTTCAGCAACAGCCCAGTTCAATGTGGAACCACAACACTTGCCCCCAGCTGCTTCAGCATCTGAACTCATCAGTTCCACCATTCCCTCCAGAACAAGGCAACACAACTTGCAGAGTTATCCAGGGGAGGAGGCCATGCAGCACTTGGGGCAAAAGCAGTCAAATGCTTGGAAAACCTTGCACAAAGTCCCTTCAGAAATAGGCAAGGCCATTGAAAAATGGGCAAATGAGGCATTTCTGGAAACAAGAACCTGGTCTTCCAGTCATCTGCAGCAATGGGAAAGGGCTGAGAAGAAGAAGCCAAGGAAAATAATTTCTACCAGGGTTTATCAGCACTTGCTGTAAAACACAGCAAATGAGGTCAACTTGAAGAAAAAGCCAAAGCAAAGCAACAAAAGCACATGGAAGGAGTGAAGTGCCAGGCTGTTGTTCTGGGAAGATATGGCTGGGTCAGGCATTTTCAGAACAGGCTTCAGACTGGGGATGCCAGGAAAGATGAATGCAGGGCCTGTGCACGGGAGAAGACCTGAAGCACTCACCTGTCCAGAGAGTTGACAATGTTGGGGTTCTTCTTGTCCTTCAGGACCACGACCTCATTCACAGCTCGTTCCCTGTTCTGCCCTCTCAGACTCATTTTCTTGATGGCCACCTGAAGGGACATTGCAGACCTTGAACTGGAGGAGTCTGTGGCAGGAGGCCACAGCAAACACGGAGCGAGTCTTTTTGGAGCGACCAAGCCGGGCTGTGCCAAACTGCCTTGGGATGGGACAGCAGAGCTCAGCAAGTGCCATTCCCACAGCCCATTGCTCTGCTCGCTGGGGGCTGTTACAGGACTCATGGCCAGAGACATTTGGCTCTGTAAGCTCTGCAGAAATGGTGCCTCAGCTGTCAGCCTCAGAGCTCTAACAACATTCTCTGCACCTACAGTCTTCTCAAATGACCTCAGCACTCTTAGGATTATTATTCCAGCACATTTTGCAAGCAGGAGGTAATTCTGTTTCTGTGCACACAGAGCAAAACAGCCGGGAACCCTTTAGCAATTCTATGGCATTTGGCCATGATTTCAAATGTCCCTGCTCTGTTTGGGATAGCACAACAAAGCAAACGTGCACATCCATTGCTCAGATAATCCCTGTCACAGCTGCCACTGACACCAGACCCAAACACAGCTGCAGGGTTTAGGAGAGAGCTTTGCTCTGGACATCCATCTTCTCATTTCTCTCCCTGTCTCTGTGGGAACAGCTGCAGTAGGACTAAAACCCCAAACTGAGCCCAAGCAGGATCTCTCCTTAATTAGGCCTTGAGGTATCCTGATGAAACTCAGGATGGTAAAACTGCTAAATAGTGTTCCTGTCCGAGGCTGGGATGAAGGTAAATTTGGCCTCAGTCTCCAGCAGCTGATGCATTCACACTTTCAGACATGAAGACCAAGCCAGCGTGTCCTGCTCTGACAGACACCACTGCCCTCCTTGCCTTCCTTTGGGCACTTCAGAAGGACCAAGTCTGTCCCAGCTGTGCTCTGCAGGCTGACACTGCTCTGCCTTCAGAGGAGCAGCCTGTGCAGGAAAGCTCTGCTGGGCCCCACAGCTCCAGCCACAGCTCCCAGCAGAGGGGAAAGGCCTCGAGAGCTGCCAGACGTGCTGGGCGTGTTGACACTGACCTCTCCTCCAGTGGCCCTGTCGAGTCCTTTGGAAACGGTTCCAAAAGCCCTGGAGACAAAACAGCAGAGAAGAAAGAAGCAGCGCTTTAGGCCCTGGCAGTGAAAGCCAGCCCAGACAGGAGATCTCTGCTGCCTGCAGCGTTCACAAAACACCCGAGTGCATCCACCCTTCAAACAACAGCACAGCAGCCACCAGCCCTCTGCCATGCAAGGTGTGCAAGAGAAAACTGAGGCCCAACATGAAGGAAAAGGGCTGGAGGAAATCCCAAATGTCCACATTGAATTCCTTCAGTTCAAAACCTGAGGTGGGTGGGTGGGTGTCTGAAAAACTGGAAAAGAATGTGTTTCATCCTTTATATATTTCCTGCCTTCACACCTGCAGGATCCCCAAGGGCCCTGCCAGCAGGCAGGTGATGCATTTTCCCCTCAAGTGCAGCAGCTCTGTGTCTGTTACTGAATGTATGGGCTCTGCTACCTGTGCTGAAAAGAGCACTTATTAGTTCATCTCTGGTTTCTGTTTCTAAACCATTATGTTGATAATCCTGACTGATGGATGTTTTTGGAAACAAAATATTTGAAAGAAATCTTCTTGAGAACTGTTTTCTGACAGTCACAGTCACCACATGGTGAGTTGCTCTTTTAGGCAATCCAATTCCAGGGACAGAAGATCTTCCACGTCCCACTCCTTGCTGCAGACAGGACACTGCCAGCCTCAGGGGCCTTTGACGGTGCCTTCTGACCACAGTTATCAATTCTGATCAGCACTGAGAGACAGCAGCATTGTACCCCAGTGTCTGAAGGTGTTTGGGGCTCTCCTGACTTCTCACAGGATCCTGCACCAGCAAAATACCTGGGCCCTGCTTGTGCAGAAGTAACTGCCTTGCACTTACCCTTGGCCAATCTGCTCCAGTTCCAGGTATTTCTCGGCAGGCTCCCCCACGCTCACGGTGTTCCCTGAAAGAAACCACGTGGAAGATGCTCCCTCTCAGATGAGAGCCAGAATGCAGCCCCATTCCCTGGGGCCAGGAGCCCCTTGCTCTCAGCTGGGGAAGGACAATAAATGACCCTGTGCCATTCAGCTGCAGAGCAACACTGGGTGCAGCTGATGCTGAGACACACACACAGCACCCTGCTCTGGCACACAGGAACAGAGCAGACGTACTCAGCTGCATCAGGCTCCACTCCCTGCTCCCCTCTGGCTGCAGGGCTGTGCTGCTGTCAGAATGTTCAGCCCAGGATCCTGCAGCACAGGGAGCTTCAGTGTCTTCTTCAAGAGCAGAGGGAGGTTCCTCGTCCTCATCCCAAAGCACTGCAGCTTCTCCGTCCTCTTCCCAAAATGCTGCAGGTTCATCATCATCTTTCCAAGCCACGGGACTTTCTCTGTCCGCTTCCCATGCTGGAAGATGTTCACCCTCCTCTTCCCAAGCCACAGGATGTCCTCTGTCCTCATCCCACACCGGGAGATGTCCACTGTCCTTGTCACACACCGCGGGAGCCTCGCCGTTGTATTCCCAAACCGCGGGGTGTTCGCCCTCATCTCCCAGAACAGCGGGAAGTTCACTGCTCTCTTCCTCCTCTTTGGCCTCCTCTTTGCAAGCAGAGGGAGCCAGAGGAGGTGCTGATGCTGCTTTGGTGCCCTGTGGACAGACGGGAGCGTGAGGGACGGGAAGTTCTATCTCAATTATCACCTTCTTTATCCTCAGCTACACATCCAGCTGCACTAAGCAGAAATAGGGTTCAGAGCTGTTCAAACTAACAATGGGCTCAAGTCGACATTGCCACTTATTGTTGGGAATTCCATATTCCACCATGGCTAAAGCCAGCAAGCAATCTTCTGCCTACAAAGCCAGTCCTGCAGCTCTTCAAAAGCTCTTCAGCAGAAACAGAGAAAACTGCCAGGGATCTCTTTGCTGCTGCTGCTGCTGCTGCTGCTTAAAAGACACTGACAGGAACTTTCCTTCAGCCTCCCAGGCTGGCACTCAGCTGCCACACGCTGAGCTCACAACTCGCTGCACAATTCTGAACACCAAAGCTTCCTTTGCCACTCACCGAAGGAGGAGCTGCTCGGGATCCACGCGTGAGGTGCCCTGCAACGGGAGAGGGAACATGAACCAGATGTTGTTAGGAAAACACTGCCTGTGGTGGGAAATGAGCAAGGCAAGCCTGAGAGAGCATTTTGCTTTCACAGCATCCCTCCAGGAGCCACAGGCCCTTCACACAGCAAGCAAGAGAGCAGCACAAAAGACTGGGCTGTGTCAGCTCTTGGCTGGAGCAGCAAACGGAGGGAGTTCCAGGCTCCGCTGCCACAGACTCCCCGCTTGAGGGAACAGAACCCCCCAGGCCTCATTGCAAATGCTGTGCACGCCCCGCTGGCTGCAGACACCCCCTTTTTCAGCTGCAGCTGCTGGCAGGAGCTCTCCCAAACCAACCGTGTCCTCATGGCAATTTGGTTACAGAGTCAACTCAGTCCCAGTGGAAGAACAGAAAGCACACAGCAAGCCCAAAGCCACAGATGCTGCACCGAGGGAAAACCTCAACTTACGTGCCAAGTGGGTTAAAAAATACCCCGAATAAGCCACAGAGAACAGAGTGCCAACTGCAGCAACCACTTGCTGCATCATTTTGGCTGCACTGCACACGTCTGCAGACTGTACCCCTGCAAGCACAGAAGGACACCCGTCAGGGGCTGGGCTGGCTGCTGAGAATGCCTCGGGCAGGAGGATCCTCTGGCAACGAGCAGGCGCCCAGAGCCGCTCTGGACACTGAGGCCTCCGTGTCCCACAGCAACGGGAACACCACGGGGACGTGGCAACGTTCCTGTGACACCACAGCAGCCGCTCACGCAAAAACCGCCTGGAAGCTTCTCCTGTGTCACAAAGGAGCACAAAGAATCCTCCCAGGGCACAGCCTATTGCCCAAAGGATCCAAGAGGAACTCTGAAAATGCAGCAAACAAGGACACCCCATAGGCCAGCCTGAGCACTGAGGAGGAACGAGGACAGGACCAAACCAAAGCAAACACGACCTGTAGTCACTGATACTGCTGAGTAAAACCAGCAAGGCTTGTTCCATCTGGAATCTTTGTTCTAGTTCTAAAAACAAGCAAGATTCTCCACTCTAAATATACAGAAGGCAGGAACTGGGGAGGAGGTGGGATTAGGAAGGAGGAGGAGCAGGAGGAGGGAGAAAGGAAAAGGAGGAGCAGGAACAGGAATAGAAGGAGAAGCTGGAGGTTCCAGTGCCCCCTGTGTCCGCAGCACCCCGGCCACGGGCCCATCGCCCCCACCTCATCCTGCAGGTGAGCAGGGAGGGGGAGCTGGTCCCAAATCTGTCAGGGGGTCCCTGAGAGGGTCTTTTTATTGGGGTGTGTTTGGAACTTGCAGATTGAGGAATTGAGCCCAAAATATTGCCTCGCGCCCCTGGGAGGTTTTTTTCTCTTTGTGTGTAGGTTTGGATCTTGCAGGACCCCAAAGCTGAGCCCCTTGGGGGATCTTTGGGGTCCACGTGGCCATTGCCCAGTATTGGCTGGGGGAGGACATTGGTCCAGGGGACCCCCAGGAGCGCAGAGGAGAGGAACCCCAGGGACCCCCAGAGTGGGGAGAGCAGAGAGGGACGATCCCAGAGCTGGGGGACCCTGGCAGCTTGGAGAGGTGGGAGCCTGGAGAGGAGAGACTCCTGGGATCCCTGGGATCTCAAAGCAGAGCATCAGGGGAGAAGGGACCCCATGGACCCCCAAAAGCCCCTGGATCATTGTTAAGGAGGACCCCAGAGAAGGGGGAACCCCTGGAGCCCTTGGACCCCCATCATCCCAGGGAACTGAAACCTCTGGAAGCCCAGAAGTGGAAAGACAAGAGATGGGGAACTCCTGGGAGATTTTTTGGGGCTGAATCTTGATATTTTGGAGATTATCATGGACACAAGACTCCTGCTGAGCTCTAGACATGGACTTGGGCAGGAGGAGCCTCTACTCCAAGGCACTCCCACTTTGGTTTTCCCCAAACCAGGATTTGTCATTCCCAAGCCATGGCCAGATGGAGGAGGAGGAAAATTCCCAGAGATCCTGCATGAGGAGGGGCTGCAAACCCAGCCCAGGGAGCTGTGAGGAGGAAAGATCCCCCCTGTGCCAGGAAGGTGGCCAGAGATCCTGCCGGAGCTCAGAGCTGGGGGAGAGAGTTCATGGCAGGGAGAAGCCCCACAAATGCTTGGAATGAGGGAAGAGCTTCAGCTGGAGCTTCCAGCTAAGGGAACACCAGAGGATCCACCCTGGGGAATGGCTCTGGGAGTGAGGGGAATGTGGGAAGGGCCTCAAGAATAGCTCCCATCTGATCTGGCACCAGGTGATTCACACTGGGGAGAGCCCCTAGGAGTGTCAGGAGTGCGGGAAGAGGTTCAGGAAGATCTCTGTCCTGATTAACCACCATAGGATCCACACAGGGGAAAAGCCTGGAAAGTGCTTGGAATGTGGGAAGAGCTTCAGTCACAACTCCCACGTGATCTGGTGCCAGAACATCCACACAGGAGAATGCCCCAGTGAGTGTGGGGAATGTGGGAAGAACTTCATTGAGATGTCCAATCTTATTTGTCACCAGAAGATCCACACAGGGGAGAAGCCCTACACATGTGGGGAGTGTGGAGAGGGCTGCAGCTGGAGCTCCAGCCTCGGGGCACACCAGTGCATCCTGAGTGTGGGAAGAGATTTCCAAGGAACTCAGGTCTCATCAAACATCAGTGGATTCACACAGACGAGAGGCTCTTCTGCTGCCCTGACTGCGGGAAGGGTTTCACAAAACTGCACCCTCATCAGGCACCGGCACATCCACAGTGGGGTGAGGCCCTACGAGTGTCCTCAGTGTGGGAAGAGCTTCTCACAGAGATAAACCTTGACCAAACAGATCTTCCTGACTCCCTGTGGGCACCTGGATGAACACAGGGGCAGGAACATGCATCAGAACACAGATGAACAATGGGAATTGCAGACTGACTGGCCCTGGAGAGCTGTTGGGGTGCAGATATAAACCTGCAGCCCCTGGAGAAGCCCATGCCTGAGCAGGGGAATGCCTGAGATGAGGCTGTGACCCTGGGGGACACCTGTGGGACAGAGGGGCCCCCGCTGGAGCCGCCTGTCCTGGAAGGACTGACCCCGTGGCAGAGTGACCCACGCTGCAGCACTGTGAGGGGGCTGCTCCCCATGGAATGGACTCAGGTGGGAGAAGATCCTGGAGACATCTCTGGTGGGAGAGATCCCAGAGTGCAGCAGGGGAATGACTCCTGTCCCTGAACAGAAGGAAAAGCCATGGGAGATAAACTGACCATGGCTCCATTCCCTGTATCCCTGCACTGCCAGGTTAGGATGCAGAGCTGGAAGGAGGGAGGGGTGGAAAGAAGGTGCTTTTAAGGGTCTTCTTATTCTCCTGCTCTGAGCTTATTGGCAATAAATTCAATTTATATCTCCTGTTTTGCCCATAACTGTGTTTGATGAGGAAAGGTCCAGGGTCCTTAACTCATGAACCCTTGGTTAAATTTTCTCTCCCTGTGTGGCTGTGGAGGGCAGTGAGAGAGCGGCTGTGGTGGGTGCCTGGACTCGGGCCAGCATCACCCCACTGCAGTGGGACATGTCCTTGTGTGGCCCTGTGCTATGGTGCCACAGCTGCTGTTGCTTTTGTCTCCCTTATGATTTTATATTTTGCATTAAATGCTTGTGAAGCGCCCCCGGTGTCCCTCGTGTTCCCTCGGCACCGGTAGCCCTGTCCCTTCCCCTGCTCCCTGTCCCACGTTCCATCCCAGCTGGCAGAGCCTTGGAGCTGCCGTGGGGGCCGTGGGGCTGCCCCGGGGGCTGCGCCCCGAGCCGGGGCCCCTTCCCAGTGCTCCCAGTGCTGGATCCAGCCTGGAGCAGCCAGCGAGGGCTTCAGCTGGGACGGCAGAGAGGCGCTGCTGGGGGGTCCCGGCTCACTTCGCTTTGGTTTTGGTATTTTTGGGAGTTTTGTGCAGGAAATCTCTCCTCCACTCAGCAGAAGGGGTTTGGTGCAGTTTTCCCTTTTGGGGGGAAATCAAAGCAATGCATCAGTTCTCCTAATTAGACGTAGGAGAAGTGAGGCTCCAGGGCTTCCCGCTGAGCCGGAGGCACCCAGCAGCCAGGGCTGGGCAAGGCGGGCCGGGAGCTGCGGAGAACTTTGTTTGTGTTGGGAGCTCAATGGCGGCTCGGGCCGGGCCCGTTCCAGGGCTGTTCCTCATCCCCGCCTTTCCCCTCACGCAGCCCGGGGCGGGCCCTGAGAGCGCGGGGCGGGGCTGTGCCGTGTGCAGAGCCCGCCGCTGGCTGCGATTGGCTGCTTCTGCCGTCACTCGTGGCTCTGGCGCGCGCTGATTGGGCAGAGCGGGGACAAGCCCGGCCCCGCTGGCGCCCCCAGGGCGGCCGTGGGGCAGGAGAGCCGCCATTGCCGGAGCGTCTGTGCGGGCCCGGCAGCGGCGGCAGCAGCGGCCGGAGTCCGGTGAGGCGGCGGCGGAGCTCGGAGGCGGCCCCGGCCATCGCAGGTGGGAGCCGCGCTCGGTTCTGCGGGGGCTCGGGGCTCGCTGCGGGCCCGGGAGGGGGCGGCAGGGGGCTGTGGCGGGTGGCTTGTGCCGTGGCCGGCCCGTGTTGGCCCTGGGCTGAGGGCGCTGCGGGAGCGGCTGCCCACGGTCTCCTTGCCGCTGGGGCCTCGGCAGGAGGCGGTGGCGGAGCAGCGCTGGCTCGTCCCGCTTCGTGTCGGGAGGCCGGAGGTGGCTGCGCTGTGCCCGGGGCTGGGCGGGAAAATTCCCGGCGCCAGAGGTTTGTGTGGCCAAAGGAGCCAGAGGAGTGGTGTGCGAGTGACTTTATTGCTGCCCAAAGGGAGAGGCCATGGGCCATTTGCCGTGCGCTCTCTCCGGTTGTTGGAGGACGCGGCCTCGTTTTTGTCCTGATTTTCCCGGCCGCATGTCCCTGTCCCTTTGCCCAACACTGGCGGAGGTGCTTGGAAGGTTCAGCCTTCCCGATCCGCCTGCTGCATGTCCTTTTTGTATAACACCCGATATTCCTGGCTCTGTTAATTGTTTGTTCTTTTGGAAGTTCAGGAATGTGTTGGGACTTGGTCTGAGCAGCAGTCCTTGTCAATTAGTAACATTTTCTGAAACTGGTGATTTCTCCCATTCCTTCCTTATGTACAAGTCCCTGGCCCTATCTCCAAGCAGATTCACTCATTGCCTCTGTTTTTTCTTCCTGGGTGTTCTTTGGTTTTGGGATTGCTCTCAGTGCCCTCATTCTCTGTCCTTTTGTAGCCGTTTGTGGCTCAGGAGGCCTGGCTGCCACCTGCATCCCCTTGCTCAGCTGCTGAATGAGCTGCACTCAGCAAGGTGTGGTGCATGGTAAAAAGATGAGAGTTGCTGTAGCACATGAGAGGAGAAACAGCATTTGTTTAACCCATGGTCTGTGAGGGAAGCACAAAACTGTGTCCTATTCCCATCCTTTCCACGTTTGGACAAGTACATGAGCTGCTTTGCTATTTCCTTTTTTATCTGTTTCTGCATCTTTTCCTATCTGATCTGTTTTCCAACAGCAGTTTGAGTCATTTAACTTTCCACAAACCACTACTTTTTCTGCTAAAACAACGTGATCCCATCCCATGGTGAAATGTTGTGTTCCTCATGTGAGAGGATTGGTGTGGGGGAAGGTCAGGAGCTGGAGCTGTCTGGTTGGGTGTTATTTCAAGGACATCCTGTAATGTAATTAGGCCATTGAAATGATAAATGGTTTCTCTGGTACCTGATATGAATTCATCAGGGTTCCCGGGGTCTGGTCCATGGTATTGCAGGATGTGTTCTGGTGGCCGTTCATCTTTTCCCCAGTTTTGGGTGCTCCCTCCTGATATGCGAAATAAAAAGAGCTCTATAACTCGCAGAGTAGTTATAAGAGTAGGTATGAATTTATTCAGCGCTGAGATGCATGGGGGATATCTCCTCTGAAAAGCATGCTCACCTTTTTGATTTGGTTTTCTCTTTTTATCTTTTTCAGACTAGGTTTACAAGATATGCCTAAAACGTATTCTTTTTGTAACTCTGCTTGTCCTCACTTCATATTACAATTAACTCCATGCCCCTTTCAGTCCTTTCGCCACCTTTTGTAACTTTAAATCTGTTCTTTCCGGCTTAGGATATGAAGAATCTCCTTTATCTTGTGGTGCCTTTGTCTTTGCATCTTGTTTGTGTATTCTGGCTCCTTATCTTAACTTGCAGTCTGACTCTTTTCTTGTTCTTGTGGATCAGCGTGTCAGGGTATGGTTTTGTCAAACCCCTCTTTTAGTCAAGCATTTCTTTGTGTTTATTTCCTAATTTTTAATTTCTGTTTCACTCCAGCCAGGGCTGCATCAATTGTCAGCTTTTCTCTCATTAAATCATCACATACTTGGATTCCCAACTGATTTCCCTGAACTTGTGGTAGCAAATAAACCCCAGTGGTCTGATACACCCTATATAACACAGACAGTGACAGCACATGTTGGAGTGGGGACAGGGATGATTCCCCCCAATTTGTTTTAGTGAAGTTTTCACAACATTCTCCATTTTCTGTTTTCCTTTGAAGTTTAACTAATTTCTGCTGCAGAGTCAGATATCCTCACAATGGGCTCTGCCTTTAGCTGTGCAAATTCCATCTGTGCAAGCAGGCAGAGCTTGGGCTGAGGGGCAGAGGGAATCAGGTCAATTCCTCCTGCAGGCAGGAAGCCCCTGGGCCATTGTGCAGGCTTTGTCCCATCAGTGTTAATTTGCATTTCTAAAGCTCCTCTGCTGGCTGCCTGGAACAAAGCTTCTCTTCCAGGGCAGACATCCCGTGACTCACATGTGGCCACCCCACAGAATCTGCTATTTATTTTTTTTTTTAACAATATTTTATTAACTGTTTATGTGTTAAAGCGCCAACTTTTAAGCTCTTCTAGATTTCAAAGTGCAGCTTAAAGGTGAACATTGAAAAACTCATACCATCATTTTGTCATGACTAAGAGTCAAGTACAAATATAAAACAAAAATGAGAAAGCAATCAAGTGTTTTCTTTTTATTCTCCTACGACTAAAATCTGATTCTCACACCACTGGCCCAAACAGAACCGACAATATAGAAATAAAATTATTACAAAAAATTATTCTCATGGTGTAATCTTTTTACTGAAACTGTGAAAAGCAAAACCTCTTTAACAGTGTCTTTAGAGAAATAAGCCATTAATTGATTCTGGCCAGAATGTGCAACAGGAATAATTTCATGCACACTTAAGCTGGGTGTGCAGAGAAAATCATTCCATGACACATGAGTTTGACTAGATTTTTCTAAATTTATACACTCTGACCGCATAGAAATCCCTTGGTTTAATGTTCATTGGTTTGAAGGTGTGGAGCTGTTAGGATTTGGTTTCCTGTTGCAGCCGGATTTCTGTGCCTGTGATGTGAATTAGGTGGGCACTCCTGGATTTCCTGCTCAGCCTTTTCCAGACCAGGTGTCTCCAGCTGTGCCTGGGGCAGTGACTGGGGTGGATGTTGGTTGATGTTTGCTGCTGGGTGTTGATGTTTTGTTGATGGTCGTTATCTTGGTTGGAATCTTTTGGGCTATTCCCAGTCTGTTGAGGTGTTAAACACATCTCTGCAGAGTGGTGGAACATCCCTTAAAAAAAACCCTTTAAAATTCCTTTCCCCAAGGCAAAGGCAAACCTAGTGTGAGCAGAGAAATAAGATTTGAAGCCATTTTAAAGTTGGTCTATTTTGGCAGCAGCTAATCCCAGGCAGAGCAGAGTGTGAGTGTAATTGAGAGGCAGAGTGGAATTGTCCCGGTGCCTTCCCCAGCAGCTGTGGCGAGGGCAGGCACAGAAAGGGCTGAAGCTGCAAGAGTGAGAGCAAGGATTGTCCCGCAGTGGCTGGAGATGGCAAAGGAGGGTGGCCAGGCCGAGGATTTGAGCAGAGGATCTGTGGGCAGGCCCAGGGGCTTCCCCCGCTGGGGAGCCCTGGCTGCTGCTGCGTTGCCTTCAGTGCAGGCTCAGGGGTGGCCTGTTTAATATTCCCTTGCAATTCAGATTTCTGAGTCTGGAAGAGCCATGGCTGGGGCATCAATCATTTTATTTTTTCATTTTGTTATATTTTGTTTTCTTTCTTATGTCCACTCCATACCATTGAGACTATCTGAGGTAAAAAAGCCTCACAATGTTCTGGGTGCAAAAGAGAATCTTCAGTTCAGGTCTTCTAATTCCTTAATTATCCTAAGAATTGCTGCAAATCCTTTATGGCCCTGGGAAAAATTATTTCTGAGATTCCCTTGACTTTGTCAGGGTCAATACACCACAAGCCTTCAGTCAAAATAGGTCCCAAATATTTAACCATTTTCTCTACCATTTGCTCTTCCTTTTTTTTTCAGGTACTGAAATATGCTTCTCTGCCTGAAAATGAAACCATTTCACAGAGGCTTCCTCTACCTCTTCTCCTTGTTTTTCTGACTGGATCAAGTCATCCACATCCTGCATTAAGCCAGTCCCTGGGGGTGAGGTCAATTCCTTTGATATTTCCTGCAGGGCTTGCCCCAGTCAGGCCGGTGCTTCCGTGCATCCCTGCAGAAGGACCGTCCATGTCTTGAGCATTTTCCCTTCTACCTCTTGTTGCCAGCCCAAGGCAGAATTGTGTTTGCATCCTCTGGAAGTGGGCAGATCCCCAGAAAGCATCTTTTGCATCAAGTTGTGAATGGCAGCAGTGTGAGGAGGGCACCTGGTTGAGGATGGTGTAAGGATCTGAGAGTGTGGGGTGCCTCGGTTTCATCATCTCATTTCTTCTTCTTGGGTCCTGCAGCATTGTGTGGATTCCATTGGATTTCTTGTTTGGCAGGATAGGAGCATTCTAGGGAGCCATCCCTGGCTCCCCAAGCCGTGCCTTGAGCAGGACTCCCAGACAGGCTGTGAGCCCTTCCTTCCCTCCCTTGGAACAGGGGATTGCTTTTCAACACCTCTTGTCCTGGTTGCTTGAGGGAAATTTGGAGAGGCTCCATATCTAATTTTGCCAATTTCCCTGGGGCTGCCCACACTTGTGGGTTCACTTCAGCCGTGGCTCTGCCAGACATTTGACACAGAGGCACAACGGAACCAGCCTCTGTATCACCTTTTGCAACATTAATTTGCATTCCTGATTTAGCCATCAAATCCCTTCCTAGTAAATTACAATCACAATTGTGAGCAAATAAAAATTCCTGCATTTTAAACCCATCCCCCATATCTGCTAATAGTGGCTGAATAAAACACACACGCTTATTTTTCCTGGTTATTACCTTAATAATTAAAATATTCCTTAAAAATTTTTCCCCCTTTAGGTGTACGATTCTGAGTGGATGGAGAGGCCCCTGTATCCATCAGGAAAGGTCTCCTCTTGACCCAGAGCCACCCTGAATGTTCCCAGGGGCTGCAGTGTGGTGGGTCCCTGGTGGAATGGGAGCTGTGAGAGCGCTAAGAATCCGTGTCCATCAAGGGCTGGACTTGCTGGTGCTGAGGGTGCTCCTGTCTGTGCTTGCAGTGTCCTTGTGCCCTGCAGCTGGAAGGCTGATTCCTTGCCAGGGGCTGTTTGGGTGGGCTGTCCCCTGGCCAGGAGGGCAATGCCTGTGCCAGGTGCTTGTGGCCGAGGGTGTCCCCTGGGTGCTGGGGCCCCCTTGGGCCCTGGGCTTGATCCCTCAGGGGCTGTAGGAAGTGTGCCATGGCCTTTGCCTTCAGCTTGGCCTTTTGCTCATCCCTTGCTGCATTCAGCTGCTGAGCCTTTGGGAGCAAGTGCTGCAGGGGCTTCTTGTGGCCCTGCTGCAGCCCCCCTCAGTGCCTGTGGGTGCTCATCGTGTGGCAGCTGCTGAGCTTTCTGCAAAATCCTTCCTTTCTGCAGGGACCCAGCACAAAATGCTTAAAAGATGATCTGGATCCTTGCAGGTCTAATCCCCGTTTCTGAGCTGTTCCTTCCTGGTGCTGGCTGTGCTGAGGCTCCCCTCCCCAGCCCGTATCCCAGAGCCGGTCCCTGTCCTGCCGCAGTGTCCAAAGGCGGCCCCCCCGGCGGGCAGGGCCGGCAGCTCCACGGGGCCGGGCAGCGGCCGGGGCGTCCCGCAGCCTCCTGGGGGCCGGGGGCCACTGCCGGCCCTGCCCGGGGGGTGCTGGGGTCAGGCAGCGCCCGGCGCTGAGCCCCGGCTGCCCCACAGCCCCGGCCCGGCCCCACAGCTCCCCACAGGCCCCCAGCCCGTGCTCCCGGTGCCGCAGCTCTGCGCCCGCTCCTGCCGCTCCCAGCTCAGAGAAACCCCCTGAAATCCTGACCTCCTTCTTTTCCTGTCCTGGAAAACTGGGATACAAAGGATCTGAGTCAGCTGGCAAATGCTGAGGATAATACCCTTCAGAGAAACATCGCAATCCTCAGTATTTTTTTGTCTTCCTCCTCTTTTCCATCATCCTGTTTCTTACACCATGGATTGCTCCTGCTGCTTCTTCCCTTAAGCACATTCCTGCACACTCCCCTTCAGCCAATCCCTTCCCAGCACACCAACACCATCCATCCCCTGTTGTCTAAATCCCTTCTGGACTTCCCTTATTGCCCCTCTGGGTGTCCATGTCCTTAATTCCCTCTGGGAGAATGAGCAAACGACCTCCACATGCTCCCAAGGGAGCCTTGAGACATATTTTGGGATCCTGATCCCTTTTGCTGGGACCCCATTCTGGCTTTCCCTTTTGTCCCCTCCCTGGGTGCCCTGCCGTGTTTACTCCCCGAAGATGCCACTGTAGTCACTGCTGAGATTTTCAGTGCTCTCTCCCTGCCGACTCTTGAGAGCCCCCCTGATCCGTCCCTCGTCTGTCTCCTGCTCACTCTCGGGTACCCAATCAATCCCCGGTGCCGCCGCCAGCCGAGGGAGCCGATCCCCCAAACTGGGTGAGGCACCTTCAGCTGCACTCAGTGCCCGCCGGCCCGGACGGTGGAAGGAATTGCGGAGGAGCCCCAAGGTGTGTGGAAAAATTGACATCCCCAGAGGTTTCTGTCCACAAGGAAGACAGAGGAGTCCTGTAACAGTAATTTCATTCATAAGAAAAGGGATGATGCCATGGGACATTTCCCATGGGGTCTCTCCAGTTGTTGGCAGACACAGCCCCCTTTTCATTCTAGTTTTCTTGGTCACATCTCCCTCTCCCTTTCCCCTTTGGCTGAAGTCCTGGAGAGGTACAGACTTCCCAATGCATCTACTACACACCCCCTTAATATGCACCCCACTTTTGTATAGCTAACGATATTGATGGCTGTGTTAAGTGTTTGTTGTTCTTCTGGAAGTTGATGAATTTAGCAGGACCTTGGCTGAGCAGCAGTCTGTGTCATCAATTAATAACATTTTGTGCAGCTGATGGCTCCTCCTGTCACTTCCTTATGTCCACGTCCCTGGCCCTATGTGCAGTGAGGTTGACGGGATCAGTTTGTAAAGAGCCTTTGTTGTTGTTCCTTTGCTGGGATTCCCCCGTTTTGGGGCCATCCCCCCTGGAGCAGGGTGTCCCCCCTTGGTGCAGGCGCAGGGCTCAGGCAGGGCTGAGGCAATCAGAGCGCGCGGCGCTGATGACTCATCAGTGTCCAGGCAGAGCCGCAGCTGCCAGCGTTCCCCAGCTGGAGCCCAGCTGCGCCCCTCCCCCCCGGGCCTTGGCGCCCCCCTTGAGGGGAATTTGGGGAGGTGGGAGGGGGGAGCGCCAAGGCCGGGCCCCCCCGCGCTGTGGTGGCGGGAGCGGCTGCAGTGGGGAGCGAGTGCGGGCGGAAGCGGCCGAGAGCCCAGCGCTGCCCCAGGCCGAGCTGGCCCAGCTCCATCCGTGCCCCTGCGGTGGGATGCTGTGGGACTGGGGGGGAAGAGGGAGGCGGCAGTGGGTGCTGGGCCTGGGGGCAGGAGGAGAAGGGAAGGAGAAGCAAGGCTGAGGAACAAAATAGTCAAAATATGTACCTGGGGTTGTGCAGAAGGACGAGGAGGAATGTGAGATAGAGTAGGGATGCCAGAGGAGGATAAGTAGGAAGAGGAAGCAGCACAAAGTTCATCCCTGAATCTGCATCTCACCCAGCCCCAGGAGCGTTGCCTCCTCACATGCAGCAGGTGACTGTGGAGGGGATCCACGATTGTCTTGGGGCTGAATGTTGGTGTTTTTGAGCTTTATTGGGCTAAATGTTGGAGCTTTGGTTTCTTGCAGGGGCTGAACCTTTATATTGTGCGGGGGGTTTTCTCCGAATCTTGCTGTTTGGTTACCTAGTGATCTATTTTGATGTTTGGAGGATGTTTGTGCTGGATGTTGGTGTTTTGGAGATTCTTACAGACACAAGATCCCCGATGACTTTCTGAGATGAACTTGGGCAAGGAGGAACCCCCAGCCCAAAGTGCTGTCCTCTTGATTTTTTTCCTCCCAACCAGGATTTTACATTCCCGAACTGTGTTGAGATGGAAGAGAAGAGAAAGCCCTGGAGATCCCTTACAAGGAGGGGCTGCAAACCCAGTCCAGGGAGCTGCGAGGAGGAAGGATCCCCCCTGTGCCGGAAACATGGCCAGAGATCCAACCGGAGCTCAGAGCAGGGGGAGAAGTCTCATGGTGGGGAGAAGCCCCACAAGTGCTTGGAATGTGGGAAGGGCTTCAGAAAGAGCTCCCACCTGATCCAGCACCAGATGACCCACACTGGGGAAAAGCCCTATGAGTGTGGGAAATGTGGGAAGAGCTTCAGAGGTATCTCTGACCTGATGAGACACCAGGTGATCCACACAGGGGAACGGCCCTACACCTGCTTGGAATGTGGGAAGAGCTTTGGATGGAGCTCCTACCTGAGAAAACACCAGCGCATCCACACTGGGGAGAGGCCCTACGAGTGTCCCCAGTGTGGGAAGAGGTTTCAGACCAGCTCCAATGTCCTCCTACATGAGCGGATTCACACAGAGGAGAGGCCCTTCCGCTGCCCCAACTGCGGGAAGGGCTTCAAGCAGAACGGCAACCTCACCGTCCACCGGCGCATCCACAGTGGGGAGAGGCCCTACGAGTGTCCCCAGTGTGGGAAGAGCTTCTCCAGGAGCTCTCACTTGTCCCGACACCAACAGAGTCACCAGTAAGTGAAGCCCTGCGAGTGCCCCGAGTGTGGGAAGAGCTTCGTGCGCTGCTCCAGCTCCATCCCCCATGGGAGGATCGGCGTTGGATGATCCCCAGTGACCCCGTTGGGCAGAGCCCTGGTGATCCGTGGTCCTGGTGATCCGTGTTGGGAAGACACCTGGCTGGGAGGCTCCACATCTTCCTGGCTCCCTGTGGACACCTGGATGAAAGCAGGGAAATGAAAATCCAACAGGATACAGAATGACAATGGGAATTGTTGTCGTTATATGCTCAAGAACCTTTTTCCTCAGGAGCTGTGTGGGCAGAGAAAAGGGGGTGACATCAGGATTGGGGGCCCAAGGGGAGCACACACGCTCTGTGGGAGAGAGGACACCACCCCCGGGACCCCCCCTCACCTTCCTGCACAGGCAGAAGCTGAGCCCCAGTGCCAGGAAGACAAAGCCCAACACGGAGACTCCAATCCCTGTCAGCCTCTTGCTGTGGGCAGCGTTCGACAGCATCCCTGGGGGGTCTGCAGAGGTCAAGACCCCCAAAACCTTTCACAGACACCTCAAGCCCCTCCAAAGTCCCTCCCAGTCTCCCCCAGCCCACCCAGGACCCTCTGAAACCTCCTTGGGAGTCACTAATTTTGAAAAATGATGAATTAGAGAAAAATTGGAGATCTTAGCTAGAGACAGGTTTTGCTTGAACTAGAGTTAATGATTAAGTGAGAAGCAGGATTTGAGAAAATCAGTCTTGGACTTAGGTAAAAAATTACTTGTCACTGTATGTTTGTTTAGATGTGCTTATAATGAGAAAAGAGAAACTGATAAAGGGGTTCAGAAAGATCACAGACCTTTCATCTGGAAACCCATTTAAACGTCACAAGGGAGGAAACTGGAGTTGTACCAAATGTCATTTGTAATGTCAACCATTGTAAAGGTAGAAAGGTGAGAGTGAGGAAGGGCAGTTGTCCTTCATCTCTTGATGACCTCTCCTCACCAAAACGACCCCCTCCTCAAATTACGGAGCCAACCACGCAGGCATAATGTCATTTTAAAATCATTACCATGAATTTTAATCCAAAGTGGGGAATGGGATCTGTTAGCATTATGAATATGTATTAGTACTTTGGATATTTAAGACTTTTGTAAGTAAATAGACACTGGAATCTTTTGTCAACTTGCAGTGCATATTAAGGGAATCACTCCCGCACTTGCCCAGTGCTGTGATTAAACATCCACTTTGTAACTTTAAACTGTTGGAGAAGTTTTTTGTCCATTAACAAACTGATGTTGATACTGGATCAATATTGCTATTTTGTTAAATCACTGCCAGTCTCTTCCCAGTCTCCCCAGGACCCACCAGAGCCCCTCCTGTTCCTCTCAGGATCCCACAGCCCCCTCCCAATTTCTCCCCACTGCCCCTGGACCCCGAAACCCTCTCCCAGTCCCTTCCAGCCCCAACAGGACTCATCAAGACTCTTCCCAGTCTCTTCCCAGTGCAACCAACCTCATCCCAATCCCTGCTTTCCAATGCCCAATCTCCTTCCAGCTCCTCCAGGCTCACTCAAATCCCTCCCAGTGACACCCAGCACCCCCAAACTCCCTCCCAGTGACACCCAGCACCCCCAAACTCCCTCCCAGTGTCCACCAGGACCCCCAGAACCCCATCCCACCCTCCCCAACATCCTTCAAACCCCTTCTCAGCCATCCTAAGCACCACAATCCCTCTCCCAGTTTAAACCGGTCTACCCCAAACTCCCTCCCAGTTCCTCCCAGCACACCCCAATCCCCCTCTGGGCCCCCCCAGTGCCTCCCCCGCTGCCCCCGGCGCTGTGGGGGCCGGGCCGTGCCCCAGTGCCGGCTCAGGGGGTGCTCCAGGCTGACGTGCTCCACCTGGCCGCTGGAGCTGAGCCCACATTGCCGGGGGCGGTTTCCAGCAGCACCAGGAGCTGCTGGCTCCAGTCCCCGCTGGGGAGCACGGCAGTGGCCAGCACGTGGCCCGAGAGCTGCTGCTGGCCCTGGGAGCAGCTCAGCTGGATGTGGGCAGGGGAGAAATCCATCAGGGAGCAGAGCAGGCGGCCGGGGCCGGGCTGGGAGCTCGAGGGCGCCAGAGAGAGGGACACGCTGGGGACACTGGGAGAGAGTGGAGAGGTGTGGTGTGGCATTGGGAGGGACTGGGGTGGCACTGAAAGAGATGAGAGTGGATACTGGGACACTGGAAGAGAGTGTGGAGGTCTGGGAGTGAAGCGGGAATTAACTCGGAATAGAGTGGGAATGGGCTAAAAAGGAGTGTGGGGGACTCTGGGGCCTCTGGGCGGGACTGTGGTGGCACTGGGAGGGACTGTGGTGGCACTGGGCGGGACTGTGGTGGCACTGGGAGGGACTGGGAATGATGTGCGCGGCACTGGGAGGCCGAGTCCAGCGCGGGGCTCTCGGCTCTGTGGATCTGCCCGGCAACTGATGAGTCATCAGAGAGGCGCGCTCTGATTGGCTGAGGGGCGGTGTTGGCGTTCAGGAATACACAATCATGGAATGATTATATGCAGGTGCTTTATTGAAGAGCTCTGCGTGTCAGGGGTACACATACCCAAATCTGACCCATCTTGGTTTTGGGCTGAACATGTTTTATGATCTATCATTATACAACTTTCCTATGAATTATTAAACTGACATTGTTCTATTGTATGCATTGTTTTTACCCAAGCATGGATTTCTCATGATCCCCCTCAACCCTCTAACATTGTTCCTCATGTTCTGTAAACAATAATTATATCTAATCACATCTAACAATTGTATCATTTATCATCTACTGATTACACAGGTGCAGTTTCACCTGATCTTTAGCAAGCACAAGGCCTAACATTTCCCAGGGCTTTCCAAACCTAACTTTCTTTCTATGTTCCCGAATTTTCTATGATTTCAAAACCTTTTACTATCATTCCCGCCTTTGAAAGCATTTTCACTTCACCATAAGTGCAAATGTTTTCACTTGATACAGTCCTTTGTTTCTGAGTTTATACTTGATGTTCTTTGAATCCTTGATTGATGTAAGTGTTGTCCTGGATGTTGTCACAAATTGCAGAACCAGAAGATGGTGGGTGTGGATCTCACATCAGTGCCTTTATTATTTTCTGGTTCCAGGACATTTTCTTCTGTATTTCTCCCTTGAAGAGGCTATAAACTAACCAAATTGCTAAGAATACAATTAGTACGATGATCACAACCTCAATGATAGATTTAATCCATGAACTCACATTCCACCCTAACCCTTTGAAGATTTTGCCTGACCAACTTGTGGTCAAATCCTTTTGCTCTTCCTGTGCTTTGTGCTCTATTTGTTGCAACTGATTGATGTCATATTCTACATCTGCAGTCACATTTGGGATATGGAGGCAGCAATGATCAATCCGTCCCTTTAAAAAAACTCACACACTCCATGCTCTTTCAGGAGCAGTAAATTGTAATTGTACGTTTAGTTCTTTAAATCTTTCTCAGGTCACTCTTGCTAATTTATCTACCTGACCTGTAAGTTTGTACAACATTTCTTTATTCTGATAGTTTGCTATAGGACCAAGCAAAGACTCCAGGGCCCACCTAAATTTCACTTCACTAGAGGGTTCTTGCCAAGTGTTATCTTGATTCTATTCCTATCCTAATCTTTCCTAGCTATGCCTGTGTCTAGCCACTGAGTGAATTTTGCAATTGTTAGCATCCGTACCGAGATTAATTTTTGCTTTAGCAATTTCACCAATGCCTCTGCACCCCAATGACATTTGTTTTGTTTAATTTGTAGAACTTCTCTCATTATCAAGGGGGTTAACACTATTTGTCTTTGTGCAGTTACATACCACTCTTCTGAATCCTTTTGTGCATTTAGCAAATGTCCCAATTTCTCATCTTCTATTGAATATTTCAGTTTTGGAGGCAAATTAAATTGAGATGCATTAACTTTTAAAGGTATCAATGCCATTGTTGTTTGCACTTCTCGAGCAATCTGTCGAGATGTCCAATCTGCTTTTCAATTTTCCTCACAAATTTTGGAGTTTCTTGATTGGTGTGCTTTACAGTGTATAATTGCTACTTCTTCAGGTTTTGTACTGCTTTTATCAATTGCAAAATTGCATCTTGATGTTTAATGTGTGCCTTGAGAAGACAGCAGTCTTCCTTCTTTCCACAGTGCTCTGTGTACATGCACTACTCCAAAAGCATACTTTGAGCCAGTCCATATGTTTACCCTTTTCCCTTCACTCAATTTTAGTGCTCTGGTTAAGGCAACCAGTTCTGCCCTCTGGGCAGATGTATTTGCTGATAATGCTTTTGCCTCCACTATTGTACTGACTGTTGTTACCACATATCCAGCCTATCTGGTCCCGTTCTCCACGAAGCTGCTTCCATCTGTGAATAGCTCTCACTCTGGTTGCTCCAGTGGGATGTCTTTCAGGTCTTCTCTTGCTGAATAGGTGTACTCTATTACCTCTACACAGTCGTGCTCTAATGGGCCTTCTTTAGTTGTGGTACCTAGGAACAAAGCTGGATTGAAGAGGTTAGTTGTCTTTAGTGTGACATCATCCTGCCCAGTCAGGATTACCTGGAATTTCCTCATCCTGCTTGGAGATAGCCAATGGCCCCCTTTTGTTCTAAAACAGTGGTCACCATGTGTGGCACATAGACATCTGTGTGTCTACCCATCGTGAGTTTCCTGGCTTCTTGGATCAGCATCACAGTGGCTGCAGCTGCCCACAGGCATGAAGGCCATCCGGCACTCACGTTGTCAAGTTGTTTGGAAAAGCAGCCTACCGGCCTTTTCCAGCTTCCCAAATGTTGGGTCAGCACTCCCAGTGCTGGGTGTGATCTTTCATGCACAAACAGCTGAAAATCTTTGGATAGATCAGGCAATCCTAACGCCGGAGCTGTTGTCAATGCCTCCTTCAGTCTGAGGAAGGTCTCCTTCTGTGGTTTGCCCCAGGTAAGTGGTTGTGTCTTCTGGGCTTCATACAGGGGCTCTGCAATTAGTCCATAGTCCATGATCCACAGGTGGTACCACTCTGTCATCCTGAGGAAAACTCACAGCTCATGCAGGTTCTGGGGTTCTGGAATGGCACAAATAGCTTGAATACGATTAGTACCCAGCTTACATTGCCCTTGTGAGATTTCACATCCCAGGTAAATCACAGTTTGCTGGGCAATTTGTGCCTTTTCCTTAGACACCTTATATCCTCCCATTCCCAGCTGATTTAAAATTTCAATTGTTACCTTTATGCAGGTTGTTTTCTCTTCTGTAGCTGTCAGTATATCATCAACATACTGTAACAGCAGGTATTGTTCTCTTGGTACTTGCCCATTCTCAGTTCAAATCTCCAGCTCCTTCGCCAGCTGGCTTCCAAATAGGGTTGGACTGTTCTTGTATCCTTGTGGGAGTCGTGTTCAGGTGAGCTGGGTTTTCCTTCCATTGTCTGGATTTTCCCTTTCAAAGGGAAAAGTTTCCTACTTTTTTTGTTAAGGGGTATGCAGAAAAAGGCATCTTTTAAATCAATTCCAGTAAACCATTTCTATTTCCCTTTCACAGATGTCAACAATGTGTAAGGATTAGCTATCACTGAGTAAATATCTTTAGTTATTCCATTTATTGCTCTTAAATGCTGTACTAGTCTGTACTCACCATTTGTTTTCTTCACTGGAAATATTGGTGTCTTAAATTCTGATTCACATTCTTCTAAAATTTGGTACTTCAAAAATTTTTCATGAATCTTTACTATTCCTTGCCGTGCTTCTGCCTTTATGGGATACTGTTTAACCTGGACAGCTTTTGCTCCTTCTTTTCGTTCTACATGTACTGGTTGTGCCAGCTTAGATTTTCCTGGTATGTCTGTTTCCCATACAGAGGGAATTACTGTATCCTCTACTTCCCGAGGGATAGTAGGGACTGGTTTTTCTTTTATCATTAAGATTTGTCCTGTCTTTGATTCAGGTATTTTCATTAAAAGCTCCCTGTTTTTAAAAGGTATCACTGCATCAAATTTTGCTAATAAATCTCATCCTCAAAGTGGAATTGGACACTCAGGCATATCTAAAAATTCATGTGTTAACACTTTGTTTCCAAAGCACAAATCCAGGGGTTGCAGGAATGGTCAATTTTCCTCCTTCCCTGTGGCTCCAACAGTTGTTGCTGTTTTGTCTCCAGTTTGCCCTTTTGGATCATTTAGCACAGAATATGTAGCCCCCGTATCCACCAGAAATTTTACTTCTTTATCTCCCAATTGTATAGTTACTAAAGGTTCTTGTGTTGGTTTTTGTTCCGATTCTAGTCAGCTGCTGTACTCCCCCAGCACCATTAATTTGGAAGCATCTTGATTCTGATTGAACTGATTGCCCTGGTTAAACCGATTTGGGCATTCATTTTTCCAGTGCCCCTCTTGTCTACAATAATCACATTGATTTAACCCCAATCTTGGCAAAACCCATCCCCCTCGTCCTCTGCCAAGTCCGCCCCTCCCCAGCCCATGACCACCTCTGCCGTGACCTCTGAAACCTGGATTCCCTCTTCCTTGGATCACTGCCAAAAGATTTTGCTGCTGCTTTTTACTAGCTTCCTTTTCCCTGTTATTGTATACTTTCCAAGCCACTTCAAGTAATTGATTCAAATTCCTTGAATCTTCATCCTTCTAACTTCTGCAGTTTTCTCCTAATATCATCCTGCAACTGCCCAAGAAAAATGAATGCAAGCTGAACATTTGCTTGTTCTGTTTCTAGTTGAAGATCTGTATACTTTCTTGCTGCCTCCTTAAGCCTTTCCAAAAATGCAGCAGGGGATTCTTTCTTTTCCTGTCTTACCTCATACAATTTAGACCAATTCATAGCCTTAGGTACAGCATTCCAAACCCCTGTCTGGAGCCACTCTTGATATCTCTTCAGCCTCCGCATGTCCCCAAAGGCATTGGGATCCCACCCTGGATCCTCGGTTGGAAAGTTCTCATCTAAAGTCGCCATCACCACCCCAGTTCTGAGATCTTCTCTCACCTTCTCCTTGGCTGCTCTAAGCACCATCTCTTTCTCAGTAGAGTCCATTAAATTCTCCACTATTACTTGTATATCATCCCACTCAGGATCTGAGTTTTCATAATAATTTTTACCACCCCTGCTACTTTATCAGGATTTTCTCTCTAAGTTCCAGCTGATTGTTTCCAAATTATCAGGTCTGTGGGTGAAAAAGGAACTTCCACAAACACCGGCCCTTCTACTCCTACTCCTTGTATTAAGGGGGCAATCACAGTCCGCCTTTGTCTGCCCAAATCTTTTCCCATTCTACCCAGAACCGGAGCAAGCTGTGACCGAGTCCGATGGGATACCGGTGTCGCTGATTTATTATCATCACCCCGCTACTGCTATCTTCCTCCCCAGCATTTTTCACATTTCCTTGTGTCAAGGTTAGATTTTGATCATCTCCTGGAGAAGAAGGATCAGGTGAAGGCGGTAGAGGAGGATAAAGAGGGCAAGGTGAAGTGGGATTAGGCGAGATAGGGTTAGGTGAAATAGGATTGGGTGAAGTGGGGGCAGACAAAACAAAATCGGGTTCTTTTGGTTCTGCTGAAACCACTTGTAAATCAACATCCATCTCTTTCCCCTGACACAAACTTTCTTTTAATGCCAGGTGCTCTAAACAACTTTTTCCTTTTACACAAAGCTCACATTTATCACTCACACGTGCCTTAACTGCCATCAATCCACACTCAGCCTGCCATTCTGGCTTGTCTCGCAAATAGAAAAACAAATCAACGTACGGAACTTCATCCGACTTTCCCTCTGGCTTACAGAACAACATCAACTGTAAAATGGTGCTCTACTGCAAAGATCCATTTCTCGGCCACTTTTCCCCACTGTCCAGGTCATATCCTGGCCACCATGTATTACAATAATCAATCAACTTTACGTAAATCTTGCCCAAAGTTTCTCTGTTTCCAATGTGCTAATAAGCACCCCAAAGGAGAAGTACGTGGTATAGGGGCATTGCCACCTCAAATCCCTTTAAGCTTCTCCATGTTACAGTTACAATGCACCACACACCACTGCTGCCCAACCTGCAACGCTTTCACACTTGTCTGACAGACGGCGCCTGGGCAATACCAGGAATTCCTCCAGCCCAACCGTGCAAAGCTTTCGCTGCGTCTTCTCGGCAGGCACCAGAGCAGAGCGAAAAGCACCTTACCTCTCTCAGAGGGATGTTGTGAGCGGCGGGGACGGTCGCGGCCGGATGGGCTTCTGGAGAATTCGTGGCTCTGTTAAGTCTTTGTTCTTCTGGAAGTTGAGGAATGTAGCGGGACTTGGTCTGAGCAGCAGTCCTTGTCAATTAGTAACATTTTCTGAAACTGGTGATTTCTCCCATTTTTTCCTTATGTACAAGTCCCTGGCCCTATCTCCAAGCAGATTCACTCATTGCCTGTGTTTTTTCTTCCTGGGTGTTCTTTGGTTTTGGGATTGCTCTCAGTGCCCTCATTCTCTGTCCTTTTGTAGCCCTTTGTGGCTCAGGAGGCCTGGCTGCCACCTGCATCCCCTTGCTCAGCTGCTGAATGAGCTGCACTCAGCAAGGTGTGGTGCATGGTAAAAAGATGAGAGTTGCTGTAGCACATGAGAGGAGAAACAGCATTTGTTTAACCCATGGTCTGTGAGGGAATCACAAAACCGTGTCCCATTCCCACCATTTCCACATTTGGACTGGTATATGAGCTGCTTTTTTATTTCTTTTGTTGTCTCTTTTACTAGTTCTTCATTAACATCTGTTTGCCATCAGCATTTTGAATAATTTAACTTTTCCCAATCCTCTCCTTTTTCTGCCAAAAGATAATGTAATCCCATCCCATGGTGAAATGTTGTGTTCTTCATCTCAGCGGATTGGTTGGGAGGAAGGTCAGGAGCTGGAGCTGTGTGGTTGGTTATTATTTCAATGACATCCTGTAATCTAATTATGCCACTGAAATGAGAAATGGTTCCTCTGGTATCTGATATGAATTCATCAGGGTTCCCAGGGTCTGGTCCATGGTATTGCAGGATTTGTTCTGGTGGTCGTTCATCTTTTCCCCATTTTTGGGTGCTCCCTCCAGCCAGGGCTGCATCAATTGTCAGCTTTTCTCTCATTAAATCATCACATACTTGGATTCCCAACTGATTTCTCTGAACTTGTGGTAGCAAATAATCTCCAGTGGTCTGATACACCCTATATAACATAGACAGTGACAGCACATGTTGGAGTGGGGACAGGGATGATTCTCCCCCACTTGTTTCAGTGAAGTTTTCACAACATTCTCCATTTTGTGTTTTCCTTTGCAGCTTAACCAATTTGTGTTGCAGAGTCAGATATCCTCACAATGGCTCTGCCTTTAGCTGTGCAAATTCCATCTGTGCAAGCAGGCAGAGCTTGGGCTGAGGGGCAGAGAGAATCAGCCCAATTCCTCCTGCAGGCAGGAAGCCCCTGGGCCATTGTGCAGGCTTTGTCTCATCAGTGTTAATTTGCATTTCTAAAGCTCCTCTCCTGGCTGCCTGGAACAAAGCTTCTCTTCCAGGGCAGCTGTGGGTGATTCAAGTGTTCTTCCCACTTCCCTGCTGGTGCCTTCTTTGCTGATCTTTTTTTGGCACAAAAAAATATTCTATTAAAGGTTTACAAGTTGTTATAAATGCAAAGGCAATTTTTGGATAAAATTAAAGAGAAATTTATTAATAAACAACATAGGAAAAAAAACAGAGAGAAAAACCACAATAAAAATGATCAGCGCAGCGCTGGGTGGACAGGGGTCTACACCAGAGGTATAGGTTTCCCAAATCCACGTCTGAGCGCTCTCAGGCTTGGGGTTTTATAGGATTTTTAAGTCCTCAGGCTAAAATTCCAGGCCGGTTCCATTCACCAAGTGTCCTTGATTGTCCAGTGAATGGATTTCCTGGCATAGAATAAAGACATTAACTACTGTCCGGCCAGAATCTCCTCATATGTAAAGGAGACTCTGTGTGTTGCAATGTTAGGTTTTTCATGACAGGGTGGTGGAATCCGGGCTGGTGCCGATGGGTATCTCGGCCGGGTTTTCTCCTTTGTCTCCCCTGATTGCTTTTTCAATACAGAAATGTTTAAGTCTGGCGAAGTCTTTCTTTTTGGAACTTGTCTTTTTCACTGATCAGTTTCTGTACCCACTGGAATCTGCAGGGCGTTGCTTGGGTCCGGAGGTAGATAATTTCCCGAGCCAGTTCCATTGTCTTCTTGATGGTCCGTGTCCTGTCTGTTTGTTTGAGTTGATGGGCCGGTTTGGGTTAGTTATCTTGGGCGTTGCTGGCAATCAGCAACTCCTTGGAGAAAAGCCTCATCCTACTTTGAGGAGAGGCTTTTCTATGCTTTATATTTTGTTTTGTTCCTACAAAACATATCTTTCTTATATACACTCCGAATTTTTAATACAACAATAATTTATTACAGTCCCCCACCTAATAATTTATCACATTTAAAAATTCGTTACTTTCACACTTTCTTTTAAAGAAAAGTATCCTTTTCTTACTCTTTTTCATTATCATTTTTTTTCTTTTATTTTACTTTCTGGGTCTAATCCTTCTTCATCTTTTTGAAAAACAGAACACTGGGTTAAATTGAAGACACGAGTTCTCGTCATCTGACTTCAATAGTTCCAAAATTATGGGTTCATTATTGAATGTCAGCTTTGCCTCGTGTTTCACATTCTTCCCTTCCCAGTACAATTTTCCCCCCATCATGCATGGTTTTAAGTTTGCTTTACTGTAGCAGGTAGGGTTATCTCGGTGGTAAGCCAGAAATGTCGAGTGTTTCTTTCCCCCAATTCAGACAGTTTTATTACACTGTTCACAGACTTCGATTGGGGGAGTTCCCTTTATTTCTCTTTTGTTTCGGAAGTGGGTCATTGCAACCCCTATTTCTTCCAAGTTCCGAATGGGTTTTTCCTTGATACTTGCTCTCGAATTCGAGCACCAGATTTTCTCTTTTGATTTACACAATTTGAACTGAGTGCCGTTTAACTAACAAATACCTGCGTGTAGTTCTAAAGGGCACTCGGTCAAGAGCTCGTTTTCTGTGGCAGTCTGACACTGCTCACACTTCCCCTGGGGAACCTCCCCTGGGGGTACCTCGGGCTCTATTTCCTTGATTGAGCACATGACTAGGCTCAGGGACATCAGGATTCCCCACAATTGCATCCCTCTGCCATTCCCTCCGCCCGTACAAAAGTATACGGCGGGGATAACCATCTTCCCGGCAGCAAGGACTGTCTTCAGGGGCCCTTGATGTCCTGATGGCAAACCTCCGCTTCAAGGTTGCCCACCGAGACGCTTTAACCGGTTCAAATCTGCACGGTACTTTCACGGTCTTACGGCACTCAATTTCCAAGGGTTCTGCTTTGCAATCAAGCTGACCCCCTAATCCTTTTTGATAAAACAAGAACCACTCCGGAGAGTCTAGTTCTAAAAGGCCCGCTCGAGTTGCAAGTATCAGGAATCTGTTTGTCTGGTCTAGTTCTTTCTCGTGGCACCTAGAGCACAATTCCCTCGGTTTATTACCCCTTATGCAATGAGCTACCCAAATCTGCTTACAGCAAGCACACTTAAAATGTATAATTTTGACAATTGTGATTTTAATGTTTGATTCATCCTTTCTACCTGTCCCGAGCTTTGAGGATGCCAGGGAGTGTGATATTGCTATCTGATTCCCAATGCTTCTGACAGTTGTTTAATGATTTTTGAGGTAAAGTGAGTACCTTGATCTGTCTTCCAATCTTCGGTAATTCTGTGAAATCCACCTGGATTCTCTCAAATGGCCTATACGAAAGCGGTCGGCCACCCCAATTTGTTTGTTTTGAATTTGAACGGTTTACTTTCTGGCATATCACATACCCCTGTACCTCTTGCTTGGCAAGTTCAAAAATTCCTTTACATCCGAAAAATTTTAAAAATTGTTCAGCCAGTGCTCTGGTTCCCCAGTGGGTTTGTTCATGCAATCTCCGGAGTATTCCTCTTGCTATACTTTTTGGAACCAGCTCCCTCCCGTCTGGCAACCATCATTTATTTTCTTTGAAATATCCACCTACCTTCTTGAAGTCTTCTCGCTCCTTCTCCGAAGGAAGCACGGATACTTCTGGGGGTTCCTTGGGACTAATCTCAGGAATACTTACCGCCAGCAATGCAGCTCGTTTCGCCTCTTTGTCCGCTAAGTTGTTTCCCCTGGTGTGAAACTGCCACCCAGTTTGGTGTCCTTTTACATGGACTACCGATATCTCCTGGGGCTCCCTGACAGCTTCTAAAATTTGTTTAATTATCTCTCCATGTATTAATCTTTTTCCCTTGGTATTTATTAAACTTCTTTCTTCCCATATTTTTCCGAAAGTATGCACTACTTCAAATGCATACTTTGAATCCGTGAAAATCGTTCCCCTTTTTCCCTTCAGGCTTTTGAGGGCTCTTAAGAGTGCAAATAGTTCACAGGCTTGAGCCGACCAGCATGCCTGCAAGGGACCTGATTCTATGATCTGTCCGGTCATACCATTTATGATGGCATAACCTGACTTTCTTTTTACTTCTACTATTTTTGATGAACTATCAATGAACCATTTCTCCCCCCCTTCTAACTCTTGATCTTCCAGGTCCGGTCTTACCTTAGTTTGCAATTCTACCGCTCCAATGCAATTATGAAGTAGCTCACCTGTTGGTTCCCCAAACAAAAACTGCGCCGGGTTTTGGGCAGTAGTTGTCCTTAACTTGAGGCCTGGCAAACTGATTAGCATGGCTTCGTATTTCAGAAGTCTTGAATCAGTTAGCCATTTCTCGGCCTTTTGTTGTAAGATATTCCTTACATCGTGTGGGGTGTAGACTGTTAGAGAGACTCCAAAAGTTATCTTTTTTTTGCTTCCTCAACTAACAGAGCTACTGCAACAATTGCTTGCAAGCAAGTAGGCCACCCTCGACTGACTGGCTCTAGGATTTTTGATAAAAATCCTATGGGCTTCTTCTTTTCTGCCCACTCCTGGGTCAGAACTCCTTGGGCTGTTTGTCCACTTACATCGACAAATAGCTGGAATTCTTTGCTAGTGTCTGGCAAGGTTAGAACAGGCGCAGTTATGAGTGCAGTTTTCAATTCCTGAAACTTGCTTTCATCCTGAGTAGTCCATTTCAATCTATCCGTGTTTAATCTTTCATACAAAAAAATTTTACTTTTTCGCTGTATCCTTCAATCCACTGTCTGCAATATCCCAGGAGCCCTAAAAATTGCCTGATTTGTCTTTTTGTTTTTGGGGCTGGGAGTACTAGAATCCCGGCCACTCTGTCAGGGTCTAACCTCTTTTTTCCCTGAGAAATCCAATGTCCCAGATATTTTACCTCGGGCTCTGTGAACTGCAGTTTGGATTTTGATACTTTCAAACCCTTTTTTCCCAAAAAATTCAGCAACGATATTGTACTCTTTCTGACCTGTTCTTCCATGGTTCCGGCAATTAGCAAATCATCTACGTATTGCAAGAGCTTTGTCCCTTCCTCTGGAATGAATTCAGTAAGTAATTGCTCCAATGCCTGTCCGAATAAATTTGGTGATTCTACGAATCCCTGGGGGAGGACCGTCCACCTTAACTGTTGATTTCTGTTCGTGTCAGGATCCTCCCACTGAAAGGCAAAGAAATTCCTACTCCCTTCATCCAAAGGACAAGTCCAGAATGCATCTTTTAGATCAATTACACTGTACCATACATCCTCAGGTGAGAGTCTGTTAAGTAAAGTATAAGGATTTGCCACCACCGGAAACCTGGTTCGGGTTCTAGCATTTACTGCCCTGAGATCCTGAACCAGTCGGAAGCTCCCATCCGCTTTCTTTACTGCCAGGATGGGGGTGTTATGTTGGGACATGCAGGGTTCGAGGGTACCCCCTCTAAGGAGGTCCTCAATTACTAATTTTAAACCTCTTCTCTCTTCTATTGGGATGGGATATTGTTTGATCCTTATCGGATCCTCTGGGTTTTCTATTTCAATTTTGATGGGGGTAATATCTAATTTCCTTACCTCCCCTTTCGAATGCCATACTTTGGGATCAATTTCCCTTTCATCTTTTGGAGTCAAATGGAATATCTTTATTACTAATTCAGAATTCTTTACAACAATGTTTATACTTAATGCAACAATCATATCTCTTCCCAATAAATTGTAATCAGCTTCTTCTACTAATAATAAATTTCTTAAACATATCTTATTTTGAGACTCAATTTCCACATCTTTTATTACAGAAACTTTGAAGGGATCTCCTTTAGCACTAATTACAACTACTTTTTCTTTACTTGCCACGCATCCCCTGGGTAATTTCTGCAGGGTGCTTCTCTCAGCTCCCGTGTCAACCAAAAATTCTATTTCTTGGTGATGGGGACCTACTTTTAATTTTATCAAGGGCTCTTTTGCTGTTACCATTCCCATCTGAAAGAGCCCAAGACTTCTCTAATCTTCTTGAAATACTTGTTTATCTTTTAATTTCTGACGGCAGTTCCGCTGAATGTGTCCTACTTTCTTACAGTAAAAACATTCTGGGGAATCCTTCCGCGGGGCGGAGCCGTCCTTTTGAGACTCCTGCGGCTTTTTCGGCGCTGTTTTAAATTTGCCCTGTGCCTGTTCCTGTTTCTGAGCCTCCTTTACTGCAGCCACTAGTATTTTGGCCTGGAGTTTCTGTTTCTCATCCTCTCTCCTCATGTAAATCTTTTGAGCTTCCCTTAGAAGCTCTTGGAGACTTTTCTCTTGCTACCCTTCAATCTTTTCTAATTTCTTTCTAATATTCTCTTATGACTTTGCCCCAAATTGGTTTTTGAGCAAAACTTCCCCCACTGAAGGGCTAGGATCAGTCCCAGAATATATCTGCAGACTTTGCCTTAATCTCTCTAACCACTCAGTGGGTGATTCCTCTTTTCTTTGGCATTCCCCAAATACTTTGCTAATATTCTGTCCTCGGGGGACTGCTTCTCTTATTCTTTGTACAATCATATTCTTTAGATTCACCATGCTTCTCCTACCTTCCTCTGTCTGGCCATTCCAGCTCGGGTTTACGCTAGGCCATTTTTGGCTGCCTGGCATCCCCTGTGGGTTACGCCGTTCCCAATCCCTGATACCAACTTGCTTAATCATCTCTCTCTCTTCCTGACTGAACAGCGATCTCAGGATAGCCATGAGATCTTCATACATATAAATACTACTTGCAAAAAATCATCCAACCTCTCAGCTACCTCAAACGGGTCATCTAACAATCGTCTCATCTCTTTCTTAAACGCTCGCACATCCCCTGAGTTTAGGGGTACATTCACAAACCCAATCACTCCTGGAGCGGTAGGCACCTCCCTGAGAGGGAACATTCTGTGCCTACTCTCATTCTCTTCCCATCCTTCACTCATCTGTCTAGACTTAAAACGAGTCCTGCTTGCGGGGGGGGGGAATTGGGGATTTTTGAGAGTCTGCTCCTTTATTATTGATGTAACCTGTTGCCACCAGGTTACTATGAAGGATTCCCTCTGCCAAATTCGAGGGGCCTGGCTGTGGCATTGGGACGGGCAATGGGGATAAGGAGATCCCCGACCTCGCACCACCATAGATTCTGGAGAAGCGGCGGCGGCTGCGGTCCCCACAGGAGGAGCCAGAGGGGGGGCCACCGGAACCACTGCTGGTGCCGGCTCCCCTGTTCGCGATGTGTGTGCTTCACCTGGTTGTGCCGGCGAGCCCGTGGGAGCTGATGGCACCACTTGATCCACCGCGGGAGGCCCTGCCGGCCCGTGGTATGGAGGGGGTAAATGATCAAGGGGTTCCCAGGTTTCTGTTTTTGTTTCACTTCTTAGTTTTATTGGAAATAGCCCTACTCTGGCCTTTAGCCAGAGCTTGGCATATTCCTTTTCCTCGGAGTCCGAGGAAACTCTGCTCTCTACATAAGAGAGTAATTCACTACACGTCCACCTTTCAAATGTTCCTAATATTGGCCAAATGAGATGGGGTCTCAATTCCTGCCCACCCCAATCCTCGGCACAATAGTAGATCATTTTTGCCTTGGACTTCTTTTTCCTTTCAGGGCAATTTTCCCAATATTTTAACAACCAACCTAAAGGACTTTCTGGTGGGATGTCTAACAATTCCTTCGTTGTTTTGGAAGGGTTTTTCTTATCAACTGGCTTTTGTATTTTACTCTTTCTCTGTCCCATGGTGAAAAGGGAGTCTTACCTGTTTCTCTGCGTTGTGTTCGTGTTTGGAGAGTCAAAAGTCTGCTAATACTCACCTTCGCGGTTTGCTGTACCGGGGTTTTTCTTAGCGCTTCGATCTCTCCTCCGGACCTCCCTCTGGGTCCTTGTTGCTGGAAGAGTTTACTAATTCCCGAGCTCAACTGGACGTCCTCTTCCTCTTCCAGCCCCTTGTGATCGGTCCCCCAGAGCACCCCTTTGGCCCCAGGCTTTACAAACGCATAGAGAGAGTCCTCTCACACCGACTCGCTTCCTCCGTGGCCGGCCAATTCCCTCGCGGGAGGATGGAACCGCGGCTTTGGAGTCCGCTCTCGCTCCGTGATCAGATCACGTCTCACACACACTCGCCCAATCACCCGCTCAACCTCGCAGTACTTACAGCAATTTTCTTGCGAGGATGTCTTCGTGCACGACTGACTTTTTATGAGCTACCAAGCCGCAGCTTCTCTTCCCGAGCTCCTTTTGGATCCGTGTTCCCTTTTATTGTGGTTTTTACCTCAGCCTAAATTTGGTTCGGATGTCGGAGTGAACTGCGGAGGTTCTCGGCTTCCCAGGCCGCTGAAATCAGCGGGGGTACCCCCCTGGACAGCGAGGTTCTCCCACAGTTTTCCGATCCGAGTCACGGCACCAATCTGTTATAAATGCAAAGGCAATTTTGGGATAAAATAAAAGAGAAATTTATTAATAAACAATAATAAGTAGAAACAGCGATAAAAACCCACAATAAAAAGAACAGCGCAGCGCTGGGTGGACAGGGGTCTACACCAGAGGTATAGGTCTCCCAAATCCACGTCTGAGCGTTCTCAGGATTGGGGTTTTATAGGATTTTTAAGTCCTCAGGCCAAAATTCCAAGCAGGTTCCATTCACCAAGTGTCCTTGATTGTCCAGTGAATGGATTTCCTGGCATAGAATAATGACATTAACTAGTGTCCGGACAGAATCTCCTCATATGTAAAGGAGATTCTGTATGTGTTGCAATGTTAGGTTTTTCATGGCAGGGTGGTGGAATCCGGGCTGGTGCCGATGGGTATCTCGGCCGGGCTTTCCCTTTTGTCTCTCCTGATTGCCTTTTCAACACCGAGATGTTCAGGTCTGGCGAAGTCTTTCTTTTGGAGCTTGTCTTTTTTCACCGATCAGTTTCTTTTCCCACTGAAATCTGCAGGGCGTTGCTCGGGTCCGGAGGTAGATAATTTCCCGAGCCAGCTCCATTGTCCTTCTGATGGTCCGTGTCCTGTCTGTTTGTTCGAGTTGATGGGCCAGCCTGAGTTCGTTATCTGGGCGTTGCTGGTAATCAGCGACTTTTTGGAGAAAAGCCTCGTCCTGCTCTGAGGAGAGGCTTTTATACATTTTATATTTTTATGTCCTTGCAAAACACATTTGTCCTGTTGATATACTTCGAATTTTTAATACAACAATAATTTATTACACTCTTAAGGGTCAAATTCCCAGCAGTCGACCCATAAGGTTTCCTTCAAAGTCTGTTCTTTGTCATCCTGTTGGTGTGCACAACAGAGGACCAAATACGGCAGGGCCTTAGACACAACTTTGCTCCCTGACACACACAGGCTCCTTGTCCCACTACTGGCCTTCAGTAACACCTTTAACTCCACAATGCTGTGGATCCGGGCCTTCAGCACAGGGACCTTTCCAGCCTGATCTGCGCTCCTTCCTCTGCGTCTCTGCACAAAACATGGTGCAGGAGAGAACGGCAGGAGGGGCCTGTGTGTCACAGTGCTCTGGATTTGTGACCCTTCAGCTCCACAGAGATGCAGGTTAAGTGAAAAAGGCAAACTGTTTATTAACAGGGATGAACTGGAAAGGGAAAGAAGGGGATGGGCATGGACTGAGGGCTGGAGGGAAGGAGCTGTCAAAAGGGAGGAAGAATAGAGGGAAAAAAGGGGATGGGCACAGTCTGAGGGCTGGAGGGAGCTATCTACAGGCTGGGAGAGGGCTGAAGCCCCGTGAGAATCCCACAGGCTCAGCTGTGCCAGTTGTCTCCAGTGGCACTGGGAGGTGGTGTCCTCTTCAGTGTCTCCTGCTGCTGTTCTTGGGACACTTGTTAACTGGCAAACTGAGCTTGGATATTCTGGTTGCTGTGGGATGGAGCGGTGTCTTTCCTCGGGGCTTCAGTGGCTGGAAGAGAGAGGAGGAGAGGCACGGTCAGGGCATGCATCTGCAGGGATCCTAGGAGACATTCCTCCCAAGGACATTCCACCTGGCTCTTGCAATGGCCACAAGAGTGGACCAGACAACAGGATCAGCCAGAAGGTGCTGGCCACAACTCCCACCCATGTCCCTGAAATCTCTCTGCTCTCTGCCCACACCGCCCTCACCCAGACAGGGAATGAAGCACTCTGCAGCTGGGCCAGGGATTGCAGCTCCCTGCCCAGGCATTGCAAGTGCCCCCCGCCAGCCCCCAGTGCCAGCCTGCTGCTCTCACTCACCCTCACTGAGGGTCTGCAGCTCTTCCTTGTGCGCCCTTGTTCATGAACATCCTGACCGTGCCTGGGAACACAGAGCCTGTCAGGGCCCCAGCAGCACAGCTCCCTGCCAGCGGCGCTGCCAGCCCTGTGGCCACACGGCCTCCCGCCCCGGCAGGGCTCAGCCCGGGCCCTTGCCGCATCCTGACTCAGCCCAAGGGCACGGCTGCCAGAGGCCGGCAGCAGCAGCCCCGAGGGCAGCCGGGGCTCCAGGGCGCCGGGCCCGGGTGCCGCTGCCGGGGCAGCAGCCGGGGCTGGGGCCGAGCTGCGGCGGGGCGGGGAGGGAGCCCGGGCTCGTGGCTCACCGATGAAGCTGACGGCCGCCTCTCGCAGGGACTCCTGTGGGCTGTCCAGATATGGCAGGGCCCGGCTCACCTGCTCGGCCGCTCGCCTCTCGTCCTGTGCCAGCTGCAGAGAGCGGCAGGAGGGAAGGGTTGGTGCGGGCTCTGCCCCTCGGCCGGGCGCTGCCTGCGGCCAGCCCCGGCCTCCCGTGCCCGCCCAGCCCTGAGGCCCGGCCAGCAGCCCCACTGGGCTGGGGCTCTATCGACACCCGGCTCGGGGCCACAGGAGCCTGGAGAGGAACCCGTGTGGCCCAGGGAAGGGAGCAGCATGTGGGGCACAGGCTGGCTCCCCTGGGTGCAGCACTGGGCCACAGCTGCCAGCCCCACACACTGAGCACTGGGGCCAGGGAGCTTCTCCAGGCTGAGGCTGGGGTTTCCAGGCCGTCCTTTACCACACATTCGGCGATCTTCGACAGATCCTCTGTTGGCAGCACACACAGGAGCTCTGTGTTCTTCAAGAAGGTGGCAGCACAGTGCAGGGCTTCCCGAGAGGCCTGGAGAGATGCAGAGATGGCATTGCTGCCCAGGGCACAGGAGTTGCATCCCTGTGCCAAGGCCAGGAGGAAGCTGCAGCCTGGGAGGCAGCAGAGCAGGAAGCAGCCGAGCCCCCTCCCAGAGATCAACCAGCATCACACAAAACCTCACATCAGCCACGCGCAGGTTCTCATCGTGGCAGTGCAAAATGAGTGGGAGCAGGCTCTGCTTCACAATTCCCTCCATTGCCTTTTTTCCCTCTTCCACTACCAGGTTCATGGCCTTGCAGAAGAGGTGAATGGAGAGCACCTGCACGTGGCTTTTGTCCTGGAGGAAAGAAGGAGGAAAAGATCTCAGCGCCAACTTCTCCAGCCCACCTGGGCAAAGGCCTGAAAATCCACAGGACCAAAGTTTGTGTGGGCAGTAGCCAGTGCCCGTGGCCGGGGCACAGAGCCTTACATGGTCAAAGAGAGGCACAAGTGGCTCAGCAAGCTTGGGGGCAGCAGTCCTTGATAAACGAAGATGTTTTCTCTTGAGCAGATTTGTGAACACAGACAGAGACATGCTGACCACTTCTCCGTCTGTGTCACTCAGCAGCTGCAGGAAGCTTCGACACAGTCTGCGTATATGTGCGGCCTGTGTGGAACACAAGGCTGTGCTGGGAAGCCCTGAACGGCTGCAGTGCCAAGACCGCCCTGGCACTGCAACCCCACCCTGCTGCTGCTGGGCCCAGAGGCCAAAGGCCTGTCCCAAAGCACTCAGGCAGGTGAGGCAGGAGAGCTGGGAGCAGCTGCCTCAGCTCCTGAATCACAGCCAGCCCAAGGGGCTGCTTTGCCCAGCACAGCTTCAGCCGCTGCCCCGTTCTCACCAGCGAGGGTTCCTTGCTGAGCACCACGAGGCCTCTGAGCGCCAGGCGACGCCTCTGCCTGCACTCGCTCTGCAGCTGCCTTGACGTGATCTCAAGGACACAGTACCCACAGTCACTCAAGTGTAGGCAATCCAGGACCTGAAAGGCACAGGACAGTGACAGAGGAACCAGCCGGCAGGAGCCTGGAACTGCGCAGGGCTGGGCCCAGGCAGCAGCACAGGGCACGGGCACCGTCCCAGGCAGCTGTGGCTATGCAAGGGGACAGGGCTGGCAGGCAGCTCAGCGAGGTAGTGCTGGCCATCAGGCTCACCTCCACAAGGAATGCCAGGGAGGACAGATCCCAAGGTGCCTCCTCCCTGATGAGCCTCCGGATAAATTGGTGTGCAACATGGTAACACAAGGGCATCAAGTCACGGCGCATCACCCTGGAAGGGGGGAAATGGCACCAAGACACTGAGGTGGGGGGTGGGGGGGCAAACCTCTCCCAGGGATGACTCACGGAGATCTGGCCTTTCCCCAGCATCCCTGGAGGGACTTGTGGGTGTTTTGGGACCATGGGGCTCCTTTTGGGCACCCTCCTCTCAGACTTCTCCAGTCTGCTCAGCCATCCCTCAATGGCAAAGCCCTCTGGCCAGGACCACAGGGACTGTGGTAGGGCACCCTGGGCACAGGGCACACATTTCAGAGGCAGTGGTGAGAAGGGGTCTCACCTGGCCAACAGACCCACGGCATAGTGCTGGGTGTCAGCACGGAGCAGCGTTTCCCAGCCACACTTGCGCTCCATGGCCATCAACTCATTGTCATAGTGCAGAAAGCAGAGCAGAGCCTTCATGGTCTGCACTGCAAACCTGTGTGCAGAGCAAAGCCCAGGTCACATTGGGTGAATTGGTGTCAGCCACAAGGGCATGGGAAGGACAGGAGGACTGGCACCTGTTGGGTTTTTTGGGAAGGTGGTGTTCCTGCTGGCATGCTCTCCAGAAGTTATCAACTTCTGCTGGCATCAGCTGTGTGGTGGTGAAAACGTGCAACAGCAGAGCCGTAAAGAGAGAGTCGGAATAATGCATCATCGCCTCATGGCGCTGAGGCACTTGCAGAATCACCCAGAGCACCAGAGTTGCCTGCAAAAGAAGCACACCAAGACAGCGCTCAGTGCCAAGGCGTCCATGGGGCAGAGCCCAAGGGGAGATGCAGGGGGAACAGCGGGCCTGGTGCCCCCTGGGCCTGCCCCTAGCCCAGGTTTCAGCCCAGCCTGAGGCAAGGAGAGGATGAAGAGCTGCTGGAGAAGCGACCTAGGGGACAGTCAAGGCCAGTTCCACAAACTCACAGCCAGAGCAAAAACGTCCTTGTTGTCCTCATCAGAGGTGCAGATGCTGCAAAGTGGCCAGTTCTCCATCACATGGAGCAGAGTTGGCAGCACCTTCTCCATTGCTGGTCCTGATGAGGCTATGGTTTGCCACATCACTGCAGCAGCTCTGTGGGATCAGAGCTCTGTGTCAGGGGTGTCTGAGTCACAGAGCCATGCCCTGTGTAGCTGTGGGGTCTCAGGTGACAAAGCCCCAGTGCCCTGAGGGGCAGGGAGGGAGCATTGGCAGCAGCCTCAGGAAACAGAGGGGCCCGAGGCTCCTGGAGCTCTCTGCCTGTTGGGCAGAGCCCATTGGACAGGCTGTGCAGGGCAATGGGCCCTAAAGGCCGGTGAGCCCTGAGTTCTCAAGGCACGTGGGCCCCATACCTGTCACACGATGGGGCACAGCGCAGGAGGGTCAGCACCACATCGTCCGGGTGTTCTTCAGCCAGCCTCACGATGTTAGTGGCCAGCCTGGCATCCACCGTAACGGAGCACATAAGACACTGGTGAATGCTCCGTACAATAGCTGGCACCTAGAGTAGGAATGGGGAAGACTTGGAGCGCTGTCCAAGGCAGCAGCTTCCCCAGCTTCTCCCAAGAAGTGCTTCCTTTCCTGCCACACTGTGCTGGCCTCAAAAGCTGAGGGGGCCCTGTGGATGTGGCTTGAAGGGGCACACGATCGTGGCAGACCTCCAGTTCTGGCCCCTGGCTGGCTACCTGCTGGTCAGAAGGAACACCCCCCTTTCAAAAACATCCGTATTAGGTGCGTGACTCACCGTGGGAGGGGGCGTAGTGTCAGTATTTGTGATGCCCTGAGTCTCTCTGGTGTTTGGAATGGCCATGTCATCAGTCAGTGCCACATCAGAGTTTGCCCTGGCATCACTCACCGCAGCATCAGAGTCTTGTGAGGGCACAGCTGAATCTGGGCTGACATCAGGCTCTGCCTGGAGCTCGGTCAGCCCCGAGTCAGGCTCAGCTGTGCCCTCAGTTCCCATGGGGCTGATCTTTCTATGCCGAATTGGCAGGAACCGGCGGAACCTCTGTGTAGAATGAACAAAGGACAGGGAAGAGAGGCATGTTCCAAGGAGTGCTCCATATGCAGAGCTGGGCTGAGCAGTGACAGCAGGCCCAGCCCAGGTGGGGATGGCTGCAGGTACCTTCAGCATTTTGTGAAAGCGGCCACGGGCAGGCTCCTGCTCTTGTGTCCTGTCCATGGCTGCATCTGTCAAAGAGCAGCCAGAGCTGAGGGGCTGCGGGAGAGGCCGGAGAACACAGCCCAGCCCTGCACTCCCCAGGCAGGGACAGCCCTGGGGTGGCTCAGGGGATGGAGCACGGCCACTGCCAGGGGTCAGACCCAGCCCATATTCCGTCCTGCCCTTGGGAATGTCCACATGGGATGGGATGGGATGGGATGGGATGGGATGGGATGGGATGGGATGGGATGGGATGGGATGGGATGGGATGGGATGGGATGGGATGGGATGGGATGGGATGGGATGGGATGGGATGGGATGGGATGGGATGGGATGGGATGGTGCAGGGCCCAGCTGGCTGCAGCTTCAGCCCTGCGGCCCAGCTCTGCCACTCACCATCCTGCCCTTGCTGGAACTGCTCTGGCTCTTCAGGGTGTTCTGCTGGGGCAGCTCCAGGGTTGGTGTTTCTGTTCCGTTGGAACACTCTGAATAGCCTGAAGAATCTGCCCGCCATGACAAAATCGGGCCTTGGGAGCACCTTCTAAAGAGATGTCAATGGAAAGCTCTGGCTCACCAAGACCCACAGTCTGCTCACAACGTGAGCTGTAGGAGTTACGCCTCAGAAAAGCTCCGGGTCAGGCACTAACGAGTGGGCTGTGTGGGGGCTCCTCACAGCACCACTCTGGCGTGTCCTGTCCCGTCGCATGCACCAGGCACTCTGGTGTGCTCTTGTCACCGCCAGCTCTTGTCCATTCCACCGTTCCATTCCACGGTTACCAGGCTGTGCCGTGTCACTAACGGCCCTTGCACGCCCTGCCACCTGCCCTGGTTCCGCCCCCATCCCCCCCAAAGTGGCCCAGGATGGAAGGAATCCCTTGCCCAAAGTGTCTAAGACAGCCTGACAGGATCTTTAGGAACAGCTCCAACCATCAGCAAACGCTGCCCTGCTCTGCAGGCTCAGGGCAGCAGAAGGAGCCCCCAGGGCTGCCGAGGCAGCTGCAGCAGGAAGGGCACGGGGCCTTGCACAGAATCTGTACAGGGGCCTGGCAGCACTGAAATCAGCAGGTGTGGCAGAGTCCCCACCGAGGCAGACCTGCCACCCCAGCCGAGCCCTGGCAGTGCTGGTGCCCTTCTCCTGCCTCAGAGACCTGTGCTCCTGGGGGGCTTCTGTGCCAGAGGGCCAAAGCCAAAGCCCCGTGAATTGGGGGCTGGGCTCCTTCCTTCGGGGTCTTGGCAGGAGCTCGTGGAGCTATTGCTGGCTACTCCTGCTATCTGTCAGGTGATGTTGCTCCTTCCTGGAATGATGTTTTTCATGGAAGGGGTTTGCAGTAGCACAAAAACACCATCAGCTGCTGAGTTTCCCAGGATGGCTAGATTGTACAGAGGCACTGTCCTGTATCAGTGGGATCTTCTCTGTCTTTTTCTGGGACAAACATTAGCCCAGTCTCTGATGGTCAAGGCTCCAGTTGCTGTGTGTCTGTCTGTGGTACAGCTGATGCAAGGCAAACATTTCCTCCAGAGTCCTGCTTGAACAGTCACAGAGCTACATCTATTTTTACATTAGTAATTTTTACATTAGTAATTTTAAATTTTTTTTAAGTTTTCCAGAGCCTGCTGACTGTTTTCAAGGTTTTCTCTCTGTCCCCAGTGCACATTCTCCAGAAATTGTGCTTTCACATCCTTTTGCATTTATTAAAGTTACCTGCAATGACCAGTCAATCAAAGCCCTGGGAAAACTTCAACTTCAAGGTGAAACCGGGCAAAATATTTATCTCCCACATCTGAAGCCATCAATTGCCAAGTACTGTCCTCAGTACACCTGTAGGTGTGCTAATGCCATTTCAAAGCGGTTGCCAATGAAAACAAATTTTAATAGTTTTGTAGTTTCCACATTGGAATTAAAATCCTTGACTAGAAAAATCACATGTCAAAATTTTTAAGACTCTTACAAACCAAAGCTGTCATTTTCGCCTTGCATTTTATAGTCTCTGAACAGTCACAGAAGGTTTTAGTTCTAGACAGTACAGAAAAAGTCCTTGGTGTTCAGCTATACTTTTATATCAGCATATACTCCTGATGATTATTTTAGGCAGGAGCAGCATACTCAAGAATGAGCCAAACAGGCTGTTCCTGTGTTCTCATGTCCTGAGTCTCTCTCTCTCTGTGTCACGACGGCGCCAAGGCCGCTGTCTTGGGACACCTGAGTGTGGAAGGCGAGCCCGCCCTCAAGCACAGCCATCCAAGTCAGTCACGGGCACAGGCTGCAGCTGAAGCTGCCAAGCGTTGCTGTGAGGCTGGCAAGTCAAGAGAAAGCCATTGTGGCCAATTCTGCTGAAGCCTTTTGCCAAACCAAAGGCAGCTGTGCCCACAGCCTCCCCCTGTTTGGCACCCGGCTGCTGCAGACGCCTCAGTGCACAGGTGCTGATGTTCGGGGTGCTGCTGTTCCTGTGCCCACTCTGCTGCTGTTCCTGTTCCCACTCTGCTGCTGTTCCTGTGCCCACTCTGCTGCTGTTCCTGTGCACACTCTGCTGCTGTTCCTGTGCCCACTCTGCTGCTGTTCCTGTGCACACTCTGCTGCTGTTCCTGTGCACACTCTGCTGCTGTTCCTGTGCACACTCTGCTGCTGTTCCTGTGCACACTCTGCTGCTGTTCCTGTGCCCACTCTGCTGCTGTTCCTGTGCACACTCTGCTGCTGTTCCTGTGCACACTCTGCTGCTGTTCCTGTGCCCACTCTGCTGCTGTTCCTGTGCACACTCTGCTGCTGTTCCTGTGCACACTCTGCTGCTGTTCCTGTGCCCACTCTGCTGCTGTTCCTGTGCCCACTCTGCTGCTGTTCCTGTGGGCTCCAGAGCCGCTTGGGCAGCAGTGACTGGGCAGCCCTGCTGGAGGAGACATCGCCACCCTCCCCATGGTGGCAGCAGCTCTGTGGGCCCCGAGCTCTGTGTCAGGGGGCCCTCGGTCACAGCAGCGTGGCCTGGGCAGCCGTGAGGGCCCGGCCTGGCCACCAGCCCTGCCTCTGCCCACTGCCCCTTATCGCAGGCACCCAGTGGCCATGGCCTGGCAGCACCCCCCTGCCCTCCATGTCCCCAGCCAGCCCTGCCTGGGCACACCTCAGGCTGTCCCCACCCTCCTGGAGGGGTGGTGTCCCAGCCTCGAGGGCTTCTGCTGCAGGCCTGGGAGACTTTTTGGGGAAGCGCCAGATCAGCCGGGTGTCAGGAACCAGGCGGCTGCCCAGGGGCTGCTTATGGCCTCTGACACCCAGTTCCTCAGGTCTTCCCACCACCCCGGCCCCTCAGGGGCCTCCTATCCACTCGGAGCCTCCTGCCATCCACTCCCTCACACATCCCCCTTGTGCCTTCCCACTGCCTTGTCCCGTCAGGGCCTCCACAGCCCCTCATCCCTTCATGGCCTCCCAGCACCCTGTTCCCTCAGGGTCTCCCCCAGCGTGGCCCGGCAGCAGCGCCGCAGCCCCACAGGAGCTCCAGAGGAGCTGGATCAAGAGGCACCTGGGAGCCCTCAGCAGCCCAGCCAGCACCACACGGGCACGAGGACACAGATGGCACTTCCTGGCTGGGACAGGGGTTGTGCCCTCAGCAAAACCACCAAAGGCCAAGGGGCTTCTGGCCATTTTCCCTTCACCACTGCACACCCCAGCAGGTTGCTGGGCACAAGCACCCTTTTCCTTCTCTTCCCCAATATCCTGCGGACCTTGGGCAGCAAAAGAAAGCTCCTGGGAGTCTGTGTATTTATAACATATCCTATATTTACATACTAAACAAAAAAAAAAATAAGGAAAGAACAATTTTGAATAAAAAAAAAATCCTGGCTGGCTCAGGTGGCCCCAGCAGACAGAGCCTCCCAGATCAGCTCTCAGCAGAGCTCCAGCAGCGCATCCAGTCAAGGCCTGAGAGATGAGACCGTGTCCTCTGTGCCATGTGGAGCTGATCTTGCAGGTTTCCAAAGATGGAATATTGAGTTCTCTCTACTGCCTGCAGGATACAAAGTTTTTGAATTGCCAGGCTTCTGATGGTGGGGCTGATGTTATGTGCCATGTCTTCAAGGGCTGGAAGAGAGGAACAGAGCTGTTAGTGTTCTGGAACACATATAGTCATGGAATGATTATATGCAGGTGCTTTATTGAAGAGCTCTGGATGTCAGGGGTACACATACCCAAAGCTGACCCATCTTGGTTTTGAGCTGAACATGTTTTATACTCTATCCTTATATAACTTACATATTAATTATTAAACTTCCATTGTTCTATTGCATGCATTGTTTTTACCCAGGCATGGATTTTTCGTGATTCTCCCCAGCCTCCTAACATTGTTCCTCATGTTCTTTAAACAATAATTATATCTAATCACATCTAACAATTGTATCATTTATCATCTACTGATTACACAGGTGCAGTTTCACCTGATCTTTAGCAAGTACAAGGCCTAACATTTCCCAGGGCCTACTTTTCCCTGGGCTTTCCAAACCTAACTTTCTTTCTAAGTCCCCGAATTTTCTAAGATTTTAAGACCTTTTACTATCATTCCCCCCTTTGAAAGCATTTTCACTTCACCATAAGTGCAAATGTTTTTACTTGATACAGTCCTTTGTTTCTGAGTTTATACTTGATGTTCTTCGAATCCTTGATTGATGTAAGCACTGTTCTGGATGTTGTCACAAACTAGAGAACCAGAAGATGGTGGGGGTAGATCTCGTGTCAGTGCCTTTATTATTTTCTGGTTCCAGGACATTTTCTTCTGTATTTCTCCCTTGAAGATGCTGTCAACTAACCAAATTGCTAAGAATACAATTAGTAAGATGATCACATTGTCAATGATAGATTTAATCCATGAACTCACATTCCACCCTAACCCTTTGAAGATTTTGCCTGACCAACTTGTAGACAAATCCTTTTGCTCTTCCTGTGCTTCATGCTCTATTTGTTGCAACTGATAGATGTCATATTCTACATCTGCAGTCACATTTGGGATGTGGACACAACAATGATCAATCTGTCCCTTTAGAAAAACTCACACACTCCATGCTCTTTCAGGAGTAGTAAATTGTAATTGTACCTTTAGTTCTTTAAATCTTTCTCAGGTCACTCTTGCTAATTTATCTACCTGACCTGTTTCTTTATTCTGATAGTTTGCTATAGGACCAAGCAAAGACTCCAGGGCCCACCTAAATTTCACTTCACTAGAGGGTTCTTGCCAAGTGTTATCTTGATTCTATTCCTATCCTAATCTTCCCTAGCTATGCCTGTGTCTAGCCACTGAGTTGATTTTGCCATTGTTAGCATCCGTACCGAGATTAATTTTTGTTTTAGCAATTTCACCAATGCCTCTGCACCCCAATGACATTTGTTTTGTTTAATTTGTAGAACTTCTCTCATTATCAGTGGGGTTAACACTATTTGTCTTTGTGCAGTTACATACCACTCTTCTGAATCCTTTTGTGCATTTAGCAAATGTCCCAATTTCTCATCTTCTATTGAATATTTCAGTTTTGGAGGCAAATTAAATTGAGATGCATTAGTTTTTAAAGGTATCAATGCCATTGTTGTTTGCACTTCTTGAGCAATCTGTCGAGATGTCCAATCTGCTTTTCAATTTTCCTCACAAATTTTGGAGTTTCTTGATTGGTGTGCTTTGCAGTGTATAATTGCTACTTCTTCAGGTTTTTGTATTGCTTTTATCAATTGCAAAATTGCATCTTGATGTTTAATGTGTGCCTTGAGAAGACAGCAGTCTTCCTTCTTTCCACAGTGCCCCATGTACATGCACCACTCCAAAAGCATACTTTGAGCCAGTCCATATGTTTACCCTTTTCCCTTCACTTAATTCTAGTGTTCTGGTTAAGGCAACCAGTTCTGCCGTCTGGGCAGATGGATTTGGTGATAATGCTTTTGCCTCCACTATTGTACTGACTGTTGTTACCACATATCCAGCGTATCTGGTCCCGTTCTCCATGAAGCTGCTTCCATCTGTGAATAGCTCTCACTCTGGTTGCTCCAGTGGGATGTCTTTCAGGTCTTCTCTTGCCGAATAGGTGTACTCTATTACCTCTACACAGTTGTGCTCTAATGAGCCTTCTTCAGTTGTGGTACCTAGGAACAAAGCTGGATTGAAGAGGTTAGTTGTCTTTAGTGTGACATCATCCTGCCCAGTCAGGATTACCTGGAATTTCCTCATCCTGCTTGGAGATAGCGTATGGAGAATACGTATTCTGTCTCTGACTCGTGAGGGAGACGCCCGTACTCCCCCCCCTTTTTTTTTTTCTTTTTTTTTTTTTCCTTTTTTCTATTTTTAGTGGTTATGTGCGGATCAAGATTTTTATCATTGATATAATTATATTCTGTTTTAATTAGAGGTTTCAAACTAGGACAGCAGTGTTCCCCACAATTTTATCCAAGTTAGCTCTTCTTGAGGGTAAATTTGAGAGGGGTTTCCCTCTCTTGTTTCTTTTAGCAAGTCAGCATTTTTTGAATTTTATTATGGAGGGCTGCTCGCAACAGATTGATCTTAATTCTTTCTTCATCCAATTGTTTTTGCAAAGTTTTAACTTGGTTTTGGAGGGAGTCTGTTGATGTTTTTTCCTCACTTCTTTACTTACAGCGAGTTTCTATAGCTGCTGTAAGACAAGCTCCCAAAACTGAGCAGTGTACAGTTTTATTTTTGCCCCGTTTAAATTTTGTTTCATGTTGTAAAGAGCATACTCTGTCAATCACATTTTCCAGATTAAACCAATTATTAAGCACCAACTTTTCCCTCCTGGAGAAGGTCTGACATTGTGTTTTGCTAACAGAGCATAACATGCATAAAATGCAGCTTTAACTTCTGCACTGCCGTTTTCAGTCATTTTACAAAGGGAAAAACCACTACAGGGAGGTATAAACTTTAATTATACACACACACACAGAGCTTTTTGCTTCCCTGTATGGGTGAAAAGACCAAATCTGCTTGGGAGGCACTCCTTCAGTTTAAAATTCTGGTTGTCTTTCTGCTACACCAAGCAGTCAAAATTCATACACACAACAACAACAAAAACATTCCCGCCCTTTTGCACTAAGAGATCTTTTGTGAAATTCTGCAGACAGAGCCCTCAAGTGAGTGTGGGGTGCTTTTCACCTCGGTGTGTGCAGTTTGTGGGAAATTCGAGTCGCCCCCCCTTGCTTTCTAGACACCGCTCACTCTTTTGGGAGTGTCGGGCTGGGTGCGGCTGGAGCGAGACGTCCTTCCCCTAATACAGACTGCACAACAAACCTGCAGCCCCTCCTGTCTGTCAGAAATCCTGTCCGTGACTCCAGTTTAAATGTCAGGATTCAATAACGCCAGTGGGACTCGTGAGAGGTTTGTTTGATCTCAGAGTGCAAAAAGGACACAAAGGGATTTCAGTTTAAATCACAACAGCAATAATGTACCTTTATTTTAGTAAAAACAACAAGGGTTATGTGATAGAGGAGAGAGAGAGAGAGAGAGAGAGATAAAGAAAACAAAGTAAAGAGAGAGAGAAGAGGGGGGTTATAGCTACCAACAGATGAGACGGGGTTGCTGGGGTCTTTTTCTGTGGGAGATCTCGCATAAATTAACTTAGTCTTATGTAATTCTTCCCCCAAAGTTACCTTGTTTCCAATGTGCTAATAAGCACCCCAAAGGAGAAGTACCCAGTATGGGAGCATTGCAGCCCAGAACCCTGCTCCATGTCACAACTACAATACACCAAATGCCGAACCTGCGACGCTTTCGCACTCGTCTGACAGACGGCGCCTGGGCAATACCAACAGGAATTCCTTTAGCCCAACCACGCGCAGCTTTCGCTGTGTCTAACTGGCAGGCACCCAAACCAAAGTAAAGCACCTTACCTTTCTCTCCCGGGGACGTTGTGAGCAGCGGAGACGGTCGCAGCCGGATGGGCTCCCCGAGAATCCCTCGGTGCCGGCTGGAGCGTGATCGGGTCGTGAGCGAGCTCAGCAGCACTCACAGGGTCCCATCTGGGGTGCCAAAATATTAGAGCTCAGGAACACACATAATCACAGAATGATTATATGGAGGTGCTTTATTGAAGAGCTCTGGGTGTCAGGGGTACACAGACCCAAACCTGACCCGACTTGGTTTTGAGTTGAACATGTTTTTACACTCCATCCTTATATAACTTACATATTAATTATTAAACTTATATTGTTCTATTGTACTCATTGTTTTTATCCAAGCATGGATTTCTCGTGATCTCCCCCAGCTTCCTAACATTGTTCCTCATGTTCTTTAAACAATAATTATATCTAATCATATCTAACAATCGTATCATTTATCATATACTGATTACACAGGTGCAGTGTGACCTGATCTTTAGTGAGCACAAGGTCTAACATTTCCCAGGGCCTACTTTTCCCAGGGCTTGGCAAACTTAACTTTCTTGCTAAGTCTCCAAATTTTCTAAGATTTTAGAACCTTTTACTATCACCCCCATCGTGTCCATCTCGCTGGTGCCCTGGAGCTCCCAGCCCGGCCCCGGCCGCCTGCTCTGCTCCCTGATGGATTTCTCCCCTGCCCACATCCAGCTGAGCTGCTCCCAGGGCCAGCAGCAGCTCTCGGGCCACGTGCTGGCCACTGCCGTGCTCCCCAGCGGGGACTGGAGCCAGCAGCTCCTGGTGCTGCTGGAAACCGCCCCCGGCAATGCGGGCTCAGCTCCAGCTGCCAGGTGGAGCACGTCAGCCTGGAGCACCCCCTGAGCCGGCACTGGGGCACGGCCCGGCCCCCACAGCGCCGGGGGCAGCGGGGGAGGCACTGGGGGGGCCCAGAGGGGGCTGTGGGATCCTGAGAGGAACAGGAGGGGCTCTGGTGGGTCCTGGGGAGGCTGGGAAGAGACTGGCAGTGATTTACCAAAATAGCGATATTGATCCAGTATCAACATCAATCTGTTAATGGACAAAAAACCTCTCCAACAGTTTAAAGTTACAAAGTGGATGTTTAATCACAGCACTGGGTGAGTGTGGGAGTCATCCCTTTAATACTCACTGCAAGTTGACAGAAGATTCCAGTGTCTATTTATTTACAAAAGTCTTAAATATCCAAAATACTAATACATATTAATACTAATACATATTCATAATGCTAACACCTCCCATGCTCCACTTCGGATTAAAATTCATGTTAATGATTTTAAAATGTCATTATGCCTGCATGGTGGGCTCTGTAATTTGAGGAGGGGGTTGTTTTGGTGAGGAGGGGTCATCAAGAGATGAAGGAAAACCGCTCTTCCTCACTCCCACCTTTCCACCTTTACAATGGTTGACATTACAAATGACATTTGGTACAATTCAAATTTCCTCCCTTGTGACTTTTAAATGGGTTTCCAGATGTAAGGTCTGTGATCTTCCTGAACCTGTTTATCAGTTTCTCTTTTCTCATTATATGCACAGCTGAACAAACATACAATGACAAGAAATTTTTTACCTCAGTCCAAGATTCATTATCTCAAATCCTGCTTCTCACTTAATCATTAACTCTAGTTCCAGCAAAACCTGTCTCTAGCTAAGATCTCTACTTTTTCTCTAATTCATCATTTTTCAAAATTAGTGAGTCCAAAGAAAGTTTCAGAGGGTCCTGGGTGGAGCTTGAGGTGTCTGTGAAAGGTTTTGGGGGTCCTGACCTCTGTATACCCCCCAGGGATGCTGTCGAATGCTGCCCACAGCAAGATGCTGACAGGGATTGGAGTCTCCGTGTTGGGCTTCGTCTTCCTGGTGCTGGGGCTCAGCTTCTGCCTGTGCAGGAAGGTGAGGGGGGGTCCTGGGAGTCGTGTCCTCCCCCCCCATAGAGCGTGTGTGCTCCCCTTGGGCCCCCCAAGCCCGGTGTCACCCCCTTTTCTCTGCCCACACAGCTCCTGACACAAAATGTTCTGAAGGACTGAAAATCAACAATTCCCATTGTCATTCTGTATCCTGTTGGATTTTCATTCCCCTGCTTTCATCCAGGTGTCCACAGGGAGCCAGGAAGATGTGGAGCCTCCCAGCCAGGTGTCTTCCCAACACGGATCACCAGGAGCACGGATCACCAGGGCTCTGCCCAACGGGGGTCACTGGGGATCATCCAACGCCGATCCTCCCATGGGGGATGGAGCTGGAGCAGCACACGAAGCTCTTCCCGCACTCGGGGCACTCGCAGGGCTTCTCTTAGTGGTGCCTCCGTTGGTGTTTGGTCAAGTGAGAGCTCTGTGAGAAGTTCTTCCCACACTGGGGACACTCGTAGGGCCTCTCCCCACTGTGGATGCGCCGGTGGACGGTGAGGTGGCCGTTGCGGTTGAAGCCCTTCCCGCAGTCGGGGCAGCGGAAGGGCCTCTCCTCTGTGTGAATCCGCTCATGTTGGAGGACATTGGAGCTGGTCTGAAACCTCTTCCCACACTCGGGACACTCGTAGGGCCTCTCCCCAGTGTGGATGCGCTGGTGTGTTCTCAGGTCAGAGCTCCACCCAAAGCTCTTCCCACATTCCAAGCAGGTGTAGGGCCGTTCCCCAGTGTGGATCACCTGGTGTGTCAGCAGGTGAGAGATCTCTCTGAAGCTCTTCCCACATTTCCCACACTTGTAGGGCTTTTCCTCAGTGTGGATCACCTGGTGCCGGAGCAGCTCAGAGCTCCACCTGAAGCCCTTCCCACATTCCAAGCACTTGTGGGGCTTCTCCCCTTGCTCTGAGCTCCAGCTGGATCTCTGGCCGTGTTCCTGGCACAGGGAGGGTCTTTTCTCCTCGCAGCTCTGTGAATTGGGTTTGCAGCCCCTCCTTGTGCGGCATCTCCGTGGCTTTTCCTCCTCCTCCTCCATCTGGACACAGTTTGGGAACGTAAAATCCTGGCTGGGGAGAAAAAAACAACAGGAGAGCTCCTTGGGCTGGGGGTTCCTCCTTGCCAAAGTTCATCTCAGAAAATCACTGGGCATCTTGTATCTGGAAGAATCTCCAGAACACCAAGATTCAGCCTAAACACCCTCCAAACATCAAAACAGATCAAAAACTAATCAAACAAGATTCAGTCAAAATCCCCTCCAAAATAGAAATGTTCAGCCCTCACAAGAAACCAAAGTACCAACATTCAGCCCAATAAAGCTCAGAAACTCCAAGATTCAGCCCCGTGAAAATCGTGCATCTCCCTGCCCGGGCACTCGCTGCATGGGGGGGTGAGGGGGGCAATGAGGCCGGGCCGGAGCAGGGGGTGCCTGAGAGAGGCCCCGAGCCCGGGGGAAGCCCCTGCAGAGCCATGGAAGTGGCTCCTGGCCGGACTCGGGGATCCCCCTGGCGATCCCCGCTGGAGCAGCCTGGTCCTGAGGGACTCTGGCCCCTGGCAGGGACGCCAGGCTGCAGCAGGACAAGGATTCCTGTCCCTCAGGGGGAGGCACTGACATGACCTGACTGTGACCCCCATCCCTGTGCCTCTGGGCGGGGAGGGGGACGGAGAGGGGCACAAAGTTAAGCCCGGGAAGGAGGGAGAGCTGGGGGGAAGATGGATTTCCGTAGGAATTACCTAATTTCTCATTTTCTTGTTCTGACACGTTGGACAATAAATTCAATTAATTTCCCCAAGTCAGGTGTGCTGTGCCCGTGACCAAGGACTGAACCGTCCCCACCCTCATCCAGACCCCCGAGCCTTTCCTTGTGTGTTCTGCTCCTAGCCCAGGGCAGGAAGGAGAGTCACAGAGTTTTGGCCTCGCTCCGGCATAACCCTGCTCCATCCCGGACTCACCCCCAGCTCGCAGCGCCCTCAGCTCCCGGGCACCCCGAGCTCCCGGCGCTTCAGCGCAGCGGCGCTTCCTTGGCCTCCTGCCCGGGCCGGGCCCAGCGCCGGGGCCGCTCCTCAGCCCAGGCTAACGAGAAATGGCGGAGCTCAGCCCAAGGCAGGCGAGGCCGTGCCGTGTGCAGAGCCCGCCGCTGGCTGCGATTGGCTGCTTCTGCCGTCACTCGTGGCTCTGGCGCGCGCTGATTGGGCAGAGCGGGGACAAGCCCGGCCCCGCTGGCGCCCCCAGGGCGGCCGTGGCTTGGGAGAGCCGCCATTGCCGGAGCGTCTGTGCGGGCCCGGCAGCGGCGGCAGCAGCGGCCGGAGCCCGGTGAGGCGGCGGCGGAGCTCGGAGGCGGCCCCGGCCATCGCAGGTGGGAGCCGCGCTCGGTTCTGCGGGGGCTCGGGGCTCGCTGCGGGCCCGGGAGGGGGCGGCAGGGGGCTGTGGCGGGTGGCTTGTGCCGTGGCCGGCCCGTGTTGGCCCTGGGCTGAGGGCGCTGCGGGAGCGGCTGCCCGCGGTCTCCTTGCCGCTGGGGCCTCGGCAGGAGGCGGTGGCGGAGCAGCGCTGGCTCGTCCCGCTTCGTGTCGGGAGGCCGGAGGTGGCTGCGCTGTGCCCGGGGCTGGGCGGGAAAATTCCCGGCGCCAGAGGTTTGTGTGGCCCAAGGAGCCAGAGGAGTGGTGTGCGAGTGACTTTATTGCTGCCCAAAGGGAGAGGCCATGGGCCATTTGCCGTGCGCTCTCTCCACTTGTTGGAGGACGCGGCCTCGTTTTTGTCCTGATTTTCCCGGCCGCATGTCCCTGTCCCTTTGCCCAGCACTGGCGGAGGTGCTTGGAAGGTTAAGCCTTCCCGATCCGCCTGCTGCATGTCCTTTTTGTATAACATCCTGTGAAAAACGAGGTTCACATAATTTTTATAGAATTTAAAAGTTTAATAAAAAAACGATTAGGAGGAAAAAATAAAGTAAAGTATACAGATACGGCCGGGTGTCTCTGCATTCAGCCAAGACTGCACCCCTTACTAACAAAGGATTGTCCCTTAAAAACAGAATCCTACTACATATCCATAAATTCTCATACATATTCATACATTCTTTTTAGGATCTTTGGTGTTCTTCTGTTTAGTTTTCTCTTGCCCCCTTCTCAATAGATCAATCTTCTTGGCACCATCGAGATTTACATTCCCTGATACCAGAAATGCAATAAATTCCTCCCCCCAGAGTTCTGGTCACTGCTGTCTTCATCTGGATAAGATAGTTTATAAAAGAAAAAAAGATCTCCAGCTATCTTTTTCAGTCTTTGGGTTACACAAACAAAAGTAGTTTTTGTTTTAATGCTATGTCATAGCTTAACATACATGTATTATACCACTATTTCTAAGTTTCATTAATAACAGAAATAAAGAAGACTGTATTATTACAGCGAAATTTTTTAATCTTATACGTATAATATTCATTATAATACTTGTGAAAAGCCAATAATATGATACGCATTTATAACAATATCCCCCTTTTTTCTTTTCATGAATCATTTGGCTTGAGCAATATTTCTTGTCCTCTAGCCTTCATTATTCGCTCGTTTTTTTTCCAAATTAATCTTGCTTCTTCAAGAGTATCTTCTATGTTGTTCTGTTTCTTTAACACCATAATTTTTTGTGCCACTCTAGATGTAGTCAATTTTGGATCTATAGGCATTGTTATCACTTGCATACTCTGAACTACTCTGGTGATTAGCTGAATAAAGCAGGGGATTAAACAAGGAAGAAATATCAAGCCAGTTGTAGCACACAAAAGGAAGAAGCCTGACTTTTTCCACCATTCTATTTCCAATAGATTATCCCACCAACTGCTTTTTAGTATTGGGTCCCATTTTTGAACTGGTACATGTGCTGTTTTTCTGATATCATTGACTATATCTAGAATGGCATCCCCATTGTCATCTATTTTTAAACAACAATCTGATGTATTAAATTTCTCACAAACACCTCCTTCTTCAGCTAACAAATAGTCTAAAGCCAACCTATTCTGATATATTGCAGCTCTGGCTTGACGTTGCTGAGTGGATATTAATTCTATTACCCGAGCAGTTTTATTTGTTATTACTTCTACAACTGCCTGGAGTCTTATGATGCGATTTAGTATAAATTGGGGTTCGGTATCCCCAACTCCCATCTTGTGCCCAGGTGGCTGGCCCATAGGTTTCCAATATGTGCTCAGGGGGCCATTTCTCATCTCCCCATTTTTGAAATCCTCCAATCTCCTCCCTTTTGCTTCTTTTTACGTCCTCATATACTGGCACTCCTAGTTTGTCTCCATTTGGTCCTGGCAGAAGAAAAAATCTTTGCTGTATAATTCCCAAAGTACAACTCCCTTTCCATCGTGGGGGGAGTTTTGGGTATGCTCTTTTTCCACATATCCAAAATAAGCCATCTGGTGCTTTCCAAAAATCAATTTTCTGTTGATTTAAGTTGTCCCAGAGTTTGGAGATTTCAGGTATACTAAAGTAAGGATTCTTGCCTTTATTCTTACATTGAAACAGTTTAGTTTCATTATTATATTTGCAATCCCCTTCCTTTATTTTTTTGGGAGCCCAGTACCAAGTTGGTTCATCTGGGATCCACCATGTGGAAGTTCCATTACTAACTTTATATCTCTTACAGGGAGTATTTCCTACTTCATTAAGGAAATTCCTCCCCGTGCGCCAGAGACATTCTTCTCCTATCACTGTTGAGCTTAAAATCCACCCTTCAGGACGGTTTTCTCCCTTTGTAATTGTCTGGTTCCATTTTAGGAGTTCATTTGGACCTAAGCTGCTGCCTTTCCGTGGCCATTCTTCTGATGTCAAAGCCCCTCCACATACCCAACAGTTAGTGATGTTAAGTTCCTTACTGATTCTCTCTCCCAACTCCACAAACTGTTTTTTTCCCAGTCTTGAGATATCTATTTCTTTTTCTAATTGTTGTTCCAGTTTTGTATACAAATCTTGAAGTGAAACTGACACAGGATTAGATTGCTGTGCTGGTTTTGCCTTTTTGCTTATCAGTTGTTCCTTTTCTATATCTTGGGTTTTGCTCTCAATAACATATGTAAAACAAATCCATCTCTCCCCTTTTGGACATTCACTTCCTAACCTATTACCACTTGCTCCCAAATTTTCTGTAACCCAATATTTTTTCCCATTATGCATACAGTTACCTAGTTTGGATGGGTTATAACAGTGACTGTTGATACGGGTATGAGTGACAAAAAAGGAACCTCGATGTCTTTGCATATACAGCTTTTGGTAGCATTTATGGCTCGTGTTTGCTGGTATTCCAAAAGAGAAAAGACAAAAAATGAGTGCAAAAAAAGGAGTAACAGAGGTCTGGTTTGGCTTGTATTCCCACCTCCCATGCCTATGGGGTTGCTACCCATAGCAGGTGTATTGTATCTTCTTGGTGGCGACTACAGCGGCCAAGCCGGTCTTGCCCTCTATTTCCTTATCAACTCCTTTTTGTCAGTTTCCAGGCAAATAGCTTTTGGCACTTCCTCTTTTTTAATTTCTCAGTAAATCCTTTTTGACACCTTTTAACAGTAGTTTCTCACCGTTTCTTAGGTATTTCCCACTCAACAGGCACTAGTAATCTCCCATCTGTAAAGCGAAAGTTATCATTTAAGTTATTCTTAATAGATTTGGTACACAGCACTTTCTGCAATGAGAGGCTTAACTTTGTGAACTACAATACTTATTTTTCTCTAATTTAAGTACTTATATTTAATCCAGCTAGCATGTCTCATACTGGGATGATTTAGACAAGGTATATGATGTGGCACTGATGGAAGTTGTGATTTTCTCCCCTCCTTTATACACATCACAGGCAAAAGCAAAAATAGATGAGGATTTCCCGACCAAAACAGCCCCAGTCCTCCTGTTTGGGGTGGGAATTTCCCCCCCCCCCCCCAAGGTGGATATCGAAGGTGTCCCAGAACTTGTCCAGGCAGGACTTGAAATTACTGATACAGGCTTGCTCTTACTTCCCAGTTAGGCGTAATTCTTAGCTCATCCCTTGGATCATTTGGATTGTTTCAGTTCACTACCGCCGGTCTCTGTTCAAGAGTCCATTTGGTATCACTCGGTTTCGGTGTTATAGTCCGATCTTATTGGTGTGAATCCAACTTTACTCTTTGGTCCAGATTGCAGCTTCGCTGCCTTAGTTATCAGTAGTACCTGAAAGGGATTTCTTAGCAACACAGGGAAAGTGAAAACATCACATCAAACAAAATTTAACAGTAAACATAGGAGCTAATCTCTTTCTGTGAGTTCAAATTAGTTAAACAAGAAAGGCTAGGTTAGTTTTGACTTCAAATCCTTTTAGCTCTTTTTTTAAAATCTCTGACTTCTGAGGAAGTCAAAGGGGCATTTACAAATCCCGTATTTCCCCCTCCCATTGGGACTTCTCGTAATGGGAATAAACTAGTAGCCTTTCTGTATTGTTTTGGGGAGGAGTCAGGGGAAACCTTCTTTTGAACTAAGCTTCTTGTATTTTGGTATGGTACCTCTCCGTTACGGGAGAAATTCTTTAGGACCTCTGCGTCCGTGGCAGAGGTTGATGGGATGGTGAAGGCAGGGATCCGTCCCGCCGCTGAGTCCTCCAAGGGGGGCCGTAGGCAGGAACTGGTACCGGAACCACCGAGAGAGCGGAGTCTCTCGGCAGAAACCAAAGCGGGGCGTGGACAGTCTGCAGGTGTCTGCTGGGGCAGGAGCAGCGGTGCCCAGCGCAGCCGGCACGGACACAGCCACCGGGGCCGGGATGGCCGGGGCAGCTGCGGGAAAAGTGACTGAGGATGGGACAGCGGGGGTGCCCAGTGCGGGCACAGCAGCCGGGGCTGGGGCAGATGGAACCCCCGGCAGGGCCGGCGGGGTGCCCAGTGCGAGCCACGCGGCTGCAGCCGGGGCAGGCGGGACCCCCAGCGGGACATCTGCAGCAGGCGGGGGCCAAGCAGGAGAGGAGGGGGGAACACTTCTAAAGGGTCCCAGCTTTTCTCTTTCTTTTTTTCTTCTTGTTTTATCTTTGAGATTTCTGATATTTCTAGAATTTTTACTCTCTCAGAGTTTGTGTCCCCCATCCAGCATGCTGCATATTCTTTCTCCTCTGCATTAAACGGTTCTTTTGAATTTACAAACACGTTTAAAGCCTGACAAATCCAAGTTTCAAAAGAACCATATCTAGGCCAACAAACGTGGTCAGATCTTACTTCCTTGTTTGCCCATTCAATCATGCAAAAATTAATCATCTTTACTCTATCCTTTTCTCTTGTACTTGGGGTAATATCCCAATTAGCTAACATAACTCCCAAAGGGCTATCTTGGGGTATTTCTTCTAGCAATTTCTTTTTACCTTTGTTTTTCCCCAAACCCGACTTACTGGTTTTCTGCCCCTTTTTTTTTTTTTTTTTTTTTTTTTTTTTTTTTTTTTTTAATCAATTTATTTCTACCAACCCAAACACTACCTTCTTCCCCACCTCTTCCCAGGCACTGAAAACCCTTTTTCTTAACAATACAATATTATACAATACCATACAACACAATAAACTTTTCCCCCCCCCCAAAAAAATAAAATTAAACATAGATTCAACAACATTTTCCTTCCTCCATTTCCACCCGCTCTTTTTATTTCTTTGTCTCTTCTCTGCTCTTCCTGAAATCTTACACTTTAAACCAGAAAAAAAACCAAAACAGCTCACTATCACAAATGCTTACTCACAATCTCACAAAAAAATTGTCTTGGGGCTTAACAAAACAAAAGCTATAACTACAGGGTGCCCCCCCCCATTCCCCTTTAATTGCGACTAACCCCAGCACCACTCTGCATTCTACTTGCACATCTGGCTTTAGAAAGAGCTCTCTGATAGCCTCACACCAGTCCTTAACCCCTCACCACAACACAAACAACCTAATACAGTCCACTTCCTTCTGAACAAACTAAAATCAACTATTTAAAATAACAATTACACATTTATTTACTCACATTCACTCACGTCTATTTTACTCACTCTCACTCATTTTTACTCAAAGCTAAACAACAATAAAATACGTTTTATTTTCAAGTTACTGATATCTTCCCATGGGTATTATAAGGCCTTGGATGTTTTAGGTTTCTTTGCTGTACCCCTCAATCCAGCACTGTTAACCCTGGATGCTCTTGGCTGTACCCCTCAATCCAGCACTGTTAACCCTGGATGCTCTTGGCTGTACCCCTCAATCCAGCACTGTTAACCCCGGATGCTCTTGGCTGTACCCCTCAATCCAGCACTGTGTTGGGGATCCCCGCTTTTATCCCGTTTTCCCAGTGGATTGTGCCAGGAAAACCCTCGGCTCCCTTTCCCGAGGGGCTCACCCCTCCCCTGAGACCCAGTCCCAGTGACCCCGGGGATATTTTGCAACCCCCCGCTTTCCGCTCCCCCAAAGATTACTTACAATCCCTTTTCTTCTTTGGGTCTTCGTGCACAAGAATTATGGAGCAAATACCGCGGTTTACGGAGCCTTTTCCCTTTCCTTTGCTTTATTTCTTCTCCTTCTTGTCCTCGGGGTATTTACCTGCAGCCACTGCTGACTCACACCAGGGGAAACGGAGCGGGGTCCGCTGAACTCAGCAGGGTGCGCGCTTTTTCCCACTCAGGATCCCTCGGTGCTCTTCAGAGGCGAGGTGTTTATCCCGGACAAAGAGCCCCCAGTTGTGAAAAACGAGGTTCACATAATTTTTATAGAATTTAAAAGTTTAATAAAAAAACAATTAGGAGAAAAAAATAAAGTATACAGATACGGCCGTGTGTCTCTGCATTCAGCTAAGAGAGCACACCTTACTAACAAAGGATTGTCCCTTAAAAACAGAACCCTACTACATATCCATAATTTCTCATACATATTCATACATTCTTCTTAGGATCTTTGGTGTTCTTCTGTTTAGTTTTCTCTTGCCCCCTTCCCAATAGATCAGTCTTCTTGGCAGCATTGAGATTTACATACTCTGATACCAGGAATGCAATAAATTCCTCCTCCTCAGACCTCTGGTCACTGCTGTCTTCATCTGGATAAGATAGTTTACAAATGCAGGAGTTCTCTAGCTATTTTTCCTCAGTCTTTGGGTTATACAAACAAAAGCAGTTTTTATTTTAATACTATGCCATAACCTAACATATATGTATTATACTACTATTTCTAAATTTCATCAATAACAGAAAAAAAGAAAACTATATTAATACAACAAAATTTCTCATTCTTATACACATAACATTCATTTTAATATTTGCGAAAAGCCAACAATATAAAATGTATCTATAACACTGGGCAAGATATTAACCCTTTCAATACAGAGATGAGACCTACAAACCTTGTTCATCTCTCCAGGGACAGAAAAGGACAGAGTAACAACATGCAAAAAAACCCAACATTAAAACATCAAAGTCAGTAAACAAAAAAGACAAACCTTAGATAGAAAAGAAATGAAAAAATGGCAAGTGAAACTAAAATATTATTATAGTAAAGCCATAGAAATAAACAATGATATACTAAAACATCTCCTTTAATTCATGAAAAAAAGTTGTCGTGGTTTTAAACCAGTAATTAACAAAAAGGGGAAAAAAAGGAATTATTTATTTCTTGCTGTGAGATATGGATTAAAATAAGAGCAAACTAGGCATAAAACTTAAAAGGAATAAAGAAGAGTTTATTGACAAACTACAAGAATAAGAACACCAGAATAAACTTTTAGAAAAACCTTTTCATTTCTCACTGCTCACTATTCTTTTGTTTACATGATAACAGAGACAAAAACTGTATAATTTTGATGGTTTAAACAGTTCTAATTCTTTCTATAGTCTTTTCCTCAGTTTCTGTAGAGAAACAGAAGTTCCTTTCTGTTAATTTATGGAGTTTGTCACAAGAAAACTATTTTTGTTATAGTTTCTCGTTTCTCTGATATCAGCTGCTCAGAGCTACTGTTATTAAAGCCCACCCCTCCCATTCTACATCACTGAAAATGTGTTATGGGTCATGAGTTTGAAGATAGCATTTTTAAGGATAAGTTAGTCAAAGGCAAAAAAGTATTCTTCATCTGCTTCTGTGAGCTTCACTAAGAAACAGTTTTTCTCATTGCCTCTCAAGGCTTCAAATTTCTCAGCACTTCACTATACCACAATTACTTCACTTATTACTTAAATTTACACTTTGAACACCTTATTCCTCTCCATACTCTATTATGAATTAAAGGGGTTTTTCTCAAGACTTCATTGTCCATTTCCATAGTTTTAACAGAAAGATATTTCAGCTTAATTAAAGCATCTCCTTAATTCTCTACCTTTCTTGAAGTCTCTTTTCTTTCTTGCCACTAGTAGTTTATAAAGTCTCTTTTCATGTTGATTACTTTCCTTTTCTCTCTCTGGATGAAAAGATTAATCTGCAAGTCTCATCTGGATAAGAAAGAGTTAAAATCTTGCCCAAGCTTTTTGTAGATGGTTCGGTGATCTCTGCTGAACAGGAGCTGGAGCCGTCTGCGCTGGAAAGTTCTTCATAGCTGCTTTTAGAGAGCGTGGTCTCTGTCTTTGCTTGCTGCAGGCTCAGAGTTTCTTTCCTCTTTCACTCAGCAGTTTTCTAGTGAATGTAGTTACAGCAAAACCTCCAGCTGAACCAGAGATCGGGCCGAGCCCGGCCCAGCCCGACCTAGCTCGGGGCAAGCCTCATCTCCCGGCCGGGAGACGAGAGACGCGGCGGGCCCGGCTCGGCCCCGGCCCGGCCCCTGCCCAGCCACATGGCTTGGGCAGGGAACCGGAGGCCAGCCGGAGCTCCGCCACGCTTTACAGTCAGGAAAACAAAGGAGCACCACAGACTTCTGGGTGTACACTTTAAGGTGGGGTTCACGAGTTGATTCTACTTTTCAATGGCTAAAACTGCTGTCAATTCTCAGCAATGACCGATAATTGGTCAAGAGAAAAGACTCCCAGGAGACCCCAGCAACTTTAACTTTCTTAAAGGTAAAGGAACTTTATGACAAAAGTATAAAAAAATAAAGTATACAAATTGTAAGGAAAAGCATCCATTAATGAAACCAAACAAATGTTAAAGTAACTGTAATCCCATAAAAAGTTTGAACAGAAAAATAACTAAAAACAATAAAATGTCCTTTGCCTCCAGGGAGAGAAGAAGAAACCTTCTGTTTCCAAAGATGATCACAAAAACAGAAGAAGAAAACATTTTCCTTCAAACAACTCATCCTTAAAATAACACCCCATGAATTCATAACCCATAGACACACCTCTAGGAGGGCTGTAAAAATGAGAAAAATGTCACGATAGAAAAATTTTTTCCCAGATGGCTACTCTTTGTAAAACTAAAAAACCACAAAAAACCTGTTTCTTGTAAAAAGGTCTCCATGATACAATAAGAAAAGACTCCTCTCCCTACAAAATCTAATAAAAAACTCTTGTGTAATGAATACTGTTTAAACATCCCAAGTTCTATCTCTATGCTGTCAGTTAAAAAAAAAAAACAACCACAAAAGTTATTCAGGAGAAGAAAGGCGTTCTGAAAGTTTTATTCTCGTATCTCATTCTTGTAGTCCTGTTAATAAAGTTTCTTTAATCCTTTTAACTTTTAAGCCTGTTTTGCCCTTCTCCTAATCCATATCTCACAGTGAGAAATGAGTAAGTGCCCTGGAGATTTCAGCCAGCGCTAAACCCACCACATTATTTAGTGCATTAACCAAAAACTCAAATTATCCAATCTAAGGCACTGCACCAGGCTGAAGCTGAGGATCCCCAGCCAAGCTCAGAGGGAGGAGAACACAGCATTTGTGGGATCCTTTCCAGTCTGACTTGCTTTAGCTGCACCCTGGGGGAGGAGAGAGCAGGAGAAGGGTTGGCTGAGTCCTCTCCCCTCTGCCTTGCCCTTCTCTGCTGGATCCTCAGTTCATCCCACACCCACCCCAAGACTCCATCCCCATCCTACTGGTGCTGACGGGATTAAAGGAGATAAAGAGGAGATTAAAAAGAGAGAGAGGAGAAGAAAGAAGTTTAAATGCAGTTTAAATATGAAAGAAATGCATATGTTAGTGACTGCTGAGAGTTCAAAGGGAGCTGAAGGGTTTGTGAAGGGACAGGAGCCCGTGAAGGGCTCAGGAGCTGCTGCTGCCGGGAGGGAGGAAATGCACCAATGGCTCCCAGCAGAGTCTGTGCTTTGAGGCTCTTTCCCAAACAGCTGCAGGAGGGAAAGCAGCTGAGTTTGGAGGAAGAGTTTTCTGCTGAGGTTTCCTGTTTGGAGCTGTCACAAGCTTGAGCTGCTCAAGGGAAAGGCGGCTCTGCTTCCAGCAGGGCCCAACTGCACGGGAGCACAACTTGGTTCCCTGGCCCTGAGCCAACGGGCAGCAGCAGCTTCTGTTCCCTCCTGGCTCTTGTGTCATTTCCAGCAGCACAAGACACACCAAGAAAAGCTCCTCCAGAACATGCCATGATCAACACAACCTGATTTCATTGCATGAAGGAGCTCTGACAGTCCCACGGGCTCAGGTTTGTTTGTCAGTGAACAGAGCAGGGAAAAGCACAGACACATTCCCTGCACAGGGAATTCACAGGAGGAAAGTGCAGCGCTGGAGGATGTGCTTGGATACAACGTTCCCACGGCAGTTTTGGGGATAAAATCGTCAGCAGAGAGAAAAGAAAAAGTCCTACCAAGGGTGGGCTGGGGAGGGCTGGTGCTTCCCGGGAGGCTCCCAAAGATCAAGAGGACAAACCCCAGACCTTGTCCAAGGTCCGAGCTGGGTCTGAGCCAGAAACCAGGGGGTGGCAGAGCCATTGCTGCTGAAGGGCTTCAGATTGCCAAAGCTAAAGTGTCCAGTATCAAGGAACAACTTGAGGTTACGGAATTCCCAGGGCCCACGTTCCATCCCCTCATTTCAAGCTGAAAGCAGAGCTCCACTTGTGACTCTGCTTTTTAATAATGAATGTAAAAATTCAACAAAATTCCCTTAGAAAGACCCCATGAAGGTTCACACTGTGAGAGCTCACTCGAGGCAGCCCCAACTCCTGCCCTGGTTCAGTCCTCGTCAAGCCCACTGTGCTTTCCAGCTGCTTTGCTCCAGTTCCTCCCAAATCACCATGAATTCCACTGAACTGAAACAAATCCAAGTCCTCGTGGTTCGGGTCAAGGGCAGGGAGAGGTCCCTCCAAACCTCCCTGGGAATCACCCCAGAGCCCTCAGCCTTCCTTGTGCCCATCCCTGAGACCTTCTAGTAGCTCCCGTGGCTCTCCCAGTCCATCCCAGCCTCTCCCAGTCCATCCCCGTCACCCCAAATGCCCCCCTGGTCCATCTCGCCTCTCGTGGAGTCCCTCGCCCCTCAGCCAATCAGAGCGCGTCTCTCTGATGACTCATCAGTTGCCGGGCAGATCCACAGAGCCGAGAGCCCCGCGCTGGACTCGGCCTCCCAGTGCCGCGCACTTCATTCCCAGTCCCTCCCAGTGCCACCACAGTCCCGCCCAGTGCCACCACAGTCCCGCCCAGTGCCACCACAGTCCCGCCCAGAGGCCCCAGAGTCACTCCCATTACTTTTTAGCCCATTCCCAGTCTATTCCGAGTTCATTCCCACTTCACTCCCAGACCTCCACACTCTCTTCCAGTGTCCCAGTATCTGCTCTCATCTCTTTCAGTGCCACCCCAGTCCCTCACAGTCCATTCCCAGTCCCTCCCAATGCCACACCACTCCTCACCCATCTCTCCCAGTTCCCCTCCAGCTGATCCCAGTCTGTCTCTGCTCTCTCCCAGTGCCCCCACAGTGTCCATCTCGCTGGTGCCCTCGAGCTCCCAGCCCGGCCCCGGCCGCCTGCTCTGCTCCCTGATGGATTTCTCCCCTGCCCACATCCAGCTGAGCTGCTCCCAGGGCCAGCAGCAGCTCTCGGGCCACGTGCTGGCCACTGCCGTGCTCCCCAGCGGGGACTGGAGCCAGCAGCTCCTGGTGCTGCTGGAAACCGCCCCCGGCAATGCGGGCTCAGCTCCAGCTGCCAGGTGGAGCACGTCAGCCTGGAGCACCCCCTGAGCCGGCACTGGGGCACGGCCCGGCCCCCACAGCGCCGGGGGCAACGGGGGAGGCATTGGGGGGGCCCAGAGGGGGATTGGGGTGTGCTGGAAGGAACTGGGAGGGAGTTTGAGATAGACTGGTTTAAACTGGGGAAGGGATTGAGGTGCTTAGGATGGCTGGGAAGGGGATTGGATGATGTTGGGGAGGGTGGGATGGGGTTCAGGAGGTCCTGGTGGACACTGGGAGGGAGTTTGGGGGTGCTGGGTGTCACTGGGAGGGATTTGAGTGAGCCTGGAGGAGCTGGAAGGAGATTGAAGATTGGAAAGCAGGGATTGGGATGAGGTTGGTTGAGCTGGGAAGAGACTGGGAGGAGCCTTGATGAGTCCTGGTGGGGCTGGAAGGGACTGGGAGAGGGTCTGGGTGTCCTGGGGCAGTGGGGGGAAATTGGGAGGGGGCTCTGGTGGGTCCTGGGGAGGCTGGGAAGAGACTGGGAGTGATTTACCAAAATAGCGATATTGATCCAGTATCAACATCAATCTGTTAATGGACAAAAAAACCTCTCCAACAGTTTAAAGTTACAAAGTGGATGTTTAATCACAGCACCGGGTGAGTGTGGAAGTCACCCCTTAATACGCACTGCAAGTTGACAAGATACTCCAGTTTCTATTTATTTACAAAAGTCTTGAATATCCAAAATATGAACACATATTCACAATGCTAACACTTGACATTCCCCACCTTGGATTAAAATGCACGGCAGTGATTTTAAAAAGTCATTACGCCTGCATGGTGGGCTCCCTAATTTGAGGAGGGGTTGCTTTGGCAAGAAGGGGTCATCAAGAGATGAAGGAAAACCGCTCTTCCTCACTCTCACCTTTCTATCTTTACAATGGTTGACGTTACAACTGATACTTGGTACAACTCCACTTTCCTCCTTTGTGACTTTGAAATGGGTTTCCAGATGTAAGGTCTGTGATCTTCCTGAACCTGTTTATCAGTTTCTCTTGTCTCACTATAAGCACAGCTGTACAAACATACAATGAAAAGTAATTTTTTACCTCAGTCCAGGATTGATTATCTCAAATTGTGCTTCTCACTTAATCATTAACTACTTCCAGCAAGGCCCATCTCTAGCCAAGATCTCTAATTTTTCTCTAATTCTTAATTGTTTAAAATTAGTGACTCCAAAGGAGGTTTTAGAGGGTCCTGGATGGGCTGGGAGAGACTGGGAGGGTCCTGGGTGGAGCTTGAGGTGTCTGTGAAAGGTTTTGGGGGTCCTGACCTCTGCAGACCCCCAGGGATGCCATCAAACGCTGCCCACAGCAAGATGCTGATGGGGATTGGAGTCTCCGTGTTGGGCTTCGTCTTCCTGGCACTGGGGCTCGGCTTCGGCCTGTGCAGGAAGGTGAGGGGGGGTCCCAGGGGTCGTGTCCATCCCCCCCACAGAGCGTGTGTGCTCCCCTCTGGGCCCCCAATCCTGATGTCACCCCCTTTTCTCTGCCCACACAGCTCCTGAGGCAAAAGGTTCTCTAGGATTTAAAGTCAACAATTCCCATTGTCATTCTGTATCCTGTTGGATTTTCATTCCCCTGCTTTCATCCAGGTGCCCACAGGGAGCCAGGAAGATGTGGAGCCTCCCAGCCAGGTGTCTTCCCAACACGGATCACCAGGACCACGGATCACCAGGGCTCTGCCCAACGGGGGTCACTGGGGATCATCCAACGCCGATCCTCCCATGGGGGATGGAGCTGGAGCAGCGCACGAAGCTCTTCCCGCACTCGGGGCACTCGCAGGGCTTCCCTTACTGGTGCCTCCGTTGGTGTCGGGTCAAGGCTGAGCTCTGTGAGAAGCTCTTCCCACACTGGGGACACTCGTAGGGCCTCTCCCCACTGTGGATGCGCCGGTGGACGGCGAGGTTGCCGTTCTGCTTGAAGCCCTTCCCGCAGTCGGGGCAGCGGAAGGGCCTCTCCTCTGTGTGAATCCGCTCATGTACGAGGACATGGGAGCTGCGCTGAAACCTCTTCCCACACTCGGGACACTCGTAGGGCCTCTCCCCAGTGTGGATGCGCTGGTGTGCCCTCAGGTTGGAGCTCTGACCAAAGCTCTTCCCACATTCCAAGCAGGTGTAGGGCCGTTCCCCTGTGTGGATCACCTGGTGTTTCATCAGGTCGGAGATCTCTCTGAAGCTCTTCCCACATTTCCCACACTCATAGGGTCGTTCCCCAGTGTGGATCCTCTGGTGATTCCAAAGGCTGGAGCTGTGGCTGAAGCTCTTCCCACATTCCCCACACTCGTAGGGCTTTTCCCCAGTGTGGGTCACCTGGTGCCGGATCAGGCTAGACCTGTAGCTGAAACCCTTCCCACATTCCAAGCACTTGTGGGGCTTCTCCCCCAGCTCTGAGCTCTGGCTGGATCTCTGGCTGTGTTCCTGGCACTGGGGGGATCTTTCCTCCTCGCAGCTCCTTGGACTGGGTTTGCAGCCCCGACTCGTGCGGCATCTCTGGGGCTTTTTCTCCTCCTCTTCCATCTGGACCGAGTTTGGGAATGAAAATTCCAGATTAGGAGGAAAAAAAGAGAGGAGAGTGCTTTGGGCTGGGGGTTCCTCCTTGCCCAAGGTCATCTAAGAAAGTCAATGGGCATCTTGTGTCTGTAACAAACCAAAACACCAAGATTCAGCCCAAACATCCTCCAAACATCAAAACAAAGATGAAAAACTACCCAAACACCAAATTCAGGCAAAACCCCCTGCAGAAGAGATAGATTCAGCCCCTGCAAAAAGACAAAGCACCAACATTTAGCCCAATAAAGCTCAGAAACACCAAGATTCAGACCTGTGAAAACTGCGGCGGATCCCCCTCCACAGTCACCTGCTGACTGTGGGCAGGGCAACGCTCCTGGGACTGCACACACAGAGAGGGTGGAAACTTGTGCTGCTTCCTCTTCCTGCTCCTCCTCCTCCTGTGTCCCAACTCTTCCTCACACTCCTCTTCCTCCTATGCCTGCACAATCCCACCTTCTCCTCCCAAGTGCAACCTTTGACCATTTTGTTCTTACTCTGCTTCTCCTTCCCTTCTCCTCCTGCCCCCAGGCCCAGCACCCACTGCCGCCTCCCTCTTCCCCCCCAGTCCCACAGCATCCCACCGCAGGGGCACGGATGGAGCTGGGCCAGCTCGGCCTGGGGCAGCGCTGGGCTCTCGGCCGCTTCCGCCCGCACTCGCTCCCCACTGCAGCCGCTCCCGCCACCACAGCGCGGGGGGGCCCGGCCTTGGCGCTCCCCCCTCCCACCTCCCCAAATTCCCCTCAAGGGGGGCGCCAAGGCCCGGGGGGGAGGGGCGCAGCTGGGCTCCAGCTGGGGAACGCTGGCAGCTGCGGCTCTGCCTGGACACTGATGAGTCATCAGCGCCGCGCGCTCTGATTGCCTCAGCCCTGCCTGAGCCCTGCGCCTGCACCAAGGGGGGACACCCTGCTCCAGGGGGGATGGCCCCAAAACGGGGGAACCCCAGCAAAGGAACAACAACAAAGGCTCTTTACAAACTGATCCCGTCAACCTCATTGCACATAGGGCCAGGGACGTGGACATAAGGAAGTGACAGGAGGAGCCATCAGCTGCACAAAATGTTATTAATTGATGACACAGACTGCTGCTCAGCCAAGGTCCTGCTAAATTCATGAACTTCCAGTAGAAAAACAAAGACTTAACACAGCCATCAATATCCTTAGCTATACAAAAGTGGTGTGCATATTAAGGGGGTATGTAGGAGGTGCATTGGGAAGTCTGTACCTCTCCAGTACTTCAGCCAATGGGGAAAGGGAGAGGGAGATGTGGCCAAGAAAATTAGGATGAAAAGGAGGCTGTGTCTGCCAAAAACAGGAGAGACACCATGGAAATTGTCCCATGGCCTCTCCCTTTTTTATGAATGAAATTACTGTTACAGGACTCCTCTGTCTTCCTTGTGGACAGAAACCTCTGGGGATGTCAATTTTTCCACACACCTTGGGGCTCCTCCGCAATTCCTTCCACCGTCCGGGCCTGCGGGCACTGAGTGCAGCTGAAGGTGCCTCACCCAGTTTGGGGGATCGGCTCCCTCGGCTGGCGGCGGCACCGGGGATTGATTGGGTACCCGAGAGTGAGCAGGAGACAGACGAGGGACGGATCAGGGGGGCTCTCAAGAGTCGGCAGGGAGAGAGCACTGAAAATCTCAGCAGTGACTACAGTGGGATCTTCGGGGAGTGAACATGGCAGGGCATCCAGGGAGGGGACAAAAGGGAAAGCCACAATGGGGTCCCAGCAAAAGGGATGAGGATCCCAAAATATCTCTGAAGGGTCCCTTGGGAGCATGTGGAGGTCGTCTGCACATTCTCCCAGAGGGAATTAAGGACATGGACACCCAGGCGGGCAAATAAGAGAAATTGAGAAAGGATTTAGACAACAGGGGATGGATGGTGTTGGTGTGCTGGGAAGGGATTGGCGGAAGGGGAGTGTGCAGGAATGTGCTTAAGGCAAGAAAGAGCAGAAGGAATCTATGGGGTAAGAAAAAGGATGATGGAAAGGAAAAGGAAGAGAAAAATACTGAGGATTGGGATATGTTTCAGAAGGGTCTTATCCTCAGAATTTGCCAGCTGACTCAGATCCTTTGTATCCCAGTTTTCCAGGACAGGAAAACAAGGAGGTGAGGATTTCAGGGGGTTTCTCTGAGCTGGGAGCGGCAGGAGCGGGCGCAGAGCTGCGGCACCGGGAGCACGGGCTGGGGGCCTGTGGGGAGCTGTGGGGCCGGGCCGGGGCTGTGGGGCAGCCGGGGCTCAGCGCCGGGCGCTGCCTGACCCCAGCACCCCCCGGGCAGGGCCGGCAGTGGCCCCCGGCCCCCAGGAGGCTGCGGGACGCCCCGGCCGCTGCCCGGCCCCGTGGAGCTGCCGGCCCTGCCCGCCGGGGGGGCCGCCTTTGGACACTGCGGCAGGACAGGGACCGGCTCTGGGATACGGGCTGGGGAGGGGAGCCTCAGCACAGCCAGCACCAGGAAGGAACAGCTCACAAATGGGGATTAGACCTGCAAGGATCCAGATGATCTTGAAAGCATTTTGTGCTGGGTCCCTGCAGAAAGGAAGGATTTTGCAGAAAGCTCAGCAGCTGCCACAGGATGAGCACCCACAGGCACTGAGGGGGGCTGCAGCAGGGCCACAAGAAGCCCCTGCAGCACTTGCTCCCAAAGGCTCAGCAGCTGAATGCAGCAAGGGATGAGCAAAAGGCCAAGCTGAAGGCAAAGGCCATGGCACAGTTCCTACAGCCCCTGAGGGATCAAGCCCAGGGCCCAAGGGGGCCCCAGCACCCAGGGGACACCTTCGGCCACAAGCACCTGGCACAGGCATTGCCCTCCTGGCCAGGGGACAGCCCACCCAAACTGCCCCTGGCAAGGAATCAGCCTTCCAGCTGCAGGGCACAAGGACACTGCAAGCACAGACAGGAGCACCCTCAGCACCAGCAAGTCCAGCCCTTGATGGACACGGATTCTTAGCGGTCTCACAGCTCCCATTCCACCAGGGACCCACCACACTGCAGCCCTTGGGAACATCCAGGGTGGCTCTGGATCCAGAGGAGACCTTTCCTGATGGACACAGGGGCCTCTCCATCCACTCGGAATCTTACACCTAAAGGTGTTAGGGAATATTTTAATTATTAAGGCACTAAGTGCGAAAGATGAGTGGGTGTGTTTTATTCAGACACTATTAGCAGATGTTGGGGATGGGTTTGAAATGCAGGAATTTTTATTTGCCCACAATTCTGATTGTAATTTACTGGGAAGGGATTTGATGGCTAAATTGGGAATGCAGATTAATGTTGCAAAAGATGATACAGAGGCTGGTTCTGTTGTACCTCTGGGTCAAATGTCTGGCAGAGCCACGGCTGAAGTGAGCCCAGAAGTGTGGGCAGCCTCAGGGAAATTGGCAAAATTAGATATGGAGCCTCTCCAAATTTCCCTCAAGCAACCAGGACAAGAGGTGTTGAAAAGCAATCCCCTGTTCCAAGGCAGGGAAGGAAGGGCTCACAGCCTGTCTCTGAGTCCTGCTCAAGGCACAGCTTGGGGAGCCAGGGATGGCTGCCTAGAATGCTCCTATCCTGCCAAACAAGAAATCCAATGGAATCCACAGAATGCTGCAGGACCCAAGAAGAAGAAATGAGATGATGAAACCGAGGCACCCCACACTCTCAGATCCTTACACCATCCTCAACCAGGTGCCCTCCTCACACTGCTGCCATTCAGAGCTTGATGCAAAAGATGCTTTCTGGGGATCTGCCCACTCCCAGAGGATGCAAACAGAATTCTGCCTTGGGCTGGCAACAAGAGATAGAAGGGAAAATGCTCAAGACATGGACGGTCCTTCTGCAGGGATGCACGGAAGCACCGGCCTGATTGGGGCAAGCCTTGCAGGAAATATCAAAGGAATTGATCTCACCCCCAGGGACTGGCTTAATGCAGGATGTGGATGACTTGATCCAGTCAGGAGGACAAGGAGAAGAGGTAGAGGAAGCCTCTGTGAAATGGCTTCATTGTCAGGCAAAAAAACAGCTCAGAGTATCTGAAAAAAAAGAAAGAGCAAATGGTAGAGAAAATGGTTAAATATTTGAGACCTATTTTGACTGAAAATTTGTCTTGTATTGACCCTGAGAGGGTTCAGGGAATCTCAGAAATAATGTTACCCAGGACTAAAATGCAGCTGGAACAATTCTTAGGATAATTAAGGAAATGCAGGAGCTGGACTGAGGATTCTCTCTTCTAGCCTGAACATTGTATGACTTTTCTAGCCCCAGATAGCCTCAATGTTATGGAGTGGACACAAGAAAGAAAACAAAACTTAACAAAATGAAAAATATAAAATGATTGATGCCCCAGCCATGGCTCTTCCAGACTCAGAAATCTGAATTGCAAGGGAATATTAAACAGGCCACCCCTGAGCCTGCACTGAAGGCAACGCAGCAGCAGCCAGGGCTCCCCAGCGGGGGAAGCCCCTGGGCCTGCCCACAGATCCTCTGCTCAAATCCTCGGCCTGGGCACCCTCCTTTGCCATCTCCAGCCACTGCGGGACAATCCTTGCTCTCACTCTTGCAGCTTCAGCCCTTTCTGTGCCTGCCCTCGCCACAGCTGCTGGGGAAGGCACCGGGACAATTCCACTCTGCCTCTCAATTCCACTCACACTCTGCCCTGCCTGGGATTAGCTGCTGCCAAAATAGACCAACTTGAAAATGGCATTAAATCTTATTTCTCTAAAGGGACATGGTTTGCCTTTGCCTTGGGGAAAGGAAATTTAAAGGTGTCTTTTAAGGGATGTTCCAGCACTCAGCAGAGATGAAATTAACATCTCAACAGACTGGGAATAGCCCAAAAGATTCCCACCAAGATAACGACCATCAACAAAACATCCACACCCAGCAGCAAACATCAACCAACATCCACCCCAGACACTGCCCCAGGCACAGCTGGAGACACCTGGGCTGGAAAAGGCTGAGCAGGAAATCCAGGAGTGCCCACCTAATTCACATCACAGGCACAGAAATCCGGCTGCAACAGGAAACCAAATCCTAACAACTCCACACCTTCAAACCAATGAACATTAAACCAAGGGATTTCTATGGGGTCAGACTGTATAAAGTTTTGGAAAAATCTAGTCAAACTCATGTGTCATGGAATGATTTTCTCTGCACACCCAGCCTATGTGTGCATGAAATTATTCCTGTTGCACATCCTGACCAGAATCAAGTAACACCTTATTTCTCTAAAGACACTGTTAAAGAGGTTTTGCTTTTCACAGTTTCAGTGAAAGGATTACACTGTTAGAATAATTTTTCATAATAATTTTACTTCTATATTGTTCGTTCTGTTTGGGACAATGTTGTGAGAATCACATTTTAATTTTAGCAGAAGAAAAAGAAAACACTTGATTGCTTTGTAATTTTTCTTTTTATGTTTGTGTGTGATTCGTAGTGATGGCAAAATGATGGTATGAGTTATCTTATGTTCACCTTTAAGCTGCACTTTGAAAAACTAGAAGAGCTTTAAAGGTGACCCTTTAACTCGTAAACCATTAATAGAATATTTTTTGTCACAAAAAGAAAAGGACTAAAAGCACCAGCAGGGAATTGGGGAGAACACTTGAATCACCCACAGCTGCCCTGGAAGAGAAGCTTTGTTCCAGGCAGCCAGGAGAGAAGCTTTAGAAATGCAAATTAACACTCCTGGGACAAAGCCTGCACAATGGCCCAGGGGCTTCCTGCCGGCAGGAGGAATTGGAACAATTCCCTCTGTCCCTCAGCCCAAGCTCTGCCTGCTTGCACAGATGGAATTTGCACAGCTAAAGGCACAGCCCATTGTGAGGATATCTGACTCTGCAACACAAATTGGTTAAGCTGCAAAGGAAAACAGAAAATAGAGAATGTTGTGAAAATTTCAGTAAAACAAGTGGGGGGGAATCATCCCTGTCCCCACTCCAACATGTGCTGTCTCTGTCTATGTTATATAGGCTGTATCAGACCACTGGGGTTTATTTGCCACCACAAGTTCAGGGAAATCAGTTGGGAATCCAAGTATGTGATGATTTAATGAGAGAAAAGCTGACAATTGATGCAGCTGTGGCTGGAGTGAAACAGAAATTAAAAATTAGGAAATAAACACAAAGAAATGCTTGACTAAAAGGGGGGTTGGACAAAAACCATACCCTGACAGTCTGATCCACAAGAACAAGAAAAGAGTCAGACTGCAAGTTAAGATAAGGAGCCAGAATACACAAACAAGATGCAAAGACAAAGGCACCACAAGATAAAGGAGATTCTTTAGACCCTGTGCAGGAAAGAAGGGATTTAAAGTTCCAAAAGGTGGCCAGAGGAATGAAAGCGGCATGGAGTTAATTGTAATATGAAGTGAGGACAAGCAGAGTTAAAAAATGAATATGTTTTAGGCATATCTTGTAAACCTAGTCTGTAAAAGATAAAAAGAGAAAACCAAATCAAAGAGGTGTGCATGCTTTTCAGAGGAGATATCCCCCATGCATCTCAGCGCTGAATAAATTCATACCTACTCTTATAACTACTCTGCGAGTTATAGAGCTCTTTTTATTTCGCATATCCGGAGGGAGCACCCAAAACTGGGGAAAAGACGAACGATCACCAGAACAAATCCTGCAACACCATGGATTAGACCCTGGGAACGCTGATGAATTCATATCAGGTACCAGAGAAACCATTTATCATTTCAATGGCATAATTAGATTACAGGATGTCATTGAAATAATAACCAACCAGACAGCTCCAGCTCCTGACCTTCCCCCACACCAATCCACTCAGATGAGGAACACAACATTTCACCATGAGATGGGATCACATTATCTTTTAGCAGAAAATCGAGGCAGAGTTTGTGGAAAAGTTAAGTAACTCAAACTACTCTTGGCAAATAGACAGCAATGGAAAAGTAGTAAAACAGATAACGAAGGAAACAGCAAAGCAGCTCATGTACTTGTCCAAACGTGGAAAGGATGGGAATGGGACACGGTTTTGTGCTTCCCTCACAGACCATGGGTTAAACAAATGCTGTTTCTCCTCTCATGTGCTACAGCAACTCTCATCTTTTTACCATGCACCACACCTTGCTGAGTGCAGCTCATTCAGCAGCTGAGCAAGGGGATGCAGGTGGCAGCCAGGCCTCCTGAGCCACAAACGGCTACAAAAGGACAGAGAATGAGGGCACTGAGAGCAATCCCAAAACCAAAGAACACCCAGGAAGAAAAAACACAGGCAATGAGTGAATCTGCTTGGAGACAGGGCCAGGGACTTGCACATAAGGAAGGAATGGGAGAAATAATCAGTTTCAGAAAATGTTACTAATTGACAAGGACTGCTGCTCAGACCATGTCCCAACACATTCCTGAACTTCCAGAAGAACAAACACTTCACAGAGCCAGGAATATCGGGTGTTATACAAAAAGGACATGCAGCAGGCGGATCGGGAAGGCGGAACCTTCCAAGCACCTCCGCCAGTGTTGGGCAAAGGGACAGGGACATGCGGCCGGGAAAATCAGGACAAAAACGAGGCCGCGTCCTCCAACAACTGGAGAGAGCGCACGGCAAATGGCCCATGGCCTCTCCCTTTGGGCAGCAATAAAGTCACTCGCACACCACTCCTCTGGCTCCTTGGGCCACACAAACCTCTGGCGCCGGGAATTTTCCCGCCCAGCCCCAGGCACAGCGCAGCCACCTCCGGCCTCCCGACACGAAGCGGGACGAGCCAGCGCTGCTCCGCCACCGCCTCCTGCCGAGGCCCCAGCGGCAAGGAGACCGCGGGCAGCCGCTCCCGCAGCGCCCTCAGCCCAGGGCCAACACGGGCCGGCCACGGCACAAGCCACCCGCCACAGCCCCCTGCCGCCCCCTGCCGCCCCCTCCCGGGCCCGCAGCGAGCCCCGAGCCCCCGCAGAACCGAGCGCGGCTCCCACCTGCGATGGCCGGGGCCGCCTCCGAGCTCCGCCGCCGCCTCACCGGGCTCCGGCCGCTGCTGCCGCCGCTGCCGGGCCCGCACAGACGCTCCGGCAATGGCGGCTCTCCTGCCCCACGGCCGCCCTGGGGGCGCCAGCGGGGCCGGGCTTGTCCCCGCTCTGCCCAATCAGCGCGCGCCAGAGACACGAGTGACGGCAGAAGCAGCCAATGGCAGCCAGCGGCGGGCTCTGCACACGGCACGGACTCGCCTGCCTTGGGCTGAGCTCCGCCATTTCTCGTTAGCCTGGGCTGAGGAGCGGCCCCGGCGCTGGGCCCGGCCCGGGCAGGAGGCCAAGGAAGCGCCGCTGCGCTGAAGCGCCGGGAGCTCGGGGTGCCTGGGAGCTGAGGGCGCTGCGAGCTGGGGGTGAGTCCGGGATGGAGCAGGGCTATGCCGGAGCGAGGCCAAAACTCTGTGACTCTCCTTCCTGCCCTGGGCGGGGAGCCGAACACACAAGGAAAGGCTCGGGGTTTGGATGAGGGTGGGGACAGTTCAATCCTTGGTCACGGGCACAGCACACCTGACTTGGGGAAATTAATTGAATTTATTGTCCGACATATCAGGACAAACAAATGAGAAGTAAAGTAATTCCTACGGAAATCCATCTTCCCCCCCGCTCTCCCTCCTTCCCGGGCTTAACTTTCTGCCCCTCTCCGTCCCCCTCCCCGCCCAGAGGCACAGGGATGGGGGTCACAGTCAGGTCATGTCAGTGCCTCCCCCTGAGGGACAGGAATCCTTGTCCTGCTGCAGCCTGGGGTCCCTGGCAGGGGCCAGAGTCCCTCAGGACCAGGCTGCTCCAGCGGGGATCGCCAGGGGGATCCCCGAGTCCGGCCAGGAGCCACTTGCATGGCTCTGCAGGGGCTTCCCCCGGGCTCGGGGCCTCTCTCAGGCACCCCCTGCTCCGGCCCGGCCTCATTGCCCCCCTCACCCCCCATGCAGCGAGTGCCCGGGCAGGGAGATCCACGATTTTCACGGGGCTGAATCTTGGTGTTTCTGAGCTTTATTGGGCTAAATGTTGGTACTTTGGTTTCTTGTGAGGGCTGAACATTTCTATTTTGGAGGGGATTTTGAGTGAATCTTGTTTGATGAGTTTTTGATCTGTTTTGATGTTTGGAGGGTGTTTGGGCTGAATCTTGGTGTTCTGGAGATTTTTCCAGATACAAGATGCCCAGTGATTTTCTGAGATGAACTTGGACAAGGAGGAATCCCCAGCCCAAGGCGCTCTCCTGTTGTTTTTTTCTCCCCAGCCAGGATTTTACGTTCCCATACTGTGTCCAGATGGAGGAGGAGGAGGAAAAGCCCCGGAGATGCTGCACAAGGAGGGGCTGCAAACCCAATCCAAGGAGCTGCGAGGAGGAAAGACCCTCCCTGTGCCACGAACACGGCCAGAGATCCAGCCGGAGCTCAGAGCTGGGGGAGAAGACCCACAAGTGCTTGGAATGTGGGAAGGGCTTTAGCTACAGCTCTGACCTGATCCAGCACCAGGTGATCCACACTGGGGAAAAGCCCTACAAGTGTGGGGAATGTGGGAAGAGCTTCAGCCAGAGCTCCACCCTGAGGAGTCATCAGGTGATCCACACAGGGGAACGGCCCTACACCTGCTTGGAATGTGGGAAGAGCTTTGGGTGGAGCTCTGGCCTGAGAAAACACCAGCGCATCCACACTGGGGAGAGGCCCTACGAGTGTCCCGAGTGTGGGAAGAGGTTTCAGACCAGCTCCAATGTCCTCATACATGAGCGGATTCACACAGAGGAGAGGCCCTTCCGCTGCCCCGACTGCGGGAAGGGCTTCAAGCAGAACGGCAACCTCGCCGTCCACCGGCGCATCCACACTGGGGAGAGGCCCTACGAGTGTCCCCAGTGTGGGAAGAGCTTCTCACAGAGATCTAACTTGACCCGACACCAACGGAGGCACCATTAAGGGAAGCCCTGCGAGTGCCCCGAGTGCGGGAAGAGCTTCGTGCGCTGCTCCAGCTCCATCCCCCATGGGAGGATCGGCGTTGGATGATCCCCAGTGACCCCCGTTGGGCAGAGCCCTGGTGATCCGTGGTCCTGGTGATCCGTGTTGGGAAGACACCTGGCTGGGAGGCTCCACATCTTCCTGGCTCCCTGTGGGCACCTGGGTGAAAGCAGGGGAATGAAAATCCAACAGGATACAGAATGACAATGGGAATTGTTGACTTTCAGTCCTTGAGAACCTTTTGCCTCAGGAGCTGTGTGGGCAGAGAAAATGGGGTGACACCGGGCTTGGGGGGCCCAGAGGGGAGCACACAGGCTCTGTGGGGGGGATGACACCACTCCCGGGACCCCCCCTCACCTTCCTGCACAGGCAGAAGCCGAGCCCCAGTGCCAGGAACACGGAGACTCCAATCGCCGTCAGCCTCGTGCTGTGGGCAGCGTTTGACAGCATCCCTGGGGGGTCTGCAGGGGTCAGGGGTCCCAAAACCTTTCACAGACACCCGAAGCCCCTCCAAGGACGCTCCCAGTCTCCCCCAGTCCACTCAGGACCCTCTGAAACCTCCTTTGGAGTCACTAATTTTAAACAATTAAGAATTAGAGAAACATTAGAGATCTTGGCTAGAGATAGGCCTTGCTGGAACTAGTTAGAGTTAATGATTAAGTGAGAAGCAGGATTTGAAATAATGAATCTCGGACTTAGGTAAAAAATTACTTGTCATTGTATGTTTGTTCAGCTGTGCTTATAATGAGAAAAGAGAAACTGATAAACGGGTTCAGGAAGATCACAGACCTTACATCTGGAAACCCATTTAAAAGCCTCCCCAACATCCTTCAAACCCCTTCCCAGCCATTCTTGAGCCCCCCAAACCACTCTACCAGTTTAAACCAGTCCATCTCAAACTCCCTCCCAGTTCCTCCCAGCACACCCCAATCCCCCTCTGGGCCCCCCAGTGCTTCCCCCGCTGCCCCTGGCGGCGCTGTGGGGGCCGGGCCGTGCCCCAGTGCCGGCTCAGGGGGTGCTCCAGGCTGACGTGCTCCACCTGGCAGCTGGAGCTGAGCCCGCATTGCCGGGGGCGGTTTCCAGCAGCACCAGGAGCTGCTGGCTCCAGTCCCCGCTGGGGAGCACGGCAGTGGCCAGCACGTGGCCCGAGAGCTGCTGCTGGCCCTGGGAGCAGCTCAGCTGGATGTGGGCAGGGGAGAAATCCATCAGGGAGCAGAGCAGGCGGCCGGGGCCGGGCTGGGAGCTCGAGGGCACCAGCGAGATGGACACGGTGGGATGGGCACTGGGAAAGAGTGGAGACACACTGGGATCAGCTGCGGGGGAACTGGGAGAGATGGGTGAAGAGTGGTGTGGCATTGGGAGGGACTGGGAATGGACTGGGAGGGCCTGGCGTGGCAGTGAAACAGATGGGAGTGGATACTGGGACACTGGATAAGGGCGTAGAGGTCTGGGAGTTGAAGTGGGTATGAATTCGAAATGGACTGGGAATGGGCTGAAAGGAGTGGGAGAGACTCCGGAGCGTCTGGGCGGGACTGTAGTGGCACTGGGAGGGACTGTGGTGGCACTGGGCGGGACTGTGGTGGCATTGGGCGGGACTGGTGGCACTGGGAGGGACTGGGAATGAAGTGCGCGGCACTGGGAGGCCGAGTCCAGCGCGGGGCTCTCGGCTCTGTGGATCTGCCCGGCAACTGATGAGTCATCAGAGAGACGCGCTGTGATTGGCTGAGGGGCGGCAGATCCACGGAGGGAAGAGATGGCCCGGATGGCATTTGGGGTGACTGGGATGGACTGGGAAAGCCACAGGAGCCATTGGGAGGCCCCGGGGATGGGCAGAAGGAAGGCTGAGGGCTCTGGGGTGAATCCCAGGGAGGTTTGGAGGGACACGGCTGGGCCCCTCTCTGTGCCCCGCGAGCAGCGGCCCGATTAGAAAAGTTCAGGAGCGGGAGGAGGTGTTTCTAAAGATTGATTTTAATCCTCATTCTCCTGGTCTGATTTGCTCAGTCCTAAATTCAGTTCATTTCCCCGTGTCGGGCTGTTGTTCCCCTGATGGTGATCCCTGAGTGACCTCTCCCTGCCCTTGTCCCGACTCACGAGGATTTGGATTTGTTTCACTTCAGTGGAATTTATGGTAATTTGGGAGGAGCTGGAGCAAAGCAGCTGGAAAGCACAGTGGGCTTGAGAGGGACTGAACCAGGGCAGGAGTTGGGGCTGCCTCGAGTGAGCTCTCACAGTGTGAACCTTCATGGGGTCTTTCTAAGGGAATTTTGTTGAAGTTTGACATTGATTATTAAAAAGCAGAGTCAGAAGTGGAGCTCTGCTTTCAGCTTGAAATGAGGGGATGGAACGTGGGCACTGGGACTTCCGTAACCTCAAGTTGTTCCTTGATACTGGACACTTTAGCTTTTGCAATCTGAAGCCCTTCAGCAGCAATGGCTCTGCCACCCCCTGGTTTCTGGCTCAGACCCAGCCCCGAGCTTGGACAAGGTCTGGGCTTTGTCCTCTTGAGCTTCGGGAGCCTCCCGGGAAGCACCAGCCCTCCCCAGCCCACCCTTGGTAGGACTTTTTCTTTTCTCTCTCCTGACGATTTTATCCCCAAAACTGCCGTGGGAACGTTGTATCCAAGCACATCCTCCAGCGCTGCACTTTCCTCCTGTGAATTCCCTGTGCAGGGAATGTGTCTGTGCTTTTCCCTGCTCTGTTCACTGACAAACAAACCTGAGCCCGTGGGACTGTCAGAGCTCCTTCATGCAATGAAATCAGGTTGTGTTGATCATGGCATGTTCTGGAGGAGCTTTTCTTGGTGTGTCTTGTGCTGCTGGAAATGACACAAGAGCCAGGAGGGAACAGAAGCTGCTGCTGCCCGTTGGCTCAGGGCCAGGGAACCAAGTTGTGCTCCCGTGCAGTTGGGCCCTGCTGGAAGCAGAGCCGCCTTTCCCTTGAGCAGCTCAAGCTTGTGACAGCTCCAAACAGGAAACCTCAGCAGAAAACTCTTCCTCCAAACTCAGCTGCTTTCCCTCCTGCAGCTGTTTGGGAAAGAGCCTCAAAGCACAGACTCTGCTGGGAGCCATTGGTGCATTTCCTCCCTCCCGGCAGCAGCAGCAGCTCCTGAGCCCTTCACGGGCTCCTGTCCCTTCACAAACCCTTCAGCTCCCTTTGAACTCTCAGAAGTCACTAACATATGTATTTCTTTCATATTTAAACTGCATTTAAACTTCTCTTTTTCTCTCCTCTCTATCCTTTTAATCTCCTCTTTATCTCCTTTAATCCCGTCAGCACCAGTAGGATGGGGATGGAGTCTTGGGGTGGGTGTGGGATGAACTGAGGATCCAGCAGAGAAGGGCAAGGCAGAGGGGAGAGGACTCAGCCAACCCTTCTCCTGCTCTCTCCTCCCCCAGGGTGCAGCTAAAGCAAGTCAGACTGGAAAGGATCCCACAAATGCTGTGTTCTCCTCCCTCTGAGCTTGGCTGGGGATCCTCAGCTTCAGCCTGGTGCAGTGGCTTAGATTGGCTAATTTGAGTTTTTTGGCTAAAGCACTAAATAATGTGGTGGGTTTAGCGCTGGCTGAAATCTCCAGGGCACTTACTCATTTCTCACTGTGAGATATGGATTAGGAGAAGGGCAAACCAGGCTTAAAACTTAGAAGGAATAAAGAAAGTTTATTAACAGGACTACAAGAATGAGAAACTAGAATAAAACTTTCAGAACGCTTTTTCTCTCCTGACTTTTTTTTTTTTTTTACCTGACAACATAGAGATAGAACTTGGGATGTTAACACAGTATTCATTACACGATAGTTTTTTATTAGTTTTTGTAGGGACAGGAGTTTTTCTTGTTATGTCATGGAGGATTTTTTACGAGGAACAGATTTTTTGGTGGTTTTTTATTTTTACAAATAGCAGCCGTCTGGGAAGAAATTTTGCTATCATGACATTTTTCTCATTTTTACAGCCCTCCTAGAGGTGTTTCTATGGGTTATGAATTCATGGGGTGTTATTTTAAGGATGAGTTGTTTGAAGGCAAAGGTTTTCTGCATTTGTTTTTGTGATCATCTTTGGGAACAGAAGTTTTCTTCTTCTCTCCCTGAGGGTAAAGGGCATTTTATTGTTTTTATTTATTATTCTGTTCAAACTTTTTATGGGATTACAGTTACTTTAACACTTGTTTGGTTTCTTTAATGGATGCTTTTGTTTAGATTTACAGGTTGAATGTTTTTTATACTTTATTAATGAATTAAAGGAGATATTTTAGTATATCATTGTTTATTTCTATGGTTTTACTAAAATAATATTTTAGTTTTAACTGGCATTTTATAATTTCTTTTCTATCTGAGATTTAACTCTTGTTTTTACTGACTTTGATGTTTTTATGTTGTTTTTTTGTGTGTTGTTACTCTGTCCTTTTCTGTCCCTGGAGAGATGAACAAGGTTTGTAGGTCTCATCTGTGTATTGAAAGGGTTAATATCTTGCCCAGGCTCATAATCTTCCTAGTGTTCCAAATAAATAGGTACTGTGAGGGATACATATCACAGGTGAGCACCCACTGCACAATCTGCTTTGGATTAAATCCCATCTCCATCTTCATCAGCTCACAGTCACTGTGACACTATTCCTGCATGGAAGAAACAGGCTGGGATGCCCCTTTCTGCTTTTGGTCCTTTTACTGGCAAATGAAATATTCTATTTGAAAACATTCAAACCCTGGAGTTTCTTTGTATTTTCCCCTGCAAATGCTGCCAGCCGAGGTTCCCAAGTGTCTGGTTCGTGTTTGTGTGCACAGAGCAAAGGTGTCAGCCTGTGTCCGTGGCCCGGGTGTCTGTCAATGTCCATTGAAGCAGACGGCTGGAAGGGGGCTCTGCCCGCCCTGCGCTGCTCCGGGGCTGGGGCTGGGCTGGCAGAGGCTGCAGAGCGCTCTGAGAGGCACCGCCTCAGCCCCGGCCGCCATCTTGTGCATGGTGGCACCGCCTCAGCCCCGGCCGGCATCTTGTGCATGGTGGCACCGCCTCAGCCCCGGCCGGCATCTTGTGCAGGGTGGCAGCTCTGAGGGCTGTGCGAGAGACGCTCTTCCCCAGCGCTGTTTCACGTCCTTTCCTTTCCCGGGATGGCATTTGGAAATGTTTCTTCAGCCCTATTCTTAAAAACGAGATTCACTTAATAAATTATAAAAAAGAATTTAATATAAACAAAAAGACAATTAGGAGACAAAGGAAATAAAGCAAAGGGTTAAAACGGCCGGGTGCCCTGGCGGGTTGCCAGGAACACTCCTGGTATCTTGGGAACACTCTTTTTATCCCCCCCTGCTGTGAGGATTTTATGCATATTCAAACATGTCCCCTCCCTGGTTCCGCCTTCTTAGATCATGCTTGAGAGGAATGACAGGTTTGTCTTTACAAACAAGCTGTGGGTCAGTTGATAAGGTGTACTATCAGTGAGAGACGACAGAAACAATGGGATGGATTCCAGTAGAAGATCAAAGGGACACTAAAAGAACACTATGAATTCTATAAAAGTTAAGAAGGGATTATGCATGGGGGGGGGGGGAGGAAAGGTATCACCGCCGGTATCAGGCGTTCCGGGAAGCCTGTACCTCTCAAGTACCTCAGCCTATGGGGAAAGAGAGAAGGGACAAGCGGCCGGGAATTAGGATAAAAAGGAGGCTGCGCCCTCCAAGAATTTGAGAGACCCCAGGGGAATGCCCCATGGCCTCTCCCTTTATTCGAATAAAGAAAAAGGACTCCTCTGTCTCCTTTTTGGACATAAACCTCTGGCGTTTGTGGATTTAATTTTCCTGACAATTTTGGGGGCTCGTCCGGGATATTTCCACCGTCCGGGGCGGCAGGCAGTGAGTGGAGCTGAAGGCGCGCCTCACCCAGTTTCGGTGATCAGCTCCCCTTGGTGGCGGCCGGCACCGGGCGATTGATTGGGTTCCCGAGACTGTCCAGGAGACAGATGAGTGGCGGACCAGGGGGGTCCGTGAAGAGTCCACAGGGAAGGACCACTGAAAATCTCACCGGTGAGTAAAATGGGATCTTCGGGGAGCAAGCCTGGGAGGGCACCCAGGGAGGGTAGCACAGGCAAGCCTGGGAGGGCACCCATGGAGGGTAGCACAGGCTAAACAGGGCACCCATGGAGGGTTGCAAAGGTACAGCCGGGAAGGGGTCTCGGCAAAAGGGATGACGATCCCACAATACCCCCGGAGAGTCCCTTGAGGAGAATGCTGAAATCTTGGGACAGATTATGCATTCACACAGAAGTAACTACAGAGATGATGGTGAAATATTGTTATTATGTATGGCCAGAGTATAAGTTGCCAAATGGACTTATATGGCCACCTTAGAAAACAGAATTCATTTGTGTTGAGTTCTGTGAAGGTGTCTAGAGGAGAGCTGGAAAAGATGGATTGAAAGAGAATGTGGATTAATGTGATTTGTACGGGCAGCAGGAGATGGATGAATTGTGTTAGTGTGCTGGAACAGAATTGGTTAATGAAGAGTGTAGAGAGATGTGGTTGAAGCAGGAACCAGGAGTGGAGGAGCAGGACCAGGAGCACAGGCTGGGGGCCTGTGAGGCTGCTGAGACTCAGCACTGGGCAGTGCCTGACCCCACCGGCCCCGGGCAGGGGCAGCAGCAGCTGCCGGCCCTTTGAGGCTGCAGGACGCCCCGGCCGCCTGTGGTGCTGCCGGCCGTGCCCGCCGGGAACACTGGAGTGGGGAGGAGCTGTTTGGACAATGTGGCAGGACAGGAACTGGCTCGGGTATTCGGTGTGTGGTAAATAGAGTGAGCACAAGGAGGAAAGGCGAAGGTGATGGCCTTTTTCAGGCCAAAGAGGGAAAAACCGAAAGGTCCAAGGGGTCCCCCGGGACAGAGAGGACGGGATCAGGCACAAGGAAGTAGCAGAAGCTTTCTCTCCCCAGCAGGGGAGACCCAAGCCAAACAGCGGCTGGGAAAAGATCAGCGTGCTGTCTTCAGGGCGTAAGACACTGAAAACGGCAATGTCTGCAAAATAGCCAAAAACAGCTGGACTGTCGAGAAAGTCCAGAAGATAAAATAAATGAATTGTTAAGAGTGTCAAAAGCTCTCATTATATCCACCAACCTAGAGCCGTTGTCAACTTTTAAAGTGAGTCTGGATCGAGGAGAGGTGTGTGTCTTAGTAAAAACAAAGACCTCTCGATTCACCTTAATTTTTATCCCCGAGGGGGAAAATTAAAGAATTTTTTTGATCATTCAAAAGAGTTGTGAGCATTGTGGTTTCTTCTGTGTGCTCAGAAGTTTGAACACATCTTTCTCTGAAAGAATTGTAAAAATTGTAGTAAATTAATTTGAAGATTTAATTAATTTGTCTACATGAAGTTTTGTGCAGAATGGCTCCAGTTTGGAGGGGATCACACCCCTCTGCTTTTTGTATGTTTTGTTGTAAAAAGCCAGAATTGGCAAATTTCAGTTATAAAGCCAATGCTGCAAGTCATACCTTGTGGGGAACACGCCCACCACTCTGTAGTTTGTTGTAGCCTTAAAGCAAATTCTGTAGCTACAACCTTGTGAAAATAGTGTCCTATGGAAGGCCTGGGTATTTGTCATGCACTTCCTCGGTGGAAGTTATGGGAAAACATTAAAGGAAAGTATCTTGTTTCTTTCCTTAATAAAAGTTTTAAATGTTAAAGGTTAAAAAATGTTATAAATATTAGAGTTTCCTTAATAGAAGTTAATTTGTTAGTCACCTCCATACACCTAGGATGAACTTGATGCAAAAAATTGAGATGGAGAGTGGTTAGTTACTAAAAAATAGAGAAATGTAATGTAATTAGCTTGAAACAGTGGCATTACTTGCTACTGAACTAAATCATGTTTATACAAAGTCACCTGTTTGCGCAAACTTCACAAAAGAAAAATGTTAAGAGAGTTTGCTCCACCCTCAGAAGTTAAGTTGTTGCGGTATGTAGATGATTTATTGTTATCAGGAGAACAAGAAGAAATGGTTGAAAGAGCTACTGTGAAACTGCTTAATTTTCTTGCTAAAAAAGGACTTAGAGTGTCTAAAAAGAAAGCACAGTTAGTAGAGAAACAGGTCAAATATTTAGGGCATATTTTAACTGGAGGGTTACGGTGTATTGATCCAGAAAGGATACAAGGAATTCTACAAGTACCATTACCCCAAACAAAAAGGGAATTGCGGCAGTTTTTAGGGTTGGTAGGATACTGCCGAGTGTGGATAGAAGATTTTTCTGTTGTGGCCAGACCTTTATATAGCTTTTTAACACAAGACAGTCCTAATGTTGTAGTATGGACACCAGAAGGAGAACAAAGTTTTAAAAAGTTAAAAGACAAATTGGTTAAAGCCCCAGTCCTAGCTCTTCCAGATATAGAAAAAGATTTTGAATTATATGTAGATGTTACACAAGGCCATGCAAAAGGAATTTTAGTTCAAGAGCATGGGGGAACACAAAGACCTGTTGCCTATTTTTCAAAAATGTTAGACCCGGTGGCCAGAGGCTGGCCCCATTGTTTGCAAAACTGTGCAGCCACAGCTCTGATGGTCGCTGAGGCTAGAAAGCTGACAAGGGGGGGTTATGTGATTGTTAAAGTTTCACACCAGATTAAAGCTTTGTTAACTGAAAGAGCCTCTAAGTGGATGACCAGCTCTCGGTTGTTACAATATGAGATGTGTCTATTAGAACAGGAGGATTTAAAATTTAAAAGCAGAGAAAGTTTTAACCCAGCCTCCTGTTTGAATGGCCCTGAGGAGAGGAGCCAAGGCAAATTCCATGATTGTATTCAAGTAATAGATCTACAAACTAGGGCAAGGAATAATTTGCGAGACATTCCATGGCCTGAAAGAGAAAACGTGTTTATTGATGAGTCTTCAAAAGTGATAGAAGGAAGACGCAGAGCTGTGTGCTCTTGTGAGTGGCTGTGAATTATACCGAGACAAGACAGTAAATGTTTTTACTGATTCTAAATATGTATATAAAGTGATACATGCATTTAAGAAACTGTGAGAAGAAAGAAGTTTATTAACCTGCAAAGGAAGGACGTTGGTTCGTGAGAGTTTAATCTCCTGCCTGTTAGAGGTGGTGAATTTGCCAAAAGAAGTAGCAATGATGCACATTAGAGGGCACCGGGCAGAGTGCTCGGGGGAGGCAAGGAGAAGCGGACTAGTTGATGGAGAGGCGGGGAGCTGCATTGTTGCTGGAGGTTTCTGAGATGTTTCCCTTGCTCCCGGTGACTGCCCCCTTGCCAGAAAGGTTGTCTTTTTCACTGAAGGACCTTGAGATAGTTGTGGAGAGTGAGGCAGAGAGAAAGAGAGGTGGTTAGTTTGCAAGGGATAGTGAGCGGATGCCGAGAGTTCCGACATCGCAGTTGTTAAAGCAGCTTCATGGGGGAGGTGCCGAGGCTCCCGAGGGATGGCAAAGACCTTCCTCAAGATGTATACTGCTGTGGGTCTTTTTGTTCTAGCAAAACGAGCTGTTGATAGTTGTTTGATTTGTGCTAAGACAAATAACAAAGCTACAAAGAAACTGGCCAGGGGTGGAAAGCCTTGGGCCGTACGTCCCTTCCAAAGATGCCAGGTAGATTTTACTGAGATGCCCCGGGTGGAGAAATTTAAATATCTTTTGGTAATAATATGTCAATTAACAGGATGGCCAGAAGCCTTCCCTGCTGTTTCAGCAACCACAGGGTCAGTTATTAAAGTATTCTTGGAACAAATAATTCCAAGATATGGGATGGTAGAAGCAATAGACTCAGATAGAGGAACTCATTTTACTGGAAAAATTCTTAAAAGAGTAATGACTGCTTTAGGGATACAATGGAACCTCCACACTCCCTGGCATCCCCAAAGCTCAGGCCAAGTTGAAAGGATGAATGGAGAGATAAAAAAACATCTTCTGAAGCTAGTGATAGAAACCAAAATGCCATGGCTGCGGCTCTTACCACTGGCTTTAGCAAGAATAAGAGCCAGACCTAGGGAAGATATTCAACTATCTCCCTTTGAATTGATGTTTGGAATTCCTTATCCTTGTAATTCTCAGCCTGGGGCGGGGGTAGAGATAAGTGATGTATATCTAAAACAGTATGTGGCTCGGATACTGTCTCTTGTGAAATCTCTTCGACAGGAAGCTCAGCTGACACAGACCCTGCCTTTGGACTTTGCTGTGCATAATATCCAACCAGGAGACTGGGTCCTAGTTAAGGAGTGGAAAGAAGCACCCCTGGTGCCTAAGTGGCGTGGACCTTTCCAGGTGTTACTGACTACAGAAACAGCCGTCAAGACAGCTGAACACGGGTGGACACATCACACTCGAGTCAAGGTCTCTAAAGCTCCAGAGATTTGGACATCTCAGCTGGAGGAGAAGGATGGGAAGCCGCGACTGACACTCCGCAGGAGTGGCCCGGAGCAGTAGCTGGTGCGTCGACATCGGGGGAAGCCCTGAGTGCCTACCCACAGACTGACTGCTGAAATAGTCTGTATGGGCATCCCTACTCTCAAATCTCCAGACACTAGGAGCCAATCCATGCTGTCATTGCTTTCTTTATGCTAAACTGTTTCTGTGCTTTCACTTGCCACAGGTGGTGTAGAAGACAACGTGAAATTGAAAATTAGAAATTAGATTGTAACACTATTAGAATGTCTCTCTTAATAATTTTACCTTTATATTTTCAGTTAAGTTGGAGTCTAAAGTGAGAAAATAATTTTTTTACTTTAGGAGAACAAGTAGCAAAAACCTTTAACCTTAAGAACTGTTGGGTCTGCGGGGGGCCGGGGGGATCTGAAAGCTGGCCATGGGTAGCCAGCCCAGTCGAGCCTAAATGGTGGGTTAGCACCCTGAGTGAAGTCCATAATGAAACAGGATTTTGGGACAAAGAAGGAAGTCCATGGCAGCTTCATTCTTCTGAAAGAGGCATTTATTGCCTAAACAGAACAGAGAGCACATATGTAGGAAAGAGCGTTTGTGACTGGACTTTATCTTTGGGTTTAGATTGTTAGACCCCCAACTGCCCTCCTTATGACTGTTCCAGATATCAAGGCAGATGGAATCAAACACGTTAAGCTCACTAATGGTAGCTGGGTAAGGTGTTCCTTCCATAATTACCAAAAAGATTTTGAAGGCTGTAAAGCAGTGGGGAAGGATAAGTTTTTTGACCCTTTATTTTTAAGCTGCCCCCGAGATAATTCCACAAGTCCGACACATGTTGTCCGAGACTATCAGTGGAAATGGCAACACCGGAATGGAACTCGAACCCTTTTCAGTAAGTTCTGGTCCAGATCTAATAAAACAAATCTGGGATGTGATTGCAAGTGGAAGCCTCATGTAGGAGCTTGGAAATGTAAATATTGTGATTCTTATGGCGAGGCAACTATTGTTGGTGGACCACTAGGCCCTGGAAGCAAGCTGTATTTTGACCCACCAGTTGATGATAAAAATTGGAAAGGTCCCTTCGCTAATGGGACCTGGGCTCTAAAGGGGCATTACTGGATTTGTGGCCAAAATGCTTACCGCAGGCTACCCCCAAACTGGTCAGGAATATGTTATGTAGGGTATATCAGACCATTGTTCTTTCTGCTACCACAAGTTCAGGGAAATCAGTTAGGAATCAAAGTATATGATGATCTAATTAGAGAAAAGCGGTCCATTGATACATCCCTGGTTGGAAAGAGCACCCAAAAGTGGGGAAAAGATGAATGGCCACCTGAACGAATCATACAACACTATGGACCAGCTACCTGGAACCCAAATGAATTAATATCAGGTGCCAGAGAACCCATTTATAATCTAAATCGGATAATTAGGTTGCAAGCTGTCTTTGAAATAATAATCAACCAGACAGCTACAGCTCTTGACCTTCTTGCTGACCAGTCTACTCAGATGAGAAATGCAATATTTCAACATCGGATGGTATTAGACTACTTATTAGCAGAAGAAGGGGGGGTGTGTAGAAAATTTAATGACTCAAACTGCTGTTTGCAAATAGATGACAATGGAAAGGTAGTGAAACAAATAACAAAAGAAATAAGAAAGTTAGCCCATGTACCGGTCCAAACATGGAAAGGATGGGAATGGGACATGTTTTCATAGTTACCTGGTGGCCTATGGGTCAAACAAATGCTTTTTTTCTCTTATGTGTTGTAGCAACTCTAATCTTTTTACCATGCATGATCCCTTGCTTCATACAACTCATTCAACATGTGATCAAAAGAATGCAGGTAGTAGCAGTGCCTACTGACCCAGAGATGGCTACAAAAGGGCACAGAGTGATGCCCCTGCAAATAATTGCAAAGCCAAAAAAGACTCAAGAACAAGAAATTAAGTCAATGATAACTAAAGTTTGTAAAGACAATTATTAACAAAAATTAAAAGAGGAGGGATTGAGAGGAATGACAGGTTTGTCTTTACAAACAAGCTGTGGGTCAGTTGATAAGGTGTACTATCAGTGAGAGACGACAGAAACAATGGGATGGATTCCAGTAGAAGATCAAAGGGACACTAAAAGAACACTATGAATTCTATAAAAGTTAAGAAAGGATTATGCATGGGGGGGGGGGGGAAGGTATCACCGCCGGTATCAGGCGTTCCGGGAAGCCTGTACCTCTCAAGTACCTCAGCCGATGGGGAAAGAGAGAAGGGACAAGCGGCCGGGAATTAGGATAAAAAGGAGGCTGCGCCCTCCAAAAATTTGAGAGACCCCAGGGGAATGCCCCATGGCCTCTCCCTTTATTCGAATAAAGAAAAAGGACTCCTCTGTCTCCTTTTTGGACATAAACCTCTGGCGTTTGTGGATTTAATTTTCCTGACACCCACACTCGTAGGGCCGTTCCCCTGTGTGCTACCGCATGTGGGGGATGAGATGGGAGGTGCAGTTGAAGCTCTTCACACATTCTAAGAACTTGTAGGGCCATTTCCCCGTGTGTACTTGGTGGTGGATGAAGAGGTGGGAGGTATGGCTGAAGCTCTTCCCACATTCCAAGCACCAGTAGGGCTTCTCCCCGGCGTGAAGCTGCTCATGGACCACCAGGTTGGATCTCTGGATGAAGCACAGGGGGGGTCTTTTCTCCTCAGAGCACCCTGGGATGGGTTTGGAGCCCCTCCCTGTGGGGGATCCCTTTGGCATTTCCTCCCCATTGGAGCTGCTCAAAACGGCCTCGTCCACGAGGTTCTGCTGCGGGGATTTGTCCTCCCTGGTCTCCCTCTGCAGCTCAGTGCCTGGGGGAGGAAGGACAAGGGGAGGAAGGAGTGAGGAAGGAAGAAGGGAAGAACAAGGAGAAGAAGGAGGGTAGAGAAGGATGAAGGAGAGGAAGGGACAGTAAGAAAAAAGGGAAAAAGAAAGGGATCAAGAAGGAAGAGAAACAAGAAGAGGAAGGAACAAGGGGAGGGAAGGAGGGAGGGAAGGAGGGAGGGAGGGAGGGAGGGAGGGAGGGAGGGAGGGAGGGAGGGAGGGAGGGAGGGAGGGAGGGAGGGAGGGAGGGAGGGAGGGAGGGAAGGAAGGAGGGAAGGAGGGAAGGAGGGAAGGAGGGAGGGAAGGAGGGAAGGAGGGAAGGAAGGAAGGAAGGAAGGAAGGAAGGAAGGAAGGAAGGAAGGAAGGAAGGAAGGAAGGAAGGAAGGAAGGAAGGAAGGAAGGAAGGAAGGAAGGAAGGAAGGAAGGAAGGAAGGAAGGAAGGAAGGAAGGAAGGAAGGAAGGAAGGAAGGAAGGAAGGAAGGAAGGAAGGAAGGAAGGAAGGAAGGAAGGAAGGAAGGAAGGAAGGAAGGAAGGAAGGAAGGAGAAGGAAGGGATGGGAATTGTCTCCAAGCCACAGGGAAGGGGAAGGAGCTGTGCCCAGTCTGTCCCTGGCAGGAAGGCATCTGCAGCAGGGTTGTCCTTCAGTCGGGGGCCATCCTGGGCTGGGAGATGGAGCAGAAGAGAGGGGGAAAGGGGCAGTGACTTCCACCTCACCTGCCTGGGGGTCCCAGAGCATCTTCCTCTCTGCCTTCTCCTCCTCCTCCATTCGTCTAATGCTTGGGAATGAGAAGTCTGGTTTGGGGAGAAAAACAAGGGGTGACCACCTAGGATTCAGGGTTCCTCCTGCCCAAGTCCATCTCTAGAAGTCATCAGGTATCTTGTGTCCATGAAAACCTCCAAAACATCAGAAAACATCAAAACATCATAGGAAAAAATCCCTCCCTGAGGTTCCCCTTCCCTGGGGTCCCCACTTTGGTGTCCCAGGGCTTCCCCCTGTGCAGGCTCATCCCTTCTCCGGGCTGCCCCTTCTCCAGGCTCCCCTCACTCCCGGCTCTCGGGGTCCCCCCTCTCCAGGCCCCCATTTCAGGCTCCGGGACTCCCGGGGCTCCCCCCTTTTCGCTGCTCCCCTCCCCCTGCCGGTACCGGGCATCTCAGGTCAGCTTTGGAGTCCTGCAAGATCCAAACATCGCTCTGCCCGGCCCGTGCCCAGAAAAAGGAACAGGGGTCCCCACAGATACTTCGAGTGAGCTCCAAATATCCCTTCCCCTTCAAACAAATCCTGCCAGGATGGCCCAAGACCTTCGGGGCGAGGTTCCCGTCCCCGGTGAGCTGCGGGATGCGGGGCCCGATGCTCCCGGCGCGAAGGGGCTGCAGATCCAGAGAGCGATGGACGCACGTGGGGCCTCCTCTGCTGCTCCTCTTGCAGTTCCTGCACCTCCTCTACCCCTCCTCTTCCTCCCGCTCCTCCTCCTCCTTCCCCTCCTCCTGCATCTCTCGGCTGCTGGCGAGGAGCTCTGGGGTGAGCGGAGCGGGGCCGGGAGGCGGTGGGAAAGGGCTGGGAGAGGGGGATGAGGGGAGCTGGGACAGGGGGAGAGGGGTTCTCAAGGAGGGGCTGCCAGTTAAGCCCAGGAGCCCCAAATGGCCTCCGTGTCCTGGCAGCCCCTGGCGGCGCTGTGGGGGCCGGGCCGTGCCCCAGTGCCGGCTCAGGGGGTGCTCCAGGCTGACGTGCTCCACCTGGCAGCTGGAGCTGAGCCCGCATTGCCGGGGGCGGTTTCCAGCAGCACCAGGAGCTGCTGGCTCCAGTCCCCGCTGGGGAGCACGGCAGTGGCCAGCACGTGGCCCGAGAGCTGCTGCTGGCCCTGGGAGCAGCTCAGCTGGATGTGGGCAGGGGAGAAATCCATCAGGGAGCAGAGCAGGCGGCCGGGGCCGGGCTGGGAGCTCGAGGGCACCAGCGAGATGGACACGATGGGGGTGATAGTAAAAGGTTCTAAAATCTTAGAAAATTTGGAGACTTAGCAAGAAAGTTAAGTTTGCCAAGCCCTGGGAAAAGTAGGCCCTGGGAAATGTTAGGCCTTGTGCTCACTAAAGATCAGGTCAAACTGCACCTGTGTAATCACTATATGATAAATGATACAATTGTTAGATATGATTTGATATAATTATTGTTTAAAGAACATGAGGAACAATGTTAGAAAGCTGGGGGAGATCACAAGAAATCCATGCTTGGATAAAAACAATGCTTACAATAGAACAATATAAGTTTAATAATTAATATGTAAGTTATATAAGGATGGAGTGTAAAAACATGTTCAACTCTAAACCAAGTCGGGTCAGATTTGGGTATGTGTACCCCTGATACCCAGAGCTCTTCAATAAAGCACCTCCATATAATCATTCTGTGATTATGTGTGTTCCTGAGCTCTAATATTTTGGCACCCCAGATGGGACCCTGTGAGTGCTGCTGAGCTCGCTCACGACCCGATCACGCTCCAGCCGGCACCGAGGGATTCTCGGGGAGCCCATCCGGCTGCGATCGTCTCCGCTGCTCACAACATCCCCGGGAGAGAAAGGTAAGGTGCTTTACTTTGGTTTGGGTGCCTGCCAGTTAGACACAGCGAAAGCTGTGCGTGGTTGGGCTAAAGGAATTCCTGTTGGTATTGCCCAGGCGCCGTCTGTCAGACGAGTGCGAAAGCGTCGCAGGTTCGGCATTTGGTGTATTGTAGTTGTGACATGGAGCAGGGTTCTGGGCTGCAATGCTCCCATACTGGGTACTTCTCCTTTGGGGTGCTTATTAGCACATTGGAAACAAGGTAACTTTGGGGAAGAATTACATAAGACTAAATTAATTTTGGTGAGATCTCCCACAGAAAAAGACCCCAGCGACCCCATTTCATCTGTTGGTAGCTATAACCCCCCTCTTCTCTCTCTCTTTACTTTGTTTTCTTTCTCTCTCTCTCTCTCTCTATCTCCTCTATCGTATAAGCCTTGTGGTTGGCACTAAAATAAAGGTACATTATTGTTGTTATTATTTAAACTGAAATCCCTTTGTGTCCTTTTTGCACTCTGAGATCAAACAAACCTCTCACGAGTCCCACTCACGTTATTGAATCCTGACATTTAAACTGGAGTCACGGACAGGATTTCTGACAGACAGAAGGGGCTGCAGGTTTGTTGTGCAGTCTGTATTAGGGGAAGGACGTCTCGCTCCAGCCGCACCCAGCCCGACACTCCCAAAAGAGTGAGCGGTGTCTAGAAAGCAAGGGGGGCAACTCGAATTTCCCACAAACTGCACACACTGAGGTGAAAAGCACCCCACACTCACTTGAAGGCTCTGTCTGCAGAATTTCACAAAAGATCTCTTAGTGCAAAAGGGCAGGACTGTTTTTGTTCTTGTTGTGTGTATGAATTTTGACTGCTTGGTGTAGCAAAGAGACAACCAGAATTTTAAACTGAAGGAGTGCCTCCCAAGCAGATTTGGTCTTTTCACCAATACAGGGAAGCAAAAAGTTGTGTGTGTGTGTGTATAATTTAAGTTTATACCTCCCTGTCGTGGTTTTTCCCTTTGTAAAATGACTGAAAACAGCAGTGCAAAAGTTAAAACTGCATTTTTTGCATGTTATGCTCTGTTAGCAAAACACAATGCCAGACCTTCTCCAGGAGGGAAAAGTTGGTGCTCAATAATTGGTTTAATTTGGAAAATGTGATTGACAGAGTATGTTCTTTACAACATGAAACAAAATTTAAACTGGGCAAAAATAAAATTGTACTCTGCTCAATTTTGGGAGCTTGTCTTACAGCAGCTATAGAAACTCGCTGTAAGTAAAGAAGTGAGGAAAAAACTACAATAGACTCCCTCCAAAACCTAGTTAAAACTTTGCAAAAACAATTGGATGAAGAAAGAAGTAAGATCAATCTGTTGCAAGCAGCCCTCCATAAAAAAATTCAAAAAATACTGACTTGCTAAAAGAAACAAGAGAGGGAAACCCCTCTCATTATTCAAATTTACCCTCAAAAAGAGCTAACTTGGATAAAATTGTGGGGAACACTGCTGTCCTAGTTTGAAACCTCTAATTAAAACAGAATATAATTATATCAATGATGAAAATCTTGATCCACACATAACTACTAAAAATAGAAAAAAGGAAAAAAAAGAAGAAAAAAGAAAAAAAAAGAGAAAAAAAAGGGAGTACGGGCGTCTCCCTGACGAGTCAGAGACAGAATACGTATTCCCAGTGTCTCTCACTAGAGGTGATCAAATTCGATTGAGGGAACTGGAATCCAGTGGGCACTGGGGACATGAAGTCTTCTTAACAGCAGGAGACAGACGTAACCCATGGTCCCCAACTCAGCACACAGCTTATTGGGCAGAGGGGCTTCACCCCTTGGAAAGGGGGGACCCTATAGCTATAGTGAGTACCCCAAACCAACTCCTGAAAACATTCACAAAGCTGCCTGCTTGCAAATGATACACAAAAGAAAATTAATTGCTGGCTATGAATCACCAATGTTGTTACCTGTGAAAACTGAAATTATGACCCCTTTCATTCAAGGCCTTCCAGAATCACTTAAACCTACAGCAATTTTCCTAAAAAACCAAACCAAACCGAACCAAAATAAAACATAGCAGCTATAACCTCTGTGGATAGACAGATTTCTTGGGAACCCGACTGCTCAACCTGGTTCCACTGATCCTGGGTTTACTCCCTTCACCACCCCCTCTCAGCCCACAGGTTCACAATTGTGTTCTCCTGCTAGGAACCATAAAATTTGGACATGGAGAAAAGTTGCAAAAGATCTAATTAATTACAGTAGCAATTATGGACCTGTAAAAATCCCAGAAGAAAAATCAGAGAAAGCAAAGGGTGTTAGATACATTGGTTCTGTTAATGAAAACCCAGAAAAGAGAAAACAAATCTCTAACCGCCCATATTGGTGGTCACTAGAGATAAAGAAAGGGGTCCCCAGAAACATAATGGATGGCTTATCACTTAAAAGTTGAGTAAAGTAGTTTTTAATTGGCACTGTCCCACTGTTCATTGTATCGAATGCCCCATTGTATAACCCAGCACAGCTCCACAGGCTCTGGGCTGGGAGCCAAAGCAGTCTCCTTCTCAGCCTCTGGGAGTGGAGCCCAAACAGCTTTAGAATCAGGGAAACTGGTAACTCTGCCTCTCATGGGTGAGCAGAGAGGCAGAGGTTGGTTGTATTTAAAATGCTCACTAGAAATAACAAAACTGGAGATGTACTGATTATAACAATAGTGGGTCCTAAACGTGCACCTATTGCTTCTGTAGTTAACACTCGAGCCCAAATTTCTGTGTTGACCAATACAGACTAGTACAGGATTTGAGAGCAATAATAGAATAACTAAAGGTATTTAGCCAGTGGTAGCTAATCCTTGCACATTGTTAACATCTGTAAAAGAGAAATAGAAATGGTTTACTGGAATTGATTTAAAAGATGCCTTTTTCTGCATACCCCTTGACAAAGAAAGTAGGAAACTGTTTGCCTTTGAATGGGAAAATCCAGACAATGGAAGGAAAACTCAGCTCACCTGGACACGACTCCCACAAGGATACAAGAACAGTCCAACCCTATTTGGAAGCCAGCTGGCGAAGGAGCTGGAGATTTGGACTGAGAACGGGCAAGTACCAGAGAACAATACCTGCTGTTACAGTATGTTGATGATATACTGACAACTTCAGAAGAGAAAACAACCTGCATAAAGGTAACAATTGAAATTTTAAATCAGCTAGGAATGGGAGGAGATAAGGTGTCTAAAGAAAAGGTACAAATTGTCCAACAGACTGTGATTTAGCTGGGATGTGAAATCTCACAAGGACAATGTAAGCTGGGTACTAATCGTATTCAAGCTATTTGTGCTATTCCAGAACCCCAGAACCTGCATGAGCTGTGAGTTTTCCTCGGGATGACAGAGTGGTACCACCTGTGGATCATGGACTATGGACTAATTGCAGAGCCCCTGTATGAAGCCCAGAAGACACAACCGCTTACCTGGGGCAAACCACAGAAGGAGGCCTTCCTCAAACTGAAGGAGGCATTGACAACAGCTCCAGTGTTAGGATTGCCTGATTTATCCAAAGATTTTCAGCTGTTTGTGCATGAAAGATCACACCCAGCACTGGGAGTGCTGACCCAACATTTGGGAAGCTGGAAAAGGCTGGTAGGCTGCTTTTCCAAACAACTTGACAACGTGAGTGCTGGATGGCCTTCATGCCTGCGGGCAGTTGCAGCCACTGTGATGCTGATCCAAGAAGCCAGGAAACTCACGATGGGGAGACACACAGATGTCTATGTGCCACACATGGTGACCACTGTTTTAGAACAAAAGGGGGCCATTGGCTATCTCCAAGCTGGATGATGAAATTCCAGGTAATCCTGACTGAGCAAGATGATGTCACACTAAAGACAACTAACCTTTTGAACCCAGCTTTGTTCCTAGGTACCACAACTGAAGAAGGCCCATTAGAGCACGACTGTGTAGAGGTAATAGAGTACACCTATTCGGCAAGAGAAGACCTGAGAGACATCCCACTGGAGCAACCAGAGTGAGAGCTATTCACAGATGGAAGCAGCTTCGTGGAGAACGGGACCAGATAGGCTGGATATGTGGTAACAACAGTCAGTACAATAGTGGAGGCAAAAGCATTATCACCAAATCCATCTGCCCAGAGGGCAGAACTGGTTGCCTTAACCAGAACACTAGAATTAAGTGAAGGGAAAAGGGTAAACATATGGACTGACTCAAAGTATGCTTTTGGAGTAGTGCATGTACACAGAGCACTGTGGAAAGAAGGAAGACTACTGTCTTCTCAAGGTACACACATTAAACATCAAGATGCAATTTTGCAATTGATAAAAGCAGTACAAAACCTGAAGAAGTAGCAATTATACACTGCAAAGCACACCAATCAAGAAACTCCAAAATTTGTGAGGAAAATTGAAAAGCAGATTGGACATCTCGACAGATTGCTCAAGAAGTGCAAACAACAATGGCATTGATACCTTTAAAAACTAATGCATCTCAATTTAATTTGCCTCCAAAACTGAAATATTCAATAGAAGATGAGAAATTGGGACATTTGCTAAATGCACAAAACGATTCAGAAGAGTGGTATGTAACTGCACAAAGACAAATAATGTTAACCCCCTTGATAATGAGAGAAGTTCTACGAATTAAACAAAACAAATGTCATTGGGGTGCAGAGGCATTGGTGAAATTGCTAAAGCAAAAATTAATCTCGGTACGGATGCTAACAATGGCAAAATCAACTCAGTGGCTGGACACAGGCATAGCTAGGGAAGATTAGGATAGGAATAGAATCAAGATAACACTTGGCAAGAACCCTCTAGTAGAGTGGAATTTGGGTGGGCCCTGGAGTCTTTGCTTGGTCCTATAGCAAACTATCAGAATAAAGGAATGTTGTACAAACTTACAGGTCATGTAGATAAATTGGCAAGAGTGACCTGAGAAAGATTTAAAGAACTAAAGGTACAATTACAATTTACTGCTCCTGAAAGAGCATGGAGTGTGTGAGTTTTTCTAAAGGGACAGATTGATCATTGCTGCATCCACACCCCAAATGTGACTGCAGATGTAGAATATGACATCAATCAATTGCAACAAATAGAGCACGAAGCACAGGAAGAGCAAAAGGATTTGACTACAAGTTGGTCAGGCAAAATCTTCAAAGGGTTAGGGTGGAATGTGAATTCATGGATTAAATCTATCATTGAGAGTGTGATAATCTTACTAACTGTATTCTTAGCAATTTGGTTAGTTGACAGCATCTTAAAAGGAGAAATACAGAAGAAAATGCCCTGGAACCAGAAAATAATAAAGGCACTGACACGAGATCTACCCCCACCATCTTCTGGTTCTCCAATTTGTGACAACATCCAGGACAATGCTTACATCAATCAAGGATTCGAAGAACATCAAGTATAAACTCAGAAACAAAGGACTGTATCAAGTGAAAACATTTGCACTTATGGTGAAGTGAAAATGCTTTCAAAGGGGGGAATGATAGTAAAAGGTTTTGAAATCATAGAAAATTCGGGGACATAGAAAGAAAGTTAGGTTTGGAAAGCCCTGGGAAATGTTAGGCCTTGTACTTGCTAAAGATCAGGTGAAACTGCACCTGTGTAATCAGTAGATGATAAATGATACAATTATTAGATGTGATTAGATATAATTATTGTTAAAAGAACATGAGGAACAATGTTAGGGGGTTGAGGATGATCACGAGAAATCCATGCTTGGGTAAAAACAATGCATACAATAGAACAATGTCAGTTTAATAATTCATATGTAAGTTGTATAATGACAGAGCATAAAACATGTTCAGCCCAAAACCAAAATGGGTCAGATTTAGGTATGTGTACCCCTGACACCCAGAGCTCTTCAATAAAGCACCTGCATATAATCATTCCAGGATTGTGTAATCCTGAACGCCAACACCGCCCCTCAGCCAATCAGAGCGCGCATCTCTGATGACTCATCAGTTGCCGGGCAGATCCACAGAGCCGAGAGCCCCGCGCTGGACTCGGCCTCCCAGTGCCGCGCACTTCATTCCCAGTCCCGCCCAGTGCCACCACAGTCCCGCCCAGTGCCACCACAGTCCCGCCCAGTGCCACCACAGTCCCTCCCAGTGTCACCAAAATCCCGCCCAGTGCCACCACAGTCCCGCCCAGAGGCCCCAGAGTCCCTCACACTCCTTTTTAGCCCATTCCCATTCTATTCCGAGTTAATTCCCGCTTCACTCCCAGACCTCCACACTCTCTTCCAGTGTCACAGTATCTGCTCTCATCTCTTTCAGTGCCACCCCAGTCCCTCCCAATGCCACACCACACCTCTCCACTCTCTCCCAGTGTCCCCAGCGTGTCCCTCTCTCTGGCGCCCTCCAGCTCCCAGCCCGGCCCCGGCCGCCTGCTCTGCTCCCTGATGGATTTCTCCCCTGCCCACATCCAGCTGAGCTGCTCCCAGGGCCAGCAGCAGCTCTCGGGCCACGTGCTGGCCACTGCCGTGCTCCCCAGCGGGGACTGGAGCCAGCAGCTCCTGGTGCTGCTGGAAACCGCCCCCGGCAATGCGGGCTCAGCTCCAGCTGCCAGGTGGAGCACGTCAGCCTGGAGCACCCCCTGAGCCGGCACTGGGGCACGGCCCGGCCCCCACAGCGCCGGGGGCAGCGGGGGAGGCACTGGGGGGGCCCAGAGGGGGATTGGGGTGTGCTGGGAGGAACTGGGAGGGAGTTTGAGATAGACTGGTTTAAGCTGGGAGAGGGATTGTGGTGCTTAGGATGGCTGGGAAGGGGGTTGAAGGATGTTGGGGAGGGTGGGATGGGGTTCTGGGGGTCCCCGTGGACACTGGGAGGGAGTTTGGGGGTGCTGGGTGTCACTGGGAGGGATTTGAGTGAGCCTGGAGGAGCTGGAAGGAGATTGGGCATTGGAAAGCAGGGATTGGGATGAGGTTGGTTGCACTGGGAAGAGACTGGGAAGAGTCTTGATGAGTCCTGTTGGGGCTGGAAGGGACTGGGAGAGGGTTTCGGGGTCCTGGGGCAGTGGGGAGAAATTGGGAGGGGCTGTGGGATGCTGAGAGGAACAGGAGGGGCTCTGGTGGGTCCTGGGGAGACTGGGAAGAGACTGGCAGTGATTTAACAAAATAGCAATATTGATCCAGTATCAACATCAGTTTGTTAATGGACAAAAAACTTCTCCAACAGTTTAAAGTTACAAAGTGGATGTTTAATCACAGCACTGGGCAAGTGCGGGAGTGATTCCCTTAATATGCACTGCAAGTTGACAAAAGATTCCAGTGTCTATTTACTTACAAAAGTCTTAAATATCCAAAGTACTAATACACATTCATAATGCTAACAGATCCCATTCCCCACTTTGGATTAAAATTCATGGTAATGATTTTAAAATGACATTATGCCTGCGTGGTTGGCTCCCTAATTTGAGGAGGGGGTCGTTTTGGTGAGGAGAGGTCATCAAGAGATGAAGGAAAACTGCCCTTCCTCACTCTCACCTTTCTACCTTTACAATGGTTGACATTACAAATGACATTTGGTACAACTCCAGTTTCCTCCCTTGTGACTTCTAAATGGGTTTCCAGATGTAAGGTCTGTGATCTTCCTGAACCCCTTTATCAGTTTCTCTTTTCTCATTATAAGCACATCTAAACAAACATACAGTGACAAGTAATTTTTTTACCTAAGTCCAAGACTGATTTTCTCAAATCCTGCTTCTCACTTAATCATTAACTCTAGTTCCAGCAAAACCTGTCTCTAGCTAAGATCTCCAATTTTTCTCTAATTCATCATTTTTCAAAATTAGTGACTCCCAAGGAGGTTTCAGAGGGTCCTGGGTGGGCTGGGGGAGACTGGGAGGGACTTTGGAGGGGCTTGAGGTGTCTGTGAAAGGTTTTGGGGGTCTTGACATCTGCAGACCCCCCAGGGACGCTGTCGAACGCTGCCCACAGCAAGATGCTGACAGGGATTGGAGTCTCCGTGTTGGGCTTTGTCTTCCTGGCACTGGGGCTCGGCTTCTGTCTGTGCAGGAAGGTGAGGGGGGGTCCCGGGGGTGGTGTCCTCTCTCCCATAGAGCGTGTGTGCTCCCCTTGGGCCCCCAATCCTGATGTCACCCCCTTTTCTCTGCCCACAGAGCTCCTGAGGAAAAAGGTTCTTGAGCATATAACGACAACAATTCCCATTGTCATTCTGTATCCTGTTGGATTTTCATTTCCCTGCTTTCATCCAGGTGCCCACAGGGAGCCAGGAAGATGTGGAGCCTCCCAGCCAGGTGTCTTCCCAACACGGATCACCAGGACCACGGATCACCAGGGCTCTGCCCAACGGGGGTCACTGGGGATCATCCAACGCCGATCCTCCCATGGGGGATGGAGCTGGAGCAGCGCACGAAGCTCTTCCCGCACTCGGGGCACTCGCAGGGCTTCCCTTACTGGTGACTCTGTTGGTGTCGGGACAAGTGAGAGCTCCTGGAGAAGCTCTTCCCACACTGGGGACACTCGTAGGGCCTCTCCCCAGTGTGGATGCGCCGGTGGACGGTGAGGTTGCCGTTCTGCTGGAAGCCCTTCCCGCAGTCGGGGCAGCGGAAGGGCCTCTCCTCTGTGTGAATCCGCTCATGTAGGAGGACATTGGAGCTGGTGTGAAACCTCTTCCCACACTCGGGACACTCGTAGGGCCTCTCCCCAGTGTGGATGCGCTGGTGTTTTCTCAGGTAGGAGCTCCATCCAAAGCTCTTCCCACATTCCAAGCAGGTGTAGGGCCGTTCCCCTGTGTGGATCACCTGGTGTCTCATCAGGTCAGAGATACCTCTGAAGCTCTTCCCACATTTCCCACACTCGTAGGGCTTTTCCCCAGTGTGGGTCATCTGGTGCTGGATCAGGTGGGAGCTCTTTCTGAAGCCCTTCCCACATTCCAAGCACTTGTGGGGCTTCTCCCCACCATGAGACTTCTCCCCCTGCTCTGAGCTCCGGTTGGATCTCTGGCCATGTTTCTGGCACAGGGGGGATCCTTCCTCCTCGCAGCTCCCTGGACTGGGTTTGCAGCCCCTCCTTGTAAGGGATCTCCAGGGCTTTCTCTTCTCTTCCATCTCAACACAGTTCGGGAATGTAAAATCCTGGTTGGGATGAAAAAAATCAAGAGGACAGCACTTTGGGCTGGGGGTTCCTCCTTGCCCAAGTTCATCTCAGAAAGTCATCGGGGATCTTGTGTCTGTAAGAATCTCCAAAACACCAACATCCAGCACAAACATCCTCCAAACATCAAAATAGATCACTAGGTAACCAAACAGCAAGATTCGGAGAAAACCCCCCGCACAATATAAAGGTTCAGCCCCTGCAAGAAACCAAAGCACCAACATTTAGCCCAATAAAGCTCAAAAACACCAACATTCAGCCCCAAGACAATCGTGGATCCCCTCCACAGTCACCTGCTGCATGTGAGGAGGCAACGCTCCTGGGGCTGGGCGAGATGCAGATTCAGGGATGAACTTGGTGCTGCTTACTCTTCCTACTCATCCTCCTCTGGCATCCCTACTCTACCTCACATTCCTCCTCGTCCTTCTGCACAACCCCAGGTACATATTTTGACTATTTTGTTCCTCAGCCTTGCTTCTCCTTCCCTTCTCCTCCTGCCCCCAGGCCCAGCACCCACTGCCGCCTCCCTCTTCCCCCCCAGTCCCACAGCATCCCACCGCAGGGGCACGGATGGAGCTGGGCCAGCTCGGCCTGGGGCAGCGCTGGGCTCTCGGCCGCTTCCGCCCGCACTCGCTCCCCACTGCAGCCGCTCCCGCCACCACAGCGCGGGGGGGCCCGGCCTTGGCGCTCCCCCCTCCCACCTCCCCAAATTCCCCTCAAGGGGGGCGCCAAGGCCCGGGGGGGAGGGGCGCAGCTGGGCTCCAGCTGGGGAACGCTGGCAGCTGCGGCTCTGCCTGGACACTGATGAGTCATCAGCGCCGCGCGCTCTGATTGCCTCAGCCCTGCCTGAGCCCTGCGCCTGCACCAAGGGGGGACACCCTGCTCCAGGGGGGATGGCCCCAAAATGGGGGAACCCCAGCAAAGGAACAACAACAAAGGCTCTTTACAAACTGATCCCGTCAACCTCACTGGACATAGGGCCAGGGACGTGGACATAAGGAAGTGACAGGAGGAGCCATCAGCTGCACAAAATGTTATTAATTGATGACACAGACTGCTGCTCAGCCAAGGTCCTGCTAAATTCATCAACTTCCAGAAGAACAACAAACACTTAGCACAGCCATCAATATCGTTAGCTATACAAAAGTGGGGTGCATATTAAGGGGGTGTGTAGTAGATGCATTGGGAAGTCTGTACCTCTCCAGGACTTCAGCCAAAGGGGAAAGGGAGAGGGAGATGTGACCAAGAAAATTAGGATGAAAAGGAGGCTGTGTCTGCCAACAACTGGAGAGACCCCATGGGAAATGTCCCATGGCATCATCCCTTTTCTTATGAATGAAATTACTGTTACAGGACTCTTCTGTCTTCCCTGTGGACAGAAACCTCTGGGGATGTCAATTTTTCCACACACCTTGGGGCTCCTCCGCAATTCCTTCCACCGTCCGGGCCGGCGGGCACTGAGTGCAGCTGAAGGTGCCTCACCCAGTTTGGGGGATCGGCTCCCTCGGCTGGCGGCGGCACCGGGGATTGATTGGGTACCCGAGAGTGAGCAGGAGACAGACGAGGGACGGATCAGGTCGGCTCTCAAGAGTCGGCAGGGAGAGAGCACTGAAAATCTCAGCAGTGACTCCAGTGGGATCTTCGGGGAGTAAACATGGCAGGGCACCCAGGGAGGGGACAAAAGGGAAAGCCACAATGGGGTCCCAGCAAAAGGGATGAGGATCCCAAAATATCTCTCAAGGCTCCCTTGGGAGCATGTGGAGGTCGTTTGCTCATTCTCCCAGAGGGAATTAAGGACATGGACACCCAGAGGGGCAATAAGGGAAGTCCAGAAGGGATTTAGACAACAGGGGATGGATGGTGTTGGTGTGCTGGGAAGGGACTGGCTGAAGGGGAGTGTGCAGGAATGTGCTTAAGGCAAGAAGCAAGAGGAGCAATCCATGGGGTAAGAAACAGGATGATGGAAAAGAGGAGGAAGACAAAAAAATACTGAGGATTGCGATGTTTCTCTGAAGGGTATTATCCTCAGCATTTGCCAGCTGACTCAGATCCTTTGTATCCCAGTTTTCCAGGACAGGAAAAGAAGGAGGTCAGGATTTCAGGGGGTTTCTCTGAGCTGGGAGCGGCAGGAGCGGGCGCAGAGCTGCGGCACCGGGAGCACGGGCTGGGGGCCTGTGGGGAGCTGTGGGGCCGGGCCGGGGCTGTGGGGCAGCCGGGGCTCAGCGCCGGGCGCTGCCTGACTCCAGCACACCCCGGGCAGGGCCGGCAGTGGCCCCCGGCCCCCAGGAGGCTGCGGGACGCCCCGGCCGCTGCCCGGCCCCGTGGAGCTGCCGGCCCTGCCCGCCGGGGGGGCCGCCTTTGGACACTGCGGCAGGACAGGGACCGGCTCTGGGATACGGGCTGGGGAGGGGAGCCTCAGCACAGCCAGCACCAGGAAGGAACAGCTCACAAATGGGGATTAGACCTGCAAGGATCCACATGATCTTTTAAGCATTTTGTGCTGGGTCCCTGCAGAAAGGAAGGATTTTGCAGAAAGCTCAGCAGCTGCCACACGATGAGCACCCACAGGCACTGAGGGGGGCTGCAGCAGGGCCACAAGAAGCCCCTGCAGCACTTGCTCCCAAAGGCTCAGCAGCTGAATGCAGCAAGGGATGAGCAAAAGGCCAAGCTGAAGGCAAAGGCCATGGCACAGTTCCTACAGCCCCTGAGGGATCAAGCCCAGAGCCCAAGGGGGCCCCAGCACCCAGGGGACACCCTCGGCCACAAGCACCTGGCACAGGCATTGCCCTCCTGGCCAGGGGACAGCCCACCCAAACAGCCCCTGGCAAGGAATCAGCCTTCCAGCTGCAGGGCACAAGGACACTGCAAGCACAGACAGGAGCACCCTCAGCACCAGCAAGTCCAGCCCTTGATGGACACGGATTCTTAGCGCTCTCACAGCTCCCATTCCACCAGGGACCCACCACACTGCAGCCCTTGGGAACATCCAGGGTGGCTCTGGATCCAGAGGAGACCTTTCCTGATGGACACAGGGGCCTCTCCATCCACTCACAATCTTACACCTAAATGGGGAAAAATTTTTAAGGAATATTTTAGTTATTAAGGTAATAAGCAGGAAAAATAAGCGTGTGTGTTGTATTCAGCCACTATTATCAGATATGGGGGATGGGTTTAAAATGCAGGAAGTTTTATTTGCTCACAATTGTGATTGTCATTTACTGGAAAGGGATTTGATGGCTAAATCAGGAATGCAAATTAATGTTGCAAAAGGTGATACAGAGGCTGGTTCTGTTCTACCTCTGTGTCAAATGTCTGGCAGAGCCTAGGCTGAAGTGAACCCACAAGTGTGGGCAGCCCCAGGGAAATTGGCAAAATTAGATATGGAGCCTCTCCAAATTTCCCTCAAGCAACCAGGACAAGAGGTGTCGAAAAGCAATCCCCTGTTCCAAGGGAGGGAAGGAAGGGCTCACAGCCTGTCTGGGAGTCCTGCTCAAGGCACGGCTTGGGGAGCCAGGGATGGCTCCCTAGAATGCTCCTATCCTGCCAAACAAGAAATCCAATGGAATCCACACAATGCTGCAGGACCCAAGAAGAAGAAATGAGATGATGAAACCGAGGCACCCCACACTCTCAGATCCTTACACCATCCTCAACCAGGTGCCCTCCTCACACTGCTGCCATTCACAACTTGATGCAAAAGATGCTTTCTGGGGACCTGCCCACTTCCAGAGGATGCAAACACAATTCTGCCTTGGGCTGGCAACAAGAGGTAGAAGGGAAAATGCTCAAGACATGGACGGTCCTTCTGCAGGGATGCACGGAAGCACCGGCCTTATTGGGGCAAGCCTTGCAGGAAATATCAAAAGAATTGACCTCATCCCCAGGGACTGGCTTAATGCAGGATGTGGATGACTTGATCCAGTCAGGAGGACAAGGAGAAGAGGTAGAGGAAACCTCTGTGAAATGGCTTCATTTTCAGGCTAAAAAGCATATTTCAGTACCTGAAAAAACAAAGAAAGAGCAAATGGTAGAGAAAATGGTTAAATATTTGGGACCTATTTTGACTGAAGGCTTGTGGTGTATTGACCCTGACAAAGTCAAGGGAATCTCAGAAATAATTTTTCCCAGGGCCATAAAGGATTTGCAGCAATTCTTAGGATAATTAAGGAATTAGAGGACCTGAACTGAAGATTCTCTTTTGCACCCAGAACATTGTGAGGCTTTTTTACCTCAGATAGTCTCAATGTTATGGAGTGGACATAAGAAAGAGAACAAAACTCAACAAAATGAAAAAATAAAATGATTGATGCCCCAGCCATGGCTCTTCCAGACTCAGAAATCTGAATTGGAAGGGAATATTAAACAGGCCACCCCTGAGCCTGCACTGAAGGCAACGCAGCAGCAGCCAGGGCTCCCCAGCGGGGGAAGCCCCTGGGCCTGCCCACAGATCCTCTGCTCAAATCCTCGGCCTGGCCACCCTCCTTTGCCATCTCCAGCCACTGCGGGACAATCCTTGCTCTCACTCTTGCAGCTTCAGCCCTTTCTGTGCCTGCCCTCGCCACAGCTGCTGGGGAAGGCACCGGGACAATTCCACTCTGCCTCTCAATTCCACTCACACTCTGCCCTGCCTGGGATTAGCTGCTGCCAAAATAGACCAACTTTAAAATGGCTTCAAATCTTATTTCTCTGGTCACACTAGGTTTGCCTTTGCCTTGGGGAAAGGAATTTTAAAGGGTTTTTTTTAAGGGATGTTCCAGCACTCAGCAGAGATGAAATTAACATCTCAACAGACTGGGAATAGCCCAAAAGATTCCCACCAAGATAACGACCATCAACAAAACATCAACACCCAGCAGCAAACATCAACCAACATCCACCCCAGACACTGCCCCAGGCACAGCTGGAGACACCTGGTCTGGAAAAGGCTGAGCAGGATATCCAGGAGTGCCCACCTAATTGACATCACAGGCACAGAAATCCAGGTGCAACAGGAAACCAAATCCTAACAACTCCACAGCTTCAAACCAATGAACATTAAACCAATGGATTTCTATGGGGTCAGACTATATAAATTTAGAAAAATCTAGTCAAACTCATGTGTCATGGAATGATTTTCTCTGCACACCCAGCCTAAGTGTGCATGAAATTATTCCTGTTGCACATTCTGGCCAGAATCAAGTCATGCCTTATTTCTCTAAAGACATCGTTGAAGAGCTTTTGCTTTTCTCAGTTTCAGTGAAAAGATTACACCATAAGAATAATTTTTTGTAATAATTTTATTTCTATATTGTCGGTTCTGTTTGGGCCAGTGGTGTGAGAATCAGATTTTAGTCGTAGGAGAATAAAAAGAAAACACTTGATTGCTTTCTCATTTTTGTTTTATATTTGTACTTGACTCTTAGTCATGACAAAATGATGGTATGAGTTTTTCAATGTTCACCTTTAAGCTGCACTTTGAAAACTAGAAGAGCTTTAAAGTTGGCGCTTTAACACATAAACAGTTAATAAAATATTGTTAAAAAAAAAAAAATAGCAGATTCTGTGGGGTGGCCACGTGTGAGTGATGGGATGTCTGCCCTGGAAGAGAAGCTTTGTTCCAGGCAGCCAGGAGAGGAGCTTTAGAAATGCAAATTAACACTGATGGGACAAAACCTGAAAAATGGACCAGGGGCTTCCTGCCTGCAGGAGGAATTGGAATGATTCCCTCTGCCCCTTGTTGTAGTTTAGGGCCTGGCGATGCGGAAGAATTCGGGATGTTACGGAAAGTTATCCGACCCCCTCTGTTAGGATAGCTAGGCCTCTAGCAATTAGCCAATAGCACTTAGGTGTGACGTATGCAGATGGGAGTAACACAGTGACCCCAGACTATAAAATGTTAAGTTTCCCTGCAATAAATCGCCATATTCGCCATCCATCACATTGATGCAGTGGGATATGGACCGCGCGGCTGAGGATAGCCGCCCGTGCTGGTTCCAGCCAGGGTATCAGCCTTGCTTGGACACCCACAAATGGTGCCCGAAACCCGGGAGGAAGAAAAGTGGGACAAGAAGAAAGCAAGGATACCCTGAGTCAAGGAACAGCGGTCAAGATAGTGAGTCTATTCTTGACGGGAGAGCCTGGGCCCAGAAGGATGATGGAATCATCGAAAAGGTTAGATTGTAAGTTGTAAATTAATTAAGTTGTAAACCTAATTCGCTTGTTATTGCAAGGTTTTGGGTTGTAGAAGTCGTAAATGAGTTTGTAAGGTTTATCCACCCTAAGGTGTGGGACAGATGTACTAAAACGCTTGCCAAAGAGATCTGGGGAACAACAAGGAACTGTATGCTGGCTACCCTGAAATTTAGGGTTAGACCTTTACAGCCCCCAGACGGGAGAAGCTCAACTGAGCCGGGAGAGGGGCCGGGAGTCCCCTCAGTCCCTAAATTCTTATCTGCTCTCAGAGAAACAGCGAAGAGCAGAAGATTTTTGGAAAAAGTTAACAGAAATAGCCAGAGGTGTGGCAGAAAAAATAAGAAGAAAACATCCCTCCAAAGACATAAAGATGGCGCAGAGAAAGAAGTTGTAGCGCGGGAAAAATATGTCTCTAACAAAGAAAGAGGAACGTGGTCGGGGGGATGGGAAAGAAAAAGAATGTGAAGAAGAAAGATAAGGAATGTGAAAGAGATAAGACGCGGGAGGATGGGCACCTCTGCACAGAGATTGGAATGCAAGAAAGGGGGGAGGGCAGGAGCCAGAACGGAGTGGAACCAGGGGCGGAGGGAAAGGTGGGATGGAAGCGGAGTGGAACCAGGGGGGAGGGAACAGCCTGCCCACGGGGGTGGTAGCGAGGCCGGGGCCCGAGAAAAGGCACGGCAAACAGGAAGCAACCGACCAGTTTTGACTTTGACTGAGATACGAGAGGTTCGCACACCCCCCCCCCCCCCCCCCCACTCCCTCTCTGAGAAGCGGCAGGACAATACCGAGTTTGTTACAAAGTCATAATTTACTGAGTTTTTAAAAGGTGTTTATGTACCCTTTTGGAGTTAATTTTGTGTTTTAAGTAATTATGAGTTTATGCAGTTGGAGTTTTCAGAGTTTTTCTCAGATTTAAAAAGTGGCCCGGCGCAGACGGCTTTAGAAAACACACGGCAGAACGCTGTTGCCATGGCAACCACCAGCGAAACAAGTAACAGCGACTTCAATGAAACCGCGGAAAGTAAAGCAATAAAACAACAATAAACAACAGAAAGCTGGACATTTTTGAGAAGGATAAGAAAAAGAGAGAGTTTTAATCAGACAATTTAAAAATTAGAAGTTTTGTAAATTGTATTGCTTATAAATTAGCAAATTGTTGTAATTAAAATTGAGATTTAAAAATAAGTTTCTATTGAATTAAGTGCCTTTAAAAATAGATTAAAAGGTTTAAATGTATTTTTGCATCCCAAGAAACTTAAAAGATTCTTGTTTTGTTTCAGTGATTTTAAAGTTATGTTAATTATATATTACCCATTTGTTGAGTTTTTGACAATTCTAATAAGGTAATTTTAATGTAAGTTCTTTTGTTATATAAAATACATATAACTGCATATATATCAATTTGGATTTTAGATTTTAATTTAAAAATTAGACTTGATGTTCCTGAAAAGTACTACAAAAGCTAAATGACAACTTGCCCAATCCTGTGTTGTGACTTTTTTTTAGAGAGGCTGCACTTTGGAATCTTAGCTAATTTGATCATATACTAGGCAAATTCTTGTTGTGAATGAGTGTTTTCAGTAACATTTGCAGTTATTATGGGTTATTCTCAAAGCTAGATGACATGGAATTGTGATGTATTTGTTAAATTTTTATAATTTTATAGTAAATCCATGTTACCGTTGGCTTAAATGTTTTCAAGTTAAGCTGTATAACTTGGATATTCTTTTAAAGTTAGGTTTTGTTATTTTCTTTTGTTATAAATAATTATTGTTAAGTTTAAATTTTGTTTAATTTGAATTGTTTTATGTTTTATTAGAAACACTTGTTTAAATTGCAAAGTATAGTTATTTTCCTAGAAATATGAAGACAGCTACAACTGAAGCAACTGTGATAAACCACTGATGAACACCTGCTTGTGGACAGAAATGAATGCAGACTGTGACACCCTAGACTTCATTGGGAGTTCTATTTAGTTGTTGTAATTTTTGCAGTTTTGTTTGCTATAACTTTTTATTTTTCAGTGTTTTCAGAATTTTAAAAAGATGTACCATTGCTGAAAATCAGCTGCCATAAAAGAAGCTTCAAATTAAACCAACTGCTGAATGATTTAATTAGTCTGGTACCTAAGGTTTTTAATCATTTGCTTTGTACAAATGCATTTTAACAGTTTGCTGTGCTGTAAGCATCTTATAGCCGCTACTATTGAGAACCTTGTTTTAGAAATGAGTTAAGAGGCATCTTTCCAGTTTAAAGCCAGGCCCTGGCCAAGCCTTGACTTTACCTGGGTGGAATGTTTGCCAACAGATCCAGATATTTTCTGTCCCAAATCAGTATTTGAGTCACTTTTTGACTTTGCAATTTAACCCTATTAATATGACAGCTGGATCAATTTTAAAGTGAGCTTGGAGAATCATTTCCGGAGATGATGATCCAATCCTTCACTGATAATTTTTGGTTTTGTTTGTTTATTAACTATGGGATGCTGGTGCAGTGTTTTAATAATTAACAGTACCTTCATATTAATTGATTTTTAACTGTTATAGGTTCTTACTAATTGTATATAAGGTTTTATGTTAATGTTGAACAGAAATACATCTCATTTTTATTTTTTAGAAAACGGGGGAAATTGATTCCCTAAAAGCAATTTGATTAGTGTATTTCATTAACTTCAAGGAGAGAAGTGCCTGTGTTTTGTTGACAGATTCAGAAAGGTCACCTGTTCATCTGACCAGACTGTCTGCCTCTGAACACATGAGATCCAGTGAACAGAGATGTCATCACACAGCCTTGGTACTCCAGACTTGGATCAGAAGTGGAGCTGTCAGGACACAGTTGTGACTGAACACTATACAGACAGCTGCCAACAGAAATTTTATACTGTTATTATGATGATTATATGTGTTATTATGATTTTTCAGTTATCCTTTGTTTTAAGATTTAAAGGGGTTTGAAGAACAACTTGAACATCAAAGCCCTCAGTCACCGATCAGCTGCCATTTGACATCACAGGAGCAGTGAACATTCCAGGACTGAATCGTGTTGGAGAAATTCTGTAGAAGATTTGGGAGGTGTAGAGACTCCATTTAACTATATATAAAGCAAATTGTAATTGTGTGTTTATCCTTTTAGCAAATTGCTTTCATGCTTAGACTATATATATATAGAGCACGTGTGTTAAAAGTAGTTAAATAATAGTTTAAGATAAAGTGTTTAGCCTGTGTAATAATTGTTATGTTAGTATAAAATATAAGTATTTTCCTTTAAGAGGTAGTGTAAGTATCTTTGAAAGTTCATTTAACGTTAAAGTTTTAGCTGTAAGTTTGTAAGTATAGTGTCATTTACATGGTAAACTGTTTATAGTAATTGTGCTATTTATAGTCATAACACCTGAAGCAGTGAGCCCCAATTTTGTGGTACAAGCTGAAAACCCATGATCTAATAGTCAAGCCCTTGCATTTATACCCAAAGCTTTAACTCCTCTGTTGACTTTTGTGTATTAGCTGTTATCATCCCCAGAGTCCTGTACCACCTGGATAAAGAGTGGAGCCTGCAAGTAGAGAGACTCACCCGACTTCAGAAAAGAGAAGTGGTGACAGGTGTAACCATAGCGATGCTGCTTAACCTGAGAGCAACAGGTGCTGCCACAGGTGTCTCTGCCATGGTGACCCAACAACAGAGACTGTTTTAGCTACAGATGACTGTAGATGAAGATCTACAGAAAATTGAGAAATCCATATCCTTTCTAGAAAAATCAGTCTCCTCACTCTCTGAAGTTGTTTTACAGAACAGGCGAGGTCTCGACCTTCTATTCATGCAGCAAGGAGGCCTCTGCATTGCCCTGAACAAATAGTGCTGCTTCTACGCTGACCACACCGGAGTAGTGAGAGACACGATGGCAGAGCTACAAGACAGGCTGTCTCAACGAAAAGCAGAGAGAGAAGCCCAGCAAAGCTGGTTCCAATCCTGGTTCGATCAATCTCCATGGCTAACCACCCTAGTGTCTATCCTGATTAGACCAGTTGTGATGATTTCACTTGTGTTAATCTTTGAACTCAATTTTATATTATCCATTTTCAATACTTTTATATTTTAGCAAATTAATTATTCATAGAGAGAGGGGAATATGTTGTAGTTTAGGGCCTGGCGATGCGGAAGAATTCGGGATGTTACGGAAAGTTATCCGACCCCCTCTGTTAGGATAGCTAGGCCTCTAGCAATTAGCCAATAGCACTTAGGTGTGACGTATGCAGATGGGAGTAACACAGTGACCCCAGACTATAAAATGTTAAGTTTCCCTGCAATAAATCGCCATATTCGCCATCCATCACATTGATGCAGTGGGATATGGACCGCGCGGCTGAGGATAGCCGCCCGTGCTGGTTCCAGCCAGGGTATCAGCCTTGCTTGGACACCCACAGCCCCTCAGCCCAAGCTCTGCCTGCTTGCACAGATGGAATTTGCACAGCTAAAGGCAGAGCCCATTGTGAGGATATCTGACTCTGCAGCAGAAATTGGTTGAGCTGCAAAGGAAAACAGAAAATGGAGAATGTTGTGAAAACTGCACTAAAACAAATTGGGGAGAATCATCCCTGTCCCCACTCCAACATGTGCTGTCACTGTCTATGTTATATAGGGTGTATCAGACCACTGAGGTTTATTTGCTACCACAAGTTCAGGGAAATCACTTGGGAATCCAAGTATGTGATGATTTAATGAGAGAAAAGCTGACAATAGATGCAGCCCTTGCTGGAGTGAAACAGAAATTAAAAATTAGGAAATAAACACAAAGAAATGCTTGACTAAAAGAGGGGTTTGACAAAAACCATACCCTGACACGCTGATCCACAAGAACAAGAAAAGAGTCAGACTGCAAGATAAGATAAGGAGCCAGAATACACAAACAAGATGCAAAGACAAAGGCACCACAAGATAAAGGAGATTCTTCAGACCCTAAGCCGGAAAGAACAGATTTAAAGTTCCAAAATGTGGCCAGAGGAATGAAAGAGGCATGGAGTTAATTGTAATATGAAGTGAGGACAAGCAGAGTTACAAAAAGAATATGTTTTAGGCATATCTTCTAAACCTAGTCTGTAAAAGATAAAAAGAGAAAACCAAATCAAAAAGGTGTGCATGCTTTTCGGAGGAGATATCCCCCATGCATCTCAGTGCTGAATAAATTCATACCTACTCTTATAACTACTCTGCGAGTTATAGAGCTCTTTTTATTTCGCATATCCGGAGGGAGCACCCAAAACTGGGGAAAAGATGAACGACCACCAGAACAAATCCTGCAACACCATGGACCAGACCCTGGCAACCCTGATGAATTCATATCAGGTACCAGAGAAACCATTTCTCACTTCAATGGCATAATTACATTACAGGATGTCCTTGAAATAACACCCAACCACACAGCTCCAGCTCCTGACCTTCCCCCACACCAATCCACTCAGATGAGGAACACAACATTTCACCATGGGATGGGATCACATTATGTTTTAGCAGAAAAAGTAGTGGTTTGTGGAAAGTTAAATGACTCAAACTGCTGTTGGAAAACAGATCAGATAGGAAAAGATGCAGAAACAGATAAAAAAGGAAATAGCAAAGCAGCTCACGTACTTGTCCAAACATGGAAAGGATGGGAATTGGACACAGTTTCCCTGCTTCCCTGGCAGACCATGGGTGACACAATTGCTGTTTCTCCTCTCATGTGCTACAGCAACTCTCATCTTTTTACCATGCACCACACCTTGCTGAGTGCAGCTCATTCAGCAGCTGAGCAAGGGGATGCAGGTGGCAGCCAGGCCTCCTGAGCCACAAACGGCTACAAAAGGACAGAGAATGAGGGCACTGAGAGCAATCCCAAAACCAAAGAACACCCAGGAAGAAAAAACACAGGCAATGAGCGAATCTGCTTGGAGATAGGGACAGGGACTTGTACATAAGGAAGGAATGGGAGAAATCACCAGTTTCAGAAAATGTTGCTAATTGACAAGGACTGCTGCTCAGACCAAGTCCCAACACATTCCTGAACTTCCAGAAGAACAAACACTTCACAGAGCCAGGAATATCGGGTGTTATACAAAAAGGACATGCAGCAGGCGGATCGGGAAGGCTGAACCTTCCAAGCACCTCCGCCAGTGTTGGGCAAAGGGACAGGGACATGCGGCCGGGAAAATCAGGACAAAAACGAGGCCGCGTCTTCCAACAACTGGAGAGAGCGCATGGCAAATGGCCCATGGCCTCTCCCTTTGGGCAGCCATAAAGTCACTCGCACACCACTCCTCTGGCTCCTTGGGCCACACAAACCTCTGGCGCCGGGAATTTTCCCGCCCAGCCCCGGGCACAGCGCAGCCACCTCCGGCCTCCCGACACGAAGCGGGACGAGCCAGCGCTGCTCCGCCACCGCCTCCTGCCGAGGCCCCAGCGGCAAGGAGACCGCGGGCAGCCGCTCCCGCAGCGCCCTCAGCCCAGGGCCAACACGGGCCGGCCACGGCACAAGCCACCCGCCACAGCCCCCTGCCGCCCCCTCCCGGGCCCGCAGCGAGCCCCGAGCCCCCGCAGAACCGAGCGCGGCTCCCACCTGCGATGGCTGGGGCCGCCTCCGAGCTCCGCCGCCGCCTCACCGGGCTCCGGCCGCTGCTGCCGCCGCTGCCGGGCCCGCACAGACGCTCCGGCAATGGCGGCTCTCCTGCCCCACGGCCGCCCTGGGGGCGCCAGCGGGGCCGGGCTTGTCCCCGCTCTGCCCAATCAGCGCGCGCCAGAGCCACGAGTGACGGCAGAAGCAGCCAATCGCAGCCAGCGGCGGGCTCTGCACACGGCACGGACTCGCCTGCCTTGGGCTGAGCTCCGCCATTTCTCGGCAGCCTGGGCTGAGGAGCGGCCCCGGCGCTGGGCCCGGCCCGGGCAGGAGGCCAAGGAAGCGCCGCTGCGCTGAAGCGCTGGGAGCTCGAGGTGCCCGGGAGCTGAGGGCGCTGCGAGCTGGGGGTGAGTCCGGGATAGAGCAGGGTTATGCCGGAGCGAGGCCAAAACTCTGTGACTCTCCTTCCTGTCCCGGGCTGGGAGCAGAACACACAAGGGAAGGCCCGGGGGTCTGGATGAGGGTGAGGACAGTTCAGTCCTTGGTCACGGGCACAGCACACCTGACTTGGGGAAATTAATTGAATTTATTATCCAACATGTCAGAACAAGAAAACGAGAAGCAAAGCAATTCTTACGGAAATCCATCTTTCCCCCAGCTCTCCCTCCTTCCCGGGCTTAACTTTCTGCCCCTCTCCGTCCCCCTCCCCGCCCAGAGGCACAGGGATGGGGGTCACAGTCAGGTCATGTCAGTGCCTCCCCCTGAGGGACAGGAATCCTTGTCCTGCTGCAGCCTGGGGTCCCTACCAGGGGCCAGAGTCCCTCAGGACCAGGCTGCTCCAGCGGGGATCGCCAGGGGGATCCCCGAGTCCGGCCAGGAGCCACTTCCATGGCTCTGCAGGGGCTTCCCCCGGGCTCGGGGCCTCTCTCAGGCACCCCCTGCTCCGGCCCGGCCTCATTGCCCCCCTCACCCCCCCATGCAGCGAGTGCCCGGGCAGGGAGATGGACGATTTTCACGGGGCTGAATCTTGGAGTTTCTGAGCTTTATTGGGCTGAATGTTTTTTTGTGGGGGCAGAATCTTTCCATTTTGGGTGATATCAGATTTTTGGTGTATTGGAAGTTTTGCATCTCTTTTGATGTTTGGAGGATGTTTGTGCTGAATCTTGGTGTCCTGGAGGTTCTTCCAGACACAAGATGCCCGGTGACTTCCTGAGAGCACCTTGGGCAAGGAGGAACCCCCAGCCCAAGGCACTCTCCTCTTGTTTTTTCCCCCAAACCAGGATTTTTCATTCCTAAGCCGGGGCTGGATGGAGGAGGAGGAAAAGCCCTGGAGGAGCCACACAAGGAGGGTCTGCAAACCCAGCCCAGGGAGCTGCGGGGAAGAAAGATCCCCCCAGTGCCAGGAACACGGCCAGAGATCCAGCTGGAGCTCGGAGCTGGAGGAGAAGCTCCACAAGTGCTTGGAATGTGGGAAGGGTTTCAGGTACAGGTGCGAGCTGATCCAGCACCTGGTGATTCACACTGGGGAAAAGCCCTATGAGTGTGGGGAATGTGGGAAGTGCTTCAGCAAGAGATCCCACCTGAGGGCACACCAGGTGATCCACACAGGGGAACGGCCCTACACCTGCTTGGAATGTGGGAAGAGCTTTGGGAGGAGCTCTGACCTGAGAAAACACCAGCGCATCCACACTGGGGAGAGGCCCTACGAGTGTCCCGAGTGTGGGAAGAGGTTCCAGCAGAGCTCCACTGTCATCAGACATGAGCGGATTCACACAGAGGAGAGGCCCTTCCGCTGCCCTGACTGCGGGAAGGGCTTCAAGCAGAACGGCCACCTCACCGTCCACCGGCGCATCCACAGTGGGGAGAGGCCCTACGAGTGTCCCCAGTGTGGGAAGAGCTTCTCACAGAGCTCTCACTTGACCCAACACCAACGGAGTCACCAGTAAGGGAAGCCCTGCGAATGCCCCGAGTGCGGGAAGAGCTTCGTGCGCTGCTCCAGCTCCATCCCCCATGGGAGGATCAGCGTTGGATGATCCCCAGTGACCTCCGTTGGGCAGAGCCCTGGTGATCCGTGGTCCTGGTGATCCGTGTTGGGAAGACACCTGGCTGGGAGGCTCCACATCTTCCTGGCTCCCTGTGGGCACCTGGATGAACACCGGAGCAGAAGCATCCACTGGGACACAGACCAACAATGGGAATTCCTTGAGGAGAGTGGATTTGTTGACTTTCAATCCTCAAGAACCTTTTGCCGCAGCCTCAGGAGCTCTGTGGGCAGAGAAAAGGGGGTGACACCGGGCTTGGGGGCCCCGAGGGGAGCACACACACTCTGGGTGAGGGAGACACAACCCCCAGAACCCCCCCCTCACCTTCCTGCGCAGGCAGAAGCTGAACCCCATTGCCAGGAAGATGAAGCCCAACACAGAGACTCCAATCCCCATCAGCCTCTTGCTGTGGGCAGCATTTGACAGCATCCCTGGGGGGTCTGCAGGGGTCAGGACCCCCAAAACCTCTCACAGACACCCCAAGCCCCTCCAAGCACCCTCTGAAACCTCCTTTGGAGTCACTAATTGTAAACAATTAAGAATTTTAGAAAAATTAGGGATCTTGGCTAGAGATCAGCCTTGCTGGAACTAGTTAGAGTTAATGATTAAGTGAGAAGCAGGATTTGAGATAATGAATCTCGGACTTAGGTAAGAAATTACTTTTCATTGTATGTTTGTTCAGCTGTGCTTATAATGAGAAAAGAGAAACTGATAAACAGGTTTAGGAAGATCACAGACCTTACATCTGGAAACCCATTTCAAAGTCACAAAGGAGGAAACTGGAGTTGTACCAAATGTCATTTGTAATGTCAACCATTGTAAAGGTAGAAAGGTGAGAGTGAGGAAGAGCGGTTTTCCTTCATCTCTTGATGACCCCTTATTGCCAAAACGACCCCCTCCTCAAATCACGGAGCCCACCATGCAGGCATAATGACTTTTTAAACTCATTACCATGCATTTTAATCCAAAGTGGAGCATGGGAGATGTTAGCATTATGAATATGTATTCATATTTTGGATATTCAAGACTTTTGTAAATAAATAGACACTGGAATCTTTTGTCAACTTGCAGTGCGTATTAAGGGGTGACTCCCGCACTCGCCCAGTGCTGTGATTAAACATCCACTTTGTAACTTTAAACTGTTGGAGAGGTTTTTTTGTCCATTAACAGATTGATATTGATACTGGATCAATATCACTGATTTGCTAAATCACTGCCAGTCTCTTCCCAGCCTCCCAGGACCCTCCAGAGCCCCTCCTGTTCCTCTCAGGATCCCACAGCCCCCTCCCAATTTCCCCCCACTGCCCCAGGACCCCCAAACCCTCTCCCAGTCCCTTCCCAGCCTTACCAGGACTCATCAGGAACCCTCTCAGTCTCTTCCCAGCACAATGAACCACATCCCAACCCCTGCTTTCCAATCCCCAATCTCCTTCCAGCCCCCCCAGTCTCACTCAAATCCCTCCCAGTGACACCCAGCACCCCCAAACTCCCTTCCAGTGTCCACCAGAACCCCCAGAAGCCCATCCCACCCTCCCCAACATCCTTTAATCCCCTTCCCAGTTATCCTAAGCACCTCAATCCCTTCCCCAGTTTAAACCAGTCTATCTCAAACTCCCTCCCAGTTCCTCCCAGCACACCCCAATCCCCCTCTGGGCCCCCCCAGTGCCTCCCCCGCTGCACCCTGCGCTGTGGGGGCCGGGCCGTGCCCCAGTGCCGGCTCAGGGGGTGCTCCAGGCTGACGTGCTCCACCTGGCAGCTGGAGCTGAGCCCGCATTGCCGGGGGCGGTTTCCAGCAGCACCAGGAGCTGCTGGCTCCAGCTCAAGGGCACCAGCGAGATGGACACGCTGGAGGGCACTGGGAGAGAGTGGGGACACTGGGATCAGCTGGGTGTGATGTGGTGCCAAGGCCGCTCAGCTCTTCCTCAGCTCCACACTGGGAGTGGGACACACCTCGGGAGCAGGATGACCTGAGGTGTGGCTTAGAGTAATGCTCTACAGCACTTAACAGCTGTCAGGCACAGTGTGGAGGCAAGAATGGGGGGAAGGTATTTTTTTGGGGGGGGGGTTTGGTATTGTATTTCAGGGAAAGCTTTAATCTCCCAAGGGTCCAGGAGCAGAAGACACAGAATACAAGTGTACAGCAATTTATATATGGGGAGGGTCCAGGGGTGGATACAAAACTTCAACCAGTGAGGGATATCCTGGGGAGAGGAATAGGACACATGGACCAATGGGGTGCTGTGGATTAGGGGATTTCCAAAGGGGACGTCCAAGCAGGGGGTTGGCATAAGGCAGGATTGACAGGGAACATTTGGGAACAAGGGGCAGGGTGGACAAGATTGATAGGGAAGGTGCTGGAAAAAGGGGTTGGGATACAATGATGGGCAGGGCAGGGGAGGAGATAACTTTGGGTTAAACCAACAAAGCAGGGGGGTAACAGAACAAACCACTTATACAAACAGCTTCAAACTTTAAATTAAACAAAACCACATCACAACATCTCCCCTTTTCTGATTAAAAGGAAGAGCTGTGGTTTTGGGGGATCCATTCTCATTTTGGCAGGTCCCTGGCTCGGCTGCAGGGGGGTCCCAGGGTGTGAGGATGGAGGGTTTGGGAGGGTTCCAGTCCTGGATACAGGGGTGCACGGGGGTCCTGCTGCAGCGGAATGGGAGTTCAGGGGGGTCCCTTCCTCTGTTCTGGGGTTCAAGGGGTCCCGGTGTATGAAAATGGAGGTTCAGGGGGGTCCCGGTTCCCAGAAATGGGGGTTCTGGGAGGTTTCCATTCCCGAGAATGGGGGTTCAGGGGATTCCAGGTTCCAGATAAGGGGGTGCAAGGGTTTTTGGGGCTGGGGAAGGGGGTACCAGGGGTTCCCAGTGCCCCGAAATGAACATTCAAGGGGGTCTCTGTGCTCAGGAAGGGGGGTTTACCTGGAAATGGAAGCACAGAGGTTCCCCATTCCCAGTGTAATAAATGGAATTGGTTTGTGCTAACTAAATTGCAGCTGTTATTAAAGTCATTATTAGAAACTATCAAGAATCAGTGTTATAAAGCAGATGTACCCCTTTGCAGATGTTGCATGTCAAAATTAAGGCACAGGATGTAGTTTAGAAGATAAATGGTGTCTCAAGACCAAAATGGCCTTGAGATGGACAAAATTAGGATGAATCTAGGCATTGGGCCTAAAGATTAGAAAATATAAGAGTAATTAGTAGACCAACATAACACAACGCTTAGTACACACAGGCAAACCTGTAAGGTTATCCAAAGGACAATGAGGAAGAGGAGAAACCTTCGCCAAAAGACCCCCAAAAGAAGACTGAAGACCCCCTAACAACAAGTGAAGCATGCGCCATTGAAGAAAGGTGACGTAAAGTCAGCAAAATCAGAAATAGGAGGAAACTTACGGGAAACATGAATGAATATTTATAAGCATACAGTATATAAGTTTAGTTTGAAGTGCTTTATTTTGTACGTGAGGTGAGGTGAGAAGCACCCCCTGTACCCCAGTCGGTTTTGCTTATGCCTTAACCATCTGTAACCACTGCCCAATTGTATGCACATTGTAAGAGACAGGTTCGGGAATCAAGAGACGACCCAATGTGAGTTAGTTGCTTGTTCCAAATTTATTACAATCTTAGCTACATTTTTATAGTATTTTGAAAAGCTAACATGTGATCTGTATTTTACTATGATTGGATAATTGCTATTTTTCATGCATTAATTTCTACATTTCTGTTGGACCAGCTCATAACACCCAAGCTCTATAAGATACTTTTTAGTAAAACTTATTAAGATACATTTAGCAGATTTCTCATCCTAAATTCTTATTCTTCATTGTCTTATTAACACTTAGTCTTCTTCATTTCTTTGATACAGTATTTTGCAAAGGATTTATGCTAGCTCAAAGTCAGGGTTGTGCAGGCCTTCCAAGGAGCTATGGCCTCGAGAAGCGAGCCATTCTTCAACAATTCCCCCGTTTTCCGTCTGCACAACCATGACTTTGGTTACCTTAACAAACAAACACTTGATTTTGTTGGATATTGCAAAGGATATTGCAATATCCAACAAAATTGCAAAGGATATTGCACAACTAACACATAACAATCCAATGATCATAACACAGATAATTAATAATCCTGTTTTACATAAACTCTTAACCCATCCTGTCAGTCCAAGCCAATCAGCCAGTTCATCAATCCCAAAGAATCCCACATCTTCTTTGATCTTCTGTGTATGTTGCATGAGTTCTTGAATTTCCTTGTGGATGGATTCTGAATGATCTTGTAAGTCCATACAACACATACCATCAAAGTCTTCACATCCATGACCATGTGCTAACAACAAAAAATCAGTGCCTGCTCGATTTTGCAGTACTGCATGCTGAACTTGTGACATATCAATTGCTAATTCAGAAAGTACTCTGCTAGTACCGTTTGCTTGTTTTACAACCCAACAACTAAGTTTCTTTAAATTGCGATGAGCTCTAGCAGCAGCAGCACCTGGCAAAAGGTAGAAACAAAAACCACTTGCCATCTGTTCCATAAATCCAAATTATCATCACAGTAAGAACTCAAAATTTGACAAAGATCTCTTTTCCATCTGACACGATGTGTGCTATTAGGATGATGGTGTGGAAGCGCCACGCTGAGTTGTCCAATTGTGCAAAGACCTCCAACAGGTTGTGATGGGATACCTGCCCATGCTCTGTTACCACAAATTAGAAAATAACCTGTTGGTAGTCTACGAGGGGATTGAGTCCCAAATACAGGGTTTGATGCATTCCTCACCATTTTAGCACACCACTGCAAAAAATTGCCAGTTGGACTTGTCAATGTGATGATATTGGATTGTTCACATCTTTGATCAGTACCTTTTGCACACAATTTGTTGCTAGCATTTAGATAAATACAATAAGCAGCATCTAATGAATCTGCTAGATCAATTTCTTGTGGCTCAGGGCCTTCTGGAAGATGATCATTCCAAACATCATAATTCTCCATACATTGTGAAAAATTCTTATATCCATTCCCTAGACACCTTGTCTTAAAAATGTCCTGAGTCTCTTTCATTGCCTTGTCTAACAAAGTCCACCTTGATTCATTGCCTGGAACACCAATCAGACAAATAATGAAAGGAGACTGAGGTGTCGACAGACTAGCACAGAAGGTCGTAGTATTTAAACTACGAGCAAGTGAAACCCATACATTTTCCCATGGATCTATGGTCTCTCTAGTTAACATGCCTGTTATTAAAGGTAAAATTACGAGAATGAAAATGCCAGTTGCCATTTTGAACTCTTTCTCACTGTCTACGTGAAATAGTCCATTTTTTGCACTGTGCTGCAATTATATTTGTTTTCTGAGCAAGTTTTGTAAAAGTTGCTATTTTCTGAATTCTAAATATTAGATTGGCTCTTTCTAATGCACCCACATTTTCCCATAATGATACGGCTTCTGCCTGTGTTAAAGAACAATGTAAGTATTTTGTCAATGCAGCAAGCGGAGTTAAATGGTGAATTTCTCTATAACACCTAAGACAACCTCTGTGAGGTTCTGATCTCTGATATCCCCACAAATCTCTTTTACAACCTTCACACACAATTCTTATCCACAATTTTTCTGTGGTTTTACAATACCAACACCTTATACCTTCTAATTTTTCTTTAACCCATTGTAGATAAACAGAAAAATAAACGCTTTCTATATAGGGAGTTCTATAATCAACTTGTACACCTAATAGATAATTGACTTCTCTCACTAATGGCTCAAGGGCAAGTTGCCACTGTTTACTTTCTCGCCACCATCTACTTCCTTGCAGTCTGGCTGTGATATCCCACTGTTGATGTGGTTGATCGTGGCTCGTGTCCATTTACTCGGCACCCATAACAGTCCTGTAGGGGTATCAACACACACGTAGCCTCGGCCATTAAATAGGACTTTAGCTGGTCCTGTACAATGTCCTGTTTTAGGCTCTCTGTAAGGAACAAATACTTCATTAGTTACAACACTTGATTTTACACATTCATTGTGTATGACAGCTGGAGGGTCTTGACAATCTGCGAAAACACACAAATGGTTAATTACAAAAAGAACTTCATCTAATTTTTCTTTTGGGTCAGAGATATCTTTGAATTTGTTAAGATATTTCTTTAAGGTTCTGTTAGTTCGTTCCACTATTGCTTGTCCTGTAGGAGAGTTTGGAATCCCTTCAATATGCTCAACTCCCCATTGCTGCATGAATTTTCTAATATTGTCAATGGCATATGCAGGGCCATTATCAGTCTTAATTCACTCTGGGACCCCCATAATAGCAAAACATTGGGTTAAATGTTTCTTTACATGCAAACTCTTTTCTCCTGTCTGGGCTGTAGCCCATACAAATTTTGAATAGGTATCTACAGTAACATGTACATATTTTAATCTGCCAAATTCAGAAACATGGGTAACATCCATCTGCCATATCTCTAGGGCTTTTAACCCTCTAGGGTTGACTCCTATCCCTAACCCAGGACCATGATGACTACATTGTGGACATGCTTGTACAATTCCTTGTGCTTCTGAAATTGATAATGAGAACTGTCTTTGTAGGCCCTTTGCATTTTGATGAAACTTCATGAGCCATACGAGCAAACTCAAGCTGATTGAGAGGAACTCTCCTCTGCACCCAACTAACTAATTGATCTGCAATATGATTGCCAAGACCAAGGCCTTCTTGAAATTTATGACTTCTAATATGTATTAGACAATATGGTGCTGATCTTAATCATGTAGCTTGTTGTATTTGTTGAAACAACTGCATTAACCGTTTATTTTGAGTTTCCTTAATAAAAGCATCCTCAATCCTTTTCAAAATACCTGCAACATACAATGAATCTGTAACCACATGAAGGGGACATTTTATCCACCGACACATAGCCCAACAAACTGCTGCTAGTTCAAGCATCTGTAATGAGTCTCCCTGCTCAGCGTGCAAAATATGGTAAGTCCAAGATCCCTGTTGCTGCCAGACAATTGCTGCTCGTCTGGTTGTTTTACCAGCATCTGTAAAAACTGTATGTCCCTCTTTTAAAGGAATTAATGAATGTTTAGGCAATTGAATCCAATTATGATCTTTCAATATTTGAATAACTTTACTTTTTGGAATTTCATTAGTTACTTGCCCATTGTATGCCAATAATGCAAGCTGAAGAGGATAAGAGTGATGCATTGTCCGTTCAAGATCAGCAGCAGTCATTGGGTTATGAGTACTCACTGGTCCATTTCCTGAAAAAGCAATTGTATGATCACAACCTTTTTTAATTGTCTCTCCCACTTGTTCCATCCGGGTCTGTAAGCTATGCTTAGGTTGCATTGATACAAAGACCCACTCAATTATGTAAACCAGATACTCTCCCCTGTTTTTCTTTTGCCATTGAGCAATGATGGCACACACTGAAGAAGGCTGTGAAATAACAAGCAAACAAAGAGGTAAATTTATTACACGCTGTGATGGCCATCTGGTAACAAGTAAAGAAGCAAGATATTAAATACATTGTTGCTGTGTTTCTGTGAGAACAATTGGAGCAGCAGGGTTAGTTCCTTTTAATAAAGGTCACAAGGGGGCAAGATCTTCATTAGTAATTCCAACAACAGTGTGGACCCATTGTAAATCACCCATTAAAGTTTGTACATCTGTAAGATTTTGTATTTTGTAATTCAGTGTTGCTTTCAGTAGATGTATTATGCTGTCACTAATTTGCCAGCCTAAGTATTTCCATGGGGCAGTTTTTTAGGTTTTCTCAGGAACAATTTGTAATCCAGCATTAGACAATACTTGTGTGAGCACCTTTAATTGTTCATCTGTAAAAGGGTGTTCCTGTGCAATGAGAATATCATCCATATAATGATAGATGATAGCTTGTGGCCATTGTTCATGTATTGGCTGCAAAGCTGTGGACACAAACAGCTGACACAATGTGGGACTACTGCGCATTCCTTGAGGCAGTACAATCCATTCATATCTCTCACTAGGTTTCTCTTTATTAATTGCAGGTAATGTGAATGCAAACCGTTTTGTATCATCTGGATGTAGTGGAATAGTGAAAAAACAGTCTTTTAAACCAACAATTAACAGTGGCCACTTTTGTGGTAACATTGCAGGTGAAGGTAATCCTGGTTGTAAAGCTCCCATGGGCTGCATTTGTTCATTAACTTTTCGTAAATCATGCAAAAGTCTCCATTTTCCTGATTTCTTGGGTATAACAAAAATAGGTGTACTCCATGGACTTACTGATGGTTTAATATGTTTTGCATTAACCAATTCATGTGCTTTTTGCAGCCGTTCCTCACTTAGCGGCCACTGCTCCACCCACACAGGATCATTACTTTTCCAGGTCAGTTGTCATGGGGCTGGCTGCACTGCAGGGACCGCGGTGAGAAAACCGAATCTGGGGTAGTTAGTACCACTCCCCATTGAGTTAAACATTCTCGACCAATGAGGGCAAATGTTCCTTCTGGCAAAGGTATTACTGTTGCAACTGCACAGGCCTTTCTTCAAGCACAAATGTTAGAGGATTAGGTGTGACTGAAGCAGCTGCAGACACTCCTGCAACTCCATCCACAGCAGTTGTGGTTGTTTGCAATGGCCAACAGGGTGGCCAAATTTTACTAGAAATGATGGTAATATCTGCACCTGTATCTAACAGTGCTTGTATATTTATCTGTTCTTTTCCATTTATGATGGTTGTTTTTTGAACAGGATGATCATGCATTCGTAGTGTTAGGTATGTAACTGGTCCTGTTGAACCAAAGCAAGCATCTCCTCTCATGGGTCACATAGGTTTGGATCCTTTCATCATTGCAGATACAAGATTTTGAAAGGGAATTATTTGTGCAATTTTACTGCCTTGAGGTATAAACAAAGGCGGATGCAGTGTATATGCAACAATTTGAATAACTCCCGTGTAATCTGCATCAATGAGTCCTGGTATCACCAAGATACCTTTTAAGCCTGCCGATGAACGTTCTAGCAATAATGCTCCTACATCGTGTTTAGAGGAATGAATTGGACCTTTGAAAGTTGTAGGTATCTTTTGCGGCTGATTGTCTATAAGGGTAACTCCTACTGCTGTTTCCAAGTCGATTCCCAGGCTTCCTGTGGTTGCAGGGCATAACTCTGGGTCTCGGGGGCAGTTGCTGTTATCCGCACACGACTGCCTTTCGCAGTCATGGTAGGCATCAATCTAATACTCATGGTAGCATGAGTATTAGAATGGCAATTATTACACCTTACATTGCCTACACATTGCTTTTGTAAATGCCCAGTTTTTCCACACCGAAAGCAAACATTTGTCGGTCAGAAGCGTCCTCCTTTTACAAGAGGTTTTAAAGCCGCAGCAAAAGCTTGGTTTTGGCTGGTTATTACATTTAACATTGTTTCATTTTGTGTTTTCACAACACTAGCTACAGCCTCTGACATAAAAGCAGCTTGCTGTTGATACACTGCATTGGCCATGTGTTCTAACATTGTTCCCAAGTCAGCTGTGCCTGGGAGAGTAGCTAGTATCATTTTAGCTTTTGGATTTGCATTCTCAAGTGCTAAAGTCCTTGTTAATTGTTCTCGTACTTCAGGAGTTAGGTCTGTTGCCTGATCGAGTGAAATGACAAGTCTTAATAAAAGAGTCAAAAGACTCATTCATTCCCTGTTTGATAGTGGTGTAGCTTGGTGCTCTTTTATCAGCTGGAATCCTCCACAGGGCTTGCTTTGCTTCCTCAGCAGATGCATTATGCAAATCTGCTGGAAATTGTAATTGCTGTGCCGCTGATGCATAGATACCTTTGCCCATTAACATATCGATAGTGGCACCATGAAGAGGATCAATTGGCTGTCGTGGTGTATTTATAATTCTCTTACAGCCAGATTCCCATTCTCACTCCCACAATACATACTGTGAGGGAGTGAGTAATAGTTTTGCTATGGCCATACAATCATCAGGTGACAAAACATTAGATGCAAAAATATAATTAATCATTTGCTTAGAGGGCTCTGAATGTAGTCCATATTGAGTAACTGTATTTCGTAATTGCTGCATTAATTTCCATTCAAAAGGTGTATATTGTGCTGCAGGCTGGCCATTAGCAAGAGTTCCTTGCTGTACTGGATAGGCATGTGGAGAACAGGCAGCTGCAACTTCCCATTGTCCTTCTAAAATAGCATCCCTGATTACTGCAGACCAGCGACTGTGAGATTCAACTGGTCATATCTGCATTCCCCCTGAAGTGGTAATTATCATGTCACCTACTGGCTGTCTTCCATGAGGATTTAGATTGCTCATTTTCTTGATTACTTTTTTTACAAGTTTATCTGATGGCCTCTTGTGTTTTGGAACTGTAATATCAGAGGGTGTTCCGTCAGCTTCATCAGCTGAGCTTTCATCCCCAGAGTTTTTTGCACTAGTTGTACGGAATTGGGAAATTGTACAGTCTTTGCCTCCTGTTTCTGTGTTGTGTTGTTTGTTCACAGGAGATAAGGGGGATGCATTCGGAGTTACTGAGGTCAGTCCTGTCTCTTGATTGGCAATTTCTTTTGCACTTGTTTTGACAGGCACTTTAATACCTTTTGCAGGACTAGGGTCAGTGAATAAAAAAGAACTTGATTTTGCTGACACTTCTATATCTTCCCCTCCTAACATTTTTTGTGCAGCTAATGCCATATGTTTTTCAGCTTGGTATTGATTTAGCGCATGAATAATTTCTCTCCAAGTGGTAGCAAGGTCTCTAGCAGATTTACTGCCATCAATAGTGGCATCCCATAAGGCATCTCCAATTTTTTGCCACTCTGTTTGGTTAAAGATTTCCATGGAATCTTGCATAAATCCCTTCTCTTTTGCCCATTTACATAGCTCTTGGAGTTTTTTTGTGCTTACACCGGGCTCTCACTTAGCGAGAAATTCTGCCAGCAGCGATAATGCCGCTTCTCTCTCCATTTCCCGAGATAGCGCTGCTACCGGCACTTCGGAGGACGGCCGTCAGATCCTCTTAACCTCTCCAGGCGCTTTGTGCCGAATCGCCTTCTCTCCTTATTCCAGAATCCACTGGATTCTTTTACTGCATTTCTGCAATACTGAGCCTCTTGACAAGGTCCTCAGGCAGCGTGCTGGCTTTATTTGTAATCCCTGGGTCCCTGTTTTGGGTGACAAAATGTAGGAGACGGGTTCGGGAATCAAGAGACGACCCAGTGTGAGTTAGCAGCTTGTTCCAAATTTATTACAATCTTAGCTACATTTTTATAGTATTTTGAAAAGCTAACATGCCATCTGTATTCTACTATGATTGAATAATTGCTGTTTTTCACACATTAATTTCTACATTTCTATTGGTCGAGCTCATAACACCCAAGCTCTATAAGATACTTTTTAGTAAAACTTATTAAGATACATTTAGCAGATTTCTCATCCTAAATTCTTATTCTTCATTGTCTTATTAACACTTAGTCTTCTTCATTTCTTTGATACAATATTTTGCCAAGGACTTATGCTAGCTCAAAGTCAGGGTTGTGCAGGCCTTCCAAGGAGCTATGGCTTCGAGAAGCGAGCCATTCTTCAACAGCACATATATATAGAAATAGATATACCTGAATATATTTACTAAATTGTATCTTTCTTACTAAATTGTATTCTTTTACTAAATTGTATTCTTTTTTTATTTTGTTTCCAATTTATTAAAGTATTTTATCAATTAATTAGATTGATTGTTTGGAAATTTGAAAGTCATTTATAACACTACTTATTTCAAACATTATGTAGACTATGTAGGAATGAAAAAACCACCAAACTGCAGCAGGATATCCACTGTGCTTTAGGTTCTTCTTATTGAGATTCTGCAGGGTGAGAATATTTGGCTCATTCTGAGAACTGACAACATTTTTTACTATTCAAAATTAGATCTGCTTGTGTGAGTGTTGCAGTCTGCAACCTCAGGATCTCGTCCAGAGAAGCAGCAGGGTTCTGGGGACCAGCATGAAACACCAACGAGACGGGCTCCTGTTCATGAAACCATTTATTCAGCATGAGAACAAACTCAGGTCCAGAACAGAGAGCCCCGAACAGAGGCACAGCAGGGGTTTTTGAGGGACAGAACCGAGGGTTTACACCTTTGAGGGTGGAGTTCAGGGTCAGGGACCATTAGAAACACACCAAGGGAGAACCCCCCAGGGACTCAAACCCAATCAGAACTCCTGGGCCGCCCTTAACAAGGGGTTTGGGGTGGGACAATATAACTCTTTGTCTCCCTGAGGCCGCTGCAACATCTGCTCCTTTTTTATTATTATTTTTTTTTTTTTTTCAAATTTTAATTAGGAGCTTAAAATGTTTCCAAACATACACTTTAAAATCTCACCTCTTCCACAGAGCACCCACTTTGCTTTGTGGGACACCAATAGCTCAATAACAAAACACATTAAGCAAACAGAAAAAACAAAATTGAAAACAAACACTCAAATCTCGGACTACGCCGGGCAAATTAAACTGTGATGGCACTTAATGCAAACATAATGATTTTTTAGTTCAGTCTCTTCCACTTTAGGATTCTCTTTTCGGAAGGGTGCAGCTCTTAGATCTCTTACGAGGGGCCGAATTCTTCGATCTCCAGCTTCGGCTCCGGCTCCCATGTGGGCGTCGCCTCTTTAGATGATCTCGGTGAAACACCGGCTTTCGGAGCTCGGTTACAGTTTCGATTTCCCCGGAGGAGGTGTTGCCCACGATGGAACAAGCACAGCCCCCAGGGGTGGAGCACCGAACAAAGGGATGGGGCCAAGCAGGAGTTACTGGGAGGTTCGGGAAGGGAAGGTTTGGGACCGGAAAAGAAGGAGCAAGGCGGGAAACAAGGGATCCCAGACCGCGTGGCCGGCGCCATCTTGGGATGGGGGGGGAGGCCGGGACAGGCTTTCCCGGACAGGGAACGGGGAATATGGAGAGACAGGGGGTGAAGGAGGACACGGAACGGCGGGCAGACGGCAGCAGACCCGCATCACTCTGGATGTTCTCCGTCCCTTGCCTGCCTTCAGGAAAACAGGGGATGGGATGGCAGAAAGACACTGGGGTGACGGGGAGTCGGCAGCAACCCCGAGCCATCTTAGCTTTTTTCACCCTTTGTCCTGCCCTTAGGAACAGAGGAAAGGGGAAGGTACAGGAAGGTATACACCAAAAAAGGAACTCCACAGAAGACAAAAACAGTCCACTGGAAGAGCCATACCGTACATAATCGTCCATAATGTTGATATCGTCCATAGTGTTGATATCGTCCATAATACGTCTCGTTGGGTGATGTTAGGTGCTTGTCCCAGCGTCTGGTCTCGGCTCCCACACCTCCGTAATCCCTTTTCTTCCCCATGCCTGAGGCACTCTCAACCCAGTCTCCCTGCCAGGTACTCTCGAGTCCTCCTTTCCAAGGCGGGGGTCTCGCCGGCTCTCAAGCCATCAGCCGGGGACTTACGAGGTGTCCATGGAGCTGGGTCCTGCTGTTCTCCTGGTGCTTCGCTGGATGCCCGCATTCTCTCACCATTTGTTGCAGTCAGCAACCTCAGGATCTCGTCCAGAGAAGCAGCAGGGTTCTGGGGACCAGCATGAAACACCAACAAGACGGGCTCCTGTTCATGAAACCATTTATTCAGCATGAGAACAAACTCAGGTCCAGAACAGAGAGCCCCGAACAGAGGCACAGCAGGGGTTTTTGAGGGACAGAACCGAGGGTTTACACCTTTGAGGGTGGAGTTCAGGGTCAGGGACCATTAGAAACACACCAAGGGAGAACCCCCCAGGGACTCAAACCCAATCAGAGCTCCTGGGCCGCCCTTAACAAGGGGTTTGGGGTGGGACAATGTAACTCTTTGTCTCCCTGAGGCCGCTGCAACATGTGAGTACCACATTTCAAAAACCCAAGCCTGGGAACCTCTTTCTGTTTTTCTTCTGTCCCTGAGCAGGTAACGGGGATCCGGCCCCTGTTGGGCCCTGGCGGGGCCGGGCCGGGCTCTGCTGCAGCGCTGGCCCCTCCCGGGAATCCCTCTGGGTCCCGTTCCCGGGGGGCCGAGCCCTTCCCGGGGAACCCGCCCAGCCCCTTCCAGCGGCGCTGCCGGGCCGGGCCAGCCCCCGGCTCGGCTGAAATTCTGCTGCCACTGAGTTTCTGCAGAAGCTGCCGGGCAGGGGGAGCGGAAGCGGCCTCTGAGTGCTGGCCTGGCTGCTGAGATCCCAGTGCAGCCACGGGAAAATCATCCAGCAGGAACAGCTCCGGCAGCTGCCCCAGCACAGAGCGAGTAACCAGCCACAGGCCTGGGCAAGATATTAACCCTTTCAATACACAGATGAGACCTACAAACCTTGTTCATCTCTACAGGGACAGAAAAGGACAGACTAACAACACGCAAAAAAACAACATAAAAACATCAAAGTCAGTAAAAAAAAAGTCAAACCTCTGATAGAAAAAAAAAAGAAAAAATTTAAATTAAAACAAAAATCCTTTAATTAATGAAAAAAGTATAAAAAAATATTCAAACTGTAAATCTAAACAAAAAAAAAAACATTAATGAAACCAACCAAATGTTAAAATAACTGTAATCCCATAAAAAGTTTGAACAGAAAAATAAATAAAAACAATAAAAAACCGTTGCCCCCAGGGAGAGAAGAAGAAAACTTCTGTTCCCAGAGATGATCACAAAAACAGATGAAGAAAACATTTGCCTTCAAACAACTCATCCTTAAAATAACACCCCATGAATTCATAACCCATAGACACACATCTCAGAGGGCTGTAAAAATGAGAAAAACGTCACAATAGCAAAATTTCTTCCCAGGCGGCTGCTATTTATAAAAATAAAAAAACACAAAAAACCTGTTCCTTGTAAAAAAGTCTCCATGACATAACAAAATCTAATAAAAACTATTGCATAATTAATATTGTTTTAAAATCACAAGTTTTATCTCGACAATGTCAGATAAAACAAAAAAAAGTTATTCAGGGGGAGGAAAGGTGTTCTGAAAGTTTTATTCTGGTTTCTTATTCTTGTACTCCAGTTAATAAAGTTTCTTTATTGCTTCTAAGTTTTAAGCCTGTTTTGCCCTTCTCCTAATCCATATCTCACAGCCAGAAATGAGTAAGTGCCCTGGAGATTTCAGCCAGTGCTAAACCCACCACATTATTTAGTGCATTAGCCAAAAAACTCAAATTAGCTAATCTAAGCCATCACTGCACCAGGCTGAAGCTGAGGATCCCCAGCCAAGCTCAGAGGGAGGAGAACACAGCATTTGTGGGATCCTTTCCAGTCTGACTTGCTTTAGCTGGAGCCTGGGGGAGGAGAGAGCAGGAGAAGGGTTGGCTGAGTCCTCTCCCCTCTGCCTTGCCCTTCTCTGTTGGATCCTCAGTTCATCCCACACCCACCCCAAGACTCCATCCCCATCCTACTGGTGCTGACGGGATTAAAGGAGATAAAGAGGAGATTAAAAGGATAGAGAGGAGAGAAAAAGAGAAGTTTAAATGCAGCTTAAATATGAAAGAAATGCATATGTTCGTGGCTGCTGAGAGTTCAAAGGGAGCTGAAGGGTTTGCGAAGGGACAGGAGCCCGTGAAGGGCTCAGGAGCTGCTGCTGCTGCCGGGAGGGAGGAAATGCACCAATGGCTCCCAGCAGAGTCTGTGCTTTGAGGCTCTTTCCCAAACAGCTGCAGGAGGGAAAGCAGCTGAGTTTGGAGGAAGAGTTTTCTGCTGAGGTTTCCTGTTTGGAGCTGTCACAAGCTTGAGCTGCTCAAGGGAAAGGCGGCTCTGCTTCCAGCAGGGCCCAACTGCACGGGAGCACAACTTGGTTCCCTGGCCCTGAGCCAACGGGCAGCAGCAGCTTCTGTTCCCTCCTGGCTCTTGTGTCATCTCCAGCAGCACAAGACACACCAAGAAAAGCTCCTCCAGAACATGCCATGAGAAACACAACCTGATTTCATTGCATGAAGGAGCTCTGACAGTCCCACGGGCTCAGGTTTGTTTGTCAGTGAACAGAGCAGGGAAAAGCACAGACACATTCCCTGCACAGGGAATTCACAGGAGGAAAGTGCAGCGCTGGAGGATGTGCTTGGATACAACGTTCCCACGGCAGTTTTGGCGATAAAATCGTCAGGAGAGAGAAAAGAAAAAGTCCTACCAAGGGTGGGCTGGGGAGGGCTGGTGCTTCCCGGGAGGCTCACGAAGCTCAAGAGGACAAAGCCCAGACCTTGTCCAAGCTGCGAGCTGGGTCTGAGCCAGAAACCAGGGGGTGGCAGAGACATTGCTGCTGAAGGGCTTCAGATTGCCAAAGCTAAAGTGTCCAGTATCAAGGAACAACTTGAGGTTACAGAAGTCCCAGCGCCCACGTTCCATCCCCTCATTTCAAGGTGAAAGCGGAGCTCCACTTGTGACTCTGCTTTTTAAGAATCAATGTCAAACTTCAACAAAATTCCCTTAGAAAGACCCCATGAAGGATCACACTGTGAGAGCTCACTCGAGGCAGCCCCAACTCCTGCCCTGGTTCAGTCCCTCTCAACCCCACTGTGCTTTCCAGCTGCTTTGCTCCAGCTCCCCCCAAATCACCATGAATTCCACTGAACTGAAACAAATCCAAGTCCTCGTGGTTCGGGACAAGGACAGGGAGAGGTCACTCAGGGATCACCATCAGGGGCACAACAGCCCGACATGGGGAAATGAACTTAACTTAGGACTGAGCAAATCAGACCAGGAGAATGAGGATTAAAATCAATCTTGAGAAACACCTCCTCCCGCTCCTGAACTTTTCTGTCCGGGACGCTGCTCGCGGGGCACAGAGAGGGACCCGGCCGTGCCCCTCCAAACCTCCCTGGGAATCACCCCAGAGCCCTCAGCTTTCCTTCTGCCCATCCCGGGGGCCCCTTGTCCCTCCCAGTGGCTCCCGTGGCTCTCCCAGTCCATCCCAGCCTCTCCCAGTGATCCTCCATGTCCATCTCGCCCCTCCGTGGATCTGCCGCTCCTCAGCCAATCAGAGCGCGTCTCTCTGATGACTCATCAGTTGCCGGGCAGATCCACAGAGCCGAGAGCCCCGCGCTGGACTCGGCCTCCCAGTGCCGCGCACTTCATTCCCAGTCCCTCCCAGTGCCACCACAGTCCCGCCCAGTGCCACCACAGTCCCTCCCAGTGCCACCACAGTCCCGCCCAGTGCCACCACAGTCCCGCCCAGTGCCACCACAGTCCGCGCCCAGAGGCCCCAGAGTCACTCCCACTCCTTTTTAGCCCGTTCCCAGTCTCTTCCGAGTTCATTCCCACTTCACTCCCAGACCTCCACACTCTCTTCCAGTGTCCCAGTATCCACTCTCATCCCTTTCAGTGCCACCCCAGTCCCTCCCAGTCCATTCCCGGTCCCCTCCAACACCACATCACTCGTCTCCCATCTCTCCCAGTTCTCCCTCAGCTCATCCCACTCATCTCCACTCTCTCCCACTGTCCCCATCGTGTCCATCTCGCTGGTGCCCTCGAGCTCCCAGCCCGGCCCCGGCCGCCTGCTCTGCTCCCTGATGGATTTCTCCCCTGCTCACATCCAGCTGAGCTGCTCCCAGGGCCAGCAGCAGCTCTCGGGCCACGTGCTGGCCACTGCCATGCTCCCCAGCGGGGACTGGAGCCAGCAGCTCCTGCTGGGAGGAACTGGGAGCTAGACTGGTTTAAACTGGAAGAGGGGTTTGCAGGTCAAGAATAGCTGAGAAGGGTTTTGAAGGATGTTGGGGAGGGTGGGATGGGGTTCTGGGGGTCCCCGTGGACACTGGGAGGGAGTTTGGGGGTGCTGAGTGTCACTGGGAGGGATTTGAGTGAGTCTGGAAGGGATGGAAGGAGATTTGGGATTGGAAAGCAGGGATTGGGATGAGGTTGGTTGTGCTGGGATAAGACTGGGAGGGGACTTGATGAGTCCTGGTGGGACTGAGAAGGGACTGGGAGAGGGTTTAGGGTGCAGGGGCAGTGGGGGGAAATTGGGAGGGGGCTGTGGGATCCTGAGAGGAACAGGAGGGGCTCTGGTGGGTCCTGGGGAGGCTGGGAAGAGACTGGCAGTGATTTACCAAACTAGCAATATTGATCCAGTATCAATATCAATCTGTTAATGGAGAAAAAACCTCTCCAACAGTTTAAAGTTACAGAGTGGATGTTTAATCACAGCACTGGGCGAGTGTGGGAGTCACCCCTTAATACGCACTGCAAGTTGACAAAAGATTCCAGTGTGTTTTTATTCACAAAAGTGTTGAATATCCAAAATATGAATACATATTTATAATGCTAACACTTCCCATTCCCCACTTCAGATAAAAATGAATGGTAATGTTTTTAAAATGTCATTATGCCTATGTGGTGGGCTCCCTAATTTGAGGACGGAGTCATTTTGGCGAGGAGAGGTCATCAAGAGATGAAGGAAAACCGCTCTTCCTCACTCTCACCTTTCTACCTTTACAATGGGTGACATTACAAATGACATTTGGTACAACTCAAATTTTCTCCCTTGTGACTTTTAAATGGGTTTCCAGATGTAAGGTCTGTGATCTTCCTGAACCCGTTGATCAGTTTCTCTTTTCTCATTATAAGCACAGCTGAACACACATACAATGAAAAGTAATTTTTTACCTAAGTCTAAGCTTCATTATCTCAAATCCTGCTTTTCACTTAATCATTAACTCTAACTAGTTCCAGCAAGGCCTATCTCTAGCTAAGATCTCCAATTTTTCTAAAATTCTTCATTTTTTAAAATTAGTGACTCCAAAAGAGGTTTCAGACGGTCCTGGGTGGGCTGGGGGAAACAGGGAGGGTCTTTGGAGGGGCTTGGGGTGTCTGTGAGAGGTTTTGGGGGTTCTAAATCTGGCAGTTGCCCCAGGGATGCCGTGAAACACTGCCCACAGCAAGATGCTGATGGGCATCAGGGGCTCCTTGTTGGGCTTTGTCTTCCTGGTGCTGGGGCTTGGCTTCTACCTGAGGAAGAAGGTGAGGGGGGTACTGGGGATTGTGTCCTCCCTCCCCCAGAGCGTGTGTGCTCCCCTCCAGGGCTCCCAAGCTCCATGTCACCCCATTTTCTCTGCCCGCAGAGCTCCTGAGGTGACGGAAAAAGGTTCTCTAGGATTTAAAGTCAACAAATCCACTCTCCTCAAGGCATTCCCATTGTTTATCTGTATCCTGTTGGATTTTCATTCCCTTGATTTCATCCAGGTGCCCACAGGGAGCCAGGAAGATGTGGAGCCTCCCAGCCAGGTGTCTTCCCAACACGGATCACCAGGACCACGGATCACCAGAGCTCTGCCCAACGGGGGTCACTGGGGATCATCCAACGCCGATCCTCCCATGGGGGATGGAGCTGGAGCAGCGCACGAAGCTCTTCCCGCACTCGGGGCACTCGCAGGGCTTCCCTTACTGGTTCCTCCGTTGGTGTCGGGTCAAGGCTGAGCTGTCTGAGAAGCTCTTCCCACACTGGGGACACTCGTAGGGCCTCTCCCCACTGTGGATGCGCCGGTGGATGGTGAGGTGGGAGTTGTACTTGAAGCCCTTCCCGCAGTCGGGGCAGCGGAAGGGCCTCTCCTCTGTGTGAATCCGCTCATGTACGAGGACACTGGAGCTGCGCTGAAACCTCTTCCCACACTCAGGACACTCGTAGGGCCTCTCCCCAGTGTGGATGAGCTGGTGTTTTCTCAGGTCAGAGCTCCACCCAAAGCTCTTCCCACATTCCAAGCAGGTGTAGGGCCGTTCCCCAGTGTGGATCACCTGGTGTGTCATCAGGTGAGAGATCTCTCTGAAGCTCTTCCCACATTTTCCACACTCATAGGGCTTTTCCCCAGTGTGGATCCTCTGGTGATTCCTCAGGCTGGAGCTCCGGCTGAAGCTCTTCCCACATTCCCCACACTCGTAGGGCTTTTCTCCAGTGTGGATCACCTGGTGGCGGAGCAGCTCAGAGCTCCACCTGAAGCCCTTCCCACATTCCAAGCACTTGTGGGGCTTCTCCCCCAGCTCTGAGCTCTGGCTGGATCTCTGGCCGTGTTCCTGGCACTGGGGGGATCTTTCCTCCTCGCAGCTCCCTGGACTGGGTTTCCAGCCTTTCATTGTGCGGGATCTCCAGGGCTTTTCCTCCTCCTCTTCCATCTGGACACAGTTTGGGAATGAAAATTCCTGGTTTGGGGGAAAAAACAAGAGGAGAGATCCTTGGGCTGGGGTTCCTCCTTGCCCAAGTTCATCTCAGGAAGTCATTGGGCATCTTGTGTCTGTAAGAATCTCTAAAACACCAAGATTCAGCCCAAATATCCTCCAAACATCAAAACACTGATCAAAAACTACCCAAACACCAAATCCAGGCAAAACCCCCTCCAAAATAGAAAGATTCAGCCCCTGCAAAAAAACAAAGCACCAACATTTAGCCCAATAAAGCTCAGAAACACCAAGATTCAGCCCAGTGAATATTGTGGATCACCCTCCCCAGTCACCTGCTGACTGTGGGCAGGGCAACACTCCTGGGACTGCACATACAGGGAGGGTGGAACCTTGTGCTGCTCCCTCTTCCTGCTCCTCCTCCTCCTCCATGTCCCTACTCTTCCTGACACTCCTCTTCCCCCTTCTCCTGCACAGTCCCACCTTCTCCTCCCACATACATCCTTTGAACATTTTGTTCTTCAGCCCTGCTTCTCCTTCCCTTCTCCTCCTGCCCCCAGGCCCAGCACCCACTGCCGCCTCCCTCTTCCCCCCCAGTCCCACAGCATCCCACCGCAGGGGCACGGATGGAGCTGGGCCAGCTCGGCCTGGGGCAGCGCTGGGCTCTCGGCCGCTTCCGCCCGCACTCGCTCCCCACTGCAGCCGCTCCCGCCACCACAGCGCGGGGGGGCCCGGCCTTGGCGCTCCCCCCTCCCACCTCCCCAAATTCCCCTCAAGGGGGGCACGGGGGCCTAGGGGAGCACAGGCAGTCTCCAGGTAGGACCAATGTGGGGAGAAAATGGAATGCCAGAGGGGCATCCTGGAGAAAGGGATAATGACCCCAAAATATCTCTCAAGGGTCCCTTGGGAGCCTGTGGAGGTAGTTTGCACATTCTCCCAGAGGGAATTAAGGACATGGACACCCAGGGGGGGTGGAGGCCGGGGAACCAGGCAGTTCAGAAATCTTGGCTCTCCCCTGGAGAGCTTCTCCCTAGGCAAGACACTTCTATGTCATGCAGAGAAAAAGTGTCACTCCCAGAGGCCCTAGAGTTGAACATGTTAATTTGTTACACCCCATTGGTTTCCCTCCCTATCAATCCACCCCGATACATGTATCCCAGTTTCCCCCGCCCCTCTCCTCCTCTATAAATACCCTGTTTTTTCCCCAGTTTGAGGAGCTACTGTCACTGGCTCCCTTCACTGAGGGCCCTGCTATAATAAAGGCTATTTCTCAGTGGAATGCCATACAGCTCTCTAGTCTCTCCGCGTCGCCTGCACGCTGCCGCTGAGCCCTGTTCAGGACGGCTTTTTCAGGGTAGTCGCGGCACCCCTGTCATCGACACCGCCGCGGCAAGGGGGGACAATAAGGGAAGTCCAGAAGGGATTTAGACAACAGGGGATGGATGGTGTTGGTGTGCTGGGAAGGGATTGGCTGAAGGGGAGTGTGCAGGAATGTGCTTAAGGCAAGAAGCAGCAGGAGCAATCTATGGGGTAAGAAAAGGGATGATAGAAAAGAGGGGGTAGAGAAAAATACTGAGCATTGGAAATGTTTTTCAGAAGGGTCTCATCCTCCAAATTTGCCAGCTCTGATGGGTTGGCATTTAAGAAAAAAAGTCGCAAACATCCACGAATACGATGGCTCTGAGAGAGGCTGCTGGGAGTTTCTTCTCTGCCTGAGACCTGGCCAATAGCTGGCCAGTTCTGGCAGTATTTTTGACCACTGAAAAGTGAGATTACCTTTGTGAATACCACCTTTTAACCCTAAAGCCAGGAGCTTTTGGGTCTTTTGTGTTTCTGGCTTTAAAACATAACAGAGCTCTGGTGCAGCCGGGCCCCCCCCTCCCCGCTTTCCCCACAGCCTGTACGGCCTCGGGGTGGGGGCGTGGGGCCAGAGCCCAGCAGCTCCCGGGAAGGGGATGGAGAATGGCAGGAGCCCTTTCCCAGAGTGGCTGAGCCCCTCGGGAAGCCCGCCGAGCCCTGAACAGCAGCACTGCCGGGCCAGGCCGGTCCCTGGCTCAGCTGAAATTTCTGCTGCCGCTGGATTTCACCAGAAACTGCCGAGTACGGGCAGGGGAAGCCATCGGCCTGCAGCGTGCTGAGATGCTGGCCACCCTCCCCCAGCACAGCCACTGAAAAATCACCCATCAAAAACAGCCCCAGCCTCTGCCCGTGAGCATCCACAAGACTTGGGCCAGATTTAAACCACTTCACTACCCAGATGAGACCTGCAGATTTAATCCTTTTCCAGAGAGAGGAAAGGGAGAGTGATCATCATGTAAAGAGACAACATAAACCATCCAAGTCAGTGAAGGAAGGAATCAAGCCTCAGATGGAAGGAGAATGAGGACATGCTTTAATAAGCTAAAATACTCTTTTGATAAGGCCATGGAGATGAACAATGTTTCTGAATAACTCCTTTAATTCATGAAAAGAGTATAAGGTGGAATGAACTATTCAAACCATGAACTCTGAGCAAAGGTATCCACTGATGAGCTAAGCAGATGGGAGAGTAGCTGTGATCCCATGATATGCTGGAACAGAGAATGAAAAGTGAGAGTTGATGGAGATACTTGAGCACCCAGGAAGAAAAAGAGAAAACCTCTGTTCCCAGAGATGATCACAGGGAGAAATGAAGAGAACCTTTGCCTTTGAATAACTCATCCTTAAAATAATACTCCTTGAGTTCATGGCCCATGAACGCACCTCTGAGTGGTGTGAAATGGGAAGGGGTTCATGAAGGCAGAGTTTTTTCTGGGCAGCTGCCAATCAAGAGACATGAAAAGCCACGAGAAACTGTTTTTCTTAAGGAAAACTCTCCATGGAATGACAAGAGAGAACTCTCTCTACAAAGACTGATGAAATGATGAATGATGAAATTGCATAGCTGGGACAGCTTTAAACATCAGATTTTCTCTCTATATTGTCAGTTGGGCAAGGCAAAAGGTGGGATGGAAAGAAAAGGTGTCTGGAGGTTTTATTCTGGTTTCTTAATTTTGCAGTTCTAGTAAAAAAATTTCTTTATTCCTTTTATGTTTTAAGCCTGCTTTGCCCTTCTGCAAATCCATAACTCATAGCAACAAATGACTAAGTATTCTAGTGATTTTTAGCTAGTGCTTAAAGCACCACACCAGCTGATCCAGATCCTCTGTACCTCCAGATTCCAGGAAGAGGAAAAACAAGGAGGTCAGGATTTCAGGGGGTTTCTCTGAGCTGGGAGCGGCAGGAGCGGGCACAGAGCTGCGGCACCCGGAGCACGGGCTGGGGGCCTGTGGGGAGCTGTGGGGCCGGGCCGGGGCTGTGGGGCAGCCGGGGCTCAGCGCCGGGCGCTGCCTGACCCCAGCACCCCCCGGGCAGGGCCGGCAGTGGCCCCCGGCCCCCAGGAGGCTGCGGGACGCCCCGGCCGCTGCCCGGCCCCGTGGAGCTGCCGGCCCTGCCCGCCGGGGGGGCCGCCTTTGGACACTGCGGCAGGACAGGGACCGGCTCTGGGATACGGGCTGGGGAGGGGAGCCTCAGCACAGCCAGCACCAGGAAGGAACAGCTCAGAAATGGGGATTAGACCTGCAAGGATCCAGATCATCTTTTAAGCATTTTGTGCTGGGTCCCTGCAGAAAGGAAGGATTTTGCAGAAAGCTCAGCAGCTGCCACACGATGAGCACCCACAGGCACTGAGGGGGGCTGCAGCAGGGCCACAAGAAGCCCCTGCAGCACTTGCTCCCAAAGGCTCAGCAGCTGAATGCAGCAAGGGATGAGCAAAAGGCCAAGCTGAAGGCAAAGGCCATGGCACAGTTCCTACAGCCCCTGAGGGATCAAGCCCAGGGCCCAAGGGGGCCCCAGCACCCAGGGGACACCCTCGGCCACAAGCACCTGGCACAGGCATTGCCCTCCTGGCCAGGGGACAGCCCACCCAAACAGCCCCTGGCAAGGAATCAGCCTTCCAGCTGCAGGGCACAAGGACACTGCAAGCACAGACAGGAGCACCCTCAGCACCAGCAAGTCCAGCCCTTGATGGACACGGATTCTTAGCGGTCTCACAGCTCCCATTCCACCAGGGACCCACCACACTGCAGCCCTTGGGAACATCCAGGGTGGCTCTGGATCCAGAGGAGACCTTTCCTGATGGACACAGGGGCCTCTCCATCCACTCGGGAATCTTACACCTAAAGGTGTTAGGGAATATTTTAATAATTAAGGCATTAAGTCGGATAGATGAGTGGGCGTGTTTTATTCAGCCACTATTAGAAGATGTGGGGGATGGGTTTGAAATGCAGGAATTTTTATTTGCTCACAATTGTGATTGTAATTTACTGGGAAGGGATTTGATGGCTAAATTGGGAATTCAGATTAATGTTGCAAAAGGTGATACAGAGGCTGGTTCTGTTGAACCTCTGTGTCAAATGTCTGGCAGAGCCTAGGCTGAAGTGAACCCACAAGTGTGGGCAGCCCCAGGGAAATTGGCAAAATTAGATATGGAGCCTCTCCAAATTTCCCTCAAGCCACCAGGACAAGAGGTGTCGAAAAGCAATCCCCTGTTCCAAGGGAGGGAAGGAAGGGCTCACAGCCTGTCTGGGAGTCCTGCTCAAGGCACGGCTTGGGGAGCCAGGGATGGCTCCCTAGAATGCTCCTATCCTGCCAAACAAGAAATCCAATGGAATCCACAGAATGCTGCAGGACCCAAGAAGAAGAAATGAGATGATGAAACCGAGGCACCCCACACTCTCAGATCCTTACACCAGCCTGAACCAGGTGCCCTCCTCACACTGCTGCCATTCACAACTTGATGCAAAAGATGCTTTCTGGGGATCTGCCCACTCCCAGAGGATGCAAACAGAATTCTGCCTTGGGCTAGCAACAAGAGGTAGAAGGGAAAATGCTCAAGACATGGACGGTCCTTCTGCAGGGACCCATGGAAGCACCGGCCTGATTGGGGCAAGCCTTGCAGGAAATATCAAAGGAATTGACCTCACCCCCAGGGACTGGCTTAATGCAGGATGTGGATGACTTGATCCAGTCAGGAGGACAAGGAGAAGAGGCAGAGGAAGCCTCTGTGAAATGGCTTCATTTTCAGGCTAAAAGGCAGCTTTCTGTACCTGGAAAAAAAGAAAGGGAAATGGTAGAGAAAATTTTTAAATATTTGAGACCTATTTTGACTGAAGCTTTGTCATGTATTGACCCTGAGAGGTTTCAGGGAATCTCAGAAATAATGTTACCCAGGACTAAAATGGAGCTGCAGCAATTCTTATGATTAACAGGGAATTGCAGGAGATGGACTGAGGATTGTCTTTTCTAGGCAGAAAATTGTGTGACTTCTTTAGCCCCAGATAGTCTCAATGTTATCGAGTGGACAAAAGAAAGAAAACAAAACTTAACAAAATGAAAAAAATAAAATGATTGATGCCCCAGCCATGGCTCTTCCAGACTCAGAAATCTGAATTGGAAGGGAATATTAAACAGGCCACCCCTGAGCCTGCACTGAAGGCAACGCAGCAGCAGCCAGGGCTCCCCAGCGGGGGAAGCCCCTGGGCCTGCCCACAGATCCTCTGCTCAAATCCTCGGCCTGGCCACCCTCCTTTGCCATCTCCAGCCACTGCGGGACAATCCTTGCTCTCACTCTTGCAGCTTCAGCCCTTTCTGTGCCTGCCCTCGCCACAGCTGCTGGGGAAGGCACCGGGACAATTCCACTCTGCCTCTCAATTACACTCACACTCTGCCCTGCCTGGGATTAGCTGCTGGCAAAATAGACCAACTTTAAAATGGCTTAAAAACTTATTTCTCTGGTCACACTAGGTTTGTCTTTGCCTTGGGGAAAGGAATTTTAATGTTTCTTTTCCGCCACTCAGCAGAGATGTGTTTAACATCTCAACAGACTGCATAAAGGTAACAATTGAAATTTTAAATCAGCTGGGAATGGGAGGATATAAGGTGTCTAAAGAAAAGGCACAAATTGCCCAACAGACTGTGATTTACCTGGGGTGTGAAATCTCACAAGGACAATGTAAGCTGGGTACTAATCGTATTCAAGCCATTTGTGCCATTCCAGAACCCCAGAACCTACATGAGCTGTGAGTTTTCCTTGGGATGACAGAGTGGTACCACCTATGGATCATGGACTATGGACTAATTGCAGAGCCCCTGTATGAAGCCCAGAAGACACAACCGCTTACCTGGGGCAAACCACAGAAGGAGACCTTCCTCAGACTGAAGGAGGCATTGACAACAGCTCCGGTGTTAGGATTGTCTGATTTTATTCAAAGATTTTCAGCTGTTTGTGCATGAAAGATCACACCCAGCACTGGGAGTGCTGACCCAACATTTGGGAAGCTGGAAAAGGCTGGTAGGCTGCTTTTCCAAACAACTTGACAACGTGAGTGCCGGATGGCCTTCATGCCTGCGGGCAGTTGCAGCCACTGTGATGCTGATCCAAGAAGCCAGGAAACTCACGATGGGTAGACACACAGATGTCTATGTGCCACACATGGTGACCACTGTTTTAGAACAAAAGGGGGGGCATTGGCTATCTCCAAGCAGGATGATGAAATTCCAGTTAATCCCAACTGTGCAGGATGATGTCACACTAAAGACAGCTAACCTTTTGAATCCAGCATTCTTCCTTACTAGCAAACACATCTGCCCAACGAGCAGAACTGGTTGCTTTAACCAGGGCATTAGAGATGAGTGAAGGGAACAAAGTAAATATCTGAACTGATTCAAAACATGCTTTTGGAGTGGTGCATGTACACAGGGCACTGTGGAAAGAAAGAGGACTGCTGTCTTCTCAAGGCACACACATTAAACATCAAGATGCAGTCCTGCAATTAATAAAAGCAGTATAAAAGCCTGAGCAAGTAGCAATCATGCACTGCAAAGCTCACCAATCAGGAAGCTCCAAAATTCATGAGGGAAATGGGAAAGCAGACTGGACAGCCCGACAAGCTGCTCGAGAAGTACAAACTGCAATGGCATTGATACCTTTAAAAACTAATGTATCTCAATTCAATTTACCCCCAGAACCAAAATGTTCAATAAAAGATGTGAAATTGGGATGCTCACTGAATGCACAGAAGAATTCAGAAGGGTGGTATGTGACTACACAGGGACAAGTAGTGGTACCCCCCTCAATAATGAGAGAAGTTCTACAAATTAAACATAACAAATGTCATTGGAGTGCAGAGGCACTGGTGAAATTGTTAAAACAAAGTTTAATTTCAGTACAGATGTCAACAATGGCAAAATCAGTAATGTCAAAATGTGAAATTTGCTTAAAGAACAATCCAGTGGCTAGACGACAGGCACAATTAGGGAAAATTTGGGTAGGAGTAGAACCAGGAGATTATTGGCAAGTAGATTTTGTAGAATTACCAAGAACACGAGAATACAAATATCTATTGGTAGGGCTTGACACATTTTCAGGATGGCCAGAAGCTCTTCCCTGTTGCACAAATCAAGCAAAAGAGACAGTCAAGTGGTTACTGCAAGAAATCATTCCAAGATTTGGGGTGCCTCTAGGAATATCATCAGATAGGGGCCCACATTTCACAGCCACAGTAGTGAGGGAGGTGAGTAGGTTACTGGGAATAGCTTGGCATCTCCATACACCATGGAGACCCCAATCCAGTGGACAGGTAGAGAGGATGAATCAGACATTGAAGAGGCAGATCAGCAAAATATGCCAAGAGGCTAAATTGCAGCAGCCACAAGCTTTACCAATAGCACTGCTGAGGATTTGGATAAAGCCTAGAAGCGGGATGTCAGTCAGTCCTTATGAGATATTGGATGGGAAACCATATGAATCCCCTGAACCTAATCCAAATGTACATGTTACAGGGAAGCAAGAGGTGTAGAATTATGTTCTGTCTCTTGGAAAAGCTTGAGCTCGACTTCAGAGCACCCTTGTGTGGAATAGGCCGCTGACTCTTGAGAATCCAGTTCATGACATCCCCCCGGGAGATGAAGTGTACGTTAAAAGCTGGAAGGAAGAACCATTAAAAGAAAGGTGGAATGGACCCTATCAGGTACTGTTAACTACCTTGACAGCAGTCAAAGGAGCTGGACTGGATCCCTGCATACATTACACCAGGGTGAAGAAGGTTTCCCCTGCACTGTGGACTCCACAAACTGTGGGGCCAACAAAGCTGCAGATAAAGTGGGTTTGATTGTTTCAAATGTCTAGGCTGCCAGTGACTGTAATGGTGATTTTTTTATGGCCTTCACTGCCATCAGTTGGAATCACTGTTAGCTTGGGATGTGAAATACAAAAGGATCAGCTGACAACTCTTCATTTGAGAATGAAGAGGGATGTGGGGGTGCAGCCAGAAACACAAGTGATAAAAGTCTCTAATACTATTCAGACAGAAAATGGGATGATTAGATTAATTAAAGATTTTGCCAACATGCAAAACAGCAGCAAAATAACTGCCTGTCTGCCAATACCAAAGGCAGCAGGAGACCCAATAAATTGGGGAATTATAACATCAAAATTCCCTGAAATACAAAAGAATAAAAATGAAAATGTGAGCTGTGTATTGCAAATAGATTACGAGTACCCAAATAAGACAGTGTTTGAAAATGCTGTGAAGCCAAAGTATTCATCTACATGGGATTGTCATGAAAATGGAGGAAAGTATGAACCAAAACTAGGCTGGGATGGGGGATTAGGGAATTATGGATGGTGTTATGAAAAGATAGCAAAGGTCATTAAAGAAAAGATTTCAGTATCAAAGTGGAAGTGTGAAGGACAGGAAGGAAAAGATCGGGCTGAAGCTTGGGACAGTGCATGGTCAGTGAGTGTGCTTCAGAAATTCCAATCTATGGCAGATAGCCCTTGGTGCATTAAGAGGGAAGGCTCTGAAAATGAAACAGATCCAGGGGTATGGAACACTGAAACCAGTAGTAGAATGGAGGCAGACAAAGTGAATTGGTGGGTATGGAACAAAACTTAGGACTGTACTTATAAAATAAAACAAATACTTATAATAAAATACATTTATTATAAAATAAAACAAATACTTATAAATAAAACAAATGCCACCACTAGTGGTAGCTCTGCAAATTGGATGTGCCTGCAGAGGAATCAAACATAAACAAGGGGAAATAAATGACAAGATAGGACAAGTGATCCAAAAGGTAATATGGAGCACAAGTACAATTCAGAGTCCAGGCCAATTTGGATGGGCAGCAAGCGATGGCACCTGGACAACACATTTGCCTGTAGGTGAAAAAGTAAAAGAGATTACTTTAGGCCTCCCCACCTTATGCCCAACTTGGAAAAGGTCCCCATTCAAGGAAGAGCATGAACTTCTGCAAATAAGGAGAAGATAAGAATTTCAGGAAAACAAAGCTGAAGATGAAGAAAGATGGCAGGAAACCTCCAGCAGTGTAAAATTTGAGTGGGCGCTGGAATCCTTGTTTGGTCCAATAGCAAATTATAACAACAGAAAGATGTTGTACAAACTTACAGGTCAGGTAGAAAGATTGGCAAGAGTTACCAAAGAGGAATTTAGAGAGCAAAATGTACAATTACAAGCCACGACTAAAATGACCCTGCAAAACAGATTGGCTTTAGATATGTTATTGTTGAAAGAACACGGAGTATGCGGGTACCTAAAAGGACAAATTGATCACTTGTTGCTATATTTTATATATTAGTAAAGGCCTGTATGCACAAACCAGCCTTTGAAATAAGTCATGATATTAAGAGCTAAAGTCCTTGAAACCTTCATGCTGAAGAGAGAGTAAAGCAAAACAATATCCCTGTGTGTAAGAGAAAAAATGTAAACTGTGTGTGTTAGCCAATAGTAACTTGCTCTGCCTGCAGACCCTGTAGAACCCTATAAAAGTGTGCTAAAGATAGAAATAAAGTGGCATTCACAATTACTTCTGTGAAGACTGGTGAAGAGCTGGCGGTCTCTCAATAATCACTGCTGCATCCACATCCCAAATGGAACTGCAGATGTAGAACACAACATTAGCCCATTAAAACAAATAGAACATGAAGCACAGAAAGAGAGGGAAGATCTAACAACAAGTTGATTAGATAAAATTTTTGAAGGGTTGGGATGGAATGTGAGCTCCTGGATCAAATCTATTCTTGAGAGTCTGATAATCCTACTAATTGTGTTCTTAGCAATCTGGTTAATCTGTGCAGTTCTGAAAGGAGAGATAAAGAAAAGAGTATCCTGGAACCAGAAGATAATAAAGGCACTGACACAGGACAGAGATCCACATCCACATTTGTCATCTCCAAGTCCTCCATAGTGTAACAACGCTTACGACAACTGTGGATTCCAAGATGAACATCAAGTATAAACTCAGAAAAAGGACTGTATATAGTGAAAGCATTACACTTATTATAGTAAAGTGAAATACTTTCAAAGGGGGGAAATATGTTACTATGGGGTTAAATGTTTCTGAAAATGTTTCTTAAAATCATGTAGAGGTAGGCCACAAGCATGCTTGGTATTAGGGATGGTCTAGCAAGCTGAAATGTTTACGGTAACGGGAACTGGTACTTGGGGTCTCCAAGATACCCACCCAGAGATAAGATTCGGACATGTTCGTGCAAGGATGAGCTAACTCTCATGAAGCAATATGGACAAAGTTAATGAAGCAATATTAATGAAACAATATTGATACGGTTGTTACAGTGATTACTGCTACAGCTGAAATTGTAGAAATATGTGCACTTTGGACAAAGACAACGGAACTAGATTTGGGTTGCTGATACCTCTAGTTCACCCACGCTTCAATAAAACACCTGCATACAGTCAATCTACAATTATGTGTTTTCCTGAATGCTAACGAAGACAGATCAAAAACTTCCAAAACACCAAAAATCTGATATCCCCCCAAAATACAAAGATTCTGCCCCCACAAAAAAACAAAACACCAACGTTTAGACCAATAAAGCTCAGAAACACCAAGATTCAGCTCCGTGAAAATCGTCCATCTCCCTGCCCGGGCACTCGCTGCATGGGGGGGTGAGGGGGGCAATGAGGCCGGGCCGGAGCAGGGGGTGCCTGAGAGAGGCCCCGAGCCCGGGGGAAGCCCCTGCAGAGCCATGCAAGTGGCTCCTGGCCGGACTCGGGGATCCCCCTGGCGATCCCCGCTGGAGCAGCCTGCTCCTGAGGGACTCTGGCCCCTGCCAGGGACCCCAGGCTGCAGCAGGACAAGGATTCCTGTCCCTCAGGGGGAGGCACTGACATGACCTGACTGTGACCCCCATCCCTGTGCCTCTGGGCGGGGAGGGGGACGGAGAGGGGCACAAAGTTAAGCCCGGGAAGGAGGGAGAGCTGGGGGAAAGATGGATTTCCGGAGGAATTACTTTGCTTCTCGTTTTCTTGTTCTGACATGATGGATAATAAATTCAATTAATTTCCCCAAGTCAGGTGTGCTGTGCCCGTGACCAAGGATTGAACTGTCCCCACCCTCATCCAGACCCCCGAGCCTTTCCTTGTGTGTTCTGCTCCCCGCCCAGGGCAGGAAGGAGAGTCACAGAGTTTTGGCCTCGCTCCGGCATAGCCCTGTTCCATCCCGGACTCACCCCCAGCTCGCAGCGCCCTCAGCTCCCGGGCACCCCGAGCTCCCGGCGCTTCAGCGCAGCGGCGCTTCCTTGGCCTCCTGCCCGGGCCGGGCCCAGCGCCGGGGCCGCTCCTCAGCCCAGGCTGCCGAGAAATGGCGGAGCTCAGCCCAAGGCAGGCGAGTCCGTGCCGTGTGCAGAGCCCGCCGCTGGCTGCGATTGGCTGCTTCTGCCGTCACTCGTGGCTCTGGCGCGCGCTGATTGGGCAGAGCGGGGACAAGCCCGGCCCCGCTGGCGCCCCCAGGGCGGCCGTGGGGCAGGAGAGCCGCCATTGCCGGAGCGTCTGTGCGGGCCCGGCAGCGGCGGCAGCAGCGGCCGGAGCCCGGTGAGGCGGCGGCGGAGCTCGGAGGCGGCCCCAGCGCAGCGTCCCGGGCACAGCGCAGCCACCTCCGGCCTCCCGACACGAAGCGGGACGAGCCAGCGCTGCTCCGCCACCGCCTCCTGCCGAGGCCCCAGCGGCAAGGAGACCGCGGGCAGCCGCTCCCGCAGCGCCCTCAGCCCAGGGCCAACACGGGCCGGCCACGGCACAAGCCACCCGCCACAGCCCCCTGCCGCCCCCTCCCGGGCCCGCAGCGAGCCCCGAGCCCCCGCAGAACCGAGCGCGGCTCCCACCTGCGATGGCTGGGGCCGCCTCCGAGCTCCGCCGCCGCCTCACCGGTTGTTATAAAAGAAATTACAATTTTGACAACTAGGTCCCTTGGGTTAATGGCAGTTTAATTAAAAATGAATACAATTTAGTAAATTGAATAGTAATTTTGGGTAATAAAAGAATACAGCTTAGTAAAAAAATATCATTTAGGAAAAAATTACAATTTATATCTATCATTTGCCAGGAATTAAGTATGATTAAAGCATAAGCAAAACCGACCGGGGTACGGGTTCCTCACCCTGCCTCATGTACAGAGCAAATCACTTCAAGCTAAACTGATATAGTGTATGCTTATACATATTCATTAATGCTTCCTGTAAATTTCCTCCTATTTCAAATTTTTCTGACTTTATGTCACTTTCCATCACAGCACATGCTTCACTTGTTGTTAGGGGGTCTTCAGTCTTCTTTTGGGGGTCTTTTGGCGATTGCTTCTCCTCTTCCTCATTGTCCTTTGGATAACCTTACAGGTTTGTGTGTGCGTACTAAGCTTGTGTTATGTTACTCTACTAATTAGTCTGATATTTACTGGTTTTTAGGCCCAATGCCTAAAGTTGTTCTAATTTTGTACATCTCAAGGCCATTTTGGTCATGAGACATCATTTATCTTCTAAACTACATCCTGTACCTTCCTCAAGGCCCCTTGGGCTGCAGCCAAGGGCCGAGGTGCCGCTCTTCTTGGTAGCAAAGTTTATACCCTGGGGTCTGGTCACTGACACGTTTGGTCTCACTGCTACCCTTGGCCTCATAAGGTTCCTATGAGCCACTTCAACTCTGCTTGTTTCAAGGATGGCACAGATTTCACAGCACTGTCTTATCTCTCTCTCTCTTAGTCAGTTATTTTTTTTTCTTTTAATTTAAACTACTAAAGCTTCAGAGATGTGCCAACTACAATAAAAGTTACTTTTTACACAATTTCAGTTAGTAATTTATTAATAAAGCTTTAATTAACAGGGGGTTCTTTTAGCACAATTTTTGCTGTTAAATAAATAAAACATTTAGTCAAAACCATTTATATTGACTATACAAAATATTGGAAAACAAACATATTTTAAAAATACGGAAATTTAAGTTTCTGTGAAAAAAAAAACTGCTACATGTTTTTAACACTTATAATGCACATAACACAACTGTAACACACTATTTAGATACTATATATTAATAAAATGTGTTTGTGCTTCACAGACTCTAAGCAAGGCAGAATTTGTCTTTTGAATGTCTAAATATAATAAACCAAACCAAATTAATGCCGGGTTGTAACAAATGGTCAGTTGTGTTATATGTTAGAGTTCACTTGGCACAGCCAGCACTGCACACTTTTCCAGTTAAATGGGATTTAGGTAGTGCTGCTGTTTCTATTTCCAGCAAAATATCTTTAGATGAAGGAACAGTTTTACCTCTTTTTTTTTTTTCTCCTACTTTTTAGTTTGTAAAGGATACAACAGATAACTCTCACTTTCTTGTGTTTTAGTAATGAATTTATCTTTCCCCCCACCCGGGGAAGCTACAGGGTAGCATAGTCGCTCTCTTCTTGATAAAAAGGTTCTTTTGAATTTACATACTGATTTAAAGCTTAACAAATCCAATCTTTAAACGATCCAAACTTTGGCCAATTCAAATTATATTTTCGGATCATTTTCTTTGTCTATTTAAACATACAATAATTAATCATTTTGTGCTTGTTTTTCCTCTCCGGGATTCCCATGTATTCCCATGTATTCCATGTATTCCCCTAGATTGGAGTTCCTGGGTTTTGGCATCGAATTGTTATAAATGACTTTCAAATTTCCAAATAATCAATCTAATTAATTGATAATATACTTTAATAAATTGGATACAAAATAATAAAAGAATACAATTTAGTAAAAGAATACAATTTAGTAAGAAAGATAAAATTTAGTAGATATATTCAGATATATATTTATATATACATATGTGTGAATATAATTGGCCAGTGGTTACAAATGGTTAAGGCATAAGCAAAACCGACCCGGGGTACGGAGGGGGTTCCCCACCCTGCCTCACGTACAGAACAAAGCACTTCAAGCTAACCTTATATACTGTATGCTTATATATATTCATTTATGTTTCCCATATGTTTTCTCCTATTTCCGATTTTGCTGACTTTAGGTCACTTTTCATCACGGCACATGCTTCACTTGTTGTTAGGGGGTCTTCAGTTTTCTTTTGGGGGTCTTTTGGTGAAGGCTTCTCCTCTTCCTCATTGTCCTTTGGATAACCTTACAGGTTTGCATGTGCGTACTAAGCGTTTTGTTAGGTTACTCTACTAATTAATCTGATATTTACTGGTTTTTAGGCCCAATGCTTAAAGTCGTTCTAATTTTGTCCGTCTCAATGCAGTTTTGGTCTTGAAACATCACTTATCTTCTAAACTACATCCTGTACCTTAATTTTAATTTTAATGCAAAGGGGTACATCTGCCTTATAACACTGATTCTTTTGGTTGCTTCTAATAGTAATTTTCCAAATAGTTACAATTTAGTCAGCACAAATCAATTCCATTTATTACACTTCCTCCCGGGCCCGCAGCGAGCCCCGAGCCCCCGCAGAACCGAGCGCGGCTCCCACCTGCGATGGCCGGGGCCGCCTCCGAGCTCCGCCGCCGCCTCACCGGGCTCCGGCCGCTGCTGCCGCCGCTGCCGGGCCCGCACAGACGCTCCGGCAATGGCGGCTCTCCTGCCCCACGGCCGCCCTGGGGGCGCCAGCGGGGCCGGGCTTGTCCCCGCTCTGCCCAATCAGCGCGCGCCAGAGCCACGAGTGACGGCAGAAGCAGCCAATCGCAGCCAGCGGCGGGCTCTGCACACGGCACGGACTTTCCTCCCTTGGGCTGAGCTCCGCCATTTCTCGTTCGCCTGGGCTGAGGAGCGGCCCCGGCGCTGGGCCCGGCCCGGGCAGGAGGCCAAGGAAGCGCCGCTGCGCTGAAGCGCCGGGAGCTCGGGGTGCCCGGGAGCTGAGGGCGCTGCGAGCTGGGGGTGAGTCCGGGATGGAGCAGGGCATGCCGGAGCGAGGCCAAAACTCTGTGACTCTCCTTCCTGTCCCGAGCGGGGAGCAGAACACACAAGGAAAGGCTCGGGGGTCTGGATGAGGGTGGGGACAGTTCAATCCTTGGTCACGGGCACAGCACACCTGACTTGGGGAAATTATTTGAATTTGTTTTCAAACGTGTCAGAGCAAGAAAATGAGAAGTAAAGTAATTCCTCCGGAAATCCATCTTCCCCCCAGCTGTTCCTCCTTCCCGGGCTTAACTTTGTGCCCCTCTCCGTCCCCCTCCCCGCCCAGAGGCACAGGGATGGGGGTCACAGTCAGGTCATGTCAGTGCCTCCCCCTGAGGGACAGGAATCCTTGTCCTGCTGCAGCCTGGGGTCCCTGCCAGGGGCCAGAGTCCCTCAGGAGCAGGCTGCTCCAGCGGGGATCGCCAGGGGGATCCCCGAGTCCGGCCAGGAGCCACTTGCATGGCTCTGCAGGGGCTTCCCCCGGGCTCGGGGCCTCTCTCAGGCACCCCCTGCTCCGGCCCGGCCTCATTGCCCACCTCACCCCCCCATGCAGCGAGTGCCCGGGCAGGGAGATCCACGATCTTCACGGGGCTGAATCTTGGTGTTTCTGAGTGTTATTGGGCTGAATGTTGGTGTTTTGTTTTTTTGTGGGGGCTGAATCTTTCTATGTTGGGGGGGATATCAGATTTTTGGTGTTTTGGAAGTTTTTGATCTGTTTGGAGGATTTTTTGGGCTGAATCTTGGTGTCCTGGAGGTCCTTCCAGACACTAGATGCCCAATGACTTCCTGAGATGAACTTGGGAAAGGAAAAACCCTCAGCCCAAGGCTTTTTCCTTTCTTTTTTTCCCCCAAACCAGGATTTTTCATTCCCAAGCTGTGGTCAGATGGAGGAGGAGGAGGAAAAGCCCTGGAGATCTCACACAAGGAGAGGCTGCAAACCCAGCCCAGGGAGCTGTGAGGAGGAAAGATCCTCCCTGTGCCGGGAAGGTGGTCGGAGATCCAGCCGGAGCTCAGAGCAGGGGGTGAAGCCCCACAGGTGTTTGGAATGTGGGAAAGATTTCAGCCGCAGCTCCAGCCTGCTCCGGCACCAGGTGATCCACACTGGGGAAAAGCCCTACGAGTGTGGGGAATGTGGGAAGAGCTTCAACCAGAGCTCCAACCTGAGGGCACACCAGGTGATCCACAGTGGGGAAAGACCCTATGAGTGTGGGAAATGTGGGAAGAGCTTCAGAGATACCTCTGACCTGATGAAACACCAGGTGATCCACACAGGGGAACGGCCCTACACCTGCTTGGAATGTGGGAAGAGCTTTGGGTGGAGTTCCAATCTGAGGAAACACCAGCGCATCCACACCAGGGAGAGGCCCTACAAGTGTCCCAAGTGCGGGAAGAGTTTTCGGACCAGCTCTGATGTCCTCCTACATGAGCGGATTCACACAGAGGAGAGGCCCTTCCGCTGCCCCGACTGCGGGAAGGGCTTCAAGCACAGTTCCCACCTCACTGTCCACCAGCGCATCCACAGTGGGGAGAGGCCCTACGAGTGTCCCCAGTGTGGGAAGAGCTTCTCACAGAGATCTGACTTGACCAAACACCAACGGAGGCACCAGTAAGGGAAGCCCTGCGAGTGCCCCGAGTGCGGGAAGAGCTTCGTGCGCTGCTCCAGCTCCATCCCCCATGGGAGGATCGGTGTTGGATGATCCCCAGTGACCCCCGTTGGGCAGAGCCCTGGTGATCCGTGCTCCTGGTGATCGGTGTTGGGAAGACACCTGGCTGGGAGGCTCCACATCTTCCTGGCTTCCTGTGGGCACCTGGATGAACACCTGGGCAGGAACAACATTGGGACACAGACCAACAATGGGAATTCCTTGTGGGGAGTGGATTTGTTGACTTTCAATCCCAGAAAATCTTTTGCATTCAATCCACCTATCTTCTGGTGGCATCAAGGAGGTCTTGGAGGTCTTGTCCAACCTCAGTGATTCCACAATTTTCATTTCCTATTGCCCAGAGGTGTCTTCCACAGCCAGATGTTGATGAAATGGGTCAAAGACCAAGGTTTTGGAGACAGTGGTCTGGAAAGCCTTCCAAAAAATGTTGTTCCCTTCCACCCAAGCACAGGGATCCTCAGCTGGCAGAAATCCTTTCAATATGGCCTGATGGGCTTTTCATTTTTCTTTATTCCTTCAAAATATCCAACTTTGGGGTGAAAATAATGACATTGAACTAAGACATGGGTGAGGACATTGAGACACATAGACATGGTGGGACATGGACAGTGATGTGGGGACACATGGACAGGGACATGGACATTCATGGGGACATGGGGGGACACAGGCATAGATGGAGACATGGGGGACAATGCCAGGGATGGAAACATCGTGGGGACACAGCCATGGGTGAGGACATGGTGGGCCATGGCCAGTGACATGTGGGGACATGGCTGTGGCCACTGCCATGGGGGGAACTTGCAGGGGCTGTGGGGGATGCTGGGTTTGAGGGAGTTGAGGGTTCCTGGCAGGGACTTGGGGCTTGCTGAGGGCTTTGGGGAGCCCAGGCCGAGCGGTTGTGGCTGCGCTGGGAGCCCCTGGCGGAGGTTCTGGGGCAGCTGCTCAAGGACCCCCTGGCCTGGAGCCCCAGCTGGGCATTGGGCTCCTGGAAGGGAATGAACATCCTTGTGCCCAGGAGGGAAATCCCAGCACCTCCAGGGTGTGGGGGGCAGCTGAGAGGCCACAGCGGGGAGGGGAAAGCCAGACAGAGCTGTCCTCCTCCAGAACTGCACCCCAAAAATCCCCAAACTCAGGAATTGCTCCCAGGAGAAAGCTGCCAGCATCTGCTTGAATTGAGTGAAAGGGGGGATAAGAGAGGTGGGGTGGTGGATTGGTTGGCAGTGGGGCAGGGGTGGAGGAGCAGGGGAAAAGAGGGGCATGGGAGCCCCATATTGGGTTTGGATGAGTCTCGCTCTTCCTTCATCCCGCCTCCTTCTCCTCTCTGGCCCTTTTTCTCTTCCTCCATCTCTTCTCCTGTTCACCCCCGGCCCAGTGCCCACCCTTGGACCCCCTTTTTTCCAATTCCTTCAGGCCCCACGGGAGGAGCCAGGATAGAGCCGGGGCAGGTTGGGCTGTGGCAGCGCTGGGCTCTTGGCATGGTCCAGGTACTACCCATTCACCCCCTCCCTAAATTTCCCTGGCAGCTTCAGGGGTCCCAGTGCTTTTTAGGGTTTGCTGGGTGCCATGCTGGAGTTTGGTGTCTCCCAAGGAGTCCCCAGAACAGGGTGACACATGGGGGGGACACACGGGGGTCCTGATCCATCACTGCACAGGGTCTGTCCCTGCCAGGGTCCCCCCACGGGGTCTCCCCATGTCCCTCCCCACTGCCCCCCATAAATGGGAGAGGGGCGAACTGGGAAGCTTTGCTGGGAACACTGGGAACAGCCGGGCGGGGGCAGAGTGACAGTGGGGCTGGGGGGACACACGACCCCTCCAAAATCAGGGTGGGGATGGAGCGGGGGGTCCCAGCCAGGCCTGAGGCCACGTGGAGGGGCTGCGACCGCCAGCAGCTCAGGAGCTCTGTGGGCAGAGAAAAGGGAGTGACACCGGGCTGGGGGTCATGGGGAAGCACACACGCTCCAGGGGAGGGGAGACATGACCTCCGGGACACCCCCTTACCTTCTTGTACAGGTAGAAGCCAATTTCCAGCACCAGGAAGACAAAGCCCAACAAGGAGCCCCCGATCCCTGTCAGCATCTTGCTGCGGGTAGAGTCTGGCGGCATCTCTGGGGGGTCTGCAGAGGTCAGGATCTCCCCCAAAAACTGTCTCAGACACCCCAAGCCCTTCCAAGCACCCTTCCACTCTCGTCCACCCCACCCAGGACCTCTGAAACCTCCTCCCAGTCCCTTCCCAGCCTCCCCAGGACCACGAAAGAACCTTCTGTCCCTATCAGGATCCCACAGCCCCCTCCCAGTTGCCCCCCACTGCCCCAGGACCCCCAAACCCTCTCCCAGTCTTTTCCCAGCCCCACCCGGACTCTCAGTCTCTTCCCAGCACAATGAACCTCATCCCAACCCCTGCTTTCCAATGCCCAGTCTCCTTCCAGCCTTTCCAGGCTCACTCAAATCCCTCCCAGTGACACCCAGCACCCCTAAACTCCCTCCCAGTTTCCACCAGGACCCCCAGAACCCCATCCCACCCTCCCCAACGTCCTTTAATCCCTTTCTCAGCCATTCTTGACTCTCAAACCCCTTCCCCAGTTTAAACCAGTCTATCTCAAACTCCCTCCCAGGTACTCCCAGCACACCCCAATCCCCCTCTGGGCCCCCCAGTGCCTCCCCCGCTGCCCCCGGTGCTGTGGGGGCCGGGCCGTGCCCCAGTGCCGGCTCAGGGGGTGCTCCAGGCTGACGTGCTCCACCTGGCAGCTGGAGCTGAGCCCGCATTGCCGGGGCCGGTTTCCAGCAGCACCAGGAGCAAAAAACACAGAATACAAGTGTACAGCAATTTACATATGGGGAGGGTCCAGGTGTGGATACAAAACTTCAACCAGTGAGGGATATCCTGGGGAGGGGAATAGGACACATGGACCAATGGGGTGCTGTGGATTAGGGGATTTCCAAAGGGGACGTCCAAGCAGGGGGTTGGCATAAGGCAGGATTGACAGGGAACATTTGGGAACAAGGGGCAGGGTGGAAAAGATTGATAGGGAAGGTGCTGGAAAAAGGGGTTGGGATACAATGATGGGCAGGGCAGGGGAGGAGATAACTTTGGGTTAAACCAACAAAGCAGGGGGGTAACAGAACAAACCAATTATACAAACAGCTTCAAACTTTAAATTAAACAAAAACACAGCACAACATCTCCCCTTTTCTGTTTAAAAGGCAGAGCTGTGGTTTTGGGGGATCCATTCTCATTTTGGATACACGTCTCCCCAGCAGGGCTGGTCACTTGGCACTTCTCCCTGATTGACCTCTGCAGTGGGAGAGCCCTGGGAGGGCTCGCTGAGCCTTGTCCTGCGGGGCCAGGCCGGTCCCTGGCTCGGCTGCAGGGGGGTCCCAGGGTGTGAGGATGGAGGGTTTGGGAGGGTTCCAGTCCTGGATACAGGGGTGCACGGGGGTCCTGCTGCAGCGGAATGGGAGTTCAGGGGGGTCCCTTCCTATGTTCTGGGGTTCAAGGGGTCCCGGTGTCTGAAAATGGAGGTTCAGGGGGGTCCCTGTGCCCAGAAATGGGGGTTCTGGGAGGTTTCCGTTCCCGAGAATGGGGGTTCAGGGGATTCCAGGTTCCAGATAAGGGGGTGCAGGGGTTTTTGGGGCTGGGAAGGGGGTACCAGGGGGTCCTGGTGTCCCGAAATGAACGTTCAAGGGGGTCTCTGTGCCCAGGAAGGGGGGTTTGCCCGGAAATGGAAGTGCAGGGGTTCCCCATTCCCAGTGTAATAAATAGAATTGATTCGTGCTACTTAAATTGTAACTGTTACTAAAGTTATCATTAGAAACTATCAAGAATCAGTGTTATAAAGCAGATGTACTCCTTTGCAGATGTTACATATCAAAATTAAGGTACAGGATGTAGTTTAGAAGATAAGTGGTGTCTCAAGACCAAAATGGCCTTGAGATGGACCAAAATTATAATGAATCTAGGCATTGGGCCTAAAGATTAGTAAATATAAGGCTAATTAGTAGACTAACATAACACAATGCTTAGGAATGCAACACGTGCAAACCTGTAAGGTTATCCAAAGGACAATGAGGAAGAGGAGAAGCCTTCGCCAAAAGACCCCCAAAAGAAGACTGAAGACCCCCTAACAACAAGTGAAGAAAGGTGACGTAAAGTCAGCAAAATCAGAAATAGGAGGAAACTTATGGGAAACATGAATGAATATTTATAAACATACAGTATATAAGTTTAGCTTGAAGTGCTTTATTTTGTACGTGAGGTGAGGTGAGAAGCACCCCCTGTACCCCCATTGGTTTTGCTTATGCCTTAACCATCTGTAACCACTGCCCAATTGTATGCACATTGTAAGAGACAGGTTCGGGAATCAAGAGACGACCCAGTGTGAGTTAGTTGCTTGTTCCAAATTTATTACAATCTTAGCTACATTTTTATAGTATTTTGAAAAGCTAACATGCCATCTGTATTTTACTATGATTGGATAATTGCTATTTTTCATGCATTAATTTCTACATTTCTATTGGACCAGCTCATAACACCCAAGCTCTATAAGATACTTTTTAGTAAAACTTATTAAGATACATTTACCAGATTTCTCATCCTAAATTCTTATTCTTCATTGTCTTATTAACAATTAGTCTTCTTCATTTCTTTGATACAGTATTTTGCCAAGGATTTATGCTAGCTCAAAGTCAGGGTTGTGCAGGCCTTCCAAGGAGCTATGGCCTCGAGAAGCGAGCCATTCTTCAACAGTTCCCCCATTTTCCGTCTGCACAACCATGACTTTGGTTACCTTAACAAACAAACACTTGATTTTGTTGGATATTGCAAAGGATATTGCAATATCCAACAAAATTGCAAAGGATATTGCGCAACTAACACATAACAATCCAATGATCATAACACAGATAATTAATAATCCTGTTTTACATAAACTCTTAACCCATCCTGTCAGTCCAAGCCAATCAGCCAGTTCATCAATCCCAAAGAATCCCACATCTTCTTTGATCTTCTGTGTATGTTGCATGAGTTCTTGAATTTCCTTGTGGATGGATTCTGAATGATCTTGTAAGTCCATACAACACATACCATCAAAGTCTTCACATCCATGACCATGTGCTAACAACAAAAAATCAATGCCTGCTCGATTTTGCAGTACTGCATGCTGAACTTGTGACATATCAATTGCTAATTCAGAAAGTACTCTGCTAGTACCGTTTGCTTGTTTTACAACCCAACAACTAAGTTTCTTTAAATTGCGATGAGCTCTAGCAGCAGCAGCACCTGGCAAAAAGGTAGAAACAAAAACCACTTGCCATCTGTTCCATAAATCCAAATTATCATCACAGTCAGAACTCAAAATTTGACAAGGATCTCTTTTCCATCTGACATGATGTGTGCTATTAGGATGATGGTGTGGAAGCGCCACGCTGAGTTGTCCAATTGTGCAAAGACCTCCAACAGGTTGTGATGGGATACCTGCCCATGCTCTGTTACCACAAATTAGAAAATAACCTGTTGGTAGTCTATGAGGGGATTGAGTCCCAAATACAGGGTTTGATGCATTCCTCACCATTTTAGCACACCACTGCAAAAAATTGCCAGTTGGACTTGTCAATGTGATGATATTGGATTGTTCACATCTTTGATCAGTACCTTTTGCACATAATTTGTTGCTAGCATTTAGATAAATACAATAACCAGCATCTAATGAATCTGCTAGATCAATTTCTTGTGGCTCAGGGCCTTCTGGAAGATGATCATTCCAAACATCATAATTCTCCATACATTGTGAAAAATTCTTATATCCATTCCCTAGACACCTTGTCTTAAAAATGTCCTGAGTCTCTTTCATTGCCTTGTCTAACAAAGTCCACCTTGATTCATTGCCTGGAACACCAATCAGACAAATAATGAAAGGAGACTGAGGTGTCGACAGACTAGCACAGAAGGTCGTAGTATTTAAACTACGAGCAAGTGAAACCCATACATTTTCCCATGGATCTATGGTCTCTCTAGTTAACATGCCTGTTATTAAAGGTAAAATTACGAGAATGAAAATGCCAGTTGCCATTTTGAACTCTTTCCCACTGTCTACATGAAATAGTATAGTTTTTGCACCGTGCTGCAATTATATTTGTTTTCTGAGCAAGTTTTGTAAATGTTGCTATTTTCTGAATTCTAAATATTAGATTGGCTCTTTCTAATGCACCCACATTTTCCCATAATGATACGGCTTCTGCCTGTGTTAAAGAACAATTTAAGTATTTTGTCAATGCAGCAAGCGGAGTTAAATGATGAATTTCTCTATAACACCTAAGACAACCTCTGTGAGGTTTTGATCTCTGATATTCCCACAAATCTCTTTTACAACCTTCACACACAATTCTTATCCACAATTTTTCTGTGGTTTTACAATACCAGCACCTTATACCTTCTAATTTTTCTTTAACCCATTGTAGATAAACAGAAAAATAAACGCTTTCTATATAGGGAGTTCTATAATCAACTTGTACACCTAATAGATAATTGACTTCTCTCACTAATGGCTCAAGGGCAAGTTGCCACTGTTTACTTTCTCACCACCATCTACTTCCTTGCAGTCTGGCTGTGATATCCCACTGTTGATGTGGTTGATTGTGGCTCGTGTCCATTTACTCGGCACCCATAACAGTCCTGTAGGGGTATCAACACACACGTAGCCTCGGCCATTAAATAGGACTTTAGCTGGTCCTATCCAATGTCCTGTTTTAGGCTCTCTGTAAGGAACAAATACTTCATTAGTTACAACACTTGATTTTACACATTCATTGTGTATGACAGCTGGAGGGTCTTGACAATCTGCAAAAACACACAAATGGTTAATTACAAAAAGAACTTCATCTAATTTTTCTTTTGGGTCAGAGATATCTTTGAATTTGTTAAGATATTTCTTTAAGGTTCTGTTAGTTCGTTCCACTATTGCTTGTCCTGTAGGAGAGTTTGGAATCCCTTCAATATGCTCAACTCCCCATTGCTGCATGAATTTTCTAATATTGTCAATGGCATATGCAGGGCCATTATCAGTCTTAATTCACTCTGGGACCCCCATAATAGCAAAACATTGGGTTAAATGTTTCTTTACGTGCAAACTCTTTTCTCCTGTCTGGGCTGTAGCCCATACAAATTTTGAATAGGTATCTACAGTAACATGTACATATTTTAATCTGCCAAATTCAGAAACATGGGTAACATCCATCTGCCATATCTCTAGGGCTTTTAACCCTCTAGGGTTGACTCCTATCCCTAACCCAGGACCATGATGACTACATTGTGGACATGCTTGTACAATTCCTTGTGCTTCTGAAATTGATAATGAGAACTGTCTTTGTAGGCCCTTTGCATTTTGATGAAACTTCATGAGCCATATGAGCAAACTCAAGCTGATTGAGAGGAACTCTCCTCTGCTCCCAACTAACTAATTGATCTGCAATATGATTGCCAAGACCAAGGCCTTCTTGAAATTTATGACTTCTAATATGTATTAGACAATATGGTGCTGATCTTAATTGTGTAGCTTGTTGTATTTGTTGAAACAACTGCATTAACCATTTATTTTGAGTTTCCTTAATAAAAGCATCCTCAATCCTTTTCAAAATACCTGCAACATACAATGAATCTGTAACCACATGAAGGGGACATTTTATCCACCGACACATAGCCCAACAAACTGCTGCTAGTTCAAGCATCTGTAATGAGTCTCCCTGCTCAGTGTGCAAAATATGGTAAGTCCAAGATCCCTGTTGCTGCCAGACAATTGCTGCTCGTCTGGTTGTTTTACCAGCATCTGTAAAAACTGTATGTCCCTCTTTTAAAGGAATGAATGAATGTTTAGGCAATTGAATCCAATTATGATCTTTCAATATTTGAATAACTTTACTTTTTGGAATTTCATTAGTTACTTGCCCATTGTATGCCAATAATGCAAGCTGAAGAGGATAAGAGTGACGCATTGTCCGTTCAAGATCAGCAGCAGTCATTGGGATATGAATACTCACTGGTCCATTTCCTGAAAAAGCAATTGTATGATCACAACCTTTTTTAATTGTCTCTCCCACTTGTTCCATCCGGGTCTGTAAGCTATGCTTAGGTTGCATTGATACAAAGACCCACTCAATTATGTAAACCAGATACTCTGCCCTGTTTTTCTTTTGCCATTGAGCAATGATGGCACACACTGAAGAAGGCTGTGAAATAACAAGCAAACAAAGAGGTAAATTTATTACACGCTGTGATGGCCATCTGGTAACAAGTAAAGAAGCAAGATATTAAATACATTGTTGCTGTGTTTCTGTGAGAACAATTGGAGCAGCAGGGTTAGTTCCTTTTAATAAAGGTCACAAGGGGGCAAGATCTTCATTAGTAATTCCAACAACAGTGTGGACCCATTGTAAATCACCCATTAAAGTTTGTACATCTGTAAGATTTTGTATTTTGTAATTCAGTGTTGCTTTCAGTAGATGTATTATGCTGTCACTAATTTGCCAGCCTAAGTATTTCCATGGGGCAGTTTTTCAGGTTTTCTCAGGAACAATTTGTAATCCAGCATTAGACAATACTTGTGTGAGCACCTTTAATTGTTCATCTGTAAAAGGGTGTTCCTGTGCAATGAGAATATCATCCATATAATGATAGATGATAGCTTGTGGCCATTGTTCATGTATTGGCTGCAAAGCTGTGGACACAAACAGCTGACACATGGTGGGACTACTGTGCATTCCTTGAGGCAGTACAATCCATTCATATCTCTCACTAGGTTTCTCTTTATTAATTGCAGGTAATGTGAATGCAAACCGTTTTGTATCATCTGGATGTAGTGGAATAGTGAAAAAACAGTCTTTTAAACCAACAATTAACAGTGGCCACTTTTGTGGTAACATTGCAGATGAAGGTAATCCTGGTTGTAAAGCTCCCATGGGCTGCATTTGTTCATTAACTTTTCGTAAATCATGCAAAAGTCTCCATTTTCCTGATTTCTTGGGTATAACAAAAATAGGTGTACTCCATGGACTTACTGATGGTTTAATATGTTTTGCATTAACCAATTCATGTGCTTTTTGCAGCTGTTCCTCACTTAGCGGCCACTGCTCCACCCACACAGGATCATTACTTTTCCAGGTCAGTTGTCATGGGGCTGGCTGCACTGCAGGGACCGCTGTGAGAAAACCGAATCTGGGGTAGTTAGTACCACTCCCCATTGAGTTAAACATTCTCGACCAATGAGGGCAAATGTTCCTTCTGGCAAAGGTATTACTGTTGCAACTGCACAGGCCTTTCTTCAAGCACAAATGTTAGAGGATTGGGTGTGACTGAAGCAGCTGCAGACACTCCTCCAACTCCATCCACAGCAGTTGTGGTTGTTTGCAATGGCCAACAGGGTGGCCAAATTTTACTAGAAATGATGGTAATATCTGCACCTGTATCTAACAGTGCTTGTATATTTATCTGTTCTTTTCCATTTATGATGGTTGTGTTTTGAACAGGACGATCATGCATTCGTAGTGTTAGGTATGTAACTGGTCCTGTTGAACCAAAGCCAGCATCTCCTCTCATGGGTCACATAGGTTTGGATCCTTTCATCATTGCAGATACAAGATTTTGAAAGGGAATTATTTGTGCAATTTTACTGCCTTGAGGTGTAAACAAAGGCGGATGCAGTGTATATGCAACAATTTGAATAACTCCCGTGTAATCTGCATCAATGAGTCCTGGTATCACCAAGATACCTTTTAAGCCTGCCGATGAACGTTCTAGCAATAATGCTCCTACATCGTGTTTAGAGGAATGAATTGGACCTTTGAAAGTTGTAGGTATCTTTTGCGGCTGATTGTCTATAAGGGTAACTCCTACTGCTGTTTCCAAGTCGATTCCCAGGCTTCCTGTGGTTGCAGGGCATAACTCTGGGTCTCGGGGGCAGTTGCTGTTATCCGCACGCGACTGCCTTTCGCAGTCATGGTAGGCATCAATCTAATACTCATGGTAGCATGAGTATTAGATTGGCAATTATTACACCTTACATTGCCTACACATTGCTTTTGTAAATGCCCAGTTTTTCCACACCGAAAGCAAACATTTGTCGGTCAGGAGCGTCCTCCTTTTACAAGAGGTTTTAAAGCCGCAGCAAAAGCTTGGGTTTGGGTGGTTATTACATTTAACATTGTTTCATTTTGTGTTTTCACAACACTAGCTACAGCCTCTGACATAAAAGCAGCTTGCTGTTGATACACTGCATTGGCCATACGTTCTAACATTGTTCCCAAGTCAGCTGTGCCTGGGAGAGTAGCTAGTATCATTTTAGCTTTTGGATTTGCATTCTCAAATGCAAAAGTCCTTGTTAATTGTTCTCGTACTTCAGGAGTTAGGTCTGTTGCCTGATCGAGTGAAATGACAAGTCTGTTAATAAAAGAGTCAAAAGACTCATTCATTCCCTGTTTGATAGCGGTGTAGCTTGGTGCTCTTTTATCAGCTGGAATCCTCCACAGGGCTTGCTTTGCTTCCTCAGCAGATGCATTATGCAAATCTGCTGGAAATTGTAATTGCTGTGCCGCTGATGCATAGATACCTTTGCCCATTAACATATCGATAGTGGCACCATGAAGAGGATCAATTGGCTGTCGTGGTGTATTTATAATTCTCTTACAGCCAGATTCCCATTCTCGCTCCCACAATACATACTGTGAGGGAGTGAGTAATAGTTTTGCTATGGCCATACAATCGTCAGGTGACAAAACATTAGATGCAAAAATATAATTAATCATTTGCTTAGAGGGCTCTGAATGTAGTCCATATTGAGTAACTGTATTTCGTAATTGCTGCATTAATTTCCATTCAAAAGGTGTATATTGTGCTCCAGGCTGGCCATTAGCAAGAGTTCCTTGCTGTACTGGATAGGCATGTGGAGAACAGGCAGCTGCAGCTTCCCATTGTCCTTCTAAAATAGCAGCCCTGATTACTCCAGACCAGCGACTGTGAGATTCAACTGGTCGTATCTGCATTCCCCCTGAAGTGGTAATTATCATGTCACCTACTGGCTGCCTTCCATGAGGATTTAGATTGCTCATTTTCTTGATTACTTTTTCTTGATGGCCTCTTATGTTTTGGAACTGTAATATCAGAGGGTGTTCCGTCAGCTTTGTCAGCTGAGCTTTCATCCCCAGAGTTTTTTGCACTAGTTGTACGGAATTGGGAAATTGTACAGTCTTTGCCTCCTGTTTCTGTGTTGTGTTGTTTGTTCACAGGAGATAAGGGGGATGCATTCGGAGTTACTGAGGTCAGTCCTGTCTCTTGATTGGCAATTTCTTTTGCACTTGTTTTGACAGGCACTTTAATACCTTTTGCAGGACTAGGGTCAGTGAATAAATGAGAACTTGATTTTGCTGACACTTCTATATCTTCCCCTCCTAACATTTTTTGTGCAGCTAATGCCATATGTTTTTCAGCTTGGTATTGATTTAGCGCATGAATAATTTCTCTCCAAGTGGTAGCAAGGTCTCTAGCAGATTTACTGCCATCAATAGTGGCATCCCATAAGGCATCTCCAATTTTTTGCCACTCTGTTTGGTTAAAGATTTCCATGGAATCCTGCATAAATCCCTTCTCTTTTGCCCATTTACATAGCTCTTGGAGTTTTTTTGTGCTTACACCGGGCTCTCACTTAGCGAGAAATTCTGCCAGCAGCGATAATGCCGCTTCTCTCTCCATTTCCCGAGATAGCGCTGCTACCGGCACTTCGGAGGACGGCCGTCAGATCCTCTCAACCTCTCCAGGCGCTTTGTGCCGAATCGCCTTCTCTCCTTATTCCAGAATCCACTGGATTCTTTTACTGCATTTCTGCAATACTGAGCCTCTTGACAAGGTCCTCAGGCTGCGTGCTGGCTTTATTTGTAATCCCTGGGTCCCTGTTTTGGGCAATTTTGTAGGAGACAGGTTCGGGAATCAAGAGACGACCCAGTGTGAGTTAGCAGCTTGTTCCAAATTTATTACAATCTTAGCTACATTTTTATAGTATTTTGAAAAGCTAACATGCGATCTGTATTCTACTATGATTGAATAATTGCTGTTTTTCACACATTAATTTATACATTTCTATTGGACCAGCTCATAACACCCGAGCTCTATAAGATACCTTTTAGTAAAGCTTATTAAGATACATTTAGCAGATTTCTCATCCTAAATTCTTATTCTTCATTGTCTTATTAACACTTAGTCTTCTTCATTTCTTTGATACAATATTTTGCCAAGGATTTATGCTAGCCCAAAGTCAGGGTTTTGCAGGCCTTCCAAGGAGCTATGGCCTCGAGAAGCGAGCCATTCTTCAACAGCACATATATATAGAAATATATATACCTGAATATATTTACTAAATTGTATCTTTCTTACTAAATTGTATTCTTTTACTAAATTGTATTCTTTTTTTATTTTGTTTCCAATTTATTAAAGTATTTTATCAATTAATTAGATTGATTGTTTGGAAATTTGAAAGTCATTTATAACACTACTTATTTCAAACATTATGTAGACTATGTAGGAATGAAAAAAACCACCAAACTGCAGCAGGATATCCACTGTGCTTTAGGTTCTTCTTATTGAGATTCTGCAGGGTGAGAATATTTGGCTCATTCTGAGAACGGACAACATTTTTTACCATTCAAAATTAGATCTGCTTGTGTGAGTACCACATTTCAAAAGCCCAAGCCTGGGAACCTCTTTCTGTTTTTCTTCTGTCCCTGAGCAGGTAACGGGGATCCGGCCCCTGTTGGGCCCTGGCGGGGCCGGGCCGGGCTCTGCTGCAGCGCTGGCCCCTCCCGGGAATCCCTCTGGGTCCCGTTCCCGGGGGGCCGAGCCCTTCCCGGGGAACCCGCCCAGCCCCTTCCAGCGGCGCTGCCGGGCCGGGCCAGCCCCCGGCTCGGCTGAAATTCTGCTGCCACTGAGTTTCTGCAGAAGCTGCCGGGCAGGGGGAGCGGAAGCGGCCTCTGAGTGCTGGCCTGGCTGCTGAGATCCCAGTGCAGCCACGGGAAAATCATCCAGCAGGAACAGCTCCGGCAGCTGCCCCAGCACAGAGCGAGTAACCAGCCACAGGCCTGGGCAAGATATTCACCCTTTCAATACACAGATGAGACCTACAAACCTTGTTCATCTCTCCAGGGACAGAAAAGGACAGAGTAACAACATGCAAAAAAACAACATAAAAACATCAAAATCAGTAAAAAAAAACCAAACCTCTGATAGAAAAAAAAATGAAAAAATGTAAATTAAAACGAAAATATTCTTTTAGTAAAGCCATAGAAATAAACAATGATGTATGAAAATATCTCCTTTAATTAATGAAAAAAGTATAAAAAAATATTCAAACTGTAAATCTAAACAAAAAAAAAACATTAATGAAACCAACCAAATGTTAAAATAACTGTAATCCCATAAAAAGTTTGAACAGAAAAATAAATAAAAACAATAAAAAACCTTTGCCCCCAGGGAGAGAAGAAGAAAACTTCTGTTCCCAGAGATGATCACAAAAACAAATGAAGAAAACATTTGCCTTCAAACAACTCATCCTTAAAATAACATCCCATGAATTCATAACCCATAGACACACCTCTCAGAGGGCTGTAAAAATGAGAAAAACGTCACAATAGCAAAATTTCTTCCCCGGCGGCTGCTATTTATAAAAATAAAAAAGCACAGAAAACCTGTTCCTTGTAAAAAAGTCTCCATGACATAACAAAATATAATAAAAACTATTGCATAATTAATACTGTTTTAAAATCACAAGTTTTATCTCAACAATGTCAGAAAAAACAAAAAAAAGTTATTCAGGGGGAAGAAAGGTGTTCTGAAAGTTTTATTCTGGTTTCTTATTCTTGTACTCCAGTTAATAAAGTTTCTTTATTGCTTCTAAGTTTTAAGCCTGTTTTGCCCTTCTCCTAATCCATATCTCACAGCCAGAAATGAGTAAGTGCCCTGGAGATTTCAGCCAGTGCTAAACCCACCACATTATTTAGTGCATTAGGCAAAAAACTCAAATTAGCGAATCTAAGCCACTGCACCAGGCTGAAGCTGAGGATCCCCAGCCAAGCTCAGAGGGAGGAGAACACAGCATTTGTGGGATCCTTTCCAGTCTGACTTGCTTTAGCTGCACCCTGGGGGAGGAGAGAGCAGGAGAAGGGTTGGCTGAGTCCTCTCCCCTCTGCCTTGCCCTTCTCTGCTGGATCCTCAGTTCATCCCACACCCACCCCAAGACTCCATCCCCATCCTACTGGTGCTGACGGGATTAAAGGAGATAAAGAGGAGATAAAAAGATAGAGAGGAGAGAAAAAGAGAAGTTTAAATGCAGTTTAAATATGAAAGAAATGCATATGTTAGTGACTGCTGAGAGTTCAAAGGGAGCTGAAGGGTTTGCGAAGGGACAGGAGCCCGTGAAGGGCTCAGGAGCTGCTGCTGCTGCCGGGAGGGAGGAAATGCACCAATGGCTCCCAGCAGAGTCTGTGCTTTGAGGCTCTTTCCCAAACAGCTGCAGGAGGGAAAGCAGCTGAGTTTGGAGGAAGAGTTTTCTGCTGAGGTTTCCTGTTTGGAGCTGTCACAAGCTTGAGCTGCTCAAGGGAAAGGCGGCTCTGCTTCCAGCAGGGCCCAACTGCACGGGAGCACAACTTGGTTCCCTGGCCCTGAGCCAACGGGCAGCAGCAGCTTCTGTTCCCTCCTGGCTCTTGTGTCATTTCCAGCAGCACAAGACACACCAAGAAAAGCTCCTCCAGAACATGCCATGATCAACACAACCTGATTTCATTGCATGAAGGAGCTCTGACAGTCCCACGGGCTCAGGTTTGTTTGTCAGTGAACAGAGCAGGGAAAAGCACAGACACATTCCCTGCACAGGGAATTCACAGGAGGAAAGTGCAGCGCTGGAGGATGTGCTTGGATACAACGTTCCCACGGCAGTTTTGGGGATAAAATCGTCAGCAGAGAGAAAAGAAAAAGTCCTACCAAGGGTGGGCTGGGGAGGGCTGGTGCTTCCCGGGAGGCTCCTGAAGCTCAAGAGGACAAAGCCCAGACCTTGTCCAAGCTCTGAGCTGGGTCTGAGCCAGAAACCAGGGGGTGGCAGAGACATTGCTGCTGAAGGGCTTCAGATTGCCAAAGCTAAAGTGTCCAGTATCAAGGAACAACTTGAGGTTACGGAAGTCCCAGTGCCCACGTTCCATCCCCTCATTTCAAGCTGAAAGCGGAGCTCCACTTGTGACTCTGCTTTTTAATAATGAATGTCAAACTTCAACAAAATTCCCTTAGAAAGACCCCATGAAGGTTCACACTGTGAGAGCTCACTCGAGGCAGCCCCAACTCCTGCCCTGGTTCAGTCCCTGTCAAGCCCACTGTGCTTTCCAGCTGCTTTGCTCCAGTTCCTCCCAAATCACCATGAATTCCACTGAACTGAAACAAATCCAAGTCCTCGTGGTTCGGGACAAGGGCAGGGAGAGGTCCCTCCAAACCTCCCTGGGAATCATCCCAGAGCCCTCAGCCTTCCTTGTGCCCATCCCTGAGACCTCCTAGTGGCTCCCGTGGCTCTCCCAGTCCATCCCAGCCTCTCCCAGTCCATCCCCGTCACCCCAAATGCCCCCCTGGTCCATCTCGCCTCTCGTGGATCCCCTCGCCCCTCAGCCAATCAGAGCGCGTCTCTCTGATGACTCATCAGTTGCCGGGCAGATCCACAGAGCCGAGAGCCCCGCACTGGACTCGGCCTCCCAGTGCCGCGCACTTCATTCCCAGTCCCTCCCAGTGCCACCACAGTCCCTCCCAGTGCCACCACAGTCCCGCCCAGTGCCACCACAGTCCCGCCCTGAGGCCCCAGAGTCACCACCACTACTTTTTAGCCCATTCCCAGACTATTCCGAGTTCATTCCCACTTCACTCCCAGACCTACAAACCCTCTTCCTGTCTCCCAGTGTCCACTCTCATCTCTTTCAGTGTCACCCCAGTCCCTCCCAGTCCATTCCCAGTCCCTCCCAATGCCACACCACTCCTCACCCATCTCTCCCAGTTCCCTTCCAGCTGATCCCAGTCTGTCTCTGCTCTCCCCCAGTGCCCCCATCGTGTCCATCTCGCTGGTGCCCTCGAGCTCCCAGCCCGGCCCCGGCCGCCTGCTCTGCTCCCTGATGGATTTCTCCCCTGCCCACATCCAGCTGAGCTGCTCCCAGGGCCAGCAGCAGCTCTCGGGCCACGTGCTGGCCACTGCCGTGCTCCCCAGCGGGGACTGGAGCCAGCAGCTCCTGGTGCTGCTGGAAACCGCCCCCGGCAATGCGGGCTCAGCTCCAGCTGCCAGGTGGAGCACGTCAGCCTGGAGCACCCCCTGAGCCGGCACTGGGGCACGGCCCGGCCCCCACAGCGCCGGGGGCAGCGGGGGAGGCACTGGGGGGGCCCAGAGGGGGATTGGGGTGTGCTGGGAGGAACTGGGAGGGAGTTACAGATAGACTGGTTTAAACTGGGGAAGGGATTGAGGTGCTTAGGATGGCTGGGAAGGGGTTTGAAGGATGTTGGGGAGGGTGGGATGGGGTTCTGGAGGTCCTGGTGGACCCTGGGAGGGAGTCTGGGGGTGCTGGGTGTCACTGGGAGGGATTTGAGTGAGCCTGGAGGAGCTGGAAGGAGATTGGGGATTGGAAAGCAGGGATTGGGATGAGGTTGGTTGTGCTGGGAAGAGACTGGGAGGAGTCTTGATGAGTCCTGGTGGGCCTGGAAGGGACTGGGAGAGGGTCTGGGGGTCCTGGGGCAGTGGGGAGAAATTGGGAGGGGGCTGTGGGATCCTGAGAGGAACAGGAGGGGCTCTGGTGGGTGCTGGGGAGGCTGGGAAGAGACTGGCAGTGATTTACCAAAATAGCAATATTGATCCAGTATCAACATCAATCTGTTAATGGACAAAAACCTCTCCAACAGTTTAAAGTTACAAAGTGGATGTTTAATCACAGCACTGGGCGAGTGCAGGAGTCACCCCTTAATACACACTGCAAGTTGACAAAAGGTTCCAGTGTCTATTTATTTACAAAAGTCTTAAATATCCAAAATACTAATACATGTGCATAATGCTAACACTTCCCATTCCCCACTTTGGATTAAAATGCACTGTAATGATTTTAAAATGTCATAACTTCTGCCTGGTTGGCTTCATAATTTGAGGTGGGGGTCGTTTTGGTGAGGAGTCATCAAGAGATGAAAAAAAATTGCTCTTCCTCACTGATCCTTTACAATGACCTTTACAATGGTTGACTTTACAAATGACATTTGGTACAACTCCAATTTCCTCCCTTGTGACATTTAAATGGGTTTCCAGATGTAAGGTCTGTGATCTTCCTGAACCTGTTTATCAGTTTCTCTTCTCTCATTATAAGCACAGCTGAACACACATACAATGAAAACAAATTTTTTACCTCAGTCTGAGATTCATTATCTCAAAGCCTGCTTCTCAATCATTAACTGTAGTTCCAGTAAGGCCTATCTCTAGCTAAGATCTCTAACTTTTCTCTAATTCTTAATTTTCTAAAATTAGTGACTTCAAAGAAGGTTTCAGAGGGTCCTGGGTGGTCTAGGGGAGACTGGGAGGGTACTTTGAGGTACCTGGGAGTTCAGTGAGAGGTTTTGGGGGTCCTGACATCTGCAGACCCCTCTGGGATGCAGTGAAATGTCACCTGCAGCAAGATGATGACGGGGATCGGGGGCTCCTTGTTGCGTTTTGTCTTCCTGGCACTGGGGCTTGGCTTCTACCTGAGGAAGAATGTGAGAGGGGGTCCCTAGGTTCAGATATCCCCTCCCCTAGAGTGTGTGTCTTCCCTCAGGGCCCCCAAGCCCGGTGTCACCCCATTTTCTCTGCCCACACAGCTCCTGAGGCAGTGAGGAAAGGTTCTCTATGATTGAACGTCAACAAATCCAATCTCCTCAAGGAATTCCCATTGTTGGTCTGTGTCCTGATGGACTTTGATTCCCTTGCTTTCATCCAGGTGCCCACAGGGAGCCAGGAAGATGTGGAGCCTCCCAGCCAGGTGTCTTCCCAACACGGATCACCAGGACCACGGATCACCAGGGCTCTGCCCAACGGGGGTCACTGGGGATCATCCAACGCCGATCCTCCCATGGGGGATGGAGCTGGAGCAGCGCACGAAGCTCTTCCTGCACTCGGGGCACTCGCAGGACTTCCCTTACTGGTGCCTCCGTTGGTGTTGGGTCAAGTGAGAGCCCCTGGAGAAGCTCTTCCCACACTGGGGACACTCGTAGGGCCTCTCCCCACTGTGGATGCGCCGGTGGACGGTGAGGTTGGAGTTTTGCTTGAAGCCCTTCCCGCAGTCGGGGCAGCGGAAGGGCCTCTCCTCTGTGTGAATCCACTCATGTACGAGGACATCGGAGCTGCGCTGAAACCTCTTCCCACACTCGGGACACTCGTAGGGCCTCTCCCCAGTGTGGATGAGCTGGTGGTCCCTCAGGTAGGAGCTCCACCCAAAGCTCTTCCCACATTCCAAGCAGGTGTAGGGCCGTTCCCCCGTGTGGATCACCTGGTGTCTCATCAGGCCAGAGACATCTCTGAAGCTCTTCCCACATTTTCCACACTCATAGGGCTTTTCCCCCGTGTGGATCCTCTCGTGATTCCTCAGGCTGGAGCTCCGGCTGAAGCTCCTCCCACATTCCCCACACTCGTAGGGCTTTTCCCCAGTGTGGATCCTCTGGTGTAGGATCAGGTGGGAGCTCTTTCTGAAGCCCTTCCCACATTCCAAGCACTTGTGGGGCTTCTCCCCCAGCTCTGAGCTCTGGCTGGATCTCTGGCCGTGTTCCTGGCACTGGGGGGATCTTTCCTCTCTGCAGCTCCCTGGACTGGGTTTGCAGCCCCTCCTTGTGCGGCATCTCCGGGGCTTTTCCTCCTCCTCTTCCATTTGGATAGTTTGGAAAGGAAAATTCCTGGTTAGGAGGAAAAAAAGAGAGGAGAGCGCCTTGGGCTGAGGGTTCCTCCTTGCCCAAATTCATCTCAGAAATTCATTGGGCATCTTGTGTCTGTAACAAAGCAAAGGACCAAGATTCAGCCCAAACATCAAAACAATGATGAAAAACTACCCAAACACCAAATTCAGGCAAAACCCCTCCAGAATACAAAGATTCAGCCCCTGCAAAAAAAACAAAGCACCAACATTTAGCCCAATAAAGTTCAGAAACACCAAGATTCAGCCCCATCAAAATCGTGGAGCCCCCTCCCCAGTCTCCTGCATGGCAACACTCCTGGGACTGCACATACAGGGAGGGTGGAACTTTCTCCTGCTTCCTCTTCCTGCTCCTCCTCCTGTGGCCCTACCGTTCCTCACACTCCTCTTCCTCCTACTATTTCTCTTGTTGCACAATCCAACCTTCTCCTCCCACGTGCAGCCTTTCACCATTTTGTTCTTCAACTCTGCTTCTCCTTCCCTTCTCCTCCTGCCCCCAGGCCCAGCACCCACTGCTGGCTCCCTCTTCCCCCCCAGTCCCACAGCATCTGTCATGGGGTTACTTTACCTTTAAGAAAGTTAAAGTTGCTGGGGACTGCCGGGAGTCTTTTCTCATGACCAATTATCGGTCATTGCTGAGAATTGACAGCAGTTTTAGCCATTGAAAAGTAGAATCAACTTGTGAACCCCACCTTAAAGTGTACAACCAGAACTCTGTGGTTCTCTTTGTTTTTCTGGCTGTGAAAGGTAGCAGAGCTTCGGCCTCTCGCTCTCTGCCCAGCCACGTGGCCGGGCGGGGGCCGGGCTGGGCCTGCCGTTCTCCCGGCCGGGAGATGGGGCCTGCGGGAGCTTGCTCCGAGCCAAGCCGGGCCAGGCCGGTTCCTGGCTTGGCTGCAGGTTTTGCCGTGATGGAATTTACCAGAAAACTGCCGAGTGAAGAAGAAGAGGAGCTCTGGGCCTGCAGCAAGCAGAGACACCGACTGCACTCTCTACAGCAGCTATGAGGAACTTTCTATCACAGACAGCTCCAGCTCCTGTTCAGCAGAGATCGCCAAACCATCTACAGAAGCTTGGGCAAGATTTTAACTCTTTCTTATCCAGATGAGACTTGCAGATTGGTCTTTTTGTCCAGAGAGAGAAAGGGAGAGTGATTATCATGAAGAGAGACTTTATAAACTATTAGTGGCAAGAAGGAAAAGGGGCATCAGGAAAGGTGGAGAATTAAGAAGATGCTTTGGTTGAGCTGAGGTGTCTTTCTGTTGGAACTATGGGGATGGACAGTGGGGTCCTGAGGGGAACTCCTTTAATTCATGATGGAGTATGGGGAGGAATGGAGTGTTCAAAGTGTAAATTTGGGTAAAGAGTCGAGTAATTGTGGTATAGTGAAGTGCTGAGAGATTTGAGGCCTTGCGAGGCAATGAGAAAAGTGTTTTCTGGTGAGGCTCACAGAAACAGATGAAGAATACTTTTTGCCTTTGACTAACTTATCCTTAAAAATACTATCCCTAAACATCATGACCCATAACACATTTCAGAGTGATGTGGAATGGGAGGAGTGGGCTTTGATAACAGCAGCTCTGGGCAGCTGATATCAAGGAAACAGAAAACTATAACAAAAATAGCTTTCTTGTGAGAAACTCCATAAATTAACAGAAAGGAACTTCTGTTTCTTTACAGAAACTGATGGAAAGACTGTAGAAAAAATTGAGATTATTTAAACCATCAAAATTATAAAGTTTTTATCTCTGTTGTCATGTGAACAAAAAAATGGTAGGCAGTGAGAAATGAAAAGGTTTTTCTAAAAGTTTACTCTGGTGTTCTTATTCTTGTAGTTTGTCAATAAACTTTCTTTATTCCTTTTAAGTTTTATGCCTGGTTTGCTCTTGTTTTAATCCATATCTCACAGCAAGAAATAAATAATTCATTTTTTCCCCTTTTTGTTAATTACTGGTTCAAAACCACGACAAAAAGGAAATAGCAAAGCAGCTCATGTACTTGTTCAAACGTGGAAAGGATGGGAAGGGGACACAGTTTTATGGTTCCCTCACAGACCGTGGGTTAAACAAATGCTGTTTCTCCTCTCATGTGCTACAGCAACTCTCATCTTTTTACCATGCACCACACCTTGCTGAGTGCAGCTCATTCAGCAGCTGAGCAAGGGGATGCAGGTGGCAGCCAGGCCTCCTGAGCCACAAACGGCTACAAAAGGACAGAGAATGAGGGCACTGAGAGCAATCCCAAAACCAAAGAACACCCAGGAAGAAAAAACAGAGGCAATGAGTGAATCTGCTTTGAGATGGGGCCAGGGACTTGTACATAAGGCAACAATGGGAGAAATGACCAGTTTCAGAAAATGTTACTAATTGACAAGGACTGCTGCTCAGACCAAGTCCCAACACATTCCTGAACTTCCAGAAGAACAAACACTTCACAGAGCCATGCATTCTCCAGAAGCCCATCCGGCTGCGACCGTCCCCGCCGCTCACAACATCCCTCTGAGAGAGGTAAGGTGCTTTTCACTCTGCTCTGGTGCCTGCCGAGAAGACGCAGCGAAAGCTTCGCACGGTTGGTCTGGAGGAATTTCTGGTATTGCCCAGGCGCCGTCTGTCAGACAAGTGTGAAAGCGTTGCAGGTTGGGCAGCAGTGGTGTGTGGTGCATTGTAACTGTAACATGGAGAAGCTTAAAGGGATTTGAGGTGGCAATGCCCCTGTACCACGTACTTCTCCTTTGGGGTGCTTATTAGCACATTGGAAACAGGGAAACTTTGGGCAGGATTTACGTAAAGTTGATTGATTATTGTAATACATGGTGGCCAGGATATGATCTGGACAGTGGGGAAAAGTGGCCGAGAAATGGATCTTTGCAGTACAACACCATTTTACAGTTGATGTTGTTCTGTAAGCCAGAGGGAAAGTGGGATGAAGTTCCATACGTTAATTTCTTTTTCTATTTGCGAGACAAACCAGAATGGCAGGCTGAGTGTGGACTGATGGCAGTTAAGGCACGTGTGAGTGATAAATGTGAGCTTTGTGTAAAAGGAAAAAGTTGTTTAGAGCACCTGGCATTAAAAGAAAGTTTGTGTCGGGGGAAAGAGAGGGATGTTGATTTACAAGTGGTTTCAGCAGAACCAAAAGAACCCGATTTTGTTTTGTCTGCCTCCACTTCACCCAATCCTATTTCACCTAACCCTATCTCGCCTAATCCCACTTCACCTTTCCCTCTTTATCCTCCTCTACCACCTTCACCTGATCCTTCTTCTCCAGGAGATGATCAAAATCTAACTGTGACACAAGGAAATGTGAAAAATGCTGGGAAGGAAGATAGCAGTAGCGGGGTGATGATAATAAATCAGCGACACCGCTATCCCATCGGACTCGGTCACAGCTTGCTCCGGTTCTGGGTAGAACAGGAAAAGATTTGGGCAGACAAAGGCGGACTGTGATTGCCCCCTTGAGACAAGGAGTAGGAGTAGAGGGGTTGGAGTTTGTGGAAGTTCCTTTTTCACCCGCAGACCTGATAATTTGGAAACAATCAGCTGGAACTTAGAGAGAAAATCCTGATAAAGTAGCAGGGGTGGTAAAAATGATTATGAAAACTCAGAATCCAGATTGGGATGATATACAAGTAATAGTGGAGAATTTAATGGACTCTGCTGAGAAAGAGATGGTGCTTAGAGCAGCCAAGGAAAAGGTGAGAGACGATCTCAGAACTGGGGTGGTGATGGCGACTTTAGATGAGAACTTTCCAACCGAGGATCCAGGGTGGGATCCCAATGCCTTTGGGGACATGCGGAGGCTGAAGAGATATCAAAAGTGGCTCCAGACAGGGGTTTGGAATGCTGTACCTAAGGCTGTGAATTGGTCTAAATTGTATGAGGTAAGGCAGGAAAAGAAAGAATCCCCTGCTGCATTTTTGGAAAGGCTTAAGGAGGCAGCAAGAAAGTATACAGATCTTCAACTAGAAACAGAACAAGCGAATGTTCAGCTTGCGTTCATTTTTCTTGGGCAGTCGCAGGATGATATTAGGAGAAAATTGCAGAAGTTAGAAGGAGAAGATTTAAGGAATTTGAATCAATTACGTGAAGTGGCTTGGAAAGTATACAATAACAGGGAAAAGGAAGCTAGTAAAAAGCAGCAGCAAAATCCTTTGGCAGTGATCCAAGGAAGAGAGAATCCAGGTTTCAGAGGTCACGGCAGAGGTGGTCATGGGCTGGGGAGGGGCGGACTTGGCAGAGGACGAGGGGGATGGGTTTTGCCAAGATTGGGGTTAAATCAATGTGATTATTGTAGACAAGAGGGGCACTGGAAAAATGAATGCCCAAATTGGTTTAACCAGGGCAAGCAGTTCAGCCAGAATCAAGATGCTTCCAAATTAATGGTGCTGGGGGAGTACAGCAGCTGACTAGAATCGGAACAAAAACCAACACAAGAACCTTTAGGAACTATACAATTGGGAGATAAAGAAGTAAAATTTCTTGTGGATACAGGGGCTACATATTCTGTGCTAAATGATCTAAAAGGGCAAACTGGATACAAAACAGCAACAATAGTTGGAGACACAGGGAAGGAAGAGAATCGACCATTCCTGCAACCCCTGGATTTGTGCTTTGGAAACCAAGTGTTAACACATGAATTTTTAAATATGCCTGAGTGTCCAATTCCACTTTGAGGATGAGATTTATTAGCAAAACTTGATGCAGTGATAACTTTTGAAAACGGGGAGCTTTTCATGACAAATCTTAATGATAAAAGAAAAACCAGTCCCTACTATCCCTCGGAAAGTAGAGGATGCAGTAATTCCCTCTGTATGGGAAACAGACATACCAGGAAAATCTAAGTTGGCACAACCAGTACATGTAGAACGAAAAGAAGGAGCAAAAGCTGTCCAGGTTAAACAGTATCCCATAAAGCCAGAAGCACGGCAAGGAATAGTAAAGATTATTGAAAAATTTTTGAAGTACCAAATTTTAGAAGAATGTGAATCAGAATTGAATACACCAATATTTCCAGGGAAGAAACCAAATGGTGAGTACAGACTAGTACAGGATTTGAGAGCAATAAATGGAATAACTAAAGATATTTACCCAGTGGTAGCTAATCCTTACACATTGTTGACATCTGTGAAAGAGAAATAGAAATGGTTTACTGGAATTGATTTAAAAGATGCCTTTTCTGCATATCCCTTGACAAACAAAGTAGGAAACTGTTTGCCTTTGAATGGGAAAACCAGACAATGGAAGGAAAACCCAGCTCACCTGGACACGACTCCCACAAGGATACAAGAACAGTCCAACCCTATTTGGAAGCCAGCTGGTGAAGGAGCTGGAGATTTGGACTGAGAATGGGCAAGTTCTGAGGGAGCAATACCTGCTGTTACAGTATGTTGATGATATACTGATAGCTACAGAAGAGAAAACAACCTGCATAAAGGTAACAATTGAAATTTTAAATCAACTAGGAATGGGAGGATATAAGGTGTCTAAGGAAAAGGCACAAATTGCCCAACAGACTGTGATTTACCTGGGGTGTGAAATCTCACAAGGGCAATCTAAGCTGGGTACTAATCGTATTCAAGCTATTTGTGCCATTCCAGAATCCCAGAACCTGCATGAGCTGTGAGTTTTCCTTGGGATGACAGAGTGGTACCACCTGTGGATCATGGACTATGGACTAATTGCAAAACCCCTGTATGAAGCCCAGAAGACACAACCGCTTACCTGGGGCAAACCACAGAAGGAGACCTTCCTCAAACTGAAGGAGGCTTTGACAACAGCTCCGGCATAAGGATTGCCCGATTTGTCCAAAGATTTTCAGCTGTTTGTGCATGAAAGATCACACCCAGCACTGGGAGTGCTGACCCAACATTTGGGAAGCTGGAAAAGGCCGGTAGGCTGCTTTTCCAAACAACTTGACAACGTGAGTGCCGGATGGCCTTCATGCCTGCGGGCAGTTGCAGCCACTGTGATGCTGATCCAAGAAGCCAGGAAACTCACGATGGGTAGACACACAGATGTCTATGTGCCACACATGGTGACCACTGTTTTAGAACAAAAGGGGGCCATTGGCTATCTCCAAGCAGGATGATGAAATCCCAGGTAATCCTGACTGGGCAGGATGATGTCACACTAAAGACAGCCAACCTTTCAAATCCAGCTTTGTTCCTTACCAGCAAACACATCTGCCCAACGAGCAGAACTGGTTGCTTTAACCAGGGCATTAGAGATGAGTGAAGGGAACAAAGTAAATATCTGGACTGATTCAAAACATGCTTTTGGAGTGGTGCAGGTACACAGGGTACTGTGGAAAGAAAGAGGACTGCTGTCTTCTCAAGGCACACACATTAAACATCAAGATGCAGTCCTGCAATTAATAAAGGCAGTATAAAAGCCTGAGCAAGTAACAATCATGCACTGTAAAGCTCACCAATCAGGAAACTCCAAAATTCATGAGGGAAATCAGAAAGCAGACTGGACAGCCCGACAAGCTGCTCGAGAAGTGCAAACTGCAATGGCATTGATACCTTTAAAAACTAATGTATCTCAATTCAATTTACCCCCAGAACCAAAATATTCAATAGAAGATGAGAAATTGGGACGCTCACTGAATGCACAGAAGAATTCAGAAGGGTGGTATGTGACCACACAGGGACAAGTAGTGGTAGCCTCCTTGATAATGAGGGAAATTCTACAAATTAAACATAATGAATGTCATTGGAGTGCAGAGACACGGTGAAATTGTAAAAACAAAATTTAATTTTAGTATGGATGTTAATAATGGCAAAATCAGTAATGTCAAAATGTGAAATTTGCTTAAAGAACAATCCAGTGGCTAGACAACAGGCACAATTAGGGAAAACCAGGAGATTATTAGCAAATAGATTTTGTAGAATTACCAAGAACACGAGGATTCAAATATCTATTGGTAGGGGTTGACACATTTTCAGGATGGCCAGAAGCTCTTCCCTGTCACACAAATCAAGCAAAGGAGACAGTCAAGTGGTTGCTGCAAGAAATCATTCCAAGATTTGGGGTGCCTCTAGGAATATCATCAGACAGGGGCCCACATTTCACAGCCACAGTAGTGAGGGAGGTGAGTAGGTTACTGGGAATAGCTTGGCATCTCCATACACCATGGAGACCCCAATCCAGTGGACAGGTAGAGAGGATGAATCAGACATTGAAGAGGCAAATCAGCAAAATATGCCAAGAGGCTAAATTGCAGCAGCCACAAGCTTTACCAATAGCACTGCTGAGGATTTGGATAAAGCCTAGAAGCGGGATGTCAGTCAGTCCTTATGAGATATTGGATGGGAAACCATATGAATCACCTGAACCTAATCCAAATGTACATGTTACAGGGAAGCAAGAGGTGTAGAATTATGTTCTGTCTCTTGGAAAAGCTCGAGCTCGACTTTGGAGCACCCTTGTGTGGAATAGGCCGCTGACTCTTGAGAATCCAGTTCATGACATCCCCCCGGGAGATGAAGTGTATGTTAAAAGCTGGAACGAAGAACCATTAAAAGAAAGGTGGAATGGACCCTATCAGGTACTGTTAACTACCTTGACAGCAGTCAAAGGAGCTGGACTGGATCCCTGCATACATTACACCAGAGTGAAGAAGGTTTCCCCTGCACTGTGGACTGCACAAACTGTGGGGCCAACAAAGCTGCAGATAAAGCGGGTTTGATTGTTTCAAATGTCTAGGTTGCTGCTGACTGTAATGGGGATTATTTTATGGCCTTCACTGCCATCAGTTGGAATCAATGTTACCTTGGGATGTGAAATGCAAAAGGATCAGCTGACAACTCTTCATTTTAGAATGAAGAGGGATGTGGGGGTGCAGCCAGAAACACAAGTGATAAAAGTCTCTAATCCTATTCAGGCAGAAAATGGGATGATTGGATTAATGAAAGATTTTGCCAACATGCAAAACAGCAGCAAAATAACTACCTGTCTGCCAATACCAAAGGCAGCAGGAGACCAAATAAATTGGGGAATTATAACATCAAAATTCCCTGAAATGCAAAAGAATAAAAATGAAAATGTGAGCTGTGTATTGCAAATAGATTACAAGTACCAAAATAAGACAGTGTTTGAAAATGCTGTGAAGCCAAAGTATTCATCTAGATGGGACTGTCATGAAAATGGAGGAAAGTATGAACCAAAACTAGGCTGGGATGGGGGATTAGGGAATTATGGATGGTGTTATGAAAAGATAGCAAAGATTATTAAAGAAAAGATTCCAGTATCGAAGTGGAAGTGTGAAGGACAGGAAGGAAAAGATCGGGCTGAAGCTTGGGACAGTGCATGGTCAAGGAGTGTGCTTCAGAAATTCCAATCTATGGCAGATAGCCCTTGGTGCATTAAGTGGGAAGGCTCTGAAAATGAAACAGATCCAGGGGTATGGAACACTGCAACCAGTAGTAGAATGGAGGCAGACAAAGTCAATTGGTGGGTATGGAACAAAACTTAGGACTGTACTTCTAATGATGAAGAAATAAAACAAATGCCACCACTAGTGGTAGCTCTGCAAATTGGATGTGCCTGCAGAGGAATCAAACATAAACAAGGGGAAATAAATGACAAGACAGGACAAGTGATCCAAAAGGTAATATGGAGCACAAGTACAATTCAGAGTCCAGGCCAATTTGGATGGGCAGCAAGCGATGGCACCTGGACAACACATTTGCCTGTAGGTGAAAAAGTAAAAGAGATTACTTTAGGCCTCCCCACCTTATGCCCAATTTGGAAAAGGCCCCCATTCAAGGGAGAACATGAACTTCTGCAAATAAGGACGAGATGAGAAGTTCAGGAAAACAAAATTGAAGATAAAGAAAGATGGCAGGAACCCTCCAGTAGTGTAAAACTTGAGTGGGCTCTGGAATCCTTGTTTGCTCCAATAGCAAATTATAACAATAGAAAGATGTTGTACAAACTTACAGGTCAGGTAGAAAGATTGGCAAGAGTTACCAAAGAGGGATTTAGAGAGCTAAATGTACAATTACAAGCCACGACTAAAATGACCCTGCAAAACAGATTGGCTTTAGATATGTTATTGTTTAAAGAACACGGAGTATGCAGGTACCTAAAAGGACAAATTGATCACTGCTGCATCCACATCCCAAATGGATCTGCAGATGTAGAACACGACATTAATCAGTTAAAACAAATAGAAAATGAAGCACAGGAAGAGAGGGAAGATCGGACCACAAGTTGGTCAGATAAAAGTTTTGAAGGGTTAGGATGGAATGGGAGCTCCTGGATCAAATCTATTCTTGAGAGTCTGATAATCCTACTGATTCTGTTCTTAGCAATCTGGCTAATCTGTGCAGTTCTGAAAGGAGAGATAAAGAAAAGAGTATCCTGGAACCAGAAGATAATAAAGGCACTGACACAGGACAGAGATCCACATCCACATTTGTCATCTCCAAGTCCTCCAGAGTGTAACAACGCTTACGACAACTGTGGATTCGAAGAAGAACATCAAGTATAAACTCAGAAAAAGGACTGTATATAGTGAAAGCATTACACTTATTATAGTAAAGTGAAATACTTTCAAAGGGGGGAAATATGTTACTATGGGGTTAAATGTTTCTGAAAATGTTTCTTAAAATCATGTAGAGGTAGGCCACAAAAATGCTTGGTATTAGGGATGGTCTAGCAAGCTGAAATGTTTACGGTAATGGGAACTGGTACTTGGGGTCTCCAAGATACCCACCCAGAGATAAGATTCGGACATGTTCATACAAGGATGAGCTAGCTCTCATGAAGCAATATGGACAAAGTTAATGAAGCAATATTGATAAGGTTGTTACAGTGATTACTGCTACAGCTGAAATTGTAGAAATATGTGCACTTTGGACAAAGACGATGGAGCTAGATTTGGGTTGCTGATACCCCTAGTTCCCCCACGCGCTTCAATAAAGCACCTGCATATAACCAGTCTGTGATTATGTGTGTTCCTGAACGCTAACAAAGACAGATCAAAAACTTCCAAAACACCAAAAATCTGATATCCCCCCAAAATAGAAATATTCTGCCCCAACAAAAAAAAAAAAAAAATCACCAAAATTTAGCCCAATAAAGGTCAGAAACACCAAGATTCAGCCCCGTGAAAATCGTGGATCTCCCTGCCCGGGCACTCGCTGCATGGGGGGGTGAGGGGGGCAATAAGGCCGGGCCGGAGCAGGGGGTGCCTGAGAGAGGCCCCGAGCCCGGGGGAAGCCCCTGCAGAGCCATGCAAGTGGCTCCTGGCCGGACTCGGGGATCCCCCTGGCGATCCCCGCTGGAGCAGCCTGGTCCTGAGGGACTCTGGCCCCTGGCAGGGACCCCAGGCTGCAGCAGGACAAGGATTCCTGTCCCTCAGGGGGAGGCACTGACATGACCTGACTGTGACCCCCATCCCTGTGCCTCTGGGCGGGGAGGGGGACGGAGAGGGGCACAAAGTTAAGCCCGGGAAGGAGGGAGAGCTGGGGGGAAGATGGATTTCCGGAGGAATTACTTAATTTCTCATTTTCTTCCTCTGACACGTTGGATAATAAATTCAATTAATTTCCCCAAATCAGGTGTGCTGTGCCCGTGACCAAGGACTGAACTGTCCCCACCCTCATCCAGACCCCCGAGCCTTTCCTTGTGTATTCTGCTCCCCGCCCAGGGCAGGAAGCAGAGTCACAGAGTTTTGGCCTCGCTCCGGCATAGCCCTGCTCCATCCCGGACTCACCCCCAGCTCGCAGCGCCCTCAGCTCCCGGGCACCCCGAGCTCCCGGCGCTTCAGCGCAGCGGCGCTTCCTTGGCCTCCTGCCCGGGCCGGGCCCAGCGCCGGGGCCGCTCCTCAGCCCAGGCTGCCGAGAAATGGCGGAGCTCAGCCCAAGGCAGGCGAGGCCGTGCCGTGTGCAGAGCCCGCCGCTGGCTGCGATTGGCTGCTTCTGCCGTCACTCGTGGCTCTGGCGCGCGCTGATTGGGCAGAGCGGGGACAAGCCCGGCCCCGCTGGCGCCCCCAGGGCGGCCGTGGGGCAGGAGAGCCGCCATTGCCGGAGCGTCTGTGCGGGCCCGGCAGCGGCGGCAGCAGCGGCCGGAGCCCGGTGAGGCGGCGGCGGAGCTCGGAGGCGGCCCCGGCCATCGCAGGTGGGAGCCGCGCTCGGTTCTGCGGGGGCTCGGGGCTCGCTGCGGGCCCGGGAGGGGGCGGCAGGGGGCTGTGGCGGGTGGCTTGTGCCGTGGCCGGCCCGTGTTGGCCCTGGGCTGAGGGCGCTGCGGGAGCGGCTGCCCGCGGTCTCCTTGCCGCTGGGGCCTCGGCAGGAGGCGGTGGCGGAGCAGCGCTGGCTCGTCCCGCTTCGTGTCGGGAGGCCGGAGGTGGCTGCGCTGTGCCCGGGGCTGGGCGGGAAAATTCCCGGCGCCAGAGGTTTGTGTGGCCCAAGGAGCCAGAGGAGTGGTGTGCGAGTGACTTTATTGCTGCCCAAAGGGAGAGGCCATGGGCCATTTGCCGTGCGCTCTCTCCAGTTGTTGGAGGACGCGGCCTCGTTTTTGTCCTGATTTTCCCGGCCGCATGTCCCTGTCCCTTTGCCCAACACTGGCGGAGGTGCTTGGAAGGTTCAGCCTTCCCGATCCGCCTGCTGCATGTCCTTTTTGTATAACATCCGATATTCCTGGCTCTGTGAAGTGTTTGTTCTTCTGGAAGTTCAGGAATGTGTTGGGACTTGGTCTGAGCAGCAGTCCTTGACAATTAGTAACATTTTCTGTAACTGATGGTTTCTCCCATTGTTGCCTTATGTACAAGTCCCTGGCCCTATCTCCAAGCAGATTCACTCATTGCCTGTGTTTTTTCTTCCTGGGTGTTCTTTGGTTCTGGGATTGCTCTCAGTGCCCTCATTCTCTGTCCTTTTGTAGCCGTTTGTGGCTCAGGAGGCCTGGCTGCCACCTGCATCCCCTTGCTCAGCTGCTGAATGAGCTGCACTCAGCAAGGTGTGGTGCATGGTAAAAAGATGAGAGTTGCTGTAGCACATGAGAGGAGAAACAGCATTTGTTTAACCCATGGTCTGCCAGGGAAGCACAAAACCGTGTCCCATTCCCATCCTTTCCACGTTTGGAGAAGTACATGAGCTGCTTTTTTATTTCCTTTTTAATCTGTTTTACTACTTTTCCATTGCTGTCTATTTGCCAAGAGTAGTTGGAGTTACTTAACTTTTCCACAAACTCTGCCTCGATTTTCTGCTAATAGATAATGTGATCCCATCCCATGGTGAAATGTTGTGTTCCTCATCTGAGTGGATTGGTTGGAGGGAAGGTCAGGAGCTGGAGCTGTGTGGTTGGTTATTATTTCAATGACATCCTGTAATCTAATTATGCCATTGAAATGATAAATGGTTTCTCTGGTACCTGATATGAATTCGTCAGGGTTCCCAGGGTCTGGTCCATGGTGTTGCAGGATTTGTTCTGGTGATCGTTCGTCTTTTCCCCATTTTTGGGTGCTCCCTCCGGATATGCGAAATAAAAAGAGCTCTATAACTCGCAGAGTAGTTATAAGAGTAGGTATGAATTTATTCAGCACTGAGATGCATGGGGGATATCTCCTCCGAAAAGCATGCACACCTTTTTGATTTGGTTTTCTCTTTTTTTCTTTTACAGACTAGGTTTACAAGATACGCCTAGTACATATTCATTTTTTAACTCTGCTTGTCCTCGCTTCATATTACAATTAACTCCATGCCCCTTTCATTCCTCTGGCCACCTTTTGGAACTTGAAATCTGTTCTTTCCGGCTTAGGGTCTGAAGAATCTCCTTTATCTTGTGGTGCCTTTGTCTTTGCATCTTGTTTGTGTATTCTGGCTCCTTATCTTATCTTGCAGTCTGACTCTTTTCTTGTTCTTGTGGATCAGAGTGTCAGGGTATGGTTTTTGTCCAACCCCCCTTTTAGTCAAGCATTTCTTTGTGTTTATTTCCTACTTTTTAATTTCTGTTTCCCTCCAGCCAGGGCTGCATCAATTGTCAGCTTTTCTCTCATTAAATCATCACATACTTGGATTCCCAACTGATTTCCCTGAACTTGTGGTAGCAAATAAACCCCAGTGGTCTGATACACCCTATATAACATAGACAGTGACAGCACATGTTGGAGTGGGGACAGGGATGATTCCCCCCCACTTGTTTTAATTAAGTTTTCACAACATTCTCCATTTTCTGTTTTCCTTTGCAGCTTAACCAATTTGTGTTGCAGAGTCAGATATCCTCACAATGGGCTGTGCCTTTATCTGTGCAAATTCCATCTGTGCAAGCAGGCAGAGCTTGGGCTGAGGGACAGAGGGAATTATTCCAATTCCTCCTGCAGGCAGGAAGCCCCTGGGCCATTGTGCAGGCTTTGTCCCAGGAGTGTTAATTTGCATTTCTAAAGCTCCTCTCCTGACTGCCTGGAACAAAGCTTCTCTTCCAGGGCAGCTGTGGGTGATTCAAGTGTTCTCCCCAATTCCCTGCTGGTGCCTTTGGTCCTTTTCTTTTTGTGACAAAAAATATTCTATTAATGGTTTACGAGTTAAAGGGTCACCTTTAAAGCTCTTCTAGTTTTCAAAATGCAGCTTAAAGGTGAACATAAGATAACCCATACCATCATTTTGCCATCACTACGAACCACACACAAACATAAAAAGAAAAATTACAAAGCAATCAAGTGTTTTCTTTTTCTTCTGCTAAAATTAAAAAGTGATTCTCACAACATTATCCCAAACAGAACGAACAATATAGAAGTAGAATTATTATGAAAAATTATTCTAACATTGTCATCTTTTCACTGAAACTGTGAAAAGCAAAACCTCTTTAACAGTGTCTTTAGAGAAATAAGGTGTTACTTGATTCTGGTCAGGATGTGCAACAGGAATAATTTCATGCACACATAGGCTGGGTGTGCAGAGAAAATCATTCCATGACACATGAGTTTGACTAAATTTTTCCAAAACTTTATACAGTCTGACCCCATAGAAATCCTTTGGTTTAATGTTCATTGGTTTGAAGGTGTGGAGTTGTTAGGATTTGGTTTCCTGTTGCAGCCGGATTTCTGTGCCTGTGATGTGAATTAGGTGGGCACTCCTGGATTTCCTGCTCAGCCTTTTCCAGACCAGGTGTCTCCAGCTGTGCCTGGGGCAGTGTCTGGGGTGGATGCTGGTTGATGTTTGCTGCTGGGTGTTGATGTTTTGTTGATGGTCGTTATCTTGGTTGGAATCTTTTGGGCTATTCCCAGTCTGTTGAGATGTATATTTCATCTCTGCTGAGTGGTGGAACATCCCTTAAAAGACACCTTTAAATTTCCTTTCCCCAAGGCAAATGCAAACCAAGTCCCTTTAGAGAAATAAGATTTGAAGCCATTTTAAAGTTGGTCTATTTTGGCAGCAGCTAATCCCAGGCAGGGCAGAGTGTGAGTGGAATTGAGAGGCAGAGTGGAATTGTCCCGGTGCCTTCCCCAGCAGCTGTGGCGAGGGCAGGCACAGAAAGGGCTGAAGCTGCAAGAGTGAGAGCAAGGATTGTCCCGCAGTGGCTGGAGATGGCAAAGGAGGGTGGCCAGGCCGAGGATTTGAGCAGAGGATCTGTGGGCAGGCCCAGGGGCTTCCCCCGCTGGGGAGCCCTGGCTGCTGCTGCGTTGCCTTCAGTGCAGGCTCAGGGGTGGCCTGTTTAATATTCCCTTCCAATTCAGATTTCTGAGTCTGGAAGAGCCATGGCTGGGGCATCAATCATTTTATTTTTTTCATTTTGTTAAGTTTTTTTCTCTTTCTTATGTCCACCCCGTAACATTGAGAATATCTGGGAGTAAAAAAGTCACACAGTGTTGTGGCTAGAAGAGAGAATCCTCAATCCAGCTCCTGCAATTCCCTGTTAATGATAAGAATAATTCCATCTCCATTTTAGTCCTGGGAAATGTTATTTCTGAGATTCCCTGGACCCTCTCAGGGTCAATATACCACAAGCCTTCAGTCAAAATAGTTCCCAAATATTTAACTATTTTCTCTACCATTTGCCCTTTTCCTTCAGATACTCAAAGCTGTTTTTTGCCTTAAAATGAAGCCATTTCACAGAGGCTTCCTCTACCTCTTCTCCTTGTCCTCCTGACTGGAGCAAGCCATCCACATCCTGCATTAAGCCAGTCCCTGGGGGTGAGGTCAATTCCTTTGATATTTCCTGCAAGGCTTGCCCCAATCAGGCCGGTGCTTCCGTGCATCCCTGCAGAAGGACCATCCATGTCTTGAGCATTTTCCCTTCTACCTCTTGTTGCCAGCCCAAGGCAGAATTGTGTTTGCATCCTCTGGAAGTGGGCAGATCCCCAGAAAGCATCTTTTGCATCAAGTTCTGAATGGCAGCAGTGTGAGGAGGGCACCTGGTTGAGGATGGTGTAAGGATCTGAGAGTGTGGGGTGCCTCGGTTTCATCATCTCATTTCTTCTTCTTGGGTCCTGCAGCATTCTGTGGATTCCATTGGATTTCTTGTTTGGCAGGATAGGAGCATTCTAGGGAGCCATCCCTGGCTCCCCAAGCCGTGCCTTGAGCAGGACTCCCAGACAGGCTGTGAGCCCTTCCTTCCCTCCCTTGGAACAGGGGATTGCTTTTCGACACCTCTTGTCCTGGTTGCTTCAGGGAAATTTGGAGAGGCTCCATATCTAATTTTGCCAATTTCCCTGGGGCTGCCCACACTTGTGGGTTCACTTCAGCCTAGGCTCTGCCAGACATTTGACACAGAGGTACAACAGAACCAGCCTCTGTATCCCCTTTTGCAACATTAATTTGTACTCCAAATTTAGCCATCAAATCCCTTCCCAGTAAATTACAATCACAATTGTGAGCAAATAAAAATTCCTGCATTTTAAACCCATCCCCCACATCTGCTCATAGTGGCTGAATAAAACACACCTGCTCATCTTTTCCACTTAGTGTTTTAATAATTATAATATTCCCTAGCACCTTTAGGTGTAGGATTCCGAGTGGATGGAGAGGCCCCTGTGTCCATCAGGAAAGGTCTCCTCTGGATCCAGAGCCACCCTGGATGTTCCCAAGGGCTGCAGTGTGGTGGGTCCCTGGTGGAATGGGAGCTGTGACAGCGCTAAGAATCTGTGTCCATCAAGGGCTGGACTTGCTGGTGCTGAGGGTGCTCCTGTCTGTGCTTGCAGTGTCCTTGTGCCCTGCAGCTGGAAGGCTGATTCCTTGCCAGGGGCTGTTTGGGTGGGCTGTCCCCTGGCCAGGAGGGCAATGCCTGTGCCAGGTGCTTGTGGCCGAGGGTGTCCCCTGGGTGCTGGGGCCCCCTTGGGCCCTGGGCTTGATCCCTCAGGGGCTGTAGGAACTGTGCCATGGCCTTTGCCTTCAGCTTGGCCTTTTGCTCATCCCTTGCTGCATTCAGCTGCTGAGCCTTTGTGAGCAAGTGCTGCAGGGGCTTCTTGTGGCCCTGCTGCAGCCCCCCTCAGTGCGTGTGGGTGCTCATCCTGTGGCAGCTGCTGAGCTTTCTGCAAAATCCTTCCTTTCTCCAGGGACCCAGCACAAAATGCTTAAAAGATCATCTGGATCCTTGCAGGTCTAATCCCCATTTCTGAGCTGTTCCTTCCTGGTGCTGGCTGTGCTGAGGCTCCCCTCCCCAGCCCGTATCCCAGAGCCGGTCCCTGTCCTGCCGCAGTGTCCAAAGGCGGCCCCCCCGGCGGGCAGGGCCGGCAGCTCCACGGGGCCGGGCAGCGGCCGGGGCGTCCCGCAGCCTCCTGGGGGCCGGGGGCCACTGCCGGCCCTGCCCGGGGGGTGCTGGGGTCAGGCAGCGCCCGGCGCTGAGCCCCGGCTGCCCCACAGCCCCGGCCCGGCCCCACAGCTCCCCACAGGCCCCCAGCCCGTGCTCCCAGTGCCGCAGCTCTGCGCCCGCTCCTGCCGCTCCCAGCTCAGAGAAACCCCCTGAAATCCTCACCTCCTTCTTTTCCTGTCCTGGAAAACTGGGATACAAAGGATCTGGGTCAGCTGGCAAATTCTGAGGAGAAGACCCTTCTGAAAATCATTCCAATCCTCAGTATTTTTTTCTATTCCTCTTCTTTTCCATCATCACTTTTTCTTACCCCATAGATTGCTCCTGCTGCTTCTTGCCTTAAGCACATTCCTGCACACTCCCCTTCAGCCAATCCCTTCCCAGTACACCAACACCATACATCCCCTCTTGTCTAAATCCCTTCTGGACTTCCCTTACTGCCTTGCTGGGTGTCCATGTCCTTAATTCCCTCTGGGAGAATGTGCAAACAACCTCCACATGCTCCCAAGGGACCCTTGAGAGATATTTTGGGATCCTCATCCCTTTGGCTGGGACCCCATTGTGGCTTTCCCTTTTGTCCCCTCCCTGGGTGCCCTGCCATGTTTACTCCCCGAAGATGCCACTGTAGTCACTGCTGAGATTTTCAGTGCTCTCTCCCTGCCGACTCTTGAGAGCCCCCCTGATCCGTCCCTCGTCTGTCTCCTGCTCGCTCTCGGGTACCCAATCAATCCCCGGTGCCGCCGCCAGCCGAGGGAGCCGATCCCCCAAACTGGGTGAGGCACCTTCAGCTGCACTCAGTGCCCGCCGGCCCGGACGGTGGAAGGAATTGCGGAGGAGCCCCAAGGTGTGTGGAAAAATTGACATCCCCAGAGGTTTCTGTCCACAAGGAAGACAGAGGAGTCCTGTAACAGTAATTTTATTCATAAAAAAGGATGAGGCCATGGGACATTTCTAATGAGATTTCTCCTGTCGTTGGAGGACACAGCCTCCTTTTCATCCTAATTTTCTTGGTCACATCTCCCTCTCCCCATTGGTTGATGTACTGTAATGGTACAGACTTCCCAATGCACCTCCTACACACCCCCTTAATATGCACCCCACTTTTGTATAGCTAAGGATATTGATGGCTGCGTTAAGTGTTTGTTGTTCTTCTGGAAGTTGATGAATTTAGCAGGACCTTGGCTGAGCAGCAGTCTGTGTCATCAATTAATAACATTTTGTGCAGCTGATGGCTCCTCCTGTCACTTCCTTATGTCCACGTCCCTGGCCCTATGTGCAGTGAGGTTGACGGGATCAGTTTGTAAAGAGCCTTTGTTGTTGTTCCTTTGCTGGGGTTCCCCCGTTTTGGGGCCATCCCCCCTGGAGCAGGGTGTCCCCCCTTGGTGCAGGCGCAGGGCTCAGGCAGGGCTGAGGCAATCAGAGCGCGCGGCGCTGATGACTCATCAGTGTCCAGGCAGAGCCGCAGCTGCCAGCGTTCCCCAGCTGGAGCCCAGCTGCGCCCCTCCCCCCCGGGCCTTGGCGCCCCCCTTGAGGGGAATTTGGGGAGGTGGGAGGGGGGAGCGCCAAGGCCGGGCCCCCCCGCGCTGTGGTGGCGGGAGCGGCTGCAGTGGGGAGCGAGTGCGGGCGGAAGCGGCCGAGAGCCCAGCGCTGCCCCAGGCCGAGCTGGCCCAGCTCCATCCGTGCCCCTGCGGTGGGATGCTGTGGGACTGGGGGGGAAGAGGGAGGCGGCAGTGGGTGCTGGGCCTGGGGGCTGGAGGAGAAGGGAAGGAGAAGCAGGGCTGAAGAGCAAAATGATCAAAATATGCACCTAGTAGGAGAAGGTGGGATTGTGCAGGAGGAGAAATAATAGGAGGAGTGGAGTGTGAGGAAGAGTAGGGCCACAAGAGGAGGAGGAGCAGGAAGAGGAAGCAGCACAAGGTTCCACCCTCTGTGTGTGTGCAGTCCCAGGAGCGTTGCCCTGCCCACAGTCAGCAGGGGACTGGGGAGGGGGATCCGCAGTTTTCACAGGTCTGAATCTTGGTGGTTCTTAGCTTTATTGGGCTAAATGTTGGTGCTTTGTCTTTTTGCAGGGGTTGAATCTATCTCTTTTGCAGGGGGTTTTGCCTGAATTTGGTGTTTGGGTAGTTTTTCATCTTTGTTTTGATGTTTGGAGGATGTTTGGGCTGAATCTTGGTGTTTTGGTTTGTTACAGACACAAGATGCCCAGTGACTTTCTGAGATGACCTTGGGCAAGGAGGAACCCGCAGCCCAAAGCACCCTCCTCTCTTTTTTTCCTCCTAACCAGGAATTTTCATTCCCAAACTCGGTCCAAATGGAAGAGGAGGAGGAAAAGCCCCGGAGATGCCGCACAAGGAGGGGCTGCAAACCCAGCCCAGGGAGCTGCGAGGAGGAAAGATCCCCCCAGTGCCAGGAACACGGCCAGAGATCCAGCCGGAGCTCAGAGCTGGGGGAGAAGCCCCACAAGTGCTTGGAATGTGGGAAGGGCTTCAGAAAGAGCTCCCACCTGATCCAGCACCAGAGGATCCACACTGGGGAAAAGCCCTACGAGTGTGGGGAATGTGGGAAGAGCTTCAGCCGGAGCTCCAACCTTTGGAAACACCAGATGATTCACACTGGGGAACGGCCCTATGAGTGTGGGAAATGTGGAAAGAGCTTCGGAACTATCTCTAACCTGATGACACACCAGGTGATCCACACAGGGGAACGGCCCTACACCTGCTTGGAATGTGGGAAGAGCTTTGGTCAGAGCTCCAACCTGAGGGCACACCAGCGCATCCACACTGGGGAGAGGCCCTACGAGTGTCCCCAGTGTGGGAAGAGCTTCTCACAGAGATCTACCTTGACCCAACACCAACGGAGGCACCAGTAAGGGAAGCCCTGCGAGTGCCCCGAGTGCGGGAAGAGCTTCGTGCGCTGCTCCAGCTCCATCCCCCATGGGAGGATCGGCGTTGGATGATCCCCAGTGACCCCCGTTGGGCAGAGCCCTGGTGATCCGTGGTCCTGGTGATCCGTGTTGGGAAGACACCTGGCTGGGAGGCTCCACATCTTCCTGGCTCCCTGTGGGCACCTGGATGAACACAGGGGAATGAAAATCCAACAGGATACAGAATGACAATGGGAATTGTTGACTTTCAATCCTCCAGAACCTTTTGCCCCTGCTTCAGGAGCTGTGTGGGCAGAGAAAAGGGGGTGACACCGGGCTTGGGGGGCCCGAGGGGAGCACACACGCTCTGTGGGGGGAGGACACCACCCCCAGGACCCCCCCTCACCTTCCTGCACAGGAAGAAGCCGAGCCCCAGTGCCAGGAAGACGAAGCCCAACACGGAAACTCCAATCCCCCTCGGCATCTTGCTGTGGGCAGCGTTTCACGGCATCCCTGCGGCATCTGCAGGGATCAGGACTCCCAAAACCTCTCACAGACGTCCCAAGCCCCTCCAAGGACCCTCCCAGTCTCTCCCAGCCCACCCAGGACCCTCTGAAACCTCCTTTGGAGTCATTAATTTTAAACAATTAGGTATTTTAATAAAATTAGAGATCTTAGCTAGAGGCAGGCCTTGCTGGAATTAGTTAATGATTAAGTGAGAAGCAGGATTTGAGATAATGAATCTTGGACTCAGGTAAAAAATTACTTGTCACTGTATGTTTGTTCAGCTGTGCTTATAATGAGAAGAGAAACTGATAAACGGGTTCAGGAAGATCACAGACCTTACATCTGGAAACCCATTTCAAAGTCACAAGGGAGGAAACTGGAGTTGTACCGAATGTCATTTGTAATGTCAACCATTGTAAAGGTAGAAAGGTGAGAGTGAGGAAGAGCGGTTTTCCTTCATCTCTTGATGACCCCTCCTCACCAAAACAACCCCCCTCTTCAAATTATGGAGCCAACCACAAAGGCATAATGACATTTTAAATTCATTACCATGAATTTTAATCCGAAGTGGAGCATGGGAAGTGTTAGCATTATGCATATGTATTAGTATTAATATGTATTAGTATTTTGGATATTTAAGACTTTTTTAAATAAATAGACACTGCAATCTTTTGTCAACTTGCAGTGAGTATTAAGGGGATGACTCCCAAACTCACCCAGTGCTGTGATTAAACATCCACTTTGTAACTTTAAACTGTTGGAGAGGTTTTTGTCCATTAACAGATTGATGTTGATACTGGATCAATATTGCTATTTTGGTAAATCACTGCCAGTCTCTTCCCAGCCTCCCCAGGACCCACCAAAGCCCCTCCTGTTCCTCTCAGGATCCCACAGCCCCCTTCCAATTTCTCCCCACTGCCCCAGGACCCCCAAACCCTCTCCCAGTCTCTTCCCAGCCCCACCAGGACTCATCAAGACTCTTCCCAGTCTCTTCCCAGCACAACCAACCTCATTCCCAATCTCCTTCCAGCTCCTCTAGGCTCACTCAAATACCTCCCAGTGACACCCAGCACCCCCAAACTCCCTCCCAGTGTTCACCAGGACCCCCAGAACCCCATCCCACCCTCCCCAACATCCTTTAAACCCTTTCCCTGCCATCCTAAGCACCTCAATCCCTTCCCCAGTTTAAACCAGGCCATCTCAAACTCCCTCCCAGTTCCTCCCAGCACACCCCAATCCCCCTCTGGGCCCCCCCAGTGCCTCCCCCGCTGCCCCCGGCGCTGTGGGGGCCGGGCCGTGCCCCAGTGCCGGCTCAGGGGGTGCTCCAGGCTGACGTGCTCCACCTGGCAGCTGGAGCTGAGCCCGCATTGCCGGGGGCGGTTTCCAGCAGCACCAGGAGCTGCTGGCTCCAGTCCCCGCTGGGGAGCACGGCAGTGGCCAGCACGTGGCCCGAGAGCTGCTGCTGGCCCTGGGAGCAGCTCAGCTGGATGTGGGCAGGGGAGAAATCCATCAGGGAGCAGAGCAGGCGGCCGGGGCCGGGCTGGGAGCTCCAGGGCACCAGCGAGATGGACACGCCGGGGACATTGGGAGAAAACGGTGACAGACTGGGATCAGCTTGGGGGCAACTGGGAGAGATGGGTGAGGAGTGGTGTGGCATTGGGAGGGACTGGGAATGGACTGGGAGGGACTGGGGTGGCACTGAAAGAGATGAGAGCAGATACTGGGACACTGGAAGAGAATGTGGAGGTCTGGGAGTGAAGTGAGAATGAACTCGGAATAGAATGGGAATGGGCTAAAAAGTAATGGGAGTGACTCTGGGGCCTCTGGGCGGGACTGTGGTGGGACTGGGAAGGACTGTGGTGGGACTGGGAAGGACTGTGGTGGCACTGGGCGGGACTGTGGTGGCACTGGGCGGGACTGTGGTGGCACTGGGCGGGACTGTGGTGGCACTGGTTGGGACTGGGAATGAAGTGCGCGGCACTGGGAGGCCGAGTCCAGTGCGGGGCTCTCGGCTCTGTGGATCTGCCCGGCAGCTGATGAGTCATCAGAGAGACGCGCTCTGATTGGCTGAGGGGCGAGGGGATCCACGAGAGGCGAGATGGACCAGGGGGGCATTTGGGGTGACGGGGATGGACTGGGAGAGCCACGGGAGCCACTAGGAGGTCTCAGAGATGGGCACAAGGAAGGCTGAGGGCTCTGGGGTGATTCCCAGGGAGGTTTGGAGGGACCTCTCCCTGCCCTTGTCCCGACCCACGAGGACTTGGATTTGGTTCAGTTCAGTGGAATTCATGGTGATTTGGGGAGAGCTGGAGCAAAGCAGCTGGAAAGCACAGTGGGCTTGACAAGGACTGAACCAGGGCAGGAGTTGGGGCTGTCTCGAGTGAGCTCTCACAATGTGAATCTTCATGGGTACTTTCTAAGGGAATTTTGTTGAATTTTTACATTGATTATTGAAAAGCAGAGTCACAACTGGAGCTCCACTTTCAGCTTGAAATGAGGGGATGGAACGTGGGCACTGAGAATTCCGTAACCTCAAATTGTTCCTTGATACTGGACACTTTAGCTTTGGCAATCGGAAGCCCTTCAGCAGCAATGTCTCTGCCACCCCCTGGTTTCTGGCTCAGACCCAGCTCGCAGCTTGGACAAGGTCTGGGCTTTGTCCTCTTGAGCTTCAGGAGCCTCCCGGGAAGCACCAGCCCTCCCCAGCCCACCCTTGGTAGGACTTTTTCTTTTCTCTCTCCTGACGATTTTATCCCCAAAACTGCCGTGGGAACGTTGTATCCAAGCACATCCTCCAGCGCTGCACTTTCCTCCTGTGAATTCCCTGTGCAGGGAATGTGTCTGTGCTTTTCCCTGCTCTGTTCACTGACAAACAAACCTGAGCCCGTGGGACTGTCAGAGCTCCTTCATGCAATGAAATCAGGTTGTGTTGATCATGGCATGTTCTGGAGGAGCTTTTCTTGGTGTGTCTTGTGCTGCTGGAAATGACACAAGAGCCAGGAGGGAACAGAAGCTGCTGCTGCCCGTTGGCTCAGGGCCAGGGAACCAAGTTGTGCTCCCGTGCAGTTGGGCCCTGCTGGAAGCAGAGCCGCCTTTCCCTTGAGCAGCTCAAGCTTGTGACAGCTCCAAACAGGAAACCTCAGCAGAAAACTCTTCCTCCAAACTCAGCTGCTTTCCCTCCTGCAGCTGTTTGGGAAAGAGCCTCAAAGCACAGACTCTGCTGGGAGCCATTGGTGCATTTCCTCCCTCCCGGCAGCAGCAGCAGCTCCTGAGCCCTTCACGGGCTCCTGTCCCTTCACAAACCCTTCAGCTCCCTTTGAACTCTCAGCAGTCACTAACATATGCATTTCTTTCATATTTTAGCTGCATTTAAACTTCTTTCTTCTCCTTTCTCTCTTTTTAATCTCCTCTTTATCTCCTTTAATCCCGTCAGCACCAGTAGGATGGGGATGGAGTCTTGGGGTGGGTGTGGGATGAACTGAGGATCCAGCAGAGAAGGGCAAGGCAGAGGGGAGAGGACTCAGCCAACCCTTCTCCTGCTCTCTCCTCCCCCAGGGTGCAGCTAAAGCAAGTCAGACTGGAAAGGATCCCACAAATGCTGTGTTCTCCTCCCTCTGAGCTTGGCTGGGGATCCTCAGCTTCAGCCTGGTGCAGTGCCTTAGATTGGATAATTTGAGTTTTTGGTTAATGCACTAAATAATGTGGTGGGTTTAGCGCTGGCTGAAATCTCCAGGGCACTTACTCATTTCTCACTGTGAGATATGGATTAGGAGAAGGGCAAAACAGGCTTAAAAGTTAAAAGGATTAAAGAAACTTTATTAACAGGACTACAAGAATGAGATACGAGAATAAAACTTTCAGAACGCCCTTCTTCTCCTGAATAACTTTTGTGGTTTTTTTTTTTTTTTTAACTGACAGCATAGAGATAGAACTTGGGATGTTTAAACAGTATTCATTACACAAGAGTTTTTTATTAGTTTTTGTAGGGAGAGGAGTCTTTTCTTATCCTATCATGGAGACCTTTTTACAAGAAACAGGTTTTTTGTGGTTTTTTATTTTTACAAAGAGTAGCCATCTGGGAAAAAATTTTTCTATCGTGACATTTTTCTCATTTTTACAGCCCTCCTAGAGGTGTGTCTATGGGTTATGAATTCATGGGGTGTTATTTTAAGGATGAGTTGTTTGAAGGAAAATGTTTTCTTCTTCTGTTTTTGTGATCATCTTTGGAAACAGAAGGTTTCTTCTTCTCTCCCTGGAGGGAAAGGGCATTTTATTGTTTTTAGTTATTTTTCTGTTCAAACTTTTTATGGGATTACAGTTACTTTAACATTTGTTTGGTTTCATTAATGGATGCTTTTCCTTACATTCATAATTTGTATACTTTATTTTTTTATACTTTTTTTTCATTAATTAAAGGAGATGTTTTAGTATATCATTGTTTATTTCTATGGCTTTACTATAATAATATTTTAGTTTCAGTTGCCATTTTTTCATTTCTTTTCCATCTAAGGTTTGTCTTTTTTGTTTACTGACTTTGATGTTTTAATGTTGGGTTTTTTTGCATGTTGTTACTCTGTCCTTTTCTGTCCCTGGAGAGATGAACAAGGTTTGTAGGTCTCATCTCTGTATTGAAAGGGTTAATATCTTGCCCAGTGTTATAGATACATTTTATATTGTTGGCTTTTCGCAAATATTAAAATGAATGTTATGTGTATAAGAATGAGAAATTTTGTTGTATTAATATAGTTTTCTTTTTTTCTGTTATTGATGAAATTTAGAAATAGTAGTATAATACATATATGTTAGGTTATGGCATAGTATTAAAATAAAAACTGCTTTTGTTTGTATAACCCAAAGACTGAGGAAAAATAGCTAGAGAACTCCTGCATTTGTAAACTATCTTATCCAGATGAAGACAGCAGTGACCAGAGGTCTGAGGAGGAGGAATTTATTGCATTCCTGGTATCAGAGAATGTAAATCTCAATGGTGCCAAGAAGATTGATCTATTGGGAAGGGGGCAAGAGAAAACTAAACAGAAGAACACCAAAGAGCCTAAGAAGAATGTATGAATATGTATGAGAAATTATGGATATGTAGTAGGGTTCTGTTTTTAAGGGACAATCCTTTGTTAGTAAGGTGTGCTCTCTTAGCTGAATGCAGAGACACCCGGCCGTATCTGTATACTTTACTTTATTTTTTTCTCCTAATTGTTTTTTTATTAAACTTTTAAATTCTATAAAAATTATGTGAACCTCGTTTTTCACAATTGGGGGCTCTTTGTCCAGGATAAACACCTCGCCTCTGAAGAGCACCGAGGGATCCTGAGTGGGAAAAAGCGCGCACCCTGCTGAGTTCAGCGGACCCCGCTCCGTTTCCCCTGGTGTGAGTCAGCAGTGGCTGCAGGTAAATACCCCGAGGACAAGAAGGAGAAGAAATAAAGCAAAGGAAAGGGAAAAGGCTCCCTAAACCGCGGTATTTGCTCCATAATTCTTGTGCATGAAGACCCAAAGAAGAAAACGGATTGTAAGTAATCTTTGGGGGAGCGGAAAGCGGGGGGTTGCAAAATATCCCCGGGGTCACTGGGACTGGGTCTCAGGGGAGGGGTGAGCCCCTCGGGAAAGGGAGCCGAGGGTTTTCCTGGCACAATCCACTGGGAAAACGGGATAAAAGCGGGGATCCCCAACACAGTGCTGGATTGAGGGGTACAGCCAAGAGCATCCGGGGTTAACAGTGCTGGATTGAGGGGTACAGCCAAGAGCATCCGGGGTTAACAGTGCTGGATTGAGGGGTACAGCAAAGAAACCTAAAACATCCAAGGCCTTATAATACCCATGGGAAGATATCAGTAACTTGAAAATAAAACGTATTTTATTGTTGTTTAGCTTTGAGTAAAAATGAGTAAGAGTGAATAAAATAGACATGAGTGAATGTGAGTAAATAAATGTGCAATTGTTATTTTAAATAGTTGATTTTGGTTTGTTCGGAAGGAAGTGGACTGTATTAAGTTGTGTTGTGGTGAGCGGTTAAGGACTGGTGTGAGGCTATCAGAGAGCTCTTTCTAAAGCCAGATGTGCAAGTAGAATGCAGAGTGGTGCTGGTGTTAGTCGCAATTAAAGGGGAATGGGGGGGGGGGCACCCTGTAGTTATAGCTTTTGTTTTGTTAAGCCCCAAGACAATTTTTTTGTGAGATTGTGAGTAAGCATTTGTGATAGTGAGCTGTTTTGGTTTTTTTCTGGTTTAAAGTGTAAGATTTCAGGAAGAGCAGAGAAGAGACAAAGAAATAAAAAGAGCGGGTGGAAATGGAGGAAGGAAAATGTTGTTGAATCTATGTTTAATTTTATTTTATTTTGGGGGGGGGAAGTTTATTGTGTTGTATGGTATTGTATAATATTGTATTGTTAAGAAAAAGGGTTTTCAGTGCCTGGGAAGAGGTGGGGAAGAAGGTAGTGTTTGGGTTGGTAGAAATAAATTGATTAAAAAAAAAAAAAATGGGGCAGAAAACCAGTAAGTCGGGTTTGGGGAAAAACAAAGGTAAAAAGAAATTGCTAGAAGAAATACCCCAAGATAGCCCTTTGGGAGTTATGTTAGCTAATTGGGATATTACCCCAAGTACAAGGGAAAAGGATAGAGTAAAGATGATTAATTTTTGCATGATTGAATGGGCAAACAAGGAAGTAAGATCTGACCACGTTTGTTGGCCTAGATATGGTTCTTTTGAAACTTGGATTTGTCAGGCCTTAAACGTGTTTGTAAATTCAAAAGAACCGTTTAATGCAGAGGAGAAAGAATATGCAGCATGCTGGATGGGGGACACAAACTCTGAGAGAGTAAAAATTCTAGAAATATCAGAAATCTCAAAGATAAAACAAGAAGAAAAAAAGAAAGAGAAAAGCTGGGACCCTTTAGAAGTGTTCCCCCCTCCTCTCCTGCTTGGCCCCCGCCTGCTGCAGATGTCCCGCTGGGGGTCCCGCCTGCCCCGGCTGCAGCCGCGTGGCTCGCACTGGGCACCCCGCCGGCCCTGCCGGGGGTTCCATCTGCCCCAGCCCCGGCTGCTGTGCCCGCACTGGGCACCCCCGCTGTCCCATCCTCAGTCACTTTTCCCGCAGCTGCCCCGGCCATCCCGGCCCCGGTGGCTGTGTCCGTGCCGGCTGCGCTGGGCACCGCTGCTCCTGCCCCAGCAGACACCTGCAGACTGTCCACGCCCCGCTTTGGTTTCTGCCGAGAGACTCCGCTCTCTCGGTGGTTCCGGTACCAATTCCTGCCTACGGTCCCCCTTGGAGGACTCAGCGGCGGGACGGATCCCTGCCTTCACCATCCCATCAACCTCTGCCATGGACGCAGCGGTCCTAAAGAATTTCTCCCGTAACGGAGAGGTACCATACCAAAATACAAGAAGCTTAGTTCAAAAGAAGGTTTCCCCTGACTCCTCCCCAAAACAATACAGAAAGGCTACTAGTTTATTCCCATTACGAGAAGTCCCAATGGGAGGGGGAAATATGGGATTTGTAAATGCCCCTTTGACTTCCTCAGAAGTCAGAGATTTTAAAAAAAGAGCTAAAAGGATTTGAAGTCAAAACTAACCTAGCCTTTCTTGTTTAACTAATTTGAACTCACAGAAAGAGATTAGCTCCTATGTTTACTGTTAAATTTTGTTTGATGTGATGTTTTCACTTTCCCTGTGTTGCTAAGAAATCCCTTTCAGGTACTACTGATAACTAAGGCAGCGAAGCTGCAATCTGGACCAAAGAGTAAAGTTGGATTCACACCAATAAGATCGGACTATAACACCGAAACCGAGTGATACCAAATGGACTCTTGAACAGAGACCGGCGGTAGTGAACTGAAACAATCCAAATGATCCAAGGGATGAGCTAAGAATTACGCCTAACTGGGAAGTAAGAGCAAGCCTGTATCAGTAATTTCAAGTCCTGCCTGGACAAGTTCTGGGACACCTTCGATATCCACCTTGGTGGGGGGGAAAATTCCCACCCCAAACAGGAGGACTGGGGCTGTTTTGGTCGGGAAATCCTCATCTATTTTTGCTTTTGCCTGTGATGTGTATAAAGGAGGGGAGAAAATCACAACTTCCATCAGTGCCACATCATATACCTTGTCTAAATCATCCCAGTATGAGACATGCTAGCTGGATTAAATATAAGTACTTAAATTAGAGAAAAATAAGTATTGTAGTTCACAAAGTTAAGCCTCTCATTGCAGAAAGTGCTGTGTACCAAATCTATTAAGAATAACTTAAATGATAACTTTCGCTTTACAGATGGGAGATTACTAGTGCCTGTTGGGTGGGAAATACCTAAGAAACAGTGAGAAACTACTGTTAAAAGGTGTCAAAAAGGATTTACTGAGAAATTAAAAAAGAGGAAGTGCCAAAAGCTATTTGCCTGGAAACTGACAAAAAGGAGTTGAGAAGGAAATAGAGGGCAAGACCGGCTTGGCCGCTGTAGTCGCCACCAAGAAGATACAATACACCTGCTATGGGTAGCAACCCCATAGGCATGGGAGGTGGGAATACAAGCCAAACCAGACCTCTGTTACTCCTTTTTTTGCACTCATTTTTTGTCTTTTCTCTTTTGGAATACCAGCAAACACGAGCCATAAATGCTACCAAAAGCTGTATATGCAAAGACATCGAGGTTCCTTTTTTGTCACTCATACCCGTATCAACAGTCACTGTTATAACCCATCCAAACTAGGTAACTGTATGCATAATGGGAAAAAATATTGGGTTACAGAAAATTTGGGAGCAAGTGGTAATAGGTTAGGAAGTGAATGTCCAAAAGGGGAGAGATGGATTTGTTTTACATATGTTATTGAGAGCAAAACCCAAGATTTAGAAAAAGAACAACTGATAAGCAAAAAGGCAAAACCAGCACAGCAATCTAATCCTGTGTCAGTTTCACTTCAAGATTTGTATACAAAACTAGAACAACAATTAGAAAAATAAATAGATATCTCAAGACTGGGAAAAAAACAGTTTGTGGAGTTGGGAGAGAGAATCAGTAAGGAACTTAACATCACTAACTGTTGGGTATGTGGAGGGGCTTTGACATCAGAAGAATGGCCACGGAAAGGCAGCAGCTTAGGTCCAACTGAACTCCTAAAATGGAACCAGACAATTACAAAGAGAGAAAACCGTCCTGAAGGGTGGATTTTAAGCTCAACAGTGATAGGAGAAGAATGTCTCTGGCGCACGGGGAGGAATTTCCTTAATGAAGTAGGAAATACTCCCTGTAAGAGATATAAAGTTAGTAATGGAACTTCCACATGGTGGATCCCAGATGAACCAACTTGGTACTGGGCTCCCAGAAAAACAAAGGAAGGAGATTGCAAATATAATAATGAAACTAAACTGTTTCAATGTAAGAATAAAGGCAAGAATCCTTACTTTAGTATACCTGAAATCTCCAGACTCTGGGACAACTTAAATCAACAGAAAATTGATTTTTGGAAAGCACCAGATGGCTTATTTTGGATATGTGGAAAAAGAGCATACCCAAAACTCCCCCCACGATGGAAAGGGAGTTGTACTTTGGGAATTATACAGCCAGGATTTTTTCTTCTGCCAGGACCAAATGGAGACAAACTAGGAGTGCCAGTATATGAGGACCTAAAAAGAAGCAAAAGGGAGGAGATTGGAGGATTTCAAAAATGGGGAGATGAGAAATGGCCCCCTGAGCACATATTGGAAACCTATGGGCCAGCCACCTGGGCACAAGATGGGAGTTGGGGATACCGAACCCCAATTTATACTAAATCGCATCATAAGACTCCAGGCAGTTGTAGAAGTAATAACAAATAAAACTGCTCGGGTAATAGAATTAATATCCACTCAGCAACGTCAAGCCAGAGCTGCAATATATCAGAATAGGTTGGCTTTAGACTATTTGTTAGCTGAAGAAGGAGGTGTTTGTGGGAAATTTAATACATCAGATTGTTGTTTAAAAATAGATGACAATGGGGATGCCATTCTAGATATAGTCAATGATATCAGAAAAACAGCACATGTACCAGTTCAAAAATGGGACCCAATGCTAAAAAGCAGTTGGTGGGATAATCTATTGGAAATAGAATGGTGGAAAAAGTCAGGCTTCTTCCTTTTGTGTCCTACAACTGGCTTGATATTTCTTCCTCGTTTAATCCCCTGCTTTATTCAGCTAATCACCAGAGTAGTTCAGAGTATGCAAGTGATAACAATGCCTATAGATCCAAAATTGACTACATCTAGAGTGGCACAAAAAATTATGGTGTTAAAGACACAGAACAACATAGAAGATCCTCTTGAAGAAGCAAGATTAATTTGGGAAAAAAACAAGCGAATAATGAAGGCTAAAGGACAAGAAATATTGCTCAAGCCAAATGATTCATTAAAAGAAAAAAGGGGGATATTGTTATAAATACATATCATATTATTGGCTTTTCGCAAGTATTATAATGAATATTATATGTATAAGATTGGAAAATTTAGCTGTAATAATATAGTCTTCTTTATTTCTGTTATTAATGAAACTTAGAAATAGTGGTATAATACATGTATGTTAAGCTATGACATAGCATTAAAACAAAAACTACTTTTGTTTGTGTAACCCAAAGACTGAAAAAGATAGCTGGAGATCTTTTTTTCTTTTATAAACTATCTTATCCAGATGAAGACAGCAGTGACCAGAACTCTGGGGGGGAGGAATTTATTGCATTTCTGGTATCAGGGAATGTAAATCTCGATGATGCCAAGAAGGGGCAATAGATCTCGATGATCTATTGAGAAGGGGGCAAGAGAAAACTAAACAGAAGAACACCAAAGATCCTAAGAAGAATGTATGAATATGTATGAGAATTTATGGATATGTAGTAGGATTCTGTTTTTAAGGGACAATCCTTTGTTAGTAAGGTGTGCTCTCTTAGCTGAATGCAGAGACACCCGGCCGTATCTGTATACTTTACTTTATTTTTTTCTCCTAATTGTTTTTTTATTAAACTTTTAAATTCTATAAAAATTATGTGAACCTCGTTTTTCACAGGATGTTATACAAAAAGGACATGCAGTAGGCGGATCGGGAAGGCTGAACCTTCCAAGCACCTCCGCCAGTGTTGGGCAAAGGGACAGGGACATGCGGCCGGGAAAATCAGGACAAAAACGAGGCCGCGTCCTCCAACAAGTGGAGAGAGCGCACGGCAAATGGCCCATGGCCTCTCCCTTTGGGCAGCAATAAAGTCACTCGCACACCACTCCTCTGGCTCCTTGGGCCACACAAACCTCTGGCGCCGGGAATTTTCCCGGCCAGCCCCGGGCACAGCGCAGCCACCTCCGGCCTCCCGACACGAAGCGGGACGAGCCAGCGCTGCTCCGCCACCGCCTCCTGCCGAGGCCCCAGCGGCAAGGAGACCGCGGGCAGCCGCTCCCGCAGCGCCCTCAGCCCAGGGCCAACACGGGCCGGCCACGGCACAAGCCACCCGCCACAGCCCCCTGCCGCCCCCTCCCGGGCCCGCAGCGAGCCCCGAGCCCCCGCAGAACCGAGCGCGGCTCCCACCTGCGATGGCCGGGGCCGCCTCCGAGCTCCGCCGCCGCCTCACCGGGCTCCGGCCGCTGCTGCCGCCGCTGCCGGGCCCGCACAGACGCTCCGGCAATGGCGGCTCTCCTGCCCCACGGCCGCCCTGGGGGCGCCAGCGGGGCCGGGCTTGTCCCCGCTCTGCCCAATCAGCGCGCGCCAGAGCCACGAGTGACGGCAGAAGCAGCCAATCGCAGCCAGCGGCGGGCTCTGCACACGGCACGGCCTCGCCTGCCTTCGGCTGAGCTCCGCCATTTCTCGTTAGCCTGGGCTGAGGAGTGGCCCCGGCGCTGGGCCCGGCCCGGGCAGGAGGCCAAGGAAGCGCCGCTGCGCTGAAGCGCCGGGAGCTCGGGGTGCCCGGGAGCTGAGGGCGCTGCGAGCTGGGGGTGAGTCCGGGATGGAGCAGGGCTGTGCCGGAGCGAGGCCAAAACTCTGTGACTCTGCTTCCTGCCCTGGGCGGGGAGCAAAACACACAAGGAAAGGCTCGGGGGTCTGGATGAGGGTGGGGACAGTTCAATCTTTGTTCACGGGCACAGCACACCTGACTTGGGGAAATTAATTGAATTTATTATCAAACATGTCAGAACAAGAAAATGAGAAGCCAAGTAATTCCTCCGGAAATCCATCTTCCCCCCGCTCTCCCTCCTTCCCGGGCTTAACTTTGTGCCCCTCTCCGTCCCCCTCCCCGCCCAGAGGCACAGGGATGGGGGTCACAGTCAGGTCATGTCAGTGCCTCCCCCTGAGGGACAGGAATCCTTGTCCTGCTGCAGCCTGGGGTCCCTGCCAGGGGCCAGAGTCCCTCAGGACCAGGCTGCTCCAGCGGGGATCGCCAGGGGGATCCCCGAGTCCGGCCAGGAGCCACTTCCATGGCTCTGCAGGGGCTTCCCCCGGGCTCGGGGCCTCTCTCAGGCACCCCCTGCTCCGGCCCGGCCTCATTGCCCCCCTCACCCCCCCATGCAGCGAGTGCCTGGGCAGGGAGATCCACAATCTTCACGGGGCTGAATCTTGGTGTTTCTGAGTGTTATTGGGCTGAATGTTGGAGTTTTGTTTTTTTGTGGGGGCTGAATCTTTCTATCTTGGGGGGGATATCAGATTTTTGGTGTTTTGGAAGTTTTTGATCTGTCTTGATGTTTGGAGGATATTTTGGGCTGAATCTTGGTGTCCTGGAGGTCCTTCCAGACACTAGATGCCCAATGACTTCCTGAGATGAACTTGGGAAAGGAGAAACCCTCAGCCCAAGGCTTTTTCCTTTCTTTTTTTCCCCCAAACCAGGATTTTTCATTCCCAAGCTGTGGTCAGATGGAGGAGGAGGAGGAAAAGCCCTGGAGATCTCACACAAGGAGAGGCTGCAAACCCAGCCCAGGGAGCTGTGAGGAGGAAAGATCGTCCCTGTGCCGGGAAGGTGGTCGGAGATCCAGCCGGAGCTCAGAGCAGGGGGAGAAGCCTCACAAGTGTTTGGAATGTGGGAAAGATTTCAGCCACAGCTCCAGCCTGCTCCGGCACCAGGTGATCCACACTAGGGAAAAGCTCTACGAGTGTGGGGAATGTGGGAAGAGCTTCAGCCAGAGCTCCAACCTGAGGGCACACCAGGTGATCCACAGTGGGGAAAGACCCTATGAGTGTGGGAAATGTGGGAAGAGCTTCAGAGATACCTCTGACCTGATGAAACACCAGGTGATCCACACAGGGGAACGGCCCTACACCTGCTTGGAATGTGGGAAGAGCTTTGGGTGGAGTTCCAATCTGAGGAAACACCAGCGCATCCACACCAGGGAGAGGCCCTACGAGTGTCCCGAGTGTGGGAAGAGTTTTCGGACCAGCTCCCATGTCCTCCTACACGAGCGGATTCACACAGAGGAGAGGCCCTTCCGCTGCCCCGACTGCGGGAAGGGCTTCAAGCACAGTTCCCACCTCACTGTCACCAGCGCATCCACAGTGGGGAGAGGCCCTACGAGTGTCCCCAGTGTGGGAAGAGCTTCTCCAGGGGCTATCACTTGACCCAACACCAACGGAGGCACCAGTAAGGGAAGCCCTGCGAGTGCCCCGAGTGCGGGAAGAGCTTCGTGCGCTGCTCCAGCTCCATCCCCCATGGGAGGATGGGCGTTGGATGATCCCCAGTGACCCCGTTGGGCAGAGCCCTGGTGATCGGTGGTCCTGGTGATCCGTGTTGGGAAGACACCTGGCTGGGAGGCTCCACATCTTCCTGGCTCCCTGTGGGCACCTGGATGAACACCGGGGCAGGAACATCCATTGGGACACAGACCAACAATGGGAATTCATTGTGGGGAGCAGATTTGTTGACTTTCAATCCCAGAAAATCTTTTGCATTCAATCCTATCTTCTGGTGGCATCAAGGAATACTGAATGGTCTTGGAGGTCTTTTCCAACCTCACTAAATGCACAATTTTGATTTCCTATTGCCCAAGGGTGTCTTCCACAGCCAAATGGTGATGAAGTGGGGCAAAGATCAAGGTTTTGGAGACAGTGGGGTGGAAACCCCTCCAAAAAAGCTTCTTCCCTCCCACTCAGTCACAGGAATGCTCAGCCAGCACAAAGAAATCCTTTTGTTTTGGCCTTGATTTGCTTATCATTTCTCTTCTTTCCTTTAAAATATCTAATTTTGGGGTAAAAATAAAGACACTGAATTAAGACACAGGTGAGAACACTGAGGGACATAGACATGGTGGGCCACAGACATGGGGAGTGACATGGTGAGACATGGACAGGGATGGGGATGTGGCCATTCATGGGGACATGGGGAGACACTGGCACAGATGGAGACGTGGGGGACATTGCCAGGGATGAAAACATGGTGGGGACACAGCCATGGGTGAGGACATGGTGGGCCATGGCCAGTGATATGTGGGGACATGGCTGTGGCCGCTGCCATGGGGGGAACTTGCAGGGGCTGTGGGGGATGCTGGGTTTGAGGGAGTTGAGGGTTCCTGGCAGGGACTTGGGGCTTGCTGAGGGCTTTGGGGAGCCCAGGCCGAGTGGCTGCGACTGCGCTGGGAGCCCCTGGCAGAGGTTCTGGGGCAGCTGCTCAAGGACCCCCTTGCCTGGAGCCCCAGCCGGGCATTGGGCTCCTGGAAGGGAATGAAGGTCCTTGTGCCCAGGAGGGAAATCCCAGCACCTCCAGGGTGTGGGGGGCAGCTGAGAGGCCACAGCAGGGAGGGGAAAGCCAGACAGAGCTGTCCCCCTCCAGAACTGCACCCCAAAAATCCCCAAACTCAGGACTTGCTCCCAGGAAAAAGGTGCCAGCATCTGCTTGAATTGAGTGAAAGGGGGGATAAGAGAGGTGGGGTGGTGGATTGGTTGGCAGTGGGGCAGGGGTGGAGGAGCAGGGGAAAAGAGGGGCATGGGAGCCCCATATTGGGTTTGGATGAGTCTCGCTCCTCCTTCTTCATCCCGCCTCCTTCTCTTCTCTGGCCGTTTTCCTCTTCCTCCATCTCTTCTGTTCACCCCCGGCCCAGTGCCCACCCTTGGACCCCCTTTTTTCCAATTCCTTCACGCCCCACGGGAGGAGCCAGGATAGAGCCGGGGCAGGTTAGGCTGTGGCAGCGCTGGGCTCTTGGCATGGTCCAGGTACCACCCATGCACCCCCTCCCCAAATTTCCCTGGTGGCTTCAGGGGTCCCAGTGCTTTTTAGGGTTTGCTGGGTGCCATGCTGGAGTTTGGTGTCTCCCAAGGAGTCCCCAGAACAGGATGACACATGGGGGGGGGCACATGGGGGTCCTGATCCATCACTGCACAGGGTCTGTCCCTGCCAGGGTCCCCCCACGGGGTCTCCCCATGTCCCTCCCCACTGCCCCCCATAAATGGGAGAGGGGCGAACTGGGAAGCTTTATTGGGAGCACTGGGAGCAGCCGGGTGGGAGCAGAGTGACAGCAGAGCTGTCCAAAATCACGACCACACAATCCCTCCAAAATCAGGGTGGGGATGGAGCGGGGGGTCCCAGCCAGGCCTGAGGCCATGTGGAGGGGCTGCGACCGCCAGCGGCTCAGGAGCTCTCTGGGCAGAGAAAAGGGAGTGACACCGGGCTGGGGGTCATGGGGAAGCACACACGCTCGAGGGGAGGGGAGACATGACCTCCGGGACACCCCCTTACCTTCTTGTACAGGTAGAAGCCAATTTCCAGCACCAGGAAGACAAAGCCCAACAAGGAGCCCCCGATCCCTGTCAGCATCTTGCTGCGGGTAGAGTCTGGCGGCATCTCTGGGGGGTCTGCAGAGGTCAGGATCTCCCCCAAAACCTGTCTCAGACACCCCAAGCCCTTCCAAGCACCCTTCCACTCTCGTCCACCCCACCCAGGACCTCTGAAACCTCCTCCCAGTCCCTTCCCAGCCTCCCCAGGACCACGAAAGAACCTTCTGTCCCTATCAGGATCCCACAGCCACCTCCCAGTTGCCCCCCACTGCCCCAGGACCCCCAAACCCTCTCCCAGTCCTTTCCCAGTCCCACCCGGACTCTCAGTCTCTTCCCAGCACAATGAACCTCATCCCAACCCCCGCTTTCCAATGCCCAGTCTCGTTCCAGCCTTTCCAGGCTCACTCAAATCCCTCCCAGTGACACCCAGCACCCCTAAACTCCCTCCCAGTTTCCACCAGGACCCCCAGAACCCCATCCCACCCTCCCCAACATCCTTTAATCCCTTTCTCAGCCATTCTTGACCCTCAAACCCCTTCCCCAGTTTAAACCAGTCTATCTCAAACTCCCTCCCAGTTCCTCCCAGCACACCCCAGTCCCCCTCCGGGCCCCCCCAGTGCCTCCCCCGCTGCCCCCGGCGCTGTGGGGGCCGGGCCGTGCCCCAGTGCCGGCTCAGGGGGTGCTCCAGGCTGACGTGCTCCACCTGGCAGCTGGAGCTGAGCCCGCATTGCCGGGGGCGGTTTCCAGCAGCACCAGGAGCTGCTGGCTCCAGTCCCCGCTGGGGAGCACGGCAGTGGCCAGCACGTGGCCCGAGAGCTGCTGCTGGCCCTGGGAGCAGCTCAGCTGGATGTGGGCAGGGGAGAAATCCATCAGGGAGCAGAGCAGGCGGCCGGGGCCGGGCTGGGAGCTGGAGGGCACCAGCGAGATGGACACGCTGGGATGGGCACTGGGAGAGAGTGGAGAGGAGTGGTGTGGCATTGAGAGGGACTGGGAATGGCCTGGGAGGGACTGGGTGGAACTGAAAGAGATGAGAGTGGATACTGGGACACTGGAAGAGAGTGTGGACGTCTGGGAGCGAAGTTGGAACGAACTCGGAAGAGACTGGGAATGGGCTAAAAAGGAGTGGGAGGAACTATGGTGGCACTGGGCGGGACTGTGGTGGCACTGGGAGGGACTGTGGTGGCACTGGGAGGGACTGTGGTGGCACTGGTTGGGACTGGGAATGAAGTGCGCGGCACTGGGAGGCCGAGTCCAGCGCGGGGCTCTCGGCTCTGTGGATCTGCCCGGCAACTGATGAGTCATCAGAGAGACGCGCTCTGATTGGCTGAGGAGCGGCAGATCCACGGAGGGGCGAGATGGACAGGCGGGGTCACTGGGAGTGACTGGGATGGACTGGGAGAGGCTGGGATGGACTGGGAGAGTCACGGGAGCCATTGGGAGGAACAAGGGGCCCCGGGGATGGGCACAAGGAAGGCTGAGGGCTCTGGGGTGATTCCCAGGGAGGTTTGGAGGGACACGGCCGGGCCCCTCTCTGTGCCCCGCGAGCAGCGGCCCGGACAGAAAAGTTCAGGAGCGGGAGGAGATGTTTCTCAAGATTGATTTTAATCCTCATTCTCCTGGTCTGATTTGCTCAATCCTAAATTCAGTTCAGTTCCCCATATCGGGCTGTTGTGCCCCTGATGGTGATCCCTGAGTGGCCTCTCCCTGCCCTTGTCCCGACCCACGAGGACTTGGATTTGGTTCAGTTCAGTGGAATTCATGGTGATTTGGGGGGAGCTGGAGCAAAGCAGCTGGAAAGCACAGTGGGGTTGAGAGGGACTGAACCAGGGCAGGAGTTGGGGCTGCCTCGAGTGAGTTCTCACAGTGTGAACCTTCATGGGGTCTTTCTAAGGGAATTTTGTTGAAGTTTGACATTCATTATTAAAAAGCAGAGTCACAAGTGGAGCTCCGCTTTCAGCTTGAAATGAGGGGATGGAACGTGGGCACTGGGAATTCCATAACCTCAAGTTGTTCCATGATACTGGACACTTTAGCTTTGGCAATCTGAAGCCCTTCAGCAGCAATGTCTCTGCCACCCCCTGGTTTCTGGCTCAGACCCAGCTCAGAGCTTGGACAAGGTCTGGGCTTTGTCCTCTTGAGCTTCGGGAGCCTCCCAGGAAGCACCAGCCCTCCCCAGCCCACCCTTGGTAGGACTTTTTCTTTTCTCTCTGCTGACGATTTTATCCCCAAAACTGCCGTGGGAACGTTGCATCCAAGCACATCCTCCAGTGCTGCACTTTCCTCCTGTGAATTCCCTGTGCAGGGAATGTGTCTGTGCTTTTCCCTGCTCTGTTCACTGACAAACAAACCTGAGCCCGTGGGACTGTCAGAGCTCCTTCATGCAATGAAATCAGGTTGTGTTGATCATGGCATGTTCTGGAGGAGCTTTTCTTGGTGTGTCTTGTGCTGCTGGAAATGACACAAGAGCCAGGAGGGAACAGAAGCTGCTGCTGCCCGTTGGCTCAGGGCCAGGGAACCAAGTTGTGCTCCCGTGCAGTTGGGCCCTGCTGGAAGCAGAGCCGCCTTTCCCTTGAGCAGCTCAAGCTTGTGATAGCTCCAAACAGGAAACCTCAGCAGAAAACTCTTCCTCCAAACTCAGCTGCTTTCCCTCCTGCAGCTGTTTGGGAAAGAGCCTCAAAGCACAGACTCTGCTGGGAGCCATTGGTGCATTTCCTCCCTCCCGGCAGCAGCAGCAGCTCCTGAGCCCTTCACGGGCTCCTGTCCCTTCACAAACCCTTCAGCTCCCTTTGAACTCTCAGCAGCCACGAACATATGCATTTCTTTTATATTTAAACTGCATTTAAACTTCTCTTTTTCTCTCCTCTCTATCTGTTTTAATCTCCTCTTTATCTCCTTTAATCCCATCAGCACCAGTAGGATGGGGATGGAGTCTTGGGGTGGGTGTGGGATGAACTGAGGATCCAGCAGAGAAGGGCAAGGCAGAGGGGAGAGGACTCAGCCAACCCTTCTCCTGCTCTCTCCTCCTCCAGGGTGCAGCTAAAGCAAGTCAGACTGGAAAGGATCCCACAAATGCTGTGTTCTCCTCCCTCTGAGCTTGGCTGGGGATCCTCAGCTTCAGCCTGGTGCAGTGGCTGAGATTCGCTAATTTGAGTTTTTTGGCTAAAGCACTAAATAATGTGGTGGGTTTAGCGCTGGCTGAAATCTCCAGGGCACTTACTCATTTCTCACTGTGAGATATGGATTAGGAGAAGGGCAAAACAGGCTTAAAACTTAGAAGGAATAAAGAAACTTTATTAACCGGAGTACAAGAATAAGAAACCAGAATTAAACTTTCAGAACACCTTTCCTTTCCTGAATAACTTTTTTTTGTTTTATCTGACATTGTCGAGATAAAACTTGTGATTTTAAAACAGTATTAATTATGCAATAGTTTTTATTATATTTTGTTATGTCATGGAGACTTTTTACAAGGAACAGGTTTTTTGTGTTTTTTTATTTTTACAAATATCAGCCGCCAGGGAAGAAATTTTGCTATTGTGACGTTTTTCTCATTTTTACAGCCCTCTGAAAGGTGTTTCCATGGGTTAAGAATTCATGGGGTATTATTTTAAGGATGAGTTGTTTGAAGGCAAATGTTTTCTTCATCTGTTTTTGTGATCATCTCTGGGAACAGAAGTTTTCTTCTTCTCTCCCTGGGGGCAACGGTTTTTTATTGTTTTTATTTATTTTTCTGTTCAAACTTTTTATGGGATTACAGTTATTTTAACATTTGTTTGGTGTCATTAATGGATGTTTTTGTTTAGATTTACAGTTTGAATATTTTTTTATACTTTTTTCATTAATTAAAGGAGATATTTTCATACATCATTGTTTATTTCTATGGCTTTACTAAAAGAATATTTTCGTTTTAATTTACATTTTTTCATTTTTTTTTCTATCAAAGGTTTGATATTTTTTTTACTGATTTTGATGTTTTTGTGTTGTTTTTTTGCATGTTGTTACTATGTCGTTTCTGTCCCTGTAGAGATGAACAAGGTTTGTAGGTCTCCTCTGTGTATTGAAAGGGTTAATATCTTGCCCAGGCCTGTGGCTGGTTACTCGCTCTGTGCTGGGGCAGCTGCCGGAGCTGTTCCTGCTGGATGATTTTCCCGTGGCTGCACTGGGATCTCAGCAGCCAGGCCAGCACTCAGAGGCCGCTTCCGCTCCCCCTGCCCGGCAGCTTCTGCAGAAACTCAGTGGCAGCAGAATTTCAGCCGAGCCGGGGGCTGGCCCGGCCCGGCAGCGCCGCTGGAAGGGGCTGGGCGGGTTCCCCGGGAAGGGCTCGGCCCCCCGGGAACGGGACCCAGAGGGATTCCCGGGAGGGGCCAGCGCTGCAGCAGAGCCCGGCCCGGCCCCGCCAGGGCCCAACAGGGGCCGGATCCCCGTTACCTGCTCAGGGACAGAAGAAAAACAGAAAGAGGTTCCCAGGCTTGGGTTTTTGAAATGTGGTACTCACACAAGCAGATCTAATTTTGAATGGTAAAAAATGTTGTCAGTTCTCAGAATGAGCCAAATATTCTCACCCTGCAGAATCTCAATAAGAAGAACCTAAAGCACAGTGGATATCCTGCTGCAGTTTGGTGGTTTTTTTCATTCCTACATAGTCTACATAATGTTTGAAATAAGTAGTGTTATAAATGACTTTCAAATTTCCAAACAATCAATCTAATTAATTGATAAAATACTTTAATAAATTGGAAACAAAATAATAAAAGAATACAATTTAGTAAAAGAATACAATTTAGTAAGAAAGATACAATTTAGTAAATATATTCAGGTATATCTATTTCTATATATATGTGCTGTTGAAGAATGGCTCGCTTCTTGAGGCCATAGCTCCTTGGAAGGCCTGCACAACCCTGACTTTGAGCTAGCGTAAGTCCTTGGCAAAATATTGTATCAAAGAAATGAAGAAGACTAAGTGTTAATAAGACAACGAAGAATAAGAATTTAGGATGAGAAATCTGCTAAATGTATCTTAATAAGCTTTACTAAAAGGTATCTTATAGAGCTCGGGTGTTATGAGCTGGACCAATAGAAATGTAGAAATTAACATGTGAAAAACAGCAATTATTCAATCATAGTAGAATACAGATCGCAGGTTACCTTTTCAAAATACTATAAAAATGTAGCTAAGATTGTAATAAATTTGGAACAAGCTGCTAACTCACACTGGGTCGTCTCTTGATTCCCGAACCTGTCTCCTACATTTTGTCGCCCAAAACAGGGACCCAGGGATTACAAATAAAGCCAGCACGCTGCCTGAGGACCTTGTCAAGAGGCTCAGTATTGTAAAAATGCAGTAAAATAATCCAGTGGATTCTGGAATAAGGAGAGAAGGCGATTCGGCACAAAGAGCCTGGAGAGGTTGAGAGGATCTGACGGCCGTCCTCCGAAGTGCCGGTAGCAGCGCTATCTCGGGAAATGGAGAGAGAAGCGGCATTATCGCTGCTGGCAGAATTTATTGCTAAGTGAGAGCCTGGTGTAAGCACAAAAAAACTCCAAGAGCTATGTAAATGGGCAAAAGAGAAGGGATTTATGCAAGATTTCATGGAAATCTTTAACCAAACAGAGTGGCAAAAAATTGGAGATGCCTTATGGGATGCCACTATTGATGGCAGTAAATCTGCTAGAGACCTTGCTACCACTTGGAGAGAAATTATTCATGCGCTAAATCAATACCAAGCTGAAAAACATATGGCATTAGCTGCACAGAAAATGTTAGGAGGGGAAGATATAGAAGTGTCAGCAAAATCAAGTTATTTTTTATTCACTGACCCTAGTCCTGCAAAAGGTATTAAAGTGCCTGTCAAAACAAGAGCAAAAGAAATTGCCAATCAAGAGACAGGACTGACCTCAGTAACTCCGAATGCATCCCCCTTATCTCCTGTGAACAAACAACACAACACAGAAACAGGAGGCAAAGACTGTACAATTTCCCAATTCCGTACAACTAGTGCAAAAAACTCTGGGGATGAAAGCTCAGCTGACAAAGCTGACGGAACACCCTCTGATTACAGTTCCAAAACATAAGAGGCCATCAAGAAAAAGTAATCAAGAAAATGAGCAATCTAAATCCTCATGGAAGGCAGCCAGTAGGTGACATGATAATTATCACTTCAGGGGGAATGCAGATACGACCAGTTGAATCTCACAGTCGCTGGTCTGCAGTAATCAGGGATGCTATTTTAGAAGGACAATGCGAAGCTGCAGCTGCCTGTTCTCCACATGCCTATCCAGTACAGCAAGGAACTCTTGCTAATGGCCAGCCTGGAGCACAATATACACCTTTTGAATGGAAATTAATGCAGCAATTACGAAATACAGTTACTCAATATGGACTACATTCAGAGCCCTCTAAGCAAATGATTAATTATATTTTTGCATCTAATGTTTTGTCACCTGACGATTGTATGGCCATAGCAAAACTATTACTCACTCCCTCACGGTATGTATTGTGGGAGCGAGAATGGGAATCTGGCTGTAAGAGAATTATAAATACACCACGACAGCCAATTGATCCTCTTCATGGTGCCACTATCGATATGTTAATGGGCAAAGGTATCTATGCATCAGCGGCACAGCAATTACAATTTCCAGCAGATTTGCATAATGCATCTGCTGAGGAAGCAAAGCAAGCCCTGTGGAGGATTCCAGCTGATAAAAGAGCACCAAGCTACACCACTATCAAACAGGTGTAATAAATTATGTGTAAATAAAAATTCGTAAAGATATAAATAAGATGTATATATTGAAATAATAAAAAACCAAAGATGTGTTTGCAAAAAGAAAGAAACCCTCCTCCCAAGCCTGGCTGGGAGCTCTTCTCCGAAAGCAAAGGATTGTAGCCAACACCCAGATAACAAACATTAACTCGAAAAATAGACAGGATGGGAGCCATCAAGGACAACAAAAGGACTAGCTCGGAGGAGGAACCCAACTCCGGACCTGACCAACGTCTCTGCAGACCTCGATTGTGAAACAATCAAAGTCGACAAAGATGGGCCTCAGAAAAGTATCCGCCGCTAGTCCTGAATCGCCCACCTGTCAGACCAGTGTTGGAGATACAATCACTGGAAACAAAGGGGGAGGCTCCGCCGAGATTTCCATCGGCACCAACCCCGGATCACGTCACTTCAGCCTTGATAACCCAAAATTAAAATACATACAGAGTCTCTTTGCATATGAGGAGACTCTGTCCGGACTCAAGTTAGGTCTATTCTTCCAAGCCAGGAAATCTATTCACCGAGCAATCAAGAACACTACAGGTGAATGTAGCCTGCTTGGAATTTTAGCCTGAGGACTCAAAAATCCTATAAAACTCCAATCCTGAGAGCGCTCGGACGTGGATTTGGGAACACCTATACCTTTGGTATAGACCCTGTCCACCCAGCGCTGCGCTGCTTATTTTATTGTGGTTTTTTTCTCGTTGCTGTTTCTTATCAAAATTGTTTTATAATAAATCTTTTATTTTTCATTTTAATCCAAAATTGCCTTTGCATTTATAACAGATTGGTGCCGTGGACTCGGATCGGGAAAACTGTGAGAGAGTCTCGCTGTCCAGGACGGGTACCCCCGCTGATTTTAGCGGCCTGGGGAGCCGAGAACCTCCGCAGTTCACTCCGACATCCGAACCAAATTTAGGCTGAGGTAAAAACCACAATAAAAGGAGGAACGGATCCAAAGAGTTCGGGAAGGCACGGAGCCTTCAAGACAGCCGCGGCTAGGTAGCTCGGAAAAAGTCAATCGTGCACGAAGACATCCTCGCAGGAAAATTGCTGTAAGTACTGTGAGGTTGAGCGGGCGATTGGGCAAGTGTGTGTGAGACGTGATCTGATCACGGGGCGAGTGCGGACTTCAAGGCCGCGGTTCCATCCTCCCGCGAGGGAATTGGCCGGCCGCGAAGGAAGCGATTCTGTGTGAGAAAGACTCTCTCTCCACGCTTGTAAAACCTGGGACTAAAGGGAGTCCCGGAGGACCGATCGCAAAGGGGTTGAAAGGGGAAGAGGACGTCCCATCGAGCTCGGGAATTAGTAAACCCTTTCAACCAAAGAACCTAGGGAAGGTTCAAAGGGAAAGGTCAAAGCGCTAAGAAAAACCCCGGTGCAGCAAACCGCGAAGGTGAGTATTAGCAGACTTTGACTTTCCAAATATAGTCAGACGAACACAACGCAGAAAACAGGTAAGATTTTTTCTTCACTATGGGGCAGAGAAAGAGTAAGATGCAAAAGAAAAATAACGAGAAAGACCCTTCTGAGAAAACGAAGGGATTGTTAGACATCCCACCAGAAAGCCCCTTGGGATGGATGTTGAAAAATTGGGAAAATTGTCCAGAAAGGAAAAAGAAATCAAAAGTGAAAATGATTTATTACTGTGCCGAAGTTTGGGGAGGTCAGGAACTGAGAAACCATCTCATTTGGCCAGTACTAGGGACATTTGAAAGGTGGACGTGTGGTGAATTAATCTCTCACGTAGAGCGTAAGGTTTCCTCGGACTCCGAGGAGAAAGAATATGCCAGGCTCTGGTTAACTACCAGAGTCGGGTTGTTCCTGGTAAAACAGAAAGGTGAAACAAAGACAGAAAACTGGGAACCCCTGGATCACTTACCCCCACCATACCACGGGCCGGCAGGACCTCCTGCAGCAGATCAGGTGGTGCCGTCAGCACCCGCAGGTTCCCCAGGGCAACCAGCCGAAGCACACACATCGCGAACAAGGGAATCCGCACCGGCAGAAGTTCCGGCAGCCCTCCCTGTGTCCCCGCCTGTGGAAACCCCGGCTGCCACAGCCTCCTCAGAGTCTAGGTTGATGCAAGGCTGGGGAACACCCTATCCCCCGTTGCCAGTCCGGCCACCACTGCCAGGACCCTCGAACGTAACAGAGGAGGTCTCGTTTGGTAATTTAGTTGCAGCGGAGTTTCCGCAAACAATAAAAGAACAGATTTTCAAAAACCCCAATTCCCCCCCTGCGAGCAGGACTCGTTTTAAGGCGAAATTAATGAATGAGAAGTGGGAAGAGAATGAGAGTAGACACAGAATGTTCCTTCTCAGGGAAGTGCCAACTGCCCCTGGAGTAATTGGGTTCGTGAATGTACCCCTTAACTCAGGGGATGTGCGAGCGTTCAAGAAAGAGATGGGTCGATTGTTAGATGATTCGTTTGAAGTAGCTGAGAGATTGGATGAGTTTTTAGGTAGCAGTATTTATACATATGAGGATCTCATGGCTATCCTGAGATCATTGTTTAGTCAAGAGGATGAGAAACAAAAACTCCAGGCCAAAATATTAGTGGCCGCAGTAAAAGAGGCTCAAAAACAAGAACAGGCACGGGGCAAATTTAAAACAGCGCCGAAAAAGCCGCAAGAGTCTCAAAAGGATGGCTCCGCCCCACGGAAGGATCCCCCAGAATGTTTTTACTATAAGAAAGTAGGACACATTCAGCGGAACTGCCGTCAGAAATTAAAAGATGAACAAGTATTTCAAGAAGATTAAGGAAGTCTTAGGCTCTTTCAGATGGAGATGGTAACAGCAAAAGAGCCCTTGATAAAATTAAAAGTAGGTCCCCATCACCAAGAAATAGAATTTTTGGTTGACACGGGAGCTGAGAGAAGCACCCTGCAGAAATTACCCAGGGGATGCGTGGCAAGTAAAGAAAAAGTAGTTGTAATTGGTGCTAAGGGAGATCCTTTCGATGTTTTTGTAATAAAAGATGTAGAAATTGAGTCTCAAAATAAGATATGTCTAGGAAATTTATTATTAGTAGAGGAAGCTGATTGCAATTTATTGGGAAGAAATATGATTGTTGCATTAGGTATAAACATTGTTGTAAAGAATTCTGAATTAGTAATAAAGATATTCCATTTGACTCCAAAAGATGAAAGGGAAATTGATCCCAAAGTATGGCATTCAAAAGGGGAGGTGGGGAAATTAGATATTACCCCCATCAAAATTGAAATAGAAAACCCAGAGGATCCGATAAGGGTCAAACAATATCCCATCCCGATAGAAGGGAGAAGGGGTTTGAAATTAGTAATTGATGACCTCCTTAGAGGGGGTACCCTCGAACCCTGCATGTCCCAACATAACACCCCCATCCTGGCAGTAAAGAAAGCGGATGGGAGCTTCCGACTGGTTCAGGATCTCAGAGCAGTAAATGCTAGAACCCGAACCAGGTTTCCGGTGATGACGAATCCTTATACTTTACTAAATAGACTCTCACTGGAGGATATATGGTATAGTGTAATCGATTTGAAAGATGCTTTCTGGACCTGCCCTTTAGATGAAAAGAGTAGAAACTTCTTTGCCTTCCAATGGGAAGATCCGGACACTAACAGAAAGCAACAGCTAAGGTGGACTGTCCTCCCTCAGGGGTTTGTAGAATCTCCAAAACCTGTTTGGGCAGGCTTTGGAGCAGCTACTCACCAAATTTATTCCAGAAGAGGGGACAAAATTATTGCAATATGTGGATGACTTACTGATTGCTGGGGCATTGGAAGAAAAGGTAAAAAGGAGTACAATTTCGTTGTTGAATTTTCTAGGAAAAAAGGGTTTGAAGGTATCCAAATCCAAACTGCAATTCACAGAGCCCAAGGTAAAATATCTTGGACGTTGGATATCTCAGGGGAAAAAGAGATTGGACCCTGACAGAGTGGCTGGGATCCTCGTGCTCCCGGCCCCAAAAACAAAAAGACAAATCAGGCAATTTTTAGGGCTCCTGGGATATTGCAGACAGTGGATTGAAGGATTCAGTGAAAAAGTAAAATTTTTGTATGAAAGATTAAACACTGACAGATTGAAATGGACAATGCAAGATGAAACAAAATTTCAAGAATTAAAGAATGCCCTCATAACAGCTCCGGTATTAACCTTACCGGACACAAATAAAGAATTTCAGCTGTTTGTGGATGTAAGCGGACAAACAGCACAGGGAGTCCTGACCTAGGAATGGGCAGGAAAAGAAAGCCTGTAGGATTTTTGTCAAAAATCCTAGACCCAGTCAGTCGAGGCTGGCCTACTTGCCTGCAAGCAATTGTGGCAGTAGCCTTACTGGTTGGTGAAGCCAAAAAGGTAACTTTTGGAGCCCCTGTGACAGTATCTACCCCACATGATGTAAGAAATATCTTACAACAAAAAGCAGAAAAATGGTTAACTGATTCCAGGCTTCTGAAGTATGAAGCCATGTTAATCAGCTCACCAGACTTGGAACTGAAAACAACTGCTGCACAGAATCCAGCACAATTTCTGTTTGGGGAACCCACAGGAGAGTTACTTCATAATTGCATTGAGACAGTAGAACTGCAAACGAAGGTAAGGCCTGATCTAGAGGATCAGGAATTGGAAGGAGGAGAAAAATGGTTCATTGATGGCTCCTCAAGAATGGCGGAAGGGAAACGAAAATCAGGTTATGCTATTATAGATGGCATAACGGGACAAATTATAGAATCAGGCCCTCTGAAAGCAAACTGGTCGGCTCAGGCCTGCGAGCTGTTTGCTCTCTTAAGAGCACTTCAGGGCCTGAAAGGGAGAAGGGGGACCATTTTCACAGACTCAAGGTATGCATTTGGAGTAGTGCATACCTTTGGAAAAATATGGGAAGAGAGGGGGTTGATCAACACAAAAGGAAAAGATTTAATACATGAAGAAATAATCAGGCAAATTTTAGAAGCAGTCAGAGAGCCAAAAGAGATATCAGTTGTTCATGTAAGGGGACACCAAACGGGGTGGCAGTTCCATACAAGGGGAAACAATTTAGCGGACAAAGAAGCTAAACGAGCTGCTTTGTTGATGGTAAGTATTCCTGAGATAACTCCGGGAAAACCACCAGAAGTCTCCCTGCTTCCGTCCGAGAAGGAGCTGGAAGATTTCAAAAAGGTAGGAGGTTACCAGAGAGAAGGGAAATGGTGGTTACCCGACGGGAGGGAGCTAGTCCCGAAGGGGGTAGCAAAGGGAATACTTAAAAGGCTACACGAACAAACGCATTGGGGGACCAGGGCATTGGCGGAACAATTTTTAAAATTTTTCGGGTGTAAAGGAATTTTCGAACTCGCAAAACAAGAGGTGCAGGGCTGTGTGATATGCCAGAAAGTAAATCGATCAAATTTTAAACAATCAAATTGGGGAGGTCGGCCACTCTCGTACCGACCATTCGAAAGAATTCAAGTAGACTTCACGGAATTGCCAAAAATTGGTAGGAATAAATTCTTATTAGTGATAGTGGATAAGCTGACACATTGGGTGGAAGCTTTTCCCAGGACAAAAGCAACGGCTCAAACAGTATCTAAGATTCTACTTGAAGAAATAATTCCAAGATATGGGATCGTAGACCATATCGACTCGGATCAAGGCACTCATTTTACCTCAAAAATTATTAAACAATTATCGGAAGCATTAGGAATTAGGTGGCAATATCACACTCCCTGGCATCCTCAAAGTTCGGGACAGGTGGAAAGAATGAATCAGACTCTAAAATCACAACTATCAAAATTAATTATTGAAACAAAAATGCCCTGGACCAAATGTCTCCCCTTGGCACTGCTGAATATCAGAACGATGCCACATTCTGAAACAGGTTTGTCCCCGTTCGAGATGCTATATGGAATGCCATATAAGCACGGGATGCCGGTGGCACATCCCCGAATTGAGGATGTGCAACTGCAACCCTATCTCATTTCTATAAATAAAGATTTACAGGAATTAAGGAAAAGAGGACTGATTCCTCAGAGCACCCCTCTCGGATTCCCCATCCACAAAATCCAACCAGGAGATCGGGTCCTGATCAAGACGTGGAGGGAGATCCCCCTGAGCCCTCATTGGGAAGGCCCGTTCCTCATCCTCCTGACAACAGACACCGCTGTGCGAACGGCCGAGAAAGGTTGGACTCACTTTTCTCGGGCAAAAAAGGTTCCGAATTGCAACGACACTGAGTGGAAGGTCACCACCCCGCCGGGAGAGTTGAAAATCAAGCTCCGGAGACAACACAAATGAACAGTGACGAAAGGATAAGTTGTAATATCCATGATTGTTACTGTTTTCCGTTTGTGCATTTTAAGTGTGCTTATTGCAAGCAGATCTGGGTGGCTCATTGTATAAGGGGGTATAAACCAAAGGGATTGTGCACTAGGTGCTACGAAAAGGAATTAGATCAGACCAACAGGTTCCTAATACTTGCAACCCGGGCGGGCCTTTTGGAACTTGACTCTCCGGAGTGGTTCCTGTTTTTTTAAAAAAGGATTGAGGGGTCAGCTTGATTGCAAAGCGGAACCCTTGGAAATTGAGTGTCGTAGAACCATAAAAGTACCGTGCAGGTTCGACCCGGTCAAAGCGTCTCGGTGGGCAACCTTTAAGCGAAGGTTTGCCATCAGGACTTCAAGGGCCCCTGAAGACAGTCCTTGCTGCCGAGAAGATGGTTATCCCCGCCGTATACTTTTATACGGGCGAAGGGAATGGCAGAGGGATGCAATTGTGGGGAATCCTGATGTTCCTGAACCCAGTCATGTGCTCGATCAAGGGAATGGAGCCCGAGGCGCCCCCAGGGGAGGGTCCCCTGGGGAAGTGTGAGCAGTGTCAGACTGCCACAGAAATCGAGCGTTTGACCGAGTGTCCTCCAGAATTACACACAGGGGTATGTTGGTTAAACGATACTCGGTTCAAATTGTGTAAATTAAAAGAAAAAATTTGGTGCTCAAGCCCAGGGGCAAGTATTAAGGAAAAACCCATTTGGACCTCGGAAGAATTACGGGTTACAATGGCCCACTTCCGGAATAAAAGAGAAATAAGGGGAATTTCCTCAATCTCGGTCTGTGAAAAGTGTGATAAAACTGTCTGGATTGGGGGAATGAAACAATCAACATTTTTGGCTTATCACCGAGTCAACCCGGTATGCTACAATAAGGCAAACTTAAAACCGTGTGTGATGGGTGGGAATGTACCGGGAAGAAAAAACTGGAAACATGAGACGAAACAGCCCTTCTCTCTAAATTAATAATATTAGAAGAAGAGAAAGAAAGTGAAAATGCATTAAAAGCCTTAGAGGAATTTGAAAGCAAACACATGTTGTCAACAGAAATTAATGATTGGGTGACAGATAAAGAAAAAGGTGAAAAAAGATAAGAAGAAATACCCTTCTTCCAAAAAGAAATTGGTTTTAAAATAACGAATTTTTAAATGTGATAAATTATTAGGTGGGGGACTGTAATAAATTATTGTTTGTATTAAAAATTCGAAGGTTATAACTAAGACAAATGTGTTTGCAATGACATAAAAATATGAAATGTAAAAAGCCTCTCCTTGCTGGGGGGGGGGAACGGGATTCTCTCCGGAAAATCACTGATTGCCACCAACACCCAGATAACGAACTCAGGCAGGCCCATCAACTCGGACAAACAGACAGGACACGGATCATCAAGACGACAATGGAGCTGGCTCGGGGAAATTACCTGCCTCCGGACCCGAGCAACGCCCTGCAGATTCCTGTAGGGAACAATCTGATCGACGAAAGAAAGACAAGCTCCAAAAGATAGGCCTTGCCAGACCTGAACATCCCGGTGTTGCAAAAGCAATCATTGGAAAACAAAGGGGAAGACTCCGCCGAGATTTCCATCGGCACCAACCCCGGATCACATCACTTCATCCTTGATAACTCAGAATTAAAATACATACAAGAGTCTCTTTGCATATGAGGAGACTCTGTCCGGACACAAGGTAGGTCTATTCTTCCAAGCCAGGAAATCTATTCACCAAACAATCAGAAACACTTGGTGAATGGAGCCTGCTCGGAATTTTAGCCTGAGGACTTAAAAATCCTATAAAACCCCAAGCCTGAGAGCGCTCAAACGTGGATTTGGGAAACCTACACCTCGGGTGTAGGCCCTGTCCACCCAGCGCTGCGCTGACCATTTTTATTGTGGTTTTTCTCTCTGTTTTTTTCTATGTTGTTTATTAATAAATTTCTCTTTGATTTTATCCCAAATTTGCCTTTGCATTTATAACACCCCTAACATTGTTCCTCATGTTCTTTAAACAATAATTATATCTAATCACATCTAACAATTGTATCATTTATCATCTACTGATTACACAGGTGCAGTTTCACCTGATCTTTAGCAAGCACAAGGCCTAACATTTCCCAGGGCCTACTTTTCCCTGGGCTTTCCAAACTTAACTTTCTTTCTATGTCCCCGAATTTTCTAAGATTTTAAGACCTTTTACTATCATTCCCCCCTTTGAAAGCATTTTCACTTCACCATAAGTGCAAATGTTTTTACTTGATACAGTCCTTTGTTTCTGAGTTTATACTTGATGTTCTTCGAATCCTTGATTGATGTAAGCATTGTCCTGGATGTTGTCACAAATTGGAGAACCAGAAGATGGTGGGTGTGGATCTCACATCAGTGCCTTTATTATTTTCTGGTTCCAGGACATTTTCTTCTGTATTTCTCCCTTGAAGATGCTGTCAACTAACCAAATTGCTAAGAATACAATTAGTAAGATGATCACATTCTCAATGATAGATTTAATCCATGAACTCACATTCCACCCTAACCCTTTGAAGATTTTGCCTGACCAACTTGTAGACAAATCCTTTTGCTCTTCCTATGCTTCGTGCTCTATTTGCTGCAACTGATAGATGTCATATTCTACATCTGCAGTCACATTTGGGATGTGGACACAACAATGATCAATCTGTCCCTTTAGAAAAACTCACACACTCCATGCTCTTTCAGGAGTAGTAAATTGTAATTGTACGTTTAGATCTTTAAATCTTTCCTGGGTGACTCTTGCTAATGTATCTACCTGACCTGTTTCTTTATTCTGATAGTTTGCTATAGGACCAAGCAAAGACTCCAGGGCCCACCTAAATTTCACTTCACTAGAGGGTTCTTGCCAAGTGTTATCTTGATTCTATTCCTATCCTAATCTTTCCTAGCTGTGCCTGTGTCTAGCCACTGAGTTAATTTTGCCATTGTTAGCATCCGTATCGAGATTAATTTTTGCTTTAGCAATTTCACCAATGCCTCTGCACCCCAATGACATTTGTTTTGTTTAATTTGTAGAACTTCTCTCATTATCAGTGGGGTTAACACTATTTGTCTTTGTGCAGTTACATACCACTCTTCTGAATCCTTTTGTGCATTTAGCAAATGTCCCAATTTCTCATCTTCAATTGAATATTTCAGTTTTGGAGGCAAATTAAATTGAGATGCATTAGTTTTTAAAGGTATCAATGCCATTGTTGTTTGCACTTCTCGAGCAATCTGTCGAGATGTCCAATCTGCTTTTCAATTTTCCTCACAAATTTTGGAGTTTCTTGATTGGTGTGCTTTGCAGTGTATAATTGCTACTTCTTCAGGTTTTTGTATTGCTTTTATCAATTGCAAAATTGCATCTTGATGTTTAATGTGTGCCTTGAGAAGACAGCAGTCTTCCTTCTTTCTACAGTGCTCTGTGTACATGGACCACTCCAAAAGCATACTTTAAGCCAGTCCATATGTTTACCCTTTTCCCTTCACTTAATTCTAGTGTTCTGGTTAAGGCAACCAGTTCTGCCCTCTGGGCAGATGTATTTGGTGATAATGCTTTTGACTCCACTATTGTACTGACTGTTGTTACCACATATCCAGCGTATCTGGTCCCGTTCTCCACGAAGCTGCTTCCATCTGTGAATCGCTCTCACTCTGGTTACTCCAGTGGGATGTCTTTCAGGTCTTCTCTTGCTGAATAGGTGTACTCTATTAACTCTACACAGTCGTGCTCTAATGAGCCTTCTTCAGTTGTGGTACCTAGGAACAAAGCTGGATTCAAGAGGTTAGTTGTCTTTAGTGTGACATCATCCTGCTCGGTTAGGATTACCTGGAATTTCCTCATCCTGCTTGGAGATAGCATATGGAGAATACGTATTCTGTCTCTGACTCGTGAGGAAGATGCCCGTACTCCCCCCCCTTTTTTTTTCTTTTTTTTTTTCCCTTTTTTCTATTTTTAGTGGTTATGTGCGGATCAAGATTTTTATCATTGATATAATTATATTCTGTTTTAATTAGAGGTTTCAAACTAGGACAGCAGCGCTCACCACAATTTTATCCAAGTTAGCTCTTTTTGAGGGTAAATTTGATTAATGAGAGGGGTTTCCCTCTCTTGTTTCTTTTAGCAAGTCAGCATTTTTTGAATTTTATTATGGAGCGCTGCTTGCAACAGATTGATCTTACTTCTTTCTTCATCCAATTGTTTTTGCAAAGTTTTAACTTGGTTTTGGAGGGAGTCTGTTGATGTTTTTTCTTCACTTCTTTACTTACAGCGAGTTTCTATAGCTGTTGTTTTTTTTTCTATCTGAGATTTGACTTTTTTTACTGACTTTGATGTTTTTATGTTGTTTTATTGTGTGCTGTTACTCTGTCGTTTTCTGTCCCTGGAGAGATGAACAAGGTTTGTAGGTCTCATCTGTGTATTGAAAGGGTTAATATCTTGCCCAGGCTCATAGTCTTCCTAGTGTTCCAAATAAATAGGTACTGTGAGGGATACATATCACAGGTGAGCACCCACTGCACAATCTGCTTTGGATTAAATCCCATCTCCGTCTTCATCAGCTCACAGTCACTGTGACACTATTCCTGCATGGAAGAAACAGGCTGGGATGCCCCTTTCTGCTTTTGGTCCTTTTTTTGGCAAATGAAATATTCTATTTGAAAACATTCAAACCCTGGAGTTTCTTTGTATTTTCACCTGCAAATGCTGCCAGCCGAGGTTCCCAAGTGTCTGGTTCGTGTTTGTGTGCACAGAGCAAAGGTGTCAGCCTGTGTCCGTGGCCCGGGTGTCTGTCAATGTCCATTGAAGCAGACGGCTGGAAGGGGGCTCTGCCCGCCCTGCGCTGCTCCGGGGCTGGGGCTGGGCTGGCAGAGGCTGCAGAGCGCTCTGAGAGGCACCGCCTCAGCCCCGGCCGGCATCTTGTGCACGGTGGCACCACCTCAGCCCCGGCCGGCATCTTGTGCACGGTGGCACCGCCTCAGCCCCGGCCGCCATCTTGTGCATGGTGGCACCGCCTCAGCCCCGGCCGCCATCTTGTGCATGGTGGCACCGCCTCAGCCCCGGCCGCCATCTTGTGCATGGTGGCAGCTCTGAGGGCTGTGCGAGGGACGCTCTTCCCCAGCGCTGTTTCGCATCCTTTCCTTTCCCAGGATGGCATTTGGAAATGTTTCTTCAGCCCTATTCTTAAAAACGAGATTCACTTAATAAATTATAACAAAGAATTTAATATAAACAAAAAGACAATTAGGAGACAAAGGAAATAAAGCAAAGGGTTAAAACGGCCGGGTGCCCTGGCGGGTTGCCAGGAACACACCTGGTATCTTGGGAATACTCTTTTTATCCCCCCCTGCTGTGAGGATTTTATGCATATTCAAACATGTCCCCTCCCTGGTTCCGCCTTCTTAGATCATGCTTTTCTACAATTTTTTTATTTTCTGCTGGTCAGCATATTTTTTGCTGGTCATCATTATTCTAGCTGGTCAGCATTATTTGAAGTTTGGTTTCCTTTCTTTTGCAAATGGTCACTTGTTGATAACCATCTGGGCCTCTCATCCTTCCTTTTGAGGGCAGCTGGCCTTCATATCTTCTGCTGATAAAAGTTTGGGCTCTATTGTTCTCCTGATAAGCAGCTTTGGCTCAACTGTCCTTGCCCTCTGGGGTTTCCTTGCCTTGTACCTAGGAAATTCTTTTAAGCTTAAAACTTGTTAACAAGAAAAAAAGTACATACATAGCTAAAAAGTATTTAATATATAATATTCATCTGCTAAAGCCAATATAAGAATACAAATTTATAACAAGTTTTCTGAGAAGAAGTTTGAGTGGTTTTTTGGGAAGCAGGCTTTGAGATGTAGAATCGTGGTGAGTTTTCTTTTTAGTCTGTGTAGTTTTTTTTGGGAAACCGACATTGAGATGTATGGTCCTGGAAAATCAGATCAGGTCGGTATCAGGCGTTAATCACCGGGTGGATAGAGCGCTTATCTTGCTTGGGTGGACCCAACTCTTCTCAGTGTTATCTTAATTGCTGGGTCATTCTCTTGCAAATTCCTGGTTTTCCAGCAGCTGCTTTTGCAATCTTAAGTTGCTTGTGGTTTTTGTTTTACATAAAACATGCTTTTATACATGATTTTATATGTGTACAATAAGACACAAATTATACCAACATATATTACACAACCATACACTCCACTGCCCAAACCCTGTCCCTGTTCTCTTACCCACACTCAAACATGCGTCCATTTTTCACTCACACATGCTCAAAACACCATGGGTTTTTGTGCTCTGGGCATCCCATCCTCGTTGCCAAGAACATCATGGGTGCTGGAAGATGCCCGTGCACAAAATTGCAAAGCAAGTCTTATTTTATTAGTTGCTGTTGCAAATAATACCTACAAACCCCTGGATTGGTGAAAAGCCACTGAGCAGCGGCAGGAGATGGAGCATGGTGCTCCAATGGGAGGGGCAGGCAGGCCATGCACCTTCAGGGCATGCCCTGCATCAAAAAGGCGTGCATTTTGTCCTTCTTGCCTCTCCTCTGCAGAACCAAGCCTCCTATCTTCTCCCCTGGAGTGGAATTTTCCCAGTTACCATGTCATCTCACCCTTGGCCAGTACAGGAGGTAAGGTCACCATGCCAATAACAGCCTCATTGTTACTGTTCCTCTTTCACAGGTTAACTTCCCATCAATTGATCAATCCGTTGTTCCTCTTAAGGGTCAAATTCCCAGCAGTCGACCCATAAGGTTTCCTTCAAAGTCTGCTCTTTGTCATCCTGTTGGTGTGCACAACAGAGGACCAAATACGGCAGGGCCTTAGACACAACTTTGCTCCCTGACACACACAGGCTCCTTGTCCCACTACTGGTCTTCAGTAACACCTTTAACTCCACAATGCTGTGGATCCAGGCCTTCAGCACAGGGACCTTTCCAGCCTGATCTGCGCTCCTTCCTCTGCGTCTCTGCACAAAACACGGTGCAGGAGAGAACGGCAGGAGGGGCCTGTGTGTCACAGCGCTCCGGATTTGTGACCCTTCAGCTCCACAGAGATGCAGGTTAAGTGAAAAAGGCAAACTGTTTATTAACAGGGATGAACTGGAAAGGGAAAGAAGGGGATGGGCATGGACTGAGGGCTGGAGGGAAGGAGCTGTCAAAAGGGAGGAAGAATAGAGGGAAAGAAGGGGATGGGCACAGTCTGAGGGCTGGAGGGAGCTATCTACAGGCTGGGAGAGGGCTGAAGCCCCGTGAGAATCCCACAGGCTCAGCTGTGCCAGTTGTCTCCAGTGGCACTGGGAGGTAGTGTCCTCTTCAGTGTCTCCTGCTGCTGTTCTTGGGACACTTGTTAACTGGCAAACTGAGCTTGGATATTCTGGTTGCTGTGGGATGGAGCGGTGTCTTTCCTCGGGGCTTCAGTGGCTGGAAGAGAGAGGAGAGGCACGGTCAGGGCATGCATCTGCAGGGATCCTAGGAGACATTCCTCCCAAGGACATTCCACCTGGCTCTTGCAATGGCCACAAGAGTGGACCAGACAACAGGATCAGCCAGAAGGTGCTGGCCACAACTCCCACCCATGTCCCTGAAATCTCTCTGCTCTCTGCCCACACCGCCCTCACCCAGACAGGGAACGAAGCACTCTGCAGCTGGGCCAGGGATTGCAGCTCCCTGCCCAGGCATTGCAAGTGCCCCCCGCCAGCCCCCAGTGCCAGCCTGCTGCTCTCACTCACCCTCACTGAGGGTCTGCAGCTCTTCCTTGTGCGCCCTTGTTCATGAACATCCTGACCGTGCCTGGGAACACAGAGCCTGTCAGGGCCCCAGCAGCACAGCTCCCTGCCAGCGGCGCTGCCAGCCCTGTGGCCACACGGCCTCCCGCCCCGGCAGGGCTCAGCCCGGGCCCTTGCCGCATCCTGACTCAGCCCAAGGGCACGGCTGCCAGAGGCCGGCAGCAGCAGCCCCGAGGGCAGCCGGGGCTCCAGGGCACCGGGCCCGGGTGTCGCTGCCGGGGCAGCAGCCGGGGCTGGGGCCGAGCTGCGGCGGGGCGGGGAGGGAGCCCGGGCTCGTGGCTCACCGATGAAGCTGACGGCCGCCTCTCGCAGGGACTCCTGTGGGCTGTCCAGATATGGCAGGGCCCGGCTCACCTGCTCGGCCGCTCGGCTCTCGTCCTGTGCCAGCTGCAGAGAGCGGCAGGAGGGAAGGGTTGGTGCGGGCTCTGCCCCTCGGCCGGGCGCTGCCTGCGGCCAGCCCCGGCCTCCTGTGCCCGCCCAGCCCTGAGGCCCGGCCAGCAGCCCCACTGGGCTGGGGCTCTATCGACACCCGGCTCGGGGCCACAGGAGCCTGGAGAGGAACCCGTGTGGCCCAGGGAAGGGAGCAGCATGTGGGGCACAGGCTGGCTCCCCTGGGTGCAGCACTGGGCCACAGCTGCCAGCCCCACACACTGAGCACTGGGGCCAGGGAGCTTCTCCAGGCTGAGGCTGGGGTTTCCAGGCCGTCCTTTACCACACATTCGGCGATGTTCGACAGATCCTCTGTTGGCAGCACACACAGGAGCTCTGTGTTCTTCAAGAAGGTGGCAGCACAGTGCAGGGTTTCCCGAGAGGCCTGGAGAGATGCAGAGATGGCATTGCTGCCCAGGGCACAGGAGTTGCATCCCTGTGCCAAGGCCAGGAGGAAGCTGCAGCCTGGGAGGCAGCAGAGCAGGAAGCAGCCGAGCCCCCTCCCAGAGATCAACCAGCATCACACAAAACCTCACATCAGCCACGCGCAGGTTCTCATCGTGGCAGTGCAAAATGAGTGGGAGCAGACTCTGCTTCACAATTCCCTCCATTGCCTTTTTTCCCTCTTCCACTACCAGGTTCATGGCCTTGCAGAAGAGGTGAATGGAGAGCACCTGCACGTGGCTTTTGTCCTGGAGGAAAGAAGGAGGAAAAGATCTCAGCGCCAACTTCTCCAGCCCACCTGGGCAAAGGCCTGAAAATCCACAGGACCAAAGTTTGTGTGGGCAGTAGCCAGTGCCCGTGGCCGGGGCACAGAGCCTTACATGGTCAAAGAGAGGCACAAGTGGCTCAGCAATCTTGGGGGCAGCATTCCTTGATAAACGAAGATGTTTTCTCTTGAGCAGATTTGTGAACACAGACAGAGACATGCTGACCACTTCTCCGTCTGTGTCACTCAGCAGCTGCAGGACGCTTTTACACAGTCTGCGTATAGGTCTGGCCTGTGTGGAACACAAGGCTGTGCTGGGAAGCCCTGAACGGCTGCAGTGCCAAGACCGCCCTGGCACTGCAACCCCACCCTGCTGCTGCTGGGCCCAGAGGCCAAAGGCCTGTCCCAAAGCACTCAGGCAGGTGAGGCAGGAGAGCTGGGAGCAGCTGCCTCAGCTCCTGAATCACAGCCAGCCCAAGGGGCTGCTTTGCCCAGCACAGCTTCAGCCGCTGCCCCGTTCTCACCAGCGAGGGTTCCGTGCTGAGCACCACGAGGCCTCTGAGCGCCAGGCGACGCCTCTGCCTGCACTCGCTCTGCAGCTGCCTTGACGTGATCTCAAGGACACAGTACCCACAGTCACTCAAGTTTAGGCAATCCAGGACCTGAAAGGCACAGGGCAGTGACAGGGGAACCAGCCAGCAGGAGCCTGGAACTGTGCAGGGCTGGGCCCAGGCAGCAGCACAGGGCATGGGCACCGTCCCAGGCAGCTGTGGCTATGCAAGGGGACAGGGCTGGCAGGCAGCTCAGCGAGGTAGTGCTGGCCATCAGGCTCACCTCCACAAGGAATGCCAGGGAGGACAGATCCCAAGGTGCCTCCTCCCTGATGAGCCTCCGGATAAATTGGTGTGCGACATGGTAACACAAGGGCGTCAAGTCACGGCACATCACCCTGGAAGGGGCGAAATGGCACCAAGACAATGAGGTGGGGGGTGGGGGGGCAAACCTCTCCCAGGGATGACTCACGGAGATCTGGCCTTTCCCCAGCATCCCTGGAGGGACTTGTGGGTGTTTTGGGACCATGGGGCTCCTTTTGGGCACCCTCCTCTCAGACTTCTCCAGTCTGCTCAGCCATCCCTCAATGGCAAAGCCCTCTGGCCAGGACCACAGGGACTGTGGTAGGGCACCCTGGGCACAGGGCACACATTTCAGAGGCAGTGGTGAGAAGGGGTCTCACCTGGCCAACAGACCCACGGCATAGTGCTGGGTGTCAGCACGGAGCAGCGTTTCCCAGCCACACTTGCGCTCCATGGCCATCAACTCATTGTCATAGTGCAGAAAGCAGAGCAGAGCCTTCATGGCCTGCGCTGCAAACCTGTGTGCAGAGCAAAGCCCAGGTCACATTGGGTGAATTGGTGTCAGCCACAAGGGCATGGGAAGGACAGGAGGACTGGCACCTGTTGGGTTTTTTGGGAAGGTGGTGTTCCTGCTGGCATGCTCTCCAGAAGTTATCAACTTCTGCTGGCATCAGCTGTGTGGTGGTGAAAACTTGCAACAGCAGAGCCGTAAAGAGAGAGCTGGAATAATGCATCATCGCCTCATGGCGCTGAGGCACTTGCAGAATCACCCAGAGCACCAGAGTTGCCTGCAAAAGAAGCACACCAAGACAGCGCTCAGTGCCAAGGCGTCCATGGGGCAGAGCCCAAGGGGAGATGCAGGGGGAACAGCGGGCCTGGTGCCCCCTGGGCCTGCCCCTAGCCCAGGTTTCAGCCCAGCCTGAGGCAAGGAGAGGATGAAGAGCTGCTGGAGAAGCGACCTAGGGGACAGTCAAGGCCAGTTCCACAAACTCACAGCCAGAGCAAAAACGTCCTTGTTGTCCTCATCAGAGGTGCAGATGCTGCAAAGTGGCCAGTTCTCCATCACATGGAGCAGAGTTGGCAGCACCTTCTCCATTGCTGGTCCTGATGAGGCTATGGTTTGCCACATCACTGCAGCAGCTCTGTGAGATCAGAGCTCTGTGTCAGGGGTGTCTGAGTCACAGAGCCATGCCCTGTGTAGCTGTGGGGTCCCAGGTGACAAAGCCCCAGTGCCCTGAGGGGCAGGGAGGGAGCATTGGCAGCAGCCTCAGGAAACAGAGGGGCCCGAGGCTCCTGGAGCTCTCTGCCTGTTGGGCAGAGCCCATTGGACAGGCTGTGCAGGGCAATGGGCCCTAAAGGCCAGTGAGCCCTGAGCTCTCAAGGCACGTGGGCCCCATACCTGTCACACGATGGGGCACAGCGCAGGAGGGTCAGCACCACATCGTCCGGGTGTTCTTCAGCCAGCCTCACGATGTTAGTGGCCAGCCTGGCATCCACCGTAACGGAGCGCATAAGACACTGGTGAATGCTCCGTACAATAGCTGGCACCTAGAGTAGGAATGGGGAAGACTTGGAGCGCTGTCCAAGGCAGCAGCTTCCCCAGCTTCTCCCAAGAAGTGCTTCCCTTCCTGCCACACTGTGCTGGCCTCAAAAGCTGAGGGGGCCCTGTGGATGTGGCTTGAAGGGGCACACGATCGTGGCAGACCTCCAGTTCTGGCCCCTGGCTGGCTACCTGCTGGTCAGAAGGAACACCCCCCCTTTCAAAAACATCCGTATTAGGTGCGTGACTCACCATGGGAGGGGGCGTAGTGTCAGTATTTGTGATGCCCTGAGTCCCTCTGGTGTTTGGAATGGCCATGTCCTCAGTCAGTGCCACATCAGAGTTTGCCCTGGCATCACTCACCGCAGCATCAGAGTCTTGTGAGGGCGCAGCTGAATCTGGGCTGACATCAGGCTCTGCCTGGAGCTCGGTCAGCCCCGAGTCAGACTCAGCTGTGCCCTCAGTTCCCTTGGGGCTGATCTTTCTATGCCGAATTGGCAGGAACCGGCGGAACCTCTGTGCAGAATGAACAAAGGACAGGGAAGAGAGGCATGTTCCAAGGAGTGCTCCATGTGCAGAGCTGGGCTGAGCAGTGACAGCAGGCCCAGCCCAGGTGGGGATGGCTGCAGGTACCTTCAGCATTTTGCGGAAGCGGCCACGGGCAGGCTCCTGCTCTTGTGTCCTGTCCATGGCTGCATCTGTCAAAGAGCAGCCAGAGCTGAGGGGCTGCGGGAGAGGCCGGAGAACGCAGCCCAGCCCTGCACTCCCCAGGCAGGGACAGCCCTGGGGTGGCTCAGGGGATGGAGCACGGCCACTGCCAGGGGTCAGACCCAGCCCATATTCCGTCCTGCCCTTGGGAATGTCCACATGGGATGGGATGGGATGGGATGGGATGGGATGGGATGGGATGGGATGGGATGGGATGGGATGGGATGGGATGGGATGGGATGGGATGGGATGGGATGGGATGGGATGGGATGGGATGGGATGGGATGGTGCAGGGCCCAGCTGGCTGCAGCTTCAGCCCTGCGGCCCAGCTCTGCCACTCACCATCCTGCCCTTGCTGGAACTGCTCTGGCTCTTCAGGGTGTTCTGCTGGGGCAGCTCCAGGGTTGGTGTTTCTGTTCCGTCGGAACACTCTGAATAGCCTGAAGAATCTGCCCGCCATGACAAAATCGGGCCTTGGGAGCACCTTCTAAAGAGATGTCAACGGAAAGCTCCGGCTCACCAAGACCCACAGTCTGCTCACAACGTGAGCTGTAGGAGTTACGCCTCAGAAAAGCTCCGGGTCAGGCACTAACGAGTGGGCTGTGTGGGGGCTCCTCACAGCACCACTCTGGCGTGTCCTGTCCCGTCGCATGCACCAGGCACTCTGGTGTGCTCTTGTCACCGCCAGCTCTTGTCCATTTCACCGTTCCATTCCACGGTTACCAGGCTGCGCCGTGTCACTAACGGCCCTTGCACGCCCTGCCACCTTCCTGGTTCCGCCCCCATCCCCCCCAAAGTGGCCCAGGATGGAAGGAATCCCTTGCCCAAAGTGTCTAAGACAGCCTGACAGGATCTTTAGGAACAGCAACCAAACGCTGCCCTGCTCTGCAGGCTCAGGGCAGCAGAAGGAGCCCCCAGGGCTGCCGAGGCAGCTGCAGCAGGAAGGGCACGGGGCCTTGCACAGAATCTGTACAGGGGCCTGGCAGCACTGAAATCAGCAGGTGTGGCAGAGTCCCCACCGAGGCAGACCTGCCACCCCAGCCGAGCTCTGGCAGTGCTGGTGCCCTTCTCCTGCCCCAGAGACCTGTGCCCCTGGGGGGCTTCTGTGCCAGAGGGCCAAAGCCAAAGCCCTGTGCATTGGGGGCTGGGCTCCTTCCTTTGGGGTCTTGGCAGGAGCTCGTGGAGCTATTGCTGCTATCTGTCAGATGATGTTGCTCCTTCCTGGAATGATGTTTTTCATGGAAGGGGTTTGCAGTAGCACAAAAACACCATCAGCTGCTGAGTTTCCCAGGATGGCTAGATTGTACAGAGGCACTGTCCTGTATCAGTGGGATCTTCTCTGTCTTTTTCTGGGACAAACATTAGCCCAGTCTCTGATGGTCAAGGCTCCAGTTGCTGTGTGTCTGTCTGTGGTACAGCTGATGCAAGGCAAACATTTCCTCCAGAGTCCTGCTTGAACAGTCACAGAGCTACATCTATTTTTACATTAGTAATTTTTACATTAGTAATTTTAATTTTTTTTTAAGTTTTCCAGAGCCTGCTGACTGTTTTCAAGGTTTTCTCTCTGTCCCCAGTGCACATTCTCCAGAAATTGTGCTTTCACATCCTTTTGCATTTATTAAAGTTACCTGCAATGACCAGTCAATCAAAGCCCTGGGAAAACTTCAACTTCAAGGTGAAACCGGGCAAAATATTTATCTCCCACATCTGAAGCCATCAATTGCCAAGTACTGTCCTCAGTACACCTGTAGGTGTGCTGATGCCATTTCAAAGCGGTTGCCAATGAAAACAAATTTTAATAGTTTTGTAGTTTCCACATTGGAATTAAAATCCTTGACTAGAAAAATCACGTCAAAATTTTTAGGACTCTTACAAACCAGAGCTGTCATTCTCGCCTTGCATTTTATAGTCTCTGAACAGTCACAGAAGGTTTTAGTTCTAGACAGTACAGAAAAAGTCCTTGGTGTTCAGCTATACTTTTATATCAGCATATACTCCCGATCATTATTTTAGGCAGGAGCAGCAAACTCAAGAAAGAGCCAAACAGGGTGTTCCTGTGTTCTCATGTCCTGAGTCTCTCTCTCTCTCTGTGTCACGACGGCGCCAAGGCCGCTGTCTTGGGACACCTGAGTGTGGAAGGCGAGCCCGCCCTCAAGCACGGCCATCCAAGTCAGTCACGGGCACAGGCTGCAGCTGAAGCTGCCCAGCGTTGCTGTGAGGCTGGCAAGTCAAGAGAAAGCCATTGTGGCCAATTCTGCTGAAGCCTTTTGCCAAACCAAAGGCAGCTGTGCCCACAGCCTCCCCCTGTTTGGCACCCGGCTGCTGCGGACGCCTCACTGCACAGGTGCCGACGTTCAGGGTGCTGCTGTTCCTGTGCACACTCTGCTGCTGTTCCTGTGCCCACTCTGCTGCTGTTCCTGTTCCCACTCTGCTGCTGTTCCTGTGCACACTCTGCTGCTGTTCCTGTGCACACTCTGCTGCTGTTCCTGTGCCCACTCTGCTGCTGTTCCTGTGCACACTCTGCTGCTGTTCCTGTGCCCACTCTGCTGCTGTTTCTGTGCACACTCTGCTGCTGTTCCTGTGCCCACTCTGCTGCTGTTTCTGTGGGCTCCAGAGCTGCTTGGGCAGCAGTGACTGGGCAGCCCTGCTGGAGGAGACATCGCTGCCCTCCCCATGGTGGCAGCAGCTCTGTGGGCCCCGAGCTCTGTGTCAGGAGAGCCTCGGTCACAGCAGCGTGGCCTGGGCAGCCGTGAGGGCCCGGCCTGGCCGCCAGCCCTGCCTCTGCCCACTGCCCCTTATCGCAGGCACCCAGTGGCCATGGCCTGGCAGCACCCCCCTGCCCTCCATGTCCCCAGCCAGCCCTGCCTGGGCACACCTCAGGCTGTCCCCACCCTCCTGGAGGGGTGGTGTCCCAGCCTCGAGGGCTTCTGCTGCAGGCCTGGGAGACTTTTTGGGGAAGCGCCAGATCAGCCGGGTGTCAGGAACCAGGCGGCTGCCCAGGGGCTGCTTATGGCCTCTGACACCCAGTTCCTCAGGTCTTCCCACCACCCCGGCCCCTCAGGGGCCTCCTATCCACTCGGAGCCTCCTGCCATCCACTCCCTCACACATCCCCCTTGTGCCTTCCCACTGCCTTGTCCCGTCAGGGCCTCCACAGCCCCTCATCCCTTCATGGCCTCCCAGCACCCTGTTCCCTCAGGGTCTCCCCCAGCGTGGCCCGGCAGCAGCGCCGCAGCCCCACAGGAGCTCCAGAGGAGCTGGATCAAGAGGCACCTGGGAGCCCTCAGCAGCCCAGCCAGCACCACACGGGCACGAGGACACAGATGGCACTTCCTGGCTGGGACAGGGGTTGTGCCCTCAGCAAAACCACCAAAGGCCAAGGGGCTTCTGGCCATTTTCCCTTCACCACTGCACACCCCAGCAGGTTGCTGAGCACAAGCACCCTTTTCCCTCTCTTCCCCGATATCCTGCGGACCTTGGGCAGCAAAAGAAAGCTCCTGGGAGTCTGTGTATTTATAACATATCCTATATTTACATACTAAACAAAAACAAAAATAAGGAAAGAACAATTTTGAAGAAAAATAAAATCCTGGCTGGCTCAGGTGGCCCCAGCAGACAGAGCCTCCCAGATCAGCTCTCAGCAGAGTTCCAGCAGCACATCCAGTCAAGGCCTGAGAGATGAGACCGTGTCCTCTGTGCCATGTGGAGCTGATCTTGCAGGTTTCCAAAGATGGAATATTGAGTTCTCTCTACTGCCTGGAGGATACAAAGTTTTTGAATTGCCAATTCTGATGGCGGGGCTGATGTTATGTGCCATGTCTTCAAGGGCTGGAAGAGAGGAACAGAGCTGTTAGCGTTCTGGAACACACATAGTCATGGAATGATTATATGAAGGTGCTTTATTGAAGAGCTCTGGGTGTCAGGGGTACACATACCCAAATCTGACCCATCTTGGTTTTGAGCTGAACATGTTTTATACTCTATCGTTATATAACTTACATATTAATTATTAAACTTCCATTGTTCTATTGCATGCATTGTTTTTACCCAGGCATGGATTTTTTGTGATTCTCCCCAGCCTCCTAACATTGTTCCTCATGTTCTTTAAACAATAATTATATCTAATCACATCTAACAATTGTATCATTTATCATCTACTGATTACACAGGTGCAGTTTCACCTGATCTTTAGCAAGCACAAGGCCTAACATTTCCCAGGGCCTACTTTTCCCTGGGCTTTCCAAACCTAACTTTCTTTCTATGTCCCCGAATTTTCTAAGATTTTAAGACCTTTTACTATCATTCCCCCCTTTGAAAGGATTTTCACTTCACCATAAGTGCAAATGTTTTTACTTGATAGAGTCCTTTGTTTCTGAGTTTATACTTGATGTTCTTCGAATCCTTGATTGATGTAAGCATTGTCCTGGATGTTGCCACAAACTGGAGAACCAGAAGATGGTGGGGGTAGATCTTGTGTCAGTGCCTTTATTATTTTCTGGTTCCGGGACGTTTTCTTCTGTATTTCTCCCTTGAAGTTGCTGTCAACTAACCAAATTGCTAAGAATACAATTAGTAAGATGATCACATTCTCAATGATAGATTTAATCCATGAACTCACATTCCACCCTAACCCTTTGAAGATTTTGCCTGACCAACTTGTAGACAAATCCTTTTGCTCTTCCTGTGCTTCGTGCTCTATTTATTGCAACTGATAGATGTCATATTCTACATCTGCAGTCACATTTGGGATGTGGACACAACAATGATCAATCCATCTCTTTAGAAAAACTCACACACTCCATGCTCTTTCAGGAGTTGTAAATTGTAATTGTACGTTTAGTTCTTTAAATCTTTCCCGGGTGACTCTTGCTAATGTATCTACCTGACCTGTAAGTTTGTACATTTCTCTCTTCTGATAGTTTGCTATAGGACCAAGCAAAGACTCCAGGGCCCACCTAAATTTCACTTCACTAGAGGGTTCTTGCCAAGTGTTATCTTGATTCTATTCCTATCCTAATCTTCCCTAGCTATGCCTGTGTCTAGCCACTGAGTTAATTTTGCCATTGTTAGCATCCGTACCGAGATTAATTTTTGCTTTAGCAATTTCACCAATGCCTCTGCACCCCAATGACATTTGTTTTGTTTAATTTGTAGAACTTCTCTCATTATCAAGGGGGTTAACACTATTTGTCTGTGCAGTTACATACCACTCTTCTGAATCCTTTTGTGCATTTAGCAAATGTCCCAATTTCTCATCTTCAATTGAATATTTCAGTTTTGGAGGCAAATTAAATTGAGATGCATTAGTTTTTAAAGGTATCAATGCCATTGTTGTTTGCACTTCTTGAGCAATCTGTCGAGATGTCCAATCTGCTTTTCAATTTTCCTCACAAATTTTGGAGTTTCTTGATTGGTGTGCTTTGCAGTGTATAATTGCTACTTCTTCAGGTTTTTGTATTGCTTTTATCAATTGCAAAATTGCATCTTGATGTTTAATGTGTGCCTTGAGAAGACAGCAGTCTTCCTTCTTTCTACAGTGCTCTGTGTACATGCACCACTCCAAAAGCATACTTTGAGTCAGTCCATATGTTTACCCTTTTCCCTTCACTTAATTTTAGTGCTCTGGTTAAGGCAACCAGTTCTGCCCTCTGGGCAGATGTATTTGCTGATAATGCTTTTGCCTCCACTATTGTACTGACTGTTGTTACCACATATCCAGCGTATCTGGTCCTGTTCTCCACGAAGCTGCTTCCATCTGTGAATAGCTCTCACTCTGGTTTCTAGAGTGGGATGTCTTTCAGTGTTGGAGTCTGAGATACAGACTGTGTGCCCTTGGTTTTTTTAGTTCTAGGATTCAAGGAAACACTGAATTTCATATAATATGAAATTCATGTGCATGTTTTCATGGTGATACATGAAAACAAATGCTAAAGTTAGATAGGAAAGGTAGGTGTGTAGATTAGAAAGTTTCTTAAATCACTGTGTGAAAAAGTAGTTTAGAGAACAAGAGACAAGATGGAGGATTTAGGGTGTTGTCTCTTGTCCTTCTTCTTTCTTCTTCATGTTCTTCTCCTGGGGGTTTTTGGGTAGTAGTAGGTTATTGGGTAGAAAATGCCGCAGTGCAGCACACAGGTGTTGGGTCATTGGGTCACTAAGGAAATTAGCTTGGTTGGCATCTGTTAATTGGGTAAATGGACATATAAAAGACCTTGAAGAAGATCTTTGTGAGCCATTTTACCCCTTTTCTATCATAGTGCACATAACTCCTTGTACCTTGTAATGCTGATAAGAAAAAATAAACAACTGAGACCGAATGAGAGAAAACCGCCTCCCTCTCATCAATCTTCAGTTGAAAGGGAAAAAGAACCCAAATCCAAAAGTCCAAAATGAGACAGTGAAAAATGCAAAAACAAGATAAAATCTGTGTTTGTGGCACATCCATATGTTAATGCTGCCTGTTACAATCACAGTAATTTTATAAAAGTATAAAAAAGATCCCAAAGAAAGAATTAGACAAAATAAATAAGTAGTGTGAACAGTTGAAACAGCAGTATAGCAACTGAGATTGGCCAACTTTAACTAAAATCATTCTGTAGGTTTAATGCAAGAAGTAGTTACAGAATTAAAATTATTTAAATATTTAATTTGTGAAAGACTTAAAATAGCTAAAAAAATAGCTGTGGGAAAGTGAGAGTCTAGCTCCAGACCAATTTTTAAAATGAAATCTTACTCAAACTTCCAAGACATTAAAATAACCTGGAAGATAAATTTTGAATCATCAAATAATTAAAACAGTTTGTATCAGATAATAATACTAACACCTGGCCACCAAAAACTCCTGCTGGATATTAGAGAATAACAAAAAGAAACTAATTGTAGGATAACCATGTTGATTTGTGCTGGTATAAAAGTTCTGGAGCTAACCCTTACCAATCCATAAGTGACCTAAAATTCTATTTGGAACAACCAGGTACAACAAGTAACAAATGGAAAGCCCCTGATAGAATATATTAAATTTGTGAGCAAAGAGCATATAGTGAATTACCTCAAAGGTGGAGAAGAGCCTGTATCTTAAGAGTTACATGACCCTCCTTCTTCGAGGTCCAAGAGCAATATGTTAAGTACACCACTTTATGAAACATTAAAAAACAATAAAAGAGACTTGAACCTTGACTTTCCAAAAGCAAGAAGAAACCAGAATTGAAGACAAATGGCCTGCAGAGAGATGACCCAGCCACTTGAGCTGCAGATGGATCTTAGAGATATAGAACCCAAATCTATCTATTGAATCAGTTCATAAAGCTGCAGACAGTAGTTAAAGTTGTTTCAAACCACACCTCTACTGCCCTAAAGCTGCTGGCCAAGCAACATTCACAAATGTGAGCATTTGTTTATGAAAACAGAATTGCCCTGGACTATTTGTTAGCTGAAGAAGGGGGAGTTTGTAGAAAGTTTAACAAATCTGAGTGTTGTATAAAGATAAATGATTATAGAAGAGCCGTCACAAAAATTGCTAAAGATATATATACCAGTTCAAAAATAGAATTTTATTTTGAAGACTGATTAGTGAGATAACCTTTTTAGAAGCACTTAGTGGAAAAAGTTAAAATTTATGGTATAGTGTTTTATATTAAGATTATTGTTTCTATTTTGTATAATTTCATGCCTGATTAGACTAATCCATTCAGTAATTCAAGGAATACTGAATGAAAAGAAACTATAATAGCTCAAAAAAAAAATAGTTAACTAAATTTGAAAGAGAGTGCAAAAAGCTTGATACAGCATGAAAAATGTTAAAAAATTAGAACTGAAAATAAAGTAAATGCAAGAAATGAAATTATTGAGAAGATAAAAAAATTAAAATTTAAGTTTATGTTTTTTTTAAAAAAAGCACCAATAAATGCAATAAAAAAGAGAAATGGGGGATTATAATAAATGGAATTGATTCGTGCTGACTAAATTGTAACTATTTGGAAAGTTATTATCAGAAGCAACCAAAAGAATCAGTGTTACGAGGCAGATGCATCCCTTTACAGATGTTACATGTTAAAATTGAGGTACAGGATGTAGTTTAGAAGATAAGTGATGTCTCATGACCAAAACGTCCTTGAAATGGACAAAATTAGAACGACTTTAAGCATTGGGCCTAAAAATCACTAAATATCAGGCTAATGAGTAGAGTAATGTAGCACAACGCTTAGTACGCACACACAAACCTGTAAGGTTATCCAAAGGACAATGAGGAAGAGGAGAAGCCTTCGCCAAAAGACCCCCAAAAGAAGACTGAAGACCCCCTAACAACAAGTGAAGCATGTGCCGTGAAGAAAAGTGACGTAGTCAGAAAAATTTGAAATAGGAGGAAATTTACCGGAAGCATTAATGAATATGTATAAGCATACACTATATCAGTTTAGCTTGAAGTGATTTGCTCTGTACATGAGGCAGGGTGAGGAACCCGGTTGGTTTTGCTTATGCTTTAATCATACTTAATTACTGGCAAATTATATATATAATTTGTAATTATTTCCTAAATGATATTCTTTTACTAAACTGTATTCTTTTATTATATCAAATTACTATTCAATTTACTAAATTGTATTCATTTTGAATTAAACTGCCATTAACCCAAGGGACCTAGCTGTCAAAATTGTAATTTCTTTTATAACAATCGGAGAGGCGGCGGCGGAGCTCGGAGGCGGCCCCGGCCATCGCAGGTGGGAGCCGCGCTCGGTTCTGCGGGGGCTCGGGGCTCGCTGCGGGCCCGGGAGGGGGCGGCAGGGGGCTGTGGCGGGTGGCTTGTGCCGTGGCCGGCCCGTGTTGGCCCTGGGCTGAGGGCGCTGCGGGAGCGGCTGCCCGCGGTCTCCTTGCCGCTGGGGCCTCGGCAGGAGGCGGTGGCGGAGCAGCGCTGGCTCGTCCCGCTTCGTGTCGGGAGGCCGGAGGTGGCTGCGCTGTGCCCGGGACGCTGCGCTGGGGCCGCCTCCGAGCTCCGCCGCCGCCTCACCGGGCTCCGGCCGCTGCTGCCGCCGCTGCCGGGCCCGCACAGACGCTCCGGCAATGGCGGCTCTCCTGCCCCACGGCCGCCCTGGGGGCGCCAGCGGGGCCGGGCTTGTCCCCGCTCTGCCCAATCAGCGCGCGTCAGAGCCACGAGTGACGGCAGAAGCAGCCAATCGCAGCCAGCGGCGGGCTCTGCACACGGCACGGCCTCGCCTGCCTTGGGCTGAGCTCCGCCATTTCTCGTTAGCCTGGGCTGAGGAGTGGCCCCGGCGCTGGGCCCGGCCCGGGCAGGAGGCCAAGGAAGCGCCGCTGTGCTGAAGCGCCGGGAGCTCGGGGTGCCCGGGAGCTGAGGGCGCTGCGAGCTGGGGGTGAGTCCGGGATGGAGCAGGGTTATGCCGGAGCGAGGCTAAAACTGTGTGACTCTCCTTCCTGTCCCCGGCGGGGAGCAGAACACACAAGGAAAGGCTCGGGGGTCTGGATGAGGGTGGGGACAGTTCAATCCTTGGTCACGGGCACAGCACACCTGATTTGGGGAAATAAATTGTATTTAATATCCAACATGTCAGAGCAAGAAAATGAGAAGTAAAGTAATTCCTACGGAAATCCATCTTCCCCCCAGCTCTCCCTCCTTCCCGGGCTTAACTTTGTGCCCCTCTCCGTCCCCCTCCCCGCCCAGAGGCACAGGGATGGGGGTCACAGTCAGGTCATGTCAGTGCCTCCCCCTGAGGGACAGGAATCCTTGTCCTGCTGCAGCCTGGGGTCCCTGCCAGGGGCCAGAGTCGCTCAGGACCAGGCTGCTCCAGCGGGGATCGCCAGGGGGATCCCCGAGTCCGGCCAGGAGCCACTTCCATGGCTCTGCAGGGGCTTCCCCCGGGCTCGGGGCCTCTCTCAGGCACCCCCTGCTCCGGCCCGGCCTCATTGCCCCCCTCACCCCCCCATGCAGCGAGTGCCCGGGCAGGGAGATGGACGATTTTCACGGGGCTGAATCTTGGAGTTTCTGAGCTTTATTGGGCTAAATGTTGGTGCTTTGTTTTTTTGTGGGGGCTGGATCTTTCTATTTTGAGGGGTAATCAGAATTTTGGTGTTTTGGAAGTTTTTGATCTGTCTTTGTTAGCATTCAGGAACACACATAATCACAGACTGAATATATGCAGGTGCTTTATTGAAGCGTGGGTGAACTAGGGGTACCAGCAACCGAAATCTAGCTCCATTGTCTTTGTCCAAAGTGCACATATTTCTACAATTTCAGCTGTAGCAGTAATCACTGTAACAACCTTATCAATATTGTTTCATTAATATTCCTTCATTAACTTTATCTATATTGCTTCATGAGAGTTAGCTCATCCTTGCACGAACGTGTACGAATCTTATCTCTGGGTGGGTATCTTGGAGACCCCAAGTACCAGTTCCCGTTACCGTAAACATTTCAGCTTGCTAGACCATCCCTAATACCAAGCATTCTTGTGGCCTACCTCTACATGATTTTAAGAAACATTTTCAGAAACATTTAACCCCATAGTAACATATTTCCCCCCTTTGAAAGTATTTCCCTTTACTATAATAAGTGTAATGCTTTCACTATATACAGTCCTTTTTCTGAGTTTATACTTGATGTTCATCTTTGAATCCACAGTTGTCGTAAGCGTTGTTACACTCTGGAGGACTTGGAGATGACAAATGCGGATGTGGATCTCTGTCCCGTGTCAGCGCCTTTATTATCTTCTGGTTCCAGGATTCTCTTTTCTTTATCTCTCCTTTCAGAACTGCACAGATTAACCAGATTGCTAAGAACACAATTAGTAGGATTATCAGACTCTCAAGAATAGATTTGATCCAGGAGCTCACATTCCATCCTAACCGTTCAAAACTTTTATCTACCCAACTTGTCGTTAGATCTTCCCTCTCTTTCTGTGCTTCATGTTCTATTTGTTTTAATTGATTAATGTCATTTTCTACATCTGCAGTTCCATTTGGGATGTGGATGCAGCAGTGATCAATTTGTCCTTTTAGGTACGCGCACACTCCGTGTTCTTTCAACAATAACATATCTAAAGCCAATCTGTTTTGCAGGGTCATTTTAGTTGTGGCTTGTAATTGTACATTTAGCTCTCTAAATCCCTCTTTGGTAACTCTTGCCAATCTTTCTACCTGACCTGTAAGTTTGTACAACATCTTTCTGTTGTTATAATTTGCTATTGGACCAAACAAGGATTCCAGGGCCCACTCAAATTTTACACTACAGGAGGGTTCCTGCCATCTTTCTTCATCTTCAGTTTTTTTCTCCTGAACTTCTCGTCTCATCCTTATTTGCAGAAGTTCATGCTCTGCCTTGAATGGGGACCTTTTCCAAATTGGGCATAAGGTGGGGAGGCCTAAAGTAATCTCTTTTACTTTTTCACCTACAGGCAGATGTGTTGTCCAGGTGCCATTGCTTGCTGCCCATCCAAATTGGCCTGGACTCTGAATTGTACTTGTGCTACATATTACCTTTTGGATCACTTGTCCTATCTTGTCATTTATTTCCCCTTGTTTATGTTTGATTCCTCTGCAGGCACATCCAATTTGCAGAGCTACCACAAGTGGTGGCATTTGTTTTATTTCTTCATCATCAGAAGTACAGTCCTAAGTTTTGTTCCATACCCACCAACTGACTTTGTCTGCCTCCATTCTACTACTGGTTGCAGTGTTCCATACCCCTGGATCTGTTTCATTTTCAGAGCCTTCCCACTTAATGCACCAAGGGCTATCTGCCATAGATTGGAATTTCTGAAGCACACTCATTGACCATGCACTGTCCCAAGCTTCAGCCCGATCTTTTCCTTCCTGTTCTTCACACTTCCACTTTGATACTGGAATCTTTTCTTTAATGACCTTTGCTATCTTTTCATAACACCATCCATAATTCCCTAATCCCCCATACCAGCCTAGTTTTGGTTCATACTTTCCTCCATTTTCATGACAGTCCCATATAGATGAATACTTTGGCTTCACAGCATTTTCAAACACTGTCTTATTTGGGTACTTGCAATCTATTTGCAATACACAGCTCACATTTTCATTTATATTCTTTTGTATTTCAGGGAATTTTGATGTTATAATTCCCCAATTTATTTGGTCTCCTGCTGCCTTTGGTATAGGCAGACAGGCAGTTATTTTGCTGCTGTTTTGCATGTTGGCAAAATCGTGAATTAATGCAATCATCCCATTTTCTGCCTGAATAGTATTAGAGACTTTTATCACTTGTGTTTCTGGCTGCACCCCCACATCCCTCTTCATTCTAAAATGAAGAGTTGTCAGCTGATCCTTTTGCATTTCACATCCCAAGGTAACATTGATTCCAACTGATGGCCCTAAAGGCCATAAAATAATCATCATTACAGTCACCAGCAACCTAGACTTTTGAAACAATCAAACCCGCTTTATCTGCAGCTTTGTTGGCCCTACAGTTTGTGCAGTCCACAGTGCAGGGGAAACCTTCTTCACTCTGGTGTAATGTATGCAGGGATCCAGTCCAGCTGCTTTGACTGCTGTCAAGGTAGTTAACAGTACCTGATAGGGTCCATTCCACCTTTCTTTTAATGGTTCTTCCTTCCAGCTTTTAACGTACACTTCATCTCCCGGGGGGATGTCATGAACTGGATTCTCAAGAGTCAGCGGCCTATTCCACACAAGGGTGCTCCGAAGTCGAGCTCAAGCTTTTCCAAGAGACAGAACATAATTCTACACCTCTTGCTTCCCTGTAACATGTACATTTGGATTAGGTTCAGGGGATTCATATGGTTTCCCATCCAATATCTCATAAGGACTGACTGACATTCCGCTTCTAGGCTTTATCCAAATCCTCAGCAGTGCTATTGGTAAAGCTTGTGGCTGCTGCAATTTAGCCTCTTGGCATATTTTGCTGATTTGCCTCTTCAATGTCTGATTCATCCTCTCTACCTGTCCACTGGATTGGGGTCTCCATGGTGTATGGAGATGCCAAGCTATTCCCAGTAACCTACTCACCTCCCTCACTACTGTGGCTGTGAAATGTGGGCCCCTGTCTGATGATATTCCTAGAGGCACCCCAAATCTTGGAATGATTTCTTGCAGTAACCACTTGACTGTCTCCTTTGCTTGATTTGTGTGACAGGGAAGAGCTTCTGGCCATCCTGAAAATGTGTCAACCCCTACCAATAGATATTTGAATCCTCGTGTTCTTGGTAATTCTACAAAATCTACTTGCCAATAATCTCCTGGTTTTCCCTAATTGTGCCTGTCGTCTAGCCACTGGATTGTTCTTTAAGCAAATTTCACATTTTGACATTACTGATTTTGCCATTATTAACATCCATACTAAAATTAAATTTTGTTTTTACAATTTCACCATGTCTCTGCACCCCAATGACATTCATTATGTTTAATTTGTAGAATTTCCCTCATTATCAAGGAGGCTACCACTTCTTGTCCCTGTGTAGTCACATACCACCCTTCTGAATTCTTCTGTGCATTCAGTGAGCGTCCCAATTTCTCATCTTCTATTGAATATTTTGGTTCTGGGGGTAAATTGAATTGAGATACATTAGTTTTTAAAGGTATCAATGCCATTGCAGTTTGCACTTCTTGAGCAACTTGTCGGGCTGTCCAGTCTGCTTTCCGATTTCCCTCATGAATTTTGGAGCTTCCTGATTGGTGATCTTTACAGTGCATGATTGCTACTTGCTCAGGCTTTTGTACTGCTTTTATTAATTGCAGTACTGCATCTTGATGTTTAATGTGTGTACCTTGAGAAGACAGCAGTCCTCTTTCTTTCCACACTGCCCCATGTATATGCACCACTCCAAAAGCGTGTTTTCAATCAGTCCAGATATTTACTTTGTTCCCTTCACTCATCTCTAATGCCCTGGTTAAAGCAACCAGTTCTGCTCGTTGGGCAGATGTGTTTGCTGGTAAGGAACAAAGCTGGATTCAAAAGGTTAGTTGTCTTTAGTGTGACATCATCCTGCTCGGTTAGGATTACCTGGGATTTCATCATCCTGCTTGGAGATAGCCAATGGCTCCCTTTTGTTCTAAAACAGTGGTCACCATGTGTGGCACATAGACATCTGTGTGTCTACCCATCGTGAGTTTCCTGGCTTCTTGGATCCGCATCACAGTGGCTGCAACTGCCCGCAGGCATGAAGGCCATCCAGCACTCACGTTGTCAAGTTGTTTGGAAAAGCAGCCTACCAGCCTTTTCCAGCTTCCCAAATGTTGGGTCAGCACTCCCAGTGCTGGGTGTGATCTTTCATGCACAAACAGCTGAAAATCTTTGGATAGATCAGGCAATCCTAACACCGGAGCTGTTGTCAATACCTTCTTCAGTTTGAGGAAGGCCTCCTTCTGTGGTCTGCCCCAGGTAAGCGGTTGTGTCTTCTGGGCTTCATACAGGGGCTCTGCAATTAGTCCATAGTCCATGATCCACAGGCGGCACCGCTCTGTCATCCCAAGGAAAACTCGCAGCTCATGCAGGTTCTGGGGTTCTGGAATGGCACAAATAGCTTGAATACGATTAGTACCCAGCTTACATTGCCCTTGTGAGATTTCACATCCCAGGTAAATCGCAGTCTACTGGGCAATTTGTGCCTTTTCCTTAGACACCTTATATCCTCCCATTCCTAGTTGTTTTAAAATTTCAATTGTTACCTTTATGCAGGTTGTTTTCTCTTCTGTAGCTGTCAGTATATCATCAACATACTGTAACAGCAGGTATTGTTCTCTTGGTACTTGCCCATTCTCAGTCCAAATCTCCAGCTCCTTCACCAGCTGGCTTCCAAATAGGGTTGGACTGTTCTTGTATCCTTGTGGGAGTCGTGTCCAGGTGAGCTGGGTTTTCCTTCCATTGTCTGGATTTTCCCAGTCAAAGGCAAACAGTTTCCTACTTTCTTTGTCAAGGGCTATGCAGAAAAAGGCATCTTTTAAATCAATTCCAGTAAACCATTTCTATTTCTCTTTCACAGATGTCAACAATGTGTAAGGATTAGCTACCACTGGGTAAATATCTTTAGTTATTCCATTTATTGCTCTCAAATCCTGTACTAGTCTGTACTCATCATATGGTTTCTTCCCTGGAAATATTGGTGTATTCAATTCTGATTCACATTCTTCTAAAATTTGGTACTTCAAAAATTTTTCAATAATCTTTACTATTCCTTGCCATGCTTCTGGCTTTATGGGGTAGTGTTTAACCTGTACAGCTTTTGCTCCTTCTTTTCATTCTACATGTACTGGTTGTGCCAACTTAGATTTTCCTGGTATGTCTGTTTCCCATACAGAGGGAATTACTGCATCCTCTACTTTCCGAGGGATAGTAGGGACTGGTTTTTCTTTTATCATTAAGATTTGTCCTGTCTTTGATTCAGGTATTTTCATGAAAAGCTCCCCGTTTTCAAAAGTTATCACTGCATCAAGTTTTGCTACTAAATCTCGTCCTCAAAGTGGAATTGGACACTCAGGCATATCTAAAAATTCATGTGTTAACACTTTGTTTCCAAAGCACAAATCCAGGGGTTGCAGGAATGGTCGATTCTCTTCCTTCCCTGTGTCTCCAACTATTGATGCTGTTTTGTCTCCAGTTTGCCCTTTTAGATCATTTAGCACAGAATATGTAGCCCCTGTATCCACCAGAAATTTTACTTCTTTATCTCCCAATTGTATAGTTACTAAAGGTTCTTGTATTGGTTTTTGTTCTGATTCTAGTCAGCTGCTGTACTCCCTCAGCACCATTAATTTGGAAGCATCTTGATTCTGATTGAACTGATTGCCCTGGTTAAACCAATTTGGGCATTCATTTTTCCAGTGCCCCTCTTGTCTACAATAATCACATTGATTTAACCCCAATCTTGGCAAAACCCATCCCCCTCGTCCTCTGCCAAGTCCGCCCCTCCCCAGTCCACGACCACCTCTGCCGTGACCTCTGAAACCTGGATTCTCTCTTCCTTGGATCACTGCCAAAAGATGTTGCTGCTGCTTTTTACTAGCTTCCTTTTCCCTGTTATTGTATACTTTCCAAGCCACTTCAAGTAATTGATTCAAATTCCTTGAATCTTCATCCTTCTAACTTCTGCAATTTTCTCCTAATATCATCCTGCGACTGCCCAAGAAAAAGGAACACAAGCTGAACATTTGCTTGTTCTGTTTCTAGTTGAAGATCTGTATACTTTCTTGCTGCCTCCTTAAGCCTTTCCAAAAATGCAGCAGGGGATTCTTTCTTTTCCTGTCTTACCTCATACAATTTAGACCAATTCACAGCCTTAGGTACAGCATTCCAAACCCCTGTCTGGAGCCACTTTTGATATCTCTTCAGCCTCCGCATGTCCCCAAAGGCATTGGGATCCCACCCTGGATCCTCGGTTGGAAAGTTCTCATCTAAAGTCCCCATCACCACCCCAGTTCTGAGATCTTCTCTCACCTTTTCCTTGGCTGCTCTAAGCACCATCTCTTTCTCAGTAGAGTCCATTAAATTCTCCACTATTACTTGTATATCATCCCAATCTGGATTCTGAGTTTTCATAATCATTTTTACCACCCCTGCTACTTTATCAGGATTTTCTCTCTAAGTTCCAGCTGATTGTTTCCAAATTATCAGGTCTGTGGGTGAAAAAGGAACTTCCACAAACACCGGCCCTTCTACTCCTACTCCTTGTCTCAAGGGGGCAATCACAGTCCGCCTTTGTCTGCCCAAATCTTTTCCCATTCTACCCAGAACCGGAGCAAGCTGTGACCGAGTCCGATGGGATACCGGTGTCTCTGATTTATTATCATCACTCCCGCTACTGCTATCTTCCTCCCCAGCATTTTTCACATTTCCTTGCATCACAGTTAGATTTTGATCATCTCTTGGAGAAGAAGGATCAGGTGAAGGCGGTAGAGGAGGATAAAGAGGGCAAGGTGAAGTGGGATTAGGCGAGATAGGGTTAGGTGAAATAGGATTGGGTGAAGCGGAGGCAGACAAAACAAAATTGGGTTCTTTTGGTTCTGCTGAAACCACTTGTAAATCAACATCCATCTCTTTCCCCTGAAGCAAACTTTCTTTTAATGCCAGGTGCTCTAAACAACTTTTTCCTTTTACACAAAGCTCACATTTATCACTCACACGTGCCTTAACTGCCATCAGTCCACACTCAGCCTGCCATTCTGGCTTGTCTCACAAATAGAAAAAGAAATTAACATATGGAAATTCATCCGACTTTCCCTCTGGCTTACAGAACAACATCAACTGTAAAATGGTGTTGTACTGCAAAGATCCATTTCTCGGCCACTTTTCCCCACTGTCCAGGTCATATCCTGGCCACCATGTATTACAATAATCAATCAACTTTACGTAAATCTTGCCCAAAGTTTCCCTGTTTCCAATGTGCTAATAAGCACCCCAAAGGAGAAGTACGTGGTATAGGGGCATTGCCACCTCAAATCCCTTTAAGCTTCTCCATGTTACAGTTACAATGCACCACACACCACTGCTGCCCAACCTGCAACGCTTTCACACTTGTCTGACAGACGGCGCCTGGGCAATACCAGGAATTCCTCCAGCCCAACCGTGCGAAGCTTTGGCTGCGTCTTCTCGGCAGGCACCAGAGCAGAGCGAAAAGCACCTTACCTCTCTCAGAGGGACATTGTGAGCGGTGGAGACGGTCGCACCCGGATGGGCTTCCAGAGAATTCGTGGCTCTGTTAAGTCTTTGTTCTTCTGGAAGTTGAGGAATGTAGCGGGACTTGGTCTGAGCAGCAGTCCTTGTCAATTAGTAACATTTTCTGAAACTGGTGATTTCTCCCATTGTTTCCTTATGTACAAGTCCCTGGCCCTATCTCCAAGCAGATTCACTCATTGCCTGTGTTTTTTCTTCCTGGGTGTTCTTTGGTTTTGGGATTGCTCTCAGTGCCCTCATTCTCTGTCCGTTTGTAGCCATTTGTGGCTCAGGAGGCCTGGCTGCCACCTGCATCCCCTTGCTCAGCTGCTGAATGAGCTGCACTCAGCAAGGTGTGGTGCATGGTAAAAAGATGAGAGTTGCTGTAGCACATGAGAGGAGAAACAGCATTTGTTTAACCCGTGGTCTGTGAGGGAAGCACAAAACCGTGTCTCATTCCCATCCTTTCCACGTTTGAACAAGTGCATGAGCTGCTTTGCTATTTCCTTTTTTGTCTGTTTCTGTACCTTTTCCTTGCTGATCTGTTTTCCATCAGCAGTTTGAATCATTTAACTTTCCCCAAACCTCTCCTTTTTCTGCTAAAAGGTAATCTGATCCCATCCCATGGTGAAACGTTGTGTTCCTCATCTGAGTGGATTGGTTGGGGGGAAGGTCAGGAGCTGGAGCTGTGTGGTTGGTTATTATTTCAGTGACATCCTGTATCTTATTATGCCATTGAAATGATAAATGGTTTCTCTGGTACCTGATATGAATTCATCAGGGTTCCCGGGGTCTGGTCCATGGTGTTGCAGGATTTGTTCTGGTGGCCGTTCATCTTTTCCTCATTTCTGGGCGCTCCCTTCAGCCAGGGCTGCATCAATTGTCAGCTTTTCTCTCATTAAATCATCACATACTTGGATTCCCAAGTGATTTCCCTGAACTTGTGGTAGCCAATAAACCCCAGTGGTCTGATACACCCTATATAACATAGACAGTGACAGCACATGTTGGAGTGGGGACAGGGATGATTCCCCCCCACTTGTTTTAGTGAAGTTTTCACGACATAGCCTATTTTCTGTTTTCCTTTGCAGCTCAACCAGTTTCTGCTGCAGAGTCAGATATCCTCACAATGGGCTGTGCCTTTAGCTGTGCAAATTCCATCTGTGCAAGCAGGCAGAGCTTGGGCTGAGGGGCAGAGGGAATCAGCCCAATTCCTCCTGCAGGCAGGAAACCCCTGGGCCATTGTGCAGGCTTTGGGTCATCAGTGTTAATCTGCATTTCTAAAGCTCCTCTCCTGGCTGCCTGGAACAAAGCTTCTCTTCCAGGGCAGCCATGGGATGACTCACATGGGGCCACTCCAAAAGTGACATTTTTGAAGAAAATAATAATATACTATCTTTTTACAAGTTAAGGGCGTCACCTTTAAAGCTCTTAGTTTTTAAAACTGAGGCATAAAGGTGAACATTAAAAAATGCATACCAAACTTTTGCCATCATAACAGCCATGCACAGACATTCCCAAAAAAATCCAAAGCAATAAAGATTTTTTCTACTTCTTGCCCTAAGTCTAAAAACTGATTCTCCCAACCCTGGCCCAGCACTACCAGTCTGAGTAACAATATAGAATTAGGATTATTAAGGAAAAGCATAATAATGGTGTAGTCTTGTCACCAAAACTGCGGGATGAATAAAAACTCTCCAACAATATAAAATCAAGGCATGACTTGAGTCTGGCCAGAATGTGCAACAGAAATCATTAATTCCTCACCTTGGCTGGGTGTGCAGAGAAAATCATTCCAAGACATGTGAATTTAATAGATGTTTCCTAACTGTATACAATCTGAACCCATGGAAATCCATTGGTTTAATGTTCATTGGTTTGAAGGTGTGGAGTTGTTAGGATTTGGTTTCCTGTGGCACCCGGATTTCTGTGCCTGTGATGTGAATTAGGTGGGCACTCCTGGATTTCCTGCTCAGCCTTTTCCAGACCAGGTGTCTCCAGCTGTGCCTGGGGCAGTGTCTCGGGGAGATGTTGGTTGATGTTTGCTGCTGGGTGTTGATGTTTTGTTGATGGTTGTTATCTTGGGGGGGAATCTTTTGGGATATTCCCAGTCTGTTGAGATATTAATTTCATCTCTGCTTAGTGGTGGAAAAGAAACATTAAAATTTCTTTAAAAGAAAGATTAAAATTCCTTCCTCCAAGGCAAAGGCAAACCTAGTGTGAGCAGAGAAATAAGATTTGAAGCCATTTTCAAGTTGGTCTATTTTGGCAGCAGCTAATCCCAGGCAGGGCAGAGTGTGAGTGTAATTGAGAGGCAGAGTGGAATTGTCCCGGTGCCTTCCCCAGCAGCTGTGGCGAGGGCAGGCACAGAAAGGGCTGAAGCTGCAAGAGTGAGAGCAAGGATTGTCTGGCAGTGGCTGGAGATGGCAAAGGAGGGTGGCCAGGCCGAGGATTTGAGCAGAGGATCTGTGGGCAGGCCCAGGGGCTTCCCCCGCTGGGGAGCCCTGGCTGCTGCTGCGTTGCCTTCAGTGCAGGCTCAGGGGTGGCCTGTTTAATATTCCCTTGCAATTCAGATTTCTGAGTCTGGAAGAGCCATGGCTGGGGAATCAATCATTTTATTTTGTTCATTTTGTTAAATTTTGGTTTTTTTCTCATGTCCACTCCATAACACTGACACTATCTGCAGCTAAAGAAGCACACAATGTTCTGGCTAGAAGAGAGAATCCTCAATCCAGCTCCTGCAATTCCCTGTTAATTGTAAGAATTGTACCTTTTTAGTAATGGAAAAGGTTATTTCTGAGATTCCCTGGACCCTCTCAGAGTCAATAAAACACAAAGATTCAGTGAAAAATGTCACAAATATTTAAACCACTTTCTCCACGATTTGCACGTTTTTTTCAGATACTCAAAGCTTCTTTTTAGCCTGAAAATGAAGCCATTTCACAGAGGCTTCCTCTACCTCTTCTCCTTGTCCTCCTGACTGGATCAAGTCACCCACATCCTGCATTAAGCCAGTCCCTGGGGGTGAGGTCAATTCCTTTGATATTTCCTGCAAGGCTTGCCCCAGTCAGGCCGGTGCTTCCGTGCATCCCTGCAGAAGGACCGTCCATGTCTTGAGCATTTTCCCTTCTACCTCTTGTTGCCAGCCCAAGGCAGAATTGTGTTTGCATCCTCTGGAAGTGGGCAGATCCCCAGAAAGCATCTTTTGCATCAAGTTCTGAATGGCAGCAGTGTGAGGAGGGCACCTGGTTGAGGATGGTGTAAGGATCTGAGAGTGTGGGGTGCCTCGGTTTCATCATCTCATTTCTTCTTCTTGGGTCCTGCAGCATTCTGTGGATTCCATTGGATTTCTTGTTTGGCAGGATAGGAGCATTCTAGGGAGCCATCCCTGGCTCCCCAAGCCGTGCCTTGAGCAGGACTCCCAGACAGGCTGTGAGCCCTTCCTTCCCTCCCTTGGAACAGGGGATTGCTTTTCGACACCTCTTGTCCTGGTTGCTTCAGGGAAATTTGGAGAGGCTCCATATCTAATTTTGCCAATTTCCCTGGGGCTGCCCACACTTGTGGGTTCACTTCAGCCTAGGATCTGCCAGACACTTGACACAGAGGTACAACAGAACCAGCCTCTGTATCACCTTTTGCAACATTAATTTGCATTCCCAATTTAGCCATCAAATCGCTTTCCAGTAAATTACAATCACAATTGTGAGCAAATAAAAATTCCTGCATTTCAAACCCATCCCCAACATCTGCTAATAGTGGCTGAATAAAACACTTCCACTCATCTTTCCCACTTAGTGCCTTAATTAAAATATTCCTTAATAATTTTCCTTCCTTAGGTCTAAGATTCTGAGTGGATGGAGAGGCCCCTGTGTCCATCAGGAAAGGTCTCCTCTGGATCCAGAGCCACCCTGGATGTTCCCAAGGGCTGCAGTGTGGTGGGTCCCTGGTGGAATGGGAGCTGTGAGAGCGCTAAGAATCCGTGTCCATCAAGGGCTGGACTTGCTGGTGCTGAGGGTGCTCCTGTCTGTGCTTGCAGTGTCCTTGTGCCCTGCAGCTGGAAGGCTGATTCCTTGCCAGGGGCTGTTTGGGTGGGCTGTCCCCTGGCCAGGAGGGCAATGCCTGTGCCAGGTGCTTGTGGCCGAGGGTGTCCCCTGGGTGCTGGGGCCCCCTTGGGCCCTGGGCTTGATCCCTCAGGGGCTGTAGGAAGTGTGCCATGGCCTTTGCCTTCAGCTTGGCCTTTTGCTCATCCCTTGCTGCATTCAGCTGCTGAGCCTTTGGGAGCAAGTGCTGCAGGGGCTTCTTGTGGCCCTGCTGCAGCCCCCCTCAGTGCCTGTGGGTGCTCATCGTGTGGCAGCTGCTGAGCTTTCTGCAAAATCCTTCCTTTCTCCAGGGACCCAGCACAAAATGCTTTCAAGATCATGTGGATCCTTGCAGGTCTAATCCCCATTTCTGAGCTGTTCCTTCCTGGTGCTGGCTGTGCTGAGGCTCCCCTCCCCAGCCCGTATCCCAGAGCCGGTCCCTGTCCTGCCGCAGTGTCCAAAGGCGGCCCCCCCGGCGGGCAGGGCCGGCAGCTCCACGGGGCCGGGCAGCGGCCGGGGCGTCCCGCAGCCTCCTGGGGGCCGGGGGCCACTGCCGGCCCTGCCCGGGGGGTGCTGGGGTCAGGCAGCGCCCGGCGCTGAGCCCCGGCTGCCCCACAGCCCCGGCCCGGCCCCACAGCTCCCCACAGGCCCCCAGCCCGTGCTCCCGGTGCCGCAGCTCTGCGCCCGCTCCTGCTGCTCCCAGCTCAGAGAAACCCCCGGAAATCCTGACCTCCTTCTTTTCCTGTCCTGGAAAACTGGGATACAAAGGATCTGAGTCAGCTGGCAAATTCTGAGGATAAGACCCTTCTGAAAAACATCCCAATCCTCAGTATTTTTTTCTCTTCCTCCTCTTTTCCATCATCCTGTTTCTTACCCCATAGATTGCTCCTGCTGCTTCTTGCCTTAACCACATTCCTGCACACTCCCCTTCAGCCAATCCCTTCCCAGCACACCAACACCATCCATCCCCTGTGGTCTAAATCCCTTCTGGACTTCCCTTATTGCCCCGCTGGGTGTCCATGTCCCTAGTTAGCTCTGGAAGAATGTGCAAACGACCTCCACATGCTCCCAAGGGACCCTTGAGAGATATTTTGGGATCCTCATCCCTTTTGCTGGGACCCCATTCTGGCTTTCCCTTTTGTCCCCTCCCTGGGTGCCCTGCCATGTTTACTCCCCGAAGATGCCACTGTAGTCACTGCTGAGATTTTCAGTGCTCTCTCCCTGCCGATTCTTGACAGCCCCCCTGATCCGTCACTCGTCTGTCTCCTGCTCACTCTCGGGTACCCAATCAATCCCCGGTGCCGCCGCCAGCCGAGGGAGCCGATCCCCCAAACTGGGTGAGGCACCTTCAGCTGCACTCAGTGCCCGCCGGCCCGGACGGTGGAAGGAATTGCGGAGGAGCCCCAAGGTGTGTGGAAAAATTGACATCCCCAGAGGTTTCTGTCCACAAGGAAGACAGAGGAGTCCTGTAACAGTAATTTCATTCATAAAAAAGGGTGAGGTCATGGGACATTTCTAATGAGATTTCTCCTGTTGTTGGAGGACGCAGTCTCCTTTTTATCCTAATTTACTTGGTCACATCTCCCTCTCCCCCATTGGTTGATGTACTGTAATGTTACAGACTTCCCAATGCACCTCCTACATACCCCCTTAATATGTACCCCACTTTTGTATAGCTAACGATATTGATGGCTGTGTTAAGTCTTTGTTGTTCTTCTGGAAGTTGATGAATTTAGCAGGAGCTTGGCTGAGCAGCAGTCTGTGTCATCAATTCATAACATTTTGTGCAGCTGATGGGTCCTCCTGTCACTTCCTTATGTCCACGTCCCTGGCCCTATGTGCAGTGAGGTTGACGGGATCAGTTTGTAAAGAGCCTTTGTTGTTGTTCCTTTGCTGGGGTTCCCCCGTTTTGGGGCCATCCCCCCTGGAGCAGGGTGTCCCCCCTTGGTGCAGGCGCAGGGCTCAGGCAGGGCTGAGGCAATCAGAGCGCGCGGCGCTGATGACTCATCAGTGTCCAGGCAGAGCCGCAGCTGCCAGCGTTCCCCAGCTGGAGCCCAGCTGCGCCCCTCCCCCCCGGGCCTTGGCGCCCCCCTTGAGGGGAATTTGGGGAGGTGGGAGGGGGGAGCGCCAAGGCCGGGCCCCCCCGCGCTGTGGTGGCGGGAGCGGCTGCAGTGGGGAGCGAGTGCGGGCGGAAGCGGCCGAGAGCCCAGCGCTGCCCCAGGCCGAGCTGGCCCAGCTCCATCCGTGCCCCTGCGGTGGGATGCTGTGGGACTGGGGGGAAGAGGGAGGCGGCAGTGGGTGCTGGGCCTGGGGGCAGGAGGAGAAGGGAAGGAGAAGCAGGGTTGATGAACAAAATGGTCAAAATATGTACCTGGGGTTGTGCAGAAGGAGGAGGAGGAATGTGAGGTAGAGTAGGGACACAGGAGGAGGAGGAGGAGGAGGAGGAGCAGGGAGAGGAAGCAGCACAAAGTTCATCCCTGAATCTGCATCTCCCCCAGCCCCAGGTTCGTTGCCTCCCCACATGCAGCGGGTGACCAGAGTGGGCGATCCACGATTTTGATGGGGCTGAATCTTGGTGTTTCTGAGCCTTATTGTGGTAAACGTTGGTGCTTTGGTTTCTTGCAGGGGCTGAACCTTTCTATTGTGCAGGGGGTTTTGGCTGAATCTTGTTGTTTGGTTAGTTTTTGATCTGTGTTTTGTTGTTTGGGCTGAATCTTGGTGTTTTTGAGGTTCTTACAGACGGAAGATGCCCATTGTCTTTCTGAGACGAACCTGGGCAAGGACGCATGTAGGAAACGCTTCGGGGGTGGATGGTCTGAGACACGGCAGAGACCTCTATAGTCGAGTTAGATGTTAGTAGTTTATTTCAGGGTGTGGGAGAGAGAGAGAGAGAGAGAGCCTGCTATGAGCCAACAGGGCACAAAGCAGGCTCAGAGAGAAGAATACAAAAGGGGGTAAAATATGAATACATGAGTTCAAGACTTTACGATTGTTAAGAAAGAGAGTAACAGAACAGAAGTGAGAGAGACGGGAAAAAGGGATAAAGAAGAGCAGGAAAAAGAGAGCAGCAAGAGTGTAGAAAGCCTGAGGCAAGAAGGCTAAGAGAAACAAGAGAGCAGAGAGAGAGCCAAGAGAGAGTAGCAAGAGAGCCAAGAGTTAAGAGAGACTAAGAGAGCCAAGAGAGCCAAGAGAGAGAACTCTCTTTTACAATTACTTATATAACCTATACATTGAATATTCTATTCCTTTACTAACCAATCTTTCTAAGTATACTAATACAGTAACATTTGTGTGCGACCTATAGAAATCGCTGTTTTATCTCAGGGTCCTTCAGACCTTTCCTTATACGGCTGGGAAGAGGGGTCTCAGCTTAGTTTTACTGGGGGAAAGAACGTGTTCTGGCACACCAGCCTGGTTTATTTGAATTATTCAAACCGTGCTTTCATTTGTATTTCTCCTTTAGCCTTTCTGGCTAAAGAGTCATATTTATAATTTCTTTCTAATTCTACCTTCCCAACAGAGGCACCCCCAGCCCAAGGTGCTCTCCTCTCTTTTTTTTTCTCCTAACCAGGAATTTTCATTCCCAAATTTTTTCCAGATGGAAGAGAAGGAGGAAAAGCCCTGGAGATGCCGCACAAGGAGGGGCTGCAAACCCAGTCCAGGGAGCTGCAAGGAGGAAAGATCCCCCCAGTGCCAGGAACACGGCCAGAGATCCAGCCAGAGCTCAGAGCTGGGGGAGAAGCCCCACAAGTGCTTGGAATGTGGGAAGGGCTTCAGAAAGAGCTCCCACCTGATCCAGCACCAGAGGATCCACACTGGGGAAAATCCCTATGAGTGTGGGAAATGTGGGAAGAGCTTCAGAGAGATCTCTGGCCTGATGACACACCAGGTGATCCACACAGGGGAACGGCCCTACACCTGCTTGGAATGTGGGAAGAATTTTGGTCAGAGCTCCAGTCTGAGAAACCACCAGCGCATCCACACTGGGGAGAGGCCCTACGAGTGTCCTGAGTGCGGGAAGAGGTTTCAGCGCAGCTCCCATGTCCTCCTACATGAGCGGATTCACACAGAGGAGAGGCCCTTCCGCTGCCCCGACTGCGGGAAGGGCTTCAAGCGCAACTCCACCCTCATCAGGCACCGGCGCATCCACAGTGGGGAGAGGCCCTACGAGTGTCCCCAGTGTGGGAAGAGCTTCTCACAGAGCTCTCACTTGTCCCAACACCAACGGAGGCACCAGTAAGGGAAGCCCTGCGAGTGCCCCGAGTGCAGGAAGAGCTTCGTGCGCTGCTCCAGCTCCATCCCCCATGGGAGGATCGGCGTTGGATGATCCCCAGTGACCCCCGTTGGGCAGAGCCCTGGTGATCCGTGCTCCTGGTGATCCGTGTTGGGAAGACACCTGGCTGGGAGGCTCCACATCTTCCTGGCTCCCTGTGGGCACCTGGATGAACACCGGGGCAGGAACAATATTGGGACATAGACCAACAATGGGAATTCCTTGGGGAGAGTGAATTTGTTGACTTTCAATCCTAGTGAACCTTTTCCTGCTGCCTCAGGAGCTCTGTGGGCAGAGAAAAGGGGGTGACACCAGAGTGGGGGTCCCTGGAGGGAACACACACGTTATGGGGGAGGGAGGACACGACCCCCGGGGCCCCCCCTCACCTTTTTGCTCAGGCAGAAGCCGAGCCACTAGCACCAGGAAAACAAATCCCAGCAAAAAGCCCCCGATCCCCATCAGCTGTGAGCGGTGTCCGACAGCATCCCTGGGGGGTCTGCAGAGGTCAGGACCCCCAAAAGCTTTCACAGACACCTCAAGCCCCTCCAAGCACCCTCCCAGTCTCCCCCAGCCCACCCAAGACCCTCTGAAACCTCCTTTGGAGTCACTAATTTTAAAAAATGAAGAATTTTAGAAAAGTTAGAGATCTTAGCTAGAGATTGGCCTTGCTGGAAGTAGTTAATGATGAAGTGAGAAACAGGATTTGAGATAATGAATCTTGGACTTAAGCAAAAAATTACTTTTCATTGTATGTTCAGCTGTGCTTGTAATGAGAAAAGAGAAACTGATAAACAGGTGCAGGAAGATCACAGACCTTACATCTGGAAACCCATTTAATAGTCACAAGGAAGGAAATTGGAATTGTACCAAATGTTATTTGTAATGTCAACCATTGTAAAGGTAGAAAGGTGAGAGTGAGGAAGAGCAGTTTTCCTTCATCTCTTGATGACCCCTCCTCACCAAAACCACCCCCTCCTCAAATTAGGGAGCAAACCACGCAGGCATAATGACATTTTAAATCATTACAGTGCATTTTAATCCAAAGTGGAGCATGGGAAGTGTTAGCATTATGAATATGTATTAATATTAATATGTATTAGTATTTTGGATATTTAAGATTTTTGTAAATAAATAGACACTGAAATCTTTTGTCAACTTGCAGTGTGTATTAAGGGGATGACTCCTGCACTCGCCCAGTGCTGTGATTAAACATCCACTTTGTAACTTTAAACTGTTGGAGAGGTTTTTTGTCCGTTAACAGATTGATATTGATACTGGATCAATATTGCTATTTTGGTAAATCACTGCCAGTCTCTTCCCAGCCTCCCCAGGACCCACCAGAGCCCCTCCTGTTCCTCTCAGGATCCCACAGCCCCCTCCCAATTTCTCCCCACTGCCCCAGGACCCCCAGACCCTCTCCCAGTCCCTTCCAGGCCCACCAGGACTCATCAAGACTCCTCCCAGTCTCTTCCCAGCACAACCAACCTCATCCCAATCCCTGCTTTCCAATCCCCAATCTCCTTCCAGCTCCTCCAGGCTCACTCAAATCCCTCCCAGTGACACCCAGCACCCCCAAACTCCCTCCCAGGGTCCACCAGGACCCCTGGGACCCCATCCCACCCTCCCCAACATCCTCTAATCCTTTTCTCAGCCATTTTGGACCCCCAAACCCCTTCCCCAGTTTAAACCAGTCCATCTCAAACTCCCTCCCAGTTCCTCCCAGCACACCCCAATCCCCCTCTGGGCCCCCCCAGTGCCTCCCCCGCTGCCCCCGGCGCTGTGGGGGCCGGGCCGTGCCCCAGTGCCGGCTCAGGGGGTGCTCCAGGCTGACGTGCTCCACCTGGCAGCTGGAGCTGAGCCCGCATTGCCGGGGGCGGTTTCCAGCAGCACCAGGAGCTGCTGGCTCCAGTCCCCGCTGGGGAGCACGGCAGTGGCCAGCACGTGGCCCGAGAGCTGCTGCTGGCCCTGGGAGCAGCTCAGCTGGATGTGGGCAGGGGAGAAATCCATCAGGGAGCAGAGCAGGCGGCCGGGGCCGGGCTGGGAGCTCCAGGGCACCAGCGAGATGGACACGGTGGGGGCACTGGGAGAGAGTGGGGACAGACTGGGATCAGCTGCGGAGGAACTGGGAGAGATGGGTGAAGATCGGTGTGGCATTGGGAGGGACTGGGAGTGGACTGGGAGGGACTGGGGTGGCACTGAAAGAGATGAGAGTGGATACTGGGACACTGGAAGAGAGTGGGGAGGTCTGGGAGTGAAGTGGGAATGGGCTAAAAAGGAGTGGGAGTGACTCTGGGGCCTCTCGGCGGGACTGTGGTGCCACCGGGAGGGTCTGTGGTGCCACCGGGAGGGACTGTGGTGGCACTGGGCGGGACTGTGGTGGCACTGGGCAGGACTGTGGTGGCACTGGGCGGGACTGTGGTGGCACTGGGAGGGACTGGGGGGCACTGGGAGGGACTGTGGTGGCACTGGGAGGGACTGTGGTGGCACTGGGAGGGACTGTGGTGGCACTGGGAGGGACTGGGAATGAAGTGCGCGGCACTGGGAGGCCGAGTCCAGCGCGGGGCTGTCGGCTCTGTGGATCTGCCCGGCAACTGATGCGTCATCAGAGAGGCGCGCTCTGATTGGCTGAGGGGCGGCAGATCCACGGAGGGGCGAGATGGACAGGCGGGGTCACTGGGAGTGACTGGGATGGACTGGGAGAGGCTGGGATGGACTGGGAGAGCCACGGGAGCCACTGGGAGGTCCCAGGGATGGGCACATGGAAGGCTGAGGGCTCTGGGATGATTCCCAGAGTGGTTTGGGGTGGATCTCTCCCTGCCCTTGTCCCGACCCACGAGGACTTGGATTTGGTTAGGTTCAGTGGAATTCATGGTGATTTGGGAGGAACTGGAGCAAAGCAGCTGGAAAGCACAGTGGGCTTGACAGGGACTGAACCAGGGCAGGAGTTGGGGCTGCCTCGAGTGAGCTCTCACAGTGTGAACCTTCATGGGGTCTTTCTAAGGGAATTTTGTGAAGTTTGACATTCATTATTAAAAAGCAGAGTCACAAGTGGAGCTCCGCTTTCAGTTTGAAATGAGGGGATGGAACGTGGGCACTGGGACTTCCGTAACCTCAAGCTGTTCCTTGATACTGGACACTTTAGCTTTGGCAATCTGAAGCCCTTCAGCAGCAATGGCTCTGCCACCCCCTGGTTTCTGGCTCAGACCCAGCTCAGAGCTTGAACAAGGTCTGGGCTTTGTCCCCTTGATCTTTGGGAGCCTCCCGGGAAGCACCAGCCCTCCCCAGCCCACCCTTGGTAGGACTTTTTCTTTTCTCTCTCCTGACGATTTTATCCCCAAAACTGCCGTGGGAACGTTGTATCCAAGCACATCCTCCAGCACTGCACTTTCCTCCTGTGAATTCCCTGTGCAGGGAATGTGTCTGTGCTTTTCCCTGCTCTGTTGACTGACAAACAAACCTGAGCCCGTGGGACTGTCAGAGCTCCTTCATGCAATGAAATCAGGTTGTGTTGATCATGGCATGTTCTGGAGGAGCTTTTCTTGGTGTGTCTTGTGTTGCTGGAAATGACACAAGAGCCAGGAGGGAACAGAAGCTGCTGCTGCCCGTTGGCTCAGGGCCAGGGAACCAAGTTGTGCTCCCGTGCAGTTGGGCCCTGCTGGAAGCAGAGCCGCCTTTCCCTTGAGCAGCTCAAGCTTGTGACAGCTCCAAACAGGAAACCTCAGCAGAAAACTCTTCCTCCAAACTCAGCTGCTTTCCCTCCTGCAGCTGTTTGGGAAAGAGCCTCAAAGCACAGACTCTGCTGGGAGCCATTGGTGCATTTCCTCCCTCCCGGCAGCAGCAGCAGCTCCTGAGCCCTTCACGGGCTCCTGTCCCTTCACAAACCCTTCAGCTCCCTTTGAACTCTCAGCAGTCACTAACATATGCATTTCTTTCATATTTAAACTGCATTTAAACTTCTCTTTTTCTCTCCTCTCTATCTTTTTAATTTCCTCTTTATCTCCTTTAATCCCATCAGCACCAGTAGGATGGGGATGGAGTCTTGGGGTGGGTGTGGGATGAACTGAGGATCCAGCAGAGAAGGGCAAGGCAGAGGGGAGAGGACTCAGCCAACCCTTCTCCTGCTCTCTCCTCCCCCAGGGTGCAGCTAAAGCAAGTCAGATGGAAAGGATCCCACAAATGCTGTGTTCTCCTCCCTCTGAGCTTGGCTGGGGATCCTCAGCTTCAGCCTGGTGCAGTGGCTTAGACTGGCTAATTTGACTTTTTTGGCTAAAGCACTACATTGAAGAGGTTTATTATTACTTAATCACCTTTCACCTTTGCCAAGTTCTGCTGCACTGTGTCTGCTTTTCACCCAATACACTGCTAGGTCACGTACACACATGTGCTTCTTATGATAATATTTAGATTCATAGCTTACTCTATAAAATCACACAATTACAGTTGAAAACTCTCCACCATCTCACTCAATGCAGTTTCTTATTTACTTCTGGCATATTCTTACTTGCAGCTATAGGAACATAAGTTTATGAATTCTTGACTCAGTGTCTGTGAACTTTTAGCATTGCATAAACCCAAGCTCCTTCCAAGGCTGCAAATCAAACCCTTCAGTATCTGTGGAAGTTTCTGTCTTTCCATTTCCCACAGCCCACCAAAGGATTTGTGACACTTTGTGACAGAGGAGAACCTCCCAGGCAATTTTGTGTTTGCTGTAGGGAAGGTTGGGTTGCTCTGCATCAATTCCCAGAGCACCACAGAGCATTGGCTTTGTGATGTCAGGGCATGGATGCCACATTGTCGTGGTGACATCCCAAGGTTGCCTTGGTGCACGGAAGGCCTCAGTGTCAGAGCAGCTCTTGGGCTTGCTCAGTGCAGGAGCATCCTCCTGCTTGAGGCGTTTGTCAGTGGGCAGCTGCACACTGACAGGAGCCTTGTTTGTCCTTGAGTTGAGCACAGTCTGCAAACTGGCACAGCAGTGCTACAATGATTGAGCAGCTCGCTGCTGCCGTTTGCACCCTTTATGGCATTGGCTATTCCGGCTATTACCTGACCAACCTGGCACGTAAGTATAGGTTTTCCCTGGCTGGAACCTGAGCTGGCTTTTGTAGGTCTCCCTGCTCTTTCTTAGTGACCGGGTTGCTATTGAAACAGAAAGACCATGAGGATGCCACTGGTTTGGTAAAGCTCCTGTCAACACCTTCAGCAAAACACGGGGTGTCTGTAGCCAGGGGGCTGCGGGCAGCATTTGCAGGGGTTCTGTTCCCTCCACGGGAGAGCCTGTGGCAGCAGAGTCTGGCATTTCCTCACTTTGCTGGCTCAATGTCTTGGGGTGACTTTACTTTTAAGACAGCTCTGAGAGCTCGGGAAGTTGAAACTGCTGGAGGCTGATGGGAGTTTTTTCTCCTGACTAATTACTGGCTATTTGTGAGAATTGGCAGCAGTTTTAACAATTGAGAAGTGAGATCAACCTGTGAACACCACCTTAAGATGTAAGGCCGGGAATTTCTCGCTCTCTTTGGTTTCTGGCTTCTGACGAGGTCACAGGGCTCTGTCTCAGCCTCCTCCCCCCCTCCAGGCCGGACAAGGCTGCAGAGGGCGGGGTGGGGGGAGAAACTGAGCCAGCCCAGCCTGACTTGGTTTGCAGTTTCTGCCACTGAACTGAAACCTGACACCATCAACATCTGCAGCTTTAGCAAGATTTTAACTCTTTTACTACCTGGATGAGACTTGCAGATTAATCCTTTTTTTCCAGAGAGAGAGAGGGAATGATCAACCATCAACCCATCAAAGAGAGTGAAGAAAACAATTAAATTTAGAGGGGGAAGAGAAATAAGGAGATGCTTTAATAAGCTGAAATAGTTTTCTGTTAAAGCTATGGAGATGGACAGTAGTGTTCCGAAAAAAACTCCTTTAAATCATGACAGAGTATATTGGGAGGAATGGAGTGTTTCAAAGTGTGGATTTTGAGCAAATGATGAAGTAGTTGTGACACTGTGAGATGCTGGAACAGAGGGGGAGAAATAATAGATGAAGATTTATGGCTTTTAAGAAGCAAAAAGAAAACTTCTGTTTCCAGGAGGGCTCACAAAAACAGATAAAGAGAACTTTTGCCTTTGAATAATTCATTCATAAAAATGACATCCCTAGACTCATGACCCATAACACACCTCAGAGTGATGGGAAATGGGAGGAGACAACTGATGGCAGATTTCCAGCCAGCTGGCATCAGAGAAATAGAAAGCTATGAAGAAAAATCATTTTCTTGTGAAAAACTCCATAGATAGCAGAAGAAGACTTCTGTTTCTCTACAAAGACTGATGAAAAGACTCCAGCAGGAATTGGGAGTGTTTGGAACACCAAAGTTCCCAAGTTTTTTGTCTCTATGTTGTCATGTAAACAAGGGAATGGTTGGGTAGTGGGGGAGAAAAGGATTGTTCTGGAAGTTTTATTCTGGTTTCTTATTCTTGTAGTTTTTGTTAACAAACTTTCTTTATTCCATTTAAGTTTGAAGCCTGTTTTGCTCTTGTTCTAATCCATATCTCACAGCAAGAAATAAGTAAGTTTTCTAGTGATTTTTCAGTTGCTGCTTTAAACCACACCAGTCAAGAGGGACACCTTTGAAAATGTAGACTGGGAGATCTTCTCAGATGCTGTTCTAAATAGGCCACGGTTCTCTCCAGTTTTCTCAAAGAATTTGGTTCATTTTCCTTGCCCACTGCAGGTCATCTGACCCGTGTGTTCAGAGGTGCCGATCCTGAGGTGAGTCAGAAAAGAACATTTGATGTTCCTCGTGTTTCAGAATTGTGGAGGGAACTGTGAGCTTGGCCTGTGGCAGTAGAGTGCAGAGGGCCAGCTGGGTGGGCTGAAAGAAGATCCATTTCCATGTTTACAACAGCAATAGCAAAGACATTGTTGGCTATTTCCTAATTTTCCATTGCAGAGCTTTAAAAGAACTCAAAGCTCAGATTTTTCAGAGAGAACATTGCTTGCTGATAGTAGCCAGGGTGAACTCTGTAATTCAGAACTATTTGAAGTATGGCTGAATTAACCCATTTTAATTTAGTTGGAGAGACTTAGAATCCCATTGCTATCAAAGCTGATGATTTGTGCTTGGTAGAGCTGGTTGTAGAAATCGAGCTGAATAGAAATAAGGTTCTAAATGATAGGTAGCTGCCTGTCCCTAACTCCACCATCTGTCCACAGAGCCCAGAACCAAGAGCAGACTCTCCTGTGGCTCCCTCTGCTCCTGGAGAAGAGGCCAAAGAGGAGCAAAATGAGCAAAAGGAGCACGAGCCTCCAGCTGTGGTCACAGCCCAGCCTGACCATCCCCAGACAGTAAGTGCCAGTGCTGGGTGCTGCTGTCTTTAGTGCAAGGCAGAGCTGCAAGTTTCTGAGCAGCCAGCACTTGCTGTTGGTGGCTGAGGATGCTGAGTGCTGGAGTCCTGACAGCACCCAGCCATTCCCCCATCCCGTGGCAGCTGGAAATTGGGCTTTGAGCCGTCGTGCTGAGGCCCCAAAGCGCTGCTGCCTGCGGGTGAGCAGCTGGCTGCTTGGCTCAGTGAAGCTCTGTCTCTTGGCTTCTGCCAAGCCATGGCCAAGGGCTCACACGGCATTTCTGGGGCTCACAGGGCTTGGTTTGTTTGCTTTCCCTTTTTGGAAACCTCTGGATGACCTGGAGAAGTGTTCTGCAGTTTTCTTGAGTAATTCTTCACTTCTACAGAGTCTTTTAGGCCACCTGTCTTTTGGCTTTTGATAAGCTGCAAGGAGATGATTGTGTTGTCCATGAAGCTGTGGCCGGCCATTCTTGTCCTGTGTGGCCAAAGAAACAAACTGCATAGTTCTGAACCCTTCTTCTGAGGCAAAATCCACAAGTGGCAAGTTTCTGTTGATACGTTTTGTGGTGAAGTCTGCAGCTTTGGAAACTGCATTGGAGCCGTGTGTGGGGGCAAAGCTGCAGGTCCTTGAGTGCTGTCTTGTGTTGCTAAGAACCCCTTTAGAGATGGTTGTTTTTTTCCCCTCAGAGCTGTTTTCCTCCTCCTGCCTCTTCTGTCCTGACACTCCCAGTTTAACATATAAATTTCTGCCTGTCCTAGTGAGGTGGGACAATTCCATGTTTTAGGTGGTTTTTGGTGACTTTCGTCATACATGCATTACATGACCCATGGCTTCCTTCATTGGCATCCCTAGTGGTGTGTCAGTTAATTTGCTGATGGGGCCTTTTGAGGATCTCTGTCACTGCTGCTCAGAATTCTCAGCTGACAAAAGACGGAGGAGAAACACCTTGGTCCTCTTCCATATCCTGAGGTGGCCATAGAGGCTCTCTGACCTGCATCAGAGGATCAAATTGCACACATCCTTGTCTCCTGAATGAGCAGGATTTCTAACAAGAGTGTAGATGTCAGAAGGGCAGGAGTGGCAGTGCAGGCCTGAAAAGAACATGAACTCCAGCAGTGTCTCTCCCAAGGGATGAGCTCACCCAGGAAGCCCCTGCAGAGCCAGGATGGAGCTGTGGGACAGGTCTGGCTGTCAGTCACTATGGAGAGACAAGCAGGACACAGCAGAAGGGAAGGGAGGCCCTTGAGAAATGCCCCACATTTCCTGTCAGCTGCCCAAGAGTCTGTTGGAGATTCAGTGCCAGATGGGCCCTGACTGCACTGCCAGGGTCACTTTGGAATCTGTGCTTCCCCACGGGCAGAGAACAAGGCAGGAGAGCAGCAGCACAGAGCTCTGGGAACGTGGGAGCCCATCAGTCTTTGAGTCTTGGCCCACAAATGTTGTATGAGAAGTTGAAGCCCATCTTCTCTTGCTTTCTCTGCAGGTCCTTCCAGAGAAAGAGCAGGAGCAGATTGTTTTATCAGGGAGGCCGTGCCAGACTGAGGGAGAGCTGTTCCCAGCCCAAGAGCAGGAAGAGCAGCTGGGGCAGCAGGTGGAAGAGCCACTGGAGAATGGCCAGGTAAGCCTGACTCAGCAGGGGACAGAGTGAAGGGCAGGAAGAGGGGCATAAAACGCAGCTCTTGGGACTGAGCAGGCCACGAGTGCCAGAGGCCCTGAAAGCAAAGAGCCTCTGCGGAGATCAGCAGCGGGACAGGAGGTTACAGTGGAAGCAGAGGTGGGTAGGGAAGCAGAAAGAAGTGACTGAATGAGTGTGATTTTGAGGCTGAAACTGAGGAAGAAGCTGAGCCTGATGGCAGCTCCCAGGCACTTGCTCTCCATTTGTGTGTACAGAACATCAAGGCAGAGCCCCAAGCAGAGCTGCCCGAAGCTCAGAGGGCCATCATGGCAGTGAAGAGGAGGCACGAGGAAGACAGGAGAAACATCCAGGAGGAGATGAATCTCCATCAGCAGAGAGGCAGTCAACAAAACCAGGTGAGTGAAAGAGTGGCAGACACTCCACTCACAGAAATTCCTCTCTGTCGTTCTTCACAGGCCTCCGATGAGGAGCTGCTGGCAGAGCTGCAGGAAACTGAGGCTAGGATCAGGGCAAGGGAGAAGAAGCTGGAGGAAGAAAGGAAAATCATCCAAGAGAAATTTCATCTCCTCGTTCAGAAGCAAGAGGCTCTAGAAAATCGAGTGAGTGATAGAGCGATAGGCACAGCAGTCACTGCAGTCTGGTGCTTTCTGCCCTTCTTGCCTTTCCTCTGCAGAGCAGCAGGGGGGTGGGCTGATGCCTCTCAGTGCCATCCTGCTGTAGTGTCTATCCCAGCTGCTTGGAAGGACATTTCCTGCTGTGCTCAATCTCAGCTGCTGCCCTGGACAGTGGGACCAGTCATTTGCCCCTTTTGCCAGCACTCATCTCAAGGGATTCCTGCTGGCCTGCTCCTGCTCTCCTTGTTTCCTCAGGGCTTTTTGCAAGTGAACAGAGTCCCCCAGATAGATTTGGAATACAAGCTGCAAGCTGTCTGTATCCCTTGGTGAATCTGCTGCTGTCCTGCTCTTTCCCTTTGCTCACAGTCAATGAGCCTTGGCACACAGGGACAAGCTGTGGTCTCTGACTGCTTTGTTCTGTTTGACTTGAGGTGGACGTGTTGATATCTCACCTGGCAGCCTGCGAAGGCTTCCAGCAAATGCCTGGTGATGAAGAGCCCCAAGGTCGGCGGGAGGCACAGGTACTGTCCCAAGCACCAGTGCTGCAGGCTGAGCACCTTCTGAAGATGGTGCAGGAAAAGAGGACTGAGGGGGAGGAGCTCCAACATTAGAACAAGGAGCTGCAAATGTGTCTGCAGCCCTTGGAGGGGGAAAGGGATCCTTGGGAGGAAGTGGAATGGTCGTTGTTGCAGTCATCCTTCAGAAAATCCAGGAAAATGGAATATGAAACTGGCCATGAACTTGATTAAAACCAACCTTGGGTTTTGACCATTTGGTTCCAGAAGCGGGCATCCAAAAAAATCCAGTTGATGAGCTTTGCATGTGGCTAACAGCAACTTCCTAAGGGCTTGCATTTGAAAAGGGAACTCGGGGTAATCTCGGCCAGCCAGCTTTCTGACACAAACTCCTTTCTTCTCTCAGATCTACACAGGCTCTTCCATTGAATCTGCTGCAGCAGCAGCAGCAGCAGCAGCAGCAGCAGCATCTAAAGGAGCCTTTGTTCCCCAAGCTGAGCAGTGGAGCCCGGGCAGTTTGTCCATTTCCAGCAGTGACACATCTGCTGCTCAGCTACAGGAGAGCCAGGGAGACTTCCTGGAGCAACTGAGTACGTCTGGTGTATTTCTTGTCTGAGGGACAGTGTATTGTGTGCACGTGCCAGCAGAGCTGGAGCAAATGATCCTCCTCACTTTGGTGTCCCAGAGACATTTAGGACTCCCCACAGGAACTGCTGTGCTCTGAGGCAGCGAGAGAGCGCTCTGGGTGTTCCTGCTGCCTCTGAGGGCAGCTTGGACTGGCTCGGCTTTGCCTGGGATTCCCTTGCCACTAAAGGCAGAAGCAGGAATTGTTCTTGGATCAGCAGAAGGCTGTGGCCTAGCAAATTATCTATGCAAGTCCTGTGTGCTAGTGGCCAAACTGAACAGAATATTTGATTCCTAAATTCTCCTTAGACTCCAGACTCCCCACCAGTCATCAGAACCAAAAGACTTCAGAGATATTGATTGGTTTTGGGGTTTTGTCTTTTTGTTGTGGTTCCGTTTTTAGTTTTCAGTTTTTATCCTTTTTTGGTTTTGGATTTGGGGTTTTTTGGAAGAGTTTGTTTTTTCTCCATCCTGGAAGACCTGTTCTGCCCCATGTGTCTTACTGCTGTCATTTTTAGGACTGTTTTTATTGCCTCTACTACATCTACCAGGTTTTTATGAGACTGCTGTATTTTTGTCAGTGAGGACTCCTTTGAAAGAACATCAGGTGACAGCAGAAACAGAGAGCAAGAGATGTTTTCATTGGGCCCACAATGAAGAAACAGATATTTGTATAACAATCTCTAATTAATATCCTAGTTTTATTTTTATAAAGATGTGTCCAAGAGACACATCAGTGTGGTGTGATCAGATAAAACAGCACTGCAGGCATTTCTCAGGAGCGAGCCTGCAGCCCCTCTGCTGTGTATTCCTCAGATCCATGGCACTTTTTCATACCTGATTCCCAGTCATTCCCATGACTCTTAGAATCCTACCTATTGGCCCAAGCCCTGCTCAGATCAGTCTCTGGGAAAACACATCAAGCCCTCTGCGATTCTGCAGCACAACCCATTTAATCTGCTTCTTGCCCATAACAGCTGCCAGTGCTGTGCTCTCAGAAAAGACCTGGTGGGGCTGAGACAAGATCCCAGCTGATTTGGTGTCTACCTTCACCTGCTGGGACAAAAAAGGGCCTTGATCTGCACCTGGGTGTGTCTGATCTCCAAGGCAATGCTGTTGTGTCCTGAACGGGGGCCACAGCTTGTCAGGGGCTCAGGCTGGCTGTGTCTTCTTGCCATTGCTTGTCAGTGCTCATGCTTGGCCTTTGCCAGCCTTGTGCTGTGCCCTGCTGTGCTCTCTGCGCTTCATTTCCTTCCAAGGACTGGACAAACTCAGTCTCTCTGCTGGCCATTTGTACTGCACAACTGCCTGTCTTGTTGCTGCTGTGGTTGCTGCCCAGCTGACCACAGAGGGTTCAGAGCCCCAGACAGTGGGGCTGCCTTTGGGATCTCCTGCAAGTTAGGATCTCTGCCTGAAAGTGAGCATCTTGCATTTTGTTTCCCTCAGGGAGAATGGTGAACAAGGAAAATCCCGTCACAAAATACATTGAACTGGAAAGTCTTGGCAGTGGGTGAGTCCAACCACAGTTACTTCTACACAGCCATGGGCCAGGTGTTTCCCTGGTGGAATATCCATCAAGTGGGAAGTCAGACAAGTTGTCCACATGTTTAGACACCGGGCTTAGTCTGCCCCATCTCTCAGTACTGGCCAGAATTTGTCAAGTGTGCTCAGAAGGCATTGTCAAAGACATCTCCATGCTGCCAAGGTCTTGCCTGCAGCAAGGAACAGAACCTGGTAAATCTGCTTGTCTCTCAAGTGTGGGACAGCTCAGGGTTCATTTCCTTCACATTTTTGGATGTCTCCAAATCATCTGGCCACACTAATGAGAGGAGAAGAATCTTGCTTGCCTGAAAGCACAACCTCCCCCTGATGAGAGCTGTCAGATAACAGTTCTCAGGAATGTTTCTTTCCAAGAGTTTGCTAAAGGAAATACTCCGTGCTCAGGATTAGAATTGCACAGTTTAGAAGCTGATACCCGAGATGAAGGAATAAGCTGCCTTTTGGAGCTGAGGCAGTAAAGCCCAACGCTTCAGGAACAGCCCCAGTGCCCATGCACTTGAGGGGAAAATGCATCATCTGCCTTCTGGCAGACCCCTCCTGCAACCTGCAGCTTTTAGGCATTTACAGCAGAGCTCTCCTGTCTGGACTGGCTTTCAGTGCAAGATCTAAATGGCTTCTCCTTTCTTTGCTGCTGTTTTGTTTCTAGGGGTTTTGGAGAGGTTTCCAGAGCACTTGACATTGCCACAGGAGGAGAGGTAAATGTCAACAGCCCCTGCAGCCTCTGCTGCTCTCCAGGCCTTTCCCCACTGCTGACAGCTGTGGCTGGAGCTTTGAGTAGAGCTGTGCTGAAAAGGCACAAGAAGCACAGACTGGTGCCAGCCTGCAAATTGCACTTGGAACAGGCTTTGTGGACAAGACAAATCGCCAGTGGCCACGTGTCCTGTAACTGGCCCCCAAGGGAGCAGAAAAATGGGCTGTTGGAATGTCACTTCCTAATTACTCCAATGATGAGGTCTAATCACAAGGCACTTTGGCACAGCTTGGCTGTGCCATTCCAAAATCACTTGCTCCATGTGTGTTGTGGTCTCATGCTACCAATTTCCTCAAATTACTCCTTTTCAATGTCCTTTGAGGTGGCCATAAAGAAAATAAGTGTGCAAGGAGTGAGGAGGAAGATACTAACCATGAATGAAATCAGGATCATGGAGAGTAATAGGAGTCCCAGGGTCGTGAATTACTTAGCCAGGTGAGTGGTCACGGTCTTATGCCATGAATGTTTGTTTACATACTACAAGCATGAGAGCTTAAAAACCCACTTTGGTCAGTGGCAGGAAATAGAGCTGTTAATTATTATTTCTCTACTTATCTCCAATGGATGGGAAGAGACTGCATTTTGTCTGCATGAATCCACCCTGGCAAATGCAGACTGAAAATTGTTCAAATACCTGCATCAGCCCTATCTTGAGAATTCAATACCTTGTAAGTTCATTGCCTCCACAGTTCTTTGGGATTGAGTTTTTCAAGTTTCTTAAATGCTGATGAACTGTCCAAGAGAGGATTGCCCTTGCATTGTTGCCCCTCTTTTCCACTGCTGTGCATGCCAGGAAGACTAGGTGCTTATTTGCAGAAATGCCATGCGTGACAGGTTTTTTATCTGGGCTCTTCCTAAACTGCCTTTCTCCTTGAGACAGCACAGACTGCAAACACTGCACAGCCTAGAGGCAATGTCTATTCCTTTTCTTCTGCCCTTGTCTCCAAGGGACCCAGAAACAAGACTCAAGCAAAAAACCAACCTAGCCGTGCATGTTCATCTGCATGGCCTTGTTTCCTTTTTTCAGCTACCTTGTGCATGAGGAACTCTGGCTGGTGATGGAGTACATGGACGGAGGCACTCTGAGAGATCTCATCGACGAGGCTCAAATGTCTGAAGAAGAGATTGCAGCTGTCAGTCGGGAGGTCAGGGATCCCATCTGTGCTTCCAAGGCCTTGAGCTGGATTGTCTGGGACACAGGGGCTCAGAACGGGAGTGATTTCATGGGCCAAGCTTGGTTTCTGTGTTGCTGCTAGGCTATGGGCAAGCAAGAGCATCTCAAGTGAACTGTCTGCCAGAGCCCCTACACTCACTGGACTCACTTCCTGTACTCTTATCCCCTGCTCTTGTATTCTAGCTCTGTCTCTTGCATTGGCATTTGCAGTTCTCCACCTTGCCTAGCTAAACTTTTGCCTGTCTGCACTACATTCCTTGTCTCTAAAGCAAAGGTGTGCTGGCAGGATTTGAAACAAACGGAAAGAAAAAAAGAGAGACCAATTTCTTTTAGTCCTCAGCTGAAAAGGACAGTAGTGCAGCCCAAATGCTCTTTGCTTCTGAGCACATGCACTGCAGCTGCAGTCACCCTGGCTGGTTTGCAGGGGACAGTCTACAACAGCAGTTGCTGGTGCTCTTTCAAAAGCTGACATGCCTTTCCTGAGAAAGGTGCTGCTCTGCTACTGTTGGAGCAGCAGGCTCTTGCTCTCAATGGCGCTGTGTTCTGCCATTCCTCCCCATTCCCCTGCAAAGGGAACCTTCCACAGCTGTTTCCTTCCTTGTGAGATGAACTCACATCACTACTTTTTGCCCCCCTGGTTCTGTTTTCTCTCTCAGTGCCTGCAAGGACTGGATTTTCTTCACTCCAACCACGTGATCCATCGCGATGTGAAGAGCAACAACATCCTGCTCAGAACCGACGGCTCTGTCAAGCTGGGTCAGTGTATTCTTGGTCAGCTTCAGCGTTCCAGGAATGGGGGGTGTGGGGCTGCTTTCAGTGACTGCCAGCTCCCCAAAAATGCTGCTGCTGGCAGTGCAGGGGTCCCCCCTGCTGTGGGCTGAAGGCACGGTTGCAGTGTGCACAGAGCTATGACAAGGAACCACAAGCAGCCAAGAGTGCTATTGCTCTGTGTGTGTCTGTGGGTGTTCCTTCCAGAGGGAGGGAGCTACAATCTAAACCTTCAGGGGAACAAAAGGCACTGCTGGAGGAAGTGTAAAAAATGGGGGGATGTTTGAAGTAGCCAATTCATATTTCCTTGGCTAAAGCCCCAAGGAAACAGAGCAGGGAGTGTTGTCCAGGAAATTCAACTGCACATTCTCAAACTTCTACTGGGGAATTCTTTGCCTTGGTTTCCTAATTGACAGTATTAAAATTAAAACAGTATTTTGCTTTCTCCTCAGCTGATTTTGGCCTTTCTGTTCAGCTCACCCCTGAGAAAAATCAACGGTGCTCAGTGATCGGGACTCCTTGGTGGATGGCACCTGAAGTGGTGAAGCGTCAACCATATGGCCCCAAAGTGGATGTGTGGTCTTTTGGAATTGTGGCAATTGAAATGGCTGAACAAAAAACTCCTTATGACAGTTTCACTGCTCGATCGGTAAGGAGCAAATACTCTCTGATCCCGCTGTCTTTCTCACCTGTCCCGTGTTCTCTGCTCACTGGACAAAATCCCATGGCCATCTGCTGGAAGTACTTCCACCAAGGCCCCTTCTACAAATGTCCCTGCAGCACATCAGCATCTGCTGTAGCTTTGGTTGCAGCAGTGGGGGAACTCAAGCCTTACCTCGCCCAAACCATCTCCATTCTCAGGCAGCATTTTGCTTTGCCTTAGAAGTCATTCCAGCTCTTTTGGCTGTGTAGATGGCCCGAAGAATAGGAAACAAGCATCTCAGAGCTGGTGTTATCTTTCCAGAAATGAAGCAAAGAAACTCAAACCGAACCAAGTTTCTAAAACAGTGCTTCTGAGAGAAGAAGTGCACCCCCATTCTTCTCACAGGGAAACTTGCCTGAAACTTGGAGATGAGGCTGTAAAGCCAGAGTCTCTTCTGCTTCTTGTGCAGTGCTGCTGAGACACTCAGTGACCACCTTCTTTCCTAACCCAAGCCACTTTCTCCATATCACCAAGCTGGAGCCTGGTGATGGGGAGAGCCTGCCAAAACCTCCTGTTTGTTTCCTGGCACCTTCTGGGATGGGCACAGCGTTAATGCATTGACTTGAGAATCCAGCGAGCACAGGGTTACCACAGGGGTGACACTTCTGCTTTCACCATGAATATTTTCCTTTTGCCACATAAGGGAACCTGAAATTTTCAGAGTGCTGAGAGACAGAGCTGCAGGTGGTTCCTGTGTGCCCAAATAGGCATTTTCAAGCCAATACATTTGTGGAGGCATCTTAATGTGTCTGTGTTGAAAATGAGATTCCAAATGTTTGTTTCCTTCCCTGAGGAACACCTGCTGCATTTCCACTGCAGAGATGCTTTTCAGATAACAATCCTTGGAAATAGTAGAGTTAGTTAGAATAGCAAAATCCCTCTTCCAAAAAGGCTGCCAAGCTGGTGGGAATCCTCAGAGAAGGAAACATGTATTTGCTGATGTAGTTGCCACTAACTAGATCAGGCAATGAAATCAGCTGCCAAGGCAAGATCTGTTGGATGTTGGCAAAGCTGTGGCTTTGGGGCTTGGGTTTTTTCATGATACAGGAAAGTCGTCATCCAAATGATACAGGAAAGACATCTCTGCCACTGCAGAGTGGAGCTTAAACAATGGGCTCTGGGAGAGCAGTTCCAGATGGGAAAGAAGCAGGTGGAGCCTTGTGTTTCCTTTTTCTCCAGGCTAAATACCACATAGCCACAAAAGGGACCCCACAGCTGCGGCAGCCCGACCAATTCTCGCCTTTGCTGCGTGACTTCCTGAGCTGCTGCCTGCAGAAAGGCGAGGCGCAGCGCTGGTCTGCCAAGGAGCTGCTGCAGGTAAAATGCCAAAAGGGCTGCAGGTGAAACAGTGTCCGAGGGATGGGCTCCTCCTCCACTGAAATCCAAGGCATCAGATGAGCCCCCATCCTCCTCACTTCCAACCCTGGTGCTGTTCAGCTGACAATGGGGAGGAATCCTATACTGGGCTGGGCTGGCAGGGAGTGCTGGGTTTTAGCACTGGCTAAAATCACCAGGGCACTTACTCATTTCTTGCGGGGAGCTATGGATTAGGAGAAGGGCAAAACGGGCTTCAAACTTAATAAGGAATAACAAATTTTATTATCAGGCCCACAAGAATAAGAAAGGTCTCATCTGTGTAGTGAAAGGGTTCAATCTCACCCAGGTTATGGCAGTCACGGTGTTGGATTTCAGGCTGTGCTGGGCCCCTCTCTCTGCCCGGTAGCCGCTGGGAGGGGAGGCTCGGCCTGGAGCCGTCGCTGCACGCCGGGGAGAGGGTTTAGTGTGGGCAAGATGTCAGCAGCCGTGGCCTGGCCCAGCCTGGGGCCGGGGTCCCGCAGCCTCCATCCCCCGCCCGGGAGCCGCTGGGGTCTGGCCCGGCCTCCCCCAGGAGCACAGGCCGTGGGCGAGCAGGGCCGGCCTCACCAGAGCTCCGTTACCTTCGGGGGCCGGAAGCAAAGAGGGCCAGTTCCCGGGCTGGTGGTTTTCAAAATGTGGATCATCACAGAGGCACATCTCATTTCTAAATGGTGCAAAATGTTGTCAGTTCTCAGAACTAGCCAGCCACTGGCCTGTCTCAGGCACAGAGGAAGCTCCCAGCAGCTTCTCTCAAAGAAATCACTTCTGTGGGGGGGTTTCTTACTTCTTTCCCTAAATGTCAATTCATCTCAAACTAACACACAGGGACATGGAAAGGTCATCTAGTCTGTGTCCTGCAATGAGCAGGGACATCTTTCAAGAGATCAGGATACTCACACCTCAGATATTTCCAGGGGTGGGCCTCCTACCAGCTCTTGGGGCAACCTGTGCCACTCTTGCCCCATGCTCCTGACCTAATCTGATTCAATCCCCTTTTCATTTAAAAAGTATTCCCCTGCCTTTGAAGCTCTTAGCTTGGAAAATCATGCTTTCTTGTTGTTTTCTTTTCCTTTCTGCAGCATCAATTTATAACATCGGCCATGCCTGGGTCCAGCCTGGCACCACTCATCATGGCAGTGAAGAAGTGGAAGGAGGAGATATGAATGCACCAATCAATTTCAAACTGTTTTTTCCATGCTCAACTTAGAGTAGGACTGTAGAGTAGGATTGCAGAGTAGGATTGCAGAGTAGGATTGTAGTGTAGGATTGTAGTGTAGGATTGTAGTGCAGGATTGTAGAGTAGGATTATAAATAAAGTTACTGATACCTCAACTCCTTTGGAACTTTTCTCTCCTTCTGACCCTGTGAGAAAGCTCAACATTTCCTCCTGAATTGTCAGTTTTTTCTTAGAGGTGGAAAGTGACATTGATGGCTTCTTTGGTACTGTTTGTAAGGGGGGAAGGCTCCTCTTCATTCATCCTCTCCAGACCACACTGCCTTTGGAATATGGCCAACTGGCCAAGTTTTGCCCAGCTGTGGCATTTTTATTTGAGGCAGAAACAGCAATGGTATTTGCAGGAAAAACCAAAGGAGGAGCGGTGCAACGCAAACATCCTGTGCAGATGCAGGCTGTGCAGATGTGACTCGAGAACATTTGGGTTCCTGCCACTTGGATTTGTATCCCTAAGTGCAATCTCTTTGGCTGGAGGAGAGTCTGGCTGAAGAGAGAAAGCAGAAAGAGCAGTGAGGGTGCTGTGCAAGGTCTCCTGTGGTGCAGAGCTGTCAGCGACTGTGAGGTGAGAGCGGGCCCGGCCTTGGCCAGGCTGGAGCCCCAGCAGAGCCCTGGCAGAGCCCGGAGAAGCCTGAGCCTCGGCAGAGGCAGGCTGGAAGGAGGCCCTTGGAGCTGCAAGAGGCAGCAGCCTGGCCCTGGCTGCCTCTTGCTGGCACCAGGCAAATCCTCCGCTCTCAGAGCCAAGCTGGCAGCTGGCTGCTCCTGAGGGGAAGCGGCGCCGTGCTGGGCACAGCACACACTGGTGCCATGGGCTGTCTGGAGTCTGCACAGGAGGAGAGAAAGGCAAAGAGCAGCCCAGGGCTGGTGCCCTGCCTGACCATTCCTGCTCTTCTGCCGCCTGCCCTGGAACTCCTGGCAATGGTCAGCAGTGTGTGCAGCACTCTGGGCACAGGGGGAGGGAGCCGGGCTGCTCCGCAGGCTCCAGCACAGGGCAGTGTCCTTCAGGCACGGCATTTCTGCCAGGGGAACCGAGCCCAGCGTGAGGCAGTGACAGCAAGTCAGGGCACATCTGCACGAGCCAGTGCCTCACACAGCTCTGGGACCAAGCGCCTGCAATCCTGGAGCTCTGCACTGAGCCAGAGCAAAGGTGTGAAATGCAGAGGGTTTTGCAGAAATATTCAGGGGCACCAGGCCAGCCTGCTTTGTGCTCTCTGGGGCACAGCAAGCACTGTGCAATGCAGCTCAGAGCTGCTGGCAGAGAGGGACTATGGGCATGTGCCTGAGGCTTGTTCTTGAGTAGTGATTTGGGAGGGAGCAGAAGGGTCTCAGTAGGTAATTTGTGTTTGCTTCATTAATTGCTAAATGAAAGACACAATGTGGCCTCACGCAGCAAGAGCACTTGCAGAACTTATTGACTATAAGTTTGTGTCAAATTCCAGAAAAGGAAGGAGAGGTGTTGATGTGTAACAAATAGGGCTCGTGAGTTCCATTAGCTTTAACAGTTTTCTGGGATTGAAAGTCAACAAATCTGCTCTCCCAAAGGAATTCCCACTATTGGTCTGTGTCTCGATGGATGTTCCTGCCCCGGTGTTCATCCAGGTGCCCACAGGGAGCCGTGAAGATGTGGAGCCTCCCAGCCAGGTGTCTTCCCAACACGGATCACCAGGACCACGGATCACCAGGGCTCTGCCCAACGGGGGTCACTGGGGATCATCCAACGCCGATCCTCCCATGGGGGATGGAGCTGGAGCAGCGCACGAAGCTCTTCCCACACTCGGGGCACTCGCAGGGCTTCCCTTACTGGTGCCTCTGTTGGTGTTGGGTCAAGTTAGATCTCTGTGAGAAGCTCTTCCCACACTCAGGACACTCGTAGGGCCTCTCCCCACTGTGGATGCGCCGGTGCCTGACAAAAGTGGAGTTGCGGTTGAAGCTCTTCCCGCAGTCAGGGCAGCGGAAGGGCCTCTCGTCTGTGTGAATCCGCTCATGTCTGATGAGAGTGGAGCTGCGCTGAAACCTCTTCCCACACTCGGGACACTCGTAGGGCCTCTCCCCAGTGTGGATGAGCTGGTGTTTTCTCAGCTCACAGCTCCATCCAAAGCTCTTCCCACATTTCAAGCAGGTGTAGGGCCATTCCCCTGTGTGGCTCCTCTGGTGATTCCTCAGGTTGGAGCTGTACCTGAACCTCTTCCCACATTCCCCACACTCGTAGGGCTTTTCCCCAGTGTGGATGCTCTGGTGTGTCCTTAGGTTGGAGCTGCAGCTGAACCTATCCCCACATTCCCCACACTCGTAGGGGTTTTCCCCAGTGTGGATCATTTGGTGCCGCATGAGGCTGTAGCTGTGGCTGAAGCTCTTCCCACATTCCCCACACTCGTAGGGCATTTCCCCAGTGTGGATCACCTGGTGTCGGATCAGGTGGGAGCTCTTTCTGAAGCCCTTCCCACATTCCAAACACTTGTGGGACTTCTCCCCCTGCACTGAGCTCCGCCTGGATCTCCGGCCGCCCTCCTGGCACTGGTGGGATCTTTCCTCCTTGCAGCTCCCTGGACTGGGTTTGCAGACCCTCCTCGTGTGGGATCTCTGGGGCTTTTCCTCCTCTTCCATCTGGCAACGATGTGGGAATGAAAATCCTGGCTTGGGGAAAAAACAAGAGGAGAGCGCCTTGGGGTGAGGATTCCTCCTTGCCCAAGTTCATCTCAGAAAGTCACTGGGCATCTTGAGTCTGTAAGAATCTCTAAAACACCAAGATTCAGCCCAAACATCCTCCAAACATCAAGATGTTACTATGGAGTTAAATGTTTATGAAAATGTTTCTTAAAATCATGTAGAGGTAGGCCACAAGAATGTTTGGTATCAGGGATGGTCTAGCAAGCTGAAATGTTTACGGTAACGGGAACTGGTACTTGGGGTCTCCAAGATACCCACCCAGAGATAAGATTCGTACATATTTGTACAAGGATGAGCTAACTCTCATGAAGCAATATAGATAAAGTTAATGAAGCAAAATTAATGAAGCAATATTGATAAGGTTGTTACAGTGATTACTGCTACAGCTGAAATTGTAGAAATACGTGCACTTTGGACAAAGACGATGGAGCTAGATTTGGGTTGCTGATGCCCCTAGTTCCTGCACACTTCAGTAAAGCACCTGCACGTAATCAGTCTGTGATTATGTGTGTTCCTGAACACTGACATTTTGGTGACCCAGATGAGACCCTGTGAGTGCTGCTGAGTGAGCTCACGACCCGATCACACTCCAGCCGGCACCGAGGGATTCTCGGGGAGCCCATCCGGCCGCGACCGTCTCCGCCGCTCACAACGTCCCTCTGAGAGAGGTAAGGAGCTTTTCGCTCTGCTCTGGTGCCTGCCGAGAAGACACAGCCAAAGCTTTGCACGGTTGGGCTGGAGGAATTCCTGGTATTGCCCAGGCGCCGTCTGTCAGACAAGTGCAAAAGCGTTGCAGGTTGGGCAGCAGTGGTGTGTGGTGCACTGTAACTGTAACATGGAGAAGCTTAAAGGGATTTGAGGTGGCAATGCCCCTACACCATGTACTTCTCCTTTGGGGTGCTTATTAGCACATTGGAAACAGGGTAACTTTGGGCAAGATTTACGTAAAGTTGATTGATTATTGTAATACATGGTGGCCAGGATATGACCTGGACTGTGGGGAAAAGTGGCCGAGAAATGGATCTTTGCAGTACAACACCATTTTACAGTTGATGTTGTTCTGTAAGCCAGAGGGAAAGTCGGATGAATTTCCATATGTTAATTTCTTTTTCTATTTGTGAGACAAGCCAGAATGGCAGGCTGAGTGTGGACTGATGGCACTTAAGGCACGTGTGAGTGATAAATGTGAGCTTTGTGTAAAAGGAAAAAGTTGTTTAGAGCACCTGGCATTAAAAGAAAGTTTGCTTCAGGGGAAAGAGATGGATGTTGATTTACAAGTGGTTTCAGCAGAACCAAAAGAACCCGATTTTGTTTTGTCTACCTCCACTTCACCCAATCCTATTTCACCTAACCCTATCTCACCTAATCCCACTTCACCTTGCCCTCTTTATCCTCCTCTACTGCCTTCACCTGATCCTTCTTCTCCAAGAGATGATCAAAATCTAACCTTGATACAAGGAAATGTGAAAAATGCTGGGGAGGAAGATAGCAGTAGCGGGGGTGATGATAATAAATCAGCGACACCGGTATCCCATCGGACTCGGTCACAGCTTGCTCCGGTTCTGGGTAGAATGGGAAAAGATTTGGGCAGACAAAGGCAGACTGTGATTGCCCCCTTGAGACAAGGAGTAGGAGTAGAAGGGCTGGTGTTTGTGGAAGTTCCTTTTTCACCCACAGACTTGATAATTTGGAAACAATCAGCTGGAACTTAGAGAGAAAATCCTGATAAAGTAGCAGGGGTGGTAAAAATGATTATGAAAACTCAGATCCAGATTGGGATGATATACAAGTAATATTGGAGAATTTAATGGACTCTACTGAGAAAGAGATGGTGCTTAGAGCAGCCAAGGAAAAGGTGAGAGAAGATCTCAGAACTGGGGTGGTGATGGCGACTTTAGATGAGAACTTTCCAACCGAGGATCCAGGGTGGGATCCCAATGCCTTTGGGGACATGTGGAGGCTGAAGAGGTATCAAGAGTGGCTCCAGACAGGGGTTTGGAATGCTGTACCTAAGGTTATGAATTGGTCTAAATTGTATGAGATAAGACAGGAAAAGAAAGAATCCCCTGCTGCATTTTTGGAAAGGCTTAAAGAGGCAGCAAGAAAGTATACAGATCTTCAACTAGAAACAGAACAAGCGAATGTTCAGCTTGCGTTCATTTTTCTTGGGCAGTCGCAGGATGATATTAGGAGAAAATTGCAGAAGTCAGAAGGAGAAGATTCAAGGAATTTGAATCAATTACTTGAAGTGGCTTGGAAAGTATACAATAACAGGGAAAAGGAAGCTAGTAAAAAGCAGCAGCAAAATCTTTTGGCAGTGATCCAAGGAAGAGAGAATCCAGGTTTCAGAGGACGAGGCAGAGGTGGTCATGGGCTGGGGAGGGGCGGACTTGGCATAGAACGAGGGGGATGGGTTTTGCCAAGATTGGGGTTAAATCAATGTGATTATTGTAGACAAGAGGGGCACTGAAAAAATGAATGCCCAAATTGGTCTAACCAGGGCAATCAGTTCAATCAGAATCAAGATGCTTCCAAATTAATGGTGCTGGGGGAGTACAGCAGCTGACTAGAATCGGAACAAAAACCAATACAAGAACCTTTAGTAACTATACAGTTGGGAGATAAAGAAGTAAAATTTCTGGTGGATACGGGGGCTACATATTCTGTGCTAAATGATCTAAAAGGGCAAACTGGAGACAAAACAGCAACAACTGTTGGAGCCACAGGGAAGGAGGAGAATTGACCATTCCTGCAACCCCTGGATTTGTGTTTTGGAAACAAAGTGTTAACACATGAATTTTTAGATATGCCTGAGTGTCCAATTCCACTTTGAGGATGAGATTTATTAGCAAAATTTGATGCAGTGATACCTTTTAAAAACAGGGAGCTTTTAATGAAAATACCTGAATCAAAGACAGGACAAATCTTAATGATAAAAGAAAAACCAGTCCCTACTATCCCTCGGGAAGTAGAGGATGCAGCAATTCCCTCTGTATGGGAAACAGACATACCAGGAAAATCTAAGCTGGCACAACCAGTACATGTAGAACGAAAAGAAGGAGCAAAAGCTCTCCAGGTTAAACAGTATCCCATAAAGCCAGAAGCACGGCAAGGAATAGTAAAGATTATTGAAAAGTTTTTGAAGTACCAAATTTTAGAAGAATGTGAATCAGAATTGAATACACCAATATTTCCAGTGAAGAAACCAAACGGTGAGTACAGACTAGTACAGGATTTGAGAGCAATAAATGGAATAACTAAAGATATTTACCCAGTGGTAGCTAATCCTTACACATTGTTGACATCTGTGAAAGGGAAATAGAAATGGTTTACTGTAATTGATTTAAAAGATGCCTTTTTCTGCATATCCCTTGACAAACAAAGTAGGAAACTGTTTGCCTTTGACTGGGAAAATCCAGACAATGGAAGGAAAACCCAGCTCACCTGGACACGACTCCCACAAGGATACAAGAACAGTCCAACACTATTTGGAAGCCAGCTGGTGAAGGAGCTGGAGATCTGGAACGAGAATGGGCAAGTACCATGAGAACAATACCTGCTGTTACAGTATGTTGATGATATACTGACAGCTACAGAAGAGAAAATAACCTGCATAAAGGTAACAATTGAAATTTTAAATCAGCTGGGAATGGGAGGATATAAGGTGTCTAAAGAAAAGGCACAAACTGCCTGGCAGACTGTGATTTACCTGGGATGTGAAATCTCACAAGGGCAATGTAAGCTGGGTACTAATCGTATTCAAGCTATTTGTGCTATTCCAGAACCCCAGAACATGCATGAGCTGTGAGTTTTCCTTGGGATGACTTCCCCCCGGGAGATGAAGTGTACATTAGAAGCTGGAAGGAAGAACCATTAAAAGAAAGGTGGAATGGACCCTATCAGGTACTGTTAACTACCTTGACAGCAGTCAAAGGAGCTGGACTGGATCCCTGCATACATTACACCAGAGTGAAGAAGGTTTCCCCTGCACTGTGGACTGCACAAACTGTAGGGCCAACAAAGCTGCAGATAAAGCGGGTTTGATTGTTTCAAATGTCTAGGTTGCTGGTGACTGTAATGGGGATTATTTTATGGCCTTTAGGGCCATCAGCTGGAATCAATGTTACCTTGGGATGTGAAATACAAAAGGATCAGCTGACAACTCTTCATTTTAGAATGAAGAGGGATGTGGGGGTGCAGCCAGAAACACAAGTGCTAAAAGTCTCTAATACTATTCAGGCAGAAAATGGGATGATTGCATTAATTAAAGATTTGGCCAACGTGCAAAACACCAGCAAAATAACTGCCTGTCTGCCAATACCAAAGGCAGCAGGAGACCAAATAAATTGGGGAATTATAACATCAAAATTTCCTGAAATACAAAAGAATAAAAATGAAAATGTGAGCTGTGTATTGCAAATAGATTACAAGTACCCAAATAAGACAGCGTTTGAAAATGCTGAGAAGCCAAAGTATTCATCTACATGGGATTGTCATGAAAATGGAGGAAAGTATGAACCAAAACTAGGCTGGGATGGGAGATCAGGGAATTATGGATGGTGTTATGAAAAGATAGCCAAGGTCATTGAAGACAAGATTCCAGTATCGAAGTGGAAGTGTGAAGGACAGGAAGGAAAAGATCGGGCTGAAGCTTGGGACAGTGCATGGTCAATGAGTGTGCTTCAGAAATTCCAATCTATGGCAGATAGCCCTTGGTGCATTAAGTGGGAAGGCTCTGAAAATGAAACAGATCCAGGGGTATGGAACAATGCAACCAGTAGTAGAATGGAGGCAGACAAAGTGAATTGGTGGGTATGGAACAAAGCTTATGACTGTACTTCTGATGATGAAGAAATAAAACAAATGCCACTGCTAGTGGTAGCTCTGCAAATTGGATGTGCCTGCAGAGGAATCAAACATAAACAAGGGGAAATAAATGACAAGACAGGACAAGTGATCCAAAAGGTAATATGGAGCACAAGTACAATTCAGAGTCCAGGCCAATTTGGATAGGCAGCAAGCAATGGCACCTGGACAACACATCTGCCTGTAGGTGAAAAAGTAAAAGAGATTACTTTAGGCCTCCCCACCTTATGCCCAATTTGGAAAAGGTCCCCATTCAAGGGAGAGCATGAACTTCTGCAAATAATGACGAGACAAGAAGTTCAGGAAAACAAAATTGAAGATAAAGAAAGATGGCAGCAACCCTCCAGTAGTGTAAAATTTAAGTGGGCTCTGGAATCCTTGTTTGGTCCAATAGCAAATTATAACAATAGAAAGATGTTGTACAAACTTACAGGTCAGGTAGAAAGAGATTGGCAAGAGTTACCAAAGAGGAATTTAGAGAGCTAAATGTACAATTACAAGCCACAACTAAAATGACCCTGCAAAACAGATTGGCTTTAGATATGTTATTGTTGAAAGAACACGGAGTATGCAGGTACCTAAAAGGACAAATTGATCACTGCTGCATCCACATCCCAAATGGAACTGCAAATGTAGAACATGACATTAATCAATTAAAACAAACAGAACATGAAGCACAGAAAGAGCAGGAAGATCTCACCACAAGTTGGGTAGATAAAAGTTTTGAGGCGTAAGGATGGAATGTGAGCTCTTGGATCAAATCTATTTTTGAGAGACTGATAATCCTACTAATTGTGTTCTTAGCAATCTGGTTAATCTGTGCAGTTCTGAAAGGAGAGATAAAGAAAAGAGTATCCTGGAACCAGAAGATAATAAAGGCACTGACACGGGACAGAGATCCACATCCACATTTGTCATCTCCAAGTCCTCCAGAGTGTAACAACGCTTACGACAACTGTGGATTCGAAGATGAACATCAAGTATAATCTCAGAAAAAGGACTGTATATAGTGAAAGCATTACACTTATTATAGTAAAGTGAAATACTTTCAAAGAGATGAAATATGTTACTATGGGGTTAAATGTTTCTGAAAATGTTTCTTAAAATCTTGTAGAGGTAGGCCACAAGAATGCTTGGTATTAGGGATGGACTAGCAAGCTGCAATGTTTACGGTAATGGGAACTGGTACTTGGGGTCTCCAAGATACCCACCCAGAGATAAGATTCGGACATGTTCGTGCAAGGATGAGCTAACTCTCATGAAGCAATATAGATAAAGTTAATCAACCAATATTAATGAAGCAATATTGATAAGGTTGTTACAGTGATTATTGCTACAGCTAAAATTGTAGAAATATGTGCACTTTGGACAAAGACAACGGAACTAGATTTGAGTTGCTGATACCCCTAGTTCACCCACGCTTCAATAAAGCACCTGCATATATTCAGTCTGTGATTCTGTGTGTTCCTGAACGCTAACAAAGACAGATCAAAAACTTCCAAAACACCAGAAATCTGATATCACCCCAAAATAGAAAGATTCTGCCCCCACAAAAAAACAAAACACCAACATTCAGCCCAATAAAGCTCAGAAACTCCAAGATTCAGCCCCGTGAAAATCGTCCATCTCCCTGCCCGGGCACTCGCTGCATGGGGGGGTGAGGGGGGCAATGAGGCCGGGCCGGAGCAGGGGGTGCCTGAGAGAGGCCCCGAGCCCGGGGGAAGCCCCTGCAGAGCCATGGAAGTGGCTCCTGGCCGGACTCGGGGATCCCCCTGGCGATCCCCGCTGGAGCAGCCTGCTCCTGAGGGACTCTGGCCCCTGGCAGGGACCCCAGGCTGCAGCAGGACAAGGATTCCTGTCCCTCAGGGGGAGGCACTGACATCACCTGACTGTGACCCCCATCCCTGTGCCTCTGGGCGGGGAGGGGGACGGAGAGGGGCACAAAGTTAAGCCCGGGAAGGAGGGACAGGTGGGGGGAAGATGGATTTCCGGAGGAATTACTTTGCTTCTCGTTTTCTTGTTCTGACATGTTGGATAATAAATTCAATTAATTTCCCCAAGTCAGGTGTGCTGTGCCCGTGACCAAGGACTGAACTGTCCCCACCCTCATCCAGACCCCCGAGCCTTTCCTTGTGTGTTCTGCTCCCCGCCCGGGACAGGAAGGAGAGTCACAGAGTTTTGGCCTCGCTCCGGCATAGCCCTGCTCCATCCCGGACTCACCCCCAGCTCGCAGCGCCCTCAGCTCCCGGGCACCCCGAGCTCCCGGCGCTTCAGCGCAGCGGCGCTTCCTTGGCCTCCTGCCCGGGCCGGGCCCAGCGCCGGGGCCGCTCCTCAGCCCAGGCTAACGAGAAATGGCGGAGCTCAGCCCAAGGCAGGCGAGGCCGTGCCGTGTGCAGAGCCCGCCGCTGGCTGCGATTGGCTGCTTCTGCCGTCACTCGTGGCTCTGGCGCGCGCTGATTGGGCAGAGCGGGGACAAGCCCGGCCCCGCTGGCGCCCCCAGGGCGGCCGTGGGGCAGGAGAGCCGCCATTGCCGGAGCGTCTGTGCGGGCCCGGCAGCGGCGGCAGCAGCGGCCGGAGCCCGGTGAGGCGGCGGCGGAGCTCGGAGGCGGCCCCGGCCATCGCAGGTGGGAGCCGCGCTCGGTTCTGCGGGGCTCGGGGCTCGCTGCGGGCCCGGGAGGTTGTGTAATAAATGGAATTGATTCATGCTGACTAAATTGTAACTATTCGGAATGTTATTATTAGAAGCAACCAATGGAATCAGTGTTATAAGGCAGATGTACCCCTTTGCAGATGTTACATGTTAAAATTGAGGTACAGGATGTAGTTTAGAAGATAAGTGATGTCTCATGACCAAAACGGCCTTGAGATGGACAAAATTAAAACCACTTTAAGCATTGGGCCTAAAAATCAGTAAATATCAGACTAATTAGTAGAGTAACATAACACAACGCTTAGTACGCACACACAAACCTGTAAGGTTATCCAAAGGACAATGAGGAAGAGGAGAAGCCTTCACCAAAAGACCCCCAAAAGAAGACTGAAGACCCCCTAACAACAAATGATGCATGTGCCTTGAAGGAAAGTGACGTAAAGTCAAAAAAATCGGAAATAGGAGGAAACATACGAGAAACATTAATGAATATGTGCAAGCACACAGTATATAAGTTTAGCTTGAAGTGCTTTGTTCTGTACGTGAGGTGGAGTGAGAAGCCCCCCCCGTACCCCGGTCAGTTTTGCTTATGCCTTAACCATTTGTAACCACTGGCCAATTGTATTCACACATATATATGTATATATATATATATATATATATATATATAATTGTATCTTTCTTACTAAATTGTATTCTTTTACTAAATTGTATTCTTTTATTATTTTGTATCCAATTTATTAAAGTATATTATCAATTAATTAGATTGATTGTTTGGAAATTTGAAAGTCATTTATAACAATTTGGTGCCAAAACCCAGGAACTCCGATCTAGGGGAGGAACGGCTAATGATGGGAAGGAGCTCCCCACCAATTTTTCAAGGTGGTGCCAAGGTTAGATCGTGCTCCCTTGGAAATAGAAGTTCCACTTAGGATAAAGTATAAGCAGAAGAAGCTGGCTGTAGGAAGCGCGCAGAAGAGCTCCCGTAGAGTGGCGGCCAGAGATAAAGGTGCCTGTAAAACGTCTTGTGCACAAGAAGCGCTGGGCAAACGGAGTGTGTGAGTCCCACGGGGCTGGGCAGGGGGGAGCTGTGTGCCTGTGTGTGTGTGTGCAGTGGCTGAGACGGGGCTGGGCAGCCCGGACCCACAAAGGGAGTGCAGACCTCCGGCCGTACCGCGTTTTCGGCTCTCCGCGAGGAGACCGGCCGGGAAAGGAGGGAAGGGAAAGAGAAGAACGAGTGAAAATCCCCGGCAGGGACGGGAGGGAGAGTCCCAATCTTAAAACCCACGGGAAAGTCCTCGGGGAGAAGGGAGTGATCTGATTGCTGAGTGAAGTGACTCAGGAGGAGAGTGATCGAGTCAGGTTCAACTTCCTTTAAAAAGAGAAAATAGTTGGGAACTTTAGTACGTAGCTAAGAGGGATTGGGAAGAGAAGTCGCCAGAAATGAGTAGTCGAAGAGGGGTAAAAGAAATTGAGAAAGAGAGGAAATTAGACAGGAAGCGAGTAGTTGGCAAAAGACGGGATAGAGCAACAGAGTAATATTGAGGGAGGGGGGAAGTTGAAGCACGGAGTGAGTGAGGGGGATCAAGATTCTCCTGGTACCGGAGATTTCTTGCTTGGTTGCTGCCAGAGATGGGTTCAAGGGACAGTAAGTCCTTGAACCCAGGGGCTGGGAATTATAAGGGGAATTCGCAGGAGCCCGGAATATCTGAGAACCGTGAGGGGGTTTCTCAGGAGGGGAGCATTCCTCAGGACAGTCCACTGAGGATGATGTTATGATTTTGGGATACATGGGAATCCCGGAGAGGAAAAACAAGCAGAAAATGATTAATTATTGTATGTTTAAATAGACAAAGAAAATGATCCGAAAATATAATTTGAATTGGCCAAAGTTTGGATCGTTTAAAACTGGATTTGTTAAGCTTTAAATCAGTATGTAAATTCAAAAGAACCTTTTAATCAAGAGAGCGACTATGCTACCCTGCAGCTTCCCCGGGGTGGGGGGAAAGATAAATTTATTACTAAAACACAAGAAAGCGAGAGTTATCTATTGTTGCTATATTTTATATATTAGTAAAGGCCTGTATGCACAAACCAGCCTTTGAAATAAGTCGTGATATTAAGGGCTAAAGTCCTTGAAACCTTCATGCAGAAGAGAGAGTAAAGCAAAACAATATCCCTGTGTGTAAGAGAAAAAATGTAAACTGTGTGTGTTAGCCAATAGTAGCTTGTTCTGCCTGCAGACCCTGTAGAACCCTATAAAAGTGTGCTAAAGATAGAAATAAACTGGCATTCACAATTACTTCTGTGAAGACTGGTGAACAGCTTGGGGTCTTTCAATAATCTGTTGTATCCTTTACAAACTAATAAGTAGCAGAAAAAAAAAAAAAAAAAAAAAAAAGAGGTAAAACTGTTCCTTCACCTAAAGATATTTTGCTGGAAATAGAAGCAGCAGCACTACCTAAATCCCATTTAACTGAAAAGTGTGCAGTGCTGGCTGTGCCAAGTGAACTCTAACATATAACACAACTGACCATTTGTTACAACCTGGCATTATTTTGGTTTGGTTTATTATATTTACACATTCAAAAGACAAATTCTGCCTTGCTCAGAGTCTGTGAAGCACAAACACATTTTATGAATATATAGTATCTAAATGGTGTGTTACAGTTGTGTTATGTGCATTATAAGTGTTAAAAACATGTAGCAGTTTTTTTTCACAGAAACTTATATTTCCGTATTTTTTAAATATGTTTGTTTTCCAATATTTTGTATAGTAAATATAAATGGTTTTGACTAAATGTTTTATTTATTTAACAGCAAAATTTTTTCTAGAAGAACCCCCTGTTAATTAAAGCTTTATTGATAAATTGCTAACTGAAGTTGTGTAAAAAGTAACTTTTATTGTAGTTGGCACATCTCTGGAGCTTTAGTAGTTTAAATTAAAAGAAAAAAAACATAACTGACTAAGAGAGAGAGAGATAAGACAGTGCTGTGAAATCTGTGCCATCCTTGAAACAAGCAGAGTTGAAGTGGCTCATAGGAACCTTATGAGGCCAAGGGTAGCAGTGAGACCAAACGTGTCAGTGACCAGACCCCAGGGTATAAACTTTGCTACCAAGAAGAGCGGCACCTCGGCCCTTGGCTGCAGCCCAAGGGGCCTTGAGGAAGGTAGAGAGTGATAACTCCTGAGGATTATTTTCACTGTGTTCATTAAGATACCCTTGGCAACTGGCCAAAACCATAAAGCAGGATGGGACAGAATCCAAAAAAATAAGAAAGAAACAAGCGATATTAAAACAAGCAGCACAAAAGCAAACAATGAGCAAACAAACTATGCAAAAACAAAATCACAATAATTCTGATCCATGTGACAAATGCAAACAAATTGACAAATACAAAAACAAGATAAAATCTATGTTTGTGGCACATCCATATGTTAATGCTGCCTGTTACAATCACAGTAATTTTATAAAAGTATAAAAAAAATCTCAGGGAAAGAATTAGAGAAAATTAATAAGTAGTGTGAACAGTTGAAACAGCAGTATAGCAACTGAGATTGGCCAACCTTAACTAAAATATTTTTGTAAGTTAAATGCAAGAAGTAGTTACAGAACTAAAATTATTTAAATGTTAAATTTGTGAAAGACTTAAAATAGCTAAAGTGAGAGTCTAGCTCCAGACCAATTTTTAAAATGAAATCTTACTCAAACTTCCAAGACATTAAAATAACCTGGAAGATAAATTTTGAATCATCAAATAATTAAAACGGTTTGTATCAGATAACAATACTAACACCTGGCCACCAAAAACTCCTGCTGGATATTAGAGAATGACAAAAAGAAACTAATTGTAGGATAACCATGTTGATTTGTGCTGGTATAAAAGTTCTGGAGCTAACCCTTACCAATCCATAAGTGACCTAAAATTCTATTTGGAACAACCAGGTACAACAAGTAACAAATGGAAAGCCCCTGATAGAATATATTAAATTTGTGAGTAAAGAGCATATAGTGAATTACCTCAAAGGTGGAGAAGAACCTGTATCTTAAGAGTTACATGACCCTCCTTCTTCATTATACCGAGGTCCAGGAGCAATATGTTAAGTACACCACTTTATGAAACATTAAAAAACAATAAAAGAGACTTGAACCTTGACTTTCCAAAAGCAAGAAGAAACCAGAAATGAAGACAAATGGCCTGCAGAGAGATGACCCAGCCACTTGAGCTGCAGATGGATCTTAGAGATACAGAAACCAAATCTATCTATTGAATCAGTTCATAAAGCTGCAGACAGTAGTTAAAGTTGTTTCAAACCACACCTCTACTGCCCTAAAGCTGCTGGCCAAGCAACATTCACAAATGTGAGCATTTGTTTATCAAAACAGAATTACCCTGGACTATTTGTTAGCTGAAGAAGGGGGAGTTTGTAGAAAGTTTAACAAATCTGAGTGTTGTATAAAGATAAATGATTATAGAAGAGCCATCACAAAAATTGCTAAAGATATATATACAAGTTCAAAAATAGAATTTTATTTTGAAGACTGATTAGTGAGATAACCTAAGAAGTACTTAGTGGAAAAAGTTAAAATTTATGGCATAGTGTTTTATATTAAGATTATTGTTTCTATTTTGTATAATTTCATGCCTGATTAGACTAATCCATTCAGTAATTCAAGGAATACTGAACGAAAAGAAACTATAATAGCTCAAAAAAAAAGTTAACTAAATTTGAAAGAGAGTGCAAAAAGCTTGATACAGCATGAAAAATGTTAAAAAATTAGAAATGAAAATAAAGTAAATGCAAGAAATGAAATTATGGAGAAAAAAAATAAGATTCAAGTTTATGTTTTTTTTTAAAAAAGGCATGAATAAATGTAATCAAAAGGAGAAATGGGGTATTAAAATAAATGGAATTGATTCGTGCTGACTAAATTGTAACTATTTGGAAAGTTATTATTAGAAGCAACCAAAAGAATCAGTGTTACAAGGCAGATGTACCCCTTTGCAGATGTTACATGTTAAAATTTAGGTACAGGAGGTAGTTTAGAAGATAAGTGATGTCTCAAGACCAAAACGTCCTTGAGATGGACAAAATTAGAACACCTTTAGGCATTGGGCCTAAAAATCAGTAAATATCAGACTAATGAGTAGAGTAACATAACACAACGCTTAGTACGCACACACAAACCTGTAAGGTTATCCAAAGGACAATGAGGAAGAGGAGAAGCCTTCACCAAAAGACCCCCAAAAGAAGACTGAAGACCCCCTAACAACAAGTGAAGCATGTGCCGTGAAGAAAAGTGACGTAAAGTCAGAAAAATTTGAAATAGGAGGAAATTTACAGGAAGCATTAATGAATATGTATAAGCATACACTATATCAGTTTAGCTTGAAGTGCTTTGCTCTGTACGTGAGGCAGGGTGAGGAAGCCGTACCCCGGTCGGTTTTGCTTATGCTTTAATCATACTTAATTACTGGCAAATTATAGATATAAATTGTAATTTTTTGCTAAATGATATTCTTTTACTAAACTGTATTCTTTTATTATATCAAATTACTATTCAATTTACTAAATTGTATTCATTTTTAATTAAACTACCATTAACCCAAGGGACCTAGCTGTCAAAATTGTAATTTCATTGATAACAACGGGAGAGGCGGCGGCGGAGCTCGGAGGCGGCCCCAGCCATCGCAGGTGGGAGCCGCGCTCGGTTCTGCGGGGGCTCGGGGCTCGCTGCGGGCCCGGGAGGGGGCGGCAGGGGGCTGTGGCGGGTGGCTTGTGCCGTGGCAGGCCCGTGTTGGCCCTGGGCTGAGGGCGCTGCGGGAGCGGCTGCCCGCGGTCTCCTTGCCGCTGGGGCCTCGGCAGGAGGCGGTGGCGGAGCAGCGCTGGCTCGTCCCGCTTCGTGTCGGGAGGCCGGAGGTGGCTGCGCTGTGCCCGGGACGCTGCGCTGGGGCCACCTCCGAGCTCCGCCGCCGCCTCACCGGGCTCCGGCCGCTGCTGCCGCCGCTGCCGGGCCCGCACAGACGCTCCGGCAATGGCGACTCTCCTGCCCCACGGCCGCCCTGGGGGCGCCAGCGGGGCCGGGCTTGTCCCCGCTCTGCCCAATCAGCGCGCGCCAGAGCCACGAGTGACGGCAGAAGCAGCCAATCGCAGCCAGCGGCGGGCTCTGCACACGGCACGGACTCTCCTTGGGGTGAGCTCCGCCATTTCTCGGCAGCCGGGGCTGAGGAGCGGCCCCGGCGCTGGGCCCGGCCCGGGCAGGAGGCCAAGGAAGCGCCGCTGCGCTGAAGCGCCGGGAGCTCGGGGTGCCCGGGAGCTGAGGGCGCTGCGAGCTGGGGGTGAGTCCGGGATGGAGCAGGGCTATGCCGGAGCGAGGCCAAAACTCTGTGACTCTCCTTCCTGTCCCGGGCGGGGAGCAGAACACACAAGGAAAGGCTCGGGGGTCTGGATGAGGGTGGGGACAGTTCAATCCTTGGTCACGGGCACAGCACACCTGATTTGGGGAAATTAATTGAATTTATTATCCAACATGTCAGAGCAAGAAAATGAGAAGTAATTCCTCCGGAAATCCATCTTCCCCCCAGCTGTCCCTCCTTCCCGGGCTTAACTTTGTGCCCCTCTCCGTCCCCCTCCCCGCCCAGAGGCACAGGGATGGGGGTCACAGTCAGGTCATGTCAGTGCCTCCCCCTGAGGGACAGGAATCCTTGTCCTGCTGCAGCCTGGGGTCCCTGCCAGGGGCCAGAGTCCCTCAGGACCAGGCTGCTCCAGCGGGGATCGCCAGGGGGATCCCCGAGTCCGGCCAGGAGCCACTTCCATGGCTCTGCAGGGGCTTCCCCCGGGCTCGGGGCCTCTCTCAGGCACCCCCTGCTCCGGCCCGGCCTCATTGCCCCCCTCACCCCCCCATGCAGCGAGTGCCCGGGCAGGGAGATCCACGATTTTCACGGGGCTGAATCTTGGAGTTTCTGAGCTTTATTGGTCTAAACGTTGGTGTTTTGTTTTTTTGTGGGGGCAGAATCTTTGTATTTTGGGGGGATATCAGATTTTTGGTGTTTTGGAAGTTTTTGATCTGTCTTCGTTAGCATTCAGGAAAACACATAATTGTAGATTGACTGTATGCAGGTGTTTTATTGAAGCGTGGGGGAACTAGAGGTATCAGCAACCCAAATCTAGTTCCGTTGTCTTTGTCCAAAGTGCACATATTTCTACAATTTCAGCTGTAGCAGTAATCACTGTAACAACCTTATCAATATTGTTTCATTAATATTGCTTCATTAACTTTGTCCATATTGCTTCATGAGAGTTAGCTCATCCTTGCACGAACATGTCCGAATCTTATCTCTGGGTGGGTATCTTGGAGACCCCAAGTACCAGTTCCCGTTACCGTAAACATTTCAGCTTGCTAGACCATCCCTAATACCAAGCATTCTTGTGGCCTACCTCTACATGATTTTAAGAAACATTTTCAGAAACATTTAACCCCATAGTAACATATTTCCCCCCTTTGAAAGTATTTCACTTTACTATAATAAGTGTAATGCTTTCACTATATACAGTCCTTTTTCTGAGATTATACTTGATGTTCATCTTGGAATCCACAGTTGTCGTAAGCGTTGTTACACTATGGAGGACTTGGAGATGACAAATGTGGATGTCGATCTCTGTCCTGTGTCAGTGCCTTTATTATCTTCTGGTTCCAGGATACTCTTTTCTTTATCTCTCCTTTCAGAACTGCACAGATTAACCAGATTTCTAAGAACACAATTAGTAGGATTATCAGACTCTCAAGAATAGATTTGATCCAGGAGCTCACATTCCATCCCAACCCTTCAAAAATTTTATCTAATCAACTTGTTGTTAGATCTTCCCTCTCTTTCTGTGCTTCATGTTCTTTTTGTTTTAATGGGCTAATGTTGTGTTCTACATCTGCAGTTCCATTTGGGATGTGGATGCAGCAGTGATTATTGAGAGACCGCCAGCTCTTCACCGGTCTTCACAGAAGTAATTGTGAATGCCACTTTATTTCTATCTTTAGCACACTTTTATAGGGTTCTACAGGGTCTGCAGGCAGAGCAAGTTACTATTGGCTAACACACACAGTTTACATTTTTTCTCTTACACACAGGGATATTGTTTTGCTTTACTCTCTCTTCAGCATGAAGGTTTCAAGGACTTTAGCTCTTAATATCATGACTTATTTCAAAGGCTGGTTTGTGCATACAGGCCTTTACTAATATATAAAATATAGCAACAAGTGATCAATTTGTCCTTTTAGGTACCCGCATACTCCGTCTTCATTCAACAATAACATATCTAAAGCCAATCTGTTTTGCAGGGTCATTTTAGTCGTGGCTTGTAATTGTACATTTTGCTCTCTAAATCCCTCTTTGGTAACTCTTGCCAATCTTTCTACCTGACCTGTAAGTTTGTACAAGATCTTTCTATTGTTATAATTTGCTATTGGACCAAACAAGGATTCCAGCGCCCACTCAAATTTTACACTGGTGGAGGTTTCCTGCCATCTTTCTTCATCTTCAGCTTTGTTTTCCTGAAATTCTTATCTTCTCCTTATTTGCAGAAGTTCATGCTCTCCCTTGAATGGGGACCTTTTCCAAGTTGGGCATAAGGTGGGGAGGCCTAAAGTAATCTCTTTTACTTTTTCACCTACAGGCAAATGTGTTGTCCAGGTGCCATCACTTGCTGCCCATCCAAATTGGCCTGGACTCTGAATTGTACTTGTGCTCCATATTACCTTTTGGATCACTTGTCCTATCTTGTCATTTATTTCCCCTTGTTTATGTTTGATTCCTCTGCAGGCACATCCAATTTGCAGAGCTACCACTAGTGGTGGCATTTGTTTTATTTATAAGTATTTGTTTTATTTCATAATAAATATATTTTATTATAAGTATTTGTTTTATTTTATAAGTACAGTCCTAAGTTTTGTTCCATACCCACCAATTCACTTTGTCTGCCTCCATTCTACTACTGGTTGCAGTGTTCCATACCCCTGGATCTGTTTCATTTTCAGAGCCTTCCCACTTAATGCACCAAGGGCTATCTGCCATAGATTGGAATTTCTGAAGCACACTCACTGACCATGCACTGTCCCAAGCTTCAGCCCGATCTTTTCCTTCCTGTCCTTCACACTTCCACTTTGATACTGAAATCTTTTCTTTAATGACCTTTGCTATCTTTTCATAACACCATCCATAATTCCCTAATCCCCCATCCCAGCCTAGTTTTGGTTCATACTTTCCTCCATTTTCATGACAATCCCATGTAGATGAATACTTTGGCTTCACAGCATTTTCAAACACTGTCTTATTTTGGTACTCGTAATCTATTTGCAATACACAGCTCACATTTTCATTTTTATTCTTTTGTATTTCAGGAAATTTTGATGTTATAATTCCCCAATTTATTGGGTCTCCTGCTGCCTTTGGTATTGGCAGACAGGCAGTTATTTTGCTGGTGTTTTGCATGTTGGCAAAATCTTTCATTAATGCAATCATCCCATTTTCTGTCTGAATAGTATTAGAGACTTTTATCACTTGTGTTTCTGGCTGCACCCCCACATCCCTCTTCATTCTAAAACGAAGAGTTGTCAGCTGATCCTTTTGTATTTCACATCCCAAGGTAACAGTGATTCCAACTGATGGCAGTGAAGGCCATAAAATAATCACCATTACAGTCACTAGCAACCTACACATTTGAAACAATCAAACCCGCTTTATCTGCAGCTTTGTTGGCCCTACAGTTTGTGCAGTCCACAGTGCAGGGGAAACCTTCTTCACTCTGGTGTAATGTATGCAGGGATCCAGTCCAGCTCCTTTGACTGCTGTCAAGGTAGTTAACAGTACCTGATAGGGTCCATTCCACCTTTCTTTTAATGGTTCTTCCTTCCAGCTTTTAACGTACACTTCATCTCCCGGGGGGATGTCATGAACTGGATTCTCAAGAGTCAGCGGCCTGTTCCACACAAGGGTGCTCCGAAGTCGAGCTCGAGCTTTTCCAAGAGACAGAACATAATTCTACACCTCTTGCTTCCCTGTAACATGTACATTTGGATTAGGTTGAGGGGATTCATATGGTTTCCCATCCAATATCTCATAAGGACTGACTGACATCCCGCTTCTAGGCTTTATCTGAATCCTCAGCAGTGCTATTGGTAAAGCTTGTGGCTGCTGCAATTTAGCCTCTTGGCATATTTTTCTGATTTGCCTCTTCAATGTCTGATTCATCCTCTCCACCTGTCCACTGGATTGGGGTCTCCATGGTGTATGGAGATGCCAAGCTATTCCCAGTAACCTACTCACCTCCCTCACTACTGTGGCTGTGAAATGTGGGCCCCTATCTGATGATATTCCTAGAGGCACCCCAAATCTTGGAATGATTTCTTGCAGTAACCACTTGACTGTCTCTTTTGCTTGATTTGTGCAACAGGGAAGAGCTTCTGGCCATCCTGAAAATGTGTCAACCCCTACTAATAGATATTTGTATTCTCGTGTTCTTGGTAATTCTACAAAATCTACTTGCCAATAATCTCCTGGTTCTACTCCTACCCGAATTTTCCCTAATTGTGCCTGTCGTCTAGCCACTGGATTGTTCTTTAAGCAAATTTCACATTTTGACATTACTGATTTTGCCATTGTTGACATCTGTACTGAAATTAAACTTTGTTTTAACAATTTCACCAGTGCCTCTGCACTCCAATGACATTTGTTATGTTTAATTTGTAGAACTTCTGTCATTATCGAGGGGGGTACCACTACTTGTCCCTGTGTAGTCACATACCACCCTTCTGAATTCTTCTGTGCATTCAGTGAGCATCCCAATTTCACATCTTTTATTGAACATTTTGGTTCTGGGGGTAAATTGAATTGAGATACATTAGTTTTTAAAGGTATCAATGCCATTGCAATTTGTACTTCTCGAGCAGTTTGTTGGGCTGTCCAGTCTGCTTTCTGATTTCCCTCATGAATTTTGGAGCTTCCTGATTGGTGAGCTTTGCAGTGCATGATTGCTACTTGCTCAGGCTTTTATACTGCTTTTATTAATTGCAGGACTGCATCTTGATGTTTAATGTGTGTGCCTTGAGAAGACAGCAGTCCTCTTTCTTTCCACAGTGCCCTGTGTACATGCACCACTCCAAAAGCATGTTTTGAATCAGTTCAGATATTTACTTTGTTCCCTTCACTCATCTCTAATGCCCTGGTTAAAGCAACCAGTTTTGGTTGGGCAGATGTGTTTGCTAGTAAGGAAGAAAGCTGGATTCAAAAGGTTAGCTGTCTTTAGTGTGACATCATCCTGCAAAGTTGGGATTAACTGGAATTTCATCATCCTGCTTGGAGATAGCCAATGGCCCCCCTTTTGTTCTAAAACAGTGGTCACCATGTGTGGCACATAGACATCTGTGTGTCTCCCCATCATGAGTTTCCTGGCTTCTTGGATCAGCATCACAGTGGCTGCAACTGCCCGCAGGCATGAAGGCCATCCGGCACTCACGTGGTCAAGTTGTTTGGAAAAGCAGCCTACCAGCCTTTTCCAGCTTCCCAAATGTTGGGTCAGCACTCCCAGTGCTGGGTGTGATCTTTCATGCACAAACAGCTGAAAATCTTTGGATAGATCAGGCAATCCTAACACCTGAGCTGTTGTCAATGCCTCCTTCAGTCTGAGGAAGGCCTCCTTCTGTGGTCTGCCCCAGGTAAGCGGTTGTGTCTTCTGGGCTTCATACAGGGGCTCTGCAATTAGTCCATAGTCCATGATCCACAGGCGGCACCGCTCTGTCATCCCAAGGAAATCTCACAGCTCATGTAGGTTCTGGGGTTCTGGAATGGCACAAATGGCTTGAATACGATTAGTACCCAGCTTACACTGTCCTTGTGAGATTTCACACCCCAGGTAAATCACAGTCTGCTGGGAAATTTGTGCCTTTTCTTTAGACACCTTATATCCTCCCATTCCCAGCTGATTTAAAATTTTCAATTGTTACCTTTATGCAGTCTGTTGAGATGTTAAACACATCTCTGCTGAGTGGTGGAAAAGAAACATTAAAATTCCTTTCCCCAAGGCAAAGGCAAACCTAGTGTGACGAGAGAAATAAGTTTTTAAGCCATTTTAAAGTTGGTCTGTTCTGCCAGCAGCTAATCCTGGGCAGGGCAGAGTGTGAGTGTAATTGAGAGGCAGAGTGGAATTGTCCCGGTGCCTTCCCCAGCAGCTGTGGCGAGGGCAGGCACAGAAAGGGCTGAAGCTGCAAGAGTGAGAGCAAGGATTGTCCCGCAGTGGCTGGAGATGGCAAAGGAGGGTGGCCAGGCCGAGGATTTGAGCAGAGGATCTGTGGGCAGGCCCAGGGGCTTCCCCCGCTGGGGAGCCCTGGCTGCTGCTGCGTTGCCTTCAGTGCAGGCTCAGGGCTGGCCTGTTTAATATTCCCTTGCAATTCAGATTTCTGAGTCTGGAAGAGCCATGGCTGGGGCATCAATTATTTTATTTTTTTCATTTTGTTAAGTTTTTTTCTCTTTCTTATGTCCACCCCGTAACATTGAGAATATCTGGGAGTAAAAAAGTCACACAGTGTCGTGGCTAGAAGAGAGAATCCTCAATCCAGCTCCTGCAATTCCCTGTTAATGATAAGAATAATTTCATCTCCATTTTAGTCCTGGGAAATGTTATTTCTGAGATTCCCTGGACCCTCTCAGGGTCAATATACCACAAGCCTTCAGTCAAAATAGGTCTCAAATATTTAAACATTTTCTCCACTATTTGAACTTTTCTGTCAGATACTCAAAGCTGCTTTTTTGCCTGCAAATGAAGCCATTTCACAGAGACTTCCTCTACCTCTTCTCCTTGTCCTCCTGACTGGATCAAGCCATCCACATCCTGCATTAAGCCAGTCCCTGGGGGTGAGGTCAATTCCTTTGATATTTCCTGCAAGGCTTGCCCCAATCAGGCCGGTGCTTCCGTGCATCCCTGCAGAAGGACCGTCCATGTCTTGAGCATTTTCCCTTCTACCTCTTGTTGCCAGCCCAAGGCAGAATTGTGTTTGCATCCTCTGGGAGTGGGCAGATCCCCAGAAAGCATCTTTTGCATCAAGTTCTGAATGGCAGCAGTGTGAGGAGGGCCCCTGGTTCAGGATGGTGTAAGGATCTGAGAGTGTGGGGTGCCTCAGTTTCATCATCTCATTTCTTCTTCTTGGGTCCTGCAGCATTCTGTGGATTCCATTGGATTTCTTGTTTGGCAGGATAGGAGCATTCTAGGGAGCCATCCCTGGCTCCCCAAGCCGTGCCTTGAGCAGGACTCACAGACAGGCTGTGAGCCCTTCCTTCCCTCCCTTGGAACAGGGGATTGCTTTTCGACACCTCTTGTCCTGGTTGCTTCAGGGAAGTTTGGAGAGGCTCCATATCTAATTTTGCCAATTTCCCTGGGGCTGCCCACACTTGTGGGTTCACTTCAGCCTAGGCTCTGCCAGACATTTGACACAGAGGTACAACAGAACCAGCCTCTGTATCACCTTTTGCAATATTAATTTGCATTCTCAATTTAGCCATCAAATCCCTTCCCAGTAAATTATAATCACAATTGTGAGCAAATAAAAGCTCCTGCATTTCAAACCCATGTCCCACATCTGCTAATAGTGGCTGAATAAAACATTTCCACTCATCTTTCCCACTTAGTGCCTTAATTAAAATATTCCTTAATAATTTTCCTTCCTTAGGTCTAAGATTCTGAGTGGATGGAGAGGCCTCTGTGTCCATCAGGAAAGGTCTCCTCTGGATCCAGAGCCACCCTGGATGTTCCCAAGGGCTGCAGTGTGGTGGGTCCCTGGTGGAATGGGAGCTGTGACAGCGCTAAGAATCCGTGTCCATCAAGGGCTGGACTTGCTGGTGCTGAGGGTGCTCCTGTCTGTGCTTGCAGTGTCCTTGTGCCCTGCAGCTGGAAGGCTGATTCCTTGCCAGGGGCTGTTTGGGTGGGCTGTCCCCTGGCCAGGAGGGCAATGCCTGTGCCAGGTGCTTGTGGCCGAGGGTGTCCCCTGGGTGCTGGGGCCCCCTTGGGCCCTGGGCTTGATCCCTCAGGGGCTGTAGGAAGTGTGCCATGGCCTTTGCCTTCAGCTTGGCCTTTTGCTCATCCCTTGCTGCATTCAGCTGCTGAGCCTTTGTGAGCAAGTGCTGCAGGGGCTTCTTGTGGCCCTGCTGCAGCCCCCCTCAGTGCCTGTGGGTGCTCATCGTGTGGCAGCTGCTGAGCTTTCTGCAAAATCCTTCCTTTCTCCAGGGACCCAGCACAAAATGCTTTCAAGATCATGTGGATCCTTGCAGGTCTAATCCTCATTTCTGAGCTGTTCCTTCCTGGTGCTGGCTGTGCTGAGGCTCCCCTCCCCAGCCCGTATCCCAGAGCCGGTCCCTGTCCTGCCGCAGTGTCCAAAGGCGGCCCCCCCGGCGGGCAGGGCCGGCAGCTCCACGGGGCCGGGCAGCGGCCGGGGCGTCCCGCAGCCTCCTGGGGGCCGGGGGCCACTGCCGGCCCTGCCCGGGGGGTGCTGGGGTCAGGCAGCGCCCGGCGCTGAGCCCCGGCTGCCCCACAGCCCCGGCCCGGCCCCACAGCTCCCCACAGGCCCCCAGCCCGTGCTCCCGGTGCCGCAGCTCTGCGCCCGCTCCTGCTGCTCCCAGCTCAGAGAAACCCCCTGAAATCCTGACCTCCTTCTTTTCCTGTCCTGGAAAACTGGGATACAAAGGATCTGAGTCAGCTGGCAAATTCTGAGGAGAAGACCCTTCTGAAAAACATCCCAATCCTCAGTATTTTTTTCTCTTCCTCCTCTTTTCCATCATCCTGTTTCTTACCCCATAGATTGCTCCTGCTGCTTCTTGCCTTAAGCACATTGCTGCACACTCCCCTTCAGCCAATCCCTTCCCAGCACACCAACACCATCCATCCCCTGTGGTCTAAATCCCTTCTGGACTTCCCTTATTGCCCCGCTGGGTGTCCATGTCCCTAGTTAGCTCTGGGAGAATGTGCAAACGACCTCCACATGCTCCCAAGGGACCCTTGAGAGATATTTTGGGATCCTCATCCCTTTTGCTGGGACCCCATTCTGGCTTTCCCTTTTGTCCCCTCCCTGGGTGCCCTGCCATGTTTACTCCCCGAAGATGCCACTGGAGTCACTGCTGAGATTTTCAGTGCTCTCTCCCTGCTGACTCTTGAGAGCCCCCCTGATCTGTCACTCGTCTGTCTCCTGCTCACTCTCGGGTACCCAATCAATCCCCGGTGCCGCCGCCAGCCGAGGGAGCCGATCCCCCAAACTGGGTGAGGCACCTTCAGCTGCACTCAGTGCCCGCCGGCCCGGACAGTGGAAGGAATTGCGGAGGAGCCCCAAGGTGTGTGGAAAAATTGACATCCCCAGAGGTTTCTGTCCACAAGGAAGACAGAGGAGTCCTGTAACAGTAATTTCATTCATAAAAAAGGATGAGGCCCTGGGACATTTCTAATGAGATTTCTCCAGTTGTTGGCAGACAGAGCCTCCTTTTCATCCTAATTTTCTTGGCCACATCTCCCTCTCCCTTTCCCCATTGGCTGAAGTACTGGAGAGGTACAGACTTCCCATTGCACCTCTTTCATACCCCCTTAATATGCACCCCACTTTTGTTTAGCCAACGATATTGATGGCTGTGTTAAGTCTTTGTTGTTCTTCTGGAAGTTCATGAATTTAGCAGGACCTTGGCTGAGCAGCAGTCTGTGTCATCAATTAATAACATTTTCTGCAGCTCATGGTTCCTCCTGTCCCTTCCTTATGTCCACGTCCCTGGCCCTATGTGCAATGAGGTTGACGGGATCAGTTTGTAAAGAGCCTTTGTTGTTGTTCCTTTGCTGGGGTTCCCCCGTTTTGGGGCCATCCCCCCTGGAGCAGGGTGTCCCCCCTTGGTGCAGGCGCAGGGCTCAGGCAGGGCTGAGGCAATCAGAGCGGCGCTGATGACTCATCAGTGTCCAGGCAGAGCCGCAGCTGCCAGCGTTCCCCAGCTGGAGCCCAGCTGCGCCCCTCCCCCCCGGGCCTTGGCGCCCCCCTTGAGGGGAATTTGGGGAGGTGGGAGGGGGGAGCGCCAAGGCCGGGCCCCCCCGCGCTGTGGTGGCGGGAGCGGCTGCAGTGGGGAGCGAGTGCGGGCGGAAGCGGCCGAGAGCCCAGCGCTGCCCCAGGCCGAGCTGGCCCAGCTCCATCCGTGCCCCTGCGGTGGGATGCTGTGGGACTGGGAGGGAAGAGGGAGGCGGCAGTGGGTGCTGGGCCTGGGGGCAGGAGGAGAAGGGAAGGAGAAGCAGGGTTGAAGACAAAAATGGTCAAAGATGCACATGAGAGGAGAAGGTGGGATTGTGCAGGAGGAGGAGGAAGAGGAGTGTGAGGAAGAGTTGGGACCCAGGAGGGGGAGGAGGAGCAGGAGGAGGAAGCAGCACAAGGTTCCACCGTCCCTGTATGGGCAATCCCAGGAGTGTTGCCCTGTCCACATTCAGTAGGTGACTGAGGAGCGAGATCCGCACTTTTCACAGGGCTGAATCTTGGTCTTTCTGAGCTTTATTGGGCTAAATGTTGGTGCTTTGTCTTTTTCAGGGGCTAAATCTTTCTGTTTTGGAGGGAGTTTTGCCTGATTTTGGTGTTTGGGTAGTTTTTGATCAGTGTTTTGATGTTTGGTGGGTGTTTGGGCTGAATCTTGGTGTTTTGGTTTGTTAAAGACACAAGATGCCCAATGACTTTCTGAGATGAACTTGGGCAAGGAGGAACCCTCAGCCCAAGGTGCTCTCCTCTCTTTTTTTCCTCCTAATCAGGATTTTTCATTCCCAAACTGTGTCCAGATGGAAGAGGAGGAGGAAAAGCCCTGGAGATGCTGCACAAGGAGGGGCTGCAAACCCAGCCCAGGGAGCTGCGAGGAGGAAAAATCCCCCCAGTGCCAGGAACACGGCCAGAGATCCAGCCAGAGCTCAGAGCTGGGGGAGAAGCCCCACAAGTGCTTGGAATGTGGGAAGGGCTTCAGAAGGAGCTCTGACCTGATCCAGCACCAGAGGATCCACACTGGGGAAAAGCCCTACGAGTGTGGGGAATGTGGGAAGAGCTTCAGCCAGAGATCCAGCCTGAGGAATCACCAGAGGATCCACACAGGGGAACGACCCTATGAGTGTGGGAAATGTGGAAAGAGCTTCAGCCAGAGCTCCAACCTGAGGAGTCACCAGATGATCCACGCTGGTGAGCGGCCCTATGAGTGTGGGAAATGTGGAAAGAGCTTCAGAGATATCTCTCACCTGATGACACACCAGGTGATCCACACCAGGGAACGGCCCTACACCTGCTTGAAATGTGGGAAGAGATTTGGTCTGAGCTCCACCCTGAGAAAACACCAGCGCATCCACACTGGGGAGAGGCCCTACGAGTGTCCCGAGTGTGGGAAGAGGTTTCGGACCAGCACCCATGTCCTCAGACATGAGCGGATTCACACAGAGGAGAGGCCCTTCCGCTGCCCCGACTGTGGGAAGGGCTTCAAGCAGAACGGCCACCTCACGGTCCACCGGCGCATCCACAGTGGGGAGAGGCCCTACGAGTGTCCCCAGTGTGGAAAGAGCTTCTCCAGGAGCTCTCACTTGACCCAACACCAACGGAGGCACCAGTAAGGGAAGCCCTGCGAGTGCCCCGAGTGTGGGAAGAGCTTCGTGCGCTGCTCCAGCTCCATCCCCCATGGGAGGATCGGCATTGGATGATCCCCAGTGACCCCCGTTGGGCAGAGCCCTGGTGATCCGTGGTCCTGGTGATCCGTGTTGGGAAGACACCTGGCTGGGAGGCTCCACATCTTCCTGGCTCCCTGTGGGCACCTGGGTGAACGCCAGGGCAGGACCATGCATTGGGACACAGACCAACAATGGGAATTCCTTAAGGAGAGTGGATTTGTTGACTTTCAATCCTAGAGAACCTTTTCCTGCTGCCTCAGGAGCTGTGTGGGGAGAGAAAAGGGGGTGACACCGGGCTTGGGGGGCCCGAGGGGAGCACACACGCTCTGTGTGGGGGGGAGGACACGACCCCCGGGACCCCCCCTCATGTTCCTGCGCAGGCAGAAGCCGAGCCCCAGTGCCAGGAAGACGAAGCCCAACACAGAGACTCCAATCCCCATCAGCCTCTTGCTGTGGGCAGCGTTTGACAGCATCCCTGGAGGGTCTGCAGGGGTCAGGACCCACAAAACCTCTCACAGACACCCCAAGCCCCTCCAAGCACCCTCCCAGTCTCCCCCAGCCCACCCAGGACCCTCTGAAACCTCCTTTGGAGTAATTAATTTTAAAAAATTAAGAATTTTAGAAAATTTGGAGATCTCAGCTAGAGACAGGCCTTGCTGGAACTAGTCAGAGTTAATGATTAAGTGAGAAGCAGGATTTGAGATAATCAACTTGGGACTGAGGTAAAAAATTTCTTGTCATTGTATGTTTGTTCAGCTGTGCTTATAATGAGAAAAGAGAAACTGATCAACGGGTTCAGGAAGATCACAGACCTTACATCTGGAAACCCATTTCAAAGTCACAAGGGAGGAAACTGGAGTTGTACCAAATGTCATTTGTAATATCAACCATTGTAAAGGTAGAAAGGTGAGAGTGAGGAAGGGCGGTTTTCCTTCATCTCTTGATGACCACTCCGCACCAAAACGACCCCCTCCTCAAATTAGGGAGCCAACCACGCAGGTGTAATGACATTTTAAACTGATTACAGTGCATTTTAATCCAAAGTGGGGAATGGGAAGTGTTAGCATTATGAGTATGTATTAGTATTTTGGAAATTGAAGACTTTTGTAAATAAATAGACACTGGAATCTTTTGTCAACTTGCAATGTGTATTAAGGGGTGACTCCCGCACTCGCCCAGTGCTGGGATTAAACATCCACTTTGTAACTTTAAACTGTTGGAGAGGTTTTTTGTCCATTAACAGATTGATGTTGATACTGGATCAATATCACTGTTTTGGTAAATCACTGCCAGTCTCTTCCCAGCCTCCCCAGGACACACCAGAGCCCCTCCTGTTCCTCTCAGGATCCCACAGCCCCCTCCCAATTTCCCCCCACTGCCCCAGGACCCCCAAACCCTCTCCCAGTCCCTTCCAGCACCACCAGGACTCATCAAGACTCCTCCCAGTCTCTTCCCAGCACAACCAACCTCATCCCAATCCCTGCTTTCCACTGCCCAATCTCCTTCCAGCTCCTCCAGGCTCACTCAAATCCCTCCCAGTGACACCCAGCACCCCCAAACTCCCTCCCATTGTCCACCAGCACCCCCAGAACCTCATCCCACCCTCCCCAACATCCTTCAAACCCCTTCCCAGCCATTCTTGACCCCCTAACCCCTCTCCGCAGTTTAAACCAGTCTATCTGAAACTCCCTCCCAGTTCCTCCCAGCACACCCCAATCCCCCTCTGGGCCCCCCCAGTGCCTCCCCCGCTGCCCCCGGCGCTGTGGGGGCCGGGCCGTGCCCCAGTGCCGGCTCAGGGGGTGCTCCAGGCTGACGTGCTCCACCTGGCAGCTGGAGCTGAGCCCGCATTGCCGGGGGCGGTTTCCAGCAGCACCAGGAGCTGCTGGCTCCAGTCCCCGCTGGGGAGCACGGCAGTGGTCAGCACGTGGCCCGAGAGCTGCTGCTGGCCCTGGGAGCAGCTCAGCTGGATGTGGGCAGGGGAGAAATCCATCAGGGAGCAGAGCAGGCGGCCGGGACCGGGCTGGGAGCTGGAGGCCACCAGCGAGATGGACACGCTGGGGGCCCTGGGAGAGAGTGGAGAGGAGTGGTGTGGCATTGAGAGGGACTGGGAATGGACTGGGAGGGACTGGGGTGGCACTGAAGGAGATGAGAGTGGATACTGGGACACTGGAAGAGTGCGTGGACGTCTGGGAGTGGAGTGGGAATGAACTCGGAAGAGACTGGGAATGGGCTAAAAAGGAGTGGGTGGGACTGTGGTGGCACTGGGCGGGACTGTGGTGGCACTGGGCGGGACTGTGGTGGCACTGGGCGGGACTGTGGTGGCACTGGGAGGGACTGTGGTGGCACTGGGAGGGACTGGGAATGAAGTGCGCGGCACTGGAAGGCCGAGTCCAGCGCGGGGCTCTCGGCTCTGTGGATCTGCCCGGCAACTGATGAGTCATCAGAGAGACGCGCTCTGATTGGCTGAGGAGCGGCAGATCCACGGAGGAGCGAGATGGAGAAGCGGGGTCACTGGGAGTGACTGGGATGGAGTGGGAGAGGCTGGGATGGACTGGGAGAGCCATGGGAGCCACTGGGAGGCCCCGGGGATGGGCAGATGGAATGCTGAGGGCTCTGGGATTATTCCCAGAGTGGTTTGGGGTGGGCCTCTCCCTGCCCTTGTCTCGACCCACGAGGATTTGGATTTGTTTCAGTTCAGTGGAATTCATGGTGATTTGGGAGGAGCTGGAGCAAAGCAGCTGGAAAGCACAGTGGGCTTGACAGGGACTGAACCAGGGCAGGAGTTGGGGCTGCCTCGAGTGAGCTCTCACAGTGTGAACCTTCATGGGGTCTTTCTAAGGGAATTTTGTTGAATTTTTACATTCATTATTAAAAAGCAGAGTCGCAAGTGGAGCTCCGCTGTCAGCTTGAAATGAGGGGATGGAACGTGGGCACTGGGACTTCTGTAACCTCAAGTTGTTCCTTGATACTGGACACTTTAGCTTTGGCAATCTGAAGCCCTTCAGCAGCAATGGCTCTGCCACCCCCTGGTTTCTGGCTCAGACCCAGCTCGGAGCTTGGACAAGGTCTGGGCTTTGTCCTCTTGAGCTTCAGGAGCCTCCCGGGAAGCACCAGCCCTCCCCAGCCCACCCTTGGTAGGACTTTTTCTTTTCTCTCTGCTGACGATTTTATCCCCAAAACTGCCGTGGGAACGTTGTATCCAAGCACATCCTCCAGCCCTGCACTTTCCTCCTGTGAATTCCCTGTGCAGGGAATGTGTCTGTGCTTTTCCCTGCTCTGTTCACTGACAAACAAACCTGAGCCTGTGGGACTGTCAGAGCTCCTTCATGCAATGAAATCAGGTTGTGTTGATCATGGCCTGTTCTGGAGGAGCTTTTCTTGGTGTGTCTTGTGCTGCTGGAAATGACACAAGAGCCAGGAGGGAACAGAAGCTGCTGCTGCCCGTTGGCTCAGGGCCAGGGAACCAAGTTGTGCTCCCGTGCAGTTGGGCCCTGCTGGAAGCAGAGCCGCCTTTCCCTTGAGCAGCTCAAGCTTGTGACAGCTCCAAACAGGAAACCTCAGCAGAAAACTCTTCCTCCAAACTCAGCTGCTTTCCCTCCTGCAGCTGTTTGGGAAAGAGCCTCAAAGCACAGACTCTGCTGGGAGCCATTGGTGCATTTCCTCCCTCCCGGCAGCAGCAGCAGCTCCTGAGCCCTTCACGGGCTCCTGTCCCTTCACAAACCCTTCAGCTCCCTTTGAACTCTCAGCAGTCACTAACATATGCATTTCTTTCATATTTAAGCTGCATTTAAACTTCTCTTTTTCTCTCCTCTCTATCTGTTTTAGTCTCCTCTTTACCTCCTTTAATCCCGTCAGCACCAGTAGGATGGGGATGGAGTCTTGGGGTGGGTGTGGGATGAACTGAGGATCCAGCAGAGAAGGGCAAGGCAGAGGGGAGAGGACTCAGCCAACCCTTCTCCTGCTCTCTCCTCCCCCAGGGTGCAGCTAAAGCAAGTCAGACTGGAAAGGATCCCACAAATGCTGTGTTCTCCTCCCTCTGAGCTTGGCTGGGGATCCTCAGCTTCAGCCTGGTGCAGTGCCTTAGATTCGCTAATTTGAGTTTTTTGGCTAAAGCACTAAATAATGTGGTGGGTTTAGCGCTGGCTGAAATCTCCAGGGCACTTACTCATTTCTCACTGTGAGATATGGATCAGGAGAAGGGCAAAACAGGCTTAAAACTTACAAGGAATAAAGAAACTTTATTAACAGGACTACAATAAATAAGAAACCAGAATAAGACTTTCAGAACGCCTTTCCTCTCCTGAATAACTTTTTTTTTTTTTAAACTGACAGCATAGAGATAGAACTTGGGATGTTTAAACAATATTCATTACACAATAGTTTTTTATTAGTTTTTGTAGGGAGAGTAGTTTTTTCTTGTTGAATCATGGAGACTTTTTTACAAGAAACAGGTTTTTTGTGTTTTTTTATTTTTACAAAGAGCAGCCATCTGGGAAAAAATTTTTCTATTGTGACATTTTTCTCATTTTTACAGCCCTCCTAGAGGTGTGTCTATGGGTTATGAATTCATGGGGTGTTATTTTAAGGATGAGTTGTTTGAAGGCAAATGTTTTGCTTTGTTTGTTTTTGTGTCTTGGGAAACAGAAGTTTTCTTTTTTCTCTCCCTGGGGGCAACGGCCATTTTATTGTTTTGTTTTTTTTTTCTGTTCAAACTTTTTATGGGATTACAGTTACTTTAACATTTGTTTGGTTTCATTAATGGATGCTTTTGTTTAGATTTACAGTTTGAATACTTTATTTTTTTTTTCATGAATTAAAGGAGATATTTTACTACATCATTGTTTATTTCTATGTTTTTACTAAAAGAATATTTTTGTTTCAATTACCATTTTTTCATTACTTTTCGATCTAATGTTTGACTTCTTTTTTTACTGACTTTGATGTTTTTATGATGTTTTATTGCGTGTTGTTACTCTGTCCTTTTCTGTCTCTGGAGAGATGAACAAGGTTTGTAGGTCTCATCTGTGTATTGAAAGGGTTAACATCTTGCCCAGGCTCATAATCTTCCTAGTGTTCCAAATAAATAGGTACTGTGAGGGATACATATCACAGGTGAGCACCCACTGCACAATCTGCTTTGGATTAAATCCCATCTCCGTCTTCATCAGCTCACAGTCACTGTGACACTATTCCTGCATGGAAGAAACAGGCTGGGATGGCCCTTTCTGCTTTTGGTCCTTTTATTGGCAAATGAAATATTCTATTTGAAAACATTCAAAGCCTGGAGTTTCTTTGTATTTTCCCCTGCAAATGCTGCCAGCCGAGGTTCCCAAGTGTCTGGTTCGTGTTTGTGTGCACAGAGCAAAGGTGTCAGCCTGTGTCCGTGGCCCGGGTGTCTGTCAATGTCCATTGAAGCAGACGGCTGGAAGGGGGCTCTGCCCGCCCTGCGCTGCTCCGGGGCTGGGGCTGGGCTGGCAGAGGCTGCAGAGCGCTCTGAGAGGCACCGCCTCAGCCCCGGCCGGCATCTTGTGCATGGTGGCACCGCCTCAGCCCCGGCCGCCATCTTGTGCATGGTGGCACCGCCTCAGCCCCGGCCGGCATCTTGTGCACGGTGGTGTTGCCATTTAATTCAATAAAATGCAATATTAAGATAGTAGCAAACGTTAACAGTTAGCATTAGTTGACATTAGTAGTAGTCATGCTAAGGCTTGGTAGGCCGCATGTAACCTGCAGATGAACTGTATAGCAGATATTGCAATGTAAGCAGTGTAACTAGGAGATAATCTAAGGAATGTACCTGTTGGCAGAATTTAAAGGTTAAAGAGATAATCGTACCAAGTAGTGAAAGTTTGTGATGATGAAGAAATCATGTAGAAAACATATAAAAACCCTGTGATTTTTCTGTGAAATGGGGCTCTGTCTTTGGACGCTAGTCCACAGGCTCCCGGGCCCTCAATAAAGCACCGCATAAACGACTTCGGTTGTTTGTGTTTTCTTCGGATCGGGCAACAGTTTTCTGGCGACCGCGGCAGGACTCCGAAGGTGACTGGGGCGGTTCGCGTTCTGATCCACTCCACGCCGGCACCGAGTGATTCTCGGGGAGTCATCGGTTCGTGCCCGGCCCCCGCACCTGGCGGACGACTGCGAAAGGTAAGCCCGAAGGTGCTTTATTTTCTGGTTCTGGTTTGGGTGCCTGCTCGTAAGACGAGGCTGCGATCCTCGCAGGGTTGGGCTAAGACGTCTGGGTGGTCTGGGGAGCCTAGGCGCCGGCTGTCAGACGCGGCGAAAGCTGCGCAGGTCCGGCACTTGCCCCTCGCGGCATCGGGTAGCGGCAAGTGGGATTGGTCTGGTATTTATCTGGTATTAAGTCTCTTTTGTCACTGTATGTGGTTTGCTTAAAATTTGTTAAACTGTAAATATTGATTGTGGTTTTGTATATTGCTGCTTGTTGGTTGATATGAGAGTGTGGTGTTGAATTATTGTTTAGGTGTCTGTAAGTTGTTGCTGCTAAAAGTGAAACTACCTCAGTATTGGAGAGATTGTGTGTGAGTGTGTGGTATGATAGATTTTGTTGGGCTGTCAGTATTGATTGTGGTTTTTATTATTTCGTATATTGCTGCATATTGGTTGTTGCTATTGGTTACCGAGTTTTTGTACGGCTGTAAGGTTTAAAATGGCATTTAAGGCACTTAAGTTTATGGTTCAGTCAGATAAGTCTATGGTTCAATCTGATAAAGGTATCCCAGAAAACACCCCTCTGGGATGTTTACTGAAGAGGTGGAAAAGTGAAGGGTTTTTCCAGGAGATGAGTAAAGATAAAATGATTGATTATTGTAATCATTGGTGGCCTGAATATAAGCGAGAAGGGCCGTCATGGCCAGAGAATGGTACTGTGGACTTTGACACCATAAATTCGTTAATGCGCTATTTGGAGGACAGTGAAAAATGGGATGAAATACAGTATTTAGACTTGTTCCATTTACTGCGTCGTAAAAAGGAGTGGCAAACCGAGTGCGGAATAATGGTACTGGAGATGAAAGAATCCGAGTGCGGGGGGGAGAGGTGCTGTAAAAAGGAATCTAAATGTGTGCGGTGTTTAGCTTTAAAATCCCGGACAGAAGAAGATTTGTCTTTTCTGGTGTCACCAGGCGCGCCTTCCACTGCACCCCTCCCTTCTGCTTCACCCCTTCCTACCGTTTCACCCCTCCCTTCTGCCTCACTTCGTCCCTCGTTGTATCCGCCGTTACCTGAAAGTAGTTCGGAGGAGGAGGATGGGGAGGATGAGGAGGCGACAAACATTACAGTGGCACCAGGGAATGCTAAAAAGGTTGCTATACGTCTTCCAATCCCTTCCCCGCGAAATACTCCCCTCGCAGCACGAACTAGACAGGGACGTAAAAATCATGGGGGACCCCAGTTAATCGCCCCTTTAAGGCAAGCGGTGGGACCCCAGAAAGAGAAAGTGCTTGTGAAAGTACCCTTCTCCCCAGGAGATTTGGTGATTTGGAAGCAGTCAGCAGGAAATTACCGTGAGAATCCTGAAAGAGTGGCACGGGTGGTTAAGATGATTGTTAGAACTCAGAACCCGGACTGGAATGACATGCAGGTTTTATTAGATACCCTAATGGATTCTACTGAGAAAGGGATGGTGTTGCGGGCCATGAAAGAGCGTGCTCGGGAAATGATTAGACTGTATCGAGTCGGGGAAACCGTGGATGACTTGGTTCCGAGTGATGATCCGGGATGGGACCCGGAAAAGGCTGAAGGGATGGAATCTATCAGGGCTTACCAGGAGTTGTTGGTGGACGGAATCAGGACCGGGATGCCTAAAACACTAAATTGGTCGAAGTTGTATTCGGTCAAGCAGGATAAGAATGAATCTCCTTCGGCATTTTTAGAACGCCTTAAGGAGACTGCTAGTCGCTTCACTGATTTGGATATCGACAGTGAAGCAGGAAAGTTGCAGCTTGCTTTAATCTTTTTGGGTCAGGCACAGGAAGATATACGTAAGAAACTGCAAAAATTAGAGGGTCAGGATACTCGGGACTTAGATAAAATACTAGAAGTGGCTTGGAAGGTTTATAATAACAGAGAAAAAGAAACGGCCAAGAAACAGCAGGCAAATCTATTAGCTATAATGCAGCAAGCCGGTAATAGAGGAAGAGGCAGAGGTGGTTTTGGGCGCGGTTGTAGCTCTGGATGTGGCAGGGCAGGATTCCAGAATGTCAATTTCGGGGGACGGGGGATGGCCCCTCCTGGTCCCCAGCAAGGAGGGATTGCTCCCAATCAATGCGCGTTCTGTCGTCAGATAGGACATTGGAAAAATGAGTGCCCAGTGAAAGCTGGACTGGGAGGAATGCCAGTGAATGGATCAACAGGTTACCCCGTGACTCCGGAAGGTGGTGCCCAAGCATTTGTGTTAGGGAATTATCAGAATCAAAGCTGACTAGACCAGGACTTAAAGGTCAGGATTGATATTGATGGGAAAGAACAAGAATTTATTGTGGATACGGGGGCAACACATTCAGTTCTAAACAAAAGGTTGGGACCTATTAGTGATACTACCATACAGGTGGTGGGGGCAACGGGACAATTAGAAGAAAGACCCTTCTTACAACCATTAAATTTGAGATTTGGAGGAAAAGAATTAGACCATCAGTTTTTGTATATGCCTAATTGCCCCAAGCCATTGCTTGGCCGAGATTTGTTGTCATCCTTAAATGTCAGAATTATATTTGAAAATGGGAGAGTAAAATTAGAGGTTCCGGGAGAAGAAATTGCTAAATTGTTTGTAATAAAAGAAATTGATCCTTCTCCTATTCCTATTGAAGTAGATCACGCTGTGGTACCTTGGGTATGGGAGTCGGGGAACCCGGGGAAATCAAAAGCTGCCCAGCCGGTGGTAGTAGAATTAAAAGAAGGTGCTCAGCCAGTGAGAATAAAACAATACCCAATCAAATTAGAAGCTAAACAGGGTGTCGCTCCTTTGATAACTCAGTTTTTAGTACAGGGAATTTTGCAGGAATGCGAATCAGATTTTAACACTCCTATTTTTCCAGTTAGGAAACCGAATGGTAAGTATCGGCTAGTGCAAGATTTAAGGGCAATTAATAATATTGTCAAAGACATTCACCCAGTGGTTGCCAATCCATATACTCTATTAACATCTGTGTCAGAAAAATTTAAATGGTTCTCTGTTATTGATTTGAAAGATGCTTTCTTCTGCATCCCTCTGGCATTGGAGAGTAGGAAATATTTCGCATTTGAATGGGAAAATCCTGACACTGGAAGGAAGAGACAGCTCACCTGGTCTCGACTGCCGCAAGGATTCAAAAACAGCCCTACAATATTTGGAAATCAATTAGCAAAGGAATTAGAAGAGTGGAAAACTGCTGAGGTAAGAGAGTTACCCTCCTCTTATGTTGTTCTCCAGTATGTGGATGATATCTTTTTGGCAACAGCAGAAAAAGGATTGTGCCTGAAATTGACTATTGCTCTGTTGAATATGTTGGGCCAGGCTGGCTACCGAGTGTCAAAAGAAAAGGCACAGCTGATAAAGGAGAGTGTAATATACTTGGGATGTGAGATCACCCAAGGTCAGAGACGATTGGGAGTCAATCGAGTGGAAGCTATTTGTGCTATTCCCCTTCCCAGGAACCATCAGGAACTAAGGTCTTTTCTGGGAATGGTAGGATGGTGCAGGCTGTGGATTCTGAATTTTGGACTTCTAGCTAAACCATTATATGAAGCTCTGAAGGAACCGCAGTTGAGCTGGGATCGACAGAGGAAAAAGGCCTTTGAAGACTTGAAACAAGCCTTGAGAGAAGCTCCGGCATTAGGCCTTCCCGATTTAAATAAAGACTTTCAGTTGTATGTAAATGAAAGACAGAAACTGGCACTGGGAGTGCTAGCTCAGAGACTTGGTTCATGGAAACGCCCGGTAGGGTATTTTTCGAAACAACTAGACACGGTAAGTGCTGGCTGGCCGTCATGCTTGCGGGCAGTTACGGCCACAGTGATCCTCATCCAGGAAGCCAGGAAATTAACTTTGGGCAGGAAAATAGAGGTATTTGTACCTCACATGGTACTGGCGGTCCTGGAACAAAAGGGGGGTCACTGGCTTTCATCCAGCAGGATGCTGCAATACCAAGCAATCCTGAGAGAACAAGATGATGTGGATCTAAAAGTGACTAATCATGTTAACCCAGCAGAATTTCTCCGCAGTGAGCAGGAAGAAGGAGAGTTAGCACATGACTGCATGGAGGTGATTGAACAAGTGTATGCCAGCCGAATGGATTTGAAAGACGTTCCAATGGAAGACCCGGATTGGGAACTGTTTACCGACGGGTCCAGCTACGTAGAAAACGGTACCAGGTATGCGGGATATGCAGTGGTAACAGTTGCCACTGTAGTGGAAGCAAAGGCCTTGGTCCCTGGAACGTCAGCTCAGCGAGCTGAGATCATTGGACTCACTAGAGCCCTAATATTAAGTTCCGGGAAGAAAGTGAATATTTGGACTGATTCTAAATATGCTTTCGGGGTTGTACACATTCATGGTGCCTTGTGGAAAGAACGAGGGTTATTGAACTCTCAGGGAACTACCATCAAATATAGAACTGAAATTCTAGCCTTGCTAGATGCAGTACACCGACCTGAAAAGGTTGCAATAATGCATGTGAGAGGTCACCAGAAGGAAGAAGGAAAAATATATCGAGGAAACAGATTGGCTGATGTTACAGCACGAGAAGTGGCCAGAGAAGTGTGGACCCAAATGGCCCTGATACCCACTAAGGTGAGTCCTGTAACTCCACATTTGGCTCAAGAACCGAAGTACTCCCCGGATGATGAAAAACTAGCATCACTGCTGAGAGCACAGAAGAATGCAACTGGATGGTATGTAACAGCCATGGGACAAGTTGTGATCCCCACCCGAATCATGAGAGCCATTTTAGAAACCGAACATAATAAATGCCATTGGGGAGCAGAAGCATTGGTAAAATTTCTAAAAAGAGAAGTAATTTCTAACCAGATGTTAACATTGGCAAAACGGGTGAATGCCATGTGTCCCACTTGTTTGAAGAATAATCCAATAGTTAGGAAGCAGATCCAGTTGGGGAAATTACAAGTGGGACCAGAACCAGGAGACTACTGGCAAGTAGATTTTTCAGAATTACCAAAAGCACAGAACTTCAAGTATCTTTTAGTGTATGTATGCACTTTCTCAGGATGGCCTGAAGCCTTTCCTTGTCGAACCAATCAGGCAAAGGAAGTAGTCAAAACACTGTTGAAAGAAATCATTCCAAGATTTGGGGTACCGCTAGGACTGTCATCAGATAGAGGCCCACACTTTGTAGCAGGAATAGTACAAGAGGTGGCCAAGATGTTAGGTATATCTTGGGACTTACACACCCCTTGGCGACCTCAGTCAAGTGGCCAGGTAGAGCGGATGAATCAAACAATTAAGGGACAAATCAAGAAAATTTGCCAAGAGGCAAAAATACAGTGGCCACAGGCACTGCCATTGGCATTGCTCAGAATCAGAATCAAACCCAGGGAGCGAGTGGGTGTCAGTCCATATGAAATTCTATATGGGAAACCGTACCATGCAAATGTGATGAAAGGAGATTTGCACGTGCAGGGTGATCAGACAATATTTGGTTATGTCATGTCGCTAAACAAAACTCTTAATGCTTTAAGGGGAACCTTGCAGTGGAACCGACCTTTACCACTGGAAAATCCGGTGCATGACATTCAACCAGGAGACCAAGTCTATGTGAAGAATTGGTCCACCCACCCTTTGAAGGAGACATGGGACGGGCCCCGCCAAGTGATCCTGACAACCTACACTGCAGTAAAGGTCGAAGGAATCGACTCATGGATCCACTACACCCGAGTCAAGAAAGTCCCTGTACAATGGGAGACTCAAATAGTCTCTCCAACACGGGTGATACTTCGCAAAAAGTAGCCCTCTTGATTAAAGCAGACCTCTTGATTGTATTGTTATTGGTAATAACGAAACCCATTCTTGTTAACAGCTCTATTGTAGTTGCAGTTACCAAACCAGTGGTTGGTGTTATGGAGAGAATGGATGTGAACCTGACCTGTTCTGTAATGAATGACCAGAAAACTGAAGTCCGGAATATACAGGCAACCTGGAAGAAAGGTCCTGATTATCCAGAAGCAAATATTGTCACAGTTTGGGATAAGGATGCACAGAAAGGAAAATTGGAATTGTACTAAAGTTATTACATGTGATACCCCTGAAAATCAAATTAGCCTGGCTCCTCTTAGAGTACTACTCAAGTGGGGATGTGAATGTAAAAAATTTAATCATACAATTACAGGAGAAGCACCCGGAAGCAGTGGAATCAGACGTGCGGTAAGTTGTAGAGTTACTACTGTCAAAAGTCCAGGGAATTTAGTCTGGGTAATGGGACATGGACAATGGACTACGCACATTCCTATAGATGGGCCTGTGACACAAATCACTCTGGGAGTCCCGACCCTCTGCCCCCTTTGGAAACAATCGAAATTAAAATCGAAACGAAAGAAAAGAGAAGTAGATGAATTTGCTGAATTAGAAGATGAATGGCATGAACCTGATGGTGGAGTTAAATTTGGGTGGGCTTTAGAATCACTATTTGCACCTATAGCTTCCTATAGGAACAGAGAAATGCTATACAAATTGCTAGGGCAAACCGAGAGATTGGCAGCAGCCACTAAGAAAGGATTTAAAGACATGAATCTGCAATTACAAGCCACATCCCGAATGACCTTACAAAACAGGATGGCACTAGATATGCTATTGTTAAAAGAGCATGGGGTGTGTCAGTATCTAAAAAGGAAAATTGACCATTGCTGCATCCATATTCCAAACGTGACCATTGAAGTAGAAAAAGACATTTCTCAATTGGAAGCGATTGAATCCAAAACAAAAGAAATTGAAAAAGAAGCACAACATAATTGGATCGGAGCAATATTTGAGTCTTTAGGACTTCAGGTTTCTGGATGGGTTTCGTCAGTGATACAGTATATTCTGTTATTTGCCGTCTTGTTACTAATCATTTGGTTAGTTTATAAGTGTGTTCTAGGAGTCATCGAAAAAGAAACAAGACGCACCAGAAGAGTGATAAAAGCCTTGGCAAGAACCAATGAGATACGTCTCAATGAAAGACGCCGACCTCCCCCGAAATATGAAGATGTCGTTGGGCAAGATAATCCAGCATTTGAGAGAACCCACGAAGACTAAGAGTTGAGCATTCTTGCAGAAGATTGAAGAATGCTCAAAAGGGGGGAAATTGTTGCCATTTAATTCAATAAAATGCAATATTAAGATAGTAGCAAACGTTAACAGTTAGCATTAGTTGACATTAGTAGTAGTCATGCTAAGGCTTGGTAGGCCGCATGTAACCTGCAGATGAACTGTATAGCAGATATTGCAATGTAAGCAGTGTAACTAGGAGATAATCTAAGGAATGTACCTGTTGGCAGAATTTAAAGGTTAAAGAGATAATCGTACCAAGTAGTGAAAGTTTGTGATGATGAAGAAATCATGTAGAAAACATATAAAAACCCTGTGATTTTTCTGTGAAATGGGGCTCTGTCTTTGGACGCTAGTCCACAGGCTCCCGGGCCCTCAATAAAGCACCGCATAAACGACTTCGGTTGTTTGTGTTTTCTTCGGATCGGGCAACAGTGGCACCGCCTCAGCCCCGCCCGGCATCTTGTGCACGGTGGCACCGCCTCAGCCCCGGCCGCCATCTTGTGCATGGTGGCACCGCCTCAGCCCCGGCCGCCATCTTGTGCATGGTGGCAGCTCTGAGGGCTGTGCGAGGGACGCTCTTCCCCAGCGCTGTTTCGCGTCCTTTCCTTTCCCAGGATGGCATTTGGAAATGTTTCTTCAGCCCTATTCTTAAAAACGAGATTCACTTAATAAATTATAAAAAAGAATTTAATATAAACAAAAAGACAATTAGGAGACAAAAGAAATAAAGCAAAGGGTTAAAACGGCCGGGTGCCCTGGCGGGTTGCCAGGAACACTCCTGGTATCTTGGGAATACTCTTTTTATCCCCCCCTGCTGTGAGGATTTTATGCATATTCAAACATGTCCCCTCCCTGGTTCCGCCTTCTTAGATCATGCTTTTCCACAATTTTTTTATTTTCTGTTGTTCAGCATATTTCTTGCTGGTCATCATTATTCTAGCTGGTCAGCATTATTTGAAGTTTGGTTTCCTTTCTTTTGCAAATGGTCACTTGGTGATAACCATCTGGGCCTCTCATCCTTCTTTTTGAGGGCAGCTGGCCTTCATATCTTCTGCTGATAACAGTTTGGGCTCTATTGTTCTCCTGATAAGCAGCTTTGGCTCAACTGTCCTTGCCCTCTGGGGTTTCCTTGCATTGTACCTAGGAAATTCTTTTAAGCTTAAAACTTGTTAACAAGAAAAAAGTACATACATAGCTAAAATGTATTTAACATATAATATTCATCTGCGAAAGCCAATATCACAATACAAATTTATAACAAGTTTTCTGAGAAGAAGATGAAGTTTGAGTGGTTTTTCGGGAAGCAGGCTTTGAGATGTAGAATCGTGGTGAGTTTTCTTTTTAGTCTGTGTAGGTTTTTTTGGGAAACCGACATTGAGATGTATGGTCCTGGAGAATCAGATCAGGTCGGTATCAGGCGTTAATCACCGAGTCGTTAGAGCGCTTATCTTGCTTGGGTGGACCCAGCTCTTCTCAGTGTTATCTTAATTGCTGGGTCATTCTCTTGCAAATTCCTGGTTTTCCAGCAGCTGCTTTTGAAATCTTAAGTTGCTTGTGGTTTTTGTTTTACATAAAACATGCTTTTATACATGATTTTATATGTGTACAATAAAACACAAATTATACCAACATATATTACACAACCATACACTCCACTGCCCAAACCCTGTCCCTGTTCGCTTACCCACTCTCAAACATGCGTCCATTTTTCACTCACACGTGCTCAAAACACCATGGGTTTTTGTGCTCTGGGTATCCCATCCTCGTTGCCAAGAACATCATGGGTGCTGGAAGATGCCCGTGCACAAAATTGCAAAGCAAGTCTTATTTTATTAGTTGCTGTTGCAAATAATACCTACAAACCCCTGGACTGGTGAAAAGCCACTGAGCAGCGGCAGGAGATGGAGCATGGTGCTCCAATGGGAGGGGCAGGCAGGCCATGCACCTTCAGGGCATGCCCTGCATCAAAAAGGCGTGCATTTTGTCCTTCTTGCCTCTCCTCTGCAGAACCAAGCCTCTGTCAGGAAAATTAATCCACAAACACCAGAGGTTTATGTCCAAAAAGGAGACAGAGGAGTCCTTTTTCTTTATTCGAATAAAGGGAGAGGCCATGGGGCATTCCCCTGGGGTCTCTCAAATTCTTGGAGGGCGCAGCCTCCTTTTTATCCTAATTCCCGGCCGCTTGTCCCTTCTCTCTTTCCCCATAGGCTGAGGTACTTGAGAGGTACAGACTTCCCGGAACGCCTGATACCGGCGGTGATACCTTTCCCACCCCCCCCCATGCATAATCCCTTCTTAACTTTTATAGAATTCATAGTGTTCTTTTAGTGTCCCTTTGATCTTCTACTGGAATCCATCCCATTGTTTCTGTCGTCTCTCACTGATAGTACACCTTATCAACTGACCCACAGCTTGTTTGTAAAGACAAACCTGTCATTCCTCTCAATCCCTCCTCTTTTAATTTTTGTTAATAATTGTCTTTACAAACTTTAGTTATCATTGACTTAATTTCTTGTTCTTGGGTCTTTTTTGGCTTTGCAATTATTTGCAGGGGCATCACTCTGTGCCCTTTTGTAGCCATCTCTGGGTCAGTAGGCACTGCTACTACCTGCATTCCTTTGATCACATGTTGAATGAGTTGTATGAAGCAAGGGATCATGCATGGTAAAAAGATTAGAGTTGCTACAACACATAAGAGGAAAAAAAGCATTTGTTTGACCCATAGGCCACCAGGTAACCATGAAAACATGTCCCATTCCCATCCTTTCCATGTTTGGACCAGTACATGGGCTAATTTTCTTATTCCTTTTGTTATTTGTTTCACTACCTTTCCATTGTCATCTATTTGCAAACAGCAGTTTGAGTCATTAAATTTTCCACACACCCCCCCCTTCTTCTGCTAATAAATAGTCTAATACCATCCGATGTTGAAATATTGCATTTCTCATCTGAGTAGACTGGTCAGCAAGAAGGTCAAGAGCTGTAGCTGTCTGGTTGATTATTATTTCAAAGACAGCTTGCAACCTAATTATCCGATTTAGATTATAAATGGGTTCTCTGGCACCTGATATTAATTCATTTGGGTTCCAGGTAGCTGGTCCATAGTGTTGTATGATTCGTTCAGGTGGCCATTCATCTTTTCCCCACTTTTGGGTGCTCTTTCTAACCAGGGATGTATCAATGGACCGCTTTTCTCTAATTAGATCATCATATACTTTGATTCCTAACTGATTTCCCTGAACTTGTGGTAGCAGAAAGAACAATGGTCTAATATACCCCACATAACATATTCCTGACCAGTTTGGGGGTAGCTTGCGGTAAGCATTTTGGCCACAAATCTAATAATGCCCCTTTAGAGCCCAGGTCCCATTAGCGAAGGGACCTTTCTAATTTTCATCATCAACTGGTGGGTCAAAATACAGCTTGCTTCCAGGGCCTAGTGGTCCACTAACAATAGTTGCCTCGCCATAAGAATCACAATATTTACATTTCCAAGCTCGTATATGAGGTTTCCACTTGCAATCACATCCCAGATCTGTTTTATTAGATCTGGACCAGAACTTACTGAAAAGGGTTCGAGTTCCATTCCGGTGTTGCCATTTTCACTGATAGTCTCGGACAACATGTATCGGACTTGTGGAATTATCCCGGGGGCAGCTTAAAAATAAAGGGTCAAAAAACTTATCCTTTCCCACTGCTTTACAGCCTTCAAAATCTTTTTGGTAATTATGGAAGGAACACCTTACCCAGCTACCATTAGTGAGTTTAACATGTGTTTGATTCCATCTGCCTTGATATCTGGAACAGTCATAAGGAGGGCAGTTGGGGGTCCAACAATCTAAACTCAAAGATAAAGTCCAGTCACAAACGCTCTTTCCCACATATGTGCTCCCTGTTCTGTTTAGGCAATAAATGCCTCTTTCAGAAGAATGAAGCTGCCATGGACTTCCTTCTTTGTCCCAAAATCCTGTTTCATTATGGACTTTACTCAGGGTGCTAACCCACCATTTAGGCTCAACTGGGCTGGCCACCCATGGCCAGCTTTCAGATCTCCCCGGCCCCCCGCAGACCCAACAGTTCTTAAGGTTAAAGGTCTTTGCTACTTGTTCTCCTAAAGTAAAAAAAATTATTTTCTCACTTTAGACTCCAACTTAACTGAAAATATAAAGGTAAAATTATTAAGAGAAACATTCTAATAGTGTTACAATCTAATTTCTAATTTTCAATTTCACGTTGTCTTCTACACCACCTGTGGCAAGTGAAAGCACAGAAACAGTTTAGCATATAGAAAGCAGTGACAGCCTGGATTGGCTCTCAGTGTCTGGAGATTTGAGAGTAGGGATGCCCATACAGACTATTTCAGCTGTCAGTTTGTGGGTAGGCACTCAGGGCTTCCCCCGATGTCGACGCACCAGCTACTGCTCCAGTCCACTCCTGCGGAGTGTCAGTCGCAGCTTCCCATCCTTCTCCTCCAGCTGAGATGTCCAAATCTCTGGAGCTTTAGAGACCTTGACCCGAGTGTGATGTGTCTACCCGTGTTCAGCTGTCTTGACGGCTGTTTCTGTAGTCAGTAACACCTGGAAAGGTCCACGCCACTTAGCCACCAGGGGTGCTTCTTTCCACTCCTTAACTAGGATCCAGTCTCCTGGTTGGATATTATGCACAGCAAAGTCCAAAGGCAGGGTCTGTGTCAGCTGAGCTTCCTGTCGAAGAGATTTCACAAGAGACAGTATCCGAGCCACATACTGTTTTAGATATACATCACTTATCTCTACCCCCGCCCCAGGCTGAGAATTACAAGGATAAGGAATTCCAAACATCAATTCAAAGGGAGATAGTTGAATATCTTCCCTAGGTCTGGCTCTTATTCTTGCTAAAGCCAGTGGTAAGAGCCGCAGCCATGGCATTTTGGTTTCTATCACTAGCTTCAGAAGATGTTTTTTTTATCTCTCTATTCATCCTTTCAACTTGGCCTGAGCTTTGGGGATGCCAGGGAGTGTGGAGGTTCCATTGTATCCCTAAAGCAGTCATTACTCCTTTAAGAATTTTTCCAGTAAAATGAGTTCCTCTATCTGAGTCTATTGCTTCTACTATCCCATATCTTGGAATTATTTGTTCTAAGAATACTTTAATAACTGACCCTGTGGTTGCTGAAACAGCAGGGAAGGCTTCTGGCCATCCTGTTAATTGACATATTATTACCAAGAGATATTTAAATTTCCTCACCCGGGGCATCTCAGTAAAATTTACCTGGCATCTTTGGAAGGGACGTAAGGCCCAAGGCCTTCCACCCCTGGCCAGTTTCTTTGTAGCTTTGTTATTTGTCTTAGCACAAATTAAACAACCATCAACAGCTCGTTTTGCTAGAACAAAAAGACCCACAGCAACATACATCTTGAGGAAGGTTTCTGCTATCCCTCGGGAGCCCCAATGACTCCCTTCGTGGAGCTGTTTTAGCAGTTGTAAGGCTAAAGCTTTCGGTATCCACTGCTTACCATCTCTTGTAAACCAATTACCCCCTCTTTCTTCTGCCCCACTCTTTTTGACTGTCTCAAGTTCTTCTGGTGGAAAAGACAGTTTTTCTGGCAAGGGGGTAATTACTGGGAGCAAGGGAAGTAACTTAGAGATTTCTGGCAACAGTGCAGCTTTTCGAGCTTCTTCATCAGCCAGTCTGTTTCCTATTGCCTCTTCCGAGCACCCTGCCTGGTGTCCCTTGATGTGTATTATTGCTACCTTTTTTTGGTAAATTCACCACCTCCAATAGGCGGGAGATTAAGTTCTCATGAGCTAACGTTTTTCCTCTGCAGGTTAATAAACCTCTCTCTTCTCACAGTTTCTCAAATGCATGTATCACACCATATGCATATTTAGAATCAGTAAAAACATTTACTGTCTTGTCTCGGTATAACTCACAGGCTCTCACGAGTGCATAGAGCTCGGCTGTCTGAGCTGACCAGGTGGGCGGTAGCCTCCCCCCTTCCTTTAATTGCTTTCCATTCACAACAGAGTACCCTGTAAACCGTCTTCCTTCTATTACTCTTGAAGACCCATCAATAAACACATTTTCTCCTTCAGGCCACGGAATGTCTCGCAAATCATTCCTTGCCCTAGTCTGCAGATCTATTACTTGAATACAATCATGGACTTTGCCTTGGCTCTCCTCCTCGGGGCCATTCAAACAGGAGGCTGGGTTAAAACTTTCCTTGCTTCTAAATTCTAAATCCTCCTGTTCTAATAAACACATCTCATATTGTAACAACCGAGAGCTGGTCATCCACTTAGAGGCTCTCTCAGTTAACAAAGCTTTAATCTGGTGTGAAACTTTAACAATCAGGTAACCCCCCCTTGTCAGCTTTCTAGCCTCAGCGACCATCAGCGCTGTGGCTGCACAGTTTTGCAAACAATGGGGCCAGCCTCTGGCCACCGGGTCTAACATTTTTGAAAAATAGGCAACAGGTCTTTGTGTTCCCCCATGCTCTTGAACTAAAATTCCTTTTGCATGGCCTTGTGTAACATCTACATATAATTCAAAATCTTTTTCTATATCTGGAAGAGCTAGGACTGGGGCTTTAACCAATTTGTCTTTTAACTTTTTAAAACTTTGTTCTCTTTCTGGTGTCCATACTACAACATTAGGACTGTCTTGTGTTAAAAAGCTATATAAAGGTCTGGCCACAACAGAAAAGTCTTCTATCCACACTCGGCAGTATCCTACCAACCCTAAAAACTGCCGCAATTCCCTTTTTGTTTGGGGTAATGGTACTTGTAGAATTCCTTGTATCCTTTCTGGATCAATACACCGTAACCCTCCAGTTAAAATATGCCCTAAATATTTGACCTGTTTCTCTACTAACTGTGCTTTCTTTTTAGACACTCTAAGTCCTTTTTTAGCAAGAAAATTAAGCAGTTTCACAGTAGCTCTTTCAACCATTTCTTCTTGTTCTCCTGATAACAATAAATCATCTACATACTGTAACAACTTAACTCCGGAGGGTGGAGTAAATTCTCTTAGTATTTTTTTTGCAAAGCTTGTCTAAACAATACAGGTGACTCTGTATAAACATGATTTAGTTCAGCAGCAAGTAATGCTACTGCTTCAAGCTAATTACATTACATTTCTCTATTTTTTTAGTAACTAACCACTCTCCATCTCAATTTTTTTTTGCATCAAGTCCATCTTAGGTGTATGGAGGTGACTAACAAATTAACTTCTATTAAGGAAACTTTAATATTTATAACATTTTATAACCTTTAACATTTAAAACTTTTATTAAGGAAAGAAACAAGATACTTTCCTTTAAAGTTTTCCCATAACTTCCACAGAGGAAGTGCATGACAAATACCCAGGCCTTCCATAGGACACTATTTTCACAAGGTTGTAGCTACAGAATTTGCTTTAAGGCTACAACAAACTACAGAGTGGTGGGCGTGTTCTCCACAAGGTATGACTTGCAGCATTGGCTTTATAACTGAAATTTGCCAATTTTGGCTTTTTACAACAAAACATACAAAAAGCAGAGGGGTGTGGTCCCCTCCAAACTGGAGCCATTCCGCACAAAACTTCATGTAGACAAATTAATTAAATCTTCAAATTAATTTACTACAATTTTTACAATTCTTTCAGAGAAAGATGTGTTCAAACTTCTGAGCACACAGAAGAAACCACAATTCTCACAACTCTTTTGAACGATCAAAAAAATTCTTTAGACAATTTTCCCCCTCAGGGATAAAAATTAAGGTGAATCGAGAGGTCTTTGTTTTTACTAAGACACACACCTCTCCTCGATCCAGACTCACTTTAAAAGTTGACAACGGCTCTAGGTTGGTGGATATAATGAGAGCCTTTGACACTCTTAACAATCCATTTATCTTATCTTCTGGACTTTCTCGACAATCCAGCTGTTTTTGGCTTTTTTGCAGACATTGCCGTTTTCAGTGTCTTACGCTCTGAAGACAGCACACTGATCTTTTCCCAACCGCTGTTTGGCTTGGGTCTCCCCTGCTGGGGAGAGAAATCCTCTGCCACTTCCTTGTGGCCGATCCCGTCCCCTCTGTCCCGGGGGACCCCTTGGACCTTGCGGTTTTTCCCTCTTTGGCCTGAAAAAGGCCATCACCTTCGCCTTTCCTTCTTGTGCTCACTCTATTTACCACACACCAAATACCAGAGCCAGTTCCTGTCCTGCCACATTGTCCAAACAGCTCCTCCCCACTCCAGTGTTCCCGGTGGGCACGGCCGGCAGCACCACAGGCGGCCAGGGCGTCCCGCAGCCTCAAAGGGCCGGCAGCTGCTGCTGCCCCTGCCCGGGGCTGGTGGGGTCAGGCACTGCCCAGTGCTGAGTCCCAGCAGCCACACAGGCCACCAGCCCGTGCTCCTGGTCCTGCACCTCCACTCCTGGTCCCTGCTTCAACCATATCTCTCCACACTCCTCATTAACCAATTCTGTTCCAGCACACCAACACAATCCATCCATCTCCTGCTGCCCGTACAAACCACATTAATCCACATTCTCTTTCAATCCATCTTTTCCAGCTCTCCTCTAGACACCTTCACAGAACTCAACACAAATGAATTCTGTTTTCTAAGGTGGCCATATAAGTCCATTTGGCAACTTATACTCTGGCCATACATAATAACAATATTTCACCATCATCTCTATAGTTACTTCTGTGTGAATGCATAATCTGTCCCAAGATCTCAGCATTCTCCCCAAGGGACTCTCCGGGGGTATTGTGGGATCGTCATCCCTTTTGCCGAGACCGCTTCCCGGCTGTACCCTTGCAACCCTCCCTGGGTGCCCTGTTTAGCCTGTGCTACCCTCCATGGGTGCCCTCCCAGGCTTGCCTGTGCTACCCTCCCTGGGTGCCCTCCCAGGCTTGCTCCCCGAAGATCCCATTTTACTCACCGGCGAGATTTTCAGTGGTCCTTCCCTGTGGACTCTTCACGGACCCCCCTGGTCCGCCACTCGTCTGTCTCCTGGACAGTCTCGGGAACCCAATCGATCGCCCGGTGCCGGCCGCCAACAAGGGGAGCTGATCACCGAAACTGGGTGAGGCGCGCCTTCAGCTCCACTCGCTGCCTGCCGCCCCGGACGGTGGAAATATCCCGGACCGAGCCCCCAAAATTGTCAGGAAAATTAATCCACAAACACCAGAGGTTTATGTCCAAAAAGGAGACAGAGGAGTCCTTTTTCTTTATTCGAATAAAGGGAGAGGCCATGGGGCATTCCCCTGGGGTCTCTCCAATTCTTGGAGGGCGCAGCCTCCTTTTTATCCTAATTCCCGGCCGCTCGTCCCTTCTCTCTTTCCCCATAGGCTGAGGTACTTGAGAGGTACAGACTTCCCGGAACGCCTGATACCGGCGGTGATACCTTTCCCCCCCCCCCCATGCATAATCCTTTCTTAACTTTTATAGAATTCATAGTGTTCTTTTAGTGTCCCTTTGATCTTCTACTGGAATCCATCCCATTGTTTCTGTCGTCTCTCACTGATAGTACACCTTATCAACTGACCCACAGCTTGTTTGTAAAGACAAACCTGTCATTCCTTTCACCTCCTTCCCTCCTTCCCTCCTTCCCTCCTTCCCTCCTTCCCTCCTTCCCTCCCTCCCTCCCTTCCCTCCTTCCCTCCTTCCCTCCCCTTGTTCCTTCCTCTTCTTGTTTCTCTTCCTTCTTGATCTCTTTCTTTTTCCCTTTTTTCTTACTGTCCCTTCCTCTCCTTCATCCTTCTCTACCTTCCTTCTTCTCCTTGTTCTTCCCTTCTTCCTTCCTCACTCCTTCCTCCCCTTGTCCTTCCTCCCCCAGGCACTGAGCTGCAGAGGGAGACCAGGGAGGACAAATCCCCGCAGCAGAACCTCGTGGACGAGGCCGTTTTGAGCAGCTCCAATGGGGAGGAAATGCCAAAGGGATCCCCCACAGGGAGGGGCTCCAAACCCATCCCAGGGTGCTCTGAGGAGAAAAGACCCCCCCTGTGCTTCATCCAGAGATCCAACCTGGTGGTCCATGAGCAGCTTCACGCCGGGGAGAAGCCCTACTGGTGCTTGGAATGTGGGAAGAGCTTCAGCCACACCTCCCACCTCTTCATCCACCACCAAGTACACACAGGGCAATGGCCCTACCAGTGCTTGGAATGTGGCAAGAGCTTCAACTGCACCTCCCATCTCATCCCCCACATGCGGCAGCACACAGGGGAACGGCCCTACGAGTGTGGGGAATGTGGGAAGAGCTTCAGCCTGAGCTCTGTCCTGGTCCAGCACCAGAAGCTCCACTCTGGGGAACGGCCCTACAAGTGCTTCAGGTGTGGCAAGAGCTTCTGCCAGAAATCCAGCCTGATCAGCCACCAGAGGAGCCATAGTGAGGAACGGCCCTACGAGTGTCCTGAGTGTGGGAAAGGATTTCGGACCAGGTCAAATCTCCTCAGGCATCAGAAAACACACACGGAGGAGAGGCCCTTGTGCTGCTGACTGTGGGAAGGGCTTCAAAGACAACTCCCACCTCACCGTCCACCAGCGCATCCACACTGGGGAGAGGCCCTACGAGTGTCCCCAGTGTGGGAAGAGCTTCTCCAGGAGCTCTAACTTGACCAAACACCAACGGAGGCACCAGTAAGGGAAGCCCTGTGAGTGCCCCGAGTGCAGGAAGAGCTTCGTGCGCTGCTCCAGCTCCATCCCCCATGGGAGGATCGGCGTTGGATGATCCCCAGTGACCCCCGTTGGGCAGAGCCCTGGTGATCCGTGGTCCTGGTGATCGGTGTTGGGAAGACACCTGGCTGGGAGGCTCCACATCTTCCTGGCTCCCTGTGGGCACCTGGATGAACACCGGGGCAGGAACATCCATTGGGACACAGACCAACAATGGGAATTCATTGTGGGGAGCAGATTTGTTAACTTTCAATCCCAGAAAATCTTTTGCATTCAATCCTATCTTCTGGTGGCATCAAGGAATACTGGATGGTCTTGGAGGTCTTTTCCAACCTCACTGAATGCACAATTTTGATTTCCTATTGCCCAAGGGTGTCTTCCACAGCCAAATGGTGATGAAGTGGGGCAAAGATCAAGGTTTTTGGAGACAGTGGGGTGGAAATCTCCAAAAAAGCTTCTTCCCTCCCACTCAGTCACAGGGATGCTCAGCCAGCAGAAAGAAATCCTTTTGTTTTGGCCTATATTTGCTTTTCATTTCTCTTCTTTCCTTTAAAATATCTAATTTTGGGGTAAAAATAAAGACACTGAATTAAGACATGGGTGAGAACATTGAGGGACATAGACATGGTGGGCCATAGACATGGAGAGTGACATGGGGACACATGGATAGGGATGGGGACGTGGCCATTCATGGGGACATGGGGAGACACTGGCACAGATGGAGACGTGGGGGACAATGCCAGGGATGGAAACATGGTGGGGACACAGCCCTGGGTGAGGACATGGTGGGACATGGCCAGTGACATGTGGGGACATGGCTGTAGCCACTGCCATGGGGGGAACTGGCAGGGGCTGTGGGGGATGCTGGGTTTGAGGGAGTTGAGGGTTCCTGGCAGGGACTTGGGGCTTGCTGAGGGCTTTGGGGAGCCCAGGCCGAGCGGCTGCGGCTGCGCTGGGAGCCCCTGGCAGAGGTTCTGGGGCAGCTGCTCAAGGATCCCCTGGCCTGGAGCCCCAGCCGGGCATTGGGCTCCTGGAAGGGAATGAACGTCCTTGTGCCCAGGTGGGAAATCCCAGCACCCCCAGGGTGTGGGGGGCAGCTGAGAGGCCACAGCAGGGAGGGGAAAGCCAGACAGAGCTGTCCTCCTCCAGAACTGCACCCCAAAAATCCCCAAACTCAGGAATTGCTCCCAGGAGAAAGCTGCCAGCATCTGCTTGAATTGAGTGAAAGGGGGGATGGGAGAGGTGGGGTGGTGGATTGGTCGGCAGTGGGGCAGGGGTGGAGGAGCAGGGGAAAAGAGGGTCATGGGAGCCCCATATTGGGTTTGGATGAGTCTCGCTCCTCCTTCTTCATCCCACCTCCTTCTCCTCTCTGGCCCTTTTTCTCTTCCTCCATCTCTTCTCCTGTTCACCCCCGGCCCAGTGCCCACCCTTGGACCCCCTTTTTTCCAATTCCTTCATGCCCCATGGGAGGAGCCAGGATGGAGCCAGGGCAGGTTGGGCTGTGGCAGCGCTGGGCTCTTGGCATGGTCCAGGTACCACCCATGCACCCCCTCCCCAAATTTCCCTGGCGGCTTCAGGGGTCCCAGTGCTTTTTAGGGTTTGCTGGGTGCCATGCTGGAGTTTGGTGTCTCCCAAGGAGTCCCCAGAACAGGATGACACATGGGGGGGACACACGGGGGTCCTGATCCATCACTGCACAGGGTCTGTCCCTGCCAGGGTCCCCCCACGGGGTCTCCCCATGTCCCTCCCCACTGCCCCCCATAAATGGGAGAGGGGCGAACTGGGAAGCTTTATTGGGAGCACTGGGAGCAGCTGGGTGGGGGCGGAGTGACAGCAGGGCTGGGGGGACACACGACCCCTCCAAAATCAGGGTGGGGATGGAGCGGGGGGTCCCAGCCAGGCCTGAGGCCACGTGGAGGGGCTGCGACCGCCAGCGGCTCAGGAGCTCTGTGGGCAGAGAAAAGGGAGTGACACCGGGCTGGGGGTCATGGGGAAGCAGACACGCTCCAGGGGAGGGGAGACACGACCTCCGGGACACCCCCTTACCTTCTTCTACAGGTAGAAGCCAATTTCCAGCACCAGGAAGACAAAGCCCAACAAGGAGCCCCCGATCCCTGTCAGCATCTTGCTGCGGGTAGAGTCTGGCGGCATTTCTGGGGGGTCTGCAGGGGTCAGGATCTCCCACAAAAACTCTCTCAGACACCCCAAGCCCTTCCAAGCACCCTTCCACTCTTGCCCACCCCACCCAGGACCTCTGAAACCTCCTCCCAGCCCCTTCCCAGCCTCCCCAGGACCACGAAAGAACCTTCTGTCCCTATCAGGATCCCACAGCCCCCTCCCAGTTGTCCCTCACCACCACAGGACCCCCAAACCCTCTCGCAGTTCTTTCCCAGCCCCACCCGGACTCTCAGTCTCTTCCCAGCACAATGAACCTCATCCCAATCCCTGCTTTCCAATGCCCAGTCTCCTTCCAGCCTTTCCAGGCTCACTCAAATCCCTCCCAGTGACACCCAGCACCCCCAAACTCCCTCCCAGTGACCCCATCCCACCCTCCCCAACATCCTCCAATCCTTTTCTCAGCCATTTTTGACCCCCAAACATCTCTCCCAGTTTTAAACCAGTCTATCTCAAACTCCCTCCCAGTTCCTCCCAGCACACCCCAATCCCCCTCTGGGCCCCCCCAGTGCCTCCCCCGCTGCCCCCGGCGCTGTGGGGGCCGGGCCGTGCCCCAGTGCCGGCTCAGGGGGTGCTCCAGGCTGACGTGCTCCACCTGGCAGCTGGAGCTGAGCCCGCATTGCCGGGGGCGGTTTCCAGCAGCACCAGGAGCTGCTGGCTCCAGTCCCCGCTGGGGAGCACGGCAGTGGCCAGCACGTGGCCCGAGAGCTGCTGCTGGCCCTGGGAGCAGCTCAGCTGGATGTGGGCAGGGGAGAAATCCATCAGGGAGCAGAGCAGGCGGCCGGGGCCGGGCTGGGAGCTGGAGGGCACCAGCGAGATGGACACGCTGGGGGCACTGGGAGAGAGTGGAGAGGAGTGGTGTAGCATTGAGAGAGACTGGGAATGGACTGGCAGGGACTGGGGTGGCACTGAAGGAGATGAGAGTGGATACTGGGACACTGGAAGAGAGTGTGGGCGCCTGGGAGTGTAGTGGGAATGAACTCGGAATAGACTGGGAATGGGCTAAAAAGGAATGGGAGGGACTCTGGGGCCTCTAGGCGGGACTGTGGTGGCACTGGGAGGGACTGTGGTGGCACTGGGCGGGACTGTGGTGGCACTGGGAGGGACTGGGAATGAAGTGCGCGGCACTGGGAGGCCGAGTCCAGCGCGGGGCTCTCGGCTCTGTGGATCTGCCCGGCAACTGATGAGTCATCAGAGAGACGCGCTCTGATTGGCTGAGGAGCGGCAGATCCACGGAGGGGCGAGATGGACAGGCGGGGTCACTGGGAGTGACTGGGATGGACTGGGAGAGGCTGGGATGGACTGGGAGAGCCACGGGAGCCATTGCGAGGGACAAGGGGCCCCGGGGATGGGCACAAGGAAGGCTGAGGGCTCTGGGGTGATTCCCAGGGAGGTTTGGAGGGACACGGCCGGGCCCCTCTCTGTGCCCCGCGAGCAGAGGCCCGGACAGAAAAGTTCAGGAGCGGGAGGAGGTGTTTCTCAAGATTGATTTTAATCCTCATTCTCCTGGTCTGATTAGCTCAGTCCTAAGTTCAGTTCATTTCCCCATTTCGGGCTGTTGTGCCCCTGATGGTGATCCCTGAGTGGCCTCTCCCTGCCCTTGTCCCGACCCACGAGGACTTGGATTTGGTTCAGTTCAGTGGAATTCATGGTGATCTGGGGGGAGCTGGAGCAAAGCAGCTGGAAAGCACAGTGGGCTTGACAGGGACTGAACCAGGGTCGGAGTTGGGGCTGCCTCGAGTGAGCTCTCACAGTGTGAACCTTCATGGGGTCTTTCTAATGGAATTTTGTTGAATTTTTACATTCATTATTAAAAAGCAGAGTCACAAGTGGAGCTCTGCTTTCAGCTTGAAATGAGGGGATGGAACGTGGGCACTGGGACTTCTGTAACCTCAAGTTGTTCCTTGATACTGGACACTTTAGCTTTGGCAATCTGAAGCCCTTCAGCAGCAATGTCTCTGCCACCCCCTGGTTTCTGGCTCAGACCCAGCTCGCAGCTTGGACAAGGTCTGGGCTTTGTCCTCTTGAGCTTCGGGAGCCTCCCGGGAAGCACCAGCCCTCCCCAGCCCACCCTTGGTAGGACTTTTTCTTTTCTCTCTGCTGACGATTTTATCCCCAAAACTGCCGTGGGAACGTTGTATCCAAGCACATCCTCCAGCGCTGCACTTTCCTCCTGTGAATTCCCTGTGCAGGGAATGTGTCTGTGCTTTTCCTTGCTCTGTTCACTGACAAACAAACCTGAGCCCGTGGGACTGTCAGAGCTCCTTCATGCAATGAAATCAGGTTGTGTTGATCATGGCATGTTCTGGAGGAGCTTTTCTTGGTGTGTCTTGTGCTGCTGGAAATGACACAAGAGCCAGGAGGGAACAGAAGCTGCTGCTGCCCGTTGGCTCAGGGCCAGGGAACCAAGTTGTGCTCCCGTGCAGTTGGGCCCTGCTGGAAGCAGAGCCGCCTTTCCCTTGAGCAGCTCAAGCTTGTGACAGCTCCAAACAGGAAACCTCAGCAGAAAACTCTTCCTCCAAACTCAGCTGCTTTCCCTCCTGCAGCTGTTTGGGAAAGAGCCTCAAAGCACAGACTCTGCTGGGAGCCATTGGTGCATTTCCTCCCTCCCGGCAGCAGCAGCAGCTCCTGAGCCCTTCACGGGCTCCTGTCCCTTCACAAACCCTTCAGCTCCCTTTGAACTCTCAGCAGTCACTAACATATGCATTTCTTTCATATTTAAACTGCATTTAAACTTCTCTTTTTCTCTCCTCTCTATCTTTTTAATCTCCTCTTTATCTCCTTTAATCCCATCAGCACCAGTAGGATGGGGATGGAGTCTTGGGGTGGGTGTGGGATGAACTGAGGATCCAGCAGAGAAGGGCAAGGCAGAGGGGAGAGGACTCAGCCAACCCTTCTCCTGCTCTCTCCTCCCCCAGGGTGCAGCTAAAGCAAGTCAGACTGGAAAGGATCCCACAAATGCTGTGTTCTCCTCCCTCTGAGCTTGGCTGGGGATCCTCAGCTTCAGCCTGGTGCAGTGATGGCTTAGATTGGATAATTTGAGTTTTTTGGCTAATGCACTACATAATGTGGTGGGTTTAGCGCTGGCTGAAATCTCCAGGGCACTTACTCATTTCTGGCTGTGAGATATGGATTAGGAGAAGGGCAAAACAGGCTTAAAACTTAGAAGGAATAAAGGAAATTTATTAACAGGACTACAAGAACTAGAATCTGGAATAAAACTTTCAGAATGCCTTTTCTCTCCTGAATAACTTTTTTTTTTGTTAAACTGACAATGTCGAGATAAAACTTGGGATGCTAAAACAGTATTCATTACGCAATAGTTTTTTATTAGTTTTAGTAGGGAGAGGAGTTTTTTCTTGTTGAATCATGGAGACGTTTTTACAAGAAACAGGTTTTTTGTGGGTTTTTATTTTTACAAATAGCAGTCGTCTGGTAAGAAATTTTTCTATTGTGACATTTTTCTCATTTTTACAGCGCTCCTAGAGGTGTGTCTATGGGTTATGAATTCATGGGGTGTTATTTTAAGGATGAGTTGTTTGAAGGCAAATGTTTTCTTCTTTTGTTTTTGTGATCATCTTTGGAAACAGAAGTTTTCTTTTTTGTCTCCCTGGGGGCAAAGGGCATTTAATTGTTTATATTTTTTTTTCTGTTCATACTTTTTATGGGATTACAGTTACTTTAACATTTGTTTGGTTTCATTAATGGATGCTTTTGTTTAGATTTACAGTTTGAATATTGTATTTTTTTTTTTCATGAATTAAAGGAGATATTTTACTCCATCATTGTTTATTTCTATGGTTTTACTAAAAGAATATTTTAGTTTTAACTGGCATTTTATAATTTCTTTTCTATCTGAGATCTAACTCTTGTTTTTACTGACTTTGATGTTTTTATGTTGTTTTTTTGCATGTTGTTACTCTGTCCTTTTCTGTCCCTGGAGAGATGAACAAGGTTTGTAGGTCTCCTCTCTGTATTGAAAGGGTTAATATCTTGCCCAGGCTCATAATCTTCCTAGTGTTCCAAATAAATAGGTACTGTGAGGGATACATATCACAGGTGAGCACCCACTGCACAATCTGCTTTGGATTAAATCCTGTTATAAATGCAAAGGCAAATTCGTGATACGAATTAAAAAAGAGAAATTTATTAACAAACAACAAAGAGAGAAACAACGATAAAAACCCACAATAAAAAGATCAGTGCAGCGCTGGGTGGACAGGGTCTACACCAGAGGTATAGGTTTCCCAGATCCACCCTTGAGGGTTCCCAAGCCTCGGTTTTTATAGGGATTTTATGTCCTTAGGCGAAATTTCCAAGCAGGTTCCATTCACCAAGTGTCCTTGATTTTCCAGTGAATGGATTTCCTGACATGGAATAATGAAGTTAACTGGTGTCCGGACAGAATCTCCTCATATGTAAAGGAGATTCTGTATGTATTTCAACTTGTGTCATCATGGCAGAGTGGTGGAATCCGGGCTGGTGCCGATGGGTATCTCGGCCGTGCTTTCCCCTTTGTCCTTCTTGATTACTTTTCCAACACCGGGATGTTCAGGTCTGGCAAGGCCTATCTTTTTGGAGCTTGTCTTTCTTTGTCGATCAGATTGTTCCCCACAGAAATCTGTAGGGCGTTGTTCAGGTCTGGAGGCAGATAATTTCCCCGAGCCAGCTCCATTGTTGCTCTGATGATCCTTGTCCTGTCTATTTGTCCGAGTTGATGGGCCTGCCTGAGTTCGTTATCTGGGTGTTGGTAGTAATCAGTGGTTTTCCGGAGGGAATCCCGACCAGACCCGAGGAGAGGTTTTTACATTTCATACTTTTTTATCATTGCAAACACATTTGTCTTATTTATAACCTTCAAATTTTTAATACCTACAATAATTTATTACAGTCCCCCACCTAATAATTTATCACATTAAAAATTCGTTATTTTAAAATCAATTATTCTTTGGAAGAGGAATATTTGCATTCCTCTTACCCTTTTTCACCTTTTTCTTTATCTGTCACTGAATCATCAATTTCTGTTGACAACATGTGTTTGCTTTCAAATTCCTCTAAGGCTTTTAATGCATTTTCACTTTCTTTCTCTTCCTCTAATATCATTAATTTAGAGAGAAGGGCTGTTTTATCTTGTGCCTTTTCTGGATCTATTGGGAGGGTGGCAATTTGCATTCCTTGGACCACAGAGTGTATTAATCTAATCAGGCAAGGAATCAGACAGGGTAGAAAGATGACCCCGGCAACTGAACATCCTATAAAGAATACTAGCTTTTTCCACCAAGCCCCCTGCCCAAAAATTTGGTCCCACCAGGAGGCTTGTATGATGGAATTCCATTTCTGGACTGGCACATGTGCTACCTTCTTTATCTCTGCGGCTAGTCCCTTTATAGTCTCCCCTGATGTGGGTAGACAGGGAACCCCGGTCGGAAGATCTCGCGTTGTACGCAAAGATAGGGTCCCTCCTTCTACAATGTTCTATAACCCATAATACTACGGTGATTACATCATCTTATCTCGGTGATATAAAACCTAGCTCACCGGAAATAAAGGCTTTTCACCGTCCACCACATTGGTGTTTGCACGTGATTTGCCCGACAGGCCTGTAAGTTCAGCCGTCGTGTCACCCACGAACCGGGTCGCTACGCCTCACCCCGAGGCGACAAGTGGTGCCGAAACCCGGGACCGCTCCCCGATACACGCGGGTTCGAGCGGCCGGAGTTCGGGAGTCTCGCCGGACGCTGAGTGACGGCTGGAGCGGCAGGACCGACTCCAGCGGGGAGGACGCTCCCGTACCGCCGAGATGCAGTCGATCGGCAAGGTAGTTATGCAGCTGCACAAGCAGTGAGATATAGACTGCAAATCAGGGGACTTTGAACGCGCGATTACTAGATTGCTAGAATTATGTATCATTGATGATCCGGTAGATATATTACACCCAGATTGCTGGGTCAGGAGTACCGAGGCGCTCACGAATGACGTGTTGCGCTTTAAGTCCAGCAAGTGCCTTAAAAGCTGGGCGAGAGTTATGGAAGCGCTGAGAAAAGCGCTTCACGAGCAGAAAGTTTGGAAGGCAGCTCAAAGCTTTTTAAGGGTTACACCACGGGTGGGGGTAGGAGCTGCCACTCAGACCACGTGTATTGATTGCCCCACCGATTCTAACGAGCCATCTAATGATGACGGGCGACCCGAGTCGCCATCCCGCCTGCCCGACTCTAACGCGGGTTTGGCCGCGGAACACACTTTGCCGCCGGGGCGTACCGATGCCGCGGAGCCGCGGGGCGCGCCCGACACCGCGGGCCCTGGAGATGTTGGGGAAAGGCCCCCACCGTACGCGCCGCGAAATGGCGCCGGGGACACGAGCAAGGGGCGGAGCGATGGGTGTCTAGCGTGCGCGGACATTCGCGATCGGGAGTCTAAGGGGAGGCGGGCGGACAGCGCCGAGAGTGAATGGGAGGAGAGCTCACGGTCCAGTCGGAGAGCGTGCTGTAGGTTGTCTCCTTGTAAGGAGAAGAACCTGCTGGAAAGAAGGCGGGGAAAGGGAGGAGAAAAACCAGTCCCTGGGAAAGGGAGAGGGCGGAGTCCCACCAAAAAGCACCGCAGCCCGGAAGCCCACTACCATTCGGCTTCCTCCTCCGACTCGGAGAGGGACTGGGGCCGCAGGCGGCACGCGCGGGTGGCAGAGCGGCGTGCATTTAGACATGCATCCGGCTCGAGCTCTGACTCGGACTCAAACTGTGAGAGCATGCAAATAAATTTCGTTAAGCCCGAAAGACCGGTGGCTTCATTCCCACAAAAATCCATGCCACTCACGGACTGGAAGGAGATCCAAATGGCATGTGCTGAATGGGCTTCTCCCACAGTGTTAGCTTTTCCTGTCCGAGAAGTGAATGGTCAAAGGACCTATTCCCCTGTTAACCCCAAGGATGTACAAGCAATTGTCAAAGCAATTTCTGAGAGAGGGATAAATTCTGCCATGGTTTCTACCTTGATTGATGGGCTCTTTGGTAACGACGACATGTTGCCCTTTGATATCAAACAGACTTGCAGGATGATTTTTGATGGTGCTGGAATGATTGTATTTAGGCAAGAATGGGAGGACAATTGCGCAAGAGAGCTAGCAAGAATAGCAGGGGACAACCATCCACTACAGGGGTCCAGCTTACAACGGCTGACAGGCAGGGATCCAACAATGGTCACTCCACAAGCTCAAGCACAGAACTTGAGAGCCCCAGAGGTCGCAGCCACAACTCGTGCGGCCCGAGAAGCCATTCGCACAGCCTGCAGGGTAGTTGCCAAACCTGCCTCATGGTCAACAATGAGGCAGAAACAGAGTGAAAGTTTTACTCAGTTTGTAGACAGGCTTCAAGCTGCTGTAGATGCTTCCAACCTGCCAGCAGAGGCCAAAGGCCCAGTCGTCGCCGACTGTCTGCGCCAGCAATGTAATCTAACAACTAAAGAAATTTTACGCTCACTGCCACCTGACTCGAGTATAGCGGCGATGATCAAACATGGGGCTAGGGAGGAATACCTAAGTTCAGTCCACGCTGCAGTCGCAGAGGTCATGGCTGTTCAGAGCCAGCACAGCCGCAGTGGAGAAAGATAACATCATTAAGTGGTGTCCATTGAAATCATTAAAGTCTGTGTTGTATAGCTTAACTAATGAAACCTCAGAGTTTCTTTTGGCAGGTTTACCACTATAGTCCTCCACATCGACCTCGCTTCTCGTTCTCAACATGAACATCGGCAGTTTCACAACGTCTGTGCCTTTGTGCTTTCCTGTTTCTAAGCCTGCCTCGCAGTGGACAGGGAGAACCGGATGTGCCCAACTTAGAGCGATCCCTCAACTCCCTTGCAGAGGTTGTGCTGCAAAACAGACGAGGACTGGACATTTTACTCATGCATCAAGGAGGTTTGTGTGCTGCCTTGGATGAGAAGTGTTGTTTCTATGCCAATTACTCAGGGCCAATCAAGCAGTCCATGGCAGAGCTACAACAGAGACTCGAACAATGTAGCCGGCAACGTTCCCAACAAAACTGGTTTAATTCAATGTTCAGCCAATCCCCTTGGATTATCACCCTTATTTCTACGTTAGCAGGACCAGTTATCGTTGTTGTGTTCGTACTTATTTTCGGTCCTTGTCTTCTTAATAAGTTAGCCCAGTTCATAAAAACCCGTTTAGATAAGATAGACATTTTATATTTAGAGCAGAGACAGTTAACCTAAGTTTGCATGACAGTTCATACTAACACACCGCGGTTTTGTTTCGCGTTTGTTACTAACAAGTTCACGGTTTATTGTTAATTATGTAAGTCATTTGTTATAAAGTTCTGTTCATGGAGAGGGGGGGAGATGATGTGGGTAGACAGGGAACCCCGGTCGGAAGATCTCGCGTTGTACGCAAAGATAGGGTCCCTCCTTCTACAATGTTCTATAACCCATAATACTACGGTGATTACATCATTTTATCTCGGTGATATAAAACCTAGCTCACCGGAAATAAAGGCTTTTCACCGTCCACCACATTGGTGTTCGCACGTGATTTGCCCGACAGGCCTGTAAGTTTAGCCGTCGTGTCACCCACGAACCGGGTCGCTACGCCTCACCCTGAGGCGACACTCCCCGTAATCATCTATCTCCATGCAACACTCAGATTCGTTATATCTTCCGCACACTCCTCCCTCCTCGGCTAGCAAGTAGTCGAGAGCTAATCTGTTTTGGTAAACAAAAGCTCTCATCTGGGAATGCTGCTTTGCTAGGAGTTCCAGGGCTTCTGAAGTGTGGTTTGAGACGACTTCCACTACCGCCTGCAGTCTGATGAGCCGATTAAGGAGGTAAATGGGGGTTCTATAACCCCAACTGCCATCATTTGCCCAAGTGGCTGGACCATAATATTGTATGATCCTTTCGGCAGGCCATTCCTCCTCTGTCCAATTTTGGCTCCCTCCTGCCATTGGTAGTACCTTTTTTAGATCCCTCTTTTGTCGAGCTAGAGTTTCAAAGAGGGGAGCACCTAAAGACTTACTTTCATCTTAAGGTAATGTAAAGAAAAACGGCCGAATTAATCCGAGTGTGCATGACCCTTTCCATTTCCGTGGTAATTCACTGTATGCTTTCTTTCCGCATACCCAGTAAATTCCATCGGGTGCTTCCCAACCTTTAATAGTTTTTTGCCGGATCCTCCCAATAGTCCCTCAGGCCTATGAATGAATGGAAGGGATTGGCCCCCGGTTTTTTGTTCCAACAAAGCCCAATAGTTTCTATCCACTCGCAGTTATTTTCCCGATAGGGAATCCAATACCCCTCGGGTGGTTCCGGTTGCCAGATTTTTGTTTTCTTATCTGAGTTTACCGTGAGGGTATTTATACACGGAGTGTACCCTACTAGATCAGTAAACTCCTTTCCCTCCCGGCTGATGCAGAAAGTTACAATTATTCTCTTGTCGATTACCCATCCCTCTGGTCTCCGGGTTGTTTCTGAAAATTTTAATCCTGTCCATTTTAGCAATTGTTCCGGGGTCAATCCCTCTCCTTTCCATGGCCACCTTTCCGCTGATTTCAAGCCACCGCATATCCAGCAGTTGGATAAACCCAATTCAGTGGCTATCTCTTGCATTAAATCTATAAATAGATTTTGATTTGGGCTAGGTAATTTCCAGTTGTCATATTGTTTTTCCAATAGTTCATATTGTTTACTGAGAGAGTTTAACCTCTCTTGCTCCAATCTTTTCTTTTTATTTTCCATTTCCTGCCGTTTCATTTCTATGGTTAGTTGTTTTATTTTACTCTCTGGGTCTAACCCTTCCTCATCCTTAGAGAAACAGAACACTGGGTCAAATTGAAGACACACTCTTTCGTCATCTGATTTCAATAGATCCAAAACTATTGGTTCATTATTGAATGTCAGTTTCGTTTCGTGTTTCAAATTTTTCCCTTCCCAATACATTTTCCCACCCATCATACACGGTTTTAAGTTTGCCTTATTGTAGCATACCGGGTTGACACTGTGATAAGCCAAAAATGTTGATTGTTTCATTCCCCCAATCCAGACAGTTTTATTACACTGTCCACAGACCGAGATTGGGGGAATTCCCCTTATTTCTCTTTTATTCCGGAAGTGGGTCATTGTAACCCGTAATTCTTCCGAGGTCCGAATGGGTTTTTCCTTAATACTCGCCCCTGAGCTTGAGCACCAGATTTTTTCTTTTAATCTACATAATTTGAACCGAGTATCGTTTAACCAACATACCCCTGTGTGTAATTCTGGAGGACACATGGTCAAATGCTCAATTTCTGCGGCAGTCTGACACTGCTCACACTTCCCCAGGGGACCCTCCCCTGGGGGCGCCTCGGGCTCCATTCCCTTGATCGAGCACATGACTAGGTTCAGGAACATCAGGATTCCCCACAATTGCATCCCTCTGCCATTCCCTTCGCCCGTATAAAAGTATACGGCGGGGGTAACCATCTTCTCGGCAGCAAGGACTGTCTTCAGGGGCCCTTGAAGTCCTGATGGCAAACCTTCGTTTAAAGGTTGCCCACCGAGACGCTTTGACCGGGTCGAACCTGCATGGTACTTTTACGGTTCTACGACACTCAATTTCCAAGGGTTCTGCTTTGCAATCAAGCTGACCCCCTAATCCTTTTTGAAAAAAAAGGAACCACTCCGGAGAGTCAAGTTCCAAAAGGCCCGCCCGGGTTGCAAGTATCAGGAATCTGTTGGTCTGGTCTAATTCTCTTTCGTAGCACCTAGTGCACAATCCCTTTGGTTTATACCCCCTTATACAATGAGCCACCCAGATCTGCTTACAATAAGCACACTTAAAATGCACAAACGGAAAACAGTAACAATCATGGATATTGCAACTTATCCTTTCGTCACTGTTCATTTGTGTTGTCTCCGGAGCTTGATTTTCAACTCTCCTGGCGGGGTGGTGACTTTCCACTCAGTGTCGTTGCAATCCGGAACTTTTTTTGCCCGAGAAGAGTGAGTCCAACCTTTCTCGGCCGTTCGCACAGCGGTGTCTGTTGTCAGAAGGACGAGGAACGGGCCTTCCCAGTGAGGGCTGAGGGGGAGTTCCCTCCACACTTTGATTAATACTTTGTCGCCTGGTTGAATTTTGTGGATGGGAAATCCCAATGACGTGCTTTGGGGGATCAATCCTCTTCTCCTGAGCTCCTGTAAATTTTTATTTACAGAAATAAGATACGGTTGTAATTGCACATCCTCTATTTGAGGATGTGACACAGGCATCCCATGCTTATATGGCATTCCATATAGCATTTCAAAGGGGGACAAGCCGGTTTCCGAATGAGGCATGGTCCTGATGTTTAACAGTGCCAAAGGAAGACATCGGACCCAAGTCATTTTTGTCTCTATTATTAATTTGGACAATTGTGATTTTAATGTTTGATTCATCCTTTCTACCTGCTCCGAACTCTGAGGATGCCAAGGAGTGTGATATTGCCATCTGATTCCCAATGCCTCTGACAATTGTTTAATGATTTTTGAGGTGAAGTGAGTGCCTTGGTCTGAATCGATATGGTCTACTATCCCATATCTAGGAATTATTTCTTCTAGTAGAATTTTAGACACCGTTTGGGCTGTAGCCTTTGCTCTCGGAAATGCCTCTACCCAATGTGTCAGTTTATCTACTATAACCAGTAAATATTTATTTCTCCCAATTTTTGGTAATTCAGTGAAATCCACTTGGATTCTTTCAAATGGCCTGTATGAAAGTGGCCGACCACCCCAATTTGTTTGTTTTGAATTTGATCGATTAACTTTCTGGCATATCACACACCCCTGCACCTCTTGTTTGGCAAGTTCAAAGATCCCTTTGCATCCGAAAAATTTTAAAAATTGCTCAGCCAATGCTCTGGTTCCCCAATGAGTTTGTTCATGCAGTCTCCGGAGTATTCCTTTTGCTAGACTTTTTGGAACTAGCTCCCTCCCGTCTGGCAACCACCATTTATTTTCTTTGAAATATCCACCTACCTTTCTGAAATCTTCCAGCTCCTTCTCCGAAGGAAGCACGGATACTTCTGGTGGTTCCTTGGGACTAATCTCAGGAATACTTACTGCCAGTAAAGCAGCTCGTTTCGCCTCTTTGTCTGCTAAATTGTTCCCCCTTGTGTGAAACTGCCACCCAGTTTGGTGTCCTTTTACATGGACAACCGATATCTCTTGTGGCCCTCTGACTGCTTCTAAGATTTGTCTAATGATTTCCCCATGTATTAATCCTTTTCCTTTTGTATTGATCAAACCCCTTTCTTCCCATATTTTTCCGAAAGTGTGCACTACCCCAAATGCATACTTTGAATCCGTGAAAATGGTTCCCCTTTTTCCCTTCAGGCCCTTGAGGGCTCTTAAGAGTGCAAATAGTTCACAGGCTTGAGCTGACCAGCTTGCCTGCAGGGGACCCGATTCTATGATTTGTCCGGTCATACCATTTATGATGGCATAACCTGATTTTCTTTTTCCTTCTACCATTTTTGATGAACCATCAATGAACCATTTTTCCCCACCCTCTAACTCTTGATCCTCCAGGTCCGGTCTTACCTTAGTTTGCAATTCTACTGCTTCAATGCAATTATGGAATAGCTCGCCTGTTGGTTCCCCAAACAAGAACTGCGCCGGGTTCTGGGCAGTCGTCGTTCTTAACTCGAGTCCTGGCGAACTGATTAGCATGGCTTCGTATTTCAGAAGTCTTGAATCAGTTAGCCATTTCTCGGCCTTTTGTTGTAAGATATTTCTTACATCATGTGGGGTGTAGACTGTTAAAGAGGCTCCAAAAGTTATCTTTTTTGCTTCCCCAACCAACAGAGCTACTGCAACAATTGCCTGTAAGCAAGTAGGCCAACCTCGACTGACTGGATCTAGGATTTTTGATAAAAATCCTATGGGCTTTTTCTTTTCTGCCCATTCCTGGGTCAGAACTCCTTGGGCTGTTTGTCCGCTTACATCGACAAACAGCTGGAATTCCTTGTTAGTGTCTGGCAAGGTTAGAACTGGGGCAGTTATGAGTGCATTTTTAAGTTCCTGGAACTTTCTTTCATCCTGAGTTGTCCACTTTAACCTGTCTGTATTTAATCTTTCGTATAGGAATTTTACTTTTTCGCTGAATCCTTCAATCCATTGCCTGCAATATCCCAGAAGCCCTAAAAACTGTCTGATTTGTCTTTTTGTTTTTGGGGCAGGAAGTATGAGAATTCCTGCCACCCTGTCAGGGTCCAATTTCTTCTTTCCCTGAGAAATCCAATGTCCAAGGTATTTTACTTCGGGCTCTGTGAACTGCAGCTTAGACTTTGATACTTTCAAACCTTTCTGTCCCAGAAAATTCAACAAGGAAATTGTACTCTTTTTCACCTGTTCTTCTGTTGTCCCGGCAATTAATAAATCGTCTACGTATTGTAATAGCTTTGTCCCTTCCTCCGGAATGAATTCAGTAAGTAATTGTTCCAATGCCTGTCCAAATAAGTTTGGTGATTCTACGAATCCCTGGGGGAGGACCGTCCACCTTAACTGTTGATTTCTGTTCGTGTCAGGATCCTCCCACTGAAAAGCAAAGAAATTCCTGCTCCCCTCATCCAAAGGACAAGTCCAGAATGCATCTTTTAGATCAATTACACTATACCATACATCCTCAGGTGAGAGTCTGTTAAGTAAAGTGTAAGGGTTTGCCACGACCGGGAACCTGGTTCGGGTCCTAGCATTTACTGCTCTCAGATCCTGAACCAGTCTGAAACTCCCATCTGCTTTCTTTACTGCAAGGATGGGGGTGTTATGTTGGGACATGCAAGGTTCAAGGGTACCTCCTTTGAGAAGATCATTGATTACCAATTTCAGACCCCTTCTCCCTTCTATCGGGATGGGATACTGTTTGATCCTAATTGGATCTTCCGGGTTTTCTATTTCAATTTCGATGGGGGTAATATTTAATTTCCCCACTTCTCCCTTTGAATGCCACACTCGCGGATCAATTTCCTTTTCATCCTTTGGAGTCAAATGGAATATCTTTATTACTAATTCAGAATTTTTCACGACAATGTCTATGCCCAATGCCACAATCATGTCTCTTCCTAATAAATTATAATCTGCTTCCTCCACTAACAACAAATTCCCTAAACAAACTTTATTCTGAGATTCAATTTCCACATCTTTTATTACAGAGACCTTGAAAGGATCTCCCTTAGCACCAATCACAACCACCTTTTCTTTGCTTGCCATACATCCCATGGGTAATTTCTGTAGGGTGCTTCTTTCAGCTCCCGTGTCAACCAGGAATTCTATTTCCTGGCGATGGGGACCCACTTTTAATTTTATCAAGGGCTCCTTAGCTGTTAATTTCCCCATCTGAAAGAGCCCAAGACTTCCCTAATCTTCCTGAAACACCTTTTCATCTTTTTGCTTCTGTCGGCAATCCCGTTGGATGTGCCCCACCTTTTTACAGTAAAAACATTCTGGCAGATTCTTTCGAGGAGCGGGACTGTCCTTCTGGGACCCCTGTTGCTTGTTCGGTATTGTTTTACCTTGTTTTTGTTCTTGTTTTTGTACTTCTTTTACTGCGGCCACTAGTATTTTGGCCTGAAGCTTTTGTTTTTCATCTTCTCTTCGCATATATACCTTTTGAGCTTCTCTTAGAAGCTCTTGTAAACTTTTCTCTTGCCACCCATCAATCTTTTCTAGTTTCTTTCTGATATCCTCCCAAGATTTTGCCACAAATTGTGTTTTGAGCAAAACTTCTCCCACTGGAGAGTTAAGATCAGTCCCAGAGTATATCTGCAGACTTCGCCTTAACCTCTCTAACCACTCAGTGGGTGATTCCTCTTTTCCTTGGCATTCCCCAAATGCTTTGCTAATATTTTGCCCCCGGGGAACTGCCTCCCTTATTCCTTGTACAATCATATTCCTTAGATCCACCATGTTTCTTCTACCTTCTTCCGTCTGAGCGTTCCAGCTCGGGTTTACACCAGGCCATTTTTGACTGCCTGGCATTCCCTGTGGGTTACGCCGTTCCCAATCCCTGATACCTGCTTGCTTAATCATCTCTCTCTCCTCCTGACTGAACAGCGATCTCAGGATAGCCATGAGATCCTCATATGTATAAATACTACTTCCTAAAAATTCATCCAATCTCTCAGCCACCCCGAACGGGTCATCCAACAATCGTCCCATCTCCTTCGTGAACGCCCGCACATCCCCTGAGTTAAGGGGTACGTTTACGAACCCAATAACTCCTGGGGCAGTTGGCACTTCCCTGAGGGGAAACATTCGATGCCCAGTCTCGTTTTCTCCCCATTCCTCATTCGTCAATCTTGCCTTATAGCGAGTTCGACTCGAGGGAGGGGAACTGGGATTCTTAGAAATTGAATCTTTTATTTGCGGATATTCCGCGGTAACTAAATTACCAAATGATGCCTCCTTAGTTTTGTTCGAGGGTCCCGGCAGTGGTGGCCGGACTGGCAACGGGGGATGAGGCATTCCCCAGCCTTGCATCCCCCTGGCCCTTAAAGAGGCCGTGACAGCCGGGGCTTCAGCCGGTGGAGACACAGGGGGGGCTGCCGGAACTTCTGCCGGCGCCGATTCCCTTGTTCGCGATGGGTGTGCTTCGGCTGGTTGCCCTGGGGAACCTGCGGGTGCTGACGGCACCACCTGATCTGCTGCAGGAGGTCCTGCCGGCCCGTGGTATGGTGGGGGTAAGTGATCCAGGGGTTCCCAGCTTTCTGCTTTTGTCTCACTTTTCTGTTTTACCGGGAACAACCCGACTCTGGTAGTTAACCAGAGCCTGGCGTATTCTTTCTCCTCAGGGTCTGAGGAAACTTTACGCTCCACATGGGCGATTAATTCACCACATGTCCATCTTTCAAATGTCCCTAGTACTGGCCAAATGAGATGGTCTCTCAGTTCCTGACCTCCCCAAACTTCGGCACAGTAATAAATCATTTTAGCTTTGGATTTTCCTTTCCTTTCGGGACAATTTTCCCAATTCCTCAACATCCATCCCAGAGGACTTTCTGGTGGGATGTCTAACAATCCCTTCGTTTTCTCGGAAGGGTTTTTCTCATCAACTGTCTTTTGCACTTTACTCTTTCTCTGTCCCATGGTGAAGAGAGAGTCTTACCTGTTTTTCTGCGTTGTGTTCGTCCGACTATATTTGGAGAGTCAAAAGTCGGCTAATACTCACCTTCGCGGTTTGCTGTACCGGGGTTTTTCTTAGCGCTTCGACCTCTCCCTTTGAACCCTTCCCAGGTTCTTTTGGTTGAAAGGGTTTACTTATTCCCGATCTCGCTGGGACGTCCTCTTCCCCTTTCAACCCCTTTGCAATCGGTCCTCCGGGACTCCCTTTAGTCCCAGGCTTGACAAACGTGGAAAGAGAGTCTCACACGGAATTGCTTCCTTCGTGGCCGGCCAATTCCCTCGCGGGAGGATGGAAACGCGGCCTTGAAGTCCACACTCGCTCCGTGATCAGATCACGTCTCACACACACTTGCCCAATCGCCCACTCAACCTCACAATACTTACAGCAATTTTCTTGCAAGGATGTCTTCGTGCACTTCAGACTTTTTACAAGCTACCAAGCCGCGGCTTTTCTCAAAGGCCCCTCACCTTCCCGAGCTCTCAGTATCCGTTTCTCTTTTATTGTGGTTTTTATCTTTTTGCCTAAATTTGGTTCGGATGTCGGAGTGAACTGCGGAGGCTCTCGGCTTCCCAGGCCGCCGAAATCGGCGGGGGTACCCCCCTGGACAGCGAGATTCTCCCACAGTTTTTCCCGATCCGAGTCACGGCACCAATCTGTTATAAATGCAAAGGCAAAATTGGGATAAAATCAAACAGAGAAATTTATTAATAAACAACAAAGAAAAACAGAGAGAAAAACAGAGAGAAAAACCACAATAAAAATGGTCAGCGCAGCGCTGGGTGGACAGGGTCTACACCCGAGGTGTAGGGTTCCCAAATCCACGTCTGAGCGCTCTCAGGCTTGGGGTTTTATAGGATTTTTAAGTCCTCAGGCTAAAATTCCAAGCAGGCTCCATTCACCAAGTGTTTCTGATTGTTTGGTGAATAGATTTCCTGGCTTGGAAGAATAGATCTAACTTGTGTCCAGACAGAGTCTCCTCATATGCAAAGAGACTCTGTATGTATTTTAATTCTGAGTTATCAAGGATGAAGTGATGTGATCCGGGGTTGGTGCCGATGGAAATCTCGGCGGAGTCTTCCCCTTTGTTTCCAATGATTGCTTTTTCAACACCGGGATGTTCAGGTCTGGCAAGGCCTATCTTTTGGAGCTTGTCTTTCTTTCGTCGATCAGATTGTTCCCTACAGGAATCTGCAGGGCGTTGCTCGGGTCCGGAGGCAGGTAATTTCCCCGAGCCAGCTCCATTGTCGTCTTGATGATCCGTGTCCTGTCTGTTTGTCCGAGTTGATGGGCCTGCCTGAGTTCGTTATCTGGGTGTTGGTGGCCATCAGTAGTTTTCCGGAGAGAATCCCGTTCCCCCCCCCAAGGAGAGGCTTTTTACATTCCATATTTTTATGTCATGGCAAACACATTTGTCTTAGTTATAACCTTCGAATTTTTAATACAAACAATAATTTATTACAATGGGGTTCTGGGAGTCCTGGTGGACACTGGGAGGGAGTTTGGGGGTGCTGAGTGTCACTGGGAGGGATTTGAGTAAGACTGGGGGGGCTGGAAGGAGATTGGGGATTGGAAAGCAGGGATTGGGATGTGGTTCATTGTGCTGGGAAGAGACTGGGAGGAGTCTTGATGACTCCTGGTGGGCCTGGAAGGGACTGGGAGAGGGTGTGGGGGTCCTGGGGCAGTGGGGAGAAATTGGGAGGGGGCTGTGGGATCCTGAGAGGAACAGGAGGGCTCTGAAGGGTCCTGGGAGGCTGGGAAGAGACTGGCAGTGATTTACCAAAATAGCAATATTGATCCAGTATCAACATCAATCTGTTAATGGACAAAAAACCTCTCCAACAGTTTAAAGTTACAAAGTGGATGTTTAATCACAGCACTGGGCGAGTGCAGGAGTCATCCCCTTAATACGCACTGCAAGCTGACAAAAGATTCCAGTGTCTATTTATTTACAAAAGTCTTAAATATCCAAAATACTAATACATATTAATACTAATACATATTCATAATGCTAACACCTCCCATGCTCCACTTTGGATTAAAATTCATGGTAATGAGTTTAAAAACTCATTATGCCTGAGTGGTGGGCTCCCTAATTTGAGGAGGGGGTCGTTTTGGTGAGGAGGGGTCATCAAGAGATGAAGGAAAACTGCTCTTCCTCACTCCCACCTTTCCACCTTTACAATGGTTGACATTACAAATGACATTTGGTACAACTCCAGTTTCCTCCCTTGTGACTTTGAAATGGGTTTCCAGATGTAAGGTCTGTGATCTTCCTGAACCTGTTTATCAGTTTCTCTTTTCTCATTATAAGCACAGCTGAACAAACATACAATGAAAAGGAATTTTTTACCTAAGTCCAAGATTCATTATCTCAAATCCTGCTTCTCACTTAATCATTAACTCTAACTAGTTCCAGCAAGGCCTATCTCTAGCTAAGATCTCCAATTTTTCTAAAATACCTGATTTTTTAAAATCAGTGACTCCAAAGGAGGTTTCAGAGGGTCCTGGGAGGGCTGAGAGATATTGGAAGGGTCCTTGGAGGGGCTTGGGAGGTCTGTGAGAAGTTTTGGGGGTCCTGACCTCTGCAGACCCCCTAGGGATGCTGTCAAACGCTGCCCACAGCAAGAGGCTGATGGGGATTGGAGTCTCCGTGTTGGGCTTCGTCTTCCTGGCGCTGGGGCTCGGCTTCTACCTGTGCAGGAAGGTGAGGGGGGGTCCCGGGGGTTGTGTTGTCTCTCCCACAGAGCGTGTGTACTCCCCTCGGGGCCCCCCAAGCCCGGTGTCATCCCCTTTTCTCTGCCCACACAGCTCCTGAAGCAGGGGCAAAAGGTTCTGGAGGATATAAAGTCAACAATTCCCATTGTCATTCTGTATCCTGTTGGATTTTCATTCCCCTGTGTTCATCCAGGTGCCCACAGGGAGCCAGGAAGATGTGGAGCCTCCCAGCCAGGTGTCTTCCCAACACCGATCACCAGGACCACGGATCACCAGGGCTCTGCCCAACGGGGGTCACTGGGGATCATCCAACGCCGATCCTCCCATGGGGGATGGAGCTGGAGCAGCGCACGAAGCTCTTCCTGCACTCGGGGCACTCGCAGGGCTTCCCTTACTGGTGCCTCCGTTGGTGTTGGGTCAAGTGAGAGCTGGTGAAGAAGCTCTTCCCACACTGGGGACACTTGTAGGGCCTCTCCCCAGTGTGGATGCGCCGGTGCCTGATGAGGTGGGAGTTACGGTTGAAACTCTTCCCGCAGTCGGGGCAGCAGAAGGGCCTCTCCTCTGTGTGAATCCGCTCATGTACGAGGACATCAGAGCTGGTCTGAAACCTCTTCCCACACTGGGGACACTCGTAGGGCCTCTCCCCAGTGTGGATGCGCTGGTGTTTTCTCAGGCCAGAGCTCCACCCAAAGCTCTTCCCACATTCCAAGCAGGTGTAGGGCCGTTCCCCTGTGTGGACCACCTGGTGTGTCATCAGGTCAGAGATATCTCTGAAGCCCTTCCCACATTTCCCACACTCATTGGGCTTTACCCCAGTGTGGATCATCTGGTGTTTGCACAGGCTGGAGCTGTGGCTGAAGCTCCTCCCACATTCCCCACACTCGTAGGGCTTTTCCCCAGTGTGGATCACCTGGTGCTGGATCAGGTGGGAGCTCTTTCTGAAGCCCTTCCCACATTCCAAGCACTTGTGGGGCTTCTCCCCCAGCTCTGAGCTCTGGCTGGATCTCTGGCCGGGTTCCTGGCACAGGGGGGATCTTTCCTCCTCGCAGCTCCCTGGGCTGGGTTTGCAGCCCCTCCTTGTTCGGCATCTCCAGGGCTTTTCCTCCTCCTCTTCCATCTGGACACAGTTTGGGAAGGAAAATTCCTGGTTAGGAGGAAAAAAAGAGAGGAGAGCGCCTTGGGCTGGGGGTGCCTCCTTACCCAAGTTCATCTCAGAAAGTCATTGGACATCTTGTGTCTCTAACAAAGCAAAGCACCAAGATTCAGCCCAAACATCAAAACAATGATGAAAAAGTACCCAAGCACCAAATTCAGGCAAAACCCCATCCAGAATACAAAGATTCAGACCCTGCAAAAAACCAAAGCACCAACATTTAGCCCAATGAAGTTAAGAAACACCAAGATTCAGCCTCATCAAAATCGTGGATCCCCTCCCCAGTCACCTCCAGGGAAACACTCCCGGGACTGCACATACAGGGAGGGTGGAACCTTGTCCTGCTTCCTCTTCCTGCTCCTCCTCCTCCTCCTGTGGCCCTACTCTTCCTCACACTCCTCTTCCTCCTACTATTTCTCCTTCTCCTGCACAGTCCCACCTTGTCCTCCCATGTGCATCCTTTGACAATTTTGGTCTTCAACCCTGCTTCTCCTTCCCTTCTCCTCCTGCCCCCAGGCCCAGCACCCACTGCCGCCTCCCTCTTCCCCCCCAGTCCCACAGCATCCCACCGCAGGGGCACGGATGGAGCTGGGCCAGCTCGGCCTGGGGCAGCGCTGGGCTCTCGGCCGCTTCCGCCCGCACTCGCTCCCCACTGCAGCCGCTCCCGCCACCACAGCGCGGGGGGGCCCGGCCTTGGCGCTCCCCCCTCCCACCTCCCCAAATTCCCCTCAAGGGGGGCGCCAAGGCCTGGGGGGGCACAGGTGGGAACCAGGTAAGACCATTGAGGGGAGAAAATGGAATGTTAGAAGGGCATCCTGGACAAAGGGATAATGACCCCAAAATATCTCTCAAGGGTCTCTTGGGAGCATGTGGAAGTCGTTTGCACATTCTCCCAGAGGGAATTAAGGACATGGACACCCAGAGGGGCAAGAAGGGAAGTCCAGAAGGGATTTAGACAACAGGGGATGGATGGTGTTGGTGTGCTGGGAAGGGATTGGCTGAAGGGGAGTGTGCAGGAATGTGCTTAAGGCAAGAAGCAGCAGGAGGAATCTATGGGGTAAAAAAAAGGATGATGGAAAAGAGGAGGAAGACAAAAAAATACTGAAGACTGGGATGTTTTCAGAAGGCTCTTATCATCAGATCCTTTGTATCTCAGTTTTCCAGGACAGGAAAACAAGGTGAGGATTTCAGGGGGTTTCTCTGAGCTGGGAGCGGCAGGAGCGGGCGCAGAGCTGCGGCACCAGGAGCACGGGCTAGGGGCCTGTGGGGAGCTGTGGGGCCGGGCCGGGGCTGTGGGGCAGCCGGGGCTCAGCGCCGGGCGCTGCCTGACCCCAGCACCCCCCGGGCAGGGCCGGCAGTGGCCCCCGGCCCCCAGGAGGCTGCGGGACGCCCCGGCCGCTGCCCGGCCCCGTGGAGCTGCCGGCCCTGCCCGCCGGGGGGGCCGCCTTTGGACACTGCGGCAGGACAGGGACCGGCTCTGGGATACGGGCTGGGGAGGGGAGCCTCAGCACAGCCAGCACCAGGAAGGAACAGCTCAGAAATGGAGATTAGACCTGCAAGGATCCACATGATCTTGAAAGCATTTTGTGCTGGGTCCCTGGAGAAAGGAAGGATTTTGCAGAAAGCTCAGCAGCTGCCACACGATGAGCACCCACAGGCACTGAGGGGGGCTGCAGCAGGGCCACAAGAAGCCCCTGCAGCACTTGCTCACAAAGGCTCAGCAGCTGAATGCAGCAAGGGATGAGCAAAAGGCCAAGCTGAAGGCAAAGGCCATGGCACAGTTCCTACAGCCCCTGAGGGATCAAGCCCAGGGCCCAAGGGGGCCCCAGCACCCAGGGGACACCCTCGGCCACAAGCACCTGGCACAGGCATTGCCCTCCTGGCCAGGGGACAGCCCACCCAAACAGCCCCTGGCAAGGAATCAGCCTTCCAGCTGCAGGGCACAAGGACACTGCAAGCACAGACAGGAGCACCCTCAGCACCAGCAAGTCCAGCCTTTGATGGACACGGATTCTTAGCGCTCTCACAGCTCCCATTCCACCAGGGACCCACCACACTGCAGCCCTTGGGAACATTCAGGGTGGGGCTGGATCCAGAGGAGACCTTTCCTGATGGACACAGGGGCCTCTCCATCCACTCGGAATCTTACACCTAAAGGTGCTACGGAGTATTTTAATAATTAAGGCACTAAGTGTGAAATATGAGTGGGTGTGTTTTATTCAGCCACTATTAGCAGATGTTTGGTATGGGTTTGAAATGAAGGAATTTTTATTTGCTTACAATTGTGATTGTAATTTATTGGGAAGGGATTTGATGGCTAAATTGGGAATGCAAATTCATGATACAGAGGCTGGTTTTGTTGTACCGCTGGGTCAAATGTCTGGCAGAGCCTAGGCTGAAGTGAACCCACAAGTGTGGGCAGCCCCAGGGAAATTGGCAAAATTAGATATGGAGCCTCTCCAAATTTCCCTCAAGCCACCAGGACAAGAGGTGTCGAAAAGCAATCCCCTGTTCCAAGGGAGGGAAGGAAGGGCTCACAGCCTGTCTGGGAGTCCTGCTCAAGGCACGGCTTGGGGAGCCAGGGATGGCTCCCTAGAATGCTCCTATCCTGCCAAACAAGAAATCCAATGGAATCCACAGAATGCTGCAGGATCCAAGAAGAAGAAATGAGATGATGAAACCGAGGCACCCCACAGGCTCAGATCCTTACACCATCCTCAACCAGGGGCCCTCCTCACACTGCTGCCATTCACAACTTGATGCAAAAGATGCTTTCTGGGGATCTGCCCACTTCCAGAGGATGCAAACACAATTCTGCCTTGGGCTGGCAACAAGAGGTAGAAGGGAAAATGCTCAAGACATGGACGGTCCTTCTGCAGGGATGCACGGAAGCACCGGCCTGATTGGGGCAAGCCCTGCAGGAAATATCAAAGGAATTGACCTCACCCCCAGGGACTGGCTTAATGCAGGATGTGGATGACTTGATCCAGTCAGGAGGACAAGGAGAAGAGGCAGAGGAAGCCTCTGTGAAATGGCTTCATTTTCAGGCTAAAAAAGCAGCTTAGAGTATCTGAAAAAAAAGTGCACATGGTAGAGAAAATGGTTAAATATTTGAGACCTATTTTGACTGAAGCTCTGGCTTGTATTGACCCTGAGAGAGTCCAGGGAATCTCAGAAATAATGTTACCCAGGACTAAAATGGAGCTGGTAAAATTCTTACAATTAGCAGGGAATTGTAGGAGCTGGATTGAGGATTCTCTTTTGCAGACAACACATTTTGCCACTTCTTTAGCCCCAGATAGTCTCAATGGTATGGAGTGGACAGAAGAAAGAAAACAAAACTTAACAAAATGAAAAAAATCAAATGATTGATGCCCCAGCCATGGCTCTTCCAGACTCAGAAATCTGAATTGGAAGGGAATATTAAACAGACCACCCCTGAGCCTGCACTGAAGGCAACGCAGCAGCAGCCAGGGCTCCCCAGCGGGGGAAGCCCCTGGGCCTGCCCACAGATCCTCTGCTCAAATCCTCGGCCTGGCCACCCTCCTTTGCCATCTCCAGCCACTGCGGGACAATCCTTGCTCTCACTCTTGCAGCTTCAGCCCTTTCTGTGCCTGCCCTCGCCACAGCTGCTGGGGAAGGCACCGGGACAATTCCACTCTGCCTCTCAATTACACTCACACTCTGCCCTGCCTGGGATTAGCTGCTGCCAAAATAGACCAACTTTAAAATGGCTTCAAATCTTATTTCTCTGGTCACACTAGATTTGCCTTTGCCTTGGGGAAAGGAATTTTAAAGGTTTTTTTTTAAGGGATGTTCCAGCACTCAGCAGAGATGAAATTAACATCTCAACAGACTGGGAATAGCCCAAAAGATTCTCTCCCAGATAACGACCATCAACAAAACATCAACAGCCAGCAGCAAACATCAACCAACATCAACCCCAGACACTGCCCCAGGCACAGCTGGAGACACCTGGTCTGGAAAAGGCTGAGCAGGAAATCCAGGAGTGCCCACCTAATTCACATCACAGGCACAGAAATCTGGGTGCCACAGGAAACCAAATCCTAACAACTCCACACCTTCAAACCAATGAACATTAAACCAATGGATTTCTATGGGGTCAGACTATATAAATTTAGAAAAATCTAGTCAAACTCATGTGTCATGGAATGATTTTCTCTGCACACCCAACCTAAGTGCATGAAATTATTCCTGTTGCACATTCTGGCCAGAATCAAGTAATGGCTTATTTCTCTAAAGACATTGTGGAGAGTTTTTGCTTTTCACAGTTTCAGTAAAAAGATTACACCATGAGAATAATTTTTTGTAATAATTTTATTTCTATATTGTCGGTTCTGTTTGGGCCAGTGGTGTGAGAATCAGATTTTAGTCGTAGGAGAATAAAAAGAAAACACTTGATTGCTTTCTCATTTTTGTTTTATATTTGTACGTGACTCTTAGTGATGACAAAATGATGGTATGAGTTTTTCAATGTTCACCTTTAAGCTGCACTTTGAAAACTAGAAGAGCTTTAAAGTTGGCGCTTCAACACATAAACAGTTAATAAAATACTGTTAAAAAAAAAAAAAAAAGCAGATTCTGTGGGGGCCACATGTGAGTCACGGGATGTCTGCCCTGGAAGAGAAGCTTTGTTCCAGGCAGCCAGGAGAGGAGCTTTAGGAATGCAAATTAACACTGATGGAACAAAACCTGAAAAATGGACCAGGTGCTTCCTGCCTGCAGGAGGAATTGACCTGATTCCCTCTGCCCCTCAGCCCAAGCTCTGCCTGCTTGCACAGATGGAATTTGCACAGCTAAAGGCAGAGCCCATTGTGAGGATATCTGACTCTGCAACAGAAACTGGTTAAGCTGCAAAGGAAAACAGAAAATGGAGAATGTGAAAAATGCACTAAAACAAGATGGGGGGGGAATCATCCCTGTCCCCACTCCAACATGTGCTGTCTCTGTCTATGTTATATAGGGTGTATCAGACCACTGGGGTTTATTTGCTACCACAAGTTCAGGGAAATCAGTTGGGAATCCAAGTATGTGATGATTTAATGAGAGAAAAGCTGACAATTGATGCAGCCCTGGCTGGAGTGAAACAGAAATTAAAAAGTAGGAAATAAACACAAAGAAATGCTTGACTAAAAGGGGGGTTTGACAAAAACCATACCCTGGCACGCTGATCCACAAGAACAAGAAAAGAGTCAGACTGCAAGTTAAGATAAGGAGCTGGAATACACAAACAAGATGCAAAGACAAAGGCACCACAAGATAAAGGAGATTCTTCAGACCCTAAGCCGGAAAGAACAGATTTAAAGTTACAAAAGGTGGCCAGAGGAATGAAAGGGGCATGGAGTTAATTGTAATATGAAGTGAGGACAAGCAGAGTTACAAAAAGAATATGTTTTAGGTGTATCTTGTAAACCTAGTCTGAAAAAGATAAAAAGAGAAAACCAAATCAAAAAGGTGTCCATGCTTTTCGGAGGAGATATCCCCCATGCATCTCAGTGCTGAATAAATTCATACCTACTCTTATAACTACTCTGCGAGTTATAGAGTTCTTTGTATTTCGCATATCAGGAGGGAGCACCCAAAACTGGGGAAAAGATGAACGATCACCAGAACAAATCCTGCAACACCATGGACCTGACCCTGGGAACGCTGATGAATTCATATCAGGTACCAAAGAATCAGTTTATCATTTCAACAGCATAATTAGATAACAGGATGTCATTGAAATAATAACCAACCAGACAGCTCCAGCTCCTGACCTTCCTCCCAACCAATCCACTCAGATGAGGAACACAACATTTCACCATGGGATGGGATCACATTATCTTTTAGCACAAAATCGAGGCAGAGTTTGTGGAAAAGTTAAGTAACTCAAACTACTCTTGGCAGATAGATGGCAATGGAAAAGTAGTAAAACAGATAACAAAGGAAACAGCAAAGCAGCTCATGTACTTGTCCAAACGTGGAAAGGATGGGAATGGGACACGGTTTTGTGCTTCCCTCACAGACCATGGGTTAAACAAATGCTGTTTCTCCTCTCATGTGCTACAGCAACTCTCATCTTTTTACCATGCACCACACCTTGCTGAGTGCAGCTCATTCAGCAGCTGAGCAAGGGGATGCAGGTGGCAGCCAGGCCTCCTGAGCCACAAACGGCTACAAAAGGACAGAGAATGAGGGCACTGAGAGCAATCCCAAAACCAAAGCACACCCAGGAAGAAAAAACACAGGCAATGAGTGAATCTGCTTGGAGATAGGGCCAGGGACTTGTACATAAGGAAACAATGGGAGAAATCACCAGTTACAGAAAATGTTACTAATTGACAAGGACTGCTGCTCAGACCAAGTCCCAACACATTCCTGAACTTCCAGAAGAACAAACACTTCACAGAGCCAGGAATATCGGGTGTTATACAAAAAGGACATGCAGCAGGCGGATCGGGAAGGCTGAACCTTCCAAGCACCTCCGCCAGTGTTGGGCAAAGGGACAGGGACATGCGGCCGGGAAAATCAGGACAAAAACGAGGCCGCGTCCTCCAACAACTGGAGAGAGCGCACGGCAAATGGCCCATGGCCTCTCCCTTTGGGCAGCAATAAAGTCACTCGCACACTGATAGTAAAAGGTCTTAAAACTTTAGAAAATTCGGGGACTTAAGTTTGGAAAGCCCTGGGAAAAGCAGGCCCTGGGAAACAGTAGGTCTTGTGCTTGCTAAAGACCAGGTCAAGCTGCACCTGTGTAGTCAGTATGTGATAAATGATACAATTGTTAGATGTGGTTAGATATAATTATTGTTTAGAGAACATGGGGAACCATGTTAGGGGGCTAAGGGGGAATCACGAGAAATTCATGCTTGGGTAAAAACAATGCATACAATAGAACAATGTAAGTTTAATAATTAATATGTAAGTTGCATAATGATAGAGTATAAAATATGTTCAACTCGAAAACTCAAATCGGGTCAGATTTGGGTATGTGTACCCCTGACACCCAGAGCTCTTTAAATAAAGCACCTTCATATAACCATTCGTGGTTGTGTGTGATCCTGAACGCTAACATTTTGGCGACCCAGATGGGACCTTGTGAGTGCTGCTGAGCTCGCTCGCGACCCGATCACGCTCCAGCCGGCACCGAGGGATTCTCGGGGAGCCCATCCGGCTGCGACCGTCTCCACTGCTCACAACGTCCCCGGGAGAGAAAGGTAAGGTGCTTTAATTTGGTTTTGGTGCCTGCCAGTTAGACACAGCGAAAGCTGCGCGTGGTTGGGCTAAAGGAATTCCTCTTGGTAAAGCCTAGGCGCCGTCTGTCAGACGACTGCGAAAGCGTCGCGGGTTCGGCATTTGTGGTATATTATAGTTATAGTTATAATATGGAGAAGCTTAAAGGGATTTTGGGCAGCAGTGCTCCCATACCAAGTACTTCTCCTTTGGGGTGCTTATTAGCACATTGGAAACAAGGTAATTTTGGGGAAGAATTACATAAGGCTAAGTTAATTGATTATTGTAATACATGGTGGCCAGGATATGTCCTGGATAGTGGAGAAAAGTGGCCAAAGAATGGATCTTTGCAATATAATACTATTTTACAGTTGATGTTGTTTTGTAAGCGAGAGGGAAAGTGGGATGAAGTTCCGTATGTTGACTTATTTTTCTATCTGCGAGACAAGCCAGAATGGCAAGCTGAGTGTGGATTGATGGTGGTTAAAGCGTGTGTGAGTGATAAATGTGAGGTTTGTGTAAAAGAGAAATGTTTAAAACACCTGGCATTAAAAGAAAGTTTGCGTCGGGGAAACGATATGGATGTTGATTTACAAGTGGCTTTATCAACACCAAAAGAACCTGACTCTGTCTTGTCTGCCCCCATTTCACCCAACCCCATTACACCTAATTCTAGTCCACTTAATCCTACCTCACCCTTCCCTCTTTACCCTCCTCTCCCGCCTTCACCAGATCCGTCTTCCCCAGGAGATGATCAAAATTTAACCGTAATACAAGGAAATGTGGAAAATGCTGGGGGGGAAAATAGTAGTAATGGATGTAATGATAATAAATCAGCGACACCGGTATCTCACCGGACACGGTCTAAGTTTGCCCCGGTCCCGTATAAAATGGAAAAAGACTTGGGCAGACAAAATCAGACTGTGATTGCCCCCTTGAGACAAGGAGTAGGAGTAGAGGGGCCGGTGTTTGTAAAGGTGCCTTTCTCTCCTGCAGATTTAGTAATTTGGAAACAGTCAGCTGGAACTTATAGAGAAAATCCTGATAAAGTGGCAAGGGTGGTAAAAATGGTTATGAAAACTCAGAACCCAGATTGGGATGATATACAAGTAATATTAGATACTTTAATGGATTCTACTGAAAAAGAGATGGTGCTTAAGGCAGCCAAGGAGAGAGCGAGAGAAGATCTCAGAACTGGGTTAATAACAGGGACTTTAGATGAGAACTTTCCTACCGAGGATTCAGGGTGGGACCCTAATGTATTTAGGGATATGCGGAGGCTGAAGAGATACCAAGAATGGGTTCAGATAGGGGTTCAGAATGCTGTGCCTAAAACTATGAATTGGTCTAAACTGTATGAGATAAGGCAGGAAAAGAAAGAATCCCCCACTGCATTTTTGGAAAGGCTTAAAGAAGCCGCAAGAAAATATACAGATCTGCAAATAGAAACAGAACCAGCAAAAGTTCAGCTCGCTCTTATTTTCCTTGGGCAGTCGCAGGATGATATCAGGAGAAAATTACAGAAGTTAGAAGGATAGGAATTAAGGAATTTGAATAAATTACTTGAAGTAGCTTGGAAGGTATACAATAACAGGGAAAGGGAAGCTAGTAAGAAGCAGCAGCAGAATCTTTTGGCAGTATTACAAGGGAGAGAAAATTCAGGACGTGGCAGGGGTGGTCGTGAATTTGGGAGGGGCGGACTTGGCAGAGGACGAGGGGGATCGGTTTTGCCAAGATCAGGGTTAAACCAATGTGCATATTGCAAGCAGGAGGGGCATTGGAAAAAAGCATGCCCAAACAACCCGAAGAACCAGTTTAACCAGGGCAATCAGTTCCAGCAGGAAGATGTTGCCAAGGCTATGGTATTGGGAGAGTACAGCAGCTGACTAGAATCGGAACAGAAGTTAGTACAGGAACCTTTAGTAACTATACAATTGGGAGATAAAGAAGTAAAATTCTTGGTGGATACGGGAGCTACATATTCTGTACTAAATTACCTGAATGGGACAATTGGGGACAAAACAACAACAATAGTTGGGGCCACAGGGAAGGAAGAGAATCGGCCATTCCTGCAACCCCTAGATTTGTGTTTTGGAAACAAAGTTTTAACACATGAATTTTTATATATGCCTGAGTGTCCAATTCCACTTTTAGGACGAGATTTATTGGCAAAACTTGATGCAGTAATAACTTTTGAGAATGGAGAACTATTAATGAAAATACCTGAATCAAAGACAGGACAAATTTTAATGATAAAAGAAAAACCTGTCCCTACTATCCCTAAGGAAGTAGAGGATGCAGTAATTCCCTCTGTATGGGAAACAGATATACCGGGAAAATCTAAACTAGCACAACCGATACATGTGGAATTAAAAGATGGGGTAAAACCTGTGCGGGTCAAACAGTATCCTATAAAACCAGAAGCACGGCAAGGAATAGTAAAGACCATTGATAAATTTTTGAAGTACCAAATTTTAGAAGAATGTGAATCAGAATTTAATACACCAATATTCCCAGTGAAGAAACCAAATGGTGAGTACAGACTAGTACAGGATTTAAGAGCAATAAATGAAATAACTAAAGATATTTACCCAGTAGTAGCTAACCCTTATACATTGTTGACATCAGTGAAAGAGAAATATAGATGGTTTACTGTAATTGATTTAAAAGATGCCTTTTTCTGCATACCTCTTGACAAAGAGAGTAGGAAACTGTTTGCCTTTGAATGGGAAAATCCAGAAAATGGAAGGAAAACTCAGCTCACCTGGACACGACTCCCACAAGGATACAAGAACAGTCCAACCCTATTTGGAAGCCAGCTGGCGAAGGAGCTGGAGATTTGGACCGAAAACGGGCAAGTACCAAGAGAACAATACCTGCTGTTACAGTATGTTGATGATATACTGACAGCTACAGAAGAAAAGGCAACCTGCATAAAGGTAACAATTGAAATTCTAAATCAGCTGGGAATGGGAGGATATAAGGTGTCTAAAGGAAAGGCACAAATTGGCCAGCAGACTGTGATTTACCTGGGGTGTGAAATCTCACGAGGGCAACGAAAGCTGGGTATTAATCGTATTCAAGCTATTTGTGCTATTCCAGAACCCCAGAACCTGCATGAGCTGCGAGTTTTTCTTGGGATGACAGGGTGGTGTCGCCTGTGGATCATGGACTATGGACTGATTGCAAAACCCCTGTACGAGGCCCAGAAGACGCAGCCATTTACCTGGGGCAAATCACAGAAGGAGACCTTCCTCAAACTGAAGAAAGCATTGACAACTGCTCCAGCATTAGGATTGCCTGATTTATCCAAAGATTTTCAGCTGTTTGTGCATGAAAGATCACACCCAGCACTGGGAGTGCTGACCCAACATTTGGGAAGCTGGAAAAGGCTGGTAGGCTGCTTTTCCAAACAACTTGACAACGTGAGTGCCGGATGGCCTTCATGCCTGTGGGCAGCTGCAGCCACTGTGATGCTGATCCAAGAAGCCAGGAAACTCAGGATGGGTAGACACACAGATGTCTATGTGCCACACATGGTGACCACTGTTTTAGAACAAAAGGGGGGCCATTGGCTATCTCCAAGCCGGATGATGAAATTCCAGGTAATCCTGACTGAGTAGGATGATGTCACACTAAAGATAACTAACCTTTTGAACCCAGCCTTGTTTTTAGGTACAACAACTGAAGAAGGCCCACTGGAACACGATTGTGTGGCAGTGATAGAACACACCTGTTCAGCTAGAGCAGATTTGAAAGATGTCCCACTGGAACAGGCAGACTGGAGCTGTTTCCAGATGGAAGCAGTTTTGTGGAGAACGGGACCAGATACGTTGGATATGCGGTAACAACAACAGGTGCAGTGGTGGAGGCAAAGGCCTTGCCAGCAAACACATCTGCCCAACGAGCAGAACTGGTTGCTTTAACCAGGGCATTAGAGCTGAGTGAAGGGAAGAAAGTAAATATCTGGACTGATTCAAAATACGCTTTTGGAGTGGTGCATGTACATGGGGCACTGTGGAAAGAAAGAGGACTGCTGTCTTCCCAAGGCACACACATTAAACATCAAGATGCAGTCCTGCAATTAATAAAAGCAGTGCAAAAGCCTGAGCAAGTGGCAATTATGCACTGCAAAGCACACCAATCAGGAAATTCCAAGATTTGTGAAGAGAATCGGAAGGCAGACTGGACAGCACGACAGGCTGCCCGGAAAATGCAAACCACAATGGCATTGATACCTTTAAAAGTTAATGTATCTCAATTTAATTTGCCCCTAAAACCAAAATATTCAGTAGAAGATGAGAAATTAGGACGTTTGCTAAATGCACAAAAGAATTCAGAAGGGTGGTATGTAACTGCACAAGGACAAATAGTGTTACCCCCCTTGATAATGAGAGAAGTTCTACAAATTAAACATAACTAATGTCATTGGGGTGCAGAGGCATTGGTAAAACTGCTAAAACAAAAGTTAATCTCAGTACGGATGCTAACAATGGCAAAATCAGTAATGTCAAAATGTGAAATCTGCCTGAAAAACAACCCGGTGGCTAGACGCCAAGCACAGCTAGGGAGGATTAGGATGGGAATAGAACCAGGAGACTATTCCAGGTAGATTTTGTAGAATTGCCAAGGACTCGAGGATACAAATATCTGTTAGTAGGGGTTGACACATTTTCAGGATGGCCAGAAGCCCTTCCCTGTCGCACAAATCAAGCAAAGGAAACGGTTAAGTGGTTATTACAGGAGATCATTCCCAGGTTTGGGGTACCCTTAGGGATATCATCAGATAGGGGGCCTCATTTTATATCAACAATAGTAAAAGAAATAAGTAGATGGCTGGGAGTAACCTGGGACCTCCACACGCCATGGAGACCCCAATCAAGTGGACAGGTAGAGAAAATGAATCAAACACTAAAGAGGCAAATCAGCAAAATATGCCAAGAAGCCAAATTGAAGTGGCCCCAGGCTTTGCCAATAGCATTGTTAAGGATTCGGATAAAACCAAGGAGTGGAATGTCAGTTAGTCCCTATGAGATATTGTATGGGAAACCATATGAATCTCCTGAACCCAACCCAAATGCACATGTCACAGCGAAACAAGAGGTGTAGAATTATGTTCTTTCTCTTGGGAAAACTTTAGCCCGGCTCCGGAGCACCCTCGTGTGGAACAGACCACTGACCCTCGAGAATCCAGTTCATGATATACATCCAGGAGACGAGGTGTACATTAAAAATTGGAATGAAGAACCACTGAAAGAAAAGTGGACTGGGCCCCATCAGGTACTGTTGACCACCTTCACAGCAGTGAAAGTAGCTGGTGTGGACCCCTGGATTCACTATACCCGAGTGAAGAAAATTCGTTCCAGATTACAGACTGTGTAAACTGTAGGACCAACAAAGCTGCAGATAAGATGCATTTAATTGCTTTAAGGGTGTTAATAGTAGTTGTGCCAACGCTCATTTTATGGTTATTGATGTCTTTGAGATGTGGAATGCAAAAAGGTCAAATAATCACTCTTCATTCTAGAATGAAGAGAGAAATGCAAGCAAAAACACAAGTGATAAGAATTTCCAATGAAATTCGGGCTGAGAATGTGATGATTGGATTAGTTAAAGACTTTGCCAAAATACAAAACACTAGCAGAATAACTGCCTGTCTGCCAATACCGAAGGCAGCAGGAGACCCAATAAGTTGGGGAATTATAACATCAAAATTACCTAAAGTACAAAAGAACAAAACAATTATTTGTAAACAAGTACCAGAATCAAGGCAAGTAGTCAAAGAGGCCTGGAAAATAACAGAAGAGTGGATGAGGCCTCTGAGGAAACGGGATTGCATCTTAAGTCATGGCAGAGTAGGACAAATCATAGAGTGGTGGGTTGAAAAACAAGACATCGCAAATTGGGAATGCTTTTTGCCACATTATGAAAAGATCAGAGAAAACATTACAGAAACCACTCTGATATGGAAATGTGAGGCCAAAAATAAGAAAGGTCAGATAGAGCCTTGGGACAGTGTTTGGTCCATGGGTATACTTCAAAAATTCCAATACATGGCAAGCAGCCCTTGGTGTATTAAGTGGGAAGCCTCTGAGAACGAAACAGATCCAGCAGTAATGAATACAGCCACTAGTAGCCGAACAAAGGCAGATAAGGTAAGCTGGTGGGCATGTAATAAAACTTATGATTGTACTTCGGATGCCCTAGAGGTAAAACAAATGCCAGCTCTGGTAACAGCTCTACAAATTGGTTGTGCTTGCAGAGGTATTAAACATAAACAAGGTAAAGTGGATTATCAAGTAATTGTAGGATGTACCAAGAGTACAATCCGAAGTCCAGGACCATTTGTATGGGCAACAAGTGATGGTACTTGGACAACACATTTGCCTGTAGATGGGAAAGAAATTACTTTGGGCCTCCCTACCTTATGTCCAATTTGGAAAAAGTCCCCATTTAATGGAAAGCATGAACTTCTGCAGATAAGAGCCAGACGAGAAGTTCTAGACAACGAGAATCAGGATGACATTTGGCAAGAACCCTCTAGTGGAGTGAAATTTGGGTGGGCCCTAGAGTCCTTTCTCGGTCCTATAGCGAACTATCGGAATAGGGAAATGTTGTATAAACTTACAGGTCAGGTAGATAGATTGGCAAGAGTCACTCGGGAAGGATTTAAAGAACTAAACATACAATTACAAGCCACCACAAAAATGACTTTACAAAATCGATTGGCATTAGATTTGCTACTCCTGAAAGAGCATGGAGTGTGTGGTTTTCTAAAGGGACAGATTGATCATTGTTGTGTCCACATCCCAAATGTAACAGAAGATGTAGAATATGACATCAATCAGTTGCAACAAATAGAGCACGAAGTACGAGAAGAGCAAAAGGATTTGATCACAAGTTGGTTAGACAAAGTCTTCAAAGGGTTAGGGTGGAATGTGAATTCATGGATTAAATCTATTATTGAGAATGTGATAATTTTACTAATTGTATTTTTAGTAATTTGGTTAGTTTACAGCATCTTAAAAAGAGAAATACAGAAGAAAACGTCCTGGAACCAGAAGATAATAAAGGCACTGACGCGAGACCCACACCCACCATCTTCCGGTTCTCAATTTTGTGACAACATCCAGGACAACGTTTACATCAATCGAGGATTTGAAGAACATCAAGTATAAACTCAGAAACAAAGGACTGTATCAAGTGAAAACATTTGCACTTATGGTGAAGTGAAAATGCTTTCAAAGGGGGGGAATGATAGTAAAAGGTCTTAAAACTTTAGAAAATTCGGGGACTTAAGTTTGGAAAGCCCTGGGAAAAGCAGGCCCTGGGAAACAGTAGGTCTTGTGCTTGCTAAAGACCAGGTCAAGCTGCACCTGTGTAGTCAGTATGTGATAAATGATACAATTGTTAGATGTGGTTAGATATAATTATTGTTTAGAGAACATGGGGAACCATGTTAGGGGGCTAAGGGGGAATCACGAGAAATTCATGCTTGGGTAAAAACAATGCATACAATAGAACAATGTAAGTTTAATAATTAATATGTAAGTTGCATAATGATAGAGTATAAAATATGTTCAACTCGAAAACTCAAATCGGGTCAGATTTGGGTATGTGTACCCCTGACACCCAGAGCTCTTTAAATAAAGCACCTTCATATAACCATTCGTGGTTGTGTGTGATCCTGAACGCTAACAACACCACTCTGGCTCCTTGGGCCACACAAACCTCTGGCGCCGGGAATTTTCCCGCCCAGCCCCGGGCACAGCGCAGCCACCTCCGGCCTCCCGACACGAAGCGGGACGAGCCAGCGCTGCTCCGCCACCGCCTCCTGCCGAGGCCCCAGCGGCAAGGAGACCGCGGGCAGCCGCTCCCGCAGCGCCCTCAGCCCAGGGCCAACACGGGCCGGCCACGGCACAAGCCACCCGCCACAGCCCCCTGCCGCCCCCTCCCGGGCCCGCAGCGAGCCCCGAGCCCCCGCAGAACCGAGCGCGGCTCCCACCTGCGATGGCCGGGGCCGCCTCCGAGCTCCGCCGCCGCCTCACCGGGCTCCGGCCGCTGCTGCCGCCGCTGCCGGGCCCGCACAGACGCTCCGGCAATGGCGGCTCTCCTGCCCCACGGCCGCCCTGGGGGCGCCAGCGGGGCCGGGCTTGTCCCCGCTCTGCCCAATCAGCGCGCGCCAGAGCCACGAGTGACGGCAGAAGCAGCCAATCGCAGCCAGCGGCGGGCTCTGCACACGGCACAGCCCCGCCCCGCGCTCTCAGGGCCCGCCCCGGGCTGCGTGAGGGGAAAGGCGGGGATGAGGAACAGCCCTGGAACGGGCCCGGCCCGAGCCGCCATTGAGCTCCCAACACAAAGTTCTCCGCAGCTCCCGGCCCGCCTTGCCCAGCCCTGGCTGCTGGGTGCCTCCGGCTCGGCGGGAAGCCCTGGAGCCTCACTTCTCCTACCTCTAATTAGGAGAATTGGTGCATTGCTTTGATTTCCCCCCAAAGGGGAAAACAGCCCCAAACCCCTTTAACTGAATGGAGAAGAGATTTCTTGCACAAAACTCCCAAAATCGTTTCTCCCCAGGTTGGGAAGAGCCAACCAAAACGAAGTGAGCCGGGACCCCCCAGCAGCGCCTCTCTGCCGTCCCAGCTGAAGCCCTCGCTGGCTGCTCCAGGCTGGATCCAGCACTGGGAGCACTGGGAAGGGGCCCCGGCTCGGGGCGCAGCCCCCGGGGCAGCCCCACGGCCCCCACGGCAGCTCCAAGGCTCCACCAGCTGGGATGGAGCCATGGTCAGTTCATCTCCCGTGGCTTTTCTCACTTCTCAGGGACAGGAGTCATTCCCCTGCTGCACTCGGATCTCTCCCACCAGAGAGGTCTCCAGGAACTTCTCCAACCTGAGTCCATTCCATGGGGAGCAGCCCCCTCACAGTGCTGCAGCGTGGGTCACTCTGCCACGGGGTCAGACCTTCCAGGACAGGCAGCTCCAGCAAGGTCCCCTCTGTCCACAGGTGTCCCCCAGGGTCACAGCCTCATCTCAGGCATTCCCCTGCTCAGGCATGGGCTTCTCCAGGGGCTGTGGGGGGATCTCTGCATCCTGGTGAATCTTCAGGGCCAGTCAATCTGCAATTCCCATTGTTGGTCTGTTCTGATGGATGTTCTGCCCCTGTGTTCATCCAGGTGCCCACAGGGAGCCAGGATGATCTGTTTGGTCAAGGTTTATCTCTGTGAGAAGCTCTTCCCACACTGAGGACACTCGTAGGGCCTCACCCCAGTGTGGATGTGCCGGTGCCTGATGAGGGTGCAGTTTTGTGAAGCCCTTCCCAGTCAGGGCAGTGGAAGGGCCTCCCCTCTGAGTGAATCCACTGACGTTTGATGAGACCTGAGCTCCTTGGAAATCTCTTCCCACACTCAGGATGCACTGGTATGCCCCAAGGCTGGAGTTCCAGCTGAAGCCCTTTCCACACTCCCCACACGTGTAGGGCTTTTCCCCTGTGTGGATCTTCTGGTGAAAAATCAGATTGGAAATCTCAATGAAGCTCTTCCCACATTCCCCACACTCATAGGGGCATTCTCCTGTGTGGATGTTCTGGTGCCAGATCAGGTGGGAGCTGTGACTGAAGCTCTTCCCACATTCCATTTGTGGGGCTTCTCCCCGCCATGAGGCTTCTCCTGTAGCTCTGAGCTCTGGCTGGATCTCCGGACGCCTTCCTGGCACAGGGGGGATCTTTCCTCCTCACAGCTCCCTGGGCTGGGTTTGCAACCCCTCCGCATGCAGGATCTCCAGGGCTTTTCCTCCTCCTCCTCCATCTGGCCATGGCTTGGGAATGACAAATCCTGCTTTGGGGGAAACCAAGGTTGGAGTGCCTTGGAGTAGAGGCTCCTCCTGCCCAAGTCCATGTCTAGAGCTCAGCAGGAGTCTTGTGTCCATTATAATCTCCAAAATATCAAGATTCAGCCCCAAAAAAGTCTCCCAGGATTTCCCCATCTCTCGTCTTTCCTATTTGGTCTTCCAGAGGTTGCACTTCCCTGGGATGATGGGGGTCCAAGGGCTCCAGGGGTTCCCCCTCCTCTGGGGTCCTCCTTAACAATGATCCAGGGGCTTTTGGGGGTCCATGGGGTCCCTTCTCCCCTGATGCTCTGCTTAGAGATCCTAGGCATCCCAGGAGTCTCTCCTTTTCAGGCTCCCACCTCTCCAAGCTGCCAGGGTCCCCCAGCTCTGGGATCACCCCTCTCTGCTCTCCCCACTCTGGGGGTCCTGGGGTTCCTCTCCTCTGCTCTCCCGGGGGTCCCCAGGACCAATGTCCTCCCCCAGCCAATACTGGGCAATGGCCACGTGGACCCCAAAGATCCCCCAAGGGGCTCGGCTTTGGGGTCCTGCAAGATCCAAACCTACACACCCAGAGGAAAAAAACCTCCCAGGGGCGCGAGGCAATATTTTGGGCTCAATTCCGCAATCTGCAAGTTCCAAACACACCCAATAAAAAGACCCTCTCAGGGCCTCCCCAACAGATTTGGGACCAGCTCCCCCTCCCTGCTCACCTGCAGGATGAGGTGGGGGCGATGGGCCCGTGGCCGGGAGTGCTGCGGACACAGGGGGCACTGGAACCTCCAGCTTCTCCTTCTATTCCTGTTCCTGCTCCTCCTTTTCCTTTCTCCCTCCTCCTGCTCCTCCTCCTTCCTAATCCCACCTCCTCCCCAGTTCCTGCCTTCTGTATATTTAGAGTGGAGAATCTTGCTTGTTTTTAGAACTAGAACAAAGATTCCAGATGGAACAAGCCTTGCTGGTTTTACTCAGCAGTATCAGTGACTACAGGTCGTGTTTGCTTTGGTTTGGTCCTGTCCTCGTTCCTCCTCAGTGCTCAGGCTGGCCTATGGGGTGTCCTTGTTTGCCGCATTTTCAGAGTTCCTCTTGGATCCTTTGGGCAATAGGCTGTGCCCTGGGAGGATTCTTTGTGCTCCTTTGTGACACAGGAGAAGCTTCCAGGCGGTTTTTGCGTGAGCGGCTGCTGTGGTGTCACAGGAACGTTGCCACGTCCCCGTGGTGTTCCCGTTGCTGTGGGACACGGAGGCCTCAGTGTCCAGAGCGGCTCTGGGCGCCTGCTCGTTGCCAGAGGATCCTCCTGCCCGAGGCATTCTCAGCAGCCAGCCCAGCCCCTGACGGGTGTCCTTCTGTGCTTGCAGGGGTACAGTCTGCAGACGTGGGCAGCGCAGCCAAAATGATGCAGCAAGTGGTTGCTGCAGTTGGCACTCTGTTCTCTGTGGCTTATTCGGGGTATTTTTTAACCCACTTGGCACGTAAGTTGAGGTTTTCCCTCGGTGCAGCATCTGTGGCTTTGGGCTTGCTGTGTGCTTTCTGTTCTTCCACTGGGACTGAGTTGACTCTGTAACCAAATTGCCATGAGGACACGGTTGGTTTGGGAGAGCTCCTGCCAGCAGCTGCAGCTGAAAAAGGGGGTGTCTGCAGCCAGCGGGGCGTGCACAGCATTTGCAATGAGGCCTGGGGGGGTTCTGTTCCCTCAAGCGGGGAGTCTGTGGCAGCGGAGCCTGGAACTCCCTCCGTTTGCTGCTCCAGCCAAGAGCTGACACAGCCCAGTCTTTTGTGCTGCTCTCTTGCTTGCTGTGTGAAGGGCCTGTGGCTCCTGGAGGGATGCTGTGAAAGCAAAATGCTCTCTCAGGGTTGCCTTGTTCATTTCCCACCACAGGCAGTTTTTTCCTAACAACATCTGGTTCATGTTCCCTCTCCCGTTGCAGGGCACCTCACGCGTGGATCCCGAGCAGCTCCTCCTTCGGTGAGTGGCAAAGGAAGCTTTGGTGTTCAGAATTGTGCAGCAAGTTGTGAGCTCAGAGTGTGGCAGCCGAGTGCCAGCCTGGGAGGCTGAAGGAAAGTTCCTGTCAGTGTCTTTGCAGCAGCAGCAGCAGCAGCAAAGAGATCCCTGGCAGTTTTCTCTGTTTCTGCTGAAGAGCTTTTGAAGAGCTGCAGGACTGGCTTTGCAGGCAGAAGATTGCTTGCTGGCTTTAGCCATGGTGGAATATGGAATTCCCAACAATAAGTGGCAATGTTGACTTTTGCCCGTTGTTAGTTTGAACAGCTCTGAACCCTATTTCTGCTTAGTGCAGCTGGATGTGTAGCTAAGGATAAAGAAGGTGATAACTGAGATAGAACTTCCCGTCCCTCACGCTCCCGTCTGTCCACAGGGCACCAAAGCAGCATCAGCTCCTCCTCTGGCTCCCTCTGCTTGCAAAGAGGAGGCCAAAGAGGAGGAAGAGAGCAGTGAACTTCCCGCTGTTCTGGGAGACGAGGGCGAACACCCCGCGGTTTGGGAATACAACGGCGAGGCTCCCGCGGTGTGTGACAAGGACAGTGGACATCTCCCAGTGTGGGATGAGGACGGTGGATGTCCCCTGGTGTGGGATGAGAATGGCCGAGCTCCCATGGCATGTGACGAGGATGACGGCAATCTCCCAGTGTGGGATGAGGACAGAGAACGTCCTGTGTCTTGGAAAGAGGAGGGAGAACATCTTCCAGCATGGGAAGCAGACAGAGAACCTGCAGAGTTTTGGGAAGAGGACAGGGAACCTGCAGTGCTTTGGGAAGAGGATGAGGAACCTCCCTCTGCTCCTGAAGAGGACACTGAAGCTCCCTGTGCTGCAGGATCCTGGGCTGAACATTCTGACAGCAGCACAGCCCTGCAGCCAGAGGGGAGCGGGGAGTGGAGCCTGATGCAGCTGAGTACGTCTGCTCTGTTCCTGTGTGCCAGAGCAGGGTGCTGTGTGTGTGTGTCTCAGCATCAGCTGCACCCAGTGTTGCTCTGCAGCTGAATGGCACAGGGTCATTTATTGTCCTTCCCCAGCTGAGAGCAAGGGGCTCCCAGCCCCAGGGAGTGGGGCTGCATTCTGGCTCTCATCTGAGAGGGAGCATCTTCCACGTGGTTTCTTTCAGGGAACACCGTGAGCGTGGGGGAGCCTGCCGAGAAATACCTGGAACTGGAGCAGATTGGCCAAGGGTAAGTGCAAGGCAGTTACTTCTGCACAAGCAGGGCCCAGGTATTTTGCTGGTGCAGGATCCTGTGAGAAGTCAGGAGAGCTCCAAACCCCTTCAGACACTGGGGTACGATGCTGCTGTCTCTCAGTGCTGATCAGAATTGATAACTGTGTTTTCTCTTGCACACCTTGCATAGCAGAGGGCTGGTGGCTGCTGTGCTGTTGTTTGAAGGGTGGATGCACTCGGGTGTTTTGTGAACGCTGCAGGCAGCAGAGATCTCCTGTCTGGGCTGGCTTTCACTGCCAGGGCCTAAAGCGCTGCTTCTTTCTTCTCTGCTGTTTTGTCTCCAGGGCTTTTGGAACCGTTTCCAAAGGACTCGACAGGGCCACTGGAGGAGAGGTCAGTGTCAACACGCCCAGCACGTCTGGCAGCTCTCGAGGCCTTTCCCCTCTGCTGGGAGCTGTGGCTGGAGCTGTGGGGCCCAGCAGAGCTTTCCTGCACAGGCTGCTCCTCTGAAGGCAGAGCAGTGTCAGCCTGCAGAGCACAGCTGGGACAGACTTGGTCCTTCTGAAGTGCCCAAAGGAAAGCAAGGAGGGCAGCGGTGTCTGTCAGAGCAGGACACGCTGGCTTGGTCTTCATGTCTGAAAGTGTGAATGCATCAGCTGCTGGAGACTGAGGCCCAATTTACCTTCATCCCAGCCTTGGACACGAACACTGTTTAGCAGTTTTACCATCCTGAGTTTCATCAGGTTACCTCAAGGCCTAATTAAGGAGAGATCCTGCTTGGGCTCAGTTTGGGGTTTTAGTCCTACTGCAGCTGTTCCCACAGAGACAGGGAGAGAAATGAGAAGATGGATGTCCAGAGCAAAGCTCTCTCCTAAACCCTGCAGCTGTGTTTGGGTCTGGTGTCAGTGGCAGCTGTGGCAGGGATTATCTGAGCAATGGATGTGCACGTTTGCTTTGTTGTGCTATCCCAAACAGAGCAGGGACATTTGAAATCATGGCCAAATGCCATAGAATTGCTAAAGGGTTCCCGGCTGTTTTGCTCTGTGTGCACAGAAACAGAATTACCTCCTGCTTGCAAAATGTGTTGGAATAATAATCCTAAGAGTGCTGAGGCCATTTGAGAAGGCTGTAGGTGCAGAGAATGTTGTTAGAGCTCTGAGGCTGACAGCTGAGGCACCATTTCTGCAGAGCTTACAGAGCCAAATGTCTCTGGCCATGAGTCCTGTAACAGCCCCCAGCGAGCAGAGCAATGGGCTGTGGGAATGGCACTTGCTGAGCTCTGGTGTCCCATCCCAAGGCAGTTTGGCACAGCCCGGCTCGGTCGCTCCAAAAAGACTCGCTCCGTGTTTGCTGTGGCCTCCTGCCACAGACTCCTCCAGTTCAAGGTCTGCAATGTCCCTTCAGGTGGCCATCAAGAAAATGAGTCTCAGAGGGCAGAACAGGGAACGAGCTGTGAATGAGGTCGTGGTCCTGAAGGACAAGAAGAACCCCAACATTGTCAATTCTTTGGACAGGTGAGTGCTTCAGGTCTTCTCCCGTGCACAGGCCCTGAGTTCATCTTTCCTGGCATCCCCAGTCTGTAGCCTGTTCTGAAAATGCCTGACCCAGCCATATCTTCCCAGAACAACAGCCTGGCACTTCACTCCTTCCATGTGCTTTTGTTGCTTTGCTTTGGCTTTTTCTTCAAGTTGACCCCATTTGCTGTGTTTTACAGCAAGTGCTGATAAACCCTGGTAGAAATTATTTTCCTTGGCTGCTTCTTCCCAGCCCTTTCCCATTGCTGCAGGTGCCTGGAAGACCAGGTTCTTGTTTCCAGAAATGCCTCATTTGCCCATTTTTCAATGGCCTTGCCTATTTCTCAAGGGACTTTGTGCAAGGTTTTCCAAGCATTTGACTGCTTTTGCCCCAAGTGCTGCACGGCCTTCTCCCCTGGATAACTCTGGAAGTTGTGTTGCCTTGTTCCAGAGGGAATGGTGGAAATGGTGAGTTCAGATGCTGAAGCAGCTGGGGGCAAGTGTTGTGGTTCCACATTGAGCTGGGCTGTTGCTAAAGTGCATTTTTCACCTGCTTGCCATCTAAGGCCTCTCCTTTCTCCCAGGTGCCTCCTTCTCCTTTAGACTGTGCAGATTCCAAGGCCTGTGCAGCCTGGCAGGAATGTCTCTCCATCTGATTCTGTCCTCATTGACAAGTGACCAGGGAACAAAACTCCACTCCAGGCTTTTCCCTGGGGGCATTGAGCAATGCACATTCATCTCAAGGGTGCCATTGTCTCCTCTTCCAGCTTCCTTGTTGATGGAGATCTCTGGCTGGTGATGGAATACATGGATGGAGGAACTTTGCAGGATGTTGTCAGACGGACACGCATGGCTGAAGGAGAGATGGCAGCTGTCAGTCAGGAGGTGAGGGATCCTGCTTGTGCTTCCCATGGCTGGGACACCACGGTCCTTCCAAAGAGGCTGTGAGAACAGGGTGGCTCCATGCTCAGGCCTTTGTTTCTGTGTTGTTTTTATGAGCTGGAGAGGAAAGAGCCTCTGAAGTGAATGGCCTGCAAATATCACTGCATTTCTACTCTGTTCTTGTCCCTCTTTCCAACTGTTGTGGTACTCTCTGTCTTTTTTGGATCTGATTTACTGTTCTCAGCTTTGCCTTGAACCTTTTGCCTGGAGCTTGTCTGCACTGCACTCCTGGGCTGTCACAGCAAAGTTGCTGCTGGCAGAATTCTAAACTGTCCTTTCTTGTGAGATATATTCCAGCTATTGATTTTTTCCCTTGTGTTTCTTGTTGTCTCTCAGTGTCTGCAGGGCCTGGATTTCCTCCATTCCATCCGGGTGATCCACCGAGATCTGAAGAGCTCCAACATCCTTCTGGGAATGGACGGCTCTGTCAAGCTGGGTGGGTGTTCCTGGCCAGGCACGGCGCTCCCGGGGTGCGGCTGTGGGGCTGCTTCCCAGTGAGGGCCAGAGCCCCACAAGTGCTGCTGGTGGCACTGCCCGGCCCCTGCTGCCAGCTGAGAGCGGCTGCCCCGTGCAGAGAGCTCAGGAGAGGAGCAGGGTGTCAGGAGTGCCTTTGCTCTGGGTATGGCCCTCCCAGAGGGGCAGGAGTTGCAATCTAAAGCTTCAAAGGAAATCAGTAAAAGCCAAGCATGAAAGCTGAGGGCTTCTTTAAGGGTCCAGTTCCATCTTTCCTTGCCTCCAGCCCTGAGGACTTTTCCAGCTGGATTCAGCACTGCATTCTCAGACTGAGAGTGGTTGGTTTCCTCATTGCAGCTGCCTTTGACAGTGCTTGTTTCTGTCCTCAGCTGATTTTGGCCTCTGTGCTCAGCTCAGCCCTGAGCAGGACCAGTGCAGCTCCATGGTGGGCACTGCTCACTGGATGGCCCCAGAAGTTGTGACCAGTTCTCCTTACGGCCCCAAGGTGGACATCTGGTCCTTTGGCATTGTGACCATCGAGATGGTGGAAGGAGAACCTCCTTACTTCCAGCAAACGGGGGCCATGGTAAGAGGCAAATTCTCCAGGCTTTGCAGAGGCCTGTGAGCACAGGGTGACCCTGCACTGGGAGGAGCAGCTGGAGGTTTCTGCACATCGCAAAGGGAATTCCCACAGCACCTGAGCCTGAACACAGACAAATATTCTGCAGTCTCCAGCAACAATTTCCTTTGGGATTTAAGTTGTTGCAGCTCTTGTGAGGATGACCCAAATACATGAAGCAAGTGCATCAGCTCTAATGTTGTCTTGCAGAAAACCCCAAACCAACCCCAACACCCAAACCCAAACCCATCAAGTTTTCTGAAGGAGTTTCTAAAAGAGGTTTTGTGAGATGAACTCCCCCCTGGCTCTTCTCACTGGGAAACTTGTCTACAACATGAAGATGATTGTTTAACATCCCCACAGTCTAATGTATTTCTTTCCTAGTCCAAGCTACTTTCTCTGTGTCACCAAGCCTGAGCTTTCAGCCACACAAACCTGCTGTTCCTTGCCTGGCAGTTTCTGGGATGGGGCATCAGGAATGCTTTTACTTGAGTGTCAGTGGCACTGCAGAGATGCATTTGATGTAAGAATCCCTTGAAATAACACAGGCAGACCACTCTGACTCTTGAAAATGGCCTGTAAAGCTGGTGCCTGTATTTGGAGAAGCAAAATGGGCTATTTCTGATGGAGGTTCCTACTGACAAAGTCAGCCAATGCAATCGGCTCTGAAGGCAAGATCATTTGGATGTTGCAATGGCTGTGGCTGCACCAGGGTTTGGGTTTTTTGGTTGGCCCAGAAGAATGAGCTGTGAGCAGCAGCATCTCTGCCAGGGAGGAAAGTGCCCGGGGAGCTGGGGCAGAGCAAGCGGGCTGGATGTGAGCACTTGTGGGTGTGGAGGAAGCTGTCAGAGCGCTGTGTTTGCTTTTCCTGCAGGCTCGCGCTCTGATCCGGCAGAACGGGACCCCGCAGCTGCAGGAGCCCAGGCGCCTGTCGGCTCTGCTGCGGGACTTCCTCGAGTGCAGCCTGGAGCCGGACGAGGAGCGGCGCTACTCTGCCCAGGAGCTGCTGCAGGTGAATGCCAAGCGGCTGCGGGGGAAACGGCAGCGCCAGGGGGGGCTTTTCTTGTGGGGCCCCCCTCCCATCATCTCCAGTCCCGCTGCTTTTCACACGCAAAGCAAGCAGAATCCTCGCCTGCTTTGGCTTGGCAGGCTCCTGTCGAGCTCATCTGGACCTGGTGCCCCGCCACGAGCGGGGACATCTTCAAGCACATCAGGTGGCTCAGAGCCCTGCCTGACCTGAGCCTGGATGTTTCCAGGGAGGAGGCACCTCCCACATCCCTGGGCTCCCTCTGTCAGTGTTTCCCCACTCTCCTGCTACAACAATTCTTCTTGAGATCTAATCTGAGCCTGCTTCCCTCTCTTGACTTTCAAACCATTCCCCTTTGTCCTGTTGCAACAGAGCCTGTGAGGAACTTGAGTCTGGAAAGTAACAGTTAATTTCTTTCTTTTTTATCCCTTGGGCAGCACCCATTTTTGTCATCAGCCAAGCCTCTCTCCAGCCTGACCCCTCTGATCACTGCAGCAAAGCAACTGAGGGAGCAGCGGAGGAGGAGATGAAGCCCTTGACGAGAGCTTTTTGTTATAGTATTTAGGAAAAGTAGTTAGTTATGGTAGTTAGCACTGTGAGTTAGTTAGGGTAAGTTAGGACAGCCTGTTTGTTATGGCAGTTATTTGAATAAAATCTCTGTTAAAGCTCAAGTCCCTTGAGGTGTCCTGTCCTTCTCCCGCTGTGACTCAGCTGCCCGGAGCACTGCGAGGGGAGAGCGGGCCCAGCCTCGCCCAGAGCTGAGCCCCAGCAGAGCCTGGCAGAGCCCAGAGCAGCCTCGGCATCTGCAGAGTCAGCCTGGAAGGAGGCGCTTGGAGCCTTCTGGGCTGCAGCCGGCTCTTGCTTACAAACTGTGTGCGCTGGAAAATGCCTCTGGTTCTGCGGGAGGGCAGAAGGGGCCCGGGGAAGGCCCAAGTGCTCCATGCAAGGGAAAAACCTGCCCTGTGTTTGTGATAAATAACTATGTTGTTGTTGGCCTTTGCTATTATGTGTTGGCTTTTGCAAATTATTATAATCACAACGATTTTGATATAGCACAGTTTGTAATCACTTTTAACTGCTTTTGATATAGTAATGTTATAAATGACTTTCAAATTTCCAAACAATCAAATTTAATTAATTGATAACATAGTTTAATAAATTGGATATTAAATGATGAACGAATACAGTTCAGTAAAAGAATACAATTTAGTAAAAAAGAGATACAATTTAGTAGATATATTCAGATACATATTTTTTATATATATATATATGTGAATATAATTGGCCAGTGGTTACAAAAGGTTAAGGCATAAGCAAAACTGACCGGGGAACGGGGGGCGCTTCTCACCTCACCTCACGTACGAAACAAAGCACTTCAAGCTGAAATTACATACTGTATGGTTATACGTATTCATTAATGTTTCCCATAAGTTTCCTCCTTTTTCTGATTTTGCTGACCATTTATTTTCTAAACAACATCCTGTACCTTAATTTTGACGTGTGACATCTGCAAAGGGGTACATGTGCTTTATAACACTTATTCTTGATCGTTTCTAATAATAACTTTAATAACAGTTACAATTTAGTTAGCACGAATCAATTCCATTTATTACACTGGGAATGGGGAACCCCTGCACTTCCATTTCTGGGCGAACCCCCCTTCCTGGGCACAGAGACCCCCTTGGATGTTCATTTCGGGGCACCGAGACCCCCTGGTACCCCCTTACCCAGCCCCAAAAACCCCTGCACCCCCTTATCTGGAACCTGGAACCCCCAGAACCCCCATTTCGGGACACCGGGACCCCACTGAACCTCCATTTTCAGGCACTGGGACCCCTTGAACCCCAGAACAGAGGAAGGGACCCCCTGAACTCCCATTCCGCTGCAGCAGGACCCCCGTGCACCCCTGTATCCAGGACTGGAACCCTCCCAAACCCTCCATCCTCACACCCTGGGACCCCCCTGCAGCCGAGCCAGGGACCAGCCAAAATGAGAATGGATCCCCCAAAACCACAGCTCTTCCTTTTAAACAGAAAAGGGGAGATGTTGTGGTGTATTTTTGTTTAAAGTTTGAAGCTGTTTGTATAAGTGGTTTGTTCTGTTACCCCCCTGCTTTGTTGGTTTAACCCAAAGTTATCTCCTCCCCTGCCCCGCCCATTATTGTATCCCAACCCCTTTTTCCAGCACCTTCCCTATCAATCTTGTCCACCCTGCCCCTTGTTCCCAAATGTTCCCTGTCAATCCTGCCTTATGCCAACCCCCTGCTTGGACGTCCCCTTTGGAAATCCCCTAATCCACAGCACCCCATTGGTCCATGTGTCCTATTCCCCTCCCCAGGATATCCCTCACTGGTTGAAGTTTTGTATCCACCCCTGGACCCTCCCCATATGTAAATTGCTGTACGCTTGTATTCTGTGTCTTTTGTCCCTGGACCCTTGGGCGGTTAAAACTTTCCCTCAAACCCAATATAAAAGACCTTCCCCCCACTATTGCCTCCACACTGTGTCTGACAGCTGTTAAGTGCTGTAGAGCATTGCTCTAAGCCACACCTCGAGTCATCCTGCTCCCGAGGTGTGTCCCACTTCCAGCGTGGAGCGGATGAAGAGTTAACCGGGTCGGGCACTGTGTCACACCCAGCTGATCCCAGTGTGTCCCCACTCTCTCCCAGTGCCCTCCAGCATGTCCATCTCGCTGGTGCCCTTGAGCTGCAGCCAGCAGCTCCTGGTGCTGCTGGAAACCGCCCCCGGCAATGCGGGCTCAGCTCCAGCTGCCAGGTGGAGCACGTCAGCCTGGAGCACCCCCTGAGCCGGCACTGGGGCACGGCCCGGCCCCCACAGCACCGGGGGCAGCGGGGGAGGCACTGGAGGGGCTGGGAGGAGGATTGGGGTGTGCTGGGAGTATGGATGTTAACTATGAGCAAAAGTAGGGAGCACAGTGCCTGTGGAATAGCAGGCCACATAACTTTCTCAGTCTCGCCTGAGAAAGTGGCCTGGGAAAACATAAGGAGGAATTAAAACAATCCTCAGAGACAGAGAACAGCCCTGCAGGTGCTGTTTGTCAGTTTCTTGTTTTCTTGCAAGAGAAGGTCGAGGGGTGGTGTACCCCACTGACCAATGATGGTGATGTGTTAGTTCACTGACCAGTAAGAGTTTTACTTTTCTATACTTTCACGTATCGGTCTATAAAAGAAGATCTTAGGTAATAAACCTTAAGAGCTCTCCTGTTCAACTCACAAGAGAGTCTGTGTCGTTCTTCTTGCTGTTCCCAATAGAGCAACACTGGGAGTAACTGGGAGGGAGTTTGAGATAGACTGGTTTAAACTGGGGAAGGGATTGAGGTGCTTAGGATGGCTAAGAAGGGGATTAAAGGTTGTTGGGGAGGGTGGGATGGGGTTCTGGGGGGTCCTGGTGGAAACTGGGAAGGAGTTTGGGCGTGCTGGGTGTCACTGGGAGGGATTTGAGTGAGTCTGGAGAGGCTGGAAGGAGACTGGGCATTGGAAAGCAGGGATTGGGATGTGGTTCATTGTGCTGGGAAGAGACTGAGAGGGTTCCTGATGAGTCCTGGTGGGGCTGGGAAGGGACTGGGAGAGGGTTTGGGGGTCTTGGGTGGGCTTGGAGAAACTTGGAGAGTGCTTGGAAGGGCTTGGGGTGTCCGTGTGAGGTTTTACGGGGGATCCTGACCCCTGCAGACCCCCCAGAGATGCCACCGGACACCGCCCACAGCAAGATGCTGATGGGGATCGGGGGCTCAGTTTCTACCTGTGCAAGAAGGTGAGGGGGGTCCTGGGGGTCATATCCTCCCTCTCCTGGAATGTGTGTGCTCCCCCAGGCCCCCCAGCCTGATGTCACCCCCTTTTCTCTGCCCAGAGAGCTCCTGAGCTGCTGGTGTTCGCAGCCCCTCCCTGTGGCCTTGCACCCGGCCAGGAGCCCCTGCTCCATCCCTGCAGTGATTCTGGAGGGGTCGTGTGTCCCCCCAGCCCCGCTGTCACTCTGCTCCCACCCAGCTGCTACCAGTGTTCCCAGTAAAGCTTCCCAGTTCACCCCTGTCCCGTTTATGGGGGTCAGTGGGGAGGGACATGGGGTGACCCCGCGGGGGGGCTGTGGCAGGGACAGACCCTGCCCCGTGATGGATCAGGACCCCCGTGTGTCCCCCCCATGTGTCATCCTGTTCTGGGGACTCCTTGGGAGACACCAAACTCCAGCATGGCACCCAGCAAACCCTAAAAAGCACTGGGACCCCTGAAGCCACCAGGGAAATTTGGGGAGGGGGTGCATGGGTGGTGCCCAAACCATGCCAAGAGCCCAGCACTGCCCCAGCTCGATCTGCCCTGGTTCCATCCCAGCTCCTTCCGTGGGATGCGAAGGAATTGGAAAAATGGGGATCCAAGGCTGGGCGCTGGGCTCAGGGGAGCAGAAGAGATGGAGGAGGAGGAGGAGGGCAGAGGAAGTAGCGGGAGAAGGGCTGGAGAGGAGAAGGAGGCAGGATGAAGAAGGAGGAGGAGCGAGACTCATCCAAACCCAATATGGAGCTCCCATGCGCCCCTTGTCCTCTGCACTTCCACCCCTGCCCCACTGCCACTCAATCCACCACCCCACCCCTCTGCTTGGTTTTGGGTGTTCCAGGTCCCTCCTGCTCAATCCGGGCCTCCCATCCCCCCTTTCACTCAATTCTGGCAGCTTCTGGCAGCCTTTTCCTGGGCAGAATCCCAGAGTTTGGGAATTTTTGAGGTGCAGTTCTGGAGGAGCGCCGCAGCAGTGTCGATGGCAGGGGTTCCGTGACTACCCTGAAGAAGCCATCCTGAAAAGGACTGTCCAGGGGAACAGGCACGTCCTCTGCCCGGCAAGTGATCTCAGCTCAGCAGCAGCGTGCAGGCGACGCAGAGAGAGAGACTAGAGAGCTGTATGGCATTCCATGGAGAACCAGCCTTTATTATAGCAGGGCCCTCGGTGAAGGGAGCCAGTGACAGCAGCTGCCTGAACTGGGGAAAAACCAGGGTATTTATAGAGGAGAGGGGCGGGGGAAACTGGGATACATGTATCAGGGTGGATTGATAGGGAGGAAAACCAATGGGGTGTAACAAATTAACATGTTCAACTCAAAGGCCTCTGGGAGTGACACTTTTTCTATTCATGGGAGCAAAGTGTCTCACCTAGGGAGAAGCTCTGCAGGGGAGAGCCAAAATCTCTGAGCTGGCCGGTTCTTTGGGCCCCACAGAGGAAGACAGTGCTGTCTGCTGTGGCCTCTCAGCTGCCCCACACACCCTGGGGGTGCTGGGATTTCCCTCCTGGGCACAAGGACCTTCATTCCCTTCCAGGAGCCCAATGCCCGGCTGGGGCTCCAGGCCAGGGGGTCCTTGAGCAGCGGCCCCAGAACCTCCGCCAGGGGCTCCCAGCGCAGCCGCAGCCGCTCAGGCTGGGCTCCCCAAAGCCCTCAGCAAGCCCCAAGTCCCTGCCAGGAACCCTCAACTCCCTCAAACCCAGCATCCCCCACAGCCCCTGCAAGTTCCCCCCATGGCAGTGGCCACAGCCATGTCCCCACATGTCACTGGCCACGGCCCACCATGTCCTCACCCAGGGCTGTGTCCCCACCATGTTTCCATCCCTGGCATTGTCCCCCACATCTCCATCTATGCCTGTGTCCCCCCATGTCCCCATGAATGTCCATGTCCCTGTCCATGTGTCCCCACATCACTGTCCATGTCCCACCATGTCTATGTGTCTCAATGTCCTCACCCATGTCTTAGTTCAATGTCTTTATTTTCACGCCAAAGTTGGATATTTTGAAGGAATAAAGAAAAATTAAAAGCCAATCAGGCCATATTGAAAGGATTTCTGCCAGCTGAGGATCCCTGTGCTTGGGTGGAAGAGAACAACATTTTTTGGAAGGCTTTCCAGACCACTGTCTCCAAAACCTTGGTCTTTGACCCATTTCATCAACATCTGGCTGTGGAAGACACCTCTGGGCAATAGGAAATGAAAATTGTGGAATCACTGAGGTTGGACAAGACCTCCAAGACCTCCTTGATGCCACCAGAAGATAGGTGGATTGAATGCAAAAGATTTTCTGGGATTGAAAGTCAAAAAATCCACTCCCCCCAATGAATTCCCATTGTTGGTCTGTGTCCCAATGGATGTTCCTGCCCAGGTGTTCATCCAGGTGCCCACAGGAAGCCAGGAAGATGTGGAGCCTCCCAGCCAGGTGTCTTCCCAACACGGATCACCAGGACCACGGATCACCAGGGCTCTGCCCAACGGGGGTCACTGGGGATCATCCAACGCCGATCCTCCCATGGGGGATGGAGCTGGAGCAGCGCACGAAGCTCTTCCCGCACTCGGGGCACTCGCAGCGCTTCCCTTACTGGTGCCTCCGTTGGTGTTGGGTCAAGTGATAGCCCCTGGAGAAGCTCTTCCCACACTGGGGACACTCGTAGGGCCTCTCCCCACTGTGGATGCGCCGGTGGACGGTGAGGTGGGAACTGTGCTTGAAGCCCTTCCCGCAGTCGGGGCAGCGGAAGGGCCTCTCCTCTGTGTGAATCCGCTCATGTAGGAGGACATGGGAGCTGGTCCGAAAACTCTTCCCACACTTGGGACACTTGTAGGGCCTCTCCCTGGTGTGGATGAGCTGGTGTTTCCTCAGATTGGAACTCCACCCAAAGCTCTTCCCACATTCGAAGCAGGTGTAGGGCCGTTCCCCCGTGTGGATCACCTGGTGTTTCATCAGGTCAGAGGTATCTCTGAAGCTCTTCCCACATTTCCCACACTCATAGGGTCTTTCCCCACTGTGGATCACCTGGTGTGCCCTCAGGTTGGAGCTCTGGTTGAAGCTCTTCCCACATTCCCCACACTCATAGGGCTTTTCCCCAGTGTGGATCACCTGGTGCCGGAGCAGGCTGGAGCTGCGGCTGAAATCTTTCCCACATTCCAAACACTTGTGGGGCTTCTCCCCCTGCTCTGAGCTCTGGCTGGATCTCCGACCACCTTCCCGGCACAGGGAGGATCTTTCCTCCTCACAGCTCCCTGGGCTGGGTTTGCAGCCTCTCCTTGTGTGAGATCTCCAGGGCTTTTCCTCCTCCTCCTCCATCTGACCACAGCTTGGGAATGAAAAATCCTGGTTTGGGGGAAAAAAAGAAAGGAAAAAGCCTTGGGCTGAGGGTTTCTCCTTTCCCAAGTTCATCTCAGGAAGTCATTGGGCATCTAGTGTCTGGAAGGACCTCCAGGACACCAAGATTCAGCCCAAAAAATCCTCCAAACATCAAAAGAGATGCAAAACTTCCAAAACACCAAAAATCTGATATCACCCCCAACATAGAAAGATTCAGCCCCCACAAAAAAACAAAACTCCAACATTCAGCCCAATAACACTCAGAAACACCAAGATTCAGCCCCGTGAAAATCGTCGATCTCCCTGCCCGGGCACTCGCTGCATGGGGGGGTGAGGGGGGCAATGAGGCCGGGCCGGAGCAGGGGGTGCCTGAGAGAGGCCCCGAGCCCGGGGGAAGCCCCTGCAGAGCCATGGAAGTGGCTCCTGGCCGGACTCGGGGATCCCCCTGGCGATCCCCGCTGGAGCAGCCTGGTCCTGAGGGACTCTGGCCCCTGGCAGGGACCCCAGGCTGCAGCAGGACAAGGATTCCTGTCCCTCAGGGGGAGGCACTGACATGACCTGACTGTGACCCCCATCCCTGTGCCTCTGGGCGGGGAGGGGGACGGAGAGGGGCACAAAGTTAAGCCCGGGAAGGAGGGAGAGCTGGGGGGAAGATGGATTTCCGGAGGAATTACTTTACTTCTCATTTTCTTGCTCTGACACGTTTGAAAACAAATTCAAATAATTTCCCCAAGTCAGGTGTGCTGTGCCCGTGACCAAGGATTGAACTGTCCCCACCCTCATCCAGACCCCCGAGCCTTTCCTTGTGTGTTCTGCTCCCCGCTCGGGACAGGAAGGAGAGTCACAGAGTTTTGGCCTCGCTCCGGCATGCCCTGCTCCATCCCGGACTCACCCCCAGCTCGCAGCGCCCTCAGCTCGCAGCGCCCTCAGCTCCCGGGCACCCCGAGCTCCCGGCGCTTCAGCGCAGCGGCGCTTCCCTGGCCTCCTGCCCGGGCCGGGCCCAGCGCCGGGGCCGCTCCTCAGCCCAGGCTGCCGAGAAATGGCGGAGCTCAGCCCAAGGCAGGCGAGTCCGTGCCGTGTGCAGAGCCCGCCGCTGGCTGCGATTGGCTGCTTCTGCCGTCACTCGTGGCTCTGGCGCGCGCTGATTGGGCAGAGCGGGGACAAGCCCGGCCCCGCTGACGCCCCCAGGGCGGCCGTGGGGCAGGAGAGCCGCCATTGCCGGAGCGTCTGTGCGGGCCCGGCAGCGGCGGCAGCAGCGGCCGGAGCCCGGTGAGGCGGCGGCGGAGCTCGGAGGCGGCCCCGGCCATCGCAGGTGGGAGCCGCGCTCGGTTCTGCGGGGGCTCGGGGCTCGCTGCGGGCCCGGGAGGGGGCGGCAGGGGGCTGTGGCGGGTGGCTTGTGCCGTGGCCGGCCCGTGTTGGCCCTGGGCTGAGGGCGCTGCGGGAGCGGCTGCCCGCGGTCTCCTTGCCGCTGGGGCCTCGGCAGGAGGCGGTGGCGGAGCAGCGCTGGCTCGTCCCGCTTCGTGTCGGGAGGCCGGAGGTGGCTGCGCTGTGCCCGGGACGCTGCGCTGGGGCCGCCTCCGAGCTCCGCCGCCGCCTCACCGGGCTCCGGCCGCTGCTGCCGCCGCTGCCGGGCCCGCACAGACGCTCCGGCAATGGCGGCTCTCCTGCCCCACGGCCGCCCTGGGGGCGCCAGCGGGGCCGGGCTTGTCCCCGCTCTGCCCAATCAGCGCGCGCCAGAGCCACGAGTGACGGCAGAAGCAGCCAATCGCAGCCAGCGGCGGGCTCTGCACACGGCACGGCCTCGCCTGCCTTGGGCTGAGCTCCGCCATTTCTCGTTAGCCTGGGCTGAGGAGCGGCCCCGGCGCTGGGCCCGGCCCGGGCAGGAGGCCAAGGAAGCGCCGCTGCGCTGAAGCGCCGGGAGCTCGGGGTGCCCGGGAGCTGAGGGCGCTGCGAGCTGGGGGTGAGTCCGGGATGGAGCAGGGCTATGCCGGAGCGAGGCCAAAACTCTGTGACTCTCCTTCCTGCCCTGGGCGGGGAGCAGAACACACAAGGGAGGGCTCGGGGGTCTGGATGAGGGTGGGGACAGTTCAATCCTTGGTCACGGGCACAGCACACCTGACTTGGGGAAATTAATTGAATTTATTACCAAACGTATCAGAACAAGAAAATGAGAAGCAAAGTAATTCCTCCGGAAATCCATCTTCCCCCCAGCTCTCCCTCCTTCCCGGGCTTAACTTTCTGCCCCTCTCCTTCCCCCTCCCCGCCCAGAGGCACAGGGATGGGGGTCACAGTCAGGTCATGTCAGTGCCTCCCCCTGAGGGACAGGAATCCTTGTCCTGCTGCAGCCTGGGGTCCCTGCCAGGGGCCAGAGTCCCTCAGGACCAGGCTGCTCCAGCGGGGATCGCCAGGGGGATCCCCGAGTCCGGCCAGGAGCCACTTCCATGGCTCTGCAGGGGCTTCCCCCGGGCTCGGGGCCTCTCTCAGGCACCCCCTGCTCCGGCCCGGCCTCATTGCCCCCCTCACCCCCCCATGCAGCGAGTGCCCGGGCAGGGAGATCGACGATTTTCACGGGGCTGAATCTTGGTGTTTCTGAGCTTTATTGGGCTAAATGTTGGTGCTTTGTTTTTTTGTGGGAGCTGAATCTTACTATTCTGAGTGGATATCAGAATTTTGGTGTTTTGGAAGTTTTTGATCTGTCTTTGTTAGCGTTCAGGAACACACAGAATCACAGACTGAATATATGCAGGTGCTTTATTGAAGTGTGTGGGAACTAGGGGTATCAGCAACCCAAATCTAGCTCCATTGTCTTTGTCCAAAATGCACATATTTCTACAATGTCAGCTGTAGCAGTAATCACTGTAACAACCTTATCAATATTGCTTCATTAATATTACTTCATTAACTTTATATTGCTTCATGAGAGTTAGCTCATCCTTGCACAAACATGTCCGAATCTTATCTCTGGGTGGGTATCTTGGAGACCCCAAGTACCAGTTCCCATTACCGTAAACATTTCAGCTTGCTAGACCATCCTTAATACCAAGCATTCTTGTGGCCTACCTCTACATGATTTTAAGAAACATTTTCAGATACATTTAACCCCATAGTAATGTATTTCCCCACTTTGAAAATATTTCACTTTACTATAATAAGTGTAATGCTTTCACTGTATACAGTCCTTTTTCTGTGTTTATACTTGATGTTCATCTTTGAATCCACAGTTGTCGTAAGCGTTGTTACACTCTGGAGGACTTGGAGATGACAAATGCGGATGTGGATCTCTGTCCCGTGTCAGTGCCTTTATTATCTTCTGGTTCCAGGATACTCTTTTCTTTATCTCTCCTTTCAGAACTGCACAGATTAACCAGATTGCTAAGAACACAATTAGTAGGATTATTAAATTCTCAAGAATAGTTTTGATCCATGCGCTCACGTTCCATCCTAACCCTTCAAAAATTTTATCTACCCAACTTGTGGTGAGATCTTCCCTCTCTTTCTGTGCTTCATGTTCTATGGGTTTTAATGGATTAATGTCGTGTTCTACATCTGCAGTTCCATTTGGGATGTGGATGCAGCAGTGATTATTGAGAGACCGCCAGCTCTTCACCAGTCTTCACAGAAGTAATCGTGAATGCCACTTTATTTCTATCTTTAGCACACTTTTATAGGGTTCTACAGGGTGTGCAGGCAGAGCAAGTTACTATTGGCTAACACACACAGTTTACATTTTTTCTCTTACACACAGGGATATTGTTTTGCTTTACTCTCTCTTCAGCATGAAGGTTTCAAGGACTTTAGCTCTTAATATCATGACTTATTTCAAAGGCTGGTTTGTGCATACAGGCCTTTACTAATATATAAAATATAGCAACAAGTGATCAATTTGTCCTTTTAGGTACCCGCATACTCCGTGTTCTTTCAACAATAACATATCTAAAGCCAATCTGTTTTGCAGGGTCATTTTAGTCGTGGCTTGTAATTGTACATTTTGCTCTCTAAATCCCTCTTTGGTAACTCTTGCCAATCTTTCTACCTGACCTGTAAGTTTGTACAAGATCTTTCTATTGTTATAATTTGCTATTGGACCAAACAAGGATTCCAGCGCCCACTCAAATTTTACACTGCTGGAGGGTTCCTGCCATCTTTCTTCATCTTCAGCTTTGTTTTCCTGAAATTCTCATCTTCTCCTTATTTGCAGAAGTTCATGCTCTCCCTTGAATGGGGACCTTTTCCAAATTTGGCATAAGGTGGGGAGGCCTAAAGTAATCTCTTTTACTTTTTCACCTACAGGCAAATGTGTTGTCCAGGTGCCATCGCTTGCTGCCCATCCAAATTGGCCTGGACTCTGAATTGTACTTGTGCTCCATATTACCTTTTGGATCACTTGTCCTATCTTGTCATTTATTTCCCCTTGTTTATGTTTGATTCCTCTGCAGGCACATCCAATTTGCAGAGCTACCACTAGTGGTGGCATTTGTTTTATTTCTTCATCATCAGAAGTACAGTCCTAAGTTTTGTTCCATACCCACCAATTCACTTTGTCTGCCTCCATTCTACTACTGGTTGCAGTGTTCCATACCCCTGGATCTGTTTCATTTTCAGAGCCTTCCCACTTAATGCACCAAGGGCTATCTGCCATAGATTGGAATTTCTGAAGCACACTCATTGACCATGCACTGTCCCAAGCTTCAGCCCGATCTTTTCCTTCCTGTCCTTCACACTTCCACTTTGATACTGGAATCTTTTCTTTAATGACCTTTGCTATCTTTTCATAACACCATCCATAATTCCCTAATCCCCCATCCCAGCCTAGTTTTGGTTCATACTTTCCTCCATTTTCATGACAGTCCCATATAGATGAATACTTTGGCTTCACAGCATTTTCAAACACTGTCTTATTTGGGTACTCGTAATCTATTTGCAATACACAGCTCACATTTTCATTTTTATTCTTTTGTATTTCAGGAAATTTTGATGTTATAATTCTTTAATTTATTGGGTCTCCTGCTGCCTTTGGTATTGGCAGACAGGCAGTTATTTTGCTGGTGTTTAGCACGTTGGCAAAATCTTTAATTAATCCAATCATCCCATTTTCTGCCTGAATAGTATTAGAGACTTTTATCACTTGTGTTTCTGGCTGCACCCCCACATCCCTCTTCATTCTCAAATGAGGAGTTGTCAGCTGATCCTTTTGCATTTCACATCCCAAGGTAACAGTGATTCCAACTGATGGTAGTGAAGGCCATAAAATAATCACCATTACAGTCACTAGCAACCTAGACATTTGAAACAATCAAACGCGCTTTATCTGCAGCTTTGTTGTCCCCACAGTTTGTGCAGTCCACAGTGCAGGGGAAACCTTCTTCACCCTGGTGTAATGTATGCAGGGATCCAGTCCAGCTCCTTTGACTGCTGTCAAGGTAGTTAACAGTACCTGATAGGGTCCATTCCACCTTTCTTTTAATGGTTCTTCGTTCCAGCTTTTAACGTACACTTCATCTCCCGGGGGGATGTCATGAACTGGATTCTCAAGAGTCAGCGGCCTGTTCCACACAAGGGTGCTCCGAAGTCGAGCTCGAGCTTTTCCAGGAGGCAGAACATAATTCTACACCTCTTGCTTCCCTGTAACATGTACATTTGGATTAGGTTCAGGGGATTCATATGGTTTCCCATCCAATATCTCATAAGGACTGACTGACATCCCGCTTCTAGACTTTATCCGAGTCCTCAGCAGTGCTATTGGTAAAGCTTGTGGCTACTGCAATTTAGACTCTTGGCATATTTTGCTGATTTGCCTCTTCAATGTCTGATTCATCCTCTCTACCTGTCCACTGGATTGGGGTCTCAATGGTGTATGGAGATGCCAAGCTATTCCCAGTAACCTACTCACCTCCCTCACTACTGTGGCTGTGAAATGTGGGCCCCTATCTGATGATATTCCTAGAGGCACCCCAAATCTTGGAATGATTTCTTGCAGCAACCACTTGACTGTCTCCTTTGCTTGATTTGTGTGACAGGGAAGAGCTTATGGCCATCCTGAAAATGTGTCAATCCCTACCAATAGATATTTGTATCCTCGAGTTCTTGGTAATTCTACAAAATCTACTTGCCAATAATCTCCTGGTTTTCCCTAATTGTGCCTGTCATCTAGCCACTGGATTGTTCTTCAAGCAGATTTCACATTTTGACATTACTGATTTTGCCATTGTTAACATCCGTACTGAAATTAAACTTTGTTTTAACAATTTCACCAATGCCTCTGCACTCCAATGACATTTGTTATGTTTTATTTGTAGAACTTCTCTCATTATCGAGGGGGGTACCACTACTTGTCCCTGTGTAGTCACATACCACCCTTCTGAATTCTTCTGTGCATTCAGTGAGTGTCCCAATTTCTCATCTTTTATTGAACATTTTGGTTCTGGAGATAAATTGAATTGAGATACATTAGTTTTTAAAGGTATCAATGCTATTGCAGTTTGCGCTTCTCGAGCAGCTTGTCGGGCTGTCCAGTCTGCTTTCTGATTTCCCTCATGAATTTTGGAGTTTCCTGATTGGTGAGCTTTGCAGTGCATGATTGTTACTTGCTCCGGCTTTTGTACTGGTTTTATTAATTGCAGGACTGCATCTTGATGTTTAATGTGTGTGCCTTGAGGAGACAGCAGTCCTCTTTCTTTCCACAGTGCCCTGTGTACATGCACCACTCCAAAAGCGTGTTTTGAATCAGTCCAGATATTTACTTTCTTCCCTTCACTCATCTCTAATGCCCTGGTTAAAGCAACCAGTTCTGCTCGTTGGGCAGATGTGTTTGCTGGTAAGGAACAAAGCTGGATTCAAAAGGTTAGCTGTCTTTAGTGTGACATCATGCTGCTCTGTTAGGATTACCTGGAATTTCATCATCCTGCTTGGGGATAGCCAATGGCCCCCTTTTGTTCTAAAACAGTGGTCACCATGTGTGGCACATAGACATCTGTGTGTCTACCCATCGTGAGTTTCCTGGCTTCTTGGATCAGCATCACAGTGGCTGCAACTGCCCGCAGGCATGAAGGCCATCCGGCACTCATGTGGTCAAGTTGTTTGGAAAAGCAGCCTACCAGCCTTTTCCAGCTTCCCAAATGTTGGGTCAGCACTCCCAGTGCTGGGTGTGATCTTTCATGCATAAACAGCTGAAAATCTTTGGATAGATCAGGCAATCCTAACGCAGGAGCTGTTGTCAATGCCTTCTTCAGTCTGAGGAAGGCCTCCTTCTGTGGTTTGCCCCAGGTAAGCGGTTGTGTCTTCTGGGCTTCATACAGGGGCTCTGCAATTAGTCCATAGTCCATGATCCACAGGCAGCACCGCTCTGTCATCCCGAGGAAAACTCGTAGCTCATGTAGATTCTGGGGTTCTGGAATAGCACAAATAGCTTGAATACGATTAGTACCCAGCTTACATTGCCCTTGTGAGATTTCACATCCCAGGTAGATCACAGACTGTTGGGCAATTTGTGCCTTTTCTTTAGACACTTTATATCCTCCCATTCCCAGCTGATTTAAAATTTCAATTGTTACCTTTCTGCAGGTTGTTTTCTCTTCTGTAGCTGTCAGTATATCATCAACCTACTGTAACAGCAGGTATTGTTCTCTTGGTACTTGCCCATTCTCAGTTCAAATCTCCAGCTCCTTCACCAGCTGGCTTCCAAATAGGGTTGGACTGTTCTTGTATCCCTGTGGGAGTCATGTCCAGGTGAGCTGGGTTTTCCTTCCATTGTCTGGATTTTTCCCTTTCAAAGGCAAACAGTTTCCTACTTTCTTTGTCAAGGGGTATGCAGAAAAAGGCATCTTTTAAATCAATTCCAGTAAACCATTTCTATTTCTCTTTCACAGATGTCAACAATGTGCAAGGATTAGCTACCACCGGGTAAATATCTTTAGTTATTCCATTTATTGCTCTCAAATCCTGTACTAGTCTGTACTCACCATTTGGTTTCTTCCCTGGAAATATTGGTGTATTCAATTCTGATTCACATTCTTCTAAAATTTGGTTCTTCAAGAATGTTTCAATAATCTTTACTATTCCTTGCCGTGCTTCTGGCTTTATGGGATACTGTTTAACCTGGACAGCTTTTGCTCCTTCTTTTCATTCTACATGTACTGGTTGTGTCAACTTATATTTTCCTGGTATGTCTGTTTCCCATACAGAGGGAATTACTGCATCCTCTACTTTCCGAGGGATAGTAGGGACTGGTTTTTCTTTTATCATTAAGATTTGTCCTGTCTTTGATTCAGGTATTTTAATTAAAAGCTCTCCATTTTCAAAAGTTATCACTGCATCAAGTTTTGCTAATCTCATCCTCAAAGTGGAATTGGACACTCAGGCATATCTAAAAATTAATGTGTTAACACTTTGTTTCCAAAGCACAAATCCAGGGGTTGCAGGAATGGTCAATTCTCCTCCTTCCCTGTGGCTCCAACTGTTGTTGCTGTTTTGTCTCCAGTTTGCCCTTTTAGATCATTTAGCAGAGAATATGTAGCCCCTGTATCCACCAGAAATTTTACTTCTTTGTCTCCCAACTGTATAGTTACTAAAGGTTCTTGTATTGGTTTTTGTTCTGATTCTAGTCAGCTGCTGTACTCCCCCAGCACCATTAATTTGGAAGCATCTTGATTCTGATTGAACTGATTGCCCTGGTTAAACCAATTTGGGCATTCATTTTTCCAGTGCCCCTCTTGTCTACAATAATCACATTGATTTAACCCCAATCTTGGCAAAACCCATCCCCCTCGTCCTCTGCCAAGTCCGCCCCTCCCCAGCCCATGACCACCTCTGCCGTGACCTCTGAAACCTGGATTCTCTCTTCCTTGGATCACTGCCAAAAGATTTTGCTGCTGCTTTTTATTAGCTTCCTTTTCCCTGTTATTATATACTTTCCAGGCCACTTCAATTCAAATTCCTTAAGTCTTCTCCTTCTAACTTCTGCAATTTTCTCCTAATATCATCCTGCGACTGCCAAAGAAAAATGAACACAAGCTGAACATTCGCTTGTTCTGTTTCTAGTTGAAGATCTGTATACTTTCTTGCTGCCTCCTTAAGCCTTTCCAAAAATGCAGCAGGGGATTCTTTCTTTTCCTGTCTTACCTCATACAATTTAGACCAATTCATAGCCTTAGGTACAGCATTCCAAACCCCTGTCTGGAGCCACTCTTGATATCTCTTCAGCCTCCGCATGTCCCCAAAGGCATTGGGATCCCACCCTGGATCCTCGGTTGGAAAGTTCTCATCTAAAGTCGCCGTCACCACCCCAGTTCTGAGATCTTCTCTCACCTTCTCCTTGGCTGCTCTAAGTACCGTCTCTTTCTCAGCAGGGTCCATTAAATTCTCCACTATTACTTGTATATCATCCCAATCTGGATTCTGAGTTTTCATAATCCTTTTTACCACCCCTGCTACTTTATCAGGATTTTCTCTCTAAGTTCCAGCTGATAGAGGTTCCAGGCGGTAGAGGAGGATAAAGAGGGCAAGGTGAAGTGGGATTAGGTGAGATAGGGTTAGGTGAAATAGGATTGGGTGAAGCGGAGGCAGACAAAACAAAATCGGGTTCTTTTGGGTCTGCTGAAACCACTTGTAAATCAACATCCATCTCTTTCCCCTGACGCAAACTTTCTTTTAATGCCAGGTGCTCTAAACAACTTTTTCCTTTTACACAAAGCTCACATTTATCACTCACACGTGCCTTAACTGCCATCAATCCACACTCAGCCTGCCATTCTGGCTTGTCTCTCAAATAGGAAAACAAATCAACATACGGAACTTCATCCCACTTTCCCTCTGGCTTACAGAACAACATCAACTGTAAAATGGTGTTGTACTGCAAAGATCCATTTCTCGGCCACTTTTCCCCACTGTCCAGGTCATATCCTGGCCACCATGTACTACAATAATCAATCAACTTTACGTAAATCTTGCCCAAAGTTTCCCTGTTTCCAATGTGCTAATAAGCACCCCAAAGGAGAAGTACGTGGTACAGGGGCATTGCCACCTCAAATCCCTTTAAGCTTCTCCATGTTACAGTTACAGTACACCACACACCACTGCTGCCGAACCTGCAACGCTTTCGCACTTGTCTGACAGACGGCGCCTGGGCAACACCAGGAATTCCTCCAGCCCAACCGTGCGAAGCTTTCGCTGCGTCTTCTCGGCAGGCACCAGAGCAGAGTGAAAAGCTCCTTACCTCTCTCAGAGGGATGTTGTGAGAGGCGGAGACGCTCGGGGCTGGATGGGCTTCTGGAGAATTCGTGGCTCTGTTAAGTCTTTGTTCTTCTGGAAGTTCAGGAATGTAACGGGACTTGGTCTGAGCAGGAGTCCTTGTCAATTAGTAACATTTTCTGTAACTGGTGATTTCTCCCATTGTTTCCTTATGTACAAGTCCCTGTCCCTATCTCCAAGCAGATTCACTCATTGCCTGTGTTTTTTCTTCCTGGGTGTTCTTTGGTTTTGGGATTGCTCTCAGTGCCCTCATTCTCTGTCCTTTTGTAGCCGTTTGTGGCTCAGGAGGCCTGGCTGCCACCTGCATCCCCTTGCTCAGCTGCTGAATGAGCTGCACTCAGCAAGGTGTGGTGCATGGTAAAAAGATGAGATTTGCTGTAGCACATGAGAGGAGAAACAGCATTAGTTTAACCCATGGTCTGCCAGGGAAGCACAAAACCGTGTCCTATTCCCATTGTAATAAATTATTGTTGTATTAAAAATTCGGAGTGTATATAAGAAAGATATGTTTTGTAGGAACATGAAAAAAAATATAAAGCATAGAAAAGCCTCTCCTCAAAGTAGGATGAGGCTTTTCTCCAAGAAGTTGCTGATTGCCAGCAACGCCCAAGATAACTAACCCAAACCGGCCCATCAACCCAAACAAACACACAGGACACGGACCATCAGGAAAACAATGAAACTGGCTCGGGAAATTATCTACCTCTGGACCCAAGCAACGCCCTGCGGATTCCAGTGGGTAGAGAAACCGATCAGTGAAAAAGACAGGTTCCAAAAGAAAGACTTCGCCAGACTTAAACATCTCTGTGTTGAAAAAGCAATCAGGGGAAACAAAGGAGAAAACCGGCCGAGATACCCATCGGCACCAGCCCGGATTCCACCACCCTGCCATGAAAAACCTAACATTGCAACACACACAGAATCTCCTTTACATATGAGGAGATTCTGGCCGGACACTAGTTAATGTCTTTATTCTATGTCAGGAAATCCATTCACTGGACAATCAAGGACACTTGGTGAATGGAACCTGCCTGGAATTTTGGCCTGAGGACTTAAAAATCCTATAAAACCCCAATCCTGAGGATGCTCAGACGTGGATTTGGGAAACCTATACCTCTGGTGTAGACCCCTGTCCACCCAGCGCTGCGCTGATCTTTTTATTGTGGGTTTTTATCGCTGTTTTTACTTACTATTGTTTATTAATAAATTTCTCTTTGATTTTATCCCAAAATTGCCTTTGCATTTATAACAGATTGGTGCCGTGACTCGGATCGGAAAAACTGTGGGAGAACCTCGCTATCCAGGGGGGTACCCCCGCTGATTTCAGCGGCCTGGGAAGCCGAGAACCTCCGCAGTTCACTCCGACATCCGAACCAAATTTAGGCTAAGGTAAAAACCACAATAAAAGAGGATACGGATCCAAGAAGAGCTCGGGAAAAGAAGCCGCGGCTTGGTAGCTCATAAAAAGTCAGTTGTGCACGAAGACATCCTCGCAAGAAAATTGCTGTAAGTACTGCGAGGTTGAGCGGGGTGATTGGGCGAGCGTGTGTGAGACGTGATCTGATCACGAAGCGAGTGCGGACTCCAAAAGCCGCGGTTCCATCCTCCCGCGAGGGAATTGGCCGGCCACGGAGGAAGCGAGTCGGGGTGAGAGGACTCTCTCTACGCGTTTGTAAAGCCTGGGGCCAAAGGGGTGCTCTGGGGGACCGATCACAAAGGGCTGGAAGAGGAAGAGGACGTCCAGTAGAGCTCGGGAAAGAGTAAACTCTTCTAGCAATTAGGATCCAGGAGAGGTCCGAAGGAGAGATCAAAGCGCTAAGAAAAACCCCGGAACAGCAAACCGCGAAGGTGAGTATTAGCAGACTTTTGACTCTCAAAACACAAACAGAACGCAGAGTACTAGGTAAGACTCCTTTTTTTCACCATGGGACAGAAAAAGAGTAAAATACAAAAGCCAGTAGATAAGAGAAACCCTTCCATAGAAACGAAGGAATTGTTAGACATCCCACCAGAAAGTCCTTTAGGTTGGTTGTTAAAATATTGGGAAAATTGCCCTGAGAGGAAAAAGAAGTCCAAGGCAAAAATGATCTACTATTGTGCCGAGGTTTGGGGTGGGCAGGAACTGAGACCCCATCTCACTTGGCCAATATTAGGAACGTTTGAAAAGTGGACGTGTAATGAGTTACTCTCTTATGTAGAAAGCAAGGTTTCCTCGGACTCCGAGGAAAAGGAATACGCCAGACTCTGGCTAAAGGCCAGAGTAGGACTATTTCCGATGAAACTAAAAAGTGAAATAAAAACAGAAACCTGGGAGCCCCTTGATCATTTACCCCCTCCATACCACGGGCCGGCAGGGTCTCCCGTGGTGGATCAAGTGGTGCCATCAGCTCCCACGAGCTCGCCAGCGCAACAAGGTGAAGCACACACATCGCGAACAGGGGAACCGGCGCCAGCAGTGGTTCCGGTGGCCCCCCCACTGGCTCCTCCTGTGGGGACCGCAGCCGCCGCTGTTTCCCCAGAAACCATGGTAGCGCAAAGTGGGGGATCTCCGTATCCCCCATTGCCCGTCCCGCTGCCCCAGCCAGGTTCCTCGAATTTGGCAAGGGGAATCCTTCATAATAACCTAGTGGCGACTGATTTTACATCAGCAATAAAGGAGCAAACTCTCAAAAACCCCTATCCCCCCCCCGCAAGCAGGACTCGGTTTAAGTCTAGGCAGATGAGTGAAGGATGGGAAGAGAATGAGAGTAGGCACAGAATGTTCCCTCTCAGGGAAGTGCCTACTGCTCCGGGAGTGATTGGGTTTGTGAATGTACCCCTAAATTCAGGGGATGTGCGAGCGTTTAAGAAAGAGATGGGACGATTGTTAGATGATCCGTTTGGAGTAGCAGAGAGATTGGATGAATTTTTAGGCAGTAGCATTTATACATATGAGGATCTCATGGCTATCCTGAGATCTCTGTTTAGTCAGGAGGAAAGAGAAATGATTAAACAGGCTGGTATCAGAGACTGGGAGCGGCGAAACCCTCAGGGAACGCCAGGCGACCAGAAGTGGCCGAGCGTAAGCCCGAGTTGGAGCGCCCAAACAGAGGATGGCAGAAGAAGTATGAATGATTTAAGGAATATAATTGTGCAAGGAATAAGGGAAGCGGTTCCCCGGGGCCAAAATATTAGTAAGGTGTTTGGGGAATGTCAGGGGAAGGAGGAATCCCCCACCGAGTGGTTGGAGAGATTGCGGCGAAGTCTGCAGATTTATTCTGGGACAGACCCTAGCTCTCCGGTGGGAGAAGTGTTACTCAAAACCCAATTCGTGGCAAAATCATGGGAGGATATTAGAAAGAAACTAGAAAAGATTGAAGGGTGGCAAGAGAAAGGTCTCCAAGAGCTTCTAAGGGAAGCTCAAAAGATTTACATGAGGAGAGAGGACGAGAAACAGAAACTTCAGGCCAAAATACTAGTGGCCGCAGTAAAAGAAGCTCAGAAACAAGAACAGGCGCACGGCAAGTTTAAAACGGCGCCGAAAAAGCCGCAGGAGCCACAGAAGGATGGCTCCGCCCCGCGGAAAGATCCCCCAGAATGTTTTTACTGTAAGAAAGTAGGACACTTACAACGGAATTGCCGCCAGAAAATAAAAGATGAACAAGTATTTCAAGAAGATTAGGGAAGTCTTGGGCTCTTTCAGATGGGGACGATAACAGCTAAAGAGCCCTTGATAAAGTTAAAAGTAGGTCCCCATCGCGAGGAAATAGAATTTTTGGTTGACACGGGAGCTGAGAGAAGCACCCTGCAAAAATTACCCAGGGGATGCGTAGCAAGTAAAGAAAAGGTAGTGGTAATCGGTGCGAAGGGAGATCTCTTCAAAGTTTCTGTAATAAAAGATGTGGAAATCGAATCTGAAAATAAAATATGCCTAGGAAATTTATTATTAGTAGAAGAAGCCGATTACAATTTATTAGGAAGAGATATGATTGTCACATTAGGTATAAACATTGTTGTAAAGAATTCTGAATTAGTAATAAAGATATTTCATTTAACTCCAAGAGATGAAAGGGAAATTGATCCCAAAGTGTGGCACTCAAAAGGGGAGGTGGGGAAATTAGATATTACCCCCATCAAAATTGAAATAGAAAACCCAGAGGACCCGATAAGGGTAAAACAATATCCCATCCCGATAGAAGGGAAAAGGGGTTTGAAACTAGTAATTGATGACCTCCTTAGAGGGGGTACCCTCGAACCCTGCATGTCCCAACATAACACCCCCATCCTGGCAGTAAAGAAAGCGGATGGGAGCTTCCGACTGGTTCAGGATCTCAGGGCAGTAAATGCTAGAACCCGAACCAGGTTTCCGGTAGTGGCAAATCCTTATACTTTACTTAACAGACTCTCACCCGAGGATGTATGGTACAGTGTAATTGACACCGCCCGCTCTCAGGCCACTGGTGTTCTGGCTAGCTGTTGGCCGATGGCAGTGCCAGGAGTGGGGAACCACGTGGGGACTATGTTTCCCAGCGTGGAACCTCCAGAGCTGTACATACACCAGGCTCTGTAGCTCTCAGGGTGTCAGCGGTCGTGGCGAAAGGATCTGAGAGGACTCAGTTTCTTCCAAATTCCCAGGAACAAGTTTATTATAAGGGCGAGGGAGTGATGACAAGGGACAGGGCTGGGACTGCAGGGAAGAGGTCTGAGCCGAGACTCCTCGAGCACCTCTGTGCGTCAGGTTATAAGGACAGTGGGCGGTCAGAACATCAACCAATGGGAAGATCGCGAGGGAGAAGTTGGGGGAGTGGAATACAATATTAAGGACCAATGGTAAGGACGCAGGGGAGGGGCGGCAATTGTACAAGCAATGGGGCATCGAGGAAAGGGTGATGAGCAGGGAAAGGACTAGAACAAAAGGTGGGGTTTACATTGACTGATAGGGCTTGGGGGTAGGATAAAGGTGATGGATGGGGAACACTCTGGAAAAAGGGGAGGGGCTTACAATGATTGAGAACTGGGGACAAACCATTCAGGGAAAACAGGGGAGCAACTGGGGCGAACCAACTTGAACTTAACAACATCAAACAAACATCAAACCAACAGGCGGCAACATGTAATTGATTTAAAAGATGCATTCTGGACTTGTCCTTTGGATGAAGGGAGTAGGAATTTCTTTGCCTTTCAGTGGGAGGATCCGGACACGAATAGAAATCAACAATTAAGGTGGACGGTCCTCCCCCAGGGGTTTGTAGAATCACCCAATTTATTTGGACAGGCATTGGAACAATTACTTACTGAATTCATTCCAGAGGAAGGGACAAAGCTCTTACAATACGTGGATGATTTATTGATTGCTGGAACCATGGAAGAACAAGTCAGAAAAAGTACAATTTCATTGTTGAATTTTTTGGGGAAAAAGGGTTTGAAAGTATCAAAATCCAAACTGCAGTTTACAGAGCCCGAGGTAAAATATCTGGGACATTGGATTTCTCAGGGGAAAAAGATGTTAGATCCTGACAGAGTGGCTGGGATTCTCGTGCTCCCAGCCCCAAAAACGAAAAGACAAATCAGGCAATTTTTAGGGCTCCTGGGATATTGCAGACAGTGGATTGAAGGATACAGCGAAAAAGTAAAATTTTTGTATGAGAGATTAAACACAGATAGATTGAAATGGACCACTCAGGATGAAAGCAAGTTTCAGGAACTGAAAACTGCACTCATAACGGCCCCTGTTCTAACCTTGCCAGACACAAGCAAAGAATTCCAGCTATTTGTCGATGTAAGTGGACAAACAGCCCAAGGAGTTCTGACCCAGGAGTGGGCAGAAAAGAAAAAGCCCATAGGATTTTTATCAAAAATCCTAGATCCAGTCAGTCGGGGGTGGCCTACTTGCTTGCAAGCAATTGTTGCAGTAGCTCTGTTAGTTGGGGAAGCAAAAAAGATAACTTTTGGAGCCTCTTTAACAGTCTACACCCCACACGATGTAAGAAATATCTTACAACAAAAAGCCGAGAAATGGCTAACTGATTCAAGACTTCTGAAATATGAAGCCATGCTAATCAGTTCACCAGGCCTCGAGTTAAGAACAACTACTGCCCAAAACCCGGCGCAGTTTTTGTTTGGGGAACCAACAGGTGAGCTATTGCATGATTGCATTGAAGCAGTAGAATTACAAACTAAGGTAAGACCGGACCTGGAAGATCAAGAGTTAGAAGGGGGGGAAAAATGGTTCATTGATGGTTCATCAAAAATGGTAGAAGGAAAAAGAAAGTCAGGTTATGCCATCATAAATGGTAAGACCGAACAAATCATAGAATCAGGTCCCTTGCAGGCATGCTGGTCGGCTCAAGCCTGTGAACTATTTGCACTCTTAAGAGCCCTCAAAGGCCTGAAGGGAAAAAGGGGAACTATTTTCACGGATTCAAAGTATGCATTTGGGGTAGTGCATACTTTCGGAAAAATATGGGAAGAGAGAGGTTTAATAAACACCAAGGGAAAAAGATTAATACATGGAGAGATAATTAAACAAATTTTAGAAGCTGTCAGAGAGCCCCAGGAGATATCCGTAGTCCATGTAAAAGGACACCAAACTGGGTGGCAGTTTCACACCAGGGGAAACAATCTAGCGGACAAAGAGGCGAAACGAGCTGCGTTACTGGCGGTAAGTATTCCCGAGATCAGTCCCAAAGAAACCCCAGAAGTGTCCGTGCTTCCTTCAGAGAAGGAGCGAGAAGATTTCAAGAAGGTAGGTGGATATTTTAAAGAAAATAAATGGTGGTTGCCAGACGGGAGGGAGCTGGTTCCAAAAAGTATAGCGAGAGGAATACTCAGGAGATTGCATGAACAAACCCACTGGGGGACCAGAGCACTGGCTGAACAATTTTTAAAATTTTTCGGATGTAAAGGAATCTTTGAACTTGCCAAGCAAGAGGTACAGGGGTGCGTGATATGCCAGAAAGTAAATCGTTCCAATTCAAAACAAACAAATTGGGGTGGCCGACCACTTTCGTATAGGCCATTCGAGAGAGTCCAGGTAGATTTCACGGAATTACCAAAGATTGGGAGAAATAAATATTTACTAGTGATAGTAGATAAACTGACACATTGGGTCGAGGCATTTCCCAGAGCAAAGGCTACGGCCCAAACTGTGTCTAAAATTCTACTAGAGGAAATAATTCCTAGATATGGGATAATAGACCATATCGATTCGGATCAAGGGACTCACTTCACCTCCAAAATCATTAAACAACTGTCAGAAGCATTGGGAATCAGATGGCAATATCACACTCCCTGGCACCCTCAAAGCTTGGGACAGGTAGAAAGGATGAATCAAACATTAAAATCGCAATTGTCCAAATTAATAATCGAAACAAAAATGACTTGGGTCCGATGTCTTCCTTTAGCTTTGTTAAACATCAGGACCATGCCTCATTCTGAAACCGGTTTATCCCCTTTTGAAATGCTATATGGAATGCCATATAGGCATGGGATGCCGGTGGCACACCCCCAAATAGAGGATGTGCAATTACAACCTTATCTCATTTCTATAAATAAAAATCTACAGGAACTCCGGAAGAAAGGACTGATTCCCCAAAGCACGACATTGGGATTTCCAATTCACAAAATCCAGCCGGGCGACAAAGTATTGATTAAAGTGTGGAGGGAACTTCCCCTCAGTCCTCATTGGGAAGGTCCCTTCCTCGTTCTCCTGACCACGGACACCGCTGTACGAACGGCCGAGAAAGGTTGGTCTCACTTTTCTCGGGCCAAGAAAGTTCCGGATTGCAAAGCCCCCGAGTGGAAGATCACCACCCCGCCAGGAGATTTGAAAATCAAGCTCCGGAGGCACCACAAATGAACAATAGCGAAAGGATAAGTTGCAATATCCGCGATTGTTATTGTTTCCCGTTTGTACATTTTAAGTGTGCTTATTGTAAGCAGATTTGGGTAACTCATTGCATAAGGGGTTATAAACTGAGGGGATTGTGCACTAGGTGCCACGAGAGGGAGTTAGACCAGACCAATCGATTCCTGATACTTGCAACTCGAGCGGGCCTTTTGGAACTTGACTCTCCGGAGTGGTTCCTGTTTTATCAAAAAGGATTAGGGGGTCAGCTTGATTGCAAAGCAGAACCCTTGGAAATTGAGTGTCGGAGGACCGTAAAAGTACCTTGCAGATTTGAACCAGTTAAAGCATCTCGGTGGGCAACCTTTAAGCGGAGGTTTGCCATCAGGACATCAAGGGCCCCTGAAGACAGTCCTTGCTGCCGAGAAGATGGTTATCCCCGCCGTATACTTTTGTACGGGCGGAGGGAATGGCAGAGGGATGCAATTGTGGGGAATCCTGATGTCCCTGAGCCTAGTCATGTGCTCGATCAAGAGAATAGAGGCCGAGGTCCCCCCAGGGGAGGTTCCCCAGGGGAAGTGTGAGCAGTGTCAGACTGCCACAAAAATCGAGCGCTTGACCGAGTGCCCTTTAGAACTACACGCAGGTATTTGTTGGTTAAACGGCACTCAGTTCGAATTGTGTAAATCAAAAAAGAAAATCTGGTGCTCGAATTCGAGAGTAAGTATCAAGGAAAAACCCATTCGGAACTTGGAAGAAATAGGGGTTGCAAGGACCCACTTCCGAAACAAAAGAGAAATAAAGGGAATTCCCCCAATCGAGGTCTGTGGACAGTGTAATAAGACTGTCTGGATTGGGGGAAAGAAGCACTCGACGTTTTTGGCATACCACCGAGTTAACCCTACATGCTACAATGAAGCAAACTTAAAACCATGCATGATGGGGGGAAAATTGTACTGGGAAGGGAAAAATGTGAAACACGAGGCAAAGCTGACATTCAATAATGAACCCATAATTTTGGAACTATTGAAGTCAGATGATGAGAACTCGTGTCTTCAATTTGACCCAGTGTTCTGCTTTTCAAAGGATGAAAAGGGATTAGATCCAGAGAGTAAAATAAAACAAATAGCTATAGACATAAAACGACAAGAAATGGAAAATAAAAAGAAAAGGCTGGAGCAAGAGAGATTAAACTCTCTCAGTGAACAATATGAACTATTAGAAAGACAATACGATAATTGGAAATTACCCAGCCCCGACCAAAACCTGTTTGTTGATCTAATGCAGGAAATAGCCACCGAATTAGGTATATCCAACTGCTGGATATGCGGTGGCTTAAAATCAGCCGAGAGATGGCCATGGAAAGGAGAGGGATTGACCCCGGAACAGATATTAAAAGGGACAGAATTAAAATTTTCAAAAACAACCCGGAGGCCAGAAGGATGGGTCATAGATGATCGAATAATTGGGACTTTTTGCATTAGCCGGGAGGGAAAAGAGTTTACCGATTTGGTAGGATACACTCCGTGTGTGAATACCCTCACGGTAAACTCTGAAAAGAAAACAAAAATCTGGCACCCAGAATCACCCGAAGGATATTGGATCTCCTATCGGGAAAACAATTGCGAGTGGATAGAGACTATCGGATTATGTTGGAACAAGAAACCGGGGGCCAATCCCTTCCATACTTTCATAGGCCTGAGGGATTATTGGGAGGATCCGGCAAAAACTAATAAAAACTGGGAAGCTCCCGATGGAATTTACTGGATATGCGGGAAAAAGGCATACAGTGAATTACCTCGGAAGTGGAAAGGGTCATGCACACTCGGACTAATTCGGCCATTTTTCTTTACACTACCAAAAGGTGAAAGTAAGTCCCTAGGGGCTCCCCTCTTTGAAACCTTAGCTCGACAAAAGAGGGACCTAAAAAAGATATTACCGATAGCAGGAGGGAGCCAGAAATGGAACGAGGAGGAATGGCCGGCCGAGAGAATCATACAATACTATGGTCCGGCCACTTGGGCGAATGATGGCAGTTGGGGTTATAGAACCCCCATTTATCTCCTCAATCGGCTCATTCGACTGCAAGCGGTAATGGAGGTAGTTTCAAATCACACCTCAGAAGCCCTGGAACTCCTAGCAAGGCAACATTCTCAAATGAGAGCCTTTGTTTACCAGAACAGACTGGCTCTCGACTACTTGCTAGCTGAGGAGGGAGGGGTGTGTGGAAGATTTAATGAATCAGAGTGTTGCATGGAAATAGATGATTATGGCGAGACTATAAAGGGACTAGCTGCGGAAATCAAGAAAGTGGCACATGTGCCAGTTCAAAAATGGAATTCTATTCTACAAGCCTCTTGGTGGGACCAAATTTTCGGGCAAGGGGCTTGGTGGAAAAAGCTAGTATTCTTTATAGGATGTTCAATAGCCGGAATCATCTTTTTGCCTTGTTTAATTCCTTGTCTGATTAGGCTAATACAATCTGTAGTGCAAGGAATGCAAATTGCCGCCCTCCCAATAGATCCGGAAAAATCACAAGATAAAAATGCCCTTCTTTCTAAATTACTGATTTTAGAAGAAGAGAAAGAGAGTGATAAGGCATTAAAGGCCTTAGAAAAATTTGAAAACGAACATATGCTGACCACTGAAATTGACAATTATAATGAAAAAGAGTAAGAAAAGGATACTTTCCTTTAAAGGAAAGTGTGAAAGTAACGAATTTTTAAATGTAATAAATTATTAGGTGGGGGACTGTAATAAATTATTGTTGTATTAAAAATTCGGAGTGTATATAAGAAAGATATGTTTTGTAGGAACAAAACAAAATATAAAGCATGGAAAAGCCTCTCCTCAAAGTAGGATGAGGCTTTTCTCCAAGGAGTTGCTGATTGCCAGCAACGCCCAAGATAACTAACCCAAACCGGCCCATCAACCCAAACAAACACACAGGACACGGACCATCAGGAAAACAATGAAACTAGCTCGGGAAATTATCTACCTCCGGACCCAAGCAACGCCCTGCGGATTCCAGTGGGTAGAGAAACCGATCAGTGGGAAAAGACAAGTTCCAAAAGAAAGACTTCGCCAGACTTAAACATTTCTGTGTTGAAAAAGCAATCAGGGGAGACAAAGGAGGAAACCGGCCGAGATACCCATCGGCACCAGCCCGGATTCCACCACCCTGTCATGAAAAACCTAACATTGCAACACACAGAGTCTCCTTTACATATGAGGAGATTCTGGCCGGACACGAGATAATGTCATCATTCTATGTCAGGAAATCCATTCACTGGACAATCAAGGACACTTGGTGAATGGAACCTGCCTGGAATTTTGGCCTGAGGACTTAAAAATCCTATAAAACCCCAATCCTGAGGATGCTCAGACGTGGATTTGGGAAACCTATACCTCTGGTGTAGACCCCTGTCCACCCAGCGCTGCGCTGATCTTTTTATTGTGGGTTTTTATCGCTGTTTTTACTTATTATTGTTTATTAATAAATTTCTCTTTGATTTTATCCCAAAATTGCCTTTGCATTTATAACAAGGGCAAACCAGGCTTAAAACTTAGAAGGAATAAAGAAACTTTATTAACCGGAGTACAAGAATGAGAAACTAGAATAAAACTTTCAGAACGCTTTTTCTCTCCTGACTTTTTTTTTTTTTTTACCTGACAACATAGAGATAGAACTTGGGATGTTAACACAGTATTCATTACACGATAGTTTTTTATTAGTTTTTGTAGGGACAGGAGTTTTTCTTGTTATGTCATGGAGGATTTTTTACGAGGAACAGATTTTTTGGTGGTTTTTTATTTTTACAAATAGCAGCCGTCTGGGAAGAAATTTTGCTATCATGACATTTTTCTCATTTTTACAGCCCTCCTAGAGGTGTTTCTATGGGTTATGAATTCATGGGGTGTTATTTTAAGGATGAGTTGTTTGAAGGCAAAGGTTTTCTGCATTTGTTTTTGTGATCATCTTTGGGAACAGAAGTTTTCTTCTTCTCTCCCTGAGGGTAAAGGGCATTTTATTGTTTTTATTTATTATTCTGTTCAAACTTTTTATGGGATTACAGTTACTTTAACACTTGTTTGGTTTCTTTAATGGATGCTTTTGTTTAGATTTACAGGTTGAATGTTTTTTATACTTTATTAATGAATTAAAGGAGATATTTTAGTATATCATTGTTTATTTCTATGGTTTTACTAAAAGAATATTTTAGTTTTAACTGGCATTTTATAATTTCTTTTCTATCTGAGATTTAACTCTTGTTTTTACTGACTTTGATGTTTTTATGTTGTTTTTTTGTGTGTTGTTACTCTGTCCTTTTCTGTCCCTGGAGAGATGAACAAGGTTTGTAGGTCTCATCTGTGTATTGAAAGGGTTAATATCTTGCCCAGGCTCATAATCTTCCTAGTGTTCCAAATAAATAGGTACTGTGAGGGATACATATCACAGGTGAGCACCCACTGCACAATCTGCTTTGGATTAAATCCCATCTCCATCTTCATCAGCTCACAGTCACTGTGACACTATTCCTGCATGGAAGAAACTGGCTGGGATGGCCCTTTCTGCTTTTGGTCCTTTTTTTGGCAAATGAAATATTCTATTTGAAAACATTCAAACCCTGGAGTTTCTTTGTATTTTCCCCTGCAAATGCTGCCAGCCGAGGTTCCCAAGTGTCTGGTTCGTGTTTGTGTGCACAGAGCAAAGGTGTCAGCCTGTGTCCGTGGCCCGGGTGTCTGTCAATGTCCATTGAAGCAGACGGCTGGAAGGGGGCTCTGCCCGCCCTGCGCTGCTCCGGGGCTGGGGCTGGGCTGGCAGAGGCTGCAGAGCGCTCTGAGAGGCACCGCCTCAGCCCCGGCCGGCATCTTGTGCACGGTGGCACCGCCTCAGCCCCGGCCGGCATCTTGTGCATGGTGGCACCGCCTCAGCCCCGGCCGCCATCTTGTGCATGGTGGCACCGCCTCAGCCCCGGCCGCCATCTTGTGCACGGTGGCACCGCCTCAGCCCCGGCCGGCATCTTGTGCATGGTGGCAGCTCTGAGGGCTGTGCGAGGGACGCTCTTCCCCAGCGCTGTTTCACGTCCTTTCCTTTCCCGGGATGGCATTTGGAAATGTTTCTTCAGCCCTATTCTTAAAAACGAGATTCACTTAATAAATTATAAAAAAGAATTTAATATAAACAAAAAGACAATTAGGAGACAAAGGAAATAAAGCAAAGGGTTAAAACGGCCGGGTGCCCTGGCGGGTTGCCAGGAACACACCTGGTATCTTGGGAACACTCTTTTTATCCCCCCCTGCTGTGAGGATTTTATGCATATTCAAACATGTCCCCTCCCTGGTTCCGCCTTCTTAGATCATGCTTTTCCACAATTTTTTTATTTTCTGCTGGTCAGCATATTTTTTGCTGGTCATCATTATTCTAGCTGGTCAGCATTATTTGAAGTTTGGTTTCCTTTCTTTTGCAAATGGTCACTTGTTGATAACCATCTGGGCCTCTCATCCTTCCTTTTGAGGGCAGCTGGGCTTCATATCTTCTGCTGATAACAGTTTGGGCTCTATTGTTCTCCTGATAAGCAGCTTTGGCTCAACTGTCCTTGCCCTCTGGGGTTTCCTTGCCTTGTACCTAGGAAATTCTTTTAAGCTTAAAACTTGTTAACAAGAAAAAAGTACATACATAGCTAAAAAGTATTTAACATATAATATTCATCTGCGAAAGCCAATATCACAATACAAATTTATAACAAGTTTTCTGAGAAGAAGATGAAGTTTGAGTGGTTTTTCGGGAAGCAGGCTTTGAGATGTAGAATCGTAGTGAGTTTTCTTTTTAGTCTGCGTAGTTTTTTTTGGGAAACCAACATTGAGATGTATGGTCCTGGAGAATCAGATCAGGTCGGTATCAGGCGTTAATCACAGGGTCCTTAGAGCGCTTATCTTGCTTGGGTGGACCCAGCTCTTCTCAGTGTTATCTTAATTGCTGGGTCATTCTCTTGCAAATTCCTGGTTTTCCAGCAGCTGCTTTTGCAATCTTAAGTTGCTTGTGGTTTTTGTTTTACATAAAACATGCTTTTATACTTGATTTTGTACAAGTATAAAATATGCTTTGATACTTGATTATATTTTTGTACAATAAAACACAAATTATACCAACATATATTACACAACCATACACTCCACTGCCCAAACCCTGTCCCTGTTCTCTTACCCACACTCAAACATGCGTCCATTTTTCACTCACACGTGCTCAAAACACCATGGGTTTTTGTGCTCTGGGCATCCCATCCTCGTTGCCAAGAACATCATGGGTGCTGGAAGATGCCCGTGCACAAAATTGCAAAGCAAGTCTTATTTTATTAGTTGCTGTTGCAAATAATACATACAAACCTCTGGATTGGTGAAAAGCCACTGAGCAGCGGCAGGAGATGGAGCATGGTGCTCCAATGGGAGGGGCAGGCAGGCCATGCACCTTCAGGGCATGCCCTGCATCAAAAAGGCGTGCATTTTGTCCTTCTTGCCTCTCCTCTGCAGAACCAAGCCTCCTATCTTCTCCCCTGGACTGGAATTTTCCCAGTTACCATGTCATCTCACCCTTGGCCAGTACAGGAGGTAAGGTCACCATGCCAATAACAGCCTCATTGTTACTGTTCCTCTTTCACAGGTTAACTTCCCATCAATTGATCAATCCGTTGTTCCTCTTAAGGGTCAAATTCCCAGCAGTCGACCCATAAGGTTTCCTTCAAAGTCTGCTCTTTGTCATCCTGTTGGTGTGCACAACAGAGGACCAAATACGGCAGGGCCTTAGACACAACTTTGCTCCCTGACACACACAGGCTCCTTGTCCCACTACTGGCCTTCAGTAACACCTTTAACTCCACAATGCTGTGGATCCAGGCCTTCAGCACAGGGACCTTTCCAGCCTGATCTGCGCTCCTTCCTCTGCGTCTCTGCACAAAACACGGTGCAGGAGAGAACGGCAGGAGGGGCCTGTGTGTCACAGCGCTCTGGATTTGTGACCCTTCAGCTCCACAGAGATGCAGGTTAAGTGAAAAAGGCAAACTGTTTATTAACAGGGATGAACTGGAAAGGGAAAGAAGGGGATGGGCATGGACTGAGGGCTGGAGGGAAGGAGCTGTCAAAAGGGAGGAAGAATAGAGGGAAAAAAGGGGATGGGCACAGTCTGAGGGCTGGAGGGAGCTATCTACAGGCTGGGAGAGGGCTGAAGCCCCGTGAGAATCCCACAGGCTCAGCTGTGCCAGTTGTCTCCAGTGGCACTGGGAGGTGGTGTCCTCTTCAGTGTCTCCTGCTGCTGTTCTTGGGACACTTGTTTACTGGCAAACTGAGCTTGGATATTCTGGTTGCTGTGGGATGGAGCGGTGTCTTTCCTCGGGGCTTCAGTGGCTGGAAGAGAGAGGAGGAGAGGCACGGTCAGGGCATGCATCTGCAGGGATCCTAGGAGACATTCCTCCCAAGGACATTCCACCTGGCTCTTGCAATGGCCACAAGAGAGGACCAGACAACAGGATCAGCCAGAAGGTGCTGGCCACAGCTCCCACCCATGTCCCTGAAATCTCTCTGCTCTCTGCCCACACCGCCCTCACCCAGACAGGGAACGAAGCACTCTGCAGCTGGGCCAGGGATTGCAGCTCCCTGCCCAGGCATTGCAAGTGCCCCCCGCCAGCCCCCAGTGCCAGCCTGCTGCTCTCACTCACCCTCACTGAGGGTCTGCAGCTCTTCCTTGTGCGCCCTTGTTCATGAACATCCTGACCGTGCCTGGGAACACAGAGCCTGTCAGGGCCCCAGCAGCACAGCTCCCTGCCAGCGGCGCTGCCAGCCCTGTGGCCACACGGCCTCCCGCCCCGGCAGGGCTCAGCCCGGGCCCTTGCCGCATCCTGACTCAGCCCAAGGGCACGGCTGCCAGAGGCCGGCAGCAGCAGCCCCGAGGGCAGCCGGGGCTCCAGGGCACCGGGCCCGGGTGCCGCTGCCGGGGCAGCAGCCGGAGCCGGGGCCGAGCTGCGGCGGGGCGGGGAGGGAGCCCGGGCTCGTGGCTCACCGATGAAGCTGACGGCCGCCTCTCGCAGGGACTCCTGTGGGCTGTCCAGATATGGCAGGGCCCGGCTCACCTGCTCGGCCGCTCGCCTCTCGTCCTGTGCCAGCTGCAGAGAGCGGCAGGAGGGAAGGGTTGGTGCGGGCTCTGCCCCTCGGCCGGGCGCTGCCTGCGGCCAGCCCCGGCCTCCCGTGCCCGCCCAGCCCTGAGGCCCGGCCAGCAGCCCCACTGGGCTGGGGCTCTATCGACACCCGGCTCGGGGCCACAGGAGCCTGGAGAGGAACCCGTGTGGCCCAGGGAAGGGAGCAGCATGTGGGGCACAGGCTGGAACCCCTGGGTGCAGCACTGGGCCACAGCTGCCAGCCCCACACACTGAGCACTGGGGCCAGGGAGCTTCTCCAGGCTGAGGCTGGGGTTTCCAGGCCGTCCTTTACCACACATTCGGCGATCTTCGACAGATCCTCTGTTGGCAGCACACACAGGAGCTCTGTGTTCTTCAAGAAGGTGGCAGCACAGTGCAGGGTTTCCCGAGAGGCCTGGAGAGATGCAGAGATGGCATTGCTGCCCAGGGCACAGGAGTTGCATCCCTGTGCCAAGGCCAGGAGGAAGCTGCAGCCTGGGAGGCAGCAGAGCAGGAAGCAGCCGAGCCCCCTGCCAGAGATCAACCAGCATCACACAAAACCTCACATCAGCCACGCGCAGGTTCTCATCGTGGCAGTGCAAAATGAGTGGGAGCAGACTCTGCTTCACAATTCCCTCCATTGCCTTTTTTCCCTCTTCCACTACCAGGTTCATGGCCTTGCAGAAGAGGTGAATGGAGAGCACCTGCACGTGGCTTTTGTCCTGGAGGAAAGAAGGAGGAAAAGATCTCAGCGCCAACTTCTCCAGCCCACCTGGGCAAAGGCCTGAAAATCCACAGGACCAAAGTTTGTGTGGGCAGTAGCCAGTGCCCGTGGCCGGGGCACAGAGCCTTACATGGTCAAAGAGAGGCACAAGTGGCTCAGCAATCTTGGGGGCAGCATTCCTTGATAAATGAAGATGTTTTCTCTTGAGCAGATTTGTGAACACAGACAGAGACATGCTGACCACTTCTCCGTCTGTGTCACTCAGCAGCTGCAGGACGCTTTTACACAGTCTGCGTATAGGTCTGGCCTGTGTGGAACACAAGGCTGTGCTGGGAAGCCCTGAACGGCTGCAGTGCCAAGACCGCCCTGGCACTGCAACCCCACCCTGCTGCTGCTGGGCCCAGAGGCCAAAGGCCTGTCCCAAAGCACTCAGGCAGGTGAGGCAGGAGAGCTGGGAGCAGCTGCCTCAGCTCCTGAATCACAGCCAGCCCAAGGGGCTGCTTTGCCCAGCACAGCTTCAGCCGCTGCCCCGTTCTCACCAGCGAGGGTTCCTTGCTGAGCACCACGAGGCCTCTGAGCGCCAGGCGACGCCTCTGCCTGCACTCGCTCTGCAGCTGCCTTGACGTGATCTCAAGGACACAGTACCCACAGTCACTCAAGTGTAGGCAATCCAGGACCTGAAAGGCACAGGGCAGTGACAGGGGAACCAGCCAGCAGGAGCCTGGAACTGTGCAGGGCTGGGCCCAGGCAGCAGCACAGGGCATGGGCACCGTCCCAGGCAGCTGTGGCTATGCAAGGGGACAGGGCTGGCAGGCAGCTCAGCGAGGTAGTGCTGGCCATCAGGCTCACCTCCACAAGGAATGCCAGGGAGGACAGATCCCAAGGTGCCTCCTCCCTAATGAGCCTCCGGATAAATTGGTGTGCGACATGGTAACACAAGGGCATCAAGTCACGGCGCATCACCCTGGAAGGGGGGAAATGGCACCAAGACAATGAGGTGGGGGGTGGGGGGGCAAACCTCTCCCAGGGATGACTCACAGAGATCTGGCCTTTCCCCAGCATCCCTGGAGGGACTTGTGGGTGTTTTGGGACCATGGGGCTCCTTTTGGGCACCCTCCTCTCAGACTTCTCCAGTCTGCTCAGCCATCCCTCAATGGCACAGCCCTCTGGCCAGGACCACAGGGACTGTGGTAGGGCACCCTGGGCACAGGGCACACATTTCAGAGGCAGTGGTGAGAAGGGGTCTCACCTGGCCAACAGACCCACGGCATAGTGCTGGGTGTCAGCACGGAGCAGCGTTTCCCAGCCACACTTGCGCTCCATGGCCATCAACTCATTGTCATAGTGCAGAAAGCAGAGCAGAGCCTTCATGGCCTGCGCTGCAAACCTGTGTGCAGAGCAAAGCCCAGGTCACATTGGGTGAATTGGTGTCAGCCACAAGGGCATGGGAAGGACAGGAGGACTGGCACCTGTTGGGTTTTTTGGGAAGGTGGTGTTCCTGCTGGCATGCTCTCCAGAAGTTATCAACTTCTGCTGGCATCAGCTGTGTGGTGGTGAAAACTTGCAACAGCAGAGCCGTAAAGAGAGAGCTGGAATAATGCATCATCGCCTCATGGCGCTGAGGCACTTGCAGAATCACCCAGAGCACCAGAGTTGCCTGCAAAAGAAGCACACCAAGACAGCACTCAGTGCCAAGGCGTCCATGGGGCAGAGCCCAAGGGGAGATGCAGGGGAAGCAGCAGGCCTGGTGCCCCCTGGGCCTGCCCCTAGCCCAGGTTTCAGCCCAGCCTGAGGCAAGGAGAGGATGAAGAGCTGCTGGAGAAGCGACCTAGGGGACAGTCAAGGCCAGTTCCACAAACTCACAGCCAGAGCAAAAACGTCCTTGTTGTCCTCATCAGAGGTGCAGATGCTGCAAAGTGGCCAGTTCTCCATCACATGGAGCAGAGTTGGCAGCACCTTCTCCATTGCTGGTCCTGATGAGGCTATGGTTTGCCACATCACTGCAGCAGCTCTGTGAGATCAGAGCTCTGTGTCAGGGGTGTCTGAGTCACAGAGCCATGCCCTGTGTAGCTGTGGGGTCCCAGGTGACAAAGCCCCAGTGCCCTGAGGGGCAGGGAGGGAGCATTGGCAGCAGCCTCAGGAAACAGAGGGGCCCGAGGCTCCTGGAGCTCTCTGCCTGTTGGGCAGAGCCCATTGGACAGGCTGTGCAGGGCAATGGGCCCTAAAGGCCGGTGAGCCCTGAGCTCTCAAGGCACGTGGGCCCCATACCTGTCACACGATGGGGCACAGCGCAGGAGGGTCAGCACAACTTCGTCCGGGTATTCTTCAGCCAGCCTCACGATGTTAGTGGCCAGCCTGGCATCCACCGTAACGGAGCGCATAAGACACTGGTGAATGCTCCGTACAATAGCTGGCACCTAGAGTAGGAATGGGGAAGACTTGGAGCGGTGTCCAAGGCAGCAGCTTCCCCAGCTTCTCCCAAGAAGTGCTTCCCTTCCTGCCACACTGTGCTGGCCTCAAAAGCTGAGGGGGCCCTGTGGATGTGGCTTGAAGGGGCACACGATCGTGCCAGACCTCCAGTTCTGGCCCCTGGCTGGCTACCTGCTGGTCAGAAGGAACACCCCCCTTTCAAAAACATCCGTATTAGGTGCGTGACTCACCATGGGAGGGGGCGTAGTGTCAGTATTTGTGATGCCCTGAGTCCCTCTGGTGTTTGGAATGGCCATGTCCTCAGTCAGTGCCACATCAGAGTTTGCCCTGGCATCACTCACCGCAGCATCAGAGTCTTGTGAGGGCGCAGCTGAATCTGGGCTGACATCAGGCTCTGCCTGGAGCTCGGTCAGCCCCGAGTCAGGCTCAGCTGTGCCCTCAGTTCCCTTGGGGCTGATCTTTCTATGCCGAATTGGCAGGAACCGGCGGAACCTCTGTGCAGAATGAACAAAGGACAGGGAAGAGAGGCATGTTCCAAGGAGTGCTCCATGTGCAGAGCTGGGCTGAGCAGTGACAGCAGGCCCAGCCCAGGTGGGGATGGCTGCAGGTACCTTCAGCATTTTGCGGAAGCGGCCATGGGCAGGCTCCTGCTCTTGTGTCCTGTCCATGGCTGCATCTGTCAAAGAGCAGCCAGAGCTGAGGGGCTGCGGGAGAGGCCGGAGAACGCAGCCCAGCCCTGCACTCCCCAGGCAGGGACAGCCCTGGGGTGGCTCAGGGGATGGAGCACGGCCACTGCCAGGGGTCAGACCCAGCCCATATTCCGTCCTGCCCTTGGGAATGTCCACATGGGATGGGATGGGATGGGATGGGATGGGATGGGATGGGATGGGATGGGATGGGATGGGATGGGATGGGATGGGATGGGATGGGATGGGATGGGATGGGATGGGATGGGATGGGATGGGATGGGATGGGATGGGATGGTGCAGGGCCCAGCTGGCTGCAGCTTCAGCCCTGCGGCCCAGCTCTGCCACTCACCATCCTGCCCTTGCTGGAACTGCTCTGGCTCTTCAGGGTGTTCTGCTGGGGCAGCTCCAGGGTCGGTGTTTCTGTTCCGTCGGAACACTCTGAATATCCTGAAGAATCTGCCCGCCATGACAAAATCGGGCCTTGGGAGCACCTTCTAAAGAGATGTCAACGGAAAGCTCCGGCTCACCAAGACCCACAGTCTGCTCACAACGTGAGCTGTAGGAGTTACGCCTCAGAAAAGCTCCGGGTCAGGCACTAACGAGTGGGCTGTGTGGGGGCTCCTCACAGCACCACTCTGGCGTGTCCTGTCCCGTCGCATGCACCAGGCACTCTGGTGTGCTCTTGTCACCGCCAGCTCTTGTCCATTTCACCGTTCCATTCCACGGTTACCAGGCTGCGCCGTGTCACTAACGGCCCTTGCACGCCCTGCCACCTTCCTGGTTCCGCCCCCATCCCCCCCAAAGTGGCCCAGGATGGAAGGAATCCCTTGCCCAAAGTGTCTAAGACAGCCTGACAGGATCTTTAGGAACAGCAACCAAACGCTGCCCTGCTCTGCAGGCTCAGGGCAGCAGAAGGAGCCCCCAGGGCTGCCGAGGCAGCTGCAGCAGGAAGGGCACGGGGCCTTGCACAGAATCTGTACAGGGGCCTGGCAGCACTGAAATCAGCAGGTGTGGCAGAGTCCCCACCGAGGCAGACCTGCCACCCCAGCCGAGCCCTGGCAGTGCTGGTGCCCTTCTCCTGCCCCAGAGACCTGTGCCCCTGGGGGGCTTCTGTGCCAGAGGGCCAAAGCCAAAGCCCCGTGAATTGGGGGCTGGGCTCCTTCCTTTGGAGTCTTGGCAGGAGCTCGTGGAGCTATTGCTGCTATCTGTCAGATGATGTTGCTCCTTCCTGGAATGATGTTTTTCATGGAAGGGGTTTGCAGTAGCACAAAAACACCATCAGCTGCTGAGTTTCCCAGGATGGCTAGATTGTACAGAGGCACTGTCCTGTATCAGTGGGATCTTCTCTGTCTTTTTCTGGGACAAACATTAGCCCAGTCTCTGATGGTCAAGGCTCCAGTTGCTGTGTGTCTGTCTGTGGTACAGCTGATGCAAGGCAAACATTTCATCCACAGACAGAGTCCTGCTTGAACAGTCACAGAGCTACATCTATTTTTACATTAGTAATTTTTACATTAGTAATTTTAATTTTTTTTTAAGTTTTCCAGAGCCTGCTGACTGTTTTCAAGGTTTTCTCTCTGTCCCCAGTGCACATTCTCCAGAAATTGTGCTTTCACATCCTTTTGCATTTATTAAAGTTACCTGCAATGACCAGTCAATCAAAGCCCTGGGAAAACTTCAACTTCAAGGTGAAACCGGGCAAAATATTTATCTCCCACATCTGAAGCCATGAATTGCCAAGTACTGTCCTCAGTACACCTGTAGGTGTGCTGATGCCATTTCAAAGCGGTTGCCAATGAAAACAAATTTTAATATTTTTGTAGTTTCCACATTGGAATTAAAATCCTTGACTAGAAAAATCACATGTCAAAATTTTTAGGACTCTTACAAACCAGAGCTGTCATTCTCGCCTTGCATTTTATAGTCTCTGAACAGTCACAGAAGGTTTTAGTTCTAGACAGTACAGAAAAAGTCCTTGGTGTTCAGCTATACTTTTATATCAGCATATACTCCTGATGATTATTTTAGGCAGGAGCAGCAAACTCAAGAATGAGCCAAACAGGCTGTTCCTGTGTTCTCATGTCCTGAGTCTCTCTCTCTCTGTGTCACGATGGTGCCAAGGCCGCTGTCTTGGGACACCTGAGTGTGGAAGGCGAGCCCGCCCTCAAGCACGGCCATCCAAGTCAGTCACGGGCACAGGCTGCAGCTGAAGCTGCCAAGCGTTGCTGTGAGGCTGGCAAGTCAAGAGAAAGCCATTGTGGCCAATTCTGCTGAAGCCTTTTGCCAAACCAAAGGCAGCTGTGCCCACAGCCTCCCCCTGTTTGGCACCCGGCTGCTGCGGACGCCTCAGTGCACAGGTGCCGACGTTCGGGCTGCTGCTGTTCCTGTGCCCACTCTGCTGCTGTTCCTGTGCCCACTCTGCTGCTGTTCCTGTGCCCACTCTGCTGCTGTTCCTGTGCACACTCTGCTGCTGTTCCTGTTCCCACTCTGCTGCTGTTCCTGTTCCCACTAGGCTGCTGTTCCTGTTCCCACTCTGCTGCTGTTCCTGTGCCCACTCTGCTGCTGTTCCTGTGCACACTCTGCTGCTGTTCCTGTGCCCACTCTGCTGCTGTTCCTGTGCCCACTCTGCTGCTGTTCCTGTGCCCACTCTGCTGCTGTTCCTGTGCACACTCTGCTGCTGTTTCTGTGGGCTCCAGAGCTGCTTGGGCAGCAGTGACTGGGCAGCCCTGCTGGAGGAGACATCGCTGCCCTCCCCATGGTGGCAGCAGCTCTGTGGGCCCCGAGCTCTGTGTCAGGGGGGCCTCGGTCACAGCACCGTGGCCTGGGCAGCCGTGAGGGCCCGGCCTGGCCGCCAGCCCTGCCTCTGCCCACTGCCCCTCATCGCAGGCACCCAGTGGCCGTGGCCTGGCAGCACCCCCCTGCCCTCCATGTCCCCAGCCAGCCCAGCCTGAGCACACCTCAGGCTGTCCCCACCCTCCTGGAGGGGTGGTGTCCCAGCCTCGAGGGCTTCTGCTGCAGGCCTGGGAGACTTTTTGGGGAAGCGCCAGATCAGCCGGGTGTCAGGAACCAGGCGGCTGCCCAGGGGCTGCTTATGGCCTCTGACACCCAGTTCCTCAGGTCTTCCCACCACCCCGGCCCCTCAGGGGCCTCCTATCCACTCGGAGCCTCCTGCCATCCACTCCCTCACACATCCCCCTTTTGCCTTCCCACTGCCTTGTCCCGTCAGGGCCTCCACAGCCCCTCATCCCTTCATGGCCTCCCAGCACCCTGTTCCCTCAGGGTCTCCCCCAGCGTGGCTCTGCTGCAGCGCCGCAGCCCCACAGGAGCTCCAGAGGAGCTGGATCAAGAGGCACCTGGGAGCCCTCAGCAGCCCAGCCAGCACCACACGGGCACGAGGACACAGATGGCACTTCCTGGCTGGGACAGGGGTTGTGGCTTCAGCAAAACCACCAAAGGCCAAGGGGCTTCTGGCCATTTTCCCTTCACCACTGCACACCCCGGCAGGTTGCTGAGCACAAGGACCCTTTTCCCTCTCTTCCCCGATATCCTGTGGACCTTGGGCAGCAAAAGAAAGCTCCTGGGAGTCTGTGTATTTATAACATATCCTATATTTACATACTAAACAAAAACAAAAATAAGGAAAGAACAATTTTGAAGAAAAATAAAATCCTGGCTGGCTCAGGTGGCCCCAGCAGACAGAGCCTCCCAGATCAGCTCTCAGCAGAGCTCCAGCAGCGCATCCAGTCAAGGCCTGAGAGATGAGACCGTGTCCTCTGTGCCATGTCGAGCTGATCTTGCAGGTTTCCAAAGATGGAATATTGAGTTCTCTCTACTGCCTAGAGGATACAAAGTTTTTGAATTGCCAGGCTTCTGATGGCGGGGCTGATGTTATGTGCCATGTCTTCAAGGGCTGGAAGAGAGGAACAGAGCTGTTAGCGTTCTGGAACACACATAGTCATGGAATGATTATATGAAGGTGCTTTATTGAAGAGCTCTGGGTGTCAGGGGTATACACACACAAATCTGACCCATCTTGGTTTTGAGCTGAACATGTTTTATACTCTATCATATAATATCTATTACATATTAAACTTCCATTGTTCTATTGCATGCATTGTTTTTACCCAGGCATGGATTTTTCGTGATTCTCCCCAGCCCCCTAACATTGTTCCTCATGTTCTTTAAACAATAATTATAGCTAATCACATCTAACAATTGTATCATTTATCATCTACTGATTACACAGGTGCAGTTTCACCTGATCTTTAGCAAGCACAAGGCCTAACATTTCCCAGGGCCTACTTTTCCCTGGGCTTTCCAAACCTAACTTTCTTTCTATGTCCCCAAATTTTCTAAGATTTCAAAACCTTTTACTATCATTCCCCCCTTTGAAAGCATTTTCACTTCACCATAAGTGCAAATGTTTTCACTTGATACAGTCCTTTGTTTCTGAGTTTATACTTGATGTTCTTCGAATCCTTGATTGATGTAAGCATTGTCCTGGATGTTGTCACAAATTGGAGAACCAGAAGATGGTGGGGGTAGATCTTGTGTCAGTGCCTTTATTATTTTCTGGTTCCAAGACGTTTTCTTCTGTATTTCTCCCTTGAAGATGCTGTCAGCTAACCAAATTGCTAAGAATACAATTAGTAAGATGATCACATTCTCAATGATAGATTTAATCCATGAACTCACATTCCACCCTAACCCTTTGAAGATTTTGCCTGACCAACTTGTAGACAAATCCTTTTGCTCTTCCTGTGCTCCATGCTCTATTTGTTGCGACTGATTGATGTCATATTCTACATCTGCAGTCACATTTGGGGTGTGGATGCAGCAATGATCAATCCATCCCTTTAAAAAAACTCACACACTCCATGCTCTTTCAGGAGTAGTAAATTGTAATTGTACCTTTAGTTCTTTAAATCTTTCTCAGGTCACTCTTGCTAATGTATCTACCTGACCTGTTTCTTTATTCTGATAGTTTGCTATAGGACCAAGCAAAGACTCCAGGGCCCACCTAAATTTCACTTCACTAGAGGGTTCTTGCCAAGTGTTATCTTGATTCTATTCCTATCCTAATCTTCCCTAGCTATGCCTGTGTCGAGCCACTGAGTTAATTTTGCCATTGTTAGCATCCGTACCGAGATTAATTTTTGTTTTAGCAATTTCACCAATGCCTCTGCACCCCAATGACATTTGTTTTGTTTAATTTGTAGAACTTCTCTCATTATCAGTGGGGTTAACACTATTTGTCTTTGTGCAGTTACATACCACTCTTCTGAATTCTTTTGTGCATTTAGCAAATGTCCCAATTTCTCATCTCCTATTGAATATTTCGGCTTTGGAGGCAAATTGAATTGACATCCATTAACTTTTAAAGGTGTCAATGCCATTGTTGTTTGCACTTCTCGAGCAGCTTGTCGGGCTGTCCAGTCTGCTTTTCGATTTTCCTCACAAAATTTTGGAGTTTCTTGATTGGTGTGCTTTAGAGTGTATAATTGCTAATTCTTCAGGTTTTTGTATTGCTTTTATCAATTGCAAAATTGCATCTTGATGTTTAATGTATATACCTTGAGAAGACAGTAGTCTTCCTTCTTTCCCCAGTGCCCCGTGTACATGCACTACTCCAAAAGCATACTTTGAGTCAGTCCATATGTTTACCCTTTTCCCTTCACTTAATTCTAGTGTTCTGGTTAAGGCAACCAGTTCTGCCCTCTGGGCAGATGGATTTGGTGATAATGCTTTTGCCTCCACTATTGTACTGACTGTTGTTACCGCATATCCAGCCTATCTGGTCCCGTTCTCCACGAAGCTGCTTCCATCTGTGAATAGCTCTCACTCTGGTTGCTCCAGTGGGATGTCTCTCAGGTCTTCTCTTGCTGAATAGGTGTACTCTATTAACTCTACACAGTCGTGCTCTAATGGGCCTTCTTCAGTTGTGGTACCTAGGAACAAAGCTGGATTCAAAAGGTTAGTTGTCTTTAGTGTGACATCATCCTGCCCAGTCAGGATTACCTGGAATTTCATCATCCTGCTTGGAGATAGCCAATGGCCCCCCTTTTGTTCTAGAACAGTGGTCACCATGTGTGGCACATAGACATCTGTGTGTCTACCCATCGTGAGTTTCCTGGCTTCTTGGATCAGCATCACAGTGGCTGCAACTGCTCGCAGGCATGAAGGCCATCCAGCACTCACGTTGTCAAGTTGTTTGGAAAAGCAGCCTACCAGCCTTTTCCAGCTTCCCAAATGTTGGGTCAGCACTCCCAGTGCTGGGTGTGATCTTTCATGCACAAACAGCTGAAAATCTTTGGATAGATCAGGCAATCCTAACACTGGAGCTGTTGTCAATGCCTCCTTCAGTTTGAGGAAGGCCTCCTTCTGTGGTCTGCCCCAGGTAAGCGGTTGTGTCTTCTGGGCTTCATACAGGGGCTCTGCAATTAGTCCATAGTCCATGATCCACAGGTGGTACCACTCTGTCATCTCAAGGAAAACTTGTAGCTCATGTAGGTTCTGGGGTTCTGGAATGGCACAAATAGCTTGAATACAGTTAGTACCCAGCTTACACTGCCCTTGTGAGATTTCACACCCCAGGTAAATCACAGTTTGCCAGGCAATTTGTGCCTTTTCTTTAGATACCTTATATCCTCCCATTCCCAGCTGACTTAAAATTTCAATTGTTACCTTTCTGCAGGTTGTTTTCTCTTCTGTAGCTGTCAGTATATCATCAACATACTGTAACAGCAGGTATTGCTCCCTCAGAACTTGCCCATTCTCAGTTCAAATCTCCAGCTCCTTCACCAGCTGGCTTCCAAATAGGGTTGGACTGTTCTTGTATCCTTGTGAGAGTCGTGTTCAGGTGAGCTGGGTTTTCCTTCCATTTTCTGGATTTTCCTACTCAAAAGCAGTTTCCTACTTTCTTTGTCAAGGGGTATGCAGAAAAAGGCATCTTTTAAATCAATTCCAGTAAACCATTTCTATTTCTCTTTTATGGATGTTAACAATGCGCAAGGATTAGCTACCACTGGCTAAATATCTTTAGTTATTCCATTTATTGCTCTCAAATCCTGTACTAGTCTGTATTGGTCAACACAGAAATTTGGGCTCGAGTGTTAACTACAGAAGTAATAGGTGTACGTTTAGGACCCACTATTGTTATAATCAGTACATCTCCAGTTTTGTTATTTCTAGTGAGCATTTTAAATACAACCAACCTCTGCCTCTCTGCTCACCCATGAGAGGCAGAGTTACCAGTTTCCCTGATTCTAAAGCTGTTTGGGCTCCACTCCCAGAAGCTGAGAAGGAGACTGCTTTGGCTCCCAGCCCAGAGCCTGTGGAGCTGTGCTGGGTTATACAATGGGGCATTTGATACAATGAACAGTGGGACAGTGCCAATTAGAAACTGCTTTACTCAACTTTTAAGTGATAAGCCATCCATTATGTTTCTGGGGACCCCTTTCTTTATCTCTAGTGACCACCAATATGGGCGGTTAGAGATTTGTTTTCTCTTTTCTGGGTTTTCATTAACAGAACCAATGTATCTAACACCCTTTGCTTTCTCTGATTTTTCTTCTGGGATTTTTACAGGTCCATAATTGCTACTGTAATTAATTAGATCTTTTGCAACTTTTCTCTGTGTCCAAATTTTATGGTTCCTAGCAGGAGAACACAATTGTGAACCTGTGGGCTGAGAGGGGGTGGTGAAGGGAGTAAACCCAGGATCAGTGGAACCAGGTTGAGCAGTCGGGTTCCCAAGAAATCTGTCTATCCACAGAGGTTATAGCTGCTATGTTTTATTTTGGTTCGGTTTGGTTTGGTTTTTTAGGAAAATTGCTGTAGGTTTAAGTGATTCTGGAAGGCCTTGAATGAAAGGGGTCATAATTTCAGTTTTCACAGGTAACAACATTGATGATTCACAGCCAGCCATTAATTTTCTTTTGTGTATCATTTGCAAGCAGGCAGCTTTGTGAATGTTTTCAGTAGTTGGTTTGGGGTACTCACTATAGCTATAGGGTCCCCCCTTTCCAAGGGGTGAAGCCCCTCTGCCCAATAAGCTGTGTGCTGAGTTGGGGACCATGGGTTACGTCTGTCTCCTGCTGTTAAGAAGACTTCATGTCCCCAGTGCCCACTGGATTCCAGTTCCCTCAATCGAATTTGATCACCTCTAGTGAGAGACACTGGGAATACGTATTCTGTCTCTGACTCGTCAGGGAGACGCCCGTACTCCCTTTTTTTTCTCTTTTTTTTTCTTTTTTCTTTTTTTTTTTCCTTTTTTCTATTTTTAGTAGTTATGTGTGGATCAAGATTTTCATCATTGATATAATTATATTCTGTTTTAATTAGAGGTTTCAAACTAGGACAGCAGTGTTCCCCACAATTTTATCCAAGTTAGCTCTTTTTGAGGGTAAATTTGAATAATGAGAGGGGTTTCCCTCTCTTGTTTCTTTTAGCAAGTCAGTATTTTTTGAATTTTTTTATGGAGGGCTGCTTGCAACAGATTGATCTTACTTCTTTCTTCATCCAATTGTTTTTGCAAAGTTTTAACTAGGTTTTGGAGGGAGTCTATTGTAGTTTTTTCCTCACTTCTTTACTTACAGCGAGTTTCTATAGCTGCTGTAAGACAAGCTCCCAAAATTGAGCAGAGTACAATTTTATTTTTGCCCAGTTTAAATTTTGTTTCATGTTGTAAAGAACATACTCTGTCAATCACATTTTCCAAATTAAACCAATTATTGAGCACCAACTTTCCCTCCTGGAGAAGGTCTGGCATTGTGTTTTGCTAACAGAGCATAACATGCATAAAATGCAGTTTTAACTTTTGCACTGCTGTTTTCAGTCATTTTACAAAGGGAAAAACCACGACAGGGAGGTATAAACTTAAATTATACACACACACACGCAACTTTTTGCTTCCCTGTTTGGGTGAGAAGACCAAATCTGCTTGGGAGGCACTCCTTCAGTTTAAAATTCTGGTTGTCTTTCTGCTACACCAAGCAGTCAAAATTCATACACACAACAAGAACAAAAACAGTCCTGCCCTTTTGCACTAAGAGATCTTTTGTGAAATTCTGCAGACAGAGCCCTCAAGTGAGTGTGGGGTGCTTTTCACCTCGGTGTGTGCAGTTTGTGGGAAATTCGAGTTGCCCCCCTTGCTTTCTAGACACCGCTCACTCTTTTGGGAGTGTCGGGCTGGGTGCGGCTGGAGCGAGACGTCCTTCCCCTAATACAGACTGCACAACAAACCTGCAGCCCCTTCTGTCTGTCAGAAATCCTGTCCGTGACTCCAGTTTAAATGTCAGGATTCAATAACGCCAGTGGGACTCGTGAGAGGTTTGTTTGATCTCAGAGTGCAAAAAGGACACAAAGGGATTTCAGTTTAAATCATAACAACAATAATGTACCTTTATTTTAGTGCCAACCACAAGGGTTGTGCAATAGAGGAGAGGGAGAGAGAGAGAGATAAAGAAAACAAAGTAAAGAGAGAGAGAAGAGGGGGGTTATAGCTACCAACAGATGAAATGGGGTCGCTGGGGTCTTTTTCTGTGGGAGATCTCACCAAAATTAACTTAGTCTTATGTAATTCTTCCCCAAAGTTACCTTGTTTCCAATGTCCTAATAAGCACCCCAAAGGAGAAGTACCCAGTATGGGAGCAGTGCAGCCCAGAACCCTGCTCCATGTCACAACTACAATACACCAAATGCCGAACCTGCGACGCTTTCGCAGTCGTCTGACAGACGGCGCCTGGGCAATACCAACAGGAATTCCTTTAGCCCAACCACGAGCAGCTTTCGCTGTGTCTAACTGGCAGGCACCCAAACCAAAGTAAAGCACCTTACCTTTCTCTCCCGGGGACGTTGTGAGCAGCGGAGACGGTCGCAGCCGGATGGGCTCCCCGAGAATCCCTCGGTGCCGGCTGGAGCGTGATCGGGTCGTGAGCGAGCTCAGCAGCACTCACAGGGTCCCACCTGGGGTGCCAAAATATTAGAGCTCAGGAACACACATAATCACAGAATGATTATATGAAGGTGCTTTATTGAAGAGCTCTGGGTGTCAGGGGTACACAGACCCAAATCTGACCCGATTTGGTTTTGAATTGAACATATTTTTATACTCTATCCTTATATAACTTACATATTAATCATTAAACTGACATCGTTCTATTGTAAGCATTATTTTTACCCAAGCATGGATTTCTCATGATCCCCCCCCAGCCCCCTAACATTGTTCCTCATGTTCTTTAAACAATAATTATATCTAATCACATCTAACAATTGTATCATTTATCATCTACTGATTACACAGGTGCAGATTGAACTGATCTTTAGCGAGCACAAGGTCTAACATTTCCCAGGGCCTACTTTTCCCAGGGCTTGGCAAACTTAACTTTCTTGCTAAGTCTCCAAATTTTCTAAGATTTTAAGACCTTTTACTATCACCCCCATCGTGTCCGTCTTGCTGGTGCCCTCGAGCTCCCAGCCCGGCCCCGGCCGCCTGCTCTGCTCCCTGATGGATTTCTCCCCTGCCCACATCCAGCTGAGCTGCTCCCAGGGCCAGCAGCAGCTCTCGGGCCACGTGCTGGCCACTGCCGTGCTCCCCAGCGGGGACTGGAGCCAGCAGCTCCTGGTGCTGCTGGAAACCGCCCCCGGCAATGCGGGCTCAGCTCCAGCTGCCAGGTGGAGCACGTCAGCCTGGAGCACCCCCTGAGCCGGCACTGGGGCACGGCCCGGCCCCCACAGCGCCGGGGGCAGTGGGGGAGGCACTGGGGGGGCCCAGAGGGGGATTGGGGTGTGCTGGGAGGAACTGGGAGGGAGTTTGAGATAGACTGGTTTAAACTGGGAGAGGGATTCAGGTGCTTAGGATGGCTGGGAAGGGGTTTGAAGGATGTTGGGGAGGGTGGGATGAGGTTCTGGGGGTCCTGGTGGACACTGGGAGGGAGTTTGGGGGTGCTGGGTGTCACTGGGAGGGATTTGAGTGAGCCTGGAGGAGCTGGAAGGAGATTGGGCATTGGAAAGCAGGGATTGGGATGAGGTTGGTTGTGCTGGGAAGAGACTGGGAAGAGTCTTGAGGAGTCCTGGTGGGGCTGGGAAGGGACTGGGAGAGGGTTTGGGGGTCCTGGGGCAGTGGGGGGAAATTGGGAGGGAGCTGTGGCATCCTGAGAGGAACAGGAGGGGCTCTGGTGGGTCCTGGGGAGGCTGGGAAGAGACTGGGAGTGATTTACCAAAATAGCGATATTGATCCAGTATCAATATCAATCTGTTAATGGAGAAAAAACCTCTCCAACAGTTTAAAGTTACAAAGTGGATGTTTAATCACAGCACTGGGCGAGTGTGGGAGTCACCCCTTAATACACACTGCAAGTTGACAAAAGATTCCAGTGTCTATTTATTTACAAGTCTTAAATTTCCAAAATACTAATACATATTAATATTAATAGATATGCATAATTCTAACACTTCCCATTCTCCAGGTTTGGTGAAAATGCACGGTAATGATTTAAAAAGTCATTATGCTTGCATGGTGGGCTCTGTAATTTGAGGAGGGGGTCATTTTGGCATGTAGGGGTCATCAAGAGATGAAGGAAAACCGCTCTTCCTCACTCTCACCTTTCTACCTTTACAATGGTGGACATTACAAATAACATTTGGTACAATTCCAATTTCCTTCCTTGTGACTTTTAAATGGGTTTCCAGATGTAAGGTCTGTGATCTTCCTGAACCCGTTTATCAATTTCTTTTTTCACATTATAAGCACAGCTGAAGAAACTTACACTGAAAAGTAATTTTTTACCTAAGTCTGAGATTCATTATCTCAAATCCTGCTTCTCACTTAAATCATTAGCTCTAACTAGTTCCAGCAAGGCCTATCTCTAGCCATAATCTATAATTTTTCTCTAATTCTTAATTGTTTAAAATTAGTGACTCCAAAAGAGGTTTCAAAGGGTCCTGGGTGGGCTGGGGGAGACTGGGAGGGTCCTTGGAGGAGGTTGGGGTGTCTGTGAGAGGTTTTGGGGGTCCTAACGCTGGCAGGTGCCCCAGGGATGCGTGAAATGCCACCTGCAGCAAGAGGCTGACGGGAATGGGCGGCTCCATGTTGGCCTTCATCTTCCTGGCACTGGGGCTCGGCTTCTGCCTGTGCAGGAAGGTGACGGGGGGTCGTGTCCTCCCCCCCCACAGAGCGTGTGTGCTCCCCTCTGGGCCCCAATGTCCGGTGTCACCCCCTTTTCTCTGCCCACACAGCTCCTGAGGCAAAATGTTCTGAAGGATTGAAAGTCAACACTTCCCATTGTCATTCTGTATCCTGTTGGATTTTCATTCCCCTGCTTTCATCCAGGTGCCCACAGGGAGCCAGGAAGATGTGGAGCCTCCCAGCCAGGTGTCTTCCCAACACGGATCACCAGGAGCACGGATCACCAGGGCTCTGCCCAACGGGGGTCACTGGGGATCATCCAACGCCGATCCTCCCATGGGGGATGGAGCTGGAGCAGCGCACGAAGCTCTTCCTGCACTCGGGACACTCGCAGGGCTTCCCTTACTGGTGCCTCCGTTGGTGTCGGGTCAAGGCTGAGCTGGTGGAGAAGCTCTTCCCACACTGGGGACACTCGTAGGGCCTCTCCCCACTGTGGATGCGCCGGTGGACGGTGAGGTGGGAGTTGTGCTTGAAGCCCTTCCCGCAGTCGGGGCAGCGGAAGGGCCTCTCCTCTGTGTGAATCCGCTCATGTTTGAGGACATGGGAGCTGGTCTGAAACCTCTTCCCACACTCAGGACACTCGTAGGGCCTCTCCCCAGTGTGGATGAGCTGGTGTGCCCTCAGGTAGGAGCTCCACCCAAAGCTCTTCCCACATTCCAAGCAGGTGTAGGGCCGTTCCCCTGTGTGGATCACCTGGTGTCTCATCAGGTCAGAGATACCTCTGAAGCTCTTCCCACACTTCCCACACTCATAGGGCTTTTCCCCAGTGTGGATCGTCTGGTGTTTCCAAAAGTCGGAGCTCCAGCTGAAGCTCTTCCCACATTCCCCACACTCGTAGGGCTTTTCCCCGGTATGAATCACCTGGTGCTGGATCAGCCTGGAGCTCCACCTGAAACCCTTCCCACATTCCAAGCACTTGTGGGGCTTCTCCCCCAGCTCTGAGCTCCGGCTGGATCTCTGGCCGTGTTCCTGGCACTGGGGGGATCTTTCCTCCTCAGAGCTCCCTGGACTGGGTTTGCAGCCCCTCTTCGTGTGGGATCTCTGGGCCTTTTTCTTCTCTTCCATCTCAACACAGTTTGGGAACGTAAAATCCTGGTTGGGGGGGAAAAAAAACAACAGGAGAGCGCCTTGGACTGGGGTTTCCTCCTTGCCCAAGTTCATCTCAGAAATTCATTGGGCATCTTGTGTCTATAATAACCTCCAGGACACAAAGATTCGGCCCAAACATCCTCCAAACATCACAACAGATCCATAGCTAATCAAACAAGTCAACAATTCCCATTGTCATTCTGTATCCTGTTGGATTTTCATTCCCGTGATTTCATCCAGGTGCCCACAAGGAGCACCTTGTGGCACAAGAGCAATCTTGTGGCACAAGATTCAGCCAAAAACCCCTGCAGAATAGAAAGGTTCAGCCCTCACAAGAAACCAAAGCACCAACATTTAGCCCAATAAAGCTCAGAAACACCAAGATTCAGCCCCATAAAAATCGTGGATGCCCCTCCCCAGTCACCTGCTGCATTTATCAGGAGGGAGAAATGCTACTGGGGCTGGGGCAGCTACAGATACAGGGAGGAACTTTGTGTTGCTTCCTCTTCCTACTCCTCCTCATCCTGTGGCCCTACTCTACACCTCACACTCCGCCTCCACCTTATGCACAACCCCAGGTACATATTTTGACCATTTTGTTCTTCAGCCCTGCTTCTCCTTCCCTTCTCCTCCAGCCCCCAGGCCCAGCACCCACTGCCGGCTCCCTCTTCCCCCCCAGTCCCACAGCATCCCACCGCAGGGGCACGGATGGAGCTGGGCCAGCTCGGCCTGGGGCAGCGCTGGGCTCTCGGCCGCTTCCGCCCGCACTCGCTCCCCACTGCAGCCGCTCCCGCCACCACAGCGCGGGGGGGCCCGGCCTTGGCGCTCCCCCCTCCCACCTCCCCAAATTCCCCTCAAGGGGGGCGCTGGGGCCTGGGGGGGGCACAGGCGGTCTCCAGGTAGGACCAATGTGGGGAGAAAATGGAATGCCAGAGGGGCATCCTGGAGAAAGGGATAATGACCCCAAAATATCTCTCAAGGGTCTCTTGGGAGCATGTGGAGGTTGTTTGCACATTCTCCCACAGGGAATTAAGGACATGAACACCCAGGGGGTGTGGAGACTGGGGAACCAGCCAGTTCAGAAATCTTGGCCCTCCCCTGGAGAGCTTCTCCCTAGGCAAGACACTTCTATGTCATGCAGAGAAAAAGTGTCACTCCCAGAGGCCCTAGAGTTGAGCATGTTAATTTGTTACACCCCATTGGTTTCCCTCCCTATCAATCCACCCCGATACATGTATCCCAGTTTCCCCCGCCCCTCTCCTCCTCTATAAATACCCTGGTTGTCCCCAGTTCAGGCAGCTGCTGTCACTGGCTCCCTTCACTGAGGGCCCTGCTATAATAAAGGCTGGTTCTCCATGGAATGCCATACAGCTCTCTAGTCTCTCTCTCCGCGTCGCCTGCACGCTGCCGCTGAGCTGAGATCACTCACCGGGCAGAGGACGTGCCTGTTCCCCTGGGCAGTCCTTTTCAGGATGGCTTCTTCAGGGTAGTCGTGGCACCCCTGTCATCGACACCGCCGCGGCAAGGGGGGACAATAAGGGAAGTCCAGAAGGGATTTAGACAAGAGGGGATGGATGGTGTTGGTGTGCTGGGAAGGGATTGGCTGAAGGGGAGTGTGCAGGAATGTGCTTAAGGCAAGAAGCAGCAGGAGCAATCCATGGGGTAAGAAAAGGGATGATAGAAAAGAGGGGGTAGAGAAAAATACTGAGCATTGGAAATGTTTTTCAGAAGGGTCTCATCCTCCAAATTTGCCAGCTCTGATGGGTTGGCATTTAAGAAAAAAAGTCAGAAACATCCACGAATACGATGGCTCTGAGGGAGGTTGCTGGGAGTTTCTTCTCTGCCTGAGACCTGGCCAATAGCTGGCCAGTTCTGACAGTATTTTTGACCACTGAAAAGTGAGATTACCTTTGTGAATACCACCTTTTAAACCTAAAGCCAGGAGCTTTTGGGTCTTTTGTGTTTCTGGCTTTAAAACATAACAGAGCTCTGGTGCAGCCGGGCCCCCCCCTCCCCGCTTTCCCCACAGCCTGTACGGCCTCGGGGTGGGGGCGTGGGGCCAGAGCCCAGCAGCTCCCAGGAAGGGGATGGAGACTGGCAGGAGCCCTTTCCCAGAGTGGCTGAGCCCCTCGGGAAGCCCGCCGAGCCCTGAACAGCAGCGCTGCCGGGCCAGGCCGGTCCCTGGCTCAGCTGAAATTTCTGCTGCCGCTGGATTTCACCAGAAACTGCCGAGTACGGGCAGGGGAAGCCATCGGCCTGCAGCGTGCTGAGATGCTGGCCACCCTCCCCCAGCACAGCCACTGAAAAATCACCCATCGAAAACAGCCCCAGCCTGTGCCCGTGAGCATCCACAAGACTTGGGCCAGATTTAAACCACTTCACTACCCAGATGAGACCTGCAGATTTAATCCTTTTCCAGAGAGAGGAAAGGGAGAGTGATCATCATGTAAAGAGACAACATAAATCATCCAAGTCAGTGAAGGAAGGAATCAAGCCTCAGATGGAAGGAGAATGAGGACATGCTTTAATAAGCTAAAATACTCTTTTGGTGAGGCCATGGAGATGAACAATGTTTCTGAATAACTCCTTTAATTCATGAAAAGAGTATAAGGTGGAATGAACTATTCAAACCATGAACTCTGAGCAAAGGTATCCACTGATGAGCTAAGCAGATGGGAGAGTAGCTGTGATCCCATGAGATGCTGGAACAGAGAATGAAAAGTGAGAGTTGATGGAGATACTTGGGCACCCAGGAAGAAAAAGAGAAAACCTCTGTTCCCAGAGATGATCACAGGGAGAGATGAAGAGAACCTTTGCCTTTGAATAACTCATCCTTAAAATAATACTCCTTGAGTTCATGGCCCATGAACGCACCTCTGAGTGGTGTGAAATGGGAAGAGAATGATGGCAGAGTTTTTTCCGGGCAGCTGCCAATCAAGAGAAAGGAAAAGCCACAAGAAACTGTTTTTCTTGTGGAAAACTCTCCATGGAATGACAAGAGAGAACTCACTCTACAAAGACTGATGAAATGACCATTGTATAGCTGGGACTGCTTTAACCACCAGATTTTGTCTCTATGCTGTCAGTCGGGCAAGGAAAAAGGTGAGATGGGAAGAAAAGGTGTCTGTAAGTTTTATTCTGGTTTCTTATTTTTGTAGTTTGAGTAATAAAATTTCTTTAATCCGTTTAAGTTTTAAGCCTGTTTTGCCTAATCCACAATTCACAACAAGAAATGGATAAGTATTCTAGTGATTTTTAGCTACTGCTAAAACCACCACACCAGCTGATCCTGATCCTCTGTACCTCCAGATTCCAGGAAGAGGAAAACGAGGAGGTCAGGATTTCAGGGGGTTTCTCTGAGCTGGGAGCGGCAGGAGCGGGCGCAGAGCTGCGGCACCGGGAGCACGGGCTGGGGGCCTGTGGGGAGCTGTGGGGCCGGGCCGGGGCTGTGGGGCAGCCGGGGCTCAGCGCCGGGCGCTGCCTGACCCCAGCACCCCCCGGGCAGGGCCGGCAGTGGCCCCCGGCCCCCAGGAGGCTGCGGGACGCCCCGGCCGCTGCCCGGCCCCGTGGAGCTGCCGGCCCTGCCCGCCGGGGGGGCCGCCTTTGGACACTGCGGCAGGACAGGGACCGGCTCTGGGATACGGGCTGGGGAGGGGAGCCTCAGCACAGCCAGCACCAGGAAGGAACAGCTCAGAAATGGGGATTAGACCTGCAAGGATCCAGATCATCTTTTAAGCATTTTGTGCTGGGTCTCTGGAGAAAGGAAGGATTTTGCAGAAAGCTCAGCAGCTGCCACACGATGAGCACCCACAGGCACTGAGGGGGGCTGCAGCAGGGCCACAAGAAGCCCCTGCAGCACTTGCTCACAAAGGCTCAGCAGCTGAATGCAGCAAGGGATGAGCAAAAGGCCAAGCTGAAGGCAAAGGCCATGGCACACTTCCTACAGCCCCTGAGGGATCAAGCCCAGGGCCCAAGGGGGCCCCAGCACCCAGGGGACACCCTCGGCCACAAGCACCTGGCACAGGCATTGCCCTCCTGGCCAGGGGACAGCCCACCCAAACAGCCCCTGGCAAGGAATCAGCCTTCCAGCTGCAGGGCACAAGGACACTGCAAGCACAGACAGGAGCACCCTCAGCACCAGCAAGTCCAGCCCTTGATGGACACAGATTCTTAGCGGTCTCACAGCTCCCATTCCACCAGGGACCCACCACACTGCAGCCCTTGGGAACATTCAGGGTGGCTCTGGATCCAGAGGAGACCTTTCCTGATGGACACAGGGGCCTCTCCATCCACTCACAATCTTACACCTAAGGGGAGTAAATTGTTAGGGAATATTTTAACTGTTAAAGCACTAAATGTGAAAGATGAGTGGCTGTGTTTTATTCAGCCACTATTAGCAGATGTGGGGGATGGGTTTAAAATGCAGGAATTTTGATTTGCTCACAATTGTGATTGTAATTTACTGGGAAGGGATTTGATGGCTAAATGGGGAATGCAAATTAATGTTGCATAAGTTGATACAGAGGCTGGTTCTGTTGTACCTCTGTCAAATGTCTGGCAGCGCCCAGGCTGAAGTGAACCCAGAAGTGTGGGCAGCCCCAGGGAAATGGGCAAAATTAGATATGGAGCCTCTCCAAATTTCCCTCAAGCAACCAGGACAAGAGGTGTCGAAAAGCAATCCCCTGTTCCAAGGGAGGGAAGGAAGGGCTCACAGCCTGTGTGGGAGTCCTGCTCAAGGCACGGCTTGGGGAGCCAGGGATGTCTCCCTAGAATGCTCCTATCCTGCCAAACAAGAAATCCAATGGAATCCACAGAATGCTGCAGGACCCAAGAAGAAGAAATGAGATGATGAAACCGAGGCACCTCACACTCTCAGATCCTTACACCATCCTGAACCAGGTGCCCTGCTCACAGAAGAAGAAGAGGTAGAGGAAGCCTCTGTGAAATGGCTTCATTTTCAGGTTAAAAAGCAGCTTTGAGTACCTGGGAAAAAATGAAAATAGTGGAGAAAATGGTTAAATACTTGGGACATTTTTTGACTGAAGCTTTGTGTTTTATTGACCCATAAATGGTCCAGGGAATCTCAGAAATATTGTAACCCAGGACTAAAAAGGACCTGCAGCAATTCTTAGGATTAACAGGGAACTGCAGGAGCTGAATTGAGGATTCTCTTTTCCAGCCAGAACATTGTACGACTTGTTGAGCCCCAGATAGCCTCAATTTTACGGAGTGGACATAAGAAAGAGAACAAAATTTAACAAAATGAAAAAAATAAAATGATTGATTCCCCAGCCATGGCTCTTGCAGACTCAGAAATCTGAATTGGAAGGGAATATTAAACAGGCCACCCCTTAGCCTGCACTGAAGGCAACGCAGCAGCAGCCAGGGCTCCCCAGCGGGGGAAGCCCCTGGGCCTGCCCACAGATCCTCTGCTCAAATCCTCGGCCTGGCCACCCTCCTTTGCCATCTCCAGCCACTGCGGGACAATCCTTGCTCTCACTCTTGCAGCTTCAGCCCTTTCTGTGCCTGCCCTCGCCACAGCTGCTGGGGAAGGCACCGGGACAATTCCACTCTGCCTCTCAATTCCACTCACACTCTGCCCTGCCTGGGATTAGCTGCTGCCAAAATAGACCAACTTTAAAATCACTTAAAATCTTATTTCTCTAAATGGACTTGGTTTGCCTTTGCCTTGGGGAAAGGAATTTTAAAGGGTTTTTTTTAAGGGATGTTCCAGCACTCAGTAGAGATGAAATTTACAACAGACTGGGAATAGCCCAAAAGATTCTCCCCCAGATAACAACCATCAAAACATCCACACCCAGCAGCAAACATCAACCAACATCTCCCCCAGACACTGCCCCAGGCACAGCTGGAGACACCTGGTCTGGAAAAGGCTGAGCAGGAAATCCAGGAGTGCCCACCTAATTCACATCACAGGCACAGAAATCCGGCTGCAACAGGAAACCAAATCCTAACAACTCCACACCTTCAAACCAATGAACATTAAACCAATGGATTTCTATGGGGTCAGACTGTATAAATTTAGAAAAATCTAGTCAAATTCATGTGTCATGGAATGATTTTCTCTGCACACCCAGCCTAAGTGTGCATGAAATTATTCCTGTTGCACATTCTGGCCAGAATCAAGTAACACCTTATTTCTCTAAAGACATTGTGGAGAGTTTTTACTTTTTACAGTTTCAATGAAAGGATTACACTGTTAGAATAAAGTTCCATAGTAATTTTACTTCTATATTGTCGCTTCTGTTTGGGCCAGTGGTGTGAGAATCAGTTTTTAGCCATAGGAGAATAAAAAGAAAACACTTGATTGCTTTCTCATTTTTGTTTTATATTTCTACGTGACTCTTAGTCATGACAAAATGATGGTATGGGTTATCTTATGTTCACCTTTAAGCTGCACTTTGAAAAATAGAAGAGCTTTAAAGTTGGCACTTTAACACATAAACAGTTAATAAAATATTGTTAAAAAAAAAAAACAAAACAAAAGCAGATTCTGTGGGGGCCACCTGTGAGTCAGGGGATGTCTGCCCTGGAAGAGAAGCTTTGTTCCAGGCAACCAGGAGAGGAGCTTTAGAAATGCAAATTAACACTGATGGGACAAAGCCTGCACAATTGCCCAAGGGCTTCCTGCCTGCAGGAGGAATTGGAATGATTCCCTCTGCCCCTCAGCCCAAGCTCTGCCTGCTTGCACAGATGGAATTTGCACAGCTAAAGGCAGAGCCCATTGTGAGGATATCTGACTCTGCAGCAGAAACTGGTTAAGCTGCAAAGGAAAACAGAAAATGGAGAATGTTGTGAAAACTTCACTAAAACAAATTGGGGGGAATCATCCCTGTCCCCACTCCAACATGTGCTGTCTCTGTCTATATTATATAGGGTGTACCATAAATAAATCCACTGTGCTTTATTTGCCACCACAAGTTCAGAGAAATCAGTTGGGAATTCCAAGAATGTGATGATTTAATATGAGAAAAACTGACAATTGATGGAGGTGTGGCTGGAGTGAAACAGAAATTAAAAATTAGGAAATAAACACAAAGAAATGCTTGACTAAAAGGGGGGTTTGACAAAAACCATACCCTGACACGCTGATCCACAAGAACAAGAAAAGAGTCAGACTGCAAGGTAAGATAAGGAGCTGGAATACACAAACAAGATGCAAAGACAAAGGCACCACAAGATAAAGGAGATTCTTCAGACCCTAAGCCGGAAAGAACAGATTTAAAGTTCCAAAAGGTGGCCAGAGGAATGAAAGAGGCATGGAGTTAATTGTAATATGAAGTGAGGACAAGCAGTTAAAAAATGAATATGTACTAGGCGTATCTTGTAAACCTAGTCTGTAAAAGATAAAAAGAGAAAACCAAATCACAAAGGTGTGCATGCTTTTCAGAGGAGATATCCCCCATCCACCTCAGCGCTGAATAAATTCATACCCACTCTTATAACTACTCTGCGAGTTATAGAGCTCTTTTTATTTCGCATATCCGGAGGGAGCACCCAAAAATGGGGAAAAGACGAACGATCACCAGAACAAATCCTGCAATACCATGGACCAGACCCCAGGAACCCTGATGAATTCATATCAGGTACCAGAGAAACCATTTATCATTTCAATGCGATAATTAGATTACAGGATGTCATTGAAATAATAACCAACCAGACAGCTCCAGCTCCTGACCTTCCCCCCAACCAATCCAGTCAGATGAGGAACACAACATTTCACCATGGGATGGGATCACATTATCTTTTAGCAGAAAATCGAGGCAGAGTTTGTGGAAAAGTTAAGTAACTCAAACTACTCTTGGCAAATAGACAGCAATGGAAAAGTAGTAAAACAGATTAAAAAGGAAATAAAAAAGCAGCTCATCTACTTGTCCAAACGTGGAAAGGATAGGAATGGGACACGGTTTTGTGCTTCCCTCACAGACCATGGGTTAAACAAATGCTGTTTCTCCTCTCATGTGCTACAGCAACTCTCATCTTTTTACCATGCACCACACCTTGCTGAGTGCAGCTCATTCAGCAGCTGAGCAAGGGGATGCAGGTGGCAGCCAGGCCTCCTGAGCCACAAACGGCTACAAAAGGACAGAGAATGAGGGCACTGAGAGCAATCCCAAAACCAAAGAACACCCAGGAAGAGAAAACACAGGCAATGAGTGAATCTGCTTGGAGATGGGGCCAGGGACTTGCACATAAGGAAGCAGTGGGAGAAATCACCAGTTTCAGAAAATGTTACTAATTGACAAGGACTGCTGCTCAGACCAAGTCCCGACACATTCCTGAACTTCCAGAAGAACAAACACTTCACAGAGCCAGGAATATCGGGTGTTATACAAAAAGGACATGCAGCAGGCGGATCGGGAAGGCTGAACCTTCCAAGCACCTCCGCCAGTGTTGGGCAAAGGGACAGGGACATGCGGCCGGGAAAATCAGGACAAAAACGAGGCCGCGTCCTCCAACAACCGGAGAGAGCGCACGGCAAATGCCCCATGGCCTCTCCCTTTGGGCAGCAATAAAGTCACTCGCACACCACTCCTCTGGCTCCTTGGGCCACACAAACCTCTGGCGCCGGGAATTTTCCCGCCCAGCCCCGGGCACAGCGCAGCCACCTCCGGCCTCCCGACACGAAGCGGGACGAGCCAGCGCTGCTCCGCCACCGCCTCCTGCCGAGGCCCCAGCGGCAAGGAGACCGCGGGCAGCCGCTCCCGCAGCGCCCTCAGCCCACGGCCAACACGGGCCGGCCACGGCACAAGCCACCCGCCACAGCCCCCTGCCGCCCCCTCCCGGGCCCGCAGCGAGCCCCGAGCCCCCGCAGAACCGAGCGCGGCTCCCACCTGCGATGGCCGGGGCCGCCTCCGAGCTCCGCCGCCGCCTCACCGGGCTCCGGCCGCTGCTGCCGCCGCTGCCGGGCCCGCACAGACGCTCCGGCAATGGCGGCTCTCCTGCCCCACGGCCGCCCTGGGGGCGCCAGCGGGGCCGGGCTTGTCCCCGCTCTGCCCAATCAGCGCGCGCCAGAGCCACGAGTGACGGCAGAAGCAGCCAATCGCAGCCAGCGGCGGGCTCTGCACACGGCACGGACTCGCCTGCCTTGGGCTGAGCTCCGCCATTTCTCGTTAGCCTGGGCTGAGGAGCGGCCCCGGCGCTGGGCCCGGCCCGGGCAGGAGGCCAAGGAAGCGCCGCTGCGCTGAAGCGCCGGGAGCTCGGGGTGCCCGGGAGCTGAGGGCGCTGCGAGCTGGGGGTGAGTCCGGGATGGAGCAGGGCTATGCCGGAGCGAGGCCAAAACTCTGTGACTCTCCTTCCTGTCCCGGGCGGGGAGCAGAACACACAAGGAAAGGCTCGGGGGTCGGGATGAGGGTGGGGACAGTTCAATCCTTGGTCACGGGCACAGCACACATGACTTGGGGAAATTAATTGAATTTATTATCAAACATGTCAGAACAAGAAAACGAGAAGCAATTTAATTCCTACGGGAATCCATCTTTCCCCCAGCTGTCCCTCCTTCCCGGGCTTAACTTTGTGCCCCTCTCCGTCCCCCTCCCCGCCCAGAGGCACAGGGATGGGGGTCACAGTCAGGTCATGTCAGTGCCTCCCCCTGAGGGACAGGAATCCTTGTCCTGCTGCAGCCTGGGGTCCCTGCCAGGGGCCAGAGTCCCTCAGGACCAGGCTGCTCCAGCGGGGATCGCCAGGGGGATCCCCGAGTCCGGCCAGGAGCCACTTCCATGGCTCTGCAGGGGCTTCCCCCGGGCTCGGGGCCTCTCTCAGGCACCCCCTGCTCCGGCCCGGCCTCATTGCCCCCCTCACCCCCCCATGCAGCGAGTGCCCGGGCAGGGAGATGGACGATTTTCACGGGGCTGAATCTTGGAGTTTCTGAGCTTTATTGGGCTGAATGTTGGTGCTTTGGTTTCTTGTGAGGGCTGAACATTTCTATTTTGGAGGGGATTTTTACTGAATCTTGTTTGATTAGTTTTTGATCTGTTTTGATGTTTGGAGGGTGTTTGGGCTGAATCTTGGTGTTCTGGAGATTCTTCCAGATACAAGATGCCCAGTGATTTTCTGAGATGAACTTGGAGAAGGAGGAACCCCCAGCCCAAGGCGCTCTCCTGTTGTTTTTTTTCTCCCCAGCCAGGATTTTCCTTCCCAAACTGTGTCCAGATGGAGGAGGAGGAGGAAAAGCCCTGGACATGCCGAACAATGAGGGGCTGCAAACCCAATCCAGGGAGCTGCGAGGAGGAAAGTTCCCCCCAGTGCCAGGAACACGGCCAGAGATCCAGCCGGAGCTCAGAGCTGGGGGAGAAGCCCCACAAGTGCCTGGAATGTGGGAAGGGCTTCAGGTGGAGCTCTGAGCTGCTCCGGCACCAGGTGATCCACACTGGGGAAAAGCCCTACGAGTGTGGGAAATGTGGGAAGAGCTTCACCAGCACATCTTACCTGATGAGACACCAGGTGATCCACACTGGGGAACGGCCCTACACCTGCTTGGAATGTGGGAAGAGCTTTGGGTGGAGCTCCTACCTGAGAAAACACCAGCGCATCCACACTGGGGAGAGGCCCTACGAGTGTCCCGAGTGTGGGAAGAGGTTTCAGACCAGCTCCCATGTCCTCCTACATGAGCGGATTCACACAGAGGAGAGGCCCTTCCGCTGCCCCGACTGCGGGAAGGGCTTCAAGCAGAACGGCCACCTCACGGTCCACCGGCGCATCCACACTGGGGAGAGGCCCTACGAGTGTCCCCAGTGTGGGAAGAGCTTCTCACAGAGATCTAACTTGACCCAACACCAACGGAGGCACCAGTAAGGGAAGCCCTGCGAGTGCCCCGAGTGCGGGAAGAGCTTCGTGCGCTGCTCCAGCTCCATCCCCCATGGGAGGATCGGCGTTGGATGATCCCCAGTGACCCCCGTTGGGCAGAGCCCTGGTGATCCGTGGTCCTGGTGATCCGTGTTGGGAAGACACCTGGCTGGGAGGCTCCACATCTTCCTGGCTCCCTGTGGGCACCTGGATGAAATCAGGGGAATGAAAATCCAACAGGATACAGAATGACAGTGGGAATTGTTGACTTTCAGTCCTTCAGAACCTTTTGCCTCAGGAGCTCTGTGGGCAGAGAAAAGGGGGTGACACCGGGCTTGGAGGTCCCGAGGGGAGCACACACGCTCTGTGGGGGGAGGACACCACCCCCGGGACCCCCCCTCACCTTCCTGCACAGGAAGAAGCTGAGCCCCAGTGCCAGGAAGACAAAGCCCAACATGGAGACTCCAATCCCTGTCAGCATCTTGCTGTGGGCAGCATTCGACAGCGTCCCTGGGGGGTCTACAGAGGTCAGGACCCCCAAAACCTTTCACAGACACCTCAAGCTCCGCCCAGGACCCTCTGAAACCTTCTTTGGACTCACTAATTATTGAAGAACCCCCGAGCAATTCACCAGTCTTCACAGAAGTAATTGTGAACGCCAGTTTATTTCTATTATCAGCACACTTTTATAGGGTTCTACAGGGTTTGCAGGCAGAGTGAGCTACTATTGGTTAACACACACAGTTTACATTCTTGTCTTATTACACAAGAACATTGTTTTACTTTCTGCAGGTAAGTTTCAAGGATTTTAGCCCTTAATATCACGACTTATTTCAAAGGCTGGTTTGTGCATACAGGCCTTTACTAATATATAAAATATAGCAACAAATCCCCCTTTCTCTTTTGCACAAACCAGGCTTTGGATAAGATAACATACAACCTAGACTGTCATCTCAATTAACATTATAAGTAAAGTCTGTCCCCCTTCTAGCATAAGAGACTTCAACCATCTAGTGATGCCTCAGCTGGCGAACCAACTTTCAATGGGATCACTATCTTCTTTCAGGGCATGTAACCCATCCTGTAGCTGTTGTAGTTGCTCATGGATGGAAGCTGAATGATCAGCAAGATCCAAGTAGCACATGCCTTCAAACTCTCCACAACCATGTCCTTGTGCTAAGAGCAAAAAGTCAATTGCAACTTGATTTCATAATACTGCATGATACACACTACTCACATCAGCTGAAAGCTCACTTAACATTGTGGATGTTAAGTTTAATTCTTTCCTAGTCCAGCAAGCGAGCCTTTTTAAAGTGGCTAAACTTTAATTCATTCAGGCTTCGCTTTGACTGTTTGATGTTCTTCATTTTGCTAGCTATATTCAACAATTGATGTAAGCTTGGGTGGAACAAAGTGAGTTTCCCAAGATAACAGGGTCTTCCATGTGGATTAGCAGGAATCTAATTCCATGCTCTATCTCCACAGATTAGGAATATGGAACTAGGTAATCGCTTTGGTAATTGTTCTGTGAGATTGCACCATGAATAAAGGCTTTACTTACAGTGGTAGTAACGAGATCAGCTATAGGGTTGACTGCAACCCAGTGCTGCATTACTTTGTTAGAATGACCTTTTGTCGGGGGTTCAAACATTATCCATCCACCTGAGGTATTGGTGGAACATAACAAATCTAATTCTTCTGAGGGTTGTAACATTAAGAACTTTGGTAATTTTTTTGTTTGCTAACAGGCTTCAAGTTGTCTTAATGTGAAGCCAACAGTGCGACTGCACTCTTGCAACACTGCCAATCGATTCATTTGAGTCTCATTACTAATTAAACTTTAAATGCTGGAGGATCCCATTTAGGGACTCCTACGAGACAGGTGCGAAAGGATCTCCAGGTGTGGCTGGGCTCAAACACATTGACCTTTGGCCAGTTCAATGTGCCAGAGTGACCCATATGTTCTGTCGCTTTTGGATGTTAGTTAGCAGACAGTTGGTCATGACTATACACAACACAATTACCATAAGCATTTTATCATGTAAATGACACCATATTTGCAAACTCATAGCTAGAACTTCAATCGTTAAATGAACTTTCAAAGATGCTTACACTACCTCTTGAAGAGGGAATGCTTATACTTTATACTAACATAACAATTATTACACAAGCTAAACACTTAAACTATTGTCTAACTACTTTTAACACACGTGCTCTGGTATATATGTAGTCTAAGCGTGAAAGCAATTTGCTGAAAGGATAAACACACAACTACAGTTTGCTTTATATACAGTTAAATGGAGTCTCTACATTTCTTAGATCTTCTACAAAATTTCTCCAGCACGATTTAGTCCTGGAACGTTCACTGCTTTCGTGATGTCAGCTGGCAGTTGATCGGTGACTGAGGGCTTTGATGTTCAAGTTGTTCTTCAGATCCTTCTAAATCTTAAAACAAAGGATACCTGAAAGATTAGTAGAGACACAACATCATAATAACAACACAAAATCTCTGTTGACAACTGTCTGTATAGTGTTCAGACACAACTGTGTCCTGACAGGTCCACTTCTGATCCATGGCTGGAGTACCACGGCTGTGTGATGACATCTCTGTTCACTGGATCTCATGTGTTCAGAGGCACACAGTCTGGTCAGATGGACAGGTGACCTTTTTGAACCTGCCAACAAAACACAGACACTTCTCTCCTTGAAGTTAATGAATTACACTAATTAAATGCTTTTAGGGCATCAATCTCCCCCGTTTTCTTAAAAAAAGATAAAAATGAGATGTACTTCTGTTATAAGCAACAACATCAACACAAAACCATATACACAATTAATAAAAACTTATACTAGTTAAAAATTAATTAAATTTTAAACATTATTAATAACATATATAATATAAAACTGCTATTAATTACTAAAACACTGCACTAGCATCCCATAGTTAGCAAACAAACAAAAACAAAAATCAGTAAAGGATTGGATAATCACCTCTAGAAAATGATTCTCCAAGCCCACTTCAGAATTGATCCAGCTGTCATATTAATAGGGTCAAATTGCTGAGTCAAAAAGTGACTCAAATACTGATTTGGGACAAAAAATATCTGGATCTGTTGGCAAACATTCTGTCCAGGTAAAGTCAAGGCTTGGCCAGGGCCTGGCTTTAAACTGGAAAGATGCCTCTTAACTCATTTCTAAAACAAGGTTCTCAACAGTAGCAGCTATGAGATGCTTACAGCACAGCAAACTGTTAAAATGCATTTATACAAAGTAAATGATCAGAAGCCTTAGGTACCAGACCAATTAAACCATGCAGCAGTTGGTTTAATCTGAAGCCTGTCCCATGGCAGCTGATCCTCAACAATGGCACATCTTCTTAAAATTCTGGAAACACTGTAAAATAAGAAAGCTATGACAAACAAAACTGCAGAAATTGCAACAACCAATAGAACTCCTGATAAAGTCAAGGGTGTCACAGACTGCATTCACTTTCATCCACAAGCAGGTGTTCACCAGTGTTCCATCACAGCTGTCTCAGCTGTGGCCGTCCTCTTCTCTCTAGGAAAACAACTATACTTTGCAGTTTAAACAAGTGTCTTTAACAAAACATAAACAATTTAAATTAAACAATATTTAAACTCAACAATAATTACATATAACAAAAGGAAATAACAAACTTAACCTTAAAAAAATATCTAAGTTAGAAAACTTAACTTAAAAACATTCAAGCCTAAACATTATAAAACTTGACTATCCTTAATTTTATTAACACTTAATCTATATTAAATGAAAACTTAACTTAATCTTATTCTGTTACTACAAAAAAGCAACTAAAAGTTTAATATATACCTTTTAAACACAATATAACAATAACATAAATTCACTATAATGATTATAAAAATGTACCAAACATGTCACAATTTTATGTTATCTAGCTTTAAAAATAACCTATAATAACTGCAAATGTTACTAATAATACTTATTCATAATAGAAATTTACCTAGTATATGCTTAAATTGGTTAGAATGTTAAAGTGCAGTTTTTCTAAAGAAAAACCACCACAACAACATGGGATTTGGCAAGTTGCCATCCAGCTTTTGTAGCACTTTTCAAAAACATTAAGTCCAGTTTTTAAACTAAAACCCAAAATCCAAATTGGTAAATATACAGTTATATGTGTTTTATATAGCAAAAAAAAACTTACATTAAAACTACCTTATTAAAATTGTGGAAAAAACCGAACAAATGGATAATATATACTTTAACTTAGCTTTGTCTTATACAGTAAAATTCTCTTAACTAATTATTGTTTAAACCACAAATCTCTTCTGTAAATAACATTAATTAAAAGGTTTTCCTAGAAGCTGTAAATCACACCATGTTTTAACCTTGGGTTCTAAAACCAATTATTGCAAGGCAACTTCTATTAGTATTTACCTTAAACACTTTTTTTTTTTTTTTTTTTCTTAACTTTTAAAAAACCACAATAATTTCTATAGTAAAATCCTAAAAACTGCAATTGCATAAACTCATAATTACTTAAAACACAAAATTAACTCTACAATGGTATATAAAAACATTTTAAAAACTCAATAAATCACGACTCTGCAACAAGCCAGGCACCATCCCAGTGCCCCCCCCGAGAGAGGGAGCGGGGGGGTGGACTGCCCGCCCCGCCGCTGCTGCAGCTCTGCTCTTATCTTTCTTCACATTCTCCACATACTCTTGTAGCGAGGAAAAACGGAGAGAAAGAAGAAAAAAAAACCTCACAAAGTTAACTTTAACAAATGCAGTTTTTCTCTCAATCTCTCTTGTTGTTTGCTGATAGAGGAAAAAGGCATACTTTTGCAAAAGCAGGCGATTTTACACGAAAAGTCTCTCACGGCCAGGTGCTAGCAACGGTGATCATTGCGGTTTATCAGCTTCTAATTACAAGGATGAATTTTGAACTAGATACCATTTAGTTTGAAATTTTTTGACTAGTTTGTCTCTTTTTGAAGCTGTCTGAGCCACCTGTTTTTGCTCAGTTGTTTCCATAATTGTTCAGAGTGGCCTTGGAACTTTTCTTGCGCTGCTTCTACCCCCAGGGTGCCTTTGTTCTTTGCGCTCACCTCGCTGCTCCCTCATTTCTTCCTGGTTCGGGTGGAAACCAATTTAAATTTGGCTTCTTTTCTTCCAGGGTGGTAAAGATGGAACTTAAATAAGGTTATAGTGCTAAAAGTGACTCCAAAAATGAAGCAAATAGTTCTGGATGTATCACATCCTGCCATAACTGAACAGATTCTGTTCGTTGTTTCAGCGTTCCCTGTGGAACTTTTTTCTCATTATTTTCTTTTCCCTAACTCTCTCTCCCTCTCTCCATGGGCAGTATAGATAGGAGAGCTTGCCCAGCAGTGGGAGGTAAAGGCATCTGCCGCTGTGACGCAGGTAGAACCACGGAGCTCACAGCTTCAGCATATCTCACTTTTCTGTTTTTTAGGGTATTAATTACAATCTGCCAAGTTCGACCGAGAAACACAGTGTCCTTGCTCTTTTCCGTAATTGCCGTTTCCCATATCAAAGCCGAGATATCAGTCCGTTCTTGCCCCGCAAGAAGCAGTGAGCACTGCAAATGCTCAAGACAATTAGCCCATATAATGAGCATATCCAGGTCCTTTTCCTGGGCTGCTTCGCCTCGTTTAACGAGGATGCAGAGAAGCAGTTTTTTAGCCGCCGCAAACTCTGTCTCCATGCCAACGGCTCACCGCAAGGCGGAAGGTCGCTATCCCTCTCACACGCACTTGCCTCCTGGGTCCCCCCCAGCAGCCCTACTTCCACGTCTAACCGCTCCGCGTCTCACCGCGCTCAGGCTGCCTATCTGGTGCCGATCCGAGCCCGCGACGATTAATGCCCAGATCCACTCCGCTGACTCCAAAGCCCCTCTGCCTGCAGGGGAGTCCTTGGTCGGAGCGCCAAATATTGAAGAACCCCCGAGCAATTCACCAGTCTTCACAGAAGTAATTGTGAACGCCAGTTTATTTCTATTATCAGCACACTTTTATAGGGTTCTACAGGGTTTGCAGGCAGAGTGAGCTACTATTGGTTAACACACACAGTTTACATTCTTGTCTTATTACACAAGAACATTGTTTTACTTTCTGCAGGTAAGTTTCAAGGATTTTAGCCCTTAATATCACGACTTATTTCAAAGGCTGGTTTGTGCATACAGGCCTTTACTAATATATAAAATATAGCAACAACTAATTTTGAAAAATGATGAATTAGAGAAAAAGTAGAGATCTTAGCTAGAGACAGGTTTTGCTGGAACTAGAGTTAATGATTAAGTGAGAAGCAAGATTTGAGATAATGAATCTCGGACTTAGGTAAAAAATTACTTATTGTATGTTTGTTCAGCTGTGCTTGTAATGAGAAAAGAGAAACTGATAAACGGGTTCAGGAAGATCATAGACCTTACATCTGGAAACCCATTTCAAAGTCACAAGGGAGGAAATTGGAGTTGTACCAAATGTCATTTGTAATATCAACCATTCTAAAGGTAGAAAGGTGAGAGTGAGGAAGAGCGGTTTTCTTTCATCTCTTGATGACGAATCCTCACCAAAACGACCTCCTCCTGAAATTACAGAGCCCACCATGCAGGCATAATGACATTTTAAAAACATTACCATGAATTTTAATCCGAAGTGGAGCATGGGAGATGTTAGCATTATGAATATGTATTAGTATTAATATGTATTAGTATTTTGGATATTTAAGACTTTTTTAAATAAACAGACACTCGAATCTTTTGTCAACTTGCAGTGAGTATTAAGGGGATGACTCCCACACTCACCCAGTGCTGTGACTAAACATCCACTTTGTAACTTTAAACTGTTGGAGAGGTTTTTTGTCCAGTAACAGATTGATATTGATACTGGATCAATATCGCTATTTTGGTAAATCACTGCCAGTCTCTTCCCAGCCTCCCCAGGACCCACAAGAGCCCCTCCTGTTCCTCTCAGGATCCCACAGCCCCCTCTGGGCCCCCCCAGTGCCTCCCCCGCTGCCCCCGGCGCTGTGGGGGCCGGGCCGTGCCCCAGTGCCGGCTCAGGGGGTGCTCCAGGCTGACGTGCTCCACCTGGCAGCTGGAGCTGAGCCCGCATTGCCGGGGGCGGTTTCCAGCAGCACCAGGAGCTGCTGGCTCCAGTCCCCGCTGGGGAGCACGGCAGTGGCCAGCACGTGGCCCGAGAGCTGCTGCTGGCCCTGGGAGCAGCTCAGCTGGATGTGGGCAGGGGAGAAATCCATCAGGGAGCAGAGCAGGCGGCCGGGGCCGGGCTGGGAGCTGGAGGGCACCAGCGAGATGGACACGCTGGGGACACTGGGAGAGGGTGGGGACAGACTGGGATGAGCTGGGAAGGAACTGGATGAGAGAGGAGTGGTGTGGCATTGAGAGGGTCTGGAAATGAAGTGGGAGGGACTGGGGTGGCACTGAAAGAGAATGGATCCTGGGACACTGGAAGAGAGTGTGGACGTCTGGGAGTGAACTGGGAATGAACTCGGAAGAGACTGGGAATGGGCTAAAAAAGGAGTGGGAGGGACTCTGGGGCTTCTGGGCGGGACTGTGGTGGCACTGGGCGGGACTGTGGTGGCACTGGGCGGGACTGTGGTGGCACTGGGAGGGACTGGGAATGAAGTGCGCGGCACTGGGAGGCCGAGTCCAGCGCGGGGCTCTCGGCTCTGTGGATCTGCCCGGCAACTGATGAGTCATCAGAGAGGCGCGCTCTGATTGGCTGAGGGGCGTTGTTAGCGTTCGGGAATACACAATCATGGAATGATTATATGAAGGTGCTTTATTGAAGAGCTCTGGATGTCAGGGGTACACATACCCAAATCTGACCCAGCTTGGTTTTGGGCTGAACATGTTTTATGCTCTATCATTATACAACTTACATATTAATTATTAAACTGACATTGTTCTATTGCATGCATTGTTTTTACCCAAGCATGGATTTCTCGTGATCATCCTCAACCCCCTAACATTGCTCCTCATGTTCTTTAAACAATAATTATATCTAATCACATCTAACAATTGTATCATTTATCATCTACTGATTACACAGGTGCAGTTTCACCTGATCTTTAGCAAGTACAAGGCCTAACATTTCGCAGGGCCTACTTTTCCCAGGGCTTTCCAAACCTAACTTTCTTTCTATGTCCCCGAATTTTCTATGATTTCAAAACCTTTTACTATCATTCCCCCCTTTGAAAGCATTTTCACTTCACTATAAGTGCAAATGTTTTCACTTGATACAGTCCTTTGTTTCTGAGTTTATACTTGATGCTCTTCGAATCCTTGATTGATGTGTTGTCCTGGATGTTGTCACAAATTGGAGAACCAGAAGATGGGTGTGGATCTCACATCAGTGCCTTTATTATTTTCTGGTTCCAGGACGTTTTCTTCTGTATTTCTCCCTTGAAGATGCTGTCAACTAACCAAATTGCTAAGAATACAATTAGAAAGATGATCACATTCTCAATGATAGATTTAATCCATGAACTCACATTTCACCCTAACCCTTTGAAGATTTTGCCTAACCAACTTGTAGACAAATCCTTTTGCTCTTCCTGTGCTTCGTGCTCTATTTGTTGCAACTGATAGATGTCATATTCTACATCTGCAGTCACATTTGGGATGTGGACACAACAATGATCAATCCGTCCCTTTAAAAAAACTCACACACTCCATGCTCTTTCAGGAGTAGTAAATTGTAATTGTACGTTTAGTTCTTTAAATCTTTCCTGGGTGACTCTTGCTAATGTATCTACCTGACCTGTTTCTTTATTCTGATAGTTTGCTATAGGACCAAGCAAAGACTCCAGCGCCCACCTAAATTTCACTTCACTAGAGGGTTCTTGCCAAGTGTTATCTTGATTCTATTCCTATCCTAATTTTCCCTAGCTGTTCCTGTGTCTAGCCACTGAGTTAATTTTGCCTTTGTTAGCATCCGTACCGAGATTAATTTTTGCTTTAGCAATTTCACCAATGCCTCTGCACCCCAATGACATTTGTTTTGTTTAATTTGTAGAACTTCTCTCATTATCAGTGGGGTTAACACTATTTGTCATTGTGCAGTTACATACCACTCTTCTGAATCCTTTTGTGCATTTAGCAAATGTCCCAATTTCTCATCTTCTATTGAATATTTCAGTTTTGGAGGCAAATTAAATTGAGATGCATTAGTTTTTAAAGGTATCAATGCCATTGTTGTTTGCACTTCTTGAGCAATCTGTCGAGATGTCCAATCTGCTTTTCAATTTTCCTCACAAATTTTGGAGTTTCTTGATTGGTGTGCTTTGCAGTGTATAATTGCTACTTCTTCAGGTTTTTGTATTGCTTTTATCAATTGCAAAATTGCATCTTGATGTTTAATGTGTGCCTTGAGAAGACAGTAGTCTTCCTTCTTTCCCCAGTGCCCCGTGTACATGCACTACTCCAAAAGCATACTTTGAGTCAGTCCATATGTTTACCCTTTTCCCTTCACTTAATTTTAGTGCTCTGGTTAAGGCAACCAGTTCTGCCCTCTGGGCAGATGTATTTGGTGATAATGCTTTTGCCTCCACTATTGTACTGACTGTTGTTACCGCATATCCAGCGTATCTGGTCCCGTTCTCCACGAAGCTGCTTCCATCTGTGAATAGCTCTCACTCTGGTTGCTCCAGTGGGATGTCTCTCAGGTCTTCTCTTGCTGAATAGGTGTACTCTATTACCTCTACACAGTCGTGCTCTAATGGGCCTTCTTCAGTTGTGGTACCTAGGAACAAAGCTGGATTCAAAAGCTTAGTTGTCTTTAGTGTGACATCATCCTGTTCGGTTAGGATTACCTGGAATTTCATCATCCTGCTTGGAGATAGCCAATGGCCCCCTTTTGTTCTAAAACAGTGGTCACCATGTGTGGCACATAGACATCTGTGTGTCTACCCATCGTGAGTTTCCTGGCTTCTTGGATCAGCATCACAGTGGCTGCAACTGCCCGCAGGCATGAAGGCCATCCAGCACTCACGTTGTCAAGTTGTTTGGAAAAGCAGCCTACCAGCCTTTTCCAGCTTCCCAAATGTTGGGTCAGCACTCCCAGTGCTGGGTGTGATCTTTCATGCACAAACAGCTGAAAATCTTTGGATAGATCAGGCAATCCTAACACTGGAGCTGTTGTCAATGCCTCCTTCAGTTTGAGGAAGGCCTCCTTCTGTGGTCTGCCCCAGGTAAGCGGTTGTGTCTTCTGGGCTTCATACAGGGGCTCTGCAATTAGTCCATAGTCCATGATCCACAGGTGGTACCACTCTGTCATCTCAAGGAAAACTTGTAGCTCATGCAGGTTCTGGGGTTCTGGAATAGCACAAATAGCTTGAATACGATTAGTACCCAGCTTACACTGCCCTTGTGAGATTTCACATCCCAGCTAAATCACAGTTTGCCAGGCAATTTGTGCCTTTTCTTTAGATACCTTATATCCTCCCATTCCCAGCTGACTTAAAATTTCAATTGTTACCTTTCTGCAGGTTGTTTTCTCTTCTGTAGCTGTCAGTATATCATCAACATACTGTAACAGCAGGTATTGCTCCCTCAGAACTTGCCCATTCTCAGTTCAAATCTCCAGCTCCTTCACCAGCTGGCTTCCAAATAGGGTTGGACTGTTCTTGTATCCTTGTGAGAGTCGTGTTCAGGTGAGCTGGGTTTTCCTTCCATTTTCTGGATTTTCCTACTCAAAAGCAGTTTCCTACTTTCTTTGTCAAGGGGTATGCAGAAAAAGGCATCTTTTAAATCAATTCCAGTAAACCATTTCTATTTCTCTTTTATGGATGTTAACAATGCGCAAGGATTAGCTACCACTGGCTAAATATCTTTAGTTATTCCATTTATTGCTCTCAAATCCTGTACTAGTCTGTATTGGTCAACACAGAAATTTGGGCTCGAGTGTTAACTACAGAAGTAATAGGTGTACGTTTAGGACCCACTATTGTTATAATCAGTACATCTCCAGTTTTGTTATTTCTAGTGAGCATTTTAAATACAACCAACCTCTGCCTCTCTGCTCACCCATGAGAGGCAGAGTTACCAGTTTCCCTGATTCTAAAGCTGTTTGGGCTCCACTCCCAGAAGCTGAGAAGGAGACTGCTTTGGCTCCCAGCCCAGAGCCTGTGGAGCTGTGCTGGGTTATACAATGGGGCATTTGATACAATGAACAGTGGGACAGTGCCAATTAGAGACTGCTTTACTCAACTTTTAAGTAATAAGCCATCCATTATGTTTCTGGGGACCCCTTTCTTTATCTCTAGTGACCACCAATATGGGCAGTTAGAGATTTGTTTTCTCTTTTCTGGGTTTTCCTTAAGAGAACCAATGTATCTAACACCCTTTGCTTTCTCTGATTTTTCTTCTGGGATTTTTACAGGTCCATAATTGCTACTGTAATTAATTAGCTCTTTTGCAACTTTTCTCCGTGTCCAAATTTTATGGTTCCTAGCAGGAGAACACAATTGTGAACCTGTGGGCTGAGAGGGGGTGGTGAAGGGAGTAAACCCAGGATCAGTGGAACCAGGTTGAGCAGTCGGGTTCCCAAGAAATCTACCTAGTGTATCCACAGAGTTTATAGCTGCTATGTTTTTGGAGGAAAATTGCTGTAGGTTTAAGTGATTCTGGAAGGCCTTGAATGAAAGGGGTCATAATTTCAGTTTTCACAGGTAACAACATTGGTGATTCAGAGCCAGCAATTAATTTGCTTTTGTGTATCATTTGCAAGCAGGCAGCTTTGTGAATGTTTTCAGTAGTTGGTTTGGGGTACTCACTATAGCTATAGGGTCCCCCCTTTCCAAGGGGTGAAGCCCCTCTGCCCAATAAGCTGTGTGCTGAGTTAGGGACCATGGGTTACGTCTGTCTCCTGCTGTTAAGAAGACTTCATGTCCCCAGTGCCCACTGGATTCCCGTTCCCTCAATCGAATTTGATCACCTCCAGTGAGAGACACTGGGAATACGTATTCTGTCTCTGACTCGTGAGGCAGACGCCCGTACTTCCTTTTTTTTCTTTTTTTTTTCTTTTTTCTTTTTTTTTTCCTTTTTTCTATTTTTAGTGGTTATATGCGGATCAAGATTTTTATCATTGATATAATTATATTCTGTTTTAATTAGAGGTTTCAAACTAGGACAGCAGTGTTCCCCACAATTTTATCCAAGTTAGCTCTTTTTGAGGGTAAATTTGAGAGGGGTTTCCCTCTCTTGTTTCTTTTAGCAAGTCAGCATTTTGTGAATTTTTTTTATGGAGGGCTGCTTGCAACAGATTGATCTTACTTCTCTCTTCATCCAATTGTTTTTGCAAAGTTTTAACTAGGTTTTGGAGGGAGTCTATTGTAGTTTTTTCCTCACTTCTTTACTTACAGCGAGTTTCTATAGCTGCTTTAAGACAAGCTCCCAAAACTGAGCAGTTTTATTTTTGCCCCGTTAAAATTTTGTTTCATGTTGTAAAGAACATACTCTGTCAATCACATTTTCCAAATTAAACCAATTATTAAGCACCAACTTTTCCCTCCTGGAGAAGGTCTGGCATTGTGTTTTGCTAATAGAGCATAACATGCATAAAATGCAGCTTTAACTTCTGCACTGCTGTTTTCAGTCATTTTACAAAGAGAAAAACCACTACAGGGAGGTATAAACTTAAATTATACACACACACAGAGCTTTTTGCTTCCCTGTTTGGGTGAGAAGACCAAATCTGCTTGGGAGGCACTCCTTCAGTTTGAAATTCTGGTTGCCTTTCTGCCACACCAAGCAGTCAAAATTCATACACACAACAACAACAAAAACAGTGCTGCCCTTTTGCACTAAGAGACCTTTTGTGAAATTCTGCAGACAGAGCCCTCAAGTGAGTGTGGGGTGCTTTTCACCTCGGCGTGTGCAGTTTGTGGGAAATTCGAGTCGCCCCCCTTGCTTTCTAGACACCGCTCACTCTTTTGGGAGTGTCGGGCTGGGTGCGGCTGGAGCGAGACGTCCTTCCCCTAATACAGACTGCACAACAAACCTGCAGCCCCTTCTGTCTGTCAGAAATCCTGTCCGTGACTCCAGTTTAAATGTCAGGATTCAATAACGTGAGTGGGACTCGTGAGAGGTTTGTTTGATCTCACAGTGCAAAAAGGACACAAAGGGATTTCAGTTTAAATCACAACAGCAATAATGTACCTTTATTTTAGTGCCAACAACAAGGCTTATACGATAGAGGAGATAGAGAGAGAGAGAGAGAAAGAAAACAAAGAGAGAAGAGGGGGGTTATAGCTACCAACAGATGAGACGGGGTTGCTGGGGTCTTTTTCTGTGGGAGATCTCGCATAAATTAACTTAGCCTTATGTAATTCTTCCCCAAAGTTACCTTGTTTCCAATGTGCTAATAAGCACCCCAAAGGAGAAGTACCCAGTATGGGAGCAGTGCAGCCCAGAACCCTGCTCCATGTCACAACTACAATACACCAAATGCCGAACCTGCGACGCTTTCGCAGTCGTCTGACAGACGGCGCCTGGGCAATACCAACAGGAATTCCTTTAGCCCAACCACGCGCAGCTTTCGCTGTGTCTAACTGGCAGGCACCCAAACCAAAGTAAAGCACCTTACCTTTCTCTCCCGGGGACGTTGTGAGCAGCGGAGACGGTCGCAGCCGGATGGGCTCCCCGAGAATCCCTCGGTGCCGGCTGGAGCGTGATCGGGTCGTGAGCGAGCTCAGCAGCACTCACAGGGTCCCATCTGGGGTGCCAAAATGTTAGAGCTCAGGAACACACATAATCACAGAATGATTATATGGAGGTGCTTTATTGAAGAGCTCTGGGTGTCAGGGGTACACATACCCAAATCTGACCCATCTTGGTTTTGAGTTGAACATGTTTTTACACTCCATCCTTATATAACTGACATATTAATTATTAAACTTATATTGTTCTATTGTACGCATTGTTTTTATCCAAGCATGGATTTCTCATGATCTCCCCCAGCTTCCTAACATTGTTCCTCATGTTCTTTAAACAATAATTATATCTAATCATATCTAACAATTGTATCATTTATCATATACTGATTACACAGGTGCAGTTTTTGACCTGATCTTTAGTGAGCACAAGGCCTAACATTTCCCAGGGCCTACTTTTCCCAGGGTTAGGCAAACTTAACTTTCTTGCTAAGTCTCCAAATTTTCTAAGATTTTAGAACCTTTTATTATCACCCCCATCGTGTCCATCTCGCTGGTGGCCTCCAGCTCCCAGCCCGGCCCCGACCGCCTGCTCTGCTCCCTGATGGATTTCTCCCCTGCCCACATCCAGCTGAGCTGCTCCCAGGGCCAGCAGCAGCTCTCGGGCCACGTGCTGGCCACTGCCGTGCTCCCCAGCGGGGACTGGAGCCAGCAGCTCCTGGTGCTGCTGGAAACCGCCCCCGGCAATGCGGGCTCAGCTCCAGCTGCCAGGTGGAGCACGTCAGCCTGGAGCACCCCCTGAGCCGGCACTGGGGCACGGCCCGGCCCCCACAGCGCCGGGGGCAACGGGGGAGGCACTGGGGGGGCCCAGAGGGGGATTGGGATGAGCTGGGAGGAACTGGGAGGGAGTTTGAGATGGCCTGGTTCACACTGGGGAAGGGATTCAGGTGCTTAGGATGGCGGGGAAGGGGTTTGAAGGATGTTGGGGAGGGTGGGATGGGGTTCTGGGGGTCCTGGTGGACACTGGGAGGGAGTTTGGGGGTGCTGGGTGTCACTCGGAGGGATCTGAGTGAGCCTGGAGGAGCTGGAAGGAGATTGGGGATTGGAAAGCAGGGATTGGGATGAGGTTGGTTGCGCTGGGAAGAGACTGGGAGGAGTCTTGATGAGTCCTGGTGGGCCTGGAAGGGACTGGGAGAGGGTTTGGGGGTCCTGGGGCAGTGGGGAGAAATTGGGAGGGGGCTGTGGGATCCTGAGAAGAACAGGAGGGGCTCTGGTGGGTCCTGGGGAGGCTGGGAAGAGACTGGCAGTGATTTACCAAAATAGCGATATTGATCCAGTATCAACATCAATCTGTTAATGGACAAAAAACCTCTCCAACAGTTTAAAGTTACAAAGTGGATGGTTAATCACAGCACTGGGTGAGTGCAGGAGTCACCCCTTAATACACACTGCAAGTTGACAAAAGGTTCCAGTGTCTACTTATTTACAAAAGTCTTAAATATCCAAAATACTAATACATGTGCATAATGCTAACACTTCCCATTCCCCACTTTGGATTAAAATGCACTGTAATGATTTTAAAATGTCATAACTCCTGCCTGGTTGGCTTCATAATTTGAGGAGGAGGTCGTTTTGGTGAGGAGTCATCAAGAGATGAAAAAAAATTGCTCTTCCTCACTGATCTTTCTACCTTTACAATGGTTGACTTTACAAATGACATTTGGTACAACTCCAATTTCCTCCCTTGTGACATTTAAATGGGTTTCCAGATGTAAGGTCTGTGATCTTCCTGAACCCGTTGATCAGTTTCTCTTTTCTCATTACAAGCACAGCTGAACAAACATACAATGAAAACAAATTTTTTACCTCAGTCTGAGATTCATTATCTCAAAGCCTGCTTCTCACTTAATCATTAACTCTAGTTCCAGTAAGGCCTATCTCTAGCTAAGGTCTCTAACTTTTCTCTAATTCTTAATTTTCTAAAATTAGTGACTTCAAAGGTTTCAGAGGGTCCTGGGTGGTCTAGGGGAGACTGGGAGGGTACTTTGAGGTACCTGGGAGTTCAGTGAGAGGTTTTGGGGGTCCTGACCACTGCAGACCCCCCAGGGATGCAGTGAAATGTCACCTGCAGCAAGATGATGACGGGGATCGGGGGCTCCTTGTTGCGTTTTGTCTTCCTGGCACTGGGGCTTGGCTTCTACCTGAGGAAGAATGTGAGAGGGGGTCCCTAGGTTCAGATATCCCCTCCCCTAGAGTGTGTGTCTTCCCTCAGGGCCCCCAAGCCCGGTGTCACCCCCTTTTCTCTGCCCACACAGCTCCTGAGGCAGTGAGGAAAGGTTCTCTATGATTGAACGTCAACAAATCCAATCTCCTCAAGGAATTCCCATTGTTGGTCTGTGTCCTGATGGACTTTGATTCCCTTGCTTTCATCCAGGTGCCCACAAGGACACAGGAAGATGTGGAGCCTCCCAGCCAGGTGTCTTCCCAACACGGATCACCAGGACCACGGATCACCAGGGCTCTGCCCAACGGGGGTCACTGGGGATCATCCAACGCCGATCCTCCCATGGGGGATGGAGCTGGAGCAGCGCACGAAGCTCTTCCCGCACTCGGGGCACTCGCAGGGCTTCCCTTACTGGTGCCTCCGTTGGTGTCGGGTCAAGTGAGAGCTGTCTGAGAAGCTCTTCCCACACTGGGGACACTCATAGGGCCTCTCCCCAGTGTGGATGCGCCGGTGGACGGTGAGGTTGGAGTTTTGCTTGAAGCCCTTCCCGCAGTCGGGGCAGCGGAAGGGCCTCTCCTCTGTGTGAATCCGCTCATGTTGGAGGACATCGGAGCTGCGCTGAAACCTCTTCCCACACTGGGGACACTCGTAGAGCCTCTCCCCAGTGTGGATAAGCTGGTGTTTTCTCAGGGTGGAGCTCCACCCAAAGCTCTTCCCACATTCCAAGCAGGTGTAGGGCCGTTCCCCTGTGTGGATCACCTGGTGTTTCATCAGGCCAGAGACATCTCTGAAGCTCTTCCCACATTTCCCACACTCATAGGGCCGTTCCCCAGTGTGGATCACCTGGTGATTCCTCAGGCTGGAGCTCCGGCTGAAGCTCCTCCCACATTCCCCACACTTGTAGGGCTTTTCCCCAGTGTGGATCCTTTGGTGCAGGAGCATGGTAGAGCTCTTTCTGAAGCCCTTCCCACATTCCAAGCACTTGTGGGGCTTCTCCCCCAGCTCTGAGCTCTGGCTGGATCTCTGGCCGTGTTCCTGGCACTGGGGGGATCTTTCCTCTCTGCAGCTCACTGGGCTGGGTTTGCAGCCCCTCCTTGTGCGGCATCTCCAGGGCTTTTCTACCTCCTCCTCCTCCATCTGGACACAGTTTGGAAGGGAAAATTCCTGGTTAGGAGGAAAAAAAGAGAGGAGAGCGCCTTGGGCTGAGGGCTCCTCCTTGCCCAAGTTCATCTCAGATATTCATTGGGCATCTTGTGTCTGTAACAAAGCAAAGGACCAAGATTCAGCCCAAACATCAAAACAATGATGAAAAACTACCCAAATACCAAATTCAGGCAAAACCCCTCCAGAATACAAAGATTCAGCCCCTGCAAAAAAAACAAAGCACCAACATTTAGTCCAATAAAGTTCAGAAACACCAAGATTCAGCCCCATCAAAATCGTGGAGCCCCCTCCCCAGTCCCCTGCAGGGCAACACTCCTGGGACTACACATACAGGGAGGGTGGAACCTTGTCCTGCTTCCTCTTCCTGCTCCTCCTCCTCCTGTAGCCCTACTCTTCCTCACACTCCTCTTCCTCCTACTATTTCTCCTTCTCCTGCACAGTCCCACCTTGTCCTCCCACGTGCATCCTTTGACAATTTTGTTCCTCAGCCCTGCTTCTCCTTCCCTTCTCCTCCTGCCCCCAGGCCCAGCACCCACTGCCGGCTCCCTCTTCCCCCCCAGTCCCACAGCATCCCACCGCAGGGGCACGGATGGAGCTGGGCCAGCTCGGCCTGGGGCAGCGCTGGGCTCTCGGCCGCTTCCGCCCGCACTCGCTCCCCACTGCAGCCGCTCCCGCCACCACAGCGCGGGGGGGGCCCGGCCTTGGCGCTCCCCCCTCCCACCTCCCCAAATTCCCCTCAAGGGGGGCGCCAAGGCCCGGGGGAGAGGGGCGCAGCTGGGCTCCAGCTGGGACCATTGAGGGGAGAAAATGGAATGTCAGAGGGGCATCCTGGACAAAGGGATGATGACCCCAAAATATCTCTCAAGGGTGCCTTGGGAGCATGTTGAGGTAATCTGCACATTCTCCCAGAGGGAATTAAGGACATGGACACCCAGGGGGGCAAGAAGGGAAGTCCAGAAGGGATTTAGACAACAGGGGATGGATGATGTTGGTGTGCTGGGAAGGGATTGGCTGAAGGGGAGGGTGCAGGAATGTGCTTAAGACAAGAAGCAACAAGACCAATCTATGGGGTAAGAAAAAGTGATGATGGAAAAGAAGAGAAAGAGAAAAATACTGAGGACTGGGATGTGTTTCAGAAGGGTCTTATCCTCAGAATTTGCCAGCTGACTCAGATCCTTTGTATCCCAGTTTTCCAGGACAGGAAAAGAAGGAGGTGAGGATTTCAGGGGGTTTCTCTGAGCTGGGAGCGGCAGGAGCGGGCGCAGAGCTGCGGCACCGGGAGCACGGGCTGGGGGCCTGTGGGGAGCTGTGGGGCCGGGCCGGGGCTGTGGGGCAGCCGGGGCTCAGCGCCGGGCGCTGCCTGACCCCAGCACCCCCCGGGCAGGGCCGGCAGTGGCCCCCGGCCCCCAGGAGGCTGCGGGACGCCCCGGCCGCTGCCCGGCCCCGTGGAGCTGCCGGCCCTGCCCGCCGGGGGGGCCGCCTTTGGACACTGCGGCAGGACAGGGACCGGCTCTGGGATACGGGCTGGGGAGGGGAGCCTCAGCACAGCCAGCACCAGGAAGGAACAGCTCAGAAATGGGGATTAGATCTGACAGGATCCAGATGATCTTTTAAGCATTTTGTGCTGGGTCCCTGGAGAAAGGAAGGATTTTGCAGAAAGCTCAGCAGCTGCCACACGATGAGCACCCACAGGCACTGAGGGGGGCTGCAGCAGGGCCACAAGAAGCCCCTGCAGCACTTGCTCACAAAGGCTCAGCAGCTGAATGCAGCAAGGGATGAGCAAAAGGCCAAGCTGAAGGCAAAGGCCATGGCACACTTCCTACAGCCCCTGAGGGATCAAGCCCAGGGCCCAAGGGGGTCCCAGCACCCAGGGGACACCCTCGGCCACAAGCACCTGGCACAGGCATTGCCCTCCTGGCCAGGGGACAGCCCACCCAAACAGCCCCTGGCAAGGAATCAGCCTTCCAGCTGCAGGGCACAAGGACACTGCAAGCACAGACAGGAGCACCCTCAGCACCAGCAAGTCCAGCCCTTGATGGACACGGATTCTTAGCGCTCTCACAGCTCCCATTCCACCAGGGACCCACCACACTGCAGCCCTTGGGAACATCCAGGGTGGCTCTGGATCCAGAGGAGACCTTTCCTGATGGACACAGGGGCCTCTCCATCCACTCACAATCTTACACCTAAAGGTGTTAGGGAATATTTTAATAATTAAGGAACTAAGTGGGAAAGATGAGTGGGAGTGTTTTATTCAGCCACTATTAATCAATGTGGGGGATGGGTTTGAAATGCAGGAATTTTTATTTGCTCACAATTGTGATTGTAATATACTGGGAAGGGATTCGATGGCTAAATTGGGTATGCAAATTAACAAAGCAAAAGGTGATACAGAGGCTGGTTCTCTGTGTCAAATGTCTGGCAGAGCCACGGCTGAAGTGAACCCACAAGTGTTGGCAGCCCCAGGGAAATTGGCAAAATTAGATATGGAGCCTCTCCAAATTTCCCTGAAGCAACCAGGACAAGAGGTGTCGAAAAGCAATCCCCTGTTCCAAGGGAGGGAAGGAAGGGCTCACAGCCTGTCTGGGAGTCCTGCTCAAGGCATGGCTTGGGGAGCCAGGAATGGCTCCCTAGAATGCTCCTATCCTGCCAAACAAGAAATCCAATGGAATCCACACAATGCTGCAGGACCCAAGAAGAAATGAGATGATGAAACCGAGGCACCCCACACTCTCAGATCCTTACACCATCCTCAACCAGGTGCCCTCCTCACACTGCTGCCATTCACAACTTGATGCAAAAGATGCTTTCTGGGGATCTGCCCACTTCCACAGGATGCAAACAGAATTCTGCCTTGGGCTGGCAACAAGAGGTAGAAGGGAAAATGCTCAAGACATGGACGGTCCTTCTGCAGGGATGCACGGAAGCACCGGCCTGATTGGGGCAAGCCTTGCAGGAAATATCAAAGGAATTGACCTCACCCCCAGGGACTGGCTTAATGCAGGATGTGGATGACTTGATCCAGTCAGAAAAACAAGGACAAGAGATAGAGGAAGCCTCTGTGAAATGGCTTCATTCTCAGGCAAAAAAGCAGCTTTGAGTACCTGGAAAAAAAGGAAGAGCAAATGGTAGAGAAAATGGTTAAATATTTGGGACATTTTTTGACTGAGGGACTGTGGTGTATTGATTCAGAGAGGGTCCAGGCAATCTCAGAAATAATGTTTCCCAGGACAAAAATGGAGTTGGAACAATTCGTAGGATAACTAAGGAACTGCAGAAGCTGGACTGAAGATTCTTTGTTCTAGCCTGAGCATTGTGTGACTTTCTTAGCCCCAGATAGCCTCAATGTTATGGAGTGGACATAAGAAAGAGAACAAAACTTAACAAAATGAAAAAAATAAAATGATTGATGCCCCAGCCATGGCTCTTCCAGACTCAGAAATCTGAATTGGAAGGGAATATTAAACAGGCCACCCCTGAGCCTGCACTGAAGGCAACGCAGCAGCAGCCAGGGCTCCCCAGCGGGGGAAGCCCCTGGGCCTGCCCACAGATCCTCTGCTCAAATCCTCGGCCTGGCCACCCTCCTTTGCCATCTCCAGCCACTGCGGGACAATCCTTGCTCTCACTCTTGCAGCTTCAGCCCTTTCTGTGCCTGCCCTCGCCACAGCTGCTGGGGAAGGCACCGGGACAATTCCACTCTGCCTCTCAATTCCACTCACACTCTGCCCTGCCTGGGATTAGCTGCTGCCAAAATAGACCAACTTTAAAATGGCTTCAAATCTTATTTATCTGGTCACACTAGGTTTGTCTTTGCCTTGGGGAAAGGAATTTTAATCTTTCTTTTCCACCACTCAGCAGAGATGTGTTTAACATCTAAACAAACTGCATAAAGGTAACAATTGAAAATTTAAATCGCTGGGAATGGGAGGATATAAAGTGTCTAAAGAAAAGGCACAAATTGCCTGGCAGACTGTGATTTACCTGGGGTGTGAAATCTCACAAGGGCAATGTAAGCTGGGTACTAATCGTATTCAAGCCATTTGTGCCATTCCAGAACCCCAGAACCTGCGTGAGCTGTGAGTTTTCCTTGGGATGACAGAGCGGTGCTGCCTGTGGATCATGGACTATGGACTAATTGCAAAACCCCTGTATGAAGCCCAGAAGACACAACCACTTACCTGGGGCAGACCACAGAAGGAGACCTTCCTCAGACTGAAGGAGGCATTGACAACAGCTCCGGTGTTAGGATTGCCTGATCTATCCAAAGATTTTCAGCTGTTTGTGCATGAAAGATCACAGCCAGCACTGGGAGTGCTGACCCAACATTTGGGAAGCTGGAAAAGGCTGGTAGGCTGCTTTTCCAAACAACTTGACAACGTGAGTGCCGGATGGCCTTCATGCCTGTGGGCAGTTGCAGCCACTGTGATGCTGATCCAAGAAGCCAGGAAACTCACGATGGGTAGACACACAGATGTCTATGTGCCACACATGGTGACCACTGTTTTAGAACAAAAGGGGGGCCATTGGCTATCTCCAAGCAGGATGATGAAATTCCAGGTAATCCTAACCAAGCAGGATGATGTCACACTAAAGACAGCTAACCTTTTGAATCCAGCTTTGTTCCTTACCAGCAAACACATCTGCCCAATGAGCAGAACTGTTTGCTTTAACCAGGGCATTAGAGATGAGTGAAGGGAACAAAGTAAATATCTGGACTGATTCAAAACATGCTTTTGGAGTGGTGCATGTACACAGGGCACTGGGGAAAGAAAGAGGACTGCTGTCTCCTCAAGGTACACACATTAAACATGAAGATGCAGTCCTGCAATTAATAAAAGCAGTACAAAAGCCTGAGCAAGTAACAATCATGCACTGTAAAGATTACCAATCAGGAAACTCCAAAATTCATGAGGGAAATTGGAAAGCAGACTGGACAGCCCGACAAGCTGCTCGAGAAGTACAAACTGCAATAGCATTGATACCTTTAAAGACTAATGTATCTCAATTCAATTTACACCCAGAACCAAAATGTTCAATAAAAGACGAGAAATTGTAACGCTCACTGAATGCACAGAAGAATTCAGAAGGGTGGTATGTGACTACACAGGGACAAGTAGTGGTACCCCCTCGATAATGAGAGAAGTTCTACAAATTAAACATAACAAATGTCATTGGAGTGCAGAGGCATTGGTGAAATTGTTAAAACAAAATTTAATTTCAGTACAGATGTCAACAATGGCAAAATCAGTAATGTCAAAATGTGAAATTTGCTTAAAGAACAATCCAGTGGCTAGACAACAGGCACAATTAGGGAAAATTTGGGTAGGAGTAGAACCAGGAGATTATTGGCAAATAGATTTTGTAGAATTACCAAGAACACGAGGATTCAAATATCTATTGGTAGGGCTTGACACATTTTCAGGATGGCCAGAAGCTCTACCCTGTAGCACAAATCAAGCTAAGGAGACAGTCAAGTGGTTACTGCAAGAAATCATTCCAAGATTTGGGGTGCCTCTAGGAATATCATCAGATAGGGGCCCACATTTCACAGCCACAGTAGTGAGGGAGGTGAGTAGGTTACTGGGAATAGCTTGGGATCTCCATACACCATGGAGACCCCAATCCAGTGGACAGGTAGAGAGGATGAATCAGACATTGAAGAGGCAAATCAGAAAAATATGCCAAGAGGCTAAATTGCAGCAGCCACAACCTTTACCAATAGCACTGCTGAGGATTTGGATAAAGCCTAGAAGCGGGATGTCAGTCAGTCCTTATGAGATATTGGATGGGAAACCATATGAATCCCCTGAACCTAATCCAAATGTACATGTTACAGGGAAGCAAGAGGTGTAGAATTATGTTCTGTCTCTTGGAAAAGCTCAAGCTCGACTTCGGAGCACCCTTGTGTGGAACAGGCCGCTGACTCTTGAGAATCCAGTTCATGACATCCCCCCGGGAGATGAAGTGTACGTTAAAAGCTGGAAGGAAGAACCATTAAAAGAAAGGTGGAATGGACCCTATCAGGTACTGTTAACTACCTTGACAGCAGTCAAAGGAGCTGGACTGGATCCCTGCATACATTACACCAGAGTGAAGAAGGTTTCCCCTGCACTGTGGACTGCACAAACTGTAGGGCCAACAAAGCTGCAGATAAAGCGGGTTTGATTGTTTCAAATGTCTAGGTTGCTGGTGACTGTAATGGGGATTATTTTATGGCCTTTAGTGCCATCAGCTGGAATCAATGTTACCTTGGGATGTGAAATGCAAAAGGATCAGCTGACAACTCTTCATTTTAGAATGAAGAGGGATGTGGGGGTGCAGCCAGAAACACAAGTGATAAAAGTCTCTAATACTATTCAGGCAGAAAATGGGATGATTGCATTAATTCAAGATTTTGCCAACATGCAAAACACCAGCAAAATAACTGCCTGTCTGCCAATACCAAAGGCAGCAGGAGACCAAATAAATTGGGGAATTATAACATCAAAATTTCCTGAAATACAAAAGAATAAAAATGAAAATGTGAGCTGTGTACTGCAAATAGATTACGAGTACCCAAATAAGACAGTGTTTGAAAATGCTGTGAAGCCAAAGTATTCATCTAGATGGGATTGTCATGAAAACGGAGGAAAGTATGAACCAAAACTAGGCTGGGATGGGGGATTAGGGAATTATGGATGGTGTTATGAAAAGATAGCAAAGGTCATTAAAGAAAAGATTCCAGTATCGAAGTGGAAGTGTGAAGGACAGGAAGGAAAAGATCGGGCTGAAGCTTGGGACAGTGCATGGTCAATGAGTGTGCTTCAGAAATTCCAATCTATGGCAGACAGCCCTTGGTGCATTAAGTGGGAAGGCTCTGAAAATGAAACAGATCCAGGGGTATGGAACACTGCAACCAGTAGTAGAATGGAGGCAGACAAAGTGAATTGGTGGGTATGGAACAAAACTTAGGACTGTACTTCTAATGATGAAGAAATAAAACAAATGCCAACACTAGTGGTAGCTCTGCAAATTGGATGTGCCTGCAGAGGAATCAAACATAAACAAGGTGAAATAAATGACAAGATAGGACAAGTGATCCAAAAAGTAATATGGAGCACAAGTACAATTCGAGTCCAGGCCAATTTGGATGGGCAGCAAGCGATGGCACCTGGACAACACATTTGCCTGTAGGTGAAAAAGTAAAAGAGATTACTTTAGGCCTCCCCACCTTATGCCCAATTTGGAAAACGTCCCCATTCAAGGGAGAACATGAACTTCTGCAAATAAGGATGAGACGAGAAGTTCAGGAAAACAAAATTGAAGATAAAGAAAGATGGCAGGAACCCTCCAGCAGTGTAAAATTTGAGTGGGCTCTGGAATCCTTGTTTGGTCCAATAGCAAATTATAACAATAGAAAGATGTTGTACAAACTTACAGGTCAGGTAGAAAGAGACTGGCAAGAGTTACCAAAGAGGGATTTAGAGAGCTAAATGTACAATTACAAGCCACAACTAAAATGACCCTGCAAAACAGATTGGCTTTAGATATGTTATTGTTGAAAGAACACGGAGTATGCGGGTACCTAAAAGGACAAATTGATCACTGCTGCATCCACATCCCAAATGGAACTGCAGATGTAGAACACGACATTAATCAGTTAAAACAAATAGACCATGAAGCACAGAAAGAGAGGGAAGGTCTCACCACAAGTTGGTCAGATAAAATTTTTGAAGGGTTAGGATGGAATGTGAGCTCCTGGATCAAATCTATTATTGAGAGTCTGATAATCCTACTAATTGTGTTCTTAGCAATCTGGTTAATCTGTGCAGTTCTGAAAGGAGAGATAAAGAAAAGAGTATCCTGGAACCAGAAGATAATAAAGGCACTGACACGGGACAGAGATCCACATCCGCATTTGTCACCTCCAAGTCCTCCAGAGTGTAACAACGCTCACGACAACTGTGGATTCAAAGATGAACATCAAGTATAAACTCAGAAAAAGGACTGTATAGAGTGAAAGCCTTGCACTTATTATAGCAAAGTGAAATATATTGAATGTGGGGAAATACGTTACTATAGGGTTAAATGTTTCTGAAAATGTTTCTTAAAATCATGTAGAGGTAGGCCACAAGAATGCTTGGTATTAGGGATGGTCTAGCAAGCTGAAATGTTTACGGTAACGGGAACTGGTACTTGGGATCTCCAAGATACCCACCCAGAGATAAGATTCAGACATGTTCATACAAGGATGAGTTAAGTCTCATGAAGCAATATGGAAAATGTTAATGAAGCAATATTAATGAAGCAATATTGATAAGGTCGTTATATTGATTACTGCCACAGCGGAAATTGTAGAAATATGTGCACTTTGGACAAAGACAATGGAGATAGATTTGGGTTGCTGATACCCCTAGTTCCTGTGCACTTCAATAAAGCACCTGCACATAATCAGTCTGTGATTATGTGTGTTCCTGAACGCTAACAAAGACAGATCAAAAACTTCCAAAACACCAAAAATTTGATATCACCCCAAAATAAAAAGATTCTGCCCCCACAAAAAAACAAAACTCCAACATTCACCCAATAAAGCTCAGAAACACCAAGATTCAGCCCCGTGAAAATCGTGGATCTCCCTGCCCGGGCACTCGCTGCATGGGGGGGTGAGGGGGGCAATGAGGCCGGGCCGGAGCAGGGGGTGCCTGAGAGAGGCCCCGAGCCCGGGGGAAGCCCCTGCAGAGCCATGGAAGTGGCTCCTGGCCGGACTCGGGGATCCCCCTGGCGATCCCCGCTGGAGCAGCCTGCTCCTGAGGGACTCTGGCCCCTGGCAGGGACCCCAGGCTGCAGCAGGACAAGGATTCCTGTCCCTCAGGGGGAGGCACTGACATGACCTGACTGTGACCCCCATCCCTGTGCCTCTGGGCGGGGAGGGGGACGGAGAGGGGCACAAAGTTAAGCCCGGGAAGGAGGAACAGCTGGGGGGAAGATGGATTTCCGTAGGAGTTACTTACTTCTCGTTTTCTTGTACTGACATGTTGGATAATAAATTAAATTAATTTCCCCAAGTCAGGTGTGCTGTGCCCGCGACCAAGGACTGAACTGTCCCCACCCTCATCCAGACCCCCGAGCCTTTCCTTGTGTGTTCTGCTCCCCGCCCGGGACAGGAAGGAGAGTCACAGAGTTTTGGCCTCGCTCCGGCATAGCCCTGCTCCATCCCGGACTCACCCCCAGCTCGCAGCGCCCTCAGCTCCCGGGCACCCCGAGCTCCCGGCGCTTCAGCGCAGCGGCGCTTCCTTGGCCTCCTGCCCGGGCCGGGCCCAGCGCCGGGGCCGCTCCTCAGCCCAGGCTAACGAGAAATGGCGGAGCTCAGCCCAAGGCAGGCGAGTCCGTGCCGTGTGCAGAGCCCGCCGCTGGCTGCGATTGGCTGCTTCTGCCGTCACTCGTGGCTCTGGCGCGCGCTGATTGGGCAGAGCGGGGACAAGCCCGGCCCCGCTGGCGCCCCCAGGGCGGCCGTGGGGCAGGAGAGCCGCCATTGCCGGAGCGTCTGTGCGGGCCCGGCAGCGGCGGCAGCAGCGGCCGGAGCCCGGTGAGGCGGCGGCGGAGCTCGGAGGCGGCCCCGGCCATCGCAGGTGGGAGCCGCGCTCGGTTCTGCGGGGGCTCGGGGCTCGCTGCGGGCCCGGGAGGGGGCGGCAGGGGGCTGTGGCGGGTGGCTTGTGCCGTGGCCGGCCCGTGTTGGCCCTGGGCTGAGGGCGCTGCGGGAGCGGCTGCCCGCGGTCTCCTTGCCGCTGGGGCCTCGGCAGGAGGCGGTGGCGGAGCAGCGCTGGCTCGTCCCGCTTCGTGTCGGGAGGCCGGAGGTGGCTGCGCTGTGCCCGGGGCTGGGCGGGAAAATTCCCGGCGCCAGAGGTTTGTGTGGCCCAAGGAGCCAGAGGAGTGGTGTGCAAGTGACTTTATTGCTGCCCAAAGGGAGAGGCCATGGGCCATTTGCCGTGCGCTCTCTCCAGTTGTTGGAGGACGCGGCCTCGTTTTTGTCCTGATTTTCCCGGCCGCATGTCCCTGTCCCTTTGCCCAACACTGGCGGAGGTGCTTGGAAGGTTCATCCTTCCCGATCCGCCTGCTGCATGTCCTTTTTGTATAACATCCTGTGAAAAACGAGGTTCACATAATTTTTATAGAATTTAAAAGTTTAATAAAAAAACAATTAGGAGAAAAAAATAAAGTAAAGTATACAGATACGGCCGTGTGTCTCTGCATTCAGCTAAGAGAGCACCCCTTACTACCAAAGGATTGTCCCTTAAAAACAGAATCCTACTACATATCCATAAATTCTCATACATATTCAGACATTCTTCTTAGGATCTTTGGTGTTCTTCTGTTTAGTTTTCTCTTGCCCCCTTCTCAATAGATCAATCTTCTTGGCATCATCGAGATTTACATTCCCTGATACCAGAAATGCAATAAATTCCTCCCCCCCAGAGTTCTGGTCACTGCTGTCTTCATCTGGATAAGATAGTTTATAAAAGAAAAAAAGATCTCCAGCTAGCTTTTTCAGTCTTTGGGTTACCCAAACAAAAGTAGTTTTTGTTTTAATGCTATGTCATAGCTTAACATACATGTATTATACCACTATTTCTAAGTTTCATTATTAACAGAAATAAAGAAGACTATATTATTACAGCTAAATTTTCCAATCTTATACATATAATATTCATTATAATACTTGCGAAAAGCCAATAATATGATATGTATTTATAACAATATCCCCCTTTTTTCTTTTAATGAATCATTTGGCTTGAGCAATATTTCTTGTCCTTTAGCCTTCATTATTCGCTTGTTTTTTTCCCAAATTAATCTTGCTTCTTCAAGAGGATCTTCTATGTTGTTCTGTTTCTTTAACACCATAATTTTTTGTGCCACTCTAGATGTAGTCAATTTTGGATCTATAGGCATTGTTATCACTTGCATACTCTGAACTACTCTGGTGATTAGCTGAATAAAGCAGGGGATTAAACAAGGAAGAAATATCAAGCCAGTTGTAGGACACAAAAGGAAGAAGCCTGACTTTTTCCACCATTCTATTTCCAATAGATTATCCCACCAACTGCTTTTTAGCATTGGGTCCCATTTTTGAACTGGTACATGTGCTGTTTTTCTGATATCATTGACTATATCTAGAATGGCATCCCCATTGTCATCTATTTTTAAACAACAATCTGATGTATTAAATTTCCCACAAACACCTCCTTCTTCAGCTAACAAATAGTCTAAAGCCAACCTATTCTGATATATTGCAGCTCTGGCTTGACGTTGCTGAGTGGATATTAATTCTATTACCCGAGCAGTTTTATTTGTTATTACTTCTACAACTGCCTGGAGTCTTATGATGCGATTTAGTATAAATTGGGGTTCGGTATCCCCAACTCCCATCTTGTGCCCAGGTGGCTGGCCCATAGGTTTCCAATATGTGCTCAGGAGGCCATTTCTCATCTCCCCATTTTTGAAATCCTCCAATCTCCTCCCTTTTGCTTCTTTTTAGGTCCTCATATATTGGCACTCCTAGTTTGTCTCCATTTGGTCCTGGCAGAAGAAAAAATCCTGGCTGTATAATTCCCAAAGTACAACTCCCTTTCCATCGTGGGGGGAGTTTTGGGTATGCTCTTTTTCCACATATCCAAAATAAGCCATCTGGTGCTTTCCAAAAATCAATTTTCTGTTGATTTAAGTTGTCCCAGAGTTTGGAGATTTCAGGTATACTAAAGTAAGGATTCTTGCCTTTATTCTTACATTGAAACAGTTTAGTTTCATTATTATATTTGCAATCCCCTTCCTTTGTTTTTCTGGGAGCCCAGTACCAAGTTGGTTCATCTGGGATCCACCATGTGGAAGTTCCATTACTAACTTTATATCTCTTACAGGGAGTATTTCCTACTTCATTAAGGAAATTCCTCCCCGTGCGCCAGAGACATTCTTCTCCTATCACTGTTGAGCTTAAAATCCACCCTTCAGGACGGTTTTCTCTCTTTGTAATTGTCTGGTTCCATTTTAGGAGTTCAATTGGACCTAAGCTGCTGCCTTTCCGTGGCCATTCTTCTGATGTCAAAGCCCCTCCACATACCCAACAGTTAGTGATGTTAAGTTCCTTACTGATTCTCTCTCCCAACTCCACAAACTGTTTTTTTCCCAGTCTTGAGATATCTATTTCTTTTCTTAATTGTTGTTCTAGTTTTGTATACAAATCTTGAAGTGAAACTGACACAGGATTAGATTGCTGTGGTGGTTTTGCCTTTTTGCTTATCAGTTGTTCTTTTTCTAAATCTTGGGTTTTGCTCTCAATAACATATGTAAAACAAATCCATCTCTCCCCTTTTGGACATTCACTTCCTAACCTATTACCACTTGCTCCCAAATTTTCTGTAACCCAATATTTTTTCCCATTATGCATACAGTGACCTAGTTTGGATGGGTTATAACAGTGACTGTTGATACGGGTATGAGTGACAAAAAAGGAACCTCGATGTCTTTGCATATACAGCTTTCGGTAGCATTTATGGCTCGTGTTTGCTGGTATTCCAAAAGAGAAAAGACAAAAAATGAGTGCAAAAAAAGGAGTAACAGAGGTCTGGTTTGGCTTGTATTCCCACCTCCCATGCCTATGGGGTTGCTACGCATAGCAGGTGTATTGTATCTTCTTGGTGGCGACTACAGCGGCCAACCCGGTCTTGCCCTCTATTTCCTTATCAACTCCTTTTTGTCAGTTTCCAGGCAAATAGCTTTTGGCACTTCCTCTTTTTTAATTTCTCAGTAAATCCTTTTTGACACCTTTTAACAGTAGTTTCTCACCGTTTCTTAGGTATTTCCCACTCAACAGGCACTAGTAATCTCCCATCTGTAAAGCGAAAGTTATCATTTAAGTTATTCTTAATAGATTTGGTACACAGCACTTTCTGCAATGAGAGGCTTAACTTTGTGAACTACAATACTTATTTTTCTCTAATTTAAGTACTTATATTTAATCCAGCTAGCATGTCTCATACTTGTTGCAGCGGCCTCAGGGAGACAAAGAGTTACATTGTCCCACCCCAAACCCCTTGTGAAGGGCGGCCCAGGAGTTCTGATTGGGTTTGAGTCCCTGGGGGGTTCTCCCTTGGTGTGTTTCTAGTGGTCCCTGACCCTGAACTCCACCCTCAAAGGTGTAAACCCTCGATTCTGTCCCTCAAAAACCCCTGCTGTGCCTCTGTTCGGGGCTCTCTGTTCTGGATCTGAGTTTGTTCTCATGCTGAATAAATGGTTTCATGAACGGGAGCCCGTCTCGTTGGTGTTTCATGCTGGTCCCCAGAATCCTGCTGCTTCCCTGGACGAGATCCTGAGGTTGCAGGCTGCAACAAATGGTGAGAGAATGCGGGCATCCAGTGAAGCACCAGGAGAACAGCAGGACCCGGCTCCATGGACACCTCGTAAGTCCCCGGCTGATGGCTTGAGAGCCGGCGAGACCCCCGCCTTGGAAAGGAGGACTCGAGAGTACCTGGCAGGGAGACTGGGTTGAGAGTGCCTCGGGCATGGGGAAAGAAAAGGGATTACGGAGGTGTGGGAGCTGAGACCAGACGCTGGGACAAGCACCTAACATCACCCAACGAGACGTATTATGGACGAGACGTATTATGGACGATATCAACACTATGGACGATATCAACATTATGGACGATTAACATTATGGACGATTATGGACGGTATGGATCTTCCGGTGGACTGTTTCTGTCTTCTGTGAAGTTCCTTTTTTTTTTTTTTTTTTTTTTTTTTTGGTGTATACCTCCCTGTACCTTCCCCTTTCCTCTGTTCCTAAGGGCAGGACAAAGGGTGAAAAAAGCTAAGATGGCTCGGGGTTGCTGCCGTCTGCCCGCCGTTCCGTGTCCTCCTTCACCCCCTGTCTTTCCATATTCCCCGTTCCCTGTCTGGGAAAGTCCATCCCGGACCCCCCCCCCATCCCAAGATGGCGCCGGCCACGCTGCCTGGGATCCCTGGTTTCCCGCCTCGCTCCTTCTTTTCCGGTCCCAAACCTTCCCTTCCCGAACCTCCCAGTAACTCCTGCTTGGCCCCATCCCTTTGTTCGGTGCTCCACCCCTGGGGGCTGTGCCTGTTCCATAGTGGGCAACACCTCCTCTGGGGAAATCGAAACTGTAACCGAGCTCCGAAAGCCAGTGTTTCACCCAGATCATCTAAAGGGCGACGCCCACATGGGAGCCGGAGCCGAAGCTGGAGATCGAAGAATTCTGCCCCTCGTCAGAGGAGATCTAAGAGCTGCACCCTTCCTAACAGAGAATCCTAAAGTGGAAGAGACTGAACAAAAGAAAAAAAAATTATGTTTGCATTAAGTACCATCACCGTTTAATTTGCCCGGCGTAGTCCGAGATTTAAGTGTTTGTTTTCAATTTTGTTTTTTCTGTTTGCTTAATGTGTTTTGTTATTGAGCTATTGGTGTCCCACAAAGCAAAGTGGGTGCTCTGTGGAAGAGGTGAGATTTTAAGGTGTATGTTTGGAAACATTTTAAGCTCCTAATTAAAATTTGAAAAAAAAAAAAAAAAAAAAAAAAAAGGAGCAGATGTTGCAGCGGCCTCAGGGAGACAAAGAGTTACATTGTCCCACCCCAAACCCCTTGTGAAGGGCGGCCCAGGAGTTCTGATTGGGTTTGAGTCCCTGGGGGGTTCTCCCTTGGTGTGTTTCTAGTGGTCCCTGACCCTGAACTCCACCCTCAAAGGTGTAAACCCTCGATTCTGTCCCTCAAAAACCCCTGCTGTGCCTCTGTTCGGGGCTCTCTGTTCTGGATCTGAGTTTGTTCTCATGCTGAATAAATGGTTTCATGAACGGGAGCCCGTCTTGTTGGTGTTTCATGCTGGTCCCCAGAATCCTGCTGCTTCCCTGGACGAGATCCTGAGGTTGCAGGCTGCAACACATACTGGGATGATTTAGACAAGGTATATGATGTGGCACTGATGGAAGTTGTGATTTTCTCCCCTCCTTTATACACATCACAGGCAAAAGCAAAAATAGATGAGGATTTCCCGACCAAAACAGCCCCAGTCCTCCTGTTTGGGGTGGGAATTTCCCCCCCCCCCAAGGTGGATATCGAAGGTGTCCCAGAACTTGTCCAGGCAGGACTTGAAATTACTGATACAGGCTTGCTCTTACTTCCCAGTTAGGCGTAATTCTTAGCTCATCCCTTGGATCATTTGGATTGTTTCAGTTCACTACCGCCGGTCTCTGTTCAAGAGTCCATTTGGTATCACTCGGTTTTGGTGTTATAGTCCGATCTTATTGGTGTGAATCCAACTTTACTCTTTGGTCCAGATTGCAGCTTCGCTGCCTTAGTTATCAGTAGTACCTGAAAGGGATTTCTTAGCAACACAGGAAAAGTGAAAACATCACATCAAACAAAATTTAAGAGTAAACATAGGAGCTAATCTCTTTCTGTGAGTTCAAATTAGTTAAACAAGAAAGGCTAGGTTAGTTTTGACTTCAAATCCTTTTAGCTCTTTTTGTAAAATCTCTGACTTCTGAGGAAGTCAAAGGGGCATTTACAAATCCCGTATTTCCCCCTCCCATTGGGACTTCTCGTAATGGGAATAAACTAGTAGCCTTTCTGTATTGTTTTGGGGAGGAGTCAGGGGAAACCTTCTTTTGAACTAAGCTTCTTGTATTTTGGTATGGTACCTCTCCGTTACGGGAGAAATTCTTTAGGAGCGCTGCGTCCATGGCAGAGGTTGATGGGATGGTGAAGGCAGGGATCCGTCCCGCCGCTGAGTCCTCCAAGGGGGGCCGTAGGCAGGAACTGGTACCGGAACCACCGAGAGAGCGGAGTCTCTCGGCAGAAACCAAAGCGGGGCGTGGACAGTCTGCAGGTGTCTGCTGGGGCAGGAGCAGCGGTGCCCAGCGCAGCCGGCACGGACACAGCCACCGGGGCCGGGATGGCCGGGGCAGCTGCGGGAAAAGTGACTGAGGATGGGACAGCGGGGGTGCCCAGTGCGGGCACAGCAGCCGGGGCTGGGGCAGATGGAACCCCCGGCAGGGCCGGCGGGGTGCCCAGTGCGAGCCACGCGGCTGCAGCCGGGGCAGGCGGGACCCCCAGCGGGACATCTGCAGCAGGCGGGGGCCAAGCAGGAGAGGAGGGGGGAACCCTTTTCTAAAGGGTCCCAGCTTTTCTCTTTCTTTTTTTCTTCTTGTTTTATCTTTGAGATTTCTGATATTTCTAGAATTTTTACTCTCTCAGAGTTTGTGTCCCCCATCCAGCATGCTGCATATTCTTTCTCCTCTGCATTAAACGGTTCTTTTGAATTTACAAACACGTTTAAGGCCTGACAAATCCAAGTTTCAAAAGAACCATATCTAGGCCAACAAACGTGGTCAGATCTTACTTCCTTGTTTGCCCATTCAATCATGCAAAAATTAATCATCTTTACTCTATCCTTTTCCCTTGTACTTGGGGTAATATCCCAATTAGCTAACATAACTCCCAAAGGGCTATCTTGGGGTATTTCTTCTAGCAATTTCTTTTTACCTTTGTTTTTCCCCAAACCCGACTTACTGGTTTTCTGCCCCTTTTTTATTTTTTTTTTTTTTAATCAATTTATTTCTACCAACCCAAACACTACCTTCTTCCCCACCTCTTCCCAGGCACTGAAAACCCTTTTTCTTAACAATACAATATTATACAATACCATACAACACAATAAACTTTCCCCCCCCCCAAAAAAAATAAAATTAAACATAGATTCAACAACATTTTCCTTCCTCCATTTCCACCCGCTCTTTTTATTTCTTTGTCTCTTCTCTGCTCTTCCTGAAATCTTACACTTTAAACCAGAAAAAAAACCAAAACAGCTCACTATCACAAATGCTTACTCACAATCTCACAAAAAAATTGTCTTGGGGCTTAACAAAACAAAAGCTATAACTACAGGGTGCCCCCCCCCATTCCCCTTTAATTGCGACTAACCCCAGCACCACTCTGCATTCTACTTGCACATCTGGCTTTAGAAAGAGCTCTCTGAGAGCCTCACACCAGTCCTTAACCCCTCACCACAACACAAACAACCTAATACAGTCCACTTCCTTCTGAACAAACTAAAATCAACTATTTATAATAACAATTACACATTTATTTACTCACGTTCACTCACGTCTATTTTACTCACTCACTCATTTTTACTCAAAGCTAAACAACAATAAAATACGTTTTATTTTCAAGTTACTGATATCTTCCCATGGGTATTATAAGGCCTTGGATGTTTTAGGTTTCTTTGCTGTACCCCTCAATCCAGCACTGTTAACCCCGGATGCTCTTGGCTGTACCCCTCAATCCAGCACTGTTAACCCCGGATGCTCTTGGCTGTACCCCTCAATCCAGCACTGTGTTGGGGATCCCCGCTTTTATCCCGTTTTCCCAGTGGATTGTGCCAGGAAAACCCTCGGCTCCCTTTCCCGAGGGGCTCACCCCTCCCCTGAGACCCAGTCCCAGTGACCCCGGGGATATTTTGCAACCCCCCGCTTTCCGCTCCCCCAAAGATTACTTACAATCCCTTTTCTTCTCTGGGTCTTCGTGCACAAGAATTATGGAGCAAATACCGCGGTTTAGGGAGCCTTTTTCCTTTCCTTTGCTTTATTTCTTCTCCTTCTTGTCCTCGGGGTATTTACCTGCAGCCACTGCTGACTCACACCAGGGGAAACGGAGCGGGGTCCGCTGAACTCAGCAGGGTGCGCGCTTTTTCCCACTCAGGATCCCTCGGTGCTCTTCAGAGGCGAGGTGTTTATCCTGGACAAAGAGCCCCCAATTGTGAAAAACGAGGTTCACATAATTTTTATAGAATTTAAAAGTTTAATAAAAAAACAATTAGGAGAAAAAATAAAGTAAAGTATACAGATACGGCCGGGTGTCTCTGCATTCAGCTAAGAGAGCACACCTTACTAACAAAGGATTGTTCCTTAAAAACAGAACCCTACTACATATCCATAATTTCTCATACATATTCATACATTCTTCTTAGGATCTTTGGTGTTCTTCTGTTTAGTTTTCTCTTGCCCCCTTCCCAATAGATCAATCTTCTTGGCAGCATTGAGATTTACATACTCTGATACCAGGAATGCAATAAATTCCTCCTCCTCAGACCTCTGGTCACTGCTGTCTTCATCTGGATAAGATAGTTTACAAATGCAGGAGTTCTCTAGCTATTTTTCCTCAGTCTTTGGGTTATACAAACAAAAGCAGTTTTTATTTTAATACTATGCCATAACCTAACATATATGTATTATACTACTATTTCTAAATTTCATCAATAACAGAAAAAAACAAAACTATATTAATACAACAAAATTTCTCATTCTTATACACATAACATTCATTTTAATATTTATGAAAAGCCAACAATATAAAATGTATCTATAACACTGGGCAAGATATTAACCCTTTCAATACAGAGATGAGACCTACAAACCTTGTTCATCTCTCCAGGGACAGAAAAGGACAGAGTAACAACATGCAAAAAAACCCAACATTAAAACATCAAAGTCAGTAAACAAAAAAGACAAACCTTAGATAGAAAAAAGATGAAAAAATGGCAACTGAAACTAAAATATTATTATAGTAAAGCCATAGAAATAAACAATGATATACTAAAACATCTCCTTTAATTCATGAAAAAAAAGTATAAAAAAATAAAGTATACAAATTGTAAATGTAAGGAAAAGCATCCATTAATGAAACCAAACAAATGTTAAAGTAACTGTAATCCCATAAAAAGTTTGAACAGAAAAATAAATAAAAACAATAAAATGCCCTTTGCCTCCAGGGAGAGAAGAAGAAACCTTCTGTTTCCAAAGATGATCACAAAAACAGAAGAAGAAAACAGTTTCCTTCAAACAACTCATCCTTAAAATAACACCCCATGAATTCATAACCCATAGACACACCTCTAGGAGGGCTGTAAAAATGAGAAAAATGTCACGATAGAAAAAATTTTTCCCAGATGGCTGCTCTTTGTAAAAATAAAAAACCACAAAAAACCTGTTTCTTGTAAAAAGGACTCCATGATACAATAAGAAAAGACTCCTCTCCCTACAAAAACTAATAAAAAACTCTTGTGTAATGAATACTGTTTAAACATCCCAAGTTCTATCTCTATGCTGTCAGTTTAAAAAAAAAAAAAAACCACAAAAGTTATTCAGGAGAAGAAAGGCGTTCTGAAAGTTTTATTCTCGTATCTCATTCTTGTAGTCCTGTTAATAAAGTTTCTTTAATCCTTTTAACTTTTAAGCCTGTTTTGCCCTTCTCCTAATCCATATCTCACAATAAGAAATGAGTAAGTGCCCTGGAGATTTCAGCCAGCGCTAAACCCACCACATTATTTAGTGCTTTAGCCAAAAAAGTCAAATTAGCCAATCTCAGCCACTGCACCAGACTGAAGCTGAGGATCCCCAGCCAAGCTCAGAGGGAGGAGAACACAGCATTTGTGGGATCCTTTCCAGTCTGACTTGCTTTAGCTGCACTCTGGGGGAGGAGAGAGCAGGAGAAGGGTTGGCTGAGTCCTCTCCCCTCTGCCTTGCCCTTCTCTGCTGGATCCTCAGTTCATCCCACACCCACCCCAAGACTCCATCCCCATCCTACTGGTGCTGACGGGATTAAAGGAGATAAAGAGGAAAAACCCAAAAATGTAGAGAGGAGAGAAAAAGAGAAGTTTAAATGCAGCTTAAATATGAAAGAAATACATGTGTTAGTGACTGCTGAGAGTTCAAAGGGAGCTGAAGGGTTTGCGAAGGGACAGGAGCCCGTGAAGGGCTCAGGAGCTGCTGCTGCTGCCGGGAGGGAGGAAATGCACCAATGGCTCCCAGCAGAGTCTGTGCTTTGAGGCTCTTTCCCAAACAGCTGCAGGAGGGAAAGCAGCTGAGTTTGGAGGAGGAGTTTTCTGCTGAGGTTTCCTGTTTGGAGCTGTCACAAGCTTGAGCTGCTCAAGGGAAAGGCGGCTCTGCTTCCAGCAGGGCCCAACTGCACGGGAGCACAACTTGGTTCCCTGGCCCTGAGCCAACGGGCAGCAGCAGCTTCTGTTCCCTCCTGGCTCTTGTGTCATTTCCAGCAGCACAAGATACACCAATAAAAGCTCCTCCAGAACATGCCATGATCAACACAACCTGATTTCATTGCATGAAGGAGCTCTGACAGTCCCACGGGCTCAGGTTTGTTTGTCAGTCAACAGAGCAGGGAAAAGCACAGACACATTCCCTGCACAGGGAATTCACAGGAGGAAAGTGCAGCGCTGGAGGATGTGCTTGGATACAACGTTCCCACGGCAGTTTTGGGGATAAAATCGTCAGGAGAGAGAAAAGAAAAAGTCCTACCAAGGGTGGGCTGGGGAGGGCTGGTGCTTCCCGGGAGGCTCCTGAAGCTCAAGAGGACAAAGCCCAGACCTTGTCCAAGCTCCGAGCTGGGTCTGAGCCAGAAACCAGGGGGTGGCAGAGCCATTGCTGCTGAAGGGCTTCAGATTGCCAAAGCTAAAGTGTCCAGTATCAAGGAACAACTTGAGGTTACGGAAGTCCCAGCGCCCACGTTCCATCCCCTCATTTCAAGCTGAAAGCAGAGCTCCACTTCTGACTCTGCTTTTTAATAATGAATGTAAAAATTCAACAAAATTCCATTAGAAAGACCCCATGAAGGTTCACACTGTGAGAGCTCACTCGAGACAGCCACAACTCCTGCCCTGGTTCAGTCCTCGTCAAGCCCACTGTGCTTGCCAGCTGCTTTGCTCCAGTTCCTCCCAAATCACCATGAATTCCACTGAACTGAAACAAATCCAAGTCCTCGTGGTTCGGGACAAGGGCAGGGAGAGGTCCCTCCAAACCTCCCTGGGAATCACCCCAGAGCCCTCAGCCTTCCTTCTGCCCATCCCTGAGACCTCCTAGTGGCTCCCGTGGCTCTCCCAGTCCATCCCAGCCTCTCCCAGTCCATCCCCGTCACCCCAAATGCCCCCCTGATCCATCTCGCCTCTCGTGGAGTCCCTCGCCTCTCAGCCAATCAGAGCGCGTCTCTCTGATGACTCATCAGTTGCCGGGCAGATCCACAGAGCCGAGAGCCCCGCGCTGGACTCGGCCTCCCAGTGCCGCGCACTTCATTCCCAGTCCCTCCCAGTGCCACCACAGTCCCTCCCAGTGCCACCACAGTCCCGCCCAGTGCCACCACAGTCCTTCCCAGTCCCACCACAGTGCCGCTCAGAGGCCCCAGAGTCACTCCCATTACTTTTTAGCCCATTCCCATTCTATTCCGAGTTCATTCTCACTTCACTCCCAGACCTACACACTCTCTTCCAGTGTCCCAGTATCTGCTCTCATCTCTTTCAGTGCCACCCCAGGCCCTCACAGTCCATTCCCAGTCCCTCACAATGCCACACCACTCCTCACCCATCTCTCACAGCTCCCCTCCAGCTGATCCCAGTCTGTCTCTGCTCTCTCCCAGTGCCCTCACCGTGTCCATCTCGCTGGTGCCCTCCAGCTCCCAGCCCGGCCCCGGCCGCCTGCTCTGCTCCCTGATGGATTTCTCCCCTGCCCACATCCAGCTGAGCTGCTCCCAGGGCCAGCAGCAGCTCTCGGGCCACGTGCTGGCCACTGCCGTGCTCCCCAGCGGGGACTGGAGCCAGCAGCTCCTGGTGCTGCTGGAAACCGCCCCCGGCAATGCGGGCTCAGCTCCAGCTGCCAGGTGGAGCACGTCAGCCTGGAGCACCCCCTGAGCCGGCACTGGGGCACGGCCCGGCCCCCACAGCGCCGGGGGCAGCGGGGGAGGCACTGGGGGGGCCCAGAGGGGGCTGTGGGACCCTGAGAGGAACAGGAGGGGCTCTTGTGGGTCCTGGGGAGGCTGGGAAGAGACTGGCAGTGATTTACCAAAATAGCGATATTGATCCAGTATCAATATCAATCTGTTATTGGATAAAAAACCTCTCCAACAGTTTAAAGTTACAAAGTGGATGTTTAATCACAGCACTGGGTGAGTGTGGGAGTCATCCCTTAATACTCACTGCAAGTTGACAAAAGATTCGAGTGTCTGTTTATTTAAAAAAGTCTTAAATATCCAAAATACTAATACATATTAATACTAATACATATTCATAATGCTAACACCTCCCATGCTCCACTTCGGATTAAAATTCATGGTAATGATTTTAAAATGTCATTACGCCTGCATGGTGGGCTCTGTAATTTGAGGAGGGGGTCATTTTGGTGAGGATTCGTCATCAAGAGATGAAAGAAAACCGCTCTTCCTCACTCTCACCTTTCTACCTTTAGAATGGTTGATATTACAAATGACATTTGGTACAACTCCAGTTTCCTCCATTGTGACTTTGAAATGGGTTTCCAGATGTAAGGTCTGTGATCTTCCTGAACCCGTTTATCAGTTTCTCTTTTCTCATTATAAGCACATCTAAACAAATATACAATGACAAGTAATTTTTTACCTAAGTCCGAGATTCATTATCTCAAATCTTGCTTCTCACTTAATCATTAACTCTAGTTCTAGCAAAACCTGTCTCTAGCTAAGATCTCTAGTTTTTCTTTAATTCATCCTTTTTCAAAATTAGTGAGTCCAATGAAGGTTTCAGAGGGTCCTGGATGGGCTGGGAGAGACTGGGAGGGTCCTTGGAGGGTCTTGAGGTGTCTGTGAAAGGTTTTGGGGGTCCTGACCTCTGCAGACCGCCCAGGGATGCCATCAAACGCTGCCCACAGCAAGATGCTGATGGGGATTGGAGTCTCTGTGTTGGGCTTCATCTTCCTGGCACTGGGGCTCGGCTTCTGCCTGTGCAGGAAGGTGAGGGGGGGTCCCAGGGGTCGTGTCCTCCCCCTCCACAGAGCGTGTGTGCTCCCCCTGGGCCCTCCACCCCTGGTGTCACCCCCTTTTCTCTGCCCACACAGCTCCTGAGGCAAAAGGTTCTCAAGGACTGAAAGTCAACAATTCCCATTGTCATTCTGTATCCTGTTGGATTTTCATTCCCCTGATTTCATCCAGGTGCCCACAGGGAGCCAGGAAGATGTGGAGCCTCCCAGCCAGGTGTCTTCCCAACACGGATCACCAGGACCACGGATCACCAGGGCTCTGCCCAACGGGGGTCACTGGGGATCATCCAACGCCGATCCTCCCATGGGGGATGGAGCTGGAGCAGCGCACGAAGCTCTTCCCACACTCGGGGCACTCGCAGGGCTTCCCTTACTGGTGCCTCCGTTGGTGTCGGGTCAAGTTAGAGCTGGTGGAGAAGCTCTTCCCACACTGGGGACACTCGTAGGGCCTCTCCCCACTGTGGATGCGCCGGTGGACGGTGAGGTTGCCGTTCTGCTGGAAGCCCTTCCCGCAGTCGGGGCAGCGGAAGGGCCTCTCCTCTGTGTGAATCCGCTCATGTTTGAGGACATCAGAGCTGGTCTGAAACCTCTTCCCACATTCAGGACACTCATAGGGCCTCTCCCCAGTGTGGATGCGTTGGTGTGCCCTCAGGTAGGAGCTCCACCGAAAGCTCTTCCCACATTCCAAGCAGGTGTAGGGCCGTTCCCCAGTGTGGATCACCTGGTGTCTCATCAGGTCAGAGATATCTCTGAAGCTCTTCCCACATTTCCCACACTCATAGGGCTTTTCCCCAGTGTGGATCGTCTGGTGTTTCCAAAAGTCAGAGCTCCGGCTGAAGCTCTTCCCACATTTCCCACACTCGTAGGGCTTTTCCCCAGTGTGGATCCTCTGGTGTAGGATCAGGTGGGAGCTCTTTCTGAAGCCCTTCCCACATTCCAAGCACTTGTGGGGCTTCTCCCCCAGCTCTGAGCTCTGGCTGGATCTCTGGCCGTGTCCCTGGCACTGGGGGGATCTTTCCTCCTCACAACTCCGTGGATTGGGTTTGCAGCCCCTCCTTGTGCGGCATCTCCAGGGCTTTTCCTCCTCCTCCTCCATCTGGACACGGTTTGGGAATGTAAAATCCTGGCTGGGGAGAAAAAAACAACAGGAGAGCGCCTTGGGCTGGGGGTTCCTCCTTCTCCAAGTTCATCTCAGAAAATCACTGGGCATCTTGTGCCTGTAAGAATCTCCAGAACACCAAGATTCAGCCCAAACACCCTCCAAACATCAAAACAGATCAAAAACTAATCAAACAAGATTCAGTCAAAATCCCCTCCAAAACAGAAATGTTCAGCCCTCACAAGAAACCAAAGTACCAACATTCAGCCCAATAAAGCTCAGAAACTCCAAGATTCAGCCCCGTGAAAATCGTGGATCTCCCTGCCCGGGCACTCGCTGCATGGGGGGGTGAGGGGGGCAATGAGGCCGGGCCGGAGCAGGGGGTGCCTGAGAGAGGCCCCGAGCCCGGGGGAAGCCCCTGCAGAGCCATGGAAGTGGCTCCTGGCCGGACTCGGGGATCCCCCTGGCGATCCCCGCTGGAGCAGCCTGGTCCTGAGGGACTCTGGCCCCTGGCAGGGACCCCAGGCTGCAGCAGGACAAGGATTCCTGTCCCTCAGGGGGAGGCACTGACATGACCTGACTGTGAACCCCCATCCCTGTGCCTCTGGGCGGGGAGGGGGACGGAGAGGGGCAGAAAGTTAAGCCCGGGAAGGAGGGACAGCTGGGGGGAAGATGGATTTCCGGAGGAATTACTTTACTTCTCGTTTTCTTGCTCTGACACGTTTGAAAACAAATTCAATTAATTTCCCCAAATCAGGTGTGCTGTGCCCGTGACCAAGGATTGAACTGTCCCCACCCTCATCCAGACCCCCGAGCCTTTCCTTGTGTGTTCTGCTCCCCGCCCGGGACAGGAAGGAGAGTCACAGAGTTTTGGCCTCGCTCCGGCATAGCCCTGCTCCATCCCGGACTCACCCCCAGCTCGCAGCGCCCTCAGCTCCCGGGCACCCCGAGCTCCCGGCGCTTCAGCGCAGCGGCGCTTCCTTGGCCTCCTGCCCGGGCCGGGCCCAGCGCCGGGGCCCCTCCTCAGCCCAGGCTAACGAGAAATGGCGGAGCTCAGCCCAAGGCAGGCGAGTCCGTGCCGTGTGCAGAGCCCGCCGCTGGCTGCGATTGGCTGCTTCTGCCGTCACTCGTGGCTCTGGCGCGCGCTGATTGGGCAGAGCGGGGACAAGCCCGGCCCCGCTGGCGCCCCCAGGGCGGCCGTGGGGCAGGAGAGCCGCCATTGCCGGAGCGTCTGTGCGGGCCCGGCAGCGGCGGCAGCAGCGGCCGGAGCCCGGTGAGGCGGCGGCGGAGCTCGGAGGCGGCCCCAGCGCAGCGTCCCGGGCACAGCGCAGCCACCTCCGGCCTCCCGACACGAAGCGGGACGAGCCAGCGCTGCTCCGCCACCGCCTCCTGCCGAGGCCCCAGCGGCAAGGAGACCGCGGGCAGCCGCTCCCGCAGCGCCCTCAGCCCAGGGCCAACACGGGCCGGCCACGGCACAAGCCACCCGCCACAGCCCCCTGCCGCCCCCTCCCGGGCCCGCAGCGAGCCCCGAGCCCCCGCAGAACCGAGCGCGGCTCCCACCTGCGATGGCCGGGGCCGCCTCCGAGCTCCGCCGCCGCCTCACCGGTTGTTATAAAAGAAATTACAATTTTGACAGCTAGGTCCCTTGGGTTAATGGCAGTTTAATTAAAATGAATACAATTTAGTAAATTGAATAGTAATTTGGTATAAAAGAATACAGTTTAGTAAAAGAATATCATTTAGCAAAAAGTTACAATTTATATATATATTTGCCAGTAATTAAGTAGGATTAAAGCATAAGCAAAACCAACCGGGTTCCTCACCCTGCCTCATGTACAGAGCAAATCACTTCAAGCTAAACTTATATACTGTATGCTTATACATATTCATTAATACTTCCCATAACTTTCCTCTTATTTCCGATTTTTCTGTCTTTATGTCACTTTTCTTCACGGTACATGCTTCACTTGTTGTTAGGGGGTCTTCAGTCTTCTTTTCATGGTCTTTTGGCGAAGGCTTCTCCTCTTCCTCATTGTCCTTTGGATAACCTTACAGGTTTGTGTGTGCGTACTAAGCGTTGTGTTATGTTACTCTACTCATTAGCCTGATATTTAGTGATTTTTAGGCCCAATGCTTAAAGTCGTTCTAATTTTGTCCATTTCAAGGCCGTTTTGGTCATGAGACATCACTTATCTTCTAAACTACATCCTGTACCTCAATTTTAACATGTAACATCTGTAAAGGGGTACATCTGCCTCGTAACACTGATTCTTTTGGTTGCTTCTGATAATAACTTTCCAAATAGTTACAATTTAGTCAGCACGAATCAATTCCATTTATTTTAATCCCCCATTTCTCTTTTTTATTGCATTTATTGGTGCTTTTTTAAAAAAAACCATAAACTTAAATTTTAATTTTTTTATCTTCTCAATAATTTCATTTCTTGCATTTACTTTATTTTCAGTTCTAATTTTTTAACATTTTTCATGCTGTATCAAGCTTTTTGCACTCTTTCAAATTTAGTTAACTTTTTTTTTTTGAGCTATTATAGTTTCTTTTCGTTCAGTATTCCTTGAATTACTGAATGGATTAGTCTAATAAGGCATGAAATTATACAAAATAGAAACAATAATCTTAATATAAAACACTATACCATAAATTTTAACTTTTTCCACTAAGTGCTTCTAAAAAGGTTATCTCACTAATCAGTCTTCAAAATAAAATTCTATTTTTGAACTGGTATATATATCTTTAGCAATTTTTGTGACGGCTCTTCTATAATCATTTATCTTTATACAACACTCAGATTTGTTAAACTCTCTACAAACTCCCCCTTCTTCAGCTAACAAATACTCCAGGGCAATTCTGTTTTCATAAACAAATGCTCACACTTGTGAATGTTGCTTGGCCAGCAGCTTTAGGGCAGTAGAGGTGTGGTTTGAAACAACTTTAACTACTGTCTGCAGCTTTATGAACTGATTCAATAGATAGATTTGGGTTCTATATCTCTAAGATCCATCTGCAGCTCAAGTGGCTGGGTCATCTCTCTGCAGGCCATTTGTCTTCATTTCTGGTTTCTTCTTGCTTTTGGAAAGTCAAGGTTCAAGTCCCTTTTATTGTTCTTTAATGTTTCATAAAGTGGTGTTCTTAACATATTGCTCCTGGACCTCGGTATAACGAAGAAGGAGGGTCATATAACTCTTCAGATACAGGTTCTTTTTCACTTTTGAGGTAATTCACTGTATGCTCTTTACTCACAAATTTAATATATTCTATCAGGGGCTTTCCATTTGTTACTTGTTGTACCTGGTTGTTCCCAATAGAATTTTAGGTCACTTATGGATTGGTAAGGGTTAGCTCCAGAACTTTTATACCAGCACAAATCAACATGGTTATCCTACAATTAGTTTCTTTTTGTCATTCTCTAATATCCAGCAGGAGTTTTTGGTGGCCAGGTGTTAGTATTGTTATCTGATACAAACTGTTTTAATTATTTGATGATTCAAAATTTATCTTCTAGGTCATTTTATTCTCTTGGAAGTTTGAGTAAGATTTCATTTTAAAAATTGGTCTGGAGCTAGACTCTCACTTTCCCACAGCTATTTTTTTAGCTATTTTAAGTCTTTCACAAATTTAACATTTAAATAATTTTAATTCTATAACTACTTCTTGCATTAAACCTACAGAATGATTTTAGTTTAAGTTGGCCAATCTCAGTTGCTATACTGCTGTTTCAACTGTTCACACTACTTATTCATTTTGTCTAATTCTTCCCCTGAGATTTTTTTATACTTTTATAAAATTACCGTGATTGTAACAGGCAGCATTAACATATGGATGTGCCACAAACACAGATTTTATCTTGTTTTTGCATTTGTCATATTTGTTTGCATTTGTCACATGGATCAGAATTATTGTGATTTTGTTTTTGCATAGTTTGTTTGCTCATTGTTTGCTTTTGTGCTGCTTGTTTTAATATCACTTGTTTCTTATTTTTTTGGATTCTGTCCCATCCTGCTTCATGGTTTTGGCCAGTTGCCAAGGGTATCTTAATGAACACAGTGAAAATAATCCTCAGGAGTTTTCACTCTCTGCCTTCCTCAAGGCCCCTTGGGCTGCAGCCAAGGGCCGAGGTGCCGCTCTTCTTGGTAGCAAAGTTTATACCCTGGGGTCTGGTCACTGACACGTTCGGTCTCACTGCTACCCTTGGCCTCATAAGGTTCCTATGAGCCACTTCAACTCTGCTTGTTTCAAGGATGGCACAGATTTCACAGCACTGTCTTATCTCTCTCTCTCTTAGGCAGTTTTTTTTTTTTTTTCTTTTAATTTAAACTATTAAAGCTCCAGAGATGTGCCAACTACAATAAAAGTTACTTTTTCCACAACTTCAGTTAGCAATTTATTAATAAAGCTTTAATTAACAGGGGGTTCTTTTAGCACAATTTTTGCTGTTAAATAAATAAAACATTTAGTCAAAACCATTTATATTGACTATACAAAATATTGGAAAACAAACATTTTAAAAATACGGACATATAAGTTTCTGTGAAAAAAAAACCTGCTACATGTTTTTAACACTTATAATGCACATAACACAACTGTAACACACCATTTAGATACTATATATTCATAAAATGTGTTTGTGCTTCACAGACTCTGAGCAAGGCAGAATTTGTCTTTTGAATGTCTAAATATAATAAACCAAACCAAATTAATGCCAGGTTGTAACAAATGGTCAGTCGTGTTATATGTTAGAGTTCACTTGGCACAGCCAGCACTGCACACTTTTCAGTTAAATGGGATTTAGGTAGTGCTGCTGTTTCTATTTCCAGCAAAATATCTTTAGATGAAGGAACAGTTTTACCTCTTTTTTTTTTTTCTTTCTTTTTTTTTTTTTTCTGCTACTTATTAGTTTGTAAAGGATACAACAGATAACTCTCGCTTTCTTGTGTTTTAGTAATGAATTTATCTTTCCCCCCACCCCGGGGAAGCTACAGGGTAGCATAGTCGCTCTCTTCTTGATAAAAAGGTTCTTTTGAATTTACATACTGATTTAAAGCTTAACAAATCTAATCTTTAAACGATCCAAACTTTGGCCAATTCAAATTATATTTTCGGATCATTTTCTTTGTCTATTTAAACATACAATAATTAATCATTTTCTGCTTGTTTTTCCTCTCCTGGATTCCCATGTATTCCAAAATCATAACATCATCCTCAGTGGACTGTCCTGAGGAATGCTCCCCTCCTGAGAAACCCCCTCACGGTTCTCAGATATTCCGGGCTCTTGCGAATTCCCCTTATAATTCCCAGCCCCTGGGTTCAAGGACTTACTGTCCCTTGAACCCATCTCTGGCAGCAACCAAGCAAGAAATCTCCGGTACCAGGAGAATCTTGATCCCCCTCACTCACTCCGTGCTTCAACTTCCCCCCTCCCTCAATATTACTCTGTTGCTCTATCCCGTCTTTTGCCAACTACTCGCTTCCTGTCTAATTTCCTCTCTTTCTCAATTTCTTTTACCCCTCTTCGACTACTCATTTCTGGCTACTTCTCTTCCCAATCCCTCTTAGCTACGTACTAAAGTTCCCAACTATTTTCTCTTTTTAAAGGAAGTTGAACCTGACTCGATCACTCTCCTCCTGAGTCACTTCACTCAGTGATCAGATCGCTCCCTTCTCCCCGAGGACTTTCCCGTGGGTTTTAAGATTGGGACTCTCCCTCCCGTCCCTGCCGGGGATTTTCACTCGTTCTTCTCTTTCCCTTCCCTCCTTTCCCGGCCGGTCTCCTCGCGGAGAGCCGAAAACGCGGTACGGCCGGAGGTCTGCACTCCCTTTGTGGGTCCGGGCTGCCCAGCCCCGTCTCAGCCACTGCACACACACACACAGGCACACAGCTCCCCCCTGCCCAGCCCCGTGGGACTCACACACTCCGTTTGCCCAGCGCTTCTTGTGCACAAGACGTTTTACAGGCACCTTTATCTCTGGCCGGCACTCTACGGGAGCTCTTCTGCACGCTTCTTTCAGCCAGCTTCTTCTGCTTATGCTTTATCCTAAGTGGAACTTCTATTTCCAAGGGAGCACGATCTAACCTTGGCACCACCTTGAAAAATTGGTGGGGAGCTCCTTCCCATCATTAGCCGTTCTTCTCCTAGATTGGAGTTCCCGGGTTTTGGCACCAAATTGTTATAAATGACTTTCAAATTTCCAAACAATCAATCTAATTAATTGATAATATACTTTAATAAATTGGATACAAAATAATAAAATAATACAATTTAGTAAAAGAATACAATTTAGTAAGAAAGATACAATTTAGTAGATATATTCAGACATATATTTTTATATATTTATATTTATATTTATATTTATAGATATAGATATAGATATAGATATATAGATATAGATATAGATATGTGTATGTGTGTGTTTGAATATAATTGGTCAGTGGTTACAAATGGTTAAGGCATAAGCAAAACCGACCGGAGTACGGGGGGCGCTTCTCACTCCACCTCACGTACAGAACAAAGCACTTCCAGCTAACCTTATATACTGTGTGCTTGTACATATTCATGAATGTTTCCCGTATGTTTCCTCCTATTTCCGATTTTGCCGGCTTTAGGTCACTATTCTTCACGGTACATGCTTCACTTGTTGTTAGGGGGTCTTCAGTCTTCTTTTGGGGGTCTTTTGGCGAAGGCTTCTCCTCTTCCTCATTGTCCTTTGGATAACCTTACAGGTTTGTGTGTGCGTACTAAGGGTTGTGTTATGTTACTCTACTCATTAGTCTGATATTTACTGATTTTTAGGCCCAATGCTTAAACTCGTTTTAATTTTGTCCATCTCAAGGCCGTTTTGGTCTTGAAACATCACTTATCTTCTAAACTACATCCTGTACCTCAATTTTAACATGTAACATCTGCAAAGGGGTACATCTGCCTTATAACACTGATTCCATTGGTTGCTTCTAATAATAACATTCCGAATAGTTACAATTTAGTCAGCATGAATCAATTCCATTTATTACACAACCTCCCGGGCCCGCAGCGAGCCCCGAGCCCCCGCAGAACCGAGCGCGGCTCCCACCTGCGATGGCCGGGGCCGCCTCCGAGCTCCGCCGCCGCCTCACCGGGCTCCGGCCGCTGCTGCCGCCGCTGCCGGGCCCGCACAGACGCTCCGGCAATGGCGGCTCTCCTGCCCCACGGCCGCCCTGGGGGCGCCAGCGGGGCCGGGCTTGTCCCCGCTCTGCCCAATCAGCGCGCGCCAGAGCCACGAGTGACGGCAGAAGCAGCCAATCGCAGCCAGCGGCGGGCTCTGCACACGGCACGGACTCGCCTGCCTTGGGCTGAGCTCCGCCATTTCTCGTTAGCCTGGGCTGAGGAGCGGCCCCGGCGCTGGGCCCGGCCCGGGCAGGAGGCCAAGGAAGCGCCGCTGCGCTGAAGCGCCGGGAGCTCGGGGTGCCCGGGAGCTGAGGGCGCTGCGAGCTGGGGGTAAGTCCGGGATGGAGCAGGGCTATGCCGGAAAGAGGCCAAAACTCTGTGACTCTGCTTCCTGTCCCGGGCGGGGAGCCGAACACACAAGGAAAGGCTCGGGGGTCTGGATGAGGGTGGGGACAGTTCAATCCTTGGTCACGGGCACAGCACACCTGACTTGAGGAAATTAATTGAATTTATTATCAAACATGTCAAAACAAGAAAACGAGAAGTAAAGTAATTCCTCCGGAAATCCATCTTCCCCCCAGCTGTTCCTCCTTCCCGGGCTTAACTTTCTGCCCCTCTCCGTCCCCCTCCCCGCCCAGAGGCACAGGGATGGGGGTCACAGTCAGGTCATGTCAGTGCCTCCCCCTGAGGGACAGGAATCCTTGTCCTGCTGCAGCCTGGGGTCCCTGCCAGGGGCCAGAGTCCCTCAGGACCAGGCTGCTCCAGCGGGGATCGCCAGGGGGATCCCCGAGTCCGGCCAGGAGCCACTTCCATGGCTCTGCAGGGGCTTCCCCCGGGCTCGGGGCCTCTCTCAGGCACCCCCTGCTCCGGCCCGGCCTCATTGCCCCCCTCACCCCCCCATGCAGTGAGTGCCTGGGCAGGGAGATCCACGATCTTCACGGGGCTGAATCTTGGTGTTTCTGAGTGTTATTGGGCTGAATGTTGGTGCTTTGTTTTTTTGTGGGGGCAGAATCTTTCTATGTTGAGGGGGATATCAGATTTTTGGTGTTTTGGAAGTTTTGCATCTCTTTTGATGTTTGGAGGATTTTTTGGGCTGAATCTTGGTGTCCTGGAGGTCCTTCCAGACACTAGATGCCCAATGACTTCCTGAGATGAACTTGGGAAAGGAGAAACCCTCAGCCCAAGGCTTTTTCCTTTCTTTTTTTCCCCCAAACCAGGATTTTTCATTCCCAAGCTGTGGTCAGATGGAGGAGGAGGAGGAAAAGCCCTGGAGATCTCACACAAGGAGAGGCTGCAAACCCAGCCCAGGGAGCTGTGAGGAGGAAAGATCGTCCCTGTGCCGGGAAGGGCGTCGGAGATCCAGCCGGAGCTCAGAGCAGGGGGAGAAGCCCCACAAGTGTTTGGAATGTGGGAAAGATTTCAGCCGCAGCTCCAGCCTGCTCCGGCACCAGATGATCCACACTGGGGAAAAGCTCTACGCGTGTGGGGAATGTGGGAAGAGCTTCAACCAGAGCTCCAACCTGAGGGCACACCAGCTGATCCACAGTGGGGAAAGACCCTATGAGTGTGGGAAATGTGGGAAGAGCTTCAGAGATACCTCTGACCTGATGAAACACCAGGTGATCCACACAGGGGAACGGCCCTACACCTGCTTGGAATGTGGGAAGAGCTTTGGGTGGAGTTCCAATCTGAGGAAACACCAGCTCATCCACACCAGGGAGAGGCCCTACGAGTGTCCCGAGTGTGGGAAGAGGTTTCGGACCAGCTCCCATGTCCTCCTGCATGAGCGGATTCACACAGAGGAGAGGCCCTTCCGCTGCCCCGACTGCGGGAAGGGCTTCAAGCACAGTTCCCACCTCACTGTCCACCGGCGCATCCACAGTGGGGAGAGGCCCTACGAGTGTCCCCAGTGTGGGAAGAGCTTCTCCAGGGGCTATCACTTGACCCAACACCAACGGAGGCACCAGTAAGGGAAGCCCTGCGAGTGCCCCGAGTGCGGGAAGAGCTTCGTGCGCTGCTCCAGCTCCATCCCCCATGGGAGGATCGGCGTTGGATGATCCCCAGTGACCCCCGTTGGGCAGAGCCCTGGTGATCCGTGGTCCTGGTGATCCGTGTTGGGAAGACACCTGGCTGGGAGGCTCCACATCTTCCTGGCTTCCTGTGGGCACCTGGATGAACACCTGGGCAGGAACATCCACTGGGACACAGACCAACAATGGGAATTCCTTGGGGGGAGTGGATTTTTTGACTTTCAATCCCAGAAAATCTTTTGCATTCAATCCACCTATCTTCTGGTGGCATCAAGGAGGTCTTGGAGGTCTTGTCCGACCTCAGTGATTCCACAATTTTCATTTCCTATTGCCCAGAGGTGTCTTCCACAGCCAGATGTTGATGAAATGGGTCAAAGACCAAGGTTTTGGAGACAGTGGTCTGGAAAGCCTTCCAAAAAATGTTGTTCTCTTCCACCCAAGCACAGGGATCCTCAGCTGGCAGAAATCCTTTCAATATGGCCTGATTGGCTTTTAATTTTTCTTTATTCCTTCAAAATATCCAACTTTGGCGTGAAAATAAAGACATTGAACTAAGACATGGGTGAGGACATTGAGACACATAGACATGGTGGGACTTGGACAGTGATGTGGGGACACATGGACAGGGACATGGACATTCATGGGGACATGGGGGGACACAGGCATAGATGGAGATGTGGGGGACAATGCCAGGGATGGAAACATGGTGGGGACACAGCCCTGGGTGAGGACATGGTGGGCCATGGCCAGTGACATGTGGGGACATGGCTGTGGCCGCTGCCATGGGGGGAACTTGCAGGGGCTGTGGGGGATGCTGGGTTTGAGGGAGTTGAGGGTTCCTGGCAGGGACTTGGGGCTTGCTGAGGGCTTTGGGGAGCCCAGGCCGAGCGGCTGCGGCTGCGCTGGGAGCCCCTGGTGGAGGTTCTGGGGCAGCTGCTCAAGGACCCCCTGGCCTGGAGCCCCAGCCGGGCATTGGGCTCCTGGAAGGGAATGAAGGTCCTTGTGCCCAGGAGGGAAATCCCAGCACCCCCAGGGTATGGGGGACAGCTGAGAGGCCACAGCAGACAGCACTGTCTTCCTCTGTGGGGCCCAAAGAACCGGCCAGCTCAGAGATTTTGGCTCTCCCCTGCAGAGCTTCTCCCTAGGTGAGACACTTTGCTCCCATGAATAGAAAAAGTGTCACTCCCAGAGGCCTTTGAGTTGAACATGTTAATTTGTTACACCCCATTGGTTTTCCTCCCTATCAATCCACCCTGATACATGTATCCCAGTTTCCCCCGCCCCTCTCCTCTATAAATACCCTGGTTTTTCCCCAGTTCAGGCAGCTGCTGTCACTGGCTCCCTTCACTGAGGGCCCTGCTACAATAAAGGCTGGTTCTCCATGGAATGCCATACAGCTCTCTAGTCTCTCTCTCCGCGTCGCCTGCACGCTGCCGCTGAGCTGAGATCACTCGCCGGGCAGAGGACGTGCCTGTTCCCCTGGACAGTCCTTTTCAGGATGGCTTCTTCAGGGTAGTCACGGAACCCCTGCCATCGACACTGCTGCGGCGCTCCTCCAGAACTGCACCTCAAAAATTCCCAAACTCTGGGATTCTGCCCAGGAAAAGGCTGCCAGAAGCTGCCAGAATTGAGTGAAAGGGGGGATGGGAGCCCCAGATTGAGCAGGAGGGACCTGGAACACCCAAAACCAAGCAGAGGGGTGGGGTGGTGGATTGAGTGGCAGTGAGGCAGGGGTGGAAGTGCAGAGGACAAGGGGCGCATGGGAGCTCCATATTGGGTTTGGATGAGTCTCGCTCCTCCTTCTTCATCCTGCCTCCTTCTCCTCTCTGGCCCTTCTCCCGCTACTTCCTCTGCCCTCCTCCTCCTCCTCCTCCATCTCTTCTGCTCCCCTGAGCCCAGCACCCAGCCTTGGATCCCCATTTTTCCAATTCCTTCGCATCCCACGGGAGCAGCCGGGATGGAACCAGGGCAGATCGAGCTGGGGCAGTGCTGGGCTCTTGGCATGGTTTGGGCACCACCCATGGGCCCCCTCCCCAAATTTCCCTGGTGGCTTCAGGGGTCCCAGTGCTTTTTAGGGTTTGCTGGGTGCCATGCTGGAGTTTGGTGTCTCCCAAGGAGTCCCCAGAACAGGGTGACACATGGGGGGGACACACGGGGGTCCTGATCCATCACGGGGCAGGGTCTGTCCCTGCCACAGCCCCCCCACAGGGTCTCCCCGAGTCCCTCCCCACTGCCCCCCATAAACGGGACAGGGGTGAACTGGGAAGCTTTACTGGGAACACTGGGAGCAGCCAGGTGAGGACAGAGTGACAGCGGGGCTGGGGGGACACACGACCCCTCCAGAATCACTGCAGGGATGGAGCGGGGGCTCCTGGCTGGGTGCAAGGCCACAGGGAGGGGCTGCGACTACCAGAGGCTCAGGAGCTCTCTGTGCAGAGAAAAGGGGGTGACATCAGGCTGGGGGCCCCGAGGGAGCACACACATTCCAGGAGAGGGAGGATATGACCCCCAGGGCCCCCCTCACCTTCTTGCACAGGTAGAAGCTGAGCCCCCGATCCCCATCAGCATCTTGCTGTGGGCGGCGTCCGGTGGCATCTCTGGGGGGTCTGCAGGGGTCAGGATCCCCCCTAAAACCTCACACGGACACCCCAAGCCCTTCCAAGCACTCTCCCAGTCTCTCGAAGCCCACCCAAGACCCCCAAACCCTCTCCCAGTCCCTTCCCAGCCCCACCAGGACTCATCAGGAACCCTCTCAGTCTCTTCCCAGCACAATGAACCACATCCCAATCCCTGCTTTCCAATCCCCAATCTCCTTCCAGCCCCTCCAGTCTCACTCAAATCCCTCCCAGTGACACCCAGCACGCCCAAACTCCTTCCCAGTGTCCACCAGGACCCCCAGAACCCCATCCCACCCTCCCCAACAACCTTTAATCCCCTTCTTAGCCATTCTAAGCACCTCAATCCCTTCCCCAGTTTAAACCAGTCTATCTCAAACTCCCAGTTACTCCCAGTGTCGCTCTATTGGGAACAGCAAGAAGAACGACACAGACTCTCTTGTGAGTTGAACAGGAGAGCTCTTAAGGTTTATTACCTAAGATCTTCTTTTATAGACCGATACGTGAAAGTATAGAAAAGTAAAACTCTTACTGGTCAGTGAACTAACACATCACCATCATTGGTCAGTGGGGTACACCACCCCTCGACCTTCTCTTGCAAGAAAACAAGAAACTGACAAACAGCACCTGCAGGGCTGTTCTCTGTCTCTGAGGATTGTTTTAATTCCTCCTTATGATTTCCCAGGCCACTTTCTCAGGCGAGACTGAGAAAGTTATGCGGCCTGCTATTCCACAGGCACTGTGCTCCCTACTTTTGCTCATAGTTAACATCCATACTCCCAGCACACCCCAATCCTCCTCCCAGCCCCTCCAGTGCCTCCCCCACTGCCCCCGGCGCTGTGGGGGCCGGGCCGTGCCCCAGTGCCGGCTCAGGGGGTGCTCCAGGCTGACGTGCTCCACCTGGCAGCTGGAGCTGAGCCCGCATTGCCGGGGGCGGTTTCCAGCAGCACCAGGAGCTGCTGGCTCCAATTCAAGGGCACCAGCGAGATGGACATGCTGGAGGGCACTGGGAGAGAGTGGGGACACTGGGATCAGCTGGGTGTGACACAGTGCCCGACCCGGTTAACTCTTCATCCGCTCCACGCCGGGAGTGGGACACACCTCGGGAGCAGGATGACCCAAGGTGTGGCTTAGAGCAATGCTCTACAGCAATTAACAGCTGTCAGACACAGTGTGGAGGCAAGAATGGGGGGAAGGTATTTTATATTGGGTTTGAGGGAAAGTTTTAACCGCCCAAGGGTCCAGGGACAAAAGACACAGAATACAAGCGTACAGCAATTTATATATGGGGAGAGACCAGGGGTGGATACAAAACTTCAACCAGTGAGGGATATCCTGGGGAGGGGAATAGGACACATGGACCAATGGGGTGCTGTGGATTAGGGGATTTCCAAAGGGGACGTCCAAGCAGGGGGTTGGCATAAGGCAGGATTGACAGGGAACATTGGGGAACAAGGGGCAGGGTGGACAAGATTGATAGGGAAGGTGCTGGAAAAAGGGGTTGGGATACAATGATGGGCGGGGCAGGGGAGGAGATAACTTTGGGTTAAACCAACAAAGCAGGGGGGTAACAGAACAAACCAATTATACAAACAGCTTCAAACTTTAAATTAAACAAAAACACACCACAACATCTCCCCTTTTCTGTTTAAAAGGAAGAGCTGTGGTTTTGGGGGATCCATTCTCATATTGGCAGGTCCCTGGCTCGGCTGCAGGGGGGTCCCAGGGTGTGAGGATGGAGGGTTTGGGAGGGTTCCAGTCCTGGATACAGGGGTGCACGGGGGTCCTGCTGCAGCAGAATGGGAGTTCAGGGGGGTCCCTTCCTCTGTTCTGGGGTTCAAGGGGTCCCAGTGTCTGAAAATGGAGGTTCAGGGGGGTCCTGGTTCCCAGAAATGGGGGTTCTGGGAGGTTTCCATTCCCGAGAATGGGGGTTCAGGGGATTCCAGGTTCCAGATAAGGGGGTGCAGGGGTTTTGGGGGCTTGGGAAGGGGGTACCAGGGGTTCCCGGTGCCCTGAAATGAACATTCAAGGGGGTCTCTGTGCCCAGGAAGGGGGGTTCGCCCAGAAATGGAAGTGCAGGGGTTCCCCATTCCCAGTGTAATAAATGGAATTGATTCGTGCTTACTAAATTATAACTGTTATTAAAGTTATTAACAGAAACGATCAAGAATCAGTGTTACAAAGCAGATGTACTCCTTTGCTGATGTTACATGTCAAAATTAAGGTACAGAATGTAGTTTAGAAGATAAATGGTCAGAAAAATCGGAAATAGGAGGAAACTTATGGGAAACATGAATGAATATGTATAAGCATACAGTATATAAGTTTAGCTTGAAGTGCTTTGTTTCGTACGTGAGGTGGGGTGAGAAGCTCCCCCCATACCCGGATCGTTTTTGCTTATGCCTTAACCATTTGTAACCACTGGCCAATTATATTCACATATATATAATTTATAAATATATATATATATAACTGAATATATCTACTAAATTGTATCTCTTTATACTAAATTGTATTCTTTTAATAAATTGTATTCTTTTATTATTTTGTATCCAATTTATTAAACTATATTATCAATTAATTAAATTTGATTGTTTGGAAATTTGAAAGTCATTTATAACACTACTATATCAAAAGCAGGTAAAAGTGATTACAAACTGTGCTATATCAAAATCGTAGTGATTATAATAATTGGCAAAAGCCAACACATAATAGCGAAGGTCAACAACAACACAGTTATTTATCACAAACACAGGGCAGGTTTTTCCCTTGCATGGAGCACTTGGGCCTTCCCCGGGCCCCTTCTGCCCTCCCGCAGAACCAGAGGCATTTTCCAGCGCACACAGTTTGTAAGCAAGAGCCGGCTGCAGCCCAGAAGGCTCCAAGCGCCTCCTTCCAGGCTGACTCTGCAGATGCCGAGGCTGCTCTGGGCTCTGCCAGGCTCTGCTGGGGCTCAGCTCTGGGCGAGGCTGGGCCCGCTCTCCCCTCGCAGTGCTCCGGGCAGCTGAGTCACAGCGGGAGAAGGACAGGACACCTCAAGGGACTTGAGCTTTAACAGAGATTTTATTCAAATAACTGCCATAACAAACAGGCTGTCCTAACTACCCTAACTAACTCACAGTGCTAACTACCATTGCTAACTACTTGTCCTAACTACTATAACAAAAAGCTGGCCTCCTGTGCTTCATCTCCTCCTCTGCTGCTCCCTCAGTTGCTTTGCTGCAGTGATCAGAGGGGTCAGGCTGGAGAGAGGCTTGGCTGATGACAAAAATGGGTGCTGCCCAAGGGATAAAAAAGAAAGAAATGAACTGTTACTTTCCAGAGTCAAGTTCCTCACAGGCTCTGTTGCAACAGGACAAAGGGGACTGGTTTGAAAGTCAAGAGAGGGAAGCAGGCTCAGATTAGATCTAAAGAAGAATTGCTGTAGCAAGAGAGTGGGGAAACACTGACAGAGGGAGCCCAGGGATGTGGGAGGTGCCTCCTCCCTGGAAACATCCAGGCTCAGGTCAGGCAGGGCTCTGAGCCACCTGATGTGCTTGAAGATGTCCCCGCTCGTGGCAGGGCACCAGGTCCAGATGAGCTCGACAGGAGCCTGCCAAGCCAAAGCAGGCGAGGATTCTGCTTGCTTTGCGTGTGAAAAGCAGCGGGACTGGAGATGATGGGAGGGGGGCCCCACAAGAAAAGCCCTCCCTGGCGCTGCCGTTTCCCCCGCAGCCGCTTGGCATTCACCTGCAGCAGCTCCTGGGCAGAGTAGCGCCGCTCCTCGTCCGGCTCCAGGCTGCACTCGAGGAAGTCCCGCAGCAGAGCCGACAGGCGCCTGGGCTCCTGCAGCTGCGGGGTCCCGTTCTGCCGGATCAGAGCGCGAGCCTGCAGGAAAAGCAAACACAGCGCTCTGACAGCTTCCTCCACACCCACAAGTGCTCACATCCAGCCCGCTTGCTCTGCCCCAGCTCCCCGGGCACTTTCCTCCCTGGCAGAGATGCTGCTGCTCACAGCTCATTCTTCTGGGCCAACCAAAAAACCCAAACCTTGGTGCAGCCACAGCCATTGCAACATCCAAATGATCTTGCCTTCAGAGCCGATTGCATTGGCTGACTTTGTTAGTAGGAACCTCCATCAGAAATAGCCCATTTTGCTTCTCCAAATATGGACACCAGCTTTACAGGCCATTTTCAAGAGTCACTGTGGTCTGCCTCTGTTATTTGAAGGGATTCTTACATCAAATGCATCTCTGCAGTGCCACTGACACTCAAGTAAAAGCATTCCTGATGCCCCATGCCAGAAACTGCCAGGCAAGGAACAGCAGGTTTGTGTGGCTGAAAGCTCAGGCTTGGTGACACAGAGAAAGTAGCTTGGACTAGGAAAGAAATATGTTAGACTGTGGGGATGTTAAACAGTCATCTTCATGTTGTAGACAAGTTTCCCAGTGAGAAGAGCCAGGGGGGAGTTCATCTCACAAAACCTATTTCAGAAACTTCTTCAGAAAACTTGTTGGGTTTGGGTTTGGGTGTTGGGATTGGTTTGTGGTTTTGTACAAGACAACATTAGAGCTGATGCACTTGCTTCATGTATTTGGGTCATCCTCACAAGAGCTGCAACAACTTAAATCCCAAAGCAAATTGTTGCTGGAGACTGCAGAATATTTGTCTGTGTTCAGGCTCAGGTGCTGTGGGAATTCCCTTTGTGATGTGCAGAAACCTCCAGCTGCTCCTCCCAGTGCAGGGTCACCCTGTGCTCACAGGCCTCTGCAAAGCCTGGAGAATTTGCCTCTTACCATGGCCCCCGTTTGCTGGAAGTAAGGAGGTTCTCCTTCCACCATCTCGATGGTCACAATGCCAAAGGACCAGATGTCCACCTTGGGGCCGTAAGGAGAACTGGTCACAACTTCTGGGGCCATCCAGTGAGCAGTGCCCACCATGGAGCTGCACTGGTCCTGCTCAGGGCTGAGCTGAGCACAGAGGCCAAAATCAGCTGAGGACAGAAACAAGCACTGTCAAAGGCAGCTGCAATGAGGAAACCAAGCACAAAGATTCCCCACTCTCAGTCTGAGAATGCAGTGCTGAATCCAGCTGGAAAAGTCCTCGGGGCTGGAGGCAAGGAAAGATGGAACTGGACCCTTAAAGAAGCCCTCAGCTTTCATGCTTGGCTTTTACTCATTTCCTTTGAAGCTTTAGATTCCAACTCTGGCCCCTCTGGGAGGGCCATACCCAGAGCAAAGGCACTCCTGACACCCTGCTCCTCTCCTGAGCTCTCTGCACGGGGCAGCCGCTCTCAGCTGGCAGCAGGGGCCGGGCAGTGCCACCAGCAGCACTTGTGGGGCTCTGGCCCTCACTGGGAAGCAGCCCCACAGCCGCACCCCGGGAGCGCCGTGCCTGGCCAGGAACACCCACCCAGCTTGACAGAGCCGTCCATTCCCAGAAGGATGTTGGAGCTCTTCAGATCTCTGTGGATCACCCGGATGGAATGGAGGAAATCCAGGCCCTGCAGACACTGAGAGACAACAAGAAACACGAGGGAATAAATCAATAGCTGGAATATATCACACAAGAAAGGACAGTTTAGAATTCTGCCAGCAGCAACTTTGCTGTGACAGCCCAGGAGTGTTATGCAGACAGGCTCCAGACAAAAGCTTCAAGGCAAAGCTGAGAACAGCAAATCAGAACCAAAAAAGACAGAGTACCACAACAGCAGGAAAGAAGACAAGAAAAGAGTAGAAATGCAGTGATACTTGCAGACCGTTCACTTCAGAGGCTCTTTGCTCTCCAGCTCATAAAAACAACACAGAAACAAAGGCCTGAGCATGGAGCCACTCTGTTCTCTCAGCCTCTTTGGAAGGACCATGGTGTCCCAGCCATGGGAAGCACAAGCAGGATCCCTCACCTCCTGACTGACAGCTGCCATCTCTCCTTCAGCCATGCGTGTCTGTCTGACAACGTCCTGCAAAGTTCCTCCATCCATGTATTCCATCACCAGCCAGAGATCTCCATCAACAAGGAAGCTGGAAGAGGAAAACAATGGCACAGAGATGAATGTGCATTGCTCAATTCCCCCAGGGAAAAGCCTGGAGTGGAGTTTTGTTCCCAGGTCACTTGTCAATGAGGACAGAATCAGATGGAGAGACATTCCTGCCAGGCTGCACAGGCCTTGGAATCTGCACAGTCTAAAGGAGAAGGAGGCACCTGGGAGAAAGGAGAGGCCTTAGATGGCAAGCAGGTGAAAAATGCACTTTAGCAGCAGCCCAGCTCAATGTGGAACCACAACACCTGCCCCCAGCTGCTTCAGCATCTGAACTCATCATTTCCACCATTCCCTCCGGAACAAGGCAACACAACTTCCAGAGTTATCCAGGGGAGGAGGCCGTGCAGCACTTGGGGCAAAAGCAGTCAAATGCTTGGAAAACCTTGCACAAAGGCCCTTCAGAAATAGGCAAGGCCATTGAAAAATGGGCAAATGAGGCATTTCTGGAAACAGGAACCTGGTCTTCCTGGCATCCGCAGCAATGGGAAAGGGCTGGGAAGAAGCAGCCAAGGAAAATAATTTCTACCAGGGTTTATCAGCACTTGCTGTAAAACACAGCAAATGGGGTCAACTTGAAGAAAAAGCCAAAGCAAAGCAACAAAAGCACATGGAAGGAGTGAAGTGCCAGGCTGTTGTTCTGGGAGATATGGCTGGGTCAGGCATTTTCAGAACAGGCTACAGACTGGGGATGCCAGGATAGATGAACTCAGGGCCAGTGCACGGGAGAAGACCTGAAGCACTCACCTGTCCAGAGAGTTGACAATGTTGGGGTTCTTCTTGTCCTTCAGGACCACGACCTCATTCACAGCTCGTTCCCTGTTCTGCCCTCTCAGACTCATTTTCTTGATGGCCACCTGAAGGGACATTGCAGACCTTGAACTGGAGGAGTCTGTGGCAGGAGGCCACAGCAAACACGGAGCGAATCTTTTTGGAGCGACCGAGCCGGGCTGTGCCAAACTGCCTTGGGATGGGACACCAGAGCTCAGCAAGTGCCATTCCCACAGCCCATTGCTCTGCTCGCTGGGGGCTGTTACAGGACTCATGGCCAGAGACATTTGGCTCTGTAAGCTCTGCAGAAATGGTGCCTCAGCTGTCAGCCTCAGAGCTCTAACAACATTCTCTGCACCTACAGTCTTCTCAAATGGCCTCAGCACTCTCAGGATTATTATTCCAACACATTTTGCAAGCAGGAGGTAATTCTGTTTCTGTGCACACAGAGCAAAACAGCCGGGAACCCTTTAGCAATTCTATGGCATTTGGCCATGATTTCAAATGTCACTGCTCTGTCTGGGATAGCACAACAAAGCAAACGTGCACATCCATTGCTCAGATAATCCCTGTCACAGCTGCCACTGACACCAGACCCAAACACAGCTGCAGGGTTTAGGAGAGAGCTTTGCTCTGGACATCCATCTTCTCATTTCTCTCCCTGTCTCTTTGGGGACAGCTGCAGTAGGACTAAAACCCCAAACTGAGCCCAAGCAGGATCTCTCCTTAATTAGGCCTTGAGGTATCCTGATGAAACTCAGGATGATAAAACTGCTAAATAGTGTTCCTGTCCAAGGCTGGGATGAAGGTAAATTGGGCCTCAGTCTCCAGCAGCTGATGCATTCACACTTTCAGACATGAAGACCAAGCCAGCGTGTCCTGCTCTGACAGACACCGCTGCCCTCCTTGCCTTCCTTTGGGCACTTCAGAAGGACCAAGTCTGTCCCAGCTGTGCTCTGCAGGCTGACACTGCTCTGCCTTCAGAGGAGCAGCCTGTGCAGGAAAGCTCTGCTGGGCCCCACAGCTCCAGCCACAGCTCCCAGCAGAGGGGAAAGGCCTCGAGAGCTGCCAGACGTGCTGGGCGTGTTGACACTGACCTCTCCTCCAGTGGCCCTGTCGAGTCCTTTGGAAACGGTTCCAAAAGCCCTGGAGACAAAACAGCAGAGAAGAAAGAAGCAGAGCTTTAGGGCCTGGCAGTGAAAGCCAGCCCAGACAGGAGATCTCTGCTGCCTGCAGCGTTCACAAAACACCCGAGTGCATCCACCCTTCAAACAACAGCACAGCAGCCACCAGCCCTCTGCCATGCAAGGTGTGCAAGAGAAAACTGAGGCCCAACACGAAGGAAAAGGGCTGGAGGAAATCCCAAATGTCCACACTGAATTCCTTCAGTTCAAAACCTGAGGTGGGGGGTGGGTGTGTAAAGAACTGGAAAAGAATGTATTTCATCCTTTATATATTTCCTGCCTGAGACCTGCAGGATCCCCAAGGGCCCTGCCAGCAGGCAGGTGATGCATTTTCCCCTCGAGTGCAGCAGCTCTGTGTCTGTTACTGAATGTATGGGCTCTGCTACCTGTGCTGAAAAGAACACTTATTAGTTCATCTCTGGTTTCTGTTTCTAAACCATTATGTTGATAATCCTGACTGATGGATAGTTTTTGAAACAAAATATTTGAAAGAAATCTTCTTGAGAACTGTTTTCTGACAGTCACAGTCACCTCATGGTGAGTTGCTCTTTTAGGCAATCCAATTCCAGGGACAGAAGATCTTCCACGTCCCACTCCTTGCTGCAGACAGGACACTGCCAGCCTCAGGGGCCTTTGACGGTGCCTTCTGACCACAGTTATCAATTCTGATCAGCACTGAGAGACAGCAGCATCGTACCCCAGTGTCTGAAGGTGTCTGGAGCTCTCCTGACTTCTCACAGGATCCTGCACCAGCAAAATCCCTGGGCCCTGCTTGTGCAGAAGTAACTGCCTTGCACTTACCCTTGGCCAATCTGCTCCAGTTCCAGGTATTTCTCGGCAGGCTCCCCCACGCTCACGGTGTTCCCTGAAAGAAACCACGTGGAAGATGCTCCCTCTCAGATGAGAGCCAGAATGCAGCCCCACTCCCTGGGGCCAGGAGCCCCTTGCTCTCAGCTGGGGAAGGACAATAAATGACCCTGTGCCATTCAGCTGCAGAGCAACACTGGGTGCAGCTGATGCTGAGACACACACACAGCACCCTGCTCTGGCACACAGGAACAGAGCAGACGTACTCAGCTGCATCAGGCTCCACTCCCTGCTCCCCTCTGGCTGCAGGGCTGTGCTGCTGTCAGAATGTTCAGCCCAGGATCCTGCAGCACAGGGAGCTTCAGTTTCCTCTTCAGGAGCAGAGGGAGGTTCCTCGTCCTCATCCCAAAGCACTGCAGCTTCTCCGTCCTCTTCCCAAAATGCTGCAGGTTCTCTGTCCACTTCCCATGCTGGAAGATCTTCACCCTCCTCTTCCCAAGCCACAGGATGTCCTCTGTCCTCATCCCACACTGGGAGATTGTCGTCATCCTCGTCACTTGCCATGGGAGCTTGGCCATTCTCATCCCACTTCAGGGGACATCCACTGTCCTCGTCCCACACCGGGAGATGTCCACTGTCCTTGTCACACACCGCGGGAGCCTCGCCGTTGTATTCCCAAACCGCGGGGTGTTCGCCCTCGTCTCCCAGAACAGCGGGAAGTTCACTGCTCTCTTCCTCCTCTTTGGCCTCCTCTTTGCAAGCAGAGGGAGCCAGAGGAGGAGCTGATGCTGCTTTGGTGCCCTGTGGACAGACGGGAGCGTGAGGGACGGGAAGTTCTATCTCAGTTATCACCTTCTTTATCCTCAGCTACACATCCAGCTGCACTAAGCAGAAATAGGGTTCAGAGCTGTTCAAACTAACAATGGGCTCAAGTCGACATTGCCACTTATTGTTGGGAATTCCATATTCCACCATGGCTAAAGCCAGCAAGCAATCTTCTGCCTGCAAAGCCAGTCCTGCAGCTCTTCAAAAGCTCTTCAGCAGAAACAGAGAAAACTGCCAGGGATCTCTTTGCTGCTGCTGCTGCTGCTGCAAAGACACTGACAGGAACTTTCCTTCAGCCTCCCAGGCTGGCACTCGGCTGCCACACGCTGAGCTCACAACTTGCTGCACAATTCTGAACACCAAAGCTTCCTTTGCCACTCACCGAAGGAGGAGCTGCTCGGGATCCACGCGTGAGGTGCCCTGCAATGGGAGAGGGAACGTGAACCAGATGTTGTTAGGAAAAAACTGCCTGTGGTGGGAAATGAGCAAAGCAACCCCAAGAGAGCATTTTGCTTTCACAGCATCCCTCCAGGAGCCACAGGCCCTTCACACTGACTCGATCTTCTCGAGTGGCCCGGCTAGCTCAGTGATGAGGTTTCTCTTCACTCGAGTTTCGAGCCAGCATATGTTTGTGGGGTTCACTGATTTTCTTCAAGAATTCAAGTCTATAGAGCGAGTAAAGAAATCAGGGGGGGGACTCTCTCTCTGGTTTGCATTCCACAGTTTATTTCTGTGAAGGGGAATCCAAAGGACGAGAGACAAAGGATTTGGGGTCTGGGGGGTTTCTTTTAACAGGGTTTCTCGGAGGGTGGGAACATCAGAGAAAGAACCAATTATTTTTCTCAGTTAGTACATCTTACAAACTTTCTACAAATCAAGGTTACACACACCAAGATAAGAAATAACAGACACCAACTTCTTCAAATGCCCACAAAGGTGTACGAGTATTCTCCACAGAGGGACAGAGGGGGAGAGAGGGGGGGCTTGGTTTCCTGGCAACACAGGGGGGAAAGAAAGGGAAGGTAAGCATGCCCTCTCAGCTTCCATAGCTCAGAGGCATTCTGGGACAGGAAAAACAGAGTTACAAACTTCCGTGTTGGAAAGAAGGGTCTCTCTTCTCCCAACCCCGTGCTTTCCTGGGCTAAAGAAACTTCAAGCAGCTGGAAATGCCAGCACGGTCTTCTCTTTATCCGGCCTCTCACCGTGGTGCTGAGGAGAGAAACTTCAGTAACCATGGTAACTTGACGCCAGGTAAACAATTAGGAGAAAGAGAAGCTGGGGGGGGAAATCACAACTAAAAGATGAGAAAAATGCATTTCAAGCTATCAACTACAACATCACACAGCAAGCAAGAGAGCAGCACAAAAGACTGGGCTGTGTCAGCTCTTGGCTGGAGCAGCAAACGGAGGGAGTTCCAGGCTCTGCTGCCACAGACTCCCCGCTTGAGGGAACAGAACCCCCCAGGCCTCATTGCAAATGCTGTGCACGCCCCGCTGGCTGCAGACACCCCCTTTTTCAGCTGCAGCTGCTGGCAGGAGCTCTCCCAAACCAACCGTGTCCTCATGGCAATTTGGTTACAGAGTCAACTCCATTCCAGTGGAAGAACAGAAAGCACACAGCAAGCCCAAAGCCACAGATGCTGCACCGAGGGAAAACCTCAACTTACGTGCCAAGTGGGTTAAAAAATACCCCGAATAAGCCACAGAGAACAGAGTGCCAACTGCAGCAACCACTTGCTGCATCATTTTGGCTGCGCTGCACACGTCTGCAGACTGTACCCCTGCAAGCACAGAAGGACACCCGTCAGGGGCTGGGCTGGCTGCTGAGAATGCCTCGGGCAGGAGGATCCTCTGGCAACGAGCAGGCGCCCAGAGCCGCTCTGGACACTGAGGCCTCCGTGTCCCACAGCAACGGGAACACCACGGGGACGTGGCAACGTTCCTGTGACACCACAGCAGCCGCTCACGCAAAAACCGCCTGGAAGCTTCTCCTGTGTCACAAAGGAGCACAAAGAATCCTCCCAGGGCACAGCCTATTGCCCAAAGGATCCAAGAGGAACTCTGAAAATGCAGCAAACAAGGACACCCCATAGCCCAGCCTGAGCACTGAGGAGGAACGAGGACAGGACCAAACCAAAGCAAACACGACCTGTAGTCACTGATACTGCTGAGTAAAACCAGCAAGGCTTGTTCCATCTGGAATCTTTCTTCTAGTTCTAAAAACAAGCAAGATTCTCCACTCTAAATATACAGAAGGCAGGAACTGGGGAGGAGGTGGGATTAGGAAGGAGGAGGAGCAGGAGGAGGGAGAAAGGAAAAGGAGGAGCAGGAACAGGAATAGAAGGAGAAGCTGGAGGTTCCAGTGCCCCCTGTGTCCGCAGCACCCTCGGCCACGGGCTCATTGCCCCCACCTCATCCTGCAGGTGAGCAGGGAGGGGGAGCTGGTCCCAAATCTGTTGGGGAGGCCCTGAGAGGGTCTTTTTATTGGGGTGTGTTTGGAACTTGCAGATTGAGGAACTGAGCCCAAAATATTGTCTGGTGTCCCTGTGAGGTTTTTTTCTCTGTGTGTGTAGGTTTGGATCTTGCAGGACCCCAAAGCTGAGCCCCTTGGGGGATCTTTGGGGTCCACGTGGCCATTGCCCGGTATTGGCTGGGGGAGGACATTGGTCCTGGGGACCCCCGGGAGAGCAGAGGAGAGGAACTCCTGGGACCCCCAGAGTGGGGAGAGCAGAGAGGGACGATCCCAGAGCTGGGGGACCCCGGCAGCTTGGAGAGGTGGGAGCCTGGAGAGGAGAGACTCCTGGGATCCCTGGGATCTCAAAGCAGAGCATCAGGAGAGAAGGGACCCCATGGACCCCCAAAAGCCCCTGGATCATCGCTAAGGTGATCCCCCAGAGAAGGGGGAACCCCTGGAGTCCTTGGACCCCCATCATCCCAGGGAACTGAAACCTCTGGAAGCCCAGAAGTGGAAAGACAAGAGATGGGGAACTCCTGGGAGATTTTTTTGGGCTGAATCTTGATATTTTGGAGATTATCATGGACACAAGACTCCTGCTGAGCTCTAGACATGGACTTGGGCAGGAGGAGCGTCTACTCCAAGGCACTCCCACTTTGGTTTCTCCCAAACCAGGATTTGTCATTCCCAAGCCATGGCCAGATGGAGGAGGAGGAAAATTCCCAGGGATCCTGCATGAGGAGGGGCTGCAAACCCAGCCCAGGGAGCTGTGAGGAGGAAAGATCCCCCCTGTGCCAGGAAGGTGGCCGGAGATCCAGCCGGAGCTCAGAGCTGGGGGAGAGAGTTCATGGCAGGGAGAAGCCCCACAAATGCTTGGAATGTGGGAAGGGCTTCAGCTGGAGCTTCCAGCTAAGGGAACACCAGAGGATCCACCCTGGGGAATTGCTCCGGGAGTGTGGGGGAGTGTGGGAAGGGCCTCAAGAATAGCTCCCATCTGATCTGGCACCAGGTGATTCACACTGGGGAGAGCCCCTAGGAGTGTCAGGAGTGCGGGAAGAGGTTCAGGAAGATCTCTGTCCTGATTAACCACCATAGGATCCACACAGGGGAAAAGCCTGGAAAGTGCTTAGAATGTGGGAAGAGCTTCAGTCACAACTCCCACGTGATCTGGTGCCAGAACATCCACACAGGAGAATGCCCCAGCGAGTGTGGGGAATGTGGGAAGAGCTTCATTGAGATGTCCAATCTGATTTGTCACCAGAAGATCCACACAGGGGAGAAGCCCTACACATGTGGGGAGTGTGGAGAGGGCTGCAGCTGGAGCTCCAGCCTCGGGGCACACCAGTGCATGCTGAGTGTGGGAAGAGATTTCCAAGGAGTTCAGGTCTCATCAAACATCAGTGGATTCACACAGACGAGAGGCTCTTCTGCTGCCCTGACTGTGGGAAGGGTTTCACAAAACTGCACCCTCATTAGGCACCTGCACATCCACACTGGGGTGAGGCCCTACGAGTGTCCTCAGTGTGGGAAGAGCGTCTCACAGAGATAAACCTTGACCAAACAGATCTTGCTGACTCCCTGTGGACACCTGGATGAACACAGGGGCAGGAACGTCCATCAGAACACAGATGAACAAAGGGAACTGCAGATTGACTGGCCCTGAAGATTCACCAGAATGCAGAGATACACCCACAGCCCCTAGAGAAGCCCATGCCTGAGCAGGGGAATGCCTGAGATGAGGCTGTGACCCTGGGGGACACCTGTGGACAGAGGGGCCCCTGCTGGAGTCGCCTGTCCTGGAAGGTCTGACCCTGTGGCAGAGTGACCCATGCTGCAGCACTGTGAGGGGGCTGCTCCCCATGGAATGGACTCAGGTTGGAGAAGTTCCTGGAGACCTCTCTGGTGGAAGAGATCCCAGAGTGCAGCAGGGGAATGACTCCTGTCCCTGATCAGCAAGAAAAGCCACGGGAGATAAACTGACCATGGCTCCATTCCCTGTATCCCTGCACTGCCAGGTTAGGATGCAGAGCTGGAAGGAGGGAGGGGTGGAAGGAAGGTGCTTTTAAGGGTCTTCTTATTCTCCTGCTCTGAGCTTATTGGCAATAAATTCAATTTATATCTCCTGTTTTGCCTGTGACTGTGTTTGATGAGGAAACGCTCCCGGGTCCTTAACTCATGAACCCTTGGTTAAATTATCTCTCCCTGTGTGGCTGTGGAGGCCAGTGAGAGAGCAGCTGTGGTGGGTGCCTGGACTCTGGCCAGCATCACCCCACTGCAGTGGGACATGTCCTTGTGTGGCCCTGTGCTATGGTGCCACAGTTGCTGTTGCTTTTGTCTCCCTTATGATTTTATATTTTGCATTAAATGCTTGTGAAGCGCCCCCGGTGTCCCTCGTGTTCCCTCGGCACCGGTATCCCTGTCCCTTCCCCTGCTCCCCGTCCCACGTTCCATCCCGGCTGGCAAAGCCTTGGAGCTGCCGTGGGAGCCGTGGGGCTGCCCCGGGGGCTGCGCCCCGAGCCGGGGCCCCTTCCCAGTGCTCCCAGTGCTGGATCCAGCCTGGAGCAGCCAGCGAGGGCTTCAGCTGGGACGGCAGAGAGGCGCTGCTGGGGGGTCCCGGCTCACTTCGCTTTGGTTTTGGTATTTTTGGGAGTTTTGTGCAGGAAATCTCTCCTCTCCTCCACTCAGCAGAAGGGGTTTGGTGCGGTTTTCCCTTTTGGGGGGAAATCAAAGCAATGCATCAGTTCTCCTAATTAGACGTAGGAGAAGTGAGGCTCCAGGGCTTCCCGCTGAGCCGGAGCCACCCAGCAGCCAGGGCTGGGCAAGGCGGGCCGGGAGCTGCGGAGAACTTTGTTTGTGTTGGGAGCTCTATGGCGGCTCGGGCCGGGCCCGTTCCAGGGCTGTTCCTCATCCCCGCCTTTCCCCTCACGCAGCCCGGGGCGAGCCCTGAGAGCGCGGGGCGGGGCTGTGCCGTGTGCAGAGCCCGCCGCTGGCTGCGATTGGCTGCTTCTGCCGTCACTCGTGGCTCTGGCGCGCGCTGATTGGGCAGAGCGGGGACAAGCCCGGCCCCGCTGGCGCCCCCAGGGCGGCCGTGGGGCAGGACAGCCGCCATTGCCGGAGCGTCTGTGCGGGCCCGGCAGCGGCGGCAGCAGCGGCCGGAGCCCGGTGAGGCGGCGGCGGAGCTCGGAGGCGGCCCCGGCCATCGCAGGTGGGAGCCGCGCTCGGTTCTGCGGGGGCTCGGGGCTCGCTGCGGGCCCGGGAGGGGGCGGCAGGGGGCTGTGGCGGGTGGCTTGTGCCGTGGCCGGCCCGTGTTGGCCCTGGGCTGAGGGCGCTGCGGGAGCGGCTGCCCGCGGTCTCCTTGCCGCTGGGGCCTCGGCAGGAGGCGGTGGCGGAGCAGCGCTGGCTCGTCCCGCTTCGTGTCGGGAGGCCGGAGGTGGCTGCGCTGTGCCCGGGGCTGGGCAGGAAAATTCCCGGCGCCAGAGGTTTGTGTGGCCAAAGGAGCCAGAGGAGTGGTGTGCGAGTGACTTTATTGCTGCCCAAAGGGAGAGGCCATGGGCCATTTGCCGTGCGCTCTCTCCAGTTGTTGGAGGACGCGGCCTCGTTTTTGTCCTGATTTTCCCGGCCGCATGTCCCTGTCCCTTTGCCCAACACTGGCGGAGGTGCTTGGAAGGTTCAGCCTTCCCGATCCGCCTGCTGCATGTCCTTTTTGTATAACACCCGATATTCCTGGCTCTGTGAAGTGTTTGTTCTCCTGGAAGTTCAGGAATGTGTTGGGACTTGGTCTGAGCAGCAGTCCTTGTCAATTAGTAACATTTTCTGAAACTGGTGATTTCTCCCATTCCTTCCTTATGTGCAAGTCCCTGGAACTATCTCCAAGCAGATTCACTCATTGCCTGTGTTTTTTCTTCCTGGGTGTTCTTTGGTTTTGGGATTGCTCTCAGTGCCCTCATTCTCTGTCCTTTTGTAGCCGTTTGTGGCTCAGGAGGCCTGGCTGCCACCTGCATCCCCTTGCTCAGCTGCTGAATGAGCTGCACTCAGCAAGGTGTGGTGCATGGTAAAAAGATGAGAGTTGCTGTAGCACATGAGAGGAGAAACAGCATTTGTTTAACCCATGGTCTGCCAGGGAAGCACAAAACTGTGTCCCATTCCCATCCTTTCCACGTTTGGACAAGTACATGAGCTGCTTTGCTATTTCCTTTGTTATCTGTTTTACTACTTTTCCATTGCCATCTATCTGCCAAGAGTAGTTTGAGTTACTTAACTTTTCCACAAACTCTTCCTCGATTTTCTGCTAAAAGATAATGTGATCCCATCTCATGGTGAAATGTTGTGTTCCTCATGTGGGTGGATTGGTTGGGGGGAAGGTCAGGAGCTGGAGCTGTCTGGTTGGTTATTATTTCAATGACATCCTGTAATCTAATTATGCCATTGAAATGATAAATGGTTTCTCTGGTACCTGCTATGAATTCATCAGGGTTCCCAGGGTCTGGTCCATGGTGTTGCAGGATTTGTTCTGGTGATCGTTCGTCTTTTCCCCAGTTTTGGGTGCTCCCTCCTGATATGCGAAATAAAAAGAGCTCTATAACTCGCAGAGTAGTTATAAGAGTAGGTATGAATTTATTCAGCACTGAGATGCATGGGGGATATCTCCTCCGAAAAGCATGCACACCTTTTTGATTTGGTTTTCTCTTTTTTTCTTTTACAGACTAGGTTTAAAAGATATGCCTAAAACATATTCATTTTTTAACTCTGCTTTTCCTCACTTCATATTACAATTAACTCCATGCCTCTTTCATTCCTCTGGCCACCTTTTGGAACTTTAAATCTGTTCTTTCCAGCTTAGGGCCTGAAGAATCTCCTTTATCTTGTGGTGCCATTGTCTTTGCATCTTGTTTGTGTATTCTGGCTCCTTATCTTATCTTGCAGTCTGACTCTTTTCTTGTTCTTGTGGATCAGAGTGTCAGGGTATGGTTTTTGTCCAACCCCCCTTTTAGTCAAGCATTTCTTTGTGTTTATTTCCTACTTTTTAATTTCTGTTTCACTCCAGCCAGGGCTCCATCAATTGTCAGCTTTTCTCTCATTAAATCATCACATACTTGGATTCCCAACTGATTTCCCTGAACTTGTGGTGGCAAATAAAGCACAGTGGATTTATTTATGGTACACCCTATATAACATAGACAGAGACAGCACATGTTGGAGTGGGGACAGGGATGATTCCCCCCAATTTGTTTTAGTGCAGTTTTCACAACATTCTCCATTTTCTGTTTTCCTTTGCAGCTTAACCAATTTCTGTTGCAGAGTCAGATATCCTCACAATGGGCTCTGCCTTTAGCTGTGCAAATTCCATCTGTGCAAGCAGGCAGAGCTTGGGCTGAGGGACAGAGGGAATCATTCCAATTCCTCCTGCAGGCAGGAAGCCCCATGGCCATTGTGCAGGCTTTGTCCCATCAGTGTTAATTTGCATTTCTAAAGCTCCTCTCCTGGCTGCCTGGATCAAAGCTTCTCTTCCAGGGCAGACATCCCAGGACTCACACGTGGCCCCCACTGATCTGCTATTTTTTTTTTTTTAAACAATATTTTATTAACTCTTTATGTGTTAAAGCGCCAACTTTAAAGCTCTTCTAGTTTTCAAAGTGCAGCTTAAACGTGAACATTGAAAACTCATACCATCATTTTGCCATCACTAAGAGTCACGTAGAAATATAAAACAAGAATGAGAAAGCAATCAAGTGTTTTCCTTCTCCTAGGACTAAAAAGTGATTCTCACACCACTGGCCCAAACAGAACCGACAATATAGTAGTAAAATTACTATGAAAATTTATTCTAACTGTGTAATCTTTTCACTGAAATTGTGAAAAAGAAAAACTCTCCACAATGTCTTTAGAGAAATAAGGCATTACTTGATTCTGGCCAGGATGTGCAACAGGAATAATTTCATGCACTCTTAGGCTGGGTGTGCAGAGAAAATCATTCCATGACACATGAGTTTGACTAGATTTTTCTAAATTTATACAGTCTGACCCCGTAGAAATCCTTTGGTTTAATGTTCATTGGTTTGAAGGTGGGGAGTTGTTTGGATTTGGTTTCCTGTTGCAGCCGGATTTCTGTGCCTGTGATGTGAATTAGGTGGGCACTCCTGGATTTCCTGCTCAGCCTTTTCCAGACCAGGTGTCTCCAGCTGTGCCTGGGGCAGTGTCTGGGGTAGATGTTGGTTGATGTTTGCTGCTGGGTGTTGATGTTTTGTTGATGGTCGTTATCTTGGTGGGAATCTTTTGGGCTATTCCCAGTCTGTTGAGGTGTTAATTTCATCTCTGCTGAGTGGTGGAAAAGAAACATTAAAATTCCTTTCCCCAAGGCAAAGGCAAACCTGGTGTGACCAGAGAAATAAGATTTGAAGCTATTTTAAAGTTGGTCTATTTTGGCAGCAGCTAATCCCAGGCAGGGCAGAGTGTGAGTGTAATTGAGAGGCAGAGTGGAATTGTCCCGGTGCCTTCCCCAGCAGCTGTGGCGAGGGCAGGCACAGAAAGGGCTGAAGCTGCAAGAGTGAGAGCAAGGATTGTCCCGCAGTGGCTGGAGATGGCAAAGGAGGGTGGCCAGGCCGAGGATTTGAGCAGAGGATCTGTGGGCAGGCCCAGGGGCTTCCCCCGCTGGGGAGCCCTGGCTGCTGCTGCGTTGCCTTCAGTGCAGGCTCAGGGGTGGCCTGTTTAATATTCCCTTCCAATTCAGATTTCTGAGTCTGCAAGAGCCGTGGCTGAAGCATCAATAATTTTTATTTTTTTCATTTTGTTAAGTTTTGTTCTCTTTCTTATGTCCACCCCGTAAAATTGAGAATACCTGGGAGTAAAATGTCACACAATGTTCTGGCGAGAGGAGAGAATCCTCAATCCAGCTCCTACAATTCCCTGTTAATCCTAAGAATTGCTGCAGTTCCTTCTTAGTCCAGGGAAACATTATTTCTGAGATTCCCTGAACCCTCTCATGGTTAATGCAAGACAAAGCTTCAGTCAAAATAGTTCCCAAATATTTAACTATTTTCTCTACCATTTGCCCTTTTTTTTCAGATACTCAAAGCCGCTTTTTAGACTGAAAATGAAGCCATTTCACAGAGGCTTCCTCTACCTCTTCTCCTTGTCCTCCTGACTGGAGCAAGTCATCCACATCCTGCATTAAGCCAGTCCCTGGGGGTGAGGTCAATTCCTTTGATATTTCCTGCAAGGCTTGCCCCAATCAGGCTGGTGCTTCCGTGCATCCCTGCAGAAGGACCGTCCATGTCTTGAGCATTTTCCCTTCTACCTCTTGTTGCCAGCCCAAGGCAGAATTGTGTTTGCATCCTCTGTGAGTGGGCAGATCCCCAGAAAGCATCTTTTGCATCAGGTTCTGAATGGCAGCAGTGTGAGGAGGGCACCTGGTTCAGGCTGGTGTAAGGATCTGAGAGTGTGGGGTGCCTCGGTTTCATCATCTCATTTCTTCTTCTTGGGTCCTGCAGCATTCTGTGGATTCCATTGGATTTCTTGTTTGGCAGGATAGGAGCATTCTAGGGAGCCATCCCTGGCTCCCCAAGCCGTGCCTTGAGCAGGACTCCCAGACAGGCTGTGAGCCCTTCCTTCCCTCCCTTGGAACAGGGGATTGCTTTTCGACACCTCTTTTCCTGGTTGCTTCAGGGAAATTTGGAGAGGCTCCATATCTAATTTTGCCAATTTCCCTGGGGCTGCCCACACTTGTGGGTTCACTTCAGCCTAGGCTCTGCCAGACATTTGACACAGAGGTAAAACAGAACCAGCCTCTGTATCACCTTTTGCAACATTAATTTGCATTTCCCATTTAGCCATCAAATCCCTTCCCAGTAAATTGCAGTCACAATTGTGAGCAAATAAAACTTCCTGCATTTTAAACCCATCCCTCACAACTGCTAATAGTGGCTGAATAGAGTACACCCACTCATATTTCCCACTTAGTACCTTAATTATTAAAATATTCCCAGCAATTTACCCCCCTTAGGTGTAAGATTCTGAGTGGATGGAGAGGCCCCTGTGTCCATCAGGAAAGGTCTCCTCTGGATCCAGAGCCACCCTGGATGTTCCCAAGGGCTGCAGTGTGGTGGGTCCCTGGTGGAATGGGAGCTGTGAGAGCGCTAAGAATCCGTGTCCATCAAGGGCTGGACTTGCTGGTGCTGAGGGTGCTCCTGTCTGTGCTTGCAGTGTCCTTGTGCCCTGCAGCTGGAAGGCTGATTCCTTGCCAGGGGCTGTTTGGGTGGGCTGTCCCCTGGCCAGGAGGGCAATGCCTGTGCCAGGTGCTTGTGGCCGAGGGTGTCCCCTGGGTGCTGGGGCCCCCTTGGGCCCTGGGCTTGATCCCTCAGGGGCTGTAGGAACTGTGCCATGGCCTTTGCCTTCAGCTTGGCCTTTTGCTCATCCCTTGCTGCATTCAGCTGCTGAGCCTTTGGGAGCAAGTGCTGCAGGGGCTTCTTGTGGCCCTGCTGCAGCCCCCCTCAGTGCCTGTGGGTGCTCATCGTGTGGCAGCTGCTGAGCTTTCTGCAAAATCCTTCCTTTCTGCAGGGACCCAGCACAAAATGCTTTCAAGATCATGTGGATCCTTGCAGGTCTAATCCCCATTTCTGAGCTGTTCCTTCCTGGTGCTGGCTGTGCTGAGGCTCCCCTCCCCAGCCCGTATCCCAGAGCCGGTGCCTGTCCTGCCGCAGTGTCCAAAGGCGGCCCCCCCGGCGGGCAGGGCCGGCAGCTCCACGGGGCCGGGCAGCGGCCGGGGCGTCCCGCAGCCTCCTGGGGGCCGGGGGCCACTGCCGGCCCTGCCCGGGGGGTGCTGGGGTCAGGCAGCGCCCGGCGCTGAGCCCCGGCTGCCCCACAGCCCCGGCCCGGCCCCACAGCTCCCCACAGGCCCCCAGCCCGTGCTCCCGGTGCCGCAGCTCTGCGCCCGCTCCTGCCGCTCCCAGCTCAGAGAAACCCCCTGAAATCCTCACCTCCTTGTTTTCCTGTCCTGGAAAACTGGCATACAAAGGATCTGAGTCAGCTGGGAAAATCTGAGGATAAGACCCTTCTGAAAAACATCCCAATCCTCAGTGGTTTTCTATTCCTCTTCTTTTCCATCATCTTTTTTCTTACCCCATAGATTGCTCCTGCTGCTTCTTGCCTTAAGCACATTCCTGCACACTCCCCTTCAGCCAATCCCTTCCCAGCACACCAACACCATCCATCCCCTTTTGTCTAAATCCTTTCTGGATTTCCCTTATTGCCTTCCTCGGTGTCCATGTCCTTAGTTAGCTCTGGGAGAATGTGCAAACGACCTCCACATGCTCCCAAGGGACTCTTCTGAGATATTTTGGGATCCTCATCCCTTTTGCTGGGACCCCATTGTGGCTTTCCCTTTTGTCCCCTCCCTGGGTGCCCTGCCATGTTTACTCCCCGAAGATCCCACTGGAGTCACTGCTGAGATTTTCAGTGCTCTCTCCCTGCCGACTCTTGAGAGCCCCCCTGATCCGTCCCTCGTCTGTCTCCTGCTCACTCTCGGGTACCCAATCAATCCCCGGTGCCGCCGCCAGCCGAGGGAGCCGATCCCCCAAACTGGGTGAGGCACCTTCAGCTGCACTCAGTGCCCACCGGCCCGGACGGTGGAAGGAATTGCGGAGGAGCCCCAAGGTCTGTGGAAAAATTGACATCCCCAGAGGTTTCTGTCCACAAGGAAGACAGTGGAGTCCTGTAACAGTAATTTCATTCATAAAAAGGGTGAGGCCATGGGACATTTCTAATGAGATTTCTCTAATTGTTGGAGGACACAGCCTCTTTTTCATCCTAATTTTCCCGGCCACATCTACCTCTTCTTTTTCCCATTGGCTAAAGTGCTGGAGAGGTACAGACTTACCAATGCAACTACTACCTACCCCCTTAATATGCACCTTACTTTTGTATACCTAACGATATTGATGGCTGTGTTAAGTCTTTGTTCTTCTGGAAGTTCTTGAATTTAGCAGGACCTTGGCTGAGCAGCAGTGTCTGTCATCAATTCATAACATTTTGTGCAGCTGATGGGTCCTCCTGTCACTTCGTTATGTCCACGTCCCTGGCCCTATGTGCCGTGAGGTTGACGGGATCAGTTTGTAAAGAGCCTTTGTTGTTGTTCCTTTGCTGGGGTTCCCCCGTTTTGGGGCCATCCCCCCTGGAGCAGGGTGTCCCCCCTTGGTGCAGGCGCAGGGCTCAGGCAGGGCTGAGGCAATCAGAGCGCGCGGCGCTGATGACTCATCAGTGTCCAGGCAGAGCCGCAGCTGCCAGCGTTCCCCAGCTGGAGCCCAGCTGCGCCCCTCCCCCCCGGGCCTTGGCGCCCCCCTTGAGGGGAATTTGGGGAGGTGGGAGGGGGGAGCGCCAAGGCCGGGCCCCCCCGCGCTGTGGTGGCGGGAGCGGCTGCAGTGGGGAGCGAGTGCGGGCGGAAGCGGCCGAGAGCCCAGCGCTGCCCCAGGCCGAGCTGGCCCAGCTCCATCCGTGCCCCTGCGGTCGGATGCTGTGGGACTGGGGGGGAAGAGGGAGGCGGCAGTGGGTGCTGGGCCTGGGGGCTGGAGGAGAAGGGAAGGAGGAGCAAGGTTGAAGAACAAAATGGTCAAAATATGTACCTAGGGTTTTGCAGAAGGAGGAAGAGGTGGAGTGTGAGGAAGAGTAGTGACACAGGAGAAGGAGGAGGAGCAGGGAGAGGAAGCAGCACAAAGTTCATCCCTGTATCTGCATCTCCCCCAGCCCCAGGTTCGTTGCCTCCCCACATGCAGCGGGTGACCAGAGTGGGCGATCCACGATTTTGATGGGGCTGAATCTTGGTGTTTCTGAGCCTTATTGTGGTAAACGTTGGTGCTTTGGTTTTTTGCAGGGGCTGAACCTTTCTGTTGTGCAGGGGGTTTTGGCTGAATATTGTTTGGTTAGTTTTTGATCTGTGTTTTGATGTTTGGGCTGAATCTTGTTGTTTTTGAGGTTCTTAAAGATGCAAGATGCCCAATGTCTTTCTGAGATGAACCCGGGCAAGGGGGTATGTAGGAGACGCTTTGGGGGTGGATGGTCTGAGACACGGCAGAGACCTCTATAGTCGAGTTAGATGTTAGCAGTTTATTTCAGGGTGTGGGGGAGAGAGAGAGCCTGCTATGAGCCAACAGAGCGCAAAGCAGGCTCGGAGAGAACAATACAAAAGGGGGTAAAATATGAATACATGAGTTCAAGACTTTGAGATTGCTAAGAAAGAGAGTAACAGATCAGAAGCGAGAGAGCCGGGAAAAAGGGATAAAGAAGAGCAGGAAAAAGAGAGCAGCAAGAGTGTAGAAAGCCTGAGGCAAGAAGGCTAAGAGAAACAAGAGAGCTAAGAGAGAGCCAAGAGAGAGTAGCAAGAGAGCCAAGAGTTAAGAGAGACTAAGAGAACCAAGAGAGCCAAGAGAGAGAACTCTCTTTTACAATTACTTATGTAACCTATACATTGAATATTCTATTCCTTTACTAACCAATCTTTCTAAGTATCCTAATACAGTAACATTTGTGTGTGACCTATAGAAATCACTGTTTTATCTCAGGGTCCTTCAGACCTTTCCTTATAAGGCGGGGAAGAGGGGTCTCAGCTTAGTTTTACTGGGGGAAAGAACGTGTTCTGGCACACCAGCCTGGTTTATTTGAATTATTCAAACCGTGCTTTCATTTGTATTTCTCCTTTAGCCTTTGTGGCCAAAGAGTCATATTTATAATTTCTTTCTAATTCTACCTTCCCAACAGAGGCACCCCCAGCCCAAGGCGCTCTCCTCTCTTTTTTTCCTCCTAACCAGAAATTTTCATTCCCAAATTTTGTCCAGATGGAAGAGGAGGAGGAAAAGCCCCAGAGATCCCGCACAAGGAGGGGCTGCAAACCCAGTCCAGGGAGCTGCGAGGAGGAAAGATCCCCCCAGTTCCAGGAACACGGCCAGAGATCCAGCCAGAGCTCAGAGCTGGGGGAGAAGCCCCACAAGTGCTTGGAATGTGGGAAGGGCTTCAGAAAGAGCTCCCAACTGATCGAGCACCAGAGGATCCACACTGGGGAAAAGCCCTACGAGTGTGGGGAATGTGGGAAGAGCTTCAGCCAGAGGTCCAGCCTGAGAAATCACCAGGTGATCCACACGGGGGAACGGCCCTACGAGTGTGGGAAATGTGGGAAGAGCTTCACCAGCACATCTTACCTGATGAGACACCAGGTGATCCACACAGGGGAACGGCCCTACACCTGCTTGGAATGTGGGAAGAGCTTTGGGTGGAGCTCCAACCTGAGAACACACCAGCGCATCCACACTGGGGAGAGGCCCTACGAGTGTCCGGAGTGTGGGAAGAGGTTTCAGACCAGCTCCAATGTCCTCAAACATGAGCGGATTCACACAGAGGAGAGGCCCTTCCGCTGCCCTGACTGCGGGAAGGGCTTCAAGCAGAACGGCCACCTCACGGTCCACCGGCGCATCCACAGTGGGGAGAGGCCCTACGAGTGTCCCCAGTGTGGGAAGAGCTTCTCAGACAGCTCAGCCTTGACCCGACACCAACGGAGTCACCAGTAAGGGAAGCCCTGCGAGTGCCCCGAGTGCGGGAAGAGCTTCGTGCGCTGCTCCAGCTCCATCCCCCATGGGAGGATCGGCGTTGGATGATCCCCAGTGACCCCCGTTGGGCAGAGCCCTGGTGATCCGTGTTCCTGGTGATCCGTGTTGGGAAGACACCTGGCTGGGAGGCTCCACATCTTCCTGGATCCCTGTGGGCACCTGGGTGAAAGCAGGGGAATGAAAATCCAACAGGATACAGACCGATAGTGGGAATTGTTGACTTTAAATCCTCAAGAACTGTTGCAGTCAGCAACCTCAGGATCGTCCAGGGAAGCAGCAGGATTCTGGGGACCAGCATGAAACACCTACGAGCCGGGCTCCCGGTTCATGAAACCATTTAATCAGCATGGGAACAAACTCAGGTCCAGGACAGAGAGCCCCAAACAGAGGCCGAGCAGGGGTTTTTGAGGGACAGAACCCCCGAGGGTCTCCACCCATGAGGGTGGAGTTCAGGGTCATGGACCAGTAAAAGCACAGCAAGGGAGAACCTCCCAGGGACACAAACCGAATCAGAACCTCTGGGCCGCCCTTCACAAGGGGTTTGGGGTGGGACAATGGAACCCTTTGTTGTTCCTGAGGCACACTGCCGCATCTGCTTCTTTTTTATTATCTTTTTTTTTTTTCAAATTTTGATTAGGAGCTTAAAATGTTTCCAAACGTATGCCTTAAAATCACCTCCTGCACAGAGCACCCGCTTTGCTTTGTTGGACACCAAAAACTCAGTAATAAAACACATTAAGCAAACAGAAAAAACAAAATTAAAAACAAACACTTAAATCTCGGACCACGCCAGACAAATTAAACGGTGATGGTACTTAATACAAACATAATGGTTTTTTAGTTCAGTCTCTTTGAGTTTAGGATTATCTTTTAGGAAGGGTGCAGCTCTTAGATCTTCTCTCACAAGGGGCAGAATTCTTCGATCTCCAGTTTCGGCTCTGATCTCCAGCTTCACCTTTGGCTCCAGCTCCCATGTGGGAGTCGCCCCTTTAGATGTTCTCAGTGAAATGCTGGCTTTGGGAGCTCAGGTTACAGTTTCGATTTCCCCGAGGGGGTGTTGCCCACGATGTCAAAGGCAGAGCCCCCAGGGTGGAGCAGCTGAACAAAGGGGTGGGACCGGAGCAGGAGTTACTGGGGGAAGGGAAGGTTCAGGACCGGAAAAGAAGGAGCAAGGCGGGAAACAAGAGATCCCAGACTGCATGGCTGGCGCCATCTTGGGATGTGGGGGGTCCGGGACGGACTTTCCCGGACTGGGAATGGGGAATATGGAAAGACAGGGGGTGAAGGAGGACACGGAACGGCGGGCAGATGGCAGCAGACCGGCATCACTCTGGATGTTCTCTGTCCCTTCCCTATCTTCAGGAAAACAGGGGATGGGATGGCAGAAAGACACTGGGGTGACGGGAGACGGCAGCAGCCCCGAGCCATCTTGGCTTTTTTCACCCTTTGTCCTGCCCTTAGGAACAGAGGAAAGGGGAAGGTACAGGGAGGTATACACCAAAAAAGAAAAGGGAACTTCACAGAAGACAAAAAACAGTCCACCGGAAGAGCCATACCGTCCATAATCATCCATAATGTTAATATAATCGCCCATAATGTTAATATCATCCATAATACGTCTCGTTGGGTGATGTCCCAACATCTCCTCATGGGCGTTTGTCCCAGCGTCTGGTCTTGGCTCCCACACCTCCGTAAGCCCTTTTCTTCCCCATGCCCGAGGCACTCTCAACCCAGCCTCCATGGAGCTGGTCCTGCTGTTCTCTTGCTTCACTGGATGCCACGCATGCTCCACCATTTGTTGCAGTCAGCAACCTCAGGGTCTCGTCCAGGGAAGCAGCAGGATTCTGGGGACCAGCATGAAACACCAACCGAGACGGGCTCCCATTCATGAAACCATTTATTCAACATGGGAACAAACTCGAGTCCAGAACAGAGAGCCCCGAACAGAGGCACAGCAGGGGTTTTTGAGGGACAGAACTCTCAAGGGTCCCCACCTTTGAGGGTGGAGTTCAGGGTCAGGGACCAGTAAAAGCACACCAAGGGAGAACCCCCCAGGGACTCGAACCCAATCAGAACACCTGGGCTGCCCTTCACAAGGGGTTTGGGGTGGGACAATGTAACTCTTTGTCTCACCTGAGGTTGCTGCCACAGTTTCTTATCATAAAACAAACAGTCCATTTCATTCTAAAATACAACATGATAAAATAATTAACCTCATAGTCACTATAGCCCGTTATTTATTGTAGTGCCTGTGTAGTTTGTCGCGTGTCAATAACCTTAGGGGCATGGACATCACGTGAAACACCAACCATGTTATGTGCATTCGTTATAGAAGTCAATTGTGTCAACCGCCTCATCATCCTCCAATTCATGATGTACAAAATTGCTGATAGAACAAAACTGTTGGAGTCTGGAATACAGACTGTGTGCCCTTGTTTCTGTTACTTAGTTAAAAGATCCAGAAAAACACTGAATTTCATATCATATGAAATTCATGAGCATGTTTTCATGGTGATACATGAAAACAAATGTTAAAGTTAGATAGAAAAAGCTAAAAGTCTAAGTGTGTAGATTAGAGAGTTTTCTTAAGTCACTGGGTGAAAAAGTTAGTTTAGAGAACAGGAGACAAGATGGAGGATTTAGGGTGTTGTCCCTTGTCCCTTCTTTCTTCTTCGTGTTCTTCTCCTAGAGGTTTTTGGGTAATAGTGAGTGATTGGTTAGAAAATGCCGCGGTACAGCACACAGGTGATGGGTCATTGGGTCATTGGGTCATTAAGAAAAATAATATATGTGTCTATTGTTAATTGGGTAAAAATAGGTATAAAGATAAAAGAACTGCGTAGTTCGGGGCCATTTTGTGCATCAGACACGAAGTGTGCCACAAGGCCTTGTTTGTACCATCAGAAGAAAGAAATGTACCAGATTGCAAAGATTAGCCTTGTGTAACCAGCCTAGAAAGACCTGTTAAGTTTTGTGATGGCCTTCTAATAAACACGAGAAACAAGATTCTAACGAGCTTGGGAGTTTTCTTCGAATCATAAGAACCGAGATAAGCAGGGCTCCCCACAAGGGAGGATCCCAAAAGAATTCAGTCCAAAGGAGGCTGAGAAATCCAAGAATAAAAAGAAAAATACAGAAGAAATGCAGCAGAAACAGAGAAACAGAAAAAGGATTTTTTAGAGAAAAGTTACAAAAACCAAGTAAAACTAAAACAAAGAGGATGATGATGGGATGACACAATTTGTTCAGAACACCTGTAGCAGTCAGTGACCATCCAAAAAGAGTGTCCCATCACTCATGTTCAGCATCTTTCCTTATTCTTTCCAAAACACGATGTATTCCTTTCACATTGTGGTGAACCGTAACTAAGGTCTTTTGTCCATCCTTTTTGATCTTTTCCAAAATTTCGATTAAATCCTGGTGAAGCAACAATTGCCTCACCAGAGTCAAGTTCATTCCAATTGGAGCAGGCACTAAATGATGAATCAAAGTGTGATTATACTGCAAAAGATAATATGAAGTAACTGGAGCTAAATAAGAAAAGTCACATCCAATAATTTCAGTAAAATTGCATACACAAAAATTTGAATGATTCTTAGTATCCACTACTATGTTTTCTACAAGCATACTCTCACAAGCAGTTCTCAAGCATACACATCCATTGCCTACATACACAAGCACTGTTTCAGAAGTCTCATTAGGATGGATTCCAAAATGACAGATATTCTGTTCTGTGTCTAAACAAATGTCTTGAGTTTTGATTGCATTACTTTCACAGATACACCCTTGTTGTTCCTGGACAATTCAATTTTCTAAACCAACAGTTTGTCATTTCCCACCAATCTGACAGGCCCATTCCCCATGCTCTAAAGGATAGAGAACAGCTCCATCATGATTCAGCCCCAGTGCAATGATAGGAAAAATTGAATGTACTGAAGCATTACGTATTGTCAGCACAAAAGCTGTGGCTCTGTTTGTGGTGGGATCGTAGGTGAAATTCACCAAATTCCACCAAGATTGAAATTATTTTTCAAAATCCTTGGCATTGTCCCAGACTATTTTCCGAATTTCAGTGGGAAAGGTGCCTTCTTCACCCTCTGATAATTGATGCAGCAACTGACTGCATCCACAACTGGGCTTGAATACAGCTAAGGGCCAGAGAAACATGTTTTGGGTAGCACTGAGTGCATCAATTATTAATTTGTGATCATTTACATTTACCAATATTACATATTGGTAAATGGTAATATTACATATTACCAATTTGGTAATATGTTTGATAGCACCCACTGTTGGGTTCCCAAAGCTGTTAAAGATGACCTCAGTGGTTGTTGTATTTTGGTCAAATCTTTAGTTGCCACAGCCAATTTATTCGTTCTGAACATTCTGAACACTTCTGAATCAATACTATTCAAAATTCCTAGTCCTGATCCCACAGCACCGGTTATATCTCTTGTCATCTGTTTGTGAAAAGAATTGCGCTTTCGCAACCAGGTTGTCCGCCCCTCAAAGGAAGTCTGTAAAAAAAGGTGAACAAGCTGGCTGAATCTCTGAGACATTGTTTTGCATTAGTAATTTGACCTGTTTGATAGACCATGCTGGATTAAATAGCATTTGTTGTTGGCCAGTTTTCCTGATTACATAGGGTCCAATTTCAGAAATTTTTGGAGTCAGTCTAATTGGTGGTTGTGTGGTAGGTAGTACAACCTGAACATTAAGCTCTCCCAATATTTGGTATTGTTTTTACCACACACAACTTTGGAGGACAATTGTACAGCCATTAAATTCAGCCAACAATCTTGATTCCGAGTTTCACAAGATATAACCTGGCCACGAGATCCGGTGACTTGACTGTGTACAGGCTCAGTGTGGGATCCGGTACCCAGTCTGCAGCGTGTTGAAACATCATCACCTTGAGTTAACAGGAAAGAAGGGAAAACGTTAGTTTTGCCATTCAGCACAAAAGGGGTGTTCACACCATGGTATGTGATTATTACACTTAATACAGGCCTTGCCACAGCATTTATCTTAAACCTGTGAATTAAACCTGTAAATCCTGATTGACCAGCTGGGTTATTTTGCCAATTGCAGGTCACGTGAACTGGTCTGGTTAAGGTAAAATTGTACCAGCAGTCATTGGGCTCCCTTCTACAGAGCTTTGTGCTTTCGACATTGTTGGTGCTAGGATCTAGTGTGTAGTTTCCAATGTTCTTTGGGTGGTAACACAATATGAGGGGATCATATTTGTCACATTTCCAATCTTCTGTGAAACAAAGTTTTGCTGAAATATTAGGGTGCAAACTGCTTGTTAAATTCAGTTCAAGAAGGTTACCAGCAATTGTAATGGTGGAGGCTTTCTCATAACGAGATTTTTCTATTTTCCTACATCCTAATTTCCTCTCCAATTGTTCCTGTTAGCATTCTAACCCAATCCTTTTGATCCCACTCCCAGTCACCCGGGCAGTACACTTCAGAGTTATGCAGTACTACGATTGCTAGATTCTGCTGATGGTCTCCTGTTGCTCTATTAGGAACGGCGAAAGAACGACACAGACTCTCTTGGGAGTCCATCAGGAGAATTTCCCTCTGGTTTATTACCTCAGGTCTTTTTTATAGACCGATATGTGAAAAGTACAGAAAAGAAAACTCTTACTGGTTAGTAAACTAACACATCACCATCATTGGTCAGTGGGGTTCACCACCCCTCAACCTTCTCTTGCCAGAAAACAAGGAACAGACAAATAGCACCTGCAAGGCTGTTCTCTATCTCTGAGGATTGTTTTAATTCCTCCTTATGAATTCTTAGGCCACTTTCCCAGGCAAGACTGAGAAAACTATGTGGCCTTCAATTTCCACAGGCACCGTGCTCTCTATTTCAGTTAGCATCCATGGTCTCCAGGGTAATGTCCTATGGCATAGTTGCTGGTGACTGCTTTGGACCACGGCCACTCAGTTGGGTTTTGGCCATGATATTGCGGCAGGATGAAAAGAAGGAAATGAAAGAAGGAATGAAAAGATGTTATCATGGCTTATTCAATTTTCATGTCCCTCGGAGTTCTTCTGTGAAAGTAAAAGAAACAACAGATTCTGCCACATTGGGGCAGGAGATTAAAATGAAGGAATTTTCCAGCGTGTGTTTATCCGATGCTCCTTCCCCAGGGCATCAGATGCTACCCACACATACTTGTTCAAGGGAACTTTCAGTATCAGTGGCACTTCCCCTACTGTGGGGAGGTCCATCAAAACTGGCTGACCAGGGTAGTGCGCTGGATTCTTAGAATCATCTGGCCCCCATGATGCAGGGATGATGCTAGGAGCTTTTGGGCAAAAGGCAGTGATTTTAGGACATCCATTCACCCCCCATCTATCATTTACAGTTTTGACAGCTTTCCATAATCGAACATCCCAATTCCCTTCATGTGGTTTCAGGAGTGGCTTAAGGAGACCATTGGTTCTCTCTACAATCCCGTTAGCTTGGGGGTAGTAAGGGGTGTGAAAGGTCCATTTAATTCCCTCATCCTTTGCCCAGTCTTGCACAACTTTAGCAGTAAAGTGAGAACCATTATCAGATTGAATTTCCTGTGGTTTTGGGAAAGTTCCAAACCATCCCTGCAAAGCCTTAACAGTGTTGTCACCAGTGGCTCTGTTAAAAGCATCAGCCTGAACTAACCTGGACACAATTTCTACCCCTACCAGCACAAAGTGTTTACCTCTTGACTGTTTGAAAGGGCCGATATAATCGACTTGCCATGCATCCCAAAGTCCTTTGCCTGTTCTTAAATGCAAAGGATCATCTTTTAGAGGGTGCCTTTCCAGCCGTTTGAGGCATTGCTCACAGGCTGATATACATGTTTTGCACATTTCTCTGGTAACAGGCACCCACGGGCAAAAGCTTCTTTATACAAATCCTTTACACCTGTGTGTTGTCTTTTTACATGTAGCCACTCTAATAAGTGATCCCAGTCATCTGTAACAAGTTCCTCCTTTAGAGAACTTATTCTTGCTAGTCCATCAACTGCATTGTTCAGGTTACCAGCTGAATCTCCATTTGTTTGATGTGAAGCCACCCATCCTACAGCAAAATTTCCTTGGGTTGCAATACTTAGAATTTCTTGCCATTTTTCCTTCTGCCACACTGGAATCCTATTTACTTCCCAATCATTTTGTTGCCAAAAAGAGAGCCACTCTGTACACCCTTTAAACACAGCATAGGAGTCAGTGTAAATATAAACTACAGAGGTATTCTGTGCTTCACGTTTGAAAACGCTCCAAACAGCTATTAATTCACCCACTTGAGCACTACCTTCTCCTTCAGTAACTATTTGTTCACCTGAGGAAGTGTGGAGAGCTACTGCCCGGTACCTCCATACCTTCCCCTCTCGCTTGGCAGAAGCATCAGTGAACCAAGAGTTTGTTGATTTTTTGGGGGAGAAAGGAGGGGCTACCTTAATTACAGAAACAGGTTTTTCATGGCCGTCAGCCAAGCTCTCGGTTTCTTGTATGGCCAGATTTTTTATAGCTCCTTCAGTGATTGAAAAGATGTTACAGTAATGTTCGATCTGGGCATACCATTTTCTTACTCAAGCCCTCTGTGCCACCCCGTCAGGGGGGGGAGTCCCAGTAGTGACTGTTTTTATAACTTTAAAAGGGCCTCTCAGCACTATGGGTTGTTGTCATGTAATTTTCTCCACTTCTATGAGAGCTATGCTAACCACAATCAGTCCCTTTTCCCAGGTGGTGTATCTCTTCTCAGCATCTTTAAAGCCACGGGAGAAAAACCCAACAGGTCTTGTAGGGCCCTCTGGACCCCGTTGCCATATGTGAACTGACAGTGCTGAAGCAGCAAACCCCCATTCTACTTGGAAAGGATCTGTGGGATGTATGGGGCCCAGTGCTTGATAGGCTATTGCTTCAAAGATTAATAATTGCAATGCCTCTTCCTGGGAAGGGGTCCATTCCCATTGCATCCCTTTTCTTAACAAATCATAAAGGGGTCTGGCAATTATTGAAAAATCTGGGATGTGTTTTCTCCAAAACACTAACAAGCCTAAAGCTTGTTGAAGCTCTTTCTTGGATTCAGGCATTTTAATCTGATCTAGAGTGGTTAGGGTATCAGGTGGTATACATGTCATACCTCCCTTCCACCAGATTCCCAAAAACTTCACTTCTTGTGATGGTCTCTGAATTTTTTCTGAGGGGATTTGTAGGTCAAGGCTTTCTAGGTGAGATATTATTTTTTGCTGAACCTCCCCCACTACTTCTTTTTCCTCTCCCCCCACAAGAATGTCATCAATGTATTGATAAACAGCTATATCCTCAGGCTTGGATATCTTGTCTAATTCTTGTGCCAAAGCATGGTGAGCTAAGGTGGGAGAGTGTTTGTACCCTTGTGGTAATCTGGTGAAGGTGTATTGCTGACCGTCCCAAGTAAAAGCAAAACGGTCCATGTCCTCTGGCTGTATAGGTATCATAAAGAACATGTCTTTGACATCTATAGTTGCCATCAATGGGTGAGCTTTTTCTTGAATTGATATTATTAATTCAGCTAAATTTGGAACGGCTGCAGTGAGGGAATCAGTGTTGGCATTTAGCCTGCGAAAGTCAATGGTAAGTCTCCACTTTCCATTAGGTTTCTGCAATGGCCACACTGGAGAGTTAAAAGGGGAATGAGTGTTAACTATTACCCCTTGATCTCGTAAATCCTGAATTACAGTTTTGATACCTTCCTTGGCACCAGAAGGGAGAGGATATTGTTTAACATTAGTGATTTTGCTGTACGGCAGGGAAGGTGCTACTTGGAGCAAGTTAATGTTAAGATGTGATGTGCCAAAAGACCACAATAGGCCGTCCTGATCTTCCCACTGCCTTCCAGCCAAAACATCCATGCCCAATAAATCATTTGGGATATCTCCAAGCACTACTTTGATAGTTAATTGTTCTTCCTCTCCAGGTAATAAGATTTTTACAAAAGCTATTTTCATAGCTTCTGAAGTTCCCAAAGCATTCAGGACACAATATCTTTTCTTTATTGGAACAATTCCACACTTTTGGGCAGTTGTATTTGTTAATGCAGAAATTTGGGCTCCAGTGTCTATTACAAAAGTGACCAGTGTTTGCTTGGGACCAACTATTGCTGTTATTAATAAATCTCCAGTTTGTCGATTGCGGGTGAGCTGTCCAAGATATATCCAATTGCTCCCCCCATCTCTATGCTCACCTTCAATTAGAGACGGGGGTTCAAGTTTCCCTGCTTCTGAAAATGTTTCAATTCCATTGCTAAACTTTGGGGTTGTTTCTGCTCCCTGTCCAGAGCTTGTGAGTGATTTTGCTTTGACCCACTGCTCAGAAACTGATTGTTTCTGCTCACTGTCCAGAACCTGTGAGTGATGTTGCTTTGGCCCACTACCCAGATACTGTGCATAAGGCTGTGTTGGCTCACTCTCTGGGGAAGGTGGAATGGGTACAATGTACATCTTGGTACAATGGGGCTGGAATCCTGCCACCGAGAAACCAGTTTACTTAATTTTTCAAATGGTAGGTTATCCATTAACCCCTTTGGTATCCCCTTTTTCAGCCCCAAGTTCCACCAATACTGTCGGCTAGAAATTTGCCTACCCTTTTCTGTTTTTATGTTGGGAGGGGCAATGTGCCTAACACCCTTTGTTCTTTCTAGCTTTTCCTCTGGGGTTTTTAGAGGACCATATTTTCTGTTATAATTTAGTAACTCTTCTGCAACTTCACTCCATGTCCAAATTTTGTGATTTCCAGCAACTAAACTGAGTTGTGAGTTCGTATGTGGTGAAGGATTCCTGTACGGAGAAAATCCAGGATCAACAGATCTACTTTTATTTTTTGGGTTTTCCAGAAGCCTGTCCAGTCTTTCTATTGGGCTTATGGCAGCTATCATTTTCTGGAGAAGGATAGCAGTGGGTTTAAGCGATTCTGGAAGGCCACAAATTAAAGGGGTCATAATTTCAGCCTTCACAGGTAACAACATTGGTGATTCAGAACCAGTAATTAATTTTCTTTCGTGAATCAGTTGTAGACAAGCTGCCTTATGAATGTTTTCTAGAATTTGATCTGGGGAGCCAGTCAGAGCTACAGGATCTCCCCTTTCCAGGGGGTTAAGTCCCCCTGCCCAATATGCAGCTCGCTGGGTTAGGGACCATGGGTTGTGGTTATCTCCCGTTGTTAAGAAAACACCATGTCCCCAGTAACCACTTGCTTCTTGTTCTGTTAATTGAATTTGATCTCCCCCTGTGAGAGACACTCGGAATACGTATTCTGTCTCTGACTCGTGAGGGAGACGCCCGTACTCCTTTTTTAACTTAGCCAATTCAGTAGCAGTGTACGGGATTTCTTTAGTGGTTATATGTGGATCAAAATCTTCATCATTGATGTAGTTATATTCTGTTTTAATCAAAGGTCTTATTTGGGAGCAACAGTTTTCACCACCATTTTTTACCAAATGTAATTCTGCTTGAGGATATATGTGATTTATCTGAGGAGTTTCTTTTTCCAGTGACTCCTTACAGGAATCAGCACACTGTGAATTTTTGGCACACTCCTCACTCAGAGCAGGTCATAAGAAATAAATTTCATTTTGCAAACTTTCAACTAAATTTTGTAAGGATTGTATAATTACATTCTCTTTTTGCCTTCATCTCGTGCGAGCCTCTACAGCTGATGTAAGGCAAGCTCCCAGTACAGAATAAATTATGGTTTTATTACGGCCAAATTTGAACTTTGACTCATGTTGCAGGGAGCAAATTCTATCAGTTACATTTTCCAGGTTGAACCAATTATTTTGAGCCCATTCTTCCCCAGCTGGGGAGGGCTTAGCATTGTGTTTTGCTAACAAAGCAAAGAATGCAGCTTTATCTTTTATACTAGAGTTTTCAGAGTGTTCACTCATCTTTGTGTGTGAAGGGTCCAGTACCACTACAGGGAGGTAAAACTTAAGTTACGCACAAACGCAGCCTTTGCCACGTCACCCTTCGCGTCCCTGTATGGATGAAGAGACCAAATCTGCTTGGGAGGCACTCCTTTAATTCAAAATTCAGGCTGTCTCTTCACTACACCAAGCAGTCAGAATTCATCAAAAACACACAACACTGCACAGAACCACTACAGGGAGGTAAAACTCAGTCACACTACATCAGACACAGCCAACGCTGTGTTCCTCCCTGCCGTGGGTGGAGAGACCAAATCTGCTTGGGAGGCATTCCTTTAGTTCAAAATTCAGGTTGTCTCTCCACTACACCAAGCAGTCAGCATATAAAAAATCAGTAAGTCCCACCTTTTGTACTCAAAGGTCCTGTGTAAAATTCTGCAGACAGAGCCCTCAAATGAGTAGGGGTGCTTTTCACCTGGGCGTGTGCAGTTTGTGAGAAATTCGAGTCACCTCCCTTGCTTTCTAGACACTGCTCACCAGCATGGCAGGCTAGGGGCGGCTGAAGCGAAATGTCCTTCCCCTGATCCAGACTGCACAACAACCTGCAACCCCTTCTGTCTCTCAGAATCCTGTCCGTGACGCCAATTTATGTCACGATCCGCAAGGTGGGATTCGTGATGTGGTTCTTTTAGTCGGTCTTAGAGTACAAAAGATTATCAGCAAACCAAGGACTTAAACAGCAAAACACACTTTATTGAGTGCTCATCAGCACTAATATGTGATAGAGAGAAAAGAGGAGAAAGCAAAGCATAAGGAAAAGAGAGTAAGGGGATTATAGCTACCAACATCGAAGTCCACTCAGCCGTCCAACGACGCAGAGTCTTCTGTCCGCTGGGGAGATCTCAAAGGAAGGTAAATTTGGGATATAATTTTATAGTCTTTTGCAAAGCGAGGGGCACAGGGCCAAAAACAGAGGAGATTAATGATCATTGTGATGAATTCCATTGCATAGGCAGCAGGTGTAGGGTACAGAGCGATCCATGTCTTGCAAGTCTTTGCTCACCAGCAGGAACGAGGGTAATGTGTCGTAGAAAACCCATTGCACTGGGTACCACGCAAAAACCTCTGCTCACCAGCAGGAACAAGGGCAGTGTACCATGCAACCATCTGCAAACAATCACTTAGCAAACATCCACCTCAGCTAGGCCCAAACCCCCAAGCCAAGTCCCTTGTGATATTCAGGGTCTCAGTCTCTGTCCTTGAGACGGCTGTGAGACAGATGAGAGAATCTTCAGACCGTTTCTTACAAGGTTACAGAAGTCCCAGTGCCCATGTTCCATCCCCTCATTTCAAGTTGAAAGCAGAGCTCCATTTGTGACTCTGCTGCTTAATAAAGAATGTAAAAATTCAACAAAATTCCCTTAGAAAGACCCCAGGAAGGTTCACACTGTGAGAGCTCACTCGAGGCAGCCCCAACTCCTGCCCTGGTTCAGTCCCTCCCAAGCCCACTGTGCTTTCTAGCTGCTTTGCTCCAGCTCCCCCCACATCACCATGAATTCCACTGAACTGAACAAAATCCAAATCCTCGTGGGTCAGGACAAGGGCAGGGAGAGGTCCCTCCAAACCTCCCTGGGAATCACCCCAGAGCCCTCAGCCCTCCATCTGCCGATCCCCAGGGCCTCCCAGTGGCTCCCGTGGCTCTCCCAGTCTATCCCAGCCTCTCCCAGTCCATCCCAGCCTGTTCTAGCTCATCCCAGTCACCCCAAATGCCCCCGGGTCCATCTCGTCCCTCCGTGGATCCCCTCGCCCCTCAGCCAATCAGAGCGCGTCTCTCTGATGACTCATCAGTTGCCGGGCAGATCCACAGAGCCGAGAGCCCCGCTCTGGACTCAGCCTCCCAGTGCCGCGCACTTCATTCCCAGTCCCTCCCAGTGCCACCACAGTCCCTCCCAGTGCCACCACAGTCCCGCCCAGTGCCACCACAGTCCCGCCCAGTGCCACCACAGTCCCGCCCAGAAGCCCCAGAGTCACTCCCACTCCTTTTTAGCCCATTCCCAGTCTCTTCCGAGTTCATTCCCACTTCACTCCCAGACCTCCACACTCTCTTCCAGTGTCCTAGCATCCACTCTCATCTCTTTCAGTGCCACCCCAGTCCCTGCCAGTCCACTCCCAGTCCCTCCCAATGCCACACCACTCTTCACCCATCTCTCCCAGTTCCCCTCCAGCTGATCCCACTCTGTCACCGTTTTCTCCCAATGTCCCCGGCGTGTACATCTCGCTGGTGCCCTCCAGCTCCCAGCCCGGCCCCGGCCGCCTGCTCTGCTCCCTGATGGATTTCTCCCCTGCCCACATCCAGCTGAGCTGCTCCCAGGGCCAGCAGCAGCTCTCGGGCCACGTGCTGGCCACTGCCGTGCTCCCCAGCGGGGACTGGAGCCAGCAGCTCCTGGTGCTGCTGGAAACCGCCCCCGGCAATGCGGGCTCAGCTCCAGCTGCCAGGTGGAGCACGTCAGCCTGGAGCACCCCCTGAGCCGGCACTGGGGCACGGCCCGGCCCCCACAGCGCCGGGGGCAGCGGGGGAGGCACTGGGGGGGCCCAGAGGGGGATTGGGGTGTGCTGGGAGGAACTGGGAGGGAGTTTGAGATAGACTGGTTTAAACTGGGGAAGGGATTGAGGTGCTTAGGATGGCTGGGAAGGGGTTTGAAGGATGTTGGAGAGGGTGGGATGAGGTTCTGGGGGTCCTGATGGACACTGGGAGGGAGTTTGGGGGTGCTGGGTGTCACTGGGAGGTATTTGAGTGAGCCTGGAGGAGCTGGAAGGAGATTGGGCATTGGAAAGGAGGGATTGGGATGAGGTTGGTTGTGCTGGGAAGAGACTGGGAGGAGTCTTGATGAGTCCTGGTGGGGCTGGGAAGGGACTGGGAGAGGGTTTGGGGGTCCTGGGGCAGTGGGGAGTAATCGGGAGGGGGCTGTGGGATCCTGAGAGGAACAGGAGGGGCTCTGGTGGGTCCTGGGGAGGCTGGGAAGAGACTGGCAGTGATTTAACCAAAAAATTGAGATATTGATCCAGTATCAGTATCAATCTGTAATTGGACAAAAAACCTCTCCAACAGTTTAAAGTTACAAAGTGGATGTTTAATCACAGCACTGGGTGAGTGCAGGAGTCACCCCTTAATACGCACTGCAAGCTGACAAAAGATTCCAGTGTCTATTTATTTACAAAAGTCTTAAATATCCAAAATACTAATACATATTAATACTAGTACATATTCATAATGCTAAAACCTCCCATGCTCCACTTTGGATTAAAATTCATGGTAATGAGTTTAAAAAGTCATTATGCCTGCGTGGTGGGCTCTCTAATTTGAGGAGGGCGTTGTTTTGGTGAGGAGGGGTCATCAAGAGATGAAGGAAAACTGCTCTTCCTCACTCTCACCTTTCTACCTTTACAGTGGTTGACATTACAAATGACATTTGGTACAACTCCAGTTTCCTCCCTTGTGACTTTTAAATGGGTTTCCAGATGTAAGGTCTGTGATCTTCCTGAACCTGTTGATCAGTTTCTCTTCTCTCATTATAAGCACAGCTGAACAAACATACAATGACAAGGAATTTTTTACCTAAGTCCGAGATTCATTATCTCAAATCCTGCTTCTCACTCAATCATTAACGCTAACTAGTTCCAGCAAGGCCTATCTCTAGCTAAGATCTCCAATTTTTCTAAAATACCTGATTTTTTAAAATCAGTGACTCCAAAGGAGGTTTCAGAGGGTCCTGGGAGGGCTGGGAGATATTGGAAGGGTCCTTGGAGGGGCTTGGGAGGTCTCTGTGAAAGGTTTTGGGGGTCCTGACCTCTGCAGACCCCCAGGGATGCTGTCAAACGCTGCCCACAGCAAGATGCTGATGGGGATTGGAGTCTCCGTGTTGGGCTTCGTCTTCCTGGAGATGGGGCTCAGCTTCTTCCTGTGCAGGAAGGTGAGGGGGGATCCCGGGGGCGGTGTCCTCTCTCCCAGAGAGCGTGTGTGCTCCCCTTGGGCCCCCCAAGCCTGGTGTCATCCCCTTTTCTCTGCCCACACAGCTCCTGAAGCAGGGGCAAAAGGTTCTGGAGGATTGAAAGTCAACAATTCCCATTGTCATTCTGTATCCTGTTGGATTTTCATTCCCCTGTGTTCATCCAGGTGCCCACAGGGAGCCAGGAAGATGTGGAGCCTCCCAGCCAGGTGTCTTCCCAACACGGATCACCAGGAACACGGATCACCAGGGCTCTGCCCAACGGGGGTCACTGGGGATCATCCAACGCCGATCCTCCCATGGGGGATGGAGCTGGAGCAGCGCACGAAGCTCTTCCCGCACTCGGGGCACTCGCAGGGCTTCCCTTACTGGTGCCTCCGTTGGTGTCGGGTCAAGTGAGAGCTCCTGGAGAAGCTCTTCCCACACTGGGGACACTCGTAGGGCCTCTCCCCACTGTGGATGCGCCGGTGGAGAGTGAGGGTGGAGTTACGGTTGAAGCCCTTCCCGCAGTCGGGGCAGCGGAAGGGCCTCTCCTCTGTGTGAATCTGCTCATGTAGGAGGACATGGGAGCTGCGCTGAAACCTCTTCCCACACTCGGGACACTCGTAGGGCCTCTCCCCAGTGTGGATGCGCTGGTGATTTCTCAGGTTGGAGCTCCGCCCAAAGCTCTTCCCACATTCCAAGCAGGTGTAGGGCCGTTCCCCTGTGTGGATCACCTGGTGTGTCATCAGGTGAGAGATCTCTCTGAAGCTCTTCCCACATTTCCCACACTCATAGGGCTTTTCCCCCGTGTGGATCCTCTGGTGTTTCCAAAGGTTGGAGCTCTGGCTGAAGCTCTTCCCACATTCCCCACACTCGTAGGGCTTTTCCCCAGTGTGGATCCTCTGGTGCCGGATCAATTCAAAGCTGTACCTGAAGCCCTTCCCACATTCCAAGCACTTGTGGGGCTTCTCCCCCAGCTCTGAGCTCTGGCTGGATCTCTGGCCGTGTTCCTGGCACTGGGGGGATCTTTCCTCCTCGCAGCTCCCTGGACTGGGTTTGCAGCCCCTCCTTGTTCGGCATCTCTGGGGCTTTTCCTCTTCCTCTTCCATCTGGGCACAGTTTGGGAATGAAAAATCCTGGTTGGGGGGAAAAAAACAACAGTAGAGCACCTTGGACTGGGGGCTCCTCCATGCCCAAGTTCATCTCAGAAAGTCATTGGGCATCTTGTGTCTGTAAGAATCTCCAAAACACCAACATTCACCCCAAACATCCTCCAAACATCAAACACAGATCAAAAACTAATCAAACAAGATTCAGCCAAAACCTCCTGAAGAACAGAAAGATTCATTCCTCACAAGAAACCAAAGCACCAACATTTAGGCCAATAAAGCTCAGAAACACCAAGATTCAGCCCCAAGAAAATCGTGGATCCCCCTCCCCAGTCACCTGCTGAAAGGGCAGGGGGGGACAACGTTCCTGGTGCTGGGGGAGCTGAAGATACAGGGATGAACTTTGTGCTGCTTCCTCTTCCTACTCCTCCTCCTCCTGTGCTCCTGCTCTACGTCACACTCCTCCTCCTCCTTCTGCAAAACCCCAGGTACATATTTTCACCGTTTTGTTCCTCAGCCCTGCTTCTCCTTCCCTTCTCCTCCTGCCCCCAGGCCCAGCACCCACTGCCGCCTCCCTCTTCCCCCCCAGTCCCACAGCATCCCACCGCAGGGGCACGGATGGAGCTGGGCCAGCTCGGCCTGGGGCAGCGCTGGGCTCTCGGCCGCTTCCGCCCGCACTCGCTCCCCACTGCAGCCGCTCCCGCCACCACAGCGCGGGGGGGCCCGGCCTTGGCGCTCCCCCCTCCCACCTCCCCAAATTCCCCTCAAGGGGGGCGCCAAGGCCCGGGGGGGAGGGGCGCAGCTGGGCTCCAGCTGGGGAACGCTGGCAGCTGCGGCTCTGCCTGGACACTGATGAGTCATCAGCGCCGCGCGCTCTGATTGCCTCAGCCCTGCCTGAGCCCTGCGCCTGCACCAAGGGGGGACACCCTGCTCCAGGGGGGATGGCCCCAAAACGGGGGAACCCCAGCAAAGGAACAACAACAAAGGCTCTTTACAAACTGATCCCATCAACCTCACTGCACATAGGGCCAGGGACGTGGACATAAGGAAGTGACAGGAGGAGCCATCAGCTGCACAAAATGTTATGAATTGATGACACAGACTGCTGCTCAGCCAAGGTCCTGCTAAATTCATGAACTTCCAGAAGAACAACAAAGACTTAACGCAGCCATCAATATCGTTAGCTATACAAAAGTGGGGTGCATATCAAGGGGGTATGTAGGAGGTGCATTGGGAAGTCTGTACCTCTCCAGTACTTCAGCCAATGGGGAAAGGGAGAGGGAGATGTGGCCAAGAAAATTAGGATGAAAAGGAGGCTCTGTCTGCCAACAACTGGAGAAATCTCATTAGAAATGTCTCATGGCCTCACCCTTTTTTATGAATGAAATGACTTTTACAGGACTCCTCTGTCTTACCTGTGGACAGAAACCTCTGCGGATGTCAATTTTTCCACACACCTTGGGGCTCCTCCGCAATTCCTTCCACCGTCCGGGCCGGCGGGCACTGAGTGCAGCTGAAGGTGCCTCACCCAGTTTGGGGGATCGGCTCCCTCGGCTGGCGGCGGCACCGGGGATTGATTGGGTACCCGAGAGTGAGCAGGAGACAGACGAGGGACGGATCAGGGCGGCTCTCAAGAGTCGGCAGGGAGAGAGCACTGAAAATCTCAGCAGTGACTCCAGTGGGATCTTCGGGGAGTAAACATGGCAGGGCACCCAGGGAGGGGACAAAAGGGAAAGCCACAATGGGGTCCCAGCAAAAGAGATGAGGATCCCAAAATATCTCTCAAGGGTCCCTTGGGAGCATGTGGAGGTCGTTTGCACATTCTCCCAGAGGGAATTAAGGACATGGACAGCCAGGGGGGCAAAAAGGGAAGGCCAGAAGGGATTTAGACAAAAGGGGATGGATGGTGTTGGTGTGCTGGGAAGGGATTGGCTGAAGGGGAGTGTGCAGGAATGTGCTTAAGGCAAGAAGCAGCAGGAGGATTCTATGGGGGAAGAAAAAGGATGATGGAAAAGAGGAGGAAGAGAAAAAAATACTGAGGATTGGGATATTTTTCAGAAGGGTCTTATCCTCAGAATTTCCCACCTGACTCAGATGCTTTGTATCCCAGTTTTCCAGGACAGGAAAAGAAGGAGGTGAGGATTTCAGGGGGTTTCTCTGAGCTGGGAGCGGCAGGAGCGGGCGCAGAGCTGCGGCACCGGGAGCACGGGCTGGGGGCCTGTGGGGAGCTGTGGGGCCGGGCCGGGGCTGTGGGGCAGCCAGGGCTCAGCGCCGGGCGCTGCCTGACCCCAGCACCCCCCGGGCAGGGCCGGCAGTGGCCCCCGGCCCCCAGGAGGCTGCGGGACGCCCCGGCCGCTGCCCGGCCCCATGGAGCTGCCGGCCCTGCCCGCCGGGGGGGCCGCCTTTGGACACTGCGGCAGGACAGGGACCGGCTCTGGGATACGGGCTGGGGAGGGGAGCCTCAGCACAGCCAGCACCAGGAAGGAACAGCTCAGAAATGGGGATTAGATCTGACAGGATCCAGATGAACTTTTAAGCATTTTGTGTTGGGTCCCTGGAGAAAGGAAGGATTTTGCAGAAAGCTCAGCAGCTGCCACACGATGAGCACCCACAGGCACTGAGGGGGGCTGCAGCAGGGCCACAAGAAGCCCCTGCAGCACTTGCTCACAAAGGCTCAGCAGCTGAATGCAGCAAGGGATGAGCAAAAGGCCAAGCTGAAGGCAAAGGCCATGGCACACTTCCTACAGCCCCTGAGGGATCAAGCCCAGGGCCCAAGGGGGTCCCAGCACCCAGGGGACACCCTCGGCCACAAGCACCTGGCACAGGCATTGCCCTCCTGGCCAGGGGACAGCCCACCCAAACAGCCCCTGGCAAGGAATCAGCCTTCCAGCTGCAGGGCACAAGGACACTGCAAGCACAGACAGGAGCACCCTCAGCACCAGCAAGTCCAGCCCTTGATGGACACGGATTCTTAGCGGTGTCACAGCTCCCATTCCACCAGGGACCCACCACACTGCAGCCCTTGGGAACATTCAGGGTGGCTCTGGATCCAGAGGAGACCTTTCCTGATGGACACAGGGGCCTCTCCATCCACTCGGAATCTTACACTTAAGGGGGGTAAATTGCTGGGAATATTTTAATAATTAAAGCACTAAGTGGGAAATATGAGTGGGTGTGTTTTATTCAGCCACTATTAGTAGATGTGGGGGATGGGTTTAAAATGCAGGAAGTTTTATTCGCTCACAATTGTGACTGCAATTTACTGGGAAGGGATTTGATGGCTAAATGGGAAATGCAAATTAATGTTGCAAAAGGTGATACAGAGGCTGGTTCTGTTGTACCTCTGTGTCAAATGTCTGGCAGAGCCACGGCTGAAGTGAACCCACAAGTGTGGGCAGCCCCAGGGAAATTGGCAAAATTAGATATGGAGCCTCTCCAAATTTCCCTGAAGCAACCAGGACAAGAGGTGTCGAAAAGCAATCCCCTGTTCCAAGGGAGGGAAGGAAGGGCTCACAGCCTGTCTGGGAGTCCTGCTCAAGGCACGGCTTGGGGAGCCAGGGATGGCTCCCTAGAATGCTCCTATCCTGCCAAGCAAGAAATCCAATGGAATCCACAGAATGCTGCAGGACCCAAGAAGAAGAAATGAGATGATGAAACCAAGGCACCCCACACTCTCAGATCCTTACACCATCCTGAACCAGGTGCCCTCCTCACACTGTTGCCATTCAGAGCTTGATGCAAAAGATGCTTTCTGGGGATCTGCCCACTTCCACAGGATGCAAACAGAATTCTGCCTTGGGCTGGCAACAAGAGGTAGAAGGGAAAATGCTCAAGACATGGACGGTCCTTCTGCAGGGATGCACGGAAGCACCGGCCTGACTGGGGCAAGCCTTGCAGGAAATATCAAAGGAATTGACCTCACCCCCAGGGACTGGCTTAATGCAGGATGTGGATGACTTGCTCCAGTCAGGAGGACAAGGAGAAGAGGTAGAGGAAGCCTCTGTGAAATGGCTTTATTTTCAGGCTAAAAACCAGCTTTGAGTATCTGAAAATAAAGAAAGGGCAAATGGTGGAGAAAATGCTTAAATATTTGGGACCTATTTTGACTGAAGGCTTGTGGTGAATTGACTCAGAGAGGGTCCAGGGAATACCAGAAATAATGTTTCCTAGGACTAAAAAGGTGCTGGAACAATTCTTACAATTAACAGGGAATTGCTGGAGCTGGACTGAGGATTCTTTGCTCTAGCCTGAGCATTGTATGAGTTTTTTAGCCCCAGATAGCCTCAATGTTATGGAGTGGACACAAGAAAGAAAACAAAACTTAACAAAATGAAAAAATAAAATGATTGATGCCCCAGCCATGGCTCTTGCAGACTCAGAAATCTGAATTGGAAGGGAATATTAAACAGGCCACCCCTGAGCCTGCACTGAAGGCAACGCAGCAGCAGCCAGGGCTCCCCAGCGGGGGAAGCCCCTGGGCCTGCCCACAGATCCTCTGCTCAAATCCTCGGCCTGGCCACCCTCCTTTGCCATCTCCAGCCACTGCGGGACAATCCTTGCTCTCACTCTTGCAGCTTCAGCCCTTTCTGTGCCTGCCCTCGCCACAGCTGCTGGGGAAGGCACTGGGACAATTCCACTCTGCCTCTCAATTACACTCACACTCTGCCCTGCCTGGGATTAGCTGCTGGGAAAGTAGACCAACTTTAAAATGGCTTCAAATCTTATTTCTCTGGTCACACTAGGTTTGCCTTTGCCTTGGGGAAAGGAATTTTAAAGGTGTCTTTTAAGGGATGTTCCACCACTCAGCAGAGATGTGTTTAACATCTCAACAGACTGGGAATAGCCCAAAAGATTCCCACCCAGATAACGACCATCAACAAAACATCCACACCCAGCAGCAAACATCAACCAACATCCACCCCAGACACTGCCCCAGGCACAGCTGGAGACACCTGGTCTGGAAAAGGCTGAGCAGGAAATCCAGGAGTGCCCACCTAATTCACATCACAGGCACAGAAATCCCCGTGCAACAGGAAACCAAATCCTAACAACTCCACACCTTCAAACCAATGAACATTAAACCAATGGATTTCTATGGGGTCAGACTATATAAATTTAGAAAAATCTAGTCAAACTCACGTGTCATGGAATGATTTTCTCTGCACACCCAGCCTAAGTGTGCATGAAATTATTCCTGTTGCACATTCTGACCAGAATCAAGTAATGCCTTATTTCTCTAAGGACACTGTTGAAGAGTTTTTGCTTTTCACAGTTTCACTGAAAAGATTACACTCTTAGACTAATTTTTTGTAATAATTTTACTTCTATATGGTTGGTTCTGTTTGGGCCAGTGGTGTGAGAATCAGTTTTTAGTCCTAGGAGAAGAAAAAGAAACCACTTGACTGCTTTGTAATTTCTCTTTTTATGTTTGTGTGTGGCTCGTAGTGATGGCAAAATGATGGTATGGGTTATCTTATGTTCACCTCTAAGCTGCACTTTGAAAACTAGAAGAGCTTTAAAGTTGGAGCTTTTACACATAAACAATTAATAAAATATTGTTTAAAAAAAAATAAAATAGCAGACTCTGTGGCGGGGCACATGTGAGTCACGGGATGTCTGCCCTGGAAGAGAAGCTTTGTTCCAGGCAGCCAGGAGAGGAGCTTTAGAAATGCAAATTAACACTGATGGGACAAAGCCTGCACAATGGCCCAGGGGCTTCCTGCCTGCAGGAGGAATTGGGCTGATTCCCTCTGCCCCTCAGCCCAAGCTCTGCCTGCTTGCACAGATGGAATTTGCACAGATAAAGGCAGAGCCCATTGTGAAGATATCTGACTCTGCAAAAAAAAACCAGAAAATAGGGAATGTTGTGGAAACTTCACTAAAACATGTGGGAGAGAATCATCCCTGTCCCCACTCCAACGTGTGCTGTCACTATCTATGTTATATAGGGTGTATCAGACCATTGGGGTTTTCTGCTACCACAATTTGAGAAAAATCAGTTGGGAATCCAAGTATGTGATGATTTAATGAGAGAAAAGCTGACAATTGATACAGCCCTGGCTGGAGGGAGCACCCAAAAATGGGGAAAAGATGAACAGCCACCAGAACAAATCCTGCAACACCATGGACCAGACCCTGGGAACCCCGATGAATTCATATCAGATACCAGAGAAACCATTTATCATTTCAATGGGATAATTAGATTACAGGATGCCATTGAAATAATAACCAACCACACAGCTCCAGCTCCTGACCTTCCCCCCAGCCAATCTACTCAGATGAGGAACACAACATTTCACCATGGGATGGGATCACATTATCTATTAGCAGGAGGCAGAATTTGTGGAAGAGTAAATGATTCAAACTGCTGTTGGCAAATAGATGAGAACAGATACCAAAGGAAACAAGAAAGCAGCTCATGAACCAGTGCAAATGAGGAAAGGATGGGAATGGGAAACGTTTTTCTGCTTTCCCGGCAGACCATGGGTTAAACTAATGCCAGACAGAGCTGTCCCCCTTCAAACCTACACCCCAAAAATCCTGTAACTCAGGGATTCCTCCCAGAAAAAAATCTGCTAGGATCTTCCCAAACTTTGTGAAAGTAAGGATGAGACACCCAGACTGAGCAGGAGGGGCCTGGTAACCCCAAATCGAAGCATGGAGGAGGGGGTTGGAGATTGGAGGGATGATTGGGAAGGGGCAAAAGTGGGGAAAAAGAGAGGGCTGAAACCCCCAAAGTGTGGGGGAAGGTACTGGGAAACCCAAATTACATTGAGAGGGGTGAATGGATTGGGGGAACAATGAGAAAGGGGGAGAGAGGAGAGGGAAAGGTGGGCTTGGGATGAAAGAAATATGCTTCCCTGTCCCGCAGCACTCGATCCCTGGAGCGATTCCCTGCGGCTTGTGGGGAGGAAGATCCACATTGGGGGGGTCCCCAAGCCCCCTGCCCATCCCAGCGTGTCCATCTCGCTGGAGCCCTGGAGCTCCCAGCCCGGCCCCGGCCGCCTGCTCTGCTCCCTGATGGATTTCTCCCCTGCCCACATCCAGCTGAGCTGCTCCCAGGGCCAGCAGCAGCTCTCGGGCCACGTGCTGGCCACTGCCGTGCTCCCCAGCGGGGACTGGAGCCAGCAGCTCCTGGTGCTGCTGGAAACCGCCCCCGGCAATGCGGGCTCAGCTCCAGCTGCCAGGTGGAGCACGTCAGCCTGGAGCACCCCCTGAGCCGGCACTGGGGCACGGCCCGGTCCCCACAGCATCGGCAGGGGCTGCCAGGACACGGAGGGCATCTGGGGCTCCTGGGCTTAACTGGCAGTCCCTCCTTGAGAACCCCTCTCCCCCTGTCCCAGCTCCCCTCATCCCCCTCTCCCAGCCCTTTCCCACCGCCTCCCGGCCCCGCTCCGCTCACCCCACAGCTCCTCGCCAGCAGCCGAGAGATGGAGGAGGAGGGGAAGGAGGAGAAGGAGGAGCGGGAGGAAGAGGAGGGGTAGAGGAGGAGCAGGAACTGCAAGAGGAGCAGCAGAGGAGGCCCCACGTGCGTCCATCGCTCTCTGGATCTGCAGCCCCTTCGCGCCGGGAGCATCGGGCCCCGCATCCCGCAGCTCACCGGGGACGGGAACCTCGCCCCGAAGGTCTTGGGCCGTCCTGGCAGGATTTGTTTGAAGGGGAAGGGATATTTGGAGCTCACTCGAAGTATCTTTGGGGACCCCTGTTCCTTTTTCTGGGCACGGGCAGGGCAGAGCGATGTTTGGATCTTGCAGGACTCCAAAGCTGACCTGAGATGCCCGGTACCGGCAGGGGGAGGGGAGCAGCGAAAAGGGGGGAGCCCCGGGAGTCCCGGAGCCTGAAATGGGGGCCTGGAGAGGGGGGACCCCGAGAGCCGGGAGGGAGGGGAGCCTGGAGAAGGGGCAGCCCGGAGAAGGGATGAGCCTGCACAGGGGGAAGACCTGGGACACCAAAGTGGGGACCCCACAGAAGGGGTACCTCAGGGAGGGATTTTTTCCTCTCAGTCCTAATGCTTTGGAGATTTTCATGGACACAAGACACTTGATGACTTCTAGAGATGGACTTGGGCAGGAGGAACCCTGAATCCTAGGTGGTCACCCCTTGTTTTTTCCCCCCAAACCAGACTTCCCATGACCAAGCATAAGACAAATGGAGGAGAAGTCGGCAGAAAGGAAGATGCTCTGGGACCCCCAGGCAACAACAGTCAGTACAATAGTGGAGGCAAAAGCATTATCACCAAATCCATCTGCCCAGAGGGCAGAACTGGTTGTCCTTAACCAGAACACTAGAATTAAGTGAAGGGAAAAGGGTAAACATATGGACTGGCTCAAAACATGCTTTTGGAGTGGTGCATATACATGGGACACTGTGGAAAGAAAGAGGACTGCTGTCTCCTCAAGGTACACACATTAAACATCAAGATGCAGTCCTGCAATTAATAAAAGCAGTACAAAAGCCTGAGCAAGTAGCAATCATGCACTGCAAAGCTCACCAATCAGGAAGCTCCAAAATTCATGACGGAAATCGGAAAGCAGACTGGACAGCCCGACAAGCTGCTCAAGAAGTGCAAACTGCAATGGCATTGATACCTTTAAAAACTAATATATCTCAATTCAATTTACCTCCAGGCCCAAAATATTCAATAGAGGATGAGAAATTGGGACGCTCACTGAATGCACAGAAGAATTCAGAAGGGTGGTATGTGACTACACAGGGACAAGTAGTGGTACCCCCTTGATAATGAGAGAAGTTCTACAAATTAAACATAACGAATGTCATTGCAGTGCAGAGGCACTGATTAAATTGATAAAACAAAATTTAATTTCAGTATGGATGTTAAAAATCCAAAATCATTAATGTCAAAATGTGAAATTTGCTTGAAGAACAATCCAGTGGCTAGATGACAGGCACAATTAGGGAAAACCAGGAGATTATTGGCAAGTAGATTTTGTAGAATTACCAAGAAGTCAAGGATACAAATATCTATTGGTAGGGGTTGACACATTTTCAGGATGGCCAGAAGCTCTTCCCTGTTGCACAAATCAAGCAAAGGAGACAGTCAAGTGGTTACTGCAAGAAATCATTCCAAGATTTGGGGTGCCTCTAGGAATATCATCAGATAGGGGCCCACATTTCACAGCCACAGTAGTGAGGGAGGTGAGTAGGTTGCTGGGAATAGCTTGGGATCTCCATACACCATGGAGACCCCAATCCAGTGGACAGGTAGAGAGGATGAATCAGACATTGAAGAGGCAAATCAGCAAAATATGCCAAGAGGCTAAATTGCAGCAGCCACAAGCTTTACCAATAGCACTGCTGAGGATTTGGATAAAGCCTAGAAGCGGGATGTCAGTCAGTCCTTATGAGATATTGGATGGGAAACCATATGAATCCCCTCAACCTAATCCAAATGTACATGTTACAGGGAAGCAAGAGGTGTAGAATTATGTTCTGTCTCTTGGAAAAGCTCGAGCTCGACTTCGGAGCACCCTTGTGTGGAACAGGCCGCTGACTCTTGAGAATCCAGTTCATGACATCCCCCCGGGAGATGAAGTGTACGTTAAAAGCTGGAACAAAGAACCATTAAAAGAAAGGTGGAATGGACCCTATCAGGTACTGTTAACTACCTTGACAGCAGTCAAAGGAGCTGGACTGGATCCCTGCATACATTACACCAGAGTGAAGAAGGTTTCCCCTGCACTGTGGACTGCACAAACTGTAGGGCCAACAAAGCTGCAGATAAAGCGGGTTTGATTGTTTCAAATGTCTAGGTTGCTGGTGACTGTAATGGTGATTATTTTATGGCCTTTAGGGCCATCAGTTGGAATCAATGTTACTTTGGGATGTGAAATGCAAAAGGATCAGCTGACAACTCTTCATTTTGGAATGAAGAGGGATGTGGGGGTGCAGCCAGAAACACAAGTGATAAAAGTCTCTAATACTATCCAGGCAGAAAATGGGATGATTGGATTAATTAAAGATTTTGCCAACATGCAAAACACCAGCAAAATAACTGCCTGTCTGCCTATACCAAAGGCAGCAGGAGACCAAATAAATTGGGGAATTATAACATCAACATTACCTGAAATACAAAAGAATAAAAATGAAAATGTGAGCTGTGTATTGCAAATAGATTACGAGTACCCAAATAAGACAGTGTTTGAAAATGCTGTGAAGCCAAAGTATTCATCTAGATGGGATTGTCATGAAAATGGAGGAAAGTATGAACCAAAACTAGGCTGGTATGGGAGATTAGGGAATTATGGATGGTGTTATGAAAAGATAGCAAAGGTCATTAAAGAAAATATTCCTGTGTTGAAGCGGAAGCGAGAAGGACAGGAAGGAAAAGATCGGGCTGAAGCTTGGGACAGTGCATGGTCAATGAGTGTGCTTCAGAAATTCCAATCTATGGCAGATAGCCCTTGGTGCATTAAGTGGGAAGGCTCTGAAAATGAAACAGATCCAGGGGTATGGAACAATGCAACCAGTAGTAGAATGGAGGCAGACAAAGTGAATTGGTGGGTATGGAACAAAACTTAGGACTGTACTTCTGATGATGAAGAAATAAAACAAATGCCACCACTAGTGGTAGCTCTGCAAATTGGATGTGCCTGCAGAGGAATCAAACATAAACAAGGTGAAATAAATGACAAGATAGGACAAGTGATCCAAAAGGTAATATGTAGCACAAGTACAATTCAGAGTCCAGGCCAATTTGGATGGGCAGCAAGCGATGGCACCTGGACAACACATTTGCCTGTAGGTGAAAAAGTAAAAGAGATTACTTTAGGCCTCCCCACCTTATGCCCAATTTGGAAAAGGTCCCCATCCAAGGGAGAACATGAACTTCTGCAAATAAGGATGAGATGAGAAGTTCAGGAAAACAAAGCTGAAGATGAAGAAAGATGGCAGGAACCCTCCAGTAGCGTAAAATTTAAGTGGGCTCTGGAATCCTTGTTTGGTCCAATAGCAAATTATAATAATAGAAAGATGTTGTACAAACTTACAGGTCAGGTAGAAAGAGACTGGCAAGAGTTACCAAAGAGGGATTTAGAGAGCTAAATGTACAATTACAAGCCACAACTAAAATGACCCTGCAAAACAGATTGGCTTTAGATATGTTATTGTTGAAAGAACACGGAGTATGCGGGTACCTAAAAGGACAAATTGATCACTGCTGCATCCACATCCCAAATGGAACTGCAGATGTAGAACACAACATTAGCCCATTAAAACCCATAGAACATGAAGCACAGAAAGAGAGGGAAGATCTAACAACAAGTTGATTAGATAAAATTTTTGAAGGGTTGGGATGGAATGTGAGCTCCTGGATCAAATCTATTCTTGAGAGTCTGATAATCCTACTGATTGTGTTCTTAGCAATCTGGTTAATCTGTGCAGTTCTGAAAGGAGAGATAAAGAAAACAGAATCCTGGAACCAGAAGATAATAAAGGCGCTGACACGGGACAGAGATCCACATCCGCATTTGTCATCTCCAAGTCCTCCAGAGTGTAACAACGCTTACGACAACTGTGGATTCCAAGATGAACATCAAGTATAAACTCAGAAAAAGGACAGTATATAGTGAAAGCATTACACTTATTATAGAAAAGTGAAATACTTTCAAAGGGGGGAAATATGTTACTATGGGGTTAAATGTTTCTGAAAATGTTTCTTAAAATCATGTAGAGGTAGGCCACAAGAATGCTTGGTATTAGGGATGGTCTAGCAAGCTGAAATGTTTACGGTAATGGGAACTGGTACTTGGGGTCTCCAAGATACCCACCAGAGGTAAGATTCGGACATGTTCATGCAAGGATGAGCTAACTCTCATGAAGCAATATAGATAAAGATAATGAAGATTTATTAATGAAGCAATATTGGTAAGGTTGTTATAGTGATTACTGCTACAGCTGAAATTGCAGAAATATGTGCACTTTGGACAAAGACAACAGAGATAGATTTGAGTTGCTGATACCCCCAGTTCCAGCGCGCTTCAATAAAGCACCTGCATATAATCAGTCTGTGATTATGTGTGTTCCTGAATGCTAACAAAGACAGATCAAAAACTTCCAAAACACCAAAAATCTGAAATCCCCCCAAAATAGAAAGATTCAGCTCCCACAAAAAACCAAAACACCAACATTTAGCCCAATAAAGCTCAGAAACTCCAAGATTCAGCCCCGTGAAAATCGTGCATCTCCCTGCCCGGGCACTCGCTGCATGGGGGGGTGAGGGGGGCAATGAGGCCGGGCCGGAGCAGGGGGTGCCTGAGAGAGGCCCCGAGCCCGGGGGAAGCCCCTGCAGAGCCATGGAAGTGGCTCCTGGCCGGACTCGGGGATCCCCCTGGCGATCCCCGCTGGAGCAGCCTGCTCCTGAGGGACTCTGGCCCCTGGCAGGGACCCCAGGCTGCAGCAGGACAAGGATTCCTGTCCCTCAGGGGGAGGCACTGACATGACCTGACTGTGACCCCCATCCCTGTGCCTCTGGGCGGGGAGGGGGACGGAGAGGGGCACAAAGTTAAGCCCGGGAAGGAGGGAGAGCTGGGGGGAAGATGGATTTCCGGAGGAATTACTTTACTTCTCATTTTCTTGCTCTGACACGTTCCATAATAAATTCGATTAATTTCCCCAAATCAGGTGTGCTGTGCCCGTGACCAAGGACTGAACTGTCCCCACCCTCATCCAGACCCCCGAGCCTTTCCTTGTGTGTTCTGCTCCCCGCCCGGGCCAGGAAGCAGAGTCACAGAGTTTTGGCCTCGCTCCGGCATAGCCCTGCTCCATCCCGGACTCACCCCCAGCTCGCAGCGCCCTCAGCTCCCGGGCACCCCGAGCTCCCGGCGCTTCAGCACAGCGGCGCTTCCTTGGCCTCCTGCCCGGGCCGGGCGCAGCGCCGGGGCCGCTCCTCAGCCCAGGCTAACGAGAAATGGCGGAGCTCAGCCCAAGGCAGGCGAGGCCGTGCCGTGTGCAGAGCCCGCCGCTGGCTGCGATTGGCTGCTTCTGCCGTCACTCGTGGCTCTGGCGCGCGCTGATTGGGCAGAGCGGGGACAAGCCCGGCCCCGCTGGCGCCCCCAGGGCGGCCGTGGGGCAGGAGAGCCGCCATTGCCGGAGCGTCTGTGCGGGCCCGGCAGCGGCGGCAGCAGCGGCCGGAGCCCGGTGAGGCGGCGGCGGAGCTCGGAGGCGGCCCCGGCCATCGCAGGTGGGAGCCGCGCTCGGTTCTGCGGGGGCTCGGGGCTCGCTGCGGGCCCGGGAGGTTGTGTAATAAATGGAATTGATTCGTGCTGACTAAATTGTAACTATTTGGCAAGTTATTATTAGAAGCAACCAAAAGAATCAGTGTCATAAGGCAGATGTACCCCTTTGCAGATGTTACATGTTAAAATTGAGGTACAGGACGTAGTTTCGAAGATAAATGGTGTCTCAAGACCAAAACGGCCTTGAGATGGACAAAATTAAAACGACTTTAAGCATTGGGCCTAAAAATCAGTAAATATCAGACTAATTAGTAGAGTAACATAACACAACGCTTAGTACGCACATGCAAACCTGTAAGGTTATCCAAAGGACAATGAGGAAGAGGAGAAGCCTTCGCCAAAGACCCCCAAAAGAAGACTGAAGACCCCCTAACAACAAGTGAAGCATGTGCCGTGATGAAAAGTGACCTAAAGTCAGCAAAATCAGAAATAGGAGAAAACATATGGGAAACATAAATGAATATGTATAAGCATACAGTATATAAGGTTAGCTTGAAGTGCTTTGTTCTGTACGTGAGGCAGGGTGGGGAACCCCCTCCGTACCCCGGGTCAGTTTTGCTTATGCCTTAACCATTTGTAACCACTGGCCAATTATATTCACACATGTGTATATATAAATATATATCTGAATATATCTACTAAATTTTATCTTTCTTACTAAATTGTATTCTTTTACTAAATTATATTCTTTTATTATTTTGTATCCAATTTATTAAAGTATATTATCAATTAATTAGATTGATTATTTGGAAATTTGAAAGTCATTTATAACAATTCGATGCCAAAACCCAGGAACTCCAATCTAGGGGAATACATGGAATACATGGGAATCCCGGAGAGGAAAAACAAGCAGAAAATGATTAATTATTATTAGTTTAAATAGACAAAGAAAATGATCCAAAAATATAATTTGAATTGGCCAAAGTTTGGATCATTTAAAGATTGGATTTGTTAAGCTTTAAATCAGTATGTAAATTCAAAAGAACCTTTTTATCAAGAAGAGAGAGACTATGCTACCCTGCAGCTTCCCCGGGGTGGGGGGAAAGATAAATTTATTACTAAAACACAAGAAAGCGAGAGTTATCTGTTGTATCCTTTACAAACTAAAAAGTAGGAAAAAAAAAAAAAAAAGAGGTAAAACTCTTCCTTCACCTAAAGATATTTTGCTGGAAATAGAAACAGCAGCACTACCTAAATCCCATTTAACTGAAAAGTGTGCAGTGCTGGCTGTGCCAAGTGAACTCTAACATATAACACAACTGACCATTTGTTACAACCTGGCATTAATTTGGTTTGGTTTATTATATTTACACATTCAAAAGACAAATTCTGCCTTGCTCAGAGTCTGTGAAGCACAAACACATTTTATGAATATATAGTATCTAAATGGCGTGTTACAGTTGTGTTATGTGCATTATAAGTTTTAAAAACATGTAGCAGGTTTTTTTTTCACAGAACCTTAAATTTCCGTATTTTTAAAATATGTTTGTTTTTCAATATTTTGTATAGTAAATATAAATGGTTTTGACTAAATGTTTTATTTATTTAACAGCAAAAATTGTGCTAAAAGAACCCCCTGTTAATTAAAGTTTTATTAATAAATTGCTAACTGAAGTTGTGTAAAAAGTAACTTTTATTGTAGTTGGCACATCTCTGGAGCTTTAGTAGTTTAAATTAAAAGAAAAAAAAAATAACTAAGAGAGAGAGAGAGAGAGGTAAGACAGTGCTGTGAAATCTGTGCCATCCTTGAAACAAGCAGAGTTGAAGTGGCTCATAGGAACCTTATGAGGCCAAGGGTAGCAGTGAGACCAAACGTGTCAGTGACCAGACCCCAGGGTATAAACTTTGCTACCAAGAAGAGCGGCACCTCGGCCCTTGGCTGCAGCCCAAGGGGCCTTGAGGAAGGTAGAGAGTGAAAACTCCTGAGGATTATTTTCACTGTGTTCATTAAGATACCCTTGGCAACTGGCCAAAACCATAAAGCAGGATGGGACAGAATCCAAAAAAATAAGAAAGAAACAAGCGATATTAAAACAAGCAGCACAAAAGCAAACAATGAGCAAACAAACTATGCAAAAACAAAATCACAATAATTCTGATCCATGTGACAAATGCAAACAAATGTGACAAATGCAAAAACAAGATAAAATCTGTGTTTGTGGCACATCCATATGTCAATGCTGCCTGTTACAATCACAGTAATTTTATAGAAGTATAAAAAAGATCCCAAAGAAAGAATTAGACAAAATGAATAAATAGTGTGAACAGTTGAAACAGCAGTATAGCAACTGAGATTGGCCAACCTTAACTAAAATATTTTTGTAAGTTAAATGCAAGAAGTAGTTACAGAACTAAAATTACTTAAATGTTAAATTTGTGAAAGACTTAAAATAGTTAAAAAAATAGCTGTGGGAAAGTGAGAGTCTAGCTCCAGACCAATTTTTAAAATGAAATCTTACTCAAACTTCCAAGACATTAAAATAACCTGGAAGATAAATTTTGAATCATCAAATAATTAAAACAGTTTGTATCAGATAACAATACTAACACCTGGCCACCAAAAACTCCTGCTGGATATTAGAGAATGACAAAAAGAAACTAATTGTAGGATAACCATGTTGATTTGTGCTGATATAAAAGTTCTGGAGCTAACCCTTACCAATCCATAAGTGACCTAAAATTCTATTTGGAACAACCAGGTACAACAAGTAACAAATGGAAAGCCCCTGATAGAATATATTAAATTTGTGAGTAAAGAGCATATAGTGAATTACCTCAAAGGTGGAGAAGAACCTGTATCTTAAGAGTTACATGACCCTCCTTCTTCGAGGTCCAGGAGCAATATGTTAAGTACACCACTTTATGAAACATTAAAGAACAATAAAAGAGACTTGAGCCTTGACTTTCCAAAAGCAAGAAGAAACCAGAAATGAAGACAAATGGCCTGCAGAGAGATGACCCAGCCACTTGAGCTGCAGATGGATCTTAGAGATATAGAACCCAAATCTATCTATTGAATCAGTTCATAAAGCTGCAGACAGTAGTTAAAGTTGTTTCAAACCACACCTCTACTGTCCTAAAGCTGCTGGCCAAGCAACATTCACAAATGTGAGCATTTGTTTATCAAAACAGAATTACCCTGGACTATTTGTTAGCTGAAGAAAAGGGAATTTGTAGAAAGTTTAACAAATCTGAGTGTTGTGTAAAGATAAATGATTATAGAAGAGCCGTCACAAAATCTGCTAAAGATATATATACCAGTTCAAAAATAGAATTTTATTTTGAAGACTGATTAGTGAGATAACCTTTTTAGAAGTACTTAGTGGAAAAAGTTAAAATTTATGGTATAGTGTTTTATATTAAGATTATTGTTTCTATTTTGTATAATTTCATGCCTTATTAGACTAATCCATTCAGTAATTCAAGGAATACTGAACAAAAAGAAACTATAACAGCTCAAAAAAAAAAGTTAACTAAACTTGAAAGAGAGTGCAAAAAGCTTGATACAGCATGAAAAATGTTAAAAAATTAGAAATGAAATAAACTAAATGCAAGAAATGAAATTATAGAGAAGATAAAAAAAATAAGATTCAAGTTTATTTTTTTTTTTTAAAAGTACGAATAAATGTAATCAAAAAGAGAAATGGGGTATTAAAATAAATGGAATTGATTCGTGCTGACTAAATTGTAACTATTTGGCAAGTTATTATTAGAAGCAACCAAAAGAATCAGTGTTATGAGGCAGATGTACCCCTTTGCATTAAAATTAAAATTAAGGTGCAGGATGTAGTTTAGAAGATAAGTGATGTCTCAAGACCAAAACGGCCTTGAGATGGACAAAATTAGAACGACTTTAAGCATTGGGCCTAAAACCCAGTAAATATCAGACTAATTAGTAGAGTAACCTAACACAACGCTTAGTACGCACATGCAAACCTGTAAGGTTATCCAAAGGACAATGAGGAAGAGGAGAAGCCTTTGCCAAAAGACCCCCAAAAGAAGACTGAAGACCCCCTAACAACAAGTGAAGCATGTGCCGTGAAGAAAAGTGACGTAAAGTCAGAAAAATTTGAAATAGGAGGAAATTTACAGGAAGCATTAATGAATATGTATAAGCATACACTATATCAGTTTAGCTTGAAGTGCTTTGCTCTGTACATGAGGCAGGGTGAGGAAGCCGTACCCCGGTCGGTTTTGCTTATGCTTTAATCATACTTAATTACTGGCAAATTATAGATATAAATTGTAATTTTTTGCTAAATGATATTCTTTTACTAAACTGTATTCTTTTATTATATCAAATTACTATTCAATTTACTAAATTGTATTCATTTTTAATTAAACTACCATTAACCCAAGGGACCTAGCTGTCAAAATTGTAATTTCATTGATAACAACGGGAGAGGCGGCGGCGGAGCTCGGAGGCGGCCCCGGCCATCGCAGGTGGGAGCCGCGCTCGGTTCTGCGGGGGCTCGGGGCTCGCTGCGGGCCCGGGAGGGGGCGGCAGGGGGCTGTGGCGGGTGGCTTGTGCCGTGGCCGGCCCGTGTTGGCCCTGGGCTGAGGGCGCTGCGGGAGCGGCTGCCCGCGGTCTCCTTGCCGCTGGGGCCTCGGCAGGAGGCGGTGGCGGAGCAGCGCTGGCTCGTCCCGCTTCTTGTCGGGAGGCCGGAGGTGGCTGCGCTGTGCCCGGGACGCTGCGCTGGGGCCGCCTCCGAGCTCCGCCGCCGCCTCACCGGGCTCCGGCCGCTGCTGCCGCCGCTGCCGGGCCCGCACAGACGCTCCGGCAATGGCGGCTCTCCTGCCCCACGGCCGCCCTGGGGGCGCCAGCGGGGCCGGGCTTGTCCCCGCTCTGCCCAATCAGCGCGCGCCAGAGCCACGAGTGACGGCAGAAGCAGCCAATCGCAGCCAGCGGCGGGCTCTGCACACGGCACGGACTCTCCTTGGGGTGAGCTCCGCCATTTCTCGTTAGCCTGGGCTGAGGAGCGGCCCCGGCGCTGGGCCCGGCCCGGGCAGGAGGCCAAGGAAGCGCCGCTGCGCTGAAGCGCCGGGAGCTCGGGGTGCCCGGGAGCTGAGGGCGCTGCGAGCTGGGGGTGAGTCCGGGATGGAGCAGGGCTATGCCGGAGCGAGGCCAAAACTCTGTGACTCTCCTTCCTGTCCCGGGCGTGGAGCAGAATACACAAGGAAAGGCTCGGGGGTCTGGATGAGTGTGGGGACAGTTCAATCCTTGGTCACGGGCACAGCACACCTGACTTGGGGAACTTATTTGAATTTGTTTTCAAACATTTCAGAGGAAGAAAATGAGAAGTAAAGTAATTCCTCCGGAAATCCATCTTCCCCCCAGCTGTCCCTCCTTCCCGGGCTTAACTTTGTGCCCCTCTCCGTCCCCCTCCCCGCCCAGAGGCACAGGGATGGGGGTCACAGTCAGGTCATGTCAGTGCCTCCCCCTGAGGGACAGGAATCCTTGTCCTGCTGCAGCCTGGGGTCCCTGCCAGGGGCCAGAGTCCCTCAGGAGCAGGCTGCTCCAGCGGGGATCGCCAGGGGGATCCCCGAGTCCGGCCAGGAGCCACTTCCATGGCTCTGCAGGGGCTTCCCCCGGGCTCGGGGCCTCTCTCAGGCACCCCCTGCTCCGGCCCGGCCTCATTGCCCCCCTCACCCCCCCATGCAGCGAGTGCCCGGGCAGGGAGATGCACGATTTTCACGGGGCTGAATCTTGGAGTTTCTGAGCTTTATTGGTCTAAACGTTGGTGTTTTGTTTTTTTGTGGGAGCAGAATCTTTGTATTTTAGGGGGATATCAGATTTTTGGTGTTTTGGAAGTTTTTGATCTGTCTTCGTTAGCATTCAGGAAAACACATAATTGTATATTGACTGTATGCAGGTGTTTTATTGAAGCGTGGGGGAACTAGAGGTATCAGCAACCCAAATCTAGTTCCGTTGTCTTTGTCCAAAGTGCACATATTTCTACAATTTCAGCTGTAGCAGTAATCACTGTAACAACCTTATCAATATTGTTTCATTAATATTGCTTCATTAACTTTGTCCATATTGCTTCATGAGAGTTAGCTCATCCTTGCACGAACATGTCCGAATCTTATCTCTGGGTGGGTATCTTGGAGACCCCAAGTACCAGTTCCCGTTACCGTAAACATTTCAGCTTGCTAGACCATCCCTAATACCAAGCATTCTTGTGGCCTACCTCTACATGATTTTAAGAAACATTTCAGAAACATTTTTAAGAAACATTTTCAGAAACATTTAACCCCATAGTAACATATTTCCCCCCTTTGAAAATATTTCACTTTACTATAATAAGTGTAATGCTTTCACTATATACAGTCCTTTTTCTGAGATTATACTTGATGTTCATCTTTGAATCCACACTTGTCGTAAGCGTTGTTACACTATGGAGGACTTGGAGGTGGCAAATGCGGATGTCGATCTCTGTCCTGTGTCAGTGCCTTTATTATCTTCTGGTTCCAGGATACTCTTTTCTTTATCTCTCCTTTCAGAACTGCACAGATTAACCAGATTGCTAAGAACACAATTAGTAGGATTATCAGACTCTCAAGAATAGATTTGATCCAGGAGCTCACATTCCATCCCAACCCTTCAAAAATTTTATCTAATCAACTTGTTGTTAGATCTTCCCTCTCTTTCTGTGCTTCATGTTCTTTTTGTTTTAATGGGCTAATGTTGTGTTCTACATCTGCAGTTCCATTTGGGATGTGGATGCAGCAGTGATTATTGAGAGACCGCCAGCTCTTCACCGGTCTTCACAGAAGTAATTGTGAATGCCACTTTATTTCTATCTTTAGCACACTTTTATAGGGTTCTACAGGGTCTGCAGGCAGAGCAAGCTACTATTGGCTAACACACACAGTTTACATTTTTTCTCTTACACACAGGGATATTGTTTTGCTTTACTCTCTCTTCAGCATGAAGGTTTCAAGGACTTTAGCTCTTAATTTCATGACTTATTTCAAAGGCTGGTTTGTGCATACAGGCCTTTACTAATATATAAAATATAGCAACAAGTGATCAATTTGTCCTTTTAGGTACCCGCATACTCCGTCTTCATTCAACAATAACATATCTAAAGCCAATCTGTTTTGCAGGGTCATTTTAGTCATGGCTTGTAATTGTACATTTTGCTCTCTAAATCCCTCTTTGGTAACTCTTGCCAATCTTTCTACCTGACCTGTAAGTTTGTACAACATCTTTCTATTGTTATAATTTGCTATTGGACCAAACAAGGATTCCAGCGCCCACTCAAATTTTACACTGCTGGAGGTTTCCTGCCATCTTTCTTCATCTTCAGCTTTGTTTTCCTGAAATTCTTATCTTCTCCTTATTTGCAGAAGTTCATGCTCTCCCTTGAATGGGGATCTTTTCCAAGTTGGGCATAAGGTGGGGAGGCCTAAAGTAATCTCTTTTACTTTTTCACCTACAGGCAAATGTGTTGTCCAGGTGCCATCGCTTGCTGCCCATCCAAATTGGCCTGGACTCTGAATTGTACTTGTGCTCCATATTACCTTTTGGATCACTTGTCCTGTCTTGTCATTTATTTCCCCTTGTTTATGTTTGATTCCTCTGCAGGCACATCCAATTTGCAGAGCTACCACTAGTGGTGGCATTTGTTTTATTTATAAGTATTTGTTTTATTTTATAATAAATATATTTTATTATAAGTATTTGTTTTATTTTATAAGTACAGTCCTAAGTTTTGTTCCATACCCACCAATTCACTTTGTCTGCCTCCATTCTACTACTGGTTGCAGTGTTCCATACCCCTGGATCTGTTTCATTTTCAGAGCCTTCCCACTTAATGCACCAAGGGCTATCTGCCATAGATTGGAATTTCTGAAGCACACTCATTGACCATGCACTGTCCCAAGCTTCAGCCCGATCTTTTCCTTCCTGTCCTTCTCACTTCCACTTTGATACTGAAATCTTTTCTTTAATGACCTTTGCTATCTTTTCATAACACCATCCATAATTCCCTAATCCCCCATCCCAGCCTAGTTTTGGTTCATACTTTCCTCCATTTTCATGACAATCCCATATAGATGAATACTTTGGCTTCACAGCATTTTCAAACACTGTCTTATTTTGGTACTCGTAATCTATTTGCAATACACAGCTCACATTTTCATTTTTATTCTTTTGTATTTCAGGAAATTTTGATGTTATAATTCTTTAATTTATTGGGTCTCCTGCTGCCTTTGGTATTGGCAGACAGGCAGTTATTTTGCTGCTGTTTTGCATGTTGGCAAAATCTTTAATTAATCTAATCATCCCATTTTCTGTCTGAATAGTATTAGAGACTTTTATCACTTGTGTTTCTGGCTGCACCCCCACATCCCTCTTCATTCTAAAACGAAGAGTTGTCAGCTGATCCTTTTGTATTTCACATCCCAAGGTAACAGTGATTCCAACTGATGGCAGTGAAGGCCATAAAATAATCACCATTACAGTCACTAGCAACCTAGACATTTGAAACAATCAAACCCGCTTTATCTGCAGCTTTGTTGGCCCTACAGTTTGTGCAGTCCACAGTGCAGGGGAAACCTTCTTCACTCTGGTGTAATGTATGCAGGGATCCAGTCCAGCTCCTTTGACTGCTGTCAAGGTAGTTAACAGTACCTGATAGGGTCCATTCCACCTTTCTTTTAATGGTTCTTCCTTCCAGCTTTTAACGTACACTTCATCTCCCGGGGGGATGTCATGAACTGGATTCTCAAGAGTCAGCGGCCTGTTCCACACAAGGGTGCTCCGAAGTCGAGCTCGAGCTTTTCCAAGAGACAGAACATAATTCTACACCTCTTGCTTCCCTGTAACATGTACATTTGGATTAGGTTGAGGGGATTCATATGGTTTCCCATCCAATATCTCATAAGGACTGACTGACATCCCGCTTCTAGGCTTTATCTGAATCCTCAGCAGTGCTATTGGTAAAGCTTGTGGCTGCTGCAATTTAGCCTCTTGGCATATTTTGCTGATCTGCCTCTTCAGTGTCTGATTCATCCTCTCTACCTGTCCACTGGATTGGGGTCTCCATGGTGTATGGAGATGCCAAGCTATTCCCAGTAACCTACTCACCTCCCTCACTACTGTGGCTGTGAAATGTGGGCCCCTATCTGATGATATTCCTAGAGGCACCCCAAATCTTGGAATGATTTCTTGCAGTAACCACTTGACTGTCTCTTTTGCTTGATTTGTGCAACAGGGAAGAGCTTCTGGCCATTGTGAAAATGTGTCAACCCCTACCAATAGATATTTGTATCCTCGAGTTCTTGGTAATTCTACAAAATCTACTTGCCAATAATCTCCTGGTTCTACTCCTACCCAAATTTTCCCTAATTGTGCCTGTCGTCTAGCCACTGGATTGTTCTTTAAGCAAATTTCACATTTTGACATTACTGATTTTGCCATTGTTGACATCTGTACTGAAATTAAACTTTGTTTTAACAATTTCACCAGTGCCTCTGCACTCCAATGACATTTGTTATGTTTAATTTGTAGAACTTCTGTCATTATCGAGGGGGGTACCACTACTTGTCCCTGTGTAGTCACATACCACCCTTCTGAATTCTTCTGTGCATTCAGTGAGCATCCCAATTTCACATCTTTTATTGAACATTTTGGTTCTGGGGGTAAATTGAATTGAGATACATTAGTTTTTAAAGGTATCAATGCCATTGCAGTTTGTACTTCTCGAGCAGTTTGTTGGGCTGTCCAGTCTGCTTTCTGATTTCCCTCATGAATTTTGGAGCTTCCTGATTGGTGAGCTTTGCAGTGCATGATTGCTACTTGCTCAGGCTTTTATACTGCTTTTATTAATTGCAGGACTGCATCTTGATGTTTAATGTGTGTGCCTTGAGAAGACAGCAGTCCTCTTTCTTTCCACAGTGCCCTGTGTACATGCACCACTCCAAAAGCATGTTTTGAATCAGTTCAGATATTTACTTTGTTCCCTTCACTCATCTCTAATGCCCTGGTTAAAGCAACCAGTTCTGCTCGTTGGGCAGATGTGTTTGCTAGTAAGGAAGAAAGCTGGATTCAAAAGGTTAGCTGTCTTTAGTGTGACATCATCCTGCAAAGTTGGGATTAACTGGAATTTCATCATCCTGCTTGGAGATAGCCAATGGCCCCCTTTTGTTCTAAAACAGTGGTCACCATGTATGGCACATAGACATCTGTGTGTCTCCCCATCGTGAGTTTCCTGGCTTCTTGGATCAGCATCACAGTGGCTGCAACTGCCTGCAGGCATGAAGGCCATCCGGCACTCATGTGGTCAAGTTGTTTGGAAAAGCAGCCTACCAGCCTTTTCCAGCTTCCCAAATGTTGGGTCAGCACTCCCAGTGCTGGGTGTGATCTTTCATGCACAAACAGCTGAAAATCTTTGGATAGATCAGGCAATCCTAACCCCGGAGCTGTTGTCAATGCCTCCTTCAGTCTGAGGAAGGCCTCCTTCTGTGGTCTGCCCCAGGTAAGCGGTTGTGTCTTCTGGGCTTCATACAGGGGTTTTGCAATTAGTCCATAGTCCATGATCCACAGGTGGTACCACTCTGTCATCCCAAGGAAATCTCACAGCTCATGTAGGTTCTGGGGTTCTGGAATGGCACAAATGGCTTGAATACGATTAGTACCCAGCTTACACTGTCCTTGTGAGATTTCACACCCCAGGTAAATCACAGTCTGCTGGGCAATTTGTGCCTTTTCTTTAGACACCTTATATCCTCCCATTCCCAGCTGATTTAAAATTTCAATTGTTACCTTTATGCAGTCTGTTGAGATGTTAAACACATCTCTGCTGAGTGGTGGAAAGGAAACATTAAAATTCCTTTCCCCAAGGCAAAGGCAAACCTAGTGTGAGCAGAGAAATAAGATTTTAAGTGATTTTAAAGTTGGTCTATTTTGGCAGCAGCTAATCCCAGGCAGGGCAGAGTGTGAGTGGAATTGAGAGGCAGAGTGGAATTGTCCTGGTGCCTTCCCCAGCAGCTGTGGCGAGGGCAGGCACAGAAAGGGCTGAAGCTGCAAGAGTGAGAGCAAGGATTGTCCCGCAGTGGCTGGAGATGGCAAAGGAGGGTGGCCAGGCCGAGGATTTGAGCAGAGGATCTGTGGGCAGGCCCAGGGGCTTCCCCTGCTGGGGAGCCCTGGCTGCTGCTGCGTTGCCTTCAGTGCAGGCTCAGGGGTGGCCTGTTTAATATTCCCTTGCAATTCAGATTTCTGAGTCTGCAAGAGCCATGGCTGGGGCATCAATCATTTTACTTTTTCATTTTGTTAAGTTTTGTTCTCTTTCTTCTGTCCACCCCGTAACATTGAGAATATCTGGGAGTAAAAAAGTCACACAGTGTTGTGGCTAGAAGAGAGAATCCTCAATCCAGCTCCTGCAATTCCCTGTTAATGATAAGAATAATTCCATCTCCATTTTAGTCCTGGGAAATGTTATTTCTGAGATTCCCTGGACCCTCTCAGGGTCAATATACCACAAGCCTTCAGTCAAAATAGGTCTCAAATATTTAAACATTTTCTCCACTATTTGAACTTTTCCTTCAGATACTCAAAGCTGCTTTTTTTGCCTGAAAATGAAGCCATTTCATAGAGGCTTCCTCTACCTCTTCTCCTTGTCCTCCTGACTGGATCAAGTCATCCACAACCTGCATTAAGCCAGTCCCTGGGGGTGAGGTCAATTCCTTTGATATTTCCTGCAAGGCTTGCCCCAGTCAGGCCGGTGCTTCCGTGCATCCCTGCAGAAGGACCGTCCATGTCTTGAGCATTTTCCCTTCTACCTCTTGTTGCCAGCCGAAGGCAGAATTGTGTTTGCATCCTGTGGAAGTGGGCAGATCCCCAGAAAGCATCTTTTGCATCAAGTTGTGAATGGCAGCAGTGTGAGGAGGGCACCTGGTTGAGGATGGTGTAAGGATCTGAGAGTGTGGGGTGCCTCGGTTTCATCATCTCATTTCTTCTTCTTGGGTCCTGCAGCATTCTGGGGATTCCATTGGATTTCTTGTTTGGCAGGATAGGAGCATTCTAGGGAGCCATCCCTGGCTCCCCAAGCCGTGCCTTGAGCAGGACTCCCAGACAGGCTGTGAGCCCTTCCTTCCCTCCCTTGGAACAGGGGATTGTTTTTTGACACCTCTTGTCCTAGTTGCTTCAGGGAAATTTGGAGAGGCTCCATATCTAATTTTGCCAATTTCCCTGGGTCTGCCCACACTTCTGGGTTCACTTCAGCCGTGGCTCTGCCAGACATTTGACACAGAGGTACAACAGAACCAGCCTCTATATCACCTTTTGCAACATTAATTTGCTTTCCCAATTTAGCCATCAAATCCCTTCCCAGTAAATTACAATCACAATTGTGAGCAAATAAAAATTCCTGCATTTCAAACCCATCCCCAACATCTGCTAATAGTGGCTGAATAAAACACACCCACTCATCTTTCCCACTTAGTGCCTTAATAATTAAAATATTCCCTAGCACCTTTAGGTGTAAGATTCCGAGTGGATGGAGAGGCCCCTGTGTCCATCAGGAAAGGTCTCCTCTGGATCCAGAGCCACCCTGAATGTTCCCAAGGGCTGCAGTGTGGTGGGTCCCTGGTGGAATGGGAGCTGTGACACCGCTAAGAATCCGTGTCCATCAAGGGCTGGACTTGCTGGTGCTGAGGGTGCTCCTGTCTGTGCTTGCAGTGTCCTTGTGCCCTGCAGCTGGAAGGCTGATTCCTTGCCAGGGGCTGTTTGGGTGGGCTGTCCCCTGGCCAGGAGGGCAATGCCTGTGCCAGGTGCTTGTGGCCGAGGGTGTCCCCTGGGTGCTGGGGCCCCCTTGGGCCCTGGGCTTGATCCCTCAGGGGCTGTAGGAAGTGTGCCATGGCCTTTGCCTTCAGCTTGGCCTTTTGCTCATCCCTTGCTGCATTCAGCTGCTGAGCCTTTGGGAGCAAGTGCTGCAGGGGCTTCTTGTGGCCCTGCTGCAGCCCCCCTCAGTGCGTGTGGGTGCTCATCCTGTGGCAGCTGCTAAACTTTCTGCAAAATCCTTCCTTTCTGCAGGGACCCAGCACAAAATGCTTAAAAGATCATGTGGATCCTTGCAGGTCTAATCCTCATTTCTGAGCTGTTCCTTCCTGGTGCTGGCTGTGCTGAGGCTCCCCTCCCCAGCCCGTATCCCAGAGCCGGTCCCTGTCCTGCCGCAGTGTCCAAAGGCGGCCCCCCCGGCGGGCAGGGCCGGCAGCTCCACGGGGCCGGGCAGCGGCCGGGGCGTCCCGCAGCCTCCTGGGGGCCGGGGGCCACTGCCGGCCCTGCCCGGGGGGTGCTGGGGTCAGGCAGCGCCCGGCGCTGAGCCCCGGCTGCCCCACAGCCCCGGCCCGGCCCCACAGCTCCCCACAGGCCCCCAGCCCGTGCTCCCGGTGCCGCAGCTCTGCGCCCGCTCCTGCTGCTCCCAGCTCAGAGAAACCCCCTGAAATCCTCACCTCCTTCTTTTCCTGTCCTGGAAAACTGGGATACAAAGCATCTGAGTCAGCTGGCAAATTCTGAGGATAAGACCCTTCAGTGAAACATCCCAGTCCTCGGTATTTTTCTCTTCCTCTTCATTTCCATCACCCTTTTTCTCACCCCATAGATTGCTCCTGGTGCTTCTTGCCTTAAGCACATTCCTGCACACTCCCCTTCAGCCAGTCCCTTCCCAGCACACCAACACCATCCATCCCCTGTTGTCTAAATCCCTTCTGGACTTCCCTTATTGTCCCCCTGGCTGTCCATGTCCTTCCTTAATTCCCTCTGGGAGAATGTGCAAACTACCTCCACATGCTCCCAATGGAGCCTTGAGAGATATTTTGGGATCCTCATCCCTTTTGCTGGGACCCCATTGTGGCTTTCCCTTTTGTCCTCTCCCTGGGTGCCCTGCCATGTTTACTCCCCGAAGATCCCACTGTAGTCACTGCTGAGATTTTCAGTGCTCTCTCCCTGCCGACTCTTGAGAGCCGCCCTGATCCGTCCCTCGTCTGTCTCCTGCTCACTCTCGGGTACCCAATCAATCCCCGGTGCCGCCGCCAGCCGAGGGAGCCGATCCCCCAAACTGGGTGAGGCACCTTCAGCTGCACTCAGTGCCCGCCGGCCCGGACGGTGGAAGGAATTGCGGAGGAGCCCCAAGGTGTGTGGAAAAATTGACATCCCCAGAGGTTTCTGTCCACAGGGAAGATAGAGGTGTCCTGTGAAAGTAATTTCATTCATAAAAAGGGATGATGCCGTGGGACATTTCCCATGGGGTCTCTCCTGTTGTTGGCAGACACATCCTCCTTTTCATCCTAATTTTCTTGGTCACATCTACCTTTCCCCATTGGCTGAAGTCCTGGAGAGGTACAGACTTCCCAATGCACCTCCTACATACCCCCTAATATGCACCCCACTTTTGTATAGGTAACAATATTGATGGCTGTGTTAAGTCTTTGTTGTCCTTCTGGAAGTTGATGAATTTAGCAGGACCTTGGCTGAGCAACAGTCTGTGTCATCAACTCATAACATTTTGTGCAGCTGATGGCTCCTCCTGTCACTTCCTTATGTCCACGTCCCTGGCCCTATGTGCAGTGAGGTTGACGGGATCAGTTTGTAAAGAGCCTTTGTTGTTGTTCCTTTGCTGGGGTTCCCCCGTTTTGGGGCCATCCCCCCTGGAGCAGGGTGTCCCCCCTTGGTGCATGCGCAGGGCTCAGGCAGGGCTGAGCCAATCAGAGCGCGCGGCGCTGATGACTCATCAGTGTCCAGGCAGAGCCGCAGCTGCCAGCGTTCCCCAGCTGGAGCCCAGCTGCGCCCCTCCCCCCCGGGCCTTGGCGCCCCCCTTGAGGGGAATTTGGGGAGGTGGGAGGGGGGAGCGCCAAGGCCGGGCCCCCCCGCGCTGTGGTGGCGGGAGCGGCTGCAGTGGGGAGCGAGTGCGGGCGGAAGCGGCCGAGAGCCCAGCGCTGCCCCAGGCCGAGCTGGCCCAGCTCCATCCGTGCCCCTGCGGTGGGATGCTGTGGGACTGGGGGGGAAGAGGGAGGCGGCAGTGGGTGCTGGGCCTGGGGGCAGGAGGAGAAGGGAAGGAGAAGCAGGGTTGAAGACCAGAATGGTCAAAAAATTCACGTGGGAGGACAAGGTGGGATTGTGCAGGAGGAGTAGTAGTAGGAGGAAGTGGAGTGTGAGGATGCATAGGGAGACATGAGGAGGAGGAGCAGGAAGAGGAAGCAGCAGAAGGTTCCTCCCTCCCTGTATGTGCAGTCCCAGGAGTGTTGCCTTGCCCACAGTCAGCAGGTGACTGGACAGGGTGATCCATAATTTTCACTGGGCTGAATCTTGGTGTTTCTGAGTTTTATTGGGCTAAATGTTGGTGGTTTGTTTTTTTGCAGGGGCTGAATCTTTTTATTCTGGAGGAGGTTTGACTGAATTTGGTTTTTGGGTAGTTTTTGATCAGTGTTTTTATGTTTGGAGCATGTTTGGGCTGAATCTTGGTGTGTAGTAGGCTCTTACAGACACAAGATGCCAAATGACTTCCTGAGATGAACTTGGGCAAGGAGGAATCCCCACCCCAAAGCGCTGTCCTCTTGTTTTTTCCCCAAACCAGGATTTTCATTCCCTCACCCTGGCCAGATATAGGAGGAGGAAAAGCCCCAGAGATCCCACATGAGGAGCTGCAAACCCAGTCCAGGGAGCTGCAGGGAGGAAAGATCCCCCCAGTGCCAGGAACACGGCCAGAGATCCAGCCAGAGCTCAGAGCTGGGGGAGAAGCCCCACAAGTGCTTGGAATGTGGGAAGGGCTTCAGGTGGAGCTCCCAACTGATCCTACACCAGAGGATCCACACTGGGGAAAAGCCCTACGAGTGTGGGGAATGTGGGAAGAGCTTCAGCCGGAGCTCCAGCCTGAGGAATCACCAGATGATCCACACTGGGGAACGACCCTATGAGTGTGGGAAATGTAGGAAGAGCTTCAGAGATATCTCTGACCTGATGAAACACCAGGTGATCCACACAGGGGAACGGCACTACACCTGCTTGGAATGTGGGAAGAGCTTTGGGTGGAGCTCCAACCTGAGAGCACACCAGCTCATCCACACTGGGGAGAGGCCCTACGAGTGTCCCCAGTGTGGGAAGAGGTTTCGGACCAGCTCCGATGTCCTCCTACATGAGCGGATTCACACAGAGGAGAGGCCCTTCCGCTGCCCCGACTGCGGGAAGGGCTTCAAGCAGAACGGCAACCTCACCGTCCACCGGCGCATCCACAGTGGGGAGAGGCCCTACGAGTGTCCCCAGTGTGGGAAGAGCTTCTCACAGAGCTCTTACTTGACCAAACACCAACGGAGGCACCAGTAAGGGAAGCCCTGCGAGTGCCCCGAGTGCAGGAAGAGCTTCGTGCGCTGCTCCAGCTCCATCCCCCATGGGAGGATCAGCGTTGGATGATCCCCAGTGACCCCCGTTGGGCAGAGCCCTGGTGATCCGTGGTCCTGGTGATCCGTGTTGGGAAGACACCTGGCTGGGAGGCTCCACATCTTCCTGGCTCCCTGTGGGCACCTGGATGAAGCCAGGGGAATGAAAATGCAACAGGATACAGAATGACAGTGGGAATTGTTGACTTTCAGTCCTCGAGAACCTTTTGCGTCAGGAGCTGTGTGGGCAGAGAAAAGGGGGTGACACCAGACTTGAGGGGCCCAAGGGGAGCACACAGGCTCTGTGGGGGGGAAGGACACGACCCCTGGGACCCCCCCTCACCTTCCTGCACAGGCAGAATCCGAGCCCCAGTGCCAGGAAGACGAAGCCCAACACAGAGACTCTAATCCCCATCAGCCTCTTGCTGTGGGCAGCATTTCACGGCATCCCTGGGGGGTCTGCAGGGGTCAGGACCCCCAAAACCTCTTACAGACACCCCAAGCCCCTCCAAGGACCCTCCCAGTCTCCCCCAGCCCACCCAGGACCCTCTGAAACCTCCTTTGGACTAACTAATTTTAAAAAATTAGGTATTTTAGAAAATTTGGAGATCTCAGCTAGAGACAGGCCTTGCTAGAAGTAGTCAGAGTTAATGATTAAGTGAGAAGCAGGATTTGAGATAATCAACTTGGGAGTGAGGTAAAAAATTTCTTGTCATTGTATGTTTGTTCAGCTGTGCTTATAATGAGAAAAGAGAAATTGATAAACGGGTTCAGGAAGATCACAGACCTTACATCTGGAAACCCATTTCAAAGTCACAAGGGAGGAAACTGGAGTTGTACCAAATGTCATTTGTAATATCAACCATTGTAAAGGTAGAAAGGTGAGCGTGAGGAAGGGTGGTTTTCCTTCATCTCTTGATGACCCCTCCTCACCAAAACGACCCCCTCCTCAAATTAGGGAGCCCATCACGCAGGTGTAATGACATTTTAAACTGATTACAGTGCATTTTAATCCAAAGTGGGGAATGGGAAGTGTTAGCATTATGCACATGCATTAGTATTAATATGTATTAGTATTTTGGATATTCATGACTTTTGTAAATAAATAGACACTGGAATCTTTTGTCAACTTGCAGTGTGTATTAAGGGGTGACTCCTGCACTTGCCCAGTGCTGTGATTAAACATCCACTTTGTAACTTTAAACTGTTGGAGAGGTTTTTTGTCCAATAACAGATTGATGTTGATACTGGATCAATATTACTATTTTGGTAAATGACTCCCAGTCTCTTCCCAGCCTCCCCAGGACCCACCAGAGTCCCTCCTGTTCCTCTCAGGATCCCACAGCCCCCTCCCAATTTCCCCTCACTGCCCCAGGACCCCCAAACCCTCTCCCAGTCCCTTCCCAGCCCCACCAGGACTCATCAGGAACCCTCCCAGTCTCTTCCCAGCACAACCAACCTCATCCCAATCCCTGCTTTCCAATGCCCAATCTCCTTCCAGCTCCTCCAGGCTCACTCAAATCCCTCCCAGTGACACCCAGCACCCCCAAACTCCCTCCCAGGGTCCACCAGGACCCCCAGAACCTCATCCCACCCTCCCCAACATCCTTCAAACCCCTTCCCCGCCATCCTAAGCACCTCAATCCCTTCCCCAGTTTAAACCAGTCTATCTGAAACTCCCTCCCAGTTCCTCCCAGCACACCCCAATCCCCCTCTGGGCCCCCCCAGTGTCTCCCCCGCTGCCCCCGGCGCTGTGGGGGCCGGGCCGTGCCCCAGTGCCGGCTCAGGGGGTGCTCCAGGCTGACGTGCTCCACCTGGCAGCTGGAGCTGAGCCCGCATTGCCGGGGGCGGTTTCCAGCAGCACCAGGAGCTGCTGGCTCCAGTCCCCGCTGGGGAGCACGGCAGTGGCCAGCACGTGGCCCGAGAGCTGCTGCTGGCCCTGGGAGCAGCTCAGCTGGATGTGGGCAGGGGAGAAATCCATCAGGGAGCAGAGCAGGCGGCCGGGGCCGGGCTGGGAGCTCCAGGGCACCAGCGAGATGGACACGCTCGGGGCACTGGGAGAGAGTGGAGAGGAGTGGTGTGGCATTGAGAGGGACGGGGAATGGACTGGCAGGGACTGGGGTGGCACTGAAAGAGATGAGAGTGGATACTGGGACACTGGAAGAGAGTGTGGGCGCCTGGGAGTGAAGGGGAATGAACTCGGAATAGACTGGGAGGGACTCTGGGGCCTCTAGGCGGGACTGTGGTGGCACTGGGCGGGACTGTGGTGGCACTGGGCGGGACTGTGGTGGCACTGGGAGGGACTGGGAATGAAGTGCGCGGCACTGGGAGGCCGAGTCCAGCGCGGGGCTCTCGGCTCTGTGGATCTGCCCGGCAACTGATGAGTCATCAGAGAGGCGCGCTCTGATTGGCTGAGGGGCGAGGGGATCCACGGAGGGGCGAGATGGACAGGCGGGGTCACTGGGAGTGACTGGGATGGATTGGGAGTGACTGGGATGGACTGGGAGAGCCACGGGAGCCATTGGGAGGGACAAGGGGCCCCGGGAATGGGCAGAAGGAAAGCTGAGGGCTCTGGGGTGATTCCCAGGGAGGTTTGGAGGGACACGGCCGGGCCCCTCTCTGTGCCCCGCGAGCAGCGGCCCGGACAGAAAAGTTCAGGAGCGGGAGGAGGTGTTTCTCAAGATTGATTTCAATCCTCATTCTCCTGGTCTGATTTGCTCAGTCCTAAGTTCAGTTCATTTCCCCATGTCGGGCTGTTGTGCCCCTGATGGTGATCCCTGAGTGACCTCTCCCTGCCCTTGTCCCGACCCACGAGGACTTGGATTTCGTTCAGTTCAGTGGAATTCATGGTGATTTGGGGGGAGCTGGAGCAAAGCAGCTGGAAAGCACAGTGGGCTTGACAGGGACTGAACCAGGGCAGGAGTTGGGGCTGCCTCGAGTGAGCTCTCACAGTGTGAACCTTCATGGGGTCTTTCTAAGGGAATTTTGTTGAAGTTTGACATTGATTATTAAAAAGCAGAGTCACAAGTGGAGCTCCACTTTCAGTTTGAAATGAGGGGATGGAACGTGGGCACTGGGACTTCCATAACCTCCAGTTGTTCCTTGATACTGGACACTTTAGCTTTGGCAATCTGAAGCCCTTCAGCAGCAATGGCTCTGCCACCCCCTGGTTTCTGGCTCAGACCCAGCTCGGAGCTTGGACAAGGTCTGGGCTTTGTCCTCTTGAGCTTCAGGAGCCTCCCGGGAAGCACCAGCCCTCCCCAGCCCACCCTTGGTAGGACTTTTTCTTTTCTCTCTGCTGACGATTTTATCCCCAAAACTGCCGTGGGAACGTTGTATCCAAGCACATCCTCCAGCTCTGCACTTTCCTCCTGTGAATTCCCTGTGCAGGGAATGTGTCTGTGCTTTTCCCTGCTCTGTTCACTGACAAACAAACCTGAGCCCGTGGGACTGTCAGAGCTCCTTCATGCAATGAAATCAGGTTGTGTTGATCATGGCATGTTCTGGAGGAGCTTTTCTTGGTGTGTCTTGTGCTGCTGGAAATGACACAAGAGCCAGGAGGGAACAGAAGCTGCTGCTGCCCGTTGGCTCAGGGCCAGGGAACCAAGTTGTGCTCCCGTGCAGTTGGGCCCTGCTGGAAGCAGAGCCGCCTTTCCCTTGAGCAGCTCAAGCTTGTGACAGCTCCAAACAGGAAACCTCAGCAGAAAACTCTTCCTCCAAACTCAGCTGCTTTCCCTCCTGCAGCTGTTTGGGAAAGAGCCTCAAAGCACAGACTCTGCTGGGAGCCACTGGTGCATTTCCTCCCTCCCGGCAGCAGCAGCTCCTGAGCCCTTCACGAGCTCCTGTCCCTTCGAAAACCCTTCAGCTCCCTTTGAACTCTCAGCAGTCACTAACATATGCATTTCTTTCATATTTAAACTGCATTTAAACTTCTCTTTTTCTCTCCTCTCTACCTTTTTTATCTCCTCTTTATCTCCTTTAATCCCATCAGCACCAGTAGGATGGGGATGGAGTCTTGGGGTGGGTGTGGGATGAACTGAGGATCCAGCAGAGAAGGGCAAGGCAGAGGGGAGAGGACTCAGCCAACCCTTCTCCTGCTCTCTCCTCCCCCAGGGTGCAGCTAAAGCAAGTCAGACTGGAAAGGATCCCACAAATGCTGTGTTCTCCTCCCTCTGAGCTTGGCTGGGGATCCTCAGCTTCAGCCTGGTGCAGTGATGGCTTAGATTTGCTAATTTGAGTTTTTTGGCTAATGCATTAAATTGAAGAGGTTTATTATTACTTAATCACCTTTCACCTTTGCCAAGTTCTGCTGCACTGCATCTGCTTTTCATCCAATAGACTGCTAGCTCATGTACACACATGTGCTTCTTAGGATAATATTTAGATTCATTGCTTACTCCAGAAACTCATGCAATTACAGTTGAAAACTCTCCACCATCTCACTCAATGCAGTTTCTTATTTACTTATGGCATATTCTTACTTGCAGCTATAGGAACATAAGCTTATGATTTCTCGACTCAATGTCTGTGAACCTTTAGCATTGCATGAACCCAAGCTCCTTCCAAGGCTGTAAATGAAACCCTTCAGTATCTGTGGAAGTTTCTGTCTTTCCCTTTCCCACAGCCCACCAAAGGATTTGTGTCACTTTGTGACAGAGGAGAACCTCCCAGGCAATTTTGTGTTTGCTGTAGGGAAGCTCAGGTTGCTCTGCATCAATTCCCAGAGCACCGCAGAGCGTTGGCTTTGTGATGTCAGGGCATGGATGCCACATTGTCGTGGTGACATCCCAAGGTTGCCTTGGTGCATGGAAGGCCTCAGTGTCAGAGCAGCTCTTGGGCTTGCTCAGTGCAGGAGCATCCTCCTGCTTGAGGCGTTTGTCAGTGGGCAGCTGCACACTGACAGGAGCCTTGTTTGTCCTTGAGTGGAGCACAGTCTGCAAACTGGCACAGCAGTGCTACAATGATTGAGCAGCTCGCTGCTGCCGTTTGCACCCTTTATGGCATTGGCTATTCCGGCTATTACCTGACCAACCTGGCACGTAAGTAGAGGTTTTCCCTGGCTGGAACCTGAGCTGGCTTTTGTAGGTCTCCCTGCTCTTTCTTAGTGACCGGGTTGCTATTGAAACAGAAAGACCATGAGGATGCCACTGGTTTGGTAAAGCTCCTGTCAACACCTTCAGCAAAACACGGGGTGTCTGTAGCCAGGGGGCTGCGGGCAGCATTTGCAGGGGTTCTGTTCCCTCCACGGGAGAGCCTGTGGCAGCAGAGTCTGTCATTTCCTCACTTTGCTGGCTCAGTGTCTTGGGGTGACTTTACTTTTAAGACAGCTCTGAGAGCTCGGGAAGTTGAAACTGCTGGAGGCTGATGGGAGTTTTTTCTCCTGACTAATTACTGCCATTTGTGAGAATTGGCAGCGGTTTGAACTATTGAGAAGTGAGATCAACCTGTGAACTCCACCTTAAGATGGAAGGCCGGGAATTTCTTGCTCTCTTTGGTTTCTGGCTTCTGACGAGGTCACAGGGCTCTGTCTCGGCCTCCTCCCCCCCCTCCAGGCCGGACAAGGCCGCAGAGGGCGGGGTGGGGGGAGAAACGGAGCCAGCCCAGCCTGACTTGGTTTGCAGTTTCTGCCACTGAACTGAAACCTGACACCATCAACATCTGCAGCTTTAGCAAGATTTTAACTCTTTTACTATCTGGATGAGACTTGCAGATTAATCCTTTTTTTCCAGAGAGAGAGAGAGAGGGGGAGTGATCAACCATCAACCCATCAAAGAGAGTGAAGAAAAAAATTAAATTTAGAGGGGGAAGAGAAATAAGGAGATGCTTTAATAAGCTGAAATAGTTTTCTGTTAAAGCTATGGAGATGGACAGTAGTGTTCTGAAGAAAACTCCTTTAATTCATGACAGAGTATATTGGGAGGAATGGAGTGTTTCAAAGTGTGGATTTTGAGCAAATGATGAAGTAGTTGTGACACTGTGAGATGCTGGAACAGAGCTGTGGCTTTTAAGAAGCAAAAAGAGAAAACTTGTGTTTCCAGGGAGGTCACAAAAACAGATAAAGAGAACTTTTGCCTTTGAATAGCTCATTCATAAAAATGACATCCCTAGACTCATTTGACCCATAACACACCTCAGAGTGATGTGAAATGGGAGGAGACAACTGATGGCAGATTTCCGGGCAGCTGGCATCAGAGAAATGGAAAGCTATGAAGAAAAATAGTTTTCTTGTGAAAAACTCCATAGATAGCAGAAGAAGACTTCTGTTTCTCTACAAAGACTGATGAAAAGACTCTAGCAGGAATTGGGACTGTTGTAAACACCAAAGTTCCAAAGTTTTTTGTCTCCATGTTGTCATGTAAACAAGGGAATGGTTGGGTAGTGGGGGAGAAAAGGGTTGTTCTAGAAGTTTTATTCTGGTTTCTTATTCTTGTAGTTTTTGTTAATGAACTTTCTTTATTCCATTTAAATTTTAAGCCTGTTTTGCTCTTGTTCTAATCCATATCTCACAGCAAGAAATAAGTAAGTTTTCTAGTGATTTTTTAGTTGCTGCTTTAAACCACAACAGTCAAGCAGGACACCTTTGAAAATGTAGACTGGGAGATCTTCTCAGATGCTGTTCTAAATAGGCCACGGTTCTCTCCAGTTTTCTCAAAGAATTTGGTTCATTTTCCTTGCCCACTGCAGGTCATCTGACCCGTGTGTTCAGAGGTGCCGATCCTGAGGTGAGTCAGAAAGGAACATTTGATGTTCCTGGTGTTTCAGAATTGTGGAGGGAACTGTGAGCTTTGCCTGTGGCAGTAGAGTGCAGAGGACCAGCTGGGTGGGCTGAAAGAAGATCCATTTCCATGTTTACAACAGCAATAGCAAAGGCATTGTTGGCTATTTCCTAATTTTCCATTGCAGAGCTTTAAAAGAACTCAAAGCTCAGATTTGCAGAGAGAACGTTGCTTGCTGATAGTAGCCAGGGTGAACTCTCTAATTCAGAACTATTTGCTGCCTGGCTGAATTAACCCATTTTGATTTAGTTGGAGAGACTTAGAATCCCATTGCTATCAAAGCTGATGATTTGTGCTTGGTAGAGCTGGTTGTAGAAATAGAGCTGAATAGAAATAAGGTTCTAAATGATAGGTAGCTGCCTGTCCCTAACTCCACCATCTGTCCACAGAGCCCAGAACCAAGAGCAGACTCTGCTGTGGCTCCCTCTGCTCCTGGAGAAGAGGCCAAAGAGGAGCAAAATGAGCAAAAGGAGCACGAGCCTCCAGCTGTGGTCACAGCCCAGCCTGACCATCCCCAGACAGTAAGTGCCAGTGCTGGGTGCTGCTGTCTTTAGTGCAAGGCAGAGCTGCAAGTTTCTGAGCAGCCAGCACTTGCTGTTGGTGGCTGAGGATGCTGAGTGCTGGAGTCCTGCCAGCACCCAGCCATTCCCCCATCCCGTGGCAGCTGGAAATTGGGCTTTGAGCCGTCGTGCTGAGGCCCCAAAGCGCTGCTGCCTGCGGGTGAGCAGCTGGCTGCTTGGCCCAGTGAAGCTCTGTCTCTTGGCTTCTGCCAAGCCATGGCCAAGGGCTCACACGGCATTTCTGGGGCTCACAGGGCTTGGTTTGTTTGCTTTCCCTTTTTGGAAACCTCTGGATGACCTGGAGAACTGTTCTGCAGTTTTCCTGAGTAATTCTTCACTTCTACAGAGTCTTTTAGGCCAGCTGTCTTTTGGCTTTTGATAAGCTGCAAGGAGATGATTGTGTTGTCCATGAAGCTGTGGCCGGCCATTCTCATCCTGTGTGGCCAAAGAAACAAACTGTGTAGTTCTGAACCCTTCTTCTGAGGCAAAATCCACAAGGGGCAAGTTTCTGTTGATACGTTTTGTGGTGAAGTCTGCAGCTTTGGAAACTGCATTGGAGCCGTGTGTGGGGGCAAAGCTGCAGGTCCTTGAGTGCTGTCTTGTGTTGCTAAGAACCCCTTTAGAGATGGTTGTTTTTTTCCCCTCAGAACTGTTTTCCTCCTCCTGCCTTTTCTGTCCTGACACTCCCAGTTTAACATATAAATTTCTGCCTGTCCTAGTGAGGTGGGACAATTCCATGGTTTAGGTGGTTTTTGCTGACTTTGGTCATACATGCATTACATGACACATGGCTTCCTTCACTGGCATCCCTAGGGGTGTGTCAATTAATTTGTTGATGGGGCCTTTTGAGGATCTCTGTCACTGCTGCTCAGAATTCTCAGCTGACAAAAGACGGAGGAGAAACACCTTGGTCCTCTTCCATATCCTGAGGTGGCCACAGAGGCTCTCTGACCTGCAGCAGAGGATCAAATTGCACACATCCTTGTCTCCTGAATGAGCAGGATTTCTAACAAGAGTGTAGATGTCAGAAGGGCAGGAGTGGCAGTGCAGGCCTGAAAAGAACATGAACTCCAGCAGTGTCTCTCACAAGGGGTGAGCTCACTCAGGAAGGCCCTGCAGAGCCAGGATGGAGCTGTGGGACAGGGCTGGCTGTCAGTCACTATGGAGAGACAAGCAGGACACAGCAGAAGGGGAGGGAGGCCCTTGAGAAATGCCCCACATTTCCTGTCAGCTGCCCAAGAGTCTGTTGGAGATTCAGTGCCAGATGGGTCCTGATTGCACTGCCAGGGTCACTTTGGAATCTGTGCTTCCCCACGGGCAGAGAACAAGGCAGGAGAGCAGCAGCACAGTGCTTTGGGAACGTGAGAGCCCATCAGTCTTTGAGTCTTGGCCCACAAATGTTGTATGAGAAGTTGAAGCCCATCTTCTCTTGCTTTCTCTGCAGGTCCTTCCAGAGAAAGAGCAGGAGCAGATTGTTTTATCAGGGAGGCCGTGCCAGACTGAGGGAGAGCTGTTCCCAGCCCAAGAGCAGGAAGAGCAGCTGGGGCAGCAGGTGGAAGAGCCACTGGAGAATGGCCAGGTAAGCCTGACTCAGCAGGTGACAGAGTGAAGGGCAGGAAGAGGGGCATAAAACGCAGCTCTTGGGACTGAGCAGGCCACAAGTGCCAGAGGCCCTGAAAGCAAAGAGCCTCTGCAGAGATCAGCAGCGGGACAGGAGGTTACAGTGGAAGCAGAGGTGGGTAGGGAAGCAGAAAGAAGTGACTGAATGAGTGTGATTTTGAGGCTGAAACTGAGGAAGAAGCTGAGCCTGATGGCAGCTCCCAGGCACTTGCTCTCCATTTGTGTGTACAGAACATCAAGGCAGAGCCCCAAGCAGAGCTGCCCAAAGCTCAGAGGGCCATCATGGCAGTGAAGAGGAGGCACGAGGAAGACAGGAGAAACATCCAGGAGGAGATGAATCTCCATCAGCAGAGAGGCAGTCAACAAAACCAGGTGAGTGAAAGAGTGGCAGACACTCCACTCATGGAAATTCCTCTCTCTGGTTCCTCACAGGCCTCCGATGAGAAGCTGCTGGCAGAGCTGCAGGAAACTGAGGCTAGGATCAAGGAAAGGGAGAAGAGGCTGGAGGAAGAAAGGAAGATCATCCAAGAGAAATTTAATCTCCTCGTTCAGAAGCAAGAGGCTCTAGAAAATCGAGTGAGTGAAAGAGCGATAGGCACAGCAGTCACTGCAGTCTGGTGCTTTCTGCCCTTCTTGCCTTTCCTCTGCAGAGCAGCAGGGGGGTGGGCTGATGCCTCTCAGTGCCATCCTGCTGTAGTGTCTATCCCAGCTGCTTGGAAGGACATTTCCTGCTGTGCTCAATCTCAGCTGCTGCCCTGGACAGTGGGACCAGTCATTTGCCCCTTTTGCCAGCACTCATCTCAAGGGATTCCTGCTGGCCTGCTCCTGCTCTCCTTGTTTCTTCAGGGCTTTTTGCAAGTGAACAGAGTCCCCCAGATAGATTTGGAATACAAGCTGCAAGCTGTCTGTATCCCTTGGTGAATCTGCTGCTGTCCTGCTCTTTCCCTTTGCTCACAGTCAATGAGCCTTGGCAGACAGGGACAAGCTGTGGTCTCTGACTGCTTTGTTCTGTTTGACTTGAGGTGGACGTGTTGATATCTCACCTGGCAGCCTGCGAAGGCTTCCAGCAAATGCCTGGTGATGAAGAGCCCCAAGGTCGGCGGGAGGCACAGGTACTGTCCCAAGCACAAGTGCTGCAAGCTGAGCACCTTCTGAAGATGGTGCAGGAAAAGAGGACTGAGGGGGAGGAGCTCCAACATTAGAACAAGGAGCTGCAAATGTGTCTGCAGCCCTTGGAGGGGGAAAGGGATCCTTGGGAGGAAGTGGAATGGTCGTTGTTGCAGTCATCCTTCAGAAAATCCAGGAAAATGAAACTGGCCATGAACTTGATTAAAACCAACCTTAGGTTTTGACCATTTGGTTTCAGAAGCGGGCATCCAAAATAATCCAGTTGATGAGCTTTGCATGTGGCTAACAGCAACTTCCTAAGGGCTTGCATTTGAAAAGGGAACTTGGGGTAATCTTGGCCAGCCAGCTTTATGACACAAACTCCTTTCTTCTCTCAGATCTACACAGGCTCTTCCATTGAATCTGCTGCAGCAGCAGCATCTAAAGGAGCCTTTGTTCCCCAAGCTGAGCAGTGGAGCCTGGGCAGTTTCTCCATTTCCAGCAGTGACACATCTGCTGCTCAGCTACAGGAGAGCCAGGGAGACTTCCTGGAGCAACTGAGTACGTCTGGTGTATTTCTTGTCTGAGGGACAGTGTATTGTGTGCACGTGCCAGCAGAGCTGGAGCAAATGATCCTCCTCACTTTGGTGTCCCAGAGACATTTAGGACTCCCCACAGGAACTGCTGTGCTCTGAGGCAGCGAGAGAGCGCTCTGGGTGTTCCTGCTGCCTCTGAGGGCAGCTTGGACTGGCTCGGCTTTGCCTGGGATTCCCTTGCCACTAAAGGCAGAAGCAGGAATTGTTCTTGGATCAGCAGAAGGCTGTGGCCTAGCAAATGATCTATGCAAGTCCTGTGTGCTAGTGGCCAAACTGAACAGAATATTTGATTCCTAAATTCTCCTTAGACTCCAGACTCCCCACCACTCATCAGAACCAAAAGACTTCAGAGATATTGATTGGTTTTGGGGTTTGTCTTTTTGTTGTGGTTCTGTGTTTAGTTTTCAGTTTTTATCCCTTTTTGGTTTCAGATTTGGGTTTTTTTGGTAGAGTTTGTTTTTCTCCATCCTGGAGGACCTGTTCTGCCCCATGTGTCTTACTGGTGTAATTTTTATTTTTTATGACTGTTTCATTTTTATGACTGTTCTTATTGCCTCTACTACATCTACAAGGTTTTTATGAGAATGCTGTATTTTTGTCAGTGAGGACTCCTTTGAAAGAACATCAGGTGACAGCAGAAACAGAGAGCAAGAGATGTTTTCATTGGGCCCACAGTGAAGAAACAGATACTTGTATAACAATCTGTAATTAATATCCTAGTTTTATTCTTATAAAGATGTGTCCAAGAGACACATCCACGTGGTGTGATCAGATAAAACAGCACTGCAGGCATTTCTCAGGAGCGAGCCTGCAGCCCCTCTGCTGTGTATTCCTCAGATCCATGGCACCTTTTCATACCTGATTCCCAGTCATTCCCATGACTCTTAGAATCCTACCTATTGGCCCAAGCCCTGCTCAGATCAGTCTCTGGGAAAACACATCAAGCCCTTTGTGATTCTGCAGCACAACCCATTTAATCTGCTTCTTGCCCATAACAGCTGCCAGTGCTGTGCTCAGCACCTTGTGGGGCTGAGAAAAGATCCCAGCTGATTTGGTGTCTACCTTCACCTGCTGGGACAAAAAAGGGCCTTGATCTGCACCTGGGTGTGTCTGATCTCCAAGGCAATGCTGTTGTGTCCTGAACGGGGGCCACAGCTTGTCAGGGGCTCAGGCTGGCTGTGTCTTCTTGCCATTGCTTGTCAGTGCTCATGCTTGGCCTTTGCCAGCCTTGTGCTGTGCCCTGCTGTGCTCTCTGCGCTTCATTTCCTTCCAAGGACTGGACAAACTCAGTCTCTCTGCTGGCCATTTGTACTGCACAACTGCCTGTCTTGTTGCTGCTGTGGTTGCTGCCCAGCTGACCACAGAGGGTTCAGAGCCCCAGACAGTGGGGCTGCCTTTGGGATCTCCTGCAAGTTAGGATCTCTGCCTGAAAGTGAGCATCTTGCATTTTGTTTCCCTCAGGCAGAATGGTGAACAAGGAAAATCCCGTCACAAAATACATTGAACTGGAAAGTCTTGGCAGCGGGTGAGTCCAACCACAGTTACTTCTACACAGCCATGGGCCAGGTGTTTCACTGGTGGAATATCCATCAAGTGGGAAGTCAGACAAGTTGTCCACATGTTTAGACACCGGGCTTAGTCTGCCCCATCTCTCAGTACTGGCCAGAATTTGTCAAGTGTGCTCAGAAGGCATTGTCAAAGACATCTCCATGCTGCCAAGGTCTTGCCTGCAGCAAGGAACAGAACCTGGTAAATCTGCTTGTCTCTCAAGTGTGGGACAGCTCAGGGTTCATTTCCTTCACATTTTTGGATGTCTCCAAAGCATCTGGCCACACTAATGAGAGGAGAAGAATCTTGCTTGCCTGAAAGCACAACCTACCCCCATGAGAGCTGTCAAATAACAGTTCTCAGGAACATTTCTTTCCAAGAGTTTGCTAAAGGAAATACTCCGTGCTCAGGATTAGAATTGCACAGTTTAGAAACTGATACCTGGGATGAAGGAATAAGCTGCCTTTTGGAGCTGAGGCAGTAAAGCCCAGCGCTTCAGGAACAGCCCCAGTGCCCATGCACTTGAGGGGAAAATGCATCATCTGCCTTCTGGCAGACCCCTCCTGCAACCTGCAGCTTTTAGGCATTTACAGCAGAGCTCTCCTGTCTGGACTGGCTCTCACTGCAAGATCTAAATGGCTTCTCCTTTCTTTGCTGCTGTTTTGTTTCTAGGGGTTTTGGAGAGGTTTCCAGAGCACTTGACATTGCCACAGGAGGAGAGGTAAATGTCAACAGCCCCTGCAGCCTCTGCTGCTCTCCAGGCCTTTCCCCACTGCTGAGAGCTGTGGCTGGAGCTTTGAGTAGAGCTGTGCTGAAAAGGCACAAGAAGCACAGACTGGAGCCAGCCTGCAAATTGCACTTGGAACAGGCTTTGTGGACAAGGCAAATCGCCAGTGGCCACGTGTCCTGTAACTGGCCCCCAAGGGAGCAGAGAAATGGGCTGTTGGAATGTCACTTCCTAATTACTCCAATGATGAGGTCTAATCACAAGGCACTTTGGCACAGCTTGGCTCTGCCATTCCAAAATCACTTGCTCCATGTGTGTTGTGGTCTCATGCTACCAATTTCCTCAAATTACTCCTTTTCAATGTCCTTTGAGGTGGCCATAAAGAAAATAAGTGTGCAAGGAGTGAGGAGGAAGATACTAACCATGAATGAAATCAGGATCATGGAGAGTAATAGGAGTCCCAGGGTCGTGAATTACTTAGCCAGGTGAGTGGTCACGGTCCTATCCCTTGAATGTTTGTTTACATACTACAAGCATGAGAGCTTAAAAACCCACTTTGGTCACTGGCAGGAAATAGAGCTGTTAATTATTATTTCTCTACTTATCTCCAATGGATGGGAAGAGACTGCATTTTGTCTGCATGAATCCACCCTGGCAAATGCAGACTGAAAATTGTTCAAATACCTGCATCAGCCCTATCTTAAGAATTCAATACCTTGTAAGTTCATTGCCTCCACAGTTCTTTGGGATTGAGTTTTTCAAGTTTCTTAAATGCTGATGAACCATCCAAGAGAGGATTGCCCTTGCATTGTTGCCCCTCTTTTCCACTGCTGTGCATGCCAGGAAGACTAGGTGCTTATTTCCAGAAATGCCATGTGTGACAGGTTTTTTATCTGGGCTCTTCCTAAACTGCCTTTCTCCTTGAGACAGCACAGACTGCAAACACTGCACAGCCTAGAGGCAATGTCTATTCCTTTTCTTCTGCCCTTGTCTCCAAGGGACCCAGAAACAAGACTCAAGCAAAAAACCAACCTAGCCGTGCATGTTCATCTGCATGGCCTTGTTTCCTTTTTTCAGCTACCTTGTGCATGAGGAACTCTGGCTGGTGATGGAGTACATGGACGGAGGCACTCTGAGAGATCTCATCGACGAGGCTCAAATGTCTGAAGAAGAGATTGCAGCTGTCAGTCGGGAGGTCAGGGATCCCCTCTGTGCTTCCAAGGCCTTGAGCTGGATTGTCTGGGAAACAGGGGCTCAGAATGGGAGTGATTTCATGGGCCAGGCTTGGTTTCTGTGTTGCTGCTAGGCTATGGGCAAGCAAGAGCATCTCAAGTGAACTGTCTGCCAGTGCCCCTGCACTCACTGGACTCACTTCCTGTACTCTTATCCCCTGCTCTTGTATTCTAGCTCTGTCTCTTGCATTGGCATTTGCAGTTCTCCACCTTGCCTAGCTAAACTTTTGCCTGTCTGCACTGCATTCCTTGTCTCTAAAGCAAAGGTGTGGTGGCAGGATTTGAAACAAACGGAAAGAAAAAAAGAGACCAATTTCTTTTAGTCCTCAGCTGAAAAGGACAGTAGTGCAGCCCAAATGCTCTTTGCTTCTGAGCACATGCACTGCAGCTGCAGTCACCCTGGCTGGTTTGCAGGGGACAGTCTACAACAGCAGTTGCTGGTGCTCTTTCAAAAGCTGACATGCCTCTCCTGAGAAAGGTGCTGCTCTGCTACTGTTGGAGCACCAGGCTCTTGCTCTCAATGGCGCTGTGTTCTGCCATTCCTCCCCATTCCCCTGCAAAGGGAACCTTCCACAGCTGTTTCCTTCCTTGTGGGATGAACTCACATCACTACTTTTTGCCCCCCTGGTTCTCTTTTCTCTCTCAGTGCCTGCAAGGACTGGATTTTCTTCACTCCAACCACGTGATCCATCGAGATGTGAAGAGCAACAACATCCTGCTCAGAACCGACGGCTCTGTCAAGCTGGGTCAGTGTATTCTTGGTCAGCTTCAGCGTTCCAGGAATGGGGGCTGTGGGGCTGCTTTCAGTGACTGCCAGCTCCCCAAAAATGCTGCTGCTGGCAGTGCAGGGGTCCCCCCTGCTGTGGGCTGAAGGCACAGTTGCAGTGTGCACAGAGCTATGACAAGGAGCCACAAGCAGCCAAGAGTGCTATTGCTCTGTGTGTGTCTGTGTGTGTTCCTGCCAGAGGGAGGGAGCTACAATCTAAACCTTCAGGGGAACAAAAGGCACTGCTGGAGGAAGTGTAAAAAATGGGGGGATGTTTGAAGTAGCCAATTCATATTTCCTTGGCTAAAGCCCCAAGGAAACAGAGCAGGGAGTGTTGTCCAGGAAATTCAACTGCACATTCTCAAACTTCTACAGGGGAATTCTTTGCCTTGGTTTCCTAATTGACAGTATTAAAATTAAAACAGTATTTTGCTTTCTCCTCAGCTGATTTTGGCCTTTCTGCTCAGCTCACCCCTGAGAAAAATCAACGGTGCTCAGTGATCGGGACTCCTTGGTGGATGGCACCTGAAGTGGTGAAGCGTCAACCATATGGCCCCAAAGTGGACGTGTGGTCTTTTGGAATTGTGGCAATTGAAATGGCCGAACAAAAAACTCCTTATGACAGTTTCACTGCTCGATCGGTAAGGAGCAAATACTCTCTGATCCCGCTGTCTTTCTCACCTGTCCCGTGTTCTCTGCTCACTGGACAAAATCCCATGGCCATCTGCTGGAAGTACTTCCACCAAGGCCCCTTCTACAAATGTCCCTGCAGCACATCAGCATCTTCTGTAGCTTTGGTTGCAGCAGTGGGGGAACTCAAGCCTTACCTCGCCCAAACCATCTCCATTCTCAGGCAGCATTTTGCTTTGCCTTAGAAGTCGTTCCAGCTCTTTTGGCTGTGTAGATGGCCCCAAGAATAGGAAACAAGCATCTCAGAGCTGGTGTTATCTTTCCAGAAATGAAGCAAAGAAACTCAAACCGAACCAAGTTTCTAAAACAGTGCTTTTGAGAGAAGAAGTGCACCCCCATTCTTCTCACAGGGAAACTTGCCTGAAACCTGGAGATGAGGCTGTAAAGCCAGAGTCTCTTCTGCTTCTTGTGCAGTGCTGCTGAGACACTCAATGACCACCTTCTTTCATAACCCAAGCCACTTTCTCCATATCACCAAGCTGGAGCCTGGTGACGGGGAGAGCCTGCCAAAACCTCCTGTTTGTTTCCTGGCACTTTCTGGGATGGGCACAGCGTTAATGCATTGACTTGAGAATCCAACGAGCACAGGGTTACCACAGGGGTGATGCTTCTGATTTCACAATGAATATTTTCCTTTTGCCACGTAAGGGAACCTGAAATTTTCAGAGTGCTGAGAGACAGAGCTGCAGGTGGCTCCTGTGTGCCCAAACAGGCATTTTCAAGCCAATACATTTGTGGAGGCATCTTAATGTGTCTGTGTTGGAAATGAGATTCCAAATTTTTGTTTCCTTCTCTGAGGAACACCTGCTGGATTTCCTTTCTTTTCTTCCAATTGCCATCATTGTCAAGAACAGGACAAAAAGCTTGATGAGTTTTCTTTTGTGGCAGCTGTGCTTAAGGGACCAACAAGCACTGCAGAGATGCTTTTCATATAAGAATCCTTGGAAATAGTAGAGTTAGTTAGAATAGCAAAATCCCTCTTCCAAAAAGGCTGCCAAGCTGGTGGGAATCCTCAGAGAAGGAAACATGTATTTGCTGATGTAGTTGCCACTAACTAGATCAGGCAATGAAATCAGCTGCCAAGGCAAGATCTGCTGGATGTTGGCAAAGCTGTGGCTTTGGGGCTTGGGTTTTTTCATGATACAGGAAAGTCGTCATCCAAATGATACAGGAAAGACATCTCTGCCTCTCTGCCAGGGCAAAAACTGCCACTGCAAAGTGGAGCTTAAACAATGGGCTCTGGGAGAGCAGTTCCAGATGGGAAAGAAGCAGGTGGAGCCTTGTGTTTCCTTTTTCTCCAGGCTAAATACCACATAGCCACAAAAGGGACCCCACAGCTGCGGCAGCCCGACCAATTCTCGCCTTTGCTGCGTGACTTCCTGAGCTGCTGCCTGCAGAAAGGCGAGGCGCAGCGCTGGTCTGCCAAGGAGCTGCTGCAGGTAAAATGCCAAAAGGGCTGCAGGTGAAACAGTGTCCGAGGGATGGGCTCCTCCTCCACTGAAATCCAAGGCATCAGATGAGCCCCCATCCTCCTCACTTCCAACCGTGGTGCTGTTCAGCTGACAATGGGGAGGAATCTGGGCTGGGCTGGCAGGGAGTGCTGGGATTTAGTGCTGGCGAAAATCACCAGGGCACTTCCTCATTTCTTGCTGGGAGCTATGGATTAGGAGAAGGGCAAAACAGGCTTCAAACTTAAAAGGAATAACAAATTTTATTATCAGGCCCACAAGAATAAGAAAGGTCTCACCTGTGTAGTGAAAGGGTTCAATCTCACCCAGGTCATGGCAGTCACGGTGTTGGATTTCAGGCTGTGCTGGGCCCCTCTCTCTGCCCGGTAGCCGCTGGGAGGGGAGGCTCGGCCTGGAGCCGTCGCTGCACGCCGGGGAGAGGGTTTAGTGTGGGCAAGATGTCAGCAGCCGTGGCCTGGCCCAGCCTGGGGCCGGGGTCCCGCAGCCTCCATCCCCCGCCCGGGAGCCGCTGGGGTCTGGCCCGGCCTCCCCCAGGAGCACAGGCCGTAGGTGAGCAGGGCCGGCCTCACCAGAGCTCCGTTACCTTCGGGGGCCGGAAGCAAAGAGGGCCAGTTCCCGGGCTGGTGGTTTTCAAAATGTGGATCATCACAGAGGCACATCTCATTTCTAAATGGTGCAAAATGTTGTCAGTTCTCAGAACTAGCCAGCCATTGGCCTGTCTCAGGCACAGAGGAAGCTCCCAGCAGCTTCTCTCAAAGAAATCACTTCTGTGTCAATTCATCTCAAACTAACACACAGGGACATGGAAAGGTCATCTAGTCTGTGTCCTGCAATGAGCAGGGACATCTTTCAAGAGATCAGGATACTCACACCTCAGATATTTCCAGGGGTGGGCCTCCTACCAGCTCTTGGGGCAGCCTGTGCCACTCTTGCCCCATGCTCCTGACCTAATCTGACTCAATCCCCTTTTCATTTAAAAAGCATTCCCCTGCCTTTGAAGCTCTTAGCTTGGAAAATCATGCTTTCTTGTTGTTTTCTTTTCCTTTCTGCAGCATCAATTTATAACATCGGCCATGCCTGGGTCCAGCCTGGCACCACTCATCATGGCAGTGAAGAAGTGGAAGGAGGAGATATGAATGCGCCAATCAATTTCAAACTGTTTTTTCCATGCCCAACTTAGAGTAGGATTGTAGAGTAGGATTGTAGAGTAGGATTGTAGAGTAGGACTGTAGTGTAGGATTGTAGTGTAGGATTGTAAAGTAGGACTGCAGTGTAGGATTGTAGTGCAGGATTGTAGAGTAGGATTATAAATAAAGTTACTGATACCTCAACTCCTTTGGAACATTTCTCTCCTTCTGACCCTGTGAGAAAGCTCAACATTTCCTCCTGAATTGTCAGTTTTTTCTTAGAGGTGGAAAGTGACATTGATGGCTTCTTTGGTACAGTTTGTAAGGGGGGAAGGCTCTTCTTCATTCATCCTCTCCAGACCACACTGCCTTTGGAATATGGCCAACTGGCCAAGTTTTGCCCAGCTCTGGCATTTCTATTTGAGGCAGAAACAGCAATGGCATTTGCAGGAAAAACCAAAGGAGGAACGGTGCAACACAAACATCCTGTGCAGATGCAGGCTGTGCAGATGCGACTCGAGAACATTTGGGTTCCTGCCACTTGGATTTGTATCCTTAAGTGCAATCTTTTTGGCTGGAGGAGAGTCTGGCTGAAGAGAGAAAGCAGAAAGAGCAGTGAGGGTGCTGTGCAAGGTCTCCTGTGGTGCAGAGCTGTCAGCGACTGTGAGGTGAGAGCGGGCCCGGCCTTGGCCAGGCTGGAGCCCCAGCAGAGCCCTGGCAGAGCCCGGAGAAGCCTGAGCCTCGGCAGAGGCAGGCTGGAAGGAGGCCCTTGGAGCTGCAAGAGGCAGCAGCCTGGCCCTGGCTGCCTCTTGCTGGCACCAGGCAAATCCTCCACTCTCAGAGCCAAGCTGGCAGCTGGCTGCTCCTGAGGGGAAGCGGCGCCGTGCTGGGCACAGCACACACTGGTGCCATGGGCTGTCTGGAGTCTGCACAGGAGGAGAGAAAGGCAAAGAGCAGCCCAGGGCTGGTGCCCTGCCTGACCATTCCTGCTCTTCTGCCGCCTGCCCTGGAACTCCTGGCAATGGTCAGCAGTGTGTGCAGCACTCTGGGCACAGGGGGAGGGAGCCGGGCTGCTCCGCAGGCTCCAGCACAGGGCAGTGTCCTTCAGGCACGGCATTTCTGCCAGGGGAACCCAGGCCAGCGTGAGGCAGTGACAGCAAGTCAGGGCACATCTGCACGAGCCAGTGCCTCACACAGCTCTGGGACCAAGCGCCTGCAATCCTGGAGCTCTGCACTGAGCCAGAGCAAAGGTGTGAAATGCAGAGGGTTTTGCAGAAATATTCAGGGGCACCAGGCCAGCCTGCTTTGTGCTCTCTGGGGCACAGCAAGCACTGTGCAATGCAGCTCAGAGCTGCTGGCAGAGAGGGACTATGGGCATGTGCCTGAGGCTTGTTCTTGAGTAGTGATTTGGACGGGAGCAGAAGGGTCTCAGTAGGCAATTTGTGTTTGCTTCATTAATTGCTAAATGAAAGACACAATGTGGCCTCATGAAGCAAGAGCACTTGCAGAACTTATTGACTATAAGTTTGTGTCAAATTCCAGAAAAGGAAGGAGAGGTGTTGATCTGTAACAAATAGGGCTCGTGAGTTCCATTAGCTTTAACAGCTTTCTAGGATTGAAAGTCAACAAACCTGCTCTCCCAAAGGAATTCCCACTATTGGTCTGTGTCCCGATGGATGTTCCTGCCCCGGTGTTCATCCAGGTGCCCACAGGGAGCCAGGAAGATGTGGAGCCTCCCAGCCAGGTGTCTCCCCAACACGGATCACCAGGACCACGGATCACCAGGGCTCTGCCCAACGGGGGTCACTGGAGATCATCCAATGCCGATCCTCCCATGGGGGATGGAGCTGGAGCAGCGCACGAAGCTCTTCCCGCACTCGGGGCACTCGCAGGGCTTCCCTTACTGGTGACTCCGTTGGTGTTGGGTCAAGTGAGATCTCTGTGAGAAGCTCTTCCCACACTGGGGACACTCGTAGGGTCTCTCCCCAGTGTGGATGCGCCGGTGGATGGTGAGGGTGGAGTTGCGGTTGAAGCTCTTCCCGCAGTCAGGGCAGTGGAAGGGCCTCTCGTCTGTGTGAATCCGCTCATGTCTGATGAGAGTGGAGCTGCGCTGAAACCTCTTCCCACACTCGGGACACTCGTAGGGCCTCTCCCCAGTGTGGATGACCTGGTGTTTTCTCAGGTCAGAGCTCCTCCCAAAGCTCTTCCCACATTTCAAGCAGGTGTAGGGCCATTCCCCTGTGTGGCTCCTCTGGTGTGCCCTTAGGTTGGAGCTGTAGCTGAACCTCTTCCCACATTCCCCACACTTGTAGGGCTTTTCCCCAGTGTGGATGCTCTGGTGTGCCCTCAGGTTGGAACTGTAGCTGAACCTATCCCCACATTCCCCACACTCGTAGGGCTTTTCCCCAGTGTGGATCATTTGGTGCCGCATGAGGCTGTAGCTGTGGCTGAAGCTCTTCCCACATTCCCCACACTCGTAGGGCTTTTCCCCAGTGTGGATCACCTGGTGCCGGATCAGGTGGGAGCTCTTTCTGAATCCCTTCCCACATTCCAAGCACTTGTAGGCCTTCTCACTCTGCTCTGAGCTTCGGCTGGATCTCCGGCCGCCTTCCTGGCACTGGGGGGATCTTTCCTCCTTGCAGCTCCCTGGGCTGGGTTTGCAGATCGTCCTTGTGTGGGATCTCTGGGGCTTTTCCTCCTCCTCCATCTGGCCACGGTGCAGGAATGAAAATCCTGGTTTGGGGAAAAAAAAAGAGGAGACTGCCTTAGGGTGGGGATTCCTCCTTGCCCAAGTTCATGTCAGGAAGTCATTGGGCATCTTGTGTCTGTAAGAACCTCCAGGACACCAAGATTCAGCACAAACATCCTCCAAACATCAAGATGTTACTATGGGGTTAAATGTTTCTGAAAATATTTCTTAAAATCATGTAGAGGTAGGCCACAAGAATGTTTGGCATTAGGGATGGTCTAGCAAGCTGAAATGTTTACGGTAATGGGAACTGGTACTTGGGGTCTCCAAGATACCCACCCAGAGATAAGATTCGGACATGTTCATACAAGGATGAGCTAACTCTCATGAAGCAAAACTGACAAAGTTAATGAAGCAATATTAATGAAGCAATATTGATAAGGTTGTTATAGTGATTACTGCTACAGCTGACATTGTAGAAATATGTGCACTTTGGACAAAGACAACGGAACTAGATTTGGGTTGCTGATACCCCTAGTACCCGCACACTTCAGTAAAGCACCTGAATATAATCAGTCTGTGATTATGTGTGTTCCTGAACTCTAACATTTTGGGGACCCAGATGGGACCCTGTGAGTGCTGCTGAACGAGCTCATGACCCGATCACACTCCAGCCGGCACCGAAGGATTCTCGGGGAGCCCATCCGGCCGCGACCGTCTCCGCCGCTCACAACGTCCCTCTGAGAGAGGTAAGGTGCTTTTCGCTCTGCTCTGGTGCCTGCCGAGAAGACGCAGCCAAAGCTTTACACGGTTGGGCTGGAGGAATTCCTGGTATTGCCCAGGCGCCGTCTGTCAGACAAGCGTGAAAGCGTTGCAGGTTGGGCAGCAGTGGTGTGTGGTGCATTGTAACTGTAACATGGAGAAGCTTAAAGGGATTTGAGGTGGCAATGCCCCTACACCATGTACTTCTCCTTTGGGGTGCTTATTAGCACATTGGAAACAGGGAAACTTTGGGCAAGATTTACGTAAAGTTGATTGATTATTGTAATACATGGTGGCCAGGATATGACCTGGACAGTGGGGAAAAGTGGCCGAGAAATGGATCTTTGCAGTATAACACCATTGTACAGTTGATGTTGTTCTGTAAGCCAGAGGGAAAGTGGGATGAAGTTCCATACGTTGATTTGTTTTTCTATTTGCGAGACAAGCCAGAATGGCAGGCTGAGTGTGGATTGATGGCAGTTAAGGCACGTCTGAGTGATAAATGTGAGCTTTGTGTAAAAGGAAAAAGTTGTTTAGAGTACCTGGCATTAAAAGAAAGTTTGTGTCGGGGGAAAGAGATGGATGTTGATTTACAAGTGGTTTCAGCAGAACCAAAAGAACCCGATTTTGTTTTGTCTGCCCCCACTTCACCCAATCCTATTTCACCTAACCCTATCTCACCTAATCCCACTTCACCTTTCCCTCTTTATCCTCCTCTACCGCCTTCACCTGATCCTTCTTCTCTGGGAGATGATCAAAATCTAACCGTGATGCAAGGAAATGTGAAAAATGCTGGGGAGGAAGATAGCAGTAGTGGGGTGATGATAATAAATCAGCGACACCGGTATCCCATCGGACTCGGTCACAGCTTGCTCCGGTTCTGGGTAGAACGGGAAAAGATTTGGGCAGACAAAGGCGGACTGTGATTGCCCCCTTGAGACAAGGAGTAGGAGTAGAAGGGCCGGTGTTTGTGAAAGTTCCTTTTTCACCCGCAGACTTGATAATTTGGAAACAATCAGCTGGAACTTAGAGAGAAAATCCTGATAAAGTAGCAGGGGTGGTAAAAATGATTATGAAAACTCAGAATCCAGATTGGGATGATATACAAGTAATATTGGAGAATTTAATGGACTCTACTGAGAAAGAGATGGTGCTTAGAGCAGCCAAGGAGAAGGTGAGAGAAGATCTCAGAACTGGGCTGGTGACGGCGACTTTAGATGAGAACTTTCCAACCGAGGATCCAGGGTGGGATCCCAATGCCTTTGGGGACATGCGGAGGCTGAAGAGATATCAAAAGTGGCTCCAGACAGGGGTTTGGAATGCTGTACCTAAGGCTATGAATTGGTCTAAATTGTATGAGGAAAGACAGGAAAAGAAAGAATCCCCTGCTGCATTTTTGGAAAGCCTTAAGGAGGCAGCAAGAAAGTATACAGATCTTCAACCAGAAACAGAACAAGCGAATGTTCAGCTTGCGTTCATTTTTCTTGGGCAGTCGCAGGATGATATTAGGAGAAAATTGCAGAAGTTAGAAGGAGAAGATTCAAGGAATTTGAATAAATTACTTGAAGTGGCTTGGAAAGTATACAATAACAGGGAAAAGGAAGCTAGTAAAAAGCAGCAGCAAAATCTTTTGGCAGTGATCCAAGGAAGAGAGAATCCAGGTTTCAGAGGTCACGGCAGAGGTGGTCGTGGGCTGGGGAGGGGCAGACTTGGCAGAGGACAAGGGGGATGGGTTTTGCCAAGATTGGGGTTAAATCAATGTGCTTCTTGTAGACAAGAGGGGCACTGGAAAAATGAATGCCCAAATCGGTTTAACCAGGGCAATCAGTTCAATCAGAATCAAGATGCTTCCAAATTAATGGTACTGGGGGAGTACAGCAGCTGACTAGAATCAGAACAAAAACCAATACAAGAACCTTTAGTAACTATACAATTGGGGGATAAAGAAGTAAAATATCTGGTGGATATGGGAGCTAAATATTCTGTGCCAAATGATCTAAAAGGGCAAACTGGAAACAAAACAGCAACAATAGTTGGAGCCACAGGGAAGGAGGAGAATCGACCATTCCTGCAACCCCTGGATCTGTGCTTTGGAAACAAAGTGTTAACACATGAATTTTTAGATATGCCTGAGAGTTCAATTCCACTCTGAGGATGAGATTTATTAGCAAAACTTGATGCAGTGATAACTTTTGAAAACAGGGAGCTTTTCATGAAAATACCTGAATCAAAGACAGGACAAATCTTAATGATAAAAGAAAAACCAGTCCCTACTATAACTCGGGAAGTAGAGGATGCAGTAATTCCCTCTGTATCGGAAACAGACATACCAGGAAAATCTAAGTTGGCACAACCAGTACATGTAGAATGAAAAGAAGGAGCAAAAGCTGTCCAGGTTAAACAGTATCCCATAAAGCCAGAAGCACGGCAAGGAATAGTAAAGATTATTGAAAAGTTTTTGAAGTACCAAATTTCAGAAGAATGTGAATCAGAATTTAATACACCGATATTTCCAGTGAAGAAACCAAATGGTGAGTACAGACTAGTACAGGATTTAAGAGCAATAAATGGAATAACTAAAGATATTTACCAGTGGTAGCTAATCCCTACACATTGTTGACATCTGTGAAAGAGAAATGGTTTACTGTAATTGATTTAAAGGATGCCTTTTTCTGCATACCCCTTGACAAAGAAAGTAGGAAACTGTTTGCCTTAGAATGGGAAAATCCAGACAATGGAAGGAAAACCCAGCTCACCTGGACACGACTCCCACAAGGATACAAGAACAGTCCAACCCTATTTGGAAATCAGCTGGTGAAGGAGCTGGAGATTTGGACTGAGAATGGGCAAGTACCAAGAGAACAATACCTGCTGTTACAGTATGTTGGTGATATACTGACAGCTACAGAAGAGAAAACAACCTGCAGAAAGGTAACAATTGAAATTTTAAATCAGCTGGGAATGGGAGGATAGAAGGTGTCTAAAGAAAAGGCACAAATTGCCTGGCAGACTGAGATTTACCTGGGGTGTGAAATCTCACAAGGGCAATGTAAGCTGGGTACTAATCGTATTCAAGCTATTTGTGCTATTCCAGAACCCCAGAACCTGCATGAGCTGTGAGTTTTCCTTGGGATGACAGAGTGGTACCACCTGTGGATCATGGACTATGGACTAATTGCAGAGCCCCTGTATGAAGCCCAGAAGACACAACCACTTACCTGGGGCAGACCACAGAAGGAGGCCTTCCTCAAACTGAAGGAGGCATTGACAACAGCTCCGGTGTTAGGATTGCCTGATCTATTCAAAGATTTTCAGCTGTTTGTGCATGAAAGATCACACCTAGCACTGGGAGTGCTGACCCTGCATTTGGGAAGCTGGAAAATGCTGGTAGGCTGCTTTTCCAAACAATCCAGTGGACAGGTAGAGAGGATGAATCAGACATTGAAGAGGCAAATCAGCAAAATATGCCAAGAGGCTAAATTGCAGTAGCCACAAGCTTTACCAATAGCACTGCTGAGGATTCGGATAAAGCCTAGAAGCGGGATGTCAGTCAGTCCTTATGAGATATTGGATGGGAAACCATATGAATCCCCTGAACCTAATCCAAATGTACATGTTACAGGGAAGCAAGAGGTGTATAATTATGATAATTATGTTCTGTCTCTTGGAAAAGCTCGAGCTCGACTTCGGAGCACCCTTGTGTGGAACAGGCCGCTGACTCTTGAGAATCCAGTTCATGACATCCCCCCGGGAGATGAAGTGTACGTTAAAAGCTGGAAGGAAGAACCATTAAAAGAAAGGTGGAATGGACCCTATCAGGTACTGTTAACTACCTTGACAGCAGTCAAAGGAGCTGGACTGGATCCCTGCATACATTACACCAGAGTGAAGAAGGTTTCCCCTGCACTGTGGACTGCACAAACTGTAGGGCCAACAAAGCTGCAGATAAAGCGGGTTTGATTGTTTCAAATGTCTAGGTTGCTAGTGACTGTAATGGTGATTATTTTATGGCCTTCACTGCCATCAGTTGGAATCACTGTTCCTTTCGGATGTGAAATGCAAAAGGATCAGCTGACAACTCCTCATTTTAGAATGAAGAGGGATGTGGGGGTGCAGCCAGAAACACAAGTGATAAAAGTCTCTAATACTATTCAGACAGAAAATGGGATGATTGCATTAATTAAAGATTTTACCAACACGCAAAACACCAGCAAAATAACTGCCTGTCTGCCAATACCAAAGGCAGCAGGAGACCAAATAAATTGGGGAATTATAACATCAAAATTTCCTGAAATACAAAAGAATAAAAATGAAAATGTGAGCTGTGTATTGCAAATAGATTACGAGTACCCAAATAAGACAGTGTTTGAAAATGCTGTGAAGCCAAAGTATTCATCTAGATGGGATTGTCATGAAAATGGAGGAAAGTATGAACCAAAACTAGGATGGTATGGGAGATCAGGGAATTATGGATGGTGTTATGAAAAGATAGCCAAGGTCATTGAAGACAAGATTCCAGTATCAAAGTGGAAGTGTGAAGGACAGGAAGGAAAAGATCGGGCTGAAGCTTGGGACAGTGCATGGTCAATGAGTGGGCTTCAGAAATTCCAATCTATGGCAGATAGCCCTTGGTGCATTAAGTGGGAAGGCTCTGAAAATGAAACAGATCCAGGGGTATGGAACACTGCAACCAGTAGTAGAATGGAGGCAGACAAAGTCAATTGGTGGGTATGGAACAAAGCTTAGGACTGTACTTCTGATGATGAAGAAATAAAACAAATGCCACCACTAGTGGTAGCTCTGCAAATTGGATGTGCCTGCAGAGGAATCAAACATAAACAAGGTGAAATAAATGACAAGACAGGACAAGTGATCCAAAAGGTAATATGCAGCACAAGTACAATTCAGAGTCCAGGCCAATTTGGATGGGCAGCAATCGATGGCACCTGGACAACACATTTGCCTGTAGGTGAAAAAGTAAAAGAGATTACTTTAGGCCTCCCCACCTTATGCCCAATTTGGAAAACGTCCCCATTCAAGGGAGAACATGAACTTCTGCAAATAAGAACAAGACGAGAAGTCCAGGAAAACAAAGCTGAGGATGAAGAAAGATGGCAGGAACCCTCCAGTAATGTAAAATTTGAGTGGGCGCTGGAATCCTTGTTTGCTCCAATAGCAAATTATAACAATAGAAAGATGTTGTACAAACTTACAGGACAGGTAGAAAGAGACTGGCAAGAGTTACCAAAGAGGGATTTAGAGAGCTAAATGTACAATTACAAGCCACAACTAAAATGACCCTGCAAAAGAGATTGGTTTTAGATATGTTATTGTTGAAAGAACACGGAGTATGCGGGTACCTAAAAGGACAAATTGATCACTGCTGCATCCACATCCCAAATGGAACTGCAGATGTAGAACACAACATTAGCCCATTAAAACAAATAGACCATGAAGCACAGAAAGAGAGGGAAGATCTAATGACAAGTCGGGTAGATAAAAGTTTTGAAGGCTTAGGATGGAATGTGAGCTCCTGGATCAAATCTATTCTTGAGAGTCTGATAATCCTACTAACTGTGTTCTTAGCAATCTGGTTAATCTATGCAGTTCTAAAAGGAGAGATAAAGAAAAGAGTATCCTGGAACCAGAAGATAATAAAGGCGCTGACACGGGACAGAGATCCACATCCGCATTTGTCATCTCCAAGTCCTCCAGAGTGTAACAACGTTTACGACAACTGTGGATTCGAAGATAAAAATCAAGTATAAACTCAGAAAAAGGACTGTATAGAGTGAAAGCATTACACTTATTATAGCAAAGTGCAATATATTGAATGTGGGGAAATACGTTACTATGGGGATAAATGTTTCTGAAAATGTTTCTTAAAATCATGTAGAGGTAGGCCACAAGAATGCTTCGTATTAGGGATGGTCTAGCAAGCTGAAATGTTTACGGTAACGGGAACTGGTACTTGGGGTCTCCAAGATACCCACCCAGAGATAAGATTCGGACATGTTCATGCAAGGATGAGTTAAGTCTCATGAAGCAATATGGACAAAGTTAATGAAGCAATATTAATAAAGCAATACTGATAAGGTTGTTATAGTGATTACTGCTACAGCTGAAATTGTAGAAATATGTGCACTTTGGACAAAGATGATTGAGCTAGATTTGGGTTGCTGGTACCTCTAGTTCCCCCACGCTTCAATAAAGTACCTGCATATAATCAGTCTGTGATTATGTGTGTTCCTGAACGCTAACAAAGACAGATCAAAAACTTCCAAAACACCAAAAATCTGATATCACCCCAAAATACAAAGATTCTGCCCCCACAAAAAAACAAAACACCAACATTTAGCCCAATAAAGCTCAGAAACACCAAGATTCAGCCCCGTGAAAATCGTGGATCTCCCTGCCCGGGCACTCGCTGCATGGGGGGGTGAGGGGGGCAATGAGGCCGGGCCGGAGCAGGGGGTGCCTGAGAGAGACCCCGAGCCCGGGGGAAGCCCCTGCAGAGCCATGGAAGTGGCTCCTGGCCGGACTCGGGGATCCCCCTGGCGATCCCCGCTGGAGCAGCCTGGTCCTGAGGGACTCTGGCCCCTGCCAGGGACCCCAGGCTGCAGCAGGACAAGGATTCCTGTCCCTCAGGGGGAGGCACTGACATGACCTGACTGTGACCCCCATCCCTGTGCCTCTGGGCGGGGAGGGGGACGGAGAGGGGCACAAAGTTAAGCCCGGGAAGGAGGAACAGCTGGGGGGAAGATGGATTTCCGGAGGAATTACTTTACTTCTCATTTTCTTGCTCTGACACGTTTGAAAACAAATTCAAATAATTTCCCCAAGTCAGGTGTGCTGTGCCCGTGACCAAGGATTGAACTGTCCCCACCCTCATCCAGACCCCCGAGCCTTTCCTTGTGTGTTCTGCTCCCCGCTCGGGACAGGAAGGAGAGTCACAGAGTTTTGGCCTCGCTCCGGCATGCCCTGCTCCATCCCGGACTCACCCCCAGCTCGCAGCGCCCTCAGCTCCCGGGCACCCCGAGCTCCCGGCGCTTCAGCGCAGCGGCGCTTCCTTGGCCTCCTGCCCGGGCCGGGCCCAGCGCCGGGGCCGCTCCTCAGCCCAGGCGAACGAGAAATGGCGGAGCTCAGCCCAAGGCAGGCGAGTCCGTGCCGTGTGCAGAGCCCGCCGCTGGCTGCGATTGGCTGCTTCTGCCGTCACTCGTGGCTCTGGCGCGCGCTGATTGGGCAGAGCGGGGACAAGCCCGGCCCCGCTGGCGCCCCCAGGGCGGCCGTGGGGCAGGAGAGCCGCCATTGCCGGAGCGTCTGTGCGGGCCCGGCAGCGGCGGCAGCAGCGGCCGGAGCCCGGTGAGGCGGCGGCGGAGCTCGGAGGCGGCCCCGGCCATCGCAGGTGGGAGCCGCGCTCGGTTCTGCGGGGGCTCGGGGCTCGCTGCGGGCCCGGGAGGTTGTGTAATAAATGGAATTGATTCATGCTGACTAAATTGTAACTATTCGGAATGTTATTATTAGAAGCAACCAATGGAATCAGTGTTATAAGGCAGATGTACCCCTTTGCAGATGTTACATGTTAAAATTGAGGTACAGGATGTAGTTTAGAAGATAAGTGATGTCTCATGACCAAAACGGCCTTGAGATGGACAAAATTAAAACCACTTTAAGCATTGGGCCTAAAAACCAGTAAATATCAGACTAATTAGTAGAGTAACATAACACAACCCTTAGTACGCACACACAAACCTGTAAGGTTATCCAAAGGACAATGAGGAAGAGGAGAAGCCCTCACCAAAAGACCCCCAAAAGAAGACTGAAGACCTCCTAACAACAAATGATGCATGTGCCTTGAAGGAAAGTGACGTAAAGTCAAAAAAATCGGAAATAGGAGGAAACATAGGAGAAACATTAATGAATATGTATAAGCACACAGTATATAAGTTTAGCTTGAAGTGCTTTGTTCTGTACGTGAGGTGGAGTGAGAAGCCCCCCCCCGTACCCCGGTCAGTTTTGCTTATGCCTTAACCATTTGTAACCACTGGCCAATTGTATTCACACATTATTCACACATATATATGTATATATATATATATATATATATATATATATAATTGTATCTTTCTTACTAAATTGTATTCTTTTACTAAATTGTATTCTTTTATTATTTTGTATCCAATTTATTAAAGTATATTATCAATTAATTAGATTGATTGTTTGGAAATTTGAAAGTCATTTATAACAATTTGGTGCCAAAACCCATGAACTCCGATCTAGGGGGAGAACGGCTAATGATGGGAAGGAGCTCCCCCCCAATTTTTCAAGGTGGTGCCAAGGTTAGATCGTGCTCCCTTGGAAATAGAAGTTCCACTTAGGATAAAGCATAAGCAGAAGAAGCTGGCTGTAGGAAGCGTGCAGAAGAGCTCCCGTAGAGTGCCGGCCAGAGATAAAGGTGCCTGTAAAACGTCTTGTGCACAAGAAGCGCTGGGCAAACGGAGCGTGTGAGTCCCACGGGGCTGGGCAGGGGGGAGCTGTGTGCCTGTGTGTGTGTGTGCAGTGGCTGAGACGGGGCTGGGCAGCCCGGACCCACAAAGGGAGTGCAGACCTCCGGCCGTACCGCGTTTTCGGCTCTCCGCGAGGAGACCGGCCGGGAAAGGAGGGAAGGGAAAGAGAAGAACGAGTGAAAATCCCCGGGAGGGACGGGAGGGAGAGTCCCAATCTTAAAACCCGCGGGAAAGTCCTCGGGGAGAAGGGAGTGATCTGATCGCTGAGTGAAGTGACTCAGGAGGAGAGTGATCGAGTCAGGTTCAACTTCCTTTAAAAAGAGAAAATTGTTGGGAACTTTAGTACGTAGCTAAGAGGGATTGGGAAGAGAAGTAGCCAGAAATGAGTAGTCGAACAGGGGTAAAAGAAATTGAGAAAGAGAGGAAATTAGACAGGAAGCGAGTAGTTGGCAAAAGACGGGATAGAGCAACAGAGTAATATTGAGGGAGGGGGGAAGTTGAAGCACGGAGTGAGTGAGGGGGATCAAGATTCTCCTGGTACCGGAGATTTCTTGCTTGGTTGCTGCCAGAGATGGGTTCAAGGGACAGTAAGTCCTTGAACCCAGGGGCTGAGAATTATAAGGGGAATTCGCAAGAGCCCGGAATGTCTGAGAACCGTGAGGGGGTTTCTCAGGAGGGGAGCATTCCTCAGGAAAGTCCACTGAGGATGATGTTATGATTTTGGGATACATGGGAATCCCGGAGAGGAAAAACAAGCAGAAAATGATTAATTATTGTATGTTTAAATAGACAAAGAAAATGATCCGAAAATATAATTTGAATTGGCCAAAGTTTGGATCGTTTAAAGATTGGATTTGTTAAGCTTTAAATCAGTATGTAAATTCAAAAGAACCTTTTAATCAAAAGAGTGACTATGTTACCCTGTAGTTTTGCGGGGTGGGGGGGGTCGGGGGGGGAAAGATAAATTTATTACTAAAACACAAGAAAGCGAGAGTTATCTGTTGTATCCTTTACAAACTAATAAGTAGCAGAAAAAAAAAAAAAAAAAAAAGAGGTAAAACTGTTCCTTCATCTAAAGATATTTTACTGGAAATAGAAACAGCAGCACTACCTAAATCCCATTTAACTGAAAAGTGTGCAGTGCTGGCTGTGCCAAGTGAACTCTAACATATAACACAACTGACCATTTGTTACAACCTGGCATTAATTTGGTTTGGTTTATTATATTTAGACATTCAAAAGACAAATTCTGCCTTGCTTAGAGTCTGTGAAGCACAAACACATTTTATGAATATATAGTATCTAAATGGCGTGTTACAGTTTTGTTATGTGCATTATAAGTGTTAAAAACATGTAGCACAGTTTTTTTTCACAGAACCTTAAATTTCCGTATTTTTAAAATATGTTTGTTTTCCAATATTTTGTATAGTCAATATAAATGGTTTTGACTAAATGTTTTATTTATTTAACAGCAAAAATTGTGCTAAAAGAACCCCCTGTTAATTAAAGCTTTATTAATAAATTACTAACTGAAGTTGTGGAAAAAGTAACTTTTATTGTAGTTGGCACATCTCTGGAGCTTTAGTAGTTTAAATTAAAAGAAAAAAAATATAACTGACTAAGAGAGAGAGAGATAAGACAGTGCTGTGAAATCTGTGCCATCCTTGAAACAAGCAGAGTTGAAGTGGCTCATAGGAACCTTATGAGGCCAAGGGTAGCAGTGAGACCAAACGTGTCAGTGACCAGACCCCAGGGTATAAACTTTGCTACCAAGAAGAGCGGCACCTCGGCCCTTGGCTGCAGCCCAAGGGGCCTTGAGGAAGGTAGAGAGTGAAAACTCCTGAGGATTATTTTCACTGTGTTCATTAAGATACCCTTGGCAACTGGCCAAAACCATAAAGCAGGATGGGACAGAATCCAAAAAAATAAGAAAGAAACAAGCGATATTAAAACAAGCAGCACAAAAGCAAACAATGAGCAAACAAACTATGCAAAAACAAAATCACAATAATTCTGATCCATGTGACAAATGCAAACAAATGTGACAAATACAAAAACAAGATAAAATCTATGTTTGTGGCACATCCATATGTTAATGCTGCCTGTTACAATCACAGTAATTTTATAAAAGTATAAAAAATCTCAGGGAAAGAATTAGAGAAAATTAATAAGTAGTGTGAACAGTTGAAACAGCAGTATAGCAACTGAGATTGGCCAACCTTAACTAAAATATTTTTGTAAGTTAAATGCAAGAAGTAGTTACAGAACTAAAATTATTTAAATGTTAAATTTGTGAAAGACTTAAAATAGCTAAAAAATAGCTGTGGGAAAGTGAGAGTCTAGCTCCAGACCAATTTTTAAAATGAAATCTTACTCAAACTTCCAAGACATTAAAATAACCTGGAAGATAAATTTTGAATCATCAAATAATTAAAACAGTTTGTATCAAATAACAATACTAACACCTGGCCACCAAAAACTCCTGCTGGATATTAGAGAATGACAAAAAGAAACTAATTGTAGGATAACCATGTTGATTTGTGCTGGTATAAAAGTTCTGGAGCTAACCCTTACCAATCCATAAGTGACCTAAAATTCTATTGGGAACAACCAGGTACAACAAGTAACAAATGGAAAGCCCCTGATAGAATATATTAAATTTGTGAGTAAAGAGCATATAGTGAATTACCTCAAAGGTGGAGAAGAACCTGTATCTTAAGAGTTACATGACCCTCCTTCTTCGAGGTCCAGGAGCAATATGTTAAATACACCACTTTATGAAACATTAAAAAACAATAAAAGAGACTTGAACCTTGACTTTCCAAAAGCAAGAAGAAACCAGAAATGAAGACAAATGGCCTGCAGAGAGATGACCCAGCCACTTGAGCTGCAGATGGATCTTAGAGATACAGAACCCAAATCTATCTATTGAATCAGTTCATAAAGCTGCAGACAGTAGTTAAAGTTGTTTCAAACCACACCTCTACTGCCCTAAAGCTGCTGGCCAAGCAACATTCACAAATGTGAGCATTTGTTTATCAAAACAGAATTGCCCTGAACTATTTGTTAGCTGAAGAAGGGGGAGTTTGTAGAAAGTTTAACAAATCTGAGTGTTGTATAAAGATAAATGATTACAGAAAAGCCATCACAAAAATTGCTAAAGATATTAAAAATGTAGCACATGTACCAGTTCAAAAATAGAATTTTATTTTGAAGACTGATTAGTGAGATAACCTTTTTAAAAGCACTTAGTGGAAAAAGTTAAAATTTATGGTATAGTGTTTTATATTAAGATTATTGTTTCTATTTTGTATAATTTCATGCCTTAATAGACTAATCCGTTCAGTAATTCAAGGAATACTGAATGAAAAGAAACTATAATAGGTCAAAAAAAAGTTAACTAAATTTGAAAGAGAGTGCAAAAAGCTTGATACAGCATGGAAAAAGTTTAAAAATTAGAAATGAAAATAAAGTAAATGCAAGAAATGAAATTATTGAGAAGATAAAAAAATAAGATTCAAGTTTATGTTTTTTTTAAAAAAAGGCATGAATAAATGTAATCAAAAAGAGAAATGGGGTATTAAAATAAATGGAATTGATTCGTGCTGACTAAATTGTAACTATTTGGAAAGTTATTATTAGAAGCAACCAAAAGAATCAGTGTTATAAGGCAGATGTACCCCTTTACAGATGTTACATGTTAAAATTGAGGTACAGGATGTAGTTTAGAAGATAAGTGATGTCTCAAGACCAAAACGGCCTTGAGATGGACAAAATTAGAACACCTTTAGGCATTGGGCCTAAAAATCAGTAAATATCAGACTAATTAGTAGAGTAACCTAACACAGCGCTTAGTACGCACATGCAAACCTGTAAGGTTATCCAAAGGACAATGAGGAAGAGGAGAAGCCTTCACCAAAAGACGCCCAAAAGAAGACTGAAGACCCCCTAACAACAAGTGAAGCATGTGCCGTGAAGAAAAGTGACGTAGTCAGAAAAATTTGAAATAGGAGGAAATTTACAGGAAGCATTAATGAATATGTATAAGCATACACTATATCAGTTTAGCTTGAAGTGCTTTGCTCTGTACATGAGGCAGGGTGAGGAACCCGTACCCCGGTCGGTTTTGCTTATGCTTTAATCATACTTAATTACTGGCAAATGATAGATATAAATTGTATTTTTTTGCTAAATGATATTCTTTTACTAAACTGTATTCTTTTATTATATCAAATTACTATTCAATTTACTAAATTGTATTCATTTTTAATTAAACTGCCATTAACCCAAGGGACCTAGTTGTCAAAATTGCAATTTCGTTGATCACAACCGGAGAGGCGGCGGCGGAGCTCGGAGGCGGCCCCGGCCATCGCAGGTGGGAGCCGCGCTCGGTTCTGCGGGGGCTCGGGGCTCGCTGCGGGCCCGGGAGGGGGCGGCAGGGGGCTGTGGCGGGTGGCTTGTGCCGTGGCCGGCCCGTGTTGGCCCTGGGCTGAGGGCGCTGCGGGAGCGGCTGCCCGCGGTCTCCTTGCCGCTGGGGCCTCGGCAGGAGGCGGTGGCGGAGCAGCGCTGGCTCGTCCCGCTTCGTGTCGGGAGGCCGGAGGTGGCTGCGCTGTGCCCGGGACGCTGCGCTGGGGCCGCCTCCGAGCTCCGCCGCCGCCTCACCGGGCTCCGGCCGCTGCTGCCGCCGCTGCCGGGCCCGCACAGACGCTCCGGCAATGGCGGCTCTCCTGCCCCACGGCCGCCCTGGGGGCGCCAGCGGGGCCGGGCTTGTCCCCGCTCTGCCCAATCAGCGCGCGCCAGAGCCACGAGTGACGGCAGAAGCAGCCAATGGCAGCCAGCGGCGGGCTCTGCACACGGCACGGACTCGCCTGCCTTGGGCTGAGCTCCGCCATTTCTCGTTAGCCTGGGCTGAGGAGCGGCCCCGGCGCTGGGCCCGGCCCGGGCAGGAGGCCAAGGAAGCGCCGCTGCGCTGAAGCGCCGGGAGCTCGGGGTGCCCGGGAGCTGAGGGCGCTGCGAGCTGGGGGTGAGTCCGGGATGGAGCAGGGCTATGCCGGAGCGAGGCCAAAACTCTGTGACTCTCCTTCCTGTCCCGGGCGGGGAGCAGAACACACAAGGAAAGGCTCGGGGGTCTGGATGAGGGTGGGGACAGTTCAATCCCTGGTCACGGGCACAGCACACCTGACTTGGGGAAATTAATTGAATTTATTATCCAACATGTCAGAACAAGAAAACGAGAAGCAAAGTAATTCCTCCGGAAATCCATCTTCCCCCCAGCTCTCCCTCCTTCCCGGGCTTAACTTTGTGCCCCTCTCCGTCCCCCTCCCCGCCCAGAGGCACAGGGATGGGGGTCACAGTCAGGTCATGTCAGTGCCTCCCCCTGAGGGACAGGAATCCTTGTCCTGCTGCAGCCTGGGGTCCCTGCCAGGGGCCAGAGTCCCTCAGGAGCAGGCTGCTCCAGCGGGGATCGCCAGGGGGATCCCCGAGTCCGGCCAGGAGCCACTTCCATGGCTCTGCAGGGGCTTCCCCCGGGCTCGGGGCCTCTCTCAGGCACCCCCTGCTCCGGCCCGGCCTCATTGCCCCCCTCACCCCCCCATGCAGCGAGTGCCCGGGCAGGGAGATGCACGATTTTCACGGGGCTGAATCTTGGTGTTTCTGAGCTTTATTGGGCTGAATGTTGGTGTTTTGTTTTTTTGTGGGGGCTGAATCTTTGTATTTTGGGGTGATATCAGATTTTTGGTGTTTTGGAAGTTTTTGATCTGTCTTTGTTAGCATTCAGGAACACAAATAATCACAGACTGATTATATGCAGGTGCTTTATTGAAGCATGCAAGAACTAGGGGTATCAACAACCCAAATCTAGCTCCATTGTCTTTGTCCAAATGGACATATTTATGCAATTTCAGCTGTAGCAGTAATCACTATAACCACCTTATAGATATTGCTTCATTAACTTTATCTATATTGCTTCATGAGACTTAACTCATCCTTGCACTAACATGTCTGAATCTTATCTCTGGGTGGGTATCTTGGAGACCCCAAGTACCAGTTCCCATTACCGTAAACATTTCAGCTTGCTAGTCCATCCCTAATACCAAGCATTCTTGTGGCCTACCTCTACATGATTTTAAGAAATATTTTCAGAAAGATTTAAACCCATAGTAACATATTTCCCCACATTCAATGTATTTCACTCTGCTATAATAAGTGTAATGCTTTCACTGTATACAGTCCTTTTTCTGAGTTTATACTTGATATTCATCTTTGAATCCACAGTTGTCGTAAGCGTTGTTACACTCTGGAGGACTTGGAGATGACAAATGCGGATGTGGATCTCTGTCCCGTGTCAGTGCCTTTATTATCTTCTGGTTCCAGGATACTCTTTTCTTTACCTCTCCTTTCAGAACTGCACAGATTAACCAGATTGCTAAGAACACAATTAGTAGGATTATCAGACTCTCAAGAATAGATTTGATCCAGGAGCTCACATTCCATCCCAACCCTTCAAAAATTGTATCTAACTAACTTGTGGTGAGATCTTCCCTCTCTTTCTGTGCTTCATGTTCTATTTGTTTTAACAGATTAATGTCATGTTCTACATCTGCAGTTCCATTTGGGATATGGATGCAGCAGTGATCAATTTGTCCTTTAGGTACCTGCACACTCCGTGTTCTTTCAACAATAACATATCTAAAGTCAATCTGTTTTGCAGGGTCATTTTAGTTGTGGCTTGTAATTGTACATTTAGCTCTCCAAATCCCTCTTTGGTCACTCTTGCCAATCTTTCTACCTGACCTGTAAGTTTGTACAACATCTTTCTATTATTATAATTTGGTATTGGACCAAACAAGGATTCCAGGGCCCACTCAAATTTTACACTGCTGGAGGTTTCCTGCCATCTTTCTTCATCTTCAGATTTGTTTTCCTGAACTTCTCGTCTTGTCCTTATTAGCAGAAGTTCATGTTCTCCCTTGAATGGGAACCTTTTCCAAATTGGGCATAAGGTGGGGAGGCCTAAAGTAATCTCTTTTACTTTTTCACCTACAGGCAAATGTGTTGTCCAGGTGCCATCGCTTGCTGCCCATCCAAATTGGCCTGGACTCTGAATTGTACTTGTGCTCCATATTACCTTTTGGATCACTTGTCCTGTCTTGTCATTTATTTCCCCTTGTTTATGTTTCATTCCTCTGCAGGCACACCCAATTTGCAGAGCTACCACTAGTGGTGGCATTTGTTTTATTTCTTCATCATCAGAAGTACAGTCCTAAGTTTTGTTCCATACCCACCAATTCACTTTGTCTGCCTCCATTCTACTACTGGTTGCAGTGTTCCATACCCCTGGATCTGTTTCATTTTCAGAGCCTTCCCACTTAATGCACCAAGGGCTATCTGCCATAGATTAGAATTTCTGAAGCACACTCATTGACCATGCACTGTCCCAAGCTTCAGCCCAATCTTTTCCTTCCTGTCCTTCACACTTCCACTTCAATACTGGAATCTTTTCTTTAATAACCTTTGCTATCTTTTCATAACACCATCCATAATTCCCTAATCTCCCATACCAGCCTAGTTTTGGTTCATACTTTCCTCCATTTTCATGATAATCCCATATAGATGAATACTTTGGCTTCACAGCATTTTCAAACACTGTCTTATTTCAGTACTCATAATCTATTTGCAATACACAGCTCACATTTTCATTTATATTCTTTTGTATTTCAGGAAATTTTGATGTTATAATTCCCCAATTTATTAGGTCTCCTGCTGCCTTTGGTATTGGCAGACAGGCAGTTATTTTGCTGCTGTTTTGCATCTTGGCAAAATCTTGAATTAATCTAATCATCCCATTTTCTGCCTGAGTAGTATTAGAGACTTTTATCACTTGTGTTTCTGGCTGCACCCCCACATCCCTCTTCATTCTAAAATGGAGAGTTGTCAGCTGATCCTTTTGCATTTCACATCCGAAGGTAACTTTGATTCCAACTGATGGCCCTAAAGGCCATAAAATAATCCCCATTACAGTCACTTGCAACCTAGACATTTGAAACAATCAAACCCGCTTTATCTGCAGCTTTGTTGGCCCTACAGTTTGTGCAGTCCACAGTGCAGGGGAAACCTTCTTCACTCTGGTGTAATGTATGCAGGGATCCAGTCCAGCTCCTTTGACTGCTGTCAAGGTAGTTAACAGTACCTGATAGGGTCCATTCCACCTTTCTTTTAATGGTTCTTCGTTCCAGCTTTTAACGTACACTTCATCTCCCGGGGGGATGTTATGAACTGGATTCTCAAGAGTCAGCGGCCTGTTCCACACAAGGGTGCTCCGAAGCCGAGCTCGAGCTTTTCCAAGAGACAGAACATAATTCTACACCTCTTGCTTCCCTGTAACATGTACATTTGGATTAGGTTCAGGGGATTCATATGGTTTCCCATCCAATATCTCATAAGGACTGACTGACATTCCGCTTCTAGGCTTTATCTGAATCCTTAGCAGTGCTATTGGTAAAGCTTGTGGCTACTGCAATTTAGCCTCTTGGCATATTTTGCTGATTTGCCTCTTCAATGTCTGATTCATCCTCTCTACCTGTCCACTGGATTGGGGTCTCCATGGTGTATGGAGATGCCAAGCTATTCCCAGTAACCTACTCACCTCCCTCACTACTGTGGCTGTGAAATGTGGGCCCCTATCTGATGATATTCCTAGAGGCACCCCAAATCTTGGAATGATTTCTTGCAGTAACCACTTGACTGTCTCCTTTGCTTGATTTGTGCAACAGGGAAGAGCTTCTGGCCATCCTGAAAATGTGTCAACCCCTACCAATAGATATTTGTATCCTCGAGTTCTTGGTAATTCTACAAAATCTACTTGCCAATAATCTCCTGGTTTTCCTTAATTGTGCCTGTCATCTAGCCACTGGATTGTTCTTTAAGCAAATTTCACATTTTGACATTAATGATTTTGCATTTTTAACATCCATACTGAAATTAAATTTTGTTTTATCAATTTAATCAGTGCCTCTGCACTCCAATGACATTCATTATGTTTAATTTGTAGAATTTCCCTCATTATCAAGGAGGATACCACTACTTGTCCCTGTGTAGTCACATACCACCCTTCTGAATTCTTCTGTGCATTCAGTGAGCGTCCCAATTTCTCATCCTCTATTGAATATTTTGGTTCTGGAGGTAAATTGAATTAAGATACATTAGTTTTTAAAGGTATCAATGCTAATGTAGTTTGCGCTTCTCGAGCAGCTTGTCGGGCTGTCCAGTCTGCTTTTCGATTTCCCTCATGAATTTTGGAGCTTCCTGATTGGTGAGCTTTGCAGTGCATGATTGCTACTTGCTCAGGCTTTTGTACTGCTTTTATTAATTGCAGGACTGCATCTTGATGTTTAATGTGTGTGCCTTGAGAAGACAGCAGTCCTCTTTCTTTCCACAGTGCTCTGTGTACATGCACCACTCCAAAAGCATACTTTGAGTCAGTCCATATGTTACCCTTTTCCCTTCACTTAATTCTGGTGTTCTGAATAAACCCTCTGGGCAGATGTATTTGGTGATAATGCTTTTGCCTCCACTATTGTACTGACTGTTGTTGCCTGGGGGTCCCAGAGCATCTTCCTCTCTGCCTTCTTCTCCTCCATTCATCTAATGCTTGGGCATGAGAAGTCTGGTTTGGGGAGAAAAACAAGGGGTGACCACCTAGGATTCAGGGTTCCTCCTGCCCAAGTCCATCTCTAGAAGTCATCAGGTGTCTTGTGTCCATGAAAATCTCCAAAGCATCAGGACTGAGAGGAAAAAATCCCTCCCTGAGGTTCCCCTTCTGTGGGGTCCCCACTTTGGTGTCCCAGGTCTTCCCCCTGTGCAGGCTCATCCCTTCTCCGGGCTGCCCCTTCTCCAGGCTCCCCTCACTCCCGGCTCTCGGGGTCCCCCCTCTCCAGGCCCCCATTTCAGGCTCCGGGACTCCCGGGGCTCCCCCCTTTTCGCTGCTCCCCTCCCCCTGCCGGTACCGGGCATCTCAGGTCAGCTTTGGAGTCCTGCAAGATCCAAACATGGCTCTGCCCGGCCCGGCCCCAGAAAAAGGAACAGGGGTCCCCAAAGATACTTCGAGTGAGCTCCAAATATCCCTTCCCCTTCAAACAAATCCTGCCAGGACGGCCCAAGACCTTCGGGGCGAGGTTCCCGTCCCCGGTGAGCTGCGGGATGCGGGGCCCGATGCTCCCGGCGCGAAGGGGCTGCAGATCCAGAGAGCGATGGACGCACGTGGGGCCTCCTCTGCTGCTCCTCTTGCAGTTCCTGCTCCTCCTCTACCCCTCCTCTTCCTCCCGCTCCTCCTCCTCCTCCTTCCCCTCCTGCTCCATCTCTCGGCTGCTGGCGAGGAGCTGTGGGGTGAGCGGAGCGGGGCCGGGAGGCGGTGGGAAAGGGCTGGGAGAGGGGGATGAGGGGAGCTGGGAGAGGGGGAGAGGGGTTCTCAAGGAGGGGCTGCCAGTTAAGCCCAGGAGCCCCAAATGCCCTCCGTGTCCTGCCAGCCCCTGCCGGTGCTGTGGGGGCCGGGCCGTGCCCCAGTGCCGGCTCAGGGGGTGCTCCAGGCTGACGTGCTCCACCTGGCAGCTGGAGCTGAGCCCGCATTGCCGGGGCCGGTTTCCAGCAGCACCAGGAGCTGCTGGCTCCAGTCCCCGCTGGGGAGCACGGCAGTGGCCAGCACGTGGCCCGAGAGCTGCTGCTGGCCCTGGGAGCAGCTCAGCTGGATGTGGGCAGGGGAGAAATCCATCAGGGAGCAGAGCAGGCGGCCGGGGCCGGGCTGGGAGCTCGAGGGCACCAGCGAGATGGACACGCTGGGATGGGCAGGGGGCTTGGGGACCCCCAATGCGGATCTTCCTCCCCACAAGCCGCAGGGAATCGCTCCAGGGATCGAGTGCTGCAGGACAGGGAACCACATTTCTTTCATCCCAAGCCCACCTTTCCATCTCCTCTCTCCCCCTTTCTCATCCTTCCCCCAATCCATTGACCCCTCTCAATGCAATTTGGGTTTCCCAGCACCTTCCCCCACGCTTTGGGGGTTTCAGCCCTCTCTTTTTCCTACTCTTCTTCCACATCCCTTCCCAATCGTCCCTCCAATCTCTAACCCCCTCCCCCGTGCTCGGATTTGGGGGTTCCAAGACCCCCTGCTCAGTCTGTGGGTCCCATCCCCCCTTTCACTCAATTTGGGGAGATCCTAGCAGATTTTTTTCTGGGAGGAATCCCTGAGTTACCGGATTTTTGGGGTGTAGGTTTGAAGGGGGACAGCTCTGTCTGGCATTTGTTTAACCCATGGTCAGCTGGGGAAGCACAAAAACGTTTCCCATTTCCATCCTTTCCTCATTTGGACTGGTTCATGAGCTGCTTTCTTGTTTCCTTTGGTATCTGTTCTCATCTATTTGTCAACAGCAGTTTGAATCATTTACTTTTCCACAAATTCTGCCTCCTTCTGCTAATAGATAATGTGATCCCATCCCATGATGAAATGTTGTGTTCCTCATCTGAGTGGATTGGCTGGGAGGAAGGTCAGGAGGTGGAGCTGTGTGGTTGATTATTATTTCAATGGCATCCTGTAATCTAATTATCCCATTGAAGTGATAAATGGTTTCTCTGGTATCTGATATCAATTTGTTTGGGTTCCAGGGTCTGGTCCATGGTGTTGCAGGATTTGTTCTGGTGGTTGTTCATCTTTTCCCCATTTTTGGGTGCTCCCTCCAGCCAGGGCTGCATCAATTGTCAGCTTTTCTCTCATTAAGTCATCACATACTTGGATTCCCAACTGATTTCCCTGAACTTGTGGTAGCAAATAAACCCCACTGGTCTGATACACCCTATATAACATAGACAGAGACAGCACATGTTGGAGTGGGGACAGGGATGATTCTCCCCACTTGTTTTAGTGAAGTTTTCACAACATTCCCTAATTTGTTTTCCTTTGCATCTTAACCAATTCCTCTAGCAGAGTCAGATATCCTCACAATGGGCTGTGCCTTTAGCTGTGCAAATTCCATCTGTGCAAGCAGGCAGAGCTTGGGCTGAGGGGCAGAGGGAATTATTCCAATTCCTCCTGCAGGCAGGAAGCCCCTGGGCCATTATACAGGCTTTGTCCCATCAGTGTTAATTTGCATTTCTAAAGCTCCTCTCCTGGCTGCCTGGAAGGAAACTTCTCTTCCAGGGCAGCCATGGGATGACTCACATGTGGCCACTCCAAAAGTGACATTTTTGAAGAAAAAAATACTATACTATCTCTTTACAAGTTAAGGAGGTCACCTTTAAAACTCTTAGTTTTTAAAACTGAGGCATAAAGGTGAACATTCAAAAATGCACACCAAAATTTTGCCATCGTAACAGCCACGCACACACATTCCCAAAAAAATCCAAAGCAATCAAGATTTTTTCTACTTCTTGCCCTAAGTCTAAAAACTGATTCTCCCAACCCTGGCCCAGCACTACCAGTCTGAGTAACAATATAGAAGTAGGATTAAAGAAAAGCATAATAATGGTGTAGTCTTGTCACCAAAACTGCGAGATGAATAAAAACTCTCCAACAATATAAAATCAAGGCATGACTTGAGTCTGGCCAGAATGTGCAACAGAAATCATTAATTCCTCACTTTGGCTGGGTGTGCAGAGAAAATCATTCCAAGACATGTGAATTTAATAGATGTTTCCTAAACTATATACAGTCTGAACCCATAGAAATCCCTTGGTTTAATGTTCATTGGTTTGAAGGTGTGGAGTTGTTAGGATTTGGTTTCCTGTTGCAGCCGGATTTCTGTGCCTGTGATGTGAATTAGGTGGGCACTCCTGGATTTCCTGCTCAGCCTTTTCCAGACCAGGTGTCTCCAGCTGTGCCTGGGGCAGTGTCTGGGGTGAATGTTGGTTGATGTTTGCTGCTGGGTGTTGATGTTTTGTTGATGGTCGTTATCTTGGGGGGACTCTTTTGGGCTATTCCCAGTCTGTTGAGGTGTTAAACACATCTCTGCAGAGTGGTGGAACATCCCTTAAAATAAACATTTAAAATTCCTTTCCCCAAGGCAAAGGCAAATCTAGTGTGACCAGAAAAATAAGATTTGAAGCCATTTTAAAGTTGGTCTATTTTGGCAGCAGCTAATCCCAGGCAGGGCAGAGTGTGAGTGTAATTGAGAGGCAGAGTGGAATTGTCCCGGTGCCTTCCCCAGCAGCTGTGGCGAGGGCAGGCACAGAAAGGGCTGAAGCTGCAAGAGTGAGAGCAAGGATTGTCCCGCAGTGGCTGGAGATGGCAAAGGAGGGTGGCCAGGCCGAGGATTTGAGCAGAGGATCTGTGGGCAGGCCCAGGGGCTTCCCCCGCTGGGGAGCCCTGGCTGCTGCTGCGTTGCCTTCAGTGCAGGCTCAGGGGTGGCCTGTTTAATATTCCCTTCCAATTCAGATTTCTGAGTCTGGAAGAGCCATGGCTGGGGCATCAATAATTTTATTTTTTCATTTTGTTAAGTTTTGTTTTCTTTCTTGTGTCCACTCCATAACATTGAGGCTATCTGGGGCTAAAAAACTCATACAATGCTCAGTCTAGAACAAAGAATCCTCAGTCCAGCTCCAGCAATTCCCTGTTAATTGTAAGAATTGTTCCAGCACCTTTTTAGTCCTAGGAAACATTATTTCTGGTATTCCCTGGACCCTCTCTGAGTCAATTCACCACAAGCCTTCAGTCAAAATAGGTCCCAAATATTTAAACATTTTCTCCACCATTTGCCCTTTCTTTATTTTCAGATACTCAAAGCTGAAAATGAAGCCATTTCACAGAGGCTTCCTCTATCTCTTCTCCTTGTTTTTCTGACTGGATCAAGTCATCCACATCCTGCATTAAGCCAGTCCCTGGGGGTGAGGTCAATTCCTTTGATGTTTCCTGCAAGGCTTGCCCCAGTCAGGCCGGTGCTTCCGTGCATCCCTGCAGAAGGACCGTCCATGTCTTGAGCATTTTCCCTTCTACCTCTTGTTGCCAGCCCAGGGCAGAATTGTGTTTGCATCCTGTGGAAGTGGGCAGATCCCCAGAAAGCATCTTTTGCATCAAGTTGTGAATGGCAGCAGTGTGAGGAGGGCCCCTGGTTCAGGCTGGTGTAAGGATCTGAGAGTGTGGGGTGCCTCGGTTTCATCATCTCATTTCTTCTTCTTGGGTCCTGCAGCATTGTGTGGATTCCATTGGATTTCTTGTTTGGCAGGATAGGAGCATTCTAGGGAGCCATCCCTGGCTCCCCAAGCCGTGCCTTGAGCAGGACTCCCAGACAGGCTGTGAGCCCTTCCTTCCCTCCCTTGGAACAGGGGATTGCTTTTCCACAGCTCTTGTCCTGGTTGCTTGAGGGAAATTTGGAGAGGCTCCATATCTAATTTTGCCAATTTCCCTGGGGCTGCCCACACTTGTGGGTTCACATGAGCCTAGACTCTGCCAGACATTTGACCCAGAGGTAAAACAGAACCAGCCTCTGTATCACCTTATGCAACATTAATTTGCATTCCCAATTTAGCCATCAAATCCCTTCCCAGTAAATTGCAGTCACAGTTGTGAGCAAATAAAACTTCCTGCATTTTAAACCCATCCCTCACAACTGCTAATAGTGGCTGAATAGAGTACACCCACTCATATTTCCCACTTAGTGCCTTAATTATTAAAATATTCCCAGCAATTTACCCCCCTTATGTGTAAGATTCTGAGTGGATGGAGAGGCCCCTGTGTCCATCAGGAAAGGTCTCCTCTGGATCCAGAGCCACCCTGGATGTTCCCAAGGGCAGCAGTGTGGTGGGTCCCTGGTGGAATGGGAGCTGTGAGAGCGCTAAGAATCCGTGTCCATCAAGGGCTGGACTTGCTCGTGCTGAGGGTGCTCCTGTCTGTGCTTGCAGTGTCCTTGTGCCCTGCAGCTGGAAGGCTGATTCCTTGCCAGGGGCTGTTTGGGTGGGCTGTCCCCTGGCCAGGAGGGCAATGCCTGTGCCAGGTGCTTGTGGCCGAGGGTGTCCCCTGGGTGCTGGGGCCCCCTTGGGCCCTGGGCTTGATCCCTCAGGGGCTGTAGGAACTGTGCCATGGCCTTTGCCTTCAGCTTGGCCTTTTGCTCATCCCTTGCTGCATTCAGCTGCTGAGCCTTTGTGAGCAAGTGCTGCAGGGGCTTCTTGTGGCCCTGCTGCAGCCCCCCTCAGTGCCTGTGGGTGCTCATCGTGTGGCAGCTGCTGAGCTTTCTGCAAAATCCTTCCTTTCTCCAGGGACCCAGCACAAAATGCTTAAAAGATCATCTGGATCCTTGCAGGTGTAATCCCCATTTGTGAGCTGTTCCTTCCTGGTGCTGGCTGTGCTGAGGCTCCCCTCCCCAGCCCGTATCCCAGAGCCGGTCCCTGTCCCGCCGCAGTGTCCAAAGGCGGCCCCTCCGGCGGGCAGGGCCGGCAGCTCCACGGGGCCGGGCAGCGGCCGGGGCGTCCCGCAGCCTCCTGGGGGCCGGGGGCCACTGCCGGCCCTGCCCGGGGGGTGCTGGGGTCAGGCAGCGCCCGGCGCTGAGCCCCGGCTGCCCCACAGCCCCGGCCCGGCCCCACAGCTCCCCACAGGCCCCCAGCCCGTGCTCCCGCTGCCGCAGCTCTGCGCCCGCTCCTGCCGCTCCCAGCTCAGAGAAACCTCCTGAAATCCTGACCTCCTTGTTTTCCTGTCCTGGAATCTGGATGTACAGAGGATCTGGATCAGCTGGTTTGGTGGTTTTAGCAGTAGCTAAAAATCACTAGAATACTTATTCATTTCTTGTTGTGAGTTGTGGATTTGGAGAAGGGCAAAACAGGATTAAAACTTAAAAGGAATAAAGAAATTTTATTACTCGAACTACAAAAGTAAGAAACCAGAATAAAACTTCCAGACACCTTTTCTTCCCATCTCACCTTTTTCCTTGCCCGACTGACAGCATAGAGACAAAATGTGGTGGTTAAAGCAGTCCCAGCTCTACAATGGTCATTTCATCAGTCTTTGTAGAGAGAGTTCTCTCTTGTCATTCCATGGAGAGTTTTCCACAAGAAAAACAGTTTCTTGTGGCTTTTCCTTTCTCTTGATTGGCAGCTGCCCGGAAAAAACTCTGCCATCATTCCCTCTTCCCATTTCACACCACTCAGAGGTGCGTTCATGGGCCATGAACTCAAGGAGTATTATTTTAAGGATGAGTTATTCAAAGGCAAAGGTTCTCTTCATTTCTCCCTGTGATCATCTCTGGGAACAGAGGTTTTCTCTTTTTCTTCCTGGGTGCCCAAGTATCTCCATCAACTCTCACTTTTCATTCTCTGTTCCAGCATCTCATGGGATCACAGCTACTCTCCCATCTGCTTAGCTCATCAGTGGATACCTTTGCTCAGAGTTCATGGTTTGAATAGTTCATTCCACCTTATACTCTTTTCATGAATTAAAGGAGTTATTCAGAAACATTGTTCATCTCCATGGCCTCACCAAAAGAGTACTTTAGCTTATTAAAGCATGTCCTCAATCTCCTTCCATCTGAGGCTTGATTCCTTCCTTCACTGACTTGGATGGTTTATGTTGTCTCTTTACATGATGATCACTCTCCCTTTCCTCTCTCTGGAAAAGGATTAAATCTGCAGGTCTCATCTGGGTAGTGAAGTGGTTTAAATCTGGCCCAAGTCTTGTGGATGCTCACGGGCAGAGGCTGGGGCTGTTTTCGATGGGTGATTTTTCAGTGGCTGTGCTGGGGGAGGGTGGCCAGCATCTCAGCACGCTGCAGGCCGATGGCTTCCCCTGCCCGTACTCGGCAGTTTCTGGTGAAATCCAGCGGCAGCAGAAATTTCAGCTGAGCCAGGGACCGGCCTGGCCCGGCAGTGCTGCTGTTCAGGGCTCGGCGGGCTTCCCGAGGGGCTCAGCCACTCTGGGAAAGGGCTCCTGCCATTCTCCATCCCCTTCCTGGGAGCTGCTGGGCTCTGGCCCCACGCCCCCACCCCGAGGCCGTACAGGCTGTGGGGAAAGCGGGGAGGGGGGGCCTGGCTGCACCAGAGCTCTGTTATGTTTTAAAGCCAGAAACACAAAAGACCCAAAAGCTCCTGGCTTTAGGTTTAAAAGGTGGTATTCAGAAAGGTAATCTCACTTTTCAGTGGTCAAAAATACTGTCAGAACTGGCCAGCTATTGGCCAGGTCTCAGGCAGAGAAGAAACTTCCAGCAGCCTCTCTCAGAGCCATCGTATTCGTGGATGTTTCCAACTTTTTTTCTTAAATGCCAACCCATCAGAGCTGGCAAATTTGGAGGATGAGACCCTTCTGAAAAACATTTCCAATGCTCAGTATTTTTCTCTACCCCCTCTTTTCTATCATCCCTTTTCTCACCCCATGGATTGCTCCTGCTGCTTCTTGCCTTAAGCACATTCCTGCACACTCCCCTTCAGCCAATCCCTTCCCAGCACACCAACACCATCCATCCCCTCTTGTCTAAATCCCTTCTGGACTTCCCTTCTTGTCCCCCCTTGCCGCGGCGGTGTCGATTACACGGGTGCCTCGACTACCCTGAAGAAGCCGTCCTGAAAAGGACTGTCCAGGGGAACAGGCACGTCCTCTGCCCAGCGAGTGATCTCAGCTCAGCGGCAGCGTGCAGGCGACGCGGAGAGACTAGAGAGCTGTATGGCATTCCACTGAGAAATAGCCTTTATTATAGCAGGGCCCTCAGTGAAGGGAGCCAGTGACAGCAGCTGCCTGAACTGGGGAAAACCGGGGTATTTATAGAGGAGGAGAGGGGCGGGGGAAACTTGGATACATGTATTGGGGTGGATTGATAGGGAGGGAAACCAATGGGGTGTAACAAATTAACATGCTCAACTCTAGGGCGTCTGGGAGTGACACTTTTTCTCTGCATGACATAGAAGTGTCTTGCCTAGGGAGAAGCTCTCCAGGGGAGAGCCAAGTTTTCTGAACTGGCTGGTTCCCTAGTCTCCACACCCCCTGGGTGTCCATGTCCTTAATTCCCTCTGGGAGAATGTGCAAACGACCTCCACAAGCTCGCAAGAGACCCTTGAGAGATATTTTGTGGTCATCATCCCTTTGTCCAGGATGCCCTTCTAACATTCCATTTTCTCCCCACATTGGTCCTACCTGGAGACCGCCTGTGCCCCCCCGGGCCTTGGCGCCCCCCTTGAGGGGAATTTGGGGAGGTGGGAGGGGGGAGCGCCAAGGCCGGGCCCCCCCGCGCTGTGGTGGCGGGAGCGGCTGCAGTGGGGAGCGAGTGCGGGCGGAAGCGGCCGAGAGCCCAGCGCTGCCCCAGGCCGAGCTGGCCCAGCTCCATCCGTGCCCCTGCGGTGGGATGCTGTGGGACTGGGGGGGAAGAGGGAGGCAGCAGTGGGTGCTGGGCCTGGGGGCAGGAGGAGAAGGGAAGGAGAAGCAGGGCTGAGGAACAAAATGTTCAAAGGATGCACGTGGAAGGAGAAGGTGGGATTGTGCAGGAGGAGGAGAAATAGTAGGAGAAAGAGGAGTGTGAGGAAGAGTAGGGCCACAGGAGGAGGAAGAGGAGCAGGAAGAGGAAGTAGCACAAGGTTCCACCCTCCCTGTATGTGCAGTCCCAGGAGCATTGACCTGCCCGCAGTCAGAAGGTGACTGGGGAGGGGAATCCACGATTTTCATGGGTCACAATCTTGGTGTTTCTGAGCTTTATTGGGCTAAATGTTGGTGCTTTGTTTTTGCAGGAGCTGAATCTTTGTATTCTGGAGGCGGTTTTACCTAAATTTGTTGTTTGATTAGTTTTTGATCAGTGTTTTAATGTTTGGAGGATGTTTGCGGTGAATGTTGGTGTTTTAGAGATTCTTAGAGACACAAGATGCCCAATGACTTTCTGAGATGAATTTGGGCAAGGAGGAACCCCCAGCCCAAGGCGCTCTCCTCTCTATTTTTCCTCCTAACCAGGAATTTTCATTCCCAAACTGTATCCAAATGGAAGAGGAGGAGGAAAAGCCCCAGAGATCCCGCACGAGGAGGGGCTGCAAACCCAGCCCAGAGAGCTGCGAGGAGGAAAGATCCCCCCAGTGCCAGGAACACGGCCAGAGATCCAGCCAGAGCTCAGAGCTGGGGGAGAAGCCCCACAAGTGCTTGGAATGTGGGAAGGGCTTCAGGTGGAGCTCCCAGCTGATCCAGCACCAGGTGACCCACACTGGGGAAAAGCCCTACCAGTGTGGGGAATGTGGGAAGAGCTTCAGCTGGAGCTCCAGCCTGAGGAATCACCAGGTGATTCACACTGGGGAACGGCCCTATGAGTGTGGGAAATGTGGGAAGAGTTTCAGAGATATCTCTGACCTGATGAGACACCAGGTGATCCACACAGGGGAACGGCCCTACACCTGCTTGGAATGTGGGAAGAGCTTTGGGTGGAGCACCGCCCTGAGGGCACACCAGCTCATCCACACTGGGGAGAGGCCCTACGAGTGTCCTGAGTGTGGGAAGAGGTTTCGGACCAGCTCCCATGTCCTCCTACATGAGCGGATTCACACAGAGGAGAGGCCCTTCCGCTGCCCCGACTGCGGGAAGGGCTTCAAGCACAACTCCACCCTCACCATCCACCGGCGCATCCACACTGGGGAGAGGCCCTACGAGTGTCCCCAGTGTGGGAAGAGCTTCTCACAGAGCTCAGCCTTGACCCAACACCAACGGAGGCACCAGTAAGGGAAGCCCTGCGAGTGCCCCGAGTGCGGGAAGAGCTTCGTGCGCTGCTCCAGCTCCATCCCCCATGGGAGGATCGGCGTTGGATGATCCCCAGTGACCCCCGTTGGGCAGAGCCCTGGTGATCCGTTCTCCTGGTGATCCGTGTTGGGAAGACACCTGGCTGGGAGGCTCCACATCTTCACGGCTCCCTGTGGGCACCTGGATGAACACCGGGGCAGGAACATCCATCGAGACACAGACCAATAGTGGGAATTCCTTTGGGAGAGCAGATTTGTTGACTTTCAATCCCAGAAAACTGTTAAAGCTAATGGAACTCACGAGCCCTATTTGTTACACATCAACACCTCTCCTTCCTTTTCTGGAATTTGACACAAACTTATAGTCAATAAGTTCTGCAAGTGCTCTTGCTGCGTGAGGCCACATTGTGTCTTTCATTTAGCAATTAATGAAGCAAACACAAATTGCCTACTGAGACCCTTCTGCTCCCTCCCAAATCACTACTCAAGAACAAGCCTCAGGCACATGCCCATAGTCCCTCTCTGCCAGCAGCTCTGAGCTGCATTGCACAGTGCTTGCTGTGTCCCAAAGAGCACAAAGCAGGCTGGCCTGGTGCCCCTGAATATTTCTGCAAAACCCTCTGCATTTCACACCTTTGCTCTGGCTCAGTGCAGAGCTCCAGGATTGCAGGCACTTGGTCCCAGAGCTGTGTGAGGCACTGGCTCGTGCAGATGTGCCCTGGCTTGCTGTCACTGCCTCACACTGGCCTGGGTTCCCCTGGCAGAAATGCCGTGCCTGAAGGACACTGCCCTGTGCTGGAGCCTGCGGAGCAGCCCGGCTCCCTCCCCCTGTGCCCAGAGTGCTGCACACACTGCTGACCATTGCCAGGAGTTCCAGGGCAGGCGGCAGAAGAGCAGGAATGGTCAGGCAGGGCACCAGCCCTGGGCTGCTCTTTGCCTTTCTCTCCTCCTGTGCAGACTCCAGACAGCCCATGGCACCAGTGTGTGCTGTGCCCAGCACGGCGCCGCTTCCCCTCAGGAGCAGCCAGCTGCCAGCTTGGCTCTGAGAGCGGAGGATTTGCCTGGTGCCAGCAAGAGGCAGCCAGGGCCAGGCTGCTGCCTCTTGCAGCTCCAAGGGCCTCCTTCCAGCCTGCCTCTGCCGAGGCTCAGGCTTCTCCGGGCTCTGCCAGGGCTCTGCTGGGGCTCCAGCCTGGCCAAGGCCGGGCCCGCTCTCACCTCACAGTCGCTGACAGCTCTGCACCACAGGAGACCTTGCACAGCACCCTCACTGCTCTTTCTGCTTTCTCTCTTCAGCCAGACTCTCCTCCAGCCAAAGAGATTTCTCTTAGGGATACAAATCCAAGTGGCAGGAACCCAAATGTTCTCGAGTCACATCTGCACAGCCTGCATCTGCACAGGATGTTTGCGTTGCACCGCTCCTCCTTTGATTTTTCCTGCAAATGCCATTGCTGTTTCTGCCTCAAATAAAAATGCCACAGCTGGGCAAAACTTGGCCAGTTGGCCATATTCCAAAGGCAGTGTGGCCTGGAGAGGATGAATGAAGAGGAGCCTTCCCCCCTTACAAACTGTACCAAAGAAGCCATCAATGTCACTTTCCACCTCTAAGAAAAAACTGACAATTCAGGAGGAAATGTTGAGCTTTCTCACAGGGTCAGAAGGAGAGAAATGTTCCAAAGGAGTTGAGGTATCAGTAACTTTATTTATAATCCTACTCTACAATCCTGCACTACAATCCTACACTGCAGTCCTACTCTACAATCCTACACTACAGTCCTACTCTACAATCCTACTCTAAGTTGGGCATGGAAAAAACAGTTTGAAATTGATTGACGCATTCATATCTCCTCCTTCCACTTCTTCACTGCCATGATGAGTGGTGCCAGGCTGGACCCAGGCATGGCCGATGTTATAAATTGATGCTGCAGAAAGGAAAAGAAAACAACAAGAAAGCATGATTTTCCAAGCTAAGAGCTTCAAAGGCAGGGGAATACTTTTTAAATGAAACAGGGATTGAGTCAGATTAGGTCAGGAGCATGGGGCAAGAGTGGCACAGGTTGCTCCAAGAGCTGGTAGGAGGCCCACCCCTGGAAATATCTGAGGTGTGAGTATCTTGATCTCTTGAAAGATGTCCCTGCTCATTGCAGGACACAGACTAGATGACCTTTCCATGTCCCTGTGTGTTAGTTTGAGATGAATTGACATTTAGGGAAAGAAGTAAGAAACCCCGCATGGAAGTGATTTTTTTGAGAAAAGCTGCTGGGAGCTTCCTCTGTGCCTGAGACAGGCCAGTGGCTGGCTAGTTCTGAGAACTGACAACATTTTGCACCATTTAGAAATAAGATGTGCCTCTGTGATGATCCACATTTTGAAAACCACCAGCCCAGGAACTGGCCCTCTTTGCTTCCGGCCCCCGAAGGTAACGGAGCTCTGGTGAGGCCGGCCCTGCTCGCCCACGGCCTGTGCTCCTGGGGGAGGCCGGGCCAGACCCCAGCGGCTCCCGGGCGGGGGATGGAGGCTGCGGGACCCCGGCCCCAGGCTGGGCCAGGCCACGGCTGCTGACATCTTGCCCACACTAAACCCTCTCCCCAGCGTGCAGCGACGGCTCCAGGCCGAGCCTCCCCTCCCAGCGGCTACCGGGCAGAGAGAGGGGCCCAGCACAGCCTGAAATCCAACACCGTGACTGCCATGACCTGGGTGAGATTGAACCCTTTCACTGCACAGATGAGACCTTTCTTATTCTTGTGGGCCTGATAATAAAATTTGTTATTCCTTTTAAGTTTGAAGCCTGTTTTGCCCTTCTTCTAATCCATAGCTCCCCGCAAGAAATGAGTAAGTGCCCTGGTGATTTTAGCCAGCGCTAAATCCCAGCACTCCCTGCCAGCCCAGCCCAGTCTAGGATTCCTCCCCATTGTCAGCTGAACAGCACCAGGGTTGGAAGTGAGGAGGATGGGGGCTCATCTGATGCCTTGGATTTCAGTGGAGGAGGTGATGAGTTCAGCAGGAGAATTGCAGCACTCAATATGAATGATCAGCAAGTCTCATTTATTGCTAACTCTAAAACCACTTATATAACATCAATAAGGCTCATACATAGTGCAAAAGCAAGCTCATTATTGGATATTTTCATTTAAGGTCAACTTCACCTAGTTTCACATTCCTGTGATCGCTCATCTATGCTGAATTCACATTCTTCTGATCACAGCATCCTGTTCTCAGTTAACAGTTATCACCAAGGTCTTCCTGACTTTGCAACATCTCACACTAACTGTACTCTATTGTCTAATTCTTTCTCAGCTAATTGCTGCATGGGAACATGACCTTTGCTAGCTAACCATTCCTCTGTAATTCCCCTCTTTTCTTTTTGTACTAACAAAACTGTAGAAGTAGCCTTTTTTACCATGTTTTGCAAGCATTGCAGTATTCAAGGAATAAACAGTAACATAATCACAATGATCTATATAACAACAACTGCCCTTTGTGCCAAAATTTTTAACCATCCTGTGAGACCTAGGGATTGAAACCATTCCTCTAATGGATTTGTTTCTATGGTTAATTTTTTCATATTGTTCTGTAGTTGTTGAAGACGAGCCTGAATAGACACTGAATGATCAGAAAGATTCATGCAGCACATTCCATCAAAGTCTTCACAGCCATGGCCCTGTGCTAATAGCAAAAAATCAATAGCAGCTCTATTCTGCAATACAGCATGCCTAACACTGTTCATATCCAAAAGCAAATCAGACAAAACCTTTGATGTAACATTAAACTGTTTTCCTGTCCAACATGCCAATCGTCGTAACTGTGTTAAGGCTTGAGCACTAGATACTCCAGGTGTAAAAATAGATGACACAATCACTGTAGGACGTTCCCAAAGTTCAACCTTATCTTTGCATTCTGGCCCTAACTGGAACACACTTCTCTTTGTTCGTAACCTGGTTCTCTTGGCTCCTAATAGCTGCTGTATAGTGGGTGCAAACAATGTCAATTTCCCAAAATAACAAGGCCCTCCATAAATGTTTGCTGGCAGTCCTTGCCATGCACGATCTCCACAAATTAGAAAAATACCAGGTGGTAATTGTAGAGGTGTACTGCTAGAATTTACTTTGTGAGACCAATTGCCACAGTATGCATCATTATTTTGCAAATATAGCAAATTTTGTGGAGAAATATTTGTACCATTTGGCCCATGAGACTTTTTTGCATGATTGTTCCTAGCCCAATTGACAAAAGTTAAACAATAATTGCTAGGGGCTGAACCTAACAGTCTTAACTCTTGTGGTTCTGACCCAGTACCGTTTAAACCTGTAGCAATGTACCAATTTTGAGCACCAATGAGATTTGCTGGAATTAAACCTGTGTCACAGATATTGATCATGAATTTACCTGATGGAATTTCACATAATGTTTTGTTTGCTTCCTTGGGTGTTTTCCAATTCTTTGTCCAATTTTTAAACATCGTGGCATTGAATGAATCATCTAAAGGTGCGCCCACTAAACAAGTTCGAAAAGGATCCGAAGGGGTAGCCATTGAAAGGCAAAAATTATCCTGTCCAGTTTGATTAGCCCACGTTACCCACATATTTTGTCTTTCATCCATGTCAATAAAAAACCCTTCATTTCCCTTTATACAACAACTTGATCAGAGATAGTCCTCTAAGGACTTTAAAAGGATTGTGGCAGTTCAGCCAGCATCTTGGCTGGATCCCATGCGAGATCTTGCTTCCCTTTTCTTTTACCCCTCTGCCTCGCCCGTCGATTTGGTTGCTTCGAACCACGGGGTGTTCCATCTTCTCGGCAGCAGGGATAACTTTCAAGGAAAGACCCTTTTTCTCGAGACTGCCGTTTTAAGAATTGCTCCCAATTTTTATTTTTTACCCCTGGAATATCATACCTGACTTGTGTCAGTGTCTTACGACAACGTATTGTGGTTATTTCAATAATATACGGTAAAGGGGTATTAGGATGGTAACAATAATTTTCTGGAATTATTCCAAAAGCAAAAATCTCCCACCATCTATCAGATCCTTTTTCAAATTGTCCTGTTTGCACACCTTCCTGTAATGCAATCTCAGTTAAATTTCTTTCAAAGTTGTAACACTCTGTACAAATCCCTCTTGGAGATCGACCCCACTTAGAATGTATCCACCACTTTTCTTTACACACTTCACAAATGTAACATACAAAAGGATAACATTCACAATTTGGTACTGTACACAAGATTTGCATGTGAGAGTTCATCAGATCCCGTCTCTATGTTGATGGTAGAGAGCGAGAAGTATCTGCTAAATTTTCTGGATCAGCTGAAGGTAAATCACTGGGATCAGCAGGTTTAGTCCATCGGCTCGGCACCCAGACAGGCCCTGTGGGGGTAGACACACAAAGATAACCACGTCCCCAATATAGTACCTTGCTAGGACCTCCCCACAGACCTGTTTTTGGATCCTTATAGCGAACCCATATTGGATTTTGAGTTTTCTCTGCTTCAGGTGCACTATGACGTATTGCTGCAGGCAAATCACTGTTTCCAAAAATACACAGAAAATTTAAAACAAATAAACAACGCAATAATCATTCTTGTGGATCTTTGATCTCCCTAAATTTATTCAGATATTGTTTTAGGGTACCATTTGCTCGTTCTACTATTGCCTGACTCGTGGGGGAATGTGGAATCCCTGTTATGTGTTTGATTCCCCATGATTGCATCACCTGCTTAATTCTACTACTACAATAAGCAGGTCCATTGTCTGTTTTAATAGAACGTGGAACTCCCATGACTGCAAAACAACTTACTAAATGTCGCTCAACATTCCATGCTTTCTCACCAGATTGAGCTGTAGCCCAGATGTAATGACTATAAGTATCGATGGTGACATGTACATATTTAACTCTCCCAAACTCTGCAACATGAGTAATATCCATTTGCCACAACTCATTAGCCTGTAATCCTCTAGGGTTTACCCCAAGACCCAATCCACTGCCTTGATTATGAAAACTACAAATAGGACATGCTTTGACAATAGCCCGAGCCTCCTCCAAAGGTATCTGAAACTCTCAATGGAGACCTTTTGCATTTTGATGAAAGATGGCATGAGCTTCTCTAGCTAATGTCTGTGGTGGGACAGGGCTATTTTGCGACAATGACACCAATCGGTCTGCCCTAGCATTTCCTTCTCCTAAACCCACATCCCATTTGTGGCTACGAATATGGATAATAGCAAAGGCTGCAGTCCTCAACTTTATTGCTCTTTGAAGCTGCAAAAACAGTTCATATAAACGAGGGTTTTTTACTTCCTTTATGTCTGCATTTTCAATACATTCACTCACTCCTGCAACATATAAAGAATCAGTTACGACATTAACAGGACCCTTAAACTGCACCAAAACCCAAACAACAGCAACTAATTCCAGAGTTTGTAATGTGTCCTCCTTTTGAGCTGGAATAATATGATGATTCCATTGTCCTTGTGAATCTTGCCATGTCGCAGCAGCTGTGCGAGACTTCTTTCCAGCATCAGTGAACACAGTTGATGCCCCTGGTAATGGCACAAATGATCGTTTGGGCTTTTCAATCCAATTCTGCTGGCCTATCCATCCTAGTGGTATTCGAGGCACTTCCTCAGTACTGACTACACTGCTGTTGTCAAGCAATGCTTCTTGCAGTGTGGAACTGTGAATTAAATACCAATCTAAAGTGTCCTTTTTTATTAGCATCTGAATTACAGCTGGATCTGCACCCATAATTTGCCACAATCGCTTCCGCCCTTGTTTTATCAAATTTGCTAAAATTTCAATTTTTTGAATTAAGGTATGTCTCTGTTGTAGCGGTGGCAACAACCACTCTAATACCCATATCTCCCCTGTTTTCTTTTGTTGCTGCGTTAAAGCACCGATGAGATGTTGAGGTCCGAACCATACAGTAAGGTTAATGTCCAAGTCTGGATCTCGCCTATGAACAACACCTGTCTGGATACAGTCCATTATTTTATTGAGAGCTTCTTGTTCACCGGTGACCTGTATGGGTGCTGTAGGATCAGTACCTTTTAACAAAGGTCGTAAGGATTGTAAAAGTTCATTAGGAATACCCACAACAGGTTTAAGCCATTGTAAATCTCCTAGCAATCGCTGAGCATCATGAACAGTATGAAGTGACATGTTTAATGACAGTTTCTGAGGGGCAACAGACTGCTCAGTTAAAGTCCACCCGAGATATTTCCATGGGGATGACTGCTGTATTTTCTCAGGTGCAACCACCAGTCCATTCTGAAGTAGTTGTGTTTGAATGTCTTTAACTTGTTTATCTGCAAAAGGTTGTGACTGAGCAAAAAGAATATCGTCCATATAATGATAAATAATGGTTGTAGGCCATCGAACACGTAGTGGCTGCAAAGCATTATCAACGTCAAGCTGGCACAAGGTAGGAGAATTACGCATACCCTGTGGTAAAACTGTCCATTCAAATCTTTTGTCTGGTTCTGCTTGATTTAATGAAGGCAAGGTAAAAGCAAATCTGCAAGTATCCTGTTCATGCAGTGAGATAGTGAAAAAACAGTCCTTTAAATCAATTATTAACAAGGGCCAATCTTTTGGTAACATTGCAGGATTGGGCAAACCAGGTTGTAGCGCCCCCATTGGTTCCATTTGTTCATTGACTGCACGTAAGTCATGCAGCAATCAATATTTCCCAGATTTCTTTTTTATAACAAAAATAGGAGTATTCCAAGGACTTGTTGACAACTTTGAATGTCCTTGTTGATATTGTTCCAGCACTAATTGATGAGCGTATTGCAGACTTTCCCTTTTTAAAGGCCACTGTTCAACCCATACTGGTTCCTGAATTATCCATTTAAGTGGGAGTGGGAAAGTCCAAACAATGGCCTCTATTCTAAAGGGTGTTCATTGGTCAAAATAACACCAAGTTGTGACAAAATATCTCGCCCAATTAGACATTGAACCTTGTCTGGTAATGGGACAATTGACAAAACAGAATTGATGACCTTCCCATCTAATTGAATCTGGATTTGTGGAGACCTTTTTGCTAAAGTTAAGCCTCCCATCCCTGTAACAGTAACCATACTAGGCAACAAAGGCCATTCCTGAGGCCAATACTGTGGAGCAACAATACTTGAGTCCCCCCCAGTATCCAATAGTCCTTCTAATTGGTGGGATTCTCCGTTATAATTGAGAACAACTGTTCGCCTGGGTCGAGTGTTTAAGTCCAGAGTAAGTAATGTAAGTTCTCCTGTAGAACCAAATCCACCCGTACCCCGTGATTGATTTTTCAATGGTGTCAATTGATGGGTATATTGCGGTAATGGCACCAATTGTGCAATTCGCTGTCCCTTATCAATTCTGGCTGGTGGTGCCAGTGTATATGCCATGATATATATTTCACCAGAATAGTCCACATCAATTACTCCAGGTAAAATAAACAGTCCCATTAGACTAGCAGATGAATGTCCCAACACTATTGCACCCATAGCTTTTCCATTTATCATCACTGGTCCAGTAATTCCCGTGGGAATCTTGTAGGGCTGTGATGTCAATAAATCCACAGTCACTGAGGCTGCCAGGTCCAGGCTGAGGCTCCCTGCTGTGGCAGGCTGGAGGGAAGTTGCACTGATGTTCCGGCAGCTGCTATTTGTGTCCTGGCGCGGCGGCTCCTCGCGCTGGCTTTCCCGTTTCCCGATCTCCAGCGGCAGACATTATCAGCGTGGGTATTGGACCAACACTGATTGCACCAAACAGATGGTACAGTACATTCCTTCCGAATATGTCCAAGGTTGCCACAGCGAAAACATTTGAGTCAGGAGGCTGGAATCCTGCCACTGTTGGTTGTAGCTGCTTGTAGGGGTGCAAGAGCTGCTAAAACCTGACTCTGATTAGATGCTAGTTCTTTAATTGCCTGGACTAACATTGCCTGTGAGCCCACTGGTATATTAGACATCCTCTCTAATGTCTCTTCAATAGTCCAGTTAGCATTTAGGGAATTTAAACCTGACCTGGTTGCTGGATTACAATTTTGTAATGCACACTGTTTTAATAATGCTCCCCTCATATATTCAGGAACACCTGCTTGCTCTATAGCTGCAGACGCTTTATCAATAAATGCTCCAAATAGCTCATCTCGCCCCTGTTTAATACCCATATAAGATGGAATACCTCCTGGCTCTTTAATCTGGTGAAATGCAGCTCGCACTAACCGCATTCCTTCCCTCAACTTATCTGGTCCCAAAATAGCTTGTGCTTCCACTTGACTATATGCCCCTAAGCCCATAAGTTCTTCCAAAGTTAGTCCATGCAGTGGATCACCTGACTGTCTTTGCACATTTACACTTTCTTGACAATAAGCTTGCCAGTGTGCATTAAACAACTGCTGATGCTGACTAAGAATCAATTTCATAATACTCCTACAATCTGCAGGCAACAAAATCTGTGTACCCCACAAATAACAAATCATCTGTCTAACCGGTTCACTGGTCACTCCAAACTGACTGTAGACCGCAACTGTGATAACCATTTCCAATCTAAAGCTGTAATTTGAGCTTGTATTCCTCCCCTTTGCATCGGTGCAAAGGTTATGGGACATGCTAATTCCAATACAGCGTCTGCTATTTCCTGATCTCTCTCTTGCAAAATATTCCGTGCCAACGCAGCCCATGTCTCCCTTCTTCCCGTGCAAGTCTCACCTAACTCACGCCCTTCCCCAGGGACAGATTTATTTCCTATAGGGGAGGATGGTAATGGTGCCGAAGGCTCCGTTCCAGAATCCAGGTTAGTAGGTGAAGGAATTGGAGATGGCACAAGAGGATTAATAGCTGTGGCAGGGGTCAGTGACTGCGTGGGGGGGGTCAAAATTACTGTATTCGTGGCGGGTGGCAATGGACACTCATTAATTCCCTCTAATAATCTATTTTTTGACGTAGCTGCAGATGCCTTTGTGGCAGCTGCCTGTTCAGCCTGATACTGCAAAAAAACATTATGAACTGTCCGCCACAGTTTTCCCAATTTTTTAGCAGTTTTATCATCATCTAAAGTAGCTTCCCAACAATTTATCTCCAAATTTTCACCACTCACTTAATTCATGGACTGTATGGGGATTCTGAAAACAACCCTGAGCATACCCATAAGCAAGAAGTCCAGGAAGCTCCTTGCGCAAATCAAAGTCTTTAACCTGTCGCTTTTCTAAAAAGCAGGTAAATAAATCATATGCTGCTTGCCTTTCCATCTTACCATCAGCACGCGCTGTTGCAGCCCCTACAAGGTTTCGGCAGCACGTTACGGCCAGGACTCTACTCCGAGGTTGCCTGGGGTGCGGCACCGTTGCTGTGTGATCAGGACTCTCCTCCGAGGTTGTCTGGAATGCAGCACAGCTGTTGCGTTTCGCCGTCCTTGCTGCAAAGGACCCGTCCCCTGTCGCCGACTCCCTTGGCCGACTCCGACTCCTTTTTAAGGTCCAAAAGGCTCCAAAGGTCCCAAAGGCTCTGAAGGTTCCAAAGGTTCCAAGGGTCCCTAGGGTCCCAAAGGTCCCCAGGGCCCCTGCTGTTCAGGCGCCATTTGTCGAGTTCGGCGGGAGAAATGCAGCACTCAATATGAATGATCAGCAAGTCTCATTTATTGGTAACTCTAAAACCACTTATATAACATCCATAATTGGGCTCATACATAGTGCAAAAGCAAGCTCATTTTTGGATATTTCATTTAAGGTCAACTCCACCTAATTCCACATTCCTGTGATCGCTCATTTATGCTGAATTCACATTCTTCTGATCACAGCATCCTGTTCTCAGTTAACAATTATCACTAAGGTCTTCCTAACTTTGCAACATCTCACACTGACTGTACTCTATTGTCTAATTCTTTCTCAGCTAACTGCTGCATGGGAACATGACCTTTGCTCTCTAGCCATTCCTCTATACTTCTCACTTCATCATTAACTCTAACTAGTTCCAGCAAGGCTTATCTCTAGATAAGATCCCTAATTTTTCTAAAATACCTAATTTTTTAAAATTAGTGACGCCAAAGGAGGTTTCAGAGGGTCCTTGGAAAGGCTTGGGGTGTCTGTGAGAGATTTTGGGGGTCCTGACCTGTGCAGACGCCCCTGGGATGCTGTCAGACGCCACCCACAGCAAGATGCTGATGGGGACTGAAGTTTCTGGGTTGGGCTTCATCTTCCTGGCACTGGGGCTCGGCTTCTGCCTGCGCAGGAAGGTGAGGGGGGGTCTCAGGGGTCGTGTCCTCCCCCCCCATAGAGCGTGTGTGCTACCCTGGGACCCCCCAAGCTCGGTGTCACCCCCTTTTCTCTGCCCACAGAGCTCCTGAGGCAAAAGGTTCTCTAGGATTTATACTCAACAATTCCCACTGTCATTCTGTATCCTGTTGGATTTTCATTCCCCTGTTTTCATCCAGGTGCCCACAGGGAGCCAGGAAGATGTGGGGCCTCCCAGCCAGGTGTCTTCCCAACACCGATCACCAGGACCACGGATCACCAGGGCTCTGCCCAACGGGGGTCACTGGGGATCATCCAACGCCGATCCTCCCATGGGGGATGGAGCTGGAGCAGCACACGAAGCTCTTCCCGCACTCGGGGCACTCGCAGGGCTTCCCTTACTGGTGACTCTGTTGGTGTTTGGTCAAGTGAGAGCTCCTGGAGAAGCTCTTCCCACACTGGGGACACTCGTAGGGCCTCTCCCCAGTGTGGATGCGCCGGTGGACAGTGAGGTGGGAGTTGCGGTTGAAGCCCTTCCCGCAGTCGGGGCAGCGGAAGGGCCTCTCCTCTGTGTGAATCCGCTCATGTTGGAGGACATGGGTGCTGGTCTGAAACCTCTTCCCACACTCAGGACACTCGTAGGGCCTCTCCCCAGTGTGGATGCGCTGGTGTGCCCTCAGGGCGGCGCTCCACCCAAAGCTCTTCCCACATTTCAAGCAGGTGTAGGGCCGTTCCCCTGTGTGGATCACCTGGTGTCTCATCAGTTCAGAGATATCTCTGAAACTCTTCCCACATTTCCCACACTCATAGGGCCGTTCCCCAGTGTGGATTCTCTGGTGTTTCCAAAGGTTGGAGTTCTGGCTGAATCTCTTCCCACATTCCCCACACTCGTAGTGCTTTTCCCCGGTATGAATCACCTGGTGCTGGATCAGGTGGGTGCTGTACCTGAAGCCCTTCCCACATTCCAAGCACTTGTGGGGCTTCTCCCCCAGCTCTGAGCTCTGGCTGGATCTCTGGCCGTGTTCCTGGCACTGGGGGGATCTTTCCTCCTCGCAGCTCCCTGGGCTAGGTTTGCAGCCCCTCCTCGTGCGGGATCTCTGGGGCTTTTCCTCCTCCTCTTCCATCTGGACACAGTTTGGGAATGAAAATTCCTGGTTAGGAGGAAAAAAAGACAGGAGAGCGCCTTGCGCTGGGAGTTCCTCCTTGCCCAAGTTCATCTCAGAAAGACACTGGGCATCTTGTGTCTGTAACAAACCAAAACAGCAAGATTCAGCAAAAACATCCTCCAAACATAAAAACACTGGTCAAAAACTACCCAAACACCAAATTCTGGCAAAACCCCCGCCAGAATAGAAAGATACAGCCCCTGCAAAAAGACAAAGCACCAACATTTAGCCCAATAAAGCTCAGAAACACCAAGATTCAGCCCAGTGAAAATTGTGGATCCCCTCCCCAGTCACCTCCAGGGCAACACTCCTGGGACTGCACATACAGGGAGGGTGGAACCTTGTCGTGCTTCCTCTTCCTGCTCCTCCACCTCCTGTGTCCCTACTCTTCTTCACACTCCTCTTCCTCCTACTATTTCTCCTCCTACACAATCCCATCTTCTCCTTCCACGTGAATTCTTTGACCATTTTGGTCCTCAGCCCTGCTTCTCCTTCCCTTCTCCTCCTGCCCCCAGGCCCAGCACCCACTGCTGCCTCCCTCTTCCCCCCCAGTCCCACAGCATCCCACCGCAGGGGCACGGATGGAGCTGGGCCAGCTCGGCCTGGGGCAGCGCTGGGCTCTCGGCCGCTTCTGCCCGCACTCGCTCCCCACTGCAGCCGCTCCCGCCACCACAGCGCGGGGGGGCCCGGCCTTGGCGCTCCCCCCTCCCACCTCCCCAAATTCCCCTCAAGGGGGGCGCCAAGGCCCGGGGGGGAGGGGCGCAGCTGGGCTCCAGCTGGGACCATTGAGGGGAGAAAATGGAATGTCAGAAGGGCATCCTGGACAAAGGGATGATGAACCCAAAATATCCAGGAAGGGTCCCTTGGGAGCATGTGGAGGTCGTTTGCACATTCTCCCGGAGGGAATTAAGAACATGGACAACAAGGGGGACAACAAGGGAAACTGAGAAAGGATTTAGACAACAGGGGATGGATGGGGTTGGTGTGCTGGGAAGGGATTGGCTGAAGGGGAGTGTGCAGGAAAGTGCTTAAGGCAAAAAGCAGCAGGAGGAATCTATGGGGTAAGAAAAAGGATGATAGAAAAGAAGAGGAAATAAAAAATACTGAGGATTGGGATGTGTTTCAGAAGGGTCTTATCCTCAGAATTTGCCAGCTGACTCAGATCCTTTGTATCCCAGTTTTCCAGGACAGGAAAAGAAGGAGGTGAGGATTTCAGGGGGTTTCTCTGAGCTGGGAGCGGCAGGAGCGGGCGCAGAGCTGCGGCACCGGGAGCACGGGCTGGGGGCCTGTGGGGAGCTGTGGGGCCGGGCCGGGGCTGTGGGGCAGCCGGGGCTCAGCGCCGGGCGCTGCCTGACCCCAGCACCCCCCGGGCAGGGCCGGCAGTGGCCCCCGGCCCCCAGGAGGCTGCGGGACGCCCCAGCCGCTGCCCGGCCCCGTGGAGCTGCCGGCCCTGCCCGCCGGGGGGGCCGCCTTTGGACACTGCGGCAGGACAGGGACCGGCTCTGGGATACGGGCTGGGGAGGGGAGCCTCAGCACAGCCAGCACCAGGAAGGAACAGCTCACAAATGGGGATTAGACCTGCAAGGATCCAGATGATCTTTTAAGCATTTTGTGCTGGCTCCCTGGAGAAAGGAAGGATTTTGCAGAAAGCTCAGCAGCTGCCACACGATGAGCACCCACAGGCACTGAGGGGGGCTGCAGCAGGGCCACAAGAAGCCCCTGCAGCACTTGCTCACAAAGGCTCAGCAGCTGAATGCAGCAAGGGATGAGCAAAAGGCCAAGCTGAAGGCAAAGGCCATGGCACACTTCCTACAGCCCCTGAGGGATCAAGCCCAGGGCCCAAGGGGGCCCCAGCACCCAGGGGACACCCTCGGCCACAAGCACCTGGCACAGGCATTGCCCTCCTGGCCAGGGGACAGCCCACCCAAACAGCCCCTGGCAAGGAATCAGCCTTCCAGCTGCAGGGCACAAGGACACTGCAAGCACAGACAGGAGCACCCTCAGCACGAGCAAGTCCAGCCCTTGATGGACATGGATTCTTAGCGGTCTCACAGCTCCCATTCCACCAGGGACCCACCACACTGCAGCCCTTGGGAACATCCAGGGTGGCTCTGGATCCAGAGGAGACCTTTCCTGATGGACACAGGGGCCTCTCCATCCACTCACAATCTTATGCCTAAAGGTGCTAGGGAATATTTTAATAATTAAGGCACTAAGTGGGAAAGATGAGTGGGTGTGTTTTATTCAGCCACTATTAACCAATGTGGGGGATGAGTTTGAAATGCAGGAATTTTTATTTGCTCACAATTGTGATTGTAATTTACTGGGAAGGGATTTGATGGCTAAATTGGGAATGCAAATTAATGCTGCAAAAGGTGAAACAGAGGCTGTTTCTGTTGTACCTCTGTGTCAAATGTCTGGCAGAGCCACGGCTGAAGTGAACCCACAAGTGTGGGCAGACCCAGGGAAATTGGCAAAATTAGATATGGAGCCTCTCCAAATTTCCCTCAAGCAACCAGGACAAGAGGTGTCGAAAAGCAATTCCCTGTTCCAAGGGAGGGAAGGAAGGGCTCACAGCCTGTCTGGGAGTCCTGCTCAAGGCACGGCTTGGGGAGCCAGGGATGGCTCCCTAGAATGCTCCTATCCTGCCAAACAAGAAATCCAATGGAATCCACAGAATGCTGCAGGACCCAAGAAGAAGAAATGAGATGATGAAACCGAGGCACCCCACACTCTCAGATCCTTACACCAGCCTGAACCAGGGGCCCTCCTCACACTGCTGCCATTCACAACTTGATGCAAAAGATGCTTTCTGGGGATCTGCCCACTTCCACAGGATGCAAACAGAATTCTGCATTGGGCTGGCAACAAGAGGTAGAAGGGAAAATGCTCAAGACATGGACGGTCCTTCTGCAGGGATGCACGGAAGCACCGGCCTGATTGGGGCAAGCCTTGCAGGAAATATCAAAGGAATTGACCTCACCCCCAGGGACTGGCTTAATGCAGGATGTGGATGACTTGATCCAGTCAGAAAAACAAGTAGAAGAGGTAGAGGAAGCCTCTGTGAAATGGCTTCATTTTCAGGCAAAAAAGCAGCTTTGAGTACCTGAAAAAAATACGCAAATGGTGGAGAAAATGGTTAAATATTTGTTACCTATTTTGACGGAAGTTTTGTCTTGTATTAACCCTGAGAGGGTTCAGGTAACCTCAGAAATAGTGCTGCCCAGGACTAAAAAGGAGCTGCAGCAATTCTTAGGATTAACAGGGAATTGTAGGAGCTGGATGGAGGATTCTCGCTTCTAGCCAGAACATTCTGTGAATTTTTTACCCCCAGATAGTCTCAATGTTATGGGTGGACATATGAAAAAAACAAAACAAAACGAAAACATAAAATGATTGATGCCCCAGCCATGGCTCTTCCAGACTCAGAAATCTGAACTGGAAGGGAATATTAAACAGGCCACCCCTGAGCCTGCACTGAAGGCAACGCAGCAGCAGCCAGGGCTCCCCAGCGGGGGAAGCCCCTGGGCCTGCCCACAGATCCTCTGCTCAAATCCTCGGCCTGGGCACCCTCCTTTGCCATCTCCAGCCACTGCGGGACAATCCTTGCTCTCACTCTTGCAGCTTCAGCCCTTTCTGTGCCTGCCCTCGCCACAGCTGCTGGGGAAGGCACCGGGACAATTCCACTCTGCCTCTCAATTCCACTCACACTCTGCCCTGCCTGGGATTAGCTGCTGGGAAAATAGAACAACTTTAAAATGGCTTCAAATCTTATTTCTCTAAATGGACTTGGTTTGCATTTGTCTTGGGGAAAGGAATTTTAATCTTTCTTTTAAAGGAATTTTAATATTTCTTTTCCACCACTCATTAGAGATGAAATTAACACCTCAACAGACTGGGAATAGTCCAATAGATTCCCACCAAGATAACGACCATCAACAAAACATCAACACCCAGCAGCAAACATCAACCAACATCTCCCCCAGACACTGCCCCAGGCACAGCTGGAGACACCTGGTCTGGAAAAGGCTGAGCAGGAAATCCAGGAGTGCCCACCTAATTCACATCACAGGCACAGAAATCCGGCTGCAACAGGAAACCAAATCCTAACAACTCCACACCTTCAAACCAATGAACATTAAACCAAGGGATTTCTATGCGGTCAGACTGTATAAATATAGAAAAATCTAGTCAAATTCATGTGTCATGGAATGATTTTCTCTGCACACCCAGCCTAAGTGTGCATGAAATTATTCCTGTTGCACATTCTGGCCAGAATCAAGTAATGCCTTATTTCTCTAAGACATCATTGGAGAGTTTTTCAGTTTCAGTGAAAACATTACACCATTAGAATAATTTTTCATAATAATTTTACTTCTATATTGTCAATTCTGTTTGGGCCAGTGGTGTGAGTATCAGATCTTAGTCCTAGGAGAATAAAAAGAAAACACATGATTGCTTTCTCATTTTTGTTTTATATTTGTACATAACTCTTAGTGATAACAAAATGATGGTATGAGTTTTTCGATGTTCACCTTTAATCTGCATTTTGAAAACTAGAAGAGCTTTAAAGTTGGCGCTTTAACACATAAACAGTTAATAAAATATTGTTAAAAAAAAAAATAACAGATTCTGTGGGGGACGCGTGTGAGTCACGGGATGTCTGCCCTGGAAGAGAAGCTTTGTTCCAGGCAGCCAGGAGAGGAGCTTTAGAAATGCAAATTAACACTGATGGCCCAAAGCCTGCACAATGGCCCAGGGGCTTCCTGCCTGCAGGAGGAATTGGAATAATTCCCTCTGCCCCTCAGCCCAAGCTCTGCCTGCTTGCACAGATGGAATTTGCACAGCTAAAGGCAGAGCCATTGTGAGGATATCTGACTCTGCAGCAGAAATTGGTTAAGCTGCAAAGGAAAACAGAAAATGGGGAATGTTGTGAAAACTTCACTAAAACAAGTGGGGGGGAATCATCCCTGTCCCCACTCCAACATGTGCTGTCTCTGTCTATGTTATATAGGGTGTATCAGACCACTGGGGTTTATTTGCCACCACAAGTTCAGGGAAATCAGTTGGGAATCCAAGTATGTGATGATTTAATGAGAGAAAAGCTGACAATTGATGCAGCCCTGGCTGGAGGGAGCACCCAAAAATGGGGAAAAGATGAACAACCACCAGAACAAATCCTGCAACACCATGGACCAGACCCTGGGAACCCTGATGAATTCATATCAGGTACCTGAGAAACCATTTCTCATTTCAATGGGATAATTAGATTACAGGATGTCATTGAAATAACACCTAACCACACAGCTCCACCTCCTGATCTTCCTCCCAACCAATCCAGTCAGATGAGGAACACAACATTTCACCATGGGATGGGATCACATTATCTATTAGCAGAAGGAAGCAGAATTTGTGGAAAAGTAAATGATTCAAACTGCTGTTGACAAATAGATGAGAACAGATACCAAAGGAAACAAGAAAGCAGCTCATGAACCAGTCCAAATGAGGAAAGGATGGGAATAGGAAACGTGTATGTGGGTCCCCGGCAGACCATGGGTTAAACAAATGCCACACAGAGCTATCCCCCTTCAAACCTACACCCCAAAAATCCCATAACTCAGGGGTTCCTCCCAGAAGAAATCTGCCAGGATCTCCCCGAATTAAGTGAAAGGGGGGATGGGACCCCCCAGACTGAGCAGGAGGGGCCTGGAACCCCCAAATCCAAGCACGGGTGAGGAGGCTGGAGATTGAAGGGACGATTGGGAAGGGGCAAGACTGGGAAAAGGAGAGGGCTGGGACCCCCAAAGCGTGGGGGAGGGTGCTGGGAAACCCAGATTGCATTGAGAGGGGTCAATGGACTGGGGGAAGGATGAGAAAGGGGAAGAGGAGAGGGAAAGGTGGGCTTGGAATGAAAGAAATGTGGTTCCCTGTCCCGCAGCACTCGATCCCTGGAGCGATTCCCTGCGGCTTGTGGGGAGGAAGATCCGCATTGGGGGGTCCCCAAGCCCCCTGCCCATCCCAGCGTGTCCATCTCGCTGGTGCCCTCGAGCTCCCAGCCCGGCCCCGGCCGCCTGCTCTGCTCCCTGATGGATTTCTCCCCTGCCCACATCCAGCTGAGCTGCTCCCAGGGCCAGCAGCAGCTCTCAGGCCACGTGCTGGCCACTGCCGTGCTCCCCAGCGGGGACTGGAGCCAGCAGCTCCTGGTGCTGCTGGAAACCGGCCCCGGCAATGCGGGCTCAGCTCCAGCTGCCAGGTGGAGCACGTCAGCCTGGAGCACCCCCTGAGCCGGCACTGGGGCACGGCCCGGCCCCCACAGCGCCGCCAGGGGCTGCCAGGACACGGAGGCCATTTGGGGCTCCTGGGCTTAACTGGCAGCCCCTCCTTGAGAACCCCTCTCCCCCTCTCCCAGCTCCCCTCATCCCCCTCTCCCAGCCCTTTCCCACCGCCTCCCGGCCCCGCTCCGCTCACCCCACAGCTCCTCGCCAGCAGCCGAGAGATGCAGGAGGAGGGGAAGGAGGAGGAGGAGGAGCGGGAGGAAGAGGAGGGGTAGAGGAGGAGCAGGAACTGCAAGAGGAGCAGCAGGGGAGGCCCCACATGCGTCCATCGCTCTCTGGATCTGCAGCCCCTTCGCGCCGGGAGCATCGGGCCCCGCATCCCGCAGCTCACCGGGGACGGGAACCTCGCCCCGAAGGTCTTGGGCCGTCCTGGCAGGATTTGTTTGAAGGGGAAGGGATATTTGGAGCTCACTCGAAGTATCTTTGGGGACCCCTGTTTCTTTTCCTGGGCACGGGCAGGGCAGAGCGATGTTTGGATCTTGCAGGACTCCAAAGCTGACCTGAGATGCCCGGTACCGGCAGGGGGAGGGGAGCAGTGAAAAGGGGGGAGCCCCGGGAGTCCCGGAGCCTGAAATGGGGGCCTGGAGAGGGGGGACCCCGAGAGCTGGGAGTGAGGGGAGCCTGGAGAAGGGGCAGCCCGGAGAAGGGATGAGCCTGCACAGGGGGAAGCCCTGGGACAGCAAAGTGGGGGCCCCACAGAAGGGGAACCTCAAGGAGTGATTTTCTGCTCTCAGTCCTGATGCTTTGGAGATTTTCATGGACACAAGACACCTGATGACTTCTAGAGATGGACTTGGGCAGGAGGAACCCTGAATCCTAGGTGGTCACCCCTTGTTTTTTCCCCCCAAACCAGACTTCTCATGCCCAAGCATAAGACAAATGGAGGAGAAGTCGGCAGAAAGGAAGATGCTCTGGGACCCCCAGGCAACAACAGTCAGTACAATAGTAAAGGCAAAAGCATTATCACCAAATACATCTGCCCAGAGGGCAGAACTGGTTGTCCTTAACCAGAACACTAGAATTAAGTGAAGGGAAAAGCGTAAACATATGGACTGGCTCAAAACATGCTTTTGGAGTGGCGCATATACATGGGACACTGTGGAAAGAAAGAGGACTGCTGTCTCCTCAAGGTACACACATTAAACATCAAGATGCAGTCCTGCAATTAATAAAAGCAGTACAAAAGCCTGAGCAAGTAGCAATCATGCACTGCAAAGCTCACCAATCAGGAAGCTCCAAAATTCATGACGGAAATCAGAAAGCAGACTGGACAGCCCGACAAGCTGCTCGAGAAGTGCAAACTGCAATGGCATTGATAAATTTAAAAACTAATATATCTCAATTCAATTTACCTCCAGGCCCAAAATATTCAATAGAGGATGAGAAATTGGGACGCTCACTGAATGCACAGAAGAATTCAGAAGGGTGGTATGTGACTACACAGGGACAAGTAGTGGTACCCCCTTGATAATGAGAGAAGTTCTACAAATTAAACATAACGAATGTCATTGCAGTGCAGAGGCACTGATTAAATTGATAAAACAAAATTTAATTTCAGTATGGATGTTAAAAATCCAAAATCATTAATGTCAAAATGTGAAATTTGCTTAAAGAACAATCCAGTGGCTAGATGACAGGCACAATTAGGGAAAACCAGGAGATTATTGGCAAGTAGATTTTGTAGAATTACCAAGAACACGAGAATACAAATATCTATTGGTAGGGGTTGACACATTTTCAGGATGGCCAGAAGCTCTTCCCTGTCACACAAATCAAGCAAAGGAGACAGTCAAGTGGTTACTGCAAGAAATCATTCCAAGATTTGGGGTGCCTCTAGGAATATCATCAGATAGGGGCCCACATTTCACAGCCACAGTAGTGAGGGAGGTGAGTAGGTTACTGGGAATAGCTTGGCATCTCCATACACCATGGAGACCCCAATCCAGTGGACAGGTAGAGAGGATGAATCAGACACTGAAGAGGCAAATCAGCAAAATATGCCAAGAGGCTAAATTGCAGCAGCCACAAGCTTTACCAATAGCACTGCTGAGGACTCGGATAAAGCCTAGAAGCGGGATGTCAGTCAGTCCTTATGAGATATTGGATGGGAAACCATATGAATCCCCTCAACCTAATCCAAATGTACATGTTACAGGGAAGCAAGAGGTGTAGAATTATGTTCTGTCTCTTGGAAAAGCTCGAGCTCGACTTCGGAGCACCCTTGTGTGGAACAGGCCGCTGACTCTTGAGAATCCAGTTCATGACATCCCCCCAGGAGATGAAGTGTACGTTAAAAGCTGGAACAAAGAACCATTAAAAGAAAGGTGGAATGGACCCTATCAGGTACTGTTAACTACCTTGACAGCAGTCAAAGGAGCTGGACTGGATCCCTGCATACATTACACCAGAGTGAAGAAGGTTTCCCCTGCACTGTGGACTGCACAAACTGTAGGGCCAACAAAGCTGCAGATAAAGCGGGTTTGATTGTTTCAAATGTCTAGGTTGCTAGTGACTGTAATGATGATTATTTTATGGCCTTTAGGGCCATCAGCTGGAATCAATGTTACTTTGGGATATGAAATGCAAAAGGATCAGCTGACAACTCTTCATCTTGGAATGAAGAGGGATGTGGGGGTGCAGCCAGAAACACAAGTGATAAAAGTCTCTAATACTATCCAGGCAGAAAATGGGATGATTGGATTAATTAAAGATTTTGCCAACATGCAAAACACCAGCAAAATAACTGCCTGTCTGCCTATACCAAAGGCAGCAGGAGACCAAATAAATTGGGGAATTATAACATCAACATTACCTGAAATACAAAAGAATAAAAATGAAAATGTGAGCTGTGTATTGCAAATAGATTACGAGTACCCAAATAAGACAGTGTTTGAAAATGCTGTGAAGCCAAAGTATTCATCTAGATGGGATTGTCATGAAAATGGAGGAAAGTATGAACCAAAACTAGGCTGGTATGGGAGATTAGGGAATTATGGATGGTGTTATGAAAAGATAGCAAAGTTTATTAAAGAAAAGATTCCTGTGTTGAAGCAGAAGCGAGAAGGACAGGAAGGAAAAGATCGGGCTGAAGCTTGGGACAGTGCATGGTCAATGAGAGTGCTTCAGAAATTCCAATCTATGGCAGATAGCCCTTGGTGCATTAAGTGGGAAGGCTCTGAAAATGAAACAGATCCAGGGGTATGGAACAATGCAACCAGTAGTAGAATGGAGGCAGACAAAGTGAATTGGTGGGTATGGAACAAAACTTAGGACTGTACTTCTGATGATGAAGAAATAAAACAAATGCCACCACTAGTGGTAGCTCTGCAAATTGGATGTGCCTGCAGAGGAATCAAACATAAACAAGGTGAAATAAATGACAAGATAGGACAAGTGATCCAAAAGGTAATATGTAGCACAAGTACAATTCAGAGTCCAGGCCAATTTGGATGGGCAGCAAGCGATGGCACCTGGACAACACATTTGCCTGGAGGTGAAAAAGTAAAAGAGATTACTTTAGGCCTCCCCACCTTATGCCCAATTTGGAAAAGGTCCCCATCCAAGGGAGAACATGAACTTCTGCAAATAAGGATGAGATGAGAAGTTCAGGAAAACAAATCTGAAGATGAAGAAAGATGGCAGGAACCTTCCAGTAGCGTAAAATTTAAGTGGGCTCTGGAATCCTTGTTTGGTCCAATACCAAATTATAATAATAGAAAGATGTTGTACAAACTTACAGGTCAGGTAGAAAGAGACTGGCAAGAGTTACCAAAGAGGGATTTAGAGAGCTAAATGTACAATTACAAGCCACAACTAAAATGACCCTGCAAAACAGATTGGCTTTAGATATGTTATTGTTGAAAGAACACGGAGTATGCGGGTACCTAAAAGGACAAATTGATCACTGCTGCATCCACATCCCAAATGGAACTGCAGATGTAGAACACAACATTAATCCATTAAAACCCATAGAACATGAAGCACAGAAAGAGCAGGAAGATCTGACCACAAGTTGGGTAGATAAAATTTTTGAAGGGTTAGGATGGAATGTGAGCTCCTGGATCAAATCTATTCTTGAGAGTCTGATAATCCTACTAATTGTGTTCTTAGCAATCTTGTTAATCTGTGCAGTTCTGAAAGGACAGATAAAGAAAAGAGTATCCTGGAACCAGAAGATAATAAAGGCGCTGACACGGGACAGAGATCCACATCCGCATTTGTCATCTCCAAGTCCTCCAGAGTGTAACAACGCTTACGACAACTGTGGATTCGAAGATGAACATCAAGTATAAACACAGAAAAAGGACTGTATATAGTGAAAGCATTACACTTATTAAAGTGAAATACTTCCAAAGAGGGGAAATACGTTACAATGGGGTTAAATGTTTCTGAAAATGTTTCTTAAAATCATGCAGAGGTAGGCCACAACAATGCTTGGTACTAGGGATGGTCTAGCAAACTGAAATGTTTACGGTAACAGGAACTGGTACTTGGGGTCTCCAAGATACCCACCAGAGGTAAGATTCGTACATGTTCATGCAAGGATGAGCTAACTCTCATGAAGCAATATAGATAAAGATAATGAAGATTTATTAATGAAGCAATATTGGTAAGGTTGTTATAGTGATTACTGCTACAGCTGAAATTGCAGAAATATGTGCACTTTGGACAAAGACGATGGAGCTAGATTTGAGTTGCTGATACCCCCAGTTCCAGCGCGCTTCAATAAAGCACCTGCATATAATCAGTCTGTGATTATGTGTGTTCCTGAATGCTAACAAAGACTGATCAAAAACTTCCAAAACACCAAAAATCTGAAATCCCCCCAAAATAGAAAGATTCAGCTCCCACAAAAAACCAAAACACCAACATTTAGCCCAATAAAGCTCAGAAACTCCAAGATTCAGCCCGGGCACTCGCTGCATGGGGGGGTGAGGGGGGCAATGAGGCCGGGCCGGAGCAGGGGGTGCCTGAGAGAGGCCCCGAGCCCGGGGGAAGCCCCTGCAGAGCCATGGAAGTGGCTCCTGGCCGGACTCGGGGATCCCCCTGGCGATCCCCGCTGGAGCAGCCTGGTCCTGAGGGACTCTGGCCCCTGGCAGGGACCCCAGGCTGCAGCAGGACAAGGATTCCTGTCCCTCAGGGGGAGGCACTGACATGACCTGACTGTGACCCCCATCCCTGTGCCTCTGGGCGGGGAGGGGGACGGAGAGGGGCACAAAGTTAAGCCCGGGAAGGAGGGAGAGCTGGGGGGAAGATGGATTTCCGGAGGAATTACTTTACTTCTCATTTTCTTGCTCTGACACGTTCCATAATAAATTCGATTAATTTCCCCAAATCAGGTGTGCTGTGCCCGTGACCAAGGACTGAACTGTCCCCACCCTCATCCAGACCCCCGAGCCTTTCCTTGTTTGTTCTGCTCCCCGCCCGGGCCAGGAAGCAGAGTCACAGAGTTTTGGCCTCGCTCCGACATAGCCCTGCTCCATCCCGGACTCACCCCCAGCTCGCAGCGCCCTCAGCTCCCGGGCACCCCGAGCTCCCGGCGCTTCAGCGCAGCGGCGCTTCCTTGGCCTCCTGCCCGGGCCGGGCCCAGCGCCGGGGCCGCTCCTCAGCCCAGGCTGCCGAGAAATGGCGGAGCTCAGCCCAAGGCAGGCGAGTCCGTGCCGTGTGCAGAGCCCGCCGCTGGCTGCCATTGGCTGCTTCTGCCGTCACTCGTGGCTCTGGCGCGCGCTGATTGGGCAGAGCGGGGACAAGCCCGGCCCCGCTGGCGCCCCCAGGGCGGCCGTGGGGCAGGAGAGCCGCCATTGCCGGAGCGTCTGTGCGGGCCCGGCAGCGGCGGCAGCAGCGGCCGGAGCCCGGTGAGGCGGCGGCGGAGCTCGGAGGCGGCCCCAGCGCAGCGTCCCGGGCACAGCGCAGCCACCTCCGGCCTCCCGACACGAAGCGGGACGAGCCAGCGCTGCTCCGCCACCGCCTCCTGCCGAGGCCCCAGCGGCAAGGAGACCGCGGGCAGCCGCTCCCGCAGCGCCCTCAGCCCAGGGCCAACACGGGCCGGCCACGGCACAAGCCACCCGCCACAGCCCCCTGCCGCCCCCTCCCGGGCCCGCAGCGAGCCCCGAGCCCCCGCAGAACCGAGCGCGGCTCCCACCTGCGATGGCCGGGGCCGCCTCCGAGCTCCGCCGCCGCCTCACCGGTTGTTATAAAAGAAATTACAATTTTGACAGCTAGGTCCCTTGGGTTAATGGCAGTTTAATTAAAAATGAATACAATTTAGTAAATTGAATAGTAATTTGATATAATAAAAGAATACAGTTTAGTAAAAGAATATCATTTAGCAAAAAATTACAAATTATATATATAATTTGCCAGGAATTAAGTATGATTAAAGCATAAGCAAAACCGACTGGGGTACGGGTTCCTCACCCTGCCTCATGTACAGAGCAAAGCACTTCAAGCTAAACTGATATAGTGTATGCTTATACATATTCATTAATGCTTCCTGTAAATTTCCTCCTATTTCAAATTTTGCTGACTTTACGTCACTTTTCTTCACGGCACATGCTTCACTTGTTGTTAGGGGGCCTTCAGTCTTCTTTTGGGGGTCTTTTGGTGAAGGCTTCTCCTCTTCCTCATTGTCCTTCGGATAACCTTACAGGTTTGTGTGTGCGTACTAAGCGTTGTGTTAGGTTACTCTACTAATTAGTCTGATATTTACTGATTTTTAGGCCCAATGCCTAAAGGTGTTCTAATTTTGTCCATCTCAAGGAAGTTTTGGTCTTGAGACATCACTTATCTTCTAAACTACCTCCTGTACCTAAATTTTAACATGTAACATCTGCAAAGGGGTACATCTGCCTTATAACACTGATTCTTTTGGTTGCTTCTAATAATAACTTTCCGAATAGTTACAATTTAGTCAGCACGAATCAATTCCATTTATTTTAATACCCCATTTCTCCTTTTGATTACATTTATTCATGCCTTTTTTTAAAAAAAACATAGACTTGAATCTTATTTTTTTATCTTCTCCATAATTTCATTTCTTGCATTTACTTTATTTTCATTTCTAATTTTTAAACTTTTTTCATGCTGTATCAAGCTTTTTGCACTCTCTTTCAAATTTAGTTAACTTTTTTTTTGAGCTATTATAGTTTCTTTTCGTTCAGTATTCCTTGAATTACTGAATGGAATAGTCTAATAAGGCATGAAATTATACAAAATAGAAACAATAATCTTAATATAAAACACTATACCATAAATTTTAACTTTTTCCACTAAGTACTTCTTAGGTTATCTCACTAATCAGTCTTCAAAATAAAATTCTATTTTTGAACTGGTATATATATCTTTAGCAATTTTTGTGATGGCTTTTCTATAATCATTTATCTTTGTACAACACTCAGATTTGTTAAACTTTCTACAAACTCCCCCTTCTTCAGCTAACTAATACTCCAGGGCAATTCTGTTTTGATAAACAAATGCACACATTTGTGAATGTTGCTTGGCCAGCAGCTTTAGGGTAGTAGAGGTGTGGTTTGAAACAACTTTAACTACTGTCTGCAGCTTCATGAACTGATTCAGTAGATAGATTTGGGTTCTGTATCTGTAAGATCCATCTGCAGCTCAAGTGGCTGGGTCATCTCTCTGCAGGCCATTTGTCTTCATTTCTGGTTTCTTCTTGCTTTTGGAAAGTCAAGGTTCAAGTCTCTTTTATTGTTTTTTAATGTTTCATAAAGTGGTGTACTTAACATATTGCTCCTGGACCTCGAAGAAGGAGGGTCATGTAACTCTTAAGATACAGGTTCTTCTCTACCTTTGAGGTAATTCACTATATGCTCTTTACTCACAAATTTAATATATTCCATCAGGGGCTTTCCATTTGTTACTTGTTGTACCTGGTTGTTCCAAATAGAATTTTAGGTCACTTATGGATTGGTAAGGGTTAGCTCCAGAACTTTTATACCAGCACAAATCAACATGGTTATCCTACAATTAGTTTCTTTTTGTCATTCTCTAATATCCAGCAGGAGTTTTTGGTGGCCAGGTGTTAGTATTGTTATCTGATACAAACTGTTTTAATTATTTGATGATTCAAAATTTATCTTCTAGGTCATTTTATTCTCTTGGAAGTTTGAGTAAGATTTCATTTTAAAAATTGGTCTTGAGCTAGACTCTCACTTTCCCACAGCTATTTTTTTAGCTATTTTAAGTCTTTCACAAATTTAACATTTAAATAATTTTAATTCTATAACTACTTCTTGCATTAAACCTACAGAATGATTTTAGTTAAAGTTGGCCAATCTCAGTTGCTATACTGCTGTTTCAACTGTTCACACTACTTATTCATTTTGTCTAATTCTTCCCCTGAGATTTTTTTATACTTTTATAAAATTACAGTGATTGTAACAGGCAGCATTAACATATGGATGTGCCACAAACACAGATTTTATCTTGTTTTTGCATTTGTCATATTTGTTTGCATTTGTCACATGGATCAGAATTATTGTGATTTTGTTTTTGCATAGTTTGTTTGCTCATTGTTTGCTTTTGTGCTGCTTGTTTTAATATCGCTTGTTTCTTTCTTATTTTTTTGGATTCTGTCCCATCCTGCTTCATGGTTTTGGCCAGTTGCCAAGGGTATCTTAATGAACACAGTGAAAATAATCCTCAGGAGTTTTCACTCTCTACCTTCCTCAAGGCCCCTTGGGCTGCAGCCAAGGGCCGAGGTGCCGCTCTTCTTGGTAGCAAAGTTTATACCCTGGGGTCTGGTCACTGACACGTTTGGTCTCACTGCTACCCTTGGCCTCATAAGGTTCCTATGAGCCACTTCAACTCTGCTTGTTTCAAGGATGGCACAGATTTCACAGCACTGTCTTATCTCTCTCTCTCTTAGGCAGTTTTTTTTTTTTTTCTTTTAATTTAAACTATTAAAGCTCCAGAGATGTGCCAACTACAATAAAAGTTACTTTTTCCACAACTTCAGTTAGCAATTTATTAATAAAGCTTTAATTAACAGGGGGTTCTTTTAGCACAATTTTTGCTGTTAAATAAATAAAACATTTAGTCAAAACCATTTATATTGACTATACAAAATATTGGAAAACAAACATTTTAAAAATACGGAAATATAAGTTTCTGTGAAAAAAAAACCTGCTACATGTTTTTAACACTTATAATGCACATAACACAACTGTAACACACCATTTAGATACTATATATTCATAAAATGTGTTTGTGCTTCACAGACTCTGAGCAAGGCAGAATTTGTCTTTTGAATGTGTAAATATAATAAACCAAACCAAATTAATGCCAGGTTGTAACAAATGGTCAGTCGTGTTATATGTTAGAGTTCACTTGGCACAGCCAGCACTGCACACTTTTCAGTTAAATGGGATTTAGGTAGTGCTGCTGTTTCTATTTCCAGCAAAATATCTTTAGATGAAGGAACAGTTTTACCTCTTTTTTTTTTTTCTTTCTTTTTTTTTTTTTCTGCTACTTATTAGTTTGTAAAGGATACAACAGATAACTCTCGCTTTCTTGTGTTTTAGTAATGAACTTATCTTTCCCCCCACCCCGGGGAAGCTACAGGGTAGCATAGTCGCTCTCTTCTTGATAAAAAGGTTCTTTTGAATTTACATACTGATTTAAAGCTTAACAAATCCAATCTTTAAACGATCCAAACTTTGGCCAATTCAAATTATATTTTTGGATCATTTTCTTTGTCTATTTAAACTAATAATAATTAATCATTTTCTGCTTGTTTTTCCTCTCCGGGATTCCCATGTATTCCCATGTATTCCATGTATTCCCCTAGATTGGAGTTCCTGGGTTTTGGCATCGAATTGTTATAAATGACTTTCAAATTTCCAAATAATCAATCTAATTAATTGATAATATACTTTAATAAATTGGATACAAAATAATAAAAGAATACAATTTAGTAAAAGAATACAATTTAGTAAGAAAGATAAAATTTAGTAGATATATTCAGATATATATTTATATATACATATGTGTGAATATAATTGGCCAGTGGTTACAAATGGTTAAGGCATAAGCAAAACCGACCCGGGGTACGGAGGGGGTTCCCCACCCTGCCTCACGTACAGAACAAAGCACTTCAAGCTAACCTTATATACTGTATGCTTATACATATTCATTTATGTTTCCCGTATGTTTTCTCCTATTTCCGATTTTGCTGACTTTAGGTCACTTTTCATCACGGCACATGCTTCACTTGTTGTTAGGGGGTCTTCAGTTTTCTTTTGGGGGTCTTTTGGTGAAGGCTTCTCCTCTTCCTCATTGTCCTTTGGATAACCTTACAGGTTTGCATGTGCGTACTAAGCTTGTGTTATGTTACTCTACTAATTAGTCTGATATTTACTGATTTTTAGGCCCAGTGCTTAAAGTCGTTTTAATTTTGTCCATCTCAAGGCCGTTTTGGTCTTGAGACACCATTTATCTTCGAAACTACATCCTGTACCTCAATTTTAACATGTAACATCTGCAAAGGGGTACATCTGCCTTATAACACTGATTCTTTTGGTTGCTTCTAATAGTAACTTTCCAAATAGTTACAATTTAGTCAGCAGGAATCAATTCCATTTATTACACAACCTCCCGGGCCCGCAGCGAGCCCCGAGCCCCCGCAGAACCGAGCGCGGCTCCCACCTGCGATGGCCGGGGCCGCCTCCGAGCTCCGCCGCCGCCTCACCGGGCTCCGGCCGCTGCTGCCGCCGCTGCCGGGCCCGCACAGACGCTCCGGCAATGGCGGCTCTCCTGCCCCACGGCCGCCCTGGGGGCGCCAGCGGGGCCGGGCTTGTCCCCGCTCTGCCCAATCAGCGCGCGTCAGAGCCACGAGTGACGGCAGAAGCAGCCAATGGCAGCCAGCGGCGGGCTCTGCACACGGCACGGCCTCGCCTGCCTTGGGCTGAGCTCCGCCATTTCTCGTTAGCCTGGGCTGAGGAGCGGCCCCGGCGCTGGGCCCGGCCCGGGCAGGAGGCCAAGGAAGCGCCGCTGCGCTGAAGCGCCGGGAGCTCGGGGTGCCCGGGAGCTGAGGGCGCTGCGAGCTGGGGGTGAGTCCGGGATGGAGCAGGGCTGTGCCGGAGCGAGGCCAAAACTCTGTGACGCTCCTTTCTGCCCCGGGCGGGGAGCAGAACACACAAGGAAAGGCTCGGGGGTCTGGATGAGGGTGGGGACAGTTCAATCCTTGGTCACGGGCACAGCACACCTGACTTGGGGAAATTAATTGAATTTATTATCAAACATGTCAGAACAAGAAAACGAGAAGCAAAGTAATTCTTACGGAAATCCATCTTCCCCCCAGCTCTCCCTCCTTCTCGTGCTTAACTTTGTGCCCCTCTCCGTCCCCCTCCCCGCCCAGAGGCACAGGGATGGGGGTCACAGTCAGGTCATGTCAGTGCCTCCCCCTGAGGGACAGGAATCCTTGTCCTGCTGCAGCCTGGGGTCCCTGCCAGGGGCCAGAGTCCCTCAGGACCAGGCTGCTCCAGCGGGGATCGCCAGGGGGATCCCCGAGTCCGGCCAGGAGCCACTTCCATGGCTCTGCAGGGGCTTCCCCCGGGCTCGGGGCCTCTCTCAGGCACCCCCTGCTCCGGCCCGGCCTCATTGCCCCCCTCACCCCCCCATGCAGCGAGTGCCCGGGCAGGGAGATGGACGATTTTCACGGGGCTGAATCTTGGTGTTTCTGAGCTTTATTGGGCTAAATGTTGGTGTTTTGTTTTTTTGTGGGAGCTGAATCTTACTATTCTGAGAGGATATCAGAATTTTGGTGTTTTGGAAGTTTTTGATCTGTCTTTGTTAGCGTTCAGGAACACACAGAATCACAGACTGAATATATGCAGGTGCTTTATTGAAGTGTGTGGGAACTAGGGGTATCAGCAACCCAAATCTAGCTCCATTGTCTTTGTCCAAAATGCACATATTTCTACAATGTCAGCTGTAGCAGTAATCACTGTAACAACCTTATCAATATTGCTTCATTAATATTGCTTCATTAACTTTATATTGCTTCATGAGAGTTAGCTCATCCTTGCACGAACATGTCCGAATCTTATCTCTGGGTGAGTATTTTGGAGACCCCAAGTACCAGTTCCCATTACCGTAAACATTTCAGCTTGCTAGTCCATTCCTAATACCAAGCATTCTTGTGGCCTACCTCTACATGATTTTAAGAAACATTTTCAGATACATTTAACCCCATAGTAACATATTTCCCCCCTTTGAAAGTATTTCACTTTACTATAATAAGTGTAATGCTTTCACTCTATACAGTCCTTTTTCTGAGTTTATACTTGATGTTCATCTTGGAATCCACAGTTGTCGTGAGCGTTGTTACACTCTGGAGGACTTGGAGATGACAAATGCGGATGTGGATCTCTGTCCCGTGTCAGCGCCTTTATTATCTTCTGGTTCCAGGATACTCTTTTCTTTATCTCTCCTTTCAGAACTGCACAGATTAACCAGATTGCTAAGAACACAATTAGTAGGATTATTAAATTCTCAAGAATAGTTTTGATCCATGCGCTCACGTTCCATCCCAACCCTTCAAAAATTGTAAGTACCCATCTTGTGGTCAGATCTTCCCTCTCTTTCTGTGCTTCATGTTCTATGGGATTTAATGGATTAATGTCGTGTTCTACATCTGCAGTTCCATTTGGGATGTGGATGCAGCAGTGATTATTGAGAGACCGCCAGGTCTTCACCAGTCTTCACAGAAGTAATTGTGAATGCCACTTTATTTCTATCTTTATCACACTTTTATAGGGTTCTACAGGGTGTGCAGGCAGAGCAAGTTACTATTGGCTAACACACACAGTTTACATTTTTTCTCTTACACACAGGGATATTGTTTTGCTTTACTCTCTCTTCAGCATGAAGGTTTCAAGGACTTTAGCTCTTAATATCATGACTTATTTCAAAGGCTGGTTTGTGCATACAGGCCTTTACTAATATATAAAATATAGCAACAAGTGATCAATTTGTCCTTTTAGGTACCCGCATACTCCGTGTTCTTTCAACAATAACATATCTAAAGCCAATCTGTTTTGCAGGGTCATTTTAGTCGTGGCTTGTAATTGTACATTCAGCTCTCCAAATCCCTCTTTGGTAACTCTTGCCAGTCTCTTTCTACCTGACCTGTAAGTTTGTACAAGATCTTTCTATTGTTATAATTTGCTATTGGACCAAACAAGGATTCCAGCGCCCACTCAAATTTTACACTGCTGGAGGTTTCCTGCCATCTTTCTTCATCTTCAGCTTTGTTTTCCTGAAATTCTCATCTTCTCCTTATTTGCAGAAGTTCATGCTCTCCCTTGAATGGGGACGTTTTCCAAATTTGGCATAAGGTGGGGAGGCCTAAAGTAATCTCTTTTACTTTTTCACCTACAGGCAGATGTGTTGTCCAGGTGCCATCGCTTGCTGCCCATCCAAATTGGCCTGGACTCTGAATTGTACTTGTGCTCCATATTACCTTTTGGATCACTTGTCCTGTCTTGTCATTTATTTCACCTTGTTTATGTTTGATTCCTCTGCAGGCACATCCAATTTGCAGAGCTACCACTAGTGGTGGCATTTGTTTTATTTCTTCATCATCATAAGTACAGTCCTAAGTTTTGTTCCATACCCACCAATTGACTTTGTCTGCCTCCATTCTACTACTGGTTGCAGTGTTCCATACCCCTGGATCTGTTTCATTTTCAGAGCCTTCCCACTTAATGCACCAAGGGCTATCTGCCATAGATTGGAATTTCTGAAGCACACTCATTGACCATGCACTGTCCCAAGCTTCAGCCCGATCTTTTCCTTCCTGTCCTTCACACTTCCACTTTGATACTGAAATCTTTTCTTTAATGACCTTTGCTATCTTTTCATAACACCATCCATAATTCCCTAATCCCCCATCCCAGCCTAGTTTTGGTTCATACTTTCCTCCATTTTCATGACAATCCCATGTAGATGAATACTTTGGCTTCACAGCATTTTCAAACACTGTCTTATTTGGGTACTCGTAATCTATTTGCAATACATAGCTCACATTTTCATTTTTATTCTTTTGTATTTCAGGAAATTTTGATGTTATAATTCCCCAATTTATTTGGTCTCCTGCTGCCTTTGGTATTGGCAGACAGGCAGTTATTTTGCTGCTGTTTTGCATCTTGGCAAAATCTTTAATTAATGCAATCATCCCATTTTCTGTCTGAATAGTATTAGAGACTTTTATCACTTGTGTTTCTGGCTGCACCCCCACATCCCTCTTCATTCTAAAACGAAGAGTTGTCAGCTGATCCTTTTGCATTTCACATCCCAAGGTAACATTGATTCCAGCTGATGGCACTAAAGGCCATAAAATAATCACCATTCCAGTCACTAGCAACCTAGACATTTGAAACAATCAAACCCGCTTTATCTGCAGCTTTGTTGGCCCCACAGTTTGTGCAGTCCACCGTGCAGGGGAAACCTTCTTCACCCTGGTGTAATGTATGCAGGGATCCAGTCCAGCTCCTTTGACTGCTGTCAAGGTAGTTAACAGTACCTGATAGGGTCCATTCCACCTTTCTTTTAATGGTTCTTCCTTCCAGCTTTTAACGTACACTTCATCTCCCGGGGGGATGTCATGAACTGGATTCTCAAGAGTCAGTGGCCTATTCCACACAAGGGTGCTCCGAAGTCGAGCTCGAGCTTTTCCAAGAGACAGAACATAATTCTACACCTCTTGCTTCCCTGTAACATGTACATTTGGATTAGGTTGAGGGGATTCATATGGTTTCCCATCCAATATCTCATAAGGACTGACTGACATCCCGCTTCTAGGCTTTATCCGAATCCTCAGCAGTGCTATTGGTAAAGCTTGTGGCTGCTGCAATTTAGCCTCTTGGCATATTTTGCTGATTTGCCTCTTCAATGTCTGATTCATCCTCTCCACCTGTCCACTGGATTGGGGTCTCCATGGTGTATGGAGATCCCAAGCTATTCCCAGCAACCTACTCACCTCCCTCACTACTGTGGCTGTGAAATGTGGGTCCCTATCTGATGATATTCCTAGAGGCACCCCAAATCTTGGAATGATTTCTTGCAGTAACCACTTGACTGTCTCCTTTGCTTGATTTGTGCGACAGGGAAGAGCTTCTGGCCATCCTGAAAATGTGTCAACCCCTACCAATAGATATTTGTATTCTCATGTTCTTGGTAATTCTACAAAATCTACTTGCCAATAATCTCCTGGTTCTACTCCTACCCAAATTTTCCCTAATTGTGCCTGTCATCTAGCCACTGGATTGTTCTTTAAGCAAATTTCACATTTTGACATTACTGATTTTGCCATTGTTGACATTTGTACTGAAATTAAACTTTGTTTTAACAATTTCACCAGTGCCTCTGCACTCCAATGACATTTGTTATGTTTAATTTGTAGAACTTCTGTCATTATCGAGGGGGGTACCACTACTTGTCCCTGTGTAGTCACATACCACCCTTCTGAATTCTTCTGTGCATTCAGTGAGCGTCCCAATTTCACATCTTTTATTGAACATTTTGGTTCTGGGGGTAAATTGAATTGAGATACATTAGTTTTTAAAGGTATCAATGCCATTGCAGTTTGTACTTCTCAAGCAGTTTGTTGGGCTGTCCAGTCTGCTTTCCGATTTCCCTCATGAATTTTGGAGTTTCCTGATTGGTGAGCTTTGCAGTGCATGATTGCTACTTGCTCAGGCTTTTATACTGCTTTTATTAATTGCAGGACTGCATCTTGATGTTTAATGTGTGTGCCTTGAGGAGACAGCAGTCCTCTTTCTTTCCACAGTGCCCTGTGTACATGCACCACTCCAAAAGCATGTTTTGAATCAGTCCAGATATTTACTTTGTTCCCTTCACTCAGCTCTAATGCCCTGGTTAAAGCAACCAGTTCTGCTCGTTGGGCAGATGTGTTTGCTGGTAAGGAAGAAAGCTGGATTCAAAAGGTTAGCTGTCTTTAGTGTGACATCATCCTGCAAAGTTGGGATTAACTGGAATTTCATCATCCAGCTTGGAGATAGCCAATGGCTCCCTTTTGTTCTAAAACAGTGGTCACCATGTGTGGCACATAGACATCTGTGTGTCTACCCATCGTGAGTTTCCTGGCTTCTTGGATCAGCATCACAGTGGCTGCAACTGCCCACAGGTATGAAGGCCATCCGGCACTCACGTTGTCAAGTTGTTTGGAAAAGCAGCCTACCAGCCTTTTCCAGCTTCCCAAATGTTGGGTCAGCGCTCCCAGTGCTGGGTGTGATCTTTCATGCACAAACAGCTGAAAATCTTTGGATAGATCAGGCAATCCTAACGCAGGAGCTGTTGTCAATGCCTCCTTCAGTTTGAGGAAGGTCTCCTTCTGTGGTTTGCCCCAGGTAAGCGGTTGTGTCTTCTGGGCTTCATACAGGGGTTTTGCAATTAGTCCATAGTCCATGATCCACAGGTGGTACCACTCTGTCATCCCAAGGAAAACTTGTAGCTCATGTAGGTTCTGGGGTTCTGGAATGGCACAAATGGCTTGAATACGATTAGTACCCAGCTTACACTGTCCTTGTGAGATTTCACACCCCAGGTAAATCACAGTCTGCTGGGAAATTTGTGCCTTTTCTTTAGACACCTTATATCCTCCCATTCCCAGCTGATTTAAAATTTCAATTGTTACCTTTATGCAGTCTGTTGAGATGTTAAACACATCTCTGCTGAGTGGTGGAAAAGAAACATTAAAATTCCTTTCCCCAAGGCAAAGGCAAACCTAGTGTGACCAGAAAAATAAGATTTGAAGCCATTTTAAAGTTGGTCTGTTCTGCCAGCAGCTAATCCTGGGCAGGGCAGAGTGTGAGTGTCATCGAGAGGCAGAGTGGAATTGTCCCGGTGCCCTCCCCAGCAGCTGTGGCGAGGGCAGGCACAGAAAGGGCTGAAGCTGCAAGAGTGAGAGCAAGGATTGTCCCGCAGTGGCTGGAGATGGCAAAGGAGGGTGGCCAGGCCGAGGATTTGAGCAGAGGATCTGTGGGCAGGCCCAGGGGCTTCCCCCGCTGGGGAGCCCTGGCTGCTGCTGCGTTGCCTTCAGTGCAGGCTCAGGGGTGGCCTGTTTAATATTCCCTTCCAATTCAGATTTCTGAGTCTGGAAGAGCCATGGCTGGGGCATCAATAATTTTATTTTTTTCATTTTGTTAAGTTTTTTTCTCTTTCTTATGTCCACCCCGTTACATTGAGAATATCTGGGAGTAAAAAAGTCACACAGTGTTGTGGCTAGAAGAGAGAATCCTCAATCCAGCTCCTGCAATTCCCTGTTAATGATAAGAATAATTCCATCTCCATTTTAGTCCTGGGAAATGTTATTTCTGAGATTCCCTGGACCCTCTCAGGGTCAATATACCACAAGCCTTCAGTCAAAATAGGTCTCAAATATTTAAACATTTTCTCCACTATTTGAACTTTTCCGTCAGATACTCAAAGCTGCTTTTTAGCCTGAAAATGAAGCCATTTCACAGAGGCTTCCTCTACCTCTTCTCCTTGTCCTCCTGACTGGATCAAGCCATCCACATCCTGCATTAAGCCAGTCCCTGGGGGTGAGGTCAATTCCTTTGATATTTCCTGCAAGGCTTGCCCCAATCAGGCCGGTGCTTCCGTGCATCCCTGCAGAAGGACTGTCCATGTCTTGAGCATTTTCCCTTCTACCTCTTGTTGCCAGCCCAAGGCAGAATTGTGTTTGCATCCTCTGGAAGTGGGCAGATCCCCAGAAAGCATCTTTTGCATCAAGTTGTGAATGGCAGCAGTGTGAGGAGGGCACCTGGTTCAGGCTGGTGTAAGGATCTGAGAGTGTGGGGTGCCTCGGTTTCATCATCTCATTTCTTCTTCTTGGGTCCTGCAGCATTGTGTGGATTCCATTGGATTTCTTGTTTGGCAGGATAGGAGCATTCTAGGGAGCCATCCCTGGCTCCCCAAGCCGTGCCTTGAGCAGGACTCCCAGACAGGCTGTGAGCCCTTCCTTCCCTCCCTTGGAACAGGGGATTGCTTTTCCACACCTCTTGTCCTGGTTGCTTGAGGGAAATTTGGAGAGGCTCCATATCTAATTCTGCCAATTTCCCTGGGGCTGCCCACACTTGTGGGTTCACTTAAGCCTAGGCTCTGCCAGACATTTGACTCAGAGGTACAACAGAACCAGCCTCTGTATCACCTTTTGCAACATTAATTTGCATTCCCCATTTAGCCATCAAATCCCTTCCTAGTAAATTACAATCACAATTGTGAGCAAATAAAAATTCCTGCATTTCAAACCCATCCCCCCCATCTCCTAATATTGGCTGAATAAAACACACCCACTCATCTTTCCCACTTAGTGCCTTAATTATTAAAATATTCCTTAACAATTTTCCCCCCTTAGGTGTAAGATTCTGAGTGGATGGAGAGGCCCCTGTGTCCATCAGGAAAGGTCTCCTCTGGATCCAGAGCCACCCTGGATGTTCCCAAGGGCTGCAGTGTGGTGGGTCCCTGGTGGAATGGGAGCTGTGAGAGCGCTAAGAATCCGTGTCCATCAAGGGCTGGACTTGCTGGTGCTGAGGGTGCTCCTGTCTGTGCTTGCAGTGTCCTTGTGCCCTGCAGCTGGAAGGCTGATTCCTTGCCAGGGGCTGTTTGGGTGGGCTGTCCCCTGGCCAGGAGGGCAATGCCTGTGCCAGGTGCTTGTGGCCGAGGGTGTCCCCTGGGTGCTGGGGCCCCCTTGGGCCCTGGGCTTGATCCCTCAGGGGCTGTAGGAACTGTGCCATGGCCTTTGCCTTCAGCTTGGCCTTTTGCTCATCCCTTGCTGCATTCAGCTGCTGAGCCTTTGGGAGCAAGTGCTGCAGGGGCTTCTTGTGGCCCTGCTGCAGCCCCCCTCAGTGCCTGTGGGTGCTCATCGTGTGGCAGCTGCTGAGCTTTCTGCAAAATCCTTCCTTTCTGCAGGGACCCAACACAAAAATGCTTAAAAGTTCATCTGGATCCTGTCAGATCTAATCCCCATTTGTGAGCTGTTCCTTCCTGGTGCTGGCTGTGCTGAGGCTCCCCTCCCCAGCCCGTATCCCAGAGCCGGTCCCTGTCCTGCCGCAGTGTCCAAAGGCGGCCCCCCCGGCGGGCAGGGCCGGCAGCTCCACGGGGCCGGGCAGCGGCCGGGGCGTCCCGCAGCCTCCTGGGGGCCGGGGGCCACTGCCGGCCCTGCCCGGGGGGTGCTGGGGTCAGGCAGCGCCCGGCGCTGAGCCCCGGCTGCCCCACAGCCCCGGCCCGGCCCCACAGCTCCCCACAGGCCCCCAGCCCGTGCTCCCGGTGCCGCAGCTCTGCGCCCGCTCCTGCTGCTCCCAGCTCAGAGAAACCCCCTGAAATCCTGACCTCCTTCTTTTCCTGTCCTGGAAAACTGGGATACAAAGGATCTGAGTCAGCTGGCAAATTCTGAGGATAAGACCCTTCTGAAAAACATCCCAATCCTCAGTATTTTTTTCTCTTCCCCCTCTTTTCCATCATCCTGTTTCTTACCCCATAGATTGCTCCTGCTGCTTCTTGCCTTAAGCACATTCCTGCACACTCCCCTTCAGCCAATCCCTTCCCAGCACACCAACACCATCCATCCCCTTTTGTCTAAATCCCTTCTGGACTTCCCTTATTGCCTTGCTGGGTGTCCATGTCCTTAATTCCCTCTGGGAGAATGTGCAAACGACCTCCACATGCTCCCAAGGGACCCTTGAGAGATATTTTGGGATCCTCATCTCTTTTGCTGGGACCCCATTGTGGCTTTCCCTTTTGTCCCCTCCCTGGGTGCCCTGCCATGTTTACTCCCCGAAGATCCCACTGGAGTCACTGCTGAGATTTTCAGTGCTCTCTCCCTGCCGACTCTTGAGAGCCCCCCTGATCCGTCCCTCGTCTGTCTCCTGCTCACTCTCGGGTACCCAATCAATCCCCGGTGCCGCCGCCAGCCGAGGGAGCCGATCCCCCAAACTGGGTGAGGCACCTTCAGCTGCACTCAGTGCCCGCCGGCCCGGACGGTGGAAGGAATTGCAGAGGAGCCCCAAGGTGTGTGGAAAAATTGACATCCCCAGAGGTTTCTGTCCACAGGTAAGACAGAGGAGTCCTGTAAAAGTAATTTCATTTATAAAAAAGGGAGAGGCCATGGGACAATTTCCATGGTGTCTCTCCTGTTTTTGGCAGACACAGCCTCCTTTTCATCCTAATTTTCTTGGTCACATCTCCCTCTCCCTTTCCCCATTGGCTGAAGTACTGGAGAGGTACAGACTTCCCAATGCACCTCCTACATACCCCCTTGATATGCACCCCACTTTTGTATAGCTAACGATATTGATGGCTGTGTTAAGTCTTTGTTGTTCTTCTGGAAGTTGATGAATTTAGCAGGACCTTGGCTGAGCAGCAGTCTGTGTCATCAATTAATAACATTTTGTGCAGCTGATGGCTCCTCCTGTCACTTCGTTATGTCCACGTCCCTGGCCCTATGTGCAATGAGGTTGACGGGATCAGTTTGTAAAGAGCCTTTGTTGTTGTTCCTTTGCTGGGGTTCCCCCGTTTTGGGGCCATCCCCCCTGGAGCAGGGTGTCCCCCCTTGGTGCAGGCGCAGGGCTCAGGCAGGGCTGAGGCAATCAGAGCGCGCGGCGCTGATGACTCATCAGTGTCCAGGCAGAGCCGCAGCTGCCAGCGTTCCCCAGCTGGAGCCCAGCTGCGCCCCTCCCCCCCGGGCCTTGGCGCCCCCCTTGAGGGGAATTTGGGGAGGTGGGAGGGGGGAGCGCCAAGGCCGGGCCCCCCCGCGCTGTGGTGGCGGGAGCGGCTGCAGTGGGGAGCGAGTGCGGGCGGAAGCGGCCGAGAGCCCAGCGCTGCCCCAGGCCGAGCTGGCCCAGCTCCATCCGTGCCCCTGCGGTGGGATGCTGTGGGACTGGGGGGGAAGAGGGAGGCGGCAGTGGGTGCTGGGCCTGGGGGCAGGAGGAGAAGGGAAGGAGAAGCAGGGCTGAAGAGCAAAATGTTCAAAGGATGCACCTGGTAGGAGAAGGTGGGATTGTGCAGGAGGAGAAATAGGAGGAAGAGGAGTGTGAGGAAGAGTAGGGCCACAAGAGGAGGAGGAGGAGCAGGAAGAGGAAGCAGGACAAGGTTCCACCCTCCCTGTATGTGCAGTCCCAGGAGCGTTGCCCTGCCCACAGTCAGCAGGTGACTGGGGAGGGGGATCCGCAGTTTTCACAGGTCTGAATCTTGGTGTTTCTGAGCTTTATTGGGCTAAATGTTGGTGCTTTGTCTTTTTTCAGGGGCTGAATCTATCTCTTCTGCAGGGGGTTTTGCCTGAATTTGGTGTTTGGGTAGTTTTTCATCTTTGTTTTGATGTTTGGAGGATGTTTGGGCTGAATCTTGGTGTTTTGGTTTTTTACAGACACAAGATGCCCAGTGACTTTCTGAGATGACCTTGGGCAAGGAGGAACCCCCAGCCCAAAGCACCCTCCTCTCTTTTTTTCCTCCTAATCCGGAATTTTCATTCCCAAACTCGGTCCAGATGGAGGAGGAGGAGAAAAAGCCCCAGAGATGCCGCACGAGGTGGGGCTGCAAACCCAGTCCAGGGAGCTGCGAGGAGGAAAGATCCCCCCAGTTCCAGGAACACGGCCAGAGATCCAGCCAGAGCTCAGAGCTGGGGGAGAAGCCCCACAAGTGCTTGGAATGTGGGAAGGGCTTCAGAAAGAGCTCTAGCCTGATCCAGCACCGGAGGATCCACACTGGGGAAAAGTCCTACGAGTGTGGGGAATGTGGGAAGAGCTTCAACCACGGCTCCAGCCTGTGGAAACACCAGAGGATCCACACTGGGGAACGACCTTATGAGTGTGGGAAATGTAGGAAGAGCTTCAGAGAGATCTCTCACCTGATGACACACCAGGTGATCCACACAGGGGAACGGCCCTACACCTGCTTGGAATGTGGGAAGAGCTTTGGGTGGAGCTCCTACCTGAGGGCACACCAGCGCATCCACACTGGGGAGAGGCCCTACGAGTGTCCCCAGTGTGGGAAGAGGTTTCAGACCAGCTCCCATGTCCTCCAACATGAGCGGATTCACACAGAGGAGAGGCCCTTCCGCTGCCCCGACTGCGGGAAGGGCTTCAAGCACAGTTCCCACCTCACTGTCCACCGGCGCATCCACAGTGGGGAGAGGCCCTACGAGTGTCCCCAGTGTGGGAAGAGCTTCTCACAGAGCTCAGCCTTGACCCAACACCAACGGAGGCACCAGTAAGGGAAGCCCTGCGAGTGCCCCGAGTGCAGGAAGAGCTTCGTGCGCTGCTCCAGCTCCATCCCCCATGGGAGGATCGGCGTTGGATGATCCCCAGTGACCCCCGTTGGGCAGAGCCCTGGTGATCCGTGGTCCTGGTGATCCGTGTTGGGAAGACACCTGGCTGGGAGGCTCCACATCTTCCTGGCTCCCTGTGGGCACCTGGATGAACACAGGGGAATGAAAATCCAACAGGATACAGAATGACAATGGGAATTGTTGACTTTCAATCCTCCAGAACCTTTTGCCCCTGCTTCAGGAGCTGTGTGGGCAGAGAAAAGGGGATGACACCGGGCTTGGGGGGCCCCGAGGGGAGCACACACGCTCTCTGGAAGAGAGGACACCACCCCCGGGACCCCCCCTCACCTTCCTGCACAGGCAGAAGCCGAGCCCCATCTCCAGGAAGATGAAGCCCAACACGGAGACTCCAATCCCCATCAGCCTCTTGCTGTGGGCAGCGTTTGACAGCATCCCTGGGGGGTCTGCAGAGGTCAGGACCCCCAAAACTTCTCACAGACACCCCAAGCCCCTCCAAGGACCCTTCCAATATCTCCCAGCCCTCCCAGGACCCTCTGAAACCTTCTTTGGAGTCACTGATTTTAAAAAAATCAGGTATTTTAGAAAAATTGGAGATCTTAGCTAGAGATAGGCCTTGCTGGAACTAGTTAGAGTTAATGATTGAGTGAGAAGCAGGATTTGAGATAATCAATCTCAGACTTAGGTAAAAAATTCCTTTTCATTGTATGTTTGTTCAGCTGTGCTTATAATGAGAAAAGAGAAACTGATAAACGGGTTCAGGAAGATCACAGACCTTACATCTGGAAACCCATTTCAAAGTCACAAGGAAGGAAACTGGAGTTGTACCAAATGTCATTTGTAATGTCAACCATTGTAAAGGTAGAAAGGTGAGAGTGAGGAAGAGCGGTTTTCCTTCATCTCTTGATGACCCCTCCTCACCAAAACAACCCCCTCTTCAAATTAGGGAGCCCACCACGCAGGCATAGTGACTTTTTAAAATCATTACCATGAATTTTAATCCAAAGTGGAGCATGGGAAGTGTTAGCATTATGAATATGTATTAGTATTAATATGTATTATTATTTTGGATATTTCAGACTTTTGTAAATAAATAGACACTGGAATCTTTTGTCAACTTGCAGTGCATATTAAGGGGATGACTCCTGCACTCACCCAGTGCTGTGATTAAACATCCACTTTGTAACTTTAAACTGTTGGAGAGGTTTTTTGTCCAATTACAGATTGATATTGATACTGAATCAATATCGCAATTTTTTTGTTAAATCACTCCCAGTCTCTTCCCAGCCTCCCCAGGACCCACCAGAGCCCCTCCTGTTCCTCTCAGGATCCCACAACCCCCTCCCAATTTCCCCCCACTGCCCCAGGACCCCCAAACCCTCTCCCAGTCCCTTCCCAGCCCCACCAGGACTCCTCAAGACTCCTCCCAGTCTCTTCCCAGCACAACCAACCTCATCCCAATCCCTGCTTTCCAATCCCCAGTCTCCTTCCACCTCCTCCAGGCTCACTCAAATCCCTCCCAGTGACACCCAGCACCCCCAAACTCCCTCCCAGTGTCCACCAGGACCCCCAGAACCTCATCCCACCCTCCCCAACATCCTTCAAACCCCTTCCCAGCCATCCTAAGCACCTCAATCCCTTCCCCAGTTTAAACCAGTCTATCTCAAACTCCCTCCCAGTTCCTCCCAGCACACCCCAATCCCCCTCTGGGCCCCCCCAGTGCCTCCCCCGCTGCCCCCGGCGCTGTGGGGGCCGGGCCGTGCCCCAGTGCCGGCTCAGGGGGTGCTCCAGGCTGACGTGCTCCACCTGGCAGCTGGAGCTGAGCCCGCATTGCCGGGGGCGGTTTCCAGCAGCACCAGGAGCTGCTGGCTCCAGTCCCCGCTGGGGAGCACGGCAGTGGCCAGCACGTGGCCCGAGAGCTGCTGCTGGCCCTGGGAGCAGCTCAGCTGGATGTGGGCAGGGGAGAAATCCATCAGGGAGCAGAGCAGGCGGCCGGGGCCGGGCTGGGAGCTCGAGGGCACCAGCGAGATGGACACGACGGGGGCACTGGGAGAGAGCAGAGACAGACTGGGATCAGCTGGAGGGGAACTGGGAGAGATGGGTGAGAAGTGGTGTGGCATTGAGAGGGACTGGGAATGGACTGGCAGGGCCTGGGGTGGCACTGAAAGAGATGAGAGTGGATACTGGGACACTGGAAGAGAGTGTGGAGGTCTGGGAGTGAAGTGGGAATGAACTCGGAAGAGACTGGGAATGGGCTAAAAAGGAGTGGGAGTGACTCTGGGGCCTCAGGGCGGGACTGTGGTGGCACTGGGCGGGACTGTGGTGGCACTGGGCGGGACTGTGGTGGCACTGGGAGGGACTGGGAATGAAGTGCGCGGCACTGGGAGGCCGAGTCCAGCGCGGGGCTCTCGGCTCTGTGGATCTGCCCGGCAACTGATGAGTCATCAGAGAGACGCGCTGTGATTGGCTGAGGGGCGGCAGATCCGCCGAGACGCGAAATGGACCCGGGTGTCATTTGGGGTGACTGGGATGGACTGGGAGAGCCACGGGAGCCATTGGGAGGCCCCGGGGATGGGCACAAGGAAGGCTTAGGGCTCTGGGGTGATTCCCAGGGAGGGTTGGAAGGACACGGCCGGGCCCCTCTCCGTGCCCCGCGAGCAGCGGCCCGGACAGAAAAGTTCAGGAGCGGGAGGAGGTGTTTCTCAAGATTGATTTCAATCCTCATTCTCCTGGTCTGATTTGCTCAGTCCTAAGTTCAGTTCATTTCCCCATGTCGGGCTGTTGTGCCCCTGATAGTGATCCCTGAGTGACCTCTCCCTGCCCTTGTCCCGACCCACGAGGACTTGGATTTGGTTCAGTTCAGTGGAATTCATGGTGATTTGGGGGGAGCTGGAGCAAAGCAGCTGGAAAGCACAGTGGGCTTGACAGGGACTGAACCAGGGTAGGAGTTGGGGCTGCCTTGAGTGAGCTCTCACAATGTGAACCTTCGTGGGGTCTTTCTAAGGGAATTTTGTTGAAGTTTGACATTCTTTATTAAAAAGCGGAGTCACAAGTGGAGCTCTGCTTTCAGCTTGAAATGAGGGGATGGAACGTGGGCACTGGGACTTCCGTAACCTCAAGCTGTTCCTTGATACTGGACACTTTAGCTTTGGCAATCTGAAGCCCTTCAGCAGCAATGGCTCTGCCACCCCCTGGTTTCTGGCTCAGACCCAGCTCGGAGCTTGGACAAGGTCTGGGCTTTGTCCTCTTGAGCTTTGGGAGCCTCCCGGGAAGCACCAGCCCTCCCCAGCCCACCCTTGGTAGGACTTTTTCTTTTCTCTCTGCTGACGATTTTATCCCCAAAACTGCCGTGGGAACGTTGTATCCAAGCACATCCTCCAGCGCTGCACTTTCCTCCTGTGAATTCCCTGTGCAGGGAATGTGTCTGTGCTTTTCCCTGCTCTGTTGACTGACAAACAAACCTGAGCCCGTGGGACTGTCAGAGCTCCTTCATGCAATGAAATCAGGTTGTGTTGATCATGGCATGTTCTGGAGGAGCTTTTCTTGGTGTGTCTTGTGGTGCTGGAAATGACACAAGAGCCAGGAGGGAACAGAAGCTGCTGCTGCCCGTTGGCTCAGGGCCAGGGAACCAAGTTGTGCTCCCGTGCAGTTGGGCCCTGCTGGAAGCAGAGCCGCCTTTCCCTTGAGCAGCTCAAGCTTGTGACAGCTCCAAACAGGAAACCTCAGCAGAAAACTCTTCCTCCAAACTCAGCTGCTTTCCCTCCTGCAGCTGTTTGGGAAAGAGCCTCAAAGCACAGACTCTGCTGGGAGCCATTGGTGCATTTCCTCCCTCCCGGCAGCAGCAGCAGCTCCTGAGCCCTTCACGGGCTCCTGTCCCTTCACAAACCCTTCAGCTCCCTTTGAACTCTCAGCAGTCACTAACATATGCATTTCTTTCATATTTAAATTCCATTTAAACTTCTCTTTTTCTCTCCCCTCTATCTTTTTAATCTCCTCTTTATCTCCTTTAATCCGGTCAGCACCAGTAGGATGGGGATGGAGTCTTGGGGTGGGTGTGGGATTGTTACTTCTGTCTCTCTTTACTTTGCCTCCTTTGGGCTCTGTTCTCTGTGGATATATCTTTTATTTAGTCTCTCAGCCTTCTGTGGGCTGAATTTTCTGTAGATACAGCTTTCTATAGTCTCCCAGCCTCCTCTGGGCTGAATTCTCTGTAAATACAGTTCTTCTTTAATTCCCCAGCCTCCTCTGGGCTGAATTCTCCCGGGGTCCTCCCTCGTGGGGAGTTCCACTTATCTCAATTCTCATTATTTGAAGTAAATTCTCGAGCTCGTTAGAATCTTGTTTCTCGTGTTTATTGTAGGATCCTTACAAAATTTAACAGGTCTCTCTAGGCTGGTTACAAGGTTAATCTTTGCAATTTGGTACATTTCTTTCTTCTGATGGTACAAACAAGGCCTTGTGGCACACTTCATGTCTGATACACAAAATGGCCCTGAACTACGTAGTTCTTTAATCTTTATACCTATTTTTATCCAATTAACAATAGACACGTATATTATTTTTCTTAATGACCCAATGACCCATCACCTGTGTGCTGTACTGCGGCATTTTCTGTCCAATCACTCACTATTACCCAAAAACCTCTAGGAGAAGGACATGAAGAAGAAAGAAGAAAGACAAGAGACAACACCCTAAATCCTCCATCTTGTCTCCTGTTCTTTAAACTACTTTTTCACCCAGTGATTTAAGAAACTTTCTAATCTACACACCTACCTTTCTTGTCTAACTTTAGCATTTGTTTTCATGTATCACTATGAAAACATGCTCATGAATTTCATATTATATGAAATTCAGTGTTTTCTTGAATCTCAGAACTAAATATTAAAAACAAGGGCACACAGTCTGTATTTCAGACTCCAACATCTGCCCCTCTCTTTAAAAAAAAAAAAAAAAAAAAAAAATCAACTCAAAGCTTTTCTTTGATTTCTTTTCAAGAAGGGTTATTTTTCCTTCACTCATGCTTTATGCACTAACAACAGAACTGCTGCTCTGTTCCACAGAGCGCTCTGCCTCCAGTTTTGAACATTAGTTAACTAACTACTCAAAACTAGAGGAATAGATCTAGGTTGCTTACTTGACCAGTAGCTTAATTTGTCTAATTGCTCTAAAGTTTCTGCTGAAGCTACTTGAATTGAAAGCTGAGTTGTTATAAATCTCTATCTAAAATTTCAAAAGTCAAACTCTTCACAATCAGGTGTAACTAAGATTGATATAAGATTACACTAAGATGTTGCTTCTTTGTATAGAGTATGATTTGGAATAACATTCATTATCTCATCTTCATTCTGTTTTAACACAGAAAAATTGGATGTTATACAAAAATCTATTTTCTGAGATAAGGTATACTTTCTTTTGAGTTAACTAAAAGAAGTGATGCAGGTGAAATTGCATCACAAAGTGATCAACAAAATGATACAGCTTAAGGGTGATACCTGATTCACCTTCATATTCAAGGACTTTATCTTTCGTGCAAGATTCTGAATCTTGACACTGTTCACACCATGCTTTAACAAATGAGGCTTTAAAATATTGACTTTCCCACTGTTTCACATGAAACCCAAAGTTCACTGTTCTTGCATGTTGGATCCAAGCTGTTCTGCTGTCAACTGTGATCTTGATACAGTTCACATCAGCGTACTCGCTCTTCTGCTCTCTGGGCTGTCTGCTTGTCTCTGCAGCTGATGAGTTTTCATGTTCTTTGCTAGGAAGTTATTTTTGTTTTGAACCTGTGAATACACAAACACACACTTTCTTCCAAATTATTAATTGAAATAGATTTTTTAATCTTTTTGCTTCTGAACTTTTGACTAGAACTTAAGAGATCTCTTTCAAATTTGCTTGAGTACTATTAGAACAATACCTAATAATTGATGGAACTGGCTTCGTAAAAGACTTGTTTAAAAAGGACTGTTCAAGAATTGTTTGCAATACATATAAGATCTTTATGCTTTTTTCAAAAATTTAAGATATATTAGGTTTTTATACTTCCGAGGCATAGCCTTGGTCCCCCCCTTTTTTTTTTATATAATTAAGGTATTTGGTTTTTTGTTATGACAATGAAAAACTATCAAATTAAAACACTTGCACATGTATACACATAGGAAATAACACTTTTACAGAAATCAAGAACTTATTAAGAAGATGCATAATTAATATTATGCGATATTAAACTTATTTAAATAATCTGTAATATGAATGGCTAAATGTACTAAATATATACTCTCATCCCAGAGTCTGCTACAGCTGATAAATCAATGGAAGATTGGAAAATCATGTCCGGATAACAATTTTCCAAGCTCAATGTAAAATCCAGCTGCTATATTAATTCACTAATTGCCAAGTCAAATTGACCTGAATATTGTTTCGATGCAGAAAACTTCTGGGTTTATTGGTAAATTCTCCATCCAGGTAAAGTCAAGGCTTGGCCAGAGCCTTAGGCTTCATCTGGAAAGATGTCTCCTAACTCATTCTCAAAGCAAGGGGTTTAAAAATAACAGCTATAAGATGGTTAAAACACAGCAAACTTTTAAAAAGCATTTGTATAAAGCAAATGACTAGAAGCTTTAGGTACCAGACCAATTAAACCATGCAGCAGTTGGTTTAATCTGAAGCTTCTCTCATGGCAGCTGACCTTTAGTAATGGTACATCTTAAAATTCTGAAAACACTGAAAAATAAGAAAGCTATAACAATAGCAATAATAATATATCAACAATATAACAATATAACAATAATAATATAACAACAAACAATAGAACTCTCAATGAAGTCAAAGGTGTCACAGACTGCATTCAATTCTGTCCACAAGCAGGTGTTCATCTTCATCTCTTTAGGAAAATAACTATACTTTGCAATTTAAACAAATATCTTCAATAAAACATAAAGCAATTTAATTTTAAACCTGTTAGAAATTAATTATGATAGGAGGAAGTAACAAAACTTAAAATCAAAAAATACCAAAGTTATAACTTAAGTTAAAAACACTCAAACTTAAACATAGTGAAATTTAACTTTGATTAATTCTATTAACACTTAATCTGTATTAGATGAAAATATGACTTAATCTTACTCTATTATTATAAAAAAAAAAAGCAACTAAAAGTTTGGTATACACTTCTTTGAACACAATATAATAGGAATATTGGTTCACTATAGAGATTATAGGGATGTAACAAATTTATTACTATTCTATGTTATCTGGTTTTGAAAATAATTCATAATAATTGTAGATGCTATTAAAAATACCAATTCATAACAAGAATTTGCTTGGTATATGCTTACATTTGTTAGGATTTTTAGAATGCAGTTTCACTAGAAAAAAAAATACAATACTACAGATTTGGTAATCTGCTATTCAGTTTTTGTAGTACTTTTCAGAAACATTAAGTCTAACTTTTTAACTAAAATTTAAAATTCAAATTGATATATATGCTGTTATACATGTTTTTTGTAACAAAAGGACTCACATTGAAATTGCTTAATTATAAAAAAATACCAAGCAAATGGGTAATATATGGTTAACATAATTTTGAAATTACTGAAAACTGTATTGAACTAACTCCACAATACAGTTACTCAAATGAAAGGAAAGGTTAAAAATGAAAGAAACTTGTCATTCAATCCTTTTTCTGTAGGGTTAATCATATGATCTTTCAACTCAATTTTAAAGAACTGCTTCTTGCAGAAACTGACTGTAACTACAGTAATAATGCTTGATGATCACTCCATATGATACAGTATTACATTATCAGTAGATGTATAGAGAAGATAACATTTTCAAAACCTTCATATATTAGAAATACTGAAACAGAATAAAAATCTTTTAAATTTCTTGGGATGTATAAATATCATTTTCTATGCTATTTTGTAAAAACAAAACCAGCAGATATTATTAGAAATACAACATCTATATATATTTTACTATAAAATATCTATAAACTTTTTGATCTATTTTTGAAGGCACTTTATTCAATAAAGACTTCTTTTTAAATGTTAATCATTATTACAACAATTTGCTGGTTTATCAACAATACAATTTGCAAAGTTTCAAATTTTTTAATTGTCCAATCAAAACACTCTCTTTTTTGTCCTTCTCTGGGATGTCCAGCTTTCTGTTCTTTCTCTTTTGTTTTGTTGCTTTCTGTAGCTTCATCGAAGTTGCTTGAGTTGTTTTACCGGTGGTTGCCATGGCGACAGCGTTTCTGGCTGCTGTGTGCTATCAAGCCCGTCCGCGCCGGGCTGCTTTTGAATCTGAGAAAAAAAAAACCTCTAAAAACTTATATTTAGGGAGAAACTCCTTTTCAGGAGATAAATCCCTTTTTGGGTGACTGCTGTTTGTCTCAGAAAACGGATCCACGACCCTGAGATTAAGAGTCTCAGGCTCTGCCGGCTGAGCCAGCCGGGCTGATTTCCCGAGCTCCACAGGCTCGGCTTCAGTGCCGGAACGCGCATGCGCGGCTCGACAGGGGCCCCGCCAATCTCCCCTCCGGAGGGCCGGGTCCTCCTCGTCTTGGATCGCGGCACTGCTTTCCCTGCGGGGTGTGCCTTTATAACCTTGGCCAGCCCCTTTTCTTTCGCTGTCTGTCTACGGCAGCGTTCTAATATTTTTTTTTTCTTTTTCTAATCTCTCCCCCCTCTGCTCGGGGTCACTCCGCGGCGCGGCCATCCCGCCGTTTCCCGCCGCTCTTTGAAGCCTCTCCTCTTTGGGCAGCTTCTAACTCCGCCTGATGGGCGGGTATTTTCGGGGTCGCCTGCTGAGCGAACACCCCCCTCCGTGCCCCCTCTTGGGCAGACACACCTTTACCAGCCTTTTCTAACATCTCTGTGTTATTAAATTCGTCAGAGGGCGGGGTAGGCTCCTTCCCTCGCTCTGGCTCCTCTGACGTGCATGGAGGGTGCAGGGTAGGGGGCTGTTCTAAAGGCGTGGTTTCAGAAACAGCGTGGAACTTTTCTAACTTTTTTTTTTTTTTCCATCCCCCCCCGCGATTTCTTCTAACTGTAATAATTCCAAAAAGACTCTATATAAACCATCATATCTCTCCATGCAATTTTTTTAACCTCTAACAATATAACAAACTGCTCACTCTGCTTTCTGAAGTAACACAAGCTTCCCGGTGTTCAGTTTTCCCTCGCATTCCTCCCTCATCCCCCCACGCTCTCTGAAGGGACAGGGACAGGGACACCACGCCGCTGGGGAATTATCTGGGTTTCCCGCGCTCTCAGAAAGGGCAGTTCATCTCCCCATATTCCCGGGGCTATTAACTCTTTAAACATCATATTTATATTTCCCCCATATCCTGGGTTTAAACAACCTCTCTTTATAAATATTCAACCCCATTATCTAGACTGTATACAGCTTACCAGACCTGGCTATCTTCAGATTACCGACCAGCAGAATCCAATGTTCCGAGTCCAGGGCCCTTGGAAATTCGGAATGTGATAGCAGATGTTTTTCTCCAGATGGATTTCTTTCAGGAACTGGTTGCTGTGATCCTGCAGGTGTTGATTGAAGCTTCTGTGAGTTTGTCCTCACACGGGGCACCACTTGTTACCTCTGTCTCTCTTTTCCTTGCCTCCTTTGGGCTCTGTTCTCTGTGGATATATCTTTTCTTTAGTCTCCCAGCCTTCTCTGGGCTGAATTCTCTGTGAATACAGTTCTTCTCTAATTCCCCAGCCTCCTCTGGGCTGAATTCTCCCGGGATCCTCCCTCGTGGGGAGTTCCACTTATCTCAATTCTCATTATTTGAAGTAAACTCTCGAGCTCGTTAGAATCTTGTTTCTCGTGTTTATTGTAGGATCCTTACAAAAGTTAACAGGTCTCTTCAGGCTGGTTACAAGGTTAATCTTTGCAATTTGGTACATTTCTTTCTTCTGATGGTACAAACAAGGCCTTGTGGCACACTTCATGTCTGATACACAAAATGGCCTCGAGCTACGCAGCTCTTTTATCTTTATACCTATTTTTATCCAATTAACAATAGACACGTGTATTATTTTTCTTAATGACCCAATGACCCATCACCTCTGTGATGCACTGCGGCATTTTTTATCCAATTACTATTACCCAAAAACCTCTAGGAAAAGAACATGAAGAAGAAAGAAGAAGGACAAGGGACAACACCCTAAATCCTCCATCTTGTCTCTTGTTCTCTAAACTACTTTTTCACCCAGTGATTTAAAAAACTTTCTAATCTACACACCTACCTTTCTTATCTAACTTCAGCATTTATTTTCATGTATTACTATGAAAACATGCTCATGAATTTCATATTATATGAAATTCAGTGTTCTCTTGAATCTCAGAACTAAAAATTAAAAACAAGGGCACACAGTCTGTATTTCAGACTCCAACAGAACTAACCCTGCTGCTCCAATTGTTCTCACAGAAACACAGCAACAATGTATTTAATATCTTGCTTCTTTACTTGTTACCAGATGGCCATCACAGCGTGTAATAAATTTACCTCTTCATTTGCTTGTTATTTCACAGCCTTCTTCAGTGTGTGCCATCATTGCTCAATGGCAAAAGAAAAACAGGGGAGAGTATCTGGTTTACATAATTGAGTGGGTCTTTGTATCAATGCAACCTAAGCGTAGCTTACAGACCCGGATGGAACAAGTGGAAGAGACAATTAAAAAAGGTTGTGATCATACAATTGCTTTTTCAGGAAATGGACCAGTGAGTATTCATATCCCAATGACTGCTGCTGATCTTGAACGGACAATGCGTCACTCTTATCCTCTTCAGCTTGCATTATTGGCATACAATGGGCAAGTAACTAATGAAATTCCAAAAAGTAAAGTTATTCAAATATTGAAAGATCATAATTGGATTCAATTGCCTAAACATTCATTCATTCCTTTAAAAGAGGGACATACAGTTTTTACAGATGCTGGTAAAACAAGCAGACGAGCAGCAATTGTCTGGCAGCAACAGGGATCTTGGACTTACCATATTTTGCACGCTGAGCAGGGAGACTCATTACAGATGCTTGAACTAGCAGCAGTTTGTTGGGCTATGTGTCGGTGGATAAAATGTCCCCTTCATGTGGTTACAGATTCATTGTATGTTGCAGGTATTTTGAAAAGGATTGAGGATGCTTTTATTAAGGAAACTCAAAATAAACGGTTAATGCAGTTGTTTCAACAAATACAACAAGCTACATGATTAAGATCAGCACCATATTGTCTAATACATATTAGAAGTCATAAATTTCAAGAAGGCCTTGGTCTTGGCAATCATATTGCAGATCAATTAGTTAGTTGGGTGCAGAGGAGAGTTCCTCTCAATCAGCTTGAGTTTGCTCATATGGCTCATGAAGTTTCATCAAAATGCAAAGGGCCTACAAAGACAGTTCTCATTATCAATTTCAGAAGCACAAGGAATTGTACAAGCATGTCCACAATGTAGTCATCATGGTCCTGGGTTAGGGATAGGAGTCAACCCTAGAGGGTTAAAAGCCCTAGAGATATGGCAGATGGATGTTACCCATGTTTCTGAATTTGGCAGATTAAAAGATGTACATGTTACTGTAGATACCTATTCAAAATTTGTATGGGCTACAGCCCAGACAGGAGAAAAGAGTTTGCATGTAAAGAAATATTTAACCCAATGTTTTGCTATTATGGGGGTCCCAGAGTGAATTAAGACTGATAATGGCCCTGCATATGCCATTGACAATATTAGAAAATTCATGCAACAATGGGGAGTTGAGCATATTGAAGGGATTCCAAACTCTCCTACAGGACAAGCAATAGTGGAACGAACTAACAGAACCTTAAAGAAATATCTTAACAAATTCAAAGATATCTCTGACCCAAAAGAAAAATTAGATGAAGTTCTTTTTGTAATTAACCATTTGTGTGTTTTTGCAGATTGTCAAGACCCTCCAGCTGTCATACACAATGAATGTGTAAAATCAAGTGTTGTAACTAATGAAGTATTTGTTCCTTACAGAGAGCCTAAAACAGGACATTGGATAGGACCAGCTAAAGTCCTATTTAATGGCCGAGGCTACGTGTGTGTTGATACCCCTACAGGACTGTTATGGGTGCCGAGTAAATGGACACGAGCCACAATCAACCACATCAACAGTGGGATATCACAGCCAGACTGCAAGGAAGTAGATGGTGGCGAGAAAGTAAACAGTGGCAACTTGCCCTTGAGCCATTAGTGAGAGAAGTCAATTATCTATTAGGTGTACAAGTTGATTATAGAACTCCCTATATAGAAAGCGTTTATTTTTCTGTTTATCTACAATGGGTTAAAGAAAAATTAGAAGGTATAAGGTGCTGGTATTGTAAAACCACAGAAAAATTGTGAATAAGAATTGTGTGTGAAGGTTGTAAAAGAGATTTGTGGGAATATCAGAGATCAAAACCTCACAGAGGTTGTCTTAGGTGTTACAGAGAAATTCACCATTTAACTCCACTTGCTGCATTGACAAAATACTTACATTGTTCTTTAACACAGGCAGAAGCCGTATCATTATGGGAAAATGTGGGTGCATTAGAAAGAGCCAATCTAATATTTAGAATTCAGAAAATAGCAACATTTACAAAACTTGCTCAGAAAACAAATATAATTGCAGCACAGTGCAAAAACTGTACTATTTCACATAGACAGTGGGAAAGAGCACAAAATGGCAACTGGCATTTTCATTCTCATAATTTTACCTTCAATAACAGGCATGTTAACTAGAGAGACCATAGATCCATGGGAAAATGTATGGGTTTCACTTGCTCGTAGTTTAAATACTACGACCTTCTGTGCTAGTCTGTCGACACCTCAGTCTCCTTTCATTATTTGTCTGATTGGTGTTCCAGTCAATGAATCAAGGTGGACTTTGTTAGACAAGGCAATGAAAGAGACTCAGGACATTTTTAAGACAAGGTGTCTAGGGAATGGATATAAGAATTTTTCACAATGTATGAAGAATTATGATGTTTGGAATGATCATCTTCCAGAAGGCCCTGAGCCACAAGAAATTGATCTAGCAGATTCATTAGATGCTGCTTATTGTATTTATCTAAATGCTAGCAAAAAAATTGTGTGCAAAAATTGTCTGAACAAAGATGTGAACAATCCAATATCATCACATTGACAAGTCCAACTGGCAATTTTTCGCAGTGGTGTGCTAAAATGGTGAGGAATGCATCAAACCCTGTATTTGGGACTCAATCCCCTCATAGACTACCAACAGGTTATTTTCTAATTTGTGGTAACAGAGCATGGGCAGGTATCCCATCACAACCTGTTGGAGGTCTTTGCACAATTGGACAACTCAGCGTGGCGCTTCCACACCATCATCCTAATAGCACACATCGTGTCAGATGGAAAAGAGATCCTTGTCAAATTTTGAGTTCTGACTGTGATGATAATTTGGATTTATGGAACAGATGGCAAGTGGTTTTTGCTTCTACCTTTTTGCCAGGTGCTGCTGCTGCTAGAGCTCATCACAATTTAAAGAAACTTAGTTGTTGGGTTGTAAAACAAGCAAACGGTACTAGCAGAGTACTTTCTGAATTAGCAATTGATATGTCACAAGTTCAGCATGCAGTACTGCAAAATCGAGCAGGCATTGATTTTTTGTTGTTAGCACATGGTCATGGATGTGAAGACTTTGATGGTATGTGTTCTATGGACTTACAAGATCATTCAGAATCCATCCACAAGGAAATTCAAGAACTCATGCAACATACACAGAAGATGAAAGAAGATGTGGGATTCTTTGGGATTGATGAACTGGCTGATTGGCTTGGACTGACAGGATGGGTTAAGAGTTTATGTAAAACAGGATTATTAATTATCTGTGTTATGATCATTGGATTGTTATGTGTTAGTTGTGCAATATCCTTTGCAATTTTGTTGGATATTGCAATATCCTTTGCAATATCCAACAAAATCAAGTGTTTGTTTGTTAAGGTAACCAAAGTCATGGTTGTGCAGATGGAAAACGGGGGAATTGTTGAAGAATGGCTCGCTTCTCGAGGCCATAGCTCCTTGGAAGGCCTGCACAACCCTGACTTTGAGCTAGCATAAATCCTTGGCAAAATACTGTATCAAAGAAATGAAGAAGACTAAGTGTTAATAAGACAATGAAGAATAAGAATTTAGGATGAGAAATCTGCTAAATGTATCTTAATAAGTTTTACTAAAAAGTATCTTATAGAGCTTGGGTGTTATGAGCTGGTCCAATAAAAATGTAGAAATTAATGCGTGAAAAATAGCAATTATTCAATCATAGTAGAATACAGATCGCATGTTAGCTTTTCAAAATACTATAAAAATGTAGCTAAGATTGTAATAAATTTGGAACAAGCTGCTAACTCACACTGGGTCGTCTCTTGATTCCCGAACCTGTCTCTTACAATGTGCATACAACTGGGCAGTGGTTACAGATGGTTAAGACATAAGCAAAACCAATGGGGGTACAGGGGGTGCTTCTCACCTCACCTCACGTACAAAATAAAGCACTTCAATCTAAACTTATATACTGTATGCTTATAAATATTCATTCATGTTTCCCATAAGTTTCCTCCTATTTCTGATTTTGCTGACTTTACGTCACCTTTCTTCACAGCACATGCTTCACTTGTTGTTAGGGGGTCTTCAGTCTTCTTTTGGGGGTCTTTTGGCAAAGGCTTCTCCTCTTCCTCATTGTCCTTTGGATAACCTTACAGGTTTGCATGTGTGTACTAAGCGTTGTGTTATGTTGGTCTACTAATTACTCTTATATTTTCTAATCTTTAGGCCCAATGCCTAGATTCATTATAATTTTGGTCCATCTCAAGGCCATTTTGGTCTTGAGACACCATTTATCTTCTAAACTACATCCTGTACCTTAATTTTGACATGTAACATCTGCAAAGGAGTACATCTGCTTTGTAACACTGATTCTTGATAGTTTCTAATGATAACTTTAATAACAGTTACAATTTAAGTAGCACGAATCAATTCTATTTATTACACTGGGAATGGGGAACCCCTGCACTTCCATTTCTGGGTGAACCCCCCTTCCTGAGCACAGAGACCCCCTTGAACGTTCATTTCAGGACACCAGGACCCCCTGGTACCCCCTTCCCAGCCCCAAAAACCCCTGCACTCCCTTATCTGGAACCTGGAATCCCCTGAACCCCCATTCTCGGGAATGGGAACCTCCCAGAACCCCCATTTCTGGGCACCAGGACCCCCCTGAACCTCCATTATCAGGCACCGGGACCCCTTGAACCCCAGAACAGAGGAAGGGACCCCCTGAACTCCCATTCCGCTGCAGCAGGACCCCCGTGCACCCCTGTATCCAGGACTGGAACCCTCCCAAACCCTCCATCCTCACACCCTGGGACCCCCCTGCAGCCGAGCCAGGGACCGGCCTGGCCCCGCAGGCCCCGCTGGACAAGGCTCAGCGAGCCCTCCCAGGGCTCTCCCACTGCAGAGGTCAATCAGGGAGAAGTGCCAAGTGACCAGCCCTGCTGGGGAGACGTGTATCCAAAATGAGAATGGATCCCCCAAAACCACAGCTCTTCCTTTTAAACAGAAAAGGGGAGATGTTGTGGTGTGTTTTTGTTTAATTTAAAGTTTGAAGCTGTTTGTATAATTGGTTTGTTCTGTTACCCCCCTGCTTTGTTGGTTTAACCCAAAGTTATCTCCTCCCCTGCCCTGCCCATCATTGTATCCCAACCCCTTTTTCCAGCACCTTCCCTATCAATCTTTTCCACCCTGCCCCTTGTTCCCAAATGTTCCCTGTCAATCCTGCCTTATGCCAACCCCCTGCTTGGACGTCCCCTTTGGAAATCCCCTAATCCACAGCACCCCATTGGTCCATGTGTCCTATTCCCCTCCCCAGGATATCCCTCACTGGTTGAAGTTTTGTATCCACACCTGGACCCTCCCCATATGTAAATTGCTGTACGCTTGTATTCTGTGTTTTTTGCTCCTGGTGCTGCTGGAAACCGCCCCCGGCAATGCGGGCTCAGCTCCAGCTGCCAGGTGGAGCACGTCAGCCTGGAGCACCCCCTGAGCCGGCACTGGGGCACGGCCCGGCCCCCACAGCGCCGGGGGCAGCGGGGGAGGCACTGGGGGGGCCCAGAGGGGGATTGGGGTGTGCTGGGAGGAACTGGGAGGGAGTTTGAGATAGACTGGTTTAAATTGGGGAAGGGGTTTGAGGGTCAAGAATGGCTGAGAAAGGGATTAAAGGATGTTGGGGAGGGTGGGATGGGGTTCTGGGGGTCCTGGTGGAAACTGGGAGGGAGTTTAGGGGTGCTGGGTGTCACTGGGAGGGATTTGAGTGAGCCTGGAAAGGCTGGAAGGAGACTGGGCATTGGAAAGCAGGGGTTGGGATGAGGTTCATTGTGCTGGGAAGAGACTGAGAGTCCGGGTGGGGCTGGGAAAGGACTGGGAGAGGGTTTGGGGGTCCTGGGGCAGTGGGGGGCAACTGGGAGGGGGCTGTGGGATCCTGATAGGGACAGAAGGTTCTTTCGTGGTCCTGGGGAGGCTGGGAAGGGACTGGGAGGAGGTTTCAGAGGTCCTGGGTGGGGTGGACGAGAGTGGAAGGGTGCTTGGAAGGGCTTGGGGTGTCTGAGACAGTTTTTGGGGGAGATCCTGACCTCTGCAGACCCCCCAGAGATGCCGCCAGACTCTACCCGCAGCAAGATGCTGACAGGGATCGGGGGCTCCTTGTTGGGCTTTGTCTTCCTGGTGCTGGAAATTGGCTTCTACCTGTACAAGAAGGTAAGGGGGTGTCCCGGAGGTCATGTCTCCCCTCCCCTGGAGCGTGTGTGCTTCCCCATGACCCCCAGCCCGGTGTCACTCCCTTTTCTCTGCCCACAGAGCTCCTGAGCCACTGGCGGTCGCAGCTCCTCCATGTGGCCTCAGGCCTGGCTGGGACCCCCCGCTCCATCCCCACCCTGATTTTGGAGGGGTCGTGTGTCCCCCCAGCCCTGCTGTCACTCTGCCCCCGCCCGGCTGCTCCCAGTGTTCCCAGCAAAGCTTCCCAGTTCGCCCCTCTCCCATTTATGGGGGGCAGTGGGGAGGGACATGGGGAGACCCCGTGGGGGGACCCTGGCAGGGACAGACCCTGTGCAGTGATGGATCAGGACCCCCGTGTGTCCCCCCCATGTGTCACCCTGTTCTGGGGACTCCTTGGGAGACACCAAACTCCAGCATGGCACCCAGCAAACCCTAAAAAGCACTGGGACCCCTGAAGCCGCCAGGGAAATTTGGGGAGGGGGTGCATGGGTGGTACCTGGACCATGCCAAGAGCCCAGCGCTGCCACAGCCCAACCTGCCCCGGCTCTATCCTGGCTCCTCCCATGGGGCCTGAAGGAATTGGAAAAAAGGGGGTCCAAGGGTGGGCACTGGGCCGGGGGTGAACAGGAGAAGAGATGGAGGAAGAGAAAAAGGGCCAGAGAGGAGAAGGAGGTGGGATGAAGGAGGAGCGAGACTCATCCAAACCCAATATGGGGCTCCCATGCCCCTCTTTTCCCCTGCTCCTCCACCCCTGCCCCACTGCCAACCAATCCACCACCCCACCTCTCTTATCCCCCCTTTCACTCAATTCAAGCAGATGCTGGCAGCTTTCTCCTGGGAGCAATTCCTGAGTTTGGGGATTTTTGGGGTGCAGTTCTGGAGGAGGACAGCTCTGTCTGGCTTTCCCCTCCCCGCAGTGGCCTCTCAGCTGCCCCCCACACCCTGGAGGTGCTGGGATTTCCCTCCTGGGCACAAGGATGTTCATTCCCTTCCAGGAGCCCAATGCCCAGCTGGGGCTCCAGGCCAGGGGGTCCTTGAGCAGCTGCCCCAGAACCTCCGCCAGGGGCTCCCAGTGCAGCCACAGCCGCTCGGCCTGGGCTCCCCAAAGCCCTCAGCAAGCCCCAAGTCCCTGCCAGGAACCCTCAACTCCCTCAAACCCAGCATCCCCCACAGCCCCTGCAAGTTCCCCCCATGGCAGTGGCCACAGCCATGTCCCCACATGTCACTGGCCATGGCCCACCATGTCCTCACCCATGGCTGTGTCCCCACGATGTTTCCATCCCTGGCATTGTCCCCCATGTCTCCATCTATGCCTGTGTCCCCCCATGTCCACATGAATGTCCATGTCCCTGTCCATGTGTCCCCACATCACTGTCCATGTCCCACCATGTCTATGTGTCTCAATGTCCTCACCCATGTCTTAGTTCAATGTCATTATTTTCACCCCAAAGTTGGATATTTTGAAGGAATAAAGAAAAATGAAAAGCCCATCAGGCCATACTGAAAGGATTTCTGCCAGCTGAGGATCCCTGTGCTTGGGTGGAAGGGAACAACATTTTTTGGAAGGCTTTCCAGACCACTGTCTCCAAAACCTTGGTCTTTGACCCATTTCATCAACATCTGGCTGTGGAAGACACCTCTGAGCAATAGGAAATGAAAATTGTGGAATCACTGAGGTTGGACAAGACCTCCAAGACCTCCTTGATGCCACCAGAAGATAGGTGGATTGAATGCAAAAGATTTTCTGGGATTGAAAGTCAACAAATCCACTCCCCACAAGGAATTCCCATTGTTGGTCTGTGTCCCAATGTTGTTCCTGCCCAGGTGTTCATCCAGGTGCCCACAGGGAGCCAGGAAGATGTGGAGCCTCCCAGCCAGGTGTCTTCCCAACACGGATCACCAGGACCACGGATCACCAGGGCTCTGCCCAACGGGGGTCACTGGGGATCATCCAACGCTGATCCTCCCATGGGGGATGGAGCTGGAGCAGCGCACGAAGCTCTTCCCGCACTCGGGGCACTCGCAGGGCTTCCCTTACTGGTGCCTCCGTTGGTGTTTGGTCAAGTCAGATCTCTGTGAGAAGCTCTTCCCACACTGGGGACACTCGTAGGGCCTCTCCCCACTGTGGATGCGCCGGTGGACGGTGAGGTGGGAACTGTGCTTGAAGCCCTTCCCGCAGTCGGGGCAGCGGAAGGGCCTCTCCTCTGTGTGAATCCGCTCATGTAGGAGGACATCAGAGCTGGTCCGAAAACTCTTCCCGCACTTGGGACACTTGTAGGGCCTCTCCCTGGTGTGGATGCGCTGGTGTTTCCTCAGATTGGAACTCCACCCAAAGCTCTTCCCACATTCCAAGCAGGTGTAGGGCCGTTCCCCCGTGTGGATCACCTGGTGTTTCATCAGGTCAGAGGTATCTCTGAAGCTCTTTCCACATTTCCCACACTCATAGGGTCTTTCCCCACTGTGGATCACCTGGTGTGCCCTCAGGTTGGAGCTCTGGTTGAAGCTCTTCCCACATTCCCCACACTCGTAGGGCTTTTCCCCAGTGTGGATCACCTGGTGCCGGAGCAGGCTGGAGCTGCGGCTGAAATCTTTCCCACATTCCAAACACCTGTGGGGCTTCACCCCCTGCTCTGAGCTCCGGCTGGATCTCCGACCACCTTCCCGGCACAGGGAGGATCTTTCCTCCTCACAGCTCCCTGGGCTGGGTTTGCAGCCTCTCCTTGTGTGAGATCTCCAGGGCTTTTCCTCCTCCTCCTCCATCTGACCACAGCTTGGGAATGAAAAATCCTGGTTTGGGGGAAAAAAAGAAAGGAAAAAGCCTTGGGCTGAGGGTTTCTCCTTTCCCAAGTTCATCTCAGGAAGTCATTGGGCATCTAGTGTCTGGAAGGACCTCCAGGACACCAAGATTCAGCCAAAAAAATCCTCCAAACATCAAGACAGATCAAAAACTTCCAAAACACCAAAAATCTGATATCCCCCCCAACATAGAAAGATTCAGCCCCCACAAAAAAACAAAACTCCAACATTCAGCCCAATAACACTCAGAAACACCAAGATTCAGCCCCGTGAAGATCGTGGATCTCCCTGCCCGGGCACTCGCTGCATGGGGGGGTGAGGGGGGCAATGAGGCCGGGCCGGAGCAGGGGGTGCCTGAGAGAGGCCCCGAGCCCGGGGGAAGCCCCTGCAGAGCCATGGAAGTGGCTCCTGGCCGGACTCGGGGATCCCCCTGGCGATCCCCGCTGGAGCAGCCTGGTCCTGAGGGACTCTGGCCCCTGGCAGGGACCCCAGGCTGCAGCAGGACAAGGATTCCTGTCCCTCAGGGGGAGGCACTGACATGACCTGACTGTGACCCCCATCCCTGTGCCTCTGGGCGGGGAGGGGGACGGAGAGGGGCAGAAAGTTAAGCCCGGGAAGGAGGAACAGCTGGGGGGAAGATGGATTTCCGGAGGAATTACTTTACTTCTCATTTTCTTGCTCTGACACGTTTGAAAACAAATTCAAATAATTTCCCCAAGTCAGGTGTGCTGTGCCCGTGACCAAGGATTGAACTGTCCCCACCCTCATCCAGACCCCCGAGCCTTTCTTTGTGTTTTCTGCTCCCCGCCCGGGACAGGAAGGAGAGTCACAGAGTTTTGGCCTCTTTCCGGCACAGCCCTGCTCCATCCCGGACTCACCCCCAGCTCGCAGCGCCCTCAGCTCCCGGGCACCCCGAGCTCCCGGCGCTTCAGCGCAGCGGCGCTTCCTTGGCCTCCTGCCCGGGCCGGGCCCAGCGCCGGGGCCGCTCCTCAGCCCAGGCTGCCGAGAAATGGCGGAGCTCAGCCCAAGGGAGGCGAGGCCGTGCCGTGTGCAGAGCCCGCCGCTGGCTGCGATTGGCTGCTTCTGCCGTCACTCGTGGCTCTGACGCGCGCTGACTGGGCAGAGCGGGGACAAGCCCGGCCCCGCTGGCGCCCCCAGGGCGGCCGTGGGGCAGGAGAGCCGCCATTGCCGGAGCGTCTGTGCGGGCCCGGCAGCGGCGGCAGCAGCGGCCGGAGCCCGGTGAGGCGGTGGCGGAGCTCGGAGGCGGCCCCGGCCATCGCAGGTGGGAGCCGCGCTCGGTTCTGCGGGGGCTCGGGGCTCGCTGCGGGCCCGGGAGGTAGTGGAATAAATGGAATTGATTTGTGCTGACTAAATTGTAACTATTTGGGAAGTTACTATTAGAAGCAACCAATGGAATCAGTGTTATAAGGCAGATGTACCCCTTTGCAGATGTTACATGTTAAAATTGAGGTACAGGATGTAGTTTAGAAGATAAGTGATGTCTCATGACCAAAACGGCCTTGAGATGGACAAAATTAGAACGACTTTAAGCATTGGGCCTAAAACCCAGTAAATATCAGACTAATTAGTAGAGTAACCTAACACAACGCTTAGTACGCACACACAAACCTGTAAGGTTATCCAAAGGACAATGAGGAAGAGGAGAAGCCTTCACCAAAAGACCCCCAAAAGAAAACTGAAGACCCCCTAACAACAAGTGAAGCATGTGCCGTGATGAAAAGTGACCTAAAGTCAGCAAAATCGGAAATAGGAGAAAACATATGGGAAACATAAATGAATATGTATAAGCATACAGTATATAAGGTTAGCTTGAAGTGCTTTGTTCTGTACGTGAGGCAGGGTGGGGAACCCCCTCCGTACCCCGGGTCGGTTTTGCTTATGCCTTAACCATTTGTAACCACTGGCCAATTATATTCACACATATATATATATAAATATATATCTGAATATATCTACTAAATTTTGTCTTTCTTACTAAATTGTATTCTTTTACTAAATTATATTCTTTTATTATTTTGTATCCAATTTATTAAAGTATATTATCAATTAATTAGATTGATTATTTGGAAATTTGAAAGTAATTTATAACAATTCGATGCCAAAACCCAGGAACTCCAATCTAGGGGAATACATGGGAATACATGGGAATCCCGGAGAGGAAAAACAAGCAGAAAATGATTAATTATTATTTGTTTAAATAGACAAAGAAAATGATCCAAAAATATAATTTGAATTGGCCAAAGTTTGGATCGTTTAAAGATTGGATTTGTTAAGCTTTAAATCAGTATGTAAATTCAAAAGAACCTTTTTATCAAGAAGAGAGCGACTATGCTACCCTGTAGCTTCCCCGGGGTGGGGGGAAAGATAAATTCATTACTAAAACACAAGAAAGCAAGAGTTATCTGTTGTATCCTTTACAAACTAAACAGTAGGAAAAAAAAAAAAAGAGGTAAAACTCTTCCTTCACCTAAAGATATTTTGCTGGAAATAGAAACAGCAGCACTACCTAAATCCCATTTAACTGAAAAGTGTGCAGTGCTGGCTGTGCCAAGTGAACTCTAACATATAACACAACTGACCATTTGTTACAACCTGGCATTAATTTGGTTTGGTTTACTATATTTACACATTCAAAAGACAAATTCTGCCTTGCTCAGAGTCTGTGAAGCACAAACACATTTTATTAATATATAGTATCTAAATGGTGTGTTACAGTTGTGTTATGTGCATTATAAGTGTTAAAAACATGTAGCAGTTTTTTTTTCACAGAACCTTAAATTTCCGTATTTTTAAAATATGTTTGTTTTTCAGTATTTTGTATAGTCAATATAAATGGTTTTGACTCAATGTTTTATTTATTTAACAGCAAAAACTGTGCTAAAAGAACACCCTGTTAATTAAAGCTTTATTAATAAATTACTAACTGAAGTTGTGTAAAAAGTAACTTTTATTGTAGTTGGCACATCTCTGGAGCTTTAGTAGTTTAAATTAAAAGAAAAAAAATATAACTGACTAAGAGAGAGAGAGATAAGACAGTGCTGTGAAATCTGTGCCATCCTTGAAACAAGCAGAGTTGAAGTGGCTCATAGGAACCTTATGAGGCCAAGGGTAGCAGTGAGACCAAACGTGTCAGTGACCAGACCCCAGGGTATAAACTTTGCTACCAAGAAGAGCGGCACCTCGGCCCTTGGCTGCAGCCCAAGGGGCCTTGAGGAAGGTAGAGAGTGAAAACTCCTGAGGATTATTTTCACTGTGTTCATTAAGACACCCTTGGCAACTGGCCAAAACCATAAAGCAGGATGGGACAGAATCCAAAAAAATAAGAAAGAAACAAGCGATATTAAAACAAGCAGCACAAAAGCAAACAATGAGCAAACAAACTATGCAAAAACAAAATCACAATAATTCTAATCCATGTGACAAATGCAAACAAATGTGACAAATGCAAAAACAAGATAAAATCTGTGTTTGTGGCACATCCATATGTTAATGCTGCCTGTTACAATCACTGTAATTTTATAAAAGTATAGAAAATATCTCAGGGAAAGAATTAGACAAAATGAATAAGTAGTGTGAACAGTTGAAACAGCAGTATAGCAACTGAGATTGGCCAACCTTAACTAAAGTATTTTTGTAGGTTTAATGCAAGAAGTAGGTATAGAATTAAAATTATTTAAATGTTAACTTTGTGAAAGACTTAAAATAGCTCAAAAAATAGCTGTGGAAAAGTGGGAGTCTGTAGCAGTGGCCTCAGGGAGACAAAGAGTTAACATTGTTCCACCCCAAACCCCTTGTGAAGGGCGGCCCAGGAGTTCTGATTGGGTTTGAGTCCCTGGGGGGTTCTCCCTTGGTGTGTTTCTAATGGTCCCTGACCCTGAACTCCACCCTCAAAGGTGGAAACCCTCGGTTCTGTCCCTCAAAAACCCGTGCTGTGCCTCTGTTCGGGGCTCTCTGTTCTGGACCTGAGTTAGTTCCCATGCTGAATAAATGGTTTCATGAACTGGGAGCCCATCTTGTTGGTGTTTGATGCTGGTCCCCAGAATCCTGCTGCTTCCCTGGATGAGATCCTGAGGTTGCTGACTGCAACAAATGGTGAGAGAATGCGTGGCATCCAGTGAAGCAAGAGAAGAGCAGGACCCGGCTCCATGGACACCTCGTAAGTCCCCGGCTGATGGCTTGAGAGCCGGCGAGACCCCCGCCTTGGAAAGGAGGACTCGAGAGACCTGGCAGGGAGGCTGGGTTGAGAGTGCCTCAGGCATGGGGAAGAAAAGGGCTTACGGAGGTGTGGGAGCCAAGACCAGACACTGGGACACCTTACATCACCCAACGAGACGTATTATGGACGATATTAACATTATGGACGATTATATTAATATTATGGACAATTATGGACGATATCGACATTATGGACGATTATATTAACATTATGGATGAATTTTTTATTTTTTTTTTTTGGTGTATACCTCCCTGTACCTTCCCCTTTCCTCTGTTCCTAAGGGCAGGACAAAGGGTGAAAAAAGCCAAGACGGCTTGGGGTTGCTGCCATCTCCCCATCACCCCGGTGTCTTTCTGCCATCCCATCCCCTGTTTTCCTGAAGGTAAGCAAGGGACGGAGAACATCCAGAGTGATGCCGGTCTGCTGCCGTCTGCCCGCCGTTCCGTGTCCTCCTTCACCCCCTGTCTTTCCATATTCCCCGTTCCCTGTCCGGGAAAGTCCGTCCCGGACCCCCTACATCCCAAGATGGCGCCAGCCATGCAGTCTGGGATCTCTTGTTTCCCGCCTTGCTCCTTCTTTTCCCGTCCCGAACCTTCCCTTCCCCCAGTAACTCCTGCTCCGGTCCCACCCCTTTGTTCAGCTGCTCCACCCTGGGGGCTCTGCCTTTGACATCGTGGGCAACACCCCCTCGGGGAAATCGAAACTGTAACCTGAGCTCCCAAAGCCAGCATTTCACTGAGAACATCTAAAGGGGCGACTCCCACATGGGAGCTGGAGCCAAAGGTGAAGCTGGAGATCAGAGCCGAAACTGGAGATCGAAGAATTCTGCCCCTTGTGAGAGAAGATCTAAGAGCTGCACCCTTCCTAAAAGATAATCCTAAACTCGAAGAGACTGAACTAAAAAACCATTATGTTTGTATTAAGTACCATCACCGTTTAATTTGTCTGGCGTGGTCTGAGATTTAAGTGTTTGTTTTTAATTTTGTTTTTTCTGTTTGCTTAATGTGTTTTGTTACTGAGTTTTTGGTGTCCCACAAAGCAAAGCGGGTGCTCTGTGCAGGAGGTGATTTTAAGGCATATGTTTGGAAACATTTTAAGCTCCTAATCAAAATTTGAAAAAAAAAAAAGATAATAAAAAAGAAGCAGATGCGGCAGTGTGCCTCAGGAACAACAAAGGGTTCCATTGTCCCACCCCAAACCCCATGTGAAGGGCGGCCCAGAGGTTCTGATTCAGTTTGTGTCCCTGGGAGGCTCTCCCTTGCTGTGCTTTTACTGGTCCATGACCCTGAACTCCACCCTCATGGGTGGAGACCCTCGGGGGTTCTGTCCCTCAAAAACCCCTGCTCAGCCTCTGTTCGGGGCTCTCTGTCCTGGACCTGAGTTCCTTCCCATGCTGATTAAATGGTTTCATGAACCGGGAGCCCATCTTGTTGGTGTTTGATGCTGGTCCCCAGAATCCTGCTGCTTCCCTGGAAGATCTTGAGGTTGCTGACTACAACAGTTCTCGAGGATTTAAAGTCAACAATTCCCATTGTCATTCTGTATCCTGTTAGATTTTCATTCCCCTACTTTCATCCAGGTGCCCACAGGGAGCCAGGAAGATGTGGAGCCTCCCAGCCAGGTGTCTTCCCAACACGGATCACCAGGAGCACGGATCACCAGGGCTCTGCCCAACGGGGGTCACTGGGGATCATCCAACGCCGATCCTCCCATGGGGGATGGAGCTGGAGCAGCGCACGAAGCTCTTCCCGCACTCGGGACACTCGCAGGGCTTCCCTTACTGGTGCCTCTGTTGGTGTCGGGTCAAATGAGAGCTCCATGAGAAGCTCTTCCCACACTGGGGACACTCGTAGGGCCTCTCCCCAGTGTGGATGCGCCGGTGGACGGTGAGGGTGGAGTTGCGTTTGAAGCCCTTCCCGCAGTCGGGGCAGCGGAAGGGCCTCTCCTCTGTGTGAATCCGCTCATGTTGGAGGACATGGGAGCTGTGCTGAAACCTCTTCCCACACTGGGGACACTCATAGGGCCTCTCCCCACTGTGGATGCGCCGGTGCCTGACAAGGTTGGAGTTTTGCTTGAAGCCCTTCCCGCAGTCAGGGCAGCGGAAGGGCCTCTCCTCTGTGTGAATCCGCTCATGTAGGAGGACATCAGAGCTGGTCCGAAACCTCTTCCCACACTCGGGACACTCGAAGGGCCTCTCCCCAGTGTGGATGCGCTGGTGTGCCCTCAGGTAGGAGCTCCACCCAAAGCTCTTCCCACATTCCAAGCAGGTGTAGGGCCGTTCCCCTGTGTGGATCACCTGGTGTGTCATCAGGTTAGAGATACCTCTGAAGCTCTTCCCACATTTCCCACACTCATAGGGCCGTTTCCCATTGTGAATCATCTGGTGATTCCTCAGGCTGGAGCTCTGGCTGAAGCTCTTCCCACATTCCCCACACTCGTAGGGCTTTTCCCCAGAGTGGATCCTGTAGTGCTCAATCAGGTGGGAGCTCTTTCTGAAGCCCTTCCCACATTCCAAGCACTTGTGGGGCTTCTCCCCCAGCTCTGAGCTCTGGCTGGATCTCTGGCCATGCTCCTGGCACTGGGGGGATCTTTCCTCCCCGCAGCTCCCTGGACTGGGTTTGCAGCCCCTCCTTGTGTGGGATCTCTGGGGCTTTTCCTCCTCCTCCATCTGAACACAGTTCAGGAATGTAAAATCCTGGTTGGGGGGAAAAAAACAACACTAGAGCACCTTGGACTGGGGTTTCGTCCTTGCCCAAGTTCATCTCAGAAAGTCACTGGGCATCTTGTGTCTGTAAGAACCTCCAGGACACCAAGATTCAGCCCAATCATCCTCCAAATATCAAAACAGATAAAAAACTAACCAAACTACAAGATTCAGCCAAAACCCCCTGCAAAATAGAAACGTTCAGCCCTCACAAGAAACTAAAGCACCAACATTTAGCCCAATAAAGCTCAGAAACACCACGATTTGAGACCCATCAAAATTGTGGATCCCCCTCCCTGGTCACCCGCTGCATGTGGGGGAGAGAGGGAAACACTCCTGGGGCTGGGTTAGCTGCAGATACAGGGATGAACCTTGTGCTGCTTCCTCTTCCTCCTCCTCCTCCTGTGTCCCTGGTCTACCTCACACTCCTCCTCCTCCTTCTGCAAAACCCCAGGTACATAATTTCACCGTTTTGCTCTTCAACCCTGCTTCTCCTTCCCTTCTCCTCCTGCCCCCAGGCCCAGCACCCACTGCCGCCTCCCTCTTCCCCCCCAGTCCCACAGCATCCCACCGCAGGGGCACGGATGGAGCTGGGCCAGCTCGGCCTGGGGCAGCGCTGGGCTCTCGGCCGCTTCCGCCCGCACTCGCTCCCCACTGCAGCCGCTCCCGCCACCACAGCGCGGGGGGGCCCGGCCTTGGCGCTCCCCCCTCCCACCTCCCCAAATTCCCCTCAAGGGGGGCGCCAAGGCCCGGGGGGGAGGGGCGCAGCTGGGCTCCAGCTGGGGAACGCTGGCAGCTGCGGCTCTGCCTGGACACTGATGAGTCATCAGCGCCGCGCGCTCTGATTGCCTCAGCCCTGCCTGAGCCCTGCGCCTGCACCAAGGGGGGACACCCTGCTCCAGGGGGGATGGCCCCAAAACGGGGGAACCCCAGCAAAGGAACAACAACAAAGGCTCTTTACAAACTGATCCCGTCAACCTCATTGCACATAGGGCCAGGGACGTGGACATAAGGAAGTGACAGGAGGAGCCATCAGCTGCACAAAATGTTATGAATTGATGACACAGACTGCTGCTCAGCCAAGGTCCTGCTAAATTCATCAACTTCCAGAAGAACAACAAACACTTAACACAGCCATCAATATTGTTAGCTATACAAAAGTGGGGTGCATATTAAGGGGGTATGTAGGAGGTGCATTGGGAAGTCTGTACCACTCCAGGACTTCAGCCAATGGGGAAAGGGAGAGGGAGATGTGACCAAGAAAATTAGGATGAAAAGGAGGCTCTGTCTGCCAACAATTGGAGAGGCCCCATGGGAAATGTCCCATGGCCTCTCCCTATTTTTATGAATGAAATTACTGTTACAGGACTCCTCTTTCTTCCTTGTGGACAGAAACCTCTGGGGATGTCAATTTTTCCACACACCTTGGGGCTCCTCCGCAATTCCTTCCACCGTCCGGGCCGGCGGGCACTGAGTGCAGCTGAAGGTGCCTCACCCAGTTTGGGGGATCGGCTCCCTCGGCTGGCGGCGGCACCGGGGATTGATTGGGTACCCGAGAGTGAGCAGGAGACAGACGAGGGATGGATCAGGGGGGCTCTCAAGAGTCGGCAGGGAGAGAGCACTGAAAATCTCAGCAGTGACTCCAGTGGGATCTTCGGGGAGTAAACATGGCAGGGCACCCAGGGAGGGGACAAAAGGGAAAGCCAGAATGGGGTCCCAGCAAAAGGGATGAGGATCCCAAAATATCTCTCAAGGGTCCCTTGGGAGCATGTGGAGGTCGTTTGCACATTCTTCCAGAGCTAACTAGGGACATGGACACCCAGCGGGGCAATAAGGGAAGTCCAGAAGGGATTTAGACCACAGGGGATGGATGGGGTTGGTGTGCTGGGAAGGGATTGGCTGAAGGGGAGTGTGCAGCAATGTGCTTAAGGCAAGAAGCAGCAGGAGCAATCTATGGGGTAAGAAACAGGATGATGGAAAAGAGGAGGAAGAGAAAAAAATACTGAGGATTGGGATGTTTTTCACAAGGGTCTTATCCTCAGAATTTGCCAGCTGACTCAGATCCTTTGTATCCCAGTTTTCCAGGACAGGAAAACAAGGAGGTGAGGATTTCAGGGGGTTTCTCTGAGCTGGGAGCGGCAGGAGCGGGCGCAGAGCTGCGGCACCGGGAGCACGGGCTGGGGGCCTGTGGGGAGCTGTGGGGCCGGGCCGGGGCTGTGGGGCAGCCGGGGCTCAGCGCCGGGCGCTGCCTGACCCCAGCACCCCCCGGGCAGGGCCGGCAGTGGCCCCCGGCCCCCAGGAGGCTGCGGGACGCCCCGGCCGCTGCCCGGCCCCGTGGAGCTGCCGGCCCTGCCCGCCGGGGGGGCCGCCTTTGGACACTGCGGCAGGACAGGGACCGGCTCTGGGATACGGGCTGGGGAGGGGAGCCTCAGCACAGCCAGCACCAGGAAGGAACAGCTCAGAAATGGGGATTACACCTGCAAGGATCCAGATCATCTTTTAAGCATTTTGTGCTGGGTCCCTGGAGAAAGGAAGGATTTTGCAGAAAGCTCAGCAGCTGCCACACGATGAGCACCCACAGGCACTGAGGGGGGCTGCAGCAGGGCCACAAGAAGCCCCTGCAGCACTTGCTCACAAAGGCTCAGCAGCTGAATGCAGCAAGGGATGAGCAAAAGGCCAAGCTGAAGGCAAAGGCCATGGCACACTTCCTACAGCCCCTGAGGGATCAAGCCCAGGGCCCAAGGGGGCCCCAGCACCCAGGGGACACCCTCGGCCACAAGCACCTGGCACAGGCATTGCCCTCCTGGCCAGGGGACAGCCCACCCAAACAGCCCCTGGCAAGGAATCAGCCTTCCAGCTGCAGGGCACAAGGACACTGCAAGCACAGACAGGAGCACCCTCAGCACCAGCAAGTCCAGCCCTTGATGGACACGGATTCTTAGTGGTCTCACAGCTCCCATTCCACCAGGGACCCACCACACTGCAGCCCTTGGGAACATCCAGGGTGGCTCTGGATCCAGAGGAGACCTTTCCTGATGGACACAGGGGCCTCTCCATCCACTCAGAATCTTAGACATAAGGAAGGAAAATTATTAAGGAATATTTTAATTAAGGCACTAAGTGGGAAAGATGAGTGGAAGTGTTTTATTCAGCCACTATTAGCAGATGTTGGGGATGGGTTTGAAATGCAGGAATTTTTATTTGCTCACAATTGTGATTGTAATTTACTGGGAAGGGATTTGATGGCTAAATTGGGAATGCAAATTAATGTTGCAAAAGGTGATACAGAGGCTGGTTCTGTTGTACCTCTGTGTCAAGTGTCTGGCAGATCCTAGGCTGAAGTGAACCCACAAGTGTGGGCAGCCCCAGGGAAATTGGCAAAATTAGATATGGAGCCTCTCCAAATTTCCCTCAAGCAACCAGGACAAGAGGTGTCGAAAAGCAATCCCCTGTTCCAAGGGAGGGAAGGAAGGGCTCACAGCCTGTCTGTGAGTCTTGCTCAAGGCACGGCTTGGGGAGCCAGGGATGGCTCCCTAGAATGCTCCTATCCTGCCAAACAAGAAATCCAATGGAATCCACACAATGCTGCAGGACCCAAGAAGAAGAAATGAGATGATGAAACCGAGGCACCCCACACTCTCAGATCCTTACACCATCCTCAACCAGGTGCCCTCCTCACACTGCTGCCATTCAGAGCTTGATGCAAAAGATGCTTTCTGGGGATCTGCCCACTTCCACAGGATGCAAACAGAATTCTGCCTTGGGCTGGCAACAAGAGGTAGAAGGGAAAATGCTCAAGACATGGACGGTCCTTCTGCAGGGATGCACGGAAGCACCGGCCTGACTGGGGCAAGCCTTGCAGGAAATATCAAAGGAATTGACCTCACCCCCAGGGACTGGCTTAATGCAGGATGTGGGTGACTTGATCCAGTCAGGAGGACAAGGAGAAGAGGTAGAGGAAGCCTCTGTGAAATGGCTTCATTTTCAGGCTAAAAAGCAGCTTTGAGTATCTGAAAAAAACGTGCAAATCGTGGAGAAAGTGGTTAAATATTTGTGACATTTTTCACTGAATCTTTGTGTTTTATTGACTCTGAGAGGGTCCAGGGAATCTCAGAAATAACCTTTTCCATTACTAAAAAGGTACAATTCTTACAATTAACAGGGAATTGCAGGAGCTGGATTGAGGATTCTCTCTTCTAGCCAGAACATTGTGTGCTTCTTTAGCTGCAGATAGTGTCAGTGTTATGGAGTGGACATGAGAAAAAAAACAAAATTTAACAAAATGAACAAAATAAAATGATTGATTCCCCAGCCATGGCTCTTCCAGACTCAGAAATCTGAATTGCAAGGGAATATTAAACAGGCCACCCCTGAGCCTGCACTGAAGGCAACGCAGCAGCAGCCAGGGCTCCCCAGCGGGGGAAGCCCCTGGGCCTGCCCACAGATCCTCTGCTCAAATCCTCGGCCTGGCCACCCTCCTTTGTCATCTCCAACCACTGTGGGACAATCCTTGCTCTCACTCTTGCAGCTTCAGCCCTTTCTGTGCCTGCCCTCGCCACAGCTGCTGGGGAAGGCACCGGGACAATTCCACTCTGCCTCTCAATTACACTCACACTCTGCCCTGCCCAGGATTAGCTGCTGGCAGAACAGACCAACTTTAAAATGGCTTCAAATCTTATTTCTCTGCTCACACTAGGTTTGCCTTTGCCTTGGAGGAAGGAATTTTAATCTTTCTTTTAAAGAAATTTTAATGTTTCTTTTCCACCACTAAGCAGAGATGAAATTAATATCTCAACAGACTGGGAATAGCCCAAAAGATTCCAACCAAGATAACAACCATCAACAAAACATCAACACCCAGCAGCAAACATCAACCAACATCTGACCCAGACACTGCCCCAGGCACAGCTGGAGACACCTGGTCTGGAAAAGGCTGAGCAGGAAATCCAGGAGTGCCCACCTAATTCACATCACAGGCACAGAAATCCGGCTGCAACAGGAAACCAAATCCTAACAACTCCACACCTTCAAACCAATGAACATTAAACCAATGGATTTCCATGGGTTCAGATTGTATACAGTTAGGAAACATCTATTAAATTCACATGTCTTGGAATGATTTTCTCTGCACACCCAGCCAAAGTGAGGAATTAATGATTTCTGTTGCACATTCTGGCCAGACTCAAGTCATGCCTTGATTTTATATTGTTGGAGAGTTTTTATTCATCCCGCAGTTTTGGTGACAAGACTACACCATTATTATGCTTTTCCTCAATAATCCTAATTCTATATTATTACTTAGACTGTTAGTGCTGGGCCAGGGTTGGGAGAATCAGTTTTTAGACTTAGGGCAAGAAGTAGAAAAAATCTTTATTACTTTGGATTTTTTTGGGAATGTCTGTGCATGGCTGTTATGATGGCAAAAGTTTGGTATGCATTTTTTAATGTTCACCTTTATGCCTCAGTTTTAAAAACTAAGAGCTTTAAAGGTGACGCCCTTAACTTGTAAAAAGATAGTATATTATTATTTTCTTCAAAAATGTCACTTTTGGAGTGGCCACATGTGAGTCATCCCATGGCTGCCCTGGAAGAGAAGCTTTGTTCCAGGCAGCCAGGAGAGGAGCTTTAGAAATGCAGATTAACACTGATGACCCAAAGCCTGCACAATGGCCCAGGGGTTTCCTGCCTGCAGGAGGAATTGGGCTGATTCCCTCTGCCCCTCAGCCCAAGCTCTGCCTGCTTGCACAGATGGAATTTGCACAGCTAAAGGCACAGCCCATTGTGAGGATATCTGACTCTGCAGCAGAAACTGGTTGAGGTGCAAAGGAAAACAGAAAATAGGCTATGTCGTGAAAACTTCACTAAAACAAGTGGGGGGGAATCATCCCTGTCCCCACTCCAACATGTGCTGTCACTGTCTATGTTATATAGGGTGTATCAGACCACTGGGGTTTATTGGCTACCACAAGTTCAGGGAAATCACTTGGGAATCCAAGTATGTGATGATTTAATGAGACAAAAGCTGACAATTGATGCAGCCCTGGCTGAAGGGAGCGCCCAGAAATGAGGAAAAGATGAACGGCCACCAGAACAAATCCTGCAATACCATGGACCAGACCCCGGGAACCCTGATGAATTCATATCAGGTACCAGAGAAACCATTTATCATTTCAATGGCATAATAAGATACAGGATGTCACTGAAATAATAACCAACCACACAGCTCCAGCTCCTGACCTTCCCCCCAACCAATCCACTCAGATGAGGAACACAACATTTCACCATGGGATGGGATCAGATTACCTTTTAGCAGAAAAAGGAGAGGTTTGGGGAAAGTTAAATGATTCAAACTGCTGATGGAAAAGAGATCAGCAAGGAAAAGGTACAGAAACAGATAAAAAAGGAAATAGCAAAGCAGCTCATGCACTTGTTCAAACGTGGAAAGGATGGGAATGAGACACGGTTTTGTGCTTCCCTCACAGACCACGGGTTAAACAAATGCTGTTTCTCCTCTCATGTGCTACAGCAACTCTCATCTTTTTACCATGCACCACACCTTGCTGAGTGCAGCTCATTCAGCAGCTGAGCAAGGGGATGCAGGTGGCAGCCAGGCCTCCTGAGCCACAAAGGGCTACAAATGGACAGAGAATGAGGGCACTGAGAACAATCCCAAAACCAAAGAACACCCAGGAAGAAAAAACACAGGCAATGAGTGAATCTGCTTGGAGATAGGGCCAGGGACTTGTACATAAGGAAACAATGGGAGAAATCACCAGTTTCAGAAAATGTTACTAATTGACAAGGACTGCTGCTCAGACCAAGTCCCGCTACATTCCTCAACTTCCAGAAGAACAAAGACTTAACAGAGCCACGAATTCTCTGGAAGCCCATCCGGGTGCGACCGTCTCCGCCGCTCACAATGTCCCTCTGAGAGACGTAAGGAGCTTTTCGCTCTGCTCTGGTGCCTGCCGAGAAGACGCAGCCAAAGCTTTGCACGGTTGGGCTGGAGGAATTCCTGGTATTGCCCAGGCGCCGTCTGTCAGACAAGTGTGAAAGCGTTGCAGGTTGGGCAGCAGTGGTGTGTGGTGCATTGTAACTGTAACATGGAGAAGCTTAAAGGGATTTGAGGGGGCAATGCCCCTGTACCACGTACTTCTCCTTTGGGGTGCTTATTAGCACATTGGAAACAGGGAAACTTTGGGCAAGATTTATGTAAAGTTGATTGATTATTGTAATACATGGTGGCCAGGATATGACCTGGACAGTGGGGAAAAGTGGCCGAGAAATGGATCTTTGCAGTACAACACCATTTTACAGTTGATGTTGTTCTGTAAGCCAGAGGGAAAGTCGGATGAATTTCCATATGTTAATTTCTTTTTCTATTTGTGAGACAAGCCAGAATGGCAGGCTGAGTGTGGACTGATGGCAGTTAAGGCACGTGTGAGTGATAAATGTGAGCTTTGTGTAAAAGGAAAAAGTTGTTTAGAGCACCTGGCATTAAAAGAAAGTTTGCTTCAGGGGAAAGAGATGGATGTTGATTTACAAGTGGTTTCAGCAGAACCAAAAGAACCCGATTTTGTTTTGTCTGCCTCCGCTTCACCCAATCCTATTTCACCTAACCCTATCTCGCCTAATCCCACTTCACCTTGCCCTCTTTATCCTCCTCTACCGCCTTCACCTGATCCTTCTTCTCCAAGAGATGATCAAAATCTAACTGTGATGCAAGGAAATGTGAAAAATGCTGGGGAGGAAGATAGCAGTAGCGGGGGTGATGATAATAAATCAGCGACACCGGTATCCCATCGGACTCGGTCACAGCTTGCTCCGGTTCTGGGTAGAACGGGAAAAGATTTGGGCAGACAAAGGCGGACTGTGATTGCCCCCTTGAGACAAGGAGTAGGAGTAGAAGGGCCGGTGTTTGTGGAAGTTCCTTTTTCACCCACAGACTTGATAATTTGGAAACAATCAGCTGGAACTTAGAGAGAAAATCCTGATAAAGTAGCAGGGGTGGTAAAAATTATTATGAAAACTCAGATCCAGATTGGGATGATATACAAGTAATAGTGGAGAATTTAATGGACTCTACTGAGAAAGAGATGGTGCTCAGAGCAGCCAAGGAAAAGGTGAGAGAAGATCTCAGAACTGGGGTGGTGATGGCGACTTTAGATGAGAACTTTCCAACCGAGGATCCAGGGTGGGATCCCAATGCCTTTGGGGACATGCGGAGGCTCAAGAGATATCAAAAGTGGCTCCAGACAGGGGTTTGGAATGCTGTACCTAAGGCTGTGAATTGGTCTAAATTGTATGAGGTAAGACAGGAAAAGAAAGAATCCCCTGCTGCATTTTTGGAAAGGCTTAAGGAGGCAGCAAGAAAGTATACAGATCTTCAACTAGAAACAGAACAAGCAAATGTTCAGCTTGCGTTCATTTTTCTTGGGCAGTTGCAGGATGATATTAGGAGAAAATTGCAGAAGTTAGAAGGATGAAGATTCAAGGAATTTGAATCAATTACTTGAAGTGGCTTGGAAAGTATACAATAACAGGGAAAAGGAAGCTAGTAAAAAGCAGCAGCAACATCTTTTGGCAGTGATCCAAGGAAGAGAGAATCCAGGTTTCAGAGGTCACAGCAGAGGTGGTCGTGGACTGGGGAGTGGCGGACTTGGCAGAGGACGAGGAGGATGGGTTTTGCCAAGATTGGGGTTAAATCAATGTGATTATTGTAGACAAGAGGGGCACTGGAAAAATGAATGCCCAAATTGGTTTAACCAGGGCAAGCAGTTCAATCAGAATCAAGATGCTTCCAAATTAATGGTGCTGAGGGAGTACAGCAGCTGACTAGAATCAGAACAAAAACCAATACAAGAACCTTTAGTAACTATACAATTGGGAGATAAAGAAGTAAAATTTCTGGTGGATACAGGGGCTACATATTCTGTGCTAAATGATCTAAAAGGGCAAACTGGAGACAAAACAGCATCAATAGTTGGAGACACAGGGAAGGAAGAGAATCGACCATTCCTGCAACCCCTGGATTTGTGCTTTGGAAACAAAGTGTTAACACATGAATTTTTAGATATGCCTGAGTGTCCAATTCCACTTTGAGGACGAGATTTAGTAGCAAAACTTGATGCAGTGATAACTTTTGAAAACGGGGAGCTTTTCATGAAAATACCTGAATCAAAGACAGGACAAATCTTAATGATAAAAGAAAAACCAGTCCCTACTATCCCTCGGAAAGTAGAGGATGCAGTAATTCCCTCTGTATGGGAAACAGACATACCAGGAAAATCTAAGTTGGCACAACCAGTACATGTAGAACGAAAAGAAGGAGCAAAAGCTGTCCAGGTTAAACAGTATCCCATAAAGCCAGAAGCACGGCAAGGAATAGTAAAGATTATTGAAAAATTTTTGAAGTACCAAATTTTAGAAGAATGTGAATCAGAATTGAATACACCAATATTTCCAGGGAAGAAACCAAATGATGAGTACAGACTAGTACAGGATTTGAGAGCAATAAATGGAATAACTAAAGATATTTACCCAGTGGTAGCTAATCCTTACACATTGTTGACATCTGTGAAAGAGAAATAGAAATGGTTTACTGGAATTGATTTAAAAGATGCCTTTTTCTGCATAGCCCTTGACAAAGAAAGTAGGAAACTGTTTGCCTTTGAATGGGAAAACCAGACAATGGAAGGAAAACCCAGCTCACCTGGACACGACTCCCACAAGGATACAAGAACAGTCCAACCCTATTTGGAAGCCAGCTGGTGAAGGAGCTGGAGATTTGGACTGAGAATGGGCAAGTACCAAGAGAACAATACCTGCTGTATGTATGTATGTATACATACTGTATACCAGTATGTTGATGATATACTGACAGCTACAGAAGAGAAAACAACCTGCATAAAGGTAACAATTGAAATTTTAAAACAACTAGGAATGGGAGGATATAAGGTGTCTAAGGAAAAGGCACAAATTGCCCAGTAGACTGCGATTTACCTGGGATGTGAAATCTCACAAGGGCAATGTAAGCTGGGTACTAATCGTATTCAAGCTATTTGTGCCATTCCAGAACCCTAGAACCTGCATGAGCTGCGAGTTTTCCTTGGGATGACAGAGTGGTACCACCTGTGGATCATGGACTATGGACTAATTGCACAACCCCTGTATGAAGCCCAGAAGACACAACCGCTTACCTGGGGCAAACCACAGAAGGAGGCCTTACTCAAACTGAAGAAGGTATTGACAACAGCTCCGGTGTTAGGATTGCCTGATTTATCCAAAGATTTTCAGCTGTTTGTGCATGGAAGATCACACCCAGCACTGGGAGTGCTGACCCAACATTTGGGAAGCTGGAAAAGGCTGGTAGGCTGCTTTTCCAAACAACTTGACCACGTGAGTGCCGGATGGCCTTCATGCCTGCGGGCAGTTGCAGCCACTGTGATGCGGATCCAAGAAGCCAGGAAACTCACGATGGGTAGACACACTGATGTCTATGTGCCACACATGGTGACCACTGTTTTAGAACAAAAGGGGGCCATTGGCTATCTCCAAGCAGGATGATGAAATCCCAGGTAATCCTAACCGAGCAGGATGATGTCACACTAAAGACAGCTAACCTCTTGAATCCAGCTTTGTTCCTTACCAGCAAACACATCTGCCCAAGGAGCAGAACTGGTTGCTTTAACCAGGGCATTAGAGATGAGTGAAGGGAACAAAGTAAATATCTGGACTGATTCAAAACATGCTTTTGGAGTGGTGCATGTACATGGGGCAGTGTGGAAAGAAAGAGGACTGCTGTCTTCTCAAGGTACACACATTAAACATCAAGATGCAGTCCTGCAATTAATAAAAGCAGTACAAAAGCCTGAGCAAGTAGCAATCATGCACTGTAAAGATCACCAATCAGGAAGCTCCAAAATTCATGAGGGAAATCGGAAAGCAGACTGGACAGCCCGACAAGCTGCTCAAGAAGTGCAAACTGCAATGGCATTGATACCTTTAAAAACTAATGTATCTCAATTCAATTTACCCCCAGAACCAAAATATTCAATAGAAGATGAGAAATTGGGACGCTCACTGAATGCACAGAAGAATTCAGAAGGGTGGTATGTGACTACACAGGGACAAGAAGTGGTAGCCTCCTTGATAATGAGGGAAATTCTACAAATTAAACATAATGAATGTCATTGGGGTGCAGAGACATGGTGAAATTGTAAAAACAAAATTTAATTTTAGTATGGATGTTAATAATGGCAAAATCAGTAATGTCAAAATGTGAAATTTGCTTAAAGAACAATCCAGTGGCTAGACGACAGGCACAATTAGGGAAAACCAGGAGATTATTAGCAAGTAGATTTTGTAGAATTACCAAGAACACGAGGATTCAAATATCTATTGGTAGGGGTTGACACATTTTCAGGATGGCCAGAAGCTCTACCCTGTTGCACAAATCAAGCAAAGGAGACAGTCAAGTGGTTACTGCAAGAAATCATTCCAAGATTTGGGGTGCCTCTAGGAATATCATCAGATAGGGGCCCACATTTCACAGCCACAGTAGTGAGGGAGGTGAGTAGGTTACTGGGAATAGCTTGGCATCTCCATACACCATGGAGACCCCAATCCAGTGGACAGGTGGAGAGGATGAATCAGACATTGAAGAGGCAAATCAGCAAAATATGCCAAGAGGCTAAATTGCAGTAGCCACAAGCTTTACCAATAGCACTGCTGAGGATTCAGATAAAGCCTAGAAGCGGAATGTGAGTCAGTCCTTATGAGATATTGGATGGGAAACCATATGAATCCCCTCAACCTAATCCAAATGTACATGTTACAGGGAAGCAAGAGGTGTAGAATTATGTTCTGTCTCTTGGAAAAGCTCGAGCTCGACTTCGGAGCACCCTTGTGTGGAACAGGCCGCTGACTCTTGAGAATCCAGTTCATGACATCCCCCCGGGAGATGAAGTGTACGTTAAAAGCTGGAAGGAAGAACCATTAAAAGAAAGGTGGAATGGACCCTATCAGGTACTGTTAACTACCTTGACAGCAGTCAAAGGAGCTGGACTGGATCCCTGCATACATTACACCAGAGTGAAGAAGGTTTCCCCTGCACTGTGGACTGCACAAACTGTAGGGCCAACAAAGCTGCAGATAGAGCGGGTTTGATTGTTTCAAATGTCTAGGTTGCTGGTGACTGCAATGGTGATTATTTTATGGCCTTTAGGGCCATCAGTTGGAATCAATGTTACCTTGGGATGTGAAATGCAAAAGGATCAGCTGACAACTCTTCATTTTAGAATGAAGAGGGATGTGGGGGTGCAGCCAGAAACACAAGTGATAAAAGTCTCTAATACTATTCAGGCAGAAAATGGGATGATTGGATTAATTAAAGATTTTGCCAACATGCAAAACAGCAGCAAAATAACTGCCTGTCTGCCAATACCAAAGGCAGCAGGAGACCAAATAAATTGGGGAATTATAACATCAAAATTCCCTGAAATACAAAAGAATAAAAATGAAAATGTGAGCTGTGTATTGCAAATAGATTGCAAGTACCCAAATAAGACAGTGTTTGAAAATGCTGTGAAGACAAAGTATTCATCTATATGGGACTGTCATGAAAATGGAGGAAAGTATGAACCAAAACTAGGCTGGTATGGGGGATTAGGGAATTATGGATGGTGTTATGAAAAGATAGGAAAGGTCATTAAAGAAAAGATTCCAGTATCAAAGTGGAAGTGTGAAGAACAGGAAGGAAAAGATCGGGCTGAAGCTTGGGACAGTGCATGGTCAATGAGTGTGCTTCAGAAATTCCAATCTATGGCAGATAGCCCTTGGTGCATTAAGTGGGAAGGCTCTGAAAGTGAAACAGATCCAGGGGTATGGAACACTGCAACCAGTAGTAGAATGGAGGCAGACAAAGTCAATTGGTGGGTATGGAACAAAACTTAGGACTGTACTTCTGATGATGAAGAAATAAAACAAATGCCACCACTTGTGGTAGCTCTGCAAATTGGATGTGCCTGCAGAGGAATCAAACATAAACAAGGGGAAATAAATGACAAGATAGGACAAGTGATCCAAAAGGTAATATGTAACACAAGTACAATTCAGAGTCCAGGCCAATTTGGATGGGCAGCAAGCAATGGCACCTGGACAACACATCTGCCTGTAGGTGAAAAAGTAAAAGAGATTACTTTAGGCCTCCCCACCTTATGCCCAATTTGGAAAAGGTCCCCATTCAAGGCAGAGCATGAACTTCTGCAAATAAGGATGAGACGAGAAGTTCAGGAGAAAAAAACTGAAGATGAAGAAAGATGGCAGGAACCCTCCAGTAGTGTAAAATTTGAGTGGGCCCTGGAATCCTTGTTTGGTCCAATAGCAAATTATAACAACAGAAAGATGTTGTACAAACTTACAGGTCAGGTAGAAAGATTGGCAAGAGTTACCAAAGAGGGATTTAGAGAGCTAAATGTACAATTACAAGCCACAACTAAAATGACCCTGCAAAACAGATTGGCTTTAGATATGTTATTGTTGAAAGAACACGGAGTGTGCGCGTACCTAAAAGGACAAATTGATCACTGCTGCATCCACATCCCAAATGGAACTGCAGATGTAGAAAATGACATTAATCAATTAAAACAAATAGAACATGAAGCACAGAAAGAGAGGGAAGATCTAACGACAAGTTGGGTAGATAAAAGTTTTGAAGGGTTAGGATGGAATGTGAGCTCCTGGATCAAATCTATTCTTGAGAGTCTGATAATCCTACTAATTGTGTTCTTAGCAATCTGGTTAATCTGTGCAGTTCTGAAAGGAGAGATAAAGAAAAGAGAATCCTGGAACCAGAAGATAATAAAGGCGCTGACACGGGACAGAGATCCACATCCGCATTTGTCATCTCCAAGTCCTCCAGAGTGTAACAACGCTTACGACAACTGTGGATTCCAAGATGAACATCAAGTATAAACTCAGAAAAAGGACTGTATATAGTGAAAGCATTACACTTATTATAGTAAAGGGAAATACTTTCAAAGGGGGGAAATATGTTACTATGGGGTTAAATGTTTCTGAAAATGTTTCTTAAAATCATGTAGAGGTAGGCCACAAGAATGCTTGGTATTAGGGATGGTCTAGGAAGCTGAAATGTTTACGGTAACAGGAACTGGTACTTGGGGTCTCCAAGATACCCACCCAGAGATAAGATTCGTACACGTTCGTGCAAGGATGAGCTAACTCTCATGAAGCAATATAGATAAAATTAATGAAGCAATATTAATGAAACAATATTGATAAGGTTGTTACAGTGATTACTGCTACAGCTGAAATTGTAGAAATATGTGCACTTTGGACAAAGACAATGGAGCTAGATTTCGGTTGCTGGTACCCCTAGTTCACCCACGCTTCAATAAAGCACCTGCATATATTCAGTCTGTGATTCTGTGTGTTCCTGAACGCTAACAAAGACAGATCAAAAACTTCCAAAACACCAAAATTCTGATATCCTCTCAGAATAGTAAGATTCAGCTCCCAAAAAAAACCAAAGCACCAACATTTAGCCCAATAAAGCTCAGAAACTCCAAGATTCAGCCCCGTGAAAATCGTCCATCTCCCTGCCCGGGCACTCGCTGCATGGGGGGGTGAGGGGGGCAATGAGGCCGGGCCGGAGCAGGGGGTGCCTGAGAGAGGCCCCGAGCCCGGGGGAAGCCCCTGCAGAGCCATGGAAGTGGCTCCTGGCCGGACTCGGGGATCCCCCTGGCGATCCCCGCTGGAGCAGCCTGCTCCTGAGGGACTCTGGCCCCTGGCAGGGACCCCAGGATGCAGCAGGACAAGGATTCCTGTCCCTCAGGGGGAGGCACTGACATGACCTGACTGTGACCCCCATCCCTGTGCCTCTGGGCGGGGAGGGGGACGGAGAGGGGCACAAAGTTAAGCCCGGGAAGGAGGGAGAGCGGGGGGAAAGATGGATTTCCGTAGGAATTACTTTACTTCTCATTTTCTTGCTCTGAAATGTTGGATATTAAATACAATTTATTTCCCCAAATCAGGTGTGCTGTGCCCGTGACCAAGGATTGAACTGTCCCCACCCTCATCCAGACCCCCGAGCCTTTCCTTGTGTGTTCGGCTCCCCGCCCGGGACAGGAAGGAGAGTCACAGAGTTTTAGCCTCGCTCCGGCATAGCCCTGCTCCATCCCAGACTCACCCCCAGCTCGCAGCGCCCTCAGCTCCCGGGCACCCCGAGCTCCCGGCGCTTCAGCGCAGCGGCGCTTCCTTGGCCTCCTGCCCGGGCCGGGCCCAGCGCCGGGGCCGCTCCTCAGCCCAGGCTAACGAGTAATGGCGGAGCTCAGCCCAAGGCAGGCGAGTCCGTGCCGTGTGCAGAGCCCGCCGCTGGCTGCGATTGGCTGCTTCTGCCGTCACTCGTGGCTCTGGCGCGCGCTGATTGGGCAGAGCGGGGACAAGCCCGGCCCCGCTGGCGCCCCCAGGGCGGCCGTGGGGCAGGAGAGCCGCCATTGCCGGAGCGTCTGTGCGGGCCCGGCAGCGGCGGCAGCAGCGGCCGGAGCCCGGTGAGGCGGCGGCGGAGCTCGGAGGCGGCCCCAGCGCAGCGTCCCGGGCACAGCGCAGCCACCTCCGGCCTCCCGACACGAAGCGGGACGAGCCAGCGCTGCTCCGCCACCGCCTCCTGCCGAGGCCCCAGCGGCAAGGAGACCGCGGGCAGCCGCTCCCGCAGCGCCCTCAGCCCAGGGCCAACACGGGCCGGCCACGGCACAAGCCACCCGCCACAGCCCCCTGCCGCCCCCTCCCGGGCCCGCAGCGAGCCCCGAGCCCCCGCAGAACCGAGCGCGGCTCCCACCTGCGATGGCCGGGGCCGCCTCCGAGCTCCGCCGCCGCCTCACCGGTTGTGATCAATGAAATTACAATTTTGACAGCTAGGTCCCTTGGGTTAATGGCAGTTTAATTAAAAATGAATACAATTTAGTAATTTGAATAGTAATTTGGTATAATAAAAGAATACAGTTTAGTAAAAGAATATCATTTAGGAAAAAATTACAATTTATATCTATAATTTGCCAGTAATTAAGTATGATTAAAGCATAAGCAAAACCGACCGGGGTACCTCACCCTGCCTCATGTACAGAGCAAAGCATTTCAAGCTAAACTGATATAGTGTATGCTTATACATATTCATTAATGCTTCCTGTAAATTTCCTCCTATTTCAAATTTTGCTGACTACGTCACTTTTCTTCACGGCACATGCTTCACTTGTTGTTAGGGGGTCTTCAGTCTTCTTTTGGGGGTCTTTTGGCGAAGGCTTCTCCTCTTCCTCATTGTCCTTTGGATAACCTTACAGGTTTGTGTGTGCGTACTAAGCGTTGTGTTATGTTACTCTACTCATTAGTCTGATATTTACTGATTTTTAGGTCCAATGCCTAAAGGTGTTCTAATTTTGTCCATCTCAAGGACGTTTTGGTCTTGAGACATCACTTATCTTCTAAACTACCTCCTGTACCTAAATTTTAACATGTAACATCTGCAAAGGGGTACATCTGCCTTGTAACACTGATTCTTTTGGTTGCTTCTAATAATAACTTTCCAAATAGTTACAATTTAGTCAGCACGAATCAATTCCATTTATTTTAATACCCCATTTCTCCTTTTGATTACATTTATTCATGCCTTTTTTTAAAAAAACATAAACTTGGATCTTATTTTTTTATCTTCTCCATAATTTAATTTCTTGCATTTACTTTATTTTCATTTCTAATTTTTTAACATTTTTCATGCTGTATCAAGCTTTTTGCACTCTCTTTCAAATTTAGTTAACTTTTTTTTTGAGCTATTATAGTTTCTTTTCGTTCAGTATTCCTTGAATTACTGAATGGATTAGTCTATTAAGGCATGAAATTATACAAAATAGAAACAATAATCTTAATATAAAACACTATGCCATAAATTTTAACTTTTTCCACTAAGTACTTCTTAGGTTATCTCACTAATCAGTCTTCAAAATAAAATTCTATTTTTGAACTGGTATATATATCTTTAGCAATTTTTGTGATGGCTTTTCTATAATCATTTATCTTTGTACAACACTCAGATTTGTTAAACTTTCTACAAACTCCCCCTTCTTCAGCTAACAAATAGTCCAGGGCAATTCTGTTTCCATAAACAAATGCTCACATTTGTGAATGTTGCTTGGCCAGCAGCTTTAGGGCAGTAGAGGTGTGGTTTGAAACAACTTTAACTACTGTCTGCAGCTTCATGAACTGATTCAATAGATAGATTTGGGTTCTATACCTCTAAGATCCATCTGCAGCTCAAGTGGCTGGGTCATCTCTCTGCAGGCCATTTGTCTTCATTTCTGGTTTCTTCTTGCTTTTGGAAAGTCAAGGTTCAAGTCTCTTTTATTGTTCTTTAATGTTTCATAAAATGGTGCACTTAACATATTGCTCCTGGACCTCGAAGAAGGAGGGTCATGTAACTCTTAAGATACAGGTTCTTCTCCACCTTTGAGGTAATTCACTCTATGCTCTTTACTCACAAATTTAATATATTCTATCAGGGGCTTTCCATTTGTTACTTGTTGTACCTGGTTGTTCCAAATAGAATTTTAGGTCACTTATGGATTGGTAAGGGTTAGCTCCAGAACTTTTATACCAGCACAAATCAACATGGTTATCCTACAATTAGTTTCTTTTTGTCATTCTCTAATATCCAGCAGGAGTTTTTGGTGGCCAGGTGTTAGTATTGTTATCTGATACAAACTGTTTTAATTATTTGATGATTCAAACTTTATCTTCCAGGTCATTTTAATGTCTTGGAAGTTTGAGTAAGATTTCATTTTAAAAATTGGTCTGGAGCTAGACTCTCACTTTCCCACAGCTATTTTTTAGCTATTTTAAGTCTTTCACAAATTTAACATTTAAATAATTTTAGTTCTGTAACTACTTCTTGCATTTAACTTACAAAAATATTTTAGTTATGGTTGGCCAATCTCAGTTGCTATACTGCTGTTTCAACTGTTCACACTACTTATTAATTTTCTCTAATTCTTTCCCTGAGATTTTTTTATACTTTTATAAAATTACTGTGATTGTAACAGGCAGCATTAACATATGGATGTGCCACAAACACAGATTTTATCTTGTTTTTGCATTTGTCATATTTGTTTGCATTTGTCACATGGATCAGAATTATTGTGATTTTGTTTTTGCATAGTTTGTTTGCTCATTGTTTGCTTTTGTGCTGCTTGTTTTAATATCGCTTGTTTCTTTCTTTTTTTTTGGATTCTGTCCCATCCTGCTTTATGGTTTTGGCCAGTTGCCAAGGGTATCTTAATGAACACAGTGAAAATAATCCTCAGGAGTTTTCACTCTCTACCTTCCTCAAGGCCCCTTGGGCTGCAGCCAAGGGCCGAGGTGCCGCTCTTCTTGGTAGCAAAGTTTATACCCTGGGGTCTGGTCACTGACACGTTTGGTCTCACTGCTACCCTTGGCCTCATAAGGTTCCTATGAGCCACTTCAACTCTGCTTGTTTCAAGGATGGCACAGATTTCACAGCACTGTCTTATCTCTCTCTCTCTTAGGCAGGTATTTTTTTTTTCTTTTAATTCAAACTACTAAAGCTCCAGAGATGTGCCAACTACAATAAAAGTTACTTTTTCCACAACTTCAGTTAGCAATTTATTAATAAAGCTTTAATTAACAGGGGCTTCTTCTAGAAAAAATTTTGCTGTTAAATAAATAAAACATTTAGTCAAAACCATTTATATTGACTATACAAAATATTGAAAAACAAACATATTTAAAAAATACGGAAATTTAAGGTTCTGTGAAAAATCCTGTGCTACATGTTTTTAACACTTATAATGCACATAACACAACTGTAACACACCATTTAGATACTATATATTCATAAAATGTGTTTGTGCTTCACAGACTCTAAGCAAGGCAGAATTTGTCTTTTGAATGTCTAAATATAATAAACCAAACCAAATTAATGCCAGGTTGTAACAAATGGTCAGTTGTGTTATATGTTAGAGTTCACTTGGCACAGCCAGCACTTCACCCTTTTCAGTTAAATGGGATTTAGGTAGTGCTGCTGTTTCTATTTCCAGCAAAATACCTTTAGGTGAAGGAACAGTTTTACCTCTTTTTTTTTTTTTCCTACTTTTTAGTTTGTAAAGGATACAACAGATAACTCTCGCTTTCTTGTGTTTTAGTAAGGAATTTATCTTTCCCCACACCCCGGGAAACTACAGGGTAGCAGAGTCGCTCTCTTCTTGATAAAAAGGTTCTTTTGAATTTACATACTGATTTAAAGCTTAACAAATCTAATCTTTAAACGATCCAAACTTTGGCCAATTCAAATGATATTTTCGGATCATTTTCTTTGTCTATTTAAACAAATAATAATTAATCATTTTCTGCTTGTTTTTCCTCTCTGGGATTCCCATGTATTCCCATGTATTCCATGTATTCCCCTAGATTGGAGTTCCTGGGTTTTGGCATCGAATTGTTATAAATGACTTTCAAATTTCCAAATAATCAATCTAATTAATTGATAATATACTTTATTAAATTGGATACAAAATAATAAAAGAATACAATTTAGTAAAAGAATACAATTTAGTAAGAAAGATAAAATTTAGTAGATATATTCAGATATATATTTATATATATATATATGTGTGAATATAATTGGCCAGTGGTTACAAATGGTTAAGGCATAAGCAAAACCGACCCGGGGTACGGAGGGAGTTCCCCACCCTGCCTCACGTACAGAACAAAGCACTTCAAGCTAACCTTATATACTGTATGCTTATACATATTCATTTATGTTTCCCATATGTTTTCTCCTATTTCCGATTTTGCTGACTTTAGGTCATTTTTCATCGAGGCACATGCTTCACTTGTTGTTAGGGGGTCTTCAGTTTTCTTTTGGGCGTCTTTTGGCGAAGGCTTCTCCTCTTCCTCATTGTCCTTTGGATAACCTTACAGGTTTGTGTGTGCGTACTAAGCGTTGTGTTATGTTACTCTACTAATTAATTTGATATTTACTGTTTTTTAGGCCCAATGCTTAAAGTCGTTTTAATTTTGTCCATCTCAAGGCCGTTTTGGTCTTGAGACACCATTTATCTTCTAAACTACATCCTGTACCTCAATTTTAACATGTAACATCTGCAAAGGGGTACATCTGCCTTATAACACTGATTCCATTGGTTGCTTCTAATAATAACATTCCGAATAGTTACAATTTAGTCAGCATGAATCAATTCCATTTATTACACAACCTCCCGGGCCCGCAGCGAGCCCCGAGCCCCCGCAGAACCGAGCGCGGCTCCCACCTGCGATGGCCGGGGCCGCCTCCGAGCTCCGCCGCCGCCTCACCGGGCTCCGGCCGCTGCTGCCGCCGCTGCCGGGCCCGCACAGACGCTCCGGCAATGGCGGCTCTCCTGCCCCACGGCCGCCCTGGGGGCGCCAGCGGGGCCGGGCTTGTCCCCGCTCTGCCCAATCAGCGCGCGCCAGAGCCACGAGTGACGGCAGAAGCAGCCAATCGCAGCCAGCGGCGGGCTCTGCACACGGCACGGCCTCGCCTGCCTTGGGCTGAGCTCCGCCATTTCTCGTTCGCCTGGGCTGAGGAGCGGCCCCGGCGCTGGGCCCGGCCCGGGCAGGAGGCCAAGGAAGCGCCGCTGCGCTGAAGCGCCGGGAGCTCGGGGTGCCTGGGAGCTGAGGGCGCTGCGAGCTGGGGGTGAGTCCGGGATGGAGCAGGGCTATGCCGGAAAGAGGCCAAAACTCTGTGACTCTCCTTCCTGCCCTGGGCGGGGAGCAGAACACACAAGGAAAGGCTCGGGGGTCTGGATGAGGGTGGGGACAGTTCAATCCTTGGTCACGGGCACAGCACACCTGACTTGGGGAAATTATTTGAATTTGTTTTCAAACGTGTCAGAGCAAGAAAATGAGAAGTAAAGTAATTCCTACGGAAATCCATCTTCCCCCCAGCTCTCCCTCCTTCCCGGGCTTAACTTTGTGCCCCTCTCCGTCCCCCTCCCCGCCCAGAGGCACAGGGATGGGGGTCACAGTCAGGTCATGTCAGTGCCTCCCCCTGAGGGACAGGAATCCTTGTCCTGCTGCAGCCTGGGGTCCCTGCCAGGGGCCAGAGTCCCTCAGGACCAGGCTGCTCCAGCGGGGATCGCCAGGGGGATCCCCGAGTCCGGCCAGGAGCCACTTCCATGGCTCTGCAGGGGCTTCCCCCGGGCTCGGGGCCTCTCTCAGGCACCCCCTGCTCCGGCCCGGCCTCATTGCCCCCCTCACCCCCCCATGCAGCGAGTGCCCGGGCAGGGAGATCCACGATTTTCACGGGGCTGAATCTTGGAGTTTCTGAGCTTTATTGGGCTAAATGTTGGTGTTTTGGTTTTTTGTGAGGGCTGGATCTTTCTATTTTGAGGGGATATCAGATTTTTGGTGTTTTGGAAGTTTTTGATCTGTCTTTGTTAGCGTTCAGGAACACAAATAATCACAGACTGATTTATATGCAGGTGCTTTACTGAATTGCGCAGGAACTAAGGGTATCAGCAACCCAAATCTAGCTCCATTGTCTTTGTCCAAAGTGCGCATATTTCAACAATTTCAGCTGTAGCAGTAATCACTATAACAGCCTTATCAATATTGTTTCATTAATATTGCTTCATTAACTTTGTCCATATTGCTTCATGAGACCTAGCTCATCCTTGTATGAACATGTCCGAATCTTATCTCTGGGTGGGTATCTTGGAGACCCCAAGTACCAGTTCCCATTACCGTAAACATTTCAGCTTGCTAGACCATCCCTAATACCAAGCATTCTTGTGGCCTACCTCTACATGATTTTAAGAAACATTTTCAGAAACATTTAACCCCATAGTAACATATTTCCCCCCTTTGAAAGTATTTCACTTTTCTATAATAAGTGTAATGCTTTCACTATATACTGTCCTTTTTCTGAGTTTATACTTGATGTTCATCTTCGAATCCACAGTTGTCGTAAGCGTTGTTACACTCTGGAGGACTTGGAGATGACAAATGCGGATGTGGATCTCTGTCCCGTGTCAGCGCCTTTATTATCTTCTGGTTCCAGGATTCTCTTTTCTTTATCTCTCCTTTCAGAACTGCACAGATTAACCAGATTGCTAAGAACACAATCAGTAGGATTATCAGACTCTCAAGAATAGATTTGATCCAGGAGCTCACATTCCATCCTAACCCTTCAAAACTTTTATCTACCCATCTTGTGGTCAGATCTTCCCTCTCTTTCTGTGCTTCATGTTCTATGGGTTTTAATGGATTAATGTTGTGTTCTACATCTGCAGTTCCATTTGGGATGTGGATGCAGCAGTGATCAATTTGTCCTTTTAGGTACCTGCATACTCCGTGTTCTTTCAACAATAACATATCTAAAGCCAATCTGTTTTGCAGGGTCATTTTAGTTGTGGCTTGTAATTGTACATTTAGCTCTCTAAATCCCTCTTTGGTAACTCTTGCCAATCTTTCTACCTGACCTGTAAGTTTGTACAACATCTTTCTATTGTTATAATTTGCTATTGGACCAAACAAGGATTCCAGAGCCCACTCAAATTTTACACTACTGGAGGGTTCCTGCCATCTTTCTTCATCCTCAATTTTTTTTTCCTAAACTTCTTGTCTCGTCCTTATTTGCAGAAGTTCATGTTCTCCCTTAAATGGGGACCTTTTCCAAGTTGGGCATAAGGTGGGGAGGCCTAAAGTAATCTCTTTTACTTTTTCACCTACAGGCAAATGTGTTGTCCAGGTGCCATCGCTTGCTGCCCATCCAAATTGGCCTGGACTCTGAATTGTACTTGTGCTACATATTACCTTTTGGATCACTTGTCCTATCTTGTCATTTATTTCACCTTGTTTATGTTTGATTCCTCTGCAGGCACATCCAATTTGCAGAGCTACCACTAGTGGTGGCATTTGTTTTATTTCTTCATCATCAGAAGTACAGTCCTAAGTTTTGTTCCATACCCACCAATTCACTTTGTCTGCCTCCATTCTACTACTGGTTGCAGTGTTCCATACCCCTGGATCTGTTTCATTTTCAGAGCCTTCCCACTTAATGCACCAAGGGCTATCTGCCATAGATTGGAATTTCTGAAGCACACTCATTGACCATGCACTGTCCCAAGCTTCAGCCCGATCTTTTCCTTCCTGTCCTTCACACTTCCACTTCGATACTGGAATCTTTTCTTTAATAACCTTTGCTATCTTTTCATAACACCATCCATAATTCCCTAATCCCCCATCCCAGCCTAGTTTTGGTTCATACTTTCCTCCATTTTCATGACAATCCCATCTAGATGAATACTTTGGCTTCACAGCATTTTCAAACACTGTCTTATTTTGGTACTCATAATCTATTTGCAATACACAGCTCACATTTTCATTTTTATTCTTTTGTATTTCAGGTAATTCTGATGTTATAATTCTTTAATTTATTTGGTCTCCTGCTGCCTTTGGTATTGGCAGACAGGCAGTTATTTTGCTGGTGTTTTGCATGTTGGCAAAATCGTGAATTAATCCAATCATCCCATTTTCTGCCTGAATAGTATTAGAGACTTTTATCACTTGTGTTTCTGGCTGCACCCCCACATCCCTCTTCATTCTAAAATGAAGAGTTGTCAGCTGATCCTTTTGCATTTCACATCCCAAGGTAACATTGATTCCTACTGCTGGCACGAAAGGCCATAAAATAATCCCCATTACAGTCACTAGCAACCTAGACATTTGAAACAATCAAACCCGCTTTATCTGCAGCTTTGTTGGCCCTACAGTTTGTGCAGTCCACAGTGCAGGGGAAACCTTCTTCACTCTGGTGTAATGTATGCAGGGATCCAGTCCAGCTCCTTTGACTGCTGTCAAGGTAGTTAACAGTACCTGATAGGGTCCATTCCACCTTTCTTTTAATGGTTCTTCGTTCCAGCTTTTAACGTACACTTCATCTCCCGGGGGGATGTCATGAACTGGATTCTCAAGAGTCAGCGGCCTATTCCACACAAGGGTGCTCCGAAGTCGAGCTCGAGCTTTTCCAAGAGACAGAACATAATTCTACACCTCTTGCTTCCCTGTAACATGTACATTTGGATTAGGTTGAGGGGATTCATATGGTTTCCCATCCAATATCTCATAAGGACTGACTGACATCCCGCTTCTAGGCTTTATCCGAGTCCTCAGCAGTGCTATTGGTAAAGCTTGTGGCTACTGCAATTTAGCCTCTTGGCATATTTTTCTGATTTGCCTCTTCAATGTCTGATTCATCCTCTCTACCTGTCCACTGGATTGGGGTCTCCATGGTGTATGGAGATGCCAAGCTATTCCCAGTAACCTACTCACCTCCCTCACTACTGTGGCTGTGAAATGTGGGTCCCTATCTGATGATATTCCTAGAGGCACCCCAAATCTTGGAATGATTTCTTACAGTAACCACTTGACTGTCTCCTTTGCTTGATTTGTGTGACAGGGAAGAGCTTCTGGCCATCCTGAAAATGTGTCAACCCCTACCAATAGATATTTGTATTCTCATGTTCTTGGTAATTCTACAAAATGTACTTGCCAATAATCTCCTGGTTCTACTCCTACCCAAATTTTCCCTAATTGTGCCTGTCATCTAGCCACTGGATTGTTCTTTAAGCAAATTTCACATTTTGACATTACTGATTTTGCCATTGTTGACATCTGTACTGAAATTAAACTTTGTTTTAACAATTTCACCAATGCCTCTGCACTCCAATGACATTTGTTATGTTTAATTTGCAGAACTTCTCTCATTATCAAGGGGGGTACCACTACTTGTCCCTGTGTAGTCACATACCACCCTTCTGAATTCTTCTGTGCATTCAGTGAGCGTCCCAATTTCTCATCTTTTATTGAATATTTTGGTTCTGGGGGTAAATTGAATTAAGATACATTAGTTTTTAAAGGTATCAATGCCATTGCAGTTTGCACTTCTCGAGCAGCTTGTCGGGCTGTCCAGTCTGCTTTCCGATTTCCTTCATGAATTTTGGAGTTTCCTGATTGGTGAGCTTTTCAGTGCATGATTGCTACTTGCTCAGACTTCTGTACTGCTTTTATTAATTGCAGGACTGCATCTTGATGTTTAATGTGTGTGCCTTGAGGAGACAGCAGTCCTCTTTCTTTCCCCAGTGCCCTGTGTACATGCACCACTCCAAAAGCATGTTTTGAATCAGTCCAGATATTTACTTTGTTCCCTTCATTCAGCTCTAATGCCCTGGTTAAAGCAGCCAGTTCTGCTCGTTGGGCAGATGTGTTTGCTGGTAAGGAGCAAAGCTGGATTCAAAAGGTTAGCTGTCTTTAGTGTGACATCATCCTGCTCGGTTAGGATTACCTGGAATTTCATCATCCTGCTTGGAGATAGCCAATGGCCCCCCCTTTTGTTCTAAAACAGTGGTCACCATGTGTGGCACATAGACATCTGTGTGTCTACCCATCGTGAGTTTCCTGGCTTCTTGGATCAGCATCACAGTGGCTGCAACTGCCAGCAGGCATGAAGGCCATCCGGCACTCACGGTGTCAAGTTGTTTGGAAAAGCAGCCTACCGGCCTTTTCCAGCTTCCCAAATGTTGGGTCAGCACTCCCAGTGCTGGGTGTGATCTTTCATGCACAAACAGCTGAAAATCTTTGGATAGATCATGCAATCCTAACACCGGAGCTGTTGTCAATGCCTCCTTCAGTCTGAGGAAGGCCTCCTTCTGTGGTTTGCCCCAGGTAAGCGGTTGTGTCTTCTGGGCTTCATACAGGGGCTCTGCAATTAGTCCATAGTCCATGATCCACAGGTGGTACCACTCTGTCATCCCAAGGAAATCTCACAGCTCATGCAGGTTCTGGGGTTCTGGAATAGCACAAATATCTTGAATATGATTAGTACCCAGCTTACATTGCCCTTGTGAGATTTCACACCCCAGGTAAATCACAGTCTGCTGGGAAATTTGTGCCTTTTCTTTAGACACCTTATATCCTCCCTTTCCCAGCTGATTTAAAATTTCAATTGTTACCTTTATGCAGTCTGTTGAGATTTTAAACACATCTCTGCTGAGTGGTGGAAAAGAAACATTAAAATTCCTTTCCCCAAAGCAAAGGCAAACCAGGTCCATTTAGAGGAATAAGATTTGAAGCCATTTTAAAGTTGGTCTATTTTGGCAGCAGCTAATCCTGGGCAGGGCAGAGTGTGAGTGTAATTGAGAGGCAGAGTGGAATTGTCCCGGTGCCTTCCCCAGCAGCTGTGGCGAGGGCAGGCACAGAAAGGGCTGAAGCTGCAAGAGTGAGAGCAAGGATTGTCCCGCAGTGGCTGGAGATGGCAAAGGAGGGTGCCCAGGCCGAGGATTTGAGCAGAGGATCTGTGGGCAGGCCCAGGGGCTTCCCCCGCTGGGGAGCCCTGGCTGCTGCTGCGTTGCCTTCAGTGCAGGCTCAGGGGTGGCCTGTTTAATATTCCCTTGCAATTCAGATTTCTGAGTCTGGAAGAGCCATGGCTGGGGCATCAATTATTTTATTTTTTTCATTTTGTTAAGTTTTTTTCTCTTTCTTATGTCCACCCCGTAACATTGAGAATATCTGGGAGTAAAAAAGTCACACAGTGTTGTGGCTAGAAGAGAGAATCCTCAATCCAGCTCCTGCAATTCCCTGTTAATGATAAGAATAATTCCATCTCCATTTTAGTCCTGGGAAATGTTATTTCTGAGATTCCCTGGACCCTCTCAGGGTCAATATACCACAAGCCTTCAGTCAAAATAGGTCTCAAATATTTAAACATTTTCTCCACTATTTGAACTTTTCCGTCAGATACTCAAAGCTGCTTTTTTGCCTGCAAATGAAGCCATTTCACAGAGGCTTCCTCTACCTCTTCTCCTTGTCCTCCTGACTGGATCAAGCCATCCACATCCTGCATTAAGCCAGTCCCTGGGGGTGAGGTCAATTCCTTTGATATTTCCTGCAAGGCTTGCCCCAGTCAGGCCGGTGCTTCCGTGCATCCCTGCAGAAGGACCGTCCATGTCTTGAGCATTTTCCCTTCTACCTCTTGTTGCCAGCCCAAGGCAGAATTGTGTTTGCATCCTGTGGAAGTGGGCAGATCCCCAGAAAGCATCTTTTGCATCAAGTTGTGAATGGCAGCAGTGTGAGGAGGGCACCTGGTTCAGGATGGTGTAAGGATCTGAGCCTGTGCGGTGCCTCGGTTTCATCATCTCATTTCTTATTCTTGGGTCCTGCAGCATTCTGTGGATTCCATTGGATTTCTTGTTTGGCAGGATAGGTGACTCGATCTTCTCGAGTGGCCCGGCTAGCTCAGTGATGAGGTTTCTCTTCACTCGAGTTTCGAGCCAGCATATGTTTGTGGGGTTCACTGATTTTCTTCAAGAATTCAAGTCTATAGAGCGAGTGAAGAAATCAGGGGGGGACTCTCTCTCTGGTTTGCATTCCACAGTTTATTTCTGTGAAGGGGAATCCAAAGGACGAGAGACAAAGGATTTGGGGTCTGGGGGGTTTCTTTTAACAGGGTTTCTCGGAGGGTGGGAACATCAGAGAAAGAACCAATTATTTTTCTCAGTTAGTACATCTTACAAACTTTCTACAAATCAAGGTTACACACATCAAGATAAGAAATAACAGACACCAACTTCTTCAAATGCTCACAAAGGTGTAGGAGTATTCTCCACAGAGGGACAGAGGGGGAGAGAGGGGGGGGCTTGGTTTCCTGGCAACACAGGGGGGAAAGAAAGGGAAGGCAAGGTAAGCATGCCCTCTCAGCTTCCATAGCTCAGAGGCATTCTGGGACAGGAAAACAAAGTTACAAACTTCCGTGTTGGAAAGAAGGGTCTCTCTTCTCTCAACCCCGTGCTTTCCTGGGCTAAAGAAACTTCAAGCAGCTGGAAATGCCAGCACGGTCTTCTCTTTACTCTATCCGGCCTCTCGCCGTGGGGCTGAGGAAAGAAACTTCAGTAACCATGGTAACTTGACGCCAGGTAAACAATTAGGAGAAAGAGAAGCTGGGGGGGGGAAATCACAACTAAAAAATGAGAAAAATACATTTCAGGCTATCAACTACAACATCTCCCCCTAATTTTTTCTAAAAGAAGGAAGGGAACTCGGTTTTACTTCTTCAAACCAAGGGAAAGGGGTTTGGGTTGTATTGGGATTTGGGAATTCCACAGCATTTATCTGAGGTGCAGGAGAAATTAACTTGGTGGTGGTGGTAACACACCAACGTTACAAAACAGAAAACATAATCAAAACAACAACAACAATTGCAAAAAACCCTAAAACAGTCCAAAAAACAGAAGACAGCCATCCCGAAAATCCCCGCTGGGGATGGTTTCTTCCTAAAATACAGGTAAACAAGGAACAAAAAACATTAGCTGAATTCATCAATGTTGGAGTCTGAGATACAGACTGTGTGCCCTTGCTTTTAATATTTAGTTCCAAGATTCAAAGAAACACTGAATTTCATATAATATGAAATTCATGTGCATGTTTTCATGGTGATACATGAAAACAAATGTAAAAGTTAGATTAGAAAGTTTCTTAAATCACTGGGTGAAAAAGTAGTTTAGAGAACAGGAGACAAGATGGAGGATTTAGGGTGTTGTCTCTTGTCCTTCTTCTTTCTTCTTCATGTTCTTCTCCTAGGGGTGTTTGGGTAGTAGTAAGTGATTGGGTAGAGGATGCCGCAGTGCAGCACACAGGTGTTGGGTCATTGGGTCACTAAGAAAAATAGCTTAGTTGGCGTCTGTTAATTGGGTAAATGGACATATAAAAGACCTTGAAGAAGATCTTTGTTAGCCATTTTACCCCTTTTCTATCATAGTGCACATAGCTCCTTGTACCTTGTAATACTGATAAGAAAAAATAAACAACTGAGACCGAACGAAAGAAAAAAAAAATCGCCTCCCTCTCATCAATCTTCAGTTCAAAGAGAAAAAGAACCCAAATCTAAAAGTCCCCTAAACGGACACATCAATAAACAGATTCAACAGAGGAAAATCAGGGTAAAATGGAGAATCCGGATTTCCTTCTCCACCCAAATACCTGTTTGTTCTTTTAACTTCTGCCACTGAAATATCAGGGGGTCTTGTGGGATGTTTTTCAATGTACGGTTTTACCCACCTCTGTGGGACCCACCGTAAACCCAGGGGTGTTGATACACAAGCGTATCCTCTTCCCCATGTCACTAATTTGTAAGGACCTTCAATTTTTCCACTCTCAGGGTCTCTCATCAACACTGGTGGATGTTCCTTGAGCTTGTGTTTGCTATGAGGGGAGAAATGCTTAACTACTGGGGGGTTTTGATCTTCCATAGAACAATTTAAAAAATTGAGAGTGAACAGGACTTTGCATAATCTTTCCTGTGGTGTTAACTTTACTTTGTCTTTCCATTGATTTTTCAAAACTGTTTTGAGTGACTGGTGTGCTCTCTCTACTATTGCTTGACCTGTTGGAGAGTGGGGGATTCCTGTCTTGTGTCTCACTCCCCATTCTTGCAAAAATTCCTTAAACACTTTCGAAATATATGCTGGTCCATTATCTGTTTTAATTTCTTTAGGGATTCCTAGCACAGAAAAAGTTTGCAACAGGTGCTTTGTGGCATGCACACCTTTTTCTCCTGCATGGGCTGAGGCAAAAATTGCTCCTGAGAAGGTATCAATAGATACATGTACATATTTTACCTGTCCAAATTCAGGAATGTGTGTTACATCAGTTTGCCACACTTCACAGCTTTCAAGTCCTCTTGGATTGACTCCAGCACCCAGGGATGGCAGAGCTGTGTGCTGACAGTGGGGACATATGGCCACAATGGCTTTGGCTTGATCTCGTTTCAGATTAAACTGTCGAATCAAACCTGGTACATTTTGATGAAACATTTCATGGCTTAATTTTGCCTGTTGAAACAGGTCAGGGAGTCTGGCCAGCCCAACAGGGGCAGCAGCCAGGGAATCAGCTCTGTCATTCCCTTCTGCTATGAAACCAGGTAATTCCGTGTGCGACCGGGTATGCATAACAAAATAAGGATGTTCTCGATGGGACACTGCATAAATCAATTTTGAGAGTAATTCAAACAAAGTTCTGTTTGAGATCTCCTTGAGGACTGCATTCTCTGCTCTGGAAACCACTCCTGCTACATAAGCTGAATCAGTGACCAAATTGAATGGTTCTGAAAATCTCTCAAATGCTCTAACCACTGCTGCTAACTCAGCAATTTGAGGGGATCCTTCTACATAATCAATATCTGATTCCCACTGCTGCGTCTGAGGATCCTTCCAGGTCATTACTGACCTTCCGGATGCTCCAGAAGCATCAGTAAAAACAGTCAAAGCCTCAAGGGGCTTCTGACTCCTCTTATCTTTTGGTACCAAATTAAATTTTGAATTAAACAATTTGTGTGCAGGGGCATGAACTGAAATCTGCCCAGTAAAATTCTCCAGAGCAATTTGCAGGGTCTCTTGATTCCTCAAGAGGTGCTCAAACATTTCCCTGGTCATCTTCACTGAGGAGGTTTCTTCCTCAGAGAGACTTAGGGGCAAATGTATACATGAAAAATCACAACCAGCAAGTTCTCTTATTCTCAGCCTGGCCTTTCCAACCAGCTGGGCCATTAATTCCTGTGGCCTTGTAATATTTTTGGATCGATGGTGACTGAGAAAGACCCACTCTATGATAATCAAATGGTCTTTCTGGTCCTTGTCCCACTGAAAAATCAACCCCTGAAGGTGTGGCAATTTCCCCATTACAATAAATTTGAAAGGCAGCTCTGGATGGCATCTATGTGCCTGTCTCTTCTCCATCATGCCGCTTACCTTCTCTAAAGCATCCTTGGCTTCTGGAGTCAGTGTCCTTGGAGCACTCAGCTCATCTCCCCCTTTCAATAAATTGAAAAGAGGGGCTAGGTCATCAGTGGCAATGCCTAGCCAAGGCCTAACCCAATTCAGTGTTCCACATAGAGAGTGCAAGTCGGCTAAGGTTTTGGGATTGCTGTTAAAAGCCAATTTCTGAGGAACAATTGTTTTTGCAGTGATTTCCAGACCTAGGTATTTCCAAGGAGGTATCTTTTGTACTTTTTCCTCCTGAAGGGTGAGTCCTGCAGTTGTTAAAACTTCGGTCACCCGGTCCAGTGTGGACTGGAGCAGTTTTTCCTGGGGGGCACACACTAGCACATCATCCATATAATGCAGGATGATGGCTTCCCCCATCTCAGCTCGCACAGGGGATAACAAGGCAGCAACATACCATTGACAAATCACAGGTGAATTTTTCATCCCTTGAGGGAGGGATTTCCAATGAAACCTTCTCATTGGGGCTTCTCTGTTGAGGGAAGGCACAGAAAAAGCAAACCTGGGGGCATCGATAGAGTCTAGAGGAATTTTGAAAAAGCAATCTTTGATGTCAATCACAGCCAATTCCCAATCTTGAGGAAGCATGGCAGGAGACGGCATTCCTGGTTGAAGAGGTCCCATGTCCACAATGACTTTGTTAATTTCTCTCAGATCATGAACCAATCTCCACTTGTCTTTCCCTGGCTTTTTAATGACAAACACAGGGAAGTTCCAAGGGCTAAAAGTAGGTTCAATATTGCCTTGGGCTAATTGCTCATCTACTAACTCGTTTAGCGCCTTTAATTTCTCTTTACTCAGCGGCCACTGGGGTATCCAAATTGGGGAATCTGTGGTCCATTCTAGTTTTTGGGTCTGGCGCTTCTCAGTGGCCGCAATCAAAAATCCCGAGGTGTTTTCGGAATTTCAATGCGGACTCCCCATTGGGACATGACATCTCTTCCCCACAGGGGAACCTGGAAGTCCGTGACAATGGGGCGAATAGATGCTATTTTCCCATCAGGTCCTCTAATCTGAATGGGTTCCTTAGATATCTTGGCCAATTGGGCTCCCCCTATACCTTGGATGTGATTAACCATCGGTTGCAGTTCCCATTGCGGTGGCCATCTCCTTTCAGGGATGACAGTCACATCTGCTCCTGTGTCTATCATGCCTGTCATTCCCATGCCTTCACTACCTTTTTTCAAATGGCATGAGATGATGGGTTTGTTTTCTCCCACTGCTTGAGCCCAGTAGATCTGAGGTGCTACATCATCTACTGGGATCCCTGATGGAATGGGAATAGCTTGAGCAATTACTTGCCCTTGTGCCAGGTAGAATGGTGGGTTGATGCACTGTGCCAAAAGGATGAGTGCATCCAAGTCAGCTGAAAGAGTGACAGGAGAAATTTCAATCTCTGGGGGTGTGTTTTTTGTGTCCCCAATAACAAGAAACTTACAATTCAGGTCGGGGGTCAGTTTTTCCCTCAGCGGGTCAACGGAAACAACCGTCCAGTGGCGAGATCTAAAAAAATGATCTTTCACAGTAAACAATTTGAGAGGTAATTTTGGCTTCCAAACCTCACAACCCTTGGTGTTATTTCGGTGGCAGAAGTCAGACCTGTGAGAAATGTCACATTTAAGAGTGTTATCACATTCAATTTTCCCTCCACCTGTGACTTCTATTCCACTTGTGTCTCTGCGCGGAATAGACTCGCGCTGTGTATCTAGTTTTTTTGGTTCTGAGGACCCCCTCCCTTTTCCCAGTTTCCCTGCCCTTGCTTGTTAGGATATGGCACTTGGCAGAACTTTGCAAAATGTCCTGGCTGTCCACACCGATGACAGGTGAATGGTCCCTTCGGCTTGGCTGGCGATGGCAGAGTAGGTACAGCTGTGGCTGCAATCCTTCCTGGGGTTCTCTGGGAATCCTCAGTCCTTGGCATTGAAGTGCTGATTACATCCGTACACATCTCAATCAAAGTTGTCAAGGTCGGTGGTGGATCCTTCGGCAGCACCCGAATCAGTGCTTTTCAGGCTTCATTCGCATTCACTCGAGCCATTTCCAACAGCAAGTCAGAGTGCAGGGTGGTATTCTGCACTTGTCTTTCAATCTGTACCTTTAATCTATTCACAAAATCTACAAATCTTTCATCAAAACGTTGTTTAACTTGAGCATAGGGAACAACAGATTCAGAAAGAGGAATATTAAAAAATGCTTTCTCTGCAGCCTTCTGTATTTTCTCTCTAACTCCTTTTGGCAAATTTTGGGCCTGGTCAATAGGTTCGCTCCAATCACCTTCCCCACATAAATGATTCATGGTAATTATTTTACCCCTTTCATCTAAAGCTTCAAAATCACTGCTCAGTAATTCTCCCAAAAGGGTTTTCAACAATCTTTTCCAAGCCCCTTCCCAGAGCAAATATTCTCCTGGGGATAGAAGGCAGGAAAACAAATCCTTCAAATCATGGGGGACGAACTGGTTGGAGGAGAGGGTTGCCTTTAAAAGACTTTTAAAAAATTGGCTTTCCTTTCCAAACTCTTTTGCTGCTTTACATAATTCCATTTTCAACCGAAATGACATTGCATTCCATTCTGGTAATGCTCCTCCCCTCCCAGAAGTTACAGGTGCTGCAAAGAAGGCAGGCCTTTGTTCCTGGTTTGTCCCTTCACCCCCTCCCTTCTCCACACTGTGTGAGCTGGAGGGAGTGACCTGGGAGCCAGCAGCAGAGAGAGGGCAGGCAGGGTTGCAGGGGGGATAGGAGGGGTCAGGGGTGGGGTGCCTTGGGAGGGAGACACCCCTGAGGGGTGGGGCGGAGGCAGAGGAGGGAGGGTCTGGAGGACCAGGAGGGGGGAGGTCTTGAGGGAGGAAAGGGTTGAAGGGGGGAGGGGAAACAAAGGGATTGTGGGAAGAAGAAGCAACCTGGGGGTCGACCATGTGCTCACCACCATTTTGAAGTTCCTGGGCCCTTTGTGTAACACTTGGGGGGAGACTCACCATGTGGTCTCCTCCATCTTGTGTACCCAAAAGATCACCAGGAACAAAAGGAGAGGGATGCTTAGGATAAAGAGGGGTAGGAGAGGGAGCTGGGATGGGTTTTAGGGAAAGGTTTCCAACAGCTTGGCCAGAGCTCCTGGAACAGGGGTGCTGAGAGGACTCCCCCAGCTTAGGGTAACAGGGTTGAGGTAAAGAAACAGGGTTATCAGGGTTAGGATTGGGTAACCTTTTTTCTTCTTTCTCAATAAGGGTTAGTCTAATCAAAACAAACAAATGGATTACTTTCTCTGCTGAACTATCTCCAGCATTCACAGATTCAGTCAATTTTGTCCCCACTCTGTTCCAAAAGGAAACAGAAGTTACATCTGCAGGAGACACTTGAGGAAAATTTAAAAAAACCCAATTCACTAATTTTTTCACTTTTTTCTTAGAAAATGGTTTCTCTCCAATTTGCAAAATGCCAATCACTTGATTAAAAATCCCCCTTTGTGCTACAGACAGTCTTGCACCCATCTCTGTGATCTCACCTGTCCATCGCAGCTATTTCACCAACGGCTCCAAACTGCTCTGCATCCAGAAGTTTCACCTGGGATGGGACTCTTCTCTCACCCACTCCCTCTTCACCACTTCCCCCCTTTGGGGAATTCAGTCTTCAGAATGCTCCTGCCGTTGTCTCGCTCTCAAAAGCAGCCCCTCGGTGCACAGGGGTTCTTGCTTTTCTCCCCAACACGTCTTCCACTTAGAACAGCGAAGAGACGCTTCTGGGGTAGATGTCGTCCCAGCGGTGGTCAGAATCTCACCTTCCGTGGCTCTTCTGTCCCCTTTATTGAGGGACAGGCCAGCCTCACGTTCTGGGCGTCATCTGACTCGATCTTCTCGAGAGTGGCCCGGCTAGCTCAGTGATGAGGTTTCTCTTCACTCGAGTTTCGAGCCAGCATATGTTTGTGGGGTTCACTGATTTTCTTCAAGAATTCAAGTCTATAGAGCGAGTAAAGAAATCAGGGGGGGACTCTCTCTCTGGTTTGCATTCCACAGTTTATTTCTGTGAAGGGGAATCCAAAGGACGAGAGACAAAGGATTTGGGGTCTGGGGGGTTTCTTTTAACAGGGTTTCTCGGAGGGTGGGAACATCAGAGAAAGAACCAATTATTTTTCTCAGTTAGTACATCTTACAAACTTTCTACAAATCAAGGTTACACACATCAAGATAAGAAATAACAGACACCAACTTCTTCAAATGCTCACAAAGGTGTAGGAGTATTCTCCACAGAGGGACAGAGGGGGAGGGGGGGGGGGGGCTTGGTTTCCTGGCAACACAGGGGGGAAAGAAAGGGAAGGGAAGGTAAGCATGCTCTCTCAGCTTCCATAGCTCAGAGGCATTCTGGGACAGGAAAAACAGAGTTACAAACTTCCGTGTTGGAAAGAAGGGTCTCTCTTCTCCTAACCCCGTGCTTTCCTGGGCTAAAGAAACTTCAAGCAGCTGGAAATGCCAGCAGGGTCTTCTCTTTACTCTATCCGGCCTCTCACCGTGGTGCTGAGGAGAGAAACTTCAGTAACCATGGTAACTTGACGCCAGGTAAACAATTAGGAGAAAGTGAAGCTGGGGGGGGGAAAATCACAACTAAAAAATGAGAAAAATACATTTCAAGCTATCAACTACAACATCTATGCATTCAGTGAGCGTCCCAATTTCACATCTTTTATTGAACATTTTGGTTCTGGGGGTAAATTGAATTGAGATACATTAGTTTTTAAAGGTATCAATGCCATTGCAGTTTGTACTTCTCGAACAGCTTGTCGGGCTGTCCAGTCTGCTTTCCGATTTCCCTCATGAATTTTGGAGCTTCCTGATTGGTGAGCTTTGCACTGCATGATTGCTACTTGCTCCGGCTTTTATACTGCTTTTATTAATTGCAGGACTGCATCTTGATGTTTAATGTGTGTGCCTTGAGGAGACAGCAGTCCTCTTTCTTTCCACAGTGCCCTGTGTACATGCACCACTCCAAAAGCATGTTTTGAATCACTCCAGATATTTACTTTGTTCCCTTCACTCAGCTCTAATGCCCTGGTTAAAGCAACCAGTTCTGCTCGTTGGGCAGATGTGTTTGCTGGTAAGGAACAAAGCTGGATTCAAAAGGTTAGCTGTCTTTAGTGTGACATCATCCTGCAAAGTTGGGATTAACTGGAATTTCATCATTCTGCTTGGAGATAGCCAATGGCCCCCTTTTGTTCTAAAACAGTGGTCACCATGTGTGGCACATAGACATCTGTGTGTCTACCCATCGTGAGTTTCCTGGCTTCTTGGATCAGCATCACAGTGGCTGGAACTGCCCGCAGGCATGAAGGCCATCCGGCACTCACGTTGTCAAGTTGTTTGGAAAAGCAGCCTACCAGCCTTTTCCAGCTTCCCAAATGTTGGGTCAGCACTCCCAGTGCTGGGTGTGATCTTTCATGCACAAACAGGTGAAAATCTTTGGATAGATCAGGCAATCCTAACGCCGGAGCTGTCGTCAATGCCTCCTTCAGTCTGAGGAAGGCCTCCTTCTGTGGTCTGCCCCAGGTAAGCGGTTGTGTCTTCTGGGCTTCATACAGGGGTTTTGCAATTAGTCCACAGTCCATGATCCACAGGCGGCACCGCTCTGTCATCCCAAGGAAAACTTGTAGCTCATGCAGGTTCTGGGATTCTGGAATGGCACAAATGGCTTGAATACGATTAGTACCGAGCTTAGATTGCCCTTGTGAGATTTCACACCCCAGGTAAATCACAGTCTGCCAGGCAATTTGTGCCTTTTCTTTAGACACTTTATATCCTCCCATTCCCAGCGATTTAAAATTTCAATTGTTACCTTTATGCAGTCTGTTGAAATGTTAAACACATCTCTGCTGAGTGGTGGAAAAGAAAGATTAAAATTCCTTTCCCCAAGGCAAAGAGAAACCTAGTGTGACCAGGTAAATAAGATTTGAAGCCATTTTAAAGTTGGTCTATTTTGGCAGCAGCTAATCCCAGGCAGGGCAGAGTGTGAGTGTAATTGAGAGGCAGAGTGGAATTGTCCCGGTGCCTTCCCCAGCAGCTGTGGCGAGGGCAGGCACAGAAAGGGCTGAAGCTGCAAGAGTGAGAGCAAGGATTGTCCCGCAGTGGCTGGAGATGGCAAAGGAGGGTGGCCAGGCCGAGGATTTGAGCAGAGGATCTGTGGGCAGGCCCAGGGGCTTCCCCCGCTGGGGAGCCCTGGCTGCTGCTGCGTTGCCTTCAGTGCAGGCTCAGGGGTGGCCTGTTTAATATTCCCTTCCAATTCAGATTTCTGAGTCTGGAAGAGCCATGGCTGGGGCATCAATCATTTTATTTTTTTAATTTTGCTAAGTTTTTTTCTCTTTCTTATGTCCACTGCATAACATTGAGGCTATCTGGGGCTAAGAAAGTCACACAATGCTCAGGCTAGAACAAAGAATCTTCAGTCGAGCTTCTGCAGTTCCTTAGTTATCCTAAGAATTGTTCCAGCTCCATTTTTGTCCTGGGAAACATTATTTCTGAGATTGCCTGAACCCTCTCTGAATCAATACACCACAGTCCCTCAGTCAAAAAATGTCCCAAATATTTAACCATTTTCTCTACCATTTGCCCTTTCTTTTTTTTCAGATACTCAAAGCTGCTTTTTCGCCTGAAAATGAAGCCATTTCACAGAGGCTTCCTCTCCCTCTTCTCCTTGTTTTTCTGACTTGATCAAGTCATCCACATCCTGCATTAAGCCAGTCCCTGGGGGTGAGGTCAATTCCTTTGATGTTTCCTGCAAGGCTTGCCCCAGTCAGGCCGGTGCTTCCATGCATCCCTGCAGAAGGACCGTCCATGTCTTGAGCATTTTCCCTTCTACCTCTTGTTGCCAGCCCAAGGCAGAATTCTGTTTGCATCCTCTGGAAGTGGGCAGATCCCCAGAAAGCATCTTTTGCATCAAGTTGTGAATGGCAGCAGTGTGAGGAGGGCCCCTGGTTGAGGATGGTGTAAGGATCTGAGAGTGTGGGGTGCCTCGGTTTCATCATCTCATTTCTTCTTCTTGGGTCCTGCAGCATTCTGTGGATTCCATTGGATTTCTTGTTTGGCAGGATAGGAGCATTCTAGGGAGCCATCCCTGGCTCCCCAAGCCGTGCCTTGAGCAGGACTCACAGACAGGCTGTGAGCCCTTCCTTCCCTCCCTTGGAACAGGGGATTGCTTTTGGACACCTCTTGTCCTGGTTGCTTGAGGGAAATTTGGAGAGGCTCCATATCTAATTTTGCCAATTTCCCTGGGGCTGCCGACACTTGTGGGTTCACTTCAGCCTAGGCTCTGCCAGACATTTGACACAGAGGTACAACAGAACCAGCCTCTGTATCACCTTTTGCAACATTAATTTGCATTCCCAATTTAGCCATCGAATCCCTTCCCAGTAAATTACAATCACAATTGTGAGCAAATAAAGATTCCTGCATTTCAAACCTATGCCCCACATCTGCTAATAGTGGCTGAATAAAACACACCCACTCATCTTTCCCACTTAGTGCCTTAATAACTTAAATATTCCCTAGCACCTTTAGGCATAAGATTCTGAGTGGATGGAGAGGCCCCTGTGTCCATCAGGAAAGGTCTCCTCTGGATCCAGAGCCACCCTGGATGTTCCCAAGGGCTGCAGTGTGGTGGGTCCCTGGTGGAATGGGAGCTGTGAGACCGCTGAGAATCCGTGTCCATCAAGGGCTGGACTTGCTGGTGCTGAGGGTGCTCCTGTCTGTGCTTGCAGTGTCCTTGTGCCCTGCAGCTGGAAGGCTGATTCCTTGCCAGGGGCTGTTTGGGTGGGCTGTCCCCTGGCCAGGAGGGCAATGCCTGTGCCAGGTGCTTGTGATCCTTAAAAGATCATCTGGATCCTTGCAGGTCTAATCCCCATTTCTGAGCTGTTCCTTCCTGGTGCTGGCTGTGCTGAGGCTCCCCTCCCCAGCCCGTATCCCAGAGCCGGTCCCTGTCCTGCCGCAGTGTCCAAAGGCGGCCCCCCCGGCGGGCAGGGCCGGCAGCTCCACGGGGCCGGGCAGCGGCCGGGGCGTCCCGCAGCCTCCTGGGGGCCGGGGGCCACTGCCGGCCCTGCCCGGGGGGTGCTGGGGTCAGGCAGCGCCCGGCGCTGAGCCCCGGCTGCCCCACAGCCCCGGCCCGGCCCCACAGCTCCCCACAGGCCCCCAGCCCGTGCTCCCGGTGCCGCAGCTCTGCGCCCGCTCCTGCCGCTCCCAGCTCAGAGAAACCCCCTGAAATCCTCACCTCCTTCTTTTCCTGTCCTGGAAAACTGGGATACAAAGGATCCGATGATAAGAGCCTTCTGAAAAACATCCCAATCCTCAGTGGTTTTCTCTTCCTCTTCTTTTCCATCATCCTGTTTCTTACCCCATAGATTGCTCCTGCTGCTTCTTGCCTTAAGCACATTCCTGCACACTCCCCTTCAGCCAATCCCTTCCCAGCACACCAACACCATCCATCCCCTCTTGTCTAAATCCCTTCTGGACTTCGCTTATTGCCCCCCTGGGTGTCCGTGTCCTTAATTCCCTCTGGGAGAACGTGCAAACGACCTCCACATGCTCCCAAGGGAGCCTTGAGAGATATTTTGGGATCCTCATCCCTTTTGCTGGGACCCCATTCTGGCTTTCCCTTTTGTCCCCTCCCTGGGTGCCCTGCCATGTTTACTCCCCGAAGATGCCACTGGAGTCACTGCTGAGATTTTCAGTGCTCTCTCCCTGCCGACTCTTGAGAGCCCCCCTGATCCGTCCCTCGTCTGTCTCCTGCTCACTCTCGGGTACCCAATCAATCCCCGGTGCCGCCGCCAGCCGAGGGAGCCGATCCCCCAAACTGGGTGAGGCACCTTCAGCTGCACTCAGTGCCCGCCGGCCCGGACGGTGGAAGGAATTGCGGAGGAGCCCCAAGGTGTGTGGAAAAATTGACATCCCCAGAGGTTTCTGTCCACAAGGAAGACAGAGGAGTCCTGTAACAGTAATTTCATTTATAAAAAAGGGAGAGGCCATGGGATAATTTCCATGGTGTCTCTCCTGTTTTTGGCAGACACAGCCTCCTTTTCATCCTAATTTTCTTGGTCACATCTCCCTCTCCCTTTCCCCTTTGGCTGAAGTCCTGGAGAGGTACAGACTTCCCAATGCACCTCCTACATACCCCCTTAATATGCACCCCACTTTTGTATAGCTAACGATATTGATGGCTGCGTTAAGTCTTTGTTGTTCTTCTGGAAGTTGATGAATTTAGCAGGACCTTGGCTGAGCAGCAGTCTGTGTCATCAATTCATAACATTTATGCAACTGATGGCTCCTCCTGTCACTTCCTTATGTCCACGTCCCTGGCCCTATGTGCCGTGAGGTTGACGGGATCAGTTTGTAAAGAGCCTTTGTTGTTGTTCCTTTGCTGGGGTTCCCCCGTTTTGGGGCCATCCCCCCTGGAGCAGGGTGTCCCCCCTTGGTGCAGGCGCAGGGCTCAGGCAGGGCTGAGGCAATCAGAGCGCGCGGCGCTGATGACTCATCAGTGTCCAGGCAGAGCCGCAGCTGCCAGCGTTCCCCAGCTGGAGCCCAGCTGCGCCCCTCCCCCCCGGGCCTTGGCGCCCCCCTTGAGGGGAATTTGGGGAGGTGGGAGGGGGGAGCGCCAAGGCCGGGCCCCCCCGCGCTGTGGTGGCGGGAGCGGCTGCAGTGGGGAGCGAGTGCGGGCGGAAGCGGCCGAGAGCCCAGCGCTGCCCCAGGCCAAGCTGGCCCAGCTCCATCCGTGCCCCTGCGGTGGGATGCTGTGGGACTGGGGGGGAAGAGGGAGGCGGCAGTGGGTGCTGGGCCTGGGGGCAGGAGGAGAAGGGAAGGAGAAGCAGGGCTGATGAACAAAATGGTCAAAATATCTATCTCGGGTTTTACAGAAGAAGGAGGAAGAGGAGTGTGAGCAAGAGTTGGGACACAGGAGGAGAAGGAGGAGCAGGAAGAGGAAGCAGCACAAGGTTCCACCCTCCCTGTATGTGCAGTTCCAGGAGTGTTGCCCTGCCCACCGTCAGCAGGTGACTGGACAGAGAGATCCATGATTTTGATGGGGCTGAATCTTGGTGTTTCTGAGATTTATTGGGATAAATGTTGCTGGTTTGCTTTTTTGCAGGGGCTGAATCTTTCTGTTCTGGAGGGAGTTTTGCCTGAATTTGGTGTTTGGGTAGCTTTTGATCTTTGTTTTGATGTTTGGAGGATGTTTGGGCTTGGTGTTTTAGAGATTCTTACATACACAAGATCCCCAATGACTTTCTGAGATGAACTTGGGCAAGGAGCAAACCCCAGCCCAAGGCGCTCTCCTCTCTTTTTTTCCTCCTAACCAGGAATTTTCCTTCCCAAACCGTGTCCAGATGGAAGAGAAGGAGGAAAAGCCCTGGAGATCCCGCACGAGGAGGGGCTGCAAACCCAGCCCAGGGAGCTGCAAGGAGGAAAAATCCCCCCAGTGCCAGGAACACGGCCAGAGATCCAGCCAGAGCTCAGAGGTGGGGGAGAAGCCCCACAAGTGCTTGGAATGTGGGAAGGGCTTCAGGTGGAACTCTGAGCTGCTCCAGCACCAGAGGATCCACACTGGGGAAAAGCCCTATGAGTGTGGGGAATGTGGGAAGAGCTTCAGCCGGAGCTCCAGCCTTTGGAAACACCAGAGGATCCACATGGGGGAACGACCCTATGAGTGTGGGAAATGTGGGAAGGGCTTCAGAGAGATCTCTAACTTGATGACACACCAGGTGATCCACACAGGGGAACGGCCCTACACCTGCTTGGAATGTGGGAAGAGCTTTGGGCAGAGCTCTGGCCTGAGAACACACCAGCTCATCCACACTGGGGAGAGGCCCTACGAGTGTCCCGAGTGTGGGAAGAGGTTTCAGACCAGCTCCAATGTCCTCAGACATGAGCGGATTCACACAGAGGAGAGGCCCTTCCGCTGCCCCGACTGCGGGAAGAGCTTCAAGCACAACTCCCACCTCACCGTCCACCGGCGCATCCACACTGGGGAGAGGCCCTACGAGTGTCCCCAGTGTGGGAAGAGCTTCCCCAGGAGATCTAACTTAGCCCGACACCAACGGAGGCACCAGTAAGGGAAGCCCTGCGAGTGCCCCGAGTGCGGGAAGAGCTTCGTGCGCTGCTCCAGCTCCATCCCCCATGGGAGGATCGGCGTTGGATGATCCCCAGTGACCCCCGTTGGGCAGAGCCCTGGTGATCCGTGGTCCTGGTGATCCGTGTTGGGAAGACACCTGGCTGGGAGGCTCCACATCTTCCTGGCTCCCTGTGGGCACCTGGATGAAATCAGGGGAATGAAAATCCAACAGGATACAGAATGACAATGGGAATTGTTGACTTTCAGTCCTCAAGAACCTTTTGCCTCAGGAGCTGTGTGGGCAGAGAAAAGGGGGTGACACCGAGCTTGGGGGGCCCAGAGGGGAGCACACAGGCTCTGTGGCGGGGGAGGAAATGACCCCTGGGATCCCCCCTTCTACCTTCCTGCACAGGCAGAATCCGAGCCCCAGCACCAGGAAGACAAAGCCCAACATGGATTCCCCGATCCCCTCGGCATCTTGCTGTGGGTGGCGTTTCATGGCATCCCTGGGGCATCTGCAAAATACAGGACCTCCAAAACCTTTCACAGACACCCCAAGCCCCTCCAAGCACCCTCCCAGTCTCCCCCAGTCCACCCAGGACCCTCTGAAACCTCCTTTGGAGTCACTAATTTTAAACAATTAAGAATTTTAGAAAAATTGGAGATCTTAGCTAGAGATAGGCCTTGCTGGAATTAGTTAGAGTTAATGATTAAGTGAGAAGCAGGATTTGAGATAATGAATCTCGGACTCAGGTAAAAAATTACTTGTCACTGTATGTTTGTTCAGCTGTGCTTATAATGAGAAAAGAGAAACTGATCAATGGGTTCAGGAAGATCACAGACCTTACATCTGGAAACCCATTTAAACGTCACAAGGGAGGAAACTGGAGTTGTACCAAATGTCATTTGTAATGTCAACCATTGTAAAGGTAGACAGGTGAGAGTGAGGAAGAGGGGTTTTCCTTCATCTCTTGATGACCCTGCCTCACCAAAACGACCCCCTCTTCAAATTACACAGCCAACAACGCAGGTGTAATGACATTTTAAACTGATTACCATGCATTTTAATCCAAAGTGGAGCACGGGAGGTGTTAACATTATACTTATGTATTAGTATTTTGGATATTTAAGACTTTTGTAAATAAATAGACACTGGAATCTTTTGTCAACTTGCAGTGTGTATTAAGGGGTGACTCCTGCACTCGCCCAGTGCTGTGATTAAACATCCACTTTGTAACTTTAAACTGTTGGAGAGGTTTTTTGTCCATTAACAGATTGATGTTGATACTGGATCAATATCACTATTTTGGTAAATCACTGCCAGTCTCTTCCCAGGCTCCCCAGGACCCACCAGAGTCCCTCCTGTTCCTCTCAGGATCCCACAGCCCCCTCCCAATTTCTCCCCACTGCCCCAGGACCCCCAAACCCTCTCCCAGTCCCTTCCCAGCCCCACCAGGACTCATCAGGAACCCTCCCAGTCTCTTCCCAGCACAACCAACCTCATCCCAATCCCTGCTTTCCAATGCCCAATCTCCTTCCAGCTCCTCCTGTTACCTCTGTCTCTCTTTTCTTTGCCTCCTTTGGGCTCTGTTCTCTGTGGATATATCTTTTCTCTAGTCACTCAGCCTTCTCTGGGCTGAATTCGCTGTAGATACAGCTTTCTATAGTCTCCCAGCCTCCTCTGGGCTGAACTTTCTGTGAATACAGCTTTCTATAGTTCCCCAGCCTTCTCTGGGCTGAATTTTCTGTGAATACAGTTCTCTAATTCCCCAGCCTCCTCTGGGCTGAATTCTTCTGGGATCCTCCCTCGTGGGGAGTTCCACTTATCTCAATTCTCATTATTTGAAGTAAACTCTCGAGCTCGTTAGAATCTTGTTTCTCGTGTTTATTGTAGGATCCTTACAAAACTTAACAGGTCTCTCTAGGCTGGTTACAAGGTTAATCTTTGCAATTTGGTACATTTCTTTCTTCTGATGGTACAAACAAGGCCTTGTGGCACACTTCATGTCTGATACACAAAATGGCCCCGAACTACGCAGCTCTTTTATCTTTATACCTATTTTTATCCAATTAACAATAGGCACGTATATTATTTTTCTTAATGACCCAATGACCCATCACCTTTGTGATGCACTGCGGCATTTTCTATCCAATTACTAACTACTACCCAAAAACCTCTAGGAAAAGAACATGAAGAAGAAAGAAGAAGGACAAGAGACAACACCTTAAATCCTCCATCTTGTCTCCTGTTCTCTAAACTACTTTTTCACCCAGTGATTTAAGAAGCTTTCTAATCTACACACCTACCTTTCTTATCTAACTTTAACATTTGTTTTCATGTATCACTATGAAAACATGCTCATGAATTTCATATAATATGAAATTCAGTGTTCTCTTGAATCCCAGAACTAAACATTAAAAGCAAGGGCACACAGTCTGTATTTCAGACTCCAACACCGGGAACACCCTAAACCTCCATTCCCGGGCAGGGGAACCCCCCTGAGTCCCATTTTGGGTCCTGTGACCCCCCTCAATCCCCTTTCCCAGCACCGGGACCCACGTGTACCCCCTCATCTGGAACCGGCACCCCCCTGAACCCCGATTCCCGGGCATTCGGCTTTTCCCAGACCCGAGACCCGCCCTTTTCCTCGGCTTTTGGATCCCCGGATCTCCCAAATTTCGGTCTCCACCCCGTTTTCCACTCCCGCCGCTTCCAGAAACGGGGTCCTAGAGGGTCCCAGGGGTCTCGGGGGTCTCAGCAGGGATCATATGGGATCCGGATGAACTCCCTGGAATTCCCCTTTCCCCGCGTCCCGTCCCCCCACCGCGTTCCCTCGGTCACTTTCTCTTTCCCGTCTCCCAAACTGCGTCCCCGGGATCCGCCCGCCTCTCCCCGCCCCAGCCCCCCTTTCCCGTCACCCAGGGACCCCCTGGACCCCCATTCCTGCCTTTCCCAGCTGCCAGACCCCGCTCTCCTCAACCCCAGGGACCCCTGGGCCCCCTTTCGTAGTCACAGGGACTCCCTGGATCCCCCATCGCGCCTCTCCCAGCCCCTTCCTTGAACATTGGACCATTCCCGGCTCTCCTGGTTCCGCTTCCTGACCTTTGGACGCCCCCAGACCCCCAAATCTCTGCGTCCCCCCAGTTCTCCACCCCCTGCGCGTCCTGTGGGGGGGTCCTGGGTGATCCCAGGGGGGATTCAAGGGAATTCCCAGGGTTTCCTCTGTCCCCTCCCCGCGCTCTCCCGGTCACTTTCGCATCTCTCAAGCTGCGGCCCTGGGATCTGCTCGGGGACCGGGGATTGCCCCCGGCACCGGGACCCCCCTGAGCCGCAATTCCTGGGCACCGGGAACCCCTGCACTTCCATTTCCGGGCGAACCCCCCTTCCTGGGCACAGAGACCCCCTTGAACGTTCATTTCGGGGCACCGGGCCCCCTGTACCCCCTTCCCCGGCCCCGAAAACCCTGCACCCCCTTATCTGGAACCTGGAACCCCCTGAACCCCCATTCTCGGGCACGGAAACCTCCCGGAACCCCCATTTCTGGGCACCGGGACCCCCCATTTTCAGGCACCGGGACCCCTTGAACACCAGAACATAGGAGAGACCGCCCTCAACCCCATTTCCTGGGCACCGGGACCCCCTGAACCCCCATTCTGCTGCATCAGGACCCCCTAAGGCCCCCATTCCTGGCAAAGGGAACCCCCCCTGCACCCCCTTTCCCAGCACCGGATCCCCACCACGCCATTATCTGGTACCGGGACCCCCTGAACCCCGATGACCAGGAAGGGACCTCCACCCGAACCCCATTTCCTGGGCACCGGGATCCCTCTGCATCTCCTTATGCAGCAGCGGGACACCCCTGTACCCCCATATCCAGCACGGGGATCCCCCTGCAGCCCCATATCCAGCACCCCCCACCCCCTTTCCCGCCCCTCCCCCTCTCGGAGACCCCAGCCCCCACTTTTCCTTGACCCCGGGACCCCCTGAACCTCCGTTCCTGGGCATGGGGACCCCCTGCACCCCCTTCTCCGGGACTGAAACCCCCCTCCTGGACCCCCTTCCCGTGTTCTGGGACCCCCCGCCCCCCGTTCCCGGCCATTCCGCCCTTCCCAGACCCCCGAGCCGCCCTTTTCCTTCACCTTTGCACCCCCAGATACCCAAATTTCCGTCTCCACCCCGTTTTCCACTCCCACCGCTTCCCGAAACGGGGTCCCAGTGGGTCCCAGGGGTCTCGGGGAGTCTCAGCAGGGATCCAATGGGATCCAGATGAACTCCCTGGAATTCCCCTTTCCCCCCGTCCCCTCCCCCCACCGCGTTCCCTCGGTCACTTTCTCTTTCCCGTCTCCCAAACTGCGTCCCCGGGATCCGCCCGCCTCTCCCAGCCCCAGCCCCCCTTTCCCGTCACCCAGGGACCCCCTGGACCCCCATTCCTGCCTTTCCCAGCTCCCAGACCCCGCTCTCCTCAACCCCAGGGACCCCTGGACCCCCTTTCGTGGGCACAGGGACCCCCTGGATCCCCCATCGCGCCTCTCCCAGCCCCTTCCTTGAACATTGGACCATTCCCGGCTCTCCTGGTTCCGCTTCCTGACCTTTGGACGCCCCCAGACCCCCAAATCTCTGCATCTCCCCAGTTCTCCACCCCCTGCGCGTCCTGTGGGGGGGTCCTGGGTGATCCCAGGGGGGATTCAAGGGAATTCCCAGGGTTTCCTCTGTCCCCTCCCTGCGCTCTCCCGGTCACTTTCGCGTCTCCCAAGCTGCGGCCCCGGGATCTGCCCGTGGACCGGGGACTGCCCCCTGCACCGGGACCCCCCTGAGCCGCAATTCCTGGGCACCGGGAACCCCTGCACTTCCATTTCCGGGCGAACCCCCCTTCCTGGGCACAGAGACCCCCTTGAACGTTCATTTCGGGGCACCGAGACCCCCCTGTACCTCCATCTCCAGCCCCGAAAACCCCTGCACCCCCTTATCTGGAACTTGGAACCCCCTGAACCCCCATTCTCGGGCACGGAAACCTCCCGGAACCCCCATTTCTGGGCACCAGGACCCCCCTGAACCTCCATTTTCAGGCACTGGGACCCCTTGAACCCCGGAGCATGGGAAGGGACACCCCTGAACCCCATTTCCTGGGCACCGGGACCCCCTGAACCCCCATTCTGCTGCACCAGGACCCCCTAAGGCCCCCATTCCTGTGAACCGGAACCCCCTGCACCCCTTTCCCAGCACTGGATCCCCACCACGCCACTATCTGGCACCGGGACCCCCTGAACCCCGATGACCAGGAAGGGACCCCACTCCCCGAACCCCATTTCCTGGGCATCGGGACCCCTCTGCATCCCCTTATGCAGCACCGAGACCCCGTGAACCCCCATTCCGCTGCACCAGGACCCCCGTGCACCCTTGTACCCGGGACTGGAGCCCTCCCAAACCCTCCATCCTCGCACACCGGGACCCCCCTGTACCCCCATATCCAGCACGGGGATCCCCCTGCAGCCCCATCTCCAGCACCCCCCACCCCCTTTCCCGCCCCTCCCCCTCTCGGAGACCCCAGCCCCCACTTTTCCTTGACCCTGGCACCCCCTGAACCTCCGTTCCTGGGCATGGGGACCCCCTGCACCCCCTTCTCCGGGACTGGAACCCCCTCCTGGACCCCCTTCCCGTGTTCTGGGACCCCCCCGCCCCCCGTTCCCGGCCATCCCGCCCTTCCCAGACCCCCGAGCCGCCCTTTTCCTTCACCTTTGCACCCCCAGATCTCCCAAATTTCTGGGTCCCCCCAGTTCTCCACACCCAGCGCTTTCTCAAGCGGGGTCCCAGGGGGCCCCAGGTGGTTCCCAGAGGGCTCCAGGGCGGCCGCAGCGGGGATCCAGAGGGATCCAGTGGGATCCAAAGGGATTCTCTGGAATTCCCCCGTCCCCTCCCCCCAGCCCCGCCTCGGGCTCGTCCTCTTCCGCGTCCTAACCTGAGAACCCGGGATCTGCCCGGCGCCCGGTGACGTCACTGACACACCGGGCTGCCATTGGCGAGCAGTAAATAGCGGCGCCAATGGCGGGGCAGGAGGCGGCTCTGTGGGCGGGGCCAAAGCTGTGGGCGGGAGGGACCAGAGCTGTGCCCGGGGCCGCAGCGGAGCAGCGCGATGGGTCCAGCGCTGCCTCTGGGGCTCCTTTTGGGGCTCCTCTTGGGGCTGCAGGGGATCCTGGGGGACCCGGGCGGCCCGCCGAGAGGTGAGTGGGACCCCCCGAATCCGGGACCACCCTGAACCGCAATTCCCGGACACCGGGACCCCCCTGAACTTCGCTTTCCGGGCACCGGTTACACCCTAAACTTCCATTCCCGGGCAGGGGAACCCCCCTGAACCCCATTTTGGGTCCTGTGACCCCCTTCAATCCCCTTTCCCAGCACCGGGACCCCCGTGTACCCCCTCATCTGGAACCGGTACCCCCCTGAACCCCCATTCCCGGGCACTGGGAACCCCCTGAATTCCCTTATCCGGGACTGGGACCCCCTCGAACCCCCTCCAATGCACTGGGACCCCCCTGCACCCCATTCCCGGCCATCCCGCCTTTCCCAGACCCCAGACCCGCCCTTTTCCTCGGCTTTTGGACCCCCCGGTCTCCCAAATTTCCGTCTCCACCCCGTTTTCCACTCCCGCCGCTTCCCAAAACGGGGTCCCAGAGGGTCCCAGGGGTCTCGGGGGGTCTCAGCAGGGATCCAATGGGATCCAGATGAGCTCCCTGGAATTCCCCTTTCCCCGCGTCCCCTCCCCCCACCGCGTTCCCTCGGTCACTTTCTCTTTCCCTTCTCCCAAACTGCGTCCCCGGGATCCGCCCGCCTCTCCCCGTCCCAGCCCCCCTTTCCCGTCACCCAGGGACCCCCTGGACCCCCATTCCTGCCTTTCCCAGCTCCCAGACCCCGCTCTCCTCAACCCCAGGGACCCCTGGAGCCCCTTTCGTGGTCACAGGGACTCCCTGGATCCCCCATCGCGCCTCTCCCAGCCCCTTCCTTGAACCTTGGACCATTCCCGGCTCTCCCGGTTCCGCTTCCTGAACCCCAAATCTCTGCGTCCCCCCAGTTCTCCACCCCCTGCGCGTCCTGTGGGGGGGTCCTGGGTGATCCCAGGGGGGATTCAGGGGAATTCCCAGGGTTTCCTCTGTCCCCTCCCCGCGCTCTCCCGGTCACTTTCGCGTCTCCCAAGCTGCGGCCCCGGGATCTGCCCGGGGACCGGGGACTGCCCCCGGCTCCGGGACCCCCCTGAGCCGCAATTCCTGGGCACCGGGAACCCCTGCACTTCCATTTCCGGGCGAACCCCCCTTCCTGGGCACAGAGACCCCCTTGAACGTTCATTTCGGGGCACCGGGACCCCCCTGTACCCCCTTCCCCGGCCCCGAAAATCCCTGAACCCCCTTATCTGGCACCTGGAACCCCCTGAACCCCCATTCTCAGGCACGGAAACCTCCCTGAACCCCCATTTCTCGGAATCGGGACTTCCCTGAACCCCCATTTTCAGGCAGCGTGACCTCTTGAACCCCGAAACATAGGAAGGGACACCCCTGTACCCCATTTCCTGGGCACCGGGAACCCCCTGAACCCCCATTCTGCTGCACCAGGACCCCCTAAGGCCCCCATTCCTGGCAAAGGGAACCCCCCTGCACCCCCTTTCCCAGCACCGGATCCCTGCCACGCCATTATCTGGCACCGGGACCCCCTGACCCCCGATGACCAGGAAGGGACCCCCCCCCCCCACCGAACCCCATTTCCTGGGAATCGGAACACCTCTGCATCCCCTTATGCAGCACCGAGACCCCGTGAACCCCCATTCCGCTGTACCCCGTGCACCCCCGAACCCGGGACTGGAGCCCTCCCAAACCCTCCATCCTCACACACCGGGACCCCCCTGTACCCCCATATCCAGCACAGGGATCCCCCTGTACCCCCATATCCAGCACGGGGATCCCCCTGCAGCCCCATATCCAGCACCCCCCACCCCCTTTCCCGCCCCTCCCCCTCTCGGAGACCTCAGCCCCCACTTTTCCTTCAGCCCGGGACCCCCTGAATCTCCGTTCCTGGGCATGGGGACCCCCTGCACCCCCTTCTCCGGGACTGGAACCCCCTCCTGGACCCCCTTCCCGTGTTCTGGGACCCCCTGCCCCCCGTTCCCGGCCATCCCGCCCTTCCCAGACCCCCGAGCCGCCCTTTTCCTTCACCTTTGCACCCCCAGATCTCCCAAATTTCCGTTTCCCCCCAGTTCTCCACACCCGGCGCTTTCTCAAGCGGGGTCCCAGGGGGCCCCAGGTGGTTCCCAGAGGGCTCCAGGGCGGCCGCAGCGGGGATCCAGAGGGATCCAGTGGGATCCAAAGGGATTCTCTGGAATTCCCCCGTCCCCTCCCCCCAGCCCCGCCTCGGGCTCGTCCTCTTCCGCGTCCTAACCTGAGAACCCGGGATCTGCCCGGCGCCCGGTGACGTCACTGACACACCGGGCTGCCATTGGCGAGCAGTAAATAGCGGCGCCAATGGCGGGGCAGGAGGCGGCTCTGTGGGCGGGGCCAGAGCTGTGGGCGGGAGGGACCAGAGCTGTGCCCGGGGCCGCAGCGGAGCAGCGCGATGGGTCCAGCGCTGCCTCTGGGGCTCCTTTTGGGGCTCCTCTTGGGGCTGCAGGGGATCCTGGGGGACCCGGGCGGCCCTCCGAGAGGTGAGTGGGACCCCCCGAAACAGGGACCACCCTGAGCCGCAATTCCCGGACACCGGGACCCTTTTGAACTTCTCTTTCCGGGCACCGGGAACACCCTAAACCTCAATTCCCGGGCAGGGGAACCCCCCTGAGCCCCATTTTGAGTCCTGTGACCCCCCTCAATCCCCTTTCCGAGCACCGGGACCCCCGTGTACCCCCTCATCTGGCACCGACACCCCCCTGAACCACCATTCCCGGGCACTGGGAACCCCCGGAATTCCCTTATCCGGGACTGGGAACCCCCGCACCCCCTCCAATGCACTGGGACCCCCCTGCACCCCATTCCCGGGAATCTCGCTTTTCCCAGACCCCCGAGCCGCCCTTTTCCTCGGCTTTTGGACAACCCGGATCTCCCAAATTTCCGTCTCCACCCCGTTTTCCACTCCCGCCGCTTCCCGAAACGGGGTCCCAGAGGGTCCCAGGGGTCTCGGGGGGTCTCAGCAGGGATCCAATGGGATCCAGATGAGCTCCCTGGAATTCCCCTTTCCCCGCGTCCCCTCCCCCCACCGCGTTCCCTCGGTCACTTTCTCTTTCCCTTCTCCCAAACTGCGTCCCCGGGATCCGCCCGCCTCTCCCCGCCCCAGCCCCCCTTTCCCGTCACCCAGGGACCCCCTGGACCCCCATTCCTGCCTTTCCCAGCTCCCACACCCCGCTCTCCTCAACCCCAGGTACCCCTGGACCCCCTTTCGTGGTCACAGGGACTCCCTGGATCCCCCATCGCGTCTCTCCCAGCCCCTTCCTTGAACCTTGGACCATTCCCGGCTCTCCCGGTTCTGCTTCCTGACCTTTGGACGCCCCCAGACCCCCAAATCTCTGCATCTCCCCAGTTCTCCACCCCCTGCGCATCCTGTGGGGAGGTCCTGGGTGATCCCAAGGGGGATTCAGGGGAATTCCCAGGGTTTCCTCTGTCCCCTCCCCGCGCTCCCCCGGTCACTTTCGCGTCTCCCAAGCTGCGGCCCCGGGATCTGCCCAGGGACCGGGGACTGCCCCCGGCACCGGGACCCCCCTGAGCCGCAATTCCTGGGCACCGGGAACCCCTGCACTTCCATTTCCGGGCGAACCCCCCTTCCTGGGCACAGAGACCCCCTTGAACGTTCATTTTGGGGCACTGGGACCCCCTGGTACCCTCTTCCCCAGTCCCGAAAACCCCTGCACCCCCTTATCGAGAACCTGGAACCCCCTGAACCCCCATTCTCGGGCACGGAAACCTCCCGGAACCCCCATTTCTGGGCACCGGGACCCCCCATTTTCAGGCACCGGGACCCCTTGAATCCCGGAATCTAGGAAGGGACCCCCCTGAAACCTATTTCCCGGGCACCGGGACCCCCTGAACTTTCATTTTTGGGCACCAGGAACCTCCCTGAGCCTTATTTTGGGTCCTGTGACCCCCCTGTACCCCCTTTCCCAGCACCGGGACCCCCATGTACACCCTCGTCTGGCAGGGGCACCCCCCTGAACCCCCATTCCCGGGCACTGGGAACCCCCTGAATTCCCTTATTCGGGCCTGGGACTCCCCCACAACCCCGCCAGTGCTCTTGGACCCCCCTGCACCCCATTCCCGGCCATCCCGCCTTTCCCAGACCCCAGACCCGCCCTTTTCCTCGGCTTTTGGACAACCCGGATCTCCCAAATTTCCGTCTCCACCCCATTTTCCAGTCCCGCCGCTTCCCGAAACGGGGTCCCAGAGGGTCCCAGGGGTCTCGGGGGGTCTCAGCAGGGATCCAATGGGATCCAGATGAACTCCCTGGAATTCCCCTTTCCCCGCGTCCCCTCCCCCCACCGCGTTCCCTCGGTCACTTTCTCTTTCCATTCTCCCAAACTGCGTCCCCGGGATCCGCCCGCCTCTCCCCGCCCCAGCCCCCCTTTCCCGTCACCCAGGGACCCCCTGGACCCCCATTCCTGCCTTTCCCAGCTCTCAGACCCCGCTCTCCTCAACCCCACGGACCCCTGTACCCCCTTTCGTGGTCACAGGATCCCCCTGGATCCTCCATCGCGCCTCTTCCAGCCCCGTCCTTGAACCTTGGACCATTCCCGGCTCTCCCGGTTCTGCTTCCTGACCCATGGACGCCCCCAGACCCCCAAATCTCTTCATCCCCCCAGTTCTCCACCCCCTGCGCGTCCTGTGGGTGGATCCTGGGTGATCCCAGGGGGGATTCAGGGGAATTCCCAGGGTTTCCTCTGTCCCCTCCCTGCGCTCTCCCGGTCACTTTCGCGTCTCCCAAGCTGCGGCCCCGGGATCTGCCCGGGGACCGGGGACTGCCCCCGGCACCGGGACCCCCCTGAGCCGCAATTCCTGGGCACCGGGAACCCCTGCACTTCCATTTCCGGGCGAACCCCCCTTCCTGGGCACAGAGACCCCCTTGAACGTTCATTTCGGGGCACCGGGACCCCCCTGTACCCCCTTCTCCAGCCCCGAAAACCCCTGCACCCCTTTATCTGGAACCTGGAACGCCCTGAACCCCCATTCTCAGGCACGGAAACCTCCCGGAACCCCCATTTCTGGGCACCGGGACACCCCTGAACCTCCATTTTCAGGCACTGGGATCCCTTGAACCCCGGGACATAGGAAGGGACCCCCTGAACCCCATTTCCTGGGCACCGGGACCCCCTGAACCCCATTTCCTGGGCACCGGGACCCCCTGAACCCCCATTCCGCTGCACCAGGACCCCCTAAGCCCCCCATTCCTGGCAAAGGGAACCCCCCCTGCACCCCCTTTCCCAGCACCGGATCCCCACCAAGCCATTATCTGGCACCGGGACCCCCTGAACCCCGATGAGCAGGAAGGAATCCCCCCTCGAACCCCATTTCCTGGGCACCGGGACCCCTCTGCATCCCCTTATGCAGCACCGGGACCCCCCTGTACCCCCATATCCAGCACGGGGATCCCCCTGCAGCCCCATATCCAGCACCCCCCACCTCCTTTCCCGCGCCTCCCCCTCTCGGAGACCCCAGCCCCCACTTTTTCTTGACCCCGGGACCCCCTGAACCTCCGTTCCTGGGCATGGGGACCCCCTGCACCCCCTTCTCCGGGACTGAAACCCCCCTCCTGGACCCCCTTCCCGTGTTCTGGGACCCCCCGCCCCCCGTTCCCGGCCATCCCGCCCTTCCCAGACCCCCGAGCCGCCCTTTTCCTTCACCTTTGCACCCCCAGATCCACAAATTTCCGTTTCCACCCCGTTTTCCACTCCCGCCGCTTCCCGAAACGGGGTCCCAGAGGGTCCCAGGGGTCTCGGGGGTCTCAGCAGGGATCCAGTGGGGTCCGGATGAACTCCCTGGAATTCCCCTTTCCCCGCGTCCCGTCCCCCCACCGCGTTCCCTCGGTCACTTTCTCTTTCCCGTCTCCCAAACTGCGTCCCCGGGACCCCCTGGACCCCCATTCCTGCCTTTCCCAGCTCCCACACCCCGCTCTCCTCAACCCCAGGGACCCCTGGACCCCCTTTCGTTGTCACAGGGACCCCCTGGATCCCCCATCGCGCCTCTCCCAGCCCCTTCCTTGAACCTTGGACCATTCCCGGCTCTCCCGGTTCCGCTTCCCGACCTTTGGACGTCCCCAGACCCCAAATCTCTGCGTCCCCCCAGTTCTCCACCCCCTGCGCGTCCTGTGGGGGGGTCCTGGGTGATCCCAAGGGGGATTCAGGGGAATTCCCAGGGTTTCCTCTGTCCCCTCCCCGCGCTCTCCCGGTCACTTTCGCGTCTCCCAAGCTGTGGCCCCGGGATCTGCCCGGGGACCGGGGACTGCCCCCGGCACCGGGACCCCCCTGAGCCGCAATTCCTGGGCACCGGGAACCCCTGCACTTCCATTTCCGGGCGAACCCCCCTTCCTGGGCACAGAGACCCCCTTGAACGTTCATTTCGGGGCGCCGGGACCCCCCTGTACCCCCTTACCCGGCCCCAAAATCCCCTGCACCCCCTTATCTGGCACCTGGAACCCCCTGAACCCCCATTCTCGGGCACGGAAACCTCCCGGAACCCCCATTTCTTCGGCACCGGGACCCCCCTGAACCTCCATTTTCAGGCACTGGGACCCCTTGAACGCCGGACCATAGGAAGGGACCCCCTGAACCCCATTTCCTGGGCACCGGGACCCCCTGAACCCCCATTCCGCTGCACCGGGACCCCCTAAGGCCCCCATTCCTGTGAACGGGAACCCCCCTGCACCCCCTTTCCCAGCACCGGATCCCCACCACGCCATTATCTGGCACCGGGACCCCCTGAACCCCGATGACCAGGAAGGGATCCCCCCCCCCTCCGAACCCCATTTCCTGGGCATCGGGACCCCTCTGCATCCCCTCATGCAGCACCGGGGCCCCCTGAACCCCCATTCCGCTGCACCAGGACCCCCGTGCACCCCCGTACCCGGGACTGGAGCCGTCCCAAACCCTCCATCCTCGCACACCGGGACCCCCCTGTACCCCCATATCCAGCACGGGGATCCCCCTGCAGCCCCATATCCAGCACCCCCCACCCCCTTTCCCACCCCTCCCCCTCTCGGAGACCCCAGCCCCCACTTTTCCTTCACCCCGGGACCCCCTGAACCTCCGTTCCTGGGCATGGGGACCCTCTGCACCTCCTTATCCGGGACTGGAACCCCCTCCTGGACCCCCTTCCCGTGTTCTGGGACCCCCCGTCCCCCGTTCCTGGGCACCCCGCCCTTCCCAGACCCCCGAGCCGCCCTTTTCCTTCACCTTTGCACCCCCAGATCCCCAAATTTCCTGGTCCCCCCAGTTCTCCACACCCGGCGCTTTCTCAAGCGGGGTCCCAGGGGGCCCCAGGTGGTTCCCAGAGGGCTCCAGGGCGGCCGCAGCGGGGATCCAGAGGGATCCAGAGGGATCCAGGGGGATCCAGAGGGATCCAGAGGGATTCTCTGGAATTCCCCCGTCCCCTCCCCCCAGCCCCGCCTCGGGCTCGTCCTCTTCCGCGTCCTAACCTGAGAACCCGGGATCTGCCTGGCGCCCGGTGACGTCACTGACACACCGGGCTGCCATTGGCGAGCAGGAAATAGCGGCGCCAATGGCGGGGCAGGAGGCGGCTCTGTGGGCGGGGCCAGAGCTGTGGGCGGGAGGGACCAGAGCTGTGCCCGGGGCCGCAGCGGAGCAGCGCGATGGGTCCAGCGCTGCCTCTGGGGCTCCTTTTGGGGCTCCTCTTGGGGCTGCAGGGCATCCTGGGGGACCCGGGCGGCCCTCCGAGAGGTGAGTGGGACCCCCCGAATCCGGGACCACCCTGAACCGCAATTCCCGGACACCGGGACCCCCCTGAACTTCTCTTTCCGGGCACCGGGAACACCCTAAACTTCCATTCCCGGGCAGGGGAACCCCCCTGAGCCCCATTTTGGGTCCTGTGACCCCCCCTCAATCCCCTTTCCCAGCACCGGGACCCCCGTGTACCCCCTCATCTGGAACCGGTACCCCCCTGAACCCCCATTCCCGGGCACTGGGAACCCCCTGAATTCCCTTATCCGGGACTGGGAACCCCCGCACCCCCTCCAATGCACTGGGACCCCCCTGCACCCTATTCCCGGGTATCCCGCCTTTCTCAGACCCCAGACCCGCCCTTTTCCTCGGCTTTTAGACCCCAAATTTCCGTCGCCACCCCGTTTTCCACTCCCGCCGCTTCCCGAAACGGGGTCCCAGAGGGTCCCAGGGGTCTCGGGGGTCTCAGCAGGGATCCAATGGGATCCGGATGAACTCCCTGGAATTCCCCTTTCCCCGCGTCCCCTCCCCCCACCGCGTTCCCTCGGTCACTTTCTCTTTCCATTCTCCCAAACTGCGTCCCCGGGATCCGTCCGCCTCTCCCCACCCCAGCCCCCCTTTCCCGTCTCCCAGGGACCCCCTGGACCCCCATTCCTGCCTTTCCCAGCTCTCAGACCCCGCTCTCCTCAACCCCAGGGACCCCTGGACCCCTTTCGTGGTCACAGGGACCCCCTGGATCCCCCATCGCGCCTCTCCCAGCCCCGTCCTTGAACCTTGGACCATTCCCGGCTCTCCCGGTTCCGCTTCCTGACCTTTGGACGCCCCCAGACCCCCAAATCTCTGCGTCCCCCCAGTTCTCCACCCCTTGCGCGTCCTGTGGGGGGGTCCTGGGTGATCCCAGGGGGGATTCAGGGGAATTCCCAGGGTTTCCTCTGTCCCCTCCCTGCGCTCTCCCGGTCACTTTCGCGTCTCCCAAGCTGCGGCCCCGGGATCTGCCCGGGGACCGGGGACTGTCCCCGGCACCGGGACCCCCCTGAGCCGCAATTCCTGGGCACCGGGAACCCCTGCACTTCCATTTCCGGGCGAATCCCCCTTCCTGGGCACAGAGACCCCCTTGAACGTTCATTTCGGGACCCCCTGTACCCCCTTTCCCAGCCCCGAAAACCCCTGCACCCCCTTATCTGGAACCTGGAACCCACTGAACCCCCATTCTCGGGCACGGAAACCTCCCGGAACCCCCATTTCTGGGCACCGGGACCCCCCTGAACCTCCATTTTCAGGCACTGGGACCCCTTGAACCCTGGAACATAGGATGGGCCCGCCTCTGAACCCCGTTTACTGGGCATTTGGACCCCCTGAATCCCCATTCCGCTGCACCAGGACCCCCTGAGGCCCCCATTCCTGTGAACAGGAACCCCCCTGCACCCCCTTTCCCAGAACCGGATCCCAGCCACGCCATTATCTGGCACCGGGACCCCCTGAACCCCGATGACCAGGAAGGGACCCCCACCCGAACCCCATTTCCTGGACACCGGGACCCCTCTGCATCCCCTTATGCAGCAGCGGGACCCCCTGAACCCCCATTCCGCTGCACCAGGACCCCCGTGCACCCCCGTACCCGGGACTGGAACCCTCCCAAACCCTCCATCCTCACACACCGGGGCCCCCCTGTACCCCCATATCCAGCACGGGGATCCCCCTGCAGCCCCATCTCCAGCACCCCCCACCCCCTTTCCCGCCCCTCCCCCTCTCGGAGACCCCAGCCCCCACTTTTCCTTGACCCCGGGACCCCCTGAACCTCCGTTCCTGGGCATGGGGACCCCCTGCACCTCCTTATCCAGGACTGGAACCCCCTCCTGGACCCCCTTCCCGTGTTCTGGGAACCCCCGCCCCCTGTTCCCGGCCATCTCGCCCTTCCCAGACCCCCGAGCCGCCCTTTTCCTTCACCTTTGCACCCCCAGATCCCCAAATTTCCGGGTCCCCCCAGTTCTCCACACCCGGCGCTTTTATAACCGTGGTCTCAGAGGGCCCCAGGTGGTTCCCAGAGGGCTCCAGGGTGGCCGCAGCGGGGATCCAGAGGGATCCAGAGGGATCCAGGGGGATCCAGAGGGATTCTCTGGAATTCCCCCGTCCCCTCCCCCCAGCCCCGCCTCGGGCTCGTCCTCTTCCGCGTCCTAACCTGAGAACCCGGGATCTGCCCGGCGCCTGGTGACGTCACTGACACACCGGGCTGCCATTGGCGAGCAGGAAATAGCGGCGCCAATGGCGGGGCAGGAGGCGGCTCTGTGGGCGGGGCCAGAGCTGTGGGCGGGAGGGACCAGAGCTGTGCCCGGGGCCGCAGCGGAGCAGCGCGATGGGTCCAGCGCTGCCTCTGGGGCTCCTTTTGGGGCTCCTTTTGGGGCTGCAGGGGATCCTGGGGGACTCGAGCGGCCCGCCGAGAGGTGAGTGGGACCCCCCGAATCCGAGACCACCCTGAACCGCAATTCCCGGACACCGGGAACCCACTGAACTTCGCTTTCCGGGCACCGGGAGCACCTTAAACTTCCATTCCCGGCCAGGGGAACCCCCACTGAGCCCCATTTTGAGTCCTGTGACCCCCCTCAATCCCCTTTCCCAGCACCGGGACCCCCGTGTACCCCCTCATCTGGCACCGGTACCCCTCTGAACCCCCATTCCCGGGCACTGGGAACCCCCTGAATTCCCTTATCCGGGACTGGGACCCCCCCGCACCCCCTCCAATGCACTGGGCCCCCCCTGCACCCCATTCCCGGGCATTCGGCTTTTCCCAGATCCCCGAGCCGCCCTTTTCCTCGGCTTTTGGACCCCCCGGATCTCCCAAATTTCCGTCTCCACCCCGTTTTCCACTCCCGCCGCTTCCCGAAACGGGGTCCCAGAGGGTCCCAGGGGTCTCGGGGGGTCTCAGCAGGGATCCAATGGGATCCAGATGAGCTCCCTGGAATTCCCCTTTCCCCGCGTCCCGTCCCCCCACCGCGTTCCCTCGGTCACTTTCTCTTTCCCTTCTCCCAAACTGCGTCCCCGGGATCCGTCCGCCTCTCCCCACCCCAGCCCCCCTTTCCCGTCACCCAGGGACCCCCTGGACCCCCATTCCTGCCTTTCCAAGCTCCCAGACCCCGCTCTCCTCAACCCCACGGACCCCTGGACCCCCTTTCGTGGTCACAGGGACTCCCTGGATCCCCCATTGCGCCTCTCCCAGCCCCGTCCTTGAACCTTGCACCATTCCCGGCTCTCCCGGTTCCACTTCCTGACCTTTGGACGCCCCCAGACCCCCAAATCTCTGCGTCCCCCCAGTTCTCCACTCCCTGCGCGTCCTGTGGGGGGTCCTGGGTGATCCCAGGGGGGATTCAGGGGAATTCTCAGGGTTTCCTCTGTCCCCTCCCCGCGCTCTCCCGGTCACTTTCGCGTCTCCCAAGCTGCGGCCCCGGGATCTGCCCGGGGACCGGGGACTGCCCCCGGCACCGGGACCCCCCTGAGCCGCAATTCCTGGGCACCGGGAACCCCTGCACTTCCATTTCCGGGCGAACCCCCCTTCCTGGGCACAGAGACCCCCTTGAACGTTCATTTCGGGACCCCCCTGTATCCCCTTTCCCAGCCCCGAAAACCCCTGCACCCCCTTATCTGGCACCTGGAACCCCCTGAACCCCCATTCTCGGGCACGGAAATCTCCCGGAACCCCCATTTCTCGGAATCGGGACTTCCCTGAACCCCCATTTTCAGTCACCGGGGCCTCTTGAACCCAGAAACATAGGAAGGGACACCCCTGAACCCCATTTCCTGGGCACCGGGACCCCCTGAACCCCCATTCTGCTGCACCAGGACCCCCTAAGCCCCCATTCCTGTGAACCGGAACCCCCTGCACCCCCTTTCCCAGCACTAGATCCCCACCACGCCATTATCTGTCACCGGGACCCCCTGAACCCCGATGACCAGGAAGGGACCCCCCGAACCCCATTTTGTGGGCATCGGGACCCCTCTGCATCCCCTTATGCAGCAGCGGGACCCCCTGAACCCCCATTCCGCTGCACCAGGACCCCCGTGCACCCCCGTACCCGGGACTGGAGCCCTCCCAAACCCTCCATCCTCGCACACCGGGACCCCCCTGTACCCCCATATCCAGCACGGGGATCCCCCTGCAGCCCCATCTCCAGCACCCCCCACCCCCTTTCCCGCCCCTCCCCCTCTCGGAGACCCCAGCCCCCACTTTTCCTTCACCCCGAGACCCCCTGAACCTCCGTTCCTGGACATGGGGACCCCCTGCACCCCCTTCTCCGGGACTGAAATCCCCTCCTGGACCCCCTTCCCGTGTTCTGGGACCCCCCGCCCCCCGTTCCCGGGCACCCCGCCCTTCCCAGACCCCCGAGCCGTCCTTTTCCTTCACCTTTGCACGCCCAGATCCCCAAATTTCCTGGTCCCCCCAGTTCTCCACACCCGGCGCTTTCTCAAGCGGGGTCCCAGGGGGCCCCAGGTGGTTCCCAGAAGGCTCCAGGGCGGCCGTAGCGGGGATCCAGAGGGATCCAGAGGGATCCAGGGGGATCCAGAGGGATCCAGAGGGATTCTCTGGAATTCCCCCGTCCCCTCCCCCCAGCCCCGCCTCGGGCTCGTCCTCTTCCGCGTCCTAACCTGAGAACCCGGGATCTGCCCGGCGCCCGGTGACGTCACTGACATACCGGGCTGCCATTGGCGAGCAGGAAATAGCGGCGCCAATGGCGGGGCAGGAGGCGGCTCTGTGGGCGGGGCCAGAGCTGTGGGCGGGAGGGACCAGAGCTGTGCCCGGGGCCGCAGCGGAGCAGCGCGATGGGTCCAGCGCTGCCTCTGGGGCTCCTTTTGGGGCTCCTCTTGGGGCTGCAGGGCATCCTGGGGGACCCGGGCGGCCCGCCGAGAGGTGAGTGGGACCACCCGAATCCGGGACCACCCTGAACCGCAATTCCCGGACACCGGGATCCCCCTGAACTTCACTTTCCGGGCACCGGGAACACCCTAAACTTCCATTCCCGGGCAGGGGAACCCCCCTGAGTCCCATTTTGGGTCCTGTGACCCCCCTCAATCCCCTTTCCCAGCACCGGGACCCCCGTGTACCCCGTCATCTGGAACCGGTACCCCCCTGAACCCCCATTCCCGGGCACTGGGAACCCCCTGAATTCCCTTATCCGGGACTGGGACCCCCCCGCACCCCCTCCAATGCACTGGGACCCCCCTGCACCCCATTCCCGGGCATTCGGCTTTTCCCAGACCCCAGACCCGCCCTTTTCCTCGGCTTTTGGACCCCCCGGATCTCCCAAATTTCCGTCTCCACCCCGTTTTCCACTCCCGCCGCTTCCCGAAACGGGGTCCCAGAGGGTCCCAGGGGTCTCGGGGGTCTCAGCAGGGATCCAGTGGGATCCAGATGAACTCCCTGGAATTCCCCTTTCCCCGCGTCCCCTCCCCCCACCGCGTTCCCTCGGTCACTTTCTCTTTCCATTCTCCCAAACTGCGTCCCCGGGATCCGCCCGCCTCTCCCCGCCCCAGCCCCCCTTTCCCGTCACCCAGGGACCCCCTGGACCCCCATTCCTGCCTTTCCCAGCTCCCAGACCCCGCTCTCCTCAACCCCAGGTACCCCTGGACCCCCTTTCGTGGTCACAGGGACTCCCTGGATCCCCCATCGCGCCTCTCCCAGCCCCGTCCTTGAACCTTGGACCATTCCCGGCTCTCCCGGTTCTGCTTCCTGACCTTTGGACGCCCCCAGACCCCCAAATCTCTGCATCTCCCCAGTTCTCCACCCCCTGCGCATCCTGTGGGGAGGTCCTGGGTGATCCCAAGGGGGATTCAGGGGAATTCCCAGGGTTTCCTCTGTCCCCTCCCCGCGCTCCCCCGGTCACTTTCGCGTCTCCCAAGCTGCGGCCCCGGGATCTGCCCAGGGACCGGGGACTGCCCCCGGCACCGGGACCCCCCTGAGCCGCAATTCCTGGGTACCGGGAACCCCTGCACTTCCATTTCCGGGCGAACCCCCCTTCCTGGGCACAGAGACCCCCTTGAACGTTCATTTCGGGGCACCGGGACCCCCTGTATCCCCTTCCCCAGCCCCGAAAACCCCTGCACCCCCTTATCGAGAACCTGGAACCCCCTGAACCCCCATTCTCGGGCACGGAAACCTCCCGGAACCCCCATTTCTGGGCACCGGGACCCCCCATTTTCAGGCACCGGGACCCCTTGAATCCCGGAACATAGGAAGGGACCCCCCTGAAACCTATTTCCCGGGCACCGGGACCCCCTGAACTTTCATTTTTGGGCACCAGGAACCCCCCTGAGCCTCATTTTGGGTCCTGTGACCCCCCTCAATCCCCTTTCCCAGCACCGGGACCCCCATGTACACCCTCGTCTGGCAGGGGCACCCCCCTGAACCCCCATTCCCGGGCACTGGGAACCCCCTGAATTCCCTTATTCGGGCCTGGGACTCCCCCACAACCCCGCCAGTGCTCTTGGACCCCCCTGCACCCCATTCCCGGCCATCCCGCCTTTCCCAGACCCCAGACCCGCCCTTTTCCTCGGCTTTTGGACAACCCGGATCTCCCAAATTTCCGTCTCCACCCCATTTTCCAGTCCCGCCGCTTCCCGAAACGGGGTCCCAGAGGGTCCCAGGGGTCTCGGGGGGTCTCAGCAGGGATCCAATGGGATCCAGATGAACTCCCTGGAATTCCCCTTTCCCCGCGTCCCCTCCCCCCACCGCGTTCCCTCGGTCACTTTCTCTTTCCATTCTCCCAAACTGCGTCCCCGGGATCCGCCCGCCTCTCCCCGCCCCAGCCCCCCTTTCCCGTCACCCAGGGACCCCCTGGACCCCCATTCCTGCCTTTCCCAGCTCTCAGACCCCGCTCTCCTCAACCCCACGGACCCCTGTACCCCCTTTCGTGGTCACAGGATCCCCCTGGATCCTCCATCGCGCCTCTTCCAGCCCCGTCCTTGAACCTTGGACCATTCCCGGCTCTCCCGGTTCTGCTTCCTGACCCATGGACGCCCCCAGACCCCCAAATCTCTTCATCCCCCCAGTTCTCCACCCCCTGCGCGTCCTGTGGGTGGATCCTGGGTGATCCCAGGGGGGATTCAGGGGAATTCCCAGGGTTTCCTCTGTCCCCTCCCTGCGCTCTCCCGGTCACTTTCGCGTCTCCCAAGCTGCGGCCCCGGGATCTGCCCGGGGACCGGGGACTGCCCCCGGCACCGGGACCCCCCTGAGCCGCAATTCCTGGGCACCGGGAACCCCTGCACTTCCATTTCCGGGCGAACCCCCCTTCCTGGGCACAGAGACCCCCTTGAACGTTCATTTCGGGGCACCGGGACCCCCCTGTACCCCCTTCTCCAGCCCCGAAAACCCCTGCACCCCTTTATCTGGAACCTGGAACGCCCTGAACCCCCATTCTCAGGCACGGAAACCTCCCGGAACCCCCATTTCTGGGCACCGGGACACCCCTGAACCTCCATTTTCAGGCACTGGGATCCCTTGAACCCCGGGACATAGGAAGGGACCCCCTGAACCCCATTTCCTGGGCACCGGGACCCCCTGAACCCCCATTCCGCTGCACCAGGACCCCCTAAGCCCCCCATTCCTGGCAAAGGGAACCCCCCCTGCACCCCCTTTCCCAGCACCGGATCCCCACCAAGCCATTATCTGGCACCGGGACCCCCTGAACCCCGATGAGCAGGAAGGAATCCCCCCTCGAACCCCATTTCCTGGGCACCGGGACCCCTCTGCATCCCCTTATGCAGCACCGGGACCCCCCTGTACCCCCATATCCAGCACGGGGATCCCCCTGCAGCCCCATCTCCAGCACCCCCCACCTCCTTTCCCGCGCCTCCCCCTCTCGGAGACCCCAGCCCCCACTTTTTCTTGACCCCGGGACCCCCTGAACCTCCGTTCCTGGGCATGGGGACCCCCTGCACCCCCTTCTCCGGGACTGGAACCCCCTCCTGGACCCCCTTCCCGTGTTCTGGGACCCCCCGCCCCCCGTTCCCGGCCATCCCGCCCTTCCCAGACCCCCGAGCCGCCCTTTTCCTTCACCTTTGCACCCCCAGATCCACAAATTTCCGTTTCCACCCCGTTTTCCACTCCCGCCGCTTCCCGAAACGGGGTCCCAGAGATTCCCAGGGGTCTCGGGGGTCTCAGCAGGGATCCAGTGGGGTCCGGATGAACTCCCTGGAATTCCCCTTTCCCCGCGTCCCCTCCCCCCACCGCGTTCCCTCGGTCACTTTCTCTTTCCCGTCTCCCAAACTGCGTCCCCGGGACCCCCTGGACCCCCATTCCTGCCTTTCCCAGCTCCCACACCCCGCTCTCCTCAACCCCAGGGACCCCTGGACCCTCTTTCGTTGTCACAGGGACCCCCTGGATCCCCCATCGCGCCTCTCCCAGCCCCTTCCTTGAACCTTGGACCATTCCCGGCTCTCCCGGTTCCGCTTCCCGACCTTTGGACGTCCCCAGACCCCAAATCTCTGCGTCCCCCCAGTTCTCCACCCCCTGCGCGTCCTGTGGGGGGGTCCTGGGTGATCCCAAGGGGGATTCAGGGGAATTCCCAGGGTTTCCTCTGTCCCCTCCCCGCGCTCTCCCGGTCACTTTCGCGTCTCCCAAGCTGTGGCCCCGGGATCTGCCCGGGGACCGGGGACTGCCCCCGGCACCGGGACCCCCCTGAGCCGCAATTCCTGGGCACCGGGAACCCCTGCACTTGCATTTCCGGGCGAACCCCCCTTCCTGGGCACAGAGACCCCCTTGAACGTTCATTTCGGGGCACCGGGACCCCCCTGTACCCCCTTCCCCGGCCCCAAAATCCCCTGCACCCCCTTATCTGGCACCTGGAACCCCCTGAACCCCCATTCTCGGGCACGGAAACCTCCCGGAACCCCCATTTCTTCGGCACCGGGACCCCCCTGAACCTCCATTTTCAGGCACTGGGACCCCTTGAACGCCGGACCATAGGAAGGGACACCCCTGAACCCCATTTCCTGGGCACCGGGACCCCCTGAACCCCCATTCCGCTGCACCGGGACCCCCTAAGGCCCCCACTCCTGTGAACGGGAACCCCCCTGCACCCCCTTTCCCAGCACCGGATCCCCACCACGCCATTATCTGCCACCGGGACCCCCTGAACCCCGATGACCAGGAAGGGATCCCCCCCCCCTCCGAACCCCATTTCCTGGGCATCGGGACCCCTCTGCATCCCCTCATGCAGCACCGGGGCCCCCTGAACCCCCATTCCGCTGCACCAGGACCCCCGTGCACCCCCGTACCCGGGACTGGAGCCGTCCCAAACCCTCCATCCTCACACACCGGGACCCCCCTGTACCCCCATATCCAGCACGGGGATCCCCCTGCAGCCCCATATCCAGCACCCCCCACCCCCTTTCCCACCCCTCCCCCTCTCGGAGACCCCAGCCCCCACTTTTCCTTCTTCCCGGGACCCCCTGAACCTCCGTTCCTGGGCATGGGGACCCTCTGCACCTCCTTATCCGGGACTGGAACCCCCTCCTGGACCCCCTTCCCGTGTTCTGGGACCCCCCGTCCCCCTGTTCCTGGGCACCCCGCCCTTCCCAGACCCCCGAGCCGCCCTTTTCCTTCACCTTTGCACCCCCAGATCCCCAAATTTCCTGGTCCCCCCAGTTCTCCACACCCGGCGCTTTCTCAAGCGGGGTCCCAGGGGGCCCCAGGTGGTTCCCAGAGGGCTCCAGGGCGGCCGCAGCGGGGATCCAGAGGGATCCAGAGGGATCCAGGGGGATCCAGAGGGATCCAGAGGGATTCTCTGGAATTCCCCCGTCCCCTCCCCCCAGCCCCGCCTCGGGCTCGTCCTCTTCCGCGTCCTAACCTGAGAACCCGGGATCTGCCCGGCGCCCGGTGACGTCACTGACATACCGGGCTGCCATTGGCGAGCAGGAAATAGCGGCGCCAATGGCGGGGCAGGAGGCGGCTCTGTGGGCGGGGCCAGAGCTGTGGGCGGGAGGGACCAGAGCTGTGCCCGGGGCCGCAGCGGAGCAGCGCGATGGGTCCAGCGCTGCCTCTGGGGCTCCTTTTGGGGCTCCTCTTGGGGTTGCAGGGGATCCTGGGGGACCCGGGCGGCCCGCCGAGAGGTGAGTGGGACCACCCGAATCCGGGACCACCCTGAACCGCAATTCCTGGACACCGGGACCCCCCTGAACTTCGCTTTCCGGGCACCGGGAACACCCTAAACTTCCATTCCCGGGCAGGGGAACCCCCCTGAGTCCCATTTTGGGTCCTGTGACCCCCCTCAATCCCCTTTCCCAGCACCGGGACCCCCGTGTACCCCGTCATCTGGAACCGGTACCCCCCTGAACCCCCATTCCCGGGCACTGGGAACCCCCTGAATTCCCTTATCCGGGACTGGGACCCCCCCGCACCCCCTCCAATGCACTGGGACCCCCCTGCACCCCATTCCCGGGCATTCGGCTTTTCCCAGACCCCAGACCCGCCCTTTTCCTCGGCTTTTGGACCCCCCGGATCTCCCAAATTTCCGTCTCCACCCCGTTTTCCACTCCCGCCGCTTCCCGAAACGGGGTCCCAGAGGGTCCCAGGGGTCTCGGGGGGTCTCAGCAGGGATCCAATGGGATCCAGATGAACTCCCTGGAATTCCCCTTTCCCCGCGTCCCCTCCCCCCACCGCGTTCCCTCGGTCACTTTCTCTTTCCATTCTCCCAAACTGCGTCCCCGGGATCCGCCCGCCTCTCCCCGCCCCAGCCCCCCTTTCCCGTCACCCAGGGACCCCCTGGACCCCCATTCCTGCCTTTCCCAGCTCCCAGACCCCGCTCTCCTCAACCCCAGGCACCCCTGGACCCCCTTTCGTGGGCACAGGGACTCCCTGGATCCCCCATCGCGCCTCTCCCAGCCCCTTCCTTGAACCTTGGACCATTCCCGGCTCTCCCGGTTCCGCTTCCCGACCTTTGGACGCCCCCAGACCCCCAAATCTCTGCGTCCCCCCAGTTCTCCACCCCCTGCGCGTCCTGTGGGGGGGTCCTGGGTGATCCGAGGGGGGATTCAGGGGAATTCCCAGGGTTTCCTCTGTCCCCTCCCCGCGCTCTCCCGGTCACTTTCGCGTCTCCCAAGCTGCGGCCCCGGGATCTGCCCGGGGACCGGGGACTGCCCCCGGCACCGGGACCCCCCTGAGCCGCAATTCCTGGGCACCGGGAACCCCTGCACTTGCATTTCCGGGCGAACCCCCCTTCCTGGGCACAGAGACCCCCTTGAACGTTCATTTCGGGGCACCGGGACCCCCCTGTACCCCCTTCCCCAGCCCCGGAAACCCCTGCACCCCCTTATCTGGCACCTGGAACCCCCTGAACCCCCATTCTCGGGCACGGAAACCTCCCAGAACCCCCATTTCTGGGCACCGGGACCCCCCTGAACCTCCATTTTCAGGCACTGGGACCCCTTGAACCCACGGACATGGGAAGGGACCCCCCATGAACCCAATTTCCTGGGCACCGGGACCCCCTGAATCCCCATTCCGCTGCACCAGGACCCCCTAAGGCCCCATTTTTTGGGAACGGGAACCCCCCTGCACCCCCTTTCCCAGCACCGGATCCCAGCCACGCCATTATCTGGCACCGGGACCCCCTGAACCCCGATGACCAGGAAGGGACCCCCCCCCCCCGAACCCCATTTCCTGGGCACCGGGACTCCTCTGCATCCCCTTATGCAGCACCGGGACACCCCTGTACCCCCATATCCAGCACGGGGATCCCCCTGCAGCCCCATCTCCAGCACCCTCCACCCCCTTTCCCGCCCCTCCCCCTCTCGGAGACCCCAGCCCCCACTTTTCCTTCACCCCGGGACCCCCTGAACCTCCGTTCCTGGGCATGGGGACCCCCTGCACCCCCTTCTCCGGGACTGGAACCCCCTCCTGGACCCCCTTCCCGTGTTCTGGGACCCCCCGCCCCCCGTTTCCGGCCATCCCGCCCTTCCCAGACCCCCGAGCCGCCCTTTTCCTTCACCTTTGCACCCCCAGATTTCCCAAATTTCCGTGTCCCCCCAGTTCTCCTCACCCGGCGCTTTTATAACCGTGGTCCCAGAGGGTCCCAGGGGTCTCGGGGGGTCTCAGCAGGGATCCAATGGGATCCAGATGAACTCCCTGGAATTCCCCTTTCCCCGCGTCCTCTCCCCCCACCGCGTTCCCTCGGTCACTTTCTCTTTCCATTCTCCCAAACTGCGTCCCCGGGATCCGCCCGCCTCTCCCCGCCCCAGCCCCCCTTTCCCGTCACCCAGGGACCCCCTGGACCCCCATTCCTGCCTTTCCCAGCTCTCAGACCCCGCTCTCCTCAACCCCAGGGACCCCTGGAGCCCCTTTTGTGGGCACAGGGACCCCCTGGATCCCCCATCGCGCCTCTCCCAGCCCCGTCCTTGAACCTTGGACCATTCCCGACTCTCCCGGTTCAGCTTCCCGACCTTTGGACGCCCCCAGACCCCCAAATCTCTGTGTCACCCCAGTTCTTCACCCCCCGCTCGTCCTATATGGGGCTCCCAGGGGGTCCGGGACGGTCCCTGGGGGGTCGTGGAGTGTTGGGGAGGGTGAAACAGGGAAACCTTATGAATGTGATTGTTTAGCAGAAGATTCTGAAAATATGAAAGTTAGATCGAAGTAGAAATGAAAGCCTGCTTTGAGTCATGAAGCTGAGTACGAGTTAATGTATAACCAAAGAGCAATAGCCTAGCGAGCTAAAGGAGAATCCCTGCTGATAAAACAATGTCCTTCTGCTGATAGAAAGTCCAAAGGTCAAGGAAAAACTTGTAAAGCTTTGTAGAGTTTAAAATGCAACACTGTATGTTAATATGAGGATGCTCAGAGGCTGTATGTAAATTCTTTAGTATCTTGTAGTGATTGGTTACTGAGAATTAGAATATTGACTATAGGAATGCATATATTTTATTGTAACAAGAACCTCTCGCTCTTAACTCTTACTCCTCTCTTATTGATGTGTAAAAACTCTCGCTCGCGGTGAGAGACTTCTCCAGGGTCAAGCCCTTCAAGTATAAGCAATTTATTATAAGGGTAAAAGGAGGGGAGACCCGTGTCCGCCACCAGCCTCGGCGTCCACGTGGTCCGGGGGAGGAGGGAGAGAGCGGGGAGAGCAGAGGAGGAGAGGCTGGAAAAGGGGAGGGAGGGAGTAAAAGCAACAGGGGGAAAAAGCAGAGGGAGAGAGCAGGGAAGACGAGAGGGGTAGGAGCAGGGAGAGAGGGCTGAGGGTTAGGAGTGGGGGAGAGGGGTAAAGGGGTAAGAGGTAAGGGAGAAGGGTTCAGAGGTGAGAGAGAAAAGCTAAGAGAGCGTTCTTGTTACAATCCAATATATGCATTCCTATAGTGAATATTCTAATTCCCAGTAACCAATCACCATGAGACACACCCACTAAAGAATTTACATACAGCCTATGCGCTTCCCTCTATTAACATACAGCGCTGCATTTTAGATTCTACAAAGCTTCACAATTTCTTTCCTTGCTTCTTGACCTTTGGACTTTCTATCAGCAGAAGGACATTGTTTTATCAGCAGGGATTCTCCTTTAGCTGGCTAGGCTATTGCTCTTTGGTTATACAGTAACCAGTACTCAGCTTCGTGACTCAAAGCAGGCTTTCATTTCTACTTCGATCATATTTCATATCTTCATATTTTTAGAATCTTCTGCCAAACAACCACATTCATAAGGTTTCCCTGTTTCACCCTTCTCAGCTCTTCTCTCTCCTCTCTTAACTCTTCACTCTTAGCTCTCACCTCTGAGCTCTTAGCCCTTACGCCCCTCTTAGCCCTTACCCCTTTCCCCACCTCTTAACTCCTACCCCTCTCTTACTTCTTACCCCTCTCCCTGCTCCTGCCCCTCTCTAGTTTTCCCTGATCTCTAACCTCTTTTCTCCCTCTCACTCCGTGCTCTCTCCCCTCCCCCGGGACCACGGGCACGCCGAGGCTGGTGGTGGACACGGATCTCTCCCTCTCTTTACCCTCACAATAAATTGCTTATACCTGAACAGCTTGACCCAGGAGAAGCCTCTCACCGCGAGCGAGCATTTTTAGACACCAATAGTGGAGGGTCCCAGGGAGGATTCTGAGCCCTGAATTTCCAGTCTCAGGCACTGGGACCTCCCCTGCACTCCCTTATCCTGTACCAGTCTCCCCCTGCACCCCCTTTCCCATCCATCCTGCCTTTCCCAGTCCCCAGACCCCCCCCTTTTCCTTCACCCTGAGACCCCCCAGACCCCCATTCCTGCTTTTCTCAGCTCTCACCCCCCCTTTCCTCTGCATCAAGGACCCCCAAGCCCCCCATTCCAGCCATCCCCACCTCGTGACCCCTTTCCTTGACACTGGGGTCCCCTGGACCCCCTTTCCTGGGCACAGGGACCTGCTGGACACCCCACCCCACCTCTTCCAGTCCCTGCACCCCCCCTTTCATAACCCTGGAACCCCCTGAGCCCCTGGACACCAGGACCCCCCTGCACGCCCTTTCCTGTCCACCCCACCTCTCCCACCCCTGGATCCCCTTTCCTTGGCCCCAGGATCCCCAAACCCCTTCCCGGCTCTCCCAGTTCCCCTTTCATTGATCCATGACCCCCTCAGCCCCCCAAATCTCCGTGTCCCCCCAGTTCTCCATTCCCTGCGTTACCTGGATGTGGCGGTGTCAGAGCCCAGCCCGGGGGTCCCCCAGTACATGATCTTGGGGTTCGTGGATGGGATCCCCTTCACACGCTACGACAGCGAGCGGGGCCGGATGGAGCCACAGACGCGGTGGATGGAGGATGGAGCTGAGCCGGGATATTGGGAGAGCCAGACCCAGATCGCTGTGAGGAACCAGCACGTGGGTGCGGAGGACCTGAAGACACTGCGGCACCGGTACAACCAGAGCGAGGGTGAGTGGGGGGATCTGTGGGGCTGGGATGGGATCCGTGGGGCTGGGATGGGATCTGTGGGGCTGGGATAGAGATCTGTGGGGCTGGAATGGGATTTGTGGGGCTGAGAGGGGACCTGTGGGGCCGAGATGGGATCTGTGGGGCTGGGATGGGATCCATGGGGCCGAGATGGGATCCATGGGGCCGAGATGGGATCCGTGGGGCTGGGATGGGATCAGTGGGGCTGAGATGGGATCTGTGGGGCTGGGATGGGATCTGTGGGGCTGAGATGGAGATCTGTGGGGCTGGGATGGGATCTGTGGGTTGGAATGGAGATCCATGGGGCTGGAATGGGAATTGTGGGGCTGGGATGGAGATCCGTGGGGCTGGAATGGGATCTGTGGGGCTGAGATGGAGATCCATGTGGCTGGGATGGGAATTGTGGGGCTCCGACGGGATCCGTGGGGCTGGAATGGAATCTGTGGGGCTGGGATGTGAATTGTGGGGCTGGGATGGAGATCTGTGGGGCTGGGATGGGATCTGTGGGGCTGGGATGGGAATTGTGGGGCTGAGATGGGATCTGTGGGGCTGAGATGGGATCTGTGGGGCTGGGATGGGATCTGTGGGGCTGGGATGGGATCTGTGGGGCTGGGATGGGATCAGTGGGGCTGGGATGGGATTTGTGGGGCTGGAATGGGATTTGTGGGGCTGAGATGGGATCTGTGGGGCTGGGATGGAGATCTGTGTGGCTGGGATGGGAATTCTGGGGCTGGGACGGGATCCATGGGGCTGGGATGGGATCTGTGGGGCTGGGATGGGAATTGTGGGGCTGGGATGGGATCCATGGGGCTGGGATGGGAATTGTGTGGCTGAGATGGGGATCCGTGGGGCTGGGATGGGATCCGTGGAGCTGGGATGGAGATCTGTGGGGCTGGGATGGAGATCTGTGGGGCTGGGATGGGAATTGTGGGGCTGGGATGGGATCCATGGGGCTGGGATGGGATCTGTGGGGCTGGGATGGGAATTGTGGGGCTGGGATGGGATCCATGGGGCTGGGATGGGATCTGTGGGGCTGGGATGGGAATTGTGGGGCTGGGATGGGATCCATGGGGCTGGGATGGGATCTGTGGGGCTGGGATGGGATCTGTGGGGCTGAGATGGGATCTGTGGGGCTGGGATGGGATCCGTGGGGCTGGGACGCAATTCCATGGGTCTCTGTGGTTACAATCCCCCCCAGGTCTCCACACAGCACAGTGGCTTTACGGCTGTGACCTCCTGTCCGATGGGAGCGTCCGCGGATCCCGGCGGGAGGGCTACGACGGGCGGGATTTCATCTCCTTCGAGCTGGGATCCAAGAGCTTCGTGGCGGCCGACGACGCTGCTGAGATCACCCGGAGGCGCTGGGAAGATGAGAACGTGGCTGAGAGGCTGGAGAATTACCTGGAACACGTCTGCCCGGAATGGCTCCGGAAATACGTCGGATACGGGCGGAAAGAGCTGGAGCGCAAAGGTGGGTGGGGATTTGGGATTTGGGAATGGAGGACTTGGGAGCACTGTAATTCCTGTGGGAATTCCATGGGCGGATATCTTCATCATCCCATTCCAGTGGGAATTCCATGGGCGGATATCTCCAGCATCCCATTCCCATGGAATTCCATGGGCAGATCTCACCCCCATCCTATTCCCATGGAATTCCATGGGCAGATCTCACCCCCATTCCCATTCCCATTCCCATTCCCATTCCCATTCCTATGGAATTCCATGGTCAGATCTCGCCCCCATCCCATTCCAATGGAATTCCATGGGCAGATCTCACCCATTCGCATTCCTATGGAATTCCATGGGCAGATCTTGCTCCCATCCCATTCCCATGGAATTCCATGTGCAGATCTCACCCCCATCCCATTCCCATTCCCATTCCCATTCCCGTTCCCGTTCCCATTCCCATTCCCATTCTCATTCCCGTGGAATTCCATGGTCAGATCTCACCCCCATCCTATTCCCATGGAATTCCATGGGCAGATCTCACCCAATCCCATTCCCATGGAATTCCATGGGCAGATCTCACCCCCATTCCCATTCCCATTCCCATTCCCATTCCTATGGAATTCCATGGTCAGATCTCACCCCCATCCCATTCCAATGGAATTCCATGGGCAGATCTCACCCATTCGCATTCCTATGGAATTCCATGGGCAGATCTTGCTCCCATCCCATTCCCATGGAATTCCATGTGCAGATCTCACCCCCATCCCATTCCCATTCCCATTCCCATTCCCATTCCCGTTCCCGTTCCCATTCCCATTCTCATTCCCGTGGAATTCCATGGTCAGATCTCACCCCCAGCCTATTCCCATGGAATTCCATGGGCAGATCTCACCCAATCCCATTCCCATGGAATTCCATGGGCAGATCTCACCCCCATTCCCATTCCCATTCCCATTCCCATTCCCATTCCCATTCCCATTCCCATTCCTATGGAATTCCATGGTCAGATCTCGCCCCCATCCCATTCCAATGGAATTCCATGGGCAGATCTCACCCATCCCATTCCCATGGAATTCCATGGGCAGATCTCACCCCCATTCCCATTCCCATTCCCATTCCCATTCCCATTCCCATTCCCATTCTCATTTCCATGGAATTCCATGGTCAGATCTCACCCCCATCCCTTTCCCATGGAATTCCATGGGCAGATCACCCAATCCCATTCCCATGGAATTCCATGGGCAGATCTCACCTAATCCCATTCCCATGGAATTGCATGGGCATCTCACCCCCATCCCATTCCTATGGAATTCCATGCATGAGTTCCACCATTATCCCATTCCCATGGAATTCCATGGGCAGACCTCACCCCCATCCCATTCCCATGAAATTCCATGGTCAGATCACCCAATCCCCTTCCCATGGAATTCCATGGGCAGATCTCACCCCCATCCCATTCCCATGGAATTCCATGCATGAGTTCCACCATTATCCCATTCCAGTGGTCCCTGACGTCCATGTGTCCGGAAAAGAGGAACACGGGACACTGATCCTATCCTGCCACGTGTACGGATTCTATCCCAACACCATCGCAGTCAACTGGATGAAGGGGGGTGAAATCTGGGATCAGGAGACGGAGTGGGGCGGGATCGTTCCCAACAGCGACGGCACCTTCCACACCTGGGCCAGGATCGAGGCGCTGCCGGAGGAGTGGGAGCAGTACCGGTGCCGGGTGGAGCATCCCGGAATGCTGGAACCCGGGATCTTCGCTTGGGGTGAGGCTGGGAATGTGGGAATTGGGGATTTTGGAATTCTGGAATGGGGATTCCGCTTCCCCTCCTCACTATCCCGCGTTTCCCAGAGCCGACATCTGGCATGAATCTCGCCGTGGTGATCGCTGTGTCCGTCATCGCTGCCATCCTCGTCCTTGTCCTCATTGGATTCGGTGTCTGGAGACTCCAATCCGGTAACACACGGGATGGGGGTCGGGAAGGGGCACGGATCCACTTGGCACCGTTCTGGGAATGCAGCACCCACACTGATCCCACTGTTTTTCCACAGGGAGGAGGGACAGGAATGGATACAACCCACCAGCTGGTGAGTTCCAGTGGTGGATCCAGCTTTGGATCCCCTCTTTGTGCATCCCAGGGTGGATCCTGGGGTTAATCCCGGTGTGTGATCCATGCTGGAATCTCACGGATCTTCTCTTTCTGCAGGAAATAACACGGAAGTCAAGATCTGAATCACACGTATGGAGCGGGATTGGGGTGGGATTCCAGAGGGGGATCAGGGCAGGATGGATGGACTGGGATCAGGGAGGGATTCTGGATCAGAGCAGGGATCCAGAGCAGGATCAGATGGAATTGTTGAGTGGGATCGGTGCTGGATTCTGGATCAGGATCAGGTGGGATGGATGGAGCAGGATTGGTGTGGAATGGATGGAGAGGGATCAGGGCAGGATTCCAGACAAGAATCAGGTGGGATGGAATGGAGCAGGATTGGGGCAGGAGGGATGGGGTGGGATCAGGTGGGATTCTGGATCAAGGCAGGATTCCAGTGTGGGATTAGTTGGGATGGATGGAGCAGGATCAGGTTGGGATTCCCGAGAGGGATTGGGGCAGGGTGGATGTGGCTGGATCGGGGGGGATGGATGGATGGATGATGGATGGATGGATGATGGATGATGGATGGATGATGGATGGATGGATGGATGGATGGATGGATGGATGGATGATGGATGGATGGATGGATGATGGATGGATGGATGGATGAATGGATGGATGGATGGATGATGGATGGATGATGGATGGATGAATGGATGGATGGATGATGGATGGATGGATGATGGATGGATGGATGGATGATGGATGGATGGATGATGGATGGATGGATGATGGATGATGGATGATGGATGGATGACGGATGGATGGATGGATGATGGATGGATGATGGATGATGGATGATGGATGGATGACGGATGGATGGATGGATGATGGATGGATGATGGATGATGGATGATGGATGGATGATGGATGGATGAATGATGGATGATGGATGATGGATAGATGGATGGATGATGGATGGATGGATGATGGATGATGGATGGATGATGGATGATGGATGGATGAACGATGGATGATGGATGGATGATGGATGATGGATGGATGGATGATGGATGGATGGATGGATGGATGGATGGATGGATGGATGGATGGATGTCATTCTATTAGGAACAGCGAGGAGAACGACACAGACTCTGGGAGTCAATCAGGAGAATTCCTCTCAGTTTATTGCTTCAGGTCTTTTTTATAGACCGATACATGGAAAGTACAGAAAGGAAACTCTTATTGGTTAGCAAACTACTACATCACCATCATTGGTCAGTGGGGCACACACCCCTCGACCTTCTCCTGCAAAGAAAACAAGGGACAGGAAAACAACACCTGCAAGGCTGTTTTCTGTCTCTGAGGATTGTTTTGAATCCTCCCCATGAATTCTCAGGCCACGTTCTCAGGCAAGACTGAGAAGCTATGCGGCCTGCAACTTCTACAGCTCTCTGTTTCAGAGTTAGCATCCACAATTCACCTTTTTTGTTTAGAAAAAAAAAAATAAAAAGGCACAGTGTTTGTAATCTCCTGCTGGGCCCTTGCAGGAAAGAGAACAAGCACAGCACAAGAGGTTTCTTTTACTAGAATTTGGAATGGATACTGATTTAGAATTTTGGTTTATGTTTTTGATGTTTAAGGATTGTTTTCTTTGGAAGGATTTGATGGTTGACTCTAATACAACTAGTTCAGTGAACTAACACACTCAGCAAATAAAACATTGTTAGTCTGCTTGAAACTGACAGTCTAACTTGTCGACAGGTAAGAATGTTCACTCTCTGCTTGTAGAAGGACCATCTGAGTGATGATCGGTATCTTGATCATCATCTGAGGGTCGCCTGTTGGCTGCTTTCTGCTTTTGGTGTCGCAGATCAGGGCGAACGCACCTTGCGGGTACTCACCGTACCCCAGTGTCCGTGGAAACGCATGCATACCCACGACCCCAAGTGATGAGCTCGCATGGGTCTTGCCACTTGTTGGTGGTTAGGTCTCTCACCCAAACTTTCGCTGGAGGCAGGAGCACCTCGCCTGAGGACTGCAATGAAAGAAAATGATTCAAAATGACAGGGTTAGTACTCAATTCTACTACGTAAAATCTAAAAAATTTTTTACAGATCAATCAGCAATGCAATTTAATTCACAATGCTTTGATTCCTTTTTTTTTTTTTTTTTTTTCCCCATTGGATTTTCTCGTCCAGTATAATTGAGGGACTTTTGAGGGACTTATAGAGTTTACATGGCTGCTGTTGTTGTTCGTCGGGTTTTGCAGCTGCGCTGCTGACTGGTTTGAAGCTTGTATGTTCGGTGTAGAGTTGGTTTTGTTGTTGGCTGCTGCTGTTCTCAGCGTTGGTTGCCGTGGTAACAAGGTTGCAATAGGCAGCACTTTAGGGCAGCGGCTCTGCTTGTGGCTTTGTTTTTCCTCTCGTGCCGGGCTGGGCACGGAGAGAGGAGTCTCTGCCCGCCTCTGCCGTGATGGGCGGTGTCGCCGCTGCTAGGAGGCGGTGCAGGGGCGGTGCAGAGGCTGGAGACGACACCCCCGATGAGGGAGGCAGCGATGGGTGCCCCAGCGAGGTTCGCGCATGCGCGGGCCCCGCGGGGGGGCTGAAAGCTCCCCCCCCCCGCGGCGCCGCCGGGTTTCACGGCTGGACGCGGGGCGGGCGCTCCTCCCACCGCGCCGGCAGGTTTCGCTGCTGGACGCAGAGCGGCCCCTCCCCCCACCGCTGCAGCGGGTTGCAGCGCGGAGGGTGTGGGGGGGCTGGAGAAAGGGTCCCCCGCGGCCGCGCCGGCAGGTTTCGGCGAGGGCGTCCGCGCTGTTCCCCACGGCACGGAAGAAGGGAGCGCAGAGGGCGCAGGGGGGCTGGAGAAAGGGCCTCCCGCGGCCGCCCGCGGTGGCGCTCTCGGCGCCGGTGGAGGCGCGGGCGGGGACACGCGATCTCTGCTCCTCTGCCGCCTCTCCGTTGGCAAAGCTCGTGCGCCCAGCTCCGCGGGTGACGGGCATCCAAACTTTCTTGGAGAGGGAGATCTCTGGCGTACAGACTGCTTCTGCCCGCGGCTAAAGTCCTCTAAGGGTCCAGGCAGAGCCGAGGGAGCGCTACGCTGCTCGTCTACGGTTTCATCCCCCAGTCTCTCATGGCGTACCAAAGAGGCACTCCTGGCATCTAAGTCTTCCATCCCGGCCTCACTGTTCTCAGACTGGCACCATTCCAGCGCTTTAAAAAACACGCCCCAGGTGGCTGCTACGCTGCACACGCTGGTATTTCCTGCAGCTAGCTCAGACCACAAGTGGTCTCCTACTGTCAGCCAAATCTAGAGGTTAAATGCATTATTCACAGTCACAGTAAAATCTTGCGCTTTTCCCCACTGGAATAAAGCACGCATAGCTTCTTTAGAAATACTGAGTCCCATGCGCGGCAAGGTGTCCTGCCACGCAAAGTAGACAAGCTGTTCATTAGCTGAATCGCAGTTCCCCATTGTGAGAACTGTCTATCTTGACGGCTCGCGAGTGCGGTAGTGCAGACGCTATCGGCTTAGACCCGGGACTTTAAGCTCTGCTTCTTCAAGATAAGCTGTTCCAAGCCCGCTCACTGGCAGGGCTCCACCATCCCGTTGGTTTAAAAACCCAGCCCCCTCCAGGGGAGCCCGGGAGACTCTCACTTACCCCTCTGTGGGGGAAGTGGCTGGTTCTTGTTCACTGGCTGCACTGACCCCCAAAGGTTCAGCAGATGCACATCACATCGGGGTCACCAGATGTTGTTCTATTAGGAACAGCGAGGAGAGCAACACAGACTCTAGGAGTCAATCAGGAGAATTCCTCTCAGTTTATTGCTTCAGGTCTGTTTTATAGACCGATACATGGAAAGTACAGAAAGAAAACTCTTATTGGTTAGCAAACTACTACATCACCATCATTGGTCAGTGGGGCACACACCCCTTGACCTTCTCCTGCAAAGAAAACAAGGGACAGGAACACAACGCCTGCAAGGCTGTTTTCTGTCTCTGAGGATTGTTTTGAATCCTCCCCATGAATTCTCAGGCCACGTTCTCAGGCAAGACTGAGAAGCTATGCGGCCTGCAACTTCTACAGCTCTCTGTTTCAGAGTTAGCATCCACAGATGGATGATGCATGGATGGATGGATGGATGGATGGATGGATGGATGATGGATGGTGAATGATTGATGGATGATGGATGGATGATGGATGATGGATGATGGATGGATGATGGATGGATGGATGGATGATGGATGATGGATGGATGGATGGATGGATGGATGGATGGATGGATGGATGGATGATGGATGATGGATGATGGATAGATGGATGATGGATGGATGATGGATGGATGGATGGATGGATGGATGATGGATGGATGATGGATGGATGGATGGATGATGGATGGATGATGGATGGATGATGGATGGGATCCAGGATCAGGTTGAGATTCCAGAGAGGAACTGGGGCAGAATGGATGGAGCAGGATCAGGTGGGATGGATGGAGTGGAATCAGGTGGGATGGATGGAGCAGGATTGGGTTGGGATCAGGTGGGATTCTGGAGCAGCTCCTGCTCCCCATCGGCTCCAGCCAGGTCCATCCTGTGGAATGGGGACAGGGTGACACCGTGACCCTCTCTCATCCCGGCAGGAATCACCGCTGGAGCGATCCACGGAGCTGGATCCGCCCCTTTCCCTCTTCCCGGGAATGCTGAGAGCTGCCAGCAGAGCTCATCCCACTGCTGCCACCCACCCCACAGCTCTTGCTAACGGATCAGTTTCCCGTTTTCCAATGTTTTAGAGCCAAAACCCACAAATATTCCTGATGCTTTACTTCTGGTGTGAAATTATCCTGCTTGGGGCAAGAAATCCTGCTTGGGGCAAGAAATCCTGCTTGGGGCAATAAATCCTGCTTGAGGCAATAAATCCTGCTTGAGGCAAGAAATCCGGGTTCCTCCTCCAGTGTCTGGCAGTTCCTCTCTGGGAGCCTGGAGTGGGAGTGGGGACACTGGGGACAGGGATGGGGACACTGGGGACAGGGATGGGAACAGCAGGAATGGGAATGGGGACACCAGGAACTGGGGTGGGGACACTGGGGACAGGCTGGGGACACCAGGACTGGGACAGGGACACCAGGAGCAGGCTGGGGACACCAGAAGGATGGGGACAGGAGGAGTGGGTTGGGGACACCAGGAGTGGGTTATGGACACCAGGAACAGGCTGGGGACACCAGGAGCAGTGTGGGGACACCAGGAGTGGGTTGGAGACACCAGGAGCAGGCTGGGGACACAAGAAGGATGGGGACAGGAGGAGTGGGTTGGGGACAGCAGGACTGGGTTGGGGACACCAGGAGCAGAATTGGGATACCAGGAGCAGGCTGAGAACACCAGGAGCGGGTTGGGAACACCAGGACTGGGATGGGGAGACCAGGAGCAAGGTGGGGAGACCAGGAGCAGGATGGGGACACCAGGAGCAGGGTGGGGACACCAGGACTGGGATGGGGACAGCAGGAGGAGTGTGGGGACTTGCCAGCCATGCCCAGCTCCATTCCCCAGGATTCATTTCCTGCTCCGTGTCCCATGTCCAAGGTGTCCCCAGGAGGGTTTGGCCACACTGGGCTCCTGGAGGGGCAGTGGGGTGGGGGGAGGGGTCAGACCAGGCCTCGCTGTCCCCAGGTGTCCTTGAGTGTCCCAAAATCGGTGCTTGGGATCACAGAGAGGTTCCCTGGCCATGACCATGGCCATGACACGAGCACAAGATGGCCGTGAGGTGAGAGTGACCATGAGTGACACAACCCTGAGATGACCATGACCATGGGATGACCATGACTGTGACCATGACCATGACCATGACCATGGCTGTGACCATGACCATGACCATGGCTGTGACCATGACCAGGAGATGACCATGACACAACCACAACCCTGACCATGAGATGATTTTGACCAAGAGATGACCATGGGTTGGCCATGGGACACCTGTGGCCTTGAGGTGATGCTGATGTGATTGTGGCCATGAGAGAACCATTAGGTGACAATGACATGATCATGAGATGACCATTACAGTGAGATGACCATGAGCATAAGATGACGGTGATCAGGAAATGACCGTGACCATGAGATGACCACAAGATGATTGTGACAATGAGATGACCACGAGATAACCATGACACCACCATGGCCATGAAATGATGGAAGGCCTTGAGATGACCATGACTGTGACCATGACATGATCTTGACCAAGAGGTGACCAAGAGATGACCACAGCACACCATGACTGTGTGGTGATCAAAACCATGAGATCATCATGACACAACTGATAGTAAAAGGTCTTAAAACTTTAGAAAATTCGGGGACTTAAGTTTGGAAAGCCCTGGGAAAAGCAGGCCCTGGGAAACAGTAGGTCTTGTGCTTGCTAAAGACCAGGTCAAGCTGCACCTGTGTAGTCAGTATGTGATAAATGATACAATTGTTAGATGTGGTTAGATATAATTCTTGTTTAGAGAACATGGGGAACCATGTTAGGGGGCTAAGGGGGAATCACGAGAAATTCATGCTTGGGTAAAAACAATGCATACAATAGAACAATGTAAGTTTAATAATTAATATGTAAGTTGCATAATGATAGAGTATAAAATATGTTCAACTCGAAAACTCAAATCGGGTCAGATTTGGGTATGTGTACCCCTGACACCCAGAGCTCTTTAAATAAAGCACCTTCATATAACCATTCGTGGTTGTGTGTGATCCTGAACGCTAACATTTTGGCGACCCAGATGGGACCTTGTGAGTGCTGCTGAGCGAACTCGCGACCCGATCACGCTCCAGCCGGCACCGAGGGATTCTCGGGGAGCCCATCCAGCCGCGACCATCTCCGCTGCTCACAACATCCCCGGGAGAAAAGGTAAGGTGCTTTAATTTGGTTTTGGTGCCTGCCAGTTAGACACAGCGAAAGCTGCGCGTGGTTGGGCTAAAGGAATTCCTCTTGGTAAAGCCTAGGCGCCGTCCGTAAGACGACTGCGAAAGCGTCGCGGGTTCGGCATTTGTGGTATATTATAGTTATAGTTATAATATGGAGAAGCTTAAAGGGATTTTGGGCAGCAGTGCTCCCATACCAAGTACTTCTCCTTTGGGGTGCTTATTAGCACATTGGAAACAAGGTAATTTTGGGGAAGAATTACATAAGGCTAAGTTAATTGATTATTGTAATACATGGTGGCCAGGATATGTCCTGGATAGTGGAGAAAAGTGGCCAAAGAATGGATCTTTGCAATATAATACTATTTTACAGTTGATGTTGTTTTGTAAGCGAGAGGGAAAGTGGGATGAAGTTCCGTATGTTGACTTATTTTTCTATCTGCGAGACAAGCCAGAATGGCAAGCTGAGTGTGGATTGATGGTGGTTAAAGCGTGTGTGAGTGATAAATGTGAGGTTTGTGTAAAAGAGAAATGTTTAAAACACCTGGCATTAAAAGAAAGTTTGCGTCGGGGAAACGATATGGATGTTGATTTACAAGTGGCTTTAACAACACCAAAAGAACCTGACTCTGTCTTGTCTGCCCCCATTTCACCCAACCCCATTACACCTAATTCTAGTCCACTTAATCCTACCTCACCCTTCCCTCTTTACCCTCCTCTCCCGCCTTCACCAGATCCGTCTTCCCCAGGAGATGATCAAAATTTAACCGTAATACAAGGAAATGTGGAAAATGCTGGGGGGGAAAATAGTAGTAATGGATGTAATGATAATAAATCAGCGACACCGGTATCTCACCGGACACGGTCTAAGTTTGCCCCGGTCCCGTATAAAATGGAAAAAGACTTGGGCAGACAAAATCAGACTGTGATTGCCCCCTTGAGACAAGGAGTAGGAGTAGAGAGGCCGGTGTTTGTAAAGGTGCCTTTCTCTCCTGCAGATTTAGTAATTTGGAAACAGTCAGCTGGAACTTATAGAGAAAATCCTGATAAAGTGGCAAGGGTGGTAAAAATGGTTATGAAAACTCAGAACCCAGATTGGGATGATATACAAGTAATATTAGATACTTTAATGGATTCTACTGAAAAAGAGATGGTGCTTAAGGCAGCCAAGGAGAGAGCGAGAGAAGATCTCAGAACTGGGTTAATAACAGGGACTTTAGATGAGAACTTTCCTACCGAGGATCCAGGGTGGGACCCTAATGTATTTAGGGATATGCGGAGGCTGAAGAGATACCAAGAATGGGTTCAGATAGGGGTTCAGAATGCTGTGCCTAAAACTATGAATTGGTCTAAACTGTATGAGATAAGGCAGGAAAAGAAAGAATCCCCCACTGCATTTTTGGAAAGGCTTAAAGAAGCCGCAAGAAAATATACAGATCTGTAAATAGAAACAGAAACAGCAAAAGTTCAGCTCGCTCTTATTTTCCTTGGGCAGTCGCAGGATGATATCAGGAGAAAATTACAGAAGTTAGAAGGAGAGGAATTAAGGAATTTAGATAAATTACTTGAAGTAGCTTGGAAGGTATACAATAGCAGGGAAAGGGAAGCTAGTAAGAAGCAGCAGCAGAATCTTTTGGCAGTATTACAAGGGAGAGAAAATTCAGGACGTGGCAGGGGTGGTCGTGAATTTGGGAGGGGCAGACTTGGCAGAGGACGAGGGGGATCAGTTTTGCCAAGGTTAGGGTTAAACCAATGTGCATATTGCAAGCAGGAGGGGCATTGGAAAAAAGCATGCCCAAACAACCCGAAGAACCAGTTTAACCAGGGCAATCAGTTCCAGCAGGAAGATGTTGCCAAGGCTATGGTATTGGGAGAGTACAGCAGCTGACTAGAATCGGAACAGAAGTTAGTACAGGAACCTTTAGTAACTATACAATTGGGAGATAAAGAAGTAAAATTCTTGGTGGATACGGGAGCTACATATTCTGTACTAAATTACCTGAATGGGACAATTGGGGACAAAACAACAACAATAGTTGGGGCCACAGGGAAGGAAGAGAATCGGCCATTCCTGCAACCCCTAGATTTGTGTTTTGGAAACAAAGTTTTAACACATGAATTTTTAGATATGCCTGAGTGTTCAATTCCACTTTGAGGATGAGATTTATTAGCAAAACTTGATGCAGTGATAACTTTTGAAAATGGGGAGCTTTTCATGAAAATACCTGAATCAAAGACAGGATAAATCTTAATGATAAAAGAAAAACCAGTCCCTACTATCCCTCGGGAAGTAGAGGATGCAGTAATTCCCTCTGTATGGGAAACAGACATACCAGGAAAATCTAAGTTGGCACAACCAGTACATGTAGAATGAAAAGAAGGAGCAAAAGCTGTCCAGGTTAAACAGTATCCCATAAAGCCAGAAGCACAGCAAGGAATAGTAAAGATTATTGAAAAGTTTTTGAAGTACCAAATTTTAGAAGGATCTGAATCAGAAATTAATACATCAATATTTCCAGTGAAGAAACCAAATGGTGAGTACAGACTAGAACAGGATTTGAGAGCAATAAATGGAATAACTAAAGATATTTACCCAGTGGTAGCTAATCCTTACACATTGTTGACATCTGTGAAAGAGAAATAGAAATGGTTTACTGTAAGTGATTTAAAAGATGCCTTTTTCTGCATACACCTTGACAAAGAAAGTAGGAAACTGTTTGCCTTTGAATGGGAAAATCCAGACAATGGAAGGAAAACCCAGCTCACCTGGACACGACTCCCACAAGGATACAAGAACAGTCCAACCCTATTTGGAAGCCAGCTGGCGAAGGAGCTGGAGATTTGGAACGAGAATGGACAAGTACCAAGTGAACAATACCTGCTGTTACAGTATGTTGATGATATACTGACAGCTACAGAAGAGAAAACAACCTGCATAAAGGTAACAATTGAAATTTTAAATCAACTAGGAATGGGAGGATATAAAGTGTCTAAAGGAAAGGCACAAATTGCCCAACAGTCTGTGATCTACCTGGGATGTGAAATCTCACAAGGGCAATGTAAGCTGGGTACAAACCGTATTCAAGCTATTTGTGCTATTCCAGAACCCCAGAACCTACATGAGCTGTGAGCTTTCCTTGGGATGACAGAGCGGTGCCGCCTGTGGATCATGGATTATGGACTAATTGCAGAACCCCTGTATGAAGCCCAGAAGACACAACTGCTTACCTGGGGCAAACCACAGAAGGAGGCCTTCCTCAGACTGAAGGAGGCTTTGACAACAGCTCCGGCGTTAGGATTGCCCGATTTGTCCAAAGATTTTCAGCTGTTTGTGCATGAAAGATCACACCCAGCACTGGGAGTGCTGACCCAACATTTGGGAAGCTGGAAAAGGCTGGTAGGCTACTTTTCCAAACAACTTGACCACGTGAGTGCTGGATGGCCTTCATGCCTGCAGGCAGTTGCAGCCACTGTGATGCTGATCCAAGAAGCCAGGAAACTCACGATGGGTAGACACACAGATGTCTATGTGCCACACATGGTGACCACTGTTCTAGAACAAAAGGGGGCCATTGGCTATCTCCACGCAGGATGAAGAAATTCCAGGTAATCCTGACTGAGCAGGATGATGTCACACTAAAGACAGCTAACCTTTTGAATCCAGCTTTGTTCCTAGGTACCACAACTGAAGAAGGCCCACTGGAACACGATTGTGTGGCAGAGATAGAACACACCTGTTCAGCCAGAGCAGATTTGAAAGATGTCCCACTGGAACAGGCAGACTGGAGCTGTTTACAGATGGAAGCAGTTTTGTGGAGAACAGGACCAGTTACGTTGGATATGCGGTAACAACAACAGGTGCAGTGGTGGAGGCAAAGGCCTTGCCAGCAAACACATCTGCCCAACGAGCAGAATTGGTTGCTTTAACCAGGGCATTAGAGATGAGTGAACAAAGTAAATATCTAGACTGATTCAAAACATGCTTTTGGAGTGGTGCATGTACACAGAGCACTGTGGAAAGAAAGAGGACTGCTGTCTTCTCAAGGTACACACATTAAACATCAAGATGCAGTCCTGCAATTAATAAAAGCAGTATAAAAGCCTGAGCAAGCAACAATCATGCACTGTAAAGATTACCAATCAGGAAACTCCAAAATTCATGAGGGAAATCGGAAAGCAGACTGGACAGCCCGACAAGCTGCTCGAGAAGTGCAAACTGCAATAGCATTGATACCTTTAAAAACTAATGTATCTCAATTCAATTTACCTCCAGAACCAAAATATTCAATAGAGGATGAGAAATTGGGACGCTCACTGAATGCACAGAAGAATTCAGAAGGGTATGTGACTACACAGGGACAAGTAGTGGTACCCTCCTTGATAATGAGGGAAATTCTACAAATTAAACATAAAGAATGTCACTGGAGTGCAGAGGCACTGATGAAATTGATAAAACAAAATTTAATTTCAGTATGGATGTTAAAAATCCAAAATCATTAATGTCAAAATGTGAAATTTGCTTAAAGAACAATCCAGTGGCTAGACGACAGGCACAATTAGGGAAAACCAGGAGATTATTGGCAAGTAGATTTTGTAGAATTACCAAGAACTCGAGGATACAAATTGGTAGGGGCTTGACACATTTTCAGGATGGCCAGAAGCTCTTCCCTGTCACACAAATCAAGCAAAGGAGACAGTCAAGTGGTTACTGCAAGAAATCATTCCAAGATTTGGGGTGTCTCTAGGAATATCATCAGATAGGGGCCCACATTTCACAGCCACCGTAGTGAGGGAGGTGAGTAGGTTGCTGGGAATAGCTTGGGATCTCCATACACCATGGAGACCCCAATCCACTGGACAGGTAGAGAGGATGAATCAGACATTGAAGAGGCAAATCAGCAAAATATGCCAAGAGGTTAAATTGCAGCAGCCACAAGCTTTACCAATAGCACTGCTGAGGATTTGGATAAAGCCTAGAAGCGGGATGTCAGTCAGTCCTTATGAGATATTGGATGGGAAACCATATGAATCCCCTCAACCTAATCCAAATGTACATGTTACAGGGAAGCAAGAGGTGTAGAATTATGTTCTGTCTCTTGGAAAAGCTCGAGCTCGACTTCGGAGCACCCTTGTGTGGAACAGGCCGCTGACTCTTGAGAATCCAGCTCATGACATCCCCCCGGGAGATGAAGTGTACGTTAAAAGCTGGAACGAAGAACCATTAAAAGAAAGGTGGAATGGACCCTATCAGGTACTGTTAACTACCTTGACAGCAGTCAAAGGAGCTGGACTGGATCCCTGCATACATTACACCAGAGTGAAGAAGGTTTCCCCTGCACTGTGGACTGCACAAACTGTAGGGCCAACAAAGCTGCAGATAAAGCGGGTTTGATTGTTTCAAATGTCTAGGTTGCTAGTGACTGTAATGGTGATTATTTTATGGCCTTTAGTGCCACCAGTAGGAATCAACGTTACCCTGGGATGTGAAATGCAAAAGGATCAGCTGACAACTCTTCATTTTAGAATGAAGAGGGATGTGGGGGTGTAGCCAGAAACACAAGTGATAAAAGTCTCTAATCCTATTCAGGTAGAAAATGGGATGATTGGATTAATGAAAGATTTTGCCAACATGCAAAACAGCAGCAAAATAACTGCCTGTCTGCCAATATCAAGGCAGCAGGAGACCAAATAAATTGGGGAATTATAACATCAAAATTTCCTGAAATACAAAAGAATAAAAATGAAAATGTGAGCTGTGTATTGCAAATAGATTACGAGTACCAAAATAAGACAGTGTTTGAAAATGCTGTGAAGCCAAAGTATTCATCTAGATGGGATTGTCATGAAAATGGAGGAAAGTATGAACCAAAACTAGGCTGGGATGAAAGATTAGGGAATTATGGATGGTGTTATGAAAAGATAGCAAAGGTTATTAAAGAAAAGATTCCAGTATCGAAGTGGAAGTGAGAAGGACAGGAAGGAAAAGATCAGGCTGAAGCTTGGGACAGTGCATGGTCAATGAATGTGCTTCAGAAATTCCAATCTATGGCAGACAGCCCTTGGTGCATTAAGTGGGAAGGCTCTGAAAGTGAAACAGATCCAGGGGTATGGAACACTGCAACCAGTAGTAGAATGGAGGCAGACAAAGTCAATTGGTGGGTATGGAACAAAATGTAGGACTGTACTTCTGATGATGAAGAAATAAAACAAATGCCACCACTAGTGGTAGCTCTGCAAATTGGATGTGCCTGCAGAAGAATCAAACATAAACAAGGGGAAATAAATGACAAGACAGGACAAGTGATCCAAAAGGTAATATGGAGCACAAGTACAATTCAGAGTCCAGGCCAATCTGGATGGGCAGCAAGCGATGGCACCTGGACAACACATCTGCCTGTAGGTGAAAAAGTAAAAGAGATTACTTTAGGCCTCCCCACCTTATGCCAAATTTAGAAAACGTCACCATTTAAGGGAGAACATGAACTTCTGCAAATAAGGACGAGATGAGAAGTTCAGGAAAACAAAATTGAAGATAAAGAAAGATGGCAGGAACCCTCCAGCAGTGTAAAATTTGAGTGGGCTCCGGAATCCTTGTTTGCTCCAATAGCAAATTATAACAATAGAAAGATGTTGTACAAACTTACAGGTCAGGTAGAAAGATCGGCAAGAGCTACCTAAGAGGGATTTAGAGAGCTAAATGTACAATTACAAGCCACAACTAAAATGACCCTGCAAAACAGATTGGCTTTAGATATGTTATTGTTGAAAGAACACGGAGTATGCGCGTACCTAAAAGGACAAATTGATCACTGCTGCATCCACATCCCAAATGGAACTGCAGATGTAGAACACGACATTACTCAATTAAAACAAACAGAACATGAAGCACAGAAAGAGAGAGAAGATCTGACCACAAGTTGGGTAGATAAAAATTTTGAAGGGTTAGGATGGAATGTGAGCTCCTGGATCAAATCTATTCTTGAGAGTCTGATAATCCTACTAACTGTGTTCTTAGCAATCTGGTTAATCTGTGCAGTTCTGAAAGGAGAGATAAAGAAAAGAGTATCCTGGAACCAGAAGATAATAAAGGCACTGACACGGGACAGAGATCCACATCCGCATTTGTTATCTCCAAGTCCTCCAGAGTGTAACAACACTTACGACAACTGTGGATTCAAAGATGAACATCAAGTATAAACTCAGAAAAAGGACTGTATATAGTGAAAGCCTTGCACTTATTATAGCAAAGTGAAATATATAGAATGTGGGGAAATATGTTACTATGGGGTTAAATGCTTCTGAAAATGTTTCTCAAAATCATGTAGAGGTAGGCCACAAGAATGCTTGGTATTAGGGATGGACTAGCAAGCTGAAATGTTTACGGTGATGGCAACTGGTACTTGGGGTCTCCAAGATACCCACCCAGAGATAAGATTCGGACATGTTCGAGCAAGGATGAGCTAACTCTCATGAAGCAATATAGATAAAGTTAATGGAGCAATATTAATGAAACAATATTGATAAGGTTGTTACAGTGATTACCGGTACAGCTGAAATTGTAGAAATATGTGCACTTTGGACAAAGACAACAGAACTAGATTTGGGTTGCTGATACCTCTAGTTCACCCACGCTTCAATAAAACACCTGCATACAGTCAATATACAATTATGTGTTTTCCTGAATGCTAACGAAGACAGATCAAAAACTTCCAAAACACCAAAAATCTGATATCCCCCCAAAATACAAAGATTCTGCCCCCACGAAAAAACAAAACACCAACGTTTAGACCAATAAAGCTCAGAAACTCCAAGATTCAGCCCCGTGGAAATCGTGCATCTCCCTGCCCGGGCACTCGCTGCATGGGGGGGTGAGGGGGGCAATGAGGCCGGGTCGGAGCAGGGGGTGCCTGAGAGAGGCCCCGAGCCCGGGGGAAGCCCCTGCAGAGCCATGGAAGTGGCTCCTGGCCGGACTCGGGGATCCCCCTGGCGATCCCCGCTGGAGCAGCCTGGTCCTGAGGGACTCTGGCCCCTGGCAGGGACCCCAGGCTGCAGCAGGACAAGGATTCCTGTCCCTCAGGGGGAGGCACTGACATGACCTGACTGTGACCCCCATCCCTGTGCCTCTGGGCGGGCAGGGGGACGGAGAGGGGCAGAAAGTTAAGCCCGGGAAGGAGAGAGAGCTGGGGGAAAGATGGATTTCCGGAGGAATTACTTTACTTCTCATTTTCTTCCTCTGAAATGTTTGAAAACAAATTCAATTAATTTCCCCAAGTCAGGTGTGCTGTGCCCGTGACCAAGGATTGAACTGTCCCCACCCTCATCCAGACCCCCGAGCCTTTCCTTGTGTGTTCTGCTCCCCGCCCGGGACAGGAAGGAGAGTCACAGAGTTTTGGCCTCGCTCCGGCATGCCCTGCTCCATCCCGGACTCACCCCCAGCTCGCAGCGCCCTCAGCTCCCGGGCACCCCGAGCTCCCGGCGCTTCAGCGCAGCGGCGCTTCCTTGGCCTCCTGCCCGGGCCGGGCGCAGCGCCGGGGCCGCTCCTCAGCCCAGGCTGCCGAGAAATGGCGGAGCTCAGCCCAAGGCAGGCGAGTCCGTGCCGTGTGCAGAGCCCGCCGCTGGCTGCGATTGGCTGCTTCTGCCGTCACTCGTGGCTCTGGCGCGCGCTGATTGGGCAGAGCGGGGACAAGCCCGGCCCCGCTGGCGCCCCCAGGGCGGCCGTGGGGCAGGAGAGCCGCCATTGCCGGAGCGTCTGTGCGGGCCCGGTAGCGGCGGCAGCAGCGGCCGGAGCCCGGTGAGGCGGCGGCGGAGCTCGGAGGCGGCCCCAGCGCAGCGTCCCGGGCACAGCGCAGCCACCTCCGACACGAAGCGGGACGAGCCAGCGCTGCTCCGCCACCGCCTCCTGCCGAGGCCCCAGCGGCAAGGAGACCGCGGGCAGCCGCTCCCGCAGCGCCCTCAGCCCAGGGCCAACACGGGCCGGCCACGGCACAAGCCACCCGCCACAGCCCCCTGCCGCCCCCTCCCGGGCCCGCAGCGAGCCCCGAGCCCCCGCAGAACCGAGCGCGGCTCCCACCTGCGATGGCCGGGGCCGCCTCCGAGCTCCGCCGCCGCCTCACCGGTTGTTATAAAAGAAATTACAATTTTGACAGCTAGGTCCCTTGGGTTAATGGCAGTTTAATTAAAAATGAATACAATTTAGTAAATTGAATAGTAATTTGATATAATAAAAGAATACAGTTTAGTAAAAGAATATCATTTAGGAAATAATTACAAATTATATGTATAATTTGCCAGTAATTAAGTATGATTAAAGCATAAGCAAAACCGACCGGGGTACGGGTTCCTCACCCTGCCTCACGTACAGAGCAAATCACTTCAAGCTAAACTTATACATATTCATTAATGCTTCCCATAGGTTTCCTCCTATTTCCGATTTTGCTGACTTTACATCACTTTTCTTCACGGCACATGCTTCACTTGTTGTTAGGGGGTCTTCAGTCTTCTTTTGGGGGTCTTTTGGTGAAGGCTTCTCCTCTTCCTCATTGTCCTTTGGATAACCTTACAGGTTTGTGTGTGCGTACTAAGCGTTGTGTTATGTTACTCGACTAATTAGTCTGATATTTACTGGTTTTTAGGCCCAATGCTTAAAGTCGTTCTAATTTTGTCCATCTCAAGGCCGTTTTGGTCTTGAGACATCACTTATCTTCTAAACTACATCCTGTACCTTAATTTTAATTTTAATGCAAAGGGGTACATCTGCCTCATAACACTGATTCTTTTGGTTGCTTCTAATAGTAACTTTCCAAATAGTTAAAATTTAGTCAGCACAAATCAATTCCATCTATTTTAATGCCCCATTTCTCTTTTTTATTACATTTATTGGTGCTTTTTTTTTTAAAAAAAATAAACTTGAATTTTATTTTTTTATCTTCTCAATAATTTCATTTCTTGCATTTACTTTATTTTCATTTCTAATTTTTAAACTTTTTTCATGCTGTATCAAGCTTTTTGCACTCTCTTTCAAATTTAGTTAACTTTTTTTTTGAGCTATTATAGTTTCTTTTCATTCAGTATTCCTTGAATTACTGAATGGATTAGTCTAATAAGGCATGAAATTATACAAAATAGAAACAATAATCTAAATATAAAACACTATGCCATAAATTTTAACTTTTTCCACTAAGTACTTCTTAGGTTATCTCACTAATCAGTCTTCAAAATAAAATTCTATTTTTGAACTTGTATATATATCTTTAGCAATTTTTGTGATGGCTCTTCTATAATCATTTATCTTTATACAACTCTCAGATTTGTTAAACTTTCTACAAACTCCCCCTTCTTCAGCTAACAAATAGTCCAGGGCAATTCTGTTTTCATAAACAAATGCTCACACTTGTGAATGTTGCTTGGCCAGCAGCTTTAGGGCAGTAGATGTTTGGTTTGAAACAACTTTAACTACTGTCTGCAGCTTTATGAACTGATTCAATAGATAGATTTGGGTTCTATATCTCTAAGATCCATCTGCAGCTCAAGTGGCTGGGTCATCTCTCTGCAGGCCATTTGTCTTCATTTCTGGTTTCTTCTTGCTTTTGGAAAGTCAAGGTTCAAGTCTCTTTTATTGTTCTTTAATGTTTCATAAAGTGATGTTCTTAATATATTGCTCCTGGACCTCGGTATAATGAAGAAGGAGGGTCATATAACTCTTAAGATACAGGTTCTTCTCCACCTTTGAGGTAATTCACTATATGCTCTTTACTCACAAATTTAATATATTCCATCAGGGGCTTTCCATTTGTTACTTGTTGTACCTGGTTGTTCCAAATAGAATTTTAGGTCACTTATGGATTGGTAAGGGTTAGCTCCAGAACTTTTATACCAGCACAAATCAACATGGTTATCCTACAATTAGTTTCTTTTTGTCATTCTCTAATATCCAGCAGGAGTTTTTGGTGGCCAGGTGTTAGTATTGTTATCTGATACAAACTGTTTTAATTATTTGATGATTCAAAATTTATCTTCTAGGTCATTTTATTCTCTTGGAAGTTTGAGTAAGATTTCATTTTAAAAATTGGTCTGGAGCTAGACTCTCACTTTCCCACAGCTATTTTTTTAGCTATTTTAAGTCTTTCACAAATTTAACATTTAAATAATTTTAATTCTATAACTACTTCTTGCATTAAACCTACAGAATGATTTTAGTTAAAGTTGGCCAATCTCAGTTGCTATACTGCTGTTTCAACTGTTCACACTACTTATTCATTTTGTCTAATTCTTCCCCTGAGATTTTTTTATACTTTTATAAAATTACAGTGATTGTAACAGGCAGCATTAACATATGGATGTGCCACAAACACAGATTTTATCTTGTTTTTGCATTTGTCATATTTGTTTGCATTTGTCACATGGATCAGAATTATTGTGATTTTGTTTTTGCATAGTTTGTTTGCTCATTGTTTGCTTTTGTGCTGCTTGTTTTAATATCGCTTGTTTCTTTCTTATTTTTTTGGATTCTGTCCCATCCTGCTTTATGGTTTTGGCCAGTTGCCAAGGGTGTCTTAATGAACACAGTGAAAATAATCCTCAGGAGTTTTCACTCTCTACCTTCCTCAAGGCCCCTTGGGCTGCAGCCAAGGGCCGAGGTGCCGCTCTTCTTGGTAGCAAAGTTTATACCCTGGGGTCTGGTCACTGACACGTTTAGTCTCACTGCTACCCTTGGCCTCATAAGGTTCCTATGAGCCACTTCAACTCTGCTTGTTTCAAGGATGGCACAGATTTCACAGCACTGTCTTATCTCTCTCTCTCTTAGTCAGTTATATTTTTTTTCTTTTAATTTAAACTACTAAAGCTCCAGAGATGTGCCAACTACAATAAAAGTTACTTTTTCCACAACTTCAGTTAGCAATTTATTAATAAAACTTTAATTAACAGGGGGTTCTTTTAGCACAATTTTTGCTGTTAAATAAATAAAACATTTAGTCAAAACCATTTATATTGACTATACAAAATATTGAAAAACAAACATATTTTAAAAATACGGAAATTTAAGGTTCTGTGAAAAAAACCTGTGCTACATGTTTTTAACACTTATAATGCACATAACACAACTGTAACACACCATTTAGATACTATATATTCATAAAATGTGTTTGTGCTTCACAGACTCTAAGCAAGGCAGAATTTGTCTTTTGAATGTCTAAATATAATAAACCAAACCAAATTAATGCCAGGTTGTAACAAATGGTCAGTTGTGTTATATGTTAGAGTTCACTTGGCACAGCCAGCACTTCACCCTTTTCAGTTAAATGGGATTTAGGTAGTGCTGCTGTTTCTATTTCCAGCAAAATATCTTTAGATGAAGGAACAGTTTTACCTTTTTTTTTTTTTTTTTTTTTTTTTTCCTGCTACTTATTAGTTTGTAAAGGATACAACAGATAACTCTTGCTTTCTTGTGTTTTAGTAATAAATTTATCTTTCCCCCCCCCACCCCCCCCACCCCGGGAAACTACAGGGTAGCATAGTCGCTCTCTTGATTAAAAGGTTCTTTACATACTGATTTAAAGCTTAACAAATCCAATCTTTAAACGATCCAAACTTTGGCCAATTCAAATTATATTTTCAGATCATTTTCTTTGTCTATTTAAACATATAATAATTAATCATTTTCTGCTTGTTTTTCCTCTCCGGGATTCCCATGTATCCCAAAATCATAACATCATCCTCAGTGGACTGTCCTGAGGAATGCTCCCCTCCTGAGAAACCCCCTCACGGTTCTCAGATATTCCGGGCTCCTGCGAATTCCCCTTATAATTCCCAGCCCCTGGGTTCAAGGACTTACTGTCCCTTGAACCCATCTCTGGCAGCAACCAAGCAAGAAATCTCCGGTACCAGGAGAATCTTGATCCCCCTCACTCACTCCGTGCTTCAACTTCCCCCCTCCCTCAATATTACTCTTGCTCTATCCCGTCTTTTGCCAACTACTCGCTTCCTGTCTAATTTCCTCTCTTTCTCAATTTCTTTTACCCCTCTTTGACTGCTCATTTCTGGCTACTTCTCTTCCCAATCCCTCTTAGCTACGTACTAAAGTTCCCAACTATTTTCTCTTTTTAAAGGAAGTTGAACCTGACTCGATCACTCTCCTCCTGAGTCACTTCACTCAGCGATCAGATCACTCCCTTCTCCCCGAGGACTTTCCCGTGGGTTTTAAGATTGGGACTCTCCCTCCCGTCCCTGCCGGGGATTTTCACTCGTTCTTCTCTTTCCCTTCCCTCCTTTCCCGGCCGGTCTCCTCGCGGAGAGCCGAAAACGCGGTACGGCCGGAGGTCTGCACTCCCTTTGTGGGTCCGGGCTGCCCAGCCCCGTCTCAGCCACTGCACACACACACACAGGCACACAGCTCCCCCCTGCCCAGCCCCGTGGGACTCACACACTCCGTTTGCCCGGCGCTTCTTGTGCACAAGACGTTTTACAGGCACCTTTATCTCTGGCCGGCACTCTACGGGAGCTCTTCTGCACGCTTCCTACAGCCAGCTTCTTCTGCTTATGCTTTATCCTAAGTGGAACTTCTATTTCCAAGGGAGCACGATCTAACCTTGGCACCACCTTAAAAAATTGGTGGGGAACTCCTTCCCATCATTAGCCGTTCTCCCCCTAGATCGGAGTTCATGGGTTTTGGCACCAAATTGTTATAAATGACTTTCAAATTTCCAAACAATCAATCTAATTAATTGATAATATAGTTTAATAAATTGGATACAAAATAATAAAATAATACAATTTAGTAATAAAGATACAATTTAGAAGATATATTCTGATATATATATATATATATATATATGTGTGTGTGAATATAATTGGCCAGTGGTTACAAATGGTTAAGGCATAAGCAAAACCATTTGGGGTACGGGGGGGACTTCTCACTCCACCTCACGTACAGAACAAAGCACTTCATGCTAAACTTATATACTGTGTGCTTACACATATTCATTAATGTTTCTCGTATGATTCCTCCTATTTCTGATTTTTTTGACTTTACGTCACTTTCCTTCAAGGCACATGCATCATTTGTTGTTAGGGGGTCTTCAGTCTTCTTTTGGGGGTCTTTTGGTGAAGGCTTCTCCTCTTCCTCATTGTCCTTTGGATAACCTTACAGGTTTGTGTGTGCGTACTAAGCTTGTGTTATGTTACTCTACTAATTAGTCTGATATTTACTGGTTTTTAGGCCCAATGCCTAAAGTCGTTCTAATTTTGTCCATCTCAAGGCCGTTTTGGTCATGAGACATCACTTATCTTCTTTTGGTCATGAGACATCACTTATCTTCTAAACTACATCCTGTACCTCAATTTTAACACATAACATCTGCCTCGTAACACTGATTCCATTGGTTGCTTCTAATAATAACATTCCGAATAGTTACAATTTAGTCAGCACGAAACAATTCCATTTATTCCACTACCTCCCGGGCCCGCAGCGAGCGCCGAGCCCCCGCAGAACCGAGCGCGGCTCCCACCTGCGATGGCCGGGGCCGCCTCCGAGCTCCGCCGCCGCCTCACCGGGCTCCGGCCGCTGCTGCCGCCGCTACCGGGCCCGCACAGACGCTCCGGCAATGGCGGCTCTCCTGCCCCACGGCCGCCCTGGGGGCGCCAGCGGGGCCGGGCTTGTCCCCGCTCTGCCCAATCAGCGCGCGCCAGAGCCACGAGTGACGGCAGAAGCAGCCAATCGCAGCCAGCGGCGGGCTCTGCACACGGCACGGACTCGCCTGCCTTGGGCTGAGCTCCGCCATTTCTCGGCAGCCTGGGCTGAGGAGTGGCCCCGGCGCTGGGCCCGGCCCGGGCAGGAGGCCAAGGAAGCGCCGCTGCGCTGAAGCGCCGGGAGCTCGGGGTGCCCGGGAGCTGAGGACGCTGCGAGCTGGGGGTGAGTCCGGGATGGAGCAGGGCTATGCCGGAGCGAGGCCAAAACTCTGTGACTCTCCTTCCTGCCCTGGGCGGGGAGCAGAACACACAAGGAAAGGCTCGGGGGTCTGGATGAGGGTGGGGACAGGTCAGTCCTTGGTCACGGGCACAGCACACCTGACTTGGGGAAATTAATTGAATTTATTATCCAACATGTCAGAACAAGCAAATGAGAAGCAAAGTAATTCCTCCGGAAATCCATCTTCCCCCCAGCTGTCCCTCCTTCCCGGGCTTAACTTTCTGCCCCTCTCCGTCCCCCTCCCCGCCCAGAGGCACAGGGATGGGGGTCACAGTCAGGTCATGTCAGTGCCTCCCCCTGAGGGACAGGAATCCTTGTCCTGCTGCAGCCTGGGGTCCCTGCCAGGGGCCAGAGTCCCTCAGGACCAGGCTGCTCCAGCGGGGATCGCCAGGGGGATCCCCGAGTCCGGCCAGGAGCCACTTCCATGGCTCTGCAGGGGCTTCCCCCGGGCTCGGGGCCTCTCTCAGGCACCCCCTGCTCCGGCTCGGCCTCATTGCCCCCCTCACCCCCCCATGCAGCGAGTGCCCGGGCAGGGAGATCCACGATTTTCACGGGGCTGAATCTTGGAGTTTCTGAGCTTTATTCGGCTGAATGTTGGTGTTTTGTTTTTTTGTGGGGGCAGAATCTTTCTATTTTGGGATGATATCAGATTTTTGGTGTTTTGGAAGTTTTTGATCTGTCTTTGTTAGCGTTCAGGAACACACATAATCACAGACTGAATATATGCAGGTGCTTTATTGAAGCATGGGTGAACTAGGGGTATCAGCAACCCAAATCCAGTTCCGTTGTCTTTGTCCAAAGTGCACATATTTCTACAATTTTAGCTGTAGCAATAATCACTGTAACAACCTTATCAATATTGCTTCATTAATATTGGTTGATTAACTTTATCTATATTGCTTTATGAGAGTTAGCTCATCCTTGCACGAACATGGAACATGTACAAATCTTATCTCTGGGTGGGTATCTTGGAGACCCCAAGTACCAGTTCCCGTTACCGTAAACATTTCAGCTTGCTAGTCCATTCCTAATACCAAGCATTCTTGTGGCCTACCTCTACAAGATTTTAAGAAACATTTTCAGAAACATTTAACCACATGGTAACATATTTCATCTCTTTGAAAGTATTTCACTTTACTATAATAAGTGTAATGCTTTCACTATATACAGTCCTTTTTCTGTGTTTATACTTGATGTTCATCTTTGAATCCACAGTTGTCGTAAGCATTGTTACACTCTGGAGGACTTGGAGATGACAAATGCGGATGTGGATCTCTGTCCCGTGTCAGTGCCTTTATTATCTTCTGGTTCCAGGATACTCTTTCCTTTATCTCTCCTTTCAGAACTGCACAGATTAACCAGATTGCTAAGAACACAATTAGTAGGATTATCAGACTCTCAAAAATAGATTTGATCCAGGAGCTCACATTCCATCCTTACGCCTCAAAACTTTTATCTACCCAACTTGTGGTCAGATCTTCCTGCTCTTTCTGTGCTTCATGTTCTGTTTGTTTTAATTGAGTAATGTCGTGTTCTACATCTGCAGTTCCATTTGGGATGTGGATGCAGCAGTGATCAATTTGTCCTTTTAGGTACCCGCATACTCCGTGTTCTTTCAAGAATAACATATCTAAAGCCAATCTGTTTTGCAGGGTCATTTTAGTTGTGTCTTGTAATTGTACATTTAGCTCTCTAAATCCCTCTTTGGTAACTCTTGCCAATCTCTTTCTACCTGACCTGTAAGTTTGTACAACATCTTTCTATTATTATAATTTGCTATTGGACCAAACAAGGATTCCAGAGCCCACTCAAATTTTACACTACTGGAGGGTTCCTGCCATCTTTCTTTATCTTCAGTTTTGTTTTCCTGAACATCTTGTCTCGTCATTATTTGCAGAAGTTCATGCTCTCCCTTGAATGGGGACCTTCTCCAAATTGGGCATAAGGTGGGGAGGCCTAAAGTAATCTCTTTTACTTTTTCACCTACAGGCAAATGTGTTGTCCAGGTGCCATCGCTTGCTGCCCATCCAAATTGGCCTGGACTCTGAATTGTACTTGTGCTCCATATTACCTTGTGGATCACTTGTCCTATCTTGTCATTTATTTCACCTTGTTTATGTTTGATTCCTCTGCAGGCACATCCAATTTGCAGAGCTACCACTAGCGGTGGCATTTGTTTTATTTCTTCATCATCAGAAGTACAGTCCTAAGTTTTGTTTCATACCCACCAATTCACGTTGTCTGCCTCCATTCTACTACTGGTTGCAGTGTTCCATACCCCTGGATCTGTTTCATTTTCAGAGCCTTCCCCCTTAATGCACCAAGGGCTATCTGCCATAGATTGGAATTTCTGAAGCACACTCATTGACCATGCACTGTCCCAAGCTTCAGCCCGATCTTTTGCTTCCTGTCCTTCACACTTCCACTTTGATACTGAAATCTTTTCTTTAATGACCTTTGCTACCTTTTCATAACACCATCCATAATTCCCTGATCCCCCATACCAGCCTAGTTTTGGTTCATACTTTCCTCCATTTTCATGACAATCCCATCTAGATGAATACTTTGGCTTCTCAGCATTTTCAAGCACTGTCTTATTTGGGTACTCGTAATCTATTTGCAATACACAGCTCACATTTTCATTTTTATTCTTTTGTATTTCAGGTAATTTTGATGTTATAATTCCCCCATTTATTTGGTCTCCTGCTGCCATTGGTATAGGAAGACAGGCAGTTATTTTGCTGGTGTTTTGCATGTTGGCCAAATCTTGAATTAATGCAATCATCCCATTTTCTGCCTGAATAGTATTAGAGACTTTTATCACTTGTGTTTCTGGCTGCACCCCCACATGCCTCTTCATTCTAAAATGAAGAGTTGTCAGCTGATCCTTTTGCATTTCACATCCCAAGGTAACATTGATTCCAGCTGATGGCCCTAAAGGCCATAAAATAATCCCCATTACAGTCACTAGCAACCTAGACATTTGAAACAATCAAACCCGCTTTATCTGCAGCTTTGTTGGCCCTACAGTTTGTGCAGTATAACATAATTCTACACCTCTTGCTTCCCTGTAACATGTACATTTGGATTAGGTTCAGGGGATTCATATGGTTTCCCATACAATATCTCATAAGGACTGACTGACATCCCGCTTCTAGACTTTATCCGAATCCTCAGCAGTGCTATTGGTAAAGCTTGTGGCTGCTGCAGTTTAGCCTCTTGGCATATTTTGCTGATTTGCCTCTTCAATGTCTGATTCATCCTCTCTACCTGTCCACTGGATTGGGGTCTCCATGGTGTATGGAGATCCCAAGCTATTCCCAGTAACCTACTCACTTCCCTCACTACTGTGGCTGTGAAATGTGGGCCCCTATCTGATGATATTCCTAGAGGCACCGCAAATCTTGGAATGATTTCTTGCAGTAACCACTTGACTGTCTCCTTTGCTTGATTTGTGCAACAGGGAAGAGCTTCTGGCCATCCTGAAATGTGTCAACCCCTACCAATAGATATTTGTATCTTTGAGTTCTTGGTAATTCTAGAAAATCTACTTGCCAATAATCTCCTGGTTCTACTCCTTCCCGAATTCATCCTAATTGTGCCTGTTGTCGAGCCACTGGATTGTTCTTTAAGCAAATTTCACATTTTGACATTACTGATTTTGCCATTGTTGACATCTGTACTGAAATTAAACTTTGTTTTATCAATTTCACCAATGCCTCTGCACCCCAATGACATTTGTTATGTTTAATTTGTAGAACTTCTGTCATTATCGAGGGGGGTACCACTGCTTGTCCCTGTGTAGTCACATACCACCCTTCTGAGTTCTTCTATGCATTCAGTGAGCGTCCCAATTTCTCATCTTTTATTGAACATTTTGGTTCTGGGGGTAAATTGAATTGAGATACATTAGTTTTTAAAGGTATCAATGCCATTGCAGTTTGCACTTCTCGAGCAGCTTGTTGGGCTGTCCAGTCTGCTTTCCGATTTCCCTCATGAATTTTGGAGCTTCCTGATTGGTGAGCTTTGCAGTGCATGATTGCTACTTGCTCAGGCTTTTGTACTGCTTTTATTAATTGCAGGACTGCATCTTGATGTTTAATGTGTGTGCCTTGAGAAGACAGCAGTCCTCTTTCTTTCCCCAGTGCCCTGTGTACATGCACCACTCCAAAAGCATGTTTTGAATCAGTCCAGATATTTACTTTGTTCCCTTCATTCATCTCTAATGCCCTGGTTAAAGCAACCAGTTCTGCTCGTTGGGCAGATGTGTTTGCTGGTAAGGAACAAAGTTGGATTCAAAAGGTTAGCTGTCTTTAGTGTGACATCATCCTGCTCGGTTAGGATTACCTGGAATTTCATCATCCTGCTTGGAGATAGCCAATGGCCCCCTTTTGTTCTAGAACAGTGGTCACCATGTGTGGCACATAGACATCTGTGTGTCTACCCATCGTGAGTTTCCTGGCTTCTTGGATCAGCATCACAGTGGCTGCAACTGCCCGCAGGCATGAAGGCCATCCAGCACTCACGTTGTCAAGTTGTTTGGAAAAGCAGCCTACCAGCCTTTTCCAGCTTCCCAAATGTTGGGTCAGCACTCCCAGTGCTGGGTGTGATCTTTCATGCACAAACAGCTGAAAATCTTTGGATAGATCAGGCAATCCTAACGCCGGAGCTGTTGTCAATGCCTCCTTCAGTCTGAGGAAGGCCTCCTTCTGTGGTCTGCCCCAGGTAAGCGGTTGTGTCTTCTGGGCTTCATACAGGGGCTCTGCAATTAGTCCATAGTCCATGATCCACAGGTGGTACCACTCTGTCATCCTGAGGAAAACTTGCAGCTCACGCAGGTTCTGGGGTTCTGGAATAGCACAAATAGCTTGAATACGATTAGTACCCAGCTTACATTGCCCTTGTGAGATTTCACATCCCAGCTAAATCACAGTCTGCCAGGCAGTTTGTGCCTTTTCTTTAGACACTTTATATCCTCCCATTCCCAGCTGATTTAAAATTTCAATTGTTACCTTTATGCAGGTTGTTTTCTCTTCTGTAGCTATCAGTATATCATCAACATACTGTAACAGCAGGTATTGTTCACTTGGTACTTGCCCATTCTCAGTCCAAATCTCCAGCTCCTTCACCAGCTGGCTTCCAAATAGGGTTGGACTGTTCTTGTATCCTTGTGGGAGTCGTGTCCAGGTGAGCTGGGTTTTCCTTCCATTGTCTGGTTTTCCAATTCAAAGGCAAACAGTTTCCTACTTTCTTTGTCAAGGGATATGCAGATAAAGGCATCTTTTAAATCAATTCCAGTAAACCATTTCTATTTCCCTTTCACAGATGTCAACAATGTGTAAGGATTAGCTACCACTGGGTAAATATCTTTAGTTATTCCATTTATTGCTCTCAAATCCTGTACTAGACTGTACTCACCATTTGGTTTCTTCCCTGGAAATATTGGTGTATTCAATTCTGATTCACATTCTTCCAAAATTTGATACTTCAAAAACTTTTCAATAATCTTTATTATTCCTTGCCGTGCTTCTGGCTTTATGGGATACTGTTTAACCTGGACAGCTTTTGCTCCTTCTTTTCATTCTACATGTACTGGTTGTGCCAACTTAGATTTTCCTGGTATGTCTGTTTCCCATACAGAGGGAATTACTGCATCCTCTACTTTCCGAGGCATAGTAGGGACTGGTTTTTCTTTTATCATTAAGATTTGTCCTGTCTTTGATTCAGGTATTTTCATGAAAAGCTCCCCATTTTCAAAAGTTATCACTGCATCAAGTTTTGCTAATAAATCTCATCCTCAAAGTGGAATTGAACACTCAGGCATATCTAAAAATTCATGTGTTAACACTTTGTTTCCAAAGCACAAATCCAGCGGTTGCAGGAATGGTCAATTCTCCTCCTTCCCTGTGGCTCCAACTATTGTTGCTGTTTTGTCTCCAGTTTGCCCTTTTAGATCATTTAGCACAGAATATGTAGCCCCTGTATCCACCAGAAATTTTACTTCTTTATCTCCCAACTGTATAGTTACTAAAGGTTCTTGTATTGGTTTTTGTTCTGATTCTAGTCAGCTGCTGTACTCCCCCAGCACCATTAATTTGGAAGCATCTTGATTCTGATTGAACTGCTTGCCCTGGTTAAACCGATTCAGGCATTCATTTTTCCAGTGCCCCTCTTGTCTACAATAATCACATTGATTTAACCCCAATCTTGGCAAAACCCATCCCCCTCGTCCTCTGCCAAGTCCGCCCCTCCCCAGTCCACAACCACCTCTGCCGTGACCTCTGAAACCTGGATTCTCTCTTCCTTGGATCACTGCCAAAAGATTTTGCTGCTGCTTTTACTAGCTTCCTTTTCCCTGTTATTGTATACTTTCCAAGCCACTTCAAGTAATTTATTCAAATTCCTTGAATCTTCTCCTTCTAACTTCTGCAGTTTTCTCCTAATATCATCCTGTGACTGCCCAAGAAAAATGAACACAAGCTGAACATTTGCTTGTTCTGTTTCTAGTTGAAGATCTGTATACTTTCTTGCTGCCTCCTTAAGCCTTTCCAAAAATGCAGCAGGGGATTCTTTCTTTTCCTGTCTTACCTCATACAATTTAGACCAATTCATAGCCTTAGGTACAGCATTCCGAACCCCTGTCTGGAGCCACTCTTGATATCTCTTCAGCCTCCGCATGTCCCCAAAGGCATTGGGATCCCACCCTGGATCCTCGGTTGGAAAGTTCTCATCTAAAGTCCCCATCACCAGCCCAGTTCTGAGATCTTCTCTCACCTTCTCCTTGGCTGCTCTGAGCACCATCTCTTTCTCAGTAGAGTCCATTAAATTCTCCACTATTACTTGTATGTCATCCCAATCTGGATTCTGAGTTTTCATAATCCTTTTTACCACCCCTGCTACTTTATCAGGATTTTCTCTCTAAGTTCCAGCTGATAGAGGTTCCAGGCGGTAGAGGAGGATAAAGAGGGAAAGGTGAAGTGGGATTAGGCGAGATAGGGTTAGGTGAAATAGGATTGGGTGAAGCGGAGGCAGACAAAACAAAATCGGGTTCTTTTGGTTCTGCTGAAACCACTTGTAAATCAACATCCATCTGTTTTCCCCAACACAAACTTTCTTTTAATGCCAGGTGCTCTAAACAACTTTTTCCTTTTACACAAACCTCACATTTATCACTCACACGTGCCTTAACTGCCATCAATCCACACTCAGCCTGCCATTCTGGCTTGTCTCACAAATAGAAAAACAAATCAACGTACGGAACTTCATCCCACTTTCCCTCTGGCTTACAGCACAACATCAACTGTAAAATGGTGTTGTACTGCAAAGATCCATTTCTCGGCCACTTTTCCCCACTGTCCAGGTCATATCCTGGCCACCATGTATTACAATAATCAATCAACTTTACGTAAATCTTGCCCAAAGTTTCCCTGTTTCCAGTGTGCTAATAAGCACCCCAAAGGAGAAGTACGTGGTACAGGGGCATTGCCACCTCAAATCCCTTTAAGCTTCTCCATGTTACAGTTACAATACACCACACACCACTGCTGCCCAACCTGCAACGCTTTCACACTTGTCTGACAGACGGCGCCTGGGCAATACCAGGAATTCCTCCAGCCCAACCATGCGAAGCTTTGGCTGCATCTTCTCGGCAGGCACCAGAGCAGAGCGAAAAGCACCTTACCTCTCTCAGAGGGACGTTGTGAGCAGCGGAGACTCTCGGGGCTGGATGGGCTTCTGGAGAATTCGTGGCTCTGTTAAGTCTTTGTTCTTCTGGAAGTTCAGGAATGTAGCGGGACTTGGTCTGAGCAGCAGTCCTTGTCAATTAGTTAACATTTTTTGAAACTGGTTATTTCTCCCATTGTTTCCTTATGTACAAGTCCCTGGCCCTATCTCCAAGCAGATTCACTCATTGCCTCTGTTTTTTCTTCCTGGGTGTTCTTTGGTTTTGGGATTGCTCTCAGTGCCCTCATTCTCTGTCCTTTTGTAGCCGTTTGTGGCTCAGGAGGCCTGGCTGCCACCTGCATCCCCTTGCTCAGCTGCTGAATGAGCTGCACTCAGCAAGGTGTGGTGCATGGTAAAAAGATGAGAGTTGCTGTAGCACATGAGAGGAGAAACAGCATTTGTTTAACCCATGGTCTGTGAGGGAATCACAAAACCGTGTCCCATTCCCACCTTTTCCACGTTTGGACTGGTATATGAGCTGCTTTTTTATTTCTTTTGTTGTCTCTTTTACTAGTTCTTCATTAACATCTGTTTGCCATCAGCATTTTGAATAATTTAACTTTTCCCAATCCTCTCCTTTTTCTGCCAAAAGATAATGTAATCCCATGTGATATAAAAGATATTTCATCCCATGGTGAAATATTGTGTTCTTCATCTCAGCGGATTGGTTGGGAGGAAGGTCAGGAGCTGGAGCTGTGTGGTTGGTTATTATTTCAATGACATCCTGTAATCTAATTATGTCACTGAAATGAGAAATGGTTCCTCTGGTATCTGATATGAATTCATCAGGGTTGCCAGGGTCTGGTCCATGGTGTTGCAGGATTTGTTCTGGTGGTCGTTCATCTTTTCCCCATTTTTGGGTGCTCCCTCCAGCCAGGGCTGCATCAATTGTCAGCTTTTCTCTCATTAAATCATCACATACTTGGATTCCCAACTGATTTCTCTGAACTTGTGGTAGCAAATAATCTCCAGTGGTCTGATACACCCTATATAACATAGACAGTGACAGCACATGTTGGAGTGGGGACAGGGATGATTCTCCCCCACTTGTTTCAGTGAAGTTTTCACAACATTCCCCATCTTTTGTTTTCCTTTGCAGTTTAACCAATTTGTGTTGCAGAGTCAGCTATCCTCACAATGGCTCTGCCTTTAGCTGTGCAAATTCCATCTGTGCAAGCAGGCAGAGCTTGGGCTGAGGGGCAGAGGGAATCAGCCCAATTCCTCCTGCAGGCAGGAAGCCCCTGGGCCATTGTGCAGGCTTTGGGGCATCAGTGTTAATTTGCATTTCTAAAGCTCCTCTCCTGGCTGCCTGGAACAAAGCTTCTCTTCCAGGGCAGCTGTGGGTGATTCAAGTGTTCTTCCCACTTCCCTGCTGGTGCCTTCTTTGCTGATCTTTTTTTGGCACAAAAAAATATTCTATTAAAGGTTTACAAGTTAAAGGGTCACCTTTAAAGCTCTTCTAGTTTTTCAAAATACATCTTAAATGTGAACATAAGATAACCCATACCCATATCATTTTGCCATCACTATGGGCCACACACAAACATAAAAAGAGAAATTACAAAGCAATCAAGTATTTTCTTTTTATTTTCCTAGGACTAAAAACTGATTCTCACAACGCTGGCCCAAACAGAATTGACAATATAGAAGTAAAATTATTATGAAAAATTATTCTAATAGTGTAATCTTTTCACTGAAACTGTGAGAAGCAAAACCTCTTCAACAATGTCTTTAGAGAAATAAGGTGTTACTTGATTCTGGCCAGAATGTGCAACGGAAATCATTAAACCCACACTTAGGCTGGGTGTGCAGAGAAAATCATTCCATGACACATGAGTTTGACTAGATTTTTCTAAATTTATACAGTCTGAACCCATAGAAATCCATTGGTTTAATGGTCATTGGTTTGAAGGTGTGGAGTTGTTAGGATTTGGTTTCCTGTTGCAGCCGGATTTCTGTGCCTGTGATGTGAATTAGGTGGGCACTCCTGGATTTCCTGCTCAGCCTTTTCCAGACCAGGTGTCTCCAGCTGTGCCTGGGGCAGTGTCTGGGGTGGATGTTTGCTGCTGGGTGTTGATGTTTTGTTGATGGTTGTTATCTTGGTGGGAATATTTTGGGCTATTCCCAGTCTGTTGAGATGTTAATTTCATCTCTGCTGAGTGGTGGAAAAGAAACATTAAAATTCCTTTCCCCAAGGCAAAGGCAAACCTAGTGTGACCAGAGAAATAAGATTTGAAGCCATGTTAAAGTTGGTCTGTTTTCCCAGAATTGAATCCCAGGCCGAGCAGAGTGTGAGTGTAATTGAGAGGCAGAGTGGAATTGTCCCGGTGCCTTCCCCAGCAGCTGTGGCGAGGGCAGGCACAGAAAGGGCTGAAGCTGCAAGAGTGAGAGCAAGGATTGTCCCGCAGTGGCTGGAGATGGCAAAGGAGGGTGGCCAGGCCGAGGATTTGAGCAGAGGATCTGTGGGCAGGCCCAGGGGCTTCCCCCGCTGGGGAGCCCTGGCTGCTGCTGCGTTGCCTTCAGTGCAGGCTCAGGGGTGGCCTGTTTAATATTCCCTTCCAATTCAGATTTCTGAGTCTGGAAGAGCCATGGCTGGGGCATCAATCATTTTATTTTTTTCATTTTGTTGAGTTTTGTTCTCTTTCTTATGTCCATCCCATAACATTGAGACTATCTGGGGCTAAAGAAGTCAGAAAATGTGTTGGCTGCAACAGAGAATCCTCAATCCAGCTCCTGCAATTCCCTGTTAATCCTAAAAATTGCTGCAGGTCCTTTTTAGTCCGGGGAAACATTATTTCTGAGATTCCCTGGACCCTCTCAGAGTCAATACAAGACAAAGCTTCTGTCAAAATAGGTCCCAAATATTTAACCATTTTCTCTACCATTTGCCCTTTCTTTTATTTTAGATAATCGAAGCTGCTTTTTAGCCTGAAAATGAAGCCATTTCACAGAGGCTTCCTCTACCTCTTCTCCTCATTTTTCTGACTGGATCAAGTCATCCACATCCTGCATTAAGCCAGTCCCTGGGGGTGAGGTCAATTCCTTTGATATTTCCTGCAAGGCTTGCCCCAGTCAGGCCGGTGCTTCCGTGCATCCCTGCAGAAGGACCGTCCATGTCTTGAGCATTTTCCCTTCTACCTCTTGTTGCCAGCCCAAGGCAGAATTGTGTTTGCATCCTGTGGAAGTGGGCAGATCCCCAGAAAGCATCTTTTGCATCAAGTTGTGAATGGCAGCAGTGTGAGGAGGGCACCTGGTTCAGGCTGGTGTAAGGATCTGAGCCTGTGGGGTGCCTCGGTTTCATCATCTCATTTCTTCTTCTTGGGTCCTGCAGCATTGTGTGGATTCCATTGGATTTCTTGTTTGGCAGGATAGGAGCATTCTAGGGAGCCATCCCTGGCTCCCCAAGCCGTGCCTTGAGCAGGACTCACAGACAGGCTGTGAGCCCTTCCTTCCCTCCCTTGGAACAGGGGATTGCTTTTCGACACCTCTTGTCCTGGCTGCTTCAGGGAAATTTGGAGAGGCTCCATATCTAATTTTGCCGATTTCCCTTGGGTTGCCCACACTTCTGGGTTCAGCTCAGCATAGGTCTTGTGTGCTGGTGTCCCACTCTTTGATATTTAGTGAGAAGGAAAAAACCATCCATGGAAATTATTTTTTTGAGATAAGCTGCTGAGAGCTTCCTCTGTGCCTGGGAAAAAAGCCAGCAGCTGGCTAGCTCTGAGATAGACAACTGATTGAACCATTTAGGAGTTGGATCCCTCTCTGTGAGATCCAAATTTTAAAATCAGCAATCCTGGGAAATCTTTCTCTTTGCTTCTGGCCTAAGAAGGTAACAGAGCTCTGCTGGGGCCGGCCCCGCTCCTTTGTGGTCTGTGGGAGGCTGGGCCAGACCCCAGCGGCTCCCGGGCGGGGGATGGAGGCTGCGGGACCCCGGCCCCAAGCTGGGCCAGGTCACGGCTGCTGACATCTTTCCAACACTGACCCCGCCGTGTCCCGCACTGAGCCGGGGTCCGCTGGGCCCCAGGCTGAGCCCCCCAAACACCGGGACTGCTGCCCACTGCCCACGGCCGTCTCCAGGCCTGGGCAGGATATTAACCCTTTCACTCCACAGAGGAGACCTGCAGACCTTGATCCTCTCTCCCAGAGAGAGAAAAAGAGTGTGGACACGTAGAAAGACAACATGAAAACACCAAGGTCAGTAGAGAGAGTCAAGCCTCAGATGGAAGGAGGATGAGGTGATGCCCCTATGGGGCTGAAAGCTCTTTTAATACTGCCATAGAGATAAAGAATAACACACTAAAATATCCCCTCTAATTCATGAGAGAGTATGGGGAGGTAAAGTATTCAAACTGTTGATGTGAGCAGAAGTATCCACGATGAAACAAAATAAATACTAAAGAAATTGTGATCCCATGAGAAGCTTGAACAGAGGGAGAGTGATGAAGACCCTTTGTCCCCAGGGAGAGGAGACCTCAGTTCTCAGAGATAATTACAGGGATATATAAAGAAAACCTTTACTTTTGAACAGCTCATCCTTAAAATAATACCCAATAATAAAAATAAAACCATAAAAAAAAAAATATATATATATAAAACCCCAACATAAAAAGCCCATAAATGCAGCTGTAAGAAGGCTATGACAATGAGACAAGTTTCATGATTGTAATTGCTTTTGCAGGCAGCTGGTATTCATAAATTAAATGCCAGAAATAAAAGCCACAAGAGAAATGTTTCTCGTAAAAAGGTTTCCATAGCATGGCAAGAGAAAGCTCCTGTCCCTACAAAAACTAACAAAATGTTATTGTAGAGTTAGAAACTAATTTAAAATCCCAGGTTTTGTCTCTATGTTGTCACTTAAGAAAAAAATGAAGTGAGGCAGGGAGAGGAAGAGGGTTCTAAGTTTTAGAAGCTTTATTCTTTCAGTCCTGTTAATAAATTTTTCTTCATACCTTTTAAGTTTTAAGCCTGTTTTCCCCTTCTCTGAATCCACATCTCACAGCAAGAAATTAGTAAGTGCACAAGTAATTTTAGCCAACGCTAAACCCTCCACATTATTTAGTTCGTTAGCCGGGAAACTCAAATTGGCAAATGTAAACCACTGCACCCGTCCCTCAGGCAGTGCTCAGCCAATCAGGGGGCGCGGCGTTGATGACTCACCGGTTGCCAGGCAGATCTGCAGCTCGGCTGGCCGAGAGCCCAGCGCTGCCCCAGGCCGAGCTGGCCCAGCTCCATCCGTGCCCCTGCGGTGGGATGCTGTGGGAGTGGGGGGGAAGAGGGAGGCGGCAGTGGGTGCTGGGCCTGGGGGCAGGAGGAGAAGGTAAGGAGAAGCAGGATTGAAGAACAAAATGGTCAAACAATGCCCATGGAGGGAAGTGGTTTTCCCCTTTATGTGAGGAGATTGTGCAGGAAAAGAAGGAAGAGTAGGAGGAAGAGGAGTGGGAGGAAGAGTAAGAACACAGGAGGAGATGGAGGAGCAAGAAGAGGAAGCAGCACAAGGTTCCACCCTTCCCTGTACCTACAGCCCCCCCAGCCCCAGGAGCGCTGCCCACCCTGACATGCAGCAGGTGACCAGGAGGGTCACCTTTTCCATGACCTTCACGGGACTGAATCTTGGTATTTCTGCGCTTTATTAGGATAAATGTTGGTGCTTTGGTTTCTTGCAGGGGCTGAATCTTTCTATTTTGGAGGATGTTTTGGGCTGAATCTTGGTGTTTTGGAAATTCTTACAGACACAAGATGCCCAATGACTTCCTGAGATGAACTTGGGCAAAGAAGAACCCACAGCCCAAGGCGCTCTCCTCTTGTTTTTTTCCCCCAAACCAGGATTTTAGATTCCCAAACTGGCTGGATGGAGGAGAAGAAAAAGCCCCAAAGATGCCTCACAAGGAGGGGCTGCAAACCCAACCCAGGGAGCTGCGAGGAGGAAAGATCCCCCCAGTGCCAGCAACACGGCCAGAGATCCAACCAGAGCTCAAAGCTGAGGGAGAAGCCCCACAAGTGCTTGGAATGTGGGAAGGGTTTCAGGTACAACTCCAGGCTGAGCCGGCACCAGGTGATCCACACTGGGGAAAAGCCCTACGAGTGTGGGAAATGTGGGAAGAGTTTCAGAGATACCTCTGACCTGATGACACACCAGGTGGTCCACACAGGGGAACGGCCCTACACCTGCTTGGAATGTGGGAAGAATTTTGGTCAGAGCTCCACCCTGAGAAAACACCAGCGCATCCACACTGGGGAGAGGCCCTACGAGTGTCCCCAGTGTGGGAAGAGGTTTCAGACCAGCTCCAATGTCCTCCTACATGAGCGGATTCACACAGAGGAGAGGCCCTTCCGCTGCCCCAACTGCGGGAAGGGCTTCAATCGCAACTCCCACCTCATCAGGCACCAGCGCATCCACAGTGGGGAGAGGCCCTACGAGTGTCCCCAGTGTGGGAAGAGCTTCTCCAGGGGCTATCACTTGACCCAACACCAACGGAGGCACCAGTAAGGGAAGCCCTGCGAGTGCCCCGAGTGCGGGAAGAGCTTCGTGCCCTGCTCCAGCTCCATCCCCCATGGGAGGATCGGCGTTGGATGATCCCCAGTGACCCCCGTTGGGCAGAGCCCTGGTGATCCGTGGTCCTGGTGATCCGTGTTGGGAAGACACCTGGCTGGGAGGCTCCACATCTTCCTGGCTCCCTGTGGGCACCTGGATGAAATCAGGGGAATGAAAGTCCATTAGGACACAGACCAACAATGGGAATTCCTTGTGGGGAGTAGATTTGTTGACTTTCAATCCCAGAAAATCTTTTAAATTCAATCCTATCTTCTGGTGGCATCAAGGAATACTGTATGGTCTTGGAGGTCTTTTCTAACATCAGTGATTCCACAAGTTTAATTTCCTTCCGCCCAAGGGTGTCTTTCTCAGCAAAATGTTGATGGTTTTGGGCAAAGATCAGTATTTTGGAGACAGTGGGGTGGAAATCCCCCGAAAAAGTTCTTTCCTCCCACCCAACTACGTGGATCATCAGCTGGCATGGACACAGAAATCTTTTACTTTGGGCCTTCTTTGGCTTTTCCTTTCTCTTCATCCTTTGAAAACGCCTGAAACTGGGGAAAAATAAAGACATTGACAAAGACATGTGTAGGGAGCTTGAGGGACATGGACATGGTAAGACATGGACATGGAGAGTGACATGGGAACACATGGACATGGACAGGGATGTAGCCATTCATGGGGACATGCGGGGACACTGGCACAGATGTGGGGGACAATGCCAGGGATGGAAACATGGTGGGGACACAGCCCTGGGTGAGGACATGGGGGGACATGGCCAGTGACATGTGGGGCCATGGCCATGGCCGCTGCCATGGGGGGAACTTGCAGGGGCTGTGGGGGATGCTGGGTTTGAGGGAGTTGAGGGTTCCTGGCAGGGACTTGGGGCTTGCTGAGGGCTTTGGGGAACCCAGGCCGAGCGGCTGCGGCTGCGCTGGGAGCCCCTGGCAGAGGTTCTGGGGCAGCTGCTCAAGGACCCCCTGGCCTGGAGCCCCAGCCGGGCATTGGGCTCCTGGAAGGGAATGAACGTCCTTGTGCCCAGGAGGGAAATCCCAGCACCCCCAGGGTGTGGGGGGCAGCTGAGAGGCCACAGCAGGGAGGGGAAAGACAGACAGAGCTGTCCCCCTCCAGAACTGCACCCCAAAAATCCCCAAACTCAGGAATTGCTCCCAGGAAAAAGCTGCCAGCATCTGCTTGAATTGAGTGAAAGGGGGGATAGGAGAGGTGGGGTGGTGGATTGGGCGGCAGTGGGGCAGGGGTGGAGGAGCAGGGGAAAAGAGGGGCATGGGAGCCCCATATTGGGTTTGGATGAGTCTCGCTCCTCCTTCTTCATCCTGCCTCCTTCTCCTCTCTGGCCCTTTTTCTCTTCCTCCATCTCTTCTGTTCACCCCCGGCCCAGTGCCCACCCCTGGACCCCCTTTTTTCCAATTCCTTCACGCCCCACGGGAGGAGCCAGGATAGAGCTGGGGCAGGTTGGGCTGTGGCAGCGCTGGGCTCCTGGCATGGTCCAGGTACCACCCATTCACCCCCTCCCCAAATTTCCCTGGCGGCTTCAGGGGTCCCAGTGCTTTTTAGGGTTTGCTGGGTGCCATGCTGGAATTTGGTGTCTCCCAAGGAGTCCCCAGAACAGGATGACACATGGGGAGGACACACGGGGGTCCTGATCCATCACTGCACAGGGTCTGTCCCTGCCAGGGTCTCCCCATGTCCCTCCCCACTGCCCCCCATAAATGGGAGAGGGGCGAACTGGGAAGCTTTGCTGGGAACACTGGGAACAGCCGGGCGGGGGCAGAGTGACAGCAGAGCTGGGGGGACACACGACCCCTCCAAAATCAGGGTGGGGATGGAGCGGGGGGTCCCAGCCAGGCCTGAGGCCACATGGAGGGGCTGCGACCGCCAGCGGCTCAGGAGCTCTGTGGGCAGAGAAAAGGGAGTGACACCGGGCTGGGGGTCATGGGGAAGCACACACGCTCCAGGGGAGGGGAGACATGACCTCCGGGACACCCCCTTACCTTCTTGTACAGGTAGAAGCCAATTTCCAGCACCAGGAAGACAAAGCCCAACAAGGAGCCCCCGATCCCTGTCAGCATCTTGCTGCGGGTAGAGTCTGGCGGCATCTCTGGGGGGTCTGCAGAGGTCAGAATCTCCCCCAAAAACTGTCTCAGACACCCCAAGCCCTTCCAAGCACCCTTCCACTCTCGTCCACCCCATCCAGGACCTCTGAAACCTCCTCCCAGTCCCTTCCCAGCCTCCCCAGGACCACGAAAGAACCTTCTGTCCCTATCAGGATCCCACAGCCCCCTCCCAGTTGCCCCCCACTGCCCCAGGACCCCCAAACCCTCTCCCAGTCCTTTCCCAGCCCCACCCGGACTCTCAGTCTCTTCCCAGCACAATGAACCTCATCCCAACCCCTGCTTTCCAATGCCCAGTCTCCTTCCAGCCTTTCCAGGCTCACTCAAATCCCTCCCAGTGACACCCAGCACCCCTAAACTCCCTCCCAGTTTCCACCAGGACCCCCAGAACCCCATCCCACCCTCCCCAACATCCTTTAATCCCCTTCTCAGCCATTCTTGACCCTCAAACCCCTTTCCCAGTTTAAACCAGTCTATCTCAAACTCCCTCCCAGTTCCTCCCAGCACACCCCAATCCCCCTCTGGGCCCCCCAGTGCCTCCCCCGCTGCCCCCGGCGCTGTGGGGGCCGGGCCGTGCCCCAGTGCCGGCTCAGGGGGTGCTCCAGGCTGACGTGCTCCACCTGGCAGCTGGAGCTGAGCCCGCATTGCCGGGGGCTGTTTCCAGCAGCACCAGGACCAGAAGACACAGAATACAAGTGTACAGCAATTTATATATGGGGAGAGTCCAGGGGTGGATACAAAACTTCAACCAGTGAGGGATATCCTGGGGAGGGGAATAGGACACATGGACCAATGGGGTGCTGTGGATTAGGGGATTTCCAAAGGGGACGTCCAAGCAGGGGGTTGGCATAAGGCAGGATTGACAGGGAACATTTGGGAACAAGGGGCAGGGTGGACAAGATTGATAGGGAAGGTGCTGGAAAAAGGGGTTGGGATACAATGATGGGCAGGGCAGGGGAGGAGATAACTTTGGGTCAAACCAACAAAGCAGGGGGGTAACAGAACAAACCACTTATACAAACAGCTTCAAACTTTAAACAAAAACACACCACAACATCTCCCCCTTTTCTGTTTAAAAGGCAGAGCTGTGGTTTTGGGGGATCCATTATTCTCATTTTGGCAGGTCCCTGGCTCGGCTGCAGGGGGGTCCCAGGGTGTGAGGATGGAGGGTTTGGGAGGGTTCCAGTCCTGGATACAGGGGTGCACGGGGGTCCTGCTGCAGCAGAATGGGAGTTCAGGGGGGTCCCTTCCTCTGTTCTGGGGTTCAAGGGGTCCTGGTGCCTGAAAATGGAGGTTCAGGGGGGTCCTGGTGCCCAGAAATGGGGGTTCTGGCAGGTTTCCATTCCCGAGAATGGGGGTTCAGGGGGTTCCAGGTTCCAGATAAGGGGGTGCAGGGGTTTTTAGGGCTGGGGAAGGGGGTACCAGGGGGTCCCGGTGCCCCGAAATGAACGTTCAAGGGGGTCTCTGTGCCCAGGAAGGGGGGTTTTCCTGGAAATGGAAGCACAGAGGTTCCCCATTCCCAGTGTAATAAATGGAATTGGTTTGTGCTAACTAAATTGCAGCTGTTATTAAAGTCGTTATTAGAAACTATCAAGAATCAGTGTTTTAAAGCAGATGTACCCCTTTGCAGATGTTGCATGTCAAAATTAAGGCACAGGATGTAGTTTAGAAGATAAATGGTGTCTCAAGACCAAAATGGCCTTGAGATGGACAAAATTAGGATGAATCTAGGCATTGGGCCTAAAGATTAGAAAATATAAGAGTAATTAGTAGACCAACATAACACAACGCTTAGTACACACATGCAAACCTGTAAGGTTATCCAAAGGACAATGAGGAAGAGGAGAAGCCTTTGCCAAAAGACACCCAAAAGAAGACTGAAGACCCCCTAACAACAAGTGAAGCATGCGCCATTGAAGAAAGGTGATGTAAAATCAGCAAAATCAGAAATAGGAGGAAACTTACGGGAAACATGAATGAATATTTATAAGCATACAGTATATAAGTTTAGCTTGAAGTGCTTTATTTTGTACGTGAGGTGAGGTGAGAAGCACCCCCTGTACCCCAGTCGGTTTTGCTTATGCCTTAACCATCTGTAACCACTGCCCAATTGTATGCACATTGTAAGAGACAGGTTCGGGAATCAAGAGACGACCCAGTGTGAGTTAGTTGCTTTTTCCAAATTTATTACAATCTTAGCTACATTTTTATAGTATTTTGAAAAGGTAACCTGCGATCTGTATTCTACTATGATTGGATAATTGCTATTTTTCACGCATTAATTTCTACATTTCTATTGGACCAGCTCATAACACCCAAGCTCTATAAGATACTTTTTAGTAAAACTTGTTAAGATACATTTATCAGATTTCTCATCCTAAATTCTTATTCTTCATTGTCTTATTAACACTTAGTCTTCTTCATTTCTTTGATACAGTATTTTGCCAAGGACTTACGCTAGCTCAAAGTCAGGGTTGTGCAGGCCTTCCAAGGAGCTATGGCTTCGAGAAGCGAGCCATTCTTGAACAGCACATATATATAGAAATAGATATACCTGAATATATTTTCTAAATTGTATCTTTCTTATTAAATTGTATTCTTTTACTAAATTGTATTCTTTTATTATTTTGTTTCCAATTTATTAAAGTATTTTATCAATTAATTAGATTGATTGTTTGGAAATTTGAAAGTCATTTATAACACTACTTATTTCAAACATTATGTAGACTATGTAGGAATGAAAAAAACCACCAAACTGCAGCAGGATATCCACTGTGCTTTAGGTTCTTCTTATTGAGATTCTGCAGGGTGAGAATATTTGGCTCATTCTGAGAACTGACAACATTTTTTACCATTCAAAATTAGATCTGCTTGTGTGAGTACCACATTTCAAAAACCCAAGCCTGGGAACCTCTTTCTGTTTTTCTTCTGTCCCTGAGCAGGTAACGGGGATCCGGCCCCTGTTGGGCCCTGGCGGGGCCGGGCCGGGCTCTGCTGCAGCGCTGGCCCCTCCCGGGAATCCCTCTGGGTCCCGTTCCCGGGGGGCCGAGCCCTTCCCGGGGAACCCGCCCAGCCCCTTCCAGCGGCGCTGCCGGGCCGGGCCAGCCCCCGGCTCGGCTGAAATTCTGCTGCCACTGAGTTTCTGCAGAAGCTGCCGGGCAGGGGGAGCGGAAGCGGCCTCTGAGTGCTGGCCTGGCTGCTGAGATCCCAGTGCAGCCACGGGAAAATCATCCAGCAGGAACAGCTCCGGCAGCTGCCCCAGCACAGAGCGAGTAACCAGCCACAGGCCTGGGCAAGATATTAACCCTTTCAATACACAGATGAGACCTACAAACCTTGTTCATCTCTCCAGGGACAGAAAAGGACAGAGTAACAACATGCAAAAAAACAACATAAAAAAAATCAAAGTCAGTAAAAAAAAGTCAAACCTCTGATAGAAAAAAAATGAAAAAATGTAAATTAAAACGAAAATATTCTTTTAGTAAAGCCATAGAAATAAACAATGATGTATGAAAATATCTCCTTTAATTAATGAAAAAACTATAAAAAAATATTCAAACTGTAAATCTAAACAAAAACATCCATTAATGAAACCAACCTAATGTTAAAATAACTGTAATCCCATAAAAAGTTTGAACAGAAAAATAAATAAAAACAATAAAAAACCTTTTCCCCCAGGGAGAGAAGAAGAAAACTTCTGTTCCCAGAGATGATCACAAAAACAGATGAAGAAAACATTTGCCTTCAGACAACTCATCCTTAAAATAACATCCCATGAATTCATAACCCATAGACACACCTCTCAGAGGGCTGTAAAAATGAGAAAAACGTCACAATAGCAAAATTGTAAAATTGTATTTGTAAAAATAAAAAACCACAAAAAACCTGTTCCTTGTAAAAAAGTCTCCATGACATAACAAAATCTAATAAAAACTATTGCATAATTAATATTGTTTTAAAATCACAAGTTTTATCTCGACAATGTCAGATAAAACAAAAAAAAGTTATTCAGGGGGAGGAAAGGTGTTCTGAAAGTTTTATTCTGGTTTCTTATTCTTGTACTCCAGTTAATAAAGTTTCTTTATTCCTTCTAAGTTTTAAGCCTGTTTTGCCCTTCTCCTAATCCATATCTCACAGACAGAAATGAGTAAGTGCCCTGGAGATTTCAGCCAGCGCTAAACCCACCACATTATTTAGTGCATTAGCCAAAAAACTCAAATTAGCGAATCTCAGCCACTGCACCAGGCTGAAGCTGAGGATCCCCAGCCAAGCTCAGAGGGAGGAGAACACAGCATTTGTGGGATCCTTTCCAGTCTGACTTGCTTTAGCTGGAGCCTGGGGGAGGAGAGAGCAGGAGAAGGGTTGGCTGAGTCCTCTCCCCTCTGCCTTGCCCTTCTCTGCTGGATCCTCAGTTCATCCCACACCCACCCCAAGACTCCATCCCCATCCTACTGGTGCTGACGGGATTAAAGGAGATAAAGAGGAGATTAAAACAGATAGAGAGGAGAGAAAAAGAGAAGTTTAAATGCAGATTAAATATGAAAGAAATGCATATGTTCGTGGCTGCTGAGAGTTCAAAGGGAGCTGAAGGGTTTGCGAAGGGACAGGAGCCCGTGAAGGGCTCAGGAGCTGCTGCTGCCGGGAGGGAGGAAATGCACCAATGGCTCCCAGCAGAGTCTGTGCTTTGAGGCTCTTTCCCAAACAGCTGCAGGAGGGAAAGCAGCTGAGTTTGGAGGAAGAGTTTTCTGCTGAGGTTTCCTGTTTGGAGCTGTCACAAGCTTGAGCTGCTCAAGGGAAAGGCGGCTCTGCTTCCAGCAGGGCCCAAGTGCACGGGAGCACAACTTGGTTCCCTGGCCCTGAGCCAACGGGCAGCAGCAGCTTCTGTTCCCTCCTGGCTCTTGTGTCATTTCCAGCAACACAAGATACACCAAGAAAAGCTCCTCCAGAACATGCCATGATCAACACAACCTGATTTCATTGCATGAAGGAGCTCTGACAGTCCCACGGGCTCAGGTTTGTTTGTCAGTCAACAGAGCAGGGAAAAGCACAGACACATTCCCTGCACAGGGAATTCACAGGAGGAAAGTGCAGCGCTGGAGGATGTGCTTGGATACAACGTTCCCACGGCAGTTTTGGGGATAAAATCATCAGCAGAGAGAAAAGAAAAAGTCCTACCAAGGGTGGGCTGGGGAGGGCTGGTGCTTCCCGGGAGGCTCCCGAAGCTCAAGAGGACAAAGCCCAGACCTTGTCCAAGCTGCGAGCTGGGTCTGAGCCAGAAACCAGGGGGTGGCAGAGCCATTGCTACTGAAGGGCTTCAGATTGCCAAAGCTAAAGTGTCCAGTATCAAGGAACAACTTGAGGTTACAGAAGTCCCAGCGCCCACGTTCCATCCCCTCATTTCAAGGTGAAAGTGGAGCTTCACTTGTGACTCTGCTTTTTAAGAATCAATGTCAAACTTCAACAAAATTCCCTTAGAAAGACCCCATGAAGGTTCACACTGTGAGAGCTCACTCGAGGCAGCCCCAACTCCTTTCCTGGTTCAGTCCCTGTCAAGCCCACTGTGCTTCCCAGCTGCTTTGCTCCAGCTCCCCCCAAATCACCATGAATTCCACTGAACTGAAACAAATCCAAGTCCTCGTGGGTCGGGACAAGGGCAGGGAGAGGTCACTCAGGGATCACCATCAGGGGCACAACAGCCCGACATGGGGAAATGAACTGAACTTAGGACTGAGCAAATCAGACCAGGAGAATGAGGATTAAAATCAATCTTGAGAAACACCTCCTCCCGCTCCTGAACTTTTCTGTCCGGGCCGCTGCTCGCGGGGCACAGAGAGGGACCCGGCCCTGTCCCTCCAAACCTCCCTGGGAATCACCCCAGAGCCCTCAGCTTTCCTTCTGCCCATCCCGGGGGCCCCTTGTCCCTCCCAGTGGCTCCCGTGGCTCTCCCAGTCCATCCCAGCCTCTCCCAGTGACCCTCCATGTCCATCTCGCCCCTCCGTGGATCTGCCGCTCCTCAGCCAATCAGATCGCGTCTCTCTGATGACTCATCAGTTGCCGGGCAGATCCACAGAGCCGAGAGCCCCGCGCTGGACTCGGCCTCCCAGTGCCGCGCACTTCATTCCCAGTCCCTCCCAGTGCCACCACAGTCCCTCCCAGTGCCACCACAGTCCCGCCCAGTGCCAACACAGTCCCGCCCAGTGCCAACACAGTCCCGCCCAGAGGCCCCAGAGTCACTCCCACTCCTTTTTAGCCCGTTCCCAGTCTCTTCCGAGTTCATTCCCATTTCACTCCCCAACCTCCACACTCTCTTCCAGTGTCCCAGTATCCACTCTCATCTCTTTCAGTGCCACCCCAGTCCCTCCCAGTCCATTCCCGGTCCCCCCCAACACCACATCACTCGTCTCCCATCTCTCCCAGTTCTCCCTCAGCTCATCCCACTCATCTCCACTCTCTCCCAGTGCCCCCATCGTGGCCATCTCGCTGGTGCCCTCGAGCTCCCAGCCCGGCCCCGGCCGCCTGCTCTGCTCCCTGATGGATTTCTCCCCTGCCCACATCCAGCTGAGCTGCTCCCAGGGCCAGCAGCAGCTCTCGGGCCACGTGCTGGCCACTGCCGTGCTCCCCAGCGGGGACTGGAGCCAGCAGCTCCTGGTGTTGCTGGGAGGAACTGGGAGCTAGACTGGTTTAAACTGGAAGAGGGGTTTGCAGGTCAAGAATAGCTGAGAAGGGTTTTGAAGGATGTTGGGGTGGGTGGGATGGGGTTCTGGGGGTCCCCGTGGACACTGGGAGGGAGTTTGGGGGTGCTGAGTGTCACTGGGAGGGATTTGAGTGAGTCTGGAAGGGATGGAAGGAGATTTGGGATTGGAAAGCAGGGATTGGGATGAGGTTGGTTGTGCTGGGAAGAGACTGGGAGGGGACTTGATGAGTCCTGGTGGGACTGAGAAGGGACTGGGAGAGGGTTTAGGGTGCAGGGGCAGTGGGGGGAAATTGGGAGGGGGCTGTGGGATCCTGAGAGGAACAGGAGGGGCTCTGGTGGGTCCTGGGGAGGCTGGGAAGAGACTGGCAGTGATTTACCAAACTAGCAATATTGATCCAGTATCAATATCAATCTGTTAATGGAGAAAAAACCTCTCCAACAGTTTAAAGTTACAAAGTGGATGTTTAATCACAGCACTGGGCGAGTGTGGGAGTCACCCCTTAATACACACTGCAAGTTGACAAAAGATTCCAGTGTGTTTTTATTCACAAAAGTCTTGAATATCCAAAATATGAATACATATTTATAATGCTAACACTTCCCATTCCCCACTTCAGATAAAAATGAATGGTAATGTTTTTAAAATGTCATTATGCCTATGTGGTGGGCTCCCTAATTTGAGGACGGAGTCATTTTGGCGAGGAGAGGTCATCAAGAGATGAAGGAAAACTGCTCTTCCTCACTCTCACCTTTCTACCTTTACAATGGGTGACATTACAAATGACATTTGGTACAACTCAAATTTTCTCCCTTGTGACTTTTAAATGGGTTTCCAGATGTAAGGTCTGTGATCTTCCTGAACCCGTTGATCAGTTTCTCTTTTGTCATTACAAGCACAGCTGAACACACATACAATGACAAGTAATTTTTTACCTAAGTCTAAGCTTCATTATCTCAAATCCTGCTTTTCACTTAATCATTAACTCTAACTAGTTCCAGCAAGGCCTATCTCTAGCTAAGATCTCCAATTTTTCTAAAATTCTTCATTTTTTAAAATTAGTGACTCCAAAAGAGGTTTCAGACGGTCCTGGGCAGGCTGGGGGAAACAGGGAGGGTCTTTGGAGGGGCTTGGGGTGTCTGTGAGAGGTTTTGGGGGTTCTAAATCTGGCAGATGCCCCAGGGATGCCGTGAAACACTGCCCACAGCAAGATGCTGATGGGCATCAGGGGCTCCTTGTTGGGCTTTGTCTTCCTGGTGCTGGGGCTCAGCTTCTATCTGAGGAAGAAGGTGAGGGGGGTACTGGGGATTGTGTCCTCCCTCCCCCAGAGCGTGTGTGCTCCCCTCCAGGGCTCCCAAGCTCCATGTCACCCCATTTTCTCTGCCCGCAGAGCTCCTGAGGTGACGGAAAAAGGTTCTCTAGGATTGAAAGTCAACAAATCCACTCTCCTCAAGTCATTCCCATTGTTTATCTGTATCCTGTTGGATTTTCATTCCCTTGATTTCATCCAGGTGCCCACAGGGAGCCAGGAAGATGTGGAGCCTCCCAGCCAGGTGTCTTCCCAACACGGATCACCAGGACCACGGATCACCAGGGCTCTGCCCAACGGGGGTCACTGGGGATCATCCAACGCCGATCCTCCCATGGGGGATGGAGCTGGAGCAGCGCACGAAGCTCTTCCCGCACTCGGGGCACTCGCAGGGCTTCCCTTACTGGTGCCTCCGTTGGTGTCGGGTCAAGGCTGAGCTGTCTGAGAAGCTCTTCCCACACTGGGGACACTCGTAGGGCCTCTCCCCACTGTGGATGCGCCGGTGGATGGTGAGGTGGGAGTTGTACTTGAAGCCCTTCCCGCAGTCGGGGCAGCGGAAGGGCCTCTCCTCTGTGTGAATCCGCTCATGTACGAGGACATCAGAGCTGGTCCGAAACCTCTTCCCACACTCGGGACACTCGTAGGGCCTCTCCCCAGTGTGGATGCGCTGGTGTTTTCTCAGGTCAGAGCTCCACCCAAAGCTCTTCCCACATTCCAAGCAGGTGTAGGGCCGTTCCCCCGTGTGGATCACCTGGTGTTGCATCAGGTTAGAGATATCTCTGAAGCTCTTCCCACATTTTCCACACTCATAGGGCTTTTCCCCAGTGTGGATCCTCTGGTGATTCCTCAGGCTGGAGCTCCGGCTGAAGCTCTTCCCACATTCCCCACACTCGTAGGGCTTTTCTCCAGTGTGGATGCGCTGGTGCCGGAGCAGCTCAGAGCTCCACCTGAAGCCCTTCCCACATTCCAAGCACTTGTGAGGCTTCTCCCCCAGCTCTGAGCTCTGGCTGGATCTCTGGCCGTGTTCCTGGCACTGGGGGGATCTTTCCTCCTCGCAGCTCCCTGGACTGGGTTTCCAGCCTTTCATTGTGCGGGATCTCCAGGGCTTTTCCTCCTCCTCTTCCATCTGGACGCAGTTTGGGAATGAAAATTCCTGGTTTGGGGGAAAAAACAAGAGGAGTGATCCTTGGGCTGGGGTTCCTCCTTGCCCAAGTTCGTCTCAGGAAGTCATTGGGCATCTTGTGTCTGTAAGAATCTCTAAAACACCAAGATTCAGCCCAAACATCCTCCAAACATCAAAACACTGATCAAAAACTACCCAAACACCAAATCCAGGCAAAACCCCCTCCAAAATAGAAAGATTCAGCCCCTGCAAAAAAACAAAGCACCAACATTTAGCCCAATAAAGCTCAGAAACACCAAGATTCAGCCCAGTGAATATTTTGGATCACCCTCCCCAGTCACCTGCTGACTGTGGGCAGGGCAACACTCCTGGGACTGCACATACAGGGAGGGTGGAACCTTGTGCTGCTCCCTCTTCCTGCTCCTCCTCCTCCTCCATGTCCCTACTCTTCCTCACACTCCTCTTCCCCCTTCTCCTGCACAATCCCACCTTCTCCTCCCACATACATCCTTTGAACATTTTGTTCTTCAACCCTGCTTCTCCTTCACTTCTCCTCCTGCCCCCAGGCCCAGCACCCACTGCCGCCTCCCTCTTCCCCCCCAGTCCCACAGCATCCCACCGCAGGGGCACGGATGGAGCTGGGCCAGCTCGGCCTGGGGCAGCGCTGGGCTCTCGGCCGCTTCCGCCCGCACTCGCTCCCCACTGCAGCCGCTCCCGCCACCACAGCGCGGGGGGGCGCGGCCTTGGCGCTCCCCCCTCCCACCTCCCCAAATTCCCCTCAAGGGGGGCACGGGGGCCTAGGGGGGCACAGGCGGTCTCCAGGTAGGACCAATGTGGGGAGAAAATGGAATGCCAGAGGGGCATCCTGGAGAAAGGGATAATGACCCCAAAATATCTCTCAAGGGTCCCTTGGGAGCCTGTGGAGGTCGTTTGCACATTCTCCCAGAGGGAATTAAGGACATGGACACCCAGGGGGGGTGGAGGCCGGGGAACCAGGCAGTTCAGAAATCTTGGCTCTCCCCTGGAGAGCTTCTCCCTAGGCAAGACACTTCTATGTCATGCAGAGAAAAAGTGTCACTCCCAGAGGCCCTAGAGTTGAACATGTTAATTTGTTACACCCCATTGGTTTCCCTCCCTATCAATCCACCCCAATACATGTATCCCAGTTTCCCCCGCCCCTCTCCTCCTCTATAAATACCCTGTTTTTTCCCCAGTTTGAGGAGCTGCTGTCACTGGCTCCCTTCACTGAGGGCCCAGCTATAATAAAGGCTATTTCTCAGTGGAATGCCATACAGCTCTCTAGTCTCTCCGCGTCGCCTGCACGCTGCCGCTGAGCCCTGTTCAGGATGGCTTCTTCAGGGTAGTCGCGGCACCCCTGTCATCGACACCGCCGCGGCAAGGGGGGACAATAAGGGAAGTCCAGAAGGGATTTAGACAAGAGGGGATGGATGGTGTTGGTGTGCTGGGAAGGGATTGGCTGAAGGGGAGTGTGCAGGAATGTGCTTAAGGCAAGAAGCAGCAAGAGCAATCCATGGGGTGAGAAAAGGGATGATAGAAAAGAGGGGGTAGAGAAAAATACTGAGCATTGGAAATGTTTTTCAGAAGGGTCTCATCCTCCAAATTTGCCAGCTCTGATGGGTTGGCATTTAAGAAAAAAAGTTGGAAACATCCACGAATACGATGGCTCTGAGAGAGGCTGCTGGGAGTTTCTTCTCTGCCTGAGACCTGGCCAATAGCTGGCCAGTTCTGACAGTATTTTTGACCACTGAAAAGTGAGATTACCTTTGTGAATACCACCTTTTAAACCTAAATCCAGGAGCTTTTGGGTCTTTTGTGTTTCTGGCTTTAAAACATAACAGAGCTCTGGTGCAGCCGGGCCCCCCCTCCCCGCTTTCCCCACAGCCTGTACGGCCTCGGGGTGGGGGCGTGGGGCCAGAGCCCAGCAGCTCCCAGGAAGGGGATGGAGACTGGCAGGAGCCCTTTCCCAGAGTGGCTGAGCCCCTCGGGAAGCCCGCCGAGCCCTGAACAGCAGCACTGCCGGGCCAGGCCGGTCCCTGGCTCAGCTGAAATTTCTGCTGCCGCTGGATTTCACCAGAAACTGCCGAGTACGGGCAGGGGAAGCCATCGGCCTGCAGCGTGCTGAGATGCTGGCCACCCTCCCCCAGCACAGCCACTGAAAAATCACCCATCAAAAACAGCCCCAGCCTCTGCCCGTGAGCATCCACAAGACTTGGGCCAGATTTAAACCACTTCACTACCCAGATGAGACCTGCAGGTTTAATCCTTTCCCAGAGAGAGGAAAGGGAGAGTGATCATCATGTAAAGAGACAACATAAACCATCCAAGTCAGTGAAGGAAGGAATCAAGCCTCAGATGGAAGGAGAATGAGGACATGCTTTAATAAGCTAAAATACTCTTTTGGTAAGGCCATGGAGATGAACAATGTTTCTGAATAACTCCTTTAATTCATGAAAAGAGTATAAGGTGGAATGAACTATTCAAACCATGAACTCTGAGCAAAGGTATCCACTGATGAGCTAAGCAGATGGGAGAGTAGTTGTGATCCCATGAGATGCTGGAACAGAGAATGAAAAGTGAGAGTTGATGGAGATACTTGGGCACCCAGGAAGAAAAAGAGAAAACCTCTGTTCCCAGACATGATCACAGGGAGAAATGAAGAGAATATTTGCCTTTGAATAACTCATCCTTAAAATAATACTCCTTGAGTTCATGGCCCATGAATGCACCTCAGAGTGGTGTGAAATGGGAAGAGGGAATGATGGCAGAGTTTTTTCCGGGCAGCTGCCAATCAAGAGAAAGGAAAAGCCACAAGAAACTGGTTTTCTTGTGGAAAACTCTCCATGGAATGACAAGAGAGAACTCTCTCTACAAAGACTGATGAAATGACCATTGTAGAGCTGGGACTGCTTTAACCACCAGATTTTGTCTCTATGCTGTCAGTCGGGCAAGGAAAAAGGTGAGATGGGAAGAAAAGGTGTCTGGAAGTTTTATTCTGGTTTCTTATTTTTGTAGTTCGAGTAATAAAATTTCTTTATTCCTTTTAAGTTTTAATCCTGTTTTGCCCTTCTCCAAATCCACAACTCACAACAAAAAATGAATAAGTATTCTAGTGATTTTTAGCTACTGCTAAAACCACCAAACCAGCTGATCCAGATCCTCTGTACCTCCAGATTCCAGGACAGGAAAAGAAGGAGGTCAGGATTTCAGGGGGTTTCTCTGAGCTGGGAGCGGCAGGAGCGGGCGCAGAGCTGCGGCACCAGGAGCACGGGCTGGGGGCCTGTGGGGAGCTGTGGGGCCGGGCCGGGGCTGTGGGGCAGCCGGGGCTCAGCGCCGGGCGCTGCCTGACCCCAGCACCCCCCGGGCAGGGCCGGCAGTGGCCCCCGGCCCCCAGGAGGCTGCGGGACGCCCCGGCCGCTGCCCGGCCCCGTGGAGCTGCCGGCCCTGCCCGCCAGGGGGGCCGCCTTTGGACACTGCGGCAGGACAGGGACCGGCTCTGGGATACGGGCTGGGGAGGGGAGCCTCAGCACAGCCAGCACCAGGAAGGAACAGCTCAGAAATGGGGATTAGACCTGCAAGGATCCAGATCATCTTTTAAGGATCACAAGCACCTGGCACAGGCATTGCCCTCCTGGCCAGGGGACAGCCCACCCAAACAGCCCCTGGCAAGGAATCAGCCTTCCAGCTGCAGGGCACAAGGACACTGCAAGCACAGACAGGAGCACCCTCAGCACCAGCAAGTCCAGCCCTTGATGGACACGGATTCTTAGCGCTCTCACAGCTCCCATTTCACCAGGGACCCACCACACTGCAGCCCTTGGGAACATTCAGGGTGGCTCTGGATCCAGAGGAGACCTTTCCTGATGGACACAGGGGCCTCTCCATCCACTCAGAATCTTACATCTAAAGGGAGTAAATTGTTAGGGAACATTTTAATAATTAAGGCATTAAGTCGGATAGATGAGTGGGTGTGTTTTATTCAGCCACTATCAGTAGATGTGGGGGATGGGTTTGAAATGCAGAAATTATTATTTGCTCACAATTGTGGTTGTAATTTACTGGGAAGGGATTTGATGGCTAAATTGGGAATGCAAATTAATATAGCAATAGGTGATATAGAGGCTGGTTCTGTTGTACCTCTGTGTCAAATGTCTGGCAGAGCCCAGGCTGAAGTGAACCCACAAGTGTGGGCAGCCCCAGGGAAATTGGCAAAATTGGATATGGAGCCTCTCCAAATTTCCCTGAAGCAACCAGGACAAGAGGTGTCGAAAAGCAATCCCCTGTTCCAAGGGAGGGAAGGAAGGGCTCACAGCCTGTCTGGGAGTCCTGCTCAAGGCACGGCTTGGGGAGCCAGGGATGGCTCCCTAGAATGCTCCTATCCTGCCAAACAAGAAATCCAATGGAATCCACAGAATGCTGCAGGACCCAAGAAGAAGAAATGAGATGATGAAACCGAGGCACCCCACACTCTCAGATCCTTACACCATCCTCAACCAGGTGCCCTCCTCACACTGCTGCCATTCAGAACCTGATGCAAAAGATGCTTTCTGGGGATCTGCCCACTTCCAGAGGATGCAAACACAATTCTGCCTTGGGCTGGCAACAAGAGGTAGAAGGGAAAATGCTCAAGACATGGACGGTCCTTCTGCAGGGATGCACGGAAGCACCGGCCTGATTGGGGCAAGCCTTGCAGGAAATATCAAAGGAATTGACCTCACCCCCAGGGACTGGCTTAATGCAGGATGTGGATGACTTGATCCAGTCAGGAGGACAAGGAGAAGAGGTAGAGGAAGCCTCTGTGAAATGGCTTCATTTTCAGGCTAAAAAGCAGCTTTGAGTATCTGCAAAAAAAGAAAGGGCAAACGGTAGAGAAAATGTTTAAATATTTGGGACAATTTTGACTGAAGTTTTGTCTTGTATTGACTCTGAGAGGATCCAGGGAATCTCAGAAATAATGCTACCCAGCCCTAAAATTAAACTGGAACAATTCTTAAAATTAACAGCAGGAGCTGGATTGAGGATTGTCTTCTCTAGGCAGAACACTGCATGAATTTTTTAGCCCTAGATAGCCTCAATGTTATGGTGTAGATATAAGAAAGAAAACAAAACTTAACAAAATGAAAAAAATAAAATGATTGATGCCCCAGCCATGGCTCTTGCAGACTCAGAAATCTGAATTGCAAGGGAATATTAAACAGGCCACCCCTGAGCCTGCACTGAAGGCAACGCAGCAGCAGCCAGGGCTCCCCAGCGGGGGAAGCCCCTGGGCCTGCCCACAGATCCTCTGCTCAAATCCTCGGCCTGGCCACCCTCCTTTGCCATCTCCAGCCACTGCGGGACAATCCTTGCTCTCACTCTTGCAGCTTCAGCCCTTTCTGTGCCTGCCCTCGCCACAGCTGCTGGGGAAGGCACCGGGACAATTCCACTCTGCCTCTCAATTCCACTCACACTCTGCCCTGCCTGGGATTAGCTGCTGCCAAAATAGACCAACTTTAAAATGGCTTCAAATCTTATTTCTCTGGTCACATGAGGTTTGCCTTTGCCTTGGGGAAAGGAATTTTAATGTTTCTTTTCCAGCACTCAGCAGAGATGAAATTAACATCTCAACAGACTGGGAATAGCCCAAAAGATTCCCACCAAGATAACGACCATCAACAAAACATCAACACCCAGCAGCAAACATCAACCAACATCCACCACAGACACTGCCCCAGGCACAGCTGGAGACACCTGGTCTGGAAAAGGCTGAGCAGGAAATCCAGGAGTGCCCACCTAATTCACATCACAGGCACAGAAATCCGGCTGCAACAGGAAACCAAATCCTAACAACTCCACACCTTCAAACCAATGACCATTAAACCAAGGGATTTCTATGGGGTCAGACTGTATAAAGTTTTGGAAAAATCTAGTCAAACTCATGTGTCATGGAATGATTCTCTCTGCACACCCAGCCTAAGTGTGCATGAAATTATTCCTGTTGCACATCCTGGCCAGAATCAAGTAATGCCTTATTTCTCTAAAGACATTGTTAAAGAGTTTTTGCTTTTCACAGTTTCAGTGAAAAGATTACACCGTTAGAATAAATTTTCATAATAATTTTACTACTATTTTGTCGATTCTGTTTGGACCAGTGGTGTGAGAATCAGTTTTTACTCCTAGGAGAAGGAAAACACTTGATTGCTTTCTCATTCTTGTTTTATATTTCTATGTGACTCTTAGTGATGACAAAGTGATGGTATGAGTTTTTCAATGTTCACGTTTAAGCTGCACTTTGAAAACTAGAAGAGCTTTAAAGTTGACGGTTTAACACATAAACAGTTAATAAAATACTGTATAAAAAAAAAAAAAGCAGATCAGTGGGGGCCACGTGTGAGTGATGGGATGTCTGCCCTGGAAGAGAAGCTTTGTTCCAGGTAGCCAAGAGAGGAGCTTTAGAAATGCAAATTAACACTGATAGCCCAAAGCCTGCACAATTGCCCAGGGGTTTCCTGCCTGCAGGAGGAATTGGAATGATTCCCTCTGCCCCTCAGCCCAAGCTCTGCCTGCTTGCACAGATGGAATTTGCACAGATAAAGGCAGAGCCCATTGTGAGGATATCAGACTCTGCAGCAGAAATTGGTTAAGCTGCAAAGGAAAACAGAAAATGGAGAATGTTGTGAAAACTGCACTAAAACAAACTGGGGGGAATCATCCCTGTCCCCACTCCAACATGTGCTGTCTCTGTCTATGTTATATAGGGTGTACCATAAATAAATCCACTGTGCTTTATTTGCCACCACAAGTTCAGAGAAATCAGTTGGGAATTCCAAGAATGTGATGATTTAATGAGAGAAAAGCTGACAATTGATGCAGCCCTGGCTGGAGTGAAACAGAAATTAAAAATTAGGAAATAAACACAAAGAAATGCTTGACTAAAAGGGGGGTTTGACAAAAACCATACCCTGACACCCTGATCCACAAGAACAAGAAAAGAGTCAGACTGCAAGATAAGATAAGGAGCCAGAATACACAAACAAGATGCAAAGACAATAGCACCACAAGATAAAGGAGATTCTTCAGACCCTATGCCGGAAAGAACAGATTTAAAGTTCCAAAAGGTGGCCAGAGGAACGAAAGGGGCATGGAGTTAAATGTAATATGAAGTGAGGACAAGCAGAGTTACAAAAAGATTATGTTTTAGGCATATCTTGTAAACCTAGTCTATAAAAGATAAAAAGAGAAAACCAAATCACAAAGGTGTGCATGCTTTTCGGAGGAGATATCCTCCATGCATGTCAGCGCTGAATAAATTCATACCTACTCTTATAACTACTCTGCGAGTTATAGAGCTCTTTTTATTTTGCATATCAGGAGGGAGCACCCAAAAATGGGGGAAAGATGAACGATCACCAGAACAAATCCTGCAATACCATGGACCAGACCCCGGGAACCCTGATGAATTCATATCAGGTACCAGAGAAACCATTTCTCACTTCAATGGCATAATTAGATAACAATATGTCATTGAAATAATAACCAACCACACAGCTCCAGCTCCTGACCTTCCCCCACACCAATCCTCTCACATGAGGAACACAACATTTCACCATGGGATGGGATCACTTTATCTTTTAGCAGAAAATCGAGGCAGAGTTTGTGGAAAAGTTAAGTAACTCAAACTACTCTTGGCAAATAGACAGCAATGGAAAAGTAGTAAAATAGATTAAAAAGGAAATAAAAAAGCAGCTCATCTACTTGTCCAAACGTGGTAAGGATGGGAATGGGACACAGTTTTGTGCTTCCCCGGCAGACCATGGGTTAAACAAATGCTGTTTCTCCTCTCATGTGCTACAGCAACTCTCATCTTTTTACCATGCACCACACCTTGCTGAGTGCAGCTCATTCAGCAGCTGAGCAAGGGGATGCAGGTGGCAGCCAGGCCTCCTGAGCCACAAACGGCTACAAAAGGACAGAGAATGAGGGCACTGAGAGCAATCCCAAAACCAAAGAACACCCAGGAAGAGAAAACACAGGCAATGAGTGAATCTGCTTGGAGATAGAGCCAGGGACTTGTACATAAGGAAGGAATGGGAGAAATCACCAGTTACAAAAAATGTTACTAATTGACAAGGACTGCTGCTCAGAGCAAGTCCCAACACATTCCTGAACTTCCAGAAGAACAAACACTTCACAGAGCCAGGAATATCGGGTGTTATACAAAAAGGACATGCAGCAGGCGGATCGGGAAGGCTGAACCTTCCAAGCACCTCCGCCAGTGTTGGGCAAAGGGACAGGGACATGCGGCCGGGAAAATCAGGACAAAAACGAGGCCGCGTCCTCCAACAACTGGAGAGAGCGCACGGCAAATGGCCCATGGCCTCTCCCTTTGGGCAGCAATAAAGTCACTCGCACACCACTCCTCTGGCTCCTTGGGCCACACAAACCTCTGGCGCCGGGAATTTTCCCGCCCAGCCCCGGGCACAGCGCAGCCACCTCCGGCCTCCCGACACGAAGCGGGACGAGCCAGCGCTGCTCCGCCACCGCCTCCTGCCGAGGCCCCAGCGGCAAGGAGACCGCGGGCAGCCGCTCCCGCAGCGCCCTCAGCCCAGGGCCAACACGGGCCGGCCACGGCACAAGCCACCCGCCACAGCCCCCTGCCGCCCCCTCCCGGGCCCGCAGCGAGCCCCGAGCCCCCGCAGAACCGAGCGCGGCTCCCACCTGCGATGGCCGGGGCCGCCTCCGAGCTCCGCCGCCGCCTCACCGGGCTCCGGCCGCTGCTGCCGCCGCTGCCGGGCCCGCACAGACGCTCCGGCAATGGCGGCTCTCCTGCCCCACGGCCGCCCTGGGGGCGCCAGCGGGGCCGGGCTTGTCCCCGCTCTGCCCAATCAGCGCGCGCCAGAGCCACGAGTGACGGCAGAAGCAGCCAATCGCAGCCAGCGGCGGGCTCTGCACACGGCACAGCCCCGCCCCGCGCTCTCAGGGCCCGCCCCCGGCTGCGTGAGGGGAAAGGCGGGGATGAGGAACAGCCCTGGAACGGGCCCGGCCCGAGCCGCCATTGAGCTCCCAACACAAACAAAGTTCTCCGCAGCTCCCGGCCCGCCTTGCCCAGCCCTGGCTGCTGGGTGCCTCCGGCTCAGCGGGAAGCCCTGGAGCCTCACTTCTCCCACGTCTAATTAGGAGAACTGATGCATTGCTTTGATTTTCCCCCAAAAGGGAAAACCGCACCAAACCCCTTCTGCTGAGTGGAGGAGAGATTTCCTGCACAAAACTCCCAAAAATACCAAAACCAAAGCGAAGTGAGCCGGGACCCCCCAGCAGTGCCTCTCTGCCGTCCCAGCTGAAGCCCTCGCTGGCTGCTCCAGGCTGGATCCAGCACTGGGAGCACTGGGAAGGGGCCCCGGCTCGGGGCGCAGCCCCCGGGGCAGCCCCACGGCCCCCACGGCAGCTCCAAGGCTCCGCCAGCCGGGATGGAACGTGGGACGGGGAGCAGGGGAAGGGACAGGGCTACCGGCACCGAGGGAACACGGGGGACACCAGGGGCAGTTCACAAGCATTTAATGCAAAAGATAAAATCATAAGGGAGACAAAAGCAACAGCAGCTGTAGCACCATAGCACAGGGCCACACAAGGACATGTCCCACTGCAGTGGGGTGATGCTGGCCAGAGTCCAGGCACCCACCACAGCCGCTCTCTCACTGCCCTCCACAGCTACACAGGGAGAGAAAATTTAACCAAGGGTTCATGAGTTAAGGACCCGGGAGCGTTTCCTCATCAAACACAGTCACAGGCAAAACAGGAGATATAAATTGAATTTATTGCCAATAAGCTCAGAGCAGGAGAATAAGAAGACCCTTAAAAGCACCTTCCTTCCACCCCCTCCCTTCTTCCAGCTCTGCATCCTAAGCTAGCAGTGCAGGGATACAAGGAATGGAGCCATGGTCAGTTTATCTCCTGTGGCTTTTCCTGCTGATCAGGGACAGGAGTCCTTCCCCTGCTGCACTCTGGGATCTCTCCCACCAGAGAGGTCTCCTGGAACTTTTCCAACCTGAGTCCATTCCATGGGGAGCAGCCCCCTCACAGTGCTGCAGCGTGGGTCACTCTGCCACGGGGTCAGACCTTCCAGGACAGGCAACTCCAGCAAGGGCCCCTCTGTCCCACAGGTGTCCCCCGGGGACACAGCCTCATCTCAGGCATTCCCCTGCTCAGGCATGGGCATCTCCAGGGGCTGTGGGTGTATCTCTGCATTCTGGTGAATCTTCAGGGGCAGTCAATCTGCAATTCCCATTGTTGGTCTGTGTTCTGATGGATGTTCCTGCCCCAGTGTTCATCCAGGTGCCCACAGGGAGTCAGGAAGATCTGTTTGGTCAAGGTTGAGCTCTGAGAGAAGCTCTTCCCACACTGAGGACACTCGTAGGGCCTCACCCCAGTGTGGATATGCCGGTGCCTGATGAGGGTGCAGTTTTGTGCAGGGCAGCGGAAGAGCCTCTCTATGTGAATCCACTGATGTTTGATGAGACCTGAGCTCCTTGGAAATCTCTTCCCACACTCAGCATGCACTGGTGTGCCCTGAGGCTGGAGCTCCAGCTGAAGCCCTTTCCAAACTCCCCACACGTGTAGGGCTTTTCCCCTGTGTGGATCTTCTGGTGAGAAATCAGACTGGACATCTCAATGAAGCTCTTCCCACATTCCCCACACTCACTGGGGCATTCTCCTGTGTGGATGTTCTGGCACCAAATCACGTGGGAGTTGTGACTGAAGCTCTTCCCACATTCCAAGCACTTTCCAGGCTTTTCCCCTGTGTGGATCCTATGGTGGTTAATCAGGACAGAGATCTTCCTGAATCTCTTCCCACACTCCCCACACTCCTAGGGGCTCTCCCCAGTGTGAATCACCTGGTGCCAGATCAGATGGGAGCTATTCTTGAAGCCCTTCCCACACTCCCCACACTCCCAGAGCCATTCCCCAGGGTGGATCCTCTGGTGTTGCTTCAGCTTGAAGCTCCAGCTGAAGCTCTTCCCACATTCCAAGCATTTGTGGGGCTTCTCCCTGCCATGAGCTCTCACCCCCAGCTCTGAGCTCTGGCTGGATCTCTGGACACCTTCCTGGCACAGGGGGGATCTTTCCTCCTTGCAGCTCCCTGGGCTGGGTTTGCAGCCCCTCCTCATGCAGGATCTCTGGGGATTTTCCTCCTCCTTCATCTGGCCATGGCTTGGGAATGACAAATCCTGGTTTGGGGGTAACCAAGGTTGGAGTGCCTTGGAGTAGAGGCTCCTCCTGCCCAAGTCCATGTCTAGAGCTCAGCAGGAGTCTTGTGTCCATGAAAAGCACCAAAATATCAAGATTCAGCCCCAAAAAAGTCTCCCAGGATTTCCCCATCTCTCGTCTTTCCTATTTGGTCTTCCAGAGGTTTCCCTTCCCTGGGATGATGGGGATCCAAGGGCTCCAAAGGTTCCCCCTTCTCTGGGGGATCACCTTAGCAATGATCCAGGGGCTTTTGGGGGTCCATGGGGTCCCTTCTCCCCTGATGCTCTGCTTAGAGATCCCAGGCATCCCAGGAGTCTCTCCTTTTCAGGCTCCCACCTCTCCAAGCTGCCAGGGTCCCCCAGCTCCGGGATCGCTCCTCTCTGCTCTCCCCACTCTGGGAGGTTCTGAGAGGGGTTCCTCTCCTCTGCTCTCCCGGGGGTCCCCAGGACCAATGTCCTCGACCAGCCAATACTGGGCAATGGCCACGTGGACCCCAAAGATCCCCCAAGGGGCTCAGCTTTGGGGTCCTGCAAGATCCAAACCTACACACAAAGAGAAAAAAACCTCCCAGGGACACCAGACAATATTTGGGGCTCAATTCCGCAATCTGCAAGTTCCAAACACACCCCAATAAAAAGACCCTCTCAAGGACCCCCTGACAGATTTGGGACCAGCTCCCCCTCCCTGCTCACCTGCAGGATGAGGTGGGGGCGATGGGCCCGTGGCCGGGGGTGCTGCGGACACAGGGGGCACTGGAACCTCCAGCTTCTCCTTCTATTCCTGTTCCTGCTCCTCATTTTCCTTTCTCCCTCCTCCTCCTCCTCCTCCTTCCTAATCCCACCTCCTCCCCAGTTCCTGCCTTCTGTATATTTAGAGTGGAGAATCTTGCTTGTTTTTAGAACTAGAACAAAGATTCCAGATGGAACAAGCCTTGCTGGTTTTACTCAGCAGTATCAGTGGCTACAGGTCGTGTTTGCTTTGGTTTTGTCCTGTCCTCGTTCCTCCTCAGTGCTCAGGCTGGCCTATGGGGTGTTTGCTTGTTTGCTGCATTTTCAGAGTTCCTCTTGGATCCTTTGGGCAATAGGCTGTGCCCTGGGAGGATTCTTTGTGCTCCTTTGTGACACAGGAGAAGCTTCCAGGCGGTTTTTGCGTGAGCGGCTGCTGTGGTGTCACAGGAACGTTGCCACGTCCCCGTGGTGTTCCCGTTGCTGTGGGACACGGAGGCCTCAGTGTCCAGAGCGGCTCTGGGCGCCTGCTCGTTGCCAGAGGATCCTCCTGCCCGAGGCATTCTCAGCAGCCAGCCCAGCCCCTGACGGGTGTCCTTCTGTGCTTGCAGGGGTACAGTCTGCAGACGTGTGCAGCGCAGCCAAAATGATGCAGCAAGTGGTTGCTGCAGTTGGCACTCTGTTCTCTGTGGCTTATTCGGGGTATTTTTTAACCCACTTGGCACGTAAGTTGAGGTTTTCCCTCGGTGCAGCATCTGTGGCTTTGGGCTTGCTGTGTGCTTTCTGTTCTTCCACTGGGACTGAGTTGACTCTGTAACCAAATTGCCATGAGGACACGGTTGGTTTGGGAGAGCTCCTGCCAGCAGCTGCAGCTGAAAAAAGGGGGTGTCTGCAGCCAGCGGGGCGTGCACAGCATTTGCAATGAGGCCTGGGGGGTTCTGTTCCCTCAAGCGGGGAGTCTGTGGCAGCGGAGCCTGGAACTCCCTCCGTTTGCTGCTCCAGCCAAGAGCTGACACAGCCCAGTCTTTTGCGCTGCTCTCTTGCTTGCTGTGTGAAGGGCCTGTGGCTCCTGGAGGGATGCTGTGAAAGCAAAATGCTCTCTCAGGCTTGCCTTGTTTATTTCCCACCACAGGCAGCTTTTTCCTAACAACATCTGGTTCATGTTCCCTCTCCTGTTGCAGGGCACCTCACGCGTGGATCCCGAGCAGCTCCTCCTTCGGTGAGTGGCAAAGGAAGCTCTGGTGTTCAGAATTGTGCAGCAAGTTGTGAGCTCAGCGTGTGGCAGCCCAGTGCCAGCCTGGGAGGCTGAAGGAAAGTTCCTGTCAGTGTCTTTTAAGCAGCAGCAGCAGCAGCAGCAGCAAAGAGATCCCTGGCAATTTTCTCTGTTTCTGCTGAAGAGCTTTTAAAGAGCTGCAGGACTGGTTTTGCAGGCAGAAGATTGCTTGCTGGCTTTAGCCATGGTGGAATATGGAATTCCCAGCAATAAGTGGCAATGTCAACTTTTGCCCATTGTTAGTCTGAACAGCTCTGAACCCTATTTCTGCTTAGTGCAGCTGGATGTGTAGCTGAGGATAAAGAAGGTGATAACTGAGATAGAACTTCCCGTCCCTCACGCTCCCGTCTGTCCACAGGGCACCAAAGCAGCATCATCTCCTCCTCTGGCTCCCTCTGCTTGCAAAGAGGAGGCCAAAGAGGAGGAAGAGAGCAGTGAACTTCCCGCTGTTCTGGGAGACGAGGGCGAACACCCCGCGGTTTGGGAATACAACGGCGAGGCTCCCGCGGTGTGTGACAAGGACAGTGGACATCTCCCAGAGTGGGACGAGGATGGTGGACATCCTGTGGCTTGGGAAGAGGAGGGTGAACATCTTCCAGCATGGGAAGCGGACAGAGAATGTCCCATGGCTTGGAAAGATGATGATGAACCTGCAGCTTTTTGGGAAGAGGACAGAGAAGCTGCAGAGTTTTGGGAAGAGGAAAGAGAAGCTGCTGTGCTTTGGAAAGAGGATGAAGAACCTCCCTCTGCTCCTGAAGAGGACACTGAAGCTCCCTGTGCTGCAGGATCCTGGGCTGAACATTCTGACAGCAGCACAGCCCTGCAGCCAGAGGGGAGCGGGGAGTGGAGCCTGATGCAGCTGAGTACGTCTGCTCTGTTCCTGTGTGCCAGAGCAGGGTGCTGTGTGTGTGTCTCAGCATCAGCTGCACCCAGTGTTGCTCTGCAGCTGAATGGCACAGGGTCATTTATTGTCCTTCCCCAGCTGAGAGCAAGGGGCTCCCGGCCCCAGGGAGTGGGGCTGCATTCTGGCTCTCATCTGAGAGGGAGCATCTTCCACCTGGTTTCTTTCAGGGAACACCGTGAGTGTGGGGGAGCCTGCTGAGAAATACCTGGAACTGGAGCAGATTGGCCAAGGGTAAGTGCAAGGCAGTTACTTCTGCACAAGCAGGGCCCAGGTATTTTGCTGGTGCAGGATCCTGTGAGAAGTCAGGAGAGCCCCAAACCCCTTCAGACACTGGGGTACGATGCTGCTGTCTCTCAGTGCTGATCAGAATTGATAACTGTGGTCAGAAGGCACCGTCAAAGGCCCCTGAGGCTGGCAGTGTCCTGTCTGCAGCAAGGAGCGGGACCTGGAAGATCTTCTGTCCCTGGAATTGGAGTGCCTAAAAGAGCAACTCACCATGTGGTGACTGTGACTGTCAGAAAACAGTTCTCAAGAAGATTTCTTTCAAATATTTTGTTTCAAAAACTATCCATCAGTCAGGATTATCAACATAATGGTTTAGAAACAGAAGCCAGAGATGAACTAATGAGTGCTCTTTTCAGCACAGGTAGCAGACCCCATACATTCAGTAACAGACACAGAGCTGCTGCACTCGAGGGGAAAATGCATCACCTGCCTGCTGGCAGGGCCCTTGGGGATCCTGCAGGTCTCAGGCGGGAAATATATAAAGGATGAAATACATTCTTTTCCAGTTCTTCAGAAACCCACCCCCCACCTCAGGTTTTGAACTTAAGGAATTCAATGTGGACATTTGGGATTTCCTCCAGCCCTTTTCCTTCGTGTTGGGCCTCAGTTTTCTCTTGCACACCTTGCATGGCAGAGGGCTGGTGGCTGCTGTGCTGTTGTTTGAAGGGTGGATGCACTCGGGTGTTTTGTGAACGCTGCAGGCAGCAGAGATCTCCTGTCTGGGCTGGCTTTCACTGCCAGGGCCTAAAGCGCTGCTTCTTTCTTCTCTGCTGTTTTGTCTCCAGGGCTTTTGGAACCGTTTCCAAAGGACTCGACAGGGCCACTGGAGGAGAGGTCAGTGTCAACACGCCCAGCACGTCTGGCAGCTCTCGAGGCCTTTCCCCTCTGCTGGGAGCTGTGGCTGGAGCTGTGGGGCCCAGCAGAGCTTTCCTGCACAGGCTGCTCCTCTGAAGGCAGAGCAGTGTCAGCCTGCAGAGCACAGCTGGGACAGACTTGGTCCTTCTGAAGTGCCCAAAGGAAGGCAAGGAGGGCAGCGGTGGCTGTCAGAGCAGGACACGCTGGCTTGGTCTTCATGTCTGAAAGTGTGAATGCATCAGCTGGTGGAGACTGAGGCCCAATTTACCTTCATCCCAGCCTCGGACAGGAACACTATTTAGCAGTTTTACCATCCTGAGTTTCATCAGGTTACCTCAAGGCCTAATTAAGGAGAGATCCTGCTTGGGCTCAGTTTGGGGTTTTAGTCCTACTGCAGCTGGTCCCACAGAGACAGGGAGAGAAATGAGAAGATGGATGTCCAGAGCAAAGCTCTCTCCTAAACCCTGCAGCTGTGTTTGGGTCTGGTGTCAGTGGCAGCTGTGGCAGGGATTATCTGAGCAATGGATGTGCACGTTTGCTTTGTTGTGCTATCCCAAACAGAGCAGGGACATTTGAAATCATGGCCAAATGCCATAGAATTGCTAAAGGGTTCCCGGCTGTTTTGCTCTGTGTGCACAGAAACAGAATTACCTCCTGCTTGCAAAATGTGCTGGAATAATAATCCTAAGAGTGCTGAGGCCATTTGAGAAGGCTGTAGGTGCAGAGAATGTTGTTAGAGCTCTGAGGCTGACAGCTGAGGCACCATTTCTGCAGAGCTTACAGAGCCAAATGTCTCTGGCCATGAGTCCTGTAACAGCCCCCAGCGAGCAGAGCAATGGGCTGTGGGAATGGCACTTGCCGAGCTCTGCTGTCCCATCCCAAGGCAGTTTGGCACAGCCTGGCTCGGTCGCTCCAAAAAGACTCGCTCCGTGTTTGCTGTGGCCTCCTGCCACAGACTCCTCCAGTTCAAGGTCTGCAATGTCCCTTCAGGTGGCCATCAAGAAAATGAGTCTCAGAGGGCAGAACAGGGAACGAGCTGTGAATGAGGTCGTGGTCCTGAAGGACAAGAAGAACCCCAACATTGTCAATTCTTTGGACAGGTGAGTGCTTCAGGTCTTCTCCCGTGCACGGGCCCTGCGTTCATCTTTCCTGGCATCCCCAGTCTGTAGCCTGTTCTGAAAATGCCTGACCCGGCCATATCTTCCCAGAACAACAGCCTGGCACTTCACTCCTTCCATGTGCTTTTGTTGCTTTGCTTTGGCTTTTTCTTCAAGTTGACCCCATTTGCTGTGTTTTACAGCAAGTGCTGATAAACCCTGGTAGAAATTATTTTCCTTGGCTTCTTCTTCTCAGCCCTTTCCCATTGCTACAGGTGCCAGGAAGACCAGGTTCCTGTTTCCAGAAATGCCTCATTTGCCCATTTTTCAATGGCCTTGCCTATTTCTGAAGGGACTTTGTGCAAGGTTTTCCAAGCATTTGACTGCTTTTGCCCCAAGTGCTGCACGGCCTCCTCCCCTGGATAACTCTGGAAGTTGTGTTGCCTTGTTCCAGAGGGAATGGTGGAACTGATGAGTTCAGATGCTGAAGCAGCTGTGGGCAAGTGTTGTGGTTCCACATTGAGCTGGGCTGCTGCTAAAGTGCATTTTTCACCTGCTTGCCATCTAAGGCCTCTCCTTTCTCCCAGGTGCCTCCTTCTCCTTTAGACTGTGCAGATTCCAAGGCCTGTGCAGCCTGGCAGGAATGTCTCTCCATCTGATTCTGTCCTCATTAACAAGTGACCTGGGAACAAAACTCCACTCCAGACTTTTCCCTGGGGGAATTGAGCAATGCACATTCATCTCAAGGGTGCCATTGTTCTCCTCTTCCAGCTTCCTTGTTGATGGAGATCTCTGTCTGGTGATGGAATACATGGATGGAGGAACTTTGCAGGACGTTGTCAGACGGACACGCATGGCTGAAGGAGAGATGGCAGCTGTCAGTCAGGAGGTGAGGGATCCTGCTTGTGCTTCCCATGGCTGGGACACCATGGTCCTTCCAAAGAGGCTGTGAGAACAGGGTGGCTCCATGCTTAGGCCTTTGTTTCTGTGTTGTTTTTATGAGCTGGAGAGGAAAGAGCCTCTGAAGTGAATGGCCTGCAAATATCACTGCATTTCTACTCTGTTCTTGTCTCCTTTCCTGCTGTTGTGGTACTCTCTGTCTTTTTTGGATCTGATTTACTGTTCTCAGCTTTGTCTTGAACCTTTTGCCTGGAGCTTGTCTGCACTGCACTCCTGGGCTGTCACAGCAAAGTTGCTGCTGGCAGAATTCTAAACTGTCCTTTCTTGTGTGATATATTCCAGACACTGATTTTTCCCTCATGTTTCTTGTTGTCTCTCAGTGTCTGCAGGGCCTGGATTTCCTCCATTCCATCCGGGTGATCCACAGAGATCTGAAGAGCTCCAACATCCTTCTGGGAATGGACGGCTCTGTCAAGCTGGGTGGGTGTTCCTGGCCAGGCACGGCGCTCCCGGGGTGCGGCTGTGGGGCTGCTTCCCAGTGAGGGCCAGAGCCCCACAAGTGCTGCTGGTGGCACTGCCCGGCCCCTGCTGCCAGCTGAGAGCGGCTGCCCCGTGCAGAGAGCTCAGGAGAGGAGCAGGGTGTCAGGAGTGCCTTTGCTCTGGGTATGGCCCTCCCAGAGGGGCAGGAGTTGCAATCTAAAGCTTCAAAGGAAATCAGTAAAAGCCAAGCATGAAAGCTGAGGGCTTCTTTAAGGGTCCAGTTCCATCTTTCCTTGCCTCCAGCCCTGAGGACGTTTCCAGCTGGATTCAGCACTGCATTCTCAGAGAGTGGGGAATCTTTGTGCTTGGTTTCCTCATTGCAGCTGCCTTTGACAGTGCTTGTTTCTGTCCTCAGCTGATTTTGGCCTCTGCGCTCAGCTCAGCCCTGAGCAGGACCAGTGCAGCTCCATGGTGGGCACTGCTCACTGGATGGCCCCAGAAGTTGTGACCAGTTCTCCTTACGGCCCCAAGGTGGACATCTGGTCCTTTGGCATTGTGACCATCGAGATGGTGGAAGGAGAACCTCCTTACTTCCAGCAAACGGGGGCCATGGTAAGAGGCAAATTCTCCAGGCTTTGCAGAGGCCTGTGAGCACAGGGTGACCCTGCACTGGGAGGAGCAGCTGGAGGTTTCTGCACATCGCAAAGGGAATTCCCACAGCACCTGAGCCTGAACACAGACAAATATTCTGCAGTCTCCAGCAACAATTTGCTTTGGGATTTAAGTTGTTGCAGCTCTTGTGAGGATGACCCAAATACATGAAGCAAGTGCATCAGCTCTAATGTTGTCTTGTAGAAAACCCCAAACCAACCCCAACACTCAAACCCAAACCCAACAAGTTTTCTGAAGGAGTTTCTAAAAGAGGTTTTGTGAGATGAACTCCCCCCTGGCTCTTCTCACTGGGAAACTTGTCTAAAACATGAAGATGATTGTTTAACATCCCCACAATCTAACATATTTCTTTCCTAGTCCAAGCTACTTTCTCTGTGTCACCAAGCCTGAGCTTTCAGCCACACAAACCTGCTGTTCCTTGCCTGGCAGTTTCTGGCATGGGGCATCAGGAATGCTTTTACTTGAGTGTCAGTGGCACTGCAGAGATGCATTTGATGTAAGAATCCCTTGAAATAACACAGGCACACCACACTCACTCTTGAAAATGCCCTGTAAAGCTGGTGTCCGTATTTGGAGAAGCAAAATGGGCTATTTCTGATGGAGGTTCCTACTGACAAAGTCAGCCAATGCAATCGGCTCTGAAGGCAAGATCATTTGGATGTTGCAATGGCTGTGGCTGCACCAGGGTTTGGGTTTTTTGGCTGGCCCAGAAGAATGAGCTGTGAGCAGCAGCATCTCTGCCAGGGAGGAAAGTGCCCGGGGAGCTGGGGCAGAGCAAGCGGGCTGGATGTGAGCACTTGTGGGTGTGGAGGAAGCTGTCAGAGCGCTGTGTTTGCTTTTCCTGCAGGCTCGCGCTCTGATCCGGCAGAACGGGACCCCGCAGCTGCAGGAGCCCAGGCGCCTGTCGGCTCTGCTGCGGGACTTCCTCGAGTGCAGCCTGGAGCCGGACGAGGAGCGGCGCTACTCTGCCCAGGAGCTGCTGCAGGTGAATGCCAAGCGGCTGCGGGGGAAACGGCAGCGCCAGGGAGGGCTTTTCTTGTGGGGCCCCCCTCCCATCATCTCCAGTCCCGCTGCTTTTCACACGCAAAGCAAGCAGAATCCTCGCCTGCTTTGGCTTGGCAGGCTCCTGTCGAGCTCATCTGGACCTGGTGCCCCGCCACGAGCGGGGACATCTTCAAGCACATCAGGTGGCTCAGAGCCCTGCCTGACCTGAGCCTGGATGTTTCCAGGGAGGAGGCACCTCCCACATCCCTGGGCTCCCTCTGTCAGGGTTTCCCCACTCTCCTGCTACAGCAATTCTTCTTGAGATCTAATCTGAGCCTGCTCCCCTCTCTTGACTTTCAAACCATTCCCCTTTGTCCTGTTGCAACAGAGCCTGTGAGGAACTTGACTCTGGAAAGTAACAGTTCATTTCTTTCTTTTTTATCCCTTGGGCAGCACCCATTTTTATCATCAGCCAAGCCTCTCTCCAGCCTGACCCCTCTGATCACTGCAGCAAAGCAACTGAGGGAGCAGCAGAGGAGGAGATGAAGCACAGGAGGCCAGCTTTTCGTTTTAGTAGTTAGAACAAGTAGTTAGTTATGGTAGTTAACACTGTGAGTTAGTTAGGGTAGTTAGGACACCCTGTTTGTTATGTCAGTTATTTGAATAAAATCTCTGTTAAAGCTCAAGTCCCTTGAGGTGTCCTGTCCTTCTCCCGCTGTGACTCAGCTGCCCGGAGCACTGCGAGGGGAGAGCGGGCCCAGCCTCGCCCAGAGCTGAGCCCCAGCAGAGCCTGGCAGAGCCCAGAGCAGCCTCGGCATCTGCAGAGTCAGCCTGGAAGGAGGCGCTTGGAGCCTTCTGGGCTGCAGCCGGCTCTTGCTTACAAACTGTGTGCGCTGGAAAATGCCTCTGGTTCTGCGGGAGGGCAGAAGGGGCCCGGGGAAGGCCCAAGTGCTCCATGCAAGGGAAAAACCTGCCCTGTGTTTGTGATAAATAACTATGTTGTTGTTGACCTTCGCTATTATGTGCTGGCTTTTCCAAAATATTATGATCACAACGATTTTGATATAGCACAGTTTGTAATCACTTTTAACTGCTTTTGAGATAGTAGAGTTATAAATGACTTTCAAATTTCCAAACAATCACATGTAATTAATTCATAATATACTTTAATAAATTGGATACAAAATAATAATAGAATACAATCTAGTAAAAGAATATAATTTAGTAAAAAAGAGATACAATTTAGTAGATATATTCAGTTACATATATATATATATATATATATATATATATATATATATATGTGTGTGAATATAATTGGCCAGTGGTTAGAAATGGTTAAGGCATAAGCAAAAGCAACCGGGGGACAGGGGTGCTTCTCACCTCACCTCATGTACAGAACAGAACACTTCAAGCTAAACTTATATACTGTATGCTATTACATATTCATTAATGTTTCCTGTAAGTTTCCTCCTTTTTCTGATTTTACTGATGTTATAAATGCAAAGGCAATTTTGGGATAAAATCAAAGAGAAATTTATTAATAAACAATAATAAGTAGAAACAGCGATAAAAACCCACAATAAAAAGAACAGCGCAGCGCTGGGTGGACAGGGGTCTACACCAGAGGTATAGGTTTCCCAAATCCACGTCTGAGCATCCTCAGGATTGGGGTTTTATAGGATTTTTAAGTCCTCAGGCCAAAATTCCAGGCAGGTTCCATTCACCAAGTGTCCTTGATTGTCCAGTGAATGGATTTCCTGACATAGAATGATGACATTATTTCGTGTCCGGCCAGAATCTCCTCATATGCAAAGGAGACTCTGTGTGTTGCAATGTTAGGTTTTTCATGACAGGGTGGTGGAATCCGGGCTGGTGCCGATGGGTATCTCGGCCGGGTTTCCTCCTTTGTCTCCCCTGATTGCTTTTTCAACACAGAAATGTTTAAGTCTGGCGAAGTCTTTCTTTTGGAACTTGTCTTTTTCCCACTGATCGGTTTCTCTACCCACTGGAATCCGCAGGGCGTTGCTTGGAGGTAGATAATTTCCCGAGCTAGTTTCATTGTTTTCCTGATGGTCCGTGTCCTGTGTGTTTGTTTGGGTTGATGGGCCGGTTTTGGTTAGTTATCTTGGGCGTTGCTGGCAATCAGCAACTCCTTGGAGAAAAGCCTCATCCTACTTTGAGGAGAGGCTTTTCCATGCTTTATATTTTGTTTTGTCCCTACAAAACATATCTTTCTTATATACACTCCGAATTTTTAATACAACCATAATTTATTACAGTCCCCCACCTAATAATTTATCACATTTAAAAATTCGTTATTTTCACACTTTCTTTTAAAGAAAAGTATCCTTTTCTTACTCCTTTTCCATCATCATTTTTTTCTTTGTTTAATTGTCAATTTTAGTGGTCAGCATATGTTCGTTTTCAAATTTTTCTAAGGCCCTTAATGCCTTATTACTCTCTTTCTCTTCTTCTAAAACCAGTAATTTAGAAAGAAGGGCATTTTTATCTTGTGATTTTTCCGGATCTATTGGGAGGGCGGCAATTTGCATTCCTTGCACTACAGATTGTATTAGCCTAACCAGACAAGGAATTAAACAAGGCACAAAGATGATTCCGGCTATTGAACATCCTATAAAGAACACTAGCTTTTTCCACCAAGCCCCTTGACCGAAAATTTGGTCCCACCAAGAGGCTTGTAGAATAGAATTCCATTTTTGAACTGGCACATGTGCCACTTTCTTGATTTCCGCAGCTAGTCCCTTTATAGTCTCGCCATAATCATCTATTTCCATGCAACACTCTGATTCATTGAATCTCCCGCACACCCCTCCCTCCTCAGCTAGCAAGTAATCGAGAGCCAGTCTGTTCTGGTAAACAAAGGCCCTCATTTGAGAATGTTGCCTTGCTAGGAGTTCCAGGGCTTCTGAGGTGTGATTTGAAACTACCTCCATTACCGCTTGCAGTCGAATGAGCCGATTCAGAAGATAAATGGGGGTTCTATAACCCCAACTGCCATCATTCGCCCAAGTGGCCGGACCATAGTATTGTATGATTCTCTCGGCCGGCCATTCCTCCTCGTTCCATTTCTGGCTCCCTCCTGCTATCGGTAATATCTTTTTTAGGTCCCTCTTTTGTCGAGCTAATGTTTCAAAGAGGGGAGCCCCTAGGGACTTACTTTCATCTTTTGGTAGTGTGAAGAAAAATGGCCGAATTAGTCCGAGTGTGCATGACCCTTTCCACTTCCGAGGTAATTCACTGTATGCCTTTTTCCCGCATATCCAGTAAATTCCATCGGGAGCTTCCCAGTTTTTATTAGTTTTTGCCGGATCCTCCCAATAATCCCTCAGGCCTATGAAAGTATGGAAGGGATTGGCCCCTGGTTTCTTGTTCCAACATAATCCGATAGTCTCTATCCACTCGCAATTGTTTTCCCGATAGGAGATCCAATATCCTTCGGGTGATTCCGGGTGCCAGATTTTTGTTTTCTTTTCTGAGTTTACTGTGAGGGTATTCACACACGGAGTGTATCCTACCAAATCGGTAAACTCTTTTCCCTCCCGGCTAATGCAAAAAGTCCCAATTATTCGGTCATCTATGACCCATCCTTCTGGCCTCCGGGTTGTTTTTGAGAATTTTAATTCTGTCCCTTTTAATATTTGTTCCGGGGTCAATCCCTCTCCTTTCCATGGCCACCTCTCGGCTGATTTTAAACCACCGCATATCCAGCAGTTGGATATACCTAATTCAGTGGCTATTTCCTGCATTAGATCAACAAACAAGTTTTGGTTAGGGCTGGGTAATTTCCAATTATCGTATTGTCTTTCTAATAATTCATATTGTTCACTGAGAGAGTTTAACCTCTCTTGCTCCAGCCTTTTCTTTTTATTTTCCATTTCTTTTCGTTTTAAGTCTATAGCTATTTGCTTTATTTTACTCTCTGGATCTAATCCCTTTTCATCCTTTGAAAAGCAGAACACTGGGTCAAATTGAAGACACGAGTTCTCATCATCTGACTTCAATAGTTCCAAAATTATGGGTTCATTATTGAACGTCAGCCTTGTCTCGTGTTTCACATTTTTCCCTTCCCAGTACAATTTTCCCCCCATCATGCACGGTTTTAAGCTTGCTTCATTGTAGCATGTAGGGTTAACTCGGTGGTATGCCAAAAACGTCGAATGCTTCTTTCCCCCAATCCAGACAGTCTTATTACACTGTCCACAGACCTCGATTGGGGGAATTCCCTTTATTTCTCTTTTTGTTTCGGAAGCGGGTCCTAACAACCCCTATTCCTTCCAAGTTCCGAATGGGTTTTTCCTTGATACTTACTCTCGAATTCGAGCACCAGATTTTCTTTTTTGATTTACACAATTCGAACTGAGTGCCGTTTAACCAACAAATACCTGCATGTAGTTCTGAAGGGCACTTGGTCAAGAGCTCGTTTTCTGGGGCAGTCTGACACTGCTCACACTTCCCCTGGGGAGCCTCCCCTGGGGGGACCTCGGCCTCTATTTTCTTGATCGAGTACATGACTAGGCTCAGGGACATCAGGATTCCCCACAATTGCATCCCTCTGCCATTCCCTCCGCCCGTACAAAAGTATACGGCGGGGATAACCATCTTCCCGGCAGCAAGGACTGTCTTCAGGGGCCCTTGATGTCCTGATGGCAAACCTCCGCTTGAAGGTTGCCCACCGAGATGCTTTAACTGGTTCAAATCTACAAGGTACTTTTACGGTCCTCCGACACTCAATTTCCAAGGGGTCTGCTTTGCAATCAAGCTGACCCCCTAATCCTTTTTGATAAAACAGGAACCACTCCGGAGAGTCAAGTTCCAAAAGGCCCGCTCGAGTTGCAAGTATCAGGAATCGATTGGTCTGGTCTAACTCCCTCTCGTAGCACCTAGTGCACAATCCCCTCGGTTTATAACCCCTTATGCAATGAGTTACCCAAATCTGCTTACAATAAGCGCACTTAAAATGTACAAACGGGAAACAATAACAATCGCGGATATTGCAACTTATCCTTTCGCTATTGTTCATTTGTGGTGCCTTCGGAGCTTGATTTTCAAATCTCCTGGCGGGGTGGTGATCTTCCACTCGGGAGCTTGGCAATCCGGAACCTTCTTGGCCCGAGAGAAGTGAGTCCACCCTTTCTCGGCCGTTCGCACAGCAGTGTCCGTGGTCAGGAGAACGAGGAAGGGACCTTCCCAATGAGGACTGAGGGGAAGTTCCCTCCACACCTTAATCAATACTTTGTCGCCCGGCTGGATTTTGTGAATTGGAAATCCCAATGTTGTGCTCTGAGGAATCAATCCTTTTTTCCGGAGTTCCTGTAGATTTTTATTTATAGAAATGAGATAAGGTTGTAATTGCACATCCTCTATTTGAGGGTGTGCCACCGGCATCCCATGCCTATATGGCATTCCATATAGCATTTCAAAAGGGGATAAACCGGTTTCAGAATGAGGCATGGTCCGGATGTTTAACAAAGCTAAAGGAAGACATCGGACCCAAGTCATTTTTGTTTCGATTATTAATTTGGACAATTGCGATTTTAATGTTTGATTCATCCTTTCTACCTGTCCCGAGCTTTGAGGGTGCCAGGGGGTGTGATATTGCCATCTGATTCCCAATGCTTCTGACAGTTGTTTAATGATTTTGGAGGTGAAGTGAGTCCCTTGATCAGAATCGATATGGTCTATTATCCCATATCTAGGAATTATTTCCTCTAGTAGAATTTGAGACACGGTTTGGGCCGTAGCCTTTGCTCTGGGAAATGCCTCGACCCAATGTGTCAGTTTATCCACTATCACTAATAAATATTTATTTCTCCCAATCTTTGGTAGTTCCGTGAAATCTACCTGGATTCTCTCGAATGGCCTATACGAAAGTGGCCGGCCACCCCAATTTGTTTGTTTTGAATTGGCACGATTTACTTTCTGGCATATCACGCACCCCTGTACCTCTTGCTTGGCAAGTTCAAAGATTCCTTTACATCCGAAAAATTTTAAAAATTGTTCAGCCAGTGCTCTGGTTCCCCAGTGGGTTTGTTCATGCAATCTCCTGAGTATTCCTCTCGCTATACTTTTTGGAACCAGCTCCCTCCCGTCTGGCAACCACCATTTATTTTCTTTAAAATATCCACCTACCTTCTGGAAATCTTCTTGCTCCTTCTCTGAAGGAAGCACGGACACTTCTGGGGTTTCTTTGGGACTGATCTCGGGAATACTTACCGCCAGTAACGCAGCTCGTTTCGCCTCTTTGTCCGCTAGATTGTTTCCCCTGGTGTGAAACCGCCACCCAGTTTGGTGTCCTTTTACATGGACTACTGATATCTCCTGGGGCTCTCTGATAGCTTCTAAAATTTGTTTAATTATTTCTCCATGTATTAATCTTTTTCCCTTGGTGTTTATTAAACCTCTTTCTTCCCATATTTTTCCGAAAGTATGCACTACCCCAAATGCATACTTTGAATCCGTGAAAATAGTTCCCCTTTTTCCCTTCAGGCCTTTGAGGGCTCTTAAGAGTGCAAACAGTTCACAGGCTTGAGCCGACCAGCATGCCTGCAAGGGACCTGATTCTATGATTTGTTCGGTCTTACCATTTATGATGGCATAACCTGACTTCCTTTTTCCTTCTACCATTTTTGATGAACCATCAATGAACCATTTTTCCCCCCCTTCTAACTCTTGATCTTCCAGGTCCGGTCTTACCTTAGTTTGCAATTCCACTGCTTCAATGCAATTATGCAACAGCTCACCTGTTGGTTCCCCAAACAAAAACTGCGCCGGGTTTTGGGCAGTAGTTGTCCTCAACTCGAGGCCTGGTGAACTAATTAGCATGGCTTCATATTTCAGAAGTCTTGAATCAGTTAGCCATTTCTCGGCTTTTTGTTGTAAGATATTTCTTACATCGTGTGGGGTGTAGACTGTTAAAGAGGCTCCAAAAGTTATCTTTTTTGCTTCCCCAACTAACAGAGCTACTGCAACAATTGCTTGCAAGCAAGTAGGCCACCCTCGACTGACTGGATCTAGGATTTTTGATAAAAATCCTATGGGCTTTTTCTTTTCTGCCCACTCCTGGGTCAGAACTCCTTGGGCTGTTTGTCCACTTACATCAACAAATAGCTGGAATTCTTTATTTGTGTCTGGCAAGGTTAGAACAGGGGCAGTTATAAGTGCAGTTTTCAATTCCTGAAACTTGCTTTCATCCTGAGTGGTCCATTTCACTCTATCTGTGTTTAATCTCTCATACAAAAATTTTACTTTTTCACTGTATCCTTCAATCCACTGTCTGCAATATCCCAGGAGCCCTAAAAATTGCCTGATTTGTCTTTTCGTTTTTGGGGCTGGGAGCACCAGAATCCCGGCCACTCTGTCAGGATCTAGCATCTTTTTCCCCTGAGAAATCCAATGTCCCAGATATTTTACCTCGGGCTCCGTGAACTGCAGTTTGGATTTTGATACTTTCAAACCCTTTTTTCCCAAAAAATTCAACAATGAAATTGTACTTTTTCTGACTTTTTCCTCCATGGTTCCAGCAATTAACAAATCATCTACATATTGTAAGAGCTTTGTCCCTTCCTCTGGAATGAATTCAGTAAGTAATTGTTCCAATGCCTGTCCAAATAAATTGGGTGATTCCACAAACCCCTGGGGGAGGACCATCCACCTTAATTGTTGATTTCTGTTCGTGTCCGGATCCTCCCATTGAAAGGCAAAGAAGTTCCTACTCCCTTCATCCAAAGGACAAGTCCAAAATGCGTCTTTTAAATCAATTACACTGTACCATACATCCTCGGGTGAGAGTCTGTTAAGTAAAGTATAAGGATTTGCCACTACCGGAAACCTGGTTCGGGTTCTAGCATTTACTGCCCTGAGATCCTGAACCAGTCGGAAGCTCCCATCCGCTTTCTTCACTGCCAGGATGGGGGTGTTATGTTGGGACATGCAGGGTTCGAGGGTACCTCCTCTAAGGAGGTCATCAATTACTAGTTTCAAACCCCTTTTCCCTTCTATCGGGATGGGATATTGTTTTACCCTTATCGGGTCCTCTGGGTTTTCTATTTCAATTTTGATGGGGGTGATATCTAATTTCCCCACCTCCCCTTTTGAATGCCACACTTTGGGATCGATTTCCCTTTCATCTTTCGGAGTTAAATGAAATATCTTTATTACTAATTCAGAATTCTTTACAACAATGTTTATACCCAACGAGACAATCATATCTCTTCCTAACAAATTGTAATCGGCTTCTTCTACTAATAACAAATTTCCTAGGCATATTTTATTTTCAGACTCTATTTCCACATTTTTAATTACAGAAACTTTGAAGGGATCTCCCTTCGCACCGATTACCACTACCTTTTCTTTACTTGCTATGCATCCCCTGGGTAATTTTTGCAGGGTGCTTCTCTCAGCTCCCGTGTCAACCAAAAATTCCATTTCCTCGCGATGGGGACCCACTTTTAATTTTATCAAGGGCTCTTTAGCTGTTATCGTCCCCATCTGAAAGAGCCCAAGACTTCCCTAATCTTCTTGAAATACCTTTTCATCTTTTATTTTCTGGCGGCAATTCCGTTGTATGTGTCCTACTTTCTTACAGTAAAAACATTCCGGGGGATCTTTCCGCGGGGCGGAGCCATCCTTCTGTGGCTCCTGCGGCTTTTTCGGCGCTGTTTTAAACTTGCCGTGCGTCTGTTCTTGTTTCTGAGCTTCTTTTACTGCGGCCACTAGTATTTTGGCCTGAAGTTTCTGTTTCTCGTCCTCTCTCCTCATGTAAATCTTTTGAGCTTCCCTCAGAAGCTCTTGGAGACCTTTCTCCTGCCACCCTTCAATCTTATCTAATTTCTTTCTAATATCCTCCCATGATTTCGCCACGAATTGCGTTTTAAGTAACACTTCTCCTACCGGAGAACTAGGGTCTGTCCCAGAATAGATCTGCAGACTTCGCCGCAATCTCTCCAACCACTCGGTGAGGGATTCCTCCTTCCCCTGACATTCTCCAAACACCTTACTAATATTTTGGCCCCGGGGAACCGCTTCCCTTATTCCTTGCACAATTATATTCCTTAAATCATTCATGCTCCTTCTGCCATCCTCTGTTTGGGCGCTCCAACTCGGGCTTACGCTCGGCCACTTTTGGTCGCCTGGCGTTCCCTGAGGGTTTCGCCGCTCCCAGTCCCTGATACCAGCCTGTTTAATCATTTCTCTTTCCTCTTGACTAAACAGAGATCTCAAGATAGCCATGAGATCCTCATATGTATAAATGCTACTGCCTAAAAATTCATCCAATCTCTCTGCTACTCCAAACGGATCATCCAACAATCTTCCCATCTCTTTCTTAAACGCTCGCACATCCCCTGAATTTAGGGGTACATTCACAAATCCAATCACTCCCGGAGCAGTAGGCACTTCCCTGAGAGGGAACATTCTGTGCCTATTCTCATTCTCTTCCCATTCTTCACTCATCTGTCTAGACTTAAACCGAGTCCTGCTTGCGGGGGGGGAATAGGGGTTTTTGAGAGTTTGTTCTTTTATTGCTGATGAACAATCAGTCGCCACTAGGTTATTATGAAGGATTCCCCTTGCCAAAGTCGGGGAACCTGGCTGGGGCAGCGGGACGGGCAATGGGGGATACGGAGATCCCCTACTTTGCGCTACCATGGTTTCTGGGGAAACCGCGGCGGTTGCGGTTCCCACAGGAGGAGCCAGAGGAGGGGCCACCGGAACCACTGCTGGCGCCAGTTCCCCTATTCGCGATGTGTGTGCTTCACCTGGTTGTGCCAGCGAGCTCGTGGGAGCTGATGGCACCACTTGATCCACCACGGGAGACCCTGCCGGCCCGTGGTATGGAGGAGGTAAATGATCAAGGGGCTCCCAGGTTTCTGTTTTTGTTTCACTTTTTAGTTTCATCGGAAATAGTCCTACTCTGGCCTTTAGCCAGAGTCGGGCATATTCCTGTTCCTCGGAGTCCGAGGAAACCTTGCTCTCTACATACGAGAGTAACTCATTGCACGTCCACTTTTCAAATGTTCCTAATATTGGCCAAGTGAGATGGGGCCTCAGTTCCTGTCCACCCCAAACCTCGGCACAATAGTAGATCATTTTTGCCTTGGACTTCTTTTTCCTTTCAGGGCAATTTTCCCAATCTTTTAACAACCAACCTAAAGGACTTTCTGGTGGGATGTCTAACAATTCCTTCGTTTCTATGGAAGGGTTTTTCGTATCTACTGGCTTTTGCATTTTACTCTTTTTCTGTCCCATGGTGAAGAAAAAAAACAAGAGTCTTACCTAGTACTCTGCGTTGTGTTTGTGGTTTGAGAGTCAAAAGGTCTGCTAATACTCACCTTCGCGGTTTGCTGTTCCGGGGTTTTTCTTAGCGCTTTGATCTCTCCTTCGGACCTCTCCTGGATCCTAATTGCTAGAAGAGTTTACTCTTTCCCGAGCTCTACTGGACGTCCTCTTCCTCTTCCAGCCCTTTTTTGATCGGTCCCCCAGAGCACCCCTTTGGCCCCAGGTTTTACAAACGCGTATAGAGACCTCTCACACCGATTCGCTTCCTCCGTAGCCGGCCAATTCCCTCGCGGGAGGATGGAACCGCGACTTTTGGAGTCCGCACTCGCTCCGTGATCAGATCACGTCTCACACACGCTTGCCCAATCACCCCGCTCAACCTCGCAGTACTTACAGCAATTTTCTTGCGAGGATGTCTTCGTGCACAACTGACTTTTTATGAGCTACCAAGCCGCGGCTTCTTTTCCCGAGCTCTTCTTGGATCCGTATTCTCTTTTATTGTGGTTTTTACCTCAGCCTAAATTTGGTTCGGATGTCGGAGTGAACTGCGGAGGTTCTCGGCTTCCCAGGCCGCTGAAATCAGCGGGGGTACCCCCCTGGATAGCGAGGTTCTCCCACAGTTTTTCCGATCCGAGTCACGGCACCAATCTGTTATAAATGCAAAGGCAATTTTGGGATAAAATCAAAGAGAAATTTATTAATAAACAATAATAAGTAGAAACAGCGATAAAAACCCACAATAAAAAGAACAGCGCAGCGCTGGGTGGACAGGGGTCTACACCAGAGGTATAGGTTTCCCAAATCCACGTCTGAGCATCCTCAGGATTGGGGTTTTATAGGATTTTTAAGTCCTCAGGCCAAAATTCCAGGCAGGTTCCATTCACCAAGTGTCCTTGATTGTCCAGTGAATGGATTTCCTGACATAGAATGATGACATTATTTCGTGTCCGGCCAGAATCTCCTCATATGCAAAGGAGACTCTGTGTGTTGCAATGTTAGGTTTTTCATGACAGGGTGGTGGAATCCGGGCTGGTGCCGATGGGTATCTCGGCCGGGTTTCCTCCTTTGTCTCCCCTGATTGCTTTTTCAACACAGAAATGTTTAAGTCTGGCGAAGTCTTTCTTTTGGAACTTGTCTTTTTCCCACTGATCGGTTTCTCTACCCACTGGAATCCGCAGGGCGTTGCTTGGGTCCGGAGGTAGATAATTTCCCGAGCTAGTTTCATTGTTTTCCTGATGGTCCGTGTCCTGTGTGTTTGTTTGGGTTGATGGGCCGGTTTTGGTTAGTTATCTTGGGCGTTGCTGGCAATCAGCAACTCCTTGGAGAAAAGCCTCATCCTACTTTGAGGAGAGGCTTTTCCATGCTTTATATTTTGTTTTGTCCCTACAAAACATATCTTTCTTATATACACTCCGAATTTTTAATACAACCATAATTTATTACACTGACCATTTATCTTCTAAACTACATTCTGTACCTTAATTTTGACGTGTAACATCTGCTTTGTAACACTGATTCTTGATCGTTTCTAATAATAACTTTAATAACAGTTACAATTTAGTTAGCACGAATCAATTCCATTTATTACACTGGGAATGGGGAACCCCTGCACTTCCATTTCTGGGCGAACCCCCCTTCCTGGGCACAGAGACCCCCTTGGATGTTCATTTCGGGGCACCGGGACCCCCTGGTACCCCCTTCCCCAGCTCCAAAAACCCCTGCACCCCCTTATCTGGAACCTGGAATCCCCTGAACCCCCATTCTCGGGAATGGAAACCTCCCAGAACCCCCATTTCTGGGCACCGGGACCCCCCTGAACCTCCATTTTCAGGCACTGGGACCCCTTGAATTCCAGAACATAGGAAGGGACCCCCCTGAACTCCCATTCCGCTGCAGCAGGACCCCCGTGCACCCCTGTATCCAGGACTGGAACCCTCCCAAACCCTCCATCCTCACACCCTGGGACCCCCCTGCAGCCGAGCCAGGGACCGGCCTGGCCCCGCAGGCCCCGCTGGACAAGGCTCAGCGAGCCCTCCCAGGGCTCTCCCACTGCAGAGGTCAATCAGGGAGAAGTGCCAAGTGACCAGCCCTGCTGGGGAGACGTGTATCCAAAATGAGAATGGATCCCCCAAAACCACAGCTCTGCCTTTTAAACAGAAAAGGGGGAGATGCTGTGCTGTGTTTTTGTTTAATTTAAAGTTTGAAGCTGTTTGTATAATTGGTTTGTTCTGTTACCCCCCTGCTTTGTTGGTTTAACCCAAAGTTATCTCCTCCCCTGCCCCGCCCATCATTGTATCCCAACCCCTTTTTCCAGCACCTTCCCTATCAATCTTGTCCACCCTGCCCCTTGTTCCCGAATGTTCCCTGTCAATCCTGCCTTATGCCAACCCCCTGCTTGGACGTCCCCTTTGGAAATCCCCTAATCCACAGCACCCCATTGGTCCATGTGTCCTATTCCCCTCCCCAGGATATCCCTCACTGGTTGAAGTTTTGTATCCACCCCTGGACCCTCCCCATATGTAAATTGCTGTACGCTTGTATTCTGTGTTTTTTGCTCCTGGTGCTGCTGGAAACTGCCCCCGGCAATGCGGGCTCAGCTCCAGCTGCCAGGTGGAGCACGTCAGCCTGGAGCACCCCCTGAGCCGGCACTGGGGCACGGCCCGGCCCCCACAGCGCCGGGGGCAGCGGGGGAGGCACTGGGGGGGCCCAGAGGGGGATTGGGGTGTGCTGGGAGGAACTGGGAGGGAGTTTGAGATAGACTGGTTTAAACTAGGAAAGGGATTTGAGGGTCAAGAATGGCTGAGAAAGGGATTAAAGGATGTTGGGGAGGGTGGGATGGGGTTCTGGGGGTCCTGGTGGAAACTGGGAGGGAGTTTAGGGGTGCTGGGTGTCACTGGGAGGGATTTGAGTGAGCCTGGAAAGGCTGGAAGGAGACTGGGCATTGGAAAGCAGGGGTTGGGATGAGGTTCATTGTGCTGGGAAGAGACTGAGAGTCCGGGTGGGGCTGGGAAAGGACTGGGAGAGGGTTTGGGGGTCCTGGGGCAGTGGGGGGCAACTGGGAGGGGGCTGTGGGATCCTGATAGGGACAGAAGGTTCTTTCGTGGTCCTGGGGAGGCTGGGAAGGGACTGGGAGGAGGTTTCAGAGGTCCTGGGTGGGGTGGACGAGAGTGGAAGGGTGCTTGGAAGGGCTTGGGGTGTCTGAGACAGTTTTTGGGGGAGATCCTGACCTCTGCAGACCCCCCCAGAGATGCCGCCAGACTCTACCCACAGCAAGATGCTGACAGGGATCGGGGGCTCCTTGTTGGGCTTTGTCTTCCTGGTGCTGGAAATTGGCTTCTACCTGTACAAGAAGGTAAGGGGGTGTCCCGGAGGTCGTGTCTCCCCTCCCCTGGAGCGTGTGTGCTTCCCCATGACCCCCAGCCCGGTGTCACTCCCTTTTCTCTGCCCACAGAGCTCCTGAGCCGCTGGCGGTCGCAGCCCCTCCACGTGGCCTCAGGCCTGGCTGGGACCCCCCCGCTCCATCCCCACCCTGATTTTGGAGGGGTCGTGTGTCCCCCCAGCCCTGCTGTCACTCTGCCCCCGCCTGGCTGTTCCCAGTGTTCCCAGCAAAGCTTCCCAGTTCGCCCCTCTCCCATTTATGGGGGGCAGAGGGGAGACCCCGTGGGGGGACCCTGGCAGGGACAGACCCTGTGCAGTGATGGATCAGGACCCCCGTGTGTCCCCCCCATGTGTCACCCTGTTCTGGGGACTCCTTGGGAGACACCAAACTCCAGCATGGCACCCAGCAAACCCTAAAAAGCACTGGGACCCCTGAAGCCGCCAGGGAAATTTGGGGAGGGGGTGCATGGGTGGTACCTGGACCATGCCAAGAGCCCAGCGCTGCCACAGCCCAACCTGCCCCGGCTCTATCCTGGCTCCTCCCATGGGGCCTGAAGGAATTGGAAAAAAGGGGGTCCAAGGGTGGGCACTGGGCCGGGGGTGAACAGGAGAAGAGATGGAGGAAGAGAAAAAGGGCCAGAGAGGAGAAGGAGGCGGGATGAAGGAAGAGCGAGACTCATCCAAACCCAATATGGGGCTCCCATGCCCCTCTTTTCCCCTGCTCCTCCACCCCTGCCCCACTGCCAACCAATCCACCACCCCACCTCTCTTATCCCCCCTTTCACTCAATTCAAGCAGATGCTGGCAGCTTTCTCCTGGGAGCAATTCCTGAGTTTGGGGATTTTTGGGGTGCAGTTCTGGAGGAGGACAGCTCTGTCTGGCTTTCCCCTCCCCGCAGTGGCCTCTCAGCTGCCCCCCACACCCTGGAGGTGCTGGGATTTCCCTCCTGGGCACAAGGATGTTCATTCCCTTCCAGGAGCCCAATGCCCAGCTGGGGCTCCAGGCCAGGGGGTCCTTGAGCAGCTGCCCCAGAACCTCCGCCAGGGGCTCCCAGTGCAGCCACAGCCGCTCGGCCTGGGCTCCCCAAAGCCCTCAGCAAGCCCCAAGTCCCTGCCAGGAACCCTCAACTCCCTCAAACCCAGCATCCCCCACAGCCCCTGCAAGTTCCCCCCATGGCAGTGGCCACAGCCATGTCCCCACATGTCACTGGCCATGGCCCACCATGTCCTCACCCATGGCTGTGTCCCCACGATGTTTCCATCCCTGGCATTGTCCCCCATGTCTCCATCTATGCCTGTGTCCCCCCATGTCCCCATGAATGTCCATGTCCCTGTCCATGTGTCCCCACATCACTGTCCATGTCCCACCATGTCTATGTGTCTCAATGTCACCCATGTCTTAGTTCAATGTCATTATTTTCACCCCAAAGTTGGATATTTTGAAGGAATAAAGAAAAATGAAAAGCCCATCAGGCCATACTGAAAGGATTTCTGCCAGCTGAGGATCCCTGTGCTTGGGTGGAAGGGAACAACATTTTTTGGAAGGCTTTCCAGACCACTGTCTCCAAAACCTTGGTCTTTGACCCATTTCATCAACATCTGGCTGTGGAAGACACCTCTGGGCAATAGGAAATGAAAATTGTGGAATCACTGAGGTTGGACAAGACCTCCAAGACCTCCTTGATGCCACCAGAAGATAGGTGGATTGAATGCAAAAGATTTTCTGGGATTGAAAGTCAACAAATCCACTCCCCACAATGAATTCCCATTGTTGGTCTGTGTCCCAATGTTGTTCCTGCCCAGGTGTTCATCCAGGTGCCCACAGGGAGCCAGGAAGATGTGGAGCCTCCCAGCCAGGTGTCTTCCCAACACGGATCACCAGGACCACGGATCACCAGGGCTCTGCCCAACGGGGGTCACTGGGGATCATCCAACGCTGATCCTCCCATGGGGGATGGAGCTGGAGCAGCGCACGAAGCTCTTCCCGCACTCGGGGCACTCGCAGGGCTTCCCTTACTGGTGCCTCCGTTGGTGTTTGGTCAAGTCAGATCTCTGTGAGAAGCTCTTCCCACACTGGGGACACTCGTAGGGCCTCTCCCCACTGTGGATGCGCTGGTGGACAGTGAGGTGGGAACTGTGCTTGAAGCCCTTCCCGCAGTCGGGGCAGCGGAAGGGCCTCTCCTCTGTGTGAATCCGCTCATGTAGGAGGACATCAGAGCTGGTCCGAAAACTCTTCCCGCACTTGGGACACTTGTAGGGCCTCTCCCTGGTGTGGATGCGCTGGTGTTTCCTCAGATTGGAACTCCACCCAAAGCTCTTCCCACATTCCAAGCAGGTGTAGGGCCGTTCCCCCGTGTGGATCACCTGGTGTTTCATCAGGTCAGAGGTATCTCTGAAGCTCTTTCCACATTTCCCACACTCATAGGGTCTTTCCCCACTGTGGATCACCTGGTGTGCCCTCAGGTTGGAGCTCTGGTTGAAGCTCTTCCCACATTCCCCACACTCGTAGGGCTTTTCCCCAGTGTGGATCACCTGGTGCCGGAGCAGGCTGGAGCTGCGGCTGAAATCTTTCCCACATTCCAAACACCTGTGGGGCTTCACCCCCTGCTCTGAGCTCCGGCTGGATCTCCGACCACCTTCCCGGCACAGGGAGGATCTTTCCTCCTCACAGCTCCCTGGGCTGGGTTTGCAGCCTCTCCTTGTGTGAGATCTCCAGGGCTTTTCCTCCTCCTCCTCCATCTGACCACAGCTTGGGAATGAAAAATCCTGGTTTGGGGGAAAAAAAGAAAGGAAAAAGCCTTGGGCTGAGGGTTTCTCCTTTCCCAAGTTCATCTCAGGAAGTCATTGGGCATCTAGTGTCTGGAAGGACCTCCAGGACACCAAGATTCAGCCAAAAAAATCCTCCAAACATCAAGACAGATCAAAAACTTCCAAAACACCAAAAATCTGATATCCCCCCCAACATAGAAAGATTCAGCCCCCACAAAAAAACAAAACTCCAACATTCAGCCCAATAACACTCAGAAACACCAAGATTCAGCCCCGTGAAAATCGTGGATCTCCCTGCCCGGGCACTCGCTGCATGGGGGGGTGAGGGGGGCAATGAGGCCGGGCCGGAGCAGGGGGTGCCTGAGAGAGGCCCCGAGCCCGGGGGAAGCCCCTGCAGAGCCATGGAAGTGGCTCCTGGCCGGACTCGGGGATCCCCCTGGCGATCCCCGCTGGAGCAGCCTGGTCCTGAGGGACTCTGGCCCCTGGCAGGGACCCCAGGCTGCAGCAGGACAAGGATTCCTGTCCCTCAGGGGGAGGCACTGACATGACCTGACTGTGACCCCCATCCCTGTGCCTCTGGGCGGGGAGGGGGACGGAGAGGGGCAGAAAGTTAAGCCCGGGAAGGAGGAACAGCTGGGGGGAAGATGGATTTCCGGAGGAATTACTTTACTTCTCATTTTCTTGCTCTGACACGTTTGAAAACAAATTCAAATAATTTCCCCAAGTCAGGTGTGCTGTGCCCGTGACCAAGGATTGAACTGTCCCCACCCTCATCCAGACCCCCGAGCCTTTCTTTGTGTTTTCTGATCCCCGCTCGGGACAGGAAGGAGAGTCACAGAGTTTTGGCCTCTTTCCGGCACAGCCCTGCTCCATCCCGGACTCACCCCCAGCTCGCAGCGCCCTCAGCTCCCGGGCACCCCGAGCTCCCGGCGCTTCAGCGCAGCGGCGCTTCCTTGGCCTCCTGCCCGGGCCGGGCCCAGCGCCGGGGCCGCTCCTCAGCCCAGGCTAACGAGAAATGGCGGAGCTCAGCCCAAGGCAGGCGAGTCCGTGCCGTGTGCAGAGCCCGCCGCTGGCTGCAATTGGCTGCTTCTGCCGTCACTCGTGGCTCTGGCGCGCGCTGATTGGGCAGAGCGGGGACAAGCCCGGCCCCGCTGGCGCCCCCAGGGCGGCCGTGGGGCAGGAGAGCCGCCATTGCCGGAGCGTCTGTGCGGGCCCGGCAGCGGCGGCAGCAGCGGCCGGAGCCCGGTGAGGCGGCGGCGGAGCTCGGAGGCGGCCCCGGCCATCGCAGGTGGGAGCCGCGCTCGGTTCTGCGGGGGCTCGGGGCTCGCTGCGGGCCCGGGAGGTTGTGTAATAAATGGAATTGATTTGTGCTGACTAAATTGTAACTATTTGGGAAGTTACTATTAGAAGCAACCAATGGAATCAGTGTTATAAGGCAGATGTACCCCTTTGCAGATGTTACATGTTAAAATTGAGGTACAGGATGTAGTTTAGAAGATAAGTGATGTCTCATGACCAAAACGGCCTTGAGATGGACAAAATTAGAACGACTTTAAGCATTGGGCCTAAAACCCAGTAAATATCAGACTAATTAGTAGAGTAACATAACACAACGCTTAGTACGCACACACAAACCTGTAAGGTTATCCAAAGGACAATGAGGAAGAGGAGAAGCCTTCACCAAAAGACCCCCAAAAGAAAACTGAAGACCCCCTAACAACAAGTGAAGCATGTGCCGTGATGAAAAGTGACCTAAAGTCAGCAAAATCGGAAATAGGAGAAAACATATGGGAAACATAAATGAATATGTATAAGCATACAGTATATAAGGTTAGCTTGAAGTGCTTTGTTCTGTACGTGAGGCAGGGTGGGGAACCCCCTCCGTACCCCGGGTCGGTTTTGCTTATGCCTTAACCATTTGTAACCACTGGCCAATTATATTCACACACATATATATATAAATATATATCTGAATATATCACCTAAATTTTGTCTTTCTTACTAAATTGTATTCTTTTACTAAATTATATTCTTTTATTATTTTGTATCCAATTTATTAAAGTATATTATCAATTAATTAGATTGATTATTTGGAAATTTGAAAGTAATTTATAACAATTCGATGCCAAAACCCAGGAACTCCAATCTAGGGGAATACATGGGAATACATGGGAATCCCGGAGAGGAAAAACAAGCAGAAAATGATTAATTATTATTTGTTTAAATAGACAAAGAAAATGATCCAAAAATATAATTTGAATTGGCCAAAGTTTGGATCGTTTAAAGATTGGATTTGTTAAGCTTTAAATCAGTATGTAAATTCAAAAGAACCTTTTTATCAAGAAGAGAGCGACTATGCTACCCTGTAGCTTCCCCGGGGTGGGGGGAAAGATAAATTCATTACTAAAACACAAGAAAGCAAGAGTTATCTGTTGTATCCTTTACAAACTAAACAGTAGGAAAAAAAAAAAAGAGGTAAAACTCTTCCTTCACCTAAAGATATTTTGCTGGAAATAGAAACAGCAGCACTACCTAAATCCCATTTAACTGAAAAGTGTGCAGTGCTGGCTGTGCCAAGTGAACTCTAACATATAACACAACAGACCATTTGTTACAACCTGGCATTAATTTGGTTTGGTTTACTATATTTACACATTCAAAAGACAAATTCTGCCTTGCTCAGAGTCTGTGAAGCACAAACACATTTTATTAATATATAGTATCTAAATGGTGTGTTACAGTTGTGTTATGTGCATTATAAGTGTTAAAAACATGTAGCAGTTTTTTTTTCACAGAACCTTAAATTTCCGTATTTTTAAAATATGTTTGTTTTTCAGTATTTTGTATAGTCAATATAAATGGTTTTGACTCAATGTTTTATTTATTTAACAGCAAAAACTGTGCTAAAAGAACACCCTGTTAATTAAAGCTTTATTAATAAATTACTAACTGAAGTTGTGTAAAAAGTAACTTTTATTGTAGTTGGCACATCTCTGGAGCTTTAGTAGTTTAAAAGAAAAAAAATATAACTGACTAAGAGAGAGAGAGAGATAAGACAGTGCTGTGAAATCTGTGCCATCCTTGAAACAAGCAGAGTTGAAGTGGCTCATAGGAACCTTATGAGGCCAAGGGTAGCAGTGAGACCAAACGTGTCAGTGACCAGACCCCAGGGTATAAACTTTGCTACCAAGAAGAGCAGCACCTCGGCCCTTGGCTGCAGCCCAAGGGGCCTTGAGGAAGGTAGAGAGTGAAAACTCCTGAGGATTATTTTCACTGTGTTCATTAAGACACCCTTGGCAACTGGCCAAAACCATAAAGCAGGATGGGACAGAATCCAAAAAAATAAGAAAGAAACAAGCGATATTAAAACAAGCAGCACAAAAGCAAACAATGAGCAAACAAACTATGCAAAAACAAAATCACAATAATTCTAATCCATGTGACAAATGCAAACAAATGTGACAAATGCAAAAACAAGATAAAATCTGTGTTTGTGGCACATCCATATGTTAATGCTGCCTGTTACAATCACTGTAATTTTATAAAAGTATAGAAAATATCTCAGGGAAAGAATTAGACAAAATGAATAAGTAGTGTGAACAGTTGAAACAGCAGTATAGCAACTGAGATTGGCCAACCTTAACTAAAGTATTTTTGTAGGTTTAATGCAAGAAGTAGGTATAGAATTAAAATTATTTAAATGTTAACTTTGTGAAAGACTTAAAATAGCTCAAAAAATAGCTGTGGAAAAGTGGGAGTCTGTAGCAGTGGCCTCAGGGAGACAAAGAGTTAACATTGTTCCACCCCAAACCCCTTGTGAAGGGCGGCCCAGGAGTTCTGATTGGGTTTGAGTCCCTGGGGGGTTCTCCCTTGGTGTGTTTCTAATGGTCCCTGACCCTGAACTCCACCCTCAAAGGTGGAAACCCTCGGTTCTGTCCCTCAAAAACCCCTGCTGTGCCTCTGTTCGGGGCTCTCTGTTCTGGACCTGAGTTAGTTCCCATGCTGAATAAATGGTTTCATGAACTGGGAGCCCATCTTGTTGGTGTTTGATGCTGGTCCCCAGAATCCTGCTGCTTCCCTGGATGAGATCCTGAGGTTGCTGACTGCAACAAATGGTGAGAGAATGCGTGGCATCCAGTGAAGCAAGAGAAGAGCAGGACCCGGCTCCATGGACACCTCGTAAGTCCCCGGCTGATGGCTTGAGAGCCGGCGAGACCCCCGCCTTGGAAAGGAGGACTCGAGAGACCTGGCAGGGAGGCTGGGTTGAGAGTGCCTCAGGCATGGGGAAGAAAAGGGCTTACGGAGGTGTGGGAGCCAAGACCAGACACTGGGACACCTTACATCACCCAACGAGACGTATTATGGACGATATTAACATTATGGACGATTATATTAATATTATGGACAATTATGGACGATATCGACATTATGGACGATTATATTAACATTATGGATGAATTTTTTTTTTTTTTTTTTTGGTGTATACCTCCCTGTACCTTCCCCTTTCCTCTGTTCCTAAGGGCAGGACAAAGGGTGAAAAAAGCCAAGACGGCTTGGGGTTGCTGCCATCTCCCCATCACCCCGGTGTCTTTCTGCCATCCCATCCCCTGTTTTCCTGAAGGTAAGCAAGGGACGGAGAACATCCAGAGTGATGCCGGTCTGCTGCCGTCTGCCCGCCGTTCCATGTCCTCCTTCACCCCCTGTCTTTCCATATTCCCCGTTCCCTGTCCGGGAAAGTCCGTCCCGGACCCCCTACATCCCAAGATGGCGCCAGCCATGCAGTCTGGGATCTCTTGTTTCCCGCCTTGCTCCTTCTTTTCCCGTCCCGAACCTTCCCTTCCCCCAGTAACTCCTGCTCCGGTCCCACCCCTTTGTTCAGCTGCTCCACCCTGGGGGCTCTGCCTTTGACATCGTGGGCAACACCCCCTCGGGGAAATCGAAACTGTAACCTGAGCTCCCAAAGCCAGCATTTCACTGAGAACATCTAAAGGGGCGACTCCCACATGGGAGCTGGAGCCAAAGGTGAAGCTGGAGATCAGAGCCGAAACTGGAGATCGAAGAATTCTGCCCCTTGTGAGAGAAGATCTAAGAGCTGCACCCTTCCTAAAAGATAATCCTAAACTCGAAGAGACTGAACTAAAAAACCATTATGTTTGTATTAAGTACCATCACCGTTTAATTTGTCTGGCGTGGTCTGAGATTTAAGTGTTTGTTTTTAATTTTGTTTTTTCTGTTTGCTTAATGTGTTTTGTTACTGAGTTTTTGGTGTCCCACAAAGCAAAGCGGGTGCTCTGTGCAGGAGGTGATTTTAAGGCATATGTTTGGAAACATTTTAAGCTCCTAATCAAAATTTGAAAAAAAAAAAAGATAATAAAAAAGAAGCAGATGCGGCAGTGTGCCTCAGGAACAAATAAGGGTTCCATTGTCCCACCCCAAACCCCATGTGAAGGGCGGCCCAGAGGTTCTGATTCAGTTTGTGTCCCTGGGAGGCTCTCCCTTGCTGTGCTTTTACTGGTCCATGACCCTGAACTCCACCCTCATGGGTGGAGACCCTCGGGGGTTCTGTCCCTCAAAAACCCCTGCTCAGCCTCTGTTCGGGGCTCTCTGTCCTGGACCTGAGTTCCTTCCCATGCTGATTAAATGGTTTCATGAACCGGGAGCCCATCTTGTTGGTGTTTGATGCTGGTCCCCAGAATCCTGCTGCTTCCCTGGACGATCTTGAGGTTGCTGACTACAACAGTTCTCGAGGATTTAAAGTCAACAATTCCCATTGTCATTCTGTATCCTGTTAGATTTTCATTCCCCTACTTTCATCCAGGTGCCCACAGGGAGCCAGGAAGATGTGGAGCCTCCCAGCCAGGTGTCTTCCCAACACGGATCACCAGGAGCACGGATCACCAGGGCTCTGCCCAACGGGGGTCACTGGGGATCATCCAACGCCGATCCTCCCATGGGGGATGGAGCTGGAGCAGCGCACGAAGCTCTTCCCGCACTCGGGGCACTCGCAGGGCTTCCCTTACTGGTGCCTCTGTTGGTGTCGGGTCAAATGAGAGCTCCATGAGAAGCTCTTCCCACACTGGGGACACTCGTAGGGCCTCTCCCCAGTGTGGATGCGCCGGTGGACGGTGAGGGTGGAGTTGCGTTTGAAGCCCTTCCCGCAGTCGGGGCAGCGGAAGGGCCTCTCCTCTGTGTGAATCCGCTCATGTTGGAGGACATGGGAGCTGTGCTGAAACCTCTTCCCACACTGGGGACACTCATAGGGCCTCTCCCCACTGTGGATGCGCCGGTGCCTGACAAGGTTGGAGTTTTGCTTGAAGCCCTTCCCGCAGTCAGGGCAGCGGAAGGGCCTCTCCTCTGTGTGAATCCGCTCATGTAGGAGGACATCAGAGCTGGTCCGAAACCTCTTCCCACACTCGGGACACTCGAAGGGCCTCTCCCCAGTGTGGATGCGCTGGTGTGCCCTCAGGTAGGAGCTCCACCCAAAGCTCTTCCCACATTCCAAGCAGGTGTAGGGCCGTTCCCCTGTGTGGATCACCTGGTGTGTCATCAGGTTAGAGATACCTCTGAAGCTCTTCCCACATTTCCCACACTCATAGGGCCGTTTCCCAGTGTGAATCATCTGGTGATTCCTCAGGCTGGAGCTCTGGCTGAAGCTCTTCCCACATTCCCCACACTCGTAGGGCTTTTCCCCAGAGTGGATCCTGTAGTGCTCAATCAGGTGGGAGCTCTTTCTGAAGCCCTTCCCACATTCCAAGCACTTGTGGGGCTTCTCCCCCAGCTCTGAGCTCCGGCTGGATCTCTGGCCATGCTCCTGGCACTGGGGGGATCTTTCCTCCCCGCAGCTCCCTGGACTGGGTTTGCAGCCCCTCCTTGTGTGGGATCTCTGGGGCTTTTCCTCCTCCTCCATCTGAACACAGTTCAGGAATGTAAAATCCTGGTTGGGGGGAAAAAAACAACACCAGAGCACCTTGGACTGGGGTTTCGTCCTTGCCCAAGTTCATCTCAGAAAGTCACTGGGCATCTTGTGTCTGTAAGAACCTCCAGGACACCAAGATTCAGCCCAATCATCCTCCAAATATCAAAACAGATAAAAAACTAACCAAACTACAAGATTCAGCCAAAACCCCCTGCAAAATAGAAACGTTCAGCCCTCACAAGAAACTAAAGCACCAACATTTAGCCCAATAAAGCTCAGAAACACCACGATTTGAGACCCATCAAAATTGTGGATCCCCCTCCCTGGTCACCTGCTGCATGTGGGGGAGAGAGGGAAACACTCCTGGGGCTGGGTTAGCTGCAGATACAGGGATGAACCTTGTGCTGCTTCCTCTTCCTCCTCCTCCTCCTGTGTCCCTGGTCTACCTCACACTCCTCCTCCTCCTTCTGCAAAACCCCAGGTACATAATTTCACCGTTTTGCTCTTCAACCCTGCTTCTCCTTCCCTTCTCCTCCTGCCCCCAGGCCCAGCACCCACTGCCGCCTCCCTCTTCCCCCCCAGTCCCACAGCATCCCACCGCAGGGGCACGGATGGAGCTGGGCCAGCTCGGCCTGGGGCAGCGCTGGGCTCTCGGCCGCTTCCGCCCGCACTCGCTCCCCACTGCAGCCGCTCCCGCCACCACAGCGCGGGGGGGCCCGGCCTTGGCGCTCCCCCCTCCCACCTCCCCAAATTCCCCTCAAGGGGGGCGCCAAGGCCCGGGGGGGAGGGGCGCAGCTGGGCTCCAGCTGGGGAACGCTGGCAGCTGCGGCTCTGCCTGGACACTGATGAGTCATCAGCGCCGCGCGCTCTGATTGCCTCAGCCCTGCCTGAGCCCTGCGCCTGCACCAAGGGGGGACACCCTGCTCCAGGGGGGATGGCCCCAAAACGGGGGAACCCCAGCAAAGGAACAACAACAAAGGCTCTTTACAAACTGATCCCGTCAACCTCATTGCACATAGGGCCAGGGACGTGGACATAACGAAGTGACAGGAGGAGCCATCAGCTGCACAAAATGTTATGAATTGATGACACAGACTGCTGCTCAGCCAAGCTCCTGCTAAATTCATCAACTTCCAGAAGAACAACAAACACTTAACACAGCCATCAATATTGTTAGCTATACAAAAGTGGGGTGCATATTAAGGGGGTATGTAGGAGGTGCATTGGGAAGTCTGTACCACTCCAGGACTTCAGCCAATGGGGAAAGGGAGAGGGAGATGTGACCAAGAAAATTAGGATGAAAAGGAGGCTCTGTCTGCCAACAATTGGAGAGGCCCCATGGGAAATGTCCCATGGCCTCTCCCTATTTTTATGAATGAAATTACTGTTACAGGACTCCTCTTTCTTCCTTGTGGACAGAAACCTCTGGGGATGTCAATTTTTCCACACACCTTGGGGCTCCTCCGCAATTCCTTCCACCGTCCGGGCCGGCGGGCACTGAGTGCAGCTGAAGGTGCCTCACCCAGTTTGGGGGATCGGCTCCCTCGGCTGGCGGCGGCACCGGGGATTGATTGGGTACCCGAGAGTGAGCAGGAGACAGACGAGGGACGGATCAGGGGGGCTCTCAAGAGTCGGCAGGGAGAGAGCACTGAAAATCTCAGCAGTGACTCCAGTGGGATCTTCGGGGAGTAAACATGGCAGGGCACCCAGGGAGGGGACAAAAGGGAAAGCCAGAATGGGGTCCCAGCAAAAGGGATGAGGATCCCAAAATATCTCTCAAGGGTCCCTTGGGAGCATGTGGAGGTCGTTTGCACATTCTTCCAGAGCTAACTAGGGACATGGACACCCAGCGGGGCAATAAGGGAAGTCCAGAAGGGATTTAGACCACAGGGGATGGATGGGGTTGGTGTGCTGGGAAGGGATTGGCTGAAGGGGAGTGTGCAGCAATGTGCTTAAGGCAAGAAGCAGCAGGAGCAATCTATGGGGTAAGAAACAGGATGATGGAAAAGAGGAGGAAGAGAAAAAAATACTGAGGATTGGGATGTTTTTCACAAGGGTCTTATCCTCAGAATTTGCCAGCTGACTCAGATCCTTTGTATCCCAGTTTTCCAGGACAGGAAAAGAAGGAGGTCAGGATTTCAGGGGGTTTCTCTGAGCTGGGAGCGGCAGGAGCGGGCGCAGAGCTGCGGCACCGGGAGCACGGGCTGGGGGCCTGTGGGGAGCTGTGGGGCCGGGCCGGGGCTGTGGGGCAGCCGGGGCTCAGCGCCGGGCGCTGCCTGACCCCAGCACCCCCCGGGCAGGGCCGGCAGTGGCCCCCGGCCCCCAGGAGGCTGCGGGACGCCCCGGCCGCTGCCCGGCCCCGTGGAGCTGCCGGCCCTGCCCGCCGGGGGGGCCGCCTTTGGACACTGCGGCAGGACAGGGACCGGCTCTGGGATACGGGCTGGGGAGGGGAGCCTCAGCACAGCCAGCACCAGGAAGGAACAGCTCAGAAATGGGGATTAGACCTGCAAGGATCCAGATGATCTTTTAAGCATTTTGTGCTGGGTCCCTGCAGAAAGGAAGGATTTTGCAGAAAGCTCAGCAGCTGCCACACGATGAGCACCCACAGGCACTGAGGGGGGCTGCAGCAGGGCCACAAGAAGCCCCTGCAGCACTTGCTCCCAAAGGCTCAGCAGCTGAATGCAGCAAGGGATGAGCAAAAGGCCAAGCTGAAGGCAAAGGCCATGGCACACTTCCTACAGCCCCTGAGGGATCAAGCCCAGGGCCCAAGGGGGCCCCAGCACCCAGGGGACACCCTCGGCCACAAGCACCTGGCACAGGCATTGCCCTCCTGGCCAGGGGACAGCCCACCCAAACAGCCCCTGGCAAGGAATCAGCCTTCCAGCTGCAGGGCACAAGGACACTGCAAGCACAGACAGGAGCACCCTCAGCACCAGCAAGTCCAGCCCTTGATGGACACGGATTCTTAGCGGTCTCACAGCTCCCATTCCACCAGGGACCCACCACACTGCAGCCCTTGGGAACATCCAGGGTGGCTCTGGATCCAGAGGAGACCTTTCCTGATGGACACAGGGGCCTCTCCATCCAGTCAGAATCTTAGACATAAGGAAGGAAAATTATTAAGGAATATTTTAATTAAGGCATTAAGTGGGAAAGATGAGTGGAAGTGTTTTATTCAGCCACTATTATCAGATGTTGGGGATGGGTTTGAAATGCAGGAATTTTTATTTGCTCACAATTGTGATTGTAATTTACTGGAAAGCGATTTGATGGCTAAATTGGGAATGCAAATTAATGTTGCAAAAGGTGATACAGAGGCTGGTTCTGTTGTACCTCTGTGTCAAGTGTCTGGCAGATCCTAGGCTGAAGTGAACCCACAAGTGTGGGCAACCCCAGGGAAATTGGCAAAATTAGATATGGAGCCTCTCCAAATTTCCCTCAAGCAACCAGGACAAGAGGTGTCGAAAAGCAATCCCCTGTTCCAAGGGAGGGAAGGAAGGGCTCACAGCCTGTCTGTGAGTCTTGCTCAAGGCACGGCTTGGGGAGCCAGGGATGGCTCCCTAGAATGCTCCTATCCTGCCAAACAAGAAATCCAATGGAATCCACAGAATGCTGCAGGACCCAAGAAGAAGAAATGAGATGATGAAACCGAGGCACCCCACACTCTCAGATCCTTACACCATCCTCAACCAGGTGCCCTCCTCACACTGCTGCCATTCAGAGCTTGATGCAAAAGATGCTTTCTGGGGATCTGCCCACTTCCACAGGATGCAAACAGAATTCTGCCTTGGGCTGGCAACAAGAGGTAGAAGGGAAAATGCTCAAGACATGGACGGTCCTTCTGCAGGGATGCACGGAAGCACCGGCCTGACTGGGGCAAGCCTTGCAGGAAATATCAAAGGAATTGACCTCACCCCCAGGGACTGGCTTAATGCAGGATGTGGGTGACTTGATCCAGTCAGGAGGACAAGGAGAAGAGGTAGAGGAAGCCTCTGTGAAATGGCTTCATTTTCAGGCTAAAAAGCAGCTTTGAGTATCTGAAAAAAACGTGCAAATCGTGGAGAAAGTGGTTAAATATTTGTGACATTTTTCACTGAATCTTTGTGTTTTATTGACTCTGAGAGGGTCCAGGGAATCTCAGAAATAACCTTTTCCATTACTAAAAAGGTACAATTCTTACAATTAACAGGGAATTGCAGGAGCTGGATTGAGGATTCTCTCTTCTAGCCAGAACATTGTGTGCTTCTTTAGCTGCAGATAGTGTCAGTGTTATGGAGTGGACATGAGAAAAAAAACAAAATTTAACAAAATGAACAAAATAAAATGATTGATTCCCCAGCCATGGCTCTTCCAGACTCAGAAATCTGAATTGCAAGGGAATATTAAACAGGCCACCCCTGAGCCTGCACTGAAGGCAACGCAGCAGCAGCCAGGGCTCCCCAGCGGGGGAAGCCCCTGGGCCTGCCCACAGATCCTCTGCTCAAATCCTCGGCCTGGCCACCCTCCTTTGTCATCTCCAGCCACTGCGGGACAATCCTTGCTCTCACTCTTGCAGCTTCAGCCCTTTCTGTGCCTGCCCTCGCCACAGCTGCTGGGGAAGGCACCGGGACAATTCCACTCTGCCTCTCAATTACACTCACACTCTGCCCTGCCCAGGATTAGCTGCTGGCAGAACAGACCAACTTTAAAATGGCTTCAAATCTTATTTCTCTGCTCACACTAGGTTTGCCTTTGCCTTGGAGGAAGGAATTTTAATCTTTCTTTTAAAGAAATTTTAATGTTTCTTTTCCACCACTAAGCAGAGATGAAATTAATATCTCAACAGACTGGGAATAGCCCAAAAGATTCCAACCAAGATAACAACCATCAACAAAACATCAACACCCAGCAGCAAACATCAACCAACATCTGACCCAGACACTGCCCCAGGCACAGCTGGAGACACCTGGTCTGGAAAAGGCTGAGCAGGAAATCCAGGAGTGCCCACCTAATTCACATCACAGGCACAGAAATCCGGCTGCAACAGGAAACCAAATCCTAACAACTCCACACCTTCAAACCAATGAACATTAAACCAATGGATTTCCATGGGTTCAGATTGTATACAGTTAGGAAACATCTATTAAATTCACATGTCTTGGAATGATTTTCTCTGCACACCCAGCCAAAGTGAGGAATTAATGATTTCTGTTGCACATTCTGGCCAGACTCAAGTCATGCCTTGATTTTATATTGTTGGAGAGTTTTTATTCATCCCGCAGTTTTGGTGACAAGACTACACCATTATTATGCTTTTCCTCAATAATCCTAATTCTATATTATTACTTAGACTGGTAGTGCTGGGCCAGGGTTGGGAGAATCAGTTTTTAGACTTAGGGCAAGAAGTAGAAAAAATCTTTATTGCTTTGGATTTTTTTGGGAATGTCTGTGCATGGCTGTTATGATGGCAAAAGTTTGGTATGCATTTTTTAATGTTCACCTTTATGCCTCAGTTTTAAAAACTAAGAGCTTTAAAGGTGACGCCCTTAACTTGTAAAAAGATAGTATATTATTATTTTCTTCAAAAATGTCACTTTTGGAGTGGCCACATGTGAGTCATCCCATGGCTGCCCTGGAAGAGAAGCTTTGTTCCAGGCAGCCAGGAGAGGAGCTTTAGAAATGCAAATTAACACTGATGACCCAAAGCCTGCACAATGGCCCAGGGGTTTCCTGCCTGCAGGAGGAATTGGGCTGATTCCCTCTGCCCCTCAGCCCAAGCTCTGCCTGCTTGCACAGATGGAATTTGCACAGCTAAAGGCACAGCCCATTGTGAGGATATCTGACTCTGCAGCAGAAACTGGTTGAGGTGCAAAGGAAAACAGAAAATAGGCTATGTCGTGAAAACTTCACTAAAACAAGTGGGGGGGAATCATCCCTGTCCCCACTCCAACATGTGCTGTCACTCTCTATGTTATATAGGGTGTATCAGACCACTGGGGTTTATTGGCTACCACAAGTTCAGGGAAATCACTTGGGAATCCAAGTATGTGATGATTTAATGAGACAAAAGCTGACAATTGATGCAGCCCTGGCTGAAGGCAGCGCCCAGAAATGAGGAAAAGATGAACGGCCACCAGAACAAATCCTGCAATACCATGGACCAGACCCCGGGAACCCTGATGAATTCATATCAGGTACCAGAGAAACCATTTATCATTTCAATGGCATAATAAGATACAGGATGTCACTGAAATAATAACCAACCACACAGCTCCAGCTCCTGACCTTCCCCCCAACCAATCCACTCAGATGAGGAACACAACATTTCACCATGGGATGGGATCAGATTACCTTTTAGCAGAAAAAGGAGAGGTTTGGGGAAAGTTAAATGATTCAAACTGCTGATGAAAAAGAGATCAGCAAGGAAAAGGTACAGAAACAGATAAAAAAGGAAATAGCAAAGCAGCTCATGCACTTGTTCAAACGTGGAAAGGATGGGAATGAGACACGGTTTTGTGCTTCCCTCACAGACCACGGGTTAAACAAATGCTGTTTCTCCTCTCATGTGCTACAGCAACTCTCATCTTTTTACCATGCACCACACCTTGCTGAGTGCAGCTCATTCAGCAGCTGAGCAAGGGGATGCAGGTGGCAGCCAGGCCTCCTGAGCCACAAATGGCTACAAATGGACAGAGAATGAGGGCACTGAGAACAATCCCAAAACCAAAGAACACCCAGGAAGAAAAAACACAGGCAATGAGTGAATCTGCTTGGAGATAGGGCCAGGGACTTGTACATATGGAAACAATGGGAGAAATCACCAGTTTCAGAAAATGTTACTAATTGACAAGGACTGCTGCTCAGACCAAGTCCCGCTACATTCCTCAACTTCCAGAAGAACAAACACTTCACAGAGCCACGAATTCTCTGGAAGCCCATCCGGGTGCGACCGTCTCCGCCGCTCACAATGTCCCTCTGAGAGACGTAAGGAGCTTTTCGCTCTGCTCTGGTGCCTGCCGAGAAGACGCAGCCAAAGCTTTGCACGGTTGGGCTGGAGGAATTCCTGGTATTGCCCAGGCGCCGTCTGTCAGACAAGTGTGAAAGCGTTGCAGGTTGGGCAGCAGTGGTGTGTGGTGCATTGTAACTGTAACATGGAGAAGCTTAAAGGGATTTGAGGTGGCAATGCCCCTGTACCACGTACTTCTCCTTTGGGGTGCTTATTAGCACATTGGAAACAGGGAAACTTTGGGCAAGATTTATGTAAAGTTGATTGATTATTGTAATACATGGTGGCCAGGATATGACCTGGACAGTGGGGAAAAGTGGCCGAGAAATGGATCTTTGCAGTACAACACCATTTTACAGTTGATGTTGTTCTGTAAGCCAGAGGGAAAGTCGGATGAATTTCCATATGTTAATTTCTTTTTCTATTTGTGAGACAAGCCAGAATGGCAGGCTGAGTGTGGACTGATGGCAGTTAAGGCACGTGTGAGTGATAAATGTGAGCTTTGTGTAAAAGGAAAAAGTTGTTTAGAGCACCTGGCATTAAAAGAAAGTTTGCTTCAGGGGAAAGAGATGGATGTTGATTTACAAGTGGTTTCAGCAGAACCAAAAGAACCCGATTTTGTTTTGTCTGCCTCCGCTTCACCCAATCCTATTTCACCTAACCCTATCTCGCCTAATCCCACTTCACCTTGCCCTCTTTATCCTCCTCTACCGCCTTCACCTGATCCTTCTTCTCCAAGAGATGATCAAAATCTAACTGTGATGCAAGGAAATGTGAAAAATGCTGGGGAGGAAGATAGCAGTAGCGGGGGTGATGATAATAAATCAGCGACACCGGTATCCCATCGGACTCGGTCACAGCTTGCTCCGGTTCTGGGTAGAACGGGAAAAGATTTGGGCAGACAAAGGCGGACTGTGATTGCCCCCTTGAGACAAGGAGTAGGAGTAGAAGGGCCGGTGTTTGTGGAAGTTCCTTTTTCACCCACAGACTTGATAATTTGGAAACAATCAGCTGGAACTTAGAGAGAAAATCCTGATAAAGTAGCAGGGGTGGTAAAAATTATTATGAAAACTCAGATCCAGATTGGGATGATATACAAGTAATAGTGGAGAATTTAATGGACTCTACTGAGAAAGAGATGGTGCTCAGAGCAGCCAAGGAAAAGGTGAGAGAAGATCTCAGAACTGGGGTGGTGATGGCGACTTTAGATGAGAACTTTCCAACCGAGGATCCAGGGTGGGATCCCAATGCCTTTGGGGACATGCGGAGGCTGAAGAGATATCAAGAGTGGCTCCAGACAGGGGTTTGGAATGCTGTACCTAAGGCTGTGAATTGGTCTAAATTGTATGAGGTAAGACAGGAAAAGAAAGAATCCCCTGCTGCATTTTTGGAAAGGCTTAAGGAGGCAGCAAGAAAGTATACAGATCTTCAACCAGAAACAGAACAAGCGAATGTTCAGCTTGCATTCATTTTTCTTGGGCAGTTGCAGGATGATATTAGGAGAAAATTGCAGAAGTTAGAAGGATGAAGATTCAAGGAATTTGAATCAATTACTTGAAGTGGCTTGGAAAGTATACAATAACAGGGAAAAGGAAGCTAGTAAAAAGCAGCAGCAACATCTTTTGGCAGTGATCCAAGGAAGAGAGAATCCAGGTTTCAGAGGTCACAGCAGAGGTGGTCGTGGACTGGGGAGTGGCGGACTTGGCAGAGGACGAGGAGGATGGGTTTTGCCAAGATTGGGGTTAAATCAATGTGATTATTGTAGACAAGAGGGGCACTGGAAAAATGAATGCCCAAATTGGTTTAACCAGGGCAAGCAGTTCAATCAGAATCAAGATGCTTCCAAATTAATGGTGCTGAGGGAGTACAGCAGCTGACTAGAATCAGAACAAAAACCAATACAAGAACCTTTAGTAACTATACAATTGGGAGATAAAGAAGTAAAATTTCTGGTGGATACAGGGGCTACATATTCTGTGCTAAATGATCTAAAAGGGCAAACTGGAGACAAAACAGCATCAATAGTTGGAGACACAGGGAAGGAAGAGAATCGACCATTCCTGCAACCCCTGGATTTGTGCTTTGGAAACAAAGTGTTAACACATGAATTTTTAGATATGCCTGAGTGTCCAATTCCACTTTGAGGACGAGATTTATTAGCAAAACTTGATGCAGTGATAACTTTTGAAAACAGGGAGCTTTTCATGAAAATACCTGAATCAAAGACAGGACAAATCTTAATGATAAAAGAAAAACCAGTCCCTACTATCCCTCGGAAAGTAGAGGATGCAGTAATTCCCTCTGTATGGGAAACAGACATACCAGGAAAATCTAAGTTGGCACAACCAGTACATGTAGAACGAAAAGAAGGAGCAAAAGCTGTCCAGGTTAAACAGTATCCCATAAAGGCAGAAGCACGGCAAGGAATAGTAAAGATTATTGAAAAATTTTTGAAGTACCAAATTTTAGAAGAATGTGAATCAGAATTGAATACACCAATATTTCCAGGGAAGAAACCAAATGATGAGTACAGACTAGTACAGGATTTGAGAGCAATAAATGGAATAACTAAAGATATTTACCCAGTGGTAGCTAATCCTTACACATTGTTGACATCTGTGAAAGAGAAATAGAAATGGTTTACTGGAATTGATTTAAAAGATGCCTTTTTCTGCATAGCCCTTGACAAAGAAAGTAGGAAACTGTTTGCCTTTGAATGGGAAAACCAGACAATGGAAGGAAAACCCAGCTCACCTGGACACGACTCCCACAAGGATACAAGAACAGTCCAACCCTATTTGGAAGCCAGCTGGTGAAGGAGCTGGAGATTTGGACTGAGAATGGGCAAGTACCAAGAGAACAATACCTGCTGTATGTATGTATGTATACATACTGTATACCAGTATGTTGATGATATACTGACAGCTACAGAAGAGAAAACAACCTGCATAAAGGTAACAATTGAAATTTTAAAACAACTAGGAATGGGAGGATATAAGGTGTCTAAGGAAAAGGCACAAATTGCCCAGTAGACTGCGATTTACCTGGGATGTGAAATCTCACAAGGGCAATGTAAGCTGGGTACTAATCGTATTCAAGCCATTTGTGCTATTCCAGAACCCCAGAACCTGCATGAGCTGCGAGTTTTCCTTGGGATGACAGAGTGGTACCACCTGTGGATCATGGACTATGGACTAATTGCACAACCCCTGTATGAAGCCCAGAAGACACAACCGCTTACCTGGGGCAAACCACAGAAGGAGGCCTTACTCAAACTGAAGAAGGTATTGACAACAGCTCCGGTGTTAGGATTGCCTGATTTATCCAAAGATTTTCAGCTGTTTGTGCATGGAAGATCACACCCAGCACTGGGAGTGCTGACCCAACATTTGGGAAGCTGGAAAAGGCTGGTAGGCTGCTTTTCCAAACAACTTGACCACGTGAGTGCCGGATGGCCTTCATGCCTGCGGGCAGTTGCAGCCACTGTGATGCGGATCCAAGAAGCCAGGAAACTCACGATGGGTAGACACACAGATGTCTATGTGCCACACATGGTGACCACTGTTTTAGAACAAAAGGGGGCCATTGGCTATCTCCAAGCAGGATGATGAAATCCCAGGTAATCCTAACCGAGCAGGATGATGTCACACTAAAGACAGCTAACCTCTTGAATCCAGCTTTGTTCCTTACCAGCAAACACATCTGCCCAAGGAGCAGAACTGGTTGCTTTAACCAGGGCATTAGAGATGAGTGAAGGGAACAAAGTAAATATCTGGACTGATTCAAAACATGCTTTTGGAGTGGTGCATGTACATGGGGCAGTGTGGAAAGAAAGAGGACTGCTGTCTTCTCAAGGTACACACATTAAACATCAAGATGCAGTCCTGCAATTAATAAAAGCAGTACAAAAGCCTGAGCAAGTAGCAATCATGCACTGTAAAGATCACCAATCAGGAAGCTCCAAAATTCATGAGGGAAATCGGAAAGCAGACTGGACAGCCCGACAAGCTGCTCAAGAAGTGCAAACTGCAATGGCATTGATACCTTTAAAAACTAATGTATCTCAATTCAATTTACCCCCAGAACCAAAATATTCAATAGAAGATGAGAAATTGGGACGCTCACTGAATGCACAGAAGAATTCAGAAGGGTGGTATGTGACTACACAGGGACAAGAAGTGGTAGCCTCCTTGATAATGAGGGAAATTCTACAAATTAAACATAATGAATGTCATTGGGGTGCAGAGACATGGTGAAATTGTAAAAACAAAATTTAATTTTAGTATGGATGTTAATAATGGCAAAATCAGTAATGTCAAAATGTGAAATTTGCTTAAAGAACAATCCAGTGGCTAGACGACAGGCACAATTAGGGAAAACCAGGAGATTATTAGCAAGTAGATTTTGTAGAATTACCAAGAACACGAGGATTCAAATATCTATTGGTAGGGGTTGACACATTTTCAGGATGGCCAGAAGCTCTACCCTGTTGCACAAATCAAGCAAAGGAGACAGTCAAGTGGTTACTGCAAGAAATCATTCCAAGATTTGGGGTGCCTCTAGGAATATCATCAGATAGGGGCCCACATTTCACAGCCACAGTAGTGAGGGAGGTGAGTAGGTTACTGGGAATAGCTTGGCATCTCCATACACCATGGAGACCCCAATCCAGTGGACAGGTGGAGAGGATGAATCAGACATTGAAGAGGCAAATCAGCAAAATATGCCAAGAGGCTAAATTGCAGTAGCCACAAGCTTTACCAATAGCACTGCTGAGGATTCAGATAAAGCCTAGAAGCGGAATGTGAGTCAGTCCTTATGAGATATTGGATGGGAAACCATATGAATCCCCTGAACCTAATCCAAATGTACATGTTACAGGGAAGCAAGAGGTGTAGAATTATGTTCTGTCTCTTGGAAAAGCTCGAGCTCGACTTCGGAGCACCCTTGTGTGGAACAGGCCGCTGACTCTTGAGAATCCAGTTCATGACATCCCCCCGGGAGATGAAGTGTACGTTAAAAGCTGGAAGGAAGAACCATTAAAAGAAAGGTGGAATGGACCCTATCAGGTACTGTTAACTACCTTGACAGCAGTCAAAGGAGCTGGACTGGATCCCTGCATACATTACACCAGAGTGAAGAAGGTTTCCCCTGCACTGTGGACTGCACAAACTGTAGGGCCAACAAAGCTGCAGATAGAGCGGGTTTGATTGTTTCAAATGTCTAGGTTGCTGGTGACTGCAATGGTGATTATTTTATGGCCTTTAGGGCCATCAGTTGGAATCAATGTTACCTTGGGATGTGAAATGCAAAAGGATCAGCTGACAACTCTTCATTTGAGAATGAAGAGGGATGTGGGGGTGCAGCCAGAAACACAAGTGATAAAAGTCTCTAATACTATTCAGGCAGAAAATGGGATGATTGCATTAATTAAAGATTTTGCCAACATGCAAAACAGCAGCAAAATAACTGCCTGTCTGCCAATACCAAAGGCAGCAGGAGACCAAATAAATTGGGGAATTATAACATCAAAATTCCCTGAAATACAAAAGAATAAAAATGAAAATGTGAGCTGTGTATTGCAAATAGATTGCAAGTACCCAAATAAGACAGTGTTTGAAAATGCTGTGAAGACAAAGTATTCATCTATATGGGACTGTCATGAAAATGGAGGAAAGTATGAACCAAAACTAGGCTGGTATGGGGGATTAGGGAATTATGGATGGTGTTATGAAAAGATAGGAAAGGTCATTAAAGAAAAGATTCCAGTATCAAAGTGGAAGTGTGAAGAACAGGAAGGAAAAGATCGGGCTGAAGCTTGGGACAGTGCATGGTCAATGAGTGTGCTTCAGAAATTCCAATCTATGGCAGATAGCCCTTGGTGCATTAAGTGGGAAGGCTCTGAAAGTGAAACAGATCCAGGGGTATGGAACACTGCAACCAGTAGTAGAATGGAGGCAGACAAAGTGAATTGGTGGGTATGGAACAAAACTTAGGACTGTACTTCTGATGATGAAGAAATAAAACAAATGCCACCACTTGTGGTAGCTCTGCAAATTGGATGTGCCTGCAGAGGAATCAAACATAAACAAGGGGAAATAAATGACAAGATAGGACAAGTGATCCAAAAGGTAATATGTAGCACAAGTACAATTCAGAGTCCAGGCCAATTTGGATGGGCAGCAAGCGATGGCACCTGGACAACACATCTGCCTGTAGGTGAAAAAGTAAAAGAGATTACTTTAGGCCTCCCCACCTTATGCCCAATTTGGAAAAGGTCCCCATTCAAGGCAGAGCATGAACTTCTGCAAATAAGGATGAGACGAGAAGTTCAGGAGAAAAAAACTGAAGATGAAGAAAGATGGCAGGAACCCTCCAGTAGTGTAAAATTTGAGTGGGCCCTGGAATCCTTGTTTGGTCCAATAGCAAATTATAACAATAGAAAGATGTTGTACAAACTTACAGGTCAGGTAGAAAGATTGGCAAGAGTTACCAAAGAGGGATTTAGAGAGCTAAATGTACAATTACAAGCCACAACTAAAATGACCCTGCAAAACAGATTGGCTTTAGATATGTTATTGTTGAAAGAACACGGAGTGTGCGCGTACCTAAAAGGACAAATTGATCACTGCTGCATCCACATCCCAAATGGAACTGCAGATGTAGAAAATGACATTAATCAATTAAAACAAATAGAACATGAAGCACAGAAAGAGAGGGAAGATCTAACGACAAGTTGGGTAGATAAAAGTTTTGAAGGGTTAGGATGGAATGTGAGCTCCTGGATCAAATCTATTTTTGAGAGTCTGATAATCCTACTAATTGTGTTCTTAGCAATCTGGTTAATCTGTGCAGTTCTGAAAGGAGAGATAAAGAAAAGAGTATCCTGGAACCAGAAGATAATAAAGGCGCTGACACGGGACAGAGATCCACATCCGCATTTGTCATCTCCAAGTCCTCCAGAGTGTAACAACGCTTACGACAACTGTGGATTCCAAGATGAACATCAAGTATAAACTCAGAAAAAGGACTGTATATAGTGAAAGCATTACACTTATTATAGTAAAGGGAAATACTTTCAAAGGGGGGAAATATGTTACTATGGGGTTAAATGTTTCTGAAAATGTTTCTTAAAATCATGTAGAGGTAGGCCACAAGAATGCTTGGTATTAGGGATGGTCTAGCAAGCTGAAATGTTTACGGTAACAGGAACTGGTACTTGGGGTCTCCAAGATACCCACCCAGAGATAAGATTCGTACACGTTCGTGCAAGGATGAGCTAACTCTCATGAAGCAATATAGATAAAGTTAATGAAGCAATATTAATGAAACAATATTGATAAGGTTGTTACAGTGATTACTGCTACAGCTGAAATTGTAGAAATATGTGCACTTTGGACAAAGACAATGGAGCTAGATTTCGGTTGCTGGTACCCCTAGTTCACCCACGCTTCAATAAAGCACCTGCATATATTGAGTCTGTGATTCTGTGTGTTCCTGAACGCTAACAAAGACAGATCAAAAACTTCCAAAACACCAAAATTCTGATATCCTCTCAGAATAGTAAGATTCAGCTCCCAAAAAAAACCAAAGCACCAACATTTAGCCCAATAAAGCTCAGAAACTCCAAGATTCAGCCCCGTGAAAATCGTCCATCTCCCTGCCCGGGCACTCGCTGCATGGGGGGGTGAGGGGGGCAATGAGGCCGGGCCGGAGCAGGGGGTGCCTGAGAGAGGCCCCGAGCCCGGGGGAAGCCCCTGCAGAGCCATGGAAGTGGCTCCTGGCCGGACTCGGGGATCCCCCTGGCGATCCCCGCTGGAGCAGCCTGGTCCTGAGGGACTCTGGCCCCTGGCAGGGACCCCAGGATGCAGCAGGACAAGGATTCCTGTCCCTCAGGGGGAGGCACTGACATGACCTGACTGTGACCCCCATCCCTGTGCCTCTGGGCGGGGAGGGGGACGGAGAGGGGCAGAAAGTTAAGCCCGGGAAGGAGGGAGAGCGGGGGGAAAGATGGATTTCCGTAGGAATTACTTTACTTCTCATTTTCTTGCTCTGACATGTTGGATATTAAATACAATTTATTTCCCCAAATCAGGTGTGCTGTGCCCGTGACCAAGGATTGAACTGTCCCCACCCTCATCCAGACCCCCGAGCCTTTCCTTGTGTGTTCGGCTCCCCGCCCGGGACAGGAAGGAGAGTCACACAGTTTTAGCCTCGCTCCGGCATAACCCTGCTCCATCCCGGACTCACCCCCAGCTCGCAGCGCCCTCAGCTCCCGGGCACCCCGAGCTCCCGGCGCTTCAGCGCAGCGGCGCTTCCTTGGCCTCCTGCCCGGGCCGGGCCCAGCGCCGGGGCCGCTCCTCAGCCCAGGCTAACGAGTAATGGCGGAGCTCAGCCCAAGGCAGGCGAGGCCGTGCCGTGTGCAGAGCCCGCCGCTGGCTGCCATTGGCTGCTTCTGCCGTCACTCGTGGCTCTGGCGCGCGCTGATTGGGCAGAGCGGGGACAAGCCCGGCCCCGCTGGCGCCCCCAGGGCGGCCGTGGGGCAGGAGAGCCGCCATTGCCGGAGCGTCTGTGCGGGCCCGGCAGCGGCGGCAGCAGCGGCCGGAGCCCGGTGAGGCGGCGGCGGAGCTCGGAGGCGGCCCCAGCGCAGCGTCCCGGGCACAGCGCAGCCACCTCCGGCCTCCCGACACGAAGCGGGACGAGCCAGCGCTGCTCCGCCACCGCCTCCTGCCGAGGCCCCAGCGGCAAGGAGACCGCGGGCAGCCGCTCCCGCAGCGCCCTCAGCCCAGGGCCAACACGGGCCGGCCACGGCACAAGCCACCCGCCACAGCCCCCTGCCGCCCCCTCCCGGGCCCGCAGCGAGCCCCGAGCCCCCGCAGAACCGAGCGCGACTCCCACCTGCGATGGCCGGGGCCGCGTCCGAGCTCCGCCGCCGCCGCCTCTCCGGTTGTTATAAAAGAAATTACAATTTTGACAACTAGGTCCCTTGGGTTAATGGCAGTTTAATTAAAAATGAATACAATTTAGTAAATGGAATAGTAATTTGGTATAATAAAAGAATACAGTTTAGTAAAATAATATAATTTAGGAAAAAATTACAAATTATATATATAATTTGCCAGGAATTAAGTATGATTAAAGCATAAGCAAAACCGACCGGGGTACGGGTTCCTCACCCTGCCTCATGTACAGAGCAAATCACTTCAAGCTAAACTTATAAACTGTGTGCTTATACATATTAATTACTACTTCCTGTAAATTTCCTCCTATTTCAAATTTTGCTGACTTTACGTCACTTTTCTTCACGGCACATGCTTCACTTGTTGTTAGGGGGTCTTCAGTCTTCTTTTGGGGGCCTTTTGGTGAAGGCTTCTCCTCTTCCTCATTGTCCTTTGGATAACCTTACAGGTTTGTGTGTGCGTACTAAGCTTGTGTTATGTTACTCTACTAATTAGTCTGATATTTACTGGTTTTTAGGCCCAGTGCTTAAAGTCGTTCTAATTTTGTCCATCTCAAGGCCGTTTTGGTCTTGAGACATCACTTATCTTCTAAACTACATCCTGTACCTTCATTTTAATTTTAATGCAAAGGGGTACATCTGCCTCATAACACTGATTCTTTTGGTTGCTTCTAATAATAACTTTCCGAATAGTTACAATTTAGTCAGCACAAATCAATTCCATTTATTATAATCCCCCATTTCTCTTTTTGATTACATTTATTCGTACTTTTAAAAAAAAAAAAAATAAACTTGAATCTTATTTTTTTTATCTTCTCAATAATTTCATTTCTTGCATTTACTTTATTTTCATTTCTAATTTTTTAACATTTTTCATGCTGTATCAAGCTTTTTGCACTCTCTTTCAAGTTTAGTTAACTTTTTTTTTTTGAGCTGTTATAGTTTCTTTTTGTTCAGTATTCCTTGAATTATTGAATGGATTAGTCTAATAAGGCATGAAATTATACAAAATAGAAACAATAATCTTAATATAAAACACTATACCATAAATTTTAACTTTTTCCACTAAGTACTTGTAAAAAGGTTATCTCACTAATCAGTCTTCAAAATAAAATTCTATTTTTGAACTGGTATATATATCTTTAGCAATTTTTGTGATGGCTCTTCTATAATCATTTATCTTTATACAACACTCAGATTTGTTAAACTTTCTACGAATTGCCTTTTCTTCAGCTAACAATTAGTCCAGGGCAATTCTGTTTCCATAAACAAATGCTCACATTTGTGAATGTTGCTTGGCCAGCAGCTTTAGGGCAGTAGAGGTGTGGTTTGAAACAACTTTAACTACTGTCTGCAGCTTTATGAACTGATTCAATAGATAGATTTGGGTTCTGTATCTCTAAGATCCATCTGCAGCTCAAGTGGCTGGGTCATCTCTCTGCAGGCCATTTGTCTTCATTTCTGGTTTCTTCTTGCTTTTGGAAAGTCAAGGTTCAAGTCCCTTTTATTGTTCTTTAATGTTTCATAAAGTGGTGTTCTTAACATATTGCTCCTGGACCTTGGTATAACGAAGAAGGAGGGTCATGTAACTCTTAAGATACAGGCTCTTTTTCACTTTTGAGGTAATTCACTCTATGCTCTTTACTCACAAATTTAATATATTCTATCAGGGGCTTTCCATTTGTTACTTGTTGTACCTGGTTGTTCCAAATAGAATTTTAGGTCACTTATGGATTGGTAAGGTTGGCTCCAGAACTTTTATACCAGCACAAATCAACATGGTTATCCTACAATTAGTTTCTTTTTGTCATTCTCTAATATCCAGCAGGAGTTTTTGGTGGCCAGGTGTTAGTATTGTTATTTGATACAAACTGTTTTAATTATTTGATGATTCAAAATTTATATTCCAGGTCATTTTAATGTCTTGGAAGTTTGAGTAAGATTTCATTTTAAAATTTGGTCTGGAGCTAGACTCCCACTTTCCCACAGCTATTTTTTTAGCTATTTTAAGTCTTTCACAAATTTAACATTTAAATAATTTTAGTTCTGTAACTACTTCTTGCATTAAACCTACAAAAATATTTTAGTTAAAGTTGGCCAATCTCAGTTGCTATACTGCTGTTTCAACTGTTCACACTATTTATTCATTTTGTCTAATTCTTTCTTTGGGATCTTTTTTATACTTCTATAAAATTACTGTGATTGTAACAGGCAGCATTAACATATGGATGTGCCACAAACACAGATTTTATCTTGTTTTTGCATTTGTCACATTTGTTTGTGCTTGTCACATGGGTCAGAATTATTGTGATTTTGTTTTTGCATAGTTTGTTTGCTCATTGTTTGCTTTTGTGCTGCTTGTTTTAATATCGCTTGTTTCTTTCCTTTTTTTTGGATTCTGTCCCATCCTGCTTTATGGTTTTGGCCAGTTGCCAAGGGTATCTTAATGAACACAGTGAAAATAATCCTCAGGAGTTTTCACTCTCTACCTTCCTCAAGGCCCCTTGGGCTGCAGCCAAGGGCCGAGGTGCTGCTCTTCTTGGTAGCAAAGTTTATACCCTGGGGTCTGGTCACTGACACGTTTGGTCTCACTGCTACCCTTGGCCTCATAAGGTTCCTATGAGCCACTTCAACTCTGCTTGTTTCAAGGATGGCACAGATTTCACAGCACTGTCTTATCTCTCTCTCTCTCTTAGTCAGTTATATTTTTTTTCTTTTAATTTAAACTACTAAAGCTCCAGAGATGTGCCAACTACAATAAAAGTTACTTTTTACACAACTTCAGTTAGCAATTTATTAATAAAACTTTAATTAACAGGGGCTTCTTTTAGCAAAATTTTTGCTGTTAAATAAATAAAACATTTAGTCAAAACCATTTATATTTACTATACAAAATATTGAAAAACAAACATATTTTAAAAATAAGGAAATTTAAGTTTCTGTGAAAAAAAAACCTGCTACATGTTTTTAACACTTATAATGCACATAACACAACTGTAACACACTATTTAGATACTATATATTCATAAAATGTGTTTGTGCTTCACAGACTCTGAGCAAGGCAGAATTTGTCTTTTGAATGTCTAAATATAATAAACCAAACCAAATTAATGCCAGGTTGTAACAAATGGTCAGTTGTGTTATATGTTAGAGTTCACTTGGCACAGCCAGCACTGCACACTTTTCAGTTAAATGGGATTTAAGTAATGCTGCTGTTTCTATTTCCAGCAAAATATCTTTAGGTGAAGAAACAGTTTTACCTCTTTTTTTTTTTTTCCTACTTTTTAGTTTGTAAAGGATACAACAGATAACTCTCGCTTTCTTGTGTTTTAGTAATAAATTTATCTTTCCCCCCACCCCGGGGAAGCTGCAGGGTAGCATAGTCGCTCTCTTCTTGATAAAAAGGTTCTTTTGAATTTACATACTGATTTAAAGCTTAACAAATCCAATCTTTAAACGATCCAAACTTTGGCCAATTCAAATTATATTTTCGGATCATTTTCTTTGTCTATTTAAACATATAATAATTTATAATTTTCTGCTTGTTTTTCCTCTCTGGGATTCCCATGTATTCCCATGTATTCCATGTATTCCCCTAGATTGGAGTTCCTGGGTTTTGGCATCAAATTGTTATAAATGACTTTCAAATTTCCAAATAATCAATCTAATTAATTGATAATATACTTTAATAAATTGGATACAAAATAATAAAAGAATACAATTTAGTAAAAGAATACAATTTAGTAAGAAAGACAAAATTTAGTAGATATATTCAGATATATATTTATATATATATATGTGTGAATATAATTGGCCAGTGGTTACAAATGGTTAAGGCATAAGCAAAACCGACCCGGGGTACGGAGGGGGTTCCCCACCCTGCCTCACGTACAGAACAAAGCACTTCAAGCTAACCTTATATACTGTATGCTTATACATATTCATTTATGTTTCCCATATGTTTTCTCCTATTTCCGATTTTGCTGGCTTTAGGTCACTTTTCATCACAGCACATGCTTCACTTGTTGTTAGGGGGTCTTCAGTTTTCTTTTGGGGGTCTTTTGGTGAAGGCTTCTCCTCTTCCTCATTGTCCTTTGGATAACCTTACAGGTTTGTGTGTGCGTACTAAGCGTTGTGTTATGTTACTCTACTAATTAGTCTGATATTTACTGATTTTTAGGCCCAATGCTTAAAGTCGTTCTAATTTTGTCCATCTCAAGGCCGTTTTGGTCTTGAGACACCATTTATCTTCTAAACTACATCCTGTACCTCAATTTTAACATGTAACATCTGCAAAGGGGTACATCTGCCTTATAACACTGATTCTTTTGGTTGCTTCTAATAGTAACTTTCCAAATAGTTACAATTTAGTCAGCAGGAATCAATTCCATTTATTACACAACCTCCCGGGCCCGCAGCGAGCCCCGAGCCCCCGCAGAACCGAGCGCGGCTCCCACCTGCGATGGCCGGGGCCGCCTCCGAGCTCCGCCGCCGCCTCACCGGGCTCCGGCCGCTGCTGCCGCCGCTGCCGGGCCCGCACAGACGCTCCGGCAATGGCGGCTCTCCTGCCCCACGGCCGCCCTGGGGGCGCCAGCGGGGCCGGGCTTGTCCCCGCTCTGCCCAATCAGCGCGCGCCAGAGCCACGAGTGACGGCAGAAGCAGCCAATTGCAGCCAGCGGCGGGCTCTGCACACGGCACGGACTCTCCTTGGGGTGAGCTCCGCCATTTCTCGTTAGCCTGGGCTGAGGAGCGGCCCCGGCGCTGGGCCCGGCCCGGGCAGGAGGCCAAGGAAGCGCCGCTGCGCTGAAGCGCCGGGAGCTCGGGGTGCCCGGGAGCTGAGGGCGCTGCGAGCTGGGGGTGAGTCCGGGATGGAGCAGGGCTGTGCCGGAAAGAGGCCAAAACTCTGTGACTCTCCTTCCTGTCCCGAGCGGGGATCAGAAAACACAAAGAAAGGCTCGGGGGTCTGGATGAGGGTGGGGACAGTTCAGTCCTTGGTCACGGGCACAGCACACCTGACTTGGGGAAATTAAATTGAATTTATTATCCAACATGTCAGAACAATAAAACGAGAAGCAAAGTAATTCTTACGGAAATCCATCTTCCCCCCAGCTGTCCCTCCTTCCCGGGCTTAACTTTGTGCCCCTCTCCGTCCCCCTCCCCGCCCAGAGGCACAGGGATGGGGGTCACAGTCAGGTCATGTCAGTGCCTCCCCCTGAGGGACAGGAATCCTTGTCCTGCTGCAGCCTGGGGTCCCTGCCAGGGGCCAGAGTCCCTCAGGAGCAGGCTGCTCCAGCGGGGATCGCCAGGGGGATCCCCGAGTCCGGCCAGGAGCCACTTCCATGGCTCTGCAGGGGCTTCCCCCGGGCTCGGGGCCTCTCTCAGGCACCCCCTGCTCCGGCCCGGCCTCATTGCCCCCCTCACCCCCCCATGCAGCGAGTGCCCGGGCAGGGAGATGGACGATTTTCACGGGGCTGAATCTTGGAGTTTCTGAGCTTTATTGGGCTAAATGTTGATGCTTTGTTTTTTTGTGGGGGCTGAATATTTCTGTTTTGGGAGGATATCAGATTTTTGGTGTTTTGGAAGTTTTTGATCTGTCTTTGTTAGCGTTCAGGAAAACACATAATTGTAGATTGACTGTATGCAGGTGTTTTATTGAATTGTGTGGGAACTGGGGGTATCAGCAACCCAAATCTAGTTCCGTTGTCTTTGTCCAAAGTGCACATATTTCTCTTATTTCAGCTGTACCAGTAATCATTGTAACAACCTTATCAATATTGCTTCATTAATAAATCTTCATTAACTTTATCTATATTGCTTCATGAGAATTAGCTCATCTTTGCACGAACATGTCCGAATCTTATCTCTGGGTGGGTATCTTGGAGACCCCAAGTACCAGTTCCCATTACCGTAAACATTTCAGCTTGCTAGTCCATTCCTAATACCAAGCATTCTTGTGGCCTACCTCTACATGATTTTAATAAACATTTTCAGAAACATTTAACCCCATAGTAATGTATTTCCCCACTTTGAAAATATTTCACTTTACTATAATAAGTGTAATGCTTTCACTATATACAGTCCTTTTTCTGAGTTTATACTTGATGTTCATCTTTGAATCCACAGTTGTCGTAAGCGTTGTTACACTCTGGAGGACTTGGAGATGACAAATGTGGATGTGGATCTCTGTCCCGTGTCAGTGCCTTTATTATCTTCTGGTTCCAGGATACTCTTTTCTTTATCTCTCCTTTCAGAACTGCACAGATTAACCAGATTGCTAAGAACACAATCAGTAGGATTATCAGACTCTCAAGAATAGATTTGATCCAGGAGCTCACATTCCATCCTAACCCTTCAAAACTTTTATCTACCCAACTTGTGGTCTTATCTTCCCTCTCTTTCTGTGCTTCATGGTCCATGGGTTTTAATGGATTAATGTTGTGTTCTACATCTGCAGTTCCATTTGGGATGTGGATGCAGCAGTGATCAATTTGTCCTTTTAGGTACCCGCACACTCCGTGTTCTTTCAACAATAACATATCTAAAGCCAATCTGTTTTGCAGGGTCATTTTAGTTGTGGCTTGTAATTGTACATTTTGCTCTCTAAATCCCTCTTTGGTAGCTCTTGCCAATCTTTCTACCTGGCCTGTAAGTTTGTACAACATCTTTCTATTGTTGTAATTTGCTATTGGACCAAACAAGGATTCCAGGGCCCACTCAAATTTTACACTACTGGAGGGTTCCTGCCATCTTTCTTCATCTTCAATTTTGTTTTCCTGAACTTCTCGTCTCGTCCTTATTTGCAGAAGTTCATGCTCTGCCTTGAATGGGGACCTTTTCCAAATTGGGCATAAGGTGGGGAGGCCTAAAGTAATCTCTTTTACTTTTTCACCTACAGGCAGATGTGTTGTCCAGGTGCCATCACTTGCTGCCCATCCAAATTGGCCTGGACTCTGAATTGTACTTGTGCTACATATTACCTTTTGGATCACTTGTCCTGTCTTGTCATTTATTTCCCCTTGTTTATGTTTGATTCTTCTGCAGGCACATCCAATTTGCAGAGCTGCCACTAGTGGTGGCATTTGTTTTATTTCTTCATCGTCAGAAGTGCAGTCGTAAGTTTTGTTCCATACCCACCAATTCACTTTGTCTGCCTCCATTCTACTACTGGTTGCAGTGTTCCATACCCCTGGATCTGTTTCATTTTCAGAGCCTTCCCACTTAATGCACCAAGGGCTATCTGCCATAGATTGGAATTTCTGAAGCACACTCATTGACCATGCACTGTCCCAAGCTTCAGCCCGATCTTTTCCTTCCTGTCCTTCACACTTCCACTTCGATACTGGAATCTTTTCTTTAATAACCTTCCCTATCTTTTCATAACACCATCCATAATTCCGTCATCCCCCATCCCAGCCTAGTTTTGGTTCATACTTTCCTCCATTTTCATGACAATCCCATATAGATGAATACTTTGGCTTCACAGTATTTTCAAACACTGTCCTATTTGGGTACTCATAATCTATTTGCAATACACAGCTCACATTTTCATTTATATTCTTTTGTATTTCAGGAAATTTTGATGTTATAATTCCCCAATTTATTTGGTCTCCTGCTGCCTTTGGTATAGGCAGACAGGCAGTTATTTTGCTGGTGCATGTTGGCAAAATCTTTAATTAATCCAATCATCCCATTTTCTGCCTGAATAGTATTAGAGACTTTTATCACTTGTGGTTCTGGCTGCACCCCCACATCCCTCTTCATTCTAAAATGAAGAGTTGTCAGCTGATCCTTTTGCATTTCACATCCCAAGGTAACATTGATTCCAACTGATGGCAGTGAAGGCCATAAAATAATCACCATTACAGTCACCAGCAACCTAGACATTTGAAACAATCAAACCCGCTTTATCTGCAGCTTTGTTGTCCCCACAGTTTGTGCAGTCCACAGTGCAGGGGAAACCTTCTTCACCCTGGTGTAATGTATGCAGGGATCCAGTCCAGCTCCTTTGACTGCTGTCAAGGTAGTTAACAGTACCTGATAGGGTCCATTCCACCTTTCTTTTAATGGTTCTTCCTTCCAGCTTTTAACGTACACTTCATCTCCCGGGGGGATGTCATGAACTGGATTCTCAAGAGTCAGCGGCCTGTTCCACACAAGGGTGCTCCGAAGTCGAGCTCGAGCTTTTCCAAGAGACAGAACATAATTCTACACCTCTTGCTTCCCTGTAACATGTACATTTGGATTAGGTTGAGGGGATTCATATGGTTTCCCATCCAATATCTCATAAGGACTGACTGACATCCTGCTTCTAGGCTTTATCTGAATCCTCAGCAGTGCTATTGGTAAAGCTTGTGGCTGCTGCAATTTAGCCTCTTGGCATATTTTGCTGATTTGCCTCTTCAATGTCTTATTCATCCTCTGTACCTGTCCACTGGATTGGGGTCTCCATGGTGTATGGAGATGCCAAGCTATTCCCAGTAACCTACTCACCTCCCTCACTACTGTGGCTGTGAAATGTGGGCCCCTATCTGATGATATTCCTAGAGGCACCCCAAATCTTGGAATGATTTCTTGCAGCAACCACTTGACTGTCTCCTTTGCTTGATTTGTGTGACAGGGAAGAGCTTCTGGCCATCCTGAAAATGTGTCAACCCCTACCAATAGATATTTGTATTCTCGTGTTCTTGGTAATTCTACAAAATCTACTTGCCAATAATCTCCTGGTTTTCCCTAATTGTGCCTGTCATCTAGCCACTGGATTGTTCTTTAAGCAAATTTCACATTTTGACATTACTGATTTTGCCATTGTTAACATCTGTACTGAAATTAAACTTTGTTTTAACAATTTCACCAATGCCTCTGCACTCCAATGACATTTGTTATGCTTAATTTGTAGAACTTCTCTCATTATCAAGGGGGGTACCACTGCTTGTCCCTGTGTAGTCACATACCACCCTTCTGAATTCTTCTGTGCATTCAGTGAGCGTCCCAATTTCTCATCCTCTATTGAATATTTTGGTTCTGGGGGTAAATTGAATTGAGATACATTAGTTTTTAAAGGTATCAGTGCCATTGCAGTTTGCACTTCTCGAGCAGCTTGTCGGGCTGTCCAGTCTGCTTTCCGATTTCCCTCATGAATTTTGGAGCTTCCTGATTGGTGAGCTTTACAGTGCATGATTGCTACTTGCTCAGGCTTTTGTACTGCTTTTATTAATTGCAGGACTGCATCTTGATGTTTAATGTGTGTGCCTTGAGGAGACAGCAGTCCTCTTTCTTTCCCCAGTGCCCTGTGTACATGCACCACTCCAAAAGCATGTTTTGAATCAGTCCAGATATTTACTTTGTTCCCTTCACTCATCTCTAATGCCCTGGTTAAAGCAGCCAGTTCTGCTCATTGGGCAGATGTGTTTGCTGGCAAGGCCTTTGCCTCCACCACTGCACCTGTTGTTGTTATCGCATATCCAACGTAACTGGTCCTGTTCTCCACAAAACTGCTTCCATCTGGAAACAGCTCCAGTCTGCCTGTTCCAGTGGGGCGTCTTTCAAATCTGCTCTGGCTGAACAGGTGTGTTCTATCACTGCCACACAATCGTGTTCCAGTGGGCCTTCTTCAGTTGTGGTACCTAGGACTCATACCATCATTTTGCCATCACTACGACCCACACACACATAAAAAGAAAAACTACAAAGCAATCAAATATTTTCTTTTTCTTCTCCTAGGACTAAAAACTGATTCTCACACCACTGCCCAAATAGAACCAACAATATAGAAGTAAAAGTATTACGAAAAATTGTTCTAACAGTGTCATCTTTTCACTGAAACTATGAAAAGCAAAAACTCTCCAATGATGTCTTATATAAATGAGGCATTACTTAATTCTGGCCAGAATGTGCAACAGGAATAATTTCATGCACACTCAGGCTGGGTGTGTAGAGAAAATGATTCCATGACACATGAGTTTGACTAGATTTTCCTAAATTTATACACTCTGACCCCGTAGAAATCCCTTGGTTTAATGTTCATTGGTTTCAAGGTGTGGAGTTGTTAGGATTTGGTTTCCTGTTGCAGCCGGATTTCTGTGCCTGTGATGTGAATTAGGTGGGCACTCCTGGATTTCCTGCTCAGCCTTTTCCAGACCAGGTGTCTCCAGCTGTGCCTGGGGCAGTGTCTGGGGTGGATGTTGGTTGATGTTTGCTGCTGGGTGTGGATGTTTTGTTGATGGTCGTTATCTTGGGGAGAATCTTTTGGGCTATTCCCAGTCTATTGAGATGTTAAATACATCTCTGCTGAGTGCTGGCAAAGAAACATTAAAATTCCTTTCCCGAAGACAAAAGGCAAACCTAGTGTGACCAGAGAAATAAGATTTGAAGCCATTTTAAAGTTGGTCTATTTTGGCAGCAGCTAATCCCAGGCAGGGCAGAGTGTGAGTGTAATTGAGAGGCAGAGTGGAATTGTCCCGGTGCCTTCCCCAGCAGCTGTGGCGAGGGCAGGCACAGAAAGGGCTGAAGCTGCAAGAGTGAGAGCAAGGATTGTCCCGCAGTGGCTGGAGATGGCAAAGGAGGGTGGCCAGGCCGAGGATTTGAGCAGAGGATCTGTGGGCAGGCCCAGGGGCTTCCCCCGCTGGGGAGCCCTGGCTGCTGCTGCGTTGCCTTCAGTGCAGGCTCAGGGGTGGCCTGTTTAATATTCCCTTGCAATTCAGATTTCTGAGTCTGGAAGAGCCATGGCTGAAGCATCAATAATTTTATTTTTTTCATTTTGTTAAGTTTTGTTCTCTTTCTTATGTCCACCCCGTAAAATTGAGAATACCTGGGAGTAAAATGTCACACAATGTTCTGGCGAGAGGAGAGAATCCTCAATCCAGCTCCAGCAATTCCCTGTTAATCCTAAGAATTGCTGCAGTTCCTTCTTAGTCCTAGGGTACATTATTTCTGAGATTCCCTGAACCCTCTCATGATCAATGCAAGACAAAGCTTCAGTCAAAATAGTTCCCAAATATTTAACTATTTTCTCTACCATTTGCCCTTTTTTTTCAGATACTCAAAGCTGCTTTTTAGCCTGAAAATGAAGCCCTTTCACAGAGGCTTCCTCTACCTCTTCTCCTTGTCCTCCTGACTGGATCAAGTCACCCACATCCTGCATTAAGCCAGTCCCTGGGGGTGAGGTCAATTCCTTTGATATTTCCTGCAAGGCTTGCCCCAATCAGGCCGGTGCTTCCGTGCATCCCTGCAGAAGGACCGTCCATGTCTTGAGCATTTTCCCTTCTACCTCTTGTTGCCAGCCCAAGGCAGAATTGTGTTTGCATCCTCTGGAAGTGGGCAGATCCCCAGAAAGCATCTTTTGCATCAAGTTGTGAATGGCAGCAGTGTGAGGAGGGCACCTGGTTCAGGCTGGTGTAAGGATCTGAGAGTGTGGGGTGCCTCGGTTTCATCATCTCATTTCTTCTTCTTGGGTCCTGCAGCATTCTGTGGATTCCATTGGATTTCTTGTTTGGCAGGATAGGAGCATTCTAGGGAGCCATCCCTGGCTCCCCAAGCCGTGCCTTGAGCAGGACTCCCAGACAGGCTGTGAGCCCTTCCTTCCCTCCCTTGGAACAGGGGATTGCTTTTCCACACCTCTTGTCCTGGTTGCTTGAGGGAAATTTGGAGAGGCTCCATATCTAATTCTGCCAATTTCCCTGGGGCTGCCCACACTTGTGGGTTCACTTAAGCCTAGGCTCTGCCAGACATTTGACTCAGAGGTACAACAGAACCAGCCTCTGTATCACCTTTTGCAACATTAATTTGCATTCCCCATTTAGCCATCAAATCCCTTCCTAGTAAATTACAATCACAATTGTGAGCAAATAAAAATTCCTGCATTTCAAACCCATCCCCCCCATCTCCTAATATTGGCTGAATAAAACACACCCACTCATCTTTCCCACTTAGTGCCTTAATTATTAAAATATTCCTTAACAATTTTCCCCCCTTAGGTGTAAGATTCTGAGTGGATGGAGAGGCCCCTGTGTCCATCAGGAAAGGTCTCCTCTGGATCCAGAGCCACCCTGGATGTTCCCAAGGGCTGCAGTGTGGTGGGTCCCTGGTGGAATGGGAGCTGTGAGACCGCTAAGAATCCGTGTCCATCAAGGGCTGGACTTGCTGGTGCTGAGGGTGCTCCTGTCTGTGCTTGCAGTGTCCTTGTACCCTGCAGCTGGAAGGCTGATTCCTTGCCAGGGGCTGTTTGGGTGGGCTGTCCCCTGGCCAGGAGGGCAATGCCTGTGCCAGGTGCTTGTGGCCGAGGGTGTCCCCTGGGTGCTGGGGCCCCCTTGGGCCCTGGGCTTGATCCCTCAGGGGCTGTAGGAACTGTGCCATGGCCTTTGCCTTCAGCTTGGCCTTTTGCTCATCCCTTGCTGCATTCAGCTGCTGAGCCTTTGTGAGCAAGTGCTGCAGGGGCTTCTTGTGGCCCTGCTGCAGCCCCCCTCAGTGCCTGTGGGTGCTCATCGTGTGGCAGCTGCTGAGCTTTCTGCAAAATCCTTCCTTTCTCCAGGGACCCAACACAAAAATGCTTAAAAGTTCATCTGGATCCTGTCAGATCTAATCCCCATTTGTGAGCTGTTCCTTCCTGGTGCTGGCTGTGCTGAGGCTCCCCTCCCCAGCCCGTATCCCAGAGCCGGTCCCTGTCCTGCCGCAGTGTCCAAAGGCGGCCCCCCCGGCGGGCAGGGCCGGCAGCTCCACGGGGCCGGGCAGCGGCCGGGGCGTCCCGCAGCCTCCTGGGGGCCGGGGGCCACTGCCGGCCCTGCCCGGGGGGTGCTGGGGTCAGGCAGCGCCCGGCGCTGAGCCCCGGCTGCCCCACAGCCCCGGCCCGGCCCCACAGCTCCCCACAGGCCCCCAGCCCGTGCTCCCGGTGCCGCAGCTCTGCGCCCGCTCCTGCCGCTCCCAGCTCAGAGAAACCCCCTGAAATCCTGACCTCCTTCTTTTCCTGTCCTGGAAAACTGGGATACAAAGGATCTGAGTCAGCTGGCAAATTCTGAGGATAAGACCCTTCTGAAAAACATCCCAATCCTCAGTATTTTTTTCTCTTCCCCCTCTTTTCCATCATCCTGTTTCTTACCCCATAGATTGCTCCTGCTGCTTCTTGCCTTAAGCACATTCCTGCACACTCCCCTTCAGCCAATCCCTTCCCAGCACACCAACACCATCCATCCTTTTTTGTCTAAATCCCTTCTGGACTTCCCTTATTGCCTTGCTGGGTGTCCATGTCCTTAATTCCCTCTGGGAGAATGTGCAAACGACCTCCACATGCTCCCAAGGGACCCTTGAGAGATATTTTGGGATCCTCATCTCTTTTGCTGGGACCCCATTGTGGCTTTCCCTTTTGTCCCCTCCCTGGGTGCCCTGCCATGTTTACTCCCCGAAGATCCCACTGGAGTCACTGCTGAGATTTTCAGTGCTCTCTCCCTGCCGACTCTTGAGAGCCCCCCTGATCCGTCCCTCGTCTGTCTCCTGCTCACTCTCGGGTACCCAATCAATCCCCGGTGCCGCCGCCAGCCGAGGGAGCCGATCCCCCAAACTGGGTGAGGCACCTTCAGCTGCACTCAGTGCCCGCCGGCCCGGACGGTGGAAGGAATTGCAGAGGAGCCCCAAGGTGTGTGGAAAAATTGACATCCCCAGAGGTTTCTGTCCACAGGTAAGACAGAGGAGTCCTGTAAAAGTAATTTCATTTATAAAAAAGGGAGAGGCCATGGGACAATTTCCATGGTGTCTCTCCTGTTTTTGGCAGACACAGCCTCCTTTTCATCCTAATTTTCTTGGTCACATCTCCCTCTCCCTTTCCCCATTGGCTGAAGTACTGGAGAGGTACAGACTTCCCAATGCACCTCCTACATACCCCCTTGATATGCACCCCACTTTTGTATAGCTAACGATATTGATGGCTGTGTTAAGTCTTTGTTGTTCTTCTGGAAGTTGATGAATTTAGCAGGAGCTTGGCTGAGCAGCAGTCTGTGTCATCAATTAATAACATTTTGTGCAGCTGATGGCTCCTCCTGTCACTTCGTTATGTCCACGTCCCTGGCCCTATGTGCAATGAGGTTGACGGGATCAGTTTGTAAAGAGCCTTTGTTGTTGTTCCTTTGCTGGGGTTCCCCCGTTTTGGGGCCATCCCCCCTGGAGCAGGGTGTCCCCCCTTGGTGCAGGCGCAGGGCTCAGGCAGGGCTGAGGCAATCAGAGCGCGCGGCGCTGATGACTCATCAGTGTCCAGGCAGAGCCGCAGCTGCCAGCGTTCCCCAGCTGGAGCCCAGCTGCGCCCCTCCCCCCCGGGCCTTGGCGCCCCCCTTGAGGGGAATTTGGGGAGGTGGGAGGGGGGAGCGCCAAGGCCGGGCCCCCCCGCGCTGTGGTGGCGGGAGCGGCTGCAGTGGGGAGCGAGTGCGGGCGGAAGCGGCCGAGAGCCCAGCGCTGCCCCAGGCCGAGCTGGCCCAGCTCCATCCGTGCCCCTGCGGTGGGATGCTGTGGGACTGGGGGGGAAGAGGGAGGCGGCAGTGGGTGCTGGGCCTGGGGGCAGGAGGAGAAGGGAAGGAGAAGCAGGGCTGAAGAGCAAAATGTTCAAAGGATGCACCTGGTAGGAGAAGGTGGGATTGTGCAGGAGGAGAAATAGGAGGAAGAGGAGTGTGAGGAAGAGTAGGGCCACAAGAGGAGGAGGAGGAGCAGGAAGAGGAAGCAGGACAAGGTTCCACCCTCCCTGTATGTGCAGTCCCAGGAGCGTTGCCCTGCCCACAGTCAGCAGGTGACTGGGGAGGGGGATCCGCAGTTTTCACAGGTCTGAATCTTGGTGTTTCTGAGCTTTATTGGGCTAAATGTTGGTGCTTTGTCTTTTTTCAGGGGCTGAATCTATCTCTTCTGCAGGGGGTTTTGCCTGAATTTGGTGTTTGGGTAGTTTTTCATCTTTGTTTTGATGTTTGGAGGATGTTTGGGCTGAATCTTGGTGTTTTGGTTTTTTACAGACACAAGATGCCCAGTGACTTTCTGAGATGACCTTGGGCAAGGAGGAACCCCCAGCCCAAAGCACCCTCCTCTCTTTTTTTCCTCCTAATCCGGAATTTTCATTCCCAAACTCGGTCCAGATGGAGGAGGAGGAGAAAAAGCCCCAGAGATGCCGCACGAGGTGGGGCTGCAAACCCAGTCCAGGGAGCTGCGAGGAGGAAAGATCCCCCCAGTTCCAGGAACACGGCCAGAGATCCAGCCAGAGCTCAGAGCTGGGGGAGAAGCCCCACAAGTGCTTGGAATGTGGGAAGGGCTTCAGAAAGAGCTCTAGCCTGATCCAGCACCGGAGGATCCACACTGGGGAAAAGTCCTACGAGTGTGGGGAATGTGGGAAGAGCTTCAACCACGGCTCCAGCCTGTGGAAACACCAGAGGATCCACACTGGGGAACGACCTTATGAGTGTGGGAAATGTAGGAAGAGCTTCAGAGAGATCTCTCACCTGATGACACACCAGGTGATCCACACAGGGGAACGGCCCTACACCTGCTTGGAATGTGGGAAGAGCTTTGGGTGGAGCTCCTACCTGAGGGCACACCAGCGCATCCACACTGGGGAGAGGCCCTACGAGTGTCCCCAGTGTGGGAAGAGGTTTCAGACCAGCTCCCATGTCCTCCAACATGAGCGGATTCACACAGAGGAGAGGCCCTTCCGCTGCCCCGACTGCGGGAAGGGCTTCAAGCACAGTTCCCACCTCACTGTCCACCGGCGCATCCACAGTGGGGAGAGGCCCTACGAGTGTCCCCAGTGTGGGAAGAGCTTCTCACAGAGCTCAGCCTTGACCCAACACCAACGGAGGCACCAGTAAGGGAAGCCCTGCGAGTGCCCCGAGTGCAGGAAGAGCTTCGTGCGCTGCTCCAGCTCCATCCCCCATGGGAGGATCGGCGTTGGATGATCCCCAGTGACCCCCGTTGGGCAGAGCCCTGGTGATCCGTGGTCCTGGTGATCCGTGTTGGGAAGACACCTGGCTGGGAGGCTCCACATCTTCCTGGCTCCCTGTGGGCACCTGGATGAACACAGGGGAATGAAAATCTAACAGGATACAGAATGACAATGGGAATTGTTGACTTTCAATCCTCCAGAACCTTTTGCCCCTGCTTCAGGAGCTGTGTGGGCAGAGAAAAGGGGATGACACCGGGCTTGGGGGGCCCCGAGGGGAGCACACACGCTCTCTGGAAGAGAGGACACCACCCCCGGGACCCCCCCTCACCTTCCTGCACAGGCAGAAGCCGAGCCCCATCTCCAGGAAGATGAAGCCCAACACGGAGACTCCAATCCCCATCAGCCTCTTGCTGTGGGCAGCGTTTGACAGCATCCCTGGGGGGTCTGCAGAGGTCAGGACCCCCAAAACTTCTCACAGACACCCCAAGCCCCTCCAAGGACCCTTCCAATATCTCCCAGCCCTCCCAGGACCCTCTGAAACCTTCTTTGGAGTCACTGATTTTAAAAAAATCAGGTATTTTAGAAAAATTGGAGATCTTAGCTAGAGATAGGCCTTGCTGGAACTAGTTAGAGTTAATGATTGAGTGAGAAGCAGGATTTGAGATAATCAATCTCAGACTTAGGTAAAAAATTCCTTTTCATTGTATGTTTGTTCAGCTGTGCTTATAATGAGAAAAGAGAAACTGATAAAGGGGTTCAGGAAGATCACAGACCTTACATCTGGAAACCCATTTCAAAGTCACAAGGAAGGAAACTGGAGTTGTACCAAATGTCATTTGTAATGTCAACCATTGTAAAGGTAGAAAGGTGAGAGTGAGGAAGAGCGGTTTTCCTTCATCTCTTGATGACCCCTCCTCACCAAAACAACCCCCTCTTCAAATTAGGGAGCCCACCACGCAGGCATAGTGACTTTTTAAAATCATTACCATGAATTTTAATCCAAAGTGGAGCATGGGAAGTGTTAGCATTATGAATATGTATTAGTATTAATATGTATTATTATTTTGGATATTTCAGACTTTTGTAAATAAATAGACACTGGAATCTTTTGTCAACTTGCAGTGCATATTAAGGGGATGACTCCTGCACTCGCCCAGTGCTGTGATTAAACATCCACTTTGTAACTTTAAACTGTTGGAGAGGTTTTTTGTCCAATTACAGATTGATATTGATACTGAATCAATATCGCAATTTTTTTGTTAAATCACTCCCAGTCTCTTCCCAGCCTCCCCAGGACCCACCAGAGCCCCTCCTGTTCCTCTCAGAATCCCACAACCCCCTCCCAATTTCCCCCCACTGCCCCAGGACCCCCAAACCCTCTCCCAGTCCCTTCCCAGCCCCACCAGGACTCCTCAAGACTCCTCCCAGTCTCTTCCCAGCACAACCAACCTCATCCCAATCCCTGCTTTCCAATCCCCAGTCTCCTTCCACCTCCTCCAGGCTCACTCAAATCCCTCCCAGTGACACCCAGCACCCCCAAACTCCCTCCCAGTGTCCACCAGGACCCCCAGAACCTCATCCCACCCTCCCCAACATCCTTCAAACCCCTTCCCAGCCATCCTAAGCACCTCAATCCCTTCCCCAGTTTAAACCAGTCTATCTCAAACTCCCTCCCAGTTCCTCCCAGCACACCCCAATCCCCCTCTGGGCCCCCCCAGTGCCTCCCCCGCTGCCCCCGGCGCTGTGGGGGCCGGGCCGTGCCCCAGTGCCGGCTCAGGGGGTGCTCCAGGCTGACGTGCTCCACCTGGCAGCTGGAGCTGAGCCCGCATTGCCGGGGGCGGTTTCCAGCAGCACCAGGAGCTGCTGGCTCCAGTCCCCGCTGGGGAGCACGGCAGTGGCCAGCACGTGGCCCGAGAGCTGCTGCTGGCCCTGGGAGCAGCTCAGCTGGATGTGGGCAGGGGAGAAATCCATCAGGGAGCAGAGCAGGCGGCCGGGGCCGGGCTGGGAGCTCGAGGGCACCAGCGAGATGGACACGACGGGGGCACTGGGAGAGAGCAGAGACAGACTGGGATCAGCTGGAGGGGAACTGGGAGAGATGGGTGAGAAGTGGTGTGGCATTGAGAGGGACTGGGAATGGACTGGCAGGGCCTGGGGTGGCACTGAAAGAGATGAGAGTGGATACTGGGACACTGGAAGAGAGTGTGGAGGTCTGGGAGTGAAGTGGGAATGAACTCGGAAGAGACTGGGAATGGGCTAAAAAGGAGTGGGAGGGACTCTGGGGCCTCAGGGCGGGACTGTGGTGGCACTGGGCGGGACTGTGGTGGCACTGGGCGGGACTGTGGTGGCACTGGGAGGGACTGGGAATGAAGTGCGCGGCACTGGGAGGCCGAGTCCAGCGCGGGGCTCTCGGCTCTGTGGATCTGCCCGGCAACTGATGAGTCATCAGAGAGACGCGCTGTGATTGGCTGAGGGGCGGCAGATCCGCCGAGACGCGAAATGGACCCGGGTGTCATTTGGGGTGACTGGGATGGACTGGGAGAGCCACGGGAGCCATTGGGAGGCCCCGGGGATGGGCACAAGGAAGGCTTAGGGCTCTGGGGTGATTCCCAGGGAGGGTTGGAAGGACACGGCCGGGCCCCTCTCCGTGCCCCGCGAGCAGCGGCCCGGACAGAAAAGTTCAGGAGCGGGAGGAGGTGTTTCTCAAGATTGATTTCAATCCTCATTCTCCTGGTCTGATTTGCTCAGTCCTAAGTTCAGTTCATTTCCCCATGTCGGGCTGTTGTGCCCCTGATAGTGATCCCTGAGTGACCTCTCCCTGCCCTTGTCCCGACCCACGAGGACTTGGATTTGGTTCAGTTCAGTGGAATTCATGGTGATTTGGGGGGAGCTGGAGCAAAGCAGCTGGAAAGCACAGTGGGCTTGACAGGGACTGAACCAGGGTAGGAGTTGGGGCTGCCTTGAGTGAGCTCTCACAATGTGAACCTTCGTGGGGTCTTTCTAAGGGAATTTTGTTGAAGTTTGACATTCTTTATTAAAAAGCGGAGTCACAAGTGGAGCTCTGCTTTCAGCTTGAAATGAGGGGATGGAACGTGGGCACTGGGACTTCCGTAACCTCAAGCTGTTCCTTGATACTGGACACTTTAGCTTTGGCAATCTGAAGCCCTTCAGCAGCAATGGCTCTGCCACCCCCTGGTTTCTGGCTCAGACCCAGCTCGGAGCTTGGACAAGGTCTGGGCTTTGTCCTCTTGAGCTTTGGGAGCCTCCCGGGAAGCACCAGCCCTCCCCAGCCCACCCTTGGTAGGACTTTTTCTTTTCTCTCTGCTGACGATTTTATCCCCAAAACTGCCGTGGGAACGTTGTATCCAAGCACATCCTCCAGCTCTGCACTTTCCTCCTGTGAATTCCCTGTGCAGGGAATGTGTCTGTGCTTTTCCCTGCTCTGTTCACTGACAAACAAACCTGAGCCCGTGGGACTGTCAGAGCTCCTTCATGCAATGAAATCAGGTTGTGTTGATCATGGCATGTTCTGGAGGAGCTTTTCTTGGTGTGTCTTGTGCTGCTGGAAATGACACAAGAGCCAGGAGGGAACAGAAGCTGCTGCTGCCCGTTGGCTCAGGGCCAGGGAACCAAGTTGTGCTCCCGTGCAGTTGGGCCCTGCTGGAAGCAGAGCCGCCTTTCCCTTGAGCAGCTCAAGCTTGTGACAGCTCCAAACAGGAAACCTCAGCAGAAAACTCTTCCTCCAAACTCAGCTGCTTTCCCTCCTGCAGCTGTTTGGGAAAGAGCCTCAAAGCACAGACTCTGCTGGGAGCCATTGGTGCATTTCCTCCCTCCCGGCAGCAGCAGCAGCTCCTGAGCCCTTCACGGGCTCCTGTCCCTTCACAAACCCTTCAGCTCCCTTTGAACTCTCAGCAGTCACTAACATATGCATTTCTTTCATATTTAAGCTGCATTTAAACTTCTCTTTTTCTCTCCCCTCTATCTTTTTAATCTCCTCTTTATCTCCTTTAATCCGGTCAGCACCAGTAGGATGGGGATGGAGTCTTGGGGTGGGTGTGGGATTGTTACTTCTGTCTCTCTTTACTTTGCCTCCTTTGGGCTCTGTTCTCTGTGGATATATCTTTTATTTAGTCTCTCAGCCTTCTGTGGGCTGAATTTTCTGTAGATACAGCTTTCTATAGTCTCCCAGCCTCCTCTGGGCTGAATTCTCTGTAAATACAGTTCTTCTTTAATTCCCCAGCCTCCTCTGGGCTGAATTCTCCCGGGGTCCTCCCTCGTGGGGAGTTCCACTTATCTCAATTCTCATTATTTGAAGTAAATTCTCGAGCTCGTTAGAATCTTGTTTCTCGTGTTTATTGTAGGATCCTTACAAAATTTAACAGGTCTCTCTAGGCTGGTTACAAGGTTAATCTTTGCAATTTGGTACATTTCTTTCTTCTGATGGTACAAACAAGGCCTTGTGGCACACTTCATGTCTGATACACAAAATGGCCCTGAACTACGTAGTTCTTTAATCTTTATACCTATTTTTATCCAATTAACAATAGACACGTATATTATTTTTCTTAATGACCCAATGACCCATCACCTGTGTGCTGTACTGCGGCATTTTCTGTCCAATCACTCACTATTACCCAAAAACCTCTAGGAGAAGGACATGAAGAAGAAAGAAGAAAGACAAGAGACAACACCCTAAATCCTCCATCTTGTCTCCTGTTCTTTAAACTACTTTTTCACCCAGTGATTTAAGAAACTTTCTAATCTACACACCTACCTTTCTTGTCTAACTTTAGCATTTGTTTTCATGTATCACTATGAAAACATGCTCATGAATTTCATATTATATGAAATTCAGTGTTTTCTTGAATCTCAGAACTAAATATTAAAAACAAGGGCACACAGTCTGTATTTCAGACTCCAACATCTGCCCCTCTCTTTAAAAAAAAAAAAAAAAAAAAAAAATCAACTCAAAGCTTTTCTTTGATTTCTTTTCAAGAAGGGTTATTTTTCCTTCACTCATGCTTTATGCACTAACAACAGAACTGCTGCTCTGTTCCACAGAGCGCTCTGCCTCCAGTTTTGAACATTAGTTAACTAACTACTCAAAACTAGAGGAATAGATCTAGGTTGCTTACTTGACCAGTAGCTTAATTTGTCTAATTGCTCTAAAGTTTCTGCTGAAGCTACTTGAATTGAAAGCTGAGTTGTTATAAATCTCTATCTAAAATTTCAAAAGTCAAACTCTTCACAATCAGGTGTAACTAAGATTGATATAAGATTACACTAAGATGTTGCTTCTTTGTATAGAGTATGATTTGGAATAACATTCATTATCTCATCTTCATTCTGTTTTAACACAGAAAAATTGGATGTTATACAAAAATCTATTTTCTGAGATAAGGTATACTTTCTTTTGAGTTAACTAAAAGAAGTGATGCAGGTGAAATTGCATCACAAAGTGATCAACAAAATGATACAGCTTAAGGGTGATACCTGATTCACCTTCATATTCAAGGACTTTATCTTTCGTGCAAGATTCTGAATCTTGACACTGTTCACACCATGCTTTAACAAATGAGGCTTTAAAATATTGACTTTCCCACTGTTTCACATGAAACCCAAAGTTCACTGTTCTTGCATGTTGGATCCAAGCTGTTCTGCTGTCAACTGTGATCTTGATACAGTTCACATCAGCGTACTCGCTCTTCTGCTCTCTGGGCTGTCTGCTTGTCTCTGCAGCTGATGAGTTTTCATGTTCTTTGCTAGGAAGTTATTTTTGTTTTGAACCTGTGAATACACAAACACACACTTTCTTCCAAATTATTAATTGAAATAGATTTTTTAATCTTTTTGCTTCTGAACTTTTGACCAGAACTTAAGAGATCTCTTTCAAATTTGCTTGAGTACTATTAGAACAATACCTAATAATTGATGGAACTGGCTTCGTAAAAGACTTGTTTAAAAAGGACTGTTCAAGAATTGTTTGCAATACATATAAGATCTTTATGCTTTTTTCAAAAATTTAAGATATATTAGGTTTTTATACTTCCGAGGCATAGCCTTGGTCCCCCCCTTTTTTTTTTATATAATTAAGGTATTTGGTTTTTTGTTATGACAATGAAAAACTATCAAATTAAAACACTTGCACATGTATACACATAGGAAATAACACTTTTACAGAAATCAAGAACTTATTAAGAAGATGCATAATTAATATTATGCGATATTAAACTTATTTAAATAATCTGTAATATGAATGGCTAAATGTACTAAATATATACTCTCATCCCAGAGTCTGCTACAGCTGATAAATCAATGGAAGATTGGAAAATCATGTCCGGATAACAATTTTCCAAGCTCAATGTAAAATCCAGCTGCTATATTAATTCACTAATTGCCAAGTCAAATTGACCTGAATATTGTTTCGATGCAGAAAACTTCTGGGTTTATTGGTAAATTCTCCATCCAGGTAAAGTCAAGGCTTGGCCAGAGCCTTAGGCTTCATCTGGAAAGATGTCTCCTAACTCATTCTCAAAGCAAGGGGTTTAAAAATAACAGCTATAAGATGGTTAAAACACAGCAAACTTTTAAAAAGCATTTGTATAAAGCAAATGACTAGAAGCTTTAGGTACCAGACCAATTAAACCATGCAGCAGTTGGTTTAATCTGAAGCTTCTCTCATGGCAGCTGACCTTTAGTAATGGTACATCTTAAAATTCTGAAAACACTGAAAAATAAGAAAGCTATAACAATAGCAATAATAATATATCAACAATATAACAATATAACAATAATAATATAACAACAAACAATAGAACTCTCAATGAAGTCAAAGGTGTCACAGACTGCATTCAATTCTGTCCACAAGCAGGTGTTCATCTTCATCTCTTTAGGAAAATAACTATACTTTGCAATTTAAACAAATATCTTCAATAAAACATAAAGCAATTTAATTTTAAACCTGTTAGAAATTAATTATGATAGGAGGAAGTAACAAAACTTAAAATCAAAAAATACCAAAGTTATAACTTAAGTTAAAAACACTCAAACTTAAACATAGTGAAATTTAACTTTGATTAATTCTATTAACACTTAATCTGTATTAGATGAAAATATGACTTAATCTTACTCTATTATTATAAAAAAAAAAAGCAACTAAAAGTTTGGTATACACTTCTTTGAACACAATATAATAGGAATATTGGTTCACTATAGAGATTATAGGGATGTAACAAATTTATTACTATTCTATGTTATCTGGTTTTGAAAATAATTCATAATAATTGTAGATGCTATTAAAAATACCAATTCATAACAAGAATTTGCTTGGTATATGCTTACATTTGTTAGGATTTTTAGAATGCAGTTTCACTAGAAAAAAAAATACAATACTACAGATTTGGTAATCTGCTATTCAGTTTTTGTAGTACTTTTCAGAAACATTAAGTCTAACTTTTTAACTAAAATTTAAAATTCAAATTGATATATATGCTGTTATACATGTTTTTTGTAACAAAAGGACTCACATTGAAATTGCTTAATTATAAAAAAATACCAAGCAAATGGGTAATATATGGTTAACATAATTTTGAAATTACTGAAAACTGTATTGAACTAACTCCACAATACAGTTACTCAAATGAAAGGAAAGGTTAAAAATGAAAGAAACTTGTCATTCAATCCTTTTTCTGTAGGGTTAATCATATGATCTTTCAACTCAATTTTAAAGAACTGCTTCTTGCAGAAACTGACTGTAACTACAGTAATAATGCTTGATGATCACTCCATATGATACAGTATTACATTATCAGTAGATGTATAGAGAAGATAACATTTTCAAAACCTTCATATATTAGAAATACTGAAACAGAATAAAAATCTTTTAAATTTCTTGGGATGTATAAATATCATTTTCTATGCTATTTTGTAAAAACAAAACCAGCAGATATTATTAGAAATACAACATCTATATATATTTTACTATAAAATATCTATAAACTTTTTGATCTATTTTTGAAGGCACTTTATTCAATAAAGACTTCTTTTTAAATGTTAATCATTATTACAACAATTTGCTGGTTTATCAACAATACAATTTGCAAAGTTTCAAATTTTTTAATTGTCCAATCAAAACACTCTCTTTTTTGTCCTTCTCTGGGATGTCCAGCTTTCTGTTCTTTCTCTTTTGTTTTGTTGCTTTCTGTAGCTTCATCGAAGTTGCTTGAGTTGTTTTACCGGTGGTTGTCATGGCGACAGCGTTTCTGGCTGCTGTGTGCTATCAAGCCCGTCCGCGCCGGGCTGCTTTTGAATCTGAGAAAAAAAAAACCTCTAAAAACTTATATTTAGGGAGAAACTCCTTTTCAGGAGATAAATCCCTTTTTGGGTGACTGCTGTTTGTCTCAGAAAACGGATCCACGACCCTGAGATTAAGAGTCTCAGGCTCTGCCGGCTGAGCCAGCCGGGCTGATTTCCCGAGCTCCACAGGCTCGGCTTCAGTGCCGGAACGCGCATGCGCGGCTCGACAAGGGACCCCGCCAATCTCCCCTCCGGAGTGCCGGGTCCTCCTCGTCTTGGATCGCGGCACTGCTTTCCCTGCGGGGTGTGCCTTTATAACCTTGGCCAGCCCCTTTTCTTTCGCTGTCTGTCTACGGCAGCGTTCTAATATTTTTTTTTTCTTTTTCTAATCTCTCCCCCCTCTGCTCGGGGTCACTCCGCGGCGCGGCCATCCCGCCGTTTCCCGCCGCTCTTTGAAGCCTCTCCTCTTTGGGCAGCTTCTAACTCCGCCTGATGGGCGGGTATTTTCGGGGTTGCCTGCTGAGCAAATACCCCCCTCCGTGCCCCCTCTTGGGCAGACACACCTTTACCAGCCTTTTCTAACATCTCTGTGTTATTAAATTCGTCAGAGGGCGGGGTAGGCTCCCTCCCTCGCTCTGGCTCCTCTGACGTGCATGGAGGGTGCAGGGTAGGGGGCTGTTCTAAAGGCGTGGTTTCAGAAACAGCGTGGAACTTTTCTAACTTTTTTTTTTTTTTCCATCCCCCCCCGCGATTTCTTCTAACTGTAATAATTCCAAAAAGACTCTATATAAACCATCATATCTCTCCATGCAATTTTTTTAACCTCTAACAATATAACAAACTGCTCACTCTGCTTTCTGAAGTAACACAAGCTTCCCGGTGTTCAGTTTTCCCTCGCATTCCTCCCTCGTCCCCCCACGCTCTCTGAAGGGACAGGGACAGGGGTACCACGCCGCTGGGGAATTATCTGGGTTTCCCGCGCTCTCAGAAAGGGCAGTTCATCTCCCCATATTCCCGGGGCTATTAACTCTTTAAACATCATATTTATATTTCCCCCATATCCTGGGTTTAAACAATCTCTCTTTATAAATATTCAACCCCATTATCTAGACTGTATACAGCTTACCAGACCTGGCTATCTTCAGATTACCGACCAGCAGAATCCAATGTTCCGAGTCCAGGGCCCTTGGAAATTCGGAATGTGATAGCAGATGTTTTTCTCCAGATGGATTTCTTTCAGGAACTGGTTGCTGTGATCCTGCAGGTGTTGATTGAAGCTTCTGTGAGTTTGTCCTCACACGGGGCACCACTTGTTACCTCTGTCTCTCTTTTCCTTGCCTCCTTTGGGCTCTGTTCTCTGTGGATATATCTTTTCTTTAGTCTCCCAGCCTTCTCTGGGCTGAATTCACTGTGAATACAGTTCTTCTCTAATTCCCCAGCCTCCTCTGGGCTGAATTCTCCCGGGATCCTCCCTCGTGGGGAGTTCCACTTATCTCAATTCTCATTATTTGAAGTAAACTCTCGAGCTCGTTAGAATCTTGTTTCTCGTGTTTATTGAAGGATCCTTACAAAACTTAACAGGTCTCTTCAGGCTGGTTACAAGGTTAATCTTTGCAATTTGGTACATTTCTTTCTTCTGATGGTACAAACAAGGCCTTGTGGCACACTTCATGTCTGATACACAAAATGGCCTCGAGCTACGCAGCTCTTTTATCTTTATACCTATTTTTATCCAATTAACAATAGGCACGTATATTATTTTTCTTAATGACCCAATGACCCATCACCTCTGTGATGCACTGCGGCATTTTCTATCCAATTACTAACTATTACCCAAAAACCTCTAGGAAAAGAACATGAAGAAGAAAGAAGAAGGACAAGGGACAACACCCTAAATCCTCCATCTTGTCTCTTGTTCTCTAAACTACTTTTTCACCCAGTGATTTAAAAAACTTTCTAATCTACACACCTACCTTTCTTATCTAACTTCAGCATTTATTTTCATGTATTACTATGAAAACATGCTCATGAATTTCATATTATATGAAATTCAGTGTTCTCTTGAATCTCAGAACTAAAAATTAAAAACAAGGGCACACAGTCTGTATTTCAGACTCCAACAGAACTAACCCTGCTGCTCCAATTGTTCTCACAGAAACACAGCAACAATGTATTTAATATCTTGCTTCTTTACTTGTTACCAGATGGCCATCACAGCGTGTAATAAATTTACCTCTTCGTTTGCTTGTTATTTCACAGCCTTCTTCAGTGTGTGCCATCATTGCTCAATGGCAAAAGAAAAACAGGGGAGAGTATCTGGTTTACATAATTGAGTGGGTCTTTGTATCAATGCAACCTAAGCGTAGCTTACAGACCCGGATGGAACAAGTGGAAGAGACAATTAAAAAAGGTTGTGATCATACAATTGCTTTTTCAGGAAATGGACCTGTAGGAGACCCTTTCTGGGGACGGTGTGAGACACGACAAAGACCTCTATAAGCGAGTTAGGGGTTAGAAGTTTATTTCAGGGCGTGGGATAGGGAGAGAGAGGGAGCCTGCTATGAGCCAGCAGATAGAGCTCAAAGCGGGCTCAGAGAGAGCAATACAAAATAGGGTAAGATACGAATACATGAGTTCAAGACTTAAGATTGCTAAGAAATAGAGTAACAGAACAGAACAGAAGTGAGAGAGCCGGGAGAAAGAGAGAGCTAAGAAAGACCAAGAGCTAAGAGAAACTAAGAGCTAAGAGTTAAGAGAGACTAAGAGTTAAGAGTGAAGAGTGAAGAGTTACCAAGAGAGAGCGAACTCTCTTTTACAATTACTTATATAACCTATACATATGAATATTCTATTCCTTTACTAACCAATCTTTCTAAGTATACTAATACAGTAACATTTGTATACAACCTATAGAAAACGCTATTTTTGCATATTTTTAGTTATCTCAGGGTCTTTCAGACCTTTCCTTATAAGGCTAGGAAGAGGGGTCTCAGCTTGGTTTTATTGCAGGAAAGAATGTGTTCTGGCATACCAGCCCGGTTTCTTTGAATTATTCAAACCATGCTATCATTTGTATTTCTTCCTTAGCCTTTCTGGCTACAGAGTCATATTTACAATTTCTTTCTAATTCTACCTTCCCAACATCTGCCCCTTTTTGTTTATGAGGTCAGAAATAGGTCTACCTCTCAATTTCTGCACACATTGGAGTATACAAGGTATAGCTACAAAAACTACAATTATCACTATTAAAATTATTAAGCTTATTTTACAGAGTTCCTTAAGCCAAGGTGCAAAGCTTCAACTTTTAAAACAAATTGTCTAGCTTCTTTAACTTTTGAAGGTCAGATTGAATCTCTTTAGAATTATTAATATGAATTTGGTTGGCTAAATTTTTCAAATTTTGCAGCTCTCTGTGAATAGAAACAGAATGCTTAGGTATCAAAGCTTGCAGTTTTTGGCTAAGGTAACTCAGGCATTTATCTTCAGTTGATTCACAGTTTAGGTTTTACTACAGAAATTTTAAACTAAAGGGTAAAAATAACATGCATTCATGCAAATAATGTAATTTCATTTTTTTTCTTGAACTGTCTCTAGCAGATCACTTTCTCTTGGTGACTTTGCATAGTTCAGGTGCTTGCTTCTTGGTTTCTCTCTGCAGTCTGCAAACTTGCTGGGGGTTCAGGTGTATGACAGTGGTCTCATACTTCTGCTTGAGCTTTAAGAGCTCTTTGAATTTTTCTCTCAAAGTCTTTCCAAGTTTCTTTGCTTGGATTGTCACTGTTTGCTGTTTTGCGGTGTCGGGCGGTGTTGCTGTCACAGTGGATGCAGACGGGAGTTGTGTTGGTGTTAGCAGTGGTGCAGAGACCGGCGGGCGCTGTGTGCCGGGGTCGGGTGGTTTTGGTGGTGGACGCAGCTTCGTGAAGACGCGTGACGGGAGCTGGACAGTGGCTAGGCTAGGCGGTGGGATAGATGATGCTGATGGCTGCAGCTGTAGAGTCGGGGTTCCGTGCCCGTCCTTTCTCTCCCCCTCCGCGGTTTGAGAGGCTGGTACGGAGGGTTGTAGAAAGGCTGTGGTTGAGGGGCGGCACGGGGGACCCGTGGCCGGCGGCAGCAGCATCGGCGATAGAAGCTGTGACTGCGCATGCGTGGATGACGTCAGCACTGCAGGGCAGCATGGGGGAGTGGTGTGGAGGAGCGGGAGGTGTGAATCGGGCTGGGCAGCACCGCTCAGGATGGTGTTGCTGAATGGCGGTGGGGCTGTTGGCTCCACGGGTGCTGCGAAGGCACCGCTTGTCGGGAACGAAGGCGGCACGGGGGGGTTGAGAGGGGGGCCCGTAGCGGGGGGTAGGAGGTCAGCGGACTTGTGGAGTGCCGTCGGAGCGGCGGCTGCAGTAACAAGCTGCGGATTTTTAGGAGGGACAGGTGAAGGGGGGACCGCTGGAACGAGCGGCTTGGCGGCAGGGGTGTTGGGGGCTAGGGCACGGGGGCGGCGGGGGGCAGGGAGCGGAGCCGCGGGAACTACAATGCTGAGGGTGGGCGGGGTGGCGGGGCCCGAAACCTCGGGGGCGGCGAGGGAAGGGGTGGAAGCAGAGTTTGTTGGCACTGGGGAAGAGGGAGCGGGGGCCGCTGAGTGCGGGGGGACAGCAGAGAGGGCCGCGTGGTCGGGGAGTGGGGGCACGCTGGTCTCGGCGGGCAGAAGGGGAACAACTCCGGGTGAGGTGGGGGGAGCTGATGGGGTTGGGTTGGACCGGGCAGCGTAGGTTGGAACTTCGGCAGGGAGCGGAGAAACGGGAGATGGAGGGAAATGGAACAGTGAGATAGGGGTTTTTCGGACTGGTGCCGGTTCTGGGAGTTGTGCAGCTTGAGCAGTGGTGTCAGGAGGTGCTGCGGGAAGAGAGGATACAGGCACAGCGGCCGCCGCGCGTGGCGGCGGGGACGCCGTGGGTACAGCAGGGTTAGAGCCAGCAGCGGCTCGTGTCGGCGCAGGAGCCGAGGCGGGACCCGCTGCTGACGGTGGGGCAGACTCCGTGGTGGCAGGAGGCAGCGGAGGGGTCAGGGAGAGGGGTGCAACGTGGCTTTGTAATGCAGTTAAAATATGAGCGGTAGTCGCAATGACGGCAGCATGGAGCAACGCGGGAGGAGCGGGGGGAGTGGGGGTTGCGACACTGGAGATAAGGCTCGTGGGGGGAGTGGAACACGGAGCAGGGTGCTCGCTGCTTGCGACACTGGAGACGGGAGAGGGATGAGGATGGGGAGGGGGCGCCGCAGGATTCACCGAGGGGGATGGGGTTACAGGAACAGATTGCGAAATCACGAGGGCTGGGGGAGGTGGTGCAGAGACAAGGGGGACCGGGGACGCTGGAGTTAGTAACTTTCGGGGGGCGGGAATGGGCCTGGCCACGTTTCGGGTCTCCGCGGCAAGGGAGAAACGCGTGGCCGGAGTTGGATCCGACATGACAGCCCTTAATGGTTGTTGCTTATTATGAAAGAGCTCTATAAGGGCACCACATGCCGGGATCAGGCCCGCGGCGGTCTTATCGTGGTGGGAGATGCTATTAAAGAGTTTAATACCAACTATGTCCCAGAAATTTTTAGTAAATACAGCCGAACGGTCAGCGTTGGGGAAGTTAAGCAGAGTCCATTCTAAAAGATCTTTTAGCTCTTGTTTCGGTAAATTATTGGACTCAGAGCGTAATAAATGTTTTAGTCGCTTATAGAGATCTATGTCACGACTGGAGTAAGATTGTCCCATGGTTAAAACTCGTGCGCACTAACCTCAGTACCGGAGAAAACAGCGTATCCAATCCCAGCTTTCCATGGGGGTTGGCCAGACTCCCCTGCTGCGGCTCCAGACGCTGCTTTTCGGGTTCCTTCACCAAGCTCCGCTTCTAGCCGTCGCTTTGCAACACTGTAGCGAGCTCAGAACCCCTTTCCAGCACAGCACCAAACGGTGCCAGGCACCTCGCTGTGCTCCACTCATGGGCTGAGTCTCCCAGAGCTCCAAAAGACACCGATCCTCAGCGTCTCTGGACTCAGGAACTCCCCTCACAACTTTAAAGAGCTTCGGCCCAACTCGCTGCTAAGCAGCGTGGTCCTTGCTCACGGTACTGGAAAGGCAGGCACGACAGATACATTTTAGTTACCGTCCATGAGGGTCTCTTACAGCTGAAGAAAACGATCTGCTCCTGCCTGGCTCGCCAATCTGTAGGAGACCCTTTCTGGGGACGGTGTGAGACACGACAAAGACCTCTATAAGCGAGTTAGGGGTTAGAAGTTTATTTCAGGGCGTGGGATAGGGAGAGAGAGGGAGCCTGCTATGAGCCAGCAGATAGAGCTCAAAGCGGGCTCAGAGAGAGCAATACAAAATAGGGTAAGATACGAATACATGAGTTCAAGACTTAAGATTGCTAAGAAATAGAGTAACAGAACAGAACAGAAGTGAGAGAGCCGGGAGAAAGAGAGAGCTAAGAAAGACCAAGAGCTAAGAGAAACTAAGAGCTAAGAGTTAAGAGAGACTAAGAGTTAAGAGTGAAGAGTGAAGAGTTACCAAGAGAGAGCGAACTCTCTTTTACAATTACTTATATAACCTATACATATGAATATTCTATTCCTTTACTAACCAATCTTTCTAAGTATACTAATACAGTAACATTTGTATACAACCTATAGAAAACGCTATTTTTGCATATTTTTAGTTATCTCAGGGTCTTTCAGACCTTTCCTTATAAGGCTAGGAAGAGGGGTCTCAGCTTGGTTTTATTGCAGGAAAGAATGTGTTCTGGCATACCAGCCCGGTTTCTTTGAATTATTCAAACCATGCTATCATTTGTATTTCTTCCTTAGCCTTTCTGGCTACAGAGTCATATTTACAATTTCTTTCTAATTCTACCTTCCCAACAGGACCAGTGAGTATTCATATCCCAATGACTGCTGCTGATCTTGAACGGACAATGCGTCACTCTTATCCTCTTCAGCTTGCATTATTGGCATACAATGGGCAAGTAACTAATGAAATTCCAAAAAGTAAAGTTATTCAAATATTGAAAGATCATAATTGGATTCAATTGCCTAAACATTCATTCATTCCTTTAAAAGAGGGACATACAGTTTTTACAGATGCTGGTAAAACAACCAGATGAGCAGCAATTGTCTGGCAGCAACAGGGATCTTGGACTTACCATAGTTTGCACGCTGAGCAGGGAGACTCATTACAGATGCTTGAACTAGCAGCAGTTTGTTGGGCTATGTGTCGGTGGATAAAATGTCCCCTTCATGTGGTTACAGATTCATTGTATGTTGCAGGTATTTTGAAAAGGATTGAGGATGCTTTTATTAAGGAAACTCAAAATAAATGGTTAATGCAGTTGTTTCAACAAATACAACAAGCTACATGATTAAGATCAGCACCATATTGTCTAATACATATTAGAAGTCATAAATTTCAAGAAGGCCTTGGTCTTGGCAATCATATTGCAGATCAATTAGTTAGTTGGGTGCAGAGGAGAGTTCCTCTCAATCAGCTTGAGTTTGCTCGTATGGCTCATGAAGTTTCATCAAAATGCAAAGGGCCTACAAAGACAGTTCTCATTATCAATTTCAGAAGCACAAGGAATTGTACAAGCATGTCCACAATGTAGTCATCATGGTCCTGGGTTAGGGATAGGAGTTAACCCTAGAGGGTTAAAAGCCCTAGAGATATGGCAGATGGATGTTACCCATGTTTCTGAATTTGGCAGATTAAAATATGTACATGTTACTGTAGATACCTATTCAAAATTTGTATGGGCTACAGCCCAGACAGGAGAAAAGAGTTTGCATGTAAAGAAATATTTAACCCAATGTTTTGCTATTATGGGGGTCCCAGAGTGAATTAAGACTGATAATGGCCCTGCATATGCCATTGACAATATTAGAAAATTCATGCAACAATGGGGAGTTGAGCATATTGAAGGGATTCCAAACTCTCCTACAGGACAAGCAATAGTGGAACGAACTAACAGAACCTTAAAGAAATATCTTAACAAATTCAAAGATATCTCTGACCCAAAAGAAAAATTAGATGAAGTTCTTTTTGTAATTAACCATTTGTGTGTTTTTGCAGATTGTCAAGACCCTCCAGCTGTCATACACAATGAATGTGTAAAATCAAGTGTTGTAACTAATGAAGTATTTGTTCCTTACAGAGAGCCTAAAACAGGACATTGGATAGGACCAGCTAAAGTCCTATTTAATGGCCGAGGCTACGTGTGTGTTGATACCCCTACAGGACTGTTATGGGTGCTGAGTAAATGGACACGAGCCACAATCAACCACATCAACAGTGGGATATCACAGCCAGACTGCAAGGAAGTAGATGGTGGCGAGAAAGTAAACAGTGGCAACTTGCCCTTGAGCCATTAGTGAGAGAAGTCAATTATCTATTAGGTGTACAAGTTGATTATAGAACTCCCTATATAGAAAGCGTTTATTTTTCTGTTTATCTACAATGGGTTAAAGAAAAATTAGAAGGTATAAGGTGTTGGTATTGTAAAACCACAGAAAAATTGTGGATAAGAATTGTGTGTGAAGGTTGTAAAAGAGATTTGTGGGAATATCAGAGATCAAAACCTCACAGAGGTTGTCTTAGGTGTTACAGAGAAATTCACCATTTAACTCCACTTGCTGCATTGACAAAATACTTACATTGTTCTTTAACACAGGCAGAAGCCGTATCATTATGGGAAAATGTGGGTGCATTAGAAAGAGCCAATCTAATATTTAGAATTCAGAAAATAGCAACATTTACAAAACTTGCTCAGAAAACAAATATAATTGCAGCACAGTGCAAAAACTGTACTATTTCACATAGACAGTGGGAAAGAGCACAAAATGGCAACTGGCATTTTCATTCTCATAATTTTACCTTCAATAACAGGCATGTTAACTAGAGAGACCATAGATCCATGGGAAAATGTATGGGTTTCACTTGCTCGTAGTTTAAATACTACGACCTTCTGTGCTAGTCTGTCGACACCTCAGTCTCCTTTCATTATTTGTCTGATTGGTGTTCCAGTCAATGAATCAAGGTGGACTTTGTTAGACAAGGCAATGAAAGAGACTCAGGACATTTTTAAGACAAGGTGTCTAGGGAATGGATATAACAATTTTTCACAATGTATGGAGAATTATGATGTTTGGAATGATCATCTTCCAGAAGGCCCTGAGCCACAAGAAATTGATCTAGCAGATTCATTAGATGCTGCTTATTGTATTTATCTAAATGCTAGCAACAAATTGTGTGCAAAAGGTACTGATCAAAGATGTGAACAATCCAGTATCATCACATTGACAAGTCCAACTGGCAATTTTTTGCAGTGGTGTGCTAAAATGGTGAGGAATGCATCAAACCCTGTATTTGGGACTCAATCCCCTCGTAGACTACCAACAGGTTATTTTCTAATTTGTGGTAACAGAGCATGGGCAGGTATCCCATCACAACCTGTTGGAGGTCTTTGCACAATTGGACAACTCAGCGTGGCGCTTCCACACCACCATCCTAATAGCACACATCGTGTCAGATGGAATAGAGATCTTTGTCAAATTTTGAGTTCTGACTGTGATGATAATTTGGATTTATGGAACAGATGGCAAGTGGTTTTTGCTTCTACCTTTTTGCCAGGTGCTGCTGCTGCTAGAGCTCATCGCAATTTAAAGAAACTTAGTTGTTGGGTTGTAAAACAAGCAAACGGTACTAGCAGAGTACTTTCTGAATTAGCAATTGATATGTCACAAGTTCAGCATGCAGTACTGCAAAATCGAGCAGGCACTGATTTTTTGTTGTTAGCACATGGTCATGGATGTGAAGACTTTGATGGTATGTGTTGTATGGACTTACAAGATCATTCAGAATCCATCCACAAGGAAATTCAAGAACTCATGCAACATACACAGAAGATCAAAGAAGATGTGGGATTCTTTGGGATTGATGGACTGGCTGATTGGCTTGGACTGACAGGATGGGTTAAGAGTTTATGTAAAACAGGATTATTAATTATCTGTGTTACGATCATTGGATTGTTATGTGTTAGTTGTGCAATATCCTTTGCAATTTTGTTGGATATTGCAATATCCTTTGCAATATCCAACAAAATCAAGTGTTTGTTTGTTAAGGTAACCAAAGTCATGGTTGTGCAGACGGAAAATGGGGGAATTGTTGAAGAATGGCTCGCTTCTCGAGGCCATAGCTCCTTGGAAGGCCTGCACAACCTTGACTTTGAGCTAGCATAAATCCTTGGCAAAATACTGTATCAAAGAAATGAAGAAGACTAAGTGTTAATACGACAATGAAGAATAAGAATTTAGGATGAGAAATCTGCTAAATGTATCTTAATAAGTTTTACTAAAAAGTATCTTATAGAGCTTGGGTGTTATGAGCTGGTCCAATAGAAATGTAGAAATTAATGCGTGAAAAATAGCAATTATCCAATCATAGTAGAATACAGATGGCATGTTAGCTTTTCAAAATACTATAAAAATGTAGCTAAGATTGTAATAAATTTGGAACAAGCAACTAACTCACATTGGGTCGTCTCTTGATTCCCGAACCCGTCTCTTACAATGTGCATACAATTGGGCAGTGGTTACAGATGGTTAAGGCATAAGCAAAACCGACTGGGGTACAGGGGGTGCTTCTCACCTCACCTCACGTACAAAATAAAGCACTTCAAGCTAAACTTATATACTGTATGCTTATAAATATTCATTCATGTTTCCCATAAGTTTCCTCCTATTTCTGATTTTGCTGACTTTACATCACCTTTCTTCAATGGCGCATGCTTCACTTGTTGTTAGGGGGTCTTCAGTCTTCTTTTGGGGGTCTTTTGGCGAAGGCTTCTCCTCTTACTCTTGTCCTTTGGATAACCTTACAGGTTTGCACGTGTTGCATTCCTAAGCATTGTGTTATGTTAGTCTACTAATTAGCCTTATATTTACTAATCTTTAGGCCCAATGCCTAGATTCATTATAATTTTGGTCCATCTGAAGGCCATTTGGGTCTTGAGACACCATTTATTTTCTAAACTACATCCTGTACCTTAATTTTGCTATGTAACATCTGCAAAGGGGTACATCTGCTTTATAACACTGATTCTTGATAGTTTCTAATGATAACTTTAATAACAGTTACAATTTAAGTAGCACGAATCAATTCTATTTATTACACTGGGAATGGGGAACCCCTGCACTTCCATTTCCGGGCGAATCCCCCTTCCTGGGCACAGAGACCCCCTTGAACGTTCATTTCAGGACACCAGGACCCCCTGGTACCCCCTTCCCAGCCCCAAAAACCCCTGCACCCCCTTATCTGGAACCTGGAATCCCCTGAACCCCCATTCTCGGGAATGGAAACCTCCCAGAACCCCCATTTCTGGGCACCGGGACCCCCCTGAACCTCCATTTTCAGGCACCGGGACCCCTTGAACCCCAGAACATAGGAAGGGACCCCCCTGAACTCCCATTCCGCTGCAGCAGGACCCCCGTGCACCCCTGTATCCAGGACTGGAACCCTCCCAAACCCTCCATCCTCACACCCTGGGACCCCCCTGCAGCCCAGCCAGGGACCGGCCAAAATGAGAATGGATCCCCCAAAACCACAGCTCTTCCTTTTAAACAGAAAACGGGAGATGTTGTGGTGTGATTTTGTTTCATTTCAAGTTTGAAGCTGTTTGTATAAGTGGTTTGTTCTGTTACCCCCCTGCTTTGTTGGTTTAACCCAAAGTTATCTCCTCCCCTGCCCTGCCCATCATTGTATCCCAACCCCTTTTTCCAGCACCTTCCCTATCAATCTTGTCCACCCTGCCCCTTGTTCCCGAATGTTCCCTGTCAATCCTGCCTTATGCCAACCCCCTGCTTGGACGTCCCCTTTGGAAATCCCCTAATCCACAGCACCCCATTGGTCCATGTGTCCTATTCCCCTCCCCAGGATATCCCTCACTGGTTGAAGTTTTGTATCCACCCCTGGACTCTCCCCATATATAAATTGCTGTACCCTTGAATTCTGTGTCTTTTGCTCCTGGTGCTGCTGGAAACCGGCCCCGGCAATGCGGGCTCAGCTCCAGCTGCCAGGTGGAGCACGTCAGCCTGGAGCACCCCCTGAGCCGGCACTGGGGCACGGCCCGGCCCCCACAGCGCCGGGGGCAGCGGGGGAGGCACTGGGGGGGCCCAGAGGGGGATTGGGGTGTGCTGGGAGGAACTGGGAGGGAGTTTGAGATAGACTGGTTTAAACTGGGGAAGGGATTGAGGTGCTTAGGATGGCTGGGAAGGGAATTAAAGGATGTTTGGGAGGGTGGGATGAGGTTCTGGGGGTCCTGATGAACACTGGGAGGGAGTTTGGGGGTGCTGGGTGTCACTGGGAGGGATTTGAGTGAGCCTGGAGGAGCTGGAAGGAGATTGGGCATTGGAAAGCAGGGATTGGGATGAGGTTGGTTGCACTGGGAAGAGACTGGGAGGAGTCTTGATGAGTCCTGGTGGGGCTGGGAAGGGACTGGGAGAGGGTGTGGGGGTCCTGGGGCAGTGGGGAGAAATTGGGAGGGGGTTGTGAGATCCTGAGAGGAACAGGAGGGGCTCTGGTGGGTCCTGGGGAGGCTGGGAAGAGACTGGCAGTGATTTACCAAAATAGTGATATTGATCCAGTATCAACATTAATCTGTTAATGGACAAAAAACCTCTCCAACAGTTTAAAGTTACAAAGTGGATGTTTAATCACAGCACTGGGCGAGTGCAGGAGTCACTCCTTAATACACACTGCAAGTTGACAAAAGATTCCAGTGTCTATTTATTTACAAAAGTCTTGAAATTCCAAAATACTAATACATATTAATACTAATAGATATGCATAATGCTAAACACTTCCCATTCCCCACTTTGGATTAAAATGCACAGTAATGAGTTTAAAATGTCATCACGCCTGTGTGGTGGGCTCCATAATTTGAGGAGGTGGTCTTTTTGGCAGTGAGGGGTCATCAAGAGATGAAGGAAAATGGCTCTTCCTCACTCTCACCTTTCTACCTTTACAATGGTTGACATTACAAATAACATTTGGTACAATTCCAATTTCCTTCCTTGTGACTATTAAATGGGTTTCCAGATGTAAGGTCTGTGATCTTCCTGAACCCGTTTATCAGTTTCTCTTTTCTCATTATAAGCACATCTAAACAAACATACAATGAAAAGGAATTTTTTACCTAAGTCCGAGATTCATTATCTCAAATCCTGCTTCTCACTTAATCATTAACTCTAACTAATTCCAGCAAGGCCGATCTCTAGCTAAGATCTCTAATTTTTCTAAAATACCTGATTTTTTAAAATTAGTGACTCCAAAGGAGGTTTCAGAGGGTCCTGGATAGGCTGGGAGGGACTGGGAGGGTGCTTGGAGGGGCTTGAGGTGTCTGTGAAAGGTTTTGGGGGTCCTGACCTCTGTAGACCCCCCAGGGATGCCATCAAACGCTGCCCACAGCAAGATGCCGAGGGGGATTGGAGTTTCCGTATTGGGCTTTGTCTTCCTGGCACTGGGGCTCGGCTTCTGCCTGTGCAGGAAGGTGACTTGGGGGGCCCGGGGGTCGTGTCCTCACCCCCCATAGAGCGTGTGTGCTCCCCTTGGGCCCCCCAAGTCCGGTGTCACCCCCCTTTACTCTGCCCACACTGCTCCTGAGGCAAAAGGTTCTCAAGGATTTAAAGTCAACAATTCCCACTGTCGGTCTGTATCCTGTTGGGTTTTCATTTCCCTGATTTCATCCAGGAGCCCATAGGGAGCCAGGAAGATGTGGAGCCTCCCAGCCAGGTGTCTTCCCAACACGGATCACCAGGACCACGGATCACCAGGGCTCTGCCCAACGGGGGTCACTGGGGATCATCCAACGCCGATCCTCCCATGGGGGATGGAGCTGGAGCAGCGCACGAAGCTCTTCCCGCACTCGGGGCACTCGCAGGGCTTCCCTTACTGGTGCCTCTGTTGGTGTTTGGTCAAGTTGGATCTCTGTGAGAAGCTCTTCCCACACTGGGGACACTCGTAGGGCCTCTCCCCACTGTGGATGCGCCGGTGGACGGTGAGGTTGCCGTTCTGCTTGAAGCCCTTCCCGCAGTCAGGGCAGCGGAAGGGCCTCTCCTCTGTGTGAATCTGCTCATGTTGAAGAACATGGGAGCTGCTCTGAAACCTCTTCCCACACTCGGGACACTCGTAGGGCCTCTCCCCAGTGTGGATGCGCTGGTGTGCCCTCAGATTGGAGCTCCACCCAAAGCTCTTCCCACATTCCAAGCAGGTGTAGGGCCGTTCCCTTGTGTGGATCACCTGGTGTTGCATCAGGTTAGAGATGTCTCTGAAGCTCTTCCCACATTTCCCACACTCATACAGCCGTTCCCCCATGTGGATCCGCTGGTGTTTCCAAAGGTTGGAGCTCTGGTTGAAGCTGTTCCCACATTCCCCACACTCGTAGGGCTTTTCCCCAGAGTGGATCCTGTGGTGCTGGATCAGGTAGGAGCTCTTTCTGAAGCCCTTCCCACATTCCAAGCACTTGTGGGGCTTCTCCCCCAGCTCTGAGCTCTGGCTGGATCTCTGGCCGTGTTCCTGGCACTGGGGGGATCTTTCCTCCTCGCAGCTCCCTGGGCTGGGTTTGCAGCTCGTCCTCGTGCGGCATCTCTGGGGCTTTTTCTCCTCCTCTGCCATCTGGACACAGCTTGTGAATGAAAATTCCTGGTTAGGAGGAAAAAAAGAGAGGAGAGCACCTTGGGCTGGGGGTTCCTCCTTGCCCAAGGTCATCTCAGCAAATCGTTGGGCATCTTGTGTCTGTAAGAATCTCTAAAACACCAAGATTCAGCCCAGACATCCTCCAAACATCAAAACAAATAAAAAAATAATCAAACTACGAGATTCAGCCAAAACCCCCTGCAGAACAAAAGGGTTCAGCCCCTGCAAAAAAACAAAGCACCAACAGTTAGCACAATAAGGCTCAGAAACACCAAGATTCAGCCCCATAAAAATCGTGGATCCTCCTCCCCAGTCACCTGCTGCATGTGGGGAAGCAACACTCCTGGGACTGGGGAAGCTGCAGATTCAGGGATGAACTTTGTGCTGCTTCCTCTTCCTACTCCTCCTCCTCTGCCCCTGCTCCACCTCACACTCCTCTTCCTCCTTCTGCAAAACCCCAGGTACATATCTTCACGCCTGCTTCTCCTTCCCTTCTCCTCCTGCCCCCAGGCCCAGCACCCACTGCCGCCTCCCTCTTCCCCCCCAGTCCCACAGCATCCCACCGCAGGGGCACGGATGGAGCTGGGCCAGCTCGGCCTGGGGCAGCGCTGGGCTCTCGGCCGCTTCCGCCCGCACTCGCTCCCCACTGCAGCCGCTCCCGCCACCACAGCGCGGGGGGGCCCGGCCTTGGCGCTCCCCCCTCCCACCTCCCCAAATTCCCCTCAAGGGGGGCGCCAAGGCCCGGGGGGGAGGGGCGCAGCTGGGCTCCAGCTGGGGAACGCTGGCAGCTGCGGCTCTGCCTGGACACTGATGAGTCATCAGCGCCGCGCGCTCTGATTGCCTCAGCCCTGCCTGAGCCCTGCGCCTGCACCAAGGGGGGACACCCTGCTCCAGGGGGGATGGCCCCAAAACGGGGGAACCCCAGCAAAGGAACAACAACAAAGGCTCTTTACAAACTGATCCCGTCAACCTCACTGCACATAGGGCCAGGGACGTGGACATAAGGAAGTGACAGGAGGAGCCATCAGCTGCACAAAATGTTATTAATTGATGACACAGACTGCTGCTCAGCCAAGGTCCTGCTAAATTCATGAACTGCCAGAAGAACAGCAAAGACTTAGCACAGCCATCAATATCGTTAGCTATACAAAAGTGGGGTGCATATTAAGGGGGTATATAGGAGGTGCATTGGGAAGTCTGTACCTCTCCAGTACTTCAGCCAATGGGGAAAGGGAGAGGGAGATGTGGCAAAGAAAATTAGGATGAAAAGAAGGCTGTGTCTGCCAACAATTGGAGAGACCCCATGCAAAATGTCCCATGGCCTCTCACTTTCTTATGAATGAAATTATTGTTACAGGACTCCTCTGTCTTCCTTGTGGACAGAAACCTCTGGGGATGTCAATTTTTCCACACACCTTGGGGCTCCTCCGCAATTCCTTCCACCGTCCGGGCCGGCGGGCACTGAGTGCAGCTGAAGGTGCCTCACCCAGTTTGGGGGATCGGCTCCCTCGGCTGGCGGCGGCACCGGGGATTGATTGGGTACCCGAGAGTGAGCAGGAGACAGACGAGGGACGGATCAGGGGGGCTCTCAAGAGTCAGCAGGGAGAGAGCACTGAAAATCTCAGCAGTGACTACAGTGGGATCTTCGGGGAGTAAACATGGCAGGGCTCCCAGGGAGGGGACAAAAGGGAAAGCCAGAATGGGGTCCCAGCAAAAGGGATGAGGATCCCAAAATATCTCTCAAGGGTCCCTTGGGAGCATGTGGAGGTCGTTTGCACATTCTCCTAGAGGGAATTAAGGACATGGACACCCAGGGGGGCAAATAAGAGAAATTGAGAAAGGATTTAGACAAGAGGGGATGGATGGTATTGGTGAGCTGGGAAGGAGAGTGCGCAGCAATGTGCTTAAGGCAAGAAGCAGCAGGAGGAATCTATGGGGTAAGAAAAATGATGATGGAAAAGAGGAGGAAGAGAAAAATACTGAGGATTGGAATGTTTTTAAGAAGGGTCTTATCATCAGAATTTGCCAGCTGACTCAGATCCTTTGTATCCCAGTTTTGCAGGACAGGAAAACAAGGAGGTCAGGATTTCAGGGGGTTTCTCTGAGCTGGGAGCGGCAGGAGCGGGCGCAGAGCTGCGGCACCGGGAGCACGGGCTGGGGGCCTGTGGGGAGCTGTGGGGCCGGGCCGGGGCTGTGGGGCAGCCGGGGCTCAGCGCCGGGCGCTGCCTGACCCCAGCACCCCCCGGGCAGGGCCGGCAGTGGCCCCCGGCCCCCAGGAGGCTGCGGGACGCCCCGGCCGCTGCCCGGCCCCGTGGAGCTGCCGGCCCTGCCCGCCGGGGGGGCCGCCTTTGGACACTGCGGCAGGACAGGGACCGGCTCTGGGATACGGGCTGGGGAGGGGAGCCTCAGCACAGCCAGCACCAGGAAGGAACAGCTCAGAAATGGGGATTAGACCTGCAAGGATCCAGATCATCTTTTAAGCATTTTGTATTGGGTCCCTGCAGAAAGGAAGGATTTTGCAGAAAGCTCAGCAGCTGCCACACGATGAGCACCCACAGGCACTGAGGGGGGCTGCAGCAGGGCCACAAGAAGCCCCTGCAGCACTTGCTCACAAAGGCTCAGCAGCTGAATGCAGCAAGGGATGAGCAAAAGGCCAAGCTGAAGGCAAAGGCCATGGCACAGTTCCTACAGCCCCTGAGGGATCAAGCCCAGGGCCCAAGGGGGCCCCAGCACCCAGGGGACACCCTCGGCCACAAGCACCTGGCACAGGCATTGCCCTCCTGGCCAGGGGACAGCCCACCCAAACAGCCCCTGGCAAGGAATCAGCCTTCCAGCTGCAGGGCACAAGGACACTGCAAGCACAGACAGGAGCACCCTCAGCACCAGCAAGTCCAGCCCTTGATGGACACGGATTCTTAGCGCTCTCACAGCTCCCATTCCACCAGGGACCCACCACACTGCAGCCCTTGGGAACATCCAGGGCTCTGGATCCAGAGGAGACCTTTCCTGATGGACACAGGGGCCTCTCCATCCACTCAGAATCTTACACCTAAAGGTGCTAGGGAATATTTTAATAATTAAGGCACTAAGTGGGAAAGATGAGTGGGTGTACTCTATTCAGCCACTATTAGCAGATGTGGGGGATGGGTTTAAAATGCAGGAATTTTTATTTGCTCACAATTGTGATTGTAATTTACTGGGAAGAAATTTGATGGCTAAATGGGGAATGCAAATTACTGTTGCAGAAGGTGATACAGAGGCTGGTTCTGTTGTACCTCTGTGTCAAATGTCTGGCAGAGCCTAGGCTGAAGTGAACCCACAAGTGTGAGCAGCCCCAGGGAAATTGGCAAAATTAGATATGGAGCCTCTCCAAATTTCCCTGAAGCAACCAGGACAAGAGGTGTTGAAAAGCAATCCCCTGTTCCAAGGGAGGGAAGGAAGGGCTCACAGCCTGTCTGGGAGTCCTGCTCAAGGCACGGCTTGGGGAGCCAGGGATGGCTCCCTAGAATGCTCCTATCCTGCCAAACAAGAAATCCAATGGAATCCACAGAATGCTGCAGGACCCAAGAACAAGAAATGAGATGATGAAACCGAGGCACCCCACACTCTCAGATCCTTACACCATCCTCAACCAGGGGCCCTCCTCACACTGCTGCCATTCACAACTTGATGCAAAAGATGCTTTCTGGGGATCTGCCCACTTCCAGAGGATGCAAACACAATTCTGCCTTGGGCTGGCAACAAGAGGTAGAAGGGAAAATGCTCAAGACATGGACGGTCCTTCTGCAGGGATGCATGGAAGCACCGGCCTGATTGGGGCAAACCCTGCAGGAAATATCAAAGGAATTGACCTCACCCCCAGGGACTGGCTTAATGCAGGATGTGGATGACTTGATCCAGTCAGGAGGACAAGGAGAAGAGGTAGAGGAAGCCTCTGTGAAATGGCTTCATTTTCAGGTGAAAAAGCAGCTTTGAGTATCTGCAAAAAAAGAAAGGGCAAACGGTAGAGAAAATGTTTAAATATTTGGGACCTATTTTGACTGAAGTTTTGTCTTGTATTGACTCTGAGAGGATCCAGGGAATCTCAGAAATAATGCTACCCAGCCCTAAAATTAAACTGGAACAATTCTTAAAATTAACAGCAGGAGCTGGATTGAGGATTGTCTTTTCTAGGCAGAACACTGCGTGAATTTTTTAGCCCCAGATAGCCTCAATGTTATGGTGTAGATATAATAGACAACAGAACTTAACAAAATGAAAAAAATAAAATGATTGATGCCCCAGCCATGGCTCTTCCAGACTCAGAAATCTGAACTGGAAGGGAATATTAAACAGGCCACCCCTGAGCCTGCACTGAAGGCAACGCAGCAGCAGCCAGGGCTCCCCAGCGGGGGAAGCCCCTGGGCCTGCCCACAGATCCTCTGCTCAAATCCTCGGCCTGGCCACCCTCCTTTGCCATCTCCAGCCACTGCGGGACAATCCTTGCTCTCACTCTTGCAGCTTCAGCCCTTTCTGTGCCTGCCCTCGCCACAGCTGCTGGGGAAGGCACCAGGACAATTCCACTCTGCCTCTCAATTCCACTCACACTCTGCCCTGCCTGGGATTAGCTGCTGGCAAAATAGAACAACTTTAAAATGGTTTAAAATCTTATTTCTCTGGTCACACTAGGTTTCCTTTTGGCTTGGAGAAAGCAATTTTAATGTTTGTTTTAAAGGAATTTTAATGTGTGTTTTCCAGCACTCAGCAGAGATGTGTTTAACATCTTAACAGACTGGGAATAGCCCAAAAGATTCCCACCAAGATAACGACCATCAACAAAACATCAACACCCAGCAGCAAACATCAACCAACATCCACCCCAGACACTGCCCCAGGCACAGCTGGAGACACCTGGTCTGGAAAAGGCTGAGCAGGAAATCCAGGAGTGCCCACCTAATTCACATCACAGGCACAGAAATCCCGGTGCAACAGGAAACCAAATCCTAACAACTCCACACCTTGAAACCAATGAACATTAAACCAAGGGATTTCTATGGGGTCAGAATGTATAAATTTAGGAAAAATCCAGTCAAACTCATGTGTCATGGAATGATTTTCTCTGCACACCCAGCCTAAGTGTGCATGAAATTATTCCTGTTGCATATCCTGGCCAGAATCAAGTAACACCGTATTTCTCTAAAGACATTGTGGAGAGTTTTTGCTTTTCACAGTTTTAGAGAAAAGATTACACCGTTAGAATAAATTTTCATAATAATTTTACTTCTTTATTGTCGGTTCTGTTTGGGCCAGTGGTGTGAGAATCACTTTTTAGTCCCAGGAGAATAAAAAGAAAACACTTGATTGCTTTCTCATTTTTGTTTTATATTTGTATGTGAATCTTAGTGATGACAAAATGATGGTATGAGTTTTTCAATGTTCACATTTAAGCTGCACTTTGAAAACTAGAAGAGCTTTAAAGTTGGCACTTTAACATATAAACAGTTAATAAAATATTGTTTAAAAAAAAAAAAAAAAAAAAAAAGCAGATTCTGTGGGGGCCACGTGTGAGTCACGGGATGTCTGCCCTGGAAGAGAAGCTTTGTTCCAGGCAGCCAAGAGAGGAGCTTTAGAAATGCAAATTAACACTGATCGGACAAAGCCTGCACAATGGCCCAGGGGCTTCCTGCCTGAGGGAGGAATTGGTATAATTCCCTCTGCCCCTCAGCCCAAGCTCTGCCTGCTTGCACAGATGGAATTTGCACAGCTAAAGGCACAGCCCATTGTGAGGATATCTGACTCTGCAACAGAAATTGGTTAAGCTGCAAAGGAGAACAAAAAATGGAGAATGTTGTGAAAACTGCACTAAAACAAATTGGGGGGAATCATCCCTGTCCCCACTCCAACATGTGCTGTCACTGTCTATGTTATATAGGGTGTATCAGACCACTGGGGTTTATTTGCTACCACAAGTTCAGGGAAATCAGTTGGGAATTCCAAGTATGTGATGATTTAATGAGAGAAAAGCTGACAATTGATGCAGCCCTGGCTGGAGTGAAACAGAAATTAAAAATTAGGAAATAAACACAAAGAAATGCTTGACTAAAAGGGGGTTCTACAAAAACCATACCCTGAAGCTCTGATCCACAAGAACAAGAAAAGAGTCAGACTGCAAGATAAGATAAGGAGCCACAACACAAACAAGATGCAAAGACAATGGCACCACAAGATAAAGGAGATTCTTCAGACCCTAAGCCGGAAAGAACAGATTTCAAGTTCCAAAAGGTGGCCAGAGGAATGAAAGGGGCATGGAGTTAATTGTAATATGAAGTGAGGACAAGCAGAGTTACAAAAAGATTATGTTTTAGGCATATCTTGTAAACCTAGTCTGAAAAAGATAAAAAGAGAAAACCAAATCAAAAAGGTGTGCATGCTTTTCGGAGGAGATATCCCCATGCATCTCAGCACTGAATAAATTCATACCTACTCTTATAACTACTCTGCGAGTTATAGAGCTCTTTTTATTTCGCATATCAGGAGGGAGCACCCAAAACTGGGGAAAAGATGAACGGCCACCAGAACAAATCCTGCAACACCATGGACCAGCCCCTGGGAACCCGGATGAATTCATAGCAGGTACCAGAGAAACCATTTAACATTTCAATGGGATAATTAGATAACAGGATGTCATTGAAATAATAACCAACCAGACAGCTCCAGCTCCTGACCTTCCCCCACACCAATCCTCTCAGATGAGGAACACAACATTTCACCATGGGATGGGATCACATTATCTTTTAGCAGAAAATCGAGGCAGAGTTTGTGGAAAAGTGAAGTAACTCAAACTACTCTTGGCAGATAGATGGCAATGGAAAAGTAGTAAAACAGATAACAAAGGAAACAGCAAAGCAGCTCATGTACTTGTCCAAACGTGGAAAGGATGGGAATAGGACACAGTTTTGTGCTTCCCTCACAGACCATGGGTTAAACAAATGCTGTTTCTCCTCTCATGTGCTACAGCAACTCTCATCTTTTTACCATGCACCACACCTTGCTGAGTGCAGCTCATTCAGCAGCTGAGCAAGGGGATGCAGGTGGCAGCCAGGCCTCCTGAGCCACAAACGGCTACAAAAGGACAGAGAATGAGGGCACTGAGAGCAATCCCAAAACCAAAGAACACCCAGGAAGAAAAAACACAGGCAATGAGTGAATCTGCTTGGAGATAGGGCCAGGGACTTGCACATAAGGAAGGAATGGGAGAAATGACCAGTTTCAGAAAATGTTACTAATTGACAAGGACTGCTGCTCTGACCAAGTCCCAACACATTCCTGAACTTCCAGAAGAACAAACACTTCCCAGAGCCAGGAATATCGGGTGTTATACAAAAAGGACATGCAGCAGGCGGATCGGGAAGGCTGAACCTTCCAAGCACCTCCGCCAGTGTTGGGCAAAGGGACAGGGACATGCGGCCGGGAAAATCAGGACAAAAACGAGGCCGCGTCCTCCAACAACTGGAGAGAGCGCACGGCAAATGGCCCATGGCCTCTCCCTTTGGGCAGCAATAAAGTCACTTGCACACCGCTCCTCTGGCTCCTTTGGCCACACAAACCTCTGGCGCCGGGAATTTTCCCGCCCAGCCCCGGGCACAGCGCAGCCACCTCCGGCCTCCCGACACGAAGCGGGACGAGCCAGCGCTGCTCCGCCACCGCCTCCTGCCGAGGCCCCAGCGGCAAGGAGACCGCGGGCAGCCGCTCCCGCAGCGCCCTCAGCCCAGGGCCAACACGGGCCGGCCACGGCACAAGCCACCCGCCACAGCCCCCTCCCGGGCCCGCAGCGAGCCCCGAGCCCCCGCAGAACCGAGCGCGGCTCCCACCTGCGATGGCCGGGGCCGCCTCCGAGCTCCGCCGCCGCCTCACCGGGCTCCGGCCGCTGCTGCCGCCGCTGCCGGGCCCGCACAGACGCTCCGGCAATGGCGGCTCTCCTGCCCCACGGCCGCCCTGGGGGCGCCAGCGGGGCCGGGCTTGTCCCCGCTCTGCCCAATCAGCGCGCGTCAGAGCCACGAGTGACGGCAGAAGCAGCCAATCGCAGCCAGCGGCGGGCTCTGCACACGGCACAGCCCCGCCCCGCGCTCTCAGGGCCCGCCCCGGGCTGCGTGAGGGGAAAGGCGGGGATGAGGAACAGCCCTGGAACGGGCCCGGCCCGAGCCGCCATTGAGCTCCCAACACAAACAAAGTTCTCCGCAGCTCCCGGCCCGCCTTGCCCAGCCCTGGCTGCTGGGTGACTCCGGCTCAGCGGGAAGCCCTGGAGCCTCACTTCTCCTACGTCTAATTAGGAGCATCAGTGCATCGCTTTGATTTCTCCCAAAAAAGGGAACCCCCCCCAAAAACCCCTTTGGCTGAGTGGAGGAGAGGAGAGATTTCCTGCACAAAACTCCCAAAAATACCAAAACCAAAGCGAAGTTAGCCGGGACCCCCCAGCAGCGCCTCTCTGCCGTCCCAGCTGAAGCCCTCGCTGGCTGCTCCAGGCTGGATCCAGCACTGGGAGCACTGGGAAGGGGCCCCGGCTTGGGGCGCAGCCCCCGGGGCAGCCCCACGGCCCCCACGGCAGCTCCAAGGCTCCGCCAGCCGGGATGGAACGTGGGACGGGGAGCAGGGGAAGGGATGGGGCTAACAATGCCGTGGGAACACGAGGGACACCAGGGGCACTTCACAAGCATTTAATGCAAAATATAAAATCATAAGGGAGACAAAAGTAACAGCAGCTGTGGCACCATAGCACAGGGCCACACAAGGACATGTCCCACTGCAGTGGGGTGATGCCGGCCCGAGTCCAGGCACCCACCACAGCCGCTCTCTCACTGCCCTCCACAGCCACACAGGGAGAGAAAATTTAACCAAGGGTTCATGAGTTAAGAACCCTGGACCTTTCCTCATCAAACACAGTCACGGGCAAAACAGGAAATATGAATTCAATTTATTGCCAATAAGCTCAGAGCAGGAGAATAAGAAGACCCTTAAAAGCACCTTCCTTCTACCCCTCCCTCCTTCCAACTCTGCATCCTAACCTGGCAGTGCAGGGATACAGGGAATGGAGCCATGGTCAGTTCATCTCCTGGGGCTTTTCCTGCTGTTCAGGGACAGGAGTCATTCCCCTGCTGCACTCTGGGATCTCTCCCACCAGAGAGGTCTCCAGGAACTTCTCCAACCTGGGTCCATTCCATGGGGAGCAGCCCCCTCACAGTGCTGCAGCGTGGGTCACTCTGCCACAAGGTCAGTCCTTCCAGGACAGGCGGCTCCAGCAGGGGCCCCTTTGTCCACAGGTGTCCCCCAGGGTCACAGCCTCATCTCAGGCATTCACCTGCTCAGGCATGGGCTTCTCCAGGGGCTTTGGGTGTATCTTTATTCTGGTGAATCTTCAGGGCCAGTCAATCTGCAATTCCCATTGTTGGTCTGTGTTCTGATGAATGTTTCTACCTCTCTGTTCACCCAGGTGCCCACAGGGAGTCAGGAAGATCTGTTTGGTCAAGGTTGAGCTCTGTGAGAAGCTCTTCCCACACTGGGGACACTCGTAGGGTCTCACCCCAGTGTGGATGTGCTGGTGCCTGATGAGGGTGCAGTTTTGTGAAGCCCTTCCCAGTCAGGGCAGCGGAAGAGCCTCTCTATGTGAATCCACTGATGTTTGATGAGACCTGAGCTCCTTGGAAATCTCTTCCCACACTCAGGATGCACTGGTGTGCCCCGAGGTTGGAGCTCCAGCTGAAGCCCCCTACACACTCCCCACACATGTAGGGCTTTTCCTCTGTGTGGATCTTCTGGTGACAAATCAGACTGGACATCTCAATGAAGCTCTTCCCACATTCCCCACACTCGCTGGGGCATTCTCCTGTGTGGATGTTCTGGTGCCAGATCAGGTGGGAGCTGTGATTGAAGCTCTTCCCACATTCCAAGCACTTTCCAGGCTTTTCCCCTGTGTGGATCCTATGGTGGTTAATCAGGACAGAGATCTTCCTGAAATTCTTCCCACACTTCCCACACTCCTAGGGGCTCTCCCCAGTGTGAATCACCTGGTGCCAGATCAGATGGGAGCTATTCTTGAAGCTCTTCCCACACTCCCCACACTCCCAGAGCCTTTCCCCAGGATGGATCCTCTGGTGTTCCATCAGCTTGAAGCTCCAGCTGAAGCTATTCCCACATTCCAAGCATTTATGGGGCTTCTCCCTGCCATGAGCTCTCTCCCCCAGCTCTGAGCTCTGGGTGGATCTCCGGACGCCTTCCTGGCACAGGGGGGATCTTTCCTCCTTGCAGCTCCCTGGGCTGGGTTTGCAGCCCCTTTTCTTGCAGGATCTCTGGGGCTTTTCCTCCTCCTCCATCTGGCCATGGCTTGGGAATTTCAAATCCTGGTTTGGGAGTAACCAAGGTTGGAGTGCCTTGGAGTAGAGACTCCTCCTGCCCAAGTCCATGTCTAGAGCTCAGCAGGAGACTTGTGTCCATTATAATCTCCAAAATATCAAGATGAAGCCCCAAAAAAGTCTCCCAGGATTTTCCCATCTCTCGTCTTTCCTATTTGGTCTTCCAGAGGTTTCCCTTCCCTGGGATGATGGGGATCAAAGGGCTCCAGGGGTTCCCCCTCCTCTGGGGTCCTCCTTAGCGATGATCCAGGGGCTTTTGGGGGTCCATGGGGTCCCTTCTCCCCTGATGCTCTGCTTTGAGATCCCAGGGATCCCAGGAGTGTCTCCTCTCCAGGCTCCCACCTCTCCAAGCTGCCAGGGTCCCCCAGCTCCGGGATCGCCCCTCTCTGCTCTCCCCACTCTGGGGGTCCTGGGGTTCCTCTCCTCTGCGCTCCCGGGGGTCCCCAGGACCAATGTCCTCCCCCAGCCAATACTGGGCAATGGCCACGTGGACCCCAAAGATCCCCCAAGGGGCTCAGCTTTGGGGTCCTGCAAGATCCAAACCTACACACAAAGAGAAAAAAACCTTCCCAGGGACGCCAGACAATATTCGGGGCTCAATTCCACAATCTGTGAGTTCCAAACACACTCAATAAAAAGACCCTCTCAGGGACCCCCCAACAGATTTGGGACCAGCTCCCCCTCCCTGCTCACCTGCAGGATGAGGTGGGGGCGATGGGCCCGTGGCCGGGGGTGCTGCGGACACAGGGGGCACTGGAACCTCCAGCTTCTCCTTCTATTCCTGTTCCTGCACCTCCTTTTCCTTTCTCCCTCCTCCTCCTCCTCCTCCTTCCTAATCCCACCTCCTCCCCAGTTCCTGCCTTCTGTATATTTAGAGTGGAGAATCTTGCTTGTTTTTAGAACTAGAACAAAGATTCCAGATGGAACAAGCCTTGCTGGTTTTATTCAGCAGTATCAGTGACTACAGGTCGTGTTTGCTTTGGTTTGGTCCTGTCCTCGTTCCTCCTCAGTGCTCAGGCTGGCCTATGGGGTGTCCTTGTTTGCTGCATTTTCAGAGTTCCTCTTGGATCCTTTGGGCAATAGGCTGTGCCCTGGGAGGATTCTTTGTGCTCCTTTGTGACACAGGAGAAGCTTCCAGGCGGTTTTTGCGTGAGTGGCTGCTGTGGTGTCACAGGAACGTTGCCACGTCCCCGTGGTGTTCCCGTTGCTGTGGGACACGGAGGCCTCAGTGTCCAGAGCGGCTCTGGGCGCCTGCTCGTTGCCAGAGGATCCTCCTGCCCGAGGCATTCTCAGCAGCCAGCCCAGCCCCTGACGGGTGTCCTTCTGTGCTTGCAGGGGTACAGTCTGCAGACGTGTGCAGCGCAGCCAAAATGATGCAGCAAGTGGTTGCTGCAGTTGGCACTCTGTTCTCTGTGGCTTATTCGGGGTATTTTTTAACCCACTTGGCACGTAAGTTGAGGTTTTCCCTCAGTGCAGCATCTGTGGCTTTGGGCTTGCTGTGTGCTTTCTGTTCTTCCACTGGAACTCAGTTGACTCTGTAACCAAATTGCCATGAGGACAAGGTTGGTTTGGGAGAGCTCCTGCCAGCAGCTGCAGCTGAAAAAGGGGGTGTCTGCAGCCAGCGGGGCGTGCACAGCATTTGCAATGAGGCCTGGGGGGGTTCTGTTCCCTCAAGCGGGGAGTCTGTGGCAGCAGAGCCTGGAACTCCCTCCGTTTGCTGCTCCAGCCAAGAGCTGACACAGCCCAGTCTTTTGTGCTGCTCTCTTGCTTGCTGTGTGAAGGGCCTGTGGCTCCTGGAGGGATGCTGTGAAAGCAAAATGCTCTCTCGGGCTTGCCTTGCTCATTTCCCACCACAGGCAGTGTTTTCCTAACAACATCTGGTTCACGTTCCCTCTCCCGTTGCAGGGCACCTCACGCGTGGATCCCGAGCAGCTCCTCCTTCGGTGAGTAGGAAAGGAAGCTTTGGTGTTCAGAATTGTGCAGCGAGTTGTGAGCTCGGCGTGTGGCAGCCGAGTGCCAGCCTGGGAGGCTGAAGGAAAGTTCCTGTCAGTGTCTTTGCAGCAGCAGCAGCAGCAAAGAGATCCCTGGCAGTTTTCTCTGTTTCTGCTGAAGAGCTTTTGAAGAGCTGCAGGACTGGCTTTGCAGGCAGAAGATTGCTTGCTGGCTTTAGCCATGGTGGAATATGGAATTCCCAACGATAAGTGGCAATGTCGACTTGAGCCCATTGTTAGTTTGAACAGCTCTGAACCCTATTTCTGCTTAGTGCAGCTGGATGTGTAGCTGAGGATAAAGAAGGTGATAACTGAGATAGAACTTCCCGTCCCTCACGCTCCCGTCTGTCCACAGGGCACCAAAGCAGCATCAGCTCCTCCTCTGGCTCCCTCTGCTTGCAAAGAGGAGGCCAAAGAGGAGGAAGAGAGCAGTGAACTTCCCGCTGTTCTGGGAGATGAGGGCGAACACCCCGCGGTTTGGGAATACAACGACGAGGCTCCCGCGGTGTGTGACAAGGACAGTGGACATCTCCCAGTGTGGGATGAGGACGGTGGATGTCCCCTGAAGTGGGATGAGAATGGCCAAGCTCCCATGGCAAGTGACGAGGATGACGGCAATCTCCCAGTGTGGGATGAGGACAGAGGACATCCTGTGGCTTGGGAAGAGGAGGGAGAACATCTTCCAGCATGGGAAGTCGACGGAGAACATCCCGCGGCTTGGAAAGATGATGGTGAACATGCAGCATTTTGGGAAGAGGACGAGGAGCCTGCACTGCTTTGGGAAGAGGATGGAGAACGTCCCTCTGCTCCTGAAGAGGACACTGAAGCTCCCTGTGCTGCAGGATCCTGGGCTGAACATTCTGACAGCAGCACAGCCCTGCAGCCAGAGGGGAGCGGGGAGTGGAGCCTGATGCAGCTGAGTACGTCTGCTCTGTTCCTGTGTGCCAGAGCAGGGTGCTGTGTGTGTGTCTCAGCATCAGCTGCACCCAGTGTTGCTCTGCAGCTGAATGGCACAGGGTCATTTATTGTCCTTCCCCAGCTGAGAGCAAGGGGCTCCTGGCCCCAGGGAGTGGGGCTGCATTCTGGCTCTCATCTGAGAGGGAGCATCTTCCACGTGGTTTCTTTCAGGGAACACCGTGAGCGTGGGGGAGCCTGCCGAGAAATACCTGGAACTGGAGCAGATTGGCCAAGGGTAAGTGCAAGGCAGTTACTTCTGCACAAGCAGGGCCCAGGTATTTTGCTGGTGCAGGATCCTGTGAGAAGTCAGGAGAGCTCCAAACCCCTTCAGACACTGGGGTACGATGCTGCTGTCTCTCACTGCTGATCAGAATTGATAACTGTGGTCAGAAGGCACCGTCAAAGGCCCCTGAGGCTGACAGTGTCCTGTCTGCAGCAAGGAGTGGGACCTGGAAGATCTTCTGTCCCTGGAATTGGATTGCCTAAAAGAGCAACTCACCATGTGGTGACTGTGACTGTCAGAAAACAGTTCTCAAGACGATTTCTTTCAAATATTTTGTTTCCAAAAATATCCATCAGTCAGGATTATCAACATAATGGTTTAGAAACAGAAACCAGAGATGAACTAATGAGTGCTCTTTTCAGCACAGGTAGCAGACCCCATACATTCAGTAACAGACACAGAGCTGCTGCACTCGAGGGGAAAATGCATCACCTGCCTGCTGGCAGGGCCCTTGGGGATCCTGCAGGTCTCAGGCAGGAAATATATAAAGGATGAAATACATTCTTTTCCAGTTCTTCAGACACCCACCCCCCCACCTCAGGTTTTGAACTGAAGGAATTCAGTGTGGACATTTGGGATTTCCTCCAGCCCTTTTCCTTCGTGTTGGGCCTCAGTTTTCTCTTGCACACCTTGCATGGCAGAGGGCTGGTGGCTGCTGTGCTGTTGTTTGAAGGGTGGATGCACTCGGGTGTTTTGTGAACGCTGCAGGCAGCAGAGATCTCCTGTCTGGGCTGGCTTTCACTGCCAGGGCCTAAAGCTCTGCTTCTTTCTTCTCTGCTGTTTTGTCTCCAGGGCTTTTGGAACCGTTTCCAAAGGACTCGACAGGGCCACTGGAGGAGAGGTCAGTGTCAACACGCCCAGCACGTCTGGCAGCTCTCGAGGCCTTTCCCCTCTGCTGGGAGCTGTGGCTGGAGCTGTGGGGCCCAGCAGAGCTTTCCTGCACAGGCTGCTCCTCTGAAGGCAGAGCAGTGTCAGCCTGCAGAGCACAGCTGGGACAGACTTGGTCCTTCTGAAGTGCCCAAAGGAAGGCAAGGAGGGCAGCGGTGTCTGTCAGAGCAGGACACGCTGGCCTGGTCTTCATGTCTGAAAGTGTGAATGCATCAGCTGCTGGAGACTGAGGCCAAATTTACCTTCATCCCAGCCTCGGACAGGAACACTATTTAGCAGTTTTATCATCCTGAGTTTCATCAGGATACCTCAAGGCCTAATTAAGGAGAGATCCTGCTTGGGCTCAGTTTGGGGTTTTAGTCCTACTGCAGCTGTCCCCACAGAGACAGGGAGAGAAATGAGAAGATGGATGTCCAGAGCAAAGCTCTCTCCTAAACCCTGCAGCTGTGTTTGGGTCTGGTGTCAGTGGCAGCTGTGACAGGGATTATCTGAGCAATGGATGTGCACGTTTGCTTTGTTGTGCTATCCCAGACAGAGCAGGGACATTTGAAATCATGGCCAAATGCCATAGAATTGCAAAAGGGTTCCCAGCTGTTTTGCTCTGTGTGCACAGAAACAGAATTACCTCCTGCTTGCAAAATGTGTTGGAATAATAATCCTGAGAGTGCTGAGGCCATTTGAGAAGACTGTAGGTGCAGAGAATGTTGTTAGAGCTTTGAGGCTGACAGCTGAGGCACCATTTCTGCAGAGCTTACAGAGCCAAATGTCTCTGGCCATGAGTCCTGTAACAGCCCCCAGCGAGCAGAGCAATGGGCTGTGGGAATGGCACTTGCTGAGCTCTGGTGTCCCATCCCAAGGCAGTTTGGCACAGCCCGGCTCGGTCGCTCCAAAAAGACTCGCTCCGTGTTTGCTGTGGCCTCCTGCCACAGACTCCTCCAGTTCAAGGTCTGCAATGTCCCTTCAGGTGGCCATCAAGAAAATGAGTCTGAGAGGGCAGAACAGGGAACGAGCTGTGAATGAGGTCGTGGTCCTGAAGGACAAGAAGAACCCCAACATTGTCAACTCTTTGGACAGGTGAGTGCTTCAGGTCTTCTCCTGTGCATGGGCCCTGCGTTCGTCTTTCCTGGCATTCCCAGTCTGTAGCCTGTTCTGAAAATGCCTGGCCCAGCCATATCTCCCAGAACAACAGCCTGGCACTTCACTCCTTCCATGTGCTTTTGTTGCTTTGCTTTGGCTTTTTCTTCAAGTTGACCCCATTTGCTGTGTTTTACAGCAAGTGCTGATAAACCCTGATAGAAATTATTTTCCTTGGTTGCTTCTTCCCAGCCCTTTCCCATTGCTGCAGGCGCCTGGACGACCAGGTTCTGGCTTCCAGAAATGCCTCATTTGCCCATTTTTCAATGGCCTTGCCTATTTCTGAAGGGACTTTGTGCAAGGTTTTCCAAGCATTTGACTGCTTTTGCCCCAAGTGCTGCATGGCCTCCTCCCCTGGATAACTCTGGAAGTTGTGTTGCCTTGTTCCAGAGGGAATGGTGGAAATGGTGAGTTCAGATGCTGAAGCAGCTGGGGGCAAGTGTTGTGGTTCCACATTGAGCTGGGCTGTTGCTAAAGTGCATTTTTCACCTGCTTGCCATCTAAGGCCTCTCCTTTCTCCCGGGTGCCTCCTTCTCCTTTAGACTGTGCAGATTCCAAGGCCTGTGCAGCCTGGCAGGAATGTCTCTCCATCTGATTCTGTCCTCATTGACAAGTGACCTGGGAACAAAACTCCTCTCCAGGCCTTTCCCTGGGGGAATTGAGCAATGCACATTCATCTCAAGGGTGCCATTGTTCTCCTCTTCCAGCTTCCTTGTTGATGGAGATCTCTGGCTGGTGATGGAATACATGGATGGAGGAACTTTGCAGGACGTTGTCAGACAGACACGCATGGCTGAAGGAGAGATGGCAGCTGTCAGTCAGGAGGTGAGGGATCCTGCTTGTGCTTCCCATGGCTGGGACACCATGGTCCTTCCAAAGAGGCTGTGAGAACAGAGTGGCTCCATGCTCAGGCCTTTGTTTCTGTGTCGTTTTTATGAGCTGGAAAGGAAAGAGCCTCTGAAGTGAATGGTCTGCAAATATCACTGCATTTCTACTCTGTTCTTGTCTTCTTTCCTGCTGTTGTGGTGCTCTTTGTCTTTTTTGGATCTGATTTACTGTTCTCAGCTTTGCCTTGAACCTTTTGCCTGGAGCTTGTCTGCACTGCACTCCTGGGCTGTCACATCAAAGCTGCTGCTGGCAGAATTCTAAACTGTCCTTTCTTGTGTGATATATTCCAGCTATTGGTTTTTTCCCTCATGTTTCTTGTTGTCTCTCAGTGTCTGCAGGGCCTGGATTTCCTCCATTCCATCCGGGTGATCCACAGAGATCTGAAGAGCTCCAACATCCTTCTGGGAATGGACGGCTCTGTCAAGCTGGGTGGGTGTTCCTGGCCAGGCACGGCGCTCCCGGGGTGCGGCTGTGGGGCTGCTTCCCAGTGAGGGCCAGAGCCCCACAAGTGCTGCTGGTGGCACTGCCCGGCCCCTGCTGCCAGCTGAGAGCGGCTGCCCCGTGCAGAGAGCTCAGGAGAGGAGCAGGGTGTCAGGAGTGCCTTTGCTCTGGGTATGGCCCTCCCAGAGGGGCAGGAGTTGCAATGTAAAGCTTCAAAGGAAATCAGTAAAAGCCAAGCATGAAAGCTGAGGGCTTCTTTAAGGGTCCAGTTCCATCTTTCCTTGCCTCCAGCCCTGAGGACTTTTCTAGCTGGATTCAGCACTGCATTCTCAGACTGAGAGTGGGGAATCTTTGTGCTTGGTTTCCTCATTGCAGCTGCCTTTGACAGTGCTTGTTTCTGTCCTCAGCTGATTTTGGCCTCTGCGCTCAGCTCAGCCCTGAGCAGGACCAGTGCAGCTCCATGGTGGGCACTGCTCACTGGATGGCCCCAGAAGTTGTGACCAGTTCTCCTTACGGCCCCAAGGTGGACATCTGGTCCTTTGGCATTGTGACCATCGAGATGGTGGAAGGAGAACCTCCTTACTTCCAGCAAACGGGGGCCATGGTAAGAGGCAAATTCTCCAGGCTTTGCAGAGGCCTGTGAGCACAGGGTGACCCTGCACTGGGAGGAGCAGCTGGAGGTTTCTGCACATCGAGAAGGGAATTCCCACAGCACCTGAGCCTGAACACAGACAAATATTCTGCAGTCTCCAGCAACAATTTGCTTTGGGATTTAAGTTCTTGCAGCTCTTGTGAGGATGACCCAAATACATGAAGCAAGTGCATCAGCTCTAATGTTGTCTTGTAGAAAACCCCAAACCAACCCCAACACCCACACCCAAACCCAACAAGTTTTCTGAAGGAGTTTCTAAAAGAGGTTTTGTGAGATGAACTCCCCCCTGGCTCTTCTAACTGGGAAACTTGTCTAAAACATGAAGGTGATTGTTTAACATCCCCACAGTCTAACATATTTCTTTCCTAGTCCAAGCTACTTTCTCTGTGTCACCAAGCCTGAGCTTTCAGCCACACAAACCTGCTGTTCCTTGCCTGGCAGTTTCTGGGATGGGGCATCAGGAATGCTTTTGCTTGAGTGTCAGTGGCACTGCAGAGATGCATTTGATGTAAGAATCCTTTGAAATAACAGAGGCAGACCACACTGACTCTTGAAAATGGCCTGTAAACTGGTGTCCATATTTGGAGAAGCAAAATGGGCTATTTCTGATGGAGGTTCCTACTGACAAAGCCAGCCAATGCAATCGGCTCTGAAGGCAAGATCATTTGGATGTTGCAATGGCTGTGGCTGCACCAAGGTTTGGGTTTTTTGGATGGCCCAGAAGAATGAGCTGTGAGCAGCAGCATCTCTGCCAGGGAGGAAAGTGCCCGGGGAGCTGGGGCAGAGCAAGCGGGCTGGATGTGAGCACTTGTGGGTGTGGAGGAAGCTGTCAGAGCGCTGTGTTTGCTTTTCCTGCAGGCTCGCGCTCTGATCCGGCAGAACGGGACCCCGCAGCTGCAGGAGCCCAGGCGCCTGTCGGCTCTGCTGCGGGACTTCCTCGAGTGCAGCCTGGAGCCGGACGAGGAGCGGCGCTACTCTGCCCAGGAGCTGCTGCAGGTGAATGCCAAGCGGCTGCGGGGGAAACGGCAGCGCCAGGGAGGGCTTTTCTTGTGGGGCCCCCCTCCCATCATCTCCAGTCCTGCTGCTTTTCACACGCAAAGCAAGCAGAATCCTCGCCTGCTTTGGCTTGGCAGGCTCCTGTCGAGCTCATCTGGACCTGGTGCCCCGCCACGAGCGGGGACATCTTCAAGCACATCAGGTGGCTCAGAGCCCTGCCTGACCTGAGCCTGGATGTTTCCAGGGAGGAGGCACCTCCCACATCTCTGGGCTCCCTCTGTCAGTGTTTCCCCACTCTCCTGCTACAACAATTCTTCTTTAGATCTAATCTGAGCCTGCTTCCCTCTCTTGACTTTCAAACCATTCCCCTTTGTCCTGTTGCAACAGAGCCTGTGAGGAACTTGAGTCTGGAAAGTAACAGTTCATTTCTTTCTTTTTTATCCCTTGGGCAGCACCCATTTTTGTCATCAGCCAAGCCTCTCTCCAGCCTGACCCCTCTGATCACTGCAGCAAAGCAACTGAGGGAGCAGAGGAGGACATGAAGCACAGGAGGCCAGCTTTTCGTTATAGTAGTTAGGAAAAGTAGTTAGTTATGGTAGTTAACACTGTGAGTTAGTTAGGGTAGTTAGGACAGCCTGTTTGTTATGGCAGTTATTTGAATAAAATCTCTGTTAAAGCTCAAGTCCCTTGAGGTGTCCTGTCCTTCTCCCGCTGTGACTCAGCTGCCCGGAGCACTGCGAGGGGAGAGCGGGCCCAGCCTCGCCCAGAGCTGAGCCCCAGCAGAGCCTGGCAGAGCCCAGAGCAGCCTCGGCATCTGCAGAGTCAGCCTGGAAGGAGGCGCTTGGAGCCTTCTGGGCTGCAGCCGCCTCTTGCTTACAAACTGTGTGCGCTGGAAAATGCCTCTGGTTCTGCGGGAGGGCAGAAGGGGCCCGGGGAAGGCCCAAGTGCTCCATGCAAGGGAAAAACCTGCCCTGTGTTTGTGATAAATAACTATGTTGTTGTTGCCCTTTGCTATTATGTGCTGGCTTTTCCAAATTATTATAATCACAACTATTTTGATATAGCACAGTTTGTAATCACTTTTAACTGCTTTTGAGATAGTAGTGTTATAAATGACTTTCAAATTTCCAGACTATCAAATGTAATTAATTGATAATATAGTTTAATAAATTGGATACAAAATAATAAAAGAATACAATCTATTAAAAGAATACAATTTAGTAAAAAAGAGATACAATTTAGTAGATATATTCAGATACATATTTATATATATATATATATATATATATGAATATAATTGGCCAGTGGTTAGAAATGGTTAAGGCATAAGCAAAACCAACCGGGGGACGGGGGTGCTTCTCACCTCACCTCATGTACAGAACAAAGCACTTCAAGGTAAACTTATATACTGTATGCTATTACATATTCATTAATGTTTCCTGTAAGTTTCCTCCTTTTTCTGATTTTACTGACCATTTATTTTCTAAACTACATCCTGTACCTTAATTTTGACGTGTAACATCTGCTTTGTAACACTGATTCTTGATCGTTTCTAATAATAACTTTAATAACAGTTACAATTTAGTTAGCACGAATCAATTCCATTTATTACACTGGGAATGGGGAACCCCTGCACTTCCATTTCTGGGCGAATCCCCCTTCCTGGGCACAGAGACCCCCTTGGATGTTCATTTCGGGGCACCGGGACCCCCTGGTACCCCCTTCCCCAGCCCCAAAAACCCCTGCACCCCCTTATCTGGAACCTGGAACCCCCTGAACCCCCATTCTCGGGAATGGAAACCTCCCAGAACCCCCATTTCTGGGCACGGGGACCCCACTGAACCTCCATTTTCAGGCACTGGGACCCCTTGAATTCCAGAACAGAGGAAGGGACCCCCCTGAACTCCCATTCCGCTGCAGCAGGACCCCCGTGCACCCCTGTATCCAGGACTGGAACCCTCCCAAACCCTCCATCCTCACACCCTGGGACCCCCCTGCAGCCCAGCCAGGGACCGGCCTGGCCCCGCAGGCCCCGCTGGACAAGGCTCAGCGAGCCCTCCCAGGGCTCTCCCACTGCAGAGGTCAATCAGGGAGAAGTGCCAAGTGACCAGCCCTGCTGGGGAGACGTGTATCCAAAATGAGAATGGATCCCCCAAAACCACAGCTCTGCCTTTTAAACAGAAAAGGGGAGATGTTGTGCTGTGTTTTTGTTTAATTTAAAGTTTGAAGCTGTTTGTATAATTGGTTTGTTCTGTTACCCCCCTGCTTTGTTGGTTTAACCCAAAGTTATCTCCTCCCCTGCCCTGCCCATCATTGTATCCCAACCCCTTTTTCCAGCACCTTCCCTATCAATCTTGTCCACCCTGCCCCTTGTTCCCGAATGTTCCCTGTCAATCCTGCCTTATGCCAACCCCCTGCTTGGACGTCCCCTTTGGAAATCCCCTAATCCACAGCACCCCATTGGTCCATGTGTCCTATTCCCCTCCCCAGGATATCCCTCACTGGTTGAAGTTTTGTATCCACCCCTGGACCCTCCCCATATATAAATTGCTGTACGCTTGTATTCTGTGTCTTTTGTCCCTGGACCCTTGGGCGGTTAAAACTTTCCCTCAAACCCAATATAAAATACCTTCCCCCCATTCTTGCCTCCACACTGTGTCTGACAGCTGTTAATTGCTGTAGAGCATTGCTCTAAGCCACACCTCGAGTCATCCTGCTCCCGAGGTGTGTCCCACTCCCGGCGTGGAGCGGATGAAGAGTTAACCGGGTCGGGCACTGTGTCACACCCAGCTGATCCCAGTGTCCCCACTCTCTCCCAGTGCCCTCCAGCATGTCCATCTCGCTGGTGCCCTTGAGCTGGAGCCAGCAGCTCCTGGTGCTGCTGGAAACCGGCCCCGGCAATGCGGGCTCAGCTCCAGCTGCCAGGTGGAGCACGTCAGCCTGGAGCACCCCCTGAGCCGGCACTGGGGCACGGCCCGGCCCCCACAGCGCCGGGGGCAGCGGGGGAGGCACTGGAGGGGCTGGGAGGAGGATTGGGGTGTGCTGGGAGTATGGATGTTAACTATGAGCAAAAGTAGGGAGCACAGTGCCTGTGGAATAGCAGGCCGCATAACTTTCTCGGTCTCGCCTGAGAAAGTGGCCTGGGAAATCATAAGGAGGAATTAAAACAATCCTCAGAGACAGAGAACAGCCCTGCAGGTGCTGTTTGTCAGTTTCTTGTTTTCTTGCAAGAGAAGGTCGAGGGGTGGTGTACCCCACTGACCAATGATGGTGATGTGTTAGTTCACTGACCAGTAAGAGTTTTACTTTTCTATACTTTCACGTAGCGGTCTATAAAAGAAGATCTTAGGTAATAAACCTTAAGAGCTCTCCTGTTCAACTCACAAGAGAGCCTGTGTCGTTCTTGCTGTTCCCAATAGAGCGACACTGGGAGTAACTGGGAGGGAGTTTGAGATAGACTGGTTTAAACTGGGGAAGGGATTGAGGTGCTTAGAATGGCTAAGAAGGGGATTAAAGGTTGTTGGGGAGGGTGGGATGGGGTTCTGGGGGTCCTGGTGGACACTGGGAGGGAGTTTGGGCGTGCTGGGTGTCACTGGGAGGGATTTGAGTGAGACTGGAGGGGCTGGAAGGAGATTGGGGATTGGAAAGCAGGGGTTGGGATGTGGTTCATTGTGCTGGGAAGAGACTGGGAGGAGTCTTGATGAGTCCTGGTGGGGCTGGGAAGGGACTGGGAGAGGGTTTGGGGGTCTTGGGTGGGCTTGGAGAAACTGGGAGAGTGCTTGGAAGGGCTTGGAGTGTCCGTGTGAGGTTTTAGGGGGGATCCTGACCCCTGCAGACCCCCCAGGGATGCCACCGGACGCCGCCCACAGCAAGATGCTGATGGGGATCGGGGGCTCAGTTTCTACCTGTGCAAGAAGGTGAGGGGGGTCCTGGGGGTCATATCCTCCCTCTCCTGGAATGTGTGTGCTCCCCCAGGGCCCCCAGCCTGATGTCACCCCCTTTTTTCTGCCCACAGAGCTCCTGAGCTGCTGGTAGTCGCAGCCCCTCCCTGTGGCCTCCTGCCTGGCCAGGAGCCCCCGCTCCATCCCTGCAGTGATTCTGGAGGGGTCGTGTGTCCCCCCAGCCCCGCTGTCACTCTGCCCTCACCCGGCTGCTCCCAGTGTTCCCAGTAAAGCTTCCCAGTTCACCCCTGTCCCGTTTATGGGGGGCAGTGGGGAGGGACTCAGGGAGACCCTGTGGGGGGCTGTGGCAGGGACAGACCCTGCCCCGTGATGGATCAGGACCCCCGTGTGTCCTCCCCATGTGTCATCCTGTTCTGGGGACTCCTTGGGAGACACCAAACTCCAGCATGGCACCCAGCAAACCCTAAAAAGCACTGGGACCCCTGAAGCCACCAGGGAAATTTGGGGAGGGGGTGCATGGGTGGTGCCCAAACCATGCCAAGAGCCCAGCACTGCCCCAGCTCGATCTGCCCTGGTTCCATCCCAGCTCCTCCCGTGGGATGCGAAGGAATTGGAAAAATGGGGATCCAAGGCTGGGCGCTGGGGTCAGGGGAGCAGAAGAGATGGAGGAGGAGGAGGAGGAGGGCAGAGGAAGTAGCGGGAGAAGGGCTGGAGAGGAGAAGGAGGCAGGATGAAGAAGAAGGAGGAGCGAGACTCATCCAAACCCAATATGGAGCTCCCATGCGCCCCTTTGTCCTCTGCACTTCCACCCCTGCCTCACTGCCACTCAATCCACCACCCCACCCCTCTGCTTGGTTTTGGGTGTTCCAGGTCCCTCCTGCTCAATCTGGGGCTCCCATCCCCCCTTTCACTCAATTCTGGCAGCTTCTGGCAGCCGTTTCCTGGGCAGAATCCCAGAGTTTGGGAATTTTTGAGGTGCAGTTCTGGAGGAGCGCCGCAGCAGTGTCGATGGCAGGGGTTCCGTGACTACCCTGAAGAAGCCGTCCTGAAAAGGACTGTCCAGGGGAACAGGCACGTCCTCTGCCCGGCGAGTGATCTCAGCTCAGCGGCAGCGTGCAGGCGACACGGAGAGAGAGACTAGAGAGCTGTATGGCATTCCATGGAGAACCAGCCTTTATTATAGCAGGGCCCTCAGTGAAGGGAGCCAGTGACAGCAGCTGCCTGAACTGGGGAAAAACCAGGGTATTTATAGAGGAGAGGGGCGGGGGAAACTGGGATACATGTATCGGGGTGGATTGATAGGGAGGAAAACCAATGGGGTGTAACAAATTAACATGTTCAACTCAAAGGCCTCTGGGAGTGACACTTTTTCTATTCATGGGAGCAAAGTGTCTCACCTAGGGAGAAGCTCTCCAGGGGAGAGCCAAAATCTCTGAGCTGGCCGGTTCTTTGGGCCCCACAGAGGAAGACAGTGCTGTCTGCTGTGGCCTCTCAGCTGTCCCCCATACCCTGGGGGTGCTGGGATTTCCCTCCTGGGCACAAGGACCTTCATTCCCTTCCAGGAGCCCAATGCCCGGCTGGAGCTCCAGGCCAGGGGGTCCTTGAGCAGCTGCCCCAGAACCTCTGCCAGGGGCTCCCAGCGCAGCCGCAGCCGCTCGGCCTGGGCTCCCCAAAGCCCTCAGCAAGCCCCAAGTCCCTGCCAGGAACCCTCAACTCCCTCAAACCCAGCATCCCCACAGCCCCTGCAAGTTCCCCCCATGACAGCGGCCACAGCCATGTCCCCACATGTCACTGGCCATGGCCCACCATGTCCTCACCTATGGCTGTGTCCCCACCATGTTTCCATCCCTGGCATTGTCCCCCACATCTCCATCTATGCCCGTGTCCCCCCATGTCCTCATGAAAGGCCACATCCATGTCCATGTGTCACCATGTCACTCTCCATGTCCACAATATTCTCACCCGTGTCTTGATTCAATGTCTTTATTTCTACCACAAAATTAGATATTTTAAAGGAAAGAAATGATAAGCAAATCAAGGCCAAAACAAAAGGATTTCTTTCTGCTGGCTGAGCAATCCCTGTGATTGAGTGGGAGGAAAGAAGATTTTTTGGAGGCGTTCCACCCCACTGTCTCCAAAACCTTGATCTTTGCCCCACTTCATCACCATTTGGCTGTGGAAGACACCCTTGGGCAATAGGAAATCAAAATTGTGCAATCAGTGAGTCCACCCTTACTGCTGGTTGGTGCTGGGTCAAGTTAGATGTGGTGGAGAAGCTCTTCCCAAACTGGGGACACTCGTAGGGCCTCTCCCCAGTGTGGATGCGCTGGTGGACGGTGAGGTGGGAGTTGTCTTTGAAGCCCTTCCTGCAGTCAGCAGCACAAGGGCCTCTCCTCCGTGTGTGTTTTTTGATGCCTCAGGAGATTTGACCTGGTCTGAAATCCTTTCCCACACTCAGGACACTCGTAGGGCCGTTCCTCACTGTGGCTCTTCTGGTGGCTGATCAGGCTGGATTTCTGGCAGAAGCTCTTGCCACACCTGAAGCACTTGTAGGGCCGTTCCCCAGAGTGGAGCTTCTGGTGCTGGACCAGGACAGAGCTCAGGCTGAAGCTCTTCCCACATTCCCCACACTCGTAGGGCCGTTCCCCTGTGTGCTGCCGCATGTGGGGGATGAGATGGGAGGTGCAGTTGAAGCTCTTGCCACATTCCAAGCACTGGTAGGGCCATTGCCCTGTGTGTACTTGGTGGTGGATGAAGAGGTGGGAGGTGTGGCTGAAGCTCTTCCCACATTCCAAGCACCTGTAGGGCTTCTCCCCGGCGTGAAGCTGCTCATGGACCACCAGGTTGGATCTCTGGATGAAGCACAGGGGGGGTCTTTTCTCCTCAGAGCACCCTGGGATGGGTTTGGAGCCCCTCCCTGTGGGGGATCCCTTTGGCATTTCCTCCCCATTGGATTCCTCCCCCTTGGAGCTGCTCAAACGGCCTCGTCCACGAGGTTCTGCTGCGGGGATTTGTCCTCCCTGGTCTCCCTCTGCAGCTCAGTGCCTGGGGAGGAAGGACAAGGGGAGGAAGGAGTGAGGAAGGAAGAAGGGAAGAACAAGGAGAAGAAGGAGGTAGAGAAGGATGAAGGAGAGGAAGGGACAGTAAGAAAAAAGGGAAAAAGAAAGGGATCAAGAAGGAAGAGAAACAAGAAGAGGAAGGAACAAGGGGAGGGAAGGAGGGAAGGAAGGAGGGAAGGAAGGAGGGAAGGAGGGAGGAAGGAGGGAAGGAGGAAGGAGGGAGGAGGGAAGGAGGGAGGGAGGGAGGGAGGGAGGGAGGGAGGGAGGGAGGGAGGGAGGGAGGGAGGGAGGGAGGGAGGGAGGGAGGGAGGGAGGAGGGAGGGAGGGAGGGAGGAAGGGAGGAAGGAAGGAAGGAAGGAAGGAAGGAAGGAAGGAAGGAAGGAAGGAAGGAAGGAAGGAAGGAAGGAAGGAAGGAAGGAAGGAAGGAAGGAAGGAAGGAAGGAAGGAAGGAAGGAAGGAAGGAAGGAAGGAAGGAAGGAAGGAAGGAAGGAAGGAAGGAAGGAAGGAAGGAAGGAAGGAAGGAAGGAAGGAAGGAAGGAAGGAAGGAAGGAAGGAAGGAAGGAAGGAAAAGGAGGGGATGGGATTTGTCTCCAAGCCACAGGGAAGGGGAAGGAGCTCTGCCCAGTCTGTCCCTGGCAGGAAGGCATCTGCAGCAGGGTTGTCCTTCAGTCGGGGGCCATCCTGGGCTGGGAGATGGAGCAGAAGAGAGGGCGAAAGGGGCAGTGACTTCCACCTCACCTGCCTGGGGGTCCCAGAGCATCTTCCTCCTCTGCCTTCTCCTCCTCCTCAATTCGTCTAATGCTTGGAATGAGAAGTCTGGTTTGGGGAGAAAAACAAGGGGTGACCACCTAGGATTCAGGGTTCCTCCTGCCCAAGTCCATCTCTAGAAGTCATCAGGTATCTTGTGTCCATGAAAACCTCCAAAACATCAGAAAACATCAAAACATCATAGGAAAAAATCCCTCCCTGAGGTTCCCCTTCCCTGGGGTCCCCACTTTGGTGTCCCAGGGCTTCCCCCTGTGCAGGCTCATCCCTTCTCCGGGCTGCCCCTTCTCCAGGCTCCCCTCCCTCCCTCCCGGCTCTCGGGGTCCCCCCTCTCCAGGCCCCCATTTCAGGCTCCGGGACTCCCGGGGCTCCCCCCTTTTTGCTGCTCCCCTCCCCCTGCCGGAACCGGGCATCTCAGGTCAGCTTTGGAGTCCTGCAAGATCCAAACATCGCTCTGCCCGGGCCGGGCCCAGAAAAAGAAACAGGGTCCCCAAGAATACTTCGAGTGAGCTCCAAATATCCTTTCCCCCTTCAAACTGAGAGGAATGATGGGTTTGTCTTTACAAACAAGCTGTGGGTCAGTTGATAAGATGTACTATCAGTGAGAGACGACAGAAACAATGGGATGGATTCCAGTAGAAGATCAAAGGGGCACTAACAGAACACTATGAATTCCATAAAAGTTAAGAAGGGATTATGCATGGAGGGGGGGGGGGAGAAAGGTATCACCGCCGGTATCAGGCGTTCCGGGAAGCCTGTACCTCTCAAGTACCTCAGCCTATGGGGAAAGAGAGAAGGGACAAGCGGCCGGGAATTAGGATAAAAAGGAGGCTGCGCCCTCCAAAAATTTGAGAGACCCCAGGGAATGCCCCATGGCCTCTCCCTTTATTCGAATAAAGAAAAAGGACTCCTCTGTCTCCTTTTTGGACATAAACCTCTAGTGTTTGTGGATTAATTTTCCTGACAGTTGGGAATCCAAGTATGTGATGATTTAATGAGAGAAAAGCTGGCAATTGATGCAGCCCTGGCTGAGTGAAACAGAAATTAAAAAGTAGGAAATAAACACAAAGAAATGCTTGACTAAAAGGGGGGTTTGACAAAAACCATACCCTGACAGTCTGATCCACAAGAACAAGAAAAGAGTCAGACTGCAAGGTAAGATAAGGAGCCAGAATACACAAACAAGGTGCAAAGACAAAGGCACCACAAGATAAAGGAGATTCTTCAGACCCTAAGCCGGAAAGAACAGATTTAAAGTTCCAAAAAGGTGGCCAGAGGAATGAAAGAGGCATGGAGTTAATTGTAATATGAAGTGAGGACAAGCAGAGTTACAAAAAGAATATGTTTTAGGTGTATCTTGTAAACCTAGTCTGTAAAAGATAAAAAGAGAAAACCAAATCAAAAAGGTGTGCGTGCTTTTCGGAGGAGATATCCCCCATGCATCTCAGTGCTGAATAAATTCATACCTACTCTTATAACTACTCTGCGAGTTATAGAGCTCTTTTTATTTCGCATATCAGGAGGGAGCACCCAAAAATGGGGAAAAGACGAACGATCACCAGAACAAATCTGCAACACCATGGACCAGACCCTGGGAACCCTGATGAATTCATATCAGGTACCAAAGAATCAGTTTATCATTTCAACAGCATAATTAGATAACAGGATGTCATTGAAATAATAACCAACCAGACAGCTCCAGCTCCTGACCTTCCTCCCAACCAATCCACCCACATGAGGAACACAACATTTCACCATGAGATGGGATCACATTATCTTTTAGCAGAAAATCGAGGCAGAGTTTGTGAAAAGTGAAGTAACTCAAACTACTCTTGGCAGATAGATGGCAATGGAAAAGTAGTAAAACAGATAACAAAGGAAACAGCAAAGCAGCTCATGTACTTGTCCAAACGTGGAAAGGATGGGAATGGGACACGGTTTTGTGCTTCCCTCACAGACCATGGGTTA